>NC_087346.1:130415000-135415000 GCF_030014295.1 Loxodonta africana | reverse complement strand
TGAAATCACTGCCACTATTTTCTTGGCCATTCTACTATATCCTGAACTCTCCTGGTAAACAGGTGCACCAAGGAATGAGAGAAAAGGAGAGTGACATTGTGTCAGCTGGAGAAATAATAACATTGGATGTTTTATCTTAATATTTAAAATGAGGCATATTAGTTTCCCATTGCTGTTGCAGCTGTCCCTGGGTGGCCAATATAATTCAAGCATTTGACTACTAACAAAAAGTTTGGCAGTTCGAGCCTACCCAAAGGTGCCTCGGAAGAAAGACCTGGTGATCTGCTTCCAAAAGGTCACAGCCTTAAAAACCCTGTGGAGCAATTCTACTCCACACACACAAGGTCACCCATGGGTTGGGATCAACTTGGCAGCAACTTTTTTTTTTTAATTGTTGATGCTTTCTGCGTCATTCCACTTTCTACCCATTGAATCCTTCAAAATTGCAACTCAAAGCTTGAATTTTCTCTTCAGTTCATGCAGCTTGAGAAATGCCAACCATTCTTCCTACGGCCCAGGATCGGGCAACACTTCGTTCTGTTATACGTAAGGTCGCTCTAAGTCCAGAGCTGACTCGATGGCACTTGACAACAACAAAAATCTCACACACGTACATACAACTTTCATTATTCTTCTCAATCACCAACTTTATTTACCCAACTTTCAATGATTTTTGCTGTTTCCAAAAATGAAATCAACTTTTAAAAGATAAGGAATGTGTTCCACTGCAAATAACGGAGGCTCTTTTCTTAGCGGCGTAAATAAAGTGCAAAAATGATTTGTTGACATCCGTGAAAGCTGGTCAGTGGAAAATGTCTTTCACTACAGCTGAGCCTCTAATCAGCAGGAGAAAAAGCAGAAATCTCTTTACTTGAAAGGTATGCTCCATCCAATCTAAAGTCCTTTTCTGCCCTAACTCAGCAGTTCCCTTTTCTGTTTTTAATCCAAATATATGCTTTCCAGTTTATTCTTAGTACACATTAGTCGGCCAATTTAGATGTGACTAAGACATCTATTTTTTAATGATATTTTTAAGGGTAAAGGGAGGTCCTTCATAAAGGCATAATTTTTCACAGAATTATTGAAAGGCTTAATTTATATCACTGCTCAGGCCCTGGCTCAAGCTGATGAAAGAGCGAACGGTGACGTTAAGTGAAGACTTCCAATGACTTTACAAAGATTCTACTCCAGTTACTGGCTTGTAGCAAATAGATCCTTTTACCGAATATATAAACTGCCCTGAATACTGCTCATCACCAAGAATAAACTGGAAAGAGCATTAGATGTAGAAATAGAACAAGTAATTGCCCTGAGTTAAAAAAGAAAAAAAACAAAAATGACGCACTTTGGAGACGAGGCAAATTCCATATAATTTTTAAGGAAGGGGAGAAGTGTGGGCCTACGTAGAATATTTGTAGTCTTTAGTAAATGGATGCGAAAAAGAATCTTAAGAGCGCGCCCTAGTGACAAGTCAAAGGGTGCCTCCCTCCCCGTGGCTGGTGCTGGTGAAGGTTGCCTCACAAAGCAGACACTGGAGAGAGATTTTGTATGGCATTAATTAAAACGTACAGAAGAAAGAGCTCCCCCAAATCTTCTCTCTCATTTCTTTTTTAAATTGTAAATACCCATGTATACGACTGAGTATGCAAGAATATGGGTTATTCTAGCCAAAAAACTAATCTGACACATACCTTGTGAAACTCATAACAGATTTTCTGTTAATGATTTAAAGCTGCCAGTCACTCCGCTAAGGCCTTCATATACATTTCTAATATTTATAACAACCCTGCCCTTTTACGGACAAGGAAATTAGAACTTAGAAAAGCAAGGAACTTACCCCAGGCCACCAATGGCACGTTTGCAATCCCCAAACCCCACTGATGGTGGACTCACCATTTTTTTACAGAGGACCAGCAAAAAATGTACCTCATCAAATGTGTGGCTCTGTTGTAAAATGAATTCTGCTTTCAAAAATATCAAAATTTGAAGAAAAAAAGAAAAATTCTTATATCGACAGAAATGGAGCAGTACATCAGCCCTGAGGAAGGCTTCCCATCAAGACCTCTCTGGTCCCAGGACCCAGGGTCTTCCCACTCCAGCCTGGTTTCTTTCTGTTCTATGCATCAGGTGCTGACAAGTACCGGGTCACACCAAGAACTTTAACAACCAAATGCTGTTGAGTTGACGCCAACTCCTGGCAACCCTGTGTGTGTCAGAGTAGAGCTGTGCTCCATAGAGTTTTCAGTGGCTGGTTTTTAGGATGTGGCTCACCAAGTCTTTCTTCCAAGGTACCTCTGCGTAGACTCAAAATACCAACTTTTTGGTTAGCAGCCAGCCTATTCATTAACTGCTTGTACCACCCAGGAACTATAACCAGGACTATGATTGTACAACAAAGCCACATTTTTAGTTCTTCTCTTCTCTTTTTAGCTTTTCTGTAATCTGCATCAATACTTAAAAAAAAAAAAAAAAAAAGAAACCAATATCAGGTAACATCAATTCATCAACATCATCCTCATCTATTTCTTTGTTCCACAAATATTATGAGCTAGACCCTGAGCTTGGCCCTGTAAGTACATGTTAGCCCATTGTTGTCGAGTCAGTTCTGGCTGACAGCAACCTTATATCACAGAGTAGAACTACCCCATAGGGTATCCAAGGCTGTAATCAGAGGCAGACTTCCACATCTTTCTCCCGTGGAGCTGCTGATGGGTTCAAAGCACTGACCTTTTGGTTAGCAGCCAAGTGTTTAGCCACTGCACCACCAGGGCTCTTTCCTGGAGGGACAGTGGAGAGCAAAACTCCCTGCCCTCATGGAGATTACACTTGAGAGTGTGGGCTGGAGGAGGTGAGTGAGGGAAGGCAGGCATTATCACGTGGTAAGCACTCAAACCAATGGGTGGTAGAACCTCTGCAAGTGCTGTGTAGTTCTCAGTGCTCCGAGGGCCTCTCTAAGGGGATTTCATCTATTCAGGGAGATCATGGGTGGCATTCCTAGAATGAGGTCCGAAAAGTGAGAAGGAATTGCCTAGGCTAAGAGGGGAAGGAAAAGCATGCTTAGCAAAGGACAGTATGTGCAAAGACCCCTTGGTGCACGGGAGCAGGAAGGGAGCAAGGAAATGGAAGAAGACCAGTGTTGCTGGAGTAGAGGAGCTGGCAAGGCGGCAGAAACATTATGGAGACTTTCAACGGCCACTAGGCCATGCCCAGAGTGGCAGGTAACAGCAAGGACTCTGAAGCCAGTACCCTGGGTCAAGTCCCAGCTCTATAACTTATTAGTTGTGTTGCTTAATCTCAGTTTCCTCGTGTGAAATGTGAGGATATTAATGGGAAGATTAATTAATAAGTAAACCATACCAAAAGAGCAAATCCATTGCCTTTCAAATCCATTGCCTTTGAGTCAGTTCCGACTCATAGCAACTCTACAGAACAGAGTAGAACTGCTCCATGGGGTTTCTAAGGCTGTAATCTTTATGGGATCAGAGTGCCACATCTTTCTCCCACTGAGTGACTGGGGGGTCGGAACTGCCAACCTTTCAGTTAGCGGTCGAGCATTTAACCACGGCACCACCAGGGCTTCTTAATTAATAGTTAAACAAACAAACAACAAAAAAAACCCCACTGCTGTCGAGTAGATTCCGGCTCATAGCAACCCTACAGGACAGAGTAGAACGGCCCCATAGTTTCCAAAGAGCGCCCGGCGGATTCAAACTGCCGACCTCTTAGTTAGCAGCTGTAGCACTTAACCACTACACCACTGGGGTTTCCAATTAATAATTAGGATCTATTAATTAATAATAGCCCAGCCCCCCAAGTAAGGATAAATGAATTAATACTACTGTGTGTAAAAATTTTAAAACAGTGCTTGGCACATGGTCTGTGCCATATACCTATTTGCTAGCATTTTAAGAGCAGCAGGGAGACGGTGTAGTTTATTAAGCAAGAAGATGACATCATGAGGATTAGATTTCAAAAAGGCCTCTCTAGCTTCCATGTAGAAAATGGATCATAGAGAGATGAGAAGCTGTAGGCTAGACGATTAGAAAACCATGGTTGCCTTCAAGTCAGTTCTGACTCATGGCCACCCCATGTGTGTCAGAGCAGAACTGTAGTCCACAGGGTTTTAGGTGGCTGACTTTTCAAAAGTAGATCACCAGGCCTTTTCTCAGCAGCTCCCCTGGGTGGACTCGAACCTCCAACCTTTTGGTTTAGCAGCTGAGCGCTTAACTGTTTCCCACCCAGGGATCAAGCTACCCAGGGATTTATCCTCCTGCAGTTGTCCAGGTGAGACTTGTACAGGATGGTGGTGTGGAGAAGAACAGAAGTGGACAGAATTAAGAGACAGGTAGGAATTGACAACAACGGCACGTGGGGAGCAGGAGACAAGTCTCAACCTGATCAGCATCACCATTCTCACCCCTTGACAGCTAAGCCACCTATAAAAGGCAGACTCAGAGGCAACAGCTTTTAGGAGAGAAGTCTGCAAAGAATTGCAAGGAAGCCAGAAAAAAACAAATTTAAAAACACAACAGATATTTAAAAGAAAAAAAAATAAATAAGGAACCCCACCAAGGTTACCAACTTTATGCTAGACTTGTTCATAATGGAATAAAGCAATTCTCAGACACCATCATTGTCTCTACATTTGCAGAAACCAGCTTTGCACAAGTCAGGGATAAAGGCATTTTGCTAGGTAATCAGCAACTGTCCGGAAATGCTCAAGGAGTCATTTATTTGGGGTACTAGAGCTAGACAGGTGACCCTGTTCTTTTTGTTTTGATTTGGTTTGGTTTTATCTCAGGATGAAAAGTGGTTTTTGTTTTTTTTATTCCATCTGGGGACATGGTGGTGCAGTGGTTAAAGCATTTAACTGCCAACGGAAAGGTTGGTGGTTTGAAACCACTAGGGGCTCCTCAAGAGAAAGGTGTGGCAGTCTGCTTCTGTAAAGATTTACAGCCTTGGAAACCCTATGGGGTCACTGTAAGTTAGAATTAACTCAACTGCAGTGGGTTTTGGGTTGGAGGGGACGTGAGGGACATACTTATTCATGACGGAGGTGTGCAAAGCCTCAGCTTTGCCTCTATACTCCCTGTCCCCCACCCCCTTCTGTGACCTCCAGTGCTGAGGGGCCCTCTACTCTGTGTACTTTTCTCCCGTCTTTTCTGGGTTCTCCTGCCATTTTGGAAGTCTTCGAGAAGCTCTCTGAACCCTTCCCTGGCACTGGGCATCCTACCTGCAAGGAGCTTTGAGCAAATGAGATTTTTGGTAATGGAGGAGAAGGGCGGTTGGAAAGCTGCTGTCCTTGATTGGGAGTCCTGGTAAGACACAGTGTTGGTGCATGGAGGAGACATACCTCAGAAGAACGGCAGAGGGATGGGAGTTGTCAGATGAAGAAAGCAAGGATCTGACCCAGGGTCCCTGAGATCCCTACCATCCCATCAGATTGACTTTCAAGACCTGCCTTAGGCCACACGGTGATTTCAGAATCAGAGAGGGGATTCTTTCTGTTAAGAAAAATAATAAAACTTGAGTGATGTGACAAAACTTTGCTAATTGTTCCCTAATACCTTTTCTCATCTTCTTCCTTTTAGTCACAGAGCTGCCTCCCCTCACCTCAAAGTTTTACCTGGGCACATGGCCACCAAGCTAGAGACTACATTTCCCAATGTCTTTTGCAGTTGGCGTGTCCACGTGACTGGATTCTCACTAGTACTACGTCAGGGAAAGTGGTACGCAGTTTTGGAATCTTGATCTTAGAACAGTCCGGCTTGTGCTCCCTTCTCTCTCTCCTCTCCCCATCAGCTGGGACATAAAAATGGTACCAATGTGTATAGGGACCAAAGCTGATTAGCGTTTACCTAGGGTGGGAGGGAGCGGCAAAGAGGGAGTCCTTCTTTTAGGGGTCACCAAGCTTCCATTAGGAGCCCTTGTGGCAGAGTAGTTAAGAGCTTGGCTGCTAACCAAAAAGTCAGCAGTTTGAATCCACCAGCCGCTCCTGGGGAACCCTGTGGGGAAGTTCTACTCTGTCCTATAGGTGGTTATGAGTCAGAGTCAACTGGAGGGCAATGGGTATTTTGTTTTTGTTTTTGTCACCAGGCTATCTGCACTCAGGTTAATCTCTCAGCAATAATGACAGTGCTGTTTGGAAATAGGCCTCAAAATGTGTAACCAGCTCTCTTTCCCAGGCCTAACCGGGACTGAATAACTAGACTTTCCAGGTGACTGTGACCGTGTCCCCAAATGGGAACTGTCCAAACACATAAACTGGGGGTCTTTTCTCTTACCTGTCTCCTGGGCTGTGAGCTCCCCTTTGTACCCCTCTGTCTGCCAACTTGGAACATCTTTCCTTTCCCTCCCCCAACACACACAGTCTAAGCTCTTGCCATCCCAAACTCCCTGCCGACTCCTGAATGTACTCTTCTCGGCTTCTCCACATTTCCACATATTCTTCTTTCTGCCTGGACCCTCCTTCCTCCTCTTCTCTACTTGGTAAACTCCTATTCATCCTTTGAGGCCCAGCTTAAATATCACATTCTCTGTTAAAACCTCCCTGACATCTCAAAGTAGAATGGTCCTTTTCCTGTCTGGGTTCTCACTTTTCTTTGCTCTTACTTTTGTTTTATGGAGCCCTGATGGCTCAATGGGTAAGTGTTTCGCTGCTAATCTAAAAGTCCCTGGTTTGAACCCACCCAGTGGCTCTGCAAGAGAAAACATATAGGGTTCTGCTCCGGTAAGGATTACAGCCTAGGAAACCCTTTGGGGTAGTTCTACTCTGTCAGATAGGGTCACTATGAGCCAATTGACTCAATGGCAAACAACATCTTTGTTATAAATGTAATTGTTGTATGGCACTGAGATGATGTGATTGTCTCACAGCCAAGCTGCCTAAGATTGTTTCCAGTCTTTCACCAATATGTAATACTAAGACGGCTGCATCTCTGCTTGTTTACTTTGGATATTGTTATCATTGTTAGATGCCGTTGAGTCGGTTCTGACTCATAGCGACCCAATGTACAACCGAACAAAACCTTGCCTGGTCCTGCACCGTCCTCACAATTGTTATTACGCTTGAGCCCATTGTTGCAGCCACCGTATCAATCCATCTCCTTGTGGGTCTTCCTCTTATTCACTGACCCTCTACTCTACCAAGCTTGATGTCCTTCTCCAAGGACTGACCCCTCCTGATAACATGTCCAAAGTATATGAAACATGTCTTCCCATCCTTGTGTCTAAGGAGCACTCTGGCTGTACTTCTTCTAAGACAGATTTGTTCATTCTTTTGGCAGTTTGTGGTATTTTCGATATTCTTCGCCAGCGCCATAACTCAAAGGCATCAGTTCTTCTTTGGTCTTTCTTATTCATTGTCCAGCTTTCATATGCATATAAGGCAATTGAAAACACCATGGCTTGGGTCAGGTTCACCTTAGTTTTCAAGGTGACATCTTTGCTTTTTAACACTTTTTTGCAGCAGGTTTGCCCAGTGCAATGTGTTGTTTGATTTCTTGACTGCTGCTTCCATGGGCATTGATTGTGGATCTAAGTAAAATAAAATCTTTGACAAATTCAAACTTTTCTCTGTTTATCATAATGTTGCTTATTGATCCATTTGTGAGGACTTTTGTTTTCTTTATGTTGTGGTGTAATCCATACTGAAGGCTGTGGTCTTTGATCTTCATCAGTAAGTGCTTCAAGTCCTCTTCACTTTCAGCAAGCAAGGTTTTGTCATCTGCATAACACAGGTTGTTAGTGAGTCTTCCTCCAATTCTGATGACCCATTCTTCTTCCTATAGTCCAGCTTCTCTCATTATTTGCTCTGACTGAATAATTATGGTGAAATGATACAACCTTAACATACACCTTTCCTGACTTTAAACCACTCAGTATCCCCATGCTCTGTCCAAACAACTGCCTCCTGATCTATGTACAGGTTCCTCATGAGCACAATTAAGTGTTCTGGAATTGCTATTCTTCCCAACATTATCCATAATTTGCTATGATCCAACCAGTCAAATGCCATTGCATAGTCAATAAAACACAGGTAAACGTCTTTCTGATATTCTCTGCTTTCAGCCAGAATCCATCTGACATCAGCAATGATATCCCTGGTTCCACGTCCTCTTCTGAATTGGCTGGAATTTCTGGCAGCTCCTTGTCGATGTACTGTTGCAGCCACTTTTTAATGCTCTTCAGCAAATTTTACATGTGTGTGGTATTAATGATATTGTTCAATAATTTCCGCATCTGATTGAATCACCTTTCTTGGGAATAGGCATAAATATGGATCTCTTCCAGTCAGTTGGCCAGGTAGCTGTCTTCCAAATTCCTTGGCATAGACGAGTAAACACTTCCAGCACTGCATCCACTTGTTGAAACATCTCAGTTGGTATTCCATCAATTCCCGGAGGCTTATTTTTCGCCAATGCCTTCAGTGCAGCTTGGACTTCTTCCTTCAGTACCATCAGTTCCTGATCATATGCTGCCTCCTGAAATGTTTGAACATCAACCATTTCTTTTTGGTACAGTGACTCTGTGTATTCCTTCCTTCTTCTTTTGAAGTTTCCTGTGTTGTTCAATATTTTGCCCATAGAATTCTTCAGTCTTGCAACTCGAGGCTTGAATTTTTTCTTCAGTTCTTTCAGCTTGAGGAATGCCGAGCATGTTCTTCCCTTTTGTTTTTCTATCTCCAGCTCTTTGCGCATATCATTATAATACTTTACTATTTCTTCTCAAGTCGCCCTTTGAAATCTTCTGTTCAGCTCTTTTACTTCATCATTTCTTCTGTTTGCTTTTGCTACTCGACTTTCAAGAGCAAGTTTCAGAATCCCTTCTGACGTTCATTTTGGGCTTTTCTTTTTTTTCCTGTCTTTTCAATGACCTCTTGCTTTCTTCATGTATGATGTTCTTGATATCATTCCACAACTCATTTGGTCTTCAGTCATTAGTGTTCAACATATCAAATCTGTTCTTGAGATGGTCTCTAAATTCAGGTGGGTTATACTGAAGGTCATACTTTGTCTCTTCTCAACTTGTCCTAGTTTTCTTCAGCTTCAACTTGAACTTGCATATAACCAATTGATAGTCTGCTCCACAGTCTGCCCCTGGTCTTGTTCCAACTGATGATATTGAGCTTTCCCATCATCTCTTTCCACAGATATAGTTGATTCCTCTGCGTTTCACCTGGCGAGGTCCACGTGTATAGTAGCCATTCATGTTGCTGAAAATAAGGTATTTGCTATGAAGAAGTCGTTGGTCTTGCAAAATTCTGTCATGAAATCTCTGGCATCATACCTATCACCAAAGTCATATTCTCAGACTACTGATTCTTTTTCTTTGTTTCCAACTTTTGCATTCCAATCACCAGTAGTTATCAATGCATGCTGATTGCATTTTCGATGAATTCGGACTGCAGAACTTGGTAAAAATCTTCAATTCCTTTATCCTTGGCCTTAGTGGTTGGTGTGTAAATTTGAATAATAGTCATATTAACTGGTCTTCCTTGTAGGCATATAGATATTATCCTACCACTGACAGCTTTGTACTTCAGGATAGATCTTGAAACATTCTTTTTGACGATAAATGCAACGCCATTCCTCTTTAAGTTGTCACCCCTGGCATAGTAGACCATACGATTGTCCGATTCAAAATGGCCAATACCAGTCCATTTTAGCTCACTAATGCCTAGGATATCAATGCTTATGTGTTCCATTCCATTTTTGATGATTTCCAATTTTTCTAGATTCATACTTTATACATTCCACATTCCACATTCCAATTATTAATGGGTGTTTTCAGGTGTTTCTTCTTATTTCAAGGCATGCCACATCAGCAAATGAAGGTCCCAAAAGCTTTACTCCACCCATATTATTAAGGTCAACTCTACTTTGAGGAGGCAGCTCTTCCCCAGTAGTCTTTTGAGTGCCTTCCAACCTGAGGGGCTCAATGTTCTGCTGCTATTCATAAGGTTTTCACTGGCTAATTCTTTTCAGAAGTAAGCAGCCAGGTCCTTCTTCCTTCACTAATATGTAATACTAAGATGTTTGCATCTCTGCTTATTTACTTTGGATAGATTTGGATACTTAGGATAGACTCCTAAAAGTGAGAGATGTGAATGAAAGCCATAAACACTTTTAAGGTCCTTGATAAACCAAAAAACCACTGCCACTGAGGCAATTCTGACTCATAGTGACCCTATAGGACAGAGTAAAACTTCCCCATAGGGTTTCCAAGGCTGTAAATCTTTACAGAAGCAGACTGCCACATCTTTCTCCCGAGAGTGTCTGGTGGGTGTGAACCACTGACTTTATGGTTAGCAGCTTAGTGCTTTAATTACTGTGCCAGCAGGGCTGCTCACATATCACAAAATCACAAAATGGTTTTCTAGAAATGTAATAACTCACTTTCCCACCAGTGATGATAAGCGTTCTCATCTCTCACCACCCTTACCACTGAGTTTTATTTAGAAAACAAAACACAATTTTTCCAATTTCATTGGTTAAAAGAAAAAAAAAACTTGTTTTGATTTGAATATATAATTATCCAGAAGCACCTTGGAAAAAGGCTTGGCAATCTACTTCTGAAAAACCAACAATTGAAAATCCTATGGAGCACAGTTCTATTCTGGACACACACAGGTTTCCCATGAGTCAGAAACAACACAATGGCAACTGGTTTTTCTTTTAATTACTAACAACAACCAAAAAAAAAAAAAACAAGCCCATTGCCATCGAGTCTATTCCGACTCATAATGACCCTATAGGACAGAAAAGAACTGCCCCATAGTATTTCCAAGGTTGTTGTTGTTGTAGCTGGTAGCTTTCAACTGCTAATCTTTTGGTTAGTAGCTGAGCTCTTAACCACTGCGCCACCAGGGCTCCAGGAGTATTGGGGCAGGAAAAAAATTACCATTGAGCTCATTCTGACTCATGACAATCCCATGTGTGTCAGAGTAAAACTGCTCCATAGGATTTTCAATGGCTGATTTTTCAGAAGTAGATCTCCAACCCTTTCTTCCAAGGTATCTCTGGGTGAACTGAAAACCTCCAGCCTTTCAGTTAGGGCCCGAATACGTTAACCACATTAAGTGTTTACACCACCCAGAAATTCCTGGGGGCAGAAAAGGGAGTAAGAAATACCCTGGCTTCTGCCTTCCTTGCCACCTCCAGTCTTCCCACTATCACCTCCCACTGGCCAAACACACCCAGATCAGCTGCATGGAGTCTGGGAAGCACAGCCAGTTCCCCCTAATATACAGCAGAGCAAAGGAGGGAATGAATTCAAGAGCAACAAGACCAACACACTTTATCCCTTTTTCTTCTTCTTTAACTTGACAATATTATTATTTCTAAGTGGGGCAGCTAGGTAAATGAGATAAGGAAAGTCAACAAGTGAAAAATCAACCCAGGGAGGAAGGCAAATTAACAGACTTCAGCAACTCTTTCTAATGGGCTCCCATCACGAGTGGCCTAGGAATCAATAAAAAAAAGGATGGTTAAGTGCTTAGGGAGTCCAGGCCGGGGAGGGGGAGGCCACAACAAGTATCACTGCAATTTCATTAAAGGCCTGGGGCCACATCCTGCCATCAATTTGTTTTTCCCAAGACTTTTCTCTGATTCAGTGCTTTGTGAAGATAGATGGCTGATATGTTGGGCAGCAAGAGGGCAGAAAGGATGGCCAGGGACCCTGCTGCACACCCAGACAGCTGGCTCATAGCAGGGGCTTCAGGCTGGGCCATATTTTCTCATTAAAAAGAAGAGAAAACAAGCACATATAGAGAAAGATGACAAACGGATGCTGAGCTCTTGGCTTAAATATTCTAAACTAGGATTCAGAGGAAGTATGGAAGAGGTTGAGTTTAGTTTTGGGATTGGAAACGCCAGGGTCAGTTCTGAGCTCTGACACTAATGGGCTGTGTGAATGTGGGCAAATTGCCCAGCCCTTCTAGGACTCGGTTTCCTTATTTGGATAATGGAAAAATTAATAGCACCTATTTTTGATCCTTAAAAGATATTTCCAATAAATATGCGATTAGTCTTGCAAAATTCTATGATGCACTCTCTGGGACTGTTTTTATCACTGTTATGGATTGAATTGTGTCCCCCCAAAATGTGTGTCAACTTGGCTAGGCCATGATTCCCAGTATCGCGTGATTGTCCACTATTTTGTCATCTGATGTGATTTTCCTATGTGTTATAAATCCTGCCTCTATAATATTAATGAATCAGGATTATTAAAGGCAGTTATGTTAATGAGACAAGACTCCATCTACAAGATTAGGTTTTAGCTTAAGTCAATTTCTTTTGAGACATAAAAGAGGGAAGAAAGCAAAGAGACAGGGGGACATCATACCACCAAGAAACAAGAGCCAGAATAGCACAAACAGCACATCCTTTGGATCTGGGGTCCCTGAGCCAAGAAGCTCCTCGACCAAGGAAGATTGATGACAAGGACATTTCCCCAGAGCCAAAAGAGAGAGAAAGCCTTCCCTTGGAGCTGGCACCCTGAATTTGGACTTCTAGCCTCCTAGGCTGTGAGAGAACAAATTTCTCTTTGTTAAAGCCATCCACTTGTGATATTTCTGTTACAGCAACACAAGATAACTGAGATAGAATTTAATACCGAGAGTGGGGCCCTGCTGTAATAGATACCTATAACGTGGAAGCACTTCTGCAATTGAGCAATGGGTAAAACCCAAACCAAACCCAGTGCCATCGAGTCGATTCCGACTCATAGCAACCCTATAGGACAGAGTAGAACTGCCCCACAGAGTTTCCAAGGAGTGCCTGAAGGATTCAAACTGCCGACCCTTTGGTTAGCAGCCATAGCACTTAACCATTACACCACCAGGGTTTCCGAGCAATGGGTAGAAGCTGGAAAAGTTTTAAAATGCCTAGAATGCCTTAAAGAGACTGTTCTGCCCTCTTGCTGCCCAACATTTCAGCCATCTATCTTCACAAAGAGACTGTTGGTGGAATTACGGGCATCAAAGACAATTCTGTTGAGGGCTCAGAAGGAAGAAAGCAGAGCTGTAACACCAGAAACAGTGCAGGTGGTGAGAAATAGCAACATATAAATGGTAGCAGTAGAGCCAGGAGACAGAGGTGAGACAGGGCAGGAGCTGATCTATTGACCAAGAGAACAGAGTGCCTTCAGGTAGGAGGTTTCCTGGCAGAGTGGGGTTCCTTCTGACATTCATCAGCGGCGCTAGGCTTGCTGACCCACAGAGCAAGAGAGCTGAGTGCTTGCCAACCAAGGTTTTCTGGCAGAGTAGGGTGCCTCCAGGCACTTACTGATAGAGCTAAAGAGCTTTGTAACACTTGTCCAAGCAGGGCAGAGGCTGGACCGACCCAAGAAGCTGGAGGGTCAAGAAGACAGGAAGCAGAAGCTGAAGAGACAAGGGGTACAGGAAGCTGAGCTGCCTTGGTCTCCAAGGGTAGGGCCACAACCTCTGGGGTCTCAAAGGGTGGAACCATGACCTGCTGGGTCTCAAAGGTTGGGACCACAGCCTCCTAGGTTTCAAAGGGTCAGGTCTTCACACACTTGTTTCCAGAGTACAGGGCTTCCTTTCACAAGTGCCAGTGGGATGGGGCCAGATCCACTGCCCAAAGCTGTGTGGGCAGGGCTGCCATGCCCAAGGGGCAGAAGAATGGGGCTGAGGATGTGGAGTCACCACTCAGATGGGCTAGGAGATTAGGTTGTATCTTGAGTCAATTTCTTTTGAAATATAAAAGAGAGAAGCAAGTAGAGAAGAGAGGCATCTCATTACCACCAAGCAAGTAGAGCCAGGAGCGGAGTGCTTCCATTGGATCTGGGGTCCCTGTACTGAGAAGCTCCTAGACCAGGGGAAGATTGATGACAAGGACCGTACCCCAGAGCTGACAAAGAGAGAAAGCCTTCCGCTGGAGCTGGCGCCTTGAGTTTGGACTCCTTGACTCCTAAACTGAATGCTAATAACCAAAGACCAGACAGGCTGTGGAAAACACAAAGGACATCATATATGAAGAAACCAAAAGGCCATTAAAAAGACAAAGAATAAAAATACCAAAATAGATGTCAGAAGAGATTCTGAAATTTGCTCTTGAACATATAGAGTCGCTAATGCAATCAGAAGTGATGATGAAGTAAAAGAGCTGAACAGAAGATTTAAAGGATGGCTCAAGAAAGCAATGTGCAAAGACCTGGGGTTAGAAAACCAAAATGGAAGAACATGCTCAGCATTTCTCAAGCTGAGAGAGCAGAAGCAGATTTTAAGCTTCCAGGTGCAATATTGAGGGATTCTATGGGCAAAACGTTCAAAGCCGCAGGAAGCATCCAAAGAAAGTGGAAGGAATGCACAGAGTCACTGTACCGAAAAGAACTGGTCGACATTCGACCATTTCAGGAGGTAGCATATGAGGAAAAATCAGTGGTACTGACAGAAAAGGTTCAAGCTGCACTGAAGACATCAGCAAAAAAAACAGGGCTCCAGGAATTGACAAAATACTGATTTTGAGATGTTTCAATAAAGGGAAGCAATGCTGGAAGCGCTCACTTGTCTATGACAAGACATTTGGAAGACAGCTACATGGCCAACTGACTGGAAGAGATCCATATTTGTGCCTATTGCAAAGATGATCCAACAAAATGCAGAAAATATTGAACAATATCATTAATATCACATGTAAGTAAAATTTTGCTGAAGATCATTCAAAAGCAGTTGCAGCAGTACATTAACAGGGAACTTCCAGAAATTCAAGCCAGATTCAGAAGAGGACGTGGAACCAGGGATATCATTGCTGATGTCAGATGGATCCTGGCTGAAAGCAGAGAATACCAGAAAGGTGTTTACCTGTGTTTTATTGACTGAGCAATGGCATTCGGCTGCGTGGATCATAACAAATTATGGATAACACTGTGAAGAATAGCAATTCCAGAACACTTAATTGTGCTCATGAGGAACCTGTATTTAGATCAAGAGGCAGTCATTCGGACAGAACAAGGGGATACCGATTGGTTTAAAGTCGGGAAAGGTGTGTGTCAGGGTTGTATCCTTTTGCCATACCTATTCAATCTGTATGCTGAGTAAGCAATCCAAGAAGCTGGACTATATGAAGAAGAACAGGGCATCAGGATTGGAGGAAGACTCATTAACAACCTGCGTTATGCAGATGGCAAAACTTTCCTTGCTTAAAGTAAAGAGGACTTGAAGCACTTACTGATAAAGATCAAAGTCTTCAGTATGGATTACACCTCTACATAAAGAAAACAAAAATCCTCACAACTGGATCAATAAGCAACATCGTAGAAAACAGAGAAAAGATTGAAATTGTCAAGAATTTCATTTTACTTTTATCCACAATCAATGCCCATGAAAGGAGCAGTCAAGAAATCAAATGATGCATTGCATTGGGCAAATTTGCTGCAAAAGATCCCTTTAAAGTGTTAAAAAGCCAGGGTGTCATTTTAAGGACTAAGGTAAGCCTGACCCAAGCCATGCTAATTTCAGTCACCTCATATGCATATGAAAACTGGACAGTGAATAAGGAAGGCTGACAAAGAACTGATGTCTTTCAATTGTGTTGGCGAAGAATGTTGACTATGCCGTGGACCTCCAGAAGAACGAACAAATCTGTCTTGGCAGAAGACGTAGGGCCTTAGAAGGGGGGACGGTGGATTTTCTTGGCTGTAATCTTTACAGAAGCAGATGGTAAGGCCTTTATTCTGTGGTGCCACTGGGCGTGTTTGAATCACCAACCTTTCAGCTAGTACCTGTTGCTGTCAAGCCAATTCTGACTCATTGTAACCTTATGGGACAGACTAGCACTACCCCTACAGGGTTTCCAAGGCCGCAATCTTTACGGGTTATGATGTTGGTGGAGAATATCGAATATGTCATGGGCTGCCTTGGAAGAAATACAGACAGAGTGCTCCTTGGAAGCAAGGATGGTAACACTTCATCTCAAGTACTTTGGACATGTTATCAGGAGGGACCAGTCCCTGGAGAAGGACACCATGCTTGATAAAGTAGAGGGTCAGAGAAAAAGAGGAAGACCCTTAATGAGATGGACTGACAAATTGCTGGAACGATGGGCTCCAACATAGCAACAATTGTGGAGATGGTGCAGGACTGGTCAGTGTTTCATTCTGTTTCACATAGGGTCACTACACTGCTATAGGGTCCAAGATTATCCAGCCATTAAGGGATGGAACCAGGGTTTGAACCCAAACATTTTGAGCTAGAGCCTCTGCTCTTAACTATTACCCTGTCTTCAGGGTGCCAGATAAAATACAGGGTTCCCAGTTAAATTTGAATTTTAGATCAGCAATAAATAATTTTTTAGTATAGGTATGTCTCATGCAATATTTAGGATATTTAAAAAAAAAAAAAAAAAGTTGCCTGAGAGTTGATTCCCACTCATGGCAACCCCATGTTTGTAAGAGTAGAACTGTGCTCCACAGGGTTTTAAGAGGCTACTTTTTTTGGGAAATCGATTCCCAGGCCTTTCTTCCAAGGCACCTCTGTGTAGACTTGAACTTCCAACCTTTCAGTTAGCAGCCAAGCACGTTAACCATTTGTACCACCCAGGGACTCCATTTGGACATACTCACACTAAAAAAAATGATTATTTATCTGAAATTGAAATTTAACTGGCTGTCTCATGTTTTCATTTGCTAAATCTGACAACCCTACCCTATTTCAAGTAAAAAGTACTTCCCTCACAGTCCTGTTTTGTTCATAAAATGGGAAGTTTTCTGCCATTTTCCTTCTCCCTGTTGTTGCTGCTGCATTTCCAGATTTGCTTTTCTGTTTCCAAGTTCCCAGATTTCTATTCTATCTCTTGGCCATTTTTCTACACCTTCCTCTTCAGAGCGTTAAAAGGGTTATCAAGCACTGGACTTGCTCTCTGTATTGATGCAGAAGAGAGAAGAAACACTCTGTTGAAACATCTTTAAAAAATGCATTTAGCAGATGATGGTAGTGGGTGAGGTGCTAAAAAGAAATGGCATGAAATTTAGACCAAAGGCTGGGAAAAGCAGTCTGGCTGGGTGACAGCCATCAAGACAGCCTGGCTAATGGATAGTGCAAGCATTGTTTGAGGACATTTACAGCAGAATATGATGGGGTAAAGGCACCGAAGGTGAACAAAATATCATCCTTCATGGCAGAAAACACAGGCTGTGACAGGAAATAAATTGCTAGAGAAACTTCTCTTAAAGAAGAATAGGTTTAATGTTTGCATGACTTGAGTACCAAAAGCTCCTGGGATTTTTATCAACTGGAGAGATGGAACTGAGCAGATGAAGTTTCGTTTTTTTTTTTTTTTTTCCTGCTTTTTTGGGGTGGGAGGAAGATGCGGTGATATAGAGCAGCCTGGTTGGATGTGGAAAGAGGGTGACATTAAAATGCCTAGTTTATTTCACAGAAGTAAGCACTGTGATACACATAGGCACTGGTGGTTCAGTGGTAAAATTCTCACCTTCCATGTGGAAGACCCAGGTTCAATTCCTGGCCAATGAACTTCATGCACAGCTACCGCCCGTTTATCAGAGGGGGCTTGTGTGTTTCTCTGATGCTGAACAGGTTTCAGCAGAGTTCCCAGACTAAGACAGATTAGGAAGAAAAGCCTGGCAATCTACTTCCCAAAATCTGCCAACGAAAAGTCTATGGATCACAATGGTCTGATCCTGTTGTACGTGGGGTTTCCAAGAGTCAGGGGCTAACTTGACAGCAGTTAACAACAACAAGCTATATGTGTGTGTGTGTGTATTCATGTGTACACATACATATACACAGACACACACACACACATATGTATATATCATATGTTTAACCTCAAATAAATATTTTTGGAACCAGTATAGGACAATGTGATAGTAAGAGAGTATAATGTTTATCACCAAAATTGTCATCAGAGAAAGTTGGGATTGAATCCTGCCTCCAGTGACTATTAGCTACGTGATCTTGGTAAGTTACTTAACCTCTCTGTATTAATCAGGATAGGCTAGGCTCTGCTGCAGTAGCAAATATGCCCAACATCTCAGTTTGATTTCTTATGTCCCAGTCTGATACAGGTTAAGCACCAATTCTTTATGGCTCCCCTCCAAGCTGGGACTCAAGGATTCAGATTCCTTCCATCTTTGGACATTCTTACTTTAAACGTAAAGAGCTCTGGTGGTGCAATGGTTAAGCACTCTAGTGCTAACCAAAAGGGTGGCAATTCAAACCCACCCAGCAGCTCCGCAGGAGAAAGACATGGCAATCTGCTCCCATAAAGATTAAAAAAAAACCAGTGCTGTCAAGTCGATTCCGATTCATAGCGACCCTATAGGACAGAGTAGAACTGCCCCATAGTTTCCAAGGAGCACCTGGTAGATTTGAACTGCCGACCTTTTGGTTAGCAGCCGTAATAAAGATTACAACCTCAAAAACCCAAGGGGGCAGTTCTACTATGTCACATGGGGTCTCTTCAGTCAGAATGTCGATGACACCCAACAACACCACCACCTTAACCATGTGACTTCTTAGGTGGCTGTGGAGCGAAAGAGGGTATGGAAGGTTGTGCAGGGGTGTTACGGAAATAATATGCATCATTTCTGTCTATATCCCATTGGGTAGGACCTGGTCACATGACCCCACATAAGTGCTCCAGAGGCTAGGGAAGTTATTTCTTCTTTTCGCCATCAAGTCAACTGTAACTCATAGTGACCCCATGTGTGTCAGAGAAAAACTGTGCTCCATAGAGTCTTCAATAGCTGATTTTTCATAAGCAGATTACCAAGCCTTTCCTCCAAAGTGCCTCTGGGTGGAAGGAACCCTGGGGGTGCAGTGGTTAAATGAAAAGGTTGGCAGTTCGAACCTACCAGCTGCTCCAGGGAGAAAGATGTGGCAGCCTGCTTCTGTAAAGATTACAGCCTTGGAAACCCATGGTGCAGTTCTACTCTGTCACATGGGGTCACTATAAGTTGGAATCTCCTCGACGACAACGGATTTTTCAACAGGCCTCTGGGTGGACTTGAACCTCCAACATTTCAGTCAGTAGCTGAGTGCATTAACTATTTGTACCACCCAGGGATTCCCTAGCAACGTTAGTCTCCCGATATAAACACATAGAATTGTCTCTACTACACTGTCCGAGCCTTAGTTTCCTCATCTGTAAAATGGGGGGAACGCAATTGCGCCAACTGACATGAATTAAGTGCTTATTCAAGAGTGACCATTGTTTGACTTTGCGCTGATGGAGGTGTCCTTCACAGAATTGGGTCTGGGTTAACTCCTGTAGGTACTGCCTGACTCTAGGTGCAGGTGAGGGCTATTTAGTGGAGTTTTTGTCTCATGGAAGTCGGGCTTATTTTGGGCCTAAACTTCTGAGGAAATCAAGGAAGTTCTAGATGATTCACTCTGCGCTTTATCTGAGGAAACATGGTCTTTAAAGTTCTTGAAGACTATCTTGAATGTAAAGTCACTTATCATTAAAAAGAAGGAAGAATAAAGAAGAAATTCTCTTCATCTGTTACCTAGGCCCTTCCAACTTGCTCCCTGGCGTCCCTCTGCCTCTCAGTCTTACCTCTGCCTAGGTCACCTCAGGACTCACCCCAGCGCCCTCTCATTCAGTCGGGCTTCCTGTCCTGGCTGCACGTTGGATTCACCCGGGAAGCTTGAAAAACACACCAAAGCCGCAGCCACCACCCTACTCAATTAAATCAGACTTTCAGGTGGGGCTGGAGCACTAGTGCTGTCTTAAAGTCTCCTAGCTGACTCTAACTGCATTCAGGGTTGAGAACCACTGACTACAGTCTGTTCCGGTGTTTTCCAGCTGCCTTTCTGCAGAACTCCTAAAGCAGAGCACTTCAGACTATGGGCCAGGATGACATATCGACTCAGGTATAAGTCCTGTTTCAGCCGCTTCCTAGCTGTGTGGTCTCAGGCACATTGTATAGCCTCTCTGGTTCTTAGTCTTCCCATCTGTACAGTGCAGGTGATGAGAGCAGAGAGCAAGAGATTGCATGGGAAACAGTGCAGCACCTGACACACGGTTTAAGCGCTTAATGCATGATGCGTGTCGTTACCGTTACTTCCCGATACAAGGGCCGGGCTTGCCAGTTTTCCACAGGAAGTGTTTAGTTTGCAGTTTGTAGCCTGCCCCATTGTGCTCTCTCTGATTCTATCAAAAGCCAGGAAGGGGCCATCTCTTTTCTTTCCCTTCACAGGCCCCCTCCCTCTGCTAGTCACCTCCTTGTCACTTAATGTACTCCTTGTCCTTCGAACATTCTAAATCCTATTAAGCAAACCAAGCATGAATATAAGTAATCAAATACAGATATTTCTTCTCCCTAGCATGCACCTGCCAAGAAGTATGACAGGGATGTTTTTATGGAGGGATGGCCCTTTAACCACGGCTTACAGGAATTTGTTCAGGCCGGTCAGAAGCTTAGGAGCGTGGAGTGATAATAACGAGTTGATGCCGGTCTGAGTTAAGCCAGGTTTGGTATTAATCTTCCTAAGCAAACCCAATGTAGGCAGGCTGAGACAAGAGGTATGCTGAGGCTAGGCAAGTTGAACTGGTGGGAAAGATAAGGTAGCTGGGGCCTGGAGGGGCAAGGCAGGACATGGGTAGTGAACTTGAACTTGGCTCAGGTCAAAGCAGAGGGAGAGGCTCAAAAACAAAATTGCCAGGAGCCTGTGACCTTCGTCCTACTCCCAGACATTGAAGTGACTATGAGTCCTTTTCTAGCACGATGCTTTATTTATTATGTGTAAAATTCAGTGTAAGTCAAGCCACCATTCGTCAGAGCCCTTTTCTTGGAAGGATAATTCGGGGGGTTTGGTGGAGGGAGGCAGCAGTTCTAGGGTACTCCAGAACATCTCCCAAGGGTCTTTTTGTCCGTGGGTCTCACTGGATAATGCTGATAAGCCCATTATCTGAGACATCTGGATGCTGGTGCCCAGGACCTCCTTACCAGGCTCCGTGTGGGGAGCCTTCTAGGGGTCAACGCTCCAGGTGTCTGCTCTGAGGTGCTACCACACCCAAAGAGCCAAGGAATGGAGGTGCAGGCCTGCCACCCCCTGCCACCCTCCCAAACTCATGCCTGTCCCAGTCTTTGAGAGCGTCCCTCCTAGTACTTACCACTCTGCAGTCCCCCACTTAACCCCCAATGCCTCCATTCCCCTGGTATAAAATAAAAATGGTTAAGAATTGTGTCTTCCCACTATGAACACACATGTATATAGAGTAGAACTGCACTCCACAGGGTTTCCAATGGCTGTGACCTTTTGGAAGTGGATCGCCAGACCTTTCTTTTGAGGATCCCTGGATAGACTCAAACCTCCAACCCGCTAGTTAGCAAATGAGTGCATGACTCATTTTGTACCAACCAGGGACTCCCAAACAGTTGCCTTGAGTGGATTCTCCTCATGGTGATACCAGCTGTAGAGTGAACAATGAGTGAATTCCTGTCAAGTCCTTGGCATGCTGCCTAGCACAAAGTAAGTGCTTTTGTGGGTGTTCTTAAATTCTCAGTGTCCCCCTACCCCCATCACCACCCACCTTAACCTATTCCAACCCCCTTCCAGTCCTCAGGCTTCTAATCAAAGCTTTCAAAAATACAAATCTCTTCCCTCTGCCTGAGAGCAACAAAGTACTTGCTTCCCAGACTCTAAGCTGGGAGCCTAAGAAAGAGGATCCAGTTCCCCAAGAAGGAAGGCCGGGTCATTTATCCCCCTATTCATTTGTATTAAGCACCTACTGTATTTCGTAAAGAGGAACTCTGGTGGCACAGTGATTAAAGCACTTGGCTGCTAACCAAAAGGTCAGCAGTTTCAAACCCACCAGCTGCTCCATGGGAGAAAGATGTGGCTGTATGCTTCCGTAAAGATTTACAGCCTCGGAAACCCTATGGGGCGGTTCTACCCTGTCCTATATATAGGGTTATTATGAGTTGGAATCAACTTGACAGCAGTAGGTTTGGTTTGGTTTGGTTTGGTTTAGTGTATCATAAAGTTGTCCCTGAGGGCACAGAGAGTTAAGTGCCAGACTACTAACTGATAGGTTGCTGGTTCAAATCACTCAGAGCCTTCTCAGAAGAAAGGCCTGGCTACCTGCTTTTGAAAGGTCGCAGCCTTGAAAGCTCTATGAAGTTCAGTTCTACTCTGCACACCTGGGGTCGCCATGGGTAGGAATCGATTTGACGGCCAGTGGTTACTGGTGGTGTGCCAGAAGACAGGTCCCTGCCTTCAAGGAGATCACAGTCTAAAACAGTGTTCTCAATACCGGCTGCACGCTATTACAGTCACTTTCACATGCCCCAGTGCATCCAAACCTATTAAGTCACAATCTCTGGGGGTGGGGGGCCCCAGGTGGCAGCACTTTTCAAGTTCCGCAGAGGATTCTGTGTAGCCAAGGTGAGAGCCAGTGGCCCAGTTGTGAGCTACAGGGAAAAGACTCTTATAATTCAGTGTTGCTAGATACACAAGTGATGTGTAGTATGTGAAATGTATCTCAATAAAGCTGTCTAAAACAATTCTTTAAAAAAAAACAGACCAGTATGGTGCTTCCAGGGGCCAGGGAGGGGAACTTCATTCAAACCAGGGTGGGCAGTAAGGCTCAGTGAAGGCTCCCAAAGCGGGAAGGTGTTTTCTCTGCTTAGAAATCAGCAGTAGGCAGACATGCTAAGGTAATGAAGAGGAAAGTGTGCATTTAATTCTCATTTCTAAAGCAACAGCCACCTATGTTATTGACAGTATTGGATACACTCCATAATTAAGTCTGTTAATGAGTATTAATAAAATTGGCACTTTTTTCATTTAGATTAACACTTCTCAAGCCTCAGGAATAGCTTTTGGGTGGTTCAGTTCAAGCCTATCAGGAACACTGGGAGGAGAAGTCTGATGTGCGAGCAAAACACCAAGCTGTGGACCAGAAAGTCTCAGTGGCGGCTTGGACTCATCCCTCCCCTCCTCCCTGGGCCTAGCAGCTCATTGCCACTCCTCACATCATGAGATGGAGTCTGTTTCCCCTCCCCTGGAACCCGGGCCAGCCTGTGATTTGCTTTGACCAGTAGAAAGTTGTGGGGGCAGTTTCTGGAATGTTCAAGCTTGGGCCTGAAGAGGAATGATTGTTGTTGTTACTTGCCATCGAGTTGGCTCTGACTCATGGCGACCTTGCCTATGACAGAATGAAACATTGTCCTTTCCTTCACCATCTTCACGATCGTTGGTATGTTGAGCCCATTGATGTGGCTGTGGTGTCAATCCATCTCACTGAGGGTTTCCCTCATTTTCGATGACCCTCTACATTACCAACAGGATGTCCTTTTCTAGCAATTGGTCTTTCCTGATGACGTGTCCAATGTGAGCAAGTCATAAGGACAGAATCTTGACTTGTGAGGAATCAGCTTTGGGTGGCTGGTGGACAGAAGAGGGCTATGCAGGTGGTCAATTTTGTGAAGACCCAGCCCTTTGTGGCTGGGTGACAGAGAAAGGCTACATGGGCAGTTGAGGAAGAAGGGCAGAGTCTTTCTAGCTTGTGACCTAGCCCCAGGGGACTAGAGGAAGAGAGGGGCTGCCTGGTCTGAAGTGCAGGGATTTGCACAGACTCCCGAGCCTACAACTGATACCTGATGACCTGGCCTCAGGTGGCCAGCGATGCTTCTACTGGCTCAGGGTGGCCAGGGATGAGGTCTGACCTAATGGGTTGGTTGGGTGAGAAAGGAAGTACCACAAAAGTGGCTAGTGATTAGGAATGAAGATGTGGGAAGGTGAAGCCCAGATCCACATCTCCATTGGATTCATGCTGGTTCTTAACATGCAGTTAGCAATAAAGGTGGAGTCTGCCCACCTTGCCATTTTAGCATGCAGTTAGTAGCGATGCAGGAGCCTTCTGCTATACAGCAACTGTTGTTGTGTGCTGTCAAGTCAATTCCAACTCATAGTGACCCTACAGAACACAGTAGAACTGCCCTATAGGGTTTCCTAGGCTGTAATCTTTACAGAGCAGATTGCCAAGTCTTTTCTCCCATAGAGCGGCTGGTGGGTTTCGAACTGCTGACCTTTTGGAAAGCATCTGAGTGCTTAACCATTGTGCTACCAGGACTCCTTAATATGGCAATAGCAACTGTTTCTTTTCCATTATTATGGCAAAGCAATTTGACCTAAATGAGCCCATTTGGTCATACCCAATTATTAGCTGGGCAGCTATCAGTAGCCTCCAAACATTGGTTTTTAACCTGAGGATCATGGAATTCAAAAGAGTCTATGAACTTGGATGGGGGAAAAAAAATCTTTATTTTCATTCACCTTTAACTGAAATTCATCATTGTCTTTAATTATGAATGAGGCAAAAAACCACAATAGTATAAGAGTACTTGTGACTTTATCACTGAATAGAAGTCACAAATGGATTTTTTTCATATCCCATTACAGTTGTTGTGGATATCCTGAAATATTTTTCATGCTTATCACTACCCACTGCTGGACCTTGTTATTTAAGGTGTTAATAAAGAAGTGCATATATTATTATAGCATAAATTTAAAAATAGTTTGATAACTATGGTGTTGTTGGTTGCTGTCATTGAGTAGGGCCTCGACTCATGGTGACCTCATGAACAAAGACACAAAATGGTGCCTGGTCCTGTGCCACCCCCATGATCAGCTGTAGATCAGACTGTTGTGATCCACAGGGTTTTCACTGGTTGATTTTCAGAAGTAGATCACAAGGCCTTTCTTCCTAATCCATCTTAGTCTGGAAGCTCTGCTGAAATCTGTTCAGCTTCATAGCAACATGCAAGCCTCCACTGACAGATGAGTGATGGTTATGCGTGAGGTGCGTTGGCCAGGAACCAAATCCGGGTCTCCTGCACAAGGAGGTGAGAATCCTACCACTGAGCCACCAGTACTTCAAGTAAATTCCTTTGTAATACTAAGCATTTTATTTTATGCACTTAGGACCATTATTCTGGTTTCACCAGATGGATAAAGGAATCAGTAGTTCGAAAGAAGATTATGAATTCCTGAACCAAAGGTAGATGAAGGCTATCCCTTCCCCACAAACTTCTCATCAGGTTTCATTGAAAGCAAACTTCAGACTGACTTCAGCCACCCACACAGACATTTATTAGCAGGCTGGCCTTAAACAGTTCCTACAGCTTGCTGTGGAAGCTAGATTAAGTTCTGGCTCCCTGTCTTTTCAGGAGTCCCAATGGCATCTTGTATGAAATGTTCATTCAAGGCAAAGGTAGCAACATTCTAGTGGCAGGTTTCAGTCAACTGGTTATAGAGTGGTATTACAGATTGAATAGTGTCCCCAAAAAGTTATGTAAAAGTCCTAATTCCCTGTCCCTGTTTAGGAATAGAGGTTTTCTTTTGTTATGTTAATGAGGTCATAGCAGAGTAGGGTGGGTCCTAAACCTCATCACTTCTGAGTGGGGTCTTATAAAAAGAGCAGAATAGACACAGAGACACACAAGGGGAGATGCCATGTGACAACAGAGGCAGGTGCATCTATAAGCAGCAAAGGAACCCCAAGGGTTTCCAGCAGCCCCCAGAAAGTAGAAGACTGCCCTGCAGAAGGAATTGGCACAACCGAGACTCTGATTTAGACTTGTAGTCTCCAGCATTGTGAGAAAATAAATTGTACTGTAATGCCACCCACCTTGTGGTATTTTGTTACGGCAGCCCTACAAAGCTAAGACACAGGCTAACACAAATTCACAAACCTAGAAACTGGATGCCATAATCATGCCCTGGGAACTTTTCCATAGGCCACAATAAAAGTAGTTCAAAGAAGAACATTATAATAATATTGCTGTTGGGTGCCATTGATTCAATTCCAACTCGTAGTGATCCCATGTGACAGAGTAGAGCTGCCCCATAGGGTTTTCTTGGCTGTAATCTTTACAGAAGCACATCACCAAGTCATTCTCCCGTAGAGCCACTGGGTGTGTTCAAACCGACAACCTTTCAGTTAGCAGCAGAGCATTTAACCATTGCACCACTAGGGTTCCTTTGTTAACACTTAATTGACACCTTCCTATCTGCCAGGCACTATTCTAAGTGTTCAACATGGGTTAACTCATTAAGTCTTCACAACCACCAGATGAGGTACAAATGTTATTACCCATCTTGCAGCTGGGAAAAATGGGACTCGGAGAGGTTAAGTAACTTGCTCAAGGTCACACAGAACCAAGTGTCAGCTGTTGCAGCGCTCCTTAAACTGTGCCCCACATTAGAACCACCTAGGAGCTTTAAAACCGGAATACTCAGGCTGTGCCTGAGCAAGTACACCAATTAAAGCAACCTCTGGAGGTGGAACACAAACCTTGATATTTTTTCAAGCTTCCCACCAGATGATTGTCATGTCATGGTGCCATAAATTGCTTTTGTGTGGCTTTTCTAGCCATGGTCTTGTAACTCCCATCCAAGTGATTGGGCGGAGCCGTGCAGACATGGTAATTGTAGCCCACCAAAGAGATTGGTCAGTTTTGCCATCCCGCTGGGCATACAATGTGCCACCCCAGAGGTGGAAAAGAGATGATCCCACCACCACCAAGGAAGAAGAGCCAGTGTGCCTTTCAGACCCAGGATTCCTGCACTGAGAAGCTCCTGGAAGCAGGAGACTGAGAGAGAGAGAAAACAAGCTGTAACTCTGAAGATGGTGAGAAGTAGTGGCAGCAGAGACCTGGCAGCAGGAGACAGAGCAGTGGGCTTCCTAGCCCATAGGGAGAGAAAGCTGAATGTCTTTGAGCAGAGGAAAGCCAGGAAGAGGAGTGCCTATGAGCACAGCTTGGAAGAGGCTATCCTGATGGAAGAACTGTATCCTGCGTGTTCCTGAGTCTGAAGTGTAACTGTTACTTTCCTAATAAACCTCATAATCATAACTATGGTCTATGTACTCTGTGTGGCCCTTGCAGTGAACTACTGAACCTAGTAGACAGTGATATGAAAGGGACGATTGGTGTCAGAACTGGTAAAGATGGCAGAGGGAGGAGGCTTGTCTGGTCTCCACCTCATGGGAATTAGCCTTGCACTCTTGATGTTGATTTTCTTTCCACTTTGTAAAGTTAGTGAAGGTCACACTGCCCTCATGTCATTTTTACACATGTGCAGCCAAGTTTGAGAACCCATGGGTTATTAGACTTCCTGGATTCTTAAATTCTGCTCCACTAAGGCACATCTTAACTACTACTTATTTCACCAATGAAAAATAATTTCCAACATCCATTATGTTAGTTAACAAAGCCTCTGACGTTGATCTGAGGTAAAGATAGTGAAAACTTGTGGTAGCTACTGCTAGAGAGCAGATTTCTGGGACTTCTGATTTAACTTCCAAATACTAACTAACCACTCCAGAATGTGTATTCTGATTACCAAAAATCAAGACCAAACCCATTGCCATCAAGCTGATTTCGACTCATAACGACCTATACAACAGAGTAGAACTGCCCCACAGCTTTTCCAGGCTGTAAATCTTTACAGAAGCACACAGCCTCATCTTTCTCCCATGGAGCGGCCAGTAGGTTCAAACTGCTGACCTTTCGGATAGTAGTTGAGCACTTAACCACTGTGCATTCCAGGGCTCCTCTGTATTCTGATTAGGACATTTAAAATGTCAAATGTGTTTAGAGTGTATAATAAAACTAACCCCCCACGTGTCTGTCAGTTTGTCATACTGTGGGGGCTCATGTGTTGCTGTGATGCTGAAAGCTACGCCAACGGTATTCGGATACCAGCAGGGTCACCCATGGAGGACAGGTTTCAGCTGAGCTTCCAGACTAAGACAGACTAGGAAGAAGGACCCGGCAGTCTACTTCTGAAAACCATTAGCCAGTGAAAACCTTATGAATAGCAGCGGAACATTGTCTGATATAGTGCTGGAAGATGAGCCCCCCAGGTTGGAAGGCACTCAAAAGATGACTGGGGAAGAGCTGCCTCCTCAAAGTGGAGTCGACCTTAATGACGTGGATGGAGTAAAGCTTTCGGGACCTTCATTTGCTGATGTGGCACGACTCAAAATGAGAAGAAACAGCTACAAACATCCATTAATAATCAGAACCTGGAATGTACAAAGTATGAATCTAAGAAAATTGGAAATCATCAAAAATGAAATGGAACGCATAAACATCGTTATCCTAGGCATTAGTGAGCTGAAATGGACTGGTATTGGCCATTTTGAATTGGACAATCATATAGTCTACTATGCTGGGAGTGACAACTCGAAGAGGAATGGTGTTGCATTCATCGTCGAAAAGAACGTTTAAAGATCTATCCTGAAGTACAATGCTATCAATGATAGGATAATATCCATACGCCTACAAGGAAGACCAGCTAATATGACTATCATTCAAATTTATGCACTAACCACTAGGGCCAAAGATGAAGAAATAGAAGATTTTTATCAGTATCAGCTGCTGCAGTCTGAAATTGATCAAACATGCAATCGAGATGCATTGATAATTACTGGCGATTGGAATGTGAAAGTTGGAAACAAAGAAGAAGGATCAGTAGTTGGAAAATATGGCCTTGGTGATAGAAACAATGCCAGAGATCGAATGATAGAATTTTGCAAGACCAACGATTTCTTCATTGCAAATACCTTCTTTCACCAACATAAATGGTGACTGTACACATGGGCCTCACCAGATGGAACACACAGAAATCAAATTGACTATGTCTGTGGAAAGAGACAATGGAAAAGCTCGATATCATCAGTCAGAACAAGGCCAGGGGCCAACTGTGGAACAGACCATCAACTGCTCATATGCAAGTTCAAGCTGAAACTGAAGAAAATCAGAGCAAGTCCACGAGAGCCAAAATATGACCTTGAGTACATCCCACCTGAATTTAGAGACCATCTGAAGAATAGATTTGACACATTGAACACTAGTGACCGAAGACCAGACGAGTTGTGGAATGACATCAAGGACATCATCCACAAAGAAAACAAGAGGTCACTGAAAAGACAGGAAAGAAAGAAAAGACCAAGATGGATGTCAGAGGAGACTCTGAAACTTGCTCTTGAGCGTCGAGCAGCTAAAGCAAAAGGAAGAATTGATGAAGTAAAAGAACTGAACAGAAGATTTCAAAGGGCCTCTTGAGAAGACAAAGTAAAGTATTATAATGACACGTGCAAAGAGCTGGAGATGGAAAACCAAAAGGGAAGAACATGCTCGGTGTTTCTCAAGCTGAAAGAACTGAAGAAAAAGTTCAAGCCTTGAGTTGCAATAGTGAAGGATTCTATGGGGAAAATATTAAACGACGCAGGAAGCATCAAAAGAAGATGGAAGGAATACACAGAGTCATTATACCAAAGAAAATTAGTCGATGTTCAACCATTTCAAGAGGTGGCATGTGATCAGGAACTGATGGTACTGAAGGAAGAAGTCCAAGCTGCTCTGAAGGCATTGGCGAAAAACAAGGCTCCAGGAATTGATGGAATATCAACTGAGATGTTTCAACAAACAGATGCAGTGCTGGAGGTGTTCACTCGTCTATGCCAAGAAATATGGAAGAGAGATTCCTGGCCAACTGACTGGAAAAGATCCATATTTATGCCTGTTCCCAAGAAAGGTGATCCAACCAAATGTGGAAATTATAGAACAGTATCATTAACATCATCAAACGCAAGCAAAATTTTGCTGAAGATCATTCAAAAACGGCTGCAGCAGTATATTGACAGGGAACTGCCAGAAATTCAGCCTGGTTTCAGAAGAGGACTTGGAACCAGGGATATCATTGCTGATGTCAGATGGATCCTGGCTGAAAGCAGAGAATACCAGAAGGATGTTTACCTGTGTTTTACTGACTATGCAAAGTCATTCCACTGTGTGGATTATAACAAACTATGGATAACACTGCGAAGAATGGGGATTCCAGAACACTTAATTGTGCTCATGAGGAACCTTTATATAGATCAAGAGGCAGTTGTTCGGACGGAACAAGGGGATACTGATTGGTTTAAAGTCAGGAAAGGTGTGTGTCAGGGTTGTATTCTTTCACCATACCTGTTTAATCTGTATGCTGAACAAATAATACGAGAAGCTGGACTACATGAAGAAGAACAGGGCATCAGGATTGGAGGAAGACTCATTAACAACCTGCGTTATGCAGATGACACAACCTTGCTTGCTGAAAGTAAACGAGGACTTGAAGCACTTACTAATGAAGATCAAAGACCACAGCCTTCAGTATGGATTACACCTCAACATAAAGAAAACAAAAATCCTCACAGCTGGACCAATGAGCAACATCATGATAAACGGAGAAAAGATTGAAGTTGTCAAGGATTTCATTTTACTTGGATCCACAATCAACAGCCATGGAAGCAGCAATCAAGAAATCAAAAGACGCATTGCATTGGGCAAATCTGCTGCAAAGGACCTCTTCAAAGTGTTGAAGAGCAAAGATGTCACCTGAAGACTAAGGTGTGCCTGACCCAAGCCATGGTATTTTCAATCACATCATATGCATGCGAAAGCTGGACAATGAATAAGGAAGACCGAAGAAGAGTTGACGCCTTTGAATTGTGGTGTTGGCGAAGAATATTGAATACACCATGGACTGCCAAAAGAACGAACAAATCTGTCTTGGAAGAAGTGCAGCCAGAATGCTCCTTAGAGGCAAGGATGGTGAGACTGCGTCTTACATACTTTGGACATGTTGTCAGGAGGGATCAGTCCCTGGAGAAGGACATCATGCTTGGCAGAGTACAGTGTCAGTGGAAAAGAGGAAGACCTTCAACGAGATGGACTGACACAGCAGCTGCAGCAATGAGCTCAAGCATAATAACGATTGTAAGGATGGCTCAGGACTGGGCAGTGTTTCATTCTGTTGTGCATAGGGTCGCTATAAGTCGGAACCGACTCGACGGCACTTAACAACAACAGCAACAATAAAACTAACCAGCACGCAGTTACATATTCATTGTCTCTATTAAAATATTTTCAATTATAGAAAACATAATGCATTGCCATCACCTTCACGTTCTTCTTGTGTTGAAAATTCTACATTCAACATTTCTAACAATTCTCCCCACCTGTCCCACAACCACATACGAAATTTCCTAAGTCACTGAGTTAGTCACGTTGCTGCTCTTTTTTTTCCCACAAATCTTCAATGTTTAACCTCTATGTCAGGTGGTATTTCCCTGCCTCTTGAGATCAAGATAAGATCACCTCAAGCCACCGTCCCTTCTCTCACAAACATACACACACACACACACACACACACACACACACCAGAGTCTACGAAGGGCCTGGGATTTTACCCTACTTGCAAGCTAATAAGTTAGCCTGCCACGGTTTCATGGATGCTGGCAGAAGACGTGAGATTCCTGGATCAGAGACAAAGAGATTTATTACAGCACAGCAAGTAGCAGAGCAAAATGGTGGCTTTGGTTCTCCATGCTTCCCAAATCCCGTGGGGTGACACCGAGAGACCCAGCTGGAGGCTAACATTCAGTGGATTTGCATCACAGCCAAGGAATGGCACACCTGGAGAATTTATCACTTTTATAGTGAGTGGTAAGCAAACCTGTTCTTTGTCTGAGGGAGACCAATTGCCTACTGCAAACATAACCCTGAGAGATAGCTCAGGTAAAGAAGAGTCAGAGTGTGCATTCTTGGCAAACCTAGTGCCTCTTCCAATACGCCTTGCTTTGTTTTATTTTTGTCTCAGCATTTAACTTCCTGATATTTTCTCATCTATTCTTATCTCTTTCAATGCCGTGGAGGGACAGGACCTCACAGTCTTTCTCCTTCTGCACCATTTTATTGAATAACAAGTTACATGTTCATACCAAAAACCAAGCTAAATCAATTACCCTAAAGTCAATTCCAGTTCATGGAGACCCCATGTGTGCAGAACAGAACTGCTCCATAGGGTTTTCAATTCAAGGCTATGACTTTTCCAAAGCAGATCTCCAGCTAGGCCTTTCCTCTGAGGTGCCTCTGGGTGGGTTTGAACCACCAACCTTTTGATTAGAAGTTGAGCACTTAACCATTTGCACCACCCGGGGACCTTACTTGTTCATAGAACTTTACAAAGCACCCAAACATATATCATCCACTTTAATCTTTACAATCCTGTTGTTGCAGTCAAGTTTGTGCCAACTCACGTTGACCTTACATACAGCAGAATAAAACACTGCCCAGTCCTATATCATCTTCATGCTCATTGGCATGTTTGAGTTCATTATTGTGGCTACTGTGTCCAGCCACCTCATTCAGGGTTTCCCTCATTTTTTTGACTCTCTACTTTACCAAACATGATGGCCTTTGTAAAGTGTGACGGTGCAAACCCATTCAGCAGCTCCACAGGAGAAAGGCCTGGTATTCTGCTTCTGTAAAGATTACAGCCAAGAAAACCCTATGACGCAATTTTACTCTGTCACATGGGGTCACTATGAGTCGAAAATAGACTCGACGGCACCCAACACCAACAACAACACAGTCCTTAAGAAGCTTGTTAAAATTTAAACATGAGATGGGGGAGAAGATGGTGAGTGGGAAAAGGTGAAAGGGAGAGGACAGTGATCACTCACTGCCTTGGGAATTTCAGTCCCCTTTTCTATCCGATCTGGAAACCCTGGTGGCATAGTGGTTAAGTGCTTATGGCTGCTAACCAAAAGGTCGGCAGTTTGAATCTACCAGGTGCTCCTTGGAAACTCTATGGGGCAGTTCTCTGCCGTGTAGGGTCGCTATTAGTTGGAATCGGCTCAATGGCAATGGCTTGTTTTTGTTTTATGGGTTATCTGATCTACTTCTCTCAACAATCCAGAGGTGAGCCTCAGGGGGACTAAGTGCCTAAAGTGACACAGCAGGACAGAAGAAGAGTCAGAATCAAAGCCCAAAGCCTTGTCCAGAACCACTCCTAACACTTTAGCAAGAATAGACAGAAATCGGAGGGACCCTAGTAAAAAAAAGTAAGTTACTCTATTTTCTGATCTATGGCTCTGATCTGTAGTTCTTTAGACCTACAGTTTTCTCATCTATAAAATGGAGAAAAAACAAAAAAAAAAAAACCCACTGTCATCGAGTTGACTCTGACTCATAGCGACCCTACAGGACAGAGTAGGACTGTCCCATAGAGTTTCCAAGGAGCACCTGGCGGATTCAAACTGCCGACCTCGTGGGTAGCAGCCATAGCACTTAACCACTACACCACCAGGGTTTCCATAAAATGGAGAGGAGATGAATAATAACCACTTCCCAAGACTCTTGGAAGAATCAAGAGATAACATGCATGAAATTCCTTTGTAACCCCCAAAGCACCATTCACAAGAAAGGGATGAGGATACTTACTAGCAGGGAGCAGTATACCTGGAATGCGATTAAGGTGAGGCAGGAGCAGATTGACCAGAATGTGGTCAGAGCAATTCTGGGTGGGGTAAAAAGGCTGGAGCCAGAAACCTGCCTCACATACTTCACTTGGGCAACGCGTGTTTTCTCAGTGCCCACTCTGGGCCAGACACTGTGTGAGGCACTGGACACTTAGACACAGGCCAGCCCACCTCCACTGGAGTGACAGATTCCCATCCACTCCCTCCTCCTTAAAGAAGTGGAGGCTTGGAGGGAAGTGTGCAAGCATTTTCAAAAGCCACTTATTCGTTATCAGCAACCATTAACTGAAATGCTGAGCCAAGTCTTTTCTGAGTCAGAGTGTATCAACTGCTCGATTTTCCAGTGAGGAGTGGCCAGTGCCCTTGGGGGTCAGGTCGCAACCTGCTCCAGAAGCAGATGGAAGAGAGCTCTGGACTCCCTGCTCCCAGGTAGGGTGACAACCATCCTGGTTTGCCCAGGGCTGAGGGTTTCTCAGGACATGGGATTGTCAGTGCTAAAACCGGGAAAGTCCTGGGCAAACCAGGACCAGTTGGTCACCCTATTCCCAGGACTCTGACCTCCCAGGGCCCAGTTGAGAACCCTCTCCAACTTGCTCTGCAATAGCATGAATTTTAAGCCCTTGAATCTGAATTTCTTGCCTGAAGCCAAGGTTGGCAATGTTTCCAAGCTGATTGCAAACACTGTCCATTTGCTGAATACTTTCCAGTTTGCAAATGCTTTCACTTACATTAACATGTTTAGTCTTTAGAGAAATCTCAAGGTGATATGAAATAAAAGATAGCCTTATTGAGAAAGCTTTTAGCTGTAAGAGACAGAACACATAATTAGAGTGAACATAAGGGTTTGTTTTTCTCCCAAAACAAGATGTCCAGAGCTAGGCAGCTGCTGGGTTGGATTCAGTAATGCAATGTCAAGGCGGTCATCTACAACTCCCCTGATCTTCCCTAATGTTTGCAAGATGGCTGCCACAGCTCCGGACATCTAGCTGCATTCTAGGCAGGTAGAAAAAGAAAAAGAAAGGGACACTATCAGCAGAGTCCTGGTTATATTTCTTTGGCCAAAACTGTGTCACATGACTTGTTTCTAATGCAAGGACTTTAGAAAAATCAAGTATTTCCCTTTCTAGCCCTGGTGGCACAGTGGTTAAAAGATTGGCTGCTAACCAAAAGGTCAGCATTTTGAAACCACCAGCTAGTCCTTGGAATCCTATGGGGCAGTTCTACTCTGTCGTATAGGGTTGCTGAGTTGGAATCAACTCGATGGCATTTGGTTTTGGGGTTTAACCCTGGCTGCTAGTTGGCAGTTCGAATTCACCAAATGCTCCTTGGAAACCCTATGGAGCAGTTCTACTGTGTCCTATAGGGTCGCTATCAGTCGGAATTGACTTGGTGGCAATGGTTTATACTAGGGGTTGTTATGTGCAATAATGTTAGTGACCCCACACGACAGGGTAGAACTGCCCCATAGGGTTTTCTAGGCTGTCATCTCTATGGGAGCAGATTGCTAGGTCTTTCTCCTAAGGAGCCACTGGGTGGATTTGAACCAACAGCCTTTGGATTAAACAGCCGAGTGCTTAACCGTTATACTTCCGGTTAGGCAAGGGAAAAAAAGGCTTGGGAATGATGTTGAATGAGTCACAGATCCCCTGGCACAACAGGAACAGGGGACCGCTAACAGAAACAAGAGGGATTTAGGATATCATGGAGCCCGGTGTTCTCAATACTTGGCTGCACACTAGAATCACCTGGGAATCTTTTAAATCGCAATGCCAGGCCCTCCCTGAGACCAATCGAATCAGAACCTCTGGGAATAGGCTCTGCCATTGTTATCTTTAAAAGCTTCCCAATGGATTAAAATGTACAGCCAGTCTTCCAGAGCTGCTTGTCTGATACTGTAGCCACCAGCCACATGTGGCTATTTAAATGGGAATTAATTCAGGTAAATAAAATGAAGAGTTTAGTTTCTCAGTCACACTGGCCACATTTCGAATACTTAGTCGTCATACACAGCTCGCAGCTACAGCGTGGGACACGCAGACAGTCCCTGTGATTGGTCAGCTCTGTTCTTCATTGCTGTTAGTTCCCCTTGAGTCCGCTCTGACACACGGCGATCTTCTTCTGTGTAACAGAACAAAATGTTGTCCAGTCCTGCACCATTTTCATGGTCTTTGATATGTCTGAGCCCGTTGTTGCGGCTACTGTGTCAATCCATCTCATTGAGGGTTTCCCTCGTTTTCACTGACCCCCTGCTTTACCAAACATGATGTCCTTTTCTAGAGACTGATATTTCCTAATGTGTCCAAAGTAAGCTAGATAAACTCTGGCCATCCTCGCCTCTAAGGAGCATTCTGGTTTTATTTCTTCTACGACTGTTAGTGCTGTTCTAGAGGAATCTAACTGTGGGAAGCCTATTCAAGGCCCCTTAAACCTGGCCCAGCTGAGTGAGGGAAGTCAGATGGCCTGACTTGGAGGCAGTACAGACTAATGATTAAAGGCGTGCACCATGGGGCCAGACGCCCTCGGTTTGTTCCCAGATCCCCCACTTAGTAGCTGGGTGACCTTAGACAAGTTACTTAACCTCTCTGTGCCCCTCTTTCTTCACCTGTAAAATGGTGGTGATAACAGTGCACTGTCCCCTGAGGTTGCAGTGAGGACTCTGGGCTGATAGTAGCAAAGTGCCCAGACACTGCCCTGGTACACTAGGCATGTGCCACACATGCTAGCTGTCAGTGGTATCCAGGAGGCCTGACAGGTGGTCACAGCCTTCAGCCTGAAAGCTTCCATGTTAACACACCATGTTAACCCTTTAGCCCCCACCCTGGGACTGCCCTCAGTCTCCCCACTGGGGCTTTGACTCTGGTGTTTCCATGCCACCCTTCTGCTTGAACTCTGTGTCTGAGCCAGCCAGCCCACCCTGACACCTGCAAGTAGGCTGAGAGAGAGAATGAATGAATGAATGAACAGACAGACACTGTGTTTGTTCACCACGTATAACCAGGCCCTTTGACTTGTGCCTTGGTGCTGGGTGCAGCAGGCTGTAGTGGGTGTGGAGGCAGGAGAGCCTGCTGTGTGGCCTTGTGCAAATCACTGAGCCTCTCTGAGCTTAGGGCACCTGTTGATAAAAAACAGAGTACATCCACTGAAGGGCAGTAAGTCTCTGAAACCCAGTAATTTTGCATCCTCGGGGGGAAATCGCAGCTTCTTAACCAGGGTGGCTGCACTCCTGTCTCCTTCCCAGGTTCCTGGCCTCCCCAATGTGAATTGAAATTTCTTTCCCAGCTGGCACAGCGGCCACCCCAGCCTTCCCTGGCCCCCTCCACCTCTCTGGACTGTGCTAACAGTGCCTAGGAAGAAAGTCCTAGGCTAGGAAGGTGTCATTAACGAGTCAGAAATGAACGAGATGCTCCCTGGCTGCCACATGACAGTTCTCAGAAAATCAGGGCAATGCCCCCGATAGCCCTTTGTCAAACAGCCCGGCCTCCTAGGAACCAAGGGCATTTTCAGGTGCAACAACCTGGTGCCTCAGCACATCTGGTCCCAGCATGCGAATTCCACTGCTAGGCAGACAAGTGACGATGGGTCCCAGTCATTAACTGGCTGTCAGGTTCTTCAGATGATGTAGCTAAAAATAGCGTGCTATAGATAGAACCTTCGCCCACGCAGCAGGCACAGGCTGCAAATGGAAGTGGGGAGTCAGGGCTGTGCGGCTGTTCTCTCCCCTAAAGGGAGGTCTGTACCCAATCCCAGCCCCAGGCTGCTTTCACAGGCCGTGTCTTGCTTCCTCCAACAGCATCTTCCCTCATTAACCACGGATGCACCCAAATGTCCCCGATCTGCACTGCTGGGTGCATGGTGTCAGGGTTCATTGGTATGCTGCACCCTGGATAAAAGTGATAAGGCCCTAAACGCTCCAAGGAGACAGCACAGATGAAGCCCAGCATTGCTGGCTAGGGAGGCAAGCTATTTATAGAATCCGAATATCAGCATTTTCCACCCATTTACACAAAGCAATTTCAGCCTTTTCAGATGAGAAAAGAGCAGCCCAGGCCGTCAGTCATTGCGGCACGGGCATCCCATGTGGGGCCAGAAAGCCCTGACTTTATAGGAAACCTCGAGGCAGGCTCGGATTAAAGATCAATGGCAACATAAAATGTAGGCTGTCGTATTTGTGCCATGAACATGTCCTGGCAATAAAAAACATTGTTTTAGTAAATAAACTCAGGGAGATGCATTGCCAGCTGCTGTTTATCCCCCCGGCCTCACTCTGAGCACTTGGAGCAAAGGACTCAGAGAGAGACACAGGGCAATATTGTCTGGGTCCACAGCCCAGCCGGCCAGCTGGCGGGGAAGCTTCTGACACCCAGTGCACCTTCAGAGCCAACACTGCGTGCTGTGCGTTTCTCCCGGAGATGCTCATTTTGCTGCTGCTTTAAGAAAACGTGTGAAATGCATTTCCAAATAACGATGGGGCTGGCAGTGGAGCAGGGGCAAGCTGGCTGAAAGTGCAGGCCCTGGGGACACTGGAGTCAAGTCCTGCCTCCTGCCTTGTCCTAGCTGGGTGGGTCTGGGGAAATTCCCTTATCCTGCTGAAGCTCAGTTTCCTCATCTGTTAAATGCGGGATGGTAGTCTCTCCCTTATTCAGGTGTTCTTGTTGTTGTTGGGTGCTCCAGGGTCAATTTTCTGTATAACAGAACAAAATGTTGTCTGGTTCTGCGCCTATGTGACAGAGTAGAACTGCTCCATAGGGTTTTCTAGGCTGTAAATTTATGGGAACAGATCGCAGGTCTTTCTCCCACAGAGTGGCTGGATAGATTTGAACCGCCAACCTTTCAGTTAGCCACTGAGTGCTTAACCTTTGCACCACCAGGGCTCCTTTAGGGGGATGTAGTGATGATTAAATGTTGTTGTTAGGTTCCAACTCATAGCAACCCTATGATCAACAGAACCAAATGCTGCCTGGTCCTACATCATCCTCACAATCATTGTCATGTTTGAGTCCATTGTTGCAGCCAGCATGTCAATCCATCTCATTGAGCGTCTTCCTCTTTTTAAATGATAAAATGCAGGAAATGTGCCTCAGAGACCAACATAATGGTAGATATTATTGTTGTTCGCCACCCATCTGTCAGTTTGTTGTACTGTGGTGGCTTGTGTGTTGCTATGATGCTGGAAGCTATGCTACCAGTATTTCAAATATCAACAGGGTCATCTATGGTGAACAGGTTGCAGGGCAGCTTCCAGACTAAGAGACACTAGGAAGAAAGGACTGGTGATGTCCTTCTGAAAATTAGCCAATGAAAACCCTGTGGATCACAACAGAATACTGTCCAATATAGTGCTGGAAAATGAGCTCTCTACATTGGGAGGCATTCAAAATACACAGAGCCACAACAATGACTTGAGCACACCAACGTTCATGAAGATGATGCAGGACTGGGCCACACTTCATTCTGTTGTACATGGGGTTACCATGAGTTAGCGCCAACTTGATGGCAACTAACAACAACGCTATTGTCGTGCCCAAGAAACTGGAAGATTAATCCAGAGTGTCAGTGGATGTCAGTTGACCTCCTAGAACATGCTGTTATTGGCACCATTGAGTTGCCCCCACCCCTACACGCCATTCACTGGGACCCTGTGTGTTATAGACTAGAACTGCTCTACAGGATTTTCTTGAATGTAATCTTTATGGAAGCAGTTTGCCAGGCCTTTCTTCCACAGAGCCACTGAGTAGGTTCAAACAGCCAACCTTTAGGTTAGCAGCCGAACGCAAACCACTTGCACCACGCAGGCTCCTTCCCTAGAGCATAAAAACCAAAAACCAAAACCAGTACCTTCGAGTCGATTCTGACTCATAGTGACCTTATAGGACAGAGTAGAACTGCCCCATAGAGTTTCTAAGGAGCGCCTGGCGGATTCAAACTGCCGACCCTTTGGTTAGCAGCCATAGCACTTTACTACACCACCAGGGTTTTGCCCTACAGCACAGGTCTTCGAAATTCATACAGCCTTCCCCAGAATGCCCCAAGTTTGACCATGAAAAACACTGCTGGGATTTTTTTTCCCTCCAGAATCTAGTTTTGTTAGAAATAACAGGTAAAAGAAGATCAAGGGCAGAAATTTGGGGGGGGCTGGATGTAAATGTCAAGTGAGACACGCACAGCCATCTTTGTAATCTGAACGGTCCTCAGGAGGAAAGGACTAGTCCTCCCAACAGGTCCCAGAGCCTTATGGCCACTGGGATAGGAGACAGTTTTGTGAGGCTGCCCCAGGACAACTGAATCAAGCATGCAGTCCTGCCTCCTCATTGTTTTCTGACTCTACCCAGAAAAGTAGACACTCAGATGGTTCCCCTCCAAACCTATCTGTCAGTTCTGACAATACCACCCCCTGACTTGACCAAACCAAGTATAGCTGGCATAGGGCTGTCTTTTTTCAGACTCCCAACTTTGCATTCCTTGCTTCCCCTCAACTCACCTTTCTCCATATTGTCTAGACCAGTGGTTCTCAGACTCTAAACAGATAGCTGCCACTGATTTGACTCTATCTCATGGGAACTTTATATACAACAGAACAAAATATTGCCCAGTTCTATATCACCTCTTGATTGCTGGCACGTTCAAGTCTGTTGCTGTGGTTACTGTGCCAACCCATCTCATTGAGGGTCTCTCTCACCCTCGCTGTCCCTCTACTTCACCAAACACAATGTCCTCCTCCAGCAATTGATTCCTCCTAATCATGTGTCCAAAGCAAGTTGGACAGTGTCTTATTGTGATCTATAAAGATTTCATTGGCTAATTTTCAGACGTAGATCACCAGCCCTTTCTTCCTAGCCTGTCTTAGTCTGGAAGTTCTGCTGAAACCTGTCCTCCATGGGTGACCCTGCTGGTATTTGAAATACTGGTGGCATAGCTTCCAGCATCACAGCTACATGCAAGCCACCACAATATAACAAACTGACAGACAGATGGTGGTCTCAAACTATATAAAAAAAAAAAAAAAAAACTATAGTGTATGTCAAAATCACCAGGACAGCTTTTAACCCCCAAAGTGATAAGCCCTACTCCTGAGTTTTGGATTTAGTAGGGCTAGGATTAAGTCCAAGAATTTGCACTTTTAACTAGTTCCCAGATGATATCAATGACATTGATCCAGGGACCATACTTTGAGACCCAATGGTCTAGAGAAACCTCTATCCATAAACCAAACCCATTGCCATCGAGTCAATTCTAACTCATACCAACCACATGGGATAGAGTAGAACTACCCCATAGGGTTTCCAAGCCGACAGCTGGTGGATTCCAACTGCGACCTTTTGGTTAGCAGCCAAGCTGTTAACCACTGTGCCACCAGGGCTCCAGAAAAACCTATACGGAGGGTAAGAAACTGGGAGGTTCTGCTATTACCCCTCATGTCTCCTGCCATACTAATTGTAGAGTCTCAGCACATAAGCTCGTTTGAATTTGCTGGGCCCTAGACCCTTGAAACACAAAAATAAATATATAATTACAAATTTAGATGAGTGTTATGTAGGAAAACTCAGTGTACCTGAAGAGAGCAAGACAAGCGTCCTGATTTAGACTGGAGGGTCAGGAAGGACTGCTCTGATACCACAATAGAAGCTGAGAAGGAAGAACCATAGACGAGGAGCCAGGGAGGAGCCTTCCAGGAAGTTGTTGTTGTTAGTTGCCATCAAGTCAGTTCCAACTCACGGTAACCCCATGTGTGCAGAGTAGAACTGCCCCATAAGGTTTTCCAGGCTGTGACCTTTTGGGAGCAGATCACCAGGCCTTTATTCTGAGGCTTCTCTGGGTGGTTTTGAATTGCCAACCTTTCAGCTAGTAATCAAGTGCCTAATGGTTTGTGCCACCCAGGGACTCCATTGTAGGAACAGCGGCCAGCATATACCTTAGAGCCAAATTGCCAAGGGAGGTAAGTGAGAAGGTAAAGAGTAAATATAGAAAGTGTGGACTTATTTATTACCCAAATAAACTGGCTACCAGCTGTGATCACATTGAGATTCACTTCTCAGCGAGGTCAGAGCAGAAACTCAGGCCCCTCCTATCACCCCTTCCCTGCCCCTACTCCTCCCCTGGCACCTCTCCTAGCTGCCCCTGGACCATCAAGTCCTGTTGCTGGGTACCCCATCTTAGTTGACTATTTTCTTCCTTGTACATTGCTTCTGTTTTCTACTGCTGCATAATAACTTTCTACTGCTGCCCAAAACTTAGTTCTCAGGATTCCGAGGATTGGCTGGGTGATTCTTCTGCTGGATTTACATGGGCTCACAGGTACAGCTACGTTCAGTTGGCAGGTGGGTTGGGGGCTGGGGCAGCTGGGCTGGCTGGCCCTCTCTCTCCATTTGGTCTTTCATTGCAGGCTTCTTCTTGGCACAACAGTCTCAGGGCAATATCCCAAGAGGGTGAGGAGGGAGGCGGCAAGGCTTCTGAGGCCCAGGCTCCGGTACACACCTATTATCATTTCTGCCGTATTCCATTGGCTGAGGGAGACTGGAAAATGAGAGAGAGGGAGAAGAGGCTTGTTCCTTCCTGTTTTCCTCCTGGTCCTGTCTGCATAATCTCTGCAACAGCCTTCGGCCTGGCAGCAGCAGCTGGTTCCAGTGTTTTCCACCCTCCAGATCCAGCCTCCGTGCCAGCTCTGCAGGGCTCCTCCTCCGCACCTCTAAGTCCTAATAACCTCAACCTCCTTTTCCGATCCCCCAGGCCTAGGGGTCGTAGAGGCTTAGTTTAGTTATTACCTCTTTGTTCCTTTTTTGCCTTTTCAATACTCTCTCCAACTAATTCCCTGTATCAAATTATGTCTGTTAAAATAACAGGTGCAGTTTCTGTTTTCCTGTCTAAACTCTGACTAATATATTTAGTGTATCAGCTAAAATGTGCTCTGCTGCAATTTCAGAAGCCCAACTATTGTTGTATTAAACCACAGAACATTTATGGTTTACTGAAGAAAAGGCGTAGAGGTTGACAGCCTGAGGGCTGGCTTAGTTTCTCAACACTGTCACAAAGGATACACATTCTACTTATTCTGCCATCTGTGAGGAGTTGTCTTTTTATCCTCATACTCGTCACTTCATGGTATCAAGATGGTTGCTGCAGCTCCAGATGTTACGGCCACATCCAAAGTCAGAAAACAAGACAACCAGGGTAGTAAGAAAGAAATTCCTCGTCTGTTGCTCCACATCTCTCAGTTTTAATCAGAGAAGAAAATTCTTAAGGTAGCCCCAATAAACTTTCCCTTACATCTTACTGACTTAAACTAGGGACAATGGTCACCTCTAGCTGCAAGGGAGGCTAGTAAATTTAATATCCAGCAAAGGAGGATGGGATTGCAGTCATAGGCTGAGGTTAGTCATGATTTCACCCCCTAGTACCTGAAAAAAAAATCTGAAGCTCTGCTCTCTCATGAGGGCCCCTGATGGTGCAGTGCTTAAAGCACTCAGCTGCTAACCAAAAGGTCTGTGGTTCGAACCCACCAGTTGTTCTGAAGGAGAAAGATGTGGCAGTCTGCTTCCATTGAGATTATAGCCTTGGAAACCCTAGAGGGCCGTTCTACTCTGTTCTGTAGGATCACTGTGAGTTGGAATTGGTTTGACAGCAATGAGTTTGGTTTTGGTTCTATCATGGGGGAGAGTCAGCAGGTGTGGGAAATTCTGCAAAGAATATAGTCCTCTCTCTAGCCCCTGCCCTCGACTGTCCCCCATGCTTCGTGGTAGATCCACCGGCATTCAACTAAGCTCCCTTCCAAGTCTCCTTATCGAGAGCTCACTGGAACCTCAGAGTCCCACCCATGCAACACAGGAAAGGAAGACTGAGAAACAAACCCTGACCTCCCACTGCTAAGTATGCAGACAGCTAGGCAAGCTGGAGCTAACGCTCTCTGGTTTCCTGGGGCTCTCCACTGGCCTTGGCTTCCATATTGCTGGCCGAAGGCTCTCTATCTAGACAGTTAGGAAGACCCATCTCTCCCTCTAAACTCAGTCTCTCCATGTATGTCCTGGCCATGTGGCCTCAGTCACTGCTGCAGGAGTTTGGACCTTCTAAAGGCTCAGACCTTTACAAAACCCAAAGTCCAAGAGAAGGCCTGCCCTGCCTCTCCCACTCTGCCTGCTACCACCTGCTTTCTTGCCTGCCTGTATGAGATGGAGGAGTCCCTGGGTGGTGCAAGCAGTTAAAATGCTTGCTGCCAACAGAAAAGTTGGGCAGTTCAAGTCCACCTAGAGGTGCCTTGGAAGAAAGGCCTGAAGATCTACTTTTGAAAAAAATCGGCCTTTGGAAACCTAATGGAGCACAATTCTACTCTGACTCACATGGGGCCGCCATGAGTCAGAATCAAATTGATGGCAACTGGTTTATGTTAAATAAGGAAATAAAGGAATTTATAAAAATGTCTTATTTCTCAACAGTGCCTGGCTTTGTGAAACTGCTATCTTACTGAAGAGGGCGAGAGGATCTCAGCCCAGGAAGCCGAAGGACACCACGTCAGGCTTGTCTAGTTACCTGCTTCATGCCCTGCCTGTCTACCACCACTCCACAGCCATGTCATTCATGGACCTGAGCTGAGGTTTGGGTTCTCCTGGAGGCCTGAAGCCTCCCCTAAAGCACGAACACCCCGGTAAAAAGTCCCAAGCTCACCCATCCCTATCTGAATATTCCTAAAGCCACCCACTCCATCATGGGCCTGCAAGGAACAGAAAAACAAAAATCACAATGCATGACTTTTTGATCTCCTTCTAGTGCCATTTTTCTCCCATAATCCCTTGGGGTCAGAAGGATGGAAGAATTCCCACATCTTCTATTATATTTTCCTATTATCATATACTTCTACTTCCAAACTCAAGGAGCCCTGGTGGCACAACAGTTAAGCAATTGGCTGTTAACTGAAAGTGTGGTGGTTCAAACCCACCCAGTAACTCTGTGGGAAAACAACCTGGCAATCTGCTCCCATAAAGATTATAGTTGTTGTTGTTGCTAGGTGCTGTCGAGTCGATTTTCAACTCATGGCAACTCTATGGGACAGAGTAGAAGTGCCCCATAGGGTTTCCTGAGCTGTAATCTTCATAGAAACAGACCGTCAGGTCTTTCTCCCACAGAACCACTGGGTGGGTTCAAACCCCTCAGTTAGCAGCTGAGTGTTTAATCACTGCGCTACCAGGGCTCCATCCCATAAAGATTGCAGCCAATGAAACCCTATGGGGCATTTCTGCTCTGTCACATGGGGTTGCTATGAGTCAGATTCAACTTGACGGCACGCAGTAAGAGTAACCTAACTCAGTTAGCTGTCGTGTTGGCCACTGCTCTGTTCCCAGGGCTAGCAAAGTGCCTGACACACAGTGGGCTCTCACGTAATACTCTCTGGATAGATGAATGCCTCGTTCCCTCCCTCACTCTCTTCTCTCAGCCTGGAGTGCCGACTCTACCAGCTCTCTCTGGAACCCCCCCCCTTACGCTCAGGGTCTGACGCATAGTCACATTCCCCAGAGAGACCTCCCACTCATCTCCAGCAGTCAGAACGACCCCAGAAGACCTGCCTTTCCTGCCTCGGACCTTGCCCTGAACTTCATCCCCTGCCCTCTCTACTTAGGAAGCATTTGCTCAGCTTTATGCTATAGGGAGTTGTACATGCATCTGACTCCCCTTCTGTGTGTTTGTTGTTACACATTGGCAGAAATGGGAAATATTTTATTTTGTTTTATATTTATTCTTCCTACCTCTTACCCCATGTCCAGTGTTTAGCACCATGCTTAGCACATACAAACAAACAAAAAAGCAACAAACAAATCAGTTGCCATCTCATGGTGAACCCATGTGTTTCAGAATAGAACTGCCACCCATAGGAGTTTTCAGTGGCTACGACCTTTTGGAAGTAGATGGCCAGGACTTTCTTCTGAGACACCTCTGTATGGACTCAAACCACCAAACTTTCATTTAATAGCCGGATGCGAAACAGTTTACACCACCCAGGGACTCCTTGATTGGCACATAAACACACTGCTGTCAAGTTGATTACGACTCAGAGTCACCCGACAGGACAGAGTAGAACTGCCCCATATGTTTTCCAGGGAGTGGATGGCGGATTCGAACTACCAAACTTTTGATTAGCAGCCGAGCTCTTAACCACTGCACCACCTGGTGAATCCGAGAAAGCTTCTTGAAGGCGGGGGTGTGAGTTGAATGGTTATTTAAGGGAAGGGAAGAATGTTGTCTTGGTGGGAACTGGTGGAGAAAAACGAGGGGTAGGAGGTCCCAATTCTGGGCACGAAGGCACCAGGGGCAAAGCTGTTTGCCCTTTTCTCTTCCTCACTCATCTGGCTTAAGTCAGCAAACTTGAAAGTGCAACCGCTTTATTTGGTTCCAGGGAAAGACACTTCCACTGAGCATTATTCTGATTTGCTGACTGTACCGGCTGTCATTTCTGCTGGAAAAGGCGTTCCCGTCTCGGCATATCAGACCTGTCGTAAGAGTTTACGGTCAGTTATCAAGGTGCATTACTTCCCACACAGGTATTCCATGAATTGCACCAACGCCATCCACTGTAGCTAAAGGACTTCTTCTCCATCTGCATAATTTCCGATGTTGTCAGTTGGCGTTGACATGTGTGCCCTGGGCCTCTCCCAACCATCTGGCTGCTACTTTGGAATCACAGCTCCCCTGGCACCCCCTACCCCGTGCTCCATCAGGAGACAGGCCTGAGCCAAGACTGTCAGTAAAGGAAGATCAGGATGTATGGACACCTCCGTGATTCGGCTTCATCAGTTGCTTCCTGACATTGTTCTACCTCTTCCCGGCTTTACCCCTGCTGCCAGCCACTTGAAGGCTGTAGGAGGCAACAAACAGAAATTGGATTTTCCACAGTATGCTAATTTGGGAGGCTCATTCCTCAATTCGATAGGCAGTTACGTGGAAAGGTTCCAGCAGGCTGTTACTGACCCCCATGCTCTACCCTGACCAACTCCCCTGGGGGAATTTATCTCCACCCAGTCAGAGGAAATGCCACTCTGGGGACAGGTACTGTTGTGGATTGTGTCCCCCAAAAGATTCTTAGAAGTCCTAATTTCTGTACCTGTGATTCTAACTGTGTTTGGAAATAAGGTTTTTGAAGATGTTATCAGTTAAGGTAGCATAATATGACGTCGTTTGTTAGCTGTCGTCAAGTTGGCCCCCGACTCATGGCGGCCCCATGCACAGCAGAACAATGTGTTGCCCAGGCCGGCACCACCTCCATGACCAGTGGCAGATCAGACCATTGTGATCTATAGGGTTTTCACTGTCTGATTTTTGGAAGTAGATCGCCAGATCTTTCTTCCTAGCATATCTTAGTCTAAAAGTTCCACTGAAGCCTGTTGTCTTAGTTATCTGGTGCTGCTATAACAGAAATACCACAAGTGGATGGCTTTAATAAAGAAAACTGTATTCTCTCACAGTCTAGTAGGCTGGAAGTCCAAATTCAGTGTGTGAGCTCCAGAGGAAGGTTTTCTCTCTCTGTTGGCTCCAGAGGAAGGTCCTTGTCATCAATCTTCCTCTGGTCTAAGAGCTTCTCGGTACAGGGATCCAGGTCCGAAGGACACACCCTGCTCCTGGCACTATTTTCTTGCTGGTATGAGGTCCCTCCAACTCTTTGCTCACTTCTCTCTTTTATATCTCAAAAGAGATTAATTTAAAACAAAACCTAATCTTGTAGATTGAGTCCTGCTTCATTAACATAACTGCCTCTAATCCTGCCTCATTAACACGTAGAGGCAGGATTTACAACACACAGGATAATCACATCAGACGATAAAATGGTGGACAATCACACAATGGTGGAATCATGGCCTAGCCAAGTTGACACACATTTTGAGGGGGATACAATACAATCCATAACACCTGTTCAGTATCATAGCAACATGCAAGCCTCCGCTGACAGACAGGTGATGGCTGCACATGAGGTGCCCTGGTCAGGAAAGGAACCCAGGTCTCCAGCTTGGAAGGCAAGAATTCTACCACTAAACTACCATTGCCCCCATATACTGTAGTAAATGACTAATATCCTTATAAAAGAGAAGAAAGGAACAGAGACAGAGGAAGGACATTATGAGACGCAGCAGCTGCAAGCCAAGGATCACCTAGAGCCAGCAGAAGACGGGAGAGGCCTGGAACAGTTTCTCCCTAGGAGCCCTCAGAAGGAATCAACATGGTCAACACCCTGGTATGGGCTCCCAGCCTCCAAACCACCATACAGTAAATGTCTGTTCTTTTATTTTGGCAGCCCTGGGAGACAAATAAAAACCAAGAAAACCAAACTCGTGGCTGTGGAAGCAGTTCTGACTCATGATAACCCCGTACGTTACAGAGTACAATGACTCTGTAGTGTTTTCTTGGCTGTAATCTTTATGGAAGCAGATCGCCTGGTCTTTCTTCTGTGACACCACTGGGTGGGTTCAAACCACCAAGCTTTAGGCTGGTAGTAGAGTACAAACTGTGCCAACCAGGGACCTTAGTATTAATATAGGTAGGCAAGAGGGTGCTCTTTTTCACTGGCTACTGAAGAGGTGTATGGAGGCCCCTCACTTGAGTATCCTGAGAAATCCCAAGAGAATTTCCCATTTTCTTGACAACTTAGCCATACGTAGGCTCCCATGGGCATCATGGTGAATGTGGTTGGAGAAAGACACATCAGCACCCTAAATCCCTCAGTCGAAAGAATGTTCGCCCACAGCGAGGTTACGCAAGAGCCAGCAAGAGGGAGAGATTTCCTCAACCGTTGCGTGTCGTCTTGACACCAGAACAAAGCGGCTAATGTGAGGGTATGCAGGTTCAGAGAGGGGCCAGACAAGCTGGTTATTTGCTTTTATGTAAACCCTAAATCCTATTTCTCTGACTGAATATCTCACTCGAACACCTATTAGGTGGGTGTTGCCCAGAGGGGGGGCTCTCTCTCAGGTTTCGGTGTATAAAGAAATGTCCAGAGGTGTGTGCTGAGACACGTCCAACCCCCAGAGATTCTGACTCCATTACTTTGAAGCAAACCCAGGAAAACGGGTTTTTAAAAAACCATATGGGGTTCTGTTGTAGATGGTTCTTGGCCATAGTTTAAGAAATATGGCCTGTATGCTGTGTTTCCTTCCTTCCTTGAATCTCCCCCTGAGGCCTGTGGCAAGGATGCCAATTTCGGAGGACAAGTTTCCCCTTCTTTCAGGTAGGTCGCTCCACTTGAGGCTTCTCTCCTTTCCATCCCTAGATCTCATGGACAGCTATAAGGCCCCGCTCCCAGGATGCATCCTCTGAGAACCTGCTCTGACTGTCCCTTGGTCACCCTTCATTCTCCCTCACCCTCCTCACACAACGTTGCTTGTTTCTCTGCAAAGGTGGGTGAGCAGAGGCAGAATTGATGATGTGTTCCTCTTTCTGTCCTAGGGTGCCTAGCATGGTGACAGGTTTTATTAATATCCTTGAACAACTGCATTACATATTAAGTACTTAACTTGCTTCAAGTAAGAAAAGCCATGGTCTTGGCAATCACTTTACATGCATGAGAAAACCGGACAAAGAAAAAGGAAGGTGAAAGAATGGCGGTGTTGGTGAAGAGTAGCGACTATGCTGTGGCCTGCCAGAAGAACGAATAAATGAGTCTTAGAAGAAACATAACCTTGCTTAGAAGCAAGGATGGTGAGACTTCAGCTCACTACTTTGGTTGGACACGTCATCAGGAAAGCCAAATCCCTAGAAAAGGACATCCTGTTTGGTAAAATAAAGGGTTAGTGAAAATGAGGCGAATTGACACAATGGCCACAAAAATGGGCTAAAACATACCAACACTCATGAAGGTGACACAGGACCAGACAACATTTTGCTATGTTATACTTAAGGCCTCCATGAGTCAGAGCCGACTCGGCAGCAGCTAACAACCACAGCCTTGGTCCAGACCCTGGGCTAGCTGCTAGTGAGGGGAAGAAAGAAGGCAGAAAATAATAATAACCCAAATTGATAAACAGCACTAAGAGGAAAGTATAAAGCATAGATCCTGTTAGACCGGCACAGATGGAAAACAAGGAAAAGACCCATCTTTGGTGAAGGTGAGAAGAAGCTCTGACGATGTGTTGTTGTTAGGTGCCATCAAGTCCGTTCCAACTCATAGCAACCCTATGAAAGAAACACTGTCTGGCCCTGGACCACCCTCACAATCGTTGCTATGTTTGAGCCTATCATTGCAGCAGCTGTGTCAATTCGTCTCATTGAAGGTCGTCCTCTCTTTCACTGACCCTCTACTTTACCAAGCATGATGTCCTTCTCCAGGGACTGGTCCCTCCTAATAATATGTCCAAAATATGTGAGACGAAGTCTCACCATCCTCGCTTCCTAGGAGCATTATGGCTGCACTTATTCGACCACGTACGCAGGAGTGAAAATTGGTAGGACTGTTCTGGACAGCAATTTGGCGATATGTGACTAAATCAAAATGTGTATTCCTTTGATCCTAATATTCCAGCTCTAGGAACTTTCCCTAAGGAGATAATCAAACAAGGACATAACGCTCTTCATCTAGGCTATCCTCACCATCCCCCGCGACCCCACACACAGTAAACATTTACTGAGAACTTACTATACACAGTGCTAGGAACTGGGCCCAGAGTGTAAATCAAATGGGCAGGAGAATGTCAGAGTGTGGATAGGTTCAAAGAAGCTCACTGCCCCACCCCACCCCCAAAAAAATGTTGCCTTCGAGTTGATTCCAGCCCATTAGAGACCCCATGTGTTACAGAATAGAACTGCTTTATGGGGTTTTCTTGGCTATAATCTTTATGGAAGCAGATCACCAGACCCTTCTTCTGCAGTGCTGCTGGGTGGGTTTGAACCACCAACCTTTTGGTCAGCAGATGACCATTTGCACCACCCTGGGACCTCAGTGGGGTTTAGAAGAACAAAAAGCTGGCAGCCACCTAAATGTCCATTCATGGAAGACTGAGTAAATACATTTTGACAGAGCCACGTAGCACAACACCATGCAGTCATTTAAAATGTTGATGCAGAACTCTCTACAATATTGTTGAATAAAAAAAAAAATGTAATTTGGAGAACAGAAAAATTCTCATGACATGGAATTACAAATGTCTACAATGAGTAGGTAGAGAAAGATGTTGAAAACTGTTCAAATGTTCAAGTGGTTTATCTTTGTTGATAGAGAGCTTTAAATTCTTCTTCCTACCTTCCCATATTGTTAAAATTTTACAAGAAAAAAAATTTTTTTTTTAATTTTAAATAATAAAAAAAAATTTCTATAAGAGCATGTAAACAGTATACTGGCTTTTTTTTTTTACATAGAATAAATGAGTGAACAAATGAATATAAGGATAGAAAAAGGGAAAATAATATCAAAGTCCAACAAAAAACTAACTTCCTGGGAAAGCAAAACACACTTCACAGAAGACCTGGCACTCCCTCACATCACCTTCTGTGACTATTTGCCCCCATGAGGATTTGAACTCATGGAAGTTAGACACTGGGGCTGACATATCATGTGAGAGTTGTTAGGTGCCATTGGGTCAGTTCCGACTCATAATGACCCTATGTACAACAGAACAAAACACTGCCTGGTCCTGTGCCATCCTCGCGATTGTTGTTATGCTTGAGTCTATTGTTGCAGCCACTGTGTCAATCCACCTCATTGAGGGTCTTCCTCTTTTTCGCTGGCCCTTTACTTTACCAAGCATGATGTCCTTCTCCAGGGACTGATCCGTCCTGGTAACCTGTCCAGAGTATGTGAGACGAAATCTTGCCCATGGCTTCTAAGGAGTATTCTGGTACCTCATAGGTATCCAATACCCTTGGAGCATTTACTGTAGCTGCTGTCCTCCTGGTGCATCCTTAGGGGAAACATTCTCACCCCAGAAAGCATCATGGGTCTTCCCCAGACCAACAACTGCTGGAATCCAGGTCCTTCCTAGGTCTCTTTCAACTCTAAGAAGCTGGGGCTGCCATCAGAAAACACTGAAAACCTACTCATGCTGAACGCTTTGCTGGGATTTGGCTGCCTGACCCAAGGCCTGGGTTGTTGTTTCTTATCTGCTGAGGCTTTGTTGAGCTGGCTGACTGACGAGGCACAGCTGAGGCAGTTAAATTGTCCTCAACAATACATGTGGCTGTCAGGATTACTCACAGTAGCTTGGGTCCCCTACCCAAGACCCCTGCTCCCCAAAGACATCCTTCCAAACCCGATGTATGGTTAATAAAACCATACCCAAATTGATCTCACAGCTGTTCTTCAATGTGGTGCCAGGCCCCTCATCTGAGCCAAGCTGTTTGGACCTGTGATAAATCAAACAATTTCTCATTCAGGGACTATCACTGGTTTCAGAAACTGTCCTCATTCAGCAAAGGCCTCTCAGTGGAGATAGTAGCATGTGTTGGCAACATCATGAGTTTGAGGAACTGGCTTTCTCCTACCAATAGACATACTGGTAAAAAAGATCCCTCTCTATCTGCTAATGTCATTCAGCTTCTCTATGCCTGCATGAGTCGCTCATTGAAAAAAAAAAAAAAGATGACAGTGAATGACCCTCTTTCTATGACTTTCATCCATTAAATTGAGGCACAGCTTCAAACAAAGTGGCCCAGATGTGGGAGGGAGGCTAGAAATTAAATGCCAGTTGATCAACTAAGTGCAAGCAGTTAAGGAAAGAGGGTGAAGATAGTTATTCAAAATGAGGCATCTGGTGGTCCATGAGGGCAAGCACTCAAGTCAAATTTAAGGCTGACCATTGATGTGAGTCCTAGAACCAGTGGCCACAGTGGTAGTGGTAAAGGTGGTGGGAGAAGTAAAAATTATAACCACAAACATTTGTGTAATGCTTGATCCTTTACAAAGAGTGTTTACACGCATAATCCCATTAGATGCAGTCAAAAAGATGGTGTTTCCCTTAGATGAATAACATCCATTGGCCATGCAGATTCATTCATTCACATATTCACTAACATTTACCGAGCTTCTACTTTTTGCCAGGCACTGTGCCAGGTAACGAGGGCACAGATCTGAATAAAGCCAGCACTCAAGAAGGTCACAGAGTAGTAGGGAAAGTAATGGTATGTACTAAGTAATAGTAGAAGACTAGAAGTGAGGTGTGCCATAAGAGAGACACAGAATACAATGCTAGAAATTTGAATTCATTTCCTTTGACCATGGGGAGATAGGACAGCAAGAAACTCATGCTGGAGGAGGATTTGAGCTAGGATCATGAAGACTGGATAGGATTTGGATAGGTACACCCAAGGGGAGGAGCATGATACCAGGTAGATGGAAGAGTATGAGCAAAGACAGAGAGAGAAGTTAGAATCTATACAAGGAATAGCTGGGGGTTCATTCTAACTGTGGTCAGGAGAAATATTGAAAGTATTAAACAAGCAATATGGCGACCAACAGAGTAGATACTGTCCATTGCACTCTATTGGTGCACACCAGCTAGATCTCAACCCCAGCTATAATGCAGGGTTTTGAAAGTGTACTTTCTTGTCTCATTCCACCTTTCTGTTCACTGTGATCTTATTTATTTGTACAGTTACTGTTAACTATACATAAGACAGGTTGTCCATCACTCATCTGTTAGTTTGTCCTACTGTGGTGGCTTGCATGTTGCTGTAGTACTGGAAGCTTTGCCACTGGTATTTCAAATAGCAGCAGGTCACCCATGGTGAAGAGGTTTCATTGGAGCTTCCAGACTAAAACAGACTGGGAAGAAGGACTTGCCAATATACTTCAGAAAACATTGGCCAGTAAAAACCTTATAAATATCAGTAGAACATTGTCTGATATCGTGCCAGAAGATGAGCCCCTTAGGTAGGATGGCACTCAAAATACAACTGGGGAAGAGCTGCCTTTTCAAAGTAGAGTGAACCTTAATGACATGGATGGAGTAAAGGTTTTGGAACCTTCATCTGCTGATGCAGCATGACTCAAAATAAGAAGAAACAGCTCCAAACATGCATTAATAAGTGGAATGTAAGAAGTACTAATCTAGGAAAATGAGAAGTTGTCAAAAATGAAATGGAATGATTGAAGATTGATATCCTAGGCATTAGTGAGCTGAATTGGACTGGTATTGGCCATTTTGAATTGCACAATTCTTTCGTGTATTATGCCAAGAATGACAAATTAAAGAGGAATGGCATCACATTCATTGTTAAAAAGAACATTTCAAGATCTATCCTGAAGTACAAGTTTGTCAGTGATAGAATAATATCTATAGACCTACAAGGAAGATCAGTTAATATGGTTATTATTTAAATTTACACACAAAACACTAATGCCAAAGATGAAGATTTTTACCAACTTCTGCAGTCTGAAATCGATCAAACATACAATCAAGATGCATTGATAATTACTGGTGATTAGAATGTGAAAGTTGGAAACAATAAGCAAGGACCAGTAGTTGGAAAAGATGGCCTTGGAGATAGAAACACCACCGGAGATCACATGATAGAATTTTGCAAGATCAATGACATGTTCATTGGAAATACCTTTCTTCAACAACATAAGTGGTGATGCTACACATGGACCTTGCCAGATGGAATACAAAGGAATCAAATCGACCACATCTATGGAAAGAGATGATGGAGGAGCTCAATATCATCAGTCGGAACAAGGCCAGGGGCTGACTGTGGAACAGTCCATCAGTTTCTCATATGCACGTTCAAGTTGAAACTGAAGAACATTAGAACAACTCGATGACACCCAAAGTATGACCTTGAGTATATCCCACCTGAATTTAGAGATGATCTCTAGATTAGATTTGACTCATTGAGCAATAATGAACGAAGATCAGAGGAGTTGTGGGATGACATCAAGGACATCGTATATGAGAAAAGCAAAAGGGCATTAAAAAGACAAGAAAAAGAAAAAACTAAAACGAGTGTCAGAAGAGACTCTGAAACTTACTCTTGAATGTTTAGTAGCTAAAGCGAACAGAAGAAATGATGAAGTCAAAAAGCTGAACAAAAGATTTCAAAAGGCGGCTCAGGAAGACAATGTAAAGAAGTATAATGAAATGCGCAAAGACCTGGAGTTAGAAAACTAAAAGGGAAGAACACATTCAGCATTTCTCAAGGTGGAATAACTGAAGCAAAAATTCAAGCCTCAAGTTGCAATATTGAAGGATTCTGTGGGCAAAATATTGAATGACACAGGAAGCATCAAAAGAAAATGGAAGGAATACACGAAGTCACCATACCAAAAAGAATTGATCAGTGTTCAACCATTTCTGGAGATAGCATATGATCAAGAACCGATGGTATTGAAGGAAGAAGTCCAAGCTGCACCGAAGGCATTACCAAAAAACAAGCCTCCAGGAATTGATGGAATACAAATTGAGATGTTTCAACAAAGGGATGCAATGCTGGAAGTGCTCACTCATTTATGTCAAGAAATTTGGATGACAACTACCTGGCCAACTGAAGAGATTCATATTTGTGCCCATTCCAAAGAAACGGGATCCAACAGAACGTGGAAATTATCCAACAATACATTGATATCACACACAAGTAAAATTTTGCTGGAGATCATGCGAAAGTGGTTCTAGCAGTACATTGACACGGAATTGCCAGAAATTCAAGCCAGGTTCAGAAGAGGATGTGGAACAAGTGATATCATTGATTATGTCAGATGGATCTTGGCTGAAAGCAGAGAATACCAGAAAGATGTTTATCTGTGTTTTTTGACTATGCAAAGCATTAGACTGTGTGGATCATAATAAATTATGCATAACATTGCGACTAATGAGAATTCCAGAACACTTTAACTATGCTCATGAGAAAACTATAAATAGACCAAGAGGTAGTCATTTGAACAGAACAAGGGGATACTGGGTGGTTTAATATCAGGAAAGGTATGCATCAGGGTTGTATCCTTTCATCATGCTTATTCAATCTGTACGCTGAGCAAGGAGCCCTGGTGGCACAGTGGTTAAAAGCTATGGCGAACTACAGCTGAAAACCACAAGACTGGCAGTTCAAATCTACCAGCCACTCCTTGGAAACCCTATGGGGCAGTTCTACTTTGTCCTATAGGATTGTTATGAGCCAGAATTGACTTGACAGTAATGTTTTGTTTTTAATGCTGAGCAAATAATCTGAGAAGCTGGACTATATGAAGAAGAACATGACATCAGGATTGGAGGAAAACTCATTAACAACTTGTCATACGCAGATGACAGAACTGCTTGCTGACAGTGAAGAGGACTTGAAACACTTACTGACGAAGATCAAAGACCACAGCCTTCAGTATGGATTACACCTCAACATAAAGAGAAAAAAAATCCTTACAACTGGACCAAAAAGCAGTATCATGATAAATGGAGAAAATATTGACATTGTCAAGCATTTCATTTCTTGAATCCACAACTGATGCCCATGGAAGCAGCAATCAAGAAATCAAACGACCTATTACATCGGGCAAATCTACCACAAAAGACTTCTTTGAAGTGTTAATAGCAAAGATATCACTTTGAGGACTAAGATGCCCCTGACCCAAGCCATGGTATTTTCAATTGACTGGATGATTAATAACGAAGACCAAAGAAGAATTGGTACCTTTGAATTATGGTGTTCGTGAAGAATACTGAATATACCATAGACTACCAGAAGAACAAACAAATCTGTCTTGGAAGAAGTATAGCCAGAATGCACCTTAGAAGCTAAGATGGCAAGACTACATCTCACATACTTTGGACATATCATCAGGAGGGATCAGTCCCTGGTGAGGACATCATGCTTGATAAAGTAGACAAAAAAAAAAAAAAGATAAAGTAGACAGTCAGTGAAAAAGAAAAGGAACCTCAAAGAGATGAATTGACAGAGTGGCTGCAACAAATGGACTCAAATATAGCAATGATTGTGAGGATGAAGCAGGACCAGGCAGTGTTTTGTTCTATTCTACATAGGGTCACTACGAGTTGGAACCAACTCCAAAGCACCTAACAACAACAAGACAGTTGTGGGAGGCTGGTATCTACTATGTTTCCCCCACTATTAAACTCCAACTTGATTTCCCTCTAGGGAACCACTTCCTTCCCAGTTTCAAGCCAATACTCTTCAGTTTGCACTTTGCCAACGGCTCTGCAATGAACCATGTAACCCAGTCCTAAGCCAGTCAGAGCTTCACATTCCTGTTGTTATAGTGGTTCTTCAAGAATGAGCAGGTGACACCACTGGAGCCAATTATACACTGTGAGCTTGTTGCTGGATTTTTCACTCTTCTACTCCCACCATAAACATGGGAGTTGATAGAAGTGGAGCTAATGTTCTCATCAAGTCTGAGACTCAAGCCAAAATGCTATTGTGGAGAGAAGAGAAAGGGAGAGAATATGGGTCCTGGTAACTTCAAACACAGCCCATAGTACGTGTAAGGGACCACTGTGAGACAGAATGTGAGCCAAGATCAATCACTGAAGTCAAGTTTTGAACTTATGTCTCTCTAGCACTGAACCCCAAACACTTGCCACCTCAAAAAAAAAAAAAAAGAAATCCAGTTGCCATTAAGCCAATTCCAAATCATGGCGACCACATGTGTGTTAGAGTAGAACCATGCTCCATAGGGTTTTCAATGGCTGTGATCTTTTTGAAGTAGCTTGCCAGGCCTTTCTTCTGAAGAAACTCTCAGTGGATTCAAATGGCCAACCTTTTGTTCAGTAGCTGAGCACCTACCTGTTTGCACCACCCAATGAATTCCCCTTGCTGCCTCAGTGGTTTAGAATCACCTGGAAAGCTTTTAAGACATTATAGAAATCCATATCAACCCCTAGAGATTTAGGTCACACGAGGTCTAGGGTGTAGCTTGAGCCCTGTATTTTTACAAAGCTACCAAGGTTCTTCTAACGGGCCACCTGGGACAAGAACTGTGGGACACGGTCAAGTTCCTATTTTTGAAAAATGATTTCAGCCACTTGAACAAAATCCTGTCACACTGACCTCCCAAATCTCTGGCAGCTCAGGGCGACCTTCAGTTGCAATAAACACCTAAATCCATTTGGATGACCTCTACGATTCCTGTTCGTTACAGGCAGCCCCTGAGTGATAGAACTGTGATCTGACAGTGAGGATAGACATGAGGAGTGGGGAATGGGCTAGCCTAGAAGAGTAGAAGGATTCCCTGGGTGGCGTAAATGTTTCAGCTGTCAACTACTAGTTACTAGCTGGAAGGCTGGCAGTTCAAACCCACCCAGAGGCACCTTGGAAGAAAGACTTTGTGATCAGCTTCCAAAAGGTCACAGCCTTGAAAACCCTGTGGAGCAGTTCTGCTCTAGTCAAATGGGGTCACCATAATGGACTCAACAGCAACTAACAATAACAACAGAAGAGTAGAATGTTCCTTTCTCTTCTTTATTTGGCCTGTCATTTTTTAAAAACACACTTTATAGTACTATGAAGCAACAGACAGCAGCTGCGGCGAGAAACTCTGGGGGATGCTGGCTCCTGGCTTGTCACAACTATGATCCATATTCTGTTCCACTCCACTTACCAACACAAATTTCCCTGTGATATTTTTTTTATGCAGGGTGCATTGTATGCAGCTGGTCCCCCCACACACATGCCACAGCCAGGGCCAGGAAAGGGGCCGGCTCTGACAGCGTGTATAAACCAGCACTCCACGTCGGGGCTGTTTGTTTTTCTAGTTGTGTGGGAGGTTTCTTGTTTAGTTTTGTTTTCTGGAGGTTGGCCAGACGTGATCATTCAGGAGTTGTCTTCTGAACATTCTTCCTTGCTCTTAAAACAAAACAAAAAAATGCCTGAACTGCAGTTTTGCCTTTATGGCCTCTCCCACGAGATCAGCTTTTATTTCAAAAGTAAAACCCCAGCACAAAGGGTAAGAAAGCTTGGCTGCATAAGCAAGGGCTTTCCTTGACACGCTTCTGCAGCTCCTATGCTACCAGGAAAATGCCTTTTGCACTTGTCCTCAAAAAATCTCCAGGTTCCTTCTGACTTCATGATCCTGTGATTCTCTTGTGTCGAGCACAGTGCCTGGCACATAGTTGGGATTAAGCAAAAATTTTTACAAGAGCAGAAGAGAAGGCTTGCTGGGCAGCTAGTGTTCTTTTTCATCACCAGGGGACTTCAGTATTAAATGAAATCTGAAACGATGACTGAGCTGTTGGAATTTCCAGGAAACATTTGGCCATAGTGGGCAATTTTTTTTTTTAAAGCAAATATACAAAACTATCCTACTACACTGCTGTTAATACTGTAATGTGCTTCTACAAACAAACAAACAAACAAAAAACTTTAAAACTAAAGGACCACCCAGACAGAGCTGGAGAAAAATGTAGAACAAAATTCTAACTCAAAAAGAAAGACCAGACTTGTTGGCCTGACTGAGACTGGAGAAACCCTGAGAGTATGGCCCCCGGACATCCTTTTAGCTCAGTAATGAGGTCACTCCTGAGGTTTACCCTTCAGCCAAAGATTGAACAGGCCCATGGAACAAAACAAGACTAAAGGGGCACACCAGCCCTGGGGCAGGGACTGGAAGGCAGGAGGGAACAGGGAAGCTGGTAATAGGGAACCCAGGGCTGAGAAGGGAGAGTGTTGACATGCCGTGGGGTTGTTAACCAACGTCATACAACAATGTGTGTACTGTTTGATAAGAAACTAGTTTGTTCTGTAAACCTTCATCTAATGTTCAGTTAAGAAAAACAAAGCTAAAGGACCAGAAGGCAGGAGGGGACAGGAAAGCTGGTAACCGGGAACCCAAGGTTGAGAAGGGGAGATTGTTGACATGTTGTGGGGTCGGCAACCAAGGTCACAAAACAATGCGTGCACTTGTTATTTAATGAGATGCTAGTTTGTTCTGTAAACCTTCATCTAAAGTACAAAAAAAAAAGGATAATTCAGCAGCAGAAGAGAGAGAATGTCAGACTGTAGGCCTGGCAACTCCTGTCCCAGTTGTGTTTTGGTTTTGCCTTTTAGTTATTCCAAACTGCTGCTAGAGTTCTTGGAACAATCATTGTTGAGGTCTGGGAAATGCTTTCTTCGGAAGGTATTGTTACCCCCAAAATAGTTGTGTCTTCTTAGTCTGGTGCTTTTGGACTAATACACCAGCCAAATGTGTTTTCGTTACAAGTCTGTTTATTAAAATCATGCACAATGATATCAAACCTGTTTTCTCTGGCACTTCCCTATAAAGGATTTTGTTCCTTGAGGAAATGGCCTCGCCTTATATTTTTTGTATCTCTCACACTGTAGTTTCCATATTAACCACTTTGTACTAACACAGCTACATATTGAATTTGTGTGGGTGGGTGGGTGGGTGTGAATGAGTGATTGTTTTGACAACCAGAAATAAGAGTGGAACTTTTATTAGCCCTGTAGTTTTATTCCCCGTCAAACAGAGAAGTCAGAATGAACTCCAAATTTGAAGAAAGTTGGAGCATTTCATTCTTATATGGTGATTAAAATTTTAGATTTCTAATTTTTTTGTTTTGTTTGCCACCATCAAGCTCAACTGACTTAAAAGAATTATTTACATCCAGAGATTGAATACTAAGGTAACCTGTCTCCATATACATTGAAGGGAGTAGACTTTTATAAGGACATGGAAAAGCCTTCTGTGCCTACAAACAGCTTATATTTGCAGTGCAGAAAATTCTGATTGCTCATTTAATGTTCCTTTTCTGTAAAAGAGCCCGCCAGAAACCTTTGATTCTATCCTTTTCAGATTACTATAAAGTGTTTATCAGAAACAAACAAACAAAAAAACTTTAAAACTATATTCTGAGGCAAAACAAAACAGAGAATAATAGCTCTGGTGCTGGGAGAAGATGGTATTTACTTATAAAGGACAGCAAGAGAGATGTTTGGGCCCAGGACTCAGATCTTAAAACCTTCTTCTCAAACTGATCATTACTCAACATTCTTTTGCTACTATTACATATCAACCTACATGTGATGATGGTTGGATGGTTGGGTGGTTGGGTGGTTGGGTGGATGGGTGGATGAGTGGATGGGTGGATGGGTGGATGGGTGGTTGGGTGGTTGGGTGGTTGGGTGGTTGGGTGGATGGGTGGATGGGTGGATGGGTGGATGGGTGGATGGATTGGTCGGTGGATGGGTGGGTGGGTGGGTGGACTGATGGATAAATGGTTGAATGTATGCATGGATGGATGGGTGCATAGGAAGAAAAAGAGCCAAAGAAGATGAAAAACTAGGAAGGGAAAGAAAAGAAGCAGGATGTTTTATAAATGAAGTGGGAGATAAAAAGATAAGAAGACAAAGAAAGAATGAAAAAATGATGAGAAGAATAATGCTCAACCAATTTTTTTATATAAGTCCACAATCCTTATCTGATACTCTTGGTATGTGCTTCCATATGCAGAATATTTTGAATTTTAAGAATGCGTTCTTCTACTGAATGAAAGGTTGGAAGCTTGAGTCTACCCAGAGATGCCTTGGAAGAAAGGCCTGGCAATCTACTGCTGAAGAATCAGACATTGAATGCCCTGTTGAGCACAGTTCTACTCTGACACACAGGGGGTTGCCATGAGTTGAAATTGGTTTTAATATGGTACATCCACATAGACTTGTTATCAGGAGGGATCAGTCCCTGGAGAAGGACATCATGCTTGGTAAAGTAGAGGGTCAGTGAAGAGGAAGACCCTCAACAAGGTGGATTGACACAGCAGCTGCAACAATGGGCTCAAGTATAACAGAATTGTGAGGATGGCGCAGGACCGGGCAGTGTTACATCTGTCCAGTGTATAAAAAGCTAATGCTTTGTTTTTTAATCAAAGCATGCTGAAGAATGAGAGGCAGGGAGAGAAGGTTTATTATTGAAAAACATGTTCTCCCTTTTGTTCTAGACTCTTTCCCACCTTCTCCCCCCAATAAACCACATTTTGTTTTCTCCTTTTTTTTCCTTTTCATTAAACAGTTCATACACATATCGTTCTGTGACATTGGTTACCAAACTCACAACATGTCAACACTCTCCTTTCTCTACCTCGGGTTCCCTATTACCAGCTTTCCTGTCCCCTCCTGCCTTCTAGTCCATGCCCCTGGGCTGCTGTGCCCCTTTAGTCTCATTTTGTTTTATGGGCCTGTATCATCTTTGGCCGAAAGGTAAATCTCAGGAGTGACTTCATTACTGAGCTAAAAGGGTGTCCGGGGGCCATACTCTCAGGTTTTCTCCAGTCTCTGTCAGGCCAGTAAGTCTGATCTTTTTTTGTGAGTAAGAATTTTGTTCTACATTTTACCCCAGCTCTGCCAGGACCCTCTATTGTGATCCCTGTCAGAGCAGTTGGTGGTGGTACCCGGGCATCATCTAGTTGTACTGGACTCAGTCTGATGGATCTGTGGTAGTTGTGGTCCATTAGTCTGTAGGACTAATGTTCCCCTTGCACCTTTAGTTTTCTTCATTCTCCCGTGTTCCCAGTGGGGTGAGACGAGTAGAATATCTTATATGGCCACTCACAGTCTTTTAAGGCCCCAGATGCTTCTCACCAAAGTAGAATGTAGAACATTGTCTTTATAAACTGTGTTATACCAGTTGAGCTAGATGTCCCCTGAGACCATGGTCCCCACAGCCCTCAGCCCAGTAATATGGTCCCTCAGGGAGTTTGGATGTGTCTATGGAGCTTCCATGGCCTTGCCTTCTACAAGTTGTGCTGGCTTCCCCAGTATTGTGTATTGTCTTACCCTTCACCAAAGTTACCACTTATCTATTATCTATTTAGTGTTTTTTCATCCCCACCCCCTCCTCCCTTGTAACCACCAAAGATCATTTTTGTGCGTAAATCTTTCCATGAGTTTTTATAGTAGTGGTCTCATATATTTGTCCTGTTGTGTTTGACTTATTTCATTCATTGTAATGCCCTCCAGATACATTCACGTTGTGAGATGCTTCGCAAATTTATCATTTTTCTTTATCTTTGCATAGTAATCCATTGTGTGTATGCACCATAGTTTGTCCATTTGTCTGTTGATGGGCATCTAGGTTGTTTCCATCTTTTTGCTGTTGTGAACAATGCTGCAATGAATAGGGGTGTGCATATGTCTATTCGTGTGACGGGTCTTATTTCTCTAGGATATAGTCCTAGGAGTGGGATTGCTGGATCATATGGTATTTCTATTTCTAGCTTCCTAAGGAAGCGCCACATTATTTTCCAAAATGGTTGAATCATTTTGCATTCCCACTAGTAGCGCATAAGAGTTCCTATCTCCCCGTGTTTTTCTTTTTCTGTGAGATAGTTCAACAGTCATCTTCCCAGCTGCCAGAGCTTAGCTGTCCACACTACAGATGGCCTGGGCAGAGTCTGGGTAGAATACTCAGGGGACCCCAAGCTGACTCCCAGGACCAGCAAGAAGCCCTGAAACACTCCTTTTCTATAGGGTTTTTCCTTCAACCTGACTGGGTTTACTTTTAAATGACTTGAGGCAGCTACAGAGGCATTTCTGCCACCACTCTAGGATCCTAAAGCTTGTCTAAGCCCAACTCCCTCCATCTCCTAAGGGGTGAGGGTTAGGATGGGGCAGAGGAAGAAAAAGAAGATTCAAAGCCAGGCAGGCCTGCCTTTCGATCCTACTCTTGGCACTTGCCATGTGGCCTTGGGCGCTGGACTTATATCCTTCTGAATTTCAGCCTCCCCCTCTGTAAAAACAAACGCATTACTGTCAAGTCAATACCGACTCATAGCAACCGTATAGGACACAGTAGGACTGCCCCATAGAGTTTCCAAGGAGCAGCTGATGGATTCAAACTGCTTACCTTTTGATCAGCAGCTGATCTCATCTTGCAGATAACATATGACAATACATGAAAAGCCTAGGCCCTTAATAAATAGCAACTATTCTTTAAAAAAATTTTTTTTTTTATTCTTAGGCTTAGAGTCCCTGGATGGCACAATTAACACACTCAGCTGCTAACCAAAAGGTTGGAGGTTCGAGTCCACCCAGACGTGCCTCAGAAGAAAGGCCTGGTGATCTGCTTCTGAAAAATCAGCCATTGAAACCGCTATGGAGCACAGCTCTGCTCTGACATACATGGGGGCACCATGAATCAGAGCTGACTCAATGGCATCTGGTATCATTTGTTGTTCCATGAAGCATCACTGATACTTCCTGGGGCAGTGGCTGGGAACAGATTATCCAATAGATGAGTTAAGCAGGGTGCTTACCTTGCTTACCAGATCATCTCTAGTGAACAATTTCACATTTTTTCACCACGTCAAAGATTTGCTTTTAGGTATGGCTGGGATCTGTCTCTCTCCCAACCGCACATCACCTTCCTATAGAATCAAAGCCTCTTTCCAAATTATAATCCCTGACAGCGGCAGATGACCCAGTAAGCAAGGTAAGCATGGGCTTACTTGTGCTTACTTACTAATCCATACTGAACAATTTCACTATAGATGATCTGGTAAGCACAGTAAGCACTGTGCTTACCTTTGTTGTTGTTAGGTGCCACTGAGTTAGTTCCAAGTCATAGTGACCCTGTTTACAACAGAACAAAGCACTGCCCAGTCCTGTGCCATCCTCAAAATCATTGCTATGTTTGAGCCCGTTGTTGCAGCCACTGTGTCAATCCATCTCATTAAAGGTCTTCCTCTTTCTCCCTGACCCTCCACCTTATCAAACATGATGTCCTTCACCAGGGACTGTCCCTCCTGATAACATGTCCAAAATATGTGACATGAAATCTCACCATCCTTGCTTCCAAGGAACACTCTGGCTGTACTTCTTCCAAGGCAGACTTGTTTGTTCTTCTGGCAGTCCATGGTATATTCAATATTCTTCGCCAACACCACAATTCAAAGGCGTCAATTCTACTTTGGATTTCCTTATTCATTGTCCAGCTTTCACATGTATATGAGGTGATTGAACACACCCATGGCTGGGGTCAGGTACACCTTAATACTCCTATTGGATAGTCTGTCCCTGGCAGAGGCCTACTGTTTCCTAGGTGATGTGGAAGGTAGAGGTGATGGGGACAGGAGAGCTTGGAAGACTCCTGGAACCAAGCTGTAAGCTTCTCCTGTACTGGTCCATACTCCCCAAACCTCATGCAATTCCACAGCGTTTGGGACATAAAATAAATCAGTGATTGCCCAGAAACAAGGTAGGAGCAGGAAAGAGGGACGTATTACAAAGAGGCCAAAGAAAACTTTGGGAGGGTAAAAAAAATATTATCTTGATTGCAGCAATGGCTTCATGGATGTAAACATATGTCAAATTCATTAGATTGTATATTTCAAATATGTATGATTTATTGTATGTCAATCATACCTCGATGCATATGCAAAAAAAATTAAGTTTATTAATTTGTTTTCAGATCCACATTGCAACTATCTTTAGGAGACTATCACTTGTCAAGATCTGGTGTAGTAATAAAGAATATCCATCATTATTTGAAAGGACTATTAAAATTATAAAGAGAGGAGGCTGACCCAGGAAACAGGTTGGGGGTGAGGCAGAAGAAGCCCCTCTCTGTCCTCAACAGACACCCTCCTTCCCATAAACAAGGACCCCAAATCGTGGCCCAAGCAGATCTACCCTAGCAACCCCTGGGCCCAATAAGGGGTGGCTAATGACAAGGAGCCTGAGATGGAGTGGGGTGGCCAAGGACTAGCCTGACTTGCTTATTTTCCCTCACCCCAGGACTTCAACGTCTTCTCATCATTCCACCATCACAACATACAAGATGTCACCTTGGCCTGGGTCGGGTTGGTGGAGTATCAGTTCTCCGGCAGGTGGGAATGTCCCAGCTGACGACGGGGAACTATAAGCCAGAGAATCTAGGCACCATGCTCAGCTCGGGCTCTTGGCTCCCAAGAGCCCTGCTCTCACCACTGGGCCTGCACATTCCCCGGCCCATGGCTGTGGAATCTTCTGAGAAGGTTGGGCTGCGGTGGGTTCCAGGAACACGTGCCAAGTCACACGCTTCTGCTTCTGAGTGGGGAGAGGAGCAGGAGGCTGATTTGGGCAAATCTAGGCTGAGTTCACACAGGCTGAGTGGGCAGAATCAGACTTGTACCCGGATTCACCTCCTCATCAGCTTTCTGTGCTCACAGACACCTTCCTCCTCCCTCCGTTCCAGCCTCCTCTAGGTGACTGCCAGAGGGCCACAGACTATGGCCCCTGGCCTGAGGCTGGAACCTCTGGGTGCTAGCAGTGAAGAGTTTCCACAGTTCAGGGTCTCTTAAGTCTTTAGGGATAAAAGGTGTGTATTTGGGATTGGTTGTTCGGTGGTAGAATTTTCACCTTCCATGTGTGAGATCTGGGCTCGATTCCCAGCCAATGTACCTCATACACTGTGTATCCTGGGAGAACAACAGCTCCGTGGGACTTCGCATCATGCAGTAATGACACCTCCCGTCTACAGAGGGCTAACTACACACCAAATTCACCACCCATCTCTCAGTCTGTTGTACTGTGGTGGCTTTCATGTTGCTGTGATGCTGGAAGCTATGCCACAAGTATTTCAAATATCAGGAGGGTCATCCACGGTGGACAGGCTTCAGTGGAGCTTCCAGACTAAGACAGACTAGGAAGAAAGGCCTGGTGATCTACTTCCAAAAACTATCAAATGAAAACCCTATGGATCACAACAAAATATTGTCTGATATAGTGCTAGAAGATGAGCCACCTAGATTGGAAGGCACTCAAAATACCCAGTGACCACAACAATGGACTCGAGCATACCAACAGTCATGAAGATGGCCCAGGACTAGGCAATATTTTGTTCTGTTATCCATGGGTTGCCATGAGTCAAAGTAGACTCGATGGCAGCTAAAAACAGATAGCAAATATTATGCTAAACTCTTTAGAATCATTGCATTTCATCCTCCAGACCCTTAAGGTATCATTACTCTCCCCACCTTGTAGTTGAGGACACTGAGGCTTATCTAGGTGACCTGTCCAAGATTTCATACTTCACAAGTCACACTGGGCTTTAAAGTAGGATTGACAAACATGGCCCATAGGTAAAGTCCAGCCAGAGGTCTGTTTCTGTAAGGCCTATGAGCTAAGAATGGTTTTTACATTTTTTAATGATTTCAAAAAAAAATTGAAAAATGAATATTTTGTGATTCATAATAATTGTATGAAATTCAAATTTCAGTGTCTATAAATGAAGTTTTATGAGAACACAGCCACGATCATCTGTTTATGTATTGTCTATGGGTGTGCTTGTGCTACAATCATAGACTTGAGTAGCGGCAACAGCAAAGCCTAAAATATTTACTTCCTGGCTCTTTACTGAAAAAATTTGCCAATCTCTACTCTAAAGCCTAACCTTAACCCCTGTTCCAATAGCTCCACGAGAGCTCCCAGGCTGTATGGTGTCAAAGCCCTAAGAGCCAGTGTTTCAAATTCTAACTCTCGAATGACGGCAGACACCTCCGTCACCAAGCCTCTCTCTGGGGCTTAACTACAAGACAAGGATAATCATCACTCCCTGCCCAGCTCCAAAGAAGACAAAACAAGATAATGTATGGGAAAAGACTTTGTAATCCGGGAAGCACTCTATAAAAATGTGAGAGTTTTCTGTATTACTCGATTCAGAGAAAGGAGGTTGGTATAAGGGAAATAAGCCAATGTGGTGAGAGGGGCCTCCTGCCTTGCTTTTGCATAATTCATTAAAAAAAAAAAAATACCAAGCCAGCTAGGAATGGCCTTTGTCATAAATGCCATGCCTTTTACTCATGTAGCAGTTTCTCTGGCCTTAAAGAATGGAATCTTCTCTTAAGCACTCGAATGTGAACCCCAATTCAAAGACATGGCTCGTAGGGCGTTCCCAAGCTTGGCCTTCTTCCCAAGGAGCAAACTTCCTCCCCCAGGTAACCTGAAGGTACCAGGAAGAATTCCCTACCCCCAAATACACCCTGCTCTTTCCGCTCACTGACTGGCAAAATTTCACAGAAATTCATTTCTATCTTTATCCAAACCTGTTAAAACACGTATCTCTGAATTTGTTGTCGTTAGCTGCCGTCAAGTCGGCCCCGATGCACAACGGAACAAAGAATCTGGCCGGTGCTGCATCATTCCCATGACTGATTGCGGATCGAACCGTGGTGCTCCACAGGGTTTTCACTGGCTGATTTTGGAAGTAGAGCACCAGGCCTTTCTTCCTAGTCTGTCTTAGTTTGGAAGTTCCACTGAAGCCTGTTCAGCATCATAGCAACACACAGTCCACCACGGAGAGACAGGTGGTGGCTGCACATGAAGGGTACTGGTCAACAATAGAACTCAGGTCTCCCGCAGGGAAGGCAAGACTTCTACTACTGAACCGCCAATGCCTCATCACTTCCAGAATTAAAAAAAAAACCACTGCAGTTGAGTTGATTCCAACTCGTGGCGACCCCATGTATTACAGAGTAGAACTGCTCCATAGGGTCTTCTTGGCTATGATCTTTATGGAAGCAGATCACCAGGACTCTCTTCTGTGTTGCTGCTGGGTGTGTCCAAAATGACAAGCTTTAGGTTAGCAGACAAGTACAAACCGTTTGCGCCACCCAGAGTCCTTATTTCCAGAATAGGCTAACATTAAACTCAGTTATTTACATACCTTGAACAAGTTAGTTGATCATTTGTTCAATGAATATTTACTAAGGGCCTACGATATACCAAGGAAAGAGAGGAAAAAGTAGGAGCACAGTGAGCCCCCAGAACGAAGGCAATCTGAGGGACTGGCAGTGGAGGCTGAGAGGACGAAGTCAAAGCTGGTATAGTCACCACGGTGCTGAACCAACCCCATTCTCACCTTCCATTCGAAAGAACTGTGTTTGATTCCGAGCTAATGCACCTCAAGCTCAGCCACCTCCCATCGGTCAGTGGAGGTCTGTGTGTTGCTCTGATGCTGAACAGGTTTCAGCAGAGCTCCGAGACTAAGACAGACTAGGAGGAAAGGCCTGGCAATCTACTTCTGAAGAGTCAGCCAATGAAAAGCCTATGAATCGCAACAGTTCCAGCCTGTTGTGCATGCGGTTGCCATGAGTCAGGGGGCCAACTCAACAGCAGCTGACAACAATAACAACAACAAAGAAAGTGCAAGTTGGAAAGGTACAGAACATGGATTAGGGTTGGGATCATCTTATAATAGGGAAGGGCTACAGGCAGCAGTAAGATCCCTGTGTGGCACAAACAGTTTGCACTCAACTGCTAACCTAAAGGTTGGCCAGTCAAACCCACCCATTGGTGCTGCAGAAGAAAGGCCTGGCAATCTGCTCGCATAAAGTTTACAGCCAAAAAAACCCTATGGAGCAGTTCGGTGACACATGGGGTCACCATGAGGCAGGACCAACTCAATCACAATGGATTTGTTTGGTTTTTTGGGAGGCAGCAGAACCTGAGAGCTAAGTTCGGTGGCAGCACACTTTGATGATGCTGTGAACGGATATTTGAAGCTACTGCCTGGAAACTCCAGGGTGGGGTCTGAGTCTCCCATGAACCCCCCTCCCACTTACAGGGAAACTTGCGGTCCTCAGCTCTCAGCACCGAAGCCAATCTGGAGGCCCACAGCAGCCCAGCTCTTCTGTGTACCCGCCGAGCCCCCCTGCTGGCTCCGTGGTTGCCTGACACTCAGCTGATCTTCTAAAAGTGAGAAACAAAAGTGTGTGCGGAATTGGATGTTTATTTCCACCATCTGCGTGGCAATGTGAGTTCACGTTATAATGGCATCCGCTCTCCATCAGTATTAGGGAGCCGTTTAAACATTCCACAGCCATTTACTGATTATAAACACACACTAAAAAAACAAGGCGGCAAGTGGCATGTGGCCCCGCACCTGCTGCCTTTATGCGCATCAGTCAATTTCATGCCTAGGAAGCTCCGGGCTCTGTGGGGATGGCTAGAGGACCTGTTTGCTTGGTTGGGGTTATTTTTTTTATTTTCCTGGGAAACAGCACAAACCAAGTTGGCCCCAAAATACACTTATCACAAATAGAAAGGAATAAATAGAAAATAGACAATGATCATAAATGCAAACAAAAAGTGCTGAATTTCCTCTTGTTAAAAGGCCCATTGGCTTATAATTTGTTGATAAAAACTGAAGAGTATTTTTACTGGCGCTCAGGAGAAGTTAGGGGGGTCACTGCGCGCGAGGGCCCTGCTCTCTCCTCTGCCCACCCCACCGCCTGCCCACCCTCCCAGGAAGGTTGGAGTCTCTGGCAATGGCAGACAGAGAGTAAATTGCATGAGGGATGGCAGGCACAGGAAGTAGAAGGGACAAAGAGAGTTCAATGCATTTTACAGGGAAACAAGCAAAAAAAATCTATCCAAAAGCCGCAAAAACATTTTCCGAACGTTTTCTCTTCTGAAGGGTTTGTTCACTTCCTTTAGACCTGCCCCTTTCCCTGCACAGCCTACTGTGGTGTGGATCCAGCCTCTTCTGAGACCCACCTCAGTACTGGCCCTGATGTGACACTGGGTTGTCATTCTTGGAGCCTGTTTTCTCTGTGTGTGTGTGTGTGTGTGTGTGTGTGTGTATGTGCGTGTGCGCTAATACACAAATTGTTTTGTGACACTGGTTGCCAACGCCGCGATGTGTCAACACTCTCACCTTCTCCAGCCCGGGTTCGCTGTTCCATTCGTCTCATTTTCCTTTCTCTTCCTGCCTTCTCATCTTTGCTTTTGGGCTGGCATGCCCATTAGTCTCATATACACGACTGAACTATGAAGCATGTCCCTTCTGTGTGTTATTGTTGGCCCTATAGACCTGTCTAATCTTTGGCTGAAGGGTGAATCTCAGGAGTGACTTCAGTACTGAGTTAAAAGGGTGTCGGGGGCCATGCTCTAGGGTTTCTCCAGTTTCCATCAGACCAGCAAGCCTGGTCTTTTTTTGTGTGTGTGTGAGCGTGAATTTGAATTTTGTTCTACATTTTTCTCCTGCTCTGGCCAGGACCCTCCATTGTGATCCCTGCCAGAGCAGTCGGTGGGAAACGAGCTGGTTGTTCTGAGCTCAGTCTGGCAGCGGTTGTGGTAGTTGTGGGCCATTAGTCCTTTGGACTAATTTTCCCCTTGTGTGTTTGGTCTTCCTCATTCTCCCCTGCTCCAGCCGGCATGGAATCTGTTTTCTTACCTGGGAAAGTTTACAGTGAGGAGTTTCACTGTTGTTGTTAGCTCCTGTTCAGCTGGATCTGACTCATGGTGACTCCACATACAGAAGAATAAAACACTGCCCAGTCCTATGCCATCTTCATGATCATTGCTGTGCTTCAGTCCATCGTTGTGGCCATCGTGTGAGTCCATCTCACTGAGGGTTCCCCTCACGTTTGCTGATCCTGCACTTTACCAAACACGTCCTTCTCCAGTGGTTAGTCCCTCCTGGTGATGCATCCAAAGTAAGCAAGTCTCGGTCTCAAAAAACATTCTGTGATGCACAGGGTTTCCGTTGACTTCTTGGAAGTAGGTCACCAAAGCTTCCTTCCTGGTCTATCTTAGCTGGGGAGCTTTGTTGAAAACCTGTCCACCATGGGTGATCCTGCTGGTATTTGAAATACCAGTGACATAGCTTCCACATCCTGGCAATATGTAAGTCGCCAAAGTACAACGGACTGACATGCAGGTTCATTGGACCCATGTATTCCTAGGAACCCCTGAGTCTCACATTTCTAGGTTAACTTCTCTCCATAGGGTGTTCAGTGGCTGATTTTTTTGGAAGTAGATCACTGGGCCTTTCTTTTGAGGTGCCTATGGCTGAACTCAAACCTCCAACCTTCTGGTTAACATTAAATCAGCATTAAGTATTTGAGCCACTCAAGGACAAACCAGTTGCCATGGAGTCTACTCTGACTCATGGTGATCCCGTGTGTCAGAGTAGAACTGGGCTCCATAGGGTGTTTAATGGCTGTAACCTTTTGGAAGTAGATCACCAGGCCTTTCTTCCAAGGTGCTTCTGGGTAGACTCAAACTGTCAGTCTTTCAGTTAGCAACTGAGTGTGTTAACCATTTGAACCACCCAGGGTGTCTTAAGCCGGGCTCTCTAGAGGAGAAAAACAGTGAAGCTTATACATATAAATATATATAGAGAGATTAATTTCAAGGAAATCGCTCATGCATTTGTGGAGGCTGGCAAGTCCGAAATCTGTGGGTCTGACATCAGGCCGGAGATTCCTCCTGACTCACATGGTTGAAGGGGCTGATGATTCCAAATCGTCAGGTCAGTCGGTAGGCTGCTGGTTCACCGGGCTTCAGGGGCCGGTGAATCCCAAAATCTACAGGCCAGGAGGCAGGCTACTAGCTCACATCCCAAGAACCGCATGTCAGAGGATGATGAGTCAGATGCACGATCAAGAGAGCGAGCTTTGCCAGAACATCCAAATGCAAGTATGTGTTGCTTAACATCCATGATACATCCTGTGAAATAGGACGTTATATGATTTGGACATTGTGTGAACACCATATTATATACAGGCAATCCTCATATGATCTGTAGTTAAATCCTTATAAAGCCGATTATATTAAAACCTTATGGGAACCAGTCAGACAAAATCCGAGAGCTGAAGCCACTGGATATAGGAGGCTAGCTTTGCCTGGTGTGTGGCTGGGCTGGGCAGGGGCTACATGGGCAGGAGATAGGGACTTTGCACATATCTGGGGGTAGGGGTGGGGGCGGTGCACAGGGGTGCAGAGAAGTGGCTGTGGGGAGTGCAGCTGGCAGCGGCAGAGGCAAGCGCCCTGCTCCCAGTGTGCCCACTAGCGCCCTCTGCAGGAGCAGAGGAGCTGCCAGAGGTGCTGCCCTGCACCAGAAGTGAAAGGTTGTATAGCAGCTGGACAGGTGAATGAAGCCAGGAGGAGGGAAAGAAGGAGGTACTGTGGGGACTGGGATGCACCCTGGAGCCCCACTGCTCATGCACTCTGGGGGCTTGGTGTCATTATAACCATTAAAAAACCCATTGCCATCAAGTTAATTCTGACACATTGCTACCCTACATAGGACAGAGTAGAACTACCCCATGGGGTTTCCAAGGAGCACCTGGTGGATTCGAACTTCCGGCCTTTTGGTTAGCAGCTGTAGCTTTTAACCACTACGCCACCAGGGTTTCCTTTAAACCATTAGGAAGAAATAATAAACAAAAGGAGAGCTGCTTTCCTTTAAAAATAAAATTAAAAAAAAAAAAACCTTATGGGGATCACAGACATATATTCAATTGGATTTTGCCTGAAGGGATGTTATGCGAAGCATGACTGTGTATTAGATGCAGGCCACACTCCCAAGGAAACTCCCCTTTTAACTGATTGGCTGCTCACATCAGATCACAAAATGGAGGATGATTACATAATACCTGTCAAACGACTCAGAGTCATGTTCTAGGCAACTTGACACATAACCACCATACAGGGTCTCATGGAGTAAAGGATCCACTTACTGCCCATGACCAAAACTGTTTTGGAGGTAGGAGCATGGACCAACACCTCCTCAGCTTTTCACCTATCAGAAGATCCAAGGACTTCCTAAAAGCTCTGTTGTCTCTCTAATGTGATCCAGGAGGAACATCAGGCAGACTCTTTGCAGCAGGAGCACCAGGACTCAGCTCCTTGGATCTATCCCAGGGGGGTGCCTTCCTGCCTCCTTTTCCTCTGAAAATTGGTTTTGAGATGGCACTCTGCCTTTCCTCCACTGCTTATTAAGCCTGGCTGGCTGGAGCCCAACATAACTCCATTTGCCTTCAATACATTTACTTAGAGAAAAGGTTACCTCTAGCTGGAATGACTGCCACCCCCACCTTATAGTCCTAACCCCCTCCACCTGTCTGTCAGTGTCCGTATTGTTGTGGCTTGCATGTTTATACCATGCTGGAAGCTAAGTGTCCAGTATTTTGAATACTACTTTGGGGTTCTAACTCCCAGCCCTATATTAAGAAAGCTGAGGTTGAATTGAGTTCCTTTACATGAGTATGGACTCCAGTGTCGTTTCTCCTCAGCAAAATTTGGAGAAGGTCACATTGGTATTCCTCCAGCATCCTGGAAGATCTTTAGGAGCCCATATGGGGTATGGACATTCCTCATAAATCCAGTACTATTAACTCATAAATTCAGTACTATTAAAGTTGTTAGAGAAACACCATTTCCATCCAGAAAACTGAATCTCTTTTCTCCACACTGTAATTTTCACTGCTCCCTCATGCGGCCTATTCCTCCCCAACTTGGTTTTTCCCTAAAATCTACCCTTCCAGGGTCTTCCTTGATTCTGACTCAAACATAAAACAAAAAGGAAGGAGGAAAGGAAAAAAAAAATAATTATAGAATGGACACTGACAGTATATTTGATGATACCAAGACATGATGGTTAAATTCTTTTAGGTATGATATTGGTATTACATTGTGACAGTTTTTTGTTGTTGTTTTTAAGAGTCCTTTACTTTGGAGGGGAGTCCTTGATAGTACAAACAGTTAAGCACTTGATTACTAACCAAAAGGTTGGCGTTTGAACCCATCCAGAGGCACCTCAGAAGAAAAGCCTGACGATCTACTTCCAAAAGGTCACAACCTTGAAAACTCTATGCAACACTTCTATCCTGCACACATGGGGTTGCCATGAGTCAGAATCAACTTAATGGCGACAAGTCTGGCTTGGTTTATTTTGGAGATGGGGACAGTAGTGGTTCAGTGGTAGAATTATCACCTCCCATGTGAGAGACACAGGTTTGATTCCTGGCCAGTGGTGGGTAGCCATCACCCATCTGTCAGTGGAGGCTTGCATGTTGCTGTGAGGCTGAACAGGTGTTTCCAGAGCTTCCAAACAGACTAGGAAGAAATGCTCGGTGATCTACTTCCAAAAATCAGCCAATGAAAACCTTACGTATCACAATGGTCCAACCCGCAACTGGTCATGGAGATGGCCTAGGCCCAGACAGCATTTTAATCCATTGTGTATGGAATCACCACGAGTTAGGGGCTGACTCAACAGCATCTTTGCAGATAAATATTGAAATATGTGAGCTACGCACTGAAATGATGTCTGGGATTTGCTTTAAGAGTGGAAGGGGAATGGCTGGTAGTGTAGATGAAACCAAATTGGAATTGTGTAGCTAAGTCAATGCTGAGTGATGGGTGCTGGGCTTCATCATATGATTCTATTTTTGTCTATGTTTGAAATTTTCTACAATAAAAAGTTGTTTTTTTTTTTTAAGCCCACTCTCAGGGAAACAGATGATAAACTCATCCAAACTAAGATGTCACCAGTTGATCAGGACAAACAGCAGTTATCTCTTTCCTGAGACATCTGCATTTTAACAAGAAAAAAAAAAAAATTTAAGACAAAAAAACAAAAAGAATCCAAGGGCGGTGTCATAGATTGAATTGTGTCCCCCCAAAATACATGTTAACTTGGTTAGGCCATGATTCCTGGTATTGTGTAGTTGTCCTCCATTTTGTGATTGTAATTTTACGTCAAAGAGGATTAGGGTTGGATTTTAACACCCTTACTAAGGTCTCATCCCTGATCCAATGTAAAGGGAGTTTCCCTGGGGTGTGGCCTGCATCACCTTTTATCTTACAAGAGCGAAAAGGAAAGAGAAGCAAGCAGAGAGTTGGGGACCTCACACCACCAAGAAAGCAATGCTGGGAGCAGAGTGTGTCCTTTGGACCTGGGGTTCCTGCGCAGAGAAGCTCCTAGTCCAGGGGAAGATTGATGAGAAGGACTTTCTCCAGAGCTGACAGAGAAAGAAAGCCTTCCTCTGGAGCTGATGCCCTGAATTTGGACTTCTAGCCTACTAGACTGTGAGAAAATAAATTTCTGTTTGTTAAAGCTATCCACTTGTGGTATTTCTGTTGTAGCTGTACTAGATGACTAAGACAGGTGGCATCTGAGGCAGGAGCAAAGCAGTGGGAGGGGGAAAAGGAGGGAACAACGAAAAGCATAAAGCCTTTGGACCACCATGGAAAGGCCACTTAAACTCTGAACACAGTTCTAGTCTCAATTTTCTTCCTTTATCTGACCTAATAGAATTTAATAAAAATCAGGCCAACAAACACCTAAGACCAAACCAAACCCACTGCCGTTGAGTCGATTTCGACTCATAGCGACCCTATAGGACAGAGTAGAGCTGCCCCATAGAGTTTCCAAGAAGCGCCTGGTGGATTCAAACTGCTGACCTCTTGGTTAGCAGCCATAGCACTTAACCACTATACCACCAGAATTTAATAAAGGTCAGCCCAACAAACACAGCTACATTTAATAAAGACCATTTCTAGTGCTATTTCATTGAAAATCTTTTCCATTTTTTGTTAACCACCATTTAGTAATGGCTACTATCCAGAAGCAGACTATTTGAAGAATGTGGCATCACAACTGGAGGAAGACACAACCTTGCTTGCTAAAAATGAAGACAGCCTGAAGCACTTATTGATGAAGATCAAAGACTACAGCCTTAAGTATGGATTACACTTGAATGTGAAAAATAAAGAAAAGAAAATCCTCACAACTGGATTGATAAACAATTCATGATAAATTAAGAAGATACTGAAGTTGTCAACAATTTCATTCTACTTGGATTGAAAGTCAATGTCCCAGAAAGCAGCAGTCAAGAAATCAGAAGACATATTTCACTGGACAAATCTGCTGCCAAAAAAAAAAAAGCCTCTTCAAAATTCTAAAAAGCAAAGTTGTCACTTTGATGACTACGGTTCACCTGATCCAAGCCATGGTATCTTTAGTCACCTCATACGCATGTGAAAGCCTGACAATGAAACAGGAAGACAGAAGAATTCATGCATTCGAACTGTGGTGCTGGTGAACAATATTGAATATGCTGTGGACTGCCAAAAGAACGAGCAAATCAATCTTAGAAGAAATGCAACCAGAATGTTCCTCAGAAGAGAGGATAGTGAGACTTTGGTTCGCCTCCTTTGGACATGTCATCAGGAAAGATCAATCTCTAGAAAAGGACATCGTGTTGGTAAAGGAAAGAGTCAGCCAAAATGCAAGAAACCCTCAGTGAGAGGGATTGACACAACAGCCACAGCAACGGACTCAAACATACCAATGATTAGGAAGATGACGCAGGACTGAGCGATGTTTCACTCTGCTATACATAAGGTCACCGTGAGTCGGAGTCAACTCAATGGCAGCTAACAACCATCTGAGCATATGCTATATATGACTCTATGGTAGGTGCTTTATACATTTCATTTGATCTTTATTACAACTCTGTGAGATTTTATCAGCCCCATTTTATAGATAAGCCACAAGTAACTTGTACAAAGTCACAGGGCCACTAAGTAGTGAGCCAGGGCTGAAGCCTGGCATCTTAATTATTACAAGTGCCTTCAAGGAAACTCTTTCTGAAGGTTAGTCATTGGATGATTTACTTCTCTCACAGAACACAGACCAATTACCAAATGTGCACTATTCTTTTGGCCCATATTTAATTAGCAGTAATTAGTATTTTAAATTATGAAATAGCTAAATCATGACGCCAGTTTAAAACAAGGTTAAGTCTGGGAAGGCCAACAAATCAAAGAGTGGACTAATGCAGAGCTACACTATGAACTGGTATTATATACTGGACGCCAATATGGATTGGTATTTAAATAACAGTGGCAAGCTTGTGTGGATGCAATCTGGAGTTTGGCAGGTTGGTTAACAGAAGGAGAGACTCAGGTGGGAGACGAATGAGACCATGAAGGTGGGCAGGGGACTCGTAGGTCACCTTGTAGCCACAAGTGTCATATGTTGGATTGCCTGGGTTGGGTACAAAAGGTTTGTTAGAGAGCTGTTGGTTGTTGTTAGTTGCCATTGAGAGACTCTGGCTCATGGCTACCTCACGTCTACCTCATGCCTGGTTCTGTGCCATCTTCACAATCATTGGTATGCTCGAGTCTATTGTTGTGGCCACTGTATTTTGAGCCCTTCAAGTGCCTTCTACCCTAAGGGCCTCACCTTCCAGCATGATATCAGACAATATTCTGTCGTTATCCGTAAGGTTTTCACTGGATAATTTTTGAAAGTGGATCATCAGGCCTTTTTTCCTAGTCTGTCTAGCATTTTATTGTTATATAAAATATTCAATAATACCTATTGAATCACTCATACAACAAATACTTGAGTATCTGTCATGTGTTACTTTGTTGTTAGGTGCCATCAAGTCAGTTCTGACTCATGGAGACCCTATGTACACCAGAACAAAACACTACCCAGTCCTGTGCCATCCTCACAATTGTTGCTATGCTTAAGCCCATTGTTGCAGCCACTGTGTCAATCCATCTCATTAAGGGTCTTCCTCTTTTTCACTGACCCTCTACCAAGCATGATGTCCTTCTCGAGGGACTGGTTCCTCCAAAGTACATGAGACGAAGCATCCGCCATGTGCCAGGTGCTACTTAGATGCTTGGGATACAGGAGTGAACAAAGATTCCCGCTCTGGTGGAGCTTATGTTCTAGCCTGAGGGAGACAGACACACAGTGTGACATAATAAATACGTAAATCACAGTGTGTTGGACCCTTACTCCTCAAAATGTGATCCACGGACCAACATCAGGATCAGCTGGGGGTCTGTTAGAGATACAGAATCTACAGCCCCACCCCAAGCCTACTGAGAGAATCTACGTTTTAACAAGATCCCCAAGGGATACTCAGGCACACTAAAACTGAGGTCCAAACCCCAATTTTAAGGCAACTTTTAGACAATGTTAAGGTGTAGAGGCCAGTTGCAGGATTAAAAAGGGTGGTCAGGGTAAACCTCATTGAGAAGCAAACCTTCAATTAAAAACATGACAGAGGTGAAGGAGTTAGCCTAGCATCTGAGTGAAGAGATGTCCCCAGGCAGAGGAAACAGCAAGGACTAAGGCTCTGAGGCAAGACTTTACCTGGGGCATTTGAGGAACAGCAACAGAGCCGGTTTGGCTGGAGCAGAGGGGGCAAGAGTGAAGACTAGGAAAAGTCAGAGAGGTAAAGGGGCGGGTGGGATGACTGGATTTTGTAGGGCCTTTGGGGCCACAGAAAGGATTTTGACTTATACTCAGTGATACGGGAGCCACTGAAGGTTTGAGCAGGATAGTCCTGGCTCTTAAACTATAAAGGGGCATGGAGAGAAAGCAGGGAGACCGGGGCAGTGGGGGGGGGGGGGGGGGCGCAGGTATTAGCGAAGATTACTGTCCAGAAAACCCTATGGGGCAGATGTACTCTGTTACATGGTGTTGCCATGAATCCAAATCAACTCAATGGCTCCTAACAACAACACTGTAGCAATCCAGGCAAGACACATTGGTAGTTCAGACCCGGCTGGTGGCAAATGAGGAGGTGAGAAGTGGTTTAATCCTGGGTAACTTTTTTTTTTTTTTAAATCAAGTGGTATTTTATTTGTAGCTAGAAAGAAAAAACAAAATACACCTGCCTCGTTAAATCCTGCTTTGGGTAGAACAAGTCGAATGGGCCTCCAAAACAAGATTTTTAAGGTAAATCCAACAAGATTTGTTGCTGGATTAGATATGGGATGTGAGAAAGAAGAATCAAAACCAACTCCAAGGTTTGAGCCTGATTAACTACAAAAACAGACGTGGTCCGCCAAGGCAGGGATGGCTGTGGGTGCAACAGGATCTTGCGGGCAAGATCAGAGACCCTCCTTTGGGCATGCAGATGAGACACCTATTAGGCATCTATGAGGAGATGTGGATTATGCAGCTGCTTATGAGTCTAAGAAAAAAAAAAAAAACACCTAACCCGCTGCCGTTGATTCTGACTCATAGCAACCCTATAGGAGAGTGGAACTGCCCCACGGGGCTTCCGAGGAGTGGCTGGTAGATTCAAACTGCCGACCTCTTGGTTAAAAGCCAAGCTCTTAACCACCGTGCCACTAGGGCTCCTGATTTTTTTCATCATAGGTATGATTTTTCTTGATGATTTCTAGGCAAGTTTATACTGATGACTGACTGAACTAGTTAGTATGAGTTACCTGTATTTTCAGATTTTACCTATACCAATGATAACACACTATCATTATAAATTTATTTGATGTAATAAATTATACAATTTATTTCTTTTTAAACGGTATACACCTAAAGTCTTTTGGAAACATCTTTTTCTTTTGGTAAAGCATACGGGCTAGCAGCCTGACATCAACTTCACATTCTACTGGTGAAAATCCCTCAGGTTCAGTTACCGAAACCCACACCAAACCCACTGCCGTCCAGTCAGTTCCAACACATAGTGACCTCATAGAGTTTCTCAGGCTGTAAATCTCTATGGAAGCAGAGATTTTCTCCCTCGGAGCCACCAGTGGGTTCGAACCACGGACCTTTCGGTTAGCAGTTAACACTTTAACCATTTCGCCACCAGGTCTTCTTTAGTTTCAGTTAAACATAGCCTTTTATCACATTTCTCTAAAAGTTCAAGTTGATACCACTTGATTTAAAAAAAAAAAAAAAGCCAGCATAAGCATTTCCAGATTTTGTCTATAACCTTAGCCCGAACTACTGAAGAATAGTATGTGGGAAATTACAAAAATATATTCATTAGCCTTGAACTCGTCATCTTCCACGTGTACGTACCAAAATGGCTGAAAGGAGCATGGAAGTAAAAAGGCACAAAAAGACGCAGTGGGTGTGACTTCGGCCTGCATACTAAGAGGAGCCTAAGAAACAGATAACGAACACGATCTTTACAGGAACTTTTTTTATTTTTAACCGTTAATAGCATATTCAATGGTTCTTTTATCAAGTTATTCAGAGGTTATGAAACTTCTGAAATGGCCAAACTTTTATGGACTCGGAACTGGATTCTTTTTCAGTTGCAAAACAAGGTCAGCCCCAAGAATGCAAAACCATTTAAGGGTTTGGCAGAAATCAGTACCTCTAAGTGGAAAAAGAAAACCCAACTTTTATATGCACCAAATTTACACGTATTCCAAAAGATTTCTCTGAGTGTAACATGAATGAGACCTGTCAGGGTTTTTTTTTTTTTGTCTTTGTTGGTTATTTTCTTCTATGAAAGGACACCAGAACTTTAACTCTCACGATGAGCTACCAACTCAATAGTAAAGCAACATTAGTGAACACAAAAACCTTTGTTTCTTAGGCCTCAATGACAGTCCTTAGAGTAGGATCGTTAAAGCAGCAGAACCATAGCAGAGTTAGGTGAGTAGGTCAAAACAGTAGAGAAAATTTAGTTTATACTTCAATTTACCATTCAAGTGCCTACTGGTTGAACAGAATTGTATTCAATAATTCACATTCTTTAACTTCATCCAACTCATACAAAAAAAAGCTACAGAGAAAAATTTAGAGTTGAACACTGAGTTCCTAAGGCCAGTATCACATATCATTTCCCAAAAGAGTGAGAATTCATCAGCAGCCAAATTGAGACTTGGATTTAAAGTACCTTCCACTGCTATGCGTGAAATCCTGATGGTGTAGTGGTTAAGTGCTACAGCTGCTAACCAAAAGGTCGGCAGTTCAAATCCACCAGGCGCTCCTTGGAAACTCTATGAGGCAGTTCTACTCTGTCTTACAGGGTCACCATGAATCGGAAGCGACTTGACGGCAGCAGGTTTGCTTGTTTTGGTTTCACAGCTATGCATGTAACACAATGTGCAGTAACCGAAAGACAATTTTGTTATTCCTTTTTTTTTTTCCCTAGGTAAACTACTACAGCTCAATGACTTAAAAGAAAAAAAAAATTCTAAATTCTACCTCATAGCCTTAATAATGGCTGTTGGATTATGAAGACAGAAAAGTTCATCTTGAATCAATGACTGGAAAATGTATCATCCATTGTCCCTCTGCCACAGTGCAAAGATTAGCTAAGGCCAGCTACGAGGCTTAGCAATCAGGACTAGCAATTTTAAATAAATAATTTTATGCACATACTTCTTTATTCTTACATGGTGAAATGTGAGAGAGGGCAAGAAAAGCCTAGAGAGGGGGCAGAGGAATGCCTGAGTGTGCAGAGCCTACAACATCCCTTCAAAGGGTTCCTTGTGGATGCTGTGACCTCGAGGTCAAATTTTAAGTCAGCAGAAAAAGAGCTGGAACTCCAAAAGCCCTGAAAAAGGGTTAAGAATAAAGGCGGCAGCTGATCTAGGCATCAGGAACAAAATGTTACAACATATCTATCATTCGCATGTGGGTGCATGTAATTTATCTTCAATTAGCATTATTATTTACTCAGCAGCTGAAGCCCAAGAACTGCTGATACTCTGCAGATGAGAAACATTTGCTAGTCTCCCGGCTCTGGCCTTTCTTAAGCTAAATGATGAGCACACAATACAGACCACTTACGCTATAAAAGACTTTTGGCCTCTGTGGAGAGTAAGCTGCACTGCCAGCATCTACGTTTGCAACATCACTTCATTCCCTTTCTCGGGCTCCAGAGGCTCTGTTTTAACTCTTCAGCTTTACTGGGTCTTCAATTCGGTCGCAAATTCACATAAAAAACATGGCACAACTTTTTAATCCAAGATTTACGCCTTTGAAATGAGTTACTGTACCTTAAAAACAACAACAAAAAATTTAGAAGGTTTAAACCTCAAAAATATAATAAATTTGGGAAAGAAAAAAAACCTTTACAATATTTATAATTAAGTACTTTATCCCAACATGGTCTTGACTTCCAGGATGTCCAGTCCGAAGTACTCTAACTTACACATTAATGGGAGTGGTGTGTGTCTCAGTGCAGCTTACAAACCAGCTGGGAGACAGTACAGTTGTCACCAAAACACCAGAAAACCCCTTTCTCGTCCACAGCTAACACTGCCAAATCAATACAGAAAATTACAACCCAGGAATCTGCACAGTGCTCTCCACCACAGTGCTCTCCACCACAGTGCTCTCCACCACAGTGCTCTCCACCACAGTGCTCTCCACCACAGTGCTCTCCACCACAGTGCTCTCCACCACAGTGCTCTCCACCACAGTGCTCTCCACCACAGTGCTCTCCACCACAGTGCTCTCCACCACAGTGCTCTCCACCACAGCGCTCTCAAGTGTGTTCGATGGGATGTTAGGAGGTATTGAATTTTAAAACGGGCTCTATCTTTGGGTAAGGATGCATTCGAACTGGTTTCTTTACTGAAAGAATTCTTAGAGCCTTTAATATGCCAATAGGCATGTTTGCAAAGGTTTTTCCCAAAATTTTTTGTCTCTAGAACCTTCTTTGCCCCAAGAGCATCTTTCGGGAATAATTCTCCACAGAGCAGGTACTGTGAAACTGATGCGGGTGCTGTGATATATTCAGAACCTGCACTAACTCCTTAGGATATGACATACCAGTCTAGTGCTTAAAATTAACAACAAAAATAACTACAGCTAATTTTTAAGTCTGGAATTTCAGACCCAGAAGATGGGCGTGGGGGTTGGCGGAAATACACCTGTTTATAACACTACATCATTTTTACCTCCCTAGCAAAATTAAATTAGAAAATACTCAGGTTAAACCAATCTTGATGATGACTGTGCATGAGACCTGAACAAACTAACATAAAAAGGCTGCTTAAAGCAAAGACAGTAAGTGGAATAAAGTTCTCACTTGCCCAGATAAAAAAAATGCACAAGTGCTATATAAAGAAATTTATAATTTCATGTTTAGAACCGGTGACCCCGGTTATCTGTTAAGATTCTAAATGCAGTATAGTCTGGTAACATTTATGAAGCTGCCTTCCTTGAAGTACTACTAAATTGCTACAGAAAATTTCTCTTTGAGATCATTTACTTTACAGCAGTGCTTCTCAAGTTCAGAACTACTAACGTTTGTTGCTGTTAGGGGCCATCAAGTCAGTTCTGACTATAATGACCCTATGTAGAGCAGAACAAAACAGTGCCTGGCCCTGCGCCATCCTCACGATCGTTGCTATGTTTGAGCCCACTGCTGCAGCCACTGTGTCATCCATTTTGTTGAGGGTCTTCCTCTTTTTCGCTGACCTGTATTTTACTAAGCATGATGTCCTTCTCCAGGGACCGGTCCCTCCTAATAACATGTCCAAAGTACGTGAGAAAAAGTCTCACCATCCTCACTTCTAAGGAACACGCTGGCTGTACTTTTTCCAAAACAGATTAGTTCGTTCTTCTGGCAGTCCATGGTATATTCAATATTCTTCGCGAACACCACAATTCAAATGTGTCAACTCTTATTTGGTCTTCCTTTTTCAGTGTCTACATGCATGTGAAAGCTCGACAATGAAAAACTGACATTTGGGGCTGGATAATTCTTTGTCGTGAGAGGCTGTCTTGTGGTCCTGTGCACTGTGAGATATTTAGCAGCACCCCTGGCCTCTACCCTCTAGATGCCAATTTAAAAAAAAGCCAAAACCAAACCTGTTACCGTCAATTCCAACTCATAGCGACCCTATAGGACAGAGTAGAACTGCCCCATACAGTTTCCAAAGAGCACCTGTTTGATTCGAACTGCCGACCTCCTGGTTAGCCGCTGTAGCTCTTAACCACCACAGCAGTATTTGTGACAACCAAAAATGTCCCAGACATTGCTTGGATACAAGCAAAATCACTTCCAGTTAAGAATCATTGCTTTAGAGTGAAAATTAAAGCTGACACCTTGACTCAGCCTTCTTGGGGCATGTCGACTTCACAGGCATCCTGTTGACTTGTACACCTCAACAAACATCTGGCAATTAGTAGCATTAGAAGTCTTTCTAAATTCCATGTGATCAGAAACAAGTAATTCGTGAAGGATGGAAAACGGTTAAGAGAACGCAGTCTTCACATTTCAAAGGGAGTTAAGAGGTAATTTTACTGTCATTATTTCAGCAAGAATTACCTGAATCACAGTGCTTAATTGACAAATATTCTAAAAATTAGAAAAATGCTGTCTATTTTAATCTGTTAAGTGCCATAAGGACTGAAGCAGTCTAAGAATTAAAAACGTAATAATCACCAGTGGCTAGCTCGCACCGATCTATTCTTTAAATATTCCCCTTGAATTTTCAATTCAAAAATCTCAAGTCTTTAAACTGCTTGCTTGTACTGCAGCTGCATCATTTCTTTCAAATTATCAAAGAGAAATACTTCTCATTTCATGAAGAGGCATCCTGGTATGTGTCAAAAAGTACATTATCAAGTTTTGAAGCCAGTTCTCCGATATCCACATCTTCAGTTTTGTCATAATTGTCAACTCGAGATACATCACTCTCTTTATTTTGTTCTTTTCTTACTATCTTTAAACACTTGTCAAGTCTCTTGATAAACAAGTCCACATCCTGCATCTTCATTCCAATGGCTGCCGCAGCATTGAGATACGCACAAGGGTAATTATTCGCATGTGACATAAAGCCTCTGAAGGTGTAGCCACTCACGGTTTGCACAGATCCAAGAGGCACAACCCTGAAATGGAAAATGTTTACCAATGTAATGTGTCTGGTGATGTTAAGAGAATCTCATCCACAAACAAAAGGTATCTCTGTTACTAAAGTGTATATCTACTTATTAAGAAATTGTCAATCATGGCCTATGCAAATAGTCTGACTCAGTCTTACAATAAAATTATACAAAAAACTGCCATTGTACCTAGGAAAGTCCAGTGCCTGGTGACTGCCACTTACTTCTCTTCTACAAAGAGCTACCTACAAACTCTAGGAATCAAACGCCTTTACATCTTCAAAAAAATCAAAGGAAATTATTTCTGTTTTTGTGCCAAGTCTGGAATCTGACTTCATATATTCACAGTTCACTGGGATACTGAAATGTGTAAGTCAAACCACTTTGATGAATTACCTTGTGTCACCACAAATAATCAACTACTGATAGTGAGTAAAACTCCAGTTATTTGATCAGTGCTATGCAATGAAGGGTATTAAACGAGGATCCAGGAGAATTATGTCATTGCTTACAGCAGCCTAGTGGTCAGCAAACAGTGATATTCAGCACATGCATCTTTTAAGCTTGATTTCCGGCACATGCATTTTTTTAAGCTTGAGTTCATTGGCATGCTTAGATACAAGCAGATTTCTAATGGCACATTTGGAAAAAAAAAAAGTAGTAGTTAAGATGATCAACCTAAACACAAAAACAAATAGGACAACACTAAAAGCAGGGTCAAGAAAACCCTTTTGGAAGCGTCAAAACTATGCTGTACACAGATACAGTTCATCAAGGTAAAAGCTGAATTAATCTAAGATTTTTCTTTTAATAAAGTGGTCCTTTGATGTGAAATCCCTAACCTCTGGTACTCAGAAATTCTTTATTACAAGCATGTAAAGAGAAGTAATTAGATATTTAGAGCAAGATATTTCAAGTCATTTTTCTCTGGCCTTATCAAATATAAAATGAAAAATGAAATGCATTTTCAAGCCATGTACATGCAGGAGGAAAAAATACATTTTTTCGAAGGCAGAACTTAGGCAAAAATTGCATAACCTTTTCAGTTGAGGAAAGAGACTTTTCCTTAACAACAATTTTTACCTGAATTTCATAGTCATGCCTTATTTCTAGGACCACAATGACACCACAGAAGATCATCTAACAAAATAATTTGTGCAGAGAACTACTGAAACTTTGTTTCTATATGCCTATTAAAACAAACAAGAGTCATTTCTTTCTGTGACTATTTCAAGTGTAGGCAGTAGACAGGTGGGCCTTTGACAGCCTTACAGATTCTCGGTTTCCTCATCCTTTTACCCCAGGATGAATTCTCACGGAGAGTTCGGCATACGCTCGGGGGACTACTTACTGTAGAGGGCAGGTACTTTCTCAGAGTTAACCTGGAAGGCCAAATAAAACCAGGCCTCTTTTAAACATACGTACCTGGCTCCAGAAACTTGTCTGGTAAAAAGCATTGAGCCAAGCTGAGTGACAGCTTTGTCACGGTGTTCATCCAGTGTCTTAAGTGTCACAGCTGAAAAAGAAGAAAGCATCCAAAGAAGCCTGGTTTACCAGCACAAAATTCACTAAAAAAAACAAACTCAGTGATGGACACATTACTTTTTGGTCATTGTCAAGGGGCAGAATTTCACTTTAATGCACTTAAATTACAGCAGGGATTGATTTACATATCAGACAAGAATATTTTAATAGAAATGGGCATGCTCAGAATCTGAAATAGCATTTCTACATCACCACTGCAGACAGCACATTTCCAATTAAATAGATGATACGATGGCATGACCAGTATGGCTGTTTATTCAAATTCAACCAAATTTTAAGAACTTGCAAAATGAGAATGTGGCATATATTATTAATGACTTGACCACATGGAAATTATCTTTCTGAGGCTCTGTAGGCAAATGATTACTATCACCATTCAAAGACTCAGAAAACCAAACCTGTTGCCGTCCAGTTGATTCTTGCTCACAGCAACCCTACAGGACAGAGAAGAACTGTCCCATAGGGTTTCCAAGGAGCAGCTCGTGGATTTGAACTGCTGACCATTTGGTTGGCAGCCGTAGCTCCTAACCACTACGTCACCAGGGTTTCCCTATCACCATTACTAGCTACCATTTACTGAAGGCTAACTCACTTATCATGCCAGACACTTTACAAGCATAACTGTGATCAGTCTTTTAACTGCTTTGCATGTAAGGGATCATAATTTCTATTTTACAGACAGGGGCAAGGAGGGTAGAGGCTAGTAGGTGGCAGAACTGGAACAGGAACTACATCATGCCATCTTCTACAACAGTATCTATATAGATTACAGGAAAGGACTGATTGGGATGGTTTTTAATACATGCTGGTGCTGAAATGGTTTTCTTTGGAAGCTCATTCCTGAAAAATGTTTCAGTTACAAATGATTCACTTTCCTTACTTAGGTAAACGTAAAATACACAAGACATTATACCACACGTATTCCCATATTACAAGGGATAATTATGAAGCTTAAAAGTTACTTAAGAGTATAAATGTCAATATTCATATCATCCTTTTTAGTAGCCCTTGTACATGATAAAAATACGTATACAAACAAATGAGGTTATCATAAATACAGGTTTCTCTGATATGCAGAAGCTCAAGATAATAAGCAATAGCATTAAAAACACGATACAAGAAAATCTCTAACTTCTGACCTTTCCGTGCTTTGTTAGCTGGCAGAATTTTTAATTACTTATATAGAGTTCTCGAGAACAAGTTATTTTCGTTAGAAGCGAGGCTTAAAGTATTATTTTCTGTATATTCATTATAATACTTAATACCGATTCTGATTCTTTCGGTGCATAGGCTACATCTTAGAAATACATTAAAACACTTCTCAAAGCTAACTAAGCTTTCTCAATTTACAAATTAGTACTATAATTAGTGAATTCACAAATATCGTTGTAACCAAGAAAGAGTTCATTCTTTCTAAATATACTAGTTTCCTTCCGGGACTGGTTCAAAATATTGATTGTTTTTTTAAAGGAAAATAAATTACCTAAAGATAGGGGATTGTGAGGTGTATGCAACAGTCTTTCACTGTAGGCTTCTGACAGCTTCTTTAGTTCACTGGACAAATATGCAAACATTTCCTGCAACAACAAAATGTCACATTTAGAACAAACCAATAATGTAACTTGAAATATTTAGTAAGACGAAGTCTGACTGGTAGAAGTTTATGCTGTAAATTAACTCATTCATGTCCCCTGGGAGCAAGTCTCTCCTTTGCCCCCACTCTAGTGAGATTCAAAGCTGACACAATCACAGAAACCACAGGATTTAGACAAAGAAAGCAAAGAACCAACACATTTCCACTATTATGCACCTCTCATGATCCATCCTCTCCCCGTAAGTTCCAGTGACACCACTCTAGTCCCAGTAGCCATCAACCTCTCCCCTGGACAACAGCAAAAGACTTTATGATTTCTCTGCCTACCCGCCCCCTACAATCTGTTCTACATCGAGGCCGGGGCGGGGCGGGTCTTTCAAGAGCATAAATTAGATCATGTCCCTCCCTCACTTACAACCCCAATGACTTTCTCCAAAGTCCTCATCTATAAGGCCCCACATGGTCTGGCCCAGCCTATACATTCAACTCAACTGCCATTCCCTCACTCACTATGTGCCTGCCACTCCAGCCTTCCTTCCATCCCCTGAACGAACATGTCAGAATCTTCGCATCTACTTTTTTGTAACCGGTAAGTTCTTCTCCCAGATCGTTCCCTGATTGGCCTCTTGTCATATTCTGAGGAGACCTTCCTTCATCACTTCCCTATCAAAGCAGCTCTCCCACTCTGCCCACTCCCTCCAAAACCATCACCTACTTATCACTGGTTCCTTCACTATACTTATCACAATCTGAAATATTTATCTGCTTAGATGAATATTACCTACCATCACCCATTAAAATGGAAAACTCCTTGATGCAGTTTTTCTTCACCACTGTTTCTCTATCACCAAGAAAAATGTGCCAGGCTTTTAATATGCAAGTTACTTAGAAAATTAGCCGATGAAAACCCTATGGATCACAATGCAACCAATCATGGGGATGGCACAGTACTGGGCAGCGCTCCTTCTGCGGTGCATGGGGTCACCCTCAGTCGGGGCCAACTTGACAGCAGGTATAACAAACTTAGGAAAAGTTTAAAAATAGTTGTCCTTTAAACACACAAGGACCCCTGGTTGTGTGGTGGCTAGGGATTATGGCTGCTAACCAAAAGGTCAGCAGTTTGAATCCACCAGCAGCTCCTTGGAAACCCTTTGGGGCAGTTCTACTCTATCCCTACAGGGTCGCTATGAGTCAGGATTGACTCAACAGCAACAGGTTTGTGGGTGGTGGGGGAGGGGGGAGGTTAAATACACCAATCCTTTGACTTGATTAAAACAATATAGCAACCAAAAACTAAAAATTGTATGCTTGATCTCACTCTGAAAAATTATACCCAATGATAAAAAAATATAATATTTTACAATATAAAAGTTCACGTCCATATGTATTTAAGTGGCAGTTTAATAAAGTTACAATTAAATATTAAAAAAAATTTTTTTTTATTACGTAGCCATTATTTGACCTGAAATTATATTTTCTTCTCCTAAACCCTTTAAAAAGTGATGACATGAAAATCTGCAACTGAATAAGCTAATTTGCACTGACCTCCTCTAAAAACCCGTTGCCATGGAGTCGATTCCAACTCATGGCAACTCTATAGGACAGAGCAGAACTGCTCCATAGTTTCCAAGGAACTCCTGGTGGATTCAAACTGCCGACCTTTTGGTTAGCAGCCATAGCACTTAACCACTACGCCACCAGGGTTTCCATAAAAGCCAACAGCATCCGGTATTCCCAGGTGGTCTTCCATCCAAGCACTATCCAGGCCCGACCCTGCTTAGCTTCTACGATCACACGAGATCAAGCACATTCAGAGTGCTATGGCGGTAGATGGCCTCCTCTAGCCATATGAAAACATATAAACTCTAAAGATACACCAAATAGCCAAGGGCTAGCAGAGTATCTGGAGGGCAGTGGTGGTCCACTGGTAGAATTCTTGCCTTCTCTGCAGGAGACCCAGGCTCGATTCCTGGCCAATGCACCTCAAGTACAGCTACCATTCAACTGTCAGTGGAGCCTTGCATGTTGCTGTGATGCTTAACAGGTTTCAGCAGAACTTCCAGACTAGGACGGGCTAGGGAGAAAGGCCTGGTGATGTACTTCCAAAAACCAGCCAATGAAAACCCTATGCACACAATGGACCGATCTGTTGTACATGAGGTCACCATGAGCTGATCGCAGTTAAACAAGAATAAGAATAGAGTATACAAGTGGAGACAGCAGGAAGTAATAACATTTCTCTAACTTCAAGGGCCACAAAAGCTACTTCAGAGCTTTCTTCAACATAAAGATTAGATACTCTGATCCCACACGAGATTCCAGAGTAGCGGTCTTGAGTCTAAAGCATGTAGATGACTAATCCCATCTTTTCTTAGGTAAAGATTAAGAGGAAAATTTTTGCCAGGTTTATGAGTTATTAATGAATCTACCACAAACTTTTCTTACCCATGTCCACACAGTATTTTTCATATTCTGAACTTAAAAAAATTTTTTAAAATGATAGCCAATTAAAATTTTTAGAATATTTTATAAAATTAATTCTCAGGGATCAGAATTATGAAATCCCAGAGCACTAAAATAATTTTTATTTTTATTGTGCTTTAAATCAAAGTTTACAAATCAAGTTAGTCTCTCATACAAAAATCTATATATACCTTGCTATATACTCCTACTTGCTCTCCCTCTAAAGAGACAGCATACTCCATCTACTCTCTCTTTCCATGTCCATTCAGCCAGCTTCTGACCCCCACTGTCCTCTCATCTACCCTCCAGACAAGAGCTGCCCACATAGTCTTATCTGTCTACTTGATCCAAGAAGCTCACTCCTCACCAGTATCATTTTCTATCCCATGCTCCAGTCCAATTCCTGTCTAAAGAGCAGGCTGTGGGAATGGTTCTTATCTTGGGCTAACAGAAGGTCTAGGGACCATGACCTCCAGGATCCTTCTAGTCTCAGACCACTGAGTCTGGTCTTTTTATGAGAATTTGAGGTCTGCATCCCACTGCTCTCCTGCTCCCTCAGGGATTCTCTGTTGTGTTCCCTGTCAGGGCAGTAATCGGTTGTGGCCCAGGCACCATCTAATTCTTCTGGTCTCAGGCTGACGTAGACTCTGGTTTACGTGGCCCTTTCTGTCTCTGCTACAGCTGCTAACCAAAGGGTCGGCAGTTTGAATCCACCAGGCGCTCCTTGGAAATCCTATGGGGCAGTTCTACTCTGTCCTATAGGGTTGCTATGAGTCAGAATCGACTCAACGGCACTGGGTTTGGTTGGTTTTTGGTTCTGTCTCTTGGGCTCCTAATTACCTTGTGTCTTTGGTGTTTATCATCCTCCTTTGCTCCAGGTGGGATGAGACCAGTTGATGCATCTTAGACGGCTGCTGGCTAGCGTTTTAAGACCCCAGATTCCACTCTCCAAAGTTGGATGCACGATGTTTTCTTAATAGATTTTATTACGCCATTTGATTTAGATGTCCCCTTAAACCGTGGTCCCCAAACCCCCGCCCGTTACACTGGCCTTCAAAGCATTCAGTTTATTCAGGAAACTTCTTTGCTTTTGGTTTAGTCCAGTTGTGCTTAACTCGCCTGTATTGTGTGTTGTCTTTCCCTTCACCTAAAATAGTTCTTATCTACTATCTAATTAGTGAAGACCCCTCTTCCTCCCTCCCTCCCTCCCCCCCTTAACCATCAAAGAATATTTTCTTCTCTGTTTAAACTGAGTTCTTATAATAGTGATCTCATGTGATATTTGTCCTTTTGCAACTGACTAATTTTACTCAGCATAATGCCTTCCAGATTCCTTCATGTTATGAAATGTTTCATAGATTCATCATCGTTCTTTATTGATGTGTAGTACTCCACTGTGTGAATATACCATAATTTATCCCTTCATCCACTGATGGGCACCTTGGTTGCTTCCATTTTTTTTTGCTATTGTAAACAGTGCTGCAATGAACATGGGTGTACATATTATCTGTTACTGTAAAGGTTCTTATGCCAAGGAGTGGGACTTCTAGATCTTATGGTAGTTCTATTTCTAGCTTTTTAAGGAAGCGCCAAATCGATTTCCAAAGTGGTTGTACCATTTTATATTCCCACCAGTTGTGTCGAAGTGTTCCAGTCTCTCACAACCTCTCCAACATTTATTATTTTGTGTTTTTTTGATGAATGCCAGCCTTGTTGGAGTGACATGGAATCTTATTGTAGTTTTGATTTGCATTTCTCTGATGGCAACGGGTTAATGGCTAATGATCCTGAGCATTTCCTCATGTATCTATTAGCTACCTGAATGTCTTTTTTAGTGAGATACTGTTCATGTATTTTGTCTGTCTTTTAATTGGGTTGTTTTTTGTAGTTGAGATTTTACAGTATCATTTAGAAACCCTGGTGGCATAATGGTTAAGTGCTATGGCTGCTAACCAAGAGGCTGGCAGTTCAAATCCACCAGGAGCTCCTTGGAAACTCTATGGGGCAGTTCTACTCTGTCCTATAGGGTCGCTATGAGTTGGAATCAACTCGAGGGCAGTGGGTTTGGTTTTTTGGTTTGAACCTCAATGTCTTCTTTAGTAAAGTGCTGTTCACATCCTTCGTCTATTTTTTAATTGGGTTATTTGTTTCTTGTAGTTGAGATTTTACGGTATCATTTAGGTTTTAGGGATCGGGCACTGATCAGAAATGTCACAGCTAAAAACTTTTTCCCAGTCTGTAGGTAATCTTTTTACTCTTTTGGTGAAGTCTTTGGATGAGCACAGATATTTGATTTTAAGGAGCTCCCAGTTGTCTAGTTTCTCTTCTGCATTGTTAGTAATGTTTTGTATAGTGTTTAAGCCATGTATTAAAAAAAAATTAGGGCTCCTAAATTATCTCTATTTTTTCTTCCATGATCTGTATCATTTTAGACTTTATACTTAGGTCTTCGATCCATTTTGAGTTCGTTTTTGTGCATGGTGTGAGATACGGGTCTTGTTTCATTTTTTCTGCAGATGGATATGCAGTTATGCCAGCACCATTTGTTAAAAAGACCCTCCTTTCCCCATTTAACAGACTTTGGGCCTTTGTCAAGTATCAGCTGCTCATATGTGGATGGGTTTATGTCTAGATTCTCAATTCTGTTCCATTGGTTTACATATCTGTTGCTGTATCAGTACCAGGCTGTTCTAACTATTGTGGAGGTATAACAGATTCTAAAATCAGGTAGAGTGAGGCCTCCCACTTTGTTCTTCTTTTTCAGTAATGCTTTACTTATCCATGCCCTCTTTCCCTTCCATATGAAGTTGGTGATTTGTTTCTCCATCGCACTAAAAAAACGTCGTTGGAATTTGGGTTGGAATTGCATTTTATCTATTGATCGCTTTTGGTAGAACAGACATTTTTATAATGTTAAGTCTTCCTACCCATGAGCAAGGTATGTTTTTCCACTTATGCAGGTCTCTTTTGGTTTCTTGCAGTAGTGTCTTATAGTTTTCTTTGCATAGATCTTTTACGTCTGGTAAGATCTATTCCTAAGTATTTTATCTTTTGGGGTGCTATTGTAAACGGTATTGATTTGGTGATTTCCTCTCATTGGAGTCTATGAATTTCTTTATTCCATCCTTCATGTCTTCTATAACCCAGGGTATTATTCAGTTTCCAAGTGTTTGATTTCTTTGCCCTGCTTTTTCTGTTATTGATTTCCACTTTTATGGCCTTATGGTCAGAGAAGATGCTTTGTAATATTTTGATGTTTTGGATTCTGCTAAGGCTTGCTTTATGACCTAATATGTGGTCTATTCTGGAGAACAGTCCACATGCACTAGAAAAGAAAGTATACTTGGCTGCTGTTGGATGGAGTGTTCTGTATAAGCATATGAGGTCAAGTTGGTTGACTGTGGCATTTAGATCTTCTGCGCCTTTACTGAGTTTCCTTCTGGATGTTCTGTCCTTCACTGAAAGTGGTGTGTTGAAGTCTCCTACTATAATTGCGGAGCTGTCTATCTCACTTTTCAATGCTGTTAGAGTTTGTTTTATGTATCTTGCCATCCTGTCGTTGGGTGCATAAATATTTAATATGGTTATATCCTCCTGGTATATTGTCCCCTTAATCATTATATAGTGTCCTTCCTTATCCCTTGTAGTAGATTTAACTTCAAAGTCTATTTTGTCAAAAATTAATATTGTCACTCTGGCTTTTTCATTCTTGTTTGCCTAATATATCTTTTTCCATCCTTTGAGTTTTTGTTTGTGTCTCGAAGTCTAAGGTGTGTCTCTTGTAGGTGGCATATAGACAGATTGTGTTTTTAATCCTTTCTGCCACTCTCTCTTTATCAGTGAGTGCATTTAGTCCATTTACATTCAGCATAATTATGGATAAGTATGAGTTTAGTGCTGTCATTCTGATGTCCTTTTTTGTGTGTTGTTGACAATTTCTTTTTCCCACTTAATTTTTTGTGCTGGGTAGATTACATATTGTCTTTTCCTCTTATTCGTTGTTGATTTTGTTTCTGCTGAGTCTCTATTTTTTTCTTGTATTTTGATGAGTAGGATTCTCAGTCTCCTTTGTGGTTACCTTAGTACCTACCCCTATTTTTCTATGTTTAAACCTAACTTTTATTTCTTTATATCGCCTTGTCTTCCTCTCCATATGAAAGACCTATAACTACATTTCTCAGTCCCTCTTTATTGTGTTAATCTTGTCTTCTTTTACATAATAACATCGCCGTGTCCCTGTTTTGAGCGTTTTTTTATCTTGATTTTTGTGATTTCCCTGTCTGGGTTGACATCCGATTGCTCTGTCCAGTGTTCTAGTCTTGGGTTGATACCTGATATTATTGATTTTCTAACCAAAGGACTCCCTTTAGTATTTCTCATACTTCTGGTTTGGTTTTTATGAAATCCCTAAACTTCTGTTTATCTGGAAATGTCCCAATTTTACCTTCATATTTGAGAGAGTTTTGCTGGATATATGATTCTTGACTGGCAATTTTTTTCCTTCAATGCTTTACATAAGTCACCCCATTGCCTTCCTGCCTGCATGGTTTCTGCCGAGTAGTCCGAGTTTATTCATACTGACTGGCCTTTGTAGGTGGCTTTTCATTTATCCCTGGATGCTCTTAAAATTCTCTTTATCTTTGGATTTGCCAAGCTTGATTATAATATGTCTTGGTGACTTTCTTTCAAGATCTACTTTTTGTGGAGTTCGACAAGCATCTTGGATTGTTATCTTCTCATCTTTCATGAAATCAGGGAAGTTTTCTGCCAACAGATCTTTAATAATTCTCTCTCTATTTTCTGTTGTCCCTCTCTGTTCTGGTACTCCAATCACTCGTAGGTTATTTCTCTTGATGGAGTCCCACATGATTCTTAGGGTTTCTTCATTTTTTTAATTCTTTTATCTGATTTTTCTTCAAATATATTGGTGCCAAGTGCTTTATCTTCAATCTCACCAATTCTGCCTTCCACTTGCTCAATTCTGCTCCTCTGATTTTCTACTGAGTTTCTATTTCTGTAATTTTATTGTTAATCTTCTGAATTTCTGACTGTTGTCTCTCTACAGATTCTTGCAGCTTATTAAATTTTTCATTACGTCCTTGAATAACCATATTTTAATTTCTTCAACTGCTTTATCAGTGTGTTCCTTGGCTTGTTCTGTATACTGCCTGATCTCCTGCCTGACCTCGTTCCTGATGTCCTTAAGTCTTCTGTATATTAATCTTTTGTATTCTGCATCCAGTAATTCAAGGCAACTACATCCAGAAGATCCCTTGATTCTTTGTTTTGAGAGCTGGTTGAAGTGATCATGGTCTACTTCTTTATGTGGTTTGATACTGATGTTGTCTCTGAGCCAACTATAAGTCACTGTATTAGTTTATTTTATGTTTGCTTACTGTACCCTAGATTCTTGCTTTGTTTTGCTTTGATATGCCCAATTGCGTTGCCTGAGTGAGTTACCTTGATTATTTTTGCCTTTGAAGCTCTGACATCCTGTTCCCAGATGGCTAGAGCTGTTACCAGGTATATCAGCCTAGGAGTTCATTCACTTTTCTTGTACAGATTCAGCTCAGGTGTCCAGTTAGCTGGTCATCAAGTGTGTGGTACAGGCTCTGTCCTACAATCTTAGAGGGTCAAAGGTGATTGGTGTAGGTACCGGTATCTGGTTGCAGCAGGGGGTCATGCTCTGAACAAGTCAGGGGGCTGACAACCGTCCCGACTATCTGTGAGGAAAGCATGTCCCTGTTCCCTAGAACACACAAGTGGTTAAGTTCTGCAGCCAGACCATCAGCACCCAATGCTTTTGGTTATAAGCACTGTGAGGTACCAGTTATCCTCAGACCCCTGTCGTGGGTGGCTGGGTGACCTGAGTGGAGCCACCAGTCCTTAGGCCTCTGATGTAGGTAGGTGAGGACCCTGTTTAATAAGCAAAGTGGTACCAAACATTACCCACCTCTCCACCACACAGCTAAAACAGTTGCAGTCTGCCAACAAGGGCCTATTCTCCTGGAATCCACGCACACAGGTCCATGCAAGGGGGAAAGTTATTCAAAGTCCATGGACCATTTATGCCTGGATAGGAGTCACTTCTGCCCTGAGCTCCCCAGGTTAGCAGAGCTGGCAAATTATCTTTTCCCCTACTTGTGAATTTATTACTTCTCCAAGGCCAGAATGGCTCAGGGCACTCAGCAGGGCCTATCTCAGGTCAAGAGAAATCAACAGCCACTGAAGGCGGCTTGGGGGCGGAGGACGCAGTAAAATATTCTAAGGAACTTAGGCTTTGCCAAAAATGCCATTCTTCTCTGGTTCCGGAGGTGTGAGCAGGCTGTGCAGCTGACTGTTTCTCCCTGAGGTAACTGCGGCCGAGTGCTACCACCAGCTCACCACGGCCACTCCTAGGAATGGTGCCTGAGGGATCCCGGCGATTCAGGTCCAGCAACTCCTCTCCGTTTCTGAACCACCTCTCCATCCCCCTGCTGCTCGGTCTGTTTTCTAACTTTGCCTTTGATGTTCAGGGCTCCTAGCTTGTCATAAATATAATCATTTCACTTGTTTTTTCGGGTCTTTGTTGTAAGACGGATCACCAGAAGCATCTGGCTACTCTGCCATCTTGGCCCTGCCTAAAACAAATTCTTTTTATATTTGAAAAAAGGTAACACATCCACGTCTGTCGTATCTAAAGAAAAAAGCTATCAATAAATGTAAGTATTACATACGACGAGCTTTTTCTTTTGTCACTGAAGAGTGTAGAGAAATACTTAAGGAGGCAAAAGTCAACACCAATTGCAAATACGGAAACACAATTTGTTGTAGATATCTTTTCTAAGACCTATGGAGATTCCCTGGCCCTGCCTTCTTAAACTAATATTCCTACCCTCACTTCAGAAGGTTAAAGAATAATTAAATGGAACAAGAAATCAACAGCTTTTCCTGCAACTAGAACAAAATCTTTTAATACCACGGCACTGTTAATGAGCAGTAGAATGTCTAGGTTTCATTTGTACATTTTCATCTCCTTATGAAGTAACTAGGTCAGTGATTTAAATACTCTATCATTTCTAAAAAGCAGTCACATATTTTCCTTTACATATTAATTGCTGATTTTTCTTCATCTATATTATTCCCAAAGTCAGCCTGCAACTGTCCAATTCTCTCTTATTCTCAAATTCACCAGCCTTTCGTAAGCAGAAATAAATCTGATAGTCAGAAAATGCTTTTTGTAGACCCCTACATTGTTTCTTTAATGACAACAAAAACTACATCCACCCTTCATCTATCTTTCAGCATATATGAACGAAGCAAAGCTTTCTTCACTTTATACATTTAAGTGGCAGGGACCAATTTAAAATATTATTCTATCTACTTTGGCTGCCACAATAATTCACCAATGTGGGCACACTTGCAGAATCTGAGAAACCTGAAAAAACCTGACAAGTAGTTAATTTGTACTTGACTTAGCTATTCCTATAAAAGAGGAAATATTTCCTTAGTAACACCCCTAGAAGGTGCTTTTAAACTTACTGATGTATACTCGGCTATCAGAAAACTGAGATTTGTCAAATGTTTAATTTCTAATACTTTAATGAATTACTTTTAACCACTTCCATCAATCACTTGCTAATGCCACTAAAATTCAGTTTTAACTATACCTAATATCAGGATAAAAATCTTTAGGCTGTAAAGATAATACTAAGGCAACTAAATCTCCTATATCACTAATATGAGAGTAATCTTGCAAAAGGAAAAACATTTGTGAGTCAAGTTCATACCCACAGGCAAATACAGTTATCTCTACTCTGGTGAAGTGGTTATGATAAGTAATCTAATAACCAAGGAAGCTTTAAAAATCTTAAATGCAATACGCTTACTGAATTCTATAATATTCTATGTATTAAGGTCCTAAAAGTTCTCCCATTAATATCACTACATTTCTAAAAAATATTGGTTAGTAGACTAGACCATTATTTCCTACACAAATACTTAGCTAAGCAGTTTCTTACCTGATATATTAAAGGTACTACAGAACCTGCACTATTTTTTGTTACGGCTAAATCTATAACTGACATTTATTATAAAATACTTCTGTAAAGGGAGAAATTTATAAGCACCCCAAGCAAATGTATATAGAGAGATCTTACTTAGAAGGAATGAAATACTATTGATTTTCTATGTCCTTTGTGCTGTATTTAACTTGATTTTAAAAGACTTTTCACTAGAGATAAGCTGAACTGTATACTTGAATGCTAATGTCAGCTGTATTTCTAGAATAAAAATACAAAACTTTATACCATAGTTCAAGATGTTAACGGAAGAGAAGTTGAATTATATTAAGCATTGTCTTCTTCATGGCCTTTTGCAAACTGATTTGTAGTCATGAAGCCCAACATCTAGCTTATCCCTCCCCCGAACACCCCGGAGATGCACATTCACTAAATTTTAAACAAAAAGGTCTTATTTAATCATGTCTTTTGAAACATAACTGTTTCACATTACAGGATAAGCTGGAACTGGAGCTTCACATACTGTTAGGGTATGTCTCCTAAGGCAGGTAGTAAACCACAAGTGAAACATTACCAAGCAGTTGGAAACCCTGGTGGCACAGTGTTTGAGAACTACAGCTGCTAACCAAAACGTCGGCAGTTCAAATCCACTGGCCGCTCTTTGGAAATTCTGTGGGGCAGTTCTACTCTGTTTTACAGGGTCTTTATGAATCACAATCAACTCAACGGCAATGGGTTTTAACAAGTAGTCTAATATTTCGATGGTAACATGGCTGGATGGATAGACAACAGACTGCAGGTACACCTTGAAACACACAGATGGCCGTATCTGTGGGTATCTGTACTAAATACAATCGCTGCCATCTATGACTGTGGACAGCTGAAAGGATCCACGCACACTCGGCAGTCTCTGCATCAGAGGCTAAAGCTTTGCCTGGCCTGCAAGCTCATCTACTGGCGAGGCCCCATGCCCTGCCTGAACTGAAGCTTTTGTTCAGATTCATCTACTTCACTTTCAGGACTGCAAAATCTACAGCGTTTCCAAACTTAGCTCTGTCACAGGATACTGTCTGAAGTGATGTGTCTGATGTTCTTTAGAACTCAGTTTGTCCTCCAAGCTTCGGCTCATAAATTCTAGTCACTGGAGCAACCACTCTGCCGTCATTCATTTTCTGCAGTTGTCCAATTCAGCAGATATTTGCAACAATAAATGACTGCCTCTCTGCCCCGTTCAGCAGAACACTCTTCTGAAAGTAAAGCTAAGCAGAATAATGGTCTTCCCTGGACACAAAACAGAAGTAAGGATAAACCTCTCAGACTGATCGTTTTTGCATAGAGAAACTCAAAGAATGGCTTCTTATATTTTAACTTCCTTTCTTAAAGGCCTCGGGTTAAATTCATGACCGTTTGTCCCCCCGATGAAGCAGATGTGTTGATCAGGAAGGGGCAAAGGGCAAAGAGGCTCAATTCACACACAGAGTTCCACTCTCTCAGAGCCTTTCACCCTTCTAAAAAGAAGGCTTGAGAAGGAATGGCTTCAAGCTGAGTTCTTGTCTGCCTCTACTGTGCAAGAGATAAAGCCTTTTCTGAAGAGTATACCCAGATGCAATAACCCCTAAAAATATCATTGTGGTGAATAAGGGCACAGAATTAAAAAAAAAAAAAAAATCTAAGTTTTCTTCTAACACTCCTTTTATAGTACGCAGTCACACCAATAATATAAAAAGGAGCTGTCAGTGATGGTGTATAAATAGCCCTGGCTAGGGCATAATAGCTTTGCCTCAGCCTCTCCAGAGCTAAACCAATAAACTATCACAATTCAATTTTCACAGCTCAAAAGTAAGTCCATTTAAACAAAAGAGGCCCTTACTTCTACAACGAATCTAATAAAAAACAGTATTTATGCTATGTATATACAATTATGGCTTATGGAAAACATCCACATTTTTCATCAAAAACACTTGCCTGTTGAATGAAGTTGTTAAAGACCAAACTTTTATTCAACTTACAACACAGAGTTCTCAAGTAAGCATTTTCATAATTACTACTATGGACATTTCCTAGTCTAAGTAAATTCTATGGAGAGAATTTTAAATAAAATCAATTCATATAATAAAGCCTTTGGGGTTTTACACCCCTCCAGAAGACAGAATGGTGGGCATGAGACAAGCATTTCCTGGCTCAAATGCCAAGCACAGAGCAGGTGATCCCCCCATCGGTGACAGACGAGTGTCTGGAGCAGTGAGAAGAAAATGGTAAGACAGAAAGCTCAGAGGCTTTAGCTTCGTATAGCCCTAGGTCTCAACAGCAGTTTTGTCACTTATATGTGGGCCTCGGGCAGGTACGTAACTTCTCTGAGCCTCAATTTCACCTATAAAATGGAGGTAATACCTACACATCATAAATCTGCTCTGAGTATTATGTGAAAGAATGAATATAAAGAACTGAGCACAGCCCTGGTGACGAAGTGGTTAAGAGCTCAGGCTGCTAACCAAAAGGTCAGGCAGTCCGAATCTACCAGCCACTCCTTGAAAACGCTATGGGGCAGTTCTACTACTGCCTTATAGGGTTGCTGAGTCAGAATCGACTCGACAGCACACTACAACAACAACAGCACAGTTCCTGTATTACAACAGACACTCATAAAAATGTTATCTCCCTACCCACCTGCTTTGTCCTTATAACTAACGTTAGGTAGCAGGACTCCTAAAGACACATGCTAAAACACTACAGCTATAATCCTGCTCTTGTCCTGCCCTATGTCTGTTTACTCTCTATATCTAGATCAAAGGAAAGGAACAAAATTCTGAATCCTACAAAGAGAGTTATCTCTTGACATTCAATTCATGAATACCACTGGGACATAAAATTTCTCCCATAAAGTGCTTACCCAATGGTCAATAAAGAACAAAGTCCCAATGAAAAGCAGAGCTGGGCTGCCTGGGTAGGCACCCTGACCTCACCCCTACACCTCTACTCCTTACTGACCTTGCTCCAGTCACAGTGGCTTCTTTGTTGATCCTCAAACACCCCCTAAGCTTCTACCTTAGAGTCTTTGTACTGACTTTCTTTCTGCCTGAAACATCCTTTCCCATCTTATGTACACACTCCCTCAAACTTCAAGTCCACGCAAATGTCAGCTTCTCAACGAGGCCTACCCTGACCACTGCATTTACAGAAAAAAGCAATGTGCAACAATACGACATCTCCAACTCCCCTTATTTTATTCTTTTTTTCATAACACTTTTCACCTTCAAGAAACTTTATCATGTTTATTATGTTTATAGCTTATTGCTGTTCTTCCCCATATGCAATGGAAGCTCCTACAGAGCAGATATCTTTGTTTAATTTGATTGGTATATCCCAAGTTCCCGAAACAGTGTCTGATACATCAGAGATGTTCAATAAATATTTAGTAAATTGAACTGAATTGAATTAAACTTATCCCATACTCAACTTTACCTACTTTGAAACAAGGGTCTATACTTTAGACTGTGCTATTTTAACTGTCCTTGTCATCGATCGGAGCCCTGGTGACACAGTGGTTAAGAACTACAGTGAGTTATGGCTGCTAACCAAAACGCTGGCAGTTCAAATCTACCAGCCGCTCCCTGGAAATCCTTTTGGGCAGTTCTACTCTGTCCTACAGGGTCGCTATGAGTCGGAATCGACTCAATGGCAACGGGTTTGGTTTTTCTGGTTTGTCTTTGTTCTGAGGGGTGACCAAGAAAGCCTAACAGAGGTGGAAATGTTATGAGGTGACATGAAACTTAAGAGGCCATATTCTTAGGCTGAATTCTCTAGAGGAACAAAGCCAGTGAAGTGTACGTATGTCAATATAGAGAGAGAGATTTATTTCAAGGAAATGGCTCACAAAGCTGTGGAGGCTGGCAAATCCCAAATCCAGGGGTCAGGCGTCAGTCTGGAGGCTTCTCCTGACTCATGTGGTTGCCGGGGCTGATGAACCCAAAATCAGCAAGTCAGGCAGAAGGCTGCTGGCTTACAGCCCAAGAACCAAAGATCAGAGGATGACGCGTCGCATATAGGATCGAGAGTGAGCAAATTTGCCAACGCCCATATATACTGGATGCAGGCCACACCCCCAAAGAAAGTACCTTTACCTTAGATCACAAAATGGAGGAGAATAACATACCACTGAGAATCATGGCCTAGCCAAGCTGACACATAACATTAACTACCACAGCACAGTCTTAAGAAAAATTTCAAGCTTGTAAAATGTCTGATTAGTAAATTACCAACATATCTCACACTAGATTACTAAATCACAGACCAATTCCCGTAATTATAATGCCCAAGCCCAGGAAGCAGCTCTTTTAAGGGATATTCTGTAGTCCTTTAGAAGCAGAAATGGTCTAAGATATCAATTTAATTATTTCTTTCACAATGAGGAAATAAAATAGGAGAGTTCCAAGTAGCTTTTCTAGGATCAAACAAATAATCAGAAGAAAGCTAAGGCCCAGTGGCATCTGATACAACTGACTCTCATGTGAACAGATGATGGGTTTTCCTCAGGTATAAACAATGTCTTCATCTGTCATACAGAGATGGTTCCCTGAATGATCTGCTGAGGCCTTCTCCTGGCTACAGAGTTCCTGGGTAATACAAATGGTTAATGCACTTGGCTGCTAAATGAACGGCTGGAGGTTCAAGCCCACCCACAGACATTTCAGAAGAAAGGCCTGGCAATCTACTTCCAAAAAATCAGCCTTTGAAAACCCTGTGCAGCACAGTTATACTCTGACATGCACGGTGTCACACACGGGGTCGCCATGAGTCAGAAAAGACTCATGGCAACTGCTTTTTTTTTTTTTTTTTTTGGTACTCTTGCCTAAAACCACAATAGTTACTTCACAGAGTTTATCAAGCTCGAGTTTTATTCCTGTTATGTGAATTTTTAAAGTAGGTTTATTGAGACATAATTTATCTATGATAAAAAGTCAGGTGTCCACATTTCAGGTATCCACTTCTATGAATTCTGACAAGCATATAAAACACACATATGTGTAGAGAGACAGAGAGATAGATATGTTGTTGTTCTTAGGTGCCATCGAGCCGGTTCCGACTCAGAGCGACCCTACGCACAACAGAAGGAAACACTGCCCGGTCCTGCACCATCCTTACAATCGCTGTTATGCTTCAGTTCATCGTTGCAGCTGCTGTGTCAATCCACTCTGTTGAGGGTCTTCCTCTTTTCCACTGACCCTGTAGTTTGCCAAGCATGATGTCCTTCTTCAGGGACTGATCCCTCCTGACAACATGTCCAAAGTGTGTAAGACCCAGTCTTGCCATCCTTGCTTCTAAGGACCATCCTGGTTGTACTTCTTCCAAGACAGATTTGTTCCTTCTTTTGGCAGGCCATGGAATATTCAATATTCTTCACCAACACAATTCAAAGGTGTCAATTCTTCTTCTGTCTTCCTTATTCACTGTCCAGCTTTCACGTGCATATGATGAGACTGAAAATACTATGGCTTGGGTCAGGTGCACCTTAGTCTTCAAGGTGACATCTTCGCTTTTCAACACTTTAAAGAGGTCTTTTGCAGCAGATTTACCCAACGCAATTGGTCATTTGACTTCTTGGCTGCTGCTTCCATGGCTATTGATTGTGGATCCAAGTAAAATGAAATCCTTGACAACTTCAATCTTATCTCCATTTATCACGATGTTGCTCATTGGTCCAGTTGTGAGGATTTTCGTTTTCTTTATGTTGAGGTGCAATCCATGCTGAAGGCTGTGGTCTTTGATCTTCATTAGTAAGTGCTTCAAGTCCTCTTCACTTTCAGCAAGCAAGGTTGTGTCATCTGCATAACGCAGGTTGTTAATGAGTCTTCCCCCAATCCTGATGCCCCGTTCTTCTTCATATAGTCCAGCTTCTCGGATTATTTGCTCGGCGTACAGATTGAATAGGTATGGTGAAAGAATACAACCCTGGTGCACAGCGTTCCTGACTTGAAACCAATCAGTATCCCCCTGTTCTGTCCGAACAACTGCCTCTTGATCTATGTAAAGGTTCCTCATGAGCACAATTAAGTGTTCTGGAATTCCCATTCTTTGCAACGTTATCCATAATTTGTTATGATCCACACAGTTGAATTCCTCTAAATAGTCAATAAAACACAGGTAAACACCTGCTTTCAGCCAGGATCCATCTGACATCAGCAATGATATCCTCAGTTCCTCGTCATCTTCTGAAACCAGCCTGAATTTTTGGCAGTTCCCTGTCGATATACTGCTGCAGCCGTTTTTGAATGATCTTCAGCAAAATTTTGCTTGCATGTGATATTAATGACATTGTTCTATAATTCCGCATTCGGTTGGATCACGTTTCTTGGGAATAGGCATAAATAGGGATCTCTTCCAGTCAGTTGGCCAGGAAGCTGTCTTCCATATTTCTTGGCATACAGGAGTGAGCACCTCCAGTGCTGCAGGCATTTGTTGAAACATCTCAATCGATATTCCGGCAATTCCTGGAGCCTTGTTTTTCACCAATGCCTTCAGGGCAGCTTGGACTTCTTCCTTAGTACCACCAGTTCCTGATCATACGCTACGTCTTGAAATGGTTGAACACTAATGCTTTTTGGTATAATGACCCTGTGTATTCCTTCCATCTTCTTTTGATGCTTCCTGCGTTGTTTAATATTTTCCCCATAGAATTCTTTACTATTGCAACTCAAGAGACAGAGACATAGATAAATAGATAGATATACCCATGTACCCACTCCCACAATCAAGACACAGAACATTCCATCACCCCATCCCTACTCTGTCCCTATATTTGCTGACTTTTCCAGGATGACATATAAATGAAACCATAGATTATTTAGCCTTTTTCATTGGCTTGCTTTCATTTAAAATAATGCATTGAAGATTCATCTATATTTCTGTATATATCAATAGTTCATTCCATTTATTGCTGAGTATGGGTATGCCAGTTTATACCTTCACCAGTTGACGGACATTTGGGTTCTGTCCAGATTATGGCAATTATCAACACAACTACTATAAATATTAGAGTGTAGGTTTTTCTGCAAAAATAAGTTTTCATTTCTCTGGAGTAAATACTCCAGAGTGAGACTGCTGGTTTATGAGGTAAGTATACGTTTAACTCTGTAAGAAACTGCCAGCAGAGTTGCTGTACAATTTTCATCCCCAACACCAATGACTGAGAGTTCTAGTTGTTTGAGATCTCTGCCAACATTTAGTACTGTCAAGTTTTTTTTTTTTTAATAATAGTAATTCTAATATCTATGTAGTGATATCCCACTGTGGTATGCATTTGCATTTCACCAATGACTAATGATGTTGACCATCTTTTCATATATCACATAAATCATAAGAAATAGTCTGACAATAAAAACTATACAATTATTTTTCCATGAACTAAATTAGTGGGGAGGAGGGAAGTCAGCCAACATGACCAAAGCAAGGGAAGACACTGAGGGTACACAAGATTAAAAGGCAACGACAGTAAATACTATAACATACACAATCCTGCAACAACAGTAATAACAAACAACTTATGAGTAGATACATAAATACGTATGCAGAACGGGGGGGGACAGTGTATGGGCGTACACCCACATGTATATACAGGTCTGACTGTGGATATTTCTACATACATATTTGTCAAAGTACAGGGTCAGCCAAAAAGAGGAAGACCCTCAACAAAGTGGACTGACACAGTGGCTCCAACAGTGAGCTCAAGCATAACAACTGCTGTAAGGATGGTGCAGGTCCAGGCAGCGTTTCGTTCTGTTGTGCACAGGGTCGCTATGAGTCGGAACCGACTCAACGGCACCCAACAACGACAACATTTGTATGTGCTGCATGTATATTCGTACATACGGTAGAGCACACAGGGGACACAGCCATAGGAAACTTCCTAGACATAACCAAACACCTCACAGGACTAAATTACTGGCTTTGAAGGCTGGGGACCATAGTTTCAGGAGGCATCCAGGTCAACTGGCATAACATAATTGATAAAGACAATGTTGCACATCCTACTTAGATGAGTAGTGACTGGGGTCTTAAAGGTTTGCAAGCGGCCACTGAAGATACAACTATTGGTCTCTTTTCATCCAAAACAAAGAAGAGTGAAGAAAATAAAAGACGCAAGGAAGCAACTGGCCCAAAGGACTAATAGATCACAAGAACCACAGCCTCTACTAGTCTCAGACCAGAAGAACTAGATGATGTCAGGCTACCACTACCGACCGCTCTGACCAGGATCACTATAGAAGTTCCCAGTCAGAGTGGGAAAAAAATATAGAACAAAATTCAAATTCATAAAAAAGACCAAACGTACTGGTCTAATACAGAGACTGGGGGAAGCCCTGAGACGGTGGCCCTTAGACACTCTTTTAACTTGAAACTGAAGTCACTTCCAGAGATCACCTTTCAGCCCAAAAATAGACAGGACTATAAAATAAATAGTAACGCACGTGAAGAAAGTGCTCCTTAGGACAATCGACTATATGAGACCGAAAGAGCAACACTGGCCCAAAAGCAAAGACGAGAAAGCAGGAAGCAGCGGGAAAACCAGGAAAATGGAAACACGGAACTCAGGGTGATAATGGGGAGAGTGCTGACACATCACAGGGACTGCAACCAATGTCACGGAACAATTTGTGTATAAATTATTGAATGGGAGACCAGTTTGCTCTGCAAACCTTCACTTAAAGCACAATAAAAATAAAATAAATAAATTGAAGAGGGAAGGGAAGCTGGGGTAAAATAGGGCATAAAAATTTTCAAACTGTTAAGTATCCATTCTCAGGCTGTTGTGAGGATGTATGAGATAACAGATATGATAATTGTTCTTAAATATGTGAAATACTATTACAACTCCAAAGAACTACTGCTGCTACTAACTACTGGAAAGTTAGATACAAAATTTCCTGGGACCTCCCAGATAGGAGAGGAATAAAGCATCTGAGTCTGCCCTGCCCTACCAATGCTGTCTCTGTCTACAATTCTTGAGTTGTCCTGAATGAAGCTAGTTTTCAGTGCTGGAAACAAAGCTGAGTTTTCAAGCATAAAAGGTCATTTTCTTTTCATAGCCAACAGGACAAATGAGTTTAGCATTCCAGGAAAGGCAAGGGATAGGTTTATCATTTTAGAATGAGAAGCTGGCCAATTCCTGACCAGGTTCTTCCTCTTGTACACACATAAACAAGTTTTTTTGTTTCCAAAAACTAAAAGGAAAAGAATTTAATTTTCCATTTGTCTTTCAAAAGCCTCGATCTTTAAGTGATAAGTGAACTGAATTTTACTGAACTAATGAGAATCTTGGAAGTGGGAGTTTCTCAAAAAACAAAAGCAAAATCACCTAAGATTCCTCAGAATCTGGATAGACAAGGATGACAATGACTAATCAAAAACCACCTAGGGTGGTCCCATATCTAAGTAAATCCCCTGGGATAATACCAAATAGCTACACTCCCAGTGTGATAAACCAAAAGGCAAAAAACATCGATGTTTTGGAGCACCATTCTAGTCAATAGTATTATTGTTTTATGCCTAAAAAGAAAGCTTACCTTTCTTTCTTTTAATAGCTTCTTATAGCCATTTGATCCAAGTGATAATAAAGTCATAAGGACGTCTAAAGAAGGTGAAGCTGAAGCTCTTCCTGAAATAAGGATGAACAAATCACATTGAAAGGGGAAAAAAGTTTTGGAAATTAAGATTTATTATAGTAGCCTATGTACAAATGAGTTTTCGTTTGTTAGTTTATTCTCTGAAAAGTAAGTGATTTATTTACCTGGATACATCTTGCTGATTTCTTGGATGAAGGAATCATTAAAACCAGCAATTATAGCACCACCTACTGGAACCATAAAATTTTTGTCCAAGCTCTGAACAAAAGCATCTATTCTACCAACTCGAGCTCCCTAGAATCAAGGAACATGCAGTAGGACATATCAGTTGTTAGAAGAACATCAGACAAGCCATTTCTATTAGCAAATAAATTCTCTTAGCACAATTCATAGAAACCAAAAACAGAAGATTATTTTCTCTGTAACAGTGCCAATAAAATGCTTTTAAATATTTAACTCAGTTTTTAAATGGCACTCCTTATATTTGGAACAGCACTTAGTAGTTTACGACCTGCTTTCATACATAAACCATGTAATCCTCACAATAGCCCTGTGAGGCAGGATTTCAGTATCAGCTCAGGCGGGAACTGTATTGAGACAGAGCTTTACACATTAAAATGAGGTAAGAAAGAGAGGATTTCTTGTGTGCCTCCCATCTGTGATCTTCTATTTGACACTCATTCTTAACGGCAGATCCTGTAACTATTAACTAGTCTGAAGAAACACTGTCAGTGAGTTCAAGAGTAAACCCAAGACACCAGACCCATGGCTGTCGACTTGATTCCAACTCATGGTGACCCCACGTTCAAGGGTGGCTACACATAATCTAATGGACTCCAGCTACCCAAGCTGCCAATCAGTTAGTTATACATTTAAGTAGCTTTCTTTGGTGCCTGGACAATGTTACCTGCATGACCACTTAAAGCAACAAATGCAGCTCCTACCAACACTCAGGTAACAAAAAACTAAATTTTATTCTTAACATCAACTGATGCAAATTTTATTTGTATACTCTTCGCATATTCAAAAGCAATGTTTTTGCATAACTCATGCTTCCTGATGTTATAATCTTGGATGATCTCATTCCACTGCAAATGAGCTTCAAATGAAAATCTACTATTCTGGTGAAAACTGAATACTTACCTACTAGAAATGTAAAACTAAATTCTGGTCCCCACCCAACACAGTGTATGACCTTCTTTCTAATGTGCTTCAATTTTCTCCTCTTAAAAATAAAGATGCTATCTAAATTTCAACTAAGATAGTTTTTTTTTTTTCCCCTTATCTGTAGCCACACAGTTTCAATCTGTATTCACTATCTACATTTCTCTTAATATTATAACCGCATTTGACCTTCATCGTCACACCTTCTCTCCACATCCGTATCTCAGGAAGAACAGAAGGAGCAGATAGCTGGTCTAATCTAAGAGACCAGATCCTGACAGCAGGCAGAAGCAGCAGAAACAGGCAAGGGGAGCAGACTTCTTGGGAGGCGATCACATGATTGTTCCAATCTTAACCTTCCCCTCTTACTCTTTCTAATTTCCTAATCAAGTATTATCAGAGAAAATCCCATCATATCGCACCCAAAACACAGAGACACATGTAAGACTAATGGAATAACTGCAAACATGCAAAGTAGTAGCACTTCAAAATAAAATAGAACAGTCAGAGCTGATTTTTACTGCCATCTAAAACTTTTCACAGCTTCCTGAGAGAAACACGAGCCTAAACTGGGAAGAGGAGCGCTAATAGAAAAAACAGTACGACAGGCATTGCCAGAACTCCTTCATCACTAAAATACAGAAAGCATTCAAAGGGTAGCACACCCTGTAGGGAGGAAACAAACAGGTCGGATCCAACCTCAGGAATGGTATATAGACCTCATTCCACACACTAAAGTCAGAGGCTACTCAATGAGGAGAAAAACCACCGCCAAAAAAAAATAAAAAACCCCACTAGAAAGACGGAAGAGCTTACACAGAGTAGTAAAGAGTTGCCGTTTGTCAGTTCATTCATTTGCCCATTTGTTCACAGGACAAATATTGGAGCACCTGTAAGCTGCCAAACATTATTCCGGGCTCTGAGGATAGCAGCAGTGAACAAAACAGGCCATTAATTGTTCAGGTAATAATTACTACCAGAATTTATTAAGTGCTATGCGTCAGATGGAAGTCCTGGTGGTGTAGTGGTTAATATGGCTGCTAACCAAAAGGTTGACAGTTCGAATCTACCAGGTCCTCTTTGGAAGCTCTACAGGGCAATTCTACTCTGTCCTGTAGAGTTGCTATGAGTCGGAATCGACTTGACGGCAACGGGTTTTGTTTGGGTTTCGTATGTGTCAGGCACTGTTATAAGCACTTTACATTTGTAACTTATTTAACTCCAACAACAACAAATGGAGGTAGATGCTACTATAATACCTATTTTACAAATTAGAAAAGTAAGGCACAATGAAAAGAAGCTGCCGAAGATCAAACAGGTAGTTAACAGCATAGCTGGGTCACCTAGGCAATTAATGACAAGGATTAGAATCTACGTAATCTGGAAGAAGAGCCCAAGTCTAAGAACTAAAATACTGCTCCTACAGCACTTCCGTTCTTCTAGCTTTAAAAAAAAAATTGCCACCAAGTCAACTCCAACTCACGGCAGCTCTGTCTGTGTCAGAGCAGAACGGTGCTCCATAGTTTTCAATGGTTGATTTTTTTCAGTAGATCAGCAGGTCTTTCTTCTGAGGCACCTCTGGGTAGACTGGAACCTCCAACTTTTCACTTAGCAGCCAAGTGCACTAGCCATTTATACCATCCAGCTACTTAGGCCTTGGAGTCCCTGAATCCTCATTTTTTCATACCTCCCATCTGATCCACAAGCATGCCCTGTAAACTCCACTCCCAAAATACACGTGAACCCAACCATTTCTCACCACCTTTACGGCTGCCTCCCTGGCCCAAACCACCATCTGCTGCACCTGGGTTGCTACAACAGCCTTCTACTCCGGCCTCCCTACTATTCCCTACAAAGCAGCTAGAATGATGGTTTAAAAATGTAAATCCCACGTCACTTTCCTACTTAAAGCCCTCCAGTGGCTGATGGTCATACCAAGAATCAAACCCCAAATCCTTAATACACTTCTACCACTGTTCAACTCGTTCACTCTAGTCCAGCCATACTGGTCTCCTTGCTATTCCTCACATGCTAAGCACACCTCTCAGAGTATGGGCACTTGCTGTTCCCTTCTGTCTGAACTCTCTCTCCAGACAGCGGCATGGCTCACTCGTTCACACCATTCAGGGCTCTGCTCAAATGTTAGAGAGAGAGGCCTTCCCAGATCACTATGTAGTCTGATCCCCGCACCGCCCCCCCCCCCGCCCCCCGCCAATTCCACAGCATTTATCAAGATCTGGCGTACTTGTTTACTGTCTGCTTCCCCACAAAAAACATTATGCTCCATGACGGTCAGGATTCTCTTTCATTCACTACTACATCCCCAATGCCTACCCTGGCGCCTGGTACATTATGTGGAAACCCAGTAGATATCTTTTGAAGGAACTGGCAATTAGGTCTGTGAATAATAGCAGTAACACCTACTTCTCTCAAATTCCTAAAAAGTGTAGCTGCTGCTTCCACATTTTTGAGTCTTTACAATCTACTGACTCTAAAATAATTAATCGTATATATTTTTGCAACTCTACTCCATCCCTCCCCATTAATCTGTCCTAGCATCCATTTTCCATGCGTATCCTAAATTAGTCATTGTTGTATATAAACAGAAGTATGGGTCCTTCAAAGCTAGCTTTCCTGGGGACTATATAGTGTGCACCAGAGTATTCTACATACTTGGCATTAAGTCAATTTGGGGCATCTCCCTTAAAAAAAGAATTCTGAAACATTTTAGTTACAGCTCTTCCGTCACTGACTGCTGGAGTACGGCAATACAATTTTCTCGTGAAAGGACTTAAGGTTTTAGTGCTTTGTTTTTTAAAAGGAAAATATGGGGTTTGGAGTTGCACTGAACAAGACGGACCATTTTGTAGTTATGGGGCCTTGAGCAAGTCACCTAACCCCACCAGTTTCTGTTTCTTCATGTTAGAATGCAGACAATAAGAAGTACACCTTAAATTGCTAGGATTAAATTAGTAAACATTAAAAATCTAGCCAGATGCCTGACATATGGTGAGTACTTATTAAACAGTGTACATTTTACTAGTAAGAACTATTGAGATGAATTAGAGCTGATTTCAGAAGTCCCTGGGTTGGTGTAAATGGTCTGAGCTCAACTACTAACCTAAGCGTTGGGAGTCTGAAACCACTCACTGGCGCCACAGAAAAAAAATCTGGCAATCTGCTTCCATAAAGATTACAGCCGAGAAAATCCTGTGGAGCAGTTCTACTCTATAACACATAGGGTCACCACAAGTCCAAACCGATAGCAACCAGTAAAGCGAACTTTAATATTTTAGAAAATGTCATGAAACAGCAACTAGCACTCAATAACACCCAAGTAACACCCAAGTATTTATTTGGTTTTCATGACGGCCAATTTTGGGGGAAAAAACTGTTTATGTACTGCTTTTTTATTTTTTAATGTCAATTTTAGAAGATAAAGTATTTGCAATAATAATAGCTAGCTACATCCTAAAAAATTAATTAATAGAAATATTAATTCTTACAGTTCTATTTTTCTGGCTAATATTTTAGTAAAACTACCTCACAAATGCAGAAATGATAACAAAGGATATTTACAATATACAAGTACTAGGGTACCTTTCGTCTCATACCCTAAAGCTCATTTTCTTTTAGTCTTAATCTCTTTAAACCTGCTAGCAAATTTTCTACTATTTAAAAATATATCATGAACCCCAAAACACTGACCACTTCTGGGTTAAGTAAATAATATATGAGTAAATGTTAAAGAATTATTAAACTAATCTCAAGACTTTACAGGAATGTGGAGAGCATAGAGACATAACACTAAGTTTAAAAAAATTAACACTAAATGTATATAACGACTTCAACTATTTAAAAACCAATAAATGCATATAAAAACAGAAAAAAGCAAATACATAAATTATTAAGGATACTTGTTAGGGTAGTAGGGTTATGAATGATATTCTACTCCTTCCATATTTTTCTGAACTTTTAGTAATGCTCATATATTCGACTTTTAAAGGCTGCTAAAAATTTTAGAGGAGGGGGAGAGGGAAGGAGTAAAAGCCAATCACTTAAGTAAACTGTTTTTTCAAGATTTCCAGGGTACGGACTGCACAACCTCCCTCTGCTACCATTCAAATTAGATAACAATACAGTCTAGAACTGAGATGAGGCCTTAGAGACTTACGGAATGATGGGAAAGGATACTACGGAAAGGTTAACAGTATTTCTCTAGAGTTTTTTGTTTTTTTAGTTTTTACTGTGCTTTAAGTGAAAGCTTACAAATCAAGTCAGTCTCTCATACAAAAATTTATATACACCTTGCTATATACTCCTAGTTGCTCTTCCCCTAATGAGACAGCACACTCCTTCTCTCCACTCTCTATTTTCATGTCCATTCAGCCAGCTTCTGTTCCCCTCTGCCTTCCCATCTCCCCTCCAGATGGGAGCTGCCCACATAGTCTCTCATGTGTCTACTTGATCCAACCAAGCTCACTCCTCACCAGGATCATTTTCTATGCTATAGTCCAGTCCAATCCCTGTCTGAAGAGTTGGCTTTGGAAATGGCTCCTGTCTTGGGCTAACAGAAGGTCTGGGAACCATGACCTCCAAGGTCCTTCTAGTCTCAATCAGACCATTAAGTCTGGTTTTTTTATGGAAATTTTTTTTTATGGGTCTGCATCCCACTGCTGCCCTGCTCCCTCAGGGGTTCTCTGTTGTGTTCCCTGTCTGGGAAGTCATCGGTTGTAGCTGGGCACCATCTAGTTCTTCTGGTCTCAAGCTGATGTAGTCTCTGATTTATGTGGCCCTTTCTGTCTCTTGGGCTCATAATTACCTTGTGTGTTTGGTGTTCTTCATTCTCCTTTGCTCCAGGTGGGTTGAGACCGATACATGCATCTTAGATGGCCGCTTGCTAACGTTTAAGACCCCAGCTGCCACTCTCCAAAGTGGGATGCAGAATGTCTGAATAGATTTTATTATGTCAGTTCATCTAGATGTCCCCTGAAACCGTGGTTCCCAAACCCCCACCCCTGCTACTCCGGCCTTTGAAGTATTCAGTTTATTCAGGAAACTTCTTTGCTTTTGGTTTAGTCCAGTTGTGTTGACCTCTCCTGTATTGTCTGTTGTCTTTCCCTTCACCTAAATTAGTTGTCTACTCATTAGTGAATATCTCTCTCCCTCCCTCCCTCCCCACTCTTATAACCATCAAAGAATATTTTCTTCTGTTTAAACTATTTCTTGAGTTCTTATAAAATAGGTCTCATACAGTATTTGTCCTTTTGCAACTAATTTCACTCAGAATAATGCCTTCCAGATTCCTCCAAGTTATGAAATGTTTCACAGATCCATGATGGTTCTTTATCGATGTGTAGTATTCCATTGTGTGAACATACCATAATTCATTTATCCATTCATCCATTGATGGGCACCTTGGTTACTTCCACCTTTTTGCTTCTGTAAACTGCAGTGAACATGGGTGTGCGTATATCTGTTTTTCTCTAGGATATATTCCAAGGAGTGGGATTGCTAGATCGTATGGTAGTTCTATTTCTGGTTTTTTAAGGAAGAGCCAAATCGATTTCCAAAGTGGTTATACCATTTTACACTCCCACCAGCAGTGTGCAAGTGTTCTAGTCTCTCCACAACCTCTCCAACATTTATTATTTGCGTTTTTTGGATTAATGCCAGCCTTGTTGGAGTGAGATGGAATCTCACTATAGTTTTGATTTGCATTTCTCTCATGACTAATGATCATGAGCATGCCCTCGTATATCTGTTAGCTACGTGAACGTTTTCTTTAGTCAAGTGCCTGTTTATATCCTTTGCCCATTTTTTTAATTAGGTTATTTGTCTTTTTGTTCAGTTTTTGCAGTATCATGTTGATTTCAGAGATCAGACACTGATTGAAAATGTCATAGCTAAAAACTTTTTCCCAGTGGTGAAGTCTTTGGATGAGCATAGATGTTTGATTTTTAGGAGCTCCCAGCTATCTATTCCTCTTCTGGTGTTGGTGCATTGTTACTCTATAGCTTTTTAAGAAACCCTGACATACCAGGCATATAACCCACTCCATAATCTATTTCCTTACTGGTTAAGCCAATTTCAGCTGGGTTTCTGTTACTTGCAGCCAATTACATCCTAACTGATAGAAACTTTGAGTTAAGGAAATTAAGCCAATCAGCTACTTTTTCCTATAAATCATGCATATATCAAAGACAATACTCCCCCACTGCTGTCAAGTGTATTCCAACTCATAGTTGCCCTATAGGACAGAGTAGAACTGCCCCATGGGGTTTCCAAAGCTGTAATCTTTAAGAAGCAGGCTGCCACATCCTTCTCCAGAGAAGCGGCTGGTAGGTTTGAACCTCCAATCTTTCAGTAAGCAGATGAGTGCTTAACTACTGTGCTACCAGGGCTCCTTAAGATGATACCAGTACACTCAAAACATTTTACTAGATAGGATCTACTGGGCTAAGGAACACTCACCACACTGGAGAAGGGCACACGTAATCTATGAATAACTTATGTCCACATAACACAAATTACACATATAACAAAACTGAATACTTATAAAGTCATTTGTGGTCTAGGATAATAAGGTAAAGTGATTCCTTAAATATTAAATATAGGCTAAAACCATCAATAACAGTTTTTAAAATACTATAATCAAGTATATTAGAAAAATGAGGATCCTGGTAATGAAACATTCTCAGAAAGTTAAAAACTAGGCTACTGAAGCATTCCTATGTTGATTGTGGACAACCTAGGCTATTAGTCAAACTACCAGGATACTACTACAGAGTAATGACTTCTACTGAGAGAGTATTAGACGCGCATTTTCTAATGCTCCCTTAAGGGTGCTAGATAATTATTTTTATGTAAGTAAAATAAAGTCATAACCTTGTAATACGTTAAAACCCACTTTTTCTTGACAGTAAACTCTCTTACCTGCTGAATGAGGTGCATACATTTTGAAGACTGTACTCCATATGCATTGTTGACTATATGTGGAATGCCGTAATTAGCACAAATCACAGCCAGCTCTTCTAATCTATAAACATAAATATTCAATAGAAAGACACACTCACACTGTGCTTCATAAATCACAGTGTGGAAACTGTTTCTTTTAATTTAATGGTACACCAGGGAAAATGATGCCCAACACTGAAATTTCTACTGCAGTGTTTTAGCATATAATTCAGCAGTTTGGAATTACATAGCGGGAACTTCAGGATAAACCTAAAAATGCATTAAAATTAATGTTACCAATTAATGTAAAAGCACATATTTATAAAAATGCATACAGATAGTAACTTTTAAATAATTTTAAAATTTCCTACATAAAAAGCAAGAAGCAGATTTATAGTGACCCCTCCTCGAAGGTGGTAAGTTCATTTTTAAATAGTTTGGGTTGTTTATCATACTACAACTAATTTTTGCAAAATAATTAGCATAACCAGAAACCTTAAGAAATCACACATTAAACATTATCACATAAAATAAAAAATACACTTCCAATACACTTTAATGCGTTAAAAGTTACATAACATTAACATGTTTCAGCACCACAGTAACGCTTTTATATTTTTCAACAACGCAGATACTAAAGGAAACCTTTTAAATAGCTGCTGGTTTTGAATCCACTCTTAAGTTTTCATTTGATACCTTCATATTCAGAGAATTTGACAGACTAACTTTATGCAAAGTAACGTAGTTCAGTTACAGCATAATAAATAAATGCCCTTCACAAAACCAAACCCTACCTGGGACTGAAGGCATCTGTAACAGAAATGTCTTCATGCTATGAAACTAAAACTAAATCTTATGGTTTCATAAAATGAATTTTTAAATGTTTTTTCCAGCAACATAAAGGATTTGGAAGCAAAGCATTTTTATACATTCAAGGTTCTTTCCACAAGGATCTATTCCAAACATACACGATATAGTTTTACCACCTAGTCGTGTGTAATGATATAGTTTTACCACCTAGCTGTGTGTAATGACATAGTTTTACCACCTAGCCACGTGTAATACAGCGTCTTTTCCTGGTGTCGTGCATTAACAGGAATGACATCATTATGTTCAACTGCAAGGAGTTTCCAATTTGCTTCCTTCAAGTTTTATGAATTAAAAATTCATTTTATTATTCATTTTCATAAACCTCATAAATTGAAACAGAAATCTCTCTTATTACTAAAACTAATTACATGCTGTTTTCAACAAAATAAAACATCTGGGATACACCCAAGTATTCTCTTCAAAAAATAACAGGTGCTTTCATGTTGAAAGCATTCCTTAATAAATAACTTCCTTGAAAAAAAGGCATCAGAACATAAAGTCCTATTTTAAAAGGAAAATTTTTTTTAAATCTTGTAATTTAAAAAATTCTAAACTGGTTGAATCTGCTAATACTTACTGTATATAAAAAATTTTAAATGAAAGGCAAAGAGAAGCAGAAAAAAAATTCCACGCAAATCAAATCATATTCTGACAGGCCAACTTAGTGTGTATTAGAAGAAATGATCCCTTTTTTCTTTGACTTTCACCAATATTTCTGTACAATTAATTACCTCATAAAGACAAAATATATACTACCCCCAATCAAATTAAGACTATAAATGAATTAAGTCTGATGTAAAGAAATCAATATGTATTTTTTAACTTAATAAAATTAGAAATTTAAGAATATCAACAATAACAGTGCATTGCAATTTTCCTAAATTTTACTCTTATCATAAACATTCATTACGCAACACCACAAAAAACTGACAAAATGAGAATTCTGCTGACATAAAGATGTTTATGATTTTTTTCAAGGGAGATAATACATATAACACACTTAACACTGCGCCAGGCATACTATAAACATTCAAAAACCATTACTCAAAATGAGATAAAAACAAAACTATTATCAAGGATATCCATATGCTGTTTTTGGGAAGATGACGTATTTCTACCACATTAAAATTTTTCTAGCTATCCAAATCATCAGTAAAGAAAGAATGGAGATATTTATGAAATGTTCTAATACAAATTTTAAAATCCGACTGGTCAGTAATGAATAAATCACTAAAGCATATGCAATCTAATCTTAAATAGAATCCATCATCTTGAATACAGCAAGGTAATTTTCAAGAGCATGGTTTTAAAACTGTCTCTTAAAATCTGCCTATAAGATAATAAGTTAGCATGCATTCATTACTGCCAAATTATATGATTTCATGAATTAATACCGAAGTACAACTTTATGCTACAACGATGTAATCCTTACGTACTATTAACACTTTCCTTCAAAACGTTCAAATGAAAAAAACAAAAAGGTTGGCTGTCAAAACTAGAAATCTGTATTACTGGATCTAAGTCTAGTACGTTTTCAGAATAAAAGTTGTGGCTGCTGTTACTTAGCAAAATAAATAGCTCTTTTTTTTTTTTGATTTTTTTTTAAATATTTTGCTTTTGTCTTCAAAATGCAAAGACAATCACTGTGTACATCTAAGTTAATCTTTCAATCAAAAAAATGTAAAGGGAAGTTAATAATCCCCCAAATTTTAAATTTAAATCTGTTAATATTGATAGTTCCTACATATGAAAACTGTAGGATCACAGAAGGAGAGATTAACAGTGAATACAAGTAAGTCCAATATTTAGCTTAGGAAACAAACTTCTTTTAAATAATGAGGGGAAAAAAAGAACTGAGAGATCAGAAGCAGAATAAAAAGCAAGAAAAGAGAGGTGTTCTGTATCTATGCAGGTGTAAAACGACCTCCACCCACCAACAGTTTTTTTTTCCTTCTTCTCTATCAAATTTTTATTTTCCCAAGCCATTGTACTACTTTCCACAAGGTTAATCTATTCTCCTAAGATGATCCATTCACCTATTTCCTACCAAATGTTACTTAAGTATATTTGGGAATTAGTATACAGGCAGCCCCTGGGTTACAAACGTCTGACCGTTAACAACCCACAGTTAGGTACCAACCCCTGTAAAACCTATTACATTAAAAAATCAAGGTACATGCAATGGTTCATAATAACAGGCACTATTTTACAACATGTGTCAAAATATTATTATTATTTACTGTACTGTTACGTTAAAGATGTTTTAGTGTATCTCTTTAATGTTTTTGATGTGTAGAAAGGTATACTATATACTATGACAATCATCTGACTAACTGGTGTTAGATAAGAACCATACCTAGCTGCTCTAACTTAGATACAAATTCGACTTTAAACAGACATAGGAATGGGACTCGTTCGTAATCCAGGTACTGCCTGTATCTACATTTTACTTAAAAGATTGATGAACACGTAAAAGATGATATTCACAAATCATTTACCTATCAGGCACTCTTGGAGCAAAACAGGATGTAGTAGAATGAATACACAGAATGTGATCAGGCCCGAGTTCCTGGACTTTAGCCTCCACTGCTTTCAGGTCTGTACGTAGTTCATCACCTTCTAAAACGTTCTCTATCACCACGGGCTCAAAACCTAACCAAGCCAACCAAATTGCAAAGGTTAGTGCAAACTAAAATACGGGAAGATCCCGGAGCTCTAGAAGTAAGGCTATTTTACACAAGAACTCTAAATACTTATTATGGTCGGTGAACCCTCTTCTAGTAATATAGACCTGGCTCACTACTAGAAATGCTCAAAGGCTAGTAAAAGTAATGTAGAGGACAACCAGACCACAACTAGGACCACATATCAAGTCAACACTTTGATATAAGAAAGAATGATTCTGGAAAAGAAATGTTAAATAATATCTCTGTAAGTAATAACATACACGTTGATGACAAAAAGGATCAGAGCCCAATTTTCATCCAGAAAAGAAAATCTGCTAATTTTCTGGCTACGGTTCAGTTTTATTTTAAAGTTCACTTTAGAGATGGACATAAATAATCATATAATCAAAAAATTGAAACAAATCGTAATCATCAACTTCATATTTCACCTCTAACGTACTGAATTTCAGTAGCCTGAGGATCACTGACCCAATTCATAGCTTACAAGGGTCTTCTGTGATTTAAATAAGAAAACTATTTTCCACTGAAATAATTCACTTAACTAGCATACAGTCAAAGGTCCCCTCAAATAACAATTACTTACCCTTTTATGATAAATATTTAGGTATCTATAGGCTTAAAATTTGTATACACTAAATAATGTACAAAATAGTTAAGCAACTAAGTACTTTGTGATATGAATACATGGAAGTAAAATCTTAGTGTTTAAGTCTCAGGAATTAGAAAATAAACTTGGTACATACTGTGCACAAAGTTTGGATTTTTTTATTCTATTTTTTGGGGGGTAAAAAGATACACTATTTCAACAATTTCCACATGTACCATTCGGTGACATTGATTATATTCTTCAAGTCATACAACCATTCTCTCTATCCTTTTCAAAGTATTCCACCACCATTAACATAAATGTACTGCCCCAAGCTTCTCATCTAACCTTTCATGCTGCTGTTGTCAATTTGGCCATGAGACCAACAAGAACTGGATGGTGCCCACCTACGATTACTGAATGTTTTGATCAAAGATTCTACAGAAGAGTCCTGATCAAAAGGGAGGAAAATGCAAAACAGAATTTCAAATTTTTAATGAAATCCAGACTTTCTAAAGCCAGTGAGGCTGGATATACTCCAAAACTACTGCCCTGAGATAACCTTTAAACCTTAAACCTCAAACCAAATCTAGTCCCTGAAGTCTTCTTTACTCATTAAGTTTTTAGGTAATCACACCTTTAGCCTTCCCAAATACCAAAACAACAGGTTAGGTTCATGAATTTAAGAACTGTAAAAAAAAAGGGACTTAGAAACATTTAGCACAACTCATTTTAGACATAAAGGCTTCCTCAAAGTCACACAGCAACTTAAAACAAAATAAAGGGCAACTAGTTTTCTTCCGTGTTTTAGATCTCACACCCAGTTGTCTGAATTCTATCTACAAAAATGTAAAACCTCAGCCACCGTGAAATCATCAACTGCAGGCTACCTTTCCAAATACATTGGTTTAGAGATATCCAGGTTTTACACCTATACCTTCACAGCTATTACAACAAACTATTTAAACTCCTAAGGATAATTTTCTATTATTTCTCAAATTCCGCAGGCCTAACTCTAATTTTGTTTCAAACAACTAAAATGCAAGTTTTGTTTTGTTTTTTAGGAAAACAACTAACTTGCCTCCTATCAACATAGGCTATCCTAAACAAATAAAAATAAACTCTAAATTACAGTCCAAATCATAAAATCTTTTGGAAAAAAGTTTCCAGTTTTTCAAAATGGCAAAGTTTTCCATAAGTTTGGTTATCAGTTCTTTGGTTAACAAGTTGTGAATTAACAGACTTGACAACTTTATGCCATTTAAAATTATATATATTTTTAAAGCCATCCAATTTGTAGTATATGCCCTCTCATGAATCTCTTTACATGAGTTTATGATTATTTATATAATTTAATTTATAGCCCAATACTTTTTATTTCTTACAACAGACTGAGGTCACTCAAAAATAACTTTAAATTCTCAAATTTATAACCTAAGCTTGACTTAAGCAAGCCAACATACTAAAATACCAATTTAAAGTTTTTGTCTCATTTATACTTGAAGTGCAATCCTGGTGGCACAGTAGTAAGAGCCTGGGCTGCTAATCAAAAGATCAGCAGTTCAAATCCACCAGCTGCTCCTTGGAAACTCCATAGGGCAGTTCTGCTCTGTCCTACTGGGTCACTACGAGTCGGAACTGACTCGATTGCGACAGGTTTGGTTTACCTGAAGTGCCTGCACCCTTGCACTTTCATTAACGCTAATAATGAGTTATGTGTGCTCCGCTTACATATGTTACAGCAAACATTACTGATACACCTTTGATGTTCCAGGGACTGCCGTCACGCCTTTTCATATCTCATCCCACTTAATCCTCAAAACAATCTTCTGAGGCAAGTGAAAATATCCCCATTTTAAAGAACAGAAACCAGGCTTAGTAACTTTTTCATTTACCTATTTTTACATAATAAGTTTAAAATTTCTAATGGTGATATTTAAAATACTATCTATAATACCTTTCTTCTTTTACCTGCAGTGATCATGGACTTAAAGCAGGACTTCTGGTCTATCCGTGGCCATATAATATACTTCGCCTTTGGTCTCCTGTGCCGTAATGTTAAGAAACACAGGGTTAGACTCATACCAGTTGCCACTGGAACTACAAAGCAGTTGGCCACTGTATGGACACCTATGAATGAAAAATAGAACAAATTCGTTATTCCAATGAAAAGCTAATATCATTATTAAAGAAATGATACAATTCTTCTATCAAATAATAAGGATTACAGCCCCTGTGATTCCTTTTCTGTGCTGGCTCTTAGGAAGCTCACTGACAAACTCATCCTCTGGGTTTACAGCTGATTTCTATCTTACCCTAAAAACCTTTTTATATGTGTCTTTTCAAAAACCACTCGTATCCTTTTTAGAAAGAGACATTAATAAAAGAAATTAGGCAAAGATGTGTACAGCTAGTCAGCCATAAGTATTATGATTAATATGGTACATACCAGCCAACTTTATGACGTCCAGGACTAAAGAATTGGTAATTTTGTTCAAAAGGCTAGAACCTGCAGCTTTTGGTTGCACAGCAGCAATATCACCCGATCGTCCAATTCCATGAATGAACCTAAGCAAAAAATGGGCCAATAACTGGACAAACACAGTCACTGTTCTAAGTAAACCCCTGCAAGTATACAAATTAAATAACCGAACAACATGAGAAGCAATACCTGGCTTTTACAGATATATTTCATAAGCTCTTAATAATATAAGACACCCTGGTGGGGCAATGGTTAAGCACTCAGCCGCTAACCATAAAGTTGGCAGTTCAAACTCACCAGCCACTCTGCTGGACAGATGACTTGGTGATCTGCTCCTATAAAGATTACAGCCTAGGAAACCCTAAGAGGCAGTTCTACTCTATCCTATGGGGTGGCTTTGAGTTGGACTTAACTTGACGCACACAACAACATTAATAATATAAAAATATCCTACTAAAATCAAAACAACCTCATAAATTACACCTTCTCCTGACTTATCAACACGGTTAGGTTCCAAAGACCACGTCATTATATGATATCGGCATTATGCTAAAATGGAGGATGACCACATCAGATCACAAAATGGAGAATGACTGTATCACTACGTAACTGCCAAATCACTGAGAATCATGCCCCAGCCAAGCTGATACATAATCTTAACCATCACAGGCAGTATTACTCTCGCCTTGCACCTCAGCATTCGTTACTGCCAGACGTACGCTGTTACTGCACAAAATAGTCAGATACTAGATTTTTCACTATTGTTCTAAGTGTAAAATGTTGATAACGAGAGAGTCAATAAGTGAGAAGAAGGTATATGCTGTTGTCATGGATTGAACTGTGTCCTCCCAAAATATGAGTCAACTTGGTTAGGCCAGGATTCCCAGTATTGTGTGACTGTCCACCATTTTGTTATCTGATTTTCCTATGTGTTGTAAATCCTATCTCTATGATGTTAATGAGATGGGATTAGTAGCAGTCATGTTAATGAGGCAGGATTCAATCTACAAGATTAAGCCAATCTCTTTTGAGATATAAAAGAGAAGCGAGCAGAGACAGGGGGACCTCATAACCACCAAAAAAATAGCGCCCGAAGCAGAGCGCATCCTTCAGACTCAAGGTGCCTGCACTGAGAAGCTTCTAGACAGAGGGAAGACTGATGACAAGGATCTTCCTCCAGAGTTGACAGAGAGAAAGCCTTCCCCTGGAGCTGGCACCCTGAATTCAGACTTCAGGCCTACTGGCCATGAGAGGTTAAATTTCTCTTTGTTAAAGCCATTCAATTGTGGTATTTCTGTTATAGAAGCACTACATGATTAAGACAGCTGTTATAGTCTCCATCAACTCCTTTCCTCTACAAGTCCACATGCTGCTCCCACACAGAGATGGGAGTCTAATTCCCTTCCACTTGAATCTAGGCTGGCCTTAGAGACCCACTTGGCCAGGTGGAATCTAGCAGAAATGATGGTCTAGTACTTCTGAATTTAGGTCATAAAAATCCTTACAGCTTTCACCTGGCCTCTTGAAGGTCTTGCTCTTGGGTCACTTCCTCAGAGAAGCCAACTGCCATGCTGGGAGAAGCCCAAGCCACATGGACAGGCCATAAGAACTGTGAGCCGTGTGAATGAGTCATCTTGGATAAATGGCCCAACTGAACCTTCAGATGACTAAACTCTCAGCCAATAGCAGGCTGCAACAACATGAGAGAGCCAAAGCAAGAATCACACTGCGGAGCCTGGTCAACACACAGAACTAAGAGACATAATAAGTGGTTATTTTAAGCCACTAAGTTTTGGGGTGGTTTGTATGCAGCAATGGAAAACCAGAACATACGTTAACATTAAATTCTTTTCTTTCCTTTTGCCCTAACCAGAGCAGTGGGCTAAAATGTTTCAAATATTTTATTAATATTAAAAGAACTATAAGCTCCTTGAAAATGTGTGTAAATCCACTCGTTTTAAACTAGATGATCTATGCACTAAAGAAGGAGCCCTGGTGGTGCAGTGCTTAAGAGCTCAGCTGCTAACCAAAAAGTCTGGCAGTTCGAATCTACCAGCTGCTCCTTGGAAACCCTATGGGGCAGTTCTATGCTGTCCTGTAGGGTTGGTATGAGTCAGAATTGACTCAATGGCAACGGGTATACAGTAAAGATACCTCTGAACACTCCTCAAAATAAAATGTCTCTTTGTGACAGAAAGGGCCACATGAACCAGAGACCTACATCATCCTGAGACCAGAAGAACTAGTTGGTGCCCGGCCACAATCGATGACTGCCCTGACAGGGAGCACAACAGAGAACTCCTGAGGGAACAGGAGATCAGTGGGATGCAGACCCCAAATTCTCATAAAAAGACCATACTTAATGGTCTGACTGAGACTAGAGGAATCCCGGCGGCCATGCTCCCCAGACCTTCTGTTGGCACAGGGCAGGAGACATTCCCGAAGACAACTCATCAGACATGAAAGGGACTGGTCAGCGGGTGGGAGAGAGATGCTGATGAAGAGTGAGCTAATTATATCAGGTGGACACTTGAGAGTGTCTTGGCAACTCTTGTCTGGAGGGGGGATGGGAGGATAGAGAGAAAGGGAAGCTGGCAAAATTGTCACGAAAGGAGAGACTGAAAGGGCTGACTCAATAGGGGGAGCGCAAGTGGGAGTACGGAGTAAGATGTATGTAAAGTTATGTGTGACAGACTGATTGGATTTGTAAACGTTCACTTGAAGCTTAATAAAAGTTAATAAATAAAAAAAAAGTCTCTTTGTAATTTGAATAGATGTTTGTAATTTAGTCAGATGAGAAATTCTGTACACTCGGATTATCACAGAACACTAGTATTGTACTTCATTACCACAAAAAAAAAACCTCCCTTGTACAAAGCATCTTTTCACAGGTATTATCGACCATGTCATCAGCCCATTCTTGACCATGAAATTTCATCCAAGTTCTATATTACTAGTTTGACTGCAGTGGTTTTGATTGAAATAAAATTCTATCTTGATTTAAAATCATGGAAGACAGAACTTCTAAAAGTCTTTATGTATATTTCACAAAAAGGTTGGAGGACAGAGAAAGAAACAAGTGATTATTACAACTGATGAGAAGCCTTCTAAAGTAATGCTAAGGAAAAAAGCGATTCAGCAATCTAAAACTAAACACAGCTTTTCCTGTATCTGGTGCAACAACAGAAACCCTGGTGGCATAGTGGTTAAGAGCTACAGCTGCTAACCAAAAGGTTGGTGGTTCGAATCCACTAGGCGCTCCTTGGAAACTCTATGGGTCAGTTCTACCCTGCCCTATATGGTCACTATGAGTCAGAATAGGCTCAGTGGCAACGGGTTTTTCACAGGTAGTGCAACAAAGCAAGACGTCTATAAGAGGGGATTCAGTTTAGATACAGAGGAGCATTTTAAAGCTCTACCTATTAAATCATTCTACAAAAGCACTGCATGTTAGAAAGGAAATATGGAAACTATGAACAACCTTAACATAACGGAACTCATAAAACAGTTTATACTCTTACAACCAAATAAGTTGATTAAACATTCTTAACAGAACATATAAACAGCATGTTAACGACTTGATTCTAGAACGTAAGAGGGTCATCTGCACGGATTAGAACTTTTAACCTATTATCTCTGAAAAACTCCAGTGAGATAAATCGTTTCCATCTCCCCGGAGAAGCTTGTGAATACAGGAGAAATGGGTACTGCCACCACTGTTTTTAACGAAAAACAGGAAAAAAGAATGTTTTCACATACTACATAAAAAACACACCTGTAATGGCGACGGGCAACTAATGCAGACGCCACTCTGCCTTCCCTTTCTCCCACACCACAATTGCCCAAGAAATTGTTGCTATCCATGATTGCAAGTTCATGTAGAAAGAGTTCAAGTGTACTTTCGTCCCAGCCATCCTCTGGACACTTGCCCTTTAAAAAAAAAAAAAAGCTTGTAAGTTCCCTAGGACCCTACTTCAATGAATTTTAAGCTTTAATGTGTATTTTGCCAAGACCCTTGCTTTCTAACATTAACACATAAATAAGTTCAGCACTGTGGAGACCTCAATTGCAAAAAAAGTTTGTGTTACTTTTGATTACAATTATGTACAGATTCAAAGACGTGATGATAAACTCATGTGACGTGGTTTACTCAGATTTCAAGGTTTCCGTAAATTAAAGTAACTGAAAACATTTACTGGTGCTCGGTTGGTTCTGTATCCTTAACGAAAGCTCTTCAAGCCAGGATGCTACAACTATGGGGCGTCAAGCCAGTGGGATTAAAATTCAGGGCTACTGGCAGGAGTGCGACCTGTGAAACGCTGCTGCTCCACTTAGTCGGATTTAGTACACGGTGGTTTATTTAGAAACGCAACCTGTTCCCCGAGTCGCTGGGAGCGGCGCAACCTGGAAGGAGCGAACTCTGCCCCTTCCGCAAACAAAAGAAGAAAATGACTGGGACGTTTCCTCATTTCCGCATCCCGAAGTTAGAAAACGGGGAGCTCAAGACTTTGATCCTAAATGCCCCCAAATAACACCCCTGGGTTCCGCCGCCCTTGGCGAGGGCGAACAGGAGCTAAGCGCTGCTAGTCAGTGACGTACGAGCCGGGCTGCAAACAACTCTGCAGACAGGTCTCAACGAGCAAAGAGGAGAAATGGGGACCCAGCACACGCGGGAGCGCTGGGCGGAAGCAGAGGCTCGGGGGCGCGGCGGCGGGGAGGGGACCGACACCTCGGTACCTTCTCCAGAAGTAGCCGTATGAGGTGCTCATGCGAGCTGCGGGCCTCACGACCCTGCCGCACGTAAGCCGGCGACACCAGCCGCTCGCCCGCGGCGAAGCTCTCGCGGTTCATGGCGGCGGCGGGGGCGGGTCCGCAGAACAGTCTGCACGCCCCGCGAGGCCGACGGAACCAGGATGCAACTCGCCGCCTGGACGGTACCGCACAGCGTCGGGACACGAACCAACGTCTCGCTCTCGCACGGACGCGAGCAGAACCCGCTGGGGTGGCAGGAGGATTTGAGCATGCGTGGTAAAGTCAACGCTTTCCGCTAGTCTCCGGCGGGAGCAAAGGGCGGTACTGAAAACTAGCCCCGCCTCCTGCGTCTGATTGGCCAAGTTAAACACCTGTGTTCCTGACGCGGCCTTACTGGAAGGACTTTGGCTCAAGTGCATGGGCTACTTTGAAGAAAGAATATTTATTTAGCTCCTCTAATCGACTCCACGGCAGTGGGTTTGGTTTTGGTTTTGGTGTTTCAATCCTGCTGGAGGCCTGAGGTCTGCGCAGAGCTCCAGCCTATCTCAGGCCGTGTTTGTCAGATTCCAGAACCATTCATCCTTCTCTTCACACATTCCAGCCTTTGTTATTCTCTGACGACCCCATATAAGATACCAATGCTCCGCTCCTTTACCCCTTTACACTACAGACTTTTTATCCAAGACATTTGTTTATTTACACCTCCTCCCCATAGGAATGCAAACTCCCTAAAGGAAGGGCCTTGGTTTTTCTACAATATCTCCAAACCCCTAGAACAGTGCCCAGAATATAAACTAAAAACCAAACCCTCTGCTGTTGACTGTGTGTCAGAATAGAACTTTGCTTCACAAGGTTTTTAATGGCTGTGGCCTTTCAGAAGTAGATTGCCAGGCCTCTTGGCAGATTCGAACTGCCAACCTTTGAGTTAGTAGCCAAGCACTTAACTGTATGCACTACCCAGGGACATCAAAGAAATAATAAAGACTCAAAATTAGGGAAGGAGAAAACAGAGACAGGATCAAAAAAAAGCCAAAAGTGGTTTCTGTGAAAAGACTGAGGTGGGAAGAAGGGGATCGTCTTAGGGGTCAGGAAGACTGCAAAGGGGAAGTGTGGGAGGAAGTAAACACAGCAACAAGTGCCAGAGATGGAGAAAGCTGGTCAGATTGTCAACAGGGATTTTGAAATGCTTACACTCCAGAGGAAGCTCCCATCCTTGGCTTCCCCATGGAATACTTAGTAAAATAGCCCTTTCCTGTTACTCTACTTTGAAATTGGATTCATTTTGAGGATGCCTCGAAGCACTAAATTCTGCTGTAGGGGTAGGTGCCTAGTGAGTTAAAAGGGAGCTTAAAAGTGCCTGGTCCCCCTCGGATTGACATTACTAAGAGTGAACACTATTCTGTGTGTTAGGTACTGCTCAAAACCCTTTACCTATAGAAGCTTATCAAATCCTCCCAGGAACCCCAGGAGGTAGGAATTATCTTCATCCGTTTTGCAACTGAAGTAGCTAAACCACAGAAAAGTCAAGTAAGATCATACCTGGTAAGATCAAAGTCAAGGGCAATAGCCAGGCTTTGGACCAGGCTATTGGCTCTAGAGACTGTGCTCTTAACCACTGTCCCATACTGTCAGAGCCAGGTGATATTTCATGGTCTAGACTTTATTTAGGCTGGTAAATAGGTAGCCTCAGGGAAGCAGATAGTAGGGCTCTATCCACTGGAATGCAGATGGGATAACAGGAATATAGCCAGAAGGGAAGAGAGGACAGATTGCCAAGAGGCATATGATTAAGTCATAAAGCCCATTAACTCTCCCATGAGCAGAAAAGCCCCCAACCACACTGGTGACACGATTCCTTGATGCTGAGCCCCAAAAGCATCTTTAAAAAACAGAAGGCATCATAGAATACTCTGCTCTACCCCCACTCACATCTCATCCATCAGCAAGTCTTGTCCTGCTTCCCTCCCACCTCCTTCTCTCCACCTCCCCTGCAGCCGCCTGGTCAGGTCTCTGCCATCTCCTGCTAGACACCTGCCTCCACTTTTGCTCATCACCCCCTTATCCCAGTCTAGTCCCCAATCAGCAGTGAGAATTATCTTCTAAGTATACATCACATCACAAACCTCCTCTGCTTAGAACCCTTCAATGAAGTCTTCTCATCACACTGAGCATACAATCCAGACTCCTGTTCTTGTTAACTACCATCGAGTTGGCCGCCCCGACACTTGGCATCCCTATGCACAAGAGAACAAAATGCTGCTTAGTCCTGCACCATCCCAATGATTGGCAGCAGATCAGACCATTGTGATTCATAGGGTTTTCACTGGCTGGTTTTCAGAAGTAGATTGCCAGGCCTTTCTTCCTAATCTGCCTTGTCTGGAAACTGCTGAAATTTGCTCAGCATCATAGCAACACACAAGCCTCACTGATAGAGAGGTGGTAGCTGCATATGGGGTGCATTGACCAGGTTTTGAACCCAGCTCTTCTACACGGAAAGTGAGAATTCTGCCACGGTCCCCCTCCTTACTGTCACGGATAAAGCTCTGCAAGGTCTGAACCCTGCTGATATCAAGTACCATCTCTTTCTAACTGTTGGGCTCCCACCCTGTTGGCCTTCTTGCCTACCACGTTTTTCTTTTCTCACCTCAGGACCTTCCCACGTGCTGTGCCTGCTGCTTAACTGTTCTCCTCATTTCGTGTGGCTGGCTCCTATTTTTCCTTCATTATAAATGTCACCTCCTCAGAGAAGCCTTCCCTGACCCCCTTAACTCAGTAGGAACCTAGCTTTATGTAAATGCCATGTATATTCACTTTAAATTCCTTTAAGAGGTTATTACTTGTTTAATGCCTGAATTGGAAGTTTCTGGAAGATAGGGACCCTATTTATTCATCTACTCTTCCCAGTGCTTAGCACAATGTCTGGTACACAGTAGCTGTCATGGATTGTGTCCCCCAAAAATACCTGTCAATTTGACTAGGCCATGATTCCCAGTATTGTGTGACTGTCCACCATTTTGTCATCTGATGTGATTTTCCTATGTGTTGTAAGTCCTATCTTTATGATACTAATGAGGCATGATTAGAAACAGTTATGTTAATGAGGCAAGACTCAATCTACGAGATTAGGTTGTGTCTTAAATCAATCTCTTTTGAGATATAAAAGACAGACGTGAGCAGAGAGATGTGGGAACCTCATACTATGAAGAAAGCAGCGACAGGAACAGAGCATGTCCTTTGGACCTGAGGTTCCTGCACAGAAAAGCTCCTAGTCCAAGGCAAGACTGATGACAAGGACCTTCCCCTGAAGCCGATGCCCTGAATTTAGATTTCTAGCCTACTAAACTGTGAGAGAATAAACTTCTGTTTGTTGAAGGCACCCACTTGTGGTGTTTCTGTTATAGCAGCACTAGATGACTAAGACAGTAGGCATTCGCTAAATGAATAAATGGTAAAAAAAAAATGAGCCCAAAACATTCCAGTTAATTGATCTAATGTTGTGCTTAGTGTTTCAATTCTACCTCCTAGTTCATTGAGTAATGCCTGTGCATTAAAAGCTTACAAGCAGCCATCCAAGGTACAACAATTCATCTGTATTCACCTGAAGTAACAACAAAAGAACGAAAGTCAAGAATAGGAGGAGGTAATGGAATGTGTGGCTAATTGCATCTGTTAGATCAGAAGAACGTGGTGGTGGTTGGCTACCATTACTGAACATTTTGATCAAAGATTTTATAAAAGAATTCTGATCAAAAGGGGGAAAATGCAGAACATTATTTCAAATTCTTATGGAATCCAGACTTTCTGGAGCCATTGAGGCTGAATGAACTCCCAAAACTATTGCCCTAAAATAATCTTTAAACTTGAAACCTTTAGCCAAAAACATCCCTTGATGTCTTCTTTAAATCAAACTATAAAAACCCTTTGCCGTTGAGCTGATTTTGACTCATAGCAACTCTATAGGGCATAGAACTGCCCCATAGGGTTTCCAAGGCTGTAAATCTTTACAGAAGCAGACTGCCACATCTTTCTTGCATAGAGTAGCTGGTGGGTTTTAATTGCTAACCTTTCAGTTAGTATCTGAGCACTTTAACTACTATACCGCCAGGACTCCCCAAACCAGAGTTTAGATTAATTAATAAAGGATGTCTGCCTTAAGCATTGTGCTTTTTTAAAGAACCATCTATATAGGATCATATTGACAACAGCAGCTCGAGAGGTTAGATAGGAAGCTTGGGGGCAGTGAGGTTATGTCAATGAGGGAAGAACAGTTGGAAAAGGAAAGTGAGGATGGTTGCACAACTTGAAGAATGTAATCAATGCCAGCCAACTGTACATGTAGAAATTGTCCAATTGGTGTATATGTTTTGCTGTCTATATTTTCAACAACAACGAAAAGAATTGTGGCCTGTTATGGATTGAATTGTGTATTGTAAATCCTGACCCCTATAATGGCTTTAATCCCATTTAGGAATGGGTTTTCCTTGTTATGTATCTCTTTTGAGATATAAAAGAACAGATAAGGCAAGCAGCAAGCAAGCAGAGCTGGGGAAGATAGATAACCACACCACATGGAGATCACCAAGGAACCAGGGAAGAGGGACCTTCCCCCAGAGCCGACAGAAAGAAAAAGGATTCACCTAGAGCCAGCACCCTGAATTTGGACTTCTAGCTTCCAAAACTGTAAGAAAATTAATTTCTCTGTGTCAAAGCCACCCACTTGTGGTATTTCTGTTATAGCAGCACTAGATAACTAAGACACGTCCCAAGGATTGTTTATCACCAAGGTGGTTGCTGAATGAACCTAGATATGCAGAGAGGAGAGAGTAGGGACCAGGAATAAAGTAGGTGACACCTCACACTGTCAGGGTATTTTAAACTGAGGAAAAGACTGCTTTCACGGCAGATGCAAATAGACAAATAATGATAGCAATACTTTACCATTCCACTCACGTGTGTTTTCAAATGTTTGAAGAAGGGGAAATGACAAGTCTTTTAAGAGGCCTGACAGGATCTGGCTGTCGCCAACCTCAGTAAGGAGGCCTCTTAAGCAGTTTGAAGCAAAATAACTTCCACGCCAAAGCCAAGCTTCAAAGAGCAGTTGGAACGTGAGAGTGAGAAAGCAGTAGCATCAGTAACTAGGTTGCTCAGAGAAGTCTCCTATGATTAGAAAAAGAAAACAAAAAAGTAGTAATTACATTTTTTCCGAGACTAAGAGAATTCAGAAAGCATGGTCACGCCTTCATCCTCTCTGTCCCTAGTGGTGAGAGATTAAATAAAAGCCGATGTGGATGTAGCAGAAGGTAATTTAATACCTTCCCTGGGATGTGTAAAGCAATTCCCTCTCCAGAGGGAGGAGAGGCAGGTTGAGAAAGCTTCCTACGAGCACTAAAGCTGCTGAGATAGTTAAAATCCTCCATAAAAGCAGGAGCGAGAGAAACACAGCAGGAGACTTGTCAGGAGTCTGTGAACAGGTCCAGAGCCTGGGGCTCGCTGAGAGTTGAAAGAGCATAAGGGAGGATTTCAGTTGGCCTTTGGCTTAGAATGATGGTGGGTGGTGGAGCAGGGATGAAGAAGGTTCATATTTAGGTGGTAAAGTCGTGATGGGGAGTGCAGTCTCGGGATCAGGCAGATGGAGTTGGAAGCCTGACTCCTCTTCTTTCTTCAGTATAACCACTTGCCATCAAGCCGACTCTGACTCGTGACAACCCGAAGTGTGTCAGAGTAGAACAGTGCTCCATCAGGTTTTCAATGGCTGATATTTTGAAAGTATATTGCCAGGCCTATCTTTCAAGGTGCCTTTGGGTGGACTTGAGCCTTCAACCTTTCAGTTAGCAGCCGAATGTGCTAACTGTTTGCACTACCCAGGGACTGTGTTTCTCCAGCAAATGACCCAATCTCTCCAGGCTCCAGCTTGCTCTTCTGTAAAAGGGGATAATAGTCCTGAGGGGAAGGGGATGACCAATGTGAAGCGCTCAGCGGAGCATGCGGCACAAAGGGAACACTCACGAAACATGATGAATCACTATCACTGTTGTTCCACCTAGTTGTAGTCATTGAGCATCCTAACAACATGCAAGCCACCACAGTACAACAATCTGATATGGGGATAGAAGACAATCAATGTATTTCAATTGTGGTGTTGGTGAAGAACATTGAATATACTGTGGACTTCCAGAAAAATGAAGAAATCAGTCTTAGAAGAAACACAGCCAGGATGTTCCCGAGAAGCCAGAATGGCGAGAATTTGTCTTGCTTACTTTAGACAAGTCATTAGGAGAGACCGATCGTTAGAAATAGACATCACATTTGGTAGAGAGTCAGAAAACTAGGGAAACCCTCAATGCGATGGATTGACACAACAGCTGCAACGATGGGCTCAAGCATAAGAACGATCATGAAGATGGCACAAGATTGGGCAATATTTTGTTCTATTATATGTAAGGTCACAATGAGTCGGAGCCAACTCAACAGCTACTAACAACAACACATACAATACACACGTGCGGAAGAATGCATGTAACACTGATAAAATCTGAAGAGTTCTGTGGCTTGTACCAATGTCACTTTCCTGGTTTTGATATCGCATTCCAGTTGTCCCTGGGTGACGCAGTGGTTAGGTACTTGACTACTAGCTGAAAGGTTGGTGGTTCAGACCCACCCAGAGGTGCCTCTGAAGACAGGCCTGGTGATTTGCTTCAAGATCACAGCCTCGAAAGTCCTGCGAAGCTGTTCTTAGAATTGATGGCAACCGATGACAACAACAAAAATTCTAGTTGTGCAAGATGTTGCCATTGGGGAAACCGGGTGCAGAGTACATGGGACCTCCCTGTACTTTTTTTTTTGGCAATTTTCTGTTTATTTATAATTATTTCAAAATAAAAAGTTTTAAAAAGAAATTGTGCAGAGCTGCTGCCCGTGGTTGTGGAAACGATGCAGATGGAAGTGGAACTCTGAACCACTGGGGCCCAGCTTGCCCTGAGCAGGGCTGGGAGTGTACCTGTCTGGGAAGGGAGCCCCGAGGTGTTTGTCGTCACTTTTTTTTTTTATTATTTTCTTAAAATATAGCTGAAAGAGTTCTTGCCTGTATATCTGCCAAGCTGAGGGCTTTTTTCCATTTCCATGGAAGGCTTAGGACCTCCGGAGGCACAGTGGATAAGAGCTTGGCTGCTGAACCCAGAGTTTGGTGGTTCGAACCTTCCCGCCAGCCACTCTGCGGGAGTAAGATGTGGGAGAAAGACGTGGCAGTCTGCTCCCACAAATGGAGGCAGGAAGCTGGTTAGCAGATGGTTAAGTCATCAAGGAAAATTCTGTGCCTGTGTAACACTGTGTTGCCTTTAAATTTATAGCCTAGGAAACTATATGGGGCAGTTCTACCCTGTCACTATGAGTCGGAATCAACTCAATGGCAATGGTGCAAGGCTATAATTCTACTCCCACTGTTCAAGCTCCTTTTCTTTCAAAGTATGCTAATATTGAGAATTTGATTTGTTTTCTGTTTGTTCAGGAGCTACCTCGAAATCAAAACACCTGCTGCTGTGGGGTCAATTTCAACTTATAGCGAGCCTACAGGACAGAGTGGCACTGCCCCCAAAGGGTTTCCAAGGACTGGCTGGTGGATTTGAACTGCTGAGCTTTTGGTTAGCATCCGAGTGCTTAACCACTCTGCCATTAAAAAGATATACTTGATTGTAGGTGGGACATTTTCCAAATATAAGCTATAATACATTTAAGGACCAGAGAGATTTGTGGAAGTATTTGAAAACTAGGAGTGTTGTTGCTGTTTTTGTTGTTAGGTGCTGTCCAGTCAATTTTCAACTCATAGTGACCCTTTTTGACGGAGTACAACTGCCCCATGGGGTTTTCTGGGCTGTAATATTTACAGAGGCAGATCGCAGGGTCTTTTCCCCGTGGAGCCACTGGGCTGGAACCACCAACCTTTGTGTTAAGCTGAGTGCTTAACCATTGCTCCACCAGGGCAGGAGTAGACCTGCACTTTGTGAAGATGTTCAGGTGTGTATCTGGAATGGATTTCTACAGATTCAGATTGCTGATGTCCCTGTGTGTAAAGGAAGCTATGTGGCTCAACCAAAAGCTAGCTGGGGACTACAAAGGCCCTCAACTCAGAGGCCTTATCCAACAGTGCACAGGAATCACCAAAGGCAGTTGTTTATACGCAGATTACCTGATCTCCCATCCCCACAGTATCTGAATCCATTGGTCAGAGGATGAGGACCGGGAATCTATAATGCAACAAGCATTCCAGGGGATGTTGATACCACCTGTCTCAGGGTCACACTTAGAAAAACAGGCTTAAATTCTCACCAAGGCAGGAGGCTGGCCCACTGGCTTTTTTAAAGGTACCGAACTGATTTCCTGCTGCAATCGTGCAATTTGGCTGAACGGTGAGCTGTGGAGGAGATGACTAGAGGCAAGGCTTCAAAGACATGCTGAGCAAACTGAAAAGCAAGCTAAAGCACCACGACATTGCTTCCAAAAGCTGGGGATTGACAGCAGTTGACAGTCGTGCTGGCATCAGTGTCACCTTTGAATACAAAGAACGTTGGGTATTTTGACTTATTTCAGCGGGGATAAAATGTTAGGGAGGAAAATATTCCCCTAACTAGCTTCCTCCTCTGAAGCATCACTGTGGAATAATAATGCCTTGTATTCATGCATCAGTTTCCAATCACTAACTTATTTGAAGCTGTCAAGAGAGAAATATTTCAAATCATCTGCCCTGAGGCAAGTGGTACATTTCTTGAAATTCCTTGAATGTTGAAAAAACATCCTTCTGAAAAATACATTCCAAGTTCTTTAGAGCTTTGAAACATTTCCTCTTCAGGATGTTAGGAGATGTCCAGATAAAGTAAATGTGAACACAAATGGAGGCAGGAAGCTGGTTAGCAGACGGGTAAGTGATCAAGGAAAATTCGATGCTTGTGTAAAACGGTGTGTTGCATTTAAATTTATAAAAATTATGAGACCTATATTTTGCCAAACACTGGCTCAAACATTTATTAGTTAAAGAGCACCTTTCTTCTTACATTCCTGGAGACCAGGCTGGCCTGATCCATTTTTAGAATTCGAGTTTGGAATATTCTTGGCTTTTCAAGGACAAGGACCATAGCTCATTGTTTATATATACCCAACATGCAGTGCATTATTTAATATACAAAAGATATTCAATAGTTAATGTTGAAAGAAGAAAGATCTCACTAGAATGTACTAACCAAGAGGAATCCAGAACGGCATAGAAGGGGGAAGAAAAGGCTAACTCTAGGACCTTCCTTCTTTATGCTTTGAAATTCATAAACGAAAACCCATTGCGGTCAAGTCAATTCCAACTCATAGTGACCCTGTAGGACAGAGTAGAACTGCTCCATAGTGTTTCCAAGGAGCACCTGGTGGATTAGAACTGCTGACCTTTGGGTTAGCAGCCAAACTTTTAACCACTATGCCACCAGGGTTTCCTTGAAGTTTCCTTGAAATTCATAGTACCTAATAATTCCTTCAAGGATCCCAGGTGGCACAAGAGGTTTGAGATAAGCTGCTAACCTAAAGGTTGGCAGTTCAAACTGACCCAGTGGCTCCATGGAAGAAAAGGCCTGGTGATCTGCTTCCATAAAGATTACAGCTAAGAAAACCCTATGGAGCAGTTCTACTTTGTAACGTATGAGGTCGCCATGATTCAGGGGCCAACTCAACGTCAGCTAACAACAATAATTCATTCAGATCTAAAGAGTTAACCCAATTAGTAGGGGAGATGGTGGTGGGACTTCTGTAGGCCAGGAGGAACAACAGAGAGTAACAACCAACGAGTATTCAAAAAAAGCTGGAGCTCTTCAACAAATAAGGACAAGTCCCAAGGCAGGCCATTCAAATTAGGCATTTGGATCAAATATAGTTTAAGGTTAATAATAATAGCAATTAACTACTGCATCAGGCCCTTTATTTGATTCTTTGCATGTGATCCTAACAACAATCCTATAAAACAGGAATTATTATCTGTAATTGTCCAGCTTTTGCATGCATATGAGGAGATTGAAAACACCATGGGTTGGGCCTGGCATACCTTAGTCCTTAAAGTGACATCTTTGCTTTTTAACACTTTAAAGAGGTCTGTTTGCAGCAGATTTGCCCAAAGCAACACATCATTTGATTTCTTGACTGCCACTTCCATGAGCGTTGATTGTGGATCTAAGTAAAATGAAATTCTTGACTTCAATATTTTTTTTCTGTTCATCATGAAATTGCTTATGGGTTCAGTTGTGAGAATTTTTGTTTTCTTTATGTTGAGGTGCAGTCCATACTGAAGGCTATAGTCTTTGATCTTCATCAGTAAGTGCTTCAAGGCCTCTTCACTTTCAGCAAGCAAGGTTGTGTCATCTGCATATCTTCCAATCCTATTGCTGTGTTCTTCTTCACATAGTCCAGTTTCTCGGATTATTTGTTCAGCATACAGATTAAATTACAAGTTTGAATTGACTGAAGCAGTTCTACTCTATACTATAGGGTTGCCATGAGTTGGAATTGACTCGACAGCAATGGGTTTGGGTTTTTTTGTTTGTCTGTTTTATACAGGTTAAATAAGTATGATGAAAGGATACAATCATGTTACACACCTTACCCGATTTTACACCAGGCAGTATTCCCTAGTTCTGCTCAAACAACTGCCTCTTGGTCTATGTACAGTTTCCTCATGAATACAATTAAGTGTTCTGGAATTTCCATTCTTGGCAATGTTATCCATAATTTGCTATGATCCACACAATTGAATGCCTTTGTATAGTTAATAAAACACAAGTAAACATCTTTCTGGTATTCTCTGCTTTCATCCAAGATCCATCTGACATCAGCAATGATATCCCTTGTTCCACGTCCACTTCTGAATCCCGCTTGAATTTCTGGAAGTTCCCTGTCAACATACAGCTGCAACCGTTTTTGAATTATCTTCAGCAAAATTTTACTTGAGTGTGATATTAATGATATTGTTACATGATTTCCACATTCTTTTGCATCACCTTTCTTTGGGATGGGCACAAATATGGATCTCTTCCAGTCAGCTGGCCAGTAGCTGTCTTCCAAATTTCTTGGCATAAACGGGTACTTCCGGCCTGCATCTGTTTGTTGAAACATCTCAATTTGTATCCCATCAATTCCTAGAGCCTTATTTTTCAGCAATGCCTTCAGTGCAGCTTGGACTTCTTCCCTCAATACCATTGGTTCTTGATCATAAACTATCTCCTGAAATGAATGAATGCAGAACAATTCTTTTTTGTATAGTGACTCTGTGTATTCCTTCCATCTTCTTTTGATGCTTCCTGTGTCATTCTATACTTTGCCCATAGAATCCTTCAATACTGCAATTCGAGGATTGAATTTTTTCTTTATTTCTTTCAGTCTGAGAAATGCTAAGCATGTTCTCACCATTTGGTTTTCTAACTCCAGGCCTTCACAGTGGCATCAATAAGGGGTGTGGGGGTACAGCTAGCACTGGGTGACACTGTCAGAGGGAGTGACACCAAAATGATTGTCTATAAAATTTTTGTGCAGTATTTAGCAGAAATTTATCATTTTTTTATAGAAACATTCCTGTAGTTAGTTATAACTGAAGCCTCCACTGAGGCTTTCCCTGCTCCACCGCAGTTCCTCCTTCCCCTCCCCCCATCCCTTGCAGCTCAACAAACCATGGCTTCTAACTGCACTTTGGCCCAACCATGCCACAGCCCTAACCACAGTTTGAATTTGGCGCCAGCAGCCCATGCATGCGTGAACCAGGAGTTTGGTGCATGTGCACGACCTGAAGAGTTGTGTCCTCACTCTGTCCTTGGACCTAAGTGTCACTGACATGATTCAGCATCCGAAACTCCAAACGTGGACATGGGATGGCTAAGGGCAGAGTGTTCCAGGTACCAATCCCAACCCCCAGATGGCACAGGAAATAAAAAGCTCCCTAACCAACTCAGGAGGGGAGCATGTGGTCTTTCGGCTGCTAGGTCCCATGTAGCTCCTTGTTTGCACAAACAATAAATTGCCACTGTCTGTTTCCCTTGCACCTGGTGGTGTGGTATATGTCTTATTTCGATCGGCTAATAGGACAGGAAGAGAACCGGTGTTCAAAACACAAAACATTACAACAAAACATTTTTTATAAGTTCACCTTACAGGTATCAATAGACCAACAAGGCTAAAACTCTTTGCTAGTTTACTTTTTGAACCTTCTCATGCACTCTGGTCACAGCTGTCATTATTACCCAATTGCAATGACACTTCCAATCACCTGGTTTCCTCTGCATGTATTACAATCACATGCTGTTGTTTTTTTTGCTGCCTGTGTTTTTATAGTCGCTAATTTTGTCAAATTTTCTGGTGTTTAAATACACTGTTGTGGTAATTTGCATGGGGAGGGTGGCACCATGAGTTACCACACTGGGTGACACCAGCTCTAATGATGTCACTGAGTCTTCGCACATTTCTTTATAATACTTTACTTCGTCTTCTGGAGCCACACTTCAAATCTTCTGTTCTGCTTTTTACTTCATCATTTCTTCCAGTCACTTTAGCTACTCTGTGTTCAAGAGCAAGTTTCAGAGACTTTTCTGACATCCATTTTGGTCTTTTCTTTCTTCCCTGTATTTTTAATAACATTTTATTTTCTTCATGTACAATGTCCTTGATTCCACCAGTTGTTTGGTCTTCAGTTGTTAGTGTTCAATGCTTCAAGTCTATTCTTGAAATGGTCTCTAAATCCAGGTGGAATATACTCAAGTTTATACTTTGGCTCTTGTCAATTTGTTTTAATTTTCTGCAGCTTCAACTTGAACTTGTATATGAGCAACTGATGTTCTTTCTATAGCTGGTCCCTGGCCTCATTCTGACTGAAGATATCAAGCTTCTGCATCTCCTCTTTCCACAGACGTAGTCGATTTTATTCCCGTGTATGACAAGGTCCATGCGTATAGTCTCTGTTTGTATTATTGAAAAAAGGTATTTCCGATGAATAGATTATTGGTTTTGCAAAATTCTATCATTCAATCTCTGACATCATTTCTATCACTAAGGTCACATTTTCAACTATTTACCCTTCTTTGTTTCCAACTTTTGCTTTTCAATTACCAGCAATTATCAATGCATCTTGATTGCATGTATGATTGATTTCAGACTGCAGAAGTTGGTAAAAATTTTCAACTTCTTTATTTTTGGCATTAGTGGTTAGTACGTAAATTTGAATATTAGTTGTTGTCTTAGTTATCTAGTGCTGCTTTAATAGAAATACCACAAGTGGATGACTTCAACAAACAGAAGTGTATTCTCTCACAGTCTAATAGGCTAGAAGTCCAAATTCAGGGCACAGCTCCAGGGGAAGTCTTTCTCTCTGTGTTAGCTCTGGAGGAAGGTCCTTGTCATCAATCTTCTCTAGTCTAGGACTTTCTCAGTGCAGGGACCCAGGGTCAAAGGACATGCTCTGTTCCTGGCACTACTTTCTAGGTGGTGTGAGGTCCCCCCGACCCCCGCTTGCTTCTCTCTTTTATACCTCCAAAGAGATTGATTTAAAATACAACCAAATCTTACAGATTGAGTCCTGCCTTATTAACATTGTTGTTGTTAAGTGCCATTGAGTCAGTTCCTACTCATAGCAACCCTATGCACAACAGAACGAAACACTGCCCGGTCCTGCGCCATCCTTACAATTGTTATTATGCCTGAGCCCATTTTTGCAGCCACTGTGTCAATCCACCTCGTTGAGGGTCTTCCTCTTTTCTGCTGACCCTGTACTTTGCCAAGCATGATGTCCTTCTCCAGGGACTGATCCTTCCTGACAACGTGTCCAAAATATGTAAGACGAAGTCTGGCCATCCTTGCTTCTAAGGGGCATTCTGGCTGTACTTCTTCCAAGACTTACTAACATAACTGCCTCTAATCCTGCCTCATTAACATCAGAGAGGTAGGATTTACAACACATAGGAAAATCACAGCAGGTCACAAAATGGTGGACAACCACATAAAACTGGGAACCATGTCTTAGCCAGGTTGACACACATTTTTGGGAGACACAATTCAATCCGTAACACTGTGAAGCAACTAAAACTCTCATTGTTTTAGCCACTGTGTCAGTCTATCTCATTGAGGGTCTTCCTCTTTTTCGATAACCCTCTACTTTACAAATCATGATGTCTTTCTCCAGGGACTGATCCCTCCTGATAACATGTCCAAAGTATGTGAGAGGGAGTCTCACCATTCTCTCTTCTAAGGAGCATGCTGGCTGTACCTTTTCCAAGACAGATTTGTTTGTTCTTTTGACAGTCCATGGTATATTCAAAATTCTTTACCAATACCATAATTCAAAGGCATCAATTCTTCAGTCTTCTTTATTCATTCTGGACACACACACACACAGATAAGATTTGAATACTATTTTTAAGAGAACAATCAGAAAACAAGAGCCTTTAAGAATTAAAAATATGAGAGCAGAAATGAAAAACTCATTTAACCAATAAAACCCTACTAGTTGTTAACTAAGAAGCCCTGGTGTTGCAGTGGTTAAAGTGCTCAGCTGCTAACCCAAAGGTCAGTGGTTTGAACCCACCAACTATTCTGTGGGAGAAAGATGTGACAGTTTGCTTCCATAAAGATCAGTGTCCCCTAAGCAATGACTCCTCTTTTACTTCACTCTCCCCCGTCCCTGGTAATTCTTGGAATAAAATGTGGTCTCTCTACACTTGCCTGTTCTAGATATTTCATGTAAGTGTCTCCCATCCTTTTTGATTGTAGGATCAACAATTCCAAACCTCCAAAAGCCAAACCCATTGCCGTCGAGTCAATTCCGACTCATGGTGATCCTATAGGACAAAGTAGAACTGCCTCATACAGTCTCCAAGGAGCACCTGGTGGATTTGAACTGCTGACCTCTTTGTTAGCAGCTGTTGCACTTAACAACTACGCCACCAGGGTTTCCATCAACAACTCCAAGAGAGGTCATCTGTCTCTCCTTCCTTCTTCCTTAAAGAATATGGAATATCACCAGGTCTAAGAGGAAAATGACTCCTATACTTATCCCTTGGCACAGTGGTTAAACATTCTGCTGCTAACCTAAAGGTCAGAAGTTCGAATCTACCAGTTGCTCCTTAGAAACCCTATGGGGCAGTTCTACTCTGTCCTGTACACTATGAGTCAGAATCGACTGAATGGCAATGGGTTTGGTTTTTTGATTTATGCCTACCTCCTGGAGCTCATGTATTCAAACTCCAAGAGAAAAATTAATTTGCCAAGTATTCTTACTAGACTCAACATGCCCAATGCATTTGAATAGCCATTTTACATTTTCAAATGTGCTGACAGGTACCATATAATGAGGTTCCTTGCCTGTGCTGCCGCTTGTTTCTCTGCATTCAGTATTATTACCTGAGCTCTGCCAGTTGTGAATCTCAGCAACCAGTAGATGGCATCACCATTTAATATTAATTCTGAATGCTCACCCGGTGAGCAGCCCCTTCCGACTTGAGGAAATAAGACCCTTTTCTAGCATTTCAAAACAGTTGTTCATAATTAAGGTAAAATCATTATGCAGGAGCCCTGGTGGCTCACTGGTTTAAGCGCTTGGCTGCTAACAGAAAGTCAGCCATTAGAACCCATGAGCCACTCTGCAGGAGAAGGTATGGCAGTCTTCTTCCGAAAAGATTTACAGCCTTGGAAATCCTATGGGGCAGTTCTACTCTGTTCTATAGGATCACTATGAGCTGGAATCAACTGGATGGCAGTGTTCTCTTTTGTTTTGTTTTAATCATGCAACCTCCTGGAATTTCATCACAATGGCTTTTATAAATGTATTCAAAATTAGAGTTTACAGCCTATAGTGCCACAGTGGTTAAGTACTCAGCTGCTGACCAAAAGGTCGGTGGCTCAAACCCATCAGCTACTCCACAAGAAAAAGATGTGGCAGTCACCTTCCATAAAGATTACAGCCTGGGAAACCCTATGGGGCAGTTCTACCCTGTCCTACAGGGTCACTGTGAGTTGGAATCCACTCAACAGCAATGGGTAGCGGATTGAATGGAGGGCCCCCATAAGGATATCTGCACACCCAAATTCCTGGAACTTATGAATGTGACCTTATTTAGAATAAGAGTCTTTGTAGATATAATAAAATTATGAATTGTGACATAACATCATCCCGGATTTTCCAGACGGACCTAACTCCAGTGATAATTGTCTTCATAAGTAACAGAAGAGAAGACACGGAGAAGAGAAGGCCATGTGAAGACAGAAGCAGAGACTGGAGTTATGCAGCCACAAGCCAAGGAACACCTGGGGCCATCAGTAGCTGTAAGAGGCAAGAAGGATCATCCCCTAGTACCACCAGAGGGACCGCAGCCTGGCAACAAGATTTATGCTGATGGGTAAAAGGCTATTAGTGCCTTAATTTTGGAGTTCTGGCCTCCAGGACTATGAGAGAATACATCTGTGTTGTTTGAAGCCTCCAGGTTTGTGGTAATTTGTCATGGCAGCCCTATGAAACTAACGCACAGTTCAAATAAGTACAGCTGAGTCAAAAGCAAGGCAGATTGTTTAATAAAATGAGGAAGTTTCAAAATCAAGTACTTTCTTAACTAAAATGTCCAACCTACTAAACTATAGATCTATGCTTATGTCATTTAAACCAGGAATGTTCATATCATCTCTGAGAAGAAGTACTATTGAAGTCTTCTATTTTGATTCCCCCAAAGATAACAAACCTTGTCTCTTTTCTAAGATCATACGACTCCCATACATCATGCTGGAACAATGAAGCATTCATTTGTCCACGACAACTTTTCTGAGTGAAAGAATTGCTGGTGCAGTATTAGAAACAAAGCGGAAACCACATAGAGATAAATGCCTGTTACAGTCATCTCTGAATAAGCCATTCTTGTCTAATTTGCTATGACTTTGCATGAGCACCCATGCAAATGCACTCAGCAAATGCTTATTGTGCACCTAGCACAGGTTGTGCTTCTTGTGCTGAGGAGTCAAAGACAAATCAGATATAGCTCCTGTGGTTTGGTCAAGAAGATCAATGTTTACTGAGGTAGACAAACAAGGAGTCAGATATGGTATCTAGCTTAGTTTTCTAATGCTGCTGTAATATAAACACAAGTAGATGGCTTCAAAGAACAGAAATTTATTTTCTTACAGTTCAAGAGACTAAAAGCCCAAACAGGGTCTTAGTCATGTTGATTCCTTCCCTGTCAGTAGCCCGGGACTTTCTTGGTTCCTTGGCATTCCTTGACTTATAGATGACCCTGACATGGCGTCTATCTTCCCTCTTGTGCATCCCTGTGTCTATTCTGGTCTTTTTATAATTCAGAAGTGATTAGTTTCAGAATTCACCCTATACTGGTATGGCCTAATTAACATAACAAAAGAAAATTCTATTTCTAAACAAGATCACATCAGAGGTACCAAAACCAAAACCAACCAAACCATTGCTATTGTCATGTCTGAGTCATGACAACCCCCATGTGTTTCAGGGTAGAACTGCTCCATAGAGTCTTCTTGGATGTAATCTTATGGAAGCAGATTGCCAGGCCTTTCTTCCATGGTACTGCTGAGTGAGTTCTAACAGCCAACCTTTAGGTTAGTACTTGAACGCAAACTATTCTCACCACCCAGGGACCTTTCCACAGGTACAAGGGCCAGGAATTCAATGCATATTTTGGGGGGATACAACTAAATCCATAACAGAAACTGTGATGGGTGGGAAAGCACCAGGGGTGGTGGGAGCACAAATAGGAGGCACCCCTAACCAAGGCGGCAGGAGAAGGAAGAGATGGCGCCTGGGCTGACTCTTGGAGGCTTGGTTAGCTGGGCTGGGGGCTGGGACACGTTCTGGGAGGGAACAGAAGATGAGAGGATAGAATCTGGGAAATCACCAGAGGGTCAGCATGTCTGGTTTGAAGAATTATATTACAAAAAAGGATGGAGAGGCAAACAGGATCATGATCAAGAGGGGCCTTGATAAAGGGTCCAAATTTACCCGTAAGACAATGGAGAGCCATTACAGGGTATTTCATCAGTTATCAAGTGATGTGGTAGAGAAAAAACATCATAAAGTTTGGTAAAGCAAAAAGAAAATTTCATTCGGCATATATCCAAAGAGGCAAAAGTAGGAAATCGGACAAGCATGTTGCCAGAGCCATGTCTGCCCAAGTTCAAGGAACATTACAGAATCATCAGTATATACTAATGTTACAAATGGACAAACCACAGAAAGCTTCACCTTTTCACAGATTGGCTAGAAATTGTGATCCGATATTTTGAATTGTCTTTCTTAACAATCATTGGTACAGGTTTCAGTCAGGCGGGTCTTCATTGGTCCAACAAATTTTCTGTTCACTAAATGCTAATACAAAATATAAGCGTAGAAAGTCTTTTGTGTTCTGTTAGACTGGTTTATGTAAAAGGTTCCCTAAAAGATATTTTCCAAGATTATCCTAGCTATAGTCTTTCTACCTCAGGGCCCGGTTGACATGTCCTTGTGAGCCCAGCTCTAGCTGGGTCACATTCCCTATGCTCAAGGACAGGGAATAATGATTCCAATATTATTTTCTAAATCAGTGATATGATCGATTGATACATGGAAATATTCACGAGCTGGTGTATATATAAATGTTGGCTCAGAATAGGACAGAAGTAGTTAGAGACACCAGGTAAGAGGTCGTTGCCGCCCTGCAGATGTTATGAAAGCCTGGCAGTGGCAATAGGGGTGAAGAGCAGGAGGAGAATGTCTGGAGAAGGGATTAAGAAGGTAGTTCTTAGGACTAGATATGGGGCCAGGAAGGGAAAAGTAGGATTTGAGGATGACTCTCACTAGGTTTTGAGCTTCTGAAAGAATAAGTACTGTCTTTATATTCATCTCAGTGCCGACCCAGCCACTTATACAAAATAAGTCCTCCATTTGTTAGTAGCTGAACCAAATTTCCCAGTTTTCTATTAGAAGCCGAGGTTCCAGGCACTTTCCACGGGGCTCCTGGAATACCCTTCACTTTCAAGTATATAAAGCTGTTCGGGGAGAGAATTTACGGCTCTCAGAAGGGCCTTCTGTTTTTGTTCGTCTGCCCATTTAGCAGCTTCTTACTGGATTAATGACCTGCGGCATGAATCACAGTGACTATCCGACTCAGAGGCATAGCGCGGGAGGGGACAGAGGGAGGCACTTGCCAAGCCCAAGGGGGCGCCAGAGGAGGTGCAGAATTACAATTTTAGGCACCACAAATATGAAAGGTTCCTGACTGAGGCAGCAGGACAAGAGGGGGAAGGAGAAAGAAGGTGTTTCTGCTGACTTGTCCCAGCTATTAACAACTATTCATCTTGAAATTGGGGAGGGGAGGCACGATTTAGAGACTGTCCCTAAGCTTGTTACCCTCACTAAGCCCCTGCTATCAGTGCAGAGTTAAGTGCTGAGAGAAGGTTTATGGAAGAGTTGTGTCTGAGGCCGCCTTGAGCTCCAGGCAAAGGTCAATCGCGATTGAAATCCCTCTTACCCTCCCTCTGATACCCGCCCCCCGGGGTTTCTCATGGATATCTATTAAAAAAAAAAAAAAATCAAACCTGTTGCCGTGGAGTTGAGTCTGACTTATAGTGGACTTAGCTCTAAACCACTAAGCCACCAGGGTTTCCATGGATATGTATAGACTATACTTTTTTTTTTTTAATACTTATTTATACTCATTCTGTGCAAAGGCATCCTGTTTGTGTCTGTCTAGGTACAATCCGTAAAGAGACTCCTGTAAAACCCATTAAGTAATGGTTGCGGCCCTATAGGACAGAGTAGAACTGCCCTATACTGTTTCCAAGGAGCGACCAGGGATTTGAACTGCCGACCTTTTCTTTAGCAGCCATAGCACTTAACCACTACACCACCAAGGTTTCCAGAAATTCCTATAGCACTCCTGATTGAAGCCTTTTTAAATCATTTTACTGACTGATGAGCAAGCAAAGCACTGTGTTCATGCAGTGCTGGGTACGCGTGAATAGCGAACTTACTTCTTGAGACTGAGGGATCTCCAATGTGCTTGGACAGGCAGGTTTTCCAGAAAGAAGATAAGAAAACAAGAGCACCTAGGACTGGAAGCTGGAGGGTCAGCAGAGGTAGTGTGAGCAGTAGGCAGTCATTCAACAGAGGGAGATGACTTGGGGTAGCGTTGGTCAGAGAAAGCCTCACAGAACTTGGCCTCAAAAGATAGGATTTAGTCAAAGTTATGGGAGGATGTTATGGGTTAATCGTGCCCCTCCCCCCTCAAGTAAAAAACCAAAACCCACTGCTGTCGAGTCAATTCCAACTCCTAGTGACCCTGTAGGACAGAGTAGAACTGTCTTTTTTTTTTTTAGGACAGAGTAGAACTGCCCCATAGAGTTTCCAAGGAACTGCTGACCTTTTGGTAGGTAGCCGTAACACTTAACCACTACGCCACCAGGGTTTCCTCAAATATGTATTGAAATCCTGGCCATAGTTTGTCTGTGATTTAATCATGAGATTAAATCAGTTGGCCTTGGGTAGAGCAGATTACCTTCCAGAATGCTATCTAATGTAGTAGAATCAATTAACCAGTCGGGGTAATACCACTACAGGGTGGATCCTGAATGTACTAATTTTGGGGTTGTAATAAGAGCAGAGATATCATTGCTGATGTCAGATGGATCTTGGCTGAAAGCAGAGAATACCAGAAGGATGTTTACCTGTGTTTTATTGACTATGCAAAAGCATTCAACTGCGTGGATCATAACAAACTACCAATAATGTTGCAGAGAATGGGAATGCCAGGACACTTAATTGTGCTCATGAGGAACCTTTACATAGATCAAGAGGTGGCTGTTCAGACAGAACAAGGGGATACTGATTGGTTTAAAGGCAGGAAAGGTGTGAGTCAGGGTTGTATCTTTTCACCATACCTATTTAATCTGTATGCTGAGCAAATAATCTGAGAAACTGGACTATATGAAGAAGAATGGGGCATCAGGATTGGAGAAAGACTCATTAACAACCTGTGCTATGCAGATGACACAGCCTTGCTTGCTGAAAGTGAAGAGGACTTGAAGCACTTACTAATGAAGATCAAAGGCCAAAGCCTTCAGTATGGATTGCACCTCAGCATAAAGAAAACAAAAATCCTCACAACTGGACCAATGAGCAACGTCATGATAAATGGAGAAAAGATTGAAGTTGTCAAGGATTTCATTTTACCTGGATCCACAATCAACAGCCATGGAAGCAGCAGTCAAGAAATCAAAAGACATGCTGCATTGGGTAAATCTACTGCAAAGACCTCTTCAAAGTGTTGAAGAGCAAAGATGTCACCTTGAAGACTAAGGTGCGCCTGACCCAAGCCATGGTATTTTCAATCCCATCATATGCATGTGAAAGCTGGATAAGGAAGACCGAAGAATTGATGCCTTTGAATTGTGGTGTTGGAGAAGAATATTGAATATACCACAGACTGCCAAAAGAACGAACAAATCTGTCTTGGAAGAAGTACAACCAGAATGCTCCTTAGAAGCAAGGATGGCGAGACTGTGTCTTACATACTTTGGACGTGTTGTCAGGAGGGATGAATCCCTGGAGAAGGACATCATGCTTGGCAGAGTACAGGGTCAGCGGAAAAGAGGAAGAACCTCAATGAAGTGGATTGACACAGGGGCTGCAACAACGAACTCAAGCATAACAACGATTGTAAGGATGGCTCAGGACCGGGCAGTGTTTCCTTCTGTTGTGCATAGGGTCGCTATGAATTGGAACCAACTCAATGGCACCTAACAACAACAACAACAATAAGAGCAGTATAGACCCAAACAAGCACCAACTACAGAGGAGGGGCAGGGCATGTGAGGGCCCTCTAAAAGCCAAGAAACACCTGGATTTGCCAACAAGGCTGAGACCCTGATTTGGATTTCTAGTCCCCAGAACTGTGAGAAAATAAGTTTCTGTTCTTCAAAGCCACTCACTTGTGATATTTCTGTTACAACAGCACAAGGAAATGAAGACCCATAACCTCCTACCATTGGGTGGATTCTGACTTACGGTAGCCCCATGTCGTACAGAGTAGGACAGCTCCATAGAATTTTCTTGGCTGTGATCTTTATATAAGCAGATTGGCAGGCCTTTCTTCCATGGCACCACTGGGTGGGTTCAAACGGCCAATCTTTAGGCTAGTAGTCAAGCACAAACTGTTTACACCACCCGGAGACCAGAAAACTAAGACAGGGCAGTACCATTGACATTTTGGGCAGGAGGATTCATTGCATGGGTTGTATCCCATGCTCTACATGCTGTTTAGCATCCCTAATCTCTGCCCACTAAGTGTCAGTAGGTCCAAGCCAACCCCCTCCCCCACACACACATTTCCAAATGTACTACTTAGACGGTTGTACTTTCCTGGGTAGTGAGCCACTGGTGAATGGCGAAGAGGAATCTTGGTGGGTGAACCAAATGGAGGAGATGAAGGTGTGAAGAAGGATATGAGGCTCATTCCTGTACCGCTGAGAGACCATCAGGTGGTGGCAGAGAATGCCATAGGAAAGCAACATTGAAATCAGGCTACAAATGAGCTTTAGTGTTAAATGCTATTCACAATGTGTTCAAATGACCCAGAAAGACCATGCTAAACACTAAAGTCAGGTCCAGTTGAGAAGACAAAGTCATGCAGTGGGACGTGAGCTTCCAACTCAGGCTTAATTTGAACCCTGGCTCCACCACTTGCTAGCTATTCTTTGGTAAGCTACTCCTGTTCTCTTAGCCTGCTCTATTACCTTCAAAATGAAGAGCAGAATTCCTCAAAGAGTTGGAGAAATGTATATAAAGTGCCAGACTCACAGTGGTATTCAAAGATTGTTATGATCACTTGTGTTAACATAAATTCAGAGTCATACAAATTAAAGGGAATGTGAGAAAATGGGAAGGGAGACTATTTGTGGAGCACTCAGGGGCCCAACAAAAATCTAAGATGAGTTTTATTAAACTATGTTTGTTCAACACCGGTTGTTGTTGTTGCTGTTAGTTGCCACTGAGTCACCTTGCACTCATGGGGAGCCCATGTGTGCAGACTAGAACTGCTCCCTAGAGTTCTCAATGCTGTGACTTTTCAGAAGCAGATCAACAAGCCTGTCTACTGAGGTACCCCTGGGTGGGTTCAAACTGCCAACCTTGCCAGTAGTGGAGCATTTAACCATTTAACTAAGTGCTAAATGTTAATAACTTATTTAATTCAACACCAACTTTCTGAGGTAGCTGGTATTATATTCATTTTGCAGATGAGGAAAATGAGACGCAGAGAGGTTAAATAAGTCTCCTAATGTAGAAAAAGAAATAATAAACCGCTCCGATTCATACTTTACATTACACATAAACAGTAATTTCTGATGGATTATAGACATAACCATAAAAGTTAAAACTATAAAGCTTGTAGAAAATAACAGGGGACAATATCTTTGTAACCTCGAGGTAGGCAAAGATTTCTTAGAAGAACACAAAAAGCACCAACTTTAAACAAAAAGAAAATGAATCCTTTGAGATCTTATCGAAATTAAAAGCTTCTGTTCATCAAATAACACTTTAAAGAAAATGATTTTTTTTTTAAGATAGAACACAGAAAGCACTAACCATAAAAGAAAATTTCTGATGCCTTTAACTTCATCAGTATTATACTCTTCTCTTTGAAAGGCACCATTAAGAAAATGAAAAGAGAAGCTACAGATTGGAAAAATGTATTTGCCATACATATCTCTGACCAAAGGCTGGCATTCAGAATATTAAAAAAAAAAAACTATAATCAATAAAAAAAATTACTAACAACTCAATAAAAAATATGAACAAAAGACTTGAATACTTTATAAAAGAAGATATGCAAATGGCCAAAAGCTCAGGACAGGGTGCTCAACCTTAGAAGTCATCAGAGAAATACAAATTAAAATCATAATGAAATACCACTTCACACCCACTAAAACATCTAAAAGTAAAAAGACTGACAACACAGATGTTAGTGGAATGTGAAGTGGGTAACTTTCATACATTTTTGATGGGAGTGTAAAATGGTAGGCCAACTCTGGAAAACTCGTTGGTAGTTTCTTATAAAGTTACATTTAAATTTCCATCCAGTTGTTCTACTCCTAGATATTTATCCAAGAAAAATTGAAAGCAAATGTCCACAAAAAGAGACTTGTATAAGAATATTTATAGCATATTTTTTCATAATAGCAAAAAACTGAAAACAATAAAATATCCATCAATAGAAAAATACATAAACAAACTGTGATAGATTCATAGAATGGTACCCAAACCATAGAATGGTATACCACTCGAAAATTAAAAAAAAAAAAAGAACTGATATATGCAACAACATGACGAATCTCATAATGTTGAGAAAAATTCAAGAGTTCATACGACACAAATCCATTTACATAAAGTTTAAAAACAGGCAACACAAAGCCACAGCAATAGAAATAAGAACATAGGTTGCCTATGGGAGTAGAATTAACTGGAAGGAGAAATGAGAGAATGCATGAATGAATAGTGGAAATATTCCATACATTATCTGGAGATAAGTTGTTGGTGTTGTTAGATGCCATCAAGTCAGTTCTGACTCATTATAACCCTATGAACAAAGAACAAAATACTGCCCGGTCCTGCATCATCCTCACAATCTTTGTTAAGCTTAAGCCCGTTGTTGCAGCCACTGTGTCAGTCCAGCTCATTGAGGGTCTTCTTCCTTTTCGCTGGCCCTCCGCTTTACCAAGTATGATACCCTTCTCCAGCATGATGTCTACCTGATAACATGTCTAAAGTATGTGAGACGAAGACTTTCCATCCTTGCTTCTAAGGAGCATTCTGGCTGTACATCTTCTAAGACAGATTTGTTCGTTCTTCTGGTAGTCCATGGTATATTCAATATTCTCTGCCAACGCCATAATTCAAAGCCTTCAATTCTTTAGTATATAGGTTAAATGGTAGTATACCAGTACCCACTTGCTGTCTAGTCAGTTCTGACTCATGGTGACCCCATGTGTGTCAGAGTAAAACTGTGCTTCATAGGGTTTTCAGCAGCTGATTTTTGGAAAGTAAATCACCAGGCCTTTCTTCTGAGGTACCTCTGGGAAGACTTGAACTTCCAATCTTTCCATCAGCAGCAAAGCACATCAATTGTTTATACACCCAGGGACTTCAAATGGGCATATATGTTTGTTAAAACCCTTTGAGGCCCTGAGAGTATGGCTCCCAGACTTCCTTTTAACTCAGTACTGAAGTCAGTCCTGGGGTTCACCCTTCAGCCAAAGATTAGACAGGCCCATAAAACAAAACGAGGCTAAATGGGGCAAGGACAAGAAGGCAGGAGGGGGCAGGAAAGCCGGTAATGGGGAACCCAAGGTCGAGAAGGGGAGTGTGTTGTCATGTTGCAGAGGTGGCAATCAGTGTTACAAACCAGTATGTGTATTAATTGCTTAAAGAGAAAGTAATTTGCTCTGTAAACCCTCTTTTGTTTTGCAGAACTATGACCTGCCAGCATTATACAAAGTTCATAAAAAGAAATCAGTAAGTCTCTTGATTCTGACTTAACTACATTCAGCATGAAAAGCTTTTCAATAAGTGGCTATTTCTTCAGTTTCAGGTTTTCTGGGTAAATAAAGAACGCCAGACTAGGAAATATGATAATTAACTGTAAAATGGACTTATACTCAAACAGCCAATAATTTGGCTTAATTAAGATAACAAATACTTTCTTGAATGTTTTGGGCACAAAAAAGAAAAAAAATAAACTAAGTTTTTGCTCTTTTTATATAATATATATTTTTTCAGTTTATACTAAAACAGTTCATATTAAGAAGGTAATTTAATGGAAGAACCTTCCTTTTGATATTTGAATCATTTTGAAACCCCGCTCTGCCATTCCTGCTAACCATGGTTTGTTCGCTCTGTAGAGCTTTGTGCATGCAAGAACCAAGATCTTGGCGCGTGCACATACCAAGGAAATCGTGTCCTCACCTGACGCAGGACCGAGCATCACGGAAGGGAAGCTGTTTTCCAGCCCACAGTTCCACCAGAGCCCCTTTGGAACGCAAGAAGTCCCACAACTGGAACTTCCTACAAAGAATGACTCAGCATGATTTAGCATCCGGATCTGCAAATTTGGGTAAGGGAGGGCTCAGGGTGTAGGGTTTCAGATGCCCATCCCCACCCAGCTCCCACTCGAGGACATATAATGTCTCCGATCTCCTTGGGGTCGGGGAGGGGAGCGCATGGTCTTTCAGCCACGAGGCCTGACGTTGCTCCTAGCCTGCTCAGAAAATAAATTTGCTGCTTTCTGTTTCCAAGCTTGTGCTGGTCTCATTTCCATTGGCTAATAGGACAGAACAAGAACCCCAAAGGTGTTTGGTTACAATCTGCTAAAACGGATTGCAACACTTTTTTTAAAAATACTCTTTGGGTAGCATAACCACCAAAAAAAAAAAAAAAGGACAAGTTAAACAGCAACAAAAATTTCTTTTCTTACAAGAGGACATTGAAGTGGACCTAGTTTGGTTTTCTTCTTAAAGCTCTCCAAAGACAAAAGTGAACTAAAACGTATTTAAAATGAATTTTAAAATTGTTTACTAAATTACTGGTTTCCTGAACACTTTCTGTTTTTCTTGATGCAGGTTCTTCTGCCTGCTTCTTCTCTTGCTCTTTTCCCTGATCCAGCTGCACCATTTTCATCACGTTCATCATCACTATTGAATCTGGGTTTTTTGTCCTGAAACTGTACTTTTCCTTTAGCATACCCAGCCTGGGCTACCTCATTTCCCTTTCCTTTTCCTTTAAATTTGCGACCTTTTGACTTCCATTTGTTTAGGGATTCTTGTTGATCTTCCATGATTTTTTTCAATGCCAAGAAGCACCTATTTTTAATTGAATAAATTTATGTTCTGTATTGGAATACAACGAAATGTTGGAGGCCTATAATTACACAGAATCATAAATAGAGACACTTATTTAATGAGGTTTTTCTTACAGAAGATTTGTTAAGAATAGTACTCTGAATGAAGGCAAAAAAAAAGTCATCTGTGAAAATATTTGGGTTGGAACATTTATACGTTTCAACATGCCAAACTTTAAGATTCTGAATATCCTCCCATTAAGCAGTGTGGTTTCTGACGCCCCTTTAACTTTCCTGAAACTCAGGAGGAGACCCGACTGCCAGTGGTCTGGCGAGAGTCATAAAGTAGGGCAGAAAGGACACACCCTCAGCACTGTAACCTGCAATCACCCTGGTGTTGTATGCTTTTCTGCATGTCATCGTTGGCCTGCTAGGCTCCAAAGTCCGCTACTTAGACTGATAGTATCTACCCGGTCCTCTCACGCTGGCATATCTTAAAAAGTAGTTTTGTTTTGTTCTGTTTATAAAAGTAATATGTGTTCATTGCAAAAAAAAAAAAAACCCAAAAAACAAAAATCTGGCACAATGATATAGTATATAGAAAAAATATAAGGGCCATCTCCAATCATACCACCAAGAGATAACCACATTTAACTCATTGGTTGTGTGTCTATCTAAATGTTTTCTGTATACAAATGAATGCATGCTTTTTAATACACAAAATAAAAATTTAAAAATATACTTTTTTTATCTTTTAAAAAATGTTTTCCAACATATTATGGGCTTCCTTCCCTTTCAACAAATAGATGCATTAGGATCTACTAAAATCCAGACAGACCTCTGGTAGCCTGGTGGTTAAGAGCTCGGATGTTAACCAAAAATACAGCAGTTCAGATCCACCAGCCACTCCTTGGAAACACTATGAGGCAGTTGTACTCTGCCCTATAGGGTCAGTATGAGGCAGAATCCACTCAAAGGCTATGAGTTTCAAAATCCACAAAAGCCGACCCCGCCCCCACCTCACGGCTATGTTTTATTTAGACTCAGTGCAGTAAGGTAAAGTTTCATTAGCAAAAAAGGCAAAGACCACTTAATGCTAAGCAAAGTTCAGGCATTAGCACAAACTGTTTCTAAGTCTCTGCCTGTTATTGTTGTTGTTAGGTGACCTTGAGTCAGTTTGGACTCATAGCGACATTATGCAGAACAGAAGGAAACACTGCTCCGTCCTGCATCATCCTCAACAGCCATTATTATGCTTTAGCCCATTGTTGCAGCCAATGTGTCAATCCATCTCGTTGAGGGTCTTCTTTTTTTTCCCTAACCCTCTACCTTACCAAGCATGATATCCTTCTCCAGGGACTAATCCCTCCTGATAATGTGTCCAAGGTGTGTGAGTCAAAGTCTCATCATCCTCACGTCTAACAGCACTCTGGCTGTACTTCGAAGACAGATATGTTTGTTCTTCTGGCAGCCCATGGTATATTCAATATTCTTCGCCATCACCATAATTCAAAGACATCAATTCTTCATCTTTCTCATCAAGAACTGATAGTACTGAAGGATGAAGTCCAAGCTGAACTGAAGGTATTGGTGAAAAATAAGACTTTAGGCCCTAATGGAATGTCAATTGAGATGTTTCAGCAAACAGACATAACTCTGTAAGTGCTCATTCATCCATGCCAAGAGATTCAGAAGATAGCTACCTGGCCAACTGACTGGAAAAGAAATATAAGTGTGAATAGTAGCAGAAGAAGGAATTGGCTACCACTATGTGAGGAGAGACTCCAGTATACCAAGTCTCTTATCTCTCCACTGAAGAGATTTAGTACTAGAAAGTTGCAGTGAAGTCTTGTATTTATAAAATTCATTACAGCAATAAAAAAGACCAGACTTAATGGTCTGACTGAGACTAGGAGGACCCCAGAGGTCATAATCCCCAGACCTTCCATTAGCCCAAGACAGGAACCATTCCCAAAGCCAACTCTTCAGACAGGGATTGGACTGGATTGTGGGATAGAAAACGATACTGGTGAAGAGTGAGCTTCTTGGATCAAGTAGACACATGAGACTATGTGGGCAGCTCCTGTCTGGAGAGGAGAGGAGAGGACGGGGGGTCGGGGGTGGTCAGAAGCTGGCTAAATGCACACGAAAATAGGCAGTGGAGGGAAGGAGTGTGCTGTCTCATTTGAGGGAGAGCATCTAGGGGTATATAGCAAGGTGTATCTAAGTTTTTGTATGAGAGACTGACAATTTGTAAACTTTCACGGAAAGCACAATAAAAATTTTTTAAAAATTCATTACAGCTATAAAAAGTGCTACCATATTTAGGCCCACTACAAAGAAAGGTAATCCAACCTAACATGGAAATTATCTAATAATATCATTAATTTCACATGCAAATAAAATTCTGCTGAAGATCACTCAAAAGTGGTTGTAGCAGTACATCAACAAGGAACTGCCAGAAATTCAAGCCAGATTCAGAAGAGGACATGGAACAAGGGGTATCATTGCTGATGTCAGATGGATCCTGGCTGAAAGCAGAGAATACCAGAAAGATGTTAACCTATGCTTTAATGACTAAGCAAAGGCATTCAACTGTGTGGATCATAAAAAATTATAATCGGGAAGAATGAAAATTCCAGAGCACTTAACTTTGTTCATGTGGAACCTGTACATAGATCAACAGGAAGTCATTCAAACAGAACAAGGGGATCCTCATGGTTTAAAGTCAGGAAAGGTGTGCATCAGGGTTGTATTCTTTCACCGTACTTATTCAATCTGTATGCTGATCAAATAATCTGAGAAGCTGGACTATATGAAGAAGAACATGGCATCAAGATTGGAGGAAGACTCATTAACAACCTGGGTTATGCAGATGACACAATCTTACTTTCTAAAAGTGAAGAGGATTTGAAGCCCTTACTGATGAAGATCAAAGACCATAGCCTTCAGTATAGATTACGCCTCAATATAAATAAAACAAAAACCCTCACAACTGGACCAATAAGCAATATCATGATAAATGGAGAAAAGACTGAAGTTGTCAAGGATTTCATTTCACTTGGATCCACAATCAATGTCCATGGAAGCAGCAGTCAAGAAATCAGATGACATATTGCATTGGACAAATTTGCTGTGAAAGACCTCTTGAAAGTGTTAAAAACCAAAAATGTCGCTTTGAGGACTAAGGTGTGCCTGACCCAAGCCAGGGTATTTTTAATCACCTCATGTGCATGTGAAAACCAGACAATAAATAAGGAAGAACAAAGGAGAATTGATGTCTTTGAATTATGGTGTTGGCAAAGAATATTGAATATACCATGGACTGCCAGAAGAATGAACAAATCTGTCTTAGAAGAAGTACAGCCAGAATGCTCCTCAGAAGCAAGGATGGTGAGACTTTGTCTCACATACTTTGGACATGTTATCAAGAGGGACCAGTCCCTGGAGAAGGATATCATGCTTGGTAAAGTGGGGCGTCAGTGAAAAAGAGGAAGACCCTCAACAAGATGGATTGACAGAGTGGCTGCAACAATGGGCTCAAACATAGCAATGATTGTGAGGATGGTGCAGGGCCAGGTAGTGTTTTGTTCTTTTGTACATAGGGTCGGTATGAGTTGGACCCAACTAGATGGCACCTAACACATGATTGGAAGCGCATGCTCAAACACACACACACACCCCTCACTGGGATCAAATCTCACCCTCGTGCTTCTTAAAACCCTAAAAAACCCGTTGCCATTGAGTCGATTTTGACTCAATAGGACAGAGTAGAACTGCCCCAAAAGATTTTCCAAGGAGTGGCTGGTGGATTTGAACTGCAAACCTTCTGGTTAGCAGCCAAACCCTTAACCACTGCGGCATTAGGGCTCCTTAAAACCCTGGAGGAGGCAAAAAAAGAGGTAAGGAAAAAATAAAGATGAAAATGAATAAGATGAAATCAAATTTGTAAAAAGAACCGATAGAGTAACTCTCTTGCCACTTCTCCTTACTTCAAAATAATTGATAAGTGGTACAGTATAGGTACTGCCCAGTCTGTACAGATGCCAAGTATAAACTGTCGTTCCGCTTGTACTGGTGCCCTGTACTTACCCTCCAGAGTAAACACCTTTTCCTACGACTATTGGGGAAAGAACGTACTTTTTCTGTTGGGTTTGCTGAGAAGATAAGATGTTGGGAGTTATCCTGTCACCACTAGGAGTCAGTCTGAGAATAGAGTCACCGTACAGGAAAGGAGACAAGATATGAGAAACGCAAAACAACCCCTTTGACGATGTTTGAGTTCCTGGATTCAGCCATGCCTGAAATCAGTATTGTCCAAAATTTTCAGTTATGTGAGCCAATCAGTTCCCTTTTTATAAAGGTTAAACATTTAAACTGAGTTTCTTAAATCAAAGAGCTTTAATACATCCCCATGTTCTTCCGCCTTTTAACGTTGCAATATCAAAGAAGCCATTATATATCCTAAAAAGAAAGGGAGAAAGGTTTGTGTTTAATAATTGAGAATCAACCTGAGGAAGGTAGCATGAAGCTCATGGGGGATACTACCAATTTCCTAGGCACTCCTGAAATTATCACCCCTTCTGCCCAAACTCACAGCATGCAATTTTTTTAGAAAATGTAAATAGCAGCAATTTTGGCACGTGAGGAGAGATATCAGCCTACGAAGTCACTTCTGTCTCCACTAAAAAGATTTAGTACCACAAAGTTGCAGTGAAGTCTCATATATATAAAATTCATTACAGCCATAAAAAGCACCACCATATTTTCAGGAGCTATTAAAACAAACAGTTAAAAATAAAGCCCATTTGGTATCCAATATCCTTCACATGATCATATTTTTTCATGTATTTGTGAAGCAACAAAATTTAGTTATCTGTAATACATCTCCCTGTTACTAATTCAAATTTCCATATTCTCTTTTGCATCCTAAAATAATAAACTAAAATTTCTCTAGCCATATAATTTATGAATTATATAGACTTATCATAACATGAAATACTTTCTCTGTTTCTTCTCGATTTTCTCAACTGAGCTTTCATTTTAACAATTCTTGATGGAATCTCCATAAACATTGTATGTCATGGGAGTAAAAAAAAAGTATAAAGAGAGAGTATTACCATTTATTTGGCACCTACTATGTACCTATCAGAGTCCTGGTGGCACGGTAGTTAAGAGCTCGGCTGCTAACCAGAAGGTCAGCAGTTCGAATCCACCAGCCACTCTTTGGAAGTCATGTGGGGCAGTTCTACTGTGTCCTATAGGGTCTCTGTGAGTCAGCATCAACTAGATGGCAACAAGTTAAATGTGCCTATCAAGGGAAAAAGATGTGGCAGTCTGCTTCCGTAAAGATTTACAGCCTTGAAAACCCTATGGGTCAGTTTAACTCTGTCCTTATAGGGTCCTTGTGAGTTGGAATGGGCTGGATGGCAATGGGTTTGGTTTTTCAGTTTTTTTTAATAACTCAGAAATGACTGGGTTTAGGGCACACCCAACACAGATATGGCCTCATTAACATAACAAAGACAACTCTATTTCCAAATAAGATTGCATCCACACGTATAGGGGTTAGGATTCCAGCACAGCTTTTGGGGGAACACACTTCAGTGTCTAACACTAGGGCATGAACATATGACGCAACGTAGCCAGTGGGGTTCAAGGGAAAGACTACTGGGAGTTTTGGGAAAAGTTTCCCTTCCTGATTAAAAAGAAAATATAAAACACACAAACACAAGAAAAATCCCCTTACCTTCATTTTTTGTTTGTTCGTTTGTTTTTGGATGCAGTCTTACAAGGATAGGATACCAGGAGCTGTGGTAGCCATCTTGAGGTCAGGAGGGTACAAACCTGAGGGTGAAGTTCAATACTCTAAACGTTCCAAAGGTGGTGAAAAGGAAAAACAGTCCTTGATGACATCTTTGAGCCTCTCAGTTAATCAACCCTGGAATCCCGCCGCCTCAGAACCTAGAACGGTGCTTGGTGCATAGTAGACACTTAAAAAAATAAATAACAAAAACCAAACCTGTTGCCATCAAGCCGATTCAGACTCATAGTGACCCTAGAGGTCAGAGTAGAACTGCCCCATAGGGTTTCCAAGGAGTGCCTGGTGGATTTGAACTGTCGACCTTTTGGTTAGCAGTCGAGCTCTTAACCACTGCACCATCAGGGCTCCTCTGGAACATTCACAGCGATGTAAAAGAACAAGCTATTAATATTCTCAACAGCATAGGTGAATCTCACAGACAATATCAAGCAAAGAAGCCATAGACACAAGAGGACATACTGTTTGATCCTGTTAAATGAAGTTCAAGAACAGGAAAAACTAATTCGTGTTGATAGAAGTCAGTGGTTACCTCTGGAAAGGGGAGTGGTTACTGATGAGGAAGGTGCATCAGGGAATCTTCTAGATGGTGGAAATGCTGTCTATCCTGATCTTAGTTGTGGTTACTTGGATTAATATGTATGTAAAAAATCATCGAGTGATATACCTAAAATATGTGCACTTTGCTGTACATGTTATACCTCAATTTTTCAAAGGCAAAAAAAGTTTTTGTTTTTTTTGTTTTGTTTTTTAATGGAAGTACTAGAGACATCTTTTATTTGATGCCTATTCAGGGAAGATATAATTCTAACTGATCTACAAAATAATCTTTATAACAACACTGTATTCATTTCCTGTCTCTGCTGTAACAAATTACCACAAACTGGGTGGCTGAAAACAGTAAGAATTTATGCTTTCATAGCTCTGAAGGCCATAAATCAAGGTGTCAATAGGGCCATGCTCTCTCTGAAGGCTCTAGGAAGAATCTGCTCTAGCTTCTCTCTTAGCTTCTAGTGTTGCCAGCAATCCTTAGAGTTTCTTGACTTGTAAACACATCACACCAATCTCTGTCCCCGTCGTCCCATGGCGCTCTCCCTGTGTGTCTCTGTGTCTCTTTTCCTCTTATAAGGCCACGGTCATACTTAATTAGTTGTCGTGTGCAGTCAAGTTGCTTCTGACTCACTGCAACCCTATTGGGCAGAGTAGAACTGGCCCATAGGGTTTCCTAGACTGCAGTTTTTACAGGAGCAGATTGCTAGGTCTGAACCACACTGGTGCTGGGTTCAAACCACTGACCTCTCAGTTAGCAGCCAAGCACTTAGCCATTGCACCACCAGAGCTCTTAAAGTCAACCCTAATGACCGCATCTTAAACTGATTCCATCTGCGAGGATGCTATTTCCAAATAAAGTCACATTCGCACGCACTGGCGGTTAAGACTTCCATATTGGTGGACACAGTTGAATCCACAACAAGCATCATTAAAAAAAAAAAAGCATCATTAGCTAGGCATTATTATCTGTACATCACGGATGCAAAGTGTGAGTCCGAGATAGGTTACTTGCCCGATGTCACACAGCTAATCAGTGGCAAAGCTTGGATTTGCACACAAGTTTGTCTTACACCAAAGCCCACGTGTCTATAATGTGTCTCCATGTGTCTATAAAGTGGGCAGGTACCTACACAGACAACTTTCCAGGGCTGTGGGAAGAATCGTCACTGTGACCCAGGAATGCTTTCCTGCAGTGTGGATTTTCTGCAGGAATTCCCTAACTAGAAAAGAAAAGGCTCTGTACTGTACAAAGATAGTCGTTGCAGAATTTATCATAGCGAAAAACTGGAAACAACTTAATTATTCAACAGCATATTATTAAGCAAATCGTAATACATATACTCAATAGAATATTTTGCAGCTGTTAAAAATTATGTTCAAGAAAGCTTATGATACAATGTCCGGTGGTAAAACCGAATAGAAATTGCACAGCCTTTAAGAACACAACCATGTAAAACAAAATTTAAAAACTGATGCAGTTAGAAGGAAAAAAGATGAGAGTGTTTGTATGTAAACACGGTTAACAAAGTCTATCCTTGAAAAATGTGAATTAGTGAAGCAGCCGTGGGGGCTGGGGTGGGGTGGGGAGTTAGGGGGAGGACAGGCACTTTCATTTTTTGCTTTATAAACTGTATTTAATTTTTTTTTTCCAATGAACAGATAAAATTTTATGATGAAACATTTTTAACTAATTTGTTGAAAATAACTGACAGGAAATTTATAAAATATTAACAGTGGTTGTCTTTGGGTAGCAGGATTTGGGAGTTTTGTTATTGTCTTCTTTCAGCTTTTCTGTATTTTCTAAGGCTCCTATGATGAGCATGTTGTTGTCGTTAGTTGCCATCAAGTTGACTCCAACTCATAGCCACCCCAAGTGATCAGAGCAGAACTGCTCCATGGGGTTTTCAAGGCTGTGACCTTTCAGAAGCAGATTCCCAGGTCTGTCTTCCAGGTACCTCCGGGTGGCTTCAAACTGTCAACCCTTTGGCTAGTAGTTGAGCGCTTAACTGTTTGCATCGCTCAGGGACTTCACAATCAGCATGTTTCTTTTTTCTTTTTATCTGAGAAAAAAAAAACTTACTTCCTTGAGATGATGCTTTTGAAAGTACCGTAATATATGAGCACCTTAAAAAAAGTGATTTTAGTACTACTATAAAACACATGGAAACCCTGGTGGTGTAGCGGTTAAGTGCTATGGCTGCTAACCAAGAGGTCAGCAGTTCAAATCTGCCAGGCGCTCCTTGGAACACTATGGGGCAGTTCTACTCTGTTCTATAGGGTCGCTATGAGTCGGACTCGACTCGATGGCACATATTAAATGCTATCAGTGCCACTTTGTAATAGCAGAGGGCAGAAAATCGTCTATCCAACTGACCAAGGGCTCAGGTTTTATAGAAGCTGCAACTTCCGGTAGGCAATGGAAGCTGGACAAACCACTGTCCACCCACCCAGAACACTTGGAATGCTTTTTAAGGCCAACCGTAGATGTTAGCTTAGAAGAGCTGTCCTTGGGGTTGTGCTTCTTAGCCTTGGCTACACTTAGAATCATCCAGAAAGTTTGCAGAAATTTCAATGCCAGGGCCCCACCCATAGAGATTTGAATGCAGGTGTTTGGAGTGAGGCCAAAGCAGGAATATTTCTTTAAATGCTACCCAGTTAATGCTAACGAGCATGATAGAAAGTGATACCTTAGGGCTATGCTGTGCATACATTCTCTAGGCCAAGGGAAGGAAAGAATTCCAGAGCTCTCAGGAAAGCTTAACTCTTCAACTAAGTAAATTTCTACCAACCTGAGTTTAAATAAATATTTTTAAAAGTAATAATTTTAACCATCACGTATATATTTACAGTTTACAAAGGGCACTGGTGGAGATATCTCATTTAATGATCTCATCTAATTAAGATAATATAGGTAAAATGCTAGAGTCACTGGGTAGTGCAAATGGTTATCTCAGTTGCTAACCAAAAGGTTGGTGGTTTGAGTCCACCCAGAGGTGCCTTGGAAGAAAGGCCTTGTGATTTACTTCTGGAAAATCAGCCATTGGAAACCCTATGGAGCACAGCTATATGGGGTCACTATGAGTTGGGGTTGACTCAACTGTAAACGGTATTGGTATGTGAACTGCTAATAGTAGTAACTGCCTAGACAATTCCATTGGGTAAGGAGGCAGAAACCATTATTTACATTTTACCAAAGAAGGAATTGAGAGAGGAAGAGTTCAGAAGTTTCTGAAGTTTAAATAATAAACTTGAACCCAAGTACACTTTCCTCCAACTACAGCATTCTGGTATTGGATGCATCTTTGGGTTGCCAATAATATTTCACTAGAACAACAACAACAAAAAAAATAGTCACTAGAACAGAAGCTCCAAAAAAGCTTTGTCTGCCTCATTTCTTGCTGCATCCCCAGGACATAGAAAGCAATGTGAATATATTGTACATGGAGTTGTGCACCTAATAGTGCCTAGATTAAGACATGACACGTAAGTGCATATTGAATAAAAGAACAGATGACTTATCTCCTACCAAATATCATTATCTCTGTTTTACAGAGGAGGTAACTGAGACCCCAAAAGGGCAAATACGTTGTAAGAGACAGAGCTGAAAAGACAGAAAACGCAGGACTGCAGGCCTTACCCTTCTACTCACTATACCAACTGCCACTGTTTGTGGAGTTGCCAACTGTCTTTTAGAGATCAAGCCCTAAGGACAACAGCCTTAGAGATAACTTGCATGGCAACTCCTCTCTAGATATTATATACAGATATTACAATAGGGGGAATATTGAATACAAGTTGTCAACAATGATTTGCTATTGCAGTGTTTTATTGAAAAAAAATTGTTTTTGTTCAAGATTTACTTCCAAAATCCTTAGTCTGACTAATGACAACCTTCCGAATTTTTTTTTAAAAAGAAAAGCAAACCATTTTGCTTCCTGAAAAATTCACATAATATTGTATGCGACAGATCACCATAGTCGTATATTTAGATCCACAATTACTAGATACAAATAAAAGATGGCTGGAGAGAAGATCACTTGCATGCTTCTAATCAGGAAAGAAAAATCCTCTCTAATCAATGTCTTGCAAAACCATTAACCAAAGTCCTAAACTGAAGCTCAACTAATTGAAAAATGAAAATGATCCATCTATTCATGACAAGGAGATTGCAGCCTTACTAAAAAAACTGAAAGCACATATGGATGAAAAGGATTGGCACTGCCATTTTATAATTGGCTAAGTGACAGTCATAGACAAATGGAAGACTTAACTACTCTGAGAGCAGAAGTCAGAATTTTCCTCATCATTGTCAAAAACCCACAGTACATTCATTCAGAATTCTGATGCTTAACTCATTAGCTACACGTAGCAGAACTGATAAGTGTTAAGGGCATTGTCTTAGTCTGGGTTCTCTAGAGGCACAAAACCAGTCGATGGTATACAAATACATATAGAGAAAGGAAATGGCTCACACAATTGGAGAGGATGGCAAGCCCCAAATCCATGAGTCAGGTGGCAGGCTGAAGACCTCTGCTGGCTCATGGCATGGGGTTGCAGGGGCTGAAGAATCCAAAATCTGCAGGTCAGGTGGCAGGCTGGAGGCCTCAGCTGGGCGTGGGGTTGCTGGGCTTGGTGAATCCAAAATATGCAGGTCAGACAGCAGGCCAGAGTTTTCTTCAGCCTGTGTCCCAAGAACTGGAGGTTAGGCAACGAGAAGAGAAGCGTGCAGAGTAGAGAAAAAGAGAGCCAGCTTTGTCAGAATATCCATTTGTATACTGGAGGCAGGCCATGCCCCCAAGGATACTCCCCTTTCAACTGATTGGCTGCTTACATGAGATCACAAAATGGAAGGTGATTACACAGTGTTTGCCAAACCTCTGAGAATCATAGCCTAGCCAAGTAGACATAACATTAACTATCACAGGCATTACCATCTATCCGTTAGTCTGTCTGTCCATCCATCCATCCATTAGGTTTAACCACATGAAATCGCTCTTATTTGATCGTTTTCAACTTGAAAAAAAAAAAGCAACTTCATGTGGTTCAATAAAATACAGGTAGTCCCTGACTTATAAGGTATTTGAATTGCAATGAGCTGCTCTTATGACTGCCTTTTTTTTTGTGTGTGTATTTTATTGCTAGTGATATGTTGCAGCGGAGCCCTGGTGGCCTAGTGATTAAGAATTCAGCTACTAACCAGAAGGTAGGCAGTTCCAATACACCAGTCCTTCCCTGGAAACCCTATGGGGCAGTTCTAATCTGTTCTATAGGGTCACTATGAGTTGGAATCGACTTGATGGCAACGGGTTTTATCATTCTCAGAAGTTCACATGCAGATGTTCAGTTTTATGATTTACTATTCAAAACACTGCAGGATTTATAATGATACTGATAATAAAAGGTAATAATAATAAAAACTAAAAAAAAAAAGGAGAGTATTCAACTTAAGTCAGAGCTGACTTACAAGGAAGTCTTTGGGACAGAACGCTTTTGTAAGTCAGGGACAACCTGTACTCAATTCATATTTACTGAACACAATGTCATTTGAATGCACTGTGCAAGTTTGGGGAGTAAAGAGTTGAATAAGAAATAGTCCTTATCTCTGCAAACTCCCAATGGTAGAAACACGCACCAACAGCTATTTATGAGAGAGTTACGAATGTACAAAACACAATTGGATTATGTTAGTATGTGTGCATAGAAAAAAATAGCAAATTGTCAGTAAAGATGTGGTTGGTGAGACTTCATCAAATAATTTTTACTTTTATCTCTCTATTTTAAACTTTTTATTCAATGAGCTTGCATTAAAAAAAAACAGTTGCCATCTAGTAAATTGCAATTCATGGCGACCCCATTGTGTCAGAGTAGAACTGTGCACTGTAGAGTTTTTTTCAGCCAGTAGATTGCCAGGCCTTTCTCCCAAGGTGCCTCTGGATAGACTCAAATTGCTAATCTTTCCGTTAGCAGATGAGGGTATTAACCATTTTCACCATCCAGGGACTCTGAACATGTATTACTTGTGTGATTAAATATTTTTTGAAAATGTGCCATGAACTTTGCAGAGTTGATGGCTATTTATAGATATGCATAAGGTAAAATGTTTCAAAGTTAAAATAGATGAAGCAACCTAGGAAAGATGATAAGAATAGAAAGATAAATGGACTCAGGAATGAGCTTAGCACACAGAATGCAAAGGGTGAAGTCATATACATTTAGGAGAAATGACTATTGGGACAACTCTCCATACCCCACTGACTGCAGACTAGCTGTGTTCTGATTGAGCCCCTGGAAGATGAGAGGGGACATATGCCTCTATTTTGCTTTGACCTTTGAAGGCCAGAATCGGGAAAACCTAGGAATCAGATTTAATTACTAGAACATAAGGTCCAAGAGAAAAGAGAGTATGTCTATTCAGTTCCTCTCCATGGAGTCGGCTGATTGAAATAAACATGTGTGCATCTAGGACATCAGCACCATGTGTTACCTATCAGAAACTTAGCTTTCTTCTCAGCATTGTGCTTTTTTACAGACCTAGCTTTATAAGATCAAATTGAAAAGAGCAACTTAAAAGGTTAGACAGGAAGCTTAGTGGGGAGTGAGTTTATGTCAATGAGGGAGGAGCGATTTGGAAAAGGAGGGTGAGAATGGTTGCACAACTTAAAGAATGTAATCAACATCATTGAATTGTACATGTAGAAATGGTTGAATTGGTGTATGTTCTGCTGTGCATATTTTCAACAACAACAAAAATTATTAAAAACAAACAAATCTTATCTTGCTTCTCTGGAGTCCCTGAACCCAGGCACAGCCAGAGAAAAATCTATGGTCCAACACACCAAATGTGGCCCAAATAAACTAGCCACAGAGGAGCCAAGGAGTGGGGGCATCACTCCTTAGTAATCTGTTCGATGGTATTCAGGCTTCGTTGGATTCAGCTGAATTTCTAAACGCCATCTTTCTGTCGTGCTCACTGGATAGTAAACATGGAGTCGCTATTAATAATAATTTTCCCCCACACGTCCAGAACAAACCATCCAGAGAAAATTGGAGCTTCTTCTTTGCTGAGGTCCAGTCCCATCAATTTGATGCTCATTTTATAGAAAGGCCATTGAGCAAAATTAATGTACCCAAACAAATAGAGTTTGTCCTTGTAACTGATTCAGGGTATGACAGGAAACAAAAGGGCTGCCTTGATGGCCTCCTCTGGGAAATTTATTTTCAGAACATTGAGTTATTTTCTCCTACTCTACCAGATTAGATTAAAATCTCTAAAAAAAAAAAGAAAGAAACCCAAATAAAACTTAGTTGTCTGTTTTCATAGAAATCACTTTGAGGACTAGTTTTATTTGAAATCACTTGTTATTGTCTAAATCAAATAATGTTATAATCTCAGGGTTATTTTGCTTCTTCCCATTTTCTTCTTCACACTTTCCTCTAGCATGTTTTACCTCCTACCCTTTAACCGGAAAAGGAAAATCTAGAGACACCATATGCCAGAAATCAGGGAACATGAGACTCTTGAAAATGCTTCTATGTCTTGCCATGAGATAATACTCAAACTATTATACGAAGACTGTGGTTCCCTTATTCTGCTGTATGAGACTGGTTAGCAATGGTATCTGCTTCACTCTGTCACCTGAAAAGAAAACAAAAGCCTCACCCACAGCCTCTCCTAGGAAATCATGCTCCATCCCACGTCACCTGACCACCTCCTGACCTCTGCCTCACAGGTCATTGGTCCTAAAAGCTGCAGGTCCACAGGCTGATCTATGAAGTGGCCAGGCACAAAAAACTCTATCAGACAGGAAGGTTAGTGACGAAAAAGCCAGCCAGAAAAAAAGTGGGTTGGCAAGGATGTGGAGAAATTGGAACCCTCCTCCATTGCTGGTGGGATTGTAGAACGGTACAGATACTGTGGAAAACATTTTGGTGGTTTCTCAAAAAGTTAAACATGGAATTACCATGTTGTTGTTGGGTGCCATTGAGTCAGTTCAGACTTACAGTGACACTACAGGACAGAGTAGAACTGCCCCATAGGTTTCCCAAGGAGTAGCTGGTGGACATGAGCTGTCAGCCTTTTGGTTAGCAGCTGAACTCTTAACCACTACACCACCAGGGCTCCACAACCTAGCAATTATGCTTCTAACTATACGCCCAAAAGAGTAGAAAGCAGGAACATGAACAGATTCTTGAACACCAATGTTACGTTCATTGCAGTACTATTCACAGTAGCAAAAAGGTAGAAACAACCTAAATGTCCATCAACAGCTGAATGGATAAACCGAATATGGTATACACATATAATGGAATATTATTCAGCCATAAATAAAAGCGATACATGCAACAACATGGATGAACTTTAAAAACATTATGCTAAGTGAAATAATCCAAATACAGAAGGACAAATATTGTACGATCCCTCTTACATGCAATATCTAGAATTTAGCAAATGTATAGGAAGACGGAAGAAGAATTGACGCCTTTGAATTGTGGTGTTGGCAAAGAATATTGAATATACCATGGACTGCCAAAAGAACGAACAAACCTGTCTTGAAAGAAGTAAAACCAGAATGCTCCTTAGAAGCAAGGATGGCGAGACTGCATCTTACATACTTTGGACATGTTGTCAGGAGGGATTAGTCCCTGGAGAAGGACATCATGCTTGGTAAAGTCAGGGGTCAGCAGAAAATAGGAAGACCCTCAACGAGATGGATTGACGCAGTGGCAGCAACAATGAGCTGAAGCATAACAACTATTACAAGAATGGCGCAGGTCCCTGGTGACAATAATAAACCAGAGTCAGTCAGCTTCCAAACTTGCCCTATTGCTGGCCTTCATTTTATGCAAGATAATAAATTTCCTGTAAGCCAGTTTGAGTTGGGGTTTCTGATTTTACTGCTATTGACTTCCTAACTATTTGGGGAAACTATTTGCATTAGTTTCCTAAGGTTGCTATAAAAAGTACCAAAAATGGGCATCTTAAAACAACAGTAATTTATTCTTTGGCAGTTATGGAGATGAGAGGTCTGAAATCAGAGTGTAGGCAGTATTGATTCCTTCCAAGGGCTCTGAGGGAGAATCTGTTCCATGTCTCTCTTCTAGCTTTTGAGGACAGCTGACAATTCTCAGTGTTTCTTGGAACATGGCAGAATAATTCAATCTCTACCCCATCTTCACATGGCCACCTTCCCTGTGTCTCTCTGTGTCTCTTCTCTGTTTATGAAGACACCAGTACTACTGGAGTGGTGCCCAACTACATCAGTATGATGTCCTGTTAACGAATTCTATGTGCAATGACTCTATTTCCAAATAAGGTCACATTTACAGATACTTGGGTTAGGACTTGAACTTATCTTTTTGGGGAAAACAAAACCTAAAACAGGGGACCAGAGTAGAAGTGAAAGTATAGCTAGGAGACTATTGTAGTAATCTAGCCAAAGGTGATGATGGCTTAGATAGGACAGTAGTGGTGGGAAGAAAGAGAGTGGATGAATTCAAAAGCTATTCCAGAAGTAGAACCAATGGGGTGAGTGGTGGGTCAATGGAAGTGTTACTACAAATCACCGGTTCGAGCTACCTGCTGCAAAGCCAATACTGAGACAGGAGGAGGTAAGCAGCAAGAGGGCTTTATTGAACACTGGTATTCAAGAGACAGAGGGGGTTAAATTTCTCCCAAATTCTGTCTAATTCTAAAAAGCTAGTGGGAGGGTTTTACAGGGGTAAGGTCAGGGTTACCTAATGTTTTTAAGCACAGTAGCTCACAGATGGTCTTATACATCACAAAACGACTACAAGAAACTCTTTATTAAACTAAATATACGCATGTCAGACATCTGGACTCTAATCTGTATGTTTGTAACAGGCTGCAATAAAAAACTTACTTATGAATCTCTCAGCTAGTGGAACTCTTCTGCCAAGTCCACTCTGACTGAGATAAGGAGCAAAAAAGAAAGACGCAGATCAAAAGTGTCAGGCAGCTTTTCTAGCTGCCATCTTGCAGGCTGAAGGCCATTTCTCAAGAGAACAAAGAAGAGAAGAGAGACCAAGGCCACAGGAGCTGAGAGAGCTCCACACCCCTTTGGAAGAGACTGGTTCAGCTGGTGCAACAAAAAAAAATGTTTTTAGAGATTATTTAAAGCATCATTATGGCGTTAGCTGTGTCAATTTCTCAATCACCCACTGTGAGTAGGAAAAAACCTGTTGTAAGGTATTAGGGTGTTTTAAGGTATTACGGTGTTTGTTATGTTAAGAGTGGAACAGGCTGCTCAGCCATATCTTGAACAGAGCCTGCGCCATTTTCCAAAGACTAGAGATTAATCACAGCTTGTACAGCTATACTAAAACAAACGAAAAAATATATTCTCTCTACTTTAATATTAAAACACTGGCAAAATGTATTTTCTCTACTTCAGGAGTGTGGATAGGTTAAATTATTGTGAAAGTTCTGTACTTGTTGATACACCATTGTAAATTTCTTATCAGGTAGGAATGATTGTACTTTTGATATTCTTTCATATCTGATTCATCAACCAACAATACTAACTTTGAGATGAAAGTTAAAAATAGTATCAGCATGTGAGTTTGCTTTTTTTTTCCCCCCAACCTGTATCAGAGTCCAAAAGTCTAATTCAGGGAAGAGAAACAACTATGCAACCACTCTCCAGTGTTTCCTCAGAGCTGAGTAGCAATTTTCCCCTTTCAAAATGCCACAACTTCCATGAACAAATTATTATTCCTTTCATCTTGAGGCCAGTTTGATGAGAAAGCTGATTAGGTGAGAAGGCTTCAGAAGCGAATTCTCAAAGATCTTTTTAGTGTAGTTGGGGAGTCTTCCTGGGTGGTCTGGACAGGTTTGAATACATTTATAAGCTTGTGAAGAGTCCCTAAAGAGAAAAAAATTGAAGTTGTCAAGGATTTCGTTTTACTTTGATCCATAATCAACACCTATGGAAGCAGCCGTCAAGAAATCAAAAGACATGTTGCATTGGGCAAATCTACTGCAAAAGACCTCTTTAGTGTTGAAAAGCAAAGGTGTCACCTTCAAGACTAAGGGGCACCTGACCCAAGCTATGGTGTTTTCAATCTCCTCATATGCACGCGAAAGCTGGATGATGATACGGAAGACTGAAGAAGAATTGACCCCTTTGAATTATGGTGTTGGCAAAGAATATTGAATATACCATGAACTGCCAGAAGAACAAACAAGTCTGCCTTGGAAGAAGTACAGCCAGAATGCTCCTTAGAAGCGAGGATCTCTCCAGGAGAGATCAGTCCCTGGAGAAGGACATCATGCTTGGTAAAGTAGAAGGTCAGAAAAAGAAGACCCTCAACAAGATGGATTGACACAGTGGCTGCAACGGGCTCAAGCATAACCAGGATTGTGAGGATGACACAGGACCAGGCAGTGTTTCGTTCTATTGTACACAGGGTCACTATGAGTGGGAACCGACTCGACAGCACCTAACAACAACTTTTCAGAAGTAGTTTACCAGGATTTCTTCTGAGGTGCCTCTGGGTGGCCTCAAATTCCCAACCTTTTGGATAGCAGCCAAGCACATTAGTTGTTCATACCACTCAGGGACTCCTTTTTTGTGCTTACTCCATCTTTGTTGTAACCACTTGTTAGGTTTGCTCAGCAGTTCTCTTTACATAATAGTCACAGATTCTGGGAAAGCTATGCAAATAGACAAACTAGGCTTTGATGGGAGATCTTCCACCTGATAAAAGGTGCAAGTTACTTCAATAGTATTTTGTACTGGGTTGAATAATGTCCCATAAAATTCATGCCCACTAAGAACCTCAAAATGTGACCTTATTTGGACAGTTTTTGTAGATACAATTAGTTAAGGATCTTGAGATGAAATTACCTGGATTTAGAGTAGGTACTAGTGTCCTTATAAGAAGGGGAGAGGATACACAAATACAGCCAGGGGAGAGGGTGATGGAGGTGGAGGCAGAAATTGGAGTGATGAAGTTATAAGCTAAGGAACACCAAGTATTGCTGGGAGCTACCAGAAGCTAGAAACAGTGGTGTCACTAGAGTTGGTGCCACCTAGTGCAGTGACTCATGGTGTCACCCACCCCCACCCCCCCAGGACTTCCTCCCATACCAGATCATATAGAATCCTTAGCAATGTTTTTTATACTAACATTTACTTAATTCATAATTCCCGCATCTCACTCAGTGTAATGGCAGTAGCAGTGACATAAACAACTAGCAAAATTAAAATTAGACCTTTAAATTACAATGCCACATGCACAGCCTAAATGTATTTACATCTACATAGTTTCATGTGGTTAAAGTGAAAGTCAATAACAATAGAATTCAAAGTTAAAACATTTAACTACATCCAAATTATGTTCATTTTAATGTTAAACTTAACCATTACCTGAAATATATTAATGGATTAGGTTTGCATAATCAATAATGGCCCACATAACATAGAAGTTGTAGGCAAATGTATATGGAATATATTCATAAATGAAATGTTGTTGCTATTAGGTGCCATCGAGTCAGTTCCAACTTACAGTGACCTATGTACAGTAGAACAAAACACTGCCCAGTCTGGTGCCACCCTCATAATCCTTGTTATGCTTGAGCACATTGTTGCAGCCACTATGTCAATCCATCTAGTTGTGGGTATTCCTTCTTTTTTCTGACCCTCAAAGTGATTTAGAAAATAATATTGGAACTATTATTCCCTGTCCTTGAGTATAGAGAGTGTGACCCAGCTGCAGCTGGGCTCACAAGGAGTCACAGGGACTCACAGGACCCATCAACTGGACCCTGAAATATAAAGACAATAGCTAGGATAATCTTGCAAAAAATCTTTTAGGGAACCTTTCACATAAGCCAACCAAACAGAACACAAAAGAGTTTCCACTCTTATCTTTTTCCGTTAGCATTTACCCAGTGCCGTCTAGTGAATAGAAAATTTGTTGGGCCAATAAAGACCCCCCTGGCTGTTGTTACTGAAACCTGTAATAGTGATTGTTAAGACAATTCAAAATTTAGGATTATAATTTCTAGCCAATCAGTGAAAAGTGGAAGATTTCAATGGTTTTACCTACTTGTAATGTTAATACGTACTGAGAATTCTGTAATGTTCCTTGGACTTGGGCAGACATGGCTCTGACACCATGCTTGTCCGCTTCCCGCTTTTGCCTTTTTTTTGTGACTATATGCTGAACAAAACTTCCTTTTTGTTTTACTAAACTTTGTGATTTTTTTCCCTACAACATGTCCAAATTATGTAAGACGCAGTCTCACCGTCCTTGCTTATAGGAAGCATTCTGGTTGTACTTCTTCTAAGACAGATATGTTTATTCTTTTGGCAGTCTATGGTATATTTAATATTCTTCGCCAACACAATTCAAAGGCATCAATTCTTCTTCAGTCTTTGTTATTCATTGTCCATCTTTCCCATGCATATGAGGTGATTGAAAATACCATGGCTTGGGTCAGGCATACCTTAGTCTTCAAGGTGACATCTTCGCTTTTCAACACTTTAAAGAGGTCTTTTGGAGCAGATTTGCCCAAGGCAATGCGTCTTTTGGTTTCTTGACTGAAACCATGGCTGTTGATTGTGTATCGAAGTAAAATGAAATCCTTGACAACTTCAATCTGTTCTCTGTTTATCATGATGTTGCTTATTGGTCCAGTTGTGAGGGTTTTTGTTTCCTTCATGTTGAAGTGTAATCCATTCTGAAGGCTGAGTCTTTGATCTTCATCCGTAAGTGCTTCAAGCCCTATTCATTTTTAGCAGACAAGGTTGTGTTTTCTGCATATTGCAGGTTGTTAACGAGTCTTCCTCCTATCCTGGTGCTCTGTTCTTCATATAGTCCAGCTTCTCAGATTATTTACTCAGCATACCTATTGAATAGGTTTGGTCGAAGGATACAACCTTGATGCACACATTTCCTCACTTTAAACCATACAGTGTCCCCTTGTTCTGTTCCAACGACTGCCTCTTCATCCATTTACAGGTTCCTTACGAGCACAATTGAGCATTCCGGAATTCCCATTCTTCCCACTATTGTCCATAATTTGTTATGATCCACACAGTCGAATGCCTTTCATAGTCAATAAAACACAGGTAAACTTCCTTGTGGTATTCTTTGCTTTCAGCCAGGATCTGTCAAACATCAGCAATGATTTCTCTGGTTCCACATCCTTCCTCTTCAGAATTCAGCTTGAACTTCTTCTGGCAGTTCCCTGTCGATATACTGCTGCAGCCACTTTTGAATGGTCTTCAGCAAAATTTTACTTGTGTGTGATATTAATGATATTGTTCAATAATTTCCATATTCAGTTGGATCACCTTTCTTGGGAATAAGCATAAATATGGATCTCTTCCAGTCAGTTGGCCAGGTATCTGTCTTCCAAATTTCTTGGCATAGACAAATGAGCACTTCCAGCACTTCATCCCTTTGTTGAAACATCTCAGTTGGTACTCTGTCAATTCCTGAAGCCTTGTTTTTCACCAATGTGATCAGGGCAGCTGGGACTGCTTCCTTCAGTACCATCGTTTCCTGATCACGTGCTACCTCCTGAAATGGTTGAATGTCGACCAATTCTTTTTGGTATTGACTCTGTGTGTTCCTTCCATCTTCTTTTGATACTTCCTGTGTCATTTAATATTTTCCCCGTAGAACCCTTCAGTTTTGCAATTCGAGTCTTGAATTATATAAATGAATTACATATCTGAATTATATAATTACATAAATGAAATAATGCTATAAAAATAAACAGGAAAAAATCCACAACCATTTCAGCACTTAGTGAACATCTCAACTAAATCAGAACTTTCCTTTCCTGGCCTTCAAAGCTGACAACTTGCAAGCGACTTCATCGAAATCAGTGCCTTTTGTCAACTCACTTTTTAATGTATCACTATTTTTTTAAGGCCATAACTTAAACCCTGAAAATTTCATTAAAGTCAAATATATACTTGCAAGACAGTGATGTTATTAAAGAAAATTATAAAAAGGCTAAACTTTAAAAAAAAAACTGAATTTAAGATTTAAGTCATATTTCTAAACATGTATCCAGAACATAACATTTTCTCCACTTCATGTTTTAAACTGTTAATTTGTCTATTTAGGTATCAAAAAGTTAGATAATCAATAATTGTTATACATGTAAGTTTATTATTAATTTCAGTCATAGAATAACATGTGATAAATGTAGTTGAAATTGCGTAAATGTAATATTTCTTAGATTATATGAATACTAACAACAAAATTGTTCTGTAACATCTTTCTACATGGAATTACAGCATTCTTAGTTACAACATTATTAGTAGCTGAGCTGAAGCCTTCTTTGATTTTTCTCCTTTTTCTTTAATTACTACTTCATTCTCCAAAAAATAATTGATACAGGTTCACAAATACTAATTACCACAATATTGTAGATAAAACACCAGAAAATTTCACAAAATCAGCGACTATAAAAACACCGGAAGCAGCAAAAACGATAGCGTGTGTTTGTAGCAGGTGCAGATGAAACCACGTGATTCAAAGCGTTGTTGTAACTGGGTAATGATGACAGCTCTGACCGGAGTGCAGTAGAAGGTTCAAAAAGTAAATTAGCATAGAGTTTTAGCCTTGTAGGTATACTGATACATGTAACCTGGGTTTACAGAAACTGCTTTTGTTGTTATAACTAACTACAGGAATATTTTTACAAAAAATCATAAATTTCTAATGAAACACTGCACAATAATTTTATAGACAATCTTTTTGGTGTCACTGCCTCTGATGGTGTCATCTGATGGAGTCCCCACCCCCCACACCCCTCTAGTGATCCCACTGGCTAGAAAGGGGCAAGGAGAACCCTCCCCTGGAGCTTTCAGAGGAAGCATGGACCTTGATTTCACACTTCTAGCCCTCAGACTGTGACGGAATAAATTTCTATGGTTTATCAACCTGCCTGGTTTGTGGTAATTTGTTACAGCAACTGTGGGAAACTAATAGGAGTCCTTAGGTGGTGTGATAGTTAATGAACTAACAGAAGGGTTGGAGGTTCAAGCCCACCCAGAGGCACCTCGAAAGAAAGGCCTGGCACCTGCTGACCACTACCAAATGTTCTGATCCAGGTCACATAGTTGGATCCTGATAGAAAGGGAGAAAAATGTGGAAAAGAATTTTAAATTCTCAAAGAATATAGACTTACTGGACCCATGGAGACCAGAGGAATACCCAAGACTATTGCCCTGAGATAGTCTTTAAACCTTGAACTAAAACTGTCTCCTGAAGTCACCTTTTAAACAAATAGCAGAATAGCTCAAAAAGTAGTGTCACCTTGGAGTACTACACTCTTTTAAAAAGCTATCCGTATGAGTCCAAAAGGACAATAGTTACTCTAAAGCATGGATGAGGAGGCTGGGGGCCAATGAGACTAAGTTAATGGGAATGGAACAGTTAGAGTGGAAATAATGAGAATGTTGACAAAAATGTGAAGAATGTAACTAATGTCATTGAACATTATATTTAGAACTGGTTAAATGGGAACCTGTTTTGCTGTGTGAATTTTCACCAAAAATACAATAAAACATTTTTTTGAATGTCTGCCTCAAACATAATGCTCTTTTGAAGAACTATCTATGTGGGATCAAACTGACAACAGCAACTTGAAAGGTCAGACAGGAAGCCTAGGGGGCAATGAGTTCATGTTAATGTGGGAAGAACAGTTTGGAAAAGGAGGGAGAGCATGGTTGCACAATTTGAAAATGTAATCAATGGCACAGAAAGAACAAATCTGTCTCAGAAGAAGTACACCCAGAAGGCTTCTTAGAATCAAGGATGGCTGGACATCATCTCATATTTTGGACATGTTATCGGAGGGACCAGTCCCTGGAGAAGGCCATCATGCTTGGTAGAGGGTCAGTGAAAAAGAGGAAGACCCTCAACAAGATGGATTGAGACACACTGGCTACAATGATGGGTTCAAGCATAACTATGATTATGAGGATGGTGCAGGGCTGGCCAGTGTTTTATTCTGTCGTACACAGGGTTGCTATGAGTTGGAACTGACTTGACAGCACCTAACAACAATAACAGTCAATAACACTGAATCTTACATGTAGAAATTGTTGAATTGGTGTATGTTTTGCTGTGTATACTTTCAACAACAATAAAAAAGAAAGAAAGGCCTGGCGATCTACTTTGAAAAATGAGCCATTGAAAACCCATGGAGTATAGTTTCATTCTGACACACTTGGGGTCGCCATGAGTTGGAATCCACTTGACGACTACCAACAACAACAGGAAACAAATACAAATTTCAAGGGCTGAGCCTCAGCACTCTGTAGGCCCAGATCTGTTGTCTACCTTGTTTCTTTCTCTCTGCCTAGGGCTTAGGGGATTTTCCTCTTTTTTCAGCAACTGACATCACTCCCAGCTAAACCAAACCATTCATACTAGCATGATAGACAGTTTTCTGAACTTCTCACTTTTCTGCTGACAAGCTCATAGTTTTTTCTTTGTTTTAATTGCTTTTTTACTATTTACTACAGGCAAACAGGCAACCACAGCAATAAGAATCCTGGGGAAATTATAAAGTTTATAAAGGTTGTTAATCCACAGATCCTGTGCTCTAGTTCTTGACTAGAATTATCTAGTGTGTGTAATTAAGTTGAAATTTGGGTATTTTTGCTTATTACCTATTGGAAATGATGAATAGAAATGAAAATTGAACTACCATACTTTTACGCAAATAACTCACACGTTCTACTTTTTTTTGCCGACCGCTACTCGCCCCAAGTATTTTCGTAACTGTGCTTTTTTTTTTTTTTTTTTACAGGAACATGTAAAAAAAAAATAGCTTAGCGCACTCACAAAAAATACCTAGATGGGGGAGCGCATGATTGGCAAAAAAAAAAAAAAACATAGAACATGCACTTTAGTTGCATAAAATACGGTATATACTTCTATAAACCAAAAAACCAGACTCGTTGGCATTGAGTCAATTCCAACTCATGGTGACCCCTTGTATTACAGAGTAGATTGCTCCATAGGGTTTTCTTGGCTATAATTTTAATGCAAGCAGATTGCTAGGTCTTTCTTCCACAGTAACACTAGGTGGGTTTGAACCGCCAACCTTTGGGTTAGTAGCCAAGCACAACCGTTTCAGCAACTCAGGGAGGCTTATATACTTCTATGTGATTACGAAATTTAGAAATCGATTCTTAAATGTAAAAGCAGTAGGAAAATGCACAAACGTAAGTCCAAATTATCCACTGAAATGTGCCAATACATTTTAATGAACTGCAAATATTTTTAGCCACCGTTACAGCCTTACGTCCCAAGAACCCATTCCCATCTCAGACCAAGATTTTGAAAGAGGACATCTGACAACTCTTTTCCTAACTCCCTTCTGAGATGGCCCCTGAGGAGCAAGGCTTCTGTCTTTTAAGTTCATTCTGGAGCTCACTCTTCAACCCTTAGAACCATTTCATTCCTGGTGGTTTAAATTCTACGTCACCTGTGCTTCCCATTGCTCTTAGGGAAAAAATCTAAGATCTTTAATATGGCTTTTGCAGAATTGGCCCCTGTCTACTTCCACAGGACTCTGTGGGTGGTGCAAAAAGTTAACGTGCTTATATTTGTAAGACTGCTGCTTCCAAGGTCATTGAGTCAGAGCCAACAGGACAGCAACAAACAACAGCAACAATCTTTAGGGGATAATTATGAATACTTTTTATTTTGTTGTTTTTTAAAAATTCTTTACAATGAACATATCTTTCTTTTACACTACGAAAAATTTTTTTAAAGCTCACTATTTTCAGAGGTCCCGTGGCTCTGATATCCCTTCAGGTATTACTCATACAGCTTTATGGAACACTGTGCTGGAGACTTGCATTGATGTGGGCTTCAAAACCGGGCTGAAAATGACCTTATAAACTTCATGTCACTCCTCGGGCCCCATTTGTTGTTGTTGTTACGTGCCATCGTGTTGGTTCCCACTCATAATGACCCTATGTACAACTGAACAAAACACTGCCTGGGCCTGCACCATCCTCACAGTCGTTGTTATGCTTAAGCCCATTGTTGTAGCCGCTGTGTCAATCCATCTCATTGAGGGTCTTCCTCTTTTTTGCTGACCCTCTACTTTATCAAGCATGATGTCCTTCTCCAGGAACTGATCCCTCCTGACAACATGTCCGAAGTATGTGAGATGAAAGCTTGCCATCCTTGATTCTAAAGAGCTTTCTGGTTGTACTTCTTCCAAGACAGATTTGTTTGTTCTTTTGACATTTCATGATATATTCAATATTCTTTCCAACACCACAATTCAAAGGCATCAATTCTTCTGTCTTCCTTATTCATCATCCAGCTTTTGCATGCATATGAGGCAATTGAAAACATCATGGCTTGGGTTAGGTGCACCTTCATCTTCAGGGTGACATCTTTGTTTTTCAACACTTTGAAGAGGTCTTTTGCAGTCAATTTGCCCAAAGCAATGCGTCTTTGATGTCTTGACTGCTGCTTCCATGGGTTTTGGTTGTGGATCCAAGTAAAATGAAATCCTTGACAACTTCAATCTTTTCCCTGTTTATCCTAATGTTGCTTATTGGTCCAGTTGTTAGGATTTTTGTTTTCTTTATGTTGAGGTGTAATCTATAGGGAATGCTGTGGTCTTTGAGCTTTATCATTAAGTGCTTCAAGTCCTCTTTCAGCAAGGAAGGTTGTGTTATCTGCATAACACAAGTTGTTAATGAATCTTCCTACAATCCTGATGCCTTGTTCTTCTTCATATAGTCCAGCTTCTCGGATTATTTGCTCAGCATACAGGTTGAATAGGCATGGTGAAAGGATACAACCTTGACACACACCTTTCCTGACTTTAAACCATGCAGTAGTCCCTTGTTCTGTTCAAATGACTGCCTACAGCAGGCCCCACTACTATTCATTTCTTTTAGAAACTTCTGGTATAAATTAACTTCTATTTTCACTAGCAAAATAGGTACTTTCAGATGAAAATAGCCAGTATTTTTTAAAAATGCATGATTACTGGTAACAGAAACTATCTACCCTCCCACAGCTAGCTGTCTACATTAACACGGCTTTACTATTCCATCATCCTTATTAGCATAACTTTTCTATTCTAGGAGATTCTTGCTTTGACAAATAACTTGGTATTTTTATAGGAACTTCTCTGCAAACTTTATCAACACTTCAACAGAAAACACCCACAGTGTGCACCCTGAGATCTTTTGAATGTCTTACCTCAAAAATTCTCGCCTTACTGTTTCTACCGATCCTTAACTGTTATATAATGATCCTAACACAATCCTAATCAATGTCCCGCATTGAAAGACCCCCCTTAAACTAAAATCCCAATCTCAGTAAATTCTGACCTTGCCTTTCTCCCTTGAGACACTGCCAAACTCTGCCAAGATGGCGGTCTTCCTTTACTAAGATAAGCAATAAACTCATCTTTGTCATCAACAGGAGGTATGCAGAAAAGAGATAACAAACCAGGCCTGAGACTCCTATCCTTACAAAAGCTCTGCTTTAAGGGTTGGCGCTAGCCTGAATTTGGGAACTTGTATTTGGGAAGGAGTCCTATTTTTCCTGCTATTAACCTGATATACTAGGTCTAAGACAGAGTCACTTATGCTAAGCCCATGTCAGCAGATTGAAACCTAGTTAGTTTCTATTTCCTGTAAATGCCCGACCTTCTCAGGAGCCAGAATCTGAGTCAACCAATATGCGATTTGCTGCCTCACCTATTGCATATGACTTGGCTACAAAAGTTCCCAATATGCTGTGTAAAGAAAGTAACTTACCAAATCACTTTTTGCCTGGTGTTGCTTTCTTGTTCTTACACCACTTTGCCCATATAACTTTGATCTCTTCAGCTTGTCATTCAGAGTTCTTGTCTGACTTCTAGACCAGATGCCCCCAATTCATGAATTGCAAATAAAGCTTATGAATTCGTACACAATTTAATTTTGTGGAAATTTTATTTTTAACACTGCTAAGAGTGGTTTCTTGTGCCTAAACTGTTGGTACAAGCCATATCATTTAAGCTGAGCATCTGCTTTCCTTCTGGAGAAATGGTACATGGTGAGCAGAGGCTGCCTTCGTGATTAGACCCAATAAAAACCCTGGGTGCTGAGTCTCTAATGAGCTTACCTGGTAGACGACACTTCACAGCATTGTCCCTACTCAACGCCAGGGGGATTAAGAGTATGCTGTGTGACTTCACCGGGAGGGGCTCTTGGGAGATTTCTCCTGGCTTCCTCCAGACTTGTCCCATGCACGTTTTATCTTTTCTGACTTTTCTTTGTGTCCTTTTGCTGTAATAAATCATAGTCAGGAGTGCAACTGAGCCCCACAAATCCTTCTAGTGAATCGGGGACCCTGGGGTGATCTTGGGGACTTCCGACACAAGTTGTCTTGGTTATCTTTGGAGAGTCAGCAATTGCCATTACAAAAGAAAAGTTGGAGATTGATGGTTTTCCCTACAAAATTTATTTACGGAATTGCTTTCAAATTATTAATTTCACTCGTGTTCACTCATTCATTCATTTGTAAAACATTTGTCAAGCACCAACTATGTTCTAGCCACTCTTTTAGAAACTGGGGGGAGTGGAGATAAGAGGGGAGAATATCAGGTCCCCCCTCCCGAGGAGCTCACAATTTTGTGACAGTGGTGAATAGAGAGATAATTAAATTGGGCAAATGCCCCATGAGAGGTCAGAGCAAGGGCTTGAGGAACTGAGAGGGCAGAGACATGATTTTTGCTTAGGGAACTAATGACAGCATCCCAAAGAAACTAGAAATTAAAGGCTAGATAGACATTGGTCAAGTGGGAAGGAGGGGAAGAACATCCTGATAGCAAGAACAAAGACACAGAGGATAATAAAACTTATTCTAGAAATAGAAAGATGCCCAGGAGGGCTACAGCTGGGACTAGGTGAAACAAAGGCTTACAAGGCAGGTTAGAGTCCAGTCTGCAGGAGGAATTACATGCCATGATAAATTTTCAGTTTTTTTTGGTCAGCAGTGAGAAACCATTAGAAATTTGTGGCAATGATGAGAGTTGTGATTTAGAGAGCGCGCTCCACTGGCCTCCTAAGTGTAGGGAGGTTGCATAGCAGAGTGGTTAAGAGGTTAGAGTCAAACCATCTGTGTTCCAGTATTGACCCTGTACATACATCTGTGTACTCTGGGACAAATTACTTAACCTTTCTATGCCTGAGTTTCTCTTTGTGTGAAAAGGGGTGTCTTAGGTACGTAGTGCTGCTATAACAGAAAAACCACAGTGGATAGTTTTAAAGAACAGAAATTTTATATTCTCACAGTTCTGGAGGCTAGAAGTCCAAATCTGGGTCTCAGCCATGTCCATTCCTTCCTTGCAGTAGTCCCAGGCATTCCTTGGTTCCTTGGCTTATAGATGATGCTCACGTGGCATCTGTCTTCTTCTCTGTATCTCTGTGTCTCATCTGCTCGTCATATAACTCAGAAGTGATTAGACTTAGAGCCTACTTGACTTGCTTATGATCTAATTAACATAACAAGGAAAATCCAGTTCTCCAAACAGGCTTACAACCACAGGTTTAGGGGTTAGGATTCCAACACATGTTTTGGTGGGGACACAATTTAATCCATAACAAGGGGATAATGAGAACCTCTTGGTTGATATGGGAGTCCTGGTGGCATACAGTTGCTAACCAAAAGGTCAGCAGTTCAAATTCACCAGCAGTTCCTTGGAAACTCTATGGAGCGGTTTTATTCTGTCCTGTATGGTCACTATGAGTTAGGAATGACTCGACAGCAATGTTTTTTGTTTGTTTGTTTGTTTATGAGGTTGATATAAGGATATATTAGTTAACAAAGACAATATCTGGGGATGACAAAAAAACTGAGAACTAAGTTTTTCTTAAATGTATCTGCATTCAAATCATGACTTATACTTGTAAACATTGCAGTGGGCAAGATACAAAGACAGGAGGGCTCATCTGGAGGAAGCCTGTGTTTTCTCTGGTGGATATAAAGTGTTAGTAGAAGCAACAGTCAGCTGCAGCTAGCTAACCAAAGCCAGTAAAGATATCAGCCCAGTGGCTGTTATCACATCTACTCAAAGGCTAGCGTTCTCTTTGCTTTTCACGCATTACTGATTGCTTACCAGTAGAATCACAACCTTAAAAGTCAACCACATCTAATTCAGACTTTCAGCTTATTTTGTTGTTGTTGGGTGTCATCCCGTCAATTCCAACTCATAGCAACCCCGTGTGACAGAGCAGAACTGCCCCATAGGGTTTTCTTGTCTCTACTCTTTATAGAAGCAGATCACCAGGGCTTTTTTCCACAGAGCCACTAAACGGGTTCAAACCACCAACCCTTTTGTTAGCAGCAGAGGGCTTGACCATTGTGCCACTGGGACTTTGTAAATCGGTTCTTGTTGCTTTGTTTCTGTTGTGCTAAAAACTTGGTAGTGCATTAAAATAATTTCTAATATAATTTTTGTGTTAAAAAAAAATTCAGACAGTTTAAAAATGCATACAAAGTACAGGCTCCAGAATTTCCATATAGAAGGAATTTACGGGCAGCCATGTGTATGAAACTTTCTTCCCCCAGGTAACGTCATAGCTTACCCCCTCATTTCCGTCAAGACTCTGTTCAAATGTTTGACAATGTATTAGTTTCCTATGATGCCAGCATTCCTTTGCTTTCTTGGCTTGTGGCCATATCATTCTAATCATTGCCTCAGCATCACATTGCCTTCTCCTCTATTTTTTCCTCTTCTGTCTATATCAAATCTCGTTCTACCTTTCTTTTAGAAGGACATTTGTCATTGGATTCAGGGTCCACCTGGATAATTCAAATGTTCCTGGGTGGAACAAATGGTTTGTGCTTGGCTACTAACTGAAAGGTTGTTGGTTCAAATCCACCCAGAGGTGCCACAGAAGAAAGGCCCGGTGATCTGCTTCTGTAAAGATTACAGACAAGAAGACCCAATACAGCTCAATTCTACTTTGTTAACACATGGGATCTCCATGAGTTAGAATTGACTCAATGGCATTGGGTTCGGTTTTTTTGGTTTTTGGATAATCTGTTGTTGTTAGGCCATGTCGAGTCAGTTTCAACTCACAGTCCCTAGGTACAATAGAAGGAAACACTGTTCAGTCCTGCCCCACCCTCAGCAATCCTTGGTATGCTTGAGCCCATCATGCAGGCACTATGTCAGTCCGTCTTATAGACGGTCTTCCTCTCCTTTGCTGACCTTCTACTTTACCAAAGATGATGTCCTCCTCCACAGACTAGGCCCTCCTGATAACATGTCCAAAGCATGTGCTTTGAAATCTTGCCATCCTCCCTTCTAAGGAGCATTCTAGTTATACTTCATCCAGGACAGATTTGTTCATCCTTTTGGCAGTCCATGGTATATTCAATATTCTTTGCCAGCACCGTGATTCAAAGGCATGGATTCTTCTTTGGTCTTCTTTATTCGTTGTACAGCTTTTCCATGGATATGAAAATACCACAGCTTGGGTCAGGCGCAGCTTAGTCCTCAAAATGACATCTTTGCTTTTTAACACTTTAAAATTAAAGAGGTCTTTTGCAGCAGATTTGTCCGATGCAATATGTCCTTTGATTTCTTGACTGCTGCTTCCGTAAGCGTTGATTGTGGATCCAAGTAAAATGGAATCCTTGACAACTGCAATTTTTTCTCTGTTTATCATGATATTGCTTATTGGTCCAGTTGTGAGGATTTTTGTTTTCTTTATGCTGAGCTGTAATCCATAATGAAGGCTGTGGTCTTTGATCTTCATCAGTAAGTGCTTTGAGTCCTCTTCACTTTCAGAAGGCAAGGTTGTGTCATCTGCATATGGCAGATTGTAAATGAGTCTTCCTCCAATCCTGATGCCCCATTTTTCTTCATATAGATCAGCTTCTCCGATTATTTGCTCACCATACAGATTAAGTATGGTGAAAGGGTACAATCCCGACACACATCTTTCCTGACTTTAAACCACGCAGCATTCCTTGTTCTGTTCAAACAACTGCCTCTTGATCTACGTACAGGTTCCACATGAGCACAATTAAGTGTTCTGAATTCCCATTCTTCACAAGGTTATCCATAATTTGTTAGGATCCACACAGTTGAACGTTTTGCATAGTCAATAAAATACAGGTAAACATCTTTCTGGTATTCTTTGCTTTCATCCAAGATCCATCTGAGATCAGCAACAATACCCCTTATTCCACATCCTCTTCTGAATCCTGTTCGAATAACCTAGGCTAACCTCGGTAAATCTAAACCCTTTGCTGTCGAGTCAATTTTTACTTATAGCAACCCTATAGGACAGAGTAAAATTGCCCCATAGGGTTTCCAAGGCTGTAACCTTTATGGAAGCAGATTGCCACATCTTTCTCTCACAGAGCAACTGGCAGGTTTGAACCACGGACCTTTAGGTTAGCAGCTGAGCACTTAACCACTATGCCACCAGGGCTCCTTGGATAGTCTGTTGTTGTTGTTATTGTTAGGTGTCAGTTCCAACTCATAGCGACCCTATGTACCACAGAAGGAAACACAGTTTAGTCCTTTGCCATACTCACAATCGTCGTTATGCTTAAGCTCATTGTTGCATTCACTGTGTCGATCCATCTCACTGAGGATTTCCTTTTTTTCATTGACCCTGTACTCTGCCAAGCATGATGTCCTCCATGGACTGATCCCTCCTGATAACATGTCCCAAGTATGTAAGACACATAATAATCTAGAATCTCCAAATCTGGTTCTTTAACTTAATCATATTTGCAAAGATCCATTTTTCAAATAAGGTAACATTCATAGGTTCCAGGCATTTGGTGGGGTCATTTATCTTTTTGGAAGCCACCATTCAAGCTACTACAACCACCTTATATGAAATCACATTTACTTATTTGCACCACCATCACTATGCACTTCTCATATTGCGTTCTTCTTCTTCATAGCGTTTGTCATCATTTTGCATACTAATTCTCTACTGGTTATTTGTTCATTGTCCATATCCCCCATTTGACTGGAAGCTCCATGAGAGCAGAGACTTGGTTCGCTCACTCCTTTTCTCCCAGAACAAGAACAGTACCAGGCACATGGTAAGCTTTCAATAAATTTATTCGTCGAATGAACGAATGAAGAGGGGTACTAGGAAACGTCTTAAATCTGTGTTTTCTTAGTAAGCACACTTTTTTTTTTTACTTAGATTGTATGTTCATTTGGGGTGTCTTGGAGTGGGGCATGTTGCTGAAAGAGTCCACCAGTACCACCAAGTCTCTCCATGAGTCTACCACTTGTATATAGATATAAACAGGTCTCATCACCACCCCAACCTCCCCATTCACTTCCCCCAGACAACCACTGTTATCAGTTTCCTGTCTATATTTCTGAAAACATTCAGGGCATGTATGTGCATCTAAGATTAACCTAAGATTAATCTTCAGCAGTGATCATATAGTCATGCTTTGAGTTCTTTCATTAGAGGAATGAGATGTGTGTTAAAAACGCTCCTGTAAGTAGAGGTTTTTAGCCTTTTGGAAGGGCAATGGACTCATTTCAAGGAGTCTTAGTCCAGGTTCTCCTTTCCCATTTGCCCTTTCACAATTCCCCTTCTCCTATTTTACAATAAGAAAAAAATAAAGGCCAATCTCTCCCTCTTCCACATCCTAAATCTTCTAGTGATTCTTTTTTTTTCTGTTTATTCAACAAAATATTTATTTTATTATTAACTTTTACAATCATGATTTTATTGCAGCAAAAAGGATTCAAATGAAGACACACATAGAAAGAGGTTTGGGTGGATTCTCAACATGGAGCTTCCATGTTCCGAAAAGGGCCAACAATTTTTTTCTCCAGATGTAAACAAACCTGAGACTCCCAAGAAACGTTTGGTTTGAAATACAAGTGTTGACAAGGCCTTCTTTAATGAAAGTCCCGTAAAGCAGCAGCAGTTCTTCCTCCCTTTTCCTGTTACAGGAGTTTTCAGGGTGAGGGTGAGGATGACTTTGGATGTGGTGCGTTTGGGCCTTGTTGAGGTGTCCTGAGCACATAGATGTCCTGAGTATACAAGTACTGCAGAGTGAGGTTGCAGGAGTAATGGGAAGTTTCATTTAAAGGTCTTGCATTTTCTAAACCCTAACTACCATCAAAGAATGCACTTCTGAGAGTGTTCCACGGGAACAAAGTAAAGAAAGTATCAATGAGAAATACTTAAGTTGGCTGTAAAAATGGCGCGGCAGTATCAGCATCAGATGTCCTCTAACTTCACAAGGCAAAGGGGAGAAAATCAAGATCATCAGCCCGAGGCTGATCCCCATGAAGGGGAGGTGAAATAAACTGCTTTCCAACCTTTTTTAAAACAGTTTGGACACCAGCCATCCCTCCTACACCACTCTCTACTTCTCTGCTGAGTTCAATAATTCATTGCAATGGCCACACAGAACTCACAGACCATACTCACAGTTATGGGGTTTACTAGGGAAGTACCAGGTTACAACTTGGCATCAGGATCAACAGGCTACCACTGAGGGTCAGGGTCAGGAAGCAAGCAGGTAAAGTCTTCCTTTTTCAGTGCAGGACAGCTCTGTCAGCTCATCTGGGCCATGCAGAGCTCCTCTTAGCCCCCTAAGGTCAGGCTTCTCTTGGTTCCCCGAGGGCAGGCCCGATCTCTTGGCCCTTGGCCCCTGCTTGGCCCTGGCTTCTGCCCTGCTCAGTCAAGTGTTACAAAGTTCTTTAGCTCTGCCAGTTAGTGCCCAGAGGCACCTCATTCTGCCAGTAACCTCCTACCCGAAGGTGCTCAGCTCTCTCGCTCCATGAGTTGGCACATCCACTGTAGCCACCTTACTCAGTGGGCCAGGAAGCCCACCACACCATCTCGGGCTAGTCTTCTGGTTCTGCTGCTGCCATTTCTCTGCCACCATTTCTCTGCCGCACTTCTCATCATCTCATACCATCTCTGGTGTTGCAGCTCTCTCTCTCTCTCTGTCTTCTGGGTCTAGAAGGTTCTCAGTGCAGGGACCCTGGGTCTAAAGAATGTGCTCCACTCCTGGCTCTTCTTTCTTGGTGGTAGTGAGGTCCCCTCTTTCTGCCTCTGAGATGGCTCATTTTAACACTAACAGGATGGCAAAACTGACCAATCCACTCCTTAGGGTTCCATACACCTTATTTGCATGATCCTACCTCCACAAAGGTGTCATGCAACTTATTTGCATTATTAGCAAGCTGTAATGCAATCCCCTTGGTGGGCCACCAGCACCTTATTTGCATAGTACCACCCAATCATTGTGTGGGAGTTACAAGACCATGCATGGCGGTTGTTGTTGTGTGCTGTGGAGCTTATTCTGACTCATAGCGACCCTATAGGACAGAGTAGAACTGTCCCATAGGGTTTCCAAGGAGCAGCTGATGGATTCAAACTGCTGATCTTTTGATTGGCAGCCTGAGCTCTTAACCACTTCACCACTAGGGCTTCATGCATGACTAAAAAATAGAAGGGTCATATTTACTAATCCACTGCACCACAGTGGCAGAGCCTCAGAATTCAAAAGTGACATGTTGACCTGGGATATATTTTAACATGTTTATGTGAATTGAGAAAAAGTCTGCTTTGCTAATTGATTTGATAATGAATTCTGGCCTTGCGAATCAGCTTTTAAGTTACATGTGTTACATACATCGAATGAGTCAAATCTGTAGTTCCAAAGTTTTAACAAAAATATATTTAAAGCTCACGGTAAGGTAAAGATATTATAACAAAAAATATTAAATTGGCAAAAGGTTGAGGGAAATGTTAACGAAAATAGTTTGACTCCAGCCAAATTAATTACGTGCTAGAACGAATCAACATTTATCAGGGGAAGATAAGCCTGAGGCTCTTTCTGAGCTATAAAATAAGGTGTCTCAAAGTAAAAGAGTTACATGTAATTTTAAATAATTTCATTCACCTTTTAAAAGGCTTTTTGGTTCACTTCCCAGAAATTAAAGTGAATAACTCAAAAAAAGGAGGAGCTAAATGAATTGCCTGATGATAGATCATAAAAATAATTTTTGATGATAAAGTACTATCTGATTTTCAGCACACACATTGGAAGCAGATTAAGGATTTAAGTGGCACTGCTATAACAAAACAGTTCCCATACGCACATATCCATCTATTTATTTAAGTGAACAGGTTTTTTCAGCATTTATATCTATAAAAACTGAAAGTAGGAATAGAACTGACACTGAATTCTATTTCATTTAGCCGTAAGTAATATTCCTTACAATGGCACCTAACAATAACAACAATGTTCCTCTGCTACAGGGTCACTCTTCCGTATTCGGTTTTCATTGTCCAGCTTCCACATGCATATGAGGTGACTGGAAATACTATGACTTGGGTCAGGCACACTTTGGTCATCAAAGTGACATCTTTGCTTTGTAACACTTTAAAGAGGTCTTTTGCAGCTAATTTGCTCAATGCAATATGTTGTTTGATTTCTTGATGCCGTTTCCATGGGCATAGACTGTGGATCCAAGTAAAATAAATCCTTGGCAACTTCAATACTTTCTCCATTTGTCATGGTGTTGCTTATTGGTCCAGTTGTGAGGATTTTTGTTTTATGTTGAGGCATAATCCCTACCGAAGCCTGTCATCTTTGATCTTCATTGGAAAGTACTTCAAGTCCTCTTCACTTTCAGCAGACAAGGCTGTGTCATATGAAGTTAGAGAAAATGACACAGTACAAAGTGGGTGGGAGACATGGAAGAATATGAATAAGAAACAATAAAGTCCAGAAGACAATGGAATGATATTTTTGAAGAATTGAACCCAGTTCAGGGGGTACCAACAATCAACCCAGAATTCTATATGCAAAGAAAATACCTTTTTAAAATAATGGCTAAATAAAGATAATTTCAGATAAATAAAAGCTTAGAATGTATCACCAGCAGATCTGCATTACAAGAAATGATAAAGTCTTCAGAGTGAAAGGAAATGATAATTGATGGAAAATCAGATCCACTGGAAGGAATGAAGAGAACTGGAAATGGTAAATACATGTTGTTGTTAGGTGCCATCAAATCGGTTCCAACTCATAGTGACACTATGTACAACTGAACAAAACACTGCCCGGTCCTGTGCCGCCCTCACAATCATGTTATGCTTAAGCCCATTGTTGCAGGCACTGTGTCGATCCATCTCACTGAGGGCTTCCTCTTTTTGGATGACCGTCTACTTTACTAAGCATGATGTCCTTCTCCAGGGACTGATTCCTCCTGACAACATGCCCAAAGTATGTGAGACATAGTCTCACCATCCCCACTTCTAAAGAGCATCCTGGCTGTACTTCTTCCAAGACAGATTTGTTCGTTCTTTTGGCAGTCATGGTATATCCAATATTCTTCTCCAACACCACAATTCAAAGGCGTCAATTCTTCCTTATTTATCGTCCACTGTTCACATGCATTTTGCCCATAGAACCCTTCAATATTGCAACTCCAGGCTTGAATTTTTTCTTCAGTTCTTTCAGCTTGAGCAATTCCAAACATGTTCTTTCCTTTTGGTTTTCTAACTCTTAAGTCTTTGCATATGTCATTATAATATCTTACTTTGTCTTCTTCAGCCACCCTTTGAAATCTTTTGTTCGATTCTTTTACTTCATCACTTCCTCCATTCACTTTAGCTACTCATTGTTAAAGAGCAAGTTTCAGAGTCTCTTCTGACATCCGTTTTGGTCTTTCCTTTCTTCCCTGTCTTTTTAATGACCTTTTGGTTTCTTCATGTATGATGTCCTTGATGTCTTCCCACAACTGGTCTTGTCCTCATCATTACTGTTCAATATGTCAAATCTATTCCTGAGACAGTCTCTAAATTCAGGTGGGATATACTCAAGGTCATACTTTGGTTCTCATGGACTTTTTCTAACTTTCTTCAGCTTCAACTTGAACTTGCATATGAGTAATTGATGGTGTGTTCTATAGTCAGCCCCTGACCTTGTTCTGACTGATGATATGGAGCTTTTCCATCGTCTCTTTCCACAGATGTTGTTGATTTGTGTATTCAATCTGGTGAGGTCCACGTGTATAGTCGCCATTTAAGTTGGTGAAAAATGATATTTGCAATGAAATTGTTGGTCTTGCAAAATTCTATTAAGGGATCTCCAGCATCGTTTCTATCACCAAGACCATATTTTCCAACTGCTAATTTTTCTTTGTTTCTAGCTTTCACATTCCAATTACCAGTAATTATCAATGCATCTTGATTTCATATTTCATCAATTTCAGACTCCAGAAGTTGATAAAAAAAACTTCAATTTCTTCATCTTTGGCCTTAGTAGTTGGTATATAAATTTGAACAACAGTTGTATTAGCTGGTTGTCCTTATAGGCATATGGATATTATCCTATCACTGACAGCTTTATACTTCAGGATAGATCTTGAAATGTTCTTTTTGATGATGAATGCGATGTCATTCCCCTTCAAATTGCCATTCCCAGCACAGTAGAGCATATGATTGTCCAATTCAAAATGGCCAATACCAGTCCATTTCAGCACACTAATGCCTAGGATATCCATGTTTATGCATTCTATTTTATCTTTGACATTCTAATTTTCCTAGATTCACACTTTGCACATTCCATGTTCCTATTATTAATGGATGTTTGCAGCTGTTTCTTCTTATTTCAAGTCATGTCACATCAGCAAATGAAGGTTGTGAAAGCTTGACTCCATCCATGTCATTAAGGTCAACTCTACTTCGAGGAAGCAGCTCTTCCTCAGTCATATTTTGAATGCCTTCCAACATGAGGGCCTCCTCTTCTGGCACTATATCAAACAATGTTCTGCTGCTATTAATAAGGTTTTCACTAGCTAATTTTTTTCAGAAGTCAACCACCATGTCACTTTTCTTAGTCTGTCTTAGTATCTGTACACAGTATAAAAAAGCATTTAAACATATGTAGGTCTAATCTATACAACAACAACATAACAATGCTAAATGTAATTATACTTTTGCAAAGTTTTTAAATTTTACCTCAAGTGGTATAATATTAACTCTAAGTACATTGAGATAATTTAGGAATGCATAGTGTAACTAGATTAACCACTAAATTGTAATGTAAAGAGGTATAAGAGAAAGCCACTAGAGGAACTTAGATAAAACAGTATAAAATATTGGATTAGCCCAAATGAAGGCAGAAAAGGAGGAAAAGAGAACAACAACAAAAAAAAAAGGATGGAACATATGGAATACAAATTGCAAATTATAGATCTAAATCCAACCACATTAACAATTACATTAAATGTAAATGGGCTAAAAATTCCAATTAAAAGGCAGAGATGATCTGACTGGATTTTAAAAAAAGAGAGAAAAAAGACATAGCTCTAAGCTATATACAAGAGATACATAACACTTTAAAAATTCACAAATAGGTTGAATGGAAAAGGATTTATTAGGCAAACAGTAAGCCTAAGAAAGCTGGAGTGGCTATATTAGTATCAGACAAAATACACATCAAACCAGGGTGAAAAACAGTCATTCATCAGGAAAACAAAATCCTAACCAAGGCATAAAATCCTAACTGTATGCACTTAATAACTCAACTTCAAAATACATGATGCAAAAATTCATCAAATAAAAGGAGAAATAGAAAAATACACAATCACAGAGAGTTTATGCATATGCTATTTCAATAAGTGATCAACAACTAGACCAAAAAAGCCAATAAGGATATAAACAATTTGAACAACATTATCATTACTGCACCAAATTGATATTTATAGAACACTACACCCAACTTCAGGTCCCTGGTTAATGCAAATAGTTTGCACTCAGCTGCTAACCTAAATGTTGGTGCTTTGAACCCACCTAGCTCTAAGAGAAAGGCCTGGCAATCTGCTTCTGTAAAGATTACAGCCAAGAAAACGCTAAGGAACAGCTCTATACTATAACACCTGGGGTCACCATGAGTCAGAATCAACTGGAAGGCAATGGGTTTGGTTTTTTTTAGACCCACCTTCAGACTACACAGTCTCTTTAAGTGCACATGTAATGTTCATTAACATCTATCACATGTTAGACCATAAACCAAGTCTCAAAATTTTTCAAAATATTGAAATCTTAGCTTATGTTCTCTAACCGCAACAGAATTAAATTAGAAATTAAAAATAATATCTAGAAAAGCCTCTAAATGTTTGGAAATTAAACAACACATTTCTAAATAAGCTAAGGGTCACAGAAAAAATCATTATGGAGATTAAAAATTATTTTGAACTAAATGAAAATGAAAGCACAACATATCAAAAATGTTGGACTATAGCTAAAGCAGTGCACAGAGGGAAACTCACAGCTCTAAATGCTTCTATTTAAAAAGAAGAAAGGTCCAAAATCAACAATGTGTTCTTCTACTCTAAGTAGCTAGAAAAAGAAGACGACACCACACGTCAAGTAAGTAGGAATAAAGTGAGAAACAGTTTTAATTCTTCCAGAATTCAGATTACTGGCTTTCGTAGAACTTGGGGTAACCCACACAACCCTTGCCCTTAGGTGTCCTTTTGAACCCTGAGCCTTGAAAAAAGTGGTTCCTAAAGGCTACTTTTGAGGCAAGCAATAGTCTAAATAAACAAGTTAAGATCATTTTTCTTTGGGCATTGTGCCCTTTTGAAGAATTCAGTCAGCTTTGGGAAACAGACTCCAAAGGTCAGGCTGGGAGCTATGTTTAGGGTAAATCAGTAATTATTTTAATTGTACGTCAAGCAATGCTGTATGAAAATCCTTCCTGACCACGAATTTGTTTATGAGCTCTGTTCTGGCCATTTTTTCCATGGCAATGTCGACTACAGGGTCACTGGGAGTCGGACTGACTCCACAGCAACGGGTTAGGCATTCGGCCCCTAACCAAAAGGTCTGCAGTTGGAAACCACCAGCCACTCCTTGGAAACCCTGTGGGGCAGTTCCACTCTGTCCGATAGGATTGCTGTCAGTCGGAATCCACTCCACCGCAAGGGGTTTGGTTCTTTTTTTGCCCATAAAATTTAGTATAAGAATTCTGGAAGTTCTTCTCATCTTCGGAACATTTTTGACACTCTACTCAAATGGTAATCCGATTTGTAACTCCTGTATTCAATAAACTTCAATTTCTAATATTGGCTTAATATGATTTTAGTTTTAACGAAGGAAATAATAAAGGGCAAAAGTTAGTGAACTAGAAAACAGAAAACCAATGGAACCAAAAGCTGGCTTTTTTGGATGACCTATAAAAATTGATAAGTCTCTAGCCCCATTACCAGTTGCGGTTGGGTGAATTCAAACTCATGACGTGTCGGAGTAGAAATATGCTCTATGGTGTTTTCAGTGGCTGTGACCTTTTGGAAAGTAGATTGCCAGGCATCTCTGCGTGAATTCCAACCACCAATCTTTTGGTAAGTAGCGGAGCGCTTAACCGCTTGAGCCACTCAAGGACTTCTCTAGTTACCTTAAACCATTAAAAAAATAAAAATTTTAAGCCATTAGTCAAGAAAAAAAGAAAACACTACCAGTATCCGCAATATCTGAACAAAGTCCCTGCTGCTCTCACGGACTTCTAGTACGGACAATAAATGTTAGCCAGACAAATAAATATATAGGTATAAGTAGTGGTAAACTTTACTAAAAGGATGCGGGGACGGAGAGATTTAAGCTGCAGAAAAGCGCTCCGGGGAGGTAAATTTGCCCCCAAACCCGCCTCTCGCAGGAACGACACCAACCCCGCCCATCCCTTTCAAGACTCTAGGAAGCAGGTGGCGGCCCCGCTGGGAGCGCCGCGCCGCGCCGCGCCGCGCCGCGCCCCGCCCACCGCCGCCCCGGCCGCTTCGCGCAGGCGCGGGGTCCCTGTTGGACCCCGGCGCGCGGCAGGGCGCTGCCGGCGGCGGGGCGGGGCAACGGCCGAGCGGGCGCGCCGTGAGGTGGCGTTGACCGGACCTCGCCGTCTTGTCACCGGTCTGTCGTCGCTGGTCTCCCGCGATGCCGAGGCCAGACCCGGGTACTTCCTTTGTCTGAGACGGGAGGCACAGAGCAGAGACCATGGCGGAGCCCTCGGAGCCCGGGCAGCAGGCGGCGGAGGGCGGCGGGAGCCCAGAGGAGGAGGAGGACGAGGAGCGGGAGCCGCTGCTGCCGCGGATCGCCTGGGCCCAGCCGCGGAAAGTCGCCCCGGGGAGCGCCGTGAGGCTGATGCTGTCCCCCGAGGAGGCGGGCGCGGCCTCCGCTCGCAAAGCCCGCGACGGAAAACTGCTGCTCCCGCTCAGGAGCGCGCCCCACAGCCCCTCCCGGGACCGCGGGAGCTCGCCCCCGCTGCGCTCCGGCTTCGCGTGCCCAGGTGAACCCGGCTCTCCCCTCCTTTCCGCGCCCTGCCCCGCGCGCCGCTCGCCCGGCGCGGTCCTCCGACTGCACTTCGCCGCCGCGGGCCACGCCTTGGGCCTCGCCTCTCTCCTGCTCCCCCATTTACCCGCCCCCTTTTCTCTTGCGATCCAGGGGCTCTGGGGCTGCAGACTGCTTCCCCTCAGGCCTGACACCTATGATTAAACTCTCATCCTTTAGGCCTTTCCCAAAAGTGAGTCTGAACTTCAGGAATCCGACGTTGAGGAGCACTTAACGCTCAAAAGTTATTGGCTCAGATTGGCGTTAAGTTTTGAAGTAAGAACCCTCAACTTTCAAGAAAATTTTTAAATTTGGAAGGGGGGGGTGACAGGAGAGAGATGTGTAGCCAGAAAATCCAGTTGCCACTGGGACAGGTTTCAAAAACTTTCCTTATTAAATGCTGTTATTATGACGTTAGCCAGAGGGGAAGAGGCAGTTGGACTCGTGTACCTGTAATCTCTCTTGCAAAGGTTTTCTTCCCCCACCCCACCCCCCGTTTTTTTAGAGTCACTTCTGTTGTCACGGAGCCCTGGTGGTGTAGTGGTTAAGGACCTTGGCCCTATAATCAACAGATTGGCAGTTCGAATCCACCAGCCGCCCTTTGGAAACCCTCTGGGGCAGTTGTACTCTGACCTATAGGGTCGCTGTGAGTCAGAATTGACTTGAGGACAGCTGGTTTGGTTTTTGTTTGTTTTCCACTGTACTTAAAATTTTTTTTTTATTATCACTATTAAGCAGACTGATAGTGTCAGGTGAAAGAGAATGTAATTGAAATGATGTTGAAAGTAAAATTTAGGCATGCTGTTGTAGACCTGGGTATTTGTTTAGTGGAATGAGTTTCGTGGGCATGTAGAGTTGGGTCAGCTTAATTTCATGGTAAAACAGAGTAGACTGGAAAGAGTCCCTGCTAGAGATGGACAAGCATGTTTATAAAATGATGATGGTAACACCTACTTTGCTAGTTGTTAGGAAGAATTAATGAGATAATGTGTGCACTGTGCCACTCATTAGGTGACAGTTTGCAAAGAAACCATAGAAAATGTGCTCTGTATTAATACTACTTGATTTTTCTGGAGTTGTTCGATTTTACATGTCTTTCTACGACTATGCTACTTTTATACATTAAAGAATTTTGGGTAGAATAGGTCGCTGAAGTTCTAGCAGAATCTATATTCATGTATATTGTGTTGTTGCTAAGTGCTGTGGAGTCAATTCCCACTCATAGTGACCCTGTACGACCCAGTAGAACTGTCACAAAGGGTTTTCTAAGCTGTAATCTTTACAGGAGCAGGTGGCCAGGTCTTTCTCCAGCAGAACCACTGGGTGAGTTTGAACTGCCAACCTTTCAGTTAGCAGCCAAGTGCTTAACCACTGAACCACCAGGGCTCCTTGAGTTAAATAAGTTAGAGATGCCCAGGGTAAGCAGTTTCCAATCCAAGTGTTTCATGAATAAACTTTAGCAAACTTGTCCAACATTAGGTTGTCCTTACAAAGTTTGCTAATGAATGCAACAGAACAAACAAGCATGAAGTTAGAACCGGATCATGAATGAAACCAGATTCACTTAGCATTTGGGCATGTATTATTTAGAATCCAGCCTGTGAGGTAAAGTACATGTGGCTAACTTGCCCTTTTCTGCCAAAGGTACCTTATATAGCCAGATTTTAAAAGGGCCTAAAACCTTGAAAGTGAGTTTGTTCTGTAAAAGTGAGGCCTTATAAACAAATAATATTAAGGCTTAAAAAAGTAAAAATGGGGATAGAGTATATGTGTTGGAATACAAATGGATTATTAAAGAGAATTTCTACCTTTTGTAGTAATATTTATATCACTAAGGTCTTTTTTTTTTTTTAATTTTTTAATTCTCACAACAGCACAGCAAGATAGTTATTTCTCCTCATTCTTATTGTAAGGATTGAAAACTTTAAAAACTGATGTTCATAGCGCATTGGAGATTGTTTGCCCAAAATCAAATATCCAATAAGTGGTAAAGCCAAGACTTGGCCTAGTTTTTCCTTTTTCATGCCCTGCACTTTTTCCATTGCTGCAGATCTCCAAATGTTATGAAATAGTTGTTACTTTTGCCTATTATGGAGGTTCTATTTTTAACAAGATTTTAAAATAGTTTTGAGTTATAAAAACTGTTTAAAATAAAAAAATTCAACCTGGTCTCCTAAAAAATTGATGATTAACTAGATTTAAGTTTAGCTGTCTTTGAATGAGTCCATTAGCTTCCTTTGTCCCTTACCATCTAGTTTCCATGGATCCACCTCTCTAATTCAAAGAAATTCTTTTCTTTAGAGAAATATTGTCATCATTTATGATGCTTAATTATTTTATGTAAACAGAAGGTTTTTGTACTTTGGCCCATGGAAGAATGTCATATGTTTGTAATCTTTTATTTTTCAAGGCATTTGACAAAGCCTAGACTAAACATAAATCAGTGTTAATTGTTGGATCAATGTACAAGTAGAAGAAATAATGTCATTCCTTGTTCTACTTATCATTTTAATCAGTGAATTGGGTAGTAACAAAAATGATAATAGTTCATATCTCCACAACACTTGGTATATACCAGACATAGTTCTGCGCACTTCGATTGTATTAATTCATAACCAGCCCTGTGAAGTGAGTGCTGTTTTTAGTCCCATTTTAAAGAAACGCGGAGAAGTGAAGTGACTTCTAGGGTACCAGTGGATACAAACCAGGAACTCTTAATTCTATTGCTGTCGAGTTGATTCCATCTCATAGCAACCGTATAGTACAGAGTAGGACTGTCCCCATAGAGTTTCCAGGGAACGCTTGGTGGATTGGAACTGCCAACCTTTTGGTTAGCAGGCATAGCTCTTAACCACTACAGCACCAAGGTTTCCTAATTCTGTTGGAGAGCCTAACAGTTAGAGTACTGTTAGAATTCGCAGAGAGCTACCAAAGTAAAAGAAAATGTTTATAAGTCATTTAATGATTCCTGGTGACTTATAAATGTACAAACTAAGAAAATTATTTCAAAGGAAGAAAGATGAGACAAAAAGAAAAATTGTTGTAAAAAAAAAAAAAGACCCGTGGCTGTCAAGTTGATTCTGACTCATTGCAACACTATAGGACAGAGTAGAACTGCCCCATAGGGTTCCACAGAGCGGCTGGTGGATTTGAACTGCTGACCTTGGGGTTAGCCCCTGACCACCATGCTACTAGGGCTCCTTGTTGTTGTTAGGTGCCATCGAGTTGGTTCCAACTCATAGCAACCTTATGTATAACAGAATGAAACATTGCCAGGTCCTGTGCTCTCTTCACCATAATTGCTATGTTTGAGCCCATTGTTGCAGCCACTATGTCAGTCCATCTCTTTGAGGATGGAGTGTGAAAGAAAAATAAGGGTAGTGAAATAAATAAGATGGAGGCTGGAATAAAAATACGTAAAATGCATGCCGGACGCTTGAGGCAGGCAGGCCACAACTTCAGTTTTTAAGATTGTTGAGCAGCCAACTTGAGGGAGACACAATCGTTGTGTCCATAAAGTTAAACTGGTTATTTGAACCCAGACAGAACTGACGAAGAGACTATGTGGTGAACGATATCTTTGTAATAAAAGTGATGATTCATTGGGGTATTTCTTATAACTTCCTCAGAGCCCATTTCAGTAGAAGTAATTCTAGCAGTGTAGTGCTATTAGTATTGTTTGATCCATATTTAAGACACTGATAACCTGGCTTAATTTAGAGGAAGATATTGGAAGAGCAAATGTTCTGTGTGTCTTAACAATCCTCTATAACTGAACTTTTGAATGGTAGTGAGTAGCCATGTGTTGGAGATTATTCCTCAGCCATTGCCTGGAATACGCTGCTCTTTGTTTTCCACTTATTTGAGACATCCATGGCTCATCAGATATTCAAGTGCTTACTGGGTGCCAGTGGAAATTGAGGCATTGGGTAAACAGTGGTGAGCTAGATATTAAATGGATGCCCAGTCACCAGACTTGTTCCCAAATAGCCTAATAGAGGAAACAGTAAATTAAAACAAACTGTTCTAACAGACTGTGTAAGCGTTTGAATGGGGAAAGCTGAGGGTTCCATGGAGGCACAGAGCTGTGACCTAGAGGTAAGGGCCTTTCTAGATTGTGATGGTAGATCCAGGCCTCTGCAAAAGGAGCAGAGTAGTTGGCATCTAGTTTGAGAACTGAAGCATGAATAACCACTCACCTTTGAAGCAGGGTTTAGTTCAACAGGCTTGTGAGCACCTACTTTTTTTTCTAGAAAATATTCTGATTATCGGGTTAATAGAGACGGGTAAGATGGACTTCCAGTCCTCAAGTGAGGGAGAGATCATTTTATTTATTTAGAATGAAAACTTCCTACATTATCATGTGTACTTATATATAACTAAGTACAAAGATTATACAGTGGGTTCTTTTAATCCTTTTTCAGTTTTTTATTTTCTAAAGAACCAGTAATAACCCTTAATGAGCATAGTTAAGGGAATATTTTGTTAATTCTTAAAACAATGATACTGGGAGCCCTGGTGGCGTAGTGGTTAAGAGTTTGGCTGCTAACCAAAAGGTTGGCAGTTCGAATCCATCAGCTGCTCTTTGGAAACCCTGTGGGGTAGTTCTACTCTGTCCTGTAGGGTCCCTGTGAGTGGGAATTCACTCCACAGCCATGGGATTGGTTTTTGTTTTGTTTTGTTTATCGGGTGCCAGGCACCGTTGTAGGCACTTGAGACACATCAGAGAACAAAACAAAAGTCTCTGCCTTCCTGGAAATTAGATCGTTTTGTTACAGCATTGTAAATTAATCAGATGGAAGTAAAGGATGAATAAGAATTAGCCATGAGAAGGAAGATTGACGTACATGTGGGAATACCAAGGGCAAAAGTTTAGAGGGTAGGTTGGACATCTTATGAAAAGTGAGGAGCTTGAATAGGACTGGACCTTGACTAGGAGGCCATTCAACTCAGTGGTGACTCAAAGGGAGTCAGGCAGAATCAAGATTCTCCTCAGGACATAATTTTGAATGTTCTCTTACACAAGACAAGTCATGGCCCCACAGTTTATTCCTTAAAAGGAGCTACAATGATTTTAACTGAAAAAAAAAAAAAAGAAGGAAATCTCAGCTATTAAAAACCAGACCACAACAATAAACCTTCAAACCAAATCATGCATAGCACATCTGGTGTGAGGCAGTGTAACTTCTGGGAGTTCCTCCAAGTTGGATTCATCGCCTTTGTACATTTAAGCAACTAAAAGGACGAAAATTGTAGAATGTAATTGTCACTTGGTAAAGAAAAATGATCTACTAAACAACAATTACTTTGATATTAGAATAGTTGATATATAACTTTTTTTTTTTTTCCTGTCGGTAATTAGACAGTAGGACCAGTTGCTTTTTTAGTTGTCTTCCTAGATTGTGGTGGTAAATCTAGGCCTTCTTAAGTAAAAGAAGGCCCATTTTTCTGTAGGAGGATAGTATATCTCACTTTCCAAAAGAGATGCTCATTAAGGGACAAGTGAAAGAAAAAGGGGTTGAGAACATCCCTGACTTATTTTCCTGGAATGGTTCTGTTCTGATTTTAGTTGAAACTGAATTGTTAAGTAGTCAGAGTATGATTATGGGCTCCATGAGAGCAGCAAAGGCAGGTTTTGTGGTGAGTACAAAAAGCGTAACTCATAAACCATTTAATAGTAATAATGCCATGGTCTGCAGATAGTTTCCAGAAGAATTACTCAAGTACAGGACAGGAGAGATCAAGAGTAGTCTTAAGCGTTTAGCCATTTCGGTATGAATCAGTATAGTATGACAAACCAAACCAAACCTGTTGCCATTGAATTGATTCCGACTCATAGCGACGCTATAGAACAGAATAGAGCCGCCCCATAGGGTTTCCAAGGAGCAGCTGGTGGGTTTGAACTGCCGACCTTTAGGTTAGTAGCTGAGCTCTTGACCACTGTACCACCAGGGCTCCATAGTGTGACAGGACTTCTAAAAACAAAAAGCAAAAAACTCACGATATCAGAGCGCGTTGTATTTTGGTTTAGTGTCAAGACTTACTGGTGCCCCTGCTCTCTGCAATGCTTACTTGGTTCTGGAAACCATATTTTAAGGAGGCACGTTGAAAGCTGAGGCGTGAAATAGGGCAACTTCTTTTTGTTGTTTGCTGTTGAATGAATTCCTGCTCATGGTGATGGAGAATGGTGAAAAGCCTGAAAACACTTCCGTGTGGAAGGAGGTGGAGAATAGAGCAAACTTTGGGAACATGAAATGATCTTGAAACTATCTGAAGGGCTATCACGGGAAAAAAAAAAAGAGTAAGTAGGCTTTTGTTTTGCTCCAGATGGCAGGTCTAAGACAATGAGCAAAACTACAAAGAGGTTAAGTTCAGGAACAGGGAAAAAGTTTATGCTTGTTTTCCAAAAAAACAAAAACAATGTCTTATGAGTTAGTATGTCTCTTTGAAAGTGCTTAAACATTGGCTGAAAAACCAACTGCTGGTAATGTATTATAGAAGATCTACTGGTACTGGGAGCACTATTGAAATAAGTGTTTTCCAGTCTTTTCTTGCTAAGAGTCTGTGAATCCTTAACCTAAAAGAAATATAATTTGACAAATGGTAATGGTTATTTAAATAACTGTTTATTAAGTATCTACTAACTGCAGATCATTCTTCCAGGTGCTGGAGATACACAGTGAACAAGAAAGAGTTCCTCCTTTCCATCTTAAGAACTTTCACAGGATAGATAAAGAACGATTTGGAATTGGAGTATCAATTGTATAAGCATGACTAAAATATTTGGATAATTTGTGCTTTTAAATAGGTTAAATATACCTAATACCCTTTTTGGGTACTTTTTCAGCATAACAGCTTAAAAATTAATAAGAATTTTATTTTCTGTCTGAATTAAGATAAATTTTAAGTTAAGGAAAGTTTATTATGTTCTGAGTTTTCGTAATATTGAAAGCACATCCCATTACCCATTGCCGTCAAGTCATTTCTGACTGACAGCGACCCTATAGGACAGGGTAGAACTACCCCATAGGGTTTCCAAATAGCAGCTGGTGGATTCAAATTGCCAACCTTTTGGTTAGCAGCCACGTTCTTAACCACTGTGCCACCAGGTCTCCTTGAAAGCACATATAAGCATTGAAATACCTTCCAAAATATGATATGAATGGCTTTTTGGCTTGTCTGTTATTTTAAGTGATTGATTATTAATTCATTTAGCAGGTGTTTATGAAGTGCCTACCATGTTCCAGAAGGTGTCCTTGGGTGGTACAAACAGTTCATTGCTTAGCTGCTAACCAAGAGGTTGATGGTTTGAGTCCACCCAGAGGCACCTTGGGAGGAAAGCCTGGTCATCTACTTCTGAAATAAGTCATTGAAAATCCTATGAAGCATGGTTCTACTTTGACACACATGGGGTCACCATGAGTTGGAATCAACTCCACGGCAATTGGTTTATGTTCTGGGAGTTGTATAAGTTCTGAGGATACAGCAATGAAAGAAATCCTAGTATTTTTGGAGCTCATAACATAAGTAAAAATATATTAAGTGATAAGTGCTAAACAGAAAAGTTCCTAGGTAGGGAAAATAGTTGCACACTTGGCTACTAACTGAAGGGTTGGCAGTTTGAACTCACCCAGAGGCACCACAGAAGAAAAACCTGGCGATCTGGTTCTATGAGGTCACAGCCATGAAAACTCTATGGAGTGCAGTTCTAGTCTGCAACACATGGGGTCACCATGAGTCAGAATCAACTGGATGGCAGCTGGTTAGGGGAGATTGAGCATAGGACCTTGGGGGCTCTAATAAGGGCGTAGACTTTGTGAAATGGGAGGTCTCCGGAGTGTTTTGTACAAAGGAGTGACATGATCTGACTTACGTTTTAAAAGGAATTCCTAAAGCTCATCTGTTGAGGGTAGAGAGGGAATGGGCAAAAGGGGAAAACCTGTTAGGAGGCTATTGTAATAACCTGGCAGAGTTGATAGTGACTTAAATCAGGTGGAAGGAGTGGAGATGGTAAGATGTGGTTGGATTCTGAATATTTATTTAAGGTAGCGACAACAGGAATTGCTGGTGAATTGGATGGTGTGGTATGAGAGGGAGAGAGAGATCTTGATGGATTGGATATGGGGAATGAGAGCATGAGATCATGGGGGATTCCACAGTTTTTGGTCTGATCAAACGGAGGATTTGAAGAGAGGTAAAGCAATCAGGAAGGGTGGTAAAGATCAGGAGTTCAGTTCTGCATATGTGAAGCTTGAGATATCTATTAAAATTCCAAGTAGAGATGTTGAGTGCAGTAGTCTGGGATTTAGGGCAGAAGTCCATACTTGAAATATAAATTTGAGGAGTCATCAGTGTTCATACAGAAGAGAACTATGAACCTGGGCCATTCCAAAGTTAAGTGGTCAGACAGATGAAAAGGAGCAGCAAGGAGTCTAAAAAAGAGGGGCCAGTGAAGTAGGAGGAAAGCCTGGAGAAGTAGCATTCTGGAAGCCAAGTGAAGAAAGTGTTTGAAGGAGGAGGGAATAACCAACAGGGCCCCAGGGTGTTGTTGGTGAAGGAAGATAGTTCAGAGGTTGGATTTAGCAATGTGGAGGTCACTGTTTATCTTAACAAAAGTAATTTTAATGGGGTGGTCAGGACAGAATCCAGATTGGAATGGGTTTAAGAGAGAATGGGGGGAGAAAAATTGGAGAATGGTGAATATAAACAACTCTTAAAGGCTTTCTGTTGTGAAGCAGAGCAGAGAAATGGGGCAATAGCTAGGAGAATTGTAGGGGTCAAGAGAGGTTTGTTTAAGATGAGAAAAATTACAGCATGTTTGCGTAGTGATGGAAGTGATCCCATTGAAAGGTAAATATTGATTCAGGGCAGAATTGCTGAAGAAATGCGCTGGAGTAGTCAGAGGATAAGGTCTAGGATACAAGTGGAGGAGTTGGTCTTGAACCTTGGACAGTTCATCTGTAGTAATAAGCAGAAGGCACAGTATACAGGTATAGTTGCTGGCGGGCAGGTAGATGTGGTGCTATGGGCTTTTGAAAGTTCTTTTTCAGTTGCTTCCATTTTCTTAGTGAAATAGGGAGCTACATCATTTGCTGAGAGAGTGAATGGGAGAGGAGGTGCTGGGAATTTGAGAGGAAGGAATGTGAGATAGTTCTCCAAAAGAGTGAGAGTCTGTGGTCAGGTGATTCCCAGAGAATGTGAAGGCCCACCTGAGGTTTGTGGTGATGAATTTAAAGTGAGGCCAGGCATTGTGGTTGTATCTGTTCCTCTAGCCAAGTTCAGCTACCCGGGTGCAGGCAGAATAGACAGTTAGATTTCACCAGGATTGGGATTTGTGCCAGGCAGCCATGATGAAGGGAGATAGGAAGAGAGTGATTATATGATTGACCATAATTTAAGCTAGCCAAGGAGGGAAGTAAGGACAGGAAGGGGATGAAGACCAGTGATAAAATGCTAAACTAGTGGTTTGTAAGCCCCAGTAGGATGGAGGAATTTTCTACTCAGGGTGCTAGAGGGAGTGAATTGGGAAGATAGCAGTGTACCGACATTCAAGGTGTGGAGAGGTTGCAGGGATTGATGATGACAAGATCTTTTCAAATATGACTGTGGAGGTGGAGGCTGAGGTAGAATGGAGGACAAAATCATTAGATGAGGGAAGTTCAAAGAAATGAGAGGCATTCGTGTGATTATATTAACAGATAGTGAACTTTCTCCCCAAGTGTTATTACTTGGAGCTTAAAGAGAAGTGGGGTTAGGGGGAAAAAAGTGGAAAGATCAAAGCAGCTCATATAATACTTGATTACATTTTCTGTACCTTAATGTCCTAGTACCCCCCCCCCAAAAAAAACCAAACCTGTTGCCATCGAGTCGATTCTGACTCATAATGACCCTATAGGACAGAGTAGAACTGCCCCATAGAGTTTTCAAGGAGCGCCTGGTGGATTTGAACCGCTGACCTTTTGGTTAGCAGCCATAGCACTTAACTGGTATGCCACCAGGGTTTCCTAATGCTCATGTCCTAGTGCTAATAACATAATCAGGTATTACATGCTCTACAAGCATTCTCATAGGTGGTGTTTCATAGGTGGTCTGTCTTCTTTATGTTTCATATTAACACTGATTTTCTTAATGCAGTAAGTGGTATTACTTCAGAGATGAATACGTTCTTGGATGACCCAGAATTTGCTGATATTGTATTAAGAGCAGAGCAAGCAATAGAATGTGGAGTTTTTCCAGAAAGAATCTTTCAAGGTTCAAGTGGAAGTTACTTTGTGAAGGATCCTAAGAGGGTGAGAATTTCACAGACCTACTATATATAACAGAAATTTTGGAAAACATTAATTTAAATGTGAAGTCATTGTGAGTTACTGAAGATATGTTCGTAATAAATCTGATTGCACCCTCTTTTCAAAAATAAAGGTCAGTTTTGTTTTTTTTTTAAAGCACCGTACTGTTTAGAAATAAAACTATTTTAAGTCATAATTTGCTGTCCTATTTTATATTTAGTTTAAAGCATTTATTGTATATTCACATTCAGTCATAGGTTTGTTAGGCTTACACTCTTAAATCCTTTCCTTACAGTAGATTATAACCATATTAGCCAAGCAGAGTGGAAGTTTAAATTTTCAAAACCTTTTTAATGTTATTTCCAAAGTGCTTGATCTTTTTCAAAGGTAAATCTCGTCTAGGAAATTTTTTCCTGGCGTTATACCAGAGGAAGGCAGTCTGAACTTTGAAGGCATTGGAATGTGACCAAGTGAAATGAGCCGGTCTAATTCTAGAGCAGAAAAGAAGTTGATAATAGGACTTTGTTCCACTTAGTCTAGAATTTTTCAGTAATCTGTCTTATCTTCTTCAGAAGGCCTATCTGTAGGTATATGTATATACATGTTTATCTGTGCTGCAGATATATTCAGATATGTATATGTATATGTGTGTGCATGTATATATATATATATATATATATATAAAAACCTCATGGGGGCACAGTTACAGATATTACCAAAACATAACCTAACACCTCATGGGATTGGTTTACTGGGTTTGAAGGCTTGGGACCATAGGCTCATGGGACAGCTCAGTCAACTGGCATAACATAGTTCATAAAGACAATGTTCTACACCCTAATATGGTGAGTAGCGCACGGGGTCTTAAAAGCTTGAGAGCAACCATCTAAGACATAACTATTGGTCTCTTCCCATCTGGAGCAAAGGAGCATGAAGGAAACCAAAGACTCAAGGAAGAAATTAGTCCACAGGACTAAAGGCCAACGAGAACCACAGCCTCTTCTAGCCTGAGACTAGAAGAACTAGATGGTGCCCAGCTACTACTACCGGCCCATTCTGACCAAGGACACAATAGAATGTAGAACAAAATGCAGATTCTTAAAAAAGACCAGAGTTACTGGACTGGTAGAGACTAGAGGAACCCCCGAGACCATTAGCCCTAAGATACCCTTTGCACTTGGAACTAAAGCCACTCCCTGTAGTCACCTTTCACCTAAATTGGCCTGTAAAGCAAACAAAAAAACCCATTGCTGTGGAGTTGATGTCATCCATGAATACCATGCTCCCTTAAACTAATTAACTGTATGTGACTAAACGGTCAATATTTACGCTAAAATGAAGAGGAGAAGCTAAGGAGGGGCACGGAAGCTAGATTGATGGAAACAACACAAAGAATAGAAATAATGAGAATGTTAACACACTGCAAAAAATGTAACCAGTGTCATGGAACAAGTTGTATAAAAATTGTTAAACGGGGAAAAGCAAAACAAAAAAAAGCTTTCTGAATGATGCATAACCAGCAGACCTTTGTTCAGAGGTCAGAATGATTATAATCTCATTTAAATTTGCAAAGATTGAAGTTCTGTTTTTAAGTGATTTTTAAAACATGTCTTTTTTGAGATTTAAATATTTAGGTAATATCAGTCTCTTAATAGTTTTTCCAAGTTTGATTTCTTAACTTGTTCTTACGTTTTTATTAGTGATTCAGACTTTATTGCGTTACAGAGCAATTATAACACTTAAACTTCCAAGATTTTTATTTCTGGTCTAAAGATCAATCATTACCTTTGTATTTTAGAGACTATTTTTGTGTCACTGGATTTATTGTTTATTTAACAAATACTCGAATACCTACTTTGTTACCAGGTACTGAGTACTCAGGGGTACAGCCTTCAGTATATTCTAGTGGGAACAGTAGATAAATGAAATAAGAGATATAATTTGGATTATTAATAGATATGGAATAGTAACACTATTTGACCTAGAGTAGCAGTTTTCAAACATTTTAAGATCAGTGGAACCTTTTCTTACTTAGAAGTCCAGTAATGTAAAACACAGGAAATCAGAGTTTATCTGGTTGAAATGGAGTGGAGTCCTAGAACCCTGCCAACACTTCCCCTAGGGTATCTCAGAGCACAGTTTGAAAACCACTGGACCAAAGGATTATTGATTTTAGATTTTCGAATGAAAATGAGTGTAAAAACTGCTAAGAACTGAACATTTTAATATTTTGGAGTTATGCCCAAGTCTGTGGTGGGAAGAAGTAGGAAAAGATTTACCAGAATGCAAACATTTTATGTATTATTGTATATATGTTGGAAATCTATTAAGATTTCTACTCTTTTCCCCTACAGAAAAGCATTGGTGTGTTTAAACCCAAATCGGAAGAGCCTTATGGTCAACTAAATCCAAAATGGACCAAATATGTTCATAAGGTCTTCTGCCCTTGCTGCTTTGGTCGAGGCTGCCTGCTTCCTAATCAGGGATACCTTTCTGAAGCTGGAGCCTACCTTGTGGATGAGAAGCTTCATCTGGACATTGTACCTAAAACAAGGGTAAAAGGACAATATGTTTTTATTCTTGCACTTTTAATTTTCTTCCTACTGATCTGTGAGCATTTTAACAATTCCTAATGACAGAGTCTAAAGTTGAGTCTTTTTTTTTTTCGTAAGCTAAAAGTCATGATCTGCTGATAAATTGACACAAGAGTACCAAGGGAATGTCTCTTGTTCATGTGGGGTCAGAAGATGCTAAAGAAAAGAGGGGGAAGACCTAGCATTTAGAAAGGAGAAAAAGACTAGGTATCTACAGATTCTGTTAAAGGTAGAAATAACTAAAATGTCCAAAAGACTATTATTTTCCTTTTGGCCTTTATAAATTGAAGACTTCCTCAAAAGTTTCATCCCTAATTCTACCTTTCAAGACTCTTATTTTTTCCACTTGCAAATTTTAGGTTTGCAAAAACCTATGCCGAGCAACAGGACTTTGCAAAATCTCCTGGCCTTTCTCCTTTTGATTCTCTGGGGAATTTATTATAGAGTTGAGCTTTGCTAATTTGCAACATTAGAATGAGTCTTATAGTGTATATGAATAGAAATACTGTAATGCAAATTATGACCATTTTCCCAAAATGTATGTTTCTAGGTGGTTTGGCTGGTCAGTGAGACATTTAACTACAGTGCAATTGACCGAGCAAAGTCAAGAGGCAAAAAATACGCCTTAGAGAAAGTGCCAAAAGTAGGTAGAAAATTTCATCGGATAGGACTTCCTCCTAAGGTAAGTTACTCTGTCTGATAGGCTTTGTCTGGGGGACAACTTGTTGATTCAGCATATATTTCCTGAGCTTCCTGTGAGAGGCATTGTGCTGTGGGCTGTGGATATAAGAGTAAAGGAAACAGTGTTTTCATCTTCAAGCTTATGGTAAACAAGCAATTTCAATGCAGTAATAAAGCTGTTAGGATGGTAAATTCAGGGAGCTCAGAGTCTAGAAGCAGGAGGGCTAATAATGTTCCCACAAATTGCAGATTCAGGCTGCCTGCCGGAAAGCCAATACTAGGACAGGAGGGAGGTGAGCAGCAAGAGGGCTTTATTGAATATCGGTACTCAGGAGACACAGAGGATAGCTTCCTCCCAAATTCTGTCTGCCTCAAAAGGGCTGGAGGGTTTTATAGGGAAAGAAAGGCTAAGTCCGAGGAGTCTGGAGAATTTTTAATTCCCCTTTGAGATGATCTTGCAAACTGCCTGCCAGATGTGATGATCTCTTCAAGGTACTCTTAGGGTCCCTTCTGGCATCATTGAAGTTTGGTCTTCTGATATCACCGTCTCCTGACTCTTGGTTCCCAAATCCTATCACTTGTTTTTCATCTTCAGAGAGAGAACACAGGTTAATCTTAAACTTTTACAACATCACGAGAGAACAATCAGAGAGAAAAGAATCTCAAGGCATCCAGTAGCTCACAGGGGTTTCATCAGTTCCCATAAACATTACCTATTCTACCATCTGGATGTTCAAGCAGTATTTTCCCATTTTAATAACTGAGTGCAGGTCTAGAATCAGACCTAGATACCAGTCTCAGCCTCTCCACTAGTTAGCTCTGAGACCTTGGGCAAGTTTCTCACTGTCTAACCTCAGATTCTGTAAATTGATTAAAAACTCCTAGTAAAGTTTCAGTAAATGTTTACTTGGTACATATTAGATTTTGTTTTTCTTGTTGCTTCTTTTGAATAAACCTGAGGAATGATTAGCAGTTAGCTAACCAAGGCGGGGAAGGTAAATGTGAAAGGCATTCTAGGCAAGATGTGCAAATCTAGGGAAAAGCTCTAGGCTTTACATATACTCTCCCTCTCTCTCTATATATAATTTAACTTGTGATTTTGTTGTTGTATTGTTCTTGCTGTGCCTCATGTCTAGATGCAAGAATTTGAGTAGAAATTCATGATGAACTTTTTTTTTTATTGTGTTTCAAGTAGGCAGGAAGTTTGAAATTTGTTACAAGGTGTGTTATTCCTTGGATATACTGAAATAAGTGTGACTAAACAAGGATATTATTTTCATATTTATGACTGCTGGTGCTTAATTATGGAGCCCTGATGGTACAGTGGGTCAGAACTCAGCTGCTAACCAAAAGGTTGGCAGTTCGAATCTACCAGCCGCTCCTTGGAAACCACATGGGGCAGTTCTACTCTGTCCTATAGGGTTGCTATGAGTCTGCCGTGGTTACCTAGTGCTGCTATAACAGAAATACAAGTGGATGCCTTTAACAAAAAGAAGTTTATTCTCTCACAGTCTAGTAGGCTACAAGTCCAAATTCAGGGTATCAGCTCCAGGGGAAGGCTTTCTCTTTCTTGGCTCTGGAGGAAGGTCCTTGTCATCAGTCTTCCCCTAGTCGAGGAGCTCCTCAGGCAAAGGGACCCCAGGTCCAGAGGATGCGCTGTGCTCCTGGTGCTGTTTTCTTGGTGGTATGAGGTCCCCCATTCACTCTGTTCGCTTCCCTTTTATCTCTTGTAAGATAAAAAGTGGTGCAGGCCTCACCCCAGGGAAACTCCCTTTACTTGGATCAGAGATGTGACTTGAGCAAGGGTGTTACATTCTACTGTAATCCTCTTTAACATAATCTAATCTTGCCTCATTAACCACGGGCAGGGATTAGGATTTACCACACGTAGGAAGATTATATCAATCACAAAATGGAGGACAACCACACAATACTTGTAATCATGGCCTAACCAAGTTCACACATATTTTTGGGGGACACAATTCAATCCATGACAGAGTCAGAATCTACTTGTCAGCAGTGGGGTTTTTTTTAGTGCTTAATTATAAGTGCTTTAGAGAAAACCTATAGGGTATCATTAAAATGTCATGCCAATAAGAAGAACATAAAGTGTTAGGATAAGAAATCTATTTTCTTGGTGGTAATTTGTATTTATGAAACAGATAGTTTACCCATTACCTGTGTGTTACATTTAACTTTGCACTTCCTGCTTTAGTGAATAAGATTTTTCTAATGTTAAACTCATTGCTGTAGAGTTGATTCCAATTTATAGCCACCCTATAGGACAGAGCGGAAACCCTGGTGGTGTAGTGGTTAAGTGCGCCAGGTGCTCCTCGGAAACTCTATGGGGCAGTTCTACTCTGTCCTATAGGGTTGCTATGAGTCGGAATCAACTCGACGGCAGTGGGTTTGGTTTTTTTTTGGTTATAGGGCAGAGTACAACTGCCCCATAGGGTTTCCACGGAGCGGCTGGTAGATTTGAACTGCAGACCTTCTGGTTAGCAGCCTGAGTTCTTAACCACTGTGCCACCAGGGCTCCTTTTTAATGTTAACAAGTAGTAATTTTAGTAATAGAAATGCCTTTTAGAACAGATACGTCTTCAAGGAAAGGACTTTTTAAAAACTGCTATGTTGTTGTTATGAGCCGTCAAGTTGATTCCAACTAATAGCAACCCTGCGGAAACCCTGGTGGTGTAGTGGTTAAGTGCTATGGCTGCTAACCAAGAGGTTGGCATTTCAAAACCACCAGGCGCTCCTTGGAAACTCTGTGGGACAGTTCTACTCTGTCCTATAGGGTTGCTATGAGTCGGAATCGACTCGACAGCAGTGGGAATAGCAACCCTGTAGCACAGAGTAGAACTTCCCCATAGGGTTTCCAAAGCTGTAATCTTTAGAGAAGCAGACAGCCACATCTTTCTCCCATGGAGCGGCTGGTGTGTTCAAACCATTAACCCTTGGGTTAGCAGCCGAGACCTACTAGTGCTCTTAAAGGACTGCTATAGAGGTTATGATTGAGTTATTCTTTAAAATTTATGACAGTATCTTTAATCTGCATGGTCAAAGAGTCCATTCTTTTATTTTTTAAGTAATTTTTTTTATATTGTAAAAAAAGAGAACCCTGAAATATTTCTTAAGTAAGGCATAATTGTACTGTTATTAAATAACCAGATTAGGTATAAAATTTGGCCTTTGTAATTTAATGAAAATGTTTAGAAAATAGCCTTCTTGTTAACAGTGTCACCTTGAGGGCACAAGTTTATTTTTTTTAATTATCCTAAAATAGCTGCTATGCTCTTTGAAAGTCTAGGATTGAGCATTTTTTATTTGCTATGCGTTCTTTGTGTGATTTAATTTAAAATTAGTGTAGAAAAAATAGTTTTCTTGGTAAACATGGCTTATCTAAATTAGTGTTAACTCAAATATTTTTCTTCTTACTGTGTTTATGTATGTGTTTATATGATAGTACTGCTAAGAAATTAAAAAGTTAATCCCTTTGTTCTTGTACTTTTCTTTTCTAACTGTAGTTCTTAAAATTATAGATTGGTTCCTTTCAGTTATTTGTTGAAGGTTACAAGGAGGCTGAACATTGGCTTAGGAAATTTGAAGCTGACCCTTTGCCTGAGAATGTTAGAAAACAATTTCAGTCACAGTTCGAAAGATTAGTTGTTCTGGATTACATCATCAGAAATACAGGTATTGACGCTCTGTCATTTGTTTCCTCAAATCTTGTTAGCTTTCAAACTGTATTCAACTCCTGCTGTTCCAGTAGAAAGGCATAACATTTTGATGCTGAAGTCTTGAGGCCACCTCCTCTGCCTACCTTAGAAATGGAATTGTAGCACTGACCCTCCTGGGCAGAATTTATCCTGTGCTGGAGATGCCAAGTCATAGCAGGCTTCTGCCAGGTGACAGAGATCTGCACTTATCCCCTGCAGGGAATTTCCTAGCAGCAAGACAAAGCCTCAGCTATTAGAAATATTATCTGCAGAATGTGAATAATTAAAATTAAAACTTGATGGTGTATTTTAGATGCTTATTTCTATATTACGTAACTGTTCGTGTACTCTGCAAATGCATGAAACTGATTTTTTTCTGCTACTGGAAAGGAGCAATGATGTAGGTATCTAAAACAGTGATTCCAAAATGTGGTTCTCTGGCCTGGGAAAGTCAGCATTACAGGAGAGCTTTAAACATGCAACTTCTTAGACACCACCCCAGACCTACTAAAGCAGAATCTTTGTATGTGGGGCCCAGCAATCTGCATTGTAATGAGCTCTCCAGGTAATTCTGATGCACTCTAAAGTTTGAGAACATCAACTGCGTTCTTATTTATGTTTGTTTCTGAAAAACTGTTATATAGTTATTTTTTAGATTTACCTTAATTAATATGGCCATAGGTTAATATTCAAATTAATGTACAGTTTTAGAGTACTCCTATAGTGACTTTAAGTGAGCCTATCTAGAAATTTGCCTGATAAATAGAGGTAGATACTTTCTCCTCCTAAGGTGAAGAGAAGTTATCCTTGATTTTAATAATCTTAGTTAATAACTCTTGACAATGATTGTACCTTCCTCACAGGGTGGTTGGTTATGAAGATTAAATGAATTAATACACGTAAGCACTGATAACATCTGACAGAGTAGACACTCGTAAATTCTTGTTTGCATGAGATTGAAACCTTTAATATGATAAACACATGCCCCAGATAGCCAATCTCAATTAATCTGAAGGTCTCAAGAATCAAGAGGTAACTAGATTTTTACCCTTGATATTAATCATGTCCATAAAAATGAAGTAACAGATTTTTTGTTTGTTTTAAAAGACAGGGGAAATGATAATTGGTTAATCAAATATGAAAAACAGAAGGAAGTTGACAGTAAGGTAAGGAAATTAAAAAATATACATGTAGACACGCACACACACATAATCAATTTGTGTGCCATCTGCTTTAAAAGGGGATTTAAAGTTGTTCACCGTTTTCTTCTTGTTCCATTTAGGTCCTTGGTTTTACTCATCTGTTTTCTTTCCTTCCATTGTTTACATTCCTTTTTTTTTTTAATCTCTGTCAAGTTTTATTTTTTATTTGTATAAGAATAAAAGAATGATACCAACTTACTACTTTTTTAGGGCTCAGAAAATTTGTTGTAGAACCATCACATTTATTTTGCTTTTATGTAATAATAATGGCTTCTGGTGTTTTTGGTCAACATGTGTGTATTTCACTGATTCACTTCTCCCTAAGTCTTAGGAATTCAGTGATACCTAACACAGTGTTAAATGGAAAGTTTGTGCTTTATCTGTAGTCATATCTAATGAACTTAAAAAAAAAAAGTACTTCCACTTCTTAGAAGAGGCTGGTTTTTACTTACATAATTTAACTGCCTGCACCCTTCATACTATCAGATTTAAAGGTTCATTTTGTCAACTCTGAGGACTCAAGTTCAAATTTTAGTTATTTACATAGGAGGTGTTTTCTGAATAGTTTTACAGGCTTAAAATAGGCTACACAATTGAGAAAATTTTAGCTGATTTTTAGAAAAGTATTTCTTCAATATTTATAATCTGTATGTTCTCAAGTTATCACTTAAAGCTGTTGTATCACTTTAAGAAGTTTTTGCTGTTGAGTATTATTTACCAAGGAAATTTAAAAATACACATTTAAAAATAGTACTAAGCAATAAAAAAGAACAGATTTTATACAGGCAGTAACATAGATGAATCTCAGAGTCGTGTTAAATGACAGAAGCTGCACATGAAGGGAACATACCATATGATTCCACTTACATAAAAATGCAGAGAGTGCAAGCCTGTCTGTAGAGGCAGAAACAGATCAGTGGCTGCCTGGGGAGGGGTAGAGGGAGGGATGGACTGCAAAGGGACACACGAGAAGTTTGGGGGGTAGTGTCACAGGTGTTTACATCATCTGTCAAGGCTTGGGGCAGTTCTGCTCTGTCCTCTAGGGTCGCTATGAGTCGGAATCGACTCGATGACGGTGGGTTTTTTTGGTCAAGGCTTATCTAATTGTACACTTTAACATATATAAAGTTTATTGTATGTAAATTATACCTCAATAGTGTTATAAATAGAAAAAAGTGACAAAATAAATGGCAATTGTAGCAGAACGAGTTAAAATACACACAAATATACATCTGTATAATGGCTCCTAAATTTATTTTAAATTGGTCTGTCTTGAGCAATTAGATTTAACTGAGAGCTTCATACTTTTTTTTTTTTTTTTTTTTGCTATTTGTATTTTGTGCATTTCAGTGAGGTGAGATATTTGATATAAACTAAATCTGGCGTGTATCACCTGGGCCTTCACTGTAGTATGTTTAATTTAAAAGCTGCCCTTTTAGCCTTTTGTTATTTTATGATGTAGGCCACTTAAAAATGGCAACCATTTGTCTGTAAATACTGTAATAGGTAATACTCTAATATGAATGCCCTCTGTTCCTGAGGTCTTTGTGTCTGCTACAGAAGAATGTAGAAGGAATGGCCTATATTCTGTAGCCAAGAATATCTTGAGGTTCCTTCTTCTGGACTTCTATTACATTTAGCTATGGTTTTGGGGAAATTTTACTTATAAATATTTTATATTTAAATTAATTATTTGTCTGGAACCCTAAGAAGGCCTGGAGCCCTAGTGGTGTAGTGGTTAAGAGCTCCTCTGCTAACCAAAGGGTTATCGTTTTGGTTATGAATCTGGCTTTTTTTTTAGGAAGGGCTAGATTTTAATAAGACAATTTTTTTTAAGTTGTCTTAAAAATATCAGTATTTTGCAAATATCATACATCAAAGCAGTGACTCTAGCAATATATCACTCTTTTAGGTCTTAATAATATTTCTAAATTCTATTCCCCAAGGATCCCTGGTGGCACGGTGTGGTTAAGCATTTGGCTGCTAACCAAAAGGTCGGCAGTTTGAATCCACCAGCCGCTCCTTGGAAACCCTGTGGGGCAGTTCTGCTCTGTTCTGTAGGGTCACTGAGTCGGAATCAACTTGATGGCGTCGGGTGTGGTTTTTTGGTTTTTATTTCTCAAAGAGGAAAAATGTAAATGTATAAGAACAAAATTTTTCAAATAGCGATAATGAAAATCTTGCTAGTTTTTAAGACAATCTCTTCCCAGAGTGAATTCATACTCTTTGTGGCAACTTATTTTTATAGGCTCAGAGTGAAGATGTCAATAATTATTTAAAATACTTTATTCTGTGGAAATAATTCACGTATTTTTTTAACCAACAGATCATTTTTCTCCACTTTAGGAAACAAAATGGACTGATGATAAAGACGTTCTGATTAAAATAGCTGCAATTGATAATGGTCTAGCATTTCCTTTTAAACATCCTGATGAGTGGAGAGCATGTGAGTATTTTAGAAGCTTCTAGAGATTTTGTGATTACCTCTGTTCTAGAATGGGAAGGGAACAAAATTTATGGATATCAAAATAGCAGAGGAAGAACTGGGTAAATGAAGTGTAATCATTCATTAAGGTACTTACTGTTCTAAAAGGCCCTAGGGATGCAAAAATGTGCGATACATGGGCCTTAGCATGTATTACCTGCTTGTCTTTGGATGACTGTGCCTGGTTTTGATTTTTAGGCTTATGCTTGCTTTGTACAATGAGTTCAGTAGCTTTCCAATTTTTAAAATATATAACATGGAAATTACCTACTTCAGTGTTTTGGTAGAACTGTATTTTAACGTTTTGGGTAGAGTTCACTTGTAAAACAATTTAGGCCTGCCTCCTTCCTTCCATCCCCACAGTCCCATTTCTTATAGTGAGCAGTACTTCAACTGCCTTATCAGTCTCTTCTGAGGTAAGAGAGCTGGTTTTAGAAATTATTTCCCTTAAAAATGGCCATGGCATCATGAGTTTCAGATGTATGAGTATAAAGGTTTATATACAATTCTCTTATAATTAAAAAGAAAAATCTTCTCTATGCATATTGAGGTATTTAGGGGTGAAATGATGTCTGGAATTTGCTGTAAAATGTTAAAGGGAGAACAAAACAAAACAGGGGGGGCAGATGAAGAAAATTTTGCAAAATTTGATAAACACTGGATTAGGTTATTGGGAATATGGAAGTTCATTGTACCACTTTTTCAATTTTTTATATCTGTTTAAAATATTTGTAATAAATTTTAAAAATACTTTATCTCTACATGCTCCTTTTTAATTTCTGCTGCTTATTAGTAGGCTTTTTTCATTGTTAGACTTCCCAAAGATTTTTTAATTATTAAGCATTGGCCTTTTTATTTTTTCTGCATTTTCTTGCTTTTTCAGAGAATTGGGTTTTGATTTTATTGATCAAGCTTTCAGTTTTTGTTGCATGTTTTTTTTCTATTTCATTGATTTAAGTCTTCATCATTATTCTTCTGTTTTCATTTTATATTGCTTTCCAGTGAAAGCACAGCACAGTAGCCTATAAATTTTCCTCAGAATATCATTTTGGCTAAACCACACTTTGGATAGCTGCTGCTCTATTGTTGAATTTTGCTTATTCATCCTTTTTTTTTTTTTTAATACTTTCTTACTTCCTCTTCAACAGGAATACTTTAGAAGTGTTTTGTTTGATTTTAAAACATCTAGGTCATTTGATTTGTTTTTTCTTAACTGTTCATTGGTGTTTTCCAGTTGTATTGCATTGTGATCTTTGAATGTGTCTTGTGTCAATCCTGCTTTTTGAAATTTATCAGTTATTTCCTTTGTGAGACAATACGTGGCAGATTTGAGGGCCTGTTTTTGAAAAGAATGTATTTGGGCACAAAGCTTTGTATCTGTTTACTAAATTAAATTTTGTTACTGAAATCGTATCATCTGTTTATTTTTGAGGGGAAGTTAAAGTTTTCTCTTGTGATTGTGTTTTTGTCAGTTTCCTCTTAGATATCTATGTATTTTTTGCTTTGTATTTCATATGCATAAAGGTCCATTGTTTTATCTTCTTTATCAGTGCAAAATATATCCCACTTTATCCTCTTCAACTTTTTGTTTTTGGTCTGTTGTAATGTTGCCATGACACCTTTTGTTGTCATTTACCTGGTAGCATTTTATAGTTGTATGCTTAACTTCTGTCTGTCATTATGTTTTAGATATATGACTTATGAAGAGCCCTTAGCTGGATTGTTTTTAAACCTTACTAAGATTTCTTTTAATAGGTATATGTTGTAGTTTGTCCCAATAAACTACTAGATATGTTTGAACATTTCCAACCATTTTTTTTTTTTCTATTTGTCATGTATTCCTTTTCTGTCTTTTGTTGGACTAATTTGAGATGTCTTGTTCCATTGTTGTTGGTTTTTTTTTTCCTCTAATGGTTTGGAACCTGTATACAAATTGTATTTTAAATGTGTCATGTTTGAGGTGTCTTCAGTATACCTAGGAAATTTAATCAAACACATAGTTGGCAATTTAAGGTCTGGAGCTTGAAAAAGAAATTGGTTTGGGGATATAGTTTTAAAACTATTACCTTGAGAGCCGAATCGATGGTGATATTTGCTATCACCCAGGGAAATCATGGAGAACAAACACTACCACCTAGCACAAAGGACTAAATATAGTATCAGGTGGAAAGTGATACCAAAGAGTGGAAGAGAAGCGAGTAAAAGAGATGGAGAAGAAATGGCTTAAAAGACAGGAGGTCAGCTTTGAGAAAGTGGTATTTCCAGACCCACAATAAAGTTTCACAAAAATGATAGAGAACAGTGCCACTTACTGCAAAGATACTAAGTAGCATGAGGACATCAGTCGCCTTTGGTTTCCAGGTGACTAGTAAATAATCATGAGTTGAGGGGTAGGTATTGGAAGTAAGAGGCATAGAAATAAGGACTTTTATGAGCTCGCTAAGGGAAAGGTAGAAGGGAAGTTGGATCATAGCTTCAAGGAGATGCGGACAGAGGAAAGGCTTCCTTTGATATGGACTGTATATATCCCACAATGTGCAAATAGATAAACAGAAGTGAGAAGGAACGACTCTAAAGGCAGATTTCTTCCTTGGGGCTTTCTAAGTGGCAGTGTTCTCCGAAGCCGGAGACTCTCATTGTACGTATCCTTAGTATTTCTGTGGGTGATCCTGCTGTCATAAAGTCTATACTTGCAGGAATGTGAATATGTACCCTCTCTAGAAGTTTCCACTATTTTACAGATCTTTCTAGCATGAGCACTGAATAGATTTAATGGTCTTCTTGGGAGAGAATTAGTTCAGACTCATGGCCATTTGTCCCTCAGAAACATTCACCTGTTTACCTACTAGTGATTTAATGCTTTAGAATATCTTCTGAATACAGGAAACCTGGTGGCGTAGTGGTTAAGTGCTACGGCTGCTAACCAAGAGGTCGGTAGTTCGAATCCACGAGGAGCTCCTTGGAAACTCTATGGTGCAGTTCTACTCTGTCCTATAGGGTTACTATGAGTCGGAATTAACTCGACAGCAGTGGGTTTGGCTTGGTTTTTGGTTCTGAATACAAGCAGGTGGTCAGTTCCTGACGATTTGTTGCTGTGGAGGGCAGGGAGACCTCAGCCATGGTATTTGGTCTGGGCCTGTGAACTAACTATAGGTATCCCTCGGTTTCCAAACTCAGGAACCAGATGGATTCAGACATATTTTTTTAGATATGGCTGTTGAGATAGAACCAAACTTTCACCACCTAAAACTCAGAAAACAAATTGGTTCAATTAGTTATCCAAACTCTTGCTGTCCAAACTTGCATTTGAATAATTCGGATGGTAAATTTTTCTTGTTAGGTGCTGTCCAGTCAGTTTCAACTCATAGCAACCCTGTGTACAACGGAACAAAACACTGCCTGGTCCTGTGCCGTCCTCGTAATCGTTGCTGTATTTGAGCCCGTTGTTGTAACCACTGTGTCAATGCATCTATCTCGTTGAAAGTCTTCCTCTTTCTTGCTTACCTTCAACTTTACCAAGCATGATGTCCTTCTCCTGGGACTGGTCTCACCTGATAACATGTCCAAAGTACATGAGATGAAGTCTCAACCATCCTTGCTTCTAAGGAGCATTCTGAATGTACTTCTTCCAAGACAGACTTGTTCATTCTTCTGGCAGTCCATGGTGTGTTCAGTATTCTTCGCCAACACCGTAATTCAAAGTCATCAATTCTTCTTCTGTCTTCTTTACTCATTGTCATATGAGGTGATTGAAAATACCATGGCTTGGGTCAGGCACACCTTAGTCCTCAAAGTGACATCTTTGCTTTTAACACTTTAAAGAGGTCTTTTGCAGCAGATTTGCCCAATGTAATATGTCATGTAATTTCTTGACTGCTGTTTCCATGAGTGTTGATTGTGAATCCAAGTAAAATGAAGTCCTTGACAACTTCAATCCTTTCTCCATTTATGATGATGTTGCATATTGGTACAGTTGTGTAGGGATTTTTGTTTTCTTTATGTTGAGGTGTAATCCATACTGAAGGCTGTAGTCTTTGACCTTCATCAGTAAGTGCTTCAAGTCCTTTTCACTTTCATTGAGCAAGGTTGTGTCATCTGCATATTGCAGGTTGTTAATAAGTCTTCCTCCAATCCTGATGCTGAGTTCTTCATATAGTCCAGCTTCTCAGATTATTTGCTCAGCATACAGATTGAATAAGTATGGTGTAAGGATACAACCCTGACTTGCACCTTTCCTAATTTTAAACCACACAGTATCCCCTTGTTCTGTTCAAAAGACTGCTTTTCGATCTACAGCCAGGTTTCGCATGAGCATGATTAAGCGTTCTGGAATTCCCATTCTTTGCAATGTTATCCATAATTTGTTAAGACCCACACAGTTGAAGGCCTTTTCACAGTCATTAAAACATTGGTAAACATCTTTTTGGTATTCTCTGCTTTCAGCCAAATACATCTGACGTTAGCAGTGATAGCCCTCATTCTATGTCCTCTTCTGAATCCAGCTTGAATTTCTGGCAGTTCTCTGTTGATGTACTGCTGCAACTGTTTTTGAATTATCTTATGCAGAATTTTACTTGGATGTGATAATTAATGATATTGTTTGATAATTTCCACCTTCTGTTGGATCACCTTTCTTTGGAGTGGGCACTAATATGATCTCTTCCAGTCAGTTGGTCAGGTAGCTGTCTTCCAAATTTCTTGGTGTAGATGAGTGAGTGCTTCCAGCATTGCATCCATTTGTTGAAATATCTCCACTGGTATCCCATCAGTTGCTGGAGCCTTTGTTTTTCACGAATGCCTTCGGTGCAGCTTGAACTTCTTCCTTAAATACTGTCAATTCTTAATTATCAGCTACCTCTTGAAATGGTGGAACGTCAACCAGTTCTTTTTGGTACAGTGACCATGTATTCAGTCTATCTTCTTTTGATGCTTCCTGTGTCATCCAATATTTTGCCCATAGAATCCTTCAGTATTGCAACTCAAGGCGTGAATTTGCATAAGAGCAGTTGATGGTCTGTTCCACAGTCAGCCCCTGGCCTTGTTTTGACTGATGATACTGAGCTTTTCCACCGTCTCTTTCCACAGATGTAGTTGACCTGATTCCTGTGTATTCCATCCAGCGAGGTCCACATGTATAGTCGCTGTTTATATTGTTGAAAAAAGATATTTCCAATGAATAAGTTGTTGGTCTTGCAAAATTCTGTCATAGGATCTGCGGCATCATTGCTGTCACCAAGGCCATATTTTCCAAGTACCGATCACTCTTCTTTGTTTACAACTTTCATATTCCAATCACCAGTAATTACCAGTGTAGTCAAGGTGGTGTAAAAGATAGCCGTATTATAGTAACTTATTTTCTTTCTCCTCTCCTTTTTTTTGGGAACACCTGGGAGTTGTAGAAAACAACCAGAATAAATGTGGATCTAAATAAACCATTTTTCCCCCACTGATTAGAAGAATGTTCTTTTTCTGTTAGATCCATTTCACTGGGCTTGGCTTCCTCAAGCAAAAGTTCCTTTTTCTGAAGAAATAAGAAACTTGGTTCTACCATGTATTTCTGACATGAATTTTGTACAAGATTTATGTGAAGATCTTTATGAACTTTTTAAGGTAAATAATTTTTCAGTTGTAATTATTACAGAAAGCGAGATAAAGCTTAAATAAGAGAGATTTTTCAGAAGAGCTAAGTTATAATTGACTATTTCTGGTATTGCTGCTTGTAGTAGAACCTGGGACACAGAAAGGAATTAGAAGTTTACTTTACAGGAGTATAAATTTGTAAAGTTACACTTAATATCAGTATTCTTTGAAGGGGAGAATACATTAAAATTGAACAAGTTGTTTTCTTTAATAGTTGACTTTTTACACAATTATAAATTGTGATACATTTGGTGACCTTCTGCTGTCATTCACAAAAAAAAAAAAAAAAAACTCATTGCTGTTGAGTTGATTCGGACTCATAGCAACCCTGTAGGACAGAGTAGAGCTACCCTTTTGGGTTCCCAAGGAACGGCTGATGAATTCCAACTGTTGGCCTTTTGGTTAGCAGCCGAGCTCTTAACCACTTCCCCACCAGAGCTTTCATTCAGTTCTCTTAAAAAGCCTAAATCCATTGGCTAGATCGTTACCTTAAATCCTTCCTGATGTAAGTTGGAGTATAAATACAACTATTCTGGGAATTCTGAGGCATACTCAAAATACACCAGGTAAAAATACATTTTTCGTGTAATTTTATCAATTAGGAAAGTCAGCTTGGGGATGTAGTCTAATAAACTATGTGCTAAGTCGAAGCATTCATTTGTTTTCAAATATCTGTTCCAGAAATCTTGATATTTGGAATGATAACTTTTTTTTTTCCTTTCTGTGATAGACTGACAAAGGTTTTGACAAGGCCACCTTTGAAAGTCAGATGTCTGTGATGAGGGGTCAGGTAGGCCACCTTCTTATGATCTTGTTCACTGAGGAAACAGTAGTCGAGTTTTTTCAACTATGACAAAAGGAATCCCAAAACATCAGTTAACCATCAGTAACTACTATTGCTGGTAGAGATTTATTTCCCCGATATGCCGAATCTTCTAGATCTTCCAGAATCTATTTATTAGTATGGCTTTACACTGAAACTTGTGTTTATCACTATCAAATAGTCTTTACGAAACCGGTGAAATGCATAGCATGTATATTTTAGACAGGATCAAATATCTGAGGAGAGATACTCTTATTTCTAAAGTACCTGGCATAGGGATTTTTTTCCTGATGTGCAGGGCAAAAAGAAAATGAATTATTAAAATTGTGTTTTATCTGAACAGAGAGTAGAATAGGCTACAAGCAGTGCGCTGAGTTTTACAACCTTATTTATTTTTAAGTAAAAATTCCAAGAGTGTCTTTATATGTGAAATGTTAGGTATTTTACTTTTCCCAGTTTTATTCTTCCTATTTAAAAGTAAGCTCTTAAATAAAACTTTATTTAAAATGGTTACCTTCCCCAAAGTCTCTAACCTGCTAGCCCTGCTTCACGTTTTGTCGTAGCACTTTCACCTTCTAATACATTGTCTAACTTACTTATTTATAGGAAACCCTGGTGGTGTAGTGGTTAAGTGCTGTGGCTGCTAACCAAAAGGTCAGCAGTTCGAATCTGCCAGGCACTTCTTGGAAACTCTCCGGGGCAATTCCACTCTGTCCTATAGGGTTGCCGTGGGTCGGAATCAACTCGACGGCTCTGGGTTTTCTTTATGGAATTCCTCCCCTTGGTAGAATGTAAGCTCCATGAAGGGAGAGATTTTGTTTATTTATTGTTGTATCCACCAAAACTTAGAGGCTAGCACTTAGTAGTAGGCATGCAATCAATTTATTTGTTGAAGGAATGGATAAGGCAAGTGCTTAGTTCAAACCAGACTATTTCAACCAGTATTTATTTAAATTCCATGTCAAATGGAATGTGTAGAACCATTCACTGCATTCAGTTCCTGATTCCATTGCTCCTGGACGTAGGTGCATCCTAAGATATTTTAAAGTTACCATTTGGCAGAAGTTTTTTCTGATTTCGTCGTGTATGTGTGTAAATATACATCCAAAAAAACCCAAACCTATTGCTATCGAGTCGATTCCGACTCATAGTGACCCTATAGGACAGAGTAGAACTGCCCCACAGAGTTTCCAAGGAGCCCCTGGTAGCTTCAAACCGTCACCAGGGTTTCTGTAAATATACACGTGGAACCCAAAACCCATTGCCGTCCAATTGATTCCAACTCACAGGGACCAAATAGGACAGAGTAGAACTGCCCCAAAGGGTTTCCAAGGCTATAAATCTTTACGTAAGCAGACTGCCTCATATTTCTCCCACGGAATGGCTGTTTGGTTTGAACCACTGCCCTTTCAATTAGCATCCGAGCACTTAACCACTGTACCACCAGAGTTCCTTAAATAAACACACACACACATATATATTTGTTGTAGTTATTCCTCATCACAATCTCTGTTGTGCTTAAATAAATAAAATTGTAGTTATGAATAAATGGTTAAAATAATGTCAGTGAATGGAAACTGTCTTTTTCAAATTGGTGAGAATATCTCCTCTTTCCACAGATCTTAAACCTTACTCAGGCACTGAGAGATGGGAAGAGTCCTGTTCAGCTAGTACAGATGCCTTGTGTGATTGTGGAACGAAGTCAAGGTGGAGGTCAGGGTCGGATTGTCCACCTCAGCAATGCATTTACTCAGACTGTTCATTGCAGGAAGCCATTTTTTTCCTCCTGGTAGCAGATGTAAAAGTAAAAGAAAAACAGTTCTCTCTGGGTTGGCATGATTGTGTCAGAACAATGCAATAATGTAAATCTGCTGTTGAGAGCTCCCATTGCCAAAACCTCAAATATTTAAATCTTTAACAGGTTGTACTTTGAATGTAATCAAAAGTTTACAGTTTTTTTGTGTCCAAATATTAAATTTCTATTTCAGGGAAGAAGTGATGTATCTCCTATATTGTATTTTTGTAGAAAAAATTGTACTTTATGTTGTTGATGTTATTTTAAAAGGTAATTTCGTAGTTTACACATGCTGGAATGACTGTAATTATTTTAGAATTCGAAGTAGAAAAATAAGACATTTGTTGACTTTGAATACAATAACCTTTTTTATACTTTTTAAACATTGAGAGAGAATATTCATGTTAAATCTGCCTACATTATAATAGGCCTTTGAGGCTGCCTAAGTCTGAAACTGCTACTCTGAATTTTAGAGTAGTTAATAGAAAAACAGGTAAGAAGAAAACAATGTTGCCTTAATACAAAAAGCTGCTGTTTTAGAACTGGAATAAGTGGCCCTAAAAGGGTTATTATCAGAGACCAGAAAATTATATTTTGGTTAAGTAATGTAAGGCCATTTTCTTTTTTGTGCTTTAGAATATTTTTGTTGAACTATTTTGTTACAGTGAGGGGGGGCGGAGAAAACCTAAAGACATCCCCCTCCTCCTTTTTTAATGGAAACACTTAGTTGGGAGTTGAGGGGAATGTATGACATTAAGCTCAATCCCCAGTATTTTGAAATTCCAAAATAGTCAACATTAAAAATTCACTTTTTGTTTCTTGCATGGGATCAAACACTTGAACAGTTAGTACTTCAGAGTACTAATCCTAATCAATTTAGTATTTCAATTAGTATAGTACTGAGGAGTAAACCATACCCCAGAGTGTATATCGTATTGCATTTTGAAGTCTTAGTTCGTAAGCTCTTAAAAATAACAGTAGTGCTTTAGGCTACCTGAAATTATAGCTTTTATTATAATTAAAGTTAACTTTGGATTATCAAACTTAATTAAAGGAAACATGACAGATAACTTTAAAATCATATATGTTTTTAAATTTTATTTTTGTACCGTATTTTGAATATGAGTTTGTCTTACCTTCTGGGAATTCGTAGTACTTTTCACTCACTAAATGATTTAAATTGAAATAAGCCCAAGTAAGAACATGTGATTCAAGACGAGCAGAAGCTTTGTTCTCTTCTTCAGACTCCAAGCAGATAACATCACCGTTCAGACTAGATTGGGCCTTTATGGTCTTGGCCTTTGTTTTGTTAGCTTATTGTCTGGTGTTCTTTTTGTCTTTTGTGTTTCCTAAATTAAGTATTACTGTGTAGTAAGTATTTCCTGAAGGCTAAATTAGGGTAGAAGACAGATCTTGAATTCTCCCTTCTCATCTTTCTCTTGGCCTTCATGCACGTGATGAGGAAGTGACAGTACTGTTGCCCTCATGGAAGTTCATTGGAAGCCTGTGTTCTCCTACCTTCCTGCACGCCTACTGTCTTCATTTCCAAATAATGGAAAATTGACTGGAAATGCACAACTTCAACTACTGTGTTGAGATAAATGCTGGTAATTCAAATATGCCTTTTGACGATGTGTCTTGAAAGAAAGAAAGCAAGTTACTGGGGTGTGGGGTATTGCTTTCATAAACAATTTTTTTTCCCAATATTTTGAGTGTTACTACTCTATATTAATTTTTATACTAGAAAACTTGGTAAATTGCTATTATTTTAGATCCTAAAATTAAAATAGCATGGAAATATTTTTAGATGTTCTGACCATGCCAGAAATGTAGAGTTTAGATATTTAAGGTATGACGACAAGTCTGAGTACTTTGGTTATATTTTGTAAACCTTCCCAAACTTAATTCTTATTTAAATATTGTGTCAATTTTTTCAATGAGTCTGTTTGTAGTATCAAACATAGTAGGCTGAAGGTAGTAAAAATCATTGTCTTAAGGCTAGATTTCTCATGAGGTATGTTTACTGAATATTTAAAATGTTTGTGAACATATTTACATTTATAAATGATGCCAAACTACCATTTTCTTCCTTCATATGTTACTGGTATAGTTTAATCCTTTATAATTCCAAAAGATATATTTAACTGGAATGTTTACAGTTGGAGATGTTTTAATTTTCTTAAGTACATACTGCCTCATCCCCCCAAAATTTGTCAGCAGTTGAAGACTGTGGAGACGTGGTTTGCAAACTTGAAAATAATTTTGATTTATAAAATTTTTTAAATTTAAAGTACTGTACTAATGGAATTAAAACTTTATTTAAAAAAAAACTATAATGACATGTTCTTTGTTTAGATCATACCTTAAATCCTTTTATACATATTTGAAGAGTCAGGCAGAGTATTATGTTTTATACTTGACTTTCTTTCACAGAGTTGCCTGGGTAACTGTACAGAGTTATAGCAAAGATTCTCAGTGCTCCTCTACGTTTCCAAGTTCATTTGGGGCCATGTAACTGAGTTTTGGTCAATGAGATGTGAGGTCAAGTGATATGCTTGACTTCCAGGCCTGGCAGTAACGCCACTGCCATGACTGGTCTCTCTCTTGCCTTCCTATTTGCCCGTAAACAAAGAATTTGCAAAATGGAAGCAGCCAGAGCACATGAGTCACTGCTTGGAAGAGAACTACTAGGAGAGTCTTCCGACTCCATTGGACTATGACGGGAGCAAGAAATAAATGCCTGTGTGTAGCCACTAAAATTTTGAATTACTGTAGCATAGTCTGTCCTATCCTGGATATTATAAGTAGAAAAATAAAATTTTAAAATAAAAGATCAAAAACCAGTTGTCAGAAGTAGGATGGCAGCAGCAGCAGTGTAGTTTTTTTTAATCTCTCCAAATCCTCAAAGAACAACTAGGATAGGAAAAGAAAAAAACACAGTGACACCATCTTCACTAAACCTAGGACAGCAACAAATATCTCACATGGTAGCTTTGGAGGAACAAGTAGAGGGAAGATAAGGGGGACGTCTGGGGACGTCTGATGTTCCTAAGAACCAGAGATCCAGAATTTGCCAATACTTGCTCAGCCCCAAAAGGAGGAGTCCCCAATAGAGGTGGGAATCTCAATTGGTAGATCCAAAAACCACAATCAAAACTGGGAGAGAACTGCCCAGCGTCAATTGCCAGCTAGTAAAAGAGGCCTGCAGAAAAGTACGAGTGCTAGGGCAGTAAAATATTTGAGTTTTCCTTCTCTAACAGGTTTCCACCTTACACAGTGTCTTAGTTATCTAGGGCTGCTATAACAGAAATATCACAAGTGGATGGCTTTAACAAAGAGAAATTTATTTTCTCATAGTCTAGTAGGCTAGAAGTCCAAATTTAGGGTGTCAGCTCCAGGGGAAGGCTTTCTCTCTCTGCTGGCTCTGAGGGAAGGTTCTTGTCATCAGTCTTCCCCTGCTCTAGGAGCTTCTCCATGCAGGAACCCTGGGTCCAAAGGATGCGCTCTGCTCGTGGTGCTGCTTTCTTGGTGGTATGAGGTCCCCCATGTCTCTCTGCTCAAGTCTCTCTTTCATATCTCAAAAGGGATTGGCTTAAGATGCCACTTAATCTGGTAGATTGAATCCTGTCTCATGAACATAACTGCCGCTAATCCTGCCTCATTAACATCATAGAGGTAGGATCCACAACATATGGGAAAATCAGATCAGATGACAAAATGGTATACAGTCACACAATATTGGGAATCATGGCTTAACCAAGTTGACGCATTTTGGGGGGACACAATTCAATCCATGACACACAGGTTCCAGTTTTTGTGGATTTTACTGTAGTAACTATAGAAGAGAAAGCCCTAGAACCACAAAAGAAACTTCAGACTCACCCTTACCCCCCCCCACAAGAATCTTGGAAAATCCATCTCACATAAATAGGACTACATCTTACAGTGGGTTCTAGGAAACAGGATAAAAATCTATATAACATCTACAGAAAATGAAGATAACCTAGAAACATCCACAAAGCAGAATAACCCAGTATTTTAAAACAAGCTGAAAGAATTTAAGAAGTGGTAAGAGGTAAGAAAGAACAGCATAAAACTCACATATGAAATGAGTCAGTGGAGGAAATAGAGCTAGTAGAGGAAATAAAAAAAAAAAAATAGTAGGGTTAAAAACATGTTTCAGAAGTAAACTAGAAGGAATACAAGAGCAAATAGATGCATGTCCACCAAAACCCTACAGCAAACATGCTTCATGTTGGAAGTGTAACACTTTTAGTATCAGATTTCTATTGCTATTATAATAAATTGCCACAAATGTAGTGGCTTAAAACAGCACAAATTTATTATCTTACAGTTCTCTAGGTTGGGAGTCTGTCACAGGTCTAACGGGGCTAAAATCAAGGCGTCGGCAGGGCTGTGTTCATTTCTGGAGGCTCTAGGGGGAAAATCCTTTCTTTGCCCTTTCCGGGTTCCAGAGGCCTCACGTGTTTCTTGGCTCGTGGTCGTCTTCCTCCATCTTCAAAGCCAGCAGCAGTGGGTTGAGTCTTTTTCACCTTGAGTCACTCTGACGCTGACTCTTCTGCTGCGCTCTTCCACTTTTAAGGACTTCATGATTACCTTGGGTCCATCCGGATAATCCAGGATAATCTCCCCATTTTAATGCCTGCTGATCACCAACCTTAATTTCATCCATAGCCGTAATTCCTCTTTGCCATGCCACACATTCACACGTTCTGGGGATTAGGATGCGAACACCTTCAGGGACCATTATTCTGCCTACCTCACTCTGAGATCAGTAACATGGCAAGGACGCCTGCTCTCACTATTCTTACTCAGTGCCGTGCCAAAGAGCCTAACCAGTACAGGTAGACAAGAGTGAGGAATAAAAGATTTAAGAATAGGAAACATAAAAAAGAGGACATAATTACGGATGTAGAAAATCTATAGGTACACTATTAGAATTAGTAAGTGAATGTTGCGAGGTTTATATACCAACAATATTGATTAGAAAAAAAATTTAAGCAATAGCATTTACAGTAACATCAAAAGACATCAAATTTCTAGAAATAAGTCCAACCAAAGATGTGCAAGATTGCTACACAAAATTAAAACAGTATTAAGAAAATTAAGACTTACATAGAGGGCTATACCATGCTCACCTACTGAAAATATTGTTAAGATGTCATATTCCCCCACATTTATCTTAGAATCAACACAGTACACATCAAAATCCCATCAGAATTTTTTGTAGAATTTGACAAGCTGATTTTAAATGATAACGTGGAAATCGTTTGGCCAAAACAACGTTGGACAAAAAAAAAAAAAGAGGATTTACACTGCCTGACTTCAAAAATTTTTACACAGCTATAGAAATGAAGATAGTGTGATATTGGTGTAAAGATAGACATAAAGATCAATGGAACAGAACAGAATCTGGAAAGAAACCCAACACATACAGTAAACTGATTTTTGGTACAGGTGCAAAGGCAATTCAATGGAGACGGGATAATCTTTTCAACAACTGGTGCTGTGATAACCGTATAGCCATATGCCAAGAAAAGTGAACCTCACCTTCACTTCATACCAAAACCAACACCCACTGCTGTTGAGTCGATTCTGACTCATAGCGACCCTATAGGACAGAATAGAACTGCCCCATAGAGTTTCCAAGGAGCGCCTGGTGGATTCATACATAGACCTAAACATAAAAACTAAAGTTTCTAGTAGGAAATCTTGGTTCTATAAACATTTCTTAGACCACAAAAGGCACAAATCATAAAGAAATGGAAAAATTGGACTGTGTCAAAAGTAAAAACTTGCTCTTTGAAAACACTTTCAAGAAAAAAATTTCTAGCCACACACTGGGAGAAAATATTTGCTAAATACATCTGATAAAGGACCTGTATCCAGAATATATAAAGCAATCTTACAGTTCAAGAAGAAGTGAAATTACCCGATTAAGAAATGAGCAACACTTTACCAAAGAAATTATATGAATGACCAATAAGCACATGAAGATGTTTAACATTGTTAGTTATTAGGGAAATGCAAATAAAAGCTATAATGAGTAGTTAAACATACACGTATCATACAGCCCAGCCATTCCACTTTTAGGACTTACCCAAGAGAAATGAAAGCAAATGTCCACACAGACTTGTTCATAGCAGCCTTTTCATTTTTTTTCATAAAGCCCCAGACTGGAAACTACCCAAATGTCCTTCCACAGGTGAAGGGTTAAGCAAAACGCCATATATCCATACAATAAAAAGGACCAAACTATTGATACAGCATCTTAGTTAACTAATGCTGCTGAAACAGAAATACCACAAGAGGATGGATTTAACAAAGGGAAATTTATTCTTTCACAGTTCTGGAAGCTAGAAGTCTGAACTCAGGGCACCAGCTCTAGGGGAAGGCTTTCTCCGTCGGCTCTGGGGGAAGGTCCTTGTCATCAATCTTCCCCTTGTCTAGAAGGGTATCACCGCAGGGACCCTGAGTCCAAAGGACATGGTCCAGTTCTGGCTCTGCTTTCTTGGTGGTAGGAGGTCCCTCTTTTCTCTGCTCGCTTCTCTTACATCTCAAAAGATATATTGACTCAAGATACAACTTAATCCTCATTAACATAACTGCCTCAAACTGTGCCTCATCAACATCATAGAGGTTAGGAATTACAAGACATAAGATAATCACATCAGATCGCAAAATGGTGGACAACCACACAATACTGGAAATCATGGCCTAGGCGAGTTGGCGACGTTTTTTGGGGAAACGATGCAACACATAAAACACAGCAATATTATCAATCTCAAAATCATTATGCTAAGTGAAAGAAGCCAAACACAAAAGAGAACATGCTGCAGGATTCCATTTATATAAAATTGTCTAAAGCTAAAACTAGTCCGCTGTGAAAGAAAACAGTCCAGTGGTTGCCTGGGGATGGAGGCGGGTGGAGGGATGAAAGGCAAGGGGCATGAGGAAACTTGTGAGGATGATGGAAATATCCCATATCTTGGTAGCTTCACAGCTGCCAAGGCTCATCAAATTGCACATCTTATTGTATGTAAATCGTCCTTCACAAAACTATTGATGAATTACCATTTCTTGCCTATCGGATTAGGGAAATATTAAAATCCTGGCAATTGGTGCAATCATTTTGAAGAGGCATATCTAGTAAAAGTGAAGATGGAAATACCCTGTGGTTGTAACATGCACCCAAGGAGAGAGACATATACAAAGTAGTTCAAGGCTGTAGTGTTTATGATACTGAAAAATAAAGAACAACCTAAATATCTGTCAGGAAAATGGATAAATTGTGGTATAGTCATATCATGAAAGACTACCCATTGCCAGGGAGTCGATTCTGACTCATGGTGACTGTACAGGATACAGTAGAACTGCCCATACGGTTTCCAGGAAGTGGATGGTGGATTTGAACTGCCGACCTTTTGGTTAGCAGCCAAATGCTTAGCCACTGAGCCACCACGGTTCCAATGAAAGACTAGAGCAGTGAAAATTCGTGAACTCTATAGCTACATGTTCCAAAATGTACACATAGACCTCAAAGCAATGTTGAAGAAAAAAAGTTGCACAAGTATTTATACATATTATTTACGGAAATACAAAGCAGTTGCTTATGGATATGTTCGTACATATAAACAAAAACTTGGACAGGAATGCTCTCCAACTTCAGAAGAGTAATTACCCCTGGAAAAGGAGACTATGCAAGCAGATCCAAAGGGCACAAAGCTCACTTTACTTACAAAAATTTAATTTCTTCAAACGAACAAAAAGATCTGAAGCAAATACGACCAGCCTGGGTCACACAAGAGGTTTACAATCAACTGCTAAGCTATAGGTTGACTGTTCGAATCCATCCAGGGGCTCTGCAGAAGGAAGGCCTGGCAAACTGCTTCCGTAAAGATTACAGCCAAGAAAACCCTGTGGAGCGGTTCTACTCTGTAACACGTGGGGCTGCCATGAGTCAGGGGGCTGACTCCAGGGTGGCTAACAACAGTCCCAGCCATCTAGTTCGTCACATTAGTGATGGAAGATTGAAGGAGAAGTATCAGGATCTTGAAACAGAGTCCTCACCCACCTGTAAATATTTTCTGAAGTGGGTATGAGAGTCTTTCTTCTTAATAAAGTGTAGGAACTCTTAAGCCTGGATTTGTAATAACTATTTTGAATTTCTCGCTCACTGCCGGGTTCACGGTTCTTAGTTCTGAACCAGAGTAGCTTATTTCTCAATCGTGAATTACATGAAGATACATGAATCCGCTTTAACCCTTTTACATTTCCTAAAATCAAAACTCTTGAATAGATAGGAATTTGTATGATAGACAAAAATCACTCATTGAATTCAACAAATATTTGTTGAAAGCCCACAGTCACCAGAAGAAAGGAAATAATAAAGATTAAAGCAGAAATAAATGAAACAGAGAACAGAAAAATAATAGAAAGAATCAACAAAACCAGAAGTTGGTTCTTTGAAAGGATCAATAAAATTAACAAACCACTGGCCAAATTGACTAAAGAAAAGCAGAAGAAGCGAAGAAGCAAATAAGCCAAATAAGAAATGAGATTGGTGACATTACAACAGATCCAACTGAAATAAAAAGGATCATAACAATATTATGAAAAATTGTACTCCAGCATTGTGTTCTTCCCTTTCAGTTTTCTAACTCTGGGTCTTTGCGTATGTCATTATAATACTTTGTCTTCTCAAGCTGCCCTTTGAATCTTCTGTTCAGCTCTTTTACTTCATTTCTTCCTTTCATTTTAGCTACTCTTTTTTTTGTGTTCAAGAGCAAGTTTCAGAGTCTCTTCTGACATCCATTTTGGTCTTTTCCTTCTCCATCTTTTTAAAGACCTCTTGCGTTCTTCATGTGTGATGTCCTTGATGTCATTCCACAACTCCTCTGTTCCTCGGTCATTAGTGTTTAATCAGTCAAATCTATCCTTGATATGAACTTTAAATTCAGGTGGCATATACTCAAGGTCACACTTTGGCTCTCATGGACTTTTTCTAATTTTCTTCAGCTTCAACTTGAACTTGCATATGAATAATTGGTGGCCTGTTCCCCAGTCAGCCCCTGGCCTTGTTCTGACTGATGATATTGAACTTCTTCATCATCTCTTTCCACAGATGTAGTAAATTTGTTTCCTGTGTATTCCACCTGGTGAGGTCCACGTGTATAGTCACTATGTTGTTGAAAAAAGGTATTTGCAATGAAGGAGTTGTTGGTCTTGGAAAATTCTATCATGCAATCTCCGGCATTGTTTCTATCACCGCGGCCACGTTTTCTAACTCCTGTTCCTTCTTCTTTGTTTCCAAATTTCATGTTCCAATCACCGGTAATTATCAATGCACCTGATTGCATGTTTGATCAATTTCAGACTGCAGAAGTTGGTAAAAAAAAAATCCTCAATTTCCTCATCTTTGGCATTATTGGTCATTGGGTAAATTTGTAGGTGTATGGATATTATCCTATCACTGACAGCTTTGTACTTCAGGATAGATCTTGAAATGTGCTTTTTGACTATGAATGCAATGCCATTCCTCTCCAATTTGTCATTCCCAGCACAGTATACCAATAACAAGCCAAAATCTGTTTCTCAAAAGGAAAGTAGTTATCCTCAGAGGATGGCAGGGCTTTGCTCCAAAATCATAAGAGTAGCTTTGTGATCACCAATAGGGGCCTGCCAAAGACTCCAGCATCTCTGCCACGGACACTTCAAGCATCATTGGATCAGCTGGTCATATGGCCCAAGGGGCAGAGTGGCTTGCAGGGCAGCCTGAACCTGTTGCAGAGCCTTCTCTTTCTGGGCCCCACTCAAAACTATCAGCCTTTCAAGTCACTTGGTAAATGGGCTAGTGTAGCACAACCAAATGAGGGGTATGCTGCCTCCAAAATTCAAAGGGGCCCACCAGGTGTTGTGCCTCCTTTTTGTCTGTAGGAGGGGCCAGAAACAATAATTTACCCTTCACTTTAGAAGGAATATCTTGACATGCCTGACACACTGGACCCCTAGAAATTTCACCGAGGTGGAAGGTGCCAGAATTTTTGTCTGGTTAATTTGCCACCCTCTAGTGTGCAAATGTATGACCAATAAGTCTAGAGTCCTTGATACTTCTTCCTTACTAGGTCCAATCAACATAATGTCATCAGTGTAATGGACCAGTGTGATATCTTGTGCAAGGGAAAGACGGTCAAGTTCCTTGTAGACTAAATTATGACATAGGGCTGGAGAGTTGATATACCTCTCAGGTAGGATGATGAAGGTGTATCACTGGCCTTGCCAGCTGAAAAGAAACTGCTTCTGATGGTCCTTTGAAATAGGTATGGAGAAAAAAGGATTAGGCAGACCCATAGCTGTATACCAGGCATCAGGAGGTGTATTAATTTTCTCAAGAAATGAAGCCATATCTGGAAGAACAGCTGCAATTGCAGTCGCCACTTGGTTAAGCTTTCTGTAGTCCACTATCAGTCTCCAAGATACGTGTTTTCTGCACAGGCCAATAGGCAAGTTGAATGAGTATGTGGTGGGAATTACCACCCCTGTATCCTTCAAGTCCTTGATGGTGGCAGTAATCGCTTCAATCCCTCCAAGAATGTGGTGTTGCTTTTTGTTTACTATTTTCCTCGGTGGGAGCTGAGGGAGAGGTTTTCTAATGGCTTCCTCTTAGCCTTTCCTACCACAATAGCCCTTATCCACATGTCAGGGATCTAATGTGGGGGTTTTGCCAGTTGCTGAATTTGTCTACTCCAACTATGCACTTTAGAACTACAGGATGGGTTCAGGGTCCCACTGGACCCACTGTGAGATGGACATGAGCTAAGACTCCATCAATAACCTGGCATCCATAGCTCCATAGCCCTCACTCTAACTGGTGGGCCAGTGATGTTTTGGGTCTCCTGGAATTAGAGTCAGTTTAGAGCCAGCATCCAATAATCCATGAAAAGTCTGCTTATTTCCTATTTCCCAATGAATAGCCACTGTCGCAAAAAGCCATAGATCTGTTTGGGGGAGGCTGGGAGAAAGATTAACAGTAGAAATTTTTGGAAGTGCAGTGAGTTCCTTCCACAAGGGGATCAACATCCTCCCCCTTCATTCAAGAGGTTGTGGGTCCGTAAACGGCTCAATCTGCATATTGATTGAGGGGCCATGACTCTCTATTCTGGAGATTCAAGTTAGACTGCATTCACTTGACCTAAAATTCTTCCGCTCTTACAGATGAAGTAAATATTTAGTAGATTTCCCATCTATTTCACTACTAGGTAGCCAATGCCGTTAAGTCCATATGAGTCAGACTACTCCTGATTACTGCTTTGATGCTGCTATCGTTACAGTAATCACGCCCACCTTGTTTTTGTTGACTGAGTGCACCACTTGGCCCCTACCACCACAAGGTCTAATCAGCCCCATTGTAGTTGTTGTTAGGTGCCGTAGAGTCGGTTCTGACTCATAGCGACCCTGTGCACAACAGAGTGAAACACTGCCTGGTCCTGAGCCCTCTCTAAAACCCTTGTTATGCTTGAGCTCATTGTTGCAGCCACCGTGTCAATCCACTTCGTTGAGGGTCTTCCTCTTTTCTGCTGACCCTGTACTCTGCCAAGCATGATGTCCTTCTCCAGGGACTAATCCCTCCTGACAACATGTCCAAAGTATGTAAGACGAAGTCTCACCATCCTTGCTTATAAGAAGCATTCTGGTTGTACTTCTTGCAAGACAGATTTGTCTGTCCTTTTGGCAGTCGGTGGTATATTCAATATTCTTCGCCAACACCACAATTCAAAGGCGTCAACTCTTCTTCAGTCTTCCTTATTCACTGTCCAGCTTTCACATGCATATGATGCGATTGAAAATACCATGGCTTGGGTCAGGCGCACCTTAGTCTTCAAGGTGACATCTTTGTTCTTCAACACTTTAAAGAGGTCCTTAGCAGCAGATTTATCCAATGCAATGCGTCTTTTGATTTCTTGACTGCTGCTTCCATTGCTGTTGATTGTGGAGCCAAATAAAATGAAATCCTTGACAACTTCAATCTTTTCTCCGTTTATCATGATGTTGCTCATTGGTCCAGTTGTGAGGATTTTTGTTTTCCTGATGTTGAGGTGCAATCCATACTGAAGGCTGTGGTCTTTGATTTCATTAGTAAGTGCTTCAGGTCCTCTTCACTTTCAGCAAGCAAGGTAATGTAATCTCCATAACACAGATTGTTAATGAGTCTTCCTCCAATCCTGATGCCCTGTTCTTCTTCATATAGTTCAGCTTCTCGTATTATTTGTTCAGCATACAGATTAAATAAAAAACCAAAAACCAAACTCACTACCGTCCAGTCGATCCCGAGTCATAACAACCCTGAGGAACAGAGTAGAACTGCCCGACGGAGTTCCCAAGGAGCACCTGGTAGATTCGAACTACCGATCTCTTGGTTAGCAGCCGTAGCACTTAACCACTATGCCACCAGGGTTTCCACAGATTGAATAGGTATGGTGAAAGAATACAACCCTGACGCACACCTTTCCTAACTTTAAACCAATCAGTATCCCCTTGTTCTGTCCGAACAACTGCCTCTTGATCTATGTAACGGTTTCTCATGAGCACAATTAAGTGTTCTGGAATCCCCATTCTTTGCAATGTTGTCCATAATTTATTACGATCCACACAGTCAAATGCCTTTGCATAGTCAATAAAACACAGGGAAACATCCTTCTGGTAGTCTCTGCTTTCAGCCAGGGTCCATCTGACATCAGCAATGATATCCCTGGTTCCATGTCCTCTTCTGAAGCCGGCCTGAATTTCTGGCAGTTCTCTGTCAATATACTGCTTTAGCCATTTTTGAATGATCTTCAGCAAAATTTTGCTTGCGTGTGATGATATTAATGATATTGTTCTATAATTTCCACATTCAGTTGGGTCACCTTTCTTGGGAATAGGCATAAATATGGATTTCTTCCAGTCAGTTGGCCAGGAAGCTGTCTGCCATATTTCCTGGCATAGATGAGTGAGCACCTCCAGCACTGCATCTGTTTGTTGAAACATCTCAGTTGATATTCCATCAATTCCTGGAGCCTTGTTTTTTGCCAATGCCTTCAGAGCTGCTTGGACTTATTCCTTCAGTACCATCGGTTCCTGATCATATGCCACCTCTCGAAATGGTTGAACATCGACCAATTCTTTTTGGTATAATGACTCTGTATTCCTTCCATCTTCTTTTGATGCTTCCTGTGTCATTTAATATTTTCCCCATAGAATCCTTCACCATTGCAACTCGAGGCTTGAATTTTTTCTTCAGTTCGTTCAGCTTGAGAAACACTGAGCGTGTTCATCCTTTTTGGTTTTCCATCTCCAGCTCTTTCCACGTCATTATAATACTTTGTCTTCTCGAGATGCCCTTTGAAACCTTCTGTTCAGTTCTTTTTTTTTAAATAATTTTTATTGTGCTTTAAGTGAAAGTTTACAAATCAAGTCAGTCTGTCACATATAAGCTTATATACACCTTACTACATACTCCCATTTGTTCAGTTCTTTTACTTGATCGATTCTTCCTTTTGCTTTAGCTGCTCGATGTTCAAAAGCAAGTTTCAGAGTCTCCTCTGACATCCATCTTGGTCTTTTCTTTCTTTCCTGTCTTTTCAATGACCTCTTGCTTTCTTCATGTATGATGTCCTTGATGTCATTCCACAACTGATCTGGTCTTCGGTCACTAGTGTTCAATGCATCAAATCTATTCTTCAGATGGTCTCTAAATTCAGGTGGGATGTACTCAAGGTCAATTAGTGGAGTTCCCACTGTCAAATCATTTTGTCAGGGCCATTCCTGCACATATTTCCCAGGTTTGTATTTGTACATATTGGAAAAGCCAAGCAGTTCTTTTGGAATGTAGTGTACCTACTCCTGGGTCACACCTTGTACTTCACCTCTTGGGGCGAGCTGGGACTTAAGTCTAGTTACAGGCCTAGAAGCAAAAATAGGCAGTGGGGATGCATTGTGAGAACATTCAGAAAAATGTAGAAAAATCTAATTAATTAAAAAAAAAAAAGAAGAGCACACTTACTGGCTTGATAGAGACTAGAGAAATCCCCGAGGTTATGGCTTTAAGACACCCCTCTAAATTGGAACTGCAGCCATTCCTGGAAACCACCTTCCAGCCAAGCAATAGATAGGCCTATAAAATAATAACATTTGAAAAGACCGTCCTCTGTAGAACAGACAATTATGTGAGACCAAAAAGGTTAACATTTGCCCAAAAATAAAGATGTGAAGGCAGGAAGGGTTAGAAAAACCAGATGAAAGGAGACGGGGAGCCCAGAGCAAACGTGGGGAGAGTGTTGACACAGTGTTGAGATTGCAACTTGTGTCATGGAACACTTTGTGTACGATTTGTTGAATGGGAAACTAATTTGCTTTGTAAACTTTAACCAAAAACCAAAAAGCACAATAAAATATATATACATATATATAGTATTATCTGTATGCCAGAGTCTCAAAAAAGGTAGTCAAGAAAAAGAAAATCATTGCTGTCGAGTCGATTCTAACTCATAGCAACCTTATAGGACAGAGTAGAACTGCCCCATAGGGTTTTCTAAGCTGTAACCTTTACAGGAGCAGATCGCCAAGTCTTTCTCCCATGGAGCTGCTGAGTGGGTTTGAATCGCCAACCTTTTGGTTAGCAGCTGAGCGTTTACCAAGGGCAAAACACGGTACAGCTTGTGAAAAGTGCAGTACAAATGCTATTACATATTCAGTTCCAACCCGAGCAGCTGTGTGGGCTTTTAGTTTTAGACGTTGGTGAAATAAGGCATACATCTGTGTTTGTGGGTTTGGATTATTGCATTAAGGGAGCGTGTGCACTTGCAAGTTTCTACATTTGATGCCATCTTTCTTGGAGCATGGTGACGAATTTGGATTCATAAAGCTCTTTTTAAAGTTTCCTATTACATGGTACATATAGGGTTAATCAGGGGTTAAGAGGAAAAGGCACCTGAGGTCACTGGGGAATGGCAAGAGATTGATCCAAACCTGACTCCCTAGAAATGAAGCAATATTTCAAAAAGTATTTTTTTTTTAGAGTCATGACACTCAGTCCCAGCCCCTGAGATGCTAGCCTGGCAATTGGTGGCTTCTGCCTCTGCAGGTCCCCTCGTGAGCTGTTTTTCTTTTTTTTTTTTTTTTAACACCTGGAAATTGAAAGCATGTGATTTCAAAAAGAAGGCAACTAATCTACTCTGTAAGCAAAAGATGTGTTTATTTTTTCTTTGACTCCAGGAACCCTGCCCTTTCCAGGAGCTCTGGTTACACAATCCACACCTGGCAGTTAAGGTTTCTGAAACTACTGAGGCCTGGGGAAGCAGCCGAAAAGAGACAGGTAGCCTTGTGTTTCCCAAGAGCCAGAAAGTTGTCTAAACATCCAGGGCGGATGCTGTGGCCTCCTGAACTGGTTCGACCAGATCCGGTGATGCTGATGCCTGTTAGACCTGACCTCCAGTCAGGGTGAGTGAGACTGCCTTTTATCCCTGTGTGGCTTTGGGAACAATCTAGGAAGCTATTCTACACTTCAACCATTTGTTTCAAATTGTGGTACTTAAAGGTAATCAGGAACTGCATTTAAACCAAGGTGCCAGCAGTAGCAACTGCTAGTATAGTTTCCGAGCAATTTAAAATCTAACTACACTTGCTATCTGTGCTGTCTGTGAGGATTTGAAGATGCATAATTCCCTGAGCCTCTAGCTAAAGTGCTGCTGATTTACTGGGATGGTAATGTTTTGAGGGTAAGTTTGTCAGTTTGTTGCACCGTAGTGGCTTACATGTTGCTATGATGCTAGAAGCTATGCCACCAGTATTTCAAATATCAGCAGGGTCACCCCTGGTGAACAGGTTTCAAGCAGAGTGTCCAGACTAAGACAGACTAGGAAGAGAGGCCTGGCAGTCTACTTCCAAAAAGCAGCTAATGAACACCCTATGGATCACCACAGAATACTGTCCAGTATAGTGCTGGAAGGTGAGCCCCCTAGTTTGGAAGGCACTACACAATAGCCACAACAAGGGACTCAAACATTCCAACAATCATAAAGATGGTACAAGACAGGACAACATTGTGTCATAATACATACAGCCATCATGAGTCAGAGCCCATTGATGGCAACTAACAACAATAAATTATTACCTTTAAGTTTCAAAAGTCTATGGCTCAGAAAAGACAACTTGCATTGTTGATGCAAAATTTTGGTGTAATCTATAGAGAAATGCAGGGGGAAAGCTTTGGACTTTGAACGAAGAGAGCAAACTCAATTTTAGCAGAGGCTCTAGTAATAATTTGGGGCAAGTTGTTTGAGTTTCCTGTAGTGCTACACACACACACACACACACACACACACGAAAAGCAGCATAGGAAACTCAAACAACTTGCTATCACTCCTAGAAGTTTTTACTCTGTCAGCTACTATGCTGGATGTTTTTCAAACTGTGCTGGACACCTCCCATTTGCTCCTCAGATCTACTCTCCACCCTTCCCCCTACCTCTGTGCTCTGGGAGACTGAACTTTATAGATGCAAGAGACCTTCACTTCTCACTTCTGGGTGCATTTTGCCAATAGACAACGAGGGCAGATCTGAGGCTGAAGGAGAGTGAGGCTGGAGTATTGATTCTGTCAGCTGCTTCCCTGAGGATTTGTTGTGGTTGGCTGAGACCTTCTACCGAAGGCCACGGCCCTTGTAAGGCTACACTTTCAATAGAATGACTCTCTCTGGGCTTTGGTACCTGCTTGTTCCCCTGTTCCCATGGACCTAGAGATGGAAATGGCTCACTGGTGTTAATAAAAACAAAAACCAGTTACTGTGAAGTCAACTCTGATTCATGGCCCCAAGAGGCACCTTGGAAGAAAAGCCTGTCAAACTGCTTCTAAATGAACCAGCCATTAAAAACCCTGTGGAGCTTGGTCCCTATTTTCCTGGAGCAGCAGAGGAAGAAGAAGGGTCAGGAACTGGAGGAGAAGCTGGAATATGTATCTCATTTCCTTCATGAAAAACTGCCTCTTCTGCCGTAAGACCAGAAGAACTGGATGGTGCCCAGCTGTCATTACTGAGTGATTGGAACAAAGATTCTATACAAGTATACTGATCAAAAGGGGGGAAAGGTGGAAAAGAACTTCAAATTTTCGTGGAATCTAGACTTTTTGGAGTGATTGAGGCTGGATGACCTTCAAAACCAGTGCCCTGAGGAAATCTTTAAACCTTAAACCAAATCTGAAGTCATCTTTAAACCAAACAATAGTTTAGCTTAACTAGAAAAGAATGTCTGCCTTGAGCATTGTGTTCTTTAAAAGAATTATCTATATGAGATCAAACTGATAACAGCAACTTGAAAGGTTAGATAAGAAGCTTAGGGGGCAGTGAGTTTGTGTTGATGCTGGCGAAACAATTCAGAAAAAAGATAACAAGAAACGTGGCACAACTTGAAGAATGGAACCAGTGTCACTGGATTGTACATATTATTGTTGAATTAGTGTATGTTTTGCTGTGTATATCTTCACCAAAAATTAAGGAAAAAAAAAAGAATTTTAAAGAAAACCCTATGGTTTTCTACTCTGATACACATGAGGTCACTGTGAGCTGAATTGACTCAACAGCAACTGTTTGCTGCTGGGTTGAGCAATCCAGGATAAATGGAATTCTCTTCTATGTATTAGTATCTTTACATATTTGAACACAGCTATAAAAGAATAATTTAGTAACATTTGTATATCATTTGACTCTTTACATAGTGCTTTCACTTGCATTTATTCACTTACTCCTACACATACACCCACACACACACATTTCTTGACAGTATTGTTATCTTTCTTTTCCAGATAAGAAAACAAGCTCAGAGAGTAAATTCTCCAAGGTCACTTGAAGAGTGAGTGACAGAGCTGGGGGTTTGGTGAATTACACAGCTGATACTTTTTTCTACATCAGTTCTCAGGGAGAAGGTTATTTTTCCCCAGGTTTCTGGTTTTGGGTGGTTTCATTTCTATGTGTTTACAAAGAACGGTCATTTAAAAAAAAAAAAAAAAAGTCATTTACACACACATAAATACATGTTCTCCTCCCTGTTTAATTCCCAGCTCTCACACTGAAGAGACATATTCAGGTGAGAAGGAAAGGGGAGGGGCAGCCCCATCAGAGTGTTGATGTAATGCCGCCAAGAACATCCACATCCACAGGTCTTCTCAGGCGTCTGAAAGACTGGCTCTGTCACATCTTATCAAAAGGTGTCCTTACTTTCAGGGCGTTTGGTTCTGTAGCGTTGTTGCTGTTTTCCACAGATCCAAGGAGCACTACACTAGGCTCTTTGTGTCCCAGTCCTTCCCCTGCCAAGTTTTCATGGTCAAGCTGAATAGCTGCTAACTTGTGTGCACATGTGGTAAGAAATGTATACATAACAAAACGCTTGCCACTTCAACAATTTTTACATGTATAATTCAGTGACATTGATTATATTCATCATGCTGTACAGCCGTTACCACTACCCTTTTCTAAATTATTTCACCACCATTGACAGAAACTCAGTGCCGCCTGTGAATAGCTGCTAACTGTTACAATCCCACACAAGTTCTTTGTTCTCATGCAGCCTTCCAGTCACAATACTCTTTATCCATGTTCACATGTTGGTGTACAATGTTTCATCTGTTTATTAAAATGAGTTCACAATAACCATTATTGATGATTATAGCTGTTTTCATTATAAATGCCATTATGTACTAAATATCTCATATTTTCACTGATAATATTTTTCTTAGTATCTGCAAACCACTTTACATACTCAAAGTCAGGTCCACAGCCCCCCAGGTTCTCTCCTCTGCCTTGTTCTACCACAAGCCCTCACGGCCCCCTTCACCTACTCACCGTTCATGGGACAGAGGTTGGTGGTTTATAGACCCTGCCATCGGGTTTGCCTGGTGATTGGCCCACTGTGGGATAACGGTCCTAGTTTTAACCTAAGTACAGTGGTTTTTGCCCTTGGCTCCTGAGAAATAACCCTTGGATCAATTGGGGTGCCTTGGTTTGGGACTTCCAGGATACACCTGAGAATTTATGCTGATGAATGGGGACTGGCCAGGACAGAAAAAACTCACCTGGGAAGCAAATATCAGCTAGCCTCAGGAAGCATGATTTAGCCTATTGTACAGGACTGGTCGATAGAGGTCATGAACACAGAGGTTCAGAGAGCTTCCTGGTTGATGAGAACATCTGTTCTTGGGAGGGTAGCACATTCTTTGGGGCATGGAAACTTCAAAATGGGAACCTTTGCAGACCTTGCCCTGGGCGACTCTTCATTTGTGTCTTTTTTGACTATAATAAATCTGTAGTCACACTCCGTGAATTCTGTGAGTTGTTCCAGTGAATTAGCAAACCCAAAGCAGCAGCACAAGCTAGCAGTCCAGAAAGTAAGGGTGTCATGTGAACTCCCAAACTTGTAGGTGGCATCCAGAAGGGAAATCAGCCCCAAATTTGTGGCCTACAGGTCAGAAGGTTGGAGTGTCATATGGATTCTCCAAACTTGTAGCTGGCATCTACCTATTTGGCAGTCTGAAGGACAGTGTCCTTTGAACTTGTGAGCTCTGACCTGATTCTGAGTGACAAGAGTCAGAGAGTGGTGCGGGGGGCAGCTGGTAAGGAGGATGGAGAAGTGGGAATATGAGAACTGGATCAATCTCCACTTTGAGGATTGGATTCATGCTGGTCCTTACCATGCACCCACATACTATGCAAAGACCCAGATGTGGCCCTATCCTGACCTGACCATCCAGGGGCTGTCATATCTGGCATCTATGCACTTGGAATGTCCCTGAGTTTATAGCCAGTTAGACCATCTTTAGAAGACCAACAGGGTTCTTTCCTAATTTTTTTTAAAAAGCATTGAAAAATAATCTCAAGTGAGACAATTCACTGGTTCCCACCCTTTTGATGTTCTCACCTTTAGGGAAAGGGCAGAGAGTTTTTTTGTTTTGTTTTTCCTGTCTAAGAACATTTATCCACAATAGAAATACATTAAGGTCATGTTTGAAGGTCTTGCTCTTTTTGGTTGACCCTCTGCTTTACCAAGTATGACATCCTTCTCCAGTGACTGGTCCCTGCTGATAACATGTCCAAAGTATGAGAGATGGTCTTGCCATCATTGCTTTTAAGGAGTATTCTGGCTGTACTTCCAAGATTTGTTTGTTCTTCTGGCAGTCTGTGATATATTCAATATTCTTAGCCAATACCATAATTCAAACGCGTCAATTCTTCTTCCTTATTCATTGCCCAGCTTTCGCATGAGTATGAGGTGATTGAAAATACCAGGGCTTGGATTAGGCACATCTTAGTCCTCAAAGTGGCATCCTTGCTTTTTAACGCTTTAAAGAGGTCTTTTGCAGCAGATTTGGCCAAGGCAATGTATCCTTTGATTTCTCGACTGTTGCTTCCAAGAGTGTTGATTACAGACCCAAGTAAACTTCAGTCTTTTCTCCACTTATCATGACGTTGCTTATTGGTCCAGTTGTGAGGATATTGTTTTCCTTATGTTGAGGTGTCATCCATACTGAAGGCTGTAGTCTTCATCAATAAGTGCTTCAAGTGCTCTTCACTTTCAGCAAGCAAGGTTGTGCCATCTGCATATTGCAGGTTCTTACCCTCCAATCATGATGACACGTTCTCCTTCATATGGCCCAGCTTCTCAGATTATTTGCTGAGCATACAGATTTAATAAGTATGGTGAAGGCTACAACTCTGACATATATTTTCCAATTTTAAACCACGCAATATCCCCTTGTTCTGCTTTAATGATTACATTTTGGTCTATGTACAGGTTCTACATGACCACAATTCTGGAATTCCCATTCTTTGCGGTGTTATCCATAATGTATGATCCACACAGTCAAATGCCTTTGTATACTCAATAAAATACAGGTAAACATCTTTCTGGTTTCAGCCAAGATCTACCTGACATTGGCAATGATATTTCTCATTCCACATCCTCTTTGGAATCCAGCTTAAATTTCAGGCACTTCCCTGTTGATGCACTGCTGCAACAATTTTTGAATTATCTTCAGCAAAATTTTATTTGTGTGTGATATTAATGATATCGTTTGATAATTTCCACATTCGGTTGGGTCACCTTTCTTTGGAATGGGCACAAATATGGGTCTTTTCCAGTTGGTTAGCCAGGCAGCTGTCTTCCAAATTTCTTGGCACAGATGCATGAGTACTTCTAGCATTGCCTCTGTTTGTTGGAACATCTCAATTGGTATTCCATCAATTCCTGGAGCTTTATTTTTTTGCCAATGCCTTCTTTTTTTTTCTTTTTTTCTATTTTTTTGCCAATGCCAACTTCTTCCTTCTTTACCACTGGTTCTTGATCATATGCTACCTTCTGAAATGGTTGAATGTCAATCAATTCTTTTTGGTACAGTGACTCTGTGTATTCCTTCAATCTTCTTTTGATTCCAGAACACTTAAATGTGCTCATGAGGAACATGTACATAGATCAAGAGGCAGTCCTTCAAACAGAACAAGGGGATACTGTGTGGTTTAAGTCAGGAAAATGTGTGTCAAAACTGAATCCTTTCACCGTACATATTCAGTCTGTATGCTGAGCACATAACCCGAGAAGCTGGACTATAAGAAGAAGAACGTGGCATCAGGATTGGAGGAAGACTCATTAACAACCTGCAACATTCAGATGACACAACCTTACTTGCTGAAAGTGAAGAGGACTTGAAATGCTTACTGATGAAGATCAAAGACTCAGCCTTCAGTATGGATGACACCTCAACATAAAGAAAACAAAAATCCACACAACCAGACCAATAAGCAACATCATGATAAACAGAGAAAAGACTGAAGCTGTCAAGAATTTCATTTTACTTGGATCCACAATCAACACCCATGGAAGCAGCAGTCAAGAAATAAAACGACTCATTGCCTTGGGCAAATCTGCTGCAAAAGACCTCTTTAGAGTGTTAAAAAGCAGAGATATCACCTTGAAGACTAAGGTGCGCCTGACCCAAACCATGATGCTTTCAGTCGCCTCATATGCATGCAAAAACCATCAATGAATAAGGAAGACCAAAGAATTGACACCTTTGAATTGTGGTGTTGGCGAAAAATATTGACTCAACCATGGACTGCCAAAAGAACAAACAAATCTGTCTCAGAAGTACAGCCAAAATGCTCCTTAGAAGCAAGGATGGCAAGACTACATCTCACATACTTTGGACATGTTATCAGGATGGATCAGTCCCTGGAGAAGGACATTACGCTTGGTAAAGTAGAAGGTCATTGAAAAAGAGGAAGACTCGCAATAAGATGGATTGAAACAGTGGCTGCAACTATGGACTCAAGCATAACAATGATTGTGAGGATGGCACAGAACCAGGCAGTCTTTTGTTCTGTTGTACATAGGGTCTCTATGAGTCAGAATCAAATAGACAGCATCTGGCAACAACATGCTATTCAATATTTTGCACATAGAATCTTTCAATATTGCAACTCAAAGCTTGAATTTTTTCTTGAGTTCTTTCAGTTTGAGAAATGTTAAGCATTTTCTTGCTTCTTGGTTTTCTAACTCCAGGTCTTTGCACTTTTCATTATATGACTTCACTTTGTCTTCTGGAGCCATCCTTTGAAATCTTCCGTTCACCTCTTTCACTTCATCATTTCTTCAGTTTGTTTTAGCTACTCTACGTTCAAGAGCAAGTTTCAGAGTCTCTTCTAACATCCATTTTGGTCTTTTCTTTCTTTCCTGTCTTTTTAATGACCTTATACTTTCTTCATGTATGACGTCCTTGATGTCATTCCATAACTTGACTGGTCTTCAGTCATTCGTGTTCAATGTGTCAAATCTATTCTTGGGATGGACTCCAAATTCAGGTGAGATATACTCAAGGTTGTACTTTGACTCTCGTGAACTTGATTTAATTTTCTTCAGCTTCAACTTGAATTTGTGTATGAGCAATTGATAATCTGTTCCACGGTCAGCCCCTGGCCTTGTTCTGATTGATGATATTGAGCTTTTCCATCATCATCTCTTTCCACGGATGTAGTCAATTTCATTCCTGTGTATTCCATCTGGTAAGGTCCACATGTATAGTCAACATTTATGATGTTGGAAAAAGGTATTTGCAATGAAGAAGTCATTGGTCTTGCACAATTCTGTCATGCAATTTCTGGCATCGTTTCTACCACCAAGGCCATATTTTCCAGCTACCAATCCTTCTTCTTTGTTTCCAACTTTTGCATTCCAACTGCCAGTAACTATTAATGAATCTTGATGGCACGTTTGATCACTTTCGGACTGCAGAAGTTGGTAAAAATCTTCAACTTCTTCATCTTTGGCCTTAGCGGTTGGTGCGTAAACATGAATAATAGTTGTATTAACTGGTTTTCTTTGTAGGCATATGGATATTATCCTGTTACCGACAGTGTTGTACTTCAGGATAGATCTTGAAATGTTCTTTTTGGCAATGAACGTGACACCATTCCTCTTCAATTTTTCCTTCCCAGCTTAGTAGCCATCTGACTATCCAAGTCAAAATGGCCTATACCAGCTCATTTCAGCTCAGTAATGCCTAGGATGTTGATCTTCAAACCTTCCTTTTCATTTTTGACAACTTCCAATTTTCCTCAATTCATACTTCATACATTCCAAGTTCTGATTACTAATGGATGTTTGCAGCTGGTTCTTCTTATTTTGAGTTGTACTGTTTAGGGGGAGCTTACTTGTAGAGGCTGTAAATCCATATCGGTTTGGGCTGCATGGAGAGGTCACCTCACAGAATCAGGATTATTTAAAAGAGACAAATATAATGTCAATTTAGTAACTATTTCTGGTGCCATGATTTCACAAATTCAATTGAGTACTTTGTAAATAAATCATTTCAAGATCACGAATCTATGCTTATAAGGTAATTTTTTTTTTTTTGAAGTGTCAATGTTAGTATCAATGTGTAGTTAGGTCTTGAGATAAAATTTTCATCATCATACATGAATCCAGAAAGTTCCCAATCTCAAAAGACATAGAGATGCAGATGATGTGCTCCAGAAACTTTCGGCGAACAACTCCAAACACAACGGAGTTACGTCAAAGACACGGAGGATACATATACAGGTGAAGGGTTTGAAACTGTAGCATGCAATGGGAGTGAGAAAGAACAATATTTCTAAATTAACATATCATTGTATCAAATATGTGCTGTTAATTATGTATAGGCTGTCCCCGCATTGCAAATGAGATCCATTCCTAAGTCTGTCTTTAAGTTGAATTTGTAGGTAAGTTGTAACAGGTACGTAGTATTCTTATTTAGCATCAGTTAGTCAAATGTTTGTCCTAGTATATATTTTACCTTTTTTTGCATATAAAACACTTAAGAAATATTTCCAAATCCGCAATATTTTCATGAGCGTAACAAAGTAGTGCATGTGTTCATTATTACGAATCATTGTATTTAACTCAAATTTTTAATATAATAGGCTTTATGGCAGTCCGTTCTTAAGTATGAGTTGTCTATAATTCGGGCATTCATAATCGGGGGACTGCCTGTATGTACAACATCAATTCTTTAAATATTATGTGGAGCTATTTGGCTATTTCATCTGTAACCCTAGAAGTTTATGTGTTCAAAACATGGGTGTGTGTGTGTTTTCTCATCGGAAAATGGGGAACACCTTCTGTTTTGGATCTGCTTATATGGTGTACATATACACACACCAGTGGCTGTTGAGTTAATTCCAACTCATGGTGACCGCACCTGTGTCCGAGTGGAACTGTACTTCATAGGGTTTTCAGTGGGTGATTTTTCGCAAGTACATCATCAGGCTTTTCTTCCAACGCATCTCTTGGAGGACTGGAACTTCCAAACTTTTGGTTTGCAGCAGAGGGTGTTAATTGTTTACACCTTCTCAGGACTCCATATGGTACATATGGCCTTCTTATTTGATATATACATGGTAGTCAGTTCAGCAGGCCTTAATCCACTCCCTCCGGCAATAGAATAAATATGTGTAAGCCTCTCTCCTCACCTGCTAAACCTTGCATGTCTGTACCCTGGGATTTGCCCACAGTATCAGTGATAGAGATTCTTGAATTTAAAGAGGCAACAGAGTGGAGAGATTAAAAACTCCCGACCTGAGTTCAAGTCCTGGCCCTCTCGCCATTTACCTTCTGCTTCTTTTGGGCAAATAACATCCCTATGCGTCAGTTTCCTTATCCATAAAAAGGGTTAATAACACACACGTAACTTTTGAGGATTCAACTCAATAAATAGCTTTGACCAATAACCCCCCCCAACTCCAGTCCACCCCAAGTCACTGCACTCTAATTTATGGTGTTGCTGTGAGGATTCAGTTAGGTGTTCTAATGCAGGTACTGCCCCACCCCAGAGGTCACCTGCAGACACTTTCCATGCACAGGAAGCGTATGGCATCCCTATGCCTGAGGGTGTTCTCTGGGCTGCAGAAATGGCTTGGCAGGAGTAGGACAGGCTGTAGGGGAGTCATCACCTCTAGGCGGGATTGGCTTTACACTTTCCACTATATCATCTGCACTTCTATGTCTTTTGAAACGGAGAACTTTCTGGACTTGTGCATGCCCACACAAAACAAAAATGCAGGCCCTTTGTTAAAAAATTATTAAGAATTGCAAGGCTGGATACTAGTTGCCGTGGAGTTGATTCCAAGTCATGGTGAACCTATGTGTTTCAGAGCAGAACTGCACTCCATAGTTTTCAATGGCTGTGACTTTTTAGAAACAGATTATCAGACCTTTCTTTCAAGGCACTTTAGGGTGGATTCGAAACAGCCTTCTGGTTAGTAGCCCAGTGATTAACTGTTTGCGCCACCCAGGGACTCCGAAAGTCAGCACGTTGTTGGGTTGTTAGGTGCTGTAGGGTCGATTCTGACTCATAGGGACCTTATGCAGAACACAACGTAACACTTTATAGTCCTGCACCATTCACGCAATTGTTGTTATGCTTGAGCACATTGTTGTGGGTATCATGTCAATATATCTCATTTAGGGTCTTCCTCTTTTTTGCTGACCCTTTACTAAGCATGATGTCCTTCTCCAGGGACTGATCCCTCCTTTAGAAAACAGAAATTAATTTTCTCACAGTACAGGAGGCTAGATATTCTAGTTCAGGGCACTGGCTACAGGGGAAGGACTCTCTTTCTCTCTCCCTCTCTCCCTCTGTCTCTCTGTCTCTCTCTCCCTCTCAGTCTGGGGGAAGATTCTTGTTTCAGCTTCTGTAGCCCCGGCATTCTTCTGTTCCTTGGCGATCTTCACATGGCATCCATGTTCCCTTGTTTATGCTTTTTCAGTCTTTTTGTCCATGCTGCTCCTTATAACTCAGAAGTGACCGGATTTAGGACACACCCTACACTGCTATGGTCTCCCTAACTTAACAAAGAAAATCCTGTTCTCGAAGGGATTACATCCGCAGATGTAGGGATTAGGATTCCAATACATATTTGGGGTGACACAATTCAATCCACACCATATGACCCAGCAATTCTACTCCTAGGTATACGCCCAAAACAACTGAAACCAGGTGTTCAAACAAAAACTTGTATACAAATGTTCATATCAGTACTATTCACAATAGCCAAAAGGTGGAAAACTCAATGTTAACCAACTGATGAATGGATAAACAAAATGTGGTATATCCTTACCAAAAAACAAAACAAAACAAAACCTGTTGCCATCAAGTTGATCCCCTCGTAGTGATCCTATAGAACAGAGTAGAACTGCCGCATAGGGTTTCCAGGGAACAGCCAGTGGGTTTGAACTGCTTACCTTTTGATTAGCAACCAAGCTCTTAACCACTGTACCGCCTGGGCTCACAGTTGACTATTATTCAGTCATAAAAAGGAATGAAGCACTAAAACATGCTACAGCATGGATAAACCTTGAGAACATTAGGCTAAGTAAAATAAGCCAGACACGAAAGACCACATATTGTATGATTCCATTGAAATGAAATACAGTAAAACCTACAAAAGCCAGAAACCGTGTAAGGTGGAAACCTATCAGAGAAGGAAAACTCAAATGTTTTCCACTAAAATAAGTGAGAGAAAAGTGGTAAGACTGCACCCTGTCAAAGGTGGGAAACTTGTGAGACCTGGAAAAACAAGGCAGTCCCTTTGAGTTCAGGCTCTCACAGGTTTCACTGTATCTGGAAAAGGCAAATCCATAGAGACAAAAAGTAGATTACCATATTCTTACACAAATAATGCAAGCCTTCTACATCTGCCAACTGCTCCCTCCCGCCTTGAGGTATTTTCATACCAATTTTTAGAGTTGTGGTTGCCAGAGCCTAGGGGGATGGAAGAATGGGGAGTACCTGCTAGTTTCCTTTTAGGGTGATGAAAACATTCTGGAACCAGACAGGGGTGATGGTTGTACAGCATTCTGAGTGTACTTAATGCCACTGAATTGTACACTTTAAAATGGTTTATTTTATGTTATGTGTATTTTACCAAAATAAAAAATAAACACTGCTGTTAGCTCAGGGACTGTTCATAGTAAGAGCTCAGCTGTTGTTGTTGTTGTTAGGTGCCACTGAATCAATTCCAAGTCATAGTCCATGCCACCAGGGCTTCTTTAAGTGCTCAGTAAATAGTAGCTATCATGTCCTGTCCTGGTTTATGAGTCATGTTTCCCTGGCTTTCAGATGCATGGCAGCCTCTCCTTGCTTCTGTTTGTCTTCCCCCACCTTTGCCTAACACAGGTGGAGGCTGGAGTGGCTTGGATGCTGCTGATGGAGAAGCTTTGCAAACCATTATTAATGCCTCTTTGTGCTTGTGGGAGAAACCCTGGTGGCGTAGTGGTTAAGAGCTATGGCTGCTAACCAAAAGGTCGGTTGTTCGAATCCATCAGGTGCTTCTTGGGAATCCTATGGGGCAGTTGGGAATGGTGCTTCTTGGGAATCCTGTGGGGCAGTCCCTATGAATCGGAATCGACCTGACAGCAATGGGTGGTTGTGGTAGGCTCATGGGGTGAAGTCCTCAATGCTGCATATCAATCTGAGCTTTTAACGACAGTCTTTTGTGCATGCAAATGACTATTTATAACTATTTGGAATTAAAGTGATAGTCAAATTATCCGAGTTGTAAATTTCAAAACCTAGGTTGTTGAAAGCTGTTCAGCTAAGCTTATAAATCTTGTTCCACTTAGAAAAGCCTGAAATAAGAATAATCACTTTCACTTGTTCCTTAATTAACTCAAGTTTAACATATTAAAATTTTCTAGGACAATTTGCAAAAAATACTTAAGCTATTTCAGATATTTGAGACTATATTTACCATTTTAACCAGATTTGGTTTTCTGAAGCATTTCAAATGCCTGACAGGCCAGACTTATGAACCTAAACAAGCAAAAGTTTTTCAAAGCAACTTTTACAAAGCTAGTACCTGTAGTAATTAAAAAAAAAAAAAAATTTTTTTTTTGTAGTAATTAGACAAGCCAAAACTATTTACAATCCAATTTTAACTTGCCTTTTAAATTTTGTCCTTTTGTCCTACTGTGGTGGCTTGTGTGTTGCTGTGATACTGGAAGCTTTGCCACCAGTATTTCAAACACCAGCAGGGTCACCCTTGATGGACAGGTTTCAGCTGCACTTCCAGACTAAAACAGACTAGGAGGAAGGTTGCGCAGTCTACTTCTGGGAAGAATTAGCCAGTGAAAACCTTACGAATAGCAGCAGAGCATTGATATTGTGCCAGAAGATGAGCCCCGCAGGTTGGAACCAAAAACCAAACCAAACCCGTTGTCATCAAGTCGATTCTGACTCACAGTTACCCTATAGGACAAAGTAGAACTGCCCCATAGGGTTTCCAAGGAGGGCCTTGTGGATTTGAACTGCTGACTCAGGTTGGAAAGCACTCAAAATATGACTAGGGAAGAGCCACCTCCTCAGAGTCAACCTTAATGACGTGGAAGGAGTCAAGCTTTTGGAACCTTCATTTGCTGATATGGCATGACTCAAATGAGAACAACTGCAAACATCCATTAATAACAAGAACATGGAATGTATGAAGTATGAATCTAGGAAAATTAGAAGTCGTCAAAAATGAGATGGAACACAAAAAGATCAATATCCTAGGTGTTAGTGAGCTGAAATGGACTGGTGTTGGCCATTTTGAATCAGACAATCATATGGTCTACTATACCAAAACCAAAAAAAAAAAACCAAACCCAGTGCCATCGAGTCAATCCCGACTCATAGTGACCCTAGAGCGACCCTATAGGACAGAGTAGAACTGCCCCCGTAGAGTTTCCAAGGAGCACCTGGCTGATTTGAACTGCCGACTCTTTGGTTAGCAGACGTAGCACTTAACCACTACGCCACCAGGGTTTCCTCTACTATACCAGGAATGACTAACTGAAGAAGAATGGCATCACATTCATTGCCAAAAAGCACATTTCAAGATCTATCCTACAGCACAACGCTGTCAGTGATAATATCATATGCCTATAAGGAAGACCATTTAATATGACCATTATTCAAATTTACACACCAGCAACTAAGGCCAAAGATGAAGAAATTGAAGATTTTTACCTAAAATCAAGTATACATTTCAAATTGAAACAATAAGACAAATGTGCCAGATATCCGTAAATATTACAAACACTTTAAAAAAAAAAAAAGCACTATCCCAATAATTACCGGCCATTTTGAAATGTAATGCAAAAATATTAGTACTTGAGTAAAATCTAATGATTCATGTCCACCCAAAAAAAAGGAAACCTGTTTCCATTGAGTAGATTCCGACTCATGGAGACCTCATGTGTGTCAAAGTAGAACTGCTCTGTAGGGTTTCCTTGGCTATAATACTTATGGAAGCAGATTGATAGGCTTTTTCTCCACGGCACCACTGGGTGGGTTTGAACTGCCAACCTTTAGGCTACTAAATTAATAGTAAAACCAAACCCATTGCCACTGAATCAATTCCAGCTTATAGCCATCCTAGAGGACAGAGTAGAACTGCCCCACAGGGTTTTCAAGGCTGTAATTTTTACAGAAGCAGACTGTCAGCATCTTTTTCCTGAGGAGTGGCTGGTGGGTTTGAAACAAAGACCTTTCTGTTAGCAGACATACTCTTAACTACTGCACCACCATGGCTCCTAAATGGATGGTAGTCAGGCACAAACTGCTTGTGCCATCCAGGGACCTAATTCCACCAACACAGATTTTTTCTCCAAGCTTCTCTCTAATTTATAATGTTTTATAATACCTTGATGGAGGATACCTCCACAGGAGGCAAAATAGTGCCAAGATTTGAAGATGTTGTTGTCAGGTGCCGTTGAGTCAATTCCAACTCATAGCAAACCTATGTACAACAGAGCGAAACACTGTCTGGTTCAGCACCATCCTCACAATCGTTATGCTTGAGCCCGTTGTTGCAGGCACTGTGTCCATCCATCTTGTTGAGGGTCTTCCTCTTTTTCATTAACCCTCCACTTTACTAAGCATGATGTCCTTCTTTAGGGACTGCTCCTCCTGATAACATGTCCAAAGTATGTGAGATGAAGCATCACCATCTTTACTTCTAAGGAGCATTTGGCTGTACTTCTTCCAAGACAGACTTGTTCATTCTTCTGGCAGTCCATGGTATATTCAATATTCTTCCCTAACACCATAGTTCAAATGCATCAATTCTTCAGTCTTCCTTATTCATTGCACAGCTTTCACATGTATATGAGGCGATTGAAAACACCATGGCTTGAGTCAGGCGCACCTCAGTCCTTGAAGTGACATGTTTACTTTTTAACACTTTAAAGAGGTCTCTTGCAGCAGATTTTCCCAATGCAGTGTGTCGTTTGACTTCTTGACTGTTGCTTCCATGGGCGTTGATTGTGGATCCAAGCAAAATGAAATCCTTGATAACTTCAGTCTTGTCTCCGTTTATCATGATGTTGTTTATTGGTCCAGTTGTGAGGATTTGTGTTTTCTTTATGTTGAGGTGTAATCCATACTGAAGGCTGTGGTCTTTGATCTTCATCAGTAAGTGTTTCAGGTCCTCTTCACTTTCAGCGAGTAAGGTTGTGTCATTGAATATTGCAGGTTGTTAATGAGTATTCCTCCAATCCTGATGCCATGTTCTTATTCTTATAGTCCAGTTTCTTCAGTTATGTGCTCAGCATACAGACTGGCTAAGTCTGGTGAAAGGATATAACCTTGACGCACACCTTTCTTGACTTTAAACTGTGTGGTATCCCCTTGTTCCGTTTGAACTTCTGTCTCTTGGTCTATGTACAGGTTCCTCATGAGCACAATTGAGTGTTCTAGAATTCCCATTCTTTGCAATGTTATCCATAATTTGTTATGATCCACATAGTCAAATGCCTTCACATAGTCAATAAAACATAGGTAAACATCTTTCTTAAACATCTTTCTGGTATTCTCTGCTTTCAGCCAGGATCCATCTGACATCGTCAGTGATATTCCTGGTTCCGTGTTGTCTTCTGAATCCGGCTTGAATTTCTGGCAGTTTCCTGTCGATGTACTGCACCAACTGCTTTTGGATGATCTTTTTGAAGATACAAAGTTTAAACTGCAGCCCTGCCAGATACTAGCTGTGTAACCCTGGGCACGCTGATAAAGCTGTTAGAGGCTTGGTATCTTCATTGTTGCTGTCATTAGGTGCCATCAAGTCAATTCTGACTCATAGTGACCCCATGTGACAGAGTAGAACTGCCCATAGGATTTTCTAGGCTGTAATTTTCTAATTTTTACGGGAGCAGACCACCAGGTCTTTCTCCCACAGAGCTGCCGAGTGGGTTCAAACAGCCAACCTTTTAATTAGCAGCTGAGCACCTAACCATTTTGACGTCAGGGCTCCTTTTTGGTGTCTTCATTAGTAAAAGGCAAATGCTGTTCCTAGATCATAAGTGTGGTAATAAGCTTAAATGGGATCATGTACGCATGCTAGCAAAATTTCTAGCACAGTAAGTCCTTGTGTGGAAATTAGGACCACAAATTCAGATGTTTCTTAAAAAAGGACTTTGCTGTTTGTAAAAAGCATACAATTAAAAAGAAGAGGGACCAAGCAATCCTCCTGGGTTTAGTTAGCTAGTGCTGCTATAACATAAATACCATAAGTGGGGAGCTTTAAAGAACAGAGATGTATTTTTTCACAGGTCTGGAGGCTGAAAGGTAGGGTACTGGTCATGTTGATTCCTTCTGTGGGCCTCTCTCCTAGTTTCTGGTGCCTGCCTGCAATCCTTGGTGTTCCTTTGCTTGTAGACAGGTCCTTATACGGCATCTGTCTTCCTCCTGTGTGTGTGTGTCTGTGTCTATTCTGTTCTTTTTTATAAGACACCATGAAAAGTGATGAGGTTTAGGACCCACCCTACTCTGGTATGGTCTCATTAATATAACAAAAGAAAACCTCTATTTCCAAACAGAGTCATATTTGCAAGTACGGGGGTTAGGGCTTAGTACATATTTTGGGAGGATATAAGCCAATACCCACAAGAATTGAAAGCAGATCTCAAACAGATACTTATATGTCAATGTTCATTGCAGCATTTATTCATGATAGTTAAAAGGTAGAAATAACCCAAGTGTCTGTCAACAGATGAATGGATAAACAAAATATGGTATATACATACAATGGAATATTATTCAGCCATAAAAATAAATGAAGTTCTGATACACAGACGAACCTTAAAAACATTATGCTGAGTGAAATAAGCCATACACAAAAGGACAAATATTGTGTGATCTCACTTGGCAAATAGAGACAAAAGTAGATTAGTGGTTACCAGGAGCTGGGGGCGCGGGGGGATGGAGAGTTATTGCTTAATGAGTACTGAGCTTCTCTTTGGGGTGATGAAAAAGTTTTATAACAGATAGTGGTCATGGTTGCACAACATTGTGAATGTAATTAGTGTCATTGAATTGTACATCTGAAATGATTAAAATGGCAAATATTATGTTCTACATATTTTACAACAACAAAATAAAAGGAAGGACATGATCCCATGCAGAGGCTGAACACCACCTCACCCCAATTCCTTAATGCATCAAAATTATACACTTGTTTCTTTAACACATGATTACATTTGAGACCCCTTTTAAGAATTGCTTTGGGGACAGCACAGGAAGAAGTGTCTTGGGACACCTAGGTAAGGGTAAGGAGTCTACATGATACTCTTCAGAGAAAGGGAAAGGACAGGCACAAACTTCCAAAAGACTTTTCGAAAGGCATGCTGATAACACACAAGTGAAAGGGGTAGCAGTGCTTGTCCCTAAAACATTAGAGATCCATCATGTTGTTGACCTTGTTTCTTTTCCAGCCTCTGACACACTTGTTCCTGTTGTTGTTGTTGTTGTTGTTAGTTGCCATCCAGTCAGCTCCAGTAACCTATGTATAACAAAACTAAACATTGCCTGGTCCTGTGCCATCTTCATAATCATTGGTATATCTGAGACCATTGTTATGGATTGAATTGTCCCCCCGAAATATGTGTCAACTTGGCTAGGCCATGATTCCCAATATTGTGTGACTATCTACCATTTTGTCATCTGATGTGATTTTCCTATGTGTTATAAATCCTATCTCTATGATGTTAATGAGATGGGGTTAGTGGCAGTTATGTTAATGGGGGCAGGACTCAATCTACAAGATTAGGTTGTGTCTTAAGCCAATCTCTTTTGAGGTATAAAAGAAAGAAGCGAGCAGAGAGATATGGGGACCTCATACCACCAAGAAAGTAGTGCCAGGGAGCAGAAACGTGTCCTTTGGACTCCAGGGTTCCTGTGCACAGAAGCTCCTAGACCAGGGGAAGATTGATAACAAGGATCTTTCTCCAGAGCCAACAGGAAGATAAAGCCTTCCCTAGGAGCTGATGTTCTGAATTCGGACTTCTAGCCTCCTATCTTTCTAGAATAAACTTCTGTATATTAAAGCCATCCACTTGTGGTATTTCTGTTACAGCAGCACTAGAAAACTAAGACACACATTGAGGATGTGGACATTTTGGCAATTATGTTGTGAGACCTTGCATTTTAGTTATACCTCTGTTTCAGCTGGCTTACTCTGACACTACTCCAATAGGGTAGGGTGGGAGTAGAATTCAAGGTTCCCCACTCAGCATATATTGACACCTGAGTGGGGTTCTCATCACTAGTGTCACTAGGATTGGTGTCCTGCAGTATGGTAACTCATGCCCCCTCATCATGGACCTCCTTCTGTACCAGACCGTACAGAATCCTTACTAGTGTTTTTTGTACTAACATTACTTGTAAATCATAATTTCCGTATATCACTCCTTCTTTTCCTTTAATTACTACTTCATTCTCAAAAAAGTTATTGATGTAGTTTCACAAATACTACTTACCACAATATTGTAGCGAAAACACCAGAAAACTTGACAAAATTGGCAACTATAAAAACATCGGCAGCATCAAAAACTACCGTGAGGCTTGTTGGTAGCGGCTGCAGGTGAAACCACGTGATTCAAAGTGTCATAGTAATTGGGTAATAATGACAGCTCAGACTGGAATGCATTAGAAGGTTCGAGACATAAATTAGAATAGAGTTTTAGCCTTGTAGGTATAGTGATACATGTGCTGGGCTTGGAGCCCTGGTGGTGCAGTGGTTAAGAGCTCAGGCTGATAACCAAAAGGTTGACAGTTGGAATCTACCAGCTGCTCCTTGGAAACCCTATAGGGCAGTTCTACTCTGTCTTGTAGAGTCGCTATGAGTAGGAATTGACTTGATGGCAACTGGTTTCAGTTCGGAAGATTGGCTTGCAAAAAATGTTTTTGTTATTTATTATAGCTAATTACAGGGATATTTTTATGAAAAATAATAAATTTCTGCTGAAGGAATGCATAAAAATTTGATAGACAGTCATTTTAGTGTCACCCCCTCTGACAGTGTCACTTGGTTGCATTCTGCACTTACCGCTTCCCCTCCCCCCAGCCTCCCTAGCGACACCACTCACTCTCATTATTGCTAGGTGGGGTGGGTCCCTACTAGGTCTAGGCAGGAACAGGCTTCACTGATACCTCCCTGGCTTCAAATGGTAGGAGGGTCTCATTACTGCTTCCTGTGCGGCTCGCATTGACTTACCTTCATGTACGGATGAACTTTCCAGCTCCCTACTCCATCCTCCATGACACTACCCCAGTGGGGAGGGTAAGGGCTGTGGTGCCTCATTGTAGACACACAGTTATAGAAGTCTGGGCGCACCACGCAGCCTTTGCTAGTGTGAGCGGGGTAAGGCCACAGTTTTTCTCTGTTTTTGATTAGAGTAGAGCAGTAATTTTGTAAAAGTGTTCCATTTTGCTAGGCTGTCTTTTGTCTACAGATAACAGGCTTTTATTTATTTGTTTATTTTTGGTCTGCACCCATTGGCGTTCCTGGGTTGCTGGCTTCTTCTGCCCCAAGTCTGGGATACCTGAGGCAAAAAGAAAACCCAGGGAATATCACCAGACCATTCCTTGGGTTCCAAGGTCTCTAGCCCATTCGCCTTTTTCTCCCCGCCTTTCCAAGTCCTCTTGTGTTTGATGTATACATGCCTAGGGCTTTTAATTGTACATACTGGAAGGAATAAAGAAGACTATGTCTATCCCGTCTTCCTGGAAGTGGAACTCCCTGCCTCTTCTTTTATGTACAAATTCAATGTATTGTTTTCTGCTGTAAATAAATGTGTATTTTGTTGGTTTTTAAAATTTAAAATAATAGATAAAGGGTTGGAAAATAATCTTCAAACTCACAGAAGTCTATCTGGTATCACCCTAAACTGTATCCCTTGCTTAGCTCTGAACCTGGAGCCTTTGCTTCTGAACAAACAACTGACTAAAATAAAGCTTCTAAAAGGAAAGGAAAAGGCTTTATTGTAACCATCAGTTGAGATGATTTTGGTTACGGGTAACATAATATCTAAAGAAAAGTGGCTTTAACAATAAGGACATTATTATCTCATATAACAAGAATTCAGGAGTTAATCTGATGTCATCAAGAGCACAGGTTCTTTCATCTTTTGGCTTCTTCATCCTTCCCAGGTTGGCTCTCATCTAGGCACAGGCCTTTAGGGCTGCAAGATAGCTGCCCCAGCTCCATACATCATAAAACAATTACATCATACCCCCACAAAATTAAAGAAAGGAAGGGCTAGCTCTCTCTTTGTTATTATTATTAGGAAGGAACTTTCGTGGGAGTCGCCAGCAGACTTCCCCTTGGTTGTGTAATGGACCCTATGTTCAGATCACATTAGTTTTAGGGAAGCTTAGGCAAGACAAAATTTGGCATTTTCAGCTTCTATTAAGGGAGCTAGGATTTGCCAGCAAGGAGGCTTGGACTGGGAATGACTGCTGGGTAATCAAGTAACAGTCTGTCCCACAATCCTTAAATGTTTGAATATATTCAATAAATAGGTGCCTAAAACCTATCCCCACGGTAACACAAAAGGAAGAAATGATGAAAAGAACTGAACAGAGGATTTCAAAGGGCGGCTCCAGAAGACCAAGTAAAGTATTATGATGACATGTGCAAAGACCTGGAGATAGAAAACCAAAAGGGAAGAACACGCTCGGTATTTCTCAAGCTGAAAGAACTGAAGAAAAAATTCAAGCCTCCAGCTGCAATACTGAAGGATTCTACGGAGAACATATTAAATGATGCAGGAAGCATCAAAAGAAGGTGGAAGGAACACACAGAGTCACTATACCAAAAAGAATTGGTCGATGTTCCACCATTTCAGGAGGCAGCATATGATCAGGAACTGATGGTACTGAAGGAAGAGGTCCAAGCTGCACTGAAGGTATTGGGGAAAAACAAGGCTCCGGGAATTGCCATAATTACCAATTGAGATGTTTCAATAAACGGATGCAGTGTTGGAAGTGCTCAATCGTCTTTGCCAAGAAATTTGGAAGACAGCTACCTGGCCAACTGACTGGAAAAGATCCATATTTGTGCCTATTCCCAAGAAAGGTGATCCAGCCGAAAGTAGAAATTATCAAACAATATCAATAATATCACATGCAAGTAAACTTTCCCTGAAAATCATTCAAAAGTGGCTGCAACACAGCAGTATATCGACAGGGAACTGCCAGAAATTCAATCTGAATTTAGAAAAGGACGTGGAACCAAGGATATCATTGCTGATGTCAGATGGATCCTGGCTGAAAGCAGAGGATACCAGAGAGATGTTTACCTGTTTTGTTGACTCTGCTAAAACATTCGACTGTGTGGATCATAATAAATTATGGATACGATTGTGGAGAATGGGAATTCTGGAACACTATATTGTGCCCATGAGGAATCTGCATATGGATCAAGAGGTAGTCGTTTGAACAGAACAAGGGGATACTTCATGGTTTAAAATCAGGAAAGGTGTATGTCAGAGTTGTACTCTTTTACCATTCCGGTTCAATTTGTATGATGAGGAAATAATCTGAGAAGGTGGATTATATGAAGAAGAATGTGGCATCAGGTTGCAAAGGCCTTCTGACAGGAACGTGTTTAGTGTGTTTGAGGAGCAGCAAAGAGGTGAGTGTAACCGGAGTGGGTGAAGTGAGAGAAGAGGGGTAGGAGATGAAGGCAGAGAGGTCCATGGGAAAGGGCAGATTGTAAGTAGTTATGAAGACTTTGACTTCGATGACATGGGAGCCACTGGGGAGCTTTGAGCAAAGGAGGGGCATGGTCTGATTTAGGCTTTAAAATAATCACTTTGGCTTCTTGAGATTAGACTCCAGACTTGCAAGGGCAGAAGCAGATAGGCCAGTGAGCAGGCCACTGCAGTGGTCCTGGTAAGAAATGGTGATGGCACACACAGGATGTGGTGGCAGAGAACGTGGTGAGACGTGGTCAGATTCTGGATACATTCTGAATGTATAAAGGATTTGCTGATGGTCAGATGTGGGCCATGAAAGAAAAAGAGGAGTCAAGAATGACTTCAAGAATTTGGCTTGAGCCAAATTTACCATACTATGGTAGGTCCCCCCACAGGGACATGATAAAGAATAAGGAGGATGTCATGTTAAGTAGGAGCTCTGGTGGTGCAGTGGTTAAGAGCTCGGCCGCTAACCAAAAGGTTGGCAGCTCCAATCCACCAGCTGCTCCTTGGAAACCCTATGGGTGCAGTTCTACTCTGTCCTATAGGGGTCTCTGTGAGTTGGTACATTTAAGCACATGTATGAATGTCAAAGGATATGCAACTGTAAATGTTGAAACGAGGGAGGATGACACTGATTGTTACTAAGAGGGTGTGGAGGCGGGAAGAAAGGGGATGGTTCTATTTAGCACAGCCGCTACAGCTATTTCTGCTGTCAGCTGCTGTTGCTGGCGATGCTGCCCTTTGGACCTGCAGCTCAACCAAATATTTGATCCAAATGTTCGTCTTATCTCCCAGCTATACTTCTATGAAAGAAGGGAGCTTACAGGTGCTGAAGGTGGGGCAGAAAATACTATTTCGAAAATAGGCGCGAACTCAGCACATTGCGGGAGGCCCAACAAGCGGCCTGCAAGCCCCACCGCTAGAGGTCGCGGGCGGGGACTGCATTTAAGGCAGGGATCGTCACCTCGGCGCCTGCAGCTCCTCCTGGGCGCGCGGGGTCGCTGTGTGGCCCGTCGGCGCTCTTTTCTCAGCCTCGTTGAGTCAAACTGAGGCTTTCGGGACGGCGGTGGGAAGATGGCGGCCCCCAGCCACCAGGGCGAAGCTGTGGAGGCAGAAGGGAGCGCAGGGCGCCGGGGGAGCTCGGGGGTGGAGGTGGTGCTTTCCCCGGATCCCACCGTCCCCGCGCCGCTGTGCCCACACGGTGGGTCGGCGTCTGGCCTCCGCCAGGGTGCTGTGTGTCGGCGGAGGTGGCCTGGAGTTGCCGGGGCTTTCAGGACTCCCAGATTTTTATCTGTCCCGCTCGCCCGCGCTTTGTGACGACTGGGAAACGCCTTTTCCTCGGGACGTTTAGTTTTCAACAATCTTGAGAAACCATCATGGAAAGTCCCCACTGTTGTGGTTTGGTTTCAGAATTGTTGCATCTGTTTTTTGGAGGGGGGATGGTGGGGGACGGAGTATAGGGAAAGAATGTATGGGACTAAATAACCCTTGGTGTCAGGTGTTCAGGGACTTCATTTGTTGTGTTGTCTTTTCAGTAAAAAAGTTAGGGAGAACGAAAGAATGAGTTCTTACCTGAAAACCAGACCCATTTTTCCTCTAAGCTTCAGGGAGAGTGTGTATTGCATTCTAAAAGCTCGAGTTTTCACCGAAAGGATAAAGGAGCGGGAGATGGCAACGGCTCAGTTTTCTGGACCTCTGTGTGTTAATCTCAGAATCCGGGCCTCTAACATTCACTATGTAGGCAGTAGCTATACTGAGAATAGCATTTTCTTTCTAGAAAGACTAGTTTTCAAGGATTAATATTTGTTTTTAGTAATTTGCCAATATCTGAATGTTGTGGCTGAGGAAAAAAAAAAAACAAAACAGAGTGGTGGATATAATTGGGACAAATTGTGTGTAAAACCAAGACAAACTCTATTTAAGTATGGTGAAAACTAGGAACTTGATGTAGACAACTATGGTTTGACTTTTTTTGTTTTTCTATTCTGGTCTAGGACCTACTCTTCTGTTTGTAAAGGTGAACCAAGGGATAGAAGAAACAAGGAGGTTTTATGCCTGCTCAGCCTGTAGAGATAGGAAAGACTGTAGTTTTTTTCAATGGGAAGATGAAAAGGTATATCAGCTTTTTGGATATAAATTTTTATTTTTGGTGTATGTGACAATTGTATTGAGAATGTCTAAACCAATAAAAATTTAGGTAGTTTGAATATTATACGAGATAAACCTGTAAGAGAGATGAAGATGACAGTGTTTTTTTGGTATGGGAAGCTGGAATTTGTATCTGAACTTAGCCGCTCTGTGGGAGAGAGTCTAGCAACCTGCTTCCATAACAATCACAGCCAAGAAAACCCTGTGGAGCAGTTCTACTCTGTTAGACAGGGTCACTGTGTCGAAGATGACTCCACGGCCATTAACAACAACAGCTCTGATCATTGGTGTCTTGAACTACTGTCTCAAAAACTTATCTTCCTTAAGACTCTCCAAGGTGTTGGTATTGGGGGGCTTATCCTCTGTTTGCAAATACAGATTTCTCCTTAATCTAGTTCATGATCATTTCCAGGAAGTGTTAGAAAAACACTTTTTTTGAACGTCTGCATTAAACATCTTTTATACAACTACTGGTTGACCTTACAAAGGCAATTGGAGGTAGAGTTATGAGCTTGGTATCCTGGATTCGGCTGCAGTTAGTTTCTGAATGTTTTTACTAGAGAACTTTTGGCTTTGTTAGGTTTATTGGAAAAAAGCCATGTTCACCACTCTTCTGCAGATCCCTTAACATCACCATGAGAGTTAAATCTCTCGGTGCTTTAACATGTTGACTGTTGTTTAAAAAGGCCTTAGAATTCCCAGTTTTCTGTGCTTTGTTTTCCCCTGAAATGAATGCTTCCTTGCAGCATTGAGCTACTTGAATTTCTGACTTCCTGATGTCAGCTTGTAACACCAGTTTTTCTAGGATGCTAGCAAGTTTGATAGTTTATTAAGTGAGCTTTGTACACTTTTTCAGTTGTCAGAAGCTAGACTTGCTGCCCGAGAAGCTCATAACCGAAGATGTCAGCCTCCGCTAACTCGAATGCAGTGTGTGGAAAGGTACTGATGCCATGCCATTTTTCTTTATTGTTTTAGCTGTCATGTTGCTTTTTTGAAATACCGAAAGAACCAAAAGATTTAAAAAAGCTCAGAGCACCTGTTTTTTTAAATCTACATTGTTAAAATGTTTTATTGGATTAGTTGGACTTAAGCCATAGATTTACTTCTTTGGCAAACCGGTGAAAAGAATTTATCCCTTTAGCAGATAGTGAGTTAACTTCTTCTGAAGGAGCCCCTGGTCTGGGATGCAGGTGACAGATTTTCACTCTGATCTTTTCAGGCTACCTGGGCTGCTGTGTTCAGAAGGATTCTGAGACCTTATCCATGTTAAGTGGAAAGGGAGTGCTCGGATCTATTAAAAATGTCTTTTTGGAGCTTCTTCAAAGATTTTAAAGTTCTTGGGAGGAAGCTTTTCTTAAAATAACTTGATTTTCCCTAAACTACAGTGCTTAGTCATAGATGTCTACTTACTGTATTGGATTCAGTCAACAAAAAGTGCTGAGAAGGGAATTAATATATATTGATTATTACTGTGAGGTAGGCACTGTCCCGGGTGTTTTATATGAGCTATTAATTAATCCTGCTGAGGTGGTTTACTTAGATGAGGAAATTAAGAACTGGAGAAGTTAAATAACTTCATCAAGTTCATACTATTAAAACGACTAAGCTGTGACTCAAAGTTAATGTCTCTCTGATTTTAAGATGTTATTTTTAAACAGAAGATAGTGATTAATATATGATGTACAGTGATTTAAGAAAATGGAATGCATTTGTCTTAGTTATCTGGTGCTGCTATAACAGAAATACCACAAATGGGTGGCTTTAACAAGCAGAAATTTATTTTCTCACAGTTTAGGAGACTAGAAGTCCAAATTCAGGGTGCCCGTCCTCAGGGAAGTGTTTCTTTCTTGGCTTTGGAGGAAGGTCCTTGCCTCTTCCGAGCTTCTGCTCCTAAGCAATCTCCATATGGCTTGGCATCTCTCTTCTACCATGTCTGCTTCCTCCTTTATATCTTGTATGAGATTGACTCAAGACACACCCTGCACTAATCCTGCCTCATTCACATAACCAGAGAACTCATTCCCAAATAAGATTATAACCACAGGCGTAGAAGTTAAGATTTATAACATGTATTTTTGGGGGCACAATTCAATCCATCACAACATTATAGAGATATATCATAATGAGATTACTGTAATGAGGTAAGGTAGAATATTGAAGACGCAGAAAGTAAAAAGTAGAAAATATCTCCCCATGGTTTCTCCATTTGAAACCATCACCTTGGTGATTTTATAGCGTTTCCTCCTGGCCTTTTTTTCTGTTTAAGTTTTGCTTTACAAGGCTGTAGTCATATGTCATACATAGTTTTGTACTCTGCGCTTATCACTTACTTTTGTCTGACAAGCATGTTTTTTATGTTAATACTTCAGGGTATTGATGATTCAGTTAAACTCTATAACAAAATCTAGGTGATCTTGTTGTTCCCCTGTATCATGAATTTTTGATTTAGAGCTAAACCACCATTCTTGTCTTTTTATTGTGAAAGTATGGTTTTTTGATAAAGAAATTTATTCTTCATATTAATTAGAACATACAGGCAGTATTCTGACTGAAGTATGAGGTAATAAAGAATTCCCAAAATCTTATTTCATGGGAGCCGTTGTTGTTGTTGTTAGGTGCCATTGAGTCAGCTCCGACTCATAGCGACCCTGTATGCAACAGAATGAAACACTACCTGGTTCTGTACCATCCTCACAATCGTTGCTGTATTTGAGCCCATTGTTGCAGCCACTGCGTCAGTAGATCTCGTTGAAGGTCTTCTTTTCCTTCGCCGACTCTCTGCTTTACAAGTGTGATGTCCCTCTCCAGGAACTGATCCCTCATGATAATGTGTCCAAGGTATGTGAGACATAGTTCATCTGTTTTCTTGTGCCAGTCCTCGAAAGTGTGTCTCGATAAAATGATTTTCAACATCTTAAATAATCTGGTCCATAACCTTGGATTTTGTTGCCAGAAGCCATTTCTTCATTCAGCAAATATTTGTCAAGGACTCAAAAAGAACTTAAAATGGTAGTAATGGAGTTGAATTGGGTAAATCTGCTGCAAAGGACCTCTTTAAAGTGTTGAAAAACCAAGATGTCACCTTGAAGACTAAGGTGCACCTGACCCAAGCCATGGTATTTTCAATTGCATCATATGCATGTGAAAGCTGGACATTGAATAAGGAAGACCGAAGAAGAATTGATGCCTTCGAATTGTGGTGTTGGCGAAGAATATTGAATATACCATGGACTGCCAAAAGAACGAACAAGTTTGTCTTGGAAGAAGTACAACCAGAATGCTCCTTGGTATGTGATGGCAAGACTGCGTCTTACATACATTGGGCATGTTGTCAGGAGGGATCAGTCCCTGGAGAAGGACATCATGCTTGGCAAGGTACAGGGTCAGTGGAAAAGAGGAAGACCCTCAACGGGGTGAATTGACACAGTGGCTGCAACAATGAACTCAGGCATAACAGCGATTGTAAAGATGGTGCAGGACCGGGCAGTGTTTTGTTCTGTCGTGCATAGGGTTGCTAAGAGTCGGAACTGACTCAACGGCACCTAACAACAACAGTGGAGTTTAGATACATACAAAGATTCTAAATGCAAAGAAGAATGTTTTAAGTGCTGTCGACATCCATAGAAGAGACTAACTCCAGAAAATCAAGAGCTAATTTGTGCCTTGGTTGAGCAACACAGTCATTGTGTAAAGACATGGTCTGTGACCAGTTTTGGAGAATGGGTAGAAGTGTAAGCTTATGAAATAGAATATTATTGATTCCACTGTATCACTTTATAACTGATGCTTCCAAAAAAAAAAAAAAAAAGCAAACCCATCGCTGTCTAGTCAGTTCCAACTTATGGTGACTCCATGTGTTACAGAGTAGAACTGCTTCATAGGGTTTTCTTGGCTGTAATCTTCATGGAAGCAGATCGCCAGGCCTTTCTTTCATGGTGCTGTTGGGTGGTTTTGAATCATCAACCTGTAGGTTGGTAGTTGAGTGCAGACTGTTTGCACTACCCAGGGACCAACTGATGCTCCCACGCTTTATATTATGCTTTGGAGGTCCTGGTGGCATAGTGTTTAACTGTTTGGCTGCTAACCAAAAGGTCAGCAGTTCGAATCCACCAGCCACTCCTTGGAAACCCTACGGGGCAGTTCTGTTCTCTTCTGTAGTGTTGCTATGAGTCGGAATCAACTTGACAGGAATGGGTTATGGAGTAAAAAAGTTTGAAATCAGTCATTCCTCTAAAGATTTTAGTGCTTTAAGATAAGGAAGCCTTATTAAAATTTTGGCTTTTTAAGTTCAAAGTTTTAATGAATTACCTTGGGACTTGCAGTGAACCTAAGGATGATGTACTGTTACTTGAGATCGTAATTATTTATTTGTTTATTTTGAGAAAGTAATTATTTTAAATTGGATAATTCAACTTCGTACAACTCATTTATGAGTTAATGCATTAAATAATTATTGTATTTGAAAGCATGAAAATGCATTTAAACTTTTGTAAGGCAAACTTTTCTTCTGTTAATGTGGAGTAACAATCGTTTTTCATTGATTGGTGTATTTTTTTAAGTCATTAGAAAGGAATGATGGTAGCTAGCAACATAAATTGGCCGTTATTACCCAATTTTTCTGTGGCAATGGCAGTGCTGCACAGAATCTCCAGGTTCTGCAGAATAGGGCTGAAAAGTCATTTCTCTCATCTTCTCACTCTTGGCACCATGTTTTATGTGTGAGACGTGTTCAGTTGGCGGATTTACGTTTTGTGGCTGAGATGTGCCTTTCCTTATCCTTTTTAGCTGCCTGTTACGTCCTGAAAACTGATATTATTTTATTATGTAGTATGTTGGCACACTTCTTATGACCTATGGAGTTTTAGGGAAAATCTCTTTGAATGCTACAATCAGCATTAATTTCTGTGCATGCAGATAGCATTGTTTAGTTGCTGTTTCATTTGGCTGTGTTTTTTTCAGTGCCGGTTTAAACTCAGATTTTCAAGGTCTGCAGTTGGGGAAACGCCATAAACATAATTTGTCTACTCCAGGAAAGGCAAATGGAGATCAATAAAAATGACATTTCAGAATACTAGCCTGTCATTTGTGGATCATGCAGAGGCATGGAGCAGAATGAAGTTTTTCTGCCCCTGGGTATATGTAGTAAATAGGAATAAGGAGGGAGTGCTGAGTTATCCGTAGCTCTTTATATTCTCATGTTTTCTACCAAATGTTAATCTTGTGTCTGAATATTAAATTTAAAGCAGTATTGTTGAATGATTATGAATAGCAAAAAATATACACAAGATCTTAGTTTATCTTTTGTTGAGAAATGATAAACTAGCAATAAAGCTTTCTGAAAGGCAATTTGGAAATACTTAAAGAGGTACTTGACAAGTCAAGAAGATACATCATACAAGTGGATGTTCACTTAGCAGTATTCTTCCTTTCCTTTTAAAAATAATTAAACTTTAGGCCTTAAGATAGTCATGTGTAGTGGACGAACTGTCACACTGGCCCCTCATTTCTTTGAAATTTCATCTCTTGCTAGGGACCTTGCATCATCTCTATCCCTCAGTTGTGTTGTTTGGTGTATAATAGCAAAAAGAAACCAAACTCGTTGCCGTTGAGTTGATTCTGACTTATAGGGACGCTATAGGATAGTGTAGAACTGCCCCATAGGGTTACCAAGGAGCGGCTGGTGGATTCCAACTGCTGACCTTTTAGTTAGCAGCCCAGTTCTTAACCACTGTGCCACCGTGCTCTTAGGCAGTCTTAAATCAAAAGGGAAGAATACGTGTGGCATTTCTCAAGCTGAAAGAACTGAAGAAAAAATTCAATCCTCAAGTTGCAGTAGTGAGGTTTTCTGTGGGCAACATACTGAAGGATGCAGGAAGGATCAAAAGAAGATGGAAGGAATACACAGAGTCACTGGACCAAAAAGAATTGGCTGATGTTCAGCCATTTCAGAAGGTAGCATATGATCAAGAACCAATGATACTGAAGGAAGAAGTCCAACCTGCACTGAAGACTTTGGCGAAAAACAAGGCTCTAGGAATTGACGGAATACCAATTCAGATGTTTCAGCAACTGGATGTAATGCTGGAAGTGCTCACTCATCAATGCTAAGAATTTTGGAAGACATTGTGTGGCCAATAGACTGGAAGAGATCCATATTTATGTCAATTCCAAAGAACGATGATTCAACCAAATGCGGAAATTATTAAATAGATCATTAATATCATATGCAAGTAAAACTTTGCTGAAGATCATTCAAAAACTGTTGCAGCAGTACATTGACAGGGAGCTGCCATAAATTCAAGCCAGTTTCAGAAGAGTACGTGGAACGAGGGATGTCATTGCTGATGTCAGATGGATCCAGGCTGAAAGCAGAGAATACCAAATGATGTTTATCTGTGTTTTATTGACTATGCAGAGGCATTCGACTGTGTAGATTAAAACAAATTACGGATAACGTTGTGAAGGATGGACATTTTAGAACACTTAATTGTGCTAATGAAAAATCTGTACATAGATAAAGAGGCGGTTATTCGAACAGAACAAGGGGATACTCTGTGGTTTAAAGTCGCAGAAGGCGTACGTCCTGTTTATATCCCTTCACCATACTTATTCAGCCTGTATGCTGAGCAAATAATCCGAGAAGCTGGGCTATATGAAGGCGGCATTAGGATTGGAGGAAGACTTATGAACCACCTGCAATATGCAAATGTACAACCTTGTTGAAAGTGAAAAGGACTTGAAGCACTGACTTATGAAGATAAAAAACTACATCCCTCAGTATGGATTACACTTCAACATAAAGAAAACAAAAATCCTCAATAAGCAACATCGTGATAAGCGGAAAAAAGATTGAACTTATCTAGAGTTTCCTTTTACTTGGATCCACAATCAACACCCATGGAAGCAGCAGTCAAGAAATCAAACAACCCATTGCACTGGGCAAATCTGCTGCAAGAGACCTCTTTAGAATGTTAAAAAGCAAAGATGTCACTCTGAGGACTAAGGTGGGCCTGACCCAAGCTATGGTGTTTTCAGTCAACCTCATACACGTAAGCTGGGCAGTGAATAAGGGAGACCTAAGAAGAATTGATGTCTGTCTTCGAATTGTGCTTTTGGCAAAGAATGTTGAATATACCACGGACTGCCAAAAGAACAATGGAAACCCTGGTGGCATAGTGGTTAAGAGCTACTGCTGCTATTCAAAGAGTTGGCAGTTCGAATGCACCAAGCACTTCTTGAAAACCGTTTGGGCACTTCTGCTCTGTCCTGTAGGGTCACTATGAGTCAGGATTGACTTGACAGCAATGGGTTTGGTTTTTGGTTTGGCCAAAAGAACAAACAAATCTATCTTGGAAGAAGTATAGCCAGAATGCTTCTTGGAAGCAAAGATGGTGAACATGTTATCAGGAGGGATCGATCAGTTCCTGGAGAAGGACATCGTGCTTGATAAATTAGAGGGCCAGTGAAAAAGAGGACGACCCTCAACGAGATGGACGGACACAGTGACTGCAACAGTGGGCTCAAGCATAACAAGGATCGGGAGGATGGCATAGGACTGGGCAGTGTTTTGTACATAGAGTCACTATGAGTCAGAACGGACTCAACAGCACCTAGCAACAGCAAACCTAACACAACTTCGTGAGGTTTTATTTTTTAGGTCTTATAAAGCCCTTGATTACTGTCCTCATTTTCTGACAACAAATATTTACATCTGTAATACCAAAAGGGAACCCTGATGGTGCAGTGGTTAAAACGCTCAGCTGCTAATTGAAAGGTTGGTGGTTCGAACCCACCAGCACCTCAACAGGGGAAAGATGTGACAGTCTGCTCCCTTAAAGATTTACAGCCTTGGAAACCCTATGAGGCAGTCCTACTCTGCTTTATAGGTTGCTATGAGTCAGAATCGACTCGATGGCAGTGGATAGTACTAAAAGTATGTTTTCTTGCTCTGTTTGTAACTCTAGTTCTGTGCAAAATAGCTTTGCATTTTGGTGCTGTGTCATAGCACAATGGTAGTTACACTCCACGTGTAGTCCTAGCAGTGCAAGTGCTGAGTTGCAGTGATGGCAATGTGAAGAGCTAGGCCCAAGTCTGCACACGGGCAGTGTTAGGATTGAATTGTGTGCCCCCGAAGTTTACGTTGAAGTCCCAATCCCTGGTACCTGTGAAAGTGACATCGTTTGGAGATAGGATCTTTGAAGATGTTATCAGTTAACATGAGGGCATACCAGGGTAGGGTGGGTCTTCATCCAGTTTGAGGGCCTTCTTTATAGAAGAGATATAGACACACGGAGCAGAGATAGTCATGTGAAGATGAATCTACGTGCCCAGGAGTGCCTGGGGCTTCCAGAAGCTGAGAGAGATAAGAGACATCTTCCCCTAGAGCCTTTGGAGAGAACATGGCCCATCCAAAACCGTGAATTCACCTACTCTTCACTTATTGACTATCTCGTTATCTGACATTTCACATTTAAGACAGTAGTGAAAAATCTTCTACCTATTTTGTGCATTCATGGGGTGGTGGGCATGGCAGCAATGGCTGTGGGGCATCCACTCCCTCAAGGAGGGTCTCTGGGCAGCCTCCAGGAAGCTGAGCCGGGCTGCCCTGCACCCTGCACTCCCTTCTGCAGGTGGAGGCATTTTGTCCAGCTGCAGCGTGGGGCAGTGTCCTCCATGGCACGGCCTCTGAGTAGACACGCAGGCAGCACTAAGCCAGTGAGTGCCTGTTCTGGGTTCCCAGCTCCTATGCAGCCTTAGGCCCTGTAGCTCAAGATTGCTGTGGGGTAGGAAAGAAGGAAAGAAAGAAGTATCTGAGACGGTGTTTGGAAGAAATGCATGCAAGTTTAATGACATCCCAACGTGAGCTGAACTGGTCCTGAAGCCTCCCCCTCGGTGGGGCCAGGTCTCTGGCCAGGCTCCCAGTGCCCTTGCAGGAATCCCTGAGGACAGAGCAGGCTGCACGATGGTGAACACAGGGCTTGCAGAGGTGGGAGTAGAGCCCTGGAGGCAGCTTCGAGAGGGAAGCTCTGACCTGCACAGGAGGAAGGTGAATTTGCTAAACCATGGGCCCCCTAGTCACACAGCCCCACTCTATCCAGCTGTGTCTCCTTCAAGCCTCCTTCTTGGCAGAGGAGTAATCCATAACTGGACTTGTCACAGTGATAAGCACATCAATAAATCTTAGCTGTTATTATTTCTATGATCATATTTGCTAAATAGAAAAAAATCAGATAAATGGGTAGTCTGAAGACAGAAAAAAAGAAAAAATCCCGTTTTCGCAAAGTGCTGATTTTCACGTAATGACCAGGTCTTTGGATCCTAACCATGTTGACAAGTGAGGAGTAGGTGTACTTGCCTCCAGAACTGTGAGGCAATACATTCACCTTGTTTAAAGCCACCTGCTTTGTGGTACTTTGTTACAGCAGCCCAACTTCATCATGACCTCCATTTGTCTGGCAACTTTAAATCCTATATTGATGGCATAGATGTTAAAAAGTGAAAAAATACACATCTTGTGGTGGTTGTTAGGTGCCATTGAGTCAGTTCCGACTCATAGCCACCCTATGTATGACAGAACGAAACAAGGGCTGTACCATCCTTATGATCGTTGCTGTGCTTGATCCCATTGTTGCAACGACTGTGTCAATCCATCTGGCTGAGGGCCTTCCTCTTTTCCGTTGACTCTCTACTTTACCAAGCATGATGTCCTTCTTCAGGGACTGATTCTTCCTGATAACATGTCCAAAGTATGTGAGACAAGAAACGATCTTCCCCTAGAACCTTTGGAGAGAACGTGGCCCATCCAACACCCTGAATTAGGACTACATCTACTCCTCACATACTGTCTCATTATCCTACATTCCACATTTATGACAAAAGTGGAAAATCTGCTCTCCAGCTATTTTGCACATTAATGAGGTGGCCAGATAGCTGTCTTCCAAATTTCTTTGCACAGCCTAGTGGCGCTTCTAGAACTGCATCGTTCGTTGAAACATCTCGATTGGTATTCCGTCAATTCTTGGGTCCTTGTTTTTCACCAGTGTCTCCTGTACGGGTTGAATTTTTTTCCTTTAGTACCATCATTTCCTGATTGTATGCTGCCTCCTGAAATGTTTGAATGTCCACCAATTCTTTTTGGTGTAGTGTCTCTGTGTATTCCTTTCATCTTCTTTTGATTCTTCCTGTGTTGTTTAATATTTTTCCCATAGAATTGTTCAGTATTGCAACTCGGGGCTTGTTTTTTTCTTCAGTTCTTTTAGCTTGAGAAATGCCAAGCATGTTTTTCCCTTTTGGTTTTCTATCTCCAGGTCTTTGCACATGTCATTATAATATTTTACTTTGTCTTCTCGAGCTACCCTTTGAAATCTCTTCTTCACCTCTTTTATTTCATCATTTTTCAATTTGCTTTAGCTACTCGATCTTCAAGAGCAAGTTTCAGGGTCTCTTCTGATATACATTTTGGTCTTTTCTTTCATTTCTTTTTATTGACCTTTTACTTTCTTCTTGTATGATGTCCTTGATGTCATTCCATAACTCGTCTGGTTCGATCCTTCGTGTTTGGTGCATCAAGTCTGTTCTTGAGATGGTTTCTAAATTCTGGTGGAATATACTCAAGGTCGTACTTGGGCTCTTGTGGACTTGTTCTAATTTTCTTCAGCTTCACCTTGAACTTGAATATGGGGAATTGATGGTCTAGTCCACAGTTGGCCCCTGGCCTTGTTCTGATGGATGATATTGATCTTTTCCATCGTCTTTTTCCTCAGATGTAGTTGATTTGATTCCTGTGTATTCCATCTGGCGAGGTCCACATGTATAGTCACCATTTATGTTATTGAAAAATTTTGCTATGAAGAAGTCATTGGTCTTGCAGAATTCTATTATTTGATCTCTAACATCGTTTCTGTCACCAAGACCATATTTTCCAACTACTGATCGATGTTTGTTTCCAGCTTTCACATTCCCGTCACCAGTAATTATCAATGCATCCTGACTGCATGTTTGATCAATTTCAGACTGCAGAAGTTGGTAAGTACCTTCAGTTTCTTCATCTTTGGCTTTAGTGGTTGGTGTGTAAATTTGAATAATAGTCATATTAACTGATCTTCCTCATAAACCAAAAAACACCAACCCAGTGCCGTTGAGTCGATTCCGATTCATAGCGACCCTAAAGGACAGATTACAACTGTCCCATAGAGTTTCCAAGGAGCGCCTGGCGGATTCGAACTGCCAACTCTTTGGTTCACAGCCATAGCACTTAACCACTACGCCACCAGAGTTTCCGATCTTCCTCATAGGCATATGAATATTATGCTCTCACTGACAGCGTTTTACTTCAGGATAGATCTTGAAATGTTCTTTCTGATGATGAATGCAATGCCATTCCTCTTTGAGTAATCATCCCGGCGTAGTAGGCTGTATGATTGTCCGATTCAAAGTGGCCAATACCAGTCCATTTCAGCTCACTAATGCCTGGGATATTGATGTTTACGCATTCCATTTTATTTTTGACGATTTCCAGTTTTCCTCGCTTCATACTTTGTACATTCCATGTTTCGATTATTAATTGATGTTTGTAGCTGTTTCTTCTCATTTTGAGTTGTACTACATGAGCATATGAAGGTCGTGAAAGCTTGACTCCATCCACGTTATTAAGGTCGACTCTACTTTGAGGAGTCAGTTCTTCACCTGTCGTATTTCGAGTGCCTTCTAACAGGAGGGGCCCATCTTCCAGCATTATATCAGACAATGGTCTGCTGCTATTCATAAGGTTTTCACTGGCTAATTCTTTTCAGAAGTAGACCACCGGGTCCTTCTTCATAGTCTTAGTCTGGAAGCTCAGCTGAAACTTGTCTGCCATGGGTGACCCTGCTGGCGTTTGAATACTGGTGACATAGCTTCCAGCATCACTGCAACACACAAGCCCGCAGAGTACGATAAGCGGACAGATGTGTGGGGGCTAGCTTCCTCAGCCTCCATGAATTCTGAACTCTGCCTCATCAACTCATCGAGCTTGCTAGGCTCTGGCTGGGTTTGCCCTGTGCTGCCGCCTTTCCATAGGCAATAAGCTGAGCAAGTGTATGACTCCCTCATCTGTTTCCTCTCTCAGGGCTCACCGTTTTGGGTTGCTGGTTGTCCAGTATCTGAGAACCTTTTTTTTAGTAATTTTTATTGTGGTTTAAGTGAAAGTTTACAAATCAAGTCAGTGTCTCACACAAAAACTTATATACGCCTTGCTACATACTCCCAATTACTCTCCCCTTAATGAGACAGCCCGCTCTTTCCCTCCACTCTTTCTTTTTGTGTCCATTTCGCCAGCTTCTAACCCCCTCTACCCTCTTATCTACCCTCCAGGCAGGAGATGCCAACATAGTCTCAAGTGTCCACCTGATCCAAGAAGCTCACTCCTCACCAGCATCTGTCTCCAACCCGTTGTCCAGTCCAATCCATGTCTGAAGAGTTGGCTTCGGGAATGGTTCCTGTCCTGGGCCAACAGAGGTTCTGGGGGCCATGACCACCAGGGTCCTTCTAGTCTCAGTCAGACTATTAAGCCTGGTCTTTTTATGAGAATTTGGGGTCTGCATCCCACTGCTACCCTGCTCCCTCAGGGGTTTTCTGTTGTGTTCCCTGTCAGGGTGGTCATCGGTTGTAGCTGGGCACCATCTAGTTCTTCTGGTCTCAGGATGATGTAGTCTCTGGTTCACGTGGCCCTTTCTTTCTCTTGGGCTCGTAATTACCTTGTGTCCTTGGTGTTCTTCATTCTCCTTTGCTCCAGGTGGGTTGAGACCAACTGATGCATCTTAGATGGCTGCTTGCTAGCTTATAAGACCCCAGATGCCACTCTTCAAAGTGGGATGCAGGATGTTTTAATAGATTTTGTTATGCCAGTTGACTTAGATGTCCCCTGAAACCATGGTCCTGAAACCCGTGCCCCTGCTACACTGGCCTTCGAAGCATTCAGTTTATTCAGGAAACTTCTTTGCTTTTGGTTTAGTCCAGTTGTGCTGACCTCCCCTGTATTGTATATTGTCTTTTTCTTCACCTAAAGTAGGTCTTATGTACTATCTAATTAGTGAATACCCCTCTCGCACCCTCCCTCCCTCCCCCCCTCATAACCACAAAAGAATGTTTTCTTCTCTGTTTAAACTATTGCTCAAGTTTTTATAATAGTGGTCTTATACAATATTTGTCCTTTGCGACCGACTAATTTCACTCAGCATAATGCCTTTCAGATTCCTCCATGTTATGAAATGTTTCACAGCTTCCTCATTGTCTGAGAACTGTTTTTCATCTATTTTGTCTGTTTAAAAAATTTCAAGGTAGGATGGTAAATCTAGTCTCTGTTGCTGTATCATAACTGGATGTGGAAGTCTTCAACACTTAAACTTTAATTATGGAAGATACAGTGGTAAATTCGGTGTTGCTGTTGCTAAAGACTGTCTACTGGTTCTTTCCACTGGCCCTTCCCATCTTAGGGGGCTTTTTCCCTCGTGACATTCTTACTTTGAATTACTAAGCAGTTTCTTCTAACATCTCTCTTTCCCTTTCTTCTTTCTAGTCATAGAAAAGACTGTCAAAAGAGAGTTATTATATGGATAGAAACATTTAAATTATTGGCGTGATTAAGTTCATTTCTTCCTGTCATCATTCAGAATGTGTGTTTGTCACTGCATTGGGTACTTTGAAATGAAACTGTGCATAGATACAAAAAAATTTAAAAATCATTCTGGTTCTATGTTCACAGTTGTTATAGTGCAGTTCAAGGTTTATTCTGTTGAAACCGTATGACTCTTCTTAAACTACAGGAATTCTTTAGACAACAACCAAAGAAGGACGTTGCGGGGGGGTGGGTGCTACAGATGCTGATACTAATTACACATATTCAGTCACCTCATGGGATTAGTTCTTTTGGTTTGGGGGCCTAGAGCCATGGTCTTGTGGGAAAATCAAGACAACTTGAGTAATATAATCTTTAAACTTTATGTTCTACCCTCCAGCATGGTGCGTAGTATTTGCTGTCTTATAAGCTTACCAGTAGCCATCCAAGATAGAACTATTGGTGTTTGTTTGTTTGAAACAAAAGAGAAAGAAGGAAACTAAAGAATCATGGAAGGAACTGGGCTGTAGAACTAATTGTCTCCAAGAACCTGGAGACCAGAAGAAGTAGATGGTGCCTGTCTACCAATACTGAATGTTTTTGTTACCGCTAATTGCGGGTTTGAGCCGCCTGCTGCAAAGCCAATACCGAGACAGGAGGAGGTAAGCAGTAAGAACGCTTTATTGAATACCGGTATTCAAAAGACAGAGGAAGTTAAATTTCTCCCAAATTCTGTCTGTCCTAAAGGGTTGATTGGAGGGTTTTGTATGGAAAAGATCAGGGTTACCTAACGTTTTGAGCACGTAGTCCACAGATGGTCTTATACATCACGAAACAACTACAAAAACTCTTTATTAAACGAAAGATAAACATGTCAGGCACCTTGGACTCTAATTAGTATATTTATAACAGGCTGAAAAACTCTCATAAGAATCTCTTGGCTCATGGGGCTGTTTTGCCAAGTCCACTGTGGCTGAGATAGGGAGCAAGAAAGAAAACCTTCTTGTTGGTTTGCAGGCTGAAGGCCATTTTTCAAGAGAACAAAGAAAGACATCAAGGCCACAAGAGCTGAGATAGCTCTGCACCCCTTTGGAAGAGACTGGTGCAGCTGGTGCAATTAAAAAGTCTCAAGATTACTTAGAGCATCATTATGGTGTTAGTCATGTCAAGCTCTCAATCGCCTATTATGAATAGGGGAAAATACGTTGTAAGGTATTAGGGTGTTAGTTTAAGGGTGGAACAGGCTGCTCAGTTATATTTTGGACAGAGCCTGTACCATTTTCCAAGGACTAGAGATTAATCACAGCTTATACAGCTATATTAAAACAAATGAGAAAATATATTCTCCCTAATATTAAAACACTAAAGAAAAAGCATTTTCACTACTTCATTTTGATCAGGGACACAATAGATGAATCTGGATAAAAAGGGAGAAAAATGTGAAACAGGACTTCAAATTCTTAAATAATTCCGACTTACTGAACATACTAAGGATGGAAGAGTTCCTGAGACTGTGGGCTGAGTTACTCTTCAAACCTTGAATTGAAACCACCCCCTGAAGTCACCTTTGAACTGTGGCTCATAACAAATTATGGATAACATTATGAACCATGGTGATTCCAGAATGCTTAATTGTGCTTATGAGGAACCTGTACATAGATCAAGAGGCAGTTGTTCGAACAGAACAAGGGGATACTATGTGGTTTATAACCTGGACTGCTGTAAGAATGAAAATATGTGCCTTGGAGGAAGTACAGCCAGAATGCATCTTAGAATCGAGGATGGTGAGACTTCATCTCAAGTGCTTTGGACATGTTATCAGGAGGGGCCAGTCCCTGGGGAAGGACATCATGCTTAGTAAAGTAGAGGGCCAGTGAAAAAGAGGAAGACCCTCGATGGGGTGGATTGACACAGTGGCTGCAACAATGGGCTCAAACATAGCAGCGATTGTGAGGATGGCTCAGGACCGGGCAGTGTTTTATTCTGTTGTACCTAGGGTCACCATGAGTTGGAACTGACTCGAAGGCACCTAACAACAACAGTTTAGCTCAAGGAGTAAATATTGTGACCCTTGAGTATTGCGTTTAAATGAAGAAAAAAACAAGTCTGTAAGACCACACGGTCAACAGCTATTTTAAACCCTAGATGAGAAAGTTGGGGGCCAGGGAGTTTAAGTAAATGGAAATGAAACAGTTAGAACAGAAATAACATAGGACAGAAATAAGGAGAACGTTGACACAATGTGAAGAATGTAACCAGTGTCTCTGATCATTATGTCTAGAAACTGGAATTGAAGTGAGTTTCACTCTGTATATTTTCACCAAAAATAAATATTAAAAAAAGAAAGAATTCTTTAGAGTATTATTTGACATGTTTGGATTTAGACCTTCTGAGCCCCTGTAGGCCTCAATAATCTTATTTTTGTTAAAATAAGATTTCTTTTCTTATTGTGATTTCATAGCTTCTGTCAGCATATTCAAAAGCAGCAGCTTTTAAAACACACTAACTGTGATTATTTTCTCTCATCACTCATCTTCAGTACAAAGAAAAAAGAAAATGGTTACTTTGAAATCTGATATAAGAGTGATTTGAAAGAGATCAAAGGGGATATCCAACGTAGTCTTTTTAAGGCTTTGAAGGTTGTCTTGCTGTTTTGGGGTGAGCTGCTGATAACCACCCCCATCAGTACTGCTAAGAATAGAGGAGCTTTATGGGAACATCTTTTCTTTTAGGAGGTAATTTTTCTTGCTAAGTATGCCATAAGAACTTGAAGAATGATCTTAATTTCTCATTTTAAGATGACTGTCATCCTGAGCCAGACTGTTTAACACTTCAAAGTTAGAATACATGGATTTGTCAATAAATTTAAACATGATAGCAGTCACCATTCCTACTGAGTTGGTTGAGTAATATATTCACAATTTTAAATGGGTATTGATCTTCATTCAGGACTCAATTGGAGCATCTCTATTCTCATGAAATTGCTGATCCTTTCCCACTTTGTAGGTCTGCAGCCAGACATAAATTCTAGCCACTATGCCACAGATTTCTCTTACCTTTGTTTCTTTATGCAATACTTTTTAGGAAAGAAGAATACTTTAGGAATACTAAAAATAGCAAGAGCCCATTGTCTTTCAAAATAACAAATCCAAAAAATAGTACCCTGTGTTTTTTTGTGTCTTAAAGGTACTTGAAGTTTATCGAGTTACGCTTGTCTCAGAGAAAGTTTTGTCAAAGATGTCAGCAGTTGTTGTTGCCAGAGGACTGGGCGGAGCATCGTGAGCATCAGGTCCTGGGTGATATTTCTGTCACCCAGTTAAAAAGGCCCAGTCACCTGCTTTACCCGTTGGAAAATAAGAAGACAAATGCCCAGTATTTGTTTGCTGACAGGAGCTGTCAGTTCTTGGTAGACCTACTGTCTACCCTTGGATTCAGGAGAGTGCTGTGTGTTGGAACACCGAGGTATGTTGTGTAATCTTTTCTTTTTTAATTCTCCTTCTCCTCTATTTGAGGAGCCCTGATGGCACAGTGGTTAAGCTTTCAGCTGCTAACCAAAAGGTCAGCAGTTTGAACCCACCAGTGGCTCCATGGACGTAGGATGTGGCAGTCTGCCTCTGTAAAGATTACAACCTTGGTCAGTATTGAAGTCATTCCTGAGGTTCACCTTTCAGCCAAAGATTAGATAGGCCCATAAAATAAACAATACCACAAGTATATGAGCCTAAATGGGCATTTCAGCCCAGGGGCAAGGACAAGAAGGCAGGAGGGGACAGGAAATCTGGAGGAATGGAAATGGAGAACCCAAGGTCAGGAAGGGGAGAGTGTTGACACTTTGTGGGGTTGACAACCAGTGTCACAAAACAATATGTGTATTAACTGATTAATGAGAAACTAATTTGCTCTGTAAACTTTCATCTAAAGTACAATTAAAAAGATTACAGACTTGGAAATCCTATGGGGCAGTTCTACTCTGTCCTACAGGGGCACTGTGAATCAGAATCAGCTTCATGGTAATGGTTTTTTTGTTATCAATACTATTTAAATTGTAAGAAAATTTTATCGTGTTATTATTTAGGATATGCAGGGCACAGCATTAAGCCTTAAGAATACTAAGGGAATATAAAGTTTGAGAGGAATCTTTATAGATTCTGGCATGTGATAGGAGAATCTTTCTGATTTGATTTTTAAATTGTTTATAATTTCAGACTTTTTCAGGTAGGTTCTTTTGCGTTTTAAAAAATATCTGCTAAACTGAAACCTTGGTTACATGTGCCAGTTCTCTTCAAAGTTTCATTTAAATACCAGAAATATCAGAAAAACATTAATGATTTTTTTGTTTGCTTATTTTTGGTATTTGTAATTTCTTATGAAATTTGCTTTCACTAATTGCTTTAGGTTGCATGAGCTGATCAGGTTGAAAGCATCAGATGACAAGGAGTCTAACATTAAAAGCCTCTTACTGGATATTGATTTTCGGTAGGTTTACAAAGTATATTTGTTCTCCTTCCTTTTCTCCTGTTTCTTTGTAACGTTTTTCTCTTCTCAGTTGTTTGTAATCTGTTAAAACTCCATAAATGACATTTATAACTGGTAATTGGTTATGAGGCACCTCTTTAGCTGAGTGTCCTATAAACCCAACCTGTCCTCTTTCAGAGTTCTAACAGGGAGGCAGTGGATTTCTCTTTTTCCTACCTTGCTTCCTAGATTTTCTCTATGACGCTGTCTACTTGTCTTTGGCATGTAACTGAACAGAGAAATTTCTATTCAATGAAATTTCTTCTCGTACACTTATTTTCAAAGATAATTCTGAATTTCTTCATAATCAGGTTACTAGGATTTTGTGTCATCATCAAGTCTTTGAAGTGTAAGAAGACATTATTTTAGTGTATTTTACAGAACCTTGTGCATATTGTCTTTCACTGGAAGCCTGAAGTGAAGGGAACACTAATCAGGGAATAGACTGGTCCCAAGGAAGGTGATTAGGAAACAGTTAAGTTTTGTGGCGGAGGGTGAGAATTCAGTGGCATCGGATGGGTTGGGGAAATGGAGATGAGACCCCTCTGGTGTAATTTAGAAGATACAGATCTTTGCTTTATAATGTGGGGTGGTAAATACATCCGTCTGCAATCTCTGTGATTCAGTCTATAAATGTGAAGTCCCCATTTTAGTTTCCTCAGATGTTTCAATTCCAGGAGCTTGTGGCGAATGTATAATACTGTGAGTCACCATGCCAAAACTGTAAGGTACTCAAAGGTTGTCCCCGACTTCTAAATAACCAGGAGGCCATTAGAAATAGGGGACAAATTGCTACCTGTGATTCCTCCACGAACATCACGTCCTTCTGCTCCGTGAACACACATTAGCAAATGGAAAGTAGGTTTTATTACCTACCAGAATAAGCAGACGGCATACAACAGGTGAGCAGTCCCCCTTGGCTCAAAGCTGTCTGGATGGAGATGGACAACTATGCATACCCTACTTTGTGCCATAGACGAGGGATCCGAAGGGGCCAGTTACACAACAGGCCCATCCTCCCCCACCGCCCCCGGCTTCTGGAAACTCTCCTGTTGGAGATAGAGAACTCTTCCATGCATGCCTCTACCTGGCATCATAGGTGAGGGACTGCCAGTCACCCCAGGCCAGGCAGGCTTAGTTAGGTGGGCTAAGCTTCTGTTGCGTGTGCTGCTTACTAGCACCCTAGCTGAAGGGACCCTAAGGTTCCTTGCTCAGCCATTTTTATACCCCAAAGCCCACATGACATGCAACAGTGACATGTATCGGGCCTCAGAGGGTGGAGGGGACAGTCATCCCCCCTCCCTAAGGACTGTTGCCAAGGTGATGAGTTGGGTGCTCTCAACTCATTTGCATATATTTGTGTTGTCTGGATGTTTTTTAAAACCAAAGCCTGTTGATTCCTCATGCTATTTTGAGAAACCAGAGACTAAGGCCAAGCCTAGTTCATTGTCCCACAAATACACTGTGTTTTTAATATCTTTCACATGTTCATCAATATTGAAGGAATCAGGTTTTGTGTTCCTTGTTATGTAGATCTGATGCAGTCCATCTGGCCAATATTCCAACATTTTACAGAGAATCTATGAAACATGTCCTCGCTCCCAAAAAATAAGGCAGACATCCCACTAGGGTGGCTGTTGTCAGAAAAATGGAAAATAACCACTGTTGGGGAGGATATGGAGAAATTGAAACCTTTGTGCATTGCTGGGGGAATATAAAATGGTGCTGCTGCCTTGGAAATCAGTTTGGTGATTCCTCAAAAAGTTAAACATGGAGAACTACCATATGACCAGCTGTTTCAGTTTTAGATGTTTACGCAAGAGACTTGAAGGCAAGGACTCATACTTGTGCAACAATGTCCATTGCAGCATTATTCATAGAAGCCCAAGGTGGAAACCACCCAAGTGTCCATCAACAAGTGATTGGATAAACAAAGTGTATATCCATACAGTGGATTATTACTCAGCCAGAAGGAGAAATGATGTTCTGATGCACGCTGACACGTGAACAGGCTTTGAAAACGTTACGCTAAATGAAGTAAGTCAGACACAAGAGGACAAATATTATCCCAGTTATTTGAATGATCTAGAATAGGCAAATGCACTGAGACAAAACTTTATTACTGGTTACCAGGGACTAGGAGAAGAGGGGGATGGGGAGTTAATTGCTTTAATGGTACCAGGTTTCTTTTTGGGGTGATGAAAAACTTCTGGATGGATAGTGGTGATAGTTGCACAACATGGTGAATTAATGTCACTGACTTGTGCACTTAAAAGTGGTCAAAGTGGCAGTTTTTTTTTGTTGTATATATTTTGCTATGATAAAAAGGAATGAGGAAGACAGAAGAAGAATTGACGCCTTTGAATTGTGGTGTTGGCGAAGAATATTGAATATATCATGGACTGCCAAAAGAATGAACAAATCTGTCTTGGAAAAAGTACAACCAGAATGCTCCTTAGAAGCAAGGATGGCGAGACTACGTCTCACCTACTTCAGACATGTTATCAGGAGGGATCAGTCCCTGGAGAAGGGCATCGAGCTTGGTAAAGCAGAGGGTCAATGAAAAAGAGGAAGACCTTCAACGAGATGGATTGACGCACTGGCTGCAACACGGGGCTCAAGCATAACAATGATTGTGTGCTTGGCACAGGACCGGGCAGTGCTTCATTCTGTTCTACGTGGGGTCACTATGAGTCAGAACCAACTCAACGGCACCTAAAAACAACATGATAAAAATGTTAAAAATAGGGGAAAAAATCAAGGCAGGCATGGTTTTGAAGTGTTAAAAATCACATTAAAAATCTCGGTTTTTGCGATTTAGTTTTATATGGATTTCCAAGTCGGATTTAGTTTGTCTACTGTTAGGAACTGTTTCTTGAAAATTATCTACTCATAGCTTATCCCTTCTTAATAGGACTAGACAGCTTAGTTATGTCTGCTTGACGTGCGTGATCCATGGCTGCTGCTCATACATAAACCCATTTTTCTTTTAATTGAGATATTCACATAATGTAAAATTCACTGTTATAAAGTGTGTAATTCAGTGGTTTTTAGTATAATCACTATGTTGTGCAACTTCTGCCACTATTTAATTCCAGAACATTTCCACCACCCCAAAAAGAAACCCTGTACTTATGAGCAGTCAGCCCCAATTCCCCTGTCCTCCCATCCTTTAGTTACCACTAAGCTCCTTTCTGTCTTGATGGATTTGCATATTCTGGACATTTCATATACATGGAATTGTACAATATGTGGCTGTTTTTGTCTGACTTCTTTTACTCAGCATACTGTTTTCAGGATTCATCTGTGTTATAGCATGCATCAGTACTTTATTCCTTTTTATGGCTAAATAATATTCCACTGTATGTATATATCAGTTTATTTTTTTTAATACTATGTTCTTTTCTGAAAGTATTGTTAAATTATTATAAATTCATTTTTTTAAAGGTAGAAGTTTAACTTTTGTTTTTTTAATGACAGTGATAGTAGCTGGTATTTATTGAATGCCTACCATTCCCAAGCTCTGTTTTAAGCATTTACTTAGTCCTCACAGTGACCCTGTAGGATAAATGTTATTATCATCCTCATTTCTGATGAGAAGACAGGCAGAAAGAGGTTAAATAACTTGACCGAAGTCGAAGTTATAAGTGACTGAGCTAGGACTTAAACTCAGACAGTCTGACTCCAACAAATAAGTTATCTTCTGGAGATAACTTTTCGACTTGTATATAAGCCTTTCTTATATAGTGTGCTTTTCTCTTGCCATGTGTGCATTTCTGCCTTTCTCCCACTATTTCCCTGCCTTTCTACAAAGGCTTTTGGATGAGTCAGTAGGATTACTAATGATCAAGTTATTCATGTATTTAGAATAAGGCACTCACTCAGTCAGGAATACCTCACTGGGGTCCCAGAAATCTGTTCATGTAAAAGGAAATTTATTAGCTAACATTATCGAAGAAGAAATTGAAGTTGTCAGTGATTTCATTTTACTTGGATCAATGATCAACATCCATAGAACCAGCAGTCAAGAATTCAAATCATATATTGGATTGGGCAAACCTGCTACGAAAGACCTCTTTAAGTTTTAAAAGGCAAAGATGTCACTTTGATGACAAAGATGTGCCTGACCCAAGCCAAGATCTTTTCAGTCACCTCATGTGCCTGTGAAAGCTGGACATTGAAAAGGAAAACAGAAGAATTGATGCATCCCAACTGTGGTGTTGGCAAAGAATATTTATGCCATGGACTGCTAGCAGAATGAACAAATCAGTCCTAGAAAAAATACAACCAGAAGCAAGAATCCTGAGAGTTTTGCTTGCTTACTTTGAATATATCATCACAAAGACCACTCAGCAGAATTGGACATCGTGTTTGGTAGAGGGTCAGCAAAATGAAGGAAACCCTCAGTGAGATGGATTGACACAATATCTGCCACAGTGGATTCAGGTATCATGAAAGTGGCACAGGACTGGGCAACTTTTTTTATGTTATACCTCAGGTCGCTATGAGTCAGAGCTGACTCGACAACAACTAACTACAAGGATGCATAGCAGGCTTTAGTGCAGGGTGTCACACAGTATTGTTAGGGCTCCATCTTTCTCTCTTCACCTCTCATTTAGTCTTCGTTTGTGTGTTGGTTTTATTCTATAGAAAGCTTCCTTTATGCTACCAGGGACTTGGATGGGCAGCGGCTTTAAGCTTACATAGTTAAGTCTCAGCTTAACTGCCTAGTGGAAAGAGACTGTCTTTCCTGAGAGCTCCCGCAGCAAACTCCAGGGAGTACTCTTATTAGCTTGGCTGGGTCACATGCCTGTCCCAGAACTGTCACTGTGGCTTGGTGATTAGGGTACTCTGGCCAGACTCAAGTCAGGTACTTATTCCTTCACAGTTAGTGCCCAACCAACTACATGGAGTATGCTCACCAGAGGAAATAGGTGTTCGACTGAAGGAAGAGGGCATATAGGTGCTAGGCACACACATAAAAAATTAGATGTTCACACCTGAATTATTAAAAACAGTATCAGTTATTAGCAACACTCAAATTCCTACCTTGGGCATTTTTACTTCTGTGGAAATGGCACAGTGTTGTATTTCCAATAGTATGGTTCTTTGACTTTGCATTAAAAAGTTATATAATGATTTTTATTTCATTAAAGGTGAGCTAGTTTGGGGCTAATTAATACAGAAAACCAAAACCAAACCCACTGGTGTTGTATAGGACCGAGTTGAACTGCCCCAGAGGGTTTCCAAGGCTGTAATCTTTACAGAAGCAGACTGCCACATCTTTCTCCTGCAGAGTGCTTGGTAGGTTTGCACCGCCGACCTTTTGGTTAGCGGCCAAGCACTTAACCACTGCATCATGGGGGCTCCTTAATACGAATGGAACTAGGAAAAACAAAAAAAAATCAGTGTTCCACCTCAAAGAACTTGCTGAAATCGCAAGCATCTTGGTTTCCTTTTTTTTTTTTTTAAAGAAAAATGCTCTTAAATTATTTGACAAGTTATTGAATATATTATTACTTATTTTCATGTGTGTATACTGCTCTCTGTATGATGCAAACAAACGAGCTGATAGTATTCTGCTGGAGACATCCTCATGTAGTTGCTTTCATAACATAGTCTTTTACTGTCTCATTTCTATGAGAGGGTGTTAAGAGAGAGCTGCTTTATTGACACACATTAGCAGCCAAAAGGGACCCTGTGGCACAATGGCTAAGTGCTCAGGTGGTTTAAACCCACCCATCCTTAAAGATGACAGCCAAGAAAATCCATGGGGAAGTTCTCCTCTATCACACGAGGTCCTGTGAGTTGAAATTGACTCGATGGTACCCAATAGCAACAACAGTAGCCACAAGGAACAGAGTCAATTGCCTATATTTACAGTGTGAATAGAGTGTGTGGTTGGCTCAGATTTCTTACAAAGACCACAATTAGGAGAAAATTCCTGTGAGTAGCATAGAGTGGCAGCGAATAATTACTTTTGCCACACTGGTTTGTTGTTGGGCTGCAGAAAGTCCATCTGAGGCTGCAGGGTTCTGTGTAGTGTCCTATGTGGATGTTCTACATAGTGTTCTGTGTAGACATGCTATGAATATTCTTTTCTGGGGGTAAAAGATAAGCGAGTGTTTGCTAAGATGGAGTTCTGTATGCCCTAGTTTTAACGTGAAAGACGTGAAACTCCACTTGGCAAGTGATCATCCAAATAAAGTTCTTTCCATAGACTGCAATTCTTAGGTTCATCTCACGAATGAATTTTGTTCAGCTCTTGATTACATTTCCTGTGTGTAGGGCACATTCCATACTTGGTAACTGGCTCTCATTTAAACAGAATGAATGGCTAAATTAAATGAATGTCCTTTTGAGCAGTTGTCAAGTGCATGCATTCCTGATTAGCTTTGCTTGCCTTATTCAATGGAGAGAATAAGTCTTGGTGGTCAATTTCACTTTAAGAGGGCAACATTGAGTGATTTTTCATAATTTAAAGTGTGAATAATTCTGCCCCCTTGTTTATGTTTGATGGAAACTTGAAAATGAAATCTTGGCTTTTCCCCTGTGATTCTACCCACTGCTTGCCGTTCAGAGTGATCTGGACAGGGGTGCTGTGCAGAATTTTGTGCAATTCAAAAAAATTTTGTAATTCGAAAAAAATAACTGTTGTGTCTTCGTGAAGCAATTAAAAAGAATAGGATGGGAGAGTGGTATATTGAAAAACAGGATTGTATTTTCCCTTGCTCACATTCACAAAACATAAAAGGGAGGAAAACTCACGTATGATAGTTGGCCCATGACTATACTAGTATTGATATTTTTTAAATCGATTATTTGGAGTTTAGTTAAATAAGAAGATATATTTGTTTGTTAATGGTCATTGATATTGTCCCACAGTTTTTGGAATGTTCTTTAGGTTAAAATATATAGTTTTAATATTTTCCAGTTATCTGAACCTCTAGTTTATTTCTGCAGTGCAAATTTCTGTTGTATGAAATGCAGTAGGTGTGCTAACTGTATCTTAAATGATATTAAGGGATATTGTCCTCTCTAGAGAACGAGAGGTAATAAGTTTAGATTATAGGAGAAGAAATTTTGGTTGACTAACACGATTCCCTAGTATTAGGGGAATTAAAAGACATACCGTATTTTTTCACAAACAACACACGAGCTGTACGTTGTTTGCCAACTGCTCAACCCCCATGCGTTATTTTTATAAGCGTGGTATGTCGCTATGAGTCAGAATCAACTCGACGGCACTGGGTTTGGTTTGTTTTTTTGTTTCGTATGTCAATTTTTTTATAATTTACTGACTTCAGTTGACACTACGAAGACAAACTCTGAAATAATTTTTTTTTAATGTAACCTAATAGTTTCACTTAAGATAATCTGATAAGGTTTTTGCATTTAACTGATGAGCTTATGTGCTGTAATTATCAAATTAATAGAAACAAACACAGTTTTGATTGTTTATTTTCTAGTTACTGGGGGACTGCCAAACTTGGATCCATGACTTCTTGACCATGGCTTATACCTTTATTATAAAATTATGATCAAAAGTGACATTTTCAGATTCTTTTTATACATATAAGCAGGATATTAAAGAAAGTGAACAGAACAGTAGGATTTATCTGTAATACGGGAGGACAGGTGAATGAGGCCGAAATTCACTGGAAGTGTCACGAGACATGTGTGGTGTATGCATGGGTGTGCTGTGCCAGGACCGTTTTACTTTATTTCATCACATCCACACATATGTGTGGGTGGGCGCATTATAGTGAAAAATACGATGCTAAGAATGATGCGTACGTAACATTTGAGTATATACTGTGTAACTGGCATTGTATAAAGGTCTTTATGTTATCTCATTTATTCCAAGTCCTCTGAGGAAGGAACTGTTATTATCCCCATTTAGTAGATTAAGAAACTGAGGCTCAGTAAATAACTTACTAAGGTTACATATACAGCTAATAAGTGAGAGTTTCAAACCAGACCATCTCATTGCAGAGCCTGTGCTCTTAACCATAATTTAACAGGAAAAGGATAAACTAGGCTTGTCCATTGTATTAAATATTCACCATAGATGTTGAATCAGTTATAGATGATAATAGGTAATTGTGACTAGAAGTAGGAGCAAAGAAGTAGCATGATCATGATTTGCAAGAAGTCACGTAATTAAGAATGGATTCCTGATTTTTTTCAGTCTTTTTACTAGATTATGAATTCTGTAGAAGGTTGGTATGGTTCATATGAAGGTGATACTGATACAATCTTCCGGCCTTATTGAGATTTCAACTTGGGGAACTTTTAAAAACTACCCATGCCTAGACTGTAATCCAGACCAGTTGAATCAGAATCTCTGGGAGTCTGGCCTAGGCTTTGGTATTTTTTAAAAGCTCCTCACGGGCTTATTGAGTTTGCCTTTTATTTTTCATAATTTATTTCTTTTTTCATTGTTAAATATACACAGCAAAACATACATCGATTTAACAGTTTTCTGCATGTATAGTTCGCTGACATCGATTACATTCTTTGAGTTGTACAGCCATTTTTACCTTCCTCCTCTGAGTTCTTCCTTCCCCATTAACATAAACTCACTACCCCCTAAGGTTCCTATGTAATCTTTGGAGTTGCTGTTGTCAATTTGCTCCTATATAGATTGATCTTAAAAGAGCATAATGCCGAAGGCAAACATTCTTTACTAGTTAACCTATTTGGTTTTAAGAAGACTCTCATTCGTTGCTCATGGCATTTTAAAGTACAGGTAGTTCCTAACTGACTCTCTTGTAAGTTGGTTGTGACGAAAGTTGAAAACCTCATTTTTTTTTCTTTTAGTTTTCATTATTATTGTCTTTTATTATCAGTTTCTTTATAAATCCGATCTTTGGGGGTTGGAAACATTACATATAAACTTACAGATATATTTTAATACATAAAACACAAATCATAAAAATTTACCCGCCAGTGAAGACGAGTTGGGTGGCATTGGCATTTTGTCAGTTGTGGTAATAACTCCATTTGTGGAAGGTTCTGGGTCATTTGGATCATCTGTGGGAGCGGGGATGGCATTTGTAGTCAGATAAGTGAGACTTGTCCCTATGGTACTTTTTTTTCTTCGTGTATTTTATGGTAACATCTTACTACTTCCTGAAACTGCCTGTTGACTTTAGCAAAGTGATCAGCATTTGACTCCATGTTTTGAAGCAACTGAAGCCCCTGACTTAGTGTATGGCAGTGTTTTGAACAATAACTCATAAAATTGAACATCTGCGAGTGGTAACATCAGCAAATGAGGCACTACAACACTGTACGTAGTACATAGTGCTATTAACCGTAAGGTGTACAAAAAAAAAAGGTTGGCCGTAAGTTGGTTCATTGTAACTCAAATATGTTATAAGTCAGGACTGTCTGTAGTATGTTAAAAGAATAAAATAATTTAACCAGTACTAAACATCCCTTTTTCCTCGCACTAATTCAGTAAATATGACATGTACATACTTTTTTCTCATGTGTCGACAACCATATTTTATAAGCTAATCTACATTAATCAGTCGAGAAAACTTTGTGCGTACTAAATCCTTTTTTTGTTAACTACAGAAAAAAATAACAGCTGTTCAGCAGAAATGTTGATTCGCATTTCCTTTAAAATGATTAACTATGAAAGATGTATTATAATTGCCAACCCATCTCAAGCCTAAATCGCATAAAGCCTATCAGTCAAATTCTAGGCCATAGCAACACGTGTATTTTATGTATGAGTATCCTGTGGTTTTGCCACTGGTTTGCTCAACTTGGGAGATACTTTAAGTCTGTTACCCATCCATTGTTGAAGACTTCAGATTTTCAGAAAGTATGCTTTATTTCAAAAAACTAAAGAATGTTGAAATTTATTTTATTAAAGGTACACTTTCATAGTTTTAAAATTTGGCTTGTATTTATTTAATGTAAAGCTGTAACTAGGCAAGTAACTCCAATAATAAAAACAATTATTTTACAGGTATTCACAGTTTTATATGGAAGATAGCTTTTGCCATTATAACATGTTTAACCATCATTTCTTTGATGGAAAGGTAAGAGTTATAACCACTGTCTCTTTCTTGTTTTATTGTGGAATAACAAATTCAAGGATACACTTTTTGTTATTTTTCTCAGCTTCCTCAAGATCAAATTGTGACTGTTCCCTCATTTATTGATATTTATTTTTTATTAATTCACCAAGTATTTATTGAGTACCCAGAAGTGATTATGTCATTCACCTTTCATGACTTGCCGCTGCTTTTGGGATAAAGACCACACTCTTACCAAGGCCCGTGCAGCTCTGTGGGATCTGAACCCTGTTACCTCTCCATCCTCTTCTCTCCCTGTTCCCCCCTTTGGTGTTTGTGCTCAGGGCACCTGGCTTTCACCTTGAACTGGTCAGATCTCCTTCACGCCACCTTTACGTATACTGTTCCCTCTGCCTTCTCTCTTGTTGCCTTGTTAACTTGAACTCGTCTTCCAGAGCACTGTTCAAACATCACTCCCTTAAGCGTCCCCCTAGCCCCCAGACAAGGTCAAGTTCTCCTTTATAGACTTCTTATTGTTACTTGTTAGTAGCTGCTGAGTTGACTCTGACTCATGGCGACCCTATGTGTGTCAGAGTAGAATTCCTCTATAGAGTTTTCATTGGCTGTGACCTTCGGAAACCCTGGTAGCGTAGTGGTTAAGTGCTACGGCTGCTAACTAAAGGTTGGCAGTTGGAATCTACCAGGCGCTCCTTGGAAATTCTGTGGGACAGTTCTGCTCTGTCTTATAGGGTTGCTATGAGTCGGAATCGACTCATTGGCAAGGGGTTTGGTGACCTTTTGGTAAGCAGATTGCCAGGCCTCACTTCTGAGGCACCTCTGGGTGGGTTTGAACTGCCAACCTTTTGGTTAGTAGTCCAGCGCTTAACCATTGCTCCACCCAAGGACTCCTTTATAGACTTATTGTATTGTAATTAAGTAATTTATTGTGTGGTTAGTTGTTGAGTGTCTGTCTCTCTGATAAATGCCATGTCCCAGTTAAGAAGATTTATGGTTTTATTAAACAAATCCTTAAAAAAATTAGACAAGTAGCTTTAAAAAAGCTACTTTTAGTATGATGTAAGTAATGACACTACAGACAAACAACATAGCAGAGTTGATACTTCTAGTTTGAGCTCTTTGTCAGACTATTACAAAATAAAAACTTTAGCCGCCCAAGTAATCTGTCAGGAAGATGCTCAGAAATGCTTTAAAATTATCAAGAACGCTACTTGAAGCATACCTGCAGATATATGCATATGTATTTTTTTTGAAGTCTTAATCATGCTCTAAGTATATATTGTATTTTGGGGTATTAGCTAATGATAAAATGAGACCGTGATTAACAAGGCTGAAAAGCTATAAGCATTCAGGAAATGGAAACAGGCTCTAAACTGTTGGATGGGATTAAAAAATAAATCTTCTGTGTTGGTAAGTACAGCCAACGATGTATTCCTTTCATTTGAGTCAGTTTAGTATTGAGATATGTATGTCTTAGCCATGATAGCTGATAAAACCGAATATTGAAATAAACAGCAGTTAGGATTAGATGTATTTCACCGTTTCCCAAAAGGTTTATGTGGTTGAGAATCACTAGGATTTCACAACTGATTAGATGAAACATAACAGGGGGTGAAAATCTCTTGACAGGAGATGATGAGAGACCACTCAACTAGGACCGAAAGAGGAGAGAAATGGGTTCTCTAGGCATTTCACAGATGGCAACGAGAAGACTTAATGATAAGGTGTACTGAGGAGAAGTCAAAGATGACTTGGTGGTGTAGCCTGAATTTGTATTTTACTCCTTTTGGAAGTAAAGTTGGAAAATGTTGAATTTTGGGGGCTGGTGGAGTACTGATGTGGAGGTTTCCAGTAGGGCCAGTTGACACTCTGGGGTGTTGAGTCAGGGGTGAGGTCGGGACTAGTGACATAGTAAATTAAGTAATCAAATTTATATTACTACTTGATGGTGCAGTGGTGGGCTAGTGATTTTTTTTTTTTTTTAACACCATACATGATTTTGCTTTGTATTTTGAATAAGGACAAAAAAAGAGTAAAATTAAATACCTAACTCTTGGCTAGTGATTTTATATATTTTAAAAAGGTAACATGTAACTAGCCTTTTTCCAGAAAATTCTAAATAACATTGAAAGTTTACAGAATGACTTTATAGAATAAATTTTATAAGCCAACTGTTAGAATAAGCTGGAAAGAGTGAGCTTTCACTTCATCTTTCCTAGAAGAAAACAGCCCTCCAGCACAGGCTGTCCTTACTCTATGTGTTAGGGGCAGTCGCTCAGTAGCATTGCAGCTGTAGGAATTGATATGCAGAAAACTAGTGTTTCAATGAGTTTAACATCTCCCTTTTCCTACCCACTCCAAGTTAAGTTTTTCAGTAGCTTTACCATCTACTAATCAGTCACTCAGTAAGTATCTACTAGGTGTCTGCAGGAGTCCCTGGATGGTGCAAATGGCTAAGCATTCAACTACTAGCTGAAAGGTTGGTGATTCAAAGTAAGTTTTATTTGTTCTAGGCTGCCCTTGAAAAATGCAGAGCATTTTTACAGGAGGATGAAGGCAAAGGAGTCATTATGGTGACAGATCCTCCATTTGGCGGCCTGGTTGAACCTCTGGCTGTTACGTTCAAGAAGTTAATTGCTCTGTGGAAAGAAGGTCAAAGCCAAGGTGTGTGATTTATTACTTACTGCAAAATAAACATGCATCTGCTGCCTGTGAAATACTAGCAGAGCCCCGTGCATCAGAGCACTGAGAAAATGTGCAAGTCTTGAGTGCGTGTCTTTTTTTAAACAGGCTTATTTTTTGGAGGGGGGGTGGTTTGTTTGTTTTATTCAGTGATGTGGCAAACTTTATTATCATGATACACTTGATGTTATCCTAATCATGTGTTTTTAAAATGGCTTATAGGTAAAATATTAGGTTTTGGTGGGGATAGAGGACGTTATAAAGGACAGCAGTGAGCGTTGTCCTTCAATCAGTGAATATTTACTGAGTGTTCAGGTGCTGGGAATAGAGTAGTGAACAGGACGGACACAAGTCTCTGCCCACGTGAGCCTGACATTTCCCGCTCTTGAAGTCTTTCCCCAAACTCTCAGAGGGAACCAGGCTCTTGCCCAGAGCTCTAAATTTTGCCAGGATTGGGGTGTGGAGGTCAGACATCTAGCAGCCTAATAGTGCTTCTCAGTGACACCCAGATACCCAACCCTGAAGATGGCTTCATGGCCTTGTGTTATTCTTCACTTAAAATGGCTTAGGACTTCAAAGTATTTTATGTAATCACCTAGTTAGCACAATCATTTTTTAAGATAGAGTTTCTAGTTTGCAAATTGATAACTTGTAAGTGTCGGGGTTTATGTGATCGAGCGTCTCCATTAAGTATGCTACATAAGATGTATGCATTGGGGGTGGAACGCAAACAAAATCTGAAATGTGACTCATAGTCTTAAGTATTCCACTTATTTGCGGTTCTAAAGTCCACTTATCAGACTGGATACAATCAGTGTTATTGGGGAGGGAATAAAGAACTTCTGTGGGCCTGCATTCTGGTTCTGCCATGTAGTACGGTGGGCTTGAGCTTGTTACTTGACATCTGGGGCTTCTGTTTCCCCGTTTGTAAAATGGGGTTATTAATACCTGATGAAGGATTGTTTTAAGGAGTCAGTATGGTCAGTGAAAAAAGAGGAAGACCCCTGATGAGATGGATTGACACAGTGGCTGCAACAGTGGGCTTAAACATAACGCTTGTGAGGATGGTGTAGGGCCAGGCAGTGTTTCATTCTGTTGTACATAGAGTCACAGTGTCCGAACTGACTCAATGGTACCTAACAACAGCAGCCTAGCATAGTGCCTAGCCTATACTGGGTGTAAATAATAGCTCTATGTCCTGCCACTCATAAAAATTAATTTTGCTAAGATTGTTTCTAAGGATCTTTCACAATTCAGAAGATTGATTCACCCTTGGAAACAAGATAGTGAGGTGTGGCAGAACTAGGATTTAGATGTAAGGCCTAGGTCAGGCTTCTATCCACTGCAACAGAGCTACCTTTGTGTTCCAAAGTGACAGTCCTTTTTTATTTCCCACTTTGTTGTTAATATCTTTGCCTTTACCTTGATTATGTCATTGTTGTACCTTGATTATGTCACTATTATTAGGTGCCATTGAGTTGATTTGACTCTTACCAACCCCATATGACAGAGTAGAACTGTCCCATAGGGTTTCCTAGGCTGTAATCTTTTAAGGGGCAGATCACTAGGTTTTTGTCCTGCAGAGCTGCTGGGGGGGGTTCGAACTGCTGATCTTTCAGTTAGCAGTGAGTGCTTAAATGTTGTGCCATCAGGGCTCCTTATAATTATAAGAATTATTTTATATACTGTTTGTACCTGTGTTTATATAAAAGAACATCCCCGTTGACCTTTGGGAAAGTCAGGTTGTAAATGTCACTCTGATGAACATTCTTTTGTATGAGAAATTTTTTTGTATGAGATTTGAGTTTACCTTTTGTATGAGATTTAACTTTATTGAACAATTGCAGTTTCTCCTGATACCAGAAGTTTTCCAATTATAGTTATCGATTTTATTTTTTATTTAATGCCAATTTCTGACTCTTCCTCCCCTTTTTTTTGTGATCCACTAGATGACAGTCGCAAAGAATTACCCATTTTCTGGATTTTCCCCTATTTTTTTGAATCTCGAATTCGTCAGTTTTTTCCAAGCTTTTGCATGCTGGATTACCAGGTATAGTAAATTTTCTTACTGGCATGATTGGGAATGGGTATTCTGCTAAAGTAAATATTTCTGGTAAGACTATCCATTGTGTTTGGTAAATTAAAATACTATATGCTGTACTAAAACCTAAAATTATACCATGTGTAGCTTAGTCCCCCCCCTCAAAAAAACCCCATTGCTATTGAGTCGATTCTGACTCATAGTGACCCTATAGGACAGAGCAGAACTGCCCCATACAGTTTCCAAGGAGGTGCCTAAATGTCTGTAATACCCAGGGTGCTTGTTAAAAATATAGATTCTTCAGTACCAAAATAAAGCTACCAAGTCAACATCACAGGGTGAAGTCCCAGGAAAAAAAATATTTTTACCAAGCTTCTCAGGTGATTCTGAAGTGCAGCTAGCTTTTAGAACAACTAATCTAATCTTTTATCATTACCAGGAGATTTCTTACACCCCAGGATTGTCATTGTGAACTTGAGTTTTCTCTGTTTGGAGGTTGTAGAGAAGTAAGTTGCTTTTTCTAGGTGGTAGGATTCCATGCACACTTTCCTGTGCTCTCAGAAGATGTCAAGAACTAAAGAGGGTGTGTACAAGGTCATGGGATATCAGAGAAGGTGGTAATGCCGGGGTCTGGCTGGGAGCATGAGTGTGAGTGCTTTGGTTCAGGGTAGTTATTTACTGAAATGGAGATTGCCTCCTTCACATCAGCTCCTGGTATTTTCCCCACACATCTCCTTCTTCATGTCACCACCCATGGCATTTTCCTCATGCCTTAGGTTAGAGTAAACACCAGTATCCATGGTAGCTCCATAAAAAAAAAAAAAACTGTCCCTCAAGTTCCTTCTTCTGCTTTAACGTCCATTTTCCTGTATTCATTTTCATGGATTCTGACATTTTCCTGTGGTCACCATCAGTACATGTAATCTGACTAGACTCTGACCAAGGCTTTCCAGCCCCAGAACTATAGATGTCTTCACTAGTTGTTCCAAACCAGCACTTGGTTCTAATCTTGAAGGCTATACCTTCATGAAAATTATTTTGAAATTCTGAAATAATTTTATGAAAAATGAGGGGGCAAACCTTAGCTGTGCTTCTGTCCCACACAGCAACTGTTACACTTTCTAAGTATTCATTTCCAGTCTCTCTAAAGCATTTTTTACATATTTGTCATCATAACAGACAATTTTGAATTATTTTTTTCTTCACTATGCCTTATATAAGTGTACATTTTAAAATTGTAACTGCATAATCTTTATGCTTTTAATAACTAGTTATTTCATTAACAGACTATGTTATTGTTTATGTTATCATTCGCCTCTTTTTGGACTAATAGGTTGTTTCTGTCTTTGTTGTTTTTAGTTGCCATTGAGTCAGCTGTGATTCATGGCGACCATATGTATAACAGAACAAAACGTAGCTTGGTCCTGCACCATCTTTATGATCATTGGTGTGTATGAGTTCATTGTTGTGACTGTTGTGTTAGTCCGTCTCCATGAGGGTTTCCCTCGTTTTTGCTGATTTCTACTTTATTGAACATGATGTCATTTTCAAGCAATTGGTCTTTCCTAATGACGTGTCCAAAGTAGAAGTCTTGCCATCCTCATTTCTAAGGAACATTCTGGCTGTAGTTCTTCTAAGCTGATTTGTTCATTCTTGTAGCAGTCCATGATATAGTCAATATCCTTCACCAAAACCACAATTTGAATGCATCAGTTCTTCTGCCTTCCTTTTTCATTGTCCAATTCCATCTTTAAGGTATTATAAATAATACCACCATAAATAGCTTTCATGCCTATAATTTTTTCCATATTTTAGATAACTTCCTTAAAATAGATTTCCAAAACTGAGATTACTGTGTCAAATAGACATTGTTTTCATGGCTTTTGAGCCATATTAACAAGTTCCTTTCCAAAAGTGTGTGGCACAAGCCATCTTAACTGCCTGAGCTCTGCTTCAGACAAAGTCTGCTTCATGCTTCCTTTTTAAGTTTGCTTTTTTAGGAAAAAGAGTCAAAAGGATCTGGGTTTTAATCCTCGTTTTGCCACTTACTGGAGCCCTGGTGGCACAGCGGTTAAGAGCCCGGCTGCTAACCAAATGGTCAACGGTGTGAATCCACCAGTGCTGCTCCTTGGAAACCCTATGGGGCAGTTCTCCTCTGTCCTGTAGGGCTGCCATGAGTCAGAGTTGACTCAACAGCAATGAGTTCTGCCACTTATACCTGGGCCTTACGTATATTACCTAACCTTTCCGAAGCTCATTTGGTCTGTTAAATGAGCATAGTAATAATATGTCTGCCTCATAGGTTTTAAGAATTATATGAGATAATGCATAAAAAGGCTTAGGAACTGTAGAGTAAAGGTTATTGCTGTTACTACGCTGTCATTGTTGTCATTCAGATAGTTCCTCAGTGGGAGTAAGACTCTTCATCGGGTCCTTTTTTTGTACAGGGACCCAAGGGCCCTCAGTGGACTAGTGCATCCACATCCAGAGAAGGAGAGTTTCACTGTGGGCAAGAGCTTAAAATGGTGAGGAGGCCAAAGAAGGCAGACAGAGAATAACGTGGTTAAGGTAGAGTAACCGGTTTTCGTGCCTCGGCAGCCTGTGTTGCTAGGAAAGGACTTTGGGAAGTTTTAGTTCAGAGAGACAGCTCCAAGGTCCAAATTTTTAAAAAATCACAATTCAGTGTGCTGGTGAAAAAAAGTTTCTGATTCAGTCATATGTATCTGACAAGGTGAAAAGCAGTCTTTTCATTAAAGAGAAAGCTAACCTTTGAAAAGAAAAGTGAAAATAAAATCTATAAAGCAAACAAAACACAAAATTTTAAGCCTGTTTTTCATGATTCCGACAAAAAGGTATGAACAGTGTTGTCCATTACACACACATGCTGGAGAAGCCAATTTTGCCACTTTGCCTAATATACTCAGAGACCTAATTTGTTGTACCTCTCCTTGGTGATTTTCCTTCCATTTGTAAAAAAAATTCTCTAGATTTATTATTATTATCATTCCTTTCCGAGTCTTTCACTTTTTCCTCTTCTTCTATTACTTTAGCCTCATTTTGTGGTATGGTACTTTTTTCCTTTTCCATTAGCCTCCTTCATCAAATGAAAAATTTCAGAGCCTCCTCTCCTTCATCACTGATCTTTTCCTATAGACCTTGATTAGGCCTTCTTTCTGACATTGCCTGAGATGATTATAAGCCCCCAAACCACAGCGCCATGAAAAAACAAAATCACTAAATCTCTTACTTCAAAATACTTATCAGTAAGAGAAGAGAGGAAATGCTTCAAGTCTTCATAAAATATAAATTATGTAGACACTTCAGTGATAAAGCAATTGATGAGTACTGAATAAAAATTTCTAGTCATCAAACCAAGAGTTTATCAAGGGCAGATTAGAAAAGAAGGATGTGATAATGAAAAACTCTGATTTTGAGTCAGAAGAAGTTTGAGTTGGAGCACAGCCTGTTTAATTTTGAGAGAAGTCATTTTATCTTCCCAGGTCTGTCTCCTTACCTGTGAAGTAAAGTGATTGAACCAGAACAGGGATGGCAGACAAGTTCCACTTCTAGTGCTAAGCCTGGTAAATCGGTAGTGACTTTCTGGAGCTTTGTTGAGAATACCAGCTCAGTGACAAAGAGTAATGTGATTGATTAGTGATGTCTGCCAGGGGCAGGATCATTAGTGCCTTGTATTTGCCATATCTGAACTAGATGATCTTACAACCCTATATCTTGAACATTCTATGATTTCTCATTTCTGTGTGGAAACCCTGGTGCTACAGCTGCTAACCAAAAGGTCGGAAGTTTGAATCTGCCAGGTGCTCCTTGGAAACTCCACGGGGCAGTTCTACTCTGTCCTGTAGGGTTGCTATGAGTTGGAATCGACTCCTCAGCAGTGGGTTTTGGTTTGGTTTATGTAATATAGAACACATGGCTCAGTTGTCAAGAATAGAGCTATTTGCTTTTGTTATATTTTTTTCCTTTTTTAAAATTGGCCTGTATAAGAACTTTTGTGTTTTTTCAGGGCTAGTTTCACATTCAGAAATGAAAATATTTTGACAGGTATTTTACGAAATTAGTGCAAATTACACGATGGCAACTTAAATTCTGAAAATTCAATACATAATGAGCATAAACCACTTAATGGATTTGGTGCGAAAAGGAAAATAGGTATATACAGTAATGTTAAATAAGAAGCTACGCGGGATGTGGGGAATATGGCTAAAAGACCTTATTGGCGTGGTAGAAATTGGTTGATGGAGCTAAAGAGTGCACTTGGGACCTTTTGAGTATACTGAAATTAAATATAACTCAGTTCTTAGGCAGCTGTGAAAATGCAAGTGCTCTGTCTTATTTAATCTTTGTTTCCCGCAGGACACCTAGAACATCCAGAAAAAAAAAAAAAAACCGTTGCCCTTGAGTTGATTCTGATTCATAGTGACCCTATAGGACAGAGTAGAACTGCCTCATAGGGTTTCCAAGGAATGGCTGGTGGATTCAAATGGCCAACCTTTTGGTTAGCAGCCTAATGCTTAACTACAGTGCCACCAGGGCTCCACCTGGAACATAGTAGGTGCAAAAAAATGTTTGTTGGCTTGCACATCTTGGTTTCTGTGTTATTAGTTTCAGCCTCATGTTACGGAAGACATTTGTGTATAGATAAAATTAAAAGTTACGAATTGCAGACATTTTATGCTTTTCCTCATTTCTATACAGCACTTCATCACATTAATCAGTTCCGTGGAAGAAATTTCCTATTTGAAAATGCCTCTCATCATCATTGTGAGTGAAATGTCAGGGATAATGACGGGAAAATGGTGTATCAGCTCTACCGCTAGTGATACGCAATTTGCAAAATTGTGTTTGCTTTACGGCACTTCCATAGGAGGTTTATTTGTGTGGATAAAGCTATGAAATATGGGTGCATGTTAGAGGTACATTGATTTACTCTAGAAGCATGCATTTTACATACCATGTGTTTATAGTTAATTAGCACAACAAACCCACGTTTAAAAATAATAATAACCTCAATTAGGTTATGCAAAATCAGGCAATCAGCCACCTCCCTGACACATTCTCTAACTCCTTGCGTAATCATAAAGAAATTGCTCTTGTTTTTATTCTCTCTTCCATCTGCTATCTATGGCACAGAATAGTCTATGTACTAGAAATCTTTCTAAAATGTTATTTTCCAGCATTTGAAAATCTTTGTAAGATTCTCTTGCGAAGAATTTTTTTTTCTTGTGACACTCATAAATGCTCAGAACATCTTTGTTGAATTTAATAAGGTAACATTTATTAAGTACACAGAATATTATGAATTTAAATCATTTTAAAAGGAAACTAAGGTACTATTTTGAAGTGATTTTGAAGTGAAATCTATTTTTGTATATTAGCCTTTAATAGGTAACATATACTCATAGAATTTTAGAGTTGAAAAGAAACATAGAGGTAACTTGGCTAATCTCCCGATGTAAAAACCCCCTTCACTAAATTCATGACAAGCAGTCATCTAGCCTCACTTGAATGCTTTCAGTGAGCTGAGTCCTACAGCCTTATAAGGCAACTCAATTTATTTAATAGCTCCAATCGTTAGAAAATTTTCTCACATTGAGATAAAATATGCTCCCCATTAACTTCTAACCATTGGTCCTAGTGCTGTTCTCTGAAGCAATTAAGTGTAAGTCAAATTTTTATTCCACGTGATACCCTTTCAGTTATAAAATAGCTGTCAGAGTCTCCCAGTCTTCTCTTTTCTGAATAAACACCCCCAATTTGTTAAACTATAAATTTTATTTATTCCTATTATTTTCAATAAAAAGGAATCAGTTTATCAATGTCTCTCTTAATGACCAAATACCCAAACAACCAAACCTGTTGCTGTCGAGTCGATTCCAACTCATGGGTACCCCAGGTGTTACGGAGTAGAATTGCTTCTTAGGGTTTTCTTGGTGGTAATCTTAATAGAAGCAGATCTCCAGGCCTTTCTTCCACGGTACTGCCAAGTAGGTTCAAACTGTGAACCTTTAGGTTACTAGTTGAGTGCAAACCGGTTGTGTAATCTAGGATCCTTGATAACTGTGAGTCTTCATATGTGATCTAACCTCTTACTTTTCTTGTGATATTATACTTCTCGGCAGGCCCACTGTGAGCCCACACCAGCTTCTACAGTTGGGCCACTCTGTGACAGCCAAAACCTCTAGGGTTTTTTTCACACTGTCCCTTGCTTAGCTGAGTGTCCTTATCCTATACCCATTTTTGCCCACTGTTTAAGCTTATTAATTATTCTTTCTAAATTTGTTCGTGTATAATCCTGGTAGGCATTTCCCCCACGACTTATCCAGGGCATTGGTGTTAAACTGGACAGGGCCAAAGAGAGTGCCTTGGGATGTGCCATGTAAGGCCTCTCTTTCCATTGTCAGCAATTCCTTGCATTTTTGTGATTTGGTTATTAAATAGCTAACTTGCAAGCCAATTCTGTTGTGAGTCCTAAGCGTGTTCCTATTTAGAACTCAAACAATTCATTACAACTTACTTGAAAGTCGGGATCTACCTGTATTGACCTCATAAAAATCTGATGATATTCTTGTGGACAGCCTAAAGTAGTGGTTCTCAAACATAAGTGTGTTAAAACATAGGTATCTAGGCTTTACCCCCAGAGATTCTGATTTATTGGAGCTTACGTGGGGCTCAGGAAACCCTGGTGGTGTAGTGGTTAAGTGCTATAGCTGCTACCCAAAAGATCGGCAGTTTGAATTCACCAGGCGCTCCTTGGAGACACCATAGGGCAGTTCTACTCTGTCCTGTAGGGTCCCTATGAGTCGGAATTGACTCTATGGCAATGGCTTTTTTTTTTTTTTTTTGCGTGGGGCTCAAGCATTTGCATTTCTAACAAGATCTCAGGTAATGTTGATGCCTTTTACCCACACATCACTCTTTGAGAATGACTGATATAAAGAAAGCTGGATGTAGTGCCCAGGTGGATTCATAGCAGGTTTAAAACCAAATTAAGAATGTGTGTGGGTAATAGGTTGGAGGAGGAGAAGGAAGCAAGAAACTAATAGAAATCATACTTCCTCGCTTCAGTTTACTTTCAAGATAATCTGCTGAGATTGGAAGTTGAGTTAGGGATATTGAGGCGAGAGGTAAATGTTTGAAATTGTCTTGTGGGGAGAACAACTAGAGTTGTGAATCTCTCGTTTCATCTTCATCTTTCTGTTTACCTCTCGCCTATGCTGATGTTTTGGATTTTATCGAGGGTTGCTTTGTGGCCTAAAATGTGGTTTATTCTGAAGAACGTTCCTTGTGGGTTGGAAAAGAATGTATACTTTGCTGTTGTTGGGTGGAGTGTTCTGTGTATGTCTGTGAGATCAAGTTGGTTGACTGTGGCATTTAGATCTTCTGTATCTGTGTTGAGTTTCTTTCTAGATGTTCTGTCCTTTACCAAGATTGGTGTGTCGAAGTCTCCTACTATTATTGTGGAGCTGTGTGTTTCTCTCTTCAGTGCTGTTAGAGCTTGTTGTATGTATTTTGGAGCCCTGTCGCTGGGTGCATAGATATTTATTAAGGTTATGTCTTCTTGGTGAATTGCTCCTTTAATCATTATATAATGTCTTCCCTTGTCTTTTATGGTTGATTTTGCCTTAAAGTCTATTTTATCTGAGATTAGTATTGCGACTCCTGCCCTTTTTTGGTCATTGTTTGCTTGGTATGTATTTTTTCGTCCTTTGATTTTTAATATATGTATGTCTTTGTTTCTAAGGTATGTCTCTTACAGACAGCATATTGATGGATCATGTTTTTTAATCTATTCTGCCACTCTCTGTCTCTTTACAGGGGCATTTAAGCTATTTACATTCAGTGTGATTATTGATAGGTTTTTTTTTTATGAGTTTATTGCTGTCATATTTTACTTTTTGCGGGGGGAAGTGCTGATATTTTCTTTATTCCTTGTATTTTTCTGTGCTGAGTTCCTTTTGTTTGTGGGTTTTCTTTTCTTTAATTATTATAGATTTTGTGTTTACTGAGTCTTCATGCTTTTCTTTTTTTTATTCTGATGAGTAGTTTTGTTAACTTTCTTTGTGGTTACCTTGAAATTTACCCTTATCTTCCTAAATTTGAATCAGTCTTTTATTACTTGATACTGCCTTGACTTCCTCTCCCATTTGAAAGTTCTATACCTACACATTTTATTCCCTTTTTTATTCTTTTGACATCAGTCGTTTATAGATTGATGTCTGTTTCTCTGTTTTAAGTCTTTAATCTTTGTTCTATCATTGAAAGTTCTTTACCTAGGTTGGCATCTGGCTGACGCTGTCCTGTGTCCTAGACTAGGTTGTTGTCTGATGTTGATTCTCTAACTGAAGGACTCCCTTTAATATTTATTGTAAATTTGGTTTGGTTTTTATGAATTCCCTTAATTTCTGTATATTTGGAAATGTCTTAATTTTGTCATCGTATTTGAGAGAGAGTTTTGCAGGATGTATTATTCTTGGTTGGCAGTTTTTCTTTCAAGGTTTTATATATGTTGTCTCATTGCCTTCTTGCCTGCACAGTTTCTGCTGAGTAATCAGAGTTTAGTCTTTTTGTTTTCCCTTTGTAAATGGCTTTTCACTTTTCTCGAGCTGCTCTCAGGATTCTCTCTTTGTGTTTGGTTTTGGCAAGTGTGATTATGATATGTCTTGGTGATTTTCTTTAGGGTCTAAGCTATATGGGGTTCATTGAGCTTCTCAGATGATCACCTTTTCATCTTTCATTGTATTTGCAAAGTTTTCTGCCAGCAAACCTTCAACAATCTTCCCTGTGTTTTCCATCTTCTCCCCGTTCTGGAACTCTGATCACATAAAAATTTTTGCTCTTAATTGTGTCACACACAGTTCTTAAGTGTTCTCTTATTTTTCCTCAAACGAAGTGGCATCCTTGGATTTGTCTTCAATCTAACTGATTCTCTCTTCCATTTTTTCCAATTTCTTAAACCTATTGAATTGTCCATTTCTGAAATTTTGTTGCTTATCTTTTGGATTTCTAGTTGCTGTTTTTGTATGATTTCTAATTATTTGTTTTTACGTTTTCTTGTATTTTTTTTTTTTTTAATTCTTCTATTGCTGTGTGTTTTCCTTGATTTTGGCTGTGTTTTCGTTGGTTTTCTCGATTTTGTCTATTTTTTCCTTTGTCTTGTCTGTATTTCTCTTGATTTCTTTCCTCATCTCTTGGAGAGCCCTAAATATTAGTCTTTCGAATTCCATATCAGGTAGTTCCACTGCCTTATCTTCTACTGAAAGGGCACCTGAGTCTTTATTTTGATCACTTGCCAGAGCCATCTTGTCCTGGTTTTTGTATGTCTTGATATTGTCTGCTGTCTCCAAGATGTTAAGGTATTATTTTCCTTATTTATCGATTGTATGTTCATTTGTTTCTTTTTTGCTTTGTTTTGATATGTCAGGTCAGGCAGGTCAGGCGTGCGTGCTGCTTGCTCGTTTGTGGGCATGATAGCTCTTACCACCTTGTCTGGGTGGTCAGGGCAGCAGCAGTTAGGGTGAACCTATTTCGCTGTACACTGGTTTGCTGAGGTGGTTGAGGATGGACTGGTGGGTGCTGTCTGCCACCTGATTTTGGCCCAGCATTGTGGGAGTGTTCACAGCCCCTTGCTGGATAGGTGGTGGTGTTGGACGGGGAGCGGTATAGGCCTACTTCCTACCATTCAGCAGCTGGTTAAGTGGTGAGAGGGGCGGGGTGGTGTGGGGCCAGTGAGGTAGCAGGCCTGAGCACCAGGGAAGCTCTAGCCATGGCAGCGTAGTGGGGGCTGGTGGGAAGGAGTGATGGCATACGAGGCCAGGTTGGGGAGGGGGGAAGAAAAGAGAGATAAAGAAAAAAATGTAGCTGGTAGGTGGGGTTGGGGCAGACCTGGGGGCTAGGTGGGAGTGGGAAAGAAAAAAGAAAAACAGGAAAAAAAGAAAATGAAAAAGGGGGAAAAGTAGTGGAGCAGTGCAGGTTGGCCATTGGGTGCAGGGTGGATCCAGGGGCCGGGGGAAGGAGGGGAGGTGACATACTGGGCTAGGTGGGAGGGAGGAAAAAAATAACAAAAGCGTAGAAAGAAAATAAAAAATGACATGTTGGGAGCCACGGGTGAGGGTGGGGTAGACCTGGGGCAGCAGCGGGTCGGCGCGTCAGCGGCTCTGTAGTCATGCGTAGGGTCCAGCGGGAAGGTAGGGAGGTAGAGTACAGGACTAGGTGGGAGGGCAAAAAAAAAGGAAGAAAGAGGAAAAAAATAATTAAAAAACTGCATGGTTGGGGCCATGATTGGGAGTGGGTCTGACCCGATGGCAGGTGGGAAGGAAGGGGAGGTGGATTACAGGGCTAGGTGGGAGGGAAAAAGAAAATAAAGAGAAAAAAATATGGCAATGTGGCAGGATCTACTGGGTGGGGGCAAGGTGGACCTGGGACAGTAGCGGACCATTGGCTCTCTAGCTTCTGTGGCGTGGCAGGGTCTGGTGGCGGGGGAAGGGGGGAATTGATGTATGCCACTAAGTGAGATGGAGAAAGAAAAGGAAGAAAGAAAAGATAAAGAAACTGGCGATACAGTGGGGCCCAGATGACTGGTCAGAGGGCAGGTTAGAAGTGAAGGAAGGTGATGTATAGGGGTAGGTGGGAGGGAGATAGGAGGAAAAAGAAGAGAAAGAAAAAAGAGAAAAATAGGCATGGGTTGAGCCAGTGAGTGGGGACCTTGTGGACCTGGGGCAGTGGCAGGCCAGTGGCTCTCTAGCTGCAGTGGTGTGGCATGGCCTGGCGGGAAGAGGAGAAGGTGGTGTGTGGGGCTAGGTAGGAGGGAGAAAGAAAAGGAAGAAAGAGAAAAGAAAAAAGATGGCGTAGTGGGAATTGGGAGGCGGGGTCGGGGCAGACCTATGGTGGTGACAGGCTGGTTGCTCTGTAGCTGAGGCAGCACAGTGTGGCCCAGTGGGAAAGAGTGAGTGGAGGTGGTGTACGGTTCTAGGTGGGAGGAAGAAAGGGAAAAAAAATACTGCAGTGGGAGACAATGGGTGGGGGTGGGGCAGACCTGGAGCAATGATGGACCTGTGGCTCTCAGGCCGATGCAGCATAACCTGGCCTGGCCAGGGGAGGGGCGGGTGGAGGTGGCATAGGGGTTGGGTGGGAGGGAGAAAGAAAAGGAAGAAAGAAAAAAGACTAAAAAGAAATGCCTTGGCAGAATCTGGTGGGTGGGGGTGGGGCAGACCTGAGGTAGCAGTGGGCCAATGGCTCTCTCTAGCTCATGCAGTGTGGCCTGGCAGAAGGGATGGAAGTTTTGTACAGGGCTAGGCAGGAGGGAGAAAGAGAAGGAAGAAAATGGGAAAAAATGGCATGGCGGGGGGCCGGGATAGACCTGGGGTAGTAGTGGGCCCATGGCTCTCTAGCCAAGTGGCATAGTGTAGCCCATCGGGAAGGAGTGGAGGTAGCCTATGGGGCAGAAGGGTTAGGGGTGGAAAGCATGTTTCTCTGGTTACTGGGTGCTGTGTCTCCTGTTGGGAGTTCAGTGCTGTTGCCTGCCTGTACCCCCTGTCTGAGGTAATTGCTGTCTTTGTTCTAAGATGGCAACACTGTGCCCTGTTGACTGGCAAGGGAACCTCCACTCCATATCTCTCCTCGTGCTCTGTTTTCCATCAGTTTTCTTCTTCCTTTCAGTGTTTTATCTAGGTCTTTATTCCTTCATTTGATGCTTAGGGTTTCAGGATTAACGTTTGTATCTGTTTTACTTAGCCTTTCAGGTCTTTGCTACAGAGGAATGGCATGGTGCTTCTGTCTGTGGCGACATATTGGCTCCATCTCCTCCTGCTTAACAAATCTTGTGTTGACTCATTTGAGTAAATTTTCTTTTTGCCTTTTTTTTAATTTAAACTTTCTAGGTAGATTATGATAATCATGTACTTTATAAACATGGAAAGACAGGTCGAAAACAGTCTCCTGTGCGAATTTTCACCAACATTCCACCTAATAAGATAATCCTTCCTACTGAAGAAGGCTACAGGTAAGATCATAGCAGGACTTCGATATCCATGAATCACTGAAAATAAACAAAATGGAACAACCAGAATCGAAATAATGGGAATGTTCACGCATTGTGAAGGACGTAACCAATGTCACTGAACAACTTGTGTAGAAATTTTTGAATGGGAACCTAAACTGAAGTGTAAACCTTCATCAAAAACACAATAAAGTATTATTATTAAAAAAATATATATATATATGTATATATACAAATCTCTAAAAGTAAAATGTGTTTAATTTTAAATTTGGTCCATAATTTTATATTGAATTTGGATTACATCCACTTTTTGTAAGAGGTGTCTTGTAAACTTTTATCTACTGCGTTCATCTCAGTGAGTACCTGTAGCTGATTTCTCTACGTTTCTTTCTTTCATCTAGATTTTGCCCTCTGTGTCAACGATATGTTTCTTTAGAGAATCAACACTGTGAGCACTGTGATTCTTGTACATCCAAGGTACTGTTTTCTTATGGAATACCTCTTTATTAGTTTTATTTTACTTTATTAATTTCACTACTTTGGTGTAATGTTATTTTTTAATATTATAATTTACATCAATATGCATGCTCATTTATTAGTCTTGCTTTAATGTTATATGTTAATTATAATTATGGAGGTCAACAGGCTTTTTAAAATACTTAATTGCCTTCATCATCATCAGCAAGTATTTGAATTCATTTTTACATAGCACTATATGACTGCCAAAATTATGAGTGTTTCAAATAAGGCATTAAATGAGTGCTAACTTTATATCTACGTGTGTATATAAAATTTATATATACTTATGTGTTACAAATAAGGCATTGATTTACTAGATAACCATCACTATTCCAGTGAAATAATAATAACATGTATTCTGCACATTTATGTGCCAGGCCTTTTCCTGAAAGCTTTATATGGATTAACTCATTCAGTCTTCACTTCTCTCAACAGCCCTATGAACTAGGTACAGTTATTCCCTGGTTCTTACAGATGAGGGAAGGCTACAAAGGGACATAAAACCAAACCAAACCCAGTTACTGTTAAGTTGATTCTAACTCGTGGCAACTCCATGTGTGCAAAGTAGAACTGTGCTCCGTAAGGATTTCAAGGCTGTCACTTATTGGAAGCAGATTTCCAGGCCTTTTTTCAGAGGCACCCTGGATGTGTTTGAGTCACCGAACTTCTAGACAGTTGTCGGGTAACAGTTTTTGTTACCCAGGGATTCCAGACCGGTGACATACCTCTATTTGTTGTTTAGAAGGGTAGGATGATACTTAAGATGCTTTGTTTATTTTAAGTAAATCTGGTCAGAAAGGGCATGTGAAGCTCAGTTTGGCTGATCAGTGCAAATTATTCCCCAAAGAAAAGGTTATATTTATATAACTACTGGAAAGTATGTTTTTCATAATTGTATAATTTTATTACTGGTTATACTTGTTTTTAACTATGTAGCACATCTGATGACATATTCTTTCCATTAGTTTAGGAATTATTTGCATTCTTCATTTCTAAATATTATGCCTACATTTTATAAAGTTCAAAATGGAGAAGACAAAACTTTAGTATTTAGGGTGGGCACATAAGCTGTAAAAATAAACGAAAGCAAGGATGATTACAAAACCCAGAATAAGTGTTACTCTGTGTGGGAGGAGGAAGGCTGTGATTAGGAAGGGGGACATGGGGAGGTTCCTGGGGGGCTGCTGAGAGTCTCTTTCATGACCTGGTGGGTTTTATCAGTGTTTTTAATACAGGTAGTCCCCGACTTAGGACGTGTTCAAGTTACGGTGAACTACATTTACCATCTGGGCTTTTCTTTGTACATCTTATCCTTTGTAATATGTACTACATACAGTGTTGCAGCATGTGATTTGCTGCTGTTATCCCTCTCAGATGTTCACTCGCAGATATTCAGTGTTATGGTTTACTGGTCAAAATACTGCCATATAGCAGGCTCTGGCAATAATAATGAAAATGAAAAAAAAAAAATCAGAACTGACAATGGAATTGTCAGAATGGAACCCTGTTGTAAATCGGGGACTACCTACACTCGTTAAGCTGGACATATATGTTTTATGCACTTTTCAAGATAATGTTTTATTTCACTGCTTTAAAATTACTTGAACAGTAACCAGTAATATCTATCTAAATTACATAAATTTCTCAAATTTGAATTTAATGAATTTTTATTGTACAGTATGGACACAAAATTATGAGTCATTCTATTGAAATTTTTATTGAGTCCTTTTTTTGTGCAGATTGGTTTGCTTTAACTACGTAGACTTTCAAGATCATCGAGATAAATCTCCCAGTTTTACAGTTAAGGAAATTGAGGCCCAGGGAGGAGGCATAGGAGTTGAGTGGAGAAATGCATAAATTAAATCAAAGCATTTAATTGTGAAGCCCAGGAAAGTGAGAAATAAAGAATGAATAATTTACACAGACTTTAATTAGACATTTTAATTTTTAATTGTGGAACCTGATTTTTAGTGACAAATTAAACATAGTTTATAAATTGTTTTTGTAGGATGGCAGGAAATGGAACCATTGCTTTCTCTGCAAAAAGTGTGTGAAGCCTTGTGAGTATTGAGACTTGGTGTTTGAGAGCCTTTAAAACATTTCAGAGTTTTTCTTCATCTAAATAGGATTTTTATTTAATTGTATTCATAAAAGAAAAAATAGCAAATGTAGAGATTTGCATTCATTTACTTGCTTTTTTAAGTTTTACTGTTACCAAATTGTATATTCTCTCCTTCACAGGGAGAGGCGGTTCTGCTAACCTGTTTCAGTGCAGTAGGAGTTGATTTGGCTTATCTTAATAGGCCCCTGCTATCCCAGTGGCCGGGAGCTCATTGGAGAAGGGCTGAATTTGTTGCTGTGTCACGAGAAGAAGTTAGCTGGCTTGTGTGGGATTCCACCCTCTTTGCCTTGTTTTCTTAAGCCAAATTATAACCAGATATACAAACCAATCACAATATTTGAAGTAAACACTATGCATGTTTTCTTATCTTAAAAGTTAGTAAAACGACAAATTATAGGAAATAAACTTCTTCTAAAAGGTAATTGTTATCTTTCAGCCTGGATCCACTGTACCGTTTGCAGTTACTGTGCTGCTCCACATCATTCCTGTGGCGGTCCTAAAGATGGCTGCTTCGTCTGTGGTGAATTAGATCACAAACGTACCACTTGCCCTAACATCTCCTCATCTCAGAGAGCAAACAAGTTAGTTGAATTCTTTTATTTACTAGAAAAATCTTTCCTTGAACAGCTCACAGAGATCAAGCTGTAAAAGTATGTAGTCAGAGGATTCAAATGTGCTCACTTAATTGTGACCAAAAAAACCAAACCCATTGCCGTCAAGTCGATTGTGACTCGTAGCCATCCTAAAGGACAGGGTAGAACTGCCCCATAGAGTTTCCAGTGAGCACCTGGTGGATTTGAACTGCCAAACTTTTGGTTAGCAGCCACCAGGGTTTCATTCGCTATTATCGTTGAAAAGATACTAATAAAACATTTAAAGTCACAATCTCTACTAGTAATCATTTACTAAAAAATTAAGTATTGTTTGCATAGATGGAGGCAGGATATGAAGATGAGTCAAAGAGCTTGCTTTCAAAAAGTTCACAATTTTACAGGATAAGACATGAAAATAACCAAAATATAAGGCAGAAACTGATTAACTGTACCTGTCCTGTGTCCAGTTGTAATTTGATAGAGGGAGAGGTTATGTTTCACTGTGGGGTAAGAGTTCAGGCTTTACTGAAGGACTCTTTAAGCCAGTCTTCCAGGGACAGATCAGGTTTAGACTTGTGGTAGCAGGAAAGGCTGGAGAAGGTATTTCAGATTGAATGTAACATGTAATTCCATGGTAGAGAAATTGTAAAATGAAATTATTTCTTAAAAGCAAGTCAGACGAAAGGAAAATACTTAAAAATATTTAATATGTAAATGTTTCAAACTTTTATTGCCATTCTTTTCTATGATTATTTTCACTACTACCACCAATATTTGGTATTGATTGTAGACCAGAGAAAAGTTATACCAGTAACAATAGCATATTTACTATTGTTAAATGTAATTACCATTGCTATTTCAACCAGGCTAATTTGAATGATTATAATTATCTTTTTTTTGTTTTTAAACTAAAGGGATGATAGGAATTGAACCCTCTTGTTTTATGGATAAGAAAACTGAGACCCTTTCCTAAGGTCACATGGTTATTAGGTAGAGATTACCAGATATCCAATTTCACATTACATGAACGTTTGAAATCAAGATAGAAGATTCTGAGCCGTCATGTGAGCTGTGATGAAAAAACACCTATTAGTATTAGAAGTATATGATGCATTCATTAGTTAATATTTTATGATTGTATTAGGATTCTATTGTCTCTTTTTATTTTCTTTGTGAAAATTAATTTTTTTCATTAAAACCCAGCCACTTGAATTCTACCTCCTACTTAAACTGACTTTTCCATTACTTTTTATCAGATTTACTCTATTTTAAATAATTTTTTCTATTAAGTAACCCGAATGGAAGTAGAATTTTAAAAACATTAAAGAGGCTGTCGTGTAGGCTTTTAATATCTTAGAAAATTAGTAAAGAGATACTCAGGTTTGATATGCATAAGCTTTAGTTTACTGCAAGGTAGTCATGCAGGTAAGACCTCACAACATTCATTTAGAACTGGAGAATCAGAATTTACAATTACGATTACAATGTTGGTCAATGGTTAGAGTCCAAATCTTTTGCTTTCAGGTTTATACCTTTGATGAGAGGTCTCAGGAGGCAGGCTTCACCACAGCTGGAACTCATTAGAGATCCCTTACAGCTAGGGTCCAAGGCCAGTGGTGGTGGACAGAATCTCAGTTCCATATCTATCTTCTCTCAGTACGCGAGCAGAAATTTAGAGTTTATATGTGAATTTATCACCTTGGCTTCTCGTGAGGGCCAGTGTGATGTCAAAGACTAGTATGTTCTGTCTTTTCTTCAGGGTTAGAGAGTAGCCAAAAGATGCATTTTCTCTTCAAGGTTAGACATTAGGGAGGTTGTTTAATTAATGTTGTTTTCTTGTATCACAGGATGCTGGGTCAGAGTGAACTTAAAGGTTATTTACATTCTTTACATACTTCACATGCTCCTGTGTTTCTGTGTCTAAGTTTAGAAATTTTCTAAATTACTTTATTAGGAGAGCCTCAGAGTGGTAGACATAGTTCTAAGTTCATATTATGAGTGCTTATTCATATGTATTTTGAAAGCATAATAGTGTCTTAGACCTTATGGGATTTGAGATCATTATAGAAACAGACAGAACTTATTGACGAATCTTATAAAATCTTCTAGTAGAAACCTTTAAGAGTAGAATGCAACCTAATAAACTATCGGTCTGTGACTGTTACACTATTCTCAGTAGGAACAGGAAGATAACACCTCTGTAAACTCATGATACATAGAAACTGAACTTGCATTCTTACACACACACACACACACACAAATAACCAAACCTGTTGCTGTCGGACTCATAGATCCTATAGGACAGGGTAAAACTGCCCCAGAGTTTCCAAGGCGCTGCTGGTGGACTCGAACTGCTGACCCTTTGGTTAGGAACCAAACGCTTAACCATTGTACCACCAGGGCCTGGTAGGCTCTTTCCTGGGTTTTAAATATCCTCAGTTAGTCTGTTTTGTGGTAATACAGTACAACCTGTGAGAGCTGGAACGTGACAGGACTGCCTTGTTTTTCTGGGTCTTGAAAGTTTTCGGCCTTTGACAGGTTGCAGTCTTACTACTTTTCTGTTGCTCTCTATTTGTGGAAAATATTTGTGTTTTCCTTCTCTGACAGGTTTCCACCTTACACAGGTTCCGGCTTTCACAGGTTTTACCGTATATTGTTTTCATTGTGGGAATTCATCTGTGTCTTTCAGTACAGATTTTAGGAAGTTTAAGTCTAAGAGCAAATCCATGGGGATGTGGTATACCTGGTCATTCTTAAATAGTATTTTACTTGCTTCTCTCAGAGAAGACTCCTAAACTCTTGCTAACATTTCTCTTAAAAAATTTTTTATTTTAAAATTAACAAGGCTATGTTATTTTTTGTCTTTAAGATAGTAAAAAAATAATTTTAATAGTATTTTAGGCATACATGGCATAAAAGATCTTTCTAGCTTATGTTTTTTACAGCTGTTTTATATTAATTTGTTTTTCCTTAATGCTAATTTTCCTTTGGTTGTGAACTAGAATGATGCTGGCTCCCTCTTGTGGTTAAAACTCATTTTGTCAATTACATAAATACTTTTAGAGGACAAAGACTAAAAAAAAAAAAAAATTTTAAGTAAAAACAATTATTTGATTTATACTCAATCAGTTCATCACAGCTTCAAGACTTTACATCTGCAAAGCTTTGTTTATTCATATTGAAAATGAATATATTAAGATTTTTTTCCACCTATTTTTGTTTACTGTATCCCCTAGTGAAATCTGGTTATAGTGTTGATTTTTAGTCATGCTTATTCGTGGATGAGCCAAAGAAAAATTTGTTTAAATTTATTTGTACAGGCATTGACTTTGTTATCAAGAGATTATACTATACTTCATTAAACTTGCTAAATCATCACTTATCAGGAAATTATCTTACATTTAAAAATTGGCTGGGGGAAAGAGGAGATTTGTATAACGTGCAAAAACAATATAAAGATGACTGTTTTCATTTTGAACTGATAGAATATTCCAGTCCATAGTGCAAAGTCTACATACGGAACATTGCAAACTTGTCAAGCGAAACTGAATAACACTTGAGTCGTGTGGAACTACTACTAATATTTATTGAGTGATTACCATATGCTTAGCATGTTGCATAGCTGAGTAATTTATAGTAATGCATAGCATCCAAAATGATTAAAAGCAGTTTCTGGAATCAGTCTAGTTTTGCCACTTCCTCACTGGATGATCGTAGATTTTCATAGCCTTAATTTCTTTTCCTAAAAAAAGCCTAGGGAAGGGATAGGAGGGTGATTTCCGCCTCGTCTGTCTTCTAGCTCTTTGAAGTCAAAGATTATGCCCATTCATTTTTGTATTCTTGACACTTATGCCGAGTGAACAAAAAGTGAGGCTTAAGTTTGGTTCACTAGGGGATTATGTATTGTTTGTGAAACCTTTCGCAGGTTTTGGTCCCGGGAGGTCAAAAATAAGCTTTTCCGCAGGGCTTGTGGTTTACGAGAGGTGAAGCTAACTATTGATATTGCTAGCTATCAAAAACCAAATCCATTGCCGTCGAGTCAGTTCCGATTCATAGTGACCCTATAGGACAGAGTAGAACTGCCCCCTAGGGTTTCCAAGGCTGTAATCTTTACAGAAGCAGACAGCTGCATCTTTCTCAAGTGGAGCAGTCCGGTGGATTCGAACCGCTGACCTTTCCATTAGCAGCCGAGCACTTTAACCACTTCACCACGAGGGCTTCTGTTATTGCTGACTAAACCAAACCAAAACCAAATCCAGTGCTGTCGAGTCGATTCCGACTCATAGCGACCCTGTAGGACAGAGTAGAACTGCCCCATAGAGTTTCCAAGGAGCACCTGGTGGATGTGAACTGCTGAGCCTTTGGTTTGCAGCCATACCACTTAACTACTACACCACCAGGGTTTCCTTTTGCTGACTAGTGACGGGAAATTTCTAGGCTTGCCAGAACTGTTAAGCCCAACCTGTTCTCTGGTTCATGATACGATAAATGGTATTCTTCCAGCTTGGAGAAAGTGAATGTACAAACCAGTAGTCTCTCTCAGCCACAGATTGCCCGTAACTTAGTTCAGAGAATGCCAGAAGCAAATGATCTGTTTTTTTCTGGTGTGGTTTAGTGCTTTTAGAGGGCAGGGTCCAGCTTTTTCATTTTGAAGCTAGTTTTCAGGAAGACAGGGACCACGAAATGTGGACAACCTGTATGGCACTTGCCCAGGACTTTTAGTTCCTGAGGAAAGGAAAATTAGCCCAAGGACTGTAGGACTTATAAAATGGGCCCCTTCCAGTGTTGTCATTTTCCCATTATGCTAACTGCCGAATGCATAGGTCCTTTTTGTAAAAAATGTAATTCAGGAGTTTGAAGATTGAAGTGCTGAGTTGAGCAGTATGGATGTACCAAAAAAAAAAAAAACAGAAAAAACCAAAAACATAACTCATTGGCTTGACTACCTCTGTGATGTGTTTGTCCTAAACAGATTGTTCTAAATGTGTAGTAACCATCTTTCAAAGAAATTTCTTTTCTCAAACATTTTGTTTGGTCAGGCTTCTGGCTATCTCCTTGTTACTATGGTAAGAGTTCTGTGGATTTATGCTTATAATACAGTAAATTCCTTCTCTCCTCTGTTTTCTTATTTGGTTAGCTAGTTAATTAAACTTCAACATAATTACAGAATTCACTGTGCTCATTCTACAAAATAATTTAGTACCTTGTTTTTCAGAGCTGTCAGGAAGCAGAAGCAAAGAAAAAGTAATAAGATGGAATTGGAGACCACTAAAGGACAATCCATGAATCATACATCTGTTAGAAGGAAAAAAAAAGAGAAGGGAAAGAGCCCATCAATATCTTTGCTCTTAAATGTCCAGTGACTTGAGAATCAGAAAAGATTTATAGTCCAACCTTTGATGACATTTTCTGAAAGTGCCACACTGGACTTAAATTCAGCCACTTGCAAAGGTTTGTACCTGGCTAAGCCAGATACAGTCAGGCAGTATATGCTGGTTTATAGATGCCTTGTCCACCTCTCTGGAGACCTGGGGAGTTGTTCCATCCTTAGCTGGCTTACTAGCTCTCTCTGCATGCCTTCCTTCTCTTTTCCAACCATACTATTTTAGCCTCCTTTATCTGAAAAATGGACATACAGCATTCTTTTGCAGAAGGTGTCAGAAGAAAATGAAAGTGAAAACTTAAGAATTTTTGTTTACATTGAATATAAAACTCTGTTAACTTAGAAATGGAAATATTTGAAGTTAAATATTAAAACAGTATGAGATGGTTTAAACTCCACTTGAAAAGAAACGTACAATGTACAATTATTTTTAGGCTGCATCTGAAGATGGAAATAGTTTTGACAAAGGCACTCTGAAGATATAAATATTATAATTATGATGACATTACTATTAAATATTTACTTGTAAAGTACATTTTATAGTTGTCCTTCAATGTACAGAATCACTTGTCTTTGTTGAATGAATGAGACATTTAGAATCAACGAGCTGTGTCATCTTGGCTTCTTTTAATCTATGCTGTTAGTGTATCTCTATGTGTAAGTAGTAGCAGAAAGCAGGCTAGTTTGGTGGTTTAAACCCTCACTCATATCCTAACACTTCCTGGCTGTGTGTCCTTGACCAGGTCACTCACTCTCTAGAAGCCCGTTACTCATTATTACAATAAGGATAATAATAGGTAGACCCAGGTTTGCTTTAGTGAGTTAAATGAGACACATGTGCCTCACTCATGGCTCTCTTCTGTCACTGGTGAGCCATGGTAACAAATGAAGATTGCTGGGGAGGCCCAATGTTAATCCTCCAGTGGTCCAGTATCAAAGCACTGCAGGGAGCAGTTTATACTCAAGAGAACAAACAGTTCATCTCCCCATTTCCCTGCTAGATATCTGACATTATCTCCTCAAAACTGAATAGTTTCGAATGGCTTCCACCTGCATAATGGCTTTCCCTTGTCCCCAAACTACCGCTTTAGAGCAAATTTGGAGGCATCTTTGCTTGGGGTTAGCTGGAGTCCCCTGTGAGTAAGGTTGGAGGGAAGTGCACTCCATCTGGTGTTTGAATTCCAGGTATGTTAGGCCTTTTCGATACATGAAGTGGAATACTCTAGCGTGGCCCTGATCGTTGTGGTAGTGGTATATTTCAGGTGACATCCAAGGATGGGCCAAGTTCCTGGACTTTTAGAAGCATCAGAAAACTCTTCTCTTGCCCCCTAGGTCACGTGGGTTGCTATGCTGGTAGGAGGGACAGATTTGGAGGTGATTAGATGAGATGTGAACCTGGTAAAATCATTGTAAGATTAACCTTCTCTGAGTCAGACACGGACAGGGACATTGCCTCACTGTTGTGGTATCCACCATACATGATAACTATGAAATTTCTCAAGTATCTCTGTCTGGCACCCAGACACCTGTGGGACCATGACTCCTGAAGAATTGAGCCCTAATGGCTAATGGTTATCATCACATTATTTCCTTAATTTTAAGACACCATCAATTTTTTCTTTTTTTAATTGTAAAAATATATATAACACAACATACGTCAATTCAACATTTATGTCTCGCACGTTATAGGTGCTCAGTAAAATTGTTTTGAAGGATAGAATTTTCTAGAAGTTTTCAGATGGTAGGCATGCGTAAGATATGGAGAGAACTTCTATTTTCTGTTTCCTGTAAGGGCTGAAAAAAAGGGAAAACAGATCTACACAATTCTGATAGGAATTTAGAGTCAATACAAGGACTATTCTAACACTGAGGTTTTCAATGCTGGAATGTGCTGTGTGAGGAAGATTGACAGCCTTATCTGGAAGTCTTTAAACTTAGAATAATTTGGCTTCCTAGGTTGTTTTAAGAAAAACATTTATGTTGATGTCTGGCCTCTTCGAAGTAAGCTATAAAATACTAGGCATCTGGGAGAAGTTTGACGAGCTTTTGGGTATAAAACCACAGCCTGCAAAAGGCCCTGGGGAGATGCCACCTCCTTCACGATGTCCTTGTTGTTCTCTCCAGGGGAATAGCACTTCTCTTGCCAGTGCAATAAAAATACAATGTGTGCTTGTGTGTGTCTTAATTTGTACTTCTCTTAAGGTACTTAAAGCATGCGCTGTATTAGAATGACTTTACTCGTTTACCTCATTACACATTAGAAGCTCACTGATGACAGGGGCCTTGTGGACATAACGATGTTTGTTCACTGGTTCCTGGAGCTGCCCCTTGCGCCCGGTGACATCAGAGATAACCAGCTGCATCATGTATGATCTGGGTTACTCCACCCAACAACTCTGGGAATTAGGCAGACAGCCTAACGCATTTCTTTACACCAAGACAATACCTTCCAAGTGTTAAAAAAAAACCTTCCAAGTGTTAGGTGCTTATAAATACAGATTAAGTGAGTGGAAATGCCTCAAAACCTTAACTCTGCTACTTGAATAGGAAGCTAACACACTTAGAGTTGCCCAGGTGAGGAACACTTCCAGAAAATGGAAAGGAAAATCTAATTTCATTTATTTGATGCTATTTTAATTGGAGCATTAGGACATGTGTTAAGTTACTTGAAAGTGATATGATACGATCATATGATATGATTTCTACTATTTGATTTCAGGTGAGCTAGTGTAGACTGAGGGAAATAGCAGCAAAAGTAAGCAAGTAAGCAAGCAGACGTGCTAGCTCTGAGTTTTACCCCATTAGCTGGACAGTCACAAGATTCTCAGACTGGTTAGTTGCTGAATACCACTGCAGATGAGACAAGGTAATCCCTAAGAAACAGCTGGAGTAGGCAGACCTCAGTTTCTTCACCTACAAATGTGGCAGTGAGGAGTGGGAGCAAACTAGGGAAAGTCACCCAAACATTCTGCATGTTAAAAGGGGACTATTAATACATGAGCCCAGTAAATCAAAGAAAAAATCACCCCAATCCTACTACCCAGAGAGAATCACTGTTAAAACGTTGAGGTTTATTCTTACGGATAGATTCTTGCATAGATAGCAATACAGACATACCCTAAGTTTTCCCCCACAAATACAGAATTGTTAATTATTCCTGTTTTGTAACTCACTCTTTTTCATAAATATGTTGTGGACCTCAATTTATAACAACAGTATTTTTTCCAATATGGATATGTCGTATTTTAAAAAATGAATCTCCCATGGTTGGACACCTAAGTTGTTTGCATTTTTTCACTATTATAAACAAGTCTGATGAATGTGCTTATAACCAAGTCTTATTTCCTTAGGATAAATTTCTATACTTCTGAAGACTGGATGTGTAACTCCTATTAGAACTTCTTCACATTGGAGTCCTGTGTGTTAGTCTCTGGATTTCTTGCCCCTAATAGTTACTGTGGTGATTGTGGGAGACAAAAACACCAGGAGTCCATACCCATTCTGCCAAGATGGGACATCTCCCAAGTGCTTTTTATAATTATTAACACTATTGTTAGGTGCCATTGAGTTGATTTCAACTCATAGTGACCCTGAGTGACAAAGTAGAACTGTCCCATAGTGTTTTCTACGCTGTAATCTTTATGGGAGCAGATCACCAGCTCTTTCTCCTTTGGAGCCACTATACTGGGTGGGTTTGAACTGCCAACCTTTCAGTTAGCAGCTAAGCACTTAAGCACTTACCCATTGTGCTACCAGAGCTTCCTTAATTAACAATATCCCTCGAATAGTTTTGATTGATTGTTGTATTGAATATTGTTGATTGCCTTGGCAGCACTGCTGGACTACTAACCAAAAGGTTCATACCCACCCAGAAGCACCTTGGAGGAAAGGCCTGGCAATATGCTCCTGCCATAGCCACTTAAAACTATTTCCTATTTCCTGACCATACCTGGAACTTCGCATCTATGCTGCTTCCTGTGCTGTTATACGTGCCTTCTAGAAAATCCACACTCATCTCTGCTGTGAAGACGTCTTCATGTGTAGGTTCTACCTTCCTCTGTCTCCACTGTACTGTTTCTACCTCCACTAACAGTCCTTTTCATGTGTTGTCTGAGGGTTCCTACTTAGGAGAATTTCCAGGAAAGTGGGCATTCAACTTCCATAAGATTGTTTGGTGGATAGACACTGGACCCCCACCATCCAGATGATCAGTTATTGTCACCACGAAAACATTAAATAACACCTGAAAATGCATTTCATGAATAACAAAGGTATATACCCTTTCTCACCTTAGAAATGTTGACTTTGGAAGAATTTGGGGGACATGCTTATTTGCAGCAAAGGCAAGGGTTGCAAAAACCCACTTCTGAGGGAACAGGGTGGCATCAAGTCAAGAGTTAAGAACAGAGCCTGGCACAGAATGGATGCTTGATGAATACTTATTGCTTAATGAATTAATCTACTTCTGTCACCTACTTCCCAGGGGCTAGAGCCAAAAAGGGGTAAGAAGATGCTGCTTGCTGAAAGTCCAAGATCTGGCAGCCTCCTTCTCCTTTGAATGAGTAAAAGTTGATGGTTTTCTACCATAAATTTTAAGTTGAAGAATCACAATGATACTGTCAAATTCTTTTAGCCCAAGCACAGCTGTGGGAATTGTTGAATGTGCAGACACATTTAATTAAACATGTCCTTTATAAAGGAGCACCAGGAGGGTCAGCATTTACATGTTCTCTGCCAGGCTGGTCCGTGAGCCTTTGGGACCAAGCCCACCCTTGTCCCATGCATTTGCGTAGCCTCAAATTCACATAGATGCTCAAATAGCTGTAGGGTAAATCCCAGGTGAGCCCACAGAACCATTTATTATGGTGGGGCTATGACTATCAATAGAAGCCCTCATGGCACAATGGTTAAGCGTTTGGCTGCTAACCTAAAGGTTGGCGGTTTGAACCCTCCCAGCAGCGCCTCCAGAGAAAGACATGCTGATCTGCTCCCATAAAGATTAAATCTGAAAAAATCAAACCCGTTACCACTGAGTCATTTCCAACTCATAGTGACCCGATAGGATGGAGTAGAACTGCCCTACAAGGTTCCCAAGGCTGTAATCTTTACAGAAGCAGACTGCTACATCTTTCTCCCACAGAGCGGCTGGTGGGTTGAACTGCCAACCCTTCAGTTAGCAGCTGAGCACTTCAACCACTGTATCACCAGGGCTCTTCTGTAAATATTACAGCCTCCAAAACCCTATGGGGCAGTTTTCTGTCACATGGAATTGCAAGGAGTCAAAATCAACATGATGGCACACAACAACAACATGACTATCAGTATGTTGTGAGGCTGAGGCTGAAATAGGTTAAGGAATCAAGTATTAATTGCCTGTATCAAGGAGGTTCTAGAACAGGGTCCTCACCTGTGCTGCACGTTGGAATCACCCAGGAAGCTTTAGTAGATACAGATCCAAACCAGCCTGTTGGCATTCAGTCCGTTCTGACTCACGGCGACCTCTTCTGTGTTTGAGTAGAACCTCAGGTGGGTATTTTGAAAATACCCAACACTTCTATGCCAGGCCTTTCTTCCTAGACACCTCTGGGTGGATTCAACCACCAACTTTTCAGCTAGTAGTTTAACCGTTTCCGCCACCTAGGGACTCCTACTGAGGCTTATCAAGTGTTTATTGTCTTAATTGGTCTGGGGTGCCGCCTGGGCAAGGGGGATTTATGGCGCAGTGGTTAAGAGCTTGGCTATTAACCAAAGGGTCGGCAGTTAGATCCACCAGCTGCTCCTTGGAAACCGTATGGGGCAGTTCTACTCTGTCCTAGAGGGGCGTTATGAGTTGGAGTCGACTACATCATAACGGGTTTGGTTTTGGTTTCAAGGTGTTTCTACCGCGCAACCAGGCCTGAGAACCACTTGCTTATAGGTTGTCAAAGGAGGCTCCAGCTGGCCAGGCCCTAATATTTACATTCCTTTTCCTCTCCCCTTTTTTACCTCTGAGGCTTCAGCCCTAAACCTCTGACTGTCGCTTTGCCTACAGAAGCGAACTTCCAGGAAAACGGGAAAGGCCTGCGGGCATGCGCACGCGTGCACACGCATACACCCATTACCCAAAGGCGGGAGGGGCGCGCCCGCGCCCGCGCCCGCGCCCGCGCCCGCGCCCGCGCCCGCGCCCGCGCCCGCGCCCGCGCCCGCGCCCGCGCCCCCGTGCTTCGGCCCGGCCCGCCTCCTTCCTCTAGAGAGGAAGCCCCGGCGCCGGAAGTGGCCGCAGCGCGGGGGCGGTGGCGCGCTGTCCGGAGGCTCCTGCGCCCGCCGGTTGAGGAGCGAGGCAGCCGGCGAGGTGTGGGCCGCCGAGGCAAGCTCGCAGGTAGCGCCGCGTTCGGGGCTCCCGGCGGAGAGCCTGGGCCGAGGCGACGCTCGCACCTGGCTGGGGCAGGGCGGCTTGGGGGGCTCCCCGGACCCACGGGGGCTGCTGCCGGCCTCAACTGGGGTGTCGTTGCAGGGCCGCCCCCATGCTGCGTTTTCCGACCTGTTTCCCGTCCTTCCGCGTGGTGGGAGAGAAGCAGCTGCCGCAGGAGATCATTTTCCTGGTCTGGTCTCCGAAGCGGGATCTCATTGCTTTGGCCAACACAGCGGGCGAGGTAGGTGAGCAGGCGGACAGCCCCTGGGGCACGGGAGCACAGCCTGCGCGAACCTGTTTCCTATTCCGTAGACCTGGGCCACTGTGCTGCCTTCCGCTCCTTCCCAGGATGGCTGTAAACTTTTAAGTCAAAGTATAAGGGGCCAAGGAGTCCCTGGGCGCCCTAAACGGCTCATCGTTGACTACTAGCCCAAAGGTTACTGGTTTTAACCCTCCCTGAGGTGCCTCGGAAGAAAGGCCTGTTGATCTGCTTCTGAAAAGTCATGGCCTTGAAAACTCTGTGAAGCAGTTCTCTGCACACATGGAGCCGCCATGAGTAGGAATTGGCTGAAGGACAGCAACAACGTAAAGGGCCATGTATGAAAGATTATTTATGTTTGTATGCTGTTTTCGGTATTATATCGCTAAAACAGCAGTTTTCACACAGGTTAGCACAGTCACACAGTTCCGCAGCCCTAAGTTACCTTCACTTTCAGATTTATTTGTTAAAGGGATATTTTTTAAAGCCCCATTGTATGTCATTCTTGAGCTAGATGAAATGGTAGACCCACACACCCTGCCCTAAATTTGCTTACAGTTTACTAGCGGAAGATGAGTTATAGTTGTCAAACTTTTCGCTGCAAATGATCACATAGCTGTCATAGGCTATAGTTTAAGGATTTGCATTTTGATGTCTAAGTTTTACACTAGGGCTTGAATAGCCACCGTCCCAGTAAGAATACCTTTAAATTGAACAAGGGAGTGATGCTCTGATTTCCTGCCAGAATGTGCATGAGTGTTGTCATGTCAACGTTTCTGATTCGCATTACATTATGCTTCGCCTAGTACAACCCACTGTACCCAGCTTTCTGCTGAGAGTGCCTGTTACCTGGCAGCCATCTTGTAAGGAAACCTTCACTTGTGCATCTTTCCTCCTCTGGCCTCTTGGCAGCTTTCTTGGTAGCTGTCCGGCCACATGAGTCTTGTGTGTGCTGCCAGGTTTGGAAACTAGGTGGTAAGGAATTTACAGCCTGCAAAACTGCATCACCATGTTGTCTGCCACAGCTCGTCACCAGGGTATTGATGTCTTGTTTCTCAAGGCCTTTAAATGAACAGTTTCTTTCAGAAGGATCACCACCAAGCTGGTTCCTATGAGACAGAAGTTAAAGATATCCCAAGTGTCCAACTTTTCCAAAGTGCTGTACCACTCCAAAACCAAAAAGCCCGTTGCTGCTGAGTCAATTCTGACTCTTAGTGGCCCTATAGGACAGAGTAGAACTGCCCCATAGGATTTCCAAGGCTGTGATCTTTACAGAAGCAGACTGCTCCCCTCAGTACTCTCCTTCTCATCTTTGGGCTTGGTAATTTGCTGCAGTGTCTCACAGAACTCATGAAGCGTACTTACAGTTAAGTGGTTTATGGGGGAAGTAACGGTACAGCTCGGGAGGAGGATCAGCTTGGAAGTAACAGGAACAGCAACTCAGGACAGCATCTTCTCACCCTCTGCCACCAGGCCCTGCTGGGGGCCTTCTTGGGCAAGTGTTACACCTTGAAGTTCCGTGGGTCAGCAAGGCTTACTGTGGCTGTCTTGTGCGAGTCTCCTGGTACTGCCGTCGCTCACTGTGTCTTTGGTGTTATAGCTCCTCTCTCCGTCTCTCCGCTTCTTTTTCTCTCCCCTTCCCCCTTTTTTTCTCCCCACTCTCCTCCCACATCTCCCTTTAAGCCTAGCAGGGTGGCAGAACTGACCAGTGTCATTAGAGTTCCATTCAACTTGTTTGCATGGTCCCACCCTTACAAGGGCAACGTGTGGCTTCTTTACATTGTTAGCAGGCTGTCCAATCCCCTTGGTGGGCCCTAAGTATCTCATTTGCATAGCCTTACCCAGTGATTTGGTGGGAGTTACAAAGACTGGGGCTAGAAGGGACACATTAAGTAATTCACTCTCTTATGCCAGGACGCTTTGTAACTCTGTTGTGGTTCTAGATAAGAATACAGATCATTCAGTCACAGCAGTAGGGAGGAAGGTAGAGAATAGGGCTCTCAGTGCCATCAGATGGGTGGGTGTGAGAGTGGACACCTGTTGTCTCCATTTTCTTAGTGAAGACATGAGCAAGGGCATTGTCTAAGAGCTAGACTGGTGGGGAAAATATTGGAAGTTACAGAAGAATGTATTATTAAAAAGATGACAGGGCGAGTGGACTAGGGAAATAACAGGCTTGCCAATCAGTTTTAACAGGCACGTAAGGTTAGTGGTGGTGTAATTCGAGGGAGAGAGTGGTAGTGATTCAGTGGTAGAATTCTTGCCTTCTATGTGGGAGACCTGAGTTCAGTTCCCAGCTGATGCATCTCATGCACAACTGTCACCTGTCAGTGGGGGCTTGTGTGTTGGTATGATGCTGACGGATTTCAGTGGCGCGTCCAGACTAAGAAAGACTAGGAAGAAAGTCCTGGCGATCCGCGTCTGAAAAACCAGCCAATGAAAACCCTGTGGATCACAACAGCCTGATCCCGTTGTACATGAAGACGCCATGTTTTGGGGCCGACTTGGCAGCTAACAGCATCAATTTGAGAGAAACCACTGAGCATGGTTGTTTGTCTCTTCAGTGCTGTTCAGCTGTGTGGATGCAGCCATGATTTGGTTTAACCAAGGTTGTTGTTTGGAAGTATGACAAAGCAAGAGAGATGCAAGGAAGTCGAAGTTCCGTACAGTGAAACTTGTGAGAGCTGGAACTCAACGGGACTGCCTTGTTTTGCCGGGTCTTGCAAGTTTCCCACCTTTGACAGAGTGCAGTCTTACCAGTTTTCTATCACGCATTTTAGTGGAAAATATTTGCGTTTTCCTTCTCTGACAGGTTTCTGCCTTACACAGCTTCCGGCTTCCGCAGGTTTTACTGTAGATGCAAGGGAAGTGATAGCAGTGATGGGCCTGGATTCTGACCTCATTAAGAGTGGAAGTGAGGGCATGTGTGGGATGAATGACAGCAAATAGGTGGTATGCTCAGCGGAGTGTATGTCCTGGTGGGGCTGCAGAATTGGAGTTGGGTATTAGTAGCGGTGAGTTGGGAGGATAGAGGTGGTTGGTGGAAATGAGAAATTTGGAACTGAGATTAGGGCACCATTGCTGTTGTTGGTAATGACATGGTTGAGGGTGTGACCTTGGGAGTAGCTGAGCGGAGACTGAAGATGTCATCATTGGAGGAGAGGTAGTTGAAAACTGAAAAGCCTGACATTGTGGACCTGGAATTGCCAAAAGCGATGAAAAGTAGTACTGGGAAACACAAGTGAACCAGGAGTCCACAGCTCTAAGGTATGAGTGGAATGGCCTAGTGGTCTGTAGATGACTGCAGTTAAGAGGGATAGTGGGTAATATTTCGTCTCATTGCATGTGATTTAACGTTAGGGATTTTAGAAAAGAGAAAAAAAAAAAGGTCCGGAAGTGGCAGTGAGCATCAGGGAGGACACTCACTTCATCTTCTAGCCCTACTGTATACGGGCATGGGACTCGAAACAACTACCACATTGAGAGGTCTGCAGGAACGCGGTGTCTTCAGATGAGAGGATGAAGATACAGGGTATCTTGGTGACATCTGACCAGGAGTTCCAGAGGGCACAGAGGAAGGGCTTTCAAAGGAAGGACTGGTGGGAGTGGGCTCAGAAGAGAGAGCATCAAGGCTAGGGAATGAGTGATTCCTTGGGAGTCCTGAATTCCCTGTGGTGACTGGTAACAGGGCACTAAGTCAAGGAGTGGTGATGAAGCTGTGAGCGTGGGGAACTGAGGTGGTGTGGGAGGCGTGTTCAGCAGCATGTGCAGTGGTGAGGCCTTCTTAGTTTCAATGGTTGTCTAGAGGCTGGAGTAGGGAGCATCTTATCTGAAGCTCAGGGAGCCCTGTAGTTATCATCTTGATCCTCTGAAGTGGGTACTTAGTACGTGTGGAAATGGAAATTTAGGATGGCTAAGTGATTTGCCCTTGTGGCGCAGTGGTTAAGAACTGTGACTGCTTACCAAAAGGTCAGCTGTTTGAATCTACCTTGGAAACCCCGAGGGACATTTCTACCTTGTCCTGTAGGGTCATTATGAGTCAGAATCGGCTCAACGGCAACAAGATTTTTTTGTAAGCAACTTGTCTCTCCCTGGGTGATGCCAATGATTAATGTGTCCAGCTGCCAGTGGAAAGGTCGGAGGTTCAAATCTACTTCTGAAAAATCAGCCATTGAAAACCCTATGGAGCACAGTTCCACTCTAACAGGGGGTCGCCATAAGCTGGAATTGATTCAGTGGCAGCTGGTACTGTTAAGTGGTCTAAAATCCATGGCTAGTAAGTGACATAGCTGAAAATAGATTCTGAGTTGTCTGATTGCAAGTCTAGTGTTGCTTGAGTATATCGTTAGGTACCCTCGAGTCAATGGCGACCCACAGTGACCCCGTGTGACAGAGTAGAAGCTTCCGTGCAGATTTGGCTGTCTTACATCTGCCTTTTTAGTGCTATTTATGTTCTTTCTTTGTCGTCTTGGCCAGGCTGTTTATTCCTTTCTAAAATGTAAGTTTCCAGTTGACATTACAGGTGGGACAGTATATAGGGTTCAGGGTTAAATTAGATCTTAGTGTTTCACCCATTTCTCTCAAAATACCTTATGTTCATTGTCTTTCTCTAATCTCTTCAGATTAAAAAAAAACAAAAAACAAACCAAACCCAGTGCCGTCAAGTCGATTCCGACTCATAGCGACCGTATAACTAAGTATTAAAGAAATGGGCATTTAAAAACAAATTTTGTAGTGGGGATCTAGGTTTATTTTTGGAAATTGATTTTTTATTTTCTGCCACCATCTCTGTTTTGTCGTAGGTTTTACTACATCGACTTGCAAGTTTTCACCGGGTTTGGAGCTTCCCACCAAATGAAAATACAGGAAAGGAAGTGACCTGTCTGGCGTGGAGACCAGATGGCAAACGTAATGATTGTCTTATAAAAAATATATTTTTATTATTACCAAAGAGTTGCCGGTAAAGAAAGCTCATTTCCAGAAATAATTTATTGTTCCACTTATATCCTAGAACTTTAAATACTAGTTTAGGGTCTTTGTTTTTAGAAGGTTTAAAATTTTTCTGTAGAACCCAGATTAAGTCTATTATCTCGTTTCTTGGCAACGATAACTCTAAAATGAAATCTGATGGGCTATAAAAGCTGCTTTGGTTTTGTTCCTTCTGCTGTCCAGTCCTGCACCATTTGGCCCAGCCTCCATGTGCTGCTCACCAGTCAGTTCAGTGCCGTCGTGGTCTTCCCTTCCTTCCCCCATAGGCCTCTCCCCACTGTATTTTTGTACTAAATGTGTGGCTCATGCTTACTCATTTCTCTGTGCATGTCCATTTACCTCACCTGAAGGACTATCAGATCCGACTCCACTTCTTCTAGTTCTGTGTGCTCTCTCTTCTCCTGGCGCCCCTTTACGTTGTAGCTGGTTATGGCTGCAATGACTGAACTTGCTCTTCTCCCATCTGTTGTTTTTACAATGACAGCCCCTGTATGATCTGTTGTGCGCGTACAGTGACTACAGTAAAATGTAAACCTATCGCTGGTGCTTTCAGAAAAAGAACTGAATTTTTTTTTTGGTATGTACTCATTGGTACAGTGGTTACAGCACTTGGCTGCTAACCAGAAGGTCGACATTCAGAACCCGCCAGTCGCTCCGTGGGGGAAAGATGTGGCAGTCTGCTTCTGTAAAGATTTACAGCCTTGGAAAACCTGTGGGGCACTTCTACTTTGTCCTGTAGGGTCGCTGTGAGTCAGAATCAACTTGATGGCAGTGGGTTTGATTTTTTTGGCTCTTTCTCGTTGCTTAACTTTTTTTGTAGACACATATAAATAAATAAAAAAAAGAGTCCTGAAAGCCCATCACCTTTCCAGACCTTTCTTGATAAAGTATGTACATTTGTAGAGATGTAGACATACAGTATTATCAAAAGAAGGTAATTCAAGGTGTGCTATTTTGTTAGGTATTTTTTTTGGAGGGGGTAAGTTCACCCTTTTTATTTTATTTTTTAAGTTCACCCTTTTTATGTCAGTGTATATAGATATATCAATGTATAGTAATCAGGGTTTTGAACTGGTTCAAACCGGTTCAGTCATGGCTGGTGAAGTGAAACTGGAAGGGACCTCAACTTTTTAAAATTTGCGTGATCGAGAACCATATGGGAAGGGGAAAAATTACAAGTAGAAGCCCTAGAATGGGAGATTTGGGAGAGGTGTAGTGAGCCCTTTCAGGAGCTTGATGAGTGAGATTGAATTATTGGCAGGACTCAGGACAGCAACACATATTCAAAGCCACACAGTTGGCTGCCATCTTTTATGTTGGGCACCATTGTTTCTGACTCTGCAGAATTCAGTGGGTAATAGATTTGGTTGCTATGCAACGCGTATGCTCCCCTTGTTTTCTAATAGGGAGATTAAGTTTCTAGCAGGGCTTTGACCTGTAATTTTTCCCATTCCAGCTATGGTTCTGAGTCACCCAAATTTTAAAAATTCATATCTCTTCCAGTGTCAGCACTGCCCACCCCCCAGCCCCACACCCTGGCCATTACCAAACTGGAATAAACTGGTTCAAAGCCCTGATAGTGATTAATGTATAGTAATCCATTTTATTTATATATTGTAATTTACCACTCATCTATCAGTTTGGCTTACTGTGGTGGCTTGCATGTTGCTGTGTTACTGAAAGCTATGCCACTGGTATTTCAGATACCAGCAGGGTCACCCATGGCGGACAGGTTTCAAGGCTGGGGCCGACTGTGAAACAGACCATCTATTGCTCATCTGTAAGTTCAAGTTGAAGCTGAAGAAAATTAAAGTCCACAAGATCCACAACACAACCTTGAGTATATGCCACCTGAATTTAGACAACGATCTAAAGAATAGATTTGATGTGTTGAACAGTAATGACTAAAGACCAGATGAGTTGTAGAATAACATCAGGGGCATCATTCATGAAGAAAGCAAGAGGTCATTAAATGGATGTCAGAAGAGACTCTGAAACTTGCTTTTGAATGTAGAGTAGCTAAAATGAATGGAAGTAATGGTGAAGTAAAAGAGCTGAACAGAAGATTTCAAGGGGTGGCTCAGGGAGACAAAGGAAGGTATTATAATGAAATGTGCAGAGACCTAGAGTTGGAAAACCAAAAGGGAAGAAAACTTGGCATTTCTTAAGCTGAAAGCACTGAAGAAGGAATTCAGGCCTGGAATTTCAGTACTTAAGGATCCTGTGGGCAAAAATGTTGAACAATACAGGCAGTGTCAAAAGAAGATGGAAGGAATATACAGAGTCACTGTACCAAAAAGAATTGGTTAATGTTCACCCATTTCAGGAGGTAGCATATGATTGGGAACTGATGGCATTGAAGGAATAAGTCCAAGCTGCACTAAAGACATTGACGAAAAGCAAGACTTCAGAAATTGACAGAATACCGATAGAGATGTTTCAGCAAATGGATGCAAAGCTGAAAGCACTCACTGTTCTGTGCCAAGAAATTTGGAAGACAGCTACCTGGCCAACTGACTGGAAGAGATCCACATTTGTGCCCATTATTCAAGAAATGTGATCCAACAGAATGCGGAAATTATTGAACAGTATCATTAATATCACACACAAGTAAAATTTTGCTGAAGATAATTCAAAAACAGTTGCAGCAGTACATCAGCAGGGAACTTCCAGAAATTCAAGCCAGATTCAAGAGGATGTGGGACAAAGGATGTCATTGTTGATGTCAGATGGATCTTGGCTGAAAGCAGAGAATACCAGAGAGATGTTTCCCTTTGTTTTATTGACTATGCAAAGACATTCAGCTGTGTGGATCATAACCAGTTACGGATAATATTGCGAAGAATGGGAATTCCATAATACTTAATTGTGCTCATGAGGAACCTATACATAGTCCGGGAGGTAGTCATTCAAACAGAACAAGGGGATACTGCATGGTTTAAAATTAGGAAAGGTGTATGTCAGGGTTGTATCCTTTCACCATACTTACTCATTCCGTATGCTGAGCAAATAATCCGAGAAGCTGGACTACACGAAGAAGACTGTGGTGTCAGGATTATAGGAAGACTCATTAGTAACCTGCAGTATGCAGATGACACAACCTTGCTTTCTGAAAGTGAAGAAAACTTGAAGCACTTACTGATGAAGATCAAAGACTACCGCCTTCAGCATGAATTACGCCTTAACATAAAGACAACAAAAATCCTCACAACTGGACCAATAAGCAACATCACGAGAAACAGAAAATATTGAAGTTGTCAAGAATTTTATTTTACTTTGATTCACAATTAGAGCTCACGAAAGCAGCAATCAAGAAATTAACGCAGTGCATTGGGCACATCTGCTGTAAAAGACCTCTTGAAAGTGTTAAAAAGCAAGGATACCACCTTGAGGACTAAAGTGCACCTGGTCAAAGTCATGCTATTTTCAGTCGCCTCATATGCGTGCAAAAGCTGGACAGTGAGTAAGGAAGACCAAAGAAGAATTGATGTCTTTGAATTATGGTGTTGATGAAGAATATTGAGTATACCATGGACTGTTGGAAAAATGAGCAAATCTGTCATGGAAGAAGTGTGGCCAGAATGCTCCTTAGAATCGAGGATGGTGAGACTTCATCTCATGTAATTTGGTTATGTTATCAGGAGGGACCAGTCCCTGGAGAAGCACATCATGCTAGATAAAGTAGAGGATCATTGAAAAATAAGACCCTAATTGAGATGGATTGACACAGTGCCTGCAACAGTGGGCTTAAACATAGCAATGATTGTGGGTGGCGCTGGACTGGGCAGTGTTTCGTTCGGTTATACACAGAGTCGCTATGAGTTGGACTAACTTGACGGCACCTGACAAGAACGACAACAATCCATTTTATTTATATATTGTGATTTACTAACTCTGTCTCCCTTGGTGGACATTTAGAGAGTTTCCCTTTTTTAGCTTTTATGAATAATGCTGCATAAAACGTTCTGAACACTGGAAGGAACTTTGTGTGATTAGCTCTTAGGTTGATTCCCAGAAGTGGGATTTCTAGGAGTGCTTTTAAAATTCTGTACTCATTTTGCTCAGCTCTTATTTTGTCTTTTAGTTATACTTAACTATATGTAGGATATGTGTAAAATTAGAAGGCTTTATAAGTAACATCTTGAGATCTCCTGTTAGTATTTTTCCCAAAACACTAGGATCTCAAAGATGAATCATGAAAGTCAGTGTGTATTAAAACTTATTTACTTCAGTGTGCTTATCAGTAAAAAATATGTCTCATGTTTTTGGACAGTAAAGCATGGCTTTTGTTAGATAGTAGTTATTCCAAGATTATTTTAAGTTGTTTTTAAGGAGAGGGGGTGGAATTGCCTTATATCTAGCACAGGTAGCCTGGACTGGCACATGTTGAAACTCACTGACCTCTGTTTAGAAATCCTTAAGTTTGCTAAGTTAGGAACTGGTTAATGACTTATATAGAGAAACTGCTAAGTAATTCAGCCGTAGTGAAATGAGGAAGGTTCATCGTTAAGGATTAGAAATACAAAACGGGGTGCGGGGGACTCTTAAGGACAGAGCAGGTGGAATAAGTTTTTACCTTTTAGACATGTTTCAGGGACCAGTATGTCTTGGTAAAGGAGCCTTGGTGGCACAGTGCTTAAAGCAATCAGCTGCTAACTGCAGAGTTGGTGGTTCAAACCCACCACCACCTCTGTGGGAGAAAGACGTGGCAGTCTGCTTCTGTAAGTAAAGATTAAAATCAAAACTTGGTTGCCATCGAGTCAATTCTGACTCATAACAACCCTATAGGACAGTGTAGAGCTACTCCATAGGTTTCCAAGGAGCACCTGGTGGATTTGAACTATGAACCTTTTGGTTAGCAGCCAAATGCTTAACCACTGTGCCACCAGGGCTCCTTTCTGTAAGGATTACAGTGTTGGACACCCTATGGGGTAGTTCTACTCTGTCCTATAGGGTTACTATGAGTCAAAATCAGCTAGATGGCAACGGTCAGTAGGTTATGTCTTAGTCATAAGATATTATTGTGAATCTGTCGAGACTTGCCCTGTATTTTCTGCTTGACAGTTAGGGTTCTAATCTAGAGACAAGTAAGACTATAAGTATGGACGTGAGATGGTGGTAGATCTCTCATGAAAGTTTGAACACTTGAAGATAAACTTAGATGGAAGTGTGTTACTATTCTGTGCCGTCAAGTCAATTCCAACTCATAGCTACCCTATACGGCAGGGTAGAACTGCCCCATAGGGTTTCTTTTGGAGTAATCTTAAAAGTGTAACTATATGCAAATATCTCTTTGGTTTTTAAGATATTACTTAATGTCAGGGTTTTTAGGTCAAATAATTTCTGTGGTTAAGATTGTATTTAAAATAGTAAAACTGGGCAGTAAGTGAAATACCCATTTGTTTTTCTCAAATATTACACTAATTTGTTCTGTTTTTTCTTATCTTGTTTTAGTTTTGGCCTTTGCTCTTGCTGACACCAAAAAAATTGTTTTGTGTGATGTGGAAAAACCTGAAAGCTTGCACTCATTTTCTGTGGAGGCTCCAGTTTCTTGTATGCATTGGATGGAAGTGACCGTAGAAAGCAGGTAGAGTAATAAAGGAAGAAAAACTCCAGTGGTCACCATAGAACATTTGTAAAGTTTCATTTTTTAAAACGGTAACTTGTGAGTGTTGAGTGGTATATAGATCTGAGTGTTGAATGGATATGTACGTTGCATTTAAATTTGGATTTTAAGTTTAGCTGGATGAAATTTTTTAATGCTTTGTTAGGCTTTTTTCCTGAAAAAATCTATTTTCTTATTGGAGCAATAATGCCTTAGTGGCTGTTTTTTTTTTTCCTTTTTTAAGTCGTGTTTAGTATTTGATGGCAATGATTTATACTTCCAAGTAACATTAATTAAAATTACCGATTAGCAGGTACAGGTTCTGTTTTTCTTTTCACCATCTATTTTGTCTGGAGCTTTGTTTTTTGTGTCTTAGTAAATAGTCTTGGAGTATAAAAAGTGCTGAATGGGTTCTTTCTGTGTTCATAGTGCCTAATAGTTTCCTTGTTTCATGAAAATAATTTTGCTTTCTGCGTGGTCAAGCAATACACCAGGTGTGCAATAAAGATGGCCTAAAGGATCAGTGGGTTTAGCTATTATTGAAAAAAAAAATTCTTTTGGCTTTTGGGGAAATGTGATAATTTTCTTTGCATTTTGCGTCCCTTTCTAATTAAATTCATTAATATCAAATAAATTTGTAAGTCCTGAATATTAATTGATAACATTCCTAAGAGGTGCTTGGAAAGAATCAGATGACAAGGATCTAGCCTAGGGTTTGAAATTTCCTGATTAAAAAAACAGAGTGATTAATCCATCATCAAATAATCAAGGATTGCAGGTGGTTGTGTAAATTCATAGAAGGGTGGGGAAGCAGAGCATACCGTATACTTTCTATCCCAGTCCAGTTACCTGCTAAATGTCTTCCTAACACATTTCCTACTAATAGTTAATTGATGCTATGTGGAGATTCTAGGGTCTCTCAGGACAGCTACTTTGTGTAAAGTGGGAAACAGTGCTTGTCAAGTCACCACTTTTTCACTTGCTTGCTCATTTATTTCCAGCCTTTTTTGGAGGTAGAATTTAGAAGGAAAAAAAGGGGGGTAACTAGACTATTTCAAAGTGTACGTGTAGTCAGTCTTAGAAATCTGCTGACTTATCAAATTGCCATGTGCATATAAGCTCTGAACCTTTGCTGTCAAGTTGATTACGACTCCTAGTGACCCGATAGGACAGAGTAGAACTCTGCCCCATAGGGTTTCCAAGGCTGTACTTTTTATGGGAGCAGATCGCCAGGTCTTTTCTCCTGCAGAGCCACACTAGTGAGTTCGAACCACGACCTTTCGGTTAACAGTGAGTACTTAATCACTGTGCCACCAGGGCTCCATACGTAAGCTGTAGAATCCACAAATAAATGATGTAATCATTGTGGTGGTCTTTAAAATTACTCTAGGTACTCATATGTTTAGTGGGGTTTCTTACATGAGAATTAAATCATAAAATCTCAGTACATGAATACTGAGTTTATGTGATGCTGAGAAAATTAAGTTTGTTCCTCTAACTGTAGAATGAGCAGACTGATTGCTTTTCCAAAAAAATAAAACCCCTTTTAAACCAAGAGCTTCCTGCTTTTCTTTTCTATTTGTGATTGGTATGGTCACTATTTTACAATGGTAATATGTTTGTGGCATCTGTTTACTTGGTAGCGTTATAAAACTGGGCAGTTTTTTTAAAAATTAACATTTTTTAATGGGAAGGGAAGTACAATGTTTGCTGTTCTGTAATTTTTTTTTCCTTCTCAGTGTTTTAACATCCTTTTATAATGCTGAGGATGAGTCAAATCTTCTCCTACCTAAATTACCTACGTTGCCAAAAAAGTGAGTAACAGAGTTTACTTTCTTCAGAATTACTGTTGCAGATTTTTTTTCTTTACTCTTAACATTTATGTGACAGTTTATAAGTTTTTAAAAATAAATTTTTATTGAGGGTATTTCTTACCTTAATCTTTTTTTTTTTTTTTAGTTATAGCAACACCTCAAAAATATTTAGGTAAGGTACTCCTTTTTTTAAAAGTAAGATAATTTATTATTTGGTATATAGTTGAAAGATAACCTTCTTGTTTTTTATATTTTAGTGAAGAAAATTCTGATGAAATTATTAAGCTCTTGGGAGATGTCAGGTAAATCTTGCATATGTCTTAAACAGCAAGTCCAGTTTCCTAAAGTTGGTATTTAATATTTGAGGCAATTTCAAGATCAAGTCCATTATTTGGTGTGTTATTTCATTGCTGACATAGCAGCTCTGAACAGTATACACATTACTGCCTGTTACTGTTTTTTTTTTGTATGGTCTTTCATTTTGGCAAGTTTTGACCAACAGTGTATCATAATTTATCTCTCTTTAAGTAAAAGAGAACAGATGTACTAGAGTTTCTAAAATTTAGATTTAAATACTAAAATTCTTTAAGCCCCCTAATAGATTTAGTGTCATAGCCATGATAAAACTGATGGCACTTGGTATTAGCTGGGAAAAGTGTTACTGTGTTACTGAGAGTGTATCGATACAATTGCCCTTAAAATAATATATTCTTATTTTGCTGTAAGCTGATTTTTTAAGCTAGGTGGAATTTATGTTTTTTCTTTAGATAAAAAGGGGTAAGCTCAGTATGATTGAAGATGAAGTATAAGTCGGTGGATTTGTGGGGTAGTTTCAGTTGCCCTCGCGGGGGGAGGGCTTTAGCACGGAGATTAGATCATAGCAGTAACAATTTCAGTCTTGGTTTAAGAATTTGGTCATCTCTGTTGTTGATTGGTCCTCAGCTTGTTGCATTATTTTTAATTAGGCTTAATATTCTTGTCCTTGGAGGAAGTTCTGGATTTATTGAGCTTTATGCCTATGGAATGTTCAAAATTGCTCGAGTCACAGGGGTAAGTTTTTCTTGAAAATTTTCTATATCATTTCTGTGAGAATGTTACAAGTAATTGATTTATGGAAAAAGAATAAAACACAGTTTTTCAGTTTCAGCTATTGAGATGATTAGTTCTTAAATGTTTTGAGGATAGTTTTCTTACTAAGATAAAATAGTGATAAGATGTTTATAAAGATTGGGGGCTATTCGTGGATTTTAGGTAAGTTTTTTTTTTTTTTTTTTAAGGTTAGTATAATACACTTGATTGTGATTGAGAGCTTTCCTATCCTGCTATAGAGAAGAGCTGGAATTTGTGATTAGAATGTAATGAAAGTCATCAAAGACAATCTTATGCTCAGTGCTGAGTCAGCCACAGCTGCTGAGTCTTAGTCTTTCTCCATAGTGTTTCCTCTTTGCTCTTACCGTTTTCCCAGGAGGCAAAAGATACTGTAGACTGTGTGGCATATGTTGGTTCTCCAGCATAGATTTGGGACCTTGGAGGGATGCGTGTGTGTATTTGTGCCCTCGGGATTAAGAAGGGCCATGCAGGGGATGCCCACCCTCATGTGCTACACATGAGCCAGGTGTATGTGTTTCGACATTGGAAGACTCTTTGTGAATTCTCCCTGTATTATAAGCAGATGCAGGCTAGCAGTAATACTGAATATACTGAGGGATCTGACTGTCTTACAGATTGCTGGTACTTGCCTTGCATTATGCTTATCAAGTGATTTGAAATCATTATCAGTGGTCACAGAGGTTTCTACTGATGGTGCTTCAGAAGTTTCATACTTCCAGGTGAGTATTGATACCTAATAGCAGTATAGAGTAAATGTATTTCTGATAGATTTTACAGGTTTTTATTTTATCAGTGGATTCTAATGTTGATTAAAACCAAACAAACCAAAAAAAATCTACTACTAGGAGTTTCCAAAAATCTTATGTATAGAATATTAGTATAGTGAATACTATTTTATTGTCTCCGTGTACAATATTGTTTTTGTAAAAATGGTGTTTTGATGGTCTGTTAATGACCTGGCCACTGTACCAATTCAACTTTGTACCATGTGTTTTGTCAAGACTTTTGACCCTAATAAAAATAAGAAAAACTAGTATTTATTGATTGTTTAATATGTGCCAGGTACTGAGTGTTCATGGTAGTTATTTGAATCTGCACTGCAATCTAATAGGTACAGATGGTTATTATCCTCATTCTGTAGAAGAGTGAATGGGTATCACAGGGAATGCAGAACTTGCTTGGTGATGTAGGGTTGGAAAGTGGTGCCAGGCGGTCTGCGCTCTTAACTAGCGCATTGCCTCTTATATAAGGTGGCCGCTTAATATTAGAAAAAACCTTTTTTGTTGTGTGCAGTTTTTATTGTAGGGTGAGGAAACTGTTTGATCTAGTCTTTAAATTTCAGTAGCCTTGCCTTCAACAAATCTTCCTAAAATTGTCATCTTAAATATCCCAAGCACTTACCCAAAGTGCACCTGGACTCTCAAAAGTAGAACAACAACAAAAAATTTTAAAAAATGCGAGATGGCAGATTGTATGATGCCTTCCAACAGTCTTACTTATATTCAGAGCTCCAGGATTGACTTAGTGGTTCACTGCGACTGTGGTTGATTTTCCCTCTTCTGTGAAAATGGGATTTCCAAGATTGTATTTGGCGCTATAACAAAATGGTTTATTATTTCTGTGGAGTTTGTAATAGACATTTTTAATAACAGCTTTATGGGATAATTCACATGTCATTGTAACAGATATTTCACTTGTGGTTATTAATAGCTTATAATTCCTTTTCTTTCCTTCAATAATTTGTATGTATATTTGCGATCATGTTTTAAGTTCCTTGTAATAGTGTCACAAAATAGGTCATGACATTATTCTAGATAGGTAGGGGGGATGGATGACCCAGAGAGCATGGACTGTACACAATTAGGCAGCGGATTAGAAAATCGTAAAATGATGTCTCTTTGTCTCTGAGCTGTGTTATGCTCAAAGAGTAGGATTCTGATACTGTCTTATATGTAGGTAGACTCTTCCGTAAACGACAGGTTTGTTTGTTTGATATTGAGCTGGGAGGGACTGATCCACCTTTAAAAGAAGCAAGTATGTCTGATTGTGACTGCACTTTATTCTTTTGATTTTACAGCTCAAAACCAATCTACTGTACTCTTTCTTACCTGAAGTAACTCGGATGGCCAGAAAGTTTACTCACATTTCAGCTCTTTTGCAGGTATTTATAGCTTGTTTTATGTGAACATGTACTATAAGTGTTCTGAAGTACTGTAAATAAACTTTAAAGTTTTATTTTGTAAAGCTGTCTGTGGTTGAAGTGTCTATCCTGATAGCTGATCTTATAATCTCAATCAAAGGAAGAAAAGGAAATTTAATTGAGAATCTGTTCCCACTTAACCCTATTTACCACCTCAAAGAGAAAAGAAGAAGAAAAAAGCTTAAACCTTTTTTTAAATATTCCCATAAATAAAATCCTATTTGGGACTTTTACAAGTTTTGTTGTAAATAACGTACTGTGGAAACAGTCATCAATCCTGTCAGTTAATTTTTGTGCAGAATAAACCCACCCTAAATGTACTCATGATTCTGTAGGTTGCCCATTTGAGCTGGGTTCATCCAGGTGGTTCTGTTGATCTGGGCCAGCTTCATCTCATCTCTGCTGGGCTTGGTCATGCATCTGTGCTCAACGGGCTGATTTAAGTGTCCCTCTTCTGTAATGGTTTTGTCTCTGCTCCACACCCCTCATCCTCCAGCAAGCCAGCCCCTGCTTGTTCACGTGATGGTGGTGGCAGGGGTCTTTATTGCAAGCAGAAGCATGCAAAGGCTTTGAGGCCCTGGACTCACAGCTTCACTTCTGCTGCATCCTGTTGATACAAAGCAAGATGCAAGGCCAGCCCAGATACAGGGGCTGGAGAAGTTGACTTGGTGGGAGGAACTAAAAAGAATTTTGGCTTTTTTTTTTTTTTAAGGATCCTGTTTTAAAGCTGAATAGCTGACCAGACGAGCCTTTTGACAGTTAGTGTACATAAAAGATATATATATATATATAAAAGCTTGAGGGTATTTACCTTATGAGATAGAAACTTAATTTTAAGAAAGCTTTATTTTAAAATTCTAAGAATCATAGAAATTTGTATAGTTTAGTGATTATTAAATGTTAACTGTGGTCGTTTTAGCACATGATCTCTTTATCTCAAGCTTAACTAAGAGTGATTGAAAGCAAATTTTGGATTCCTCTGAGTAATTGAGAATAAGAAGCCTATATTATTTAATTAGCATATTGATTTAAACATTTTTACTAATTTAATTTTTTTTTCTTGCTGATAGTATATAAATTTGTCACTTACGTGCATGTGTGAGGCGTGGGAGGAAATACTGATGCAGATGGATTCTCGCCTCACCACATTTGTGCAGGTAATGTAACCAAAGGTTCCGCAGAAAGAGTTAAAGAATAGTCCGTGTCCGTATTTATTTTATGAGGTACAAGAGAAGAAATCAGTCTAATTTGTAAAAGGCGGAGATCATGGTTTCTTTCAAATGGCTTGGTCTAACCTCAAACAACTAGAAAATTGTGATCCGTGTCACTGAATTGTACATGTAGAAACTGTTGAATTGGTGTATGTTTTGCTGTGTATATTCTTGACAACAGTAACAAAAAAATAAAATGAAAAAAAAACTGACATGACCAAAAAAAGAGTTCTTTTTAGAGAGATTTGCACAAAGGGCTCTTTTCCCATTGGTACAACTTAGTCGGGGACAGGATTGTGGAATGGAGCAGATGGGCTTCGGAGGGACAGGTTTTGGAATAGCTGACTGTCTTCAAGTCATTGGTATTTGGGTGATCAATTTAAATATGGATTTGGGGGAAGGTTGAGGAGAAGAATTGGAGTCATGTTCCTATAATTTTGAATAAATATGATTTATTAAAATATTTATCATCGTTTTCTTTAGGAAAAGAACACAACCACATCAGTGCAAGATGAATTCATGCACCTGCTGCTGTGGGGCAAAGCAAGGTAATAAACTCATTTTGGGGGCTCTTTCTTTTCTCTCGTCTTTGAGAGCTTTTTTTTTTAATTTTTTAATTTCGAGAGTAATTCGTACTCATCGTTAAAAAATGTACAACAACAAAATGTACAACAACAAAAAATACTGTAAAAAGCCCTCTTAATTCCGTTACCCAGTATAAAACCAGCAAAACCTATTGCTGTAGAGTCAATTTCAACTCATAGCGACCTTATAGGACAGAGTAGGACTGGCGCGTAGGGTTTCCAACACTGTGAATCTTTATGGAAGCAGACTGTTACCCAGTATCAAAAAAACCAAACCCATTGCTGTTGAGTTGATTACGACTCATAGCAATCCTGTAGGACAGAACAGAACTGCCCCATAGGGTTTCCAAGGTGCTACTGGTGGGTTCAAACTGCAGACCTTTTGGTTAGCAACCGTAGCTCTTAACCGCTGTGCCACCAGGGCTCCGATAACTGTTCAGTGTATATCTTTCTGGACTTCCCTATACACATGTTTTTTATGTAGACATAAAAATACACAAAAAATTTTAAACTTTCATACATTAATATAGATATGTGTGTATGTATATGCATACACGTACATACATACAGACATATATTGTTAGTGGCCAGTCGTGTCAGCTCTTCCTCATGGCAGCTTTATGCATACCAGAATGAAATGTGTGTATGTGTACACATATGCATATATGTATGTATAAAAGTCAAATTTTTTAGGTAACCAAATTGATCTTTTCCTTTGTGGTGTCTGCTTCTGTTGTTATTCCTAGAAAGCTCTTTTCTATCGTAAAAGCATTCAAAAGTTGATTTGTATTTTGTTCTAGAGCTTTTTTGTTGTTTGTATTTTTCTGTTTATATGTTTCAGATGTGATTTATTTAGTTATGTGTCATGGAAGGCTAACTTCTTTTTTCCTAAATATTTAGATAATTGGCCAGTATGGTTTCTCGAGTATTATATCTTTTCGTTACTGATTTGAAATGTCATTTGAGCATACAGTACATTCTCATTTATAATTGAATCTGTTTCTGGACTTTATTGTTTTCTGTCTCTTAGTATGAGTACCAAAAGCCTTAATTTTTGTTTACTTTGTTTAAAAATCTTGTTTATACTTAGAAAGTTCACAGTTGAGGCGGTACATTTGGGTTTTGAATAGAGAAATGACTAAAAATATTTTCTTTTTTCATTTTAGTGCTGAACTTCAGACTCTCTTAATGAACCAGTTAACTGTAAAGGTGCGGTTAAAGTTATCAGTGTGTTTAAGTGGCTCTGAAACAGTCGTAATTTTTTTTTTTTTTTTTTTTGTCAGAACGGCATGTAGTGTCCTAGTTGTGTGCTAAATATATTTTCTTCTCTTAATTAGGGCTTAAAAAAGCTTGGCCAGTCTATAGAGTCATCATATTCCAGTATACAAAAGTTGGTTATAAGTCACTTACAGAGGTATGACGGTGCTGTAGAACTTTTTGGTATTGCATTCACATGTAACGCAAACATAGAACCCCATTGTGTGGTGACACTGTTCTTCCTTACTCACGTTTCGCTTCATCACCTGGCATTCTCTTTTTGAGCCTTACCTAGCTACAATGGTTGCACTGGCATTTGCGAAAAATCTTGGAATGCCCGAGATTTAAAGAATACCTAATGGTAGTTCTAGTTTATAAATAGTCTTCCAACATCATTACACAGGGCTTCACCCTCTCTGGCTTTTTTTTTTTTTCACTCAGAGAACCATGAGATATATTTTGAGATAGGACATATGTCCCTTTTTTGAGGCAGTGAAATTAATATCTTTGTATATCATCTTATAATTTCACAAAGCACATTTTATATATTCCAACTCATAGCGACCCCATAGGATAGAGCAGAACTGCCCCAGAAGGTTTCCAGGGAGTAGCTGGTGGATTCAAACTGCCAACCTTTTGGTTAGCAGCCAATGTGTTAACCACTGCACCACCAGAGTTCCATATATATACATAATTTTTGACTTAACATCTTAGCAAAGTGTTGGTTATCATTATCTCATTTTACACAAGAAGAAACTAAAGTTCAGAATGGTCATATGGCTGGCCCAAAGTTAGCATAACTCTTTGTCAGTCTCATGCTGTTTATATCCACAGCCACCTTAGTGAAGCAGTTTGTGAGTGATAATGCTGAGTGTTTGACCAAAAATCCCTTTGTGTTCTGAGTCCCTAGCATCCTCTTTCACCCCCTCTGCCTTGACCACTGCAGAAGCCTTCTGGCTGGTCTCTCCTGTCCACACGGTGCCCCTCAAATGTACTGTCCACAACGGATCGGATCATGTTACCCTTACAACCTTCCAGTGCCTTCCCACTGCTCTTAGGACCAAGACCAAAATCCTTTACATGGCGTTTAGCATAGCTGACTTGGCTTTGCCCAAACTAGGGGCCTTTTACTTTCTCAGATTTGACATTTAGTCTTTCATCCCAGGGCTTTTGTATGTCCTTCTCCCTTTCTGGAACATTCCCACCCTGCTCTTCACTTGCATTTTGCAGCTCTCAGCTCAAATATCACTTCTTCAGAGAAGCCTTCCCTGATCGTCCAGACTAGATTGGGTTCTTCTGTTACACTTGCACTCTGTGTGTTTCCTCTGAGGCGTTTATTGTGGTTGGAACAATATACTGTATGATTGTGTCATTAGGACCATCTGCCCCACTAGACCATCAGTGCCATGAGGAGGACCTTTGTTAACGCTGTTACGTCCCCAGTGTCCAGCACAGGGCCTGACCTAAAGTACGAGTTCAGTAAAGATTTCTTGAATGGTGAATACGTAGCTGTTGGGTGAACTAGATGACCATATGACCATGTTAAAACGCCAGGTCTGACTGCCTTATAATTTTTTTAATATGCATTATAATTTGATAATCTTATAAAATTTGATCTTGTAAGTCATATGTCAATCTCAGTAGTCATGATGACCAAATGATTCCTGCTGCAGTTTTTAGAAATAGTTTTGAGAAATAGTTACTTCTCATAGAGAAAAATCAAAGTTACTTTCAATTTTTCTGAAAATTTAGAAATTTTCAGACAAGGTCAATGACAGTAATGATAGTTTTTTTTCTACCCTCTTTTGATAGTGGCTCAGAGTCTTTATTATACCATTTGAGTGAACTGAAAGGAATGGCTTTATGGAAGCAAAAATACAAACCTCTTGGACTAGATGCGGCAGGAATTGAAGGTAGTGATTTCATTTCTCGATATGATACATTAAACACAGTTTACTTGTTTGACAAGTGATACCTATTTTTCCCCCCCTTTAGATGCTATTACCGCTGTGGGCTCTTTCATACTCAAGGCAAATGAACTTCTTCAGTGAGTATTGGGGATACCGGAAATCATTGACCTGAGAGTGTTTCACTTTCAACATAAATAAGAACCTAGCAAGTTGTCATGATTTTCTTAAGTATTTTTACTTTTATCAAACTTTATATGATTAAAACAAGCCAGTAGCACAGAGCTCTTTTAAAATGAAGCAGTATTCTCCTGTCTCAACCATTCTCACCCAAGGCCTTCTCTCTAGAAGGAATCATTTTAACTCTTATAACTCATTTTAAGATTCCAGTTTTTCTATAGCTTACTTCCATATTTCTAAATTATATGACTATACTGCCATTTCTTTTATATATAAATTTTTAGAAATTATTTTCCCTATGTTTGTTTTGTTTATCGTAGGCTCTGTTTTTTTTTTTTTCCTTGCATTGTCTGCCTTTATCACATCCTTAAGTATGTCTCCAGGGTAGTATCATATCCCTGGATCCACTTCTGACCCAGATGCCTTGCTCTTTAGCCTTCTGTCTCCTGCCATAAGGAACCCTGGTTGCTCAATAGTTAATTGCTCGACTGCTGACCAAAAGGTCGGTGGTTCAAACCTACCTGCTGCTGAAACCCACCAGCTGCTCCATGGGAGAAAAGACCTAGTAATCTGCTTCCGTAAAGATTTCAGCCCAGGAAACCCTGGGACAGTTCTACTCTGTTCTGTAGGATCACTGTGAGTCAGCATTGACTCGACGGCACACAACAACAGCAACAGCTCTTGCCTCAGAGTGGGCAACCGTGCTCCAGAGGCCCTACACAGCCACCCTGCAGGATTCTTCATTGCTTTCATGGCTTAGATTCAGATTTTCAGTATCTCCTCTCTTTCTTGGTTTCTTTAGTCATTTTGCTGGAAAATATCCTCCAGTAACTTATTCAGAAAGCAGAGAGGAAGGATGAATTTTCTGTTCTATGTCTTTTCTCATACCCATACTTGGTTGATGATTTCTGTGAGGTGTTGGATTCTGAGGGAGAAATCACTCATAAACCTTTGAGAGCATCGTTCCATTGTCTTCTGACCTTTCTGTTACTAATGGAAGGCCTGGTGCTTCTCTATTCTTACTCCTTTGTAGGGTATTTTTCCTTCTCCCTGAAAGAAGAACCTACTGTTCGTTTAGTCTGTTTTTGAGTGGAACATAAACGACAAGTTCTTCATGTTTTTGGAGAAAGAGCACATTAACCACTCTGGGTTTAGATTTCATTGTGTCCTTCTGTCTCCACCTCCACACATCATCCTAATGTCCTCCTTTGAAGCTGTATTTGGAACTCGACAGGGTCTGAGTGTCCCCGGAGTCCTCCAGGGCAGACAGCTCCCCACAGCTGCCCCTCTGCACTGTCCAGCATGTGGGTCTTGCTGCTGAGTCTCACTAGGCACCAGTCCTCTATCAACCTTGGCATTTCTGAAATGTAATCTCTTTCCTGCTGTTCCCTGTGTTATTGTGAGTTTCTGATACATGCTCCCTGCCCCTTCCGGGGTTGTTTTGATGGTGTCTTGGAAGATAGGAGCCTGGTTGCGCAGTGGTTAAGTGCTCAGCTGCTAACTGAAAGGTTAGCCATTCTGTGGGAGAAAGATGTGGCAGTTAGCCCCTGTAAAGATTACAGCCTGGGAGACCCTGTGCGGCGGTTCTACTCTGTCCTGTAGAGTTGCTATGAGTCAGAATTGACTTGATGGCAGTGGGTTTTTGGTTTTATGAGTCCATAGTCTTTATGAGCTGATGGCTCTATAAGGAGCTTTGGTGGCACAGTAGTTAAGTGCTCGGCTGCTAACTGCAAGGTTGGTGGTTTGAAACTACCAGTCGCTCCACAGGAGAAAGATGTGGCCATCTGCTTCTGTAAAGATTTACAGCTTTGGAAACCCTATGGGGCAGTTGTACTGTGTCCTGTAGGGTTGCTATGAGTTGAAATCCACTTGATGGCAACGGGTTTGTTTTTTGTTTCGTTTTTTGAAGATAGAAACTATAGTCACTTATATTCAGAAGAGAAAAATGAGAGGAGAAATGGAATTGCTCTTTCCATATGTTGGAATTTTTTTTTTTAGTTCAGTATATTTGCTGAGAGTAAATATAAAATATTAAGGTCTCTGTGACTACTCTTAACTTCTTGCTCTTTTGTGGTAAGTAGAGTAATATTACAGGTTGCAAATGAGAAAATGAGACGATGAGAATTTTGATATTTATAACAGATTGATGGTTTCTTGGGGTAGGGGTGGGGGCTGGCTGAGAAGGACATGAAGGCACTTTTCAGGGCATTGAAAATGTTCTTTACCTTGATCATGGTGGTGCTCGTAAGGGTGTATAGATTTATCAAAATTCTTCAAATTGTACACCTAATATAGGTGCATTTTACTTTATGTAAATTGTAGCTAAATAAAGTTTGTTTTTAACGAATGTTACAGGTAAATTAATATGGTAAAAGAATTTAAATGGTAGTTATAAGATATCAAATTAATATTCTCTGAACTCTCAGAATGATGAGGTCTCTTTTTTTCCCTTCATTTTTGCTGCAAGAGGACTTTAATCATACTGTTTGGTAACATAAGATGTCATAGTCTTTTATTTCAAGTGTTTTACTCTACACAGAAAGGTTAATGATTTGACCTACCTCTCCAGTAGTACATCTACTACTCACTTTTCGACATGGTTAGATTCCAAAGACCAGGTTGTTATGCAAAAATCGGCATTATATGGAGGATGACCACATCAGAACACAAAATGGAAGATGACTACATCATTACATAACGGCCAGATTACATCGTTACATAACTGCCAAACCACTGAGACTCATGGCCCAGCCAAGTTGACACATAACCGTCACAGCATTGCCCTCACCTCCCACCTTGGTGTTCTTTATTAAAAGATGTGTGTCGTTAATGCACGAAATAGTCGGATAGATTTTTTACAGTCTTTTAGTGCAAAATGTCAGATAATAAGATGGTCAGTAAATGAGGAGTAAGTGTGTTGTCAAAGTTAATGCTTGGAAAGAGCTTTGAGATTTAGGGGTGAAAAGTACCGGTAGTATATGCTTAGGATGATTATCTTAAAGATGTGAGCTTAAAGAAATTAAAAAAAAAAAAAATGATACCCATCTCTATATTCAGAAAGTTTCACGAAAATGAAGATGACTTCCACCTTAATCCTAAATTTTTGGGCATATTTGTGTAAAGCCCAGGGAAATTCCATTTTTGAGATCTCATCAGTTATTATAAGGAACAAAAATCCATTTCCAAAAGTAATCTCCGCTGGTATCTGATGATGACACAGTACAAATTTATAATAATGATTTTTCTCTTGAGTTGATGCTTGCTTTTCTTACTGACCAGTGAGCATTTTTTTAAACTGGGAATAATGTCGGAAATGATTTTTTCCTGATTTCTTTGCAAAATTAGAAAAGAATTTCACACTTCACTGAATGCCAGGGACGACTGTTACACAGTTTGTGGCAAGGCTGTCATAACCACTTAGAATCTGAGTTATTTGCTTTGTTTTTGAAAAGAATCAAGATTTGCTCTTAAAAAATTTTATTAAATATATATACATTCGATTTGTAAAATCTGCTGTTCTGTAGGCTTAACTGTTATCTAGACAGGATAAAATAGAATGGTGAGGGCTATTATATCCATGACAATTGCACAATGACATATGAACCCCACATGAAAATTTTACCTCTGATTTATTTTTATCTTCTTAGAGTTATAGATAGCAGTATGAAAAACTTCAAAGCATTTTTTCGGTGGCTGTATGTTGGTAAGTTAATTGAATCAAACATTCTCGTTATTTTAACCCTTTCTAAAAAATTATGAGAGTATTAGACTATTTCAGTTACTCTGTAAAATTTCAAATACATATAAAAGCAGCAAGAAGAATATAAAGACCCCATTGTACCCAGTTTCGGCAATTACCAATACAATGGCCAGTCTTACTTCATCTTCACCCATCCCCACCTCCCCCCACGTTTAAGGGAGCTTTCCTAAGGCTCTTATTGTTTCCATCACTTACTCAGAGTTAAGCATTTCCTACCTTTAATATCCCCTTACATTAAAAGAACATTTTTGAATCCCTATTAGGTATTAGATTCAAAAAGAAAGAAAAGGAAAAATAAGACACAGCCTCTGCCCTGGAGTAACTAACTTCCTGTTTTTGTACTTTCATCTTCTGTCTCTAGATCTGTCCTGTCCAGTGTGGTCGCCAGTAGCCAACTGTGGCTATTTACACCTACATTAAAGTGAAATAAGATTACAACTTCAATTCCTTTGTGACACTAGCCGCATTTGAAGTGTTCAGTAGCCACTTGTGGCTAGTGAGCACCATACAGTGCAGAATTACAATGTTCCTTTTTCCAGCAAGTTCTGTTGGACAGCAGTGTCCTAGTGGATTGTAGACCACTTGTATAGATAAAGGTCTAGATTTATGTTTCTTTGTGTCTCTACAGTATCTTTGCATTTGGGTAGATAGTTAACAAATATTTATTGACTTGATATTCAATGTTTTCATTTACGGTGTACGTGTATTTAGTTACATTTGTACAGAAGTTTTTGTACTCCTTGTTAACATCCCTGAAATAATCCAGCATTCATTTTCCTCCAGCATATGCAAAACTTAGTTGTAAATGGGTTTTATTCCATATTTGTTGACATTCTAAAGACTGAAATAGAAAGTAAATTAATTGTAATGTGCTAACATTCCTGTAAACAAATGTTCAGAGTTGCCCCAGCTCTAATGCAGAAGCCAGATTTGTTGGCCTAATATAATTGCAGATGCTGATATTTGCAATATTTAGGTTTTCCCAAAACTGTACCAGTAATAGCCAGAATGGGGAGCCAGAGGATTTATCAGGGCAGCGTGTTTTAAGATCGGAGTTGTTAATTGGAATAAGAAGTCATACAACATTAAAACTGAATGAGACCTTGGAAATAACTTCCTTATACAGTAGTGTGCTTTTACTCGCGATTATTGGAGGTTATTTAGGCACCTGCTCATTTCTTATCATTAGAGCATGGTGGTGTTGAAAGCATGCTGCCTTGGAAAATTGGAGACCTAATTTGTAGTCATGGCTGTCTCTAGTCTGGTTAGCTGATATTCTCTTTTGTAAAATGTAAGCTCCATGAAGGCAGGGACTTTTTCTTCTATACTGCTGCCCCTGTAGTATGTCTAGTAAATATTATTTGGATGGATAAATGAATGATTTGAATTAGCTTATGGCAGCTTTTTCAGATAAATTAGAAGTTTGAATTGATTTTAAAAAGTTTGAAAATCATCTATATCTGCACAACTATGTCCAGGAAGCTTGTGACTGACAAAACACTATAAAAGAGCATATTTAAACACTATGCAAAATAACATGCAGCATACCTAGTCCTGACTTAGGTGGGCAAAACAGAAAACACAATATTGGTGAGGACAATCTCATGAAAAAGAGTCAACCAAAGGTAGTAGATTAAAGAAAAGTATATAAATATGCATGTATGTGTGTGTATACACATATAAATACGACTGCAGATGTCTTCATATAGCTAAAAAAGGCCCCAGGGTCTTTGTTATTCTCAGATTTTTGGTGGGAAGAATTGCCTGCAGATTTTGAGAGGTTAGAAGTCTCAGTGCAAGGCAGTAAGTTAGAGTTGTTTGGAGTGACAGGGAGGAAAAGAAAAATGATAGTTGAGAATGCTTAGACCAACGCTTTTGAACCAGAGGAATAAATAAAATTCAGGCTCTTTGCCCTTCAGTTTTTAGAAGAAAAATAAAATTTTCTTGGTGAAAATAATACTGTAAATATTCTACCCTACTAGAAGCTGTTTCAAATTGATTTCGGCCTAAATAAAACAGATGCAGTCTTTGAAATGCATCTATAATTAAAGTTAGATGTGTAGTTTAAAGATAATTTTAACTTTATATTTTCAGCGATGTTGAGAATGACAGAAGACCATGTGCTTCCCGAGCTGAATAAGGTAGTATTTATTTTAAGACGTTAAGGTAAAAACATGAGTTGCGTGGTTTTATTTCCATGTCACAGAATACCTTTATGATGGCTATCTAAATGCATAATTTTCATGTTTATATAAGGTTTTATAATCTGTAAATGTAGGATCCTTGTAGGTCTTTAACTTTCTTACATCTTAAAAACATTTTCATTTTCCTTGAAAATCTACTTATTAGATATTAGTACCCGTGTTCATGTCTGGTAAGCAACAGTTTCTGTCGGACCATAAGGATCATGGTAAGTGACAGTGGAATATCCTCCAGAAAGGTTATGGAATAGGGCAGAATTCCCACTAGATTTGTGTGGCTCGCTCATCGTTACCATGCTCAGACCATCTGATTCAGATAGAGTAGGTAATTTTGAGCCTGAAAAAATAGAAAACAATACAGTTAGGGGGACGGGATGAGCAGGGGATCCATCACTGTACAGCTCTTACACTAAGTAGATGTCGTGAAAGGTCCTTTGAGCTCTGGATGCCTGACCTCGCGAACTAGGAAAGTTTCCCGTGTTAGCTGTTTTTCTGACATCACTGTTAGCTTCATTTTGGGAGGTAAGGTGTGTTAATTGTTGGGAAAAGGGGAGCTTAATGTACAGCGTTTTGAGGGCTAACGGGCTGAGGTGGAGAGAAGGCAGGGTCACCGTAAGAAGCAGAGGCTGACACCGAAGCTAATAATGCCGTTTAGTTGTAGCCCTAGACGGAGGCTGACGTTGCTTGTCTGGATTTACAACCCCCTCTCCTAAAGGGACCTGCACACAGTCTTAGCGCAGGATGTAGTCAGTGAGCAGTCTTCGGCCAGAAGGAGTTCTGTAGCCATTGGACTAGCTGGTTGGAAATGTGGGTTTAAAATGTTTAATTACATGCTTCTCAGAGCCGGAGGATTTCATGGTTTTCATAGTGGCATAATCTCCTGGATTTCTATTGGTGTTCCTTTGAAGGAACTTTGCCTGTTTTCCCCATGGCTTTTGGTGGATAGTAAAAACATCACACCTGTTATTACTTAGTATTTGTTCCGTTAACTGAGAAGCTTTCTTTTATCTTGATTGGTTTCTTTTTGTTTTTGATAGATGACCCAAAAAGATATCACATTTGTTGCTGATTTTCTCACTGAACATTTCAATGAGGTAGGAAATTTGTATTTTTATAATGCTGGTTTTTTTTAGTGTGATAAACCTGGGTAATGGTAAGAACTAATCAGATTTAATCCAGTTTAGTAGAAGTTCTTAGCAATTACATTTTTTAAACTGTTGAGCTAATTAATGGCAGTGCTTATTTATTACACATAAAGGCTATTACCTGACCTATTAGTGTATGTTTTACAATCCCTAAAAGTATAGAGTAACTGGTACTAACAGTTCTCTTAAAGCTTTTGATTTAAACTTAAGATTTTTTTTCTTTTTCTTTTCTGAGTTGACTTAAGAATTAAACTTCGTTTTTTCTTTCCAGGCTCCAGACCTTTATAATCGAAAAGGCAAATACTTCAATGTTGAAAAAGTTGGTCAGGTAAGTGCTTTGGATTGAATTCAGTTATTATTACTCTTGAATTTTAAGAAGTAATTTTTAAACTCTATCAGCATTAATCTTTGCTATTCAGTGTTTATGAGAAGTATACAATGCCACGTTGTGGAACAGCCCTGCCCTTTGAGTAAAATAACCAAAGAGCAGAAATTTTTAAACTTCTTGGTCTTAGAACTCTTTCACGTTCTTAATTATTGAGAACACTGAATATCTTTTGTTTATGTGGGCTACATCTGTTGATGATAGATGGATATTATTAGGTATTAGAAATTAGACTAAAATGATTATTTCTTAATTCTCTTAAAAATAACAGTAAACCCAATTACTATTATATATTAATATAAATATTGTTAGTAAAAAATAATAGATTTTCCAGCCCCCCCGCTCCCCCAAATCTAGTGAAGAGTGGCACTGTTTTATATTTTTGCAAATCTCTTTGGTGTCCAGCTTCACAGAAGACAGCTAGATTTCTCCTGTTTCTGCACTTGTGGTAACGTTGTTTTGGTTAATGTGTGTAAAGAAGATCCACAGGTATGTAGTCAGAAAAGTCAGTGTTTTAATAGTTTTATCAGATAACTGTGGATATTCTTTGATACTGTACCAGGTCTTGACAAGTGATAGTCTTTTAAAAGGTTAATCACGCGTGGAACCTAAAATTGCGTCAGTGAACTTTTCATTCTATTACGTTAAAATCCACTAACCTGCTGTGCGCTGGGACTAGCTCTCTCACACCGTGTGTGATTTTGTAACATCGGGCATTGATTATTTGGGAAATACTGGTGCATCTTGCAAACACTGACACCTTTCATCATACAGTCCCCTGAAGCCCTGTCTCCTTAGTATCATGACCAGTCTCACCATAAGTCTTCTAGGTACCGGGAAGCCGTCAGGCACTCAGTGGCAGGTGCAGGTTTTCCAAAATTCTAATTTTTGCTTGAAAGTTTGAATTTTATCATTGGCAGCAATAATACCGTCAGTTGTCTTGCTTGAAGCGACAGGCCCACTTTATTTTCAAGAAAATGTCTGCCAGATACACACGTATGGATCATCGTTTGTCTTTCAAGTAAAAATAGATTTCCATTTAAAAATAAAGTACCTGGTTGAACTCGCACCTGAAACAATTTCATAAGTGCTTTTCCTCAACTTAGCTGCCATACTGTGGGGTGCATTAAATGTGTTTTATGTATGCTTCCCATTTCTGTCATACAGAATATTAGAAACAGGAGTACTCAAGGGCTGAGATTTAATAAAATGAATAATTTTAATAGCTTCCTCCGAGGTAAGCAGGACTGTGAGTCTGTGGTGATTTGGGGCTACTACGTTGACTCTGGCAAAGGCGCCAGCAGGTTTTCCCGCCAATGCTTCTCATCATCAGTGCAATATCCACACAGTGAAAAAGGCAGATAACATCCTAATAATATTATTATAAAGGCTTCCTGGGCGGCACAGACAGTTAAGCACTCAGCTATTAGCTGAAAGAAAGGCGGTTCAAAGCCACCCCAAGGTGCCTCAGAAGACAGGCCTGGCGATCTGCTTCTGAAAGATCACAGCCTTGAAAACCCTGTGGGGCAGTTCTACTTTGCACACACGGGGACACTGTGAGTAAGAATCCACGGCAGTGAACAACAGCACTTATAAAAGGGGGTAGTGGTGGTTCGGTGGTAGAATTCTCACCTTCCATGCAGGAGACCCAGGTTCGATTCTTGGCCATTGCATGTGCAGTTACCACCCATCTGCCAGTGGAGGCTTGCATGTTACTGGTTACTGTGAATGTGAACAGCTTCTGGACCAAGAAAGTTGTGATGATCTACTTCTGAAATGAGCGCAACGGTCTGATCCCATTGTGCATAGGAGTTGCCACGAGTTGGGGCTGACTCGACAGCAGTTGATAAGACAGCAAATTGTTATAAAAATAGTATTGCTTCATGGACCCCTAAAACCATCTTGAGGATTGCCAGTTTGAGAACCACTGCCGCACATTGTATTGACAGTTGATACTTGTAAAATTAATTTATAATTTACACATGTGAGATTAAAATATGTTTCATGAAAATGGAACACAAAGTTTAAAGTCTGTTTATAGTCTCTGCATTTACAATATCCTAACATTTTAGTAGTTTCCAGTTTGCTTAGTTGCTTGGCGTTTAGCAAGTTTTGGTCACTGCACTTAGAATGTTGTTGTTAGGTGCAGTCAGGTCCGTTCTGACTCATAGCTACCGTGTGTACAAGAGAACAAAACACTGCCCTGTCTTGCACCATCCTCACAACGCTTGCTGTGTTTGAGCCCATTGTTGCAGCCACTGTGTCAATCCATTTTATCAAGGGTCTCACTCTTTTTTGCTGACCCTCTCTCTACCTTACCAAGTATGATATCCTTCTCCAGGGACTGGTCCCTCGTGATAACATGCCGAAAGTACGAGATGAAGTCTTGCTATCCTCACTTCCAGGGAGTACTCTGGCTGTACTTATTCCAAGACAGACCTGTTCATTCTTCTGGCAGTCTGTGGTATATTCAGTATACGTTATCAATACCATAATTCAAAGACATCAATTCTTCTTCCATCTTCCTCATTCACTGTCCAGCTTTCACATGCATACGAGGTGATTGAAAATACCTTGGCTTGGGTTAGGCGCATCTTAGTCCTCAAAGTGACATCTTTGCTTGTTAACACTGTAAAGAGGCCTTTTGCAGCAGATTTGCCCAATGCAATACGTCTTTTGATTTCTTGACTGCTGCTTCCGTGGGTGTTGATTGTGGATTCAAGTGAAATTAAAGCCTTGACAACTTCAGTCTTTTCTCTGCCTATCATGGTGTCGCTTATTGGTCCAGTTGTGGGGATTTTCATTTTCTATATGTTGAAGTGTAATTCATACTGAAGATTGTAGTCTTTGATCTTCATCAGTAAGTGCTTCAAGTCTTCTTCACTTTCAGCAAGCAGAGTTGTTTCATCTTCATATCGAAGGTTGTTAATGAGTTTTCCACCAATCCTGATGCCAAGTTCTTCATGTAGTCTAGCTTCTCACATTATTTGCTCAGCATACGGATTGAATAAGTATGGTGAACGGATACAACCCTGACATATACCTTTCTTGATTTTAAACCATGAAGTATTCCCATGTTCTGTTCGAACAACTTACTCTTGGCCTATGTACAGGTTCCTCATGATCACAGTTAAGTGTTCTGGGACTCTTCAAAATGCTGTCTATAATTTGTCATGATCCACACAGTCTAAAGCTTTTGCATAGTCAATGAAACAGAGGTAAACATCTTTCTGGTATTCTCCCGTTTCAGCCAAGATCCATCTGACATCAGCAATGATATGCCTAGTTCCACGTCCTTTTCTGAATCCCGCTTGAATTTATGGAAGTTCCCTGTCAATGAACTGCTGCAATTGCATTTGAATTATCTTCCGCAAAATATTATTTGTGTGATATTAATGATATCGTTTGATTATTTCCTCATTCTCTTGGATCACCCTTCTTTGGAACGGGCACAAATACGGATCTCTTCAATCAGTTGGCCAGATAGCTATCTTCTAGATTTCTTGACATAGACAAGTGAGCAGCCTCAGCACTGCATCTGTTTGTTGAAACATCACAGTTGATGTTTTGTCAATTCTTGGAATCTTGTTTTTCACCGTGCCTTCAGTGCAGCTTGTACGTCTTCCTTCAGTAATGCTGTTGGTTCTTGTTCATGTGCTGCCTCCTGAAATGGTGGAACGTTGACCGTTTCTTTTTGGTACAGTGACTCTCTGTATTCCTTGCATCTTCTTTTGATGCTTCCTGAGTTGTTCAATATTTTGCCCATAGAATCCTTCAGTATTGCAACTCAAGGCTTGAATTTTTTCTTCAGTTCTTTGAGCTGAAGAAGTGTCAAGTGTGTTCTTCCTTTTTTTGGTTTTCTAACTCCTTTTTTTTTTTTTTTTTTAACTCCAGGTCTTTGTACATTTCATTATAATATTCTTTGTCTTTTTGAGCTGCCCTTTGAAATCTTCTGTTAAGCTCTTTTGCTTCATCATTTCTTCTTTTGCTTTAACTACTCTGTGTTCAGGAGCAAGTTTCAGAGTCTCTTCTGACATCCATTTTGGTCTTTTCTTTCTTTCCTATGATTTTAATGACTTTTTACTTCCTTTATGTCTGATACAGTCCTTGATGTCATCCTATGACTTGGCTGGTCTTCAGTCATTAATGTTCAGTGTGTCAAATGTATTCTGGAGATGGTCTCCAAATTCAGGTGGGATATACTCAAGGTTATATTTTGGTTCTTGTGGACTTGTTTTAATTTTCTTTGGCTTCAGCTTAAACTTTCATGTGAGCTGTTGATGGTCTGTTCCATAGTTGACCCCTGGCGTTATTCTGACTGATGATATAGAGCATTTCCATCATGTGTTTCCACAGATGTAGTCAGTTTGATTCTTGTGTTTTCCATCTGGTGAGGTCCACATGTATAGTCACTGTTTATGTTGCTGAAAAAAGATATTTGCAGTGAATGAGTCATTGGTCTTACAAAGTTCTATCATGTGATCTCCAGCGTCATTTCGATCACCGAGGCCGTATTTTCCAAATACCAATCCTTCTTTTTTTCTTACTTTGACATTCCAGTCATCAGTAATTATGAGTGCATCATGATTGCATTTTTTATCAGACTGCTGGAGTTGGTAAAAATCTTCAATTTCTTCATCTTCGGCATTAGTGATTGATGCATAAATTTGAAAAATAGTCATATTAACTGGTCTTCCTTGTAGCCATATAGATGTTATCCTATTACTGACAGCATTGCATCTTGAAATGTTCTGTTTGATGGTGAATGCAAGACCATTCCTCTTCAATTTGTCATTCCCAGCATAGTAGATCATATGATTATCTGATTCAGAATGACCAATATCATTCCATTTCAGCTCACTAGTGCCTAGGATATTGATCTTTATATATTTCATTTTCAACAACTTCCAGTTTCCTAGATTCAAACTTGGTACATTCCTTGTTGTGATTATTAATGGGTATTTGCAGCTGTTTCTTCTTATTTTGAGTCGTGCCACATCAGCAAATGAAGGTCCTGAAAGCTTTACTCCATACATGTCATTAAGGTCGACTCTATGTTGAGGAGGCAGCTCTTCCCAAGTCATCTTTTGAGTGTCTTCCAACCTGAGGGGCTCTTGTTCCGGAACTGTATCAGACAGTGTTCTGCTGCTAGTCATAGGTTTTCACTTAGAATAGTTAATGTACTTTCAGAGGATTTGACAGTAAGACAGAATAACCTGTTAAATAGAAAAATATTAAATATAAACTTTTTTTGGAGCTCAGTTCTTTGATTTACTGAATTTTAATTTTTGTTTCTTTTTTTCTAGTACTTGAAAGATGAAGACGACGATCTTGTGTCGCCCCCTAACACAGAGGGAAACCAGTGGTATGACTTTCTTCAAAATAGCAGCCACCTTAAAGGTATTCATGTACCAAGTAGACTTTGGCCATGTTTACATTTACCTGAGACCAGGTCTGCACACAACTTTGTCGAACACTTACTAAGTAGTTGAGTTCTTTAGACTTATTTTTTTGTGCCCATTTTATTTGTCTAGAGAAACAACAGAGTAACAAGTATGTATGACATCACCATGATAGATAGAAAACATTTTTAAATTAGCTGTCATATAGTGAGATTGCTTATTCTTAAGTATTGTCACGTATCTGTTTTATACCTTACCAAAAACGGGATGTTGAGGGGGGGCATGTTACAGAGTTCACTAGTGAGAGGAGTCTGTTTTGCTGATGACAGTTTGTTAGCTCCTAAAAGCATAATTGCATTTAACTGGATTCTTTCGAGGTTGTAGTTTTTTGTGTTCTGGTTGTGCCTTTCATTCTCTATTGTTGTTGTTAGGTACCATTGAATAGGTTGTGATCCGTAGCAACCTGTATGTACCACATAACAAAACCCTGCCTGGTACTGCACCTTGCTCACAGTCGTTATGCTTGAGCCCATTGTTGCAGCCACTGTGTCAGTCCATGTCGTTGAGGGTCTTCCTCTTTTCCACTCACCCTGTGTTTCATTCTCTAGGATCTTAAAATGTCATACACATATCCTAATCCTCAAAAGAGGAGTCCCAGGGTGGAACAATCTTTTAAATGCTCAAGATTTTGCTGGTATGTGAGTTTGGGCAAGCACATAAATCTCCCAGGTTCTTAGTCTAGTTTGAAGTAATACCAGCCACCTTTAGGGAACTATTAAGAAAATAATAAAATTTTTCTCAAGCAGAAAAATCAAGTGCTACTCTTGATACACACGTACTTTCTTAGGGTACATTATTAGAGAGTCAGTATTGCATAATGGGTAAGGGGGGTTCTGGAAGCCAGATGCCTGGGCTGGAATCTTGCTCTACTGCTTCCAAGTAGTGTGGCTAGAGCAAGTTGCCCAATCTCTTTGTACTCGTTTTCTCATCTCTAAAATGAGGGTGATAATAGTGCCTTCCTCAAAAAGCTGTTATGAAGAGTAAATTAATCTGGTTAAACTTGGAGTAGTGCCTGGCGCATAGTCAGCAGTCAGTAGATGTTAGCAGTTGATTGTCGTTGGAAGTTTTCTACATATTTTAGAATTTGTCACCTGTTGGGAGTTTAAAATGTTAACATGATTAAAATTTATTGCATCCTGCATAAGTGGGACGTGAAAGGCTTTATAAAAGGGAGGCCACAGAGGGTGGGCTTTGGAGTCAGGCCTGATTATGCTTCATAGATCCGGACACAATCAATTGCCCGACTCCCATAAATTTCATTTTTTTTTTTATCTGTACATTAGAGACTGCGATGCGTACTTTGTCGGGCTGTTGTAAGAAACAGAAGTAGTGTACATATGTAAAGAAAGAATCTGGCATAGTAGATAGTAGATGCTAAATTATATATTACTTTCTACTGATAAAGCAGTCTTTTCAAAAGTAAAGAGCTTATTTAGAGAGTTCGTTTCTTGTCTCCTGTTTTTGAGTTTAGTATCATACACTTCCAAAACAGTGCTGGTCTGCTGTAGTCACTTTGTTATGGCAAAGAACAGAGAAGAACGAGCTTTATTATATGTCTTTGGGTTCCCAAATCATTCCTTTCTTCTCATAGCCAGCAGAAGCATACTGTCGGATATCGGTGGGAGAAGTAGGGTAAAGAATAATAGGCTGATAAGGGCTAAGCTTTTCATGAGTGTGGTTGGTTTTAGTGGGCTCGCAGTGGAGTGGGCTGAAAGGCAGAAGGTTAAGTTTATGTTTACTGAGGGTGTGGCAAAGTAGAGTGGGGTGGCCAGTGCGAGCACCTCTGCGAGATAAGCTGTGCGGACTGGCTCCCCCAGTAGATTGTTTTCTCCTAATCGCCTGGTTTGCTACAGCTGTTTTTGTTTTTGTTTGAAAACAGAAAGTCCTTTGCTGTTTCCTTATTATCCTCGAAAATCATTGCATTTTGTGAAAAGACGGATGGAGAACATTATTGATCATTGCTTGCAAAAGCCAGCAGTAAGTTTGAAAGAAACGCATGTCTTTGTGTAGGAGGAGCAAGACTATCTACTATATGTGGGCTCACGTATGTGGGTCATCGTAGTTATTAGGATAAACCATATGAAAATGCTAATATTGAACTGTTTTTGCCTCTCAAAAATGGCAAGGTCATGTGATTCAACCTAATATTTTGTCTCGTTAGTCTTTTACCTAAATAAGAAGGAAATATATACAGTCGGCATTCCATGGACCCACGGGTTCCACATCTGCAGATTCAACCAACCGTGGATTAAAAATATTAAAAAAATAAAAAGTTCCAAAAAGCAAAACTTGAACTTGCTGCACACTGCAGTGAATCCACACGAATGGAGTGATGTGTAGACATACCCTGCTGTAGCCTCCCCCATTTCGCAGATCCTCAATCTCTCTCCAGCACTCACTGTCTGAGCATTGCTTGCCTCTTGTGGTTATTCCCTAAACTATACAGTATAACAACTATTTACATAACATTTACATTGTATTAGGTATTATAAGTAACCTAGAGATGATGTACCGGAGGATGTGTGTGAGTTATATGCAAATACTAAACCAAAAAAACCAAACCCAGTGCCGTCGAGTCGATTCCGACTCATAGTGACCCTATAGGACAGAGTAGAACTGCCCCATAGGGTTTCCAAGGAGCGCCTGGCAGATTTGAACTGCTGACCCTTTGGTTAGCAGCTGTAGCACTTAACCACTATGCCACCAGGGTTTCCATGCAAATACTATGCCATTTTATATAAGGGACTTGAGTGTCAATGGATTTTGGTATCCACAGGGGTCCTGGAACCATCGCCCGTGGTTACCAGTGGTCGACTGTATATAGTTATTGAAAGTGTTGGTATCTCTGGTGTTTTATTTGTTCCCAGAACAAACTCACTGGAAACGGTTTTAGTTATAGAGCTGACTGGCTCACATTTACCCCTGGAGGGTGGATGGTTGCTGTTACGAGACTGGAGGAGGAGGTGGTTCTAACCTGCTGTGCTCTTACCTCTGAGATTCCTTTCAGCTTGGCATTTTCTCTGTTTTCCTTGCTGTTGTGACTGTCATTAATTTCCTGTGTGATAAACGAAAGAATGAACTTGGACCTGTACCTAATACCGGAAGGGGGTGGGAGGGAGTGGGAAACGGGCTCCTTGCTTCGGTGGCGCTGGGCTTCTGTTAAGGGGGGGTAGAAAAATCTGGAAACAGAGAGGTGACGGCCACACAACGTGGTAGACACAGTTGATGGCATTGAAGTGTACATGTGAAGAATGTTCAAATGGCAAGTGTTTCATTACATACATGTTCACCACAATAAAAAACACACTACATATTTAAAATTTTTTCTTGTGTGAAAGATTTGCTGACATAGACTATTTTTTTTTTTTACTAGAGTTGAAAAGTGAGCATCAATTACTTTCTGTATTTATCTGTGTATGTCAGTGCTCTAGTTATAGTTTTAAATCTTATTTTTATAGGATGTAATTGGAAAATCAATGAATCAAGCAGTCTGTATTCCATTATATAAAGATGCTAGAAGGTAATTCTCTTTACCTTTTGTGTGGTGTAATTCAGCAGCCAGTTTACATTTTCCTTAAATTTTTTTTCCTTTTGTTTCAGTGAAGACTGTACACGTAGACTGTTCAAATTTCCTTTTCTGTAAGTGTGTGATTTTTTGTTATGTGAAGAATACAATTCCATTCTAAGTATCAATAGTTAAATAACATGTTTTGACATTAATCTTTTTCCCACAGGTGGAATAATAAAACTTCAAATCTGCATTATCTTATTTTTACTATTTTAGAAGATTCACTTTATAAAATGTGTATCTTAAGGAGACATACTGATATTTCCCAGTAAGTATTCATGTAAAGTGTGAATCAAAGAGATAAGATTATTATTTCTAATAATAAAATATACAGCTTCCCTTCCCAACATTTCAGGTTTTACTTAGGCAGATGAACCCTGCTTCTAGCCACCTTGTGACTTCAGGCTGGCCACTTAACTGGTCTCAGTCTTAGTTTTCGTATCATTAAAATGATAATGCCAAATTAGGAACTTACATGATCCTTTCGAGTTCTAGATTTTCTAATTTGTATTTGTATGGTAGCCATCATATATAAACAAAAAAAACCAAACCCACTGCCATCGAATCAATGCCGACTCATAGCGACCCTATAGGACAGAGCAAAACTGCCCCATAGAGTTTCCAAGGAGTGCCTGGCGGATTCGAACTGCTGACCTCTTGGTTAACAGTCGTAGCATTTAACAAGTACGCCACCAGGGTTTCCATCATACATAGCATTATTTTTTAGGGTTAGGAAAAACATGGCAGCAAAAAATTCAGGATTATATTTCATGAACTTTTAAAAGTTCAAAACTATATTATCGGGTACCTTATAGAAATGATTTTTTACCTTAGCTTAAGTGTGCCTTTCATTAAACAAGGCTTGCCCATAGAGACTTCTTTCAAAGATCCAAAGTAAAAGTTCTGAAAGGTAAGTCATATCACAGTGCCGCTAGTGTTTTAAATGGTTCTAAATCTGAATTTAAAGGAAATCTACTGAGATCAAGATATAGCCAAAGAGAAATAATTTGGTTGCTCCATTTTACCTTCCTTTTGTAAGGTATGGAACAACTTTGGTGACTATAAGATTTTAAACCCAGTTGTAATTTTGATGTTAGTTTTATCTTTCTAGGTGTTTGACTAAAACTAGTTATTAGTGTGCTAGAGTGAAAGTAACAGTATTTTGGTCTGGGATTTGGTATTTAGGTAAATGTACTAACGCTGATAGTCATGATCTTTCAAGCATTTAGATTTATTGGCTATCCAAGTTGTTCCACAAAGTCTCTTTTTTCTCCCTTCTTTATTCAAGATCTGTAAGCAGTGGACTAATTGGTATTAAATTTGGGAGCTTCACATATGCTACAACTGAAAAAGTGAGAAGAAGGTAAATCTTGAATCTTGTTTGGATAAAATATATATGTACATAACGTTTGTGTGTCTAATGAATGCAATTACAGAAATGTGGTCACTCTCTGTTGTAGCGATGATGTAGGCAGAAGGGCTTTGTCACTTCTACCATGAGGGGAAGGAGTCTTATTTTATGTATTTGAATGATTTGACTTAAAATTGATTAGAACCTTACTGCTCCTGAGAAGTGTATTTGGCATGGTTTCCTATAATACTTCCGAGCTCTCTGCTAGAAAAATAATGTGGTTCCAGGGCAGACGCCCTACAAGGCTGAAGTTCGTGTTCTAACCAAAACAAGTGTGAGGTGCTATCATTCTCACTCATCTGGAACTTTCTTAAGATAAAAAGGGTAATAATACCTAAGCCATCCTTGAGGCTTTACAGGGAAAAGACACTAATGATAAGCTGATGTTTTTATCACTTTCTTTTCCTTACGTAGAAGAAATTTTCTATGATAAAGTCTTTGGAATTGTTGTGTCTTTTTTGTTTTTTATGTGCAAAATCTTAATTTTACTTTCTTGTATGTACTAAAACCAGCCTAGTTAACTACGTTTTCCCCAAGGCTTATATGAGATGTCATTCATGGGATTTCCACAGGCTGAAGGCCTGGCTATTAATGTCAAGAATTTTCTGAAACTGTGAACCAACTTCACAGATTTTTATTTTTATGTGATTACCTATTTTCAAGGCCTAATTATATTTGTGAATAATCAGGACAACAGATACCTGTGATTTTAGTGCAAACTAAATAATCTACTTTTAAATGTTACTGTATAGAATGTCATCGGATCTTTTTTTATTACGGTTTTTTCTGCTTGGTGCCAGAATATTATGCATGCAGCAATTTCTCGGTTGTGATGATCCTACTAAACCTATTTCGATTCTAGTACCTACAGTTGTTTAGATGCACAGTTTTATGATGATGAAACTGTAACAGTAGTTCTTAAAGACACTGTAGGACGTGAAGGAAGAGATAGACTCTTGGTCCAGTTGCCGTTGTCTTCCGTCTATAACAGTGAAGATTCTGCAGACTATCAGTTCAGTGGGACTTATTCTACGAGGTATGGACCCAGTAAAATTGTCTTTCTGATGTAACAGTTAAACACTTTTAATGTGTATCATAGATTCCAGTTCTTTAGGTCTATTAGATAATGTTTATCTAGTACTATAGGGTTGCTATGAGTTAGAATCGACTCGGTGGCAACAGGTTTGTTTTTTGTTTTTGTTTTGAGTTACTAGGTGTCTTAGTTATCTAGTGCTCCTATAACAGAAATATCACAAGTGGGTGGCTTTAACAAACAGAAATGTATTTTCTCACAGTTTACCAAAAGACCAAACCCATTGCCGTTGAGTCAATTCTGCCTCATAGCAGAGTAGAACTGCTCCCTAGAGTTTCCAAGGAGCGCCTGGTGGATTTCAACTGTTAGCTTTTGGTTAGCAGCCGTAGCTCCTACCAGTATGCCACCAGGGTTCTCACAGTTTGGAGGCTAGAAATTCAAATTCAGGGTGCTGGCTCTAGGGGAAGCCTTTCTCTCTGTTGGTTCTGGAGGAAAGTCCATGTCTCTTTGAGCTTCTGCTTCTGGGCGATCTTCATGTGGCTTGGCATCCCTCGTCCCCAGTGCCTCTTTTTTTGCTTGCTTGTTTAATCTCTTTTATATATCAAAAGAGATTGACTCAAGATACACCCTGTACTAATCCGGCCTCATTAACATAACAAACATGGCCCTTTCACAACTCTGAGTATATCCACAGGCAGAGGTTAGGATTTACAACATATATTTTGGTGGGATACAATTCAATCCCTAACCCTAGGGTTAGCTGTGAAGTCAGCAAAGCAGAAATAATCCTATTTTTTATTCAATAAATACTGGCTTCAGCAGCTTTCCTGTCACTTTGCTATGCTAGTAAACCAGAAGTATTTGCTGGAACAAGGTGGGGAATTGTTTTGGGGTGGGAATTGAAACTTCTTTTAGTTCTGTTTTTAAGGGTAGCATTAACCCCAATTTGTAGAATTCAGTTATTTAAATTTACCTTTGCTGTTTCCTTCCAGAATTAGGAACCCAGTTCTCAAATTCCAAGAGATGGCTTTAGTTGACTGAGGTTTAAGTAATCAGATCTCTTCTCTAATTTAAAAGTGTATTCATTAGGTTTCCTTGAAAGGGAATGAAAAACTATACTAAGATGACATTTGGACTCTTTGAAATTGCAGTATTTTTAATAGAATATAGTATCACAGCTTTTAATATGGTGGCTGGTAGAATTACATTGGGAATGGTAGTATGGGGTAGAAGTTGAACCTGTAGATGACCCCAATACCACCCCTACTGGTAAAACCAGGGAGAAGATCCCCCTTTCATTCCCGGGCTGGGTTTTTCCCCGTCTAGGCTTGATGAGCAGTGCGGTGCTATCCCCACACGTACTCTGCATTTTGAGAAGCATTGGAGATTGCTGGAAAGCATGAAAGCACAGTACGTTGCTGGGAATGGTTTTCGAAAAGTGTCCTGTGTGGTAAGTGTTTACAGACTGTTCATTAACTAAAAGTAACGGAGACGTGACATTGCTCTGTGGGCCCTTCATTAAATACATGATATGAAGGTGCTTTCAGTAAGACATTCTGTGAATTATAGTTTATGTTGATTATGAGCACATTGTAACTGTAGCTATTTAGTTCTCTGGTTTTGAGAACGCTTACTAAGTAGTTAACAACAATTCTAGGTTTTAATAATCATGGAGTATCACTGTTGTACGTGGAGATCCTTTTACACAAAATGAAGGTGGAGTTTAGTGATTTTTGTTGTCAGTTGTCAGGAATTCAGCTTTTATAAAACCATTCTTTGATTCAAGCATGTAATATATAATTTCTTCTATATAATGTATTAGTTAAGCCACTACTTTAAAAATTTTTTCATGACCTTTTCTTCTTCAGTTAAGCTCAAATCTCCGTCACGTGAGAGTATTTGAAATGGACATTGATGATGAATGGGAACTTGATGAGTCTTCAGATGAAGATGAGGAGGCCAGCAATAAGCCTGTAAAAATAAAGGAAGAAGTGTTATCTGAGTCGGAGGCAGAGAACCAGCCAGCCAGTGCTGCCGTTGCACCTCCTGAGATAGTAATTAAAGTGGAAAAACTCGACCCCGAGCTGGATTCATAGTCTAGACGTTGTCATAATTTTGCCTCTTCACATTATGTCAAAAGTAAGGTGGGCTAAGGTGTCTTGTGACTACTTTTAATTTTCTTTGTGTAACAAAGAAATAAACAGTGAATTTTATTTACTTTTATTCGGCTTCATCATCTCTTAACCATTATAGTCACTCTGATAAGACCTAAACCTGTTGCCATGGAGTTGATTCTGATTCATAGTGACCCTATAGAACAGAGTAGAGCTGCCCCTTAGCGTTTTCAAGGGTATAATCTTTACGGAATGAGACTGCCACATCCTTCTGCCGTCGAGCAGCTGGTAGGTTCCGGTTTCCAGCTCTTGCTCGGCAGCAGATCGTTTAACCACTCTGCCACTAGGGCTCCTTATGTCACTATGATAGACTTTATTTTTGCTGAGGTTTTTCTTTAATACTGTATGCAGAACTGAGAAAACAAGTCGCATCTGAAGAAAAAGTTCAGTCTTCTTTGTCAAAAGATAGGTATGAGGAATTATTTCTACATCAGGGAAGAAATTTGTATTAAAACAGTCATTCATCACTGGAAATTTTGATGCATTTTATTATTTAAAAACTTAGACAACATTTTTTCCTGTTTTTCTGTCTTCTACTCGTTCATTTTTGAACTTCCTGAATGCTTTCAAAGTTGTTTTCAATATAAATTTTACTGATTTACTGCAGATACTGTCTTTTTTATTTAAATAGCAGAAATACTGCTTGACACCCAATATGCTTATCTTTCATAATTTTCTTACTGTATTTGAGCTCTAAATTCAGCAGTGTCTGGGTGTGTCTTCTTTCCTGTTTAGAACTGATCAAGGACATACAGTGGCCATCTGTCACTCCTTGGGAACATTAGAAATATTGGTCAGCTAAACTTACTGATGAAGATCAAAGACTTCAGTATGGATTACACCTCAACATAAAGAAAACAAATATCCTCACAACCGGACCAATAAGCAACATCGTGATAAATGGATAAAAGACTGAAGTTGTCAATGATTTCATTTTACGTGGATCCACAATCAACTCCCATGGAAGCAGCAGCCGGGAAACCAAATGTCATATTGCCTTGGGCAAATCTGTTGGGAAAGACCTCTTTAAAGTGTTAAAAAGCAGTCACTTTGAGCACTGAGATGCACCTGATCCAAGCTGTGGTTTTTCAGTTGCCTCATATGCATATGAAAGCTGGACAGTGAATAGGGAAGACCAAAGAAGAATAGATGCCTTTAATCATGGTGTTGGCGAAGAATATTAAGTATACCATGGACTGCCAGAAGAACAAACAAATCTGGCTTGGAAGAAGTACAGCCAGAATGCTCTTTAGAAGCGAGGATGGCAAGACTTCATCTCACATACTTGGGACATGTTTTCAGGTTGGACCACTTTCTGGAGAAGGACATCATGCTTGGTAAAGTAGAGGGTCAGTGAAAAAGAGGAAGACCTTCAAGGAGATGGATTGACATAGTGGCTGTAACAATAGCAAGGATTGTGAGGGTGGAGCAGGACAGGCACTGTTTCATTCTGTTGTATATAGGGTCGCTGTGAGTCAGAACCAACTTGATAGCACCTAACAACAAACATAATTTAGCATTAGTGCACACCAGCTACTGTTGATTTATTAATACCTAAAACCAAAACACCAAACCCGTTGCTGTCAAGTTGATTCCAACTCATAGAAACCCTGTAGGACAGAGTAGAACTGCTCCATAAGGTTTCCAAGGAGCGGCTGGTGGATTCGAACTGCTGACCATTTGCTTTGCGGCCATAGCCTTTAACCACTGCACCACCAGAGCTCCATAATACCTAAAGTAGAAAAGTATTCTCAGTGACTTTTAAAGGGTTTTCACTTTATATATAAATTCTAGTGTCAGTTCACTGATAAATGAAAGAATTCCTTTTTTTAAAGCTTTTTATGTCTTTACAAAAAAAAAAAAAAGTCATTGCCATAGAGTTGATTCTGACTCATGGTGACCTCATGGGTTACAGAGTAAAACTGCTCTGTTGGGTTTTCTTGGTTGAAATCTTTATGGAAGCAGATTGCCAGGCCTTTCTTCCATGGTGCTGGGTGTGTTTGAACCACCAACCTTTAGATTAATAGTTGAATACAAACCATTTGCACTGCTCAGTGACCTTTAAATATATTTAGACAGGAAAATGTACTATAATCTATAAAGCCAGGTAAATGGGTGATTGCAGGATTACTATGTCATGTGTCTTTAATAGGTAACTCTTACACATGGATTTTAGGTAGATACCCTCAGGGTACCTCAGTTGGTCTAATCTTGGTGGGTTTTGCAGAGAAATCCGAAGAGAAAACCATTGTTTTGTGCATGATCCTAGAATTTAGAGGTGAACAGAAGACTGACCATGGTAGATTGTAGCCTTTAAATGTTTATTGATGGCTGGTCAGCATTCGTGGCAGAGCACAGAATATCTTGAATTAGCTTTTATGAGCAAGAAAGGTGAACTGTCGGACATCATTAAGGAGAAATTACAGGTTGTGGATATGTAGAGCATTTGGGAATGAATGCATTGCGCAAATCTACTGCCTAACATTCAAATAACGGTTGGATTTTAGGGACAAATAATTACAGCTTGTACTTAGAATGAATTACGAGTAATAGGCCATCAGTTCTCCCTTAGTCTGTCACATGACTTCAGCCTTACCTTTTTAAGGACTTTTTGATATATGTACATATTTGTTTTCTGGGGTTCCAATGAAAACTGAGACTCCTAGACTCTTGGTTTACTTGAACCAGGGACCGGTATTGCTTCTATCAGCTCCCTTAACACTGATGTCAGTTAATAGTGTGGATCATTTCTAATCATAGACCGGTTCCCTAATATGTTTACAACAACAAGGGGATTGTGAGGATGTGGAGGGGTCTGGGAATTGGAGCTCCACCAGTTACTGGCTGTGCGTGTAACTGGGCATCTGAGCTTTTTTAAAAGTGGGGATAGTTGAGTTCCTGTCTCAGGGTTTGAGGACTAAATGGGGCTATCTTTAGGGCACTGTGGTGGCCTGTCTGAGGCACCTGATAACAGTTGTTGTAGCTGCCATCAAGTCGACGCCCTACTCTCGGAGACCCCAAGCACAGCAGGTTCGACCTGTTGTGATCCACAGGGCTTTCATTGGCTGATTTTCCAAAGCAGATTGCCAGGCCTTTCTTCCTAGTCCCTTAGCCTGGAAGCTCCACTGCAACCTGTTCAGCATCATAACAACACACAAGCTTCCACTGACAGAAGAGTGGTGGCTGCGCGTGAGGTCTGCATGGAAGGCGAGAACTCTCCCACTGAACCACCGCTGCCCTCCAGGGCTTTCATTAGCACTTACAATGTTCTGTTCTCTACTATCTTTTTCCAGAATAAATCATGTTGATTTTTTTTGAAATTTAAATAGGCTTCCCCCCCACCTTTTTTTTCTGCCAGACTTAATAGGCCTGGACAAAAGCCTTTCTGGTTCTCTGGCTTCATATTTTTTCGTTTTTTTTTCCCCAATAAAACATTTTTATACTTGGCAAAATGCTCTGTCTTCTTTATCCAGAGCATTTGAATAAAAATGAGAAGAAAACTATTAAAGCAGAGCCTTGAGTTTACGATGACACAACTAGGGCAGATTATCTGAGGTAGTTGAGTAACTATTTTCATACTCTTGAGGGAATTCCAGCAAGTAAACATGTACTGAATATTTATTTCTAGTGAGATAATGAAAAAATAAACCCGTTGCAGTTGAGTGGATTCCGTAACTGAAGATGGCGTGACTGAAGTCCTGGGTCGCGTGATTTCACCACGAGCAAATCAGAGTTTCTTTGGCACCTCATACAATTATGAAAATCATCTACACTGTTTGTATTTACTAGAGTCTGTATTTGATTTTAGTTGTCACTGAATCTGGGGAAGTTGTACTAAGTCAAGGTCACAAAAACCTTACCAAACAATAACAAGGAACATATTAGAATAGAACCTAGTGTCTGAATTCTTACGGGGAATATCCAATTCAGAAACTCATTTGTTAGAGCATTAGTTCTAGGAAACTAATATGGTAGGTAATTGAAGTTTCATTTCCACTTTTTTTCTGGTTTCTGAGCAAATCAAGCTTTTAGGACAGGATTTCCCATGACTCAGATCACCACATCAGAATGGCCTGGGCCAGTGGTTAAAAATCCATATTCATAGGTTCCACCCTAAGCCTGAGCAGTCAGAATGTGAGAATAGGGTTCGGGACTAGAGTTTGAACCAACTCACCAGGTAAGCTTATACCCACTAAGGTGTGAGAACCATTACCTTCTATAGAAGCTGTTTTTTTTTTTTTTTTCTTTTTAAAACAAAATTCGATGTTTAGCACTTCTTAGTTTTAAGGTCATAAGCTGTCCACTTAGATGCATTGAAAACTGATGGATTTTTTTCTTTAGAAGTGACTCTAAAAAAAGGTTTAATTATACATGGAAAATGCTCACATTTTATAATTCTGTTGGTGGGTGTAACTGTGCTCCAACTCTGCCTAGGCACTGTGGTATGTAGAGAAGAATACACTGCAAAGGCCGGGGTGCCTTCAGCAACATAGCAATGGTTGTGAGAATGGCACAGGACTGGGCAGAGTTTCGTTCTGTCGTACATAGGGTCACTGTGAGTCGAAACCAACTCTACTGCACCTAACAACAACAACAAAGTTCAGGCCAAGTCGTAGACACCAAGTGTGGTAAGTGTGGCCGTGATTGTCACTTTCCCTTTGGGGCAGGGAGTCAGACCTCTCAGTGCCCCCAGCGGAGGCGGGATGCGTGGTCGCTGCAGTATGAGTGACGAATCTCTCCCATGACATGACTGCAAGTTAAAGGTGTTTACCACCTTCATATGCTGTCTTAAGTGTTAAAATGAGACAAATTTGTTGTTTGTGCCTCCTACCATCAAATATAAAATGTTCTCATATATCCCCCTGAACCAGGCTAAGAACTTTAGGAAATGTGTTCTTATCTCCCTAAACCAGGCTGAAACCTTAAGGAAATGTTTTTATTTCTGTATTCCTGATTCCTGACACTGGACATTATTCTTATTTTAAATGATATATTTTCACCGTCCAGATAGTAAAACTTGGTGGGTGGCCAGCATCTATACACTACACTAGTGAAAGCCAGCATTTTAAGTGATACTGTGAAATTTTCTAGTGTTGATAGGATAAAAAAACACATGGTATGGTCTCCGCTCAATTGGAATGTGAAGTTAAGATATAGCAAGAGTGAGGATAGTGAAGGGGCTGAGGCCGTTGCCCCGGGGCCCTACAAGGTACAGAGTCCATGTGGTATGTTCCGCTAGAGAAGGAGAAGCCACTGAAGGGGGCTTGGAAAGAGCGGCCCAGGTGGCAGGAGGTCCAGGTGACTGGCTTACGAATGCCCAGTCAGGCTGGAATCATCAGCCGTGTCAAATGCTGCCAAGAAGTAGAGAAAAAGAGAGTGACAGAGAACTGATTATGACCTCTGAAATGCTGAAAGTGGTGACACTGTCAGGAACTGTTCAGAGGCGTATTGGGGCAGCGACCCCATGAAATCAATTGTGTAGTAGATGTGAGGAGAAGTGGAGAATGCACATGTAGGCAACTCTTGACTTTTGCTGCCTGAGGAGCAGAGGAATGGAGTGGTGCCTAGAGAGGTGGGGGCGGGGGCGGTGGGACTGGCATCCAGATTTTTTTAAAGATTGGTGATGTTAAGTCATATATCGATGAGGGCATGACACATCAGTGAGGGTGGCTCATCTTCCACGCGAGATACCTGGTCCATTTCCCAGCCAGTGCATCTCAAGCACATCTACCACCTGTCTGTTAGTGGACTGTGATGCTGAACAAGTTTCAGCGGAACTTCTAGACTAGAACAGACAAAAAAGAAAGGCCTGGGGACCTACTTCTGCAAATCAGCGAATGAAAACCCTATGGGTCACAACAGTCCGATCCTGTTGTGCATGGGGTCACCATGAGTTGGGGGCCAACTCGATGGCAGCTAACAACACAACAATGCAGCAGTAGGAAAGACCCACTAAAGAGGGAAAATTCAATCATTCTGTGGAAAACGTATGAGCCAAATCCTTGAGAAGGCAAAAAGGGCCGGGACCAATACCTTAGATCTGTGATCAGCCTTTGATTGGAACATAACATTTCTTCCATCCTAACAGGAGTTAAGTGTGGACAGATACTGTCGGATGGTGGGACTGGTGGTAGGCACACAGTTTCTTCTTCGTGAAATAGATGTCAAGGTCATAGCAGAAAGTGATGAGAGGACAAGTGTGAAATAGTTGCCTCAGGATGGGAAAGTGAATTTACTGACGATGTTTTCACATTGAGGGCCCATTGGAGATTTGTGACAAATTTCAAGCGAGTCCAATTAATAGAATCAATTTTCTCCAGCTCAGGTGTGAGAACGGATTAGGGTTGGGGTTTAATCAGGACTGGTGTTTTTCCAGGCCACTACAACGAGGCACAGAGGGAGAGGAGAGGGGAAGAGGTGTTTCCAAAGGGGTGATTATATTGCCTGATTTCAAGATCTAACCCAAGAAAAGTGAGAGTGAGGACATGGGGAGCAGAGAAGATAGTAAAATAGCCACAAAAGCCATGGGTTAGAAGGTGGGAGAATTGTGGAGTTTTAGAATCAGAGGGAGGGATTTTGGTCAGGGAGTGGGGTGTTTGCAATGAAGATTACAGAGGTGATGGAGTTGATGGTGACAAGTGTATCTATGGCAGTACATTTGATGGGGTTGAGGAGAAAATCACTGGAGCTAAGTAAGTCAAGAACGGAGTGGCCAGGGCTCTGGATGGCTCAGCTATGTGCTTAAAGTTGCCAGAAAGGATGACAGTCATAATGATGGAGAAGGTTACAATGAGTTGGAATGGCAGTGATAATGGAGAAGGTCACAGTGAGTTAGGATGACAGTGATAATGGTGAGGAAGGTTACAGTGAGTTGGGGCGATGGTGATAACAGTGGTGAAGGTCACCAATGAATGGGAGGTTGTGGCTGAGAGACGAGTGCATGATAGTGGTGAGGGGATGAGGACAGAGAAAGCATTCCAGGATGTGGGGGTGTTGAAAGGACAGAAGGAGAGCCAGTAACTTAGTAAGGCCACTCAGAAAGAAGTGAGGCTGGAATTCAGACTCGGGCTGGCTGGGGCAGAGCTGTACTCTTAACCCCAGTCTTAAGACTGCACTCACCCATTGCCTTTGAGTCGATTCCGATTCATAGTGACCCTACAGGACAGAGTAGAACTGCCCCATAGTGTTTCCAAGGAGTGGTTAGTGGATTCACAGTGCTGACCTTTTGGTTAGCAGCCAAGCTCTTAACCACTCTGCAGTCTGTGACTGCACTAGAGGATAGAGGAACTGAGCAGATACATACCCAGCTCCACAAGGGACACAGAACAGACTAAAAATATTAAGTCGACTTGCATGGGGTATTGTTAGCTGTCATTGAATTGGCCCCTGACTCATTGAGACCCCACACACAACAGAACCAAACAGTGGCCATCCAGAACCCTAGCCTCTCAGTTCTTGGCCCGCCTAGGTCCTGTGCTATCCCCATGGTCGGTTGTGAATCAGATTGTTGAGATCGTAGGGTTTTCATTGCCTAATTTTCAGAAGCAGACCACCAAGCCTTTCTTCCTGGTCCGTCTTAGTCTGAAAGCCCTGCTGAAATCTGTTCAGCATCCTAGCAACACACAAGCCACTGACAGACAGGTGGTGGCTGCACATGAGGTGTGTTGGTTGGGAATCAAACCTGGACCCCAGCATGGAAGGAGAATTCCCCCACTGAACCACCACAGTCTTAATTCATCTATCAGCCATAGGTTAGTATTTCCTACATCTGGGAAATAGGATTAAAAGGCCATAATCGAGATGGAGGTCAGGTCTGATTTGATTTGAGGACTGGAATCAGCAGCTTCCCTCACTGGCTCAGAAAGTGAGTGTTTATGGTGCTGTCCTGCTTAGCCTTGTCTTTAGTGCGCTGCTGATCATGGAAACAATTATGTGTGGCAGAGCGAGGAGGGGGCCCGAGAAGACTGCCTAGGAGGGTGGGCCTGAATGAGCCAAGCTTGGAGGCATAGGTCGGGGCCCTGGATGGGGCAGGACTAGCAGATAATCATTCTTGCCCTGTCTGTGGGAGGTTTACTGAAGGAGCGCTGGGTGGCCCACGACGTGCAGAGGTGCAGCTCAGCGCCTCCCCAGATCTAGGTCAATGCCTCCACGTGGCTGCACCTCTCCTGGGTCATCCAAAGCATCCCTCATGGGGAACTGCCCAGTCTAGGCAGCTCTGGCCATTTGGCGAATGAGGCAAAAGATGCCTCTCCTTGGTCCTGGGTTCCTAGGCTCCAAGGAGATGGCACTGAGCTTGCTACTTAGCTGACCAGGAGGTCCTAGAACCAGCTGGACCCAGAAACGACTAGATCTGCCAGATTGTACACAAAGATCCTGATTGCTGGGCCCAGGCCAGACCTGAGGCTCATGCCTGCACCCTCTCTCCTCCTTGTCTACATTTTAAGGTTCTCCCTGCAGATGTCTGTCATGAAAGGGCGAGGGCACAGATTGGGAGAGACCGTATGGTCCTTTACCTAGATGCATACGATTCTCTGGGCAGCTGTGCAGTGGAAGAATTGTTATCCTTATTTTACAGAGGAAAAAAAAAAAAACAAACCCAAGTTCAGAGAGATCTGTTGTGTCCCAAATCACAGCTAGTAGGTGGTAGAGCCAGGATGCAAAACAGATTGTCTGGCTCCAAATACTAATAGATAGATAGACTGACAGACAGACAGATAACTGCTCTTGAGTCTATTCCAACTCAAGGATACTCCATGAGTCACAGAGTAGAATTGCTCCATAGGATATTCTTGGCTGTCATCTTTAGGAAAGCAAATTGCCAGGCCTGTGGTACTGCTGGGTGGGCTTGAACCATCAACCTTTAGTTAGTAGTCGAGCTCAAGACATTTGTGCCACCTAGGGACTTTCCAAACGTAGGCAGGCAGGCATAGAGTCACTACCAAAAATAATTGGTTGACGTTCAGCCATTTCAGGAGGTAACATATGATCAAGAACCAATGGTACTGAAGGAAGAGCTCCGAGCTGCGCTGATGGCACTGGCGAAAAACACGGCTCCAGGAATTGACAGAATGTCAATTGACAGAGATGTTTGAACAAATGGACGAGCACTGAAAGTGCTCACTCATCTATGCCAAGAAATTTGGAAGACAGCTACCTGGCCAACTGCCTAGAAGAGATCCATATACGTGCGTATTCCAAAGAAAGGTGATCCAATAGAATGTGGAAATTACTGAACAATATCATTAATATCACACACAAGAAAAATGTTGCTGAAGATAATTAAAAAATGGTTGCAGTAGTACGTCACAGGGAACTGCCAGAGATTCAAGCCAGATTCCAAAAAGGACGTGGAACAAGGGATATCATTGCTGATGTCAGATGGATCATGGCTGAAAGCAGAGAATAGGAAAAAAATGTTTACCTATGTTTCATTGACTGTGCAAAAGCATTTGACTGTATAGTTCATAAGAAATTATAGATAATATTTAGAAGAATGGGAATTCCAGAACAATTATGTTCATGAGGAACCTGTACATAGACCAAGAGGCAGTTGTTCAAACAGAACAAGGGTACACTGCGTGGTTTAAAATTAGGAAAGGTGTGCGTCAGGGTTGTATCCTTTCACCATAGTTATTCAATCTGTATGCAGAACAAATAATCCAAGAAGCTGGACTATATGAAGAAGAACATGGCATCAGGGTTGGAGGAAGACTCATTAACAACCTGCTTTATGCAGATGACACAACCTTTCTTGCTGAAAGTGAAAGTGAAGAGGACTTGAAGCACTTACTGATGAAGATCAAAGACTACAACCTTCAGTATGGAATACACTTCAACATAAAAATCCTCACAATTGGACCAGTAAGCAACATCATGATAAACAGAGAAAACATTGAAGTTGTCAAGGATTTCATTTTACTTGGATCCATAATCAGCACCCAGGGAAGCAGCAGGCAAGAAATCAAATGACGTATTGCATTGGACAAACTTGCTGCAAAAGACCTCTTTAAAGTGTTAAAAAGCAAAGATGTCACTTTGAAGACTGAGGTGCACCTGACTCAAGGCATGATATTTTCAGTCGCCTCATGTATGCAAAAAGCTGGACAATCGATAAAGAAGACCAAAGAAGAATTGTTGCCCTTGAATTATGGTGTTGGCTAAGAATGTTGAATGTACTAGAGACTGTCAGAAGAACAAACAAATCTGTCTTGAAAGAAGTACAGCCAGAATAGAATGTTCCTTATAAGCAAGGATGGCAAGACTTCATCTCACATACTTTGGACATGTTATTAGGACGGACTAGTCCCTGGAGAAGGACATCATGCTTGGTAAAGTACAGGGTCAGTGAAAAAGAGGAAGACTCTGAACGAGATGGATTGACACAGTAGATGCAACGATGGGTTCCAACATAGCAACTATTGTGAGGATGGCGCAGGGCCAGGCAGTGTTTTGTGCTGTTGTAGATAGAGTCAGTATGCATTGGAACCGACTCAATGGCACCTAAAAACAACAATGCTAATTTATAAGTAGTCTTGCTCTGGGCTGGGCAGTAGAAAGGTAACACATATCTGTTCCAGCCCACTTCAGGAAGCTGGAGGAATAGATGACGAGTGCCAGAGGTGGTTGAGAAGACGACTGTCTTGTTTTCCTAGTGCTGCTGTTACAGAAATACCACAGCTGGGTGGCTTTAACAAACAGAAATTTACTTTTTCACAGTTTAGGAGGCCAGAAATCCAAATTGAGTGCATTTGCTTTTGGGGAAGGCTGTCTCTTTGTTGACTCTGGGGGAGATCCTTGTCTCTCTCAGCTTCCGTAGCCCCAGCATTTCTTGGTTTCCTTAGTGATCTTCATGTGGTATCTGTCTTTCCCCATTTGTGCTTGCTTGTCTCTGTGTCTACCTTGCTCCTTAGAACTCAGAAGTCATAAGGTTTAGGACACATCCTACACTGATAACGGCCTCATTAACATCACAAAGAACCCTATTCCCAAGTGGGATTACATCCAACCACTATAGGGGTTGGGATTTCCACGTGGATTTTGGGGGACACAATTCAGTCCATAACAATGACACTGTATAAATCATTAGAAAAGAAAACGAAGACAGTCATGTCTGTGGGTTAAACCACAACAGAAGAGAGTGGAGCCACTCTGCGTGGAGACACGTATGAAACGTGTTCACCCAGTTTAGAAGGATGATGATTTGTGACTTACCTTTCCTCTGTCTCTCCCAGCATCCAAATCAAATGCTTCTTGGAAGGCTTTCTTCACCCCTCTAAGGCCCCTAGCTCAGCCCCGGGCTTTCATCTCTGTTCTCAACACTGGTGTGTTCATTGAGCACCAACTATGGGTGAGGCCCTGGGCTAACTGTACATGTAGTCCCCGACGTAGACGTAGGATGGGGTTCTGTTCCTACGGACTCCGTTGTAAGTCGGTTCTAACGTAAGTCAAATACCTCATTTTTTTTTTATTATTGTTTTTTATTATCAGTTTCTTTATAAATCTGATCTTTATTTGTCTTTGGTAGTTGGAAACATTAAATCTTAGAATGATAAACATAAGTGAATTACGTGCAGCAACATTGTATGCAGTACATATTACTAATGATAAAATGTCCAAAAGAAAAGTCCTAATTGTAACTAATATGTCGTGTAAGTCGGGGACTATCCATACTGCCAATATTAGCTCATTTAGCCCCCACCGCCCTTCCCGAAGGAGGGATGCATGATTAAGCCCTTTGTGCAGAGAAGGATGGAGAGGCACAGAGAGGTTAGGAAATTTGCCCAAAGTCACACACAACTGGTAAGGATGGGGCCCAAGTCCTCAGTCATACACTGTTTTTCTTACACTTCCCACCTTCTCCTTTTAATTCTGGATGATGTATATTTCCCTTTGGGTTGTGAACCTCTTGAGGGCAGGCACCCCAAAGTGTAAGGTTGCAGACCCTCACTGAAACACCTGTGCCCTATGGGAAGCCCTGCATCTGAAAATTACGGCGCCTAGGCCACCCGATTGCGGTTTGGGAAGCCATAGTGCCCCCTGGTACCCGAGAAGTGTAACTTCAGCCCAGAGCTGGCCGGTGCAGGAGGCTCTCCAGCCCTTGGGGCCAGTTCAGCAGAGCTGAGCCACCCAAGGTGGGAGGCAGCTGATCCCATGGCTGTGGGCCACTCAGGTTTCTGAGGGTGCTTTGTGGCAGAGGCTTGCAGCTAGTTTGGAAGTGAGGGAAGTGCAGAAATGCCCCAATCCAGGAAGCCTATGCAGCAGAGCCCAACATGGGCTTTCTGGTGACACTGAGCTGCCAGGCAGGGCTCTGCCAGGCCCAGCGCTGGGCGTGGTGCCCAGAGAAGGCCAGCCCGGAGACCGTGTGGGAGGCTCCTCATCAGTACACTGAGGCCTGAGGTCTTGGCTGGGAAGCTTGGAGAGTGTTTGGAAAGCTGTATAGAGGGCAACAGCTGGCTTGTCTGTGGGGTTCGTCTCAGGGTCAGCCTCATGGGTGGGCAGCCTGTGCAGTCATACAGGGCCCAGAGCTCAGAAGGGCCCTTTAATGTTCTGCACTCTCTGTTTTGAAATTGGATCCCACAAATAATGTTGCTGTTCTCAGCTCTTCTCCAGGCTGGCAACTAAAGAAGCTTCCCTGGCACTCTGGGGCATTGGGTGCAACCTAATTTGCCTGCAGTTATTGAACTTTTGCTTAGAATGGGAGATTGTGCTGTCACAAAACTGAGTGCCTCGTGCTCGAACATGGGCTTAAACCTGCGGAGAACGTCCCTGGGGGCCTTGTCGATGTGCCCATTGCCTTCCTAAGCCGGCAGCTTCTTGAGGGAGGCAGGGAGTGTGTCTTCCCTATCTTGATATGCCCAGGGCCTTCCGGGCAGTGGGGGTAGTCAGGTAGCACAAGCCAAAACAAATACCTAACTTTGGTCAAACCTCACTAATTTGGATCCTATGAATTATAGATAGGGGAGTTTTGGTCTATTTTTATTTTTTTAATTTTTATTGTGCTTTAAGTGAAAGTTTACAAACCAAGTCAGTCTCTCATACAAAAACTTATATACACCTTGCTATATACTCCTAGTTGCTCTCCCTCTAATGAGACAGCATGCTCCTTCCCTCCACTCTCTATTTTCGTGTCCATTTGGCCAGCTTCTGACCCCCTCTGCCCTCTCATCTCCCCTCCAGACAGGAGCTGCCCACATAGTCTCATGTGTCTACTTGATCCAAGAAGCTCATTCCTCACCAGTATCATTTTCTATCCCACAGTCTAGTCCAATCCCTGTCTGAAGAGTTGGCTTTGGGAATGGTTTCTGTCCTGGGCTAACAGAAGGTCTGGAGACCATGACCTCTGGGGCCCTTCTAGTCTTAGACTGGTCTTTTTACAAGAACTTGAGGTCTGCATCCCACTGCTCTCCTGCTCCCTCAGGGGTTCTCTGTTGTGTTCCCTGTCAGGGCAGTAACTGGTTGTAGCCGGGCACCATCTAGTTCTTCTGGTCTCAGACTGATGGAGTCTCTGGTTTATGTGGCCCTTTCTGTGTCTTGGGCTCATAATTACCTTGTGTCTTTGGTGTTCTTCATTCTCCTTTGGTCCAGGTGGGTTGAGATCAATTGATGCATCTTAGATGTCTGCTTGCTAGCATTTAAGAAGTTTTGGTCTGTTTTTGAAAGAAAGGTTTGCTAAGCAAATTCACTGTACAAAAAGTTGCAGAGGGGAAGGAGGTGGGAACAATATTTAATCTGTGGAGAACAAAGTTTTGAAGGCCCAAACCTGAATGATACAAATGGTTAAGGTGCTCTGCTGCTAACCGAAAGATTAGAGGCTTGAGTCCACCCAGAGGCATCCCAAGAAAGGCCTGGTGGTCTACTTCCGGAAAATCAGTCGTTGAAAACCGGACGGAGCACGGTTCTAACCTGATAGACATGGGGTTGCCGTGAGTCAGAGGTGACTCCATGGCAACTGTTGTGTTTGTTTTATAACAGCACCTTGTTATACTCACTTTGTTACACAAAACCACTTACCTTATGAATGTGAAATCTAATTTCAGTGCATTCTTATTAGAGTGGCTCCCCCAGCCTCTGTTCGTGGACTTAGCCTTGCTAAGGCACCCTGAAACGTTCAAACGCTAGAAAACAGAATCTCCTTACAATGATTTGCTAATTTTGACTCGCTGCAAAAAGCAGCATGGCTTTTTCAACCCTCAAACCCAAGTGCTGAGGCTTTTCTGCACTTCTGTTTTTCCCCTTGCTCCCTGGCCCAGCTTCCCGACTAAGCCTAGCCGGCACGGGCTCTCAGTCTTCCCTGCAGCACCTGTTGTCTTCCTTCCCTTGTCCAGACCAGCCCCTCTAACCCTGTGTCTCACTGCTCTGCATGAAGGTTGCCTCCTCCCCCAGTTCTAACAAAAGGCTGGGGGTGGGAGGCCACAAGAGCCTGCGCCGAGGCCAAACTCTGGCACTTAGTAGCTGTTTCACAGTTTAACCAGGCTACTTCACCTCACAGAGCCTCATCTTTCTCTTCTGTGAAATGGTGATACTGATTCTGCCTCACATAGGGTTGAAAACCAAACCAAACCTGTTGCAGCTGAATTGATTCCAACTCATAGCGAACCGGTAGGACAGAGTAGAACTGCCCCATAGGGCTTCCAAAGGGTGGCTGGTGGATTCCAACTACGGACCTTTTGGTTAGCAGCTGTAGTTCTTAACCACTGCGCCACCAGGGCTCCTTGAGATGAGGGTTAAGGGAGATAATGTTCACGTAAAGGTATTACCTCGGTACTGGTGCAGACCGACACCGAGGAAATGGGGCCATTCTTTGTTCTCGCTTGCTTGCTTACGTGATTTGGTCTACAGCACCGTCACCATCAATTTCTTTGCTTAGGTTCGTTTTTTTTTTGTTCTGATTAAAATGCGCTATTCTCTGTGTGAAGGGGCCCTGGTGGCACAGAGGCTAAGTGCTTGTCTGCTAACTGAAAGGTTGATGGTTTGAACCAACCAGCCACTACGCAGGAGAAAGATGTGGGAGTCTGCTCCTGTAAAGATTACAGTCTTGGAAATCCTATGGGGCAGTTCTACCCTGTCCAATAGGGCCCCTATGAGTTGGAATCAACTCGACAGTGCACGATAACAGCATTCCCTATATGAGTCCCTGGGTGGTGCAAATAATTAATATCCTGGGCTGTTAATTGAAAGGTTGGAGGTTGGAGTCCACCCAGAGGTTCCCTGGTGATAACTTCTGAAAAATCAGCCTTTGGAAACCCTGTGGAACACAGTTCTCTGATACACATGAGTTTGCCATTGGTAGAAATTGACTCGATGGCAACTGTTTTGTTTTTTGATTCCCTATGTAAGCATCACCTCGGATATCAACTCTAGTTTTGAATCCTCTCCAGACTCAAAGGATGAAAGCTTTCCTCCACTCAGGGATTTGAGACGGTGTGCCACAGTGGCCGTTGGCAGTTGCCCAGGAAGCCTTCTTCAAACTTCTGGAAAAACAGGAACATCAACTTGAACAAGTGGGTGGGCTCCCACGGCAGGTGTTTGCAAGGAAGAAGTACTCATCTGCACAGAGAGTTCAGGAGGTTGTTCTGGAAGAAGCTGCTTTGCTTTCTAGGCACACTTCTGGAGCAGCCATGGGACAGCCATGGGACAGCCATGGACACAGTAAGTGTGGCTGATCAATAACCAGTAGCCACAGGCACTGCTCACTATACTACTGGGTTTCTCTGCTCTGTGACAAGATCAGTTTGAAGACTGTTCCTCCTGGTGTGAGTGACTCATGGGACCATGCAATTATACTAGTTTTGCAGGCGCTGAGTGGCCAGAGAAACACAAAAAGCGCTCACAAAGCCCCTTTGGCTGGTCTTCTGTCCCAGTGCCCTTCTTTCTTGGTAACCTTGATCCCAGCCACCCTGCCTCAATACTTTTCAGTCTCCACAAAAGTCCCCGGAAAGCCTGGGGACTACCTGAATTACGAACCAGAAAGCTAGCTTGAAATGCACTTTTTTTTTTAAGGAACCAAACCCAATTTTTAGACCCAAAGGTTTTTCAAATATAAGCACCAGGCTTCTAAAACTATTAGGGGAGACCACAGAAAATTTATGACAATAGAATATGACAAGCCTTCTGACCTGCTCCGGTCGGCCCTGGTTGCTTTATGTGTCTGCAGTGGTCAGAGCTGACCTCTTACCTTCCCTTCACCTCTGTGTCCTGGATCCCAGGCCTTCCTTTTTCTAAGTCAACTCTCCTGTGTTGGGGTAGCGTAATCTCCAGAAGCTTCCTGAGAAAGGGTTTTTTTTTTTTCCTAGTTACTGTCAAGTTGACTCTGACTCATGACAACCCCATGTGTGTCATTGATAGTTTGGTTGGGTATGTATACTGAGATTAGAAATAATTTCATCTCAGAATTTTGAAGGCATTTCTCCATGACCTTCTAGCTCCCTGTGTTGACAATTACCTATCCTTTGTGATGACCTGGTGGTGGTTTTTGTTTTTGCTTTCTCCTCTGGAAGCTTTTTTTGTTCCCATTGGTCTTCGATTTCACAATGATGTAGCTTCATGTGGCACCATTTCCATTCATTTCCTGGGCCCTCAGTGGACCTTAATCTGGGAATTCATGTACACAGTTTTCAAAGAACAATACAATGTACAATACGCTTTACCGTAAATTCTGTTTAGCCAATTGAACTTCACAGAATGTGTTCATCGGGTTTTGTCAAACTCTTATACCGAAGCCAAACTTTGGTTGCAATTCAAGCATAATTTGGTAAAATCAGCCTACAAATAAATAAATACTTGATTATTCTCTGTCTTAGTGACCTAGTGCTGCCATAACAAGAAATAGCCCAAGTGGGTGGCTTTAAAGAACAGAAATTTATTTTCTCATTCTTCTGGAGGCCAGAAGCCCGAGTTCAGGATATTGTCTCCAGGGGAAGGTCCTTTGTTATCTCCTTCAGCTTCTAGTAGCTACCAGTAATGCTTGGAGTTCCCGGGACTGTAGATTCATCTGCCTCCGCCGTCCTCACATGGTATCTCCCCGCTGCGTGATTGTGTCTATACAAAGAAACAAAACCCATTGCTGTTGAGTGGATCCTGACTCGGGTGTGTATACTGCTCTTTTTATAAGACACCACTCAGCAGGGATTAGGTTTAAGACCCACCCTACTCAAGTGTGACCTCATTAATATAAGAAAAGAAAACCTCTATTTCCAGACAGGTCACATTTCCAGGCACAGGTGTTAGGACTTCAACATAACTTTTTGGGGGATGCAATTCAATCCATAACATTGCCCAGTGCAGCAAAGAAATCATTCATCTCATTGATGAACAAGTGTAGTCCCCACACGGGTATTCATTGATATTTTCATTTATATTAAGGAGTAAGACAAAAGTGAGACAACAAATAGAGACGTCTGCCCTTACAGATAGAATAGTCATAAATAAACTCAAAAGCATAAATTATGGTAATATGTTGTAAAATAATTAGGAAATAATGAATTTTGAGTATTCCTTAGATATGTTTTTAATAAAATTTAATTATAAGTTTATGTAATTTAATTTTTATTAGTGGCTGTGTTTAGCAACTAGCTTGCAAAATATCTGAAAATTTGAAAAGTGGCTCTCTTGAGCCAGAAGAAGCCAGCCCCAGCTCACCACCAGAATGCATGTCCTTTAGTTCTGGGTTTAAAAAAAGAAAATTATTTTTTCTTTATTTTTTTCTTCTCTTCATTTTCTCTGGTTTTTTTTTTTTCTGAAATATGTGGAGCCAATCATTTTATTTTTTATCCTTTCTCTCCTTTTTTTTTTGTACTTCTTTGCCTTTTTGCTCTGTTTGCCGAAAGATTTTCTCAACTTTGTCCTCCAATCTTTCAATTAATTTTTAATTTTTTCTAACATATTTTAATTTCTAAGAGCTCTTTCTTGTTCTCTATTATTCTTGTTATTTTCCTCTTGCTCTTCTTCTTATAGATGCCATTCTTGTTTCAGGGGTACAGTATCTTGTCTAATGTCCCTGAGGGTATATGTGATGGGGTGTGTGTGTGTGTGTGTGTGTTTCTCTTCATGCATTGTCTTCGTCTCCCAAGTTACTTTTACTTTGTTTTATTTTTCAGATAAGAACTTTTCTTCAGATGTCTGGTGATATTTGCTGTCTGCTAATTTTTTTTAAGAGGAAACCCTGGTGGCGTAGTGGTTAAGTGCTACGGCTGCTAACCAAAAGGTCGGCAGTTCAAATCCACCAGGCGCTCCTTGAAAACTCTATGGGGCAGTTCTACTCTGTCCTATAGGGTTGCTATGAGTCGGAATTGACTCGACAGCACTGGGTTTGTTTTTTTTGTTTTTAATTTTTAGGAGGTGTCTTAGTTTCTTAGTGCTGCCATAACAGACATACTATAAGTGGATGGCTTTAGCAAAGAGAAATTTCGGTGGCTTCAAGTGTGAATTCAGGGCAGTGACTCTAAAGGAAGGCTTTCTCTCTCTCTGTCAGCTCTCCTTGTCTCTTTTCGGCTTCTGTTCCTCCATTCTTTGGTGATCTTTCTGTGACATCCACCTTTCTCCATTTGTGCTTCCTTACTTCTGTGCCTAATCTGCTCCTTTTGTATTTTCAAAGTGATTTGCTCCCCAGAAGCTTACTTTTTCCTGCGTCCCCAAAAGAAAACTTCTGTGCTAGCTTCTAACACCATACATTTGTTCTCCCTGCTTTTGAACGTCATATAAGTAAACAACACACTGGGCATTTTTGGGTGTTTAGCTTCTTTCGTCTGTATTATCTTTGTGAGATTCATCTATGTTGTGTGTAGTCACAGTTTGTTTGCTTGCACTGCCTCATCATATTCTGTTGCCTGAATAAACCACATTTCATTTATCTCTTCTACTATTGATGGGCATTTGGGTTGTTTCTATTTTGGAGCTGTTAGGAATAAAGCTGGTGTGAGCATTCTTGCGCATGTATTTTGGTGAATATATATAAGCATTTCTGTTGGGTGTATACCTAGGAGTGAATCATAAAGGGTATGCCAACAGTTTTTCAAAATGATTGTACCAACTTACCCTCCCGTCAGCAGTGTAGGAGTGTTCTAGTTGCACCACGTCTTTGTCAACACTTGATTTTTTCTGTCTTCTATTTTAGCCGATCTTGTTGGCATGTAGTGGTATCACATTTTAGTCTCACCTGCATTTCCATATGACTTATGAAATTGAGGACTTTTTCATATGTTTATTTACCATTTCTAAATTCTGTAAAGGGCCTGTTCAAGGGTCTTACCTGGGAAGGTAGAAAGGAGAGGAAGTCCAGAGATGGACCATAGTGAATCAGGGAGAACCTGGGGGGCCACCACACCATTTTGTGGACAACTTTTGATACCTGAAAGGACTGATCCTAGCGTGCTGGTCAAGGAACAACCCTCAAACCAGGAAGAAGCCTTCATATGTCCGCTAGGAAATAAGACCTTGTTATTCGAAGATATCTTTAGCTACAAAAATTCCTTTGTATGACATGGTGCCTACCAGGAGTCTCTGTATCTCTCAACTGTGCTGGAATACATGAGGAATGTGATTGCTTTTTAAGGAGTGTGTCCCAGCCTGGCTCACGAGAAGATTGTTGTCAGTCCTAGTCTATTGAATTCCTGGCTCCCAGCTCCAGTTATAGCAGAGCCTAACTCTATAACAACCTGTAAGTCATTGACTGTAGCACTACTGAACCTATATGAATCAGTCCCTCAGGGCCCAAGATACATATTTGGTTAAAAAGACAGTGAAATCCTCTCCATTTAAACCAACTGTCAATGAAGTACTCTATTTTTTTTTCCTATGTGATGTTAAAAAAAAGATGAAATTAAACACCTCTCTTATTTCTTCTTTGCCTTTCAAATCAGACTAGGTGATTTCTTCTTTTAAAGCCTGCTGCAGTATTAATGGAAGAACTCATGATTTTGAGTCAGACTATCCAAGTTTAAGTCCCAGTGCAGTATCTAACTAGTTGTGTGATTTTAGTAATTCACTTTACGTTTCTGGGACTCGATTTGCTCACCTATTAAATGGGTATATCCTCCTCAAAAGGGTGAGGTTTATTCAGAAAATTGACATGAGAGAAAACTGTTAGCCTTAAGTTACTGGTAAAATGTAAATTGTTATTTATACTCTATTAAAGTTTGGACTTGATATATTTGGTTATGCAAGCCTATGGAATAATGAGGAAGGAGATGAGAGTGAGGAAGAGCAGATTCTGGAAAGCCACTGACCAAGTCTCAATTCCTGACAAAACAGGAAGCTGAGTATGTGAGTCAATGAAGTGGCTAATGCAGAAACTCATCTGACCACTAGGTGGAGACATACATTTGTGGATATTGTCTTAGGCATCTAGTGCTGCTATAACAGAAATACCACAAGTGGATGGCTTCAACAAAGAGAAATTTATTCTCTCACAGTCCAGTAGGCTACAAGTCCAAATATAGGGCATCAGCTCCAGGACAAGGCGTTCTCTGTCAGCTCTGGAGGAAAGTTCTTGTCATCAGTCTTCCCCTGGAGTAGGAACTTCTTTGTGCAGGGATCCTGGGTCCAAAGGACACGCTCTGCTCATTTCCCTTTCCTTTTTATCTCTTGAGTGCAGGCCATACCCCAGGGAAACTCCTTTTACATTGGATCAGGGATGTGACCTGAGTAGGGGTGTTAGAATCCCATCCTAATCCTCTTTAACATAAAATTACAATCACAAAATGGAGGACAACCACACAATACTGAGTCTTGTGGCCTAACCCAAGTTGACACATATTTCGGGGGGACACAGTTCAATCCATGACAGATATTATGCTTTTCTCTGTGGTCTTAGCTGCTTATGATGTCTGCAGTTTTAACACTTGAATGTCTGAAAGAAGCTCTAGGACTGATACTACTTCACTTGCTTCTTTATCATCGTCTTCTTCACCACACAGCCATCATCATCATCTTAATCCTGGTCTTCGTCCACGTGTCCAAAGGTCCTGTTACCCCCTTTACCCTCTTTTGTTGTTGTTGGGGGCTCTTGAGTCAGTTTCTGACTCGTACCGACCCCATGTGACAGAGTAGAACTGCCCCATAGGGTTGTCTTGGCTGTAATCTTTACGGGAGTAAATCACTAGGTCTTTTTCCTGTGGAGCCAGAGAAAGGTTGGGTTTGAACCACCAACCTTTTGGTTAACAGCCAAATGCTTAACTATTGTGCCACCCACTCATTTAGGAGTGAAAAAAATCATAATTATGTCTTTAAAACCACGATTTACAATGAGAAAGATGATTTTCTGGCAACTAAGAAACTTGTGTCTGCCAACCAGGGCATCTACATGAGATGACAACTTTTAACTGTAAGTTCACTGGTTCATCCATGTCCACCAGAAGGACAGACCTGCCTCGGAGGAGGGATGCTGGTCTCTGTGGCCTGTGAAGGAGCCTTAATTGTTGCATTTGATTTCTTCAGAAGGGAAACACCAAGACCATGGTGAGGGTTCCGCTTGAGAAAGACTGATTGTTTCAGGGGTTCCTGATAAGACCAAGAAGAGGAGGAAAACAATGAAAAAAAAAAAAGCTGAACAGTCAACAAATGCATTTCACTGATATTAATGTTACCAACTTTTCTGGGAAAATCCCACTTAGGCAACTTCTAGGTGATAAGAAAGCATCAACTCCACATTTTTTTTCTTGATTGGTGAAGATGGGAAAGGCAGAGGGGGCACAAGGGATAGAGGGAAGGGGTCAACCCTGGAGTCAGCTGAGTCAGCCCCACATTACCTCTCTCGGTGGGGTTCAACTCCCACCTTTGCTTGACACCCAGGTGGGGCCAATTCTAGGAAGCTGGCGGGGCCCTGGAGCCTGCTCCACTCCTGGGGTTCTTCCAGCCCACTGCCAGGGCTCCCCCAGGCTGCCTGGGAGGAAGTGCTTGGGGGTCAGGAGCAGCTTGAGGGAGTCCTGGAAGATTTAGGAACTTTTGCTTTCCCTATAAATACTCGGGGAGTGTTTATCCATTTACTTTTCTTACAAAATTTGTTTACTTTTCTTAGTATATGTTATACTTCAATGAAAAGATTTGAAACTTCTATTATTTTAATTGGGGTGGGTAAATTTCTTTCATTAAGAAAGAATTAGCATGTATTACTTTTTAAAATTTTAACAGTAATATTAAAAAAAATAAAATTTAAGACATTTGGCTGGTCTCTGCTGACTCTTCTGTTCACCCTGTATTCCCTGGGCATGTACTATGTACTATGTACTATGTTCTGTGCTGGCTCCCACAGATGCAAGACGGAGACCCTGGCCTTGCCCTTAGACAGCTCAGGGAGGACAGAGATGGACAAGAACACAAATGAGATAAGAGCTGTGAAGGCCGAGATAGGGGATGTACCAGACAAAGGAACGAGAGGAGCCTGTGGGAGCCTGGGAAGGCCATATCAGGAGAGGGTGCTTGAATTGAGTCTGGAAATAAGGGTAAATTGTCCTCAAACAGACAAAGCAGGGAAGGGCATTCTAGACAAACAACATAGCATGTGCAAAGGCTTGGAGTGGTCAGTGATTGGGTTATACCCCCAACCTCCAAGCGCTAAGCACGGTCGAAGTGTTCTCAGAGAGAGGGACAAGAAGTCTGGCTAGGGAGGTGGACAGAAGACAATTCATGGAGAGACTATGAGCTATGCTAAGAAGTTAGGAAATCAGTTATTCATTCAACAAACATTTATTGAGTGCCTACTATGTGGTTGGTAAAGTAGAGGGTCAGCAAAAAAGAAGAACCTCAACGAGATGGATTGACACAGTGGCTGCAACAATGGGCTCAAGCATAGCAATGATTGTTAGGATGGTGCAGGACTGGACAATATTTCGTTCAGTTGTACGTAGGGTTGCTATGGGTGGAACTGACTTGATGGCACCTGACAACAACAACAGTGTGCCAGGCATCATTGTGCACACTGGCAATATATATTGATCTACACTCAATCCCTGCCCTCATGGTCTTACATTCTAATGAAGGAGAGATATAGACAATAGTCAAGCAAACAAATAAAGGAGCAAGATAATTTCAGGTAATGGTAATGGTGATAAAGAAGAGTGAAACAGATTAAGAGGCTACAGTGGAGGAAGGAAAAGGAAGGAAGTTGCTTTTTTTAGGTTAGGCAGGGCATTCGAGAAGAGAATGGAATGAGGTGAGAGAAGAGGCCAAGTGATTGAGATAGACTCTTTCCTGGCAGAGGAAATGGCAGGTGCAAAGGCCCTGGGGTGGGAGTGTGTTTGAAGTGCAAGAAGTGGACTGTGCAGGGGAGAGTGGAGGAGGTGAAGCAGAGAGGTGGTGGAGTGCCAGACCACACAGGACTTGGTGGGACATGGAAAGGCCTGTGATTTTATTCTAAGTGAGATGGGACAGCATTGGTGGATTTTAAAGCAGAGGAAAAACATGATCTGATTTCTGTTTTAAAAGGATCACTCTTCCTGCTGTATTGAGAATACTGTAGGGGAGAAGGGGCAGAAGGAGGGAAAGCAGTGAGGAGGCTATTGCAATAATCCAGGTGACTCTGGATGGGGTAGTGAACTGGTGAGAGGTGGTCAGTGTCCGTGTCTGTGTTGCAGGCACTGTGTCGTTTCATCTTGTTGAGGATCTTCCTTTTTTTTTTTTTTTTTTTTTACTTTACCAAGTGTAGTGTCTTTCTCCAGGGACTGATCCCTCCTGATAACATGTCCAAAGTATGTGAGACATAGTCTCGCCATCCTTGCTTCTAAGGAGCATTCTGGTCAGAGTTCTTCCAAGACAGATTTGTTTGTTCTTTTGGCAGTCCATGGTATATTCAACATTCTTCACGAACACCAAAATTCAAAGGCGTCAACTCTTCTTCAGTCTTCCTTATCCATTATCCAGCTTTTGCATGCATATGAGGAGATTGAAAACACCATGGCTTGGGTCAGGTGCACCTTAGTCCTCAAGGTGACATCACTGTTTTTCAACACTTTAAAGAGGGCTTTCGCAGCCGATTTGCCCAGTGCAATGCGTCTTTTGATTTCTTGACTGCTGCATCCAGGAGTGTTGATTGTGGATTCAAGTAAAATGAAATTCTTGACAACCTCAATCTTTTCTCCATTTATCATGATGTTGCTTATTGGTCCGGTTGTGAGGATTTTTGTTTTCTTTATGTTGAGATGGAACCCATACTGAAGGCTGTGGTCTTCGATCTTCATCAGTAAGCGCATCAAGTCTTCTTCACTTTCAGCAAGCAAGGTTGTGTCATCTGCATATCACAGGTTGCTAATGAGTCTTCCTCCAATCCTGATGCCATGTTCTTCTTCATGTAGTCTAGCTTCTCGTATTATTTGCTCAGATTGAATAGATATGGTGAAAGGATACAACCCTGACACACATCTTTCCTGACTTTAAACCATGCAGTATCCCCTTGTTCTGTCCGAACCACTGCCTCTTGATCCATGTACAGATTCCTCAGCAGCACGATTAAGTGTTCTAGAATTCCCCTTCTCCACAATGTTATCCATAATTTGTCTTGATCCTCATAGTTGAATACCTTTGCATAGTCAATAAAACACAGGTAAACATCCTTCTGGTATTCTCTGCGTTCAACCAGGATCCATCTGACATTAGGGATTATATCCCTGGTTCCATATCCTCTCCTAAATCTGGCTTGAATTTCTGGCAGTTCCCTGTCTATGTACTGCTACAGCCACTTTTGAATGATCTTCAGCAAAATTTTGCTTTCATTTGATATTAATGATATTGCTCGATAATTTCCACATTCAGTTGGACCACTTTTCTTGGGAAAAGGCATAAATATGGATCTCTTCCAGTTGGTTGGCCAGGTAGCTGTCTTCCAAATTTCTTGGCATAGACAAGTGAGCACTTCCAGTACTGCATCTGAGCAGACATGGGTAGAGGGGCCTGAAGGACTGAGAAGCCAAAGAACCAGGAAGCAGAAGCTGAAGAGACAAGGAACACAGGAAGCAGAGCTGCCTCAGCCTCAAAGGGTAGAGTTGCCACTCAGATAGACTAGGAGAATGGGGCCACCCAAAGCCAAGGGAGCAGAGTTGCCAGTCCAGTGGGTCTGGAAGGCAGAGCTGAAGCCCAGGGCCAAGGGGCCTCCCTGCAGAATCCGGACAGTGTGGCCAATACCTGGAGTCTGGAAGGCAGGGTCATTGTGTAAATGGTCTCAGAAAACAGAGGATTATTTTCAAGTCTTGAGGGCTAATGTAAAATGTTCTGCTGACTTGCTTGGAGTCTGTTATCCCTTCTTTCCCTCCAATTTCTCCCATTTGTAATGGAAATGTCTAGCTTGTGCCTTTCGTAGATGAAGAGGAATTTTTGGATTTTGGACTTGTTGATTTAAAACTTGTGCTGTGATACGATGGGGTGAATGTGTTTTACATGGGGCAAGAACAGGAATTTTTGGGTGCCAAAGGGTGAAATGTTATAGATTTGTGTCCCCCCAAAAATGTGTGTCAACTTGGCTAGGCCATGATTCCCAGTATTTTGTCACTGTCCACCGTCTTGTTATCTGATGTGATTTTCCTATGTGTTGTAAATCTTACCTCTATGATGCTAATGAGGCAGGATTTGAGGCAGTTATATTAATAAGGCAGGACTTAATCTACAAGATTAGGAAGCCAATCTCTTTTGAGATATAAAAGAGAGAAGCTAGCAGAGAGACATGGGAACCTCATACCACCAAGAAACAAAAGCCAGGAGAATAACTTGTCCTTTGGACCTAGGGTCCCTGGGAAGATTGTTGACAAGGACCTTCTCCCAGAACTGACAGAGAGAGAGAGAGAGCCTTCCCCTGGAGCTGGCACCCGGAATTCGGACTTAGAGCATCCTAGACTGCGAGAGAGAGTGAATTTCTCTTTGTTAAAGCCATCCGCTGTGGTATTTCTGTTGTAGCAGCACTAGATAACTAAGACAGAGTCATTAAATCTTCATGTCTACTTTTTACTTTTTTGGGATTTTATTAGTATACAGCAGACTCTCGGTTCCCAGATTAGAAAGCTAAGGCTCATCATTGCTCCATTCCTCTAGCTGATCCCTTGTGTCCAGTGTGGATTGTTCTTTTGAACTATTGGCTGGGGTGTACCCTGTCTCCCCATCCGCAGTGCCACTGTCAGCCACTTCAGGCCAGAACTACTGGCAGCCTCCTCGTGGGCCTGTTTGGCTCTTCTCCTGACCATAGGAAAATCTTGGGGTCATAGTGGACCTTCTAACTCAGAATTTTGGTTCCCCAAGTTTGATGATCCTCAGGCCCTGGAGACGCCAGGCAGTGGCCCTTCAGGTGCTGGTGGAAGGTCATCCCAGACTGGGTGGCTCTTCTAACCAACATGCTGATGCTGGCTCCTCTTCCCCAAACCCTCCAGTGACTTCTTTTCTCATTCAGAGTAAAGACAGAGACCCCATGATAGCCTGCAGCCCCTATGTGATGTGCCCCCTGCCCACTTGCTCCTCTTCCTCCCTGTTACTCACTCAGCTCCAGCCCCACTGACCTTGCTGTGCTTGGAACATGCTATCCACGCTCCCAGCACCAGACTTTTGCCTGGAACACTCTCTCTCCGGATATCAGGATGGCTCCTACCTTCTTCCTTCAAGTCTTTGCTCAGTTTGACACCCTGTTAAAAACTGCAGGTCCTTGCCCAGGGACCCTGACCACCCTTACTCTGTGCTATTTTCCCCCCAAGGCACACGTCACCTTTGCATATAATGATATTTTGAATCCAAGTCTGTCTCCTCTCTCCACACAAGGTTAGGGATTTTTGTGTTTTGTTCATGTATATATCTCAAAACCCCAGCACGTAGCAGACACTCAATAAACATTTGTAGAATGAATAAATGGATGGATTTTTTTCAACTTCCTATGGAAAATTTGGGGTCATAATGATTATTTCCTTCTTACCTGTGCAGCCGTTTTGATGCTGAGTGAAGCTTAAAGCTGATTAGGGCAGAAGTGGAGGCTTCAGACTCTGAGTTTCAACCTGACCTTGAGTGGGGATGATGGCCAACGTTTTCTCCCCAGGATGAGATACCAAAGGAAGAAATGGCTTTTCTCCAAGCTTGGCTCCTCTGTCCAGCTCCCTCAGCCTCCCTCAGACCCTGACCCTTCCAGAAGCAGGAGAGAGGATGCTTAGGCAGAGTGAGAGGGGGAGGGCAGGAAGGGGTCTCTAAGTCTCTAAATTGGTTTGAATTCCTCAGTAGGGATAGGGACAGGAACACCATGTCTCAGGTACTAGGGTGTTTTTTGGTTTTTTAAATTAATTTCAAGAAAGATGCTCTGCCGCCTCTGCCACCTTCAACTTCTCTGTCTCTGGCCACATTTTCAAATCCAGCCCAGGTCTTGTTGTTAGCTACCTTTGAGTCAGCCACTGACTCACAGAGACCCAAATGCACAGCAGAACAAATGCTGCCTAGTGCTGTGCCATCCCCATTGTTGGTTGCAGTTTGGATCATTATGATCCTATGATTTTCTTTGATTTTTTGGCAGTAAATCACCAGGCCTTTCTTCCTAGTCTTAATCTGGAATATCTGCTGAACCCTGTTTAGTATCATAACAGCACACAAGGCTCCACTGACAGATAGATGGGTGGTGGCTTCACATGATGTGTGTTGGCTGGGAATTGAACCTTGGTTTCCTGCATGGAAGGTGAGAATTCTACCGCTAAACCATCACTGCCCCCAACCCAGATCTAGCAAGGACACAGTAAGTAGAACTGAGATGTAAACTTCTGGTCTTGGTAGTTTATTTTGGTAAAGCTGGTGTTCACGTCACTTCTCTGAACTGGCCAGTGAATTTGGACTCCTGTGTCATCTTTCACCTGAGTCTTCCCAGCAGGTCTTGAGCTGAACTTGTCTCCTTTGCCAAGAAGGAAATTTGCACCTTGAGCCCTTGGCTGCCTTGGCTGCTCTTCCCACAGGCCATAGCTGTGCCAAGATGCAAGTGTGGGTGACCTCATTTCCAGCTGGCATTTCTACCTCATGTCTATACAGAGCCTATTTTTCGGAATTTATAACCCAATTCTTTTAATGGAAAACCAAAAGATGTTGTTTTTTGTTTTTGGTTACTCACTTGGCATCACGATGAGGCCTGAGTTGACCAGAATGTGATGGTAAAATCTCACCCGAATGCAGGCTATTAATAGTTCTTTGTTTAGCTCATGTAGCCTGAAGATTGGAGGTCCCTGGGTGGCAATAGTGTTCTTGCTTGGCTGCTAACTGAAAGGTTGGTGGTTTGAACTCACACAGCAGTACTGCGGAAAAAAGACCAGGTGCTCTGCTTTCATAAAGATTTCAGCCTAGAAAATCCCATGGAGCAGTCCTATTCTGTAATACACGGGGTCACCATGAGTCTGAATCAACTCAATGGCAATGGGTTTGGTCTTTTTATGGTTTAGTGTGAAGATGAATATATTTTTCTGCAGTAATATTAACCTGTTTCATTATGGTGTGCTTTCTGGATCCCTTCCGGGGGAAGGGGGTTGTATACTATGCTGTACATGCACTGCATTAACTTTCCAAAATCGGAGCATTCTGGACTTCCACCTCCAACTGACCCTGGGCTGTGGAAAAGGGGTGGTGGACCTGTGTGTGTCCTATTACAGGGAGTCAATGAGGGTAATGGAATCGGTAGCTCCCAGAGTCAGATGACCTTGCTTTCACTTGTACATACTGTCTGTGTGGTCTTGACAAGCCCAAGAACCTTCTGGAACCTTCTGGAGCCTCATCTCTTCATCTGCCACACGGTAAGGCCATCAATCTCACAGCGCTGTTGCAAGGCCTAGCCCTGGCTGCCTCACCACCCAACTCTCTCACCACCTCCTCAGGATTCCCTTTTCTTGGATCGCTTTAACCCCAGATATTTTGATGTTCCCTTACTGTGTTTAGATATTGGCTGTTCTCAAAACTTGCCTCCCCAGAGGAGCCTCCTGATCCTATGAAAGAAGCATAGGTTTACCCCAACTCTCCTCCCATTCTCGACTTTACTTTTCTTTCTAACATGTCTCTACCTGCAATTATTTGTTTACTTATAAATTGTTTGTCTCCCCCACTAGCGTGTAAGCACCAAGAGAGCCGAGTTTCTTTGCCTGATTTCCCACTGTGCTCCTGGCACTTAGAATGGACTCAGTTTGTGCTGGATGTGGGAGAACAGCGACAACAGTAAAACCCAAACCCATTGCCTTCAAGTCAATTCCAACTCCTAGCAACCCCATGTGTTACACAGTAGAACTGCTTCATAGGATTTTCTTGGCCGTGATCTTTACAGAAGCAGATCACCAGGCCTGTTTTTTGAGGCTCTGCTAGGTGGTTTTGAACTGACGACAGCAGTGGATTGCAAACCCCTTGTGCACCATTGAGGATACTACTAACACTGCTGTGTAAATTTCCTTCATGGAGCTGTGAACAGATCCAGTGAGAAAGGGCAGCAAAACCAGGACAGACTCTCCACCTCCCTGCAATCAACAGATTCCTCTCTTTTCTTCCCTGAATCCCATGTGAAGTTATGAGTTTTCACTTTATTTTTAGACTGGGTTGAAGGAGGTAGAGGAGAACAGCAAGTGTGTGTGTGTTTATGTGAGTGTGTGTGTGTATGTGTATGTGGTGGGTGGTTCTCATATAGAAAAACAAAAGATGATTATGTTTTGTCAGGACCCAAGGCCAAGCAGATGAGATAGTTCCTTCAATGCCTTTTTAGTGTAGATTTTGGGAAATAACTAGGAGGGCGACTGCTCTCTGCCCCCACTGAGAAATTCTAAAAATCCTGGAATTGGTTTTTCTTTTGCTCAGAGAAACCACCTGAGGGTGTAGATAAGGAGAAACCAGGCTGGCGGACAAAGTGTCTCAGGCCTCCTGGGTGTGGCTATGGGGCCAATTCCTGGGAAAGCCTCTGATTCCGGGCATGTGTCCTCATTTCCTAGTACCTGTCACTGGGAAGTCACCTGGTTAGGAGAACAATGTTTTCCTTGGTCCTTGTGCAGGACTTGAAGACTCCAGTGATTAAATAGAAGTATGTCCAGTGTTCTTGGGTGCGGGCTGTGCTCCAGAGGGCTCTTAAACTGCAGCCAGGGCTCAATTTAACAAGAGTGGATTCGAAGATTCCGAGGAAGTGAGGACAAGAAAGTTTCCAGTGTCACAGTTTAGCATAGGTTGGAAGTGTTTAGAGACAAGAAAGCAAGGTTAGTTAATTAAAGGGTGATTTAAAACATTAAGCCCCAGGGTCTCAGAATGCAGTTCTTGAAGTATTGGAGACCTTTGCAAATTTATGCACAATTTTAGCCAGCAAAAAGCGTGGGGAGTAATACGATATGCATCCATGTACTTGCCACCCTGGTTGATCAAATTTTAACATTTTGCCATATTTTCTTCAGTTTTTTTTTTTTTTTTTAAAGAAAGGAATTGCTATAGATAACAAGTAAAGTCTTCTATGTGGGTACCCCTCCCCCATTCTTTCCCTGTCCCCCCTCCCTCTAAATTTGGGTTTTTTTCCAGGCATGTTTTTATATTATTACCATGAATATCATCTCCAGAATAGTCATATTATTATATGTTTTTGAAAGTTTATACATCATATCAAATATAAAAATATAAAGAGGCTATTATATAATACGTAATAAGCAGAAATTATCGAACAATGTCATTAATATCACACACGAGTAAAATTTTGCTGAAGATCATTCAAAAATAGTTGCAGCAGTATATTGACAGGGAACTGCCAGAAATTCAAACCGGATTCAGAAGAGGATGTGGAACGAGGGATATCGTTTCCGATGTCAGATGGATCTTGGCTGAAAGCAGACAATACCAGAAAGATGTTTATGGGAGCAGATCACCGGGCTTCTCCCATGGAACCACTGGTGGGTTTGAACTGACAAGCTCTTGGTTAGCAGCCGAGCACTTAACCTCTGTGCCACCAGGGCATTAGTTGTCATGTCTCCTTAGGCTTCTCCTTGTGATAGTTTCTCGGAGTTTCCTTGATTTTGATGACCTTGGCTGTTTTGAGGAGTAATGATCAGGTAATTTGTAGAATGTATCTCAATTGGGGTTTGTCTGATGTTTCTAGATTGGGATTATAGATTTTTTTGAGGAAAGCCTCAGAGGTAAAGGATTGTTGTTGTTAGTTGCCATTGAGTCAGCTCTACACATGGCAACCTTATGTATAACAGAAGGGTGTTGCCTGGTCCTGCACCATTTTCATGATCATTGGTATGTTTGAGCCCATTGTTTTGGCTATTATATCAATCCATCTCATTGACGGTTTCCCTCATTTTCCTTGGCCTTCTACTTTCCTATCAAAGTGACTTATCACTGTTGGTATTAATCTCAGTCACCTGTTTGTCCGGTTTCTCCACTGTAAAGTTACTCTTTTCCCTCCATTCCCACACTGTACTCTTGGAAAGGAAGTCACTATGTGCAGCCAAGCTTAAGGGGTGGGGACTTATGCTCCACGTCCTTGAGGGAGGAGTATCTACAGAAATTATGTGGAATTCCTCTGCATGGAAGAGGTGTCCACTCTCTCTCATTTATTTATTGATTCAATCAATCATTTATTTATGTATGAATATTTATTTTATACTTAGAGTTCTAATTCAATACTATGTTATTTTTTTGATGCTTAAATTGGTCTAACTTGGTGTTGGGGAGCTCTTTCAGTTAGTGCCTTTGTCTCATTGACATACCCCAATTTTTTTTTTTTTTGGAGGACTTCCTTACTTTCTGGCCCTACAAGATGCTCCAGGCTCAGCTCACATATTTCTTCCCCAGCCCTAGAATCAGCCATTTCTGGCTCCGCCCCCCCCCAAATTACTCTTCAATACTCCTTCCTCTCTCTTCTTTCCGTCCCACTCTTCCTCCCTCCCTCCCTCTCTGTCTTTGCCTTCCTTCCTTCCCTCGCTCCCTCTCTCTTCCCCTCCTTACCTTCTTCCTCTCTCTTTCTCTACCTTCCTCCTTCTTCTCTTCCTCCCTCCCTCCTTCTTATCCTTGCCTTTCTTCTTCCTTCCTCCTTTCCCTTCATCTAAAGAACCACTGATGGATGGCACAGTGGTAATGCACTGGCTTGCTAACTGAAAGGTCTGCAGTTGGAACCCACCAGCGGACCCATGGGAGAAGCCTCCCACCCCCTCCCAGGGAAGACCTGGCAATCTGGTCCCATAAACATTACACCCTAGAAAATTCTATGTGGCAGTTCTATTCTGTCCATATAGGGTCACTGTGAGTTGAAAGAGACTCAAATGCACACAACAAAGAAACACTGAGCCACATAGGCCTACTGCTGGGCCTCAGGGGGTAGAAGATGAACAGCGCTGCTCCCGGGAGCTCAAAGCACACAAAGACTAATCCCAATAGGGCGAGTTCCCGGTCCTCAGAAGGGAGTTGCCTATGGGGCTTGACAGAATGCTCCTTCACATGGAGGCCTCTAACTAGATTGTTAGGTCCTGCAGTAACCGTTGCTCTCATGAAATGAAATAATCTCTTAGGCCCCTCACCGGCCTCTGCCCTAGAGGGAGAAGGGCTGGTGGAGAAAGAAGAGGTAGTAAGGTGGTGAGGAACATGTCGCACCCCACCCAGAATCAATCTTCTCCCCCTACGGTAGGGGGTGGGGCAAGGTCCCCAGAGACACGAGTGCAGAGGAACGCCAGGGCTCTGGGAAGACACAGGACCCACTGGACCTGACCTGTCAGCACCCTTTGGCTGGTTAATTGGTTTGGCTCAGTGAGGCATCAGGGCAACGTGCAGTCCCCAGACTTTGTAAACTTTGGTATGAACTTGTATGATCAAAGTGGTTTTTTCAGAGATCAAAGCAATGTGGGTTTGCTAGGAAAAAAGGTGAGTGTTTTCTTAAGCAAGCGCGCGCGAGAGCGTCTGTGTGTGTGTGCGCGCGCGCAAGGGAGAAAGGGAGAGAGTGCTGCCTCTAGTGGTCAGCTGTGGTAATTGCATTAAACTGGAGCCGTTTTCAGGAAGGGGATAAGAGGTGGAACAGAACCTCGGTGAAGAAAAGGTAAGGTGAAGAAAGATCCAGGAAGAGCTGCAAATGCTGCCTTGTTCCTCCTCCTGGGAGCTCCCGCCCTCCCCCTACACGCCCCTCAGCTCCACAATGTATTTTACCAAACTCTCCCTCAGCCTCAGACCTTACGTGCTTTATCGATGTTAATCCATTTAATTCTCGTAACAACTCTGTGAACTATTATTATCCCCATTTTACAGATGAAGAAATGAAGGCACAGAAAAGTTAACTTGCCCAAGGACACACAGCTACTAAGTAGAAAAGCCCCCATGCAAGCCGAGGGGGCCGGGCTGCAGGGTCTGTGCTCCTGACATATGCTGGATGGCCTCTTCGCTTCTGGTTTCTCCAGGTCTCCTGTTGTGTTCAGGCACTAATATCAACACCGCCACTATCTCCCTAGAGTTACAGCTGCCAAAGCCTGATACTATTTCATATTCTTCATTTTCCTTGGTTTTCAGTGAAGTAGGAAGGGTCACGTCTGTCTTGCCTTGAAGTGCCCTTTTCTACCCTTTGAAATGGTGTCTACTTCACCCATTTTTTTTTTTTTTTTTCACCCATTACCTTTGCCCTTTCGTTCCCTCCCTTGCCCGGAAATGTCTGTTTTCTCCTTTACAACATTCTCCACCGGCTGTGCTTACATTTCGCTTCTCCCCTCCTGGATGACCGAGGAGAGGAAATCTACGTTTTGAGGAGAAATGGCCACCTTCAGAAAATATATCTTAGTCGATCCCTTTTAAATTGTTTTGTATGTACCTAAGAGCTGGGGAGGTATCTGTTAAAAATGCAGATTCCTGAAACCCCAGATATTCTAAGCCACTTGGTCTGGAGCCCAAGAATGTGCATTTTAAACAACCGCCTGAAGTGATTCTGGTTCAGTAGGGTACCACAGTTTGGGAAACAGTGCTCCCAACCGGTGATTCTGGTGTGAATGTGGGCACTGTGCTGGGCCTCTGGGGGGGAGCCTTTGGGTGCCCCTCTGGCCAGAGCCCTGCATCATTGTAGGAGAACTTGGAGCTGTGGTGGGGTGGCCAGAGGTAGAGCTGAGGGTTTCCTAGAAGTACTGTGAGCTGTAAAAAACCCAGTTGCTGTAGGGTTGGCTGTGATTCATTGCAACCAATGTGTGTCAGAGTAGAACTGTGCTCCATAGGGTTTTCTTTTTTTTAATTTTTATTGTGCTTTAAGTGAAAGTTTACAGATCAAGTCAGTTTCTCACACAAAAACTTATATACACCTTGCTACATACTCCCAATTGCTCTCCCCATAATAAGACAGCCCGTTCCCTCCCTCCACTCTCTCTTCTTGTGTCCATTTTGCCAGCTTCTAATCCCCTCTACCCTCTCATCTCCCCTCCAGGGAGGAGATGCCAACATAGTCTCAAGTGTCCACCTGATCCAAGAAGCTCACTCCTCACCAGCATTCCTCTCCAACCCATTGTCCATATGGAAACAGTTCCTGTCCTGGGCCAACAGAAGGTCTGGAGGCCGTGACCACCAGGGTCCTTCTAGTCTCAGTCAGGCCATAAAGTCTGGTCTTTTTATGAGAATTTGGGGTCTGCATCCCACTGCTCTCCTGTTCCTTCAGAGGTTCTCTCTTGTGTTCCCTGTCAGGGCAGTCATCGGTTGTAGCCAGGCACCATCTAGCTCTTCTGGTCTCAGGCTGATGTAGTCTCTGGTTTATGTGGCCCTTTCTGTCTCTGGGGTCGTAATTACCTTGTGTCCTTGGTGTTCTTCATTCTCCTTTGATCCAGGTGGGTTGGGGCCAACTGATGCATCTTAGGTGGCTGCTTGCTAGCAGTTAAGACCCCAGATGCCACTCTCCAAGGTGGGATGCAGAATGTTTTCTTAATAGATTTTATTATGCCAATTGATTTAGATGTCCCCTGAAACCATGGTCCCCAAACCCCTGCCCCTGCTACGCTGGCCTTCGAAGCATTCAGTTTATTCAGGAAACTTCTTTGCTTTTGGTTTAGTCCAGTTGTGCTGACCTCGCCTGAATTGTGTGTTGTCTTTCCCACCACCTAAAGTAGTTCTTATCTACCATCTAATTAGTGAATACCTGTCTTGTACCCTCCCCCCCCGCCGGCCTTGTAACCATCAAAGAATATTTTCTTCTCTGTTTTTATAATAGTGGTCTTATACAATATTTGTCCTTCTGCAACTGGCTAATTTCACTTAGCATAATGCCTTCCAGATTCCTCCATGTTATGCAATGTTTCACAGATTCATCACTGTTCTTTATCAATGTGTAGTATTCCATTGTGTGAATATACCATAACTTATTTATCCATTTGTCTGTTGATGGGCACCTTGGTTCCTTCCAGCTTTTTGCTATTGTAAACAGTGCTGCAGTGAACATTGGTGTGCATATGTCTGTTCATGTAAAGGCTCTTATTTCTCTAGGATATATTCCAAGGAATGGGATTGCTGGATCATATGGTAGTTCTATTTCTAGCTTTTTAAGGAAGTGCCAAATCGATTTCCAAAGTGATCATACCATTTTTCATTCCCACCAGCAGTGTATAAGTATTCCAATCTCTCCACAGCCCCTCCAACATTTATTGTTTTGTGTTTTTTGGATTAATGCCAGCCTTGTTGGAGTGAGATGAAATCTCATTGTAGTTTTGATTTGCATTTCTCTAATGGCTAATGATCCTGAGCATTTCCTCATGTATCTGTTAGCTACCTGAATGTCTTCTTTAGTGAAGTGTCTGTTCATATCTTTTGCCCATTTTTTAATTGGGTTATTTGTCTTTTTGTAGTTGAGTTTTTGCAGCATCATGTAGATTTTAGAGATCAGGTGGTGACTGGAAATGTCAGAGCTAAACACTTTTTCCCAGTCTGTAGGTAATCTTTTTAGTCTTTCGGTGAAGTCTTTGGATGAGCATAGGTGTTTGATTTTTAGGAGCTCCCAGTTATCTAGTTTTTCTTCTGCGTTGTTAGTAATGTTCTGTATACTGTTTATGCCATGTATTAGGGCTCCTAACATTGTCCCTATTTTTTCTTCCATGATCTTTATCGTTTTAGATTTTATATTTAGGTCTTTGATCCATTTTGAGCTCATTTTTGTGCATGGAGTGAGGTATGGGTCTTGTTTCATTTTTTTGCAGATGGATATCCAGTTCTGCCAGCACCATTTGTTAAAAAGACTGTCTTTTCCCCCTTTGTCAAATATCAACTGCTCCTATGTGGATAGATTTATGTCTGGATTCTCAATTCTGTTCCATTGGTCTATGTATCTGTTGTTGTACCTGTAGCAGGCTGTTTTGACTAATGTGGTAGTATAATAGGTTCTAAAATCAGGTAGAGTGAGGCCTCCCACTTCATTCTTCTTTTTCAGTAATGCTTTACTTATCCGGGGCCTCTTTCCCTTCCATATGAAGTTGGTGATTTGTTTCTCCATCTCATTAAACAATGTCATTGGAATTTGGATCGGAATTACATTAAATCTATATATCACTTTTGGTAAAATAGACATTTTTATAATGTTAAGTCTTCCTTTCCATGATCAAGGTATGTTTTCCACCTATGTAGGTCTCTCGGTTCCTTGCAGAAGTGATTTGTAGTTTTCTTTGTATAAGTCTTTTACATTTCTAGTAAGATTTATTCCTAAGTATTTTATCTTCTTAGGAGCTACTGTAAATGGTATTGACTTGGTGATTTCCTCTTCAATGTTCTTTGTGTTGGTGTAGAGGAATCCAACTGATTTTTGTATGTTTATCTTATATCCCTATGCTCTGCTGAACTCTTCTATTAGTTTCAGTAGTTTTCTGGAGGATTCCTTAGGGTTTTCTGTGTATAACATCATGTCATCTGCAAATAGAGATGATATTACTTCTTCCTTGCTGATCTTGATGCCCTTTATTTCTTTTTTTGCCTAATTGCTCTGGCTAGGACCTCCAGTGCAATGTTGAATAAGAGCGGTGATAAAGGGCATCCTTGTCTTGTTCCCGATCTCAAGGGGGATGCTTTCAGGCTCTTTCCATTTAGGAAGATGTTGGCTATTGGCTTTGTATAAATGCCCTTTATTATGTTGAGGAATTTTCCTTCTATTCCTGTTTTGCTGAGAGTTTTTTTTATCATGAATGTGTGTTGAACTTTGTCAAATGCCTATTCTGCATCAATTGATAAAATCATGTGGTTCTTGTCTTTGGTTTTATTTATATGATGGATTACATTAATTGTTTTTCTAATGCCTCTTCAATAAAGCTTTTCTTGTGTGGAAAACTTTTCATGCCTTACCTGTTCATTCTTGACCAGTGAGAGGCAAGAACCTTATTCCAGTAACACATGGTTTTACATTTAGGTTCTGGATTCTGTTCCATTGTTCAATGTGTCTGTCTTTGTACCAGCACCAGCATGTTTGACTTCTGTAGAAGTATAGTAGGTTCTGGGGTCAGGTAGCACAAGTCCTCCTACTTTATTCTTCTTCCTCAGTAGGGCTTTACTTTTCTAGGGCCTCTTTCCTTTCCATATAATGATTAGTTTTTCCAATTTTTTTTTAAGATGTTCAATTTTATTTATTTATTTTATTGTGCTTTAAGTGAAAGTTTATAGTTCAAGTTAGTTTCTCATACGAAATTTATATACACATTGTTATGTGACTCTAGTTGCTCTCCCTATAATGCGACAGCAGACTCCTTTCCACCCCAGATTTCCTGTGTTCATTCACCCACCTCCTGTCCCTTTTTGCCTTCTCATCTCACCTTCAAATAGAAGCTGCTCATTTAGTCTCATGTATCTACTTGAGCTAAGAAGCACTCTATTCACGAGTATCATTTTATGGTTTATAGTCAAGTCTAATCTTTGTCTGAAAAGTTGGCTTCTGGAATCATTACAGTTCTGAGCTAACAGAGAGTCTCAGGGCTCTGACTTCCGGGGTCCCTCCAGTGTCAGCCAGACCATTAAGTCTGATCTTTTACTAGAATTTGAGTTCTGCACCCCACTTTTCTCCTGCTCCATCAGGGACTCTCTGTTGTGTCCCCTGTCAGGGCGGTCATTCGTCATTCGTGGTAGACAGGTACCATCTAGTTCTTCTGGGCTCAGGCTGATGGAGTCTCTGGTTTATGTGGACCTTTCAGTCTCTTGGGCTCATATTTTCCTTGTGTCTTTGGTGTTCTTCACTACCCTTTACTCCAGGTGGGTTGGGACCAATTGATGCATCTTAGATGGACTCTTGCTAGCTTTTAAGACCCCAGACACCACTCACCAAAGTGGGATGCAGAACATTTTCTTAAAAACGTTGTTATGCCAGTTGACCTAGGTGTCCCCTGAAACCATGGTCCCCAGACCCCTCTCCCAGCTACTCTGTCCCTAGAAGTGTTTGATTGTATTCAGCAAACTTCTTAGCTTTTGGTTTAGTCCAGTTATGCTGACTTCCCCTGTATTGTGTATTGTCCTTCCCTTCACCTAAAATAATTCTTGTCTACTATCTAGTTAGTGAATACCCCTCTCCCTCCTTCCCTACCCTCATAACTATCAGTGAATGCTTTCTTCTGTGTTTAAACCTTTTCTTGAGTTCTTTTACTGGTGGTCTTATAAAATATTTGTCCTTTTGCGACTGACTAATTTCACTCAGCATAATGCCTTCCAGATTCATCCATGTTATGAAATGTTTCGAGGATTCATCGTTGTTCTTCTTCATTGCATGGTATTCTATGGTATGAATATACCATAATTTGTTTATCCATTCATCCGTTGATGGGTATCTAGGTTGTTTGCATCTTTTTGCTATTGTGAACAGTGCTCCAATGAACATGGGTGTGCATATATCTAATTGTGTGACGGCTCTTATTTCTCTACGATATGTTCCAAGGAGTGGGATTGCTAGATCGTATGGTACTTCTATTTCTAGCTTTTTAAGGAAGGGCCAAGTCGATTTCCAAAGTGGTTATACCATCTTACATTCCCACCAGCAGTGTACAGGTGTTCCAGTCTCTACAACTTCTCCAACATTTATTATTTTGTGTTTTTTGGATTAATGCTAGCCTTGTTGGAGTAAGATGTTATCACATTGTACTTTTGATTTGCATTTCTCTAATGGCTAATGATCATGAGAATCTCCCCATGTGTCTGGTAGCTGCCTGAATGTCCTTTTTGGTGAACTGCCTGTTCATATCCTTTGTCTATTTTTTAATTGGGTTATTTGTCTTTTTGTTGTTGAGTTTTTGCAGTATATTGTAGTGTTTTTTTTTTGGCATTGTAGATTTTAGAGATTAGACACTGATCAGATTTTTCCTAGACAAAAATTTTTTCCCAGTCTGTAAGTTGTCTTTTTACTCTTTTGATGAAGTCTTTTGATGAGCACAAGTGTTTGATTTTTAGGAGTTGCCAGTTGTCCAGTTTTTCTTCTGGTGTTTATTCATCGTTAGTAATGTTTTCTATTCTGTTTATGCTACATATTAGGTCTCCTAGTGTTGTCCCTATTTTTTCTTCCATGATCTTTATTGTTTTATATTTTATATCTAGGTCATTGATCGATTTTGAGTTAGTTTTCCTGCGTGGTGTGAGGTGTGGTTCTTGTTTCATTTTTTTGCAGATGGATATCCAGTTATACCAGTACGATTTGTTAAAGAGTCTGTCTTTTTCCCAATTAATGGACTTTGGGCATTTGTCAAATAACAGCTGCTCATAAAAAAAAAAAAAAAAAAAATTTTTTTTTTTTTATAAATAGGTACATGAATTTATGTCTGGATTCTCAATTCTGTTCCATTGGTCTACGTATCTGTTGTACCAGTACCATGCTGTTTTAACTAGTGTGACAGTATAATATGTTCTAAAATCAGGTAGTTTGAGACCTCCCACTTTGTTCTTCTTTTTTAGTGATGCTTTACTTATCCAAAGGCCTCTTCCCTTTCAATATGAAGTTGGTGATTTGTTTCTCCATCTCATTAAAAAATGTTAGAATTTAGATCGGGATTGCATTGTATCTGTAGATCGCTTTGGGTAGAATAGACATTTTCACAATGCTGAGTCTTCCCATGAACAAGGTATTTTTTCCACTTATGTAGGTTTCTTTTGGTTTCTTGCAGTAGTGTCTTGTAGTTTTCTTTGTATAGGTCTTTTATGTCTCTGGTTAGATTTATTCGTAAGTATTTTATCTTCTTGGGCGCTATTGTAAGTAGTATTGTTTTGGCAATTTCCTCTTTGAAGTTCTTTTTGTTGGTGTAGAGGAATCCAGCTGATTTTTGTGTGTTTATCTTGTATCCTGATATTTTGCTGAAATCCTCTATTAGTTGCAGTAGTTTTCTTGTGGATTCCTTAGGGTTTTCTGTGTATAAGATCATATCCTCTGCAAATACAGATAGTTTTACTTCTTCCTTACCAATTTGGATGCCGTTTATTTCTTTTTTTGCCTAATTGCTCTGGCTAGGACCTCCAGCACAACATCGAATAAGAGTGGTGATAAAGGGGATCCTTGTCTTGTTCCTGCTCTCAAGAGGAATACTTTCAGACACCATTTAGGATGATGTTGGCTGTTAGCCTTATATAAATGCCCTTTACTATGTTGAGGAATTTCCTTTCTATCCCTATTTTGCTGAGAGTTTTTATCATGAATGTGTGTTGAACTTTTTCAAATGCCTTTTTTGCATCAATTGGTAAGATTATGTGGTTCTTTTGTTTTATTTATGTGATGATTACATTAATTGTTTTTCTCATGTTGATATGATATGTTGCCTTTTGATATGTTGTTGAATTCTATTGGCTAGAATTTTGTGGAAGATTTTTGCATCTATGTTCATGAGGGATATTGTGGTATCTCTACCTGGTTTCGGTATCAGGGTTATGATGGCTTCATAGAAAGAGTTTGGGAGTATTCTATCCTTTTCTATTTTCTGAAATACCTTTAGTAGCAGTGGCATTAACTCTTCACTGAAAGTTTGGTTGAATTCTGCAGTGAAACTATCAGGGCCCAGGCTTTTTTGTGTTGGAAGTTTTTTAAATTACCTTTTCAATCTCTTCTTTTGTTATAGGTTTATTTCATTGTTCTACCTCTGTTTGTGTTAGTTTAGGTAAGTAGTGCGTTTCTAGAAATTCGTCCATTTCCTCTAGGTTTTCAAATTTGTTAGATCACAGTTTTTCATAGTATTCTGTTAGGACTCTTTTAATTTCAGTTTGGTCTGTTGTGATATTGCCCATCTCAATTCTTATTTGGGTTATTTGCTTCCTCTCTTGTTTTTGTTTTGTCAGTTTGGCCAATGGTTGATTAATTTTTTTGATTTTTTCAAAGAACCAGCTTTTGGTCTCATTAACTCTTTCAATTGTTTTTCTATTCTCTATAGGGTCGCTATGAGTCGGAATCAACTTGATGGCAGCAGGTTTGGTTATTATTTCATTTAATTCTGCTCTAATTTTTGTTATTTGCTTTCCTCTGGTGCCCGAGGGCTTCTTTTGCTGCTCTCTTTCTATTTGTTCGAGTTGTAGGGTTAATGTTTTGATTTTGACCCTTTCTTCTTTTTGGATGTGTACATTTATTGGTATAAATTGACCTCTGAGCTCTGCTTTTGCTATGTCTCAAAGGTTTTGGTAGGATGTGTTTTCATTTTCATTTGATTCTATTAATTTATTTCATCCTTAATTTCTTCTATAACCCAGTAGTTTTTGAGTAGGGTGTTGTTCAGTTTCCATGTGTTTGATTTTTTTTTTTCCCTTGCTTTTTCTGTTATTGATTTCTACTTTTATGGCTTTATGGTCAGAAAAGATGCTTTGTAATATTTCGAAGATTTGGATTCTGTTAAGCCCTGCTTTATGGCCTAATATGTGGTCTATTTTGGAGAATATTCCATGTACTTTGGAAAGAAAGTGTACTTGGCTGCTGTTGGGTGGAGTGTTCTGTATATATCTATGAGATCAAGTTGTTTGATTGTGGCATTTAGATCTTCTGTGTCTTTATCGAGCTTCTTTCTGAATGTTCTGTCCTTCACCTAAAATGGTGTGTTGAAGTTTCCTACTATTATTGTGGCGCCGTCTATTTCTCTTTTAATGCTGTTAGAGTTTGTTTTATGTATCTTGCAGCCCTGTCACTGGCTGTGTAAATATTTATTATGGTTACGTCCCCCTGGTGTATCGACTTTAATCATTATACAGTCTCCTTTCTTATCACTTGTGGTGGGTTTTACTTTAAAGTCTATTTGTCAGAGATTAGTACTGCCACTCCTGCTCTTTTTTGATTGTTGTTTGCTTGATATGTATTTTTTCACCCTTTGTGTTATAGTTTGTTTATGTCTTTAAGTCTAAGGTATGTCTCTTGTAGGCAGCGTATAGATGGATCATGTTTTTTTTTAATCCATTCTGCCACAGTCTGTCTCTTTATTGGTGCATTTAGTCCATTTACATTCAGCATGATTATTGATAGGTATAAAAAAAATTTTTTTTTTTTTATGAGTTTAGTGGTTTCATTTTGATGTCTTTTCGTTGTTAACAGTTTCTTTGTTCCACTTAATTTTCTGTCCTGAGTCGTTTTTCTTTATGTATTTTCTTTTCATCTTTCTCGTTGTTGCTGACTTTGTATTTGCTGAGTCTTTTTTGTTTTTTATTTTGATGTGTAGGATTGTTAGCTTCCTTTGTGGTTGCCTTAATATTTATCCCTGTTTTTCTAAGTTGAAACCAATCTTTTATTTCTTTATATCGCCTCGACTTCCTCTCCATATGAAAGATCTATGACTACACTTTTTGGTCCCTCTCTTTTGCTTTAATGTTATCATCTTTTACATATTTTTGTCTCTGTTTCCATTTTCAGTGTTTTAGCTTTGATTTATTTTTGTGACTTCCCTATCTGGGTTTATATCTGATTGCTCTGTCCTGTGTTCTAGTCTTGGGTTGTTGTCTGATGTTATTGATTTTCTAACCAGAAGACGCCCTTTAGTATTTCTTGTAATTTTGGTTTGGTGTTTGCAAATTCCCTAAACTTCTGTTATTTGGAAATGCCCTAATTTTGTCATCACATTTGAGAGACAGTTTTGCTGGATATATAATTCTTGGCTGGCAATTTTTTTCCTTCAAGGCTTTGTATATGTTATCCCATTGCTTTCTTGCCTGCATGGTTTTTGCTGAGTAGTCTGAGCTTAGTCTTATTGACTCTTCTTTGCAGATGACTTTTAGTTCATCCCTAGCCACTCTTAAAATTCTCTCTTTATCTTTAGTTTTCACAAGTTTGATAATAATAAGTCTTGGTGACTTTCTTTTGGGATCTACCTTGTGTGGGGTTTGATGAGCCTCTTGGATAGCTATCTTCTCATCTTTCATGATATCGGAGAAGTTTTCTGCCAACACATCCTTAACAATTCTTTCTGTATTTTCTGCTGTCCACCACGCTCCCCCCACCCCATCCTGGTACTCCAGTCACTCATAGGTTATTTTGCTTGATAGAGTCCCACATAATTCTTAGGGTTTCTTCATTTTTTTTTAATTCTTTTATATGATTTTTCCTCAAATAAGTTGGAGTCACATGCTTTATTTTCAATCTGGCTATTCTGACTTCCATTGCCTCAATTCTGGTCCTATGACTTTCTATTGAGTTGTCTAATTCTTAAATTTTATTGCTAATCTTGTGGATTTCTGTTTGCTGTCTCTCTATGAATTCTTGAAGCCTGTTAAATTTGTCATTGTGCTTTTCTGTAATTTTCTTAAGTTCCTCTATTGCTTTGTCTGTCTGTTCCTTGGCTTGTTCTGCGTTTTGCCTGTATATTAATCTTTTGTATTCTACCTCTGGTAATTCCAGGAAATTATCTTCCTCTGGAAGAATTCTTGATTCTTTGTTTTGGGAGCTTGCTGAAGCTATTATGATCTTACTTTTTAAGTGATTTGATATTGAGTATTGTTTCTGAGCCATCAATAAGTTATTATATTTATTTATTTTATGTTTGCTTACTGTGTCCTAGATTCTTGTTTTGTTTTGTTTTGATATGCCCAAGTAGGCTGCTCGTGTGAGTTAGTTTGATTTTTGGTACCTTTGAAGCTCTAATGTCCTGTCATCAGGTGGTTAGATTTGTTACTAGGTATCTGAGCCCAGGAATCCATTTACTTTTCTTGTATGGATTCAGCCCAGGTGTCCAGATAGTTGGTTGCCAAGTGTGTGGTGCAGGCTCTTACCTACAGTTCTAGATGGGCAGAGGTGATTGGAGTAGGCACAGGTATCTGGCTGCAGTAGGGGTCATGTGCTGAGCCAGGCAGGGGGCTGATGGCTGCCGCTGAGTGTCTGGGAGGAAAGTGTGTCCCTGTTCCCTAGAGGGCATAGGTGGATGGGTTTTGCAGCCAGATTATGAGCACCCAGTGCTGTTGGCTGTAAGAACTGGGAGGCACAACTTAATCTTGGACCCTTGTTGCAGGTGGCTAGGTGGTGTGAGTGGAGCCACCAGTCCTCAGGCCCCTGATGGGGGTAGGTGAGGACCCTGCTTGATGGGCATAGTGGTGTCAAATGTCACAAACCTGGAACTCCACCATATAGCTGATACAGTGAAGTTAGGCTTCAGATATATACCCTGTCATACTGTGCTAATGGACTGTTGAAATAGACCCACACAGGTCTATGCAGGGGTGAAAGGCATTCAAAATCCATGGACCCCTTATGCCTGTGCCTAGGCAAAGGAGCTGTGCCTGCCCTGAGTTCCTGGCTTAGGGGAGTTGGCAAGTTATTTCTTCCTGTTTGTTAATTTGATCCCTCTCCCAGGTGGGGAGAATGGCTCAGGGTGTGTGACAAGCCCTACTTCCAGCCAAGGGGATGAGGCAATCGGCAATTGCTGAAGCTGGTCCAGGACCTGGTGCAGAGTGAGGTGGGAGCTGGGAGAGAGGTTCTTCCCAAACAGGGTGTTTTTTGATCTGCACGGTAGGTTAAGCACATGTACTTTATTTTTTGCTGATTGAGGGCTGCTTCTTACTTGTTCCTTGGACTCTCAGCAGATTGGTCTCTCTCGATGTGGAAAAAGGGTCCCAAATGCCACGGCTTGCCTCACTGCAGTTGTCAACTGATCTGGCCTGCAGGGTGCCGGTTTCCATCGAGTCAGGTCTGGCAACTTCTTGCTGCTTCTGGGCCATCTCTCCCTCTACCTGCCACTCAGTCTGATTCCTCAACTGTGCCTTTGATGTTCAGGGCTCCTAAATTGTCATATATAATTGATTCACTTGTTTTTTCAGGTCTTTGCTGTAAAAGTGACCACTGGAAGTGTCTGACTACTCCACCATCTTAGCCCTGCCTCTCCGTTATGTTAAAAAATGCTGTTGGTGTTTCGATCAGGATTGCATTGTATTTGTAGACTGCATTGGATAGAATTGACATTTTCACAATGTTGAGTCTACCTATTTGTGAACATGATATGTTTTTCCATTTATGTAGGTCTCTTGGTTTCTTGCAGTAGTGTTTTGTATTTTTTTTTTTTTTGTATAGATACTTTACAACCCTGCTTAGATTTATTCCTAAGTATTTTATTTTGGGAGGAGGGGGCTGTTATAAATAGTATTGCTTTCCTGATTTCCTTTTCATAGTTCTCTTTCTGGTGTATAGGAATCCAGCAGATTTTTGTATGTTTATCTTGTATCCTGCCACTTTGCTGAATCTTTCTATTAGTTCCAGTAGTTTCCTCATGGAGTTTTTTGGGTTTTCTATGTAAAGTATCATATCTACAAATATGGACAGTTTTACTTCTACCTTACCAGTTCGAATGCCCTTTATTTCTTTTTCTTGCCTTATTGCTCTAGCTAGGACTTGCACTGCAGTGTTAAATACAAGTGATGATGAAGGGCAGGCATCCTTGTCTTGCTCCTGTTCTCCTGGGGAATGTTTTCAGTCTCTCTTCATTAAGAATGAGGTTGGCTATGTGTTTTGCATAGGTGCCTTTTTTTTTATGTTGAGGAATTTCCCTTCCATACCTATTTTATTGAGAATTTTTATCAGGAATGTGTGTTGAACTTTTTAGAATGCCTTTTCTGCATCGATCGAAATGATCATGTGATTCTTTTGTTTTATTTATGTGGTGGATTATGTTGATTGATTTTCTAATGTTTAACCATCCTTGCATACCTGGTATGAATCCCACTTGGTCATGGTGTATTATTTTTTTGATATAATACTGAATTCTATTGGCTAGAATTTTGTTGAGAATTTTTGCGTCTATATTCATGAGAGATAATGGTCTGTAATTTTATTTATTTTTTTTTTGTGGCATCTTTGCCTGGTTTTGGTATCAGGGTTATGCTGGCTTCATAGAATGAAATTCAGAAGTATCCCTTCCTTTTCTATGTTCTGAAATAGTTTGAGTAGTACTGTTGCAAACTGTTCTCTGAATGTTTTGTAAAATTCTCCAGTGAAGCCATCTGAGCCAGGGCTTCCCCCCTCCCTTAGGAATTTTTTTGATTACCTTTTCAATCTCTTCTCTTGCTATGGATCTCTCCAGATTTTCAACCTCAGTTTGTGCTAGTTTAGGTAGGTAGTGTGTTTCTAGAAATTTGTCTGTTTTCTCTAGGTTTCAAATTTGTTGGAGCATAGTTTTTCATGGTACTCTCTTACGATCCTTTTTATTTCAGTTGGATCTGTTGTAGTGTCCCCCATTTCATTTCTTATTTGATTTATTTGCATCCTTTCCTGTTTTTCTTTTGTCAGTTTTACCTATGGTTTGTTGATCCTTTCAAAAGCCAACTTTTGGTTTTGTTGAGTCTTTCTATTGTTTTTCTATCCACTATTTCATTTATTTCTGCTCTGATATTTACTATTTCCTTTATTCTGGTGGCTGTGGGCTTCTTTTGCTGTTCTCTTTCTATTTGTGCTGGTTGTGTAGCTAATGTTTTGATTTTGTCTGTTTTTTCTTTTTTGATGTGTGCATGTATTGCTATAAATTGACTTCTGAGCACCACCTTTGCTGTGTCCCAAAGGTTTTGGTGTGGTGTGTTTTCATTCAATTTTCATGTATTTGATTATTTTTCCTTGGTCTTTCTGTTATTAATTTCTACTTTTATGGCATTGTGATCAGAGAAGACGCTTTGTATTATCTCAATGTTTTGGATTTTGTTGACGGTTTATTTGTGGCCTAAGATGTGGTCTATTTTGGAGAATGTTCTATGTGAATTGGAAAGAATGTGTACTTCGCTGCTGTTGGGTGGAGCATTCTATATATGCCTATGATGTCAGGTTGGTTGATTGTGGCCTTTAGATCTTCTGTATCTTTTGCTGAGTTTTTTTTGCAGATGTTCTTCCCTTTACTGAGAATGGTGTGAAGTCTCCTAGTGTAATTGTGGAACTGTTAATTTCTCTTCTTTTAGTGCTCTTAAAGTTTGTTTTATGTATTATGGAGCCATGTCATTGGGTTCATAGATCTTTATTATGGTTACGTGCTCAAGGTGAATTGTCCCTTTAATCATTTTATAATGTCTTTCCTTGTCTTTTATGGTGGATATTGTTTTAAACTCTATTTTATCTGAGATTAGTATTGCCACTCCTGCTCTTTTTTTGGTTGCTGTTTGCTTGATATATTTTTTTCCATCATTTGACTTTTAATATATTTATGTCTTTGTTTCTACCCCCATGCCTGTGTCAGTTTGTCATATTGTGGGATTTGCATGTTCCTGTGGTGCTGGAAGCTATGCCACCATTATTCAAATACCAGCAGGGTCACCCATGGTGGACAGGTTTCAGCTGTGTTTCCAGCCTAAGACAGGCTACGAAGAAGGACCTGGCAGTCTACTTCTGAAAAAAATTTAGCCAGTGAAAAACTTATGAATAGCAAAAGAACATTGTTGGATATAGTGCCAGAAGATGAGCCCTTCAGGTTGCAAGGCACTCAAAAGACAACTGGGAAAGACCTGCCTTCTCAAAGTGGAGTCGACCTTAATGATATAGATCCAGTCAAGCTTTTTGGACCTTCATTTGCTGATGTGGCATGACTCAAAATGAAAAGAAGCAGCTACAAACATCCATTAAAAATTGGAATGTGCAATGTACGAAGTATGAACCCAGGAGAACTGGAAATTGTTGAAATGAAATGGAATGCATAAACATTGGTATCCTAGGCATTAGTGAGCTGAAATGGACTGGTATTGGCCATTTTGAATCAGAAAATCATATGGTTTTTTTATGCAGAGAATGACAATTTGAAGACAAATGGTGTTGCATTTCTCATTAAAAAGAACATTTTGAGATCTATCCTGAAGTACAGCACTGTTAGTGATAGGATAATATTCACACGCCTACAAGGAAGACGAGTTAACATGACTATTATTCAAGTTTATGCACTGATCACTAAGGCCAAAGATGAAGAACTTGAAGATTTTTACCAACTTCTACAGTCTGAAATTGATCAAACATACAATCAGGATGTGTTGATACTTACTGGTGATTGATAGTAAAAGCTAGAAACCAAGAAGAAAGATCAGTAGTTGGAAAATATGGCTTTGGTGATAGAAATGATGCTGAAGATCTCAACAGAATTTTGCAAGACCAACAACATTTTCATTGCAAATACCTTTTTTCAACAATATAAATGGCACCTATACATTTGGATCTTGCTGGATGAAATATATAGGAGTCAAAATGAGTACATCTGTGGAAAAAGACAATGGAGAATCTCAATATCATCTGTCAGAAAAAGGCCAGGGGCCAATTGTGGAACAGACCATCAATTGCTCATATACAAGTTAAAGATGAAGCTGAAGAGAATTAGAACAAGTCCATGAGAGCCAAAGTATGACCTTGAGTATATCCCATCTGAATTTAGAGACCATCTCAAGAATAGATTAGATGCATTGAACACTAATGACCAAAGGCCAGATGAGTTATGGAATGACATCAAGGACATCATACATGAAGAAAGCAAGAGGTCATTAGAAAGACAGAAAAGAAAAGACCAAAATGGATGTCAGAAAAGACTCTGAAACTTGCTCTTGCAAGTTGAATAGCTAAAGTGAATGGAGGTAATTATGAAGTAAAAGAGCTGAACAGAAGATTTCAAAGGACAGCTCGAGAGGATAAAGTAAAGTACTATAATGACATGTGTAAAGACCTGGAGTTACAAAACCGGAAAGAACTGAATAAAAAAATTCAAGCCTTGAGTTGCATTATTGAAGGATTCTATGGGCAAAATACTGAATGACATAGGAAGCATCAAAAGAAAATGGAAAGAATACCACAGTCACTGTACCAAAAAGAATTGGTTGACATTCAATCATTTCAGGAGGCAGCATATGACCAAGAACCAATGGTACTGAAGGAAGTAGTCCAAGCTACACTGAAGACATTGTGAAAAACAAGGCTTCAGGAATTGACAGAATACTAATTGAGATGTTTCAACAAATGGATGCAGCATGGGAAGTAACCACTCATCTGTGCCAAGAAACTTGGAAGACAGCTACCTGGCCAACCAATCAGAAGAGCTCCATGTTTATGCCTTTTCCCAGGAAAGGTGATTCAATCGAATGTGGAAAGTATTGTACAAGATCATTAGTATCACATGCAAGGAACATTTTGTTGAAGATCATTCAATAGTGGCTTCAGCTGACCATCGACAGGAAACTGCCAGAAGTTCAAGCTGGATTCAGAAGATGGTGTGTAATGTGGGATATCATTGCTGATGTTAGATGGATCTTGGCTGAAAGCAGAGAATACCAGAAAGATGTTTACCTGTGTTTTATTGACTATGTAAGGACATTTGACTGTGTGGATCACAACATATTATGGATAACATTGGGAAGAATGGTAATTCCGGAACACTTAATTGTACTCATGAGGAACCTGTACATAGATCAAGAGGCAGTCATTCATACAGAACAAGAAGATACTGCTTGGTTTAAAGTCAGGAAAGGTGTGCATCAAGGTTGTATCCTTTTACCATACTTATTCGACCCATATGCTGAGCAAATATTTTGAGAGGCTGGACTAATACAGAAGAACAAAGAAGAACACAGCATCAGTATTGGAGGAAGACTCATTAACAACCTGTGTTATGCAAATGACACAACCTGTTTGCTGAAAATGGAGAGGACTTGACGCACTTACTGATGAAGATTAAAGACTACAGCTTTCAGTATAAATTACACCTCAACGTAAAGAAAACAAAAATTCTCAGAACTGGACCAAGAAGCAAAATCATGATAAATGGAGAAAAGATTGAGGTTATAAAAGATTTCATTTCACTTGGATCCACAATCCACACCCATGGAAGCAGCAGTCAAGAAATCAAAGGATGCATTGCATTGGGCAAGTTGGCTGCAAAAGACCTCTTTAAAGTGTTGAAAAGCAAAGATATCACCTTGAAGACTAAGGTGGGCCTGACCCAAGCCATGGTGTTTTCAGTCACCTCATACGCATGCGAAAACTGGACAAAGAATAAGGTAGACCAAAGTATAATTGACGCCTTTGAGTTATGGAGTTGGTGAAGAATGTTGAATATACTGCGGACTGCCAAAAGAAAGAACAAATATGTCTGGGAAGAAGTACAGCTGGAATGCTCTTTAGAAGCAAGGATGGCGAGACTTCGTCTCACATACTTTGGACATGTTGTGAGGGACCAGTCCTTGGAGAAGGACATAATGCTTGGTAGAGGGTCAATGAAAAAAAAAGGAAGACACTCACGGAGGTGAATTGATATAGTGGCTGCAGCAATGGGCTCAAGCATAACAATGATTGTGAGGATGGCGCAGGACCAGGCAGTGTTTCATTGTGTTGTGCATAATGTCCTTATGATTTGGAACTGACTGGACAACGCTAAACAACAACAATGTCTTTGCTTCTAAGGTGTTTCTCTTGTACACAGCATATTGATGGGTCCTTTTTTTTTTTTTTTTTTTTAATCCATTCTGTCACTCTGTCTCTATGGGTTCACTTAAGCCATTCTTGTTCAGTGTGATTATTGACAGGTATGGGTTCATTGCTGTCATTTTGTAGTGGTGACCTTTTCTTTGTTCTTCTTACTCTCCTGTGATGAATTTCTTTTGCTTGTGGATTTCTAAATTTCACTTGTTTCATTTTTGCAGATTTTGTACTTAATAGACTTTGTTTTTCTTCCTTATTTTCATGAGTAGGTTTGTTAATTTTCTTTCTGGTTACCTTGAAATTTACCCCTATCTCCTAAGTTTAAGCCAGTCTTTTATTACTTGATGTCACCTCGATTTTCTCTGTATTTGATAGTTTTATACCTACACCATTTATTCCCTCTTTTATTATTCTGAAGTTGTCATTTACAGATTGACCTCTCTGGTTCCCTCTTGTAAATCTTTTAATTTTGTTTTATCTTTGAGAGTTCATGACCTAGGTTGATATCTGGCTGATGCTGTCCTGTGTCCTAGATTGAGGTTGTCAATCTGATGTTGTTGGTTCTCTATCTGATGGACTCCATTTAATAATTCTTTTAAGTTTGGTTCAGTTTTTACATATTCTTTTAATTTCTGTTTCTCTGGACATGTCCTAATTTCATCATCATATTTGAGCAAGAGTTTTGCCAACTTGACAGCACCTAACAAAAACAGCAACAACATTATTCTTTATTGGCAATTTTTTTCTTTCAAAGTTTTATATATGTCATCCCATTATCTTCTTGCCTGTGTGGTTTCTGTCGAGTAATCAGAGTTCAGTCTTATTGTTTCCCTTTTTTATGTGACTTCATCTTCCTCAAGCTGCTCTCAGGATTCTTTGTCTTTGGTTTTAGTGAGTGTGATTATGATACGTCTTGGTGATTTCCTCTTGGGCTCTATCCTATATAGGGTTCATTGAGCTTGGATGGTCAGCTTTTCATTTTTCATGATATTGGGGATACTCTGTCAGCAAATTTTCAATGATCCTCTGTGTGTTTTCTGTTTTCTCCCCCTGTTCTGGAACTCTGATCACATGCAGATTTTTGCTTTTGATTGTATTCCACATCGTCTCAGGGTTTCTTCATTTTTCTTCATTCTTTTTTCTGATTTTTCCCCAAAGTGGTATCCACAAATTTGTCTTCAATTTCACTGATCCTGTCTTCCATTGTTTCAAATTTTCTCCTAAAACCTCCTGTTGCACTGTCCATTTCTGAAACCTTATCTTTTGGATTTCTAATTACTTTTTTTGTATGATTTCTAGTTGTTTGTTTATTTTGACATTTTGTTCTGTATTATTTTCCTGAATTCTTCCATTGCTTTGTCTGTGTTTTCCCTGATTTTGTCTATTTTTTCCTTATTTTTTATCTGTGTTTTCCTTCATCTCCTTCCGAATCTCTTGGAGAGCCCTGAATATTAGAGTTTTCGGTTCCCTAAAAAAAAAAAAATTTTATCAGGTAGCTCCAGTGCATTTTCTTCTACTGGAAAGTCATCTGGTGTTTTATTTTGATTGCTTTCTGGAGCCATCCTGTCTTTTTTGTATGTTTTCATATTGTCTGCTGTCTCTGGGACATTCAGGAATTATTTTCTTTATTTATAGATTGTAGATTTGCTTGTTTCATCCTGCTTTTTTTGTTTTATTTGGTTATGTCTGGGCAGGCGGGCTGGGTGTGCTTTGTTGTTTGCTCATCTGTGGCCATGATACTTCTTACCACCTTGTCCAGGTGGGTAGGCCAGTCACTTGGTCCAGTCAGGGGGCAGAGGTGGGGATGGGTTGTTTGTGGCATGTACTGGGGCTGACAGGGTGGGACCAGTGGGCAGTGTAGGATGGTGTCTGGTGGCTGCACTGGTGCCCCTGGGGGTGTGACACTTGGCATGTGGTATGGATAGGCAGGAGGGAAGGGAGAGGATATGATGTGTGGAACCAAGTGGGTGAGAGAAAGAAAAGAGAGCTACAGAAAAAAAAAAAAAAAAGAATTAAATGAAATGGTGGCATACTAGGATTCAGCAGATGGGGGTGAAGCAGATCCAGTATGGCCATGTGCTGGTGGCTCTCTAGCCAAGCTGTAAAGCTCAGCCTGTTGAGAAGGGATGTGGGCATCACATGAGGCTAAGTGGCAGGAGAAAGGAAAGGAATGAAGGGAAAGAGAGGGAACAAACAAACGAACACAACAACAACAATGACAAAAATAATGTACTGGGGGAGCCAGCCATTGGGGGTGGGGTGGAATTGGGTGGTGGCAAGCTGATGTCTCCTTGTCCAGGCAGCTCGGCGGGACCTGTCAGGAAGGGGCAGCAGCAGCACAGGGCCTAGATGGGAGGGAGAAGGAAAGAGAAAAGAAGAAAGATAAAGAAAAAGAAAAAAATTTAGTACTGAGGAAGCTATCCCATGGGGGCAGCTCAGACCTGGGGAGACTGTGTGCCAGAGGCTCTTTAGCCAAACAGTACAGCACAGCCGGTAGAGAATGGGTGGGGCACCAGATGGGGCAAGGTGAGTGGGAGAAAGGAAATGATGGAAGGGGCAGAAGGAATAAACTACAACAAAAAAAGAAAACAAAAATGGCAATGAGGGAGCCTACCAATATGAGCAGCGTGGATCCAGGGAGGCCGTGTAACCGATGGCACTCTAGCTGAGCAGTGTGGCATAGCCCATCAAAAAGGGGCAGGGATGGCACACAGGGCTAGCTGGGCTGAAGAAAGGAAAGGAAAGAAGGGCGAGAGAGAGAAGAAACAAATTTAAAAAAAGCAAAAAAAAAAAAAAACAGTAACAACAACAGCAAAAATGGCACTGAAGGAGCCAGCCAGTGGGGATGGGATGGACCCAGGCAGCAGTGAGCTGCAGTCTCTCCAGCTGAGTGACCTTGGCTTGTTGGAAAGTGCCAGAGGCCACATAGAGGGAAGAAGTTTGAAGGGTGGGAAAGCACATATCACTGGTTACCAGGTGCTCTGTCTCCTGTTGAGAGCTCCGTGAAGTTGTGTTCCCATACTCCTTGTCGGCCATTCTTGGTGGCCGAGGTCCAAGATGGCGAATCCCTGCCGTGTTACCTAGGAGGGCACCCCCACTCCATAGCTGTCTTCATTCTCTGTTCTATGTCAGTTTCTTATTCCATTTGGTACTTGATCGAATTCTTTATTCCTTCATTTGATGCTTAGGGTTCCAGGATTGACATTTGTATCTGTTTTATTTAGTTTTTTGTGTCTTTGCTCTAAAGGGATGGCATGGTGCTTCTGCCTATAGTGCCATGTTGGCTCTGCTCCTAAAGTAAATGTGTTGTTGTTGTTAGGTGCCGTTGAGTTGGTTCCAATTTACAGCAACCCTATGTATAACAGAACAAAACACTGCCTGGTCTTATGCCATCCTCACAATTGTTGCTATGTTTTGGCTCATTGTTGCTGCCACTACATCAATCCATTTTGTTGAGGATCTTCCTCTTTTTCACTGACCTTCTGTTTGTTTTTTTTTTTTTTCTGTTTCACCAAACTGTTGTTAGCTATCCTAAATCAAGTCAGTCCCTAATTCATGGTGACCACATGTACAACTGAAAGAAACTCTGCCCGGTCTTGCATTATTCCTGTGATAGATGGCGGATCAGACCATTGGGATTCACAGGTTTTCACTGGCTGATTTTCAGAAATAGATTGCCAAGCCTTTCTTCCTAATCCATATTAGTCTGGAAGCTTTGCTGAAACCTACTCAGCATCATAGCAACATACAGTCCTTCACCAACAGATGGCTATGTATGAAGTGCATTGGCTGGGAATTGAACTCAAGTCTCCTGCATGAAAAGCAAGAATTCTACCACTGAACCATCATTGCTTCCAGGATGTAAAACTTGCTTTACTGATATAAACATTTAGGTATGTTGGAATCTTCAACAAACATTGCAGTACAATTGATGGTGCTATAAATCCTGAACTATCAATGGCCTCCTTTTGTCAGGGAATTTGGTTAACCATGATGATGGGGGACTGGGGAGGAGATTGAGAACATATTGTAATATGGAAACTTTGTAGACATGTAACAGCTTCTGATTTGTCTCTGAGTCCACCTTGGCCTGGGACTTGCCTGACTCCAGCAACATGGTGGACAGACACCATGTGAGCAGTAACGGCCAAGGGCATTTCAGCCAAGTAGATTCTGTGTTCCTTTAAGTTGCTCTTAGAACCTTGATGACCAAAATGCAGGAGAGGGTCCTGGCAGCTGTATGGGCTACACTGAAGTTCCTTTTCTATATTTCTATGTTTTCGTTTCTCTCTCCCCTTGCTCTTGTCCTGGTCCTATTTCTAGCTTGTTGTCTTCTCCTTCATCTTTCTGGAACTTGAGGCTTTCTGCCTTGTTCAGAAAGACTACAGCGAGCTATTTTTTCACATGGGGTGTGTTTATTTGCTCATCCCTCTGCTCCCCTTCCCCTCCCCTCCCCTCACCACTCTTGCTGGGATGGGGCAGTTATTTCTGCCCAGAGCTGGGGCCTGAGTAGGGAGAGCCAATGGGCAGCATAACAGGCCACTGATCAGCGACAGCAGCAGTAAGGCTGGAGTCCTGTGGACTGTTTGGACTGTTTTGACGCCAAAGCACATTCCTCATGGTAAACTGCAGGTGGGGAATGAGTGAAGATGTCTGAGAAACCAACCCAGTGTGTGGCCTATATCATGTGGTCTGGAGCTGCCTTTGACTTGCTTCCTGGCTCGGCTCTTTAATTAATTGAGAGAGGAAATGTTGTTAGCTGCCATGGAGTTGGCCCCAACTCATGGCATCCCCGTACACAATTTAACTAAAGGCTGCCTGGTCCTGTGTTGTTCCCATGATTGGTTGCAGATCTGACCTTTGTGTTCCACAGGGTTTTCACTGGCAGATTTTTGGAAGTACATAGCCAGGCCTTTCTTTCTAGTCCATGTTAATCTCAAAGCTCTGCTGAAACCTGTTGAGCATCATAGCAACATGCAAGCCTCCACTGACAGACAGGTGGTGGCTGTGCTTAAAGTGCACTGGGTAGGAATTGAACCTGGGTCTCCAGCATGCAAAGCAAGAATTCTGCCACTGAACTACCAAAGACCTCAAGAGAGGAAATGCTGGTTAAAAAAACCTTTGGGGGTGGGCTGGTTTGGCACAGGGTGTTTGTATTAGTTCATTCTGTCCTTCCAAAGGGAGGTTTCAAACAGGAAGTCCACTGGCCAGTAATCATTGCCATTGTCCTTGAGGTTCCTTTATTGAGTGCCTTCTATGCACCAGGCACTGTTCCAGATATTGTGGGGAATGCAAAGAAGAGTATAACCCATTATGAAAAGTCGTGTGCAAAAATAACTACAATATGTGGCAACTTGAGATACACTACAGGCAAGCTATAAATGAAATAGCATAGGGGAGGTTAATTCTGGCTGGGTAGGAAGAGTCATTCATTCATGCATTCATTTATTTGTCCATTCGATCAATATATGTTGAGCACCTGCTGTGCACTAGACACTGTGCTAGTGACAGAGGATTTACACAGTGAACAAGGTAGAGAATGTCTCCACCTTCACTTCATAGAGTTTACATTTCAGTGGAGAAAACAGATGAATAAACAAACAAATGAACAAGGTAAGTTCAGACTGTGCTAAGTGCAGTGGAGAAATGAACAGGGTGATGAGAGAATGACTTGGGAGGCCAGTGTGAGATTGGGTGAGACCTCAAAGATGAGAATGAACCAGTAATGGGAGTAACTGGCGCAGTAGGCTTGGAGGACCAGGCAGAGACAGGGAAATGCTTTCTATGCAGAGTAAAAGCGTGAGCAAGGCGGGGGTGGGGGAGTGAAGATTCCACCTCCATTTCAGAAAGAGTGAGTCATGTGAGGGACCTGGTGCCAAGTGTGGGAGGGGAGACAGAGTCACAGAAGATGAACAAGACCCAGATCATTTCGATTAACGTTTATTGAGCGCTTACTAGAGACCAGGTATTAACTCACCAGAACCCTGAACAATTCTGTGAAGTAGGTACTGTTGTTGTTGTTGTTAGGTGTCCTTGAGTGGGTTCTGAGACTCACAGTGACCCTATGCACAACAGAACCAAACACTGCTCAGTCCTGTGCCATCCTCACAATTGTTAATGCTTGAGTCCATTGTTGTAGTCCCTGTGTCAATCCATCTTGTTCAGGGTCTTCCTCTTTTTCATGGACCCTCTATTTTACCAAGCTTGATGTCCTTCTCCAGGGACTGGCCCCTCATGATAACATGTCCAAAGTATGTGAGACAGACTCTCCCCATCCGTGCTTCTAAGGAGCATTCTGGCTGTACTTCTTCCAAGACAGATTTGATCATTCTTCTGGCAGCCCATGATATATTTAATATTCTTCGATAACACTATAATTCAAAGACATCAATCCTTATTCGTTCTTCCTTATTCATTGTTCATCTTTTCCATGCATATGAGGTGATTAAAAATACCATGGTACTATTAGTATACCCATTTTACAGATGAGGAAACTGAGGTATACAGAGGTTAGAAGACTTGCTTAAAATCGTACAGATAAGTGATAGAGCTGGAATTTGAATACAAGGAGGCAGCATCCTTCAATTATTCCTGTGGCCTATCCTTAACTCCTTCATGACTCTACTCAAATGGCCCACCTCTGACCTTCCCTGATCATGTTGTATATAATATCGGTCTCCTCTCCCCCAACACACTCCCTGCCCGTTACCCTGCTTTAGTTTTTCTTCTTCACACTGAATATGACTTATCTTGGAATATACTTCTTTGATTAACTTTTTTATCATCTGTCTCCTGAATGTAGGCTTCACGATGGCAGGGAGTTCCCTTTTGTTCGCTGTGGTGTTTGTGGGACAGGCACGTAACAGGTGCTCAATAAATACTTGTTGAATGAATGAATCAAACATGTACTGAGTGCCTTTTGTGGGCCAGACACTGGAAATGTTAATATAAAAATGCAACCCAACTCCTGGCTCAGGGCTCCTGGTCTGGTAGGGAGACAGACAAGCAAGTAGAAGTTTACTATCCTGCGAGCGCCGAGACAGTTGTCATGGATTGAATTATGTCCCCCACCAAAATGTGTATCAATTTGCCTGGGCCATGATTTCTAGTATTGTGTGGTTTTCCTGAATGTTGTAAATGCTGCCTCTATGACGTTAATGTGGGAGGATGGGCAACAGTTGTGTTAGTGAGGGAGAACTCAAATCTACAAGATTAGATTGTGTCTTGAGGCAATCTCTTGAGATATAAAAGAAAGGAGTGAGCAGAGAGACAGGGGGACCTTATACCACCAAGAAGGCAGCACTGGGAGCAGAGCGGGTCCTTTGGACCCAGGGTCCCTGTGCCGGAGAAGCTCTTCGACCAGGGGAAGTTTGGGGGCGAGGGATCTTCCTCCAGACCCAACAGAGAGAGAAAGCCTTCCCCTGGAGCTGACACCCTGTATTTGGCCTTTTAGCCTACTTTACTGTGAGGAAATAAACTTCTCTTTGTTAAAGCCATCCGCTTGTGGTATTTCTGTTATAGCAGCACTGGATGACTAAGACAACAGTGGAAGGCAGAGAGGAGGAACACCTAGCCCAGCCTTGATAGGGCCAGGAAGGTTTCCTGGAGGAGAGGACAGTTCCCTGAGTTTAGTTTGGAGGAACGAGTTGGAGATGTCCAGGTAGAGAAGAGGACGAAATGCTTTCTAGGCACGGGGAACAGCGTATGCAAAGGCCTGGAGTCTGAAAGGGCATTCACTGGTCTTTGGGAAAACCCAGTTAGTTAGTGTGTGGGAAAAATGATGGCGTTTGATTCCTGAAAGGGTCTTGTATCAAGGTCTAAGGGTACACTCCCCCCTTGCAAAAAAAGAAACTTACTACATTTTTTATGGACCAAAAAAACCCCCCCAAAACCCCACAAAGGACAAAAAACAAAGGCCTTTAATAGGAAGTAAAACCGTTAAACCAAAACCATTGCCACCAAATCAATTCCAACTCATAGTGACCCTATGGGACAGAGTACAACTGCCCCATAGAGTTTCAAGGAGTGCCTGGTGGATTTGAGCTGCCGACCTTTTGGTTAGGAGCTGTAGCTCTTAACCATTATGCCACCAGGGTTTCTTTAATAGGAAGTAGACAGATTAAAAAAAAAAAAAAAAAAAAGCCACAACTAGAACTCCTTTCACCCACTAAAAGGTCCCTGGATGGCATAAATGGTTTGCGCTCAGCCGCTAACCTAATGGAAACCCTGGTGACATAGTGGCTAAGTGCTACGGCTGCTAACCAAAGGGCTGGCAGTTTGAATTCGCCAGGTGCTCCTCGGAAACTCTTTGGGCAGCTCTACTCTGTCCTGTAGGCTCATTATCAGTCAGAATTGACTCCACAGCAATGGGTTTGTTTGTTTGTTTTTAAACTAAGCTAATGTTGGCAGTTCGAACCCACCCAGTGGCCTTGTGGAAAAAAGTCCTGGTGATCGGCTTCCGTAAAGATTACAGTCAGGAAAACCCCTTGGAGCAGTTCTAATGTCTGACACCTGTGGTCGCCATGGATTTGATTTTGGTTTAGGTTTACGAGTTTTCACCCACTAAAAAGTAACCACTTTTACTGTTTTTGAGGCGATGGCAATTAAAAAAAAGGGGGGGCAGATCTTGAAGGGCCTTGTTTGCCTGTTAGAAGAGCCCTGGGGGCCGGCGAGCTGTTCTGATGGGTGTCTCTTTTCCTCTGTACCAAAGGGGTGCCTCGGTTTGCATTGCACGTTATTTCCAACTCAGTGGGGCCTGGGATTAATCAGGGATGCTTAACGCTTGGAAACGTCATACGTTCAAACCTCACCCCGTTAGGAGATGGAGACTACTGTTTACTGAGCGTCTCCCCTTGGCGTTGGAAACTAGGCGTACATCAGCAATGTAATCCCCAAGACCCTCTGGCCTATGAGTGCCGTTAGCACGCCCAGTTTACAGGTGACAACTGATGCTCAGCAGGGTTAAAAAACAAAACAAAAAAAGCCTTGCCATCTAGTAGGGTCATTGCTCAAAATCACACAGGCGGAGTCACAATTCTAACTCAAGCCCACTGGTTCCAGAGCCTGGGTGTTCTTCCAGGTCGGAGGATGGTCCTCCCTGTTCCCGACTCCTCTGAGCCCTCCCCAAGGCTCATGTCACTTGAATCACTACGCCCTTCAGAGCACTGCAGCCTGAGTAGAACTTACCCAAGTGCCCAGTGCAGAAAAGCAGCCGAAGGCAACATTGGTGCTTCTTTCCAGAACCTTTTTTTGGGGGAAGCTGTAAACCAAGGCTTTCATCTACTGGCAGGCAACAAAGGGGCACCTGGGTTTTGCCGATAAATCTAGGAAGTTGGTGACTGTCCTGCAGCCCGGGAAGGAGTTATTCATTTTTCTTTTGGGGTGCTGCTGTGTTTCTCGGCCAGGGGGAGGCTGCATCACGTTTGTGGCACCCAGAGGAGAGCTGACACGGGGAGGGTGTGGATGGCCTCAGGATCTGGTGATTTGGAATAAGGGCGGGAAAATGCAAATAGAATTTAGACGCCTGGAAAATCCCAGGCTATGGGGTAGAGACAGAGGGCAAGGGTTGGGCATTTAAAAACTCAGAAGTAAATGGAGAGATAAATCTCTTGTCGATGCATGAAAGAACTGTGGAAACAGCAGGGGAGGCTGGCTGCACCCTCCTGGTGTTCCCTGGTCTCACTTAATGGTGCTTCATTGACTTAAGTGAATTTCCCTGAGCTGGAAACTCAGCCTGCCCTCAAGGGAAGGAGAGTGGGAGGGAGGAGATCCTCTCAGTTTCTGTGTCTAAATGAGTTATTTCTTCTCAGGGAGTGATAGTGGGGTGTGTGGGTGTGTGTGTGTGTAACAATGAATGAAACACGTCTTTCAGTCTCTGCAAAGGATGAGATGGGAGCTTTATGATTGATTTGGGGATGAGCTCTAAGTCATAGTTTGAGGAGGGAAAATGTCACTGGATGACCCAGGATGACCCAGGAATCACCCCTTTGGCAATTGCTTGCTTCATTCATTTATCATTTAACAAATATACATTGTTTTGGTTGCAAAGCTGTGCAGGAGAGCAACTTCTTCATCAATTAGAAAGAAACTTCAATGGCTTCCTCATAAATACCTTTTCCTTAAGACCCTCTCCTGTTTGTCTCTCTTCTCTCCATTACCATTGCCCCAGCACTGGTTCAGACCCTGGCCATTTGTCAGCTGGTTGTTATAATAGAGGAGCTCTGGTGGCACAATGGTTAAGAGCTCAGTTACTAACCAAACGGTCAGCAGTTCGAATCTACCAGCCACTCCTTGGAAACCCTGTGGGGCGGCTCTACTCTGTCCTAGAGTGTCACTATGAGTTGGAATCAACTCGATGGCAAAGGGTTTGTTTTTTATAATAAATGCCGTCTTTGTTGGTCTTCCTGCTAAAGCCTTTCCCCTCTCCAAGTACTCCCTCCCCCCTCATAGATGCCAGAAGGACCCAAATGACATCTTAGTTTCCAAATCCAAATGTTGGGGAAATTTTAAGCTCTTCCTTTTTAAATCTCTTTATTGACTACTCCTTCATGGAAATCCTCCTACCTTAGATGTGTGAGTCCCTCGCTCAGAGTTCTTCAGTGGCTTCTACAGGACACAGTCCAAACTCTCTTGCTAAGCATCACCTCAACCCCTCTTTACCTTGAACTTCCCTCTCAGCCCTTGCAGGTCTTCTAATTTGCCATGCTCTCTGCTATCTCCATTGCTTTGCACCTACTGTTTCATCTGTCTGGGATGTCTTCTCCTCCTCCCACCTCCTTTTCATCTTTCGAGGCTCAGTTATTCAGTTTTCAAAGCACCAATGTTTATTGCATGGGGACATTGGTGGCTCAGTGGTAGAATTCTCCCCTTTCATGTGGGAGATCTTGGTTTGAGTCCCAGCCAATGTACCTCAGGTGCAGCTACCACCGTTCATCACTGGAGGCTTGTGTGGTGCTATGATGCTGAACAGGTTTCAGTGGAGCTTCCAGACTAAGACAAAGAAGAGAGGTCTCATAATGTACTTCTTGAAAATCAGCCATTGAAAACCCTATGGATCACAATGGTCCCATCCACAGCCCATCAAGAGGATGGCGCGGGACTGGGCAGCATTTGGCTCCCTTGTGCATGGGACTGACTTTACAGCTGCTAACAACAACCATGCTAATTGCATTTCCTACTATGTGGAATGCAGTAGGTCTCCTGTGCCTCTGTTATGGTCTCATTTCAATCTGACATGTCTTCTTTCCAGGGGTTTCATATTGTATAATGTTTTGCTTGCATTTCTCTCTTCCCACTAGACCACAGCTTCTCATCGTTGTTCCCCCAGAGCCAAGTGAGTATTTGGTACATAGGTGATAATTAAATCAATATTTGTTTAAAGGATGACTGAGTCTATGGTCTACTGTAGAGGTACTCCAGTAACCAGGACTCTGGTGTCTGAGTCATTACCTCCCATTTTTTCCACATGGCATATGGCAGGTTGACTATGAGGAGCTTTGTTGGAGATTTTGGTCAGGCTTCCAAGAATCAACAAGGATGCCATTAGAGCTTTTTGTCTTTTTCTACCAGAATGCCAGTTCTCTGCTGTGCTCTGCTGTTATCCTATCCATCTTCTCTAATGACAGAGCCAGGCCTCCTACAGGGTGAGGGTAGGAGGTGAACTTGTACTTTTGGATGTATCTCATCAGTGTCCTTGACAATGGACATCCTGAGAACCAAGGGGAGTGTGCAATGCAGGGCTTTTTGTACAGAGTAGGGCTGTGCCTCCTGCTCTGGAAGCTTGGGTTAGGTTAGGCAAGTCTGCAGAACAAAGAGATATCTACAGATCTGTGGGTTTTCATGACCTGGAAAACACATGAATTAATCTAGTATCCCAGACACCCAGTGTCCTCCAGCTTTTAACAGTTCATGTCAACAAATGCCCTGCTTTGTTTCTGGCCCTGCAAAGACTGTGGAGCCTAATAGTTGTCACTTTGGGTTGTAATTATCGTGAACACTCTTGTCCTCCACACAGACTTGGGGCTTCTTGATGGCAGGGCCCATTGCCTGATCTTTCTTTCCAGTTGGTGGCACTCAGTGGGTCCCCAAAAAAGGTGTGTTGAATGAATAATGAAGCACTGATTACTGTTACCTGTTACCTGTAGTTGCCATGAGTCAGAATCAACTCAAGGGCAATTGGTTTTGGGTGATTTAGTAGACATCATAAACACACACACACACACAAAAACAACCAAACCCATTGCTGTCCAGTTCATTCCCACACATGGCAACCCCGTGGTTACAGAGCAGATCTGTTCTCCATAGGTTTGTTGTAGGGTAAAAAACATCACATAGTTTAGTAGAGCAAAAAGAAAATTTTATTCAGCATACATTAAAAAAGACCAAAGCGGGAAGCAGACAAGCATGTTGTTAGAGCCATGTCTACCTGAGTCCAAGGAAGTATTACAGAATAAGCAAGATAGGCAAAACAGACAAGCATGCTGCCACAGCCATGTCTGCCTGAGTCCAAGGAAATTACAGAACAGATAAAAGTGGGAAAATGGACATGCACACTGTCAGAGCCACGTCTGTCCAAGTCCAAAGAATATTACAGAATAGACAAGAATGGGAAAATGGACAAGCATGCTGCCACAGCCATGTCTGCCTGAGTCCAGGGAATATTACAGAATAAACAAGAATGGGAAAACAGGCAAGTATGCTGCTAGAGTCATGTCTGTCCCAGTCCAAAGAAAGTTACAGAACCATCAGTAACAATCATTGGTACAGGCTTCAGTAATGACAGTCAGGAGAGTCTTCATTGGTCCACCAAATTTTTTATTCACTAAGTGCTAATAGAAAAAGGTAAGAGTAGAAAGTCTCTTGTGTTCTGGCATATGTGAAAGGTTCCCTAAAAGATATTTTTCAGGATTATCCTATCTATTGTCTTTATACCTCAGGGCCCAGTTGATATGTCCTTGTGAGTCTTCATGAGCCCAGCTCCAGGTGGGTCACATTCTCTATGCTCAAGGACAGGGAATAATGACTCCACTATCATTTCCTAAATCAGGGTTTTCTTAGCTGTAATCTTTATGGAATCAGATTGCCAGGACTTTCTTCTGTGGCACTGCTTGGTTGAGTTCAAATTGCCAACCTTTTGGTTAGTAGTTGAGTACAAACCATTTTGCCGCCCAGAGGCCTAATAGACACTACCAGGGTCTACAAAATAGCTCCTTCCCATAAAAAAACCCAAAAACACATTGCCGTCAAGTCGATTCCTACTCATAGTGACCTCATAGGACAGGGTAGAACTGCCCCAGAGTTTCCAAGGAGCGCCTGGTGGATTCGAACTGCCGACCTTTCAGTTAACAGCTGTAGCTCTTAACCACTACACCACCAGGGTTTCCCACAGACCCCGGGAAGTCTCTCTGGGAAAAGAAAAGTGTTGTTTCAAATTTAAAAACCTTATGAAGAAAGATTTCTCCAACGTGGTTTAGAACCTAACCAAGCACAGAGGTAAAGGCCTCTTTGGAAGTCAGCTTGTTTCTTCCTCACCTAGGCAATGGAACAGAGATACAAAGAAGAAAGAAACAGAGACTGAAGTAACCTCTCAGATGGCTCCTGGCTTTTTTGAAGTTTAGAAGCACCCATGGAATATTCCAGTTGTGGATAGGGTGGGTGAAGGAAGACAGGAGCCACAGCAACTGCCTTTTCCTTATCTTCCTTCTTACACAAGTAATAGCTTCTCATTGTTGAAATTTGGAAAATAGAGCCAAGCAAAAAGAAAAAAAAGGTGCCCCCAGAAAGTTTAACTACTGTTTACATTTTGGCGTAGGTTAGGATTTTTTTCTTTTCTTAAAAACAAAGCAAAATATTTATCATTGTTTTTTGTTTTGTGTGTAGGGACTCTGTTGTTGTCATAGCAAAAACAAGCATGGTCATTGTAGAATTAGTAGAAAACATTAAGTGAGAAAAAAGAACCAGAAGAAAAATTTCCCTCACCAGGTGGACACCAGCATTCACATTTTGATATAGTTTCTTTGCATCTTTCTTGCTACTTCCCTCTCGCCTTTCATTTCTTGAATAATAAAAGCAAACAAACTAAACTCCAAAGATTTCTTTTCCTATTTTGTACCAAATTAGAAACACAAATAGGTAGATAAATAATAGCAATGATGCCACAATACAAAAAAAAAAAAAACCCAAACCCATTGCCGTCAAGTTCATTCCTACTCATAAAAACCCTATGGGACAGAGGAGAATTGCCCCATAGAGTTTCCAAGGAGCGCCTGGTGGATTTAAACTGCTGACTTTTTGGTTAGCAGCCGTAGCTCTTAACCACTATGCTACTAGGGTTTCTGGTGCCCACAGCAGCTACTGTTTATTTATTTCTTGCCACATGCCTAAGATTGCGGGGTATTTTACATGCATAACCATTATGGCAGCGATAGCAAGGGCTCTTTACTGTATATTCTGGGGCAGGTTTACAGACTTGACACCTTTTTGACTCTGTAATAGAGAAACTGCCTACTCAACAAACTGCTTGAAAATACCTACTCAACGCATATTTATCAAAGCTTTAACTACATTTCAACACACCTGCTTGCAGTGGTTAAGTGCTCTGCTGCTAACCAAAGGTTTGAACCCATCGGCTGCTCTGAGTGGAGAAAGATGTGGCAGCCTGCTTCCATAAATATTTACAGCCTTGGAAACCCTCTGGGGCAGTTTTGCTCTACCCTATGGGGTCACTATGAATAAGAACTGACTCGAGGGCAACGGGTTTATGTAGAGAGTAAAGGTCAATACCTGCCCTCAAGAAGGTCACAGTCCAGTGAGAAAGGCAGATCAGGAGACAGGTGGTTACCAAATAGGAGGCCAAACACGGAACAGAGCTAATCACAGGGTGGGGCCATGTGGAGCACAGCTGGGGAGCCCAGGCCTGGAGGGGTGGGTAAGAGAAGGTGTGCCTGAATTCAGCCTTGAGGGATGAAGTTAGACAGGTGAAGGGGCAGGAGTGTGGGACAGATGGGGATGTGATGACCATGGTGGGAGCTATAAGGACCTTCCAGGAAAAGAAACCAGCATGTGCGAACACATAGCAACGTACTGCTGTCTTAGTACCCTAACCCAACAATGCTCTTTGCACAGAGATTTTGGGTAAATATTTGTTGGATGGATGAATGATCAATACAAATATTTGGTTTGATTTGAAGACTGAGCCCCCAGGCAGGTCTTCCCTGCTCCTTGAGCGTTTCTACCCTTGATGTTTTTGGAGTGGGCTGTGTTTGAGCTTGGCTGACCCAGGGAGACTTGGGGTTGCCTGAATTTAGTTGAATCTGGGTGGGAAGGGCTGGCAATCCCTCTTCAGCTGAACATTCGTATTAATTGACATCTGATTGTTGGAGGCAAGATTCCTGCAAAACCAGTCCCACGTGTTTCATGAAGCGTGGGGTAGGCGGATCTTGCCTATTGATCCCTGTCAGCCCAGAAGGGGACAGGAGTGTGTCACAAATAGTCACTGTCAGCTTGGATTCTAAACTGACTTCCTTGACACCTGACCTGGAATCAACTTGTCTATTTCTTTAGGGGCTTTCCCTCTCTTCCTCCCCATACTCATCACATTTAATCATCACAGCAACAGCATAACATAAATACAACAGACAAGGAAGTTGGTCTTGGTGAGATGAGGTGACCGCCCAGACCACTCAGCTGGTTAACGGCAGAGCTGGGCTTCAAGCACGGCCTTTTTCTGTCCAGTCTGCACTCATAGCAACCACATCATGCCTCTCCCTTTCAAACACCAGCTGAGCCCCTGTTATGCAGCAGACGAACAGTAATCATAGTCTGTTATTATTTCATTTATTTATTTGTTTGCTTGCTCATCGTGTTTTTTAAACCACTATCCTTTTCCCAGTTATTCCATCTCCATTGTAAGAAATTCAGTGCTTCCTAAGAAATAACTTTTCCTCCTCCCTCCCACTCCTGGTGACCACTAATGCTTATTGTCTTTTATCCCTTTGATAATTCAATACTCCTGAGAGCTGGGACCTCTTTGCCTTGTTTATTGTTATGTCCCCAGGGCCTAACAGAATTCCCGCACACAAACCACCTTTTGTAAAATTGGCTGAAGCACCAGCCCCATGAGGGCAGGAGTTTTTGCCTGTTTTATTTTCCTGCTGTATCCTTAGTGTCTGAAACAGTGCCTGGCATATAATAAACATTTGTTGAACAAATCAATGAATGGAAGGAACAAACGCTGGGCTTTGAGGATACAAATGCAAGTGTAGCCTTTTCCTTGAGAGTCTCACTGTTGAATGGGCAAGATAGACATTAGCGATGGATGCAGAAAGAAAAGGACCCTGCCTGGCTGAGACACTTGTTGACTGACCATCAGGCCTCACGTTTTCAGATGGTTAGAGACACTCTTCTGTGGGCTCGGAACAAGGCAGACAAAGTCCTTGCCTGCAAGGAGCTTATATTCTACTGGAATCATGTGGTTTTTGAGTTTTGCTGTGAACTGGGGGATATTGACTGATGAGTTTGGTCATGGCTTGTGAAGGGACTATCACTCCTTCTCCTCCACAACAGTTGGGTCATTTTACAATAGTTGAGTTTTTGCAATCAGCAAAATTTTGCCAAGACCTCCTGAAGACAGAGCCTTTTGTTAGGTGCCTATTCCTCATGGGGGAAAAAAAGGCCTGTGCCCTCAAGGAGCCCAGTCAAGCCAGGGAAATAAGAGACCCACAGACACAGAAAGAGAGCTGGAGACTGACGTGCTGGAGGAGCAGGACTAGACGAGAAGTCCTCTGGAGTTAAGATGTGCCAGTCGAAGGCAGGTGAGCACCACGATTCAGCACATGGGTCTTGGAGTCGGGCGCCAGGATTCAAGGCCTAGCTATGGGCCTTATTAGCTGGGTGACCTAGGGTGCTTGACCCCACCTCTCTGAGCCTCAGTTCTTCATCTAATAAACTGAGAACAATGACATCTCTTAGGTCGTGGTGTACGTAAATAAGACATGCGCGTTCAGCATTTAACGCAGTATAGCACACAGGATTTGCTTCGTAAGCTGTTGCTTGTGTTCCGAGGCCCAGGGATCGTTGTGCTGGCCAGGGTGACTTCACCCATGGACTGTAAAACCTGGCTGCAGTCTGGGACAGACCTGCGGCAGGTCTGGGGAGTCGATGGCTGCCGGACTGGGCAATCACTTCCACCCCCGGCATCATTTATTTATAAATTCACTCATTCATCCTAAGTAGGCTTACATGTGGTGCTTTCACCAGTACCAGTACCAGTTTAACCAGAAAATGGTGCATGATTAATTAAGCATTTAATAATTGATTTCATGCCTCAAGTTTTATTATAAACCATATGATGGCATAGTTTAAGATTAGTTAGAGTTCACACATGGGAAGATGGTGGCCAAAAGTTTATACTTATTGTATAAGTCAGGGAGCAAAAGTCATGTCCTCTGGGAAACCCACTCACTACAAGATATCAGCCATGTACCAGGCAGTGACCTGGGCACTGGGGTTCTTGCCCTCAAGGAGCTTATTTTCTGGAAGAGGTGACAGATAAACCAATAACTGTGCAGGAAATATAAACCAATAACTATGCAGTATATATCAGAGGAGCCCTGGTGGTACAGTTGTTAAGAGCTGCAGCTGCTAACCAAAAGGTCAACAGTTTGAACTCACCAGCTGCCCCTTGGAAGCCCTAAGGGGCAGTTCGACTCTGTCCTATAGGCTCGCTATGAGTAGGAATTGACTTGACAGCAATGGATTTTTTTTTTTTTTTGTGGAAGTGTCAGATAGTGATAAATGCTATGAATTAAAGTCAGATAGGAAAGGAGGAGAGAAAGCAGATGGTATGCTGATAGGGTGGTCGGAGAAGGCATCTCTGAGGGGATGACATTGAGCAATGGCCTGAATCCAAGGAGAGAGGGAGCCATGTGGCTGCCCATCTCACAGTTACTTCTAAGGAGTAAATCAGATGATGTACAGTGCAACTGGTTTGTATTTGAATATTAACTGAAAGGTTGGTGGTTCAAACCCACCAGACAGTGCCATGGAAGAAAGCCTTGGCAATCTGCTTCCATAAAGATTACAGCCAAGAAAACCCTAAGTTCAGTTCTTCTCTGTAACACATGGGTCGCCATGAATTGGAATCGACTGAACGGCAATGAATGGCAATGAGCATACATTATTTATTCAGTTAGTGCCTTGAGACTCTGCTGTATTGGTATAATTGGTAGCCTCTGAGGATGTGAGCATTTCCAGGTATTCAAGATATGAGCTAATTGTATCAGATAAGAAAAAGGAATGGTGGAGTGAAATGGTGGCACCACATGGATGTTGGGAGAAAGATCATTTCTGGGCAGAGGGAAGAGCAAATGCAAAAGCCATGAGATCGGAATGAGCTTGATATGTTCAAGGGAAAGCAAGAATGTCCATGTGCCAGGAGGGGTGGAAGAGAGGGGAAGAGTGGCGAGGGGTGAGGCTGGCAGGCCCAAGTCTCATAACACCTATAGACCATAGAAAGGACTCTAGATTTGTTCTAAGTAGAGTGGTAGCAACTGGAGGGTTTGGGGTTGTAGAAGTCTCATTCTGGCTGAGATAATATAAAAATTTAGGGCCAAGCGCGGAAGCAAGGAGGCCAGTTAGGAAACAGGCACCTCAGAAGAAAAGTGTGGTGATCTGCTTCTGAAAAACCAGCCATTGAAAACCCTATGGAGCACAGTTCTACTCCAACACACCCTATGGAGCACACAGTTCTACTCCAACACACGTGAGGTCACTGTGAGTTGGAGTTGACCAAATGGCGACTCTTTCTGGAGTAGTCCCCATGAAGGCTGCTGATGGTAGGGACCAGGTGGTAGAAGTGGAGCAGGTGAGAGGTGGAAAATCAGATCAGATCAACTCGGAGAGCAGTCTGGGGGTGGGGGAGGGAAGGAAGGGAGGTCACGGGGGACTGATGGGTCTAGGTGGGGTAGGATGAGAATGTTTTTGTTAGGTGCCGTCCAGTTGGTTTCGACTCCTAGCAACCCCATGCACAGCAGACACCATGTCAGACAGTGTTCCCCTGCTATTCATAAGGTTTTCACTGGCTAATTCTTTTCAGAAGTAGATCACTGGGTCCTTCTTCCTAGTCTGTCTTAGTCTCAAAGCTCACCTGAAACCTGTCCACCATGGGTGACCCTGCTGGTATCTGAATACCAGTGGCATAGCTTCCAGCATCACAGCAACACACAAGCCCCCACAGTACAACAAACTGATAGACGCATGAAGGGGCATGAGAATGTTGACCCATTATTGGTGATAGGGATGAATGGAGTAGGCTGTCCCATATCAGTGGGGTTGTATACATGCAAACCCCAGTCTTAGATGCTTTGCAACTGTTGTCTGAGCCACTCACTCTTCTGTGACCCTGACGCCCTGCTTGGAGGGCACTTGCTTCCTAATTTGACCCATGAGTCCTGGGGTATGGTTTAGTGCTGAGTTTTTTGTTCATCTAAAGCACCAACCCACAGTATGTCAGTTTGTCATACTATGGTGGCTTGTGTGTTGCTGTGGTGCTGAAACCCATGCCATTGGTATTTCCAGTACCAGCAGGGTCACCCATGGTGGACAGGTTTCAGCTGAGTTTCCAGACTAAGACAGGCTTGGAAGAAAGGCCTGGCAATCTATTTCCAAAAATTAATCAATGAAACCCCTATGAACACAATAGACTATTGTCTGATATACTGCTGGAAGATGAGCCCCCTAGGTTGGTACACAGTGGCCACAACAATGGACTCAAACACACCAGTGGCCATGAAGAAGGCTCAGGACAATGTTTCATTATGTTGTACATAGAGTCGCCATGAGCCAAACGAACAAAAGGGCAACTAACAGCAACAACTAACAAAGCACCAAGAGGCTAGGAGGGCATTCCCTCAACATCAGGGCCCTTCGTTGTAGGGTTTCTTCCTCCACGAATCTGGCCTTCCACTTCACCTCCTGCCCAGCCTGAGCTTGGAAACTCCTCCACAGAGCCTGTCTGAGTTGTTGTGAACTGGCCTTGTTTTCACTGTCTGTCTGCCTTCCTCATTCACTAGCCGGGAAGCACCAGCCCCAGAAATTGGTGGCATTTTTGCTGGCAGGGAGAGCTGTGTAGGATGCCTGTGACCTATGTCCTCAGGCAGTTTCGCTAGATTGAAAGGCAGATCCTGGCACAAAGCGGGCTCTGGGATTGTGGGAAGCCTGGTGTGCTCTGTGGTTTTCCAGTGTTTGATCGTCTCGGGACTCTTATTATCCCAATTTCCCTTTATTGTTGCTTTTGGCCTTGAATGATCAAACATTCTATTATGATGAGGTAAAGTCTATGAAATCCTTAATAGAGTCCCTGATGAATAATCCACCCACGGAACATGATACTGTTATTATTATCACCTGTCTTCACCTTCTCTTCTTTAGAAGGGAAGCTGGAGATGCTCACATCCTCAGATATTACCTGTTAGGCTGACACCATTGCATCCCAGGGTATTAACACTTGTTGAAAAATTTACTACATACATTATCTTACTTACTCCCCAGATGTAGCTGTATGAGATGAGCATTTTCATCCTCATTTTACACATGAAAAATTGAGGCTCAGAGAGGTAGATTGACTTACTCAAGTTCAAACAGGAGAGGGCAGAGCAGAGATTTGAACCCAGACACTGATGCTGGAACCACCATTCTCCCTCTTCGTCTGATACAAAGCTCCTAGCTTGGGTTCAGATAATGCAGGACCAGCCCAGGTTGTGGTTTTGATGAATGAAAAAGGAAAAAATAATTTGGAAGATTTTCAGTATGACCATGGCTATGTAGGCCAGGACCTTTCCCTTTTTCTGGCCATTACATCAAAAGGATAAGGCTGATAAACTCCCCTCTCCTCATCTCTAATTCCTTCCACACTTTACATTTTTAGAGACACTTAAAAACAGTAATAATCCACAGATGCTAAAATACCTATACGAGCTGCTGAAAGCAGCTGAGATTTGAAGCTGCATGGAAGGAGGTGAAGGAGAAGTACCCAGCGTGGTGAGATGGCTCAGTGGTGACACAGCTCAGAAAATGCCAGCAAAGGCAGGCTTCCTGAGGGTGAGGGCTCATCGTGAAGTACAAAAGCTACAGTGTTTGTTTGCAACCACCTGTGAGGCGAATGGGTTAGATAAGCTGGCAGTAGAAGCTCTCCTAGGCCCGATTACATTCACAGGAACAGTGGAAGCAGGGTTACAGAAAGAATTATACCATGGAGCCACGGTTGAAGAAGAAGTCTGTCTTTGTGGTGACAGAAAAGCAGAGAATCTTTGAGTTTCGAGCTACCGGAAACCTGGAAAGCCAGTTTGACCTTTCCCCCACTAAAGGCGGATCCAGGAAAATTTAACCTATTAAATGGTTATATTAAAAAAAAAAAAGATTAATCATTCACCAGCTGCCATAGAGTCGACTGTGACTCACGGCGACCCATGTGTGTCAAAGTAGAACTGTGCTCCGTAGGGTTTTCAATGACTGAGTTTTTTGCAGTAGATTGCCAGGTCTTTCTTCTAAGGTACCTCTGGGGGGCCTTGAACCACCAAATTTTTGGTTAGCAGCTGAGCATGTTGATCTTTTGCACCACCCATGTATTCCCATTAGTCATTAAACCCATTGCTTGCCGGTGGATTCCAACTCATAGCAGCTCTATAGGACAAAGTAGAACTGTCCCATAGAGTTTCCAAGGAACAGCTGGTGGATTCAAACTGCTGACCTTTTGGTTAGCAGCCAAGCTCCTAACCACTGTGCAACCTTAGTTATTAGGGAAATACAAATAAAAACCAGAATATGGTATTACTTCACACCCACTAGATGACTATCATCCAAACAAAACAAAACAAAACAGGAAATAGCAAGTGTTGGTGAGGGTGTGCTGACATTGGAACACTTGTACATTGGTGGTAGGAATGTAAAATGGTACAACTGCTGTGGAAAACAGTTTCCTCAAAAAGTTAAACATAGAAATACTATGTTGTTGTTGTTATTAGATGATATTGAGTTGGTTCCAACTCACAGCAGCCCTATGGACAAGAGAACAAAACACTGCCCAACCCTGTGCCATCCTCACAATCATTACTGTGCTTGAGCCCATTTTTGCAGCCACTGTGTCAATCAGGGTTGCTATGAGTCAGAATCAACTCAACGGCAATGGGCTTGGCTTTATTTTCTTTGTTCGTTTGTGTCAGTCCAGCTCACTGAGGGTTGTCATGGATTGAGTGTGTCCCCCCAAAATATCTGTCAACTTGGTTAGGTCCTGATTCCCTTGTATGATTGCCTACCATTTTATCTTCTGATGTGATTTCCCCATATGTTGTAAATCCTATTGCTATGATGTAATAAGATGGATTAGCAGAAGTTATATTGATGAGGTCTACAAGATTAGCGGTGTCTTAAGCCAATCTCTTGAGATATAAAAGAGAGAAGCGAGCAGAGAGACGTGGGGACCTTATACCACCAAGAAAGAAGTGCTGGGAACAGACCAAGGGAAGACTGATACATCACAAGGGTCTTCCTCCGGAGCCAACAGAGAAAGTCTTTGCCTGGAGCAAACGCCCTGAATTCAGACTTCTAGCCTCCTGGACTGTGAGAGAATAAAATTCCCTTTGTTAGAGGCATCCACTTGTGGTATGTCTGTTATAGCAGCACTGGATGACTAAGAGAAGGGTCTTTCTCTTTTTAGCTGACCCTCTGTTTTACCAAGCACGATGTCCTCCTCCAGGGACTATTCCCTCCTGATAATATGTCCAAAGTATGCGAGACAAAGTCTAGCCATCTTTATTTCTAAGGAGCATACTGGCTGTACTTCTTCCAAGACAAATTTGTTGGTTCTTCTGGCACTCCATGATATATTCAATATTTTTCATCAACACCATGACTCAAATGCATCAATTCTGCTTGCATATGCCCCAGCAATTCCACTCCTAGGTATATCCCCCAAAACTTGAAAGGAGCGACTCAGACACATGTACACCAATGTTCATTGCAGCATTATTCACAATAGCCAAAAGGTGGAAACAGAAGGGTCTTTGCTCTAAACGTGGTGAGTTCACATCTTGGCCATCAACAGATGAATAAATAAAGTGTGATATATCCGTATAAGAGAGTATTATTGAGCTATAAAGAGAAATGAAGTTCTGATATGCACCATCACATGGATGAACCTTGAAAATATTAAGATAAGTGAAATAAGTCAGACAAAAGGACAAAATTGTATGATGTCACTTATATGAAATATCTAGAATTGGTAAATCCATTGAGATTTACCAGGGGGTGGGGAAATGGGGGAATAAAAACCCATTGCCGTTGAGTTGATTCTGACTCATAGCAACCCTGTAGGAAAGAGTAAAACTGCCCCATTGGGTTTCCAAGGAGCGCCTGGTGGATTTGAACTGCCGATCTTTTGGTTAGCAGCCCAGCTCTTACCCATTGCACCACCAGGATTTCCAGTGGGGGAATGGGGAGTTAAAAAAGAAAAAGAAACTGCTGTAACATTTATATAAAGATAAGAAAAAATGTAGAAAAGAGGGTCGAAATTTACTAACAGGCAAAGGATACTCACCAGAAAACCACATACCAGGATAAATTCCAAGGAGATCAAAGATTATATGAAAAGAAATCATAAAAATGTTGAAGAAAATATGGACTATTTCATTTCTTGTTTTAGAAAGTCATTAACATCATTAACAATGGCAAATAACCAACTGGGTGAAATTTTAACATAGATGAAGGGTTAACCTCTGTAATGAATACAAAGCCTCTAGAAATTGACTTAAAAAAAAAAAAAGACCAAAGTTCAACAGAAAAAAATGGCACCCCACAGAACAAGAACAGGTAATTTAGAAGAAAGGAAATACAAATAGTTCTTAAATATACGGAAAGAAACTCACCCTTACACATAATAAGAAAAATCAAATTAAAATGACATTGAATTATCATTTTAAGCTATCACACTCAGTTGGCAAGGCTGAAGGGAGATACTGTCATATGTCCCTGTTGAGAAGATAGACGGATTCAGTCCCCGAGGAACATAATACTTGTACCATTTGACTCAACACTTTGACTTCTGGGAAGTTATTCTGCAAAGTCTGGTTAAATTAATGATCGTTCATTTATACAATTGAATATTATCTAGCTAAAAAAAGAACGAGGACACTGTTTAGTGATGATATGAAAATATTTGCAAAATATATTGCTAAGTGGAAAAACAAGAAGCAGAAGAGTATCTTTTGGAAAATGCTGGCTTTTGAGTAACGAAATGGGAGAAATAAGAATACATATTCACATTTGCTTGCATGTATATACCCATTGCCATTGAGTCGATTCTGACTCATAGTAACCCTATAGGACAGCGTAGAACTGCCCCATAGGGTTCCCAAGGAGTAGCTGGTGGATTTGAACTACTGACCTTTTGGTTAGCAGCCGAGCTCTTAATCGCTGAACCACCAGGCTCCATATATATAAAAAATATATACAAATATATAAAAACACACACACACACATATATATATATAAAGAAGTTCTGGAAAGATAGACAAGAAAGTAATAATATTGGTTTCCTGGGGATTGAGGGAGTAAGAGGTTGGGTACCACCAGGTAGATAGGGGTCAGGTATGGGAGGGAGACTTTTCACTGTATACCTTTATGCATAATTTAGCCTTGTGCATGTATTTCTTATTTGTATTAGTTTTCTAGACTGTCGTCTAGAAATTTATAAATTGTCTATAAAATTATTTTAAAAAGCTAGCATTTCTAGCTTAAGCAAGCATTAAAAGTGGAATACAATGACAACCCATTCTATAAACAAAGGAGGACAGTTTGAATGCAACATCCTTCTTAACGTCCTCACCTGTCTCAGAGGAAGACTAGAGCACAGTTCTACGCTGCAACACAAGAGACTCAGTGGTAACTGCTTTGATTTGGGTTTTGGTTTGGGAGCAGGAAATGACATTGGAAAGGCTGGGTAGGACCAATCTTGATTGTTAGAATGAGTAGTTTCTCCTTAATTCCATACACTGTGGGGGAAAAGACAGATCTTTTCTAAGTAGGAGGCAGCATATATTGTAGTAGAAGAAGTTTGAGATCTCTTTAGCTGTGTGACCTTCGGAATGACACTAGACTTCTTTGTAGAATGGGAAGAATACATCTTTCACAAGGCTGTTGGGAGTCCTGTATACGAGAGTGCTTTGTAAACTGCAGGACTGTTTGTGGTGCACTTACCCGCCAGAGTCTCCTGTTGGAAAGATTAACCAGGCAACAGGATACAAGCCAAGTTGGTGTGAAGACAGAAGGGAGGTGGGGCAGCCTGCTGGGAGGCCATTGTGGTGATCACGGAAGAGGACTGCTGAGGTAGAAGGGAGCAGAAGACAGAAGGGGTGGAGGGGATTGATGTCACAGTGGAGGGACAGCCCATGTGACCTAACATCACATGGAATGGAGAGAAGACATCACATCCACTCCACGTTACTAGAGTCAGTGATGGGGAGTTATCAAACCACAGCAGCAGATGCAGGGGACAATCAGGAAGAGCAGCAGGTACAGAGGTTGAGGTGATGTGTTCGTTTTGCACTGCGTTGAGTTGAAGATGTCTTGAGATGTCTGTCAGGGAGATGAACAATGGGGAAGAGATTGGAGAATAATTAGTGTGGGTGGTGGTGGTGACTAGAGTTGAGGAAATAATTGAAATTCCTGAAAAAGTGAGAGGTAGAACCACACCTTGTGGCCCAATGGCTCCAAGTGTAGTGTTTGGGCTCATGGGCTCTGCTGCCAGGTTGGCCTAACTGCGTGACCTTGGACATGTTGCTTAATCTTTCTGTGCCTCAGTTTAAAACAACGACAACAGCAAAACCCAAACCTATTGCCTCCTAGTCTATTCCAACTCATAGTGACCCTCTATGACAGAATAGAGATGCCTCATGTTGTTTCCAAGGAGCGGCTGGCGGATTCGAACTGCCAACCATTTGGTTAGCAGCCAAGCTCTCAGTCTACTCCTCTGTAAAAACAGGGATAAAAACAGAACCTACCCTCACTGGAAAGTTATGGAGAGTAAACGAACTCATAAGTGTGATGCCTGGCACACAGCGAACACTCAATAGACTTTAAAACCAAAACCAAACAAATAAACCCATTGCTTTCATATCCATTCTGACTCATGGCACCCCCATATATTCCATGGTAGAACTGCTCCACAGGGTTTTCTTCAAATTGACTTAACAGCGTTGGGTTTTGTTTTTAATCGTTACAAAGCAGATCACCAGCCTCTCTTCCATGGTGCCATTGGGTGGGTTCGAACTGCCAACATTTAGATTGAGGACATACTGTTTGCGCCACCCAGGGACCTCTTCAATAAACGTTAGCTATTCTTAAAATTGGAAAGTGAGTCACAAGGATTTGTCCACCTAGAGTCTTTGCTCATATGCTTTATTTATTTGGCTTGCTACTACTCCATGGATAGCTTACAGCCAAATACTAAGCATGGGCTTATGTCGTATCAGGGAACGTAAATTAGTATTTAGATGCATGAAGGCTCCTTTATGCTCATATTATGAAAAACAGTCGTTCATTGATTTAAGATCTCTGGCACTAATTATAGGTTTCAGTACCTCAAAGTGTTGCCTAAATCTGAGTCCCCACTTTGAAAGGCAAGGTCTGTGAAACTAAGCCACGCCAATGGAAAGGCAAATGCCTCAAACATTTTCATTTACCTGTGACTCATGGCTTTAATCAAGATTGGTTACCTCCCTTGTAAAAACATGCAAGCAACTGGTTTTGACTGTGGTTGAAAAACCCAGTCACAATGAATGAAATTGGCCACAATGCTTCCTTTCTATAGATGCCACAGGTGGATGGTAGCTCTGAACTTTCTCCACTGCAAACAGGTGCATATGCATTTTGAAATACTGGTGTTCACTGGATACCAGCAAAGGTGCTGAGCCTCTGGCACTCTGCCATGCTTGCTTATTGCTTTAATAACTGAATATAAACTGAAGGCTTTGTCATACCTACTAAATATTTACAAGAGATGGCTATAAATTAATGAAGTTGCTTTTTAAAATAAACAAACATTCCAGAAATGGACATTCAAATAAATGAGGCATTCAGAAAAGTCCCTTTGACACCCTTATTCAGGGGTGCTCAGAACACTTTGGAACATCCATCTTGGGAATTGCCTTTCTGGTTCTTGGCACATTCTTTCAGGTTATCATTGGAGAACAGCCTTTTCCCTTAAAGGGGATGTCATTAATTGAATTGTGTCCCCCCAGAATTTTTGTCAACTTGGCTAGGCCATGATTTCCAGTATTGTGTGATTGATTGTCCGCTGTTTTGTCATCTGATGTGATTTTCCTTTTTGTTGTAAATCCTACATCTATGAAGTTAATGAGGCAGTATTAGAGGCAGTTATGTTAATGAGGCAGGACTCAATCTACAAGATTAGATTGTGTCTTAAACCAATCTCTTTTGCGATACAAAAGAGAAAAGTAAGCAGAGAGACGTGGGGACCTCATACCACCAAGAAACAAGAGCCAGGAGAATAGAGCATCCCTTGGAACCAGCGTCCTGCTCGGAGAAGCTCCTCGACTTGGGGAAGACTGATGACCAGGACTTCCCCCCAGAGTCGACAGAGAGAGAAAGCCTTCCCCTGAAGCTGGTGCCCTGAATTCGGACCGTGAGAGAATAAACTTCTGTTTGTTAAAGCCATTACTTGTAGTATTTCTGTTATAGCAGCACTAGGTAACTAAGATAGGGGATATGAGTTTTTCAAAAGATATGAAAGTCATTCAGACTTCGTAGAGATGAATAAAATGGGTAATGCCATTTTTCTTTAAAAAACGGCGTCATTTAATTATTTAAGGTGTCACTAAAATAACAAGGCTATTTTTCTTGTAAGGAGCCCTGAAGGCCCAGTAGTTAAGCACTTGGCTGCTAACTGGAACTTTAGCAGTTTGAGCTTACCAGCTGCTCCATGGGAGAAAGATATGACAGTCTGCTTTCATAAGGATTACAGCTTTGGAAACCCCATGGGGTAGCTCTACTCTGTCCTATAGGGTTGCTGTGAGTTGCAATCGCCTTGATGGCAATAAGTTTTGGTTTTGGATTTTTCTGGTCTGGATCATTAACTGGCTTGGAAGGCAATCTTAACAGAGGAGATCCAAAGCCCCCTTCCCAAGGTGAGCATCAGTCTTTGCCAGAAACAACATAGCCTTCTGTGTAGGTGACCACCTTGGCCCAGTTTGCCTGGAATTTTTCCTGTTTTAGCACTGAACGTCTTGCATCCCAGGAGCCTCGTCAATCTTGGGCAAACTAGGACAGTTGGTCCCCGTTTATGAGGCAGGTGTATTCCTCCAGCTGACAAGACTTTGACCCTGCTCCAGTTAAACAATAACCCAAGGCTTTCTCATCCTAGTTTACTTTCCAAGGGTCCAGGCTCCTAGCATTACTACTAGAGGGACAAAACTAATTTCAGTGCATATATTCCAGTAGGCTTTGCTGATTTGTTGGATTTTTTTTAAAGACCAGTCTGATTGAACCATTCTAGTATCTTTCAACTTTTCCTTTTATTGTTATTTGGAGCAACGCTTGGAATTCTTTTGTGGTTTTCAGTTTTGTCTCTTTGCAATTTTTTTCCTTCCATTTAGCAAACATTTATTGGGCATTAACCATTGTGCCAGGCACTCTTCTAGATCAGAATCATTCTTTGCAATGTTTTTGCTTAAATCGAGCCAGTATGTGTGGTCCAAGGAGAAGCGGATTAGAATTTCTAGTCTGAACTCTACCATTTATTAGCTATGAATCCCTTATCCTGCCTGACCCTCAGTTTCTTCAACTGACAAATAGGAATAAGTGGCTTTACTGGTGGTGCAAATGGTTGATGTGCTTGGCTGCTAGCCAAAATGTTGGTGGTTTGAGTCTACCCAGAGGTGCCTCAGAAGAAAGGCCTGGCAATCTACCTCCAAAAAATCAGCCACTGAAAACCCTATGGAGCACAGTTCCACTCTGATACACATGCGGTCTCTGTGAGTCATAATCGACTTTACAGCAACTGGTTATTATCTCCTGGGACCAATAGGATAAAAGGAGATAATGCATGTGAACAGCAATTAAAAATTTTTTTTTTAATTATTACTTCACTTAGTCACAATTTATTGAGTGGTTGCTATATCCAAAAAAAAAAGAAAATCCAAAACCCTCCAGAAACTCATAATCCTGAAGGGAAAATACACACCCATGCATGCGCACACACAGGCACACACACATACACTCATAACTGATTACTAGACAATGTCTTCAGTGCTGTAACAGTCGTTTGGGGACCTCAAAAGGAAGGCCAATTAAGTCTGCTTGGGACAACTCTGGAGAGCTCCCCAGAGGAGGTGATGTTTAAGTTGGACCCTGAAGGCTGAGTAGGATTTCTACAGCTAGAGAAGGAAGGAAAGGGTGTTTCAGGTAGAGGAAACAGCAGAAGCAGACACATCGAGGTAGGAAGACTGGGGCCATGTTTGAGGAAGTGCAAGTCAGCTGGTGTCACTGGGCTATCAGAATAAGGCAGGCTGGGGCTAGGCCTTGAAGGAAGTTCCAAGCTAAAAAAATGTGAACTTTATAAGGGGCTTGGCTTAATCAGCTCCCTTTGACCGTAGCTCAGAGGATGGAATAGCCTTTAAGAAGTAGGATGTGGAGAGACCATTATTGAAGTTAATTGTGCTGATCCTGGGGAGCCCAGGGTAGTATAAATGAGGACAGTGACAAGGGGGATGGAGAGGAGGAGAGAGATCAGAATGTCCTCTTCATCAATAAGGTCGATTATTGGCGAGGCCTTGCATGGCCCCTCATATTAGTTACCTAGGGCACACAAACTGGTTGACTTCAAACAACAGAAATTTATTCTTTCACAGCTCTGGAGGCCGGAAGTCCAAAACCAAGGTATCAGCAGGGCCATGCTTTCTCTGAAGAGTCTAGGGGAAGTTCCTCCCTTGCTTCTCTCCCAGCTTTCAGTGGTTCCTAGCAACCCTTGGCGTTCCTTGGCTTGTAGATGCATCACTCCAATCTTTGCCTCTGTATTCGTGTGGCCATCTTTCCTCTGTGTGTCTCTTCCTAGCTTCTGGCTGCCCCAGTATTCCTCTATATCTCTTCTATTTGTTATAAGGACACCAATCATTTTGGATTAGGATGCACCCTATTAAAGTATGGCCTCAGGTTAATTTAACTGATAACATCTTCAAAGACTCTATTTCCAAACAAAGACTGGTTAGGACTTCAACATATCTTTGTGAAGGACACAATTCAACCCGTAATATCCCTTTGTATAAAGTATTCCCATTCCCCACCCCACTCATTTTCCTAAACTTGCTATATTTTTCTCCTTAGCAGTATCACTATCACATAATACATATACTTCTTTATGTGCTTATGATCTGTTCTCCCAGTAAAATGAAAGCTCCATGAGGGCAGAGATTTTGTTTTATTCTTTGCTTCATCCTCACTGCCAGAGCAATGCCTGGTATGTATTCGGTGCTCAATAAATTTTTGCTAAGTGTGAGGTCCTTCCCACTGAGTTTGTAAATCAACTGGGCAATATAGTCAATGAGCTCCTGTTTTCATCTATGGATAAAACTCACCTCACTCTGAAAAGTAGTTGAAGTGACTCTAGAAATACATATACTAACTATAGAAAATTTTTAAAAGAACAAAATAAATTGGAGCTGAAGGAAAAGATAATTGAATAGGATGATAAAACACAAGAAAATCAGTATGAAGATCTGGTTGCCAGAAGAGCTGTCACTAAAATTGGTAAGGTGGGAAGCTCATGTTTGAGCTTCCTAACAGCCAAGGCAAAGAGGGGAGCATGGACACTTATAAGACCTACAGTTTCCAGTAGACAAAGACATGCCGTTTTCCCAGAAGAAGCCCTGCTCCTTTTCTGTGGATAAATACAGCACTGAACAATATAGCACAAGTTATTCTCAACATTACATACAAGAGCCGAGAGCAAAGTCCAGAACATGTGTTAGTAAATGCAACTCTCTTGGGGCCATTGTGCTCCTGGCATTGCCTTATAAAGATCAAGCTATATGATATTGCCATGCTCTGCTGTCCTACTGTGACTTTTTCTCTTTGACTGCTCATGTTTTTATTGTATCGGTCGCCTGCCATAGAGCTCAGGTTCTTCGAGCTGAGCTTTTAGTTTTGGAGACCATTCATTAGAGACCCAAGCTCCTTTTCAAACCATTTGCTTTAGTCTTCATGCAGTTGGGTGGGGTGGCCACTTGGTAAACCTTTAGCTATTTTAGTGTGTTCGGCTGCACTCATCCACTTACAAGAGATGACTAGAAATTTATCCAAACCAGAAGCAACTTGGGAGGCTACAGACAGATTAACCAAACCCAAACCAATTGCTGTTGAGTCAGTTCTGACTCTTAGAGACCTTACGGGACAGAGTAGAACTGCTCCATAGGATTTTCAAGACTATAAGTGTTTACGGAAGCAGACTGCCGTATCTTTCTCCTGTGGAGCGGCTGGTGGGCTCGAACTGGCAACCTTTCTGTTAGCAGCTGTGTGCTTAACCATTGTGGCACTAGGGCTCCTCTTCAGAAAGATTAAGTGACACTCACCCAAGGGCATGATCAGGTGGGGAGAGGAATGCAAACAGATGGTTCCTGTTCTTCAGAACCTTTATCAGCCCCTAAAAGTCTTATCTCCTCTGATAAAAAGGAAGTTACATAGAAATCTGGCAAAGGTCATTGAAATCTCTCTTTCTCCCTTTGATTTTTCAAGTTCCTTAAAAGTACACTTAGGAGAGAGATTTGATTTGGCTGATGGTGTGTTTTTAAGAGAGCAAAAAAGGTGAGAAGGTGAGGGGAAACTGACTTGCCTGATTAAAAAACTTGTAACTCTAGGAAAATATTTTATTTATGTGTTTTTTATTGTGCTTTAGACGGTTTACAGGCAAATTAGTTTTCTCATTAAACAATTAATACACATTGTTTTGTGACACTGGTTGCCAATCCCACCCCTTGTCAACACTCTTCCGTACTCTACCTTGGGTTCCCCATTACCAGCTTTCCTGTCTCCTCCTGCCTTTCTCATCGTTGCCTTTGGGCTTGTGTGCCCATTTAGCCTCTTTTTGTTTTATGCAGCTGTCGACTCTTTAGCTGAAGGGTGAACCTCAGGACTGTCTTCACTACTGAGTTAAAATGTGTCCAGGGGCCATACCGTAGGGGCTTCTTCAGTCTCTGTCAAACTAGTAAGTCTGGTCATTTTTTCTGAGTTAGAATTTTGTTCTACATTTTTATCTCTGTCTGGGAACACTCTATTGTGATCCCTGTTAGAGCAGTTGGTGGCGGTAGCCGGGCACCATCTAGTTGTGCGGGATTCAGTCTGGTGGAGGCTGCGCTAGTTGCCTTGTGTCTTAGGTTTTTTTTTGTTCTCCGCTGCTCCAGACCGGGTGGCACCAGTGCAGTGTCTTATATGGCAGCTCACAAGCTTTTAAGACCCTAGACATTACTCACCAAAGTAGGATGTAGAACATTTTCTTTATAAAATATATTATGCCAAATGAGCTAGGTGCCCCCTGAAACCATGGCCTCCAGCCCTCAGCCCCGTAATTCAGTCCCTCAGGGAGTTTGGATGTATTTATGAAGTCTCCATGACCTTGCCTTGGTCAGGTTGTGCTGACATCCCCAGTATTGTGTACTGTCTTATCTTTCATTAAATGTACCACTTACCTATTGTCTAGTTAGTGTTTTTCCCTCCCCATGCCTTCTCTCCCTCTTCACCATCAAAGATTGTTTCTTTCTGTGTGTAAACCTTTTCATAAGTTTCTATAATAGTGCTCTCATACAGCGTGATGGTTAAGATTGTGTGTCAACTTGGCTGGGCCATGATTTTCAGTGTTTTGGCAGTCTTATAATGCTGTGATCCCTTTCCTGTTGAAATTTGATATGTGATCACCCCCATGATGAGATCTGCTGTGAGTATCCCATTAGTTGAAAGGGAGTTTCCTTGGGTGTGTGGCCTGCATCGAGAGTGGGCAGATGCTCTGGCACGACTTGGCTCTTTTTTGTTCTGGATCCAGCAGCTCGCTCCTGTGTGTCTGACCTCTGGCTCTTGGGACTTGAGCTAGCAGCTTACCTGTGGTCTTGTCTGCCGATCTTGGGACTCATCGATCTTCACAGCCTGTGCACAACAGCCCTGCTCTCCGTCCCGCCGATGTTGGGTTTGCCAGCCCCAGGGGGCTACGTGAATTAGGAGAAGCCCCTTTCCTGACCCATGGTCTTGGGACGTTGCAACTTCGATAACTGTATAAGCAATTTCCTTGATATAAATCTAACTATATGTGTATGCTTTACTAGTTTTGCTTCTCTAGAGAACCCAGCCTAGGGCATACAGTATTTGTCCTTTTATAATTGACTTTTTTAACTCAGCATAATGCCTTCCTGATTCATCCATGTTGTGAGATGTTTTGCAGATTCGTCATTGTTCTTTATTGTTGCGTAGTATTCCATTGTGTGCATGTGCCATAGTTTATCCATTCTTCTGTTGATGGGCACATAGGCTGTTTCTGTCTTTTTGCTATTGTGAACAATGCTGCAATGAATATGGGTGTGCATATGTCTACTAGTGTGACGGCTCTTATTTCTATAGGATATATTCCTGGGAGTGGCATAGATGGGTAGTGTGGTATTTCTATTTCCAGCTTTTTAAGGAAGCACCATAAAGTTTTCCAAAATGGTTGCACCATTTTGCATTACCACCAGCAGTACGTATGAGTTCCAGTCTCCCCACAGCCTCTTCAACATTTGTTATTTTCTGTTTTTTTGATTCATGCCAGTAATGTTGGGGTGAGATGGTATCTCATTGTAGTTTTGATGTGCATTTCTCTAATGGCTAGTAATCTTGAGCATTTTCTCGTGTGTCTGTTAGCCACCTGAATGTCTTTGGTGAAGTGTCTGTTCACATCCTTTGCCCATTTTTTAAAAGGATTGTCTTTTTGTTGTAGAGGTGTTGGATTTTCCTATAGATTTTAGAGATTAGACCTTTATTGGATTTGTCATAGCCATTTTTTTTTTTCCCCAGTGTATAGGTTCTCTTTTTACTCTTTTGGTGAAGTCTTTTGATGAACATAAGTTCTTAATTTTTAGAAGATCCCAGTTATTTAGCTTATCTTCTGGTGTTTGTGTATGGTTAGTTAGGGTTTGTATCCTATTTATGCTGTGTATTCGGGCCTCTAGCATTGATTCTGTTTTTTCTTCTATGATCTTTATAGTTTTGGGTACTATATTTTGGTATTTGATTCCTTTTGAATTAATTTTTGTGTATGGTGTGAGGTATGGGTCCTGTTTCATTTTTTTTGCAGATCGACATCTAGTTTTGTCAGAAACATTTTTTTAAAAGACTGTCTTTTCACCATCTAGTGGACTTTGGGCTTTTGTCAAAGATCAGGTGGCCATAGCTGGATGGATTTACATTTAGGTTCTTGACTCTGTTCCATTAGTCAATATGTTTGTTGTTGTACCAGTTCCAGGCTCTTTTGACTACTGTAGCTGTATAGTTGTTTCTGAGGTCAGGTATTGTGAGTCCTGCTTTATTCTTCTTCTTCAACAGTACTTTACTTATTCAGGGCCTCTTTTCTTCCCATATAAACCTAATAATTAGTTTTTCCATCTTGTTAAAGAATGCTGTTGGTATTTGGATTGGGATTGCATTGTATTGTACATTGCTTTGGGTAGAATTGACATTTTCACAATGTTAAGTCTACCTATCCATGAGCAGGGTATATTTTTCCATATATGTAGATCTCTTTTGGTTTCTTGCAGCAGTGTTTTGTGACTTTCTTTGTATAGGTCTTTTATATCCTTGGTTAGATTTATTCCTAAGTATTTTATCTTTTTAGGAGCTTTATAAATGGTACTGCTTTCCTTTTCTTAGTTTTCTTTATTGGTGTATAGGAATCCAACTGATTTTTGTATGTTTAGCTTGTATTCTACCACTCCGCTGAATCTTTCCATTAGCTCAGGTATCTTTCTTGTGTAGTCTTTTGAGTTCTCTATGTATAGTATATCATTCGCAATACTGACAGTTTTACTTCTTCCTTAACAAATTTGGATGCCATTTGTTTCTTTTTCTTGCTTTATTGCTCTAGCTAGGACTTTCAGCACAATGTTAAATAGGAGTGGTGATAAAGGGCATCTTTGTCTTGTTCCTGTTCTCAGGGGAATGTTTCAGCCTCTCTTCATTAAGAATGATGTTGGCTGTTGGTTTTCCATAGATGCCCAGTATTATGTTGAGGAATTTTCCTTCTATACATATTTTATTGAGAATTTTGATCAGGAATGGGTGTTGAACTTTTTAGAATGCCTTTTCTACGTCAATTGAGATGATCCTTTAAAAAATTTTTTCATTTATGTGGTGGATTATGTTGATTGATTTTCTAATGTTGAACCATCCTTGCATACCTGGTATGAATCCTACTTGGTCATGGTGTATTATTTGTTTGAAAAGATGCTGATTTCTATTAGCTAAAATTTTGTTGAGAATTTTTGCATCTACATGCATGAGAGATATTGGTCTGTAATTGTTTTTTTTTTTTTGTGGTGTCTGTGTCTGATTTTAGTATCAAGGTTATGCTGGCTTCATAGAATGAATTTGGAAGTATCCCTTCCTTTTCTATGTTCTGAAATAGTCTGAGTAGTACTGGTGTAAGCTCTTCTCTGAATGTTTGGTAGAATTCTCCAGTGAAGCCTTCTGGGCCAGAGCATTTTTGTTGGAAGTTTTTTGTTGTTGTTGTTACTTTTTCAATCTCTTCTCTTGTTACGGGTCTGTCCAGATTTTCAACCTCAGATTGTGTTAGTGTAGGTAGGCAGAGTGTTTCTAGACATTTGGCCATTTCTTCTAGGTTTTCAAATATGTTGAAGTACAGTTTTTCATAGTACTCTGTTATGATCCTTTTTATTTCAGTTGGGTCTCTCATAATGTCCCCCATTTAATTTCTTATTTGGTTGATTTGCGTCCTCTCCTATTTTTCTTTTGTCAATTTGGCCAATGGTCTGTCGATTTTGTTGATACTTTCAAAAACCAACTTTTGGTTTTCTTGATTCTTTCTATTGTTTTTCTATTCTCTGTTTCATCTATTTCTGGTCTGATCTTTATCATTTTCTTTCTTCTGGTGGCTGTGGGCTCCGGCTGCTCTCTTTCTATTTGTGCTATTTGTGTAGCTAATATTTTGATTTTGTCCCTTTCTTCTTTTTTGATGTGTGCATCTATTGCTATAAATTGACCTCTGAGTGCTGCCTTTGGTGTGTCCCAAAAGTTTTGATATGATGTGTTTTCATTCTCGTTTGATTCTAGGAATTTATTTATTCCATCTCTGATTTCTTCTATTACGCAGTGGTTTTTAAGCAGGGTGTTATTCAATTTCCTTGTTTTTGGTTTTTTTTTCCTTGCTCTTCCTGTTATTAATTTCTACTTTGATGGTATTTTGATCAGAGAAGATGATTTGTATTATCTCAGTGTTTTGGATTTTGTTGAGGGTTGTTTTGTGGCTAAGATGGGGTCTGTTCTAGAGAATGAATATTCCATGTGCATTGTAAAAGAATGTGTACTTTGTTGCCTTTGGATGGAATGTTCTATATATGTCTATGAGATCAAATTGGTTAACTGTGGCCTTTAGATCTTCTGAATCTTTGTTGAGTTCCTTTCTAGATGTTCTACCCTTTACCAAGAGTGACATGTTGAAGGCTCCTCCTATTATTGTGAAACTATCAATTTCTTTTTTCAGTGCTGTTAGAGTTTGTTTTATATATTTTGGAACCCTGTCATTGGGTTCATAGATCTTTATTATGGTTATCGCCTCATGGTGAATTGTCCTTTTAATCATTATATAATGTTCTTCCTTGCTTTTATAGTGGATTTTGTTTTAAAGCCTATTTTATCGGAGATTAGTATTGCCACCCTAGCTCTATTTTGGTTGCTATTTGCATGATATATTTTTTTCTATCCTTTGATTTTTAATATATTTATGTGTTTATACCTAGGGTGTGTCTCCTATAGACAGGATATTGATGGATCCTGTTTTTTTTTTTTCCCCATTCTGTCACCCTCTGCCCCTTTTTGGGTGCTTTTAAGGCTTTTATGCTCTGCGTGATTATCAATAGGTGTGAGTTTATTGCCGTCATTTTGTGTTTTTTTTTTTTTTTTTGTGCTACTGACATTTTCTCTGTTCCTCTTATTCTCCTGTGCTGAGTTTCTTTCTGTGAATTTTTTTTTCACGTCTTTTATTTTTGTAGATTTTGTGTTTACTGAGACTTTATAGTTTTCTTCTTTATTTTGATGAGTAGGTTTCCTAACTTTCTTTGTGGTTACCTTGAAATTTACCCCTATCTTCCTAAGTTTAAAATAGTCTTTTATTGCTTGATATCACCTGGCTTCCTCTCCATTTGAAAATTTTATGTCTACACCATTTATTCCCTCTTTTATTGTTCTGACATTATTGTCATGTACCGATTGACCTCCCTGGCTCCCTGCTGTAAATCTTTTAGTTTGGTTTTATCCTTGAGAGTCCATTACTTGGGTTGGTATCTGGCTGATGCTGTCCTGTGTTCTAGATTCAGGTTGTTGTCTAATGCTGTTGGTTCTCTAACCAAAACCTCCCTTTAATAATTCTTGTAAAATTGATTTGGTTTTTACATACGTCTTAGTTATCTAGTGCTGCTATTAAAGAAATACCACAAGTGGATGGCTTCCACAAATAGAAGTTTATTCTCTCACAGTCTAATAAGCTAGAAGTCCAAATTCAGGGTGTCAGCTCCAGAGAAAGTCTTTCTCCCTTTGTCAGCTCTGGAGGAAGCTCTTTGTTATCAATCTTCCCCTGGACTAGGAGTTTCTCAGTGCAGGAATCTCAGGTTCAAAGGACGTGGTAGTCTCCTGGCACTACTTTCTTGGCAGTATGAGGTCCCCCTGTCTCTCTGCTCGCTTCTCTCTTTTATATCACAAAAGAGATTGGCTAAAGACACAACCTAATATTGAGTCTTGCCTCTAATCCCACCTCATTAACATTGTAGAGGTAAGATTTACAACACATAGGAAAATCACATCAGATGACAAAATGGTGTATAACTGCACTCTCATGGACTGAATTATGTCTCCCTAAAAATGTGTGTATTAACTTGGTTAGGCCATGGTTCCCAGTATTCTGTGGTTGTCCTCCATTTTGTGATTGTAATTTTATGTTAAAGAGGATTAGGGTGGGATTGTAACACCCTTGTCCAGGTCACCTTCCTGATTCAATGTAAAGGGAGTTTCCCTGGGGTATGGCCTGCACCACCTTTTATTTCTCAAGAGATAAAAAAGAAAGGGAAGCAAGCAGAGAGTGGAGGGATATAATACCACCGAGAAAGCAGCACCAGGAGCAGAGTGCATCCTTTGGACCTGGGGTCCCTGTGCCTGAGGAGCTCCTCAACCATGGGAAGACTGATGACAAGGAATCTTCCTTCAGAGCCAACAGAGAGAGAAAGCTGTTCCCTGGAGCTGACACCTGAATTTGGACTTGTAACCTCTTAGACTGTGAGAGAATAAATTTCTCTTTGTTAAGTCCATCCACTTGTGGTATTTCTGTTAGAGTGGCACTAGATGACTAAGACACACAATACTGGGAATCACGGTCTAGCCCAGTTGACATACATTTTTTGGGGGATACAATTCAATTCATAACATTCCACCCTTTGGCACCCAAAGGTTCATGTCCTAGCCACATGTAAAACACATTCACTCCATCATATCATAGCAAAAGTCTTAAATCAACTCCAAGTCCAAAATCCGAAAATTCCTCTTCATCTGCGAAATCTAGAATACAAGTTATCTGCTTCCAAAGTGGAACGGGCACAAGCTAGACATTTCCATTACAAATGGGAGAAACTGGAGGGAAAGAAGGGATAACAGGCACCAAGCAAGCCAGCAGATCACATTACATTAGCTCTCAAGGCTTGAAAATAATCCTCTGTTCTCTGAGACCTTTTACACAATGGCCCTGACTTCCAGACTCCAGCTATTGGACACACTCTCTGGATTCAGAGTGAAGGGTCCTTGGTGGTTTCAGCTCCATCTTCCAGCCCCACTGGAATGGCAACTCCGCTCCCTTGACTTTGGGTGCATTCTCCTAGTCTTTCTGAGCAGCATCTCCACCCTTTGAAACTAAGACAGCTCTGCTTCCTGTGCTCCTTATCTCTTAAGCTTCTACTTCCTGGTTCCTTGGCTTCTCAGGCCTTTGGACCTCACCACCTGAGTCTTTCCTGGTCAGCAAGTGTTTTGAAGCTCTTTATCTCCACTTTTAAGTGCCTGGAGGCACCCCACTCCACCAGTAAACTTCTGCCAGAAAGCACTCAGCTCTCTTAATCCGTGGGTCAGCTCCAGCGCTGTCTTGCACTGGTCTCCTGGTTCTGCAGTTACCATTTCTCTGCTGGTGCTCTTTGTCTGCTGCTGATGGTGCTTCTCACCACCTGTGCCATCTCCAGTGTTACACCTCTCGTCATTTCCTTCTGAGTCCTCTATTCATTCACAGTTTCAAAACCACTTCCACATTTTAGGCATCTGTTAGAGCAGCACCCCACTCTCTCGGTACTAAATTCTGTCTTAGTTATCTAGTGCTGCCATAACAGAAATACCATAAGTGGATGGCTTCAACAAACAGAAGTTTATGCTCTCACAGTCTAGTAGGTTAGCAGTTCAAATTCAGGGTGCCAGCTCCACAGGAATGCTTTCTCTCTCTGTTGGCTCTGGAGGAGGGTCCTTGTCATCAGTCTTTCCCTGGACTAGAAGCTTCTCAATGCAGGAACCCCAGGTCCAAAGGACGTGCTCTGCTCCTGGCACTACTTTCTTGGTGGTACAAGGTCCCCTGTCTTTCTGCTCACTTTTCTCTTTTATATCTCAAAAGAATTGACTTAAGACACAACCAAATCTTGTAGGTTGAGTCCTGCCTCATTAACATAACTGCCATTAATCTCACCTCATTAACATCACAGAGGTAGAATTTACAACACATAGGAAAATCATATCAGATGACAAAATGGTGAACAATCAGTCAATACTGGGAATCATGGCCAAGTTGATACACATTTTTGGGGGATACAATTTAATCCATAACAATGTATTTCCTTAATTTCTGTTTATCTGAAAATGTCCTAATTTAGCCATCATATTTGAGCAAGAGTTTTGAAGGATATATTATTCTTGGTTGGCATTTTTTTTTTCAGGTTTCATGTATGTCATTCCATTTGCTTCTTGCCTGCCAGGTTTCTGCTGAGTAATGAGAGCTTTATATTTTTGTTTCCCCTTTGTATGTATCTTTTCATTTTTCTCAGGTTGCTTTTAGGATTCTTTCTTTGTCTTTGGTTTTAGCTAGTGTGACTATATGTCTTGGTGATTTTCTTTTGAAGTCTATGCTATATGGGGTTTGTTGAGCTTCTTGGATGGTAACTTTTTCATCTTTCATGATATTAAGGAAGTTTTCTGTCAGCAAATCTTCAATGATCCTTTCTATTTTCTCTCCCTGTTTTGGAACTCCAGTCACACGCAAATTTTTGCTTTTAATTGTATCCTACATCATTCTCAGAATTTCATTTTTCTTCATTCTTTTCTCTGATTTTTCCTCAAAGTGGTATCCAAGGATTTGTCTTCAATTTTGCTGATCTTGCCTCCCATTGTTTCACATTTGCTCCTAAAACCTTCTATAGTACTATCCATTTCTGAAATCTTGTTATTTACCTTTTGGATTTCTAATTGTGGTTTTTGTATGATTTCTAGTTGTTTATTTTGACATTCTCTTCCTGTATTATTTTCCTGAATTCTTTCATTGCTCTGTCTGTGTTTTGCCTGATTTTGTCTATTTTTTTTCTTACTTTTGTCTGCATTTCCTTCATCCCTTGAAGAGCCCTGAATATTAGAGTTTTGAGTTTCCTACCAGGTGGTTCCAGTGCCTTTTCTTCTACCAGAAGGTCATCTGGTGTTTTATTTTGGACACTTTCTGGAGCCATCCTGTCCTTTTTTTTTTTTTTTTTTTTTTTATGTTTTGATGTTGTTTGCTGTCTTCAGGACATTCAGGAATTATTTTCTTTATTTATTGATTGTAGATGTTTGTTTGCCCTGCTTTTTTCTTTTACTTGGTTGTGACTGGGCAGGCAAGCTGGGCATTCTTTGTTTCTTGCTCATCTGTGGGCACAATATTTCTCACTACCTTGTCCAGGTGGGTAGGGCCTGTTGCTCAGCAATGGAGCAGCAGGGCAGGTCCTTGGGGGGGGGGTGGGAATGGGTCATTTGCAGCATATACTCAGGCATATGGAGCAGGGCCATGAGGCCGTGTAGGGTAGGGTTCAGTGGTCTGCACTGGTGCCACTCAGGGAGGCAGATAAGTGTGGTGCAGATAGGCAGGAGTGAAGGGAGAGGATGTGATGTGTGGAGCTCAGTGGATGAGAGAAAGAAGAGAGAAAGCATATGCTAGTAAAAGCAAAAAAAAAAAAAAAAAGAGGAAGAAGAAAAAAAGTAAATAAAATAGCAGCATAGTAGGATTTGGCAGGTGGGGTTGGTGTACACCCAGCGAGGCTGTGTGCCAGTAGTTCTCTAGCCGAGTGGTGTGGCTTGGCCTGTTGAGAAGGGGCATAGGTGGTGTGTGGGGCTAGGTAGGCAGGAGAAAGGAAAGGAAAGCAGAGAGAGAGAAGAAACAGCAAAAAGCAAACATTGAAACAAACACAAAAACAAAAACAACAACAACAAAAATAAATATGGTGTTTGGGAGCTGGCTGCTTGGGTGGGGCAGAATTGGGGTGGCAGTGAGCTGATTTCTCTCTTTCCAGGTGGCTCAGCATGGCCTGTCAGGAAGAGGCAGAGGCAGTGCAGGTCCTAGATGGGAGGGAGAAGGAAAAGAGAGAAGGGGAACGATAAAGAAAAATAAAAAATGTGGTATTGAGGGAGCGGTCATGTGGCACAGTGTAGACCTGGGGAGGCTGTGTGCCAAAAGCTCTGTAGCCAAGTGGTACAGCACAGCCTGTCCAGAAGGGGCTGGGGATGGCACATGGGGCTAACTGGGTGGGAGAAAGGAAAGGAAGGTAGGGAGAAAGAGAGAAGAAACAAAAAGAGCTAAAAAAAGTAATAACAACAACAACAAAAATGGAGCTGAGGAAGCTGGCTGGTGGGAGTGGGCTGGACCCAGGTGACAGTGAGCTTGTGTCTCTCCAGTTGAGTGACCATGCCCCATCGGAAAGCAGCAGAGGATACGTAGAGGGAAGAAGATTGGAGGGTGGGAAAGTGTGGATCCCTCGTTACTGGGTGCTCTGTCTCCTGTTGGGCTCTCCATGTTGTTTCCTTTCTATACTCCCTGCATGCTGTTCTTGGTGGCTGAGGTCTAAGATGGTGAATCTGTGCTGTGTTAGCTAGTAGGGAACCTCCACTCCATAGCTCTCTTCATTCTCTGTTGTTTGTTAATTTCTTATTCCATTCAATGCTTGATTGATTTCTTTTCCCCTTCATTTAATGCTTAGAGTTCCAGGATTTACGTTTGTGTCTAGTTTTACTTAGTTTTCTTGGTCTTTGCTGTGGAGGTATGGCTTGGTGTTTCTGTCTATACAGCCATATTACAAAAGGATTTTATTTTTAAGAAGAAGTTTAAGAGGATTTTTGAAAAAATGATAAATCCACATGGTAAAATTAAAATAGTACAAAAAGAGCCAATCAGTAGTGCCACATTTTTATATATTCTTGCAGATATATAAATATATACACACATACTCTTTTTGTTATATACCTGATACCTTATCAGTGAAACTTTTCTCTTTCTCTTTTGTTTCCCTGCTTAATCTTGGAGAACATTCCCCAGCAGCTCCTATTCAGCTGCTTTATTCTGTGGAATTGTATCCCATTGTATGAGTGTACCATCACTTATGTATTTAGTTCCCCAACTGTTGCATGTTAGGCTTTTCTGGTATTTTGCGACTACAAACAACACTGCAATAAAAATCCCTGTATCTGAATATGCATCAGTCAGTGTTCTGGTAAGGATTAATACTAAAACTCTGAAGGTTCAAATTAAGAGACTTTTTATGAAGAGATTGGCTGTTCAGTGGTAGAATCCTGGCCTTCTATGTGGGAAACCCAAGTTTAATTCCCAGCCAACGCACCTCATGTGTAGTCATCACCCATCTGTCAGTGAAGACTTGAGTGTTGCTATGATGCTGAACAGTTTTCAGTGGAGCTTCCAAACTAAGACAAATTAGGAAGAAAGGCCTGGAGATTTACTTCCACAGCTCAGCCAATGAAAACCCTATGGATCACAATGGCCTAATGTCAGATCAATCATGGGAATAGTACAGGACTGGACAGTGTTTTGTTTCATTGTATATGGGGCCATCATGAGTCAAGAGCTGATTCAAAGGCAGCTAACAAGAACATGAAGGGACTACTTTATAGAGGCGTGGGCAGGGTTAAGGGTAGCCTGGAATGACAACAATAGGAAGCTGTTCCCAGTCCTAGGTCTGAAGGGGGAAATGTTGGCACTGGAACCTGGGGTGAGCTGGAGCAATGAGGAATGCCCACCTAGCAGAAGCTGTTATACATGAACAGGTTCAGCTACTTCCAGAAACACAGCATCAAAGGATGGAAGGAGCAGGGAAGAAATACCTCAACCTCTTTCTCCTTCTCCACTACAATCTCCTACCAATGCCTCCCATTGGTCAAACCCAACTAAAGAAGCCAATTGTCAAGGGAGCCCAGGTGATTCATTCCAGAGTGGTCAGGTTCCTGGCACCGAGTTAGGCGTAGAAAAGCAGAGAATAGATCTGGGGTGGGGGTGGGCAATATGTATACTATAGCTATGAGAATTTGTAAAAGCGGAATTACTGGGTCAAAGGACACGTGCCTGTTTATTATTTTTCTTGTAAGCCAATATCCATTTTTATTTACCCTTTCTGTGAGGTTTTCTTTCCATTCTGTATTTCTGTATTTCTATTGGGAATAATTTTCCTTCTGCCTGAAGAACTCTTTTATTATTTTTTTTAGTGCAGGTCTGCTGGCTATGAATTTTCTGTTTTTACTTGTCTAAAAATATCTTTATTTAACTTTTAGTTTTAAAGACTAATTTCATTGAGTATAGCCCTAGATTGACAATTATTTTCTTTCAACATCTTGTCTTCTGAGTTTTATTGTTTCCATTGAAAAGCAACTCTCAGTCTTGGTGTTGTCCTGTTGAAGGTACTCTATGCTTTTAAGCTTTTCTCTTTATCTTTGGTTTTCAACAGCTTGACTATGACGTGCCTAAAAACAAACAAACAAACCCCCCAAAAAAACCCATTGCCGTAGAGTCAATTCCAACTCATAGTGACTCTACAGGACAGAGTAGAAACCCCCCAATGGAGTTTCCAAGACTATAATCTTTACAGAAGCAAACTGTCACATCTTTCTCCCATGGAGTGGCTGGTTGGTTTGAACTGCCGACCTTTGGGTTAGCAGCCGAATGCTTAACCACTGCGCCCCAGGGCTCCTTCATGATGTGCCTAGGAGTGATTTTCTTTGTTTTCATCATACTTGAAGTCAGTGAAATTTTTGAACCTGAGTTATGATATATTTAATTTTAGAAAATTCAGAAAATTCTTACGTGTTATCAATTTCAAATATTGCTTCTGCCTCATTTTCCTTTTATATATATATTATCTCTTTTTACTGTGTGCCATTTGTCTCTTACACTCTTTTTATTGCCTTTTCCATCTTTTTTTTCTCTCTGGCTGTAGTCTAGATATTTTCTATCCCAGGTCATTAATTTATTCTTCCTGTGTCTAATCTGCTCTTAGACCCATCTATTAAATTTCAAAATTTCAGTTATTGTATTCTTTAGTCCTAGCATTTTGATTTTATTCTTTTTTATACATTCTGATTTTCTGGTGAAATTATCCCCTTTCATCCTTTTTATCCATGTTTTTACTATATTTAAAACACACACACATTAAACAAAGCTGTTTAAGACTCTTATCTGATAACTCTAATATCTGAGTCATATGTAGGTCAATTTCTGTTGTCTTTTTTTCTCCTCTTGGTTTATGGTTATTTGGTTTTGTCTTTTGGCATGCCTGGTATGATGGTTAAGATTGTGTGTCAACTTGGTGGAGCCATAATTCTCAGTGTTTATATATGATCACTGCTGTGATGGGTTCTGCTGTGAATAGCTAATCAATTGAATGGGATTTTCCTTGGGTGTGTGGCTTGCATCTGAATGTAAGTGGACGTTCTGGCTTTTGCGTGTCCTGGATCCTACAGTTGCCTCCTGCTTGTCTGACCTCTGGTTCTTAGGACTTGAGCTATCAACTTATCTGTGGATCTTGGGATTTGTTGATCTTCACAGCCTGTGAACAAGAGCACTGCTCACTGACCTGCCGATTTTGGGTCCGCTAGCCCCTGCAGCTACATGAATCAGGAGAAGCCTCTATCTGATCCATGGACTTGGGACGTTCCAGCCTCTATGATCACATGGGCCATTTCTTTAATATAGATCTTTATGTATTTATACACATCACTGGTTGTGCTTCTCTAGAGAACTCAGCCTAAGACACCTGGTAGTTTTTGAATGCATGATGGCCATCTAAGGTATTAAGCAGGGCTTCTTTCTCTTTTAGCCAGTCTGGAACTCTAATCCTTATATCCTTACCACTGTTAGACTGCCAAAACCTTGCTTTTACTTTCAGAGGCTTTCTGCTTGACCTCTTAGCCTCCTGCCATTGCAGCTTCAGAATGTAGCAGATGTCTTTAGGGAAAACTGGTAATATTGTGCTCGGTTTTTTGCCCCTTTTTCTCATTGGGGTCCTGGATAGGATCCTCTAATTTTGTCTCTACAGCGTGTGACCTGGGTTCTTTGCCTCTTGCCCTATAATGAGAAATAGAAAACACTGAGGGAAATAGCAGCTGCAGAATGTCAACTCATCTCTCTGAAGTGCCTTCTCTCCAGAAGTTTTGCCTGTTCAGTCTTAGTACTGCAATATCTCCTCCAATGCCATAAACAGATGTTTTTGTATTTTCTTTGGCATTTCCAGTTGTTCTATGTGAGAAGATTGGTCTGCTACAGTCTCCTCCATTATATCCAGAAGTGGAAGTCATGTCTAGTACTCTAGGTTTACTTCTCTTAATCCTCTATTATTCTCTCTTAGTTCCTCCCCTCATAAGTATTTTTTATGTAAAGGATTTTCTTTTTCATTTCAGGCTTACGTTTTATTACCTTGGATACCAAGTAAATATGGACTAGGCTACAAGTTCAGCCCCAGTTTACATGCCTTGACTCTCCTTCTGGACTGGTTATGTATGCACTAGTTCAGATTCTCTCTGATCTTAGGCAAAATAAGCCTACACTTCCTTGTCTGTAAAATGGGACAATAAACTTTCCCTCATAGGGTTGTCATAAAGTTTATAAGATGATGTGTATCAAAGGCTTAGTTAGCACAGGGTCTCATACATAGTGAAAATATGTAATTAAAGAAAGTAATTATTAGGAAAAGATAAGGAAGGAGTAAAATAAAAGGAAATGTGTAGAGAGACATTGGAATTTATGCCAATCAGTTGTCCCCTCTCCTACCCAATCCATTCATTTTTTGCTTACCATTTGTTTTTGCATCTCAGACCTTCTTTTTGACATGATTTCTCTTCTTTCTGATGTACGATCTAGAAGTTCTTTTAGTAGAGGTCTCTTGTGCCAAACTCTGTAAAGAGGTTTGTTTTATTTTGTTTTGAAAATGTCATTATTTTCCCTCATCATTGATAGGAAATTTGGTGTGTATACAACTCTAGGTTGGCAGACATTGTTTCTCAGCATTATGAAAATTTTTAAAAATTATCTTCTGGCCCTATAAAAGATCATCTTTTTTTTTTTTTTTTTTTTAAATCTCTAGCAGCTTTAAAGATATTCTTTTTGTTTTCAGTGTTTTATTATTATTATTTTACTTTTTTACATCTATTTCTTTTCATCTCTCTGCTTGAGAATTTTTGTTTTCACAGAAAAATCTCAGTTGTTATTTCTTTGAATATTGTGTCTCCTCACTCTCTCATTCTTTCCTTGTTGAATTCTAATTTATTCTTTTAAACATTTTCAGGCCATCCTGCAGGCCTTTTAACCTGTCATATTTTTCATCTGTATCACTCTTTTCTGCCTTCAGATTTATCTTCTCACTTACTAATTTTCTTTCCAATCGTGTTGTTGCTAACCCTTGACACTTTAATTTCTTATGGATTTTGTGATATTTGATTAATTGTGGTATTTGACTGTGAGCTCACATTTGATGGAACTTTGTTGGAATTCTTTAAGGCTTAGGTTTAAATTCTCCCAAGAAAATTCACATTTGCTTCTGTAGGTGTCTTTCTTTCGTCCTTCCTTAAATTCCTTTTTTTTTTTTAAACTACGGTGATAGTGTAAAACTTTTTTTTTAAATATGAATGAAAGAAGTCAAGTTTGTGACAGCTAAGTATATTTCCTCACTTGCTTTCCAGGTAGGATATTTATGTAGATCATACTTTTACTGAAAATGTAGATATTGGAGACCAAGCTTTGCGCAGTAGTCTCTGACTTGATCCCTCACCTTGCAAAACTCCTAAACTTTGTCTCCTCTCTCTGAGATACCAGTTAAAACAGAAGCTCTAGATCATAGAAAAGCAGGAGATGTCTCCAGTTTCAGCTTTTGCTGATTTATTTGAATTCCAACTCCATTTCGTCTTTGGCTTCTAAGGATCTCCCTTCCTTTCTTTCCAGCTCAGCCATGCATTTTGAAGGATTAGAATAATTTATTTGCATTTTTAGGTGTTTTTATAGCAAGAGGGTTATCCAGTCTTCAGCAACACAATCCATTATTTATTCTTTTTTTGTTCTTCATTTTATTTATTTATTGTACTTTAGATGAACATTTACAGAACAAACTAGTTTCTCATTAAACAGTATACATACAGTTTTATGACATTGGTTAACAACCCCACAACATGTCATCACTCTCCCTTCTCAACCCTGGGTCCCCTATTACCTGCTTTCCTGTCCCCTCCTGCCTTCTAGTCCTTGCCCCTGGGCTGGCGTGCCCCTTTAGTCTCACTTTGTTTTACGGGCCTGTCCACTCTTTGACTGAAAGGAGAACCTCGGGAGTGACTTCATTATTGAGCTGAAAGGGTATCCCAGGGCCATACTCTCAGGGTTTCCCCAGTCTTTGTCAGGCCAGTAAGTCTGGTCTTTCTTTTTGAGTTAGAATTTTGTTCTCCATTTTTTCCCAGCTCTGTTCAGGACCCTCTGTTGTGCTACCTGTCACAGCAGTAGGTGGTGGTAGCTGGACACCATCTAGTTGTACTGGACTCAGTCTGGTGGAGGCTGTGGTAGATGTGGTCCATTAGCCCTTTGGACTAATCTTTCCATTGTATCTTTAGTTTTCTTCATTCTTCCTTGCTCCCAAAGGGGCGAGACCAGTGGAGTATCCTAGATGGCCACTCACAGGCTTTTAAGACCCCAGACGCCAGTCACCAAAGTAGAATGTAGAACATTTTCCTTATAAACTATGTTATGCCAATTCAGCTAGATGTTCCCCAAGACCATAGTCCCCACAGCCTTCAGCCCAGCAATTCACTCTCTCAGGGAGTTTGGGTGTGTCTATGGAACTTCCATGACCTTGCCTTCTACAAGTTGTGCTGGCTTCCCCAGTATTGTGTACTGTCTGACTTTCACCAAAGTTACCACTTATCTATTGTCTATTTAGTGTTTTTCCATCCCGACCCCTCCCCTCCCTCATAACCATCAAAGATTGTTTCTTTTCGTGTATAAACTTTTTCATGAGGTTTTACAGTAGTGGTTTCATACAATATTTGTCTTTTTGTGATTGACTTATTTTGCTCAGCATAATGCCCTCCAGATTCATCCATGTTATGAGATGCTTCACAGATTCATTGTTATTCTTTATCATTTACGTTATACTCCACAGTGCGTATGTACCACAGTTTGTTTATCCATTCATCTGTTGATGGACATCTAGGTTATTTCCATCTTTTTGCTTTTGTGAACAATGCTGCGATGAACATGGGTGCACATATGTCTACTCGTGTGATGACTCTTATTTCTCAAGGATGTATTTCTAGGAGTGGGATTGCTGGATCATATGGTATTTCTATTTCTAGCTTTCTAAGGAAATGCCATATTATTTTCCAGAATGTTTGTATCATTTTGCTGTGGAAGGATGGTGTGGTGCTCCTGTGTATAGTGCCATTTTGGCTGGAAATTCCACTATTTATTCCTTAAACATTTATTCATGGCTGCTGAATGCCAGTTACCTGAATAGATGCTGGTGGCAAATAGATACTTAGAGTAGATTAACCTTTTTTTTTTTTTTTTTTTTCAGAAGGATAGACTACCTTCCTTTAGCAGAAACATATCTTTAAGCAGAAAAGAAAGTAGGGAAACATGGGAGAATGGTAGTGTTATAGATTGAATTTTATTTCCCAAAAAGTTATGTTGAAGTCCTAACCCCTGTGCCTATAAATATGACCCTGTTTGGAAATAGTTTTCTTTTTTTGTATTAATGAAGTCATATTAGTATAGGGTGGGTCCTAAGCCTAATCTTTTCTGAGTGATGTCTTATAAAAAGAAAATAATAGATACTGACACAGTCGGGGGAAGACAGATACCATGTGAAGATCCCTCTACAAGCCAAGGAATGCCCAGGGCTAGCTAAAAGGAAGGATGCTTCCCTAGAGCCAATGCCTTTATTGGACTTCTACCTTCCAAAATGGTTGGAGACAATAAATCTTACTCTCTGAAGTCACCTACTTGTGTTATTTTTTGTTATGGCAGCACTAGGAATCTAAGACAAGTGAAGAACTTGTAGTCTTTTAAGAATTTCTGTGCACATGGTAAAATCTGGTGTGAATAATGAAGGAAAAATATAAGATCAAATAGGTTACTATCCTAGTGAAATTTCAAAATTCCAAGGAGTGAGAGAAAACTCTTGAAGCTTCCAGAGTGAAATATAACTTTCCTACATTAAACAAGAATCAGATCACTTTAATATCAGGAAGAAGGCACTCTTGCTGTTTCTGTTCAGCATTGTACTGGAAGTTCTAGCCATGGCATTCAGGCAAGAGAAAGAAATAAAAGACATCCAGATTGGGAAGGAAGAAATTAAACTATCTCTATTTGCAGATGATATGATTTTGTATATAATAGATTAGTGGTTAAGGGGTTCTTTGTGGGAAATGGGGAGTAACTGCTAATGGGTATGAAAATGTTCTAAAAAGGATTGTGATGAAGGTTTTGCAACTTTGTAAATATAATGAAGACCATGGTATTGTACACTTAAATTGGTGCATTATAAAGTACGTAAATTCTATCTCAATAAACCTGTTTTTTTTTTTTTAAAGACGAAATGGATGTCTTTCCAGGAAAACTTCTGTAATTGGCTCAGGAAAAGATTTAAAACCCGAACAGTTAAATAACCCTATAAAACAAATAAAAGGTATTTGAAAATCTATTCCCCTATTTTTGACTCTTCACCTGAAAAATAGCTACAAGTTCCAAAGAATTTTAGCATAAATTTATAAGAAACTTTTAAGCTATTCTGTATATGACATGGAGCCCTGGTGGTGCAATGGTTAAGAGTTCAGCTGCTAACCTAAAGGTTTGCAGTTTGAATCCACCAGCCACTTTTTGGAAACCCTATGGGTGCAGTTCCACTCTGTCCTACAGGGTTGCTATGAGTCAGAATCGACTTGAAGACAATTGGTTATATGTTATATAAATTGTCCCAGAGCATAAGGGAAGATGGGAAACTTCTCCACATATTTGACTTAGCTAACATTGCTTGACAAGGTGATAAAACAGGATGATGATATCACAAAGAAAAAGAAGAGAGAAAACTTATAGACCGATATACTTATGAGCAGAAATCTAAACATCCTAAATAAAACATTAACAAATTGAATCCTCAATGTAGTAAAAAAAATGAGTAGGGTTTAGTCCAGGGCTTCAAGGATTGTTTCACATTAGAAAATCTATTAATGAAATCATCTTCAGTAATAGATTTATGGAGAAAAACTTTCTGATCATCTGAAAAAATGTTGTAGGATATTTGTCATGGATTGAATTGTGTCCCCCCAAAATATCTGTCAACTTGACTAGGCCATGATTGCCAGTACTGTGTGATTGTCCACCATTTTGTCATCTGATGCGATTTTCCTAATATGTTGTAAATCCTACCTCTATGATGTTAATGAGGCGAGATTAGTGGTAGTTATGTTAATGAGGCAGGCGTCAATCTACAAGATTAGATGGTGTCTTAAGCCAATCTCTTTTGAGATACAAAAGAAACAAATGGGCAGAGAGACTTGGGGACCTCTTACTACCAAGAAACAAGAGCCAGGAGCACAGCGTTGTCCTTTGGACCCCAGGGTCCCTGTACTGAGAAGCTCCTCGACAGGGGAAGGTTGATGACAAGGGCATTCTCCCAGAGCCGACAGAGAGGGGAAGCCTTCCCCTGAAGTTGTTATCCTGAATTCAGACTTATAGTCTCCTAGACTGTGAGAGAATAGATTCAGCTTTGTTAAAGCCATTGTCTTAGTCTGGGTTCTCTAGAGAAGCAAAACCAGTAAAGTGTATAAAGAGATAGATAGATAGGTAGGTAGGTAGATGATAGATAGATAGACAGACAGACAGTTAGATAGATAGATACATAGATAGAGATTTATATCTAGGGAATAGCTTGAGTGATTGTAGAGGCTGTAATGTCTCAAGTCCATGGATCAGGATAGAGGTTTCTCCTGCTTCAAGTAGCCACAGGGGCTGGCGAACCCAAGATCAGCAGATCAGAAAGCAGGGCTCTTGTTCACAGTCTCTGAAGGCTGACAAATCCCAAGATCAGCAGGCAAGACCACAAGGCTTCTCCTGATCCACATAGCTGCAGGGGCTGGCAAAACCCAAGATCAGCAGGCTGGAGAGCAAGAATCTTGCTCACAGGCTGTGAAGATCAATGAATCCCAAGATCAGCAGGTACGTTGCTATGTCGAGTCCCAAGAATCGGAGGTCAGATGAACAAGAGGCAGCTGCAGGATCCAGAACAAGCCAAAAACCTTGGCAAGGAAAGCAGGAAGGAAGCAGGTGTCAGAGATGGTGAGATGAAGGCTGAAGGGGCGGTGAGCCACCCCAGGCGTCACCCCCACTGGTACCAATCAGCAGATTCCATCATGGGAGTGATCACATATCGAATTTCAACAAAGAAGTGGTCACAAGATTATATAACTGCCAAAACACTGAGAATCATGGCCCAGCCGAGTTGACACACAATTTTAAGCATCACAGCCATCCACTTGTGGTATTTCTGTTATAGCAATACTAGAGAACTAGGACAGTATTTAATTAAACTTAATACAAATAACTGATTAAAAATCTTAGCAAATCATGGAAACGAAGAATCTACCTTAATGTAATAAAGGATATCATCCAAAGCCTATAGAAAATATCACATTAATGGTGAAGCATTATAATAATTTCCATTAAATTAGGAAGGAGATAAATATGCCCATTGCTAACATAACTATGCCATGTTCCAAAATCCAGCCAAAAAAAGGTAGGTTCTTGCCAATGTAATAAAACCACAAAAAAGTATAAAGACTGCAAAGGAAGAGACAAAGCCATTTGCCATAGGATTTTTTGCAGATACTATACTGACTCATAGTGACGCTGTTGGGTTTCCAAAGCTGTAAAACTCTATGGAAGGGGACTGCCACATCTTTCTCCCATGGAGCCGCTCCTATCTCATTACCTGACATTTCACATTTACTACAATAGTAAAAAATCTACTATCCAACTGTTTTGTGTGTTACCAACCAACTTTGGTCAGTGACGAATGCCAAGGTGTGAGGTAAGGGTAATGCTGGCTGCAATGATTAAAGTTATGTGTTAACTTGGCTGACCCATGATTCTCAGTGGTTTGACAGTTATGTAATGAGGTAATCTGGAAGTTATGTAATGATGTAGTCATCCCCCATTTTGTGATCTGATGTGATCATCCTCCATTTTCACATAACACTAATTTTGCATAAGGACCTGGTCTTTGGAACCTAACCATGTTAATAAGTGAGGGGAAAAAAAAAATTTTTTTTTTGAGGGGAGTGTATATCTATATCTACATCTACTCCTACATCTACATCTATTCTCTCTCTCTCTCTCTCTATATATATATATTTGTTGTTGTTGTTGCTGTTGAGTCAGTTCCAACCCATGGCAACGCCATGTTTTATAGAATAGAACTTCTCCATAGGGTTTCTTGGCCGTAATCTTAATGGAAGTAGGCTGCTAGGCCTTTTTTTCCTCGGTACTGCAGTTATTGTTGTTGGGTGCCATCATGTTGATTTCAACTACTGCTGGGTGGGTTCGAACTGCCAACCTTTAGCTTGGCGGTCAAGCACAAACTGTATGTACCACCCAGGGACCATATATATACTATATACATATACATACATATATATGTGTGTGCATGTGTGTGTGTGTATACATACATATAACTTTGTTTATATACATGTATATATGGCTTTGTTTATATATATATATACATAGCTTTGTTTATATATACATATAGCTTTGTTTATATATATATAACTTTGTTTATACATACATACAGCTTTGTTTACACATACATATACAGCTTTGTTTATATATAGCTTTGTTTACATATATAGCTTTTTGTATTATATACGTAAAACCAAAACCAAACCCAGTGCCGTAGATTTGATTACGACTCATAGCGACTCTATAGGACAGAGTTGAACTGCCCCATAGAGTTTCCAAGGAGCACCAGGTGGATTTGAACTGCCAATTCTTTGGTTAGCAGCCGTAGCCCACTACACCACCAGGGTTTCCATTATATACATACAGAAAGCTATTTATGTAGACAAAGCTATACATAAACAAAGCTATCAGGAAAAAGTGTAGAATATTTTCATAATATGGATTTGGTAAATACATTCTTAAGCAATATAAATCCCAAAAACCATAAAGGAAAAGATGGAACAATTTGGGTACATAAACATTTAAAACTTCTGTATGAAAAAATAACTAAATAAATAAACAGGCAGACAAAATTTAAAGACAAATGGCAGATAAGGAGAAAATATTTTCAGTGTATTATGGACACTTGATTTTTTAAAGATCTTACATTTGGAAAATAATAATTAAGATATTGAGCACCTAGTGTTTGTTAGACTCTGCTCCGGAGACTTTCACTTACGTCATCTCATTTAATCTTTAACTAAAGTTTCTGATGTAGTAGTGATCACCCCGATTTTACAGACGAAGAAACTGAGAATCAGAGAATCTAAGCATCTTACTCACAGCTCAGAAGTGACCTAGCTTGACTTCTACCCTTCCTTGTTTCTCTCTCTCTATCTCCATCTCCGAGAATCCCTTGTGTTATTCCTATTGGTTTTGATTTTTTTCTGAACAGCTTGCCTCTAAGGGTCTTTTCAGTAGGAGTGTTCTGAAGTGAAGATGGAAAATGGGTCATGATTCAGCCAAATGTCTTCCCATGAGCTCTTTAGAAGAAACTCCTGCCTTCTTCCTTGACACTGGAGTTTCCCCCAATTATCAGTTAGTGGCTTAGTGTGTAAGCTAGGGAAAGCTGGGCGTGACTGCCTTCCTCTTCAACCTTGCCAAGCCTGTCCTCTTCCCCTTTCTCATTTAATTATAACAGGGAGGAAAAGCAGAACTGAGGCAAGCCCTCTGGAATTCATCTGTGGGGTGGGCTGGGCCAGGGCTAGGCCTAACTGGCTTATCCTGCTCCCATATTTCCTTCTCTCTTCCCCTCCCTCATGTGGCTTACTGTTTTCCTGAAAGACAGAGGTGAGTTGTTCTCTGTTGCTATGAGAAATGCTTGTTGTTAGTTGCTGTCAAGTCAGCTCCGAGTTATGACGACCCCATGTGCAACAGAACCAAACTTGCAGAAGTCATTGGAAGTCCCTGTTTCTCATTTGTAAAATGGGGATACTATTAATGCCTGGTAGGGTTATATAAAAAATTCGAGGTACGTGCTATGGCTCATAATAACAAATGGGTCCTACTTTATGATGAACATCAAAACATTATTATTACATTATGTATGTTTTAGTGTATCTGGAAGTGTTTATTGTTTATATGCATAGAAAGGTACACTATGTATTGCATTCTAAGACAATCATTTGACTAACTGACATTAGATACGAACCGCACCTAACCATTTCTACTTACGTCCAAATTCAGCTTCAAGACAGACTTAGGAATGACACTTGTTCTAAATTTGGGGACTGCCTGTATTATGTCCAGAGTCCCTGGGTGATGCAAACAGTTAATGTGCTCAGTTACTAACCAAAAGGTTGGAGGTTTGAGTCTGCCCAGAAGAGCTTCTGAAGAAAGGCCCAGTGATCGGTCTACTTCTGAAAAATCAGTCACTGAAAATCCTATGGAGTTGGGTCAAAGACCTAAATGTTAAAGCTAGAACTGTAAAGTTTCTGGAAGATAACACAGGGACAACTATCAAACACAACTAAAAATGCACAAACAACAGAAGATAAATTAGATAACTGGAACTTCCTAAAAATTAAATACATATGCTCATCAAAAGACTTTACCAAAAGAGTAAAAAGAGAACCTACAGACTGGGAAAAAATCTTTGGCAACGATATACCTAAAATATATAGAAAACTTCAAAAAGTCAACAACAAAAATACAATCTGATCAAAAAACTGGCAAAGGAAATGAATAGACACTTCACAAAAGAGGACATTCAGGTGACTGACAAACACATGAAAGATGCTCTCTATCATTAGGCATTGTTGTTGTTGTCAGGTGCCATCAAGTTGGCTCCAATTCATAGAGACCTTATGTACAATAGAATGAAACACTGCCCAGTCCTGCACCATTCTCACAATCATTACTATGTTTGAGCCCATTGCTGCAGACACTGTATCAATTCAGCTCGCTGAGGGTCTTCCCCTTTTTCACTGACCCTCTACTTTACCAAGCATAATGTCCTTTCCAGGGATTGGTCCCTTCTGATAAAATGTCCAAAGTACGTGAGACAAAGTCTCACCATCCTCACTTCTAAGAAGCATTCTGGCTGTACTTCTTCCAAGGCGGATTTGTTGGTCATTCTGGCAATCCATGGTATATTCAATATTCTTCATCAACACCATAATTTCAATGCATCAGTTCTTCTTTGGTCTCCCTTTTTCATTGTCCAGCTTTCGCATGTGTATGAGGTAACTGAAAATACCATGGGTTGGGTCAGGTGTACCTTAGTCATTAGCCATTAAACAAAACAAAACAAGACAAAACAAAAACCTAATCCATTGCCATCAAGTCAATTCCAACTCATAGCAACCCTGTAGGATAGAGTGGAACTGCCCCATATGGTTTCCAAGGAGCAGCTGGTAGATTCATACTGCTAACCTTTTGGTTAGCAGCCGAGCTCTTAAGCACTGTGACACCAGGGCTCCCATTAGCCATTAAAGAGATGCAAATCAGAACTACAATGAGACACCATTTCACCCTCACAAAAATGGCACTGATAAAAAAAAAAAGCAGAAAACAACAAATGCTGGCCAGGTTGTGGAGAGATTAGAACTCTTATACACTTCTAGTGGGATTTTGAAATGGTACAACCACTATGGAAAACAGTACGGCACTTCCTCAAAAAGCTATAAATAGAAATACCTTATGATCTGGCAATCCCAACCCTAGGTATATGTCCTAGAGATATAAGAGTAGTGACATGAATAGACATATACCTACCTATGTTCATTGCAGCATTATTCACAATAGCAAAAAGATGGAAACAATGTAAGTGTCTATGAAGGGATGAAGGGATATATGCATAGAGTGGAATACTACCCAGCTATAAAGAATAATGAAGAGTCTGCAAAACATGTTATAACATGGATGAATCTGGAGGACATTATGCTGAGTGAAATGAGTCAATCATGAAAGGACAAATACTGTATGACCTCACTTTTATAAAGTCAAGAATAGGTATACACACGGAAAGCAAAATTATTTCATGGTTACCAGGAATGGAAGGGGGTTAAAGGAGGAGTCACCTTCTAGATGGTAGACACCTGTTATTTTTGGTGATGGAAAAGGCAATACCCAATATGGGTGAAGTCTACACAACTTGGTGAAGGCAAATGAAGACACAAGAATGAGGAACAATTTCGGTAAATGCTGTAACATATACAATTTTGCCACAATAGTAATAACGGCCAAAAACTATGAGTGTGGTTACATAGGTATATATGTTTGCATATATGCATAAAGGAAGGCATATGAGAGTACACGTGTGTGCACGTACAGGTGTATCTCTAGGCATACGTATATACATGTTTGAGTATTAAAAAAAAAAAAATACCCGCTGCCTTCCAGTCGATCCAACTCATAGCGACCCTATAGGACAGACTAGTACTGCCCCACAAGGGTTTCCAAAGAGCAGATGGTGGATTCAAAATGCCAGCCTTTTGGTTAGCAGCCAAATCCTTAACCATTGTGCCACCAGGGCTCCATGTTTGAGTGTGCTGCATATATACTCATATGTATAATAAAGCACATAGGGGGCACAGTTATGGGGACTTCCTAGACATATCCAAACACCTCACAGGATGGGTTTACCAGGTTTGAAAGCTTAGGACCATAGTCCTAGGGGGGACAACTTAGTCAATCTGCATAACATAGCTCATAACGTTCTACACCCTAGTTTGGTGAGTAGAATCTGGGGTCTTAAAAGCTTGTCAGCAGCCATCTAAGATACAACTATTGGTCTCTACTCATCTTGAGCGAGAAAGAATGAAGGAAACCAAATACTCAAAGAAGAAACTAGTCCACAGGACCAATAGATCCACATGAACCACGGACTCTACTAGCCTGAGACCAAAAGAACTAGATGATGCCCGGCTGTCACTACTGACTGTTCTGACCAGGGATACAGTAGAAGGTCCCAGAGAGAATGGGAGAAAAATGTAGAACAAAATTCAAATTCCTAACAAAGGCCAGACTTACTGGACCAATAGAGACTAGAGGAGCCGCCAAGACTAACGCCCTAACATACCCTTTTAACTTGGAACGGAGGCAACTCCTGGAGGTCACCTTTCAGACAAATAATAGCTTGGCCTATAAAATAAATCATATCACGCGTGAGTAGTGTGCTGCCTTAAACAATCAACTATATGAAACCAAGCGATTGATATTTACCCAAAAGCAAATATTGAGAAGGCAAGGAGGTTAAAGGAAGCTAGATCAACGGAAACAAAACAAAAAAATGGAAATGATGAGAATGCTGACACTTTGTGAAAATTGTAGCCAATGTCATGAAACAATTTGTATAAACATTGTTAAATGGGAACCGAATTTGCTGTGTAAATTTTCACATAAAGCACAATAAAATTTTAAACAAACAAAAAATGCTTTGGAGCACAATTCTACTCTGCCACATATTGGGCTGCCATGAGTAGGAGCCAACTTGACAGCAACTGGAAAGAAAAAATTATTATGACTACTGGGCATAATAGGTACATAATAAAATATAAAGGAAAATAGAAATTTAAAAAACAGAATAAAACCCTGGTGGCATAGTGGTTAAGAGTTCGGCTGCTAACCAAAGTCCACCAGGTGCTTTTGGAAACCCTATCAGGCAGTTCTACTCTGTCTATAGGGTTGCTATGAGTTGGAATTGACTCAATGGCAATGGGTTTAATATCTTTCCCTGCAATCCTGAGGACTGTCTCGTGCGCCCCTGAGGTACATCCATACCACTCCAGAGCCTGTTAGCTCCGACAATGATAGGAAAAGATTATGTCCCTAAGTATTCTGCTTCTTAAAGTACCTTGTAAAGTATGGAGGACTGTAGGTGGATTTCCCAACACCTGGATTCTACACACGCTCTCATTTCTACACAAACTTCCTTGCTCCTCTGCTTGTAAACAGTAATCATGTCAGACTAAGTGTGGGGCTGGTGAGTCCCTGGCTCCCGCCTGTCCTGCCCAATCATTACTCAGGAGGGTGCTGCGACTGGGCTTGGCACCTTGCTCCCACCGAGTGTAAAGCCAGGGAGACGGTGGCCAGCGGGGACAGCTGAATGTCAGACTGGGCTGTGCAACCAACCATCATTTTAATCTAATGGGATAGCAGATAAAAGCAGAGCTACCTAAAGACAGGTTTGTGACACACTCACACTGCTGCGTTCCTGCTACCAGCTGCTGCCCATCCAGACATGGGACCAACCCAGAGACTGGTGGGGTCCCTCACATGCTCCCGCAGGGGGGAAACACATGGTCCTGGAAATGCTGAAAGTGGCTAGCTACATCGGGGCTGGCGGAATGACTGGTACAGGGGGAATGACAGCTGACCTGTGCCTCTCTGTGCAGTGAAGGGCTGGTAGGTGCTGCCTTAACAACCCCACAATTCCCAGAAATAGTAAACCAGGCAGGAATTGGGTCTAGTAACTGAAAAGAGATGCGAATCTACAGAAATTGCCCCCAAATTTCAACCGCTTTATGTCAGATCACTTCACGGTTGAAAAAGACCTTACAGACCATCTAACCAACTGAGTCACCATCAAGCCCTGACTCATGGTGCCCCCATGTGTGTGTCAGAGTAGAACTGTGCTCCACAGGGTTTTCAATGGCTGATTTTTTGAAAGTAGATGGCCAGGCTTTTCTTCTGAGACACCTCTGAGTGGACTTGAACCAGCAACCTTTCACTTAGCAGCTGAGTGTATTAACCATTTCCACCACTCAAAGACTCCAGAAACCATCTGGTGGTTCCCAAACCTGACTGCCTCATCGATGGGAAGCGTTACAGTTTTTATTATGAGATAGTTCAGACATATACAACAGTGTAAGTGATAACAGAAGAAAGAACATCTTTGTACATTTTACCCACCGTAACCAGTGTAGCTGAAGTCCCTGGGTGCCCTCTGCCCTGCCTCCCACCACTGAATCTGGCCTCCCCCATCCCAGAGGTAACTACATCCTGATTTTGGTAATTATCATGCTGATTAGGGAAACAATTTTAAAATACTGATTCCTAGTCCCATCTCTGAAGGTATTGAGCTAGTAGGTCTGGTGTGGAGCTCAGGAATTTGTATTTTTAAAAAGTTCCCCAAGTGTTTTCAGGGATGACCCAGATTTTGTTGGATGCCCATTATTACTGAGGCTCGGTTTACTGGAGTTGGAGTTAAAATACCAGAGTTCCAACCCTGTTCGTGCCACCTTCCAGCTGACACTGGACAAGGGACTTATTCATCCTGACCCTCAATTTCTTCATCTGTAAGGAGGGGATTTATTGAGAGGGAGGGAATTACAGGGAATTCCCTGTAATTTGTTTATTTACCTCATGTACTTTGGACATGTTATCAGGAGGGATCAGTTCCCAGAGAAGGACATCATGCTTGGTAGAGGGCTAGCGAAAAAGAGAAAGATCCTCAACAAGATGGATTGACACACTGGCTGCAACAATGGGATCAAACATAGCAGCGATTGTGAGGATGGCACAGGATGGGGAAACATTTCTGTCTGTCGTACGTAGGGTTGCTATGAATTGGAACCAACCTAACAACAACAAGAAGGAGAGAATAAGGATAGCTCACATGTGCCTATGAACCTGTAAAATCCTACACAGACATAAGACTTAGCATTTTATCAAGGGTGTGTGCAACCAAGGGTTGGTTACTTCCAGTGTCGGGGAGCTCATTACTTCCAGAGATAGCCACTCTTACTTGGAACAACTCTGAAAGATAAAAAGTCCTTCCTTACTCTGACCAGAAATCTGTTCCCTCCAATTTCCTCCTACAAGATTTAATTCTGCCCTTGAGGGGTGGGGGTGGGGGGGGGTGTTGTCACAGAATAAATTTAATCCCTAATCTGTAGGCTAGCTCTTGAAATAATTAAAAAAAATCATCCCCATTTTTTCCCCTCACCACTTCAACCCTAGGCTTCACAACACACTGTTTACTGAGAAGGTCCCTTTAGGAATAAACAATATCCTCAGAAATTACAGCAAGTCTGGCTACATTGCAGAAAAGCTAAAGACTTTGGGTTCCTAGATCAATAATTCAAGAAGAGCCATTTTGGGCTAGTTAATTAAATCACCTAGCTAAATTAAATCATCTAGTTTTTTTTTTTTTTAAGTTAAATTAATCACCTATGCTGCTTACTAAAATAATTACTTAGGAAATGCATAACATTTATGGAGGTTTTTATTTTATGTTCCAGGCAGTGTGCTAAGTGATTTGCATGCACTTAGTTCTCGCAATAAACCTGAAAACAAACATAAGTGCTATTATCATTTCCATCTTGCAGATGAGGAAATTGAGACTCAGCTAGGTTAAGAAAGTGCCCACGATCATGCAGCCGGGAAGTGGCACAGTGGGATTTGGGTTCCGGTCTGTCTGACTCTGAGCTCAGATGCTCATCATGTTGGCATCACCTCTTGTGGTAGTGTTTTATCCCAAGGAGAGAGAAAGAGAAGGTGGTTGTAGCATGGGCTGGTTTCTCTTACTTATTGCAGAAAATTTCTCTTTGCCTTTGGAATGTTCCCTGTTCAAGCAAAAAGTGAATTTTCTGAACACACAACAGACACCCCCAATCAACCTAAGTCTCATCAGACTCCACAGCAGTTTGATTTTCCTTCTGAGAAAACTTTGTATCTTCCCCACTCCATATCCTGCTTCTTCCCTCCCTCGGGAAGGTCGCACTTCCCAACTCTCCAGCTGCTTGTAGGCTTGTAGTAAGACTGGTGTGGAATCCCTCCCTCTCCTCCCCCTGGTCCCCCCAGATAAATTGGGGTCACCTCCTACTTGTTTCCCTGCTGGGTGGCTCCTGGGGGAACCTCGTGGGGAAAGAGCCACCCTGGGTTTGGAAGGGGAGTTTCTGCACCCATGGCAGGAATGTCTCCACGTGGAGGCTGCAGAGCTGGGTGGCCCTGTGGGACTTCTCAGCAGATACTCCAGTCCACAGCCAGCCTGCTTGCCCAGAGAAAAGCTTCCCTGAAATGAGGCTCAGGGCACAAGGGCTTACTGGGGCGGAAATTATGTCAACCACAAAAATAATGCCAATCCAACCACACAGACAACCCAGCAACTCTCCTCTAGGTATCTGAGCTGGTTTAATCTTCTAGGTCAAGCTGTAAGAGGCAAAAATATGTTTTTAACTTAAGATGGGACTTGATTTGAAATTCCAACGTTAACGCCAAAAAAACAAAAGCCAAACCCCTTGCTGTGAATTGATTCCAATTCATGACAATCCCATGTGTTGTTACAGAGTAGAACTACTCCATTGGGTTTCCTTGGCTGTAATCTTCACAGAAGCAGATCGCCAGGCCTTTCTTCTGAGGAGCGGCTGGGTGAGTTAGTAATGCACTGTTGTTGGAAAAAAAAAAAAAAACCATTGCCATCGAGTCGACTGCAAACAGCACCACCCAGGGACCTAACTTTAATGCCAAGCACAGGAAAATCATTAGTAATTGTCTTTAGCTGCTCAGGAGGAGGATGTCAGACTGTGGACTTCCCTTCAGGGTGCATGTTGGATAATTTATTTCACCTTCACTAAGCGTATTCTTCAGGAACAGAACTGTCCTCTACTCCTTAGAAAGGAGGGACCTGGCCAAGACAGATGAATCAATCTCAGAACCCTGGTCTGTAACTATTACACTCAGCATCAGCCACTCAACTACCCCGAGGTCCTCTTTGCCGGTCTATAAGGCAGGCTACTGGGTGCATGGCATTTACCTCTCATGGGTGGCAGTAGGGGTTGTTCAGCCAGACTTGGATAAAGATGACCCTAAGAAGGATTGTTGTTGTTGTTTTTGTAATTGTTGTTAGGTGCCCTTGAGTTGATTCCTACTCACAACAACCCTACGTACAACAGAACAAAACATTGCCCAGTCCTGCACCATCCTCACAGTCGTTGCTATGTTTGAGCCCATTGTTGCAGCCACTGTGTCAATCCATCTCATTGAGAGTCTTCCTCTTTTTTGCTTACCCTCTACTTTGCCAAGCATGATGTCCTTCTCCAGGAACTGGTCCCTCCTGATAACATGTCCAAATTATGTGAGATGAAGTCTCACCATCCTTGCTTCTAAGTAGTATTTTGGGTGTACTTTTTCCAGGACAGATTTGTTTATTCTTCTGACAGTCCACGGTATATTCAATATTTTTTGCCAATGCCATAATTCAAATGCATCAGTTCTTATGTCTTCTTTATTCATTGTCCAGCTTTTCCGTGCATATGAGGCAATTGAAAATACCGTGGTTTGGATGAAGTACGCCTTAGTCCTTGAAGTGACATCTTTGCTTTTTAACACTTTAAAGAGTAAGGTTGTGACATTTTCAGAATGCTTAATTGTGCTCATGAGGAACCTGTACATAGACCAAGAGGCAGTCATTTGAACAGAACAACAGGCAGTCATTCGAACAGAACAAGGGGATCCTGAATGGCTTAAAGTCAGGAAAAGTATGTGTCAGTTTTGTATTCTTTCACCATATCTGTTCAATCTGTACGCTGAGCAAATAATCCAGGAAGCTGGACTATATGAAGAATGGGGCATTAGGATTGGAGGAAGACTGGTTAAGAACCTGCGTTATGCAGATGACTTGAAGCACTTGCTGATGGAGGTCAAAGACCACAGCCTTCAGTCTGGATTAGATTACGAAAACAAAACTCCTCACAACTGGACCAATAAGCAACATCGTGATAAACTGAGAAAAGATTGAAGTTGTCAAGGATTTCATTTTACTTGGTTCCACAATCAACATCCATGGAAGTAGCAGTCAAGAAATCAAAAGACGCATCAAAAGGGCAAATCTGGGGAAAAAGATCTTTTAAAGCATTAAAAAGCAAAGATGTCACCTTGAAGACTAAGGTGCGCCTGACCCAAGCCGTGGTGTTTTCAATTGTCTTGTATGCATGTGAAAGTTGGACAGTGAGTAAGGAAGACTGAAGAAGAATTGACACCTTTGAATTGCTGTGTTGGCAAAGAATATTGACTATACCACGGACTGCCAAAAGAGCGAACCAATCTGTCTTGGAAGAAGTACAACCAGAATGCTCCTTGGAAGCAAGGATGGCGAGACATGTCACATATTTGGGACATGTTATCCGGAGGGATCAGTCCCTGGAGAAGGACATCGTGCTTGGTAGAGGGTCAGTGAAAAAGAGGAAGACCCTCAACGAGATGGTTTGACACAGTGCCTGCAACAATGGGCTCTAGCATAACAATGATCATGAGGACTGGGCAGTGTTTTGTTCTGTTGTACATAGGGTCAATATGAGTCAGAACCAACTCAGTGGTACCTAACAACACACAACAACTCTATGTTTAAGAAAAAGTTTCTAAGTCTCTTCTGACATGTATTTTAGCCCATTCTTTCTTTCCTGTCTTTTTAATGATCTTTTGTTTTCTTCATATATGATGTCCTTTGGAGCACTGGTGGCATAGTGGTTAAAGAGCTTGGCTGTTAACCAAAAGGTTTGCAGTTCGAATCCACCAGCCACTCCTTGGAAACCCTGTGGGACAGTTCCACTCTGTCCTAAAGGGTTGTTATGATTCAGAATTGACTCTATGGCAACAGGTTTGGTTTTATGATATCCTTGATGTCATCCCACCACTCAACTGGTCTTTGGTCATTAGTGTTCAGTGGGTCAAATCTATTCTTGAGGTGGTCTCCAAATTCAGGTGAGATATAGTCAAGGTTGTACTTTGGATCTTATGGACTTATATTAATTTTTTCAGCTTCGACATGAGCTTATGTATGAATAATTGATAGTCTATTCTGCAGTTGGCCCCTGGCCTTGTTCTAACTGATGATTTTGAGCTTCTCCATTGTCTCTTTCCACAGATGGAATCCTGTGGATTCCATCTGGTGAAGTCCATGTGTATAGTCACCGTCTGTATTGTTGAAAAAAGGTATTTTCAATGAAGAGGTTGTTGGTCTTAGAAAAGTCTGTCATGTGACGGCCGGCATTGTTTCTTTCATAAAGGCCATATTTTCTAACTACTGATCCTTCTTCTTTGTTCCATCTTTTGCATTCCAATCACCAGTAATTATCTTGATTGCATGTTTGATCAATTTCAGACTTCAGAAGTTGATAAAAATCTTCAGTTTCTTCATCTTTGGTACTAGTGGTTGGTATGCACATTTGAATAATAGTCATATTAACTGGTTTTCCTTGTAGGCATGTGGATATTATCCTATCACTGATAGCATTGTACTTCAGGATAGATTTGAAATGTCATTTTTGACAATAAATGTGATGCCATTCCCAGAATAGTAGATCATATGATTGTCAGATTCAAAATGGCCAATAGAGTCGGTTTCAGCAGTCTGATGCCTAGAATATCTATCTTCAAGTGTTCCATTTTATTTTTGACAACTTCCAATTTTCTTAGATTCATACTTTGTACATTCTGCATTCTGATTATTAATGAATATTTGCAGCTTTTTCTTCTTATTTTGAGTTGTGTCATATCAGCAAATGAAGGTCCTGAAAACTTCATTCACATCATTAAAGTTGACTACTTTGAGGAGGCATCTCTTCCCCAGTCACATTTTGAATGCCTTCCAACCTGTGCAGCTCTTCTGGTACTATATCAGACAATGTTCTGAGGCTATGTATAAGGTTTTCACTGGCCAGTTTTTTTAGAAGTAGAGCACCAGGTTTTTCTTCCTAGCCTGTCTTAGTCTGGAAGCTCTGCTGAAACTTGTCCACCATGGGGACCCTACCGGTATTTGAAATACCGGTGGCATAGCTTCCAATATCATAGCAACACTCAAGCCATCACAGTATGACAAACTGACAGACGAGTGGTGGGTTGTTGCTGTTAGGTGCAGTGAAGTTGGCTCTGACTCGGAATTGACCTATGTACAACAGAAAAAACATTGACCAGTTCTGCACCATCTTCGTGATCACTGGTAAGTTTGAGTCCCCTTTTTGGTTAGTCAGGTTATCAGTCCCCATCCCCAGGGATAACTAGCCATTGTACCGATTTCAACACCATAGATTAGTCTTGTTTGTTCTTGACATTTCGTATGGGTACAGCATGTACTCTTCTCTGCCTGGCTTCTTTCACTCATCATGCGTTCAGGATTAATCCATGTTGTTGTGTATGTATTAGCAGCTCATTATTTTTTATTGCTGAGTAATATTCCATTGTATGAATGTACCACAGTTTGTTTATCAGTTTTTTATACTTCTATATGATGTCACTTTGTGGACTAAGGTGTGTCTGACCCAAGTCATGGTATTTTCAATCACTTCATATGTATGGGAAAGCTGGACAATGAATAAAAAAGACCTAAGAAGAACTGATGCCTTTGAATTATGGCATTGGCAAAGAATATCGAATATACCATTGACTGCCAGAAGAACAAAGAATGAAGAAGTACAGCCAGAATGCTCTTTGGAAATGAGAATGGCGAGACTTTGTCTCACATACTTTGGACATGTTGTCAGGAGGGATCAGTCCCTGGAGAAGGACATCATACTTGGTACAGGGTCAGTGAAAAAGGGGAAGACCCTCAACAAGATGGATCGACACAGTGGCTGCAACAATGGGCTCAAACATGGCAACGATGGTGAAGATGGTTTAGAACCGGGCAGCGTTTCATTCTGTTGTACATAGGGTGGCTATGAGTCAGAACTGACTCGACAACACCTAACAACAGCAATTTATGTACAGGTAGTAATAAAGTAAATCATTCATTTATTAATTGGAAAAATATTTTTCCAGTACTATTCTATGCCAGGCACTGTTTTAGGTGCTGAGAGACATTGTGAACAAGACAACACCACTGACTTCATGAGACTTTAACTAGTGAGAGAGAAAAACAATATGCAATTAGTCAAAGGAATGAAGAAGGCAGTTTCAAGTGGTGAAAAGTGCTGTGAACATATTAAATTTGAGTTAAAACCGGGTTTAGCATATCAGAGTGGCTTGTAAGGAGCCTTCTTTAGATTGAGCGGCCAGGAAAGGCTTCTCTGAGGAGGTGACTGAGCTGCCATTGGAGTGACACAAAGATGCCAAGCAGATGAAGATCCAGAGGAGGGAACAACTGGCTCCACGGGCATAAGGCAGGGTTGAGAGTGATGTGCTGGTGCTGAAGCAAAGAGCCGAGCCTGGGATGGAATAAAGCGTGACTGGAGTAAAATGGAGCAAGGGTGAAGGTGTCGGAGGTGAGATCAGAGAGAAGGAGAGTGGAAGCAGGTCTTACTGGAAAGTAGCTTGGGTTTTATTTTAAGAGTGATGGATGGCTATTAGAGGGTTTCAGCAAGGAGTAGCATGGCCTGATTTACATTTTTAAAAGGCTACTGATGTGGAGGGGGGAGGGATCAGGGAGACCAGTTAGGAGGCTGCTGCTGTCTGAGAGAGGTGATGGTGACCAGGGTAGTAACAGGGGAGATAGAGAGAGGGCACGTTGTGGGGCTAGAGCCTATGGGATTTGCTGATGGAGAGTAAGGAAAGAGAGGAAGGAAGGATGACTGGTGGGTCCAGTATGACAGGTAGATTTTTGGCCTGGGTATCTGGGTGGATGGAAGTACTATCTTCTGAGACAGGAAAATCTCACGGTGGAGGGTGAGGATTGGGAGAGAAGAGATCAAAGTTTGTGTTTTGGTTACGGCAAGTTGAGAACATCTGTTGGACATGTCAAGTGGGTAGTTGGATATCTGTAATTGGAGTTGAGTGGAGAGGTCAAAGCCACAGGCAAAAAAGTCCTCAATATGCGATAGGATTCCTGGTGGTGCAATGGTTAAGCTCTAGGCTGCTACCTGAAAGCCTGGAGGTTTGAGACCTCCCAGAGGTGCTCCAGAAAAAAGACCTGGCAATCTACTTCCAAAAAATCAGCCTTTAAAAACCCAGTGAAGCACAGTTCTATTCTGACACACATGGGGTTGCCATGAGTTGGGATCAGCTTGACAGCAACTAGTTTGGTTTATTTTTAGTTGTCACTCTGCACAAGGCGTTGAGCTAAATTCTTTGCAGAAGCTTTCCATTTAATTCTCACAACAACTCTTTGAAGTAGATAATATCATCTTCATTTTACACATTAAAAAAAAAAAAAAGTGAAACTCAGAGAGTGACTAGCCCAAGGACATATAGCAGAGGTGTGGCAAAAGATGACTTCAAACTTGGCTCTGTCTGACTCTAAAGTGTGTGTTGTAATCACAGAGCTATGCTGCTTGGCTCAAGACCTGGATATGACACTTGCCCTTGGAAAAGTTGCTAATCTTGCTATGCCTCAGTTTCCTCATCTATAAAATGGGGGTGATTATGATGAACTAGCCACTGTATGACTTTCATGAGCTGTGAAAATGCTTCTGTGTAAAGTGTCATTGTTTAATGACTCCAGTCCTCTTCTGGATCCCTCACTTAAGTGTCTACACATCTTCTTTGATGTCAGGGGCCCTGGCTGGGGTGTTTTGTGCAATACCCAATACAGCCCTTTGGCGCTATCTTCCCTTGGGCCTGTGCCCAACACCCAAGAGCCTCTGGCATTTTCTTCAAAGCCTTCGAACAGACGATAGTCCCTCCCTGTTTCTTAGAAGCGGCCTCAGGCCATCCTCCAGAGAGAGCAGCTGGCATCCTGGTGGAGACTGTGCCAGCCATGGTGTTTCCACTGGCAGGTGCTGGGCATCTCTCGTGGGCATATGGGTATGTCTTGAGAAGATTCGTGGCATGGGAAAAGCTGGGTTCAAATCCCACCTCTGGCACTTCATTCATGTGGTCATTGATTCATTCATCATATAAATTTAGTCTCTACCACTAGGTGGGGGAGGATATGATGGTTGATAAGCAGATGGCCCTGTCCTCATAGCGCTAATGCCCTATCAGAGAGAAAAGGCAATTAAACACTTAGAATAAATACATTTAATAAAGTGAGCCAAGAATGCATCATAAAAGTGTAAGAAAAACCAACGTAACATAGTTTTGGGGAAGTTTGGGGAAGGCTGGCAGAAGGAAAAGATGTTTAATCTGAGTTAACCCATTGAAGGAGTGGAGAGATGGGAGAGACTTCTTTGTAGTGGCTCCTGGATGTGATTTTGTTGTTGTTAGCTGCCATCGAGTCGGTCCCAATTCATGGAAATCCCATGCGCAACAGAGGGAAATGTTGTCCAGTCCTGTTCCATCCCCATGATCGGATCATTGTGATCCATAGGGTTTTCGTTTGTTTTTCGAGAGTAGATTGCCAGGCCTTTCTTCCTACGCCATTTTAGTCTGGAAGCTCTGCTGAGACCTGTTCAGCATCATAGCAACACGAAAGCCTCCACTGACAGACGGATAGTGGCTGTGCTTGAGGTGCGTTGACCTGGAATCAAACCTGGCTCTCCTGTATGGAGGGCAAGAATTCCCCCACTGAACCACCACTGCCCCCTAGCCTGAGGCTACCATCTCCTAGTTGCCTGTCTGCTTCAGTTCTTGGATGTGATTTAGGTTTCAAAAACTAGATGCAGTGGCATGGGATTTGGGAGGCATCTGCAAAGCACTGTGCAGGGAATAGCATTGCTGGTTTTCTGCAGAGTGCTCCAAGGTCCAGGCACCAGCTCTTGGGAGTGGAGAGGCAGGGTGCAGGACGTCTAATTTTGCAAGACTGAATCTCCTAAGTGTAGCGTGGCTCTAAATCCAACACTTGAATCTGTGGCAGCTGAGGAGATGTGTCCTTTGGGCCAGCGGTCTTAGTAGGGTGTGGCCTCCATCCGCCTGCCTTTCTGATGGGGGCAAAGGTGCAGCTTCCCTGGCTGGCTGGTTCCGGAGTGTTGTTCTGGGGGCCATTCCTGGAGGCCCCTTCTACAGCCCAGTGCTCCAGTCTTTCCAATGATTTTTGTAAATTCTTAATTCCCTAGACTAAATCTCTTTCTGCTTAAAATGGAGTGATTTCTGCTTCTAGCTACTGAACCCATACTAGTAAGGTGCTCCTAGCTTCATTTATTTAGTTACGATTTACTAGCATGTAGTACGTGTTGGGCTCCTGTTTTAGGTTCTGAGAATACAACAGTGAACAAGACAAAGGCCCTATCCTCACGTGGTTGTGTTTTAGATCAGAGTTATCCAATGGAAATATAATGGGAGCCACATATGTAATTTAAAAATTTTGAGTATCCACATTAAAAAAAGTAAAAAAAAAAAAAAAAGTGAAGTTTGAATAATGTATTTTATTTATCCTGTTATATCCAAAATTTCAACATGTGATTCATATAAAAATTATTCGTGAGATATTTTATAGGCCTTTTTCATGCTGTCTTTGAAATTCAGTGTTTATTTTTGCTTATAGCACATCTTAATTTGGACACTTAATTTTTATGGGAAATACTTTAGCTGTTCTTAGGTTTTGTGAAATTTACAGTTGAAAAAGTAGATTCATATACCTAAGATGTTCTGAACATATTAAAAAGTTTTCCAATAACTGAATCCAGTACGAAAATTTTTTTTTCTTTTAACATTTGCATGTATATTGACAAAACAGGTTCATCTTTTTTAGAGCTGATATGACTTTGGAGCAAGAGCTTATCAGTTTCAAAATTCATCTATCCAAGTTAATTTGTATCTCCTGGGTCAACTCAGGAGTATAGACATCAAATTCAAAGGCATATTGCGTACATTGAAAAGCAATCCAAAAATTTTCAATGACAACAAAGTGTTTTAAAATTTTTCTTATAGTCTTTATAGCCAGTTACTTAATATACTCAATTACAATTAAAATCAGTTGCCTATTGATTCATGTTAGAAAAAGGTATAAAGTCATTATTATTGGTTTGTATTATAAAAAATTTCCTTTTCAACATAAATTCTCTACCTAGCCTAGTCACAAATAAGCTTTTCTTTACCTTGGACTTCCATATTTAACTCATTCATGTACAGTATAATTTTGGTAAGAAAATACAAATCCCACTGTCCTGTCTGTCTTTGATTATTGAATATTTTGAAGCATTCCTTTTGTTTCAAGAAAGTCTTAAATTAGAGTTAAATTCAAGTAAATCTTTGTAAAACCCTTCTACTACTCAACCAATGAGCACTGGCAAAGAACATAAAGTTATTAAATACACTGTCTTTTATTTCTTTCAGTAGACCCATACACTGCAGATGATCCATAGCTTATACTGAACAAATTCAACAACTATATCCATGCTGCTTTTCATAGAGTCTGCTGTAGAAAACTGAGCACGAATATTTTCCATGTGTGTCATACAGTGGAAAGAAGCAATTAGGAAAATATCAGTCTCTTGTTTTAAAATTCTAATAAATTTGAGTTTTGGGCCTAATGAAGTGGAACCACCATTCATTGTCATAAAAACTAATTTTTTTCTTATCTAGCTGGAATTCTTCTTTGACAAATGTGAAATATTAAAATTATGCCATGATTGACAGCATTTCTTTGTACGTTAGGAAGTCCTTTGAAATAAAATGTATACTAGTACTAACTGAGTGGTGTCTATTAAGTCACATGACTCATCTAAAGCTAAAGAATAGCGCTTGAAAGTTTTCAAATTTGGAGTTAATTGCTCTTCGTTATTGTTAGACCCCCACGTGTCTGTCAGTTTGTCGTACTGTGGGGGCTTGCGTGTTGCTGTGATGCTGGAAGCTCTGCCACCGGTATTCAAATACCAGCAGGGTTGCCCATGGGAGACAGGTTTCAGCTGAGCTTCCAGACTAAGGCAGACTAAGAAGAAGGACCTGGCAGTCTACTTCTGAAAGATTTAGCCAGTGAAAACCTTAAGAACAGCAGAGGAACCCTGTTTGATATAGTGCTGGCAGATGAGCCTCTCAGGTTGGAAGGCACTCAAAAGACGACTGGGGAAGAGCTGCCTCCTCAAAATAGAGTTGACCTTAATGATGTGGATAGGATCAAGCTTTTGGGACCTTCGTTTACTGATGTGCACCACTCAAAATGAGAACAAACAGCTGCAAACATCCATTAATAATCAGAAGATGGAATGTACGAAGTATGAATCTAGGAAAATTGGAAATCGTCAAAAATGAAATGGAATGCATAAACATTGATATCCTTATGAGCTGATGGTATTAGCCATTTGGTATTGGCCATTTTTAATCAGACAATATGGTCTACTATGCTGGGAATCACAACTTGAAGAGGAATGGCATTGCATTCAACATCAAAAGGAACATTTCAAGATCTATGCTGAAGTACAATACTGTCAGTGATAGGATAATATCCACACTCCTACAAGGAATACAATATGGCTATTATTCAAATTTATGCATCAAACACTAAGGCCAAAGATGAAGAAATTGAAGATTTTTACTAACTTCTGCAGTCCAAAATTGATCGACCATGTAATCAGGATGCATTGATAATTACTGGAGATTGGAATGTGAAAGCTGGAAACAAAGAAGGATCGGTAGTTGGAAAATACGGCCTTGGTGATAGAAATGATGCTGGAGATCGCATGATTGAATTTTGCAAGACGAATGAATTCTCTGTTGCAAATACCTTTTTTCACCAACATAAACTGCAGTTATACACATGGACCTTGCCAGGTGGAATACACAGAAATCAAATCGACTACATCTGTATAAAGAGAGAGTGGAAAAGCCAACTGAGGAACAGACCATCAATTGCTCATATGCAAGCTCAAGCTGAAACTGAAGAAAATTAGAACAAGCCGATGAGAGCCAAAGTAACTGGAGTATATCCCACCTAAATTTAGAGACCGTCTTAAGAATAGATTTGATGGGTTGAACAGTAATGACCCAAGACCAGATGAGTTGTGGAATGACATCAAGGACATCATACATGAAGAAAGCAGGAGGTCATTAAAAAGACACTAAAGAAAGAAAAGACCAAAGTGGATGTCAGAAAAGACTCTGAAACTTGCTCTTGAACATCGAGTAGCTAAAGCAAAAAAAAGAAATGGTGAGGTAAAAGAGGTGAACAGAAGATTTCAAAGGGTGGCTCGAGAAGACAAAGTAAAGTATTATGATGACGTGTGCAAAGACCTGGAGATGGAAAACCAAAAGGGAAGAACATGCTCAGCATTTCTCAAGCTGAAAGAACTGAAGAAAAATTTCAAGCCTCAAGTTGCAATATTGAAGGATTCTGTGAGGAAAATATTAAATGACTCGGGAAGCATCAAAAGAAGAGGGAAGGAATACACAGTCATTATACCAAGAAGAATTGGTCGACATTCAACGATTTCAGGAGGTAGTATATGATCAAGAACCAACGGTACTGAAGAAAGAAGTCCAAGCTGCACTGAAAACATCGGTGAAAACAAGGCTCTAGGAATTGACAGAATACCAATTGAGATGTTTCAACAAACATGCCGTGCTGGAAGTGTTCACTCATCTATGCCAAGAAATTTGGAAGAGAGTTACTTGGCCAACTGACTGGAAGAAATCTATATTTATACCTATTCCCAGGAAAGGTGATTCCACCGAATGTGGAAATTATTGAACAATATCATTAATATCACACGCAAGTAAAATTTTGCTGAAGATCATTCAAAAGTGGCTGCAGCAGTATATTGACAGGTAAAACCGCAAGAAATTCAAGCTGGATTTAGAAGAGAACACAGAACCAGGATATCATTGCTGATGTCAGGTGGATCCTGGCCGAATGCAGAGAATACCAGAAAGATGCTTACCTGTGTTTTATTGACTATGCAAAGGCATTAGACTGTGTGGATCAAAACAAATTATGTATAGCATTGTGGAGAATGGGAATTCCAGAACACTTAATTGTGCTCATGAGGAACCTGTACACAGATCAAGAGGCAGTTGTTCGAAAAGAACAAGGGGATACTGTGTGGTTTAAAGTCAGTAAAGGTGTGCGTCCAGGTTGTATCCTTTCACCATACCTGTTCAATCTGTATGCTGAGCAAATAATCGGAGAAGCTGGACTATATGAAGGAGAACAGGGCATCAGGGTTGGAGGAAGACTCATTAACAACCTGCTTTATGCAGATGACACAACCTTGCTTGCTGAAAGTGAAGAGGACTTGAAGCACTTACTGATGAAGATCAAAGACCACAGCTTTCAGTATGGATTACACCTCAACATAAAGAAAAAAATGCCCCACAACTGGACCAATAAGCAATATCATGATAAACAGAAAAAAGATTGAAGTTGTGAAGGATTTCATTTCACTTGGATCCACGATCAACACCCATGGAAGCAGCAGTCAAGAAATCAAAAGATGCATTGCATTGGGCAAATCTGCTGCAAAAGACCTTGTTAAAGTGTTGAAAAACAAAGATGTCACCTTGAAGACTAAGGTGTGCCTAGGAGCCAAGTCATGGTGTTTTCAATCGCCTCCTATGCATGTGAAGACTGGACGATGAATAAGGAAGAAGAATTGTGGTGTTGGAGAAGAATATTGGGTATACCACGGACTGCCAAAAGAAAGAACAAATTTATCTTGGAAGAAGTACAACAAGAATGCTCCTTAGAAGCAAGGATGGCAAGACCACATCTCACATACTTTGGACATGTTGTCAGGAGGGATCAGTCCTGGAAGAAGAACATCATGCTTAGTAAAGTAGAGGGTCAGCAAAAAGGAGGAAGACCCTCAATGATATGGATTGATACAATGGCTGCAATAATGGGCTTAATCATAGCAACAATTGTGAGGATGGCGCAGGCCTGGGTCATGTTTTGTTCTGTTGTAGGGTCACTATGAATCAGAACTGACTTGATGACACCTAACAATAACAACATTGTTAGAGGAGTCTTGTATTTTACGGGCCATTATTTGGTGACTTAATTGAAGAGCTTTCACTTTTTGTAAAATACCTCTTTTCCTCTGAATTTTCTAACAAAATTTCCATTACTGAGAAATAATTTATTTTACCACCTCTTTATTCTAAGAGTCATTTTTGTGTGTGTGGTGGGGGCAGATGGAGTAGTGTGCAAGAAATCCAACCTGTTTTATAGCTGGCCAAAGTTATAAATGTAAATCCTGGTAAAAATTGTTTAAAATTTTTTTGCTGAAAATTGAATTCTGTTAATTTACACAACTTTTTTCACCAAGCCTTTTTTGACTGTTGAAAGTTCTTACCAGATTCAATATACATTTGCTGAAAATGTATCTCAGTATTGTCTACTTTACCATCTTTAGGAAATTTTTTTTATGTAACAAGCAAACAATCTGCAGCAGTAAATTGCAGTTGCCATTCATTTTCTTTCTCTCCCTTTCTCTTTATTCTTCTGGTTGTGGTACTAATTGTTGCATCTCCATTCTTCCCTTCATTCATTTTTGCATCCATTCAACAAATATTAATTAAGGCTTACTGTGAATGAGTCACCGTGCCGGACTGGGGAATCTTGCAAACAAGAGAGATGCCATCATCTCTGCTCTCATGGTTCTGGGGGACAGGCATTCAACAAGTAAATAAACAAGTAACAGTAGGATAATTTTCGATTGTGTTGAGTAAGTGCTATGAAGAAAATTAAAACAAGGGAATATGACAGTCAGTTAAGGGTGGAGGTGGGAGGACAGCCTCTAATTCCGTGAAGCTGACGTATGGAGGAGCCAGCCAGGCAGTTGTCAAGACCCCTGCCTCCCATACCCTTACCCTTTCTTTCCCTTTGGTTGTTGAGTTGTTGTTGTTGTTAGTTGCCGTCCAGTTGATTCTGACTCATGATGACCCCATGTGTGCAGAGTAGAACTGCTGCACAGGGCTTTCAAAATTATGACCTTTAAGAAGCAGACCACCAGGCCTGTCTTCCAAGACACCTCTGAGTGGTTTCGAACTGCCAGCCTTTTGGCTAGCAATTGAGAACTTAACCGTTTTCGTCATCTAAGGACTACCTATAGTCATTATCGATACATATTTTGAGGTTTTGAACTCTGAGCAAGGCCAAGTGCTCTCCTGCCTTTGTATTTACTTTTTGAAAATTTGCCTTTTTTTAATGCACTTTCTGTTCTGTTGTATAGAGCACTATTTTACTCTATTTTATCCTCTTTTCATCTCAGGTAAGCAAGTATTGATTTTCTAATAAGACTATTGTCTCTCTAAGGACAGGGACAGGGGCTGTGCCTCTTTATTTCATATTTAACAGTCCCTAGCACTTTCTGGACACATAATAGAGACTCAGTGTCTACCTGTGTGGCTCATGAGTTGATGAGGTCGGAACCTCATCGTGTGGTTTCACGTTTGCCAATTTGACATTTTTCACGAGTACAATTCAATAAAACCAATCATATCAATCATGTTATGCAAATATCACCAACATCTATTGCCAAATTTTCCATTTCCACAAACAAAAACTTGATGTTCCCTAAACACTGGCTTCCTCCTTTCCCCATCCCTCACAGCCCTGGTAATGGTGTGGCTTTTAAAGTCCTTGCAATGAGAAGCTTGTCTGCTGGCCAGACTCCTATGATAAGTTAATTGAGATGCAATAAAGTGTTCCTTTTCTTCATTATTATTTCTCATAATACAGGTAGGAAAGCTCATAAACCTAATTATAATTAGTTATAAGGTAGAAATTGCATCTGGGAGAAGGGTTTAAAAATTGGCTGTAATTTCCTCTCAAGTCTTAATTCCTAGCCTCTACTCTGTGTATTGGAAACGCTGGTGGTGTAGTGGTTAAGTGCTATGGCTGCTAGTCAAAAGGTCGGCAGTTCAAATCCACCATGCGCTTCTTGAAAACTCTATGGGGCAGTTCTACTTCTGTCCTATAGGGTCTCTATGAGTCGGAATTGACTTGACGGCAATGGGTTTTTTGAAAGTACTCTGTGTATTGATTGCCATCTTCCTTGTTTCCAGCTCTGAACTTCCCTTGAAAACTGATCACAACTTGGCTTTCACTCCTTCCTTCCCCTCCTTGTACAGTTGTGGCTTTGATATCTTATGACTGAAGCTGTCTTCAGAAACTGCTTTGAGCGGCTTCTTTGAGCTCTCCTGCTTGCATTGCTCCACATTGGCTCTCAGAATCGATTACTCCTAATTCTTCCTAGTCGGGCTATTTCACCTGACTGCTCTTGGCACATAGATTTGTTTCACTCAGCCCAGGTCAACTGCACTCACCCTCACCTCCCTTCCAACTCTTTCTTCTGACCAAATTTTCCAGTTCCAAGTATTCTGGTGGTGCCCTCTTTCCTTTCTCTGTATTTTTGCATACATTCAGACCATAGCTTTTCCGAAGCTTTTTTTCACCACAGCACTTTGACAATTATTAGCTGCCATCGAGACGGCTCTGACTCACAGTGACCCCATGTACAACAGAACGAAAAGTTGCCCGGCCCTGCAGCATCTTCACTGTGGTTGGTATGCTTAAATCCATTGTTGCCACCACTGTGTGTTTTTAGTGCCTTCTAACCTCAGGGGCTCATCTTCCAACACTATAACCAAAACCCACTGCCTTTGAGTTGATTCCGACTCATAGTGGCCCTAGAGGACAGAGTAGAACTGCCCCACAGAGTTTCCAAGGAACACCTGGTGGGTTCTGCCATTTGAGAACACTGTAGAGTTCAATTATGGAGTCCCTGGATGATGCAAATGGTTAAGCACTTAATTACTAGCCAAAAGATTGGCAGTTCGAACTCACCCAGAGGTACCTTGGATGAAAGGCTTGGGAACCTGCTTCCAAAAAGTCACAGCCTTGAAAACCCAGTTCTACCCTACACCCATGGGGTAGCCATGAATCAGAACCGACTCAACAGTAACTAACAACAACAACCTAGTTTAATTATGATTATTTTTTGTCTGTTTTCCTTTTACCCCAGCCTCCTCTAGAATGTAGGTTCAAAGAAGGTAGAAGTTTTATCCATTTTGTTCACTGTTGTATCCCCAGCCCCTAGACTATTGCCTGGCATATTGTAGGCAGGCAATAAATACTTGATGAATGAGTGAGTGATACACAAACAAATGCTTTAGGGACAGTTTGGAGCTGCAGTGCATTGTTAATCTACCTGACCTTTTTGTTAGTTGTTGAAAGTCTTGTTGCACAGTGTATTTCAATGTATCAAAACAATGTGTCAGATCTCTGCAGCTGAGTCATGCTGACCAAGTGTCAGTGGCTCTGGGGAGATCCGCAGTGGGCTCATGGAATGCTGTGTCCAGAGCCTTATCCTCTAGGCCAGTTTCTCAACCTTTTCTTCATTATCGTTCCTCTAAACCCCGTTGCCATCCAGTCCATTCCTACTCACAATGACCCGGAAGCAAACCCTATAGGACAGAGTCGAACAGCCTCACAGAGTTTCCAAGGCTGTAAATTTTACGGAAGCAGACTGCCACATCTTTCTCCAGCAGAGCAACTGGTGGATTCGAACCGCCGGCCTTTTGTCTGCAGCTGTGTGCTTTAACCACTGCGCCATAAGGGTTCCTCATCATTCTCCTAAGGGGTCTTTTGGAAGTCCCTGGCTGTGGTGCAAGTGATTTGCATTGGAGCTTTGGTGGCACAATGGTTAAGCACTCAGCTACTAACCAAAAGATTGGCAGTTCCAACCCATGCAGTGGCTCTTCCCTGGGAGAAAGACCTGGGATCCGCTCCCATAAAAATTATCACTGAGAAAACCCTATGGGGCAGTTCTATTCTGTCACGCGGGGTTACTATGAGTCAAAATTGACTCAATGGCACTTAACAACAACAACAGCTAACCTAAAGGTTGGTGGTTCAAACCTACCTAGCAGTAAGCCAAGAAAGCTCTATGGGGCAGTTCCACTCTGTCACACATGGAGTCACCATCAACTGACTCTATTTTTTGGTGGGGAGGGGTAGGGATGGTGCAAACCGTTAATATTTGGCTGCTAACCGAAAGGTTGGCAGTTCGAGTGCACCCAGAAGTGCCTTGGAAGACAGGCCTGGTGATCCGCTTCTGAAAAGCCAGCCATTGAAAACACTATGGAGCACAGTTCTACTGACACACATGGAGTCCTCAAGAGTCACATTTGACTTGACAGCAACTGTTTTTTTCTTTCTTTTTTTTTTTAAAGAGCCTTTTTAGACACTTTTTCCCTAATGCCTTCCCCCAAGAAAATTTAACACCATACCTGTTACCCGTTGCTGTCAAGTCAATTCTGACTCATAGTGACCCTATAGGACAGAGTAGAACTGCCCCATAGAGTTTCCAAGGAGCGCCTGGTGGATTCAAACTGCTGACCTTTCGGTTAGCAGCCATAGCACTTAACCACTGCGCCACCAGGGTTTCCTTTAACAACATAGATACACTGTATATCTGACTACATACTGTATGTGTATCTGTGCTTCATACATTAAAAAAAAAAGAAAAGTCCTTTGTTTTGCCCCCTTGGAGCAATATCACTCCTGCTGAGAATGCATGTTCTAGTTATTCTCACTGATGCCTTGGACAGGAGGACAGAGAAGGCAGACGAAACAGTTTTGGGAGGTATGGGGGATACAAGAGATGATAGAATTCAGATTCAAAACTGAACCGTTTGGATCATTCAATTCCAACCAATCAGTTTTAAATGTAAACTGCTGCAACCAGGTTCAAAAATTCAGTTGCACGGACAGGCTGGGAGAAACCAGTCTGACAGGCTGCGTTAATTGACTGGAGCTTGCCTTTCGTGGGAAGTGATGGATTCACCATGTTCCACACTGGGCATGCTGCATACAGAAAACCTGTTTTGTTCTGTGAATGGCATTTTACAAGGGACCCCGCCAAAGTTGAGGGTGTCCGGAGCAGAGGGCCTGAGACTCTGAGCCATCTAGAAATTGTGGTCCAGAAGCAAGGTCTCTGCAGACAGGGGAGGGGGAGGCTAGCGGAGACATAATAACTGTGACCAAGTGCTAAGACTTGGAGCAGGAAGTTACTTCTTTGGCATAATTCCACAGGGCTTAAGTAGGGTCAATGAGTACGAGCTTCAAGGAAGCAGTTTTTAGTTTAATAAGGCTAGGCATAGGGGAGTGTGACGGGGGGTGAAGGGGCCATGGTGAAAGGGGAAATTCACAGGCACTATCTGTTTGCAGTGCGTTGGTGGAGTCCCTTTAAAATGCCATTCTCAGAACAAAACATGTTTTTCCATACGCGGCACGTCCAGTAGGAAGCATAGTGAGTCCATTATCCTTACCCGTGACCAAACCCACTGCTGTGTCAATTCCGACTCACAGCAACCCTGTAGGACAGAGTAGAACTGCCCCATAGGGTTTCCAAGGCTGTAATGTTTATGGAAAGGGGCCCTGGTGGCACAACGGTTAATCGCTCATCTACTAACTGAAAGGTCAGCAATTCAAACCCACTAGCTGCTTCACAGGAGAAAGACGTGGCAGTCTGCTTCCATAAAGATTTGCAGCCTTGAAGACCCTATGGGGCAGTTCTACTCTGCACTATAGGGTCTCTATGAGTCAGAATCAACTTGACAGCAACAGGTTTGGTTTTTTTGAATCTTTAAGGAAGCAGAGTGCCACATCTTTCTCCCGAGGAGTGTCCGGTGGATTTGAACCTCTGACTTTTCGGTTAGCAGCTGAATATTAACTGTCCCTTCATCCTTACCCAGAAAAAGATGTTCTCAGCATCTCCATTTCACTCATTAGGAAAAGGAGGCTTCAAGAGAGAGAGCAACTGGCTCAAGGTTATATAGCTAGTAAATGTCAGAGTCACGCTTCACAGCTATATTAGCTTGATTTCAAAGTCCACGTTCTTACTATCAAGTCCTGTGGTGTCTGTGGGACAGTGAACAAAGGAGTGAAGAGCTCATGAGATGAGCTGAGGTGATTCAAATTGAGGCTGATGACGTCTGGATCAGGGTATTTACTGTAAGAGGAATGAGGTGTCATTAGTGTTGACCTGATTTATTGCTGTTGTTAGGTGCTATCGAAGTGGCCCCCACCCATGATGGGCTGCGAATCAGACCACTGTATCATAGGGTTTTCTTTGGCTGCTTTTTGGAAGCAGAGGATCAAGCCATTCTTCTTAGTTGGTCTTAGTTTGGAAGCGCCACTGAAACCTGTCCAGCTTCGTAGCAACACGCAAGCCTCCACTGACAGACGGGCAGTGGCTGTGCGTGAGGCACGTTGGCTGGGAATCGAACCTGAGTTTCCTGGATGGAAGGAGAGAGTTCTACTCCTGAGCCACCACTGCCTTGTTGCCCTGAGTAGCCCTCTCTTTATCTTGTCTCCATGCCTCTCAGTACGTGGTTTCCAATACTCTCTTCACAACACGTGCCACTTGCATTTCCCTCTTGTTCTCCTGGGGCTTTGGGGTTCTCACTCCCAGGCCTCCTTTCCAGCCACTGATGTTGGATAGACAGGAGGGGCAATCACCTGTTCTGGGCACCTCACAGGGGCTAAGGCTTTTACATGTGTTTTCTTCTTTAGTTCTTATAGCAGCCCTTTGAGATTAGTATTATTTTCCCCATTTTTTTTTTTTGTGGTAAAAATATATGTAGCAGAACATTTGCCAGTTCAACTATTTTTACATGTATCATTCAGAGACCTCGGTTACTTTCATCATGTTAGCCAACCATTAACCCATACTCGTTGCTGTGAGTTGATTCCGACTCACAGCGACCCTATAGCAACCTTATAGGACAGAGTAGAACTGCCCCATGGAGTTTCCAAGGAGCACCTGGTGGATATAAACTGTTGACCTTTTGATTAGCACATGTAGCTCTTAACCACTATGCCACCAGGGTTTCCTAGGCAACCATTACCACTACCTTTTTCCAAATTATTCCACCACCATTAACAGAAACTCAGTGCCCCCTAAGCAATCTGCCGCCCTTTCCCCTTCCCTCCCACTCCTGGTAACCACCAATAATCTTTGTTTCTATGTATTTGCCTATTTCATATAAGTGAGATCATACAGTACTTTTCCTTTCGTGACTGATTTACTTCACTAACGCGGTCTTTTTAAGGTTCATCCATGTTGTGGCAGGCATCACAATTTCATTTCTCTTTATGACTGAGTAGTATGCCGTTGTATATATGTTTCGCATTTTGTTTGTCCATTCATCTGTTGGTGGACATTTCAGTTTTCACCTTTTGGCATAGAGTATTGAATATACTGTGAACGGCCAAAGAGTGAACAAGTCTATCTTGGAAGGGGCACAGCCAGAATGCTCCTCAGAAGCTAGGATGGTGAGATTTCGTCTTAGTACTTTGGGCATGTTATCAGGAGGGACCAGTCACTGGAGAAGGACATCATGCTTGATAGAGGGTTAGTGAAAAAGAAGGAGACCCTCCACGAGATGGATTTGCACAGTGGCTGCAGCAATGTGCTCAAACATACCTACCATTGTGAGGATGGTGCAGGATCAGGCAACGTTTCGTTCTGTTATACATAGGGTCGTTATGAGTCAGAGCTGATTTGACGTCACCTAACAACAGCAACCTTTTGGCTGTTGTGAAAAGTGCAGCAATGAATATTGGTATACAGGTTTATTTTTCTCATTTTGCAGATAAGAAAATTGAGATGCCGAAAATTACACAGCCTACAAGAAGTTTGCGGTTAGTGAGTGGAGAAACAGGGCTGCAGTCTGCTTAAAAGCAAAGTCCTGTCCTTTCTTTGCCTCGAGTCGTCTTGTGGCAATAGGCGGGACAGACTGGCCTCTGTTGTCCTCCCAGCTCCAAGTCTTTGATTTGCTCTGTGAAATTTATCCTATAATTTAGAATAAATAAGTCCCTGCCCTAAGGAATGTTTGTTCACCTTTCTAAATCAGGCCAGCAAAGCTCCTGATGCCCAAACATCTGGGTACTTAGCGTATTCTGCTTAGCTCCAGCCTAGGCACTCTGACCTATTTATAACCAAAAACCCAAACCCGCTGCCATCGAGCCTATTCCGACTCATATCGACCCTATAGGACAGAGTAGAACTGCCCCGTAGAGCTTCCAAGGAGCGCCTGGCGGATTCGAACTGCTGCCCTTTTGGTTAGCAGCGATAGCACTTAACCACTATGCCACCAGGGTTTCCGACCTATCTATAAAAAAAAAAAAATTTTTTTTATAGCTTTACCAAATGTTCAGACAGTGTAGCACAGTGGTTAAGGGTGTTGGATCCTGCCTTGCTGGGTTTGAAGCCCAACTCTGCCTTTCACAAGCTGCGTGACCTTAGGCAAATTGCTAAACCTCTCTGTGCCCCAGTCTCCTTCACTGTAAAACGAGGACCAGTGATGGTAGTATCTACCCCATAGAGTTCTTGTGTGGATTAAATACCAGACCAAAAAAAAACCAAACAGTTGCTGTTGAGTTGATTCTGACTCATGAAAATCCTATGTGTGCAGGATAGAACTGCACTCCCTAGGGTCTTTAAGGCTGTGACCTTTCAGAAGCAAATCACCAGGCCTTTCTTCCACGGTGCCTTGGTGTGGGTTTGAACCACCAATCCTTCTTCGGTTAAAGCACTTGGAGTAGTATCTGACATGTGGCCAGCACTCTGCTCTTTGAACGTGCTTCACATACCTCTGGTGGCTCATGCTTCCCACAGTAAAAATAATGCAGACTAACTGGAGGCAACAAAATGCAGAAAATCCTATTAGAGGAGAAGGGCCCCTTAAGAGTCAGGATGCACACAAAGCGAATCAGCTCTTGTTTATTTTCTCCCTGCAGAGTGTTTTGTCTTAGGCTTTCCAGAAGCACCCACGGTAATTTGCAGTCCCAGTTGATGGTAAATCCTTAAAGGACTATTGTCTTTGTCAGCTGGTTTCCTGAAGACGTGAATAAAGAAAACATCCCCCTGCGATGATAGAAGCCTTTGTGTCTTTTATTTGTGTTGCTCCTTTGGCTCAGTCTCAGGCAGGCCTGAGTCAGTAGGTAATATTTAATTTGATAGAAGGACCCGGAAGGACCTAAGCACTTGAGAGGGAGAGAATTACTACAAATGGTCTTAGCAGGAGGAACGAATGATCAAAGACAGTTTTCTGAAGGATCAAGAAACAGCTGCCGTAATTCTGAAGCTCACACTGCCCCCTCCCCCCTTATCTAGCAATCACTCCTCCCTGTGGTTCCCTGAGGATTCCAGCTTGAAATTAGTCCCGTCCAAATTCCTTTTGTATGTAGTGACCCTGTTGCACTGTGAGCCTTGAACATAGTTCTATGTGTGTGTGGTTGGGTGGGTGGGTGTGTGGTTGGGTGGATGTGTGTGTGTGTGTCAGAGAGAGATACTGGAGGCAAGAAGACTTTGGTTCCACTAACAAAGAGCTAGGGGTCCCCGAATGGCATAAACAGTTAAGTGCACCAAAACCTGCTGCCATCGAGTCGATTCTGACTCATAGCGACCCTATAGAACAGAGTAGAACTGCCCCATAGAGTTTCCAAGGAGCACCGGCGGATTCAAACTGCTGACCTCTTGGTTAGCAGCCGTAGCACTTAACCACTACACCACCAGGGTTTCCATTAAGTGCTCCACTACTAGCTAAAAGATTGCTGGTTCAAACCCACTCAGAGGCACCTCAGAAGACAGGCTTCGTGACCTGCTTCTGAGAAGTCATGGCCTTGAAAACCCTATGGGGCAGTTCTATTCTGCAACACATGGGGTCACCATGAGTTGTAATCAACTCAACAGCAACTAACAACAACAACTATGGGCTACAGAATCTATCCGAGTCCCCTTGCATCACCTGAAAAGGGGAATCACAATGGTTTTTGCTTGACAGTTAACCTAAAGATTGGCAGTTCAAACCTACCCGGTGGTAACATGGAAGAAAAGGCCTGGTGATCTGCTTCCCTGAAGATTATGGAGCAATTGTACGCTGCACACACCCGGTTACCACGAGTTGAAATTGACATGACGACTACTAACAATAACAACAACCTTGTAGGTTTAAATCGTGTCAGTTTTTCTCCTTTTTAACCAGTAACCAGTTGCCATGGAGTTGATTCCGACTCACAGTGACCCCAGGTATGTCAGAGTAGAACTGTGCTCCACAGGGGTTTTCAATGGCTGGCTTTTCAGAAGCAGATCACCAGGCCTGTCTTCCAAGTTGCCTCTCGGTGGACTCGAACTGCCAACTTTTCTGTAAGCAGTCGAACATTAATTGTTTGCACTCCCCCCCAACCCCCCAAAAAAGCCGAGTCAGCTGATGGTGTCTGCATGTATTATAGAGTAGAACCGCCCTATGGAGTTCTCTTGGCTGTAATCTCAGTGGAAGCAGATCGTAGTACCCCTGAGTGAGTTCAAACCACCAACCTTTAGGTTAGTTGCTGTTGTTGTTAGGTGTTGTCGAGTTGGTGTTGACCCATAGTGACCCCTGTGACAGTGTAGAACTGCCCCATAGGGTTTTCAAAGACTGATCTTTTGGAAGTAGAACATCAGGACTTTCTTTACAGGCACCTCTGGGTGGACTCAAACTTCCAACCTGTTGGTTAGCCGAGCCAGGGACTCCCCTCTTTTGTAAGAGAGGGGTACTTTAGGAAACAGGGGTGGAGGAAGTTCTGACCAGTGGACCTCTGCCCCAGAGACTTGGAGTATTTAGGGAAGCCTCCCCAATGGACTTTTGGAAACCCTGGTGGCGTAGTGGTTAAGTGCTACGGCTGCTAACCAAAGGGTCGGCAGTTCGAATCTGCCAGGCGCTCCTTGGAAACTCAATGGGGCAGTTCTACTCTGTCCTATAGGGTTGCTATGAGTCAGAATCGATTCAAGGGCACTGGGTTTTTTTGTTCCCCAATGGATCCCTGGTAGCATAGTGGTTAAGCGTTCAGCTGCTAACCAAAAGATCGACAGTTCGAATCACCAGCCACTCCTTGGAAACCCTATGGGGCAGTTCCACTCTGTCCTAAAGGGTCGCTATGAGTTGGAATTGACTCGATAGCTAAGGTTTTTTTTTTGTTGTTGTTTTCTCGCCAACGGGGGCAGCCAGATACCGGCACAGTGTGCTTTGGAGAGCAGGGTAGGAGGTGAAATAAGCACTGGTCCGAGAATCAAAAGATCTGGCCATTCGCTGTGCTATTTTGTGCAATTGGCATTAATTTTCTAAACAGGATTGTCTATAAAATGGGTGAGTGAGACTAGCTCTAGCCGTAGAAGCCCTTTCTTCAAACAATATCTTACACGTATGCCCAGTATAGACAACGGCTAGGGGCTGAGCTTCCTTTCTTGAATGGAGATGGAGGATCCGGAGCCGCATCCCTCCAACCCTGGTCTTTTCCTGCCACTCCCTCCCCACACTTTTTCGGAGCCTGAAGGAATCCACAGAGCAGAGTTTAAAAACAACTGAAATCTGATCATCTATTAGGTTCCTTCTAATTTGAAAAATTCTGTCTCTTCTCTCGGGAGCCTTAGAAAGGACCCCATTCTAGTGCTTATATATCTTCCACTAGCATCTGAAATTTTACCATTAGCAGTTTATTCTTCCATGTTACCTTTTCCTTCATCCTCTTCTAAGCAAAGCAGGTGGGAAAGTTGATGTGAAGTCACCAATACTTTAGTATGAATTAGCGCATTGTGACAGTTATTGCATGTGAATTAGTGCACTGTGTGAATTAAGAGACCTTGGGTGGCGTAAAGAACCCTGGTGTCATAATGGTTAAGTGCTTACTTGCTTACTGAAAAATCAGCAGTTCTAACCCATTAGCAGTTCCATGGAAGAAAAAACCTGGAGATCTGCTTCCATAAAGATTACAGGCTAGGATATCCTAGAGGGTAGTTCTATTCTGTCCCATAGCATAGCTATGAGTCAGAATCAACTGGACAGCACACAGCAACAACAACGGGTGGTATAAATTGTAAACTCCCTCAGCTGTTAGCTGAAAGGTTGGTGGTTAGAGGGTACCCCAAAGTGCCTTGGAAGAAAAGCCTGGTGATCTACTTCTGAAAAATCAGCCAGTGAAAACCTCATGGAACATAGCCCTACTCTGACATATGTGGGGTTGCCATGAGTTAGGATCGACATTACAGCAGCTGGCTGGTTAGTGTATGATATCACCCTGTCACTGATGTTAGGAAGTTGGCTCACAAGCGCCCACTTTGTTTCACGTGCCCTGTGAGACCTGTATGGAACCCTGGTGGTGTAGTGGTTAAGAGCTTGGCTGCTAATCAAAGCATTGGCAGTTCGAATCTACCAGCAGCTCCTTGGAAACTCTATGGGGCAATTCTACTCTGTCTGTAGGGTCGCTATGAGTTGGAATTGACTCAAAGGCAACAGGTTTGGTTTATTGGGTGAGACCTGTGAATATGGAGATGAACCGAAGTCTCTGCCCTCAAGGAGCACGCAGTGGGGAGAGGGAGCACACAGCAGAAAACCCCAATTATGAGGTTGTGTCCTAGGCTGTGATTAGAGATCAGTTCAGGAACTCAGGAGGATGGAGGTGTCCCTGGGAATATGAGGGATGGCTTCAAGGCAGAAGAGACATTTGAGCTGAGTCTTAATGTATTGTTGTTATCGTCATATGCCCTTGAGTCTTATGAGAACTACCCCACAGGGTTTCCAAGGAGTGGCTGGTGGATTCCAATTGCTGACCTTTTGTTTAGGAGCTGAACGCTTAACACTGCACCACCAGGGCTCGATATAAGTAGGAATTAGCCAAGTGAAAAAGGGTTGGGAGAAAGTAATTCCAAGCTAAGGAGCCCACTGATGTAAAGACTAGGGTATTTGATCACCTAGTCTTTACATCAAATGGTTCCTTGGGGCCCAGAACAGAATTCAAGAATTAAAAACCTTACCTCTCTTTCTGGGGGTAGGGGAAAGTGAAGAAGACTTCAAGCACTTACTGATAAAGATCAAAGATCACAGCCCTCAATATGGATTACACCTCAACATAAAAAAAACCAAAATCCTCACAACTGGACCAATAAGCAACATGATGCAAATGGAGAAAAGATTGAGGTTGTCAAGAATTTCATTTTACTTAGATCCACAATCAACAGCCATGGAAGCAACAGTCAGGAAATCAGAAGACGCGTGGCATTGGGAAAATCTGTTGCGAAGATCTGTTTAAAGTGTTGAAAAGCAAAGGTGTCACCTTGAGGACTAAGGTACTTCTGACCCAAGCCATGGTGTTTTCAATTACCTCATGCATGGGAAAGCTGGACAGTGAATAGGGAAGTTCGAAGAATTGACGCCTTTGAATTGCGGTGCTGGTGAAGAATATGGAATATACCACAGACTGCCAAAAGGATGAGCAAATCTGTCTCAGAAGAAGTAAAACCAGAGTGCTCCTTAGAAGCAAGGATGGTGAGACTACATCTCAAGTACTTTGGATATATTGTCAGAAGGGATCAGTTCCTGGAGAAGCATATCATGCTTGGTAAGGTAGAGGGTCATCGAAAAAGAAGAAGACACTTGACGAAATGGACTGATTACAGTGGCTGCACAATGGGCTCAAGTATAGCAACAATTATGAGGATGCTGCAGGACCGGGCAGTGTTTTGTTCTGTTGTGCACAGGGTTGCTCTGAGTTGGAACTGACTTGATGGCACCCAACAACAACAATGATGACCTCTTTCAAACCCAGTAGTTGCCCCATGATCAAATCTGTTGCCATCAAGTTGATTCCGACTCATAATGACCCTATAGGCCAGAGTAGAACTGCCCCACAGGATTTCCGAGAAGCAGCTGTTGAATTCGAACTTCCGACCTTTTGGTTAGCAACTGAGCTCTTAACCACTTTGCCACCAGGACTCTGTAGCCCCATGAGGCTCCTCATTTTATAGATCTGGAGCACTTAGAGAGGATGAGTGAGTTAGTCAGGGTCTCAGGCCGGTGTATATAACTCCAGAGTCCACCCCATGTCAATCTGATTTCTGCATCCTCGTGAGGAGAGAGGGAAGTGGGAGAGAGATGGGGACAAGAGGCGAGAGGGTCCAGAAAGATGAAAGATTTTGAAGGTTGGGAGGAAGGCTAAGAGGAAACAAAACTTTTACTCTGTTAGTGTTTTATTGCCACCACCGTCTGTCAGTTCATTGAACTGTGGTGGGTTGCATTTTGCTATGACACTGGAAGCTATGCTAGCGGTATTTCAGATACCAGCAGGGTCACCCATGGTGGACAGATTTCAGCAGAGCTTCCAGACTAAGGCAGAGTAGGAAGAAAGATGTGGTGATCTACTTCTGAAAATTAGCCGATAAAAACCCTGTGGAGCACAACAGAATATTACCTGATATAGTGCTAGATGATAAGCCCGCTAGGTTGGAAGACATTCAAAATACACAGTGGTGGCAACAAAGGATTCAACCATACCAACGATCATGAAAATGGGGCAGGACTGGGCAATGTTTTGTTTTGTTGTACATGGGGGTCACCATGAGTCAGAGCTGACTCAATGGCACCTAACAAGAACAGTGTCCTGTGGGGCTCAGCCTTGCTCATTCCTCAGTAGCTAGATCCACGTGATCCTCTCTGTGGCTGCCCTGAAGAGCCCCACCCCCACCCCTCCCTCACCACCTGTGGCCCAAGACTGCCTCTGGTTTGTTTTCTCAGATTTTTCTGGAACCATCTACATTCTCGCCACAGCTGCCTATGCATTGGCACTAGACAGGGCTCTTCTATTGACAAGGCTGAGAAACTTGAGGCACAGTGCCAGCACAAAACAGGCGCTCAGTGAATATCATAACAGGGGGTAGGCTATCGTGGTGGAGTGGAGCATGAATGGGGCAGTAGTCATAACAGGAAGGGATGATCTGAGACATGGAGACACACTTCTTGGCACCAAACACATTGAATGGGGCAGTAGGCTAAATGAGGGGTCTGGAGACCTGTGCTTTTGTCTTAGTTCTCGTGTCTATTTCATGAGGTTCCTTTAGACACCCCTTTCTGCTCCCCAAATCAGAGCAGGGGTCCTTTGATTTGTAAAGCACCTCCCTGCTCTGGCCACCTCTGACTCCATAAATCACCCAAGACTGGTTAAGAGGCGAGTGGGAGCATTATGCCCAGGTCGTGCTGCACATTTACGTGTGAGGAGAACTATACGTTCAGAGAGGGTGTGGTCACCGTAATTTCCAGTGAAAATGGGCTACACGTTTAAAAACAAAACAAAACCCCATTGCGATCAAGTCGATTCTGACTTATAGTGACCCTATAGGACAGAGTGGAACTGTTCCGTAGGGTTTCCAAGAAGCAGCTGGTGGATTTGAACTGCCAACGTTTTGGTTAGCAGCCATAGCTCTTAACCACTGTGCCGCCAGGGCTCCGGGCTATACATTAAAAGGACTCAGTTTTTATCTTGCCAGGGAGCTGGCCTCAACTTGGCTAGTTCAGTGATAAAGTGTTGTCTTTGGGTTTCCATTTCCTTGATTGAACAGGTGGCTTTGCTTAGCCAACCAAACTGCATCCCTGGACCCTCCAGTCAAAGTTCCTCTTTTGGGTCATTTGCAATCAATTACATTTATTACTCCTAAGTTTAACTTTACATTAGATGAGTTCCATACTGTGCCTGCCACGTGAGAAAGGGCAGGAAAGCAGGTCACTGAGGCCAAGTGTTTGGACCTTCTCCTGTTCATATCTTTTCACAGAACAGATAAAGGAGACACAGAAGTGCCTGCTAGGTCACGTAATCTGAGTCCTAATTATTTAACAACTTAGTAGCTTATTTTGATTACCCATTTTCAGACGGGTGTAGCAATTAATATAGGTAACCAGGGACAGGTCCCTTGGGTTGAAATTCTGACTTGGCCACCTCCCAGCTTCATTACCTGGAGCCAAGCCCTTAACCTCAGTCATCTTATCTAAAAAATGGGGATAATAAAATTACCTCAGGTTTTCGGGAAATTAAATGACAACCCATGGAAAGCGTTTAAAATAGTGCTCAATGAATGTTAGTCATTGTTATTGTTATCTTTACTGTGTAAGGACTTTCGGCCAATTCTAAACATTAATCCAGTGCAGGTCCTTTTCTCCAGAAGCTCATTCATGATTGTTGCAGGCAGCAGTGACTGGCGACTCTTGCTCCTTCCAGGTGTCTCATACTCGAGCTGCCCCACAGGGGTAGAACAGATTTTCTGGGAATGCCAAGTTTCTCACTTTTCTTCAGAGGGAGTTCCCATAGAAGAACTGTTTTTCAATTAAAAAAAAAAAATTGTATTTTAAGTTGAGGTATCACCTACACAAGTGTATACTTAGGTTTATACCCTGGGAACCACCTCTGTGATCAAAACGTAGAACATTAACAACGGTCAGTATGATTTCCATGTATCTCATGCCTGACAGAAGGCCTGCCCCTCAGGCAATCAATCCCTTTCCTGACTCCTAACACAAGTACTGCAGGAGCCCTGATGGCACAATGGTTAAGTGCTTGGCTGCTAACCAAAAAGTTGGCAGTTCAAACACACCCACCCATTCCATAAGAGAAAGGTCTGGCGATCTGCACCCATAAAGGTTACAGCCTAGAAAACCCTATGGGGAAGTTCTACTCTGTCACAGGGGGTCTCTACGAGTTGAAAATTGACCCAACTGCACCTAACACCAACAAGACCGTGTATTAGTATTTCCTATTCTTGAGCTTCATACAAATGGAACCATATCAGTGACATGCAGATAAATGTTTGACAACTGGCTCTCAAAAACACAAAAACACCAAACTCTCACTTGTAGCGTTTATCAATCTCCCTTGCAACCACCATAGCTGATCTGGAGCTATTAAGGTGAGATCACTGAACGTGGAGTTGAGAATACATGTGCAGTGTTGTTGTTATTGTTAGGTGCTGTTGAGTCAGCTTCGACTCATAGCGAACCTATAGGACAGAGTAGAACTGCCCCATAGGGTTCCCAAGGAGCAGCTGGTGGATTTGAATTGCTGACCTTTTAATTAGCAGGTGAGCTCTTACTACTACGCCACTATGGCTCCACACACAATTATATAGTATTTCCACCATCCAAAACCAAAACCAAACCCATTGCCGTCGAGTCAATCCTGACTCACAGAGTCTCTACAGGATAGAGTAGAACTACCCCATAGAGTTTCCAAGGAGCGCCTGGTGGATTTGAACTGCTGACCTCTTGGTTAGCAGCTGTAGCACTTCACCACCACACCACCAGCGTTTCCATTTCCACCACACAGATACAAAATTACACAGAAAATAGTAAAAACGTAGTAAAATACTTAGGGAATGATAAGTTTTGAGGATCTATAAACTTTGTTTTAAATATAACTTATTTAAGGGTATCATTGTTATGCTTGAGTTCATTGTTGCAGCCACTGTGTCAATCCACCTCGTTGAGGTCTTACAATGATTCTAAGGATGGCTCAGGACTGGGCAGTGTTTCGTTCTGTTGTGCATAGGGTCACTATGAGTCAGAACCAACTTGATGGCACCTAACAACAACAATATAAGCGTAAGTTTGCACACTTTAGCTTTTCGATGCAAAAATGTATCTTTTAAAACAATTCAATGGTTTTTAGTATATTCACAGAGTTACACAATCATCACCACAATCGATTTTAGAATATTTCATCACCCCCAAAAGAAACCTCGTATCCCTCAAATTCCCCCTCGTCCCCAGCCCTAGGCAACGACTTATCAACTTTCTGTCTCTAGGTTTGCCTTTTTAGGGCATTTCATATAAATGGAATCATACGTGATGTGGCTTTTTGTGTCTGGCTTCTTCTACCGAGCATACTGTTTTCAAGGTTCATCCATGTTTTAGCATAAGTCAGCACTTCATCTCTTTTTATGGCCAAATAGTATTTCATTGTATGAATATACAATTTATCCATTCATCTGTTGACTGGCATTTGAGTTATTTTTGCCTTTACTGTATTATGAATAACTGCTATGTCCATTCGTGTACAAATTTTTATGTGGACATGTTTTCATCTCTCTTGAGTAGAATTGCTGGGCCAAACGGTAACTCTATGTTTAACTTTTGAGACACTGACAGGTTGTTTTCCAGAATGACTGCAACATTTTACATTTCTACCAGTAGAGTATGAGGGTTCCAATTTCTCCACATCCTTGTCAGCACTTATTGTTAACTATCCTTTTGGTTATAGACATCCTAGTGGGTGTGAAGTGATATCTTATTTTGGATTTCATTTGTATTTTCTTGATGACTAATGATGTAGAACATCTTTTCATATGCAATGGAACATTTGTATGTCTTCTCTGGGGAAAAATCTATTCAGATCTCTTGCCCACTTTTTTACTTGAGTTATTTTTGTCTTTATATTGCATTGTAAAAGCTCTTTATATATTCTACATACAAGTCTCTTATCAGACATACAATTCACAAGTATTTCCTTCCATTCTGTTGGTTGTCTTTTCACTTTTTTAATGGTGCCCTTTGAAGCACAAAAACTTTTAATTTTGGTGAAGTTCAACTTATCTATTTTTTCTTCTGTTGCTTGTGCTTTGAGTGACATATCTAAGAAACTGCTGCCAAATCTCAGGTCATAAAGACTTACTTCTGTGTTTTAGCCTAAGAGTTTTATAGTTTTAACTCTTACATTTATGTCTTTGATCCATTTTGAGTTAATTTTTGTATATGGTTAGAGGTAAGGTTTCAACTTCATTCTTTTGTGTGTGGATGTCCATTTGTCCCAGCACCATTTGTTGAAAAGATATATCTCTCATTGAATTGTTTTTGCACCCTTGTTGGAAATTAATTTGATCATAAATGTGAAGGTTTATTTCTGGACTTCAATTCTATTCTAATGATCTAGAAGTCTGTCTTGTTTTAATTATTTGTTGCTTTGTAGTAAGTTTTGAAATCAGGATGTGCAAGTCCTCCAATTTTGTTCTTTTTTAAGATTGTTTTGGCTATTCGGGGTCTTTTGAGTTTCCATATGAATTTTAGAACTAGCTTGTCAATTTCTGCAAAAAAGCTAGTTGAGATTCTGATAGGGATTGCATTAAATCTATAGATTAATTTGGGGAGTATAACCATCTTAACAATATTAAGTCTTCCAGTCCATGAACATGGGATGTCTTTCCTTTACTTATCCTTTACTTAGGTCTTCTTTAAATTTTTTTAAACGCTATTGCATTGTTGTTGTTAGTTGTCGACGAGCCAATTCTGATTCATGGCAACTCCATGTGTGCCAGAGCGGGACTGTGTTCCATAGAGTTTTCAAAGCTGTGATCTTCTGGAAACAGATTGCTAGGCCTATCTTCTGAGGAGCCTCTGGCTGAGTTCAAACCACCTACTTTCAGCTAGTAGTCAAGTGGTTAACCATTTGTGCCACCCAGGGACTCCCAATACTGCCTAGTTACCACTTTTTGAGCAATAACTTCTAACTTTTAACAGGACTATCTGTCTGACAGTTGTTGTCAGATTATCTGTCTGACAGTTGTATACAGACAAATGACTTTCAAAGTAAACAAAGAAAAAGACAAAGTTCCTAAATGAGACTTAGCATTTCTAAAACAAATAATAATGCTAATTCACTATTTATCACTCATTCAGTCATCTAATTATCACTCATTCATTAATCATAGCACAGATATTCTTTAGAGCTAGACATTTCTATGCCCTTGTCTTAGCTCTGCCATTTACCAACTAAGGGACCTATGCCAGTGACCTGCTCACTCTCTGTTTTCCCATCTATCAAACGGGATAATAGTGCCTTTCGAGGTTGTCATGAGGATTAGACCTGTTGAATAGGAAAATTAATAACAGACCTCTTTGAGTTTAAGGTTTTTCTTATCCATAAAACAAAATATTAACCATAAAAAGCCTGACCCAAAGTGCAAAAGCTAGAAACTACTCCTTAGCAATGTAAATTTGTCTTCCCCTGCTAGAAAAGGATAGTTGTCAAACCATTACCTCCTAATTTAAATCTCAAAAAGTCTAATGGCTGCAGGTAGGAAAAAAGTAGGTGGAGGGTCAAATTATCAGCAGCTAGGCCAGAAAAAAAAAAAAAAAAAGGCCAGAAGCAACCGTGATATCAGTGGATCTCAGTAAAGAGGAAGGTAGGGTTCAATCAATCATGTTAAGATTAGCCAATAGTTGATCGTCTATATTTCTCCCTCCTCCTCTCTTTATGGAAACCGTGGTAGCATAATGGTTAAGAGCTACTGCTACTAACTATAAGGCCAGCAGTTCAAATCACCAGGCGCTCCTTGGAAACCCTATGAGGCAGTTCTACTCTGTCCTTTAGGATCGCTATGAGTCGGAATTGACTGGACAGCAATGGATTGTTTCCCGATCCCCGCTCCCCGCCCCCCCCCCCACCTTTATAAGCCTCATTTTACTTAACTTCTTCGAGCCATTTGCTTTTTCTGGAATCAAAATGGCCTCCCTATCTGCATATAGAATAACTGCTCAGAATAAACCTTATGTTCAATTTTGGTGAGTTTTGATAATTTTTAGCAAACCTAATAAAGGGCATGGAATATTCAGCACAGTGCCTTCCCATAGGAGGCCCCCAATAAATGTAAACCTTCTTTCCCACTTGACCCTTGAGCCCCCTCTCTTCTGTTGATCAAGTACCATGGCAGGTTCTCATGAATTATCCACACAGTGACCTATAAAGTCAGTTTTGCTGATGAGTAGGGGAAGACCAAGAATGTAAATGGTAGAAAGCAGGGTTGCTCACAAGATCACAGCCAGAGTCAGAACAGGAGTCTTTGTTCCTCCAATGGTCTAAAGTGCCTCTTGTAGGTCTTTTGTCTAAGCAGAGTTCAGAAAGTCATGTATGTATTTCCGACTCCTTACCATGCCCTTGTGGGTAGGAGTTCAAACACAGTTTGAATTTCAGAGCTGCACCTACCAAAATGACAGTTAAGATTCCTAATCTTTTTCATGTAACGTCTCCATTTCTTAACCAAAGGGGTTTTTGTTTTGTCTAGTTGTTGCCTTTTGATGTTTTCCAGCGCTTTTCTCTGGGTCTAAGAACGAAGGAAGAAGTCCTTTTGAGGTCTCCTATACTAGTGATGTCACCTCAGTGACTGCTGTGAGCCATTAGGCAGGTGGTCAGCAACACTTCGTCCCTACTACCAGCAGGATGTGGAATATGGGGGAAGGAGGAATCATTGCTCTCCTGTTGATCCGACATTCATTAATATGTTAGCAACAGAGAAGGCATTGTTAACTGCAGCTTCCATCTGATACATGGACTACCCAGAAATATTAATGTTCTACTAAAGTAAATATTAAAGTCTATTTATTATTAAATACGAAGAAAAAAAATTCAGTCCTTCCACGGAAGAAGCCAAAGGTGTGCCATTGCACTCCTTCTCACTCTCTGCTCCTTTTTCTGCCACTCTATTTGAAGAAGGATGTCCCTGTTTCTACTTTATTGTCCAGCATATTACAACGACTGGATTTGTGCATGTATGGATCCTTTTGACAATCCCAAGCCGTTGGGGAAACTGAGACAATGTAATTGCCATTGTCTTAGTCACGGTCAGTTTGAAACCATCTCAATGTCCTCACTTCTTTGTCGTTGTTGTTGTTAGTTGCTGTCAAGTTGGGTACTGACTCATGGTGATCCCATGCACAATGGGATTGAACCATTGTGATCCACAGGATTTTCACTGGCTGATTTTTGGGCAATAGATTGTCAGACCTTTCTTCCTAGTCTGTCTTAGTCTGGAAGCTTTGCTGAAACCTGTTCAACATCACAACAACACACAAGCCTCCACTGACAGATGGGTGGCCTCTGTGCTTGAGGTGCATTGTCCAGGAATCAGTGGCTTCACTAGGGTGGCCAAAGGGTGCATGCAGACTATACCAGGTGACATCTTCAGAGGGGGTGACACCAAAAGGACCATCTATAAAAATTTTGTGCAGTGTTTCAGCAGAAATTTATTTTTTATAAAAATACCCCTGTAGTTATGACAGCAAAAAACATTTTTCATAAGCCCAACTTACTTGTATCAATATACCTACAAGGCTAAAACTCTATGCTAATTTACTTTTTGAAACTTCTAACGTGCTCTGATCAGAACTGTCAATATTATCCAATTACAGCGATGCTTCGAAACACATGGCTTCATCTGCACTCGGTCCACGCACGCGCTATTGTTTTCATTGTTGCCCGTGTTTTTATAGTCACTGATTTCGTCAAATTTTCTGGTGTTGTAGCTACAATATTGTAGTAATTGGTATTTGTGAACCTATGTCAATAACTTTTTTGAAAATGAAGTAGTAATTCAAAGAAAAAGAGAAAAATTTTAGAAAGGCTTACTAATAATGTTGTAATTAATAGTATTGTAATTCAATGTAGAAAGATTTTATGAAACAATTTTGTTGTTAGTTTTCATGTAAGAATAGTAAATCTAAGAAATACTACATTTAAGCAATTTATAACTACAACCATCACATATTTAGTTGAGATGTTTACTAAGTGCTGAAATGCTTTTGTATTTGTTCCTGTTTATTTTTATGGTATTATTTATTTACAAATATATTTCCATATGCATTTGTCTACAACTTCTACGTTATTTGGGCCATTATTCATTATGCAAACCTAATCCATTAATGTATCTCGTGTAATGGTTAAGTTTAATGTTAAAATGAACATAATTTTTTAAATTGTATTTTAGATGAAGGTTTACAGAGCAAATTAGTTTCCCTTTAAACAATTAATGCGATATTGTTTTGAGACTTTGGTTGCCAATTTTATGACATATCAACGCTGTCCCCTTCTCGGCCTTTGGTTTCCTATTACCAGCTTTCCTGTCCCCTCCTGCCTTCTTGTCCTTGCCCCTGAGCTGGTGTGCCCATTTAGTCTCATTTTTTTATGGGCCTTTTTTTTTTTTTAAATCTTTGGCTGAAGAGTGAACCTCAGGAGTGACTTCGGTACTGAGTTAAAAGTGTGTCTGGTGGCCACAGTCTCAGGATTTCTCCAGTCTCTGTCAGACCAGTACGTATGATCTTTTTTTGTGAGTTAGCATTTTGTTCTACATTTTTCTCCACCTCTGTCTGGGACCCTCTATTGTGACCCCTGTCAGAGCAGTTGGTGGTGGTAGCCAGGCACCATCTAGTTGTGCTGGACTCAATCTGGTGGAGGCTGTGGTAGTTGTGGTCCATTAGTCCTTTGGTTTTTTTCATTCTCCATTTTTTTTTTTTTTTTTAATCGCTCCAGACAGGGTGGAACCAGTGGAGTATCTTACATGGCTGCTCACAAGCTTTTAAGACCCCAGATGCTACTCACCAAAGTAAGGTGTAGAACGTTTTCTTTATAAACTATAAACTTTATAAACTATGTTATGCCAGTTGAGCTACATGTCCTCTGATACCATGGTCCCCGCAGTCCTCAGCCCAGTAATTCTGTCCCTCAGGGAGTTTGGATGTGCCTATGAAGTTTCCATGACCTTGGCTTGGTCAAGCTGTGCTGACTCGCACAGTTATCGTGTACTGTCTTACCCTGGACAAAAGTTACCACCTATCTATTGTCTAGTTAGTGTGTCCTCCCTCCCCCCAGTAAACATCAAAAGATTGTTTCTTTCTGTGTGTAAACTTTTTCATGAGTTTTTATAATAGTGGTCTCATACGGTATTTGTCCTTTTGTGACTGACTTATTACACTCAGCGTAATACCCTCCAGATTCATCCATGTTGTGAGAAGTTTTGAAGATTCATCATTGATTGTTCTTTGGTGTTGCATAGTATTCCATTGTGTGTATGTACCATAGTTTATCCATTCGTCTGTTGATGGGCATTAGGTTGTTTCTATCTTTTTGCTATTGTGAATAATACTGCAATGAACATGGATATGCATATGTCTATTCCTGTGATGGCTCTTATTTCTCCAGGATATATTCCTAGGAGTGGGATTGCTGGATCATACGGTATTTCTAATTTCTAGTTTCCTAAGGAAGTGTCACATTGTTTTCCAAAATGGTTGTACCATTTTACATTCCCACTAGCAGTGCATAAGAGTTCCAAGCTTCCTACAGCCTCTCCAACATTTGTTATTTTCTGTTTCTTTGATTGATACCAGTAATGTTTGGGTGAGATGGTAGCTCATTGCAGTTTTGATTCATATTTCTCTAATGGCTAGGATTTGCGAGCATTTCCCCACGTGTCTGTTAAAAAAAAAAAAAAAAAAAACCTACCTGAATGTCTTCTTTGGTGAAGTGTCTGTTCATATTCTTTGCCCATTTTTCAATTGTATTATTTGTCTTTTTGTTTTAGAGGTGTTGGATTTTCCTATAGATTTTAGAAATTAAATCTTTGTTAGATTTGTCATAGCCCCAATTTTTTTTTCCCCCCAGTCTGTAGGTTCGCTTTTTACTCTTTTGGTGAAGTCTTTTGATGAGCATAAGTGTTTAATTTTGAGACAGTCCCAGTTATCTAGCTTATCTTCTAGTGTTTGTGTATTTTTAGTTATGGTTTATATCCTGCTCATGCCATGTATCAGGCCCTCAAGCATTGACTTTACTTTTTCTTCTAGATCTTTATAGTTTTTGGTTTTATATTTAGGTCTTTCATCCATTTTGAATTAGTCTTTGTGCATGGTGTGAGGTGTGAGCCGTGCTTCATATTTTTTTTACAGATGCACATCCAATTTTGCCAGGACCGTTTGTTAAAAAGACTGTCTTTTCCCCATTTGATGAACTTTGGGCCTATGTTGAAGAGCAGGTGACCATAGGTAGATGGCTTTACACTTAGGTTCTGGATTCCATTCCATTGGTCAATGTATCTGTCATTGTACCAGTACCCAGGCTGTTTTGACTACCGTAGCTGTATAATAGATTCTGAGGTCAGGTAGTGCTCGTCCTCTTACTTTATTCTTCTTCTGCAAGAGTGCTTTGCTTATCCAGGCCTCTTTCCTTTCCATATAAAGTTAATGATTAGGTTTTCCATCTCATTAAAGAATGCTGTTGGTATTTGGATCGAGATCGCATTGTATTTGTAGATTACTTTTAATAGAATGGAAACCCTGGTGGCGTACTAGTTAAGAGCTACAGCTGCTAACCAAAAGGTCGGCAGTTCAAATCCACCAGGAGCTCCTCGAAAACTCTATGAGGCAGTTCTACTCTGTCTTATAGGGTCGCTATGAGTCAGAATCGACTTGACAGTAGTGGGTTTTTTGGGATTTGGGGTAGAATTGATGTTTTCACAGTGTTGAATCTACCTATTCATGAGCATGGTATGTTTTTCCATTTATGTTGGTCTCTTTTGGTTTCTAGCAGTAGTATTTTGTAGTTTTCTTTGCATAGACCTTTTAAGTCCTTGGTTAGATTTATTCCTAAGTATTTTGTTTTTTTAGGGACTATTATAAATGGTATTGCTTTCCTGATTTCGTTTTTGTAGTTCTCTTCATTGTTGTATAGGAACTGATTTTTGTATGTTTATCTTGTATCTTGCTACTCTGCTGAATCTTTTTATTATTTTCAGTAGTTTTCTTGTGAAATCCTTTGGGTTCTCTCTGTATAGTATCATACCATCTGCAAATAGTAACAGTTTTACTTCTTCCTTGCCAGTTTGGATGCCATTTATTTCTTTTTCTTGCCTTGTTGCTCCAGCTAGGACTTCCAGCACAATGTTAAATAGAAGTAGTGATAAAAGGCATCCTCGTCTTTTTCTTGTTCTCAGGTGGAAGGTTTTCAGCCTCTCTCTGTTGAGAATGATGTTGGCTGTTGGTTTTGTATAGATGCCCTTTATTATATTGAGGAATTTCCCTTCAATACCTATTTTGTTGAGACTTTTTATCAGGAATGGGTGTTGGACTTTATCAAATGTTTTTTCTGCATAGATTGAAATGATCACATGATTCTTTTGTTTTATCTATGTGGTGGATTATGTTGATTCATTTTCTAATGTTGAGCCGTCCTTGAATGCCTAGTAGGAATTCCACTTGGTTAGGGTTTTTTTTTTTTTAAATATATGTTGATGAATTCTATTGGCTAAAATTTTGTTGAGAATTTTGCATCTTTATTCATGAGAAATATTGACCCGTAATTTTCTTCTTTGATGGTGTCTTTGGCTGGTTTTGGTATTTGGGTTATGCTGGCTTCATAGGATGGACTTGGAAGTATCCCTTCCTTTTCTATGTTCTGAAATAGTTTAAGTAGCACTGGTGCAAGCTCTTCTCCGACTGGTAGAATTCTCCAGTGAAGTCATCTGGGCCAGGCTTTTTGTTGTTGTTGGGAGTTTTTTTTTTAATTTTTTATTACCTTTTTGATCTTTTCTCTTGTTATGGATCTGTTCAGATTTTCAGCCTCAGTTTGTTTTAGTTTAGGTAGGTAGTGTGTTTCCAGAAATTTGTCCATTTCCTCTGGGTTTTCAAATTTGTTGGAGTATAGCTTTTCATAGTACTGTGTTATGATCCTCTTTGTTTCAGTTCAGTCTGTCGCAATGTCTCTCATTTCATTTCTTATTTGATGTATTTGCATTTTCTCGTGTTTTTCTTTTTTCAATTTGGCCAATTGTTGTTTTTGTAGATCCTTTCAAAGAACCAACTTTTGGTTGTTGTTTTTTTCCATTGCTTTTGTGTTCTTTATTTCATTTTTTTCTGCTTTGATCTTTATTGTTTCCTTTCTTCTTGTGGCTGTGAGCTTCTTTTTCTGTTCTCTTTCTCTTTGTTTGAGTTGTATATAGCTAATGTTTTGATTTTGCCCCTTTCTTCTTTTTCGATGTGTGCATCTATTTTATAAATTGAACTCTGAGCACTGCCTTTGCTGTTGTCCCAGAGATTCTGGTATGATGTGTGTTATGGATTTAATTGTGGCCCCCCAAATACCTGTCAACTTGGCTAATCAATGATTTCCAGTATTGCGTGATTGTACATAATTTTGTCGTCTATTGTGATTTTCCTATGTGTTGTAAATCCTACCTCTGCGATATTAATGACGTGGGATTAGTGACAGTTATGTTAATGAGGCAGGACTCAATGTACAAGATTAGGTTGTGTCTTTAACCAATCTCTTTTGAGGTATAAAAGAGAGAAGCAAGCAGAGACACACGGGAACCTCATACCACCAAGAAAATAGTGTGAGCAGGATAGTGCATCCTTTGGACCCGGAATCCCTGTGCTGAGAAGCTCTTAGAATGGGGGAGGTTTGATGACGAGGACCTTCTCCCAGAGCCAACAGAGAAAGATAATCTTCCCTTAGAGCTGGTGCCCTGAATTCGAACTTCTAGACTACTGGACTGTAAGAGAATAAACTTCTGTTTGTTAAAGCCATCCACTTGTGGTATTTCTGTTATAGCAACACCAGATAACTAAGACAATGTGTTTTCATTCTCGTTTGATCCTAGGAATTTTTTGATTCCATCTTTGATTTATTCTATTACCCAGTTCTTTTTAAGCAAGGTGTTATTCAGTTTCCATGTTTTTGATTTTTTTTTTCCTTGCTCTTCTCGTAATTAATTTCTTACTTTTATGGCATTGTGATCAGAGAAAATGCTTTGTATTATTTCAGTGTTTTAGATTTGGTTGAGGGTTGCTTTGTGGCCTAAGATGTGGCCTATTCTGGAAAACATTCCATGTGAGTTGGAAAAGAATGTGTCATTTGCTGGTGGTGGGTGGAGTGTTCTATATGTATGCGTGAGGTCAATTTGGTTGACTGTGGCCTTTAGATCTTCTGTATCTTTGTTCAGTTTCTTTCTAGATAGTCTGCCCTTTAACTGAGAGTGGTGTGTTGAAGTCTCCTACTATTATTGTGGAACTGTCAATTTCTCTTTTTAGTGCTGTTAGAGTTTGTTTTATGTGTTTTGGACCCCTGTCTTTGGGTGGGTCGATCTTTATTATGGTTATGTCCTCATGGTGGATTGTCCCTTTAGTCATTATATAATGTCCTTCCTTGTCTTTTATGGTGAATTTTGTTTTAAATTCTATTTTATCTGAGATTAGTATTGCCACTCCTGCTCTTTTTTGATTGCAGTTTGTTTGATATGTTTTTTTCCAACCTTTGATTTTTAATATATTTATGTCTTTATTTCTTTGGTGTGTCTCTTGTAGACAGCATATCTATGGGTCCTTTTTTTTTTTTTTTTAATCCATTCTGTCACTCTCTGTTTCTTTATGGGTGCACTTAAGCCATTTACATTCAGTGTGATTACAGGTGTGAGTTTATTGCTGTCATTTTGTAGTGTGTGTGTGTGTGTGTGTGTGTGTGTGTGTGTGTGTGCTGCTGACATTTTCTTTGTTCCTCTTACTCTCCTGTGCTGAATTTCTTGTTTGTGGATTTTTTTTTCCATTTCTTTCATCTTTGTAGATTTTGTGTTTACTGAGACTTTATGTTTTTTTCTTTATCTTGATGAGCAAGTTTGTTAACTTTCTTTGTGCTTACCTTGAAATTTACCCCATCTTCCTAAGTTTAAACCAGTCTTTTATTACTTGACATCACCTTGCTTTTCTTTCCACTGGAAAGTTCTATACCTACACCATTTAGTCCCTATTTTATTGTTCTGATGTTGTTGTCTTTGCAGATTGACCTCTCTGATTCCCTTTGTAAAAAATGAACATAATTTTGATGTAGTTCTTAAATGTTTTTACTTGGAATTCTATTGTTTTCTTACTGAATTTTCACTTTAACCACATGAAACTATGTAAATATAACTACATTTAGGCTGTACTTACGATAGTTTTATGATATTATAATTTAAAGATGTAACTTTAATGTTGCTAGTTGTTTATGTCACTACTTTGCCATTACAGTCAGTGATATATGGGAATTATGATTTATGAATAACATCAGTACAAAAAAATTACTAAAGATTATGTATGGTCTGGTACGGAAGGAGGTCCATGGGGCAGGGAGTGACACAATGAGTTACCACACTGGGTGACACCAATCCTAGTGATGCCATTGTCCAGAATGGAACTTGGGTCTCCTGTAGGGAAAGTGAGAATTCTACCATGAACCACCACTGCCCTCTCTGCACTTCTTTATTTAGCTCTTAACCCACTGCAATTTAGGGTGTGCTCTTAGCACTCCACTGAGTCCACTCCTGCCAAGGTCACAGTGTCAAGAGCCCAATGGTCACTCTTCTGTTCTCATCTTACTTTACTCCCCTCTAGACTTCAGTGCTTATTACCACTCCCTCTTTCTTGAAAAGTTCTATTTCTTTGGCTTCCTGGTCAGCAAACACTCCTCATTCCTCTTGTCTATTTGGCCGATCCTTATCATTTGCCTTTCTGAGCTGCCCTTCCTCTGCACAGCCACCCCTTCTTAATAATCTACTTACTTATTTTTATTGTTAAGGATATATATAATAGAACACATACCAATTCAACAATTTCTCGATTTCTACATTTCCAATTCAGTCCTTTGCCCATTCTTTAAATGAGTGGTTTTCAAAGGGTGTATTTTTTGCTGCAAATGACTTCTTTAAGGTATTGAAAAACAAAGATATCACTTTGAGAACTAATGTGCACCTGACCCAAGCCATGATATTTTCAATCATCTCATATGCATGTGAAAGCTAGACAGTGAATAAGGAAGACCAAAGAGGAATTGATGCCTTTGAATTATGGTGTTAGTGAAGAATATTGAATACACCATGGATTGCCAGAAGATCCAACAAATCTGTCTTGGAGGAAGTACAGCCAGAGTGCTCTTTGGAAGCAAAGATGGCGAGACTTCGTCTCACATACGCTGGACATGTTATTAGTAGGAACCAGTCCCTACAGAAGGACATCATGCTTGGTAGAGTAGAGGATCAGGGGAAAAGAGGAAGACCCTTGATGAGATGGATTGACACAGTGGCTGCCACACTAGGCTGAAGCATAACAACAATTGGGAGGATGGCACAGGACCAGGCAGTGTTTCATTCTGTTGTACATAGGGCTGTTATGAGTCAGAGCCAACTTGATGGCACCTGACAATAACAGCCTCCAGAACTGTGAGACAATATATTTCTGTTGTTTTAAGCTACACAGTTTATAGTACTTTGTTATGGCAGCCCTAGGAAACTAATCCTGGTACCATACTGTCTCTGGCCTTTAGGAATTTGTACTTGCTACACCTTGTCCTTACACTTCTGAGAAGCCATCCTTGACATCTCAGTGTGAGGTAGGAATCCTCTTCTGGCTCCCAGAGCATTTGTGACTGCATTGACTTTTCGTTTGCTGCCTAGTCACTAGACTTTAAGTTCTGCCAGGGTAAGAACCATGTACTGTTGGTTGTTGTATCCCTAGTGCCTGGCCCAGGTTCAGGCTCACAGTAAGCATTCCTTCCCTTGATATCCTGGGCAGAGATTTGGATACATATCTTCACATCAAAATAAGTAGCATTTATTTGAAAAATTGCAAATCTCTGGTCCAACAGAAACTAATGTAGACAAATGGTGGAATGTCTCCATCAAAACCAGCTTATCACGCGGCCAATCTAAGATAAATAAAGGTCTCGGGAGATGGACATCTTTTCTCCCAGGATTCTTCTTGAGAGACGGTGTCTTTCCTTCTTTAGTGTTTTTGTCAGAAAATCAATTGTTTAATTATTCGTTGAGTCAGGCCAGGTCATTTTGAAAGCAGTCTTCACAGCGAGCAAAGATTTGTCAAATTTGACATTATTCCTGCTATCAGAATAGATTAGTTATGCAATTTAATACTTTATCTGTCCACAAAACACAATGATGAAGATGTCGCTGCCACCTTTGAGAGAATGAAAGACCTTCTTGATTGTTTTTATTCTCTCACTAACTTATCAAGTGAATAAAACTTGAAAGTAATAAAATGAGACTCAGGAAATGATGCTAATTTTGGTTTACAGTTCTAAATCCCTTAATTATCAGCAGCTTAACTGCCTCTCTTAACTTCCCTTTGACTTTGCACAGAATGCATGCAGTCAATGATTCAAGACACTGGAGGGGACCAGGTGGATAGGTCATGAAGGTGAAGTGGTACAGCTGGATTATGACCTCAACACATTTGTTTGTGGCCTGGAAGGGGCCTCTGCACCTCTCTGAACATGATTTTCTTCAGTGGTATACTAGGAATGAGAATTCCCACTTTGCAGGATTATTGTGATGAAGGAATGGTCCCTGGAATCAAGGAGATACTCCTCTACCAAGACATACAATCCAGTATGATTTCTTCTCCTCTACTCCTTAAGCATTATCTTCAGCCATAGATATTGGGTGCCATTGAGTCAACTCCAATTCGTGGTGACCTTATGTATAACAGAATGAAATGTTGCTGGGTCCTGTGTCATCTCCATGATTGTCTTAGTTATCTAGTGCTGCTGTAACAGAAATAACACAAGGGAATGGCTTTAACAAAGAGAAATTTATTCTCTCACAGTCTAGGAGGCTAGAAGCCTGAATTCATGTTGCCAACTCCAGGAGAAAGCTTTTCTCTCTGTCGGCTCTGGGGGAAGGTCCTTGTCAGTAATCTTCCCCTTGTGTAGGAGCTTCTCAGCCTAGGAACCCTGGGTCCAAAGGACATTCTCTGCTCCCAGTGCTACTTTCTTGGTCGGTGGTATGAAGTCCCCCAGTCTCTCTGCTCACTTCTTTCTTATATCTCAAAAGAGATTGACTCAAGATACAACCTAATCTTGTAGATTTAGCCCTGCCTCATTAATCTAACTGCTTCTAATCCTGCCTCATCAACATCCTAGAGGCAGGATTTAAAACATATAGGAAAATCACATCAGATCACAAAATTGTGGACAATCACACAATACTGGGAATCATGGCCCAGCCAAGTTGACACACATTTTTGGGGGACACAATTCAATTCATATGTTTGAGCTCATTGTTGCAGCTATTGTGTCAATCCATTTCATTGAGTGCTTCCCTTGTTTTCAGTGACCCTCTACTTTACCAACCACGATGTCCTTTTCTAGCAACTGGTCTTTCCTGATGATGTGTCCAAAGTAAACAAGATAAATTCTCACCATCCACACTTCTAAGGAGGATTCTGGTTGTATTTCTTCTAAAACAAATTTGTTTGTTCTATAGCAGAACATCTCATTTTTCCCTTGTAATTAGACCCCTCTGTTAGAGTTTGAGTCCTTAACAGAATGTCTCTAAGATGATAATTCCATATTTATCTCTGTGGGATTAAAGAGATTTTGGAGTTCAGTAAAAACCATTAGGCTAGCACAAAGGGTGGCAGGACTAGGATGAAATTTTCTTCACTGGAACTTCCAGTGACTTTGGAACTTTGAAAGCAATTCAGCTTTACCTTTTCAAAGACCTCAATTCTCTCTACAGAGATAACTTGACTCCACAATTCACCAGTCTTCAAAGCATGCTGTTAGCATTTTGGTTGGCTAGTATTAACTCACGAGTTCCCCTGCACCACAGGCCAAGATGAGAGCTCTTTCCTGTGGTCCTCCATGAGGACCAGGACCATACATGTTTCTATACTGCTGTATCCTCTAGGACAGTCCTTGACACCTAAAACAACAACAACAACAAAAACCCCAATGCCATCAAGATGATTCCGACTCATAGCAACTCTAAAGGACAGAGTAGAACTGCCCCATAAGATTTCTAAGGAATGCCTGGTACATTTGAATTGCCAACCATTTGGTTAGCAGCTGTAACTCTTAACTACTATGTCACCTGGGTGTCCACCCTTGATGCCTAGTAGGGGCTTAAAACATAACTGTTGAGTGAATGAATGAACATATCTCACCTATTCAAGGAATCAAGTACTGATACTGGCTTTCTCTTTAGGCATGCATGATCAGTAGTTTTATGTTCCCAAAACCTTATCTTATAAAATTTGCAGCCCACATTTATACAAAGCCAATAGCCAACACCATCATAAATGGAGAGAGTCTGAAAGCATTCCCCTTAAGAATGGGAAACAGACAAGGATGCTCTTTATCACCACTGTTATTGAACATTGTGCTGGATGTCCTAGCCAGAGCAATTAGGCTAGAAAAAGAAATAAAGGGCATCCAAATTAGTAAGGAAGAAGTAAAAGTATCTCTATTTGCAGTTCAAATGATCTTATACACAGAAAACCCCAAAGTATCCACAAGAGAACTACTGGAACTAGTAGAAGATTTCAGCAAAGTATCAGGATATAAGATAAACATACAAAAATCAGTTGGATTCCTCTACATCAACAAAGAGAACATCGAAGAAGAAATCACCAAATCAATACCATTTACTATCGCCCCTAAGAAGATAAAATATTTAGGATCAAATCTAACCAGAGATATAAAAGACCTATACAAAGAAAACTACAAGACAGTACTGCAAGAAACCAAAAGAGACCTACATAAGTGGAAAAACATACCTTGCTCATGGATAGGAAGACTCAACATTGTGAAAATGTCTGTTCTACCAAAAGTGATCTATAGATAGAATGCAATCCCGATTTAAATTCCAACAACATTTTTTAGTGAGATGGAAAAACAAATCACCAACTTCATATGGGAAGGGAAGAGGCCCTGGATAAGTCGAGCATTACTGAAGAAGAAGAACTAAGTGGGAGACCTCAAACTACCTGATTTTAGAAACTGTTATACTGCCACAGTAGTCAAAACAACCTGGTACTAGTACAACAACAGATACATAGACCAAAGGAACAGAATTGAGAATCCAGATATAAAATCATCCACCTATGAGCAGCTGATATTTGACAAAGGTTCAAAGTCCATTAAATGGGGAAAAGACAGTCTCTTTAACAAATGGTACTGGCATAACTGGATATCCATCTGCAAAAAAATGAAACAAGACCCACACCTCACACCATGCACAAAAATGAACTCAAAATGGATCAAAGATCTAAATATAAAATCTAAAATGATAAAGATCATGGAAGAAAAAATAGGGACAACACTAGGAGCCCTAATACATGGCATAGACAGTATATAAAACATTACTAACAATGCACAAACACCAGAAGAGAAACTAGACAACTGAGAGCTCCTAAAAATCAAACACTTACGTCCATTGAAAGACTTCACCAAAAGAGCAATAAGACTACCTATAGACTGGGAGAAAATTTTTGGCTATGACAAATCCGATCAGCATCTAATCTCTAAAACCTACAAGATACTGCAAAACCTCAACAACAAAAAGACAAATAACCCAATTAAAAAATGGACAAAAGATATGAACAGGCACTTCACCAAAGAAGACATTGGGGCAGCTAACAGATACATGAGGAAGTGCTCATGATCATTAGCCATTAGAGAAATGCAAATCAAAACTACAATGAGATTTCATCTCACTCCAACAAGGTTGACATTAATCCAAAAAACACAAAATTATAAATGTTGGAAAGGTTGTGAAGAGACTGGAACACTTCTACACTGCTGGTGGGAATGTAAAATGGTACAGCTACTTTGGAAATCGATTTGGTGCTTCCTTAAAAAGCTAGAAATAGAAGTACTATATGATCCAGCAATCCCCATCCTTGGAATATATCCTAGAGAAATAAAAGCCTTCACATGAATAGATATAAGCACACCTATGTTCGTTGCAGCACTGCTTACAATAGCAAAAAGATGGAAAAAACCTAGGTGCTCATCAATAGATGAATGGATAAACAAATTATGGTATGTTCACACAATGGAATGTTATACAACAATAAAGAACATGAATCCATGAAACATCTCATTATGTGGAGGAATCTGGAAGGCATTATGCTGAGTGAAATTACTCAGTTGCAAAAGGACAAATATTGTGTGAGACCACTATTATAAAAACTCAAGAAAAGATTTAAACACAAAAGAAAATATTCTTTGATGGTTACGAGGGTGGAGAGGGAGGGAGGGAGGGGGTATTCACTAAGTAGATTAAAAAAAAAAAAGTAGATAGTAGACAAGAATTATTTTAGGTGAAGGGAAGGGCAGCACATGTTACAGGAGAAGTCAGCACAACTGGACTAATCCAAAAGCTAAGAAGTTTCCTGAATACAACCAAACACTTCAAGGGATAGAGTAGCAGGGGCGGAGGTCTGGGAACCATGATTTCAGGGGACATCTAGGTCAAATGGCATAAAAAAGTATATTAAGAAAACGTTCTACATCCTACTTTGGTGAGTGGCATCTGGGGTCTTAAAAGCCAGCAAGCGGCCATCTAAGATGCATCAATTGTCCCATCCCACCTGGAACAAAGAAGAATGAAGAACACCAAAGACAAAAGGAAAATATGAGCCCAAGAGAAAGAAAGGGCCACATAAACCAGAAACTCCATCAGCCTGAGACTGGAAGAACCGGATGGTGCCCAGTTACCACCAATGATTGCCCTGACAGGGAACACAACAGAAAATCCCTGATGGAGCAGGAGAAAAGTGGGATGCAGACCTCAAATTTGAGTAAAAAGACCACACTTAATGGTCTGAGACTGGAGGGACCCCAGAGTTCATGGCCCCTGGACTCTCTGTTAGCCCAAAACTAAAACCATTCCCGAAGCCAACTCTTCAGACAAAGATTAGACTGGGCTATAAGACATAAAATGATACTGGTGAGGAGTGTGCTTCTTAGCTCAAGTAGACACATGAGTCTATGCGGCAGCGCCTGTCTGGAGGAAAGATGAGAAGGCAGAGGGGGACAGAAACTAGGTTGAATGGACACAGGAAATACAGGCTGGAGAGAAGGAATGTGCTGTCCAATTGTAGGGAGAGCAACTAGCGTCACATAACAATGTGCGTATTAAGTTTTCGCATAAGAAACCAACTTGAATTGTAAACTTTCACTTAAAGCACAATTTTAAAAAATCGCAGCTCAAAGGATTTTCTATATGTTAACCTGATGATAAACAGGTTAACATATGAAAACCTGTTAACTACTCTGAGCTACTGTATTTTGGTACCTATCTAGATATAGCTGATTCTTTGGAATGTTTTGCAGCTCATCCTTGATTAGACAGTTAGAGGAGATGAGGAGAAATTTGTGAGAAAGCCAATTAAAGCCCCAATGGAAAGAATTTAATGACCTGCAGTAATTTGGTGCTCTCAGGGCAAAGTCTCAGATCTCTCCCTCTCCAAGCCAATGCTTGCTTTCCTAACCTTTTCAAGGCTTTTGTAATTTTTTTCTTTTCTTTTTTTTGGTTGCTATCGTTGGTGTTAAAATTCCTAGTGAAATACTGACCATTTAGATACTAGCCTACAGCGCTCACTTTAGTAAATGAGTAAATTCAAGAAATGTCTTTCTCTGTGTGAATTTTATCAGATTTATACCTTGGGAAGGCACGAGGTGGAATTGGAATAGTCGGGGAATCAAATATACGGTGTCTGGAACAACCCTATCATCACTGCCAGCTTCAAATTACTGTGTTGGTTATCAAATGAAATATCCTAGGAAAACATCAATTAACTGAACATCAGCTTTCCAGGAACTTCAAGTAATTTGTCTAAACAACAAAACTCAACCAAGTTCTAATATGCATAGAGCATATATTTAGTCTACATTTTTCATATTACTATCATCAAAATCTACTTACAGTATTAAACAATAAGAAGTGATGTGAACCGGATGGTCTGGAGCTTCCATAGCTGTCCCATAGCACTTTCTGTGATGATGGACATGTTCTACAACTGTGCTATCCAATATGATGGCTACTAGGCACATGTGGCTATTGAGCCCTTAAAATGTAGCTAGTATGACTGAGGAACTGAATTTTTAATTTAATTGAAATCATATTAAATTAAATTGAATTATTAGACAGCCTGGCCCTATAATATTTTGAGTCAATAATATATTTTGAATCAATAATATATTTTTTGCAAGACCAACTACTGCTTCATTGCAAATACCTTTTTTCAATAACATAAACATTGCCTTTTTTTTTTATACGTGTGGATGTCACTGGATGGAAAACACAGGAATCAAAATCAAATGATGCATTGCATTGAGCAAATCTGCTACAAAAGACCTCTTTAAAGTAATAAAAAGCAAAGATGTCACTCTGAGGATTAAGGTGCACCTGACTCAAGCCATGGTATTTTCGATTACCTCATATGCATGTGAATGCTGAACAATGAATAGGGGAGACTGAAGAAGAATTGAGGCCTTCGAATTGTGGTGTTGGTGAAGAATATTGAATAGACTGCCAAAAGAAGGAACAAGTCTGTCTTGGAAGAGTTAACAGCCAGAACGCTTCTTAGAAGCAAGGATGGCGGGACTATGTCTCATGTACTTTGGACATGTTATCAGGAGGGACTAGTCCATGGAGAAGGACATCATGCTTGGTAAAACAGACGGTCAGCGAAAAAGAAGAAGACCCTCAACAAGTTGGATTGACACAGTGGCAGCAACAATGGGCTCAGACATAACAATGATTGTGAGGATGGCTCAGGACTGGGCAGTGTTTTGTTCTGTTGTACGTAGGGTTGCTATGAGTCAAAACCGACTCGATAGCACCTAACAACAACAATATATATATTTTATTAGGAAATATTTTAAATGTTCGGAAAAGTACAGAGAATAGTATTATAAACCACCACCTGGAATAAACATGTTAATCTTTTGTTGTATTTGTTTCAGATTTTTTAAAAAAGAAATAAAACATTAAAGATAGAACTGAAGTTCACTTTGCAACCCTGTCCTTTCTCTGTCTCCTCCATGCCTAGAAGCATGTGTGTGTATCCTTCACATCCATGGTTTTATAGTTTAAATTAAGTCTTAAAAACAATGTGTATGTAAGTTTTTAAACAATTTGAACAAATGGCATTATATTGTATATATCATCCCACGTTTTCTCCCACTCATTATTATGCTTTAGGGTTCTACCCATGTTGATGTGTATAAATCAATTTCATTCATTTTAAACTCATAGTGACCCTAGAGGTCCAATTTATAAATATACCAGAAATTATTTATCTTGTTCCCTAAAGATGAACATTTGGGTTGTTCCTAACCATTTATTTATTTTTGTTATTACAAATAATGTTGTGATGAGCAAATTGGTTTATTTTTTCTTGGGCTTATATGGGAGAGTTTTACTATGGTCACTTGTATTTCTCGTGATTGCTAATATATCTGGACTTGTTTTTACTACCTTACTTTATGATTTTTCTATTTCCCATTCATTTTTTTTGCTTCTCTCTCCAACTGTTTGGAAATTATACATTCGATTTCTATTCTTTTGGTGGTTAATTGTTAGCATGCACGATTAAGAGAGGTTAGATCTAATCAATATCCCTATCATTTTCTCAACTCCAGTAACCCTCTCCCACCTTCCAAATTTTTTTTGTTGGATAATATTTTAGTTGCACATTTTTTAAACTCCCAATAGGTCATCATCATTATTAATGTTATAATTTTACAGTAGATATCATTTGGATTTACCAACTGCTATGTCAATTTCTTTTTTTACCATTGCTTTCTGCAGCCCACACCTTACTTCTGATAGTTCTTTTAGTGAGGGACTGTTAAAGGTAACATTTCTTAGATTTCTATGTCTACAAATAACTTTATCTACTCATCCCTGCGTGATGATTTGGCCTGGGCTCCAGGTATTACTTCTTTTCTATGCTCTCTGTCGCTTCTTCCGGGATTGCTATTAAATGTATGCTGAATCTTTTCCTTCTGTATTATCCATCTCTTAATTTCTTTCAGACTTTCTATCTCTTTATCTGTATGAGCTGCATTCTGGATGATTCCCTCAAATCTACCATTCAGTTCATTAGTCCCCTCTTTTTCAGATTAGTCTATTGTTTAACGTGTTCATTGGATTTTAAATTTTAATTATATTTTTATTTCTAGGAGTTCAGTTGAATTCTTTTAAAAAGTTTCACAGTCTATTCCTTTTAGCGCTCTTTTTTTTTTTTTTCTCGTATTATTGGATGCTTGAATTATATGATTTTAAAGTCTCTTTAAGATTGTTTTACAACTGTAGTTCTTGGCTCTGAATTTTGTTGCGTTTGTTGTGTTTGCTGATTTTCTCTTACAGTAGCTGTTTACTTCATAAGTTTAGTCATTTTTTATTGTGAGCTCATCTTCAGTGAGAGTGGTTTTCTGTGAGATACATGGCCTTGGTTTTGGAGCCAACCTTGTGTGGTCTTTTCACTTTTGCCTGTGCTAGGATCCTATTGATTACAGGCCAGCTTTATGTTAGTTTCTCAAAAAGAGCTCCTGTGCCACATTGGTAGTGTGGACTCAAACCATATACCTGTGCATGATGTTAAGTTAATGGTCTGCTTTCTTGGGAACGACTCTTTTACTTCCCATGGCCTTGGGGGGTGGTCAGCTTCTTGTATCTCTGGCCAGTGAAAGCACTTCTTTCTTCTATGCTTGTTTCACAGGCTAAGAGCCTTCATAGCTCCCTGTTTTTTGCAGGGATTCAGTTACCATTCCCTACCAGTCAGGGGCCTAAGACCCTGGGTAGGGGTTTAATCACAGTCTCTGTAGAATTTATCTGGTTCAACTACCCACATGGACTGTTTATTTTCAGCTCTTGCTTCCTGCTTTGGAACTTGTTTTCCAACTTGATCGTGTATTTAAAAATTGGAGATAGGAGTTATATTTTATCCAGCTTCTATGTGATAGGAATGGAAGAATCTGCCAGTCTGCAAAACGGATTGAAATATCCAATAATAAACTATTCCAATTTAGTCCACAGGAAATTACTTGCCTATTTTGAGCCTTGGTTTGCCTTAAGTGTATGTGAAAATAATATCAGTACCTATCTAACAGGATTGTTGTGAAGATTAGAGAACATAACAGAAGTGTTACCTAGATATCAGTGAGGGTCCTGTTACCCCCTTAAATTTAGATTAAAAATTTCCCCAAGCCCCATTCTAAGCACAGTGGTGGGACTGGGGATGCTTACATTCTTCTGCTCATCTCTAGTTCTGAGTATCAGCATCTGGTGATTTAGTTTGGTTTAAGAATTGCTTGTACATCCTGAACATGCTCCTGCACCTCTAGCACGTTGTATTACACCACATGAGAAATCTCTGCAAACAAACAAAAACACAAGCCATTCGTAAGGCACTGTGTTTTGTGTAGCAGACACAATAGAAGACATTGTTGAACTAAAATGGAAGAATCCCGTGGCTATTTCTGCAATTTAAGATCCACCCACCTACCATATTGACGTACCCTTCCCTCTCCTTCTGTCCCTCTCATCTCTCCTCCTCATCCCATTTCTCTGTGAGTACTCTAAGACACAAATTTTTTCTCACTCTATGAGGCAAAGCAATTGGGCTGTCTCTAGCCTTGAGTCCCAAATTTACTTCCATATTCACTTTGCATAATCAAACTAAGGAGAACAGTAAAATTGGGCTTTCCAGATAAGAGACTGTCTTTCCTTGTTTTTGTCTAACAAAACATACGTTAGCTATTCCTTTTTCTATTTCTAAAACCTGTGATTCTAAATCAGATTTAATAATTAACTAAGCAGAATTGATTTAAAAGGGAACCATGGAGACAAAACACTGATCACTCCATAAACTCAATTGAAATTAGTTTTGAATTCCATATATGCGTGCTCCTTCACTAATGCATATGAATGAAGAGAATAGAGATGGCTGGGTGCAAGCGAGGTGTGATAACATTGAACTAGCAGAAAACAAAAAACACAAATGTAAGCTTATAAAGAGGTTCTCAACCTCATTCATAATCAGGGAAATGCAAATTATAACCTAACCGCGAGGAAATACCATTTTATTCTCACTAGATTGACAAAAAATTGGAGTTTGATAATACCAAGTGTTGGTGACGATATGGAGTAACAGTGACTCCCATACATTGCTGGTGGGAATATAAATTAGTTCAACCACTCTGTGTAACAGTTTGATATTATCTGGCAAAATACAAGAAGTGCCTACCCTTCTAGGTAGGTGTCCTAGAGAAATTCTTAAACATGTGCACCTGAAACATGACAAAAATTGTCATACCAGCACACATCAAAAGAGCTCCAAACTGGAATCAACCCAAATGTCCAATCCAGTAAAATGGATAAATAAATTTCATATTATTTATACAATGGCATTCCATACAGCACAATAGAAATGAACATAATTTACAGCTGTGCATGAAACAGGGATAAATCCTTTAATCATCATAGGAAGAACATGTATAGAATGTATAGAACGAATCATTTCTGTAAGTCCAAAACCAGGTAGAACGAGACTATATTCACAACCAGTCAGTTCTTCTGTGTCCCTCTCTTCTTCTTCTCTCTCTCTTCTCCTGTCCCTCTCTCCTGACACTTTGAGATTACCTTTGAGCCAGTGTCTTAATTCGTTAGCTTGGGCCCTTCTTTGAGTGATGCTTCTGCTATATTCTTCCGGTTTCATTTGAGTGCCAACTCTGTGCACCTTCTTGGTGCTGACGGCAAATCAGAAAAACCTGCCATCCCTGAGCTGATGTTTTAGCGGTGGAAGACAATAAACAAAATAAATATGTGAAGTACATAGTATATTACAGAGTGATAAGTACTATGGAGAAAATAAAGTCAGGAAGGGCTGGAATTTTAAATAAGGTGGTCAGGGAAGACCTTTCTATGAAGACGATATTTAAGCAAAGACTTGAAGGAGTGAAGAAGTTAGTCATGCCACTATGTGAGGAAGAGCTTTCCAGGCAGAAGGGACAGAAAGTTCAAAGGCCCTGAGGCCTTTTCAATCATCGTTTTAGAATCTGTGATGGTTAAGGCTGTGTGTCGGTTTGGCTGGGCCATGATTCTCAGCGGTTTGGCAGTATGATGTAGTTTGGCAGCTACGTAATGATGTAATCATCTCCATAATGAGATCTGATATAATGTGATCACCTCCATGATGAGATCTACTATGAGCAACCAATCAGTTGAAAGGGAGTTTCCTTGGCGATGTGGCCGGCATCCTATACATGTGTCTTTCTGGCAAAGCTTACTAGCTTTGCTTGCTCTGGATCTTGGAGCTAACTCCTGTTCATCTGATCTCCAGTTCTTGGAACTTTAGCTAGCAGCTTACCTGCCAATCTTGGGATTTGTCAGCCTCTGCAGCCTGTGAGCCAGTGGCCTGGATCTGATCTGTCAATCTTGGATTCACCAGCCTCTGCAGCTACGTGAGTCAGAAGCCTCCATCCGGACCTAAGAACTTGAGACTTTCCAGCCTCTACAATCTTGTGAGCCTTTTTCTTGATATAAATCTCTCTCTATATATATGTATATATAACCCCTTGCCATAGAGTTGATTCTAACTCATAGTGAGCCTACAGGACAGAGTAGAACTGCCCCATAGGGCTTCCAAGGAGCAGCTGGTAGATTCGAACTGCTAACCTTTCAGTCAGCAGCTGAGCTCTTAATGATTGTGCCACCAGGGCTCCGAACACACACACACACACACACACACACACACACACACACACGGAGACCCTGGTGGTGTAGTGGTTAAGACCTACAGCTGCTAACCAAAAGGCCAGCAGTTGGAATCCACCAGGCGCTCCTTGGAAACTGTATGGGGCAGTTCTACTCTGTCCTATAGGGCCACTATGAGTCGGAATTGACTTGACGGCAATGGGTTTTTTGTTTTGTACATATATATATATACATGCTTCACTGATTTTGCTTCTCTAGAGAGCCCAGCCTAAGACAGTTGGTACTGAGAGTGGTTTTAGAGAACCAAAATTGTAAGAATGAGTTTTCTAAATTGGTTCTCAAGGCAGGTTAGTAGTCTTAAAGATGTTGATGACTCTGCTTCCAGTAGTAAAGAGCACACTTCTAATCCATGGTGTGCGGTGGCAACACTGTTGTTGTTAGGTCCCGTCGAGTCGATTTCAACTCATAGCGACCCTCTGCACAACAGAACGAAATACTGCCGGGTCCTGCGCCATCCTTACAATCGTCATTACGCTTGAGCCCACTGTTACAGCCACTGTGTCAATCCACCTTGTTGAGGGTCTTCCTCTTTTCTGCTGACTCTGTATTTACCAAGCGCGATGTCCTTCTCCAGGGACTGATCCCTCCTGGCAACATGTCCAAAGTATGTAAGATGCAACCTTGCCATCTTGCTTCTAAGGAGCATTCTGTTTGTACTTCTTCCAAGACAGATTTGTTCATTCTTTGGCAGTCCATGGTATATTCAATATTCTTCGCCAACACCACAATTCAGAAGTGTCAGTTCTTCTTCGGTTGTCTATCTTTCACGTGCATATGATGCAATTGAAAATACCATGGCTTGGGTTAGATGCATCTAGTCTTCAAGGTGACATCTTTGCTTTTCCACACTTTAAAGAGGTCCTTTGCAGCAGATTTGCCCAATACAATGCATCTTTGATTTCTTGACTGCTACTTCCATGGGTGTTGATTGTGGATCCAAGTAAAATGAAATGACAACTTCAATCTTTTCTCCATTTATCATGATGCGGCTTATTGATCCAATTGTGATGATTTTTATTTTCTTTATGTTGAGGGAAACCCTGGTGGTGTAGTGGTTAAGTGCTAACCAAAGGGTCGGCAGTTCAAATCTGCCAGGCACTCCTTGGAAACTCTATGGGGCAGTTCTACTCTCTCCTATAGGGTGGCTATGAGTCGGAATCAACTTGACTGCACTGTGTTTATTTTTTTTGGTTTTATGTTGAGGTGTAATCCATACTGGAGGCTGTGGTCTTTGATCTTCATAAGTAAGTACTTCAAGTCCTTTTCACATTCAGCAAGCAAGGTTGTGTCATCTGCATAACCCAGTTTGTTGATGGCTCTTCCTCCAATCCTGATGCCCCGTTCTTCTTCATATAGTCCAGGTTCTCAGATTATTTGCTCAGCATACAGATTGAATAGGTAACATGAAAGTATACAACCCTGACACATACCTTTCCTGACTTTAAACTGCTCCGTATCCCCTTGTTCTGTCCAAACAACTGCTTCTTGATCTACATACAGGTTCCTTATAAGCACAATTAAGTGTTCTGGAATTCCCATTCTTTGCAATGTTATCCATAATTTGTTATGATCCACACAGTCGAATGCCTTTGCATAGTTGATGAAACACAGGTAAACATCCTTCTGGTATTCTCTGCTTTCAGCCAGGATCCATCTGACATCAGCAATGATATCACTTGTTCTGTGTCCTCTTCTGAATCCAGCCTGAATTTCTGGTCATTTCATGTTGATATACTGCTGCAGCTGCTTTTGAATGATCTTCAGCAAAATTTTGCTTGCGTGTAAAAATGATATTGTGCTATAATTTCCGTATTTGGTTGGATCGCCTTTCTTGGGAATAGGCATAAATAGGGATCTCTTCCAGTCAGTTGGTCAGGAAACTGTCTTCCATATTGCTTGGCATAGATGAGTGAGCACATCCAGTACTGCATCCGTTTGTTGAAATATCTCAGTTGATATTCCATCAATTCCTGGAGCCTTGTTTTTCGCCAATGCCTTCAGTGCAGCTTGGACTTCTTACTTCAGTACCATCAGTGGTCCCTGATCATATGCTACCTCTTGAAATGGTTGAACATGAACTAATTTTTTGGTATAGTGACTCTGCGTGTTCCTTCCGTCTCTTTTTTTTTGATGCTTCCTGTGTCGTTTAATATTTTTCCCATAGAATCCTTCACTGTTGCAACTTGAGGCTTGGATTTTTTTCTTCAGTTCTTTCAGCTTGAGAAACAGCTAGGGCTAGCGGGTTCTTCCCTTTTGTTATTCTCTCTCCAGCTCTGCACATGTCATTAAAATACTTTACTTGGTTTTCACCAGCTGCCCTTTGAAATTTTCTGTTTAGTTCTCTTACTTCATTATTTCTTCCTTTTGCTTTAGCTGCTTGGCTTATGAGAGTAAGTTTCAGAGTTTCCTCTGACATCCATCTGGTCTTTTCTTTCTTTCCTGTCTTTTCAATAACCTATTGGTTTCTTCATCTATGATGTCCTTTAGGTCATTCCACAGCTCATCTGGTTTTTGGTCATTAGTGTTCAACGTGTCAAATCTATTCTTGAGATGGTCTCTAAATTCAGGCGGGATATACTCAAGGTCACATTTTGGCTCTCATGGACTTGCTCTGATTTCCTTCAGTTTCAGCTTGAACTTGCATATGAGCAATTGATGGTCTATTTCACAGTGGCCCCTGGCCTTGTTCTGACTGATGATATTGACCATTTTCCATTGTCTCTTTCCCAGATGTAGTCGATTTGATTCTTGTGTGTTCCATCTGGCGAGGTCCATGTATATAGTCGCTGTTTATGTTAATAAAGTAAGGTATTTGCAATGAAGAAATTTTTGGTCTTGCAAAATTCTATCATTCAATCTCTGGCATTGTTTCTATCACCAAGACCATATTTTCCAACTACCGATCCTTCTTTGTTTCCAACTTTCACATTTCAATCACCAGTAATTATCAATGCATCCTGATTGCAAGTTTGATCAATTTCAGACAGCAGAAGCTGATGAAATCCTCAGTTTCTTCATCTTTGGCCTTTGTGGTTGGTGTGTAAATTTGAATAATAGTCGTATTAACTGGTCTTCCTTGTAGGCATATGGATATTATCCTATCACTGACAGTGTTGTACTTCAGGATAGATCTTGAAATATTCTTTTTGACGCTGAATGCAGTTCCATGCCTCTTCAAGTTGTCATTCCCGGCATAGTAGCTATATGATTGTCCTATTCAAAATGGCCAATACCAGTCCATTTCAGCTCATTAATGCCTAAGATATCGATGTTTATGTGTTCCCATTTCATTTCTGATGATTTCCAATTTTCCTAGATTCATACTTTGTACATCCCAGCTTCTGATTATTAATGGATGTTTGCAGCTGTTTTTTCTCATTTTGAGTCATTCCACATCAGCAAATGAAGGTCCTGAAAGCTTTACTCCATTCATGTCATTAAGGTCGACTCTACTTTGAGGTGGCAATAGGAATACACAAAATATGACCACCAATAGATCAGGTAGTGGTCAGAGACAAGGCTCTGGGTGATCACATGTTTAATACCTTTCTATAATTTTGTCAGAATGAGAAGTATAAGGAAGCTGGTTGGTCCTGCTTTTGCTAGATAAAGTGTTGAAAGAGATGAGCTCAGGGATTCAGAGTCACAGCTCAAGTGCTTCATAAATTACTTCAGAGTTACCACTTGTGCCTTGAAAGAAAGTCTTATTTCATGTAGTAACAGAGCTGATATTGCTGAAAACCAAGCACATAGTCTTATTGTAAGAGTGGCTGAATTACAACACCAATTGAATTCTCAACTTCAAGTGGTGTCTGAGGTTAAAATGAGGGTATGGATTGGGAAAACATGGGATCCTGAAACTTGGCATGGGGACGTATGGGCAGATAATCAGGAAGCTGGGGACACTGAGCCTCTAAATTCCATTGAATCACTCCTGTCAACAGAACCAGCCATCTGACTTCCATCTGAAGAAATTAATCCTTCTTTGTCTGCTAAGCCACGCTCCCCAGTAAAACCATTAGCCTGTCCATCCCCTTCTGATGACATTAACCCAGCTGTGTCTGAAGAGCCTTTGTCTGAGTCATTACTTAGGGTATTGCCTGAAGCAGATGCCTTATAAGATGTTGCTGAATGTTCTCAGAACACATCCCCACCACTCATTTTTGCTTCTAGACCTATAACTAGACATAAGTCCCAGGAATCTTACTGACATCTTCTTGAAAAAATCTCTAAATTTTCTTTCACTGTTAGATGGTTCTTGCTGTAAGTATAAGATTCACTCGGCTTTTTACAATGAAAGAGAAATTTTCTATAATTTGTGAACCGTAATGTGCATGAAGGAAGAGTCTTGGGGTAAAGGAACACTTGAAGTCATGTTTTTTATTTTAATGATTTATTTTATTTTATGTTCATTTAGGCTAGCGTGATTTACTATATACAGAGCACAAACACGAGCATCAGGGAAACACAGGTTCCAGTCCACTTGAGCAACTTACTTAACCTTCCTGGATGAAAAAAGATAAAATAATACCCACCTTGAAGCATTGTGGGAAGATTGGGAGAAAATACATGCAAAGTGCCTGACACATAAAAAAAAAAAAAAAAAAACTAGACACATAATAGCGGATTAATATTTAATAGTTCTTTTTGTTGTTGTCATTGTTAGGTGCCATCAAGTCAGTTCTGACTCATACGGACTGTCTTAGTCATCTAGGGCTGCCATAACAGAAATACCACAAGTGGATGGCTTTAACAAAGAGAAATTTATTTCCTCGCAGTAAAATAGGTTAAAACTCCAAATTCAAGGTATCAGCTCCAGGGGAAGGCTTTCTCTGTCAGCTCTGGAGGAGGGTCCTTGTCCTCAATCTTCCCATGGTCGAGGAGCTTCTCAGGCGCAGGGACCCCAGGCCCAAAGGATGCACTCTGCTCCTGGTGCTGCTTTCTTGGTGGTATGAGGTCCCCAACTCTCTGCTTGCTTCCCTTTCCTTTTATCTCTTGAGAGATAAAAGGTGGTACAGGCCACACCCCAGGAAAACTCTCTTCACCTTGGATCAGGGAGGTGACCTGAGTAAAGGGGGTGTTACAGTCCCACCCTAATCCTCTTAACATAAAATTACAATCACAAAATGGAGGACAACCACACAGGGCCTAACAAAGTTGATACACAGATTTTGGGGGGACATAATTCAATCCATGACAGCTATCCTGAGGACAACAGAACAAAATACTGCCTGACCCTGTGCCATCCTCACAGTCATTGCTAATATTTGAGCCCATTGTTGGCAGCCACTGCATCAGTCTATCTCATTGAGGGTCTTCTGCTTTTTCATGGACCCTCTGCTTTACCAAGCATGATGTCCTTCTCCAGGGATGATTCCCTCCTGATAACATGTGCAAAATACGTGAGGCAAAATCTCACAATCCTCACCTCTAAGGAGCAGTCTAGCTGTACTTTTTCCGAGACAGCTTTGTTTGTTCTTCTGGCAGTCCATAGTATATTCAATATTCTTTGCCAATACCATAATTCGAAGGAAGCTAAAAGTAAATTTTTCTATAAATTTAGTTAAATACATACAGATGGGCATTTTAAAGTCAAAAAAGTTAATGATAATTCTCTAACATGTACCTGCATAGATAGATATAGTAATGTAGATACAGTGCTTGGCTGCTAACTGAAAATTTGGCAGTTAGAACTCACCAGCCACTCCACAGAAGAAAGATGTGGTAATATGCTCCCATTAGGGTTACAGCCCCGGAAACCCTATGGAGCAGTTCTACTTGGTCCTATAAGGTCACTATGAATTGCAATCAACTCTATGGCAATGGCTTTTTATATGCTAATATAAATTCTGTCTTAGGGTTCTCTAGAGAAACAGAACCAGTATCACCGGTTTTATAAATATATAATCAAACAAATACCAAACCTATTGCAGTTGAGTATATATAGAGAGAGAGAGAAAGAGAGAGATTTACCTCAAAGAATTGACTCACACAATTTGGGGGGACTGGAAGTCCAAATCCAGTTGACAGGCTGGAGACTCTTGCAGACTTGTGTCCCAAAATCCTTTTGTGAGGTGACGGAAAGAGTGGAGAGAGAATTCTGCCAAAATATCTGTTTATAGTCTGGAGGCAGAACACACCCTAGGGAAACTCCTTTTTTGCTCTTAAGGCTTTCAACTGATTGAGACCAGTCCACATTACAGAAAGTAATCCGATTTACTTAAGGCCAACTGATTTAATTACACGTAACTACTCCGTAACAACAACTCACTCAAAAAAACCAAACTCACTGCCGTCGAGTCAATTCCAACTCATAGCGACCCTACAGGACAGAGTAGAACTGCCCCACAGAGTTTCCAAGGAGCGCCTGGCTGATTAAAACTGCTGACCTCTTGGTTAGCAGCCTTAGCATTTAAGCACTATGCCACCAGGGTTTCCGTAACAATGACTAGACTGGTGTTTATCAAAACAACTGGAACCATAGTGTCATGGATAGAATTGTGTCCCCCAAAAATATATGTATCAATTTGGCTAGGCCATGATTCCTGGTATTGTGTGATTTTCCTACATGTTGTAAATCATGCCTCTATGATGTTCATGAGGGAGAATAGGTGGCAGTTGTGGTAGTGAGGCAGCCTCAATATAATGAGATTGGGTTGTGTCTTGAGGCAATCTCTTGAGATATAAAAGAAAGAAGTGAGCAGAGAGACAGGAACCATTCCTAGGGCCAACTCTTCAAACAGAGATTGGACTGGAATATGGGATGGAAAATGCTACTGGTGAAGAACAGACTTCTTAGATCAAGTACACACACGAGACTGTGTTGGCATCTCCCGTCTGGGGGGGGAGATCAGACAGCAGAGGGGGCCAGAAGCTGCCCAAATAGACACAAGGAGAGAGAGTGGAGGGAAGGAGTGTGCTGTCCTATTAGGGGGAGAGCAATGAGGAGTGTATAGCAAGGTGTGTATAAATTTTTGTATGAGAGACTGATGATTTGTAAACTTTCACTTAGGGTACAAGAAAAATTAATATAAAAAATAGAAGAACTGTGATAGTATTATATTAATGAATCATCTTTGCTGATCTGGTGTCATGGATTGAATAGTGTCCTCCAAAAAATCTGTCAACTTGGTTAGGCCATGATTCCCAGTATTGTATGATTGTCTATCATTTTGTCATCTGACGTGATTTCCCTGTTGTTGCTGTTGTTAGGTGTTGTCAAGTCAGTTCTGACTCATAGCAACCCTGTGTACCACAGAACAAAACACTGCCTGGTCCTGCACCACCCTTAGAATTGTTGTTATGCTTGAGCCCATTGTTGCAGCCACTGTGTCGATCCATCTCATTGAGGGTCTTCCTCTTTTCCGCTGACTCTGTACTTTGTGTCCTTCTCCAGGGACTGATCCTTCCTGACAACATGTCCAAAGTATTTCAGATGCAGTCTCACCATCCTTGCTTCTAAGGAGCATTCTGATTGTATTTCTTCCAAGACAGATTCGTTCATCTTGGGTATGAGCAATTGATGGGCTGTGTATCGTTCTGTTGTGCATAGGGTCGTTACGAGTCGGAACTGACTTGATGGCACTTAACAACAACAACAACAAAGTTCAAGTTAAAACTGAAGAAAATTAGAACAAGTCCATGAGAACTGAAGTGTGACCTTGAGCATACCCCACCTGAATTTAGAGACCATCTCAAGAATAGATTTGATGCATTGAACACTAATGACTGAAGACCAAACAAGTCGTGCAATGACATCAAGGACATCATACATGAAGAAAACAAGAGGTCATTAAAAAGACAGGGAAGAAAGAAAAGACCAAAATGGCAGTCAGAAGAGACTCTGAAAACTTGCTGTTGAACGTCGAGTAGCGAAAGCAGAAGGAAAAAATGATGACATGAAAGAGTTGAACAGAAGAGTTCAAAGGGTGGCAGGAGAAGACAAAGTAAAGTATTATAATGATATGTGCAAAGACCTGGAGATGGAAAGCCAAAAGGGAAGAACACACTCGACATTTCTCAAGCTGAAAGAACTGAAGAAAAAAATTCAAGTCTTGAGTTGCAATACTGAAGGACTCTATGGAGAAAATATTAAACGGTTCACTAAGGAAGCATCAAAAAGAAGATGGAAAGGATACATACAGTCACTATACCAAAAAGAATTGATCAATGTTCAGCTATTTCAGGAGGTACCATATAAGCAGGAACCAATGGTACTGAAGGAAGAAGTCCAAGCTGAACTGAAGGCATTGGCGAAAAACAAGGCTCCAGGAATTGACAGAATGCCAATTGAGATGTTTCAACAAATAGATGCAGCTCTGGAAGTACTCACTTGTTTATGGCAAGAAATTTGGAAGATAGCTACCCGGCCAATGGATGGGAAGAGATCTATCTTTATGGCTATTTCCAAGAAAGCTGATCCCACCAAATGCAGAAATTATCAAACAATATCATAAATATCACACGCAAGTAAAGTTTTGCTGAAGATCATTCAAAAGCGGCTGCAGCAGTATATCAACAGGGAACTGCCAGAAATTCAAGCCCGATTCAGAGGAGAACGTGGAACCAGGGACATCACTGCTGATGTCAGATGGATCCTGGCTGAAAGCAGGGAATATTTGAAGGATGTTTACCTGTGTTGTATTGACTATGCAAAAACAATCAACTGTGTAGATCATAACAAATTATATATAACATTGAGAAGAATGGGAATTCCAGAACACTTAATTGTGTTCATGAGGGACCTGTACATAGATCAAGAGGCAGTCATTTGAACAGAACAAGGGGGATACTGTGTGGTTCAAAGTCAAGAAAGGTGTGCATTAGGGTTGTATCCTTTTACCATACCTATTCAACCTGTATGCTGAACAAATAATCCAAGAAACTGGACTATATGAAGAAGAACAGGGCATCAGGAGTGGAGGAAGACTCATTAACAACCTGTATTATGCAGATGATACAACCTTGCTTGCTGAAAGTAAAGAATATTTGAAGCCCTTACTGATAAAGATCACAGGCCACAGCCCCCAGTATAGATTATACCTCAACATAAAGAAAACAAAAATCCTATCAACTGGACCAATAAGCAACATCATGATAAACAGGGAAAAGATTGAAGTTTTCGTCAAAGATTTCATTTAACTTGGATCCACAATCAACACCCATGGAAGCAGCAGTCAAGAAATCAAGGCTCGTTGCATTGGGCAAATCTGCTGCAAAAGACCTCTTTAAAGTGTTGTAAAGCAAAGATGCCACCTTGGGGACTAAGCTGAGCCTGACCTAAGCCATGGTGTTTTCAATCGCCTCCTATGCATGTGAAAGCTGGACGATGAATAAAGAAGACTGAAGAAGAATTGACGTCTTCGAATTGTTGATGAAGAATATTGAATATACCATGGACTGCCCAAAAAACAAACAAATCTGTCTTGGAAGAAGTACAACTAGAGTGCTCCTTAGAAGCGACGATGGTGAAATTATGTTCCACATACTTTGGACATGTTGTTAGGAGGGACCAGTCCCTGGAGAAGGACATCATGCTTGGTAAATTAGAGGGTCATCAAAGAAGAGGAAGACACCCAACGAGATGGATTGACACAGTGGCTGCAACGGTGGGCTTAAGCATAACAAAGATTGTGAGGATGGCTCAGGACTGGGCAATGTTTTGTTCTGTTGTACATCGGGTCGCTATGAGTTTGAACTGACTCAATGGGACCTAACAACAACAACAAAAATTAAATATAATTTTCTGATACACAGCAAGTAGTTTTACAGTGTATGTCCCAAATATTGCATGGGACATACTTATTAAAAAAAAAAAACAAACTTATACTTAAAAAAAATCTTTCATTGTGCATCGGAAGTTCTAACTTAACTGGGAGTTTTTTTTTTTTTTCCCTTTCCTAAATCGGGCAACCCTAGTTGAGGCAGGTCTGGAGTTTGGAGTTCTGGTCAAGCAAATCTGTAGGAACCGAAAGAACCAAGCTGTACCTGGTAGCGTGTGAGCCAGGTCCAAGAAATTGGCAGATCCACAGACCCTATCCTGACTCCTAGTTACTCCCTGTGTTTGGGCTCTAAATGTTTGATTCGGGCAGGGCATGTGGGTCGAGTGTACTGCCAGTGCCTCTGAGGCTGACCTAGCAAGTCCCTGACATCTCTGACCCCTTATTCCATCCACATGGCAGAAAGAGTTTTGAGGGTAGGCAGTCTTGGGTTCAAATCCCATCCCTTTTTTTAACCATGATTTATAGCCAGTTGCTTAAGCTCACTGAGCCTTAGCTTCCTCATTTGTAACACAGGAAGAAATATACCCAAACTCACAAGGTGGCTGTGAAGTTTGCATGAGATGATGTTTGAAAAGCATTTAATGGAGTCTTTGGTACTTTCACTTCACAAGCACCTAAGAACTGAGTCTGAACCACAGGGCAGTAGAAATTAAGGCTCAGACTCATTTCTTAGGTACCCAACGTCCAAGGAAGCTGCAGTCAAAAATCAAAAAATGTATTGAATTGGGCAAATATGCTGCAAAAGACTTCCTTAAAGTGTTTTAAAAAGCAAATATGTCACTTTGAGGACTAAGGTCTGCCTGGAGCATTTTGAATTGCTTCATATGCATGCAAAAGCTGGACAATGAATAAGGAAGACTGAAGAAGAATTGATGTTGGTGAAGAATGTTGAATATAGAGTGCCAGAAAAACAAACAAACCTGTCTTGGAAGAAGCACAGCCAGAATGCTCCTTAGAAATGAAGATGGCGAGACTTCATCTCATTTACTTTGGACATGTTATCAGGAGGGACCAGTCCCTGGAGAAGGACATCATGGTTGGTAAAGTAGAGGGTCAGGGGAAAAGAGGAAGAGCCTCAACAAGATGGACTGACACGGTGGCTGCAAAAATGGACTGAAACATAGCAACAAGTGTGAGGATAGCACAGGACTAGGCAACGTTTCATTCTGTTATATATGGGTCTACTATGAGTTGAAACCGACCCCATGGCACCCAACAACAACAATTACCACTGGGATTAATTGTAATGTTACTGGAGGAAGTGAAAACAATGACAACGTGGGGAGGCCTCAAACCCAAGAGACCAGGAATTCCAGTTTTTGGGTGGTACAGGTTTGGAGCTCTTTAAAGAAAGTTTATTTCTTTTTTTTTTCCTGTATATGTTTTCCTCTGGGAATGAAACTAAATCTGTGAAGGTGATTACATTGAATGCAAGTTTGGAAGATACGGGCCTGGGCATTTACAAGGCAGACCTTGGAGGCAGTGTTCTGTGAAAACCCACCAGCACACCCTGGGTTCCTAATCAGTCCCAAGCAGAAGTCTGGATTGACTGAGGCACCCAAGGGTTTGCTTCACATAGAAACAAAAGTCTTGACCACAGTTTTTATAGGTCTACCAGAGGCTCGACAACTTCCTTCTATGTCAGTATCTTATTGAAAAGCTAAAGAATTGCCTATTTGTAAATATTTTCAAGGCAGGTGGAGCCAAACCCACCAGCACCTTGTCTTTGTCTCTAAGAGCTCTAACCCACAGTTTAAGTGTCTTTGCCAATTTCCTTGAGAAGGAGCTTCTTAAGAGTTAAGTTGGGAGTGGTCTTAAAGGGCCAGAGGAGCAGTTAGGGGTTTTGGCTGCAAGGGATCCTGTCATTAGTCAGACAAGTGGTGCCGCCTCCTTTCATTCCTCACTCAAGCAGTTATCATCCACCTGCCTGACAGGTATGGTCTAGGAGGAGCTCCCTTCAGCTCACCCCCAGATCAGGGTGTGGGGAAACATGCCCTTCACCTCTTCCTGAAGGGACAGCCTTGACCCAGAAACAGCATGAGCTGAAAGGACAGGCTCGTTTCTGGAAGGGAATGAGATGAGTTTCAGCCAACTTCTTTCTTGCCTGCTGAACCGCCTCCCCCACACACAAAAAAAACCCAGTTACTGTTGAGTTGACTTCGACTCATGACAACCCTATGTGTGTCAGAGTAGAACTTGTGCTCCAAGGGCTTTCAATGACTATTTTTTAGGAAGTGGGCTGCCAGGCCTTTCTTTTGAGGCACCTCTGGGGGGACTTGAACCACCAGCCTTTTGGTTAGCAGCTGAGCTTGTTGACAGTTTGTATCACCCGGGGACTATGCTGAGCCCTGCAGAGGTGGGCATTTGTAAGGGTGGAAAGCAGGAAGACAGCTGGTAAAAACGGGCATTTTTTTTTTTGGCTGTTCTGGGTCTAAATCAGTATTTCCCAGTCTCTGAGTATTTGCATTCTGCTTTGCCATTTTTGCTGAATCTCGTGAGACCTATACTATTGTTTACCTAATCTTTTTTTTTTAATTGTCTATGTTTTTACTTAAATACCGCCTTTGTCCTCAATTTAGTCAATAATATCAATGAAATCACGGGCAAGTTATATTTTTTCTAATAAGCCTTTATTTCTATAAATGCACATCATTGACTTAAAAAACCTTATCTATGTGACCTTTAAAATCGTGTAATAATTAAAAAAAAAAAATGTGGAGTCAATTCCAACTCATGGCAACCCCATATGTTACACAGTAGAATTGCTCAATAGAGTTTTCTTGACTGTAATCTTTATGGAAGCTGGTCACCAGGCCTTTCTTCCACCACACTGCCAACCTTTTGAACTGCCAACCTTTAGGTTAGTAGTCAAGTGCAAACCATTAATAACTAAGATTTACTGAGTGTTGTGGGCCAGGAACTATTCCAAGCCCTTCATGGGCATGATCATATTTAATCCTCAGAGAGAGGTAGGGAGGCAGAGGAGGAGGAGAATAATGGTACTGACTTCTACTATTGCTTTGTGAGGATCAGCTGGGCTGATATATGTAAAGTGCTTAGAGTAGTGTTAACGGGGAAAAGAGATTTGCAAGTGTTTGCTATTATTTTCGTTATCTCCTGTTATGGATTGAATGTGTCCCCCCAGACTGTGTGTCAACTTGGCTAGGCTATGATTCCCAGTACTGTGTAACTGTCCCCATTTTGTGATCTGATGTGATTATCCCGGTGTTGTAAATTCTAACCTCTAGGATGTTAACAAGGCAGGATTAGAGGCAGTTATGTTAATGAGGCAGGACTTAATCTACAGGATTAAGCTGTATCTTGAGTCAATCTCTTTTGAGATATAAAAGAGAGAAGCGAGCAGAGAGACAGGGGGTCCTTATACCACCAAGAAAGCAGCACCGTGAGCACAGTGCACCCTTTGGACCCAGGGTCCCTGCTCTGAGAAGCTCCTAAACCAGGGGTAGATTGAGGACGAGGACCTTCCCCCCAGAGCCGACAGAGAGAGAAAGGCTTCCCCGGGAACTGGTGTCCTGAATTTGGACTTCTAGCCTCCTAAACTGCGAGAGAATAAATTTCTGTTTGTTAAAGCCATCTACGTGTGATATTTCTGTTAAAGCAGCACAAGGTAGCTAAGATATCTCCATTTTACAGATGGAGATTTGGAGGCAGGTGGAGAGACCCACAGTGGTAAAAGGCTGAGTTGGGATTCAAACCCAGATACTGAGTCTGGAGCCTGGGCTCTGATTAATGGTGCTATTCACCTCCCACACTTTTGAAAACACTTTTTTGTTAATTGCCATCAGGTCAACTCTAGCTCAGAAGGAAACATTGCTTGTTCCTGCATCATCTTCATGATTGTTGTTATGTTTGAGTTCATTGTTGTGGCCATTGTGTAAATCCATCTCATTGAGGGTTTCTCTTCCTTTCACTGACCCCCCACTTTACCAAACATGATGTCCTTCTCCAGCAATCCTCGTAATGGCGCGTCCAAAGTAAGTGAGTTGAAGCCTTTGACGGTATTCTGTGACCCATACAGTTTTCACTGGTATATTTTTGGAAGCTGATCACTGTTACCCAATTAGGGTCCGTTCCCTGGAGCAGTTGAGCCAGTGAAATGTACTACAAGTCAGAAAGAGTGAGAAAGTTTATTAAGGGGATGTATTTTTTTTTATACATCACTGGGGACCCAGCTGCAACATAAGCTGTCTCTATGGAGTCCCAAAGAACAATTTTACATTAGAGCTTATATAGAATTTTACAAGAGTTAGAAGTGTCTTTGTAGTCTGCAGATGGCCTGGCCAGAGGAATTATTCATTACAAGATAGTGACAAAAGACTATCAGACTAAAGAGACACATGCCCGGAACATCTCTTTATCAGGCTAAAGACATACATATCAGACACCTGGTCTCTGATTTTCCTTTGGGGGGGGGGTGTAAGTCACAGGTGGTTGGACAGAACAAAAGAAAGTTATTTGCATCAGATCAAACAATGAACAAAGTCATTAATATCAGGTCAAAACAAAAGCATTAACAAAGGTATGCGAAGGAAGAGGCAGGCAGAAAAAAGGAAGGGGAAAAATTTATAGGTTCATCATGGCATTAGTTATGTCAAGCTCTCAGCTGCCATTTCGTAAAGAAGAAAACATGCTGGGGAGTATTAGGGTCACAATCACCAGGCTTTTCTTTCTAGTCTGTCTTAGTCTGGAAGCTCCACTGAAACATGTCCACCATGGGTGACCCACCTGGTATTTGAAATTCCAGCAGCAGCATCACAGCAACATGTAAACCACCATAGTACAACAAACTGACAGATGGGTGGTTGTGGTTTGGAAAAACTATTCAGAGACCAAGTCCCACCTCAGGACGTAGAAGAGATACTGGCACATGGGTGGGACATAGTGCCAAGTACCAAGCCAGTGGAGTAGGGGTTTGGTGTTTATAGAGGAGTTGGGGATGAAGAAGTCAGATATCTACTCAGAGATGCCAGGAATCTACCGCCAATCTGGCCCATAGAGCCTGGTGAAGGTCATGGGGGGAAGATGCTTCAGGAAGTCGAGAGAAAGTCTTTGAGAGCCAACATGGTGCCATTGTGAACACAATTACAGTGTAACAAAAACCTGCTTCACGCTTCACACTTCATTTCTCTGTATTTCATATCTAACTGCTCCAACTTTGAACAAAGGGCTTGTTGTTGCAGGGCTTTGAACCGGTTTGGAACAATTTAGTAACTGCTGACATAAATGGGAGCAGCATACTCTTTACATAGCAGCCAAATCTGTTGCCCATGGATTTTCATGTGAATAAAAAACAAACAGCGATGCCCTGCTCAGAGATGGTTGCTGATCCCGCTGCTTTGAGTGTGTGTGGCTCTCCATGGTCCTGCCAATAATCCAGTTTCCAGCATGTTATTCCGAAAGTTTCAGGATACTGACATGGGAGACTGGATTATTGGCAGGACTGTGGAGAGCAAGACACATTCAAAGCAGTTCGATCGACCACCATCTTGGAGCAGGGCACAGCTGTTTGTTTCCTACTTTTACTGGGATCCACATTCAATGCCCATGGAAGCAGCAGTCAAAAAACAAATTATGCATTGCAATAGGCAAATCTGCTGCAGAAGACCTCTTTAAAGTGTTGAATGTCACCTTGAAGACTCAGGTGCACCTAACCCAAGCCATGGTATTTCCAACCGCATCATATGCATGTGAAAGCTAGACAATGAATAAGGAAGACCAAAGAAGAATTGACCCCTTTGAATTATGGTGTTGGGGAAGAATATTGAATATACCGTGGACTGCCAGAAGAGGGAACAAATCAGTCTTGGAAGAAGTACAGCCAGAATCCTCCTTAGAGGCAAGGATGGCAAGATATCGTCTCATATACTTTGGACATGTTATCAGGAGTGACAAGTCCCTGGAGAAGGACATCATACTTGGTAGAGTGTCAGCGAAAGAAAAGGAAGACCCTCAACCAGCTGGACTGACACAGTGACTTCAACAATGGGATCAAATATAGCAACGATTGTGAGGATGGTGTAGGACTGGGCAGTGTTTCATTCTGTTGTATGTAGGATTCCTATGAGTCAGAAATGACTCGAGGGCACCTAACAACAACTACTAACAGGTCAAAATCTGATGGGCAACAGATTTAGTTGTTATGCAATGCGTATGCTGCCCTCTTTTACCTCGGCAATTTCTGAGCCATTCCTGAACTGTTCCAAGTTGGTTCAAAGCCCTGTGTTGTTGTTAGATGCCAACAAGTCTATTCTGACTCATAGTGATCCTATGTACGACAGAACAAAATACTGCTCCGTCCTGCTCCATCCTCACAATCATTGCTATGTTTGAACCTATTGCTGTACAAAGGACTATGCAATGACAAAGAGTTATTTGCACACATATTTGATGTGCCCAGCCTGGAAAGAGGTGTGATGGCTCTCTTGAATAAGAGCTGCTCTTTAAAGTGAAATGCCTGCTGGGCTGAACAAGATTGCAAATGAAGTGTTTGATCTCTTTGAGAAAAATCTGACTTTGATCATGCCAGAGGCCCTCATTTACATACAAAACCTGTTGGTTTGGTAAATAAAAGTCTCATCTCCTCCTTAAAAGGAGCCCTGGTGGCACAAAGGTTAAGTGCTCTGTTGTTAACCTAAAGGTTGGGGGTTTGAACTCACTCAGTGGCTCTGGGGGAGAAAGACCTGAGGTCTGCTTCCATAGAGATTATGGCCAAGAAAACCCTATGGGGCAGTTCTACTCCATCATTTAGGGTCGCTATGAATTGACTCAACAGCACTCAACAACAACAGCATCTCTTTTTTATAGCCGGTCCTTGGCTTTGCTACTGGTGCCTGGGGCAGAAATGGTGGTGCAGTGGAGACATCCAGCCACAAGTCCCTGTTAACTCATTCGGGCATCAATGAGCCAGTGTCCATTCTTTAATAGAAACAAACAAATTATACCAGAGTGATTTCTGAACAATGAGGAGCCCTAACAGGGAGGGTGCACGTAGCTCGCCTTCTTCCCTCTCTCTGTGGCCTGTAGCCGCTCCCTTCTCAGGCACACTGAGGCCTCGCATACCTTCCCTGAGAACAAAAGAAGGAAGTCACAGCGTGTTATTGACGTGTGTTCCCCTGGAGAAGGGAAAGTCACTGTGAGTGCAGTCAAGGAAACCTAGAGCCATTGTAGAATTTAGCACCATTTCCTGAGAGCTGCCCATAACCCCTTAGGCAAATTCCTCAGCCTCTCCAGGTGAGGATTTTTCAATCTGTGAAAAAAAAAAAAAAAAAAAAAATTATTGGGGATAAGAAGGCTTATTTTACAGAGCTCTCTCTTATAAAAGAGCAGAGACAATAGGAGAAAAGTGTTGGCAGATATCCTCCAAAATAGTAATAATAATATCATAGCAGTTGCCATCTATCAAGCACAGTATTATCTGTGCCAGGTACCGTGCTAAACACTCTACAGACACTACTTCATTAAGGCTCACAGCAATCCTATGCCATAGTCACTTGTCATTAGCTCTGTTTCATAGATGTGAAAACTAAGGCTTAGAAAGTATACGTTTCTACATAAGCTGCAGAGAGAAAAAGTAGGAAGGACTCAGACCAAGGGCTACCTGACTGAAGAACCAAGTTCTTAAATTCTTAATTCCTTTGTTTCATGGTAAGTACATTATATATGCATATATATATATGTATCTACACACACACACACGTATATATCTACATATAGGAGCCCTGCTGGTACAGTGGTTAAAGCACTCTCAGCTGATAACCGAAATGTTGACCATTCAAACCCACCAGCTGCTCCTCAGGAGAAAGATGTGGCAGCCTGCTTCCTCAAAGATTTATAGTCTTGGAAACCCTATGGGGCAGTTCTCCTCTGTCCTATAGGGTCGCCGTATGTCAGAATCAACTCAATGCCAATGGATTTGGTTTTTGATTTATGCGTTTATATGCTAACTAAAAGGTTGGCAGTCTCAACACACCAGCTGCTCTGTGGGGAAAAAGAAGTGGCAGTCTGCTTGCATAAAGATTACAGCCTTGGAGACCTATGGGGCCATTCTACTCTGTTCTATAGGGTCACCATGAGTTGGAATTGACTCAACCGCAATGGGATTGGTTTGATTTTTGTATACTATATGTATAAATTTTATATAAACTTTATATAACTTTACATATAAAGTTATGTAAACTTTATACATATATATGTTCTTTTCTAGAGAAGATGAACGTGAGCACCAACTATTGAGCTCTCTGTCCTTTCTGGGAACAGGGGCAAGTCACTTTCCTCTTTGGGTGTAAGAATTTCCTTTTCGGATCTAAGAATAGACACAACACCCTGCTAAGTCCTAGATATATTCTGATTTATCCTGCCATTTTATTTCTTCTGGGAAGTCGCTCTTGGCACCCTTTGAGATGGCCAACAGCAACAGCATCAAAAGGCATCAATTGTGGGTCAGGTTCTAGCAAGCTCAATGCTCACAGGATCATGTGACTTGTGCAAGTTACTTAAGCTCCCTATACCTCAGTTTCTTTAACTAAAAAAGGGAGATAATAATAGTACCAAGTTCATAGGATATCAAGGGTTTATTAGGTATAAATCCCCAGAACTATGCTTGGCACATGGCTGCCACTTGATTGACAAGCTTTGGTTGTTATTCTTGAATCATACTGTGAAAACTGGTGACACATCAATGAAAAGTGAAATAACAACAACAGGATTGGATGACTAAGTGCAGTATTGATACACACACATGTATACACTGTCTACCCTGGGACAATGGAAAGAACATGTGCTTTGGAATCAGACCAACCAGGATAGCAATGCCCATTCTCTTTTACTGGCTGTGTGACCTTGAGCAAGTAACCTGACTTCCCTGAATCCCAGTTTCCTCACCGCAAAATATGGAAGCAAATTTTGTTTAACAGAGGTTTTGTGAAATTAAAGAGATGCTAGTTCTCTTCCTTAGCAGTGCCTACTGATGTTGAGAAAGCCTAATGCAAAAGTAGAAGACTGTCCTGGTGGAGTTAAGAAATGGGTATGAGGTCAACACCTCCTCTGATTAATCAGAAAGTCTCCTTGCAGCAAGAGGGTTAGAGTTTTGACAAGAAAAAAAAAAAAAAAAAAGCCAAAGAAAAATTAGCTCTATCAAAACAGGGAAAAAGCCAGAAGATAATGACTTACTCAAGGAATGTCCCAACCTCTATATCATGAAGATAATCATCTTACAATAGGATATCACAGAATCCTAGAAACCCAGTCACTGGGAGGAACCATGGGCCGTTTTGCTCCTTCAGAAGCCCCAACAAGGGGCCATCCCACCTCTACTTAAACACTTTTAGGGTGGCCAATTCACTGTCGCATAACGCAGACCATTTTGTAGTTCAGTTCTTCCTAAGGTTTGCCCCAAACTCTGCGTTCATCTAACTACCATCAGTCTCTGGCAAAACGTATTTTCCCACTTCTCCCTGTGACTGAGCAAGAATTGGATTTTAATGGTAAAAAATTTCTCTACAGAGCTTGATAATAGGCCAGTGTTTAGGCAAATCAATACCAGTAACAGTTCAAGTTAAAAAAAAAAAAAATCCTAAGACACCCATTTCTGGTAGTTTAATAGCACTGCATTGTGACTCTGCAATGCAAAATGGCGGGATTAATCATTAACACTGGCAATACTAATGCTGGTGATATATTTCTTAGTTTTGCACTTCTTAGCATTGCATCTCCAGTCCAGTTCATTTCATCAACATTATTCAGCATCTACTAGGCTGTGTGAAGTACTAAATCCAACAGAAACTGGCAAATTGGTTTTCTCTTTCAGTTCCTATTATTATTTTTAGAACCTCATTTAGGAACTGTGAGGACAAAATATCATGATTGATACTTGTACCAAATCACGGGGAGAAAGGGAGCTTAAAGTTATGCTAGGAAATCCTGATGCAGGGTTGGGACTCTGGTAAGGAGAGCGAGGTACCTAGGGCACACAATTTGAGGAGGCGTTCACTCTGGGGACTCACCTCACCTCAGCCCCGGCCCTCTTTCCGTGTCTTCTGACAGGTCTGACTCTTTGTGACTTGGTGCATCCAAATGAGGTATATGGTCTTCAAAGTCACACCTTGGAAAGCTTTACTTTCACACAATGTTTCCATTTTTCACAACTTTTTTGAAACTTGTTCTTGAAAATTATCTTCAGAGCCTACAGTGTATTTTTGATTTTGGTACATCCTTGGGCATAGTGGTTAGTCCTACAGCTGCTAACTAAGAGACCGGCAGTTCTATTCCACCAGGCTCTTCTTGGAAACTCTATCGAGCAGTTCCACTCTGTCCTATAAGGTTGCTAGGAGTTGGAATTGACTTGAAGGCAGTGGGCTTGTTTTTTTTTTTTTTTTTGACATCCTTGGGGATGGCAGACCTTTTGAAAGCATCTTTCGAAGATGATTTGCTTTTTGGAAATAGATGAAAACCATTTGTGGTCAAATCTGGGGATTAATATAGAGCAGATAAGCCATGTAGTAATATTTGGATTCAAAACTAGATTTTTTTATGTGTGGCTTCTAAGTTGGCTTTGAAGAAGGCAATCTTGAAACAGGAATTGCAGAATGTGTTTTGAGCTATAATGACACTTTCCAGGTTGGAACATATTCTCTGAAGGAGGCCACTCTAAAGCTGTTATTCTGTTAGAAAAGTTCTGGACAGTTTACTCTAAAAGTCACCCTCATTACTTTCTAGTCAAACTTTGTATTATTAATTTACAGTAAATATAAACCATTTTACTTATCTTCAATCCTATTTCTTAAGGGTTGGCAGTCTGGAGAGATTACATAAGAATAATTATTACAAAATACAGATATATTTGCTTTATAACTCAAAGTGTTGACTCTCTAGAGAAATTGAACGGAATGAAGATATCATAAGCCTTCTCTTAGCTTCCCAAACATTTCAAGTTTTCTCCTGGTTCAATTCAAATATTTAGTGTTGGAGAAATCCAAAGTCAAGAGTCCTTCTTGGTGAATCATCTGAACCAAAGCATTTGCTAAAACACCGTGAAGGATCTGAGAAACACAGCAGGAGAGAGGGTCCTTCCCTTTCAATATTTCCACTGCTGATCTGAAAGATCTTAGCTGGCTGAGAAATGAAGGAGGAGCTGAGATTCACGCCATCCAAACAATGAACCTCTTAAGACAGTTCCAAGAATTCAAACTCATTGACTTCTTTTTTTATTGTACTTTAGATGAAGGTTTACAGAAAAAACTAGTTTCTTATTAAACGGTTAGTACACATATTGTTTTATGACATTGGTTAACACCCCTGCGACATGTCAACACTCTCCTGTCTCCACCTTGAGTTCTCTATTACCAGCTTTCCTGTCCCCTCCTGCCTTCTAGTCCTTGCCCCTGAGCTGGTGTGCCCCTTTAGTCTTGTTTTGTTTTATGGTTCTGTCCACTCTTTGGCTAAAGGGTGAACCTCAGGAATGACTTCATTACTGAGCTGAAAGGGTGTCTGGGGGCTATACTCTCAGGATTTCTCAGACTCTGTCAGGCCAGCAAGTCTGGTCTTTCTTTTCAAACTCATTGACTTCTATCGTGCTCATGTAGCTTGGGCCAAAGACTGAAAAACGGAACCCCTAAATTTCATTTCTGGAGACTAATCTTAATCTCTCCAGATTTCTACTCACCCGTTTAAAGTCCTTGCCTCTTCCCACTTTACAGAGAGCTTTCACCCCTGGTGAGAAACCAACAGCCTCAGATTACTCACCAGAATTCAGTCTCAGCTTTTTCAGGCCTGACTCCTGCTAGATACTTCCTGGTAACAGTGACGTGGCCTCCAGGTCGAAGGAAGTAGCCTCCAGCTGTGCTTTCTAGCCACCTGGATTTCCAGGAAACCATTTTGTACAAGCCTTCAAAGGACTGCAAGTTTCTAAACCACCCTCTTGTCAGTCTATAAATTGGAGCCTTGAGAGCACATCTACACTCCCTGGTAATTAGTTGTTTGATCGCAGAATTATTACTAATTGTTTTATGGCTTTGCAACTGCATGTTGTGGCTTAGAGTTGGTTTTAAGCCAAGATCAAAGAATTATGTGCCTTCCAGATATTTGGAGAGAAGGAATTATCCTTGAATAGATGGAGTGATAGAAGGAAGGGCCAAAAGTTTATGCTTGAAGGAGAAAGGGAGATGGAAACAAATACCCTTTGAGTACCTACTATGGGCCAGGTACTGTGCAAGTGACTTTCTACATTATTCTTTTTGATCCATGCAACAGTTTTAAGGAGTTAGGGCTATTAGTTCCCTTTTAACAGATTGAAAAATGGAGGCTCAGAGAGCTTAAGAATCTTTGCCAAACATCACAGAACTAGTAAGAAATATAGGAAATCCCTGATTTACAATGGGATTCTGTTCTGACAACTCTGTTGGAAGTCAGTTCTGAAGTAAGTAGAATACTTCATTTTTTTCTTTAGTTTTCATTATTATTGCTTTTGATTATCAGCATCTTTATAAATTCTTTATTTGTCTTTGAGGGTTGACATGAGAAGGATAACATTAGCAAATTACACACTGCAAAATTGTACGTAGTATATATTACCAATGATAAGGTATACCAAAAAAAAAAAAAGAAATGGTCGTAACTCAAATATGTCGTAAGCCACAGATTATCTGTATAGCCCAGATTTCAACCCAGAGTCCAACTGGGGCTGGGAATTGAAAAGAAGAAATGTTGGATGGCAGAAGTGGTCAAAAATTAGAAATTAAGGACTCTTGTTGAGGCAAGAAGAGGGGGCAAGGGAAGAAGGCGGAACGTGAAGAGTGATGAGGACAAAACTAACTCTTGTTTACTCTTTTCATTCAATAAACATTTGCAATTCAAGCTGTCAAATTTTGTTCAGAGCCTCGGCTACACAAAGGTGAAGGTGTGGACGCAGAGACAAAGAGCTATTTAACATGCAGATCATCATTAAAATCCAGTTACAAGTTGTGTGTATCAGGGGCTGCAGACATGCTGCAATAAGGGCTACACCTGCCCCCCCAAAAAAAACCCAACAAATCCATTGCAGTCGAGTGGACTCTGACTCATAGTGACCCTATAGGACAGAGTAGAACTTCCCAATAAGGTTTCCAAGTCTGTAAATCTTTACGGAAGCAGACTGGCACATCTTTCTTCCGTGGAGCGGTTGGTGAGTTCCAACTGCCTACCTCTTGGTTAGCAGCTGAGCGCTTAACCACTGCACCACCAGGCTCACCTAAAAGCCACACACACACACACACACACACAAAACAAACCCACTGCCTTCGAGTTGATTTCAACTCCTAGTGACCTATAAGACAGAGGAGAACTTCCAAGGCTATAAATCTTTACAGAAGCAGATTGCCACACCTTTCTCCCAGCTGAGCACTATAACTACTGTGCCACCAGGGCTCCAAAAGCTACACAGAGGGATTAAGATAGATGTGGTCCCTGACCTCTAACTCTTACTCTCTAATATCAGATTAGCAGAATCTGCAGCTCAGCTCCACCACCAGCTATGGTGGCTTTGTGTGTATTTTTATGAGGCTAAAGTTTTTTTAAAGGCTCTGCTACTGGTATTTCACATACCAGCAGGGTAACCCATGGTGGATAGGTTTCAGTGGAATTCCAGACAAAGACAGACTAGGAAATAAGGTCTGGTGATCTTTTCCCAAAATCGGCCAATGAAAACCCTATGGATCACAACAGAACATTGTCCGATATAGTGCTGGAAGATAAGCCCCCAGCTTGGAAGGCACTCAAAATACAACTGAGGAAGAGCTGTCTTCTCAGAGTCGATCTTAATAATGGAGGTGGAGTAAAGCCTTCAAGGTCTTCATTTGTTGATGTGGCATGACTCAAAATAAGAAGTAAACATCCATTAGTTATTAGAACATGGACACAAGAGTCACAACATTGGACTCAAGCATACCAACAATCATGAAGATAGCACAGGACTGGGCAATGTTTTATTTTTTTATACATTAAGTTGCTATGAGTTGGAGCCAGCTCAGTATCAACTAACAACATAGCTTCCCTGCTTCCTAGATGGGTGACCTAGGGCAAGTTTGCTTTGATTCCTGAATAGAAGACTCTCTGAGGCCAGGATGGAAATTTAGGTCCACCCTGGTTGAACCAGCCTAGATTCTGGGCTTTTGTTAGAACCAAGGACTTTATCAGTTAGAACCACCACCCGTTTGTCTATGGTGGCATGTGTGTTGCTATGATCCTGGAATCTATGCCACTGGCATTTCAAATATTAGCAGAGTCACCCATGGTGGACAGGTTTCAGCAGAGCTTCCAGGTTAAGACAGACTAGGAAGAAAGGCCTATAGATCTACTTCTGAAAATTAACCAATAAAAATTCTGCAGATCCTGAAAGAACATTGCCTGACTGGCTTGCTTTGGACATGTCAACAAGAGGGATCAATCACTGGAGAAGGATATTGCCTTTGGTGATGTGAAGGGCTGGTGAGGGCATGGATGACCCTCAGTGAGATGGATTTGCACAGTATCTGAAATGATGGCCTTGGACATGCTGGTTATTGTGAAGATGGCACAGGACTGGGCAACATTTTATTCTGTTGTACATGGGGCCTCTAATTGTCAGATTTGATTTGACAGCAGCTAGCAACAAAGACAACACAGCAACAACAACATAAGTTAGATGGAATTTTGGGAGTTTGTCTAGTCCAGCCTTCCACTAGGGCATTCTTTGTACCCTAGATAGTATGTGACCTTAATCCGAGTGCTCAAGGGACCATGGCCTGGCCTGGCTCTTGGAAGAACAGGTTCATCTGCCTCAGACGCCCTTCTGTCTCCTTGACTAACCCCAACTCCCCTTTCAAACCTCAGTTTAGGCATCACTTGACTTCCTTAAGACAGATAGTTGCTTCTCCTGCTCTGTGGTTCTTTCTACTCTACCTCCTCTGTTCAGCCTCATGACATCATAATATACTTGCTTGTTTTATTGTCTGTCTCTTCTTCCAAATTGTAACCCCACAGGGCGGGGATTGGGCTGTGTGATTCACTCCTGTAGGCCCAGTACCCAGGGTGAGGGGCTCATAGTAAGTGCCAGTGAATGTTTGTTAAACAAACAAGCAAATGATGAGCTGTAGTAGGGCTAGGTCTCCGTCCTGAAGCAATAGAGATGGTATAAAACATGGCAGAACCTGGGGGAGAAGAAAGACAAACAAGAGGGGGCTCCTGGGGCACCCTGCTCTCCATGACATTCACCTCACTGTGGTACTCTTCTGCCCCTTCAACGTGATATTTGTATTTACGCAGGCAGATCTTCAAGAGCAAACGGACTGTATGAGTAGTTTCCTATTTGGTGTTCCCAAGCCATGGCCAATGTAAGTCGGCTTTGTCAGGGTTTGAGTTGGGCATTTTTATGGGTTGAGTTGTGTCCCCCAAAAGATAAGTTCAAACCAGTACCTATGAATGTGCCTTTATCTGGAAATGACATCTTCAAAGATATAATCAGTTAACATGAGGTCATACTAAAGTAAAAATCAAACAAAACTAAACCTGTTGCCATCAAGTCAATTCTGACTCATAGCGACCCTATAAGACAAAGTAGAACTGCCCCATAGGGTTTGCAAGGAGAGGCTGGTGGATTTGAACTGCTGACAATTTGGTTAGTAGCCTGAGCTCTTAACCACTGCGCCAACAGGGCTCCCACACTAGAGTAGGTAAGCCCTAATCCAATATGACTGGTGTCCTTATAAGAAAAGGAGAAAAGATACAGAGAGACCCACACATATAGGGAAGAATGGCATGTGATGAAGGAGGCAGAGACTGGAGTTTCGATGCATCTGCAAGCCAAGGATGCATGGAGCTACCAGAAGCTGAAAGCGGCAAGGAATGATCCTCAGCTAGAGCCTTCAGAGAGAGCATGGCCCCTCAGACACCCTGAATTCAGATTACTGTGAGAGAATAAATTTCTGTTGTTTATGCCACCCAACTTGTGGTACTTTGTTATAGCAGCTCTAGGAAACTAATACAGGCATGTTTGATTACAAGGAACCATGGTTATAAGGAAGAAGGTTCCCCTGGAGTTCCCTCAAAAAAGAGAGCTGATCTCAGGGCTATATGTGTAGTAATAATGGGATGAGAATCTCACGGAAAGGTAAGAATGGAGCAGCAATGGGGTCCAGGAATCCAAGAATGGAACTGTAGGATTGTTCTGTATTCAAGAGAACACCGGGTACTTCTTGGGTCCAGAAATTCACGGAACTTCACTTTAGGTTCATGCCATCAATGTGATGGCAGCTCTCCCTCTGTGTCCACTCCTCTTCATCTCTTTGTGTCTGATGCGTAGACTCTTTCCCAAGAGAGGCCAGCAATTGGCCCAGCTCATCATGTCACAAAAGATGTAGATCATAAATCTTAGGGCAGCCTACAGATTCTGTCCTGGGGGTATGGTTCATCACAGGTCCAATTAGATGTGGTTGGCGAGAGAGAGTACGTAAGGAGGCAGGGTCATAGGTACAAAACATGGTCCCTCAAGCAAGCTGGAACTGAGGGTGGGTAGGCCTAGCATGCATGCCCAGTGCAGTCTTTTAGACCAAACTTCCACTCATCTTCCTACTCCAGAGCTCCTCTTAGAGGCAAAAGCCACAATGCAAAGTTCATTGTTATGGTCCTTGGTCCTGAATCATAAACATCAATACATGATATTTATTGCATTCCCACAGTCTGGGTGTCAAGGTGAAAAAGAAATAATTCTAAATCTTACACAAGGGCTTTGGAGATCAATGAGGTAATTTATGTGAAATAGTTTTAGCTTCCTGGAAAACAAAGTGAAGCATAAATTTGGGCTTTTTAACTAGGTGGGCCTCATGCCAGTAACTCACCCAGTTAATGAAAAACTCAGCTGGCTGTGTAGATGACAGGACTGTGTAGGCTGTTGTCTAGGTTCAGAATGGAATATTTCGACCAAGCATGGAGTTTGTCTAGCCATGATGCAGACACCTGCCTGAAGTCCTGTTCATCACAGAGCAGGATATAAATAAATAGCAGGCACCCATATTTGGGATCTGCAGCACATTTGTGTCTTGGTCATCTAGTGCTGCTGTAACAGAAATACCACAAGTAGATGGCTTTAACAAAGAGAAATTTATTCTCTCACAGTCTAGTGGGCTACAAGTACAAATTCAGGGCATCAGCTCCAGGGGAAGGCTTTCTCTCTGTCAGCTCTGGAGGAAGATCCTTGTCATCAATCTTCCCCTGGTTTAGGAGATTCTCAGGTGCAGGGACCCTGGATCCAAAAGACACGCTCTGCTCCCAGCACTGCTTTCTTGGTGCTATGAGGTCCCCATGTCTCTCTGCTCACTTCTCTCTTTTATATCTCAAAGGAGATTTGTTCAAGACACTATCTAATCTTGTAGATTTCATCAATATAACTCATACTAACCCATCTCAGTACGTCATAGTGGTAGGATTTACAACACATAGGGAAATCACATCAGATGACAAAATGGTAGACAATCATACAAGACTGGGAATCATGACCTAGCCAAGTTGACGGATATTTTTTTGGGGGGGCACAATTCAATCCATGAAAAGTCGCATTCAGAATGATGTCTGGGGGACCACGTCATCAAATTCAGCCATGTTTTAGTGGTTCCCAGCTCCGTTCTGTAAAACTTACAGTTGTCATGAGTTGAAATCAACTTCATGGTAATGGGTCTGTTTTTTTTTGTTTGTTTGTTTAACTTAACTTTAGGGACAGTAGTTGTTCGGTGGTAGAATTCTCGCCTTCCATGTGTGAGACCTGGATTTGATTCCCAGCTAGTGCACCTCATGCACAGCCACCACCTGTCTGTCAGTGGAGGCTTGCATGCCGCATGGGGTTGCCCTGAGTTGGAATCAGTTCAATGGCAACTAACAACAACAACAACATGATGGTGAACTGGTTTCAGTGGCGCTTCCAGACAGATTAGGATGATAGGCCTGATGATCTAATTCTGAAAATCAACCAGTGAAAACCTTATAGATCACAATGGTCTGGTCCAAAAATGATTATGGGGATGGACCTGGCCCGGGCAGCATTTACAAGGCTCCCATGAGTTGGGGGCTGACTCAGTGGCAGTCAACAACCTAACCTTAGACCCCAAAGTCCTGTTTTTCTTGGGAATCCAAATCACTAGCATGAATTACTTGAAAAAACGGGAACATGCTAAGCTGCCATCTTTGAATGAGCCCCAATATTGTGCAGGTGCCTGGTGAACTCTGTAGTTCTATATAACTTGTAACTGCTATATCATTGGTCCATTTACGGAAAAGGAATTAACATTTATTGAAGACCTTCTTTTTGCCAGGAACTGAAACTCCTCAAAAGAGTTGTTTATGCCCATGATCTCTTGCATTCTCTTCTGAACCCATTCCAATCAAGCTTTTGTCCTCATCACTCTAGGGAAAATGTGTTTAGCAAGGCCACTGATGGCCTCTATGTTCCTGTAGTCAATGGCCGATTCTCAGTCTTCATCTTACTCAACCTGTCAGCAGCATTCAATACCATTTATCACTCCTACTTGCAACACATGATCTCCTTAACTCCCAGGACACCGTGCCCTCGGTTCTCTCACCACACTGCACAACTCCTGCAGTGCAGTGCACAGACCAGGGCTTGGGGAAGGAAATGACAGGGGTATAGACGAAGCAAGAGTGACCATAAATTAATGACTATTGTAACTAGGTGATGGGCATGTGGGAGTTTATTGTACTGTTCTCTCTACTATTGTGTATGGTTGACATTCTCATTATTAAAAAGCTAAAAAAAGAAAAATAGTCCAATCTCCACAAGAACAAGCTTTTTTTTTTTTGAAAATTTTATTTATTCTATATAGTTAACTTTGTCCCTGAATTAATAATATAAAACAAATAAGGACAGTGAATGGAATGCAGGAAGCACTCTATAAGTGTTAAATATGATCATAACAATATATTTAATATTAATAACTAATTATTAAAATGGAGGCCTGGTGGCACAGTGGTTAAGCCTTCAGCTGCTAAACAAAAGGTCAGCAGTTCGAATCAACCAGTTACTCCCTGGGAAACCCTGTGGGACAGTTCTACTCTGTCCTATATGATTGCTATGAGAAGGAATCAACTCGATGGCAATGAGTTTGGCTTTGTTTTTTATTAAAACACATGTATAAGTAATCGTTAGACGAGGTCTTCAAATTGATACCTTAAATTCTTACACTAACTAAATCCCATCAATAATTTGCTCATTGACTCTTTTCCTTTATCAAGTCTAGTAGTTCAAATAATCCGTTTCTAGGCCAAGACTGTTCAAAGTTCCATATTTCCTGTTTCTATACCCATTACATGTCTTTATATAATCTCAGGTCTTAGAACATGCTGTTTTAACTGTATAACAAGATGTTCAAATGAAGCTCAGCATACATGTTATTTCTCTACTATCTTTGCCAAGTGGGGGCAATGGTGGTTCGGTGGTAGAATTCTCCCTTTCCATGACCTGGATTCAACTCCCAGCCAGTGCACCTCGTGTGTGTTGCTATGATGCTGAACAGGTTTTAGTGGAGCTTCCAGACTAAAATGAACTAGGAAGACAGGCTTGGCAATCTACTTCTGAAAATAAGTCCATGAAAACCCTATGGATCACAATGTTCTTATTTGTAAACATTCACAGGGGTGGCACAGGGCCAGGCAGAGTTCCTTTCCGTTGTACACGGGGTTTCCATAAGTCGGGACCAACTTGACAGCAACTGACAACAATCTTTGCCAAATTCCCTGAGATATATAAAATCCACTCTACATTTTCACAGATTTCTAATGCTTTGGGAGAGGGGCGTAGACCAGGGTTTGCCAAATTAAAGCCCATAGGCCAAGTCCAGCTTACAATCCATTTAAAAAAAAAAAAATTTTGTGCTTTAGATGAAAAAATTTATACACAAATTGTTTTGTAACATTGGTTGCAATCCCTGTGAGGTGTCAGCACTCTCTCCCGTTCCTTTTCTAGCAGTTTTCCTGTCCCTTCCTGCCCTCTCTTACCTTTGGGCAGAAGTTGCCCACTGGTTTCGTATACTTGATTGAACAAAGAAGCACTTTCCTCATTTGTGTTACTGTTTGTTTTATAGTCCTGTCCAATCTTTGCCCAACTGATGTCTTGGCTACAACCTCATAAGGAACCCTGAGCTGAAACGCAGCTAATCTGCTCCCAGGTTGCTGATCCAAAGAGACTAGGAAAGATAGAACACTGCCAATTAAACGACGACTGACAATGCATGAAAGACAGATTAGGATGATAGGCCTGAGGTATCTCAATTTCAAAGATATGAAAAAATGTGCATTTCTGAATTGATGAAATAGGCTGATGATTCTTGTCATTATTGTTGTTTTCTCCATGTAACCTCCACGGGGACAGGGATTTTTGTCAGTGTGGTTATCTGCTATAGCCCTAATTTCTTGAAGAGGGCCCAGGATATGACAGGTACTTAATAATAGTTGCTAGAACAGTGAATAAAATTAACTTACACAAGACATATTGCTTATATGTAGTCGAGCTGGGATTCAAACCCAGGTCTCTGATGCTAAAGCTTGTGCTCTTTTTTTTTTTAATTAATTTTTGTACTTTAGATGAAGGTTTACAGAACAAACTAGCTTCTCATTAAACAATTAGTACACATAATGTTTTGTGACATTGGTTGCCAACCCTATGACACGTCAACACTCTCCCTTTCTCGATCTTGGGTTCCTTATTACCAGCTTTCCTGTGCCCTACTGCCTTCTCATCCTTGCCCCTGGGCTGGTGTGCCCATTTAGTCTTGTTTTGTTTTATGGGCCTGTCTAATCTTTGGCTGAAGGGTGAACCTCAGGAGTGACTTCGTTACTGAGCTAAAAGTGTGTCTGGGGCCCATACTATTGGGGTTTCTCCTGTCTCTGTCAGACCAGTAAGTCTGGTCTTTTTTTTTTTTTTTTCCACAACCCATTTATGTAAATAAAGTTTTATTGGGATGTAGACACATTTATTCATTTATATATTGTGTATAACTGTTTTCATGCTACAATAGCAGAATAGAGTAGTAGTTATGGAGACCATGTTGCCCACAAAGCTGAAAATACTTACTATTTGGCCCTTTATGGGAAGAGTTTGTCGACCCTGACATAGACTCTTTATAGACCCTGGTTTTCCTCTTACCACATCGGCCACTTCTAGTGTCTTTCTTATTTGTTTATGTGCTTATTTTTGTCTCGTCCCTATAGATTATAAGCTCCATGAGGGCAGGCCTCTTTCTTTTAATCCTTAAACTAGGTTAGCCCTATTTTACAGTTGAGAACATTGAACCTTAGAGAGGTTAAGGCATTTGCACAATGTCTGTTATGGATTGAACTGTGTCCTCCAAAAATGTGTGTCAACTTGGCTAGTCCATGCTTCCCGGTATTATGTGATTGTCAACCATTTTGCCATCTGATGTGATTTCCCTATGTGTCATAAATCTTACCTCTATGATGTTAATGGGAGCTCTATTGGCACAGTGGTTTAGAACTAGTAGTTTGAATCCAACAGCTGCTCCTTGGAAATTCTGTGGGGCAGCTCTACTCTGTCCTCTGTCCTATGAGTCAGGATCCACTGTATCAAAGGGCTTTATGATGTTAATGAGATGGGATTAGTGGCAATTATGTTAATGATGCAGGACTCAGTCTACAAGATCAGGTTTTGTCTAAAGCCAATCTCTTTTGAGATATAAAAGAGAGAAGTGAGCAGAGAGACAGGGGAACATCATACTACCAAGAAAGCAACGCCAGGAGCAAAGCGTGTCCTTTGGACCTGAGGTTCCTGCACTGAGAAACTCCTGGTCCAGGGGAAGATTGATGACAAGGACCTTCCTCCAGAGCTGACAGAGAAAGAAAGTCTTCCCCTGGAGTTGATGCCCTGAATTTGGACTTCTAGCCTCCTAGGCTGTAAAAGAATAAATTCTTTTTGTTAAAGCTTCCCACTTGTGGTATTTCTGTTACAGCAGCACTGCATAAGCAAGACAAGGTCCAACTAGAATGGCAGTGAGGCAGAGCTGAGATTTGTATCTAGGGCTGAGTGACTCCAGATCCAGTGCTCATTCTGCAACTACCTTTTGTTCTCAATCGTTGACAATGGCTCTGAGGATGTTTTTACAGAAAGAAAGTTGTTTCCAAGAGTTAAGGATTTTCAGGGTCCACCGATAACTCATCGTGGGTTTATGTCTTCCACAGCATATTTAGATTTTTGGTTCTGACCACCCCAGGCATTTTGGTCATGTGTGTGTGCATTCTCTAAGTTTGTCTTCCAGTGTATTAAGTAGACCTTTCTTTGATTTACCCTAAAAAGCATTTCTATTGATTTACACTGTTGTTAAGAGTACCTCCTCCCATTGACCTATACTATCATTATCCTGGAAACCCTGGTGGTGTAGTGGTTAAGAGCTACGGCTGTAAACCAAAAGGACAGTAGTTTGAATCCACCAGGCGCTCCTTGGAAACCCTATGGGGCAGCTCTACCCTGTCCTTTAGGGTCGCTAAGGGTCGGAATTGACTTGACAGCAACAGGTTTTAGGTTTGTCATTATCTTGGTTTGAGATTCAGCAGTTTTTGTGAATGATAAAATGCTTTGAATTTTAACTCTCTTTGTCCTTTTGCCCCTCTACAGTGCAGTTAATGAGCTTGAAACGCATGCTTAAAAGGACCGGAATAGCTTCCAGTTAAAGAAAACTGGCAAATTTGAACTTTTTTTTGGTAGAAAACAATTGCTAATTTATTTTATTAATTTGAGGCCTTCCCTTCCCTTCCTTCTTCCTTCCTTCCTTCCTTCCTTCCTTCCTTCCTTCCTTCCTTCCTTCCTTCCTTCCTTCCTTCCTTCCTTCCTTCCTTCCTTCCTTCCTTCCTTCCCTCCCTCCCTCCCTCCCTCCCTCCCTCCCTCCCTCCCTCCCTTTTGTCTTTCCTTCTGAAGATCTGATCTTGCAGCCTTTCTTCCAGTTTCTACACTGTGAAAATCCTCCCCTTCAGTGTGGCAGAAGAGGACAAGGCCTCGGAGCAGTTGAAAGATGTGAGGGGCACTGCCATGTGAAGCGACCTAGAGCCCAGGCTGTGAGCAATAAGGAGAAGCTCGTTCCTTGCTTCTGTCTCTGATCCCTGTGGTCATGGTCCTCTGTGGAAAGATGGGCCAGACGTCTTTTAATCCCTGCCACTTTCATCCTGGGCAATGCCTCCCTCTACCGCCCAGGTCACTTGAGTCCTGAGATCACCTCTGGGACAGTGTGTTCCCCTTTGCGATTCAGGCTTGCCATCCACATCGTCTGTCCTTCACACCTTCCTCGCTCAAGAGGTACCTTGTACCATGTATCACCTGGGGACACCTGGCAAAGAAGTGGCGCTGTCTCCCTGTCCTCACATCACCAGACCATCCGCATACCAGCAGCCCTGGACAAACAGGCCATCCCAGTCAAACTTCACTTTGGGAGTTTGAGTTTAATCCCCTGGCTTTGCGAACTCCACCCTCCCCTGGCCTGCAAGGTTCTGTTTTGTTTTTAATCTGATTGCAAAGTGTTTAGCTTCTTTTGAGAGAGTCACAAAGATGACAAGGACCATAGGACAGAGCAGAATGTCAGTGATAGATTAGCCCCATCCTCTACCCTGACTTACAGCCTCCTTGCCCACTTTCTTGGTGCCAGTTGCTCCTCTTCCTCATTTTAAAGCCAGAGTGGATAACTTGGGTAGTTGTTTGTTACTCAGTCCTTAGAGTTTTCTGGGAGCAGTGGGGGTTCAGTGGTAGAATCCTCGCCTTCCACGTCGGAGAGCTGGGTTTGATTTCCAGGCAATGCCCCTCATGCGCAGCTACCACCTGTCTGTCAGTGGTGGATTGCGCGTTGCTCTCATGCTGAGTAGGTATCAATGAAGCTTCCAGAGTAGGAAGGACTAGGACAAAAGCCCTGGCAATCTACTTCCAAAAATCGGCCAGTGAAAACCCTGTGGATCACAACAGCCCCATCTGCAAAGAATCAAGGGGATGGTGCAGGATCAGGCAGCCTTTTGTTATGTTGTGCATGGAGTCTCCAGAAGTCGGGAGCTGAATCGATGGCAGCTAACAACAACAGAGAGTTTTTTAAACTCTTTTTTCTTCTTCCTCTCTCCTTTTTCCTGGCAACATTTCTCTTTTGAACCATTTTATCGATGTTGGGAGACAGCATGGCAGGGTGCTCACAAGCCCCCAGCAGACCCTCACCCACACACATATATACAAATTCACACAAAATAATCACACATACACAAACACACACACACACTCACACAATCCCTCAGACACATAGATACATCACACACACACACATCTACAACCATACACACAACACACACACATCTACACTCACACACAAATACACACTCACACACATATAATCAGGCATACACAAACACACAGTCCCTCCCCTACATACAAATACATCTCTCACACGCATCTACAACCATACACACACATGCACCCTCTCACCCACACACAAATACACACTCAGTCACACACACACAGACACCCACACACAAATACCCACACACAAATACACTCTCACACAGAGCCACACGCACACCATAACACACGCACACTGACACACATGCCTGATCCTCTGCCCCTCTCTCTCCTCTAGCTTTCTGATGCAGCTTTGTGGGCAGTAGTAACCACTTTTCTCTAACCTAATCCTTCCTTCCTTCTCTCCATCTTTCCGCCAGCCCCACCACCACGTGGGTCCTTCATGCCTTTTTGGAGAGAGCAGCCAGGGACCAGGAACACTGATAGCAGGGGTCTGCGTTATTCAGACTCCTGTGAGCAGCTGAGTGAAGGAAGGAAGGACCCACTCCACCTCCTTAGCTCAGCACTTGCCCCTCCCCCAGCTAATGCAGGGCTGGCCCAGAAGCCAGACTCCTCAGCATTCTGCCCTATCGCAAGCCTTTTCATCTCAGCTCACTGTAAACAAGGAGCCTCATTAAAGCCCATTTTACAGGTGGGGAAACTAATCATTGTAATGACATAGAATAGAGAGCTGCCTTTCATCTGGGCATCACAAAGGACTCCCAGAGGATAGATGGTCTTGCCACTTTGCAGTCCTGGAAAGTGGAGGAGGAGAAAGGAAACCTGGGATTAGGACTCAGGTAGTCTATTTTTCAGTTCAGGAACTATCTTAGTCTCCTGGTGCTGCTCTAACAGAAAAAACATAAGAGAGTGGCTCTAAAGAACAGAAATTTATTTTCTCACAGTTTGTTTTCCTGTTGTTAGTTGTTGTCAAGTTGGTTCTGACTCATGGTGACCCCATGTGTGGAGCAGAATTACTCCATAGGGTTTTCAAGGCTGTGATGCTTCAGAATCAGATTGCCAGACCTGTCTTCTGAGGTGCCTCTGGGTGGGTTCAAACTACCAATATTTTGGCTAGTAGTTGACCGCTTAACCTTTTCACCACCCACAAATGTTTCCTCAGAGTTTAGGAGGCTAGAAGTCCAAATTCAGAGTGTGGCTCTAGGGGTAGGTTCTCCTTTGTCTACCTCAGCTTCTGTTCTTGTTGTTGTGTGCCACTGAGTTGATTCTGAGTCATAAAAAAATAAAACCTGTTGCTGTTGAATGCATTCGGACTCATAGCAGCCCTATAGGACAGAGTAGAACTGCCCCATAGGGTGTCCAAGACTATAATCTTTATGAAAGCAGACTTTTGCATCTTTCTCCCATAGAGCTGCTGGTGAGTTCAAACTGCTGACCTTTTGGTTAACAGCAGAGTGCTTAATCACTGCACCACTAGGGCTCCTTCCAGAACTCGTTAAAAATAAAACAAAACAAAACAAACCCGTTGCTGTAGAGTAGATTCTGACTCATAGCAACCCTATAGAACAGAGTGGAACTGCCCCACAGGGTTTCCAAGGAGCGCCTGGTGGATTCGAACTGCTGACCTTTAAGGTTAGCAGCAAAACTCTTTAACCACTGTGCCACCAGGGTTTCCTCCAGGACTCATGTTGCAGTTGTTGTTAGGTGCCGTGGAGTCAGTTCTGACTCATAGTGACCCTATGTACTACAGAATGAAACACTGCCTAGTCCTGCCCCATGCTCACAATCATTGTTATGCTTGAGCCCATTGTTGCAGCCATCGTGTCAATCCATCTCTTTAAGGGTCATCCTTTTTTCCCTTGACCCTGTACATTATCAGGCATGGTGTCTTTCCTCAGGGACTGTGTCAGTTCACCTCGTTGAGGGTCTTCCTCTTTTCTACTGACCCTGTACTCTGCCAAGAATGATGTCCTCCTCCAGGGACTGATCCCTCCTGACAACATGTCCAAAGTATGTAAGATGCAGTCTCGCCATCCTTGCCTCTAAGGAGCATCCTGGCCGTACTTCTTCCAAGACAGATTTGTTCGTTCTTTTGGCAGTCCATGGTATATTCAATATTCTTCGCCAACACCACAATTCAAAGACATCAACTCTTCTTCGGTCTTCCTTATTCATTGTCAAGCTTTCACATGCATATGATGTGATTGAAAATATCATGGCTTGGGTCAGGCACACCTTAGTCTTCAGGGTGACATCTTTGCTCTTCAACACTTTGAAGAGGTCCTTTGCAGCAGATTTGCCCAATGAAATGTGTCTTTTGATTTCCCGACTGCTGCTTCCATGACTGTTGATTGTGGATCCAAGTAAAATGAAATCTTTGACAACTTCAAACTTTTCTCCGTTTATTATGATGTTGCTCATTGGTCCAGTTGTGAGGATTTTTGTTTTCCTTATGTGGAGGTGTAATCCATACTGAAGGCTGTGGTCTTTGATCTTCATTAGTAAGTGCTTCAAGTCCTCTTCACTTTCAGCAAGCAAGGTTGTGTCATCTGCATAATGCAGGCTGTTAATGAGTCTTCCTCCAACCCTGATGCCCTGTTCTTCTTCATATAGTCCAGCTTCTCGTATTATTTGTTCAGCATACAGATTAAATCGGTATGGTGAAAGAATACAACCCTGACACACACCTTTCCTGACTTTAAACCAATCAGTATCCCCTTGTTCTGTCCGAACAACTGCCTCTTGATCTATGTAAAGGTTCCTCATGAGCAGAATTAAGTGTTCTGGAATCCCCATTCTTCGCAGTGTCATCCATAATTTGTTATGATCCACACAGTCAAATGCCTTTGCATAGTCAATAAAACACAGGTAAACATCATTCTGGTATTCTCTGCTTTCAGCCAGGATCCGTCTGACATCAGCAATGATATCCCTGGTTCCATGTCCTCTTCTGAAACCGGCCTGAATTTCTGGCAGTTCCCTGTGGATATACTGCTGTAGCCGTTTTTTAATGATCTTCAACAAAATTTCCTTGCATGTGATATTAATGATACTGTTCTATAATTTCCACATTCAGTTGGATCACCTTTCTTGGGAATAGGCATAAATATATATCTCTTCCGGTGAGTTGGCCAGGAAGCTGTCTTCCATATTTCTTGGAATAGACGAGTGAGCACCGCCAGCACTGCATCTGTTTGTTGAAAGATCTCAATTGATATTCCATCAAGTCCTGGAGCCTTGTTTTTCACCAATGCCTTCAGAGCAGCTTGGACTTCTTCCTTCACTACCATCAGTTCCTGATCATATGCCACTTCTTGAAATGGTTGAATATCGACTAATTCTTTTTGGTATAACGACTCTGTGTATTCCTTCCATCTTCTTTTGATGCTTCCTGCGTCGTTTAATATTTTCCCCATGGAATCCTTCACTATTGCAACTCGAGGCTTGAATTTTTTTTTTTCAGTTCTTTCAGCTTGAAAAATGCTGAGCGTGTTCTTCCCTTTTGGTTTTCCACCTCCAGCTCGTTGCACATGTCATTACAATTCTTTATCTTCTTGAGAGGCCCTTTGAAATCTTCTGTTCAGTTCTTTTACTTCATCAATTCTTCCTTTTGCTTTAGCTGCTCCATGCTCAAGAGCAAGTTTCAGAGTCTCCTCTGACATCCATCTTGGTCTTTTCTTTCTTTCCTGTCTTTTCTGTGACCTCTTGCTTTCTTCATGGATGATGTCCTTGATGTCATCCCACAACTCATCTGGTCTTTAGTCACTAGTGTTCAATGCGTCAAATCTATTCTCGAGATGGTCTCTAAATTCAGGTGGGATATAGTCAAGGTCATATTTTGGCTCTCATGGAGTTGCTCTGATTTTCTTCAGTTTCAGCTTGAACTTGCATATGAGCAATTGATGGTCTGTTCCACAGTCAGCCCCTGGCCTTGTTCTGACTGATGATATTGAGCTTTTCCATCATCTCTTTCCACATATGTAGTCAATTTGATTTCTGTGTGTTCCATCTGGCAAGGTCCATGTGTATAGTCTCTGTTTATGCTGGTGAAAGAAGGTATTTGCAATGAAGAAGTCGTTGGTCTTGCAAAATTCTATCGTTCTATCTCTGGCATTGTTTCTATCACCAAGGTCATATTTTCAAACTACTGATCCTTATTCTTTGTTTCCAACTTTCACATTCCAATTACCGGTAATTATCAATGCATCTTGATTGCATGTTCGATCAATTTCAGACTGCAGCAGCTGATAAAAATCTTCTATTTCTTCATCTTTGGCCCTAGTGGTTCACGGGTAAGTTTGAATAACAGTCGTATTAACTGGTCTTCCTTGTAGGCAAATGTATATTATCCTATCACTGACAGTACTGTACTTCAGGATAGATCTTGAAACGTTCTTTTTGACGATGAATGGAACATCATTCCTCTTTGAGTTGTCATTCCCAGCATAGTAGACTATCTGATTGTCTGATTCAAAATGGCCAATACCAGTCCAATTCAGCTCACTAATGCCTAGGATATTGACGTTTATGCATTCCATTTCATTTTTATGATTTCCAATTTTCCTAGATTCACACTTCTTACATTCCAGGTTCCGATTATTAATGCATGTTTGCAGCTGTTTCTTCTCATTTTGAGTCATGTGACATCAGCAAATGAAGGTCCCGAAAGCTTGACTCCGTCTACCTCATTAAGGTTGACTCTACTTTGAGGAGGCAGCTCTTCCCCAGTCATCTTTTGAGCACCTTCTGACCCGGGGGGCTCATCTTCCAGCACTATATGAGACAGTATTCCGCTGCTGTTCATAAGGTTTTCACTGGCTAATGCTTTTCAGAAGTAGACTGCCAGATCCTTCTTCCTAGTCTGTATTAGTCTGGAAGCTCAGCTGAAACCTGTCCTCCATGGGTGACCCTGCTGGCATCTGAATATTGGTGGCATAGCTTCCAGCATCACAGCAACATACAAGCCCCCACAGTACGACAAACTGACAGCTTTTAGTAGCTGACAATCCTTGGAGTTCCTGGTCTTGTTGATTCATTTGCCTCTGCCGTAGTGTCTGTTTTCATCTGTTTGTACTTGCTTGTCTGGGTCTCTGCTGCTCTTTTTAACTCAGAAGTGATTAGATTTAGGACACACCCTGTACTGGTAGGACCTCATTAACATAACAAAGAAAAGCCTATTTCCAGATAGTATTTCATCCACAGGTTTGGTGGTTAGGATTCCAACACATACTTTGGAGGGACACAGTTCAACTCATCAGTAACCAAACAGTGAAGTCCCTAGGGAAGGGATTTAAAATGGGGAGAAGCCTGTGGAATATTAATTGTAATAATAATAGTCATGTGCACTAATATGAATAGAGGAGTCCCTGGATGGTGCAAACGGTTAATGCTCTTGGATGTTAACTGAAAGGTTGACGGTTCAAGCCCACCCAGACATACAGCAGAAGAAAGTCCTGGGGATCTACTTCTGGAAAATCAGCCACTAAAAACCATTGAAACTCAGTTCTACTCTGACACACATGGTGTCACCGTGAGTTGGAACTGACTCAAAGACAACTGGTTTGAACATGAATGGATGATTCCAATGTGATAAACACAGTTCTTGGCAAGTGCTACAAATTAGCACTTTTTGGGGAACAGGGGAGAGGGATGGAGGGGTAGGAACAGTTGTTAAACGTATACTAGCACACCACTGCTTAGAAGACTCTGGAAGTTTCTCAGCCAGTGACTGTGATGCTTCAGGACAACGGATCTTGCCGTAGTCCTATACAACGTGGTTTGGAAAAGGAATCACTAGAAGAGGATCAGAAGCCAATGTCCAAGTCCTGGTTTAGGCTCGAGGTGACCCAGGCGTGATCGGTTTAAGGGCTTTGCAGCAGTAATGGAAAGGAAGGTGGCTGTAGAGAAATAATCAACGGGACTCCACAGCAGTTTTATACAGGGAACATGGAAATGAAAGAAGCTAAGTTTGCCTCTAAAGTTTTGAGCCAGGTTTTCCAGGGGTTTGGGAAATAGGAGTGCCTCTGATATTCATGTTCTGGCTGATCCTGCGAAGGTTTTAAAAGCTTATGCTCAGAGTTCCTCACCCCAGATTCTGATCCAATTGACCTGGAGTGGGGTTGGGCACGGAGAGCTGCTGAGTATCACTGCTCTAAACTCTCATGACTCAAAGTTTGGCCCTACCAGCAGTGCAGGCATTACTTGGAGACTTGTTTGAAATGCAGATTCCTGGGCCTGCCCAATGCCTACTAAATCTATATTGACATCTTAAGCACTTCTCAAATGTTAATGTGCCTACAAATCACCTGGGGATCTTGTTAAAATGCAACTTCTGATTTAGCTCTTTCTACATCCTAGATTTAAAGTCCTTGGGTAGTGCAAATGGTTAACATACTTGCCTGCTAACCAAAAGTTCGAAGGTTTGAGTCCACCCAGATGCACCTCGACAGAAAGGCCTGGTGATCTACTTCTGCTAAATTAGCCATTGAAAACCCTATGGAGCACAGTTTTACTCTAACACACATGGATCTCCATGAGTCAGAGTCAACTCAATAAAAATTGTTGTTAATTTTTTTAATCCTAAATTTGAGATCTACCTATGGGCTCTATTTGGCCTGAGTAAGAAAGTAGACCCAGTAGCTCGTCTGCATGATCACAGCTGACATTTCTACAGTGATTTAGAACTGACCAAGCACTTTCAGTGACCTTATCACATCTGCTAATGCCCATCCTGCCCTGGAAAGATGGCACACCATTGGCTCTTCTTTGGTGGCTCTATTTGACAACCTTAAGACTAAGGCTCAGAGAAGGAAAGCCACCTACTTGTCCAAAGTCCCGCAGTTAGTTGATGGCCAGGTTGGGACTTGCAACTCCAGTGCTTCTGGTGTCAGATACCAGACTGCTTTGATTAGGGTCACGAGTCCCCTGTAACTATTTGTTGGTTGAGTAAGTGATTACTACAAGGAGATGGACTGACACAGTGGCTGCAACAATGGGCTCAAGCGTAGTAATGATTGTGAGAATGAGGCAAGACCAGGCAGTGTTTCCTTCTGTTGTACATAGTGTCGCTATGAGTCAGAAGCAACTCAATGGCACTTAACAACAAAAACGACACTTCATGAAAGGATCTCTGATGGCCCAATGGTTAAGCTCTTAGCTGCTAACTGAAAGACTTGAGGTTTCAACCCACCATCAGCTCCACAGAAGAAAAGATGTGGCAATCTGGTTCCATAAAGATTACAGCCTAGGAAACCCTATGGAGCAGCTATGAGTCTGTTTTGATTTGACGCACACAACAACACACTTTGTGAAGGAAGACAATGATTAGCATGAGACCCTTGTTGGAGGGGAGGAAAATGATCCTAAATCAGTGGTTCTCAACCTTGATGACATAATGGAATCTTCTGGAGGAGCTTTGAAAAATACTGAAGCCTGGGTCCCAGCACCCAGAGAATCTGGGCAATTCTAAGGAGCAGCCAAGGTGGGAAGAAACCCCTTTTCCATCAAGGGCACCACCCAACACTGTCCCAGAAACCCCTTTTCCATCATGGGCACCACCCAACACAGTCGTATCCTTTGAATGGACAGAGCCTTCAGAATGCTCAAGTTTCTCCTCTCAGGCCCTGGACTCAGTCCACTATCCCTGGGCAGCCTAGCAGTGAGGGTGCCTGCTGGGAATACATGCTTATTCAGAATCCCAGCCTGCAACCTCAGTTAAAGTTGTCAAAGTTAACAATAGAAATACAGGATGCACATTTAAAGTTGAATTTCAAATTTAAAAAAATAGTAATAATTTGTTTAGTATAAGTATATCCCAAATATTCCATGGGCCATACTAAAATTTATTTGTTGTTTATCTGAATTCAAACATTACTGAGCAGTCTATATTTTGTCTGGCAAACCTAATCCTTTTTCCCAGTGACCAGGCCTTCTAAAATAAGGGTATTTGAGGCAAGGATGTCTGGACCCAGTAAGAGACATCTAGTTTTGTCAGGTGAGGCTGCCAAATGGGATTTGTTTTCAGGTTGCTTTACAAAAACTGCCCCAGATGGAAAGAGACAACACCCTCCTTGTCTTCTTGGCTGTGGACTCAGCTTTCCATGAATATGTTTCACGTGAATGACCAAACCAGTTTCTCCTCTCTCCTGCACCTGACGGTGTACGCTAATGAAGCTGGGAGCCCAGAATTTGAACACTGAAAGAGTTTTTTTTTTCCTGGAACCAGGTAACATGAGACAAAAAACTGTACATATAATTTGGTGGAAATGCCGTAGATAGAATAGTCTGAGAAGGTTGAGCATAGGTGATCTTTACTTAGATACACAGCTGGCACTCACAACGTAGGCATCCAACTAATACTATCTAATAAAAACAGTGATTGTCGAGTGAAGCCAGTGTGATGGCAATCTAAAGGAAGGATGTAAATTAGAATAAATTGCCTACTCATTCATTAATTCCTTCCAAAATTATTTCTTCTCTACCTACTATGTGTCAGGCAGTGGGTATGTGAAGCTGCAGCCCTGCCCTCAAGTTGTGCCCGCTCTGTTGGGAAGACAGACGAGTGAAGACAATTACAATGCAATGTGACGAGTGCTTTCATAATGGTAAGTACAAAGTGCTATGGGGACCATTGGAGGAAACTTGCCCAGAGGTGAGGTCAGGAAAGGGTCTCCAGAGGGAAGACCTGAAGCACTTATAGGAACTAATGGGGTGAAAGGATGAGGGGAAAAGAAAGCATGCCAAAACTGGGAAAAGGAAGAGAACACGGCACCTTGAAACCCAAAAACCAAACCCACTGCCATCGAGTTGATGCCGACTCACTGTGACCTTATAGGACAGAGTAGAACTACCCCACAGAGCTTCCAAGGAGCACCTCCTGGATTCCAACTGCTGACCTTTTGGTTAGCAGCAGTAGCACTTAACCGCTACACCACCAGAGTTTCCACATGGCACTCTCAGGGGACTGCAAGTTGAAAGACAGGGCTGGAGGGTACGAATAGGGGCCAACATGGGCCTTCGTAAGCCTGGAGTTTAGTATCAGAGCAAAGGAAAGTCATGGAAGGGTATTAAGCAGGAGAAGGATATAATTGGATTTGTCCTGGCTGTAGTGTGGAGCCACCATCCGTCAGTTTGTCATACTATGGTTTATGTGTTACTGTGATGCTGGGTGCTTTGCCACTGGTATTTCAAATACCAGCAAGGTCACCCATGGTAGACAGGTTTCAGTGGAGCTTCCACACTAAGACTGGAAGAAAGTCCTGGCGATCTACTTCTGAAAATTAGCCAACGAAAGCCTTATGGATCACAATTTGGTGAACATTGTCCAACTTGCTTGATTTGGTAACATCACCAGGAAGGATCAATTGCTTGAGGGGGACAACATGTTTGGGTGAAGTAGAGGGCCGGTGAGGTCAACAGGGACCCTTGGTGAGATGGATTGGCACAATAGCTGAAACAATGAACTCAAACATGCCAGCGGTTATGAGGATGACATAGGACTGTGCAACATTTCCTTCTGTTGTACACAAGGTCACCATGAATCAGAGTTGATTCAAGAGCAGCTATCTATCTGTCTATGTATCTATGTATGTATCTACCTATCTACCTACATGCCTATCTCTCTATCAATCATCTATCTATCAGTCTATCTATCTATCTATCTATCATCTATCTATCTATCAATCATCTATCTATCATCTATCTATCAGTCTATCTATCTATCTATCATCTATCTATCTATCTATCATCTATCTATCTATCTATCTATCTATCTAATCTACCTACCTACCTATCTACCTACCTATCTATCTACAGTGAAGGGGTGGATTAGAAGGGACGAGACTGGAGTCAGTGACACCAAGTTGAGGGCTGTTATAGACATCCATGTGCTGTCTATATAATCACCTACAACAGGAACAGAGAGGTTAAGGGTTAGAGAGTTTCATACAATAAAAAAGGTATTTTCCCTGCTGGAATGTCTTAGAAAAATTTTTTACAGTCATAAAGGTACAGCTTTAAAAGTTAAACATTACTGAGTAAACCCTACCTTAGCTCGAAAGTGATTTTAATGAAGAAGAAACTAAAAAGTGCGTATAGGGTTTGAATAATGTTCTTTCACAAAACGTGAGAACGGATGGAAAAAGCAACTTTAAAAAATTAATTAGTGATTGTTTTATGTAACGTGAGGATGTGAATATTTGTGTAACTGATATAATAAAGTCTGTTCTCAACATGAAAGTCCCTTGTGATAAGAAACTCACTACCCCAAAGGTTGTCTTAGTTTCTAGTGCTGCCTTAACAAAATAAAACAAAATAATACCAGAAGTGGATGACTTTAAAGAGCAGAAATTTATTTTCTCATAGCTCAGGAGGCTGGAAGCTGAATTCAGGGTGTGGCTCTCAGGGAAGGTCCTTCCTTGTCTATTTCAGCTTCTACTAGCTGCTGGCAATCCTTGGAGCTCCTGGGCCTGTAGATGTATCTGACGGTGTATGTTTGTCTTCAAATGGTGTCTTTCCCATGTGTGTGTCTCTGTGTCTTTTCTGCTCTTGTATGACTCAGAAGTGATTAGGTTTAAGACCGACCCTACTCTCTAGTATGATCTCATTAACATAACAAAAAAAAACCCTATTTCCAAACAGGATCACATCCACAGGCTCAGGGGCCAGGACTTCAACACAATTTTGGGGGAATGCAATTCTATCCATAACAAGGGTGCAATCCAGACCTTAATCGTCTTCTGCTGACTTCCACTCAGTAGCCCATTTCTGACTTCTGGGTCTAAGTCTAATTCTTTACCTTATGACAACTTTTTAAGTACTTCAAGAAAGCGATTATGTTGCCAAGCACTCTTTTCTAAGCTAAGCATCTCTAATCTTTTCATGTTTCTTATATAATGTGATTTCCAGATGTTTCTAGAAGCTCAGAATGATTGTAGGATTATATGAAATTGAATGAAGCTAACTTTGGATCAGAACAAGAAGAACAAGGAGGGAAAGAAAATCTGGTCCATGGTAGGCATATTAGACTGCTAGGGATGCTGTGAAAAATTATCACAAACTTGGTGGCTTAAAATAACAGAAATTTATTGTCTCACAGTTCTGGAGGCTAGAAGTCCAAAATCAAGATGTCAGCAGGGCCGTACTCCCTCTGAAGGCTCTAGGGAAGAATCCTTCTCTATTCTTGGTTTCTGTTGGTTCCCGTCAATCCTTGGTGTTGCTTGGTCTGTGGCAGCATCACTCCAACCTCTGCCTCAGTCTTCACGTGGCCTTCTTCTCTATGTGTCTCTGTGTCTTCTCCTTTTCTTGTAAGGGCACCAGTCAGTGGAGGTAGGGCCCAACCTAATCCAGTATGACCTCATCTTAATTACATCTGCAAATTCCTTATTTCTAAAAATAAGGTCACATTCTGAGGTTCCAGATGGACATGAATTTTGGGGGACACTATTCAACCCAGTATGGTAGGTATCTTTCATGTCATCTTGGTTAATCCTTAGTTACCCGTTGAGATAGAGTGTTGGTCAAGAATTTTTATCCTGCAAGTGACAGGAAACCCAAATTGAATAGGCATAAGCAAAGAAATAAATAAGAAAGAGAAAACAAAAACAAATAAATAAGGAATTTCTTGTGACCCATGGAACTGAGAAGTCCAAGAGTAGACCCTGGTCTTCAGCATAACTCAATCCAGGAACTCAACTAATGCCACTAGGACTTGGTTTTTTTTCACCTCTCAGCTCTGCCATCTGCTGTATTGCCTTCAATCTTGATTAAAAATTTGATGGCTCACAGCCTCCCCAGTTGAAGTTCAGAAGGAGAGAGTACCTGAGGTTCAATAAAAGTCTCATTGCATCTCACTGGCTCTGCCTGTGTCACATGTCTGCCTCTGAACCAGTGGCTGGGCCAGAGAAATGGATGATCTTGTTATGTGTCTCCCTCTGCAGTTAAGGGTAGATGCACCACCCTAAATGTATGGACTATGGGGGCACTGGAATCCCTGGGCAGAACAAACCGTTAAGCGTTCTACTACTAGCTAAAATATTGGTGGTTTGTTTGAGCCCACCCAGAGGTGCCTTGGAAGAAAGCACTGAAAATCTGCTTCTAAAAGGTCCCAGCTTTGAAAACCCTATGAAGCACAGTTCTACTCTGCAACACGTGGGGTTGCCAAGAGTCGGAACTGACTCAATGACAACTGGTTATAAGAGGGTTGGCTGTTGTCTGGGTGCTGCTACCCAAGCAGGAATGGAGCACCAAATCAGCAACATCCACTTATTGTTCACTTGCTCAAGGTCACACGCTTAGAAAATCGTGGAACTGGGATTTATGCCCGCCTGACTCCAAAGCTATTCTTTTTCTCTCCTCCACAGCAGTGTCCAGGGGAAGTTCTGTTGACTGTCACTGACCCATAGCAAATGCATCTCCACTTTATGATTCAGTAACTTTGGGCAGAAAACAAACAAAACAAAAAAAAAACCCCTGAACTTGAAGCTTTGGTGTTTGATAAACTACTGAATTGTTTAAGCTAAGCTAGGCGTTTCATCCAGAATTCCTGGCAAAGATGTTGGAATTTCTCCATGATTGTTTGTTTAGCTCATCAGTGTCTTCCCAGAATTCGGTCATGAGGGTGGGGTGAAGGGAGGTGGCTGCTGGGGCCATAGAGACCAGTCACCCACTTCATCTCGATTTTCATTTCCTAGTATCCTAGTAGGTCTGGTACTGTTTTGATTGGGCCTTGTCTCAAGCAGCCTCCACGGTGTGTACAGTCCAGGGGAACCAGAGTGGAACCCTGCGATGATCCTGCTCCCTAAATGAGGTTTGCTTGACTACTGCACTGTTTTTAAGATGTGAATTTGATGCCTCAAGCCACTGTGAGCATCAGTCCCTATTGTCTTTCTGCAGAGCGTTTCACACATTTTTCTTTCTGTTGGCTCTGAGGCATTTGAAATTGCCACCCTGGAAGACCTTAGAAAGTTCAACTATATCCTTTCTCAAAAGCAGAATAAACTGTGATAGAGTCATACATGAAATATATTCATCGATGGGATTCTGTTAAAAAGAATAAACTAAGGTGACCATATATCAAGATGGACAAATCTCAAAAATATAATGTTCAACAAAAAAGCAAGTTGCAGAAGGATACATGCAAGATTATGCTATATTTGGTGTAGGGATACATTTTTCTTTTTTTTTTTTAGTTACCGTGGAGGAAGTTACCCCGTGTGTGCAGAATAGAACCGCTCCATAGGGTTGTCAAGGCAGTCATCTTTTGGAAGCAGATCAACGGGCTTGTTTTCTAAGGTGCCCCTGGGTGGATTCAAACAGCCAACCTTTCAGTTAGTAGTCTAGTGCTCAAGGTTTTCTCCACTCAGTTGCCTATATTTGGCGTTGGGATACATAAGAGGTAAAAAATACAAACACATGCCTAAGTATTTCTGAGTCCCAGGATGGTGCAAATGGTTACCATATTTAGCTGCTAACCAAAAGGTTGGTGAGTTTGAGTACACCCAAAGGCATACTGGAGATCTGTGTCTGAAAAGTCAGCCATTGAAAACCCTGTGGAGCACATTTCTATTCCGACACACATGGGGTCACCCTGAGTCAGAATCAGTGGCAAATGGTTTTATAAACATTTCAGGATAGTAGTTCCTTGGGGTAGCAGGGAGGAGGTTCAAATGGTAAGGGGTAACCAGGGGCATTAATTTTATTTGTAATGTTTTATTTCATAAGCTGGGTGGTGGATATAGAAATGTTTATCATATTATTCTATATATATTTTTTTGTTTTACTAAGATATTTTATAATTAGATGAAATAATTTCCCCCCAGTCAGGCCCATGTTTCCACCTCTCAGATACTGTATAGGTCAGGATTCAGTGGCAGAGACAAATCTACTCTAGCTCTCTATCTAGTTTAGCCTGAAGGACACTCAATAGTATTTAAGGAATTGATTAGGAGCCCTGATGGTGCAGTGGTTAAGAGCTTGACTGCTAACTGAAGGTCCTCGGTTCAAATCCACCAGCAGCTCCTCTGGAGAAAGATATGGCAGTCTACTTCCATAAAGATTTACAGCCTTGGAAACCATACGGGGCAGTTCTACTCCCTTCTATAGTGTTGTTATGAGTTGGAATTGACTCACTGGCAATGGGTTTGGTTTTGGTGGTTGTTGTTAGGTTCCGACTCATAGCAACCCTATGGACAACAGAACAAAACACTGCCAGGTCCTGCACCTTCCTCATAATCCTTGTTATGCTTAAGCCCATGTTACAGCCACTGTGTCAATTCATCTCATACAGGGTCTTCCTCTTTTTCTCTGACCCTCTATTTCACCAAGCATGATGTCCTTCTCCAGGGACTGATCCTTCCCGATAACATGTCCAAAGTAGGTGAGACATAGTACCGCCATCCTTGCTTATGAGAAGCATGCTAGTTGCACTTCCTCCAAGACAGATTTGTTCATTCTTTTGGCAGTCCAGGGTATATTCAACACTCTTTGCCAACACCACAGTTCAAAGGCATCAATTCTTCAGTCTTCCTTTTTCATCGTCCAGCTTTCACATGCATATGAAGTGATTGAAAACACCATGGCTTGGGTCAGGCGCACCTTAGTTTTCAAGGTGACATCTTTACTTTTCTGTACTATAAAGAGGTCTTTTGCAGCAGATTTGCCCAAAGCAATGCATCTTTTGATTTCTTGATTACTGCTCCCATGGGTGCTGATTGTGGATCCAAGTAAAATGAAATCCTTGACAACATCAATCTTTTCTCCGTTTATCACGATGCTGCGTATTGGTCCAGTTGTGAGGATTTTTGTTTTCTTTATGTTGAGGTACAATCCATACTGAAGGCTGTGGCCTTTGATCTTCATCAGTGAGTGCTTCAAGTCGTCTTCCCTTTCAGTGAGCAAGGTTGTGTCATCTGTATATTGCAGGTTGTTAATGAGTCTTCCTCCAATCCTGATGCCCTGTTCTTCTTCATATAGTCCAGATTCTTGGATTATTTGCTCAGCATATAGATTGAATATGTATGATGAAAGGATACAACTGATTTAGGAAATAATATTGTCACCATTATTCCCTGTCCTTGAGCATACAGAATATGACCCAGCTGGATCTGGGCTATCAAGGACACACAAGGACATATCAACTGGGCCATGAGATAAAGACAATAGATAGGATAATCTTAGAAAACATCTTTTAGGGAATCTTTCACATAAACCAGAACACAAAAGACTTTCCACTCTTATCTTTTTCTATTAGCATTTAGTGAATAGAAAATTTGTTGGACCAATGAAGACCCTCCTGACTATCATTACTGAAACCCGTACCAATGCTTGTTAAGAAAGGCAATTCAAAATGTAGGATCACAGTTTCTAGCCAGTCTGTGAAAAGGTGAAGCTTTTAATGGTTTTGCCCATTTTGTAATGTTAATATATACTGATGACTCTGTAATATTCTTTGGACTCGGCCAGACATGGCTGTGGCAGCATGCTTGTCCATTTTCCCACTTTTGTCTGTTCTGTAATATATCCTTGGATTTGGGCAGACTTTTGGCTCTAGCAACATGCTTGTCCACTTCCCACTTTTGCCTTTTTTAAATACATGCCGAATAAAACTTTATTTTTGCTTTATTAAACTTTGTGATGTTTTTTCTCTACAACAGTTAATAGTTACTGATTATCACTCTTAACCAAACTTCCCTGACACATGCCTTTCCTGACTTTAAACCTCACAGTATTCCCTTTTTCTGTTCAAACACCTGCCTCTTGATCTACGTACAGGTTCCTCATGAGCACAATTAACTGTTCTGGTTTTCCCATTCTTCACAATGTTATCCATAATTTGTTATGATCCACACAGTCAAATGCCTTTGCATAGTCAATAAAACACAGGTAGGCATCTTTCTGGCCTACTCCAGGTAGCTGTGTTCCAAATTTCTTGGCATAGACTAGTGAGCACTTCCAGCGCTGCATCCATTTGTTGAAACATCTCAACTGTTCTATCAATTCCTGGAGCCTTGTTTTTCACAGATGTCTTCAGTGCAGTTTGGATGTCTTCCTCCAGTACCATCAGTTCCTGATCATATGTTACCTCCTGAAATGGCTGAACGTCAACCAATTCTTTTTGGTATAGTGACTCTATGTATTCCTTCTAACTTCTTTTGATGCTTCCTGCGTCATTTAATATTTTTCCCATAGAATCCTTCACTATTGCAACTCGAGGCTTGAATTTTTTCATCAGTTCTTTCAGCTTGAGAAATGCTGAGCATGTTCTTTCCTTTTGGTTTTCTATCTCCAGGTCTTTGCACATGTCCTTATAATACTTTGTCTTCTCAAGCTGCCCTTTGAAATCTTCTGTTCAGCTCTTTTACTTTATCAATTCTTCCTTTTGCTTTAGCTACTTGACATACAAGAGCAAGTTTCAGTGTCTCTTCTGACATCCATTTTAGCCTTTTCTTTCATTTCTGTCTTTTTAATGAATTCTTGCTTTCTTCATGCATGATGTCCTTGATGTCATTCCACAACTTATCTGGTCTCTGGCCATTAGTGTTCACCAGGTCAAATCTATTCTTGAGTTGGTCTCTGAATTCAGGTAGGATATGCTCAGGGTCATACTTTGGCTCTCGTGGACCTGTTCTAATTTTCTAAAGTTTCACCTTGAACTTGCATATGAGCAATTGATGGTCTATTTCACAGTCGGCCCCTGACATTGTTCTGACTGATGATATTGAGCTTTTTCATCTTCTCTTTCCACAAATGTAGTCCATTTGATCCCTGTGTATTCCATCTAGAGGGGTCCATGTGTATAGCTGACATTTATGTTGGTGAAAAAAGATATTTGCAGTGAAGAAGTTGTTGGTCTTGTGAAATTGTATTATGGGATCTCCAGCAAGGATTTCATTTTACTTGGATCCACAATTAACACCCAGGGAAGCAGTAGTCAAGAAATCAAAAGACCCATTGCGTTGGGGAAATCTGCTGCAAAGAACCTCTTTAAAGTGTTGGAAAGCAAATATGTCACCTTGATGACTAAGGTGCACCTGACCAAAGCCATGGTATTTTCAGTCACATCATATGCAGGTGAAAGCTGGACAATGAATAAGGAAGAAGAATTGATGCCTTTGAATTGTGATGTTGGTGAAGAATACTGACTATACCATGAACTGCCAAATGAGCAAATCTGTCTTGGAAGAAGTACAACCAGAGTGCCCCTTAGAAGCAAGGATGGCGAGACTGCATCTTACATACTTTGGACATGTTGTCAGGAGGGATCAGTCCCTGGAGAAGGACATCATGGTTGGCAAAGTACAGGGTCATTGGAAAAGAGGAAGACCTTCAATGACGTAGATTGACACAGTGGCTGCAACAATGGGCTCCAGCATAACAATGATTGTAAGGATGGCACAGGACTGGGCCGTATTTTGTTCTGTTGTGCATAGGGTCACTATGAGTTGGAACTGACTTAACGGCACCTAAAACAACAAGCATTACTTCTGTCACCGAGGCCATATTTTCCAATTACTGATTCTTCTTGGTTTCCAAACTTCACATTTCAGTCACCAGTAATTATCAATGCGTCCTGATTGCATGTTCTATCAATTTCAGACTGCAGAGGTTGGTAAAAATCTTCAATTTCTTCATCTTTGGCCTTAGTGGTTGGTGTGTAAATTTGAATAATAGTCGTATTAACTGGTCTTTCTTCTAGGTGTATGGGTATTATCCAATCGCTGACAGTGTTGTACTTCAGGATATATCATGACATGTTATTTTTGACAATAAATGCAACGCCATTTCTCTTCAAGTTGTCGTTCCTGGTATAGTAGACCCTATGATTGTCTGATTCAAAGTGGCCAATACTAGTCTATTTCAGCTCAGTAGTGCCTAGGATATAGATGTTTATGCATTCCATTTCATTTTTGATGATTTCCAATTTTTCCTAGATTAATACTTCATACATTCCAGGTTCCAATTATTAATGGATGTTTGCAGCTGTTTCTTCTAATTTTGAGTTGTGTCACATCAGCAAATGAAGGTCCTGAAAGTTTGACTCCATCCATGTCATTAAGGTGGACTCTAATTTGAGGAGACAGTTCTTCTGCAGTTTGAGGGGCTCATCTTCTGGTACTATTTTAGACAATGTTCAGCTGGTATTCATAAGGTTTTCACTGGCTAATTGTTTTCAGAAGTAGACAGCCAGGTCCTTCTTCCTAGCCTGTCCTAGTCTGGAAGCTCAGCAGAAACCTGTCTGCCATGGGTGACACTGCTGGTATTTGAATACCAGTGGCATAGCTTCCAGCATCACAGCAAGACACAAGTCCCCACAGTGTGGCAAGTTGATGGATGTGTGGGGGTTGGTTTTTGTTAGATGGTAAAAACGGTTAGTTAACGTGTTGGCAGCTAAACAAAAGGTTAGAGATTCGAGTTCACTCAGAGGCACCTTGGAAGAAAGGCCTGGAAATCTAATTACAAAAAATCAGCCATTGAAAAATCTATGAAACAGTTCTACTTTGACACATATGAGGTCTCTATGAGTCAAAATTGACTCCATAGCAACTGGTACCTGGTACAGAATCGATCAAAAACCTGGAAGCACCAGTTGAGATTTCAGAAATAGCTTGAGAGCCAGAATGCAGCGTAAGGGAAGGGGGGCCCACCAAAGTTTGCTGTTGTTAGGTGCCGTCAAGTAGGTTCTGACTCATAGTGACCCTACATACAACAGAACGAAACACTGCAGCGTCCTGCACCATCCTCAAAATCTGGCTATGTTTGAGCCCATTGTTGCAGCCACTGTGTCAATCCATCTCGTCGAGGGTCTCTTTTTCATTGACCTTACCAAGCATGATGTCTTCCCGGGACTGGTCCCTCTGGATCACATGTCCAAGGACATAAGACGAAGTCTTACCATCCTTGCTTCAAAGGAGCACTCTGGCTGTGTTTCTTCCAAGACATACTTGTTCATTCTTCTGGCAGTCCATGGTATATTCAATATTCTTCGCCAACACCATAATTCAAAGGCATCAATTCTTCTTCAGTCTTCCTTATTCATTGTACAGCTTTCACATGCATATGAGGTGATTGAAAATATTATGACTTGAATCAGGTGCACCTTAATCCTCAAATTGACATCTTTGCTCTTTAACACTTTATAGAGGTCTTTTGGAGCAGATTTGCTGAACAGGATACATTGTTTGATTTCTTGACTATTGCTTCCATGGATGTTGATTGTGAATTCAAGTAAAATGAAATCCGTAACAACTTCAATCTTTTCTCCATTTATCATGATGTTGCTTATTGGTCTAGTTGTGAGGATTTTTGTTTTCTTTATGTTGAGGTGTAATCCATACGGAAGGATGTAGTCTTTGGTTTTCATCAGTAAGTGCCTGAAGCCTTCCTCACTTTCAGAAAGCAAGGTTGTGTCATCTGTATATGGCAGTTTGTTAATGAGTCTCCCTCCAACGATTATGCTGCGTTCTTCTTCCTATAACCCAACTTCTTGGATTATTCGCTCAGCATGCAGATTGAATAAGTATGGTGAAAGGATACAATCCTGATGCACAACTTTCCTGATTTTAAACCATGCAGTATCCCCTTGTTCCATTTGAAGGACCGCTTCTTGTTGCATGTACAGGTCCGCAGGAGTACAGTTAAGTGTTCTGGAATTCCCATTCTTCGCAATGTCCACCAAAGGTACCACTGCCTTTTACAATCAGGACTCTAGCTCCTCTATTGGGAAGCCACCACAGAAAAACCAGGCTCTACAACAATGGTGCTTCCAGGAGAAATTGTAGAAGAATCAGAAGTATGCTCCCCCACCCCCATGTCCTTCACTGCAGCCCCACCTCACTGCTTCCTTCTGGTTGGTTCCTTCTAGTTGGTGGAGCCTCCTGAGCATTTGGAACTCTAGCTACAGGGGAGCCTGGGAATTGTAGTTCCTAGCTTTTCGGCCTCTGGGGTAGAGGAAGATGCACTAGAAGGGGGGTTGGGAATGTTATTCCCCCATATTCCTCACAGGAGTCATATTGTCCCATCACTTAAATCTTTTACTACCTCAACACCACAACTCCTTTGGGTTCCCATACCCTGCTTCCATCATAGATTTGGGTTGGCAGTTGGGGGCTGAACCTGTGGTAAAAACTGAGGTGCAATTCAGTAGGCACTGTCATAAGATGGCATGTTTCTGTGTGTAGGACCCAGGCACAGGATTGGGAAGAATGCATTAGACCTGTAAAAATATCTGGGGTCATGGAGGACCACAGTGAGCTTGGTGGTACCAGAGGAAGGCAGTAGTACTTAGTGATTAAAGAGCTCAACTCTGGACTCAGACCGTTTTTGATGGTGTCACTGCTTATCTTAGAGTGACCCTGGGTACATTTCTTAACTTCTCTGCCCCTCAGTTTTCTTATCTGCAAAATGGGGATGATGATAATAATAAAACCTCTCTTACCAGGCTATTGTGAGGATTAACTGAGACAGAAACAACGATAAGAGCAAACACAAATACCGTATTTTTATGCAAATAATAATAAATTTTTTTTTTTTTTTACAGCAACATGTTAAAAATTGGCATAGTGTGCTTATGAAAATACCTAGGGGGAGAGAGGGAGGGAGCAGCCGGCAAAAAATGTAGGACTTACCCTTTATTTGTGTAAAAATGCAGTAGTCCTTATCATGTCCCAGGTACTGCACAAAGTTTAATTTCACAACACTGGGATTGGGTTCTTTTGTTGTTCTGATCTTACAGATGAGGAAATTGAGGTTCAAACCCAACAGTCTGGACTCAGGAACTGTGCTCATGATTGCTACATGATAATCCTTTCAGGTTACACAAAGGATTCAAGAAAGACCGGATAATCTGGGGAGACTGAAATAATCTTCAACTTTTATTACAGACAGTGCCAGGAAAGAGAACTGATAGTAATATCGCATTCAGTCAAATGGCAAACATGTACTTCACATGATCTCTGGCCTAGGGGCATAGCTAGGCTAAGTGCCCCTGAGGCAGATGTGTTATCTATGATGGTGTGTCCCCACCTACAATGAAAAGGGCAGGGACAAGTGACAGGAAAAAGAACGGCCTACAGGGAGTAGTTTTGGTCTTTGTAGGTGTTTAGGAAGATATCACTTACCTGTTACCATCTTGTCAATCCTGACTCATGAGGACCTGATTTGTGTCAGAGTAGAACTGTGCTCCATGGGGTTTTCAAAGGCTGATTTTTTAGAAGTAGGTCGCCAGGAACTTCTGAGTGGACTTGAACTTCTAACCTTCCAGTTCCAGCTGTGTGTGTTAACTGTTTATACTACCCACTGGAAGCCTTCCTGTTTCAAGTTCCAGCAACCCAACCAAGCTACCTCAAGTAAGAAGGGAATCTATTGGATGTCTGTGAGGTTCTCATAATTGGTGGGTACCTAAGTGTGCAGGCTGAGAAAACAGGCAGAAGCTATAGGAGGCATCCTGGAGACAAGGCCCTGGGACAGCATGGCCAGGACCCCTTTGCCACTCCTGTGAGATCTGCTGCCACAGCTGTCCCGTGAGAGCTTCTCATCACCCTGTCATCTCTTTGCCACTTCCTTGAGACTCAAAGTTCTGGACAGAAGAGTCTAAGTGATTGAGCCTAGGTGTGCCTGAGCTCTTGGCTCCCAGGCAAGTACCAACGTGTCTTCAGTTCTGGCCAAATATTTCCGCCTGGGAGAGGTTCTTAGCCCTGAAGCCTCCCTTCTAGTGTTACAAAAGGGAGCTTAGCAAGTTTTCTTCTTGAATCGGCCCCCACTCCTGGCAACCCCATGCACAACAGGATTGGACCATTGTGACCCATAAGGTTTTCACTGGCAGATTTTTTTTTTTTTAATTGTGCTTTAGGTGAAAGTTTACAGCTTAATTTATCATTCAAAAATTTATATGCATATTGTTTTGTGACATTAGTTGCAATCCCCACAATGTGACAGCACACTCCCCCTTTCCATTCTGGGTTCCCTGTGTCGGTTTGACCAGTTCCCGTCCCTTCCTGCCTTCTCAAGCTGCTTTTGGGCATGCTCTGGGCATTTCATCTCGTGTATCTGATTGAACTAAGAAGCACATTCTTCATGTGTATTATTTTTTTTTGTTTTATAGTCCCACCTAATCTTTGTCTGAAGAGTTGGCTTCAGGAATGGTTTCAGTCCTGGGTTAACAGTGCTTCTGGTGGTCATAGTTCAGGGGTTCCTCCAGTCTCTGTCAGACCATTAAGTCTGGTCTTTTTACGTAAATTTGAGTTCTGTTCTACATTTTTCTCCTGCTCTGTCTGGGATTCTGTTGTGTCTCCTGTCAAGGTGGTCATTGGTGGTAGCCAGGCACCATCTAGTTCTTCTAGTCTCAGGTTGGTGGAGTCTCTGGTTCATTTGGTCCTTTAGTCCTTTAGGCTAGTATTTAACTTGTGTCTTCGGCTTTCTACATTCTCCTTTGTTCTGGGCGGGATGAAACCAATTTATGTACCATAGATGGTTGCTCAAAACTTTTTGGCAGGTTTTTAGAAGTAGATTGCCAAGCCTTTCTTCCTAGTCCATCTTAGTCTGGGAGTTCTGCTGTTCAGCATGGTAGCAACATGCAAGCCTCCACTGACAGACAGGCTTAGCAAGTGTTAGAGAAATGTTAAGGGCATGTTGTTGTTTTTTTGTGCCATTGAGTCAATTTGGACTCTTAGTGGCCCTATAGGACAGAGTAGAACTGCCCCATAGGGTTTAAAAGGCTGTAGTCTTTACTGAAGCAGACTACCCATCTTCCTACTGTGGTGTAGCTTTCGAACTGCTGACCTTTCAGTTAGCAGCCACTTAACCACTGTACCATCAGGACTCCTTATGAAACTATGTAGGGAGACCTTAAAATTGTGGGCATGGGTTGCTAGTCCATGAGGCCAGCCTTGCCTCCAGGAGATGCTCCCCAAATAGGAAAGTCGTCTGGATGCTGGACAATGTCCACTCTACTAGAAACCCCTTTTTGTCTTTCTAAGAAGTTAGCTGAATGGGTTGTACTTGTGGTGCTCTCACAATACATCAGCCTCAATGAGCTCTCCATTGCCCTCTTCCCACCCTGCTTCCCACAAGCATTTGTTGAGCATCTTAGTGTGTGGGAGACTGGGCAAGACATGGTATCAGTGTTTAAGATTCTCACACTCAAGTCACCAAGACATATTATAATCAAACTTGCCAAAACCAAAGTTAAAGAGAGAATTTTAAGAACAGCTAGGGATAAATGAAAAATCACCTACAAAAGAAGCTCAGACTGCTGAGCAGAAACCATGCAGACAAGAAGGCAATGGGATGACTTATACAAAGCATTGAAGGAAAAAAATTTCCAGCCAAGAATCATACACCCAGCAAAACTGTCTCTCAAATCTGAAGACGGAATTAGGACATTTTCAGATAAACAGAAGTTTAGGGAATTCATAAAAAAACAAACCAAAACAACAAGAAATACTAAAGGGAGTTCTCTGGTTAGAAAATCAGTAATACCAGATATCAACCCAAGACTAGAACCCTGGAAAAAGCAATCAGATGTCAACCCATATAAGGGAATCACAAAAATAAATCAAGATAAAAAAGTGCTCAAAACAGGGAAACAGAGATGTCATTATATAAAAGAAAACAACATTAAAACAATAAAGAGGGACTTTTTTTTTTTTTTAAGAAATGTGGTGCTAGATCTTTCATATGGAGAAGAAGACAAGGTGATATAAAGAAATACGTTAGGTTCAAACTTAGAAAAATCCGGGTAAATATTAAGGTAACCACAAAGGAGAAAAACAATCCTACTCATCAAAATAAAACACAAGAAAAAAAATAGAGACTCAGCAGAAAGAAAATCAAATACAACGAACAAGAGGAAAACACAATATATAAAGATAAACTACTCAGCACAAAAAATTAAGTGGGAAAAAGAAACTGTCAACAACACACAAAAAAAGACATCAAAATGACAGCACTGAACTCATACCTATCCATAATTACACTGAACGTAAATGGACTAAATGCACCAATAAAGAGACAGAGAGTGGCAGAATGGATAAAAAGACATGATCCGTCTATATGCTGCCTACAAGAGACACACCTTAGACTTAGAGACACAAACAAACTAAAACTCAAAGGACGGAAAAAATATATCAAGCAAACAATAATAAAAAAAAAGCAGGAGTGGCAATATTAATTTCTGACAAAATATACTTTAAAGTTAAATCCACCACAAAGGATAAGGAAGGGCACTATGTAAGGATTAAAGGGACAACATACCAGGAAGATATAACCACATTAATTATTTATGCACCCAATGACAGGGCTGCAAGATACATAAACTCTATCAGCACTGAAAAGTGAGATAACAGCTCCACAGTTATAGTAGGAGATTTCAACACACCACTTTCAGTGAAGGACAGAACATCCAGAAAGAAGCTCAATAAAGACACAGAAGATCTAAATGCCACAATCAAACAACCTGACCTCACAGACATATACAGAACACTCCACCCAACAGCAGCCAACTATACTTTCTTTTCCAATGCACATTGGACATTTTCAAAAATAGACCACATATTAGATCATAAAGCAAGCCTTAGCAGGATCCAAAACATCGAAACATTACAAAGCATCTTCTTTGACCATAAGGCCATAAAAGTAGTAATCAGTAACAGAAAAAGCAGGTAAAAGAAATCAAACACTTGGAAACTGAACAATACCCTGCTCAAAAACGACTGGGTTATAGAAGATATGAAAGAGGGCTTAAAAAAATTCATAGAATTCAATGAGAATGAAAACACTTCCTATCAGAACCTTTGGGATACAGCGAAAGTGGTGCTCAGAGGTCAATATATATCAATAAGTGTACACATACAAAAAGTAGAAAGGGCCAAAATCAAAGAATTATCCCTACAACTTGAACAAATAGAAAGAGAGCAACAAAAGAAACCCTCAGGCTCCAGAAGGAAACAAATAATAAAAATTAGAGCAGAATTAAATGAAACAGAAAAACAATTGAAAGAGTTACCAAGACCAAAAGCTGGTTCTTTGAAAAAATTAACAAAATTGATAAACCATTGGCCAAACTGACAAAAGAAAACAGGGGAGGAAGCAAATAACCAGAATAAGAAAGGAGTTGGGTAATATTACATCAGACCCAACTAAAATTAAAAGAATCGTATCAGATTACTATGAAAAATTGTACCATAATAAATTTGAAAACCTAGAAGAAATGGATGAATTTCTAGAAACACACTTCCTACCTAAACTCACACAAACAGAGGTAGAACAACTAAATAAACCCATAACAAAAGAAGAGATTGAAAAGGTAATCAAAAATCTCCCAACAAAAAAAAAAAACCCTGGCCCGGATGTCTTCACTGCAGAGTTCTACCAAACTTTCAGAGAAGAGTTAACACCACTACTACTAAAGGTATTTCAGGGCATAGAAAAGGATGGAATACTCCTCAACTCATTCTATGAAGCCAGCATATCCCTGATGCCTAAAATAGGTAAAGACACCACAAAAAAAGAAAATTACAAACCTATATCCCTCACGAACTTAGACACAAAAATTCTCAACAAAATTCTAGCTAACAGAATTCAAGAACCTATCAAAAAAATAATTCACCATGACCAAGTGGGATTCATACCAGGTATGCAGGGATGGTCCAACATTAGAAAAACAGTTAATGTAATCCATCATATAAATAAAACCAAAGACAGGAACCACATGATTTTATCAATTGATGCAGAAGAGGCATTTGACAAAGTTCAACACCCATTCATGATAAAAGCTCTCAACATAATAAAGGGCATTTATACAAAGCCAACAGCTAACATCATCCTAAATGGAGAGAGTCTAAAAGCATTTCCCTTGAGATCAGGAACCAGACAAGGACGCCCTTTATTACCACTCTTATTCAACATTGTGCTAGAGGTCCTAGCCAGAGCAGTTAGGCTAGAAAAAGAAATAAAGGGCATCCAGATTGGCAAGAAAGAAATAAAAGTATCTCTACTTGCAGTTGACATGATCTTATACATAGAAAACCCTAAAGAATCCTCAAGAAAACTGCTGAAACTAATAGAAGAGTTCATCAGAGTATCAGGATACAATGTAAACATACAAAAATCAGTTGGATTCCTCTACACCAACAAAAAGAACATCGAAGAGGAAATCATCAAATCAACACCATTTACAGTAGCCCCCAAGAAGATAAAATACTTAGGAATAAATCTTACTAAAGACATAAAAGACCTATACAAAGAAAACTACAAGACACTACTGCAAGAAACCAAAAGAGACATACATAAGTGGAAAAACATATCTTGCTCACGGATAGGAAGGCTTAACATTGTAAACATGTCTATTCTACCAAAGGCCTTCTATAGATACACTGCAATTCTGATCCAAATTCCAATGACATTTTTTAATGAGATAGAGAAACAAATCACCAACTTCATATGCAAGGGAAAGAGGCCCTGGAGAAGTAAAGCATTACTGAAAAAGAAGAACGAAGTTGGAGCCCTAACTCTACCTGATTTTAGAACCTATTATACCGTCACAGTAGTGAAACAGCCCTGTACTGGTACAACAACAGATATATAGACCAATGGAACAGATTTGAGAAACCAGACGTAAATTCATCCACATATGAGCAGCTGATATTTGACGAAGGCCCAAAGTCAGTTAAACGGGGGAAAAGACAGTCTCTTTAACAAATGGTGCTAGCATAACTGGATATCCATCTGCAAAAAAATGAAACAAGACCCATACCTCACTCCATGCACAAAACGAGCTCAAAATGGATCAAAGACCTAAATATAAAACTATAAAGATCATGGAATTAAAAATAGGGACAACGCTAGGAGCCCCAATACATGGCATAAACAGTATACAAAACATTACTAACAATGAAGAAGAGAAATTAGATAACTGGGAGCTCCTAAAAATCAAACACCTATGCTCATCCAAAGACTTCCCCGAAAGAGTAAAAAGATTACCTACAGACTGGGAAAAAGTTTTTAGCTGTGACATTTCCAGTCAGCTCCTGATCTCTAATATCTATGTGATACTACAAAAACTCAACTACAAAAAGACAAATAACCCAATTAAAAAATGGATATAAACAGACACTTCACTAAAGAAGACATTCAGGTAGCTAACAGGCACATGAGGAAATGCTCATGATCATTAACCATTAGAGAAATGCAAATCAAAACTACAATGAGATTCCATCTCACTCCAACAAGGCTAGCATTAATCCAAAAAACACGAAATGATAAATGTTGGAGAGGTTGTGGAGAGACTGGAACACTTCTACACTACTGGTGGGAATATAAAATGGTGCAACCACTTTGGAAATCAATTTAGTGCTTCCTTAAAAAACTAGAAATAGAACTACCATACGATCCTGCAACCCCACTCCTTGGAATATATCCTAGAGAAATAAGAGCCTTTACACGATCAGAAATATGCATACCCATGTTCATTGCAGCACTGTTTAAAATAGCAAAAAGATGGAAGCAACCAAGGTGCCCATCAATGGATGAATGGATAAATTATGGTATATTCACACAGTGGAATACTATTCATCAATAAAGAACAATGATGAATCCATGAAACATTTCATAACATAAAGGAATCTGGATGGCATTGTACTGAGTGAAATTAGTTGCGAGAGGACAAATATTGTATGAGACCACTATTATAAAAAAACCAAACTGTAAGAACTTGAAAAATAGTTTAAACAGAGAAGAAAATATTCTTTGATGGTTACAAGAGTGGGGAGGGAGGGAGGGAGAGGGGTTTTCACTAATTTGATAGTAGATAAGAACTATTTTAGGTGAAGGGAAAGACAACACACAATATAGTGGACTCAGCACAACTGGACTAAACCAAAAGCAAAGAAGTTTCCTGAATAAACTGAATGCTTCAAAGGCCAGCATAGCAGGTGCAGGGGCTTGGGGACCATGGTTTCAGGGGACATCTAAGTCAATTGGCATAATAAAATCTATTAAGAAATCATTCTGCATCCCACTTTGGAGAGTGGCATCTGGGGTCTTAAATGTTAGCAAGTGGCCATCTAAGAGACATCAATTGGTCTCAACCCACCTGGAGCAAAGGAGAATGAAGAACACCAAAGACACAAGGTAATTATGAGCCCAAGAGACACAAAGGGCCACAGAAACCAGAGACTACATCAGCCTGAGACCAGAAGAACTAGATGGTGTCTGGCTATAGCCATTGAATGCCCTGACAGGGAACACAACAGAGAACCCCTGAGGGAGCAGGAGAGCAGTGGGATGCAGACCCTGAATTCTTGTAAAAAGACCAGACTTAATGGTCTGTCTGAGACTAGAAGGACCCCAGAGTTCATGGCCCCCAGACCTTCTGTTGGCCCAGGACAGGAACCATTCCCAAAGCCAACTCTTCAGACAGGGATTGGACTGGAATACAGGTTAGAAAATGATACTGGTGGTGAGTGACCATCTTGGATCAAGTAGACACATGAAACTATGTGGGCAGCTCCTGTCTGGCGGGGTGGGGGGGAGATGAGAGGGCAGAGGGGGTCAGAATCTGGCCGAATGGACATGAAAAAAGAGAGTGGAGGGAATGCTGTCTCATTAGAGGGAGACCAACTAGGAGTATATAAAAAATTATAGCAAGTTGTATATAAGTTTTTGTATGAGAGACTGACTTGGTTTGTAAACTTTCACTTAAAGCACAATAAAAAAAAAGATGCTCACACTCTAGTGAGAGAGAACGTTGCAAGCAAAATACAGTGTGATCGCTGGTATAAAGGAAGTCTCTGAAAGGTGCATTTGGGTGAGGCCCCCCCAAGTTGGCATGGAGGGGGCAGGATGAGATCCCCAAGGGGTCTTTCCAAAGATCATGGGTTTTGTAGAACATAAGGAGTCACTGTGAAGTTCAGATTTGTGTTTTAGGTAGTCACACTAGAAGCAGCGTGAAGGCAGAATTTGTGAAAGGTAAGAAAAAATTGAAGTTGTCAATGATTTCATTCTACTTGGATCTATAATCACCATCTATGGAAGCAGAATTCAAGAAATCAAACAACATATTGCATTGGGCAAATCTGTGGCAAAAGAACTCTTTAAAGTGTTCAAAAGCAAAGATGTCACTTTGAGGACTAAGGTGCACCTGACCCAAGCCATGGTCTTTCAGTTGCTTCATATGCCTGCAAAAGCTGTACAATGAATAAAGAAGATGCCAGAAAAATTGGTGGATTTGAACTGGGGTGTTGGTGAAGAATATGTAAATACCATGGACTACTAGAAGAACAGGAAACCCTGGTGGCATAGTGGTTAAGTGCTATGGCTGCTAACCAAAGGGTCTGCAGTTCGAATCTGCCAGATGTTCCTTGGAAACTCTATGGGGCAGTTCTACTCTGTCCTGTAGGGTTGCTATGAGTCAGAAGCAACTCAACAGCGCTGGGTTTGGTTTGGTTTTGGTTTACTAGAAGAACAAACAACTCAGTCTTAGAAAAAATATAACCAGATTGCTTCTTAGAAGTGAGGACGGCAAGGCTTCGGCTCACTTAGTTTGGACAGTCATCTAGAAAGACCAATTTCTAGAAAAAGACATCATGTTTCCGGAAAAGTGATGCAAACTCTCAATGAGACGGATTTACGCAATAGCTGCAACAATGGACTCAAACATGCCAATAATCATGAGGATGGTGCAGAACTGAACAATATTTCGTTCTGTTATACGTAAGGTCGCCATGAATCAGAACTGACTCAGAGGCCACTAACAACACAAAGTTAGTACCAGGGAGCCCACCTATTGCATTGCTTGTTGCCCCAAATCACAGTAGTGGTACCTGGGATGGAGAGGAGGGGTGGATTTAAGAGTCAGTTCAGAGATGGAACCAACTTGGGTTGGTGATTGACTGGATCTGGTGGGGATGGATGGGTAATACAGTTGAGAGGGGATTCTCAGATAACTAATTGCCTTTGAGCACATATATAGACACGGGGGGAAACAATTTGGGAGGGAACGATTATGCCTATTATTTAGTGACTTTGTAAATCAAGAAAGTTATTTGGAGAGCAACATATCACTAAATGATTTCCCATCTTCCCCACTGCATCTCTCACTCTTCTCCTCCCCGCTCACCTTCGAACCACAACACACTAACAGAAAACACTACAGAATCATCAATGCCCTTAGTAGAAACTCAGCAGTTTTGGAAAACCAGGAAGTGGAATGATGAACTTAGGTATTTAAGTTAAGAGGTATGGGGGTGTGGTGGAGAAGGAAGGTCCTTCCAAAGTTTAACTAAGTCTTTAAGTTTAAAACATAGGCTAATGGTTTAATTGCTTAATCATCACCTTGTGTACACACCATGAATTCTTGAAATGATTAACAAGAGGAAAAGAATGGTGGCAGCCCACTACATTCCCCATATTTAGAAAGCAATTGGGGCAGACTTTATGATGCAGTCTTAAAAAAAACGCCAATCAGATTCTGATTTGGGGAGCTGTAAGAATGGGGAAGCTGGAGCCACATTACCTGAGTGGTAATTAGCATTAAGCTACACCTCATCTATTTCTCATTTCATACTTTACAGACCCCGTAGTTCCACCTCAGCAGTAATTAGGCGAAACTCTTCAGATATTCATGTATTCCAAGTCACACCGGATACTCTCAGGTGGAAAACATTCCTTTGATAGAATTTAGCAAGTGAATTCTTGTTGGTTGAAAACACACCAGATTTCAAGTTACCTAGGGCGGGTTTTAGAGCAAGTCCTTTTCTTTCCTTCCGTGTGGCGAGGAGAACTCCCCCGGCTGTCACCTCAGAAGCCCTGTGGTTTTCCTGGCTTGGCTTTGGGAGACACAGGGAAAAATGATGAAGACACCTCATTCTCAGAGCCAGCTCCTCAGTCTTCTTTGGTGTCATTTACCATGTCAGTAGGGTGTTACTGCAGCAGGTGGTGGGGGAGATGGCTGGAGACGGGGGTTTTCCACTGCCATGAAATGGTGTGGTAACACACTCTCCATATAGGGGATTGCCCAGTGGACTTGGTCTTTGAGTACTTCCACTCGCAAGACTGGGCAGCTGGAGAGGCTGCACTGCGTGTTTTCTCTCTGCCTTGCAGATACTGGCTTTTGTTGGAGACCAGGTGTCCAGCGGATCATGCACTCCCTTAGTCCGAAGGGTCGGAGCTGGCCTCAGGGACTATATATGTGGGACATTATCCTTTCTTACTCGAACTTGTCTCTGTGTATAAAAAACCAGTTTCTATTGACTCAATTTCAACTCACGTTGGCCCCAGGAGTGCCGGAGTGGACCTGTGCTCCCTATGCTTTTCAATAGCTGATTTTTCAGAAGTCGATCACCAGGACTTTCTTCTGAGGTGCCCCTGGATGGCCTTGAACCTCAAGCTCTTGGTTAGCAGTGGAGCATTTAACCATTTGCACCACCCAGGGGCTTCCTGTATGTGTACAGAACCAGCCAAACCAGAGTCCTCTCTAGGGGAACATGTGATGGAGGAATGTTTCCGTCTCATGACGGACTCTCCTCTAGGGATTTGATTTGGGTTCTACAAACTTAATCAAGCATCTTCTTAAATGGGATTACTCACATTCCTGAGGCACGTCAAGCGAGACTGGAATCTGCTCCAACATTTTTTCGGAAGCAAGTGCAAGTTTCATAACCAGCCTTGAGGGGAAGATGCCAGATGTCCAGATGGACAAAGATATAACCTTCTGGGAGGGCAGGCAGTCAGAGGGTGTGAGTGGAGTCGCAGATTGTACTTTGGAGTTAGGGTGAGACAATTCTGACCACTGAGGGGGCAGGGAGAGGCTGCTTGTTAGCCTGCTTTGTGGGAATCTAGGTAAGTTCTGGACGATGGGGTCTAGAGCACATCAGTGCAAAAGAGCTTCACGCCTTCAGATGCATTAGTGGCAGTCATTGTTTGGTTATCCACTGCTGCGTGAGGGGGCAGAGCCCTTGACTGCTAAACCAGGGGGAATAGAACCGCCTTCTCCACTGAGAGCTCCTGTGTCATCGCTGACAGGTTTTCTCCATGAAGCTTGGACAGTCTTCAGACTGGCTGCAGGATGTGTTAATCCAGGTACAACAAAAAGGTCCTCCTAGAAACCAGAATCCTTGAGTTTGCTCAAATATCATGTCAGCAAAGGAATATAGTTGTTTTGTTTTCTTCTCCCCACCTCAAGGAAGCTGGTCAGTGGCCCTGTGAGGCAAAGGGTCTTGCAGCTGGGAAGGGAAATATTTGGGAGCCAGGGTTGTGGGATGCAAAGGCAGGAGGGAGAGGTGTGTGAGCTAAAATGTCCCTACCTGAGTGAAGTCCTTCATAACTACTCAATGTAATCTGTCCTCTACCCTAGGCACTACCTACTGCACTATTCTGATATATTTCCATATATACTATAGCACGTGTAGTTCTCTAAAAATTATCTGGTTCCTTCAAGTATTTACTTGCTTACGGTCTGTTCCCACTCTTGCATATAAATTCCAGAGGAACTGAGATCTCATTTGTCTTGTTCCTCCTCAGCATCAGGGACAGTGCCTGGCCTATGGTAGGTGCTCCATAACTATTTGTTGAATGAATGAATGCATGGATGCACTGGGAGTGAACATTTTACAGAGCTCAAACTTTAAACATTTGGGTTAGAAATTTTACTAAAATGAATTATTTAGTATTATGCCTTCTATAAATAGAAGATACCAGAAAATTAAACCTACTGTGAATGACTCAGGGGCATCATTACCAAAGTTGACCATTATCCTGGGCTGTAATTCAGTCCTATTGAAGTGCATGAGGTTTTTTGCCCTGACACAAACCATTATGGATGTTGTATAATTGGCTCAGCTTTTTATAGCTTTTCTGTCTTCCTTTTGATTGGGCTTTCAGCTCTTTTCTTTCTATCGTTGGCGTGCCTAAAACAGCTGTTCTCCTACTTCTTATTTATAACTCTGGTGGATGTCATGGATTGAATTGTGTCCCCCCAAAATATCTGTCAACTTAGCTAGGTCATGTATGATTGTATGATTATCTACCATTTTATCTTCTGATGTGATTTCTCTCTGTGTTGTAAATCTTATCACTATGACCTAATACAATGGATTAGTGGCAATTATACTGATGAGGTCTACAACTTTAGATAATGTCTTAAGCCCATCTCTTTTGAGATATAAAAGAGAGAAGCAACAAGGGGGGGAGGGAGGGAGGGAGAGGGTTTTTTACTGATTAATTAGCAGATAAGAACTGCTTTAGGTGAAGGGAAGGACAACACTCAATACATGGAAGGTCAGCTCAACTGGACTGGACTGGACCAAAAGCAAAGAAGTTTCCGGGATAAACTGAATACTTCAAAGGTAAGCGGAGCAAGGGTGGGGGTTTGGGAACCATGGTTTAAGGGAACTTCTAAGTCAATTGGCAAAATAATTCTATTATGAAAACATTCTGCATCCCACTTTGAAATGTGGTGTCTCGGGTCTTAAATGCTAACAAGCAGCCATCTAAGATGCATCAATTGGTCTCAACCCACCTGGATCAAAGGAGAATGAAGAACACCAAGGTCACACGACAACTAAGAGCCCAAGAGACAGAAAGGGCCACATGAACCAGAGACCTACATCATCCTGAGACCAGAAGAACTAGTTGGTGCCCAGCCACAATCGATGACTGCCCTGACAGGGAGCACAACAGAGAACCTCTGAGGGAACAGGAGATCAGTGGGATGCAGACCCCAAATTCTCATAAAAAGACCATACTTTATGGTCTGGCTGTGACTAGAGGAATCCCGGCGGTCATGGTCCCCAAACCTTCTGTTGGCACAGGACGGGAACCATCCCCGAAGACAATTCATCAGACATGAAAGGGACTGGACAGCGGGTGGGAGAGAGATGCTGATGAAGAGTGAGCTAATTATATCAGGTGGACACTTGAGACTGTGTTGGCATCTCCTGTCTGGAAGGGGGGTGGGAGGATAGAGAGAGTTGGAGGCTGGCAAAATTGTCACGAAAGGAGAGACTGGAAGGGCTGACTCATTAGGGGGAGAGCAAGTGAGAGTAAGGAGTAAGATGTATATTAACTTATATGTGACAGACTGACTTGATTTGTAAACGTTCACTTGAAGCTCAATCAAAGTTAATAATAAAAAAAAAAAGAGAGAGAGAAGCAAGCAGAGAGACTTGGGAACCTCATACCACCAAGAAAGCAGTGCTAGGAGCAGAGCGCGTCATTTGGACCTGAGGTTCCTGCGCTGAGATGCTCCCAGACCAAGGGAAGACTCGTGTATCACAAGGACCTTCCTCCACAGCTGATGGGGGAAGGGGGTCTTCCCCTGGAGCTGACGCCCTGAATTTGGACTTTTAGCCTACTTGACTGTGAGAGAATAAACTTCTCTTTGTTAAAGCCATCCACTTGTGGTATTTCTGTTATTGCAGCACCGGTTGACTACGACAGTGGACTTGGGAACTGGATAATCAAGCTTGTGAAAAATGAATCTAAAATACAAGGAAACGGGTCCTGACTGAGAAGTAAAAGAATCTCTTGGCAAAGTATATGAGTATTAAAACATGTCCTTGGTGGCATTTATTTAATGCACTCCTTTTTTTTTTTTTTTCCTTGCCTCATTCATGAAGGATAAGTTAGAGTACTTTGATTGCGAGCAACAGAAACTGATTTTGGTTTCCTCAAACAAAGAGGGGACTTTTTTTGTGGACTATGTTAGAGCTCAAAGAATTGAAGGGATTCTATGTCACCAAGAAGGTTCCATCTACATGAGGAAATTAGATAAAAGCAGTTGGAGGCCATAATAGAAGATGTTGGACCTGGACAAGACCCTTTAAATTCCAGGAGGCTTTATACCTATTTCAGCCCTGGATGCACAAAAAAATCATATGGGAAGTTTTTAAAACATTGTATTACCCATGCCTCAGCATGGAAGATTGAATTGGGATTTTTAGAGGAGGGGCCTAGCATTGGTATTTTGCCAAACTCCCCAAGTGATTCTCCCTCTGTTGCTCCAGATGAATAGAGATCAATTGTTGAGCCTTGGATGGCCACTTGCAAGCTTTTAGCTTAGTAATGAAGTCGCTCTTGAGGTTCACCCTTCAGCCAAAGATTAGACAGGCCCATTAAAAAAAAAAAAAGAACTAGACTAAAGGAGCACACTAGCCCAGGGGCAGGGACTAGAAGGCAGGAGGGGACAGGAAAGTTGGTAATAGGAAACCCAAGGTTGAGAAGGGGGAGTGTTGACATGTTGTGGAGTTGTTAACCAAGTTATAAAACAATACGTGTACTAACTGTTTAATGAGAATCTAGTTTGTTCTATAAAACTTCATCTAAAGTACAATAATAAATAAATAAATAAAGCTTACAATTTCCAACAGCATGTTAAAGAGTCATACACTGTGACTGAGTGGGTTTTATTCCAGGAATGCAGGAATGGTTCAATATTAGAAAATCAATCAACATAATATACCACATAAATACAACAAAGGAAAAGAGTCACATGATCATTTCCATCGATTCAGAAAAAGCATTTGATAAAATCCAATACTGTTTCTTGATGAAGCCCCTGAGGACGATTGGAATAGAAAGAAAATCCTTCAGTATGGTTCAGAGCATATATGAAAAGCCAACAGCCAACATTATACTTAATGGAGAAAGACTGAGAGCTTTCCCCTTAAAATCAGGAACAAAACAAGGGTGCCTGCTTTCACCATGTTTATTCAATATTGTATTAGAAGTCCTAGCTTAAGGAATAAGATGATAAAAACAAATAAAAAGTATTCATATTGGAAAAGAAGAAGTAAAATTATCTCTATCCTTGGATATATGATCCTATATATAGAAAGTCCCAAAGAGTTCACAAGAAAATTTCTACAGCTAATAGAGGAATTTAGAAAAGTTGCAGGGCAAAAGGTTAATGAACAAAAATCAGTTGGGTTTCTATACATCAGAAATAAGAAATCTGAAAGGGAAATTAGGGAAACAACTTACAATAGCCTTGAAGAGAATAAAATGCCTAGGAATAAGCTTAACCAAGGGGATGAAAGATTTATACAATGAAAACTATAAAGCACTGCTGAAAGAAATTAAAGAAGACTTAAATAAATGGAAAGATGTTTCATGTTCATGAACTGGAAGGCTTACTATTGTTAAGATGTCTAAACTGCCCAAAGCGGTCTGTAGATTCAACAGATGAAAGGATAAACAAAACGTGGCACATACATACAATGCAATACTACTCAGCCAGTCGAAGAAATGAAGTCTTGATACATGCTACGGTATGGATGGAGCTTGAAGACATTATATTGAGTGAAATAAGCCATAACAAAAGGAAAAATATTGTATGAACTCATTCATATGAAAAGACAAAAAAAGTCAGATGAATAGAGAACAAAGTTTATTAGAGGTTACCAGGAGTGGGAGGGATGGAGAAAAGGGAGGTTAATGGTGATAGAAAAATCACATTGATTAAGGGTATGGCTGCACAGCCAATTATTGTAATTGCTGTCAATAAGTTATACACCTGTAAAAAGCTGAATTGGCAAAACTTGTGTGATAGATACATTTACAGAAAAAAAAAAAAAAGCAGCTGCTAAGGCTGCTTATGTACAACCAAATAGCTCATGGGATTTGGCTCCTTGGTTTGGAGGTTTAGGGTCATGGTTTCAGGAAACATCCCAGTTAATTGGCCTAATAATGTGTTTAGTGCTCCTGTTCTACCTCCTAGTTTGTTGCATAGTGTCTGGAGTCTTAAAAGCTTGCAAGTGGCCATCCAAGTCTCAACAATTGATCTCTATTCATCTGGAGCAACAGAGGGAGAAGGACAGTCAAGAATAGAAGGAGGATGTGGAATGTGTGACTAGTTGCCTCCATGAACGACTGCCTCCTTTGCTATGAAACCAGAAGAACTGGATGGTGTCTGGCTACCATTACTGAACATTTTGATCAAAGTTTCCAAAGAAGAATCCTGATCAAAAGGGCGAAAATGCAGAACAGAATTTCAAATTCTCATGCATCCTAAACATTCTGGAGCCATGAAGGGTGAATGAACCCCTGTGACTATTGCCCTGAGATAATCTTTAAACCTTAAACCAAACATATCCCCTGAAGACATCTTAAAACTGATTGATAGTTTAGCTTAACTAGTAACAAAGACCACTACGTGTCCATCAGTTTCTCGTACTGTGGTCGCTTGTGTGTTGCTGTGGTGCTGGAAGCTATTGCACTGGTATTTCAAATACTAGCAGGGCCATCCATGGTAGACAGGTTTCAGCGAAGCTTCCAGAATGAGATAGGCTAGGAAGAAGGACCTGGCAGTCTACTTCTGAAAAAAATTGGCTACCGAAAACCTTAAGGATAGCGGTGAAACACTGATGTAGTACTGAGCCTTCAGGTTGGAAGGCACCCAAAATACAACTGGGGAAGAGCTGCCTCCTCAAAGTAGAGTTGATCTTAATGATGTGGATGGAGTAATGCTTTTGGGATCTTAATCTGCTGATGTGGCATGACTCAAAATGAGAAGAAACAGCTACAAGCATCCATTAATAATCAGAAGGTGAAATGTATGAAGTATGAATACAGGAAAACTGGAAGTTGTCAAAAATGAAATGGAGTGCATACAGACTGATATTCTAAGAATTAGTGAGCTGAAATGGACTTGTATTAGCCACTTTGAAACGGACAATCATACAGTCTACTGTGCCTGGAATGACAAATGGAAGGGGAATGGCTTTGCATTCACGGTCAAAAAGTATATTTCAAGCTCTATCATGAAGTACAATACTGTCAGTGATAACATCCATACGCCTACAAGGAAGACCACTTAGTACAACTGTTACTCAAATTTACACACCAATCTCTAATGCCAAAGATGATGAAATTGAAGATTTTCACCAACTTCTGCAGCCTGAAATTGATGAAACATGCAATCAAGATGCACTGATAATTACTGGTGATTGGAACGGGAAAGTTGGAAACAAAGAAGAAGGATCAGTAGTTAGAAAATATGACCTTGGTGATAGAAACAACACTGGAGAGTGCATGATGAAATTTTGCAAGACCAACAACTTCTTCATTGCAAATATCTTTTTCCAAAAACATAAACGGTGACTATACACTTGTAGCTCCCTGGATGAAAAACATAGGAATTTAGCTGACTACACTGTGAAAAAAAAACATGGAAAAGTCAATATCATCAGTCAGAACAAGGCCCAGGTGGAACAAACCATCAATTGCTCATATTCAAGTCTAAACTGAAACTGAAGAAAATTAAAACAAGTCCACGAGAACCAAAATACGACCTTAAGTATATCCCACCTGAATTTGGAGACCATCTCAAGAATAGACATGACACATTGAACAGTAATGACCGAAGACCAGACGAGTTGTAGGATTACATCAAGGACGTCATACATAGAGAAAGCAAATGGCCATTGAAAAGACAGGGGAGAAAGAAAAGACCAAAAAGGATGTCAGAAGAGACTCTGAAACTTGCTCTTGAAGGTAGAGTAGTTAAAGTGAAAGGAAGAAAGGATAAAATAAAAGAGCTGAATAGAAGATTTCAAAGGGCAGCTTGAGAAGACAAAATAAAGTATTATAATGAAACGTGCAAAGACCTGGAGTTAGAAAACCAAAAGGGAAGAACACATTCAGCATTTTTCAAGCCGAAAGAACTGAAGAAAAAATTCAAGCCTCAAGTTGCAATTTTGAAGGATTCTATGGACAAAATATTGAATGACACAGGAAACACCAAAAGAAGGTGGAGGGAATACAGACTCAACCATTTCAGGAGGTAGCATATGATCAAGAACTGACGGTACTAAAGGAAGAAGTCCAAGCTGCACTGAAGGCATTGGCAAAAAACAAGGCTCCAGGAGCTGATGGAATACCAACTGAGATGTTTCAACAAACAGATGCAGTGCTGGAAGTGGTCAGTTGTCTATGCCAAGAAATTTGAAAGACAGCACCTGGCCAACTGACTAGAAGAGGTCCATTATTTGTACCAATTCCAAAGAAAGGTGATCCAGCAAAATGCCGAAATTATCACACAATATCATTAATATCACATGCAAGTAAAATTTTGCTGAAGATAATTCAAAAATGGTTGCAGCAGTATATTGACAGGGAACTGCCAGAAATTCAAGGTGGATCCAGAAGAGAAGGTAGAACGAGGGACATCGTTGCTGACATCAAATGGGTCTTGGTTGAAAGCAGAGACTACCAGAAAGATGTTTACCTGTGTTTTATTGACCATTCAAAGGCACTACTGTGTGGATCATACCAAATTATGGCTAAGTTGGGAAGAATAGGAATTCCAGAACACTTAATTGTGCTAATGTGGAACCTGTACTTAGAAAAAGAGACAGTCCTTTGAGCAGAAAAAGGGGATACTCTGTAGTTTATCACCTGTAGTTTATCACCAGGAAAGGTGTGTATCAGAGCTGTATCCTTTCACCATACTTATTCAATTTTTATGCTGAGCAACTAATCTGAGAAACTGGACTGTATGAAGAAGAACATGGCTTCAAGGTTGGAGGAAAACTCATTAACAACCTGTGATATGCAAATGACACAACCCTGCTTGCTGAAAGTGAAGAGGGCTTGAAGCACTTACTGATGAAAATCAAAGACCACAGCCTTCAATATGAATGACACCTCAACATAAAGAAATAAAAAATTCTGGACCAAAAAGCAACATCATGATAAACAGAGAAAAGACTGAAGTTGTCAAGGGTTTCATTTTACTTGGATCCACAATCAATGCCCATGGAAGCAGCAATCAAGAAATCAAATGACATATCACAGTGGGCAAATCTGCTGCAAAAGACTTCTTTAAACTGTTGAAAAGCAAAGATGTCATTTGATGACTAAGGTGCACCTGACTCAGTCCATGGTATTTTCAATCGCCTCATATGCATGTGAAAGGTGGATGAGTAACGAAGATTGAAGAAGAATTGATGCCTTTGAATTATGGTGTTTTCAAAGAATATTGAATATACCATGAACTGCTAGAAGAACAAAAAAGACCATCTTGGAAGAAATACAGCCAGAGTGGTTCTCAGAAGCAAAGATGATGAGACTTCATCTTATATACTCTGGGCATGTTATCAGAAAGGATCAGTCTCTAGAGAAGGACATTGTGCTTGGTAAGGTACAGTGTCAGTGAAAAAGAGGAAGGCCCTTGACAAGATGGATTGACACAGTGGCTGCAACAATGGGCTCAAGCATAGCAAGGATTGTGTGGATGGTGCAGGACCCAGCAGTGTTTCTTTCTATTGCATGTAGGTTCACTATGAATTGGAGCTGAATCAAAGGCACTTAACAACAACAACAGTAAAAAAGGTCTGCCTTGAGCATTATGCTTTTTTAAGAACTATCTATATGTGATAAAACTGACAATAGTAGGTCCAGTGGGTCTCTGAACCCATCCTGTAATGATTTCCCAAGTTTCAGAATGCATAATTGGAATAGACAGGCTCAGTAACTGGCAGAACTCCCATGTTGGATCTATGACATGTGGAGTAAGGATAATTATACTGGGAACAGCCAAGTAGAAGCACTTAGAACTGTCTCTCCCTAGGAAAATAGTAAACCAAAAGCAATACTTTATTGCAGTGATTACTGCCACCATCAAAGGCTTAAAGGATGCAGGGGTGGTGATTCCCACCATATCCCCATTCAACTTGCCTATTTGGCCTATGCAAAAACAAAACAAGCAAACAAAAAAAACCAAATGGATCTTGCCGAATGACACTGGATTATTGTAAACTTAACCAGCTGGTGACTCTAAGTGCAGCTGCTGTTACAGATGTGGTTTCATTGCTTAAGCAAATTAATACATCTCTTGGTATCTGGTATGCAGCTATTGATTACACTAATGCCTTTTTCTCCATGCCCATTTCAAAGGAACACCAGAATCAGTTTGCCTTCAGCTGGCAAGACCAGCAATACACCTTCATTGTTCTACCTCATAAGTATATCAACTCTCCAGCCCTATGTCATAATTTAGTCTACAGGGAGAGCTTGATTGCCTTTCCTTTCCACAAGATGTCATACTGATGACATGCTGATTAGACTTAGTAAGCAAGAAGTATCAATGACTCTAGACTTATTGGTAAGACATTTGCACTCTAAACCAAAAAAAACCAAACCCATTGCCATCGAGTCGATTCCGACTCATAGCGACCCTGTAGGACAGAGTAGAACTACCCCATAGAGTTTCCAAGGAGCGCCTGGCAGATTCGAACTGCCGTCCCTTTGGTTAACAGCCACAGCATTTAACCTCTATGCCACCAGGGTTTCCATTTGCATGCTAGAGGGTGGGAAATTAATCTGGCAAAAATTTCACCTCAGTGAAATTTCTAGGAGTCCAGTGCTGCAGAACATGTTGAGATATTCTTTCTAAAGTGAAGGATAAGTTGTTACATCTGGTCATTCATACAAATGAAGGCACAATGCCTGGTGGACTTCTTCGGATTTTGATGGCAACATATCCCTCATTTGGGTGTGCTACTCTAGCCTATTTATCAAGTGACTCAAAAAGATGCTAGTTTTGAGTGGGGCTGAGACCAAGAGAAGGCCCCGCAATAGGCTAAGGGTGCTGTGCAAGTGGCTCTGCAACTTGCACCATATGATCCAGCTGATCCAATGGTGCTTGAGGTGTCAGTGACAGATGGAGTTGCTGTTTGGAGTCTTTGGCAGGCCCCTATTGGTGAATTACAGAGCAGACCCTTAGGATTTTGGAGCAAAGCCCCGCCATTCACTACAGATAACTACTCTCCTTTTGAGAAACAGCTTTTGGCTTGTTACCGGGCCTTATTAGAGACTGAACACTTAACAATGGGCCGTCAAGTCACCTTTCAGCCTGAACTTTCATTGTGACCTGGATGTTGCCTAACCCACAGAGCCATAAAGTCAGATATACACAGCAGCCCTCCATGATTACATGAAAGTAGTATATACAAGATTGGGCTCGAGCAGGACCTGAGGGCACAAGTTGCATGAGGAAGTAGCCTAAATGTCCATGGTCTCCACTCCTGTCACATTACCTGCCCTCTCCCAGTCTACACCTATGGCCTTTTTAAGAGTTCCTTATGATCAGCTGGCTGAAGAAGAGAAATCTCATGCCTAGTTAACAGGTGGCTCTGCATGATATGCAGGCACCACTCGAAAGTGGACAGCAATAGCACTACAGCCCCTTTCTGGAAACCTCCTGAAGGACAGTGGTGAAGGGAAATCCTCCCAATGGACAGAACTTTGAGCAGTGTACCTGGTTGTTCACTTTGTTTGGGAGAAGAAATGACCAAACTGTATACTGATTCCTGGGCTGTGGCCAATGGTTTGGTTAGATAGTCAAGGACTTGGAAGGGACATGATTGAAAAATGGTGACAAGGAGGTGTGGGGAAGAGGTATGTGGATAGACCTCTCTTAATGGGCCAAAGAAGTGAGTGAAGATATTTGTGTCTTATGTGAATGCTCACCAAAGGGTAAACTTGATGGAGGATTTTAACAATCAAGTAGATAGGATGATGCATTCTGTGGGAACCAATCATTCTCTTTCCCTAGCCACTCCTGTCATTGCCCAATGGACTCATGAATAAAGTGGCCATGGTGGCAAAGATGGAGCTTATGCATAGGCTCCCGAAAATTGATTTCCACTGGCCAAGGCTGACTTGACTACAGCCACTGTTGAGTGCCCAATCTGCCAGCAGTAGAAACCAACACTGAGTCCCTGACATGGTGTCATTCCTCAGGGTGACCAGCCAGCACCCTGGTGGCAGGTTAATTACACTGGACTGCTTCCATCATGGAAAGGACAGTGTTTCATTCTTACTGGAATACACCCTTATTCTTGATGTGGATTTGCCTTCCCTGCATGCAATGCTTTTACCAAGACTACTACTCACTGGATTCACAGAATGCCTGATTCACCCTTATGGTATCTCATATAGCATTGCCTTGAATCATTAGACTCACTTCACAGCAAATGAAGTGTGGAAATGGGCCCCTGGTCATGGAATTCACTGATATTACCATGTTCTCTATTATCCTGGAGCAACTGGCTTGATGGAATGATGAAATGGCCTTCTAAAGACACAGTTATGGTGCCAGGTAGGTGGTAATACTTTGCGGGGTGGGGTGATGTTCTCCAGGAGGCTGTATGTGCTCTAAACCATCATCCAGTATATGGTGCTATTTCTCCCATAGCCAGGATTTACAGGTCCAGGAATCTAGGGGTGGAGATGGGAGTGACACCACTCACTATTGGCCCACTTGCAAAATTTTTGCTCCCTGTCCCTGCAACCCTCTGCTTTGTCTGTCTAGAGGTCATAGTTCTAAAGGGAGGAATACTTCCACCTGGAGACACAACACTGATTTCATTGAAATGGAAATTAAGAATGCCACCCCATCACTTTGGGCTCGTCATGCCTCTGGATCAACAGGGAAAGAAGCAAGTTACCATATTGGCTGGTATGATTGATGCTGATTACCACGGGGAAATTGGACTGATATTGCATAATGAAGGTAAAGAAAAGTATGTCTGGAATATAGGAGATCCCTTAAGGCATCTCTTAGTTCTACAACACCCTGTGATTAAAGTCAATGGAAAACTATAGTGACCCAATTCCAACATGACTACTAATGGCCCAGACCCTTCAATAATGAAAGTTTGGGTCACCCGACCAGACAAAGAACCAGCTGAGGTGCTTTCTGAGGGTAAAAGTAATACAGAATGGGTGGTTGAAGTAGGTAGTTCTAAATAGCAGTTACAACTACATGACTAGTTGTAGAAATGAGGGCTGTAATTATTATGAGTATTTCTTCCTTGATTTATTTATGTGTATGTATAGTAAATATTTTTGTCTTCTTCACTTCCTCATCCCAGCACTTATAAAACATAGGATGTAAACAGGGTTAGTGTATTTTCCATTGTTTGCATGCTAGTTGTATCATGTTAGGCACAAATAGGACCTTATAATTGTTTTTACTTGGGGTTACATATGGTTTAAGGAGATGTTTACAGTTGTCAAGTTGACAAGGGGTTGACTGTGATGGTTAATGTTATATGTCGACTTGGCTAGGCCATGATTCCCAGTATTGCGTAATCATCCTGTTTTTGTTATCTGATGTAACTATTTTCCATTTTGTGATATTACACAATTATCCTCCATTTTATGTGTTGTATATCCTAACCACTATATGTTAATGTGGGGCCCTGGCAGCACAGTGGTTAAGCATCTGGCTGCTAACCAAAAGGCCAGCAGTTCAAATTGAATCCACTAGGAGCTCCTTGGAAACCCTATGGGACAGTTCTATTCTGTCCTATAGGGTCGCTATAAGTAGGAATCTACTCAACTGCAACGGGTTTATATGTTAATGAGGCAGGATTAGTGTGGAGTGTATCTTGAGTTACACCCTTACTTAAGTCACACCTGTACTCACGTGTCTGATGTGACCTGCATCCAATATATAATGAATGCTCTATCAAAGCTCTCTCTCATTCTGGGTCCTACATTCAGCTCATCATCGTCTGACCTATGTTTCTTGGAACTTGAGCCAGCAGCCTACTGTCTGACCTAATGATTCTTGAATCATCAGCTTCTACAGCACTGTGGGCCAGCAGCCTGCCATCTGACCTGGCGATTTTGGGTTTGTCAGCCCCTGCAACCACATGAGTCAGGAGAAGCCTCCAGGCTGATGCCTGATCTATGAATTTGGGACTTGCCAACCTCAGCAGCTGCTTGAGCCATTTCCATGAGACGAATTGCTCATGTAAATGTATTTATGTGCTTCACTGGTTTAGCTTACAACCCCACCTAAGACAAAGAAAGCTTTATCTGAGTTTCATGACCCAAGCAAAAGAAAGTATGAAAGCTTCCCTTAGAACAGCTGTGGGCTTGGTATCACCTTGGATTTTATGGCTAATCCCAAATATGAGTTGCTGGTTATGATACTGCTTTTTCCCCTCCAATGGGCTGAGAGAGGATTAAGAACCAATGGGTCAAGTCAGTTCCAAGTATTCAGCATATTCTCTGGGAGCTGTTCTATGAAACTTGTTCTTGGGCCTGGAACATTTGGGGCACTGAAGAAAATCATTCAGACCTAGTTTTGCTCAAGGCCGCCAAGATTAGTGGAGAGTCATATATCTGAGGAATCTGGAATACAGGCTCAAGGTGTGAATTAACCTGGAGAGACTGGATTACCTCTCCAGCCAGGGAAAACCATTCTGGCATCCCCACAGAGATTTCGCTGAAAACAAGCACGCTTAGAGACTAAGGCACTCCAGTGATCTCCCAAGGATCATTTGTAAGTCTTCCTTTTTGAACTTAAGTGCTAGCATGTATTCTTAAATACCCGTTGCCACTGAGGTGACTCTGACTCATAGTGACCCTATCGGTCACAGGAGAACTGCCCGATAGAGTTTCCAAGGAGTGCCTGTTGGATCAGAACTGCTAACCTTTTGGTTAGCAGCTATAGCACTTAACCACTACGCTACCAGGGTTTCCATTCTTAAATAGGCAATAAATATATTCAGATGGCTCAAGTTCAAAAGTACCAAAGGCGAAAAGTTCCTCCCCCACCCATGCCCCTCAGGCAGCCATCTACACCTCCTGAAGGCAGTACCAGTACCAGTTCCAACTTATGACAACCCCCTGTGTATCAGAGTAGAACTGTGCTCCACAGGGTTTTCAATGGCTGATTTTTCAGAAGTAAATCTCCAGGCCTTTCTTCCAAGGTGCCTCTGTGTAGGCTTGAACCTCCAACGTTTTGGTTAGTAGCCAATCACGTTAACCATTAACACCACCCAGGAACTCCTATCTGAAGGCGTGGAGAAGGTAGTTAGTAGTAATTGGTAAGTTTTTGCCAAGCTTTTTCTTGGGGAGAACCTACCTGATGAACATGACTTGTTTGGCCCAAGATATTTTCTGTAAGGCAAACTGTTGGCTGGAGTTTATTCCTCCTGAATCATAGCCGTGCTGGCCACCTTCCAGAGCAACTAAAAGCCAGTGGGCAGAAGGCCGGATCTGAAGACAGATGTAGGATCCTGGATCTATCTCTCCCTCCCTGTGGGATTCTAGTGAGTCTTGATCTCTCTCTCAGTGGCCTCATCTGCAGAACAGGAAGGAGGAGCAAAAGAACCTCCTTTACAAGTTGGATAAGATTTCACAAGATCACACACATTTCTAGAACATTATCAGGCATATGCATTGCACATATAACTCTTGATACTACCTGTTCATGGTCCAATTTTCCTACTAGAATATGAGTTCCTGAAGGAGGGTAGGGAGATATTGGTGGTTCAGTGGTAGAATTCTTTCCTTCCATGTGGGAGATCTGGGTTTGATTCCTGGCCAATGCACCTTAAGCACAGCCACCATCTACCTGTCAGTGGAGGCTTACATGTTGCTATGATGCTGAACAGGTTTCAGTGGAGCTTTCACACCAAGATGAACTAGGAAAAAAGGCCTTGTGATCTACTTCCAAAAATCAGCTAATGAAAACCTTATGGAGCACAACAGTATGATTCACAACCAATTATGGGGATGAACGCGATCAGGTCTGGGTAGCGTTTCATTTCATTGCACATAGGGGCTGACTCAGTGGCAGCTCACACAACAACAACCAGGAGTGAAAGGCTGTGTCGATCATAAGCACCACTGTATGCCCACTCCTTGGCACAGTGGCAAGTGTGTGGCAAGATACACAATAAATAATCGTTACAGTTGATGTTTTTAAGCACTTTGTACCAGGCACAGTACTAAGCTCATATACATGAACTCATTTAACTTTCACAATAGCTGCCCCCTGAGGTAGGTACTACTCCTGTCCCTGATGCCCAGATGAGAAACGGAGGCATAGAGAAGTCATCACCTAAATAGAGAACTGAAATACCAGGATTTGTTTTCTGGCCCTCTGGCTATGGTAACCAGGATACTTGTAGGATGACCCATTCTTCCCAGTTTTCCAAGGAATATTCTGGCTTTAAAACTGAAAATCCTACTTCCCTGAAAGGGCAAACCTAAGGTCCCAGCTTAGGCTGAAGTTAATAAGGCGCTCGCCATGGGCACCAAATTTAAGGGGGGAAGGGGGCAGCCAAAAACTAACCTATGTCGTAGCATGTATCAGTACTTCACTCTTTTATGGATGAATAGTTATTTTGTTGTATTATATATCACAATCTATCTGTTCAACCACTGATGGACATTTGGGCTGTTTCTACCTTTCGGCTATTGTGAATAGTGATGCTATAACGTGGAGGAACCTTGAAAACATTATGCTAAGTGAAAGAAGTCAGACACAAATGATCTCATATTGTATGATTCCATTTGTATGAAATATCCAGGCTAGAGACAGAATGCAGACGGGTGTTTGCCATGGGCTGGGTGCAGTAGGGAATGGAAAGCAACTGCTTGGTGGGTGCAAGGTTTCCTTTTGGGGTGATGAAAAGGTTTTGGAATTAAATAGGGGTGGTGGCTGCATAACACTGTGAATGTACCAAATGCCACTGAATTGTTCACTTTAAAATGGTTAATTTTATGTTATGTCATTTTGCCTCAATTGAAGAAATGCAAAAAAATTAATGCCAAAAAAAAAAAAAAAACATAATGATCAAAGTAACACAATTTAAGTAAAGAAAGGCTCATTGCCTGTGAGAGTTGCCACGTCCCTGGTCCAGCTGTGAGAATAGCATGTTTGGGTGTGAGAAGCGGGCCAGGCATAATAAGGGAAAAGCATGAGCTGCCTCAGGCAGGCCAGTGGAGGCAGGGAGGCCCAGGCTCCCCTCCCCTCCTCTGCTAGGGGAGGTCCAGTAGGATGTGCACTTTCAAGTCCTCTCTTCCTTTGGGCAGCAGATGGGAGGTGGGCCCCTGGGTGCAGCATGAGTAGCTGCTTCAGAGCAGAAAAAGGAGTGGGCTGGCCTTGTGGAGGATCAGCAAGAGGTCTTATCCCTTCCAAGATGAGTGCATGGTTAACATGGGAAAGGTTGTGGGGGGAAGGCCAGCACAAGGAGAGAGAGAGAGAGGAATGCATTTTCACTTGGTTTCAGCAGAGAAGAGGACCAGCTCTGTAGGGGAAATGCCTTGAGAAGCCTTTTTGCTGCAGAGGAGGCTGCAGCCTCGGGCCTCATCATAGCCAGGGCCAAAGAAGGAGAAATCTATCGTAAAACCAAAGAGAATTGATTTGAAGCTGGGGTAGAGGATCTGAGAGGGGACAGGTAGGGAGGGGTAGGAAGAAACAGAAGAAGCTGTGTGGTGCCCTGTGTGATGCTGCTCTAGTAACTTGATGTGACCCCCTCCTATATTCCCCACCCTATTTTGAATAAAATTGGCAATCATTACAAATTGCCAGGGGTAGGATCTGCAACAAGACTGCAGAGGCCAGGGTCAGAAAGGCCCCCAGCCACATGGGATTCTCTAAGATACCCTCTGGGAAAAATGGATGCTTCCTTTCTTCCTGGGGAGGACGGCCTACATGTGCCTTTAGCCAACAATTACAAGATTCCAGATGACTTTGCTTTGGTTAAATGCTTATTTTTTAATCCACTTTAGATTTCTGTAGATCCAGACTAGTAGGACCTTCCTTCCAAGTGTTACGATAGCGGCTTTGACTCAGCAGAGATTCACGGAGCTCATGGTGGGGGATCTCAGAAGGCCAAACGAGTAATTTTCTCTCTGAACCTGTTTCTCTCTCATAACCACCATCCACCCAGTCGCTCAAACTAACATCCTGGAAATCACCGTAGATTTCTTTGTTTTCTTTCATCGAATTCATCAGCAAATCAGGTGGACATTACCCCCACCCATGGAGGCTTAGGGTGACCAGTCATCCAGGAGTGCCAGAGACTTTCCCGCTTTAGCAATGAAAACCCTTGTCACCTTCCAGGAATCCCCTCAGTCCCAGACATACTGGGACTGTTGGTCACCCTAATCTGCATGGCCACCCTGGTCCAAGCTTCTCTAGTAAATCCCGTCCCAGCTGACCTCCTGCTTCACTAGGGACACACATCATTCTCCACCCAGCAGCAGAGTGAGCTTTTCAACAATTCATTCAGAGGATAGCACCCTCTGCTTGAGACCCTCCTATGCACTGGGACATAAATCCAGCCCTCAGCACCTCCTGACTAGCCCTCTATGATGGGCTCCTGGCTGTCTCCAGCCTAACTGCACAGCACTGCCTCAGTGACTACCCTAGAGTCTCACACCTTCAACATGCCAAGTCCCCCATCCCATCTCTGCCCTTGCTGTCCTTCCTCCGAGTTAACAGATCCCTATGTGGACTTTGCTTCTTACCATTTAGGTCTCAGCACAAATATCACCATCTCAGAGAGGACTCCCCTAACACCCAGACCTAAATTGTTGTTTTTGTTAGTTGCTGTCAAGTCATCTCCGAATGATGGCAACCCCATGTACAACAAAACAAAAATGTTGCCTGGCACTGTACCATCTTTGCAATCGATGGTAGGCTGGAGTCCATTGTTGCAGCCACTGTGTATTTCAAGTGGTTGGAGAGTTAGGGTCAGGTAAGTAAAGGGTCCACAGATTTATACTTAGGTCTATGAGAGGCTGTATGGAGTTGTGGCTAATTTGGGTTTGAATCCTGACTTGATCAGAAACTAACTTTGTGAGGTTGGGGCAAGATATCAAATTCTCTGAGCCTGAGCTCCACATCTGCAAAATAGTATTGAAGGAAGAAGTCCAAGCTGCGCTGAAGGCACTGGTGAAAAACAAGCCTCCAGGAACTGACGGGCTACCAGTTGAGATGTTTCAACAAACGGATGCAGCACTGGAAGTGCTCACTTGTCTATGCCAAGAAATTGGGAAGGCAGCTACCTGGCTAATCAATTGGAAGAGGTCCATATTTGTGCCCATTCAAAAGAAAGGTGATCCAAACAATATCATTAGTATCACGTGAAAGTAAAATTTTGCTGAAGATCATTCAAAAGTGGTTGCAGCAGCACATTAACAGGTAACTGCCAGAGGTTCAAGCCGAATTCAGAAGAGGATGTGGAATGCAGGACATCATTGCTGGTGTCAGATGGATCTTGGCTGAAAGAAGAGAATACCAGAAAGATATTTACCTGTGTTTTAGTGACTATGAAAGGCATTCAATTGGGTGGACCATAGCCAATTATGGATAACATTGTGAAGAATAGGAATTCCAGAACACTTAATTGTGCTCATGCAGAACCTTTACGTAGACAAAGAGGCAGTTCAAACAGAATGAGGGGATGATGTGTGGTTCAAAGTCAGGAAAGGTGTGTGTCAGGGTTGTATCCTTTCACCATACTTATACAATTTGTGTACTGAGCAAATACTTTGAGAAGCTAGGTTATATGAAGAAGAGCAAGGCATCCGGATTGGTGGAAGACTCATTAACAACCTGCGTTATGCAGCTGACACAATCTTGCTTGCTGAAAGGGAAGAGAACTTGAAGCACTTACTGATGAAGATCGAAGACTACAGCCTTCGGTATGATTACACCTCAATATAAAGAAAACAAAAATCCTCATAACTGGACCAATAAGCAAAATCATGATAAATGGAGAAAATACTGAAGTTTCAAGGATTTCATTTTACTTGGATCCACAATCAACTGCCATGGAAGCAGCAGTCAAGAGATCAAATGATGCATTGCATTGGGCAAATCAGCTGCAAAAGACCTCTTTAGTGTTCAAAAGCAAAGATGTCACTTTGAGGACTAAGGTGTGCCTGACCCAAGCCATGATCTTTTCAATCGCCTGCGAAAACAGAACAACGAATAAGGAAGACCAAAGAAGAATCGATGCCTTTGAATTATGGTGTTGGCAAAGAATACCAAATATACTATGAACGGCCAGAAGAACGAACAGACCTGTCTTGGAAGAAGTACAGCCAGGATGCTTCTTAGAAGCAAGGATGGCGAGACTTCATCTCAAGTACTTTGGACATGTTATCAGGAGGGACCAGTCCCTGGAGTAGGACATCGTGCTTGATAAAACAGAGGGTCAGCAAAAAAGAGGAAGACCCTCAGCAAGATGGATTGACACAGTAGTTGCAACAATGGGCTCAAACATAGCAATGATTGTGAGGATGGCACAGGACCAGGCAGTGTTTCATTCTGTTGTGCATAGGGTTGCTGTGAGTCAGAACCAACTGATGTCACCTAACAAAAACATTGTGAAAGTCTATAAAAATGGTTTTGTTGTTTGTTGCAGAATTTAGAGATTAAAAGTAATAGATTTTGACATTTGGAATTCATGCTGCTTTGCCACTTACTAGTGTGTGACCATGGTAAAATTTGACTAACTAGTTTAAAGGAGCCCTGATAACACAGTGGTTAAATCACTTGGCTGCTGAAAGGTCAGCGGTTCAAACTCACCAGCATCACTGAGGGAGAAAGATGTGGCAGTCTGCTCCATAAAGTTACAACATTGGAAACCGTTTGGGGCAGTTCTGCTCTGTCCTATAGAGTCAATATGAGTCAGAATCAACTCAAGGGCAATGGATTTTTTTTGGTGGTTCTGAGGATTAAATGAGAAGCAAATAAAGGTTCCACCCTGGATTAACCCAGAATGGATAACCCATTCTCTCAGTGGAAGCCCCCTCCCCACCTATCTAGGCATTCCCATCCCATCTCAGGCAAAGGGGAATCTCTGGGTGTTGCTAATTGTTAAAGCACTTGGCGGCTAACACAAAGGTTGGAGGCACCTTAGAAGAAAGGCCTGGTGATCTACTTCTAAAAAATCATCCATTGAAAACCCTACGAAGCACAGTTCTCATCTGACACACATGGGGTCCCCATGAGTCGGAGTTGACTTGCTGAAAAAAGACATGGCTGGGGTTTTTTTCAAGCAAAGAAGAGGGAGCTGGGGCCTTGGGAAGACCTTGGCATAACCTCCATGCAAAATTAAGTGGCCCATTCTTCCATTTCGCTTCTGAGAATTCAGGATGTGGAAGAGGGCAGCCCCTCTCAGGATGGGTCGGTGGGACCACCTCATCCTTAGGGTGGTACTCATAAGATCACACTAATACAGGAGGGAACCGCCTAGTCTCTTTCCTTCCCCAGCTCCTTCATGAATGCAGAGCTCAGGGTTCTGGTAAACAACTCTCACTAGTGCAAGATGGAGGAGAACCTGGGGAGGGAGGGGTGAGTGCTCCTGCCCATTTCTCTGGCTGTCGGCAAGTTCGGGAAGAAGCTTATGCGATTAGGAAAGTTCATAGCTTCAAAGACTATTTAATGACAAGAAAAAAATGCTTACAATATAATATAGGGGAAACTGGGTAATCAAACTCAAAATTGAAGTAAGGAATGATCACAACCCCATTAACATCTCCTAAGACATCTCATTTACACGACAATTGTTCCCAAATAACTTTGGTTTGCAGGACACCTTGGCCCTGCCCTGAAGGTTATTTATGGTCTCAGATTCTCTTGTCTGCAGAGGGGGGCCTGAGAATAGGAAGCCTCATTAGATTTGAAGCTAAGGAGGTGATCTGAGCTTTCAAGCGCATAAATCTTAGCTAGGGCCAGCTTTGCTGGTTCAAAGTGGAGAATTTAAGCTATTTTTTTTTATCATTTGGTTAGGAGTGATGTGGGTAAGTCAAGTGCCATAACCACGTTACTCTGGTGGAATTTTCCCACCAAAGCTGCCTTTCTCCACAATTAAGTTGAGAAGATCACATCCACAGGTATGGGGATTAGCATTCCAACGTATATTTTGAGGGGATAAGAATAAAAATCTTCAGTAAACTGTTCCCCTTAAATAAAAGGGAAGGAACCCTGGCGGCGAAGTGGTTAAGTGTTCAGTTGCTAACTTAAAGGTTGGTGGTTCAAACCCACCAGCCGCTCTGTGGAAGAAAGATGTGGCAGTCTGCTTCTCTAAAAAGATTTCGTTGTTGTTCTTGGGCGCCGCTGAGTTGGTTCTGACTCATAGCTATCCTAAGTAAAACAGAATGAAATAGTGCTTGGTCCTGTGCCATCCTTACAGTTGCTTATATGTCTTAACCCATTGTTGACCCTGTCGTATAGGGTCACTGTGAGTAGGAATCCTCTTGATGGCAACGGGTTTTATTTTGGGTTTTAAATTAAAGGGCTGGGTCAGATTTTCAAAGCACAACTCAGGAATCCCAGGGGTTTCACTGAACTCCTTCCCAATCCCTCCCCCACACAGGTCCACCTGGGGCAGGAAGGGAGATTAGGGTTTGGGGGAAGCTCTTCCCCACCTCTGATCCCATCAGAGCGATTCTGCTTTTATCTGAAACATCACTGGGCTAGATGGTTTCTAAGGATTACTATGCTCTAAACATTGTGTGCTTCTTCATTACCTACAAACAATGGAGATGATTTTATCTGAACTAAGCATTAAGATTTGATCAGAACAAAGGTTCCCACAGAAATACAGAGGACGGTACCGTAAGTACCTGGGAGAGAGGACGGTGCTTGGACAGGTGCCCATGAGAGGGGTTAGTGGGTACCACAGGGCCTGAATCTGAAGGGACTACACTAGAAGCTTCTGGAAAGAAATGGATTTTTGCCAGATTTGCCATAAAAGGGAGGGACTCTGTGACTTGTGCAGTGACCCAAAATTGGGAGAGACCCACTTCCTGAAATACTATGTTAATGAGACAATATATTTGCCCCACTATATTGCTGCCCATTGCCATTTTCCTATGAGTCACCTTCAAGGTTTCTACCTCCTGGACATTGGAAAGAATGAACTAACAGCAGTTAAAATGACAAGACTTTGCGCTCTTTCTCAGGGATTATAAAGCAAGGGAAGGAAAGGATCTCAATTTTATTGAGTTTTTAAGGACAAAGATATTGTACTGCTTAGGTTAATTGGCAGCTGTTCCCAGCATGCACTCCTGGACACCTGCCCTGAGTAAACGTGGACTCAGAGGGATAAGCAGGTCCCTCCTCTACCCTCTGTACTTCTGTGATGGAATAGAGCCAACAGAGAAACCACATAGTACGTGTGGGAAGGCACTGGCTGTTGTGGGGGTTTGGGTGGGAATGTGAGACCCACAGTCAGGGTACTCTGAGTGCCTTCCTTCCTGAGATGAGCCAGTACCAGTACTGGTACCAGTAGAACTGTGTTCCGTTAGGGTTTTCAGTGGCTGATGGCCAGGCCTTTCCTCTGAGATGCCTATGGGTAGATTTGAACCTCTAACCTTTTGGTTAGCAGCAAGTGTGTTAACGGTTTGCACAACCCAGGGATTCAGACCATTACATTAACCCACTGGCACTGAGTTGATTCCGACTCACAGTGACCTATAGGAAGGACAGAGTAGAGCTGCCCCATAGGGTTTCAAAGGCTATAAGTCTTTATGGAAGCAGATTGGGACATCTTTCTCCCACAGAGCAGCTGGTGGGTTTGAACTTCTGAGCTTTTGGTTAGCAGCTAAGCATTTTGGCCACTGCACCACCTGGGCTCCTTGACCATTACATTAGTTATTCCTTATTCTACAACTTGATTCAACTCAACGAACTAAATTCAAATAAATAAGCACCTATTCCATAATCCCCAGCAGAGTTGTAAATGAGACATTAAAACAAAAAATAACAAACCAGCTGCCATTGAGTCAACTCCAACTCATGGCAATGCCATGTGTGTCAGAGTAGAACTGTGTTCCATAGGGTTTTCAAAGGCTAATTTTTTGGAAATAGATCACCAAGCCTTTCTTCTGAGTCACCTCTGGAAGGACTTGAACCTCCAACCTTTCAGTTAGCAGTGGAGCACTTTTAACCATTTGTAACACCCAGAGGCGACTTATTAGGGAATACCACATATGTGAAATAGGGGGTGGGTGCACAAGCTAGGACAGAGGGAGCCTTCAGACTGTGATGATGCTGACCCAACATGGTCTCTGCTGGCCCAGCAGAGAGCTGGGAAACACAGGCTGCCTGTTAGAGGAGGGCTGTGTTGAGTGGACGTGGCCTGGCCCCTGTACTACCAACTTGCCCAGTCACAGCTCAGCGAGATTCTGATAAAGGGGAAACCAGCACAAAGATAGGGCATCATATTCATGACTTACGGCTGTCCTCTGTGTCATTCATTCGTTTCCTGAACGTCACTTGAGTGCTGATTGGAGCAAGGTACCCTTCTAGGTTTTGGGGACAGAGCAGTGAATAAGAGGCAGAAATTTTTGCCCTCCTGCAGCATATATTCTATTGTCATCAAGAACTTCAGCTCCAGGAAGAACTAAACAGACCCAGTTAGCAAGCCAGCAAGCCAGTTAGCAGTTAGCAGTTGGCATGAGATGTATTTTGTTTGGCTCCTGTGGTGTATTTTGTTTACTTGTTTGTTTAATTTGAATCAACATCTGAAAATTCTGAAATCCCACATAAACATCTTAATTTCTGGCTTCAGTACTGTGAGAGCAATAGCAATACCAGCCCTAATTCCCCACAGCAACAATCAGCTGAAGCTGAATACTGGCTGTCCCCATTGGAAGGAAGTAAGTAGGTCACTTCACACTCTGGGCCCTTTCATCATACCTGGCCATTGGCCAGAGTCCTGAGCTCATTTTCAGACAGGTATTGCACTTCCCCAGGGGAAAATACACCCCGGTCTCCACTTTGACACATCCTCTGATTTTGTTACAATTCAATATTTATTGAGCAGTGTCTTAGTCACCTAGTGTTGCCATCACAGAAATACCACAAATGGATGGCTTTAACAAAGATAAATTTATTTTCTTATAGTCTAGTAGGTTACAAGTCCAAAGTCAGGGCGTCAGCTCCAGGAGAAGGTTTTCTTTCTCTGTCGGCCTTCTCATCGATGTTCCTCCAGACGAGGAGCTTCTTCATGCAGGGACTCCGGGTCTAAAGTATGTGCTCTGCTCCTGGTGCTTCTTTGCTGGTGGTATGAGGTCCCCCCCAACCCTCTGCTTGCTTCCCTTTCCTTTTATCTCACGAGAGATTAAAGGTGGTACAGGCCACACCCCAGGGAAACTCCCTTTACCTTGGATCAAGGAGGTGACCTGAATGAGGGTGGTATTACAATCCCACCCTAATCCTCTCAATATAAAATTACAATCACAAAATGGAGGACAACCGTACAATACTGGGAATCATGTCCTAACCCCATTGATATACACATTTTTTGGTGGGCATAATTCAATCCATGACAAGCAACTACTCACAGCCAGATCCTGTGCTAGGCACCCTTCCTCCAGGAAGGCTTCCTGGATGAGGTGATGTAGTGGAGTGGGAGAGATGAGGCCGAGAACGTAAGCAGAGACCAAGGAGGTTCTGCTAGAGCAAGGGTTTGGGTTCTTAGGCCAAACCTCTCCCAGCCTCAGTGTCCATTAAGAAATGGCACTTTCCATTAGAGTTGTTGTTAGGTGCCGTCGAGTCTGCTCCGACTCATAGCGACCCTATTCACAACAGAACGAAACACTGCCTGGTCCTGTGCCATCCTTACAATCATGGTTATGCTTGAGCTCATTGTTGCAGCCACTGTGTCAATCCAACTCGTTGAGGGTCTTCCTCTTTTCTGCTGACCCTGTACTCTGCCAAGTATGATGTCCTTCTCCAGGGACCGAGCCCTCCTGACAACATGTCCATAGTACGCAAGATGCTTCTAAGGAGCATTCTGGTTGTACTTCTTCTAAGACAGAGTTGTTCCTTCTCTTGGCCGTCCATAGTATATTCAATATTCTTCACCAACGCCACAATTCAAAGGTGTCAATTCTTCTTCGGTCTTCCTTATTCATTGTCCAGCTTTCACATGCATATGATGCGATTGAAAATACCATGGCTTGGGCCAGGCACACCTTAATCTTCAAGGTGACATCTTTCTCTTCACTTTAAAGAGGTCCTTTGCAGCAGATTTACCCAATGCAATGTGTCTTTTGATTTCTTGACTGCTGCTTCCATGGGTGTTGATTGTGGATCCAAGTAAAATGAAATCCTTGACAACTTCAATCTTTTCTCTGTTTATCATGATGTTGCTCATTGATCCAGTTGTGAGGATTTTTGTTTTCTTTATGTTGAGGTGGAATCCATGCTGAAGGCTGTGGTCTTTGATCTTCATTAGTAAGCACTTCAAGTCCTTTAAACTTTCAGCAAACAAGGTTGTGTTATCTGCATAACGCAGGTTGTTAATGAGTCTTCTTCCAATCCTGATGCCCTGTTCTTCTTCATATAGTCCAGTTTCTTGTATTATTTGCTCAGCATATAGAATGAAGAGGTATGGTGAAAGAATACAACCCTGACACACACCTTTCCTGACTTTAAACCAATCAGTGTCCCCTTGTTCTGTCCAAACAACTGCCCCTTGATCTATCTAAAAGTTCCTCATGAGCACAATTAAGTGTTCTGGAATTCCCATTCTTCTCAATGTTATCCATAATTTGTCATGATCCACACAGTTGAATGCCTTTGCATAGTCAATAAAACACAGGTAAACATTCTTCTGGTATTCTCTGCTTTCAGCCAGGATTCATCTGACATCAGCAATGATATACCTGGTTCCACGTCCTCTTCTGAAACCAGCCTGAATTTCTGGCAGTTCCCCGTCGATATGCTGCTGTAGCCATTTTTGAATGATCTTCAGCAAAACTTTGCTTGCATGTGATATTAATGATATTGTTCTATAATTTCCACATTTGGTTGGATCATCTTCTTGGGAATAGGCATAAATATGGATCTCTTCCAGTCAGTTGGCCAGGAAGCTGTCTTCCATATTTCTTGGCATAGATGAGTGAGCACCTCCAGCACTGCATCTGTTTGTTGAAACATCTCAACTGATACTCCATCACTTCCTGGAGCCTTGTTTTTCACCAATGCCTTCAGAGCAGCTTGGACTTCTTCCTTCAGCACCATCGGTTCCTGATCATAGGCTACCTCTTGAAATGGTTGAACATCGACTAATTCTTTTTGGTATAATGACTCTGTGTATTCCTTCCCTCTTCTTTTGATGCTTCCTGCATCATTTAATATTTTCCCCATGGAATCCTTCACTATTGCAACTAGAGGCTTGAATTTTTTCTTCAGTTCTTTCAGCTTGAGAAACCCCGAGCGTGTTCTTCCCTTTTTGTTTTCCATCTCCAGCTCTCTGCACATGTCATTGTAACACTTCACTTTGTCTTCTCGAGAGGCCCTTTGAAATCTTCTGTTCAGTTCTTTTACTTTACCAATTCTTCCTTTTACTTTAGCTGCTTGACACTCAAGAGCAAGTTTCAGAGTCTTCTCTGACATCCATCTTGGTCTTTTCTTTCTTTCCTGTCTTTTCAGTGACCTCTTGCTTTCTTCATGGATGATGTCCTTGATGTCATTCCACAACTCATCTGGTCTTCGGTCACTAGTGTTCAATGCATCAAATCTATTCTTCAGGTGGTCTCTAAATTCAGGTGGGATATACTCAAGTTAATATTCTGGCTCTCGTGGAGTTGCTCTGATTTTCATCAGTTTCAGCTTGAACTTGCGTATGAGCAATTGACAGTCTGTTCCACAATTGGGCCCTGGCCTTGCTCTGACTGGTGGTATCGAGCTTTCCTATCGTCTCTTTCCACAGGTGTAGTCGATTTGATTTCTGTTTGTTCCATCTGGTGAGGTCCATGTGTATAGTCGTGGTTTATGTTGGTGAAAGAAGGTATTTGCAATGAAGAAGTCTTTGGTCTTGCAAAATTCTATCATTTGATCTCTAGCATTGTTTCTATCACCAAGGCCATATTTTCCAACTACTGATCCTTCTTTGTTCCCAACTTTCACATTCCAATCACCAGCAATTATCAATGCATCTTGATTGCCTGTTCGATCAATTTCAGACTGCAGCAGCTGATAAAAATCTTCTATTTCTTCATCTTTGGCCCTAGTGGTTGGTGTGTAAATTTGAATAATAGTCATATTAACTGGGCTTCCTTGTGGGCGTATGGTTATTATCCTATCACTGACAGCGTTGTACTTCAGGATAGATCTTGAAATGTTCTTTTTGACGAATGCAACACCATTCCTCTTCAATTTGTCATTCCCAGCACAGTAGGCTATATAATTGTCCAGTTCAAAATGGCCAATGCCAATCCATTTCAGCTCACAAATGCCTAGGGTATTGATGTTTATGCATTCCATTTCATTTTTGATGATTTCCAATTTTCCTAGATTCATATTTCTTACATTCCAGGCTCCGATTATTAATGGATGTTTGCAGCTGTTTCTTCTCATTTTGAGTCATGCCGCATCAGCAAATGGAGGTCCCGAAAGCTTTACTCCATCTGCATCATTAAGGTTGACTCTACTTTGAGGAGGCAGCTCTTCCCCAGTCATCTTTTGAGCACCTTCCGACCTGAGGGGCTCATCTTCCAGCACTATATCAGACAATGTTCCGCTATTCATAAGGTTTTCACTGGCTAATGCTTTTCAGAAGTAGACTGCCGGGTCCTTTTTCCTAGCCTGTCTTAGTCTGGAAGCTCAGCTGAAACCTGTCCTCCATTTGTGACTCTGCTTGAGTCTGAATACTTGTGGCATAGCTTCCAGCATCACAGCGACACGCAAGCCCCCACAGTGCGACAAACTGATAGACACGTGGGGGTTTCATTAGAGAAATGCAAATCAAAATACAATGGGATACCATCTCACCCCAACAAGGCTGGCATTAATCCAAAACACACACACACACAAAAATGTCAGAGAGCTTGTGGGGAGACTGGAACACTTACACACTGATGGTGGGTATGTAAAATGGTACAACCACTTTGGAAATCGATTTGATGTTTCCTTAGAAAGCTAGAAATAGAACTACCATAGGATCCAGCAATCCCACTTCTTGGAATATACCCTTCACACAGATATATGCACACCTGTGTTCATTGCAACACTGTTTACAATAGCAAAAAGATGGAAACAACCAAGGTGCCCATCAACAGATGGATGGATAAAGAAATTACAGTATATTCACACAACGGAATATTATGCAACAATAAAGAACAACGATGAACCTGTGAAACATCTCATAACGTGGAGGAATCTGGAAGGCATTATGCTCAGTGAAATTAGTCAGTCACGAAAGGACCAATATTGTGTGAGACTACTATTATCCAAACTCATGAAAAGGTTTAAACATAGAATAAAACATTCTTTGGTGGTTACAAGGGTGGCAGGGAGGGTTGGAGAGGGTTATTCACTAATTAGATAGTAGACAAGAATTATTTTAGGTGAAGGGAAGGACAACACACAATACAGGGGAAGTCAGCACAACAGGACTAATCCAAAAGCTAAGAATTTTCCTGAATGCAACTAAACAGTTCATGGGACAGAGTCGTAGGGGTGGGGGTCTGGGGACCATGGTTTCAGGGGACATCTAGGTCAATTGGCACAGCAAAGTATATTAAGAAAACGTTCTGCATCCTACTTTGTGAGTGGCATCTGAGATCTTAAAAGCTAGCAAGCGTCCATCTAAGATGCATCAGTTGGTCTCAACCCACCTGGAGCAAAATAGAATGAAGAACACCAAAGATGCAAGGAAAATATGAGCCCAAGAGACAGAAAGGGCCACATAAACCAGAGACTCCATCAGCCTGAGACTGGAAGAAATAGATGGTGACCAGCTACCACCAATGACTGACTGCCCTGTCAGGGAATACAACAAAGAATTCACGATGGAGCAAGAGAAAAGTGGGATGCAGACCTCAAATTCTAGTAAAAAGGCCTGACTTAATGGTCTGACTGAGACTGGAGGGACCCCAGAGGTCATGGCCCCTGGACTGTCTGTTAGCTGAAAACAAAAACCATTCCTGAAGCCAACTCTTCAGACAAAGATTAGACTGGACTATAAGACACAAAATGATACTGGCGAGGAGTGTGCTTCTTCGCTCAAGTAGACACATGAGACTATGTGGGTAGCTCCTGTCTGAAGGCGAGATGAGAAGTCAGAGGGCGACAGGAACTGGCTGAATAAAAATGGGAAATAAAGGGTGGAGAGAGGGAGTGTGCTGTTACATTGTAGGGAGAGCAACTTGGGTCATATAACAATGTGTGTATAAGTTTTTGTATAAGAAACTGACGAGTTGTAAACTTGCACTTAAAGCACAATTAAAAAAAAAAAAGAAAGAAATGGTACTTTCTTAAACAAGGACCATATTAAGATTTAAATAGGATAATAGCCGTTTACTGAGCCTCTACTATGTGCTAGACACTATGATATGGTTTTGTATTAATTAACTACTGAATAGCTTATAAACTGTACAGAGTTTTATCAGAACCTGTTAGTTGTGACTCAGGCAAAGCATTTTCACCTCTTAAACTAAACCAGCTCGATGCTATTGAGTTGATTCTGACTTATGGTGACCCCACGTGTTAGAGTAGAACTGCTCCATAGGATTTTTATATTACACTGAAATGTATGAAACTGCTGCTATGGATTTGTTTCTGACCTACAAAAAATTTAATTTCATGTAGTTCAAACTTAGATACAGCACTTGCCTCTCTCCTGCCTCCGTCTTGCTTCATGACATTTATTTCCTCTCTGCTACTTCTTTCTCCTAGCCCAGCAGGGAGCTCAATATCGTCAGTCAGACCAATGCCAGATGCCAAATGCAGAACAGATCATCAATTGCTCAGGTACAAGTTAAAGTTAAAGCTGAAGAAAATTAGAACAAATCCATGAGAACCAAAGTATGACCTTGAGTATATTCCACCTGAATTTAGAAATCATCTCAAGAATAGATTTGATGCACTGAACACTAATGACCAAAGACTAGGTGAGTTGTAGGATGACATCAAGGACATCATACATGAAGACAACAAGAGGCCATTAAAAAGACAGGAAAGAAAGTAAAGACCAAAATGGATGTCAGAAGAGACTCTGAAGCTTGCTCTTGAGTATCAAATAGCTAAAGTAAATGAAAGAAATGAAGTAAAAGAGCCGAACAGAAGATTTCAAAGGGTGGCAAAGTAAACTATTACAAAGACATGTGCAAAAACCTGGAGATAGAAAATCAAAAGGGAAGAACACGCTCAGCATTTTTCAAGTTGAAAGAACTGAAGAAAAAATTCAAGCCTTGAGTTGCAATAATGAAGGATTCTATGGGCAAGATATTGACTGATACAGGAAGCATCAAAAGAAGATGGAAGGAATACATGGAGTCACTATACCAAAAAGAATTGGTCGACATTCAGCCATTTCAGGAGGTAGCATAAGATCAAGAACTGATGGTACTGAAGGAAGAATTCCAAGCTGAACTGAAGGCATTGGTGAAAAACTAGGCTCCAGGAACTGACAGAATACCAACTGAGATGTTTCAACAAATGGATGCAGTGCTGGAAGTGCTCACTCGTCTATGCCAAGAAATTTGGAAGGCAGCTGTCTGGCCAACTGCCTGGAAGAGATCTATATTTATGCCTATTCCAAAGAAAGATGATCCAACAGAATGCGGGAATTGTTGAACAATATCATTAATATCACAAGTGAGTAAAATTTTGCTGAACAGCATTAAAAAGTGATTGCAGCAGTACATGACATGGAACTACCAGAGATTCAAGCTGAATTCAGAAGAACACAAGGAACGAGGCATATCATTGCTGATGTCAGATGGATCTTGGTTGAAAGCAGGGAATACTAGAAAGGTGGTAACATGTATTTTATTGACTATGCAAAGGCATTCAACTGTGTGGATCATAATAAATTATGGATAGCAATCACAGGAATTCCAGAACACTTAATTGTGCTCATGAGGAACCTAGACATAGACCAAGAGGCAGTTGTTCAAACAGAAGAAGGGGAGACAAAGTGGTGTAAAGTCAGGAAAGGGTTGCATCAGGATTGTATCCTTTCACCATCCGTATTCAATCTGTATGCTGAACAAATAATCCAAAAAGCTGGACTATATGAACAAGAACTCGGCATCAGGATTGGAGCAAATCTCATTAACAGCCTGTGTTATACAGATGACACAACCTTGCTTGCTGAACGTGAAGAGAATTTGAAGCACTTACTGATAAAGATCAAAGACTACAGCCTTCCGTACGGATGACACCTCAACATAAAGAAAACAAAAATCCTCATAAATGGACTAATAAGCAACATCATGATAAATGGAGAAAATATTGAAGTTGTCAAGGATTTCATTTTACTTGGATCCACAATCAATGCCATGGGAAGCAGCGGTCAAAAAATCAAAAGATGCATTGCATTGAGCAAATCTGCTGCAAAAGACCTCTTTAAAGTGTTGAAAAACAAAGATACCACTCTGAGGATTAAGGTGTGCCTGACTCAAGCCATGGTGTTTTCAAGGCCTCAAATACATGTGAAAGCTGGACAATGAATAAGGAAGACCAAAAAGGAATTGATGCCTTTAAATTATGGTATTGGCAAAGAATATTGAATATATCATGGACTGCCAGAAGAACGAACAAATCTGTCTTGGAAGAAGTACAGCCAGAATGCTCCTTAGAAGCAAGAATGACGAGACTTTGTCTCACATACTTTGGACATGTTATCAGGAGGGATCAGTCCTTGGAGAAGGACATCATGCTTGGTAAAGTAGAGGGTCAGCTAAAAAGAGGAAAACCTTCAAAGAGATGGATTGACACAGTGGCTGCAACAATGAGCTCAAGCATAACAAAAATTATGAGGATGGCGCAGGACAGGGCAGTGTTCTGTTGTGTTGTACATAGGGTCGCTATGAGTGGGAACCTACTCAATGGCACCTAACAACAACAACAATATCTTCTTCCTTATTTTTTCATCCATTTCAATTTATGTATTCGTATTTTTTTTTTTTTTATGCTACCTTCAATCGTTTTTGGAGCAGCTCAAAACCAGAAATTAAAGTTACCCATTTTCCTCTACCACAGATAAATAAGGACTATGAACATTCTTATGTATTTCTTTCTTGTATTTTTCTCTGCATATTTATATACACTTTTAAGCAAGGCTGAAACAGCCTATGGTTATCTCAATCTGTGTTTGGTTCCTTTAGCGTTTCTCCATTTGAACCTGGTTCTTTGAGTTGAACTCTAGTGCTTTCCTACAACCATGCAACACATTATCTGACATTTCTTAAATTCTGACTGTATTTCAGGGAATATATTGCCATCACGGGGCTTGACTGAAAAATTCTAAAACTATCGACACAGCCATAGGGTCTTGAAGAAGCTTCGATGACTGTAAAAGTTCATGGTGTTTTTGTTCAGGTGTTATTTTTGGAGCTACTTCTTCAGGCTTTTATGATGCAATCCATTTGAAGCTCTCTTTTGGCAGCGGCTGCGGCCAGGCTCCAGGCCTGCTGACCCTGAGGGGAGGGTACCCAAGTGAGCAGGCCCAGAAGCCTGCTCTCCAGGCCTGGCCTTGGCAGCTGTTAGCCAAGCAGACAGCCTTTGCCACCCTGGCTCCTTTCTTGCTTCTGTGACTGGCAGCTTCTTCTGCTCGGGAATTTGGCAAGAGCAGGGCAAGGCCAGGACTTTCCCCATCAGAATGAATCCCTTGGCTTTCCCAGGCCTGGTGATTCAGGGGGTGGGGCCCTGAGCTGAGGAAGGCAAAAGAGAGCCTGGCTCCTGGATGCCCTTCTCATTTCGGCACAGTCATGTCCCAGGGAAGAGTGTCATCCTACCTGTCATAAATTGAATTTTATCCCCCCAAAATATGTGTCAACTTGGTTAGGCCATGAGTCCCACTATTGTGTGGTTGTCCTCTATTTTGTGATTTTAATTTTATGTTAAAGAGGATTAGGGTGGGATTGTAACACCCCTATCCAGGTCACATCCCTGATCCAATGTAAAGGGAATTTTCCTGAGGTGTGGCCTACACCACCTTTTATCTCTCAAGAGATAAAAAGGAAACAGAATCAAGCAGAGAGGGGGAACCTCATATCACCAAGAAAGCAGTGCCAGGAGCAGAGCGTGTCCTTTGGACCTGGGATCCCTGCGCAGAGAAGCTCCTAGTTGGGGGGAACATTGATGAGGAGGCTGACAGTGAGAGAAAGTCTTCCCTGGAGCTGATGCCCTGATTTTGGACTTTTAGCCTACTTTACTGTGAGGAACTAAACATCCCTTCGTTAAAGCCATCCACTTGTGGTATCTCTGTTACAGCAGCAGTAGATGACTAAGACACTACCCCTCTCTGCAGTCTCTCTCTGTCACTTCTTTGTAAATGAGTGATTAGAGGCTCGAGCACCCAGGGGACAAACTATGTGCGCTGGTAGAAAGAGCACTGGGCAAGGTTCTGAATACCTGAGAATATATTCAGTGGGAGAATGAAAACTGGCAGCCTATAGACCTAATTCAAGGAGCCTGGGTGCCTGGGTGGTGCAAGCAATTTGAAATTGGCTACTAACCTAAAGGTTGGTGGTTTGAACCCATTCAGTAGCTCCATGGAAGAAAGCCCCAGTGAACTTCTTGCATAAAGGTTGTTGTTGTTAGCTGTTGTCATACTGACCTCATGTGACCAAGTAGAACTATCTCATAGGGTTGTCTAAGCTATATTCTTCATGGGAGCAGATTACTAGGTCTTTTCTCTTGTGGAGATGCTGGATGGGTTCAAACCACCAACCTTTTTGCTAGCAGCCAAGTGATTAAGTGTTGTAACACCAAGGCTCCTTGCCTAAAGATTACAGTCAAGAACTATGGAGCAGTTCTACTCTGTAAAACCTGGGGTCACCATGAGTCAGGGGCCAATTGGCCAGCAGCTAATGATGGACCTAATTCAACCCAATGACATGCTTTTTTCGGCCTGCCCAGTATTTTCTTTTCTCTTCTTTTTTAATGGTACATTTCAGATAAAAACCTGGATATCTGGTTTCTCCAGGAAATTCCAAAGATCTGGCAGCAGAAGTTCAGGTCTTCTCATGCAACTTATGGAACAGAGTAGCCACTGGCCCTGGACAGTGTGCTCCTTCTCCAGTTTTACACAAATTTTTCTATCTGCCTCACCTCCATCATGTGTGGTCCCTAACTGGAGCCTGTGGGTGTCTCAGAATGACTCCTGACATACTCTTGGGCTCTTTATCTGTTTCCCCATTTGCTAATCAGGACTGATGGTGAGCTGGAGCTCCAAAAGGTCTCAGCACTAATTAAAGCTTGCTTCTGTACCCCCTGGTGTGTCTTGCCCCTTCCCCACCACTGCCATCACCTAGGAACGGATGCTTGGAAAGGTAAAGCCTCTCAAATCAAAACAAGTTGCCTTTGATTTGACTCTGACTCATGGTGACCCCATGTGTATCAGAGTAGAACCATGCTCCATAGTGTTTTCAATAGTTGATTTTTGGGAGTAGATTGCCAGGCCTTTTTTCTGAGGCATCTCTGGGTGGACTCAAACCTCCAACCTTTTTGTTAGCAGCCAAGTGCATTAACTATCTCAGGCTGCTGCTGTTGTTACTTGCTGTCAAGTTGGCTCTGACTCATAGTGACCTTATGGAAAGTAGAACCAAATGTTGTATGATTCCGTGTCATCTTCATGATCACTGATTTGTTTGAGTCCACTGTGGCTACTGTGTCAATCCATCTCATTGAGGGTCTCCCTCATTTTCCCTCTCCTTCTACTTTACCAAAAATGATGTCCTTTCCTAGCGACTTGCTCAGGCTCCTGGATTTCCAGAAATAAATCTTTTGAGAAGGAAACAGTGTGAGAGGACATGTTTATGGACTCCTAAAAGTTGTTGTCTGTGAGTTGGCAAGGTGTGAGCTGGATGGCAGGAGTGAATAGATGTGGGAAAGCATGTCAGGAGGAAGAGAAGGAGCAGTGCCATCTAGCAAAGACCACCAAAAAAAAAAAAACAAACCTGTTGCCGTTGGGTCGATTCCGACTCAGAGTGACCCTATAGGACAGAACAGAACTGTCCCATAGAGTTTCCAAGGAACACCTGGTGGATTTAAACTGCCAACCTTTTGGTTAGCAGCTGTAGCACTTAGCCACTACGCCACCAAGGTTTCCAAGCACAAACCACACCACCATGTAAATTAAACTCCGACTAGTTCACCAATCAGTACATTGCAGTGTGTTCCTTCTAGATGTGTATATGTGGCATAGTAGTCACCTGTTTAGACTGGGTTCTCTAGAGAAGCAAAACGAGTAAAGTGTATGTGTGTGCGTGTGTATATGCAAATATGTGTGTGTATATATATATATGCATACATATATATATATATATATCTCAACCCCCGTGCATCTGTCAGTTTGTTGTACCGTGGGGCCTTTTGTGTTGCTGTGATGCTGGAAGATAAGCCACTAGCATTCAAATATCAGCAGGGTCACTCATGGTGGACAGGTTTCAGCTGAGCTTCCAGACTAAGATAGCCTAGAAAGAAGGACGTGGCACCTCTACCTCTGAAAACAATTAGCCAGTGAAAACCTTACGAATAGCAGCAGAATATTGGCTGATATAGTGCCAGAAGATAACCTCCTCAGGTTGGAAGGCACTCAAAATCTGACTGAGGAAGAGCTGCCTCCTCAAAGTAGAACTGACCTAAATGACGTGGATGGAATCAAACTTTTGGGACCTTCATTTGCTGATGTGACAGGACTCAAACTGAGAAGAAACAGCTGCAAACATCCATTAATAATCAGAACATGGAATGTATGAAGTATGAATCAAGGAAAATTGGAAGACGTCAAAAATAAAATGGAACACGTAAACATCAATATCCTAAGCATTCGTTAGTGAGTAGAGATGGATTAGTACTGGCCGTCTTGAATCATACAATCTCATGGTCTACTATGCTGGGAATGACAAATTGAAGAGGAAGAGCCTTGCATTCATGGTCAAAAATAACATTTTAAGATCTATCCTGAAGTACAATGCTGTCGGTGATAGGATAATATCCATACAAGGAAGACCAGTTAATAGTATTATTCAAATTTACACAATGTCATGGTTCGAATTATGTCCCCCTGAAAATGTGTGTATCAGTTGGGCTTGGCCATGATTCCTGGTGTTGTTTGATTTTCCTATAGTTTGTAAATCCTGCCTCTATGATGTCAATGAGGGAGGATGGGCGGCAGTTATGTTAGCGAGGCAGGACTCAACCTACAGGATTGGATTGTGTCTTGAAGCAATCTCTTGAGATATAAAAGAGAGAAGCAAGCAGAGAGACAGGGGGACCTCATACCACCAAGAAAGCAGTGCCGGGAGCAGAGTTCATCCTTTGGACCTGAGGTTCCTGCGCTGAGACGCTTCTACGAAGGGAAGATGGATGATAAGGATTTTCCTCCAGAGCTCACGGAGGGAGAAAGCCTTCCTCTGGAGCTGATGCCCTAAAATTAGACTTCTAACCTACTAGACTGTAAGAAAATAAACTTCCCTTTGTTAAAGCCATCCACTTGTAGTATTTCTGTTATAGCAGCACTAGATGACTAAGATACACACCAGCCACTAAGGCCAAAGATGAAGAATTGAAGATTTTTACCACCTTCTGCAGTCTGAAACTGATGGACCATGCAATCAGGATGCATTGATAATTACTGGTGATTGAGATGCAAAAGGTGTAAACAAAGAAGGGTCAGCAGTTGGAAAATACAGCCTTGGTGATAGAAACAATGCTGGAGATCACATGATAAATTTTGCAAGACCAATGCCTTCTTCATTGCAAATACCTTTTTTCAACAACATAAATGGCAACTTGGACCTGGCCTGATGGAATATACAGGAATTAAATCGACCACATCTGTGGAAAGAGATGATGGGAAAGCTCAATATCATCAGTTAGAGCAAGGCCAGGGGCTGACTGTGGAACAGACCATCAACGGCTCATATACTGCTGGGAGCCAGGCTGCAAGGGCGGCCCCTCTGCACCCACTGCCCCCAGCATAAACATCGAAGAATTCCTGAAAAGTCAGGAGGAGCCAGGCTGCAAGGGCGGCCCCTCTGCACCCACTGCCCCTAGTATAAACATCGAAGAATTCCTGAAAAGTCAGGAATATCTCTGTCATCTGTGTTATGTTTCTGTTTCATTTTCAGCCTGTGTATAGCAGAATGTATAATCATAAAATTCCATTATAGATTTAGGGACCTTTGGAGGGGGGCGTCCTACTCATAATCCCCTGGTGAAATCCCGGGTAGGGACAGCCCGTGTATTACCTGGGGATCAACATGAATTTGTCTTAGGGGGAAAACGAATAGCTCAACTACGGAAAACAAAAACAGGATGGTGGAATCCTGGTATTTACCAAGGCCCTTTTGTGATTAAACCACCACCCACACATGATCCCATAAAAGTGGAAAAACAAAAGGCAGTGAGTTCTCTCAGCCGATTTCTCAGCCAATTACAGGTCGACCTTCTCGTCTACCCCGCTCACTGCTGCGCTTGACTGGTCTTTGGGTGTAGAGATTGGGCTAATTGTCCTTGGCATAATCGTGGACAATATGATGTAACCCAAAGTGGCTGGACTACAAGAATTTGGCCACCCTGGACAAAATAAACAAAGCCTATGAGGCAATGGTTTTGCAAAAAGATTAATTATTATAAAAACTGTGAAAGGTATTGCAAGATTAAGCATAAGTGTAAAGCAGTATGAAGTCAATTGTTACTTTGTGTAAAAATCAACAAAATGTTCTCTTCAATTGAACAAAAACTCATTGTACTTGTGTGCGCATGCGGAACTGTACTATGTGTCACTTGGAAAATTATGTCTCTGGGAAATGATGTTATACTGCCCCTTTGTTGATCATGTGATGTTATGCTTTTGTAAGCTTATGATATAAAAAACCATGTAAAAAATAAAAAGCAAGCCTTCTTTTTCTGCAGAATGGAAAAATAAGACACACTACCTCTCATTCTTTTTCGCCAAACTCTACCCCTCCTCTGGTGACCCTGTTCTTTGCTGAGGCTGGCCCCCGGCAACTGGCGCCCGAACAGGGACCTGAAGGTAAGCAACGTCGTCTCGGGGTAGATAGGGCTGTTGCCTAGAGCTAGATAAGAAAGGAGAAAAGCTCCCTTTAGCCACCCCGTCATTAGAGAGGACGGGGATAGGAAAGGAAAAATAGGCATAAAACATATGAGAAGTTGTTAGACCCCTGTATAAGCAGGAGAATACTAGAAAAACACTATGGGACAAACATCCTCTGCAGAAAGGAAACTGTTTATTGATATCATCACGTGTATGCTCAAAAAAAGGGGAACCGCAGTGACTAGAAGCCAAGTAGCTCGATTTTTACATTTTGTTCAGGAACAATGCCCCTGGTTCCCAGAGGGAGGCTCGGTTAATTTGGACATATGGAAAGCTGTGGGAGAACAGTTACAAAAACATTATACTAGATGTGGTCCTGAGGGGGTGCCTGTTGATGCTTTTGCATTATGGATGCTTATCAGAGATACTCTTGACCCAACTCCCGATTCTGTTAAAGCATTCCAAGTACTAGACAATCCTGACTCTGACCCCACTTTAGAGGAGGAAGAAACACCTCTGCTTCAGAAACATCCTTCTGTAGTGTCTACCCCTTCAGCCCCCCGCTTTGTTGGTCTATCTAATCCAATCACAAATGACACTCTGAGCCCGGAGGAGCAAGTCGATCTAGAGGAGGAGGCTGCTAGATATCATCAAGATGAGGATATTGTTCTTCCTGTACGAAAGTTGCAAATTGAGTCACAGTCTCCAAAGTATGAGGTTAAATCATTGACCTTTACTCCTCGAAATAGAGTACCTTTACCTCCCCCACCTCCTTCTCTGGCAGGAAAATCAAAAATCAAAGCAGCCTTAAAACAAGGCTTGTCTGAGGGAGACGTTACCCTCCCTTTGTGCTTTCCAGTACATTATAGCGGGGAATTTGATGAGGATGCAGAATGGACTCCTCTTTCTTATAAATTCCTCAAGGAGGTTAAAAATGCCTGCAAAGAATATGGACCCCTGTCTCCATATACATTGTCGTTAATAGATATTCTGTCAACCAGCTGGATGACTCCTTATGATTGGTATCAGCTGGCAAAAACCTGCTTACCAGGGGGTAGTTTCTTGTTATGGAAAATGGAAAAGACCTGATCCATTAATCTCTTGTGGAAGAGGCTATGCTTGAGTTTTCCCACAGGACAAAACTTCCCCTCTGTGGATACCCGACAGACTCATCAGACATGCAAGACCCCAAAACCACCAAAAATCCTCCAACACTTCCTCCCTCACTGCTCACAAACCTAACACCTCCCACGACTCTTCTGAGAAATCTGTCTCTTGAAAATGCTCCATCTACACCCCCACCTTCGCCTGTCTCTAGTTCTTCCTCCTCTTCATCTTCTACTCCACCCCCTCTCACTGACTTTATACAACCCTCTACAAATCTCAACAACTCTTCATCTCGAGACAAAGTGCGGTGGAGAAGCCGGAGATATACTCCTTATTCAAGAACCCATCGAACCATTGCGGCTGAGCCCCCAACTTGGGGCCAACTCAAAAAACTTACTCATCTGGCTCACACCTTAACCGTGGATCAACATAGTCCCGTAAATGCGGGTACTCTTTTTGTGGCTATGCTCGCTATCATTTCCTGCCAGCCTTACAGATTATTATAGGCTCTACGCCTCATCCTTCCAGAAAAAACTGACTTTCTTAAAGGTATCCCAAAAGTACACACTCCTCTTTTTCCTACCTGTGATAAGTCGCCTCCTGAGAATTCTAAGAGCAATCAAGATTGGGCTATGATTGACCCTTCAAAAGGATTTCCTATTTGGAGAAATTGTATGTATAATTCACAAGTTGTATATGCTCTGCCTGAAATGTCTGCACGTCTTATTGATTGTAGCATTTTAGATCCTGAATGTGATTATCGTCAATATTTAAAATCAGCTGGATATCGTTTTAATTGGCAAGATGCCTTAGTCCCTCTCCCACAAAAAGTTAATCGTTGGCATATGAATGGATGGGTTCCCCCTATTCTTTCTACCTTCACGGGTAACATACATCCATCTTTGTGGAGACTGGCAACTGCTGCCGGCAATGTCACTTTGTCCCGTCCTTTTAATAATGAGAGTTTTGATATTCAAGCTTGTGTACCTGCTCCATATGTGTTATTAATTAGCCGCAGCAATCACTCTAGTATTGTTATAGAAAACAAGAAAACACATTATGTTAGTTCTTGTGAAGATTGTATACTGACTAGTTGTATAAACCCTGCAATTCCTGTCGAAAGTATGATGATTTTACAACAGCCAAAATATATTATGATTCCTGTACATTTACAAGAAGATTGGTATGATGATTCAGGCCTAGAAGCCTTAAAACAAGTTTCTGCTATTTTATCTCGAGCCAAACGGTTTGTAGCAGCTTTAATACTGGGGATTTCCGCTCTCATAGCTTTAGCAACTTCTCTTTCACTTTCTGCTATGGCGTTAACACAACAGATTCATACTGCAAATTATGTAGATAATTTAAGTAAAAATATTACTTTAGCCTTAGCCACACAAGAAGCCATTGATAGAAAATTACAACAAGAAGTTAATGCCCTTGAAGAAGCAATTTTATATATAGGACAAGAAATCACTAATCTCAAAGTGCGACTTGCTTTGAGATGCCATGTAAGTTTCAAATGGATTTGTGTTACTCCAATGCCTGTAAATACTACCATACATAATTGGGAAAAAATCAAAAATCATATCCAGGGCATATGGAATCATTCCGATTTGAGTTTTAATATTGACAAATTACATATGGAAATACAAGATATTACAAATGCAGAAAAAGATTTTTCCTCTTCTCAAACAGCCAAACAATTTATTGATTCCTTAAATTCCTTTATTCAAAAACATAGTCTTAAAAACATTCTGTTAAACACGGGTATTTCTTTATGTTTATTCTTGATTTTGTTGTTCTTCCTTCCAGTCATCTTCCGAATCTTAAATCAAGCTATCCAAAAGGTGGCTTCAGATCTTCATCTGGCGAAATTAAAAAATAAGAAAGGGGGAGATGCTGGGAGCCAGGCTGCAAGGGCGGCCCCTCTGCACCCACTGCCCCCAGCATAAACATCGAAGAATTCCTGAAAAGTCAGGAGGAGCCAGGCTGCAAGGGCGGCCCCTCTGCACCCACTGCCCCTAGTATAAACATCGAAGAATTCCTGAAAAGTCAGGAATATCTCTGTCATCTGTGTTATGTTTCTGTTTCATTTTCAGCCTGTGTATAGCAGAATGTATAATCATAAAATTCCATTATAGATTTAGGGACCTTTGGAGGGGGACGTCCTATTCATAATCCCCTGGTGAAATCCCGGGTAGGGACAGCCCGTGTATTACCTGGGGATCAACATGAATTTGTCTTAGGGGGAAAACGAATAGCTCAACTACGGAAAACAAAAACAGGATGGTGGAATCCTGGTATTTACCAAGGCCCTTTTGTGATTGAACCACCACCCACACATGATCCCATAAAAGTGGAAAAACAAAAGGCAGTGAGTTCTCTCAGCCGATTTCTCAGCCAATTACAGGTCGACCTTCTCGTCTACCCCGCTCACTGCTGCGCTTGACTGGTCTTTGGGTGTAGAGATTGGGCTAATTGTCCTTGGCATAATCGTGGACAATATGATGTAACCCAAAGTGGCTGGACTACAAGAATTTGGCCACCCTGGACAAAATAAACAAAGCCTATGAGGCAATGGTTTTGCAAAAAGATTAATTATTATAAAAACTGTGAAAGGTATTGCAAGATTAAGCATAAGTGTAAAGCAGTATGAAGTCAATTGTTACTTTGTGTAAAAATCAACAAAATGTTCTCTTCAATTGAACAAAAACTCATTGTACTTGTGTGCACATGCGGAACTGTACTATGTGTCACTTGGAAAATTATGTCTCTGGGAAATGATGTTATACTGCCCCTTTGTTGATCATGTGATGTTATGCTTTTGTAAGCTTACGATATAAAAAACCATGTAAAAAATAAAAAGCAAGCCTTCTTTTTCTGCAGAATGAAAAAATAAGACACACTACCTCTCATTCTTTTTCGCCAAACTCTACCCCTCCTCTGGTGACCCTGTTCTTTGCTGAGGCTGGCCCCCGGCAATACACAAGTTCAAGTTGAAGCTGAAGAAAATTAGAATTAGTTCACAAGAACCAAAGTACGAACTCGAGTATATCCCACCTGAATTTACAGACCATCTCAAGAATAGATTGGATGCATTGAACACTAATGACCAAAGACCAGATAAGTTGTAGAAGACATCAAGGACATCATATACGAAGAAAGCAAAGGGTGAGACTTCTGGCCAACATGGTGTCATAGACAGAAGCACCATGCCATCCCTCCACAGCAAAGACCCGAAAAACTAAGTAAAACAGAGACGAATATCATTCTTGGAGCCCAAAGTGTCAAATGCAGAGATAAAGAACTCAACCAAACACCGAATGGAATAAGAAACTGACAGGACAGAGAATGAAGAGAGATAACGTGCAGAGGTCTCCTATCAGCTAACACAGCACGGATTTGCCATCTTGGACTCTTGTCAGAGATAGGAGGACAGAGAGCAGGGGAAAGCGGCTTCACGGAACTCCCAGCAGGACACAGCACCCAGTAACCAGTGATACACACATTCCCACCCCTCCATCCTCTCCCCGCTACTCTACCTACCCACTTCCTGGCTGGCAGCGGTGGCGCTGCTGGCGGAGAAGTGCAGTGTCTGTGCTGCTTGGATTCACCCTGCCCACATTGGAGATGGGTGGATAGGGAGTATGGGAAAGCAGCTTCACGAAGTTCCCGGCAGGAGACAGAGCACTCGGTAACCAGTGATATCTGCTTTCCTAACCCCTGCCCTTCTTCACTCCCCCGCCCCCAGCCTCCTCTGCTTCCCAGCGGCAGCGTCTCTGGGCAGAACGCAAATGCTTTGGCCCCGGGGCCGCTTGAATCACCCCACCCCCAGTGGCCAGCTTCCTGAGTGCCATTTGTCTGTTGCTGTTGTTACGTTTTTCTGTTTCTTTTGGTTTCTTCTGCACCTCCCACCACCTCCCCCCCTTTCTCTGGAACACCTGGCTCTGTGAGCCATCTTTGCTTCTTCTTAAAAGGCTCTGAAGCACCACTTGAGTGGGGAACCACTCCCCTGGCTCCTGACACCATGTTGGTGGTATCCCTTGGAATATATATATATATGTTGCTTTATTTTGTTTTGCTTTGTTCTGTTTTGTTTTGTCTGTTTTCTTTTTGCGGCTTGGGAGCCCCTTATAGCTGGGCTGCACTGCACAGGATAGGAGCCACTTCCCTAGTCTGTGCAGCCCCTGGGGGCATTTCTTTCTCCTTTCTCTCTCTCTCTCTTTTTTAATTCTCTTTTTTCCTTTCTTTCTTCATTTCTCAGTTCTTGTCTCTCTGTACTTACCTTCTTTTCCTGTGTCCTGAATATTTGGCTCTGTGTGATATCTATACCTCCTCTAGGCAGGCTATGCTGTGCAGCCTGGGAACCTCTCTTTTTTTTTTTTCCCAAATTTTTATCTAGTTATCTTTTTCTCTCTTTTTCCCTTTTCTTTCTCCTTTTTGTTTTTCTCCATTTTTTGGTCTCTCATCTCTCCACTTCTACAGGAAGCTCCCTTAGCACTCTTTTTGTTGTTGTTGTTGTTCATTTTTGGCTCCTGTTTCTCTTTCCTCTTTCCTATACCCATATTAGCTCCACGCATCACATCACCCTTCCTTCTTGCCTACCTGCACCATGCACTTAACATTACACCCCCAAGCAGCACAGGCATGGCCTACCAGAACCTGCCCAGCACTGATTCCTGGCCTGTTGTGCTGGCCCTAGTACGTGCCACAAACGACCCATCCTAGCCCCTCCCCTTCAACCAGACCTACCCTGCTGCACCATATCTGAGTGACTGGCCCTGCGCACTGGACAAGGAGGTGAAAAATATCATGACCTTAGATGAGCAAACAATAAAGAACACACATCCCGTCTGCTCAGACATAACCTAAGAAAATAAAAAAACAGGACAAAGCAAACAGATCTACAATCAATAAATGAAGAAAATAACTACTGAATATCCTGAAGGCAGCAGACAATATCAAAACATATTAAAAAACAGGACAGGATGGTTCCAGTAGGTGTCCAAAATAAAACAGTAGATGACTTTCCAGTAGAAGAAAAGGCAGGCACTAGAACTACCAGACAGGGAATTCAAATCTCTAATATTCAGAGCTACCCAAGAGTTGAAGCAAAAAGCAGACAAAAATGAGTAAAAAATAGACAAATTCATGGAAAATAAAGGCAAAAAACCCAGAAAAATTCAGGAAAATAATAAAGGAACAAAATGCCAAAATAAATTCACAACTAGAAATCACACAAAAGCAGCAAGTAGAAATCCAAAAGATAAACAAGATTTCAGAAATGAAGGCTTCTGGCCAACATGGCATTATAGACAGAAGCACCACACCATCCCTCCACAGCAAAGACCTAAATAACTAAGTAAAACAGAGACAAACGTCATTCCTGGAACCTGAATGAAAAGATAAAGAACTCAGCCAAACACTGAATGGAATAAGAAACTGACAGAGAAGAGAGGGCGAGGAGGAACACGTGCAGCGGTACTCCATCAACTAACACAGCACGGATTTGCCGTCTTGGACTCTTGTCAGAGATTGGCAGACAGGGATCATGGGAAAGCAGCTTCACGGAGCTCCCAGCAGAAGGCAGAGCACCTGGTAACCAGTGATATATACTTTCCCACCCCCATCCTCTCCCAGCTGCTCTCCCTCCATGCTTCCTGGCTGGCAGTGGTGGCTCCACCAGCCGGGAAGTGCAGCATCTGTGCTGTTTGGATTTTCCCTGTCCATGTGGAGATCAGCAGACAGTATGGGAAAGCAGCTTTTTTTTTATGTGGAGATCAGCAGACAGTATGGGAAAGCAGCTTAACTAAGTTCCCAGCAGGAGACAGAGCATCACATAACCAGGGATATATGCTTTCCTAACACCCACCCTTCTTCTCCCCTCCCCGCCTTTGGCCACCTCTGCATCCTGCCAGCCGCAGTCTTTTGGCTGGAAGGCAAATGCCTCGTCCCCGGGCCGCTTGGATTCACCCCATCTACACTGACCAGCTCCCTGAGTGTCATTCGTCTGTTGTTACTTTTTTTCTGTTTCTTTTGGTCTCTTTTGTGCCTCCCACCACCTCCCCCTCCTTCCTCTCAAACACCTGGCTCCATGTGCCATCTTTCCTTCTTATTGAAAGTTTGTGAAGCACCACTCGCCTGGGGAAACACTCCGCCGGCTAGCAAAACCATGCTGGTTGGATTCCTGGGGCTTTTTTTTTTTTTTTTGATTTGTTTTATTCTGTTTGTTTTCTTTTTATTTTCATGGTTTGGGAGCCCCTTCTAGCCAGGCTGCACTTCACAGCTTAGGAGCCACTTCTCCAGTCTATGCAGCCCCTAGGGGGATTTCTTTTTTCTTTCTCTCCCTGCTTTTTTCCTTTCTTTCTTCATTTCTCAGTTCTTGTCTCTCTGTACTTACCATCCTTTCCTGTCTCCTGAATACCTGGTGCTGTGTGACATCTATACCCCCTCTAGCCAGGCTATACTGTGCGCCCTGGGGACTACTTCTCCTGTCTTTGCAGCTGCACTTGTGGGACCCCTGGGGGCTTTTCTTTCTTTCTTTTTTTTAATTTTATCAGTCATATTTTTCTTTTTCCCTTTTTCTTTTGGTTTTTCTTCATATCTCGGTTTCTGATCTCTCCACTCCAATGGCAAGCTTCCTCAGCACTCTTCTGTTGCCTGTTTGTTTGCTTTTGGCTCCTGTTTCTCTCTCCACTCTCTCCTCTTTCCCATAACGATATTAGCTCCACACATCACAACTTTGCCACTCTTTCCTGCCTACTTGCCCGTGTGTGGAACATCACACCGCTGAGCAGCACAGACATGGCCTACCGGAACCTGCCCAGCACTGATTTCTGGCCTGCCCTGTTGGTCCTAGTACATGCCACAAACAACATATCCCAGCCCTTCCACTTCAGCTGGACCTACCCTGCTGCACCATAGCTGAGTGACTGGCCCTGCTTATTCGACAAAGAGTTGAAAACATCACGACCACAGATGAGCAAACAACAAAGAACACACAGCTTGCCTGCTTAGGCATAACCTAATAAAACAAAAAAGCAGGATGAAACAAACATCTATAATGAATAAACAAAGAAAATAGCTACTGAATGTCCCAAAGACAGCAGACAATATCAAAACATATTTTAAAAAAGGACAGGATGATTCCAGCAGGCATCCAACATAAAGCACCAGATGATTTTCCAGTAGAAGAAAAGGCACTAGAACTATCTGCCAAAACCCAGAGCTACCTGACAGGAATTTATATTTCTAGTATTCAGGGCTATCCAAGAGTTGAAGTAAAAAGCAGACAAAAATGAGGAAAAAGCAGACAAAAATGAGGAAAAAACAGACAAATTCATGGAAAATACAGACAAAAAATGGAAGAATTCAGGAAAATAATACAGGAACAAAATGCCAAAATAATTCATAACCAGAAACCATACAAAAACAACAATTAGAAATCCAAAAGATAAACAGTAAGATTTCGGAAATGGGCAGTGTCATAGAAGGGCTGAGGAGCAGGTTTGAAATGACAGGATCAGCAAAATTAAAGACAAACACTTGGATACAATGCTGTCTGAGGAAAAAAATCAGAAAAAAGAATTGAATAAAATGAAGAAACCCTGATAATTATGTGGGATACAATCAAAAGCAACAATTTACGAGTGATCAGAGTTCCAGAACAGAGGGAGAAAATGGAAAACACAGAGAGGATCATTGAAGAATTGCTGACAGAAAACTTCCCTAATATCATGAAAAATGAAAAGCTGACCATCCAAGAAACTCAACAAACCCCATATAGGATAGACCCCAAAAGAAAATCACCAAGGCATATCATAATCATGCTTGCTAAAACTAAAGACAAAGAAAAAGTCCTGAGAGCAGATCGAGAAAAACAAAAAGCCACATACAGAGGAGAAACAATAAGGCTAAGTTCTGATGATTTATCAGAAACCATACAGGCAAGAAGGCAACAGGATGACATATACAAGACCTCAAAAGAAAAAAATTACCAACCAAGAATAATATATCCTGCAAAACTCTCATTTAAATATGGTGGTGAAATTAGGACATTTTTAGATAAACAGAAATTAAGGGAATATGTGAAAACCAAACCAAACTTACAAGAATTATTAAAGGGAGTCCTTTGGTCTTAGAACAAACATCAGACCACAGGCTGAATCAAAGATGCAAGATTGTATCAGCCAGATACCAACCTAGGAAACGAACTCCCAAGTACTACCCAAAACCAAAAGAATTGCAACAGGAAACCAGAGACGTTAGTCTATAAAAGACAACAATGTCGGAACAATAAAAGGGGGAATAAACAGTGTAGGTTTAGAATTTTCTAATGGAGAGGAAGGCAAGGTGATACCAAGTAATAATCAATTGGTTCAAACCTAGTAAGATAAAGGTAAATTTCAAGGTAACCACAAAGAAAATTAACAAACCTACTCATCAAAATAAAGAAGAAAAACATAAAGTCTCGATAAAAACAAAATCTACAAAAACAAAAGACAAGGAAAAGAAATCTACAAACAAAAGGAAACCAGCACAGGATGGTAAGAGTAACAAAGAAAATGTCAGTACCACAAAAAAAAAAAGCACTACAAAATGACAGCAACAAACTTACACCTATCAATAATGACACTGAACGTAAATGGCCTAAATGGACCCATAAAGAGACAGAGAGTGACAGAATGGATAAAAAAAAACAGGATCCATCAATAAGCTGTCTACAAGAGACACACCTTAGAAACAAAGATATAAATTTATTAAGAATCAAAGGGTGGAAAAAATGTATCAACCAAATAACTATCAAAAAAGAGCAGAAGTGGCAATACTAATCTCAGATAAAATAGACTTTAAAACAAAATCCACCATAAAAGACAAAGAAGGGCAAGATACAATGATTAAAGGGACAATCCATTGTGAAGACTTAACCATAATAAACATCTACGCACCCAATGACGGGGCTCCAAAATACATAAAACAAACTCTAACAGCACTGAAAAGAGAAATTGATAGTTCCACAATAGTAGTAGGAGACTTCAACACACCACTGTCAAGATCTAGAAAGAATCTCAACAAAGATACAGAAGACCTAAAGGGCACAATCAGCCAACTCAACCTCATAGACATATATAGAACACTCCACACAACAGCTACAAAGTACACATTCTTTTCCAATGCATATGGGACATTCTCCAGAATAGACCACATCTTAGGCTGCAGAGCAACCCTCAACAAAATCCAAAACATTGAAATAATACAAAGTATCTTCTCTGACCACAACACCATAGAGGAAGAAATTAATGACTGGAAGAGCAAGAAAAAAAAATCAATTACATGGAAACTGAATAACACCCTGTTTAAAAACCACTGGGTAATAGAAGAAATCAGAGATAGAGTACAAAAATTCCTAGAATCAAATGAGAATGAAGTCACATCGTACCAAAATCTTTGGGACACAGCAAAGGCAGTCCTCAGAGGTCAATTTATAGGAATAGGTGCACACATCAAAAATGAAGAAAGGGACAAAATCAAAGCATTAGCTATGCAAGTTGAACAAATAGAAACAGAACAGCAAAAGAAGCCCACAGCCACCAGAAGGAAGGAAATGGTAAATATCAGAGCAGAAATGAATGAAATAGAAAAACAATAGAAAGAATCAACAAAACCAAAAGTTGGTTCTTTGAAAGAATCAACAAAATGACAAACCCATGGCCAAAGTGACAAAAGAAAAACAAGACAGGACACAAATAACACAAATAAGACATGAAACGGGGGGCATTACAACAGACCCAAGTGAAATAAAAATGATCATAAGAGAGTAGTATAAAAAACTATACTCTAACAAATTTGAAAACCTAGAGGAAATGGACAAATTTCTAGAAACACATTATCTACCCAAACTAACACAAAATGATGTTGAAAGTCTGAAAAGGCCCATAACAAGAAAAGAGATTGAAAAGTCAAAAAAAAAAAAAAAAATACCCTGGTTCAGATGGTTTCACTGGAGAATTCTACCAAAGATTCACAGAAGAGCTTACACCAGTACTACTAAAACTATTTCGGAACATAGAAAAGGATGTGATACTTACAAATTCATTGTATGAAGTCAGCATAACCCTGATACCAAAATGAGGCAAAGACACCACGAGAAAAGAAAATTACAGACCAATATCTCTCATAAATATAGATGCAAAATTCTCAACAAAATTCTAGCCAGCAGAATTCAGCATCATATCAAAAAAGAAAAAAATACTCCATGACCAAGCAGGATTCATACCCGGTTTGCAAGGATGGTTCAACATTAGAAAATCAATCGACGTAATTCACTACATAAATAAAAGGAAAGAAAAGAATCACATGATCATCTCAACCGACTCAGAAAAGCCATTTGACAAAGTCCAACACATATTCATGATAAAACCTCTCAGTAAAATAGGTGTAGAAAGGAAATTTCTCAACATAATAAAGGGCATCTATGCAAAGCCAATAGCCAACATCATTCTTAATGGAGAGAGACTGAAAGCATTCCACCTTGAGAAAAGGAACAATACAAAGATGCCGTTTATCACCACCGCTATTTAAGATTGTGCTGGAAGTACTAGCTAGAGCAATAAGGCAAGAAAAAGAAATAAAGGGCATCCAAATTGGTAATGAAGAAGTTAAACTGTCCCTATTTGCAAATAATATGATACTATACACAGAAAACTCAAAAGACTCCACAAGAAAACTACTGGAACTAATAGAAAGATTCAGTAGAGTCGCAGGATACAAGGTAAACATACAAAAATCAGTTGGATTCCTATACACCAATAAAAAGAACAATGAAAAGGAAATCAGGAAAACAATACCACTTACAATAGCCCCTAAAAAAATAAAATACTTAGGAATAAATCTAACCAGGGATGTAAAAGACCTATACAAAGAAAACTACAAAACACTACTGCAAGAAACCAAAAGAGATCTACATAAATGGGAAAACATATCAAGTTCATGGGTAGGTAGACTCAACATTGTGAAAAATGACTGTTGTACCCAAAGCGATTTACAAATACAATGCAATCCTGATCCAAACACCAACAACATTCTTTAAAGAAATGGAAAAACTTATCATTAACTTTATATGGAACGGGAAGAAGCCCCAGATAAGTAAAGCACTATTGAAGAAGACGAATAAAGTGGAAAGAGTCACGCTACCTGACCTCAGAACCTACTATACAGCTACAGCAGTCAAAAAAGCCTGGTACTGGTACAATGACAGACACACTGACCCATGGAACAGAACTGAGAATCCAGATATAAATCCATCCACCTAGGGTCACCTGATCTTTACCAAAGGTCCGAAGTCCATCGAATGAGGAGAAGACAGTCTTTTTAACAAATGGTGCTGGCAAAACTGGATGTCCATCTGCAAAAAAATGAAACAGGACCCATATCTCACACCACATACAAAAACTAATTCAAAATTGGTCAAAGACCTAAAAATCAAGCCAAAAACTATGAAGTTCATATACGAAAAAATAGGATCAACACTAGAGGCCCTAATATATGGCAGTAATTGGATACAAGCCACAATGAACAACACACAAACTCCAGAAGATAAGCTAGATAACTGGGATCTTCTAAAAATTAAACACTTATGCTCATCAAAAGACTTTACCAAAAGAGTAAAAACAGAACCTACAGACTGGGAAGAAAATTTTGGCTATTACGAATCAGACAAAGGTCTAATCTCTAAAACAACAAGAAAACCCACCACGGCTACCACAAAAAGACAAATAATCCAATTAAAAAATGGGCAAAGGAAATGAACAGACACTTCCCCAAAGGAGACATTCAGGAGGGCAACAGACACATGAGGAAGTGCTCATGATCACTAATCGTCAGAGAAATGCAAATCAAAACCACAATGAGATACCGTCTCACCCCGGCATTACTGGCATCAATCCAAAAAACAGGAAATAACAAATGTTGGACAGGCTGAGGGGAGATCAGTTATGCGCTCCTGGTGGGAATGCAAAATGATACAACCATTTTGGAAAACCTTATGGCGCTTCCTTAGAAAGCCAGAAATAGAAATACCATATGATCCAGCAATTCTACTCCTAGGAATATATCCTAGAGAAATAAGAGTTTTCACAGGAACAGACATATGTTCATTGCAGCATCGTTCACAGTAGCAAAAAGGTGAAAACAGCCTAGATGCCCATCAACAGATGAATGGAAAAACAAACTGTGGAGTATTACACAACAATAAAGAATAACATGAATCTGTTAAGCATCTCATAACATGGATGAATCTGGAGGGCATTATGCTCAGTAAAATAGGTCAATTACAAAAGGACAAATATTACGTGAGACCACTACTGTACTGAAAAGGTTTACACACAAAAAGAAACAATCTTTGATGGCTACGAGGGAGGGAAGGGGAAGGGTGGGGAGGAAAAAAACACTAAATAGATGATAGATAAGTGGTAACTTTGGTGAAGGGCAAGACAGTACACAATACTGGGAAAGCCAGCACAACTTCTACAAGGCAAGGCCATGGAAGCTCCATAGACACATCCAAACTCCCTGAGGGGCTGTGTTGCTGGGCTGAGGGCTGTGGGAACCATGGTCTCAGGGAACATCTAGCTCAATTGGCGTAACGTAATTTATAAAGACAATGTTCTACATTCTACTTTGGTGAGTAGCGTCTGGGGTCTTAAAAGCCTGTGAGCGGCCATCTAGGACACTCCACTGGTTTCACCGCTTCAGGAGCAAGGAATAATGATGAAAACAAAAAATACAAGAGAAAGATTAGTCCCAAAGGACTAATAGACCACATCTACCATGGCCTCCACCAGACTGAGTCCAGCACAACTAGGTGGTGCCCAGCTACCACCACTGACTGCTCTCACAGGGATCACAGTAGAGTATGGCCCCCAGACACTCTTTCAGATCGGTAATGAGGTCACTCCTGAGGTTCACCCTTCAGCCAAAGATTGGACAGACCCATAAAACAAAACAAGACTAAAGGGGCACACACCAGCCCTGAAGCAAGAACTACAAGGCAGGAGGGGACAGGAAAGATGGTAATAGGGAGCCCAAGGCTGAAAAGGGAGAGTGTTGACATATCATGGGGTTGTTAACCAATGTCATAAAACAATATGTGCACTAACTGTTTAATGAGAAACTAGTTTGTTCTGTAAACCTTCATCTAAGTACAATTAAAAGAAAAAAGGAAGAAAGCAATGGGCCATTAAAACAGGCAGGAAAAAAGAAGTGACCAAAATGGACATCAAAAGTGACTCTGAAACTTGCTTTTGAATGTCAAGTAACTAAAGCAAATGGAAAAAATGCTGAAAGAGGTGAACAGAAGATTTCAAAGGGCAACTCAAGAAGACGAAGTAAAGTAGTATAATGACATGCAAAGATCTGAAGTTAGAAAACCAAAAGGGAAGAATAGGCTTGGTATTTCTCAAAAGAACTCTAGAAAAAAATTCAAGGCTGGAGTTGCAACAGTGAAGGATTCTATGGGCAAAATACTGAATGGTGTAGGAAGCATCAAAAGAAGATGGAAAGAATATACAGAGTCACCATACCAAAAAGAATTGGTCAACTTCAACAATTTGAAGAGTTAGCATATGATCAAGAACCGTTGGTCCTGAAGGAAGAAGTCCAAGTTGCACTGAATACCCTGGTGAACGACAAGGCTCCAGGAATGGATGGAATGCCAAATGAGATGTTTCGACAAACAGATGCAGCACTGGAAGTGCTCACTTGTCAATGCCAAGAAATTTGGGAGACAGCTGCCTGGCCAGTTGACTGGTAGAGATCCATATTAGTGCCTATTTCAAAGAAAGGTAATTCAACAGAATGAGGAAATTATCCAACAATATCATTAACATCATAAGCAAGTAAAATTTTGCTGAAGACCATTAAAAAGCTGTTACAGCAGTACATCGACCGGGTATTGGCAGAAATTCAAGAGAGATTCAGAAAAGGATGAGGAACTAGGGATTTCATTGCTGATGTCAGATGAGTCTTGGCTGAAAGCAGAGAATACCAGAAGATGTTTATCTGTTTTTTATTGACTATGCAAAGACATTCGACTCTGTGGATGAAAACAAATTATAGATAACATTACAAGGTATTCGACTTTGTGGATGAAAACAAATTATAGATAACATTACAAAGAATAGGAATTCCAGAACACTTAATTGTGCTCATATGAAACCTGTACATAGATCGAGGTAGTCATTCAAATGAAAGAAAGGGATACTACGTGTGGTTTAAAGTCAGGAAAGGTGTGCATCAGGGCTGTATTCTTTCACCATACCTATTCAATCTGTATGCTGAGCAAATAATCCAAGAAGCTGGGCCAAATGAAGAAGAACACTGCATCAGGATTGGAGAAAGACTCATTAACGATCTGCTATATGCAGAATTTTATTTTTTTTATATGCAGATGACACAACTTTTCTTGCTGAAAGCCAGGAGGACTTGAATCACTTACTGTCGGAGATCAAAGACCACAACCTTCAATATGGATCACACCTCAAAATAAAGAAAACCAAAATCCTCACAACCAGACCAATAAGCAACATCATGGTAACTGGAGAAAAGATTGAAGTTGTCAAGGATTTCATTTTACCTGGAACCACAATCAACACCCATGGAAGCAGCAGTCAAGAAATCAAAAGCGGCATTTCTCTGGGCAAATCTGCTGCAAAAGAGCCCTTTTAAGTGTTGAAAAGCAAAGATGTCACTTTAAGGACTAAGGTGGGCCTGACCCCAGCCGTGGTGTTTTCAGTTGCCTCAAATGCATGTGAGAGCTGGGCAATGAATAAGGAAGACCGTAGAAGAATTGACTCCTTTGAGCTATGGTGTTGGCAAAGAACGTTGAATATACTTTGGAGCCAAAAGAATGAACAAATCTGTCTTGGAAGAAGTACAGCCGGAATGCTCCTTAGAAGGAAGGCTGGTGAGACTTCATCTCACATAATTTGGACTTGTTATCAGGAGGGACCAGTTGCTTGGTAAAATCAAGTTTCCGCAAAAAAGAGGAAGACCCTGGGGGAGATGAATTGACACATTGGCTACCTTACGGGCTCAAGCATAACAATGATCATGAGGATGGGGCAGGAATGGACAGAGTTTCATTCTGTTGTATATAGGGTCTCTTTTTTTTTTTTTTATAAGTTGGAACCGGCTGGTCAGCACCTAACAACAACATATATATACTCAAGCTGTTGCCGTCATGGTGATTCCAACTCATACTGACCCTACAGGACAGAGTAGAACAGCCCCATAAGCCTTCCAAGGAGTAGCTGGTGTAGTCAAACTGCCACCCTTTTGGTGAGCAGCTAAGCTCTTAACTATTGTGCCACCAGGGCTCCATATGTAGAGAGAGAGAGAGAAAGAGAGAGATTTATCTCAAGGAAATGGCTCATGTGGTTGTAAATGCTGGCAAGTTCCAAGTCTGTGGGTCAGGTGTCAGGGTCAGGCTAGAAGCTTCTCCTGACTCATGTAGCTCCAGGGGCTGACAAACCCAAGATCCACAGCTAAGATGGCAGGCTGCTGGCCCAAGAACCCAGAACTGGAGATCAGATGCTGACAAGCCAAATATAGGGTCCAAAGCAGAGCAAAAGCCAGTGAGCTTTGCCAGAAAGTGCACAAATATTGGATGTAGGCCACACCCTCAAGGAAACTCCATTCCAACTGATTGGCTACTCATAGCAGATCCCACCATGGAGGTAATCCACTATATCCAAAGTCATCATGGAAGTGATTACATGTTTATACGACTGCCAAACTACATCAGAACTGCCAAACCACTGAGAATCATGGCACAACCAAGTTGACATACGACCTTTACAATCACATTACCCAAAGGGGTGCAGTTTGTGTTTACAAAAAGGTTATTTTAAATGTATTGAGCATATCAGCAGCTTGTCAGGTAAATCAAATTAATATATTCCTGACACACATTTTAAGTGTAATTCTAATCTATGTCAATGCATAAATACATATTCAATAGAAGTTATCGATGTAGATGGACAGACTTATCCTATGTTCTACATATGTAGCATAGCAGGGTTTGTGGTGTGTGTATTATTATGTTGATACAATCCAGATTTATCATTTCTGTTGCATATACTTGTGTTACCATTTACAGTGACAAAGCCCTTTCCTTATGGTATCTTTCTAAATTTACCTAACAATCAACAACCTTTTCAACACATGTCTATCAACTTCAAATTCAGCATCTTCACCAACTTTCCACACTGAGATATAATGCTGTAACATAATCTGTGAGTTAGGTAAGGCGGATCTGAATATTGCTCCCATTTAAAAGGCGATGGCTTAGGTGGTTTATCTAAGCCAGTAAGTGATAGAAATAAATAGATGGATAGCTAGGCAGATGAAATCTTTAAATACGTCTTAAATTCTGAAGTGTACACACACACATACAATTCAAGTAATATTGACAGTTAAACTAGGTACTATATTTCTACCTCTTTCTCTCACCCTCAGATTACCCCAGTTAAGGCTGGTCATACTTCCTAGACCCTTTTTCTATCCATTTAAAACCTACAGCTATTCTCTGATATTTCGTAGTACTGCAGTCACTCATAGTTAGCCTGGGATAAGGATTTATAACAAGTTTATGAAACAAAAGTAAATATATTGTTTAGATTATATTACAGCATTATATCTCAATGTGGAAAAGGCGCTAAAGATGCTGAGTTTGAAGTTGTTAGACATTTATTGAAAAGGTCATTAATTGTTTGCCACTATGAGTATTACTCTTGAGAGGACCATTAGCTACATATGCTAGGAGCTAAGGCAAAGTAAAAGATCACACTGCCAACACTGACTTGTGAGAAAATACACACCCTTTTTTTTTTTTTTTGCCGTAGCTCTGCTGATATTTGGTTTTATAACTTTTATCGTTTATGGCAGGAGCCCTGGTGGCAATAACAGAAAGGTCGATGGTTCAAACCCACCCAGCGACTGTGCAGGAGAAGAGACTTGGCCATCTGATCTGCTCCCATAAAGATCACAGCCAAGAAAACTCTCTGGGGCAGTTCTGCTCTCTCGCATGGGGTAGATATGAGTTGGAATGGACTCGATGACACGCAATAACAGCACTGTTTATGGCAGTTTAATAGAAGGGTTGCATTGCATGTGGAGTGAATATGAGATGCCCTAGAAGACTGCTGGGCGCTGGGGAGATATTTCTGTGCAGGCTGGGTGCTCGGGAATTAGTCATGTCTTTCTTTGTCATTTCTTTCCCAGGCCTGGTGGACCCAGACTTAGCAGAGAACAGAAAGGAGATTCAGGCCACCTGAATGGGTTTCAGAGTTCAATTCAGAACTGTGACTTCCCTCCTTAGCTTTAAATTATTATTGTTATTTATTTATTTAATATTATTGTTAATACTCCTGGGTGGTGCAAATGGTTTGTTTTTGGCTGCTAAACGAAAGGTTGGCAGTTTGAATCCATAAAACGGCACCATGGAAGAAAGCCCTGGCAACCTGCTTCTGTAAAGATTAAACCTGTTGCTGTTGAGTGGATTCTGACTCATAGGGACCTCATAGGACAGAGTGGAACTGCCCAGTAGGGTTTCCAAGCAGTGGTTGGTGGATTTGAACTGCTGACTTTTTGGTTTGCAGCCATAACTCTTAACCACTGTGCTACTAGGGTTCCCTGTAAAGATTATGGCCAAGAAGACCCTATGAGCAGTTCTACTCTGTAACACTTGAGTAGCCATGAGTTGGAATCAACTTGACACAGTGGGTTTGGTTTTTATTATTAATTAACTTTAAAGAATGTGATCAAATGTTACATAATGTAACACCTGACCTCTTACTTTAAATCTCTATGGTTAAAAAAGTCAAGTGAAGTGCAAACTATTTCAGCCATTAAGGATGAACAAGATTTCCTGAATGTGGTTTTCCTTTGAAAAAGGCCGGCTGGCAGGGTGGTAGCTGACAGGGGAGATGGTGCCCAGGGTCCCGTTTTAGCCTTTTTCTGTTGAGTAGAGGTCTTCTGGAGCACCTGTACCAGGGCCAGTGCAGCCTCCAGCCTCCAGTGCAGCCTTAACTGGCCCAACTACCTCCACACCAGCAATGGCGTTTGCTTGGGAAAGTCAGAGATCCACTTACCACTGAAATATTCAGGGAGTTATTTGAACTCCAAATCCCAACCCCTCAACCCAGAAAGGAGATATTTCTTTGAAGGTTTATTGTTAAAAAAAAGTGGACATACAACAATCTTAGAAGTTGTTGTTATTTGCCATCAAGTCAATTCTGACTCATGGAGACCCCACGTGTGCAGAATAGAACTGCCTCATAGGGTTTTCACACTGTGACCTTTCAGAAGCAGATCACGAGGCCTGTCTTCCAAGGCACATCTGAGTGGGTTTGAACCTGCAACTTCTCAGCTAGTAGTAGAGCACTAATGTATTCCTTCATATCATCATTTAACAAATTTTTGGGGCCCTAACTGCGTGCAATGTTCTGTGTTAGGGTAGAGCAGTAGAGAGGACTGTTCTACTCCTGCTCTCAGGACCTCTTATTCTCTGGAGGAGGAAACAGGTTGTTAAAAAAAAATTTGAACAAGATCATTTCAGAGTGGCTGAAGTGCTATGAAGGAAATAAAACAGGGTGACAATAGCTGGGGCAGAGAGATGCTCTTGAGACCTGAATGATAAGGAGGAGTGCCCTTGTGTAAATCTGGGAGTAGGGAGCGAACGTCCCAGGCAGAAGGGATGGCAGGAGCAAAGGTCCTGGGGTGGGAATGAGTGTTGGAAGCAGAAAGAAGGTCAGTGTGGCCAGAGTATGTGAGCCAAGGGAGGGAGGGACAGGAGGCGACATTAGGGGGCTAGGCAGAATTTGAGGGTTGGGGAAGTATCTGGAGTTTGTTCCAGAAGCAGGGGTGGGAGGAGTCATTTGTGGGTTTTCAGCAGGCGAATGAGAATGGACTGTGGGGGGCAAGGGTGAAAGCAGGTAGGAAGAAACTGAGGCAGGCCACCCTGTCTGCCCTGAGGAGGCAGGGAATGGGGGTCCCCACTGATCCTGTGTAGGTCAGGAGCCTCAGTTCACTTCTGATACCTGCAGTGAGCCACATCTTTCTCCACGCTGGTGAGATGACGAGGCCTGGGGCAATAATCTTGGTCCCTGCTGGTTTCCCCAAGGCCCTCTGTGGCAATAGCTTTTAGTCTTGTTTGTATTATGGTATGTCCTTGTAAAGCCTCGGGCTTGGTGCTGATGACCTCAACTGCTTAGAACCTATGCAGTAAGAAAAAGTTTTCTGATCCCCCAAAGTAGACGTTATTAAGTCTAGGAAGAAGTCATGCACGTAAGTAGATCTATCAGGCCCTTTTCAGGTTTACTAACTCTTGCTTTACATGTGGTTTTAAACACTGTGTTAGTTGAAGGGATAAATGAATGAGGTGGCCTAATATCCAAAAACAGATTAGAAAGAGCAAAATGATGAAGATGATGATAATGATGGCGATGATGATGATAAAGAAGGGATGGTTACTGCCAGATATAGTTTTAGTGAGAACTCGGCCAATGTCTCTGAATGGCCTTACTGCTGAAGCTACACAGCCAGGGAGACACAGAAAAATTATTTTAAAAATACATACACATAGGTGTACACTCACAGGAACACTTTTAGATTTTTTGAAATGTGCCTGTCTGAGCCTAGTTAGTAGAATGGAAAAAAGCAACTCTGAGACACTTAAGGAGTTATGGGACAGTCACTGGATTCTGTAAAATGATCACAGTTCATCAGCTTGCTCCCAGCAGGAAAGTGTGTGCCTTTCTGTTTTTAAAGCTTTTCACAAAGTTTGTTAAACATTTTTGCGGCCTTTCGAAGGCTAAGCTGAATCTAGGGGAATTTACCTCTAGGAAATTCTAATTCTCAGATGGTGATACTGTAGAGAGACAGCGTAGCTTTGAGGTAAAAGCGCAGATGCTGGAGTCCATGGTTTAAACTGCCTGATTTTAAATCCTGGCTTTGCCACTCCCTGTGTGACCTTCGGTAAGATCCTTAACCTCTCTGTGCCTCAGTTAGCTCCTCAATAAAATGAGGATAATCAACTTACCGCATCGGGTTGCTTGAGGATTAAATGAGTCGATTTGTGGAAAGCACTTACAACAGTGTCTGGCACAGAGCAAGCAACATATGTGTTAGCCCTGTGGATGATGATTATGTGACATGAGACAGAGCCAGTAAGTGGTGGACCCTGTATTCAAATTCAGCAGTCTGACCCAGAGCCTATCCTCTTCACCATACCCCCCAGTCTTAGTTACCTAGTGCTGCTGTAACAGAAATACCACAAACGGGTGTCTTTAAGGAACAGAAATTTATTTTTTTTTATAGTTCATGAAGCTTGTTATTGTCATTAGGTTCCATTGAGTCAACTTTTGACTCATAGTGACCCCACATGACAGAGTGGAACTGTCCCGTAGGGTTTTCGAGGCAGAGAAAAAGAGGAAGACCCTCAATGAGATGGATGGACACAATGGCTGCAACAATGAGCTCACACATAGCAATGATTGTGAGGATGGAGCAGGACAGGGCAGTGTTTCGCTCTGTTGTCCATAGGTTCGCTGAGTCAGAATCGACTCGATGGTACCTAACAACAACGTCAATCTTTATGCAAGCAGATTGCCAGATATTTCTCCTGCATAGCTCCTGTGTAGTTTTCGAACCAGCAATCTTTCTGGTCAGCACCCGGGTGCTTAACCATTGTGCCACCAGGGATAGAATGCTAGAAGTCTGACTTCAGCGGGGGCCTGGGTTTGCAGATTGATCTGCTCCATCTTCTTCAGATAGCCTGTCTTCCCTCATACGTGCTTGCTTGCTTGGAAACCCTGGTGGTGTAGTGGTTAAGAGCTACAGCTGCTAACCAAAAGGTTGGCACTTCGAATCTACCAGGTGCTCCTTGGAAACTCTACAGGGCACTTCTACTCTGTCCTGTAGGGTTGCTATGAGTTGGAATTGACTCCATGGCAGTGTGTGTGTGTGCGTGTGTGTGTGTGTGTCACTGTGTCTATCCTACTCTTTATATCACTCAGAAGTGATTAGGGTTAGGACAGGTCATTCACTGATAAGCCCTAATCAACATAACAAAGAATTCTATTTCCAAATAGGCTATATCACAGGTAGAGGGCTAGGATTCTAACATATATTTTGCGGGTACACAGTTCAATTAATAACACCCCCCATACAGCTCAAGAATTTATCAGAAAGCAAAGCACCGTAACCAAGAAAGGGAACATTACCAGCACCTCAGATACCATTCACAAACTAGGAACAGGAAGATACTATCCCAGCCCTGTTACCAAGACTCACACACCCGTCACAAAAGAAAGCCTCCAGGACTGAACCTGTGTTTGCCTTTTCAATCGGAACATAAAAGGGAGAGCGTCTTTCTCTTTTCAAGCTTTTTGAAATCTGGGTCTTTCGACATTAGCTGCTTGTGGGAGTGATATGAAGGCATGTGATGGCAATTAGGTCTGTGCCTCACATCAAAGTCCACAGTCAGTGGGGGAGGCTCATCGGGATGAATGTCCAATTAAGGCTGGCTCCCTGGACCCCATGTTAGTGGCATCTGCAGCCTGCCTTGCCTCGTGCCAGGGGCTGGAGGCAGAGCTGCCCTCGAAGAACACCATGTGGTGGTGGCTTCCTGCCTGCGATTTCCCTGCACTCTGCCTTAGAAGTCACTCAGTGGAAAGGTGCTAGGAGACCACTGTCTCCAAGGGTCGGTTTTTTCAAGTCCAGCACCCACTAGCAAAACCATCATCCTTCTAATAAGAGCAGGCCAGCCTGACCGGATTTCTAATGCCCCGCTCATGTGTCCACCAGCCTTTGGGCTTATGTGAACAGCTTCCTGAGGCTGCTGAGTCCCAAGATTCCAGATAAGTCTAATCAATGCTTCCCACTCCTTTTCTCCCAACCAGTGGTTCCCTGTGAAAACCACAATGGCAATCACACATAGAGTACTTACTACATACCAGTTCTGTGTGCTTTGCATATTTTAGTTCAGTTTAATAGATCCGGGACCATTATTCCCATTTTACACATGAGGAAATAGAGGTAGGGAAAGCAAGGGGCAGAAGAGGGAATTCATCTCAGGCTGGTGGACACCAAAGTCTGTGAGTTCCACAGGGCGTGGCTCTGCGGGTTCCTGGAAGCAGCGCTCCTGACTTCCTTCCCCTGAACAGTGGACAGAGCTCTTGGCTTTGGAAGGAAACCCAGCCTAGTTCCAGTGGGGTGCTTCCACTTATTAGTTACAGCAGCTGGACAGCTAGTAAGCTCGCTAAACCTCACTGCCCTCAGCTATAAAAACAGGACAGCGCTGCAGAGGGACAGGGCGTGCATGGGTTTTAGAGTAAGACCCTGTGTCATGCCCCCTAACCCTCCAACAACCCCTCAGCTGTAAAGGGAGCTACTCTGAGCCCCAGGAAAGGCTTTTGTGTGTGTGTGGATTGGTGACAACGTCCCTCACTTTGGACAGATTGAATGCTTTGTCTTGCAGTGCCTGACACATAACTGGGTAGCTGCTATTATAAGCATCATGATGGGCTCTCCCCGGGACAGACAGGATGGAAGAAGGATATGAAGAGACACAGCGAACACACAGGGCAGAGCAGGACCCTGAAATAGGGGCCCAGGAGGGAGCCGTTCTCAGGGCAAGAGCAAGCTCTGGCCCCTTCCTCAGCAGTCAGATACAGTACAGCCCTTTCCCATTGCAGACCCAGCTGGCCAAGTCTCTAATTTGTTAAGAGTCCAGCCTACCAGGACAGAAAGTACTTCCAAAGAGTGATAAGGCCAAACAATCCTGCCTTTGTTTGGGAAGGAGTTCCCAAGTGACTTCTATCTCAAAGTCCCTGGCCTCTTCAGCCTCAGAGAAGCTAGACTAGAAGGTTTAGGTTCTTGAGGAGGAGAAAGCAGGAGACAGACCTGGAGCCCACGGAGCCCTCCGCTTGCTGGGCTTTTGGTGGCCAGAGCTGGAGAGGGGTGGGAGGGCGCGCGCCAGCCGGGGGCCAGGGCGCGAGGGGCTCCACTGGGCGCCAGGACGTTTGCTGCCATTCGGGCGATTGGGAAGCGTCTGAGGCACTCCCCTGGCTGGGACGCACAGCAGGCGAGGCCACGATGGGCTCATTAAGCTGGCAGGTAGGCAGTGCCGTGGCGATGGCGGCGGTGGCGGCGGCGGCAGGCCGTCCTGGAATGTGCGAGAGGCGTGATGACAGCAGCTGCCGCCGGCCTCTTTGCGCAACACCTTCGCTATATATACCCAGAGCACTGCACTTTACCTGCGTGCCTCCTTCAGACCATTACCTGAGACAGGGGCGCTGGTGAGTATCGCTGCTGGAGCAAGCCAGTTTTCTTCTCCCCTCTCTCTCTCTCCAGCTTTAAGGGACCTTACTTTACTTTTTAGCTATCTGTCCATGCTGGACCTCAAGGAACTAGGCTTTGAGGTGCAGAAGAGAAAAAAATAATAAACGTTTCCAAAATTTCCAATTGTTTTCTTCTTAATGTTACTGCCACTGCTACTATTACTGCTACTGTTGTTATACTATTACTAATAAAAAAAATAACTAACGACAGAGTAATTCATGGGTCACGCTGGTGATTCTAGAATTAAGTTCTGTTTGGGGAGAGAGGGTGGGGTAGTGGAAGGCACCACCTAGGGGTCGAGGCATTTGAGTTCTTTTTTTTGGCTGAGTCACTAAGAAGCTGTGTGACCCAAGGCAGGTCCCTGTTAGCCCGTGGCCTCAGTTTCCCCTTCTTTGCAAAAAGGGGAATGGATCTTCTCGGTCTTTGCCACATTTTGTGTGGCAGTCCAGTGGTGATTCTTCCTCTCAGGACTTCCACGTGCTTGTTTGCAGAGTTATTTACCTAAGGTGACTGTGGGAGACAGTCTTAGTTTGCTGTTCGCATCTGGGCAGGAAGAATCAGCCAAGAGTTTGTTTTTCAGCTGTTTGGGGAGAAAAGAGCCCACAGGTAATTTCTCAGTGTTATCAGTGCTGAAGGGTAGTAGGCAGGTGGGCTAGAGAAGTGGCTGGCAAGGAGATGTGCACAGAGGCAGTTGGTTTGGGGAGGGGGACTGAGCATCGCTGAGCCAGGAAAGAGATGGACATCGATTAGTATGGGCTTAATTCAGGTTGTCTGGGACAACCTGAATTGTAGATGGCACCGGAGGAGGAGAGTTTGAATCTCTTGCTTTCCTTGGTGAGGAGGCAGCTTTCTCAAACATGTTGATTTCCTGACGACAGCAAATGAATTCCATCTCCTATAATCCCTTGTCTCTCCCTGTTTAGGTTCACCCGACGTTCCTGTGTTAAGGGGCTTGCTCTAGGCCTTGTTTTTCTTTCTTTCCTTTTTTCCCCTGTGCTGACAATTCTGTAACTCGTTCGGCATTGAGTATTCTTGCATAAGTTGGGCCTTGTTGGAAAGACCGTTGTTTCAGGTTGTTAAGGTGTTCAAATCTCTTTACAGGTGCCAGCCAACCCGCTGGTAATTTCTTCTCTATTTTTGTAACTTTGGGAACTGGTGTAAGAAGGGCATGCTCTGTAAACGGTTTGTATCCTAAATAAAGGCCCCCTATGCCCACCTCACATCACACAACCATCTCATTGAAACAAGTCCCTGGCGGTATGAGGACAGGGGTCTGGGCTATTGCTGTAGAAAGGTGACACACACATAGGCTGAATTCAATTTAATAAAGAGAACAGCCTCTTGGGATCTGAATGTTTTGGAATGCACTAAGATTTTAATATAAATTTCAGCCGTCTTCCATCCCACCCTGGGGACAGTCCTCAGTGGAATGGCAGGTGTCAGCAGGGAGGTGTGTAGTGAGGACATCCCAGGCGGCAAGAGAGGCCCAGGTGACATCCACCCGTTGAAACTCTTGATGAATTAAACTTGCAGAAATAGAACTGCAATAGGTTTAAGATGTTTCTGGTTACAAATTAACCCTTTTAACTCCCATAACGTTCTTGTTTTGTGCTGTCCAACTCATAGCAACCCTACAGGACATGTAGAACTGCCCCATAGGGCTTCCAACGCTAAAACCAGATGGCCAGGTCTTTTCTCCCAAGGAACCTCTGGGAGGTTTCAAAATGCCAACCTTCCGATTAGCAGTCAAGCCCTCAACCATTGCTCCACCAGGGTTCCTTAACCCCATAATACAATGTGTAATGATTATTTTAAAATACAAATTAAATAAATACAAATTAAAATGCTCTATGAGGGTATGGTTTCGTAATGTGACCCAAGTTTAAACTAATAGGATAAAAGTCTTTTTACAGTCCTATTAGTGCATCACATCAAAAGTCTAAACTAAAGCCGTTTATCCATGTGAAGTCCAGGCCATTGCTTCCTTGTCTCCTCTGCCCCAAGGCACCTTCCCCATATCTCTCACCGCCACCATATCCTTGGAGATTATTTTTCCTCGTGATGGCTACAGGAAACCGAAGAAAAGTTGCCATCATTCACTTGGGAAGCCTTGGTCATCCTTTGACAGAACAAGAAAATATTTCGTGAGCGTATTAAGATGGACATTGGAATCAGAGGTTGAATTGACAAGGGGGTGAGATTGTGGAGGTAACATTGGTACCTACCTCAGGTACCAAGTGCTCAATAGACACTCATTGGCTGTCTCTTATGTACCAGGCTCTTCCTGATTACTGGGGATACAGTAGTCATCATTCCTGCCCTTGTAGAGGCCACCAGCTGATAGAAGAATGTAGATCTGGGTCTGGGTCTCTCCACAGGAACCCCTGCCTGGGCCTGGCCCATGTGCCTTGGCTGCTGCTGGTCTGGGCACAGGTGGCCCCAGCACAGTTTCTGGAAAGGCCCAGGCAATGCTGCTGGACAGCCAGTTTAGGCGGGGAGAGCCAGAAACTGCTTGGTGAGAGAGAATAAGTACCTTTTGGCATTAGGTATGTATGTGGGTGCAGGAAGTTGAGGCAAGAGAGTTATCAGCACAGCCAACTTGATTGTAGAGACCAGTGGTGGCAGCAAAGGAGCAAATGTGTGATCACAGGAGACCTGGAGGACTAAGAATAGCCACTAATCCTCCTCCTGGGAAGACATTATTACCTTTTCTTGGCTTCCTCTGGGCAGGTAGCAAGCCGGCATAAGGCATTAGGGGAAAGGCTGTGAGAGAGAACAGGAGGGCAAAGCTAGAACAGGGGTCTGGTGATGAGAGAAAAAGGGTCTCTGGTGGTAACTAAAGCCCCTTCCCTGGGGGAGCAGGTTTAACACAGGCCAGTGTCTGCCTCATCCCTGGGAATAGTGACCTCAGATTCCTGCTGTGGCCTCTGTCCAGCCCATTCAATACCACCTCCCCTGCTCAGCAGAGACTCCTCAGTGGCTTGGCATAGGCTGAATCCAGGTCTCTGGCATTCCAGAAGCCCTTGTGAGAACACAGCAGCCCATCATTACTGCATTCTTGGCTGACATTTCCAGCCATCTGAATGAGTAGGCAAGGGTGACCCCTGCAGACACACCAGCCCAGCCAGCTCTCCCAGAAACTCCCAGAGCCCTAACTAGGCCTGGACCCAAGGCTCTGGGTGCTGTGGGGCTTTGATGGGGTCCAGAGAGTTCCTGGCTGTGAGGTCTATGGAAAGGCTTCCACCTTTGGAGCTCTGCCTCTAGGTAGCTGTGAGTCTTCAAATAAGTTTCTTCTCTCTGTGAGTCTTGCTTTCTTTATCTGTAAATGGTAAAGAACCCCTTCCTTGTTATGACACCTGATGAGGCCACAAAAACTTCACAGGACATTCCCTTGTCCCAAAACAATGCTGGCTCTTTTCTGTGTATTTGAGTTCATGTATTACACAAATAGAGAGAGGGTCGTCTGGGTGCCCAGCACTAGGGAAACCTGGAGGTTAAACTATTCATTGACCATGATGGAGTTCAGTCATTCATTCCTCCAGGTCCTGTGCTAAGGGCCTCGCCTACAATTCATCCTTGCAACAGCTCTGTGAGGGAGATGATGGTATCGTCCCCATTCTTGAGACGATGAAACTGAGACACAGAGTCACATGAGTGAGTAGCTCTCTATGTGCCAGGCACTGTGGTATCAGCAGAGGTAGGGAGGCTGGGGGCCAGGAGGATCTCTCACACAGCTGCCCAATCCTAGGGCTGACAGCAGGGAGTCAGCTTCAGGTCCCCCTTTACCCCAGGGCTGTAGGGTTGGCTTGCAGAGAGGGCTGGGGCTTTGCCGCAAGAGGGCCAGGTGAAAGAGGCCTGTGTGCCCATGCCAGGGGGGTAGCTGGCAGCATCCTTCCCTCTGCTGCCCTCACCTGGACTGAGTTGCCAGGTGTCCTATATTTCCCTGCTTCCAGGTCCCCAGAGAGACAGCTTGAACTGAAGGGGTGGTGAGGCGGAGGGGAGTGGCTGGCAGTTCCAGAGCACGCTGGATGGGTCAGTTGGCAGTACCAAGGCATATGGAACTGGGCTTCTTTCTCTTCCCTGCCGCGTCTAATACAGTGAACTCCCAACAAACAGTGGTGCGGTAGAATGTAGGAGAAAATGAAGCACTAGGGAGACAATTGCTTCATCAGGGAAGTGTTTGTGAAGAGGAGACAGGCATTGATGCAAAAACAAATGGTTGCAAGAGTAAGGAAAACAAGACTTCCAAGAGGAAGTAGGCAGTAAAATAAATTTGCTTTCTACTTTCAGCGCAAGCCTTGCATAGAGTTAAGTATTTGCGACATTTTAGTGTGTTGGATCCCTTGTCATCGCATCCTGTTCCTCGCTGAACAGTTCAGTGCCTGAGGTGTCTGAATTCTATGCCTCTGTGCCCTTTGCTTGTAGTACTATAAAATGTTGGTCCGTGGAGGGGACTGCTTTTGCTTTCTCTAGACAAGTTTTATTTAGTCCTTGAGAGGAAATGATTCTGAGCAGTCCCAGAAATCTAGTCAGCACGACTTAACGTCAGCAGACTATCACCTTCTTATACCTTCCACGCTGGATTGAGGAGAACTCCATCCTGGGGCCACTGTGACATCCAACTGCAGTCTCATGATGAAGTTGCTCCATCCGACAGACCTTGGCCAACCCAACTTGCAGATGGTAACCAGGGACAACTATCCATCAGTGAGATTCAGGTGGCACAATCTCCTGGGCACTGAAAGAAAAGCTGAACAGTTGGTTTCTTCCCTCTAAGAAATGAAATTCCACTTAGGAAGTAGATTTTAAGTATAATATGCCTAAGAGATAGAAAAACCATCCTAGAGTTAATTAAGATTATAAGAGAAAGAGAGAACGTAAACATTCACAATATTTTTGAGATTTTTACAACAAAGTACCCCTAAGAGCAGAGGGCCATGTACATGAACCTCTGGATGTCTGTGGGTAGCCCAGAACAGCTCTTTGCAAAAGCTTAGAACATTTTTTTGTGTCCTGTTTTCATTTTTAATTCATGAAAATCTTGTGTTCCATGCCATACTATACCTGTGCTTGTTTTTGTAGGATGATAACTGACCATCACGCGGGGCCAAGCACTGCTATAAGAAACATAACACATTTAATCCTGACAATAATCCTTCGTAAGTATTGTTATTATCTCCATTTTGCATATGGGGAAACTGAGGTCTAGAGAGACTTAGGAACTAGCCCAAAGCCACACAACAAATGGCAGAGCTAGTATTTGAACTCAAGTAGCTGGCATCTGAAGTCCAATCTCTTAGACTTCTAGACCAGAGGTTCTTTTTTTTTTTCATTATTGTGCTTTAAGTGAAAGTTAGCAATTCAAGTCAGTTTCTTATACAAAAACTTATACATGCATTGTCATATGACGCTATTCGCTCTCCCTACAATGTGACAGCACACTCCTTCTCACCACCCTGTATTTCCCGTGTTCATTCAACCAGCTTCTGTCCCCCTCTGCCTTCTCATCTCACCTCCAGACAGGAAATGCCCACATAGTCTCATGTGTCTACTTGAGCTAAGGAGCACACTCCTCACCAGTATCATTTTATGTCTTATAAACCAAAACCAAACCCAGTGCCATCGAGTCGATTCCAACTTATAGCAACCCTATAGGATAGAGTAGAACTGCACCATAGAGTTTCCAAGGAGCACCTGGCGGATTTGAACTGCCAACCCTTTGGTTAGCAGGCCGTAGCACTTAACCACTACACCACCAGGGTTTCCATTTATGTTTTATAGTCCAGTTTAATCTTTGTCTGAAGAGTTGGCTTTAGGAATGGTTTTAATTTTGGGCTACAAAGAGTCTGGGGCCCATGACCCCTGGGGTCCCTCCAGTCTCAGTAAGGCCTTAGAAGTCTGTAGACCAGAGGTTCTCAGTCTTCAGGGGACAGTTTTTTGGAGGGTGTGCTCACTACTGGCATTTAGTGAGTAAAGCCAGGGATGCTGCTAATATCCTACAATGGACAGGCCAGCCCCCCTCAACAAAAAATTACCCAGTGTCCAACGTCAACAGTGCCAAGGTTGAGAAACCATGTTCTAATGAGCTTCCTCCATGTGAATCTTATTTCCCAAATATAAATCATCTGCCCGTTAAATTACTTAACATTTGCTTTCTCCAATAATATTAGTAAAATCAGTGCTCCGGGAAGAGATACATGTTTCTTTCATGGCTTGCCCCTCCCTCCCCACCTCCTTCGCAGTGCTTCCTGTTGGGGTGTAGGAAGTGAGCATGTTGTGGGTCTGGGCCCCAACTTCATTGACAGGTAGACCTGGGTGTAAAACTGGCTCTGTCACTCAGCTACTGGGTGACCATGAACAAATTGCTTAATCTCTTTGGGTTCCAGGTTTTCCCTTTTGCACATTGGGAGTGATCATGATGCCTTTCTTGCATAAGAAACGAATGAAATAACATATGTCAAGCACCAGCACAGTGGCTGATTCCCATTTGGTCCTCGATAAGTAGTAGTTGTTCTTATTAGAAAGCAATTAAAAGATGTTACTTAGAGTGGTGTGTGATGGAGTGCCAGGTGAGACACACAGGTAGTACAGTAATGCTAGAAGCACACAGAAGAGAAAGAACAGAAAGGGCCAGAAAACTCAGGCACAGGAGGAGGGAGAACCTGGGCTAAGGCTGAGGGATAGACAGAAAGATGTAAGGAGGGCCTTCTATGCGGGGAATGGAGCACTCAGCTACTCGCCGAAAGGTTGGTGGTTCAAATCCACCCAAGGCACCTGGAAAGAAAGTCCTTGTGAACTCTTTCTGAAAGGTCACAGCCACTGAAAACCTTACGGAGTGCAGTTCTACTCTGAAACACAAAGGGTTGCGTGAGTTGGAACTGACTCGAGGACAACTGGTTTGTTTTTTCTTTTTTTGCCTGAGCAAGAACGCAGAGGTGGGACTGTCCAGGATCCCAATATTAAGCCAGTGAGACCAGAGGAGAGAGCTCAGATGGGGAGCAATGCAAACACCAAACCCACTGCCATCGTGTCAATTCTGACTCATAGTGATCCTACAGGATAGAGTAGAACTTCCTCATAGTGGGCTCAAATGAGGAACAACCCCCCCAAAACAAACCTATTACCATGGACTCGATTCTGATTCATAGTGACCCTGTAGCAACCCTACAGGACAGAGTAGAACTGCCCATAGAGTTTTGAAGGCTATAATCTTTATGGAAGCAGACTGCCACATCTTCCTCCCAAGAGCAGCTGGTGGGTTCAAACCACTGACCTTTTGGTTGCCAGCCGAGCTCTTTAATCACAGCACCACCAGGGTTCCTTAGATGGGGAACGGTGGGTAGTAGAAGATGGGTGGGTTATGCAGATGGGAAGCCAGATTACACCCAAATGGTTACCTCTGGGTATTAGGAAAGTTAACCTGTGGAGAGACACTGGGGACTAAACCAGTTGGACAGGCTGCTGCCTTTGCCCCAGCAGGAGGTGCTGAGGCCCAGGTGAGGGAGGTGGCAACAGGAGCTAAAGACGGCCTCGGCATGAGATGCTCCCAGGTAGAATCAGTAGGTCCTGGTGCCTGGTCGGATTTGGAGGCACTCACGGACGGCTTTGAGATTCTCGTAGGATGATGGCACGAATCACACCAACAGGAACGCTCCCCATAGGGGAGCATATGAGGTGAAGGCGAAAAGAATGAGTTGGTTTTAGGTCAGGTTGAATTTAAACTGATGGCTGGTATCAATGGCCTGTGAGGATTGGCTATACAAGGCCTGGAGGTTGGAATGCAGACAGGAGGGGTAGACTTTTTTTGTACAGATACCTGGAGTGGGAGGTGCTGCCTCCTTTCTGCCTTTTTGGATTCTGTATACAGTAAGTGGGGCCCTGACCTCCCCCAGCAGAGTGTGGAAGCCTCTATATGTGCCTGGAATTGGGCCTTTAATCAGGACCATCTCATCTTTGACGTGTGACTCACTCTTTCTTGCCACACAGTCACTCAGGTGTTTCTGCACATCACACAACAGGATGTATCTTTGTGGGCTCCAGGTCATGTGGTGATTGAGGCAAAGCATAGAATCATAGAGGCAGAGAACCGTGGTGCGGCCTTGGACCAAGTGGCTTAGGCCCTGTTCAGTTTTCTCATCTGTAAAATGAGAATAACTCTACCTCACAGGGCTGCTAAGACGAGTGACAGGAAACCAATTCACTTAAGCTTCCTAATAACCCAAAGAGGGAGGCACTGTTATAAAGCCCATTTTACAGATGGGGAAATGAAGATATGGAGATGTCAGCTGATTTGCCCAAGGTCACAATGTGCAGAGCTGGGTTTGAGTGTGGTTCTAGAGTCTGAACCTCTATGCTATGTGTATACCCAGCATAGTGCCTGACTGAAATTGAGAGTCCCAAAATTTCTTTCCTCGAGATACCATTGCTAAGGATCTCTTTATTAGAGTCAGAAAGGTAGAGAAATTTTAGCTGTAGTCAAAAAAAGCACACTAAATGAGCCTTTTTAAAACTTCTGTGCCATTTCCAGAGCCCTGGTGGTGCAGTGATTAAGCATTTGGCTGCTAACCAAAAGGTCAGCAGTTTGAATCCACCAGCCACGCCTTGGAACGCATATGAAGCAGCTCTACCCTGTCCTGCAGGGTCACTGAGTTGAAATGAACTCAATGACAACAGGTTTGGTTTTTTTGGTTTACGTCATTTCAAACCTAGGCCAATTCACCCACCGTGGTGGCCTTGAGCTGTGATTGGAGTCACCCCAGGTCAGCTTCTCCTCCCCAACCACCCCGGTCTGTGCCACCTCCCCTGCCCTGCCCCAGCTTTATAGCTGCCCCTCAACACACCCCAGGAAGGAAATGCATCCCACAGGCCTTGAACAGTAGGCTTTGTCCTACATTAAATTGTCAGCCCTGAGAAGAAGGCTTTTCACTGAGCTGCAGGGAGGACTCAAACCTCTGTGACAGGCACTGGATATAGGGCATTAGAAAACAGCCTGCCTTCAGAAACTGGGAGGCACGCGGAGGGCCCCAGCCCAGGAGCCTGTGGAGGAAGGCTCTAAATTCAAATGTGCCTGGATTCAAGGTTCTTTCTACCACTTGAGAGTTACTTAACCTTGGTCTCTGTGCCTTCATTTTTTTTTTTTTGTCTGCGTATTGGGGAGAATAATAGCACCCCTCAATGTAAAGTACCTAGCATGCCCTGGCCCATGGTAAACTCACTCTCCGGTAATAAATATTGACTCTCTGATACTTAGAAAGGAAACCCTTGTGGCGTAGTGGTTAAGTGCTACGGCTGCTAACCAAAGAGTCAGCAGTTTGAATCCGCCAGGCACTCCTTAGAAACTCTATGGAGCAGTTCTACTCTGTCCTATAGGGTCGCTATGAGTTGGAATCAACTTAACAGCACTGGGTTTGATTTTTGGTTTTGGCTACTTAGAAAATATGGTACTATTGTGAGTGGGACCTGAAAATCTGCTCCTGTAAAGATAACAGCCTAGGAAACCCTATGGGGAAGTTCTATTCTGTCTTATAGGGTTGCTATGAGTAAGAATTAACTCATCAACACCCAACAACCACATTATGAGACAGGTGAGGTGCTGGGGGCTCATTAATAAACTGAAATGAAACCTGTGTGAACCGATGGAGCAAGGCAGGTATTTCTGATGATTTTCTGAGAGACAGTATTTCTAGGTCCCTAATTAAACCCTGGTGGTGTAGTGGTTAAGAGCTGCGGCTGCTAACCCAAAGGTTGGCAGTTTGAATCCACCAGGTGCTCCTTGGAAAATCTATGGGGAAAATCTACTCTGTCCTATAGGGTCGCTATGAGTCGGAATTGATTCGATGGAAACAAGTTTTGGTTTGGGTTAATTCCTAGAAGTGAAATTCCTGGGTACAAAAAATGCAAGTCACTGTAGACATACTACCAACTATTTTTTAGAACTTCCTGTAGTATTCTTCTCATCACAGTTCTCCAGCATGGCACAGCATATGTTTTTTTCTTTATTGCTATTTTAATAGTTGCAACTTAAGTCTCACGGTTGTTTTAATTTTCACATCTTGTGTTGTAAATGAGGCTGAACTCTTTCTTAAGTAAGTATTTCAGCCATTTGTACTTCCTGTTCTATGAATTGTTTGTTCCAGTCCTCTTGGACTGCATTGTCTGATGTGTGTTAAAGGACAAGGGCTGCAAGCAGTGGGTGGCCAGGTGTGTCAAGAGCTGCATTTCCTCTTCACATACCTGAGAAACCTTTGCGGAAAAAGTGGGTCATGAAGAAGTCTGAATAGAGTAGAATGGAATGGAAGGGGAGGGGGAAGGAGGAGAGGGGTCGGGAGGCAACAAATATGGTTCTGACAAAGGGTCTTCAATGCAGACAGCATGGCATAGTAATAATAATAATAGCTCTGTGCCAGGCGCTTTCCAGGTATCATCATTAATCCCATAACAACTCTGCAAGTTACAGAGGATTATTCCCACTTTATAGATGGGGAAACCGATGCTCTGAGGCATAAAGTGACTTGCCTAAATACAGACCGAATAGCAAGCATCACGGCTGGGATTTGAACCAGGTCCAGGGTGTTATGCTTTTGACTCAGGTTAAGCAGGTAAAATGTAAATCAACATATACCTATACATTGTGGCTATGGAGTAGAACAGCTGCACAGGGTTTTCAAGCCTGTGACCTTTCGAAAGCAGATCATCAGGCCTATCTTTCCAGGGTTGAACCGACAACCTTTCAGCTATTGGTTGAGTATTTAACCATTTACACCACCCAAAGACTCCTAAAAAAAGGGTTAGCAAAACAAACAAAAAAAAGAGCGCTAAATAAGGTGGCTGAAAATAATTCTTAATTTTGAGAATTTTTACTTATTAAAAGATACCATTAAGAGAGAAAACAGACAGGCTACAGACTGGGAAAAATTTATTTGCAATGTATGACACCAGCCAAAGGCTTATATCAAGGATATAAACCTAGAAGGAAAGTAAGAGATGAAAAGAAAGAGTGAAAGGGAGAGGTGGATGTAAGAAGGAAAAAAGAAGAAAAGTCAAACAGTTGAGTAAAAAAATGGGGCCTATACATGTACATAACAACGTACATACACATTATATATTATACTTCCTCGAGATGAGGCAGGTTGATGAGCAGACCAACTTTGATGTGAAAATCAGCCTGTTGGAGGATTGCGAGGACTTGGCATACCATGAGCTGATGACAATGGATGTGTTTGAATTCTGTTTCTGACTGAAGGAGAGAGTCAAGACAGAGAGGGCAAGGCAGAAGTTGGAGGATCAAATAATTGTACATATTTGAGGCTGGAGCAGAAACACGCTGGAAGAAGTGGTCTGATTTACTGGCAGCCTAAATGAGTGGTTGGAAGAGGAATAAAATGTGCCACTGAAGATTCCAAACTTAGAAGGTGTAGCATGACACCCACACTTCCTCTCCTCCCCACAAAGGGTAGCATTACTACCACTGGTTCTCCCCATCATGGCGGTTCCCGTGTCACACCAACTGGACTTCACCTGACCGTCTTCTAGGCATGTGCCTCCTATTGGTGATGGCTTCTTTAAGCTCTCTTTTTTTATCCACAGACAATGGCTCCTTGGCCTGAGTTGGAGAATGCCCAGCCAGACCCCAATAAACACGTTGAAGGGGTCACTAATCAGCAGTCCACAACACCTGCGAAAGGTGAAAAGGCCACTAAAAGTAAGTAGCGCTCATTCAGCTGAGGACTAGTCTCCTATGAGGACCCGAGGGGATTCAGGTCTGACTCCCGTGTCTTGTTGCTTGTTTGGGCAGGTGCCTCTGGAAGCCCTGTAACCAAGATGGAACTTCTGCCTTCATATTCTACTATGGCACTGATTGAAGATCCGTCAGAGGTGGTAGACCCATGGGACATGCCTGCACTTAAGGACACGGGGATCAAGTGGTCAGGTAAAAATAAGGCCAACTCATTCCAGCTGGGGCAAGGTGGGAGGGCTGCTGCCCATCGCAAGTATTGGCATCACTGGTTTACTCTTGTGTGTCTCCCTCCCCCTTTTCATTGTTCTCATGTCTTAGATTAAGGGTCCTGGCCAGGGCTGCCGCCTGGCTGTCACTAAAGTTTAGAATTAAAACATAACATGTTGTTCAGGGAGCATTTGTTCCTACAGCAAATTTGTTTTGCAACAAATGTGTCAGACACTGCTGTTATAACCAAGACAAACACTGAATTATAGTGTTGGCAACCAAGTTTCAGGTACTGTGGGAGATGCTCTGGGCACAGCTGTGACCAGACGAGGTCTTTGCTCTCAGAGAGCTCCTCGGAGGGCTCCTCACCTGAAGGTGGGCATCAGAGGAGACTTTTGGAAGAGTTTTGCCTCCGTCATGGATATAGCACACCTCATCCATGTGCTCACATCCTATAAGGCACTTGAACCTGCAGTAGCTCCTGGCTCCTATACCAGTATGTTGGCACCTATGGAGGCACCAAGGGAAGATACAGTTGTTACTATTGTTGTTAGGTGCCATGAAGTTGGTTCTGACTCATAGCGACTTTATTTACAACAGAATGGAACACCGCCTGGTCCTGCGCATCCTCACAGTCACTGCTATGTTTGAGCCTATTATTGCAGCCACTGTGTAAATTCATCATGTTGAGCATCTTCCTCTTTTTCGCTGACCCTCTACCTTACAAAGCATGATGTCCTTCTCTAGGGAGTGGCCTACCCTGATAACATGTCCAAATTATTTGAGACAAGTCTTGACATCTTCACTTCAAAGGAACATTCTGGCTGTACTTCATCCAAGACAGATTTGTTTGTTCTTCCAGCAGTCCATTATATATTCAATATTATTCGCCGACATTATAATTCAAAGGCATCAATTCTTCTGTGGTCTTCCTTATTCATTGCCCAACTTTCACATGCATATGAGGCGACTGAAAATACCATGGCTTGAGTCAGATGCGCCTTAGTCTTCAAAGCGACATCTTTGTTTTTTAACACCTTGCAGCAGATTTGTCTAATGCAATCCATCATTTGATTTCTTGACTGCTGCTTCAGGGGCATTGATTGTTGATCCAAGTAAAATGAAATTCTTGACAACGTCAGTCGTTTCTCCATTTATCATAATGTTGCTTACTGGTCCAGTCATGAGGATTTTTGTTTTCTTTATGTTGAGGTGTAATTCATACTGAAGGCTGTAGCCTCTGGTCTTCATAGTAAGTGCTTCAAGTCCTCTTCACTTTCAGCAAGCAAGGTTGTGTCATCTGCATAATGCAGGTTGTTAAAGAGTCTTCCTAAATCCCGATGTAATGGTCTTCTTCATATAGTCCAGCTTCTCTGATTATTTGCTTAGCATACAGATTAAGTATGGTGATAGAATACAACCCTGACGCACATCTTCCCTAATTTTAAACCACGCAGTATACCCTTGTTCTGTTCGAATGATTGCCTCATGGTCTATGTACAGGTTTTGCATGAGCACAAGTAAGTGTTCTGAAATTCTCATTCTTTGAAATGTTATCCATAATTTGTTATGATCCACACAGTTGAATGCCTTTGCATCTTCCTTGTATTCTCTTCTTTCAGCCAAGAGGTATCTGACATCAGTAATGATATCCTTCCTTCCAAGTCCTCTTCTGAATCTGGCTTGAATTTCTGGCAGTTCCTGTTGATATACTGCTGTAGCCACTTTTGAATGATCGTCAGCAAACTTTTACTTGCATGTGATATTAATGATATTGTTCTATAATGTCCACATTCAGTTGGCATACCTTTCTTTGGAGTGGACAGATAAAGATACAATTAGACAAGCGAATGTGCAGCCAGAATAGCTGGGGTGCAGGTAAAGCTGCATTTCTTTTCCAGGTGCAGGGTGTAAGGTTTGTCTGTGGAGCTGGGAGGGAAGGGAGGTTGGAGTTAGGAAGGAGGAGAGCTGAGAAGGAGGAGAACTGGGCTGGGAAGGAGGAGAGCTGGGGGGGCAGGGCAGCTGCGATAGGAGGGATCTCACCTCTCCTACTCTCACTTCCTAATCAGGAAGAGGAGATATTGAGGCAAGGCCTAGAGAGAAAAGATGGGGGATGCTGAAGGAGGCAGGAAGAGGTGAGGACCATGCAGGTCTTTAAAAGCGACTGGAGAAAATAGCAGTCAAGGACAGAGCACCCCAGAGAGGGACCAGGGCCCAAAGGCCCTCCAAGATTTCTGTCATGAAGCCACATTCTAGAAAATGCTCTGCTATTATCCCTAATCCAGCATTTAGCAGGTAGCAAGTGTTCTTACCTGCCTCACTCAGCAATAGTGTGGCTCAGCTGGGTCTGGAGCTTGATTTGCCTGTGTCCCAGACTGAACACCTCCTCCCAAATGCAAATCCTTTGGAGCCACTTCACCAGGGGGTTAGCTAAATGGACTACAGTGGTGGCTGCTTTGAAAATTGTAGCCATGGATACATTGGATCTGTTGGCCTTCCTACACCCAAGAGCTCACCGCTCCACCTGACTGGCTGTCCACAGGAGGGGAGGCAGGGTGTTCTGAGCTCATTGCTAAACGTCTCAGTATTTCAGACACTAAAAGCCTTCATGCCCCCCCCCCTTTTTTTTTTTTTTAACCCCCAGAGAGAGACGCCAAAGGAAAGATTCTATGTATATTCCAAGGGATTGGGAAATTCATTTTACTTCTGGGATTTCTCTACCTGTTCGTGTGCTCCTTGGATATTCTCAGCAGTGCCTTTCAGCTGGTTGGAGGTATGGATGGATGTGGGAGGTGTCTAATTGAATTGGGTTCAGACGGAACAACTCAGCAAGCCTGCTCAAGCTGCAAGATGCTGGAATGGTTTTGGAATAGAAGCCACTTAAGAGTTGATCTTGCAAAGTCTATGCCCCCATTTTACAGAAGTGGAAACTGAGGACCCTAAAGGGGCTATAACTTGCCAAGGTAGCTTAGGCAGGAGCCAGGTCTGGAGCCAGTGCCAAGCCAATGAATCCTTGACCCTGACTGACCCATGTCTGTCCACAAGCCCCAGGCAGGAAGCTGTTTGCATGTGAACTTTCCATTTGAGGGATCTATGATATCTTTGGGCCTCCCTATCCGAGGGAATTATAGGATAATCGTTGCGCTCTTAGGCTACAACCGGGCTTTTGCTGGGGGAAGGACAGGGTTCCTCGGTCTGGGGGAATCTACAACCATTGCAGTTGTCTAAACATCTAAGACTGAGTATAGCCAGGTGCTGTAATGGGAGCTCTGAGGGTGAAGTTGCCTTGTGTATGGTAATGTTTGTACTTCCAAGGGTACATTGAGAGCCTACCAGGTGCAGGCATTTTCAAGGGCATAGTTTATTCCTCCCCAAAGCATTTTGCATTTACAAAGGAGAAGACTGAGGCTCAGGAAGATCAGTAATTATTCCCAAAGTTCACAGCAGAATTCAAACTCAGTTCCAGGAGACACCAAAGGTACAGACACCGTGTCTGTACCTCTTTGTTCATCTCTTCTTTGTGACCTGGAGAAATTGGGGAGGGGGGTGCTTGTTGGAGAACAGGAGAAGGGAAGCCACCACTTCTGGTCCCCCTGATCCAATGCAGCATTAGTGAGGGTCTTCACTGTGCCCTGGAGTAACTGTGTAATCTCAGGGAAGTCACACTACTTCTCTGTACCTCAGTTTTCTTTATAAAACCAGAGGAATTGACTGGATAATCTTAGAGGTACCTTGAAGTTTTGAAAAAACAGGCTTCTATTATGAATTTGAAGCCCTTGTGGTACAGTGGTTAAGTGCTCAGCTGCCAACCAAAAGGTTGGCAGTTCAAATCCACCAGCTGCTTCGTGGAAACACTATGGGACAGTTCTACTCTGTCCTGTAGGGTTGCTATGAGTCAGAATCAACTTGACAGCAAGAGGTTTGATTTTTTTTTTTTTTTTATGAACTTAGGCTGGCTGGGGCTGGGGATGGATGGAAAAAATGAGAAGATTCACTCAGATTCACTCCTGGAAGATGAATCTTCTTCTGAATTGGGACTGCATTGCAGAGACCTAGAAGAAGAATTAGGGAGTCAGGAGGCTCACTGGCATCCCTCAAACCAATTGATGCCAGGTCCATGATCAGAGAAGGCTAGAGAAGAGCTTTCTGAGGGAGTTCAAACCCTCTGGTTGAAGAATGGGAGAAGGTAGTGTGAAGAACAAGATGAATGGTAGGGAGCTAGGTCAGAGATGGAGATGGGAGGGCATGTGAGGGACAGCCAGCAGGCTTGGTCTCTTGTGGCAGCTGGGCAGCTGGGAAAAAGCATGGAAGGAAGATTCATGGGGCTGGAAACTGGGCTTCCAAACCTCATGGCCAGGTGACCTTAGATGAAGACTTCTGTTGACCCAGCTACTACTGAACCAACTGTCATGTGGTTGTGGATTTGTTTATCAGGAAAGGTGGCTGGACAGTTCTTCAGTGACAACGCTATCCTGTCCAACCCTGTGGCAGGGCTGGTGATCGGGGTGCTGGTGACCGTCTTGGTGCAGAGCTCCAGCACCTCCTCATCCATCATCGTCAGCATGGTGGCCTCCTCACGTGAGTCTGGGGACCCATGAGCCCATGTTTCTAAGAGCTGTGCACCATGTTTCTAAAAGCTGCGAACCCATGTTTCAGACATTTACCTGTCCACTGGAAAGGGTGGAAAGGCTCTTAATGTATATCTAGACCTTGTTACCATTATTTTCCTATTTTCTCCCACTGTGATGAGCTCCACCCTCAGTCCCAGACAGCCTTCTAATTGGGCTTTGATGATTGAGCCTGACCCCAATACTTGAGGACTTAGCTCTGAATTCTGTAGAACTGCATGTTTAGTCCAGTAGTCACTAGCCATGCATGGCTATTTATTTTTGAATTTTAATTAAATTTAAAATATAAAATATTCCCCAGGTACACTAGCTACATTTCAAATGCTTAATAGCCACATAGAACCTTTCCATCATCACAGAAATTTCTATTGGACGCCATTGGTCAATACTAAGAATAAAGACATCTAATCACATCACACATTGGCTCTGGGACAACAGAACTTGAGGAGATGGCATTCCAAACTGGTGTTTGCTCCAACTAAGTTGAGATAGGTTCTTTTAAGGCAGACCAGTTTGCACTGGTTAATTTTCAGCCACTTTGAATTATTTAGCGTTTTTAAACTCTCCCCAGCCAGGCCTTCTCAGACTGGAGTCACATCTTGGTGATCCCTCTTCTTGTGGCGTGAAGTAATGGATTGCTCCCATGGGGAAGAGTCCCAAACTCCTGCTTGTTAATTTCCTACTCTTTTCTGAAAATCTTTGGCCAGGTCACTAATGAAGAGCTATTTCCTCAATAAAAAAACCCGTTGCCATCTAGTCAATTCCGACTCATACCGACCTTATAGGAGAGAGTAGGACTGCCCCATAGAGTTTCCAAGGAGCGCCAACCTTTTGGTTAGCAGCTATAGCTCTTAATCACTGTACCACCAGGGTTTCCATTTCCTCAATAACCTAAGCAAAACCAGCGTATTGTCCAAAACTTACCAGTGAACTAACTAGTGGGTCCAAACTTTTGCTTCAGGGTAGTATTTGCCTATGAAATATAAACATAGCAAGGTGCCTGGTACATAGAAGTATAAAACCAAAACACATTGCCATCGAGTCAATTCTAACTCATAGCAACCCTGTAGGACAGAGTAGAGTTGCCCCATAGGGTTTCCAGGGAGTGGCTGGTGGATTCCAACTGCCAACTTTTTGGTTAGCAGCCTTAGCTCTTAAGCACTGCACCACCAGGGCTCCACATAGGAATATAATCACCCCAAACTTCTCCTTCTGTTTCCTAGTCTTTTCTGAAAATCTTTAGCCAGATCTCTAATGAAAAGCTACTTCCCCAGTAATGGAAGCAAAACCAGCACTTTGGCCAAAATTAACTAGTGCATTAATTCACTAGTGAATTGACTAGTGGGCCAGATGAGAAAAAAGGCGTTACTTCTTCAAAATACTTTACTTCCAATATGTCAGAAAATTTTGATAGAAGACTGATTTTGTTCTTAAACATTGGCTGTTTCCTGGTCTCTTTAATCTGGCCTTGTACCTTTAATAGGGAGGAGAGAGAATTTTAGAAAGGCATTTTTAAACTGGGGTCCAAAGAAAGGTTCAGGGGATCTGTGAATTCTCCAAAATTGTGTGTCAGATTTTTTCTTTTGGTGACGCATGTGCGTATTTCTGTGGTGAGCCGCCCTAACTTTTCAGTTCATCAGACTCACAGCAAGGTGCATAACCTCAAATAAGTTAAGAACGGCCACTTTCAGGGATTACCAGCTTAAACGAACCCAGTCTCGCCTTGGGCCCACGGCTATCTAGAACACAGCCAGGCTGCTTTCCTGAACTTTTGTTGTTCTTAGGCCTGACTCATCATGACCTTATGCACAACAGGATCGGACTGTTGCAATCCATAAGGTTTCACTTGGAAGTAGATTTCCAGACCTTTCTTTCTGGTCAGCCTTAGTTTGGAAGTTTTGCTGAAGCCTGTGGAGCATCACAGGAGCCCTCCATTGACAGATGGGTGGTGGCTGTGTATGAGGTGTATCGGCCGGGACCCAAACTCAGGTCATCCACATGGAAGGTGAGAACTCTACCACTGAGCCACCACTGCCTTCCTTCCTGAACTTGCTCATCTTCTTTTTCACCCACCAGTGTTGACGGTGCGGGCTGCCATCCCCATCATCATGGGGGCCAACATTGGAACTTCCATCACCAACACCATTGTGGCGTTCATGCAGGCAGGCGACCGGAATGAGTTCCGAAGGTAGGAAGCTCCGGATCAGCCTTTGCCACTATCAGGCCTATTGTTCCATATTAGCCAATGAAAACATGTATTCCCTTTGCTGGGATTCCTAGAAGTAGCCATGGTGGGGTGTAGTTGGGAGTTGAGATCACATACAGTTAATTACACTCCCTTGGCTCAGCTTCTTTATCTGAATAAAAAAAAAAAAAAAGCAAGGCTAATAATAGTATCTGTCACAACAGTATTGCCCTGAGGATTAAACCTGATCATGTATGGATGTGCTTAGCAAGGTGCTTGACGCATAGCCAGGGCTCAGTAGAGAGAAGCTCTAGCTCTAACCCTGCCTGCTTTGTGGTGTAATTAAATGCAGGCCAGTTAGGGTGGGACTTATGGTCCTGCTTAGTCATAAATAATTATAACCTCCTGTAGCTTCCATTTTTGGCCAGCTCAACCCTTGCCACTTTTTCTTTGCTCTTCACTTACATACCAGTACAAGGCAAAATACAGCTTTTGTGGCTTCATAAGATGTAAAAATGGGAGTGGTTTGAATACAGGCAAAGGGAGCTTATTTCTTCCAAAAAGGTTAATGTGGAAATGAAGCACATTTTTTTGGCCTCTTTGATGATAATGGGCTTTTATCAAAGTTCATTAAAATACATATAAAGAACAATGAGCAAGGCAGACTGAGGATATTTGCAGCTTGTCTAGGTGATGCTGTCACTGTGTGGGCCAGGCAGACGGCATTAAAGCGGGTGGGTTGGGGAAACTACAAATGGCATCCTTTGTGTAGATTGGTCCAAGACAGTGGATGTCCTCAGAGATGTCCTCATTTCCCCAGAGCCTTGGGAACCTCCTCGGTCCCTGCTGAAGTGTGAGGCAGGGTCGGCATTTCTCTGCCCATTTTTAAAAATAATTTATTTGTTATCGTTGTTGAAAACATACACGGCAGGACATCCACATCAACAATTTCTATGCTCATTTTGTGAATGTGGAAACTGAGGTTCAAAGAGGCTATGTGACTTCACTGCAGGGCATAGCTCAGACTCACTCCAGGTCTTCTTACTCCAGATCTTGGATTCCTTCCACCGTTTCACCAATTTTTTACTCAGGGTAGCATTTACTTATGAATTACGAAATGTGAAAACATGATACCTACCAAGATTACTGATATATAGGAACATACTTGACTTAGCTAGGTCCTGTTTGGAGATATTTAAATAGATTGTTTTCAATAACATCTTTGGTGATGTGCTTTTTCTTTCTCTCCTGGACTATTTCCTTAGATAAATTCTTAGAATCATACTATCTCAAACATCTCTATGGTTCTTAAAATATTTTACCAAATTACCGTAAAATATTTGTATCCCTTTACACACACCAGCAGTGTGTGAATGCCCCTCCCTTAAATCACCCTCTCCAGCAACAAAAAGTTATTTAAAAAAAAAAATCTTTGCTAACGTGATAGGTGAAAATTTGCCCTTGTAATTTCTTTGATGACTAGTGAAGCTCAGCATTTATTCCCCCTTCATATTTTTTTTTTCCATGGTTATTAGCTGTTGCCTCTACTGTTCATGTCAATTGTCAAGTTTGTACTTACTGTTTGGGAAGTTTTTTTTTGATATGCAGATGTTTTTTAAAGGAAATTTTTCATTGAAGAAAAAATCTAGATCAGAGTCTCTTAACCTGGGCATGAATGGGGTAGAATTCAGGGGGATCTGTGATCCTGCTCAGATAGACACAGAGAGTGGTACACATGAGTCTTGTATCCTGTGAAGGCTATTCGTGGAGACTGTTCATGTGTTTCATGAGATTCTCCAAAAGAGCCATGACCTTCAATTCTTTCTTTAAAGCTAAGAATTCTCTTGTGTAGAGGATTTCTGTGGTTACCATTGTACAGGTTCCCACATTTCCAAAGGAAGGTTGTCTACATTCAATGTGTGTGATTCACAAATGGTCTTGATGTAATTCTTTGAAACAGCTGTAAGAGAACATGTCTCCTCTAAGCATAGAAGGCTCCCAGCCGAGTGCTCTCCGATCTGATAGGAAAAGCTCTGCCTAGGAGTGGAGACAAGGGTCCTGGGCCCAGAGCCCATGCAATGGTCTTCATGTCCTCTGGGCTTGCCAGCCCTCGGTTTCCTCATCTGTTGAATGGGGATATTAGTACCACCCATTTTGGGATCACCGTAAGACTGAAAATGAGATTTTACACATGTATACAGATATGGGACCCCTAGCAGATGGTAGCAGGTGCTACAAATAATGACCTCCCTAGATCGTGTCCACTTGCTTACTGACTAATCTGGCTTGGTGGCATTCTCCTCGTATAGGGCTTTTGCGGGGGCCACTGTCCACGACTTCTTCAACTGGCTGTCCGTGTTCGTGCTTTTGCCCCTGGAGGCTGCCTCCCATTACCTGGAGATCCTGACCAACCTTGTGGTGGACAGCTTCCAGCTCCAGAATGGCGAAGATGCCCCAGAACTTCTGAAAGTCATCACAGATCCCTTCACAAAGCTCATTATCCAGGTAAGCCGGCTTCCTTCAGAGAGGAGAAGACTCTAACTGCCCCCACCCCAACCAGCCGGACGGACATGGTAAAGAGTGGGTGAGTCTGTAAACACAGCTCTTGACTACCTCTGGAACAAGCCAAGGAAGGTGGGGCTTTAGGAATACCTGAGAGAGTAATTGGCCTTTCCTGTTTCCTTGACCTCAACACCTGTGTCATCTTTATTTTGAGGGAGGGGATATATTCCTTAAGAGACTCAAGGACTTCCCATTGGATATCTGGGGATACTCTGGTGCTGCGATATTCGCACTTCTATTCTCAGTACCAGTGGGCTCACTTTCATTGACTCAGAGAGAATGGTAGGGGCGGGGGCAGGGAAGCAAATAGTTGCCCTTGGGACAATTCCAACTCATGGCAACTTCATGTGTGTCAGACTAGCATTGTGCTCCATAGGATTCTCAATGGCTGATTTTCAAAAGTAGATTGCTAGACCTGTCTTTGAGGCACGTCTGGGTGGACTCAAACCTCCAGATGAGTCCATTAATTTTCGTTGACCATGGTATATATGGTATACCACCCACTTTTTCCAGCTTTCAGTTTCTTTGACAGTATACTTTTACCACTGTATTTCCTGCCCTCCAGTGGGGACTTGGGAGCCCTGGGGGTGCAGTGGTTAAGTGTTCGGCTGCTAACCAAAAGGTTGGCAGTTCGAATCCACTAGCTGTTCCTTGGAAACCCTATGGGGCAGTTCTATTCTGTCCTATAGGGTCACTATGTGTCAGAATCAACTCAACGGCAACGGGTTCTTTCATTTGTTTGTTTTAAATGGGGACTTGTATAATGGCAAAAGGTGAAAGAAATGTTAGTTGAAGCAAAAGAGCTGGAGTCTAAGGTAGTGCAACCAGGAAGTGTGATTGGGTGAAAATTTTATCTCTTTTGGCTTTCGTACCTCTAGATAGGCCTTATAAGCATACTTATGGTTTTCTGTGGTGCAGTGGTCAAACGCTTGACTGCTAACTGAAAGGCTGGTGGTTTGAACCTACCAGCTGCTCTGCAGCATAAAGATGTGGCAGACTGCTTCAGTAAAGATTACAACCTTGGGGCAGCTGACGGGGCAGCTCCACTCTGTCCTACAGGGTCGCTATGAGTCAGAATCGACTCCACAGCAGTGGGTTTGGTTTGATTTGGTGTGACAGTTAGGGAGCCCCAGTAGCTTTTGTTTTGTTTTTGTGTGTCATATTTGAAAACACATAAGTTCCCCTGTAACCTAATGGGAGGCGCTACAACAAACATTGGCAACCAAGGTCTGGTGGTACAGAAAGGCAATCAGATTGGGGAACCTTAAAAAGTTCTGTGGTAACCAGGTAGTACCAGTAATACTTCTCAAAATCCATATTACCAACCAAAAATTTAAACACACTCCATGACTCAGCATGCTTCCATTAGTGAAAACACATGGTATCATAAATAAATAAATAAATAAAGGAGAAAATAATTAGACCTTGAAAGGGTTAATAGTTTGCACCACCTATGGAAACTCTGATGGCATAGTGGTTACGTGCTATAGCTGCTAACCAAAATGTTGGCAGTTTGAATCCACCACACCAGGTGCTCCTTGGAAACTCTGTGGGGGCAGTTCTATTCTGTCCTATAGGATTGCTATGAGTTGGAATTGACTTGACGGCAACAGGTTTTTATGGACTCCAGAGAAAATAAGCAACCCACTTACTCCACTACTAGCCAAAGAGAAAGTTTACTGCCTGCCTTTGCTGCCAGTGACCATCTCACCCCTCTTGTCACTAGTCATTGTTAGCTGCAGTTGAGTTGGCCCCAGACTCATGACATCCCCATGCACAATGGGATCAGACCATTGTGATCCACAGAGTTTTTATTGGCTGATTTTCAAAATAGATTACTAGGCCTTTCTTCCTAGTCCGTCATAGCCTAGAGGCTGTGCTGAAACCTGTTGAGCATCATAAAAAAACACGCAAACCTCCAATGACAGCAGGGGGTGGCTTCGCAAGAGGTGCATTGGCCGGGAATCAAATTCTGGTCTCCCACATGGAAGGCAAGAATTCTACACTGAACTACCAATGCCTCTCGCTAGGATCTTTCCATGTTGCTGAAGCGAAAGTAGGCTTTGTGGATGTTGCTTTTGGGAGAAGACACCAGCTTGGGCCTTGCTCTGTCCCTTACTCATCCAGCTCCCTATCCTGCTCCCTAGAAATCAGTTCCTTCAATCCTACAATCATCCATTGATTTATCAAGCACCTGCAAACTTCCACCCTGGGAGTGCAGCCCTGAAGGGACTCACAGTTTTGTTAACGCCTCAGAAACTTTCTAACAGCAACCTCCTGCGTTTCCTGCACAAAGCAGTTCTGAGACAGCGCTGATTCTTTTTTCTGTTGCCTTCCTTAGCTGGATAACAAAGTTATCAACCAAATTGCGATGAAGGATGAAACAGCCCAAAACAAGAGTCTGGTCAAGATTTGGTGCCAGACTTTTACTAATGTGGTAAGTTCCTAAGAATAGCATCTGAACTTTAAGCATTCATTCAAGGAAGGCAACTAAAAGGCAAGGGGGAAGAAAAAAAAATTAGCTCCTGAAAATCGAAATTGACCAGCGAGATTCCACAGTGAGGAATTATCTGATGGGTTAGGACAGACAGATGGGACAGACAGGTGCCCTTTTGCCCCATCCCACAGCTCGGATACATATTCCTGCCTTACCTCTGGCTGCACCTCTGATCCCACTTATGGAGAGACCCATGGAAACAGTGCATCCTCATGACCTTCAGGTGCTAGCAGATGGTGGCATCTCTCTCACTTGCCTCTCTGGAAGGTTCCACGAGAAACCTACGTGTTCCTTCTCTGAAGGCCCACAGCATCCTTGTCAGGGAAACTTGCGTAGCCTGCTTTGCAGCAGGGTTATAGCTTATCCTTGTTTATAGGGCAGATATGTGTGTTTTTGAGAGGTGCTAAGGCTGGAGGATGAAAAGAAATACAGGAAGTAGGTATGAAGTTTGCTTTTGTCTGTCCCCACTTGTTCCAAGAGCTTTTCTAATAAAGATGGAACAGCAACAGCAGCAGGCAGAGACCAACAAGCTTCAATGAGACGTTTTATAAAGGTTCAAAAGTCATACTTTATACTGATGACAACTGGTACTTTAAAAAAATTAAAATAACAAGTCCTTAAAATAAAACAAAAGATAGGATTAAGCCATTGTGGATGCCAACATGTATAATATCTCCCTTCTGGTCCCCGCATTGCCTGCCACTCCCCACCAAAAAGAATGTTGGGGACCACACAATTTCTTATGTTTGCTGTCCAGACTGAGAAGAATGTCACCGTCTCCTTGCGCAAGAACGGCACCTCCCTTTCCCCGCGTTTCACGGATGATGTCCAATCCTGGACCATGGAGAATGTGACCTACACTGAGAACATCGCCAAATGTGAGTGGAACTCAGTAGGGCATCGGCCCCTGGGATGGGCTGTCTAGGAGGCTGACAGGTGTTTCTTGTCTGTGTGGCACCCCAGTAAATGAAGGAAAGAAGGGCAGTAAGGCTTAGGGACTGAGGTAAGTTAGGTTCCACAGTTAAGAACAAAACTGAGACTTGAAACCCGGTGCTTCTGCCAGCTCCAAAGTTCATGCTGTCTGTACCATACAACCTCTGAAGAACTTTGGGCAAACAGTCTGTTCCATCCTGATTATGTACACATTTGTAGATCCTGCTTCTCTAATTAAGATATACCTATTGCTATTGAGTTGATTCTGACTCACAGTGATCCTATAGGACAGAGTAGAACCGTCCCATAGGGTTTCCAAGGAGCAGCTAGTGGATTTGAACTGCTGACCTTTTGGTTAGCAGCTGTAGCTCTCAACCACTGCACCAGCATGGCTCCAATACATAGTGCCCAGAATTAAACATAATTCTTCGGGCGTGATTTACCAGAGAATCAAGTGAGCTTATCGCCTCCCATATTCTCAGTACTATATATCTATTGATATAATCATGTTTTGCTGGAATTACCATGGGGACACAAAGACTTTGAAAAACAGGGGCTTTTACAATTAGCAATATACCCTGTTCTGACTTTCTCATTCAACCCCACCTTGCTCCTCAAATGCTTTGTTGAAAGTATTCTCCATATCATAAGTAAACAACTGCATGAGATGTAGAGGTAGGACTGAGCTGGAATGTGAAGTTGTCCCTGATTAGCTTTGTGACTTTAAGGACCTCACTTTGTCTTCCAATCTCATGAGAAAACATCTCTATAAATTGTGAAGCATCATATCAAAGAAATACACACTGGTTTTGAATCCCAGCTTCACCACCTTCTGGAAGTATAACCTTGAGTTTAAGCTCTCCGAGCCTGTGTTTCCTTATCTGCAAAATGGCAATAATTAAAGTGCTGCCTTGTTGGGTTTTGTGAAGCATAGATTATGTGAGTGCTTGGCACATAGTACATGCTCAATAAATAATAGATGCTGTTTTTTTTTTTATTAAAGTTATAAGTTGTATTAACTATGGATATTATCCTATCACTGAGAGCATTGTAATTCAGGATAGACCTTGAAATGTTCTTTTTGACAAAGAATGCAGTGTTGTTCCTCTTCAATTTGTCATTCCTGGCATAGTAGACCATATGATTGTCTGATTTTGAAATGGCCAGTACCAGTCCATTTCAGCTCCCTAATGCCTAGATAACAATCTTCAAGTGTTCCATTTCATTTTTGACAACTTTCAGTTTTCCTAAATTCATACTTCACACATTCCCTATTCCGATTACTAATAGATATTTGTAGCTGTTTTTTCTCATTTTGAGTTGTGCCAGGATAATACCCACACTCATACCAGGAATACCAGTTAATATGACTATTAGCCAAATAGTCACCAACCAATAATACGAAAGATGAAGAAATAGAAGATTTTTACCAACTTATGCAGTCTGAAATTCATCAAACATGCACTCAAGATACATTGATAATTACTGGTGATTGGAATGTGAAAGTTGGAAAAAAAGAAGAGCAATCAGTAGTTGGAAAATATAGTCTTGGTGATAGAAATGCTGGAGATCTCATGATAGAATTTTGTAAAACCAATGACCTATTCACTGGAAATGCCTTTCTTTAACAACATAAACAGCAACTGTACATGTGAATCTTGCTGGATGGAATACACAGGAATCAGATGGACTACATCTGTGGAAAGAGACCATGGAGAAGCTAAGTATCATCAGTCAAAACAAGGCCAGGGGATGACCGCAGAACAGATCATCAATTGCTCAGCCAAAAACCAAACCAAACCCACTGCCGTCGAGTCGATTCGGACTCATAGCGACCCTACGGGACAGAGTAGAACTGCCCCATAGAGTTTCCAAGGAGCACCTGGCGGATTTGATCTGCTGACCTCTTGGGTAGCAGCTGTAGCACTTAACCACTACACCACCCAATTGCTGATATGCAAATTCAAATTGAAGCTTAAGAAAATGGAAATGAGTCTGCCAGAGCCAAAGTAGTATATCCCACCTGAATTTAGAGTCCATCTCAAGAATAGATTTGACACACTGAGCACTAATGACCAAAGACCAGACGAGTTGTGGAATGACATCAAGGACATCATACATGAAGAAAGCAAAAGGTCATTAAAAAGACTGGAAAGAAAGAAATGACAAAAATGGATTTCCGACGAGACTCTGAAACTTACTCTTGAATGTAGAGTAGATAAATCCAACAGAAGATGTGATGAAGTAAAAGAGCTGAACGGAATATTCCAAAGGGCAGCTTGAGAAGACAAAGTATTATAATGAAATGTACAAAGACCTGGAATCAGAAAACCAAAAGGGAAGAACATGCTCGGCATTTGTCAAGCTAAAAGAACTGAAGAAAAAAATCCAAGCCTCAAGTTGCAATAGTGAAGGATACTGAACGATGCAAGAAGCATCAAAAGAGGATGGAAGGAATATACAGAGTCACTATACCAAAAAGAAATGGTCGACATTCAATCATTTCAGGAAGTAGCATATGATCAAGAGCTGATGGTATTGAAGAAAGACGTTCAAGCTGCACTAAAGGCATTGACGAAAAACAAGAATCCGGGAATTGATAGAATATCAATTGAGACATTTCAACATCATGGATGCAGCACTGGAAGTGCTCACTTGCCTATGCCAAGAAATTTGGAAGACAAGTATCTGGTCAACTGACTGGAAGAGATCTGTATTTGTGCCCATTCCAAAGAAAGGTCCTCCAAAAGATTGGGAAAATCATCAAACACTGTCATTAATACTACATGCAAGTAAAATTTGCTGAAGATAATTCAAAATGATTGCAGCAGTGACAACAACGGGTTCAGGGTTTGGATTGACAGGGAACTGCCAGAAATTGAAGCCAGATTCAGAAGGGGACATGGAATAAGGGATATCATTGCTGATGTCAGATCGATCTTGGCTTGAATGCAGAGAATACCAGAAAGATGTTTATCTGTGTTTTATTGACTATGTAAAGGCATTAGACTGTGTGTATCATAACAAATTATAGATAACATTGCAAAGAATGGAAATTCTAGAACCCTTAATTGTGCTCACAAGGAATTGGAACATAGGCAAAGAGACAGTCGTTTGAACAGAACAAGGGGATATTGCGTGGTTTAAAATCAGGAAAGGTGTGTGTCAGGGCTGCATACTTCACCATGCTTATTCAATCTGTATGCTAAGGAAATAATCCAAGAAGCTGGACTATATGAATAAGACCATAACATCAAGATTTAGGAAGACTCATTAATGACCTGCGTTATGCAGATGACACAACCTTGCTTGACGAAAGCAAAGAGGACTTGAAGTACTTACCGATGAAGATCAAAGACTACATCCTTCAGTGTGGATTACACCTTAACGTAAAGAAAACAAAAATTCACACAACTAGACCAGTAAGCAACACCATGATAGAGAAAAGTTTGAAGATATCAAGGATTTCATTTTACTTGGATCCACAATCAATGCCCATGGAACCAGCAGTCAAATAATCAAAAGACACATTGCACAGACAAATCTGCTGCAAAAGACCTCTTTAAAGTGTTAAAAAGTAAAGATGTCACTTTGAGGACTAATGTGCACCTGGCCCAAGCCATGGTATTTTCAGTTGCCTCATATGCTTGTGAAAGCTGGCCAATGAAGAGGGAAAACCAAAGAAGAATTTATGCATTTGAATTACGGTGTTAATGAAAAATATTGAATACACCACGGACTAGCAGAAGAATGAATAAATCTGTGTTGGAATCAATACAGCCAGAGTGCTCCTGAGAAGCAAGGATGGCAAGGCTTCATCTCAAGTTCTTTGGACGTGTTAACAGAGGGAACCAGTTCCTGCAGAAGGACATCATGCTTGGTAAATAGAGCATCAGTGAATATGGGCCCAAACATAGCAATGATTGTGAAGATGGTGCAAGGCCCAGTAGTGTTTTGTTTTGTTGTACTATGAGTTGGAACCAACTTAACGGCACCTAACAGTAACAACAACAATAACAACAACTTTAGAGTTATTTTGAAAAGTAGCTTAGCCCACCAATAAAATAGATGCTTAAATACCTTCCTTAGAATTACTCTGTAATGAAGAGTCTTTCCTTAATCCTATGTCTTTCGTATAGACACTTCTATGTATTCTCATAGAGATTACTATAGGGAGTTAGTATTCAGCTTCAAAGACAGTTTTGGCTGCTGGAACACTGACTTAAACAAGGTGAAAGTGTTTCTCCCTCGTATAACCCAGGTATAAGCAGTTCAGGGTTGGCATGGTAAACTTGTGGTAACCTGGGAGCCAGTTTCCTTCTTTTTTTTTTAATTTTATTTTTTGTTGCTGTAGAGAATATACACAGCAGAACATACACCAATTCAATAATTTCTGTATGGACAATTCATTGACACTGATTATATTCTTCAAGTTATGCAACCTTTCCAACTGTCCTTTTCTGAGTTATTCCTACCTCATTAACACAAATTCACTGCTCCCTAAGTTTCATATCTAATTTTTTGCATTGCTGTTGTGAATTTGATCCTGTAATAAATAAATAAATAAATATATTTTTTAAATTTTATAGATAGTTGTTAAAAGAGCACAATGCTCAAAGCAGACATTCTTGTTAGGCTAAGCTACTATTTGGATTTAGGAAGACTCCAGGGGATATTTTTGGTTTAAAGTTTAATGGTTCTCTCAGGGCAATAGTTTTGTGGCTTTATCTAGCCTCCATGGCTCTAGAAAGTCTGGATTCTATGAGAATTTGAAATTCTGTTTTACATTTTCCCCCTTTTGATCAGGATTCTTCTATAGGAAACTCCTGATACTCTGTATTCCTGGGGTGTTGTCCACTATACATCTTATCTCTGCTGTTGAGAAAGGGAGAAGAAAAAGAACAGGTCACATCTTCTGTCTAGGAGCACTGCCCGGATGTGCACATGTTACATCCACTGAATTTCCAATCACCAGAACATAGCCTCAAGTCTAGACTTAGCTGTAAAGGAGGCTGGGTAATGGGGTTTTTATCCTGGGCTGCCATGTGCCAAGCTAACAACTTGTGTTACTATGAGAGAGATGGATGTTGGGGAATAAATAGCAACATGTGGCCATGGGTGGCTGTGTCCTGACAAGGTTTTTCTGTGGTCTCTGCAGGTCAGCACATCTTTGTGAATTCCAACCTCCCAGATGTTGCCATTGGTGCTATCTTGCTGATAATCTCCCTGCTGGTCCTCTGCGCCTGCCTGGTCATGATTGTAAAACTCCTCAACTCCGTGCTCAAGGGGCAGGTCGCTGTTGTCATCAAGAAGACCCTCAATACTGGTAGGCATTCTGACTCCCTTATTCTGGGCCTTCCAGTGTCACTGGCCACCCGCACAGGAATCTTTTTGATTGCCATCGAGCAATGGACTCTGCATGGAATTTCTCTCTTGGATCTGTGAACCTAAAGACACTAAGATGTCAATCCCCCTTGAGATTTTCCTTGGTGTCTTGGATGTAGACCTGGGGAGCAGGCACAAAGTTCATCCCATGTTGGCAAGGTCCTGAGACGGAGCCAGCTAAAATTCAGGGAACCATGAATTAGGCCTTCTTTCCTGGCTGGTTTTCTATATGCCCAGGCTTTCCTGGGTCCACTGGGGCCCTTAGGAAGAGGGTAACAAGTGTCCACCTGGTCCCAACTTTACTTCTACTTTTGGGGAGAATATGCTGCTCTGGATAAACACACCCACATCTGAAGGAAGCCAATGAGATACCACTGGCCAAGTAGAACTCCTGCTGGGTGTGGTGTCCTAGCCAGTGACATCATCATCCTGTGAAATCTCCATGAAATGGGGCCAAAAAAATCTGCCTTACAGGTTGTCATGAGGGTGAATTAGGTGACTTTGGGGGCTTCCTGAGTGTGGGGAGCCCAATCCTCTGCCAGCACTGTGAAAGGCTAGTTTGTCCCAAGCTGCTGCATGTTCTTGATTCTCCTTTAGGTGAAAACAAAGGTGTAGAGTGTGTAATAAGGGGAGAACAGGCTTGGAAGGAGATTTCAAGTCTAGGTGCTTTGAGTGCTTTGTGGGAGGGTATTTGGGTGGATGCAGCATTTCTAACCTCTGACCTCCAACAAATCTGTTTTTGTCTTCCCCACATAACACCACACCCACATAGTGAAAATGCAGGATGAAAGGCAGCAGGGAATGAAGCTGTGCACTCTCAGACCATGGTGTGGGGTGGGGAGGCATCTGCATAACCTAGCCCACTAGCCCAGCCCCTGGCCTGGGCTCCTCCAGAGTAGTCAGCCCACCCTCCATCCTGTGCCTTCTGTCTTCCAGATTTCCCCTTTCCCTTTGCCTGGTTGACTGGCTACCTGGCCATCCTTGTGGGGGCGGGAATGACCTTCATTGTGCAGAGCAGCTCTGTGTTCACGTCTGCCATGACCCCGCTGATTGGTGAGTTTCCCACTTTCTCTTCCCCTGGCTTCTCCCTCTGGCTGCCATTGCCATCTCCCATCATCCCCTGGAGCTGATGCTATGGTCTTTGTGTTTTTTTCCCCAGGCATCGGTGTGATAACCATTGAGAGGGCATACCCACTCACACTGGGCTCCAACATTGGCACCACCACCACTTCCATCCTGGCTGCCTTAGCCAGCCCAGGCAATACCTTGAAGAGTTCACTCCAGGTAAAGACATACTACATGGGCAAGGGTTTTGTGGGATTTGGAGGATATAATCATGTAGCTACACCCCTTGGTCTTGCAAGCTGATGGTTTCTAAGAAGAATAAGGCTTTTGTCTGCTAGATTCAAAAGGTGGAACTAAGGTGTGGAAGAGAAGCCACAGGGAGTAAAGTCCAGGAGCTCAATCTTAGAACGATCAGAGCTATTCCCCTTGGGGAGGTAGCAAGACTCCCATCATTGGCAGTGGCTTAAACAAGGGTTGAATGACCACTTGATAGAGAGACAGAAAAGAGTGTTTAGGCAGCGCAGACACCGCCTCCCAACTCCTTGCCCCCGTCTTGGGCAGAATCCACCTTGTCAGTCACCAGTCAGCCAGGGGCCTGGGCCTGGCATTAGATGAAGAATCAGAGCACCTGCCTTGGCCAAATCCAACTAGCTGACCTTGAGCAAGTTATATCACCCCTTTGAAGTCAGACTTCCAGGGATTTGAATCCTAGCCCAACATTTACTCGCTATGTGATCTTGGACAAGTGGCCTAAACTCTCTAAGCCTCAATTCCCTCATCTGAAAAATGAGAAACATAATGCCTATCACATTAGGATTATTAAAATGATTTGATAAAGTTATTATCTAAACTGCTGCCAGTGGAAATACAATGTGAGTTACAAATATGAGCCACATATGTAATTTAAATTTTTTTAGTAGTCGTATTTTTAAAAAATTGGGGTGAAAATATATATAATACATTTGACAATTCCACATTTTTTACATGTACAGTTAGTGAGTAGTCACATTTTTAAAAAGTACAAAGGAATTTGGATGTTGAATTTTAATAATGTAGTTTAGTTAACCCAGTATATTATCATTTCAATATGTAATCCATATAAAAATTTGTGAGATATTTTAAATTATTTTTTGTGCTAAATCTTTGAAATCCCACGTGTGTTTTGCACTTATAGCCCATCTCAGTTAGGACTGGCCACATTTAAGTGCTTCATGTATGTGTGGCTAATATGGAACAGGGATAGTCCAAAGCCCCTAGCACGCCAGTAAAGACCAAGTGTGTGGGCTCTGAGCCAAGCTACCTGGATGGAATCCCACCTTTATGATATCCCTCCTGTGTGTTTTTGCAAAAATAGATCAACCTCACAGGTATATGTCAAATGGGGATAGTATTTGCCACCTCATGGGGTGTATTTTGAGAATTAATTGAGATAACCACATAAAGTGCCTAGAACAGTGCCTGGCACTCCAGAAACATCTATGCAGCTACTATTACAATCTTTTTTTTCCAGTACATGTTACCATCCTTTCTCTGTCTCATCTCTCCCTAGAATGAGTCTATTGAGCCACAAAATCAGCTGCTCTGTAAGCCTTTTCTCCCACCCAATCCATGAATGGACAAGCATGACTTGTCTTTCAGTAGGAATACAAGCTTGATTTGGGGTATACGAATCAAGGAAGTTCATTTTGTTCTCAAAATTTTCTCTGCTGAGCAGTTAAGAGGCAGAAGCAGCAGGGCCAAGCAATAGGCAAATTCCTGAAGTTCATTGTTAGAGGACCTTGAAGGACAGGGAGAATTTCAGTGGATTGAATGGGGGAAGCATTCCAGGCAGAGAGGACTGACCAAGAGTGTTGCAGGGTACAGGCCTGAATGGGTGGATTTTATTTTTTCTTTTAACCTTCTGTCCCTCTGTCTAAGCAGGCCAGGAAGATGACCTGGGGTGGGGGCAGGCAGTGGGGACAAGAGTATACAGAAATTTATTGTCTTGTAGGGTTGCTATGAGTTGGAATTGACTTGACGGCAACAGGTTTTTGGATGTGAAGATCATTTTTAGAAACTGGCTGATGGGGCCCATCCAAGATCCAAGAGAAATTTGATTTAGAATGTAAAACAATGCAATTCAATTCAATTTCAAAAGAGAACTTCCTTACTGGGTTCCAAAACAAAACCCAATTCTCTTGTTGCTGTTCTTATATGCCATCAAGTCAGTTCCGACTCATAGCGAGCCTATAGGACAGAGTAGAGCTGCCCCATAGTATCTCCAAGGAGTGGCTGGTGGATTCGAACTGCTGACCTCTTGGTTAGCAGCTTTAGCTCTTAACTACTGTGCCACCAGCGCTCCCCAGTCCTCTTATTAAGTCTTTGCTGGCTTTTGAATGCCAACTACCATCTTTTGAACTTTTTATTATTCCTACTCACTATTTTATTTACCATAAAGCAAGCTACCTTTTTAATTTTGTAATCAAGGTACAAATGCTAAGACAACAGCTGGATTTTTATATATAAAAGAAAAAATATATATCACTGCTACCCTAAGCAATGTAAATAATATTGCCAATACCTCTAAAATCTCCCTTAAGTTTCTTCCCATTCATTACCAAACAACTTGCCTTCCCACCAAAGAGTAACTAGGACTCTAACGTCTTTCATCATAGGTTAGTTTTGCCTGTTTTTGAGCTTCATATAAAACGGAAATATATAAGGTAGCCCCGACTTAACGACATATTCGAGTAATGAGGAACTACACTTAGGACATTAGTAATATATACTACTATATATTACTGTGTGTTGCAGTGTGTAATTTGCTTATGTTATCATTCTCAGATGTAATGTTTCCCACCCCCAAAGACAAATAAAGATCAGATTAATAAAGATACTGATAATAAAAGGCAACAACTTAAAACCTAAAAAAAAAAACAAAAAAGAAGTATTCTATTTATATCAGAACCAACTTAAGATGGAGTAGTCATCAGAATGGAACCCTGTCTTAAGTCAGGAACCACCTGCAGAATGAACTCTTTTGTGCCTGGCTGCCTAGGTCTGTGAGCTTCGTCCATGCGGCATGTATCAGTAGCCTACTCGTTTTTATTGCTATGTAGTATTCCACTGTATGATGAGATGTATATCACCAAGCTACCTTTTAAAATGAAATAATTTGTGGCGACATTACTATTCAGGAACTCCTCAGAGGAGATGTTGGAGAAAAAATGAACTTTCTTGATTCTTACGCCCTGAATCAAGCTTTTGTTCCTACTTGGAGACAAGTCACATCTGTCCGATTGTGGATGGACAGTTGTATAGGTGCCCCATTAGCCGGTCTGGGCTGATGCTGACTCCCAGCTGAACCTTGTTCCCTTGCTGAGCTCTTGTTGTTGATAGGATGACCTTCTCCCCTCCCCCGACCCCGGCCATACAACAGACACACCTGTTCACCTGCCCAACCTCTCGTATTTCAGATTGCCCTGTGCCACTTCTTCTTCAATGTCTCCGGCATCTTGCTCTGGTACCCGATCCCGTTCACCCGCCTGCCTATCCGCCTAGCCAGGGGCCTGGGCAACATCTCTGCCAAGTACCGTTGGTTCGCCATCTTCTACCTGGTCTTCTTATTCCTCCTCCTCCCACTGATAGTATTTGGCCTCTCACTGGCTGGCTGGCAAGTGCTGGTGGGTGTAGGTGTGCCCATCATCTTCCTGCTGCTCCTGGTGGTGTTCATGCGGCTCCTGCAGTCCCGCTGCCCACGTGTCCTGCCCCACAAGCTCCGGAACTGGAACTTCCTGCCCCTGTGGATGCACTCACTGAAGCCCTGGGACTACCTCGTCTCCCTGCTTACCAGCTTCTGCCAGACGCGCTGCTGCTGCTGCTGCCGTGTGTGTTGCAAGCTGTGTGGCTGTCCCAGGTGCTGCCGCTGCAGCAGATGCTGTGAGGACCTGGAGGAGGGGCAGGAGGACTCTAAAGATATCCCCATCAAGGCCCCCTATGCCTTCGATAACATGGCCATGAGCAGAGAGGCCCAGGATGAGGTCAAGTCCCAAGTTGATACCATGGATATGAAAAACACCCCCAGCAGCACAGCCTTTTAGGGGGCTGTGAAGAGATGGAGGAGGGACCCCAAGTCCTACACGCTTATGCCACATCTTTTACTGAGAAATGGAGTTGACATCAGTCCTGACTTTCACTCCCCTTAGCCCAATACATCACCCCCAGGGTTGTTTTATCTCAGCCACTGCTCCCTTGGTCCTCCTCTCCCAGGAAGGAACAGGACAACACCCAATGAGAATTTGACACTGAAACCTTGCTAGAGAGATGATCACATCTCTATACATCAAGGGATTGGTCACTAGGACCTATTTTCAGATTCCAGCCATCCTTTTCAGAACAGAAAAGCTCAAGGGAGGAATTTACGGAAGGTTCTCAGAGGTACATATGTAACTAAGTGTACTTACGCATACAAACACATGCATACACATATGTTCTTCTTTATTGTGGTAAAGCTCAACCATATCTCTCTTCACTAAAGACTGGCTTCAACTAAGAGGAGGCTCAAGGACAGCTGCTCCCAGGCACCCTTGCTCTAATCAGCTCAGTTCAGGAGAAGTGGGATAGTAGTTTGTTTTTCATGAAGACTTAGAAAGGACCACAGGTGTGGGTCTTGCCCAGTTCCTAGTACTCCTCAAATACACTGTCAGCATCTCCTCACCTGGGCAGGTGAGGCTAGTCCAACCAGTTTAACTGCTGTGTCCTTGCTCTCAAATACCGATTGTTGTTCATTTTTACCTTGAGACAGTGAGGTAGCTTAGGCTCTGTGCCTAGGAAGTTTCCAGAATGGGAGCCTCTGAGCTACAGAGGTTCACCATGTGCTTTGTCTTGCCTGCTGCTGCAGTCTTCTAAGTGAGAGAGAGAGAGGCCCTGTTCCCAAGCTGGGCTCCTTTGGAGAGACTCATTATCTGCCTGAAGTACCTCAGGCTCTTCATTTGCCTAACCCAGAAGCCAGATTGACAAATTGTGGCAAAAGCCTAATGGGACAGGTAAAAATCACCCCCTCCCCCTTTTCTGTCCACCACTTGGTGTTGGATCATTTGGAATAAGATATGCAAGTGCCCCAAGTCCCTCCCTCTACTGCTGCCACCTAGAATCCCAGGAATTATCTGAGTATAGAATAGTTCTCTCTGCCTACCTCTCACTCTTTTGAGCAACTAAGTTCCTGGATCAGTTCTTAGTGGTCAGCTTCCAACCATCATCCGTCCACTCATGCATCCATATATTGGAATCTAAGCCAGAACCTCTTTCCAATTTTTCTCCTACTTCCCCATAGATGAGCTTCTATGTCCTGCCCACTCTCCATGCCCACTAAGCTCTGAACTTTTCTCCGAGGGGAGAAAACAGGACATAGCTGGGCTGCCCACAGAACCATGGTCATCGGGTAGCTGTGTGTCTGGGGGTATGCCTTCTGGAATCCCATGTCGTATTTATAGCGTTTCCTCCACTGTTCCTTGCCCTCAACAACCCACTTCTCAACACTTCTCATGAGCTGCAGTGGTGTCTGGGAAGAGGAAACAGAGCATCTGAGCTCCCCCATTCCAGCTTCACCATCTTATCAGGTTGTGATACCAAACTGAGCCTTCCCCAGACCCTCCCCCTTGTAGATAGCAATTCCCAAACGTACCATTTATACTGTTTATAGCCGCAAACCTGTACAGCATTTTTCATAACTTATATAGTATATGGCTACCATGATTTGTGTTTTATAATGCTCTTATTTGGAAATGGGGCAATGAAATGTAAAGAAAAAACACTGTCTTTGTATATTTTGTAATGTCGTCTTTTCACCAAGCCTCCGTCACCACACCTGTGCCGCCTGTGTAAGTGAAACCCAGGTGGGGGCTGTGGCCATCTTTGCACTCTGGTGATTTTTTAAAATTGAATTTCTATACTTGCGTTGTTTTTTGTTTTGCTTTGTTTTTTACTTGTTGTGGGAAGGGAGAAAAAAAAAAAAAAAAAGATCAAACCCAAAGTGAGTGTGTTGCTTTCAGTTATTATGAAATAGGGGCCTGGATTTTTTTCCTAAAATTATGAGTCTCTTCCCTCACTTTCACTAACCACTACCTATACCATGGCCAGTGACATGATTTGTGGGAACCCTTGTTTAAAAAGCAGGAGGAAAAGTGCCTTTATAGTTATTAAAAATATAGAGTTTCCTTTCTACAGTCTCTCTCAATCTGTCAAGGCTTTTTTTTTTTTTTTTTTAATTCCTTTTTTACAGCTTTCTAAGCGAAGAAAAATCACAACTGAATTATTGTCATGAACTTGATGGTTCATCTTTATATTGTGCAATGCCAGTTTTAAATGCAACATAGGAACTTTAACTCATATGCAGAATCATTGAAATGATACAACTCATTTCATAGATTATTCCCACTAGAACAGCAGAAACACTGCACAAAATGAACTCAGCTGTTTTTGTTTCATTTCTTGATATCCACGCATTCTGCCAACACTCTCTCTCTTCATCTTACTGATGAATAAGGAAGGGCTGAAAGGAAAAGGAATGGTGGTTAGCCTATGTCTTCATTTTCACCGTGATTGGCTAATACAGGGAAGTAACCCATGTGTGAAAGGATGTGATAGGTGTCCGTTTGTCATGTAGCAGCCCTGGATGGTGCCAATGGTTTGCTGCTTCTTAGTCTAGTCTTTCCACTGACGCTAGGTCCATTTTGAGCCACATGAGATTTGTCCCACTCATCCTAATAATGAATCCAGGGCCAGTTCTGGCCTCTCTGTTTTGGGTTGATAGTAGTTTCTTGACTTGCATTTCATTTTGGAAATACTGCCAAACCAAACCCACTGCAGTTGAGTCAATTCCAACTCATTTTGACTGTATAGGACAGAGTAGAACAGCCCCATAGGGTTACCAAGGCTCTAATCTTTAGGAAAGCTGACTACCACATCTTTCTCCTTCAGAGCAGCTGGTGGGTTCGAATTGCCAACCTTTTGGTTAGCAGCTGAGTGCTTTAACACTGTGCCACCAGGGCTCCTTTATGGAAATACTTAGAGGAAGAAAAATGTAAAGAAGCAAGGTTAGTGTATCTTACACAGCTGCTATGTTCATTAAAAACCAAAACCAAACCCACTGCTGTCGAGTTGATTCTGACCCATAGCAATCCTGTAGGACAGAGTAGAACTGCCCCATAAAGTTTCTAAATAAGATGCATATTAGTCCCTATATTTTGATGTCTAACTATATACCCCACCACTTGTCTGTCAGTTTATCATGCTGTGATGTTGGAAGCTATGCTACCAGTATTTCAAATACTAGAATGGTCACCCATGGGGACAGGTTTCAGTGGAGCTTCCAGAGTAAGACAGACTAGGAGGAAGGACTTGGTGATCTACTTCTGAAAAAAATTGGCCACTGAAAACCTTATGGATAGCAGCATAACATTGTCTGATATGGTGCTGGAAGATGAGCCACTCAGGTTGGAAGGCACTCAAAATGCGACAGGGGAAGGGCTGCCTCCTCAAATTAGAGTTGACTGTAATGACGCGGATGAAGTCAAGCTTTTGGGACCTTCATTTGCTGATGTGACATGCCTCAAAATGGGAAGAAATAGTTGCAAACACCATTAGCAATCAGAATGTGCAACGTTCGAAGTATGAATCTAGGAAAATTGGAAATTGTAAAAAATGAAACGGAACACATAAACATCCATAACCTAGGCGTTAGTGAGCCGAAATGGACTTGTATTGGCCATTTTGAATCAGATAATCGTATGGTCTACTATACCAAGAATGACAAATTGAAAAGAATGTGGAGTCACATTCATCATCAAAAGAATATTTCAAGATCTATCCTGAAGTACAATGCTGTCAGTGATAGGATAATATCCATACATCTACAAGAAAGACCAACTAATATGACTATTATTCAGATTTACACAACAACCACTAATGCCAAAGATGAAGATATTTACCAACTTCTCCAGTCTGAAGTTGATCAAACATGAATCAAGATGCATCGATAATTACTGGTGATTGGAATGTGAAAGTTACAAAGGAGAAGGAACAGTACTTGGAAAATATGGACTTGGTGATAGAAATGATGCCAGAGATTGCGGGATAGAATTTTGCAAGATCGACAAGCTATTTGTTGGGTATACCTTTTTTCAACAACATAAACAATGACTGTATATGTGGATGTTACCTGATGGAAAACGCAGGAATCAAATTGACGACATCTGTGAAAAGAGATGATGGAGAAGCTGGGTATCATCAGTTAGAACAAGGCCAGGGTTTTCACTGATGAACAGACTATCAATTGCTCATGTGCAAGTTCAAGTCGAAGTTGAAGACAATTAAAACAAGTTCATGAGAGCCAAAGTATGACCTTGAGTATATCCCAGCTGAATTTCAAGACCATCTCAAGAATAGATTTCACACACTGAACACTAATGACTGAAGACCAAACGAGTTGTGTGATGACATCATATATGAAGAAAGCAAAGGTCATTAAAAAGACAGGTAAGAAAGTGTACTTTGCAGCTTTTGGGTACAGTGTTCTATATAAGTCTATGAGGTAAGAAGGACTGGAAGAGATCCATCTACATGGCCATTACAAAGAAAGGAGATGACACAGAATGAAGAAATTATCAAATAATATTAATATCACTCACAAGTAAAATTTTGTTGAAGATAATTCAAAGATGATTGCAGCAATATATCCACAAGGAACTGCCAGAACTTCAAGCCAGGTTCAGAAAAGGACATGGAACGAGGAATGTCATTGCTGATATCAGATGGATTTCGGCTGAAAGCAGAGAATACCAGAAAGATGTTTGCCTGTGTTTCATCGACTATGCAAAGGCGTTCAACTGTGTGAATCACAACAATTATGGATAACATTGGGAAGAATGGGAATTCTAGAACACTTAATTGTGCTCATGAAGAGACTGTACATAAACCTAGAAGCAGTGGCTCAAACAGAGCAAGGGGATACTGCGTGGCTTAAATTAGAAAAGATGTGCGTCAGGGTGGTATCCTTTCACCACACTTATTCAATCAGTGCCACAGTGCTTCAACTGTTAAACAAAAGGTCAGCAGTTTGAATTCACGAGCTTCTCCTTGGAAACCCTATGGGGCAGTTCTATTATGTCCTATAGGGTCACTGTGAGTCGGAATCCACTCGCAGGCCATGGATTTGGTTTTTTTGGTTTATTCATTGGTCTTCCTGTTGTTAATTTCTACTTTGATGGCATTGTAGTCAGAGAAGATACTTGTATTATTTCAATGTTTTGGATTTTGTTGAGGGTTGCTCTGTGGCCTAAGATGTAGTCTATTCTGAAGAACGTTCCATGTGCATTGGAAAAGAATGTGTACTTTGCAGCTTTTGGGTACAGTGTTCTATATAAGTCTATGAGGCCAAGTAGCCTGATCATGCCCTTTAGCTCTTCTGTATCTTTGCTGAGTTTCTTTCTAGATGTTCTGTCCTTTACCAAGAGTGGTGTGTTGAAGTCTCCTACTATTACTGTGGAATTATCAATTTCTCTTTTCAGTGCTGTTAGAGTTTGTTTTATGTATTTTGGGGCCCTGTCATTAGGTGAGTAGATGTTTATTACCATTAAGTCTTCATGATGGACCATCCCTTTAATCATTATATAGTGCCCTTCTTCGTCTTTTATGGTGCATTTTGTTTTAAAGTCTTTTTTATCTGAGATTAGTATTGCTACTTCTGCTCTTTTTTGGGTAGTTATTTGCTTCATATATTTTTTGATTTTTAATAAATTTACATCTTTGTTTCTAAGGTGTGTCTCTTGTAGGCAGTATATTGTTGGATCCCTTTTTTTTTTTTTTTTTTTCAATCCATTCTGTCACTGTCTGCCTCTTTATGGTGCATTTAAGCCATTTTCATTCAGTGTAATTATTATAGGTGTGAGTTTATAGCTGTCATTCTATAGTGATTTTTTTTTTTTTTTTTTGTGGTGCTGACATTTTCTTTGTTCCTCTTACTCTCCTGTGCTGAATTCCTTTGGTCTGAGGATTTCTTTTGTTTTTGTAGATTTTGTTTTTATTGAGATTTTATGTTTTTCTTCTTTATTTTGATGAGTGGGTTTGTCAACTTTCTTTGTGGTTACCTTGAAATTTACCCTTATCTTCCTAGGTTTGAACCAGTCTATCATTACTTGGTACCACCTTGCCGTCCTTTACATTAGAAAATTCTATCCCTACACCTTTCATTCTGTTTTATTGTTCTGACATTGTTGTCATTTACAGATTAACCCCTCTGGTTCCCTGTTGTAATGCTTTTGGTTTTGGATAGTCCTTGAGAGTTCGTTTCCTGGTACAATCACATGTCCTAGATTCAGGCTGTAGTCTGATGTTGGTTGTTCACCCTTTAATAATTCTTGTAAGTTTGGTTTGGTTTTTACATATTCCCTTAATTTCTGTTTATCTGAAAATGTCATAATTTCACTATCGTATTTGAATGAGGATTTTGCAGGATATATTATTCTTGGTTCGCAATTTTTTTGTTTCAAGGTTTTATATACGTCATCCCATTGCCTTCTTGCCTGCATGGTTTCTGCCAAATCATCAGAGTTTAGTCTTATTGTTTCTCCTCTGTATGTGACTTTTTGTTTTTTCCTGAGCTGCTCTCAGGGTTTTTTCTTTGTCTTTGGTTTTAGCAAGTGTGATTATGATATGCCTTGGTGATTTTCTTTTGAGGTCTATGCTATATGGGGTTCGTTGAGTTTCTTGGATGGTCAGCTTTTCATCTTTCATGGCATTAGGGAAGCTTTCTGTCAGCAATTCTTCAATGATCCTCTCTGTGTTTTCCATTTTCTCCCCATTCTGGAACTCCAATAACTCACGAATTTTTGCTTTTGATTGTATCCCACATAATCCTCAGGGTTTCTTCATTTTTCTTTGTTCTTTTTTCTGATTTTTCCTCAAACAGAGTTGTATCCAAGTGTTTGTCTTCATTTTCACTGATCCTGTCTTCCATCATTTGAAACCTGTTCCTCAGCCCTTCTATGACACTGTGCATTTCTGAAATCTTGATGTTTATCTTCTGGATTCCTAATTGTTGTTTTTGTATCATTTCTTTTTGTGAATTTATTTTGGCATTTTGTTCCCAAATTATTTTCCTGAATACTTCCTTTGTGTGTGTGTGTGTGTGTGTGTGTGTGTGTGTGTATTTTCCATGAATTTGTCTATTTTTTCCTCATTTTTGTCTGCTTTTTGCTTCAACTCTTGGATAGCTCTGTATATTAGATATTTGAATTCCCTGTCAGGCAGTTCTAGTGCCTTTTCTCCTATGGGCAAGTCATCTGGTGTTTTATTTTGGACACCTACTGGAACCATCCTGTCCTGTTTTTTAAATATGTTTTGATATTTTCTGCTGACTTCAGGATATTCAGTAGTTTATTTCTTCATTTATTGATTGTAGATCTGTTTGTTTCATACTGCTTTTTTGTTTTATTTGGTTATGTCTGAGCAGGTGGGCTGTGTATTCTTTGTTGTTTACTCATCTGTGGTCATGATACTTTTCACCTCCTAGTCCAATGGGCAGGTCCAGCTGAAGGGGAGGGCAGGAGTGGATTGTTTGTGGCACATACTAGGGCCAACAGGGTAGGCTGGGAATCAGTGCTGGGCAGATTCCAGTAGCCTGTGCCTGTGCTGCTTGGAGATGTGAGGTTCAGTGCATGGTGCAGGTAGGCATGAAGGAGGGGGGAGGTTTTGATGTGTAGAGCTAATATGGGTATTGGAAAGAGGAGAGAGAGGAAAGAGAAACAGGAGCCAAAAACAAACAAATGAATGGACAAACAAAAAGAGTGCTAAGGGAGCTTACCATTGGAGTGGAGAGATGAGAAATGGAGAAAAACACAAAGGGAAAAAAAGGGGGGAAAGAAAAAATAATAACTAGATAAAAATTTGGAAGAAAAAAGAAAGAGAGAGAGAGAGAAGCCCCCAGTGGTGCCACCAGTGTGGCTGCAAAAAACTGGGGAAGTGGCTCCCAGTCTGTGCAATATAGCCTGGCTAGAGGGGTGATATACGTCACACAGCACCAGGTATTCAGAAGACAGGCAAAGAAGGTAAGCATAGAGAGAAAAGAACTGAGAAATGATGAAATACAGAAAGGGGAAAAAAGAGAGAGAAAAAAAAGAAAGAAAAAAGAAATTCCCCAAAGGGATTCCACCTATGTGGTTGCACAGGTTGGGGGAGTGGCTTAGGCTGTGCAGTGCATCCCAGCTAGAAGGGGCTCCCAAGCCACAAAAAGAAAAAGAAAATGAGCAAAGAAAAAAAGAAAAAAAAACCTACGGGATCCCACCAGCATGGTGTTGTGGGCTGGGGGAGTGGTTCCCCAGTCCAGCAGTGCTTCACAGCCTTTCAAGAGGAAGTAAAGATGGCGCACGGAGCCAGGTGTTTGAGTGGAAGGAGGGGAGGTGGTGGGAAGCATGGAAGAAACCAAGAGAAATGGAAAAAAGCAACAACAGCAACAGACAAATGGCACTCAGGTAGCTGGCCAGTGTAGGTGGGTTGAATCCAAGTGGTCAGGGGATGAAGCAGTTGCCTCTGGGCCAAGAGACTGCAGCTGGTGGAAAGCAGAGGAGGTGGGCTAGAAGGGTGGGGGTTAGGAAAATGTGTATTGCTGATTATCAGGTGCTCTGTCTCCTGCTGGGAACTTCATAAAGCTGCTTTACCATACTCCCTGTCCACTGATCTCTGATGTGGGTGAGGTGAATCCAAGCAGCAAAGAAGCTGCACTTCCTGGCTGTTGAAGCCACCACTGCCAGCCAGGAAGCACGAGGGTAGAGCAGTGGGGAGAGGGTGGGGGTGGGAACGCATGCATCACTGGGTACCAGGTGCTCTGTCTCCGGCTGGGAGCTCTGTGAAGCTGCTTTCCCATGCTCCCTGTCTGCCTATCTCCAACAGGAGTCCAAGACAATGAATCCATGCTGCGTTAGATGATAGGGTACCTCTACACATGTATCTCCTTGCTCTCTGTTCTCTGCCAGTTTCTTATTCCATTCAGTGCTTGGCTGAGTTATTCATCTCTTAATTTGACATTTTAGGTTCCAGGACTGATGTTTGTCTCTGTTTTGCCTAGATTTTTGGATCTTTGATGTGAAGGGATGGTGTAGTGCTTCTGTCTATGGTGCTATGTTTGCCAGAAGTCTTTTTGTTTATTTAATCTGTATGCTGAGCAAACAATTACAGAAGCTGGACTGTATAAGATTGTGGCATCAGAACCGGAATAAAACTCATTAACAACCTTCGATATGCAGATGCCACAACCCTGCATGCTGAAAGCAAAGAGGACTTGAGGCACTTACTGATGAAGACCAAAAACTACAGCTTTCAGTATGGATTACACCTCAATAAAAAGAAAACAAAAATCCTCACAGCTTGACCAATAAACAATATCATGATAAACGGAGAAAAGATTGAAATCGTCAAGGATTTCATTTTACTTGGACTGACAATCAATGCCATAGTAGCAGCTGTCAAGAAATCAAATGACATATTGCAGTGGGCTAATCTGCTGCAAAAGACCTCTTTAAAGTGTTAAAAACAAGGGTGTCACTTTGAGAACCAAGGTCTGCTTGACCCAAGCCGTAGTATTTTCAATCACTTCATATGCATGGGAAAGCTGGACAATGAATAAGGAAGATCAAAGAAGAATTGATGCATTTAAATTACGGTGTGATACTATGGACTGCCAGAACAACAACAACAAAAAAATCCATCTTGGAAGAAGAACAGCCAGCACGCTTCTTAGAAGGGGGGATGGCGAGATTTTCTTAACTACTTTGGACATGCTATCTGAAGAAACCAGTCCTTGAAGAAGAACATCATGCTTGGTAAAGTAGAGGGTGAGTAAAAAAGAAGACCTTCAATGAGGTGGATTGACAGTGGCTATAACAGTGGGCTCAAATACAGCACCAGTTGTGAGGATTGTGCAGGACTGGGCAACTTTTCATTCTCTTATACATAAGGTTGCTATGAGTCAGAAGTGACCCCATGGCACCTAATAGCAATAACTATATGCCAAACCCCTTAGAGTGAGCCAACCCTGGGTTAAATATTTACACATATTATCTCATTTTTATAATCATAGGAAGCCAATATTACTGTCTCACTTTCCAGACGAAATTGACAATGAGAAAAGTAAAAAGTTGGTAATAAATGACAGTGGCAGGAGTGGAACCCAGCTCACCAAATGATTACCAGTTGCTGTTGAGCTGATTCCAGTTCATGGTGGCCCTGTGTGTGTCAAAGTAGAGCTGTGCTTCATAGGGATTTCAATGACTGACTTTTCAGAAGTATGTCATAAAGCCTTTCTTCTGAAGTGCCTTTGGGTGGACTAGAGCTTCCAACATTTTGCTTAGCAACTTAATGCATTGACAGTTCACAACACCAAGGGACTGCCTCCAAGTGATTACAAAGACCAAATTCAGCATCACCGACTCAACCCTAAGTGCATGAATTCTCTGGCCTAGAGAGAGGTGTTACTGGTTTATAGTCCTCTTGCGCACATTTTTTTCATTTAGATGAACTCTTCCTTAACATTTTATATTATTTTATTTTGACCTCCATGGGGTGGTGGGCAGGGCAGACTTCTCAGAATTGACTTGGACAGTCACACAGGACCCCACGCTCAGAAGTCTCTTGTGCTTGGCTCCATGCTCTGCCTTTAACTGGCCCTGAAATTCTTCAGCATTTTTATCTTTCAACTTGTGTTTTGTAAGGTTGAAAATGAAATAGTTCTAGAGTGTATAACAAGCAACATTGTCCTCTACCCCATTCTTCCCCATACTCCCACCAGGCTTCCCAAAGGCAACCCGTTCCAACTCTTTTACTGCTTCCCTCTGGTATTTATAAGGAGCCCTGATGGTACAGTAGTTAAGTGCTCAGCTGCTGGGTGAAAAATGTGTGACACAGTCTGCTTTGGTAAAGATTTAAAGCCGTGGAAACCCTATGGGCCAGTTCTACTCTGCCCTATAGGGTCTCTGAGTCAGAACTGATGCAATGGTTTGGTTTTGGGTTCTGGTGTTTAAATCCACAGTTATCATGATTATAATGGCTTTTTCTTTTTTTGACCTTTTTAAGATAGTAATTTTTTTCTTCTAAATTTTATTTATTTTGTTGTTGTTGAGAATATATACTGCAAAACATACAGCAATTCAACAATTTCTACATGTACAATTTAGTGACATTGATTACATTCTTCAAGTTGTGCAACTGTTCTCACCCTCCTTTTCTGAGTTGTTCCTCCCTCATTAACATAAACTCACTGCTCCCTAAGGTTCATATCTAATCTTTTTTTTTTATTGTGCCTTAGGTGAAAATTTACAGAGCAAATTACTTTATCATTAAACAATGAATAGAGGAATTGCTTTGTGACATTGGTTGCCAACCCTCGATGTGTCAGCACTCTTCCCTTCTCCACCCTGGGTTCCCTGTTTCCATTTGTCCAGTTTTCCTGTCCCTTCCTGCTTTTTCATCTTCGCTTTTGGCCTGGTATGCCAGTTAGTCTCCTATGCATGAATTGAACTACCAAGCACTTTCCTCACATGTGTTATTGTTGGCTCTAAAGCCCTGTCTAAATATTTGGCTGAAGGGTGACCCTCAGGAATGACCTCAGTATTGAGTTAAAAGGGCGTCCAGGGGTCACACTCTAGGGGTTTCTCCAGTCTCTGTGAGACCAGCAAGACTGTTTTTTTTGTGTGTGTGTGTATGTGGATTTTAATTTTGTTCTACATTTCTCCAGGTCCATATGGAACCCTCTGTTGTGATCGCTGCCAAAGCAGTCAGTGGTGGAGTCGGCTACCATCTAGTTGTGCCGAACTGTCTGGTGTAGGTTATGGTAGTTGTGATCCATTAGTCCTTTGGATAAAACTTTCCCTTGTGTCTTTGGTCTTCTTCATTCTCCTTTGTTCCAGACAGAATGGGACCAGTAAATATATCTTGGATGGCTGTTGGTAGGCTTTTAAGACCCCAGACGCTACTCACCATAGTCCGATATAGAACAATTTCTTTATAGACTAGGTTATGCCAATTGAGCTAGACGACCCCCCGAGACAATGGCCCCCAGCCCTCAGCCCAGTAGCTCGGTCTCTCAGGGAATTTGTGTTTGTGAGGCTTCTATGACTTTGCCCTGGTCAAGTTGTGCTGACTTCCGCAGTATTGTGTACTGTCTTACCCTTCACCAAAGTTATGACTTATTTACTATGTACTTAGTATTTTTCACTCTCCTCTCCTCCCCTATCTTGAAACTATCAAAGATTGTTTCTTTCTGAGTGGAAACATTTTCATGTGTTTTTATAATAGTGGTCTTATATACTACTTGTCCTTTTGTGATTGGCTTATTTCACTCAGGATAATGCCCTCCAAATTCATCCGTGTTGTAAGATGTTTTAAAGATTCATCATTGTTCTTTATCGTTGCTTAATATTCTATTGCATGTATGTACCTTAGCTTGTTCCATTCATCTGTTCATGAGCACTTAGGTGAATTTGTCTTTTTGCTATTGTGAATAATGCTGCAATGAACATGGGTGTGCATATGTCTATTCATGGGGTGGATTTTATTACTCTAGGATATATTCCCAGGTGTGGAATTGCTTGGTTGTATGGTATTTAAACAGATGCAGCACTGGAAATGCTCACTCTTCTATGCCAAGAAATTTGGAAGACAGCTACCTGGCCAACTGACTGGAAGAGATCCTTATTTATGCCTATTCCCAAGAAGGATGATCCAACCAAATGCAGAAATCATTGAACAATATCATTAATATCACATGCAAGCAAAATTTTGCAGAAGATCATTCAAAAGCAGCTGTAGCAGTACATCGACAGGGAACTTCCAGAAATTTAAGCCGGATTTAGAAGAGGACATAGAACCAGGGATAACGTCGCTGATGTCAGATGGATCCTGACTGAAAGCAGAAAATACCAGAAAGATGCTTACCTGTGTTTTATTGACTACACGAAGGCATTCCACTGTGTGGGTCATAACAAATTACGGGTAACATTGTGGAGAATGGGAATTACAGAACACTTAATTGTGCTCATGAGGAATCTGTATGTGGATCAAGAGGCAGTCGTTCGAATAGAACAAGGGGATACTACATGGTTTAAAGTCAAGAAAGGTGTGAGTTGCCAAGTGGATCAAAGACCTAAACAAGAAGACTAAAACGATAAAGATCATGGAAGAAAAAATAGGGACAACCTTAGGAGCCCTAATACAAGGCATAAACAGAATACAAAACATTACCAAAAATGATGAAGAGAAACCAGATAACTGGGAGCTCCTAAAAATCAAACACCTATGCTCATCTAAAGACTTCACCAAAAGAGTAAAAAGACCACCTAGAGACTGGGAAAGAATTTTCAGCTCTGACATCTCCGACCAGCACCTGATCTCTAAAATCTATATGATTCTGTCAAAACTCAACCACAAAAAGACAAACAACCCAATCAAAAAGTGGGCAAAGGATATGAACACGCACTTCACTAAAGAAGATATTCGGGCAGCTAACAGGTACATGAGAAAATGCTCTCGATCATTAGCCATTAAAAAAGCCATTAGAGAAATGCAAATTAAAACCACAATGAGATTCCATCTCACTCCAACAAGGCTGGCATTAATCCAAAAAACACAAAATAATAAATGTTGGAGAGGCTGCGGAGAGATTGGAACTCTTATACACTGCTGGTGGGAATGTAAAATGGTACAACCACTTTGGAAATCTATCTGGCGATATCTTAAACAGTTGGAAATAGAACTACCATACAACCCAGAAATCCCACTCCTCGGAATATACCCTAGAGAAATAAGAGCCTTCACACAAACAGATATACGCACACCCATGTTTATTGCAGCTCTGTTTACAATAGCAAAAAGCTGGAAGCAACCAAGGTGTCCATCAACGGATGAATGGGTAAATAAATTGTGGTATATTCACACAATGGAATACTACGCATCGATAAAGAATAGTGACGAATCTATGAAACATTTCGTAACATGGAGGAACCTGGAAGGCATTATGCTGAGCGAAATGAGTCAGAGGCAAAAGGACAAATATTGTATAAGACCACTACTATAAGATCTTGAGAAATAGTATAAACTGAGAAGAACACATACTTTTGTGGTTACGAGGGGGGGAGGGAGGGAGGGTGGGAGAGGGTTTTTTACTGATTAATTAGTAGATAAGAACTGCTTTAGGTGAAGGGAAGGACAATACTCAATACATGGAAGGTCAGCTCAACTGGACTGGACCAAAAGCAAAGAAGTTTCCGGTATAAACTCAATGCTTCAAAGGTCAGTGGAGCAAGGGCGGGGGTTTGGGGACCATGGTTTAAGGGGACTTCTAAGTCAATTGGCAAAATAATTCTATTATGAAAACATTCTGCACCCCACTTTGAAATGTGGCATCTGGGGTCTTAAATGCTAACCAGCGGCCATCTAAGATGCATCAATTGATCTCAACCCACCTGGAGCCAAGGAGAATGAAGAACACCAAGGTCACAAGACAACTAAGAGCCCGAAAGACAGAAAGGGCCAGATGAAGCAGAGACCTACATCATCCTGAGACCAGAAGAACTAGTTGGTGCCCGGCCACAATCGATGACTGCCCTGACAGGGAGTGCAACAGATTACCCCTGAGGGAACAGGAGATCAGTGGGATGCAGACCCCAAATTCTCATAAAAAGACCAGACTTAATGGTCTGACTGAGACTAGAGGAATCCTGGCGGTCATGGTCCCCAAATCTTCTGTTGGCCCAGGACAGGAACCATCCCCGAAGACACCTCATCAGACATGAAAGGGACTGGACAGTGGGTAGGTGAGAGATGCTGATGAAGCGTGAGCTAATTATATCAAGTGGTCACTTGAGACTGTGTTGGCATCTCCTGTCTGGAGGGGGGATGGGAGGATAGAGAGAGTTGGAAGCTGGCAAAATTGTCAGGAAAGGAGAGACTGGAAGGGTTGACTCATTAGGGGGAGAGCAAGTGGGAGTACAGAGTAAGGTGTATATAAACTTCTATGTGACAGTCTGACTTGATTTGTAAATGTTCACTTGAAGCTCAATAAAAGTTAATAAAAAAAAGAATAAATAAGACTATTTTAAAAAAATATGAAATGCTTAGGTATATATCTGGTGAATTTGATCAAGATCTTTACACTAAAAAAAAAAGAAAGGTGTGAGTTGGGGTTGTATCTTTTCACCATACCGATTCAATCTGTATGCTGAGCAAATAATCTGAGAAGCTGGACTATGTGAAGAATAACAGGGTGTCAGGAATGGAGGAAGACTCATCAACAACCTGCGTTATGCAGATGACACAACCTTGCTTGTTGAAAGTGAAGAGGACTTGAAGCACTTACTGATGAAGATCAAAGTCCACAGCCTTCAGTATGGATTATACCCTAACATAAAGAAAACAAAAATCCTCACAACTGGACCAATAAGCAAAATCATGACAAACGGAAAAAATACTGAGGTCATCAAGGATTTCATTCCCCTTAGATCCACAATCAAAACCCATGGAAGCAGAAGTCAAGAAATCAAGTGATGCATTGCATTGGGCAAGTCTGCTGCAAAAGACCTCTTTAAAGTCTTGAAAAGCAAAGATGCCACCTTGAAGCCTAAGGTGCCCCTGACCCAAGCCGTGGTGTTTTCAATCACCTCATATGCATTTGAAAGCTGGACAATGAATAATGAATACCGAAGAACTGATGCCTTTAAATTTTGCTGTTGGTGAAGAATAATGAGTATACCATGGACTGCCAAAAGCACGAAAAAAATCTCTCTTGGAAGAAGTACAATCAGAATGCTACTTAGAAGCAAGGATGGTGAGACTATGTCTCACATAGTTTGGACATAGTCCCTGGAGAAGGACATCATGCTTGGTAAAGTAGAGGGTCAGTGACAAAGAGGAAGACCCTCCAAGAGAGATGGATTGACACAGTGGCTGCAACAATGGGCTCAAGCATAGCAACAATTTTAAGTATGGCACAGGACTGAGCAGGGTTTCATTCTGTTGTGCATAGGGTTGATATAAGTCGGAACCAATTCAACGACACCTAAAAACAAGAACAGCTTTTTAAGGAAGCAACATATCGTTTTCCAAAGTGGTTGTACCATGTTGCATTTCCATTAGCAGTACACAAGAGTTCTAATCTTCACGCAACCTCTCCAACATTTGTTATTTTCTGTTTTTTTTTTTTTATTTGTGCCAGTAATGTCGGGGTGAGACAGTATCGCATTATAGTTTTGACTTGCACATCTCTATAATCACTAGTGATTCCAAGCATTTCCTCATGTAACTGTTAGCAGCCTGAATGTCTTCTTTGGTGATGTGTCTGTTCATGTCCTTTATCAATTTTTTAAATTGGATTATTTGTCTTTTTATTGTAGAAAAAAAAATTGTAGAGGTGTTGGGTTTTCCTATATATTTTAGAAATTAGAACTATTGGATATATCATACCTAAAAATTTTTTCTAAGTCTGTAGATTTTCTTTTTAATCTTTTGGTGAAGTTTTTTGATGAGCATAAATGTTTAACTTTTAGAAGATCCCATTTATGTAGCTTATCTTCTGGTGTTTGTGTATTGTTAGTTATGGTTTGTATCCTGTTTATGCCATGTATTAGGGCTTCTAGCATTGATCCTATTTTTTCTTCTATGATCTTTATAGTTTTTGGTTTTACATTTAGGCCTGTGATCCATTTTGAGTTAATTTTTGTGTATGGTGTGAGGTATGGGTCCTGTATCATTTTTTAACAAATGGACATCCAGTTTTGCCAGCACCATTTGTTAAAAAGACTGTCTTTTCCCCCATTTAATGGACTTTGGGCCTTTGTCAAAAATCAGGTGGCAGTAGGTAGATGGATTTACATCTGAGTTCTCAATTCTGTTCCATTGGTCAGTGTGTCCATTGTTGTACCAGTACAAAGCTGTTTTTGTCTACCATAGCTGCATAGTAGTTTCTGCTGTCAGGTTGTGCAAGGCCTCCTACTTTGTTTTTCTTTTTCAATAATGCTTTATTATCTGGGGTCTCTTTCCCTTCCATATAAAGTTAATGATTAGTTTTTCCGTCTCATTTAACAATGCAGTTGGTATTTGGATTGCATTGTGTTTGTAGATTGCTTTGAGTAGAATTGACGTTTTCACAATGTTGAGTATCCATCTTAGAGCACTGTATGTTTTACCATTTATGTAGGTCTCTTTTGTTTTCTTGCAGTAGCGTTTCGTAGTTTGCTTTATGTAAGTCCTTTACATCCCTAGTTAGATTTATTCCTAAGTTTTTTTTTAGGGGCTATTATAAATGGTTTTATTATAAATGGTATGGCTTTCCTATTTTCCTTTTTGTAGTTCTTTTTACTGGTGTATAGGAATCCAACTGATTTTTGTGTGTTTATCTTATATCCTGCTAGTCTGCTGAATCTATTAGTTCCAGAAGTTTTCTTGTGGAGACTTTGGGGTTCTTTATGTATAGTATCATATCCTCTGCAAATAGGGACAGTTTTACCCTTCCTTACCAAATTGGATGCCCTTTATTTCTTTTTCTTGCCTTAATACTCAAGCTAGGACTTCCAGCACAATGTTAAATAGGAATGGTGATAAAGGGCATCCTTGTCTTCTTCCCGTTCCTGGGGCTTGGGGAGGGGAATGTTTTCAGCGCCTCTTTATCCCATATGCATGTGAAAACTGGGCAATGAATAAGGAAGACTGAAGAATTGGCAAAGAACAATGAATATATATAGACTGCCAAAAGTATGAAAAAACCTGTCTTGGAAGAAGTACAATCAGAATGCTCCTTAGAAGCAAGGATGGCGAGACTACATCTCACATACTTTGGACATATTATCAGGAAGGATCAGTCCCTGGAGAAGGACGTCATGCTTGGTAAAGTAGAAGATCATCAAAAAAGAGGAAGACCCTCCAGGAGAGATGGATTGACACAGTGGCTGCAACAATGGGCTCAAGCATAACAATTATTGTGAAGATGGCACAGAACCAGGAAGAGTTTTGTTCTGTTGTACATGGGATTGCAATGAGTAAGAACCAACTCGATGGCACCTAACAACAACTGTTGGGAATGATGTTGGCTGTTGGTTTTGAATAGCCCTTTATTATGTTGAGGAATTTCCCTTCCTTTTTATATTTTTGAGAGTTTTTATCAGGAATGGGCATTGGACTTTGTCAAATGCCTTTTCTGCATCAATTGAGATGATCATGTGATTCTTTTTTGTTTGTTTTATTTACATGGTGGATTATGTTGATTGATTTTCTAATGTTGAAACATCCTTGCATACCTGGTATGAATCCCACTTGGTCGAGATGTATTATTATTATTACTATTATTTTGGTGCTGAACTCTATTGGCTAGAATTTTGCTGAGAATTTTTGCATCTATATTCATGAGAGATATTGGTCTGTAATTTTCTTATTTTTGTGGTGTCTTTGTCTAGTTTTGTATCAGGGTTATGGTGGCTTCATAGAATGAATTTGGAAGTATTCCTTCCTTTTCTATGTTCTGAAATAGTTTGAGTAGTACTGGTGTGAGCTCTTCCCTGAAAGTTTGGTATAATTATCCAGTGAAGCCACCCGGACCAGACTTTTTTTTTTTTTTTACTTTCTCAATCTCTTCTGTTGTTATAGGTCTATTCAGATTTTCAACCTCAGTTTTTGTTAGTGTAGGTAGGTAGTGTGTTTCTAGAAATTTGTCCATTTCCTCTAGGTTTTCAAATTTGTTAGAGTATAGTTTTTCTATAGTACTCTTTTATGATTCTTTTAATTTCAGTTGAGTCTGCTCTAATGTTCCTCATTTTATTTCTTATTTGGGTTATTTGCTTCCTCTCCTGTTTTTCTTTTGCCCATTTGGCCGATGGTTTGCTGATTTTGTTGATCCTATCAAAGAACCAGCTTTTGGTTTTGTTGATTCTTTCTGTTGTTTTCTATTCTCTGTTTCATTTATTTCTGCTCTGATCTTTGTTATTTCCTTTCTTCTGGTGACTGTGGACTTCTTTTGCTGTTATCTTTCTATTTGTTTGAGATGTGTGGCTAACACTTTGATTTTGTCCCTTTCTTCTTTTTTTGATGAGTGCACTTATTGCTATAAATTGACCTCTGGGCACTGCCTTTGCTGGGTCCCTAAGTTTTCGGTATGATGTGTTTCCATTCTGGTTTGATTCTAGGAATTTTTTTAACCAATTTTTTATTTCTTCTATTGCCCAGTGGTTTTTAAGCAAGGTATTATTCAGTTTCCATGTATTGGATTTTCTTTGTTCTTCCTGTTATTAATTTCTACTTTTATGGTGTCTTGATCAGAGAAAATGCTTTGTATTATCTCAATGTTTTGATTTTGTTGAGGATTGCTTTGTGGCCTAAGATGTGGTCTGTTCTGGAGAATGTTCCATGTCATTGGGCAAGAATGTATACTTTGCTGCTGTTGAGTGGAGTGTCCTATATATGTCTATAGGGTCAAGATTGTTGGTTGTGGCCTTTAGGTCTTCTGTATCTTTGCTGAGTTTCTTTCTAGACATTCTATTCTTTACTGAGACTAGTGTGTTGAAGTCTCCTACTATTATTATGGAACCATCAATTTCTCTTTTCATTGTTGTTAAAGTTTGTTTTATACATTTTGGAGCCCTGTCATTGGGTATATAGATGTTTATTATGATTATGTCATCATGATGGGTTGTCTGTTTAATTGTTATATAATGCCCTTCCTTTTCTTCTATGGTGGATTTTGCCTTAAAATCTACTTTATCTAAGATTAGTATTGCCACTCCTGCTCTTTTTTGCTTGCTGTTTTCTTGATTTTTTTTTCCATCCTTTGATTTTTAATATATTTATGTCTTTGTGTCTAAGATGTGTCTCCCATAGACACATTTGATGGGTCCTGTTTTTTTATTCATTCTATCTCTGCCTCTTCACGGGAGTATTTATGTCGTTCATCAGTGTGATTATCAATAGGTGTGAATTCATTGCTGTTATTTTGTAATGCCTTTTTTTTTTTTTTCTGGTGCTGATGTTTTCTTTGTTCTTCTCAGTCTCCTGTGCTGAGTTCCTTTTGCTTGTAAAATTCCTTTTTTTATTGTAGATTTCATGTTTACTGAGACTTTATGTTTTTCTTCTTTATTTTGATGACAGGTTTGTTAAATTTCTTTGTGGTTACCTTGAAATTTACTCTTATCTTCCTACATTTGAAGCAGTCTTTTATTACTTGATATCACCTTTGCCTTCTCTCCATTTGAAAGTTCTGTACCTACATGGTGTATATCCCCTTTTATTGTTCTGACGTTGTCGTCATTTACAGGTTGATGTGTCTAGTTCCCTGTTTTGAATCTTTTCGTTTCTTTTATTCTTGAGAGTTCATTACCTAGATCTCTATTTGGCTGATACTGACCTGTGTCCTAGATTCAGGTTGTTGTCTGATGTTATTTTTTTCCTAACTGAAAGACTCACTTTAATAATTCCCTTAAGTTTGGTGCAGTTTTTACAAATTCCCTTAATTTCTACTTATCTGGAAATGTCCTAATTCACCATCATGTTTGAGCAAGAGTTTTACAGGATATATTATTCTTGGTTGACTTTTGTTTCTTTCAAGATTTTATATACATCATCCCATTGTCTTCTTGCCTGCATGGTTTCTTCCAAGTAATCAGAGCTTAGTCTTATTGTTTCTCTTTTGTAAGTGACTTTTCATTTTTCTGAAGCTGCTCTCAAGATTCTTTTTGTGTCTTTGGCTTTGATGAGTGTGATTATGATATGTCTTGGTGAATTTATTTTAGGGTCTATCCTACATGGAGTTTGTTCACCTTCTTGGATGGCCAGCTTTTCATCTTTCACGATATTAGAGAAGTTTTCTCTCAGCAAATCTTCAGTGATCCTGTCTGTGTTTTCCGTTTTGTCCCTTTGTTCTGAAAGTCCAATTACATGCAGATTTTTGCTCTTGATTGTACCCTACATAGTTCTTAGATTTTCTTCATTCTTTTCTCTGATTTTTCCTCAAACAAATTGGATCCATGGATTTGTCTTCAATTTTGTTGATTCTGTCTTCCATTGTTTCAAATTTGCTCCTAAAATTTTCTGTTTTATTGTCCATTTCCCATATTTTGTTGTTTATCTTTTGAATTTCTAGTTGTTGTTTCTGTATGGTTTCTAATTATTTATTTTGACATTTTACTGTAGCATTTTTTTACTGAATTCTTCTATTGCTTTGCCTGTGTTTTCCTTCATTTTGTCTGCATTTTCCTTGATCTCTTTCCTAATCTCTTGGAGAGCCCTGAATATTATTGTCATTGTTGTTAGGTGCCGTTGAGTCTGTTCGAACTCATAGTGACCCTATGCACAACAGAACGAAACATTGCCCGGTCCTGAATATTAGATTTTTGCATTCCCTATCAGGCTGTTCCATTTCCTTTTGTTCTGCCAGAAGGGAAACTGATGCTTTATTCTGGTCACTTACTGGGGTCATCTTGTCCTTTTAATATATTTTGATATTGTCTGCTCTTTCCAAGACATTCAAGTATTATTTTCTTTATTTATTGTTGGTTTATTTGTTTCATCCTGCTTTTTTGTTTGGTTTGGTTATGCCTGGGCAGGTGGGCCAATTGTGCTTTATTGCTTGCTTGCCTGTGGGCACAATGGTTCTCACCACCTTGTCTGGGTGCACAGGGCTTGTTTCATAGTGGTTGGGAGAGTCTGGGATCCTCTTTGAGTTGCAGCCAGCAAATGTGGTCTTACTTAGCCCTGGGTGTGTCTGTGCTGTACCTCTATCTCTTATTAGGAATTCTGTGAAGGTGCCTTTCTGCATGTGGGATTGGTTTTATTCAAAGATGACCATGCTGAGTCATGCTGTTTGGCCTGGAACCTCCGCTCCATACCTCTATTCCTTCCTTGTTTTCTGTCATTTTCTTCTTCTCCTCAGTGACTTCCAATCTAATAATCTATCCCTTCGTATAAAGTTCAGGGTTCCAGGATTGACATCTGTGTCTGTTTTACTTGGTTTTTTGAGTCTTTTTTGCAGCAGGATGGCTTAGTGCACCTGGATAGTCTACTATCTTGGCTCTGCCCCCCTCCTATTTAATCTTTTGAGTTGCTGTTGTCAGTTTGATCTTATAAAAATAGATATTAAAATAGCATAATGTTCAAGGCAGACATCCTTTACTAGCTAAGCTAAACTATTATTTGATTTTAAGAAGACTTCAGGGGATATTTTTGGTTTAAGGTTTAAAGATTATCTCAGGCAATAGTTTCCCAGGTTCATCCACCCTCCATGGCTCCAGAAAGTCTAGAGTCTGTGAGAACTTGAAGTTCTGTTCTGCGTTTTCCTCCTTTTGATCAGGATTCTTCTATATAATCTTTGATCAACATGTTCAATAATGGTAGCCAGGCACCATCCAGTTCTTCTGGTCTTAGAGCAAAGGAGACAGTTGTTTATGGAGGCAATTAGCCACACATTCCATATCTTTCTCTTATTCTTGACTCTCCTTCTTCCTCTGTTTCTCCAGGTGAATAGAGAGTAATTGTTGAGACTTGGATGTCTGCTTGCAAGCTTTTAAGACTCCAAACATTATGCAACGTACTAGGAGGTAGAACAGAAGCACTAAACATGTTATTATGCCAATTAACTGGAGTATCCCATGAAACCTCCAAACAAAGGAACCAAATCCCATGAAGTGTTTGGTCGTATATAAGCAGCCTCAGCAGCTACTTTTTTTTTTTTTTTTTTAAATATATCTGTTAAGGATTGAATTGTGTCCCCAAAAAACATATGTTAACTTGGCTAGGCCATGATTTTCAGTATTGTGTGGTTGTCCACCATTTTGTGATCTGATGTGATTATCCTTTGTGTTGTAAATCCTAACATCTGTGACATTAATGAGGTAGGATTAGAGGAAGTTATGTTAATGAGGAAAGATGCAATCTAAGGATTAAGTTGTATCTTGAGGCAATCTCTTCTGGCATATAAAAGAGAGAAGTGAGTAGAGAGGAGAGGGACCTCCTACCACCAAGAAGGAAGGGTCAGGAGCAGAGGAAGTTCTTTGGTCCTGGGGTCCCTGCACTGAGAATCTCCTAGACCAGTGGAAGATTGATGACAAGGACCTTCCCCCAGAGCCAGTAGAGCCCTGGCTCTGGTGTCCTAAATTCAAACTTCTAGCCTCCTGAACTGTGAAAGAATTAATTTCTGTTTATTAAGGCAATCCACTCGTGGTATTTCTATTATAGCAGCACTAGTAAGACAGTATCTATCACACAACCTTTGCCAATTCAACCTTTTATAGGTGTGCAGCTTGTTGACAGCAATTACAACAATCAGCTGTGCCACCCTACCCTTAATCCATGCTATTTTTCCACCACTCTAAACCACACTTTTCCCCGTCCCTATCACCCCTGGAAACCACTAATAAACTTTGTTCTCTATACAGTTACCTTTCCCTGCTTATATAAGTGAAGTCATACAATATTTGTCCTCTTGTGATTGTCGTATTTCGCTTAGCATAGTGTCTTCAAGCTCCATCCATACTGTAGCATGTATCAAGACATTTTTCCTACTGGCTGAGTAGTATTCCATTGTATGTATGTACCACATTTTGTTTATCCAACCATCTGTTGATGGGCATTTAGGTTGTTTCCACCTTTTGGCTATTTTGTGTAGTGCTGCAGTGACCATTGGTGTATAAGTATCTTTTGAGTCTGTGCTTCCAAGTCTTTTATGTATATACCTAGGAGTGGAATTGCTGGGTCTTATGGTAGTTCTATTTTTAGCTTTTGGAAGAATTGTTAACACTGTTTTCCACAACAGGTGTACCATCTTCCATTCTGACCAGCAATGGATAAGGTTTCCAAATTTATAATGGATTTTTCTTAACGCATCCATTGACCTGTTTTTGGTATATTGGGGTTAGCTCTCACACATCACCCCCACTGCTATTCATTCTTCAAACCAGTTGTCAGTATTTGCATTATGATGATTATATAACTATTATACACTGCAGAACTAATATAGTGAAAGTTTTTTCTTTGTTTTCATCAGTGCTGTCATATACCTATCAACATTTTTGCCCCAATTGCTCAAAAGTATCTGATAACTTTTCGATTTCTTTTTCTTTTTTTAACCCTATCTTTTTGACCCAAGATAGGCAGTTGATTCTGTAGGCCTTTCAAGCAACTGTCATTTTGGGCTTTGCCAGCCTCCTGGAATGGAGTCCCTGTTTCCATATCTTTCATTATTTCTTTACTCTTTAGTTTCTCTACAGTATGCAAAGAGTCCAGAGGAAGTAAAATTTTTAAGTCTGTGCATGTTTGAAAATATACTTTACCCCCAAAACTTGTTTGATAATTTGAAAACCACTCCCTTGCAATGTGGAAGGCATTGCTCCATTGCCCTCTAGCATCCTGTATTACTTTTGCCGTTCTGATTCTTGTTCCTTTGAATATAACCTACATTTTCTCTTTGGAAGCTGTCAGGATTCTCTTTTTGATCCTTGGTCTTCTAAAATTTTACAATGCTGTGTCCTAGTATACCCTCTTTCTTTCTTCACTATGTTGAGTCCTTCGTAGGTCCCTTCAACCTGCAGATTCATGTCTTTCTTATTTGGGGGACTCTTATTATACTACTGCATTTAACCATATGAAACTGTTTTCATATGTCTAAAGTGTCTGAATATCAACATTCTTGTATGGTTCGATCTGATTTTTTTTGACCAAATTTTTCCTTCTATTTCTTTTCTGCTTTCCTTCTAGAACTCCTGATATTTGGATGTGCAATCCCTTGTTTCAAGTCTAAGACTCTAAAGACTTCTTTCTATTTATTTTATTCCTTTGACTTTTATATTCTATTTTCTAGGAGATTTTTCTCTATTTTGTCTTCAGACTCTTTATTGAACATGTAAGATATCACTTTTAATTTCTTAAATATCCTTTGTTATTCTCTATTTTTGCCAGAGCATAATGTTCTTTTTTGAAAACTTCAGTATCTCTTTTAATGTCTGTGTAGACTTATGTAATATTTTGGGGAGATTTTCTTTTGATCTCTGTGTTATCTCTGCTTCCTCAGTGTGTGTTCATATGTGTGTCCATGTGTTTTCTTTTTGAATGTTTTGGTACCTTCCTCAAATAGCTGGTAGTCCTTGACCGTTCACCCACACTGAAGAGTACGATCCTAAAACCTGATTGAAGGCAACATGCGTGGAGGGGTGGGGCTTGTGGAATAGTGGGCTTTGCCCTTGGGATATCAAGGAAGGAGTAGGTCATTTCATAGCAGATCTCCAAATGTCAATATCTAGAAGCCTTTTCTCTGATGCTTCCAATTTCTCCAGAGAAAAATTCTGTCATCTCCTGTGAGGGTAAGGTAGGGAGCATAAGCTTGGCTGCTAGGTTGCTTGGATTTCAGTGAAGGAAGGGAACTGGGAATCTCCTTTTTTTTTGCTCTGATTTTCAATGCACATCTTTGGTCCCATAAGTAAGGAAAGGGGACTGGGAGTCTGTGGTAGAATAATAATGGGCGCACATTTTTGTGGCTACTTCCATCAAAAAAGGAGTCAATTTTTCCATTTCTTAAATCTAGGCTGGACTTGGGACTTGCTTTGACCAGCAGAATGCAGTGGACGTGGCATTGTGTGGTGTTAAAACCTCAGCCTCAAGAGATTTAGCACTTTTAACTCCTGCTCTTGTAAAGACCTAAAACCATCATATGAAAAAAAAAAAGGCCAAGGCCAGCCAACTCAAGGATGAGAGACCACTTGGGGAGGAAGGTCTAGAAGCCAGCCAGCACACCACCAGACATGTGAGTGAAGCCATCTTACACCACCCAGTACCTGCCTCTTTGCAGGTAAAACCTGCCCAGAGAAGCCCAACCCAAATTGCTGACTCACAGAGTGAGCAAATAAATGGTTGCTGGTTTAAAGCACTGTGTTTTGGGGGGGTTTCTTACACAGCAATAGGTAACTGACACAACCCAACTGTTGGAAGTGTAGACTTTTATTTAAGTATGATGTTATTACTCACTACCCATCACCTGTTCTTCCCATAGCTTCTGTGGTTTAATTCTTCCAAAGACTAAACCTCCCATCTCCTGCTTCAAGTCCACCAGAGGTACATTATTTAATTATTAGCTTCAGCTTAATACCATCGGTATGTCATATTAGCACAAAAAATCATCCTCCTCAGGCACTGGCTAGCGTATGGCTGTGAGTGCAGCATAAATTATGCTGTCATGAAGTAAAACCGTGCCTTCTCTTTTGGCTCAGGTTAATTACATAGAATCCAAAGGGATTCTGGGATCTGCCTATGGTGCTGAGGTTGTAGTTTTGCATTCTTTTACTTTTTTGGCATTTCAGGGAGTCAATAAATAATATCCTTTTCTTCCCTGCTTAGTTTTGAACTAGTTGAAAAATAAGACATAGAAGATAAACAGATGGAGATCAAAATATCTATTTTATTACTAAGGAAGCTGATTGGAAAATATGACTTTTACATGTGCAGGGGGAAAAAATATTGCAAACACTATTGAATTAGCCCAAATTACTTACAAATCATTAGCAGAGGTTGATGCCACAGGCCTCCTCTATGGGGGGTAAAGTCTTCCCTAAGGTACCATGCCTGAGCAGGGTAAATGAGACCTGTGGGTGGGCTGTTTCCAAAGTGAACAAACTCAATTTCTTCTCACAGACTTACCAACCAGATAAACTGAAAGGCCCAGCTTGTGACTGCTGTGGAGGATCCAGGGAGGTTGGGTATCCCCCTCCAACACTTTTATTGGGGTTGGAGGACTGCCACCCATAGCTAATAACAGCAGTGGAGCCCCTGTTGTTGTTGTTATTTGCTGTCAGATTGGCTCCAACTCACAGCAACCTTACGTTTAACAGACTGAACTGTTCATTGCCTGGTTCTGTGCCATCTTTGTTATTGTGTCAATCCATCTCATTGACGGTTCCCTTGTTTTCATTGACACTCTACCAAACTGGAAAACCCTGGTGGCATAGTAGTTAAGTGCTACAGCTGCTAACCAAAGGGTCGGCAGTTCGAATCCGCCAGGCGCTCCTTGGAAACTCTATGGGGCAGTTCTACTCTGTCCTCTAAGGTCGCTATGAGTTGGAATTGTCTCAACAGCACTGGGTTTGGTTTGGTTTGCTACCAAAATGATGTGCTTTTCTAGTGATTGGTCTTTCCTATTGATGAGTCCCAAGTAAACGAGTCAAAGTCTCACCACCTTCACTTCTAAGGAGCACTCTTATCGTATTTCTTCTAAGACTGATTTGCTCATTCTTTTGACAGTTTATGGTATATTTAATATTCTTTGCCAACACCACAGTTCAAATACATCAACTCTTCTGTCTTCTTTTTCATTTTCCAATTTTCACATATATATGATGCAGTTGAAAAGACCGTGGTTGTTTGATGTCTGAAGCACCTTAGTCATCAAAGTAACATCTTTGCTTTTTAAAACTTTAAAGTGGTCTTTTGCAGCAGATTTGCCCAATGCAGTCCGTTGTTTGATTTCTCGACTGATGCTTTCATGGGTGTTGATTGTTAATTCAAGTAGCATGGAATCATTGACCACTTTAATTACTTCTCTATTTATCATGATTTTCTTTTTTTTTTTGGTTCAGTTGTGAGAATTTTTGTTTTCTTCACCTTAAGGTATAATCCATCCTGAAAGTTGTAGTCTTTGACCTTTATCAGTAAGTGTTGAGGCACCTAGACAGATGTTTTCCATGCATTACCTCATCAACTTTATAGTAGCCTGATAAGGTAGGAGTTACCTATCTCCACTTAAATAGGTAAAAAATCAGACTCAGTGAACTTAGCTGACTGTCCCAAGAACACAGGATTCAAATACAGACCCCAACGCTCTGTCCACTGACATGTTGCCTTGTGACTCACTGTCCTCAAGATACTCAAGGTTTGGGGGCAGGGTAGACATGTTGGAATTGAAGTGACAAGGCATTCCGGGAGGAAAAAGCTTAGGAAGATGAGATGCAATAGTCCAGGTATGAGGAATAAAGGACATTGTACTCAAGTCTTTCTCTGTGTGATAAACAAGTATCAGATGTCCACCACTACCTGTGTCATTCCCCAAGGCCAACTCCCTGTTACTCATAGTTTCCCTGGTCCTTTCTCCTCCCAGTGAGGGTACTATGTCTGGGAAACATTATAAATTAAGGCAGGAAAGTCACTCCCCAAATATCCAAGGTTGAGGGGAAATTAGAACCAGAATCTTATCACATACCGCTTCTTAACCAGGTGAGAAATATACGATTTGTTGATAGAGGGAGGAAGGTCTCACCTTTTTGCCAACTAGAGTTTGGAGTCTGAAATAACCAATAGGGAACCTCTGCTCAGGAAGCTGCGTACACTTCTTGCCTTGATACTGCCACTGGCCCCAACATTCTGTCAGAATACAGCAGGAAATCTTGGTCCTCTTTGATCTTCCTCTAGTCCTTAATCTAGATGTAGTGAAGCGAACACATTATCAGGAAACCTTTTTAGGCAAAGCAGGAACTTTGGGCAGAAGCAGGCTGATTTGTTGCTGAGCAAGGCTAAAGCTGAAGAGTTTGTCTCTGACTATTAACCTCCTGCCCTCCCCCCACCTGTCCACATATTCCTGCCTGAACACCAATCGACGGTGGGCCTGCTTTGTCCTCACTCAAGTCTAGTGAGAGAGCTTCAGTAGAATCCTCAGAGAGCTAGGTAGGAGTTCCCTGAATTTGGGGACACAATAGACTGGCATGTCGCTTGTGTCTGAGAAAAAGTAGCTGGTGGCAGCAGAGGAAAGGCTATGTTTGAGAAATAAATGCACTGACCTCTGACAGCCAGTTGAAGGATGTCCAAGATGGCTCACTCACATGATGGTTGACTGGGCTGTAACCCAGAGCCTCTTTCATGTGGCATCTCATTGTGGCTTAGTCTTCACATAGCATGGTGAACGAGTTCAAAGAAGGAATGTCGCAGGAGCACAAAACAAGAAGCCACAGATCTCTTAACCTAGACTCAGAAATTATACACCATTACTTTTTTTATTTTATTTTATTGTGCTTTAAGTGACAGTTTACAGTTTAAGTCAGTTTCTCATATAAAAACTTATACGTACATTGTTATGTGACCCTAGTTGCTCTCCCTACAATGTCACAGCGCACTCCTTCTCTCCACCCTGTATTTCCCATGTTCATTCAACCAGTTCCTGTCCCCCTCTGCTTTCTTACCTCACCTCCAAACAGGGGCTGCCCACATAGTCTCCTGTGTCTACCTGAGCTAAGAAGTGCACTCCTCACCAGTATCATTTTATGTCTTATAGACCAGTCTAATCTTTGTCTGAAGAGTTGGCTTTGGCAATGGTTTTAGTTTTGGGCTAACAGAGTCTGGGGGCCATGACCTCTGGAGTCCCTCCAGTCTCAATCAGACCATTAAGTGTGGTCTTTTTACTAGAATTTAAGCTCTGCATCCCACTTTTCTCCTACTGTATCAGGAATTCTCTGCTGTGTTCCCTGTCAGGGCAGTCATTGGTGGTAGCCAGGTACCATCTAGTTCTTCCAGTCTCAGGCTGATGGAATCTCTGGTTAATGTGGCACTTTCTTTCTCTTGGGCTCATATTTTCCTTGTGTCTTTGGTGTTCTTCATTCTCCTTTGCTCCGGGTTGGTAGAGACCAATTAATGCATCTTAGATTGTCACTTGCTAGCTTTTAAGACCCCAGGTGCCACTCACCAAAGGGGGATGCAGAATGTTTTCTTAATAAATTTTATTGTGCTAATTGACCTAGATGTCCCCTGAAACCATGTTCCCTAGACCCCTGCCCCTGCTACTCTGTCCCTGAAAGTACTTGGTTGTATTCAGGAAACTTTTTAGTTTTTGGATTAGTCCAGTTGTGCTGACTTCCCTGTATTGTGTGTTGTCCTTCCATTCACCTAAAATAATTTTTGTCTACTAATAATTAGTGAATTCCCCTCTTCCGCCCTCCCTCCCCATCCTCGTAACCATCAAAGAATCTTTTCTTCTGTGTTTAACCTTTTCTTGAGTTCCTATAATAGTGGTCTCATACAGTATTTGTACTTTTGCAACTGACTAATTTCACTCAGCATAATGCCTTCCATATTCCTCCATGTTATGAGATGTATCACAGATTCATCATTGTTCTTTATTGTTGTGTAGTATTCCATTGTGTGAATATACCATAATTTGCTTATCCATTCATATGTTGATGGGCACCTTGGTTGTTTCCATCTTTTTGCTATTGTAAACAGTGCTGCAATGAACATGGGTGTGCATATATCTGTTCATGTAAAGGCTCTTATTTCTCTAGGATATATTCCAAGGAGTGGGATTGCTGGATCATATGGTAGTTCTATTTCTAGCTTTTTAAAAAAAAAAAAAAAAATTTTTTTTCTTTCTTTCTTTTTTTTTTTTTAAGGAAGTGCCAAATCGATTTCCAAAGTGGTTGTACCATTTCAGATTCCCACCAGCAGTGTATAAGTGTTCCAGTCTCTCCACAACCTCTCCAACATTTCTTAGTTTGTGTTTTTTGGATTAATGCCAGTCTTTTTGGGGTGAGATGGAATCTCATTGTAGTTTTGATTTGCATTTCTCTAATAGCTACTGATAGTGAGAATTTCCTCATGTATCCGTTAGCTGCCTGAATGTGTTCTTTGGTGAAGCAACAGTTCATTTCCTTTGCCCATTTTTTAATTGGGTTATTTGTCTTTTTGTTCTTGAGGTTTTTCAGTAGCTTGTAGATTTTGAAGATTGGATCTATACAGTGTTACTTTTGCCATATCCTATTGGCCAAAGCAATTCCAGCCCTGTTTCAAGCTGGAGGGAGAGGAGTAGACTCCACTTTGCCATAGGAAGAATGACAAAGAATTATGAGCATCTTTAATCCACCACGATGTTTGTGACTTAAAAGGATTTTAAGTTTTTTTTTAACCTGAGTGACCAGAAAAATTGTGAGTTTTTATGAAAAAGCAAAGAAAGAATTTTCCACTGAAAAAAAATCTTAAAGATCAGTGGGAAAAAAAAGTTTATTTTTATTTTTAAATTAATATTTGATTCAAATTTTCAAGTATGATCATAAAAAATTAATTACAAAATAACATACCATTGAAATATATAAAGCAAAATTCAGGTGAAATTACATAAACAAAATCATAAATGGAAAAAATCTAGTTCAATTAAAAAAGTTTTTAAAAATATTTTATTATGAGAAAATTCAAACACGTGTAAATGGAGACAGAACAGTATAGTGAGTCCCCATTTGCCCTTCACCAAGCCTCAACAATTTATCAACTCAAAGACAATATTTTTTCATCTCTACCCTCAGCCACTTCCTCCCTTCCCATATTGTTTTGAAACAAATCTCAAACATCATGGAATTTCATTCATATTTCAGTATGTATATCGGAAAGACAAGAACTCTTATAAAAAATACTCACAATACCATTATCACATTTAAAAATTAACAATAATTCCTTATTACACCTCTATTTGACAGCTCTAAAAAAAAAAAAAGGTAAAAATAAATAAAAGGATAGAGCTGCCTGTCCAATACAGCGATCAATAGCCACAATTGGCTGTTGAGCAATTCAAATGTGGCTAATATGACTGAGAATTGAATTTTAAATGTAATTTAATTATAATTAATTTAAGCATAATTTTAAAAATTATACTACTTTATTCAGTACTGACAAGTTTTTAAGAATGTTTGGCACAACTTGGGTATGTGAATCTATTTTGTCAAAGTTTGATTCTAAATTTTACGAAATCTAAACACAAATCAAGTATTTCCGATGAAAATTTAGAATCTGAATTGAGATGCTCTGTAAATGTAAAAACACTAAATTTTGAAGATCTACTTACAAGAAAGGTGATACAACTGAATATGGAAATTATCGAACAATATCATTAATATCACACACAAGTAAAATTTTGCTGAAGATGATTCAAAAGTGGCTGCAGCAGTACATGAGCAGGCAACTGACAGAAATTCAAGCCAGATTCAGAAGAGGATGTGGCACCAGGGATATTATTACTGATGTCAGGTGGATCCTGGCTGAAAGCAGAGAATACCAGAGAGATGTTTACCTGTTTTTTTTTTTACTCTGCAAAGGTATGCTACTGTGTGGATCATAACAAATTACGGATAACACTGGGAAGAATGGGAATTACAGAACACTTAATTGTGCTCTTAAGAAACCTGTATGTAGATCAAAAGATAGTGGTTCGAACAGAACAAGGGGATACTGGGTGGCTTAAAGTCAGGAAAGGTGTGCATCAGGGTTGCATTCTTTCACAATACCTATTCAATCTGTATGCTGAGAAAATAACTCAGGAAGCTGGACTATATGAAGAAGAATGGGGCATCAAGATTGGAGGAAGACTCATTAACAACCTGCGAGATGCAGATGACACAACCTGGCTTGCTGAAAGAAAGAGGACTTGAAGCACTTACTGATGACGATCAAAGACCACAGCCTTCAGTATGAATTGCACCTCAACATAAAGAAAACAAAAATCCTCACAATTGGACCAATAAGCAACATCACGATAAACAGTGAAAGGACTGAAGTTGTCGAGGATTTCATTTCACCCAATCTACACCCATGGAAGCAGCAGTCAAGACATGGAACGACACATTGCATTGGGCAAATCGGCTGCAAGAGGCTTTTTTAAAGTGTTGAAAAGCAAAGATGTCACCTTGAAGACTAAGGTGCACCTGATCCAAGCATGGTGTTTTCAATTGCTTCATATGCATGGAAAAGCTGGACAATGAATAAGGAAGACCGAAAAAGAATTGTAGCCATTGAATTGTCGGCGAAGAATATTGAATATAACATGAACTGCCAAAAGAACAAAAAAAAAAATCTGTCTTGGAAGAAGTACAAAGTGCTCCTTAGAAGGAAGAATGACGAGACTATGTCTCACATACTTTGGACATGTTATCAGTAAGGACCAGTTCCTGGAGAAGGACATCATGCTTAGTAGAGGGTCAACAAAAAAGAGAAAGATCCTCGGTGAGATGGACTGACACAGTGGCTGCAACAATGGGCTCAAGCATAACAAGATTGTGAGGATGGTGAGCACCAGGCAGTGTTTCCTTCTGTCATACATAGGGTCGCCATGAGTCAGAAACAACTTGATGGCACCAAACAACAATGGTATGAAAAAATAGAACATAAACTATCTCTTTACTATATTTTATTAATGTATTAATAAGTCGATACATATTAATGTTGATTATATGTACATGTCGTTGATTGGCATAATGTGGCTGATATATTAATATATGTAGAAAAAATATATTAATTGAATTAATTTTACCTTTTTTTAACATGGCTACTAGAAAATTTTAAATCACATGTTTGGCTCATGTTATGTTTTTATCAGACAGCATAGGTATAAAGAGTCAAATAAAATGATTATAAAGATCAATGTAATAGATATATAGTTATCTGTTTTCTGCAAACAAAATAAAGCTTTCCTAGTACTCATATCACATAAAAAATTAATTATACAGTAAAACCTGTGAAAGCCAGAATTTGTGTAAGGCATAAACCTGTCGGAGAATGAAAACTCAAATATTTTCCACTAATAGAGAGCCACATCAAAGTGGTAAGACAACGTCCAGTCAAAGGCAGAAAACTCGGAAAAACAAGGCAGTCCTGTGGAGTTCAGACTTTCACAGGTTTCACTGTAGATTATTTAAAGAGGTCTTTTGCAGCAGATTGGCCCAATGCATTCCGTCTTTTGATTTTTTGCTTGCTGCTTCCATGGGCTTTGACTGGAGATCCAAGTAAAATGAAATCTTTGACAACTTCAATCTTTTCTCCATTTATCATGATGTTGCTTATTGGTCCAGTTGTGAGGATTTTTGTTGTCTTTATGTTGAGGTATAATCTATACTAAAGGCTGTAGGAAACCCTGGTGGCATAGTGGTTAAGTGCTACGGCTGCTAACCTAAGGGTCGGGAGTTCAAATACGCCAGGCGCTCCTTGGAAACTCTATGGGGCAGTTCTATTCTGTCCTATAGGGTCGTTATGAGTTGGAATCGACTCGACGGCACTGGGTTCAAAGGCTGTAGTCTTTGATCTTCATCAGTAAGTGCTTCAAGTCCTCTTCACTGTCATTGAGCAAGGTTGTGTCATCTGCATATCACAGGTTGTTAATGAGTCTTCTCCAATCCTGAAACCACATTCTTCTTCATACAGTCCATATCCTTGGATTATTTGCTCTGCATACAGGTCGAATAAGTATGGTGAAAGAATACAAACCTGATGCACAGCTCTCCTGGTTTTAAACCATGCAGTATCCCCTTGTTCTGTTCCAACGACTGCCTCTTGGTCTTTGGACAGATTCCTCATGAACACACTCAAGTGTTCGGGAATTCCCATTCTTTGCAATGTTATCCATAATTGTAATGATCCACACAGTTGAATGCCTTTGCATAGTCAATGAAACACAGTTAAACATCCTTCTGGTATTCTCTGCTTTCAGCCAGGATCCATCTGACATCAGCAATGATATCTCACATTCCACATTCCCTTCTGAATCTGGTTTGAATTTCTGGCAGTTCCCTGTCCATGCACTGCTGCAACTGCGTTTGAATTATCTTCAGCAAAATTTTACTTGTGTGTGATATTAATGATATTGTTCAATAATTTCCACATTCTATTGGATCACCTTTTTTTTTGAAATGGGCACATAATATGGATCTCTTCCAGTCAGTTGGCCAGGTAGCTAGCTATCTTCCAAATTTGTTGGCATGGACAAGAGAGCACCAGTGCCTTCAGTGCAGCTTGGACTTCATCCTTCAACACCATCAGTTCTTGATCATATGCTACCTCCTGAAAGGGTTGAATGTTAACAAATTATTTTTGGTGCGGCGGCTCTGTGTATTCCTTCCATCTTCTTTTGATGATTCCTGCGTCATTTAGTATTTTACCTATAGAATCCTTCACTATGGCGACTCAAGATTTGAATTTTTTCTTCAGTTCTTTCAGCTTGAGAAATGCTGAGCATGTTCTTCCGTTTTGGTTTCTAATTCCAGGTCTTTGCACATGTCATTATAATACTTTACTTTGTCTCCTTGAGCCAGCGATTGAAATCTTCTGTTCAGCTCTTTTATTTGATCCTTTCTTCCATTAGCTTTAGCTACTCTAGGTTCTAGAGCAAGTTTCAGAGTTTCTTCTTACATCCAGTTTGGTCTTTCTTTCTTGTTTTTTTCAATGACCTTTTACTTTCTTCATGTACGATGTTCTTGACGTCATCTCACAAATCGTCTAGTATTCAGTCATTAGTGTTCAGTGTGTGAAATCTATTCTTGAGATGGTATCTAAATTCAGGTGGGATACTCTAAGGGTCGTATTTTGGCTTTCATGGGCTTGTTTTAATTTTCTTCAGCTTCAACTTAAACTTGCATATGAGTAATTGATAGTCTGTTCCACAGTCAGCCCCTTGCCTTGTTCTAACTGATGGTATTGAGCTCTTCCATTGTCTGTTTCTACAGATGTAGTTGATTTGATTCCTGTATATTCCATCTGGCTAGGTCCATGTGTACAGTCACCATTTATGTTGTTGAAAAAGGTATTTGCAATGAAAAAGTTGTTGGTCTTCCAAATTCTATCAGGCAAACTCCAACATTGTTTCTATCACCAAGGCCATGTTTTCCAACTGCCAGTCCTTCTTCTTTATCTCCCACTTTCCCATTCCAATTGCCAGTAATTACCAATGCATCCTGATTGCATGTTTGATCAATTTCAGTCTGAAGAAGTTGGTAAAAATCTTCAATTTCTTCATCTTTGACCTTAGTGGTTGGTGAGTAAATTTGAGTAATAGTTGTATTAATTTGTCTTCCACAAGGTGTATGGATATTATGCTTTCACTGACAGTGTTGTACCTCAGGATAAATCTTGAAATGTTCTTTTTGATTATGAATGGGCACCATTTCTTGTCAATTTTTTATTGCCAGCATAGTAAGCCATATAATTGTCCAATTCAAAATGGCCAAAACCAGTCCATTTCAGCTTATTAATACCTAGGATATCAATCTTTATGCATTTCATTTCATTTTTGACGACTTCCAATATTGTTAGATTCATAGTTCATACATTTCACGTTCCGATTATTAATGGATATTTGCAGCTGTTTTTTCTCAATTTGAGTCGTGCCACATCAGCAAATGAAAGCCCCGAGAGCGTTATTCCACCCACGTCATTAAGGTCAACTTTACTTTGAGGAGGCAGCTCTTCCCCCGTCGTCTTTTGAGTACCTCCCAATCTGAGGGTCTCATCTTCCAGCATGACATCAGACAATGTTCTGCTGATATTCATGATTTTTAAATGGCCGATTCAATCAGAAGTAGACCACCAGATCCTCCTTTCTAGTCTGTCTTAGTCTGGAAGCTCAGCTGAAACCTGTCCACCATGGGTGACCCTGCTGGTACTTGAAATACCACTGGCTTAGGCTCCAGCACCACAGCAATACTCAAGCCACCACAGTACAACAAACTGACAGAAGAGTGGTAGAGTGACTTCTTAGGAAATCCTATTTCCTAGAAGGTGAATCTGGAATGCTTCTATATTCATTCAGAGCTGATATGATGTCTCTTTTCAGAATAACTCTTGCTGTCAAGCTGATTCCAACTCATAGCAACCCTACAGGACAGAGTAGAACTGCCCTAAAGAATTTCCAAGGCTGTAAATCTTTACAGACAAAGACACACACATCTTTCTCCCACCTTCTCAGAATACTGGAGTTCAAATTCCTCAGGGAGTCAAGTGGAAACTGGAAGGTGATTAAGATGGCTATAAAAAGCACCAGATTAGATGGCTGTAAAAAAACAATAGATTAGGTGGCTGTAACAAAAAAAAACCCATGCTGCGCGATAAAGCTTTTCCACCTGGTTAAACTCTTTGATCCCGGAAGGCCTGGGGGTGGGCTTCTGAGGCCCTAGGCCTTCTAGCTTTTCCTAATGAGTATAGGGCTTTTTTTTTTTTAATAGGGCTTGCTCTTAATGAGTGCAGGACAAGAATGAATCTTTTCTGGCCAACTTCATTTCTCAGATCGCTACTATAGTGAGTTGAATAGTGTCTCCCCAATGTTCATGTCCCCTCAGAACCTCAGACTGTGACTTTATTTGAAAACAGAGTCTTCGTTCAGTTAATTAGTTCAGTAAAGATGGGGTCACACTGGAGTAGGTCGGCCCCTAAATTCAGTGACTTGTGTTCTTAGAAGAGGAGAGGACACAGAGACACACAGAGGGAAGAAGGCCATGTGAAGATGGAGGCAAAGTGTTGTATCTACAAGCCAGTAACACCAAGGATTGCCTGCAACCACCAGAAGCTAGAAGAGAGGCATGGAACGAATTCTCTCTTAGAGCTTCAGAAGGAACCAAACCTTACCAACACCTTGACTTCAGACTTCTAGCCTCCAGAAGTGTGATAGAATAAATTCCTGTTGTTTGAAGCCACTCACTTTGTAGTGATTTGTAGCAGGAACCCTAGGAGGCTAATACAACTACTTAGTCACTTGAGGAAATCCTGGTGATGTAGTGGTTAAGAGCTACGGCTGCTAACCATAAAGTTTGTCAGTTCGGATCCACCAAGTGCTCCTTGGAAACCCTATTGGGCAGTTCTACTCTGTCTTATTGGATCACTTTGAGTCGGAATCAACTTGATGGCAACAGGTTTTTTAGTCATTTGAGGCCACTATGCCTTTTCCTTCATGTCCCAAATCACCAAGACTGGGCCGTTTGAAGTCACAAGCTTTCTTGAACACTTGAAAATGTTATACAGTGGGCCACACAGGAGGAAAAAAAGCTTAAATCTCAATTCAGATTCCAGCACTTGGGCACAATGTCTGCTGACCACATGCTGTCACAGGGAGTTCTTTCCTGTCTAGCTTTCTCCTTCGCCGTATCCACGGTACTCCACCATGGCTCTCCTCTCAGAGCTCAACCTCATTTCCATTTCCACTACCCCAGTCTCAAAAAAAGAAAAAAAAAAAACACTGCTGTCGAATCAATTCTGACTCATAGCGACCCTACAGAACAGAGTAAAACTGCCCCATATGGTTTCCAAGGAGCTCCTGGTGGACTCAAACTGTTGACCTTTTGGTTAGCAGTAGTAGCACTTAACCACTATGCCACCAGGGTTTCCCTAGGTTTCCCCAGTCTCAGGAGCTTCTAAACTCCCTTCATCACAGGTGTCCATAGTTAGACTTTTTAGGTGCGTCGAGTTGGCTCTGACTCAGAGTGACCCCATATATAACAGAACGAAATGTTGCCCTGTCCCACGCCGTCCTCACCATAGTGGGTACGTATGAGTTCATTGTTGCAGTCACTGTGTCAAACCATCTCATGGAGGGTCTTCCTCTTTTTGATAACCTTCTACTTGACTAAGCATGATGTCCCTCTGCAGGGATTAGTCCTTCCTGATAACAGGTCCAAAGTAAGTGAGACAAAATCTTGTCACCCTTACTTCTAAAAAATATTCTGCCTGTACTTCCTCCAAGACCATACAGGAAGCCTCAAATCAATTAAAATCTTAGCAAGCCAAGGTGAGCTTCCCCCTTCCTTCCTTCCTTCCTTCCTTCCTTCCTTCCTTCCTTCCTTCCTTCCTTCCTTCCTTCCTTCCTTCCTTCCTTCCTTCCTTCCTTCCTTCCTTCCTCCCTCCCTCCCTCCCTCCCTCCCTCCCTCCCTCCCTCCCTCCCTCCCTCCCTCCTTTCCTCCCTGTTCCCTCCCTCCCTCTCTCCTCAGAATGGCTGAGTTTTGCTTCAAAACTACAGATGTCCAGGTCAGGAATTGGCATGACCATTAAAGGGGTTTTCATCCTTAAAAAGCAGTTCTCCCTGTCCTTTCTACCCCCAGGATGACTTCTTCGAACCACATGCTTCAGTATTGTTCTCAGCTTTGCAGATCTTTTTAAACTGCAGAACTCCAGGCCCCATCCCAGAGGTTGCAATCCAGTAGGTTGAGGGTCAGGAATATGCAATTTTAGAAAGTATCCCAAGTGATTTTGATGCAGAGGATCCTCAAACCACAGAAACCAGCCCTTAGCAAAAGGCAAAATTTAGAACCGTTTTGTCCCTCCCTTCAACCCTCTCACCCTCCCTTCCTTCGTTCCTCTCCTCTTCCTTCTCCTCTTTCCCCTTCTTCTTCCTCTTCTTCTCTTGCTCCTCCTGCTTGTCTGTCTTTTTTTTCTTCTTCCTCCTCTCTCCTTTTTTCTTCTTTCTCCTTCTTTTGCTACCGACCAAACCAAACCCACTGCCACTGAGTTGATTCCAACTCATGGTAGCTCCATGTGTTATGGAGTACAACTGCTCCATAGGTTTTTCTTGGCTGTAATTTTTATGGAAGCAGATCTCCAGGTCTTTCTTCTGTGATGCCATTGGGCCATCCTTTAAGTTAGTAGCTGAGGCAAACTATTTGTGCCACTCAGGGACTTCCTTTTTGCTACAGGTACACTAAATGATAACAAATGTCTCTGGGTGGTGAGGGTACAGGTCATTTTTATTTTTCATTTGTATTTGCCTTTGCTGTTGCTGTTAGCTGCTCTTAAGTCAGCCCCTGACTCATGGAGGCCTCAGATATAACAGGATTGAATTGTTGTGATCCATAAGGTTTTCAGTGGCTGATTTTCAGAAGTAGATTATCAGGCCTTTCTTTCTAGTCCATATTAGCCTGGACGCTCTGCCAAAACCTGTTCAGCACCATAGCAAAACAAAAGCCTCCACTGATAGATGGGTGGTGGCTCTGCATGAGGTACATTGGCCAGGAATCGAACCCAGGTCTCCAACATGTAAGAGGAGAATTCTACCACTGAACTACCACTGCCTCGTTGTATTTGTCTGCCCTCGCCCAGTGTTTTGTCCATGAGCTTATATTATTTTGTCAGTAGTGAGAAAATAAAGAAAAGAAAATTTCAGTTGACTCCCAGGAGTGTGTCCGTTACGAAACCGGATTTTACCCAGGAGTCTCCTCTTGCTCAGAAGTAATGCTTCATCTCTTTATCTTATCCAAGTAATCAGGGGGTTATTATTACCACCCCAGTGAAACATCCCGAGTGGCTCTCAGTGTTTGCCAAGAGCAGAATGTTGCTGCTCCGATCAGAACCCGGAAAGGGAAAAGGTGCTGGGTTTAAAGATCACCTGCCTCCCAGCTACCGGGAAGCAGGGCATGATCTTATCATCGTCTTTCCTTCCCTCTCCACCTTCCATCCAGCTGGCCCCTCTCTGGTGTCTTGGTGAGCTTCTCCAGCTCTGCCCCTCTCTGAGCATGAAAGCAAGACACTGAGCATCAGTGCTTGCACCTAGGAAACAAAGACAGGGAATAACTATATGTTGGGAAAATAAAATGAAAATGCTGGTGAGAGTGCTTTCTAAGCTGTGTACGGGCTGTCCATCATCCATTCACCCCTGCAGTCATTCTTTTTTTCCACAGAAGCTTAGTAAGTTCTACTGTGTATCAGGAAGTGCTCTAGGCATGGGGATAGGCAGACATTCAAGGCATGTTCTTGCTTTCAAGGACTTTCAGCTGTCTGGTGAAAGAGAGACATTTAGACCAAGCCCAGTGCGTGCACTTTTCTAGGAGGCTGGGCAGAAGGGGTCAGCCTAACCTGAGAGTAAATTCTGACCTCTCCACATAATGTTTCTGTGACCTTGGCAAGTTACTTAAACTCTGTGAGCTTCAGAGTTCTTACCTTGAAAATATGAACAAAATATCTATTTCACAGCGTAGTTTTAAGGATTAAATGAGATTTCCCAGACCTGAGGCAGGCATTATCCTCTCCCCATCAGATGTTTGCACAATCTCCCCCTAACATCTACAATTAACTCATTAACGTTACCACCTACTTTTTCTTCATCCGACCAAAAAACACCCAAACCTGTTGCCATCTAGTCAATTCTGACTCATGGCAATGTCATGTGTTACAGATTAGAGCTACTCCACAGGGTTTTCTTGGCTGTACTATTTAGGGAAGCAGATCACCTGGCCTTTTTTTCCATGGCACCACTGCGTTGGGTTCGAACCACCAACCTTTAGGTTAGTAGTTGAGCGCAAACTGTTTGCTCCACCTAGCACCTTTTATTCAGCCTACATAGCAATATTTTTGAAGTCATGAGTTTGAAGTGTAAGTTCTATTTTTTCCCCTAAGAAACATAAAAGTAAATTCACAGCTATCAAAATTTTACAAGTTCATCTGGGCCCCAACTAGAAAAATTTCATGTGCCCCAGGTATATAAAGACCACGCTCTGGGAAATACTAAGACCCGTAACTAAAGTTAAAGTTTCTGGGTGGTGCAAAAGGCTAATATGCTCACTGTTAACCAACATGTTAGAAGTTTGAGTTCACCCAGAGGTACTTTGAAAAAAAGGTCCGGCAATCTACTTCTGAAAATCAGTCACTGAGAACCCTACGATGCACAGCTCTAGTCTTTTTTTTTTTTAAGAAGTTTTTTTTTTTTTTGGATGTTGTCAGAAATTACAGCAATATATTCATAAATACCTAATTACTACATTCAACAAATAATATTACAATACAACGAATTCAGACAAGTACACTTAGAACAGGTTTAATTTCACAGCATTTAAACTGCCCCCAGTGTGGTCGAGACACGTCCCTCCTCCCTCCCAGGTACTGGTTTACTCGTCTAGCAGGTAAGCACAGGGTACATACAGGGAACACACTGGTCAGCACGGTCCTCAGCAGGCTGAGGCAGAGGAAGGGAGTATCTTAAGTTAAGCGCTGGATCAGAGTCTGAGGACAGGCTACTGCAAGGAGGGAGTCATAGCTTTGTTGCTGCTAAGTGGCTAATATATACTTCAGAGTGCCAGACCAACTGTGCTGACTGTCTCCATCTTGTGGTGGGTCCTTGTAACTTTCTGCCCTTAAATCACATGGGTCAGGGAAGGGAGCTGTCTGTTGTGAAGTTCAGCCCAGTGTTTGGGGTTGGCAGCATTGTGAGCAACTGGAGGGAGCACAGTTCTATTCTGACATGCATGGGGTCGCCGTGAGTTGGAATGGACTTGATGGCAACCAGTAGCACAGTGCTTGGAGCATGGTAAACCATCAACGCACACAATTTTGTTGACTCTGAGAAGCAAGCACAGAGTAGGTGGGTTGACTCAACCCCAGGCAGAGGGAAGCAGGACGGAGGGCAGAAAAGCTTCCCAGAAAGGGTGATACCTGAGCATAGCACTGAAGCCTGGGTTATTACCTGGTAGGTTAAAGGACTTAGAGAAGAGAGGAAGGAAGAAGGGATGTATTTTCCAAGAAAAGTGAAAAAAGTGCAGGAGGTGAAGGACAGCAAGAGCTGGAAACATTGGAGGAATTACTTGCAAGGCAGCCAGTCTGGGCGGTGAGGACACGGTGTGAGAGATGAGCCTGGAGGGGTAGATAAGCCACCAGGTCCAGAGGGCAGGCTGCTCTGTGAGGAGTTTGGACTTGATCTGATGGATAAGGTGAAACTGCTGAGGAATTTCAGGCCTGGGAGTCACATTTCAGATTTACAGCCCCTAAAGGTCACAGGATAATTATTGAGAACAGCTCAGGACTGGAGGTACACAAAGCTGTACCGACATTGATGCCTTAATAAAGTCGTAAAAGCATATCTCATCCCTCCCGTTCTCATCCCTTTGTGCTTTGCCCCCTTGTTTGTCAACTGGGGCTTCCAAATAAATCAGTTCATACGGAGCTATAAGGTCTCCTGGTGGAGTAAACGGTTTGCTCTCAGACCAGGTAGTGCACTGGTTAAAGCTCGGCTGCTAACAAAAAGGTTGGCGGTTCAAACGTACCCAGCAGCTCCCTGGGAGAAAGACCTGGCTATCTGCTCCCTTAAAGATTGTTGTTGTTGTTAGGTGCCGTCGAGTCGGATCCGACTCATAGCGACCCTATGCACAACAGAATGAAACACTGCCTGGTCCTGAGCCATCATCACAATCATTGTTATGCTTGAGCTCATTGTTGCAGCCACTGTGCCAATCCACCTCATTGAGGGTCTTCCTCTTTTCCGCTGACCCTGTACTCTGCCAAGCATGATGTCCTTCTCCAGGGACTGATCCCTCCTGACAACATGTCCAAAGTATGTAAGATGCAGTCTCGCCATCCTTTCTTCTAAGGAGCATTCTGGTTATACTGCTTCCAAGACAGATTTGTTCGTTCTTAAAGATTATAGTCTAGAAAATCCACAAGGCAGTTCTACTGTCCCTTGGGATTGCTGAGACAAAAATCAGTCCACCACACTCAACAACACGAATAACCAAATTCTTGGGCCTGGGATCTGCCTCTGTAAGATTGTTGTTGAAATTCTTGTTAGATGGTATCAAGTCAGTTACTTCTTACAGTGCCTCCGTGTGACAGAGTAGAACTGCTCCACATGGTTGTAGGCTGTAATCTTTTTTTTTTTTTTTTTTTTAAGATGTACGAGCTTTAATTGAATACTGGATCAGGAAAAAAAGGTTATAATGGACATTACTGGAACAATTGAAGAAGTCTGAATATGGACTGTATGTTAAATAATATCGTATCAATGCTAAATTTCTTTCTTTTGGGGGGGGCTAGAAATTCTATAATTTTAACTTTTAAAGTGGCATTTACAATTTTTTCCTTTTTTTCTAGTTGTGTTCTAGATGAAGTTTTATAGAGCAAATCAGTTTCTCATTAAACAATTAAAACACATATTGTTTTGTGATATTGTTTGCCCACCCCGTGACATATCAACACTCCTTCTAGACCTTAGGTTCCACTTTTCCATTCCTCCAGCTTTCCTGTCCCCTCCTACCTTCTTGTCTCTGCCCCTGGGCTGGTATGCCCATTGAGTCTCATATACATGGTTAAGCTACGTGTATTATTGTTTGTTTTATGAGCCTGTCTAATCTTTGGCTGAAGGGCAAACCTCAGGAGTGACCTCAGTACTGAGTTAGAAGAGTGTCCGGGGGCCATACTCTCCGGGTTTTTCCAGTATCTGTCAGACCTTTTGTCAGACCAGTAAGTCTGGTCCTTTTTTGAGTCTTTGAATTTTGTTCTATGCTTTTCTCTAGCTCTGTGTGGGACCCTCTGTTGTGATCCCTGTCAGGCTGGGCACCATCTAGTTGTGCTGGACTCAGTCTGGTGAAGGCTGTGGTAGTTGCGGTCCATTAGTCCTTTGGACTAACCTTTTCCTTGTGACTTTCGTTTTCTTCATTCTTGTTGGCTCCAGATGGGGTTGGACCAGTGGAGTACCTTAGATGGTGGCTTACAAGCTTTTAAGACCCCAGATGTTACTCACCAAAGTAGGATATAGAACATTTTCTTCATAAACTATGTTATGTCAAGTGAGCTAGATGACCCCTGAGACCATGGTCCACAGTCCTCAGCCCAGTAATTCAGTTCCTCAGGGAGTTTGAATGTGTCTATGAAGCATCTATGACCTCGTCTTGATCAAGTTGTATTGACTTCCCCAGTATTGTGTACTGTCTCACCCCTTCACCAATGTTACCACTTATCTCTTGTCTATTGTCTACCTAGTGTTTTTTCCTCCCCACCCCTCTCCTCCCTGGAAACCATCAAAGAGCGTTTCTTTCTGTGTGTAAACATTTTCATGTTTTTTTTATAATTGTGGTCTCACACAGTACTTGTTTTTTTGTGTTTGACTAATTTCACTTCGTATAATGCCCTCCAGATTCATTCATTTTGTGAGATGTTTTGAAGATTCATTATTGTTCTTTATCATTGTGTAGTATTCAATTGTGTGTAAGCACCGTAGATTGTTTATCCATTCATCTGTTGATGAGCACTTTAGGTTGTTTCTGTTACAGGATAGGGCTTCACAGCTCCGGACTGAGCCCTGCTTAGGTTCTTACCTTCTTCTGACCAAGAATGACCAGGAGAGGCTCAGAGATTCCACATGAACAAAGGTTTATTAGAGACAAAGTAAAAGGCTCATGAGGGAGAGAGGGAGAGGGGTTTCCACCTACACTAGCCTCCAGTCTCTCTCTCTGGACAAAGGATTTCATAGGTCTTATAAAAATTCTTAGGCGGGAAAAAGGCATTATCTTAATTAATTAGATGGGTGGAGATTTCTAGGAGAAGGGGAGGGATTATGGAAATCACGTGCACACGCAGTTAGAATTCAAGATGGCCTTCCTCGCAGAGGTTGCTGGAACTAAAATGGAGTCTGTCACAAAGGCTGCCGGGGTGTCGAACAGGACTTACTCTGGGATGTAGTGTGTGTGTGGTGCCTCTGGATCTCAGTACGAGCCCTGGTGAGGGGTCTCTGTTCATGTTTGTCTCATGTGGAAGGTCATCCATAGGCCGTGTTGATCTTTACTGAGATTGCCCTGTACCTGGTGAGGCCTTGCAATAACAACTCAGGAAGATTATTAGTAATTTATAGCTGGCCAAGCGCACAGGGCCTTGAAATGTAGCCCCTTATCTTGTATAAGTACTTGGTTTGTTAATTATAAGTAGTTTTTGGGTGCCAGTGGCAAAAGTTATATGGTGGTTTGTACTTAGGCTTAGATTCCGAGACTATTTAATTATAGCTGGTCAAGCACACAGGGCCTTGAAATGTAGCCTGTATTTAATTCAGCCAGCCAGATCTCTTCCCTGTCTCATTTCCATCTTTTTGCTACCGTAAATAATGCTGCAACGAACATGGGTGTGCATATATCTATTGGTGTGATGGCTTTTATTTCTCTAGGATATGTTCCTAGGAGTGGGGTTGCTGGATCATATGATATTTCTATTTCTAGCTTTTTAAGGAAGTGCCATATTGTTTTCCAAAATGGTTGTAACATTTTGCATTTCCACCAGCAGTGCACAAGAGTTTCAATCTCCCTGCATCCTCTCCAATATTTGTTATTTTCTGTTTTTTTGATTCATGGGAGTAACGTCAGGGTGCGCTGGTATTTTGATTTGCATTTCTTCATGTGTCTGTCAGCCGCCTAAATATTTTCTTTGGCGAACTGTCTGTTAATATTCTTTATCCATTTTTTAATTGGATTATTTGTCTTTTTGTTGCAGAAGTGTCCAATTTTCCTGTAGATTTTAGAGATTAGACCTTTATCTGATTTGTAAAAGCCAAATATTTTTTCCCAGTCTGTAGGTTCTCTTTTTACGATTTTGGTGAAGTCTTTTGATGAGCATAAGTGTTTAATTTTTAGGAGATGCCAGTTATCTAGCTTATCTTCTGGTGTTTGTGTATTGTTAGTTATGTTTTGTATGCTATTTATGCTGTGTATTAGGGTCTCTAGCATTGACCTATTTTTTCTTCTATGATCTTTATAGTTTTTGGTTTTACATCTAGATCTTTGATCCATTTTGAGTTAGTTTTTGTGTATGGTGTGAGATATGGGTCCTGTTTCATCTTTTTACAGATGGACATCCAGTTTTACCAGCACCATTTGTTAAAAAAAAGAAAAAAACTGTCTTTTCACCATTTAATGGACTTTGGGCCTCTGTCAAAGAACAGGTGAGCATAAGTGGATGGATTTAAATCTGGGTTCTTGATTCTGTTCCATTGTTCAATGTGTCTTTCCTTGTACGAGCACCAGGTTGTTTTGACTACCATAACTATATAGTTCTGAGGTAAGGTAGTGTGAGGCCTCCTGCTTTATCCTTCTTCAATAGTGCTTTACTTATCTGGGGCCTCTTTCCTTCCCATATAAAGTTAATGATTAGTTTTTCCATCCCATTAAAGAATGGTGTTGGTATTTGGATCGGTATTGCATTGTTTTTGTAAAATGCTTTGGACAGAATTGACATTTCCGCAAAGTAAAGTCTACCTATCCATGAGAATTGTATGTTTCTCCATTTCTATAGACCTCTTTTGGTTTCTTGCAGTAGTGTTTTATACTTTTCTTTATATAGGCCCTTAACTGGTTAGATTTATTCCTAAGTATTTTGTTTTATTTTTTGTGGTAGTTGTTAGGTGCCGTTGAGTTGGTTCCTACTCATAGTGACCCCATGTACGGCAGAATGAAACACTGCCCGGTCCTGCGCTATTCTCATAATCATTGTTATACTTGGGCCCATTGTTGCAGCCACTGTGTCAGTCCATCTGTTTGAGGGTCTTCTTCTCTTTCACTGACCCTGTACTTTACCCAGCATGTTGTCCTTATTTAGAGACTGGTCCATTCTGATAACATATCCAAGGTACATGAGACAAGTCACACCATCCTTGCTTCTAAGGAGTATTCTAGCTGTACCTCTTCCAAGACAGATTTGTTTGTTTTTTTGGCAGTCCGTGGTATATTCAATATTCTTTGCCAACATATTTAAAGGTGTCAATTCTTTTTTGGTCTTCCTTATTCATTGTCCAACTCTCACATGCGTATGAGGTGATTGAAAATACCATGGCTTAGGTCAGGTGCAACTTAGTCTTCGAGGTGACATTTTTGCTTTTTAACGTCTTTTATTGTTCTTATTGTTAGATGCCATCGAGTCGGTTCCGACTCATAGTGACCCTATGCACAACAGAATGAAACACTGTCCAGTCCTGCGCCATCCTTACAATCGTTGTTATGCTTGAGCTCATTGTTGCAACCTCTGTGTCAATCCACCTCGTTGAGGGTTTTCCTCTTTTCCAATGACCCTGTACTCTGCCAAGCATGATGTCCTTCTCCAGGGACTGATCCCTCCTGACAACATGTCCAAAGTATGTAAGACCCAGCCTCGCCATCCTTGCCTCTAAGGAGCATTCCAGCTGCGCTTCTTCCAAGACAGATTTGTTTGCTGTTTTGGCAGTACATGGTATATTCAATATTCTTCTCCAACACCACAATTCAAAGGTGTCAACTCTTCTACAGTCTTCCTTATTCATTGTCCAGCTTTCACATGCATATGACGTGATTGAAAATACCATGGCTTGGGTCAGGCACACCTTAGCTTTCAGGGTGACATCTTTGCTCTTCAACACTTTGAAGAGGTCCTTTGCAGCAGATTTGCCTAATGCAGTGCGTCTTTTGATTTCTTGACTACTGCTTCCATAGCTGTTGATTGTGGATCCAAGTAAAATGAAATCCTTGACAACTTCAAACTTTTCTCCGTTTATCATGATGTTGCTCATTGGTCCAGTTGTGAGGATTTTTGTTTTCTTTTTGTGGAGGTGCAATCCATACTGAAGGCTGTGGTCTTTGATCTTCATTAGTAAGGTGCTTCAAGTCCTCTTCACTTTCAGCAAGCCAGGTTGTGTCACCTGCATAACGCAGGTTGTTAATGAGTCTCCCTCATATAGTCCAACTTCTCGTATTATTTGTTCAGCATACAGATTAAATTGGTATGGTGAAAGAATACAACCCTGATGCACACCTTTCCTGACTTTAAACCAATCAGTATCCCCTTGTTCTATCCGAACAACTGCCTCTTGATCTACGTAAAGGTTCCTCACGAGCACAATTAAGTGTTCTGGAATTCCCATTCTTTACAGTGTTATCCATAGTTTGTTATGATCCACACAGTCAAATGCCTTTGCATAGTCAAGAAAACACAGGTAAACATCCTTCTGGTATTCTCTGCTTTCAGCCAGGATCCATCTGACATCAGCAATGATATCCCTGGTTCCACATCCCCTTCTGAAATCGGCCTGAATTTCTGGCAGTTCCCTGTCGATATACTGCTGTAGCCATTTTTGAATGATCTCCAGCAAAATTTTGCTTGTGTGTGATATTAATGATATTGTTCTATAATTTCCACATTCGGTTGGATCACCTTCTTGGTTGGCCAGGAAGCTGTCTTCCATATTTCTTGGCATAGACGAGTGAGCACCTCCAGCACTGCATCTGTTTGTTGAAACATCTCAATTGATATTCCATCAATTCCTGGAGCCTTGTTTTTCACCAATGCCTTCAGAGCAGCTTGGACTTCTTCCTTCAGTACCATCGGTTCCTGATCATATGCCACCTCTTGAAATGGTTCAATATTGACTAATTCTTTTTGTGTAACGACTCTGTGTATTCCTTCCCTCTTCTTTTGATGCTTCCTGTATCGTTTAATATTTTCCCCATGGAATCCTTCACTATTGCAACTCGAGGCTTGAATTTTTTCTTCAGTTCTTTCAGCTTGAGAAACGCCCAGCGTGTTCTTCCTTTTTGTTTTTCCATCTCCAGCTCTTTGCACATGTCATTATAATACTTTACTTTGTCTTCTCGAGAGGCCCTTTGAAATCTTCTGTTCAGTTCTTTTACTTCATTAATTCTTCCTTTTGCTTTAGCTGCTCGACGCTCAAGAGCAAGTTTCAGAGTCTTCTCTGACATCCATCTTGGTCTTTTCTTTCTTTCCTGTCTTTTCAGTGACTTCTTGCTTTCTTCATGGATGATGTCCTTGATGTCATTCCACAACTCGTCTGGTCTTCAGTCACTAGTGTTCAGTGTGTGAAATCTATTCTTAAGATGGTCTCTAAACTCAGGTGGGATATACTCAAGGTCATATTTTGGCTTTTGTGGACTTTGTCATACTGTGGGGGCTTGTGTGTTGCTGTGATGCTGGAAGCTATGCCACTGGTATTCGGATACCAACAGGGTCACCCATGGAGGACAGGTTTCAGCTGAGCTTCCGGACTAAGACAGACTAGGAAGAAGGACCTGGCAGTCTACTTCTGAAAAGCATTAGCCAGTGAAAACCTTTAACACCTTAGAGAGGTCTTTTGCAGCAGATTTGTCTAATGCAATACATTGTTGATTTCTTGACTGCTACTTCCATGGGTATTGATTGTGAATCCAAGTAAAATGAAATCCTTGACAACTTCAACCTTTTATGCATTTATCATGATGTTGCTTGGTCCAGTTGTGAGGATTTTTGTTGTCTTTATGTTGAGGTATAATCCATACTAAAGGCTGTAGTCTTTGATCTTCATCAGTAAGTGCTTCAAGTCCTCTTCACTGTCATTGAGCAAGGTTGTGTCATCTACATATCACAGGTTGTTCATGAGTCTTCTCCAATCCTGAAACCACATTCTTCTTCATATAGTCCATTTCCTTGGATTATTTGCTCTGCATACAGGTTGAATAAGTATGGTGAAAGAATACAAACCTGATGCACACCTCTCCTGGTTTTAAACCATGCAGTATCTCCTTGTTGTGTTCCAGTGACTGCCTCTTGGTCTTTGGACAGGTTCCTCATGAACACAATTAAGTGTCCTGGAATTCCCATTCTTTGCAGTGTTATCCATAATTTGTTATGATCCACACAGTTGAATGCCTTTGTATAGTCAATAAAACACAGGTAAACATCTCTCTGGTATTCTTTGATTTTAGCCAGGATCCATCTGGCATCAGCAATAATATCCCTGGTTCCACATCCTTTTCTGAATCCAGCTCAAATTTCTGGCAGTTCCCTGTTGGCCTACTGCTGCAGCCACTTTTGAATGATCTTCAGCAAAATTCCACTTGTGTGTGACATTAATGATATTCGATAATTTCCTCATTCTGTTAGATCTTCTTTCTTTGGAAATGGCATAAACGTGGATCTTTTCCAGGTGGTTGGCCACATAGCTGTCTTCCAAATTTCTTGGCATAGACAAGTGAGCACTTCCAGCGCTGCATTTGTTCGGTAAAACATCTCAAATGGTATTCCTGGAGTCTTGTTTTTCGACAATGTCTTCGGTGAAGCTTGGACTTCTTCCTTCAGCACCATCAGTTCCTGATCATATGCCGTTTTTTAAAAAAAAAATTTTAGGGGATATTATAAACAGTGTTGCATTCCTAATTTCCTTTTCATAGTTCTTTTTATTGGTGTATAGGAATCCAACTGATTTTTGTATGTTTATCTTATATCATGCTACTCTGCTGAATCAATTAGCTCCAGTAGTTTTCTTGAGGAGTCTTTAGGGTTCTCTCTATATAGTATCATATCACCCATTAATAGGGATAGCTTTACTTCTTCCTTGCCAATTTGGATGCCCTTTATTTCTTTTTCTTGCCTTATTACTGTAGCTAGGACTTCCAGCACAATGTTGAATAGGAGTGGTGATAAAGGGCAGGGGGAATGTTTTCAACCTCTCTCTGTTGGGAATAACATTGGCTGTTGGTTTTGAATAGATGCTCTTTATTAAGTTGAGGAATTTCTTTTCTATTCCTATCTTATTGAGCATTTTTATCAGGAATGATTGTTGGACTTTATCAAATGCCTTTTTTATGTAGATTGACATGATCATGTGATTCTTTTGTTTTATTCATGTGGTAGATATGGTTGATTGATTTTCTAATGTCGAACCATCCTTGCATATCCTGTATGAATCCCACTTTGTTGGTGTACCCCTAAAAATGTGTGTATCAATTTGGCTGGGCCATGATTCCCAGAAGCTTGTGATTTCCTTATGTGTTGTAAATCCTGCCTCTATGATGTTAATGAGGGAGAATGAGTGGCAGTTATGTTAGTGAGGCAGGGCTCAGTCTGCAAGATTAGACTACGTCTTGAGGCAATCTCTTGAGATATAAAACAGAAAAGCCAGCAGAGAGACAGGGGGACCTCATGCCACCAAGGAAGCAGTGTCCGGAGCAGAGCCCATCTTTGGACTGGGGCCCTTGTGCAGAAAAACTACTAGTTCAGGGGTAGATTGACAAGAAAGACCTTCTTCCAGAGCCGACAGAGAGAGAAGGCCTTCCCCTGGAGCTGACACCCTGAATTTGGACTTTTAGCCTACTTTACTCTGAGAAAATAAACTTCTCTTTGTTAAAGCCATCCATTTGTGGTATTTCTATTATAGTAAAAAAAAACTAAAAAAAGTTTTTTTTTTTTAATATTTCTATTTTTTTTTTTATTATAGTAGCACTAGATAATTTTTGGTTTAGATAACTAAAACAGTCGGATTGTATTATTTTTTCTGTATGTTGCTGAATTCTATGGGCTAGAATTGAGAATTTTTGCATCTGTATTCATGAGAGATATTGGCCTGTAATTTTGTTGTGTCTTTGCCTGGTTTTGGTATCATGGTTATGCTGGCTTCACAGAATGAATTTGGAAGTATCTTTCCCTTTTCTGGGTTCTGAAATAGTTTGAGCAGTACTGGTGTGAGCTCTTCTCAATGTTTGGTAGAATTCTCTGGTGAAGCCATCTGGGCCAGGACTTTTTTTTGTTGTTGGAAGTTTTCTTTTTTTTTTGTTACCTTCTCAATCCTTCTCTTGTTATGGGTCTGTTCAGATTTTTTACCTCACTTTGTGTTGTTTAGTAGGTAGTGTGTTTCTAGAAATTTGTCCATTTCCTCTAGGTTTTCAAATTTGTTGGCGTAGCCTGTCATAGTATTCTGTTATGGTCTTTTTCATTTCTATTAGGTCTGTTATAATGTCTCCCATTTCATTTATTTGTGTTATTACTTCCTCTCCTGTTTCTCTTTTGTCCATTTGGCCAGTGGTTTGTTGAATTTGTCGATCCCTTCAAAGAACCAGCCTTTGGTTTTGTTGATTCTTTCTATTGTTTTTCTGTTCTCTATATCATTTATTTCTGCTCCGGTCTTTATTATGTCCTTTCTTCTGGCGGCTCTGGGCTTCTTTTGCTGTTCTCTTTCCATTTGTTTGAGTTGTATAGCTAATGTTTTGGCTTTGTCCCTTTTTTCTTCTTTGACATGTGCATCTATTGCTATAAACTAACTTCTAAGCGCTGCCTTTGCTATGTCCCAAAGGTTTTGGTATGATGTGTTTTTGTTCTGGTTTGATTTTAGAAATTTTTTGAGTTTATCTTTGATTTCTTCTATTACCCAGTTCTTTTTAAACAAGTTGTTATTCAGTTTCCGTGTATTTCACTTTTTTTTTCTTTGCTTTTCTTGTAGTTAATTTCTACTTTTATGGCATTGTGATCAGAGAAAATGCTTTGTATTATTTCAATGTTTTGGATTTTGTTGAAATTTGCTTTGTGGCCTAAGATGTGGTCTGTTCTGGCAAATGCTCCACGTGCATTGGAAGAGAATGTATACTTTGCTGCTGTTGAGTGGAGTGTTCTATATATGTCTATGAGGTCAAGTTGGTTGATTGTGGCCTTTAGATCTTCTATAACTTTGCTGGGTTTCTTTCTAGATGTTCTGTCCTTTACTGAGAGTGGTGTGTTGAAATCTCCTACTATTATTGTGGAACTGTCCATTTCTCTTTTCAGTGATGTTGGAGTTTGTTTTATGTATTTTAGAGCCCTGTCATTGTTGCCTAGATACTTATTATGGTTAGGTCCTCATGGTGGATTGTCCCTTTGACAATATAACAATTATAACAATATAATGTCCTTCCTTGTCGTGTATGCTGGACTTTGTTTTAAAGTTTATTTTAACTGAGATTAGTATTGCTACTCCTGTTCTTTTTTGGTGGCTGTTTGCTTGATATATATTTTTTTCCATCCTTTGATTTTTAATATATTTACGTCTTTGTTTCCAATATGTGTTTCTTGTAGACAGCGTATTGATGGGTCCTGTTTTTTTAATCCATTCTGTCATTCTCTGTCTCTTTATGGGTGTATTTAAGCCATTTATATTCAGTGTGATTATCGATAGGTGTGAGTTTATTGCTGTCATTTTGTAGTGACTTTTGTGTGTGTGTGTGTGGTGCTGACTTTTTGTTGTTGTTGTTCCTCTTACTCTTTCATGCTGAACTTTTGTTTTGTGGATTTTTTTTCCATTTCTTTCATTTTTGTACATTTTGTGTTTACTGTTTTTCTGCTTTATTTTTGATGAGTAGGTTTGTAAAGTTTGTGTTTACCTTGAAATTAACCTGTTGTCCTGCGTTTAAAAGTTGAAATCAGTCTTTATTACTTGTTTTTATCACCTTGACTTCCTCTTGATTTGAAAATTCTATACCTATACCTTGTATCCCCTCTTTTATTGTTCTGACTTTGTTGCCATTTATGGATTGACATCTCTGGTTCCCTGTTGTAAATCTTTTAGTTTTGTTTTATCCTTGAGAGTTCATTACCTAGTTTGGTATCTAGCTGATGTGATCCTGTGTCTTACATTAGGGTTGTTGCCTGAAGTTGTTTGCTCTCTAACTGAAGGACTCTCTTTAATAATTCTTGTAAGTTTGGTTTGGTTTTTACATAGCCTCTTAATTTCTGTTTCAATTTTTTATTTTTTTAATTTATTTTTTATTGTACTTTAGATGAAGGTTTACAGAGCAAAATTAGTGTCTCATTAAATAATTAATACACGTATTGTTTTGTGACATAGGCTGCCAACCCCATGATATGTCAACACTCTCCCCTTCTCAACCTTGGGTTCCCCATTACCAGCTTTCCTGCCCCCTCCTGCCTTCTCATCCCTACCCCTGGGCTGGTGTGTGCCCCTTTAGTCCCAACTTGTTTTATGGGCCTGTCTGATCTTTGATTGAAAGGTGAACCTCAGGATTGACTTCAGTACTGAGTTAAAAGGGTGCCTGGGGGCCATACTCTTGGGATTTCTTCAGTCTGTCAGACCAGAAACTCTGGTTTGTGTGTGTGTGTGTGTGTGCGCGCGCGCGCGTGCACAAGAGTTTGAATTTCGTTCTACATTTTTCTCCAGCTCTGTCTGGGTCCCTCTATTGTGATCCCTGTCAGAGCAGTCAGTGGTGGTAGCCAGGCACCATCTAGTTGGCCTGGACTCAGTCTGGTGGAGGCTGTGGTAGTTGTGGTCCATTAGTCCTTCAGACTAGTCTTTCCCTGTGTCTTTGATTTTCTTCATTTTCCTTGCTCCAGACAGCGTGAGACCAGTGGAGTATCTTAAATGGCTGCTCAGAAGCTTTTAAGACCCCAGACTCTACTCAACAAAGTAGAATGTAGAACATTTTCTTTATAAACATGTTATGCCAAGTGAGCTAGATGTCTCCTGAGACCATGGTCCCAGCCCTCAGCCCAGTAATTTGGTTAATTAATTTTTTATTGTGCAAGAGTTGAATGTTTATAGAGAAAATTAGATTCCCATTCAATAGTTTGTACATAAAGTGATTCATGGCCTTTGTTTCATTCCCCACAATGTGTCACACTCTCCCCATTTCTGCCCAGGGTTCCCCATTCCCTTTTATTGTGATTTGCTACCCTTTCTGCCGTCTTTGTTTTGGGGCAAAAATTACCCTTTTTATCTTGTATAATTTGTTTTTCCAAGGAGCATATTCTTTTGGGTGTTATTGTTTATTTTATAGGCTTGTCTATTGTTTGGCTGGACCTGAGGTTCCTGTGCTGAGATGCTCCCAGGCCAAGGGAAGACTGATGCATCACAAGGACCTTCCTCCAGAGCCAACAGAGAGAGAGAAAGCCTTCCCCTGGAGCCAGCGCCCTGAATTCAGACTTCTAGCCTACTGGACTGTGAGAGAATAAACTTGTCTTTGTTAAAGCCATCCACTTCTGGTGTTTCTGGTATAGCAGTATTAGGTGACTAAGACAGAATTAAAGATTTTCTTTTTCTGTGTGTAAAGTTTTTGTTGTTGCTTTATAATAGTGGTCTCATACAATATTTGTCCTTTTGTGATTGACTTATTTCACTCAGCATAATGTCCTCCAAATTTATCCATGCTGTGGATGTTTCAAGGATTCGTCATTATTCTTTATCATTGCATAGTATTCCATTGTATATATGTACCACAGTTTATTAATCCATTCATTTCCTGATGGGAACTTAGGTTTTTTCCATCTTTTTGCTTTTGTGGATAATGCTGCAATGAACATGGGTGTGTATATGTCTATTCTTGTGATGGGTCTTATTTCTTTAGGGTATATACCTAGAACTGGGATTGCTGGACCATATGGTACTTCTATTTCTAGCTTTTTGAGGAAGTGCTGTATTGTTTTCCATAGTGGTCATACCATTTTACATTCTCACCAGCAGTGTATAAGAGTTCCAATCTCACCACAGCTTTGCCAACATTTGTTATTTTCTGGGTTTTTTGGGGGGGCGGTTAGTACCAGTAATGTTGGAGTGAGGTGATATCTCATTGTAGTTTTAATATGCATCTTTCTAATTGCTAATGATTGCAAGCATTTCTTAATATGTTTGTTAGCTGCCTGAATGTCTTCTTTGGTGAAGTGTCTGTTCATATATTTGCCCATTTTTTAATTGGATTGTTTGTCTTTTTGTTGTTGAGGTGTTGGAGTTTTCTATAAATTTTAGAGATTAGATCCTTGTCAGATATGTCATAGCCTAAAAATTTTTCCCAATCTGTAGGTTCCCTTTTTACCCTTTTGGAGAAGTCTTTTATTGAGCATCAGGAACCCTGGTGCCATAGTGATTAAGTGCTGTGTCTGCTAACCAAAAGGTCAGCAGTTTGAATCCACCAGGTGCTCCTTGGAAACTCTATGGGACAGTTCTACTCTGTCCTATAGGGTCACTGTGAGTCAGAATTGACTCAACAGCAATGAGTTTTGTTGTTGTTGTTGAACACATGTGTTTAATGTTTAAGAGGTCCCATTTATGTAGTTCATCTTCTGCTGTGTGTGCATTTTTAGTTAGGTTTGGTATTCTATTTTTACCAGATATTAGGGCCCTAGCATTGTCTCTGTTTTTTCCTCCATGATCTTTGTAGTTTTAGGTTTTGTATTTAGGTCTTTGATCTATTTTGAGCTAGTTTTTGTGTATAGTGTGAAGTATGGGTCCTGTTTCATTTCTTAGAGAATGGTGTCCAGTTTTGCCAGCACTATTTGTTGAAGATACTGTCTTTTCCCCATTTAATGGACTTTGGGCCTTTGTCGATCTGCTGTCTATACCAAAAAACCAAACCCACTGCCGTCGAGTTGATTCCGACTCATAGTGACCCTGTAGGGCAGAGTAGAACTGCCCCATAGAGTTTCCAAGGAGCGCCTGGCGGATTTGAACTGCTGACCTTTTGATTAGCAGCCATAGCACTTAACCACTACACCACAAGGGTTTCCACAGGTGGATGGATTTACATCTGGATTCTTAATTCTGGTCCATCGGTCTATGTGTCTGTTGCTGTACTTGTACCAGGCTGTGTTGACTACTGCAGCTATATAGAAGGTTCTAAGATCAGACAATGTGAGGCCTCCTACTTTGTTCTTCTTATTCAATAATGCTTACTCCCCAGGGGCTCTTCCCTTTCCATATAAATTTAGTGATTTGTTTTTCCATCTCATTAAAAGATGCTCTTGGAATTTAGATCAGGATTGCATTATATCTATAGTTTGCTTTGGGCAGTATTGACATTTTCACAATGTTGAATCTTCCTGTCCATGAGCATTGTATGTTTTTCCATTCACGTAGACCTCTTTTGGTTTCTTGGAGTAGTGTTTTGTAGGCTTTTTTTTTTTTTTGTATAGGCCTTTTCTGTCCATTCTTAGATTTATTCCTAAGTATTTTATCTTTTGGGGGGGCTATTGTAAATGGTATTATTTTCCTGATTTCCTTTTCAAAGTTCTCTTTGTTGGTGTAGAGGTAGAGGCATTCAACTGATTTTTGTATATTGATCTTGTATCCCGCTACTCTATTAAATCCTTCTATTAGTTTCAGTAGTTTTCTTGTGGAATCTTTGAGATTTTTTATGTGTAGGATCATATAATCTGTGAATAGGGATAATTTTACTTCTTCTGTACCAATTTATATGGTTTTATTTCCTTTTCTTGTCTTATTGCTCTAGCTGGGACTTCCAGTGCAATGTCAAATAAGAGTGGCGATAAAGGGCATCCTTGTCTGGTTCCCATTCTCAAGGGGAACGCTTTCAGCCTATCACCATAGAGAATAATGTTGGCCGTTGACTTTGTGTAAATGCTTTTCATTATGCTGAAGAATTTCCCTTCTATTCCTATTTTGCTGAGAGTTTTTGTCAGGGATAGGTATTGGAATTTATCAAATGCCTTCTCTGCATTGATTGAGATGATCATGTGATTCTTCTAATTTGCTTTATTTATGTGGTGGATTATGTTGATTGATTTTCTAATGTTGACTCATCCTTGCATACCTGGTATGAATCCCACGTGGTCATTATGTATTTTTTTTTTGATATGCTGTTGAATTCTATTGGCTAGAGTTTTGTTGAGAAACTTGTCATCTATATTCATGACAGATATTAGTCTGTAATTTTTTTTTTTTTTTTTTTTTGTGGTGTCTAGCCTGGCTTTGGTATCAGGGTTATGCTGGCTTCATAGAATAATTTTGGGAGTATTCCTTCTTTTTCTATGCTCTGAAATAGATTGAGTAGTATTGGTGTGAGCTGTTTCTCTGAATGTTTGGTCAAATTCCCCAGTGAATTCATCCAGACCAGGGTTTTTTGTTGTTGTTGTTGTTGGGAGGTTTGTTTTTACTACCTTTTCAATTTCTTCTTTTGTTTTGGGTCTGTTTAGTTTTTCTACCTTGAGTTTACGATAGTTTAGGTAGGTAGTATGTTTTTAGAAATTTGTACATTTCCTCTATTGTTGCTGTTGTTGGGTGCCTTTGAGTCAGTTCTGGGCCATATCAAACCTGTGTACAACAGAATGAAATGCTGCCCAATTCTGCACTATCTTCACAATCATTGCTATGCTTGAGCCCATCATTGCAGCCACTGGATCAATCCATCTAGTTGAGAGCCTTCCTGTCTTGCTGACCCTGTACTTTACCACGCATGATATCTTTCTCCAGGGACTGGTCCCTCTTTGTAACATGTCCAAAGCATATGAAATAAAATCTCACCATCCTTGCTTCCGAGGAATATTCTAGCTTTACTTCTTCCAAGACAGATTTGTTCATTCTTCTAGCAGTCCATGGTATATTCAATATTCTTCAACAACACCATAATTCAAAGGCATCAATTCATCTTTGGTCTTCCTTATTCATTGATAGCTTTTGCATATCTATGCAACAATTTAAAATACCAGGCTTGGGTCAAGTATGCCTTAGTCCTCAAAGTGACTTCTTTGATTTCAACACTTTAAAGAAGTCTTTTGCAGCTGATTTACCCAATATATCATTTGATTTCTTGACTGCTGCTTCCATGGAAATGGATTGTTGATCCAAGTAAAACAAAATCCTTGACAACTTCGATCTTTTCTCCATTTATGATGTTGCTTATTGGTCCAGTTGTGAGGATTTTTTGTTTTCTTTATGTTGAGGTGTAATCCATACTGAAGATTGTATGGTTTTGTTTTTCATCAGTAAGTGCTTCAAGTCCTTAGTGTTCAACGTGTCAAATCTATTCTTGAAATGGTCCTAAATTCAGGTGGGATATACTCAAGGTCATACTTTGGCTTACATGGACTTGTTCTAATTTTATTCAGTTTCATCTTGAACTTGCATGTGAGCAATTGATGGTCTGATCTACAGTCAGTCCCTGGCCTTGTTTGGACTGATGATATTGAGTTTTTCCATTGTCTCTTCTCACAGATGTAGTCGATTTGATTCCTGTGTATTCAGTCTGGCAAGGTCCATGTTTATGTTGATATAGTCGCCATTTATATTGGTGAAAAAAGGTATTTGCAATGAAGAAGTCATTAGTCTTGCAAAATTCAATCATGCAATCTCTGGCATCATTTCTGTCACCAAGGTCATATTTTCCAGCTATCAACTTTCTTTCTTTTTTGTTTCTGACTTTCACATTCCAAGCACCGGTAATTATCAATGCATCCTGATGGCATGTTCAATCAATTTCAGACTGCAGAAGCTGGTAAAAATCTTCAATTTCTTCATCTGTGGTCTTAGTGGTTGGTAAGTAAATTTGAATAATAGTTGTATTAACTGGTCTTCCTTGTACGTGTATGGATATTGTCCTATCACTGACAACATTGTTCTTCAGAATAGATCTTGAAACGTTCTTTTTGGTGATGAATGCAACAATATTCCTCTTCAAGTTGTCATTCCTGGAATAGTAGATCAATTCAAAATGGCTAATACCAATCTATTTCAGCTCACTAATACCCAGGATATCGATGTTTATGTGTTCTGTTTCATTTTTGACAATTTCCAACTTTCCTAGATTCACATTTTGTGCATTTCACGTTCCAGTTATTAATGGGTGTTTGCAGATGTTTCTTCTCATTTTGAGTTGTGCTGCATCAGCAAACGAAGGTCCCAAAAGCTTGACTCCATCCACGTTATTCAGGTCGACTCTACTTTGAGACAGCAGCTCTTCCCCAGTTGTCTTGTAAGTGCCTTCAAACCTGGGGACCTCATCTTCCAGTATTATGTCATACAATGTTCCACTGCAATTCATAAGATTTTTGCTGGCTAATTCCTTTCAGAAGTACACTACCAAGGCCTACTTCCTAGTCTGTCTTAGTCTAGAAGCTCATCTGAAACCTGTCCACCATGGGTGATCCTCTTGGTATCTGAAACGTTCTTTTTGACGATGGATGCAACACCATTCCTCTTTGAGTTGTCATTCCCAGCATAGTAGATTGTCTGATTCAAAAGGGCCAACACCAGTCCGCCTAGGATATCGATGTTTACGTGTTTCCTTTCATTTTTTTAAATAATTTTGATTGTGCTTTAAGTGAAAGTTTACAAATCAAGTCAGTCTGTCACGTATAAGCTTATATACACCTTACTCCATACTCCCACTTACTCTCCCCCTAATGAGTCAGCCTGCTCCCTCCTTCCAGTCTCTCCTTTCGTGATGATTTTGTCAGTTTCTAACCCTCTCTGCCCTCCCATCTCCCCTCCAGACAGGAGATGCCAACACAGTCTCAAGTGTCCACCTGATACATGTAGCTCACTCTTCATCAGCATCTCTCTCCAACCCATTGTCCAGTCCCTTCCATGTCTGATGAGTTGTCTTTGGGAATGGTTCCTGTCCTGGGCCAACAGAGGTTTGGGGACGATGACCGCCGGGATTCTTCTAGTCTCAGTCAGACCATTAAGTCTGGTCTTTTTATGAGAATTTGGGGTCTGCATCCCACTGATCTCCTGTTCCCTCAGGGGTTCTCTGTTGTGCTCCCTGTCAGGGCAGTCGTCGGTTGTGGCTGGGCACCATCTAGTTCTTCTGGTCTCAGGATGATGTAAGTCTCTGGTTCATGTGGCCCTTTCTGTCTCTTGGGCTCATAGTTATCCTGTGACCTTGTTGTTCTTCATTCTCCTTTGATCCAGGTGGGTTGAGACCAATTGATGCATCTTAGATGGCCGCTTGTTAGCATTTAAGACCCCAGATGCCACACTTCAAAGTGGGATGCAGAATGTTTTCATAATAGAATTATTTTGCCAATTGACTTAGAAGTCCCCTTAAGCCATAGTCCCCAAAACCCCACCCTTGCTCCACCGACCTTTGAAGCATTCAGTTTATCCCGGAAACTTCTTTGCTTTTGGTCTAGTCCAGTTGAGCTCACCTTCCATGTATTGAGTATTGTCCTTCCCTTCACCTAAAGTAGTTCTTATCTACTAACTAATCAGTAAATAACCCTCTCCCACCCTCCCTCCCTCCCCCCTTTGTAACCACAAAATTATGTGTTCTTCTCAGTTTATACTATTTCTAAAGATCTTATAATAGTGGTCTTATACAATATTTGTCCTTTTGCCTCTGACTAATTTCACTCAGCATAATGCCTTCCAGGTTCCTCCATGTTATGAAATGTTTCACAGATTCGTCACTGTTCTTTATTGATGCGTAGTATTCCATTGTGTGAATATACCACAATTTATTTAACCATTCATCCATTGATGGACACCTTGGTTGCTTCCAGCTTTTTGCTATTGTAAACAGAGTTGCAATAAACATGGGTGTGCATATATCTGTTCGTGTGAAGGCTCTTATTTCTCTAGGGTATATTCTGGGGAGTGGGATTTCTGAGTTGTATGGTAGTTCTATTTCCAGCTTTTTAAGAAAACGCTGGATAGATTTCCAAAGTGGTTGTACCATTTTACATTCCCACCAGCAGTGTATAAGAGTTCCAATCTCTCTGCAGCCTCTCCAACATTTATTATTTTGTGTTTTTTGGATTAATGCCAGCCTTGTTGGAGTGAGATGGAATCTCATTGTAGTTTTAATTTGCATTTCTCTAACGGCTAATGATCGAGAGCATTTTCTCATGTATCTGTTTAGCTGCCTGAATATCTTCTTTAGTGAAGTGCGTGTTCATATCCTTTGCCCACTTTTTGATTGGGTTGTTTGTCTTTTTGTGGTTGAGATTTAATAGAATCATATAGATTTTAGAGATCAGGCGCTGGTCGGAGATGTCACAGTTGAAAATTTTTTCCCAATCTGCAGGTGGACTTTTTACTCTTTTGGTGAAGTCTTAGATGAGCATAGGTGTTTGATTTTTAGGAGCTCCCAGTTATCTGGTTTCTCTTCGTCATTTTTGGTAATGTTTTGTATTCTGTTTATGCCTTGTATTAGGGCTCCTAAGGTTGTCCCTGGTTTTTCTTCCATGATCTTTATTGTTTTAGTCTTTATGTTAGGTCTTTGATCCACTTGGAGTTAGTTTTTGTGCTTGGCGTGAGGTATGGGTTCTGTTTCATTTTTTTGCAAATGGATATCCAGTTATGCCAGCACCATTTGTTAAAAAGACTGTCTTTTCCCCAATTAACTGACACTGGGCCTTTGTCAAATATCAGCTGCTCACATGTGGATGGATTTACATCTGGGTTCTCAATTCTGTTCCATTGGTCTATGTGTCTGTTGTTGTACCAGTACCAGGCTGTTTTGACTACTGTGGCTGTATAATATGTTCTAAAATCAGGTAGAGTGAGGCCTCCCATTTTCTTCTTCTTTTTCAGTAATGCTTTACTTATCCGAGGCTTCTTTCCCTTCCATATGAAGTTGGTGATTTGTTTCCCCATTACATTAAAAAATGCCATTGGAATTTGGATCAGAAGTGCATTGTGTGTATAGATGGCTTTTGGTAGAATAGACATTTTTACTATGTTAAGTCTTCCTATCCATGAGCAAGGTATGTTTTTCCACTTATGTAGGTCCTTTTTAGTTTCTTGCACTAGTACTTTGTAGTTTTCTTTGTATAGGTCTTTTACATATTTGGTAAGATTTATTCCTAAGTATTTTATCTTCTTGGGGGCTACTGTGAATGGTATTGATTTGGCGATTTCCTCTTCGATGTTCTTTTTGTTGATGTAGAGGAATCCAAGTGATTTTTGTATGTTTATCTTATAACCTGAGACTCTGCCAAACTCTTCTATTAGTTTCAGTAGTTTTCTGGAGGATTCCTTAGGGTTTTCTGTGTATAAGATCATGTCATCTGCAAATAGAGATAATTTTACTTCCTCCTTGCCAATCCAGATGCCCTTTATTTCTTTCTCTAGCCTAATTGCTCTGGCTAGGACCTCTAGCACAATGTTGAATAAGAGCGGTGATAAAGGGCATCCTTGTCTGGTTCCCGTTCTCAAGGGAAATGCTTTCAGGTTCTCTCCATTTAGGGTGTTGTTGGCTGTTGGCTTTGTATAGATGTCCTTTATTATGTTGAGGAATTTTCCTTCAATTCCTATTTTGCTGAGAGTTTTTGTCATGAATGGGTGTTGGACTTTGTCAAATGCCTTTTCTGCATCAATTGATAAGATCATGTGGTTTTTGTCTTTTATTTATACGGTGGATTACATTAATGGTTTTTCTAATACTAAACCAGCCTTGCATAAAAACCTGGTATAAATCCCACTTGGTAGTGGTAGATTATTTTTTTGATATGTTGTTGAATTCTATTGGCTAGAATTTTGTGGAGGATTTTTGCATCTATGTTCATGAGGGATAGAGGTCTGTAATTTTCTTTTTTTGTGGTGTCTACCTGGTTTTGGCATCAGGGATATGGTGGCTTCATAGAATGAGTTAGGTAGTATTCCATCATTTTCTATGCTTTGAAATACCTTTAGTAGTAGTAGTGTTAACTCTTCTCTGAAAGTTTGGTAGAACTCTGCGGTGAAGCCGTCCGTGCCAGGGCGTTTTTTTGTTGGGAGTTTTTTGATTACCTTTTCAATCTCTTTTTTTGTTATGGATCTATTTAGTTGTTCTACTTCTGATTGTGTTAGTTTAGGTAGGTAGTGTTTTTCTAGGAATTCATCCATTTCTTCTAGGTTTGCAAATTTGTTAGAGTACAATTTGTCGTAATAATCTGATATGATTCTTTTAATTTCAGTTGGGTCTGTTGTGATGTGGCCCATCTCGTTTCTTATTTGGGTTGTTTCCTTTCCTGTATTTCTTTGGTCAGTCTGGCCAATGGTTTATCAATTTTGTTAATCTTTTCAAAGAGCAAGCTTTTGGCTTTGTTAATTCTTTCAATTGTTTTTCTGTTCTCTAATTCATTTAGTTCAGCTCTAATTTTTATTATTTGTTTTCTTCTGGTGCCTGATGGATTCTTTTATTGCTCGCTTTCTATTTGTTCAAGTTGTAGGGACAGTTCTCTGATTTTGGCTCTTTCTTCTTTACGTATGTGTGCATTTATCGATATAAATTGACCTCTGAGCACTGCTTTTGCTGTGTCCCAGAGGTTTTGATAGGAAGTGTTTTCATTCACGTTCCATTCTATGAATTTCTTTATTCCCTCCTTAATGTCTTCTATGACCCAGTCTTTTTTCAGCAGGGTATTGTTCAGTTTCCAAGTATTTGATTTCTTTTCCCTAATTCTTCCGTTATTGATTTCCACTTTTATGGCCTTGTGGTCTGAGAAGATGCTTTGTAATATTTCGATGTTTTGGATTCTGCAAAGGTTTGTTTTATGACCTAATATGTGGTCTATTCTAGAGAATGTTCCATGCGCGCTAGAAAAAAAAGTCTACTTTGAAGCTGTTGGGTGAAGTGTTCTGTATAAGTCTATGAGGTCAAGTTGGTTGATTGTAGCAATTAGGTCTTCTGTGTCTCTATTGACCTTCTTACTGGAAGTCCTGTCCTCCAAAAGTGGTGTGTTGAAGTCTCCTACTATAATTGTGGAGGTGTCTATCTCACTTTTCCGTTTTGTTAAAGTTTGTTTTATGTATCTTGCAGCCCTGTCATTGGGTGCATAAATATTTAATATGGTTATATCTTCCTGGTCTATTGTCCCTTTGATCATTATGTAGTGTCCTTCTTTACCCTTTGTGGTGGATTTAACTTTAAAGTCTATTTTTTCAGAAATTAATATTGCTACTCCTGCTCTTTTTTGCTTGTTGTTTGCTTGATATATTTTTTTCCATCCTTTGAGTTTTAGTTTGTTTCTGTCTCTAAGTCGAAGGTGTGTCTCTTGTAGGCAGCATATAGACAGATCGTGTTTCTTTATCCAGTCTGAGACTCTCTGTCTCTTTATTGGTGCATTTAGTCCATTTACATTCAACGTAATTATAGTTAGGATGTGTTTAGTGCTGTCATTTTGATACCCTTCTGTGTGTGTTGTTGACAATTTCATTTTTCCACTTACTTTTTTGTGCTGGGACGTTTTTCTTTGTAAATTGTGTGGTTCTCATTTTCATAGTAGTTGAATTTATGTTTGCTGAGTCGTTATGTTTTTCTTGGTTTTTATTTTGAGTTATGGAGTTGTTATACCTCCTTCTGGTTACCTTAATATTTACCCCTATTTTTCTAAGTAAGAACCTAACTTGTATTGTCCTATATCGCCTTGTTTCCCTCTCCATATGGCAGTTCTATGCCTCCTATATTTAGTCCCTCTTTTTGATTATTGTGATCTTTTACATATTGACTTCAATGATTCTCTGTTATGAGCATTTTTTTCTTTTTAAAATTAATCTTAATTTGTTTTTGTGATTTCCCTATTTGAGTTGATATCGGGATGCTCTGTTCTGTGACTTTGTGTTGTGCTGGTATCTGATATTATCGGTTTTCTGACCAAACAATTTCCTTTAGTATTTCTTGTAGCTTTGGTTTGGTTTTTGCAAATTCTCTAAGCTTGTGTTTATCCATAAATGTTTTAATTTCACCTTCATATTTGAGAGAGACTTTTGCTGGATATATGATCCTTGGCTGGCAGTTTTGCTCCTTCAGTGCTCTATGTATGTCATCCCATTGCCTTCATGACTGCATGGTTTCTGCTGAGTAGTCTGAACTTATTGATTCTCCTTTATAGGAGACCTTTCTTTTATCTCTGGCTGCTTTTAAAATTTTCTCTTTATCTTTGGTTTTGGTAAGTTTGATGACAATATGTCTTGGTGATTTTCTTTTGGGATCAATCTTATATGGGGTTCGATGAGCATCTTGGATAGATAGCCTTTCTTCTTTCATGATGTCAGGGAAGTTTTCTGCCAACAGATCTTCAGCTGTTCTCTCTGTATTTTCTGTTATCCCTCTCTGTTCTGGGACTCCAATCACACGCAAGTTATTCTCTTGATAGAGTCCCACATGATTCTTAGGGTTTCTTCATTTTTTTTAATTCTTTTATGTGATTTTTTTTTTTTCCAGCTATATTGGTGTCAATTCCCTTGTCCTCCAGGTCCCACACTCTGCATTCCAATTGCTCGAGTCTGCTCCTCTGACTTCCTGTTGAGTTGTCTAATTCTGTAATTTTACTGTTACTCTTTTGGGTTTCTGAATACTCTCTCTCTATGGATTCTTGCAACTTATTAATTTTTCCACTATGTTCTTGAATAATCTTTTTGATTTCTTCAACTGCTTTATCAGTGTGTTCCTTGGCTTTTTCTGTAGATTGCCTTATTTCATTTATGAGGTCATCCCTGATGTCTTGAAGCATTCTGTAAATTAGTTTTTTATATTCTGTACCTGGCAATTCCAGGATTGTATCTTCATTTGGGAAAGATTTTGATTCTTTAGTTTGGGGATTTGTAGAGGCAGTCATGGTCTACTTCTTTATGTGGTTTGATATCGACTGCTATCTCTGAGCTATTTATAAGATATTGTAGTGATTTCTTTTATATTTGCTCACTGAGTCTTATCTTGTTTTGTTTTCTTTCAATATGCATAGGTGGGTTACTAGATTGCACTGTCTTGATTGTCGTAGCCCTTGAATCACTTATGTCCTATTACCAGCTGGTTTGGGCTGTTACAAGATATATACGCCTAAGAGTCCATTCACTATTCTTGAGTAGAATCTGATTTTGGGTCATCAAGTGTGTGGTGCAGACTGTTACCTATCCACCTAGAGAAGTAGTGGTGATAGTTGTGTGCACCAGATTCTAGTAGCAGCAGGGGGTCATACTCCGGGGGGAGCAGGATGCTGACAGGCTTCCCCCAAGTGCCAGCGAGGTAGGTGTGTCTGTATTCCTAAAGCACTTTGGTGGGTGGGCTCTGCAGCTGTACCTTAGGCACCCAATGCAAGTGCCTCTACAGATTGGTAGGTGTCACCATCCTTAGACCCCTAAGGCAGGAGGCTAGGTGGTCGGGGGGAGCTTCAGCCCTCAGTTCCCCCACTGTGGGTCAGTGAGGGCTCTGTTGAATATGCAGAGATATCAGACCTGGGAAACTTGTCTTTCCAGTAAAACAATTACAGTCAGATCCCTATCAGAATTGCCTTTGCATTATAATAGCCACCTTGTTCCCTGTAGGGATGAAAGCCCAAGACTGTGGATCTCATATGCTTGGCTAGAGCCGGTTCTGTATTTTTAGGCCAATTAGGGAAGGATTTTTGGTCCCTGGGTTTTTTGTAGCTGCTTCTCTCAGGCCAGGAGAATGGGTTAGGAAAAGACCAAAAAAAAAAAAAAAAGAAAAGAAAAACCACAGAGCACTTCACTCTCTGGTTCATGAATTTCCAATGTTAATGAAGCCGCTTGGGAAGGGGAGGGGAGGGATCAGATAAATAGGAGAGAGTAGCACCCCGGAATATAGACAAAGTTACTTATTTTATTTGGTGATGACTGTTTTATCTGAGATTCCCGAGAGTTGTGTAGCCTGTGTGCGTTGGCTGGGTCGAGATTGCCCCCAAGGGTCAGGCCCACATCCTGTGCTTGTGCTGTCTCAGAAGCCTTGGTCAGTTCCTCCACTCCCAGTCCAAAGCCCAGCGCCAAGTTTCCCCGGCTGGGACGCCGCACTCCAGGCTCCAAAATCAGTCTCTGCCTCCCAGTGACTTCTCCTCCTGTCAGCCGTGTCACTGTGCTGCCTGCGTGCACTGGCTGGGCTTCCCCCGAGGTCACTTCTGGGGGCTAGGGCTGTGTCCCGTGTTTGCACTATCTCAGGATGCCGTGCTCAGCTCCCCTGCACCCAGTCCAAAGCCCGGCGCCAAGGTTTTCTGACTGGGACACTGGCTCCAGGCTCTGAAAGCAGTCGTTGCTTCCCCATGGTTGTTCGTTCTCAATCTCTGTCACTCAGGTCAACTCTTTAGATCTGTGTTTGATGGTCAGAGTTCGTAGATTGTCATGTATGTGATCGATTCACTTGTTTTTCCGAGTTTTTGTTGCAAGAGGGATCCGAGGTAGCTTCTACCTAGTCAGCCATCTTGACCCCGCCCCAGACCTCCCCATTTCATTTTTGATGATTTCCAATTTTCCCAGATTCATACCTCTTACATTCCAGGTTCCGATTATTAATGGATATTTGCAGCAGTTTCTTCTCATTTTGAGTCTTGCCACATCAGCAAATGAAGGCCCTGAAAGCTTGACTCTATCCGCATCATTAAGGTTGACTCTACTTTGAGGAGGCAGCTCCTCCTCAGTCATCTTTTGAGTGCCTTCCAACCTGGGGGGCTCATCTTCCAGCACTATATCAGACAATGTTACACTGCTATTCATAAGGTTTTCACTGGCTAATGCTTTTCAGAAGTAGACTGCCGGATCCTTCTTCCTAGTCTGTCTTAGTCTGGAAGCTCAGCTGAAACCTGTCCTCCATGCGTGACCCTGCTGATACCTGAATACTGATGACATAGCTTCCAGCATCACAGGAACATGCAAGCCCCCACAGTATGACAAACTGACAGACACGTGGGGGGAAGATCCATATTTATGCCTATTCCCAAGAAAGAACATCCAACCAAATGTGGAAATTTTAGAACAATATCATTAATATCATACGCAAGAAAATTTTTCTGAAGATCATTCAAAAATGGCTGCAGCAGTATATTGACAGGGAACTGTCAGAAATTCAGGCCAGTTTCAGAAGAGGACGTGGAACCAGGGATATCATTGCTGACGTCTGATGGATCCTGGCTGAATGCAGAGAATACCAGAAGGATGTTTACCTGTGTTTTCTTGACTATGCAAAGGCATTTGACTGTGTGGATCATAACAAATTATAGATAACATTGTGAAGAATGGGAATTCCAGAACTCTTAATTGTGCTCCTGAGGAACCTTTCCATAGATCAAGAGGCAGTTGTTCGGATAGAACAAGGGCATACTGATTGGTTTAAAGTCAGGAAAGGTGTGTGTCAGGGTTGTATTCTTTCACCATACCTATTCAATCTGTATGCTGAGCAAATAATCCGAGAAGCTGGACTATACGAAGAAGAATGGGGCATCAGGATTGGAGGAAGACTCATTAAGAACCTGCGTTATGCAGATGAAACAACCTTGCTTGCTGAAAGTAAAGAAGACTTGAAGCACTTACTAATGAAGATCAAAGACCACAGCCTTCAGTATGGATTGCACCTCAACATAAAGAAAACAAAAATCCTCACAACTGGACTAATGAGCAAGATCATGATAAATGGAGAAAAGATTGAAGTCATCAAGGATTTCCTTTTTACTTGGGTCCACAATCAATAGTCATGGAAGCAGCAGTCAAGAAATCAAAAGACACATTGCATTGAGTAAATCTGCTGCAAAGGACCTCTTTAAAGCAGCAAAAAGCAAAGATGTCACCTTGAAGACTAGGGTGTGCATGATCCAAGCCATGGTATTTTCAATCGCATCATATGCATGTGAAAGCTGGACAATGAATAAGACTGAAGAAGAATTGCGGCCTTTGAATTGTGGTCTTGGCAAAAAATATTGAATATACCATGGACTGCCAAAAGAACGAACAAACCTGTCTTAGAAGAAGTACAACCAGAATGCTCCTTAGAAGCAAGAATGGCGAGACTGCATCTTACATACTTTGGACATGTTGTCAGGAGGGATCAGTCCCCAGAGAAGGGCATCATGCTTGGCAGAGTACAGGGTCAGTGGAAAAGAGGAAGACACTCAACGAGGTGAACTGACGCAGTGGCTGCAACAATGAGCTCGAGCATAGCAGCGATTGCGAGGAATGGCTCAGGACCAAGCAGTGTTTCATTCTATTGTGCATAGGGTCTCTATGAGTCGGAACTGACTCGACAGCACCTAACAACAATAACAATACAAAAGCAACAGCCAACATCATTCTTAATGGAGAAAGGCTGAAAACATTCCCCTTGAGAACAGGAACAAGACAAGGATGCCCTTTATCATTATTCCTATTTAACATTGTGCTAGAAGTCCTAGCTAGAGCAATAAGGCAAGAAAAACAAATAAAGGGCATACAAATAGGAAATGAAGAAGTAAAACTGTCCCTATTTGTGAATGATAATACACTATACACAGACAACTCAAAGGACTCCACAAGAAAACTACTGGAACTAAAAGGAAGTTTCAGCAGAGCGGCAGGATATAAGATACACATACAAAAATCAGTTGAATTACTATACACCAATAAAGAGAATGATGAAATGGAAGTCAGGGAAACAATACCATTTCTAATAGACCCTAAAAAAAAAAAAAAAACTTAGGAAAAAATCTAACCAGGGATGTAAGAGACCCATACAAAGAAAACTATAAAATACTACTGCAAGAAAACAAAAGAGATCTACATAAGTGGAAAAACATGCCATGCTCATGGATAGGTAGACTCAACATTGTAGAAATGACAATTTTATCCAGAGCAATCTACAAAAACAATGCAATCCCTATCCAAATATCAAAAACGTTCTTTAAAGAGATAAAAAGCAAATCATTAACTTTATGTGGAAAGGGAAGCAGGCCTAAATAAGTAAAGCACTATTGAAGAAGAAGAAAAAAGTAGGAGGACTTGCACTACCTGACCTCAGAACCTACAAAGCTACAGTAGTCAAAACTGCCTTGTACTGGTACAATGACAGATACATTGACCAATAGAACAGAATTGAGAACCCAGATGTAAATCCATCCACCTATGGTTATCTGATCTTTGACAAGGGCCCAAAACCCATCAAATTGGGAAACAGTAGCCTTTTTAACAAATGGTGCTAGCAAAACTGGATGCCCTTCTGCAAAAAAGAAATGAAAAGGAACCCATACCTCACACCATGCACAAAAGCTAATTCAAAATTATTAAAGACCTAAATATAAAACCAAAAACTATAAAGATCATAAAACTTAAAATAAGGTCAATGCTAGAGGTCCTGATATGCAACATTAACAGGATAAAAGCCATAACTAACAACACACAAACTCCAGAAGATAAGCTAGATAACTGGGATCTTCTAAAAATTAAACACGTGTGCTCATCAAAAGACTTCACCAAAAAAGTAAAAACAGAACCTACAGACTGGGAAAAAAATTCAGGCTATGAGAAATCTGACAAAGGTCTAATCTCTAAAATCTACAGGAAAATCCAACACCTGTACAACAAAAAGACAAATAATCCATCTAAAAATGGGCAAAGGAAATGAACAGACACTTCACCAAAGAAGACATTCAAGTGGCTAACAGACACATGAGGAAATGCTGGAGATCACTAGCCATTAGAGAAATGCAAATCAAACCGACAATGAGATACCATCTTACCACGGCACTACTGGCATAAACCAAAAAAAACAGAAAATAACAAATGTTGGAGGCTGCAGGGAGATTGGAACTCTTATGCTCTGCTGGTGGGAATGCAAAATGGTACAACTGTTTTGGAAAACAACATGGCGTTTCCTTAGAAAGCTAGAAATAGAAATACCATATGATCCAGCAATCCCACACCTAGGAATATATCCTAGAGAAATAAGAGCCGTCACACGAATAGACATATGCACACCCATGTTCATCACAGCATTATTCACAATAGAGAAAAGTTGGAAACAACCTAGATGCCCATCAGCAGATGAATGGATAGACACACTATGGTACCTACACACAATGGAGTACTACTCAACGATAAAGAACTGATGAATCTGTGAAGCATCTCACAACATGGATGAATCTGGAGGGCATTATGCTGAGTGAAATAAGTCAATCACAAAAGGACAAATATTGTATGTCACCACTACTATAAAAACTCATGAAAAGGTTTACACACAAAAAGAAACAATCTTTGATGGTTTTGAGAGAGGGGAGGGTCGGGAGGGAAAAAAACTAAATAGACAATAGGTGAGTGGTGACTTCGGTGAAGTGCAGGACAGTGCAGAATACTGGCAAAGCCAGTACAACTTGTACAAGGCAAGGTAAAAAAAAAAAAGAATATAGTCATTGAAATATTGTTTATACTAGCAAAAAATCAACAGGGAATTGGATAAATTGTGGTATAATCACAAAATGGCATACAGCATTTGCATTTCTTGTATGTATCAACATGGAAAAATCTGAAAAACATACGGTGGAAAGAAAAAGTAAGTTTGGGGGAATATTATTTAAATAAAGTTTGAGAATGTTCAAAATAACTGTGTGTGCTGTTTTTGCATATTACATGTGTAATAGTCAGACTGAGGAGGAATTGATGCCTTTGAATTACAGAGTTCCGAAGAACATTGAATATACCATGGACTGCCAGGAGAATGAACAGATCTGTCTTGGAAGTGCTCCATAGAAGCAAGGATGGTGCCTGAGTGAGAGATAAATGCTAATGGCTATGGACTATTGAGGTTTTTGTGGTTAGCTGGTATTACTGCAATAACAGTTTGTTGTTGTTAGGTGCAATTGAGTTGGCTCAGACTCATAGCGATCTTATGAAAAACAGAACAAAATGTTGCTCATCCTGCACCATCTTCATGATTGTTGCTATGTTTGAGTCCATTGTTGTGGCTGTGTGTCAATCCATCTCAGTGAGGGTTTTGTTGACCCTCTACTTTACCAACCATGATGTTCTTTTGTAGCGATTGGTCTTTCCTGATGACATCTCCAAACTAAGTGAGCTGAAGTCTCAGCATCCTTGCTTTTAAGGACCGTTCTGATTGTCGTTCTTCTAAGACTGATTTGTTAGTTCTTCTGGCAGCCTACAGTATATTTAATATTCTTCGCCAACACCAAAGTTCATATGCATCAATTCTTTTCCTGTCTTTCTTTTTTATTGTCCAGTTTTCCAATGCATATGAGGTGATTGAAAAGACCATGGCTTGGGTCAGGTGTGTTTTAGTTATCAGAACAAGTTTACTCCTCTTTAATATGGAAACAAATTGTACATAGCTTGCAGTGGTATTGTGAGGATTAAGTGAAATATATAAACTGAATGTCTCGGATTTCAACACCCTGAGAGCACAACAGCAGTCACGTTAATATTGATCGCTGGTTGGTGATGGCTCCTCTACCAGTTAGGAAATTCTCTGCCTGTAAGGGGTTCTATAAACAGTCCTCATATTGCTCAGTGCTGTGGTCCTCCCCTACCAGGGTACTGCTCTAAGTTTGGACTCAGTGCCTACTGATTTGTTCAGGCTGGTCATTTTGTAGGAATACAGTGAAGACTCACCAAAATAGCACAGGACTTGATTATCATGAAGTGTGACAGCTTGGCTCCTTTATTTACTTAGTAAGTATCTATCAAGTGCCTACTATGTTTCAAGAAGTGAATTATAGTGGTACACTAAGCTAGAGTCAGGACTTAAAGTAATTGTTTTGATACAGGGAACAAGGGTAGATGATATTCTCTTCATCGTTTATACTCAATTAGGGAGACTTACAGACTGGTAGGGCTCCAGACAGTCAGAGATTAGTGAAATTGCTCTTTTAATTTTAAAATTAAAATTAAATTAAAATTACGAGGGGGGGAGGGAGGGAGGGTGGGAGAGGGTTTTTTGCTGATTAATCAGTAGATAAGAACTGCTTTAGGTGAAGGGAAAGACAACACTCAATACATGGAAGGTCAGCTCAATTGGACTGGACCAAAAGCAAAGAAGTTTCCGGGATAAAATGAATGCTTCAAAGGTCAGGGGAGCAAGTGCGGGGGTCTGGGGAACATGGTTTGCGGGGACTTCTATGTCAATTGGCAAAATAATTCTATTATGAAATCATTCTGCATCCCACTTTGAAATGTGGCGTCTGGGGTCTTAAATGCTAACAAGCGGCCATCTAAGATGCAGCAATTGGTCTCAACCCACCTGGAGCAAAGGAAAATGAAGAACACCAAGGCCACACGACAACTAAGAGCCCAAGAGACAGAAAGGGCCACATGAACCAGAGACCTACATCATCCTGAGACCAGAAGAACTAGTTGGTGCCCGGCCACAGTCGATGACTGCCCTGACAGGGAGCACAGCAGAGGACCCCTGAGGCAGCAGGAGATCAGTGGGATACAGACCCCAAATTCTCATAAAAAGACCAAACTTAATGGTCTGACTGAGACTGGAGGAATCCCAGCGGCCATGCTCCCCAGACCTTCAGTTGACATAGGACAGGAACCATCCCCGAAGACAACTCATCAGACATGAAAGGGACTGGTCAGCGGGTGGGAGAGAGACGCTGATGAAGAGTGAGCTATTTATATCAGGTGGACACTTGAGATTGTGTTGGCAACTCTTGTCTGGAGGGGGGATGGGAGGGTAGAGAGAGAGGGAAGCCGGCGAAATTGTCAAGAAAGGAGAGACTGAAAGGGCTGACTCAAGAGGGGGAGAGCAAGTGGGAGTAGGGAGTGAGATGTATATAAACTTATATGTGACAGACTGGATTTGTAAACGTTCACTTGAAGCTTAATAAAAGTTATTAAAAAAAAAATGACAAAAAAAAATATTTCTGGAATGGCAGAGTTAAGAAAAGATTCTCTGACAGCTACAATAGTAAAGCCAAAATAGTTCTCTCCTACAGCCCTTGTGGTTCACAGTCTGCCTAAAGTCAAGTTCCTCCCAGACTCAGTCAGTCCTTTCCCATTCATGGACCTCAAGTCTGTCACACTCCTGTGCATGTCTGATCCCCAACCACAAACAGGAATCAAGACATTTTCCATACTCCATGGAAATTGGTCTGCAAATAGATTCTTGAGAGGTGAGGCATCCTCTAAGTACACTCCACGGATAGATCGGGTTTTGTTAAGGTCCCTGCTATAGAAATAATGGAGGAAAGGAAAATTGAACTTGGTTTGGAGCACATGGAATGAAAAGAGAAGGGCCATAAGTCTTTACATCCATTGTGTAAAAAGTTCAATCATTATATTTTAGACATTAAAGACAACTCAGATATGACAGGGTTAGACGAGTGAAGTAAACCCTGGGTGGGTATTCGGTTGCTCAATGTTACACAGTGGGTGGTATGAAAGAGGTTTCCCTACCTTGGGTGATTTCATAACTGTGGGCCCCAGAAATCCTTTGGGTGATGAAATTATTGTAAGGCCTTTATCATGGATAGGATTATGTCCTTCAAAAATGTATGTTGAAGTCCTAACTACTGGTACCTATGAACGTGACTTTGTTTGGAAATAGGGTCTTTGATGATGTTATTAGTTGATGGAAGACCATACCAGAGTAGGGTGAGTCTAAACCCAATCTGACTGGTGTCCTATAAAAGAGGAGAACGAACAGATGCAGGAAGTACTGCCATGTGACTATGGAGTTATACTACAGCTGCAAGCCAAGGAACTCCTTGGCTACCAAACCCATTGTCGCTGAGATTATTTGGGCTTATAGCGACCCTATAGGACAAAATAGAACTACCCCATAGGGCTTCCAAGGAGTACCTGGTAGATTCACACCGCTGACCTTCTGTTTAGCAGCTGAACCAGACACTGAGAAAAACCAAAACCCATTACTGTTTAATCGATTCTGACTCATAGTGACCCTATAGGACAGAGTAGAACTATCTCACAGGGTTTCCAACGCTATAAGCTTTATGGAAGCAGACTGCCACGTCTTTCTCCCACAGAGCAGCTGGTGGGTTCAGACTACCAGCCTTTCGACTGACAGCTGAGAACTTAACCACTGCACCACCAGGGCTCCACTGAGAGAGGCAAGAAAGGATCTTCCCCTTGAGCCCTCAGAAGGAGTATGACCCTGCCAACACCCTGAATTTAGACTACTATCCTCCAGACTGTGAGAAAATAAATACCTGTTTAAAGCAACCCAGTTTGTGGTATTTTGTTACGGCAGCCCCAGGAAGTATGATGCACATAAACATTTCCTAAAGCTGTAAAAAATAATTACTGCTATCGATCCTTTAGAAGCTTTTTTGTCACTGTATTTGTATTTGGAGGTTTGAATGGGACCCCCACATATACTCAATGTGGGAACCACTTTGTAGTCTTCTGGGCTGGCCCCAGCTGCCCTGGCCTGTGGTTCTACCCGTATAGCTCTGTTCTTGTTCTTCAAAGCTGTGAGACCTTGAGACACAGTCTTTGTCTGAGCGATGTGGAGGCAAGCAGTATGACTGGACTTCTCAAACCTACATTCACCTCTGAGACATGCTGACTCTTAACCATGCTGCTGGGGGAGGCTGAATTCAGAGAGAGTGTGCCTGAAAGAGACACTTAGTCAAAAACAGCCCTAGGAAGGAGGGGGCAGACTGGAGCCAGGCCTCAGAGCCTCGCTAACCAACAACACCCTTTCTTAGTCTACGGCCTCTTTAGCAAGGAGTTCTACCTGGCTGAGCAGCTTGGCCACAGAGGGTGACATGAAATGTGAGCCAGTCTAGTTCTGGAAGATCAACCCTGTACATATTCTTCATGGACTGAATAGAAACAAGAAAATAAGAGTTCTCCTTTCAAGGTGGCAGCCAGCTTTTGTTCCTAATCCCTGGTCCTTACGTTAACTCATTACAGGAATGACCCTTGGTATTTCTAATGCCTCAGACTTGACTCTAGATAATAATCTTCATTTCTCTAAGTGACTTGTGGAAGTTGCTTGCTATTCTGCAAGCTCCGGGAGCTATCAGAGGGCTAGCTTCAGCTTCTTGACCCATTGAGGGGGCAACAGTCTGGTGGCCACAGTTTGTTTTCTTCCTTGCAAAGTTTCCAGAAAGCAAGCCCAGGCCTCTTCACAGCCTGCCTTCTCTGAGCTTGGGCAGATTACCCAGTAAGCAAGGTAACCTGGGATTACTTGTGCATATTTACTAATCAAAGATGTGGTGAAAACCATGTAAAATTGATCATTACAGATGACCTTCCTTACTGGGTACTCCATCCCTCTCAGGGGCTGTAAATTTGAAAAGAGGCTTCGGTTCTGTAGGAAGGTGCTGTGTGGTTGGGCAAGAGACAGATGCCAGCCATACCTAGAGGCAGAATCTTTGAGGTGGTGAAAAATTGTCCACTACCGATGATCTGGTAAGCAAAGTAAGCACTGTGCTTACCTTGCCTATTGGCTACTCTGCTCCTGTCTGAGCTCACTCACTGCTGAGTTCCCAAGGTCATGCTTACCAGTTGGGGCACTTGTCACTATGGGCCATCTGCTCTACTCTCTCCTAAACATTCTTCCTTACTATTGCCTGAGATATTATGTGTACATCCTCACTTCCACGCACTTGTTAGGGACTGTTGAAATGACTCCAACTCGTAGTGACCGTGTGTATAATAGAACAAAATGTTGCCCAAGTCCTGCACCATCCTCACAATAGTAGGTGCGTTTGAGCTCATCGTTGCAGCCACTGTGTCAATCCATCTCACCGAGGAGCTTCCTCTTTTTCCCTGACCCATGCTTAGGTATGTCTTCTCATCTGATGTGCCGCCTCCTATTCTCCTGAGTAAATCCTGTCCTTCAAGGCTCAGCCCCCACCTCCATGATTATCTCACACTTAACTGGCTACCATTATTGCTCCCAATCATTGAATGCTTTGTAACATCTAGTATTATTTTGGTACTAGGGTTGCAAATTTATTTACACTACACTCAGTTTCAGTGTCTTGAGATTTTATTCAATTTCCGTGCCCAGTGTTATAAATCACAGAGATATTTATCATTCCGTTCCAATAGATCAGCAAAAAGCTAAAGAGTAGCTTTTGTATTATTGCACATTCCCAATAGGAGCCCTAGCGGCATAGTGGCTACGAGCTTGGCTGCTAACCAGAAGGTTGGCAGTTTGAATCCACCAGCTGCTCCTTGGAAACCCTATGGGACAGTTCTACGCTGTCCTGCAGGATCGCTATGAGTCAGAATTGACTCAATGGCACATAATGACAACACTCAGATATGCATCAGAAATGTATTTACTTTATTTTGCCTACAATCTAGTCTTCCTTTGAGTGTGCATCTTCTGGGTTTTGGTGGGGGTATTTATGGGTTGCATTGTCCCCCAAAAAGATATGTCCAAGTCCTAAGTCCCAGTACCTGTGAATATGACCTTATTTGGAAAAATAGCCTTTGTCAATATAATTAGTTAACGTGCAGTCATACTGGAGCAGGGTAGGCCCTAATCTAATATGGCTGGTGTCCTTACAAAAAGAGAAGAGACAGAGACACGCAGGGAAAACACCATGGGAGTGAGACTTCCTCTTCCTTCCCTTGTTATACTCCTTCAACCATACAGCCTAGTTTTCACAAGCGGAAGGGGTACTATCTCTACTGGTAGAAAAATTTGTGATCTGGTCCTCCAGACCTACCCCTTGCTATACTAAAAACATTTAGGAAATCACTCTTTCTCTGCAGGTAGGCTTAATTTTGAAGGCCATTATTCTGTTAATCAAGGCAAATATCTGCTTTCTTCAACTCTGGGGTGATAAGCTACAAGGCTCTATCCCTGAGGGGGAAAGCTGCAAAGAAACAAGAAGTATAAAGAAAATTAAAATACATTGGTTTAATATTTGCAAATATTATCCCCGTTTCATCTTGTTTAACACTGCTTTTATCTTTTTATATTTGTTAGCCTTGTTTCTCCAAATAAGTAAAATACTTATTTTATACCCCACAGAGTAAAATCACACAAGAAAATTTAGAATAAATTTTTATAGTGTTACGGATATACATTGAACCACACATATTTGAAGAATACAATCTGATGACTTTTGACATATGTACACACCTGTGAAACCATCACCACAATCAAGATAGTGAATATATCCATCACTTCCAGAAGTTTCCTCATGCCCCTTTAAAAATATCTTTCCTTCCTCTCCTTCCAAGCACCAACTCTCCCTGCCCTAGGCAATGATCTATTGGCTTTCTGTCATTATATATTAGTTTGCACTTTCTAGAATTTAATATAAATGTAATCATTTGCTATGCACTCTGTTTTGTTTGCCACTCCTATTCAGTTTGATTATTTCGATATTTGTCTACGCTTTGTGCGTATCAATAGCTCATTCCTTTTTATTGCTGAATAACGTTCCATTATACAGATATATCACTATTTGTTTATTCATTCTTTTATTCAGGGACATTTGCGTTGTTTCTAGTTTGGGACCCTTACAAAGAAAGCTTCTGTGAACATTAGTATACACGTGGACATATGTCTTCATTTCTCTTGGGTATATAGCTAGGAGCGGAATGGCTGGGCTATATGGTAAGCAGAGTTGCCAAATTTAGTAAATAAAAATACAGGACACTTGATTAAATCTGAATTTCAGATAAACAACTAGAAATTGTTTATTATAAGTATGTCCCATGTGGAAAATTTGAGATATATTTATATTAAAAAAGTTTTTTTGTTGTTTATCTGAAATTCAAATTTACCTGTGCAGCTTGTATTTTCCCTGGCACTCATCTGGAATTTCTATTCTGTTTCATTTATTTACATGTCTATCTTTACACCAATATCACATTATTTTAATAATTTTTTTCTATCTTTACACCAATATCACACTATTTTAATAACTATAGCTTTATAGTAAGTCTTCTTTATATCAGGTAGTAAAAGTCTTCTAGCTTTTTTCTTTTTTTCCAATATCATTTTAGTTACCCCAGGTCCTGTGCCTTTGTATACGACATTTAAATAAAATTCCAGATAAATTTTAACAACAGCTTGGCAATTTCTACAAATATTCCTGCGGGGATTTTGATTGGGAAGCATTGAATCTGTAACTCAGTTTGGAGAGGATTGACATCTTGAAACTATTAAGGTTTTTGGTCCATGAACATGGTATATATCTCCATTAAATTAAAATTAAACAAAAATCAAACCTGTTGCCATAGAGTTGATTCCTATTCACCAATCCAATAGGACAGAGTAGAACTGCCCCCACAGGGTTTCCTAGGCTGTAATCTTTATGGAAGCAGACTGCCACATCTTTCTCCCTCAGAGCAGCTGATGGGTTCAAACCACCAACTTTTTGGTTAGCAGCTGGGTGCTTAACCACTGAGCAACCAGGGCTCCTTTCCATTAAATTAGGGTTTCTTTAATTTCTCTCAGCAATGTTTTCAGTTTTTAGTTCATAGGTCTTGCAAATCTTTCTTTAAATTTATCCCGAAGTATCTCATTTTTTGATGCACTTATAAATATAATTATTTAAAATTTTTTCATATTTCAATTGCTTGTTACTAATATATTAAAATATAATTTATTTTTTGTATATTGATTTTGTATCCTGTAAGCTTGCTAAGCTCACTGAGTTATTCTAGTATCTTTTTTGAATATTCCTTAGAATTTTTTACAAAGTACTTCCAGTAAAATGTTGACTAGAAGTGGTAAGAGCAAACATTCTTGCTTTTTCCCAATCTTACGGGGAAAGCATTTAATCTTTCATCATCAAGCAGAATGTCAACTGTAAGTCTTTTGTAGATGACCTTTATCAGTTTGTGAAATATCCATTCTCTTCCTAGTTTTCAGTATAGTTTTATCATTAAGGAGTGTTGGATTTTGTCAATTTTTTTTTTTTTCCTGCAGCCATTGAGAAGGCCATATGTTTTATCTTCTTTAGTTTGTTAAAATAGTGAATGACATTGATTAGTTTTCAAATGTTAAATCAATCTTCCATTCCTGGGGTAAACTATACTTAGTCATGATGTATTATCTTTTTTATTAATTGATAGTCCAATTTGCTAATATTTCATTAAGGGTTTTTTTTTTTTTTTTTACTTTTTTGAAATAATTAAGTTTTAAGGGAAGATAATCTGCCTTTATAAATTTTCATTCTGTTTTTCCCAATTGAGACAATATTTTTCACATTATGCAAATATATAGGATAGATTTAACAAAAAGATGGAAAATATTTAAGTAACTTTTTAAAATACCTTTCTTACTAAAGAAATAATTTTATAATAAACCTATGACAACTATTTTAACAATATATTTTTTATTTGTGTTATAGATAACATTCTTTTCCATGGAATAGCCCATTTAATTTCTTTTCTACCATGAAAAATACTGCATCTCTCTCTCTTTTTTTTTTATGAAAGACAAGTAATCTTTTATGCAGTCGAACTCAACACAGATGTTACAGGAGTTTGTTCATTCTATGAAAGGATGCAGCTTATCCTTGTGGGGACAGCAGAGACTGTGAAACCTGGCAGACCTACTTTTAAATTTGGCTTTACCACTTCCCAGTTATGTGACCTTGAACAAGGTATATTCCCTCCTGCAATGACATTAGTTTTTCATCAGATTAAGTAGCCAGTAAAGCACAGGACTCCTGTGATGGTTAAGTTGGTCAGGTTATGTTGTTGTTGTTGTTGTTAGGTGCTGTCAAGTCATTTCCGACTCATCGTGTTTTTTATCCATTCTACCACTGTCTTTTTATTGGTGCATTTAATCCATTTACATTCAGCACAATTATTGATAGGTATGAGTTTGTTTGTTTTTATGAGTTTAGTGCTGTCACTTTTCTATGCTCTGAAATGCCTTTAGTAGTAATAGTGTTAACTCTTCTCTGAAAGTTTGGTAGAATTCTCCAGTGAAGCATGAGGGCCAGGGCTTTTTTTTTGTTGGGAGTTTAATTACCTTTTCAATTTCTTCTTTGGTTATGGGTTTATTTAGTTGTTCTACTTCTGTTTGTGTTAGTTTAGGCAGGTAGTGTATTTCTAGAAATTTGTCCGTTTCTTCTAAGTTTTCAAATTTGTTTGAGCACATTTTTTCATAGTATTCTGTTATGATTATTTTAATTTCATCTGAGTCTGTTGTGATATCACCCATCTCATTTCTTATTTGAGTTATTTGCTTTCTCTTCTGTTTTTCTTTTGTCAGTTTGGCCAGTGGTTTATCTATTTTGATGATCTTGTCAAAGAACAAGCTTTTGGTCTTGTTAACTCTTTCAATTGTTTTTCTATTTTTTATTACTTTTTAAAAAATTACTTCCTTTCTTCTGGTGCCTGAGGGCCTCTTTTGCTGCTCTGTGTTTATTACCATAAATTGACCTCTGAGCACTGCTTTTGCTATGTCCCAAAGGTTCTGATAGGATGTGTTTTCATTCTCATTTGATTCCGTGAATTTCTTTATTCTGTCCTTAATTTCTTCTATAACTCAGCAGTTTCTGAGCAAGATGTTCGGTTTCCACGTATTTGATTGATTTCCCTTGCTTTTTCTGTTACTGATTTCTACTTTTATGGCTTTATGGTCAGAAAAAATGCTTTATAGTATTTCAAAGCTTTGGATTCTGTTAAGGCTTCTTTGTGGCCTAAGAATGGCCTATTCTGGAGAAAGTTCCACTTGCTTTGGGAAAGAAAGTATACTCGGCTGCTGTTGGGTGGAGCGTTCTGTATAAGTCTATGAGATCAGGTTGGTTGATTGTGGCATTTAGATCTTCTGTGTCTTCATTGAGCTTCCTGGATGTTGTGTCTTTCATTGAAAGTGGTGCATTGAAGTCTCCCACTATTATAGTGGAGCTGTGTATTTCTCTTTTAAATGCTGTTAGAGTTTGTTTTATGTATTTTGGAGCCCTGTCATTGGGTGAGTAAATATTTTTATGGTTATGTCCTCCTGGTGTATTGACCCTTCAATCGTTATATAGTGTCCTTCTTTGTCTTTTATAATGGATTTTGTTTTAAAGTCAATTTTATCTGGGGTTATTATTGCCACTCCTGCTTTTTTTGGACTGTTGTTTGCTTGATATATTTTATTCCATCCTATGAGTTTTAGTTTGTTTTGTGTCTTTAACTCAAAGGTGTGTCTCTTGTAGGCAGCATGTAGATAGATTTTTTTTTTTTAATCCATTCTGCCATTCTGTCTCTTTATTGGTGCATTTAGTCCATTTACATTCAGCATAATTTTTGATAGATATGAGTTTAGTGCTGTCATTTTGATTTTTTTTTTATGTGTTGTTGACAATTTCTTTGTTCCACTTTATTTTCTACGCTGAGTTGATTTTCTTTATATATTTTCTTTTCACCTTTTTCATTGTTGTTGATTTTGTATTTGCTGAGTCTTTGTGTTTTTCTTGTTTTTTATTTTGATGTGTAAGATTGTTAGTTTCCTTTGTGGTTGCCTTAATATTTACCTCTATTTTTCTAAGTTTAAACCAACCTTTTATTTCTTTATATCTCCTTGACCTCCTTTCCATATGAAAGATTTACGACTACATTAGTTAGACCCTCTTTCTTGTTTCAATGTTGTCATCTTTTACATATTGACATCCCTATTTCCCCATTTTCAGTGTTTTAGCTTTGATTTATTTTTGTGACTTCCCTATCTGGGTTGATATCTGGTTGTTCTGTCCTGTGTTCTAGTCTTGGGTTTTTACCTGATGTTATTGTTTTTCTAACCACAGAACCCCGTTTAGTATTTCTTGTAATTTTGGTTTGGTTTTTGCAAATTCTCTAAACTTTGTTTATCTGGAAATGCCCTAATTTTACCAGTTAAGGATTTTTATTTTTATGTTTATGAGGGATATTGATCATAGTTTTCTTTTTTCTGTGATTTCTTTGTCTGATTTTAGTATCAAGGTAATACTGGCTTCATAAAATAAGTTCAGAAGTGTTTCCTCTTTTCTGGAAGAGTTTGTGTATAGCTGATATTATATTTTTCTTAATTGGAATTCACTACTCATACCATTGAGGCCTGAAATTTTCTTTGTGGGAAGGTTTTTAACTATAAATGCAATTTCTTTAAAAACTGTAGGCTTAATAAGTTACCTTTGGTAATTTATGTCTTTGAAGAGAATTTAAATTTTTTATTTAAATTGCCAAATTTATTGACATGAACTTTATTTTAACAGTCACTTATACTTTTGTGTGGAATCTGTACTGATGCCCCCTTCTTTATTCCTGATATTAGTAATTTTTTGTCTTTTCTATAGTACTTTATCAATATTTTTTTTCCCAAAGACTGAGATTTTTATTTCATTGATTTTCTTTATTGTTTTTATGGTTTTAATTTAATTGTTTTCTGATCCTTTATTATTTCTTTCCTTCTGCTTACTTTGAGTTTAGTTTGTTCTTATTTTTCCCTCTAATTTCTTAAGGTAGAAGTTTAGATCATTGATGTGAGATCTATCTTGCTCTTATAAATACTTAATATTATAAAGTTTTCTCTAAGCTTTGCTTTAGCTGTATCCCAAAAATTTTGATACGTTAATTTTTATTCATTCAATTCAAATATTTTCTGATTTCTTTTGTGATATCTTCTCTGGCCAATGGATTATTTAGCAGTGAGTTATTTATTTCTGCCTATTCTAGTTGTTTTATTTTTGTTGATTTCTAATTTATTTTCATTTATGTTTAAGACTATATTCTGTCAGATCTCTATATTTTGAAATCTATTGAGTCTTGTTTTATAGGTTGTTTTGTGGTTCAACATGTGGTCTAATGGATCCAAATGGATCAAAGACCTAAATATAAAACCTAAAATGATAAAGATCATGGAAGAAAAAATAGGCACAATGCTAAGGGCTCTACTACATGGCATAAATACAATACAAACCATAACTAACAGTGCACAAACACCAGAAGATAAACTAGATAATGGAGTTCCTAAAAGTTAAACACTGATGATCATCAAAAGACTTCACAAAAGAGTAAAAAGAGAACCTACAGATTTGGAAAAAAAATTCAGTTACAACGTATATGACAAGGGTCTAATCTCTAAAATCTGTAGAATACATCAACACCTCAACAACAAAAAGGCAAATAATCAAATCAAAAAATGGGCAAAGGATATGAACAGACATATCACTGAAGAAGACACTCAGACAGCTAACAGACAACTGAGGAAATGCTCTAGAGAAGTGCAAATCAAAACTGCAATGAGATACCATCTCATTCAGATATTACTGGCACTAATCGAAGAAACAGAAAATAGCAAATATTGGAGAGCCTTGAAGATTATAACCCGGAGTTGAAGAGAGCAGGTATTTGACTTCATTAACAGAATAACGTGTTTAAAAATGAAGCCTACCCTTCACTGCAGAGTTCTGGCAAACATTAAGAGAAGAATTAACACCACTACTCCTAAAGGTAGTTCAGATCATGGAAAAGGATACAATACTCCCAAACTCATTCTATGAAGCCAGTATATCCCTGATACCAAAATCAGGTAAAGACACCACAAAAAAAGAAAATTACAGACCTATATCCTTCATGAACTTAGATGTAAAAATCCTCAACAAAATTCTAGCCAATAGAATTCAACCACAAATCAAAAAAATAATTCACCCTGACCAAGTGGGATTCATACCAGGCATGCAGGGATGGTTCAACATTAGAAAAACAATTAGTGTAATCCATCATATAAATAAAACAAAAGACAAGAACCACATGATATTATCAATCAATGCAGAAAAGGCATTTGACAAAGTTCAACACACATTCATGATAAAAACTCTCAGCAAAATAGGAATTGAAGGAAAATTCCTCAACATAATAAAGGGCGTTTATACAAAGCCAACAGCCAACATCATCCTAAATGGAGAGAGTCTGAAAGCATTCCCCCTGAGAGCGAGAACCAGACAAGGAAGCCCTTTATCACCACTCTTATTCAACATCGTGCTAGAGGTCCTAGCCAGAGAAATTAGGCTAGGTAAAGAAATAAAAGGCATCCAGATTGGTAAGGAAGAAGAAAAATATCTTTATTTGCAGATGACATGATCTTATACACAAAAAACCCTAAAGAACCCTCAAGAAAATGACTGAAACTAATAGAAGAGTCCAGCAGAGTATCAGGACACAAGATAAACATACAAAAATCAGTTGGATTCCTCTGCACCAACAAAAACAACATCGAGGAGAAAGTCACCAAATCAATACCATTTACAGTAGCTCCCAAGAAGATAAAATCCTTAGGAATAAATCTTACCAGAGATGTAAAAGACCTATACAAAGAAAACTACAAGACAGTACTGCAAGAAACCAAAAGAGACCTACATAAGTGGAAAAACACACCTTGCTCATGGATAGGAAGACTTAACATTGTAAAAATGTCTATTCTGCCAAAAGCCATCTATACATACAATGCAATTCTGATCCAAATTCCAACGACATTTTTTAATGAGATGGAGAAACAAATCACCAACTTCATATGGAAGGGAAAGAGGCCCCGGATAAGTAAAGCATTACTGAAAAGGAAGGACAAAGTGGGACACCTCACTCTACCTGATTTTAGAACATATTACACAGCCACCGTAGTCAAAACAGCCTGGTACTGGTACAACAACAGATACATAGAACAATGGAACAGAATTGAGAATTCGGACATAAATCCACCCACATATGAGCAGCTGGTAATTGACAAAGGCCCAAGGTCTGTTAAACGTGGAAAAGAGAGTCTGTTTAACAAATGGTGCTGGTATAACTGGATACCCATCCACAAAAAAATTAAACAAGGCCCATACCTCACACCATGCACAAAAACTAACTCAAAATGGAGAGCGGGGAGGAGGGAGGGAAAGAGGTATTCACTAATTAGATAGTAGAAAAGAACTATTTTAGGTGAAGGACAAGACAACACACTACACAGGAAAGGTTAGCACAACTGGACTAAACCAAAAGCTAAGAAGTTTCCTGAATAAACCGAATGCTTCAAAGGCCAGTGTAGCAGGGGCAGAGGTTTGGGTGACCATGGTTTCAGGGGACATCTAGGTCAATTGGCATAATAAAATCTATGAAGGAATCATTCTCCTTCCCACTTTGAAGAGTGGTGTCTGGGATCTTAAAAGCTAGAAAGTGGCCATCTAAGATGCATAAGTTGGTTTCAACCCACCTGGAACAAAGGAGAATGAACAGCAAAGACACAAGGTAATTATGAGCTTGAGAGACAAAAAGGGCCACATCAACCAGAGACTACATCGGCCCAAGACCAAAAGAACTAGATGGTGCCCCGCTACAATGGATGATTGCCCTGGCAGGTAACACAACAGAGAACCCCTGAGGGAGCAAGAGAGCAGTGGGATGCAGACCCCAAATTCTCATAAAAAGACCAGACTTAATGGTCTGACTGAGACTAGAAGGACCCCGAGGTCATGGTCCCCAGACCTTCTGTTAGCCTAAGATAGGAACCATTCCCAAAGCCAACTCTTCAGACAGGGATTGGACTGGACCATGGGATAGAAAATGATACTGGTAAAGAGTGAGCTTCTTGGACCAAGTAGATGCATGAGACTATGTGGGCAGCTCCTGTCTGGAGGGTAGATGAGAAGGCAGAGGGTGTCAGAGGCTGGCCTAATGGACACGAAAGTAGAGAGTGGAGAGAAGGAGTGTGCTGTTTCATCAGAGGGAGAGCAACTAGGAGTATATAGCAAGGTGTATATAAATTTTTATATGAGAGAATGACTTGATTTGTAAGCTTTCACTTAAAGCACAATAAAAACTAAAAACAAAACAAAACAAAACTTAAGCCTACCAGTGGAGAAATACTGAATTTTCTTAAATGTTTTTGGTATGGCAAGGGATAGATTTGGAGGATCAGCTCACAAATTTTTCTACCAGTAGAGATAGTACCCTTTCCACTTGTGAAAACGAGCTTCTAAGGTTGAAGAAGCATTACAAGAGAAAAGAAAGAGAAAATTCCACTCCCATGGTGTTTTCCCTGGTGGCTCAGTGGTTAAGTGTCTACAGCTGCTAACCAAGAGGTCAGCAGTGCGAATCTGCCAGGTGCTCCTTGGAAACTCTGTGGGGCAGTTCTACTCTGTCCTATAGGGTCACTATGAGTCGGAATCGACTCAACAGCAGTGGGTTTTTGTTGTTTTTTTTTTTTGGTTGGTGTTTTCCCTGTGCATTTTTGTCACTTCCCTTTTTATAAAGACACCAGCCATATTAGATTAGAGCCCACCCTGCTCCAGTATGACCTCATGTTGATTTAACTGATTATACCTGCAAAGACCCTTTTTCCAAATAAGGTCACATTCACAGGTACCAGGACTTAGACCTTGAACATAGCTTTTTAGAGGATGTCCTAGGCTGGGTTCTCTAGAGAAGCAAAAACAGTAAAGTGTATAAATATATATGTATATATATAGAGAGAGAGAGATATTTATATTAAGGAAATGACTCTTGTGGTTTTTAGAGGTTGTTATGTCACAAGTCTATGGAGCAGGAAAGATTCTTCTCCAAATTCACGTAGCCACAGGGGCTGGTCAACCCAAGCTTGGCAGACCAGAAAGCAGGGCTGTAGCAAGCTTCTCTCGATTTATGTAGCTGTAGAGGCTGGCGAACCCAAGATCAGCAGACCGGGGAGCAGGGTTGTTGCTCACAAGTTGTGACGGTTGACATATTTCAAGATCAGCAGGCAAGACTGCAGGTAATCTGCTAGTTCAAGTCCCAAGAACCAGAGGTCAGATGAACAGGAGCCAGCTTCATGATCTGGAATAAGCAAAAGCCCTGGCAAGGAGAGCAGGAAGGACTGGGTGGCAAAGGATGGAGAGATGAAGGTTGAGAGGATGCTTAGCCACTACAGGCCCTGCCCTTGCTGGTACCACTCACAGCAGATCCCATCATGGGGGTGATCATGTATCAAATCTCAAAAGGGACATGATCACAACATTATACAACTGCCAAAACACTGAGAATCATGGCCAAGCCAAATGGATGCACAATCTTAACCATTACAGTCCACCCCTTGTCAACTTGTCCCTTGTAGACATCTCCACAAACCATACATACTCGCTGAATAAAGACAATTACAAATTTATACTTGGGCCAAACATGATACAACATGCACACATACAATAGCCCTGTTTATATCTTATATTTTATAAGTGATAAAAAAAGTGAAGAAGACAAAAATATTTGATGCACACATACAAAGCAGAAATACTCATAACAACTATTGTCCTGGTTTCTGCAACTGGCCATGTGGCCATAACTGGTATTTAGAACTACATTCTTCCACCACCCATTCTGCATTCCCTTTGCCTGCAGCAAACACCTCAGCTGCTCATGGTTCTTTGCCTAGTGCAGTGACCCAAACCTTCATTCCTGAAGGGTCTTGGCCATTTAGTAGTCCTGCCGAATTGGATTGCTGTAGTTTTCCTTTGATTTTAATCACAGGGCATGGCAGTGCTAAGAGACGCCCTAAGGGATCTCCTGCATTTCAGACATACTCTTTTTTATCTCCATTATGTACTATCAATCCAATTTCCTCTTGGTAATCAGGATCAGTCACACCAGCCAGTATGGTAATTCCCTTCTTTGCCTGTTGACCCAGAGACGTAAGGAGCCCAAAGTAGCCACGTGACATTCTTAGCTTCCAGTTCAATGAAATCAGTGTTGTGTCTCCAGGTGGGAGAATTCCTCCATTTGGAACTAAGACCTCTAGATCTGTAGAGTATAAGGTGGCAGCAACAGGAAGCAAAAATTTTGCAAGTGAGTCACTAGGGGTAATCGTGAGTGGTGCCACTCCCATTTTTACCCCTTGATTCTTGGACCTATGAATCCTGGCTATGGGAGATAGAGCACCATATATTGGATCCTGGTTTAGAGCATATACTGCCTCCTAGAGAACATTGCCACAGCTCTGAAAGGTATTGTCACCCAGCTGGGGCCATAATTGTGTCTTTAGGAGGACATTCCATCGTTTTAGTAAGACAGCTGCTTCAGGGTGATGGGGAACATGGTAAGACCAGTGAATTCCATGAGCATGGGCCCACTGCAGCACTTCATTTGCTCTGAAGTGAGTCCCTTGATCAGAGGCAATGCTGTGGAATACCACGATGGTGGATAAGACATTCTATAATTCTACAGAGGATAGTTTTAGCAGAAGCATTGTGTGCAGGGAAGGCAAATCCATAGCCAGAGTAAGTGTCTATTCCAGTAAGAACAGAACACTGGCCTTTCCATGATGAAAGTGGTCTAATGCAATCAACTTGCCACCGGGTTGCTGGCTGATCACCTCGAGGGATGATGCCATATCAGGGACAGTGTTGGTCTCTGCTGATGACAGATTGGGCTCTCAGCAGTGGCTGTAGCCAAGTCAGCCTTGGTGAATGGAAACCCATGTTGCTGGGCCCATGCATAACCTCCATTCTTGCCACCGTGGTCACTTTGTTCATGAGCCCATTTAGCAATGATGGAAGTAACTGGGGAAAGAGGATGAGTGGTTTCCACAGAACGCATCAACCTATCCACTTGATTGTTAAAATCCTTCTCTGCTAAGGTCAACCTTTGGTGAGCATTCACATGAAACACAAATATCTTCACTTCTTTGGCCCATTTAGAGAGGATCCACATACCTCTTCCCCATAAGTCCTTGTCTCCAATTTTCCAATCATGTTCCTTCCAAGTCCTTGACCATCCAGCCAAAGCATTGGCCACAGCCCATGAATCAGTATATAATCGCACATCTGGCCATTTCTCCTTCCAAGCAAAGTGAACAAGCAGGTGCACTGCTTGAAGTTCTGCCCATTGGGAGAATTTCCTTTCACCACTCTCCTTCAGGAAGCTTCCAGAAAGGGGTTGTAGTGCTGCCACTGCCCACTTTCAAGTAGTGCCAGGCACAGTTTTCTCCTCAGGCAACTGATCATAAGGGACTCTCCATAAGGTGATAAGTTCACTCTAGGAGATGGAAGATAATGTGACAAGAGTAGGGACTATGGGCATTTGGGCCACTTCTTCATGTAACTTACTTGTGCCTTCAGGTCCTGCTCAGGCCTGATCTTGTGTATGCCGCTTCCATTTACTGATGAAGTGCTGCTGTGCAGGTCCAACTTTGTGACTCTGCGGGTCAGACAACACCCAGTTCATACTGGGTAGCTCAGGCTGCATGGTGACTTGGTGGCCCATGGTTAAGCATTCAGTCTCTGCTAAGGCCTAGTAACAAGCGAAAATTTGTTTCTCAAAAGGAAAGTAGTTATCTGCAGAGGATGGCAGGATTTGCTCCAAAATCCTAAGGGTCTGCTCTGTGATTCCCCAAACAGGGACCTGACACTTCAAGCACCATTGTATCAGCCGGACCATATGGCCCAAGTGGCAGAGCAGCTTGCACAGCAGCCTGAACTTGTTGCGGAGCCTTCTCTTGTTCTGGGCCCCACTCAAAACTGGCAGCTTTTTGAGTCACTTGATAAATAGGCTGGAGTAGCACATCCAAATGAGGAATATGCTGCCCTCAAAATCCAAAGAGATCCACTAGGCATTGTTCCTCCTTTTGAGTTGTGGGAGGGGCCAGGTGCAATAACTTTTCCTTCACTTTAGAAGGAATATCTCAGTGTGCCCCACAGCAGTGGACCCCTAGAAATTTCACTGAGGTGGAAGGTGCCTGAATTTTTGTGGGATTAATTTCCCACCCTCTAGCATGCAAATATTTTACCAATTAACTACAGAGTCCTTGACACTTCTTCTTTACTAGGTCCAGTCAGCATAATATCATCAATGTAATGGTCCAGTGTGACATCTTGTGGAAGGGAAAGGCAATCAAGTTCCCTGAGGATTAAATTATGACATAGTGCTGGAGAGTTGATGTAGCCCTGAGGTAGGCAAGTGAAGATGCATTGCTGGTCTTTCCAGCTAAAGACAAACCGCTTCTGATGGTCCTTCAAAACACGTATGGAGAAAAAGGCATTAGTCAGATCAATAGCTGCATACCGGTACCAGGAAATATATTAATTTGCTCAAGCAATGAGACTACATCTGTAACAGCAGCTGCAATTGGAGTTACCACCTGGTTAAGTTTTCAATAATCTACTGTCATTCTCCAAGATCCATTTGTTCTTTCCATAGGCCAGACAGGTGAGTTGAATGAGAATGTGTTGGGAATCACCACCCTTACATCCTTCAAGTCTTTGGTGGTGGCAGTAATCCCTCCAGAAATGTGGTAATGCTTTTGGTTTCCTATTTTCCTACGTAGGAGCAGTTCTAATGGCTTCCATTTGGCTTTTCCTACAGCTTAGTCACTTTAGTCATCTACAGCTACTATAACAAATAAAACACAAATGGATGGCTTTAACAAAGAGAAATTTCTTTCCTCCCAATAAAGTAGGCTAAAAGTCCAAATTCAAGGCGTCAGCTCCAGGGGAAGGCTTTCTCTCTCTGTTGGCTCTGGAGGAAGGTCCTTGTCCTCAATCTTCCCCTTGTAGAGGAGCTTCTCAGGTGCAGGGGCCTCAGGTCTGCCTCTCTGCTTGGCTCCCTTTCCTTTTTATCTCTTGAGAGATAAAAGATGGTGCAGACCACACCCCAGGGAAACCCCTTTACTTTGGATCAGGGATGTGACCTGGTAAGGGTGCTACAATCCCACCCTAGTCCTCTTTAACATAAAATTACAATCACAAGATAGAGGACATCCAAAGGATACTGGTGATCATGGCCTTACCAAGTTGACATATTTTGGGGGGACACAATTCAATCCATGACAATAGCTGTTACTCCATTTGTCAGGGATCTAACGTGGGGTTTCTGCCAGTTGGTGAATGTATCTATTCCAATTATGCATTCTGGAAGTGGGGAAATCGCTACAGGATGGGTTTGGGAATACACTGGACCTAAGACAAGATTGACATGAGCTAAGACTCCATTAATAACCTGAACTCCATATGCCCCCACTCTGACTGGTGGGCCAGTAACGTTTTGGGTCTCCTGGAATTACTGTCAGTTCAGGGCCAGTATCCAGTAATCCCCAAAAAGTCTGATTATTTCATTTTCCCCAATGAACATGCACTCTGGTAAAAGGCTGTAGATCCTTTGGGGAAGGCTGGGAGAAAGATTAACAGTATAAGTTTTTGGCAGTGTATTGGAGTCCTTCCTCAAGGGGACCCAGCCTTCCCTTCAATCAATGGGTTGTGGATCTGTAAACTCGTTCAAGTCTGGGAATTGATTGAGGGGCTGTGACTTTCTATTCTGGTGATTCAAGTTAGACTGCTGTTCTCTTGACGTAGGATTCATCTGCTTGTGCAAATCAAGTAAATATTTAGCAGGTTTCCTATCTATTTCACTCTTATGGACACCAAGACTAAGTAGCCAACACTGTAAGTGCATATGAGTCAGATTATCTGATTACTGCTTTGACTCTGCTGTCCATTATGGTAATCATGCCTACCTTGTCTTTGTCAATTGAGTGCAGCCACTTGATCCCTACCACCATGGGCTCCAATTGGCGCTATTGTAGGTAGGCATCTTAATTCAGTTAGGGCTGTTCCCACTGTCAAATCTGACTGACATAAAATAGCAATGACAGCAATTTTAAAGGCTGCCATGGCTCCCTTCACAAATTTGTTACTAACCTTTGTGGTAAAAGGTGTGTCCTCTGGGCATTCTATATTTGGGTCTGTGAGTCTAACCTGATAAATCCACTCTAGCATGCCAATTTCCCTAAGCATTTGGATACCTTCTTCTACAGTATACCAAGACAGGTGTAATACTTCAACTTGACTTAGTGTAGGCCACCATGTAATCCATGCTTCCGCAACCCAACCAAATCAACTTAAATCTTTTCCTAATTTCGTGAGCTGAAACATTGAATGAAGAATATGTACTTAGTGACCCCATATCAATAAACCCAAAATGACCCATCTTTTGTTCCTTGCACTATTATCCCACACCCTTAATAGCCTTTCCCACACATATTTCCCAGATTTCTGTTTGTACATATTAGAAAATTCAAGCAGTTCTTTTAGAGTGTAGTGTACCTCCTCTTGGGTTACATTTTGTATTTCACCTTTTGGGGCTCACTGGGGCTTAAGTCTAGTTGTAGGTCTAGCTAGAATCCACAATCAGTGGGGAAATGTTTTGAGAACATTCAGTATTGTCTTGTAAAACATCCTCCTCAGGCAATGACTCAGACAAGGCACTTTAGATGCAGCTGGGTTAATCTTATTAGATGAGAGTGGAGTGGCTAATTGTTCTCTCGGTAAGAGTGATTCAACAGAATTTAGGGGCCCAGTGTCTCCAGCTTCCTGATTATCTGCCCATATGTCCCCATCCCAGGTTTCAGGATCATAATTCTTCCCAATCAATGCCCACACTTTACCTTCAGACCCCTCAAGATTGGCAGTTGAGTTGGTGTTGTAATTCAGGCACTCTTACGTTAAGACTCTGGGTTTGGTTTTCAGCAATATCAGGTCTGTTACTACAAGAAATAAGGCTTTCTTTCAAGGCACAAGTGGAAACTTTGAGGTCGTTTATGGGGTGATTGAACTTTGACTCTGAAACCCTGAGCTCAACTCTTTCTTTCACCAGTTTGTCTAGCAAAACTAGGACCATCTAACCAGCTTCCTTATACTTCTCATTATGACAAAATTGAGAAACATGTCATACATGCAATAATCCAGAGCATCTTCTTTCACCAATACCTGGTCTATTTTCCATATTTGAATTGCCATCTCATGCCATGGATTAACAGTGTCCTCTTTACTACTGGAAGGAGAGTCATCAACATCTTTAAGACTAACCAGACCTGAGAACCAATTTAGAAAATTCGTCCTCACAATTTTATTTTTCTAGAACCACTCTCGGTACCAAATGTCTTAGGCTGGGTTCTCTAGAGATGCAAAACCAGTAACACATATAAAAGTATATATATATAGAGAGAGAGATTAATATCAAGGAAATGGCTCATGCAGTTTTTAGAGGCTATAACATCCCAAGTCCGTGGGTCAAGAAAGAGGCTTCTTCGGATTCGTGTAGTCACAGGGGTAGGCTGGAGAGCAGGGCTGTTGCTCACAGGTTGTAAAGATCAACAGATCTCAAGATCAGTAGGCAAAACCACAGATAAGCTGCTAGCTCAGGTGCCAAGAACCAGAGGTCAGACAAACAGGAGCCAGGTGCAGAATCTGGAACAAGCAAAAGCCCTGGCAAGGAGAGCAGGCCCTCTAGGTGGCAGAGGGTGGATAGATGAAGGCTGAGGGGGCAGTGAGCTGCCACAGGGCCTGCCTCCGCCGGTACCACTCACAGCAGATCCCATCATGGGTGTGATTACATATCAAATCTCAACAGGGAAGTGATCGCAACATTATATGACCACCCAAACGCTGAGAATCATGGTCCAGCCAAGTTGACACAATCTTAACCATCACAGGGCATAGTGCAACCCATAAATACCCCCACTAATACCTAGAGGGTACACACTTAAAAGGAAGACTAGATTATAGACAAAAGAAAGCAAATACATTTCTGACGCATACCTAAGTGTTGTTGTTATGTGCTATCGAGTCAGTTCCGACTCATAGTGCCCTATAGGACAGAGTAGAACTTCTCCAAAGGATTTCAAAGGAGCTTCTAGTGGATTCAAACTACCGACCTTTTGGTTAGCAGCCATGCTCTTAACCACTGCACCACCAGGGCTTCTATTGGGAATGTGCAACAATGCAAAAGCTACCCTTTAGCTTTTTGCTGATCTATTGGATTAGAAAGATAAATACCTCTGCGATTTATAACACTGGGCATAGAAATTGAATAACATCTTAAGACTCTGAAGCTGAGTATAGTGTAAATAAATTGGCAACCCTAGTATTATAATAATACATGAGACGTTTAAAGGCATTCAATGATCAAGAGGAAGAATGGTAGCCAGTAAGTGTGAGATAATCATGGAGGTGGTAGCTGAGCCTTGAAGGAGAGGATTTAGTCCAGAGAATAGGAGGGGGCATGTCAGATGAGGAAATATACCTGAGCAAGTGTCAGCAAAAAGGAGGAAGATCCTCAGTGAGATTAATTGACACAGTGACTGCAACTATGAGCTCAAACGTATCTACTATTGTGAGGATGGTACAGGACACAGGCAATGTTTTGTTCTGTTATACATAAGCCACTGTGAGTCAGTCAACTCGATGGTACCTAACAAGAGCAACAAGTGCGTGAAAGTGAGGATTTGCACATAGTATCTCAGGGAATAATAGGGTAGAGTGTTTAAGAGAGTGGAGCAGATGACTCATATTGACAAGAATTCCCCCCTGGTGCCCCAACTGGTAAGAATGACCCCTGTCTGAGTAAGCTCAGACAGGGACAAATTAGCCAATAGGCAAGGTAAGCATGGTGCTTACCTTGATTACCAGATCATCCGTAGTGAACTCTTTCAAATTTTTTCACATCAAAGTTTCTACTTGTCATGCAGTATCTATTTGTATTCCGATTTATGTAAAATTGAGAGATTTATTGAAAATACAGAATCAGCTTGTGTAGAGGATAGACTGAATTCCATGTCTTGAAATCCAGTAATCCAATATGGTGACTCAGCAGTCACGTTTTATAAGGGGGGGTCAAAGCAGATGAAGCACATTACTTGATTGGTATTTACAAACTTAAATCATCAAAAGACATTACTTGATTGGTAATTACAGGCTTAGATCATCAAAAGACGTTACATGATTGGTAGTAGATCATATAAGATAGGACTTCCTGTGGCAGGAACTTGTAAGGCAGTACTTCCTGTAAGGGAAGCTTGTCAGGCAATTGGCTTAAAGGATATATGTATGTTTTCCTTAGATTGTTTACAGTGTGGTAATTATAAAGACATGTGATGGGGGTGTGGAGTGTAGTTATGCCATCATTACCGGATATTTTTTTCTTAGAGGTGGCACAGAAGATAGCTGCTGCTAGGGTAAAACAGAACCAGCAATCAAGGAATCACACCTAAACCTCAAGCCAGCCATTTCAGATCTTATCAGGTGCCTCAATTTTTTTTTTTTTTTTTTAATTACCTTACACGTTCCCTCCTTTTAATCAAGGATTTCAGGAGAAATTCTTTTATCAGTTCTCTGACCACTATTCTGAAAGAAGTCTTTCTTCAGCATGGACTTTGAGCATATATTTATTCTAGATGGCTGCTTATGTAATAAAACCTTGAATGCTATGCATGTGAAAGATTGTTATTACTGTTAGGTGCCATCAGGTAATCTCCTACTCATGGTGACTCCATTCTCAACAGAAAGAACCCCTGCGCAGTCCTGCACCTTCCTCTCTCCTAAGGAGCATTCTGGCTGTACTTCTTTCAAGACAGATTTGTTCGTTCTTTTGTTGGTGCATGGCACATTTAGTATTCTTTGCTGGCACCCTAAACAAAGGTGTCAATTCTTTGGTCTTTCCTATTCACAGTTCAACTAGCAAATGCATGTGAGGCAGCTGAAAATATTATAGTCTGGGTCAGGTGCACCTTAGTCCTAAACGTGACATTTTTGGTTTTTAACATTCTATAAAGGTCTTTTGCAGCAGATTTGTCCAAATATAAGACATTGTTAGATCTCTTGACTGTTGCTTCCAGGGACATCAACTGTGGAGTTAAAAAAAAATGAAATCGAACTGTGAAAACCAGCAGAACATTGTGAAAAAGTAGCTGAGCACTATTTGATGTCTTCACCATGCCATAGCTTTAGCCTCTTGCTTCTGGGGTTTTACTATTTGAAGGTTAGTGCAGGACAGGGCTCAAGTCTGTCTGAAATATAAGTACCATCAATGTACATTATTCTTTTCATAGACATTAAATGGGTTTTTTGGATAGCGGCATTTTTCAACAGTTTCATACAACATTTAATAGTCCCCACAATTATTACACTGATGATGAGTATTATTAATCTGGTTGACGGTATAGATTTGATCCATGATCCAATGCCTAAAGGTAGCCAGCTGAAAATATCCAGAAAAGGGGAGTATGAAGGTGGAGGTATATGGAGCCAAGAAGCCTTCTGGCAAATTAGTTTAATATCTTGTTCTACCTCTCCTGAAGTGTTATTCCAGGTGTACCAAGAGGTGTTAGCGCAGGCCCCTCCTTGCTGGGCTAACAGGAAATCTAGAGAAATTTGATCATCCAAAACTACTTCGGTAAGTGAATTCAGTGATTTCTCTTATTCATAGCACTGGCAATATCATCTGCTATTGCTTCCATGCTTCTGGAGATGTTACAGATGGCGTGTTCTAAATCTCCTACTCCATTGCAAGGGAAGAATATCCTCAAAAAACTATAACCTAAATCAGGAAACTCCTTTTAGAGGCTCCCTCCATCTCTCCCTTGCTCATCTCTTATCTGTTTCTCCTCATTTCCAATAGTTTCAGGTGGTCATTCAAATATAAACTGTCATTGTAAGAATGGATGTGTAAAGAGATTTCCAAATGGCCTAACGTACATTGGCCTGGTCATATTCCAACCATCCGAACAGGATAAAGGCCAGGTATGGGACTCATTATTTGGATTCGAATTGGCAAAGGTAGTGTATCTTGATTCTCCACATAAAAATACACATCTATATGGGGCATATATTATGCCTATCCTGGCTTCTTTACCTGGGAGAAGGATGGTTTAATTTGCCTATTCAAGCCAATTATCTCTCAAGGAGCTGTTGCAAATAGACAGTCATCCTAACCTTAGTTAATTCCACATTTGGACACAAAAAGCCCTATTTTCTTGTAGACATGCTATTAAATTTTCTGAAAAAAACCGTGTTCCAATATCTGGGAGGGGCATTAAAGGAATTAAGGGCTTTTCACAATCCTGTGTTAAAGATGAGAAAACTGTTGTTTTGATGACTGAGGCACGCCTGACCCAAGGCATGGTCTTTTCAATCACCTTATAAGCATGTGAAAGCTGGATAACAAAAAAGGAAGACAGAAAAAGAACTGATGCATATGAACTCTGGTGTTGGTGAAGAGTATTGAATATATTGTGGACTGCCAGAAGAACAAACAAATCACTCTTAGAAGAAATACAAACAGAATGCTCCTTAGAAGTGACGATGGTGAGACTTCAGCTCATTTAGTTTGGAAATGTCAAACTAAGACCAATCACTGCAAAAGAACATCGTGGTTGGTAGTAGAGTGTCAACGAAACATTCACTGAGGTGGATTAACACAATAGCCGCAACACTGGACTCAAACACAGAAACAATCATGAAGATGGTGCAGGACTGGGAAACATTTTGTTGTTATTCATAAGCTCGCTATGAGTCTAAACCAATTCAATTGCACCTAACAAAAAGAAACTATTGTTGCAATAATACCAATGTGCACCAACCACTAAGGCAAAAGATGAAGAAATTGAAGATTTTTACCAACTTCTGCAGTCTGAAATTGATCAAGCATGCAATCAGGATGCATTGATAATTACTGGAGATTGAAATGTGAAAGTTGGAAACAAAGAAGAAGGACTGGCAGTTGGAAAATATGGCCTTGGTGATAGAAACTATGCTGCAGAACCCACGAATGAATTTTGCAAGACCAACAGCTTCTCGACTGCAAATAGATTTTTTCACTAGCATAAACAGTGACTATACACGTGGACTTCATGAGATCCAATACATAGGAATCAAAGTGACTACATCTGTGGGAAGAGACGATGGAAAAGCTCAATATCATCAGTCAGAACAAGGTCAGCGGCTGACTTCAAAACAGACCTTCTATTGCTTATATGCAAGTTTGAGTTGAAGATGAAGAAAATTAACACAAGTCCACAAGATCCAAAGTATGACCTTGAGTATATTCCACCTGAATTTAGAGACCATCTCAAGAATGGATTTGATGATTTGAACACTAATGACCAAAAACCGGACAAGTTGTGGATTGACATCAAGGACTTCATCCATGAAGAAAGCAAGAAGTCATTAAAATGACAGGAGAGAAAGAAAAGACCAAAACAGATGTCAGAAGAAACTCTGAAACTTGCTCTTGAATATCAAGTAGCTAAAGTGAAAGGAAGAAATAATGAAGTAAAAGAGTTGAACAGAAGATTTCAAAAGGTGGCTCCAGAAGACAAAGTATATAATTACATGTGCAAAGACCTGGAGATGGAAAACCAAAAGGGAAGAGCAAGCTCTGAATTTATCAAGCTAAAAGAACTGAAGGAAAAATTCAAGCCTTGAGTTGCAATATTGAAGGGTTCTATGGGGAAAATATTAAAAGAATCAGGAAGCATCAAGAGAAGATGGGAGGAATACACAGAGTCACTCAACCATTTCAAGAGATACCCTATAAGCAGGAATGAATGGTACTGAAGGAAGAAGCCCAAGCTGCACTGAAGGCATTGGCAAAAAACAAGGGTCCAGGAATTCAGGGAACACCAACTGAGATGTTTCCACAAATGGATGCTACGCTAACAGTACTCACTGATCTACGCCAAGAAACTTGGAAGACAGCTACCTGGCCAACCAACTGGAAGAGATCTATATTTATGCCTATTCCCAGGAAAGGTGATCCAACCAAATGTGGAAATTATTGAACAATATCATTAATATCACACACAAGTGAAATTTTGCTGAAGATCGTTCAAAAGTGGCTGCCGCAGTATATCAACAGGGAACTGCCAGAAATTCAAGCCGGATTCAGAAGAGGACACGGAATCAGGGATATCATCCATCATCCATAACATGGATCATGGCTGAAAGCAGAGAATACTAGAAAGATGTTTACCTGTGTTTTATTGACTATGCAAAGGCATTCAAATGTGTGGATCATAACAAATTACGGGTAACATTGCAAAGAATGGGAATTCCAGAACACATAATTGTACTCATGAGGAACTTGTACATAGATCAAGGGGCAGTCGTTTGAACAGAACAAGGGGATACTGAGTGGTTTGAAGTCAGGAAAGGTGTGCATCAGGGTTGTATCCTTTCACCATACCTATTCGATCTGTATGCTGAGCAAATAATCCGAGAAGCTGGACTAAATGAAGAAGAACGGGGCATCAGGATTGGAGGAAGACTCATTAACAACCTGCATTATGCAAATGACACAACCTTCCTTGCTGAAAGTGAAGAAGACTTGAAGCACTTACTGATGAAGATTAAGGACCACAGCCTTCAGTATGGATTGCACCTCAACATAAACCAAAAAAACCAAACCCGTTGCCGTTGAGTCAATTTTGACTCATAGCAACCCTATAGGACAGAGTCAAACTGCCCCCATAGAGTTTCCAAGGAGCGCCTGGTGGATTTGAACTGCCAACCTGTTGATTAGCAGCCATAGTTCTTAACCACTATGCCACCAGGGTTTACACCTGAACATAAAAAAAAAAAAAAAAAAAAAAATCCTCACAAATGGACCAATAAGCAGCATCATGATAAACGGAGATAAGATTGAGGTTGTCAAGGATTTCATTTTACTTGGATCCACAATCTACACCCACGGAAGCAGCAGTCAAGAAATCAAAAGACGCATTGCATTGGGCTAATTGCTGCAAGGGATCTGTTTAAAGTGTTAAAATGCAATGATGTCACCTTGAGGACTAAGGTGTGCCTAACCCAAGCCATGGTGTTTTCAATCAGCTCATATGCGTGCAAAAGCTGGACAATGAATAAGGAAGACGGAAGAAGAACTGATACCTTTGAATTGTGGTGTTGGCAAAGAATATTGAATACACCATGGACTGCCAAAAGAATGAACAAATCTGTCTTGGAGGAAGTATAACCAGAATGCTCCTTAGAAGCAAGGATGGTGAGACTAAGTTTCACACACACACTTTGGACATGTTATTAGGAAGGATCAGTCCTTGGAGAAGGACATAATACTTGGCAAAGTACAGGATCAATGAGGAAGAGGAGGACCCTCAACAAGATGGATTGACATAGTGGCTGCAACAACGGGCTCAAGCATAACAATTGTGGGCATGGTGCAGGACCAGGCATTGTTTCGTTCTGTCGTACACAGAGTCACTATGAGTCAGAACCGACTCAACGGCACCTAACAACAACAACGACAAGTTTATCTTGCAGGCTGGATGTTGAGGCTGATGTGAGTGTATGTCTGTTGTTGTTGTTGGGTGTTGTCAAGTTGATTTTTTACTCATAGCAACTCCATATGACAGGGTAGAACTGCCCCATAGGGTTTTCTAGGCTGTAATCTTTACAAGAACAGATTGCCTGGTCTTCCTCTCACAGAGTTTGAACTTCCAACCTTTTGGTTAGCAGCAGACAGCTTAACTATTTGTGCCACTGGAGAGCCTTGAGTGTGTGTCTATCCCCACAAGTCCCGTGTTGTTTGGTTGTTGTTCACAAATAAATTACAGCCAGCAAAGTCAGTCTCTTCCCCGTGTTTTCAGGGTAGGAGACTTAGTAACTCCAGCCCAATGCCAACCCTCTGATGCCAAGCATGAGTATAAATGAAGCATATAAAAGGAAGTGCCTATTCTTTATGAATATTTTTAAAATATTGTCAAACCTTCGCTCTCTGAAAAAGCGAGGAATGGAAAGGTTATCTATTGACTGGCTGGCTTTTGAAGGACCTCTGAAGGGAGTTGAAAAGTTCCATCAGTCAATTAACAAACGTGTAACAAATGGGAATCATGTGCAAGGCATAGGTCCCTTCCATACTTTTACTGCCCGGTGCCTGCTCTGTAGCTGCTGGGGAACATGCGAGTCACAGGGGCCTGATCCCACTGGAGGTAGTGGTCCTGGGTATGGAGCAAAGACACTCCCCAGAGTATCACAGCCATGACACAGTCTGCCCTCAGCTATCAAGGTTGACCAGAGAGATGGCTTAAATATATGTTCAAAATTACAAGTCTCTTCTCTGGATAGCAAATTTTATTGAAGCTCCGATATCTCACATTCTCCAAACAGAGTTATGAGACTCTGGCTCAACTTTACGTTTGGTTTAAAACTAAACTATTTTTTTCCAACTACAAAAGGAACATGTAAATTAAAGAAAGTCTGGAGAACACAGCAAGGCATAAAAATCTTCATAATTCCTATAGCTAGGGTCTCCCGTTTTTAAGATCTAGGCTTATATTTTCAGGTTTGAAGATAGATGATAGATAGATAGAGAGGTAGAGAGACAAATAGATAATATTGCTTTGTAAACATTTTGATTTACTTAGTGTTGTCAACAGTTTAGTTTTTAACAAAAATTAAAATGCAGCCAGAGTCTCATAATTGGAAAACTTAAGATCTCAGAGCTTCCATAAAGTTTGCTTTCCAGAGAAGATACTTGTAATTTTGAACAAGGCCAGGAGCCAACTGTGGAACAGACCGTCGATTGCTCATATGCAAGTTCGAGTTGAAGAAAATCAGAACAAGTCCAAGCCAAGCCAAAACCCCTTGCCGTCTAGTCGATTCCACCTCACAGTGATTTTACAGGACAAAGCAGAACTGCCCCATAGGGCTTCCAAGGGGTCCCTGATGAATTTGAACTTCCGACCTTTTGGTTAGCAGCCACAGCTCTTAACCACTACACCACCAGTGTTTCCAGAACAAGTCCACGGGAGCCAAAGTATGACCTTGATTATATCCCACCTGAATTTAAAGACCATTTCAAGAATAGATTTGACACATTGAACACTAGTGACCAAAGGCCAGACGAGTCGTGGAATGATATCAAGGACATTATACATAAGGAAGCAAGAGGTCATTAAAAAGACAGGAAAGGAAGAAGAGACCAAAATGGATGTTAGAAGAGATTCTGAGATTTGGTCTTGAACACAGAGTAGCTAAAGTGAAAAGAAGAAATGATGATGTAAAATCAGCTGAATAGAAGATTTAAAAGGGCAGCCTGAGAAGACAAAAAAAAAAAAAAACCCTTTGCCATCTTGTGGAACAAAGTAAAGCATTATAATGACATATACAAAGACCTGGAGTTAGAAAACCAAAAGGGAACAACATGTTTGAGATTTCTCAAGCTGAAAGAACTTAATAAAAAATTCAGTCCTCTAGTTGCAATATTGAAGGATTCTACAAGCAAAATACTGAATGACACAGGAAGCATTGAAAGAAGATGGAAGGAATACACAAAGTCACTGTATCAAAAAGAATTGGTTGACATTCAGCCATTTCAGGAGGTAGCATATGATCAAGAACCGATGGTATTGAAGGAAGAAGTCCAGGCCGCACTGAAGGCACTGGCGAAAACAAAGCTCCGAAAGTCATACACTTTCACTATACTCATTCTATCCGTATGCTGAGTGAATAATTCAAGAAGGCTTCACTATATGAAGAACGGGGCATCAGGATTGGAGGAAGACTCATTAACAACCTACGATATACAGAATTCACAACCTTGCTCACTGAAAGTGAAGAGGACTTGAAGCATTTACTGAGAAAATCAAAGACTACTGCCTTCGGTATAGATGGCACTTCAACATAAAGAAAACAAAAATCCTCACAACTGGACCAATAAACAACATCATGATAAACAGAAAAACTATTGAAGTTTTCAAGGGTTTCATTTTACTTGGATTTACAATCAATTCCCATGGAAGCAGCAGTCAAGAAATCAAACTACATATTGCATGGGCAAAATACCTCTTTAAAGTGTTGAAAGGTAAAGGTGTCACCTTGAGGACTAAGGTGCAATGGCCCAAACCATGGTATTTCCATTGTCTCATATTCATGTGAAAGCTGGACAATGAATAAGGAAGACCGAAGAAGAATTGATGCCTTTAAATTACGGTGTTGACAAAGAATACTGAATACATCATGGACTGCCAGAAGAAAGAACAAATCTGTCTTGGAAGAAGTACAGCTGGAATGCTCCTAGGAAGCGGGGATGGTGAAACTTTGTCTCATGTACTTTGGACATGTTATTGGGAGTGATCAGTCCCTGGAGAAGGACATCATGCTTAGTAAATTAGAGGATAAGCAATAAAGAGGAAGGCCCTAGATGAAATGGATTGACATAGTGGCTGCAACGATGGGCTCAAGCATAACAATGATGGTGAGGATGGCACAAGACCGGGCAGTGTTTCATTCTGTTGTACATAGGGTCGCTATGAGTCAGAACCACCTCTACCGTACCTGAAAACAACAGTGTTTTCAATTAACAGAACAACTTTTTATGTTAAAAATTATTTTTCTTTGCCAGCCTCTCAATGGTTGAATTAGATTGGATTTCATTATGTGAATGCATACCATTTGGTTTATCCGGTCCCCGCATGAGGGATATTTAGGCTATCTCTGATCAATGATTATTACAATCGATGCTGAGAAAGAAAAAAAAAATCCTTGTAATGAAATCTTTGTAGCATCCATAGTAATTGCCTTCCAATAAATTCATACAAGCAGGATTTCTGGTTCAATGAGAATGCACAATTTGAAGACTTGCTATAGTGCTGGCTCTGTGGGACCTCAGGTTGGGGCAGGCATGACCACTGAGCTTAAGATGCTTGGAATCTCATCAACACTCCCCACCACTGTGGCCTTCGGGGTTGAAGCTACATTCTAGTGCTCAGCAGCTGGCTCACCCATACTGGCCTGACGCATTAGAACCCTCAGTAAGCAGACCTCCTCCACCTGCTGTTTTTCTCAGGAGAAAAGACCTGTTGCTCTGTTGTCATAAAGATTATAGCCTAGAAAACCTTATGGGGCAGTTTTACTCTGTCCCATGGGGTCCCTATGAGTCAAAATAGACTTGATGACACCTAACAACAACAATCTACAGCAGGAGCCCTGGTGGCGCAATCTTTAAGTGCTTGGCTACTAACGGAAAGGTTGGCGTTGGAACCCTTCCAGCCACTTTGCAGGAGAAAACCCTATGAGGCATTCCACTCTGTCTTGGTTTGATGGCACCATTGACTTGATGGCACCTAATAAGAACATCACCAACAATCTTATGCAGGCAGATGCCAGGCCCAATGTTTCGGTCACTTGTGTTGTTGGGTGCCATGGAGTTAATTTCGACTCAACAATCCCATGTGACAGAGTAAAACCGCCCCATGGGGGTTTCTAGGCTGTAATCTTTGTGGGATCAAATAGCCAGGTCTTTCTCCCATGGAGCCACTGCGTGGGTTCGAACTGCCAACATTTTCATTAGCAACCAAGTGCTTAAGCAGTGCACCACCTGGGCTGTGAGAAAACCATTTGTGCCATCCAGGGACCTAATAACTCCATACGAATTGACTTATTTGGAAGCCCCAGGTGACAAAAAAGGGTAAAAGGCACAAAGGTATGAGAAGAAGGGGAGGAGCAAGACATGCTTTTACAAATTTATCAAGATATCTATGTTGATATAGCCTTGTGTACCTCCAGTCCTGAGCTGCTCTCAATAATTATCCTGTGACCTTTTTGGGTTTTCCATTGGAAATGTGATTCCCAGGCCTGAAATTCCTCAGCAGTTTCACCTTATCCATCAGATCCAGTCCAAACTCCTCACAGAGCAGCCTGCCCTATGGACCTGGGTGGCTTATCTACCCCTCCAGGCTCATCTCTCACACCCTGTCCCCACAGCCCAGCCTGGCTGCCTTGCAGGTAGTTCCTCCACTGTTCCCAGCTCTTGCTCTCCGTCACCTCCTGGACTTTGTTCCCTTTTATTGGAAAATACATCTCTCTCCCTTTCCCTCTCCTCCAAGTCCTTTCCCCTACCAGGTAACAACCCAGGCTTCAGTGCTGTGCTCAGATACCACCCCTCCTGGGAAGCCTTTCTGCCCTCCCTCCTGGTCCCCTCTCCCTGGGATTGAGTCCTCCTACCTACCCTGTGCTTGCTTCTCAGAACCAACAGAATCGTGTGCACTTATGGCTTACCATGCTCAAAGCACTGTGCTACGAGTTGCTATCAAGTCCATTCTGACTCATGGCCACCCCCTGTGTGACAGAATATAACTGTGCTCCACAGGGTTCTCAATTACTGATTTTCAGTAGACTGCCCAGCCTTTCTTTCAAGGTACCTCTGGGTGAACTTGAACATCCAACCTTTTGGTTAGCAGTGAACGTGTTAAACTTATGCATCACCCAGGGTCTTCAAGCACTGTTCAAGGTCACTTTGCTGTGGATCTCAGTGTTTCCTAGAATGTGGTCTTTATATACCTGGGGCATATGACATTTTTCTAGTTGGGACCCAAATGAGCTTGTAAAATTTTTATAGCTATGCATTTGCTTTAATGTTTCTTAGGGGGAAAAATAGGACTCACTCCTCAAACCCATGTTTTCACAAATATTGCTCCTTAGGATGAAATAATGATCTCTAGGTGGCACAGTTTGCGCTCGACTACTAACCTGAAGATTGATGGTTCGAACCCACCTGGTAGTGCCATGGAAAAAAGGTCTTGTGATCTGCTTCCATAAAGGTTACAGCCAAGAAAACCCTATGGAGCAGTTCTAATCTGTAATACATGGTGTTACCATGAGTCAGAATTGACTAGATGGCAATAGATTTGTTTGTTTTTCTTTAAAAGATGAAGCAAAAGTAGGTGGCAACAATAGTGAGTTAATTATAGAGGTTCTAAGGAGATCAAGCAAACATTCTGAAGGGGAAAGGGTAATGCCTCCCTGAGATCTGGGAAATCTCATTTAATGCATACAACAACCCTGAGAAATACATATTTTGGTCATATTTTTCAAGATAAGAACCTGAAGATCACAGAGGTTAAGTAACTTGCCAAGGTCATGCAAACATGTGAAGAGCTCAGGGTTTGCTCTCAGGATAGATTGACCCCTTCTGCCCAGCCCTCTAGAAAAGTTCATGCACTGGGCTTTGTTTAAACGTCTTTATCTCTCACTGGACAACAGAAAGTCTTTGAAAGCAGTAACATGCATTAATTGTCTGCCTATCCCTATGCCTAGGGCACTTCCTGATACACAGTAGAATTTACTAAGCTTCTGTGGAAAGAAGAATGACTGCAGGGGTGAATGAATAATGGACAGTCTGTACACAGTTTACAAAGCACTTTAACTGGCATTTTCATCTTATTCTCCCAACTGAATGAATAAGCAACACCATGATAAACAGAGAAAAGATTGAAGCTGTCAAGGATTTCATTTTACTTGGATCCATAATCAACAGCCATGGATGCAGCCGTCAAGAAATCAAAAGATGCATTGCATTGGGCAACTCTGCTGCAGAACACTTCTTTAAAGTGTTGAAAAGCAAAGATGTCACTTTGAGGAATAAGGTGTACCTGACCCAAGCCATGATATTTTCATCACCTAATATGCATGTGGAAGCAGGAAAATGAATAAGGAAGACCAAAGAATTGATGCCTTTGAATTATGGTGTTGGCAAAGAGTATTGAATACACCATGGACTACCGGAAGAAGGAACAAGCCTGTCTTGGACGAGATAAAGACAGAGTGCTTCTTGGGAGCAAAGATGGGGAGATTTTGTATCATGTGCTTTGGAGATGTTATCAGAAGGGATCAGCTCCTGGAGGAGGATATCATACTTGGTAAGGTAGAAGGTCAGCAAAAAAGAGGAAAATCCTCAAAGAGATGGATTGGCACAGTAGCTGCAACAGTGGGCTCAAACAAAGCAACAATTGTGAGGATGGCACAGGACTGGGTAGTGTTTCTGTTGCACATAGGGCCACTATGAGTCAGAACTGACTTGACAGCACTTAACAACAAAACATTGCTATTTCCCTGTCTCTGTTTTTGAGGTGCAAGCAGTGATGCTCAGAGTCTTGTTCTCACGCTCAGAGGGGGTGAGAGTTGGGAGAAACTCTCGAAAACATCACAGAGAGGGCAGGAGGGTGGAAGAGAGGGAAGGGAGGGTGGAAGAGAGGGAAGGAAGGGGGATGAGCGGATCATGTTCTGCTTGGGAGACAGGTGAACTTTAACCCCAGCACCTTTTCCCTTTCCAGGTTCTGATCTCAGCGGGAACATACTGGTCTTGGCACACACCGACAGTCACTCAGGATGTTTCTTTGGCATCATAGTAACAACCCCGCTGATTACTTGTTGTGGTTGTTAGGTGAATACTTAGATCAGATAAAGAGATGAAGCATTACTTCTGAGCAAGAAGAGACTCCTGGGTAAAATCCAGTTTCATAACTGACACACTCCTGAGAGTCAATCGAGGTTTTCTTTTCTTTATTTTCTCACTAGTGACAAAATAATAGGAGTTCATGGACAAAACACTGGGAGAGGGCAGACAAACACCAGGAGTCAGTGGTGGTTCATTGGTAGAACTCTCCCCTTCTATGCTGGAGACCTGGGTTCGATTCCTGGCCAATATACCTCATGCACAGCTACCACCCATCTGTCAGTGAAGGCTTTTTGTTTTGCTATAATGCTGAACAGGTTTTGGCAGAGCGTCCAGACTCATGTGGACTAGGAAGAAAGGCCTGGCAATCTACTTCTGAAAATCAGCCACTGAAAACCCTATGGATCACAACAATTCAATCCTGTTATATCTGAGGCCTCCATGAGTCAGGGGCTGACTTAGGAGCAGCTAACAGCAACAGCAAAGGCAAATACAAATGAAAAATAAAAATGACCTGTACCCTCACCACCCAGAGACATTTGTTATCATTTAGTGTACCTGTAGCAAAAAGGAAGTCCCTCGGTGGCACAAACCATTTGCGCTCGGCTGCTAACTTAAAGGCTGGGTGCTCATACCCAATCAATGGCATTGTGGAAGAAAGGCCTGGAAACCTGCTTCCATAAAGAAAAACCTATGAAGCAGTTCTACTCTGCATACCATGAGTTGGAATTAACTCAATGGCAATGGGTTTGCTTTGGTTGGTTGCAAAAAGAAAGAGAATGAAGAAAAGAGGAGAAGGAATGAAGAAGATGAAGAAGAAAAAGGAGTCAGAGAAGGAGGAAGAGGAAGAGGAGAAGTGGAAGAAAGAGGAGGAAGAAGAGGGGAAACGAATGGATGGAGGAAGACAGGGAGGGAGGGAGTGACAGGATGGCCTGACAAGCTGTGTTAAAAAGGGTTTTAAATTTTGCCTTTTGCTGGGGAGAGAGTTCTGTGGTTTGAGGATCACCTGCATCAGAATCACCTAGGACACCTGCACCAGAATCACCTGGGGCACTTTCTAAAATTGCAGATTCTTGGCCCTTGACCTACTGCGCAGTCTCTGGGTTAGGACCTGGAGTTCTGCATTTTAATAGGCTCTGCAAAGCTGAGAACATTAGTGGAACAGGTGGTTTGAAGAAGTCATCCTGGGGGTAGAAAGGGGGGGACTGCTTTTTATGGGGGAGAATCTCTTTAATGGTCATGCCAATTCTTGGCCTGAACACCTGCAGTTTTGAAGCAAGAACTCAGCCACTCTGAATAGGGAAGGAAAGGAGAGACGGAGGGAGGAAGGGAGGGAGAGAAAGATGAAGGTAAAAAGAAGGGAGGGAGACAGAAAGGAAAGAAGGGGGAAGGGAGAGAGGAAGGAAAGAGGGAAGCCCATTTTAGCTTGCTACGATGTAAACTGTCTTCCTCTGTGGTCTTGGAGGAAGTACAGTCAGAATGCTTCTTAGAAGCAAGGATGGCAAGACTGTCTCATTTATCTTGGACATGTTATCAAGAAGGATGAATCTCTGGAGAAGGATATCATGCTCAGTAAAATAGAGGGTTAGCAGAAAAGAGGAAGACTCTCAGTGAAATGGATTGACACAGTGGCTGCAGCAAGGGCTCACACATATCCACTATTGTGAGTGTGGTGCAGGATGGGGCAAAGTTTTGTTCTGTTATATATGGGGTCACTCTGAGTCAGAGCTGACTTGATAGCAGCTAACAAACCTAACTATGGACACTTGTGACGCAGGGAGTTTAGAGACCCTTGAGGCTGGAATAGAGGAAATAGAAACAAGGCTAAGCTCTGAGAGGAGAGCACTGGTGGAGCACCATAGATACCGCAAAGGAGAAAGCTGGAAAGGAAGGGACTCCCTGTAACAGCATGTGGTCACCGGACATTGGACCCAAGTGCTGGTGTCTGAGTTGTGATTTAAGCTTTTTTTTTTTCCGCCCGTATGGTCCACCCTTTGGCATTTTCAAATCTTTGGGAAAGCCTGTGACTCCAAACAGTTCACTCTTGGTGATTTGGGGCATAAAGGAAATGCCAAAGTGGCCTCAAATGACTAAGTAGTTGTATTAGTCTCATAAGGCTCCTGCTATAAATCACTACAAACTGAGTGACTTCAAACAAGAATTTATTCTCTCACTTCTGGAAGCTGAAATTCTGAAATCAGGTGTTGGCAAGGTTGGTTCCTTCCAGATCTCCTAATGGAGAATTCATTCCATGCCTCTCTCCTGGCTTCTGGTGGTTAAAGGTTGCAGCCAATCCTTGGCATTATTGGCTTGTAGATACATCACTCTGCCTCCATCTTCACATGGCCTTCTTCCCTCTGTGTGTCTGTGTCCTCTCCTCTCCTAAGAACACCAGTCACTGAATTTAGGGGCCAACCTACCCTAGTGTGATGTCATCTAAACTGAACTAATTAACTGAACAAAGATCCTATTTCCAAATGAAGCCACATTCTGAGGTTCTGAGTAGACATGAATTCTGAGGAGACACTATTCAACCCACTACAGTGTGATGTGATAACCAGGCTCTATGGGCAGGAAGCAGAAGCAGCACTTTTCAGTGAAAGCTAGCCAGCCACAGCCAAGAGGTACAAGCACTCCTAGAAATCCTCAGAAGGTAACAGGAAGGAGCCAGAATTCCTGTTATCTTAGACAAAGGGTGAATGCTAAAGGAAACAACGGGAATATAGAGGGACCCCTGTGTAAACACACACACACACATACTCACACACAAACACTTTAACTCTTTCTTTTCCTCTCCAAATTGATGTTATGTATTATTAGATCATGAGCTGTGCCTAGAAAAGTTAAAGTGAAAAATGAGGTTGGCCAGAGAAGATTCACTCTTGTTCTGTACTCATTAAGAGCGAGCCCTATACTCATTAAGAAGAGCTAGAAGGCCGAGGTCCCCAAACCCACAGGTTGTCTGGGATTGAGGATTTTAACTGGTTGGAAGAGCTTTATCACACAGCATGCTTGCCCTCTGGTGTTTTTTACAGCCATCTAATCACCTTCCAATTTCTACCTGACTCACTGAGAAATTTAAACTCCAGTATTCTGAGAAGCTGTCTTCGAAACTTCTTGGCATAGGCAAGCGAACACCTCCAGTGCTGCATCATTTGCTGAAACATCTCAATCAGTATTCCATAAATTCCTGGAGTCTTGTTTTTCACCCATGCCTTCAGTGCAGCTTGGACTTTTTCCTTCAGTACTATGATGGTTAAGATTGTGTGTCACTTGGCTGGGCCAAGGTTCTCGGCGTTTAAATAATCACTCCCAGGATGGAATCTGCTGTGAGTAGCCAATCAGCTGAAAGGGAGTTCCCTTGGGGGTGTGGCTTGCATCCAAATATAAGCAGACATTCTGGCTTTTTGCTCACTCTGGATCCTGTGACTACCTCCTGTTCACCTGTCCTCCTGTTCTTGGGACTTGAGTTTCCTCCATGTTCACAGCCTGTGAGTGGGGTCCAGCTCTCTGACCTGCCTATCTTGGGTTCACTAGTTCCTGTAGCTACTTGAATCAGGAGAAGCCTTGTGGTCTCACCTGCCAATCTTGGGACTCATCAATATTCACACACTGTGATCAAAAGCCCTGCTTTCTGACCCACCAATCTTAGGTTCTTGAGCCCCTGTGGCTACATGAATCAGGAGAAGCCTCTATCCTAACCCATGAACTTTGGACATTCCAGCCTCTACAACCATGTGAGCCATTTCTTTGATACAAATCTCTCTCTATATATACTTATATGTTTTACTGGTTTTGCTTCTCTAGAGAACCCAGCCTAAGACACCATCAGTTCCTGATCATATGCTACCTCCTGAAATGGTTGAATGTTGACCAATTCTTTTTGGTATAGTGACTCTGTGTATTCCTTCCATCTTTTGATGCTTCCTGCGTTGTTTAATATTTTCCCCAAAGAATCCTTCACTATTGCAACACGAGGCTTGGGTTTTTTCTTCAGTTCTTTCAGCCTGAGGAATGCTGAGTGTGTTCTTATTTTTGATTTCCTATCTCCAGGTCTTTGCACATTTCATTATAATACTTTGTCTTCTCAAGTCTCGCTTTGAAATCTTCTTTTCAGCTCTTTTACTTCATAGTTTCTTCCATATGCTTTAGCTACTCTACATTCAAGAGCAAGTTTCAGAGTCTCTTCTGACATCCATTTTGGTCTTTCCTCCTCTCCCAGCAGTTCTGGGTGAATCTGCATGTCTTTTCAAATGCAAATTCTGGGTTGCTGTTAGGTTTTCCTATACACAGAGTTACTGGCTGGAAACAAAAAGCCTGTGTTTATTTGGGCAAATCCTAGTTCCCCTTTTAGCATATCCAATTAAGTATTGGCTGAAGGTGGAGTTGCATGCTCTCTATAATCTATAATACCCAATATTCATTTCTATCAAATAACACTAGGTAGGAGAAACATTCAATATCCATAGTACATTCAAATAAGCACATAACCCTCTTTAAAAACATTCCAATTTCATCTTCTCCACCCCTTGACTATCTTTCCATTCATATGCATATGGCCTCAGGCCTCTGGATGAGTGGAACAAGTAGACCCTGGCCCGCTAACAATTATCCCATTTAACCAGACCGGCTCTTGCCCTGAGCTACTCCAGATACAGCTTTTCTCCACTCAGTTGCAGCATAACATCTCTTATTTTCATTTCAGCCATTACAGGTAATAATAACCAAAGTAACCACCCAAGAATCAAAAGTTTTCCTTCCCAAGTCCCTTCATTCCTTCTCTTCCTAAGTTCCATGTTTCCATGAGTCTGGAGCCTTTGCAACAATCCCCGCTTCTGCCATCAACTGTAAAAATGCGGTGATGGAGCCATCTGCCTTCCAACTTCACAAGGGGAAAGGAAAATCAAGATCAGTAGCCCAAGGCTGATTCCTATGAGGCAGAGGTCAGACATACCTCCTCTCATCAGTCCTTTTTACCAATTCTGACACTATCTGTCCCTCCCACAGTGCTCTCTACTTCTCTGCTGAGTTGGATAATTTGTTGTAATATAGAGTTCCTAAAAATTATTTTGAGGTATCTGATCTGAGTAAGAAAAGCTAAAATGGGGTCCTGGCTTGAAATTCACTCTGTGTAAGAAAATCTGTAGAAGCAGAAAATTAAACTGGTTACAGCAGTTCTGTCTATTATTTGATATCTAAAAGAATGTGGATTTTCCTTGTAACAAAACCAAAGAGCTGTATGTAACTGTGACACCTCTGTGAAATCTTTGTGGTAACTAAGTGGCAACTAATGTACAAAGCATCCATATCACTAAGTAGAAGGTATGTTACCTCACTAAACACCAATCAGACATTTGTTAGCTTGTTTCCAAAGCCTTAACCCAAACATCTCATTTCTACAGTTTGTTCCCAAGGAATCTTAAAACAAAACTTGTAAGCCACCAATCAATATAATGTCACTAAGTAGGTAACTAGTCAACAAAGCTCTGTAAACAAATCATTATTAAGGTCTCACTTTGTTAACCCACCTTTGGAAATGATGTTTCTTTACTTTCTTCTGTAACACTATATTAGAAACTCCCTGATTATGATTCAGTGGACTATGCTAGTGTCTTGTGCCTGGTGCACACTGGCAGAACTCCTCATTGCAATGATTGTCTTTGTCTTGGATTAATAAAAATCTCTTTTAAATAAAATTGAGTCTGAGGTCTTTCCTTTACCACATTTTGGTGACGAGGATGGGATCCAAAACTGTCTTCCTCCAACAGAATCCTTGAGAGTCCAAGGACCGGAACAAGCACCAACAACAGGGCCTCTTGTGCCCTACCATTTCCGTGGACGGGAGACAACCTGCAGAGGGTAAGCACTCTTGGATTTGAGCCCCATGAGTTACAGAGCAGCTCTGAGGTTTTTATGAAGTCTTGTGTTTTTCTGCCCAGCTTTTCTCAGACATTTCACTGAGCTTTCACTTGTGTTTTCCTGTTTGGAATATTTTGAACACCCCAGCAAGTTTTCAGTTGTTTTCCTGTCCAGATTTTTTTGGGTATTTGGTAAGCTTTCACTTGTTTTTCTGTTTGGATTCCCTCAGATATTTGGTAAACTTTCACTTGTTTGTGTTGTCTAAATTTGAGCATCCTAGTTAATACAGAGGTACATCCACTTTCAAAGAATATTTCTTTGTGGTTTGTGTGAAGTCGTAGGTAATTATCTGTACAAATGATTTGTTTCTGAGAACGCTCAAAGGTGAAATTTGCACTCCATTTAGTGACACATGGTTGTTTTTACTGATTTTTGAATTTTGAGTTGTACACATGTTGAAATTCTGGTAAGATGGGGGAATGCCTCTTCTGGGTCACATTAAAATGGCATACGCTTACCAGATAGAATTTCAGACCGAGTGGCAAGTCTGGGAAAATTTTAGCTCAGTAAAAATTAACTTTTCTGTGCAGTGGATTGTAAAAAACAGGCTCTAAAATAACCAGCAAAGTTAAGTGTTCAGGTGCCTAGCAAAACTTCTCTTTTACTTCTTTACCAATCATTTTTTCCCTCTGTCTACAGCCAAGACTAACAGGTTTGACTCATAAACTAGCTCTAACCAAGGAAACTCCTTGACAAGTAAATTAATGACTTACAGGCGTGTGAGAAATTACACACTGGCTGGAAGGATGCCCAGGCCAATCTTAATTTAAAACAAAACGGCTGAGAAAAATTTAAAGAAGCCCTAGAAATAACAATGAGTTCTATTTAAGACTCTAAACAGGACCACCCTGTTAAGAAAGGGAGAAAACCTCATTTTGAAATTAAATACCTGGAAGAAAAAGACAATGCTCTGACAATCAGTTTTACTCCTTCATTGAAGCAAAGCTCCCTGCAATTGTCAAAATTTCCCAATCATCCTTTAAGGATGCCACCCTCATTCATGACCACATAATTCCACTCACAATCATGAAAAAAAGGAGGAATAGTTACAGTTATGACACCTGTAGATATGATACCAGTATAAAAACTTGTAAAGCTAGCTTATCAGATTTGTATTAATAAATTAATATCTTAGTAGGACCTAGAGAAGCCCAACAGTAAGCTAAAGAAAAAAAGCACACTGGAAAAAGAAAAAACCCTGAAAAGTCATTAATGATCAAACCCAATGCTCCAGGTATTGAATTATTGTATCAAACAAAAGCAGTAGCTAAGTTTTGAAAACATTGTCCCTAAGATTTTTTGAAGAAAAATTAATTGGGCGAAAGTTTAATACTGCAAAAAAGATGTCATGGATTGAATTATATTATGTTACCCAAAATATGTGTGTATTAACTTGGTTAGGCCATATGTGGTTGTCCTCCATTTTGTGATTGTAATTTTATGTTAAGAGGATTAGGGTGAGATTGTAACAGCCTTACCAGGTCGTATCCCTGATCCAATGTAAAGGGAGTTTTCCCGGGGTGTGACCTGCACCACCCTTTATCTCTCAAGAGGTAAAAGGAAAGAGAAGCAAGCAAAGAGTTGGGGGCCTCACACCACCAAGAAAGCAACACCAGGAGCAGGGCATGTCCTTTGGATCTGGGGTCCCTGCACCTGAAAACCTCCTCAACTAGGGTAAGATTGAGGACAAAGACTTTCCTCCAGAGCCAACAGAGAGAGAAAGCTTTCCACCAGCGCCGACACCTTGAATTTGGACTTTTATCCTACTTTACTGTGAGAAAATAAATTTCTCTTTGTTAAAGCTATCCATTTGTGGTATTTCTGTTATATCAGCACTAGATGACTAAGACACAAGAGAGAAAAAGAAAACTGTTTATTGTTTATCCGAACTGTTTACTGAATACTCTAGTTTAATTCAAGTGTTATAGACTATCAATAAACAATAACTAATTTAGTCTTTAAACGCTGAACCCTTTTAACTATCAACAAACAGTCCCTAAAGAGAAAACTTATAAGTTAGAAGGAAGTTGGACACTACCAGTGCCCAACAACTAAACTTTAGTGAAGAACTAATAGCAAAATTGTTTACCAAATTATTTACATCTTACCATAATTCAAAATTTATACTTACCCTTGCATTTAATAGTCATATTAACAGGTCATCCTTATACCCATATGGATATTATCTTATCACTGACAGCATAGTTCAGGCTAGATCTTGAAATGTTTTTTTTGATGATGAATGCAATACCATTCCTCTTCAAGTTGTCATTCCCAGCATAGTAGATTACATGATTATCTGATTCAAAATGGCCAATACCAGTCCATTTTAGCTCACTAATACCTAGGATATCCGTGTTTATGCATTCCAGTTCATTTTATGCAGTCTGAAATTGATTGAACATGTAATAAGGGTTCATTAATAATTTCTGGTGATTGGAAAGCGAAAGTTAGAAACAAAGAAGGATCGGTAGTTAGAAAAAATGGCCTTGGTGATAGAAACAATGCCAGAGATTGCATGACTGAATTTTGCAAGACCAAGGACTTCTTCATTGCAAATACCTTTTCTCACCAACATAAACGGGGGCTGTACATACGGACCTTGTCAGACGGAATAGACAAGAATCAGATTGACTACATCCATGGAAAGAGACTAAGGAAAAGCTCAATATCATCAGTCGGAACAAGGCCAGGGGCCGACTATGGAACAGACCATCAATTGCTCATATGTAAGTTCAAGTCGAAACTGAAGAAAATTAGAACAAGTCCACCGGAGCCGAAGTATGGCCTTGAGTATATCACACCTGAATTTAGAGACCATCTGAAGAATAGACTTGACGCATCAAACACTAATGACCAAGAGTTGTGGAATGACATCAAGGATATCACACACAAATAAAGCAAGAGGTCATTAAAAAGGCAGAAAAGAAAGAAAAGACCAGAATGGATGTCAAAAGAGACTCTGAAATTTGCTCTTGAAAGTCAAGCAGCTAAGACAAAAGGAAGAAATGATGAAGAAAAAGACCAGAACAGAAGGTTTCAAAGGGTGCCTCCAGAAAACAAATTATTATAATGACATGTACAAAGACCTGGAGGTAGAAAACCAATAGGGAAAAACATGCCCTGCATTTCTCAAGCTGAAAGAACTGAGGAAAAAATTCAAGCCTCGAGTTGCAATACTGAAGGATTCTATGGGGAAAATATTAAATAACACGGGAAACATCAAAAGATGGAAGGAATACACAGAGCCATTATGCCAACAGGAATGGGTCGACATTCAACCATTTTAAGAGGTAGCATATGATCAGGAACCACTGGTGCTGAAGGAAGAAGTCCAAGCTGCACTGAAGGCATTGGCAAAAAAACAAGGCTCCAGGAATATACAGAATATCAACTGAGATGTTTTCACAAATGGATGCTACACTGGAACTATTCACTTGTTTATGCCAAGAAATTTGAAAGACAGCTACCTGGCCAACCGACTGGAAGAGATCCATATTTATGCCTATTCCTAATCAAGGTGATCCAAGGGAATGTGGAAATTATAGAACAATATAATTAGTATCAGGTGAAAGCAAAATTTTGCTGCAGATCATTTAAAAGTGGCTGCAGCAGCATGTAAACAGGGAATTGCCAGAAATTTAGGCCAGATTCAGAAGAGGATGTGGAAGTGGTGATATCATTGCTGATGTCAAATGGATCCTGGCTGAACGCAGAGAATACCAGAAGGATGTTTACCTGTGTTTTATTGACTATGCAAAGACATTCGACTGTGTGTGTCATAACAAATTATGGACAACATTTTGAAGAATGCGAATTGCAGAACACTTAAGAGTGCTCATGAGGAACCTGTACATAGATTAAGAGGCAGTTGTTCAGACAGAACAAGGGGGTACTGATGGTTTAAAGTCAGGAAAGGTGTGAGTCAGGGTTGTATCCTTTCAGCATACCTATTCAAACTGTATGCTGAGCAAAGATGGACTATATAAAGAAGAACGGGGTATCAGGATTGGAGGAAGACTCATTATCAACCTGTGCTATGCAGATGACACAACCTTGCTTGTTGAAAGTGAAGAGGACTTGAAGCACTTACTAACAGAGATCAAAGACCACAGCCTTCAGTATGGATTACACCTCAATAAAAAGAAAACAAAAATCCTCACAGCTGGACCAATAAGCAACATCATGATAAACAGAGAAAAGATTGAAGTTGTCAAGGATTTCATTTTACTTGGATCCACAATCAACAGCCATGGAAGCAGCAGTCAAGAAATAAAAAGACACATTACATTGGGCAAATCTGCTGCAAAGGACCTCTTTAAGGTGTTGAAAAGCAAAGATGTCACCTTGAAGACTATGGTGAGCCTGATCCAAGCCATGGTATTTTCTATCACATCATATGCATGCAAAAGCTGGACAGTGAATAAGGAAGATGGAACAACTGATGCCTTTGAACTGTGGTGTTGGCCAAGAATGTTGAATATATCATGGACTGCCAAAAGAATGAACAAATCTGTCTTGCAAGAAGTACAACCAGAATGCTCCTCAGAAACAAGGGTGAAAAGACTGCGTCTTACATAGTTTGGACATGTTGTCAGGAGTGATCAGGCCCTGGAGAAGGACATCATGCTTGGTAAAGTAGAGGGCCATCTGAAAAGAGGAAGACCCTTGAAGAGATGAATTGACACATGGCTGCAACAATGGGTTCAAGCATAACAACAATAGTGAACATGGCATAGGACTGGGCAGTGTTTCGTTCTGTGGTACACAGGGTCACTATGAGTCCGAACTGACTCAACAGCACCTAACAATAACAACTTGCATTTAGAAACAGATAATTCCCTATTAGGAAAATACTGACAACGTAAAGAATCCTTCGAACCTACCAACTATATAATTTCTCTTTGCCAAGGAAAAAGGCAAGTAAAGTTTAAGTAGAATTTTGTTTATGTTTGCTCTCTAGCAAACATTTTTGGCTTTTTTTTCTATCTGCTCTCTTGCAAATTTTCTAGTCCCAGGTTACTTATATCAGGTTTGGGGCAAAAGTTACTTGTCCAAGTTTGGGACAAGAGTTCTTGAACTAGATCCGAGGGAAATCTCCAGTAATTTTAGGATAGATCATCCTGACTGAAATACTTGAAATTGTGTAACTACTTGTGTGTATGTGTGTGTTGCCTTGTTTTGTATTGTGCTGTTTTAAGAGAGTTATGCTGTTGTTGATCATTGTAAAGTAGAAAATCATAAAGAAAAACACAGGCAGAGACCTTATAAGCCTGTTACCTGAACTGGCTCCAGAGACCCAATGAGTGTGTGGTTCTCACCCAAGATGGCATCCACTTGGACAAAATCTGTGGTAAATCACCTAGAAAAGTGGATAAGACTCTGCCTTGAGAATTTCAGTTCTAATCTAGAGAGAGCATTCAATCTGGGTTTCCTTTTTTTTTTTTTTTCCCTTCCTTGTGCCTCCTTGAGGTCGCTCTAAGCTTCAGCTCCAAATAAAACTGCTTCTTGTGTCTGTCTTATGAATTAGGCTTTCAGTAGCTGCTCTAAAAAAAATTTTAATATAAATTAGCCTATTTAAAAAAAGTGCACTAAAAAAGATCAATTATTTTGATTGATGTAGCAAAGCCTTAAAAAGAAACAAATTATTCTAAATTGTTTTCTCTAAAGGATTCATAATCAAATTATGAAAATAAAATAATTTCTTACCTCCAGATAGTATTATTAAATTAATCATAATATTATTTCAAAGAACTTGCTCTAATTGGTTTAATCATAAATAAGCACTTAGATAAGTTTAATAGGCCAAATATTTTCAAGAATTAATAAAGGTGAATTTATTTTAATAAAGAATTTCATGTTTTGTAATATGTCAATCTTAAAAGCAAAACCTTTCTAATTTAAGGAATTTAAGCTAAGTATTATGGACTCGAGCATAGCAATGATTGAGAGGATGATGCAGGACCAATGTTTCTTTCTGTTGTACATAGGGTCACTATAAATTGGAACTGACTCAATAACACCTAACTATAACAACAAATCTGAGCAGACACATCATCTCAGCTCTGGATGAATAGTGAAGAATTCCAGGTTCACCTTTCAGGAAATGAGATTTCTTAAAAAGTCATTGGGAGGGAAAGGTGAGCACTGTCATCCTAATCCAATGACTTCCCCTTTCCCAACTTCCCCATCTCTCTCTCTGACTCAATCTCTTTCTCTCGACACTGAAAACTCATCATATTTTCTATTCTAACTCTCTCTAGGTATTTTTTTCCTCTGTTGTTGCTGTTTTTCTGATCACAAAATGTATCTTCTTGTTGTTATTATGTGCTGTCAAGTTGGTTTCAACTCATAGCGACCCTACAGGACAGAATAGAACCGCCCCATAGGGTTTCCAAGGAGGTGGTGAATTTTGAACTGCTAACCTTTTGGTTAGCAGCTGAGTTTCTAACTACTATGTCACCAGGGCTCCATAAAATGTTTGCTCATGCTAAATTGATAGTTTATAAAAGGCTTACAAAAGTTGTCCATTGTCTAGGCACTTCCTAAAATATAGCAAAGATTATGTTGCATACAGGCAGCCCATAAGTTACAAACAAGATCTGTTCCCAAATCAGCCTTTAAGTCAAATTTGTAGGTAAATCAGAAAAGATACATAAGTTTGTTATTTTATGTCAGTTAGTCAAATGTTTGTTTTAGTATAAAGTATATATTTCACTTTTTATGCATATAAAACACTTAAACACTTCATGAGCATCAAAAATTATTGCATGCTCTCTTTACTAGGAATCATAGTTTGTTGTTATGAACCGTTGTATTTAAGTTTAATTTCTAATACAATAGGCTTTATGGCAGTCATTCTTAAGTACGAGTTATCTGAAAGTCAGATGTTCTCAACCCAAGGATTTTCTATATACAGGCACTGGGCTACTAACTGAAAGGTTAGAGGTACAGCCCATTTAGTAGGCATCTCTGAAGAAAGGCCTGGTAACTTGCTTCCAAAAGGTCACAGTCTTGAAAGCCCTATGGAGTGTAGTTCTACTCTGCAACATGTCAGGTCACCATGAGCTGGAATTGGTTTGGGTTTATATTGCATATATAATTTTCATTCTTTCTTTCCCCACATTTCTTCTTAGATTTGTGGGGACTCCTTCTTGAGTACTGCCGAGGAACTAGAAAGTAAAGAAATAATGAAAAATATGGAAACAGGAACTGCATGCCATGACAGTGGCAAAGCCCAAGATGACAGTAGCTTGAAAGGCCTACAGACCCAACAGTTCACCTTTGGATCAAGAGGATAAGGGTTTAAAGAAAAAAAATCAAAATGTTATCAGACAGTTTTCAGTAATTGGGATAAAAACATTGATAGGTATATGGCAGCACTGATGAAAAGAAACAATGTTACTATACTAGTTATGCAGTGTATAACATTCATATAATCATAATAATGGAGATAATGACAACTGGTTTGAAGAATGGGCTTTCATGGGGGTCATGGTTTGAGAGCTAAATCCCATTTACCAAAAAACAAGTCAGTGGACACATTTAAAAAGAAGCCATTATAACCATACGATAACTATGGATATAAATACCAGAACCCAAGACCAAACTCGTTGCATCGATTCTGACTCATAGAAACCCTATAGGACAGAGTAGAACTACCCCCACAGGGTTTCCAAAGCTGTAAATCTTTATGGAAGCAGACTGCCACATCCTTATCCTGCGGAGCTGTGGGTGGGTTTGAACTGCCAACCTTTCGGTTAGCAGTCGAGCACCTAAAACTGTACCACCAGCGTTCTTTAAAAATGCCAGAAGAAAGCACTAAAAGACTTGGAAAGGGTTGGATTTGGGAAGCGAGGCTGAATATGGGGATTGCTGGGGCAGAGGACAAGTTGTTTGTTATATACTTTGTAGATTTCATTTTCAACCTTATAAAACAGAAGTTGAAAGATAAAAATCGTGAAGAATTTCAGAACACCGATGGCAGAGCATGAAGCCAGGAATAAGAGCCATCTGAGTGTGGGGCCCAATGTGACTTCCCAAGTCACATCCCCCAAAGTCTGCCCTGCCCACCACCCCATGCAAGTCAAAATAATAATAAAACATTAAGGAAGAGTTCATCTAAATGAAGAATTGTGTGCAGGAGGACTATAAACCAGTAACACCTCTCTCTAGGCCAAACAAAGCACACACTTAGGGCCGAGTCAGCGAGGCTGAATTTGGACTTCGTAATCACTTGGAGGGAGTCCCTGGGTGGTGTGAACTGTTAATGCATTAAGTGGCTATCCAAAAGGTTGGAGGTTGGAATCCACCCAAAGACACCTCAGAAGAAATGCCTGGCGATCTGCTCTTGACAAATCAGTCATTGGAAGCCCTGTGAAGTACAGCTTTACTCTGACCCACATTGGGTCACCATGAATTAGAATGAACTCGACAGCAACTGGTAACCGCTTGGTGAGCTGGGTTACAGTACTGGTACTGCCATTTATTACCAAACCTTTTAGCCTTCCTCATTGTCAGTTTCATCTGGAATAGGGACAGTAACACTGCCTTCCTATGATTCTTAAAAAAAAGATAATGTGAATAAATACTTAGCCCAGGTTTGGTTTACTCTAAGCGGTTTGGCATATAGTTGTTGTTAGGTGCTGTTGAGTGGGTTCCCACTCATAGCAACTCTGTGAGCGACAGAACGAAATGCTGCCCAGTCCTGCACCATCCTCACAATCGTTGCTATGTTTGAGCCCATTATTGCAGCCACAGTGTCAAGCCATCTCCTTGAGAATCTTCTTTTTCACTCACCCTCAACTTTACCAAGCATGATATCCTTCTCCAGGGACTCATCCCTCCTGAAAGCGTGTCCAAAGCACCTAAGACAATTCTCGCAATCCCGCCTTCTAAAGAGCATTCTGGCTGTACTTCTTCTAAGACAGATGTGTTCTGGCAGTTCGTGGTATGTTCAGTATTCTTCACCAGCAGCATGATTCAAAGGCATCAATTTTTCTTCGGTCTTCCTTATTCATTGTCCAGCTTTCACGTGCATATGAGACCACTGAAAACACCATGGCTTGGGTCAGGCCTTAGCCCTCGAAGTGACATCTTTGCTTTTTAACACTTTAAAAGGGTCTTTGGCAGCAAATTTGCCCAGTGCAATACGTTGTTTGATTTCTGGACTGTAGTTTTCATGGGCATTGATATAGAACCAAGTAAAAGGAAATCCTTGGCAACCTCAACCTTTTCTCTGTTTATCATGATGTTCCTTATTGGTCCACTTGTGAGGATTTTTGGACTCTTTATGTTGACGTGTAATTCATATGGAAGGCTGTAGTATTTGATCTTCATCGGTAAGTGAATCAAGCCCTCTTCACTTTCTGCAAGCAAGGTTACGTTATCTGTATATCACAGGTTGTTCATGAGTCTTCCTCCAACTGTGATGCCCTGGTCTTCTTCATATAGTCCACCTTCTTGGATTATTAACTCAGCATACAGATTAAGGAAGTATGGTGAAAGGATACAACCCTGAATCACACCTTTCCTGATTTTAAACCATGCAGCATCCCTTAGTTTTGTTCGAATGTCTGCCCCTTGGTCCATGTACAGGTTTTGCATGAGCACAATTAAGTATTCTGGAATTCCCATTTTTTGCAATGTTATCCATAACTTCTTAATGTCCACACAGTCCAATGCCTTTGCATAGTCAATGAAACACAGTTAAACTTCTTTCTGGTCTTATCTGCTTTAACTCAAAATCCATCAGACATCATCAATGATATCCCCCATTCCATACCCTCTTCTGAATCCAGCTTGAATTTCTGGCATTTCCCTGTCGATGTACTGTTGCAACTGTTTTTTAATTATTTTCAGCAAAATGTTACTTGTATGTGCTAATAATGATATTGTTTGATAATTTCCACATTCTGCTAGATCACTTTCTTTGGAATGGGCACATATATGGATTTCTTCCAGTGTTTCTTTCTTACCTGTCTTTTTAATGACTTTTTGCTTTCTTCATGTATGATGTCCTTGATATCATCCCACAACTCCTATGGTCTTAGGCCATTAGTGTTCAATGTATGAAATCTATCCTTGAAAGGGTTTCCAAATTCAGGTAGGATATATTCAAGGTTGTACTTTGACTCTCGTGGATTTGTCTCAATTGTCTTTAGCTTCACTTGAACTTGTATATGAGCAATTGATGGCCTGTTCCAAAGTTAGCTGCTGACCTTGTTCTGACTGATGATATTGAGCTTCTCCATCGTCTCTTTCCAAAGATGTAGTTGATTTCATTCCTTTATATGCCATCTGGCAAGGTCCATGTGTATAGTCACTGTTTATATTGTTGGAAAAAGGTATTTCCAATGAATCGGTCATTGGTCTTGTAAAATTCTATCATGCAATATCTGGCATCATTTCTTTTTTTAATTTTTATTATTGTGCTTTAAGTGAAAGTTAACAAATCAAGTCAGTCTCTCATACAAAAACTTATATACACCTTGCTATGTACTCCTGGATGCTTTCCCCCTAATGAGACAGCACACTCCTCCCCTCCACCCTGTATTCCTATGTCCATTCAACCAGGTCCAGTTCCCCTCTGCCTTCTCATCTAGCCTCTAGTCCGGAGCTGCCACATAGTCTTATGTGTCTACTTGAGCCAAGAAGCTCACTTCTCACCAGTATTATTTTCTGTCTTATACTGCAGTCTAATCCCTGTCTGAAGAGTTGGCTTTCAGAATGGTTCCAGTCTTGGGTTAACAGAAGATCCAGGGACCATGACCTCCAGGATCCCTCTAGTCTCAGTCAGGTCATTAAGTCTAGTCTTTTTTTATGAGAATTCGAGGTCTGCATCCCACTGTTCTCCTGCTCTATCAGGGATTCTCTGTTGTATTTTTGTCAGGGCACTCATTGGTGGTAGCCAGGCACCATCTAGCCCTTCTGGTCTCAGGCTGATGTAGTCTCAGGTTTATGTGGCCCTTTCTGTCTCTTGGGCTCATATTGACGTTGTGCCTTTGGTGTTCTTCATTCTCCTTTGCTCCGGGTAGGTTGAGACCAGTTGATGCATCTTAGATGGCCACTTGCTAGCTTTTAAGACCCCAGATGCCACTCACCAAAGTGAGATGCAGAATGTTTTCCTAATACCTTTTGTTATGCCAATTGACCTAGATGTCCCCTGAAACCATGGTCCCCAAAACCCCATCTTTGCTACTGGCCTTTGAAACACTCGGTTGTATTCAGTAAACTTCTTTGCTTTTGGTTTAGTCCAGTTGTGCTGACCTCTCCTGTATTGCGTGTTGTCTTGCCCTTCACCTAAAATAGTTCTTGTCTACTATCATCTAATTAGTGAATACCCCTCTCCCTCCCTCCCCACCCTCATAACCATCAAAGAATATTTTCTTCTATGTTTAAACTATTTCTTGAGTTTTTATAATAATGGCCTCGTACAATATTTGTCCTTTTTCACGTCACTAATTTCACTCAGCATAATGCCTTCCAGATTCCTGCATGTTATGAGAAGTTTCATGGATTCATCATTGTTCTTAATCATTGAGTAGTGAATATACCATAATTAATTTATTCATTTATCGGTTGATGGGCACCTTGCTTGCTTCCATCTTTTTGCTACTGTAAATAGTGCTGCAATGAACATGGGTATGCATATGTCTGTTTGTCTGAAGGCTCTTATTTCTCTAGGATATATTCCAAAGAGTGGGGTTGCTGGATCGTATGGTAGTTCTACTTCTAGCTTACTAAGGAAGTACCAAATTGACTTCCAAAATGGTTGTACCATTTTACATTTCCCACCAGCAGTGTATAAGTGTTCCAGTCTCTCCACAACTTCCCCAACATTTATTATTTTGTGTTTTTTAGATTAATGCCAGCCTTGTTGGAGTGAGATGGTATCTCATTGTAATTTTGATTTTCATTTCTCTAATGGCTAATGATCATGAGCATTTCCTCATGTTATCTGTTAGCTGCCTGAATGTCTTCTTTGGTGAAGTGCCTGTTCATATCCTTTGCCCATTTTTTAATTGGGTTATTTGTCTTTTTGTTGTTGAGTTTTTGCAGTATCACGTAGATTTTAGAGATCAGATGCTGGTTGGATCTGTTGTAGCCAAAATCTTTTTCCCAGTCTGCAGGTAATCTTTTTACTCTTTTGGTGAAGGCTTTGGATGAGTGTAAGTGTTTAATTTTCAGGAGCTTCCAGTTATCTAGTTTCTCTTCTGGTGTTTGTGCACTGTTAGTATTGTTTTGTATACTGTTTATGCCATGTATTAGGGCTCCTGGTGTTGTCCTTATTTTTTCCTCTATGATCTTTATTGTTTTAGATTTTATATTTAGGTCTTTGATCCCTTTTGAGTTAGTTTTTGTGCATGGTGTGAGGTATGGGTCTTGTTTCATTGTTTTGCAGATGGATATCCAGTTATGCCAGCACCGTTTGTTAAAGATACTGTCTTATCCCCCATTTAACTGACTTGGGGCCTTTGACAAATATCAGCTGCTTGTATGTGGATGGATTTATGTCTGGATTCTCAATTCTGTTCCATTGGTCTATGTATCTTTTGTACTAGTACCAGGCTATTTTGACTACTGTGGTGGTATAACAGTTTCTAAAACCAGGTAGTGTGAGGCCTCCCACTTTGTTCTTCTTATTCAGTAATGCTTTACTTATTCAAGGCCTCTTTCTCTTCCATATGAAGTTGATTTGCTCTGCCATCTCATTAAAAATGTCATTGGAATTTGGATCAGAATTGCATTGTATCTATAGATTGCTTTGGGTAGAACAGACATTTTTACAATGCTGAGTCTTCCTATGCATGAGCAAGGTATGTTTTCCCACTTATGTAGGTCTCTTGGTTTCTTGCAGTAGTGTCTTGTAGTTTTCTTTGTATAGGTCTTTTACGTCTCTGGTTAGATGTGTTCATAAGTATTTTATTTTCTTCTGGACTATTGTAAATAGCATTCATTTGGTGATTTCCTCTTCGACATTCTCTTTGTTAGTGTAGAGGAATCCCACTGATTTTTGTATGTTTATCTTGTATCCTGATACTCTGATGAACTCTTCTATTAGTTTCAGCAGTCTTCTTGAGGATTCTTTAGGGTTTTCTGTGTGTAAGATCACATCATCTGCAAACAGAGATACTTTTACTTCTTCCTCACCAATGTGGATGCCCTTTATTTCTTTTTGTAGCCTATTTGCTCTGGCTAGGACCTCCAGCACAATGTTGAGTAAGAGAGGTGATAAAGGGCATCCTTGTCTGGTTCTGTTCTCAAAGGGAATGCTTTCAGACTCTCTCCATTTAGGATGATGTTGGCTGTTGGCTTTGTATAAATGCCCTTTATGTTGAGGAATTTTCTTTCTATCCCTATTTGGCAGAGAGTTTTTATCACAAATGAATGTTGTACTTTGTCAAATGACTTTTCTGCATCAATCGATAAGATCATGTGATTCTTGCCTTTTGTTTTATTTATATGATGGATTACATTGATTGTTTTTCTAATGTTGAACCATCCCTGCATAGCTGGTATGAATCCCACTTGGTCATGGTGAGTTATTTTTTTGATATGTTGTTGAATTCTACTGGCTAGAATTTTGTTGAGGATTTTTGCATCTAAGCTCATGAGGGATATAAGCCTGTAATTTTCTTTTTTTGGTGATGTCTTTACCTGGTTTTGGTATCAGGGATATGCTGGCTTCATAGAATGAATTTGGGAGTATTCCATCCTCTTCTGTGCTCTGAAATACCTTTAGTAGTAGTGGTGTTAACTCTTCTCTGAAAGTTTGGTGGAATTCTCCAGTGAAGCAGTCAGGGCCTGGGCTTTTTTGTTGTTGTTGTTGAGAGTTTTTTAATTACCTTTTTAATCTCTTCTTTTGTTATGGGTTTATTTAGTTCTTCTACCTCTGTTTGTGTTAGTTTAGGTAGGTAGTGTGTTTCTGGAAATTTGTCCATTTCTTTTAGGTTTTCAAATTTGTTGCAGTACAATTTTTCATAGTATTGTTATGATTCTTTTAATTTCAGTTGGGTCTGTTGTGGTATCTCCCATCTCATTTCTTATTCAGGTTATTAGCTTCCTCTCCAGTTTTTCTTTTGTCAGTTTGCCCACTGGCTTATCGATTTTGTTCATTTTTTCAAAGAAAACAGCTTTTGGTCTTGTTAACTCTTTCAATTGTTTTTCTATTCTCTATTTCATGTAATTCTGCCCTAATTTTACTTATTTCCTTTCTTCTGGTGCCCAAGGGCTTCTTTTGCTGCTATTTGTTTGAGTTGTAGGGTTAATGTTTTGATTTCGTCCCTTTCTTCTTTTTGAACATGTGCATTTATTGCTATAAATTGACCTCTGAGCACTGCTTTAGCTGTGTCCCAAAGGTTCTGATAGGAAGTGTTTTCATTCTCATTGGTTTCTATGAATTTGTTTATTCCATCCTTAATTTCTTCTATAACCCAGTAGTTTTTGAACAAGGTGCTGTTTAGTTTCCAAGTTTTTGATTCCTTTTCCCTGGTTTTTCTGTTTTTGATTTCTACTTTTATGGCCAATACTTTTCAGAAGTAGATCACCAGGTCCTTCTTCCTGGTATGTGTGAAGCTCAGCTGAAACTTGTCCCCGTGGGTGACCCTACTGGTATTTGCAATAGCAGTGGCATAGCTTCTAGCATCACAGCCAACACCTAAGCCACCACAGGAAGACAAAATGACAGACAAGTGGTGGAACATATAGACCTCAAAAAATACAGAGGACTAAAATGCATGGCAGTTGTATAAGATACACTCCTCTTGCTTGCTTGCATTTTTCTTCCTCTAAGTATTTCCAAAAATGAGCCCTAGTGGCACAGCAGTTAAAGTCCTCAGCTGCTAACCAAAATGTTGATGGTTGGAACCCACCAGCTGCTCTGGGAGAGAAAGGTGTGGCAGTTTGCTTCTGTAAAAATTACTGCATTGGAAACACTATGGGACAGTTCTACTCTAGGGTTGAAATAAGTTGGAATTGACTGGTCAGCAGTGAGTTTGGTTTGGCAGTATTTCTAAAGTGAAATGCAAGTCAAGAAACTGGTATCACCCAAGCGGAGAGGCCAGAACTGACCCTGGATTCATTATTAGCATGAGTGGGACAAATGTCATATGACTCAAAATGGACCTAAGGTCAGTGGAAGGACAAGACTAAGTAGCAGCAAACCATTTGCACCATCCAGGGCTGCCACGTGACGACGGACATCTACGACAACCTTTCTCAGACACGTTACTTCCCTGTATTAGCCAGCCACTTACAGTGAAAATGAAGACATAGGCTAATTATAGTTCCTTTTTTTTCAGGCCTTCCTTATCCGTGAGTAAGATGAAGGGAGAAAGTGTACAATGTGTGCATATCAACAAGTAAAGCAAAAACAGTTCTGTTTTGTGCAGTGTTTCTGCTGTTCTGGTTGGAATGAACTATAAAATGATTCTGCATATGAATTAAAGTTCTATGTTGCATTTAAAACTGGCATTGCACAATATAAAGATGAGCCATGAAATTCATGCTAATAATACTTGCAATAAAGTTTTAATTTTCTTTCTTCACTTGGAATGTCATATAAATGGAAATTAAAAACAACAACAAAAAAAAAACCCAAAAAATCATTGACAAGTCCAGAAAGAGACTGTGAAAAGGAAATTATGCATTTTTAATTCTTATAACACTTTACCCCCTGCTTTTTAAACAAGGGTCCCAACAATACATGTCAGTGGCCATGGTGTGGGTCGTGGGTAGTGAAAGTGAAGGAAGAGACCTCATAATCTTAGGAAAAATCCAGGCCCCTATTTCCTGGTAATTGAAAAGCAACACTCACTTTGGGTTTGATCTTTTTTTTTTTTTTTTTGATTTCTGCCTTCCCACAAGTAAAAAACAAAAAGCAACTATAAATACAAAAATTCAATTAAAAAAAAAAAAATCACCAGAGTGCAAAGATGGCCATAGCTCCCACCTGGGTTTCACTTACATATTTATAGAGCGTGTGGCACAGGTGTGGTGACGGAGGCTTAGTGAAAACACGATACTACAAACACACAAAGACGGTGTTTTTTCTTTACATTTCAAAAGAGAACCGTGCCCCTTTTCCAAATGAGAACACTATAAAACACAAATCACACTTTATAAGTTATGAAAAATGCTGTACAGGCGTGTGGCTATAAATAGAGCATAAATGACACATTTGGGAATTGCTATCGAGAAGGAGGAGGGTCAGGTGAGGGCTCAGTTTGGTATCACAACCTGTTAAGATGGGGAAGCTGGAATGCGGGAGCTCAGCTGCCTCATTTCCCTTTCCCAGACACCCCTGCAGCTCACGAGAAGTGGTGAGAAGTGGGTTGTTGAGGGCGAGGAACAGTGGAGGAAAAGGTGCAAATACAACTTGGGGTTCCAGAAAGCATACCCAGGACAAGAATGAGCACAGGCCTTGGTCCTGTAGACACACATGAGCCCTACAGCTACTTGATGACTATGGTTCTGTGGGCAGCCCGGCTATCCCCTGCTTTCTTCTCTGAGAAAAGTTCAGAGCTTAGTGGGCAAGGAAAGTAGGCAGGACATAGAAGCTCATCTATGGAGAAGTGGGATAAAGTTTGGAAAGAGGTTCTGGCTTAGGTTTCAGTATATGGGTGGATGAGTGGATGGATGATGGTTGGAAGCTGACCACTAAGAGCTGATCCAGAAACTTAGTTGCTCAAAAGAGTGAAAGGTAAACAGAGAGAACTATTCTATACTCAGATAATTCCTGCAATTCAAGGTGGCAGCAGTAGAGGGAGGGACTTGGGGCACTTGCATGTCTTATTCCAAATGATCCAACACCAAGTGGTGGACAAAAAAAAGAAAAGGGGTGGTGGTGATTTTTACCTGCCCCATTAGGCTTTTGACACAATTTGTCAATCTGGCTTCTCAATTAGGCAAATTAGGAACCTGAGGTGTTTTACGCAGATAATGCGTCTCCCCAAATGAGCCTAGCTTGGGAACAGGGCCTCTCTCTCTCAGGAAGACTGGAGCAGCAGGCAAGACAAAGCACCTTGTGAACCTTGGCAGCTCTAATGTGGCTCCCATCCTGGAAACTTCCTAGCCACAGAGCCTAAGCTACCTCACTGTCTCAAGGTAAAAATGAACAACAATCAGTGTTTGAGAGAGGACACGGCAGTTAAACTGGTTGGACGAGCTTCACCTGCCCTTTTAGCCCTACCGGCTTAGTGGTTAAGCACTCTGCTGCAAAACAAAAATTGGGTGGTTCGAACCCACCAGCCATTCTGGGGGAGAAATGTGGCAGTCCACTTCCATAAAGATTTACCATCTCGGAAACCCCAGGAGGAAGTTCTACTCTGTCCTGTAATGTCATTACAAGTCGGAATTCGACTCGACAGCAATAGGTTTGGTTTTAGGTTTGTTTAGGAAGTGGGAAAGATTCACACCCATGGTGATCTCCAAGTTTTCATGAGCTACAACTATTAAGCTCTTTCACCTAAACCTACCTGATGAGGGCATGGGTACCTGGGAGCAGCTGAGCTTGAACACCTCTTGGCTGAAGCCAGTCTTTAACAGGAGATATGGTGGAGCTTTATCACAATAAAGAAAACCATGTGTATGCATGTGTTTGTATACATAAATACATATAGTTACATAGGCAGCTTTGAGAACCTTCCATAAATTCCTCCCTTGAGCTTTTTCCTTCTGAATAGGATGGTTTGAATCTGAAAATTGTCCCTAGTGATCAACCCCTCGGTGTACAGAGAGTGTGATCATTTATCTGCCCAAGTTTCAATGTCAAATCTCATTGAGTGTTGTCCTGTTCCTTCCTGAGAGAGGAAGACCAAGCGAGCAGGGGCTGAGATAAAACAACCCTGCAGGTTATGTACTGGGCTAAGGGAAGCGAGAGTCCGGACTGATGTCAGCTCCACTTCTTAGTGAAAGGTGTGCAGAAGCATGTAGGACTTGGGGTCCCTCCTCCCATCTCTTGGCAGGCCCCTAAAAGACTGTGCTGCTGGAGATGGTCTTCGTACCCAGGATATTAACTTGGAACTTGACCTTATCCTGGGCCTTTTTACTCATGGCCACGTTATCGAAGGCATAGGAGGCCTTGATGGGGATGTCTTTAGAGTGCTCCTGCCCCTCCTCCAGGTCCTCACAGCTCTTGGGGCAGCCACACAGCAGGCAACACACACGACAGCAGCAGCAGTGCCTCTGGCAGCACCTGGTGAGCAGGGAGATGAGGTGGTCCCAGGGCTTCAGCGAGTGCATCCACAGGGGCAGGAAGTTCCAGTTCTGGAGTTTGTGGGGTAGGACACGTGGGCAGTGGGACTGCAGGAGCCGGATGAACACCACCAGGATCAGCAGGAGGATGATGGGCACACCCACACCCACCAGCACTTGCCAGCCAGCCAGTGAGAGGCCAAACACTGTCAGCGGGACGAGGAAGAATAAGAAGACCACGTAGAAGATGGCGAACCAACGGTACTCAGCACAAATGTTGCCCAGCCCCTTGGCCAGGTGGATAGGCAGGCGGATGATCGGGATCGGGTACCACAGCAAGATGCCAGAGACGTTGAAGAAGAAGTGGCACAAGGCAATCTGAAGCACAAGAGGTTGGGTAGGTGAACAGGTGTGTCTGTTGTATGGCTGGGGTGGGGGAGGGGAGAAGGTCATCCTATCAACAACAACACCTCAGCAAGGGAACAAAGGCTCAGCTGGGAATCAGTGTTGGCTCAGACCAGCTATGGGCCAGTTACACAACAGTCCATCCACAAATGGACAGAGGTGACTTTTCTCCAAGTAGGAACAAAACTTGATTCAGGGCATAAGAATCAAGAAAGTTCATTTTTTCCCCAACATTTCATCTTCTAATGCCAGGTCCAGGTCCTAGGCTGACTCCGCGGTGACTGACAAGATAGAATCTACTCAAGAGGGAACGAGGAGATGGGAGGCGGTATCTGTGCTGCCTAAATGCTCTTTCCAATCTCTCTATCAAGTGGTCACTCAACCTTTGTTTAAGCCACTGCCAATGATGGGGGTCTTGTTGCTACCTCCCCAAAGAGAATAGTTTTGACTGTTCTTAGTTTGAGCTCCTGGACTGTACTCCCTGTAGCTTCTCCTCCACATCTTAGTTCTACCTAGCAGATAAAAGCCTGACTTTTGTCGGACCAAGGGATGTCGCTATATGGTTATATCTTCCCAACCCCTTACAAAGCCCTTGCCCCATGCAGCATATCCTTACCTGAAGTGAACTCTTCAAGGTATTGCCTGGGCTGGCTAAGGCAGCCAGGATGGCAGTGGTGGTGGTGCCAATGTTGGAGCCCAGTGTGAGTGGGTATGCCCTCTCAATGGTTATCACACCAACGCCTGGGGGAAAAAAAAAAAACACAAAGACCATAGCATCAGCCCCAGAGGATGATGGGAGATGGTAATGGTGGCCAGAGGGAGAAGCTAGGGAGAAAAAAAGTGGGAAACTCACCAATCAGTGGGGTCATGGCCGATGTGAATACGGAGCTGCTCTGCATGAGGAAGGTCATTCCTGCTCCCACAATGATGGCTAGGTAGCCAGTCAACCAGGCAAAGGGAAAGGGGAAATCTGTAAGACAGAAGGCACAGGATGGAGGGTGGGCTGACAACTCCAGAGGAGCCCAGGCCAGGGGCTGGGCTAGCAGGTTAGGTTATAAAGATGCCTCCCCACCCCACACCATGGTCTGAGAGTGCAAAGCTTCATTTCCTGCTGCCTTTCATCCTACATTTTCATGATGTGGGTGCGGTGTTATGTGGATGAAGACAAAAACAGATTTGTTGGAGGTCAGAGGTTAGAAATGCTGGACCCATACATATACTTTCCCACAAAGCACTCCAAGCCCCCAGACCTCGATACCTTCTCCCAAGACTGTTCTCCCGTTACTACATAATCCCTACATTTGTTTTCATCTAAAGGACTATCAAGATCATACAACAACTTCGGACAAGCCTACCAACCCAGCCTTCCACACCACTGGCAAAGAATCAGGTCCCCGTATATCCAGGAAGCCTGGAAATTTGCCTAATTCACCCTCATGACAGCCCTGTGAGGCAGAGTCTCTTGGCCTCATTTTATGGAGATTTCACAGAATGGTGATGTCATTGGCCGGGACACTGTACTCAGCAAGAACTCTTCTTGGCCAGTGGTGTCTCATTGGCTTCATCCAGATGTCGATGTATTTATCCAGAGCAACATTTTCTCCTCAAAAGTAGAAGGAAAGTGGGGACCAGGTGGGCATGTTACCCTTTTCCTAAGGGCCCCAGTAGACCCAGGAAAGGCCTGAGCACATAGAAAACCAGCCAGTCAAGAAGGCTAACCTATAATTCTCCAAATTTTAGCTGGCTCCTTCTCAGGGCCTTGCCAACATGGGATAGAACTTTGTGCCTGTTTCCCAGGTCCACATGCAAAACACAAAGGAAAATGTCAAGGGGGAATGACATCTTAAGTTCTGCAGCTTCTAAGATCCAAGAAAGAAGCTCCATGCAGAGGCCATAGCTTGATGTGAACCCAAAGAATCCCTGTGGGAGCGGCCTGTGACAGTAACTCCTGGAAGGCCCAACATGGGCAGGGTTGGGGGAGGAGGTCAGAGTGCCTACCAGTGTTGAGGGTTTTCTTGATGACAATAGCAACCTGTCCCTTGAGCACGGAGTTGAGGAGTTTTACAATCATGACCAGGCAGGTGCAGAGGAGCAGCAGGGAGATTATCAGCAAGATAGCACCAATGGCAATATCCGGGAGGTTGAAATTCACAAAGATGTGCTGACCTGCAGAGACAACAGAAAAACTTTGTCAAGACACAACCACCCATGGCCACATGTTGCTGTTTATTCACCAATATCCTTCTCTCTCATAATAACAGAAGTTGTTGGTTTGGCACATGGCAGTCCAGGATAAAGACCCCATTTCCCACCCTCCCTTGCAGCTATATCTGGTTCCAAAGCTATATTCTGGTAAATGGATGCTCAGGGGATGTAACATACACACATCTGGGCAGTGCTCCTAGACAGAAGGGGTGAGCTGCCCTTTTTATTTTCCCCTTCTCAATAGCAGAAATACAGATATATCATGGATAACTCCCGAGGAATACAGAGCATCAAGATAGATGTTTGCTATAGAAGAATCCTGATCAAAAGGGGTAAAATGTATAACAGAATTCCAAATTCTCATGGAATTCAGACTTTCTAGAGCCATGGAGTCTTAAGCCAAAAATATTCCCTGAAGTTTTCTTAAATCCAAACAACAGGTTTGTTTAACTAGTAAAGAATATCTACCTTGAGCACTGCACTCTTTTAACAACTATATGGGATCAAATTGACAACAGCAACTCAAAAACTTAGGGGGCAGTGAATTTATGCTAATAGGGGAGGAACAACCTATTGTCAGAAAGAGCATTTCAACATCTATCCTGAAGAACAATGCTGTCAGTGATAGGAGAGTACCTATACGCCTGCGAGGAAGACCAGTTATTATCGCTAGTAACGCTAATAGCATCTAACATCTATTGAGCATGTACTATGTGCCAAGCACTCACATACTCTATGCTTCACAAAACGTAACAAGGTAGCATTTTAATTATTGCCATTTTACAGATGAAGAAACATGGGCTTGGTGAGGTTAAATCCAAGGTTACACTTCCAGAAGGTGGAGAAGCAAGGATTCAAACCCAGTGTGTTATCTGTTTCCTTGGCATCATGTTTCACAGTTTATAGAGATGTTTTCTCTTGAGGCTGGACAATGAAGTGAGTCTTTAAAGTCACAAAGCTAGTCAGGGACAACTCCACGCTTCAGCCCAGTTCTACCAATGAATCTCATGCTGTTTTTTTACTCATAATATGAAGAACACTTTTCAGCTAAGCATTTGAGGAGCAACGTGGGGTTGGATGAGAAAGTCAGAGCACGGGATATTGCTGTTTGTAAAACCCCCTGTTTACCAAAGTCTCTGAGTCCCTACGGTATTTCCAGAAAACCATGGTTATATCAATAGATATACAGCACTGAGAACATGAGGGGAGGGGGGTGATAAACTCACTTGATTCTCTGGGGGTAAATTACACCTGAAGAATTATGTTTAATTCTGGGCACTATGTATTGGAGCCCTAGTGGTGCTGTGGCTGAGAGCTAGAGCTGCTAACCAAAACATCAACAATTCGAATCCGGCAGCTGCTCCTTCAAAACCCTGTGGGACAGATCTACTCTGTCTTGTAGGGTCACTATGAGTCAGAATCGACTCGATGACGATGGGTATATCTTATTTAGAGAAGCGGGATATACAAATGAGTATAAAATCAAGATGGAACAGATCGTTTGCTAAGTTCTTCAGAGGTTATGTGGGTTATATGATAGAGACAGCATGAGCTTTGGAACTGACAGAAAACACCGGGCTTCAAGTCCCAGTTTAGCCCCTTACCGTGGGACCTAACTCACCTCAGTCCCTAAGCCTTAGTTTCCTCTGCTGTGAAAGCCCAATATAGGGTAGGTCCTCAGTGAAGCTTACTGCCCTGCCCTTCTTCCCTTCATTTACTGGGGTACCATACAGATAAGAAAAACCTATCAGCCTCCTGGACAGCCTATCTCAGGGGCCGAAGTCCTGCTGAGTTCCACTCACATTTGGCGATGTTTTCCTTGTAGGTCACGTTCTTCATGGTCCAGAATTGGAAACCATCCGTGAAACAGAGGGAAGGGGAAGTGCAGTTCTCGGGTGAAGGGACGGTGACATTCATCTCAGTCTGGACAGCAAACATAAGAAACTGTATGGTCCCCAACATTCACTTTTGGTGGAGAGTGGCAGGCAATGGGGGGACCAAGAGGGAGACATTCTACATGTCGCCATAAACAATGGCTCGATTGTATTGTTTATTTTTTTTAAGGACTTATTATTTTAACTTTTTTAAGGTGCCATTTATTATAAATACAAGGTGTGACTTTTGAGCCTTTATAAAATATTCTCGTTGAAGCTTGTTGGTCTCTGCCTGCTGACGTTGCTGCTCTATCTTTATTGGAAAAGCTCCTGGGACAACTGGGGACAGACAAAAGCAGCCTTCATACCTACTTCCTGTATTTCTTTTCATCTCCAGCTTTAGCACCTCTCAGGAATACACATATACACCCTATAAACAAGGATAAGTTATAACCCTGCTGCAAAGCAGGTTGAAGTTTCCCTGACTTCAGGGAAAGGATGCTGTGGTCCTTCAGAGGAAGAACACAGAGGTTCCCTCGCAGAACCTTCCAGAAAGGCAGGTGAGGGCTGCCACCATCTGTCAGCACCTGAAGATCATGACGATGCACTGTTTCCATGGGTCCCTCCATAAATGGGATCAGAGGTGCGACTGTAGGAAAGCCAGGAATATGGAATCGAGTGGTGGGATAGGGCAAGGGGGCACCCGTCTCTCCCATCTGTCCTACTGGTTAAGGCAACCCAGCAGACAATTCCTCGATGTGGAATCTCGCTGGTCAGTTTTGATTTTCAGGGGCTGAATTTTTTTCTTTCCCCTTGCCTTCTAGTTGCCTTCCTTGAATGAATGTTTGAAGTTCAGGCACTATTCTTAGAAACTTACCATATTGGTGAAAGTGTGACACCAAATCTTGACCATACTCTTGTTTTGGGCTGTTTCATCCTTCATCGCAATGTGTTTGATAACTTTTTTATCCAGCTAAGGAAGGCAATAGAAAGAAAAGAATCAGCACTTTCTCAGAACTGCTTTGTGGAATTGCTGTTAGAAAGCTTCTGAGGAGATTAACAAAACTGAGAACCACTTCCAGTTACTCTCTCAGATGTCCCTAAAGCCCCACCTGCCTTGGCTTCTTCTAGAGGTAGTCAAGAGCTGTGTTTACAGACCCACCCACCCTTTACCATGTCTGTCCAACTGGTTGGGATGGGGCAGTTAGGTTCTTTCCCCTATCTGAAGGAAGCCAGCTTACCTGGATAATGAGCTTTGTAAAGGGATCTGTGATGACTTTCAGAAGATCTGGGGTGTCTTCACCATTCTTGAAGTGGAAGGTCTCCACCACAAAGTTGGTCAGGACCTCCAGGTAATGGGTGGCAGACTCCAGGGGCAAGAGCACAAACACCGAGAGCCAGTTGAAGAAGTCATGGACGGTGGCCCCTGCAAAAGCCCTATATGACGGGAACCCCACCCCAAGCAAACAGATTACTCAGATTACTCTCATCTGTACACGCGCATAAAGTCTTTTTCATTCTTACAATAATCCCAAAGTGAGTGGTATGAATATCTCCACTCAACAGATGAGGGAACTGAGGGCTGGCAAGCACAGAGGACATAAAGGCCACTGCATGGGCTCTGGGTCCAGGACCTCTGTCTCCACTCCTAGGCACATCTTCTCTCACTAGATCAGACAACACACAACTGGGCATCTCCCATGCTAGGGGGACACATATCCTATAAATGTTCTTTTATAGCTGTTTTGAAGAATTACATCAAGACCATTTGTGAATCACACACATTGAATGGAGACAACTTTCCTTTGAAAATGTGGGAGCTGGTACAAAGATAACCACAGAAATCCTCTACACAAGAGAATTCTTAGCTTTAAAGAAAGAATTGAAGATCATGGCTCCTTTGGAGAACCTCATAAAACACACGAACAGTCTCCATAGGATATAAGACTCATGTGTACCACTCTGTCTATCTGAGCAGGATCACAGACCTCCCCAAATTCTACCCCATCCATGCCCAGGTTAAGAAACTCTGATCTGGATTTTTCCCTCGATGAAAAAATTTGCTTTAAAAAATATCTACATGTCGAAAAAACTCCCCAAACCAAGGGTATAAACTTGACAATGGATATAAACAGTAGAAGCAGAAGCTAATAACCATGAAGAGGGAATAAATGCTAAGCTTCACTAGTAATGAAAGAAATTAAAAGGGCAAATGTTCACCTATCACATTTTTTTTTTTTTTAATCACATTAGCAAAGATTTTTTTTAATTAACTTTTTGTTGCTGGAGAGGGTGATTTAAGGGAGACACATTCATACACTGCCAGTGTGTGTAAAGGGATACAAATACTTTGCAAAATGTTTTAAGAGCCATACAGATGTTTGATACAGCAATTTGATATAGGAAAGAGTCCAGGAGAGAAAGAAAAAAATCCCCCCAAATGTTATGGAAAACAATCTATGTATTTAAAGATCACCCAACAAGAGCCAGTTAAGCCATATATTCCTATATGTCAGGCATATTGGTAGGTCTAATGTTTTACTATTTCTTACTTTGTAAGTCAGTGCTATCCTGAGGCAAAAACTGGTGTAACAGTGGAAAGAATCCATGATCAGAAGTAAGAAGACTTGGTTAGAGTTCCAGCTATGCCCTGCAGTGAAGTCACTTAGCGTATTTGAATCTCGGGTTCCACATTCACAAAATAGGCATAAAAATTATTATTAATGGGAAAATGGAGGATGACTGCATCAGATCACAAAATGGCAGAGGCTACCTATCATTTCAGAGCTGCTAAATTACATCATTAGATAACTGCCAAACCACTGAAAATCATGGCCCACTCAGGTTGACACATAGTGTTAATCTTTCCTCATTTGTTATGGCCAGACGCAGGTCATTAGTAGATTTTTTTACTACTGTCGTAATTCGAAAGGTTGGATTGTGAGATAGTCGATAAGTGAGTAGTAGGTATAATTATTTATAATAAATAGCAGTAGGTATAATTATTCACTAAGTGGAACCGTAAATCCTACCCTAACTGGCCTGGTTTTAACCACATCACAGGGCAAGCACGCTTAGAGCCAGAGCTTCCATCTATTGAGCACCTTGCTAAATACATCCGTAATGATTGGGTTTAATCCTCAGGACAATACTGTGGTGATGGATACTATTATTAAGCCTGCTATGCAGATAAAGAAGCGGAGGCCCAGGGAGTGTAATTAACTCTATGTGATCCCAATCCCCAACTGTACTCCACCGAAGATACTTCTAGGAGCCCCAGCAATGAAAATACATGTTTTCATTGGCTAATACAGCCCCAAACAATAAGCCTGACAGTGGCAAAGGCTGATTCGGAGCTTCCTACCTTCGGAACTCGTTCCGGTCTCCTGCCTGCATGAGCGCCACGATGGTGTTGGTAATAGTGGTTCCGATGTTGGCCCCCATGATGATGGGGATGGCAGCCCGCACCGTCAACACTGGTCGGTGGAAAAGAAGATGAGCAAGTTCAGGAAGGAAGGCAGTGGTGGCTCAGTGGTAGAATTCTCACCTTCCATGTGGATGACCTGAGTTTGAGTCCTGGCCAATATACCTCATACACAGCCACCATCCGTCTGTCGGTAAAGGTTTGTGTGTTGCTATGATGCTTGAATGGGCTTCCACAAAGCTTCCAAACTAAGGCAGACCACAAAGAAAGGCCTGGCAATCTACTTCCAAATGAAACCTTATGCATTACAACAGTCTGATCCTGTTGTGCATAGAATTGGGGCTAAGAACAATAAAAAGTTCAGGAAAGCAGCGTGGCTGTGTTCCAGGTAACTGTGGGCACAAAGCAAGCCTGAGCTCATTCAAGCTGGTAATTCCTGAAACTGGCCATTCTTAGACTATTTGGGGTTATATACCTTGTTGTGAGTCTTATGGAAAGCTAGGGCAGCTCGCTGTAGAGATGTGCATGTGCAACACACACACAAAAAAAATCTGGCACACAATTTCGGAGAACTCACAGACACCCTGAATCTTTCTTTAGACCCCAGTTTAAAAATGTCTCTCCAAAGTTCTCTCTCCTCCACAGTACAGGTACAAGGCTAGATTAAAAAGACCAGGAAACAGCCAATGTTTAAGGACAGAATCAGTCTATTACCAAAATTTTCTGACTTAAGACGTATTATATTTTGAAGAAGTAATGCCTTTTTTCTCATCTGGTCCACTAGTTAATTTCCTAGTGTATTAGTGCGCTAGTTAATTTTGACCAAAATGCTGGTTTTGCTTACATTACTGGGGAAATAGCTTTTCATTAGCGATCTGGCCAAAAATTTTCAGAAAAGAATAGGAAATTGAGAAGGAGAAGAAGTTTGGGGCTATTATATTCCTATGTAACAGGCACCTTGCAATTTTTGTTTCATAGACAAATGCTACTACCCCCAAGGCAAAAATTTGGACACACTAGTTAATTCTGGGCAATATGTTGGTTTTGCTTAGGTTATTGAGGAAGTAGCTTTTCATTAGCGGCCTGGCCAAAGATTTTCAAAGAAGAGCAGGAAATTGACAAGGAGGAGTTTGGGACTCTTCCCCATGGGAGCAATCCATTCCTTCAGGCCACAGGAAGAGGGATCAGCCAGGTATGTCTCCAGTCTGAGAAGGCCCAGCTGGGGAGAGTTTAAAAACGCTAAATAATTCAAAGTGGCTGAAGATTAACCAGTGCAAACTGGTCTGCCTTAAAAGAACCTATATCAACTCAGTTGAAGCAAACACCAGTTTGGAATGCCATCTCCCTGAGCTCAGTCGTCCCAAAGCAAATGTACAAAGTGATTAGATGTCTCTATTCTTAGCACTGAGCAGCTGTGTCCAGTGGAACTTTCTGTGATGATGGAAATGTTCTACGTAGCTATTAAGTACTTGAAATGTAGCTGAGCAACATTTTATGTTTAAAATATAAATTAATTAAAGTTAAAAAATAAATAGACATGTGACTAGTGGCCACTGGACTGGACTTGCAATTCTAGGGAATTCAGAGCTAAGTCCTCAAGCATTGGGTCAGGCTCAATCATTAAAACCCAAACAGGAGGCTGTCTGGAATCAAGGGTGGAGCTCATCATAGTTGGACAAAATAGGAGGATAATGGTGACAAGGCATGAACATATATTAAGAGTAAATGCCAGCCTTTCCAGGTGGACAGGTAAATGTTGGAAACACACATTCCCAGCTTTTAGAAACATGGTCCACAGCTCTTTGAAAGACGGGATCATGGGTCCCGAACTCACGTGAGGCAGCAACCATGCTGACGATGATGGATGAGGAGGTGCTAGAGCTTTGCACCATGGCGGTCACCAGGACTCCAATCACCAGCCCCACCACAGGGTTAGAGAGCATGACGTTGTCACTGAGGAACTTGCCAGCCACCTTTCCTGGAAAACAAAATCACAACCATGCGACAGTTGGTTCGTTAGGCACTAGGTCAACAGAAGTCTCCATTCAAGGCCAGCTGGCCATGGGGCTTGTGAGTCCAGTCTCCAACCCTATATAATTTTCTTTCCATGCTTTTTCCCAATGCTGCCCAGCTGCCACAAGAGACCCAGCCTGCTGGCTTCCCCTCACATGCCCTCCCATCTCCACTTATCTGGCCTAGCTCCCCACCCAACAGTGGCCCGCCCCACCACTTGTCTTGTTCCTTCACCCTACATCCTCCACCTTTCAACTAGACAGTTTGAGCAACCCCAGAAAGCTCTTCTCTGGGCTTTTCTGACCACAGACCTGGCATCAATTCTGTACTTGGTTCAGGGGATGCCAGTTAGGCACCTGACCCCTAATTCTTCTTCTAGGACTCTGCAGTGAAGTCCTAACTTAAAAGAAGATTCATCTTCCAAAAGCAAATCTGAGTGAATCTTCTCATTCTTCTCATCTTTTCCAACGACCCCTCAGCCCCAGCCAGCCTAAGTTCATAACAGAAACCTATTTTTTGAAAGGTTTACAGTACCTCTAAGACCACCAAACATGCAATCAAAATACATTGATGATTACTGGTGGTTGGAAACAAAGAAGAAGGATCAGTAGTGGAAAAATATGGCCTTGATGGTAGAAAAGACGCTGGAGATTACATGATAGAATTTTGCAAGACCAATGACCCATTTATTCATTGGAAACATCTTTTTTCAACCCAGCCAGATGAAATACACAGAAATCAAATTGACTCTATCTGTAAAAGAGACGATGGAGAAGCTCCATATCAGTCAGAACAAAGCAAGGGAACAGCTGTGGAACAGACCATCAATTACTCAAATGCGAGTTCAAGTTAAAACTGAAGAAACTTAGAATAAGTCCATGAGAGCCAAAACATACCACCTGAATTTAGAGACCATCTCAAGAATAGATTTGATGCATTGAACACAAACGACTGAAAACCAGACCAGTTTATGGGATGACATCAAGGACATCATACATGAAGGAAGTAAAAGGTTATTAAAAGACAGAAAAGAAAGAAAAAAACAAAATGGATATTAGAAATGACTCTGACACTCGTTTTGAATGAAGAGTAGCTAAAGCAAATGAAGAAATGATGAAGTAAAGGAGCTGGATAGAAGATTTTGAAGGGCAGCTCAAGAAGACAAAGTAAAGTATTATAATGACAGGTGCAAAGACCTGGAGATGGAAAACCAAAAGGGAAGAACACGCTCTGCATTACTCAAGCTGAAATAATTGAAGAAAAAATTCAGACCTCCAGTTGTAATACTGAAGTATTCTATGGGGAAAATACTGAATGATGCAAGGAGCATCAAAAGAAGATGCAAGGACTACACAGTCACTGTACCAAAAATTTGATATGAAACCGTTGAAGGGGGTAGAATATGATCAAGAACCTATGGTACTGAAAGAAGAAATCCAAGCTGCACTGAAGGCACTAGTGAAAAACAAGGCTCCAGAAACTGACAGAATACCAATTGAGATATTGTAACAAATGGATGCAGCACTGGAGATGTTCACTTGTCTATGCCAAGAAAACTGGAAGACAGCTACCTGGCCAACCAGCTGTAAGAGATCCATATTTGCGCCCATTCCAAAGAAAGGTGCTCTAACAGAATATGTAAATTATCGAACAATTTCATTAATATCACATGCAAGTAAAATTTTGCTGAAGATCATTCAAAAATGTTCACAGCAGTGCACTGACAGAGAACTGCCAGAAATTCAAGCTGGATTCAGAACAGGACGTGGAACCAGGGATATCACTGTTGATGTTAAATGGTTCTTGGGTAAAAGCCAAGAATACCAGAAAGATGTTTGCTGTGTTTTATTGACTATGCAAAGACATTTGACGGTGTGGACCATAACAAATCATGGTTAACATTGCGAAGAATGGGAATTCCATAACACTTAATTGTGCTCATGCAGAACCTGCGCACAGATCATGAGGCAGTTGTTCGAACAGAAGGAGAACAAAAGCAGAACAGAACAAGGGGATACTACGTATTCTAAGAGAATAACCACTTTAAACCACTGTGTAGTTTAAAATCAGAAAAGGTGTGCATCAGGGTTGTATCCTTTCACGATACTTATTCAATCTGTATGCTAAGCAAATGATCCAAGAAGGAGGATTATATGAAGAACATGGGATCAGGATTGGAGGAACACTCATTAACAACCTGCATTATGCAGATGACACAACCTTGATTGCTGAAAGTGAAGAGGACATGAAGCACTTATTGATGAAGATCAAAGACCACAGCCTTCAGTAGGAGTTACACCTCAACATAAAGAATATAAAAACCCTCGTGACTGGGCAAATAAGCAACATCATGATAAATGGAAAAGTTGTCAAGGATTTCACGTTAATTGGATCCACCATCAATGCCCAGGGAAGCAGCAGTCAAGAAACCAAACAATGCATTGCATTGGACAAATCTGCTGCAGAAGACCTCTTTAAAAGTGTTTTAAAAAAAACAAAGGTGTCACATTGAGGACTAAGGTGTGCCTGACCCAAGCCATGGTATTACTTTAAATAGCATCATATACATGCAAAAACTGGACAATAAGGAAGATGGAAGAAGAATTGATGCACTTGAATTGTGGTGCTGGAGGAGAATATTAAAGACACCAAGGACTGTCAGAAGGAACAGATCTGTGTTAGAAGAAGTTTAGATAAAATTCTCCTTAGATGCAAGGATGGTGAGACTTCTTCTCACATACTTTGGACATGTTATCAGGAGGGATCAGTCCCTGGAGAAGGACATCATGTTTGGTAAAGTAGAGGGTCAGCTAAAAGGAGAAAGACCCTCTACAACATGGATTGACACAGTGGCTACAACAATGGGCTCAAACATAGCACCGATTGTGAGGATGGTGCAAGATCATCTTTCTGTTGTGCACAGGGTTGCTATGAGGAGCAACTGGATAACACCTAACAAGAACAAGGCTATTAACTGAGGTGCAGAGAGACAGTGTGACTTTCCTAAGATTACACAGTTACTCCAGGGCAGAGTGAAGACCATCCTTGATGCTGCAAGGGACCGGGGGAACAGTAGTAGAGGCTGCCCCTCTCATCTTCCCCTACAAGCACCCTCTCCCCCAATTCTTCTAGGCCATAAAGAAGAGTGGCACCAAGAAGTGCAAACATCTTGGCCTTTGGTATCTCTTGGAACTGAGTTTTAATTCCACTGTGAACCTTGGGAATAATTACTGCTCTCTCATCTCGGGCTTGTACTTTGTAAATGGGAAGGGCTTTGGGGTGGAATAAACTATGCCCTTGAAAATGCCTGCAAGCAGTTGGCTGTCAAAGTGCCACTGGGGGCACAAAGGTTACCACGCATAGGGCAACTTCACCTCCAGATCCCCTCGCATTGCCTGGCCATATCAGTACTAGAAGATGTTTGGACAACTGCCATGGGTGCAGATTCCCCCAGCCTGAAAAACCCTGTCCTCCTCCCAGCAAAGACCCAGCTGCGGCCTAAGAGGGCAACCATTATCCTATAATCCCACAGATGGGGAGGTCCAAAGACATCATGGACCCCTCAGAAGAAAAGTCCTCATATCAAACTGCTTCCTCCCTGGGGCTTGTGGACAGACATGGGGCTGTCAGAGCCGATGAGTCATCAGCTTGGCATTGACTCAAGCCTTGGCTCCTGCCTAAGCCACCCTGGCAAATCATAGCCTATTTAGGGGCCTCAGTTTCCTCTTCTGTAAAATGGAGGGCAAGATTAACTCTGAAGTAGCTTCTATTCCAAAAACATTCCAGGATCCTGCAGCTTGAGGGCTTGCTAAGTTGTTCCATCTGAACCCAATTCAATTAGACACCTCCCACGTCCATCCATACCTCCAGCCAGCTGAAAGGCACTGCTGAGGACATCCAAGGAGCACACGAACAAGTAGAGAAATCCCAGAAGTAAAATGAATTTCCCAATCCCTTGGAATATACATAGAATCTTCCCTTTGATGTCTCTCTCTAGGGGTAAAAAAAAAAAAAAAGCATGAAGGTAAATTTTAGTGTCTGAAATACTGAGACCTTTAGCAATGAGCTCAGAACACTCCTCCTGTGGACAGAGGCAGTCAGGTGGAGCAGTGAGCTCTTGGGTGTAGGAAGGCCAACAGATCCAAAGTGTCCATGGACGCAGTTTTCAAAGCAGCCACCACTGTAGTCCATTTAGCTAGCCCCCTGGTGAAGTGACTCTAAAGGATTTGCATTTGGGAGGAGGCGTTCAATCCAGGACACAGACAGGCAAACCAGGCTCCAGGCCCAGCTGAGCCACACTGTTGCTGAGTGAGGCAGGTAAGAGGCCACCTGCTAAATGCTGGATTAGGGATAATGGCAGAGTATTTTCTAGAATGTGGCTTCATGACAGAAATTGTGGAGGGCCTTTAGGCCCTGGTCCCTCCCTGTGATGCTCCTTCCTTGACTGCTATTTTCTCCAGTCACTTTTAAAGCCCTCCATGGTCCTCACCTCCTTCTCCCTCCTTCAGCATCCCCCCATATTCTCTCTCTAGGCCTTGCCTCAGTATCTCCTCTTCCTGATTAGGAAGTGAGAGTAGGAGAGGTGAGATCCCTCCTATCACAGCTGCCCTGCCTCCCAGCTCTCCTCCTTCCCAGCCCAGTTCCCCTCCTTCTCAGCTGCCATCCATCCTAACTCCAGCCTCCCTTCCCTCCCAGCTCCACAAACCTTACACCCTGCACCTGGAAAAGAAATGCAGAATTACCTGCACCCCAGCTATTCTGGCTGCACATTCGCCTGTCTAATTGTGCCTTTCCACGATGCCTCCATAGGTGCCAATATCCTCATATAGGAGCCGGGAGCTACTGCAAGTTCATGTGCCTTGTAAGGCATAAGCAGGTGAATGAGGTGTCCCTGAGGCCTGTGTCCATGATGGAAGCAGGACACATCAACCATTCTTCCAGGAGCCTCCCCTGATGTCCACGTTCAGGTGAGGGGCCGTACAAAGAGCTCTCTGAGACCAGCCGGGGGCCTTGTCTGTTCACAGCTGTGCTCACAGCACCAACGACAGTACCCAGTACATGGCTGGCATGCAACAAAGAGCAAGACAGTGTCTGCCTTGATTACAACCCCAGTGCCTGGCACATTTGTTGCATGACAATTCTGCTGTAGGAACAAATAGCCCTAACAACATATTGTGCTTTAATTCTAAACTGCAATGACAGCCAGGTGGCATCCCTTGTCGGGACCCTTGATCTAAGACATGAGAACAATGAAAAGGGGGAAGGTGACACACAAGAGTGAACAAGTGGTGCCAGTACCTGCAATGGACAGTACCCCTCCCCACCTCGCCCCAGCTGTAATGAGTTGGCTTCATTTTTACCTGACCACTTGATCCCCGTGTCCTGAAGTACAGGCAGGTCCCAGGGGTCTTCCACCTCTGTGGATGCATCGTTGACTGGCACGGTGTTGAAAGAAGACAGATCCATCTCAGTTACAGGACTCACGGAGGCATCTGCCCAAACAAACGAAAGACAGGAGTCAGACCTGAGTCCCTTGGGTCCTCACAGGAGGCCAGTCCTCGGCTGAAGGAGCACTACTCACTTTTAGCGGCCTCTTCACCTTTTGCAGGCGTGGCGGACTGCTGACTAGTGGCCCCTTCAATGCATTTATTGGGGTCTGCATGGACATTTTCCAACTCAGGCCAAGAAGCCATTGTCTGTGGATGGAAAAGGAGAGCTTAAAGAAGCCACCCCCAAAAGAAGGCACATGCCTAGAAGAAGGTCAGGTAAAGTCCAGTTGGCGTGATGCGGGTACTGCCATGATGGGGAGAACCCCTGGTAGGAATGCTTCTCTTTGTGGGGAGTAGAGGAAGTGTGGGTGTCACGCTCATGCTATACCTTCTAAGTTTGGAATCTACTGAGCCACATTTTACTCATCCGTAACCCTCGTCCAGCCACTTGTCTAGAGTGCCACCACATCAGACCACTTCTTCCAGTAGGTCCGATCAGCCTCAACTGTACATAATTAAAAACCAGAAACCAAACCCACTGCCGTCGAGTCGATTCCAACTCACAGCGGCCCTAAGGGACAGGGTAGAACTGCTCCGTAGAGGTTCCAAGGAGCGCCTGGTGGATTCCAACTGTGGACCTTTTGGTTAGCATCTGTAGCACTTAACCACTACACCACCAGGGTTTCTCTACGTAATTAGTTGACCCTAATTGTTTTGCTAATCCTTTTTTAGGAGTCCTTTAGTGATGAAAACAGTTAAGCACCTAATAACAAGAAGCCTCCTAAACTCCAAAAAATAAATGTCTGCTCTTTAAAGCCACTCATTTGTGGTATTTCTGTTGTAGCAGCGCTAGTTAACTAAGACGGGAGGTGGGGGGTACGGTGAAGAGGGTGGACTCTGGGTTAGACTGCTGAATTTGAATGCTGGCTCTACCACTAACTGGCTCTGTCTCATGTCACATAATCATCATCCACAGGGCTAACACATATGTTGCTTGCTCTGTGCCAGACACTGTTGTAAGTGCTTTCCACAAATCGACTCATTTAATCCTCAAGCAACCCGATGAGGTAAGTTGATTATCCTCATTTTATTGAGGAGCAAACTGAGGCACAGAGAGGTTAAGGATCTTACCGAAGGTCACACAGTAAGTGGCAGAGCCAGGATTTAAAATCAGGCACTTAAACCGTGGGCTCCAGCAACTGTGCTTTTACCTCAAAGCTATGCTGTCTCTCTACAATATCACCATCTGAGAATTTGGGTTTCCTAGCTGTGAGGCCATTCATCAGCCATTTTCATGTTATCACTAACTCTGTCTAGCAGTAACCACTCCTGCTTTATCATTATCTTTATCATCATCACTGTCATCATCTTCATCGTTTTGCTATTTCTCATCTGTTTTTGGATATTAGATCACCTCATTCATTTATCCCTTCAACTAACACAGAGTTAAAACCACATGTAAAGCAAGAGTAAGCAAACCTGAAAAGGGCCTGACGGAGCTACTTACGTGCATGACTTCTTCCTAGACTTAATAACGTCTGCCTTGGGGGATCAGAAAACTTTTTCTTACTGCATAGGTTCTAAGCAGTTGAGGTCATCAGCACCAAGCCCGAGGCTTTACAAGGACATACGATAATACAAACAAGACTAAAAGCTATTGCCACAGAGGGCCTTGGGGTAACCAGCAGGGACCGGAATTGTGGCCCCAGGCCTCATCAACATCCCTCCAGCATGGGGAAAGATGTGGCTCACCTGCAGGTATCAGAAGTGAACGAGGCTCCTGACCTACACAGGATCAGTGGGGACCCCCATTCCCTGCCTCCTCAGGGCAGACAGGGTGGCCTGCCTCAGTTCCCTCCTACCTGCTTTCACCTTTGCCCCCCGCAGTCCATTCTTATTCACCTGCTGAAAACCCACCAATGACTTCCCCCACCCCTGCTTCTGGAACAAACTCCAGACACTTCCCGAGCCCTCAAATTCTGCCTAGCCCCCTAATGTCGCCTCCTGTCCCTCCCTCCCCTGGCTCACATACTCTGGCCACACTGACCTTCTTTCTGCTTCCAACACTCACTCCCACCTCAGGACCTTTGCTCTGCCTTCCCCGCTACCTGGGTCAATTGCTCCCCACTCCCAGATTTACACAAGGCACTCCTCCTTATTGTTCAGGTCTCAAGAGCATCTCTCTGCCCCAGCTATTGTCACCCTGTTTTATTTCCTTCATAGCACTTCAGCCACTCTGAAATGATCTAAGTTTTTTTTTTTTTTTTTTTCTTTAAACCTGTAAGAGGTCCTGAGGGCAGTCTTCTCTACTGCTCTACCCCAACACAGAACATTGCATGCATGGCACACAGTTGGGGCTCCAAAAATTGGTTAACTGAAGATATGAAGGAATAAATTAGCACTCAACTACTAGCTGAAAAATTGGCAGTTCGAACCCACCCAGAGGCACCCTGGAAGACAGACTTGGAGATCGGCTTCTGAAAACGCAACGGAGCAGTTCTACTCTGCACATGTAGGGTCACCCTGAGTCAGAATCGAGTCGATGGCAACTAACAATTGCTTCTAAGATTGTTGTATGACCACTTTTTTCCAATTAACAATAAACCTCCAAAGAAATGGCTCCCTTCTGGGTTGAGGGTTGGAAAATGGGGCCCAAATAGCTTCCTGAATGTTTCAGTGATAAGTGGATCCCTGACTTTCCCAAGCAAATGCCACTGCAGGTATGGAGGCACTTGGGCCAGTTAAGGCTGCACTAGAGGCTGGAGGTTGCACTGGCCCAGGTACAGGTGCTCCAGAAGACCCCTACCCAACAGAAGAAGGCTAAAATGGGACCCTGGGCGCCATCTCCCCTGTCAGCTACCACCCTGGCAACTGGCCTTTTTAAAAGGAAAACCACATTCAGGAACTCTTGTTCAACCTTAATGGCTGAAATAGCTTGTTTTTCTTTATGGAGACTTAAAGTAAGAGGTCAGGCATTAGACTGTGTATATAATGTTTGGTCACCTTCCTTAAAGTTAATAAAAACCAAATCCATTGCTGTCAAGCCAATTTCGACTCATGGCAACCCCAAATGCTACAGAATAGAATTGCTCCAATGAATTTTCTTGGCTGTAATCTTTATGGAAGCAGATCACCAGGCCTTTCTTCCATGGTACTGTTGAGTGGGTTCGAACCACCAATCTTTTGCTTAGCAGCTAAGGGCAAACCATTTGCACCACCCAGGAATAATAATAATAATAAATAAATAAAACAATAATTGAAAGTTAAGGAGGGACTCACGGTTCTGAACCTAATTTTGAATGCCATTCAGGAGACTTGACTCTCCCTTTGATTCTCTGCTGAGTCTGAGTTCACCAGGCCTGGGAAAGGGTTGAAAAAGGAAGTGATGTGAATGGTTCCCAAGCACCAAACCTGCACAAAAATAACCACTGCACCACCAGGGTTCCTTCACTTTTTTTCTTTTTTAGAGGAAATAAGACTTTTACTGAAGATTTCCGTAATCATTTCCTCAAAATACGCGTTGAAATCCTAATCCCGAAGGATGTTTACCTGTGTTTTATTGACTATGCAAAGGCATTTGACTGTGTGGGTCATAACAAATTATGGATAACATTGCAAAGAATGGGAATTCCAGAACACTTAATTGTGTTCATGAGGAACCTTTACACAGATCAAGAGGCAGTTGTTCGGACAGAACAAGGGGATACTGATTGGTTTAAAGTCAGGAAAGGTGTGTGTCAGGGTTGTATTCTTTCACCATACCTATTCAATCTGTATGCTGAGCAAATAATACGAGAAGCTGGACTATATGAAGAACAGGGCATCAGGATTGGAGGAAGACTCATTAACAACCTGCATTATGCAGATGACACAGCCTTGCTTGCTAAAATGAAGAGGACTTGAAGACCACAGCCTTCAGTGTGGATTGCACCTCAACATAAAGAAAACAAAAATCCTCACCACTGGACCAATGAGCAACATCATGATAAATGGAGAAAAGATCGAAGTTGTCAAGGATTTTGTTTTACTTGGATCCACAAACAACAGCCATGGAAACAGCAGTCAAGAAATCAAAAAACGCATTGCATGGGGTAAATCTGCTGCAAAGGTCCTCTTCAAAGTGTTGAAGAGCAAAGACGTCACCTTGAAGACTAAGGTGCGCCGGACCCAAGCCATGGTATTTTCCATCTCATCATATGCATATGAAAGCTGGACAATGAATAAGACTGAAGAAGAATTGCCACCTTTGAATTGTGGTGTTGGTGAAGAATATTGAATATACCATGGCCTGCCAAAAGAACGAATAAATCTGTCTTGGAAGAAGTACAACCAGAATGCTCCTTAGAAGCAAGGATGGTGAGACTGCGTCTTACATATTTTGGACATGTTGTCAGGAGGGATCAGTCCCTGGTCCCTGGAGAAGGACATCATGTTTGGCAGAGTACAGGGTCAGTGGAAAAGATGAAGACCCTCAAGAAGGTGGATTGACACAGTAGCTGCAACAACGAGCTCAAGCATAACAGTGATTGTAAGGATGGCTCAGGCCTGGGCAGTGTTTCGCTCTGTTGTGCATAGGGTCGCTATGAGTCGGAACCGAATCGGCGGCACCTAACAACAACAACAACATACCTGTGGATGTGAACCTCTTAACGTAACTGTAGAGAAGGGCTGCTGTGGTGGGAAAATTCCACCAGAGTGATGCGGTTATGGCGCTTGACTTACTCACCCCACTCCCAACCAAATGGTGCATTTGCTTAAATTCTCCACTTTGAATCAACAAAGCTGGCCTTTGCTGAAATTTATACACTTGAAGACTCAAGTCACCTCTTTAACTCCAAATCTAACGAGGCTTCCTATTCTTAAGTCCCCCTCTGCAGACAAGAGTATCTGAGACCATAAATAACCTGCAGGGCTGGGCTGGGGCATCTTGCAAACTAAAGTGATTTGTACACCACTATCATGCAAATGAGATGCTTAGAGCAGATGTTAATAGAAGCGTGATCATTGTACAGAACTTTGAGTTTGTAAGCATTTTTCCTTGTCATTAGTCACTGAAGCTATGACCTTCCCAACTTGCAAATGCCTCTTCCCAATCTTGCAGCCAGAGAAAAGGGCAGGCCCCCTCACCCCAACCTCCCCAGGTTCTCCTCCACCTTGCACCAGTGAGAGTTGTTTACCGAGACCCAGAGCTTTGCATTCATGGAGGAGCTGGGGAGGGGAAGAACTGGGTGGTTCCCTCCTGCCTTAATATGATCTTCTGGGTACCTCCCTAAGGGTGAGGTGGTCCAATTCACCCTGAGAGGGGCTGCCCTTCTTCATGTCTTGAGTTCCCAGAAACAAGAGGGAAAAACTGGCTGCCTAATTTTGCCTGGAGGTCATGCCAGAGTCATCCCAAAGCCCTAGCCCCCTCCCCCTTGCCCCAAAAAAGGCCAATTGCGTCTTTTTTCAGCCCATCAACTCCAACTCATGGGGATCCCATGTGTGTCAGAGTAGAACTGTGCTCTATAGGGTTTTCAGTAGTTGGTTTTTTGGAAGTAGGTCACCAAGCCTTTCTTCTAATGTGGATCTGAACTGCCAACCTTTTGGGTAGCAGCTGAGTTCTTAAAGCACCAAGGCTACTTCTAAGGTGCCTACAACCTTTTTTTTAGCAGCTAAGTGCTTTAACAATTAGCTCCACCCAGGGATTCCCCTTTGCCTGAGCTGGGATGGAAATGCCTAGACAGGTAGGGAGGGGACCTCTGCTAAGAGAATGGTTTATCCACTCTGGGTTAATCCAGGGTTAAACTCTTATTGGCTTCTCATTTAATCCTCACAACCACCAAAAAAAGTGTCAATTCTGACTCATGTCGACCTTATAGGATAGAGTAGAACTGCCCTATAGGATTTCCAAAGCTGCAATCTTTATGGAAGCTGACCACTACATATTTGTCCCTTGGAGAGGTTGGTGGGTTCAAACTGCCAGGCTTCTCAGGAGCTGAGTACTTAATCACTGTGCCATCAGAGCTCCTTTGAAATTTAAAAAAAAAAAAAATTTTTTTTTTTAAACCAAAAAACAGACCTTTGCTATCAATTCTGACTCATAGAGACCCTATAGGACAGAGCAGAACTGCCCCAGAGGGTTTCCAAGGAATAGTTGGTAGATTCGAACTGCCAACCTTTTGGTTAGCAGATGTAGCTATTGACCACTGCACCATGAGGGCTCCCAATAGTTATCTACATTTTGCCATAAGTCACACACTACAAGCAAAAAAAAAAAAAAAAAAAAAACTCTTTGCCATTGAGTCCATTTTGACTCTTGATGACCCTATAGGACAGAGTAGAACTCCTCCATAGGGTTTCCAAGGAGTAGGTGGTGGATTTGAACTGCCGACGTTTTGGTTAGCAGCCAAATGCTTAACCACTGCACCGCCAGTAAGTGATAAAACAGCATGAAGCCCAGATGTCAAAATCTATTGCTTTTAATCTCTAAATCTGGAGACAAACCATAAGACCATTTTTATCAGCTTTCACAATAACCTTAACTACTTTTATATCCATTTTGTAGATGTGTGTTCAGGCTCAGAAAATTCGTTATCTTGCCCCAAAGTCACGAATTTAGTTTCTGGACGAGTCAGGATTCAAACCCAGATTAGCCACAACTCCACACAGCCTCTTACAGACCTAACTATTGAATCTGTGGACCTTCTACTAGCCTGACCCTAACTTGCCAACCAAACCAACCAGTTGCCATTGAGTAGAATCTGACTCATGGAGGCTCCATGTGTTTCAGAGCAGAACTGTACTCCACAGAATTTTTAATGGTTGATTTTTAGGTCACTAGGCCTTTGGTTCTTTTTTAGGCCTTTCATAGGAAACCCTGGTGGCATAGTGGTTAAGAGCTTGGTTGCTAATCAAAAGGTCAGCAGTTCAAATCTACCAGGTGCTCCTTGGAAACTGTATGGGGCAGTTCTACTCTGTCCCATGGGGTCACTATGAGTCAAAATTGACTTTATGGCAACGTGTTTGTTTTTGTTTTTTCAGATCTTTCCTATGGACCAGTTCTACTCTGTCCTACTGGGTCACTATTAGTTGGAACTGACTTAATGGCACCTAACAACAACAGGCCTTTCCTCTGAGGCACCTCTGGGTATACTCTAACCTCCAACCTTTCGGTTAGCAATGATTAATGGTTTGTACCACCCAGGGACCCCAAGCTTGCCAACAGAAGTCCCCTGTTGGGGAGCTTACTAACATACATTAAAACCCACATTACGCTGGGTGCAGGACTTGCTTCCCGGCTCCACTTCCAACACAAAGAACCTGCTGGAGCTGGAAAATGGAAGACCCCCTGAACCCTCCTCTCCTCTCCTTGCCTGTTCCTTGGACTTCCTTCACTACCCGGACACACACCACCCCCTGATATCACACCCTCCACAGCCTGCCCAGAACCAGCTCTCTCTACCCAGGACTTTGGGAAACCAAGTACACTGTGGTGAAGGTTCTAGATCCCCCAGGCTGAAAGACAAACTTCATACCTGTGAAGGATGCAATCAGTAGGAAGAGGTAGAGTCCCTCTGCTGCTTGAGACAGAGAAAGGCTTCCCACTGGACAAACTTATATACAGCTTAGCCCCGCCCATGCCAGAAGCCCTCCCTAAATCTGTTCAAAACAGCTCCCTCCCTAGTGGAGATTTAATCTTCTCTGGTTTGAAGACCTTTGGGTTTGTCACATGGTTCTGCTCAATACTCACATCAGGCCCCTTGCTCTGATGGTCTGTGTGAGCAGGCTTGTCTGGCTCCCCATATGTCCTATGAGGACATTAGAAATACCCCTGACCAAGCCCTACTGGACTGAGGCCACTTGGGCCAGCTGATCCTGATATCCCATGAAGGCAGAAGGTATGGACATTGGCAAGAGAATTCTAAAACTCATCTGGAAAAAAAAAAAAAAAAAAAGGCAAGAATATAGAAGAAAATTCAGAAGGAAGTAAAGACATGAGATGAAAACAGCCCTATAAGATATATATATTAAAAAAAAAAAACACATTAAGAGGTAACACCTATCACAATAATCTAGTAACAGTCTCAGAGCAACATGATGGATAAACTGAATAAAATGGCTCAAAAACAGATTCCTGCTATATTTGATAAAGAAGGTATCCCGAACCAATTTTAATTTCAGGGATTAGTAATTAATTTTCTAGAGAAATCAATTAGCAATTTAGGAAAAAAATTAGATACACCTCTTCTCACAGGTAGCATAGTGGTTAAGAGCTATGGCTGCTAACCAAAAGGTCGCCAGTTCAAATCCAGCAGGCGCTCCTTGGAAACCCTATGGGGCAGTTTACTATGCCCTATAGAGTCACTATGAGTCAGAATCGACTCGACCGCAACGGGGTTTTTTTGTTGTTGTTGTTGTTCATCTCACATATGAAAACCAAATGCAAAGATATAAGACTTTAAAAACTCAAACTGTAGAAAAACTAGTAGAAAAGATTATTCGATATTAATAACACCCTGGAGGAAAGGTAACTTTTGAAGTTTATACGGAACAGATAAGATAGATAAAAAGAGCTATAGATTTGACTATATGTAAAATTAAGCAAATACAGTGAGAAAAGGAATATTTACACTCAATATAATAAACAATGGATTGAAAACCTTTCTATTTTTAAAGGTTAACCAAATGAATTAGCAAAAACATTAACATTTCAATAAATAAAAAGGAATAAGCAGAAAATCCACTACAAAAGATATGTATCTGCTAATCAAACCTGGAAAACTGTCAATAATTTTTTAATCTAAATATTAAAACAGTAAAAAGGATGATTCTCCTTGTCAGTACTTTTTTTTTTTTAGGTAATGGTGATGAAACAATGAAATAGATATTCTGTGTTATAGGTAATTCAAGCTGATATAACCTTTGGGGGAAAATTGTAAATATGTATTAAGAAACGTAAAAAATGTTTTACCCTTTGACTTAGTAATTATACTTAGAGAAATCCACATTAAGGCAAAAAAAGATCCAAAACATATGCATACAAATATTATTCATTACAGGGTAAAGAATTGGAAAAAACAAAGAAGACAAGAAGGAAGCAAACTACACACCCAAAATAGGAGAATGACTAAGTAAATTATGATACTAGATAAACTAGACTACTTGTAGCCACTTTTTAAAAAATGTCAGCTAGGAAACAATGTTGCAACATAAAGATGTTTATGACATAAAATAAGAAAGACTGACTTCATAGAAATATGCCAAGATAAAAAAAAAGAAAAAGCTAGCAAAGACAAAAAAGGCAAGATGCACTCAGATTTCTCAGAATGATTGAGTTAGGATGCAATGATTGAATTAAGGGGATTTTAATGTTCTCTATTTTTCCAGTTGAAAGGTCAGTGGCTTGAACTCACCAGCGCTCAGCGGGAGAAACATGTAGCAGTCTGTTTCTGTAAAGATTTATAACCTTGGAAACCCTATGGGACAGTTCTACTCTGTCCTAGAGAGTCACTATGAGTCAGAATTGACTTGATGGCAATGGGTTTGGTTTTGGGTTTTTTTTTCCCAAATTTTCTGAGTCAGTTTTTGTTTCGTGATTTAATAGTTTTTAAAGAACACACCATCACACTTTTTATTAGATAAATACAAACAACAATAGACTTCAGCGGTTAAAGGAAAGAGACAGAGTAGGAAAAAAGATGGCAAGGAAAACAAAAGAGGGAGAAAAGGGATTGAGAAATCGAGACAGAAACAAGATGAGGGGAGGGAATGCAAGCAGAGAAAGGTGCCAAGACTTACTGAGGGGGCAAGATCAAGTCACAGAGCAAGCATCTGACCGTGATGAACTGAGAGGCAAGTGAGACCAAAGAAAGAAGATTAAAAGGTAGGGATGTAGTCGTTAGTTAACACGGAGTGGGCTTGGACTCATGGCGACCGTATGTTTAACAGAACAAAATGTTGCCTAGTCCTACCCCATCTTCAGCACTGTATTAGAAAATGTTCTGTTGTGATCTGTAAGGTTTTCACTGGCTTATTTTCAGAAGTAGATCACCTGGCCTTTCTTCCTGGTCTTAGTCTGGAAGCTCTGCTGAAACCTGTCCACCATGGGTGACCCTGCTGGTATTTGAAATACCAGAGGCATGGCTTACAGCATCATAGCGACACGCAAGCCATCAAAGTACAACAAGCTGACAGACAAGTTAACACTCTAAATTTTAAAAAATGGACAAGAGGCAATTGCTGTTAAATTTTAGACATAATAATATATCCATTTGAATCTAAAATCAGGAAACACTGAGATTTTTTATGACCCCTTTCTTCATCTTCAGTGGAGAAAATTCTAAGCTTACGCCTCATCATACTCAGTCCTTTGCACAAACTATCACTTAATTTGGACAATAATAAAAATTATAGCACTGTTTGAGCCCATTCTGGGAAAAAGAGCTGCAAGCACTTTAGCCGTGTTTATTATTTAATCTTTACAACAGCCCAAGGAAGTAGGTACATTAGTAATCCCATTTTACAGATAAGAAAATGGAGACAGAGAGTTAATAGCTCCAAAGAGGTATTATTTACATATCATTATTTCAGATATGGGAAAACCAGAGCTCAGAGAAATTAAATAACTTGCCCAAGAGCACCCAGCTAGTAAGGGGCAGAACCTGTCTAACACGGTCTGGTACAAAATCAAAGCCTTCCAGAGGCTCCACAGAAATGTGCCTGTGTACAGGGGGGCCCCACCTTACAGGCCAAGGCAATGATAAAGAGCCGACAGCATGTGACCAAGACAGCAGTGCCTGAAAAAGGCCAGGCTGGCTCCACCCGACAGCAACTAACAACAACAACTGATTAAGTGGTAGTTATCCAAAAACAAAAACAAAAAACCAGTTGCCATCCAGTCAATTCCGACTCACGGAGACCTCATGTGTGCTAGAGTAGAACTGTGCTCCCTCCACAGGATTTTGCAACTGTTAAGGTGCTCGGCTGCTGCCCTAAAGGTTGGAAGTCCACCCACAGGCAACTCGGAATAAAAGCCTGGCGATCTACTTTGGAAAAATCAGCCATTGAAAACCCTATAGAAAGCAGTGATTTTTCTACCAGGGACAATTCTGCCCCCCCGGAGACATTTGGGAATGTCTGGAGGCATTTTTGGTGGTCAGAGTGGGAGAGGAGGGCGTACTGGCACGTAGTGGGTAGAGGCCGGGGATGCTGCTAAATATCTTACAATGCAGAGAATGTTATTGTGTAAAACCACCTCAGAGAGTTTTCTAGGCTGTAATCTTTATGCGGATAGATCACCAGGTCTTTTCTGCTGCAGAGATGCTGGGTGAGTTGGAATGCCAATCTTTCAGTTAAAGGCCAAGTGCTTAACTGTTGCACCACCAGGGCACAACCAGAGATTAGCCCCCCAAAAGAAGAATTATTCAGCCCAAAATACCAGTAGGGTCAAGGTTGAGAAACCCTGAGCTGGAGTGCTTTCTGTTTGCTTCCAAACAACCTTAACTGGTAGAAACTGCCACTTCGCAACTTGTGCCCTAAATCTGTGTTTGGGGTACTGTGCGGCCCTGCTCTCCACTCCTGCTTAGGAGGCTTACAGTATAAAGAGCAATTCCAATTCCTCTCGCCAAGAGACACAGGAAGGTGACTTTAAAAGAAAACAAAAAAAAAACCTTTTGCCGTGGAGTAGATTCTGAGTCATAGCAACCCTGTAGGACACAGTAGAACTGCTCCATAGGGTTTCCAAGGAGCAGCTGGTGGATTCAAACTGCTGACCTTTTGATTAGCAGCCGAGCTCTAACCACTGTTCCACCAGGGCGCCTTAGTAAAGTCAAATGGTCATTTCTTCTTTCAATCTCTAGAATAGTAGACCAACGACATTTGACAGAAGTTTGAAATACCTGGTATTTCAAAATAGACAAAATGGAGCCCGTGTGAAAAGACATAGCTGCCTCTTTGATTATAGAAACCCTGGTGGAGTAGTGGTAAAGAGCTTTGGCTGCTAAATAAAAGGTCGGCAGTTCAAATCCACCAGGCGCTCCTTGGAAACCGTATGGGGCAGTTCTACTCTGTCCTATGGGGTCGCTGTGAATCAGAATGGACTTGACGGCAGTGGGTTTGGTTTGGCTTTTTCTTTGACTGTAATACAGGATTTGGGATCTAGAAACTCTAACACATTTTAGGAAAAAAGAATGCTCTGTTAAACAATATTGGTCTTTGCACCTGATATTGGAGGAGCTTAGCAAATAAATAATAGATTCAGACACAAAGCTCTTTCTGATCTTTCCATTTCAATCTTTCTGTAGTTTTGACATTTTTGATAAATGCCTTTTTTTTGAAACTCTGTCCACCCCTGGCTTCTGTAACTCTGCATTGTTCTGGTTCCCTTCCTGGCTCTCGATCAATCTGGGCTGCCACTGACCGCTTGACCTCCTCCTATAGACCCTCATTCTCCTTGAACAAGTTCTCTCTGCTGCCCTGCTTTCTCTAAATGCCTTTGTTAGTACAATTCGGAGGTCATAATGTGGGGCTCGTAAGTGTCATACAGACTTGCTGCTGTCACTGGCACGGCCTGAGATTTACGTGACCACAGACTGGGACAAAACCTTGAGAGATACAATCCAACATTACTGTATGGTCTGTATGCTGTGGGGTCAGACCAGATGCTAACAACATGAGAGAAGCAAAAATTCCATCAAGTTCAAGGTCTTTGGGGTTAGACAGAAAAGATACTTAAATTTCCTAAAAGAAAAAGCCCACAAAATTAAACCTAGTTTAAAAAAAGAAAATTTAAAAAACTGAAATCTTTTCTGTATAATCCTTTCTAGGCACAAAAGCCAATTTCAAGGGCACAATAAAACACCCATTTGATGACTGGGTCGAATTTTAATGCAAGTTTATTCTGAGTATGTGTGTATATGCATTTTTCTGGGGAGCATGTCCAATGCTTTTATTATATCCACAAAGAGTCCTTGACAAGATGAGGTTTAAGAACTTCTCCCTGGGGTGGGAGTGACTTGCAGGTCTCTTCTCCAGTCTCAGGTGTCCAAATGGCTGCTGAGATCGTCATCTGGATATCCCACCAACTACTTGAACACCCAGTCCACAGCGCCATTTTATTAGCGTGCCCCTCCCAAACAACCGCTTGAGGGAGGGGCTGTGCAGGCCTCCACCACAACAATAAGCTAACTGTGGTCCAGGCAGTTGCAAAATGTGGAAGAGCTCAGTCTTCCTCCTCCCTTCACACCATCTTCCCAGGAGTCTCACCACTCCCTTTGGCCTTAACTGCCTAGAAAAAAAAAAAAAATTTTTTTTTTTTTTTGAGCCCTCCCAAAACTCTGCCTCCAGCTCAGGTTTCTCTCCTAAACTCCCAGCATGGCCATTCAACTGCCTTTGGGGCATATCCATTTGAATGGTCCCCGGACAACCCAAAATCAGCATGACCAAAGATAAACACTGCATCTTCACCCCAAACCTGCTCTACCTCCAGTGTTTCCTGTTTTAACAAATGGCATCACCATCCTCTAAGATTCCTTGAGCCAGCTGTATAAGGGTCAGCTCAATGCCTTTGCCCTCTCCCTCACCCCAAATCCAATCAATCATCAAATCCAATCTATTCTGCCCGTGTAATCCTCATCTCTCCATCCCCTAGAGCAGATCACCGTTGTTCTTGTATCATCACTGCACTGCTGGTCTCCAATCTCCCAGTTGTCCCACTAATGCAATCCCAGACCCCAGCCAAAGTGATTCTTCCAAAATACAAATGTGTCAGTTGCTGCTCTGCTAAACCTTCAGTGGCTTCCCCTTGACCCCAAGAGAAAGTCCAGACTCCTCTTCATAGTTCATGAGACTCCTTGATCTAACCCCTGCTTATCCCTGTAATAACAAATCTCAGGATTTTCCCTCTGACACCCCCTGCTTCAGACATGACACTTTTCCCTTGTTTTTTCCAGTGCCCAGGCTCCTCAACCCTACCTGTTTATTTGCTCATTTATTTATTTATTCATCATTCAACAAAAATTTACTGAGCCTCTACCACAAGCCAAGGAGTGCCTGGTTGGCACAAACCATGCTCAGCTACTAACCAAAACGTTGGTGGTTCGAATCCACTCGGAGGCATCTCAGAAGAAAGGCCTGACGATCTCCTTCCGAAAGGTCACAGCCACTGAAACCCCTATGGTGCACAGTTCTACTCTGAAACACATGCAGTTGCCATGAATAGGAATGGACTTGCTGGCAACTGGTTTGATGTTTGTTTATCATGAGCCAGGCACTGAGTACAATGACGAAGATAAACATGATTTCTGCTCCTAAGAGGCTTACACTGGTCTGGCTGACTCCTTTTCATCTTCAAGATCTCAGCTTAAATATCAAGGAAATGCTCCCTTTTCTCTAAACCAGGTTAAGTCCCTTGGTCTGTGTCCTGAGAGTACCCTGTTCTTCTCTACTGTAACACACATCTCACCTCACTACTGCTTAGCGTCTCTCTTTCCAGCCAGACTGTCAACCCCATGTGGAGAGGCACCAGCTCTCTTGCTCACCTCTGTCCCCAGCAGTAAGCACCAAGCCTGCTGCATAATAGACATTACATATTTAATGTACGAATTATACCCAAATATTCATATTTTATTTTCCCAAGAGACTGGAAGCTTTTTAAGAACCATATTTTCTCCCAATAATGACCACATGGGATTTCAGTGAGCCTTAGTTGACTGGATGGACATGTGTCTCCATGTGGGAAAATGAGAGGAAGGAAGCTCAAAGATGAAGGCAGCTTCTTGGGAGGCTGAGACATGTGTGGGGACCCCTGGAATTTACAATTTTACCATCTGATTGTTCTCCAGAGGAGCATGGGGCCCCTTGGTTCTCAGTACTTGCTGAACATTAGAGCCCCCCCAGGGAATTTGACGAAATACAGATGCCAGGCCCCTCCCTCAAGAGATTTCAGTTCAATCTTCTGGGCTGAGGTGTGGGCAATGCAAAGTTTGAAAATCTTCCCATGTGATTCTTTTGCACAGCCAGAGCTGAGAATAGGTTTGGGGCCTCCTGGAATTTAAAAGGTCTTGTCCAGATCTAGGAAATCCTGGTGCCATAGTACTTAAGTGCTATGGCTGCTAACCAGAAGGTTGGCAGTTCAAATCCACCAGGTGTTTCTTGGAAACTCTATGGGGCAGTTCTACTCTGTCCTATAGTTATCGGAATTGACTTGACGGCAACGGGTTTGGTGTTTTGGGGGCATCCAGATCTAGGTCTACAGATATGCAGATAATCTGTCAGGAACTCTTGGTATTTGATGGAGATTGACATTTAAGACATAATCAGAGGTGAAACCAAGGAATGAAGTCAGACAAGAGCAGGTCCCTTGTATTTCTCTAAAGTTGCCTAGAATAGCTTTCTTTGCAAACTATAAACCTGACAGGCGACGATGAGAAAAAAAAAAATCCTAAAAAGATTCAAAGAATATTAAACCAGGAGAATCATAGACCCCTATTCATTCATTCAACAAACATTTACTGAGTGCCTACTATGTGCAAAGTATTGCTGTAGGCGCTAGAAGGGATACAGCTATGCACAATAAAAAGTCCCTGTCTCTGCAGCATATATTCACCAAGCATTCATTACCCGAAGCCTGAACAAATAATTTGTGGGTATGTACCATTGCTATTTTTCAAGGCCATGTAGTCACCGTTGAATTTAATAAAATATACATTCATTTAAAATAAATTAAAAAAATTTTTTTTTCATTTAAAAGAGTCTGTTAATTCTAAGTGGCATATTGTCATTACTGTATTTTTATGCTAATAATGTGAGCCTTCTACTTTTGTCTGCCAGTTGTAGCCCTCCATCAGCAAGGTATTTTCATAAGCGCACTATGCTAATTTTCTTTTACAGCAGCACATTAAAAAAAAAAATTGTAGTAGTAGTGATTATGAAAATACCTCACAGAGGGAGGGCACCGTTGGCAAACAAACATAGAAAGTACGTGTTATTTGAGTAAAAATATGGAGCATTTATTTTGTACAAGAGAAAGTCTCAGCTGGGTGCTAGCAAGTCTAACACTTCTCTAACACTTGCTAAGCTCCCTTTTGTAAACACTAGGAAGAATGCTTCAGGCTCAGAACATTTCCCAAGCAGAAATATCTGGCTAGAATTGAACAACATTACTGTTGCATTTTTCCCCCTTATATGTATTTTCAGGGTTACTTTCTAGTTGCAGCAAGGGATAATGATTTTCCACTTGTAGTACTAACAGAAGATTTCATTTCAAAGAAAATTTTAAGCAGAAATAACAAATGCTTACACTTGAATAACAAATATCACTACCAAGGTAGTTTGTGAATATGGCAAAAACCATGATAGTGGTATGTAACTGAGAGAAGACTGTAAAACACTGAATTAGGCTGAACTAGGTTGCTTTCTGAGCTCCCCTACTAAACCATTGTAGAAAGCGTTACTTTTATTCTATTCATTAATTCATTCAGCTGACACTGAGCACATACTAGCTCCCAGGCCATTTTGCTAAGCATCTTCTCATAAAAAACCTTATTAATTGTGGACATACATGAGAAGATAGGAACCACATCCGTCCCATTCATTGCTGCATCCCCAGCACCTAGCACTCAAAGTATTGCCCTTGAACGATGTATGACAGTTTTTGAGTCAAGATTCATACCTTAAAGGATGAATTTTCAAATCCAAAGTGCTGGCCACTAAGAATTAGTAGGAATGGAGGAAGAGTCATTAATCTTCCCTACTTCCCTGGGCTACATTATCTTTAAAAAAAATTTTTTTTTTGTTTGTTGGGGTAGCCCATTGTTATTCAATGAGGATACGGTGCTTTCCTGAGGCATTAAGTGAGCTCACCTGTAACCTACAATGGGCCCTTCTTCCCATCCATCCATCCATCCATCTAATAAAGAAAGGGAAAAAAGCAGGAAACCAACATCTTTCTCTTGAGAAGACTTGGTTAGCACTGGCCAGTAACTGGTCAAATGCCTAGTGCAGATTACCTAAGCAACTGTGGGGCCCTCTGGTAATTAAGAATTTGGGATTTGTTATACAATCTGAGGCTGGATGCCCAACTCTACCAATGACTAGTTATGTAGCCTCTTGTATCTCAGTTTCCTCACCTGTAAACTGGGAAATATAATAATATAACAGAGGATTAAATAAATATATACAAACTATTAGATGAGTGCCTGGCATATAGTCAGGGTTCAACAAATTTTACCTGTTATTATCTGGAATGACTGGTCTGTGTTAAAGCACCAAAAATCCCACTCTTCAAGGACTAGCTCACTTTGTCTGGAATTTAGAATTTAGTCACATTCTAAATTGGGCAAGAGATTTCAAAACAAGTTTGTGGAATTCTGGGGAGAAAATAACAACAGATCTGCCCATGGTCAGTTTCCATTTGAGAGATTAAAAAAAAAAAGGTAAATAAGTCACATCTTCGATGTAAGAGTATAGAAGGGAGCCCTGGTTAAGAGCTCAGCTGCTAATCAAAAGGTCGGCAGTTTGAATCCATCAATCACTCCTTGAAAATCCTATGTGGCAGCTCTACTCTGCCCTATAGGGTCGCTATGAGTTGGAATCGACTTGACAGTAACTGGTAGTAGTAGTACCTATAGAAGGCTGGGCTGCAGTGGTGGTTTAGTGGTAGAATTCACACCTTCCATGCAGGAGATCTGGGTTCCATTCCCAGCCCATGCACCTCATGTGTGGCCACCGCCCACTTGTCAGTGGAGGCATGCACGTTGTTATGATTCTGAACAAGTTTTAGTAGGAAGAAAGTCCTAGTGATCTATTTCTGAAAATCAGCCGATGAAAACCTTATGGATTAATGGAGGAGAAACAATTCAGGGAAGGAGGATAAGACTGGTTGCACAACCTGAAGAACATAATCAACAGAGTTGTACATGTAGAAACTGTTGAATTGCTATGTTTTGGTGTGTATAGTCTCAATAACAACAGCAAAATAAGTAAAAATTAAAAACAAAAAAATCTGTGGATCACAAGGGTCCACTCTGCAACCCATAGTGGGGATGGCGCAGGGCCAGGCAGCATTTCATCCCACGGTGCGTGGGCTTGTCATGAGTCTGGGGCTGACCCAGCGGTAGCTAACAACAACAACATAAACCAAAAAACCCACTGCCATCGAGTCAATTCTGACTCATAGCGACCCTACAGGCAGAGTAGAGCTGCCCCATAGAGTTTCCAAGGAGCACCTGGTGGATTCAAACTGCTGACCACTTGGTTAGCAGCCATAGCACTTAACCACTACGCCACCAGGGTTTCCAACAACATGGGAGACTATAAATAAGAACTGCTTAAAGTTTGCTGATTGGTTTCTGCTGTCCAACCAGGTCAATTGCTCCACTATGGAAGTCATCCCACGTCCTTAACTGGGCATGCAAGGCCCTCTAATCGCCTGGCCTACCTTTCCAGCCTCGCTCCCCACTACTCCCCCTCTGGAAACTTCTGCTCCAGATAGACATCCTTGGTTTCTTATTTGCCCCTAAAAATGTGTCAGAGAGAGAAATTGATAGCAGACATCTTGCTTTGATTCTGGGGTTTTCCTACCCATGAAACAAATCTTCACTTTAAAGAAATTTCTGACCAAAATTAATCCACCAGTGGCTTTTCTTTCACCCAAAATTGCAAATCCTTTCTTTCTTGTTCGAAGCCAGGCTTAACAAATTTGAATTTCAGAAGATATGGCTGGGGTGGGAGGGGGAGACAGAAGCCATCTTGAAACCTGATATCAGTTGATCTCAGTAAAAAGGAGAGGGCAGGGTTCAATGAATCAATTTAAGATCAGCCAGTGGTTGATCTATGTTTTTGCCTCCTCTTCTCTTTATAAGCCTCGTTGTACCTACCTTCTTTGAGCCATTTGCTTTTTCTAGAACCAGAACCATCTCCCTGTATGTGTATAAAATACCTGCTCAGAATAAACCTTATGTTCAAATTGTTGAGTTTTGATTATTTTTAACAAATGTCACACAGGGTCCTGCTCCCATGTTTTTGCTCGTGCTGGTCCCTGAGCCCATACTATCCTCCTGCTCCTCTGCACTTAGATATATGACAATTGCCCTTAGGCTCCAACACATGTCTCACTTCTTTCTTGAAGTCTAATTCCAACTCATCAATCTACAAGGGTCTCTCCTTTCTCAGAATTCCTAGCTCAGTTAGAATCTACATAAATAATCTGGAGTTTCAACAGGAAAAAAACATTACTGTCCTCTATTAAAAGAAGCCCTAGTAGCACAAACAGTTAAGCACTCAACTGCTAACCAGAAAGTTGACAGTTGGAACACACTCAGTGACTCTGGGGGAGGAAGACCTGGCGATCTGCTCCCATGAAGATTACACTCCTATGGGAGTGGTTCTACTCTGTCACATGGGGTTATTGTGAGTTGAAGTCAACTCAACGGCACCAAATATCATCGTCTTTATGGCCTCAAAGTGCTTTTATCTAATTTCCTCATGTAGATGGAAGCTCCTTGGTGACACAGAATCCCTTCAATTCTATGAGCTCTAACATAGGCCACAAAAAAGTCCCCTTTTTGCTTGAGAAGACCAGAATCAGCTTCTGTTGCTTGCAATGAAAATACCCTAACTTATCCTACGTGAATGAGGCAAGAAAAAAAAAAGGAATATGTTAAATAAATAAATGCCACCAAGGACATGTTTTAATACTCATATACTTTGCCAAGAGATTCCTTTACTTCTCAGCCACGACCTGTTTGTATTTTAGATTTGTCTCTCACAAGCTTGATTATCCAGTTCCCAAATCCACCAAAGCCATAAATAAGCAGTAGGAGAATGGCTGTTTTAGGCTTGCCAATGATAGAAAGAACTGAGGGCCCAGCCAAAGGAAGAGAGAAAAGCTATAAAAAGCTGAGCTAGTCATCCAACAATCATAATGGTTTGTGTCGGGGCAAAAAAAAAACCTCATGCACATCAATACGACTGAATTACAGCCAAGGATAATGGCCAACATTGGTGATGATGCCCCTGAGTCATTCAGAGTAGGTTCAATTTTCTGGCATTTCTATTTATAGAAGACATGATACTAAATAATTCATTTTAGTAAAATTTCTAAACCAAATGTCTAAAGTTTGAGCTCTGTAGAATGTTCACTCCCAGTGCATCCATGCATTCATTCAACAAATAGTTATGGAGCACCTACCGTAGGCCAGGCACTGTCCCAGATGCTGAAGAGGAACAAGACAAATAAGATCCCGGTTCCCCTAGAATTTATATGCGAGAGTGGGAACAGATCATACACAATACCTGAATGAACAAGATAATTTAGGTAACTATGAGTGCTATAACATATATGGAAATATATCAGAATGATTCAGTAGACAGTGCCTAGGGTAGAGGACAAATTATATTGAGTGGTCATGAAGGACCTCACTGAGGAGGGGACGTTTTAGTTCATACGCCTCCCCCTCCTGCCTTTGCATCCCACCCTTCTGGCCCCCGGATGTTTTCCTTCCCAGCTGGAAGATTCCTTGTCTCAGAGGACCACTGACCAGCTTCCCTGAGGTACAGAGAAGAAAGCAAAACAACCATATTCCTTCGCTGACATGGCGTTTGAGCAAACTCTAGAGTTCTAGATTCTAGAAGGACATTGTCTTAGTTATCCAGTGCTGTTATAACAGCAATACCACAAGTGGATGGCTTTAACAAAGAGAAATTTATTTGCTCACAGTCTAGCAGGCTAGAAGTCCAAATTCAGGGCATTAGCTCCAGGGCAAGGCTTTCTCTCTGTCAGCTCTGGAGGAAGGTCCTTCTCATCAGTCTTCCCCTGGACTAGAAGCTTCTCCGTGCAGGAATTCCAGGTCCAAAGGATACATTCTGCTCCCAGTGCTTCTTTCTTGGTGGTATGATGTCCCAACTCTGCTTTCTTCCCTTTTATCTCTTGTAAGATAAAAGTTGGTGCAGGCCACACCCCAGGGAAACTTCCTTTACATTGGATCAGGGATGTGACCTTAGTAAGGGTTTTATAATCCCACCCTAATCCTCTTTAACATAAAATCACAATCACAAAATGGAGGACAATTACATACTACGGGGAATCATGGCCTAACCAAGTTGACTCATATTTCGGGGGGACACAGTTCAATCCAGGGCAGATGTTTTTGTAGTAACTGGATTAACACATCCTGCAGCCAGTCTGAAGACTGTCCAAGCTGCATGAAAAAAACCTGTCAGCGATGAGGCAAGGCCTCTCAGTGGAGAAGGCGGTTCTACTCCCCTTGGTTTAGCAGTCAAGAGCACTGCCCCCTCACGCAAGAGTGGATAACCAAACAATGACTGCCACCAATGCATCTGAAGGTGTGAAGCTGTTTTATACTGATGTGCTGTAGACTCCATCATCTAGAATTCACCTCATGGCCCAGAATTTACATAGATTCCCACAAAGCAGCCTAAAAAGCAGCCTCTCCCTGCCCCCTCAGTGGTCAGAATTGTCTCACCCTTTTTTTTTTTTTTTTTTAACTCCAAAGTACAATCTGTGACTCCACTCACACCCTCTGACTGCCTGCCCTCCCAGAAGGTTATATCTTTGTCCATCTGGACAACTGGCATCTTCCCCCCAAGGCTGGTTATGAAACTTGCACTTGCTTCCGAAAAAATGTTGGAGCAGATTCCAGTCTCGCTTGACGTGCCTCAGGAATGTGAGTAATCCCGTTTAAGAAGATGCTTGATTAAGTTTGTAGAACCCAAATCAAATCCCTAGAGGAGAGTCCATCATGAGACGGAAACATTCCTCCATCACATGTTCCCCTAGAGAGGACTCTGGTTTGGCTGGTTCTGTACACATACAGGAAGCCCCTGGGTGGTGCAAATGGTTAAATGCTCCGCTGCTAACCAAAAGCTTGAGGTTCAAGGCCATCCAGGGGCACCTCAGAAGAAAGTTCTGGCAATCTAATTCTTAAAAATCAGCCACTGAAAAGTCTATGGAACACAGTTCTACTCTGCCACACCTGGAGTCACCATGAGTTGGAAGTGAGTCAATAGAAACTGTTTTTTTTAATACACATACAGATGAGTTCAAGTAAGAAAAAATAATTTCCCACACATAAAGTCCCTCAGACCGGCTTTGACTTCTTGGACTAAGGGAATGCATGATCCACTGGATACCTAGTCTCTAACAAAAGCCAACATCTGTGAGGCAGAGAGAAAGTGGACAACGGTATCATCAGGACTTATTGTGCAATCAACCAGCTGCCTAACCTTGCAGGTGGAAGTACTCAAAGACCAAATTCACTGAACAATTACCTATATAGTAAGTGTGTTATCAAGTCGTTTAGCATGGCAGCAGAAAAACTCTGTCTCTGTTGCCATTTCTCCCTACCACCTGCTGCAGCAGCACCTTATTGACATGATAAATGATACCAAAGAAGGCTGAGGAGCTGGCTCTGAAAATGAGGTGTCTCCATCATTGTTCCCTGTAAGCATCTCCTAAAGTCAGGCCAGGAAAACCACAGCATTTCTGAGGTAACGACCAGGGAGTCCTCCTCACAACATGGAAGAAAAGAAAATGACTTGCTATAAGACCCAACCTAAACTAACCAAAACTAACCCATTGCCACTGAGTCAATTCTGACTCATAGCTACCCTATAGGACGGGATAGAACTGCCCCACAGGGTTTCCAAGGAGCACCTGGCAGATTCGAACTGCCCACCTTTTGGTTAGCAGCCATACCACTTAACAACTATGCCACCAGGGTTTCCAGGCCCACCCTAGGTAACTTGAATTATGGTGTTGGTGAAGAATATTGAATATACCACTGACTACCAGAAGAAGAATGAACAAATCTGTCTTAGAAGTACAGCAGAATGCTCCTTAGAAGTGAGGATGACAAGACTTCTTCTCACGTACTTTGGAACCTCTAATCTATCAAGCATGATGTCCTTCTCCAGGAACTGGTCCCTCCCAATAAAAAGTCCAAAGTATGTGAGATGAAGTCTAGCCATCCTTGCTTCTAATGACCATTCTGGCTGTACGTCTTCCAAGACAGATTTGTTCATTCTTCTGGCAGTCCGTGGTACATTCAGTATTCTTCGCCAACACCATGACTCAAAGGCATCAATTCTTCTTTGGTCTTCCTTATTCATTGTCCGGCTTTCTCATGCATATGAGGTGATTGAAAACACCATGGCTTGGGTCAGGTGCACCTAAGTCCTTAAAGCAACATCTTTGCTTTTAACACTTTAAACAGATCTTTTGCAGCAGATTTGCCCAATGCAATGCATCGTTTGATTTCTTGACTGCTGCTTCCGTGGGCATTGATCGTGGATCCAAATAAAATGAAACCCTTGACAACCCCAGTCTTTGTTTATTATGATGTTACTTTTTGGTCCAGTTGTGAGGATTTTTGTTTTCTATATGTTGAGGTATAATCCATACTGAAGGCTGTGGTCTCTGATCTTCATCAGTAAGTGCTTTAAGTATTCTTCACTTTCAGCAATCAAGGTTGTGTCCTGCATATCAAAGGTTGTTAATGAGTCTTCCTCTAATCCTAGTGACTTGTTCTTCCTATAGTCCACTTTCTTGTATCGTTGGTTCGGCATACAGACTGAATTAAGTATGATGAAAGGATACAACCCTGACACACACCTTTCCTGACTTTAGGCCATGAAGTATCCTGTCGTTCTGTTGGAACGACTGCCTCTTGGACTGACTACAGGTTCCTCATGAAAGCAATTAAATATTCTGGATTTCCCATTCTTCCCAATGTTATCCATAATTTGTTGTGATCCACATGGTCGAACGCATTTGCACAGTCAATAAAATATAGGTAAACTTCTTTCTGGTACTCTCTACTTTCATCCAGGATCCTTCTGACATCAGCAACGATATAGCTTGTTCCATACCATCTTCTGAATTTGGCTTGAATTTCCGCCAGTTCCCTGTTGATGTACTGCTGCAGCTGCTTTTGAATAATCTTGAGCAAAATTTTACTTGCATGTGATATTAATGATATTGTTTGATAATTTCCACATTCAGTTGGATCACCTTTCTTTGAAATAGGCTTAAATATGGATCTGTTCCAGTCAGTGGGCCAAGTAGCTGTCTTCCAAATTTCTTGGGATAGATGAGTGAGCACTTCCAGGGCTGCATCAGTTTGTCAAAACATTTCAATTAGTATTCTCTCAGTTCCTGGAGTCTTGTTTTTCACCAATGCCTTCAGTGCAGCTTGGACCTCTTCCTTCAGTACCATTGATTCCTGATTCCTGATCATATGCTACCTCCTGAAATGGATGAATGTCGATCAATTTTTTTTGGTACAGTGATTCTGTGTATTCCTTCCATCTTCTTTTGATGCTTCCTACATCGTTTAGTATTTCACCTGGAGAATCCTTCAGCATTGCAGCTCCAGGCTAAATTTTTTCTTCAGATCCTTCAGCTTGAAAAATGTGGAGCATGTTCTTTCCTTTTGGTTTTCTATCTCCAGGTCTTTGCACATTTCATTATAATACTTTGTCTTCTCGAGTTGATCTTTGAAATAATCTGTTCAGCTCTTTTGCTTCATCATTTCTTTTGCTTTAGCTACTTTATGTTCAAGAGCAAGTTTCAGAGTTTCTTCTGACATCCATTTTGGTCTTTTCTTTCTTTCCTGTCTTTTTAGTGACCTCTTGCTTTCTTCACGTACAATGTCCTGATGTCATTCCACAATTCCTCTCATCTTTGATCATTATCGTTCAATGCATCCAATCTATTCTTATAACTTCCAAAATCAAAATCTGATTGGCGACTATTTTAAGATGGCCTTATAAAATCTGCCCCCCAATTTTTCTAAATAAGGGGGATATAATGGGCCATCACCATTCTTTTCCTCTTGTTAATCATTTCAAGGATTCATGATGTGTACACAAGGTGACTATTAAGCAGTTAAACCATTAAGCATGTGTTTTAAAGACTTAGTTGAACTTTAGAAGGATCCTCCTTCCCTATCCCACCCCCACGTCTTTTAACTTAAGTACCTAAGTCCATCTATCACAGTCTGTTAAAGAAGTGAGTGAATAAGTTACTAAACAGTCTGGTGATAAAAGGTAGGGAAATTATTTCTATTTATACATATGTTGTTGATGTTAGGTGCCCTATTTGTTAGAATGGTTTTCCTTGATTACAAAAATAGAATCAATTGTAAACCCTTAATTTCCTTTTACTAGTTGTGCTGTTGTGATTGTTTCAGAGGTGGACTATTCAATTTATTTACTTCTAACCACATCCTAGTTTTCCAACAATGCTGGTGATTCTGTAATGTTTTATATTAGTGCGTTATAGTTTGGGAGTAGGCTGGGGATGAAAGGGATGAGAGGTGTAATGGGGGAGATGGGAAAATATATAGTGATATGTTGCTTTCCCAATATCTTTAATGATTTACAAAGTTACTAAATAATAGGCATAATTGTTCCCTCCCAACTTGCTTCCTTCCTCTGCCCAGAGCCAATTAAACTGTATCACCCACCCATTCCCACCAGATCCAATCAGCCACCAACCTGAGTTGATTCCATCTCAGAACTAACTCTAAAATCCACCCCTCTTCTCCATCCCAGGTACCAGTGCTGTGGTTCAGGGTAATGAAAAAAAAAAAATTTTTTTTTTTGAGCAGTCCCATAACTAAGCTTCCTGGTACCAACCTTGCTGTCATTGGTGGTGTTGCCGTTGAGTAGGCTCTGATTCCTGGCGACCTTATGTATAACAGAATGAATCACTGCCCAGTCAGTCCTATGCCGTCATGATTCTTGGTGTATTTGAGTCCACCGTTGTGATATTATGTCAATCCATCTCTTTGAGGGTTTCCCTCATTTTCACTGACCCTCTACTTTACCAAATATGTCTTTTTTCTAGCAATTGGTCTTTCTTGATGGTGTGTCCAAACTAAGTGAGCCAAAGTCTCCCCATGCTCATTTCTAAGGAGCAAACTGCTTGTATTTCTTTTAAGACTGATTCATTCATTCTTCTGGTAGCCCATGGTATTTCAGTATTCTTCACCAACACCCCAATTCAAATCTGTCAGTTCTTCTGGGGTCTTCCTTAGTCATTGTCCAGCTTTTGCATGCATGTGAGGTGATTGAAAATATCATGGCTTGAGTCAGGCGCACAGTCATACAGTGACATCTTTGTTTTTTTAACACTTTAAAGAGGTCTTTTTGCCTCAGATTTGCCCAATGCAATATGTTGATTTCTTGACTGCTGCTTCTATGGACAGTGACTGTTGATTCAAGTAGAATGAAATCGGCAGCTTCGATTTTTTCTTACGTTACACAAATCCTGCCCCTACCCTGCTTCCGTGACTACTTAAAACAAATCTGAACTGTGGCTCCTTATTGACCCCATGCTCTGGCCGGGCAAGCCTGACATTGTGTTCTACAGACACTCTTTAGGACCTTGCCAAGACAACTCCCTAGGCTTTGAGCCACTTTGGACTTTCAGGATATCGCCTCTTCCTCAGGATAGAGAACTTACTCCCAGAACAGGAGAAGTCAACATTGCGGTAACAAAAGAATGCTTTTCTATTGCCAGTTTTGACCTCCTCAATGCCCTCAATACTCTCACACTCTGCTACATGATCATCAGAACCACAGCCAGCTTGAATGCTAATGAGGTAGAATGGTTTTGAAGAAAAAAACTGCTTTCTGAATGACAGCCTTGAAGGAAAAAAAGAATCTATTTTTGGGCATCGTTTTGGTGCAATCATGCCACACAAGCTTTTATTTTTAGTACATTTTATTTTTTTCATAAAATTGCTAATGCCAAAGCTCTGTATTAGAAGAAATAAGTAAATAAACATGCTCTTTGGGTTGACCCCTTGATGATCCTATATCGCCCACTCCATGCCAACTTGGGGGGGCCTACCCCAAATGCACCTTTCAGAGACTTTATTTATACTAGGGATCACACTGTATTTTCTTTGCAAAGTTACCTCTCTCACTAGAGCCTAAGCATTGTAAATACTGAAACCATGTCTTGCCCAGTCTCCCTCACATTAAGATGCTCAATAAATGCTTGTGGGGAGAGGGGCCACGGAGACCTCATTGTGGGTGATGTATGGTGAGAGCGCCACGTGTATTATCCAACTCAGCTAGCTTCTTAGAAAGACAGAAAGGGGTTTCCAGTAGAATGGACATTGTCCAGCATCTAAACGACTTTCTTATTGCGGGAGTGTCCCTGGAGGCAAGGCTGGCTTCATGGACAAGGAACCTGTGCCCACACTTATAAGGTCTCCCTACATGGCTTCATAAGGAGTCCTGGTGGTGCAATGGTTAAGTGCTTGGCTGCTAACCGTGAAGTCAGCAATTCAAACCTACCAGCTGCTCCACAGGAGAGGGATGTGCAGTCTGTTTCTGTTACAGCCTTGGAAACCCTATGAGTCTGAATCGATTTGATGGTACAAACAATAACATGTCTTTAACATTTTTCTACCATTGCTAAGCCTGTCTGTCAGCGGAGGCTTGCAAGTAGCTGTGATGCTAAACAGCAGAGCTCCCAGACAAAAGTGGACCAGGAGGAAAGGCTTGGCAATCTACTTCTAAAAATCTACCAGTGAAAGCCTTATGGATCACAATGGTCCAATCCTGTTGTGCACGTGGTTGCCAGGAGGAGGGCTGACTCAAAGGCAGCTAACAACAGCAAAAACAACACTTTGCTAAGCTCCCTTTGTAAACACTAGAAGGGGGGCTTCGGGTTAAGAATCACCCCCAAGCAGAAATATTTGGCCAGAACTGAAGACCCATTTGTACTTCCCACCCCCTGGGAGCCAAGAGCTCAGGCACACCTAGGTTCAGCCACTTGGACGCTCCTGCCCAGGACTTTGAGTCTCAAGGAAGTAGCACAGAAATGACAGGGTGATGAGAAGCTCTCATGGGACTGCCATGACAGCAGCTCTCACAGGAGTGGCAAAGGGGTCCCAGCCATGCTGTCCCAGGGCCTCGTCTCCAGTATGCCTCCCATAGCTCCTGCCTGTTTTCGCAACCTGCACCCTTTTTTTTTTACCCTTAGGTACCCACCAGACGTCCAATAGATTCCCTTCTTACTTGAGGTAGCTTGGTTGGGTTGCTGCTACTTGAAACAGGGAGGCATCCCATGGGTGATAGAAACAGTTAATGCATGCAACTGCTAATGGAAAAGTTAGAGGTTCGAGTCAGCCCAGCAGAGCCTGGTGATCTACTTCTGAAAAATCAGCCATTGAAAACCCTATGGAGCACAATTCTACTCCGACACACACAAGGTCACCATGAATCCAATTCGAATCAGGGTCAACATGATGGCAACTGACCAGAACTGATCCCAGTAGGCCCTTCTTTTTCCTTTCACTTGCTCCTGCCCTCTACATTGTAGGTGGGGACACACAGTGATAGATAACACATCTGCCTCAGGGGCACTTAGCCTAGCTACACCCTTAGCCCAGCTACACCCTTAGCCCAGGGCCCACGTGAAGTACATGTTTGCTGTTTGACCAAAAGTGATATTGGTATCAGTTCTCTACCCTCCTTGCTCTCCAGATACCCGGCGTGCCTGAATTCTTTATGTATCCTGAAAGGATTATCATGTAGCAATCATAAGTGTAGACCCTGAAGCCAGACTGTTGGCTTTGAACCTCAGGTTCCTCATCTGTAAGGTCAAAACAACAAAAGACAAAAAAATGTAGAATACACTCATTATTTGCATAAAAATACTGTATTTGTGCTTGCTCTTATCGTTGTTTCTGTCTCTTTTAATCCTCACAACAGCCAGGTGAGGGAGGTTTATATTATCGTCATTATCACCACTCTGTAGCAGATAAGAAAACTGAGGTTCAGAGAGCTTAAAAAATCTACCCAAGGTCACCCTATGATAAGCAGTGACACCAACAAAAATGGTCTGAGTCCACGGCCAAGCTCTTTAACTGCTAAACATTGCTGCCTTCCTCTGGTACCACTTAAATGACTGGTCTTTCAGGGCGGCAATTTCAAATGTTTTCAGAGCAGACAGGTAAGAAAAATGTGTGGAACACTCTACAGAAAGACAATAAGCACTGGTGCCAATAGTGGTTTCAGCATCAAATTCACATTTTAAAAACAGTGCATTGGTCAGGCAAATCTCAGGGAACAGGACAATTGCAGGATCGTTGCAGGGTTCCACTCTGGTTCCCCTGGACTATACATACCCTGTGGAGGCTGCCTGAGAAAATGACCGTCACAGACAATACCAGACCCACTACCTGGTTGTTGTTGTTAGGTGCCATCGAGTTGGTTCCAACTCATAGCCACCCCATGTACAACAGAACAAAACACTGCTGGGCCCTGTGCCATCCTCACAATTGTTGTTATGCTTGAGTCCACTGTTGCAACCACTGTGACAATCCATCTCATTGAGGGTCTTCCTCTTATTTGCTAACCATATGCTTTACCAAGCATCATGTCCTTTTCTAGGGACTGATCCCTCCGATAACATGTCCAAAGAATGTGATATGTAGTCTCGCAATTTGCTTTTAAAGAACATTTTGGTAGTAACTCTTTTTTTTTTTTCCTTCCAAGACAGATTTGTTTGTTTTTTTGGCAGTCCGTGGTATATTCAATATTCTTCACTAACAGCATAATCCAAAGGCAAAAACCAAACCCGTTGCCGTCATGTAGATTCCGACTCATAGCGACCCTATAGGACTGAGTAGAACTGCCCCATACGGTTCCCAGGGTGGATCTGAACTGCTGACCTTTTGGTTAGCAGCTGAGCTCTTAACCACCGCACCACCAGGGCTCCATCAAGGTGAAGTGGGTGACTGGTTTCCATGGCCCCAGCAGCCTCTTCCCCCCACCACCCACATGCCCAAGTCCTGGGAAGATGCTGATGAGCTCACTGACCAATCATGGAGAAATTCCAACACCTTTGCCAGGAATTCTAGATGAAAGCCTGCTGTTGTTGTTAGGTGCTGTCGACTCAGTTCCAACTCATAGAGACCCTACACACAACAGAACGAAACACTGCCTGGTGCTGTGCCATCCTTACGATCATTGTTATGCTTGAGCCCATTGTTGCAGCCACTGTGTCAATCCATCTCTGAGGATCTTCGTCTTTTCCTCTGACCCTGTACTTTACCAAGTGTGATGTCCTTCTCCAGGAACTGATCCCTCCTGATAATACATCCAAAGTATGTGAGACGTAGTCTCGCCATCCTTGCTTCTAAGGAGCATTCTGGATGCACTTCTTGCAAGACGGATATGTTCATTCTTTTGGCACTCCGTGGTATATTCTTCACCAACACCACAATTCAAAGGCATCAACTCTTCAGTCTTCCTTATTCATTGTTCAGCTTTCACATGCGTATGATGTGATTGAAAATACCATGGCTTGGGTCAGGCGCACCTTAGTCTTCAGGTGACATCTTTGCTTTTCAACACTTTAAAGAGGTCCTTTGTAGCAGATTTACCCAATGCAATGTGTCTTTTGATTTCTTGACTGCTGCTTCCATGGCTGTTGATTGTGGATCCAAGTAAAATGAAGTCCTTGACAACTTCAATCTCTTCTCCATGTATCATGATGTTGCTCATTGGTCCAGTGGTGAGGATTTTTGTTTTCTTTATGTTGAGGTGCAATCCATACTGAAGGCTGTGGTCTTTCATCTTCATCTGTAAGTGCTTCAAGTCCTCTTCACTTTCAACAAGCAAGGTTGCATCATCTGCCATAACACAGGTTGTTAATGAGTCTTCCTCCAATCCTGATGCCCCATTCTTCTTCATATAGTCCAGCTTCTCAGATTATTTTCTCAGCATACAGATTGAATAGGTATGGTGAAAGGATACAACCCTGACACACACTTTTCCTGACTTTAAACCAACCAGTACCCCCTTGTTCTGTCCAAACTACTGCCCCTGACATAAGTACAGATTCCTCATGAGCACTATTAAGTGTTCTGGAATTCCCATTCTTTGCAATATTATCCATAATTTATTATGACCTACACAGTTGAATGCCTTTGCATAGTCAATAAAACACAGGTAAACATCATTCTGGTATTCTCTGCTTTCAGCCAGAATCCATCTGAGCTCAGCAATGATATCTCTGGTTCCAAGTCCTCTTCCGAATCAGGCCTCAATTTCCTGCAGTTCTCTGTCGATGTAATGCTGCAGCCACTTTTGAATGATCTTCAGCAAAATTTTGCTTGCGTGTGATGTTAATGATATTCGATAATTTCTGCATTTGGTTGGATGACCTTTCTTGGGAATAGGCTTAAATATGGATCTCTTGCAGTCAGTTGGTTAGGAAGCTGTCTTCCATATTTCTTGGCATAGACAAGTGAGCACTTCCAGCACTACAGCCTGGTTGTTGTTATTATTCGGGGCCATTGAGTCCATTCCGACTCAGCGACCCTATGTACAACAAAACAAAACACTGCCTGGTCCGGCACCATTATCACAATCATTGTTATGTTTGCCAAGGAGTCTAACATGGCTGCTGTGGGCCAGATTTTCTTTCCTTCCTTGTTCTTCTTGTTCTGATCCAAAGCTATCTTCATTTAATTTCTTTTTTATTTTATATAATCCTAAAATCATTCTGAGTTTTTAGAAACATCTGAAAATCATGTTACATAAGAAACATGAAAAACTTAAGAGGTGGTTACCTTAGAAAAGACTACTTGGCAGCATAATTTCTCTCTTGAAGTACTTAAAAAAGGTTGTCACACGGAAAGAATTAGACTCAGACCCAGGAAGCCGAAATGAGCTACTGAGTGGAAGTCAGCAGAAGACATTTAAGCTCCGCATTGCACCCTTGTTATGGATTAAATTGTGTTCCCTGAAAAGTGCATTGAAGTCCTGGCCCCTGAATCTGTGGATGTGGTTTTGTTTGGAAATAGGATTTTTCTTCTGTTATATTAATGAGACCATATTAGAGAGTAGGGTGGGTCCTAAACCTGATCAATTCCGAGTTATAACAAGAGCAGAACAGACACAGAGACACACACGGGGAAAGACACCATTTGAAGACATACACCAGCAGATACGTGTACAGGTCAAGGAACTCCAAGGATTGCCGACAGCTCTAGAAGCTGAAATAGAGGAGGAAGGACCTCCCCCTAAAGCCACACCCTGAATTCAGATTTCTAACCTCTTGACCTGTGAGAAAATTAATTTCTGCTCTTTAAAGTCACCCACTTGTGGTTTTGTTATTGTTGTTGTTGTTATGTGTCATGGATTGAATCATGTCTCCCCAAAAATGTGTGTATCAATTTGGCCGGGCCATGATTCCCAGTATTGTGTGGTTGTCCTCCATTTCGTGATTGTAATTTTATGTTAAAGAGGATTAGGGTGGGACTGTAACACGCTTACTAAGGTCACATCCCTGATCTAACGCAAAGGGAGTTTCCCTGGGGTGTGGCTTGTGCCACCTTTTATCTTACAAGACGTAAAAGGAAAGTGAAGCAAGCAGAGAGTGGGGACCTCATACCACCAAGAAAGAGCACCAGGAGCAGAGAGCATCCTTTTGACCCAGGGTTCCTGTGCGGAGAAAATTCTAGTCCAGGAGAAGATTGACGAGAATGACCTTCCTCCAGAGCCAACAGAGAGAGAAAGCCTTTCCCTGGAGCTGATACCCTTAATTTGGATGTTTAGCCTACTTCACTGGGAGGAAATAAATTTCTCTCTGTTAAAGCCATCCACTCTTGGTACTTCTGTTATAGCAGCACTGGATGACTAGGACATTACGGGAGTACTAGAAACTAAGACAACACTTGAGGTAGGGAGTTACTCATCACAGGGGAACTTCATGTTGAGAATGGACTTTATTATATCAGTTACACGAATATCTACATCCTCATGTTACATAAAATGATTATATATTACTCTTTTAAAGTTGCTTTTTCCACCCATTCTCCCATTTTGTGAAAGAACATTATCCAAATTCTACATGCGCTTTGACATTAGTTTCTTCATCATTAAAATAACTTTTAAGCCATATAAGGAAACCCTGGTGGTGTAGTGGTTAAGTACTACGGCTGCTAACCAAAGGGTCGGCAGTTCAAATCTGCCAGGCACTCCTTGGAAACTCTATGGGGCAGTTCTACCCTGTCCTACAGGGTCGCTATGAGTCGGAATCGACTCAACAGCACTGGGTTTTTTCTGGGAAGCCATATAATGTAGGGTTTACTCAATAATGTTTAAGTTTTAGAGATGTACCTTTATGACTATAAAATATTAGTCCAAAACATTCCAGCAGGGAAGATGCCTTTTTTATTGTGAGTCTAAAACTCTCTAACCCTTAAGCCCTCTGTTCCTATTGTAAGTGAGTTTTTTTATAAAGCGAGGGTTCTTTGAATCTCAACCATTAAAATACAGCAGAACAAAGAATATTTAATGGCTGACAGAATGGTCTCTAAGGAGCCTTGGTGGTGCAATGGTTAAGCACTCCGCTGCTAAACAAAACATTGGTGCTTCAAACACTCCCAGAAGCTCTGCCAGAGAAAGACAAGGTGACCTGCTTCTATAAACATTACAGTCTAGTAAACCCTATGGGGCAGCCCTACTCTCACATGGGGTCACTATGAGTCAGGATCAACTGAACGATATTCAGCAACAACAAGTGATCTTTGAGCAAGGTGAGACACAGAACTGCAGACACGGTGTGATCACAAATATGATGAAAAATATATATATACGTAAACCCCAAAACCCAGTGCCGTCAAGTCGATTCTGACTCATAGCGACCCTACAGGACAGAGTAGAACTGCCCCATAGAGTTTCCAAGGAGCACCTGGCGGATTCGAACTGCCAACCCTTTGGTTAGCAGCTGTAGCACTTAACCACTATGCCACCAGGGTTTCCAATATATGCAGACGTACATAAAAAGATGGGAAGAAATATACCAGAAGGCCAACGGTGACAATAATAAGACGTATGTGGCAATAATTATGGTTTTTACACATTTTGTTTTTTTAATACTTTTTATATTTCAGAGTTTTCTACATAATTGTATAATCAGAGGGGGAAAAAAAAAGTTGTAAAAATAAATGGCTAAGTGGTAGTTACAGAGTACGGACAACTATCGTGACTCCTGTGAAGTTTAGACCAGGGTCATAAACTGAGACACCTCCATGTAAAATAAACGATGGAAGTGGGCCAATTAAATGTAACAGGAAATGTGTGCCCAGTCAAAACAGAGCAGCCAATCACGGTCAGGTGAGGATGCAAGCCCAGTATTATTGAATGCTCCGATACTGGATATTTATGTAAATTATCATTTAAAAACAACAACAACAAAAAACAATGATGGCCAAATAAAATTCATGTTCCAGTTTGGCCTTGTTAGTGACTTTAAGCTGGATAGGGCTCTTCTCCAAACTGGTATTCAAACTTCTGACTTTTATGACTATACCCCAAGTTCCTCATCAATCTCCCAGGCTCTCTATAATTCTGTCTCAGCATTAGCACCTCGGTCAGTATTCTCCAAAGTTGTGCTCTACAGAACATGAGTCCTGTGAGGTGCTCTGTGAAATTAAAAAAAAAAGTGTTGGAGGGTTCATAGTTAAAGATATTTGAGAAACATCTTTTTTATTGTGAGTCTAAAACTTTGTAACCCTTAACCTCTCTGTTCCTATTGTAAGTAAGGAACCCTGCTTTTTATATTTCCCACCCAGAGAGTCACAGTATACATTAGCACTTTAAAGTCTCTGAGAAGTCCTGAAGCAAAGAAGGTAAGTAAACTTTGCTTAGCCCAGTTTTTCCCAAACTCATTTGGCCATGGGACACGTTGGGGGCATAAAGTGTATTAATATGTTTTTACTACAAAAGTACTAGACCATAGAACACAGCTTGAGTAACACAGATTCAGGTTATTTGGAGTTCTTGGTGGATAAAATAACCTAAACTGAATGGATGTCAAGTCTTTTTACCTGAATGAGTCGATGCTTGAGGTGTTGCAAAAGAATAAGCAGAGAGAGAGGTAGACAGAGAGAGCGATGTTGAGTGTGTGTATTCTAATAGGTCCATGTAGCACATAAGGACCCCTGGTGGTACAGTGGTTAAGCGCTTGGCCACTAGCAGAAAGTCAGTGGTTCGAACCCACCAGTTACTTCCTGGGAGAAAGATGTAGCAGTCTGCTTCTGTAAAGATTATAGCCTTGGAAACCCTATGGGGCAGTTCTACTCTGTCCCATAGTGTCGCTGTGAGTCAGAATGTATTTGACGGCAATGGGTTTGGGTTTTTTTTAGGCTCACTTATCTGCTCACCATATTTGCTAATAATAATGGGTTTGGTGGGTTTTTTTTAATTAATATAATTATTTATTATTTTTAATAGCTAACATTTATTGAGTGATGTGCTATGCACTGTGCTAAATGGATTATTTCTTCACAACAACCATAAGAGGAAGATATTATTATTGTTTCCATTTTTATAGATGAGGAATTAGGGCTTGAAGAGGTTATTACATGACTTGCCCTACAGTAAAAAGCTGGCAACGGGAGAGCCATGCTAAAACCTGGGTAGTCAAACCTGAATGTCCGCCCTAGTAACTGCTGCATTCTGCTACCTTAAATTCCCAACTCTTCAAACTTGAACAGAAAGTGACTTAGGAAATTCACCCATGCCTCCATTATGCAGAAACTAAGATCCATCTGAGGTCAAATAGACAGATGAAGAACTGGAAGTAAAGGGAAGAGAGGAAAAAAGAAAAGGGGAAAGGGGAGAGAGACCCAGAGGGAGGGAGGAGGATGAGATCAAGACTTCAGTATTGGTCATGTTCAGACAGAAAAGCCTATTAGCAATTCATGAGGATGGTCAAGAAGGCAGTTCAGTCTTCAAGCCTGGAAATCAGGTGCAAGTTTGGGCCTGGAGATACAGGCTTACGGCATATCCTACCCTGGGTGTCTACACTGCCAGCAATCCTGGAGCCATCCCAGACACTGCCCGTCCTTCATCCCTCACATCCTACCAAACCTCCAAGTCCTACAGATCCTACCTCCACATGCCTCTGTGGCAAGACCACTTCTCTCCACCCCTTTGCCACCACTCTAAGCAGAGCCACCATCATCCCCCCCATGGATACTATAACAGCCTTCGACTTGGTCTTAGTGACTCCAGTCTTGCTGCTTCTAATCCATCCTTCACACTGTAGGTAGATGTTGTTGTTAGATCCCATTAAGTTGGTTCTGTTTCATAGTGACCCTAGGTACCACAGAACAAAACACTGCTTGGTCTTGTGCCATGCTCACAGTCATTGTTATGCTTGAGCCCATTGTTGCTGTCACTGTGTCAATCCATCTCATTAAGAGCCTTCCTCTTTTCTACTGACCATCTACCAAGCATGATGTCCTTCTCCAGGGACTGAACCCTCCTGACAACATGTCCAAAGTATGTAAGATCCAGTCTCGCCATCCTTGCTTCTAAGAAGCATTCTGGCTGTACTTCGTCCAAGACAGATTTGTTCATTCTTTTGGCAGTCCATTCAATATTCATCAACACAATTCAAAGGTGTCAATTCTTCTTCAGTCTTCTTTATGCATTGTCCAGCTTTTGACTGTATATGATGTGATTGAAAATACCATGGCTTGGGTAAGGCACACCTTAGTCTTCAAGGTGATGTCTTTGCTTTTCAATATTTTAAAGAGGTACTTTGCAGCAGATTTGCCCAATGCAATGCATCTTTTGATTTCTTGACTGCTGCTTCCATGGGTGTTGATTTTGGATCCAAGTAAAATGAAACCCTTGACAACGTCAATCTTTCCTCCGTTTATCATGATGTTGCTTATTGGTCCAGTTGTGAGGATTTTTGTTTTATCTTCAGGTGTAGTCCGTACTGAAGGCTGTGGTCTTTGATCTTCATCAGTAAGTGCTTCAAGTTCTCTCCACTTTCAGCAAGCAAGGTTGTGTAATCTGCATAACGAAGGTTGTTAATGAGTTTTCCATCAATCCTGATTCCCTGTTCATCTTCAGATAGTCCAGCTTCTCAGATTATTTTCTCAGCATACAGATTGAATAGGTATGGTGAAAGGATACAACCTGGCTCACACCTTTCCTGACTTTAAACCACACAGTATCCCCTTGTTCTGGCCAAACAACTGTCTTTTGATCTATGTACAGGTTCTATGTAGGTAGATAGGTAGGTAGGTAAGTGGGTGGGTGGATGGATAGATGGATGGATGGATGGATAGACTGACCGAAAGGCTGATAGAAAGATTGATAGATAGATGAGTGAGAGAGAGAGATAGAGAAAGCTGCTGCTGAGTTAACTCTGACTCGTGGTGACCTTGTGTACAACAGAAAGAAGTGTTGCCTGGTCCTACAACATCGTCATGACTGCTGGCATGTTTGAGTCCACCATTTCAGCTATTGAACCAGTCCATCTCACTGACGGTCCCCTTGCAGACCTTCTACTTCACCCAAATATATTGTCCTCCTCAACTGATTGATCCCTTCTGATGATGTGACCAAAGCAAGCAAGTCAGACAATGTTCTGCTATTACCCATAAGGTTTTCATTAGCTAGTTTTCAGAAGTAGATCACCAGGCCTTTCTTCCTAGTCTGTCTTAGTCTGGAAGTTCTGCTGAAACCTACCATAGGTGACTCTGCTGGTATTCGAAGTTCCAGTGGCATAGCTTCCAGCATCACAGCAACACATAAGTCACCACAATATGGCAAGCTGACAGATGGGTGGTGGCTCCACGCTATAGTGGGGAAAAATCCAACTACATGCTCTTCCTGCTTAAATACCCTTCCATGACTTTCCTTTGTTCTAATGATACCACTCGAGGCTTACCAAGGCCCACATTGGCCCCCATTTGTACCCTCCATTCCTGTCCCACAACTTGTAGTCCCCTGAGGGTACCATGTTCTCTTCCTTGTCCCAGTTTTGGAGTGCTTTCTTTTCCTCCCCCCTTTCACTCCATTAATTCCCATTTGGGCTTCACTTCTTCCCTTGGAGACTCTTTCCTGACCCCACCTCTGGGAAAGTCTCCTCCAGTGGTCCCCATAGCACCTTATACTTACCATCATGAAAGCATTGCATCATAATTGCCTTCATTCATCTGTCTCCTCAACAGAGCAGGCACAACTTGAGGGCTGGGCTGCATCTTTGCATACCCACTGCCTGACACATAGTAGGTAGACAAGAAATAATTTTGGAATGAATTAATGAATGAGTAGGCAACTTATTCTAATTTATGGCCTTCCTTTAGATTGCTATCATACTGACTTTAATTTGCAATTATTGTTTTATTAAGCAGCATTAGTTGCGTGCCTGCAGTGTAAGTGCCACCTGTGTATCTCAGTAAAGATCAGCTATGCCCAGCCTTCTCAGAACATTCTATCTAAGAGATTCCTACCAAACTTTGTATATACGTTTTTGGCTCATGTTACCTGGTTCCGGAGTGGGGGGAATCTTTCCATGTGTGATCATTAAGGCTGTATGTGAACTTGGTTAGGCCATGATTCTCAGTGGTTTGGCAGTTATGATGTAGTTTGGCAGTCATATGATGATGTGATCACTTCATGAGACTTGATATAAAATGATCAACTCCATGATAGGATCTGTTGTGAGTAACCAATTAGCTGAAACGGAATTCCCTTGGGGGTGTGGCCTGCATCCAATATAAATGGACATTCTGGCAATGCTCATGGGCTTTTGCTCTCTCTGGAATCTCAGCTGGTTTCTGTTTGTCTGACCTCCAGTTCTTGGGACTTGAGCTAGGGGTTTACCTCCCGTCTTGCCTACTGATCTTAGGATCTGTCTATCTTCACAGCCTCCGAGTAAGAGCCCTGCTGTCTGACCTGCTGATCGTGGGTTCACCAGCCCCTGTGGCTATATGAATCAAGAGAAGACTCCAGCCTGACCCACGGACTTGGAACATCCCAGCCTCTACAACCATGTGAGCCATTTCCTTAATATATTTCTCTCTCTCTCTCTATATATATATACTTATATAAACAAAAATTCTCACAACTTGACCAATATGCAACATCTTGATAAACGGAGAGAAGACTGACGTTGTCAAAGATTTCATTTTACTTGGATCCACAACCAATAGCCATGGAAGCAGCAGTCAGGAAATCAAAAGGTGCATTGCATTGTGCAAATCTGCTGCAAAGTACCTTTTTAAAGGGTTGAAAAGCAAAGGCGTCACCTTGAAAGCTAAAGTGCACCTGACCCTAGCCACAGTGTTTTCAATTTCCTCATATGCATGCGAAAGCTGGGTGATAAATAATGAAGTCCAAAGAAGAACTGACGCCTTTGAATTGTGGTGTTGGTGAAGAGTATTGAATATACCACAGACTGCCAAAAGAACGAACAGATCTGTCTTGGAAGAAGTACAACCAGAATGCTCCTTAGAAGCAAGAAGCAAGAAACAAGAAGCATACTTTAGACATGTTATCAGGAAGGATCAGTCCCTGGAGAAGGGCATCATGCATGGTAAAGTAGAGGGTCAGCAAAAAAGAGGAACACCCTCAATAAGATGGATTGACACAGTGGCTGCAACAATGGACTCAAGCATAACAACAATTGTGAGGATGGCACAGGACCGGGCACTGTTTGGTTCTGCTATACATATTATAGGGTTGCTATAAGTCAGAACCAATTCGATGGCGCCTAACAACAACAACAACAACATATATATTTATACATTTTATTGGTTTTCCTTCTCTAGAGAAGTCAGTCTAAGATACCATGTTCAAATTTTGGGCTCTTCGCTTCTAGATGGGCTGCATCATGAGCGTACGTTGTCTGATGCCAGAAAGAGGGGAAACTGGCTTCGTCATTCTTGTGAAATGTATTCATGGAAAGCCAATTCCACAGCCAAGAAGACAAGGAGGGTGTTGTCTCTTTCCATTTGGGGGCAGTTTTTACAAAGGAACCTGAAAACAAACCCCATTTGACAGCCTCACCTGGCAGTGCTAGATGTTTCACACTGGGCCCAAACACCATTGCCTCAAATACCCTTGTTTTGGAAAGCCTGGTCACTGGGGAAAAGGATTAGGTTTGCCATACAAAATATAGACTGCCCAGTAAAATCTGAATTCAGATAAAGTACAAATACATTTTAGTATAAGCATCATTTTTTAACAAATATAGCATGTCCGTATAAATAATGGGTACACACATATAATAAGTGGAAATGATGAAATTATGTAAAAAAGTTCTGTCATAGTGTGCCCATGCATGTACTAAGCACGTCTTGGGACAGTTCCAGAAGTGAATTTTGGCCTCTTTCACCCTCATTCAATAAAATGTTACTCATTCATCAAAAATGTTACTTTTGATCATATTTGTATAATAAATGCATAAGCCATGGTCAAGAAATCTTGGATTGAGTTCAGTAGTATGCTGGTAATCAGAAAATAAACATTTGAAATTGTGCATTAATTTAAATTATATCCGCATCACTTTTAAGTCATCATTCAGAGCCTTGAACCTACTGAAGCCTGTCCATAAATCACGTGCTACATTGGAAGTGTAAACAAAGCGAAACCTGAACTGGTATAAATGACATAGAGTAGCTATCAACAGGAATCTCCATTCAATCTGCATTGACGTAATTATCACAAGTCTTCTGACTCTGACTTTTAAATGGAGGAGTAAACAAAGCAGAACTATCACAGGATTTCCCCTGGTTCAAGAGCTGAATGAGAAAACCTTATTAGATCATCTTAAGTGAAACCATTAAGCTAGGTTAAAAAAAAAAAAAAAAAAATCACTGTCCAGTCCATTCTGACTCATAGCAACCCTATAGGACAGAGTAAAATTGCCCCATAGGATTTCAAAGGAGCAGCTGGTGGATCCAAACTGCCAACCTTTTGGTTAGCAGCCTGAGCTCTTAACCATTTCGTCACCAGGGCTCCATTTTCGGTCTGCTTATTTTATAGTCTAATTATGTCTTATTAGCGCTAATGTCTTCCATCGCTGATCATAAGTCCCCTTAGTCAAATGCTTGCGAGCATATAAAAAGACCTTTGCTTCTTGCACGCCTCACGTTTGAATTTTGTGATCTCTTTAGTGGTTAAGAGCTCAGATGTTAACCAAAAGGTCAGCAGTTTGAATCTACCAACCACTCCTTAGAAGCCTTATGGGGCAGTTCTACTCTGTCCTACAGGGTCGCTGTGAGTCAGGAATCGATTTGACTGCAACGGGTTTGTTTTTTTTGGGGGGGAACCAAACAGTTATCAATTATATTGTGCACATTTTTTAGTTTATGAATTTAAGCCTCAGAACCCTTTAGGATCATGGCAAGACTTAAACGCAAGTCCTACACCACCAACTTCAAGCTGAAAGTCTTTTCGAGGGTGGAAGAAACAAGCAACAAAACAGCATGGAGAGAGTTCAAAGTTGAAGAGTCATCATTTCCCGAATGGAGAAAGGAGAAAAAGGAGGTGGAGAAAATGAATCCATGAAAACACGCATATCATGGGCCCAAAGCAAAATGGCCTGAGTTAGACAATGACTTTAAAAAGTGGATTATTTCTCGAGGGGAACAAAATCGAGCTGTCTATATTGTCACAATTCAGATCAAAGCAAAGCTTTCAGCAAATAAAAGAATCCCAGATTTCAAGGTGGGTTTCACCTGGATTTCTAAATTCATGAAAAGGAATGGTCTTTCTGTAACAATGAGAACCACTGATGATGATAATGAATGATTAAACAAAAGTGACCTATTTTAAGATGAAAACAGTTTCTTCTGGTGACTTTTATTTCTTGATTTCAAATATATTGATTATCAAAAATTGTTTCAGTTTAAGACTTATGAAAGCAATTGAATATATAAACAACATCTTGTTCTTGTAATTTTAGGCCTAGGATAATTTCTTACTTACTAATTTCTACCTCTTTGTGCACTCATACTCTCTGGTTTCAACATGGCGTCCCATTTCCATCGCCGAGCCCGTTTAGTTCACCATTGGTTGCACTTGGTTTAGGATTAATACCTACCTTAAATGAAGTTTCCATGAGATCAGATTTATCCGGATAACATTAAATCTGTTGGCCAAGAAAAAAAAAAAATTGAAATTGAAGTCAGCAACATGTAAAAAATATTGGTATAACGCACTTATGAAAATAACACGTGGGGGTTGTGAGGTTGGCAAAAAAGTATAACGCCCGTGTTATTTGAGTAAAAACACAGTAATCAACTTACTGAATTGCTTATAAACTGGACAGAGTTTTATCAGGATCTGTTAGTTACGACCCAGGCAAAGCATTCACATCTCTTAAACCAAACCCGTTGCCATCAAGTTGATTTCAACTCATGGCGACCCCTTGTGTTACAGGGTAGAACTGCTTCATAGAGCTTTTGTATTAAACTGAAATGTATGAAATTGCTGTTATTCAGTTGTTCCTGATCTACGAAAGTGGTAATTTCATATGGTTCAGCCTTAGCACTTGCCCCTCTCCTGCCTCAAGCTTGCTTCACAACGTTAATTTCCTCTTTGATGCTTCTTTTTTACTTATTTTTCTTAATCCATCTCATTTTGTCTATTTGTAAACTACCTTCAGTCTTTTGTGGAGTAACACACAGAAATTAAAGTCACCTATTTCCCATTCCTACAGATAACTACTATGAACATTTTTATGTTTTTCTCTGCATATTTATATACATTGCTAAGCAAGGTTGAAGCAGCCTATGGTTATGTCAGTCTGTGTTCTGTTCCTTTAGCGTTTCTCCATTTGAACCTGGTTCTTTGAGTCAACCTCTAGTGCTTTCCTACGACTATGCAACACATCATTTGAATTTCTTAAATTCTGACTGAATATCAGGGGGTAGATCACCATCATTGGGCTTGACTGAACAATTTTTTTTTTTTATTGTACTTTAGATGAAGGTTTACAAAACAAGCTAGTTTCTCATCAAACAGTGCACACATTGTTCTATGATGCCGGTTAACAACATCACAACATGTCAACACTCTCCCTTCTCAACCCTGGGTTCCCTATTACCAGCTTTCCTGTTCCCTCCTGCCTTCCAGTCCCTGCCCCAAGGCTGGTGCAGCCCTTTAGTCTTGTTTTGTTCCATGCGCCTGTTCAATCTTTGGCTGAAGGGTGAACCTCAGAAGTGACCTCATTACTGAGCTGAAAGGGTGTCTGGGGGCCATACTCTCAGGGTTTCTCCAGTCTCTGTCAGGCCAGCAAGTCTGGTCTTTGTTTTTGAATTAGAATTTTGTTCTACGTTTTTCCCCAGCTCTGTTTGGGACCCTCTATTGTGACCTCTGTCAGAGCAGTCAGTGGTGGTAGCCAGGCATCATCTAGCTTCAGTGGACTCAGTCTGGTGGAGGCCATGGTAGACGTGATCCATTTGTCCTTTGGGCTAATCTTTCCCTTGTTTGAGTGAACAATTTTACAATCATCAACACAGCATAGAGTCTTGAAGAAGCTCCAATGACTGTAAAAGTTCATGATGGTTTTGGTCAGGTATTATTTTTGGAGCCACTTGTGCAGGCTTTTATGATGCAATCCATCTGATACCCCCTTTTTTTGGCACCAGGCTCCAGGCCCGCTGACCCTCAGGGGAGGGTACCTGAGCGAGTAGACCCAGAATGCAGCTGCCTGCCCTCCAGGTCTGGCCTTAGCAGCTGGGAGCCAAGCAGGCAGCCTTTGCCACCCTGGCTCCTTTCTTGCTTCAGTGACTGGCAGCTTTTTCTGCTGGGGAATTTGGAATGAGCAGGGCAAGGCCAGGACTTTCCCCATCAGAATGAATCCCTTGAATTTCCCAGGCCCGGTGACCCAAAGGGTGTGGCACTGAACGGAAGAAGACAAAAGAGAGCCTGGGGTCCTGGGTACCCTTCTTGTTTCAGCACAATCGTGCCCCGGGGAAGGGAGTCATCTTACCCTTCTCTGCAGCCTTTTTCTGCCACTTCTTTGTACGTGAGTGATTAGATGCACCAGAGAGCCCAGAGGACAGACCATGTGTGCTGGTAGAAAGAGTACTAGGCCAGGATCTGAACACCTGAGAAGGTATTCAGTGGGAGGATGAAAACTGGCGGCCTGTAGACCTAAATCAAGGAGGCTGGGCGGTGCAAGCAACTTGCAACTGGCTACTAACCCAAAGGTTGGCAGTTTGAGCCCATTCAGTGGCTACTCAGAAGAGAGTCCTGGTGAACTGCTTGCCTAAAGATTGTCGTTGTTAGCTGCTGTCACAGCCACTCCACATGACCAAGCAGAATTGTCCCATAAAATGTCTTAAACATTTTATTGTGCTTTAGGTGAAAGTTTACACAGTAAATTAATTTTCCCATCAATATTTCATACAGAAATTGTTCTGTGACATTAGTTGCAAACCCCACAATGTGTCGGTACTCTCCCCATTTCCTCCCCGGGCTCCCCATTTTCATTTGTCACATTTCCCTACCCCTCCCTGCCTTCTCATCTTTGCTTTTGGGCGAATGTCCTTTTGGTCTCTGTGCAGTTGATTATTCTAAGGAACGCATTCCTCACAGGTGTTATTATTTATTGTATAGGTCAGACTATTCTTTGACTGAGAGGTGGTCTCTGTGAGTGTCTTCAGCTTCCAGTTAGAAGGTTTTCTTAGGGCAATAGTCTTGTGGGTTCCTCAAGTCTCTATCAAACCAGTAAGTCCAGTCTTTTTTTTTTATGAATTTGAGTTTTGTTGTACATTTGTTGCCCGTTCAAATTGGGACCTTCTATTGCAATCCAGGTCAGAGTGGTCGGTAGTGGTAGCCAGGAACCATCTAGCTCTTCTGGTCTCAGATTAGATGAGGCTGTGGTTCATGTGGGCCATTAGTCCCTTGGACTAATTGCTTTCTTGAGTCTTTGAATTTCTTCATTCTCCTTTGTTCCAGACAGGAAGAGGCCAATAGTTGCATTGAAGATGGCTGTTCATGAGGTTTTAAGACCCTGGATACTACCCACCAGACTAGGATGCAAAACATTATCTTTATGAGCTGTGTTATGCCAATTGACCTAGATGACTTCCGAGACTATGGTCCTTAGCCTTCAAGCCCAATAGCTCAGTCCCACAAGGTGTTTGGTTATGTCCAAGAAATCTCCATAACTGTGCCCCTGTGATGGTTAGAGTTGTGTGTCAATTTGGCTGTGCCATGATTCTCAGTGGTTTGGCAGTTATGATGTAGTTTGGCAGTTATCTAATGATGTGATCAATTCCATGATGAGATCTGCCATGAGCAGCCAGTCAATTGAAAGGGACATTCCTTGGGCATGTGGCCTGCCTTAAGTATGTAAATAGATGTTCCAGCAAGGCTTTCGCTGCGCATCCCACATTGAGCTCGTCATCAGGTACCTGACCTCTGGTTCTTGGGACTTCAGCTAGCAGCTTACTTACAGTCTTGGGATGCATCAGCCTCTACAGTGTGTGAGCCAGTGGCCTGCCATCTGACCTGCCAATCTTGGGTTCATCAGCCCCTGCAGCTACTTCAGTCAGGAGAAGCCTCCAGCCTGATGTCTGGCCCACGAATTTCAGGCGTGCCAGCTTCTTTCACTGCCTGAGCCACTTCCTTGAGATTAATCTCTCTCTCTCTCTCTCTTTCTCCCTCTCTCTCTCTTTCTCCCTCTCTCTCTCTTTCTCCCTCTCTCTCTCTACATATACGTGTGTGTGTGTGTGTGTGTGTGTGTGTATGGGTGTTGAAAGTGAAGAGGACTTGAAGCACTTGCTGATGAAGATCAAAGGCCACAGTCTTCAGTATGGATTATGCCTCAACATAAAGAAAACAAAAATCCTCACAACTGGAGCAATAAGCAACATCATGATAAACGGAGAAAAGATTGAAGTTGTCAAGGACTTCGTTTTACTTGGATCCACAATCAACAGCCATGGAAGCATCAGTCAAGAAATCAAAAGACGCATTGCATTGGGCAAATCAGCGGCAAGGGACCTCTTTAAAGTGTTGAAGAGCAAAGATGTCACCTCGAAGACTAAGGTATGCGTGTACCGAGCCATGGTATTTTCAATTGCATCATATGCAACGAATAAGGAAGACTGAAGAAGAAATGAAGCCTTTGAATTGTGGTGTTGGCAAAGAATATTAACTATACCACGGACTGCCAAAAGAACGAACAAAGCTGTCTTGGAGGAAGTACAACCAGAATGCTCCTTAGAAGCAAGGATGGTGAGATTGTATCTTACATACTTTGGACATGTTGTCAGAAGGGATCAGTCCCTGGAGAAGGACATCCTGCTTGGTAAAGTGGAGGGTCAGCAGAAAAGTGGAAGATGTTCAGCTAGAGGGACTGACACAGTGGGCTCAACAATGGGCTCAAGTATAACAACGATTGCCAGCACGGCAGTGTTTTGTTCTGTAGTACATAGGGTCTCTATGAGTCAGGACTGACTCGACAGCACCTGACAACAACAGCAAATATATATATATACATATATATATATGTATTTATGTATGTATCTGACTGGTTTTGTTTCTCTAGAGAACCCAGCCTAAGACAATCCTTTTGTACTTTATTATATATATGAATATACGTACTGAACTTACAAACATGTATGTAGAAATTACCACAGCCATACCTATATAAGCAATGTGGGTGTATTCCCATACGACTTCCCTTACCTATTTAACATACATGTATCCTCTTGAAAATTATTGTTTGTTCTTACTGTTGTTGCAGACTTGTATATGTTATAGTATTTACCCTGGTTGCCCTTTATTCCTGTGTCCTGTGTCGCTCTCAGTGTCTTCTTTCGTCTCAGTCCCATTGTAATGACTTCCCTGTATAGTGTATTGTCTTTCCCTTCACCAATATAATCATGTATCTACTATCTAGTTCCAACACTTAATCTGTCAGTTTGTTGTAACGTGGTGGATTGCGTGTTGCCAGTGGCATTTCAAATACCAGCATGGGCACCCATGGCGGACAAATTTCAGCAGAACTTCCAGACTAAGACAGGCTAGGAAGAAGGACCTGACAATCAATTTCTAAAAAATTTGACCAGTAAAAACGTTATAAATAGCAGTGGAACACTGTCTGATATAGTGTCGGAAGATGAGCCCTTCAGGTCAGAAGTCACTCAAAGTATGACTGAGGAAAAGCTGCCTCCTCAAAGTAGAGTCAACCTTAATAACGTGGATGGAGTAAAGCTTTTGGGACCGTCATCTGCTGATGTGGCTTGAATCAAAACGAGAAGAAGCAGCTGCATACATCCATTAATAATTGGAACATGGAATTTATGAAGTATGAATCTAGGAAAATAGGAAATCATCAAAAATTAAATAGGTATTTGTGAGCTGAAATGGACTGGTATTGGCCATTTTGAATTGGATAATCATATGACCTACTTTGCTGAGAATGACAACTTGAAGAAGAATGGCATCGCATTCACCATCAAAAAAGAACATTTCAAGATCTATCCTGAAGTACAGTGCTGTCAGTGACAGGATAATTTTCATACACCTACAAGGAAGACCAGTTAATATGACTATTATTCAAACTTACACACCAACTACTAATGCAAAAGATGAAGAAATTGAAGATTTTTACCAACTTCTGCAGTCTGAAATTGATCAAACATGTAATCAAGATGCACTGATAATTAGTAGAGACTGAAATGTGAAAGTTGGAAACAAAGAAGGACAAATAGTTGGAAAATATGGCCTTGGTGATAGAAACGTTGCCAGGGATCACATGATAGAGCTCTGCAAGACCAACAACTTACTCATTGTAAGTACCTTTTTTCAACAACTTAAACAGCGACTACACACGTAGACCTCAAAGAATGGAATACGCAGGAATCAAATCAACTACATCTGTGGAAAGAGACAATGGAAAGGCTAAATATCATCAGTCAGAACAAGGCCAGTGGCCGACTCTGAAACAGACCTTCAATTGTTCATATGCAAGTTCGAGTTGAAGATGAAGAAAATCAAAACAAGTTCACGAGAGTCAAAGTAAGACTTTGAGTATATCCCACCAAAATTTGGAGACCATCTTAAGAGTAGGTTTGACTCATTAAACACTAATGACCGAAGACCAAACAAGTTATGAGACAACATCAAGGACATCATACATGAAGAAAGCAAAAGGTCATTAAAAAGACAGGAAAGACCAAAAAGAATGTTAGACGAGACTCTGAAATTTGCTCTTAAATGTAGAGTAGCTAAAGCAAATGGAAGAAATAATCATGTAAAAGAACTGATTTCAAGAGAAGATTTCAAAGGGCAGCTCCAGAAGACAAAGTCAAGTATTACAACGAAATGGGCAAAGACCTGGAGTTAGAAAATCAAAAGAGAAGAACACACTCAGCATTTCTCAAGCTGAAAGAACTGAAGAAAAAATTCAAGCCTCGAGTTGCAATATGGAAGGATTCCATGGGCAAAAAATTGAGACACAGGAAGCATCAAAAGAACATGGAAGGAATATACAGAGTACTGTACCAAAAAGAATTGGTCAGTGTTAAACCATTTCAGGAGGTTATATATAATCAAGAGCTGATGGTACTGAGGAAGAAGTCCAAGTTGCACTGAAGGCACTGGTGAAAAACAAGATGCCAGGAATTGACAGGATATCAACTGAGGGGATGTTTCAACAAATGGATGCAACACGGAAAGTGCACACAGGTCTATGCCAAGAAATTTGGAAGACAGCTACCTGGCCAGCCAGCTGAAAGAGATCCATATTCATGGCCATTCCAAAGAAAGGTGATTCTATGGAAAGCAGAAATTATCAAACAATATAATTAATATCACACAGAAATGAAATTATGTTAGATATAATTCAAAAACAGTTGCAGCAGTACATCAACAGACTGCCATAAATTCAAACCAGATTCAGAAGAGGACATGAAATAAGGGACATCATTTTTTATGTCAGATGGATCTTGGTTGAAAGCCAAGAAAACGAGAAAGATGTTTACCTGTATTTTATTTTAGTGTGGTTTAAAATCAGGAAAGGTGTGCGTTAGGGTTGTATCCTTTCACCACACTTATTCAACCTGTATGCTGAGCAAATAATCCGAGAAGCTGAACTAAATAAAGAAGGACGTGGCATCAGGATTGGAGGAAGACTCACTAACAACCTGAGTTGTGCAGATGACACAATCTTCCTTGCTGAAAGTGAAGATGCACTTACTGATAAAGATCAAAAACTACAGCCTTTAGTAGGAAATACACCTCAATACAAAGAAAACAAAAAAAATCCTCACAAATTGACCAATAAGCAATATGAAGATAAATGGAGAAAATATTGAAGTTGTCAAAGATTTCATTATACTAGGACCCACAATCAACACCCTTGGAAACAGGAGTCAAGAAATCAAGGGACATAATAGTTTATTTGAACATACTCCTTTACAGTACTTTATACATTTTCTCATGCTATTCTATTCCATAAATCTCTTGCTGTAGCCTTATCTTCTAATTCCATTAGTATAGCTTTTCCTTTCTTTTTTCTTCCCATTTTAACATTTGGTAGTCTATTATATTCCTGTTCACAATTTCTCACCTTTTTCGAATTTTTGAAGGGGGATGTATCACTTGTATTAAAAGTCTAAATTAACTTTAAAATCATTTTGTCGGGTTCTGAAAAATATTCTGAATTTGTTAATTGACTTGACAACTGGCACTTTCAAATACGTGTTTAATCTTTCTATTAAAGAATATGCTGTTGTGTTTATTCATTCAAGCTTATTTTGAGACCTATCAGTAATATTTTGACATTGTTGTCCATAAAATTTCTCATTAAAATGTTGTCTAGTATTTGATGAATTACTAGTTTTGTTTTGTTACATTATATTTGACATATTTTCTCAACAACAACAAAAAAGAAATCAAAGGACATATTGCGTTGGCCAAATCTGCTGCAAAAGACTTCTTTAAAGTGTTAAAAAGCAAAGATGTCACTTTAAGGACTAAGGTGTGCCTGACCCAAACCACGGTATTTTCAATCACCTCAAAGGCATGTGAAAGCTGGACAATGAATTAGAAGACCAAAGAAGAATTAACACCTTTGAATTATGGTGTTGGTGAAGAATATTGAATATACCATGGACTGCCAGAAGAATGAACAAATCTGTCTTGGAAGAAGTACAGCCAGAAAGCTCCTTAGAACAGAAGATGGCAAGACTTTGTCTCTCATACTTTGGACCTGTTATCAGGAGGGACCAGTCCCTGAAGAAGGACATCATGCTTGGTAAAGTAGAAAAAAAGAAAAAAGTAGAGGATCTGTGAAAAAGAAAACCCTCAAGAAGATAGATGGATTGCCACAGTGGTTGTAACAATGGGCTCAAACATAAAAATGATTGTGAGGATGATGAAGAACCAAGCAGTGTTTCATTCTGTTGTACATAAGAATGCTATGAGTTGGAACCTAACAACAGCAACCACGTTTTAGACACTGACTAGTGATGGGGACATAAGATAAAAAGATGGACAATATTCTTACCTTCATGGGGCTTATAGTCTATCGAGCAAGACTTGGAAGTTGTCTTCTATTTTGTTGAGATTATAGATAATGCTATCATGAACATCTTTATATTTTCATCTTCGTTCTTCATTTGAAGAATACTCTTATAATCTGAGGGACATTGTTATAAGGTCAAACAGTCTAAAGAGTTTTATGGCTACATAATAACACGCTACTAATTTGCTTTTTTATAGGCTTTTCCAAATTATAACTCAACAACAGTGGATAAGTATAGAAGGATGGCTGAAATCTTCTTAGCACTGGGTGTTTTCATGATTTAATATTGTCAATTGAATAACTGTAACTTGATACTTACTGTTTTAAATTGCATTTATTTGATTACTAGTAAAGCTGGACACTCTTTTACTTGTTTATGACATTTTATTTTTTGTATTTTCTTTAATGTGAATTTTCTGTTCTTGTTCTTTGTCCATTTTTCTATTGGAGTTTTGATACATTTTTTAAATTTAAAACATAGTTTTTTTTTTTAATACATTTGCCTTGTAGACAACAAAACTTAGGTTATTACATTTCATACAAATATTCCTCTAGTATCTTCCCTTTTATTTTAATCTGTTATTTTTCTATTGATCAGAGACTTCAAATTTTTATAAAGTCATTTTTTTTTTTCTTTTCTTCTACCTCAACTTTTTAGAGTACTTTCCTTTGAAGGAATGGAGAAATAGTCTGTTGTATTTTCTGCTGTTATATGTGTGTGCTTGTGCACCTTAAAGATACTTAATACTTTATTTAGAGGTTATTTGGCAGCCTAGTGGAGATTAAGATTTGAGACCCTGGGCCTTCTCTGCTTATGTTTGAATCTCAGCTCTGCCACTTTCAAGTTGTGTGAACTTGGGCAAGTTTCTTAACCTCTTTATGTCTTAGTTTCCTCATTTGTAAAATGGGGAGAATAGTAAATATTCTCAATGTGTTATTATGAGGATTAAATGAATATCTATAAAGCAGAGCCCCAAAAGAAACAAACCCGTTGCCATCAAGTCAATTCCTACTCATGGAGGCCCCATGCACTACAGAGTAGAATTGCTCCATAGGGTTTTCTGTAATCATAAAAGAAGAAGATTGCTCCGCCTTTCTTCTACGGTACTGGTGGGTGAGTTCCAACAACCAACCTTTAGGTTAGTAGTAGAGTGTAAACCATTTGCACCTCCTCAATGCGTAGCATATAGCAAACAGTCAGAAAATGTTAATTACTCTTATTTTATCACAGTTATTGCACAGAATGGTGTGAGATTCAACCTGTGTTAGATGGTATACAATCCAGTGGATGGTGATTCTCATTTAGATTGTTGTCAGTGGCAGTTAAAAGGAAAGTCAGAGGCAGGATATAAGTCATTAAATCACGATCCTAGATTCTTTGAAGGGCAACAATCCAGTTTAATTTGTAAAGCCCCAGTGGTAAGTAACATTGTTTTTTTCCTTGTTTCTTGGTCTCGCCATAGTTCATGATGGAGAGTGCATGTCTCCCAGGCAGTATACCATTCATTCCTTACGAAGCACCTCTATGGTTAGGTTCTTTATTGTTTTATTGAATCCTCAGAGCCTTACAAGGCAGGTCCTACCTTTGAGGGCCAAGAACAGGGTACTGTCTTAGTTATCTAGCACTGCTATAACAGAAATACCACAAGCTGATGGTTTTATTGTTGTTGTTGTTAGGTACTATCGAGCTGGTTCCAACTCATAGCGGCCCTATGTACAACAGAACAAAACAATGCCCTGTCTTATGCCATTCTCACAATCGTTGCTACGCTCGAGCCCATTGTTGCAGCCACTGTGTCAATCCATCTCATTGAAGGTCTACCTCTTTTTCACTGATCCTCTACTTTACCAAGCATGACGTCCCTCTCCAGAGACTGGTCCCTCCTGATAACATATCCAACATACGTGAGACAAAGTCTCACCGTCCTCGATTCTAATGACCATCCTGGCTGTACTTCTTCAAAGACAGAAAGTCCATGATATAGTCAATATTCTTCGCCAGCACCATAATCAAAGGCATCAATTCTTCTTTGGTCTTCTATATTCATTATCCAGCTTTCACACACATATGAGCTGATTGAAAACACCATGATTTGGGTGAGGCACACCTTAGCCCTTTAAGTGACATCTTCGCTTTTTAATGCTTTAAAGAGATTTTTTTCAGCAGATTTGCCCAATGCAATGTGTCATTTGATTTCTTGACTCTGCTTCCACAGGTATTGATTGTGGGTCCAATTAAAATGAAATCCTTGACAACTTCAATCTTTTCTCCATTTATCATGATGTTGCTTATTGCTCCAGTTGTGAGAATTTTTGTTTGTTTATGTTGAGGTGTAATCCATACTGAAGGCTGTGGTCTTTGATCTTCATCTGTAAGTGCTTCAAGTCCTCTTCACTTTCAGCAAGCAAGGTTGTGTCATCTGCATATCGAAGGCTGTTAAGGAGTCTTCCACTGATCTTGGTGCCACGTTCTTCTCCATATAGTCCAGGCTCTTGGATTATTTGCTCAGCATACAGATTGAATAAGTATGTGAAAGTATACAACCCTGATGCACACCTTTCCAGATTTTAAACCATGCAGTATCCACTTGTTCTATTGGAACGACATGCCTCTTGGTCTAAGTACAGGTTCCTCATGAGCACAATTGTTTTAGAATTCCCATTCTTTGAAATGTTATCCATAATTTGTTATGATCCACAAAGTTGAATGCCTTTGCATAGTCAATAAAACACAGGTGAACATCCTTCTGGTATTCTCTCCTTTCAGCCAGGATTCATCCTGACATCGGCAGTGATATCCCTTGTTCCACACCATCTTCTGAATCCAGATGGTTTGAGCAAACAGAAATTTACTCTCACACAGTTTAGGAGGCTGTTGTTATTAGGTGCCATCGAGTCAGTTCCATCTCATAGTCACCCTGTGTACAACAGAATGAAACACTGCCCAATCCTGCACCACCCTCACAATTGTTGCTGTATTTGAACCCATTGTTGGAGCCACTGTGGCAATTCATCTAGTTGAGGGCCTTCCTCTTTTTTGCTGACCCTCTACTTTTACCAAGCATGATATCTGTCATGGATTGAATTGTGTCCCCCAAAACATCTGTCAGCTTGGCTAGGCCATGATTCCCAGTATTGTGTGATCATCTACCATTTTGTCATCGGACCTGATTTTCCTGTGTGTTGTAAATCCTACCTTTATGATGTTAATAAGGCAGGATTAAAGGTAGTTATGTTAATGGAGCAAGACTCAATCTACAAGATTAGGTTGTGTTTTAAGTCAATCTCTTTTGAGATATAAAAAAGAGAAGCACACAGAGAGACAGAGAAACCTCATATCACCAAGAAATAGAACCGGAATAGCGCACATCCTTTGGACCTGGGTTCCCTGCTCTGAGAAGCTCCTCTACTGGGGAAGATTGATGACAAGGACCTTATCCCACAGCTGACAGAGACAGAAAGCCTTCCCCTTGAGCCGGTACCCTGAATTCAGACTTCTAGCCTCCTAGACTCTGAGAGAATAAATTTCTCTTTGTTAAAACCATCCACTGTGTTATTTCTGTTATAGCAGCACTAGCTAACTGAAACAATGTCCTTCTCCAGGGACTAGCCCCTCTTGATAACATGTCCAAAGTATATGAGACGATGTCTTGCTATCCTCGCTTCCAAGGAGCACACTGGGTGTATATTTCTTCCAAGACAGACTTGTTTGCCCTTTTGGAAGTCCATAGTATATTCAATATTCTTCGCCAACACCATAATTCATAGGCATCAATTCTTAGTTCTTCCTTATACGCTGTCCGGTTTTCCCATGCATACGAAGTGATTAAAAATATGGCTTGTCCACCATATCCCTGATACCAAAACCAGGTAAAGACACCACCAAAAAAAGAAAATTATAGACCTATATCCCTCATGAATGTAGATGCAAAAATCCTCACAAAATTCTAGCCAGTAGAATTCAACAACATATCAAAAAAATAATTCACCATGACCAAGTAGGATTCATACCAGGTATGCAGGGATGGTTCAACATTAGAAAAACAATGAATGTAATCCACCACATAAATAAAACAAAAGGCAAGAATCACATGATTTTATCAATTGAGGCAGAAAAGGCATTTGACAAAGTTCGCACACATTCATGATAAAAACTCTCAGCAAAATAGGAATAGAAGGAAAATTTCTCAACATAATAAAGGGTGTTTATACAAAGTCAACAGCCAACATCACCCTAAATGGAGAGAGCCTGAAAACATTCCCACTAAGATCGGGAACCAGACAAGGATGCCCTTTATCGCCACTGTCATTCAACGTTGTGCTGGAAGTCCTAGCCAGAGCAATTAGGCTAGAGAAAGAAATAAAGGGCATCCAGAATGGCAATGAAGAAGTAAAAGTATCTCTATTTGCAGATGACATGATCTTATATACAGAAAACCCTAAGCAATCCTCCAGAAAACTACTAAAACTAATAGAAGAGTTCAGCAGAATATTGGGATACAAGATAAACATACAAAAATCAGTTGAATTTCTCTACACCAACAAAAAGAACATTGAAGAGGAAATCACCAAATCAATGCCATTTACAGTAGCCCCCAAGAAGATAAAATACTTAGGAATAAATCTTACCAGAGATGTAAAAGACTTACACAAAGAAAACTACAGTACACTTCTGCAAGAAACCAAAAGAGACTTACATAAGTGGAAGAACATACTTGCTCATGGATAAGAAGACTTAACATTATAAAAATGTCTATTTTACCAAAAGTGATCTATACATTTAATGCAATTTCGATCCAAATCCCAACGACATTCTTTAATGAGATGGAGAAACAAATCACCAATTTCATATGGAGGCCCTGGATAAATAAGGCATTACTGAAAAAGAAGAACAAAGTAAGAGGCCTTACTTTACCTGATTTTAGAACCTATTATACCACCACAGTAGTCAAAACAGCCTGGTACTGGTACAACAACAGATACACGGACCAATGGAACAGAATTGAGAATCCAGACATAAATCCATCCACATATGTGCAGCTGATATTTGACAAAGGCCCCAAAACAGTGAAATGGGGAAAAGACAGTCCTTTTAACAAATGGTGCTGGCAGAACTGGATATTCATCTGGAAAAAAATGAAACAAGAACCATACCTCACTCCGTGCACAAAAACTAACTTAAAATGGATCAAAGACCTAAATATAAAATCTAAAACGATAAAGATCATGGAAGAAAAAATAGGGACAACGTTGGGAGCCCTAATACATGGCATAAATCGTATAGAAAACATTATAAAGAATGTAGAAGAAAAACTAGATAACTGGGAGCTCCTAAAAAGCAAACGCTTATGCTCATCCAAAGACTTCACCAAAAGGGTAAAAAAATTACCTACAGACTGGGAAAAATTTTTAAGCTATGACATTTCTGATCAGCACCTGATCTTTAAAATCTACATAATACTGCAAAAACTCAACTGCAAAAAGACAAATAACCCAATTAAAAAATGGGCAAAAGATATGAATAGACACTTCACTAAAGAAGACATTCAGGTAGCTAACAGATATATGAGGAAATGTTCATGATCATTAGCCATTAGAGAAATGCAGATCAAAACCACAATGAGATTTCATCTCACTCCAGCAAGGCTGGCATTAATCCAAAAAACACAAAAGAATAAATGTTGGAGGGGCTGTGGAGAGATTGAAACACTTCTTCACTGCTGGTGGGAATGTCAAATGGTGCAACCACTTTGGAAATCGATTTGGCACTTCCTTAAAAAGTTAGAAATAGAACTACCATACGATCCAGCAATCCCACTCCTTGGCATATATCCTAGAGAAATAAGAGCCTTTACATGAACAGACATATGGACACCCATGTTTATTGCAGCACTCTTTACAATAGCAAAAACATGGAAGCAACCAAGGTGCCCATCAATGGATGAATGGATAAATAAATTATGGTATATTCACACAATGGAATACTACATATCGATAAAGAACAGTGAGGAATCTGTGAAACATTTCATAACTTGGAGGAACATGGAGGAACCTGGAAGGCATTATGCTGAGTGAAATTTCACTAACATGAGTGAAATTGGTCAGTTGCAAAAGGACAAATATTGTATAAGACCACTATTATAAGAACTTGAGAAATAGTTTAAACTAAGAAGAAAACATTCTTTTGTGGTTACGAGAGGGACAAGGGAGGGAGGGTGGGAGAGGGGTATTCACTAATTATACAGTAGATGAGAACTACTTTAGGTGAAGGGAAAGACAGCACACAGTACAGGGGAGGTCAGCACAACTGGACTAAACCAAAAGCAAAGAAGTTTCCTGAATAAACTGAATGCTTCGAAGGCCAGCATAGAAGGGGCAGGGGTCTGAGGACCATGTTTCAGGGGACATCTAAGTCAATTGGCATAATAAAATCTATTAACAAAACATTCTGCATCCCACTTTGAAGAGTGGCGTCTGGGGTCTTAAACGTTAGCAAGCAGCCATCTAAGATGCATCAATTGGTCTCAACCCACCTGGATCAAAGGACAATGGAGAACACCAAGGACACAAGGTGATTACAAGCCCAAGAGACAGAAATGGCCACATGAACCAGCAACTACATCATCCTGAGACCAGAAGAACTAGATGGTGCCCAGCTATAACCGATGACTGCCCTGACAGGGAACACAACAGAGAATCCCTGAGGGAGCAGGAGAGCAGTGGGATGCAGACCCCAAATTCTCATAAGACCAGACTTAATGGTCTGACTGAGACTAGAAGGACCCCGGTGGTCATGGCCCCCAGACCTTCTGTTGGCCCAGGACAGGAACCATTCCCGAAGCCAACTCTTTAGACATGGATTGGACTGGACAATGGGTTGGAGAGGGATGCTGGTGAGGAGTGAGCTTCTTGGATCAGGTGGACACTTGAGACTATGTTGGCATCTCCTGCCTGGAGGGGAGATGAGAGGGTGGAGGGGGTTAGAAGCTGGCGAAAAGGACACGAAAAGAGAGAGTGGAGGGAGAGAGCGGGCTGTCTCATTAGGGGGAGAGTAATCGGGAGTGTGTAGGAAGGCATATATGGGTTTCTGTGTGACAGACTGACTTGGTTTGTAAACTTTCACTTAAAACACAATAAAAGTTATTAAAAAAAAATATGGCTTGTGTCAAGCGCATCTTAGTCCTTATAGTGACAGGTGTTTAAGGAGAAGGTAGTGAAAAACATTGTTAGCTGCCCCAACTCATGGTGACTCCTCTCAAAATGTCCTGTGTCATTCCCATGATTGGTTGTGGATTGGACATAAAGTTTTCATTGGCTGGTCTTTCAGAGGAGATCACCAGGCCTTTCTTCTTAGCCTGTCTTAGGAAACTCCACTGAAATTTTTTGAGTATCATGGCAACACTCAAGCCTCCACTGACAGATAGGTGGTAGCCGTGCATGAGGTGTACTAGCTGGGAATCAAACCCAGATCTCCCAAATGGACAGTGAGAATTCTACCACTGAACCACCAATGTTCCCTCAAGGAAACATACTGGAGTGGAAATATGTGTGAAGAGGAATCATGAGATGAAGTTTTCCACACTGGCTAATGGGAAGCTGAGACCTGTACATAAGGGAATGCTATATTAGAATACCCATCCATTTGTCCAACTAAGAAAAACATTGAGTCAGGTCTCCAACATGCTGCCGGTCACCTAGAGAGTAGTCTGTGAGTGACGGGTGTTTCATTGCCTTGGTATTCTGCTTTGCTGGTAATACAAGAGGAACATTTCCCAGAGAGTTCTATTTTGAGAGCATACAGGAAAGGAGAAATCCCTGGTTCACTGGTTTCTAAGCAGGTGGGACCCAGCATCCTGGGAAAGCCTCCTGCCTTCTGCAAATAAATTTCTCAGATACCTGTATTTAGGGAAACAAGTCACACTGAAAATGACAAAATCATCTGACTCTAGGGACTGAAAAATACAAAGCGAGTGACATGGAGACCCCAGAGCTATAGGAAGTACTTAGCTGGAGAGCGGGCTATGGTGGGGTCCACATCTAGAAATCCGTTTTGTGTGGAAAGCCTGTAAAACCAGAAAACTGAATGAGTTAGGGCAGTTTTGCCTGCCAAGAACAACGTTCGTTGTTTGTATGCTTCCAAGAAGCTTTTATATAACCTCTACATTTCCGGCAAAGAATATCCTATGATAGCTCTGTGAACCCATTATGGTCACTAAGTGGTAGCTAATCAAGGGACTCATATCACTAAGCAGTAACTATCTTACCTCACCAAGCACCAAACAGAATGTTGTTGTTTCCAAGGAGCTTTAACAAACAGCTCATCTCTATGGCTTGTTCCCAGAATGCCCACATACCCCTGATAACCAATCACTGTAAAGATCCCTTCTTTGACAATGATGAATAACCAATCAGAATTTTGTTTACTTCTGTACTAGTATATTAGCTACTCCCTGACAGTGCTTCAGTGCCTTCTGCTAGCTTCTTGTGCCCAGTACGGCTGGCAGATCCCTCATTCGGATGATGGTCTTATCTTGGCTGAATTAAAATCTCTTTTAATTAAATTCGAGTTTGGGGTCTTTTCCCCCTATCACATTTAGAGGTTGGAAAAGTTTACATTGGATTAAGGGTGTGTGTCTGGTTTTTACTATGAGGACTCGCTAAGTTTGGTTTGTGGCTTGTTTTTAGGGATTTTTTAACCTAGTTGAGGTGGGTGCTATAATCCCACGCCATATTTTGGATTTCTTGGAAATTGACCCAGCCATTCATTCTAGTAATTCCTCCATCCTCTGGGAACTATACATAAGGTAAGTTCACAGTTCTCCCATAATGTGGAATCTGAGGAAATCCAAGAGAGTTGTATTTGCTTCTAGTATTTTGTAATGCCAGCTGTTACAGAAAGGTCAGGAGATTTGGTTTTATTAAAGACCACTCAGACAGACCCACATTTACGTCCCTTTTCTAGTGCCTGAGGCTTAAGATATAGCATGCTTGTTCTGAAGTTAAAGTGCTGACCAAATTTTTCCATGGAAGTGGAAAAAATAACGTTTCCAATTAAACTACTCTTTTCTGAAAGATAGGGAGGTTTCTGGACTTCAGGTGCATGCTAGGACAGAAATACTCTTCCGGCAGCTCCCGTGCTTCAGGTGGTCCTCCTTGACCTATTGATTTTTATTATTATTATTATTATTATTATTATGTTGTAAAAATACAGAGAACACAACTTTGGCCAATTCAACATTTTTCACATGTATAATTGAGACCAATCACATCAATCAATCAAGCTGTGCAACCATCACCAATATGCACTCCAAATTTTCCATCACCGTGAACAGAAACTTAATGCTTCCTAAATAATAATTCCCTCTTTTCCCCTCCTTCCCACTCCTGGTAACCACTATCAATCTCTTACTTCTATATATTCACCTGTTCTCAGTATTTTGTATTAGTGAGCTCAAACAATAATTGTCCTTTCCCTCAGCATAATGTTTTCAAAATTTATCCATGTTGTGGCATATATCAGGACTGTTGACATTTTAGCTCAGGAAAACAACCCATCGCCACTGAGTTCATTTTGACTCATGGCACCACCGTGTCTTATAGAGTAGAACTGCTCCATGGGGTTTTCTTGGCTGTATCTTTTAAGGAAGCAGGTTGCCAGGCCTTCCCTCCACTGAATGGCTGGGTGTGTTTGAACTGCCAACATTTTGGTTTGCAACCTATCACAATCAGCTTGGGCCACACAGGCTCCTAGTTAAGGAAAGGATTGACCCTTTTCTGAGATTTCTTCCAGGATCCTAGGACTTCGGCTTGGGCTCAAACTGCGTAGAACTTGCTTTTCACCTCAAACATGTTCTATTGTCCAAAAGCAGAAGGATGTGGGTTTGAGGATCTGAGTAACGCCATTCGATTTAGCTTAATCATCAGGATGCCCTGTGCTTTGTTCGAAGGTGCTGGAGCCACAGTAACGAGGAGTCCTTCAGTCCCTGCTCCCTGGCCTGGCTTTACCTTCACTTGCAGTTTGCTTTGGATGTTTCCAGATCTACTTTCTGGGAACCTTCCTGCTGTCTGTATTGATCACCTGGACTGTGCAGTATTTCCAGTCTGTCTCAGGTAAAGAATTATAAAAGGCAAAGGCAATAGAAAAAAGTAGACATTCTTTTTTTTCCCCACCAGGAATGTGATACATTGAAACCTGTCAGAGCCAGAACTGCCGTGTTTTCCCTGGTCTCGCAAGTTTTCTGCCTTTGACTGGGTGCAGTCTTACCACTTTTCTGTCACTCTTAGTGGAAAATATTTGAATTTTCCTTCTCTGACAGGTTACTGCCTTACACATGTTCTGGCTTTCACAGATTTTACTGTACTCTCCTCCTAGAGCCCTGGATAATGTTATTTCCTTTCTTTGGATGGTTTTTCATGGGGTGGGGGTGGAGTTCCCCTTGGAGCTGTATTATAATCCCTAGCTGATAGAAGGCCACAAAATTATTGTATTTTTCCAAGTGAGCATGAGTTAAAAAAAAAAAGTCTAAGACATGGACCTAATGTATTTTCTCCCATTGAGAATATTGTTGCTAGGTGCCATTGAGTTGATGCCAACTCATAGCAACCCTACATACATTAGAATGAAACATTGCCCGGTCCTGCGCCATTCTCACAATTGTTGCTACGTCTGAGCCCATTGTTATAGCCACTGTATCAATCCATCTTGTTGGGTGTCTTCCTCATTTTTGCTGATCCTCTACTTTACCAGCCATGAGGTTCTTCTCCAGTTACCGGTCCTTCCTGATAACATGTCTAAAGTATATGAGAGAAGCTCTGGCATCCTGCTTCTAAGGAGTATTCTAGCTGTACTTCTTCCAAGATAGATTTGTTCATTCTTCTAGCAGTCTATGGTATATTCAATATTCTACACCAACACCATAATTCAAATGTATCAGTTCTTCTTGGTTTTCTTTATTCAGTGTTCAGCTTTCGCATGCATATGAGGCGATTAAAAATACCTTGGCTTGAGTCAGGCACACCTTAGTCCTCAAGATGACATCTTTGCTTTTCAACACTCTAAGGAGGTCTTTTGCAGCAGATTTGCCCAATGCAATGGGTTGCCTGATTTCTTGACTGCGGCTTCTGTGGGTGTTGATTGTGGATCCAAGTAAAATGAAATCCTTGACAGCGTCAATATTTTCTCCATTTATCATGATGTTGTTTATTGGTCCAGTTGTGAGGATTTTTGTTTTCTGTATGTGAGGTGTAATCTATACTGAAGGCTGTAGTCTTTAATCTTCATTAGTAAGCATTTCAAGTCCTCTTTACTTTTAGCAAGCAAGGTTGTGTCATCTGCATATGACAAGTTTTTGAATGACCCTTCCTCCAATCCTTATGCTGTGTGCTTCTTCATACATCCTAGCTGCTTGTATTATTTGCTCAAAATACAAATTGAATAAGTATGGTAATAGGATACTGCCCTGACATACACCTTTACTAATTTTAAACATGCAGTATTCCCTTGTTTTGTTGGAATGACTGCCTCTTGGTCTATGTACAGGTTGCGCATGAGCACAATTAAGTGTTCTGCAATTCCCATTCTTTGTGGTTGTAATGGACTGAATTATGTCCCCCCCAAAATGTATGTATCAATTTGCCTGGGCCATGATTCCCAGTATTGTGTGATTGTTTTCTATTTTGTGATTGCAGTTTTATGTTAGAGAGGGTTAGGGTGGAATCGTAATTTTATGTTAAAAAGGATTATGGTAGGATTATAACACACCAGGTCACATCCCTGATCCAATGTAAAGGGAGCTTCCCTGGGTTGTGGCCTGCACCACCTTTTATCTCTCAAGAGATAAAAGGAAAGGGAAGCTAGCGGAGAGTGGGACCTCATACCAACAAGAAAGAAGTGCTGGAAGCAGAGTGAGTCCTTTGGACCTGAGGCTCCTGCTCTGAGATGCTCCCAGACCAAGGGAAGACTGATACATCACAAGGACCTTCCTCTAGAGCCGACAGAGAGAGAATGCGCTGCCCTGGAGCCAGTGCTCTGAATTCAGACTTCTAGCCTCCTGGACTATGAGAGAATAAACTTCTCTTGTTAAAGCCATCCACTTGTGGTTTTTCTGTTATAGCAGCGCTAGATGACTAAGACAGTGGTGTTATTCATAATTTTTCATGATCCACACAGTTGAATGTGTTGCAATAGCCAATAAAACACAGGTAAACATCTTTCTGGTATTCCCTGCTTCTGGTCAAGATCTGTCTTACATGAGCAATGATATTCCTTGTTGCATATCCTCTTATCAGTTCCACTTGAATTTGTCAGCTTCCTGTTCTGGTACCACTGCAATGATTTTTGGATTATCTTATAAATCATTATGTCTTAAAAATTATCTTATATATTATTTTATAAACCTACTATCAAAATTCATTCTCTGGGTGCCTTAACGGGGTCCCTGGGTGGAGCAAACGCTCAGCTGCTAACCTAAAATTTGGAAGTTTCTGTCCACCCAGAGCACCTCAGAAGAAAGGCCTACCAATCTACCTCTGGAAAAGCAGTGACTGAAAATCCTATGGAGCATAGTTCTACTCTGACACACATGGGGTAGCTATGAGTCGGAGTTGATTTGATAACAACTAGTTACTGGTGTGCTGGCCTGCTGCATGGCCTCCTGCGTGAAGTCTTCCCAGTTTACCCCAGTCAAGCAATCACATGTGGGGAGGATAAGCAAGCACTGATAATGAATAAAAATACCCAGCCACAGGTATTCAGAGAGGGGAGCCAAGGAGGAATATACAGTAAGCATTTAGCCCAGTGCAATTCCTACTGATCACTATTATTCTTCTGAGCTAAGGTAGTGCCGTAGTTAAGGGATGGGTGTCCCACACAGTTCTTTTTGGGCTTAGCTGTGTGACTTTTTTTTTTTTATTTGACCTTCCTGTTCCCCAAACTTTTCATCAGTTGAGTTAGGTTATAATAGTAACTATTCCCAGGAATGTTAGGAGAGTTATATGAAAAAAATGAATATAAAACACCACAATGCTATTATAGTTAAATGTTAGCTATTATATTTATCTGTAATTTAAAATTCTCTCAATAAATGTTAACAATTGCCTTTATCTTATTTATAGTTTAAACTTAAGAAGCCCTGGTGATACAATGGTTAAGCACTCAGCTGCTGTCTTAGGCTGGGTTCTCTAGAGAAGCAAAACCAGTAAAATGTATAAATACGTATAGAGAGAGATTTATATCAAGGAAATGGCTCATGTGATTGTAGAGGCTGGAACATCCCAAGTCCATGGATCAGGATAGAGGCTTCTCCTGATTTACATAGCAACAGGAGCTGGCAAACACCAGGATCGGTAGGTCAGAGAGCAGGACTCTTTGCTCACAGTCTCTGAAGATCGATGAATCCCAAGATTTGCAGGCAAGACTGCAGGTAAGCTGCTAGCTCAAGTCCTAGGAGCTGGAGGTCAGAAAAACAGGAGCCAGATGCAGGATCCAGTGAGAGCAAAAGTCCACAAGCCTTGCCAGAATGTCCATTTACATTCAATGCAGGCCACATGCCCAAGGAAACTCCCTTTCAACTGATTGGCTACTCACATCATGGAGGCGATCACATTATATCAAATCTCATCATGGAAGTGATCACAACATCATACGACTGCCAAACCACTGAGAATCATGGCCCAGCCAAGCTGACACATAACCTCGACCATCATCACAGCTGCTAACCAAAAGGTTGGTGGTTCAAACCCACTCAGTAGATTCCTGAGAGAAAGACTTGGCAATCTGCTCCCATAAAGATTACAGCCAAGAAACCCATAGGGGGCAGTTCTACTCTGTCATATGGACTCAGCAGCACTCAACAACAGCAATTACGTTTTTATTTATTTATAGCTGTTATGCTTAAGCTTCTGTCCTAAACTTATGTTAAGACCATAAGCTGAGTTAGAGGAAGGCATTAGTCCTGTCACATATGATATCTCACACTTAGGAGTTGTTGAAATTCACAAACATCTCTCAGTGGAAAAGTATCATTTTCCACCACCTTTAAGGTCTACAAAAGGACATGATAACTTTTGAAGACTATCAGAGACATTTACAAATGGATAAATTAGGGCTTCACATGCCATTAAAGAATTCGCACAGCTGTTATTTGTACAGCAGATAAGGAAAAGCGAGAGCAATGAGCTTCATCGAGGATTGGCTGGGTGGAGGGAGTCACTGCTGACAGAGGCTAATACGGAGTCATTTCCTCTGATTTACCCAAGGAGGTTAACAAGCAACCATCAAAAAGCCCCTCCAGGTTGATGCCCCATAGCCGGTTGGCGTATAAATTTTCCTCATGCAAATTCAGTCCGTTCCTAAATTTGTTGCCAGAGATAGCACATTTATTTTGCAACTTGTCCTTGTTTTCCATTTCAAGTTATCTTTGTCCTTTTTACTCTGTAGAAATGCTGCTATGATTTTGACAAATGCAGTTCCGTTAGAAGAGCTGAAAATTATCTTTACGATTTTATGTCAGCTGGTAGCCATGAAAATTCATGAGCTGATAGAATGATTCTATCAGAACTTGTCTCTTTTCCCTTTCTTCATGTCTTCATTGTCCGTCCCTCCACATTCTTCTCTCCCTGTCCCTCCTATCTTTTGATCTATTTTTCCCTGTCTTTGTCCTTTTCCCCTATGTTTTCTTTTTCACGCTGTTTTTTTTTTTTTTTTAGAAACTCTTTCACTTGCCTCTTCCTGCTCACACCTTCTTCCACTTGACTAGCCTAGAGAAGGTTAATCTGGATGAGATCTTAAAAATGATTTAATTCTATGCCCTTCATTTTATGGATTAGGAAACTGAGGCCAGGGAGGTGAAGTGGCCTGCCCCAAATCACAAGGTAAAGGCCGAGAAGAAATGCTGTGCAGCAGAATTTCAAAATTTTTCTGAATTGCAATACCTTGAGTGTCTGTTATCTCTCTCAGACCATTGCCCCCTCATATAAGAAATATGTTATCACACATTTTTTACTTCTCTGAAATGAAATTTATTGAAAATTATCATACTGTCACGGTTGAGGTTGTATGTCCACTTGGCTGGGCCATGATTCGCAGCAGTTTAGCAGTTATGTAATGATGTACTTTGGCAGCTATATAATGATGTAGTTTGGCAACTATGTAATTTTTTAATTTGGCAGTTTTGTAATGATGTAGTTATCCTCCATTTTGTGATATAATGTAATCACCTTCATGATGTGATCTGATATGATTAGCCAATCAGTTGTAAGTTGAGTGTCCTGGTGAGTATGATCTTCATCCAATGTATATGGATATTCTGGCAATGCTTGCTGGCTTTTGCTGGCTCTGGATTCTGTATCCTGCTTGTTATCACCTGACCTCTGGTTTTTGGGGCTTGAGCCTGTGGCCTGCTGTATTGCCTACCAATCTTGGGATTCGTCAGCCTCTGCATCCTGTGAGCCTGTAGCCTGCCTTCTGATCTGCCAATCTTGGGTTTGTCGGCCTCTGCAACTATGAAGCCTCCAGCCTGATTCCTGACCCATGAACTTGGGACTTGCCAGACTCTACAAGAATGAGATCCATTTCCTTAAGATAAATATATATATATATATATATATATATATATATATATATATATATATATATATATATATATATATATATATACCTACTGCATATGTATATATATATTTCACTGCTCTTGCTTCTCTAGAGAACCCCACATAAGATATTCAGGTAACAAGAGTGGTTCTAGAGAAACAAAATTATAAGAGTTTTCTAAATTGGTTCTCAAGTCTGGCTTGTCTTAAAGATGTTGATGACCCTGCTTCAGGTAGTAAAGAGGGCACTGCTAATCCATGGTGTGACGTGGCAATAGAAATACACCACCAATAGATCTAGTATTGGTGAGAGGTGAGGCTCTGGGTGATTGCATGTTTGGTACTTTTCTACAATTTTGTCAGAATAAGAAATATAAGGAAACTCATTGGTTGGTCCTACTTTTGCTGGATAAAGTAGTGAAAAAAAGAGATGAGCTAAGGCTTCAGAGTCACAGCTCAAGCTCCTCATAAACAACCTCAAAGTTGGTGATTGTGCCCTGAAATAAAATCTTATTTCTTGTAGTAACAGAGCTGATATTGCCAAAAACCAAACCCAGGGTCTTATCATAAGAGTAGCTGAATTACAATGCCAACTCAATTGCCAATGTCAAGGGGTGCCTGAAGTTAAAGTGAGGGCATTGACTGAGAAGCAATGGGATCCTGAAACTTGGGGTACGGGTATCTGGGCAGATAAACTGGAAGCTGGGGACACTGAGCCCCTATATTCCACTGAATCACGCCTGCCAACAGAATTAGTCCTCTCACTCGTATATAAAGAGATTCCTCCATCTTTGTCTGCTAACCCACTGTCCTTAATAAAGCCCTTTCAACCCCATCTGATGAGATTAGCCCAGCTGTGTCTGAGGAGCCTTTGTCTGAGATATCACCTGGGGAGCATCTGAGTCATTCCCTGGGTCATCGCCTGAGGCAGATGACTTACAAGACATCGCTAAATATTCTCAGTACACATCTCACCACCTATTTTTTCTTCTAGATGCATAACTAGTCCTAAGTGCCAGTGAGCCACAAAAGGTAAAGTACAAAGTGTGACGCTTAAGGAGATATGCTACACTCCAAAAGAACTGCTTGACTTTTCTAATATGTACAAACAGAAACCTAGGAAATATGTGTGTGAATGGCTATTATGGGTGTGAGATAATGGTACAATGGACATAGAGTTGGATCAGTTGTGTTTATTGATATGGGCACACAAAACACAAATTCTTTATTCAATGTTTCAGCTCAAGAGGTTAGGAAAGAATTTTAATGGTCTATTTGGTTGGTTCGCTGAAGCATGGACTATGTGGTGGCCTACCCTAAATCAAACTGAAATACCGGACCTGCCTTGGTATGCTGTAGAAGAAGGTATCCAAAGCCTTAGGGAAATTGGCATGTTAGAGTGGATTTATCAGGCTAGACCCACAGGGGCACATGTGGACTGCCCAAAGGACACACCTTTTACCACAAAGGTGAGGAACAAATTTGTGAGGGGAGGAGCAGCATCCTTGAAGACTGCTGTGATTGCTATGTTATGTAGGTCAGATTTGAAAGTAGGAACTGCCCTAACCAAGTTAAGACATTTAACTACCGTGGGACTGATTGGTCCCTGTGGTGGTAGTAGCCAAGTGACAGCACTAAATCAATAAAGACAAGGCAAGCATGGTTACCGTAATGGACAGCAGAGTCAAAGCAGTGATCAGAATAATTTGACTCATATGGTTTTGTAGCATTGTCTACTTAGTCATGATGTCCCTAGCAGTGAAATAGAAAATACAATAAATATTTACTTTATCTGTGCAAGCAGAATTCTAGGTCAAGTGAACAGCAGTCTAATTCTAATCACCAGAATAGAGATACATAGCCCCTTTATCAATTCTCAGACTTGAGCAAGTTTAGAGACTCACAACTCCTTAAATGAAGGGGAGGACGAATCCCTTTCAGGAAGGCCTCCACTACACTGCCAAAAATTTATACTGTTAATCTTTCTTCCAGCCTTCCCCAAAGAGATCTACAGCCTTTTATAAGAATGACTGTTCATTGGGGAAAAGGACACAATTAGACTTTTTGGGGATTAGTGAATACTGACTCTGGACTGAAACTAATTCCAGGAGACCCGAAACATCACTGTGGCCCACCAGTCAGAGTGGGGGCATCTGGAGGCCAGGTTATTAATGGAGTCTTAGCTCAGGATTTTTTTTTTTTTTAACTCAGTTTAGTCTCACAGTGGGTCCGGTGGATCTCCAAACCCATCCCGTAGTGATTTCCCCAGTTCCAGAATGCATAATTGGAATAGATACACTCACCAACTGGCAAAACCCCCACATTGGATCCCTGACAAGTGGAGTAGGGCTATTATGGTAGGAAAAGCCAAGTGGAAGCCATTAGAACTGCCCCCACCTAGGAAAATAGTAAACCAAAAGCAATATTGCATTCCTGGAGAAATTGCAGAGATTATTGCCACCATCGAGGACTTGAGGATGCAGGGGTGGTGATGCCCATCACATCCTCATTCAACCCACCTATTTAGCCTGTGCAAAAAATAGATGGTTCTTGGAGAATGACAGTGGGTTGTTGTAAACTTCACCAGGTGGTGACTCCAATTGCAGCTGCTGTTCCAGATGTGGTTTCATCACTTGGACAAATTAATACAACTCCTGGTACCTGGTATGCAGCTAGTGATCTGACAAATACCTTTTTTTTCTATTCCAGTTTCAAAGGAACATGAGAAGCAATTTGCTTTTAGCTGGCAATGCCAGCAATACACCTCTACAGTCCTACCTCAAAGGTATATCAGCACTCCAGCCCTTTGTCATAATTTAGTCAGCAGGGACTTTGATTACCTTTCCTTTTTACAAGATGTTACACTGGTTCATTACGTTGATAACATTATGCTGATTTGACCTAGTAAGAAAAAATTATCAATGACTCTGGAGTTATTGATAAAACTTTCACATGCTAGAGGGTAGGAAATTAACCCAACAAAATTTCAGGTGCTTTCTACCTCGGTGAAATTTCTAGGGGTCCAGTGGCCTGGATCATGCAAAGATATTCTTTCTAAAGTGAAGGATAAGTTGTCGCATCTGGTCCCTCTTACAACTAAAAAGGAGGCACAACACCAGGTGGGCCTCTTTGAATTTTGGAGGCAGCCTATCCCTCATTTGAGTGTGTTACTATGGCCTATTTATCAAGTGACTTGAAAAGTAGCTAGTTTTGAGTGGGGCCCAGAATAAGAGAAGGATCTGAAACAAGTTCAGGGTGCCATGCAATCCCATTCTGCCACTTTGGCCACATGATTTGGCTAATCTAATGGTGCTTGAAGTGTCAGTGTCAGACAGAGATGCTGTTTGGTGTCTTTGACAGGCCCCTACTGGTGAATCACAATGCAGACTCATAGGATTTTGGTGCAAAGCCCTGCCATTCTCTGAAGATAAGTACTTTCCTTTTCAGAAACAGCTTTTGGCTTGTTACTGGACCTTTGAGACTGAACACTTAAACATGGGACACCAAGTCACCAGATGGCCTGAGCGACCCATCATTAATGGAGTCTTCAGCCTGATTCCTGACCCACGGCCTTGGGCCTTGCCAGCCTGTACAACCTCGTGAGCCATTTCCTTGAAATAAATCTCACTCTCTCTCTCTTATGGAGCCCTGGTGGCACAGTGATTGAGAGCTATGAGTGCTAACTAAAAGGGGGGCAATTCGAATCCACCAGTCACTCTTTAGAAACCCTATGGGGCACTTCTGAGTCTGAATCGACTTGATGACCATCATGGATTGAATTGTGTCCCCCAAAAATATCTCTCATCTTGGCTAGGCCGTGGTTCCTAGTATTGTGTGATTATCCACCATTTTGTCATCTGATGTGATATTCCTATGTGTTATAAATCCTACCTCTATGATGTTAATGAGGCAGGATTAGAGGCAGTTATGTTAACAAGTCACTCAGTCTACAAGATTAGGTTGTGTCTTAAATCAATCTCTTTTGAGATATAAAAGAGAATACAGAGCAGAGAGACGTGGGGACCACATACCACCAAGAAACAAGAGCCAGGAGAATAGTGCATACCTTGGACCTGGGGTCCCTGTACCTGAGAAGCTCCTTGACCTGGGAAGACTGATGACAAGGACCTTCCCCCAGAGCTGACAGAGAGATAAAGCCTGCCCCTGTAGCTGACACCTTGAATTTGGACTTCTAGCCTCCTAAACTTAAGAGAACAAATTTCTCTTTGTTAAAGCCATCCACTTATGGTATTTCTGCTATAGCAGCACTATATGACTAAGACAGACAACAATGGGTTCATATATGTATATATATTTTTATATTATGATATATATTATTATATTTATATAAAAAAACGAAAAAACCCATTGCCATCAAGTCAATTCTGACTCATAGCGACCCTATAGGACAGAGTAGAACTGCCCCATAGAGTTTCCAAGGAGCACTTGGTGGATTCAAACTGCTGAACTTTTGGTTAGCAGCGGTAGCCCTTAACCTCTGCGCAACAAGGATTTCCTATGTATATGCTCACACATGTTTAAAATCAGTACAGTGCCCTAACAGCAATATAGAAGAGAAGTAAAAAATAGCTAATTATAATAAAATATACATATTTCAATTTGTAAATTCTAGCCTAGTGCTTCTCAACTTTAATGTGAACATTAATCACCCAGGCATCTTGTCACCTACAGATTTGGATTCTGTAGGTCTGGGGTATAGTGTGAGGTTTGGCCTTTCTAAAAAGTTCCCACATGGTGTCCATGCTGCTATTCTGTAGACAACAAGTAATGAGGGCTGAGACATAAAAAAGTCTTCACACATTTTTCCAAATGTGTCCTCATCCCACCAACACTCACTGGTGCCTAACAGCCCTGTTGGAGCTAATGTTAAGAGTAAAAATATGAAGAAAATTATTTTTGTATTTTTAATGTCCTCAACATTGGTGCAAATTTGTAAATAATTTTGAAATAAGAACCACCTGATTGGGTGATGGACAGGGATGATTTAAAAAAAAATGCCATCGAGTAGACTCTGACTCATGGCTATCCAATATGTCTCAGAGTAGGATTGTGTGCCAGAAAGTTTTCTTGGCTGTAATCTTAACAGAATCAGATCTCCAGGCCTTTCTTTCATGGTACCACTGGGTAGGTTACAACCACCAACCCTTCAGGTAGTTTGCTGAGTGCAAACAGTTTGTGCTACCCAGGGACAAAGTTGTTGTTAGTTCCAACTCACAGGGACCCAATGTACAACAGAACTAAACACTGCCTGGTCCGGCACCATCCTCATCACTGGTGTTATGCTTGAGCCCGTTGTTGCAGCCACTGTGTCAATACATCTGGTTGAGGGTGTTCTCTTTCCTGACCCTCCACTCTACCAAGCAAGATATCCTTCTCCAGTGACTGATCCCTCATGATAACACGTCCAACGTATGTGAGACGAAGTCTCGCCATCCTTGCTTCTAAGGAGCAGTCTGGCTGTAATTCCAAGACAGATTTATTTATTCTTCTCTTCTGGCAGTCCATGATATATTCAGTATTCTTTGCCAACACCATAATTCAAAGGCATCAATTCTTCTTTGCTCTTTTTATTCATTGTCCAGCTTTTACATGCATATGAGGCGATTGAAAACACTATGACTTGGGTAAGGCTCCCCTTAGTCTTTAAAGTGACTTCTTTGCTTTATAACACGTTAAAGAAGCCTTTTGTGGCAGATTTGCCAAATGCAGTGTGGATCCAAGTAAAATGAAATCCTTGACAACTTCAATCTTTTCTCAGTTTATCATGATGTTGATTATTGGCCTAGTTGTGAGGATTTTTGTTTTCTTTATGTTGAGGTGTAGTCCATACTGAAGGCTGTAGTCTTTGATCTTCATCAGTAAGCGCTTCAAGTCTTCTTCACTTTCAGCAAGCAAGGTTGTGTCATCTGCATAACGCAGATTGTCAATGAGTCTTCCTCTAATCCTGATGTCCCATTCTTCATATAGTTCAGCTTCTCGAATTATTTGCTCAGCATACAGATTGAATAAGTATGATGAAAGGATACAACCCTGATGCACACCTTTCCTGACTTTCAGCCATGCAGCGTTCCCACATTCTGTTTGAACGACTGCCTCTTGATCTATGTACAGGGTCCTCATGAGTGTTCTGGAATTCCCATTCTTTGCAATGTTATCTGTAACTTGTTAAGATCCACATAGTTAAATAAACACAGATAAACATCTTTCTGGTATTCTCTGCTTTCAGCCAGGATCCATCTGACAACAACAATGATATCCCTTGTTCCATGTCCTCTTCGGAATCCAGCTTGAAATTCTGGCAGTTCCCTGTTGATACACTACTGCAACAGCTTTGGAATGCTTTTTAGCATGATTTTAGTTGTATGTGATAGTAATGATAATGTTTGATAATTTCCACAATCTGTTGGGTCACATTTCTTTGGAACAGACATAAATACGAATCTCTTTCAGTTGATTGACCAGGTAGGTGTCTTCCAAATTTCTTGGCATAGACGAGTGAGCGGTTCCACCTCAATTAGCATTCCACCAATTCCTGGAGCCTTGTTTTTTGTTTTCAGTGCAGCTTGGACTTCTTCCTTCAGTGCCATCAGTTCTTGATCATATGCTACCTCCTGAAATGGTTAACATTGACCAATTCTTTTTAGTTCCGTGACTCTGTATTTCTTCCATCTTCTTTTAATACTTCATGTGTCATTCAATATTTTGCTCATAGAATCCTTCAGTATTGCAACTTGAGGCTTGAATTTTTTCTTAAGTTCTTTCAGCCTGAGAAATGCTGGGCACATTCTTCCCTTTTGGTTTTCTGTCTTCAGGTCTTTGCACATGTCGTTACAATACTTTGTCTTCTCCTGCCGCCCTTTGAAATCTTCTGTTCAGCTCTTCTTTTTACTTCATCATTTCCTCCTTTCCTTTTAGCTATTCAACATTCAAGGGCAATTTTCAGAGTCTCTTCTGACGTCCATTTTGGTCTTTTCTTTCTTTCTTGTTTGTTTTTTTTTTTTATAATTTTTATTGTGCTTTAAGTGGAAGTTTACAAATCAAGTCAGTCTCTCACACAAAAACCCATATACACCTTGCTACACACTCCCAATTACTCTCCCCCTAATGAGACAGCCCGCTGTCTCCCTCCACTCTCTCTTTTTAATGACCTCTTGCTTTCTTCATATATGACGTCATTCCACAGCTCTTCTGGTCTTTGGTCATTAGTGTTCAACTCGTCAAATCTATTCTTGAGATGGTCTCTAAATTCAGGTCGGGTATACTCAAGGTCATACTTTCGCTCTCGTGGACTTATTCTAATTCTCTTCAGTTTCAACTTGAACTTCCATATGAATAATTGATGGCCTGTTCACACGCAGCCCCTGGTCTTGTTCTGACTGATGATATTGAGCTTTTCCTTTGTGTTTTTCCACAGATGTAGTCGATTTGATTCCTGTGTATTCCATCTGGTGAGGGCCACATGTATAGTCTCCATTTATGTTGTTGAAAAAAGGTATTTACAATGAAGAAGCATTGGCCTTGCAAAATTCTGTCATGAGATCTCTGGCATCATTTCTATCACCAGCATATTTTCCAACTACCAATCCTTCTTCTTTGTTTCCAACTTTCACATTCCAATCGCCAGTAATTATCAATGCATCTTGACTGCATGTTCGATCCATTTCAGACTGCAGAAGTTGGTAAAAATCTTCAACTTCTTCATTTTTGGCTTTAGTGGTTGGCACATAAATTTGAACAACAGTCCTATTAACTGATCATTCTTGTAGGTATATGGACATTATCCTATCATTGATAGGATTGCACTTCAGGATAGATCTTGAAATGTTCTTTTTGATGGTGCAATGCCATTCCTCTTCAATTTGTCATTCCTGGCGTAGTAGACCATATGATCTTCCGATTCACAATGGCCAATACCAGTCCTTTTCATCTCACTAATGCTTAGGATATTAACTTTAACGTGTTCCATTTCGTTTTTGATGATTTCCAATTTTCCGAGATTCATAGTTCATACATTCTATATTCCAATTATTAATGGATGTTTGCAGCTGTTTCTTCTCATTTTGAGTCATGCCACATCAGCAAATGAAGGCCCCAAAAACTTCATTCCATCCGCGTCATTAAGGCTGACCCTGAGGAGACAGCTCCACCCTGAGGGGCTCGTGTTCCAGCACTGTATCCGACAATGTTCCATTGTTATTCATAAGGTTTTCACTGGCTATCTTTTTCGGAAGTAGACCACCAGGTCCTTCTTCCTAGTCTATCTTAGTCTGGAAGTTTGGCTGGAACCCGTTCACTATGGGTGACCCTACTGGTATTTGAAATACTGTGGCATAGCTTCCAGCATCACAGCAACATGCAATCTACCACAGTATGACAAACTGACAGATTCATGGAGCCAGGGATGATAGAGGAACAGAAAAGATAGGTCAGAAGCAACTGCAGGGCATGTGTAAAAATGGCATGTTGAGGGCGTCTGACCTCCCCTACTTCACGAGGGGGAAGGAGGATCAAGATCAACAACTGAAGGCTGATTCCTATGAGGTTGAGGTTGGACATGCGTCCACCCTCCAACTTTTTTACTAATTCTGACACCAACCGTCCCTCTTACAGCACTCTCTGCTTCTCTGATGTGTTTGATCATTTGTTGCAATGGCTACAGAGAACTCAGAGACAATTCTCATGGGGTTTATTAGGGAAGTAACAGGTTGCAGTCAGGCTCAGGAATGCTCAGGATACAGTTCTTCGATCAGGACAGCGTCTTCTCAGCCGTGCCTGCAGGCGTACCTCTCTCTGGCCCCTTGGTCTCTGCTCTGCACGGGCAAGTGTTACAAGGCTCTTTTAGGTCTTCTGATAATTGCCTGGAGGAACCCCACTCTGCTAGTAAGCCTCGGTCTGGAAGCGCTCAGCTTTCTCACTCCATCTGTCGGCATACCCACTATAATTGCTTTGCTCTGTGGGCCAGGAAGCCCACACCGCTATTTTCTGCTGGTCTCTTGGTTTGGCTGCCACTACTTCTTGCTGTCTCTCATGTTACAGCTCTCTCTTTCTGTCTCCTCTGTCTAGTTTTCATCAAAGGGGTCTTGGGTCCAATGGACATACTCCTCTCCTAACTCTTCTTTCTTGGTGGCAGTAAGTCCTCACTCTGCTCTGGAATTGGCTCTCTTTTAAGCCTAGTGGGGTGGTAAAATTGACCAATACCCTCATTAGGGTTCCATACACCTTATTTGCATAGTCCCACCCCTACAAGGGTGCCATGCACCTTATTTACATTATTATCAAGCTATCCAATCCCCTTGCTGGGTCACAAGCACCTCACTTCTGTATTCCCATCCAGTCATTTGATGGGAGTTACAAAGACTATGGCTAGAAGGGCCATATTAAAAAATTAACTGCAGCCCAGGGGGCCACTCGGAAGGCAAAATTTCTACCACCTGATGTCTCTCTGGTGAGCCAGTGCATGAGGTTCCATGACCTGCCCCATGGGAAGGGAGACAACAGAAGTAGTTGCTTGTAGCCATGGTGTTGTAAGACAAAGGTAATAATGCCTTGGGTGCTGACCGATGGTGTAAAAGTGTGAACCGATTTGAGTTAGGAGCCTCCCTTAAGTAGCTTTGTGTGAGGAGTGTTGCTATAATTTAGGGATCTTTGTCGTTTCTGGATTTGCATATTTCCCAGTCAGTTATTTTTAAATTTTCATGATTTATGGTCAAATTGTTTAATTGACCTGCTCATTCATTTTGTGTTCAGTTCCAACTACCTTCATTTACCTCCTGCATTTATGTACTCTATGATATATAGTCAACATTCCATGGCATTTGCCACATTAAATTGTCCTGCATTCAGGAGGCTCACAGAGCAGGCTCCGGAGTCAGACTGCTAAAATTCTGGCCCTGTCGCTGGCTGTGTGCCCTTGAGCAAGAGTGAGTCCTATCTGTGCTTCAGTTTCTCTTCTGTAAAATAGCAAAGATAGTAGTAGACCTACATCACATTGTAGTTGAGAGAACTAAATAAGATAATGAAATGTAAGGTGCTTAAAAAAAAAAATTGCTGTTGAGTCAAATTTCAACTCATAGTGACCCTATAAGACAGAATAGCACTGCCCCATAGGGTTTCCAAGGCTGTAAATCTTTATGGAAGCCAGCCGCCACATCTTTTGCTGCGGAATAGCTGTTGGGTTAGAACTGCCCACTTTTCGGTTAGCAGCTGAGCACTCAACCACAGTACCACCAGGGCCCCTGTAAGGTGATTAACCTGTTGCTGTTAAGTCGATTCCGATTCATAGTGACCTTATAGGATAGAGTAGAACTTCCCCCTAGGGTTTCCAAGGAGAGGCTGGTGAATTCGAGCTGCCCACCCTTTTGTTGGCAACCAAGCTATTAACTATTGTAAGGTGATTAAAACCAAAAAAAAAAAAAAAAACCCCATCAAACCCATTGCCATCAAGCCAATTCTAACTCATAGCAGCCCTATAGGACAGGGTAGAGCTGCTCCATAGGGTTTCCAAGAAATAGCTGGTGGATTCAAACTGCTGACCTTCTAGTTAGCAAGTATAGCTCTTAACCACTACGCTACCAGGGTTTCCATAAGATGATTAAGCCAAATACCAAACCTGCTGCTGTAGAGTCGATTCCGACTCATAGAGACCCTATAGGACAAAATAGAAAAACAGGGCTTCCAAGGAGCTCCTGCTGGATTCAAACAACCGAAGTTTTGGTTAGCAGCCTTAGCTCTATAACCACTATGCCCCCCAGGGTTTCCGTAAGGCAATTAAAAAAAAGAACTCAGTAAATGTTGGCTGTTAGTTCCCAAAGACTGTCTTCCACGGCAATTTATCTGCAATTAGAGCAGGTTGACATCAGGTGGCGCCTGCACTTAAATAGCTTGGTTTATGTAACAAAGGAAGCCCTGGTGCTTAGTGGTTAAGAGCTCTGCTGCTAACCAAAAGTCAGCAGTTCAAATCCAGCAGCTGCTCCTTGGAAACCCCATCGGTGAGTTCTACTTTGTCCTATAGGGTCGCTGTGAGTCAGAACCCACTTGACAGCACCTGACAACAACAACAATGTAAGAAACAAAGTGCCCAGGTGGCACAGTGGTTAAGCGCTCAACCAACCTATAGGCTGATGGTTCAAACCCACCAGATGCTCCACAGGAGAAAGATGTGGCAGTCTGCTTCTGAAAAGACTGTGTGTGTGTGTTAAGTTCCGCTGTGTCGTGTGTGTATGTGTGTGTTAAGTTCCACTGTGTCGGTTGTGATTCATAGGGACTCCATGCAAAACAGAACAAAACACTGCTCAGCCTTGGGCCAGTCTCACAATTTTTGCTATGTTCAAGGCCGTTGTTGCAGCCACTGTGTCAATCCATCTCGTTGAGGGTCTTCCTCTTATTTGCTGGCCCTCTAACAAGCAAGATGTCCTTCTCCAGTTATTGGTCCCTCTTGATAACATGTCCAAAGTGCATGAGACAATGTCTGCCATCCTTGCTTCTAAGGAGCATTCTGGCTTACTTCTTCCAAGACAGATTTGTTCATTCTTCTGGAAGTTCATGGTATATTCAATATTCTTTGCCAGCACCATAATTCAACAGCATAAATTCTTCTTTGCTCTTCTTTATTCATTGTCCAGCTTTCGCATGTATATGAGGTGATTGAAAACACCATGACTTACTTGGGTCAGCACACCTTAGTTCTGAAAATGACCTCTTTACTTCTTAGCACTTTAAAGAGGTCTTTTGCAGCAGATTTGCCCAATGCAATACGTCTTTTCATCTCTTGACTGCGGTTTTCATGGGCGTTGATTGTGTATCCAAGTAAAATGAAATCCTTGACAACTTCAATCTTTTCTCCGTTTATCATGATGTTGCTTATTGGTCCAGTTGTAAGGATTTTGTTTTCTTTATGTTAAGGTTTAATTACTACTGAAGGCTATAGTCTTTGATCCTCATCAGTGTTTCAAGTCCTCTTCACTTTCAGCAGACAAAGTTGTGTCATCTGCATATCACAGGTTGTTAATGTGTCTTCCTCCAATCCTGATGAACATTCTTCTTCATATAGTCCAGCTTCTTGAATTATTTGCTCAGCATACAGATTGAATAAGTATGGTGGAAGGATACAGCCCTGATGCACACCTTTTCTGATTTTAAACTGTGATTATCCCCTTGTTCTGTTCGAACAACTGCCTCATGGTCTGTGTGTAGGTTCCACATGGGCACAATTAAGTGTTCTGGAATTCCTATTCTTCACAATGTTATCCATAATTTGTTATGGTCCACACAGCAGAATGCCTTTGCATGTTCAATAAAATACAGGTAAACATGTTTCTGGTATTGTCTGCTTTCAGCCAAGATCCTCCTGACATCAGCAATAATATCCCTCGTTCCATGCACTCTTCTGAATCCGGCTCGAATTCTGGCAGTTCTCGGTTGATGTACTGCTGCAACTGTTTTTGAAGGATCTTCAGCAAAATTTTATTTGCATGTGGTATTAATGATATTGTTTGATAATTTCCACATTCTGTTGGATCACCTTCCTTAGGAATGGGCACAAATATGGATTTCTTCCAGCTGGTTGGCCCAGTAGCTATCTTCCAAATTTCTTGGCATAGATGAGTGAGCACTCCCAGGGTTGCATCTGTTTGTTGAAGCATCTCAATTGGTATTCTGTCAATTCCTGGAGCCTTGTTTTTCATCAGTGCTGTCGGTGCAGCTTGGACTTCTTCCTCCAGCACCCTCAATTCTTTATCATATGCTACCACCTGAAATGTTTGATTGTTCAACAATTCTTTTTGATACATTGACTCTGTGTATTCCTTCCATCTTCTTTTGATAATTCTTGGATTGTTCAATATTTTGCCCATAGAATTCTTCAGTTTCTTGTACATTCTAGGTATTGATTATTTGTGGTATTAGATATCGCAAATGCCTTCCCCATCTACCAACTTTGTCTATGATGTCCTTACTGAACAGAAGTCCTTCATTTTAAAAGAAGGAAAAATCTTTTTTTTTTTTTGGTATATTGTTTAAAAAATCTTTTATCATTCTAAACTTGTAAAATGCTTGCCTATATTTTCTCCTTTAACAGTTAAGTTTTGAATTCATATGGAGTTTATTTTTTTAATAAAATACATCAGATACAGTCTCAGTCTTATTTCCCTACATACGATTAGCAATTTTCCTGACTCAGTCTACCAAATATTCTATTCCTAGGCTCAACTGTCTTGTGACGCTAATTTATCATACATCAGTTCCCGTATATACCTGGCCTGCTTCTGGGCTCTCTGTTCTTTTCCATTGTACTATTTGTCTATTCCTATATAACCAACACACTGTTTCTGTTACTACGTGTGATTGTTAAGGTTGTGTCAACTTGGTTGGGCCATGATTCGTGGTGGTTTAGCAGTTATGATTGGCAGTTGTATAATGATGTGAATACCTCCATGAAGAGATTTGATATAATGTGATCACCTCCATGATGGACTGTGCTGTGAGTAGCCAATCAATTGAAAGGGAGTTTTCTTGGGGGTGTGGCCTGTATCCAATATAGGTGGATTTTCTGGCAAGGCTTACAGGCTTTTGTTAGCACTGGATCCTGCGGCCAGCTCCTGTTTATCTGATCTCTGAGTCTTAAGACTCGAGCTAGCAGCTTACCTGCCAACTTGCCTGCCAATGTTGGGATTCTTTGGTCTTTGCAGCCTGTAAATCAGAGCCCTGCTGTCTGTTTGCTGATCTTGGGTTTGCCAGCCCCTGCAGTTACGTGAATCTGGAATAGCCCTCAGCCTGACCCAAGGGCTTGTGACATTCCAGCCTTTACAACCATGTGTGCCTTTTCCTTAATATAAATCTTTCTCTCTATATATCTATATACTTTAATGGTTTTGTTTCTCTAGAAACCCAGCCTAAGATATTTGGTATTGAGAGTGGGGTGGTTCTAGAGAAGCAAAATTGTAAGGATGAGTTTTCTGAATTGGTTCTCAAGTCTGGTTAGTCTTAAAGGTGTTGATGACTCTGCTTCCAGTAGTAAAGATGGCATTGCTAATCTCTGGCATGAGGTGGCAATAGAAACATGCAGCATATCACTACCAATAGATCAGGTATTGGTGAAAGGTGAGGCTCTGGGCCATCACATACTTGATACTTTTCTACAATTTTGTCATAATGAGAACTACAAGGAAGCTGGTTGGTTAGTCCTACTTTCACTAGATGAAGTGGTGAAAGAAAGAGATGAGCGCACGGCGTCAGAGTCAAAATCAAGAGCTGCATAACTGACCTCAAATTTTCCACTTGTGCCTTGAAAGAAAGCCTTATTTGTTGCTGTAACAGAGCTGATATTGCCAAAAACCAAACCGAGTGTCTTATCATAAGAGTGGCTGAACACCAACTCAATTGCTAACCTCAAGAAGTGTCTGAAGTTAAAGTGAGGACACTGATTGGGAAGAAATGGGATTCTGAAACTCGGGATGGGGACATATGGGCAGATAATCAGGAAGCTGCCGACACTGAGCCTCCAGCTTCCATTGAATCACTCCTGCCAACAGAACCAGCCCTCTCACTCCCATCTGAAGAGATTACTCCATGTTTGTCTGCTAAGCCACCTTCCCCAGTAAAACCATTAGTCCCTCCACCTCAATCTGATAAAATTAACCCAGCTGTATCTAAAGGGCCTTTGTCTGAGTCATTGCCTGGGGCATCACCTAAGGTAGATTCCTTACAAGACAATGCTGAATGTTCTCAAAGAATATTCCTACTACCCATTTTGGATTCTAGACCTATAACTAGACTTAAGTCCCAGCAAGCCCCGAAAGGTGAAGTACAAAGTGTGACCCAGGTAGGGTATGCTACACTCCAAAAGAACTGTTTGACTTTTCTAATATGTACAAACAGACACCTGGGGAATATGTGTGGGAATGGCTATTAAGAGTGTGGGATAATATGAAAGGAACATAAAGATGGATTGGTCTGGGTTTATTGATATGGACCCACTAAGCATGGCAGCTGCATTCAATATTTCAGTTCAAGAGGTTAGCAAAGGATTTAATAGTTTATTTGACTGGGTCACTGAAGCATGGATTACACAGTGGCCTACACTAAATCAAGTTGAAGTACCAGACCTACCTTGGTATACAATAGAAGATGGTATCCAAAACCTTAGGGAAACTGGCATGTTACAGCGTATTTTGAAGGTTAGACCCACAGACTCACACGTGGAGTTACCAGAGGACACACCTTTTACCACACCGGCGAGGAACAAATTTGTGAAGGGAGCCCTAACATCCTTGAAGAATGCTGCGAATACTATTTTATATAAGTAAGATTTGACAGTGGGAACTGCCCTAACTGAATCAAGACCCCTAACTACGACAGAGCTGATTGGACCCTGTGGTGTTAGGGGCCAAGTGGTGGTACTCAATCGACAATGACAAAGTGGGCATGCTTACCATAATGGACTGCAGAGTCAAAGCAGTAATCAGAATAGTTTGACTTCTATGGACTTATGGTGTTGGCTACTTAGTCATGGTGTCCCTTGGAGTAAAATAGACAGGAAATCTGCTAAATATTTACTTGATCTGTACAAGGAGAAGAATTCTAGGTTAAGTGAACAGCAGTCTAATTCGAATCACCAGAATAGAGAGTCATGGTCCCTCAATCAATTCCCAGACTGGACAGAGTTTAAAGATCCACAACCCCTTGGATGAAGGAGAGGCTGGGTTTCCTTGAGGAAGGACCTCACTACACTGCCAAAAATTTATACGGTTAATCCTTCTCCCAGCCTTCCCCAAAGGGATCTACAGCCTTTTATGAGAGTGACTGTTCACTGCAGAAAAGGAAATAATCAGAACTTTAAGAGGATTACTGGATACTAGCTCTGAACTGAAACTAATTCCAGGAGATCCAAAACATCACTGTGGCCCACCAGTCACACTGGAGGCGTATAGAGGTCAGGTTGTTAATGAAGCTCATATTAGTCTCACAGTGGGTCCAGCAGATCCCTGAACCTATCCTGTAGTGATTTTCCCGGTTCCAAAATGCATAATTGGAATAGATAAATTCAGCAACAAGCAGAACCCCTACACTGGATCCCTGACAAATGGAGCAAGGGCTATTATGGTAGGAAAAGCCAAGTGGAAGCCACTAGAACTGCCCCTACCAAGGAAAATATTAAACCAGAAACAACACCTTATTCCTAGAGGGATTGCAGAGATTACTGCCACCACGAAGGACTTGAGAATGCAGGGATGGTGATTCTCACCACTCCCCATTCAATTCACCTATTTGGTCTAAGCAAAAAAACAGATGGGTCTTGGAGAATGACAATGGATTCTCAAAAACTTAACCAGGTGATGACTCCCATTGCAGCTGCTGTTCCAGATATAGTTTCATTGCTTGAGTAAATTAATACATCTCCTGGTACCTGGTATGTAGCTGTTGATCTGGCTAATGCCTTTTTCTCCATACCTTTTTGAAGGACCATCAGAAGCAGTTTGCCTTCAGCTGACAAGGCCAACAGTACATCTTCAGGGTCCTACCTCAGAGCTGTATCAACTCTCCGGCCCTATGTCATAATTTAGTCTGCAGGACCTTGATCACTTTTCCCTTCCACAAGATGCCACACTGTCCTGTTATATTGGTAACATTATGCTGATTTGGCCCAGTTAGGATGAAGTGTCAAGGACTCTGGACTTATTGGTAAAACATTTGAGTCCTAGAGGGTAGGAAATTAATCCCACAAAAATTAGGGCACCTTCCACCTTAGTGATATTTCAAGAGATACAGTGGTGTGGAGCATGTCAAGATATTCCTTCTAAAGCGAGGATAAATTATTGCATCTGGCTGCTCCCACAACTAAAAAGGAGGCACAACACCTAGTGGGCCTCTTTGGATTTTGGACGCAACATAAATCTCATTTGGGTGTGCTACTCTGGCCTATTTATCAAGTGGCTTGAATAGCGGCTGGTTTTGAGTGGGGCCCAGACCAAAAGAAGGTTTTGCAACAGTTTCAGGCTGCTGTGCAAGAAGCTCTGCCTCTTGAGCCACACAATCCAGCTGATCCAACGGTGCTTGAAGTGTCAGTGGCAGATACAGATGCTGTTTGGAGTCTTTGGAAGGCCCCTATTGATGAATCACAGTGCAGACCCTTAAGATTTTGGAGAAAAGCTCTGTCATCCTCTGCAGATAACTACTCTCCTTTTGAGAAACAGGTTTTGGCTTGTTATTGGGCCTTAGTACAGACTGAACACTTAACCATGGGTCATCAAGTCACCATGGGGCCTGAGCTGCCCATCATGAACTGGGTGTTGTCTGACCCACAGAGTCATAAAGTTGGACATGCACAGCAGCACTCCATCATTAAATGTATATACAAGATCAGGTGGGAGCAGGACCTGAAGGCACAAGTAAGTTGCATGAGGAAGTGGCCCAAATGACCATGGTCTCCACTCTTGTCACATTATCTTCCATCTGTCAGTCTGCACCTATGGCCTCATGGGGAGTTCCTTTTGACCAGTTGAGTGAGGAAGAGAAATCTCTTGCCTGGTTTACAAATGGTTCTGTACAATATGCAGGCACCACTCAAAAGTGGACAGTGGTAGCAAGACAGGCCCTTTCTAGGACCTCCCTGAAGGACAATTGTGAAGGGAAATCCCCTCAAAGGGCAGAACTTCAAGCAGTGCACCTGGTTGTTCACTCTGCTTGGAAAGAGAAATGGCTAGGTATGTGATTGTATACTGATTCCTGGGCTGTGGCCAATCGTTTGGCTGGATGGGCAGGGACTTGGAAGGAATGTGATTGGAAAATTGGAGATAAGGACCTTATGGGGAAAAGGTATGTATACAGACCTCTCTGAATGGGCCAAAGAAGTGAAGATATTTGTGTCTCATGTGAATGATCACCAAACGGTGACCTCAACACAGGAGGATGTTAACATTCAAGTGGGTAGGATGTCGCTTTCTCTGGAAATCAGTCATTCTCTTTCCCCAGTCACTCCTGTCATTGCCTGATGTGCTCATGAACAAAGTGCTTATGGTTGCTGGGATGGAGGTTGTGCCTGGGTTGAGCAACATGGAGTTCCATTTACCAAGGCTGACCTGGCTACAGCTGCTGCTAGTGCCCAATCTCCCAGCAGCAGAGACAAACACTGAGTCCTTGATATGGCACCATTCCTTGAGGTGATCAGTCAGCAACTTGGTGACAGGTTGATTACATTGGACCACTTCCATCAAGGAAAGGGCAGAGTCCTTGATATGGCACCATTCCTTGAGGTGATCAGTCAGCAACTTGGTGACAGGTTGATTACATTGGACCACTTCCATCAAGGAAAGGGCAGTGTTTTGTTCTTACTGGAATATATACTCTGGATATGGATTTGCTTTCCATTCACGCAATGCTTCTGCTAAAACTACCATCCGTAGACTTACAGGATGCCTTATCCAGTGTCATGGTATCCCACACAGTGCCAACTAGAATCAAGGGACTCACTTCACATCATATGCACTGTGGCAATGGGCCCATACTCATGGAATTCACTGGTCTTATCATGTTTCCCATCATCCGGAAGTAGCTGGCTTGATGGCATGATGGAATGGCCTTCTAAAGATACAAATATGGCACCAGCTACGTCTCAGAAACTTGCAAGGTTGGGGCAATGTTCTTCAGGATGCTGTATATGCTCTAAACCAGCATCCAATATATGGTGCTGTTTTTCTCATAGCCAGGATTCATGTGTCCAGGAGTCAAGGGGTGGAGATGGGAGTGGCACTACTCACTATTACCTCTAGGGGCCCACTGGCAAAATTTTTGCTTTCTGTCCCTCCAACACTATTCTCTGCAGGTCTAGAGGTCTTAGTTTCAAAGGCAAGAGTGCTCCCACCTGAACACATATCACTGATTCCATTGAACTGAATGTTAAGAATGCCACCTTGCCACTTTGAGCTCCTTAAGCCTCTGGATCAACAGGTAAAGAAGGGAGTTACCATATTGGCTGGTGTGATTGATCCTGATTACCAAGAGGAAATAGGATTGATACTACATAATGGAGGTAGAGTTTGTCTGGAATGCAAAAGGTCCCTTAGGGTATCTCTTAGTACTACCATGTTCTATGATTAAAGTCAATGGAAAACTACAGCAACCCAATTCTGACATCACTACTAGTGGCCCAGATCCTTCAGGAGTGAAGGTTTGGGTCACCCCACCAGGCAAAGAACCATGACTCAGCTGAGGTGCTTGCTGAGGGCAAAGGAATATGGAATGGGTGGTGGAAGAAGGTAGTTCAAAATACCAGTTATGACCACATGACCAGTTCCAAAAATGAGCACTGTAATTGCTATGAGTATTTTTGCCTTGTATGTGAGGATCAAATATTATTGTTTTCTTCACCTATAAAATATAAGATATAAACAGGGCTAGTGTGTTTTTGGTTGTATGTGTGTTAGTTGTATCATGGTAGACACAAGCATGACTCTATTATTGTCTTTATCCAGATATTATGTATGGTTTAAGGAGATGTGCACATATGCCAAGTTGATAAAGGGTAGACTGTGATTGTTAACATTGTGTGTCAACTTGGTTGGTCCATGATTCTCCGCGGTTTGGCAGTTATGATGTAGTTTGTTAGTCATAAAATGATGTGATCACTTCCATGATGAGATCTGCTGTGAAGTTGTCAATAAGTTGAAAGGAAGTTTCCTTGGGAGTGTGGCCTGCATCTAATATAGGTGCACATTCTGGAAAGGCTCCTGAGCTTTTGCTCTCACTGGGTCCTGCATCTGGCTCCTGTTCATCTGCCCTCTGGTTCTTGAGACTTAAGCTAGCAGCTTACCTTCCATTTTGCCTGCTGATGTTGGAATTCATTGGTCTTCACAGAGCCCTGCTGTCTTGACTTGCCGATCTTGTTTTCGACCGCCCCTGCAGCTATGTGAATCAGAAGCCTCCAGGCCGAACCACGGACTTAGGATATTCTACCTTCTACACCCACGTGCGTGAACCATTTCCTTAATATAAATCTCTCTCTCTATATATTTATACACTTTACTAGTTTTGCTTCTCTAGAGAACTCAGCCTAAGACACTATGGTTTTGTAGTATAACAGTATTTGGTAGGTCAGTTCTCTTTACTCTTCATTTTTGAAACATTCCTTAGCTATGCATGAACTTTTATTCTTCCATACAAATTTTGAAGTCAGCTCCTTACAATCTGCAATTATGGCTTTGGTTGGAATACTATTGAATTTATAGATCCATTTTGAGGAAAATTAATATATTTGTATGTTCTTATTCAGTCCACAAACAAAGTATATTGCTATATTTCTTTTATGTACTTTAATAGAATTTTAAAATTTTCTTTGTAAAGATCTAGTGAGTTCATTGTTAGGTTAATTAGTAGACACGTGTAATTTTTGGAGCCTTGGTGATGCAGTGGTTAAGAGCTACAGCTTCTAACCAAAACGTTGGCAGTTTGAATCCACCAGCCACTCCTTGAGAACCCTATGGGGTAGTTCTGCTCTGTCCTATAGGGTTGCTATGAGTCAGAATCGACTCAACGGCAATGGGTTTGGTGGGTTTTTGGCATAAAAAAAATAGCTATTGTAAATGAAATATTTAATATTCTATTTTTCTGATTAGCTGGTATAGAAAAACACTGTTGATTTTTTAAACTGACATTTTACCCATAACATTGTTGGACACTCTATTGGGACTCCAAACAACCCCCACCTTGGCATTTCTGTCTACCAAAGGCTGGGAGGGAGGTTGACCACTTCTCCAGCTTCCAGCTTGGCAGCGATAAAGCACTAGATAAATTTAAGGATCTTTTTCATGCTTGCCAAAATGAAGCCATTAAGAATGAAAAGGAGGCCAAACACGGATTATAATCTCCAAGGCCTACATAAAAGAATACCAAAAAAAAAAAAAAAAACCACAAACCTGTTACAGTCAAGTTGATTCCAACTTATAATCATCTAGAGGGCAGAGCAGAACTGCCCCCAAAGGGTTTCCAAGACTGTAATCTTTACAGAAGCAGACTGCCACATCTTTCTCCAACGGAGAAGCTGGTGGGTTCGAACTACGGGCCTTTTGGTTAGCAGCTGAGCACTTAACTACTGCGCCACCAGGGCTCCTTGAAGAGGTATCCAAGCAGAGTAAAAAGACCTCTATCTAGCTCTTCAGGCCTTCTAATAAAATAACTAACCATGTTCAGGGCACTGTCCTGGGGGCTTTACATACATTTTCTCATTTATGCCTCATGGTAAGCCCAAGAGGTGGATTTCATTATTCCCATTTTATAGAATTGGAGCCCTGGTGGTGTGCAGTGATAGAGTGGCTAACCAAAAGGTCAGCAGTTCAAATCCACCAGTCGCTCCTTGGAAACCCTATGGGGCAGTTCTACTCTGTCCTTTAGAGTCACTATGGGTCGGAATTGACTTGATGGTGAGGTTTTTTTTTTTTTTTTATAGAATCAGCATTTGAGACAGACATGGTTAATGACTGACTCAAGGTTACTGAGGTAGTGAGTTGCGGAGCTAGAATCTGAATCCATGACTGTCAGACTCCAAAGTCTAGCTCTGTCTCAATCAGGAAGGACAAGCTTTACTAAAACAAGAGTAGGACATAGATAGGAGACAGAGGATGAAACGGCTTTACCCAGCACTGACATAAAGCACAGCTTCAGAGCAGCAAGCAGGCCTGGAACAACGGCTGATACTATGCAAACACCACGGGGCCAGACTCTGAGCTCAGGATTCCTGAAGAGGGGTTCCTGTCTCCTTTAGCCACAGATGTTAATGGGTTACCAGAAATAAATCCCTCCCATAAAAAGGACTTTTTCTTTTTTGCCTTCTCAAGGAGAATGCACGGACCTTAGGACTTTGTGTGATAACAACAGTAACTAAGACAAAAAAAAAGGCCACTTCCCAGTAGTCAACTGTATAAAAATAATTTTATTTACTACTGTAAATAAAGTAGTGCAAAGAGTAGTTAGGACCCACAATATTCATTACTGATTTATTTACTACCTTAGCAGCATACAGTGTACAGACATACGTGTTCTTCCTCTCTCTCTCTCTCACACACACATACACACACCTATTCATACCTCTGAAAATGCAAGACTCATCCAGGCATGGAGGTGTGGGGTAGGATGAAACTATGAGCTAAAGGTTTGTTTTCTGCATACTCCATGGCTGCCACTCTATTCTAATGGAGAATTCATGGAAAAGACTACACTTAAATACTAAGAATTTTCTAAAATGTCATTTTAAGGATTGCAATTGAAAAGTAAATGATATCCAACCATGTCATTAAATAATGACTCAGAAGCACTAAGACCCTAGAAAAATTCAAGAAGAAAAATATAAACCAATTTACAAAGCCATGGCCTTCCCTGAATTCTCAGCCATGTCCTATTTTTTACTAGGCACCTCACAACTGCTGGGTTTCGGAAATCAAAGAGAAATCTGTCCACTGTGCTTGGGGGAGAGGGCTGTGGCAAACACATGTACTGAAATACTATCTACCTTGTTACAAAGCCACAATTTTCTGTTCTCTAATAAAAAGGAATCAACCAGGAGCTAAGATTCTTAAAATGCACCTCAGTATATAAGGATCGGGATATGACACAGGTCAAACTAGGCGGCCCTATACACATAATCACCAGGAAATGAAAACTTGCGATGACCCAGCTATCCTCCCCACATGCCTCTATGGTCAGGATGTTTCTTGTATTTGTTTGATAACCTTTGGTATATCCACTGTCTGCTCCAGGTACTTCCTTGTAATTTGATTATATTAAAAAAAAAAAAAAATGACACCAAGTGCAACACTTGCATCCAGTTGACAGACATGTTAAGGAGTTTATCAGTACAATGCCCTGGCCCCAGCTTCCCAACACCAGCTGTTGAAAGGATGATCTCTCATCTAGAGAGACCTGGAGTGCACAGTTCACCCTCGTGGCTCTGGGTTATTAGTGACCGTGGGCTGGCCCTGATCCCAGGCATCTGCAGCTGGAGTTGCAGCTGGACTCGAAGTGGATGCAGCGGGGCCTGGGGAGGTCTGGGCTGGTGTTGGAGAGGAACCGCTGGCTGCAGAGACACACATACAAAACAGGTGCTGAATACTCAGAACAGTGCAAACCAGACACACCCCCACAATTAGACCCTAGCAGCCAAGAAGAGCCGCTTCTAGATGAGTGGCTCTGATGCAAAATAGGCCACTTTGGACCCATCCTCTAGGTTCTTTGGGCTTTGGTGTCCCCTTCTGCAAAATGGCAGGTTGGAATAGATGTGCAAGGATCTAAAACCTCTCACAGATCTGATATCCTACGAACCTTTAAGTTACTGCATTTATCCCGTGACTTCCAGCTAAATATTTTGTTGTTGGTTTTTTTTTTTGTTGTTGTTGTTGTTATTGATTTGTGACTTAAGAAGCCCCTTGTGTTACAGAGAAGGATTGATCCGTAGGGTTTTCTTGGCTGTAATCTTGACAGAGGGACCGCAGCGGTACAGTGTTTAAGCACTTGGCTGCTAACTGAAAGGTCGGCAGGAGAAAGATATGGTGGTCTGCTTCCATAAATATCACAGCCTTGGAAACCGGATGCGGCAATTCTACCCTGTCCTATAGGGTGCCTATGAGTCAGAATCAACTTGATGGCCACGGGTTTGGTTTAATCTTTACAGAAGCAGATTGTCAAGCCTGTTTCTTGCACAGTGAACTCATGGTGCTACCAGGTGAGTTCAAACCACCAACCTTTTGGTTACCACCTGAGCACAAACCATTTGCACCAACCAGGGACCTACCAACTAAATATTTTAATTAAAAAAAAAAATAACTCTTCTGATCTATCAGCTGTGGTTATATCTCCCCCCAAACCCCAACACCCCAGGTGATGATGCAATGTAAGCCATGAATTATACCAATCAACTAGAAAAATGTGTGGGTGTTATTCACTTAATCCATTCAGATGATGGAACAAATTTGTTTTATCTAAAGAATGTAAAAGTTTGGAAAATATAATTATTACTTTAAATTATCAATCTACCTTCAGTAAGAAAGTTGAACCATCATATAATTCAGGGAGACTTATAAATTTTTGTATTTAATGCCAGTGGTTTTCAACTGGGGGTGATTTTGCCCCTCAGGGGACAGTTGGTAATGTCTGAAGAAATTTTTGTTGTCACAACTGTGTGTGTGGCGGGGGTGAGGGGTGGTTCTATTGATTAGAGGCCAGGGATGCTGTTAAACATCCTACAATGCACAGGACAGCCCTTGAACCAAGGAATGATCCAGCCCTAATGGTCAATAAACCCTGCTTTATGTATAGACGGTGAGAGATGTCCTGGTTAAGACTGTGGCCTCTGGAACCTGGATGTCCTGTCCCTTAGCAGTTGTGTGACCTTAAACAAATTACCCACCTCCTTTTTGCCAGTAAAAAATGGGGAAAATAAAGGTATCTATATCTCTTTGAGTTGCTATAAGCATGAAATGAGGTAATGCCCTAAAGTCCTTAGAAGAGTATGTGGTACTCATTGGTGCTCCACAAATGTTAGCTATTACTACTAATGTCCTGGTTTACCATGGAAATGTGTTAAGATGTATTAATTTCTGGTGCGTGGCTTACAGAGTCCTGTGATGAAAGAATGTGTTTGTTTCTGAGGTACCTAAAGTTTCTCTTTTAGTTCCCAGTAGCCTATGAAAGGGGTCACTGGGTGGTGCAAGTATTAATACACTCAGCTGCTAACCAAAAGGTTGGAGGTTCAAGTCTTCCCAGAGGTGTCTTGGAAGTAAGGCCTAGCAATCTACTCCCAAAAAATCAGCGATTGAAAACTCTAGGGAGCACAGTTCTACTCTGACTCACACGGGATCGCCAGAAGTTGGTATCGACTCATCAACAACTGGTCTGGTTTGGAGCCTATGAAAACAGTGAAGACGTTGAAGCCAGAAAGTCTAGGTATCCAACAGCTCTGACATTTACCATCTGGGGGATCTTGGGCAAGTTACTTAACTTCTCTGAGCTGTAGTCTCTTCATCTGTAAAATGGGGTAGCAATCTGCAGCGTTGTGTGATACATGACCAGCGCATTGGCCACAGTTTATGCAAACAACTGTTAGTTTGCCTTTCAGCTGTGATTTTAATTAAGCTCAGAAAAAAGTTAGTCTTATAACATTTTCAGTACATGGGGCCGTTTTTAAAGGTTCCCAAATATCCAACCTGAAATGTGTCAACTTTAAGAAGACGCCACCACATGCTGACAACCTGACTTCCAGATAAAACCCTTCAAGAGTTTCATCTGCAAGTACCTACGGTCATCTCCACGGAGTCATCTCAGGACATCCGACAGTGGGCCCCGAAGCCTCTGGCCTTTCTGGATCCCAAAGAAATTTTTCTTGGGGGCCCCTCCTGATACCTACAGAACATCTTGTGGATCCAGAAGACTGTTCTGAAAGAATGGAACGGATGAAGTGTTTCTAAGGTCATTATGCCATCAGGTAGCAAGTGTCTAACTGTGGCAGCTGATCTAACCATGGCAAGGGAGCATGAGGCCCAGGGCTGCTGCAGGAAAAAGACCATTTTGCTGGAGTCAGGTGATTTGGTTCCTGGCAAGTCTCATTTGTCTGCCATTGACAAACACGTGACATTGAATGGCAGAAGTTCCTGTTCAAAAACACTTGGATCTCATACACAGGCCTCAATTTCCCCATCAGTGAGCTGTGGGGCTTGGATTAGACGGTGTCTAAAACCCCTTGGGCTCCAAGATTTATCTTTCCAATGGTTTCTGAGGAAGTTAATCAAGTACTAAAAAAAAAAAACCCAACCCCATTGCCGTCAAGTCGATTCCAACTCATAGTGATCCTACAGGACAGGGTAGAACTGGCCCATAGGGTTTCCAAAGAATGGCTGGTGGATCTGAACTGCCAATCTTTTTGGTTAGCAGCCGAACTCTTAACCACTCTGTGCCACCAGGACTCCAATCAAGTACTAAGAGGCATACATTTTTCCTTTTCAAGCTCAGGGAAATGTTTAAATCACCACAGGAACAAGATACATCAGCAATCAGTTTTCTGATTAAAAAAAAAAAGAAGTGTCAATGTGTAAATGTAAAAGAGTGCACAATTAGCGTTGCCACAGTTTAAATTTTCATCTAAGAACATCATTAAAATGCTCGCTGTTTCTACAGTTTATTATCCATGTGAGAATTCTCCCCCTTCCATCAGGGGAGTTCAAAATCACTGGACAAGCCCACCACAGCCCATCACCATTTTAAAGCGGCCTCTTTGCCTTTCTCACATGGAATGCGTGCTAATTTTATTAGTGGATAAGAATCAAGATAACCAAGAAAAGAAGCATGCTGTTTAAAAACTATAAAGTACATTCCAGAACCAAATAAAAGTGGTTTTTGGATTACTTGGTACTTGGTGGGGCCCTGGTGGTGCAGTGGTTAAGAGCTATGGCTGCTATCCAAAAGGCTGGCAGTTCAAAACCACCAGTTGCTCCTTGAAAACCCCATGGGGCAGTTCTACTCTGTCCTATAGGGCTGCTATGAGTTGGAATTGACCGAACAGCAACAGGGTTTTTTTTTTTTTTCTTGGTTTTGCTGCTTGGCGGACCATCTTCTGTACATTCACGAGAATAATCAAGAGCTGAGCCTCAGTGGTATAGACCAGGGGTTGGTAATTCTAGTCCATGGGCCAAATGTAGCCTGCTGCTTACTTTTGTATGGCTCGTGAGCCAGGAATGGTTTTGACATTTTTACACAGTTCAACAAAAATCAAAAGAATAATATTTTGCAACATGTGAAAAATAAATGAAATTCAAATTTTAGTGTGCAGAGAAAAGTTGTGTTGGAAACCAGCCACATCCATTTGTTTTTAACGTATTGTCTGTGGCTGCTTTTTTACTACAATGGCAGAGTATTAATAATCACAGATTACTGTCTAGCCTTTTACAGAAAAAGTCTGCTGACCTCTGGTGAGGACCACCACAGGAAAAACATCTGCTTGCCAGCTGGCCAGGTGGGGGCATAAAAGAAAGAAGAATATGACAGAATATATTGGGTTAGTACTGAGATGGAGGCCCTGGTAGTGCAAATGGTTAAGTGCTCAGCTGCTAACCAAAAGGCTGAAGGTTTGAGTCCCCCAAGAGGTCCCTAGGGAGAAAGGCCTGGTGATCTACTACTGAAAAATCAGCCATTGAAAACCCCATGGAGCAGTTCTTCTCTGCAACATACAGTATTGCTGTCAGTCCGAGTCGACTCAACGGCAACTGGTTTTAGTCCTGATACAGAATGTTTGGAAAAAGGAGGTACAAGGATGGGAGAGACTCTAGAAATCATATGCTATAAATAAGATCTAGCGTACTGTATTTGGGCATCTAGCTATAGGTATTAGGTACAAGATTCAAGTCACTTAAACGTGTCTTTTAAGAGGCGATACTGGCAGGGCGCCAAGGGTAATGAGGTAGGAGAAAAGTAAAACCTCCCGTTAAATCTCTCTGCCTTTTCCATGAAAGCCACTTTGTGACATTTGACTGTACTTTTGGTAGAAACCTCATTAACTGGAAATGTTGAGGACAGGAGAAGAGTAGACAAGGCTTAATTAATCTTGTTCATATCATCTTCCTCTTTTTAAAAGAACGCTTGGCTAACCACTTTGCCAGAGAGGATGAGTTGGCTTAAATTATGAATGGTTTGAGCAGGCAGACATTGTTTAAAAGGTTACCTAGTTGTACCTAGGAGCTGGTAGTTGCGCAGATCTTACTCTATACTATGTATTCTATTTAGGAAAGTTTACATTGATACTAGGAAGCAGGACTCTTGCTTTGAAATAGTAATTGATATTTTCTCCCTGGATTCTTCCCCTCATCTCCCTCCCTTTAGGCAGCCAGCCGGGGCTCCTTGCTTCTGGCCTCAGGGGAGGTTTTGTGGCAGGGTAGCAGTGGAAATGGCTCAGACACACTTTGCTTCCAGGTTTTTGTTTTTCAAAAGCCTGAGTCCATTAAAACCATGATGCTTGGCACCATAGGGAGAGTGCTTTTGAGATGCAGTGAGGCAGGGAAAGAAGCTTTTTGGAGCCTGGGAAAGTGGCTGAGTCAGTCTGCTGGCTGCACCAGCATCCAAGGCCTCATCTTACCCTCTTCATCAAGATCCAAGAAGGGAGGACTCTGGAGGAAAAAAAAACAAAAAGGCTAAGGGTGCTTAGCTTTGGCAAGGATGACTGGGCCCCCAAGGGACGCAGATACTGCAAAACCGATGTGCTTGGAGGGACAGAGTAAGCCTGGTGACTATAGGAGAGGCCCTAGTGCTCCCTATAGAATGGTTAAGCACTCGGGTGCTAACCAAAAGGTGGGTGATTCAAACCCACCCATCGACTCTGCAGGAGAAAAGACCTGGTGATCTGCTCCTGTAAAGAATACAGCCTAGAAAACTCTATGGGGCAGTTTTACTCTGTCATATATGGTCGTTATGAGTCAGAATCAACTTGACCACACCTAAAGATAGTGCTCCCTAAGGCCCAAAGAGCTTTGCACTACCCTGGGAGGCATTTGTCTGAGCTGCCTGGTGGAATGCAGGATGGAAATAAAAAACAAGTTCACTTAAAGTAAATAAAAGAGGCACGCAATACTTTTTTGTACACCTTCCTTGAAAGTCTTACTCACCGCCTAGTCAACGTCTTTGTTTAAGTGCTTTAAACAGAGTTTTATGCTTTAAAAAGAGTTTAATGGCATAGGATAGCATGCTAAACCAAAAAGAAAAAAAACCAAACCTGTTGCTGTCAAGTAGATTCCGACTCATAGTAATCCTATAGGGCAGAGTAGAACTGCCCCATAGAGTTTCCAAGGAGCGCCTGGTGGATTCGAACAGCTGTACTTTTGGTTAGCAGCCACAGCTCTTAACCACTACAACACCAGGGTTTCCAGAATAGCATGTTAGGCTGTGAGAATTCAGTTTGTTATGTGCAAATCAAAAATAAAAACAAGAAACAAACCCATTGCCGTTGAGGTGATTCCAGCTCACAGCGAACTGCCCCATAGGGTTTCCAAGGCTATAATCTTTACAGAAGCAGACTGTCACATCTTTCTCCCGTGGTGCAGATGGTGGGTTTAAACCACCAGTCTTCAGGTTACCAGCCCAGCACTTACCCATTGGGCCACCAGGGCTCCTTGTTCCATAAACCAAGCTATTTAAGTGCAGGCACCAACTGGTGTCAGCATGCTTTAATTGCATGCAAAATGCCAGGGAGGACATCACCCTTTGGTTCTGCTGCTAACCAAAAGGTTGCCAGTTCAAATCTATCTGTTGCTCCTTGGAAATCCTGTGGGGCGGCTCTACTCTGTTCTATAGGATTGTTATGAGTTGGAATCATTTCGACAGCAATGGGTAAGCACCTTACATGGTATTACCTCATTCGGTTCTCTCAGCTACAATCTGATATAGGTGTAATACTATTTCTGCTATTTTACAGAAGAGGAAAGTGAGGCACAGACAGGCCTCCCTCTTGCCCAAGGTCACAAAGCTAGTAGCAGGGCCAGAATCTTAGCAGTCTGACTCCGGAGCCAGCTCTGCAAGCCTTCTGAATACAGGACAATTTAATGAGGCATTAAATGCCATGGAGTGTTGACTATATATCACAGAGCACATAAACACAGGAGGTAGATGAAGGCAGTGGGAGCTGAACGCAAAATGGATGGACAGGCCAATTTAACAATTTGACCATAAGTGATGAATTTTTAAAAGCAACTGACTGGAAAATGTGCAAATCAAGAAATGACAAAGATCCCTAAATTACAGCAGCACTCCTCACACAAAGCTACTTAAGGGAGGCTCTTAAATCAGTTCCCCTTTTTACACCGTCGTTCAGCACCCAGAGTCATTATTACCTTTGTCTAACGACACCATGGCTACTACAGGCATCTACACTATCGTCATACTTCCCTTGGGGCAGGTCATGGGACCTCGTGCACTGGCTCATCAGGGAGACACCAGGTGATTGAAACTTCGCCCTCTGAGTAGTCCCCCTGCAACTGCTTCTCCCCTATCTTTTCTGTGCTTCTATCATCCCTGGGTGGCACAGTTTGCACTTAGCTACTAACCATAAGGTTGGTGGTTCGAACCTACCCAGTGGTACCATGGAAGAGAGGGCTGGAGATCTCCTTCTGTTAAGATTACAGCCAAGAAAACATTCTGGCCCACAGTTCTACTCTGACACATATGGGGTCAGGATCCACTCTGACAGAAATGGGCCTTTTTTGTTTAAATCACCCTCACCCATCACCTAATCAGAAGCTTCTTATTTCAAAATTATGTACAAATTTGCACTAATGTTGATGACATTAAAAATGTGAAAATAATTTACTACATATTTTACTCTTAACATTAGCTCCAGCAGGGCTGGGAGGCACCAGTGAGTACTGGTGGGTGGGGGCACATTTCAAAATGTGTGGAGACCCTTCTTTTTTTTTACTTCTCAGCTCTCGTTACTCAAAGCATCATCTATGGGATAGCAAGCAGCGTGGTCACCATCCGGGAACTTTTTAGAAATGTCGAACCTCAGACTCTACCCCAGACCTACAGAATCCAAATCTGTATGTAACAAGACGCCTGGGTGGTTCATGTGTACATTAAAGTTGAGACGCAGTGGGCTCAAATTTACGTATTGACATATATATGATTTTATTATAATTAGTTTCTTTTGACTTCTCTTCCATATTGCTATTAAGGTCTTCTATTGATTTTAAACATACGTGAGTAGGTAGGCAAAATATCTGTAACTTTCATTTCAGAGAAGTAAAAAATGTGCAGCAAAATATTTCTTATATGAGGGGCAAGGGTCTGAGAGAGATGATAACCATTGCTTTAAGGTGCTGTGATTCTAAAAAAAAGTTTGAAATTCTGCTGCCCTGCATTTCTTCTTGGCCTTTCCTTTGTGATTTGGGGCAGGCCATGTCACCTCTCTGCCCTCAATTTCCTAATCTGTAAAACGAAGGGCATAGAATTAAATTATTTCTAGGATCCCAGCCAGATTAGCCTTCTCTAGTAGGAGGAAAAGAAGTATGTGTGGGAAAAAGCAAGAGAAAGAGTTTCTAAAAACAAACAAAAAAATGTGTGAAAAAGGAAAGAGAACATAGGGAAGAAGGACAAAGGGAAAGCAGATCAAGGGACAGGAGGGACAGGAAGAGACAAATGTGGAGGGAAGGACAATGAAGACATGAAGAAACGAAAAAGAGACAAGTTCTGATAGACTCATTCTATCCGCCCATGAATTTTCATGGCTACCAGCTGGCATAAAATCATAAAGACAATTTTCAGCTCCTTTTTAATGGAATTGCATTTGTAATAATCATAACAATATTTCTACAGAGTAAAAATGACAAAGATAATTTGAAATGGAAAACACTGACAAGATGCAAAATAAATGTGCTAAACCTGGCAACAAATTTAGGAACGGACTGAATTTGCATGAGGAAAATTTACAAGCTGACCAACTATGGGGCATCAACCTGGAGGGGCTTTTTGATGGTTACTTGTTAACCTCCTCAGGTAAATCAGAGGAAACGACTCCATACTAGCCTCTCTCAGCAGTGACTCCCTCCACCCATCTAGTCCTCAGGGAAACTTACTCCTTTTGCTTTTCATTATCTGCTACACAAATAACGGCTGTGCAGATTCTTAAATGGTATGTGAAGCCCTAATTTATCTATTTGTAAATGTCTCTGAAGGTCTTCTTGAGTTATTACGTCCTTTTGTAGACATCCAGGATGATGGAAAATGATACTTTTCCACTGAGAGATGTTTGTGAATTTGAACTCCTAAGTGTGAGATATCATACGTGACAGGACAAGTGCCTTCCTCTAACTCAGCTTATGGTCTTAATATAAGTTTAGAACAAAAGCTTAAAACCAAAATAATAAAAAAAAAACATTGCCATCGATTCGATTCCAACTCACAGCAACCCTTTAAGACAGAGTCGAACTGCCCCACACAGTTTCCAAAGAGCGGCTGGTGGATTCAAACTGCAGACCTCTTGGTTTGCAGCCATAGCACTTCATCACTAGGGCTCCCTTGCGTTGGCTGGGAATCGAATCCAGATCTTCTGCATAGAAGGTGATAATTCTATCACTGAACCACTAATGCCACCAAGCATAACAGCTCTAAATAAAGATAAACATAATTGTTGTTGTTGGGTGCTGTTGAGTCCCTTCCAACTCAGAGTGACCCCATGTGACGGAGTAGAACTGTCCCGCAGGGGTTTCTTGGCTATAATCTTTACAGGAACAGATCACCAGGTCTTTCTCTCAGGGAGCCACTAAGTGAGATCGAACCACCAGCCTTTTGGTCAGCAGTCCAGTGCTTAACCATTGTACCACCAGGTCTTCCTAAGTTTAAACGTAATAGCTATAAATAAAGATAAACACAATAGTTAACATTTATTGAAAGGGTTTTGAATGGCAGATAAATATAATAGCTAACACTTAACTGTAAGAGTCATCATGGTAAGTGTTTTATATGCATTTTCTCGGAGCCCTCCTGACATCCCTGGGGAGTAATTACTATTATAACCTCATTCAATTGATGAGAAGTTTGGGGATCAGGAAGGTTAAATAACTTTAGTTAAGTCACACAGCTAATGAGTAACTAAGCCCAAATAGAACTGTCTGGGATGCCCATTCCCTTAACTACGGCACTACCTTAGCTGAGAAAAGTAATAGTGATCAGCAGAGACTGCACTGGGCTAAATGCTGGCTGTATATTCCTCCTTGGCTCCCCTCTCTGAATACCTGTGGCTGGGTATTTTTATTCATAATCAGTGCTTGCTTATCCTCCCCACATGTGATCGCTTGACTGGAGTAAACTGGGAAGACTTCACGCAGGAGGAGGCCATGGAGCTGGGTTTTATGCTGTTAACCAAAAGGTCAGCATTTCAAATCCACCAGCCACTCTTTGGAAGCTCTATGCGGTCAGTTCTACTCTGTCCTGTAAGGTGGCTATGCGTCGGAATCGACTCAACGGCAACGGGTTTTGTTTTATTTGGTTCAGTAACCAGTTGCTATCAAGTCAACTCTGGCCCCTGAGAACCCCGTGTGCGTCAGAGTGCACTTGTGCTCCAGAGGATTTTCAGTGGCTGACTTCCCAGCAGGTTGCCAGGCCTTTCTTCTGAGGGGCTTCTGATTAGACTGGAACCTCCAATCTTAGGTTTAGAAGCTGAGCATTTGCATCACCCAGGGACTCTATTAAGGCACACAAAGGTTGAATGTTGATAAAAGATATATTTATAAAATAATTTATAAGACAATTCAAAAATGACTGCAGCGGTACATTGACGGGGAACTGCCAGAAAGAAATTCAAGTCAGATTCAGAAAAGGACCTGGAATAAGGGATGTCACTGCTGTTGTCAGATGCATCTTGGCTGAAAGCAGAGAATACCAGAAAGATGTTTACTTGTGTTTTACTGATTATGCAAAGGCATTCAATTGTGTGGATCATAACAAATTATGGATAATATTGCGGAGAATGGGAATTCCGGAACACTTAATTATGCTCATGAGGAATCTGTACATGGATCAAGAGGCAGTCATTTGAACAGAAAAAGGGGATACTGTATAGTTTAAAACCAGGAAAGTTGTGTGTCAGGGTTGTATCCTTTCACTATACTATTCAATCTGTATGCTGAGCAAATAATCCAAGAAGCTGGACTATATGAAGAACGCAGCATCAGGATTGGAGGAAGACTCATTAACAACCTGCAACATGCAGATGACACAACCTTGCTTGCTGAAAGCAAAGAGGACTTGAAGCACTTACTGACGAAGCTCAAAGATTACAGCCTTTGGTATGGATTACACTTCAACATAAACCCGTTGCCATTGAGTTGATTCCGACTCATAGCAATCCTGTAGGACAGAGCAGAATTGCCCCATAGGATTTCCAAGGAGCAGCTGGTGGATTAGAACTGCCAACCTTTTGGTTAGCTGCCACCAGGGCACAACTCAACATAAAGAAAACAAAAATCGTCACAACTGGATTAATAAGCAACATCATGATAAATGGAGAAAGATCGAAGTTATCAAGAATTTCATTTTACTTGGATCCACAATCAACGCCCACGGAAGCAGAAGAAATCAGATGAGGCATTTCACTGGACAAATCTGCTGCAGAAGACCTCTTTAAAGTGTTAAAAAGCAAAGATCTCATTACAAGGACTAAGGTGCACCTGACCCAAGCCATGGTATTTTAATCACCTCATATGCAGCTGGACAATGAATAAGGAAGACCGAAGAATTAACGCCTTTGAATTACGGTGCTGGTGAAGAATATTGAATATACCATGGATTGCCAGAAGAACGAACAAATCTGTTTTGGAATTACAGCCAGAATGCTCCTTAGAAGCAAGGATGGTGAAACTTCGTCTTGTGTACTTTGAACATGTTATCAGGAGGGATCAGTCCCTGGAGAAGGACATCATGCTTGGTAGAGGGTCAGAGAAAAAAAAGGAAGACCCTTAACGAGATGGATTGACACAGTGGCTACACGTGTGGGCTCGAGCACAGCAACAATTGTGAAGATGGCGCAGGACCAGGCAGTGTTTCGTTCTGTTGTACATAGTGTTGCTATGAGTTGGAACCAACTTGATGGTACCTAACAACAACCGTATTTTCAACGGCAGAAAACATTTTAGATCCATTTCTGAGACTTTTTTTTTTTAATCTCATGCTCACTTGGAAAAATACAGTAATTTTGTGGCCTCCTACCGGCCAGGAATTATAACACAGCCCTAGGGGGAGCTCCACCCCGACCCTGTGAAAGACCATCCAAAGAAAGGAAATAACACAATCCAGGGCTCTAGGAAGGAGAGTACAGTAAAACCCATTAAAGCCGGAACCTGTATAAGGTAGTAGCCTGTTCAGAGAAAGAAAATTCAAATATTTTCTACTAAAAGACAGTGACGAGAAGTGGTAAGACTGCACCCAGTCAAAGGCAGAAAACTTGTGAGACCTGGTAAAACAGGGCAGTCTGCTTGCATTCCAGCTCTGACAGGCTTCACTGTATAATACTTCCAGTGGGGGAAGAAAAGAATGTCTACTTTTTTCTATTGCCTTTGCCTTTTATAATCCTTTACCTGAGACAGACTGGAAATACTGCACAGTCCAGGCGATCAATACGGACAGCAGGAAGGTCCCCAGAAAGTAGATCTGCAAACATCCGAAGCAAGTGTCAGATGACTGACAAAGGGCAAGGACCATGAAGGTAGGGCTAGGGAGGAGACAATACGTACCAGGGCAGAGTGCAGGAGGGTGCCCCAGACAAGCCGCAAGTGAAGGTAAAGCCAGGCCAGCGAGCAGGGACTGAAGGACTCCTCGTTACTGTGGCTCCAGCACCTTCGAACAAAGCACAGGGCGTCCTGATGATTAAGCTAAATGGGATGGCGTTACTCATGACTGATGTTTTAGCTCCTCAAACTCACATCCTTCTGCTTTTGGACAATAGAATGTACTTGAGGTGAGAAGCAAAGAAATGAAGCCAGTTCTAAGTGGTTTGGGCCCAAGCTGAAGTCCTAGGATCCCGGCAGAAATCTCAGAAAAGGGTCAGTCCTTTCCTTAACTAGGAGCCTGGGTGGCCCAAGCAGATTGTAATCGGCTGCAAAACTAAAGGTTGGCAGTTTGAACCCGCCCAGCTGTTCAGTGGAAGAAAGGCCTGGCAACCTGCTTCCATAAAGATTACAGCCAAGAAAATCCTATGGAGCAGGTCTAGCCTGTAACACATGGTGATGCCATGAGTCAAAACTGACTCAACGGCAATGGGTTGTTCTCCTGAGCTGAAACGTCAACAGTCCTGATACACACCACAACATGGATAAACTTTGAAAACATTATGCTGAGTGAAAGGACAATTACTGTTTGCGCTCATTAATAAGAAATAGCAAGAACAGGAAAATATATAGAAATAAGAGACTGATAGTGGTTACCAGGAGTGGGAAGGGGGAGGAAAGAGGGAGTTATTATTTAAGAAGCACTGAGTTTGTGTATGGTGATGGAAAATTTGGCAGTGGGTATTGGTGATGGTTGTACAGCCCGACTGACGGATATGGTTGGTCTCACTGAACTGTACTGTGAAAAATGTTGAATTGGCCAACATTGTATTATCTATATTTTTATGACAACAATAATAATAACAATAGGTCACGGAGGTCCCCCTGAAGCCTGGGGACTGACAGAGCAGTATTTCTGTCCCTGTGTCTGTCCAAAGTCCAGACGTAGAAACACCTACCTCCCTTCTTTCAGAAAAGCATAGTCTAATCGGACAAGTTATTTTTTCTACTCTTGTGGAAAAACTTGATCAGCACTTTAACTTCAGAACAAGCACGCTATATCTTAAGTCTCCGATACTAGAAAAGGGAAATCAATACGGGTTTGGCTGAGTGTTCTTTAATAGAACCAAATCCTCTGGCCTTTTTATAACAACTGGCATTACAAAATAAGGGTAGGGTTAACTTTAACCAAGAAGTAAATACCACCCTCTTCAATTCCCTCAGATTTCACAACACAGGAGGCTGTGAACTTACCTTTCGTATAGCTCCCGGAGAATGGAGAAATTACTAGAATATATGGTTGGGTCAATTTCTAAGAAATCCAAAATATGGTGTGGGATTGTAGCACCTTCCTCAATTAGCAGGGCCAGGTTAAAAAATCCCTAAAAACAAGCCACAAACCAAACTCATCAGCTCCTCATGATAAAACCCAGACACACACCCTTCATCCCATGTAAACTGTTACAACCTCTATATATTTTTTTCAATCCCTAGAGCCAGATGGTTTTGTCATCTTCACTGATGGATTGTTCTCCTAAATATACACATCTGAGAAATTTATTTGCAGGAGAGCCAGGAGGCTTTCAGAGAATGCTGGGTCCCATCTGCTCAGAAGCCAGTGAACTAGGAATCTGTCCTTTCCTGCTTACTCTCAAAACAGAACTCTCCAGAAAACGTGCCCTTGATATCAGCAACAAACCGAAATTCTGAGACAAGGAAATGCCCATCACTCACAGGCTATGCTCTAGGTCACCATCAGCATGTTGGAGCCCTGACTTGATGTGTTTGTAGTTGGGGGGCGGGTGGACATTCTAATATAGTATCTCCCTTATTTACAGAATAAAGTACAGGCACTTGTCTCAGCTTCCCTGCGGCAATGTGGAAAACTTCCTCTCGCGATTCCTCTTTGCACAGATTTCCAGTCCGGTATGTTTCCTTGAAGGAGCATTGGTGATTCAGTGGTAGAATTCTTACCGTCTGTGTGAGAGACCTGGGTTTGATTCCTGGCCAGTACACCTCCTGCACAGCTACCACCCATCTGTCAGTGGAGGCTTGAGTGTTGCTATGATGCTGAACAGATTTCAGCAGAGCTTTCAGACTAAGATGGCCTAGGAAGAAAGGCCTGGTGATCTACTTCTAAAAGATCAGCCAATGAAAACTCGATGGATCACAATGGTCCAATCTGAAACCGATCATAGGAATGACACAGAATGTTTTGCAAAGAGTTGCCATGAGTCGGGGACGACTTGATGGCAGCTAACAACCAACATTTGGTACTACCTTCTCCTTATACACCTTGTCCTTTGCACTCAGGGGTACAACCTGCCTTGTAGAGCTCTGAGGATTCAATAAAACAATATAGTTGGAGAACCTAAACACAGAGGTGCTTCGTAAAGGATGGATATTATTCTACTATCTGGGAGAGATACACTCTCCATCATGAACTGAACAAGTGGCCAGACGAAAAAACAAGCAAAACAAAACAAAACAAAAAAACAATGTCTTGCTTACCTTCAAAGAATCCATGGTCATGATTTAATGACTTATATCCTCCCTCTGACCTTTCCTTTCAATTGCCACTGACAATCTAAATGAGAATCATCACCCACTGGGTTGTACATCACCCAACACAGGTTGAATCTCACACCATTCTACACAACAACCATGAAAAAATACCAGTGACTAACATTTTCTGAGTGCTTGCTGTATGCTAGGCATTGAGGAGTTGCAAATGGTTTGCATTTTACTACTAACCTAAAAGTTGGTGGTTCGAACTCACCCAGCAGTACCGTGGAAGAAAGGCCTAGCCATTTCCTTCCATTATGATTACAGAAAACCCTGTGGAGCAATTCTACTCCGTAACACATGGGGTCTTCATGAGTCGGAATCGACTCAATGGCAACAAGTTCATTTCTTTTTGGGTTCTGCATTATAGGTATTTATTTAATCCTCATAACAACGAACTGAGAATATGTACTATTATCCTCCCCTATTTACAGATGAGAAAGCTGAGACACAAAGAGGTTAAGAAACTTGCCCAAAGTCACACAGCTTGAAAGTGGCAGAGCTGGGATTCAAACATAAGCAGACAGGGTTCAGAGTCTCAAATCTTAACCTCCAATATGCTGCCAAATAACCTCTAAATAGATTAAAGTATTAAGTACCTTTAAGATGCACACACACATATAACATCTGAAAATAGAATAGACTATTTCTCTACCCTTTCAAAGGAAAGTACTCGTAAAATTTAAAGCATTAAAAGAAAAAAAAATTACTATAAAAACTTGAAGTCTCTGATCAATGGACAAATAACAAGACTAAAATGAAAGGGAAGATACTAGAGGAATATTTATATGAAATGTGATAGCATAAGGTTCATTATCTACAGGGCAAATGTATTTTAAAAAAAAACTACTTATGTTTTAAATTTAAAACATGTACCAAAACCCCATTAGAAAAACAGACAAAGAACAAAAATAGAAAATTCACATAAAAGAATATACAAAAAATAAAATGTCATAAACAAGTATGACAAAAAACCAAACGCATTGCCATCAAGTCGATCCTGACTCATAGCAACCCTACGGGACAGAGTAGAACTGCCCCATAGCGTTTCCAAGGAGCACCTGGTGGATTTGAACTGCTGACCTTTGATTAGCAGCCATAGCACTTAACCACTGCGCCACCAGGGTTTCCATCCAGCCTTACTAGTAATCAAATAAATGCAACTTAAAAGAGTAAGTTATCAAGTTATAGTTATTCAATTAACAATATTAAATCATGAAAACACCCAGTGCTAAAAAGATTTCAGTCATCCTTCTATACTTATCCACTGCTTATAAGGTATTATTTGGAAAACTCATTAAGAAGGCAAATGAGCAGTATGTTATTATGCACCATAAACATATTTAGACTGTCTGATCCAGTAACAATATCCCTCAGATGATAAGAAAATTCTTCAAGTGAAGATCAAAGATAGAAATATAAAGACACTCCTGGTAGCATTATCTATAACTGCAACAAAATAGGAGAAAAATTCCAAGCCTTGCATGATAAGACTATAAGCTCCATGAAGGCAAGAACATTATCCATCTTTTTATCTTATGTCCCTACCACTAAGCAGTGTCTAAAACATGGTAGGATTGAATAAATATGTGTTCAATCAATGAATAAATTAACAAACGAAGGAATAAATGCTGACCAATTAGTAAAGTTTAAGTATGTCAGCTAAACAGAATATGGGGCAGTCATTAAGGGTAACAATTAAAGAGATTATGTAATAAAATGCACACAGTCCTACAATATGTAAGAGACAGATTTTAAAAGAAGCGTGCATATTATAGTTTATATTCCAAAAATTCATTTGCTGTTGGGTCAACTCCGACTCATAGCGACCCCACGTGTGTCAGAGTAGAACTGTGCTCCAAAGGATTTTCAATGGCTGATTTTTCGGAAGCAGATCTCCAGGCCTGTCTTCTGAGGTGGTTCTGTGTGGGCTCAAATCTCCACCCTTTCACTTAGCAGCCCAGTGCGCTAGCCATTTGTACCACCCATGAACTCCATAGTTTACATTACAGAGACACATCTGCCTGTGGGCAGGGACTAGAAGGGAACTTGATGACATTAAGAAATAAAAATCTCTGTCATGGAATAGTGGGTGCATTCTTTTTTTCCCCTTTTAAAATTGTCCTTTAATGTTTTTATTACATTATAAAAATATAATATATAAAAACCAGAATTGAGAAAGATAAAAATCAGAATTGAAAAAGAAATGGTCCAGGACTAATTCTGAATGACAGCAGACATCCTCTGTTGGAATTTGGCTCTACAGAAAATCTCTTTAGCACCAACCCCGCTTTTACTCCAGAAGAAATAATAATACAATAGATCATGTCCATTGAGTGTCCTGGCGCTGGGCTCAGATGTTACCCCAAACATAGGTGTACGTGTTATCCTCACAACCTATGAAGTCAATGCTATTATTATCCCCAGTTTGCAGACGAGAAAACAGACTTGAGATTAAGCAATTTGCCCATGTACAAATAGCTATGAAATGGTAAAGATGTGGGATTTTAACCAACGTAAATAACCACTCTGATATACCTCCTTAAAAAGACAAACAAAACTGAGGTAGGATGAACTTCAATTTTGCCTCATGATCAGATCCCACATTACAACACCAGAAAACATTGTAGATGAGGGTAACTATTCCACCTTCCAGCATGAAAATGACGCTGAGACCCTCATGGGAGAATTCCAAGTAATAAATGCAGAAGAAATGAGGGAAATAGAGAATCACCACAAGGATACCATGGTAATAATTGTCGCAGGCAAGATGTGCTGAAGGATAGTAATACTAGTGGGCAAAGGTTTGAGGAGAAACAGGGTATAGTCATGGACACAAAATGACTCCTTAAGATATCTATAAAATACAAAGAGAAACCACCTTAACCAAGCAATTGACATTACCCTCATTAGTAATAAAATACATTGACATCATGTACCCCAAAATGATACACTGAGAAAGACACATCACTTTTATGCTTTCCTTCCCCAAAATGCATAACCTTAATCTACTGATAAGAAAACAGCAGACAGACCCAAACTGAGGAACATTCTGACCAGTCCTCTTCAAAAGTATCAAGGTCATGAAAGGCAAGGAAAGACTGAAAAACTGTCACAGATTAGAGGTAACTAAGGACACATGAAAACTAAATGCAATATGAGATCCTAGATTGGATCCTGGCACAGAAAATGGGCATTAGTGGAAAAACTGGTGAAATCTGGAAACGGTCTGAATAGTCTCAATATTAATTTCTTAGTTTGATAATGGCCTTGTGGTTATACAAGATATTAACATTAGGGGAAGCCAGATAAAGGGTATATAGGAACTCTCTGTGCTATTTTTGCAACTTGTCTATAAATCTAAAATTATTTCAAAATAAAAAGCTTAAAAAAAAAAAAAACTAAAAGAAAGGTCTTGTCATTGACATATTGGCCTAACTGTACAAGCAAACCACTTCCCACTGTGGCCACATTTCTAATTTCTTGAGTTGCTGCTTGGTGAGTTAGTCTGATGGAATCTGACAAAGACCCATGGGCTTGGGCCCCAGAAGACCCAGGTTTAGGCTCTGATTATCTGGCTTTGGGCATCACCTTGTCAGAGTCTTGGTTTCTCAACTATAAAATGGGTACAATAATCCCCATGAGAATGGTATGTGGAGTCCAGTAGAGCCCAGTAGGCGCTCCCTAAAGGCTCGCCATTACAGCTAGTGTCCTCACAGTTGTTGTGAGGGTTGTGTGACAATGGATGAGAAATGACTTTGTAAACTGTGACGCACATGTAGATGGGAGGGCTTATTAGGACCTTGCAACCTCACAAATGGGCATCACCAAGAGCCGTTGTGTTGTTGTTGTTGTTGTTTGTTACCTGGGAGTCTCCGTCCAGTGCTGCTTGGGCATACATCTGCACAGACAACTCTAGGTCTTGTGACTGGTTTTGGTGGCCATAGTAGTAAAGGTCTCCCATTTTCAAATACGCTGCAGGAGAAAAAGCACAGGTCCATTTATCAAGTGGTTTTATTTCAGACTGACATTTTAAATTATTGGCCCCTGAGCGTGACTGAGAGTTTTTCTTATCAGTCTCTGAATACGGAACATTTTTATGTTTTCTCGGTGCATTGAGAGAGAGAGAGAGAAAGGCTTTTGCCCTGAGCACGTGTTTCTCGACACGTTTTCTAGTTTTGTTGGGCACCAAAAAAAAAAAACCAGCTCTCTTAAATGGGTCTCTTGGTGAAGATCTCAGTGTATCAACCCCACAGACCAACCAGCCAAGATTATTTATGGCACTTTATTCCTCGTCTGAAATTTTGCTGCTCACATTTGATGTCTGGCTATTTTTTTACTCTGCTTGAGCCATTCTTTAATTTTTCCTCTGAAGAAAAACTTACGTTTAAGAATCAATGTTTCGGGAGTCCCTGGGTGGTATAAGAATTGACGTGCTCGGTTGCTAACTGAAAGGTTGATGGTTTGAGTCCACCCAGAGGCACCTTGGAAGAAAAGCCTGGTAATCTATTTCCAAAAATCAGCCATTGAAAACCGTATGGAACACAGTTCCACTCTGACACACATGGGGGCTCCATGAGTCAGAACTGCCTCAATGGCAACTAGTTTATTAATATCAGTCAATGTTCTATCAGGAAAACAGAATCCATGTCAGGTAGTTCAAAAGAGGGCAGGTTACCAGGCTATTGGAAGAAAGAGCTGAAAAGGCAAATGGGAAACAGTAGGCCACCCAGAGATGGGCAATGCAGGCAGCTACTACCACCTCTAGGGCTGAGGAGAAGGAGGGATAGAGGTTAGTCATGATGTTACCAGAGCCGGGAGCCTGGGGGGAGCCAGGACCATAGAGGGTGGACTTGCAGGAAGGGCTGGAACCATTATCCTCCTACCCCGCAATCTCCTGCCCTCGTGTCCCATCCCTGAAACTAACCAGAAGGCCACAGACAGGGCAGTTTGGGAACTGTAGTTCCTGGGGTTCAGCCCCCTCCCATTCAAAGCAGAACAGAGGAAGTCAGGGAATACATCTGAGGGCAAAAGGGGAGTGACTGGCCCAGGAAATCTCTCCATAGTAGTAGCTCTCTTTTGTATTCTCATTTAATCTGCAGAAATGTTGGGTCCAAGTTTAGGGCAGATGACGAGAAGTACATTGCATGAAGCTGAGTGCAGAGTTTTAACCGTGATCTTAAGAGCAGAGATTTTCACTCTCTTTCCTAATTGTTGAGAAATATCACACTTCACACAAAGCTGTGAGACATTCCCTGTTACCACAGATCAAAAGCCTCCAGTGCTTCAATTTAGCACCTGTTTTTCTATACATACCAAATGAAGGAGCATCGATTTGAGAAACAGAGAAATTATAGTATCTCCAAACACAATTAACAGCCAAGTATCTCCTGGCCAGGTCCTAAGTGGGCAAAAGGAGAAGAAAAAGTTAATTCATTCATATTTTGGCCAAGTGACGAATTTTACCTCCATAAAATCCAATTCATCATCCTTAATCTTCAAACTTCTACTTGGTGAAATTATACATTTACTTACCGGCCTCTCCTCACAGATGTGTGCTAAATTTGTCTGTGACACTTCAATTCCAGTTTCTGCTGCTAAAACATAATACAGCAAAGCCTCGTGCCTAAAAATAGATGATTAATAATAAATTTCATATAGTGGCTCTTACTAATATTCACAGAGGGCTTTATATTCAAACACAAGAGGGCACAAAATAAGCAGTTTTTTAAAAAACCACAAATTCATGAGTTTTTTTTTTTTTTTTAAATACTGTTGTAAAAATACTGCAGGCACTGATTTATTTTCTATCTTAAAGGCTGAACTCGCAGATAAGGTTGGGGAGCTAGTTGATGCAACAGCTACCTCTACTGGCTGAATGGTGTGGAGAATGCTGGCTGGGAGGTGGCTATTAGTCTTTGCTCCTTGAATACTTCCATCCTCGCTAGAAGGAGGTAAGTGGTATTAAGAAAAACACCCTGTGTCATCGTCTGGGGTCTTAAAAGCCTGTGTGTGGCCATCTAAGATATTCCACTGGCATCACCCCTCTGGGAGCAAGGAAGAGTGAAGAAAACTGAAGACACAAGGCAAAGATTAGTCCAAAGGACTAAGGGACCACAACTAAAACGGCAGCCACCGTCTGAGTCCAGTACATCTAGGTGGTGCCTGGCTACCACCACTGACTGTTCTGACAGGGATCACAATCGAGGGTCCTGGGCAGAGCTGCAGAAAGATATAGAACAAAGCTCTAACTCACAAAAAAAAAAAAAAAAAGACTAGACTTACTACACTGACAGAGACTGGAGAAAGCCCAAGAGTGTGGTCCCCGACACCTTTTTAGCTCAGTGATAAAGTCATTCCTGAGGTCCATCCTTCAGCCAAAGATTAGACAGGCCCATAAAACAAAATGAGACTAAAGGGGCATACCAGTCCAGGGGCAAGGACTAAAGGCAAGAGGGGACAGGAAAGCTGGTAACAGGGAACCCAAGGTTGAGAAGGGAGAGTGTTGACACGTTGTGGGGTTGTTAACCAATGTCATAAAACAATATGTATATTAACTGTTTAATGAGAAGCTAGTTTGTTCTATAAACCCTCATCTAAAGTACAAGAAAAAATAGAAGTTTTAAGAACCAAAAAATAATAATAATAAATATGTTGTGTCTACAATTAAAAAAAAGAAAAACACCCTGTGCATTAGAGCCCTCTGTTTTGTGACAGGTTTTATGGGGCTCTGGATTCTAAGCAAGCTTAATTAAAGCTGAGCTTCTGGAGTGCATCAGAAGTTTGGCAGAGGAGAGGCAGTTTATAAGGGGCTTTGATACGAATGGCTGAAATACATGAAAAAATGAATGTTTGACATTTATTTATTTATGAAAAAATAAATGTTTGACAACAATAGTAATTGAATTGTCAAAAACATTGAGAGACCACTTTTCATCTGTTGAGAGATTGGCAGAAAATTCATGAGGAGCATCAGCAAGGCTGTGGAGGGATGAACACGCTCCTAGAAGCATTGCTAGAGGGACAGCCAATTAATGCAATGGTTCTGGAGGACAACGTGGCCACAGCCATGTCAGCAGTGCTATGCATGAGCACACCATTTGGCTCAATAATTCTCTCTTGTGGAGGTTTACTCTAAAGAACAATTAGAGACAAGTGCAAAGATTCTGTTGCCCAGGAGTTCGTGGTTGAGCTGTGCATACGAACAAAAGGTTGGAAACAACTCTAACATGTGAACATCAGTGACTAGTTAAATTAGCCTGTGGTGCAGATGCTTTCCGATGTGGCTATTAAAAATGTTGTGGCAGAATATTCAAAAACATACAAAGATGTTTATGCAAAAATCTCCATTTGGTGAAAAAAAATCTGGTTATAAAACAGTGCCATCCCATTTTTATAAAACAAAGATAAAATGGAATACACACGTGTACACAAGACACACATACAAATATATGCAGAGAAAAAAAAAAAAACTCAAAAAATGATCTTCCAAAATGCTAACAGCATTTATCTCTGTGTGGTGTGAATGCAAGTAATTTTTTTCTTCTTTGTACTTACTCTGATTTCTGAAATTCTCTGTGTTACCCAGTTTATGGGTAAAAATCGATTTTAACTATAAATAGTTGCTTCTAAAGCTTATTTTTCATTTTAAGTAGTTGACCTTAACAATTCTTTCTTACTTTTAGTCCCATCCAGAAACTGGTTTAGGAAAGGGTCGGGGAAGGTTGGGTAAGAAAATTCTGAAATCATCAACTGCTAAAGGCAGCTTCTGGCAAAGCAAAGAGACAAAGAGCGGTGCTTGGGGGTGAAATTGGGACAGCAAGACCTTCAGTTAGACACGGCTGCTGAGCGAGCTGATTCTTAGCCTCCTAGACATCTAAGGCAGCTGACCAATTAGCCATGACTCATGCTAAAAGAGAGAGGAGGCCGGTTAAGCAGAGTCTCAAACAAGTAGCAGCCGCAACAACACAAAAGATGCCTATAAGTTTTCCAAAAGAGCCTGCAGAAACAGGTTTGTTGCAAGAATACTCAGTGCAGACCCAAGACCCCCAGATAGAGGCCATGCAAGAGAGGCCAGCAGAAAGTCCCCATCATTCTGCAGTATGGTTCCATTCCAAAGGTGCTGTCATCTCAAGTTTCTTCAGAGATACTCAGGCTTACACCACTAGCTCAGTTTCCCCCGGGGTTGAATGGAGGAGGAGATGGTATAGACCACCTTTCAGGATATACCACCCAAGGTCACTGGAATGTGGCTCATGTTATCAAAATATAATAAAATGAGTTTTTCTTGAGCAGCAGAAAATCAGTAGGGCTGGCTGTTAGAATTTGGGGGTCCCATGCGGTTGATACTCCCTGTAAGAATAGAGTCAATATGATAAATTTTATAAAGACAATATCTTGTCTCTAAAGTTACCTTGGTGGTGGGGGAAGGAAAGGAGAAACAACTTTATGTAAGACTTCCATTGTCCAATTATTGTATAAACTGGAAAAAAAAATCTCATATAATTCTTAAGTATTTCCTTTGAGGAAGCACTGAAATCCATCAAAAAAAATGTTGAAAAACATTATGTCAATAGGAGTACTGAATAGAAATCCACCTCTGTTATGGATTGAATTGTGTCCCCCCAAAATATCTGTCAACTTGGCTAGGTTATGATTCCCAGTATCACGTGATTGTCCATCATTTTGTCATCTGATGTGATTTCCCTATATGTTGTAAATCCTATCATTATGATGTAACGAGATGGATTAGTGGCAGTTATACTGATGAGATCTACAAGATTAGGTAGTATCTTAAGCCAATCTCTTTTGAGATATAAAAGAGAGAAGCAAGCAGAGAGACGTGGGGACTTCATACCACCATGAAAGCAGTTCCAGGAACAGAGCACGTCCTTTGGACCTGAGGTTCCTGCACTGAGATGCTCCCAGACCAAGGGAAGACTGATGACAAGGACCTTCCTCCAGAGCCGACAGAGAGAGAAAACCTTCCCCTGGAGTTGGCGCCCTGAATTTGGACTTCTAGACTACTGGACTGTGAGAGAATAAACTTCTCTTTGTTAAAGCCATCCACTTGTGGTATTTCTGTTATAACAGCACTAGATGACTAAGACAACCTCCATCTTCCATTTTTGGGGACTAGTCATCAGATGCCCAGGCATTCTGATGCCACCAGTGTCCATTTTCAGATATTGAAGAGGTGAACTACAGGATGGGGTTAGAACACTCAACACCAGATTTTGTCAGCTCATTAAAACTTCTGAAATACCACACTCACTAAGCCTCCCAGCAGCTTTGCTATTACTTAACTGTTTCAACAGAGACCATGTGAAAGTGTGTATTAATTACAGATATTTCTATACTTAGATTCATGAACAAATATTTACCGAGCACTTGGTATATAAAAAAAAAAAAAAAAAAAAATTTTTTTTTTTTTTTTGGTATATGCAAGAAGCTCAAAGACAAGCCACGAAACTGTCCTGTCCTTCCATGAATTTCCTCAAGGTTTAGGAAGCACACCAGAGCTCTGAGCTTTATTTCCAATGCACCAACCCTGGGTTCATGTTCCAAGACAGTGGAGGCTTGCATGTTGCTGAAAAGATTTAAGTGGAACTTCCAGACCAAGACGGACAAGGGCTTGGATAAGGACTGTTCCAAGACAATTATTCTGACAGAAATGGAGTGGGAGTTGTGGAAAGGAAGGAATTTAGAGAAAATAAATAGTTTAGGGCACAAACAGTTAAGCGCTTGGCTACTAACTGAAAGATTTGTGGTTTGAATTCACCCAGAGGTGCCTTGAAAGAATGGCCTGGTGACCTACTTCCGAAAGAACACAGCCTTTGAAAACCCTATGGAGCATAGTTCTACTCTGACACACATAGGGTTGCCATGAGTTGGATGGGAATTGATTTGGTTTTTAAAAGGGAACTGTGGGACATTTATAGTTCAGTAGTAGAAATCTTGCCTTCCATATAGGAGACGCAGGTTCAATTCCTGGCCAATACACCTCATGCTCAGCTATCACTAATCTGTCGGTGGAGGCCTGCGTGTTGCTGTGACGCTGAACAGGTTTCAGCGGAGCTTCCAGATCAAGACAGACTAGGAAGAAAGGCCTGGTGATCTACTTCCAAATCTCAGCCAATGAACACCCTGTGGATCACAACGGTCAGGTCCACAATTGATTCTGGGGATGGCACGGTACCAGGCAGTATTTTGTTCTGTTGTGCATGGGGCCATCATGAGTCTGGGGACCACTCGATGGCAGCTAATAATAACAACAAAGCCAAATTGTTCTAAGACAGTCATTCTGTCAGAAATGGGGTGGGGTTGTGGAGAAGAGGAGACTTAGAGAAAAGAAATAGTTTAGGAGCATATTTGCTCCCCATTTTAGATGTGGCTCATAAATTTACAGAGTTTTATGATGATACCTCTTAATAATCAATTCTTTGGCTGCTTGCTTTGCATTGTGAAATTGAGTATATCAAGCATTTCTTCCAAGCAATTGTATTATATTTTCCTGTGCTCTTTTCTGCCAACGACTTAAGCAGCTCAGATTGGAAGGATGAAAAAAAGCCTGGGGTCTCAGTGGAATTCAGGACCCTTGCTCTTTGGCAAAAAGGTGAATCTCTTTCAACTGGAACTTTGCATGCCTACTTGTCTTGCCTCAAGCCTATCATAAATCTGGCTAGCCTCCTGGGTTAAGTATTTTGGGTATATGTAAAACAAAGGACAATAAACACAAAGTTCACATAGTTTGCAGCTAAAAGACATGTAGGGATAACATGGAGAGAAATGAAACATGACAGCTGGGCTTTCCTTCACTAACTTCTCAGGGTGTCCAAGCACAGCCTGAGGCATGGCAACATTATCGTCCGTATGATGCCGATGCAGCAAAAAGTCCTTTTCTCAATCACGTGCCGCTTTTAAACTATCCCACATAAATCTTGGAACAACACAGCAAAGCACAAACTCATCAAACTGACACATGTAATTTGAAAATAAGGTCCAGAATATATTCACTTGCACAAAATGAAAAAAGGGGGCGAACGTGGGACATTGATGATTTAGTTCTATTACGGCAATATGGGTTGTACCAAGAGTCGTCACACTGTGGTATGGGGAGGGCGGCTGACATATATTTCCGATTTAACCCCTGGGGAGGGGTTGGAGGCCTGAAGAACAGGAGGAGATGGAAGTACTTCGCTTCAAACATATTTTGGCCAAGATTTTCTCATTGTAATGGATACTGTATGTTTCTTCCTCTTGACACCGAGAGGCCTCAAATCCAGACTGAGACTTATCTTTAAAGATACCCAGCATCAAAGAGTTGGCCAGGATGTAGAGTAAGGGAAATGTGTACATGGCTGACAGACAGTCACCAAGAACCAAAACTTGTTGGCATCGAGTCGATTCCGACTCATGGCCACCTGATAGGGCAGGGTAGGACAGCAGAGTACATTGGCAAAAAATCATCTAGGAAAACAATTGGCATTATCTTGTCAAGTTGGACATGCCCCCACTCTGTGGCCCAGCCACCCCATTCCTGAGCTTATATTGTAGAGAAACAATTCTTACGTGTGCCAGGAGATACATAAAAAGTGTGCAGGCCACTTTGTTCTTAAAGAAAAATGGGAAACAAGCAAATATCCATTATCATGAGAATTTATAAGTAAGTCGTGATATATGGCATTAGGGAAAACGGAATGATCTATAGATACGTGCAACGAAATGTATGAATCTTAGAAACAAATGCTAAGAAAGCAGATGAAGGATTATATATAATAACAGAAAGCTCAGAAACAAGCCAAACTAACTCTATTGCTTAGGAATATATTCATATACAAGAAAACTATACGGAAAGCAAAGGTCCCTGGGTAGTGTAAATGGTTTGTACTTGACTACTAACCTAAAGGTTGGTGGTTCGAACCCACCTAGCAGCACCATGGAAGAAAGGCCGGGCGATCTGCTTCTGCAAAGAGTACAGCCAAGGAAACCCTATGGAGCTCAGTTCTACTCTGTAACACATGGGGTCACCATGTGTCAGAGTCGACTCAATGGCAATGGATTTTTATAAAGAAAGCAAAGGGCGGATCAACAATAAGACTCAGGATAGCGGTTACTTCCAGGTACTGGGGACGGTGGCGGGATGTAGTCTAGGAGGCAAATGCAGGGAGCTTCAACAGGACTGGCAATGTGCACTTTCTTAGGCTTAAATGTTCATTTTATTGTTACTCATTAGAACTTCCATATACATCATATATGCTTTCATATGTATCAACTATTATATGGTAAGAGAAAACAACTGGCTCATGCCACATTCCCTGTTCAAATCCTCAGGCATTTTTCCTTGATTCTAAACTACCTCCCCCTTTCAGTCTCTCCCTTCTCTATGTCATCACACACACTATTTGGTTAACCCAAAACCAATCCCGTTGCTGCCAAGTTGATTTCAATTCAGAGCGACCCTATGATGACCCTATAGAACAGAGTAGAACTGCCCCATGGGGTTTCCAAGGAGCAGCTAGTGGATCTGAATAGCTGACCTTTTGGTTAGCAGCTAAGCTCTTAACCACTGCGCCACCAGGGCTCTGCTGTTTGATTAAATATCTCAAAACCCAATTCTGTCATGTCACCACCCTCTCCAAAACTGTCAACGGCTGCTCACTGCTTCTCAAATTAACTAAAAAGTGTGTAGCCTGTGTTCACATGCTCCACAAAGTAGCACCTCTTCGGTCTTGCTGTGTATCACTCTACTTGTTTCCTGGACTTACCTACAATTTTCCCCTTTGCTTTTGTTTCTGCAAGTTCCTTCCATGGAAAAGCTGTTACCTGCTTGGCTAAGTAGGAATTATAGAATTCTTCAAGGCTGTATTATCTGCTACCTCATCATGAAGGTTGCCCTAAGCCCCAAACCCGATAGCGCCTTTCCTCCTCAGAATCCCCAATGTTCTTTACATACTGTTCATGGCCCTTGAGTTATGGTCATTTGGTCTATTTGCCTTAGTTCATTCATTCTGTGGTTTCTGAGTGCTCACTAGGTGCCACCATGTACTGGGCACTGGGATACAAGTCACTGGGCAATCAACGAATAAAGAGCGATTGCATGGAAGAACTAAACGGAGTAAGGAATTAGTGGGCAGGAATTAGGCAGCTCTTCTAGGAGCCCTGGTAGCACAATGGCTAAGACCTCGGCTGCTAACCAAAAGGCCGGCAGTTCAAATCCACCAGCTGCTCCTTGGAAACCATACTCTGTCCTGTAGGGTTGCTATGAGTTGGAACTGACTCAACAGCAACAGGTTCTAGGCAGAGGGAACAGCAAAGGCCCAAAGGCCAGACAAATGAGAAACTCCAGGTAGTTCAGCATGAAGGAAGAGATGAGGCAGCAAAGTCCCTGAAGAGACGGTGAGCCCTACTTGTAGCATCCCCTACAGCTTTATGTCAAGGTACTCTGCATTTACATGTCCTCAGTATTCAAGCGTACAAGTGATGTGTACAAGTATTCAGTACTGAACAAAATTAAAACTCAATGTAGAAAGCACTTTAGTCTTCGCCCACTGCCATTAGCCCAGCCTCAAAAAATTCCACGTTGTGGCTGCGTATAATAAGGAGAGCAGGGCAGGCGAAGTATTAACAAAGACACTCTCTTTACGGGAAAAACAGTGTCAGCTATCTTGGTGGAGGATATTTACAGACATGCTCTCCCTTTGGGAAACTCCTACATATAAACCCCTTGCTAAATGATTGCTTAATTTACTCTAAGAAGCTTGTAGGGGGCAGAGGGTAGTAGACTTGGAGGGTGAGAAACAGAATAATTTAAAATCAAATTTGGGTGTTTTGTGAGTTGATGCTCAAAACACGAGAAAAGTCGTAGGGTGTATCAGTGGGAAAACAGTACTTTAACCAAATTTCCTTTCCTGTTGTGCAAAGTGTGGCCACTGATAATACATGTTCACAGAATGATAATAACAATAAATATTTCTTGTTGAAATGGCAAATGTTTTGATACATACATATTTATCACAATAAAAAAAAATTTACCTAAAAATAAAAGGAATGGCACAACCATGGCTATTCATGAAAAAAGTTAAAACAAGATTATGTTAAAGTAATAAACATTTCTCTATTGTGCTTTTTCACTTAGATCATTTCCCTTGCATTCTCTGATTAAGATTCTTGCTCATTACTATGCTTTTGGTTGCCTGTGTACCAGTGGACCAAAGGAGAAAATGGTATCCTTTTGACTTATATTTTAATTTTTAATTAAGGTTCATATCAGAGTGTGATTGATGCTAGGTCTGGTCTAATGTCTTTGAGGCAGTGGACCAATGGGATACGTGCTGATTTGCGTATCTTTCTTAGTTATTACTGAACTACCCAAATCATTTAGGCAATCAACCAGCCAAGAAAATGTTGCCCATGAGAAAACTAAGATGGAGTGCAAGGACTGGCAGAAGAAGAAAAAAAAAAAAAAAAGAAGTCAAGTAAAGCCTGAAGAGATGTTTCCTTACTGGTAAAATCAGCAAGAGATAACAAACAGGGGTATTTGTAAGTCCTCATGTTCTGTCCCATCCATGTACTATAGGATGAGATTTACTAACTCTATCAGAAGAAGACTGGAAAGAAGGGGAGTCTGGCTGCAACGCTGAAGGTCTAGTGAGTAAGCTCCAGCAATCCCAGGCTTGTGGACACGGAAGATGCAGTAAAATATCTATGGAAGGATGTAGCCTAATCCCTAAACGTGTTGGTCTCTCTTCTTCCTGTAAAAAAGGTGAAAACTCTGGACTTTCTGTGGCCTGGCAGAAGGTCTCAGCTGAGGTCTCCTTTGCTGTCTCCAGCCTCCAAAACCAAGAGGGACAAGCTTGCAGGGAAGAGAAATCATCGTATTTGTGCGTGTGTCTCTCAACTTGATCAATGTGGATGCTTCCCTCCCCAGTCTGCCAGAGAACTAATTCTTGTGTATAATTAAACATGGAAATGTTATGTTTGCCAATCAACAGCAAATCAGTTCCTGATACTCTGAATATCATTACTAGGAAGGCGTGATTTCTCTGCAAATTGCTTTTCTGGTTGCATTTTAAGACTCCATCTCATAAGACTATACTGACAGAAAGATAAGGGCTGAGAAAGTTTGCTCTGATGTGGGTCCCAAGCTTACCATGAGCCTTCCAGGTAGGCGTTGAGGCCTTTGCGAATGACATGGCCCAGGTAGCCATTTTTCTCAGCTACATGCTTTGCCCATCTGAAAAAGAAAGAGGAAAGAAAATATGCAAACTGTGGCAAATTAAATAATCGCCTTTTTCTTCATGCGATCACAATAAATCCCACTTGGGGAATATTTTGCTTGTTAGAATTTTTATAGAGCAACAAACTAGAACTCAATGTTAAGAAGATAAAGCAAGATGCATTTTGAGAGCTCTACATTCAGTGTCCTTTCTTGTGAATGCTTAGAAGTTGTTATTTACGGAAACAAAGAGTACGTAAGTCACATACTGAAAAACACCCACCCAAATGAAACAATATATTTTTTCCATGAATTCTAATACTCTCTACATTAAAACATGTTTACTGTTTATAAAGTTTCATGTATTTTGTTTCTGTCCCCTAATTTACTCTAGAGGTGTTTGCTAATAATGAACTAGTCTTCTATAATCTTTACAACCACTAAAATACTGTAACAATGTATACATAATGAGCTAATAGAAGGAAGAAATAGAATGATTTTTAAAAAATACCTGATTAATACAAAAGAAGAGCAAGGAGGAGAAAAAAGGAACAAAGAACAGATAGGACAAATGGAAAATAAACAGTAAAATGGTACTTTTAAAATCAAATATTTTCATAATTACATTAAATGCAAACAGACTAAATACCCCCAAATAAAAGACTAGCATTGTCCCTCATAGTGGGAGATTTTAACACACCTCAACAAATTTCAAAGGACTGAAGTCATTCAGAATATGTTCTCTGATCACAGTGGAATTAAACTAGAATTAATTAACAAAGAATAACAAGAATATCCAAGAAAAATATTAATATTCACATTATTCTATTCTATTCAATGATAAAAAGCCATAAGTCAGTTCGAGTCAAGTTTTGTCACTGAGTTCAGGTCAGGATGGGTTTGCAAACAAATGTCTTACGAAAAACAACTTTTTGGAGAGGCAGACTATAGGTGTAAAGGTGATCTAAAGCATCAGTCTGCAAACATTTTTTCTGTAATGGGCAAGATAGTAAATATTTTCAGCTTTGCGGGCCACGTATGGTCTCTGTTACATATTACTCCTGTATATTTGTTTGCTTGTTTGTTCTACAACATTTTAAAACTGTAAAGTCCTTGGGTGGTGCAAATGGCTGCTGTGCTCAGCTGCTAACCAAAAGGTTGGAGGTTCAAATCCACCCACAGGCACTTGGGAAGAAAGGCCTGATGATCTACTTCTGAAAAACCAGCCATGGAAAACCCAACGGCGCAGAGTTCTACTCTGTCGCACATGGATTCGTCATGAATCAGAATCAACTCAATGGCAACTGGTTTGGTTTTTGGTTAAAAATGTAAAAACCATTCCTAGTTCCTGAGGGCATACAAAACAAGCAACAGTCATATTTGGTCCATGGGTCACAATTTGCCGATTCCTGTAACACATATTCAGAGATGCAGGGCCTTGAAAACGTGTCTCCTGTTCACCACTCTTCAGGAAGCTACTGGACAATGTTCTCCCCCAAAATGTACGAGTACATCCAGAAAGAGGAGGAAATGGTCGAGCAAAGAGGAAAACCAGCTTAAGACAGAGATGAGGGGAAAAGAACCCTGACAATGATGATGAAGTTAATCCCAGCACAAGAGCTATGCCCTGAAACTCCAGGAGCAATGCCTCCAAAAAGATTAATACCTGATGGGTCTGAATATATTGAGAGGGGATTTAGACAACTGGAGGAGAATTTGGACAGCAAGTACATAGAAAAGGTTAAGCACACAGCTAATCAAATAAACAATAAAAATAATTATCATTCCACAGAGAACAAAGAGTTGCACAAGAAAGAAAAAGTAGCCATAGCATACTACAAGGCTCAGGTGGGAATAGCATTTACATGGTTGTAATAATGTGAACTTTGATACCAATCTAACCAAAAGTATGATATGCTTATTGGGAAGATGAGAGACATGTGAGAAGTATGAATATGTGTGATGGTAGAAGTGGCAAAGCTAAAGAGAACTATATGTCTTCCACAGTGGGACATCCTTAAAGAATGCCCGCTGTGTGGTGAGGTTTGAGCTCCATTACCAACTGAAGAGGTGGCGGTTTGAACCCACCCAGTAGGGCCCCGGAAGAAAGGTCTGGAGATCTGCTGTCGTAAAGATTGTTGTTGTTGGATGCTGCTGAGTCGATGTTTGACTCATAGCAACCCCATGTGACAAAGCAGAACTGCCTCATAGAGTTTTCTACCCTATACTCTTTATGGGATCAGATCGCCAGGTCTTTTCTACTGTGGAGCTGATGGATGGGTTCAAACTGCCAACCTTTTGATTAGTAGCTGAGCGTTTAACCACTGTACCACCAAGGCTCCTTTCATAAAGACTACATACAACCAAGAAAAACCTATGGAGCTCAGTTCTACCATGTAACACGTAGTGTTGCCATGAGTCAGAATCGACTCGACAGTAAAGAGTTTCTGGCATGACGAAAATACCAAGAAATAGTCGAATAATATTTAGAGACAAAAGTAAATAAAAAAGACATAATTAAAAGACTGAAAGTGATTTACTGAAGAGAGTAGGAAATAGAAGGGGAACAGGTAGCTGGTAGGAGCCCTGGTGGTGCAGTGGTTAACCGTCTGGCTGCTAACCAAAAGGTTGGGAATTCAAATCCATCAGCCGCTCCTTGGAAACCCTGTGGGGCAGTTCTACTCAATGGCAATGAGTTTTTTTTCCTTTGGTGGCGGGGGAGGGGTAGTTGTTGAACAGAGATTTCCTGTTTTCCTTGATTAGCCTTATCAAATTATTTGGCTCTTTAAACTATGTGCATGCTCTGATAAAAATAAAACCTATTTTTTTTAATAGACAAAAAAAAAGAAAGAGGAATTCCGTTTTCTCAGGCATAGTTAATATAGTATACCACTTCTCCTTCATAGCTAATATTTGACAGATTCTTACACAACAGCTTTCTCAGGATCTCTAGGGAATGTCTCCAGGTTGCCCGTGATATAGTAGAGAGAACACCACAAGGTCCCTTCGATGTGTCCGCCTTGCGCAGCCTTATGGAAATATTCACCAGCCAGAGTCTGTAAAGAGAGATTAATAAACACCACTTGCATTAGTGAGGAGTCCTCCTGCCCAGGCTGGTTTCATGGGAGCCAGGATGGTGAGGTACTTTCAGATAGCAATACCACAGGCTTCTGACTTCTGATACCTTTAAAAAAACCAATTCAAACAAGAGTTCCAGGAAAAAAAAAAAAAAACTCTTTTGCAGAAGACAGCCTCTCGGAAGTAATGACCTTGCCTCAGCTGTTCTGTTGATTAAGTTTACCCAACAAATAAGACAACACACATAAGTACTAAATCTTGGTGCTATCTCGCTGATCCTCGCATAACCCTGACCAGCTAGACAGAAAACTCTTATCAGATGACAGATTTCACATCAGGTGAAAATTCCGGCATTTGCTTTCCTAACTTTGCTTAATACCTCTCTTCAAACTCATGTACAAAAATTACACTTCCAGTAGGAAGGTGAGAATTAGAATATGACAATAAAAAATCCATGCTTGCAGATGTGTGGGAGGGTTACCAGACATTTGCAATGCATAAAAATACACAACCTCATAATCACAGAGAGGGAGAGGGAAAAATAAAACAAACACTTAGACCGGCATACTTTCCACCAATTACTATTATTTTTCTGAAGCAGTTAACTGTCGTTTTTAAAAGCGTGGGCTTGGATGAGACAGGCTTAGGTTCAAATCCTAACTCTACTCCTTACTAGCTGTGTAACCTTCGGCATGTTATTTCTCCAATTGAAAAACGTGGTTTCTGATTATACCTAGCGTGAGAGGTGGTTGCAAGGATTAAATGAGACAATATATTCTCGAGGTTTAGCACACTGCTTCACAAAGGATAATCTTCCAATCCCCCTGCCCCTAACCTAATGCTGCCACAGTCCTGCCATCTCAATAAATGCCACCTACATTCTTTCCATCTCAATAAATGCCAGACACCCTGGAGGCATCCCTGACTGCTTTCACATAAGCAATCCATCAGCCAATCGGCCAATCACCTCTCAGCCCCTCCACTGATGTCTCCCTGGCCCCATCCACCATCCTTTCTCACTTGGATTCAAAGTATTAACCCCCAGCTCCCACCCTTGTCTCCATTCAATCGTAGTCTCCACGAGAATCTAGTGGGAGCGTTTTTTAAACATAGCATGTCATTTCCCTGTTCAAAACTGTCCAGCGGCTTCCTATCTCCCTTAAGGAGAAAGCAAAGTTCTCGCATGACTGGTTCCACTACCTCTGACAGCGTCTTCCTGCCCCTCCCCCTCACTCCTGCTCTCCTCTCCTGCCATTCTGGCCCCCTATTTTACTGTCCCTCAAACAAGTCAAGCCTGTTTCTGTCTCATGGGGGAGAAGGCTTTGCTCTGACTGTTCCTTCCCTCTGGAACGTTCTTCTGCCACACATCTGCAAGGCTTGCTCCCATACTTCCTGTAGGAGCCTGTACAATGTCACTATATAAGAGTGGCCTTCTCTAATGTCCTTTATAAGATAGCATCCCCCAGCCTCCACCCTTTACCCTGTTTTAGTTTGTCCCATAACACTTATCACCTTATATCATATATGCATTTGTTGACTGTCTTTCTCCCCCCACTAGAATGTAAGCTTCATAACAGTGGTAATTTGTCTGCTACTGTATCCCCAGTGTCTAGAACAGTGCCTGGCACAGAATGGCTTCAATAAATTCAATAAGTTTTGTTGAATGTAATAGTGCTCGGATTATGATTACCATCATCAATATTATTATCAATAACAAGGACTTCCATTTCACACCTAGGTTCAGACCTTGGCTCCACTAAAAAAAAAAAAGTATGACCGAGTAAATAACTGCTCATAGCCTTGGTTGCTTATCCTGTAAGATGGACATAATAATAGTAGATATCACAGAGCATGGTTGGGACTAAACAAGACTGTGCATGTAAAGTGCTTTGTACAGTGTCTGGCACAAAGGAAATGCTCTATAAATACTACATCTTGTCCTTGTTGCTTTCATTACTATTAAATCTGGTCGCAGGCCAGGCAACCCTATCTGGATCCAGCTCTTTGCTTCTTGTAAGATCAGTGTCTGTACCATCTCTTGCTCAAACAGACAAGGCTCATTCTCCCCTTGTCATTCCCCCTGCTCCCCTCAGTTCAAGCATTCCTCCTCCAAGAAGCCTTTCTGACTCTTTGGCCTTCACCCTTTCCCCTTTTCAGAGCTCTGTTTGGGTCATGCCATTTATCACACATGTGGTACTTGATTAAATGCAGTCCTTTGCTCTTCACTGACTTGTCTTCCTAACTGGACCTTTGAGTTCCTCGGAGACTGGGTCTGTGTCTTGGATTGTGTCTGTACCTCCCACGGTGCCTAGTCTAGATTGGGCACACAGTACACCTTCCACCATGCACGATGGTCAAGAGATTGACTAGAAGCTGCAGAACTGGTCTGAAGTCCTACTCACTTGATTCCTTCCAGTGACGCCTGGGAAAATGCCATCTAAATACAGGACTCCAAGATTGTATGATGCATCTGGGTTCCCCATTTCTTCTGCTTTTAACCAGTATTTTGCTGCTTTCGCATAATTTTTCTTGAATTTGTGGTAATACCATCCCAGGCCATTGACTGCCTGATGCAAACCCTGAATTTCAGAAAAACAAGAAAAAAGTTATCATTCTTATGAAAGGAAATCTAAAGACACACTGGAAGCAACTGTTGCAAAAACATTCTGCCTGAGCCTAAGCAAAACCTTCCTTTTCTCTTTGTCAGGGCAGATGGCATTAAAGAAAAGCTAAGTGCTAGAAAACAGGAGACTGCCTCAGAGTCTTCCCAGGTGGATTTCATCCGGCTGCTGCTGGGATTTCAGTCCCAGCTCAACAGTGATGCTGACCCTCAAATCATCTCTCAGTCCTACAGGCTCTTATGCAATGCCCTTGTCTCCAAAAGGCCCCTCATTGCCTGCGGTATCAACAGTGCCCTTGAAATTCATGAGTACCTGACTGTGACAGGAGGCCTGAAGACTGCCCTGGCCAGGATGGTTTCTAGGTGACCCGCCTGCCCATCTGTTGATTACTCTGCCCTGAACACCACCAACCCTCAGAGGGGGCAGCCACGACAGCCTACTTGCTAAGCGCAGGTGCTTTGGGACTGCTTAGTATCCCTGGGACTTCAGAGGCTGAGGCAGGGGTGGGGGGGTTGGGTGGAGACAGGTTTCAGAACTGGGTCTAAACTTGTGTCTGGTACCAGGCAAGGGCCTGTCCATGTACAACTAGCCTTGAGCCTCCTTGTTCTTGCTGAGTTCATTCTATCAGGTTCCCCGACTCGCTTTGGTACGGCCCCGTCCAGCCTGGTTGTGAAGGCTCCTGCTAACCACCAAGTCGGTGTGCACGCCTGGGCACTGGCACCTGGTGCTCTCATTCCTCACCTCCTACCAGGCCCAAAAGACCATGAACAAGGTGGAGGGGGAGGGACGGGGGAAGAGAATTGGAGGGGCAAATAGTGTCCTTGCATCTATGAGGCTTGGTAAGTCAGAGCCTAAAAAAACTGAAAACCAAATCTGTTGCCATCTAGTCGATTCCGACTCATGGTGACCCCATGTGCTACAGAGTAAAATGCTCCATAGCATTTTCTGGGCTATAATCTTCACGGAAGCACTTAGCCATGCCTTCTACGGTGCTGCTGGGCGGGTTTGAACTGCAAGCCTTTAAGTTAGTAGTAATGGTGGAAACCATTTATGCCACCCAGGGACCTAGTCAGAATCTAAGTGTGGAAATAAACTTCCTTAGCTCCCCCTTTCACAAGTAAAAATTGGGTGTCCCTTAACAAAAACAGATGCTGAAGTACCAGCCTGTAGCCTTTTCAGTGTGCAGCAACTATGCCTCGGAGTTTTTCTGTTGTAATCAGGGTATAAGGAAGGCCTGAAAAAAGAAGCTAACAAAGCCCACTAGAACCGATAGATCCACAAAGACAGGGATCTTTGTTGTGTATCCTAAACACCTATCTCAGTGCTTGGCACACAGTAACATTCAATAAATATTGGATTAATGAATGAAAGACATCCATGCTGATACCAAACAAAGTGGAATCCAAATCCTATATCCTCAAGACTGAGAGTAGGGCTCATATCTGCAGGTCCCCAAAATATGTACGATCTTAGAGAATGGCTTGAGAGAGTGTCAGTGGCATAAATCCAATCTAGAGGCATTCTTCTTGAGCCTAGTACAGCGCCTGGTGTGAGGTAGGCTCCTGATAAGCACTGCAGGATGAATTTTAATGAAGTAATGTTGTTCGTTGCCCTTGAGTCAGTCCCTGACCCATGGTGACACCATGCACAACAGAACAAAATGCTGCCTGGTTCTGTGCAGCATCCCATGATTCACTGCAAATCAGGCCATTGTGATCCATAGGGTTTTCACTGGCTGATTTCTAGAAGTAGGTTGCCAGGCCTTTCTTCCTAGCCTGACTTAGTCTAGAAGCTCTGCTGAAACCTGTTCAGCATCACAGCAATACACAAGTCCCCACTGACAGATGGGTAGTGGCTGCACATGAGGTGCAGTGGCCAGGAATCAAACCCAGGTCTCCTGGATGGAAGGACAACTCCACTACTGAGCAGGTAGTGACAAGTGACAAGAACCAGCTTTGGAATAACCCTACAGGATGTACACATAAAAATGGATTTTGAGAGGCTATAGTCTTATTTGAAGGTATCTGTCATCACTCAGAACAGATAAGAACTCCTCTTTAGGAAACGCCTTTGGTCCCAGCTCAGGGGTCTCATAAGAAACCCTGTCTTATTGCTTAGTCACCAGAACTAGTTCTGGACATTTAGCCAACTCAGTCAACAGGTCTGCCTCCACGTGACTAACTGCAAAAACCAAAAGTAAATGCGATCTTCACCATGGGGTGCTGGACAAAGAGTGGGGGCTTAGTTACTCCTTGCTGAGAGAATGGGTGAGAAATCAGTTAACACTGTGAAGGATATGACGGCTCCAGGCCATAGAACTGCATTTCCCTGGTACCCATTTAAGTTGTGCTAAAAATTCAGTCAAAATAAAGTATAGAGACATCAATTTACCGCTAAACCCATAGCTATCAAGTCGATTCCAACTCATAGTAACCCTACAGGACAGGGCAGAACTGCCCCATAGGGTTTCCAAGGAGCAGATGGTGGATTCGAACCACCGACCCTTCAGTTAATAGCCCAGCTCTTTAACCCACTGTGACACGAGGGCTCCAATTTACCACTAGGATGGCTAAAGAGATACGTATCAGAAAACACCCATTTTAGGCGACTCTGGGGCCCTACTGGCACGATGACGGTTAATTGCTCCTCTGCTAACTGAAAGGTTACGTGGGGGTTGCTACAAGTTGAAATCAACTTAAAGGCACGTAACAACAACAGCTGGAATTAAGGCCCTCAATGACACCATTAAGCTGCTTTTCTACTCCTGCCTTATAATTCTTTGGGTTCAGGAGCTGAGAGCGCATATCAGCACGTTCCCTTCCTCTGGGTCAAGTGCCCTCTTGATACCACACCAAACCAAAAACCAAACTTGTTGCTGTTGAGTCAGTTCCAACTCATAGAGACCTTATAGCGACCCTATAGGACAGAGCAGAACCTCCCCATAGGGTTTCCAAGGAGTGCCTGGTGGATTCAAACTGCCAACCTTCTGTGGTTCGAGCTCTTAACCATTGCACCGCCACGGCTCCTGACACCACACAGAAAGAGGAAAAGTCTCTTGGCTTTCTTACTCCATGCTCCAACTCCCTGCTGTACAGAAAGATGACAGTCTGAGCTCTGAGCTCCGTAACAAAAGGGAATGAGAAAGAATACTCAGCATGATTATTTTAAGTCGTCATTGAGTGGACAAATACTGTCAGCCTTGTGGATAGAAGCATATCCAAAAGCCAGGAGGGATATAAAGAACACTTTCAAGGTTGTATGGAGTCCCTGGATGGTGCAAACAGTTAGGCACTCGACTATTAGCATTTTGAACCCATAACCCACCCAGAGGCATCTTGGAAGACAGGCTTGGCAATCTGCTTCTGAAAGGTCACAGCCTCGAAAACCCTATGAAGCAGTTTTATTCTGCACTCATGGGGTTGCCACGAGTCACAATTCATTTAACAGCAACTGACAACTGCCTGTCAAGGTTGTAGAATTATAGTGGTTTCTACAAATCTATTTATTTGCAAATCTGTAAGCATGTGCATGTGAGTGTGCAAATGTGGGTGTGTATGCACTGGGTGGGTGTGGTGTTTGCATGCAAATTAGCTGGCACACAGACACCATTGAAGAGTAAACAGTGAGAAAAACAAATAGCTCATAAACCCTGCAATAAACTTGACAAACAGTTCCATTATTGAAACCCAAGAAGGGAAATGTATTTGGACATGATAGGGTTAACCTTCAAAGGATCAGGCTTTTGGTTTTCCTGATTCAATAGCATTTAAGCCCATTCAATTTCAAGGAGCCCCACTGCCTGTTATCAGGGCAGCCTGTGATTATAATTTTAGCCTTCAAACAAAATGGGCACAAATCCTATTTACTGTAAGGTGAATTCAGCTTTTGAAATTTGCTGTCTCCATTGTGGCGGGTTTCTGGATGTGTTGTAACTCAAAAATTTGCTAATCACTGCACTGCCATGACCCCTCCCCACCACATTTCCTTTTAAACTTGTGAGAGTGTGGGTGTGTGTGGTGGAAATGTTTCCCTGCTACAAGATGCAAGAGTGTTACCTTGGAAGCTGCCTTCTTCATCAGCTCTAAAGCGAGCCGTCTGTTCTTTTTCACTCCTTGACCCTAAACAATGACAAACAGCAACAATGATGAAGAAAATAAACAGAGTGCACTCAAAAGCATCACAGAAACATTTCAGTGTCCAATGTGAAATATGAACAAGTAAAACCCAAACCTTCCAAACAAAAAACCTAACCTCAAAGAATTCCATATGCAATGACGGTCCATTATCAGCACCATCATCTGTATTTTGTTTAGGATTGTGGAGCAGAGGCCACGAACCTCAAAAATCCCTGCTTCGCAGAGAGATAAAATTCCCCATTCCTCATAGAGTAAATCGCAGCCCCATCAGTCCAAAGGTGCCGTTGGGAGGAGCCGTGGAGAAGGTTTAATGAGTTTGGCCACCCCGAATGTATTCCTCGGGGGATTATCTAATTTTCCAGGCAGATGAATCACTTTATCTGCATTGGAGAGTCAAGAGTTATTAGGCTGTGACTTGCAGCCTTGCTCATTCTGGCTGAGTCCACAGGGAAGAACACCATAGCTTCAGAGCCAGCTTGAAACCCAGCCCTGAAGGGGACAGGACCTCTCAGAATCGGCTGTCACAGAGACTGACAGAAACTAACAAAGTTCTTCCAGCAAAATCAAGTTTTGCCAGCAGAAGTGGTTTGTCCAACAAGGAGAGAAATGGGCGTTGGGGTGCTTGTTATAAGAGAGGAACTCTGTGTAGTTACACAAATCAGCGTGGAGGCCCACGTGGAGAAATGGTGAGTCTGAGGGTGGGGCTTCCCTTGCCTGACAGTGAAGATGCCTGGCAGTGAAGATGCCTGGCAGTGAAGATGCCTGGCAGTGAAGATGCCTGACATTGAAGATGCCTGGCAAGGGAAGCCAGAAGAGAAAACCCCTGCTGCATTCAATCTCAGGCTGTCTATTAATGACACGCACACTCCATGTGCCCCATGGAGTCCTCCTGGATTTAGACACAGTCATTGACAGGGTCACATGTGTTCAGAATGTGAGAAGGCTTTGCTATGTACATAGCTATTAACTCTATTTAAACACTTGCTGTCCTTTATTGCCATCGAGTTGGCCCCCAACTCATGGTGACCCCATACATAACAGAACGAAATGCTGCCTGGCCCTGCGCCACCCCCATGATCAGTTGAGCCACAGCCTTTTCACTGACTGATTTTGGAAGTAGATTGCTAGGCCTTTCTTCCTAGCCTGTGTTAGTCTGAGAGTTCCACTAAAACCTATTCAGCATCATAGCAACAATCAAGCCTCCGCTGATGTTGCGGTAGCTGCACATGAGGTGCACTGGCCAGGACTTGAACCTGGGTCGCCCTCATGGAAGGCAAGAATTCTACCACTGAACCACCAATGCCCCCATTTAAATATACAGCTTTACGTTAAATGAAGACAGTGAACATTCCTGTGTTAATTAATGTGGGCCAAGCATTGTCCTTTCCATCACTATGTCATCTAATCCTTATAGCAACCCCATTCAAGGTACTTCTATTATTCCCATCTGAGGCACCAAGAGGCCACGAAAATTGCCCAGAGTCACAAAGAATGGTAAGAAGGATTTGAATCCAGGTAGGTGGGCTCCCTGGGTGGTACAAGCAGTTTGCACTAGACTACTAATCAAAAGGTTGGCCATTCAAATCCACCCAGCAGTGCCACAGAAGAAAGGTCTGGCAATCTACTTCCATAAATTGCAGCCATTGAAAACCCTATGGAGTGCAGTTATATTTTGAAACACATGAGGTCACCATGAGTTGGAATCAGCTTGACCGCAATGAGTTTGGTTTTGGTTTTTTTTTTAAGGTGGGCTCCAGAATCCAAGCTCATAACCGCCACACTGTATTTTCCCCTGTACGTTTCAGTTTTATGCTGAGTCAGTGTAATGATTCTTAATCTCCTTCTATAGGATACGTTTGCCTTTTTATTTTCAGGACCCAAAATAAAATCATGAATCCAGCAACAGGTTAAAATGCATAAACCAAGTTTCTACTAAACATTAACTTACCTGTTTAACAAAATCAATGAACTGAAGCAAAGTGGATGATCAAATTATTTTCAGAATGCATCATTACTTCATTTAATTAAAAAGGAAGAAGGAGAACAGGACATAAAAGGCTACTTGTAAAAACTGGATGGGTCATTGAGACAATTGTTTGGAGTTCTGGAAAAGCATCGGAAGACCAAATCACAGAATATTAGGGCCTGGCTGAACTCAAAGTTTATCTTCTCCAACTACTTTGTTTTAAAGGAATAGAACTGGAGCCCAGAGAGGTTGACTTGTCCAAAGCCCCCCAGTTAGAGCTGCAACTGTTGTTGTTAGCAGCTGTCGAGTCGGCCCCAACTCATGGCGACCCCATCGGACCATCGTGATCCTTGAGGTTTTCATTGGCTGATTTTCCAAAGTAGATCTCCAGGCCTTTTTTTCCACGTCGGTCTTAGTCTGGAAGCTCTGCTGAAATCTACTCAGCATCGTAGTAACATACAAGCCTCCAGTATAGATGGGTAGTTGCTGTGCATGAGGTATATTGGCCAGGAATTGACCCCGGGTCTCCTGCATGGCAGATGAGAATTCTATCACTGAACCACCACTGCCCCCAGAGCTGCAACTGTTGTCGTTAGGTGCCATCAAGTTGCAACCCTATGTACAACAGAACACAGCCCGGTCCTGTGTCATCCTCACAATCATTGCTATGTTTGAGACCATTGTTGGAGCCACTGTGTCAACCCATCTTATTGAGGGTCTTCCTTTTTTTTGGTTGACCCTGTAGTTTACCAAGCATAATGTCCTTCTCCAGGGACTGGTTCCTCCAAAGTATGTGAGATGAAGTCGTATCATCCTTGCTTCTAAAGAGCATTTTGGCTGAACTTCTTCTGGCAGTCCAGGGTATGTTCAATATTCTTTGCCAACACCATAATTCTTCGGTCTTCCTTATTTATTGTCCAGCTTTCGCATGCATATGAGGCAATTGAAAACACCATGGCTTGAGTCAGGCAGACCTTAGTCCTCAGGTTGACATCTTTGCTTTTTAACACTTTAAAGAGGTCGTTTGCAGTAGATATGCCCAATGCAATACGTCGTTTGATTTCTTAACTGCCGTTTCCACGGGCATTGGTTGTGGATCCAAGTAAAATGAAACCCTTGACAACTTCAATATTTTCTGTTTATCATGATGTTGTTTATTGGTCCGGCTGTAAGGATTTTTCTTTTCTTTATGTTGAGGGTGTAATCCATACTGAAGGCTGTGTAGTCTTTGGTCTTTGTATAAGAGCTGCAACTAGAACCCAGATATTCTGATTTCAAGGCCAGGGATTTCTCCAGCATACTTGCACTTTAACCAGAAGTGGGGTACCTTCTTGTACAAAGGCTACGCACTATACACAATTCGTAGCAGTGCTGGAAGCAGTTAAGTGAGATGAATAGAAAGTCCTCATACATAGTAAAACCGAAATAACCAAGCCTATTCCTGTTGGAAAAAAAATTTTTTTTTTTTTTTTTATTGCTGTTGAGTCAGCTTCAACTCAGCGATTCCACAGGACTCCTCCATAGGGTTTCCAAGGCTGTAATCTTTACGGAGGCAGACTGCCACCTCTTTGTCTGGAGGAGCAGCTGGCGAGCTCGAACTGTTGACCTTTTGGTTAGCAGCTGAGCGCTTAATCACTGCACCACCATGGCTCCTTCATACATAGTAAGTACTCAGTAACAATCCGCTGAATGTATTAATGGAGGACAGTTGCCACAGTGCAAGTAAAATCTTTACTCTTATGGAACTCAACTGACAAACCAAGACCATGACCCCCGAGATGCCATGTTGAATACAATAAGCTTACTACCCACACATGCACACAGGCATGATACTGCTAAGCCCCATTCCTGTATGGGGTTCTTTATTATTATTATTATTATTGTACTTTAGATAGAGGTTTACAGAGCAAATTAGTTTCTCATTAAACAATACACATTGTTTTGTGACATTGGTTGTTAACCCCACGACATATCCACACTCTCCCCTTCTCAACCTTGGGTTCCCCGTTATCAGCTTTCCTGTCCCTTCTGCCTTCTTGTCCTTGCCCTGAGCTGGTATGCCCATTTAGTCTCATTTTGTTTTATGGGCCTGTCTAATCTTTGGCTGAAGGGTGAATCTCAGGAGGGACATCATTACTGAGCTAAAACGGTGTCGAGGGGCCATGCTCCTGAGATTTCTCCAGTCTCTGTCAGACCAGTAAGTCGGGTCTTTTTTTGTGAGTTAGAATTTTGTTCTACATTTTTCTCCACCTCTGTCTGGAACCCTCTATTGTAAGCCCTGTCAGAGTAGTCAGTGATGGTAGCTGGGCACCATCTAGTTGTGCTGGACTCAGTCTGGTGTAGGTTGTGGTAGTTGTGGTCCCTTAGTGCTTTGGAATAATCTTTCCCTTCTGTGTCTTCAGTTTTCTTCATTCTCTCTCCTGCGTGGGGTTCTTTTGCAAAGGGTTCTTTCACTTGAAGAGACCTCCTGGCCAAAGGCAAAAATCCGACCTGAGATGCTGATAAAAGGCGTCTCTCATCCCACCCAGGAATAACTTAGAATGCAGAAAAACCAAAAAAAGCTTAAAGGTTGGGGAAATCAGACCCTGAGGAAATACTGTTGTTGTTAGGTTCCTTGAGTTGATTTTCGACTTATAGCAACCCCCATGTGACAAAGTAGAACTGCTCCATAGGGTTTTCTAGACTATAATCTTTGCGGGAGCAGATTGCCAGGTCTTTTTCCTATAGAGCCTCTGGGTAGATTCAAACCACCAACCTTCTGGTTAGCAGCTGAGTACTTAACCATTACACTATATGGAAACATTCCCATACCCACTGCCATTGAGTCAATTCTGACTCATAGCAACCCTATAGGACAGAGTAGAACTGCCCCCTTGGGTTTCCAAGGCTGTAATCTTTATGGAAGCAGACTGCCATGTCTTTCTATTGTGGAGCAGCTGGTAGGTTCAAACTGCCGACCTTTTGTTTGGTGGGTGAGCATTTAACCACTGTGCCATGAGTGCTCTGTCCAGGAAACATTACATCAAATTCATTTATGTATTTGTCTTTCCCTCTAGACTGAGAGCTCCCAGTGGGCAAAAATAATATCTCATTTGTCTTCTCTGCATTTTGGACAGTGAACAGCCCCAATCCCGCGATTAGGTACCTCTCCTCTGTGCCTGTTTCTGTCCTCTGCCTTCCCCATCAGTGAATGAGCCCCCAGGGGCTAGGGAACATGTCTCTTGCATCTATCTATCCCTCCATCTAGCACAGAGTTTGGCATCCTTCAAAGATTGTTCGTGGAATCAACACATTAGTGCATTGGCATATGGCTAAGATTCAAACAATTTCTATGTTGATTTGAAAACTGGAAGGAGAAGGCCTGGGCTCTGAGTCTGGAAACCAGAACAACCAGTAGGTTTAAAGGCTTTAGTGGGGCTTGGAAAGCTAAAAATGTAGCAGAAGTCGTGGTTTTAACCAGTGAGTGGCCACAGCTGTGGTCCTGGGAGTGGGCCGGCTACCTGAACACATAGACATGTTTGAAGACACTTGCTATTTGGGGGCAGCTGCTTTCTTCAACCACAGACACAGAGTTGAAGAGCCAAGAGAATTTTACTTTTCTGAGATTGGTGAATTCATATCTCTGTGTTTGAGCACGGACTGCACAGACCCTGAAGCCGGGCTACCTGGATCCCAGGTCTGACACTTACCAGTTGTGCAACCTTGAGCAAGTTACAAAACCTTTTTGTGCCTGTTTCCGTTTATATAAACAGGGATCCTAATTCACTATGGTACTTCCACCACCCACACACTGCCATCAGGTTGATTCTGACTCATAGTGACCCTATAAGGCAGAGTAGAAGTGCCCCATAGGGTTTTCAAGGCCATAAATCTTTATGGAAGGAGGCTGCCTTATCTTTCTCCTGTGGAGTGGCTGGTAGATTTGAACTGCTGACCTTTGGGATAGCAGCCAAGTGCTTACTTAACCACTGCACCACCAGGGCTCCTTCTAAACGATGTAATATATATGAAGTACATTTGGCATAAGGCACAGCATTTTACAGTTCCCAAAGCCCATTCATCTATGTCATTCAATCTGAGGTCATTACCACTGTCACAAGAGATCAGATGACTCAAGGATACACAGCTGATGGTGGCAGAGGTGGGACTTTAACTCCCATCCTCTGTCTCCTGGGACAAAACTCCTGCCACCCTTCTCTCATTCTTTCATTGGCTTAAAACCAAGATCTTTTTTTTTGGTGAAAATATACACAACCAAAGATACACCATTTCAACAATTTCTACGTGTACAATTCAGTGACATTGATTACATTCTTCAAGTTGCACTACCCATTCTTGTTATCCTTTTCCAAATTATTCCCCGACCAGTAACATAAGCTCACTTCCTCCTAAGCTTCCCATCCAACCTTTCGAACTGCCGTTGTCAATTCGATCTCACATATATAATTCTTTAAAAGAGCACAATGCTCAAAGCAGATGTATTTTACTAATCAAGAGAAGCTATTTTTTGGTTCAAAGAAGACTTCAGGGGATAGTTTTGTTTTAAGGTTCAAAGTCCAAAGATTATCTCGGCAATAGTTTCAGGGATTCATCCAACAAAGATCTTTGCTTTGATCAGTGGCATTGTTGGGACCCAGTCCAAGGATACACTTTAAGAAGTGATTCAATGAGAACTCTGCCTGGGGGCGAGTTTGCACTGTCCTTGGGGGCTGGTGGCCTCACACCAATCCATAGATCTGATGTCTCTTCCAGAATGCAAGCTTCTTGCAAAAGGAGAGAGAACCCAGGTGCCACACATAGGACTAATGATTGAAAACAATGCTGGGGAAGTGCATCTGACTCTGCCTTCTTAGCAAATATCCCTTTCCATCAAAGGTGACAGAGCATAAACTAAGTTTTTCAATTACAGGCTCCCTGTTTGCCAACACGCCTACAGGAAACTGCTCAGGAAGTCTGATAAGAATTACACAATTTCAGCACAAATTAAGTGAGTCTTACCTTGAATAACACAATGGCATAGTCATATATTAATGCAGGATCCTCGGTCTCCAGCGCGCCCTTGGCATACCACTCGATTGCTGCCTCAGGGTTCTTGGCCACGCCTTGCTGCCCCCAGAACAGCATCTGGGCCAATCTTTGCTGAAAGACAATAGCAATTCAGAATGATGACTTTCCTTGTAATGCTTAATATAGACTTTTAAAGGCAGAAGGAAAAACACTGGAGTATGTTCTTACATTGAGAACCAATTATTTAGCTAGACATCCCTCATCTTCTGGTATAGACTGAATTGTGCCCCCCACACCAGAATATATGAAAACCCTAATCCCTGTTCCTATAAATAGGACCCCATTTGGAAAAAAGGGTTTTCTTTTGTTATGTCAATGAAGACATGCCAGAGTAGGATGGTTCTGAAGCCTAATTACTTCTGAGTGGTGTCTCATAAATAGAAGATGCAGAAACCGACGCACATGGGGAAGACAGATGTCACCTGAGGACCCATCTACAAGCAAAAGAACATGAAGGATTACTGGCAGACACCAGAAATGAGGAGAGAGGCCCACAGAAGGAACTGACATGGCAGAGACCCCCTGATTTGGACTACTAGTCTCCAGAAATATGAGAAAATAAATTTTTGTTCATTAAAGCTACATTTGTGGTATTTTTGTTTTGGCAACACTAAGAAACTAAGACATCTTCCAAGCGGGGGTTAAAGTCCTGAAGGAAGACTTGTACAAATATAAATCTTTAACACAAGGCAGAAACGGTGTGTGTGTGTGTATCTGCTTCACCCCGTACCGGAGCTGGGTGGCACTTGGTCAACAATCACAACTCTCTCCTCAAATTCCTCTTCATTTTTGAGATATTCCCTGCTGTCTTGGCCCAGTGAAGACCATGGCACTCTCTCTGTACACCGTAAGGCTTTATAGCACTTATCAATCTTCCCCTGTCACATCACATGGCTAACTCCATTAGACTCGAGGTTGTGAGATGTTATTCAAGATGCTATTTGTAATTGCCCTCTGCCCTCACCCAGAAGAGCCTAGAACACAGAAGCTACTCAACAAAGACTTGCTGAATAAAGAAAGAAGGAAGACATGCCCACTGTTAAGAAAGTTAATGCAAGCTCTGGAGGACCCAGGAAATGTCTCTAGAAGAGGCATTTCCAGAACTATGCACTGGAATTCCTTCCTGTGCTAGAAAGACTGCAGGCCAGGGACAGGTGTCCAAGAATGGGGACGGGGAAATGTTTGTTAACATTCTGACCCCATGTGGGTCCCTTATTCTTTCCTTCTTTTTTTCATTGCTGTTGAAATTATGCACAGCAAAACATACACCAATTCAACAATTTCCACATGTACAATTCAATGGCATTGATTACATTCTAGAAGTTGTGCAACCATTCTCACTCTCCTTTTCCGAATCGTTCCTCCCGCATTGACATAAACTCACTGGCCCCAAAGCTTCCTATTTAAATTTTCAAGTTGCTGTTGTCAATTTGATCCCATGTAGATAGTTCTTTAAAAAAGCACAATGTTCAAACCTGGCTTTCCTTCTTTTTGTCCTTCCCCTCATTTCCTTCTCTTCCTTCTTCCACCTAAATACTTAAAACTTTCAGCCAAGTATCCCCTGAAAAACTAAGGCAACCCCTCCAGAGGGGTGGGAGACCTATTCGAAAAGAATGCTTGAGTCTCTGAAATGTTTGCTTTGCCAATGCTTCTGATTCTTTTCTTTCCCTTTCTCATCTCTGATCTTCTCCCTGCTTAGCAGCCCCAAAGGCTCTTCCTTGCAGTCCTCTGCTCACCAGCAGCACTAAACAAAAGCTGAATCCTTCCTGTGGGAAGGAGGCTTCCTCTGGATGCAATCAGCCTTAACCAGCTCCCACCAAGGGCCTGCCTCTATCGTGAAATCAACGAAAGGAAACAGAGAATGTTCTCCCAGCCTTCTGCCTTTTCATGTCCTCTTAAAAGTCTATTCAAAAGACAAGAGATGTTTAACAGGTAAGGTTGATCCTTTTGGGATCACATGCCATACATGATTCTCTTCTCCTGGCTAAATTCACAGTCCTTGATGCCCATCTAGTCTTTCCTGGTCCTGGAGATGCCTCTTTTTATTTCTACCTGATGTATCAAAGTATCTGATAGTAGTCCTTAGGGCTGCTCATAAGTGCTGAGTCTCTCTCTCCTCTGAGTACTTGGTAGGACCACACTTCTAGCCCCCTTGTAATTAAGAACAGCCATGCACTGGCTGTGGCCAACGAAGTGTGACAGGTGACTTGGGCCACTTCTGAGCAGGAGCTCTCAGAACCGGCCTGTGATGCACCACAGCCATCACCCAGCTGCAGTGGTCTTGGAAGCACATGTTGAGATGACTCCCCTATCAGCTTGGGCTTCTAAAGGCGTGCAAGAGCAGAGCCCCTGCCAACCCACATTGGATGTGTAGAATGAGCAAGAAATAAACCAGTGGTGTTTTCGGCCCCTGTGATTTGAGATATTTGGTTACTGCAGCATGTGGTTGTTGTTAGTGGCCGCTGAGTAGGCCCTGACTCATGACAACCCTATGCACAATGAAACCAAGGACTGCTTGGTCCTGTGCCATTCCCACGATCGGCTACAAATCAGACAGTTGTGATTGATAGGTGTTTGTTTTTTTACTGGCTGATTTCCAGAAGTAGATCACCAAGCCTTTCTTCCTAGTTCGACTTAGTCTGGAAACTGCAGGAATCTGTTCGGCATCACTGCAACACACGAGCCTCCACTGACAGACAGGTGGTGGCTATGCATAAGTTCATCGGCTGGGAATCGAACCTGGGGGTACTGTATGGAAGGCAAGAATTCTACCACTGAACCACCACTGCCCTCTACTGCAGCATCCCTGGTCTATTATGACTGACGGACCCACCAATCCAGTGGAGTGTCCTCTTACCTGAGCTGCTGCATTGCCTCGGGTGGCTTCATGCTTCAACCACATAAAGACGTCTCCATCTTCCTTGGTTTGTACCTTGAGTATTTCATCATCTTTCAGTCGAATTGTTTCAACATATGCCTGAAAGAGGAAGAAAGGGATGAAGAAATAAAGGGAGGCAGGTCAAGGGAGGAGGGAAGAAGAGAAAATGCCCAAATAACATGGGCATGCAAAAGTCATGACATTATATATTCTTAAACCAACAATTACTCCAGCAAAAATTCAATGAACAGTTGAAATATGAGGCATGTCTCTAATACAGTAAGATCAAATTCTTTTTAAATGACCATATCACATCTCAGGTATCGGAATGAGTGTTTATTCCTATCCAAGTTTTTGCCTTGGGAGGCCAAAATTTATTCTGCTTTCACTTCTATCACTCAAGCTTGTCCAGAAGTCCACATTGGGCAACTGATTTTAGAGTCAGATTACACACAACATTGAAAAAAGACAAATCAATATTTTCTAAGTATAACCTTCTTTCTTTCTTTTTTTTTTTTTTATCCCAAAGTGTTCTTATCCTGCATGACTAACCCCTTTTATTTAGCAGGCTCAGCTTCAAATGACTTTTGGATATTTCCAAAAATTAAATCTACCCTGAAAAGGAGAGGGCCTGTTACCTCCAAGGACGCGAAGAAGAATGTGCCAGAGGCTCTAAAGACAATTCCAAAAGGAAAGTTCAAAAAACGTTTTGAATTTGCACACAGCCTCCCAGGTATCTGACTTCTTTGAAGAAAATAAGACTCATTTCGGTGTATAAATTTTGGCTGCTTATCAAAAACCAGTCCCGTTGTTTCATCGTCTCTGCTTACGCACGAGGCTTTAACGGTGCCGTGAGGGGCTCTTGGAGAGGGCTTTCATGCCCAGCACAGATGGTGAAAGAATTGGATCGGGCCTTGTTGGGGAAAGAAGCCTCAGAGAACAAGGAGTCAGGCCTGATTTCCCCTCTGACCCTCTTTGTTGGTTAGTTAAGAAAAGTCTTCAGAATCACAGACTTGAATCTGCAGCCCCATTCCTGAGAATGTCCCTCAGCTGCCTCCTCCACTGTGGCTGCATGGAGCCAGCAGTCCCTTTCAAGGACGTAGGGGGCTGAGAGTTCCTGAGTGGCGAAAACTCTTAAGCCTTCAATTACTAGCTGAAAGGTTGGTGGTTCGAACCCACCCAGAGGTGCCTTGGAAGACAGGCCTGGCAATTTGCCTCCGAAAGCCTTAAAACCCTGTGGAGCAGTTCTACTGTGCACACTGCGTTGCTATGAGTCGGAGTCGACAGGACTGCAACTAACGACAACAGCAACTAGGGGCTGAGATGGGTGTAGAGCCTTGGTAGTAACTGAGACTTGGGGACTGTCCCAGGATTCAGAACCCAGCCGGTAGCAATTTCTGCTGGGTGTCTTATCTAGGGAGGCCACCAAGTTGATGTCAACCATCAGAAGAATGATGCCCACTACCATTCTGGAACTTACTCTGAACCAGGTACTTAACATGTTTCTTCCATTTCATCTTCACAACAGGTAGGCAACTCAAGTACCATTGTCCCCAATTTATAGGAAAAGAAATGGAGGCTCAGAAGGTGAAACAATGAACCCAAGGTCACACTTGTAAAGCTGGCACTGGACACCAGAATGGTTTGACTCCAAAGACAGGGAGGGCCCTTACCCACCCCTCCATGAGGTCACCCTCTTGAGGGAAGGCTCTGGAATCCCATCTGGGCACAAGCTACTGTATCTGGTTCTCTCTGCAAAGTGTATGACCAATGACCCCAGGGTCACTTTATACTTTGCAATCAACCCGGAATTGGGCTGGAACTGGTGCTGCTCTGATAGGGAATTATCAGCTGCGGATGTTTTGCTCAACTGGAGAGTTTGGTTGTTTTGATTTTTGGTTGTTTTTCTTCTTTTTTTTTTAATTGTACTTTAGATGAAGGCTTACAGAGCAAATTAGTTTCTCACTAAACAATTAACACACGTATTTTTGTGACATTGGTTGTCAACTGTTTTTCTTCTTGTTTCGTTTTCCCCTCCTTTTCCTTCTCTTTGTCATGGGACTTGAATGAAAGACATAACAAATGAAACACAGTTCCTACCCTGCAGGGATTTAAATTTAATTAGGTGTTTCACCATCAATACCCCCGTTTTACATATGTGGGGGCTAAGGTCCAGAGAGGTTAAGTAACTTGCTCAAGTCATATATTTAGCTTTTTCAATTTAGAAGTCAAATGTAGGCCAGCTGGCTATGGAGCCCACACTCTTTATACCAGTCTCACAAGTCTGCAAAGGACTTGATGCGTCTGGGCTGAAGCCAACGGTGTTGGGTGAAGGCCACATCTCATGGCAGAACCAGAGCAACTGTGCATATAACTTTGTGAAGAAGAAACGCTTTTGTCTTTTGTAACCCTGTCCCTTGACCCAACCTTCTCTCCCTTCTCCCCATCAAGCTTTGCAGCAGGGTGGGGCCATTCAGAGCAAGATGTTTTAAACCAGACCAACAGGAACTAAATTCTAATTTGCCAGTAACTAGCTGTGGGCCTTGGGCCAATTGCTTTATTTAGCTGAGACTCAGTTTCTGCATCTATAAAATGGAACTTAGCATGCCACCTGCTATATCAAAAGCATTCAACATGTTAGCCATTATTTTTTTATAGTTCAAAGAGTCAGGAAGACCAGGATCCAAATCTAGGCTCTACTGCTCATTTGTTGTGTGACTTTGGACAAGTTCTTTAGCTTCTCTGCGTCTTACTTGCCTCATCTGTAAAATGGGAGTCACACTCATACCGGCCTCATAGGGTCGCATAAGGAGTAAATGAGATTGTTTATAAAGAACTTAGCAGAGGGTCTGGCACACAGCAAGTTCTCAGTAAATGGTAACTCGTCACTTTTAGGGCTGTAGTTCATTCAAAAGTGTACAAGGCTGAGAGCAGTTTAGAATATTAACCCTTCTATTGGCATCTGCGGTTTCGTACACCTGAAAGCCTTATGTCTTAAGGACAAAGATCTATCTAAGAGCTCTTGAGCATTACAAAATGAAAGGAATCGAAATTGGGACAAGGGTGCTGGAGCCAGAAATGTTTTACAGAGCCTGTACTGTGTGCTGGGCTCTACTCCCATCTGTCATGTGGATTAACTAATTCAAGTTGTAACAACCCTGTGAGGTTCAGTCCATCATGATGCCCATTTCACAGGCAAGGGACTGAGACAGGCAAGAGGAATTATCCAAGCTTTTACCCAATGAACAGTAGACTTGGGATCTGAACCCAGGCAAACCTGGCCCTGGAGCTCACAGGCTTAACCACTACACCACACTGCATGCCACACCCAGGCAGGTGATTGCCTCTCCAAAGCTCCAGGGTCACCGTTGCAGCAGCTGGCATCACATCAGAGTTACATACTGAGGCCTGCTGGGGAAGCCAACCGACTGTAAAGACAACAACCCTAGAGAAGGAACCGCATTCCGTTGTTTATTTGTTCAAACAAGATTTTGTGACCTGGATATAATGCCTTGGCGGAAAAGGCGACCAGGCCAGGAAGAAGCTGAAGTGAAGAGAAGCAATGGCGGGGGCAGGGAGGAGAGTAGGGTGGGCTATAGCAGGAAATGAGACCTCAGGCTGACCAGTTCAGGGGATCTTCTGTAGCTTCAGGGGGGTTCTTTTTGTTGCTGTGTTATGGAACCAGTGTCACTAGAATCAGGCCACCACTCGTCTGTCAGTTTGCACTTTGGTGGCCTGCGCATTGCTATGATGATGAAAGCTATGCCACTGGTATTTTAAATACCAGCAGCGTCACCCATGGTGGAAGGGTTTCAGCGGAACTTTCCGACCAACAGACTAGGAAAAAAGGTCTGGCAATCTACTTCTGGAAATTGGTCAATGAAAACCCTATAGACAACAGAATATTGTCCAACGTGCTTGCTTTGAACACCTCATCAGGAAGGATCAGTTGCTGGAGGAGGACATCATGTTTGCTGATGTAGAGGGCCAGTGAGGGCAAGGGAGACCCTCAGTGAGATGGGTTGGTACAATAGTCACAGTGATGGACCTGAACATGCTGGCGATGGTGAGGATGATACAGAACCAGGCAATATTTCATTCTATGGTACATAAGGTCGCCATCAGTTGGAACTGACTTTATGGTAGCTACCTAGAATCAGGAATTCAGAATTCAAAGCTGTGGCTGGTCAGCCTACAGACTACAAAGGGTAGTTGTTTATATCAGCTGTGTCATTGGTTACAGGAAAAGAGTGAGAGAGAAAGATGGAGAGGGTGAAGAAAGTGGTAGAGACAGAGAAAGGAAGAGAGAGAAGAATGGAGGAGAGAAAGAAGACAAGGGTTAGAGAGAAAACAGAAAACGAGGCAAGGACAGAAAGAGGGGAGAGAGATCAAGACAGAGAGGAAGGGGGTCAGAGAGGAAGGAAGAAAGGAAGACAAAAGAAGGTAGGAAGAAAAAAACCCGCCAACTCTGCAGCTGGGGAGCGAAGGTTCTCTACAGCCTCACCTTTTCCAGAAGTATCTGCTTTTTCCAGAGTTGTGCAGTGTTCGGCCAGCTCTCCTGAGAACTCAGGAGCAGGCCTGGCAAGAAGGGGCAATCTCATAACCTACACTTAAACCACCTACATCCACTAACCTCCTTCAGGGCTTGTCCGAGCTACCATTAGGAACCTGCCTCTTAGGGTGTTTCAAATCAACTATAATATTCGGCTCCCAATAGGGAGTACACGTTTTCTTTGTCGAAATCTGGCATTTTAGGGCTTTTAAAGTAAGAATGGGGAAATATCAGCTGTAACGAAGAAGTGACAGGGAGATGAATACCCAAGATTCCCCAGATGTAGGATGTCATACACAAACGACGTGTTGAATGCAAAAGAGGCAGAGTTTAAAGCCGCATGTTCTGAGTACTTGCTGCCAGCAGTGAAACATTGGTCCCATCAAAAACATCAGAGTCAACAGGGCATTGTAATCATTTTACGTCCATCCCTGGATGCTCTGCACGTACCGCTCACGGCATTAACAAACACCAATGGAGCGCTGGGCACTGGGGTCACCAGGTGAATGAGACAAGGTCCCTGACTCAGGAACTTGTGGTTTAGTGGGGGTGCCAGCTTCATCACCCTGTACACAATACCTGTCATAAGAACAAGGACAGAGACGTGCCCATGTGTTGTGATAGCACAGCAAAGGGGTAATTCAGTAAGGCTTCCTGGAGGAGGAGGTGATGTCAGAGTCAAGTGTTAAAGTAGGAGAAGGAGTGAGCAGGCAAAGGGGAGGTAACCCAGGTTTTACATTATAATTATCTGAGGAGCTTTGGAAAAATATACACTTATACATACGTTGTTGTACGCTGTCGAGTCTATTCCGACTCATAGTGACCCCACAGGACAGAGTAGAATTGTTCCATAGAGTTTCCTAGGCTGTAATCGTTATGGGAACAGATCACCAGGTCTTTTCTCCCGTGAGGCACTGGTGTGTTTGAACTCCAGGCCTTTCAATTAGTAGCCAAGCACTTAACTGTTGCGCCACCAGGGTTCCTTATATACACACAAACGCATAGTACATGTCCAGGCTCCACCCCATGTCACTTCAACAAGACCCTGGGAGTAGAGCCTGGGCAGAGGTATCCTTTAAGCCTGCAGGTGACTGACGTGCAGCCAGGTTTTACTGTGCTGTAGACAGTCCACTCCAACCTTAGAAAGAAGAGAAAGGAAAAGGACCAAGACTGGGGATAGGTGGAAGGTTGTGAAAGCAGTTTGGGAGGGAGATGATGAAGGGCAAATTTAGGGAGCCACAGTAGGGATGGAGATGGGGAGGAGAGAGAAATTGGCATGTCGAGCTGTTAGAGGCATTGCCATGGAGTCGAATTCTGACTCATAGTAACATTATAGGACAGAGCAGAACTGCCCCATAGGGTTTGCAAGGTACCACATCTTTCTCTGGCGGAGCATCTGGTGGGTTCAAACCACCGACCTTTCAGTTAGCAGCTGAACGGTTAACCACTGCACCACCAGGGCTCCTTTGATAGGATGATGAGGGGATGGAAGATGACTCATTTTCTAGCATGGACAATGGTGCCATAAGTTGAGGTGTTTATGGGGAACAGAGAAGATGAGATGGTTCTGTTTGTACTATGTTATGATTGCAGATGTGGGGTTTGTAAAAGAAATCTCAGCCGGAGAGAAAGGTTTGTATGTCATTAGTATGTGGTTTTTGTTGCTAGCTGCTGTTGAGTGGGCCCCAGACTCACGGCCATCCCATGCACAGAACAGGCAGTCCCCAGATTACTAACGAGTTCCGTTCTTAAGTCTGTTTTTAAGTCAAATTTGTACGTAAGTCAAAACAGTAGCTAACGTCAGTTAGTCAAATGTTTGTCTTACTATATAATATATAGTGTACCTTTCTATGCATAGAAAACATTAAAGAAAGATAGGTACACTAAAACACTTTTAACAAAATAATACAGTAATAACAATAATAGTGTTTTGACGTGTGTTGCAAGGTAGCACACGTTTGTTATTACAAACCATCGTATATACCTTGAATTTTTCATACAATAGCTTTTATAGGGGTTGATTCATAACTACTGGCGGTACGGAAGTCAGAGATTTGTAACCCAGGGACTGCCTGTTGAACAAATGCTGCCCAGTCCTGTGCCACTGCCATGATCAATGTGGATCAGACCTCCGTGATCCATAGGGTTTTCACTGGCTCATTTTTGGAAGTAGATGGCTACGCATTTCTTCATAGTCTGTCTTAGTCTGGAAGCTTCACTGAAACCCATTCAGCATTGCAGTAACATGCGAGCCTCCACTGACAGAGGGGTGGTAGCTGTACAAGAGGTGCATTGCCCAGGAATCGAACCCAGGTCTCCCACATGGAAGGCGAAAATTATGTGGAGGGCAGTTGAAACCAGGAGTATGGATGAGACTGCAGCCTTCCCTTCCGGAAGGCGTACAAAGAGAAGAATGGAAGCTGGAGAGTGAACTTTGAGGAAGAGCAACATGTAAGAGTGGAACAGAGGAAGTGGAATTTATTTTCGATTAAGCCACGAAAACAAACAAGCTAAAAAAAATTTGCCATCCTCCTTCTGTTGAACCTGAAGCAAGGTCCCACTAAATCATTAAGAAGTGACATGAAATGAGATTACTAGTAATGAAGATGAAAAGATGCAAACCACAAGTTACATAAAAAAAGAAAATGAAACAGGAATCAAGAAAAGGAGTTATTGCCGGATCCTTGGTTTGTTAATTAGAGGTCTGGCTTTCCATATCTCCTCATTTGCTACGTGCTGCTGGTGAATTAATAGATTTCTGCACAAAAGGACATTTAAATCAACATATGACACCTGCTTAAATTCTCAAGAAGCCATTAATTACATCTTCTGAAGAAAATGAGCTATGATGCCATTCTCCTAACTGTATAATTCCTACCCAGGCTTCTTAATCATACGGCTTCTCAGCTGCAAGATGGATCTTTTCTATTCATCTCCTCTGGTTCTGACCAATTAAACATTTTCTTTCATAATCATAACATTTCATATGCCAAATCTTCAAAAGAAAAGGAGCTTGTTAGCAACATACCATTTCCTGTTGCTAATTTATGCTGAGTGAGGTTTCTTAAAACTCTGATATGTATAGAACATTATTACCACATGCAGGCTTATTAGCAAGACAACAGCAATATTACTTCGTGGCTTGATTTTGTACAAGTATTTTTTCAGGATCGTGATTTTTTGGGAAAAACCTTTATCAATTAATTAATTAATTCCCGTCAAACCGAGGTCCAATTCCGCACATATCTTACATACACTGACAGAACACAAATGTACAAATGGGAAGGATGTGTAAATTCATTCAGAAGGAGCCATTATTTTCTAAAGGAATTAAGATGCCGATATAGGCAGCCTTTTGATGTTTTACCACGAGTCATTTTTCGTGTTCACTGACAGCCTATATCTTTGAGTCCCACTTACTTCGTAATTGTACAGTCGCCATTGTTGCTTTCCTTTCCAGAAACCATCCATTCCCCAATCATCAAAGGACAAGTTCTCTGCACTGTTGATTTCTAAGTCCAATCCAGTAGCAGAGCAGGGGAGACAGGGAGACAGTGGCCTGCTTCCTGTTTGTGGCTCAATCTGAGATTCAATAGTCCTGACCTAGCCAAGCCTACCCCAAGCCTGGCTCACCAGGCACAAACAGAGGAAATGAAGAGTTGATGATATGGATGAAGGCCAAATCCACCACACCCATTCATTTACACATGGTTTATTGCTGTTAAAATCCGGCCACCCCATTCATTTACATACTGTCTATGCAGAGATGAGCAGTTGCTACAGAGACTGTATAAGCCCCCAAAGCCTAAAATATTTACTATCTGCCCTTTTACAGAAAAAAAATTGCCAACCCTTTGTATAGACTATGATACTTCTTCTCAACATGAGTGCCTCAAGTTCCACGATTATCAACGTACAGGTAGTCTCTGACTTGCAATGCACTCGACGCATTCAAGTTATTACGAACCACACTTACAGCTGCCAGTTTTTTTTCATATCTTGTCATTAGTAATATGTACTACATACAATGTTGAAGCACATAATTTACGATGTTATCATTCTCAGGTGTTCACTCGCAGGTGTTCAATGTTATGATTTATAGGTACTGATGATAAAAGGCAATAATGATGAAAACTAAAAAGAAAAAAAAAATACGGTATTCAACTTATATCAGAACCGACATAACAAAGTCGTCGGAATGGAACCCAGTTGTGAATCAGGGCCCACCTGTATCTTAAATTCTTTTCTGAAGAAAAAGAGTATATAAAGATCCATTGCAATAAGCCAACCATCTCATTGTCTCCTTCCATTGGTTGCAGGTCTGCACCATTCAGAGGCAGCTTTCATTTTATCCTTACACTATCGCCTTTACCAATATTAACACCAGCCATGGAGTCGATTCTGATTTATGGCCCCATGTGTGTCAGAGTAGAGCTGTGCTCCTTAGGGTTTTCAATGGTTCAGTTTTCAAAGCAGATCAAGGCCTTTCTTCCCAGACGCCTCTGGGTGGACTCAAACCTCCAACCTTTTGGTTAGCAGCCAAGCGCATTAGCCGTTGGCACCGCCCCGGGACTCCTATCTTACTTATACTTCATTATTTCCTGTCCTCAAAAGAAGTCTGGAAACAACCCATGGGTTGGTCTAACATAACACATAGCTTTTTTGTGGCAGATGTGAGCCACCAATTTCTTAGACACCTGCAGTGAGTCAATAAGATTTGGGAGCCTGCAAAATTAAGGGCTGGAATTAGTGCTTCTGGTCCCGTCTCTGATCCAGGATAGGGTGGAGCCTTCAAACATTACATGCTGTTGGACATCTGGGGGCACTAAGTTAGCAGGGTTCATGTGATGGGGACAGATGTCTCTCAAGTCACCCAGCAGTGGAAACATGGCTGGGTATGGAGCTTGCTTCTGTAGATCATAGACCCTGACTGATCATTATATACTGAGAAAAGGCGTTAGCTTACTTCCCCCACTGTACTCAATCCCCTCTAACATTTGGGGACCCTATCACCTCACAGGCTCTTAGAACAATGACAAGATGCCTATGCCCTTGCTGCAGATTTTTTTGCAAAATCAAAACCTGTTCAGGTCCAAATCCACCCTTGGTATACCAGAACTCCCACTCATGCAAAGGTTTTCATGCATGGATGTAGAACTGTACCTGCATTCAGCCCAAGAACACAGTCAGGAAATAAAAATTAGAGAGTGCAAGAAAGCCTTTCTCTCCATTAGAGTACGGGCATCCTCCGAAAGCCAAGGACTAAACCAATCAGGGGTGCAGGCACTTCACAAAATTGTCCAAGAAGTCTTGGTAAACAGGGCCATAACCATCTCCATGCATTTTTCTCTCGTACCTGATCTCCTTGTAGCGTGTGCTGGTCCAGGGGCGTCTTCATGGCAATGTTGCTGTAGTAGGCATAGGACAGTTCCGAGTCCAGGTGGTAGTTGTCAATGCCCTGGTAGTGTTTGTACCCAAGATTCATTGAAGATAGCCTCTCGCTGCCCTGCCCTCCAATCAAACTATACAACATGCCCTGTTAGGAAGAAATTGACCAAAATTTCCTAAGATTGTAGATGAAACCCGTAAAAACCAAACCCATTGCTGTTGAGTTGATTCCGACTCACAGTGACCCTATAGGACAGAGTAGACCTGCCCCACGGAGTTTCCAAGGAGCACTGGTGGATTTGAACTGCCAACCTTTGGGTTAGTAGCGTAGCTTTTAACCACTACACCACACTGAAATGCCAGCCGGTCCCGTCTCTATATATAAGCCCAGCCAACCCAGATGCATGTTGACTTGCCTTTTTTTTTTTAATAAATCTTCAAAAAGAAACCAGTCCAGCTTCTAATTGTTTATAAATTTCCAGCATTTGGTGCTTCCTAAGATCTAAGAGAATATTGTCTAATACAGTGCTGAAGATGATCCATCTAGGTTAGAAGGCACTCGAAACGCACAGTGGCGGTAACAATGGACTTGAGCATACCAATGATCATGAAGATGGCACAGGACTGGGCAACATTTCATTTTGTTGTACGTGTAGTCACCATGAGTCGAAGCTGATTCGATGGCAACTAACAACAACATCTAAAAGCTTAAAATTCCCTGACTTGGTACATGGTAAAAATGGGGGTCATCCCCTCACTTCTCTTAGGACATCCCTCTGCATTTGCCAACTATTCCAAAGATCCCTGTTCTGCCCCAGCTACGTCATCTATGGCCAGGTGGTCTGAATCTGGCCATGTCACGCCTCACACTCCCAGAATGTTAGTGTTGGAAGGGTCACATAGACACCTGCAACACAGCCAGTGCTAGAATCTTCTACGCTATTCCACCTTTGCAGGGTCTGCCTCAGGGATTCAAAAAAATGTATCATCAATCAGTGGCACCTATAAACCAGAGACACCTACAAACAAATCATTGAAAAGGAACATAGAGCCATCTGGGCAGATCTAAACTATCCATATTGTTGCTGCAGGTGTTAGTTGCTATCGAGTCAATTCAATTCTAACTCAGGGTGACCCCTTGTGTACAGAGTAGAACTGGCCCCTACAGGGCTTTCAAAGCTGTAACCTTTTGGAAACAGATCGTCAGACACTTTTCAGCTGGTAGTCAAGTGCTTAACCACTTACACCACTCAGGGACTCCAAACTACCTACACTGTCTGAGTCACCCCAAACTAACGATAAATAATCAAGTGTGCAAATCTGAAACCAAACATGAAAGGAAACATTTAGTAGAACTTATGAAAATGTGATTCCAAGTGTTAGGCAACCGCATGATAAATTTAGATTCAAAACCAAAAATGAAACTCTCTGGCACGGTTTTTCTTTCAATGGTTGGGTCAAGATGTGAAAATATCTTGACTAGGGGTTCAAGTGGCTTCACTTAGCTAAAAAAGTAATCTAGGGTAATGGTCACACAGCCAGAGTATTTGCAAGAATTGATTGTTCTGGAAAGACTGGGATTCTGGTAAGCCCTGCCCAAACTGTTCCTTCGGCAATATATCAATATACAAATATACCAGTGTATATCAAATATGTAATATACCAAAATCCATGTCCAGGAATGGGTGAAATGGCCTTTTTCACTCACAGAAAGCAGGGGATCCTGTAGTTAACACAGCCTCAGGACGTTTGTCTCGGGTGTAAAGAATTTCAAAGCACTCCAGGCAGCTGCAATACAACCAGTTCTATCGGGGCAAGAGAGCATTACTCTGCAAATATAACACTGGTGACCGCTGTGCCCGGAACCCGTGAAATATCTACCTGCAGCTGGTCCTGGGGTACATTTAATCCAGTTTCATAAAAGACTGTGAGGTAGTAGGAAGCTTTATGGTATCCACAGCAGCTGGAATCCATCAGAAAGGGGACGACAGAGCTAATTTGGTGAAGCCCATCAACGCTGGAGAGTCTCTTTATAGCCTTCTCAAATATCCTCGCACCGATTTCTAATATGAATTCATTCGAGTTTCTTGGCACTGTAAATAACACAATTCAGAGCACACAAAATTAATTACCATGGGATCGACGCAGCTTTAGAAAGAAGAGGGGAAAAGCCAATTAAACCACCTGAGTTATTGATACGGCTGGGCTTGCAATGCCGTGAGATACACCACCTTCTGGGGAGGTAAATTAAATCCTTTGGGGATGCCACGGTGTCATTCCATAAATAGCTTTTTTCTTTGGCACTAAATGACAGTCTAGTGTCCTGGGAAAATGAATGTGCCTTATATAGCCGAGAAAGCGCCTCCAGAGAGTAATTTACTCAGCGAAACTCACCACCAAATCACGACCACTGACTGAAACTTCCACAGATATTTTTTTTTTTTTGCTTCTCTCTAGGACTTTCTGAAGAAGAATGTATTTCATCTCAGAAATAGTTCCTAGGTGCTGCCCTAAAAAGTTGAGCAAAAGGTCCTTATTTTGAGATGCTTGTCATCTTTCGCCTCCGGTTTTTCCCAAGGATGTCTACATACAGTAAAAAGTATGAGTCAACTTTTACTGAGGATTTACCAGACCAGTTGCCGTCAAGTCGACTCCAGCTCATGGTGACCCCATGTACGTCAGAGTCAAACTGTGCTCCGTAGGGCTAACAACATGCCAAAGACTGAGTTAAATGTCTCATGTCGATTATGTCATTAAATTTTATGAGGTAGGTACTAATATTATCTTTCCTACTTTTCAGATGAGGAGATTGAGGCTGGAAAAAATCAAATACCTTGTCCAGGGTTGTAAAAGCTGGTAAGTGGCTGAGTCAGGCCTTTAACCTGGTTTTGAAATTCACCCTGCTACGCTTACCTCCTGATGAACTAGCAACCAGTTGTCTTAATGAGTAACTTACTACCATGGATACAGACCTGTTTATCCAACAGCTTTAAGCTATATGATGCTTCCTTTTGCATAACCCTCCCATTAATCTATAAACCGATAAGCATTTAAGCCCAAACCACCAAGTTATACAGCCCTATCACATGGCTACAACTGCTAACCAAAAGGTCCACAGTTCAAATCCACCAGCTGCTCCCTGGAAACTCTATGGGACAGTTCTGCTCTACAGGGTCGCTGTAAGTCAGAATTGACTCGACAGCAGTGGGTTTGGTTTGGTTTGGTTTTATCACATAAGTGTTACAGTCTCTTCTTAATTCTTATTTTGTCTGCATTATTCACAGTCATTATTGACTAATTCAGTCAATGAAGTTTACATTCTATCATGTGCAAGGTACTATTCTAGATGTTATATTGCAAAAGATCATGTAAGATTGCACAGCTATTATTTATACTTTAAAGAGATATAGTCAACTTATTTAAGATTAAAATTTTATCTGCCTACAAACTGTCAAGTCCAATATTTTTCTTTTCTCTTCTTCATCAAAATTAAAAATACTACTAAAAACTTTCAAGAGGCAACAAGAGACTCACTCTTTATCAGTCTCCACCAAAGAATGAACACAGAAGAATTTTAGTGTGGAAAAACTTGGAGGAGAAGGTTTGGGGTTGGGTTATCTTATGGGTTAAACTGTTTCTCCCCTCAAAAAGATATGTTGAAGTCCTAAGCCCCGGTACCTGCGAATGCGACCTTGTTTGGAATTAGGTTCTATGCAGACGTAATTAGTCAAATTTACACGTGGTGTCCTTATAAAAAGAGAAGAGAAGCAGACGCGGACATACGCAGAGAGAAGATGGCCGTGTGAAGGAGGCAGAGGCTGGAGTTACGCTAGCACAAGTCAAGGAGTACGAGGCTACCGGAAGATGGAAGAGACAAGGAAAGATGTTCCACTATAGCATTTAGAGACAGCATGGTCCTGCCCACGCCCTGAATCTGGACTTCTAGTCCCTAGAGCTGTGAGAGAATACATTTCTCTTGCTTTAAGCACATAACCAGTTGCCGTTGAGTCGAATTTGACTCATGGTGACCCCATGTGTGTCAGAGTAGAACTGTGCTCCACAGGGTTTTTCAATGGCTGATTTTTTCGGAAGTAGATAGCCAGACCTTTCTTCTGACGTACCTTTGGGTGGACTCAGACCTTTTGGTTAGCAGCCAAGTAGGTTAACTGTTTGCACCACCCAGGGACGTAAGCCACATTTTATTGCTATCAAGTCAGCTCAGGGCCACCCCACGTGTAGTAATTAGTTACGGCATCCCTAGGAAATTAAGTCTATTTAAAGCCAATTCCCTTGCTAAAAACAGAGTCTGAGATCAGAAGCAATCCACTGATCAAACCGTGAAACCTGATCCATTGGTTCATGAGTGGTACAGGTCCCTCAAGGCACACAGGTAGACCAGCTGTCCCTGAGAGAGGAGCACTGCACCTTCACCTACAGACCTCTGAGCTGTGGGGAAGGAGCCTGCCCACCATCACCACCTAGCTCTGAGGCAGCCTCCATCTCCTGGCTCCTAGAACTCCTTACCCCAGAGTCTCTGCAAGGCAGAAGCCGGGCCTGGTCTTGTTCACTTGATCCCAAGCACCTGGTGCAGGAGCCCAAAACCCATTGCCTTGAGTCAACTCCAACTCACAGGGACCCTATAGGACAGAGTAGAACTGCCACATCTTTCTCCCAGAGTGGCTCCTGAGTCGAACCACCGGTTTTTTGGTTATCAGCTGAGTGCTTAGCCACACTGGCGCGGTAGGTGCTGAAAAATCCTTCTTTAATAGTGAAAATAACAACGTTAAATGTTCAGTGAGTGTCCCTCCAGACTTTTTCTTTCACATATACAATAATTCATATATACACGTATCTACATATATAAGTACACCTTTTTTTTTTTTTCAAAAATGGCATACTATGTTATTATCAAGGAAACCTGGTGACACAGTGGTTAAAGCTCTTAACTGCTAACCGAATGGTTAGCAGTTCGAAACCACCAGTTAGTTGCTCCACAGGAGAGAAATGTGGCAGTCTGCTTCCATAGAGATTTAGAGCCCTGGAAACACTATGTGGTCACTATGAGTTGGAAGCGACCTAAAGCAGCGGGTAGTGGGTATGTTATTATCACCTCACTGAACAAAGGAGGTTTGCCCCTTTTTCTGTATCGTTGCGTGTATGTGTGGTAAATATATATACAACAAAAACTTAACATTTCAACATTCTTCATATGTATAATTTAGTGACATTATGTTCATCATGTTGTGAAGCCATGACCATGATCCACTTCCAAGTTTTTCCATCACCCTTAACAGAAGTGCAGTGTCTCCTAAGCAGTGAGTCCCCCTTTCTCCCTTCCTCCTGCCCGTCCCTTGGTAACCACCAATAACCTTAGGTCTGTATACATTTGTTCTCCTAGATATTTCATATGGGTGGAATCATATACAATATTTGTCCTTTTGTGCATGACTGATTTCACTCACCATATTTTCAAGGTTCATCCACGTTGTATCATGTATCTTTATTTTTTTTTAATCCCTACAGAAATAGCTGCTTGCCCCAAGATACAATTTGTCTCTATTCGCCTCGAGCAGCAGAGGAACAAGGAGACCCAGGAATTAGAGAAGGAAATGGACTGCAGGCTGAAGGTTTAATCACCTCCATGAACTACTACCTCCATTGCCAAAGGACCGGAGGAAATGGATGGTGCTCAACTACCATTACTGAACATTCTGTTCAAGGACCCATTAGATGGATCCTGATCAAAAGGAGGAAAAGCATGGAACAGAAGTTTAAACTCCTGTGGAAACCAGATTTACGGGATCCATTGAGACTGGAGGAACCCCCGAATCTGATGGCCGGAAATAATCTTTAAACCTTGAACCAAAACTATCCCATGAAGCCATACTTAAACTAAACAACAGTTTAGCCTAATTAATAATGTTTGCCTCGAGCATACGTTTTTATCAAGGATCATTTATATGAGTGCAAACTGACAACAGTTAATCTAAAGCACAGATGAGAACTTTAAGGGGCAGAGAGCCTACATGAATGGTGATGAAACAATACAGGCAGAGATAGAATGGTGACCCAATGTAAAATATGTAACCCATGTTATTGAACTGTTCACGTAGAAACTGTGAATGGATGTGTATACTGTCACCAAAAATAATTTTTTTCTTAAATAGCTGCTTGTAAAAAAAAAAAATCAAACAATGCAGATTTTTATAAAATAAAAGCAGAAGTCTCCTCTCCCCTAATCCTTCTTTAATTGTGAAAATAACACTCTTAAGCACCCTAAGTGTGTGCTTCCAGCCATTTTCCTTCACATATACAATAATTCCTATATGCATCTATCTACATATACACATACACTTTTTTTCAAAAATGTCATAGGATGCTACTACAGATTCTGACCCTCGACTCTCTTTTTTAACCTTTTTAAATTAACCACGTATTACTAATATCTCTCCATAGCTGTCAGAATGTCATCCTATCTAACGCCTCAACAGTATTTCATTCTGCAGCTGAACCGTCCTTCCAACCAGTTCTCTATTTTTAGACTCTTGGGTTGTTTCCAGTGGTTTTGTCATAACCAACAACATGGCAGTGAACATCCTTGAACGTTTTCTATCTGCTCAACTGCTGGGACTTACCTGAATGATACCACTTTTTTTCCACCAGGAGTCTGGGCATCTTGTTTTGGGTTTTACCTTGGCAGAGTTGAGGGAACAATCTCGTCCTACCGAACCGTTAGCCAGGATAAGAACCTTCTCTACAGTATTTAGTATGCACTGCAGCACCCACGTAAAGTTTCATAATAAATTCTACTCACATTTATTCATATATTTACTTTTAAATACATAGTCATCTTCGATGCCCTTCTGTGCCTATTTGGAGAAAACAACATGAACGTTTTGTTAACGACTCATCCTTGCCTGCCTCACCTGCTCTGCCAAACGCCTAAGATGATGTTTTGCATGAGTACCCCAGGCCCCAGCCAGCTTTGCGACCTCTGAGGAGGAAAGAGATTCCAAGCAAAACAAAGCTCCAAATGAAACACTTGCCCTGCTGACCCCTGGCACGGAACTCCAGAAATCATTAGCAAGAGTGTCCAGGTAGTTGGGATTGCCAGAAATCAGGAGTGAAAGAGGAATTCTTCACAAAGCTTAAATCCTTAGCGCACAAAGCTTTGCAGGCGTGAACAAAGGCAGGTTGAAAGGGCTTCATTATTTTTTTTTACTTAAAAATTCTTAACTCTCCCCAAATATTACCAATCAGTATTTTCTCTGAGAAAGAATCTAAACAATTTTCTGCAAGAGTGAATATAATAAATAATAATAATTCTAAGGTAAACTGATCAAGTTTGAATTCCAACAGTGGCACCAAGTCAAAGCCATGTTGTCTTTGGTAATATTGTTAAGCTGGTGAATTTAACATTCGTGTGATAAAACTGTTCATTTCACCCATCTGGTTTAGCATATGCATATTTTATCATTGATCTGTAACTAAAAAACATGCCTTGTTTATGGAGATTAATGGCGTAATGAAGAAGCAAACAAAATGGAAGTCATTTTCCTGTTTTCTTTCTGTCTGCACCAAAACCCACCTCCACCATTAACCAACTCATTACTATTTTCAGGAGATCCTGGGTAGTGCACTTTGTTAGACTGCTTGGCTGCTAACCAAAAGGTTAGAGGTTCGAGTCTGCCCAAAGGCACCTCAGAAGAAAGTCTTGGCAATCTAATTCCAAAAAATCAGCCGTTGAAAACCTACGGAGCACAGTGCTACTGTGACACACACGGAATCTCCAGGAGTAGGCTTTTTGTTTGTTTGGTTTGATTGGGTTTTTTATTATTTTCAAAGTAGCACATCATTTATTTTGCTACATCCCCTGTTTTTCCAATAACACCATAAGGTTGCTCTTTGTGTGCTTATCATTAAAAGAGGCAAAAGACAGAAAATGAGAAGGCAGCCACTTGCAGAAGACCCCGGAGCTGGGCCCAAAGCGGGCACCTGATGGGGAATACAGGAGAAAGACACACATTCCTTGTGGGAGTAACAGCAGTTTCAACAGCAAAGCCATTTCTAGTTTCAAGCTTCCAAAAGGGATAGTGAATTCGAAGTAGACGTTTGAAAGGGGGAAAACAAAGTGAAAGCAGAAAATGTCATTTAACCATAAAAGGAGTGATCTTCACCAAAAAGCTTACTGGTTTGTGAAAAAACACAACCCATTCCTTATTTGCATTCTGATCTGGGGAGCTCCATAGGCCCAGGAGGCCTAAGAGCTGCTGATTTCTAGCTCAAAAGTAAACCAATTGCACCTTTCCATAATGCACAATTTTTTTAATTTTATACATGTGATCTTCTTCCCTCTCTCTCCCTCCCCGCTTCCTCCCTTCCTTTTTCCCTCCTCCCTCCTTCCCTCCCTCTCTTTCTTCCTTCTCTTCTTCCCTCCTCCTTCTCCTCCTCTCTCTCACTTCCTTCTTTCAAAACTGTCATCCATGATTCTCTGGGGAGGAAAATTATGAGCCATTCTTTGTTTTCTTCTTTGTGCCTCTGCGTATTTAAAAAACAAAGTCTAACGCATGAAGGCATGCTTTCTTAAATAAAATAATAATAATAAAGGTGGTAGTTCTACAACAGTGAAAAATAATTCTTAAAAGGAAATGATGTCCTGGTGCTATTAAGTATCATAACTGAATTTGGACCATTCCTATGCTCTGCATTTTAGGATCCCCAAAGAAACATTGTAATTGGTGGCAAAAAGAAGTAAAATGAAGAATACAATAGAGGGATGCTCAGGCAACCAGCAAACCCTTGGCATCTTGTAAAGAGACACCTCCTCCCTCACACTCAGCACTCCAAAGCCTGGGGCAAGAGTCAGGTGGGGCTCTGCCTGGGACACGCAGATGGTGTCAGCCCAGGAAGGTGGGAGGCGGCCAGGCGTAGAACCTGGCCTCATCCTCGAGAAGCATTGCTGGTAGACCTCAGCCTGGCTGTAACCACAGGCATCAGCTCCTGGGGCTCAGAGGTGCTCGGTCCAGGAAGAAATGAGGGAAAAGAGTGAGTAGTTCTGGCTCTGGAGCAGATGTCCCCAGAAGCATGCTGGCCTGCTCAGCTGTCGCTCTCATCTGTCTCTCACCGCCTTCGCTTCACCTGGCCGACCTCTGAACTATGTCACTCTGCACCTGAACCTCCAGGCTATCTCCTCCACCCTGTCAGTCTGAGGTGGGTCCTTCCTTTCTTCTCCCTGCCTGAGCCATCTCTCCAGCCTCAAGCCCTGCCTGCCACTGCCACTCCATCAGCCTCTCCTCTCTGGATACCAGCCAAAACCCAAACCAAATCTGTTGCCCTTAAGTCGATTCTGACTCATGGCAGAGTTACAGCATAGAACTGTGCTCCATAGGATTTTCTTGGCTGTGACCGTTAAGGAAGTCGATCATCAGGCCTCTCCTCCATAGCACCACTGGCTGGATTTGAACCACCGACCTTTAGGTTAAGAGTAGAGGGCAAACTTTTGGCACAACCAGAGCCCCACTCAACGGGTCTCTGAATTCAAAGGGTTCAGTTTAGACAAAAACGGTGTGACAAGAGAGTTAAAAAAAAAAAAAAAATAGAAATAGCTGGCACAGCTCTTAAATAATGAGAAAATGCACATACTAAAACATCGCCATATTAATGTTAGAAAAAATCCAAACATTAATATGTTAACAGGGCAATTTCTGTGCACTAGTGAACGGAAGGTCCCCCAGAAAACGACACAGAGGGTAGCAGATTAGAACGGCCACTCTTAAGTCTAGAAGATGGGGTCTTATGTTGAACATCACCCTAGAGCCTGGACAGTGATGAACTACAGGACAGAACAACACGGAATTCCTGTGCCAAGCAAGGAAATCAGGATGCAGAGCGGTGGCTCCGGAATGCTGGGAGGCAAGAAGGGTACTCCGCCACATCTATATGCACCGCAGCTGGAGCCCAGAGGAGTGCTGCCATCTTTAATTCAAAGGCATGTCGACTGCTGAAGGCAAGGAGCAAGGGCTGTTACACTTCAGAGTGGGAAACACCGGTAGGAATGACTGCATTTTACACTAGGTTAGCACATCAGCTGTCAACATTTAACAAGTACTCTCTCCTCCAAACCCCCTGGCACTTGGTAGAGAGGTGTGTGAGGGCTGGTTCCTGCTTTTCATTGCAGCTGCCCCAGGGCCTAGCACAGTGCTAAGAGGTACCCACAACATGGGTGCCCAACTGGGTTTGTATATACCTTGGGGCTTGTCTTAGTCATCTAGTGCTCCTATGACAGAAATACCACAAGTGGATGGCTTTAATAAGAAGAAATTTATTCTCTCACATTCTAGTAGGCTACAAGTCCAAATTCAGGGCATGAGCTCCAGGGGAAGGCTTTCTCTCTCTGTTGGCTCTGGAGGAAGGTCCTCGTGATGCACCAGTTTTCCCTTGGTCTGGGAGCATCTCACCACAGGAACCTCAGGTCCAAAGGACATGCTCTGCTCCCGGCACTGCTTTCTTGGTGGAATGAGGTCCCCATGTTTCTCTACTTGTTTCTTTCTTTTATATCTTAAAAGAGACTGGCTTAAGACACTTTCTAATCTTGTAGACCTCATCAGTATAACTGCCACTAATCCATCTCATTACACATAGTGATAGGATTTACAACACATAAGGAAAACACATCAGATGACAAAATGGTAGACAACCATACAATACTGGGAATCATGACCTAGCCAAGTTGACAGATATTCTGGGGGGACACAATTCAATCCATGACTCAGCTCTTTTACATTTGGATGCCTGTACAGCTCCAGTGTATGAAAGCAGAAAGCACGAGAGCAATGTTAGCAAGGATGCAAAGAAAATGGAAGACTTATCCACTGCTGGTGGATTATAAAATGGGGCGGCCCCTGTGGAAAACAGTTTGGTGGTTCCTCAAAAAGCTAAACACAGAAAGAACGACCATAAAACCAAAAAAACCAAACCCATCACTTTTGAGTCAATTCTGACTCACAGCGACCCTATAGGACAGAGTAGAACTGCCGTATAGGGTTTCCAAGGAGTGGCTGGTGGATTTGAACCACTGCACTACCAGGGCTGCAGAACTACCATACAACCCAGCAATTCCACTCCTAGGTATATACCCCAGAGACCTGAAAGCAGCCATGCAAACAAACACAGGTACACCAAAGTTCATTGCAGCACTATTCACAATAGCCAAAAGGAGGAAACAACCTAAATGTCCATCCACGGATGAATGGATAAACAAAATATACATACAATGGAATATTACTTAGCCCTAAACAGAAATGAAGTCCTGATACATGTTGCAACACAGATGAATTTGAAAACATTATGTTGTGTAAAGTAAGTCATTCACAAAAGGACGCCTAATGAAATATCTAGAACAGGCAAAGGTATATAGAGCAAAGTTTTATTAGTGGTTAGCAGGGCAGGGCCGGAGAAAAATGTGGTAATCTACTTACATAAAGATTCCAGCTTTGGAAACCCTACGGGCTGTTCTACTCTGTCCTATAGGGTTGCTACGAGTCAGAATCAGCTTGACAGCACACAACAACAACAACACAACTGGGGCAGGAGGGAGGGGGAAAGGGAGAGCCGTGGTTTAGGAAGCAGTGAGTTTCTGTTTGTGGTGATGGGAAATTTGGCCATGCTTATTGGTGAGGGTCGGACAACATGATTAGCACTGAACTGCAATGTGAGAAACATAGAATAGGCAAATGCTGTGTTTAAAAAAAAGTATATTCTTTGTCAAGGTTTGAATTGTGTCCCCCCAAAATATGTGTTAACTTCGTTAGGCCATAATTCCCAGTAGTGTGTGGTTATCCTCCATTTTGTGATTTTCCTGTGTGTCACAAATCATAATCTCTGCCTGTGGTTAAAGAGGATTAGGGTGGGGTGTAACACCCTTGCTCAGGTCACAGCCCTGATCCAAAGTAAAGGGAGTTTTCCTGGGGGGTGTGGCCTGCACCATCTTTTACCTCTCAAGAGATAAAAAGAAAGGGAAGGGCAGAGCCAAGATGGCAGAATAGACAGACACTTCTGTCAAGCCCCCTTTACAACAAAGACTAAAAAAAACAAGTGAAACGAGTATATTTGTGACAAGCTGGGAGCCCTGAGCAGCAAAGGCAAGCTTAGACAAGGAACTGAGGGGCAGGGGAAGGAAGGGGCGGGCCGTTCAGAAGCGGAGAGGAGTTACCGGACCTGAATCAGGGAGAGCCCTCAGGCACCATTCCTGGAGCAGTGGCGGTGGGCTGGTCCTAGCGTTCGGCCCTCAGGTTCCTCAGGGAGAAGCAGCCAGCCACACAGCCCACTCATACCTCTGGAACCTGAGGAGAACAGCGCTCTCGGCAAAAGCTAAGTACTTGCGTATATTTTACCATTACCCACCCCCCCAAACCCCCAAGCCAGCTCGGCGGCTAAATCCCTGGGCCTGAGATAGACCCTGGTGAGCACCTAGAGCCATCCTCCCGGCCTTGTAGAAGGAAAAAATTTGCAACTGGGGGGGAAAGACAATTTACTAGCTTCATTAACTGGGGGCGCTCAGGACAGAAGAGGCTCCTGTCCAGGCATAAACTGTCCGTGGACCTTGAGTACCTTTCCCTTCTGCATGGACCTGTGTGGGCCTATTTTGGGAGAATAGGCCCTTGTTGGCAAACTCCAACCATTTCAGCTGTGCGGTGCAGAGGGGGCTGTTTGACATTTGACATTGCTTTGCCTATTAAACAAGGTCCTCATCTACCCACAACAGGGACCTAGGAACTGGTAGCTCCACTCAGGTCACCCAGCCACCCGTGACAGGGGTCCAGGGATATCTGGTACCTCCCAGTCCTTACAACAAAAACACTGGGTGCCCATGGTCCCTCTGCAGAACCCACCCACCAGCACACTCTAGGGAAGAGAGATGCGTTTTCCTCAGAGACACTCGGGGGTCGGTTCTCAGCTCCCTGCCTTGTTCAGAGCGTGACCCCCTGCTGCAATCAGATACGGGTATATATGCCAATCACCCCTGCCCCTTTAAGACTGTAGAATAGAGCCTGTACCACACACTTCATGATCAGCTACCTGGAAACCTGAGCTGAATTCATACAAGAAAACTGAATGGACTTCTAGACTGACATACCTGATAACAACTCTAGCCAGCTGGGGACAGGACGCCAGAGCTCCAAAGGCAAAAATAATCAAGCTAGCTCACTCAAGCAACCCATAGGGGTATGCCAAAGCAAAACAAAGCAAGCAGCTACAACACAGTAAGCAAGCATAAACTAATTCAATAACTTATAGATGGCTCAGAGACAACAGCAATATCAGGTCACATAAAGAAACAGGCCATGATCACCTCAACAGGCTCTCAAAACAAAGAATCCAGAGATCTCTTAGGTGAAAGTGCATTCCTGGAATTACCAGATGCAGAATACAAAAGTTTAATATATAGAACCCTTCAAGACATAAGGAAGGAAATGAGGCAATACTCAGACCAAGCCAAGGAACACACAGACAAAGCAACTGAAGAAATTAGAAAGATTATTCAGGAACATAATGAAAAGTTTAATAAGCTGGAAAAATCCATAGACAGACAGCAATCAGAAATTCAGAAGATTAACAATAAAATTACAGAATTAGATAACTCAATAGAAAGTCAGAGGAGCAGAACTGAGCAAGTAGAAGCTAGAATTTCTGAACTTGAAGATAAATCACTTGACACTAAAATATTTGAAGAAAAATCAGATAAAAGAACTAAAAAAAAATGAAGAAACCTTAAGAATCATGTGGGACTCTATCAAGAGAAATAACCTATGAGTGATTGGAGTACCAGAACAGGGAGGGATAACAAAATACAGAGAAAATTTTTGAGGATTTGTTAGCAGAAAACTTCTCTAATATTGTGAAAGATGAGAAGATATCTATCCAAGATGCTCATCGAACTCCACTTCAGGTAGATCTTAAAAGAAAGTCACCAAGACATGTTATAATCAAGCTTGCCAAAACCAAAAATAAAGAGACAATTATAAGAGCAGTGAGGGATAAAAGCAAAGTCACCTACAAAGGACAGCCAATAAGAACAAGCTCGGACTACCCAGCAGAAACCATGCAGGCATGAAGGCAATGGGATGACATATTTAAAAAATTGATGGAAAAAAATTGCCTGCCAAGAATCACATATCCATCAAAACTGTCTCTTAAATATGAAGGTGAAATTAAGACATTTCCAGGTAAATACAAGTTGAGGGAATTCGTAAAAACCAAACCAAAACTACAAGAAATACTAAAGGGAGTTCTTTGGTTAGAAAATCAATAATATCAGGAATCAACCCAAGACTAGAACACTGGGCAGAGCAACCAGAAGTCAACCCAGACAAGGAAATCCAAAAAAATAAAGCAAGATTTAAAAAAAAAAAAAAGCCCAACACAGGGTAATGGCAATGTTATTATATAAAAGAAGACAACATTAAAATAATAAAGAGGGACTAAGAAATGTAATCATACACCTTCCATATGGAGAAGAAGATGTGGCGATACAAAGAAAAAAAAGTTTTAAATTTAGAAAAATAGGGGTAACTAATAAGGTAGCCACAAAGGAGACAAACTATCCTACTCATCAAAATAAAACACAAGCGAAAAATACAGACTCAGCAGGAACAAAATCAACAACAACAAATATGAGGAATGGACAATATATAAAGAAAATCTACTCAGCACATAAAGTGGGAAAAAGAAGCTGTCAACACGCAAAAAAAGACATCAAAATGATAGCACTAAATTCATCCCTATCCATAATTACCCTGAATGTAAATGGACTAAATGCACCAATAAAGAGACAGAGAGTGGCAGAATGGATTAAAAAACAAGATCCATCTATATGCTGCCTACAAGAGACACACCTTAGACATAGAAACACAAACAAACTTAAAGGACGGAAAAAAAATATATCAAGCAAACAACAATTAAAAAAGAGCAAGAGTGGCAATATTAATTTCTGACAAAATAGACTTTAAAGTTAAATCCATCAGAAAGGATAAGGAAGGACACTATACAATGATTAAAGGGGCCACACACCTAGAAGATATAACCATATTAAATATTTATGCATCCAATGACAGGGCAGCAAGATACATAAAACAAACTCTATCAGCATTGAAAAGTGAGAGAGACAGCTCCACAATAATAGCAGGAGACTTCCACACACCACTTTTGGTGAAGGACAGGACATCCAGAAAGAAGCTCAATAAAGACACGGAAGATCTAAATGCCACAATCAAACAACTTGACCTTGTAGACATATACAGAACACTCCACCCAACAGCAAACAACTATCCTTTCTTTTCTAGTGCACATGGAACATTCTCTAGAATAGACCACATATTAGGTCATAAAGCAAGCCTTAGCAGAATCCAAAACGTTGAAATATTACAAAGCATCTTCTCTGACCATAAGACCATAAAAGTGGAAATCAATAACAGGAAATGAAATCAAACACCTGGAAACTGAACAATACCCTCCTCAAAAAAGACTGGATTATAGAAGACATTAAGGATAGAATAAAGAAATTCATAGAATCCAATGAGAATGAAAACACTTCCTATCAGAACCTTTGGGACACAGCAAAAGCAGAGCTCAGAGGCCAATTTATATCAATAAATGCACACATCCAAAAAGAAGAAAGGGCCAAAATAAAGAATTATCCCTACAATTTGAACAAATAGAAAGAGAGCAACAAAAGAAACCCACAGGCACCAGAAGAAAACAAATAATAAAAATTAGAGCCGAAATAAATGAGATAGAAAACAGAAAAACAATTGAAAGAATTAACGAGACCAAAAGCTGGTTTTTTGAAAAACTCAACAAAATTGATAAACCACTGGCCAAACGGACAAAAGAAAAACAGGAGAGGAAGCAAATAACCCAAATAGGAAATGAGATGGGCAATATTACAACAGACCCAACTGAAATTAAAAGAATCATATCAGATTACTATGAAAAACTATACTCAAACAAATTTGAAAACCTAGAAGAAATGGATGAATTCATAGAAACACACTACCTACCTAAATTAACACAAACAGAGGTAGAACAACTAAATAGACCCATAACAAAAGGAGAGATTGAAAAGGTAATCAAAACACTTCCAACAAAAAAAAAGCCCTGGTCCAGAAGGCTTCACTGCGGACTTCTACCAAACTTTCAGAGAAGAGTTAACATCACTACTACTAAAGGTATTTCAGAGCATAGAAAAGGATGGAATACTACCAAACTCATTCTATGAAGCCACCATATCCCTGATACCAAAACCAGGTGAAGACACCACAGGAAAAGAAAATTATAGACCTATATCCCTCATGGATGTAGATGCAAAAATCCTCAACAAAATTCTAGCCAATAGAATTCAACAACATATCAAAAAAATAATTCACCATGACCAAGTAGGATTCATACCAGGTATGCAGGGATGGTTCAACATTAGAAAAACAATGAATGTAATCCACCACATAAATAAAACAAAAGACAAGAGTCACATGATTTTATCAATTGATACAAAAAAAGGCATTTGACAAAGTTCAACACTCATTCATGATAAAAACTCTCAGCAAAATGGAATAGAAGGAAAATTTCTCAACATAATAAAGGGCATTTATACAATGTCACCCCAAATGGAGAGGGCCTGAAAACACTTCCATTGAGATCAGGAACCAGACAAGGATGCCCTTTATCACCACTCTTATTCAACATTGTGCTAGAGGTCCTAGCCAGAGCAATTAGGCTAGATAAAGAAATAAAGAGCATCCAGATTGGCAAGGAAGAAGTCAAAGTATCTCTATTTGCAGATGACATGATCTTATATACAGAAAACCCTAAGGAATCTTCCAGAAAACTACTGAAACTAATAGAAGAGTTCAGCAGAGTATCGGGATACAAGATAAACACACAAAAATCAGTTGGATTCCTCTACACCAATAAAAAGAACATCGATGAGGAAAACACCAAATCAATGCCATTTACAGTAGCCTGAAGAAGACAAAATACTTAGGAATAAATCTTACCAGAGATGTAAAAGACTTATACAAAGAAAACTACAGTACACTTCTGCAAGAAACCAAAAGAGACATACATAAGTGGAAGAACATACCTTGCTCTTGGATAGGAAGACTTAACATTATAAAAATGTCTATTCTACCAAAAGCGATCTATACGTTTAATGCAATTCCAATCCAAATCCCAAGGACATTCTTTAATGAGATGGAGAAACAAATCACCAATTTCTTATGGAAGGGAAAGAGGCCCTGGATAAATAAGGCATTACTGAAAAAGAACAAAGTGGGAGGCCTTACTTTACCTGATTTTAGAACCTATTATACCGCCACAGTAGTCAAAACAGCCTGGTAATGGTACAACAACAGATACATGGACCAATGGAACAGAATTGAGAATCCAGACATAAATCCATCCACATATGAGCAGTTGATATTTGACAAAGGCCCCAAAACAGTTAAATGGGGAAAAGACAGTCTTTTTAATAAATGGTGCTGGCAGAACTGGATATCCATCCGCAAAAAAATGAAACAAGACCCATACCTCACTCCATGCACAAAAACTAACTCAAAATGGATCAAAGACCTAAATATAAAATCTAAAACAATAAAGATCATGGAAGAAAAAATAGGGACAACATTAGGAGTCCTAATACATGGCATAAACAGTATACAAAATATTATAACGAACATAGGAGAAAAACTAGATAACTGGGAGCTCCTAAAAAGCAAACACTTATGCTCATCCAAAGACTTCACCAAAAGAGTAAAAAGACTACCTACAGACTGGGAAAAAGTTTTTAGCTATGACATTCTAATCAGCACCTGATCTCTAAAATCTACATGATACTGCAAAAACTCAACTGCAAAAAGACAAATAACCCAATTAAAAAATGGGCAAAAGATATGAATAGACAATTCACTAAAGAAGACATTCACGTAGCTAAGAGATATATGAGGAAATGTCCACGATTATTAGCCATTAGAGAAATGCAGATCAAAACTACAATGAGATTTCATCTCACTCCAACAAGGCTGGCATTAATCCAAAAAACACAAAAGAATAAATGTTGGAGAGGCTGTGGAGAGATTGGAACACTTCTACACAGCTGGTGGGAATGTCAAATGGTACAACCACTTTGGAAATTGGTTTGGCACTTCCTTAAAAAGCTAGAAATAGAACTACCATACGATCCAGCAATCTCACTCCTTGGAATACATCCTAGAGAAATAAGAGCCTTTACACAAACAGATATATGCACACCTATGTTTACTGCAGCACTCTTTACAATAGCAAAAACATGGAAGCAACCAAGGTGCCCATCAACGGATGAATGGATAAATTACGGTATATTCACACAATGGAATACTATGCATGGATAAAGAACAGTGATGAATCTGTGAAACATTTCGTAACATGGAGGAACCTGGAAGGCATTATGCTGAGTAAAATTATTCAGTTGCAAAAGGACAAATATTATGTAAGACCACTATTATAAGAACTTGAGAAATAGTTTAAACTAAGAAGAAAACATTCTTTTGTGGTTATGAGCGGGGGCAGGGAGGAAGGGTGGAAGAGGGGTATTCACTAATTAGATAATAGATGAGAACTACTTTAGGTGAAGGTAAAGACAGCACACAATACAGGGGAGGTCGGTACAATTGGACTAAACCAAAAGCAAAGAAGTTTCCTGAATAAACTGAATGCTTCGAAGGCCGGCGTAGCAGGGGCAGGGGTCTGGGGACTATGGTTTCAGGGGACATCTAAGTCAATTGGCATAATAAAATCTATTAACAAAACAGTCTGCCTCCCACTTTGAAGAGTAGCGTCTGGGGTCTTAAACGTTAGCAAGCAGCCATCTAAGATGCATCAGTTGGTCTCAACCCACCTGGATCAAAGGAAAATGAAGAACACCAAGGACACAAGGTGATTATGAGCCCAAGAGACAGAAAGGGCCACATGAACCAGCGACTACATCATCCTGAGACCAGAAGAACTAGATGGTGCCCGGCTACAACCGATGACTGCCCTGACAGGGAACACAACAGAGAACCCCTGAGGGAGCAGGAGAGCAGTGGGATGCAGACCCCAATTTCTCATAAAACCAGACTTAATGGTCTGACTGAGACTAGAAGGACCCCAGTGGTCATGGCCCCCAGACCTTCTGTTGGCCCAGGACAGGAACCATTCCCGAAGCCAACTCTTCAGACATGGATTGAACTGGACAATGGGTTGGAGAGGGATGCTGATGAGGAGTGACCTTCTTGGATCAGGTGGACACTTGAGACTATGTTACCATCTCCTGCCTGGAGGGGAGATGAGAGGGTGGAGGGGGTTAGAAGCTGGCGAAGAGGACACGAAAAGAGAGAGTAGAGGGAGAGAGCAGGCTGTCTCATTAGTGGGAGAGTAATTGGGAGTGTGTAGCAAGGTGTATATGGGTTTTTGTGTGAGAGACTGACTTGATTTGTAAACTTTCACTTAAAGCACAATAAAAATTATTAAAAAAAAAGAAAGGGAAGCAAGCAGAGAATTGGGGACCTCATACTACCAAGAAAGTAGCACCAGGAGCAGAGCATGTTCTTTGGGCCCAGGGTTCCTGTGCAGAAAAGCACCTAGTCCAGGGAAAGAGTGATGACAAGGACCTACCTTCCTCCAGAGCTGACAGAGAAAGCCCTCGCCCGGAGCTGATGCCCTGATTTTGGACTTGTAGCCTACTAGACCGTGAGAGAATAAATTTCTTTTTGTTAAAGCCATCCACTTGTGGTATTTCTGTTATAGTAGCACTAGATGACTAAGACATTCTTTATATTTATTTTTTTAATATATGTATAATTTTTTTTTGTAGTTGTGGAGAACATGCACAGCAGAGCATATACCAATTCAATAGTTCCTACAGGTAAAATTCAGTGACAGTGTTATACATTTTTTTTTACAATGACAACAAAAGACATATGAGGACCGCATTTCTGGAATGCTTTTGTAAATGCGTGTGCACTTGACTTGAGAAGGATTCAAGTCAAGAGAGATGGAAAACAGGGCTGGTGAATCTAGGTGATAGAGCTATGTCAGTGTTCATAGAGGCAGGACACCAGCTCGTGGGAGAGGACAGGCTATGGAAGAGCCAAGAAATGAGGAAAACGTACAGAGATTGCAAATAAACTCAGAGAGCTCACTCTATCAGTCTGGATTGTGTCATGGCTTGACTAGTGCAGACCTTGACTATGTGTCTCCTGGAAGTCAGGTTCCCCATTTATGCAGTGATTCATTTCACCTAGCGAACACCTTTGAGGACCCACAATGATGAGATCATTGATTCACTGGCCTGTGTTATGGGCTGAATTATGTCCCTCCAAAATATGTTGTAAATTCTAACGTCTATGCCTGTGGTTATAGTCCCATCTGAAAATGGGTTGCCTTTGTTATATTAATCAGGCAGGATTAGTGTAGGTGTAGCTTGAGTCAATCTCTTTTGAAATGTAAAAGAGATTCAACAAGCAAGCAGAGGAGAGATGGGGTGAGAGAGATGCCAACACACATGAAGCTCTCCAAGGAACCAGGGAGCAGAAGGGGAAGAGACAAGGACCTTCTTCCAGAGCTAACAGAGACAGCAAGACTCCTCTAGAGCCAGCATTCTAAATTCAGACTTCTATCATTTTAAAGTCTGAGAAAATAAATTTCTGTTTGTTAAAGCCACCCACTTGTGGCATTTCTGTTATAGCAGTCCTAGATAACTAAGACAGCTTGCATTTAGTTCCTTTGACAGTCTTCAAAGAAACCTGGATACTGTTCTGGCTCTTGAAGACTTCTAAGCTCTACTGTGGAATGAGATGGGCAAACTCACAATGATAAGGCAGTAAGATAAGTACTATCAACGGGATACCTACAAAATGGCAAGGAGAGCAACAGAGAAGGAGCTGACTGCCTGGGGAGACCAGAAAGATGTGGTGAGGAGATGGTCCTTGAGTTGAGACTTGAAGACTGTTTTCTAGGCAGGTGAGCTGAGGAGTATGGGTGGGTGAGGTATGTTCTTTGAGGGGAGTGGGGCAGAATGGGGCATAAATGTGGTGTGTAGGGTCAAATGGAAGGAGAACTGATTTACTGGACAAGTAATATATGCCCAGCACTGTTGCAGGCACTATGAGAATAGAAAGACAACCAGGATACTTCTTGCACTAGGCTCTTCTTGCACTACCCTCAACACGCTTACAATTGCACAGGGGATAGAGATGTGTATAGGATCAAATAACTATAACTAAATGCAGAGCACATGAGCTCATTCAGGCAATCCTGTCTGTCATATCCATGTGATACTTTCCTGTCCAGGAAGCTCTTTCATACACATTATGCCACTTTGTAAAAGTATTACATCCTTAATTTCTATTAAAGCAGACTATCCCCAGTACAGGTAGTCGCCAACTTAGAATGGGGCTCCCTTCTAACGACTCTGCCGTAAGTCGGTTCTGACGAAAGTTAAATACCTCATTTTTTTTAGTTTTCATTATTATTGCCTTTTACTATCAGTATCTTTATAAATTCAATCTTTATTTGTCTTTGGGGGTTGGAAACATTACATATAAACTTACAGATAGACCCTGCAGCATTGTCAATTGTGCAGATCCAAGTAACTTGAATACGTCGTAAGTAGGGGACTACCTGTGTATAAATCACTGCATGTTATGGATTGAATTAAAACCAAACAAAACCTGTTGCTTTCGAGTTGACTCTGACTCATAGCTACCCTACGGGACACAGTAGAACTGCCTCATAGGGTTTCCAAGGCTGTGATCTGTGTGGAAGCAGACTGCCACATCTTTCTGCCTAGGAGCAGCTGGTGAGTTTCAACCACAGAACTTGGGGTTAGCTGCTGGGTGCTTAGGCACTGTGCCACCAGAGGACTTGTGTTCCCCAAAAAGAAATGTGGAAGTTCTACCCACCATTTTTATTTGGAAATAGGGGTTTTCTTCTGTTATGTTAATGAGGTCATACCAGAGCAGGATGGGTCTTAATCACTTCTAAATGGTGTCTTATAGAAAGAGCTGAATAGGCATAGAGACACACAAGAGGAAGACAGATGCCAAGTGAGGACCGGTCTACAAGCAAAGGAACGCCAAGGATTGCCAGAAACTAGGAGAAAGGCCAGGGCCAAGACCCTGATTTGAACTCTTAGCTTCTAGAACTCTGAAAAAATAAACGTTTGTATTCTTTAAAGCCACCAATGTATGGTATTTTTTGTTATGGCAGCTCTAGGTAACTAAGACACTACACAAAAATAAATCATAGTCCTTTGAGATAGGGGTGTAAATATTTGGTGATTCTCTTTTGTAGTAGAAAATTCTTTTGGGAATAACTCGAAGGGGGTGAGCCTTCCTGGCCTCCCTAGATGGGAAGGCAGATGATACTTCTTGATACACGTCTTCTTTGTAGCGAATGAAGCTGAAACCTCTGACTCTCCACCCCCTGAAACATTCTCATCTCTCCTTTGAAGTGTGTTGTTGGCTTAACTTAAGGGCAGATGATCCATCCTAAAATCACACCGTGTGGAGAAAAAAACACCTTCAGATTGGAGACAGCATGTGTAGAGGCCTGGAAGTGGAGTTGACCATACATACATATGAAGAGGTGCTATCAAGAAAAAAGATGACTCTTTCCTACCAGTGCCATGGATTAAATCATGTCTCCCCCACACAAAATGTGTGTATCAGCTTGGTTAGGCCATGATTCCCAGTATTGTGTGCTTATCCTCCATTTTGTGATTGTAATTTTATGATAAGAAGATTAGGGTGAGATTGTAACACCACCTTTACCCAGGTCACCTCCCTGATCCAATGTAAAGGGAGTTTCCCTGGGCTATGGCCCGCACCACCTTTTATCTCTTAAGAGGAAAGGAAAGAGAAGCAAACAGAGAGCTGGGGACCCCATACCACCAAGAAAGCAGCAGCAGTAGCAGAGCACAGAGCACATCTTTTGAACCTGTGGTCCCTGCACCTGAGAAGCTCTTTGACCAGGGGAAGATTGAGGACAAGGACTTTCCTCCAGAGCTCACAAAGAGAGAAAGCCTTCGCCTGGAGTTGATGCCTTAAATTTGGACTTGTAACCTACTAGACTGTGTGAGAGTAAATTTCTCTTTGTTAAAGCCACCCACTTGTGGTATTTCTGTTATGGCAGTACTAGATGACTCAGACAACCAGAAAAATGCAATTATGATGAGGGTGTTCTCATTAAGGCTGTTAATCAACAAGACAGGACAGGTCAGGGCAGCAGAAGAACATATACTGCAAACATAGTTCCTCTCAACTAAAAAACCCAAACCAATTGTCGTTGAGTCAATTCTGCCTCACGGCAGCCAAGTACGTTTCAGGGTTTGAGGTTGGTTCTAGAGAATCACCTACCCTTCTCGTATTTGTCCAGGTCTGCTCCTAAACTCATTGTCATTGAGTCGGTTCCAACTCATAGCGACCCTACAAGACAGAATAGAACTGGATTCCATAGAGTTTTCAAGGCTGTGACCTTTCGGAAGCAGATCGTCAAGCCTTTCTTCCACGGTGCCCCTGGATGGGTTCGAATAGCTAATGCCGACTCATAATGGCCCTACAGGACAGAGGAGAACTGCCCCATAGGGTTTCCAAGCAGCTGCTGGTGGATTGGAACCGCCAGCCTTTTGGTTAGCAACCAAGCTCCTAACCACTGTACCACCAGGGCTCCTTCCTCTTAACTGTTGTTGTTAGTTGCTGTCGAGTGGATTCAGACTCATGGAGACTCCAAGTCCCAACTAGAGTTGTCAAAAGAATTCTAGAGACCAGCCGAAAAGTGATGAAACGATGCCAGACACTCAGGGCAGGACAAAGTTGGAAGGATGGGTATTTGAGGAACCAGGAATGAATATATCGCCATACTGATCTTTTTACTATTCCTTTTATAGGAGACCGGAGGAAAGATTGTTAAATATGTGGACTGACTTTTTTTACCCTCCACTTACAAATCACATTTTCTGCCTTTTTTCTCAGCCTAGTTAAGAAACAGGACAGAGTGCCTGACACAATCTCTCCCAGGTTAATGGATGCTAGTATAGCCCCGCGCAAAGGCAGCCTTACCAGGTGAATTTTAATGAGGAGGGTTGCCCTGCCTCTGCAGAAGGAGCCCCAGTCTTCATGGAGGGACAAGCCAACCTAGAAAAGTAGGGCTGGAGGCAGAATGGGGGGTTGAGGTTGGTTCTAGAGAACCACCTACCCTGCTTGTATTCGATGCCGTCTAGTCAACTCTGACTTATAGCAACTCTACAGGACAGTAGAACTGCCCCCATAGAGTTTCCAGGGAGCCGCTGGTGGATTTGAACTGCCAACCTTTTGGTTTGCAGCTGTAGCTTTTAACTACTGTACCACCAGGGCTCCGGGTCTGCTTCTAGCCCCAGGAAATATCAGAGAGAGGAGCAGCGAAAGGCCAGTGTGTGCCCAGGGTCAGCAGAGGCCTGGGGACAGGGCAGCCAGGACAGGTACAGCGCCCCTGATCTAATCAGACAGGCACAGGAAGGCAGGCTCAGCATGGGCCCAAACAAAAACAGTTGCTGTTGAGTCAATCTCAATTCACCGCGACCTGCAGGGAACTGCTGCAGAGTAGAACTGCGCTGCATAAGCTTTTCAAGGCAGTGACCTTTTGGAAGCAGATCACCAGACCTTTTTTCGAGGTGCCTCTGGGCGAATTAGAATGGCCAATCTTTTGGTTAGTAGTCAAGCCCTTAACCATTTGCAGCACCAGAGACTCCTTCAGCACTAGCAGTGTGTTCTACAGTGGCAAATCTCAGCTTTGGGTCAACCTCTCCCAGTACTGGGGAGGGGTGGAGGGGGGGCTGGAAACCTGGTAGAGTCAGTGAAATTCACTCTCTTTGATGGAATGCAGCAGTTCTGCAGCACCGACACCCAGGAAGTCTTAAGGTTTGGGAGTTCATCACTGTTTTTTTTTACTAGACTGTCTCCAGACCTCTGTGGAGAATAAAGTAATTCTAAATTCTTATAAACAAAACTTTTGAGCTGTAAAAATAACATGAAAACATTAAGTGCATTTTTTTAAAAAAGACTGTTTTGTGAAAATGATTCACTCTTGTTCCCAATCAGCAAAACTATATTTAAATGTGATCAGAAATCTCACAAAAACAATATAAACGTGGATGCGATCTTGGCCCATTTAACCTAAACGATCCAACACGTGTCTCCAGAACACGTGTCTCCCCTGCCTGTTCTCCTGTTTAAAGATGGCTGCACCACCTCCCAGGCAACCAACAAAAACCTGAGCATCATCTCACCCCAGTGATAATAATAACACTTACGTAGCAGTGGTTCTCAACTGGGGGTGCTTTGGTCTTCTGGAGGACATTTGACAAGGTCTGGAGATATTTTTGGTTGTCATAATTGGCTTGCTTCTAGTGGGTAGAGGCCAGGGATGCTGTTAAACATCCCACAGTGCTCAGAATGTCCCCTAACAACAATGAATTCTTAGGCCCAAAAGGTCAACAGTGCCAAGGCTGAGAAACCTTTCAAGAAGTAGACATGAGAGAAGTGTCTGGAAAGGAAAATTCATTTAAAATCGGAGGGCATACACATGCCAGAATTCAGAGGAAACCATAGATACTGGATACAGACTGTCATTCTTAGGATATTCTCCAGAAAGAAAGAGAGAATATGGAAGCTTTATTAAGTAGAGATACTTATGTTTAAAATATTATGCAAAAAACGAAAATATATATACATATACACACACATATGGCATGATACGGAGATCAGTAAAAACCAAACCAAACCCGGAGTAGAACTGTCCCACAAGGTTTCCAAGGCTGTAACCTTCATGGAAGTGGACAGCCACATCCTTCTCCCTTGGAGCAGCTGCTGGGTTTGAACCACTAATCTTTCAGTTAGCAGCCCAGCACTTAGCCACTGTGCCACGAGGGCTCCTGTGAACAATGAGTAGAGGGTAAGAAAAGAGATATGTTTGGCTGGTAGCAGGGATGTTCTTCTTGCAGTGATGTCCAGGCTATTAGACTGAGCCTGTAACAAAGCGAATGGAACTCCAGCCCTGCCCCTGATTCTGTAGTAAACAGTATTGAAATAGTCACAAAAATGTAAGGTCTGGTGACACAAACGGCTTGCCTTTGACTACTAACCCAAAAGCTGGCAGTTCAGACCCACCTAGTGGCACTGCAAAAGAGAGGCCTACTGATTAACCCGTTGCCATCAAGTTGATTCGTACTCATAGCAATCCTATAGGACAGAGTAGAAATGCCCCATAGGGTTTCCGAGGAGCCTAGTGGCTTTGAACCGCCGACATTTTGGTTAGCAGCAGAACTCTTAACTACTATGCCACCAGGGTTTCTTCCCCTGTAAAGATTACAGCCAAGAAAATCCTATGGAGTACAGTTTTACTCTGAGTTGAAATCAACTTGATGGCAATGGGTTTGGTTTGGTTTTGGTTGGTTTTCATAGGATGAAAGACTGAGTTTTTGTGACTGAGCATAATCAGACCTTATCAATGAAGACACGAAAGGCATGCTGTTGTCGCTAAGTACCAACGAGTTGGTTCCGACTCATAGCGACTCTATGTACAACCAAACCAAACACTGCCCAATCCTGTGCTATCCTACAATCAGTGTTATGCTTGAGCCCATTGTTGCAGCCACTGTGTCAATCTATCTCATTCAAGGTCTTCCTCTCTTTCACTGACTTTCTACCACTCATGATGTCCTTCTCCAGGGACTGTTCTCTCCTGACAACATGTCCAAAGTATGTGAGACGAAGTCTCACCATCTTTGCTTCTAAGGAGCATTATGGTTGTACTTCTTCTAAGACAGATTTGTTCATTCTTTTAGCAATCCATGGTATATTCGATAGTCTCCGCCAACACCACAACTCAAAGGCATCAATTCTTCTCAGATCTTATTCATCATCCAGCTTTCACAGGCATATGAGGCGATTGAAAACATCATGGCTTGGGTCAGGTCTTCAAGGAGACATCTTTGCTCTTCAACACTTTTAAGAGGTCTTTTGTAGCAGATTTGTTCAATGCAATGCGTCTTTTGATTTGTTGACTGTTGTTACCACGGGTGTTGACTGTGGATCCAAGTAAAAGGAAATCCTTGACAACTTCATTATTTTCTCTGTTCATTATGATGTTGCTCATGGGTCCAGTTGTGAGAATTTTTGTTTCCTTTATGTTGAGGTGCAATCCACACTGAAGGCTGTGGTCTTTGATCTTCATCAGTAAGTGCTTCAAGTTGTCTTCACTTTCAACAAGCAAGGTTGTGTCATCTGTATAATGAAGGTTTTTAATGAGTCTTCCTCCAATCCTGCTGTCCCATTCTTCATATAGCCCAGCTTCTCGGATTATTTGCTCAGCATACAGATTAACAAGTGAGAATAAGGAGTAAAAGGAAGAAAGAGCAGAAAAAAGAAAAAGGAAAGTCTACTAATATCCTTATCCAGTATCATATGAAAAGGAGCCCTAGTGGTGAAGTGGTTAAAACACTCAGCTGCTAACCAAAATGCTGGTGGTTCAAACCCACCAGCCACTCCACAGGAGAAAGATGTGGCAGTCTGTTTCTGTAAAGATCACAGCCTTGGAAGCCTTATGGGGCAGTTCTACTCTGTCCTACAGGGTCACTATGAGTTGGAATCCACTTGACAGCAACAGGCTTGGGTTTTTTGTTGTTGGTGTTGGTTTTAACATCATGTCGGTCACCACGAGTAGGAGCTGACTCAATGACAACTGTTTTTTGGTTGATGGGTTGTTTTTAGCATCATATTGAGTTAAGAAATGTTCAAGAAAACTAGAGATAGAGGAATCCTCCTGGCATCTTTTGAGTGAAATCCAGGGATGCAGCTAAACATCCTACAATACACAGGACAGCTCCCACAACAAAGGAAGACTCAGCCCAAATTGTTAATAGTGTGGAGTTTGAGAAACTCTGCTCGTATAGAACTTGCTAGATAGTGTGCCAATACTCTTCTAAGTATTTTATATATATATTAATTCATTTAATCCTCACAGCCACATGAGCTGAGAGATACAATTATCATCATACCATCCCCATTTTGAAGATGAGGAAAGTGAGGCTTAAAGAAACTAAGTAACTGGACCAAGCTCACACAGCTAGTTCCTGATAAGTTAAAATTGGAACCAGGCCTCCTAGCTTCAGAGGCTGTGCTTGTCCAGTGACACAACATGGCTCCCTGTCCTGCTTGCTACATCCAAGAAGCCACACAGTCCTTTAGTCAACCTCTTTGCGTCCTTTCACTCCAACTCCATCACCGCAGGCTAGCGTCTTCTCCTCCCTGGCCCAGCGCAGTGAGCTCCCAGGGGTCTCACTGCTTCCAACTCCACACATCTCTAATTCCCACCCCCCACTTCTGCCAGAGTGACCTCAAATCCAACCATGTCTCTACCCCCTGCCTGAAGCCCTCGTCATCTGCAAGGTAAAGCCCAAACTCTTGTGTTGGACTTTGGACTGTAGCTGGAATCATCGCTCTCTAGGCCCTCCCCAGGAGCCCTGGTTGCATAATGGTTAAGTACTTGACTGCTAACTGAAAGGTCGGCGGTTCAAACCCAGCCACTCCGAGGGAGAAAGATGTGACAATCTTGGAAACCCTATGGGGCAGTTCTACTCTGTCCTATAGGCTTGCTGTGAGTCAGAATCAACTCAATGGCACACAACAACAGGCCTTCCCCTGCCTACCAAACCCTTGCACTTCATTAAACTTTCTGTGTTGTTCCCACTTTTCTGCCTCTACTAGATCTGCAATAAAGGTCACAGGTGTTTGCCAAATAAGCCCCAGCATCACCTCCTCCAGGAAGCCTTCCCTTAGTGCCCTCTCCTCCAGGTAGAACTGATCACCTGCTTCTCTGTGCCTCCACTATACACTTCTACAGGCCTTTATTAAAATGCCTCACAATCTCTCTATAAGAAATTCAGCTAATGAAAAAGCAAAATCATACCCATTGCCATCAACTCAATTCCAACTCATGGTGACCCCACATGTGTCAGGGTAGAATTGCACTCCACAGGGTTTTCAGAGGTTGTAAAATTACAGAAATAGATTGCCAGATCTTTCTTCTGTGGCACCATTGGCTGGATTTGAACCACTAACCTTTCGTTTAGCAGCTGAGTGCAAACCACTTGCACCACCCAGGAACCTTGAAACTAATGCAAGAATTTCAAAAATCCACTTTGTTCACTCCGGAGCAGCTCCAAGTTGACCCTCAACTTGATAAAACGCATCACTGTTTTTCTTTGTTTTCAAGTCTGTCCCTCAAGGGCAGGGACTTTGTGTTATTTCACTGATCTCCGAAGTCTAGCCAAGAAACTGAGCAGTCCCTGAGCAGTCCCTGAGCAGGCATCAAATGAAGGAAAGATGAAATACCCTGTATGGCTTGAATTGTTCCAGCATCAGAAGGCCACTGTCTGCAAAGGAGGTCTATTCTGCTGGACTCTGCCATTCTTGGGGAGTTCTTATGCAAAGTAGAAGTCAGTTACTGCATCGCCCCTACTCAAGGGTCTGGTTCTGTACCAGGAGTTGCCTGCACCATAGTTATCGTGTCCCCCTTAGTAGCTCCTTCCCCTAGTGGAACATCTCCAGCGTCTCTTCTTCCTAACAGGCATGGCTTTAAGATCTCCTGTGGCCTGACAGTATGTACTAACTACTAAGCAAACCCAAATCGTGATGGACCTAACTAGGAGCTGGCAGCATTTGGGGGAGTATATGGAGGCTCCTGAGACGATGCTTAAAGTCTGCTTCAAGTCAGGGCTCTCAAGTTCAAATGCCAAAGGGATCCCAAGTTCAAATGCCAAAGGAATCCCAGCAAGTTACATACATGAATGAAGTTGTTGTTCCTAGGTGCCGTCCAGTCAATTTTCAACCCATAGCTACCCCATGTGGCAGAGTAGAACTTTGCCATTGAGTTTTCTAAGCTGTAATGTTTACGGGAGCAGATTGCCAGGTCTTTCGCCCACAGAGCCCCTGGATGGGTTCAAATGGCCAACCTTTTGGTTCGCAGCTGAGCAGTTAACGGTTGTGCCACCAGGGCTCCTTATGAAGTTGGAGGTGATCAAACAGGGAGGGGAGGTGCTGGGGATGAACAGTGCGTGCCGGCGCCCCAACTAGCCTCCAGGGACTGCGGCCATGTAGGAATCAGACCCAGGGTGGCCAGCTCTTTGGACTTTTCAAGAAAAGCTAGAAATTTACATTTTAATACATATTTTCAAGTTCTGATAACTACTTTTTTTTTTAAATCTACAACAACGTATGTTGAAATCACCCACATTTGGAGGCCAGATCTGGCTGAAGCTGTCCATTTGTGACCTTTGCTTTAAATAATTGCTTGAGTGATTCCTAAATTAAAATTTATGTATTTAGTATTAGAAATGTGCACAGATATATTGAGAGCTGTGGGCATACAAAGGCAGAATTTAAATCCGAAATTAAACTAGAATGCCGGGGTTAAAAATAAATTTGAGGCATAAATCACCAAGGAGGGTGAATGAAACACCAAAAACGGGGCATTTCTAACCAGGATTCAAAAGCTGAGGCAAAAACTCACTTACCAGTCAACAAGTCCATCTCCATCAAGGCCTGGAACAAGCTGGGGTGTTTGTCTTTCAGCTCCTTCTCCCAGGGAAAGGCTCTGCACGTTGAGGGGCTCCCGTACCTGCGCTTCAGGTCCAAGTAGGAGTTCCATGGGTCACCTACACAGAAAGGGAAGCACGAGAAACCATACCTTTTGTTGTTGTCGTTAGCTGCTGTCAAGTCAGCCCCCTGGTCAAGGTAACCCCACGCACAGCGGGAAAAAACACTGCTCAGTCCTGTGTCATCCCCATGATCAGCTGAAGATCAGACCTTTGTGATCTACATGGTTTCACTGGCTGAATTTCAGAAGTAGGTTGCCAGGCCTTTCTTCCTAGTCTGTCTTAGTCTGGAAGCTCCACTGAAACTTGTTCAGCATCATAGCACCATGCAAGCCTCCACTGACAGACAGGTGGTGGCTGCACCTGAGATGCATTGGCTGGGAGTCAAATTTGGGTCTTCTGCATGGAAAATGTGAATGCATTTGGCTGCTAACGGAAAGGTTAGCAGTTTAAGTTCACCCATGGGCACCTTGGAAGCAAGACCTGGCAGTCTGCTTCCAAAAACTCAGTCATTGAAAATCCTACAGAGCACAGTTCTAGTCTGACACACATGGGGTCACTGTAAGTTGGGAGTCAACTCGACAGTAACTGGTTTTCCACACCCTTTACTGAAAAAAAAAAGAGAAACAAACCAAATCCCTTGCTGTCAAGTCTATTTCAACTCATAGCAACCCTATAGGACAGACTGGAACTGCCCTGTAGGGTTTCCAAGGAGTGGCTGGTGGATTTGGACTGCCAACCTTTTGGTTAGCTGCCGATCTCTTAACCACTGCACCACCAGGGCTCCACACCCTTTGGGAGAGTGAAATCCTCTACTCTGTAAATCCATTCTTTCTTAGAAAAACTAGAAATAGAGGTCAGACTTAACATTTCTGGATGTTGGTTTGGGTGCTTTAGGGATTTGAAGTTGGCTATGTTGCCTCTGCCTCGAGGTCACAAATTCAGAGCCAAGTCCAAGGGAAATTTGCCAAAGTTGCTGATGGCTGTTGAATAATTCTACGGAATGAGCAGCTGGCCTCAGACTGGTCCCCAGGAGGCCAATATCTAGGCCATTTTTTTTGGCAGCGTGAATGGAGGAGCAAAGCGCAAGGACCCCAGGGAGGCAGGGCCATAGAAGATATGGGGAAAATCTTCCTGATGCCACCACAGAGATCAGCATGCAAGGCTGGCCCTCCGACTCAGTGTCTCTCTCCTGATATTACATCAGTTACCAAAATCCGTTTCCTTCCTGTTTGGGATATTGCTGTTCCTCTATATCTTCCCCCTCTTCTGACAGCATCATTTTTTCTGGATGATTCAGTGGGAAGAGCAGCAGCTGGGGACCTGTGTAGCCTATTCTTATATTGAATTGCAGAAGTACTGTCTTTCCACACTCACATATCACCATGTCTAATCACTATCTGGGATCACTTTACGTGAACCCTATTGCACTGGGGTATGTTCAGGACGCAGCCATCCCTCCACGGCTTGGGATGAGAAGTGGAGCTCTGGAGATGTGTGGGCAGGGCTGAAATATTCCATTTGCTTTTGCTGATGGCAAAAGCACCACAGGAATTTCTCTTCAGAAGAAACATATGGAACTACTCTAGTGCTACCCTATCAAACAAACACTTCTACAGCACAGAGAAATTTATAAGATCCAAGCTGTAATCTTGGTGGCGCAGTGGTTAAGAGCTTGGCTGCTAACCAAATGGTCGGCAGTTCAAATCCACTAGCCGTTCCCTGGAAACCTTATGGCGCAGTTCTACCCTGTCCTATAGGGTCTTGATGAGTCAAAATCGACTCCATGGCAATGGGTTTGGTTTTTGTTTTTTAGATCCAAGCTGGAACATTGGCAGACAAAGACAAGACCAAGTTTTATGCTTATAAACACCTGTACAGGTGAAAGGATATCCTTGCAAATATGAGCAAGCATGAAAGCGGTCTCTTTGAAATTCATTCTGTCTACAGAAAATTACCAATGCCTTCTAAAATGAGTCGATTTCAAGGATTTAAAAAATAAAGCCAAACCCCAAATGACAAAGTCATCATTCAACATTTCTAAAAGCTAATACTCAGATATTAATGGCCCAAGATGAAAGTGCACCGACGGAGAAATATTTCTAATGATTAATTTATTTTCCAATTCATTTTTATATTCTGAGACTGGCCTGGCATTCTTATGGATGGGAATAATGCAGCATGAGGCTCCAAATCCCTCTTTCATTGCATCCTTAAGCTAAATGGCATACGGTGGACGCTATGAGAACGATTTTGGTCCTGCTTGGCTGTGGCTGGTCTCCTTGGAGTCCCAGGTGAAATGTGCACTTTCATCGCACCCACCTGTGGGGGTTACAGTTGTACCCCTGGAAGTCTGAGCCAAGTCATATATATTTTATGCTAATCCTGTTAGAAAGAAGCCAAACGTGTTAGTACAAATGCACAGGGCTATCACTGCTCCCCTGAGCCTCAATACTTACATGCCTCTTGCCTCACGCCACCTTGCTGCACCATGGATGCATACACAGACACTATTTCTTGAATCTCAGCACACCTTTCATAATATAATTTGATTTGTTCGGCAAGTTGCTTCTCAAGGAGAGGATTAAAAATCTACAAAAAGACAAGAAAATCGAATGAACAATTGTCACCAGACACCCATCGATACCTATAGGGATGTGTTCCAATTGATTTCATGCCTCTATTGATGTCACCAGTGGCTTGCTGGCACACATATGATCCACTCTGGATTTTCAAAAACAAGGGCATTAGCATTAAATCAAGGACACGCTGGCTCTGACTGCTTCCCCTTCCAGCTTCCCTCTGTGGCATCTTGTCTGCATACCACCATCTCCAGCTGCCACCAAGTCGATTCCGACTCACGGCAACCGCATGTGTTTCAGAGCAGAACGGAGCTCCAGAGTTTTCAATGCCTGTGATCTTTCCGAAGTAGATTGCCTAGACTTTCCTCCGAGAAGCCTTTGGTTGGATTCAAACCTTTGACCTTTCAGTTACTAGCTGAGCGATTAACCGTTTGTGCCACCCAAGTTTTGTGCCACCCATTTTGTCTGCAGAGCCCCTGAAGTGTCAGGATTTCCCAGAGACCAGGCCTCCAGCCTCTTCTGTTCCTCTGTTCCATGCTAACCCTAGAAAATCACATTCTTTCCTCCCCTCAGCTCCCACCAAGTGACGCCAAGTCTACCCGTGTGTCCTTGCTGTCTAGGAAGCCTCCTCCCATTTCCTTCTGCATGGCAGGCTCCTACTCAAACTCCCAGAGCCAGATCGAAGGTTGCTGCTTGAGGGCAGCTGTCCCTAACAGTCCACCCTACGTTCGCTTTTCAGCCAATGCAGACGTTCCACCTCGTGCTCTCAAATACTGTGCTCAAATCTGAACTAAAGCACGTGAGGTAGTCTTTTACGACTTATTTGTTTAAGAGACAGAACGGGAGTTCCTCAAGAACTGCAGCCTATCTTAACTCAGTGATTTACAACATGTAGGTTTTGACCCTTTAGAGTCATGAAATTATTTCAGCAGGAGGATATGTGTGTGTGTGTGTGTATGAAGAACGCACCATCAGTATTGCAGGAAGATTCATAGACAACCTGTGTTATGCGGATGACACAACCTTCCTTGCTGAAAGTGAAGAGGACTTGAAACACTTACTGATGAAGACCAAAGACTACAACCTTTAGTATGGATAACACCTCAACATAAAAAAAACAAAAATCACCCAACTGGATCAATAAGCAACATCATGATAAACAGAAAATACGGAAGTTGTCAAGGATTTCATATTACTCGGATCCATAATCAGCACCCATGGAAGCAGCAGTAAAGAAATCAAAAGACGTATCACATTGGACAAGTCTGCTGCAAAAGAGCTCTTTGAAATGTTAAAAAGCAAAAATGTCACTTTAAGGACTAAGATGTGCCTGACCTAAGCCATGGTGTTTTCAATTGCCTCATATGCTTGCAAAAGCTAGATGATGAATAAAGAAGACTGAAGAATTGACGTTTTTGAATTATGGTTTTGGCAAAGAATATTGAATATACCATGGACTGCCAGAAGAATGAACAAATCTGCCCTGGAAGGAGTACAGCCAGAATGCTCCTTAGACGCAATGATGGCAAGACTTTGCCTTACGTACTTTGGACATGATATCGTATCACGAGGGACCAATCCTTGGAGAAGGACATCACATTTGGTAAAGTAGAGGGTCAACAAAAAAGAGGAAGACCCTCAACAAGATGGATTGACACAGTGGCTGCAACAAATGGGCTCGAACATAGCAACGATAGTGAGGATGGTGTAGGACATGGCAGTGTTTTGTTCTGTTATACAGAGTACATAGAGTCGCTATGAGTCAGAACTGACTCAATGGCACCTAACAACATATAATATACGTACATATATATAAAGTAGAACACCAGCTATCAGAATGCATTGAACATAGCAAAGCTATGTGTTCTTAGTAAAAATTTTGTTTCTCTTTTGTGTTATATACAGTACATATGTATGTGTATATCTATCTATTTATCTATCTATAGATACCCATTTGTATGTACTGGTCATGATGTGAAATAAATTTCTTATTGTGGACCACTTTAAAGACAAAGTTTGAAAGCCACCGTCTTATTTCTGTTGGTCATCTCAGCACCTAGCACAGACCCTGGCACATACTAGGTGCTCAATACATATTTGTTGCACAAATGAATAAGTGAATTTCATTGTTTTTCCTTTTCATAGAGGCTTCTCAATAGGGGCTCTAGGATGTCACTCATGGGGAGCAGGGGGTCCCCACTTATCATAATTATAACTTTTACCTCATAACTCCTACGTTTCCCAGAGCAAACCCTACAGGGTCAAAGGAAATGAAAGAATGTTCCTCTTTCAGGTATCAGGCAGGGTTCCTGCCCTCCTTTCCAAGGCAGAGAAAACAACCGCTATGAGGGCTCCATTCTGGGGAAACCTCTCGCTCTTCCCTCAGCACAGCTGGAGGTGGCCTGGTGAGCTGGGCAATTCCACGCGTGCGTGGGTTTGGGATTTGATAGGCACTGTGCACCACGACAGTTCTGGACACAAAGTCCTCTGCGATCTCCACACCTGTGGCCAGCCTACCCCAGCGTGAGTCGCAAGCCTGTGTTTCTGAAGAGAGCAGCAAACAGAACCAAGGTTTTAATTTGCTGGAGCATCGTCTCTTCTGATACTTTAAATAAAAGCACATAAAAGAAGCTTTGCCAAATAACTACCATTCGCTCCTTTCATTAGTTTAATCACTGGATAGGCAACAGCCTGATAAAAATCTACTCTATAATTAAGCTAGTAGTTATTAAAACAGAGGAAGTAAATGGGTTCCATTTTATGGGTACTAAATGAACCCAGCGTTAACAGAAATCTATTATCACATTTGCTGGGGAAAAGCCTCAATATTAATTATGTTTGGTGACAGCCCATGCGCACTCTGGCTGGGGTAAATCTTTTGTTTACTAGGGATTACACCGCGCTGAGTCATATGCCCATCACCCGCAAGTGCCCGCAAACTTCTCCTTGGTCCCCCCGGGCTCACCTGGTCAGGGTCCAGAGTGCGGAGGCGGTAGTACTTCAGAGGGCCAAAAAACCCTTGGATGCCAGCCACATACCTGCTCCCTCCAATAATGAAGTAGCCAGCAGTATCATTGTAATGGAAATCCTCCCGGAAGCTAGAGAAGAACACAAAGGATGAGGAGGGCTCTAACAAAGGGACCCTTGCACTGACCCTCCTTGACTTACCCCAGATTTCCACAAGCCCTTCCCTCTGGGTTCTAGCAGCACGTGAGACCACTGTGGGGTCAGGCAGACTTGGGGGAAGAACCCAACCGCAACTTACCAGTGTGACCATTTGGACTAGTTACTTAGCCTCTCTGGGGCTGAGCTTTCTCGTTTGTAAAACAATTAAAAAAAAAAAAAAAAGAAGTGGTTGCAGTTGACTCCAACTTCAGGCAACCTCAGGTGTGTTAGAGTAGAATTGTGCTCCATAGGGTTTTCAATGGCTGGATTTTTCTGAATTGGATCACCAGGCCTTTCTTCCAAGGCACCTCTAGGTAGACTTGAACCTTTCAGTTAGCAGCTGAGCACACAACTGTTTCCACCACCCAGACTCCTGTAAAATGTCAGTTCCTTCCTTATAGGGTGGTTAAGAGGATTAAGTGAAATGGTAAGATGTAATGCATCTAGAGGAGTCCCTGGGTGGCACAATGGTTAATGTACTCAGCTGCTAAACAAAAGATTGGACTTCAAGTCCACCCAGAGAAGCCTCAGAAGAACAGCCTGGTCATCCGCTTCCAAAAGGTCACAACCTTGAAAGCCTTATGGAGCACAGTTGTACTCTGACACACAAGGGGTCTCCGTGAGTTGGATTCAACACCATGGCAACTGGTTTCAAGGCATATAAAAGAGTGTCCATCCCACAGTAAACACTGAATATGTGCTGGCTCTTATTATTATTGATGTTATTTGTAACCACTGAAATTATTTGCAATTGTTGGTCTTAGGTGCAAATATTTTGCTCTTAAAGGAAAAATTAAAAACTTAATGAATACTCTGTGACTGTGACGGGGTAGGGGTTGGGGAACTAAAAACATCCTATTAGATAAAGACTGAGGCAAATGGTGAATTCAGAGTTAAGGAGGAAGAGGCTAGCAAGGCCTAAGGGCTTGGCCAAAGACGAGAGGTCAACACAGGTGATATGTTAGGAGTCCACATCGTCCTGAAGGACATGAAGGATCAGAAAGGAAACGAAGGAAAAAATCAGCTAGCATGTACCAAACGTACAAAGTTGTTCCTCGCGGCCTTGTTTCTATTCACCAAAGACTGTAAGACCCTGGGGGTCCGTCCATGAGGACGGGACCATCCATCTGCTGGCTCCTGGGTGTGAGCTTTTTCACCATGCAGCTTAAAAAGGGAACAAAGGGCTTTGTGCACTCATCTGGAGACATATTCAAAATATATTGCTAAGTGAAAAAAGCAAAATGCAAAACAGGGAGTATAACTTTTATCTAAGAAAGGGGAGAACCACTGTTTTGTATTTGTGTAAAGAAACTCTGAAAGTATACACAAGAAACTAACAAATATATTTCCCCATGAGGTGGGAGGAGGGAGTAGGGTGAATGGAGGCAGAGCTAGAAGCAAGACATTTAACTGTATACCTTTTCATTTCATTTTCCTTTTTTAAAACCATGTGCATTTAAAAGTTTGAAAATTAAACTAGAAATGGATGGGCAGGTGAGAACAGAACATATGGAAACAGGAGTGGGAGGTCAAGACAGGCATCATGTGAGAAGCCAGGCAAAGAGGAAAGAGCCTGGGAGCATAGAGGGCAGATGGGAGCACAAGGAAGGAACACAAACCACCAGGCAGGCTGCCAGGAGCCCGGAGGGGCATGGGTGTGAGGAGCCAGGGTGATGTGGACAGGCGACAAACCCAAATACCACCAGTTGGATCAGAAAAACCAGGCAAAGGAGTATTGCAGGAGAGGAGATGGGCTTTCTGTTGGCAGACAACCCGACCCCTCACAGATGCACCTGGCTGCAGAGGAAACGTGAAAGAGTGAAGACAACATCAGCTGATGGCAAGAGTGAACAGTTAGGGATTTAGAAAAAAAAAATTGTCGTAGAGCTGACTCCAACTCATGGACCCCATGTGTGTCAGAATAGAACTGTGCTACGTAGGGTTTTCAATGGCTGATTTTGGGGGGGGGGAAGAAGACTGCCAGGCCTCTCTTCCGAGAGGCCTCTGGGTGGACTTGAATCTCCAAATTTTTAGTGCGCAGCCAAGCACATTAACCTCTGCACCACCCAGTGACTCCACCTAGAAGTTAGTTTTGCACCAGTGCAACAAAAATGGAAAAGGAATACTTCGTCTCCTGGTGCTATGCTTTTTAGAATCTCAGGCTTGAAAGATGATGCTCTTGTCCCCTTTTTCTTCAGGCGGGACCACAAAGTTATTATCTTTAAGAGTCATGAATTGTTTCCATTTTCTGAGACCTTCAAAAGACTTGAACAACCTTCTTTGGCAACCCATTCCAATAACTCTCCTGAGATACCCCCAACACTCGATGGATACTAAGCAATGCTTCTGCAGAAGTTTACTTTACAGACCCCACGTAACCAAGTTTACCCTGTCCCCACTCCTCTGCAAAATGTACTGACTGACGCCCACAACATGCTAGAGGCTTGCTGACTGGAGGCTACTCTCTGGAGCCTCATTGTTAGTCGCCATGGAGTCAACTCAGACTCATCGCGACCTTATGTATAACAGAACAAAACACTGCCCAGTCCTGTGCTGTCTTCATAATTGTTGGTATGTTTGAGCCCATTGGTGTGGCTCTTGTGTCAACCCATCTCATGGAGGGTTCCCTGGTTTTTTCTGACCCTCCGCTTTACCAACCATGATGTCCTTTGCTGCCTATTGGTCTTTCCTGATGATGTGTCCAAAACAATTAAGCTGGAGTCTTATTCTCTTCATTTTTAAAACGGAGATAATAACAGTACCTACTCTATAGAATTATGGTGAGGACTGAGTGAATTAATAGATAAATACAGCAGTTAGAACGGTGCCTGGCACATAGTAGGTGTCATAACTGTTAGCTAAGGCTGTTAACATTAATGCAGTCACTATGGGACTTCTGCTCCCACCCCATGAGTTGTACACTTAGGAAGAGGTAGATGTGTTTGTGCCCAAACCTGTTAGGGCCAATTATATGGTCACTGCAATTATATCGCTGAATTAAATATTATGGAATGAGTGAGGGAACAAAGAGTTTTCCTTTCTATCAGTTGAATATTTGGGGTAGACTCAGTAACCTAAATTAACTAATTACTCAGAAATTAACTTCAATTATTGTGGCATTTAACCAGTTGAAAAAGGTTGGAAAAAGAAAACGGGAGAAATCTAGATGGATTTGGGGCTCTGACTGTTTTATAAGTGTCTTTTTTTCCTCTTCACTTGGAAGACACTGAAACTGGGCATGGTTGACTCATCTCTAATCAGTGGATCCATACTCCAGTCAGTGGATTCATACCCCAAAGCAAGATCCTATCTCGAAAGACTGGCAAATGAATGCGCATTTATATTTTATAATTAAAGTGAAATTTTAAGGTTAGTATCTTTTTTTAATGGATCCTTTGCTTTAACCGAATTTTTCAATTAACTGTTAAATAGCTTGGACAATTCTTAAATTGTCATTACTATCAACCAACTGCAGAGATCTATTCAGATTGCTTTCCATCCACAATGGTGCTTCTACATTTCTCCCCTAACATTCTCAATGGCTGCACAAAAAGAACTACAAAATAATAACAAAAAGTCTGCAGAGGTGCAAAAGATCGCTTGTACTGCGTCCTGGTTGGTGGCCATCAATTTCGCTGACAAAAAAGCTGAGCTAGACTCTTCCCAAGTCCAAGCCGGTTCCTTTTGAATGACTCAGACATGCTGGCAAAATATCTTTACTCTTATCTGGACATAGGAAAATGCCGTGGATTATTACTACAGAGCACCAGTAGCTAGAAAGAATTGCAGACTTTGGTAAACAAGCTTCACTCAGGATCAGGAAATAACTCTGGCTTGAGGTCTCTATCGGAGTCCTGGTTGCCCAGTGGTTAAGAGCTTGGCTGCTAACCAAAAGGTCAGCAGTTCAAATCCACCAGCCACTCTTTGAAAGCCCTATGGGGCAGTTCTAATCTGTCCTATAGGGTCGCTGTAAGTCAGAATCACCTAGACAGCAATGGGTTTGGCTTTTCTTTTTTTTTTTTTTTTGGTTGAGGTTTCCACGGTAGGAGAGCTTACAGCCTCCAATTAGCTGCTTCCTCCACCCCTGTGGTACCTCTCATCTTAAATGTCACTTCCTCAAAAGAAATCCTCCATGATCTGATCTAAATTCTGACCCCGTTGTAATTCTCTCTCAAGTCACTCATTCATATCCTTCACAGTGTTCACCGCTTTGTAGTTTTAAATTTGTGAATTTACTGGTTTAATATCTGTCTCCCCCACTAGGTTTTTCAGCTCCGTGAAGGCAGAGGCTGTATTCCTTTTGTTTATCATTTTATTCCCAGCATAGAGCATTCTGTCTAGTGTGTAGACCATTCTCCAGGGGCGTAGTGAGCCTAATGAGCGCCTAGGGGCAATCTCTAAATTGTACCCCCCATGCAATTCGAGGGCCCAGGGGCAATTTCTAAGTTGCACACCTCCCCCCCTCCGCCCCACCTCCCTATAGCTGATACTACATGTCAGCAGAAATGCCTTCCCTGTGCTTGTCTTGCTTCCTCAGTCAGGTGCCTTTTGTATTTGTAGCACCTGGGAATTATCATTCTGCATCTCGTCTGGCGCCTCCTGGGACTTGCCCCTTCTGCCCCCTCCCCTCCACTATGGCTCTGGGATGCCCAATAAATATGTCAGATGAATGAATGAATCAATGATAGGTGAGTGAATGAATCTAACAGTATACGGGTCCGCAGTTATTGCTTGCCACCTGGTATTACTGACAGCTTTTCATTCACCTGTACCACTTCACTCCTGAGCACTTAATTATTGATCTTTCTGTACCGCCTTTGAGGGATAACAGCTATCACTATGCTTACATTACAAGAATAAATAAAAAAAGGTTAAGTGGCTTTCCTTGGATCACCTATAACCAGTGAAGCAAAAGTATTCCACGTTCAGACCACTGGCTTGTCCTGCTCTGAAAATGGAGTTCCTGGCAGGACAAGATTCAAAATACCTAGCCACAGAAACCCCAGGAGTCTCTGTGTTGTGTGAGCAGCTAACATGCTCAGTTGCTAATAGAAATGTTGGTGCCTCAAAAGAAAGGCCTGGCAATCTAAAAAAAATAAGCCATTGAAAACCCGATGGAGCATAGTTCTATTCTGACACACATGGGGTCTCTATGAGTCTCAATCGACTCAAAGGTAACTGGTAACCACGGGAGCCCCAGGGTCACTGACCATTAGAACAGAGACCAGCCAGAGCAGAATTTTGGGTGCCCCCTGCTGGGCACAGCATTAACTCTTTAGTTGCTCTCTTGTTGGGGGAGGTCTCAGGAGCATGGGAAAAGCAGCTGAGGTGGTGGTGAGGGGCACTCTTAGGTCTGGGGCCTGCCACTATTAATAAGAAAAGGATCATTCCAATGCTTTAACTGGGAGGTTGAATTGGTATATACCTGAAAACCAGTCTTGATCTTTGGAATCTTATATCATCGTATTGATCCCATCTTTATTAAAAATTTTGATATTTTGTTCATCATGGGTTTTTTTGCATTAATTTTTATTTTTTTTTTAATATTGCATTAAAATCTTATTTGTCCTGATCATTAAGTTTTTTAGTGGCTCTTCCCTTAAATTCTGCACCCTGGTCTGAGCCCTGGATCTTACTGTGACCTCTCTGTGATTCACACATATCAACCTCTGGGTTCTAGGATTTAAGGGAAAAAGGGGGCCTTCCATAAGAAATGAAAAAGAGCAGATGAGGTCCAATCAGTTGCCAGAAAATGTCCTGGGGTTAGGGAAGAACATCAGGAAAAAAAAGAAGAAGTCATGATTTTAGACTTCATCTCCTGAAACCCAAGCCCTTCATTTCTGGGGGCCCACTTCACAGAACATGGCGCTGGAAGAGATTTCTAAAAAAAAAAATTTTCTTTTTTTTTTTTAAAGGAGCCACAAATCAGCTCTTCCTCCAAATAGAACTCTCAGGCTTTTCCTAGTCTTGAACCCTTCAGAGAAGATTCCACGGCCATCAGTTACATAATAAAACCCATATCCGTAAAACTGCTTCTGACTGGTCTAAATCCAATGGGGTACGTGTAAAGACTTCTGCTCTGTTCTCAGGTCTTGGTCTTTATGCTTCAATATAGCTTTCAAGTCACCTCCTGACCTTCTCTTTGCAGGCAAGGTAATAATACTTTTTTAGCCTTTTGATATTATTCTAATCCTTTAATCCAGCCATGATAATAAGAATTGTTCTATGTGCCCAGAGCCTAAAAGGAAACAGTTCGACTTAAATGTGAACAGGAAGTGTGAAAAAAAATATACAGCGTATGTTCCTCTGTTTCCCTGTCTCCACCCCTCTTTGCTTTTCATCCTTTAATATTCGGTTTTTCAAGAGAATTGGTGTATGAAGCTCTAAGTGGTACGAGCCTATTTGGACAAACAGGTTTCTGCTTGGTACAGTGAAATGATGGATGGCTGGAGCAATGAATTTCCCCAGCCAATGTCCTGACACATTTTTTAAAACTATACATATGAAGCTGGTAATTTTTGTTTCTGTTATTTAGACTTATTCTTGAACATCCATTTGTATCCATATTATCTAGCTATGACGAGGCACCCTGAGTTTCTAGAGGAGGTGGCTTCATGGTTCTGACACTATAAAACCCAATATGATACATGGATGTAGAAGCAAATTTTTAAAAATTATGAAATACAAGGCAAGGGACCCAATTCTCAGTTTCTGTAACTCTTTTGGAGAACGATTATATAAGGATGAAACGTTACACCAATATCAAGAGCAGCATACATTTCAAATTTAGATTATAAACATAAATATGAAGACTGTTGGCTTTTACGTTTTATGCCGGGCCAAAGTTTGCAACCATTCTCAATAAGCAACATTAATAGTTTGATTTATTTTTCAGAATACTTTGCCGAAGATAATTTTCCAAGAAAATGACTTGTCAAGGGCCATGAAAGGGAAGAATTTACAGTGAGAGCCAGAGAGAGAACTAGTTTCTCTTGCTTAGAAAAATGGTTGGGGGTGTGGGGGTGGGGGGTTAGAAAAGTTCATGATTGTTTTAAAAAACAAAAAAGTACAAAGACAAGCTACAGGGCAGAGAACAGCCCATGCTTGGAAAGGCTGAAAGAGAAGGTGTGGAAATAACCCTAGGGTTGAGAGCTAAAGCATGAAGACGTCTTAGCCATCATCCTGCAAAATTTTGAATAAAGCAAAAAACTCGCACTTACCTAATGGTCTGATTATGGTAGCTTTTCAAGTCCTGCCCAATGCTGGTGGTTACTACTATCTATGTTGAGAGAGAGATATACAAGGTCCAGTTATGCCTCAATATTACACCTCATAAATACAGTCCTTGACATAAATTACTCATAACATGTGCTGGCTAGCTTTTTGCCTGATTGGTTTGGGCAAAATAAAATAAACAGTTTACTAGCCCTGTGTGTATTTTAAGACTTGAGAAATTTAACTTCCCCAAACGACCTGATGTGGTAAAAATACCTATCAAGTCATTTCCCCCAGTGGGTTCCAGATACTTCAAAACTCCAAGCCAAAGTTTCTTGTGATGTATAAAAGCTTACTGCATGGAAAGACAGAGAAGTATGTAAGATACTTCAAGGAGTTTTGATTCCATGAGTGCCTTTGGGGAAAAAACAAGATTGGTACTGGACATTCTTCATGCACTGGTGTTTCCCACCCTCCTTCCCCAGGTCCCTAAACACCGGGAATTGTCACTCTAATTTAGATGGTGACAATATTGTTGTCATAAAAGTTGTTACCTGTCTCATATGTGCTCTTCTCATTTCTTGGACTCTAACATAAACCCATGGAGTTGAGGGGCTGTTTTTATTCCCCCAGTGCTAGTACAGAGCCAGGACTTAGGAGCATTTGCTGGGCTAATTGGATTCTCAAAGATATGGATACAACACTGTGCCTATGAAAGACAAACCAGTCCATAAAAACCAATCCAACTCACTAGAAGAACTGGATGGTACCCACCTACCACTAATGAACATTTTCATCAAAGATTCTACAGGAGAATCCTGATCAAAAGGGGGAAAATGCAGAACAGCATTGAAAATTCTCACAGAATCCAGACTTTCTGGACCCACTGAGACTGGATGAACCCCAAAACTATTGCCCTGAAAAAATCTTTAAACTGACTCATAGCGACCCGATAGGACAGAGTAGAACTGCCCCATAGAGTTTCCAAGGAGCGCCTGGTGGATTTGAACTGCTGACCTTTTGATTAGCAGCCAAAGCTCTTAACCACTACGCCACCAGAATTTCCAAAAATAGGGTAGCTTAATCAGTAAAAAAATGTCTCCCTTGCACATTGTGCTTTTTTAAAAATCTATATGGGATCAAATTGACAACAGCAACTTGAAAGATTAGATAGAAAACTTAGGGGGCAGGGAGTTTATTTAATAAGAAGGAACAATTCAGAAAAAGAGGGTGAGAATGGTTGCACAACTAGAGGAATGTAATCAATGTCACTGAATTGTACATGGAGAAACTGTTGAATTAGTGTGTATTCTGCTGTGTGTATTCTCAACAACAACAAAGAAAAATTAATTAAAAAAAAATTCAGTCATTACAACATGTCAGTGCAATGAAGAAAACAACTCAAACCAGTTGTTTCACTAAAACAACCATTTATTTTAACACACTTGTCCAATTAGGCAAAGCAAGGAGTATGGTGGTCCCCTACTGCAGAGATGGACTTTGTGTGAACAAGTAGTATATGTTTTGAATTCGGGAGGCACAGTGGGATAGAAAGAAAGAATGTTATTGGAGTGGACATTTAAGTGGACAAAAAGTTTTCTTAAGAAAAAACGTCCCCTTCTATCTTTCCATCCCAATTGGTCTCTTGGTTTCTTCTCTCTTGCTTTACCCCATCTTATACTCTGCCTTCGATTAATCTCTTTAATTAAAGGACTACTCTGACTGGATTCTTCTGCTCAAAAACCTTACAGGATGCCCTATTTCCTTGCAAGCTAAAGTCCAAATTAGCCTGATATTCAAGAAGTGTTTCTAGCCCGGAGAGATTATTTTCTTCTATTAGCTTTCTAAGGAGCCCTGGTGTTGCAAGGGTTAAGTGCTCGGCTGCTAACTGAAATGTTGGCAGTTCGAGCCCACCAGCAGATCTGCAGGACAAAGACCTGGTGATCCGCTCCTGTGAAGATTACAGTCAAGAAGACCCTATGGGGCAGTTCTACTCTGTCCTAGAGCGTCTCTACTAGTTGGAATCGACTTGATGGCACGCAACGACAACAACATTAGTTTTCTACAGTCTAAAAATTTCTATTCCAGTCAAACTGGTTTATCTGCTTATCCTCATGGATTGCCGGAAAGCCTCTCCACCTAAATTCTACCCATCTGTAGGAATCTTCTCTCTGAAACCTTGTCTGAGCACCCCAGCGTGAAGCGCTGTCTCCCTTCTGTGAATCAATGTGAATCATTTGGCAATTATGCTCCCTATGACAGCTCTTCACCTGCTTAATGTTATTTCCATAAATTGTCTATAAGCCCCTGAGCACAGTGCCTTGCATACAACAGGTGCAAAATAAGATCTGTGAATTTGCTCTGATGATTTGACGCCTGCCAAAGTGACTCATAGCACTGAGCCAAACTTCTCCTTAGGAGAAAGCAGCTTAAACTGCAATACCTTCATGACCTCGTGTAAACTGGAAGCTAAAATGTGGACCAGAGCTATGGCACCTATATTTTGTAAGGAAACAAACAAACATACAAAAAATCCCCAGCTAACATTTTACAGGCGTCTCTCAGGAAGGTAACAAGGACTGACCTAATTTCTTTTGTCTTCAGGAAAAGGAAATATGATAAACCAAAGCACCAAGGGAAGACCGTGTATTATCAAATACACAAGACAAACAAAACGTCTCTTCCAGTTTTGTTACAGGAAAATCACAAATCGATACAAAAAGCCAGTGATAAAATAAGTAACCAGGAAAAAATAGGATATTGGCATCGTGAAGATGGAGAAATAGAATCGCCCTTAATTATAGCCGCAGATTTGCCATAATCCATAAAAGCTGTGCTATGAAAGTTTGGAACAGTTACGTGTATGGTTTTACATACAGTACGAAGTAGATGAAGTTCCTGCATCCCACTAGAATTATCGCTGATGTTTGTTGGCTATTATTTGTCTATTTAATCCAACCGTAAACAATTGTTTCAACTGCCAAAAGCAGTCAAACCATTTCTTGTTTGAACTAACCAATAAACTTCCTTCTAAAAAAAAAATGTTGTAGATCTGATGACACTATATAAACTTGGCCAACGCTGTTTGAACATTTATCTCCATAAAGCCCATCTCCCTAGGGGAAAAGGACTGAATTGCACAGATAATTGTGGCTATATAGCTGGCTATATTCTTTACTCATTCACAACAGAGTCAAAAGAAGGGCTTTCAAAGTTAATTAAATGGGATAGGATTCTTATGATCTAAACTCCCATCGATAAAAGTTTGATCTAGAAAGTGTATAGTTGTAAAAAGTCTATCATTTACCACAGATTTGCTTTTGCAGATTTTGTTGCTCCCTAATTTTACAACAATGCTATTATCACCGTTAGCTGTTAGCTGCCATCCCCCCAACTCATGGTGACCCCGCGCACAATGGAACGAGATGCTGCCTGGTGTCGCACCACCCCCATGATGAATTGCAGATTAGACTGTTGTGATCCATAAGGTTTTCACTGGCTGATTTTCAGAAGCAGAATGCCACGCCTTTCTTCCTAGTCCATCTTAGTCAGGAAGCTCTGCTGAAACCTATTTGGCATCACAGTAGCACACAGCCTCCACAGATAGATTTGGTGGCTACACGTGAGGCGTATTGGCTGGGCATCGAACCCAAGTCACCCGCATGGAAGGCAAAAATTCTACCACTGAGCCACCACTGCCCCAACTTACAACAATGCTTAACTGTAAGTGATCATGCCACAAGACAATTAACGATGGAGTCTGTATACAGATACCTGGCCTCCGTTAAAAGAGATATCTAGCCGAAACCACTCCTTCAAAGGTATGATGAATTTAGTTTTCACAGCCAAGTCTTCTCCTTTGATAAGGTGCATTTGAATATGCAAGTGGCCTAAAAGGAAAATTAAAGTTCATGACAATGACAAAAAAAAAAAACTTAGGAGTGAATGAAGTAGTTAGACCTTCTCAGTTTAACTATCCTATGAAGCCACAAGGCTAAATCACGTTCCATCTTCTTTTAAGCAAAACAAAACACCCCTAAATGCATTCCTTTGTAAATAAGACATTCATTCAAGTTTCAGTAGAAGCCTGTATTTGAAAGCCACCACTCTCGCTAAAATTGTCATGTCGACAAATATCTTCCTTATTCCAGAGACACATATACCCACTAGACAGTGTAAGAAAATGACAATATCGTTGTAAAGGTTCTATCTTATACTTACCTTCTTCAGTAAGAAACACAGAAGGTGTGCCATACATCTCGTTGGAATCAACAAAGTACAGAATCCCACAGAGACTGGCCTTGCAATAATGGAGTAAATAAAGCCACAAGGAAACAGTAAACCTATAAGAGTGAAGGAAAAAAAAAAAAAAAATCTGCAGATTGATATCATCCAAGAACAGGTAATTATACTTAACAACAACTGAGCAAATTGCTTTCATCCAATGAAGGAATGGCTTCGCCTTCGTGTTCATCATGGGAGATCAGCTTGCAAAGCTTGATTTTTGAGACAAAGGATGTGGTTATAGTAACTGCAACAGACAAGGGGTTGAGCGTCACAATGCAAAACCAGCAGGCATTCTGCCTTGCACCCAAAGCTCGGTTTCTGCTTGTCTTGAAGAATCCCACCTGCCTGCCATCTGAGTTCTTGATTAAGGCTTATAAAAGCGGAAGTAGAATAAAAATTTGGATTTTAGTAAGAGGTGATTTGATAAGAAGCGATTCTAATTTCGAGGATTAAAAGAAAAAATATAATTAGGGGTTTTTAAGCAATTTGTTTCTCTCAAAGATAAAAGCCCTAAGGTAGAAAAATGTAATAATCTGCAAAGTGGCATCACCGTATGATAACCGAGGCACCTACGCAGTAGTTTAATGCACACATCAGGCTGCTCAGGACCACATTTCTGGCTGACCAATATGGAACAAATGATCTAATTATTCCATTCCGGGACAGGGGCTATTTTTAGTTGGAAAAAAAAAATTATATGTTGTGATTTGTGAAGTCAGGATAAATAACAGTGGCCGATTTAAATAGGATCCATTTAGCCGGGAGAGGTGATCCATGACCAGGTTATCCAATCATTCAGCAAATATTTGCTGGACACCTCCTTGGTGCCACTCATTGTTCTAAGGACTAAAATAGTGGACTATGGTTAGGACTAATTAATAAAGATGAGGCGATGGTTGTTGTTAGTTGCTGTTGAGTCGATTCCAACTCATGGTGCCCTCATGTGTTACAGAGTAGAACTGCACTCCATAGCGTTTTCTTGGCTGTAATCTTAACAGAAGCAAATTGCCAGGCCTTTCCTTCCGTAGTAGCACTGGGTGGGTTCCAACCACCAACACCTTTAGGTTACCTGTTGTTGTGAGCCATCAAGTCGATTCTGACTCATTAGGACTCTATATGACAGTAGAACTGCCCCATAAGGTTGCCTAGGCTGAAATCTTTACTGGAGCAGATCGCTAGGTCTTTTCTCCTGAAGAGCGGCTGGTGGGTTCGAACCGTCAACCTTTCGGTTAGCAGCCAAGTGCTTAACCATTGCACCACCAGGGCTCCGACTGTTTTGGCCACCTAGGGACCCTTCAAAGACCAGGAGCTGGAAGTAATTGTATTTTGCAAGTTAAACATGCATCAAGGTCAAAATCAATTCATCAATTCCTCTCCATTTACCCCAGTAACCAATGTCACAATTTGGGTTAAAGTAACAGTGGCCCTACATTCTTTGGGGATACACCCAAACAAATCCTTTAGAATAGTCTGGGCTTTTTAATCTGGCCTCAAAATCAGCAACAAGATATACAAACAGATGGTGTCACGCAGCTCCCTCCTGACCCACCCAGCTGAGCAAGCTCATGAAGATAAGTTATTACAAGGAAGCTTAGCAAGAACATACGCTCAATAAAGTGACTCAAGATCTTTCTACAGCCAGCAGCATGGGAAGTATTAAATCACTCTGCTAAATCCATCCAGACTGAGGTGAACCAGGACCGTTTTCAGCATCTTCAATTCAGTAGAAGGAAAAACACATGGATGAGTTTTGCTAAAATCAAGGGAGGAGGTCAAACCTTGTGAGATTTCAAGCAGCTAGTCCAATCTTGGAGTCCCCGGGTGGTGCGAACAGTGTGTTCACTGCTGACCAAAAGTTTGGAGGTTCGAGTCTACCCAAAGCGGTCTCAGAAGAAGGGCCTGGTGATTTACTTCTCAAAAAACCAGCCACTGAAAATCTTTTGGAGCACAATTCTATTCTGACACTTGTGGGGTCTCCATGGGTTGGAAATGGCCCGACAGGAGCTGGTTTGGTTTTTTTGTTTGTTTGTTTAGTCCAGTCTGCCAGGACAGAAAGGGCAAAGCAAAGTCTGCATTAGTGCTGGCTTGGGCCAGCTGAGCCTGACACCTGGCAAGGCGTCAGGCCTCAACACCTCGTTCCCCCACTCAGGACTGATATAAGTCCGCAGCAAACTGAGAACTGCTAAATGCAAGAATAACTCAAGAATAATTGGAAATTTTCAAGTTCACAAATTCTAAGATATGTCAACCTCAACATTTTGATCACCAAGGTATGTTCCTCCTCAAGGCTTCCACTTGCCTAAGTCTGGCCTCCAGATAAAAAGAGCCCAACCACCCATCTTCTACCCTCCTTACACTGGGTAGTCCATCCGCTGGCGTCGGGTGGCCTCCAGCTCTCGGTTCCGAAACCTCGCAAACTTCTTCACGATGCCTGTGTTTTCACCACTGGAGGCATAGGGAAAGCCGAGGAGGGTAACCATATCTGCAAACAGCAAAATGGACACCTTTTAATCACCTCCAGAAAACCAAAGCTTCCATACTCACACTCTTCCTGGAATCCTCTGCCCAGCTCCACCCAGACATTTAAATGAAATAGTCCAAAAATAATAGCAAACATTTATGGAACACTTAATATATGCCAGGCATATATTACTACTCTGTAAGGCAGATTTTATCACTATACATGTTCTACAGGTGAAAAGCGTGAGGCTCATAGAGGGCAAAATAACTGGCCTAAGTGGTGGAGTCAAGTTTTAGGATTCAAACTCAGGCTTTTATGTATTTAACTATTTTACACACTGCCCTCTTAATGCTAAGGAAAGCATTTTGAATTTGTGTTGATATTAACTGTGAACACTGGCACAAATGGTTTGCACTAGACTAATATAAAAGTTGGCAGTTCAAACACATCCAACGGTGCCACGAAAGAAAGGCCTGGCGATCTGCTTCCATAAGGATTAAACCCGTTGTTGTCGAATCGATTCCAACTCATAGCAACCCTATAGGATGGAGTAGACCTGTCCCATAAGGCTTCCAAGGCTGTAATCTTTACCGAAGTAGACTGCCACATCTTACTCCCATGGAGTGACTGGTACTTTTGAACCACCACCAAGAAAATCCTAAGAAACAGTTCTATTCTGTAACACATGGGGTCACCATGAGTTGGAATTGATTCAATAACAACAAGTTCGGTTTTGTTTGCTTTAACACTCGCTATGGAACCCTGGTGGTGTAGTGGTTAAGTGCTACAGCTGCTAACCAAAAGGTTGGCAGTTTGAATCCACCAGCCGATCCTTGGAAATTCCATGGGGCAGTTCTACTCTGTCCTATAGGGTTGCTATGAGATGGAATCAACTTGACGGCAACAGGTTTGGTTTATGGGCCAGATACCGCGAAAGTGTTTTACATACATCAATTCTTAGGATTATCCCGTACTATTTTTTTTTATAGCTGAGGAATGGAGGCACAGTTGCCAAGATAATCCCTAACATTTATTTAACACTTCAGGAGCCCTGGCGGTGCAGTGGTTAAGCTCTTACCTGGTAACCCGAAGGATGACAGTTCAAACCCATCAGCTGTTCCACAGGAGAAAGATGTGGCAGGCTGCTTCCATAAAGATTTACAGCCTTGGAAACCCTTTGGGGAAATTCTACTCTGTCCTATAGGGTCACTATCAGCTCAACGGCAAAGAGTTTGGTTTTGTTTTTTTGTTTTATATGCCAATCAATATGCTGAGCATATTTCAGGGATTATCTCATTGAATTTCACAATGGCTGAGGAAAAAGGTTTTATTATTATCCCCATTTAACAGATGACTAAACTGAGCCTTAGAGAGGGTGAAGTAATAAATACATTTAAACAGTTTAGTTAAATAATGAATAATTTTTAATTAAAATGAAATATAAATAAATGAGGTGGAGCTGGGATCCCAACTCAAGCAGCTTGGTTGCAGAACCCACGCTCTTAAAATGTCATTGTTAGTTTTCTTCAGTGCACTTTCCACATATCCTCAACACATTACCCTTGGCAAATATTATTGATCATACCCCTTAAAACTGGGGGTCCCACTGTCTTTTGCAGACGTGGGAGAATTCTTTCCTGTGGCTCTAGAAAACATCATTGTTGTTAGTGGCCGTCAAGTCGGTCCCCAACTCATGACAACCTCATGCACAGTGGAACAAAACGCTGCCCGGTCCTGCGTCATCCTCACGATCGGTTGTAGGTCTGACCATTGTGATCCGCAGGGCTTTCACTGGCTGATTTTTGGAAGTAAATCACCAGGCCTTTCTTCCTAATCCATAAAACCTGTTCGGCATCATAGCAACACAGAAGCCTTCACGGACAGGTGGGCCGTGGCTGTGCAGGAGACGCACTGGTCAGGAACCAAATCTGGCATTCTCTAGCACGAAGGGGAGAATTCTACCGCTGAACCACCACGCCCCCAAGGTCGAAGAGATTTAGGGTGCACAAACAAAGCCTTAAAGGAAGAACTGAGTTATCTCATCTCTGTTTAATACTTACTGCTCTAAACAAGGCTAAGTATGATTTTTGTTTGTTTGTTTTCCGTAACTCCCAAAAAGCAAATTTACTTAACTCTGCCTAGGAAGAAAGATCACTTTTCTCTTTCTGAAAACGCTCCTTGGTTTAAAGGTACATGATTAAATGGTGGAAACAGTCTACTATCCTGGACTTCTTGGGGAGAGAAGAATTAACTTCTGTGCAAGTCATCAAATGCCAGTATGGACACAAATTATGGGGATCTCGACCTTGGATGCTGCGCGTTCCAGCTCTCATTCCCCGACATGGAAAAGAATTATTATACAGAGGTACCTCTGCTTTATTGTAACTTGGAAACCATAAGAGCATTTTTCAGAATCTCAGACCCCTGTTATATAGTTAACAGGATCAAATAAGTCAATTTTTCCTAGTCGATGTCCATAAATCTACCTGCTTTGTTATAGGTAAGGATGCATTTGGAAACCCAAAAGGGTGGATTTATCAATTCCAATAGAAACACTTTAAATCTTTTTTTCTTTACAATTTGAGCACATTTGACTTGCTGATTTGTTATGGGTGGGATTAGAAATGGAAATACTGCAGAGATGTCTTCAGAACCTGGGAAAAAGATTCATCAAGAGGTAAATATCAGCTCAACTTTCATTTGGCTTCCACCGTGTTGAGTGGAGCGTAAGAGGCCAGATGGCCAAGTTAGACCCCTAGGAAGCCTTCTGCCAAGGATTGCAGTTGAGTTATCTAGTGAGTAGTAGAAACATTATCAAAGTGAATGGAATTTGATTCTGCCCAACCTGACTCAGATAAAAAGAAGCTTCACAAAGGTTTCCAACATGGAAACCAAAAAAAAAGAACCCGTGGCCATCGAGGCAATTCTGACTCACAGCGACCCTGTAAGACAGAGAAGAACTGCCCCATCGAGTTTCCAAGGAGTGCCTGGTGGATTCAAACTGCTGACCCTTTGGTTAGCAGCCGTAGCACTTAACTGCTGCACCACAAATGAATGTTGATGAGTCTCTCCCATACCCAAGGATCAATGTGAAATGGATTGAACAGAAGAACTTGCAGCAAAAGACTGTGGAGGGAAAAATCTAAGACCCAAAGATCTAAAATAATTTTACAAAAACACAAATCTTTGATATCCAACAAAAACAAAATAATGGTGCTGTTCTTGTGGAACCTGTAGCTTCAATATTTCTACAATTTGGAATTCTAGTGTAGTTTTTCCTCATTGTAATATGTCTTCCTGTCATAATTAGAGGCAATTAACAAGAATAAAGTATCTGAGTGGTGCAGTTAACACGCTCAGCTGCTAACCAAAGGTTGGAGGTTCGAGTCCACTCAAAGGCACCTTGCAAGAAAGGCCTGGTGACCTGCTTCTGAAAAATCAACCATTGAAAATATTACGGAGGATGATTCTACCCTTACACACCTGGGTTTGCCATCAGTCAGAGTCAACTCGATACCAACTGTTTTTCCAACAAGAATGAAATTTTGGAGCTGGAAAGGACATTAGAATTCATGTGGCCCGAGATAACATATACATTTATCTTCTTGTAACAGTTTGATAAACTGATCATGGCTGCCTGGAGTGTTATAATTGATTAATGATGTCTGCCATAGGCAGCGGAATGGGGGAGTAACAGTACCAGTGCCATCCACCACAGAGAATTTACAGGTAGGAGAACTTAAGTCCAAAGAAGTTAAATGACTTCCCAATTTCCTTTAGAATGTAAGCTCTGTGAAGGCGGGGCCTTTCCTTCATTCACCATTTTATCTCTAGATCCTAGAACAGTGTCCAGCACAGGTTAAAAACAAAGAAAACCAAACCCATTCCTGTCGAGTTGATTCCGACTCATAGCGACCTTATAGGACAGAGCAGAACTGCCCCATATGGTTTCCAAGGAGTGGCTGGTGAATTCGAACTGCTGACCTTTTGTAGCAGCCAAGCTCTTACTCACTGCACCACCAGGGCTCCAGCACATGATAGAAGCTCCATAAATAACAAGTAAATGAATGAATACATGAATATATCTGTAGCCAAGTTAGGATTTGAACCTGTCTCATTTCTCTCAACAGTTTCCACAATTCTATAAGGTGCCCCAAGTTGTCTGAGCCAAATAATACTCTCTCTTCTTTCAGATCCTTTCCCCAAATCCATTTCTTTGGCTTATCTTGAATGAGTAAGTCAGGTAGGAAATAGGATCATTAAGACACAAACTTAAAATAGCAAGAAAACAGATCATGTTTGGGAAGCCCCTCTCCCTGAACCACTTTGTTGTATTTCTTTACATTTTAGAGCAGCAAGAGGAATCAGATATTACATGGTGCAAAACCCCTTACTCTGGAGACAAGGAAAGTGGGTTAGTGGCTTGCTGACCATCGCAGCTATGACTCAACCTAGGGCTCCCCAGTACATACCACTGAGATTTCTATTAAACCACACAGCATCTCACAAGTCCCCCTAGAAAAAACTATGGCTGAGGTTCAGCTGGCATGCCCCGTGTGGCTAGACTCACTGTTAAAACACTGGAATCTTTCCATATCTGTCAGATAATTGATGCTGTCTTGAATCACCAAGGCTCCACCACCTACCCTGGCCCAGTCTTCAGGGTATAGCCAGGCTCAGCAGGGACCTCCAGCACCACCCGACTTCAGCACCACGGCCAGTGCCCAGTCAGCCTGACTGGGCCCCCACCCCTTGTTAGTACCATCCAGTCTGCTAGGGACTCAAGGTGACCCCATGCACAACCAAAAGAAACATTGCCCCGTCCTGCACCATCTCCAGGTGAGATGAGCGTGAATCAGACTGTTGTGATTCATAGGGCTTTCATTGCTGATCTCAGGAAGTAAATCACCAGGTCTTTCTTCTGAGTCCATCTTAGTGTGAAAGTTCTTATACCTGTTCAACATCATAGCAACACAGAAGCCTCCAGTGACAGGCACAGTGGTGGCTGTGCATGAGGTGCATTGGCCAGGAATTAAACCTGGGTCTCCCACATGGAAGGCAAGGATTCTACCACTGAACCACCTACCACTGAACCACCACTGCCCCCCTTCCTTGCCCTTTACTGGTTGTTAAATATTTTGAATATCATTCCTGGGGTTAGAGACCACGTAGCCCATTCTCTGGTTCAGTGGACCAACCAGAATCCAAAAACACAAATCTTTGATATCCAACAAAAACAAAATAATGATGGTGCTCTCGCAAAAACTGTAGCATCAATAGTTCTACAATTTGGAGTTCTAGTGTAGTTTTTCCTCATTGTAATATGTCTTCCTGTTATAATTAGAAGCAATTAACAAGAACAGAGTATCTGAGTGGTGCAAACAGTTAACACGCTCAGCTGCTAACCAAAGGTTGGAGGTTCGAGTCCACTCAAGGGCACCTTGCAAGAAAGGCCTGGTGACCTGCTTCTGAAAAATCAGCCATTGAAAATATTATGGAGGATGATTCTACTCTTACACACACGGGTTTGCCATCAGTCAGAATCAACTCAATACCAACTGTTTTTCCAACAAGAATGAAATTTTGGAGCTGGAAAGGCCATTAGAATTCATGTGGCTGGGGAAGGTCCCATTTCCATGTAACAAAGTCCTACTTGGGATGTGTCCAACACACCACAATGACATAGCTTAGCCCACATGTGGCAAAGTCAGAGAGTTGCCAAACAAGGAATGTCCATGACAAGAGTCTATACGCAGAAACTGGGGGAAAAGAAGCTGAGATTTTTCATCCTAGAGAAACAGGTAACTCAGTAATGCTCCCCAAACACAGAATATTAAAAGGGGGTAGGGGTAGTCAAGTGTTTAACTTTCTTTAAAGCTAAAGCCAGACAACATAAAACTCCATTTTCTAGCTATGCCATTTAGGTTAGAGCTTCACTCAAAAAGAATACAAAGTGGTGAAGTGGATTACTAAAGAAGTTTGTGGCATATTTAATACCAAGAATCTTAAGAATAAAATAAATTCCACTCCAGGGTATTTATCCCCCAAACATACTATATGTGTCCACAAAGATACACGTACCAAGATGTTTCGTGAAGCCTTGTCATTAACAGCAAAAGGAAGAGAAATGGCCTGCATGGCCATCAGCAGAGGACTGTCAGGGAATTGAATGCTAATCACCTGTTGAAATGAATGAGGATGTACAGTGTGTACTGATACAGAAAAATCCTTACCGTATTGTCAATGGGGCAGAACAAGGGTTTATAGTATCTTTCCATTTGGGAATGAAAAAGAGTGAGCTATCAATACGATAGGAGTCCCCGGGTGGCACAAAGTGTTAAGCGCTTGACTATTAGCCAAAAGCTTGGCTGTTTGAACCCACCCAGTGGCACCTTGGAAGATGAGCCTGGCAATCTGCTTCCAAAAATTCACAGCCTTGAAAACCCTATGGAGCAGTTCTACTCTGCCACACGTGGGTTCTCCAGGAGTCGGAATCAACTCGATGGCCACTAACAAAAACAACATTGATTTAATGCGTATATGTACACAGAACATTCTGGAAGGAAACCCAAGAAACTTGTCACAGAGGTTGTCTCTGAGACCAGGACAAGAGGTCTGGGGTGGGAGGGAACTTACTCTTTTCCCTAAACCCTTTTACACTATTTGAATTTTTTACCAGATGTATGTGTTACTTTTCTGATTAAAAAAGGGGAGAACAAAATCTCTGAGTGAGAAGGAACCGGCACATTCTGAGGTCTCCACGCCCTGGGCCTCTGCTCCATTCATTGCAGGCTGATCTGCTTCAAAGGGACAAAGTCCAGTGGGTGAGGGAAAGGGCATGATTCACATGGTAAAAATTCAACCGAAAAAATTACACCTTCTAATTTAGAACCTGGGTTAGGACTGTATTAGCATATTGTAGAGAGGCGGCATAGCAAAGGCAAAAGAATCAGAGGCTTGAACTCCAGCTAAACCAGTTCCCTGAGCCTTGGTTTTCCCCTCGGTAAAGAGAGGACAAGAATAATACCATTTTTTCCATGGAACTATTTTGAGGATTCAATGAGACAATGTGCATGGGAAAAGTATTTTGGCAGTTGTAAAGGGCAATGCCAATGTTAGGCATTAATTAGTAGTATTACTGAAGAATTCACACTCCTATGATTTACAGGGGGAAAAAAATAAGTCTGGTTTCTCCTCCCACCCCCCCGCCCCAAAAGTGTCATATACATAGCACTTATAATTACCAAAAATATCATTTCGGTGTGCTGTTGTCTGGAATAATCCAGCACATGAACTAATACTGTCACAAAGACACATGGAGCATGGCTCCAACACTTGACTTTACCTGCAAGCATTCTGTTGTGATGGAATTTTGTTATAAGAAATCACGCTTACAATCCGTTGGATCTGAGAATGAATTTTTAGTGAGAGGAAAAGAGGCTGGAAAAGAAGGAGACCGCCATTTTCCCCCGAGTATCTGATCTAAGAGGGAAGATCAGAGAAATATTCAAACGGCTGGACACTAGGGCAGAATGTTTGATACACCTTGGCATGGCATCTAAGAACCTCTGAAGAATCTGCCTTTCCAGCCTGATTCCCTGAATCCCCCATCTCACGTGTGCAGAGCGCTGCAAACGCCTTCCCTGCACGCAGTTATCTCCCTACTTCCCCCCACCGCATATGCTCCCTAATTTGGCAACAGGGCTGTGTGAGGCGTATCTGCATGTTGTCACAGTGACCTTCACACATAAACGTAAGGGAGACAAATGTCCTTCCTCTTGGCTAAGAGCGCTCATTCACTCAGTCAACAAGCATCACCACGGGCCTATTGTGTATGGACGACCGTGCTAAAAAACAAACAAAAAACCAGCTGCCACCCAGTCGGACCTGACTCATGGCAACCCCATTTGTGTCAGAGGAGACCTGTGTTCCACAGAGTTTTCAGTGGCTGGCTTTTCAGATGTAGATTACCAGGCCTTTCTCCTGAGGCACCTCTGGGTGGATTGAAACCACCAACGTTTCAGTTATCAGCTGTGCTCTTAACTCTTTCACCACCCAGGAATTCTGGGAGTACCAGTGTCATGGGGCTTGTGTCCTAGTGGGGGAGACAGACGACAGGCAAATAAACAATTGCCCTTTGCCTGTTGCCGTCAAGGTGATTCCAACTCATAGGGTCACTATCAGTCAGAATCTCCTCAACGGCAACAGGAAAAAATGGGTGGACAAAGTAGAACAGCCCCATACTATTTCCAAGGAGCGGCTGGTGAATTCGAACTGCCGAACTTTTGGTTAGCAACCGAGCTCTTAAGCACTGTGCCACCAGCGCTCCAAGTAAACAACTAAGTATATTTAATTATAGTGTTTGGTGGTGATAAGGCTATGAAGGAAAATAAAGCAGGATCAAGGTGGATAATGACGGGGTGGGGGTGGGGATGGAAGGGGGGTGGGGAAGGAGCTGTGGCTTTGGTTAAGGGAGTCAGGGATGCCCTCTCTGATGGGATGACATTTGAACAGAGGTACAAATGAAGTGAGGTCTCTGGATGACAGAAACGGTTTGTACTTCTCTACTAACCTAAACTAAAGGTTGGTGATTTGAGCTCACTCTGAGGTACTATGGAAGAAAGGCCTGGCAATCTGCTTCTATAAAGATGATAGCCAAGAAAATCGTATGGAGCAGTTCTACTCTGTAACACATGAGGTTGCCAGGAGCTAGAAGAAAGACTTGGTGATCTACTTCGGAAAAATCAGTCACTGAAGACCTTATGGGAGCACAGTTCTACTCTGCCATACATGGGGTCACCATGAGTCGGAATCAACTTGACAGCCACTGGCTTTGATGAATGAGGTAAGGGAGTAAGCCATGTTGTGATCTGCGGGAAGAGCGCGTTAGGTAAAGGCAACAGTAACTCAAATGTCCCAAGGTGGAAATGAACTTGGTATGTTCAAGGAGAAGCAAGAAGGCACGTGTGGCTAGAGCTGGTGGGCAAAAGGGAGCCTAGTAGGAGATGAGGATGACAAGGGGCAGGGCAGATTCTGCAGCCCGCGGCAAGGAGGGCAGGTTGATCCTGACTAAAATGGGAGACACTGGGGGTGTCTGAAGCAGGGGATAACCTAATCTGGTTCATACTGGCTGCTGTGTGGGAAATGAGTGTGTAGGGCAATGGGGACCCTGGTAAGCCATTTTCAGAGGCCCAAACAAGGAGATGGTGGCTCAGACCAGGGTGGTAGCAGGACACAGGGTGGGAAATGGCTGAATATGTGATACATACCATCTGAAGGTGGAGGCAACAGGACTAGCTGATGGCTTGCACCTAGGATGTGGGGGAAAGAGAAGGCAAGGTGGACCCAAGGTCTGGGGCTGAGCCACCAGCCTGAGTACCTGATTTCTTTCTCTGGGTGAGTTGACACATGAGTCAGGAGCACGTGTGACTTGTGGGACAACAGACAGCACCCAGTCTTCTCCTCCAAGGAAACAAGCAACAGTAAGTGTAGCCACAGGCATTGTCTGGCCAGACATCTCCGGCCCATGTGCCCAGAACACAGTAGGAGCAGGTGGACCAGCGGGCACATGGCTGAGCCTTGGCTCGCATGTTCTGAAAGGCTCCAGGCTTCTGATCCGGGGAAGGTTTACTTTTCAGGGCCAGACAAAATCAGCTGCACCTCTACCATAATCAGACCACTGGCCTTACCTGGCCCTGGAAAAGGAGATATGCCACAGAGGGGTGTATCTGGCCACACACAGTCCCCGCCACAGCACCCTAATCTAAGTCTTTGGTGGGGGCCCTTCTGATGATACTCCTCTAATATCTGCACCTGAGGACTCTGACTCACCTCTCTATTAAGGGAAGAGAAAACAAAGGCAACTCAGGGGGTACTTCAGTTCAAGTGCAGATTCATCCAAGGACATCAGACACTTGACACAGAAAACGTTCTCCAAACTCCACATCAGTGCTGCTTCAGATTGCAACAGTGATCAGATATGAAAGGCGCCCCCGCGGCTCCACTCTGCGCCTCACTAGTGCCATCTTGTTCTGTCCTGACTCTTGTTCATCAACAGCCAAATAAAGTTCTTACTAAGAACAAGCCAGGGTCCCGGGCAGAGCAGGAGAAAAATATAGAATAAAAATCAAATCCATAAAAAAACCCAGACATACTGGTCTGATAGAGACTGGAAGAACCGCCAGGACTGTGGCCCTAAGACACCCTTGTACCATGGAACTGAAGCCATTCCCAGAGACCACCTTTCAGCCAAACAGCAGACTGGCCTACAAAGTAAACAGTAACACCCAAGAGGAACGAGCTCCTTAGAACAGTTCATTACATGAGACCAAAAGGGCAAAATCTGCCCAAAAGCAAAGATGAGAAAGCAGGAAGGGGTAGGAAATCCTGACAAAGGTAACAGGGAAACCAGGGTGGAAACGGGGCAAGTGCTGACACATTGAAAGGACTGCAACCAATGTCTTGGAACATTCTGTGTACAAATTGTTGAATGGGAAACTCTTTTGCTCTGAAAACCTTCACCTAAAACACAATAAAATATTTAAAAAAAAAAAAAGAACAAACCAAAGGCCTGGACCCCTTCTGTCCCCATGTCCGTCTTCAACAGCAAAGGCGGTGGACACTGTCCATATGGACTGCTGCAGAAGTTCTTCGCCTTTGCCTTTTAAAGAGAGGGAGAAAAAACGCTTCCCATTTTTAGTAAACAATCATAGTCATGTGAACAGAGCTGGTTTTCGGGGCTCATGGAGCCCCCTGTTTTCAGTGGCTTTAGCTCTTAGAAAGAGCTTTTCTCTGCATTAAAGTTTTATTATACTGGTTCTCACCCCAAAGGCGGGTGGGGAGAAAAAAAAATCCCACTGTGCTATTCCTGAGCCTTGTGAATATGGGAAGAAATAACAAAAGAAAGAAAAGACGACTCGCATTTTAAGGGTCTGTTCAGGAGTCCTAAGTACTCAGCCAGTTCATAAATGACTTCATTCAAAAACTTCCAGCTTGCAATTCAGTCATTCTTCAATAAGAAATATATGATTTGCCAAACATGAAATGGAATCATTAAGCCCTGGGAAAGTCGGAGGCAAAGCAAAGTGGAGGCTGTGTGTGCACCGTGCTTTATTCTCCTTAACAAATTAGGCGTCTTGTGGAAGGCATTCCAGACAGATGCTAACATGGAGTTCTGCCTGGAAGAAGTATGCACATTGATCATCAAAATGCATGCAGCGGGACTTATTTCAGACGTTTAATTCCCCGTCCCACCCTGCCACAAACCGGCACACGCAGACAAAGGAAATTTAGTTTCTTCTCTTAGATTTTCCATATTTGCAGCTCTGCACAACACAGAATAAGCCAAACACAGAACAGGACTATTAAAGCAAAAAGTTCCAAAGTTATATAGAACTACAGAAAGGCCTAACGAGCCCTGGTTATGCATTCAGCCACTAACAAAACGGAAAGATCAGTGGTTCGAACCCACCTATAGCTCTCAGGAAAAAAGACTTGGTGATCTGCTCCTGTTAAGATTAAACAGGATTTACAGCCTAGGAAACCCTATGGGGCAGTTCTATGCTATCATATAGGGTCACTATGAGTCAGCATCAACTCTATGGCACACAACAACAACAACAACAACATAGAAAGGTCTAGCAATTTACTTCTGAAAGATCACAGCCACTGAAAACCCTATGGAGTACATTACTCTGAAACACTTGGGGTCCCCATGAGCCAGAATTGATTCAACAGCAACTAGTTTGGTTTGGTTTTTTTGTACACACCCACCCTCCCTTCCACACGCAAATGAGTGCATGGAAAAACTGGTGAGTCCTGCACAAGGTGAGTAATCTAGTTAATAGTACTAGATTAATGTTGGTTTCCTAGTTTTGATGTTGTATTCTTGTTACAGAAGACGCTATCCTTGGGGGAAGCTGGATGAATGGTACAAGGGACTCTGTACCATTTCTGCAACTTCCTTGGAGTCTGTCATTATTTCAAGATGTTATTGTTGTTGTTAGGTGCCGTCAAGTCGGTTCCAACTCATAGCGACCCCATGCACGACAGAACAAAACACTGCCTGGTCCTGAGCCAACCTTACAATCATTGTTATGCTTGAGCTCATTGCTGCAGCCACTGTGTCAATCCACCTCGTTGAGGGTCTTCCTCTTTTCAGCTGACCCTGTCCTCTGCCAAGTGTGATGTCCTTCTCCAGGGACTGATCCCTCTGGACAACATGTCTAAAGTATGTAAGACACAGTCTCACCATCCTCGCTTCTAAGGAGCGTTCCGGCTGTACTTCTTCCAAAACAGATTTGTTCTTTCTTTCGGCAGTCCATGGACTATTCAATATTCTTCTCCAACACCACAATTCAAAGGCGTCAATTCTTCTTCCATCTTCCTTATTCATTGTCCAGCTTTCACATGCGTACGATGCGATTGAAAATACCATGGCTTGGGTCAGGCGCACCTTAGTCTTCAAGGTGACATCTTTGCTCTTCAACACTTTGAAGAGGTCCTTTGCAGCAGATTTACCCAATGCAATGAGTCTTTTGACTTCTTGACTGCTGCTTCCATGGCTGGTGACTGTGGATCCAAGTCAAATGAAATCCTTGACAACTTCAATCTTTTCTTTGTTTATCATGATGTTGCTCATTGGTCCAGTTGTGAGGATTTTTGTTTTATGCTAAGGTGCAATCCATACTGAAGGCTGTGGTCTTTGATCTTCATTAGTAAGTGCTTCAAGTCCTCTTCCCTTTCAGCAAGCAAGGTGTGTCATCTGCATAACACAGGTTGTTAATGAGTCTACCTCCAATCCTGATGCCCCGTTCTTCTTCATGTAGTCCAGCTTCTCGGATTATTTGCTCAGCATACAGATTGAATAGGTATGGTGAAAGAATACAACCCTGACACACACCTTTCCTGACTTTAAACCAATCAGTATCTCATTGTTCTGTCTGAACAACTGCCTCTTGATCTATGGAAAGGTTCCTTAGGAGCACAATTAAGTGTACTGGAATTCCCATTCTTCGCAACGTTAGCCATAATTTGTTATGATCCACACAGTCGAATGCCATTGCATAGTCAATAAAACACAAATAAACATCTTTCTGTTATTCTCTGCTTTCAGCCAGGATCCATCTGACATCAGCAGTGATATCCCTGGTTCCACGTCCTCTTCTGAAACTGGCCTGAATTTCTGGCAGTTCCCTATGATATACTGCTGCAGCCGTTTTTGAATGATCTTCAGCAAAATTTTGCTTACATGTGATAATAATGATATTGCTCTATAATTTCCACATTTGGTTGGATCACCTTTCTTAGGAATAGGCATAAATATGGATCTCTTCCAGTCAGTTGGCCAGGAAGCTGTCTTCCATACTTCTTGGTATAGATGAATGAGCACCTCCAGTGCTGCATCTGTTTGTTGAAACATCTCAATTGATATTCCATCAATTCCTGGAGCCTTGTTTTTCGCCAATGCCTTCAGAGCAGCTTGGACTTCTTCCTTCAGTACCATGGGTTCCTAATCATATGCCACCTCTTGAAATGGTTGAACATTGACTAATTCTTTTTGGTATAATGACTCTGTGTATTCCTTCCATCTTCTTTTGATGCTTCCTGCGTCGTTTAATATTTTTCCCATGGAATCCTTCACTATTGCAACTCAAGGCTTGAATTTTTTCTTCAGTTTTTTCAGCTTGAGAAACGCCGAGTGTTTTCTTCCCTTTTGGTTTTCCATCTCCAGCTCTTTGCACATGTCATTATAATACTTTACTTTGTCTTCTCGAGCCACCCTTTGAAATCTTCTGTTCAGTTGTTTTCCTTCATCAATTCTTCCTTTTGCTTTAGCTGCTTGACGTTCAAGAGCAAGTTTTAGAGTCTCCTTTGACAACCATCTTGATCTTTTCTTTCTTTCCTGTGTTTTCAATGACCTCTTGCTTTCTTCACGTATGATGTCCTGGATGCCATTCCACAACTCGTCTGGTCTTCTTTCACTAGTGTTCAATGTGTCAAATCTATTCTTCAGATGGTCTCTAAATTCAGGTGGGATGTACTCAAGGTCATATTTTAGCTCTCGTGGACTTACTCTGATTTTCTTCAGTTTCAGCTTGTATTTCAAGATACAGGTTTTAAAATAATGTCAAACGTGCTGGTCCCCATGGCAAATGGCCTCTGAACAACCATAATATAAGGTTTTCTCAGGTCTTTGAATCAACTACACAGCAACTAATAACAACAATACGCATAGCTGCTTTGGGACCAAACCCAAAAACCACTGCCATCAAATCTATTCCAACTCATAGCGACCCTATAGAATGGAGGAGAACTGCCCCATAGAATTTCCAAGGAGTGCCTGGTGGATTCAAACTGCTGATCTTTTGGTTAGTGGCCACAGCTCTTAACACTACACCACCAGGGTTTCCTGCTTTGGGACAGCACCAGGAAATAACCATAGCCATTTTTTTTTTTTTTATTGTTTCTCCTCAAAAAAGGTCTGATGAATCAAATCCCAGGGGTGACAAGAAATTAATTACCAGAGGAAGAGCTTAGAACACTGTGTCCTTAAGTCCTTGCCCCAAACCAGTCCTGTTGAAGACGAGGAGGTATCAGGCCTGTCTCATGGAAGGGTCTGCTGTCACAGGACCATAAATTTTCTCCACTCGCCAAGCCTGCCTGCAACTCCTGAGTGAAAGATCACCAGAAGTTCTCAAGCTTTAGGGTACTTCAGAGTCAAGAGGAACTTGCTTAAAATGCTGATTCCTGTGTCCCTTCCCCCACAGATTCTGAAAAAAAAAAATTTTTTTTTTTTTTTTTTTCTGAATGGGTGGATAAAGAATGGGCCCTAGGAATTTGCATTTGCAAGAAGAGCCCTGGGTGATTCTGACACAAGCCACATTTTTGGAAACACTGACAGACCTTGTCTGGGTTCCTGGGAACATGCCCTGGTTGACTCCCTGTCCACATAATGAGGTGTTCTTTGTACCAATGGAGAGAACCTCAGACCTCCACTTCTAATTGTGGAGCCAGATTTCTGCAACCTTGCCGCTTAGGGAAGGCTGAGGAAGGAGGCCTCTAGTATTGGCTCCTGCGGAGATTGTGAACACATGACAGGACAGAATGCAGAGTTTGGACTCTATCATCACCATGGCTACTTTTTACTGAGTGCTGATTGTGTGCTAAGCAATTATGTTTCATTTAATTCTCACAATACTGCTATGAGGGAAACGTTATTTATTATCCCCATTTTACAGATAAAGAAAACTGAGGCTCCAAAAGTTCCAAAGGTACAAAGTGATAGAGCCGGGAGTTGAACCCTGGCTGACGTGAAGCCTCCTCCTAGTTCTCATCTCCGCTAAGACGAAACACTCTGCTTAGATAATAACTGAAACTTGAGTTGGTCTTTTGAGGGGAGGCGGGGAGCAAGACAAGAAAAGGAAGATTTTCCCAATCCTTATTTCAGTATTTTTAATAATCTTTCCCAACATAAAACAAACAAACCCATTGCTGTTGAGTTGATTCCAACTCATAGCGACCCTATAGGACAGAGTAGAACTGCCCCACAGAGTCTGCAAACAGCAGCTGATAGATTCAAAATGCTGACGTTCTGGTTAGCAGTCAAGCTCTTAACCACTCTGCCATCAGGGCCCCAACATAAAGCAGATCTAAACCTCTGGAGGCCTCCCTCCCATGGGCCCTTCATGGCCCCTCACTTTCATCTTGGGTCCTGTTCTCTCCCAACCTTTCTCCTCTGTTCACCTTTTTACTTTTCTCCTCTTGTCCCCAAAGTCCAAAATTACAGGCTCCATACAAGACAGGTGAGGGTCTTATGATAGCAGTCTCCCTACGTTCCTTGTTCCTCCTGCTACTAATATAAGAATGTTCCCCTGCCATCCTATTATGATATCAGCCATCTGAAGAAAGGAGAATGACGTAGGTTCCTAGCAAGGCAAATGACCTACCATTTTCAAGAGGACACTGGGGAATCTTGTTTGCCTGAAGGTTCCAAATATAATCCATGTTCCACTCGAGGCACACTTGATGATCTTTGAAAGGGCGTTCGAAAGGAGGGACTGTCTTCAGCAGAGTGTAATTTGTTGCTACAGCATGTAGCAAGTTTTCCTCCCATTTAACATTCGAGTCGCCACCACCATATTTGTGAGTAATCCAGGCGCGTAGTATCACTGCGGATACCGAAATAGAGTTTCTGATGAAATAATCATCTCTGTAAACCATGATGCTTGGAAATTTCACATGCACTATTTGCATCCTGCTGGTGTGAAGATGTTTCTCGTTCTTCCACCTTTTTTTGTACACGGGAATGCTACTTCTGAACTCAGATGAAACAACCGCTTCCAAACTGACAACACATGGCTGAGAGCATAAATACTCAACTGAGACTTTGGAGACGTTGCGAACATTTCCTTCAAAGACAGTAAAATAAATAAAGTCTTTGTAAGCCGTGCTCTGCTCAGCTTTGGGTATCACTGACGTAGTCAAGGAAGTCTGCCTACCCAAAGACGGTACAAAATTCTGAAATGGAAAAAAAGAAAAAGAAATCAGAAAGGTGTAAGATCATAATTCAGGATACGATAACATTATTTTTCTTGAATAAAAAATATCAGTCTGTGTAAAGCAATGAATGTGGAAGATAAATGATGTCAAAACCAACACCCACAAATGAAGATTAGGCCACATCAAACGCTCTCCCCAGACTCAGCAGCATCTGCTAATTAAAATGTAACTTTTAAAGCTAACCCGTTGCCATCAAGTCGATTCCGACTCATAGCGACCCTACAGGTCAGAGTAGAACTGCCCCATATGGCAATAATTTCAGAGTTGGTTTCCAAATGGAGGAGCTACTTCACAACAAATCGAGCAGCTGTTGAACCTACGTTAGATTAAAAAAGAGACGAACGAGCTTCAGATACTTTTAAACTATTTTCCTGTCTTCAAATGGGGGCCAGAAGCTACCAAATCAAATTGTAGGAGAAAAGTTCAAAGTGCACCCAGAGGGAACATAACAGGGATGCCCCTTTTTCTCCCTTAACTTCAGGGCCAGGGCAAAGAGTGCATGATGGACGGGCCAGCAGCAGGTTTCTGCTGCTTCAAATCACACACAGGCAAGCTTGGACCACGGACCGTGTTGTCGATTCTTCCACCATGGCTGACGCTACATGTGCCAAGAAAGATTTTAGCCGTGTGTATATTTACCTAGTTCTTTAAATAATGAAGCTTTCTCGATGTGGACATTTCTTTCTGAAGAAATCCAGGAAACTTGATCATGAGATCAAGGTAATTGTTTTGAACATAAGACACCCATGCATGTGTGCTAAGAGCTCTTCTAAACAGGAGTTTGTGATTGAGGGATCCCAAACCCAATAGCAAAAAGGTCACTTTGGTGGACTCCAGAGAAGAAAGAAATGCAGACTCCTTTCTTCAATTCTGACTTAGGGCTGTAGGCAGAGATGGATTACCCAGTAAACAAAGATGTGGTGAAGCCCATGTGAAATTGTGCCCTACAGATTAGTAAATAAACACAACTAAACCCATGCATACCTTGCTTACTGGTTAACCCACCCCTGGCTGCAGGAGAGGCAAAAGTGGACAAGACCTGGAGTGTATTGTTAGGGAATCGTGTTTACAAATCATAATGATACAAGGCAAAACATTGTCTGTGCCCCAGTAAAACTATAACCAAGTCCTAAGGGAGCAGGTGAGAGTTATTCCTACCAGGTAAGAGTAATTCTGACTGGGGAATTCTGGGACAGGCTTTATGGCAGAAACAGTCATTTCAATTGGGCTTTGAGGGATGAATAGAAGCTCTTCAGGTAGAGAGGAAAGGGAAAGGCACTGAAGTGTTCAAGGATGAAATAAATAGGAAGGCTTAATATAATTAAGATGTCCATTCTTCCCAACTTTATCTATAGATTGAACACAATCCCAATCAAAATGGACTTTATTTTGTAGATACTGACAAACTGATTCTGAAGCTTATATAGAAAGGCACTGCAAGTGGTGTGGACAACATAAGCAGAGGCAAAGAGGCAGGAAAACACATGCACATTTAGGAAACAGCAACGAGATCAGTTTGGCAGGAACCTAGAATGGGAGTATGAGACATGGGCATGAGTACTTATATGGGGATATGAGGTTGAAAGGAAAGGCAGGGTCCTGGCTCTGGAAGGCATTGAAAGCCAACCCAAGGAAGGTGAGCTATATTCTACTGACAGCAAAGAATCAACAAAGAGTTCTATAGGTAGAGGTTTTCTTTTAAAGCAATTTACAACCAGTTAGATACAAGGCTAACAATCCATTAGAAACGAGCAAAAAACACAGACAATTCATCAATAAATAAATTCTCACCCAGTGCAAAAGAAATGCAAATTGAATTACACTCAGGTACTATTTTTAACCTTTCAGAGTCTTAAAAAAAATACTGTAGGGAGACGCACACTCTCGTGCACTGCTAGTGGGAGTAACCTCTATGAAGGCAATCAGGCAATCAGGAAGTATAAATCAATCAAAAGTATCAATGCACCCGCCCTCTGTTCCTGCAATTCCACTCCTAGGATTTTATCCTACAAATATACCCAAATTTGTGCAAAAAGAATGTGTGTAAAAGCTTTCTACCTCAGCACTATCTGTTGTAGCAGAATACACAAAACAACTGAAATGTCCGCTCATGGAGTACTACCAAACCAAAAGTCTGTTGCCCTCAAGTTGATTCCCGCACATGGTGACCCCATGTGTTACAGAGCAGGACTACTCCATAGGGTGTGCTTGGCTGTATTCTTTGCAGAAACAATTCACCACGTCTTTCTTCCATGAAGCCACTGGGTGGGTTTGAACCACCAACCTCTAGGTCAACAGCCAGTCACAAACCACCTGTGCCTAGTACCAGTAAAAAAGAGGAAGAACACATGTCATGTACAAATAATGGAATGAGCTCCAGAGTTAGGGTTTTGTTTTGTTTTGTTTTGTTTTTCTTAAGAGCAAGGTTTTAAAGTATCATTTAGAATTTTTAAAAAGGAAAATACATATTTGTTTGAACACACACAGTCTTAGCTGCTGGCAGTGAGAACAGGGTGACCAGAAGATGGGGCTAGAAGATGTCTGCCCTTATATCCTTCCATATCTTCTGAATTTTGTACCCTGTGAATGTTTTTTTTTTAAAAAAAAAAAGGGCAGGGGTGGGAGGAGGGAGAAAAGCAACGGTCCTAAGATGTGAAAATGGAAAATGTAGCTTCTCCAAACGTCAGAGGGAAAACAGGGGAAGGGCTGGCCATTCCTTTTGATTAGTTATGGGAAACCTGTGGGAAGAAATACGTAAGGTGGGGTATACAATCCAAACTGTCTACCCACGCAGGGAGAGGCTTAATTGTTTTATGTTCTCATTTATACTGACAAATTACAGGGGGAAAACAAATATCAAATAGTCTTATAATTATCAGTAGAAAATGTTAGAGTGGATGAGCCTTGGTGATGAGTCAGCCCTCCCCCGCATTTCTTTAGACAAGGAAACAGCAAGAGTTGACATTCTCCAAGGTGACCCAGCAGGTAGGTTCGCGGTGGCCAGCCCAGAAGCTCAGGTCTGTTTCTGCACTGCCACGTTCCCCACGCCATGGCACCTAAGAGCAAGACTGTTTCATCTCTGCCTTGGTACTCCGGGCTGAATTCTGCTTTCGCCTGAATAGAGATACATCCAGCATTTATCTCACAAGTGGAGGTTTGTACATTTGACCAGATGTGCAGAGATGTAGCCCCCGTTCTCAAGATGAGAATCAAGTTTTTAAGCCCAAAATAACCAAACACCAAATCCTTTTCAGCCGAGTGGGAAGCGACCCCAAGTGTTTCAGGGTAGAACTGCTCCCTAGGGTTTTCAATAGCTGTGATCTTACAGAAGTGGATCGCCAGACCTCTCTTCCATGGCGCCACTGGGTAGACTCAAACTGCCAATCTTTAGGTGTAGCAGCCAAGGGCAGGCTGTTTGCACCACTGAGGATTCTCTAAGACCACAACAGAGTATACCCAAAGCCAAAGGCCACTGGTGATAATGGAAGCTAGACCACAACAGCGTCTGATGGGTGGCTAGCACTTCTCATCCCAAAGCAATGAGCCACATGCTTCCCTTTCTAAGTTCTATGAGAAGGAGACATTTCTTTCTTTAGTAAAACAAGAGGGAGCACAGAGTCCAGGACATACTGTGGTATGTTAAATATCACACTGTGTTCTTTTTCAAAGAATAACTCCAAACCTCTTCCTCATATTTTGTAAATGTATACCTTAAAAATGGCTATGCGCTAACAAAATGTATTAAGAAAACGTTCTGCATCCCAATTTGGTGAGTGGCATCTGGGGTCTTAAACACTAGCAAGCAGTCATCTAAGATGCATCAATTGGTCTCAACCCACCTGGAACAAAGGAGAATGAAGAACACTAAAGACACAAGGTAAAGATGAGCCCAAGAGTCAGAAAGAGCCACATAAACCAGAGACTATATCAGCCTGAGACTAGAAGAACTAGATGGTTGCCCAGCTACAACCAGTGACTGCCCTGACAGGGAACACAACAGAGAACTCCTGATGGAGCAGAACAGTGGGATGCAGACCTCAAATTCTCGTTAAAAAGACCAGATTTAACGGTCTGACTGAGACTGGAGGGACCCGGGAGGTCATGGTCCCCAGACTCTGGAACCATTCCCGAAGCCAGCTCTTCAAATAGGGATTGGACTGAACTATAAGACAGAAAATGATACTGGTGAGGAGAGAGCTTCTTGGCTCAAGTGGACACATGAGACTGTGTGGGCAGCTCCTGTCTGGAGGTGAGATGAGAAGGCAGAGGAGGACAGGAGCTGGCTGAGTGGTCATGGGAATACAGGGTGGAGAGGAAGAGTGTGCTGTCTCATTAGGGGGAGAGCAGCTAGGAGTACATAGCAAAGTGTGTATAAATTTTTACAGGAGAGACTGACTTGATTTGTAAACTTCCACTTAAAGCACAATTAAAAAAAAAAAAAAGCTATGCCCAGTTCTCCCATAATTTTTTTGTTTTTGTTTTCTATAACATTTTTAATGTCAATGCTAGGAACCCTAACAGTCCTTGGGTGGCACAGTGGTTAAGCAACCAGTGATTAACCTAAAGTTTGGAGGATCAAGTCCGCCCAGGCGAGTCTCAGAAGAAAGCCCGGAGGATTACTGCCATTACAAACCCTATGACGCAGTTCTACGGTGACACACGTGGGGTTGCCATGAGTTGGACTCGACGGCAACTGCTTTGCTTTTAGTTTGCTAGGAACCCTGGTGAAAAGCTCTGTTATACAGAACACTGGCAGAAAGGCGATCTGATTTCACTACAAAGTTCAGTTAATAATAATCATTTTCTTTATGATTGCTAAAAATGCACCTGACCACTTTTCCACGTTAACGAGCATGCCACCTTGGGCACACTTTCAATTCTGCTGCATGACCAACAACTTGCCTGACCTCAGACTCATCACTGTGGAGATCAGTGGTGACAGCCGAGGATGAAGAAGCTTCAGGACACTTGAGTGTGTGCCTTCTCCAGGGTCTTCCCTCGATGATGTATTTTAAAGAAATTTTCCTATACTTGTGCGGAGATCATTTTATTTTGGTCTGCTTCTAAGTGTCAAGTGCACTAAAAGTAAATCCAAGGTCATCTGGGGTTCTAGACTTATGCTATCTAAAAGGTTTTCACTGGCCAGTTTTTTCAGAATAGAGTGCCAGGTCCTTCGTCCCAGTCCGTCTTAGTCTGGAAGCTCTGCTGAAACCTGTCCACCATGGGTGACCCTGCTGGTATTTGACATACCGGTGGCATAGCTTCCAGCATTACAGCAAAACACAAAACACCACAGCACCACAAACTGACAGAAGAGTGGTGGCAGTCCTTCCAACAGAACAAGAGAATACTGCATGGTTTAAAGTCAGGAAAGGTGTGTGTCAGGTTGTATCCTTTCACCACATTTATTCAATCTGTATGCTGAGAAAATAATCTAAGAAGCTGGACTATATAAAGAAGGACACAGCATCAGGATTGCAGGAAGCCTCATTAACAGCCGCGTTATGCAAATGGCACAACCTTGCTTGCTGAAAGTGAAGAGGATCTGAAGTACTTACTGATGAAGATCAAAGACTACAGCCTCGGGTATGGATTACACGTTAACATAAAGAAAACAAAAATCCTCACAACTGGACCAATAAGCAACATCATCATAAATGGAGAAAAGATTCAAGTTGTCAAGTATTTCATTTTCCTTGGATTCACAATCAACACCCATGGAAGCAGCAGTCAAGAAACCGAACAACGTATTGAATTGAGCAAATCTGCTGTAAGAGACCTCTTAAAAGCATTAAAAAACAAAGATGTCACTTTAAGGACTAAGGTGTGCCTGGCCCAAGCCGTGGTATTTTCAATTGCCTCGCATGCGAAAGTTGGACAATGACTAAGGAAGACCAAAGAAGAATTGATGCCTTTGAATTATGGTGTTAGCGAAGAATATTGAATATACCGTGGACTGCAAGAAGAACGAATAAATCTGTCTTAGAAGAAGTACAGCCAGAATGCTCCTTAAAAGCGAGGATGGTGAGACTTCGTCTCATGTACTTTGGATATGTTATGAGGAGGGACCAGTCCCTGGAGAAGGACATCATACTTGATAAGGTAGAAGGTCAACAAAAAAAGAGGACAACCCTTAAGGAGATGGATTGGGCTCAAGCATACCAACGATTGTGAGGACAGTGCAGGACCAGGCAGTGTTTCGTTCTGTTGTACAGAAGGTTGTTATGAGTCAGAATCAACTCGATGGCACCTAAACAACAGCTACGCTATCCAATACAGGAGCCATCAGTATTTTAGCTAGTGAGAATTTGTACCATGTCTAGTCCACATGGAGATACGGTGTAAGTGTAAAATATACACTGGATTTCAGAGACTTAGTATAAAAAAATAATGTAAGATAGCTCCTTAATAACTTTAACATTGATCACATGTTGAAATCATAATTTGGATATATCAAGTTAAATTCAATACATTATTAAAATTAATTTCACCTGTTTTTTTTAATGTGGCTACTGAGAAAGAACAGTTGCCATTGAGCTGATTCTAACTCATATCAGCCCCATTCGTTTCAGAGTAAAACTGGGCTCCATAGGGTTTTCATGGTTGTGACTTTTCAGAAGCAGATTGCCAGGCCTTTCTTCTGAGGCACCTCTGGGTAAGTGTGAACCACCAACCTTTTGATTAGTAGTTGAGCCCGTACCCATTTGCATCACCCAAGGAAAATCACATATGTGACTCATATTTCTATTGGACAGTGCTGGACTCAGTTAGAGGTTGGCAAACTTCTGTAATAAAGCGCCAGAGCGTAAATACTTTTGGTTTTGTGGGTCATATGGTGTCGCCGCAACTACTCTGCTGTGGTAGTGCAAAAGCAGCCATAAGACCAAAAAAACCAAACCGGTTGCCATCAAACTGATTCCAACTCACAGCAACCCTATAGGACAGAGTAGAACTGCCTCATAGGGTTTCCAAGGATGTAGTCTTTATGGAAACACACTGCCAGATCTTTCTCCTGCAGAGTGCCTGATGGGTCCAAACTGCTGACCTTTCGGTTAGCAGCTGAGCACTTAACCACTGCACCACCAGGGCTCCTTAAAGCAGCCATAGACACTGCATAAATAAATGACCACGAATACATCCCAATACAACTTTGCTTATAAAAACAGGAGGCTAGCTGGATTTGGCTCATGATCTATAGCTTGCCAACCACTCTTCTAGATAATTACGCTTTTGTTCTCAACGGAATATTGATGAACACAAAGTGACAGAAGAGCTTCCTTTTAAGGAATTGTTCTAGAGGAGAAGTGGAATGAATAGCCCAGTTAGGCATGGTTTCACATACACGTATGTGATGGGGCTTGGCTTGTTATTTTTCTAAGGTTCCCTGGTGGCGGTGTTGACACCTTGCTATTCTTTCTTTCAAAAAAAGACCTATGTAGGATGAGAATTTAGAGATAGGCAGGACAAAGAGATACATTTTTGTGGACTGGGATGGATTATTCAAAAAGTGGAATAAGCAAGGATGAAAGTTCATGTACAAGAAAAGAGCAACTTCAAGGAGGAGGGCAATGTTTTCTTAATGCAATGAAAAGAGGGCCTTGAAATGGCAGCATGTGGTTGGTTGGAGGATGGTCTAGCCCATTGCCATCGAGTCGATTCCAACTCATAGTGACATCATAGGACAGAGTAGAACTGTCCCACAGGGTTTCCAAGGCTGTAGTCTTTACAGAAGCAGACTGCCACATCTTTCTCCAGAAGAGCAACTGGTAGGTTCAAACCACTGACCTTTCAGTTAGTAGCCACATGCTTAACCAGCATGCCACCAGGGCTCCTTGAGAATGATCTAAATACCTCAAAAAAGGCATTACAGTCTGCAGTCTTATGGGCACCTATGCACTGTAGGAAGCTGGCATCTTGAGGATTGGAGCAGGCCCAATGGGCAGCTGCTACACTACAAATTATAGCTACCTCTGTTATGTACAAAACCAACACTGATTAGCAACACATCATCGTCTAAATATTGATTAAGCTGAAGCTGATTTCCTGGCTCAAGTCATGTGTGTGGTTATGAGCTGTTCCCTGCCAGGAAAATAAGGCAATTACCTTGAAGAGTTTCAGCCATGGGCGTGACACGTGTCCAGCCTTCATAGGCATTTGCACACGCCAAGGTGCATTAACTCAAGCTAAAACTCACCCCAACGTTCCTTTGTTTAACAATAACAAGGTCAGAGTCTATGTCTTACTCACTGTTGTATCTCTAGTTTCTAAGATAGGCTTTGGCACATAGTAGGTTTTTAGTAAATGTTCCTTGCTGAAATAAAGTACTGGGTATGGGCATTTCTGCCAGGTGCCTAGGTGGTCCCCCCGCCCCCATTACTGCTCCACAGCCTTGGGGGAACCTGCATGTAAACCACTGGACTTGGCCTAATCTTGAGGTCCATCACCCTTTCCTTCCATTCAAAAGTTCTCTCGGGAGGGCTCACCACTTCTCCATTCCATCCAGCCTCATGAACTCCTCCTGAAGAGTCCCTACCCTTGAGCACCTCGTTCAGGCCCTGGAGGTTAGAGCTGACCTGGGAGACTGTGAAGCCAGGGAAGGTGTCACCCTGGCTCCCACCTTCCCCATTTGGGGTGGACTTCTCCCAGCACTCAAGTCCCTCCAGACCTTTTAGACAACATACCTCCCCTACATTTTGGAATGTTTCCATTTCTCCACACCCAGAATACAATTGTCTCCAACCCCTGCAGGACTCCTATTCACCTGGCCAGTTCATCCATGCTAATGTGATAATGAAAAAACACAGCAGTGATGCCACGTATCTGCATTTCTATGCCAACTTTGTGGAGATAATACCTTAAAAGCACTGCAGCAGGCCAGGAAGCAAGACTTTGGGGATGTTGGTGGCATTTCTCTGCCCCTCAAAGTATGCCATTTTGGCAGCCACATAGATGCAAGCCACTGTGGAAGCTACTGACTGGCTTTGCACACAACAGAGCCCGGCTCTGAAAGATGCCTGGGCCCTCAAACATCTGCTCATACAAAAAGTTGGCCTGAATCACCACTACCACACTACATATGTTATAGAAATAGAGCTGGTTCAGTGGTGGAATCCTCCCTTCCCATGTGGGACACTCGGGTTCTATTCCTGGTCAATGTATCTCATGCGCACCACCACCCATCTGTCAGCGGCGGCTTGTGTGTTGCTATGATGCTGAACAGGTTTCAGCAGAGTTTCCAGACTAAGATAGACTAGGAAGAAAGGCCAGGCAATCTACATCCAAAACCCAACCAATGAAAACCCTGTGGGCCACAACAGTCCAATCCACAACCGATCCTGGTGCAAGACCAGGCAGAGTCGCATCAGGGCCTACTCAACGGCAGCTCACAACAAGAAGACCTAGTCAAAGTCACATTGTACATATGTTACACACAGTCACAAAACAGATTCCTTTCTCTTTGTGTAATTATGTATGTACTGTAATTGTCTATGTACTATCATTGTGTATGTACTGTAACTGTGTACTGTAATTGTGTATGTACTGTAATTTAAAACAAACAAAAAAATGAAATCGGCAGTTAATCTGTGTTCGTGATAGAAAATCCTAAATGAGAGCACTAAATGCACTAACTACAGCCTGGGAATCAAGAAACAGATTTATGAATCTTCTAGATGGAAAAAAAAAAAAAAAACTATCAATACCGACCGAACTTCTTTTAGGATGACTGCGTTTGATTCCTTTAACCAAAATCAATACGAAGAAACTATTCAAATAACCCTCCCTTGTTCCAAAGTCTTATCAGTATGAGGAGGGCTCAGAAACCTTGGCTCTTTGCTGTACATGGTCCACTTGTTATTTAAAGAAAGAACAGAGAGATCGACAAATCTAAAAATCATGTTTTGCTTTGGGAAGTTCATTTACGCCTACACGTGTATGTGGCTGTGTCTGATTCCAGCTCAAGGTGACCCCATGTGTTACAGAGCAGAGCTGCTCCATAGGGTTTTCCTGGCTGTAAGCTTCACAGAAGTGGACTGCCAGGCTTTTCTTCTGTGGCATCGGTGGGTGGGTTTGAACTGCCAACCTTTAGGTTAATAGACGAGCGCAAACCGTTTGTGCTCCCCATGGACCTTTTATCTGATACAAAAGCGATAACTGAGTGTCTGTTGTTCTCATTCCTGCCGCTTCCACTCCATCCAAAAAAAAAAAAAACCAAAACCATTGCTATAGAGTCGATTTCGACTCACAGTGACCCTACAGGGCAGAGTAGAACTGCCCAATAGAGTTTCCAAGAAGCAGTTGGTAGATTCGAACCGCCGACCCTTTGGTTAGCAGCCAAGCTCTTAAGCACTGCAATCACCTAAAAAAACTTTGGCTCATTCATGCTGTCTCTCCAAACTGGCTGGGTTGAACTTTCCCTAAGTCAAAAAGGTAACTGCGTTGGTTTAAAAGGCCTACGTTTCCTATTTCTTCTGACGAAACATAAACAAAATTCTGTTTATGTCAACAAAACATGCAATTAAGCCGAATGGGCAATGATGTCAATATGGATTTCAAAATCAAGATGTGGCTTGCGAACACCTTTCAGTGAACCAGCATGCATTCTCCAACCTGAGCACTGGCTAGAGAAACACGATGACGGTAACAATTAAGACTCCCAGTTGTGCAACGAGAGTCACATAACCATGTGTGTATACATTTCTGTATGGGAAAGTAACTTGAGCTGTAAACTTTCACTTAAAGCACAATTGAAAAAGAAAAAAAGAGTCCCAGTTGTGCAGGACGTCTTCCCTTCGATACTATTTATTATGCTGTTTCTTTCTAACTCAAATCATATTAGGATAACCAAGGTGAAGTTCAGGACCTACTGTATGCCAGGTGTTGAGACAGATGCTGTAAGTAGTATTTCATCTCACTTCACCTCATCTTCACAACAGATCTGGGAGATGGAAGGGTTCCAGTTTTACAGAGGAGGAAATGGAATGGATTCAGAGAGGGTAAGTAATTTGCCCAAGGTCAACCAGCTACTAAAAAAGGAGAACCAAAATTAAAACACGCAGCATCAAGCTCCAAAGTCAGAAATGGAGTGCCTCTTGCCTTCCACAAACACCCAAAATGGTCACCACTTTTTTGGCTGTTGTTGTTGTGTGCCACGGGGTGTTTTGAAGACTCATAGCGAACCTATAGGACAGAGTAGAACTCCCTCGTAGGGTTTCCAAGGCTGTAATCTTTACAGAAGTGGACTGCCACATCTTATGCCTGAAGAGCGGCTGGTGGGTTCAAACCACTGAACTTTCGGTTAGCAGCCAAGTGTCTTAACTACTGCACCACCAGGGCTCCCACTTTCTGGCTAGATCTTTCAATATCTGTGATCCTTCTTTAAAGGAACTCATTCCCTTTCCTCTATACTTGTCATCGCTTTCTGGCTAAAGGTGAGGGAATCTCAGGACTTCCCTCACTTTCATCTTGAATACTCCACCATGCCAGCATGCCTCGGTTTTGGGGAGAATAGGAGGACGTTCACCGCACTGAGCCAACCTTCCAGTGCTGTTAAGCTCTTCTTCAGGTGAGGATGGGAGACAAGTAGGGGCCACCAAAGCTGTATCTCCTCAGCAATTCCCCACATGCTGCACAGCCCTCCTGCCCCTCACTTCCTTTCTCAAGGGAATGCAACGAGCCAATAAACAGGGTAAATGAATTCACTTTTGGCCATTTATGGTCTACCCATGTGTATGCATCTTCTCAGTGAATTGCCTGGGTTCTTTATTTCTTCCTCCCTACTTTCCCTCTGGCCGCTTCCTTTGAGCCATTCCGTGGCTCCTACACATTCACCAACAAGCAGCCAGATGAAATAGAAGGCAAAAGGCAACCCATCTCTTCAGAGATTTCAAAAACATTGGTCAAGGCAGATGCAGAAGCTATTGGTTGATGTGAACTTTGGGGATTATCTCTGTATTTCAAATACTCATAAGCATTCTTCCACCATTCTGGATAATTGATGGTCCCTATGCTTTCTTTTTTTTTTTTTAAGCTTTCTTTTGAGGAGTCCTGGTGCACAGTGGTTAAGCCCTCGGCTGCTAACCAAAAGGCTGGGGTTCAAATCCACCAGCCGCTCTGTGGGAGAAAGATGTGGCAGTCTGCTCTCATAAAGATTACAGCTTTGGAAATTCTATGGGGCGGTTCCATCTGTCCTACAGGGTCACTATGAGTCAGAACTGACTGGACAGCAGTGCATTATGCCTTCTTTTGATCATCGTAAATCCTGTGTTAGTCCATAGTAAGGGCTTAAGGGGTATCTTAGATGGATAACCAATGGTTTGTGACCACTCACAGAGAATTCTGGACAAATTCTATGACAGCCATAGGTTGCTAATTGTCCCTACATACATCTGTGCTGGTAATGTCCTCTCGTTTCTTTGTCCTCTTTTCCTAACAAGTGAAAATGTTCACTCTGAATATTTCAGCTCTACAGCTGACATCAATTTTGGCCATTTTGAGATCTATTTTCTCATTTAAAAAAAAAGGTATACATTTGAGACCACAGCTGGGAATGGACACGATTGCCTTCTAGAAGTGCCTTTGTTACAGATGGGGCTGGGGCAGCTTCAGGCTGGTTCTGGCCAAGTTTGAGGAAGATAAGAGTTAACGGTGTAAAAATATGGCAAGGGGTCTGTTGGGCAGGGCAAGACTGCTCAGCACCAGTGACCTCAGTAGAAGAGGTTTCCTTTCCCTTTGCTTTCAAGGTCCTTACCCTCTTTGAGGAGGCTCTATGCATCTTGACCTTTGGTGACTTCAGAATTTTCTGGCAGCTGCTGGAACCAGGGATCATCTTTTCAGAAATCTGCTTGGCGTCATTCCGTGACTTATCTTTCAGGCCTCATCACAATTATTCATGCTTTGGCAGTATCCTAGCTACAGTCACAGTATTCTTCTTGGGCTGATACTGAAGGTTACTCTGTCCCAGCCGGTGGAAAACGAAGGTATCCATCTCCTCAGGACCCTGGCTCCAAGGGTTTATGCTCCCCTTGAGAGCAGGAGTTTAAAGACATCTGTTCAGAAAACCACTCTACCTCTAGTCCTTGTGAACAGGCAAAGTGGGGATAACATAAAACAGTAAATAGTCCCCAAATCGTGGAGAATTTGGCTTTGGAATGCATTTCAAGCCAGACTCGCTGTACACTTAGACACATATTCATACAAACTCAAATGCTAAGCCCCACAAGCTATCTCTGGACTACGAGCCTATATAAAGACCCAACCCTTTACCTCTCCATCATGAGTGGCAAAATAGTTCTGTTTTTACTCTCTCTCTCTCTGTCTCAATATCCTGCTTCTATTCTGTGGCCCATGCTTCCTGCTTTATGTATTTTAGGTTACTTTAGACATGACCTCACATCCTGGCCAGTTGCACAGTAGCTGCTAATTGCTAGAGCTTTGCTAATGGTCCATACGTTTATGCATGAGGGGAATGGGTTAGAAGCAGCAAAATCCAGAAGGTAAGAAGCTGGCATGGCTAAGAGCTGGGGCCCTGACATAGACAGACTTGGATTTCAACCTTGTAGTAGCTGTGTTTTCTGGAGTGACTTGTTTAACGTCTCTGAGCCTTAGTTTACCTCATCTGAATGGGAATCATAATAGCTCTGTACCTCATAGCATTATTGATAGGGTTAAAATTGGATAATGCATATCAACTACTTAGCAAAATTCATGTTATTGGTATTACTATTATTCCAAGCTTCCAAATTATGGGGTAGCTTTTTCCCTCTGGGGCCCTGGCAGCAAAGTGGTTAAGCATTTGGCTGCTAACCAAAAGGTTGGCAGTTTGAATCCAGCAGCCGCTCCTTGAAACCCTTCAGGGCAGTTGTACTCTGTCCTATATGGTCACTATGAGGTTTTTTGGGTTTTTTCTCCCTCTAGAGCCCGGTGGCATAGTGGTTAACAGCTCAGCTGCTAACCAAAAGGTCAGCAGTTCAAATCTACCAGTTACTCCTTGTCCTATAGGGTCACTATGAGTCAGAATCGACTCGACAGCAATGGGTTTGGTTTGGTACTGGTTTAGTGTCTATATATTCCCAAGATCCTGCCTAGGCTGCCCACCCCCAGCTCCCTGGCCAATCACTTCCTCCAGGAAGTACTCCTTGATTGGGCACAATGTACACAAATGCAATGCACTTTTTCTCTATTGTTTTTACATTTGTCATGCATTTCATGAAGGTGTTCACATCCTCTCCAACTCTCACACTGAGCTTCTCCAAGGCCAAGAAGGCTTGCCTTTCAGAAGTATCTCAGATGGCACATACTAGATGCACAATGAATACTTCTGATTGCCCAGGAAGAACCATTCCCAGCCCAACCCTGCTCTAGAGCCCACCCCTAGTACAAAATCCCCAGCAAATGGCTAGGCATCAGAACAAAGGGTCTCCCTGGGTTTGCAAACCTTCTCATTCCGTTGCAAAATAGCTTTCTTGTACATCAAAGTACCTCTTTTCCAGTAGCGTATCTGAAGCCCATCTGAGGAAAGCACACATAGGCAGGAAGCACTGACATTTCCCTCTTCATGATATTTCCAAAATCCATCCCTTCCCTCTCTGCCAAGACATTCATCCATGCTGTAGTTATTTTCCACATCACAGCCTTTTCTATACTCATTCTTTTCAGAGCCCTCCTTCCCCACTTCCTATCTCACTCCTCTCTATCCAGAGCATCATTTTTCCCCTCTCCTTGATCTATTCTCTTAAATCCCCCTTGGTCCATACACAACTTTTACACTCACGCCACCATCTGTCTCTTTGTTCCCTGCGGTCCACTTAGACCTTCAGGATTTCTTTTGGTTACTCTGATTTCTCAAGAGTGTCAAGAAGCAGTCACTTCTTGCCAGGTCTGGGGGTTTCTACGTGAAACTTTCTGGATCCTCTGTGGGTAACCAGCGCCTTGTGGATGGGGATCACCTGTTTAACCTGAAACCCTGTCATTTGTTATGGCAGTTTTATTCATAAGCCTGTGTGCTATAACCCCGTGGCATAAATATTAAATAATAATATCTCTCAGATAAAAACAAATCACTCATGTTAACTGACAACTTCTTAAGAAAATATGAAGTAAACCTGACCACAAAATTTAGTATTGGGTAATTCTCAAATGCAAGAAAAAAGCATGGATCGTTCAACAGGTAGATGAAAAGGCAGAATTACAATTTGCCTTGTTACACCCTCTTACTTCAAGAGATGAAATACCCGAGGCATAAAGAGGGTTAAAAGAAACTTGGTCTGGGTGGCAAATTTCTTCAGAATCAAAGTCTGATGTCTGCCAGTATCTCCTAAGCAGTTTTTAGCTTCTAAGAGGAAAGACTCCCAATAAATGACAATGCCACATAAATGAAAAGAACTCCGGACAATGACAATGCTCATTTTTTTTTTTTTTTAGCATTCTGTGCATTTCCTATTACATCAGTTTCATGATTCAGCATTTTCCATTTCATTTATTTACAGTAATATATGGTGAGATAACCCAAGGTTTCTGCAGGATCCTGGAACATAAGGTAGGCTGTGCAAAGAAGGATGTCACCTTCCGCAAAGGTACTATTGTTTAGGAGAATTCAAAACAGAAGAAAGCAAACCGTCAAAGGAATTGCAAAATATTTCCCCACCTTGTTCTGAGGGTCTCAATTACACTCGTCTTTAAAATGAGTAGGTTTTGGAAAAGAGGTTACTACCATTTTCCTTGATGACCAAAAGAGAAACCAAGAAGTGTGCAAATTGTAAACCGGCGTGCCGAAGCCAAACGTGTTCTCTGAAACGGCAATGTAAAAGACGCAGCTAAAGTCACCGCTCCGGCGGCAAGCGTGTTACAAAGAACTAGATTTCTTTCTGGCATCCTCAACTTGGTTGGAGTGACCAAGAAGGAGTTGAAGAGCGCAGGAAATACGAGGCTCATGGCAGGGTGCGTTGGCAGTAAACGGTCCGAGCCGTGAGAACCCGGTGAAAACTAAAAGCAGAAATCGAGCCTGGAGGCTGGCACCGAGAGAAAGCGACGAAGTTGGGCAAGGGAAAGAAAGGAGCTGAGAGAAGACTGGGAGGGAAGCCCGGGAGGGATGGGGAGGGGGCTGAGAGCCGTGCCGGCGGGGCGGGGAGGGAGCGCTGGGTATCTAGGCTCTCCGGTGGAGTAGGAGAGAGGAAGGGGCTGGAGGGGAGCCTGGCCCCAGGCTGAAGCGAATCTGGGAAGCAGAGGAGGGGACACCATTGAGAGCGCAGCGCGGCAAGTCCGGTCCACGCGCCCTTCTCGGCGCTCCGGGTACCCATCCTAGGTGCCGGGAGCGCCAGGGGCGCAGCGGCGAGGAAGAGGGAAAACTAGCAGCTGCTTCCCGCCCGGCGTGGCTGGGGTCCCTGGCCGCCCCCACCCGCATCCCCGGCGCCCCGCGCAGAGGGAAGGACCTGGGCAGGGTCGGCGCTCACCAGGTAGCAGAGCAGGAGCAGCGCGCAGGCAGGGCGACCGCCGAGGCCCGGGGGACCGCGGCCGCTCGGGGGGGCCATAGATGCGGCTTGGGGGGCGACCTCGGGCGGCGGGGGGAGCTGCTGCTGCTGCTGCCGTGGCCACCCGAGCCCCGCGCCGCGCCGCTGCATGGCCAGGCCGCCCGGATCCGGGCCGGAACAGGTCACCTGGTGCAGGGACCGGCCCCCGCCCGAGGCGCCACCTTCCCGCCCGCCCCCGGCCGGGCCGGCCGCCGCGCGCGGGGCCACCTGCCACCGCCGCCACCGGACCCGCCGCCGCCACTGCCGCTCCCGCCGTCACCGCCCCCGCAGCCCCAGCGGAGCGCCGGCTCCTCCCCGCCTCCCAGTCCCGGTTCCCTCCCTCCCTAGCCCCCACCCCCTCCGCCCAGCTCGCCTCCCGGCCGCTCCCTCAGACTCCAGGCTGCCACCCCTCCGGACAGCCGGCGCCCACGCTGGTGGGAATCGACCGGGTCCCACCCCCCCCCCCGGCCGCCGCCCCCTGCCGGGTCCGCTCCTCTCCCGGCGCGCCTCCTTCCCTTTCTTTCCTTCCCTCCTCCGCCCCCTTCCGCGCTCGACCTCGCCGCGGGGCCGGCTCCTCGCCTCCGTGTCCCTTTTTTCCTCTCCCCTCTTCTCCACTCTCCCCTCTCCCTTCCTACCCTCCTCTTTTGTCTACTTTCTCCATGTTCTTTTTCTCCCCAACCTTCTCCCCTCTCCCCTTATCCTCCCACCCGCAGCCTCCCTCTCTCACCCACCCTTTTTGCCTTTCGCACAGCCCAGTTCCCGCCCGTGCAATGGGTTTTTTGTTTTGTTTTTGTTTATTTTTGGCGGGGGTGCTATTCCCGCAGAACTCAGGGCGAGTGGTGCCCCCTGGAGTTATACCACGCAGGAGCCCAGCTGCGAGTTCACCAGGATGGATTTTGACCCCTGGCCACCTCCACCTGGCCACCTGCAGGGGTGGGGTCACAGCCCTGCTGGCACGTTTTCTGCCTTGCCCGCGCCCCACCCTGCCGGCTGGTTTGTGCCACGTTCTCGATGTTTCCCGAGGGTTTTGTGCGGGGCCGCTGTCTCTGCCGCCGCGCTCTTTGTTTTAATTGCCCAGAGTGTTGGAGCCCAGAGCGGGTTTGTATTTGATTTGCATCCCTGTGCTCTAGCTTCCACTTTGGACTGAAAAGAAAATGAATTAATTAGGCCAGTACAATTGCACTCAAGCCCCAAATGAAAGGGGTGAAGCCCTTGAAGTGCACAAACAGCTTTTTAAGAAATCCAGGCACATCTCTGGCCTTGGGAACGCAGGTTGGGACTGGCTGCTCGCTGATCCGGGTTCTGCCGCCTGGGCGAGAGGCTCTGGGCGACTGGACCCCCAGCTGTCCGCCAGCTCCTGTCACCCTGGGAAGCGCAGGGCTGTCTAACGACTTGTCAACTGCTGAGCCCTGCCGTTGCAGATCTGAAACAGTTAACCCATTTTAGAAAGTTTGCACAAGCGTCCCTTGGCACTGGTGGATTTGTGCAGATTGGAACTAATAGTAGATTGGGAGGCGGAGAGGACACAGCCTTTTCCCTGTGGAGGTGCCACCAATGGAGGTCAAGTCACAACAGGAGTCGAGTCAGGGAGAGGCAGAATGGGAGGCAAGGTTAGTTAGACTGACTTGGGGATGCCTTGTCCCCAGACATGCCCTCAGCATTTCAGGACAGGTCTGGCCACACCAGGCATGCCTGCTCCTGGGCTGAGTCACCTTACTTTTTTTTAGGTCACCTAACGGCTGTGGCCAATCATCAGGCCCCTGGACCCAGTTCACTCACTGCCAGAAAATACCTTGTGCAGATGGTTCTCACATTTGAATGCCCACCAGGATTACCTAGAGGGCTGGTTAAACACATTGCTGGGCCTCAACCCCAGAATTTCTGATTCGGTGAGTTCTGGTTGAGGCTTGGAGTCCTGAGTGATGCAAATGGTTAAGCACTCGGCCACTAACTAGAAGTTTGGGTGTTGAAATCTACCAAGAGGTGCCTTGGAAGAAAGGCCTGGCAACCTGCTTCCAAAAGGTTACCCCCCCCCCAAAAAAAACCCAAACCTGTTGCTGTCAAGTCAGTTTTGACTCAGAGCAACCCTACAGGACAGAGTAGAACTGCCTCATAGGGTTTCCAAGGAGCGGCTAGAAGATTCAAACCGCAGACCTTTTGGTTAGCAGCCAAGCTCCTAACGACTGCACTACCAGGGCTCTTTCCAAAAGGTTATTGTTGTTGTTAGGTGCCATTGAGTAGGTTCTGACTCACTGTGACCCTGTGTACAACAGAACTAAACACTGCCGAATACTTCAGCATCCTCACAAAAGGTTACAGCTATGAAAATCCTATGGAGTGCAGTTACACTCTGAAGCACACAGGGTCACCATGAGTTGGAGTAGACACCAGAACAACTGGTTTGGTTCAGGGCGACACCTAAGAATTTGCCTTCCTAACAGCTTCCTGGAGTCCCTGGGTGGTGTAAACAATTAACACACTCAGCTGCTAACCCAAAGGTGGAAGGTTTGAGTTCACCCAGAGGCACCTAGGAAGAAAGGACTGACGATCTACTTCTGAAAATCCCGCCATTAAAAACCGTATAGAGCACAGTTCTATTCTGACACATATGGGGTCCCCATGCATCTGGATGGGTTCCATGGCAACTGGTTTACTGATAATAAATTCCCAGGTGATGCTGATGCTGCTGATCAGAGACCCCACTTCGATAATCGCTGGCTACAGGAAAATGTTCCTCTCTCATCCGGCTGCTTCGACGTTAAAGCATTTTGAGGTTTCTTGGTTTGACAGATCTCCCCGCTGCCTCTGTTCCACTTCCACAGAAACAAAGCACTTAAAACAAAATTCTCCTGTGTGATGTGGAAAGCCACTTATTCTACCATGTGTCTGAGGAGACAAAAGATATGGTGGCATTGTCCCAGATAATGTTCACATATTTCCTGTCAGGTCAAAGTAGACTACTTTTTAGTGTATAAACCAAAAAAAAAAAACCAAACCCACTGCCGTCGAGTCGATTACAACTCATAGCGACCCTACAGTGTATATGGAAGGAAAATTGTTGGCTAGTTCAGGAGAGTGGGACTTCCAAAGGTGTCACAATAGTTCTGTGGTTTCCACCTGTGTCTTCCTGGGTCTTTCTTTCTCTGGGGTTTATCTCCTCTTCATTGCACACAGGCTCTCAGTTGGTCTGCAGGAATCCAGATGGTTCCCTTTGGTTGTTTGTAATCAGGATTCATGGAATTGGAGTTTCCAAAGTTGTGTGAGATCTACAGGTTTGCGTTTACCAAAGTACAGTCAATACCGAGGTACCCCATAGGCAACTGGGCAATTTTACCTGGTATATCCAAATGCTCATAGGGCATCTGGGTGGCCCAAATGGTTTGCACTCAATTCCTAATCCAAAGATTAATGGCTTGAACCCACCCAGCAATGCCACAGAAGAAAGGCCTGGCAATCTGATTCCTTAAAGATTTAGTCAAGAAAGCACTATGGAGCAGCTCTACTCTGTAACTCATGGAGCCACCATGAATTGGAATTGACTCAAGGGCACAGGCTTTATTTTTTTGTTTTTTTGGTTATCCAATCACTCACTTATCCATTTTCCATTTTGCTCCTACTATATGTGAGATCCACCCCAGGCCCCAAGAGTCTAGAGGTGAGTGGGGCCACCCATTTCCAGGAGAGGCAGGTGGATGTGCAGAAAATTGGCCAAACGCAATGTGGCTTGTCCTCTACAAAAGATGTACAGTTTGCTCTGTGGCCCAGGGTAGCGGAAGGCCAGAGGAACAGAGGGTCAGGATTTCTTTTCACAGTGGAGTGCAATGTTTTGGTCCAGGAGACAAAATCAGCTTTTGTCCATAAAATGAAGGGTATGGTCTGATTTCAGAGGAAGGCCCCTTACTCAAAATTATCATTCTTTGCCAATGACCCGTGGGGAAAGGTTTGAAGTTCCGCCATTACAGTTCCATGGTTTGAATTCGGGTTTAGTACTCCATTAAAATGCAAAGGCCCCTGTGGAGACTACATTAATCTGGTGTCACTCTTTATTTCCTTCATCTGAGTTCATTTATCACATCCCCACTAAGAAGACATGAGCGGAGAACGGCTCCACACCTCAGCACTGAAAAGGGCAAAGGCAAGAGTTTTCGTGGAAGATGGTGGATACACTTATCAAAACCCAAGTCAGCAAACCAGTGGGAGGAACATCCAAAGACTTTGAGAGGAAAGGGCTGGAGAAGGAAGGCAGAACCTTCGCTTAACATACCACCTTAGTGGGCACTGCAGGCCAATAGTTCTCAGACTCTGAAATGGTTTGAGATCGGTAAAGCCTCAGGGACCAATGCACTTGACCAGCTATTAACTGGCCAAGTAAAAGCACTTAAAACAAAACAAACAAACAAAAACAAACAATCCCAAAATACACAATCTACTATCAACATTGGAATCCCTATGTGATGCAAATGGTCAACACACTCAGCTGCTAACCAAAAAGATAGGCAGTTGAGTCTATCCAGAGGCACCTTGGAAGAAAGGCTTGACAATCCTCTTCTAGAAAATCAGCCACTGAAAACCCTATGGAGCACAGTTCTAGTCTGACACCCATGGGGTCGCCATGAGTTGGAATCGACTCAACTACAACTGGTTACTGTCAACATCATTTTGTTAAGATGGGGCATATTTACCACCAGACAATTAGAAAGGACCTAACGTCATAATAAAAGAGAATCCTTTAAACTGAATGTGCTTTGCTTATGAGAAATCCTCAACTTGTCCTTATTTGTCTCACTTTGCTCTGGGCCAGTGGAAACTGATCTTTGGACTGACACCATTCACACAGGTGCTTGGAAACTACCTTTCTAGACACTAAGGACTTCTAGGGTGACAGAACGTGACTCTAGAAAGAAAACTGACCTCTGGGTAACCAGGTGGCTGGGGCAGAGCATCACACAGGAGAGAGGAAAGGCTCCTTCCACTCACCCCCTCCTATATTGTTGGCCAGGCCCAGGCAAATGTCACCCACTGTAGGGAGTTTTGACCTCAGGATCAAAACTCAATTGCTCCTTTCTCTGTGCCCCCACTGAGCATTGCCTGTAGTCCTACATGGCAATTCCCTTATGCTGTGATTGACTGGTTGACCTGTTCTCCAACTCAGGTAGACTGTAATCTCTTTGAAACCAAGGGCTGCTTCTCTCTCTCTTTTAATTTCTATTTTCAGTAAAAATATGCACAACAAAACAAACACACATTCAACAATTTCTGCATGTACAGGTCAATGCCATTGGTTATGTTCTTCCCATTGTGTCAGCATTCTCACTATCTCTACCCATTTTGTTTTACCACCGTTGAATTTTACTCTCTGCACCCCTTAAAGTTCTTATCCGTGCTTTAGAGTTACTTTTGTCAATTTGATCACATTGTTGTTGTTAGGTGTCATCGAGTTGGTTCCGACTCATAGCGACCCCATGCACAACAGAACAAAACACTGCCCGGTCCTGAGCCATCCTTATAATCATTGTTATGCTTGAGCTCATTGCTGCAGCCACTGTGTCAATCTACCTTGTTGAGGGTCTTCCTCTTTTCTGTTGACCCTGTACTCTGCCAAGCATGATGTCCTTCTCCAGGGACTGACGCCTCCTGACACCATGTCCAAAGTATGTAAGACACAGTCTCACCATCCTTGCTTCTAAGGAGCATTCTGGCTGTACTTCTTCCAAGACAGATTTGTTCGTTCTTTGGCAGTCTATGGTATATTCAACATTCTTTGCCACCACCACAATTCAAAGGCATCAATTCTTCTTCGGTCTTCCTTATTCATTGTCCAGCTTTCACATGCATATGATGCGATTGGAAATACCATGGTTTGGGTCAGGCGCACCTTAGTCTTCAAGGTGACATCTTTGCTCTTCAACACTTTAAAGAGGTCCTTTGCAGCAGATTTACCCAATGCAATGTGTCTTTTGATTTCTTGACTGCTGCTTCCATGCCTGTTGATTGTGGATGGATCCAAGTAAAATGAAATCCTTGATAACTTCAATCTTTTCTCCGTTTGTCATGATGTTGCTCATTGGTCCAGTTGTGAGGATTTTTGTTTTCTTTATGTTGAGGTGCAATCCATACTGAAGGCTGTGGTCTTTGATCTTCATTAGTAAGTGCTTCAAGTCCTCTTCCCTTTCAGCAAGCAAGGTTGTTTCATCCTCATAATGCAGGTTGTTAATGAGTCTTCCTCCAATCCTGATGCCCATTCTTCATATAGTCCAGCTTCTCGGATTATTTGCTCAGCATACAGATTGAACGGGTATGGTGAAAAGATACAACACTGACACACACCTTTCCTGACTTTAAACCAATCAGTATCCCCTTGTTCTGTCCCAACAACTGCCTCTTGATCTATGTAAAGGTTCCTCATGAGCACAATTAAGTGTTCTGGAATTCCCATTCTTTGCAATGTTATCCATAATTTGACATGATCCACACAGTTGAATGCCTTTGCATCGTCAATAAAACACAGGTAAACACCCTTCTGGTATTCTCTGCTTTCAGCCAGGATCCATCTGACATCAGCAATGATATCCCTGGTTCCACGTCCTCTTCTGAAACCGGCCTGAATTTCTGGCAGTTCCCCGTCAATATGCTGCTGCAGCCATTTTTGAATGATCTTCAGCAGAATTTTGCTTGCATATGATATTAATGATATTGTTCTATAATTTCCACATTCGGTTGGATCACCTTTCTTGGGAATAGGCATAAATATGGATCGCTTCCAGTCAGTTGGCCAGGAAGCTGTCTTCCATATTTCTTGGCATAGACGAGTGAGCACCTCCAGTGCTGCATCTGTTTGTTGAAACATCTCAATTGATATTCCATCAATTCCTGGAGCCTTGTTTTTTGCCAATGCCTTCAGAGCAGCTTGGACTTCTTCCCTCAGTACTATCGGTTCCTGATCATATGCCACCTCTTGAAATGCCACCTCTTAAAGTTCTCATCTGTGCTTTAGAGTTACTCTCATCAATTTGATCGCATACAATTATTTAAAAATGTACAATGTGCAAGGCTGACATTCTTTATTAATTGAGCTAAACTGTTTTTTTACTTTAAAGATGACTTCATGGGATAGTTTTGGTTCAAGGTTTAAAGGTTATCTCAGGACAATAGATTCTGGGGTTCCCCCAGACCAGTCTCTCAATGGATACAGTAAATCTGGCTTCCATAAGAATTTGACTTTCTGTTCCACATTTTTCCTCCTTTCCTCCAGGATCCGTCTATTGGGTCCTGATCAAAACCTTCAGTAATAGCAACAGGACACAAGGGTTGTTTCTTAATCGTCTCTGTGTACTCTCCCCGCTCCCCATCTTGTACATAGAATGTTCTTGGTTGTGTTCACTGATTTAAATTGAATCTCTCATCTTCCTCTTTTATTTTGTCTTTCTTTCTCTCCCTCTTTCCTTCATTCCCTCTTTTCCTCCCTCCATCCCTCCCTTCTTTTGTTCATTTGTTTTTTGTTCAGTATTGTCTCCCAGTCTTCTTCCTATCACACCAGTTGTCTTCATGGAGTCAACGCCAACTTCAACTCTTCTCTGACTCCAAGTCAGAGAAGAATTGTGTTCCATAGGGTTTTCAGTGGCTGATTTTTCAGGAGTAGATTGCCAGGGCTTTCTTCCAAGGTCCCCCTGGATGGACTCAAACTTCCAACCTTTTGGTTAGCAGTGGAACGCATTAAGCATCTGCATCACCCAGGGACTCCTTCTTTCTATTAGAACATAACTATCTGCACACTCAGGAGTCCTGAAGCCTTCTCCCCTTTCCCATCCCTCCACTTCCTTTCTGCAATTTCAGGTATTCAGAATGAAGACATGTGAACTGTTACACTTGCCTTTTACATTAAAATAGAAGAAAACAAAAATAGGAGAAAAGATTGCCATCAAGCCACACACTCTCCATCCCAAAGGAAAATCAAGGCTTTTTTTTTTTTTTCCTGCCATCGATGACTTTTGGGATCTAGCTAAATCCTACAGGCTATTTTTCATGTTCGATATTTCTATCTTTCTTTTGACCCCCACCCCCAGACATTACCTTTGTAAATCCATTTCCTGTCTTTGTTCCCTAGTTTCATATCTTCCATATTTACCAGTGACCTCCTCTTTCTTCCTTCCACGAAACATTACACCAGAGGCCAGTCAGTCTCATATCCTCGTCCCCAAACCCTGTTTCATGAGCCTTAAGTCTCTGACCCTGAGGGCTCCTCTGGGCCACAGAGCCCTGGCTTGGAGAAGTTGTAGTAAAAGAGGTCACAGAAGTCCTTGTGTCACCTGAGAGCTTTTCCGTGTATTTTTATGGGTATGCTGCAGGTCCCCACATCACTCGGTCTGTAGCTCCGGCAGGCTCCGAAATGAGCTATTTCTGGGCTTGTCAGATGAAATGCTATTGCTCCTAGTTATTTTTGGCTCTTTGCCCTTCTGAATAGGTGCATATTCAGCTCAATTCTCCCCCCACCCTGAGCTGGGGAAAAGCAGGCAGCTTTCCCTAGTCAAGCTTTCCGTGTGTCAGGAGCACTTATTTCCTTAAGCTGTGGCTAGCATAACCTCCCTGGGCTGCATGAGGGCTGCTGGTGGAATACCCAGGTGGGCACAGGGAAATCTATTCTCTGACCCCCTTGGACCACTGATAAAGAGCTTCCTGAGCTGAACATCCCCAGGCAGGTGTAGCTAGATATCCAGAGCCTCCTCACTCGTACATAGGTCTTCATCTCTCCCTGCTGGGCATAGTTACAGAAACTTCTTCCATCCTTAGGGGACTTCAGATGGGAGGGAGGTGTTTCAGGCTCAGTGAGCACAGAAATATCTGTATTGTGAGGGTCCAAGGAAGGAAGATGCCTGGGAGGCAGAAGGCCAAGGGCATGTGTCTGTAGGTGTAAAGGTATCTTTGGATGAGTGTATTGAGACGAGTGTGTGTGTGAGAAAGAAGTGGAGTGGAGGAAAGATGGGTGTGAATGTGCAGACCCACTGGAGACCCAGGGTGAGAGGAGAGAGTGCCTGGGCACCGAGGGAGAGGATGTCAGTGTAAATAATTCAAAAGAGAGTGAGCGAGTGCCCATGAGAGCCTGGGGAACAATAGGTCCTGCCTGCAAGTCCTGACAATGTTTTATAACTCCGTCCTGCAGCTGAAATCATAATACTTGGGCAGGCACTGACATAGGCTTAAGGCTTTTAGTTGATTCAGTAACATACAATATCAAACAAAATAAGACATCACGATCAGCTGGGACACTCACAGTCCATGTAAAATCAAGAAAAGCATAGGGGAGGAGCAGCTACACCAGGGTACTCTTTTTTTTTTTTTTTTAATTCTTATTGTGCTTTAAGTGAAAGTTTACAAATCAAGTCAGTCTCTCATACAAAAATTTATATGCACCTTATTATATACTCCCAGTTGCTCTCCCCCAATGAGATAGCACACTCCTTCTCTCCACCCTCATTTTTATGTCCGTTTGGCCAGCTGCTGTCCCCCTCTGCCTTTTCATCTCCCATCCAGACAGGAGCTGCTGACATAGTCTCATGTGTCTACTTGATCCAAGAAGCTCACTCTTCACCTGTATCATTTTCTATCCCATTGTCCAGTCCAATCCCTGTCTGAAGAGCTGACTTTGGGAATAGCTCCTGTCTTGGGCTAACAGAAGGTCTGGGGACCATAACCTCTGGGGTCCTTCTAGTCTCAGTCAGACCATTAAGTCTGGTCTTTTTACGAGAATTTGGGGTCTGCATCCCACTGCTTTCCTGCTCTCTCAGGGGCTCCCTGTTGTGTTCTACTCCAGGGTACTTTTAATAGCTAATTATCTCTTTTACTGGGAGATTTCTTTTTTTAAAGTTCTTATCAAGTACTATTGTTGTCATTGTTAGTTGCAGTCGAGTTGATTCCAAACTCATAGTGGCACCATGTGTGCAAAGTGGAACTGTTCCATAGAGTTTTTAAGGCTGTGACCTTTCAGAAGCAGATCGCCAGGCCTGTCTCCCGAGGTGCCACTGGGTGGCTTCGAACCGCCAACCTTTTGGCTAGTAGTCAAGCACTTAACCATTTGTGCCACCCAGGGACTCCTTGTCAAGTATTACTTGACACATTAACTTATTAAATCCTCATGATGACCCTGAAAGGTGGGCACTAACCATCATCAACCTCATTTTACAGATGAAGAAACTGAGGCATACACCAATGTTCACTGCAGCACTATGCACAATAGCTAAAAGGTGGGGACAGCCTAAACGTTCATCAAGAGACAAATGGGTAATAAAATGTGGTGCATACACACAATGGAATATTACTTAGCAACTAAAATGAAGTCCTGATACATGCTACAACATGGATGAACCTTGAAAACGTTATGCTGAGTGAAATAAGTCAGCAACAAAAGAACAAATGTTGCATGAACCCACTTATATGAAATATCTAGAATAGGCAATGTATAGAGACCAAAGTTTATTAGTGGTTACTAGGGGTGGGCTGGAGGGAGGAGGAAAGGAGGGCTCAGTGCTTAGGGGACAATGAACTTCTGTTAAGAGTGATGAAAAAATTTGAGAATGGATAAGAGTGATGGCTGAACAACATGATGGACATAAGTTAATGTCACTGAATTGTACACATTGAAATGGCAAGTGTTTTGTTGCATATATGACAATAATTTTTTAAAAAAAGAAACTGAGGTATATGAAAGATTCCAGGTCCACAGGCAGGAGGTCACAGAGCCTGTTTGGACTCAGTTTTATCCAAGAACTAGTGCTCAGAGCACTCCTCTAACCCCTGCCGTGGAAGGGAGTGGCAGAAGGCATAGGTGTGCAGTGTGTCTGGGAGTCACACCTGGGTTTAGACTTAGCTCTGCCAGCACCTTCCTGGAAGCTTGAGAACACACACAGGTTGTTGTGTCAGACACACCCAGCCAGGGCCCGTCCCACTTTCTGGTTATATTACCTTGGGTGAGTCACAAATCCTTTTTGAGCATCAGTCTCCACGTCTGTAAAAAAAGTGGGGATAAAGTCACACACTGATCTGTCCATTTACATGGTTGTGAAGACCAGGTAAGGTTAACGCAGGTGAAAATACAGGCAAATTATCAAGCCCTAGAAAAGAGTAAAACATCGTTTGTGTCTTGTTCATACTTGCTGTCATGGATTGAATTATGTCCCCCCAAAAATACGTGTATCAACTTGATTAGGCCATGATTCTCAGTATCGTGTGGTTGTCCTCCATTTTGTGATTGTAATTTTATGTTGAGAGGATTAGGGTGGGATTGTGACACCACCCTTACTGAGATCACCTCCCTGATCCAAGATAAAGGAGTTTCCCTGGGGTGGGGCCTGCACCACCTTTTATCTCTCAAGAGATGAAAGGGAAGCAAGCAGAGATTTTGGGACCTCATACCACCAAGAAAGCAGCACTAGGAGCAGGGTGTGTCCTTTGGACCTAGGTCCCTGTGCCTGAGAAGCCCCTCAACCAGGGGAAGATTGAGGACAAGGACCTTCCTGCCGAGCCGACAGAGAGAGAAAGCCTTTCCCTGGAGCCGATGCCCTGAATTTGGACTTGTAACCTACTAGACTGTGAGAAAATAAATTTCTGTTAAAGCCGTCCACTTGTGGTATTTCTGTTATAGCAGCACTAGATGACTAAGACACTAGCCCACTTCCAAAAAATGCTTGCAAAGAAATATACAACTCTTCTAAGACCACAAAAAATAGAAAAAGACATAAATTCCTGTGGTAGGTTGACTCCAAAGGTAACCCCACCATGAACCACATTCCCCACTATTTTACTAACCCTGGGGAAAGTATTCCCCCAGTATTTCCCCTGGGGGAAGCCAGCCACCATGTATGAACTAGGACTTCCCTAACACCACAATGCTTGAAGAAGCCCAGCTAGCCATGTGGAGGGAGAGAGAGATGCTCAGCCAGCCTCCAGCCATTCCGGCCATCCTGGTCCAGGTGCAAGCCTTGGGAATGAACATATCATCTTGGATGTCTAGCCCAGTTGAGCCCTCCAATGACTCAAGCCCCAGCCACCATCTGAATGAGAGACCTCAAACAAGAACTGCCTCGTTGAGCCCTGCCAACCCACTGAACCGTGAAAGATAAAAATAAATTGTTTTGAACTACTGAGTTTTGGGGTAATTTGTTCATAGTGTTAGATAACTGAAACAATGGCCTAGTCTAAACTTTATATTTTAATTAAATAACATAGTTAGCTCTGAGCTTCCTGGCAGTCAAAGCAAAAAGGGGAGTAGAAAGGATTTTCTGCACTTATTATCTTGAGGTAGCATGATTTACCTGAGTGGACACTTGATCTGATTCACCTCCTTACAGTCAAAAAGAAATGAAAATTAAACTATCTCCCTTATATGACAATCTCCCCTATTTTTATCAGAATTACAGTAAATTGTATAATCTGCCTTGGTAGAGCAAGCCAAAGAATTGCAGTCAGCACCAACAAGAAATGACCCCTTATATCTGGCCCAAATCCTTCACACTGTAGCTCAAGCCCATTTTCTTCTGTTTGGTTTTCTGGCATCCTCTGCTTCCTGCCTCTTTCTCATTCCAAATTAACTCACAAACAGGTTCGGTGACTCCAGGGTCCTAAGCAGCTAGGATTAATGATTAAAATAGAAATGCTGAAAATAGTTGAAACTGAAGCAGATTGGATGATTTATTCAAACCTTCAGGAAGAATTACCGTTCAGCCCAGAATTGAAATGCAGCCCTGTGGTTCCCAATCAACTAGCATGAGACTCTTCCCTTGGGCTAACCCCAGAGAAGGAAAAGGAAGAGATACATACATACATATATAAACACAGCTGTCTCTGTGTCCTGTAGAACACGTACTTGGGGAGGTCAGGAACCACGTCTGTCTTCTGAACAGTCCGTGCTTAACAAGTTACTGGTGCTTGTTAAGGCTTTTCTTCATTATAAATGACCTTTCAAGTCTCTGATAATAGAAGACATAAAGATGAGTGTGAACCACTAATTTTGTTCTCCCTGATGTGGCCTTGGTGACGGGCGTGGCTTGCCTGCTGGTCCAGTTTAGGCAACTTAGGTCACCACACAGTGAAATTTGAGGTCTCCTCGCACGCTGAACTGTTGTTAGCTGCCATTGAGTCGCCCCTGACTCACGGCAAGCCCACGCACAGCCAAACGAAGTGCTGCCCAGTCCTGCGGCATCCCCATGATCGGTTGAAGATCAGACCATTGTGATCCATAGGGTTTTCACCAACTGATTTTCAGAAACAGATCAGCAGGCTTTTCTTCCCAGTCTGTCCTAGTCTGGAAGCTCCACTGAAACCTGTTCAGCACCACAGCAACATGCAAGCCTCCACTGACAGTGGTGGCAACACATGAAGTGCCTTGGCTGGAAATCAAACCCGGGTCTCCAGCATGGAAGGCGAGAATTCTACCACTGAACCAGGCGATCCTGTGATGGTAGTGAAATTTGTCTTTTGCGCCCTTGACCCATTTTCTATACCCCTTTCCCTCATTATAGTCTTAACACTCCTAAATTGGACTCCAGAGGCCTTATGCTGAAATTCTTTGTGGGTAGCCTTGTGGTTGGGAAAAAGGGCCAGACTCAAATCTCAGCCTAGCTCCTTGCCCTATATTGGCATAAATACCTCCCAGCCCTCAAGACAGTTCATATATTGTCTCAATTGATTTTCTCCATACTCCTGTGAAAGAGGTGCTATTATTTTTGTTTGTTTTTACCTTGAGACCGTGTCTCTACTTGATTCATTTTATCATGGTAAAATACACATAGCATAAAATTTATCATTAGTAACATTTAGTACACTTACAATGTTGTTCAACCTACACCCCTATTTAGTTCCAAACCTTTTTTCTCACCCCAGAAGGAAACTCCATACCCCTTAAGCAGTCACTACCCATTCCCCCTCACCCCAGCCCCTGGCAACCACTAATTTGCTTTATGTCTCTATGTATTTTCTGACTCTGGCTATTCTATATAAATGGAACCAGCTATTATTTTCCCACACTTCTTACCCAAGATTCCTGGGCTCTGTTCTTGGCTCTGAAACTGGTACTCAAAGACTCCAACCTGAGCCTTCCGACTAAGTTCCACGCTCATTCTCGGGCTCCCACCACCACCCTCACACCCAGGAATCCCCACACACATCGCCACCAGTCTCTGCGTTGAGCCTGTTCCCACAGCTGGCTTAGAGGTACACCAAGCTGGGATGGAAAGCCACTTTAAGATCTCCTGATCCAATCCCCTGGACTTCCAAGTGTGGAAGCTGAGGTGGGGGTGAGGAGGAGGGGCCAAAACTGCCGGGAGAAAGGCAGCACTGGACTCAGACACACCTTCTTCCTCTCTGACTCTGATTAACTCACGTTATGAGTAAATTCAACAAGCAACAAATGTTTGTCAAATGAACACTAAATAACCGATAAAGAGAATGTAGTAGACCTCCCGGAGGTATTTTGATGTGGAACACTCTGTGCCTTAACACAGAGAAGTGAATTTCTAATAGTGAAATGTGGGGCTGGGGGTGGGGGGAGGGGCAACAGCAGGGCGGAGAGATTTGGGGGTGAGAGCAGGGTCTTTAGCTGTCCTGGCCACCTCACATCCCTGAAGCAACTTCAGTATGTGCTCAGTGCAGGACTGGCTGCCTTGGAGAATTCTGGAAGTGGGAGGAGGAGCTGCGAAGGGTCGTGCGTGACCAGTGCCCTCCCGGGTGCGGAAGGCGGAGCCGGCCTTATTATATGCGTGTACCACGATTGCTGTTTTAAACTCCAACATTGCTGAACAATTCAGAAATAGATCCATTATAGGTCAGCTTTAGCCCCAGGGCTTCACACAGGTCACTAGAAAATCCAAGATTGCACAGTAATTCAAACTCTTAAGACGGAAAGAAAAAAAAAAAAAATCTCTTCCGCGCTTCTCACTCCCCCCCAGCTTAACAGGGCGCACCTCTTCATTTCTGTAGTGCTTTGGAATAAATAGCTCTCACGCTGAACTTGAAATCTAAATTTTCCCTCAGCTATTAATTGATAAAAGCAGCTCATTTTACCTCACCTTCTCTGAAGCAAGATTACAGTGTAAATAAACTGGGTCACGTTTAGCAGGATGGACGTGAACTGTTCTCTAATTGGGCCTAATCTCCGATAAAGGACTAGCGTAACTAGGATTCGGATGTCAACATTCAATAAGCAATTACGCGGCTCCTTCATGCTTGGTCTCAATCAGTCCACTGTTCCTCGGACGGAATTCATCGAACCTCCAAACCATGCTCTTAAATTCCCAATCTCGTTGTATTGTTCTGACTAGAGAGGAAAGGTTGTGGGAAGGATTTGATTTGATTTGTATTAATTTTTAGGCTCTCAGAGATCTCCTGTTTTACTGGAAACAGATCAGGCAAATGGGATCAGTAAGCAAGGGTTTCCTCGACTCCTGGTAACCGCGCCGTGCGCAGCGTTTGGTGAGCCTGGCTTCTCGTTTTCAGGGCACGCTAGAATCATTAAAAACCCGTTGCTGTCAAGTCAATTCGGACTCATAGCGACCCTATAGAATCATTATCTAGTTATTAATCTCACCCTAGAGTTCCTCGGAGCTTATGACGGCGGTTGAAGTTAAGGAAGGCTTTTACCTATAGATCTGGTGCTAAATCACTGTGATTGACTGAGCGCCCACAATATGGTACACACTGATAGAACTGACAGAAGGGAAAAGGAATTAAACAGATGGAAATTAAGAAGAGGGAAAAGGCGGATGCATTTGAAAGGAGGAGGGGGGAGACACCACAACTAGACTGTAACTTCAAAACACCTCATTAGGAAAATGGGGCCGTTAAGGAAGAACTCACTCAAGTAATCTGCTTAAACTTTAATTAATTATTCATTTATATATACTTATATGGCACACTTTCTCTGGGAAACCCAATGTGCTCTGCAAACATATTAAGTAATTAACTCTCTCAAATCTGAGGGAAGTGGTTGAGGTATGGAAATTACTCCAGAATTGGCCAGGCAATGACTACACGGCTCACTTCAGTGAGGCAACAGCATGTTCTCCTCACCTGAGGCTATGTAGCAAATGACCTGTTCTGGGGGCTACCTGGTACCTCAGTTATCCATCCTAACACCTTCCCAGAGGAAGCAGTTTTTGTTTATAAAGATAGATAGATGATGATGATGAAGATAGATAGATGATAGATAGATAGACAGACAGACAGACAGACAGACAGACAGACAGACAGACAGATAGATAGATAGATAGATAGATAGATAGATAGATGGTAGATACGGATAGATGATAGATAGACAGACAGACAGACAGATATATAGGTAGATGATAGAGAGAGAGAGATAGTTAGATAGATAGCCAAAAAACCAAACCCATTGCTGTTGAGTCAGTTCTGACTCACAGTGGTCTTAAAGACAGATTTGCACTGCCTACAGTAGGGTTTCCCAGGCTTAAATCTTTATGGAAGCAGACTGCCACATCTTTCTCCCACAGAGCAGTTGGTGGGTTCAAAACGCTGACCTTTCCGTTAGCAGCTGGGTGTTTAGCCACCACCAGAGCTCCAGAGAGAGAGAGTTAAACAACAACAACAACAGCCAAATCAGTTGCTGTCTGGTAGATTCTGACTATGGCACGCCATGTGCAAAGTAGAGCTATACTCCATCAGGTTTTCAAGGCTGTGGCATTATGGAAGTAGATCAACAGATCTTTCTCCTGAGGTACTTCTGGGTAGGTTCAAACCACTGACCTTTTGGTTAGTAGTGGAACACTTAGCCAATTGAGCCACTCGGGGATTCCAGATAGATAGATAGATATACACACACATATGCACACACACACACACAAATAGGTATAAGTCACTATATTACCAGGGAGGGTTTTAGAAGAAAATTGAAAGAGGTAAAATTTTTTTTAAATACTCCTTTCAAGACAAAAATAAAAGTTAGGAAATATTTCAAATCAAGAATATTGATTACGGCATGTAGTCAAATGAAATTGCAAAGGACAAATGCCAAATGATCACCAATAACATTTACTAAGTTGTGTTTAAACATACTTTGAGTTCCTGAAATTGTATTCTCAATTTCCTGATGACAGAACACCATTTTTTAAAAAGTACCTTTAACACAGATGATTAAAACATTTCTCCGGAAAGTATAAATGTATCTGCCAAATCAATGGAGGGAAAAAAAAAGGAAATTAAAAAAAAAGAAGAAGAAGTGAAAGTAGCAGCTGCTTAGGTGTAGTCAGTGTGTCTGTGGGGTGAGAAGGATTATTTTTCAGAAGTTCCTGCCTTCACAGGCAGAAACCTCTTGGTCAATTACAGGAACAGGTTTCTGTCCACTACATCTTAAATGCAGTAACTTGGAATCCATGTCAGAAAAACCACAGACACCGTCCTTGGAGCGATCCTGGTGATTAAAACCACAACCTGTGTTTGTTCAGTATACCTCATCACCCAGCAGCTAATGCGGAGAATTGACCAACTAACCTACAAGAAGTTTCAATGCAGGAGAGAGAGGGTGATCAACAGGGAGAGAAGCTCTCTTACCTTTTTTAAAATGAAAGATGACAGTACCCCAAGATCACTAACAGGAAATTCAAATGAAAAAGGGAGAAGGGCGGTAAATTGGAAGGCAAGAATCTTTTTTAAAAAGCGAACTATTCTATTAATTTCCAACTCCACCTGGAATCCTGGCTGCTTTCAGAGATTTTATTTTACTTTTTTTTTTCTTTTGTTTTTTAAGGAAATATTTTTCTTCCCTTTTTTTTTTTGAGGAGAAGCAACTTGGTGCGCTAGTCCAGGCTCCACCAGTGATCACTTGGGAACCTTTGAGCAAATCCCTTGACCCTTCTGAGTAGGCTTTATCCATGGAAAATGATGACAGACCTGTTCTGAGGATTAAATGAAAGGGTGGTGAGGAAGTTCTTTGCAAACTACACAAATGTGTGAGCCTTGATGGTGCAGCAGTTAAGCACTCGGCTGCTCACTGAAGGGTTGGCAGTTCGAAACTACCCAGCGGCTTCACAGGAGAAAAGACTAGGCCATCTGCTTCCATAAAGATTACAGCCTAGGGGACCCTATGAGGCAGGTCTACTCTGTCATAAAGAATTGCTGTGAGTTGGAATCGATTTGACAGCACACAACAATAGTTATTATTATTATTGAATGGGGATAAAAGTTTTACAGTCCAGGACACATACATCTGAGTCTCAGGACTGAAAAACTCAGCAGGTTCTCTTCGTCCCACCCTCTTCCAATTATACAGGCTGGATAGCACCTGGTTTGGTTTTTGTTTTGTTTATTTTGTTTTTTTAATCCATTTCTCTGGAGCCCTGGTGGTGCAGTGATTAAGCACTCAGCTGCTAACTGAAAGGTTGGTGTTTCGAACCCACCAACCACTGGATGTTCCACAATAATGACTACCCCACAGGGTTTCAAAGGCTATAATCTTTATGGAAGCAGAATCCCACATCTTTTTCCCAAAATGAGCCCTCTCTCCATACTTCTTCAGGGAAATTCTCCTTCCCCAAGATAAATATGCAAGCTGCCTGGGGTGAATCCTCTCTAGAGCTTTTTGATGTCAGACCAACTAGGTTTTCCCAACTCCATTCATGTTTTTAGCAGATATACCTTTTAATTCAAAATACCAAAAGCTTTTCAAACCATGCGAGCCATGGTATTATTAGTACTCTAATATAGTATTTTACTATTATTCACATTATGCATCTAGTCAAGAATATTTTCTATATTATATAGCTATAACCCCCACTCCCATTGGCCGTTGAGTCGATTCCAACTCACAGTGACTCTATAGGACAGATTAGAACTGCCCCCATAGGGTTGCCAAGGCTGTAACCTTTCAGAAAGTAGGCTGCCACAGCTTTCTACACAGAGAGCTGCTGGTGGGTTCAAACCACTGACTTTTTGGTTAGTAGTGGAGGGATTTTTTTTTTTTTTTTAGTGGAGGGATTATCCACTGTACCACCAAGGCTATACGTATAGGTATAGATAGATATCATACTGGTCCAAACCTGTCTATATCTAATTGCTATTCACCACATTTAAATTTAAGGTGAGTAATGGGCACTTTGGAAACCCTGGCGGTGTAGTGGTTAAGTGCTATGGCTGCTAAGCGAAAGGTTGGTAGTTCGAATCCACCAAGCGCTCCTTGGAATCTCTATGGGGCAGTTCTACCTTGTCCTATAGGGTCGCTCTGAGTCGGAATAGAGTCGACAGCAAGGGGTCAATGGGCACTTCAGCAACAATTACAAATCTTGCCTCTCCAATTATTTAAAAGAAACATCTGGCTACTTCATCAATTTAACAAAAAGAAATAGGCAAAATACCGGGCCGGGCCTGACGGCATCAAGGCGGAGAAGTAATATTCCTCAAAGGATAGCTCTGCACCTATCAATTGCGATCTCATTAAACCTCGCAATATTCCTTCCGGTGAGGGATTCAGCTACTGCTTTTATTTTTACTTTCAGAAAAACGGCAGTGAAGCTCCAAGGAGATTTGGGCATGTTCAAGGTGACGCGCGTACGGCATGGTAAGGACGCAGAAAGCTGAACATTTCTAGTCGCGCCATTTTGGAAGTCCGAGCAGGATGGTGATTCTGGTCGGAGCAGAGGATGCCGGACATCTAACTCCAGCCACAGTGCTTCACTCTCGGGAAATTTGATAAAGCTTTTCAAATTCCTCCAGACTACAGTTCAGCATCCAGATGATTACATTATAGCTGTTAATACCCTCCCAACTCCCACCAAAGCTGAGGTGTGGAGAAACATTTCAAGTCTCAAGAGCCTAGCGAGCAAACAATCGTTTCCTTTTCGTTCTTCTGCAAATTAAGAAATGACAAAGCTGTTCTGGCATTTCAGACTCTGAATTAAAAAGTCGACTTGCTGAAAACTAAGCTCAACTTTTCTCGATGAAAAGAAAGGGAGCCGCCCCTGGGTTGGTAGTTTAGAATAAGGCTAGATTGGAATCACGCTGTGTCTAAATAGTTTGAAAAGTAAAACTGATTTTAGGCTGAAAAACCGCTAACCACATATTACAGAAAATTTAAAAATATTTTTATTTAATATAATCCTCAAATTAATGGCAAGGCTTGGTTTTATTTTACAAAATACTCCATCTCAAATCCAGGGCTTAATTATGGATCCCCTATTACAGGAGCTCTCAACTGGAAGTGATTTTGCCCCCTAGGGGACATTGAGTAATGTCTGGAGACATTTGAAGGTCCCTGAGTGGTACAAAGGAGTCCCCGGGTGGCACAGACGGTTAAGCACTGCTACTACCAAAAGATTGGTGGTTCAAATCTACTCAGAGACACCTTGGAAGAAAGTCTTGGCAATCTACATTGGAAAGATCACTGTCTTGAAAACTCTGCAGAGCACAGTTCTACTCTGACACTCATGGGGTCATCCTGAGTCAGAATACACTTCATAGCAACTGTTTTTTGGGGTGGGGGGTGTTGTATGAGTCAGAATCAACTCAACGGGAATGGGTTTTTGGTTTGGGATGGTGCAAACTGTACTCCACTACTAACCAAAAGGAGTCCTGGTGGCAAAATAGTTAAGAGGTCAGCTGCTAACCAAAAGGTCAGCAGTTCAAATCCACCAGCTGTTCCTTGAAAAATCTATGGGGCAGCTCTACTCTGTTTTATAGAGTTGCTATGAGTTGGAATTGACAGCAACGGTTTGTTTTTATTTATTTTTGGACTAACCAAAAGATTGTCAGTTCGGATCCACCCAGCAGTGCCATAGAAGGCAGGCCTGTCGATTTAGTCTCATAAGATTCAAAACCCCAGTGCCATCGCATAAGATTACAGCCACCGAAAACCCCACGAGCGCAGTTCTACTCTGAAAAACAGCATTGCCAGAAGTTGGAATTGACTCAGCGGCAATGGATTTGTTTTTTGTTTTGTTTTTTGAGACATTTCTGGTTGCCACAACTTGAAGGAGAGGGAGGTTGGAATGCTACTGGCATCTAGTAGGTAGAGGCCAGGGATGCTGCCAAACATCCTAAAATGCACAGGACAGCACCCTACACCAATGAATGATTCCACCCAAAATGTCAGTAGTGCCAAGGCTGAGAATCTCTGCTCTATGACAATCACAGTCAACATTCAGGAAACACCTCTGCCTCCCAAGGTTTCTTGGTAGATATTACAATAGCTGGGATGGAAGTTTTTTTTTTTTTTTTCTATCTTTTGAATCTCCAAGTGTTAAATACCTGGAGTATGAAAATGCTATTGCCATGTATTTTATTATTAGCATCATAAATCCAGTGAAGAGCGTTTACATTTTGGGTTTGTCTACATTTGATCTCAGCTGTAAATTGAAACCCCAGCACACAAAGGTTGCAAATTATCTTTCAGGGGAGAAGCTATCCCAGTTGGTCAAATACCTCGCATTCTATTAAAGTTGAAACCAGGCTTCCCTGTCAGGCCATCACAGCTAAACACACTCTGATCTGTGAGCAGCAAGCACAGGCTTCCAGCTCCAATGGCTCATTGTGTGCAGCGGAGGGAGCAGATCCAGGCCACTGGAGCATGTCCCTCTGCCAACCCTGAGCATCTTCCCCATGATCCATGCAGCCCTGGGAGACCAGCCTGTCCGACAGCTAGCAGCTGCGGCAAGACGTCTGGATTTGAGTCAAGCTGCCACCCAGGAACTGCACGTAGGCAAAAACAAGAAGTTCTAAAATGCTCTTCCCTGTTTTCCTCAGAGTCCCATAACCCACATGGTAAAGCTGGATCCCTCCCTGCGTGTCACATTTGCCCTTAGGATAAAGACATAGCTCCTTTGTTGTTACTTGCTGTTGAGTCGATTCCAACTCATGACGACCCCATGTGTGCAGAATAGAACTGTTGCAAAGGGTTTTCAAGGCTGTGACCTTTCAGAAGCAGATTGCCTGGCCTGTCTTCTGAGGTACCTCTGGGTGGCTTCAAACTGCCAACCTTTCAGCTAGTAGTCGAGTGCTTAACCATTTGCACCACCCAGGGCCTTTATAGCACCTTTCTCGTTGTTGGGTGCCATTGAGTCGATTCCCATTCATGAGTCGATTCTGACTCATAGAGACCCTATATGACAGAGTAGAACTGCCCCATATGGTTTCCTAAGCTGTAATCTTTAAAGGAGCAGATCCCCAGGTCTTTTTCCCATGGAGCCCCTGGGTGAGTTCAAACTGCCAACCTTTCACTTAACAGCTGAGCATTTAACCACTGCACCACTAGGGTTCCTTGCATAGCTCCTTTAGGGCCCACAAACTCCTACCCACACCCTTTGCTCTCTCCACACCCATCACACTGGCCACCACACTGTTCTACTTCTCATGTACACCATGCTGTCTCCCACCACAGGACCTTTGCACAAGCTTTTCTTACTTTCTACCTAGCTAACTTGCCTATTTAACAGATATCATCCCAGTCATCACTTCCTCAAGGACACTTCCAGATCTCCGTGACTAAGTCAAATCCTAACACACATTTCCATTGACCATGCTGGTCCTTCCACAGTACTCACACTGGTGCAGATAGCTTTACAGTTATTCGTGTGATTATTGGAATTGTGTCTGGCTAGGACACGCCCTTGTATTCTGAGCACCAAGAACAACATTTGGCATAAATGGGTACTCAGTCATTGCCTGACCATTTAATTAAACAAATGAGCAAATCAAAGAAAGGACACATGAACGAATGAATGAAACTCTCCTCAGGTCTAAAATCAGAAACAAAACTGTAAGTATGAAGCTATGTGTGTAGTGAGGTCCAGGTAACCATCTGGCTTGTCAATTATTAGTTTTTCAGTTATTGAAAGGAGCAGAAGAGAAACCATGGCTACAAAGCATGTAACTGAGCAAAGATTGTATACCTCACTTAAAGCGTCATTAAGTTAGAGAACAACTCCCACATTCTGCTCTAAGACGAGGCCAACATCCAGATTCTCTCTGCAAACTTGGCTCTCCTCGAATTCTCTGTTCTTCTTTTCCCTGTTCCCACTGCTTCCTAAATACGATATATACGCAGCTGCACCATTTCTTTACATTTTTTATGACAAGGTTAACCTTCCTTTTTCAGTTGTATGTTGTGCAATACCCAAGAGGCCAGCACTACTGTTTGAGATGTTTAAATATGACTTTGAGAAATGAGTCCGTCTTAGGTGTAAAAGCCTACAGCCACCAAGATGAACATGACTGCAATGTGTAAAATCTCCTAAATGAAGAGATGCAGCACTTTCTGCATATTCATTGCTGAAATGAATATTATACATGATTCCTGTTTTTGTAAGCATTCAAATAAGGTAGCAGGAGGGAATGTGGATTTACTTATTTTTGTCAATGAAAACAACTCCACTTGATCACAGAAAGAACTGTTTCCTCTAGTCTAAAGAGCAATATATGCACTGAAGGCAGTTCTGTGTATTAGTCTCTGAGCAGAGCTTTATTTTTATATTATTGTGTCATTTTATGCACTGTCCCCAAGTGCCTTGTCCATGAGAGCCACTCATTAAATCATTTAAACTATCGTATAAAAATAAAGATGGATTTTAAGCTACACTGAGCCAGTCAGTCAGCTAGCAAATACTGATTGCTCCCCACGGGGTCCCAAGTGTTCTTTCAGATGCTGGAGGCACATACTAATGAAGTACACATTGAAAGGACTTAGGGGCTAATTGAAGCAACAAATAGATGAAACTATAATCACAATAAGATTATTCCCATCAGGGCTGGATTATCCAATAGGCATTTTCACATGGGATTTGGTTAAATCTTTGATTACCTTGCTTACTGGCTTATCTGCCCCTGATTCTGGTAAATACAGTCCGGGGTGGATTATCCATGTCAATGGGTATGGTGAAACCCATGTGAAATTGTTCACTACAGATTAGTAAGTAAGCACAAGTAAGCCCATGCTTACCTTGCTTACTGGGTCATCCACCTGTGTCAGAGATTGTAAAAGAGGCTTTGATTCTATAGGAAAGTGCTGTGGGGTTGGGAGAGAGACAGATGCCTGCCATACCTAGAAGGAGAATCTTTGATGTGGCTTAAAAAAAAAAAAAAAAGGTGAAGATGTTCACTACTGATGATCTGGTAGGCAAGGTGAGCTTACCTTGCTTATTGGATAATCCAATCCTGAATACAGTCTTCGAAAAATAGCTTGAAGTCAGCAGTGTGTTGGTCTTCAGACTCAGCCAAGGTGGTGGCAGGTGTTACACAGGGCAGAGGAGGGAAGCTATTCCATGAACATGAAACAGCTTGTGAAAGGCTGTGCAGTCATGACTCTATGTGGAGAACCTCAGAGAGATCAGCTTGGTTGGTAAAGAGCTAGACCCTTCATACTTGGAACAGGTGAAGCCACAGGATAAACAGTCCATCTTTCAGAATTATCATTTCCCCTTTCTGGCAAAAAATATATAACATTTTTCAACATGGAAACAAATATGTTTATACCATAAAGAAGAATAAAAACTCCTAGGAAAATGTATAGAAACCAGAACTCTCAAAGACTGAAGGTGGGAATATGAATTGGTTCAACCACTCTGGAAATGCTTTGGTAATATCTACTATGTGTTGGCATATGCAAAACTCATGATCCAGCAATTCACTCCTAGATACATACTATCCCAAATTCACACAGTGTATACCAGCATATATTTACAAGACTGTTCATGGCAGTATTCATAATAGCCAAAAACTGGATACAAGCTAAATGCCCATCAGCATCATCGGCCAAAACCTGGATACAAGCTAAGTGTCCATCAACAGTGGAATGAATAAATAAAGTGTGGTAGATATTCATTTAATGGAATACTATACAGCAATGAAATAAGCGAAGTAGATAACACACAGTATCATGGATGAATACCCCAAACCATACACAAATAATGAAAGAAGCCAAACAAAAAGGAATGAGTCTGTCTTAGATATAAAAGCCTGTAGTTACCATGATGCTGAGTGAAAGAAGCCATACACAAAGGAACTCATAGTGTTTGTGTCCATTTACATAATATCAAAAACAGGCAAAATTAAACTAGAGTATTAACAGTCAGAATAGCAGTTGGTTTCCTTTGGGAGATGATAGTGAGGCACAAGGGGAGCTTCTGAGGGTGCTGACAATGTTGCACTTGTTACCTGGTGGTCACAGGCTTTGTGATCATTCATTCATCAAGCTGCACGTTTGTGTTTTGTATACTTTTTTGAATGTATGTCTCGTAGTTACCTAGTGCTGCCATAACAAAAATACCAAAGTGGGTGGCTTTAAAGAACAGAATTTATTGTCTCACAGTTTAGGAAGCTCGAAGTCTGAATTCAGGACATCTTCAGGGCCATGCTCTGTCTGCTTTAAAAGGTTGTTCCTTGTCTATTTCACCTTCTGGCAGCCTTGAGTGTTTCTTGGCATTTCTTGGCCTATAAACAAATCCTCACTTGGCATCTTCCCCTTGTGTGTGTCTCTCTCTGTGTCTGTACTCCCCTTTTATAAAACACCACTCAGAAGGGGTTAGGTTTAGGACCTACTCTACCCTGGTGTCTTAGTCATCTAGTGCTGCTATAACAGAAATACCACAAGTGGATGTCTTTAACAAACAGAAATTTATCCTCTCACAGTTTAGGAGGCTAGAAGTCTGAATTCAGGGTGCCAGCTCTAGGAGAAGGCTTCTCTCTCTGTTAGCTCTGGGGCTCCTTTAACATCTCTGGGCCCAGTGTTCCTTGGAGATCTACATGTTTCTTGGCATCAGTCTTCCCATGGGTCTAGAGATTCTCAGCACAGGGAACTCGGATCCAAAGGACACACTTTACTCCCAGTTCTTCTTTCTTGGTGATTGTCTTAGGCTGGGTTCTCTAGAGAAGCAAAACCACTAATGCATATAAGCTTATAAAAAGACATTTATATTAAGGAAACAGCTCACACGATTGCAGGGGTTGGAACATTCCAAGTCCTTGGATCAAGATAGAGTCCTTTCCCAATTCACATAGCTGCAGAAGCTGTTGAACCCAAGACAAGCAGGTTGGAGAGCAGGGATCCCAATCACAAGTTGTGACAGTCGAGGAATCCCCAAGGTCAGCAGGCAAGACCACAAGGTTTCTCCTGAGTCAGCTGCAGGGGCTGGCAAACCCAAGATAGGCAGGTCGGGGAGCAGGACTCTTGCTTGCAGGTCCTGAAGATTGGCGAATCCCAAGATGGACAGGTAAGCTGCTAGCTCAAGTCCCAAAAACCAAAGGTCAGACAAGAGACAGCTGCTGGATCCAGAACAAGCCAACAACCTTTGCAAGGTGAGCAGGAAAAGGAAGTAGACAGCAGAAGATGGAGAGATGAAGGCCCAACCCCCCACTGGTACCACTCAGTAGATTCCATCTTGGGGGTGATCACATATCAGATTTCAACAGGAAAGTGATCACAACATTATACAACTGCCAAAACACTGAGAATCTTGGCCCAGCCAAGTTGACACACAATCTTAACCATCACAGTGATGTGTCAGGTCCCTCTCTTTCTGCTTGATTCTTTCGCTTTTAAGTTAAAAGGCGATGCAGGCCACATCCCAGGGAAACTCCCCTTACATTGGATCAGGGCTGTGACCTGAGTAAGGATGTTGCATCCCACCCTAATCCTCATTAACATGACCTAATCCTACCTTATTAACATGACAGACAGCTCACTGCCAAATGGGACCATAACCACAGGCACAGAGGCTAAGATTTATAATACCTCACGAAATGGAGGATAATCAGATTAGAAAATGGAGGACAACCACACAATACTGGGAATCATGGCCTAGCCGTGTTGACACATTTGGGGGAGGGGATGCAATTCAATCCGTTACACCTGGTAGGACCCAATTAACATAACAAAGGAAAATCTGTTTCCAAATAGGGTCACATTCACAGGTACAGGGATTAGGACTTCAACATATCTTTTTGGGGAATACAATTCAACCCATAACAGTATGTTGTATTTCAATGATTAAAATGTATTTTATACTAAAAGATGTGACTCTCTGAAAATAAAAGACTAGAATTCAAAGAAATATTTTACTGTGGTTGGGACTACCCTCTCCCCCACTCCAAATTTGCTGGAAATTTGTGTTCATTCTTTGTGGCTAAGTTCAAGAGGCAGTGACGTGGGATGGGGGAAGGTTGTTACATCAGACCTGGGAGCTGAATGGTGGATGGGCTCTGTTTTCTGGCCCTGGGACAAATCCATCAGGGACACTATTCCCTGGGGACTGTACCAAATACAAGCCCTAGACTGAGGGTTATCTGAAAAGGCTGGAAACAGGTTAAACAGTGGTGGAAGCAGGAATTGGAGTCAAGTAGAAAAGGGAGAGGGCAGAGCCAGATAAATGGTCCAAATGACAGATATAACTCTGTAAACTCAGTAGAAGAAAGCAACCGGAGATAAGTTGCTGAGGAGTCCAGGAGCAGCTCAGAAAACAGAAGATGAGTTGAGAGCTGGGGGCAGGGGTTGGCTCCCCCCATGCTGCCATGTTCCAGCACAAGATTCCCTGGAGTTGAAGATTTCTAAATTTGAACCTAGCCTTCCAGGTGGTTAAGAAGGTCTATTTGTCAAGGTAGGAGGATAGAACGCATTTTATCTACCAGTTCGTTAGCTTGATTTATAACTTCTAAATATTTGGACATATGGCATGCTGGCCTGCATTTGTACTCTTGCCCCAAGGACAGTGAACAAGAGGGTGGGCCTACTAGATCTCACATTTCTCACTACAGAGTCTGCCTCCCTGGCAAAGAGCACATTCTGGCCACTGCACTAGCTTGTTGGGATGTTTTTGGAACCCTTATTCAGATGTATCAATGTAAGTTATGAGCTGACCCCCACCACCCAGCTACGGGCAAACTCCACATTGATAAGCATGGTGTCTGATTCATTCACATCAATAAAAATGCTGAGCAGGACAGGTCCAAGTCTGCAATCCTGCAGGAAGGTGCTAGTGATCTCCCTAAGATTGATGTTGCCCATTAATCTACACACTTTGAAGGCAGTTGTTCGACCAACAACTCAACCACCCAACCAGTTCGTTTTACTCATAAAGCAGCAAGAGAAATACACGTGCAAGTTATAAAAAGGTGACCCTGCTGCACCTGGCCCCCCACACAAGAGGGCTCTTACCCAAAGCAAAATGGTGAATTTTAGTCCTACCCATAAAGACATGGTAAGAGGTTTTCAAACTCTGCTGCAATCAATATATTTGGTGTCCATGGTAGGTGTTATGGATTGAATTGTGTCCCTCCAAAATATGTGTTGGAATCCTAACCCCTATGCCTCTGGGTGTAATCCCATTTGGGAATACGGTTTTCTTTGTTATGTTAATGAGGCCATATCACTGTAGGGTATGTCTTAAACCTAACCACTTCTGAGATAGGAAAGAGCAGATTAGGTGCAGAAGCAAGAAAGCACAATGGGGGAAAGATAAATGCCCTGCGGTGATCTCCAAGGAACAATGAGAAGAACACTAGAGAAGCTGAAACAAGGATTTTACCCCAGAGCTGACATAAAGCCTTTCCCTAGAGCCAGCACCCTGATTTTGGACTTCTAGCCTCCTAAACCATGAGAAAATAAATTTCTGTTCTTTAAAGGCACCCAGCGTGGTATTTCTGTTACAGCAGCACTAAGGAACTAACAGCAGGCCTGATACTCAAGTACTCACGTTGAGAAGAGTTGAGTGTGGTTTGACCAGACTTGCCTGGTTCCTGAGCTCACTGTCCTGCTGCTTCATTTGCATGCTGTCACCCACCCTGTGCTCCACTGCTGGCTTGAAGAGAACAGCTGAATTTGGCCACTTGATAAAGGCAGCGGTGAACAGTACAAAAGGCAAAAAGCCAAACCTTCAAGGTTGTCTCTGAAATTTCTGGACTGATGGGAAAGACAGTAAAGACTTTGGAAAACCGAAGGGCAAAGGTCAGCAAACTTTTTTTTATTGAGCTGTAGGTGAAAATTTACGGAACAAATCAGTTTCTCATTCAAAAATTTGTATACAAATTGTTTTGTGACATTGGTTGCAATCCTCACATTGTGTCAGCACTCTCCCCCTCCCCACTCCAGTTTCCCTGTGTTCATTTGTCTAGTTTTCCTGTTCCTTTCTGCCTTATCGTCTTTGCTTTGGGGCAGGTGTTGCCCAGCTGGTCTCGTGGACTTGATTGAACTAAGAAGCACGTTCTCACCTGTGTTACTGTTTGTTTTATAGGCCTAAGTAATCTTTGGCTGAAAGGTGAACTTCAGGAATGTTTTGGTTCTGAGTTAGAAGGTTGTCCAAGTCCATAGTCTCGGGGTTTACGCAGTCTCTGTCAGACCAGTAAGTCTGGTGTTTTTTTTGTGAATTTGAATTTTCTTCTACATTTTCCTCTGTCCAGGACCCTCTCTATTGCAATCCCTGTCAGAGCAGTTGGTGGTGGTAGCCTGGCACCATTGATTTCTTCTGGGCTCAGGCTAGAGGAGGCTGTGGTTCATGTGGTCCACTGGTCCTTTGAACTAATATTTTTCTGTCTTTGGTTTTCTTCATTCTCCTTTGCTTCACACGGGATGGTACCAGTAGATGTATCTTAGATGGCCACTCAAAAGCTTTTAAAGCTCCAGATGGTACTCACCAAAGTGGGATGTAGAACATTTTCTCACATTTTCTTTATAAACTATGTCATGCTAATTTACCTAGATGTCCACTGAGACCATTGTTCCCAGTTCTCAGCCCTAGTAACTCAGTCCCTCAAGGTGCTTGGATGTGTCTAGGAAGCTTCTACGACTGTGTCCCCTTTGTGCTCTATTATATATATGAATATACACACTGTACATATAAATGCCTGTGTAAAAATATCCACAGCCTAATCTGTATATGTATGTGGGTATACTCCTATATACCCTCCTTCTCCTATTTAGCATACAATCTACCTATGTATCTGCTTATAAGTTATTATTTGTATTTACTGTTGTTGTAGGGTTGTATACGCTACAGTGTTTATTGTGGTTGCCTCTTTTTTTTCTGGTCTTCCTCAAAGTGTCTTCCTTTGCTTTGGTCAAGTTGTGCTAACTTCCCCTATATTGTGTATTGTCTTTCACTTCACCAAAGCTAACACTTGGCTGCTATCTAGTTAGTGATTTCCTCTCCCCACCTCTTCCCTCCCTCACAACCATCAAAGATTGTTTCTTTCGGTGTGTAAACCATTTCTTGAGTTTTTATACTGGTTAAACCCATTGCCATCGAGTCAATTCCAACTCATAGCAACCCCATAGGACAGAGTAGAACCGCCGCATAGGGTTTCCTAGGAGCACCTGGTGGATTCAAACTGCTGACCTTTTGGTTAGCAACCATAGCTCTTAACCACTATGCCATCAAGGTTTCCTTTATACCGGGTAGTCTCATACAGCATTTGTCCTTTCATGATTGACTTATTTCACTCAGCGTAATGTCTTCCAGATTCATCCATGTTGTGAGATGTTTTTCAGATTCATCATTGTTTTTTATCATTGCATAGTATTCCATTGTGTGTATGTACCATAATTTGTTTATCCATTCATCTGTTAATGGGCACTTAGGTTGTTTCCATTTTTTGCTACTGTGAATAATGCTGCCACGGACATGGGTGTGCATAGGTCTATTCGTATGATGGCTCTTATTTCTATAGCGTATATTCCTAGAAGTGGGATTGCTAGATCATATGGTATTTCTATTTCTAGCTTTTTAAGGAAGCAACATATCATTTTCCATAGTGCTTGTACCATTTTACATCTGTGCCATCAGTGTATGAGAGTTCCACTCTCCCCACAACCTCTCCAGCATTTATTGTTTTCTGAATTTTTGATCAGTGCCATTCTTGCAGGGGTGACATGGTATCTCATTGTGATTTTGATTTGCACCCCTCTAATGATCGCAAGCATCTTTTTGTGTATTTGTTGGGTGCCTGAATGTCCTCTTTCGTGAAGTGAATGTTAATGTCCTTTGCCAATTTTATGACTGGGTTGCTTGTCTTTTTATTGTTGAGTTGTTGAAGTTTTCTGTATAAACCTTTATCAAATATGTTGTTGCCAAATATTTTTTTCCCAGTCTGTAGATTCTCTTTGTACCCGCTTGGAAAAGTCTTTTGATGAGCATAAGCATTCAATTTTTAGGAAGTCCCAGTTATCTAGTTCATCTTCTGGAGTTGGTGTGTTTTTAGTTATGCTTGATATTCTATTTATGCCATAAATTAGTGCCCTAATGTTGTCCCTATGGTTTCTTTCATGAACTTTATAGTTTTAGGCTTTACATTTAGGTTTTTGATCCATTCTGAGTGAGTTTTTATGTATGGGGTGAGGTATGGATCCTGTTTTATTTTTCTGCCAGCGTCATTTGTTGAAGAGGCTATCTCTTCCCCATTTAATGGACTTTGACCCTTTGTTGAAAATCAGATGTCCATAGGTGGATGGATTTACTTCTGGGTTCTCACTTCTGTTCCATTGGTCTATGTGTCTGTCGTTGTACCAATACCAGGCTGTTTTGACTACCGTAGCTGTATAGTAGGCTCTAAGATCAGGTAGTTTGAGGCCTCCTACTTTGTTCTTCTTTTCAGAAATGTATTACTTATCTGGGGGCTCTTTCCTTTCCACATAAAGTTGGTGATTCGTTTTTCAATCTTGTTAAAGAACGATATTGGAATGTGGATCGGAATTGAATTTTACCTATAGACAGTTTGGGTAGTATTGACGTTTTCACAATGTTAAGGTTTCCTATCCATAAGCATGGTATATTTTTCCATTTATGAAGGTCTCTTTTGGTTTCTAGCAGTAGTGTTTTGTAGTTCTTTGTATAAGTCTTTTACGTCCCTAATTAGGCTTATTCCTAAGTATTTCATCTTTTGGGGGCTATGCAGTGGGTGTGGTCTTCTTTTGCTGCTTTTTCTATTTATTGGAGTTATAGGGTAAAGGTATTGATTTGGGGCCTTTCTTCTTTTTTGATATGTGTGTGTATTGCTATAATTGGCCTCTCAGCACTGCTTTTGCTGTGTCTCAAAGGTTTTGATATGTTGTATTTTTATTCTCATTTGATTCTAGGAATTTTTTTAAATTTTACTTTTAATTTCTTCTACTACCCAGTGGTTTTTAAGCATTGCGTTGTTCAGTTTCCAAGTATATGATTTTTTTCCTTGTTCTTCCTTTTATTGATTTCTAATTTTAAATGGTATTGTTTTCCTGATTTCCTTTTCAGAGTTCTCTTTGTTAGCATAGAGGAATCCGACTGATTTTTGTGGGTTAATCTTGTACCCTACCACTTTGCCGAATCCTTCTATCCTTTCTAAGTTCCACTAATTTTCTCATGGATTCTCTGGGATTTTCTGTGTATAGGATCCTATCATCTGCCCTATCGCTTTACTTCTTCCTTACCAATTTGGATACTCTTTATTTCTCCTTCTGGTCTTATTGCTCTAGTTAGGACTCCCAGTACAGTGCTGAATAAGTTTGGTGATAAGGGCATCCTTGTCTGGTTCCCAATTTCAATTTCAGTCTCCACTGAGAATAATGTTGGCTACTGGTTTTGTGTACATGCCCTTAATTATGTTGAGGAGTTTTCTCTCTATTCCTATTTTGATGACAGTTTTTATCAAGAATGGGTATTGGACTTTATTAAGTGCCTTTTCTACATTGATTGAGATGATCATGTGATTCTTTTCTTTCGTTTTATTTATGTGATGGATTATGTTGATTGATTTTCTAATATTGAACCATCCTTGCATACCTAGCATGAATCCCACTTGATCATAATGTGCTATTTTTTGATATGCTGTTGGAGTCTATTGACTAGAATTTTGTTAAGAATTTTTGTGTCAATGTTCGGAGGGATATTGGTCTATAATTTTTTTTTTTTAGTGGTGTTTTTGCCTGGCTTTGGTATCAGGATTATACTGGCTTCATAGAATGAATTTGGGAGTATTCCTTCCTTTTCTATGTTTCGGAATAGTTTGAGTAGTGTTAGTGTCAACTCTTCTCTGAATGTTTGATAAAATTCTTCAGTGAAACCATCAGGGCCAGGGCTTTTTTGTTGGTGGTGGCGGTGATAGTAATTTTTTTATGACCTCTTCAATTTCTTCTTTTGTTATTGCTCTGTTCAGATTTTCTACCTCAGTTTGTGTCAGTTTAGGTAGGTAGTGTGCTTCTAGGAATTTGTCCATTTCCTCTAGATTTTTTAATTTGTTGTAGTATTTTTTGTAGTATCTGTTATGATCCTTTTTAATTCAGTTGGTTCCATCGTGATGTCGCCCATTTCGTTTCTTATTTGGGTTATTTGCATCTTCTCCTTTTTTTCTTTTGTCAATTTTATTATCCTTTCAAAGAACCAGGTTCTAGTGTTGTTAATTTTTTTCATTTTTTTTGTCCTCTTTTCTGTTTCATTTATTTCTGCTCTAATCTTTATTATTTCCTTTCTTCCAGTGTGTGTGGTCTTCTTTTGCTGCTTTTTCTATTTATTGGAGTTATAGGGTAAAGGTATTGATTTTGGGCCTTTCTTCTTTTTTGATATGTGTGTGTATTGCTATAATTGGCCACTCAGCACTGCTTTTGCTGTGTCTCAAAGGTTTTGATATGTTGTATTTTTATTCTCATTTGATTCTAGGAATTTTTTAAATTTTACTTTTAATTTCTTCTACTACCCAGTGGTTTTTAAGCATTGCATTGTTCAGTTTCCAAGTATATGATTTTTTTCCTTGTTCTTCCTGTTATTGATTTCTAATTTTAAGCATTGTGATCTGAGAACATTCTTTGTATCATTTTAATTTTTTTTTTTTTAATTTACTGAGGCTTGCTTTGTGGCCTAGGTTATGGCCTGTTCTAGAGAATGATCCATGTGTGCTGAAGAAGAATGTGTATTGAGCTTCTGTTGGGTAAAGTGCTTTGTATGTCTCGAGGTCAACCGGTTGATTGTGCTATTTAGATCTTCTGTATCTTTGCTGAGTTTCTTCTAGTTGTTCTGCCCATAGTTGAAAGTGGTGTGTTAAAGTCTCCTACTATTACTGTAGAGCTGTCTATTTCTCTTTTCATTGCTGGCCAGCAAACTTTTTCTGTAAAGAACCAAACAGTAAATATTTTCGGTTTCATGGGCCATATAGTCTCTGCTGCAACTACTCACCCTGCTGCTATAGCTTGGAGGCAGCCACAGACAGTACTGAATCAGATGCACAAGGCTGTGTTCCAATAGAACTTTGACTACAAAAAAAAAGTGGAGGGGCATATTTGACCCACAGGCCATAGTTTGAAGACCCCTGTTCTAGGGTATAAACACTCCCTGACGTTAAGCAAACAACTTTAGAAAATGGATTAATCTTCAGAGTCAGTGGGAAAAACAATGATGATAACACCATGTACCACAGTTACGTGGGCCTCATTGACAGACTTTGCTCTGCAGCTTGGAGGCTGTTATGGATTGAATTGTGTCCCCCAAAAATGTGTGTCAACTTGGCTAGGTCATGATTCCCAGTATTGCGTGATTGTCCACCATTTTGTCATCTGATACGATTTTCCTATGTACTGTAAATCCTACCTCTATGGTGTTAATGAGGCAGGATTAGAGGCAGTGATGTTAATGAAGCAGGACTCAAACTACAAGATTAGGTTGTATCTTGAGTCAATCTCTTTTGAGATACAAAAGAGAAACACGAACAGAGAGACGGGGGACCTCCTATCACCAAGAAAGAGCCAAGAAGAGAACACATCCTTTGAACTGGGGATTCCTGTGCTGAGACCCTCCTAGACCAGGGGAAGATTGATGACAAGGACCTTCCCCCAGAGCTGACAGAGAGAGAAAGACTTCCCATGAAGCTGGCACCCTAAATTCAGACTTCTAGCCTCTTAAACTGTGAGGGAATAAACTTCTCTTTGTTAAAGCCATCCACTTGTGATATTTCTCTTATAGCAACACTAAATAACTAAGAGAAATCATTAGAAGAATCCATCAAAACACACATAGGCTAGCCCCTTTCTCAGACTAAAAACCTTCAGGCTTGCACTCCATGCCACACCAGTCTGGCCCAGTCAGCCCTGTCTTCTTTCCCAGATTCCTCCCTTGTCACTGTTGCACATGCCGTACTGCCCAACAATACAAAACATTTCCCATTCCCTTATTAGATGTGCAGAGTGATGATTCCAAGCCTTTGTTTGTGCTGTTCTTTTGCTGAGAAGACTCCTTTGCTGCTTTCAAACTCTTACTCAACCCTCAGGAGACCATTCCAAATATCTCTCCCTTGAAATTTCCCTAGCACCCCTGCTGCTGCTGCTGCTGTAGTTGTTAGTTGCCATTGAGTCAAGTCAGACTCATGGAGACTTTCTGTATAACAGGATGAAACATCTTGTGCCATATCCATGCTTGTTAGTATGCTTGAGTCCATTGTTCCAGCTATGGTGTCAACCCATCTCATTGAGGGTTTCCCTCCTTTTCTCTAACCCTCTACTTTATCAGATATGATGTCCTTTTCTAACAATTGGCCTTTCCTGATGACACGTCCAAAGTAAGGGAGCAGAAGTCTCACCATTCTCACTCACTTCTAAGGAGCATTCTGGTTGTATTTCTTCTAATTGATATGTTTGTTCTTCTGGCTGTTCACGGTATACTGAGTATTTTTTACCAACACCACAGTTCAAATACATCATTTCTTCTTTGTTGTTGTTATGGTTGTTGTTAGGTGCTGTCTAGTTGGTTCCGACTAACAGTGACCCTATGTACAACAGAACAAAACACTGCCCAGTCCTTTACCATTCTCACAATCATTGTCATGCTTGAGCCCACTGTTGCAGCCACTGTGTCAATCCATCTCATTCAGGGTCTTCCTCTTTTTTGCTGACTCTCTACCAAGCATAATGTCCTTCTCCAGTGGCTGATCCTTCCTGATAACATGTCCAAATTCTTCTTTAGTTTTCCTTTGCCATTGTCCAGCTTTTGCATATATATGAGGCAAATGAAAAGACCAAGGCTTGGGTCAGGTACACCTTAGCCCTCAAAACAACATCTTTGGTTTTTAAAACTTTAAAGAGGTCTTTTGAAGCAGATTTCCCAGTGTAAGACGTCACTTGGTCTCTTGACTGCTGCTTCTACAGATATTGATTATTGATCCAAGTAGAATGAAATCATTGACAAAGTCAATTTCTTTACCATTTATCATGATGCTGTTTATCAGTCCAATTGCGAGGATTTTCGTTTTTTTCACATTCAGGTGTAATCCACACTGAAGTCATCAGTAAGTGCTTAAAATGGTCTTCATTTTCACCAAGCAAGGTTGTATCATCTGCCTATCACAAGTTATTAATGAGTCTTCCTCCAATCCTGACGCCACAACCTTCTTCATGTAGTCCAGTTTCTCAGATTATTTGTTCCATATAATATTGAATAGTCAGGTGCAAGGATATAACCCTGCCATACACTTTTTTCAGTTCTGAACCATAGCACCCCTAAGCTGAGTTAATTGCCCCCTCTTCTATGTTTGCATAGTACTTCGTACAAACTTTTCCTTCATCAATACAACATCAGTGGCCCCTTCTAACTTATCTTTAATGGTATCACCTTGTATTTTTTTATTCTGTTTGCTCCTTTCTGACTGGGTTGTGAACTTCTTTCAGATACAGGCTATGCTTTATTAATCTTTGTTTGACCTGTGGTTAGCCCTGAACCTGGCCCACAAAGGATGCTGAGCACACGTTTGCACAATTGTTTTAGTCAGTGCAGAATTCCGTTGTGCTGCTGGGGTTCTGTGGAATGATTCACAGTTTAGATTGCCTGCTATTTTTATAAGATACTTTCAGTGGCTTAATAAGCTGCTCTTACTGATAAGGCACTTGGGAACTATTCATAGATGACAGAATGATATTAAAAGCAAATCAGGTTCATGGGTAAATATACAAATCTCTCCTCCACTTACATTATATGTTGCCTTCAAATCCAAAAATGATCATTGTTTTAGTTTATACAGCTCTTGTATATGTATGCATATGTATTTTCTCTTCCAAAGACATCTCATGAAAAGCTCATTCCTCATATTAGACAAGGGACCATGTTGCATCTCTCTCTCTCTTTTAATAGATTTTCTAGATCTTGTCGATTTAATCTTCAGTTCTATTTAGAACACCGAAGTGATAATTATTCAATGGAACCCTAGTGGCCTCAAAGTGTGCCTGCAGTTTTTCAAAGTGCTTTGTGGAGGGTCTCTTATACAGTTAAATCCAAGTGAGAATACAGCTTATTAAATGACAGATGCCCCCAGGCCTACTTCTATATTGTTTATCCAGGGAAAGGGCAAATTCGTGTTTGAGAGTGACACACATCGTTTGTTCAACCCTGCTGCTCCTTTTGCAAATTAGTGGATGGAAAAACACTCCCATTCACTAATAGGGTACCTGCCCTGTTCACAGTTTCACTCAAGATACAAGCAGGGGTTTACTCCTCAACTACAACTCATGGCAACTTTATGTGCGTCAGAGTAGAACCGTGCTCCACAGGGTTTTCGATGGCTGATTTTTTGGAAGTAGATCACTAAGTTTTCTTCTAAGGTGCCTCTGGGTGGACTGAAACCTCCAACCTTTCAGTTAGCAGCCAAGCTTAACCATTTGTACCATCCGGGACTCCCACGCCCTCTGCCATTAGTCCTAGCCTCAGTCTTGTCTGGGGTGGGGTCAGAGAGAGCAGCACACCACTTTTGTAACTTTCACCCAGGTACCTTATAGGCCAGGAGCAGCCCCAAGAAAATCCAAGGCAAAAACTCCAAAGACTGGGCGTATCAATAATATTGATAACCCTTCACTTCCTCTAAAACTTCAGACAAGTTCATATTTTTCATCTTTTTTTTTTGTCCCAAGAATACTTCAGAAAAGTTAGATAGGTAGTTAGGTAGGCAGGTACGTAGGTAGGTAGGTAGATGGACAGACAGATGCCGTCAAGTCAACTCCAATTCATGGCAACCCCACGTACGACAAAACAAAACATTGCCTGGTTCCGCACCACCCTCAGTATCACCAGCATGTTCAGTTCATCATTGGCCCTCTACTTCACCAAGCATGATGGCTTCCTGCAGTGATTGATCCCTCCCAATGGTGTGTGCAAACCAAGCACATTGGACAGTGTTCTGTTGTGATTCATAAGGTTTTCATCGGTTAATTTTCAGAAGTAGATCACCCAGCCTTTCTTCCTAGTCTGTCTTAGTGTGGATGTTCTACTGAAACCTGTCCACCTTGCTGGCATTTGAAATACTAGTAGCATAGCTTCCAGCATCATAGCAATAGGCAAGCCTGCTAGCACAGTATGACGAACTGACATACGGGTCATAGGAAAACATTAGGCCTATTAGGGTTGTCTTGGTGGGCAAGACAACTCAGTCCTGCCCCAGTTAGACAGTGGCTTCACCACCTCTCCTGTTTCTCGGTCCCTCTTTTGCCACAGTCTGGCCTGCTGCTCCCTGAATCCATCTAAGTGGATCTGCACAGCAGCCTGAAGCACATGCAGGCAAACTCCTCAAGGTTAAGGAGGCCAGGAAATGGGACAGAGGAAAAGGAGAAGTGGTGGAAATGAGTTTCTTTTAGGCTTGTCTGATTTCCTCTGAGCCCTGGGTATGTCTGGGCATAAATAGATAATCAAAGATTTTTACTTGCCCACGTAGAAATTATGTAATCAGAGGCTGCTTCTTCCTTTGTTTTCTTTGTTTTTTTTTTTGAAATTTGACGAAAAGGACATTCTCTTTGCGTTCTCAATTACCCTGAGCATTCTTCCTCTGCTTTTACTTGGAAATCTTCATGCTCTTTAAGTCAACAGCCTCTGAAGCTGATTAGATAATTCTGTGTAAGTTAGTATACACTGTGGGATTTAAAAAATATATATTCATTCTGAGGCTTTGGAGTGTACGTGTGCATGTGTGTGTTGCGTGTGTGACTGTATGTGTGAGCATGTATGTGGTGTGTGTATGTGAGCATGTGTGATATGTGCATATGTGTTGTGTGTGAGCACGTGTGGTATGTGAGTGGGTATACGTGTGTATGGTATATGTGTGAGCATGTGTGTGTGTTATGTGTGTGTGAGTGTGTGTGTGTGTGTGAGAGCATGTATGTTGTGTATGTGTGATGATGAAAGATATATAACGACATGGATAACAAAAAAAAAAATTTTTTTTCTTTTTTTTGATGGCACAGTGGTTAAGTGCTCAACTGCTAACCAAAAGGTCGGCAGTACGGATCCATCAGCTGCTGTGTGGGAGAAAGATGTTGCAGCCTGCTTTCATAAAGATTTACAGCCTTGGAAACCTTATGGGGCAGCTCTGCTGTGTCTACTAGGGCCACTATGAGTTGGAATTCACTCAGCAGCAATACGTTTTTAACCCATTTCAAAAGTAGCCTTGTTTCCTGCTCATAGATCCACAGAACCCAGGAACATGGCCCCCACCCTGCTCTACCACAGAGATTCAAAGATGAGAAAGGGCTCTGCCCCCCTCCCCATTCTGAGGTGAACTTTTTTGTGTGTCCGTTAGGTGAAAGTTTACAGCTTAAGTTAATTTCTCATTCAAACATTTATACACACACTGTTTTGTGACATTGGTTGCAATCCCCACAATGTGACAGCACTCTCTCTTTTTCTATCCTGGGTTCCCCATGTCCATTTGTTCAGTTCCTGTCCCTTCCTGACTTCTCGTCTTGCTTTTGGGCAGGAGTTGCCCATTTGGTCTTGTATATTTGATTGAACTAAGAAGCACGTTCCTCATGTATTATTGTTTGTTTTATAGGCCTGTCTAATCTTTGTCCGAAAAGTGTGCTTCAGGAGTGGTTTCAGTTCTGAGTTAGCAAGAGTACCCGGGGGCCATAGTCTCAAGTGTTCCTCCAGTCTCTGCCAGACTTGTAAGCCTGGTCTTTTTAAGTGAATTTGAATTCTGTTCTACATTTTTCTCCTGCTCTGTCTGAGACTTTCTGTCGTGATCCCTGTCAGGGCGGTCATTTGTGATAGCTAGGCACCATCTAGTTCTTCTTGTCTCAGGCTGCTGGAGTCTCTGGTTCGTGTGGTCCTTTAGTCCTTTGGGCTAGTATTTTCCTTGTGTCTTTGGTTTTCTTCATTCTCCTTTGCTCCACATGGTATGGGAACAATAGATGTATTTAGATGACCACTCTCAGGCTTTTAAAACCCCAGATGCCACTCACTAAAGTAGGGTATAGAACATTTTCTTTATAAACTTTGTTATGCCAATTGACCTAGATGTCCCCCAAGACTATGGTCCCCAGGCCCCAGCACCAGCTACTAGGTCCCTTAGTATTTGGATGAGTCTAGGAAATTTCTATGCTTTTGCTTTGGTCCAGTTGTGCTGACTTCCCCTGTATTGTGTGTTGTCCTTCCCTTCACTGAAGTTGGCGCTTGTCTACTATCTAGTTAGTGATTTCTGCTCCCCCTCCCTTCCCACCCTCATAACCATCAAAGAGCGCTTATAATAGTGATCTCATACAATATTTTTCCTTTTGTGACTGATTTATTTCATTCAGCATAATGCCCTCCAGATTCATCCATGTTGTAAGATGTTTTTTGGATTCATCTTTGTTCTTTATCATTGCACAGTATTTCATTGTGTGTGTGTGTACCATGATTTGTTTATCCATTCAAAGATTGCTTCCATCTTTTTGCTACTGTGAATAGTGCTTCAATGAACATGAGTGTGCATGTGTCTATTCATGTGACGGCTCTTATTTCTGTAGGGTATAAAAAAAAAATTTTTTTTCTTATATTCCTAGGAGTGGGATTGCTGGATCGTATGGGATTTCTATTTCTAGCTTTTTAAAGAAGCGCCATACCATCTTCCAAAATGGTTGTACCATTTTACACTCCCACCAGCAGGGCATAAGAGCTCCAATCTCTCCACAATCTCTCCAACATTTGTTATCTTGTGTTTTTTTCGATTAGGGTCAGTATTGTCGGGGTGAGATGGTATTTCAATGTAGTTTTGATTTGCATTTTTCTAATGGCTAATGATTGTGAGCATTTCCTCATGTGTCTGTTAGCCGCCTAATATCTTCTGTGGTGAAGTGTCTATTCATATCCTTTGCCCATTTTCTAATTGGCTTGTCTATCTTTGTTGTTGAGGTGTTGCAGTATCTTATAGATTTTAGAGATTAGACCCTTATCAGATGTGTCATAGTCAAAAATTTTTCCCAGTCTGTAGGTTCTCTTTTTACTCTTGGTGAAGTATTCTGATGAACATAAGTGTTTGATTCTTAGGAGAACCCAGTTATCTAGTTTCTCTTCTGGTGTTGTGCATTGTTATTTTGGTTTGTATACTATTTATGCTGTGTATTAGGGACTCTAGCTTTTATCCTATTTTTTTGTTCCATGATCTTTATCGTTTTAGATTTTATATTTAGGTCTTTGATTCATTTTGAGTTAGTTTTCGTGTATGGTGCAAGGTATGGGTACTGCTTCATTTTTTACAGGTGGATATGCCAGGTTACGCCAGCACTATTTGTTAAAGAGACTGTCTTTTCCCCATTTAATGGACTTTGGGGCTTTGTCAAATATCAGCTACTCATAGATTTATGGATTTATGTCTGGGATCTCAATTCTGTTCCCTTGGTGTATGTGTCTGTTTTCGTAGAGGTAACAGGCTGTTTTGACTACCATGGTAGTATAAATAGGTTCTAAAATTAGGTAATGTGAGGCTTCCCACTTTGTTCTTCTTCAGTAATGCTTTACTTATCTGGGACCTCTTCCTTTTCCATATAAAGTTGGTGATTCGTTTCTCCATCTCGTTAAAAAATGCTGTTGGCATTTGGATTGGGATTGCATGTATCTGTAGATCTCTTTGGGTAGATTGACATTTTCACAATGTTGAGTCTTCCTATCCATGAGCATGGTATGTTTTTCCACTTACGTAGGTCTCTTTTGGTTTCTTGCAGTAGTGTTTTATAGTTTTCTTTTACATGTCTTTTATATCTCTGGTTAGATTTATTCCTAAGTACTTTATCTTTTAGGGGGCTATTGTAAATGGTATTGATTTGGTGATTTCCTTTTTGAAGTTATCTTTGTTGGTGTAGAAGAATCCAACTGATTTTGTATGTTTGTCTTGTATACTGATACTTTGTTGAAATTTCTATTAGTTCTAGTAGTTTTCTTTGATTCTTTGGGGTTTTCTGTGTATAAGATTATATTATCTGTGAATAGAGATACTTTTACTCTTTCCTTACCAACTTGGATGCCCTTTATTTCTTTTCTTGCCTTATTGCTATGGCTAGGACCTCCAGCCCAGTGCTGAGTAAGAGTGGTGATAAAGGGCATCCTTGTCTGGTTCCCGATCTGAAGGATAATGCTTTCAGTCTCTCTCCATTTAGAATGATTTTGGCTGTTGGTTTTCTATCAATGCCCTTTATTATACTGAGGAATTTCCCTTCTGTTCCTATTTTGCTGAGAATTTTTATCAGGAATGCATGTTGGATTTTGTCAAATGCCTTTGGAATATTCTACTGTGTTCTATAGAGTCACTATCAGTTTGAACCAACTCAACAGAACCTAGCAACAACAACTTAGTATATTACATTCTGATTCTCCAAGGCTATGGCCCCCATTGCTGATGACTCCCAACTCTGCACCTTGCTCCTGAGCCCAGATCCCTTTTATCTACCTGCCTCCCCAGCGTTTCCACATATTAATCTCCCAGGTTTTTTTTCTGTTCAACTTGTCCCACCCTCAGCCCACAAGATCTGCTCTTCCTCTGGCATTTCCTATGACACTGTGATTATTCCCAGACATCCAAGCAAGAAATCTGCTGTCCCTGGTCAGAAATTCTTTTCTGCCAGGGAAATAGTCTTACTCCCATTTGTGCCACAGCCTTAGCACAGGCCCACAGCATGTCAGTGTCCACCAGGGAAGCCTCCTTAGCCAGAATGCCTCCTCCCACTTGCTCATATCCACATCCATGAACTTTCGTCCAGTCCATTCCCTCTACCCTTGCCTTAGTTTGGGCCCTTCACCTCTTTCCTGGACCTCAATGATACTGGATGGATGTGTGGCTCAGAGCGTGGGCCCAGGACCATACTACCTGGGTTCAGATCCTGCCTCTACCCCTTCTTAGCTCTGTGGCCCTTGGCACATCAATTAATCCTTCTGTGACTCAGTTCCCTTTTCTGTGAATAAGAACAGTGCCTCATGGGGGCATTTGGAAAGAGTAGGGGTTGGTAAACTTTTTCCGTAAAGGACCAGGTAGTAAATATTTCAGGTTTTGTAAGTCAAGAGGCAAAACTGAGGCTATTACATAGGTACTTATATAACTAGAGGGAAAACAAATTTGTACATATTTTTATTGATGAAATTCAATACATGATAATAATTGAGTATAATTTTTTGTAATAGGAGTCTGTGGTTTGTAAAGTAGAGAGTAAATGAAACTGAGGGAGACCCTCAATGAGAAGGATCGATACAATAACTGCGATAATGAACTTAAATATACCAGTCTACATGAAGATGGCATAGGACTGGGCACTGTTTTCTTCTATTATATATAAGGTTGCCATGAGTCAGAGTGAACTCAATGGCTACTAACAACAACAAATATGAAGAATGGAATACTTGAGGGGGACAAAACACTTTGCTTAATTAGGGTTCAAAGCCAGTCTTTCCTGTCATCAAAATGGATTGTAAATGCTCGTCTGTAAAGACCATTCTTAGCTCACCCAGCCACACAAAAACAGGCTGTGGGCTTAGCAGACTGGCCATACAACTGCAGGCTGTAGTTGCCAGCTCTAGGGGAAGAATAAAAGAGATAGTACAAAGTGCTTAACATGCTATGAGTACTTGAAGGATGTTGGTTATTACTATTATTTCTTACCATTCTACCTACTTTCACCCCTGACTTCAACCACGTAAATATTAGGCTTCCCTTCATTTGTTTCATACTCCGAGCCTTTGCTCATGCTATGCCCTCAGCTTGACCTGCCATGCCCAGCCTCCAGGTGAGGCTTCTTCATCTTTCAAGCTTTCATCTCCTTAGGAAGGCTTTCCTGGCCCCTTCCTTTCTTCCTTCTCTCCCCACCCCTGAGGAATTTGTCCACTCTCCCCTCAGTGTCCTGTTCAGCCTGACCCTTTATATAACCCCTTCACTGCTATTTCAGGTCCATGGGTGGCACAAATAGTTTGCACTCATCTACTAATCTAAAGGTTGGTGGTTCAAACCCACCCAGCTGAGCTACAGAAGGAAGGCCTGGCCATCTGCTTCTGTAAAGATTACAGCCAAGAAAACCATATGGAGCCGTTGTACTCTCTAACACATGGGGTCACCATGAGTCGGAATTGACTGGATGGCAATGGGTTTGATTTTAGTTTTTGGTCACTGATCACCATGAGTTGAAATCAACCCAACAGCACACAACAACTTTAGCATTTGATTGTTTATTTCTTCTTCCCCTTTAAACTGCGAGTAGAAACCATGCATTACTCACCTGTACATCTCCAGCTCTGTGTTTGATCATACTATGTGCTGAATAAATATTGGCTGAATAAATGAATGACCCTCCTACACATGAATGGAAGACTCTGCAGAAACCTTCCTTGGTTGCTCCAGTTGCCAGGGAGCTTTTCTTTCTTTGAGCATCTAAAGCATTTGGCCCTCATCGAGTCTCTTGGATAAGAGGCCATAGAACAATGGCTAAGTGCCTTGGCTCTGAGTACCAAGCTCGGCTCAATCACTTGCTAGCTTTGGGGTTTTGTGAAAGTTCCTAAATTTCTCTGACCCTCCATTTCCTGACTGGTAAAATGGAGATAATTATAGTACCCACCTGGTAAGTTATTTGCCAATTAGATGAGATAAAGCATGTAAAGCACTGTTATGGGTTGAATTGTGTCTCCCCAAAATATGTATTGAAATGCTAACTCGTATACCATGGATGGAATCTCTTTTGGGAATAGGGTTTTCTTATTATGTTAATGAAGCCATAGCAGTGTAGGGTTGGTTCTAAACCTAATCACTTCTGAGTTATAGAAAAAGCAGATTAGACACACACACACAAGTACAGATTGGGGAAGATAGATGAAGATTGCCAAGGAATGATGGGGCTACAGAGGCTGAAAGAGACAAGGATCTACCTCCAGAGCCAATACAGAGAGGGAACCTTCCCCTATAGCCAGTAACCTGAATTCCGACTTCTAGCTTCTGGAACTATGAGAAAATAAAGTTCTATTCTTTGTGGTATTTCTGTTACTGCAGCACTAGGGAACTAAGACAAGCTCTCAGCTCAGTACCTGGCATCTAGTGAACACTGTGTAAGTGTGTGTTGCTTTGCTCAAATTTATTGAGCACTGAAGGAGCCCTAGAGGCAAAGTGGTTAAGCATTTGGAAGCTAACCCAAAGGCTGGCAGTTCAAATCCACCAGTGGCTACATGGGAGAAAGATGTAACAGTGTGCTTCTGTAAAGACTTACAGCCTCAGAAAACTCCATAGGGCAGTTCTACTCTGTCCTATACACGAGTCAGCATTGACTCAACAGCAACAGGTTTGTGTTTTGGTTTTATTGAGCAATGACCATGTTTTAAGAACTTTTGCTAGTATGTTTAATCCTCACAGCTACACTCTAAGGTAGCTACTATTATTATCACTATTTTATAGGTGAGAAAACTGAGGCACAGAGAAGTTGTATAACTTGCCCAAGGTCACACAGCTAGCATGGCAGAGCCAAGATTCAAATCCAGGCTGTTGGGCTCCGAAGCTATGCTTCTCAGCACCTCCCTGTCCGTAGGTTTTGTATTCTGGGTAAAGGTATGTCTCTGCACCAGGATTTTAGGTTTTTGAGGGTCAGGAATGTGTTGTAGAATTCTTCCCTCCTCTCCTACTTGCCTGTACAGCACCCTGCACACGGCAATGCTTAATACACACCTGCCAATTCTTTTACTCATCCTTCCTCCACCCAGATGTGGAGGAGGGGTCCACAGACGGTTTTAGAGAGATTTCCTCTTGTCCAACCCTGATCACCAATGAGCACCTTTGTGTCTTCGAGAGGGAAGGAGGAAAGCAAAAGAGAAATGGGAGAAGGGAGTGCAAGTGGGGTGACCGGAGAGAATTTCACTCACTCAGAAAGCGATGGTAGAATTGGCATCGACCTCCATGAACTCTTTTTCCCTACTGCCTGGTGGCACACCAACCCATCAGTTAGCACTCTGATGCCACTGAGCATCGCAGCCCGACTCCACTGATAGTCTGTAACGTGACTGTCCCTCTTAATCAAAGTGATGTTATCCTCTGATTTCAGAAAGTGAAGGATAGTGGAATTATGACGGCTCAAGTGGGCTTCCAATGACTGTGCGCCACAGAGGGGCTGCCTGGCTGCGAAAGCCCCTTCAGTTCAATGATGCCCACAGGGATTTCTTTGCTAACGAGGGAGCCATAAGTCGTAATTACCCAGACCCAAGGCCTCAGCTTGCTGTGTGCCCTCTGGGAGATCCCTGGGAAGTCAGCGAGAGCTTTGCCTGCAGTTCAGCCCTGGGAAAACTTGCCTGCAAATGTCAGCAAATTACCTTGCGTGCCTCTGACGGAAACCGAAAGAGTCATTTATTTTTAGATCTTTGGCGTAGCCCTGTTCCTGCCTTGCCTGCCACATACCTCAGTGTTACCCAAATCCCACTCCCTTTAAAAAAAAAAAAATCGTGGGCCTTTTTCTTCATGGTTGATGGATACACCTCTTAGGCCTTGCCCTCAGCCAAACTGCTAGTAATGTCATGTTGCTCTCAGCTGTATTTATCAGCTCTTTCTAGAGGCCTAGGGGAACACCAGTTAAAGTGCTCAGCTGCTAACCAAAAGTTTGGGGGGTAGAACCCACCAGTCTCTCCTCGCGTGAGAAAGATGTGGCAGTCTGCTTCTGTAAAGATGACAGCCTTGAAAACCCTGTGGGGCAGTTCTACTCTGCCCTACAGTGTTGCTATGAGCTGGGGAGTCTACTCAATGGCAACAGGTTTGGTTTGGTTTTTTCCCAGAAAGCCTAACGCATTTTCCACTAGACAAACTGATTCTCTGTTTTCTTTCAAACAATGGCACACTGTAATCTCCCTGATAGGGACCATGTCAAGAGCCCTCTAAAGGGCCCTCTCTTCTGGAAGTAGATGCTCGGGTGTCCAACCCAGATCCTCTTGACTGGGCTGGCGCACTCATCCCTCAGCTGCTGTGAGTGTCAGCTGCCAGCAGCTCCCAGCTGCACTCATCCCCTGGGCATTGTCCTGGGGGGAAAGCACCGCTCACCTGGATAATGCCTGGGAGGTCCTGCCTTCCTGCTGGGGGCACAGGAATCCCTGGGTGGTGCAAACAGTTTAGCACTTGACTAGTTGAAAGGTTGGTGGTTTGAACCCACCCAGAGTCACCTGGGAGGACAGGCCTGGAGATCTGCTTCCAAAATGTTCAAAAAAAACGAAAAAACAAGCCCATCGCAGTCCAGTCAATTCCAACTCATAGTGACAGAACATACAAGACAGAACAGAACTGCCCCAGAGAGTTTCCAAAGAGCGGCTGGTAGATTCAAACTGTCAAACTTTTAGGTTAGCACCGTAGCTCTTAACCACTACTCCACCAAGGTTTCCTCCAAAAGATTACAGCCTTGAAAATCCCAAGGAGCAATTTTACTCTGACACACGTGGGGTCACTATGAATTATAATCAACTCAATGCAACCAACAAGAAACTGGGGGTAGCCGCAGCCATGGTTGCCTGATAACAGGGCACAAAAACCTGGCCCTCTTCTCTCAAGAGGGGCAAATCTGTGCTACCATTCATGCTCCAGAGCTTTCTGTGGGATCAGGCTGACACTAGACCACATTTTTGCCAAACGTAGGTCTCTGGGTGGTGCAAACTATTTGCACCCAACTACTAACCTAAAGGCTGGTGGTTCAAATCCACCCAGCAGTGCTGTGGAAGAAAGACCTGGCAATCTGCTTCCATAAAGACGACAGCCAAGAAAATCCTATGGAGCAGTTCTACTCCTTAACACATGGGGTTGCCATGTGTCAGCATCAACTCGATGGCAACAGGTTTGGGTTTTTTGGTATTCATGTTTTCCTCACCCCCTTACGGGTTTCATCTGAGACCTCTCCCTCAAGAAATTGCTTGCCCTAGAAGCCCTTTCTTGGGGCTCAGCTTCTAGGCAACCCCATCTAGGATTTCTATCTAAGCCATCCTTCACACTGCATGCAGAGTAGTCTTTTAAAATCCCTGCCTGATCATGTCACTTCCTCTTCTTAAAGCTTCCAATGGCTTCTATTGTCCAAACTCCTTAGCGCTGGCCCTGGCACTGCTCACCCCTCCAGACTTACCTCTCCTCACAACCTTCTGCCTCCTACAGAGAAACCCACTCAGACCACCCTACATTGGGACAAGGGCATCTCTGTGTGTACACACAGCCCTCTGAGCTGACCCCACCCATAAATTCCATCATTTTGAAACTATGTGCTTGTTTGTCTTTCTCCCTTAGTGCTAGGCTGCAAACTCCTCGGGCGTTCCTGGAGCCGATCACACATCTGGCACTTATAAGTCCTTTGATAATTACTAGTTGATTGATTAAATGAACTAATCAAAGACTGAGCTAGGTATTTCATAGATGTTTAGTAACAACAGCCAAATTCCAACTTGAAGTTACTCTAATATACCATTGTTTGCCTCTTTGTGGTTTATTTAACATTCCTAAATAGAAAATCACTGGACAAGATCTAAAATAGGAGCCCTGGTTGCACAGTGGTTAAGAGTTCAGCTGCTGATGAAAAAGTCGACTGTTTGAATCCAGTCGCTCCTTGGAAGCCCTATTGGGCAGTTCTACTCTGTCCTATAAGGTCACTATGAGTTGAAATCTACTTGACAGCAACAGGTTTGGTGGGGTTTTTTTTTTTTTGGTTCTAAAATAATTAAATGTTTTTAATACATACATAAGAAGTCCTTGGGTGGCTCAAACTGTTAAACACTCAACTAGTAACCAAAAGGTTTGCGGCTTGAACACACCCCAAGATGCCTCAGAAGAAAGGCCTGGTGATCTGCTTCCAAAATGTCACACCATTGAAAAACCTACGGTGCACAGTTCTACCTGAAGCACTTGAACTTGCATACATGTGTATACATATCTAGTTAGGGTAGCTAGTACAATTGATGTTTTGGATCATTTCCATTTCTTTTGGATTCTTGGCTTGTCAATCAAAGGCTTCCAGCCCCTACCAACTGCTAACTCTCTGTTCTCCTCTGCTGAATTTGCAATCTCTTTGCCTTCCTCCTTTGTGCCCCCAAGAACAACAGAAACAAACAAACAAAAGCAACTGTGCCATTCCAAATGCCAGAGTAGCTCTGCTCACCTGAGGAAGAAACCCTTGAACATCAATGAACTACGCATAACATCTGCCACTCTGCTGCCAACATTTCAGAAAAGCTTCACCCTGTGAAGGCGTTGCTGTTGAATGTAAGCCTTGTGCCTGCCAGAATTGCCTAACATCCTGACTCGCCTAGTTCTCACTTTGGAATTGGGTGTCTCAGTCAGTAAAGGTGCATTAATTCTTGGCATGACCACAGACTGAAACACAAGTGGCATTAACACCCAACCAGTGACGGATATGCAGACAGAACACGGACAAATATTAAAACCGCCTGCCTCAGCTTTGCTGCCACCGTGTCCAAAATTCACAGAAACATTAATCCTTCTGGAATGCTTAGTGATGCATATAGGGCGACATTCTCAAGGAAGTTAAAAATTATTTCTTGTTAGCAAGATCATCTTACCGCAATCTTTCACCACAGGGACAGAAAAATATTGTGACTTGCTATGCTAAGCGAGACACCGTGGCAGGATAAATAAGGACATAGAAACTAACAATGATAAGGACACACAGCTGTAGCTCCTCTCTATATAATTGATAAAATTAACAGAAAATAGACATGGTGGGAATAGAAGAATGTGTTATGATCCATTGATTGAGACACAAAGGGACAAACTTTCTTCCAGTGTTTATGTTGTTACAGCTGATATTTATTAGGCACCCACTGTGCATAGCATGACTCCGATCAGGGGCAAGGATAATAAGAAATTACTACCTTTCAGCCACAAGCACAGTAACTTCATTATGTGACTAGGCAGCACTCTTATTAAGTCTTTGGAATCTATTTTAAGTCTCATTTTGAAAAAATGAACCAAGAAGAACAAACCTATGAATTGTGGATCCCTGGTATTAACCCAAAGACTCAAACTTGAAGGGAGAAAAAAAAAAATGTTAGGGAAAAAAATCAACTTCTGCCAAGGAAAATCTAAGAGCATAAGTTAGCAGGCCCAACAAGATGCCCCTGGCTATGTGATAACAGAGATGAGGTGAACATCTAATTTCAAAGGAAAAAATTTATAGGTAAGACTGAATCAGGCCGAGTCCCAAAACCTTCCCTGTGATGTTCTCAATCAAGTGGTACAATAAATGGCAATGTCCTTACACACCCTAGGGCCCTCTCTGATTTCTGGATCTGATCAGTATCGTGTTTGTCACCTCCACTGGTACATCCAATCACAACTCACCTTTTGCATTCACTACTTTGTGAATGCAGTCATTTGTTTGTAAAGATGACCAAAAGGTGTCCATCCATGTGGGGGCACCCTTTGCAATGTGACTTGCACCACCTCCCATAAAGTGATGGAGTATCCCTCCTATCCTTGAATATAAGAAGGTTTTGTAACTTGCTTTGACCAAAAGAATGTGGTAGAAGTGATGTTTTGGCATCTTCTGAGACTAGGTCTTAAGAGGCCTTGAAGGGTTTACTATCCACAGTATATAAAGAACTCCTACAACTCAACAACAAAAAGGCAAACAACCTAGTTAAAAAAAAAGACAAAGGATTTGAATAGATATTCCTCTAGAACCACTCTTGGCATCAAATGTCTTGGACTGAGCTCTGTAGATGAGCAAAACCAATGAAGTGTATATGTACGTATGTGTACATATATATACATATATATACACACACACACACACAGAGAGATTTAATTCAAGGAAATGGCTCATGCCATTGTGGAGGCTAGCAAGTCCCAAATCTGTGGGTCAGGCATCAGGCTGGAGGGCTCTCCAGACTCACATGGTTGCAGGGGTTGACAAACCCAAAACTGGTAGGTCAGATGGCCAGCTACTGGCTCATGTCCCAAGAACCAGAGATCACAGAATGATGCAGGATGGGGGGGGGGAGGGGGGAAGGAGGGAGAGGGGAAAGGGAAGGGGCGAGAGAGAGAGAGCTTTGCCAGAATATCTATATTCCATACCCGCAAGGAAGCTCCCCTTTCAAAGGATCGGCTGCTCACATCAGATCACAAAATGGAGGATGATTATGTAGTATCTTCCAAACCACTGAGAATCATGGCCTAGCCAAGTTGACACATAACCTTAACCGTCACAACTCTTCACTGCCAACCTGCACGAGTGTCAGAGTAGAACTGTGCTCCATATGGTTTTCAATGGCTGCTTTTTCAGAAATAGATCACTAGGCCTTTCTTCCTAGGCACCTCTGGGCAGACTCGAACCTCCAAACTTTTAGTTTACAGCTGAACAGGTTAACTGTTTTCACCACCCAGGGATTCCGAGTTAATAATAGATATCTTTTATATGCTAAACACTTCACATGGACATTATCTCAATGATTCACCCTGGTAATTCACTTTTCTGAGAGAGATTGAAGCTCAGAGAGGTTAACTGACCTCCCCAAGGTCACAGAGCCCACCAGGATTCTAAGCCAGGCAGTCTGAGTTCTAAACCCCAAAGCCCAAAATGTTAACCACCATACCTGATAAGAGCAAGCCCGGAACAGTGTGGCCTGTATTAAACCCCTATGCCTAATGAAGCCAACCAGCAGGCCAGAAGTACCTGCTCTGTTAGATGTTATTAAGGGCACAGAAAAAAGCAGAATTGGGACCTTGCCCTTGAAATGTTGATGGTCTAGTTGACAGGAGGACACCCACTTGGGGATAATTATTGCTGACATTGCCCTTTCCTTGGGAATGTGTAAAGTTTCAGTTTACCCATAGGGAAAGCTTTAGCACTGGGACTTCACCATTTGCAATGAGCTGGCATTTTGCCCTACAAACACATCAGCAGGTGAATGCATTTCATTAGAAGGGTTCTGTCGGTATTGTGAGGGAGTTGAAAATGAAAGTTGGGATCTTACTTAAAATGCTAGGCAGCAGGTCTAAATTGTAGCTAATCACCACCCTAGGCAAACCATTAATTAAATCAAACCCTATTTCCCTCACCTTCTCCTTCTTCCACATCTGTGGCTACCTGAGTCTCAGGAATGGGCGGGAGTGAGGGCTGGTCAAATAGAAACACAGATACGTTTGACAACAAAAGGCTGTGTGTCTTCACCATGTTATTAAGTCAGTACATCAAGAAATGGCTTGAACATTAATCAAAAAGGTAAAATCATGAGACCCATATCCTGGAAACAGAATGGCCTTGGACTACAAAGGAAGGGCGATGCCCTGGCGTTAGCTGCCCGCTGCCTCTGGCACTCGCCTGTCCAAAGCAAACAGTGAGGCCCTGGGTAGCCACTGGGGCCAAGATGTGTTCAGAGGGCAGGTAAGACCAGAGTTGTCACAGAGGGGTGGGTTCTGGTGCAAGGTGTGCTGGGACTTGGCAGCTTCACACTGCTATGGGGAACAGGGTGGGGAGACGTGGCTGGGAGGAGCTCACTTGGGACGCTGGCTGGGGGAGGGCAGGACTCACCTGGCTGCAGAGGCTTGTCCCGGAGCAGCTGGGTGGACCCCAGGCAAAGCAATGTTAGGTGAAATTCAAATAAGCAGAGGCTCTAGGAGGCATAACTCTGGATGAAGATCCCTGGGTGGCACAAGTGGTTTGCACTCGACTACTAACCTAAAAGTTGGAGGTTTGAACTCACGCAACAATGCCACGGAAGAAAAGCCTGGCGATCTGCTTTCATAAAGATTATAGCCAAGATAACCCTATGGAGCAGTTCTACTCCAAAACACATGGGGTTGCCATGAGTTGGAATCAACTCGACGGCAACAGGTTTGGGTTTTGTTTTTTAGTTAACCCTGGATGACCCTGATGGGGGCCACCCCAACATACTTTGAGCAGCTAAAGGACAGGCACTTTTTTACTCATCTCATATCTCCAATGCTTAGTCATGACGGTTAAGGTTATATGTCAACTTGGCTAGGCCGTGATTCTCAGTGGTTTGGAAGATATTATATAACCATCCTTCATTTTGCAATCTGATGTGAGAAGCCAATCAGTTGAAAGGGGAGTTTCCTTGGGAGCATAGCCTGTATCCAATATATATAGATGTTCTGGCAAAGCTTGCTTTCTTTGGATCCTGCATCCGACTTGTTATTCTCTGATACCTGATTCTTGGGGTGTGAGTTAGCAGCCTGCTGTCTGATCTGCAGGTTTTGTTATTCACCAGTTCTCACAGCCCCATGAGCCAGTAGCCTGCCATTTGACCAGCAGATTTTGAGATTCACCAGTTCCCACAGCTGTGAGCCAGCAGCCTTCTGTCTAACCTGCTGATTTTGGGTTTGTCAATACCCACAACCACATGAGTCAGGAGAAGCCTCCAGCCTGATGCCTGACCCATGGATTTGGGACTTGCCAGCCTCCACAACAGTGTGAGCCATTTCCTTGAATTAAATCTCTCTCTGTCTTTCTCTCACTCTCTCTCTCTATATACTTCACTAGTTTTGCCCCTCTAGAGAATCCAGTCTAAGACATTTGGTGCCAAGAGTGGTTCTAGAGGTACAAAATCATAAGGATGAGTGTTTTGAATTGGTTCTCAAGCCTGGCTAGTCTTAAAGGTGATGACTCTGCCTCCAATAGTAAAGAGGGCACTGCTAATTCATGACATGAGATGGCAATGAAAATACAAAAAATATCACCACCAAAAGATCAAATATTTGTGAGAGACAAGGCTCTGGGTGACTGCATATTTGATACTTTTCTACAATTTTATCAGAATAAGAAGTATAAGGAAATGGTTGGTTGGTCCTACTTTCACTAGACAAAGTGGTAAAAGAAAGGGATGAGTTCAGGGCTTCAGAGTCACAGCTCAAGCACTGGATGAAAGACCTGAAAGTTGTTACTTGTGCCCTGAAAGAAAGCTTTATTTCTTGTAGTAACAGAGCTGATATTGCCAAAACCAATCCCAGAGTTTTACTGTAAGAGTAGCTGAATGAAAATGTCCATTGAATTCACAACCTTGAATGGTGTCTGAGGTTTAAGTGTGGACATTGATTGGGAAGAAGCAGGATCCTGAAACTTGAGGTGGGGACATACTGGCAAATAATCAGGAAGGTGGCGCACCCCCCCCCCAAAAAAAACCAAACCCATTGCTATTGAGTCAATTTTGACCCATAGCAACCCTGTAGGACAGAGTAGAACTGCCCCATAAGGTTTCCAAGGAGCATCTGGCAAATTTGAACTACTGACCTTTTGGTTAGCAGCTGTAGCACTTACCCACTAAGAAGGTGGCGCACAGAGCCCCTAAATTCCATTGAATCACTCCTGTCAATGGAACCAGTCCTCTTACTCCCACTCCCATCTGAAGAGATTACTCCATCTTTTTCTGCTAAGCCACACTCCCCAGTAAAACCGTTATTACTTTCACCCCCGTTAGATTAAATTAACCCAGCTGTGTCTGAAAAGCCTTTGTCTGAGATATGGCCTGCAGTGGCATCTAGGACATCGCCTGGGGCATCACCTGAGGCAGATGCCTTAAAAGACATTGATGAATATCCCTAGGACCCATGCTCACCACCCACTTTTGCTTCTTAGCCCTGTAACTAGACTAAAGTACAAGCGAGCCCCAAGAGGTGAAGTACAGTGTGGTTCATGAGGAGGTGCATTATACCCCAAAAGAACTGCTTTATTTTTCTAATATATGCAAACAGATACCCCGGGAATATGAGCAGGTATGGCTATTAAGGATGTGGAATAATGGTGCAAAGAACATGAAGTTAGATCAGCCTGAGTTTATCGATATAGGCCCACAAAGCACAGATCCTTAATTCAATGTTTCAGCTCGAGAGGTTAGAAAGGGATCTAATATTTTACTTGGTTGGTTCACTGAAGTATGGATTGAGCAGTGGCTTACACTAAATCAAGTTGAAATGCCAGACCTGCCTTGGCATACTGTAGAAGAAGATAACCAAAGTCTTAGGGAAATTGGTATGTTAGAGTGGATTTACCAGGTTGGACCCACAGACTCACCTGTAGAACACCCAGAGGACACACCTCTCACCACAACAGTGAGGAACAAATTTGTGAAGGGAGCCCCACCATCCTTGAAGACTGCTGTGATGGCTATTTTATGTAAGTCAGATTTGACAGTGAGAAGTGCCCTAACTGAATTAAGTAAGACACCTAACTACAATGGTGGCGTAACGGGTAAGTGCTACAACTACTAACCAAAAGGTCAGCAGCTTGAATCCACCGGGTGCTCCTTGAAAGTTCTATGGGGGCAGTTCTACTCTGTCCTATAGGGTTGCTATGAGTCAGGATCGATGGCAACGGGTTTGGTATTTTTGGTTTAACTACAATGGGATTGATTGGGCCCCATGGTGGTTGGGGCTAAGTGGTGACACATCATCCCAAAGACAAAGTGGTTGTGGTTATCATAATGCACAGCAGAGTCAAGGCAGTAACCAGAATAGTCTGAGTCCTACGGACTTATGGCATTGGCTACTTAGTCATGGTGTCCCTAGAAGTGAAATACAGTGGATAGGAAATTACTAAATATTTACTTGATCTGTACAAGTGGAAGAATTCTAGGTCAAGTGAATGGCAGTCTAACTCAAATCATCAGAATAAAGTCACAGCTCCTAAATCAACTCCCAGACTTGACCAGTTTACAGACTCACAAACCCTTGAAGAAAGGAAAGGCCAGGTCACCTTGAGGAAGGACCTTACTAAACTGTCAAAAATTTATACCGTTAATCTTTCTCCCAGACTTCCCCAAGGGAATCTACAGCCTTTTACGAGAGTGACTGTTCATTTAGGAAAAGGAAATAATCAGACTTTTCAGGGATTACTGGACACTGGATCTGAACTGACACTAATTCCAGGAGACCCAAAATGCCACTGTGACCCACTAGTCAGCATGAGGGCATATGGAGGTCAGGTTATTAATATAGTCTTAGCTCATGTCCATCTCATGGTGGGTCCAGTGGGTCCTTGAACCCATTCTGTAGTAATTTCCCCAGTTTGAGAATGCATAATTTGAATAGACATACTAGGCAACTGACAGAACCCCCACATCAGATCCCTGACACATGGAGTAAGGGCTATTAAGGTAGGAAAGCCAAGTGGAAGCCATTAGAACAGCCCACACCTAAGAAAATAGTAAACAAAAAGCAATACTGAATTTCTGGAGGAAGTGCAGGAATTGCTGCCACCATCAAAAACTTGGATGCAGGAGTGGTGATTGCCACCACATCCCCATTCAACTCTCCTATTGGCCTGTGCAAAAAACAGATGAATATTGGAGAATGGCAGTGGATTATCATAAAATTAATCAGGTGGTGACTCCAGTTGCAGTTGCTGTTCCAGATGTAGTTTCATTGCTTGAGCAAATTAATACATCTCCTGGTACTTAGTATACAGCTATTGATCAGGCCAACGTCTTTCTCTTGATTCTGGTTTTGAAGGATCACCAGAAGCAGTTTGGCATCAGCTGGCAACAGCAGCAATACACCTTCAGTGTCCTACCTCAGAGGTATATCAACCCTCCAGCCCTATGTCATAATTTAGTCTGCAGGGAACTTGGTTGCATTTCCCTTCCACAAGACATCACACTGGCCCATTTCATTGGTGACATTATGCTGAGTAGACCAAGTAAGGAAGAAATATCAATGATTCTAGACTTATTGGTAAGACATTTTTGCATGCTGTTGTTGCTAGCATTGTTGTTAGGTTCTGTTGAGTCACTTCTGACTCATAGGGACCTATGTACAACAGAATGAAACACTACTCAGTCCTGCGCCATTCTCACAATCATGCTCGAGCCCACTATTGCAGCCACCATGTCAATCCATCCTGTCGAAGGGCTCCTTCTTTTTGCGGATGATCTACTTTACCAAGCACCATGTCTTAGTTATCTAGTGCCGCTATAACAGAAATACCATACCTGGATGGCTTTAAGAAACAGAAATTTATTCTCTCACAGTGTAGTAGGCTAGAAGTCTGAATTCAAGGTGCCAGCACCAGGTGAAGGCTTTCCCTTTCTGTCAGCTATGGGGGAAGGGCCTTGTCTTCAATCTTTCAGGAGTTCTCAGCACAGGGACCCCAGAACCAAAGAACACATGCTCCTGGCTCTTGTTGCTTGGTGGTAATGTGGTCCCCTGTTCTCTGCTTGCTTCTCTTTTATATCTCAAAAGAGGTGGACTCAAGATACAACCTTATAGATTGAGTTCTGACTCATTAACATAACTGCCTCTAATTCTGCCTCGTTAACATCATAGATGTAGGCTTTACAACATTTAGGAAAATCACATCAGATGACAAAATTGTGGACAATCACATATTAGTGGGAATCATGGCCTAGCAAAGTTGACACACATTTTTGAGGGACACAATTCAATGTATAACAATGCCCTTCTCCAGGGACTGGTACCTCTCGATAACATATCCAAATGTGTGAGACGAAATCCCGCCATTCTTGTTTATAAAGAGCATTCTGGATATACTTCTTCCAAGACAGATTTGTTCATCCTTCTGAAGTCCATGGTATATTAAATATTCTTCACCAATACCATAATTCAAAGACATCAATTCTTCTTCAGTCTTCTTTATTCATTGGCCAGCTTTTGCATGCATATGAGGTGATTGAAAACACCAAGGTGAACTAATGGACCACATCTACCACAGCCTCCACCAGACTGAGTCCAGTACAACTAGATGGTGCTCAGCTACCACCACTTGTCCCAGACAAGCTGGAGAAAAATGTAGAACAAAATTCTAACTCAAAAGGAAAGACCTGACTTAGCTGGCCTGACAGAGACTGGAGAAATCCCGAGAGTATGGCTCCTGGATACCGTTTCAGGTCAGTAATGAATTCACTTCTGAGGTTCACCCTTCAGCCAAAGATAGAACAGGCTCATAAAACAGAATGAGATTAAAGGGGCACACCAGGCCAGGGGCAAGGACTAGAAAGCCGAAGGCAACAGGAAAACTGGTAAGAGAAGACCCAAGCTTGAGAAGGGAGAGTGTTGACATGTCATGGGGTTGTTAACCAATGTCATAAAACAATATGTGTATTAACTGTTTAATGAGACACTAGTTTGTTCTGTAAACCTTCACCTAAAGTACAATAAAAAGAGTAATAAAATAGCCAAAAAAAAAACATGGCTTGGGTCAGGTGCACCTTAGTCCTTAAAGTGCCATCTTTGCTTTTTAACAACTTAAAGAGTTCTTTTGCAGCAGATGTGCCTAATGCAATGTGTTGTTTGATTTCTTGACTGCTGTTTCCATAGGCATTGATTGTGGATCCAACTAAAACCAAACCCTTGACAACTTCAATCTTTTCTCCATTTATCATGATGTGGCTTATCGGTCCAGTTGTGAGGATTTTTGTTTTCTTTATGTTGAGTGTAATCCAGACTGAAGGCTACAGTCTTTGATCTTCATCAGTAAATGCTTCAAGTTCTCTTCACTTTCAGCAAACAAAATTGTGTCATCTGCATATCACAGGTTGTTGATGAGTCTTCCTCCAACCCAGATGCCCCATTCTTCTTCGTACAGTCCCGCTTCTCAGATTATCTGCTCAGCATACGTATTGTAATAAGTATGGTTAAAGGATACAACCCTGAGTCACACCTTCCCTGACTTGAACCCTACAGCATCCTCTTGTTCTGTTTGAACAAATGCCTCTCGGTCTATGTACAGGTTCCTCATAAGCACAAAAAAGTGCTACGGAATTCCCATTTGTCACAAGGTTATCCATAATTTGTTATGATACACCCATTTGAATGCCTTTGCGTAGTCAATAAAAGACAGGTAAACATCTTTCTGGTATTCTCTGAATTCAGCCAACATCCATCTGACATCAGCAATGATATCCCTTGTTCCATGTGCTCTTCTGAATCTGGCTTGAATTTCTGGCAGTTTCCCGTTGATGTACTGCTACAACTGCTTTTGAATGATCATCAGCAGAATTTTACTTGTGTGATATTAATGATATTTTTTGATAATTTCCTCATTCTGTTGGATCACCTTTCTTTGAAATGGCCACAAATATGGATCTCTTCTAGTCAGTTGGTCAGGCAGCTGTCTTCCAAATTTATTGGCATAGACGAGTGAGCATTTCCAGTGCTGCATCCATTTGTCGAAACATCTTTATTGATATCTCGTCAATTCCTGGAGCCTTGTTTTTCTCCAATGCCTTCAGTGCAGCTTGGACTTCTTCCTTCAGTACTATAGGTTCTTGATCATATGCTACCTTCTGAAATGGTTGAACGTTGACCAATTCTTTTTGGTAGAGTGACTCTGTGTATTCCTTCCATCTTTTTTTGATGCTTCCTGAACCATTTAATATCTTCCTTGTAGAATCTTTCAATATTGCAACTCAAGCTTGAGTTTTTCCTTTAGTTCCTTCAGCTTGAGAAACACCAAGCATGTTCTCCCTTTTTGGTTTTCTAACTGTAGGTCTTTGCACGTATCATTATAATACTTTGTCTTCTCAAGCTGACCTTTGAAATCTTCTGTTCAGCTTTTTAACTTCATCATTTCTTCCTTTCACTGAAGTGATTCTACATTCAGGAACAAGTTTCAGAGTCCCTTCTGACATCCCTTTTGGTCTTTTCTTTCCTCCCTGTCTTTTTAATGACTTCTTGCTTTCTTCATGTTATGTCACTGATGTCCTTGATGTCATTCCACAACCCGTCTGGTCTCTGGTCATTAGTGTTCAATGTGTCAATTTTATTCTTGAAATAGTGTCTAAATTCCAGTGGAACATACTCAAGGTCTTACTTTGGCTGTCATGGATTTGTTCTAATTTTCCTCAGCTTTAACTTGAATTCGAGCAATTGATGATTTGTTCCACAGTTGGCCCCCAGCCTTGTTCTGACTGATGATATTGAGCTTTTTCATCATCTCTTTCCACAGATGTAGTCGATTTTAATCCTGTGTATTACATCTGGTAAGGTTCATACATATAGTTGCCATTTATGTTGTTGAAAAGATATTTCCAGTGAATAGGTCGTTGGTCTTGCCAAATTCTATCATGCAATTTCTGGCATCATTTCTATCACCAAGGCTTTATTTTCCAACTACTGATCTTTCTTGTTTTCAGCTTTCGCATTCCAGTCTACAGTAAATATCAATGCATCTTGATTGCATGTTTTATCAATTTCAGACTGCAGAAGTTGGTAAAAATCTTCAATTTCTTCATCTTTGGTATTACTGGTAGTGTGTAAATTTGTATAATAGTCAAATTAACTGATCTTTCCTGTAGGCATATGGGTATATCCTTTCACTGACAGCGTTGTACTTCAGGATAGATATTGAAATGTTATTTTTGACAATGAAGGCAATGCCATTCCTCTTTAATTGTCATTCCCAGCATACCAGACCATACAATTGTCTGATTCAAAATGGACAATATCTGTCTATTTCAGCTCATTAATGCCTCAGATATGAATGTTTATGTGTTCCCTTTCATTTTTGACTATTTCCAATTTTCCTAGATTCATACTTCGTACATTCCACATTCCTAGTTTTAATGAATATTTGTAGATATTTCTTCTCATTTTGAGTTGTGCTACTTCAGCAAAAAAAGGTCCTGAAAGCTTGACTCCATCCACCTTGTTAAGGTTGACCCTACTTTGAGGAGGCAGCTCTTCCCTGGTCATATTTTGAGTGCCTTCCAATCTGAGTGGCTCATCTTCTGGCACTGTATCAGAAAATGTTCCACTACTATTCATAAGGTTTTTACTGGCTAATTTTTTTTTCAGAAGTGGGTGGCCATGTTCTTCTTGCTAGTCTGTCATAGTCTGGAAGCTCAGCTGAAACCTGTTCACCAAGGGTGACCCTGCTTGTAATGTGGAATACCAGTAGCATAGCTTCCAGCATCACAGCAACAGACAAGCTACCACAGTACAACAAATTGATGGATACATCAGGATTTATGTCCTAGCGGGTGGGAAATTAACCCAAGAAAAATTCAGGCACCTTCCACCTCAGTGACATTTCAGAGGCCCAATGGTGTGGGGTGTGTTAAGATATTCCTTCCACAGTAAAGGATAAGTTGTTGCATCTGGCCCTTCCTACAAGTAAAAATGAGGCACAAAGGATTTTATGCTTCTTTGGATTTTGGAGGCAACATATTCTTCATTTAGATATGCTATCCTAGCCTATCAAGTGACTTGAAAAGCTGCTAGTTTTGATTGGGGTCCAGAACAAGGCAAAGTTCTGCAACAGGTTCAGGCTGCCATGCAAAATACTCTGCCACTTGGCGCATATGATCTGGCTGATTCAATGATGCTTGCAGTGTTAGTACCAGATAGACACGCTCTTTGCAGTCTCTAGCAGGTCCCTATTGGTGAATCACAGTGCAGAACCTTAGGATTTCAGAGCAAAGCCCTGCCATTCTCTGCAGATAACTACTCTTCTTTTGAGAAGAAACTATTGGCTTGTTACTGGGCCTTAGTAGGGACTGAATGCTTAACCATGGGCCACCAAATCACTATGTGACCCAAGCTGCCCATCATGAACAGGGTGTTGTCTGATCTATAGAGTCATTACGTCAAACATATGCAGCAACACTCCATCATTAAATGGGAGTGGTACATACAAGATCGAGCTCAAGCAGGACCTGAAGGTACAGCTAAGTTACATGAGGAAGTGGGCCAAATGCCTTGGTCTCCAATCCTGTCATATCACCTTCCTTCTCCCAATCTGCACATATAGCCTCATAGGGAGTTCCTTACGATTAGTTGACTAAAGAAGAGAAAACTCATGCCTGGTTTACAGATGGTTCTGCGAGATATGCCGGCACCAAAAGAAAGTAGAAAATGGCAGCCATACAGCCCCTTTCTGGGACCTCCCTGAAGGACAGTGGTGAAGGGAAATCCTGCCAATAGGGAGAACTTTGAGCAGTGAATCTAGTTGTTTACTTTGCTTGGAAGGAGAAATGGCCAGGCATGTGATTGTATACTGATTCATGGGCTGTGGCCAATGGTTTGGCTGAATGGAAAATTGCAGACAAAGAGGTATGGGGAAGAGGTATGTGGATAGACCTCTCTGAATGAAGAGTGACCTCGGCACAGGAGAATTTTAATAATCAAGTGGATAGGATGACAAATTCTATGAAAGCCAGTTATCCTCTTTCCCCAGCCACTCCTGTGACTGCCCAGTGGGCTTATGAACAAAGTGGGTATGGTGGCAGGAATGGAGCTTATGTATGGGCTCAGCAACATGGACTTCCACTCCCCAAGGCTGACTTAGCTACAGCCACTGCTGAGTGCCCAATCTACGAGCAGCAGAGACCAACACTGAGTCTCCCATATGGCACTATCCCTTAGGGTGATCAGCCAGCAACCTGGTGGCAGGTTGATTACACTGGACTGCTTCCATCATGGAAAGGGCAGCATTTTGTTCTTACTGGGATAGGCACTTACTGTGGATATGGATTTGCCTTCCTGGTATGCAATGCTTCTGCCAAAACTACCATCTGTGGGCTTACAGAATGCCTTATTCACTGTCATGGTATCCCATATGGCATTGCCTCGGATCAATGAATTCACTTCTCAGCAAATGAAGCTTGGCAATGGACCCATACTCATGAAACTCACTGGAAAATTTCAAGATCTACTCCAAAGTACAATGCTGTCAGTGATAGGATAATACCCATATGCCTACAAGAAGCTGGACTATATGAAGAAGAATGGGGCATCAGGATTGGAGGAAGACTCATTAACAACCTGCATTATGCAGATGAAACAACCTTGCTTGCTGAAGCTGAAGAGAGCTTGAAGCACTTACTAATGAAGATCAAAGACCACAGCCTTCAGTATGGATTACACCTCAACATAAAGAAAGCAAAAATCCTCACAACTGGACCAATGAGCAATATCATGATAAATGGAGAAAAGATTGAAGTTGTCAAGGATTTCATTTTACTTGGATCCACAATCAACAGCCATGGAAGCAACAGTCAAGAAATCAAAAGACGCATTGCATTTGGCAAATCTGCTGCAAAGGACCTCTTCAAAGTGTTGAAGAGCAAAGATGTCACCCTGAAGACTAAGGTGCACCTGACCCAAGCCATGGTATTTTCAATCACATCATATGCATGTGAAAGCTGGACAATGAATAAGGAAGAACTAAGAAGAGTTGACGCCTTTGAATTGTGGTGTTGGCAAAGAATATTGAATATACCATGGACTGCCAAAAGAACGAACAAATCTGTCTTGGAAGATGTGAGGCCAGAATGCTTCTTAGAAGCAAGGATGGCGAGACTGCGTCTTACATATTTTGGACATGTTGTCAGGAGGGATCAGTCCCTGGAGAAGGACATCATGCTTGGCAGAGTACAGGGTCAGCGGAAAAGAGGAAGACCCTCAGTGAGGTGGATTGACACAATGGCTGCAAGAATGAGCTCAAGCATAACAATTGTAAGGACGGCGCAGGACCAGGCAGTGTTTCGTTCTGTTGTCAATAGGGCCGCTATGAGTCAGAACCAACTCGACGGCGCCTAACAACAACAAGAAGGACCAGTTAATATGACTACTATTCAAATTTATGCACCATCAGTAATGCCAAAGATGAAGAAATTGAAGACTTTTTACCAACTTCTGCAGTCTGAAATTGATCAAACGCAATCAAGATGCATTGATACTTACTCGTGATTTGAATGCAAAAGCTGGAAACAGACAAAAAGGATCAGTAGCTAGAAAATAAGGCCTTGGTCATAGAAACGATGCCAGAAGCTGCATGATAGACCAACAACCTATTCATTGGAAATATCTTTTTCAACAACATAAACAGCAACTATATGTATGGACTTCACCAGGTGGAACAAACAGGATTAAAATCGACTACATCTATGGGAAAAGACAATGGAAAAGTTCAATATTACTAATCAGAACAAGGCCACAGGCTGACTTCAGAACAGACCATCAATTGCTCATATGCAAAGTTCAAGATGAAGCTGAAGAAAATTAAAACTAGTCCACAAGAATCAAAGTATGGCCTTGAGTACATGTCACCTGAATTTAGAGACCATTTCAAGAATAGATTTGACACATTGAACACTAAGACCCAACACCAGACAAGTTGTGGGATGACATCAAGGACACCATACATGAAGAAAGCTAAAGGTCACTGAAAAGATAGGAAAGAAAGAAAAGACCAAAATGGATTTCAGAAGAGACTCTAAAACTTGCTTGTGAATGTAGCGTAGATAAAGTGAAAGAAAGAAATGATGAAGTAAAAGAGCTGAACAGAAGATTTCAGAGGTCAGTTCCAGAAGACAAAGTAAAGTATTATGATGACATGTGCAAAGAACTAGAGTTAGTAAACCAAAAGGGAAGAACACACTCAGCATTTCTCAAGCTGAAAGAACTGAAGAAAAAATTCAAGTCTTGACTTGCTATAATGTAGGATTCTATGGGCAAAGTGGAGCCCTGGTGGTGGGCAAAATGGAGCTCGGCTACTAACCAAAAGGTCAGCAGTTCAAATCCACCAGTTGTTCCTTAGAAACCCTATGGGCCAGTTCTACTGACTTGACTGCACTTAACAACAATAACTTAGGCAAAATATTGAATGATGCAGAAAGCATCAAAAGACGATGGAAGGAATACACAGAGTCGCTGTACTAAAAAGCATTGGTCGACATTGAACCATTTCAGAAGGTAGGGTGTAGTCTAGAACTGATGATATTGAAGAAAGAAGTCCAAGCTGCATTAAAGGCATTGGTGAAAAACAAGGCTTCAGGAGTTGACTGGAAACCAATGGAGATGTTTCAACAAATGAGTGCAATGCTGGAAGTGCTCACTTGTCTATGCCAAGAAATATTGGGAAAGTTGGCCAACCAACTGGAAGAGATCCATATTTGTGCCCATTCAAAGAAAGCTGATCCAACAGAATGAGGAAATTAATGGAACAATATCATTAATATCACATGCAAGTAAAATTTTGCTGAAGATAATTCAAAAATGATTGCAGCATTACATTGAGAGCAAACCGCCAGAAGTTCAAGCCAGATTCAGGATAGGGCACGGAATGAGGGATATCATTGCTGATGTCAGATGGATGTTGGCTAAAAGCAGAGAATACCAGAAAGATGTTCCTGTGTTTTATTGACTACGCAAAGGCATGTGACTATGTGGGTCATAACAAATTATGGATACAATTGCAAAAATGTGAATTCCAGAACACTTAATTGTGCTTATGAGAAACCTAATTATAGACCAAGAGGCCATCGTTTAAACAGAACAAAGGGATACTGCATGGTTTAAAATCAGGAAAGGTGTGCATCAGGGTTGTATCCTTTCACCTTACTTACTCAAGTAAGCTGGGCAAATAACCCAAGAAGCTGAACTATATAAAGAAGAACAGGGCATCAGGAATAGAGGAAGGCTCATTAACAACCTGCAATATGCAGATGACCCAAACTTGCTTGCTGAAAGTGAAGAGGACTTGAAGCACTTACTGATGAAGATTAGGATTATAGGCTTCAGTACAGATTACACCTCAACATAAAGAAAACAAAAATCCTCACAACTGGACCAATGAGCAACATCATGATAAACAGAGAAAAGATTGAGGTTGTCAAGAATTTAATTTTACTTGGATACACAATCAACACCCATGAAAGTAGCAGTTAAGAAATCAAACAACACACTGCATTGGGCAAATCTGCTGGAAAAGACCTCTTTAAAACGTTAAAACGCAAAGATGTCACTTTGAGGACTAAGGTGCCTCTGACCCAAGACATGGTATTTTCAATCGCCACATATGCATGTGAAAGCTGGTCAACAAATAAGGAAGACTGAAGGAAAATTGATGCCTTTGAATTATGGTGTTGGTGAAAAATATTGAAATACCTTGGACTTCCAGAAGACCAAACAACCCTGTCCTGGAAGAAGTACAACCACAATGTTCCTTAGAAGCAATGATGGTGATACTCTGTCGTAAGTACTATAGACATGTTATCAGGAGGGACCAGACCCTGAAGAAGGACATCATGCTGCTGCAACAGAAACACCACAAGTGGATGGCTTCAACACACAAAAGCTCACTCTCCCACAGTCCAGCAGGCCAGAAGTCCAAACTCAGGGCATCAGCTCCAGGGGAAGGCCCTCTCTATTGGCTCTGGAGGAAGGTCCCTGTCACCAATCTTCCCCAGACTAGGAGCATCTCTTCGCAGGAACCCTGGGTCCAAAGGATGCTCTCTGATCCCAGCGCTCCTCTCTTGGTGGTATAAAGTCCCTCACTCTCCACTCACCTCCCCTTTCCCCCTATCTCCTGCAAGACAAAAGGTGATGTAGGCCAAACCCCAGGGAAACTACCCCCACGTTGGATCAGAGATGTGACCCAAACAAGTGTGCTACATCATACCCCAATCCTCTTCAATATAACCTAATCTTGCCTCATTAACCACAGGTAGAGGTTAGGATTTACAACACATAGGAAAATTATATCAATCACAAAATGGAGGACAACCACACAATACTGGGAACCATGGCCCACCCAAGTGGACACATATTTTGGAGGGACACAATTCAATCCATGACACTTGGTCAGCAAAAAAGAGGAAGATCCTCAACAAGATGGATTGATACAGTGTTTGCAACAATAGGCTCAAACAAAACAATGATTGTGAGGATGGCACAGGACTGGGCGGTGTTTTGTTATGTTGTACATAGGGTTGCTATGAATCAGAACTGACTCAACAGCACCTAACAACACCACCACCACCATATTTCTCATCATCCTGAAGCAGTTGGCTTGAGAGAATGATAGAATGCAGCTCTAAAGATACAATTGCAATGGTAGCTGGATGGCGATACCTTGCAGGATTGGGGCAATGTTCTCCAGAAGGCTGTATATGCTCCAAACCAGCATCCAATATATGATGTTGTTTCTCCCATAACCAGGAATTGTGGTGTGGAAATGGGAATGACACCACTCCCTAGTACCCCTAGTGACCCACTCGCAAAAGTTTTGCTTTTGTCCCTATGCTCTGTGGGTCTAGAAGTTTTAGTTCCAAAAGGAGGAATGTTCCCAACCTGGAGGCACAAAAGTGATTCCATTGAACTGGAAGTTAAGAATGATACCTGGCCACTTTGTCCTCCTCATGCCTCTGGATCAATAGGCAAAGAAGAGAGTTACTGTATTAACAGTGAAGTATATATATATATACAAAACCATATATATATATATACACACACACACATACTTTGCTGGTTTTGCTCTTCTAGAGGACCCAGCCTAAGACAGGAGGACAGGAGTCAAGAAGATAGTGTATACAAAATGCCTGGCACATAGTATGTGTTCAGTTAATGGTGGGGGTGGGGGGTATTATTTTAAAAAGAAATTTCAAACTTAATCCTATATAATACTCTCTGTTTCACATTTCTTTATACCTCCCTTGTTCTGTTAATTCTTCAAGTTCTTTAAAAATCCTAAACACATAAGGTTAATCTAACTGTATTAATTAGGGTGTTTCAGTTGGCAGTGTCAAAAAACCAGGCAAAAAAAACGAGTGGAGAGCATTTATTAGCTCACATAATGCTCTGCTTATTGGCTTCAGGCAGTGCTTGATCCAGGCTCCAAGTAACGCTCTCAGGGTTCTCCTCTTTCTCTTGAACAGGCCCTTGTCACATGGCTACTAGCAACCTCAGACTGAAATCCTAACAGCCTAAAAACACACAGGAAAGAAACAACCTTTCCCAATTGCAGAGTCAGAAAAGATCCAAGTAAGATCACAATTTGCTTGATTTGGATCATGTGTATATCTCTGAACCAGTCTCTACGGCCAAAAGCATAGGATATGCAGACTGGCCAGTCCCAGGCTACATGAACCCCTCTGGCTAGGGAAAGAGAGTCAGCTTCCTATGGAAAAGGTTTCCTACAGAAGAGTTCTGCTTCCAGAAGAGGTGCTGGAGAGATTTAAATGAGAAATGCCCCAACCCTTGAAACTGCCCGTAGGACAGAAGATATAAGATGAGGGCTAAAGCCAAGCAGGTTTCTGGAAAAGCACTCACTGTAATTTTTTCAAAATAAAAACAGAAGCCACAGCTTATATGCATATGCAATACTGTACTACTTCAATATAAAAATGCCTCACTGCCTTTGTGGTCCTCATAGCAGCATCACTTACCACCAAGGGTGGGGAGGGTGGTGGGACTTACACGGATTGAGAGGACCTATGAACATACCAGCTATTAACACTGGGATGTTCCTGTAAGAAAGATGGGAACGTGGTCAAGTGCGGTAACTCCTTATGGACATGTTGTAATCCCTTTAGGTCAAGGAAGATGAGCTGGGGTGGGAGTAAGAGGAAGTCCAATGGCAGGGATGCTGAGTGCTCAATAGGAATTGGACTTGAGTGTCCCTAGCACCCTGCATTAAGGGGCACCTTCTTTGAATCAACTCAGTTTCATTTCACAGTGGTTTTTTACTTGTTAGCTCTATACTAGACTCTGGCTTTATGAGAAATACCCTATAACTCAGGATTAATTTCCCTAGGGGAGACAGATTTGAAATAACCATCAAATCTTTTTTTTTTTTTTTCACTACTCTAAGCAAACAGGGAAATATTTTCCCCTCAGGGACAGTAGTCCGGTCACTTGTGCAAAAATCATTTTAATGCTCTTTGCTTTTTCTTTTTAACTTTCTAACAGTGTTCACATACAACCCTCCCCACTCTATGTTTCTACATTTTTTCCATGAATAAAGCAGATAACATGTTCGTGCTTAGGGCTTTGCGAGAAGTTCAACTCAACGTTAAGGTCAGGAGTAGCCATGAATGACTCACTGAAGAAGTTAACTATCATTTGTACAGTGCTTGAAAATTCACCTGGCAATTTTTATAACCATACTCTCATTTCATCTTCACACAGCTCCAAAAGGCATTATACCCATTTTATAGATGAGGAAACTGAGGCTCAGAGAGGTGAATTAGCTCATTAAGTTGCCACAAGTAGACTTAAACCCCCAAATAATCCAACTCAAGTAACAATAAGCACTTTGCATACAGTGTCTCATTTAATTTTTTAAAAAAATCCACGAGGTACATTTTGCTGCTGTTGTTAAATTCCATTTTGGGGAGAAATAGACCACCAGACCTTTCTTCCTAGTCTGTCTTTCCTAGTTGCTGAAACCTGTTCGGCAACACACAAGCCTCCACTGACAGACTGTGGTGCTTGCACATGAAGTGCACTGGACAGGGATCAAACCCAGGTATCCTGCATAGAGGGCGAGAATTCTACCACTGACCCACCACTGCACTCCCATTTACAAACAAAGAAATCGAGGTTTAGAGGGTGTCTTAGTTTCCTAGGGCTGCAGGAACAAAGTACCACAAAGTAGGTGGCTGAAAACAACAGAAATGTATTGTCCAGAGATGAAAAGGTAAGGGGGCAGGGAAACCAGAGTACTAGAAATGGCACAACCAGAATAGAATGAGTAAGAATAATGTCACATTGTGAAAAATGTAACCAATGTCTTTGAATAATTTGTATAGAAATTGTTAAATGGGAACCGAATTTGCTATGTAAACTTTCACCTTGAACACAATAAAATACTAATTAAAAGAAGAAGAAACGTATTGTTTCACAGTTCTGGAGAGTATTAGGCTGAATTGAACGTATCAGCAGGGCCGTGCTCTCCTTGAAGGCTCTAGGGGAAAATCTTTCTTGGCCTCTTCCTAGCTCTGGTGGTTCCTGGCAATCTTTGGCGTTCCTTGGCTTGCAGATACTTCACCCCAGTCTCTATGTCTGATGTCACCCGGCCGCCTTCCCCTGTGTCTGTGTCTCTTCTCCTCTTTTTATAAGAACACCAGTAATATTGGATGAGGACCTACCCTACTCTGGTATGACCTCATGTTAACTGATAACATCTTTGAAGACCCTATTTCTAAACAAGGTCATGTTTATAGAAACATGGGGTTAGGACTTGAATGTATCTTTTCAAACCTGCTGCCGTTAAGTCAATTCTGACTAATAGCAACCCTATAGGCCAGAGTAGACTGCTCCATAGGTCTTCGAGGCTGTAATCTTTATGGAAACAAACTGCTCATCTTTATTCTGCCGAGTGGATGGTGTGTTCAAACCACTTAAGCACTTAACGACCAGTTCACTAGAGCTCCTTCAACATACCCTTTAGGAGAAAAATCAATCCATAATACAGGGTTTAATAAATTGCTAAGATTCAAACCCAGACCCGACCCACTGAAAAGCTGCATCCAAATGCACAGCCTCCCCCAGGCCCCACTGGCTCTGACAACACCACATCTGGACTAGGTGAGAAGCCAGGGCCGAGCATGGGCCACTGAACGGACAGCGGTCAGATCCGCCCCAGCTGAAAAGCCTGCGCCTGCCAAGCCAGCTCTCGGGATGAACTACTTCCTGGCCTTCGTCGTTCAAAAGTGCTGAGGCAGCCTGGACAGAAGCCCAAATGCTGAGATAAAGGCACCCAAATGACAAAACGCCAGCGTAAGCTGCTGTCTGTTGGCCTCCCTGGCTGAAAACTTAGGGGCCCCCATGTTCACAAAGACACTGCAGACAGAAAGAAACAGCTGGTAAGCAGGGCGGTCCCAGCATCTCCCTCTACCCACTGCAGCCAACACATGTGGTAGCTCCCCATCCCTCCCATGTGGGGGGTGGACCAATGCCCATGTCAGGAAGGCAGCTGGTCCGTGGTCCATTCCTTCACTGGATGCTGAGGGCAGTCTTGGCATCTCTTACCAGCCCTAAGCACCCTCTTTCAACCTCCTCTAAAGACAAAACTCCCATTTAAAGGTTAATCAAAATCCTGACCACGAATGAAAAAGAGAACAAAAAAACTCTGTTAATTAAAATCTCAAAAGATGCCAATGGTAACAGTCTGCAGATGCTTTCTGCCTATGCTAATCTGATGGGGGAGACCAGACATTGGAGAGCAATACAAGAGACACAGGTGCTATGTTTAGGCTGAGAGCATGTAGTCCATTGGAATGAGGAATATTTTTAAATTCCTGAAATCAGAAGCTTTGGAGGTAATTAAATAATTAAGAAGCAAGGCTTTCCCATCCTTCCCAAGACAGGTAAGTTTCCCACTATCTTCCCTGTGTAATAGGCTCTCCAAAAAATCAGCGTCTCCATTCAGTCAGCAAATATTGAGCACCTACTAAGGGTTGGCAGTTTGAACTCAGTCATACTGTGGAAGAAAAGCCTGGCAATCTCCCTCGACATCCAGTTTTCCTAGATTCATACTTCATAAATTCCATGCTCTAATTATTAATGGATGTTTGCAGCTCTTTCTTCTCATTTTGAGTCGTGCCACGTCAGCAAATGACGGTCCCGAAAGCTTTACTCCATCCACGTCATTAAGGTCCGACTCCACTTTGAGGGGGCAGCTCTTCCTCAGTTGATCTTGAGTGCTTTCCAACCTGAGAGGCTCATCTTCCAGCATTATATTAGACTATGTTCCACTGCAGTATATCAGATGAACCCCCCTGCCCCCGCAAAGGTTGGAAGGCACTCAAAAGATGACTGGGGAAGAGCTGCCCCCTCAAAGTAGAGTCGACCTTAATGACGTGGATGGAGTAAAGCTTTCGGGACCTTCATTTGCTGACGTGGCACGACGCAAAATGAGAAGAAACAACTGCAAACATCCATTAATAATCAGAACCTGGAATATACGAAGCATAAATCTAGGAAAATTGGAAATTGTCAAAAATGAAATGGAATGAATAAACATTGATATCCTAGGCATTAGTGAGCTGAAATGGATGGGTATTGGCCATTTTGAATCAGACAATCATATTGTCTACTGTGCTGGGAATGACAACTTGAAGAGGAGTGGTGTTGCATTCATCGTCAAAAAGAACATTTCAAGATCTACCCTGAAGTACAATGCTGTCAGTGATAGGAAAATATCCATACGCCTACAAGGATGACCAGTTAATACGACTATTATTCAAACTTACACACCAACCACTAGGGCCAAAGATGAATAGAAGATTTTTATCTACTGCTGCAGTCTGAAATTGATCGAACATGAAATCAAGATGCATTGATAACTACTGGCGATTGGAATGCAAAAGTTGGAAACAAGAAGGATCAGTAGTTGGAAGATATGGCCTTGGTGATAGAAACAATGCTGGAGATCGAATGATAGAATTTTGCAAGACCAATGGCTTCTTCCTTCTTTCACCGACATAAACAGTGACTATACACATGGACCTCGTCAGGTGGAACACACAGAAATCAAATTGACTACATCTGTGGAAAGAGACGATGGAAAAGCTCAATATCATCAGTCAGAACAAGGTCAGGGGCCGACTGTGGACCAGACCATCAATTGCTCATATGCAAGTTCAAGCTGAAACTGAAGAAAATCAGAGCAAGTCCATGAAAGCCAAAATATGACCTGAGTATATCCCACCTGAATTTAGAAACCACCTGAAGAACAGATTTGACGCATTGAACACTAGTGACTGAAGACCAGATGAGTTGTGGAATGACATCAAGGACATCATACATGAAGAAAGCAAGAGGTCATTGAAAAGACAGGAAAGAAAGAAAAGACCAAGATGGATGTCAGAGGAGTCTCTGAAACTTACTCTCGAACGTCGAGTGGCTAAAGCAAAAGGAAGAATTGATGAATTAAAAGAACTGAACAGAAGATTTCAAAAGGTGGCTCAAGAAGACAAAGTAAATTATTATAATGACATGTGCAAAGAGCTGGAGATGGAAAACCAAAAGGGAAGAACACGCTCGGCATTTCTCAAGCTGAAAGAACTGAAGAAAAAATTCAAGCCTCGAGTTACAATAGCGAAGGATTCCATGGGGAAAATATTAAATGACGCAGGCAGCAGCAAAAGAAGATGGAAGGAACACACAGAGTCATTATACCAGAAAGAATTAGTTGATATTCAGCCATTTCAAGAGGTAGCATACGATCAGGAACTGGTGGTACTGAAGGAAGAAGTCCAAGCTGCTCTGAAGGCATTGGTGAAAAACAAGGCTCCAGGAATTGATGGAATATCAATTGAGATGTTTCAACAAACAGATGCAGCACTGGAGATGCTCAGTCATCTATGCCAAGAAATATGGGAGACAGCTTCCTGGCCAACTGACTGGAAGCGATCCATATTTATGCCTATTCCCAAGAAAGGTGATCCAACCGAATGTGGAAATTATAGAACAATATCATTAATATCACATGCAAGCAAAATTTTGCTGAAGATCATTCTAAAACAGCTGCGGCAGTATATTGACAGGGAACTGCCAAAAATTTAGGCTGGTTTCAGAAGAGGACATGGAACCAGGGATATCATTGCTGATGTCAGATGGATCCTGGCTGAAAGCAGAGAATACCAGAAGGATGTTTACCTGTGTTTTATTGACTATGCACAGGCATTGGACTGTGTGGATCATAACAAATTATGGATAACACTGTGAAGAATGGGAATTCCAGAACACTTAATTGTGCTCATGAGGAACCTTTGCATAGATCAAGAGGTAGTTGTTCAGACAGAACAAGGGGATACTGATTGGTTTAAAGTCAGGAAAGGTGTGTGCCAGGGTTGTATTTTTTCACCACACCTATTCAATCTGTATGCTGAGCAAATAATCCAAGAAGCTGGACTATATGAAGAACGGGGCATCAGGATTGGAGGAAGACTCATTAACAACCTGCGTTATACAGATGACACAACCTTGCTTGCTGAAAGCGAAGAGGACTTGAAGCACTTACTAATGAAGATCAAAGACCACAGCCTTCAGTATGGATTGCACCTTAGCATAAAACAAAAATCCTCACAACTGGACCAATGAGCAATATCATGATAAACGGAGAAAAGACTGAAGTTGTCAAGGATTTCATTTGACTTGGATCCACAATCAACAGCCATGGAAGCAGCAGTTAAGAAATCAAAAGACACATTGCATTGGGTAAATCTGCTGCAAAGGACCTCTTTAAAGTGTTGAAGAGCAAAGATGTCATCTTGAAGACTAAGGTGCACCTGACCCAAACCATCGTATTTTTAATAGCATCATATGAATGTGAAAGCTGGACAATGAATAAGGAAGACCAAAGAAGAGTTAGATGCCTTTGAATTGTGTTGGCAAAGAATATTGAATGGACTGCCAAAAGAACGAACTAATCTGTTTTAGAAGAAGTACAGCCAGAATGCTCCTTAGAGGCAAGGATGGCGAGACTGCGTCTTACATACTTTGGACATCTTGTCAGGAGGGATCAGTCCCTGGAGAAGGACATCATGCTTGCCAGAGTACAGGGTCAGTGGAAAAGAGGAAGATCCTCAACGAGGTGGATTGACACAGTGGCTGCAACAATGACTTCAAGCCTAACAACGATTGTAAGGATGACTCAGGACCTGGCAGTGTTTCGTTCTGTCATGCATAGGGTCACTATGAGTCGGAACCGACTCGACGGCACCTAACAACAGCAACAACATGTTCCACTGCTATTCATAAGGTTTTCACTGGCCAATTTTTTCAGAAGTAGACCCAGGTCTTTTTTCTAGTCTTAGTCTGGAAGCTCCACTGAAACATGTCCACTATGGGTGACCCTGCTGGTATTTGAAATACCAGTGGCATAGCTTCCAGCTTCCAGCAGCACGCAAGCCACAGTATGACAAATTAGCGGACAAATGGAGGACAGACTAAATAAGTAAGGTGAAAGGATACAACGCTGAGGCACACCTTTCCTGATTTTAAACCACACAGTATCCCCTTGTTCTGTTTGAACGACTGCCTTTCGGTTTATATACAGGTTCCTCATAAGCACAACTAAGTGTTCTGGAACTCCCATTCTTTGCAATGTTATCCATAATTTGTTATGATTCACACAATCAAATGCTTTTGCATAGCCACAGGGAAACATCTTTCTGGAATTCTCTGATTTCAGCCAACAGTCATCTGACCTCAGCAATGATATCCCTGGTTCCATGTCCTCTTCTGAATCTGGATAGAATTTCTGGCAATTCCTTGTCAATGTAATGCTGCAATTGTTTCTGAATTATCTTCAGGAAAATTTTACCTGTGTGTGATATTTATATCTTTCGATAATTTCCACATTCTGTTGGATCACCTCTCTTTGGAATGGGCCCAAATACGAATCTCTTCCAGTTGGTTAGCTAGGTAGCTGCCTTTCAAATTTCTTGGCATAGATGAGTTGGCACTTCCAGCGTTAATCCATTTGTTGAGATATCTCAACTGATAACTCTGTCAATTCCTGGAGCCTTGTTTTTCGCCAATGCCTTCAGTGCGGCTTGGACTTCTTCCTTCAATACCACAAGTTCTTGATCGTATGCCACCTCCTGAAATGGCTGAATGTTGACCAATTCTTTTTGGTACAGTGACTTCATGTATTCCTTCCATCTTGTTTTGATGCTTCCTGTGTCATTCAATATTTTGCCCACAGAATCCTTCAATATTGCAACCGTTATCTTCTGTAAAGATAACACCCTCGGAAACCCTATGGGTTTTACTCTGTCTTACAGGTTCGCTGTGAGTCATAATTGACTAGACAGCTATGGGTTTGGTTTTAGAAGTTAATGAGCCCTGGTGGCGCAATGATTAAGTGCTTGGCTGCTAACCAAAAGGTCAGTGGTTTGAATCCACCAGCTGCTCCGCCAGAGAAAAGACCCAGCCATCTTCTCCCATAAAGATTACAGCCCTATGGGGCAGTTCTATTCTGTCCTATAGGATTGCTACAAGTAGGAATCAACTCAATGACACACAATAAGGGGCTAAGGAGTGGAACTGGAGCAAGGAGAATTGGCTGTAAACAGCTAAGAACGTTGGCTAACGAGGCTGACCAGTGAAACACCTTTGTAACTCCCAAGTGCATAAAAATTACAAGTTGCCATCAAGTTCATGATGACTTATGACAACCCCACGTGTGTCAGATTAGAACTGTGCTCCAAGGGTTTTCAATGGTTGATTTTTCAGAAGTAGATCACCAGGCCTTTCTCCTACGGAGCCTCCAGGGGGACTCAAACCTCCAAACTCTGAGTTAGCAGCCAAGTATATCAACCATTTGCACCACTCAGGGTCTCTCCCAAGTGCATTAAAAAAAAAAAAAGAGTTGGCATCAAGTTGTTTCTGACTTATAGTGACTCTACAGGACAAAGTAGAACTGCCCTATAGTGTTTCCAAGGAGCAGCTGGTAGATTCGAACTGCAGCCCTTTTGGTTAGTAGCTGAGCTCCTAACCACTGCATGGGAGCTGCATAATTGTGTCCTTGAAGCACTGAAGGCACACTGCTCTGTAATGTCAAAGAATGTGACCACTAGTCGCAGGTGATATCCTCCAGGAATGGTGCAGGTGTGAGCAGGGAGTGACCAGCTCTATGGGTGAGAGGGTTACAAGGGACTGAGGTTAAAAGAAAAAATCCTGGGGTTCCATTTTTTTTGCAATCACATTCACATTGAGGAATGGGGGCTATTTTTCGGACTTTTGGCCCACCAATGCCCTTATGTTTATAAAAGGGAAAGGTATAAGAGGTGGTTTAATGTAACACATATTGAAATTTTATTGGCCGTCTCCTGAAAATGAAGCCCTGACATTTCTTAGGTTTAAGTGTGTCCTTCTCCACAGAGAGGGAGCTTGTGCACACAGGTTGATATTCTCAGGTAGAAGCAGAATCTTCTAATACTCGAATCTCGTCGAGCAGGGAGACGGCACTTGTTCCTGATGGTAAATAAATCTAGATTCGCTGCTAGCTGGCAAGAAGCAGGTCAGAAATTCAGAGTTGTAGTTCCCTGGCCTGGGCAGATGTGCTTGAACATGAGCCATAAACCTCCATCACTTATCTCGACAGACAGAAAATTGGAATTTTGGAGGAAAGTTTTGCATCAAGCACTCGGATCCAATAAATAGTCCCAGTCCTTGCTAGCCTCCTGAACACTTGGACTTCACTTAGCAGGTTGTCAAATGATGCTCAGCACTGGACCCCTGGACAATGTGTCAACCAGAGCCATCTGGTTGCTCACCCCCAGTTTCTATACCATGTTTTTTCTTTTTTCTCCCTGTCTTAGTTTCTTAGTGCTGCTGTAACTGAAATATCACAAGTGGTGGCTTTAACAGACAGACATTTACTTTCTCACAGTTTAGGAGCCTTTGTTGTCGTTGTTCGGTGCCATCAAGTCGGTTCTGACTCATAGTGACCATATATACAACAGAACAAAACACTGCCTGGTCCTGCACCATCCTCAAAATCATGGCTATGCTTGAGCCCATTGTTGTAGCCACTGTGTCAATTCATCTTGTTGAGGGTCTTCCTTTTTTTTGATGACCCTCTGCCTTACCAAGCATGATGTCATTATTCTGGGAGTCTGAACTCAGGGTGCTGGCTCTAGAGGAAGGTGTTGTCTTTCTGTTGGCTCTGAATGAAGCCCTTGGTCTCTTTTCAGCTTCTGTTCCTTGTTTCCTTTGTGATCTTCATGTTGCATGACATCTATCTTCTCCCATCTGTGTTCCCTTGCTACTGTGCCTGATCTGCTCCTTTCATATCGTTAAAGCAATTGGCTTAAGCACACCCTACACTGATATGGCCTCATTAACATAAGAAAAAAAGCCCCACTCCCAAATGAGATTACATTCACAGGTACAGGGTTTAGGACTTACAACACATATTTTGGGGGGACACTTCAGTAATGCAAACACAGATCAACTTAAGCAAAGTTCCTTGGTGCCAAGATTGTGAGAAGGCAGTAAAAGAGAACATCTTAGGCTGGGTTCTCTAGAGAAGCAAAACCAGTAAAGCATATAAATGTATAGAGAAATTTATATCAAGGAAACGGCTCACAAGGTTGTAGAGGCTGGAACGTCTCAAGTGCTCGGGTCAGGCTGGAGGCTTTTCCCAACTCACGTAGCTGCAGGCATTGGTGAGCCCGAAATCAGCAGGTCAGACAACAGGGCTCTGGCTCACAGGCTGCAGAGACTGGCGAATTCCAAGATCGACAACCAAGACAGCAAGTAAGCTGTTAGCTCAGATTTAAAGAATTGGAGGTCAAATGAACAGAAGCCAGCTGCAGGATCCAGAGGGAGCAAAAGCCCACAAGCTTTGCCAGGAAGTCCACCTGTATTGGATGCAGTCCATGCCCCCAAGGAAACTCACCTTCAGCTGACTGGCTGCTCACAGTAGATTCCATCATGGAGGTGATCACATTATATCAAATCTCATCATGGAGGTAACTGCATCATTGTACAACTGCCAAACTACTGAGAATCATGGCCCAGCCAAGGTGACACACAATCTTAATGATCACAGAGAGTGAATAAGAACACAGACTCTTAAATAAGTTCAATTCCTGGCTCTGCTACTTACCAATTATGTGGCTTTGAGCAAGGCTGAATCCTCTGTGTCTCAGGATAATGTATGTAATTAGATAAGATCAAGCACATAGTAGGCACTTAGTAAACATTAGTTGTTGTTTTGTGTTTTATTATATTGGAAGCACTGGGTTAAATAAGATGTGACCTCTCATCAGGGGCTTAAAAGCTAGTATGTGAGTATAATGGATAGAATTGTGTCCCTTCAAAAAGATATGTTAATGAACTAACTCCTGGTACCTGTGAATGGGACCTTGTTTGGAAACAGGGTCTTTGAAGATGTTGGTTAAGTTAATATGAGGTCATACTGAAATAGAAACAAACAAACAAACCTGTTGCTGTCGAGTTGATTCCAACTCATAGTGACCCTATAGGACAGAGTAGAACTGCCCCACTGGGTTTCCAAGGAGCACCTGGTGGATTCGAACGAACACCCTTTTGGTTAGCAGGTATAGCTCTTAACCACTACACCACCAAGTAGGGTGGGTCCTAATTCCACCTGAGTGATGGTTGTCCTTGTAAAAGAGAAGAGACACAGAGAGACAGACAGTGACTCTACAGCTGAAAGTCAAGGAACACCTGGAACTACCAGAAGCTAGGAGAGAGACCTGGAACAGATTCTCCCTCAAAGCTTCAGAAGGAATCGACACTGCCGACATCCTGATCTTGGACTTCCAGCCTCCAGAATTGTGAGACAATAAATTTCTATTCTTATAAGCCGCCCACTTTGTGGTACTTTGTTACAACCACCCTAGGAAATTAATACAATGAGTTAAACAGACACTGAAATAATTGTAATATAAGGCAAAATGCTATAATCAGTATATGGAAAATGTGTCCTGAGACCTGTGATAAAAAAAAAAAAAAAAAGACAAAGATAGCTGCAAATTCTTTGTCACTGTCTCCATGGAAAGCTGGAGTCTAGTTCCTCCCCTGAATCTGCTCTGGTCTCATGACCTGCTTGACCCATGAATGCAGCTGAAACAACTTTGTGTCACTTCCAAGGCTAGATCAGTGGAAGTCTTGCAGCTTCCTTCTGATTGTCTTGGGAAGTTCCCGTTTAGAACTGAGCGTCCATGGGAGATGTCACATATAGGCGCTTCAGCTGACAGCCCCAGCCAAGCTCCCAGCCAACAGCTGGCATCGCCTGTCAGTGTTGAGCCCAGTCATGTCTCCAGACGACTTCACCTGTCCCAGCGCCCAAATACACTTTGTGAAGCAGAACACTCAGTCAACTTACAGAATAACGAGAGATGCAAATTTCGTTCCAAGACTTAAGTTTTGGATTAGTTAGTCATGCAGAAATAGATAATTCAAAGAGGAATTTAGGAGTTTCTGTTGTTGTTAGGTGCCATCGAGTCAATTTTCAACTTAGCAACCCCATGTGACAGAGGACAACTGCCCCACAGAGTCTCCTAGGCTGTATCTTTATGGGAGCAGATCACCAGGTCTTTTCCCCCATGGAGCCACTAGGTGGGTTCGAACCATCAACCTTTTAGTCAGCAGCCAAGCACTTAACCATTGCACCACTAGAGCTTCTTGAGTTTAGGAGAGAAGAGTTCAAGTCAAGTGATCATGCAACTTTTCCTAGCAGAATTGGGGTATGAGATGGTCCTTGGAGGCCTGGACTGTGAAAAGTCATTCCAGGTAGAGGGAATTTAGAGCTGCCACAACAAAGTACCACAAACTGGGTGTCTTAAATCACTAAAAATTTATTGTGTCACAGTTCCAGAGGCTTGAGATTTGAAATCAAGGTGTTTGCATGGTTGGTTCCTACTGGAGGCTCTGAGGGAGAATCCGTTCCATGTGTTTCTCTTAGCTTCTGGTGTTGCTGGCAATCCTTGGCATTCCTTGGCTTGTAGACCCATCATTCCAATCTTTGCCTCCATTGTCATACAACATTCTCCCTCTGTGTCTGTTTCTCTTCTCCTCATAAGATCAGCAGTCATACTGGATTAGGGCCCACGCTACTCCAGTGCGACTTCATGTTAACTAATTACATCTGCTAAGACTCTGTTTCCAAATAAACTCACATCCACAGGGACCAAGGGTTAGGACTTGAGCATGTCTTTTTTTGGCGGGGGGTGGAGCGGGAGATACAGAGCAACTCTTATCTAGAGGCTTTATGGGAAATAATGAGACTTTGTGGGTAAGGGGAGGTCCCTGGTGGTACAAACAATTTGTATTCCTCTACTAACCTAACAGTTGGAGGTTTGAACCTACTCAGGTGCACTGTGAAATAAAGGCCTGGTGATCTGCTTCCTAAATATTACAGTCAAAAAAACCCCATGGATATACAAGGCAAGGTCATGGAAGCTCCATAGACACATCCAAACTCCCTGAGGGACCACATTACTGGGCTGAGGGCTGTGGGCTCCTTGGTCTCGGGGAACATGTAGCTCAACTGGCATAACATAGTCTGTAAAGAAAATGTTCTACGTTCTACTTTGGTGAGTAGCGTCTGGGGTCTTAAAAGCTTGTGAGCGGCCATCTAGGATACTCCACTGGTCTCACCCCTTTGGGAGCAAGGGATAATGAAGAAAACTAAAGATACAAGGGCAAGATTAGTCCAAAGGACTAATGGACCACATCTACCACAGCCTTCACCAGACTGTGTCCAGTACAACTAGATGGTGCCCAGCTACCACCACTGACTGCTCTGACGAGAATCACAATAGAGGATCCTGGACAGAGCTGGAGAAAAATGTAGCACGAAATTCTAACTCACAAAAAAGGACCAGACAGAGACTGGAGAAACCCCAGGAGTATGGCCCCTGGAAACTCTTCTAGCTCAGTAATGAAGTCACTCCTGAGGTTCACCTTTCAGCCAAAGATTAGGCAGGTCCATAAAACAAAACGAGACTAAGGGGGCATACCAGCCCAGGGGCAAGGACTAGAAGGCAGGAAGGGACAGGAAAGCTGGTAATGGGGAACCCAAGGTCGAGAAGGGAGAGCATTGACACGTCATGGGGTTGTTAACCAAGGTCATAAAACAATATGTGTACTAACTGCTCAGTGAGGAGCCAGTTTGTTCCGTAAACCTTCATCTAACGTACAATAAAACAAACCAAAAAAAAATCATGGAGTAGTTCTTCTCTGCAACACACACGGTCACCATGAGTTGGGATTGATGGCAACAGGTTTTGTTTTGGTTTTTTTTTTTTTTTTTTGGTTTATGGGCAAGGGAGAAATGAATCTATAGAAAAAATGGGAAGCGCAGAGCAGCTGGACCTCACAGAGACTGGAAGTAGAAGGCTGTTCACAATGTCCTCCCACCAACCCAAAAAAACCTGTTGCCCTAACTGGAATGTAAGCTCCACCAGGGCGCAGTTTTTGTCTAATGCTTAGAATAGTGTCTGGCACATAGTAGGTGCTCAACAAAAATTATAGAAAAGAAAAATGAATGAATAAATGAATCCCAGGCAGTCCTGGGATCCTGTTATCTCTCAGCCAGGGATTTGTAGATCTTCATTTCAATTCTCCTCCATCACTCTCTGCTTCCTGCTATTCCCTCCCCATCCACTCAGTATAGCTTTCTTCTCATAACTTCTGCTGACTCATAACCACGGCTTACTCACAGTCCCTCTTTTGCTGCCACCGCCTCCCTCCGCACATCTGTTCGGCTTCTGCTTCCTCTGCCAACTTCCTGAAGCTCCCTGACTCTCCAGTTCAAACTCCGGAGGCAGGAGATTCGATCGGGTAAGCTCATTCCTCATTTAAGCAGAGATTTCAACCTTTAACAGCCTCTGGGTTGGGTGTTGTGTTAGTTTCTTGGGCTGCTGTAACAAATTATCACAAACTGGTGGCTGAAAACAACAGAAATTTATTCTCTCACAACTTTGGAGGCCAGAAGCTCAAAATCAAGGTGTTGGCAGGTTGGATCCTTCTAGAAGGTCTGAGGGAGAATTCATTCAATGAGGAAGACTCTATTCCATGCCTCTTTCCTAGCTTCTGGTGGTTGCAGGCAATTCTTGGAGTTTGTTGGCTTGTGACTGCCCTTCAATCTCTACTTCATCTTCACGTGGCCTTTTCCTCAGGGTCTCTGTCTCAAATATCCCTTTCCTTTTCCTTATAAGGACACCAGTCTTTAGATTTAGGGCCCATTCTAAACACTTGACCATGAGCCAAAAGGCTGGCATTTCAAACCTACCAGAAGTGCCTCAGAAGACAGGCCAGGCAATCTCCTTCCAAAAGGTCACAGCCTTGAAAAACCTACGAAGCAGTTCTATTCTGCACATATGGGGTCGCCATGAGTTGGAATTGACTGATGGCAACTAACAGCAGTTACATCCAGGATGATCGCATCTTGACATTACACCTGCAAAGACTTTATTTCCAAGTAAGGTCACATTCACTTTTTGGAGTATACTATTCAGCTCATTACAGATGTCCACCCTGATCCAATCAACAATGGCCAAAGGCACAGAACATGGCAATCTAGACCTGTTGTTATTGTTGGCTGTCGTCCAGTAAGCACCTGATTGATCGCAGCCCCATGCACAACAGAGCAAAATGCTGCCCTGCCCTGTGCCATCCCCATTATTGGTTGCAGATCAGACCATTGTGATCTATAGGGTTTTCGCTGGCTTAATTTTGGAAGCAGATCACCAGACATTTCTTTCTAGTTTGTCTTAGTCTGCAAGCTCCACTGAATCCTGCATCCCAGAAACATGCAAGCCTCCACTGACAGGTGGGTGGTAGCTTCACGTGAGGTTAATTGGCCAGCAATCAAACCCAGATCTTCTGCATGGAAGGCACAAATTCTACCACTAAACAACTACTGTCCCCCAACCTAGACCTAACCATTGCTGTCGAGTTTATTCCAACTCATAGCGACACTATGGGACAGAGTAGAACTGCCCTATGAGGTTTCTAAGAAGCAGCTAGTGAATTTGAACTGCTGACCTTTTGGTTAGTAGCTGATCTCTTTTTTTTTTTTTTTAATTAAATCTTTTTTTTTTAATTGTACTTTAGATGAAGGTTTATAGAACAAACTAGTTTCTCATTAAACAGTTAGTACACACATTGTTCCATGATATTGGTTAACTACCCCACGACATGTCAACACTCTCCCTTCTCAACCCTGGATTCCCTACTACCAGTTTTTCTAGTCCCTGCCCCAGGGCTGGTGTGCCGCTTTAGTCTTGTTCTGTTCCATGGGCCTGTTCAATCTTTGGCTGAAGGGTGAACCTCAGGAGTGACCTAATTACTGTGCTGAAAGGGTGTCCGGGGGCCATACTCTCAGGGTTTCTCTAGTCTCTGTTAGGCCCCCAAGTCTGGACTTTTTTTTTTTAGTTAGAATTTTGTTCTACATTTTTCTCCAGCTCTGTCTGGGACCCTCTATTGTGATCCCTGTCAGAGCAGTCAGTGGTGGTAGCTGTGCTAGACTCAGTCTGGTGGAGGCCGTGGTAGATGTGGTTCATTAGTCCTTTGGACTAATCTTAGCCTTGTATCTTTAGTTTTCTTCCTGCTTCCTTGCTCCCGAAGGGGTGAGACCAGTGGAGTATCCTAGATGGCCACTCATAGGCTTTTAAGATCCCAGACAAAGTAGCCAATCTATTAAACACTGTACCATCAGGGCTCCGACCTAGACCTAGAGAAGTATTATTTCAATCAGCAGAGGCACATGGAGACAGCAGGCACCTCCAGTGACCTGCTAACCATAGCCTGAGTGCCAGCATGAGTAATTCTCACTTCAGGGGGACACAGAAGGCTTTTGAGCAGAGCAATGATTTGGCCTATGTTTTCAAAAGATAACCTTGGCTATCTATTTTTTTTTTTTTTTTTGTGCTTTAAGTGAAAGATTACAAATCAAGTCAGTCTCTCACACAAAAATTTATATATGCCTTGCTATATACTCCTAATTGCTCTCCCCCTAATGAGATGGCACATTCCTTCCCTCCACTCTCTCTTTTCATGTTTATTCAGCTAGCTTCTGACCCCCTCTGCCCTCTCATCTCCCCTCCAGATAGGAGATGCCAACATAGTCTCACGTGTCTACTTGATCCAAGAAGCTCATTCTTCACCAGCATCATTTTCTGTACCATTGTCCAGTACAATCTCTGTCTGAAGAGTTGGCTTTGGGAATGGTTCCTGTCTTGGGCTAACAGAAGGTCTGGGGACCATGAACACCGGGATCCTTCTAGTCTCAGTCAGACCATTAAGTCTGGTCTTTTAATGAGAATTTGGGGTCTGCATCCCACTGCTCTCCTGCTCCCTCACGGGTTCTCTGTTGCGTTCCCTGTCACAGCAGTCATCGACTGCAGCCGGGCAACATCTAGTTCTTCTGGTCTCAGGCTACCTTGGCTATCTTTTGATTGAGACAGTTTAGTGAAGGAAGAGAATGGAAAATGGGAGACCTATCAGGAAACCACAGCCAGGGAGAGCTGCTGAAGCCTCAAACCAAGGATGTGGCAGTGAGAATGGAGAGAAGCAAACAGGAGCAAGTGGGTTGTGCTGGTTAATTTTATGTATCAGGTTGGCTAAGCTATGGTTCCTGGTGGTTCTGCCAAACATTAGACTAGTTGTGTTCTATAATGTAATCTAATGCAATGCAATGTAGTCACTTTCCATAATGTAATGTAATCTAACGTAATCAGTCTGTTGAAAGGAGAGTTCTTTAAAGTGTGGTCTGCCTTCAGACTACAGATATTTTGGCAGAGCTCTTTCTCTCTTTCAGCTCTGCGCTCTTCTTGTCACCTGATCTACAGATTTAGGGATGCAAGCCAGCAGAGATCTCCAGCCTGCTGCCTAACCAGTGGATTCTGGACTTGTTAGCCCCCAAAATTGCATGAGCCAATTCACTGAAATAAATCTCTCTCTCTATATATATATATATATGTATCACTGGTTCTGTTTCTCTAGAGAACGCTGACTAAGACATGAGTCTTAAACCTGAAGATATTGACCAAGCATGTGAGGTTGGAGTTCAGCAGAGAGGCTGGATAGAGACACCTAGCCCTGGCAGTCATAAAGATATTAGTCAAAACTGTGAAGTGTGTAGTGTGACAGAAGATAAGATAAGATGGACATCTGGGGAATTCTCTCACATGTAAAGGGCAGATGAAAGAAGAAACACTTGAAAAACTATGTAAATCAAAAATATTTACACAGATGGGTGGAGACTCAGAGAGTCACTTGCTGCTGTTGAGTCTATTCTGACTCATAGTAACCCTACAGGACAGAGTAGAACTGCCCCATAGTGTTTCCAAGGAGTGCCTGGTATATTCGAACTGCTGACCTTTTGGTTAGCAGCCATAGCTCTTAACAACTATGCCACCAAGGTTTCCCAGAAAGTCACAGGACCCCATATAAACAGGGAAGCATTTCCCCTACTCACTCTCTTATTCTCAAACGTACAGGTTCAAACTGAAAGGAGGAACACAGATACTTGTACACCATTGTTCACTGCAGCACTATTCACAATAGCTAAAAGGTGGGAACAGCCTAAATGTCCACCAACAGACGAATGGATAAACAAAATGTGGTATATACATACAATGGAATATTGTTGTTGTAGTTCTCTTAGTTGCTGTGGAGTTGGCTCCAAATCATGGCGACCTTGTGTATAACAGCACAAAATGTTGCCAGGTCTTGTGCTACCTTTGTGATCATTGGTATGTTTGAATCCATTGTTGCCACTATTGTGTCAATCCATCTCATTGGAGGTTTCCTTGGTTTTTGCTGACCCTCTACTTTACTAAACATAATGTTTTTTTCTAGCGATGACTAAGCCATGGTATTTTCAATCACCTCCTATGCATGCAAAAGCTGGACAATGAAAAAGGAAGACAGAAAAAGAACTGATACATTCGAATTGTGGTGGCGATGAAGAATACTGAACATACCATGAATTTCCAGAAGAATGAACAGATCAGTCTTTGGACATATCATCAGGAAAAACTAATCACTAGAAAAGGACATCATTTTCTTTTTTTAATGGAATATTGTTGTTGTTAGGTGTCTTTGAGTTGGGTCCAACTCATAGCAACCCTAGGCACAATAGAACAAAACACTGCCCAGTTCTGAGCCATCCTCACAATCGTTGCTATGCTTGAGCCCATTGTTGCAGCCACTGTGTCAATCCATCTCATTGAGGGTCTTCCTCTTTTTCACTGACCCTCTACTTTACCAAGCATGATGTCCTTCTCCAGGGACTGATTCCTCCTGACAACATGTCCAAACTATGTGAGATGCAGTCTCGTCATCTTTATTTTCAAGGAGCACTCTGTTTGCATAACCAGAATGGAATATTACTCAGCCATAAAGAGAAATAAAGTCCACATACATGCTACAACATGAATGAAACTTGAAAATATGCTGAGTGAACTAAGTCAGTCACAAGAGGACCAATATCATATGGTTCCACTTATGTATCTAGAACGGGTAAGTGTATAGAGACCAAAGTTTAATAGTGGGTATTAAGGGCTGGTGGGAAGAGGGCAGGGAAACAGAGGACATGAGCTTCTGTTAGGGGTGATGGAAAAATTGGGAAAAGAACAGTGGAGATGGTTGAGCAACACGATAAACATAATTAATGTTACTGAATTTTACATGTTAAGAACACTGAAATAGCAAATGTTTTGTTACATATCTATTTACCACAATTAAAAAAAAAAATAGAAAAGTACAGGTCCAGATAATCCTGCATTAAATCCCACCCTGTTCCATCCCCTTAGCTTCCAGTCTGACTATTTTTCTGCAGATAGTAACGACACTTCTTGGGAATCTACAATATCCTAAAATTACATCAGCTGGGCTGCAGTGCCACAATTAGTGGAGCTGCTGTCCCAGGAAACCCTCATCACCATTTTGCTTAGATCAGAGAGTGGATTAACTTTGATGTCTGTCTGAATCCTGTGCAAGACACCACTGGTGGTCTGCTCCCCACAGGCACTCAATCTTCACATTCAAGGGAAGAAGGAGAAAGTGCCAGATAGGAGTCCAAACCAATTTTTTGTTTTTCAGTGATTGAGATGAAAATATGCACCCCAGGACTCCCGACATATTTGACTTGCATCCTGTCTCCCTACATTCCTCGAGCTCTCTCTCCCTTTACACAAACACCTTCTCCTAGCCTCAAACCTCCTTTGGCTTCACAAACATTAGCACTGCTATGAAGCCCCAAGCCCTTCGTGTATGCCTTGTGTTGGAGGTAATTGTGTTCATTTCTATATCCACTAGGACCCCTTGTGGCATGCAACCCAAACAGACTTGGACTAACTTAAGCACACAGGGGTGTTACTGGAATAATACGGGGTGGCCCGCAGAATGTAATTTTGTCAGTTCGTTGTACTGTGGTGGCTTGCGTGTTGCCATTATGCTAGGAGCTATGCCACCAGTATTTCAAATATCAGCAGGGCCACCCATGATGGACAAGTTTCAACGGAGCTTCCAGGCTAAGACAGAGTAGGAAGGAAGGCCTATAATCTACTTCTGAAAACCTTATGGATCACAAAGGTACATTTTCCGATAGAATGCTGGGAGATGCAAACATACCTGTGATCGTGAAGATGGCACAAGATTGTCCAATGTTTACACAGGACCTTATACACAAGTTGCAGTTTACTCAATGGCAACTAACAACAACAGCAGAAAACGATGAATAATTAAACATTCAGGCTGCAAAGGCGAAAAACCAGGGAAGCTACAGGATTGCAGGCAAATGGGAGATATGCAAAAATATCATCAGGACATTAGCAATGGAAAAAATCCACTCCAACAGTGCTGTCTGTCCTTGTGTTCCAGTCCTCACCATCCTTATTTCTGGGAGACAGAAATCAATTAACCAGGTTGGTTCATGTGCACTCCTAGGCAACACAAAAAAACTTTCATTGCCATCGAGCCGATTCCAACTCATAGCGACCCTACAGGACAGAGCAGAACTGTCTCATAGGGTTTCTAAGAAGCGCCTGGTGGATTAGAACTGCTGACCTTTTGGTTAACAGCTGTAGCTCTTAACCACTACGCCACCACCTTTTCCAGGCAACACAAGCTTGCTGAATTTGCAAGACAGTGTAGATTGGTGGTTAAGAACAGATCTCTGGAGCCAAGCAACCTGAGCTCGAACCCCGGCTCTGCCACTTACTAGCCATGTGGCCACTGGCGAGTCTTTCTTGCTTGCGCCAGCTTCCTGATCTGAATATGAGGAAACTTAAGTATTTGTACACAGACATTGGTCGGTACTGCAGGAGTAAGCCAATGATAATGACTGGCACAAACAAATGTTCTACAAGTCTTGATATTGGTATTGATGACGAGTGCGTTGTTGTTTGCTGTTAGGTTGCAGTCGAGTGATTCTGACTCATGGCGACCCCATGTGTGCAGAGGAGAACTGCTCCATAGGGTTTTGAAGGCTATGATTTTCAGAAGCAGATCGCTCGGCTTTACTTCCTAGGTACCCCTTGTGGCACGCAAACCAAACAGACTTGGACTCCAAACTTTTGGTTAGTAGCCCAGCACGGCCCCTGATTTACAGTCCGACCAACAATGCCAAGCTGAGAGGTCATCCTCCAAAAAGAAATCAGATGCTAACATTAGGGGAGGCTGAGTGATCAAAAGGAAATTACAATCCACTGCCACATCTTATTCCTACGCCAGGAGGACAACAGGCTGTGCTATGCTACTCACTGCCGCATCCACCCGGCGTCTGCTTGGCTCCCGCCTGGGACAATGGACACGTTTGTCGAATACACAAATGTTGAACCATTCCTTTTTGTGTTCCCAAGCAGCTATTACAGTGCTTTGCCTGGAGTAAGCACACAATACATTTTTGTTGATTCAATTCACAGATTAGTAGAGAAATAAAACTTGAGTGAGTGTGGTTTTCTCAGAAATGGGCAGAAAACACAATGATCCAAAAGATGGACTTAAAAATTTGGTAGAACTTGGTGACAGGCAGTGGCAGGTAGCTGTTTTTTGGTGTGATAATGATAATCTGTACAAATGGCATAGATGGGCTAATCGTTTTTGCTGGTCAGGCTAAAGCCTTTTGATTAGCATTAAGGGGTCACAGAAACCATCACTTGTCACACCACTTTGAAGAGGGGGTGGCTCATCTGCCGTATGGGTCCTGGGCTGTGCCTTGGAGGTACTCTTTGTATCTCATCAGTCAGTACCAGCTGCCATCGAGTCAACTCTGGCTTGTGGTGATCCAATGTGTGTCAGAGTAGAATGGTGCTCCACAGGGTTTTCAATAGCTGATTTATCTAAAGTGGATTGCCAGGCCTTTCTTTCAAGGTGTTGCTGGGTGGGCTCAAACTTCCAACATTTTGGGTAAGAGTTGAGCGCATTAACTGTTTGCACCACACAGGGACTCTGGTACCTGACCAGGACACCCCGTTATCCTGGCACTCGCAGTACTGGCCCACAGAGGCACCATAAACAGGGCCATCCTACCAAGCTTGTTCATCAAGAAAGCAAGGAGTCATGGAGGAGCACTTCAGATGAGTCATCATGAGTCTCAGCCCTGGTCCTGGCTTAGTCAATGCTGTGTACCCTGAGAGGGAGTTCAGATCTCTGGCTCACAGTGACCTGGACAATAAAACAGGGTAAGCCTTGACTTGCAGCTTATGGGGATGTTAGCGAATAAGATCACATCTCTCTGTTGTAAAAGACCCAAACCCAGTGCCGTCAAGTCAATTCCTACTCATAGCGACCCTACAGGACAGACAGCAACTGCCCCATAGGGTTTCCGAGGCTGTACTCTTCATGTAAGCAGACTGCTGCATCTTACTCCCGTGGAGCGGCTGGTGGGTTCCAACCGCCGACCTTTTGGTTAGCAGCTGAAAGCTTAACTACTGCACTACCAAGGCTCTTATAAAAGACAGAGTCCAACATTCTTACTCATGTGAAGAGGAAATTTTACTGGCTCATGTTACCGAGAAGTCCAGGAGTAGGACTACTTCAGGTATGGCTGGCTTCAGGGGCTCAATAGAGCATTACAGTAGTTCCTGCTTATCCGTGGTTTCGCTTTCCATGGTTTCAGTTACCTGTGGTATGAAAATGTTAAATGAGTAGTGTGACTGCATTCATATAACTTTTATTACAGTACACTGTTATAATTGTCCTATTTTATTATTAGGTATTGTTATTAATCTCTTACTATGCCTAATTTATAACTTAAGCTTTATCATAGGTATGTATGTATGTATAGGACAAAACATAGTATACATAGTGTTTGGTACTATCCTTGGCTTCAGGCATCCGTGGGGGTCTTGGAACATATCCCTGTGGATAAGGGGGGACACTAGTTTGTCTCTAAACTTTCCTTCTGCTGTACTGACTTCATTCTCAGTCTCTAAATGGTGTCCTCTACGTCTCATCCTCTCAAGTTTTAGCCAGCTTTCATGGTTGGTCATGTGGCCAGGAGGGTGCCTATGGCTCGGGAGCTTGGCTAGGCTTGATTACACGATTACTCCCGGAACTCGGAGGCAGTAAGGATGAAAGGTAGGGGGCTAGACAGGGAAGGGCCCCAGCTCACTCCAGGGACTGACAGTGGGAGAGGAGTGCTTTCCCCAAAGATATTAGGATACCATAAACAGAAAAAGGAGCCCTGGTGGTACAGTGGTTAATAACTGGACTGCTAACTGAAAAGTCAATGGTTCAAACCCACCAGCCACTCCACAGGAGAAAGACGTAGCAGTCTGATCCCGTAAAGATTACAGCCTTGGAAACCCTAGGGTGCGGTTCTACTCTGCCTTATAGGGTCACTATGAGTTGGAACTGACTTAACAGCAGTGGGTTTGGTTTGGTTTGTTAACAGAAAAAAGAGCCTCTGGGCAGCGCAAAATGGTTAAGCATTTGACAAGTAACCAAAAGGTTGGCAGTTTGAAACCACCCAGAGATGCCTCAGAAGAAAGGCCTACAATCTGCTTCTGAAAGGTCACAGCCATGAAATTTCTATGGAAAGCATTTCTACTAGGTAACACATGGGGTCTCCATGAGTCAGAATCCATGGCAAGTGGTTTGGTTTTTATTAACAGAAAAAAGGGAAGTGGATGCTGGGTTGTTAAAATGACACACGTGCACCACCATGCCTGGGTATTTTATACCATCTTTTAATACACAGCATGTATCACAGGCTCCCTGTTTTCCATGAACTCTTCTGTCCTCACCCTTACAGTCTTTTCTAGGTGCCTGAGGAGCAGCCGCCTCACCCCCATCATCTGTCTCCTCCTCTGAACTTCAGCAGCCCGCAGTTCTGTATCACTCTTCTGCAATAGGCTGCCGCTCATCAGTTATCTTTTTGTGTATGTGGCCGGTCCCTTTATCCACGCCGCAAGATCCTGGAGAGCAGGGGTCACATCTTATTCCTCTCTGTGTCCCCCGTAGCACTTTGCCTGGTGTCTGGGGGCGTGGTAGAGAGTCCACACATCTGCTGGCAAAAAGAACAACTGATTTGTATGCTTCCAGAACCTAGGAGGTAGATAGTAACTTGATTCAACCACAGAACTACAATTAAAAAAAAAAGAGGAAACCTGTACTCTTCACATTTCTGGAAGATCTTAGATCTTTTTTGGACTAAATAATGCTGTTGGGTCAAGATAAACATGCTGTTGCCCCCCAGCCCTAGCACCTGGTATCATCCTTATTTATAGGGGATAGAGTAGAGGCTTTGATTCTCTAGGAAGGTGCTGTGGGCTTGGGAGAGAGACAGATGCCCGCTATACCTAGAAGCAAGGTCTTTGATCTGGTGGAAGTATGTGAATTATTTACTACAGATGATCAGGTAAGCAAGGTAAGCGTTGGGCTTACCTGGCCTATTAGATAATCACCCCTGGTCTCAGGTTTCAGAATCCCCCCTGGGGGCCAGCCTGGGCCAGGCAGTTTGCCCTTGTCTCTATAACTAGTTGCTGTCAAGTGGACTCCGCCTCATGGCAACTGCCTGTGTCTGAGTAGAACTGTACTCCGTAGGGTTTTCAATGCTGATTTTTTTGGAAGTAGATTGCCAGGCCTTCTTCCCAGGTGCCTCTGGGTGGACTGGAACTTGCAACCTTTCCATTAGCAACCCAGCCGTTAACCCTTTGCAGCACCCCCCCCCCAAAAAAAAAGCGTGGCCGTGCAGTTGATTCCGACATATAGCGACCCTATAGGACAGAGCAGAACTGCCCTATAGAGTGTCCGAGGACTCGCTGGTGGATTCGAACTGCCAGCCTTTTGGTTAGCAGCCAAGCTCTTAACCACTGGGACGCCGTAGTCCCCACAAGCCTTTAAGGAGGCTACGTGACTCTGCAGAAACAGCGCAGCCGAGCCGTGGTTTCCTCACCGTAAAATGGGACTACAGATAGGAGGATTGAACAAGTCACCCATAAAGAGCATGCTGCTCCTGGTGCAAAGCCACTAAAAACTAATCAGTGGGGTGAAGAACCAGGAAGCGTGGTGGGTAATGGAGGTCCGGAGGATAGTGGGTGGCGCGGCTGAGAGGGGAGCCAGGACCAGGGCAAGGAAGACAGCAGAACAGGGCCCGCGGGAACCCAGCACAGCAGCACCTCCACTCCTAACCCGTCACCTGCGCTCGCCTGCGCAGCGCACAGACCGAGAGAGGGGGAGGCGGGGCGTAGGTCCAAGGCCCGGCCCATGCCCCGCCTCTAGCCCCACCCTTGCCCCAGGTCCCGCCCCTGCCTCCCCTCCTCCTAGACCCTGCCGGCACCCGCCCCGCTTTCTAGCCCCGCCCCCAAGGCCCGGAAACGAAAGCCAGTTCTCCGCTTCCGAGCGGGGTCACGACCCGGGCGCTAAAGCGGGGATTCCGCGAGTGCCGGTTGCTCAGCGGGTCAGGGCAGCCCCCAACCCGGCACCATGTCCCGGATTCTGCGCACTGTGCTCATTTTCGGCGGTTTCGTTTCCCTGATCGGCGCTGCCTTCTACCCCATCTACTTCCGGCCCCTAATGCGGCTGGAGGAGTACCGTGAGTGACCTCTGACCCCGCGCGGTGGCCTGGCCCCAGTAACACCCCCACCTTTCTCAGCTCCACGTGGTGCGGTGGAAAGAACTCGGCTCGGGAGTCGGGCGGACCCGGGTTCGAGCGCTGTGCAGCTTTGTGACCGTGGACAAGTGCTTAATCTCTTGGACTCTCAACGTTCTCATTTATAAAACAGGGATGATAGTATAAATAACTGCCTCTGGAGGCTTTAGGGAGCTCCAAGGTGGTTAATGTATGTGAAGGCAGCCTGCACATAGTAGGTCTACAGCAAATGCTGCTTAATACTCATTTAAGGTTTCCTGAGTGGTGCGAACAGTTAAGTGCTTGGCTACTAACTGGTGGGTTGGCGGTTCATACCCACGCAACAACTTCTGGGATACAGGCTGGCGATCTACTTCTGAAGGTTACGACCTTGAAAACCCCATGGAGCCCTTCTACTTTTTACTCAGGAGGTCGCCATGACTCCTAATTTACTCAATGGCAACACCATTCAGCATTCAAAAACCAAAGGAGCAAACCCGATGCCCTCAAATCATTTCCGACTCATAGCGACCCTATAGGACAGAATAGAAGGGCCCCACAGGGTTTCCAAGGCTGTAAATTTTTACGGAAGTGGACTGCCACATCCTTGGCCCTAGAGAGCGGCCGATGGGTTCCAATCACTGACCTTTCTCTTAGCAGCCGCACACTTAACCACTGCACCACCAGGGACTGTGTTTTAATTAGCATTCACTGGCAGCCTGTCATGTGTCAGGTTAGGCATACATTTGATTGTTTAATTTCCACAACATTAATAGGAGATAGGTACTACTCCGTTTTACAGATGGAGTATTGAGGCTCAGAGAGGTTGTATGACGTGCCCAAGGTAACAGCTAGTAAGTGGCAAGGCCACAACCCAGGCCTTTGTCTCCAGAGTCCCCGATCTTCCACATCCTGAAGCTGGGAACGATGATTGGGGGGGCAGATAGAACCCCATATATTCTGTACCTAAAGGTGTTTTTATTACACTTCATTTACATTCCTGCAGATGTCTTTGAGTGGAAATGTTCAAACCTAAACTGTTAACCAGGGTTTTGAGTTTTTCCTCTCCTTTTGTTTCAGATCTTTTTTTCAAATTCTGCAGGCTTCCTTAGTTTTAAGCTGATTGCTCACATGACAATGGTGAATATCCTGGGAGTAATTTTCCTCCTTAATCATTCAAGTCCTATCATTCGAAAAGCCAAACTCTCCTTCCCGGAGACTTACACCTCAGCAAGGATTAGCGCTTTGATACATCTGAAACCATCTGTCAGAGAGAAAATATTAGGCATTAGAGGCTCATTTTGTTCTTCAGGAAACCTGAATCATCTTGAAGATGGAAGAGTGCCAGCCATGCCCCTTGAGAATCTTAGCAGAGGCTGAAAGCTGGGCGATTTGAAGGCTAAAGCCCCGTGTAAATGTTCTGCCCATTACAAATGCTACATTTGGTTTCTGGAGACATAGCGTTTTAAGTACACCTCAGATTTTCTTGCAGCTTTTTCATCAGCCGAGACTGAACTGACACCCGTGCATTCTGTCTTCCAGCCTATCAGCGTGCTTCTTGCATGGGGCGGGGGGCTGGTGGGGGGGTGCTGGTCAGGAAGGGACTGTCTGAAGCCTTGAGTAAGCTATTTCTATCGCCCTTCCTCACTTGGTCTCTGCCCCAGGCTGTTTTATTATGATCTTTAGAGTTGAATTTGGGACCACGGGGACCTGCTGTGGATCCCCTTAGGAAAGTTTCAGTTATGAAGACTAAGTCAGAGGTTCTCAACTGGGGGTGATTTTGCCCCTTGGGACATCTGGGTCTATCTGGATACACTTCTGGTTGTCACGACTAGGGGAAGGTTGTGAATGACGGCTGCATCTATGGGGTGGACGCCAGGGATGCGGCTAAACTTTCTATAGTGCACAGCCACTGAAAACAAAGAGTTACTGGGTGCAAAATGTCAGTGGTGCTGAGACTGAGAAATCCTGCCCAGATCTGATGACCAAGGCGTGGGTTTGAGCTGTGAATCCCAGCAGCAGTCTAACAGGGCTACTCCAGAATCTCTGGTTGTCAGACTTGGTCAGTTGAGAGAGACAAATCAGGTCCTTTAGGGAAACATTTAGTGAGCGTGGCCAGAATACCTGCATTTTGAACTGGACAGGAGCCTACACTGGCCCACTTTTCTGGTTCAGTTTTAATTACTTTGGCCAAACCTTGGAACTAACTGCATCTTCCAACGTGTGGATAATACTGACCTACTGGAAGTTTTTTTTGTTTACTGGAAGTTTACTGCACATCTGGTCCTCTTCTAAGCACCAAACCAGCTGCCATCAGGTCGGCTTTGAATCGTGGCAACCCCATGGGTGCCAGGACGTGCTCCACAGGGCTTTCAGTGGCTGGTTTCGGGGAAGCAGATCACCAGGACTTTGTTCTGAGGTGCCTCTGGGTGGACCTGAACCACCAACCTTTTGGTCAGCAGCAAGCACGTTAACCATTTGCAGTACCCAGGGACGGCTCATTTATGTTTAAAAAAAAAAAAAACCTGTTGCTGTCGAGTCGATTCTGACTCATAGCAACCCTATAGGACAGAGTAGAACTGCCCAATTGAGTTTCCAAGGAGCACCTGGTGGGTTAGAACTGCCGACCTTTTGGTTAGCAGCCTTAGCACTTAACCACTGTGCCACCAGGGTTTCCACGTGTATGTTAACCCATTTAATTCTCCTAAAAACCCTCTGAGGTGGCTGCCATGTGATCATCATCCCCATTTTATATGTGGGCAAACTGAGGTGTGGGACCGTTAGGTCGCCTGCACGAGAGCCCACAGCTGAAGAGTCACAGATGTGGAATTTGAACCAGTGCTCTTAATGGCTGCACCATGGCACCAGACTGGCTCTCTGAGAGGGTAAGAGAAGCCCTGGTGGCACAGTGGTTAAGTGCCAACTGAAAGGTTGGTGGTTTGAACCTATCCAGTGGCTCCATCTAAAGATTAACCCATTAAAAACCCGTTGCCATCGAGTCGATTCTAACTCATAGCAACCCTATAGGATGGAGTAGAACTGCTCCATAGGGCATCCAAGGACGGGCTGGTGGATTTGAACTGCCAACTTCCTGGTTAGCAGCTGAGCTCTTAACCATTATGACACCAGGGCGCCTCTGTAAAGATCTCAGCCTTGGAAACTGAGGCAGTTCTACTGTGTTCTATAGGGTCGCTGTTAGTCAGAATTGACTTGATGGCAACGGGTACACTGGTGAATAAGGAGTCCTGGTGGCGCAATGGTTAAGTGCTCGGCTTGGTTCCTAATGGAAGGATTGGTAGTTCGAACTCACCCAGCAGCTCCAAGGAGAAGGACCTGGCATTCTGCTTCTGGAAAGATTACAGCCAAGAAAGCCTTTTATGACTCTGTCTTATGGGGCCTCTATGAGTCAGAATTGGCTTAACAGCGTACAACAAGAGGCTAAGAGAAGGGAGTGAGACAGATGAGGGTCTAAACCCCTTACTAAATGGAAAGTTACTTAGCCTCTCTGAGCCCCACCTGTTTCTTCATCTGTGCCAGTGGAGTTTCTAGAACTGAATTTACAGGTTGTTGGGCGAATTAAGTAAGGGCAGTGGATGTGAAAATACCTAGCATAGTGCTTGTGTAAAGCAGTCCATAAAAACTTGAAAAAAATAAAGAACCACAGGGACAGAGATCTGAGACTCATGAGAGCTGTAAGGAAGATTAAGCAGCTGGGCAGAACCGAGGGCCGGCTAACCCGCAGTAGACTGGGCCCAGGCAGTTGGGGCACTCATGACCAGATTAGGGTAACCTATGTGAGGATGGTGCTTCAGTTCATTTCAGCACGTTCAACTAGCATTTATTTAGCCTCTCATTTTTTAACACCTGGCTTTCAGCAATCACTGTCTACCTGGCACTGTGCTGTATGCTGGGTGTACATGGCTGAACAAGACAGAGCACTTCCTTCTCACGGTTCCCACCCCCAACCAAATCACCTCCCCACCCACTCCTTGGACCCTGAGGTTGTCTCCCTGCTCCCACCCTGTCCAGCATACTACCCATTCTCTACCCAGCAGCCACGGTGGTCTTTTTTTTGTTACCTTTTTGTTGCAGATTTCTAACTTCGTTACATGTGTGGTCAGAGAATGGACTGTATGATTTGGATTCTTAGATATTGGTCAAAATTTGCTTTGTGGCCTAGTACAGGTCTATTTTCAAAAATATTCTCTGTGTGCTTAGAATGTATATTGTCCTGTTGTTGGATAGATTTCCATGTATGTCAACTGCAGATCAAGCTTGTAAATTCTGTTACTCAGGTATCTTGAGGCAATGTTATTAGGTGCATGTAATCTAGAATATTCTTGAGTAATTCTTTCTAATTATCATTGAATTAGGGATCCCTGGGTGGCACAAACAGTTGAACACTCAGCTACTAACCAACCAAAAAGTTGGCAGTTCGAATTCACCCAGAGATACCTCTAAAGAAAAGCGTGGTGATCTACTTCTGAAAGGTCACAGCCATTGAAAATCTATCCAGAGTTCTACTCTGAATAACATGGGGTCGCCCTGACTCAATCAACTCTCAGGCCACTGATACTGATTTATCGTTATATAACCTGTTGCTATTGAGTTGATTCCAACTCAGAGCAACTCTATAGGACAGAGTAGAAGTGCTCCACAGGGTTTCCAAGGAGTGGCTGGTGGATTCGAACTGCCGACCTTTTGGTTAGCAGCCGAGTTTTTTTTTTAATAATTTTTATTGTGCTTTAAGTGAAAGTTTACAAATCAAGTCAGTCTCTCACACAAAAGCCCATATATATACACCTTGCTACACACTCCAGTTACTCTCCCACTGATGAAACAGCCTGCTCTCTCCCTCTACTCTCTCTTTTCGTGTCCTCTTCACCAGCTTCTAACCCCCTCCACCCTCTCATCTCCCCTCCAGGCAGGAGATGCTAACATAGTTTCAAGTGTCCACCTGATCCAAGAAGCTCACTCCTCACCAGCGTCCCTCTCCAACCCATTGTCCAGTCCAACCCATGTCTGAAGAGTTGGCTGCGGGAATGGTGCCTGTTCTGGACCAACAGAAGGTCTGGGGGCCATGACCACTGGGTTCTTTCAGTCTCAGTCAGACCGTTAAGTCTGATCTTACAAGAAATCGGAGTCTGCATCCCACTGCTCTCCTGCTCCTTCAGGGGTTCTCTGTTGTATTCCCTGTCAGGGCAGTCATCAGTTGTAGCTGGGCACCATCTAGTTCTTCTGGTCTCAGGATGATGTAGTCGCTGGTTCATGTGGCCATTTCTGTCTCTTGGGCTTGTAATCACCTTGTGTCCTTGGTGTTCATTCTCCTTTGATCCAGGTGGGTTAAGACCAATTGATGCATCTTAGATGGCTGCTTGCTAACGTTTAAGACCCTAGACACCATTCTTCAAAGTGGGATGCAGAATGTTTTCTTAATAGATTTTATTATGCCTGTTGACTTAGATGTCCCCTGAAACCATGGTCCCCGGACCCCTGCCCCTGCTACATTGGCCTTCAGAGCATTCAGTTTATTCAGGAAACTTCTTTGCTTTTGGTTTAGTCCAATTGTGCTGACCTCCCCTGTATTGTGTACTGTCTTCCCCTTCACCTAAAGTAGTTCTTATCTACTATCTAATTAGTGAATACCCCTCTCCCACCCTCCCTCCCTCCCCCATCTCGTAACCACAAAAGAATGTTTTCTTCTCAGTTTAAACTATTCTTATAATAGTGGTCTTATAATAGTTCTTATAATAGTGGTCTTATACAATATTTGTCCTTTTGCAACTGACTAATTTCACTCAGCATAATGCCTTCCAGGTTTCTCCATGTTATGAAATGTTTCACAGATTTATCACTGTTCTTTATCGATGCATAGTATTCCATTGTGTGAATATACCATAATTTACTTATCCATTAGTCCACTGATGGGCACTTTGGTTGCTTCCATGTTTTTGCTTTTGTAAACAGAGCTGCAATAAACGTGGGTGTGCATATATGTTTGTGTAAAGCCTCTTATTTCTCTAGGATATATTCCAAGGAGTGGGATTGCTGGATCGTATGGTAGTTCTATTTCTAACGTTTTAAGGAAGCGCCAAATCCATTTTCCAAAGTGGTTGTACCATTTGACATTTCTACCAGCAGTGTAGCAGTGTTCCAATCTCTCCACAGCCTCTCCAACATTTATTATTTTGTATTTTTTGGATTAATGCCAGCCTTTTTGGAATGAGATGAAATCTCATTGTAGTTTTGATCTGCATTTCTCTAATGGCTAATGATCATGAACATTTCCTCATATATCTGTTAGCTACCTGAATGTCTTCTTTAGTGAATTGTCTATTCATATCTTTTGCCCATTTTTTAATTGGGTTATTTGTCTTTTTGCAGTACCATGTAGATTTTAGAGATCAGGCGCTGATTGGAAATGTCATAGCTAAAAACTTTTTCCCAGTCTGTAGGTAGTCTTTTTACTCTTTTGGTGAAGTCTTTGGATGTGCACAAGAGTTTGATTTTTAGGAGCTCCCGGTTATCTAGTTTATCTCCTATGTTCTTTATAATGTTTTCTATACTGTTTATGCCATGTATTAGGGCTCCTAACGTTGTCCCTATTTTTTCTTCCATGATCTTTATCGTTTTAGATTTTATATTTAGATCTTTGATCCATTTTGAGTTAGTTTTTGTGCATGGAGTGAGATATGGGTCTTGTTTCATTTTTTTGCAGATGGATATCTAGTTATGCCAGCACCGTTTGTTAAAAAGACTGTCTTTTCCCCATTTAACTGTTTTGGGGCCTTTGTCAAATATCAACTGCTCATACGTGGATAGATTTATGTCTGGATTCTCAATTCTGTTCCATTGGTCCATGTATCTGTTGTTGAACCAGCACCAGACTGTTTTGACTACTGTGGTAGTATAATAGGTTCTAAAATCAGGTAAAGTAAGGCCTCCCACTTTGTTCTTCTTTTTCAGTAATGCCTTTTTTTATCCGGGGCCTCTTTCCCTTCCATATGAAATTGGTGATTTGTTTCTCCATCTCATTAAAGAATCTCCTTGGGATCTGGATCAGAATTGCATTAAATGTATAGATCACTTTTGGTAGAATAGACATTTTTATAAGGTTAAGCCTTCCTGTCCATGAGCAAGGTATGTTCTTCCACTTATGTAAGTCTGTTTTGGTTTCTTGCAGAAGTGTACTTTAGTTTTCTTTGTATAAGTCTTTTACATCTCTGGTAAGATTTATTCTTAAGTATTTTATCTTCTTGGGGACTACTGTAAATGGGATTGATTGGTGATTTCCTCCTCAATGTTCTTTTTGTTGGTATAGAGGAATCCAACTGATTTTTGTATGTTTATCTTGTATCCCAATACTCTGCTGAACTCTTCTATTAGTTTCAGTAGTTTTCTGGAGGATTCCTTAGGGTTTTCTGTGTATAAAATCATGTCATCTGCAAATAGAGATACTTTGACTTCTTCCTTGCCAATCTGGATGCCCTTTATTTCTTTAGCCTAATTGCTCGGGCTATGACCTCCAGCACAATGTTGAATAAGAGTGGTGATAAAGGGCATCCTTGTCTGGTTCGCTATCTCAATGGGAATGTTTTCAGGCTCCCTCCGTTTAGGGTGATGTTGGCTGTTGGCTTTGTATAAATGCCCTTTATCATGTTGAGAAATTTTCCTTCTGTTCCTATTTTGCTGAGAGTTTTTATCATGAATGAGTGTTGAACTTTGTCAAATCCCTTTTCTGCATCAATTGATAAAATCATGTGATTCTTGTCTTTTGTTTTATTTATGTGGTGGTTTACATTAATTGTTTTTCTAATGTTGAACCATCCCTGCGTACCTGGTATGAATCCCACTTGACACGGTGAATTATTTTTTTGATATGTTGTTGAATTCTATTGGCTAGAATTTTGTTGAGGATTTTTGCATCTACATCCATGAGGTACATAGGTCTATAATTTTCTTGTGGTGTCTTTTCCTGGTTTTGGTATCAAGGATATGGTGGCTTCATAGAATGAATTTGGTAGTATTCCATCCTTTTCTATGCTCTGAAATACCTTTAGTAGCAGTGGTGTTAACTCTTCTCTGAAAGTTTGGTAGAACTCTGCAGTGAAGCTGTTCAGACCAGGGCGTTTTTTTGTTGGGAGTTTTTTGATTACCTTTTCAATCTCTTCTTTTGTTATGGGTCTTTTTAGTTGTACTACCTCTGTGTTAGTTTAGGTAGGTAGTGTGTTTCTAAAAATTCATTTCTTCTAGGTTTTCAAATTTGTTTGAGTATAGTTTTTCATAGTAGTCTGATATGATTCTTTTAATTTCAGTTGGGTCTGTTGTAATATCGCCCATCTGATTTCTTATTTGGGTTATTTGCTTCCTCTCCTGTTTTCCTTTTGTCAATTTGGCCAATGGTTTATCAATTTTGTTGAGTTTTTCAAAAAAACAGCTTTTGGTCTTAATTCTTTCAGTTGTTTTTCTGTTTTCTATTTCATTTAGTTCTGCTCTAATGTTTATTATTTGTTTTCTTCCGGTGCCTGTGGGTTTCTTTTGTTGTTCTGTTTCTATTTGTTCAAGTTGTAGGGATAGTTCTTTCATTTTGGCCCTTTCTTCTTTTTGGATGTGTGCATTTATTTATATAAATTGGCCTCTGAGCACCGCTTTTGCTGTGTCCCAAAGGTTCTGATAGGAAGTGTTTTCATTCTCATTGGATTCTCTGAATTTCTTTATTCCATCCTTAATGTCTTCTATAATCCAGTCTTTTTTGAGCAGGGTATTGTTCACTTTCCAAGTGTTTGATTTCTTTTCCCTGCTTTTCCTGTTATTGATTTCCACTTTTATGGCCTTATGGTCAGAGAAGATGCTTTGTAATATTTCAATGTTTTGGATTCTGCTAAGGCTTGCTTTATGACCTCTTATGTGGTCTATTCTAGAGAATGTTCCATGTGCACTAGAAAAGAAAGTATAGTTGGTTGTTATTGGGTGCAATGTTCTGTATATGTCTACAAGGTCAAGCTGGTTGATTGTGGCATTTAGATCTTCCGTGTCTTTATTGAGCTTCTTTCTGGATGTCCTGTCCTTCACCGAAAGTGGTGTGTTGAAGTCTCCTACTATTATTCTGGAGCTGTCTATCTCACTTTTCAATGCTGATAGTTTATTTTATGTATCTTGCAGCCCTGTCATTGGGTGCATAAATATTTAATATGGTTATATCTTCCTGGTGTATTGTCTCTTTAATCATTATATAGTGTCATTCCTTATCCTTTCTGATGGATTTAACTTTAAAGTCTATTTTGTCAGAAATTAATATTGCCACTCCTGCTCTTTTTTCATTGTTGTTTGCTTGATATATTTTTTTCCATCCTTTGATTTTTAGTTTGTGTCTCTAAGTCTAAGGTGTGTCTCTTGTAGGCAGCATATAGATGGATCTTGTTTTTTAATCCATTCTGCCACTCTCTGTCTCTTTATTGGTGCATTTAGTCCATTTACATTCAGGGTAATTATGGATAGGTATGAATTTAGTGCTATCATTTTGATGTGTTTTTTTGTGTGTTGACAGCTTCTTTTTCCCACTTGATTTTATGTGCTGAGTAGATTTTCATTGTATATTGTCCTTTCCTCATATTTGTTGTTGATTTTGTTTCTGCTGAGTCTGTATTTTTCCCTTGTGTTTTATTTTGATGAGTAGGATAGTTTATCTCCTTTGTGGTTACCTTATTAGTTACCCGTATTTTTCTAAATTTAAAACTAACTTTTATTTCTTTGTATCGCGGTATCTTCCTCACCATATGGAAGGCGTACGATTATATTTCTTAGTCCCTCTTTATTATTTTAATGTGGTCTTCTTTTATATAATAACGTCGCTGTTACCCTGTGTTGGGCTTTTTTTTTTTTTAAATCTTGTTTTTTTTTTTTTGGATTGCCCTGTCTGGGTTGACTTCTGGTTGCTCTGCCCAGTGTCCTAGTCTTGGGTTGATACCTGATATTATTGATTTTCTAACCACAGAACTCCCTTTAGTATTTCTTGTAGTTTTGGTTTGGTTTTTACGAGTTCCCTCAACTTGTGTTTATCTGGAAATGTCTTAATTTCACCTTTATATTTAAGAGACAGTTTTGATGGACATATGCTTCTTGGCAGGCAATTTTTTTCCTTCAGTTTTTTAAATATGTCATCCCATTGCCTTCTTGCCTGCATTGTTTCTGCCGAGTAGTCCGAGCTTATTCTTATTGGCTCTCCCTTGTAGGTGACTTTGCTTTTATCCCTTGCTGCTCTTATAATTGTCTACTTATCTTTGGTTTTGGCAAGCTTGATTATAATATGTCTTGGTGACTTTCTTTTAAGATCTACCTTAAGTGGAGTTCGATGAGCGTCTTGAATAGATACCTTCTCATCTTTCACAATATCAGGGAAGTTTTCTGCCAACAAATCCTCAACAATTTTCTCTGTATTTTCTGTTATCCCTCCCTGTTCTGGTACTCCAATCACTTGTAGGTTATTTCTCTTGATAGAGTCCCACATGACTCTTAAGGTTTCTTCATTTTTTTTAATTCTCTTATCAGATTTTTCTTCAAATATATTAGTGCCAACTGATTTATCTTAGAGTTCAGAAATTCTAGCTTCTACTTGCTCAATTCTGCTCCTCTGACTTTCTATTGAGTTACCTAATTCTGTAATTTTATTGTTAATCTTCTGAATTTCTGATTGCTGTCTGTCTATGGATTTTTCCAGCTTATTAAATTTTTCATTATGTTCCTGAATAATCTTTCTGATTTCTTCAGTTGCTTTATCTGTGTGTTCCTTGGCTTTTTCTGCGTATTGTCTCATTTCCTTCCTGATGTCTTGACGGGTTCTGTATGTTAAACTTTTGTATTCTGCATCTGGTAATTCCAGGAATGCACTTTCATCTAAAAGATCCCTGGATTCTCTGTTTTGAGAGCCTGTTGAGGTGATCGTGGCCCGTTTCTTTATGTGACTTGATATTGACTATTGTCTACGAGCCATCTATAAGTTATTGTATTAGTTTATGCTTGCTTACTGTGTCGTAGCTGCTTGCTTTGTTTTGCTTTGGCATACCCCTATGGGTTGCTTGAGTGAGCTAGCTTGATTATTTTCGCCTTTGGAGCTCTGGTGTCTTGTCTCCAGCTGGCTAGAGCTGTTATCAGGTACATCAGTCTAGGAGTCCATTCAGTTTTCTTGTATGAATTCAGCTCGGGTTTCCAGGTAGCTGATATCAAGTGTGTGGTGCAGGCTCTGTCCTACAGTCTTAGAGGGGCAGGGGTGATTGGCATATATACCCGTATCTGATTGCAGCAGGGGGTCATGCTCTGAACAAGGCAGGGGGCTGAGAACCGACCCCCAAGTGTCTCTGAGGAAAACGGGTCTCTTTTTCCTAGAGTGTGCTGGTGGGTGGGTTCTGCAGAGGGACCATGGGCACCCAAAGCTTTTGTTGTAAGGACTGGGAGGTACCAGATATCCCTGGACCCCTGTCGCGGGTGGTTAGGCAACCCAAGTGGAGCCACCAGTCCTTAGGTCCCTGTTGTGGGTAGGTGAGGACCTTGTTTAACAGGCAAAGCAATGTCAAACATCAAACAGCCACCTCTCTACCGCACAGCTGAAATGGTTGGAGTTTGCCAACAAGGGCCTATTCTCCCGAAAAGGGCCCACACAGGTCCATGCAGAAGGGAAAGGTGCTCAAGGTCCATGGATGGTTTATGCCTGAACAGGAGCCGCTTCTGTCCTCAGCTCCCCCAGTTAATGGAGCTAGCAAATTATCTTTTCCCCCCAGTTGCAAATTTTTTCCTTCCCCAATGCTGGGAGGATGGCTGTGGGTGCTCACCAGGGTCTATCTCAGGCCCAGGGATTCAGCTGCTGAGGCTGGCTTGGGGTTGTGGGGGATGCGCTAAAATATACGCAAGTACTTAGCTTTTGCCGAGAGCGCCCTTCTGCTCAGGTTCTGGAGGTGTGAGTGGACTGTGTGGCTGGCTGCTTCTCCCTGAGGAACCTGCGGCTGAACGCTAGTATTAGGCTGCTGCCGCCACCGCTCTAAGAATGGTGCCCGAAGGCTCCCCGTGGTTCAGGTCCGGTAACTCCTCTCCACTTCCGAACGTCCTCTTCTTCCCCCTGCCCCTCAGTTCATTGTCTAAGCTTGCCTTTGATGCTCAGGGCTCCCAGCTTGTCACAAATATACTCGTTTCACTTGTTTTTTCAGGTCTTTGTTGTAAAGAGGGCTTGACGGAAGTGTCCGTCTATTCTGCCATCTTGGCTCCGCCTCCAGCAGCCGAGTTCTTAACCACAGCACCACCAGGGGACACAGGGATCCCCTTTATCCCTAATACTGTATTTCTCCCCACATCTATTTTATCTGATATTATAGTTGCCAGCTGTTTTTTTTTTTTTTCCCCTTTGGTTCGTATTTTCCTGGTGTACCTTTTCGCCTTCTTATATTCAGCCTTTATTTGACTGTATGTGACAGTCTGGTAAGTAGCGTAAAAATCAATCTGACAATCTCTTAACCGTTGAGTGTAGTTTATCTTATTATGTTTACTGTTATGTTTGTATTTATTTTTTGTGTCTTACGTTGTGTTTTCTATTATTTCTATGCTTTTTCTCCTTTTCTGTCTTAAAGGTTTTTTTATCCCCTCCCCCCCATTTGAAAGACTTACGTTGTTTTTATTGTTACAATAATTACCATTTAAGGTTTACAATTAACCAGGGTCTTAGTCTGCTATGAACAATACAGGGGCGTTCGAGTGCCTTAACCCCTCTGCCACACGTTTTGTGTATAATTTTAGTCCTGCCTTGTATAGTCCTCACCACTTAGACCCCCCAAATCAGTCGATATAATCAGTGTTTTAAGCAGTCACTGGTTGTTTATCTTTACCAATATTCTTCACGTAACCAATCCTTGCATCTTGTTTCTTTGTAGTTTCAATTTTCTTTCTTGTGAAATACATCTGTTAATATTTCCTTGGTGAAAATTTGTAATTGGGAAGTTCTGTTTTTGTTTGTCAGAGAATGTATAGAACACCAACCAGGTCTTCAGATGTTGCTCTTGAAAAGCCTGTTGTTGCGCCATCAGTTCTCCTGTCACTGTCTGATCACCTCACTTGCTTGATTAAAACACTTGAATCACCCACCACTATACTTAAAATAAGGTCCACCCGGTGGAGGATCACTGAAGTATTTAAATCAGCAAAGCGAGGTGATCAGATTCACTCTTTAATGGGATCATCTGGCTGTACGTGAGGGAGAGGTTGGAAGTGTCAAGGATAGAGGCAAGAAGGCCGATACAGGAAGGCCGTATTTCCTGTGATCTCAGGGAGAGGGGACTGTAACCTGAACCAGAGTGGTGCTTGTGGGGCTGGAGAGAAGTGAGTGAATACGGAAGCCGTATTTAAGAAGTGATCTGCAGGAACTGGTGATTGATTAGCTGCAAGAGTGAGGGAGGAAGAGAAAGGAGAATGACAGCCAACTTTCTGGCTCAAGGGGCTAAAGTGCTGGTCATTAAGTAGGAAACACAAGAAGGAAGCGGTTTTGGGGATAGGAAGATGAGTTAATAGTACATTAAATTGACTATGTAAAGATGCTTGGCTGCATAGAGAGGAGAATGACAAAGTAATATTTGTAGTAGGTCAAGGGATCAATCTAGGGAGAGTTTGGTTCTACTTTTAGTTTTGGCTGGGAGACTTAGGAGAGTCTCTCGACAAAGAAAGTCACTGAAGAGAGAGAATAACCCACAGAGTGGGAGGTAGCATGGGATCTTGAGCTCAAGAGAGAGCCTTGGACTAAAGGCAAGATGCTTCTTCTGTTAGCTCAGGAGGAAGGGCAGGTGTGGATGTGGCTACATGTAGCTTGATGTTGGGAAGCTGTGGGCACTTCCAGGTAATGCTGCTATGCAGTTGGTGACGCAGGAGCCAGGTCTATGAGTGAGAGGCACAACCTCCGTGCAAGATTCTCCCTCCTTGAAACATTCTCTTTCCTTGGCTTCTGTGACCAGCCCCCACTGCCAGTGCTCCTGGGTTTGCCCTTTAGCTCCTGCCTTTTCAGCCATTCCTTCTTAGCCTCTCTTGTTGAGTCTTCCCCTTCAGACCGTCCTTTGTACATTTGTTTTCCTCAGGATCCTGGGCATACCAGGGAGAGGCCCACAGTTCTTAGAAAGGTAGAGTAGAAGTCCAGCCCTTGAGAACTGAGTTGCCAGTGAAAACAAGATTTGCAGCCAGTCGCTGGTAAGGGAGGAGCCCAGGCCATGTAGAGTCTGAGTGTTGGGTCAGTACCGGCCCACCAGCTAGGCTAGCCTCGTTGATGCTGGGCTGCCTGGGTATATGGGCAGTGGGGACAGGTAGGCTGCAGGGTCCCTGCCAGAACAAGCCTATAGGCAGCAGTTAAAAAAAAAAAAGTTAAGGCCTCAGAAAAGAAGCTTAAGTCTGCTTAGGTAAAACAAAGCCAAGCAGATCTTCCACAATTGAAAAGCAGGCAAGCCACTATCACAAGACAGCCTTATCGGATTTCATTTTGACATTCAGCGTGATCCTCAGCTCCTTCATTAACTCAGCAAGACTTGACTAAGTGTTACGTGGAGTACAAGATCCATTCTCTACAGAATACCTCAGTACTGAAGTGCACACTGGGGAGATGACAGCTGGAATTGGGAGTCAGTGATCCAAAACCCAAAGTATGCGTACAGTTCTGCTGTGCTTCTGGAGGGACTCCCAGACGTTGCTTTTTTTATCTTTAATTCTGTTGGCACAGTGTGATTTATCTGAAGAGTCCACATTTAGAGAACAGTACAGATGCTGTAACTAGAATGCTAAGCTGTCTTTGTAGCCCAGAACTAGACAGTTGTCTTGAACATGGCCTTTAAAAAATAGCATGCATATTAGGCACTGGAGGCCAAGTTGTAAGATGAGGCAGAATAAGATCATTTCTGTGATTCTGTTCTTTTTTAATTGTAATTAGATGAGCAAAAGCATAAAATCATAGGGTTTTTTCCAGAAGGGACTTAAGCTCATTCAGTCCCCTCACTGAGGTTATTCGTCCAAGGTCACCCAGCACATTAATTGCTGGGTAGACACTAGACTCCAGCTTCCCTGACCTGGTCTAGTGCTTGGTGCTGTGTGTCGCATTGCCTTTAAGACAGCGGAGGAATTTTAACAGTCAGCAGAGCGAAAGGTTTTAATGAAAGCTGTGAGGAGACCTTAGTTTTCCTCTCTCTCAGTCACATTCTTTTTTTTTTTAATTGTGCTTTAGGTGAAAGTTTACGGGACAAATTAGTTTCTCATTAAAAAATTTATACACAGATTGTTTTGTGACATTGGTCTCAATCCCCATGATGTGTCAACACTCTCCCCCTTTCCCTTTCCACCTCAGGTTCCCCGTGTCTGTTCGTCCAGTTTTCCTGTCCCTTCCTGCCTTCTCATCTTTGCTTTTGGGCAGGTGTTGTCCATGAGTCACAATTCTGCTGCTGCTGCACCTTGCGGCCCCCAACTGAGTGTATGTTTTACATTCTCGGAACAGGGTTTCAGGAAATCACCTTATGTGGAAATCATTCTTACCTTGTAAAGACATTTTCCCTGTTACACGCCAGGTGCTTAGAATATGTTTTTCATTCCTTTCGTTGTAAAACCAAATGAAATGCATGGACAGACTAAAGCTTTATGAAATTTAGCTTCCTGGATTCACCTGGACCGTCTAGTATGAAAACAAAAGTGTTTAGTGTTTGGAGCAGCCGGTGCTTCAGGTGACTGGCTTCCCCTCAGCCAGCTGGTTCACACTTGCCACCACGGTCATTTGGTTTCTGCCAGTTAGCTGGCTCACCCTTGCCACCACTTTTGTATAGTTCCCCTCCACCAGCTGGTTCACACTTACCTCTGTGGTCATTTGGTTCCCCTCAGTCAGCTGGTTCACACTTGGCACCGTGATTGTTTGACTCCCCTCCGCCAGCTGGTTCATACCCGTCAGTGCTGGGTATCTGTTTAGGCAGCAGCGGCAAAGCAGAAACACTGAGAAGGTGTTTTTAAATTTTGATAATTTGCTATTAAAAAAATTAAAAATGTGCTCCAAAGCAGTCATCACGGAACAATCACATAGTTGTTGGACTTTTTAATGCTTATTTTTCAATTGTATATTTTTTTAATTAAAAAAAAGTACAATAAATCCCTGTTACCCCTCACCTAGATTTCCCAGTTGGTAACATTTGACCACATTGGCTTTCTCCCCCTCACTTCTCTGTCTCTCTCCCCCACACACGTATGTATTTATGTCTGTAATATACACATATATGGGTAATTATATACACATATAATTAGGACGGTTATTCTGCTGAACCAATTGAGAGTAAGTTGAAGACACTGAGCGTTTGTTCCTAAACACTTCAGCATGTATTTCCTAAGAACAAGGACATGCTGTTATATAATCACAATGCAATTATCCAATCCAGGAAATTTAATATTGATACAATACTATCTTTTTTTTTTTTACTATCATGTAATATACAGTCTACTTTCAACTTTTGCCATTTGTCCCTATTACGTCAAGTTGTGAGTTGCTTTTAATTGCGTTGGCAGGAGGAGATGGAGGCCATTGTCTCCTCATTGGGTAGGGCTCTTGATGTCATATTCTGCACCATTTTTTAGGTTTTTATCTGCCGGTCCTCCACTGGGGTACCCTCCACTAGGCAGTCATAAGACTGCTTTGGGAGCTTAGGTGTACTGTGTTCGTTTGAGTTGTAAATGGCAAAATAAAATAAAAATTGATGTATCTCACAAAATGGATATTGGAAATAAAGATATGTTTTCATTTTCAAGGACTTAGAAGTTATTAGGTGGAATCCTTTACTACCATACAGAAACCAGCCTGCCTGCATGCATTACCAGTTTTAATAATATACCTTGGCCCTTTGACTAGAGATAAAATAAAGATCCTCAATTAAAACTACAAATCAAACCACTGCCTTAGCACCAGGGGGCAGAGTGGGGCTTGCTGAGACAGGAGAGCAGGGACTTTTCTAACCAGCATTGCAAAGCTCCAAGCCCAGTGTTCCATATTTGCATTTTCATCGTTGTGTTCCTGATAGAAACATGCTCACTACTAAAGTCAGTAATTAGCTCGTCCTGATTTGTTCACCAGTGAAGTCCCTGGCTTCTGCTGGTGCCCTTTCCCTGAGCTTTGTGTGAGCTTTGTGTGCATTTGCTCTTTCTCCAGTGAGAGTGAAAGAGAAAACCACTGTCTGTCAGCCTCATCAGGATGTGCTTGCAAAGCCCGAGGGATGGGTGTCTGTTATCCACTTAGCATATTCCACATTACAAATAAAACGCCTTTGTGTCACATCATGAATTTATATAAGACTGCGCCAGCCTTAGAGTATTTCTATAACATTAATGGATTAAAGAACCAGGGGTGTAGATAGAATGCTAATACCCAGTTATCATTTGGTAGGAACTGGTTTAGCAAAGCGGTTTAAATTGCCTGACCAAGCCAACTGCGGAGGTGGTTGCATTAGGACAAGGATTACAAAGAGATTATGGCCTATTTAAAATAAATCCTCAATCTGTCTCCAGACTCGTTAGCAATTAACAAGGAAGTGTGAAGACAGGGATTTCTTTCTCTTCACTTGGTTCTCCATTGCATTGTAAGAGGTTGGGACACAATTAGGCATTCTGTCCTTGCCATCAAAAGTCAACCTTCATTAATGCTTGGCAGTTGGCCCGCTTCTTTGGTTTGCAGTATCTGCCTCTTAGAATTTGTTTGGTACACCAGGATGTCTGATTTTCTATAGCTCTAGAATGCTTTCTGACAATTACTTTAAAACTGTCATCTCTTCCCTCTTCCATATTATCAGTAATGGTCCTTTGGCCTTTTAGGTTTGGAAAATCCGATCCATTTCTGTTGCTGGCAAGATCGATGACAGCGTTGTCCTTTAATAGCTGGCATTTTCTAAGCATGTTGGAGACACATCCATACTTTGAGACTGCCATCCACAGAGTATAGGGCTCCATCCTATAGGAATTTATCACCTTAGGAAACGAAAATACTTTTGTGTTGCATTATTTCAGAAAGTCTGGCACCTTTGAGTCTCCCCGTTATCCATTCTAGATGGCAGAGCTCTTGGCATATGTTGGTCCAGAGGGTCTTGGCTGCCTTTCATCTGCTTTTTTTCAGAGAGGCCCAATGAAGCCATCAGGCTATGGTCTGTAATGGGCCTCATTATGCGATGCCTCTCTCTCTCCCTCCTAGAAGTGGCTGTCAAGATACACATAGTCTGCATTAAACCCAAAATCTGCATTGCCCAGTGTTTTATTTGCCAAGGCAAAACTTACCACTGATAAATCTATCAGGTAGGTCACTTAGGATTGACTTTCTGTCACATCGCAGGGGAAGGAAGTGCATTGCCTATTTGATTTAGCAAAACCCTGTCTCTTGTACCTTCATGCTTGTGCAACTTTTTAAGAATGCAGAGGCCAGAATAAAGAAAATGGCCTAACGTTAAGTAAGAGTTAAATGTGGCTTTAAAGAAACACTGTCAGCCGGATTAAAACAAAGGCCTGATTATAACATTTATTTACTATAATTTAGTAGTAAACATGTCTTTCTCCTGAAAAGCTGCCATTTGTTGTCAAGATACTTAAAATAGTAAGTCCTTGTTTTTTTCAGACCTTGAGCTTATTCTAAACCACTTAGAAGGATGTGTCAGAGTGCTTGAAGCCCACAGACATAAAATGCCCAATTTCTCTTGGCCCTTGCATGTTGGGCATCTCCAAAGAGACAGGCTTAGCCACTGTAGCTAAAACTCGCTTACTAATTGGCACAGCACCTGCAGTCAATTAGGGAAGCTTCAATTATCCAAACCGAAGCCGCCCACCCAAAGATTAATTTTCTGCTCTATTTCCTATCAAAAACATAGCGTATTTAGCTCTGGGTCTAGTTCTTCTGTGGAGTGCATTTTAGACGTATAAACGACATCGTTTTCTTGTTAATTGTACTTGTTCTTTCAGTTCGGCAGCTTTCCCCTCTCACTGTCACGCCCACCATTTCTTTCACAATTGTTCTTTTTTTGTTGTTTTGTTGCCCTTCCAAAACGCTGAGATCACAGAGAAAAGATGTTAGTTGGGAAGCTTTTCTTTTGAAGTATGGCTTTCTTTATTTTATTGAAAATACCTAATCTTGCCTTGGAGGATCTAGCTTCCACAACCTAGAAACTTTAAAATTCTTGCATCTCTGAATGTAATAGCACTTGTAACAGTTGTTTTCTAATTGTCACATGTCACTGTCCCATATAAATCCACAAATTCCCCCGCTTCCTTTCTAAAGAGTGATTTTTCTGTTGTGTTTCTCAGAGAAGGAGCAAGCCATAAATCGGGCTGATATCATCCAGGAGGAGGTGCAGCCACCAGGTAAACTTAAAAAAAAATCAAAACACGGTCTCATCTGTACTATTATGTGGGTGGGTGTGTTCAGGGGAGGCTGTGTTTGAGTATTTGCTTTGCTGTGGTGAATGAGAGGACGTTTTTTAGCCTATGGGATCAATTCTGATTTTACTGTTTATTTCACAGCAGTTACCACTTTACAGGTGCCACCCCAAGACTTCATTTCAGTATTTCACTCCAGAATAGCGTTGGCAAGTTTGCCACATTCCTCTTTTGCATTTGATAAGTGGGCATAAAATATAACAAGTGGGCAATTAAATATGAAGTGTGAATAGCTGTTTAGCAGACTTACTTACAGAGCACCTATTTAAATGCTACCCTCCTGGGAAAATACTGTTTACTTGTGAGCTGTTTTAATTGATGGAAGCTCTGCTTTATACAAAAGCTCAGATGTTCCCTTTATGGCTGAATGGTTAGTTACCTCAAGATGATCCAAGTTGGCTGAGAATGCGAGATTGCCAGCTTATTAACCAAAACTCTTGTAATCTGTGGCAACATTCTTCTTCTATTTTCTTAACTAGGCCAGATACATATCTTCCGGTTGTGGGGTAATTTCTGAACCATTTAAAGTCCCCTGTGGCTGCCCTGCCTTCCCAGCCATTTTAGTCCAGGTTTCCGCCTGCCTGCCTGTATTCTCTCAAATGACATGCAAATTGCACAACTCAATTCTCATGGCGTTTTGTTTGTTTGAGGTTAGGGGAAGTGGTAGGGAGTTTACAAATGAATCCTGTTTTTATTCATGTCTCTTTCCATAGGGTTAAAAGTGTGGTCTGATCCGTTTGGCAGGAAATGAGAAGGCCATCACCAACTCTAATTGTGAAAGTAGACATCTTCATGCTTTTGATTCTGGAGCAAGTATAAATCACCTACCTCCCTGTGGGACGATGGCTGGAGAAGCAAACTGTAATGCCGTAAATGCGAGTACTTGTGATACAAGACTGTACACCAGGATTCATATCCCCTTATTCCCCTTCTTAAGAATCAAAAAAAAAACGCTGAAACAAATCTCACCGTTAGGAAGGTTTTCATGATTCAGTTGACTTTTTAAAAATGAAGCTGTCTCACCCAGCTGTGTTTGGAGTAGATCTGCTTAGTATTCAGTCTTTACCACTTACCCAACTGAGCTATGATATGAATACAGGCAACCAGTGGACTTCGGAAAATCCAGGTCTGTTTTGCCGTCTTTCAAATAAGAGATTTCTGTGAAAACCACCATGCTGAGCTGCCTCATAGGGCTCTTTCAAAATGTTAAAGTTGGTAAAACTCTTTGAGGACTAGAAGGTACTTTGTGTTCTTTAAGAATCATCAGTTCAGCTTCACCATCTCTTGTCGAAGATTGTGCCATGTTGGGAAATAATTAAATATGAGGCAACTCAAACTAAATTGGTATGCATGCATAGAAGAAATCAGTGTTGGATTAATAGAAGTGAAAGTGTGTGTATTAAAATGATTTATTTCAAAATGGTCTGGCCAGTTTTTTTGGGTAAATCTTTCATAAACTAAATTATACCAAGAAGTAATATTTGACTGGGTGACGTTCATCTGTTAGTATACAAATAAAATAATTTAAAGGTAAATAGCAAATTTGTTTAGACAAACATTTATTGAATGTCAGTTCTCTACCGGGTACCATACCAGGTGCTGCAAAGATGCATCTGAAAAGCCTGCTCTCTTTCATTCTCTCTGGTGCTCTGGCCAGCCCCTTACTAGATTATACGCTTTTGAAGAGACACATCTTTTTCATTTTTATGTCTGCCAGCGTGCCTTCTCATTACTGAAGGATATCTTTGGATGAGCTGCCAGATAACATAATTTTATCATTGTGAAATGGGAGTTTTCTTAACAGATAACTGGCCCAATTATGTAATTACTGTCAAAAAGGAAGATTGATAGTTCCAAAACCAGAGTCATCATTTTTGGTAGGCATTCCCTAACATTGAATTGGCTTGTAGCTAACCACCCCATAAAGGAAGTGGGCTCAGGAGGGGTACATTTGACCACTATGTTCCTCAGAGGGGGTTCCAGGAAGTTCCATAACATAAAGCCCAGCATCCTAATGGTGCTTAATTGAGATTTCTTTGTGACTGAGGCAAGTGCATAAGGCCATCTGCTTTGGAAGATGTCCAGACTAAAACGACTGTGTCTAAGTTCCGTGGAGGAGAACTTTGGGGCTGCAATTGCCTGTTTGTCTTGGTTGGAGCAGAGCCAGATTTGTCTCCTGAGTAGAATCTTTGTCCTGGCCCTGCCCGTGCCCATGGTCCACCTCTGCTCAGGGATAAAGGAGCAGTCTTCCCCTGCTCAGGTGACTTGATGTTTGTGAAAGGATGGCTGTTTGTGCTGTTGGAGGTATAATGTCACACTTTGTTCTGCCCCACACTTGATAAAAGCTGGGTTGTAACAGATGCTGTTTGTGAGGATTGACTGAGGGCCTTGCTGCCCATACACGTGTTTCCAAAGTTGTGCCTCCAGGATGATATTAGAAGCACTTGGAAGTAGGAGATCTTAGTCTAGTGGATTTAGGAAATGTAATTAGGTTTTAGGAGTCCCTGGGTGGTGCAAATGGTTAACATGCTTAGCTGCTAACTGAAAGGTTGGTAGTTCGAGTCCACCCAGAGGTGCCTCAGAAGAAAGGCCTGGTGATCTATTTCCAAAAAATCAGCGATTGAAAACCCTCTGAAGCGCAGTTCTACTCTGACACACATGCAGCCACCGTAAGTCAGAGCTGACTTCTTGCAACTGGTTTGTTTTAATTGGGGTTATTCTAGCTTGATCATTTCCAAGAGAGGCATAACATTTCCCAAATGTATTTGATCACAGAAGATTTTTCACAAATTAATCTTCTGGCACTAATGGCCAGCAATATCCTCTGGGCGACATGTTCCTTTAGAACAATGGTTCTCAGACTTCTTGGTCTCAGGATCCCTTTGTTGTTCGGTGCCGTTGATTCAATTTTGACCCATAGTAACTTCATATGACAAAGTAGAACTGCCCTATAGTAGTTTTCTAGGCTGTAATCTTTATGGGGACAGCTTGCCAGGTCTTGCTCCCATGGAGCCACTGGGTGGGTTCAAACCACCAACATTTTGGTTAGCAGCTGAGCGCTTAACCGTTGCTGTACCATGACTCCTTTGCAGGGCCATTTTACACTGTTAAAAATTACTGAGAACTCCAGAGAGCTTTTGTTTTGAGGGCTATAAAAATAGCTATAGGTATTTACTGTATTAGAAATTAAAACTAAGAAATTTTTAAAATATCTATTCACCTAAAAATATCATTTAAAAAAATAGGCTAATGTAACGTTTTTTGTGAAATACATATTTTCTAAAAGGATTTAGTGAGATGAATAGCATTTTCATTTTGCAGATCTCTTTAGTGTCTGACTTAATAGAAGACAGCTGAATCCTCATATCTGCTTCTGGATTTCCTCTCTTGCCATATCACAGTCTACATGGCCTCTGGAAAACACTGTACATGCTCATAAGAGGATGAAAGCAAAAATGGCAAAAAAAACTTTAGTATTATAAAAATAGCTTTGTGCTGTTGTTGGGTGCCATTGAGTCAATTCCAGCTCCTAGTGACTGCATGTGACAGAGTAGAACTGCCCCATAGGGTTTTCTGGTGTAATAAGTAAGAGCTCAACTGCTAATCAAAAGGTCAACAGCTCGAATCCACCAGCTGCTTCTTGGAAACCCTATCGAGCAGTTCTACTCTGTCCTATAGGGTCTCTGTGAGTTGGAATGGACACACTGGCACTGGGTTTGGTTTTTTGGTTTGGCATGGAGCCCTGGTGGCCCAACAGTTAAGTCATCAGCTACTAACTGAAAGGTTGGTGGTGTTCAGACTCACCCCATGGCTCTGTGGAAGAAAGATCAGGCAGTTGGCTTCCATAAAGATTCCCGTTGCCATTGAGTCTATTCCGACTCATAGCAAACCTACAGGACACAGTAGAACTGCCCCAGAGGGTTTCCAAGAGACGCCTGGCAGATTCAAACTGCCAACCTCTTGGTTAGCAGCTGTAGCACTTAACCACTACGCCACCAGGGTTTCCACTGAAAAGGTATTGAGGACTCTTAGAGGTCCCTTGAACCACACTTTGAGTCTAGTTTTTGGTTTTTTTCTTGGATTTAGTCAGACCTTTTGAGAATCATGTATCTGGGTTGCATCAGTTCCCTTAAAGAGCTGCTTTTAGAGAAACATGCTTTGGCATGTCCACACTGAGGGAGGTTTCACAGGACTGATGAAATTCTTACTAATATTGCTGAAATGAAGTCATTGGAAACTTCATTTTTTTAATATCAAACAATATCCTTTTTAGGAAGACGGATTGACGTTTTTAAAATCTCAGAACCAGAAATAGCCATACTGCTGAGCAGTTAGGACTTTTATGAATATTGAATTGTATAACTTGTTTCCCTCTTTGTATTTGCTGATAAGAAGCCCTGGTGGTGCAATAGTTAAGTGCTCCGCTGCTAACCAGAAGGTTGGCGGTTCAAACCTGTACGCTGGCTCCACCAGAAAGACTTGGCAATCTGCTCCTGTAAAGATTACAGCCAAGAAAACCCTAGAGGAATGTTCTAGTCTGTCACATGGTGTCACTATGAGTCGAAATCAACTCGGAGGCACCTGACAACAACATTGGCTGATGGGAAGCCCAGTAACATTTGTGGACCAGCTTTTTAAAAAGTGCCTAACGCCTTATGGAGTGTATTGGGGCATTAAGTTCACTTCATCCTTTTCCCCCGCCGACTTTATTTTCTTTCTTGCTTCCTCACTTCGGTTTGGTATCTTATATTGTATATTAGACTGCTCATTTCAAAATGAGGTGGGTATAAATAGTATTTATAAAATTGAAAATCTACTTATAATCTAGTAAGGGAAGTGAAGTAAATCTACAAACAAGATTAAAATAATGTTGAATATGTAAAGTGCCTTGACCCTGTATTTCCACTGCTGGTTGTATACATAGTAGAAATGTATCCATAAATTCACCAAAAGGCATGTACTAGAATGTTCATATCCAGCACTAGAAACTAGTCAAATTTCCAGTAACAGTACGAGTACATAAATTTTGGTATATTCAAAGGATGAAATACGATGTAGGGATAGAATGAACAATCTGCAACTATACACAAGATGATGAATCTCACAAATATAATGGTGAGTGGAAGAAGCTAATTGTAAGAGTACATACTTGTAGATCCCATATGGTGGTGTTAGCTGCCATAGACTTGGCCCCCAACTCATGGAAACCCCATGCACAACTAGGACAAAATGCTGCCCAGTCTGTGCCATCCTCATGATTGGTTGTACATCCATAGGGTTGTGATCCACAGGGTTTTCAGCACCTGAGTTTTGGAAGTAGATCACCAGGCCTTTGTTCCTAGTCCATCTTAATCTGGAAGCTCCACTGAAACCTGTTGAGCATCATAGCCATATGCAAGCCTCCACTGACACGTGTTAGCTATGCATAAGGTGCCTTGACTGGGAATTGAACCCAGGTCTCCCACATTTAAGGTGAGAATTCTACCACTGAGCCACCAATACCTCATAGATTCCATATAGATAAAGAATAAAAACAAACAAAACTAACCACGCTGTTAGAGGTCAGGATCGTGACTACTTTTAGGAAGGGGGAATGCCTGGCAAAGGGCACAAAGGAGTCTTAAGTGTGCTGGTTGTTCTTTTTTTTATTGTACTTTAGATGAAGTTTTACCGAACAAACTAGTTTCTCATTAAAAAATTAATATACGTATTGTTTTGTGACCTTGGTTGCCAACCCCACGACATGTCAACACTCTCCTTTCTCAAACTTGGGTTCCCTATTACCAGCTTTCCTGTCCCTTCCTGCCTTCTTGTCCCTACCCCTGAGGCTGGTGTGCCCCTTTAGTCTCATTTTGTTTTATGGGCCTATCTAATCTTTGGCTAAAGGGTGAACCTCAGGAGTGACTTCAGTACTGAGTTAAAGGGTGTCCAGGGGCCATACTACTCTCAGGGTTTCTCCAGTCTCTGTCAGGCCAGTAAGTCTGCTCTTTTTTTGCCAGTTAGAATTTTGTTCTGTGCTTTTCTCCAGCTCTGTTCAGGACCCTCTATTGTGATCCCTGTCAGAGCAGTCAGTGGTAGTAGCTGGGCACCATCTAGTTGTGCTGGGCACAGTCTGCTGGAGGCTGTGGTAGTTGTGGTCCATTAGTCCTTTAGACTAATCTTTCCCTTGTGTCTTTGGTTTTCTTCATTCCCCCTTGCTCCAGACAGGATGAGACCAGTGGAGTATCTTAGATGGCAACTCACAAGATTTTAAGACCCCAGACACTACTCACCAAACTAGGATGTAGAACATTTTTTTTTATAAACTATGTTTGCCAGTGGAGCTGGATGTCCCCTGAGACCTTGGTCGCCATAGCCCTCAGTGCACTAATTTGCTCCCTCAGAGAGTTTGGATGTGTCTGTGGAACTTCCATGACCTTGCCTTGGTCAAGTTGTACTGGCTTCCCAGTATTGGCTACTGTCTTACCCTTCACTGAAGTTTCCACTTCTCTGTTCAGGAAACCCTGGTGGCGTAGTGGTTAAGTGCTACGGTTGCTAACCAAAAGGTCGGCAGTTCAAATCTGCCGGGTGCTCCTCGGAAACTCTACGGGGCGGTTTACTCTGTCCTGTTGTTGTTAGGTGCCATGGAGTCGGTACCGACCCGTAGCGACCCTATGCACAACAGAATGAAACACTGCCCGGTCCTGCGCCATCCTCACAATCGTTCTTATGCTTGAGCCCGTTGTTGCAGCCACTGTGTCAGTCCACCTCGTTGAGGGTCTTCCTCTTTTCTGCTGACCGTCTACTTTGCCAAGCATGATATCCTTCTTCAGAGACTGATCCCTCCTGAGAACATGTCCAAAGTACGTAAGATGTAGCCTCTCCACCCTTGCTTCTAAGGAGCATTTCGGTTGTACTTCTTCCAAGACAGATTTGTTCGTTCTTTTGGCAGTCCATGGTATATTCAATATTCGTTGCCAGCACCACAAATCAAAGGCATCAATTCTTCTTCAGTTTTCCTTATTCATTGTCCAGCTTTCACATGCATATGATGCGATTGAAAATACCATGGCTTAGGTCAGGGGCACCTTAGTCTTCAGGATGACATCTTTGCTCTTCAGCACTTTAAAGAGGTCCTTTGCAGCAGATTTACCCAATGCAGTGTGTCTTTTGATTTCTTGGCTGCTGCTTCCATGGCTGTTGATTGTGGATCCAAGTAAAATGAAATCCTCCACAACTTCAATCTTTTCTTCATTTATCATGGTGTTGCTCATTGGTCCAGTTGTAAGGATTTTTGTTTTCTTTATGTTGAGGTGCAATCCATACTGAAGGCTGTGGTCTTTTATCTTCATTAGTAAGTGCTTCAAGTCCTCTTCGCTTTCAGCAAGCAAGGTTGTGTCATCTGCATAACGCAGGTTGTTAATGAGTCTTCCTCTCTTCTTGATGTCCCGTTCTTCTTCATATAGTCCAGCTTCTCGGATTATTTGCTCAGCATACAGGTTGAATAGATACGGTGAAAGAATACAACCCTGACACACACCTTTCCTGACTTTAAACCAATCAGTATCCCCTTGTTCTGTCCCAACAACTGCCCCTTGATCTATGGAAAGGTTCCTCATGAGCACAATTAAGTGTTCTGGAATTCCCATTCTTCGCAATGTTATCCATAATTTGTTATGATCCACACAGTCAAATGCCTTTGTGTAGTCAATAAAACAGAGGTAAACATCCTTCTGGTGTTCTCTGCTTTCAGCCAGGGTCCATCTGACATCAGCAATGATATCCCTAGTTCCACATCCTCTTCTGAAACTGGCCTGAATTTCTGGCAGTTCCCTGTTGATGTACTGTTGCATCCATTTTTGAATTTTGCTTGTGTGTGATGATATATTCTATAATTTCCACATTCACTTGGATCACCTTTCTTGGGAATAGGCATAAATATGGATCCCTTCCAGTCAGTTGGCCAGGAAGCTGTCTTCCATATTTCTTGGCATAGATGAGTGAGGACCACCAGCACTGCATCTGTTTGTTTAAACATCTCAATTGATAATCCATCAATTCCTGGAGCCTTGTTTTTTGCCAATGCCTTCAGAGCAGCTTGGACTTCTTTCTTCAGTACCATCGGTTCCTGATCATATGCCACCTCTTGAAATGGTTGAACATCGACTAATTCTTTTTGGTATAATGACTCTGTGTATTCTTCCCATCTTCTTTTGATACTTCCTGCGTCATTTAATAATTTCGCCATAGAATCCTTCACTATCGCTACTCGAGGCTTGAATTTTTCTTCAGTTCTTTCAGCTTAAGAAACGCCGAGCGTGTTCTTCCCTTTTGGTTTCCCATTTGCAGCTCTTTGCACGTCATTATAATACTGTACTTTGTCTTCTTGAGCCGCTGTTTGAAATCTTCTGTTTAGTTCTTTTATTTCATCAATTCTTCCTTTTGCTTTAGCTGCTCGATGTTCGAGAGCAAGTTTCAGAGTCTCCTCCAACATCCATCTTGGTCTTTTCTTTCTTTCCTGTCTTTGCAGTGACCTCTTGCTTTCTTCATGGATGATGTCCTTGATGTCATTCCACAACTTGTCTTCAGTCACCAGTGTTCAACGAGTCAAATCTGTTCTTCAGACGGTCTCTAAATTCAGGTGGGAAAAACTCAAGGTCATATTCTGGCTCTCATGGACTTGCTCTGATTTTCTTCAGTTTCAGCATGACTTGCATATGAGCAATTGATGGTCTGGTCCACAGTCGGCCCCTGGCCTTGTTCTGACTGATGATATTGAGCTTTTCCATCGTCTCTTTCCACAGATGTAGTCAACTTGAATTCTGGGTTTTCCATCTGGCGAGATCCATGTGTATATTCACCATTTATGTTCGTGAAAGAAAGTATTTGCAACGAAGAAGTCGTTGGTCTTGCAAAATTCTATCATTCGATCTCCAGCATTGTTTCTATCACCAAGGCCATATTTTCCAACTACTGACCCTTCTTCTTTGTTTCCAACTTTCACATTAAAATCACCACCAGTGATTATCAATGCATCTTGATTGCATGTTCAATCAATCTCAGACTGCAGCAGCTGATAAAAATCTTCTATTTCTTCATCTTTGGCCCTAGTGTTTGGTGTGTATATTTGAATAATAGTCGTATTAATTGGTCGTCCTTGTAGGCGTATGGATATTATCCTATCACCAACAGCATTGTACTTCAGGATAGATCTTGAAATGTTCTTTTTGACGATGAATGCAACACCATTCCTCTTCAAGTTGTCAATCCCAGCATAGTAGACTATATGATTGTCCTATTCAAAATGGCCAATACCAGTCCATTTCAGTTCACTAATGCCTAGGATATCAATGTTTATGAGTTCCATTTGATTTTTGATGATTTCTAATTTTCCTAGATTCATACTTCGTACATTCCAGATTCCGATTATTAATGGATGTTTGCAGCCGTTTCTTCTCATTTTGAGTCATGCCAGATCAGCAAATGAAGGTCCCGAAAGCTTTACTCAATCCATGTCATTAAGGTCGACTCTACTTTGAGGAGGCAGCTCTTCCCCAGTCATCTTTTGAGTGCCTTCCAACCTGGGGGGCTCATCTTCCAGCACTATATCAGACAATGTTCCACTGCTATTCATAAGGTTTTCACTGGCTAGTACTTTTCAGAAGTAGACTGCCAGGTCCTTCTTCCTAGTCTGTCTTAGCCTGGAACCTCAGCTGAATCCTGTCCTCCCTGGGTGACCCTGTTGGTATCTGAATATTGGTGACATAGCTTCCAGCTTCACAGCAACACACAAGCCCCCACAGTACGACAAACTGACAGACACATGGGGGACTCTGTCCTATAGGGTCACTATGAGTCGGAATCGACTCGACGGCAGTGGGTTTGGTTTGGTTTGGTTTGGTTTGGTATGGTATATAATATGTGTACTTTTCTAAATGTACATCATACTTCAGTTAAAGAGTTTTTTTTTTTAAGATGGGCGAAACCCAGCTTGGAGGAGGTTGTCTGATTGTGGAATCAGAAAACTTTTCAGATAACCATGTGGTCCCATGGAAGGCGCATAGGTTTTGAGGCAAGGCTGGTCAGGAGAAAGGTAAAACTTACTTATAGCGGTGTTAGGAGAATTAGCAATCGTGTATGCAAGGTGCCTAGCAAGATATCTGGAACATGACAGGGACCAGATTGATGACAGCCATTATTACTTATGGAGTAGCTGTCATTTGAACAGAGCCATGAGAAATGTCTGGGTTTCAGGCTGGCAGTAACCAAGCTGCAGAGTCAGAAAAGGTAAGTGCAATTTTGAGAGATGGTTTGGCTGGGACGTAACTGTGCAGGGAGCCGATCACCATCCCATGGGCTTTACCTGTCCCGTGCAGTACTGTACATGTTTTATTTCTAATAAAATGAATTTTTATTGTATCTTACAATGATCAGTGATAGATTGGAAGTTAGAAACAAAAGTAAAACTGGCCTCACAGTCAGAAGCACACACCTCGAGGTGCTCTCAGGTACACACTCCAGCCCACAGCCTGGAGTCCTGCATGTTCAGCAAGCTGAAAACATACCCTGCCTTCCTGGAGGTCCTCCGTTCCCACGCATCAGCATCGTTGTAGTTTAGTCTTGGGCAGGACTTCCAGATTTCACTCATCCCTGCTGAGTGCAGCCTTCTGCAATTCATTCTGCCTGGTGGTAAGGAAATCTACAGCTCACTGGCCACCCCTGTGCGTGGGAAGGTAAGGGTAGCCTGAGCACCCAAGGATCCAGCATTGCTGTTCCATTGAATGTGCGCCTGACGGTGGGTGTCTGCTTTGCTGCTGTCTTCCCTGGAGCAGGAATTCTCAGCCAGCAGATGGCAGCTGGGGAGGCCTCCCCAGGGATCTCCCTGCTGATTAGAAGCAGCAGTGTGCCCCTCACTCCACCTACACTCTGCTGATTGGTCTTTCTTGAGAGCCTCACTTTCCCCTACCCCCATTCTGATCATCTCAACACACTGGGGAGAAACGAGAAGTCTCCGCTGCACACAAGAGTTGGGGAGCCTTGGTGTGGAGAATCCCCAGTGGTCTCCTCTTCCTGGGGTTCTCTTTGTGACCACAAATGATTTAAATATAATACCAGACAAGTGACAGAAAACCTAAGTGGTGCAAAAGGCATTAATTCACGTAATTGAAAATTTATGAAAGTCATAGGTTACAGTCATTTGTGAATGTAAAAAATAATTATGCCCAGAGCCCTCAAGAGAGTCCTGCTACAGGAACCATTCCCAAAGCCAACTCTTCAGACAGGGATTGGACTGGACAATGGGATGGAGAGGGACGCTGATGAGGAGTGAGCTTCTTGGATCAGGTGGACACTTGAGACTATGTTGGCATCTCCTATCTGGAGGCAGATGAGAGGGTAGAGGGGGTTAGAAGCTGGTGAAATGGACACAAAAAGAGAGAGTGGAGGGAGGGAGCGGGCTGTCTCATTAGAGAGAGAGCAATTGAGAGTATGTAGCAAGGTGTACATAAGTTTTTGTGTGAGAGGCTGACTTGATTTGTAAGCTTTCACTTAAAGCACAATAAAAATAAAAAAAGTCCTGCTAGATATCCTAGAGCGTAACAGGTTACCCCTCCTGGTAGACATTTGCTGCTCTCTTCGCCCAATATCTTATTCCCTCTCTGACAGTAACATCTAGTCCCACCCTTGCCCTCGGCATTCCTTATCCCTGTCCGCACTGTCTCCCTGCTTTGGGTTGATCCACTTCACCCCATGCACATGAGTACTTAGAAGACATACAGCCAGAATGCTCCTTAGAAGCGAGGATGGCAGGCAAGACTTCATCTCATGAGCTTTGCACATGTGTGGTAAAGTGGAGGGCCAGCAAAAAAGAGGAAGACTCAATAAGATGGATTGTCACAGTGGCTGCAACAGTGGCCTCAAGCATAGCACCAATTGTGAGGATGGTGCAGGTCAGAGGAGTTTCATTCTATTGTACATATGGTCGCTATGAGTCGGAACCGATTTAATGGCACCTAACAACAAGGCATGAATAGCATGTGACCCAGGTCTGGCCAATGAGAACATTGCAAACTCCTGGCCGGAGACTTTGGCTCAGCAATAGCATGTGGCCCAAATCAAGCTAATCAGGTGTAGCATTTGCTCAACTGGTCAGACTAGAGGGGGCCTCTTTTATACTAGATTTGGAGCTATTAGAAGCTGTCTTGCCACCATGAGGGCAGAGCTGGTGTAACAACAATGCAGAAAGGAAACAACAGGAGATAGAAAACCAGGTCCTGATGTTGTTTGAGCCTCCTGGATTCAGCTGTGTGTGAAGCAAGGCTATCCCTGGATTTCCAGTTTTACCAGTTAATACATTCCATTTCATTACCCACTTAGGTTGGGTTTTTGTCACTTGCAGCCAAAAGAGCCTTAACAAAACATCTCATTTTGTATTTTAGTCACTTTTTTCTGAAATATATCCCACACATCATTTCCACCTTAAATAAAGAATGCTGAACATAATTGTCTTAGACTGGGTTCTCTAGAGAAGCAAAATCAGTAAAACATAAATATATATGGAGAGAGATCTATATCAAGGAAATGCCTCACGAGGTTGTAGAGGTTGGAATGTCCCAAGACCATGAGTCAGGATAAAAGACTCTCCTGATTCACGTAAAGGGCTGCTGAACCCAAGATCAGCAAGTCAGACAGCAGGGCTCTGGATCACAGGCTACAAAGATGGACAAATCCCAAGATCAGCAGGCAAGACCAAAGATAAGCTGCTAGCTCAAGACCGAAGAACCAGAGGTCAGACAAACAGAAGCCAGCTACAAGATCCAGGGCAAGAAAAGCCCTCGAGTGTTGCCAGAAAGTCCACCTATATTGGATGCAGGCCACAAGCCCAAGAAAACTCCCTTTCAACTGATTGGCTGCTCACAGCAGATCTCGTTGTGGAAGTGATCACATCATCATACAACTGCCAAACTACCAAACCACTGAGAATCATGGCCCAGCCAAGTTGAGACACAATCTTAACGATCATAATCATTTAGCCTTCTCTTTATGACTTGAGCTTATAGTTGTTGTACAGTTATTGCACCAAAGAATCTGTCAGAGGAACCTGCTATGCTTGAGAAATTTCTGGCTTTTCTGGCTTTCTTGGCCCTTGCTCACAGCTATAAGGAGAGGCTCTGGCTTTGTCTCTGATTTGCTGCTTTAGTCTGCAGTGAGATTGGAAAGCAGTTAGCCAAAATGCTGGAATCTGGCATCAAATGAAAGTAAACACCTTTAATGTGGGCACAGAGGCTCTGGAATGGATCAGTTGCAAGGGCTTTGTGACATTTTGGCCGGCCCAGGGTCCTTTGGAATTTGCTTTCTGTTTCTACAGTGTTTTGGATAGATGAGGTTTCCTGATGGCTCTGTTGAGATTTTGTTATAACAAGATTTGCACGCTAAAGGATGGTGCAGGGTGAGCAAAAGAGCTCAAGCTGAAATGTTTTGTAACTTAGCAAAGTGATTCCATTTTCTTCAAAAAAGGAACAGGAACCCACAGCAATGTTCTGACCCTCAGGCTGACCTTTCACTTGCTTTTCTGCTTTTCTGAAATAGCCCCTTTATTTTCAAACTCTAATAACATATACTGTCTTGCAAGGGAAAATAAATTAAAAAAAAAAAAAAAGCATGCTTGTATTGGAGGGAGCCGTTTACTTAAGGCAGATGTGGAATCAATTTGGGCAAATGTGAGTTGCCAGCTTCTGCACCTTCCCGCTAAGTATATGCACCCTGGAATACATGGGAGTCACTTAAGCCTCATGAAGGTGGTGATGGGATATTGGGTAAACATGCTTAGGAGTACACAGCGTGCTGCTCTCCTTGGTGGTGAGTGAAAACCCAAAGGGACTTGCTCCTTCTGAGAAGCCCAAATGAAGATGATTGTGTTTGGAAAAAACAAAACTGAGGTCTGGTTTTGAAATTACCAGGAAAATGGCAGCTCGCGTGATTTATCTTGTGGAGTCAGCAAAATCTGCTTTCGAAAACGGCAATTTGTTATTTTTGTTTTTCCTCCCTCTCCACGTGGACTCACTTACCCATCATTTGCCTTTTGTGATCAAGAGAGCGGAACTTGGTTTGCAATGGGCCCGGCCTTCTGGCAGTTTGGTCTGCAGCTTGGGGGAATAAGTTAGGCAAGTTTTGCTACTTCACTAGTAAGTCTATGACTTCTCAGTTCATTTCTGCTCCCCATTAACTTTGCACCAACTCTGGCCAAACACAGTGGCTTGCAGTGGTGATGCTGCAATTGAACTGAATGAGCGTCAGACCCTCGGTATGGCCGGCCCCTGAGGCTACTGGCCATCTGGGGGCGCTTCCAGTAAAAGAACCGGAAGTCGAAAGGGGGAGTTTCTTCTCCAGTCTTTAGAAGGCCAAACACAATTACACTATCACAGTGTTGTTGTTCTTAGGTGCTGTCGAGTCGGTTCCAACCCGTAGCGCCCCTATGCACAACAGAACGAAACACTGCCTGGCCCTGCGCCATCCTTATAATCGTTGTTATGCTTGAGCTCATTGTTGCAGCCACTGTGTCACTCCACCTCGTTGAGGATCTTCCTCTTTTCTGCTGACTGTCTACTTTGCCAAGCATGATGTCCTTCTCCAGGGACTGATCCTGCCCGATAACATGTCCAAAGTATGTGAGACATAGTTTCACCATCCTTGCTTCTAAGGAACATTCTGGTTGTACTTCTTCCAAGACAGATTTGTTGGTTCTGTCATAGTAGGTATGGTAAGTGTCTGCTAGCAACAAAATCTTAACCCAAGTTAGCAGTGCCCATTTATGCCAAATGAGCAGAGTAAGCCTTGTCTTAGTTACCTAGTGCTGCTATAACAAAAATATCACAAGTGGGGGGTTTAAAGAACAGAAATTTATTTTTTCACAGTTCTGGAGGCTAAATGTCCAAATCAGGGTCTCAGTCCTGTTGATTCCTTCAGTGGGCTTATGTCCTAGTTTCTGGTGCCTGCCGGCAGTCTTTGGCATTCCATTGCATATAGACAGGTCCTCACTTGGTGTCTGTTTTCCTGTGTGTGTCCCAGTATCGGGTCACTACAAGTCGGAATCGACTCGACGGCAGCGGGTTTGGTTTTTTGGTGCCGGTATCTATTCTGTACTTTTTAAAAGATACCACTTAGACATGATGAGCTATAGGACCCACCCTGCTCCAGTATGTCTGCATTAACATGACAAAAGAAACCTCCCTTTTTCTAAACAGTCGTATTTACAGGTACTCGGGCTAGGACTTCCAAATTTCTTTTGGGGGGACATAATTCAATCCATAACATCCGATAAGAATATCAAGGGGTCAGTGATTTACAAAAGGCAAGATCATGGGAAGCCTCTTGAGAGGACAAGTTTAAAACAGATCTAGAAATAAGTAATATTTAGTTAGGTAAAGAGAAGAAGGCATTCCACGTTGATTGAAGGCGGGCAGGGGGAGAGGGCAGGAAGGTACTAATGGTATTTTGAGGACCATAAGTAGGTTAACCAAACCAAAAAAACAAAACCTGTTTCTGTTAAGTTGATTCTGACTCATAGTGACCCTATAGGACAGAGTGGAACTGCCCCATAGGGCTTCCAAGGCTGTAATCTTTACAGAGCAGACTGTCACATCTTCCTCCCACAGAGCAGCTGGCAGTTTCAAACCACCAACATTTCAGTTAGCAGCCAAGTGCTTAACCACTATGCCAACAGGTCTTCTTATAAAGTAGATTACCCATAACCCGTTGGCATCGAGTCAATTCTGACTCATAGCGACCCTATAGGACAGAGTAGTACTGCCCATAGAGTTTCCAAGTAGTGCCTGGTGGATTTGAACTGCTGACCTTTTGGTTAGCAGCTGTAGCACTTAACCACTACACCACCAGGGTTTCCTATAAGTAGATTAATTGGGCTAAAATGGAGGGTCATGTGGGTGAGCAATCACGGGAAGGTAAAATTAAAAATCCCAATTGATTTCGTTTCATGGCAATGCCATGTGTGTGAGAGTAGGATTATGCTCCATAGGGTTTTCAGCAACTGATTTTTTGGAAGTAAATTGCCAGGCTTTTCCCTGAAGTGGCTCTGGGTGGATTTGAACCTCTAATCTTTTGGTGGGCAGCCAAGTGTGTTAACCATTTGTACGACCCAGGGACTCCAGTGGGAAGGTAGGCATGGGTAAACCTGTAGAGGAAATTCATCCTCAAGCTAAAACCATGATCTTACAGGATAAAGAGCTTTGTTTTAAAGAAATATTCACAAGCGGTGATATATCCACTGCCATCAAGTCAATTCCAATTCAAAGTGACCCTGTACGACAAGGTAGAACTGCCCCATAGGGTCTCCAAGGCTGTAATCTTTGTGGAAGCAGACTATCACATCTTTCTCCCACAGAGCCACAGTGGTTTCAAACCTCTGACCTTTCAGTTAGCAGCTGAGTACTTTAACCACTATGCCACCAGGGCTCATTAAAGGTAAGGATTCTGAAATGAGACCACCCAAGTACCATCAAGTATAAAGCCTGGCTCTGCTTACCAGCTCTGCCATCTTGGAGAATTACTTAACCTTCAGATTCAACTTCCTAAGCCCTAAAATGAGGATGAGAATACCACACCCCTGTTAGTCCCCTTGTCAGGACTCAGTGGGTAGTGGGTAGGGAGCTCAGTTCTCATGGTATGCAGTAAGTGCTCCATGCATATTTGCTGTTCTTATTCCCAGGTAATGGCAACTCTCTCCTACCTTTTGCTCAGGCTAAAATTCGTGGTGTCATCCTTGCCTCATCTCTTTTCCTTGTATCTAACATTCCACTGATGGGAATCCAGTGGGTTCTACTTGTCAAAAACATCCAGACTATGACCACTTCTCATTCTCTCTGTTGCTACCACCTTCATGTAAGTCACGGTCTACTCTTGTCTGGATTACTATGACAGACTCTTAACAGATCTCTAGGCTCCTACCCTTGTCTTCTGAGGTAGGCAGAATTCTAAGATGGTTTCCAAGCTTCCCACCCCTGCTGCACATGTCCTATATACTCCACTCCCCTGAGTGTGGGCAGAATTTGTAAATTTATCGATATGATGGATGTCATTCCTTATTAAGCTGACTTAGGGGAAGATTCTGGGTGGTCTCTACCTAATCGGGTGAGTCCTTCAAAGACCCTTCCTGATGGAAGAGATTTGGAGTGTAAGAGAGATTCTCCTGCTGACCTTGGAGAAGCAAATGACCATATGGTGAATGGCCTATGGAGGGCCATGTGGCAAGGGCCTGAGAGTGGCCTCTAAGATCCAATAGCTGCCCCCAGGCAACAGGTGGCAAGAAAACAGAAAACTTAATCCTACAACCACAAGGAAATGAATTCTGCCAATAGCCAGTGATCTTGGAAGAGAAGTCCGAGGCTCAGATGACATCTCGTTGGTTTCAACCCAGTGAGACTTTGAGCAGAGAACCCTTCTAACCTGTGCCCAGACTCCTGACTCAGGAAATGGAGATGATAGATTTGTGGGGGTTTTTGTTTGTTTGTTTTTTAGAGTCAATTCTGACTCATGGCTATCCTATGTGTTACGGAATAGAACTGCTCGGTAGGGTTTTCTTGGCTGTAATCTTTATACATGCAGATTGCCACGCCTTTCTTTTGCGGTGCTGCTAGGTGAGTTTGAACCACCAACCTTTAGGTTAGTAGCTGAGCACAAAGTGTTTACACTACCCAGGGACCTTATTGAGTGTGTGCGTGTGTGTGTTTAAGCTGAGAAATTTGTGGTACTTTGTTCTGCAGCATAGATAGTTAATATACTCCATTTCAGTCTATTCTCCACATAATAGCGATGCTGTTATAACACAAGGCAGAACATGTCCTGCCTCTTCTCAGAAGTCTCCAATGGCTCCCTTTGGTCTTGAAATAAAAATCAAAGTTCCAGGGATTTCTCCATGACCTGTCCTCTACTACTTCTGACCTTAGGTCTTCTTACTTTCTCTCTTGTTCTCTCTGCTCCAGGCAAAATGGCCTCCTCTCTACTCCAGGAAAGCATCAAGGATATTCTTGCTCCTGCCTTAAGAAGTTTTTTCCCTCCGCTGAATACTCTCCCATCAGATTTCCACATGGCTCATTCCATCGGCTCCTTCAAATTGCTCCTCAAGGGAGTCTCCCCTAATCACCACATTTAAAGTTGCAAAACCCTACCCTGAGCCTGCCAGTCCTGATCCCCCACCGTCTCCAGCACTGTATAATTGATTGATTGATTGTGGACATTATTCTGTAACACTGTACAATTCACTCATTTATGGTGCCTGTTACCTGTTTCTCTCTCCTCCTATTGGAATATTCTTTCCCCAAGGGCAGGGATCTGTGTCTCTTGTTCGCTGATGTGTCCAGTCACCTAGAACAGCGATTAGCAATAATTTGTTGAATGAGTAAATGGATACCTGTTGTGACTTTTAACTGCAGCTGACCTGTGAGGTGCTTTCTGTTTGTCCCTCTGGAAGATAAGGTTGATGTCCCACCACATCCCCTCTATCTACCTGAGACGTCACCTGCAGACAGTACCCAACAAGAAGCTATGTCCTGGGTCTCTGCCCCTGCATTCCTGAGGCAGGTCAGAATTGCCTGGGACTTAACCCCAAGGGGCAGCCCTTCAACCAGCAGTGGGGGAGGACGAGAATTGGTGGAGAACCACCCCAGCTTCCTTACCCACCCACAGCAGCAATCCACTCACCAGCACCCTGAACTGGGTTTTCTCCATCTTCTGACTCGGGAAAACCTGGTGGCGTAGTGATTAAGAGCTACATCTGCTAACCAAAAGGTCGGCAGTTCTAATCCACCAGGCCCTCCTTGGAAACGCTATGGGGCAGTTCTACTCTGTCCTGCAGGGTCGCTATGAGTCGGAGTCGCCTCGACGGCAAAGAGTTTTCTTTGACTCACTTCCTGTTCCTCACCAAAACCAAAAGCCAGACCAGATGCCACCAAGGCAGTTCTGACTCATGGCAGCCCCATGTGTGTCAAACTAGAACTGTGCTTCATAGGGTTTTCGGTGGCAGATATTTTGGAAGTAGATCACCAAGGCTTTCTTTTGAGGTGTCTCTGGGTGGACTCATAGCACCAGCATCCCAGATAGCAGCTGAGCATGTTAACTGTCGCACCACCCAGGGACTTCTCCCCACCTCATATCACTCCCAAATAAACAACATGTCCCCAAATCCTGGTTTCAGGGTCTATTTTTAGCCTAAAGGGGGCCTAGGCTGAGCCTGTCTCCTGGTTTGAAGTATCAAGATTTTAAGTCATATTCTTAAAAATAGGCTTTGAGGTTGATCAGTAGATGAAACCTCAAATATTTACTTCTGAGGAAGATCATGAGATTCACCCCCACAAGAATTTTAGAACCAGAAGGACCATAGGAATTTTTTAGGCCAGTAGATGCTCAGACTTCTTCGGGTGGGATAAGGCAGTAGTGGAGACGTAAAAACTGCTTTCAATATTCCAGTAGTTTACTCACGACAAAGCCATGTGGGTTAAACAGTCACACTCACTGTTGAGGGCTGAAGGCATATCACCTTCTTGTGGCATATTCTAATCAAAAGTTATTACAGTTATGGATCTTCGAATGAACTTTACAAAGAGGGGAGACAAGTTATTCACCAATCAGGGGGGTTGGTGTTTGAAGGAATCTCTCTAAGCCAAACCTTTTGATGTGAACAGAGTGGAAACCACTAAACCAGTCCAACCCCTTCATCCTACCTGGAGGACTCTGAGCCCAGGGGAGGTCAAGGGGCTTGGCCAAGGTCATACAGCCAGGGGTGATGAGCCAGGGCCAGAAGGAGGCCTCTAGACTCCCAATCCATGCGCTTCTCATTTCACACTGGAAGGGAATGACACACTTTGGGGAATCCGGGATTGTCGTTTCATCTGGAGGATATTTTGATAGAGCCAAAATTTTACTTAAAAAGCATAGCGAGTGAATTTTGCCCATTAGGAAATAAATTAGCTGCAATGACAAAATGCTGAATATTTACAACACCAAATGGGCTTCTCTGTGGGAAACAGCTGCATGCAATCTGAAGACTAGTACTAAGGACACAGTCACTCATTCCGAGGGGCGGTGTGGTGTAATTATACGCCTGGCATGGTTCCTGGCACATAGTTGGCTCTCTGTGTCCAACTCTGCCACCTTGGGTAAGTTACATGACTGCTTTCTCCGACTGTGTAAAATGTGGGGAAGGGGCATTCATGATGTAGTGGGGAAACCTGGTTTCAAGCCTAAAACTTTACCAGGAGACTCTGGGTAAGTCATTCCACCACTTTGAGCCTCAGTTTCCACATCTGTAAATACAGAATTGATTATAACCACTCGAAGGTCCCTTTTGAAGTCTGACTTGGCTGCGAACCAAAATGTTGGAACTTTGAGTCCACCCAGAGGTGCCTTGGAAGAAAGCCCTGGCTACCTACTTCCAAAAATTCAGCCATAGAACACCCTATGGAGCACAATTCTACCCTGACACACACGGGGTCGCTGTGAGTCAGAGTAAACTCAGCTGTAAATAAGCAATTGGTTAAGGTCCCTTTCAGGTCAAAAATTCTGTTTCTGACGGCCTACTTGTTCCCATTTTCAGCTCTCATGATCTCTGATTTTATTGGATTTAGAAGTGATTTGCTCCTGAGATGGATTTTTCTTTAACCTAAATAAAAATGAAATGACACCTTCCTTTCCGTTTGGCTAATACCAAGCAAGCAGCTTAGAGATGAGCAAAGAAGTGTCAAGGAGGCAAACAGAAGTATGGGCAACCGCAGCAGAGGTCATTCTGAAAACTGTTTCCTTTCAGGCAAAAGCTATCCTTGGACAATTACTCTCCTCTGTGTGACAGCAGGTGGGAGAGGAAGACCAGAGCATCGCTCTGACAAACCCAGGAAAGGCTAGGAGCCAAGAGGCAAAGGCTTATACACACAACTCCTTTTTGAAGTGAACAGGTTTCTTCGGTGGGGTGGGGGTATCTTGTTCCTGACCATTATCTTCCCAAAACCCTTAGCAGAATGTCATGTCACCACCCGACCTAGGCTGTCTCCTGGTGGGCACTCCAGGGGCAGGAACCAGGAGCATGGACTTTGAAAAAAATGCCCATATACTAAATCCTGTATTATGATTTAGTTCTTGCTCTGTTTTGCAACATTTGCAGTGTGCGTGTGTGCGTAAAATAATGCAATTGATTTCTGTTTTAAGCAGAACTTTTATTATGCATGTGTCCAAATAATCAGGCACATTGGGCAAACATGTATGTTTACCAGCTGTGGCACCCCTGGGGGAAATCATTTTTAGCATTCCCCTCTCAGATTGGCTTACTGAGTAGAAGGCACTGTTTCCTGGAATTACCTCATGGAGAAACTAGGTCTTTTACAGGTGAATGTGTTTTTGGAAATAGCCCTAAATCATTCCGAGCGAAGACTTGTGGATAGGTAGGTTCTCTGGTTGTTCACAATGAGGAGAAGAATTCTGCCTGATAAATGTGGAAGGAATGAGAGAATTGCAAAATCACCACTTTGTAACTCCTAGGGAAATAATTGATTCCAACAACGATCATCAATGGATGAACCTACTGGATGAAAGGTTGATGGGGGACTTGACCACACAGGGGTCAAGCTGTGACCACCTGAATCACTGGTAATCTTGTTGTTATTGTTAGGTGCCGTCCAGTTGGTTCCGACTCATAGCAACCCTATGCACAACAGAACGAAACACTGCCCGGTTGTGCACCAACCTTAAAATCGTTGTTATCCTTGAGCTCATCTTTGAAGCCACTGTGTCAATCCACCTCGTTGAGGGTCTTCCTCTTTTCCGCTGACCCTGTACTCTGCCAAGCATGATGTCCTTCTCGAGGGACTGATCCCTCCTGACAACATGTCCAAAGTATGTAAGATGCAGTCTCACTATCCTTGCCTCAAAGGAGCATTCTGGCCGCACTTCTCCCAAGACAGATTTGTTCATTCTTTTGGCAGTCCATGGTATATTCAATATTCTTTGCCAACACCACAAGTCAAAGGCATCAACTCTTCTTAGTTCTTCCTTATTCATTGTCCAGCTTTCACATGCATATGATGTGATTGAAAATACCATGGTTTGGGTCAGGCGCACCTTAGTCTTCAGGGTGACATCTTTGCTCTTCAACACATTGCAGAGGTCCTTTGCAGCAGATTTGCCCAATGCAATGTGTCTTTTGATTTCTTGACTGCTGTTTCCATGGCTGTTGATCATGGATCCAAGTAAAATGAAATCCTTGACAACTTCAATCTTTTCTCCATTTATCATGATGTTGCTCATTGGTCCAGTTGTGAGGATTTTTGTTTTATGTTGAGGTGTAATCCATACTGAAGGCTATGGTATTTGATCTTCATTAGTAAGTACTTCAATTCCCTTCACTTTCAGCAAGCAAGGTTGTGTCATCTGCATAGTGCAGGTTGTTAATGAGTCTTCCTCCAATCCTGATGCCCCGTTCTTCTTCATATACTCCAGCTTCTCATATTATTTGTTCAGCATACAGATTAAATAGGTATGGTGAAAGAATACAACCCTGACGAACACTTTTCCTGACTTTAAACCAATCAGTATCCCCTTGTTCAGTCTAAACAACTGCCTCTTGATCTATGGAATGGTTCCTCATGAGCACAATTAAGTGTTCTGGAATTCCAATTCTTCGCAGTGTTCTCCATAGTTTGTTATGATCCACACAGTCGAATGCCTTTGCATAGTCAATAAAACACAGGTAAACATCCTTCTGATATTCTCTGCTTTCAGCCAGGATCCATCTGACATCAGCAATGATATCCCTGGATGCACACCCTCTTCTGAAACCGGCCTGAATTTCTGGCAGTTCCCTGTCGATATACTGCTGCAGCCGTTTTTGAATGATCTTCAGCAAAATTTTGCTTGCGTGTGACATTAATGATATTGTTCTATAATTTCCACATTCAGTTGGATCACGTTGGGAATAGGCATAAATATGGATCCCTTCCAGTCAGTTGGCCAGGAAGCTGTCTTCCATATTTCTTGGCATAGATGAGTGAGTACCTCCAGCGCTGCATCTGTTTGTTGAAACATCTCAATTGTTATTCCATCAATTCCTGGAGCCTTGTTTTTCACCAATGCCTTCAGAGCATCTTGGATTTCTTCCTTCAGTACCATCAGTTCCTGATCATATGCCACCTCTTGAAATGGTTGAATATCGACTAATTCTTTTTGGTATAATGACTCTGTGAATTCCTTCCATCTTCTTTTGATGCTGCCTGCGTCGTTTAATATTTTCGCCATAGAATCCTTCACTATTGTAATTCGAGGCTTGAATTTTTTCTTCAGTTCTTTCAGCTTGAGAAACCCCAAGTGTGTTCTTCCCTTTTGGTTTTCCATCTCCAGCTCTTTGCATATGTCATCATTTCTTCTCGAGAGGCCCTTTGAAATCTTCTGTTCAGTTCTTTTACTTCATCAGTCCTTTTCTTTTGCTTTAGCTGCTCGACGCTCAAGAGCAAGTTTGAATCTCCTCTGACATCCATCTTGGTCTTTTCTTTCTTTCCTGTCTTTGCAGTGACCTCTTGCTTTCTTCATGAATGATGTCCTTGATGTCCTTGCACAACTCGTCTGGTCTTCGGTTACTAGTGTTCAATGCATCAAATCTATTCTTCAGATGGTCTCTAAATTCAGGTGGGATATACTCAAGGTCATATTCTGGCTCTCGTGCACTTGCTCTGATTTTCTTCAGTTCCAGCTTGAACTTGCATATGAGCAATTGATGGTCTGTTCCACAGTCAGGCCCTGGCCTTGTTCTGACTGATGATATTGAGCTTTTCCATCGTCTCTTTCCACAGATATAATCATTTTGATTTCTGTGTATTTCAGACACTGATGTGTCTGTCAGTTTGTTGTACTGTGGGGGCTTGTGTGTTGCTGTGAAGCTGGAAGCTATGCCACCGATACTCAGATACCAGCAGGGTCACCCATGGAGGACAGGTTTCAGCTGAGCTTCCAGACTAAGACAGACTAGGAAGAAGGACCCGGCAGTCTACTTCTGAAAAGCATCAGCCAGTGAAAACTGTGTGAATAGCAGCAGAACATTGTCTGATATAGTGCTGGAAGATGAGCCCCCCAGGTTGGAAGGCACTCAAAAGATGACAGGGGAAGAGCTGCCTCCTCAGAGTAGAGTCGACCTTAATGATGTGGATGGAGTAAAGCTTTCAGGACCTTCATTTGCTGATGTGGCACACTACTCAAAATGAGGAGAAACAGCTGCAAACATCCATTAATAATCGGAACCTGGAATGTCGGAAGTACGAATCTAGGAAAATTGGAAATCATCAAAAATCAAATGGAATGCATAAACATCAATATCCTAGGCATTAGTGAGCTGAAATGGACTGGTACTGGCCATTTTGAATTGGACAATCATGTAGTCTACTATGCTGGGAATGACAACTCGAAGAGGAATGGTATTGCATTCATCGTCAAAAAGAACATTTCAAGATCTGTCCTGAAGTACAACGCTGTCAGTGATAGGATAATATCCATATGCCTACAAGGAAGACCAGTTAATATGATTATTATTCAAATTTACACACCAAACACTAGAGCCAAAGATGAAGAAATAGAAGATTTTTATCAGCTGCTGCAGTCTGAAATTGATCAAACATGCAATCCAGATGCATTGATAATTACTGGCGACTGGAATACGAAAGCTGGAAACGAAGAAGGATCAGTAGTTGGAAAATATGGCCTTGGTGATAAAAACAATGCCAGAGACCAAATGATAGAATTTTGCAAGACCAATGACTTCTTCATTTCAAATACCTTCTTTCACCAACATAAACGGCAACTATACACATGGACCTCACCAGATGGTAAATCTTAGCATCACTGAAAGTAGGGATTGTGCATCTCTTGATGTAATTCAATATGAAGCCCTCAGCACCACCAGAAATTCCTGCAAAATACCAATCATGCCTCAGAGCTAACTTCCATTTACAAAAACACAGAGGGATAAAGGAACAGTAAAATAACTTAAATGACACCAAACAAAACTCGTTACTATCAAGTCAATTTGAACTCATGGCAACCCCATGTGTATCAGAGTAGAACTGTGCTCCATAAGGTTTTCAATGGCTGGTTTTTTGGAAGTAGACTGAAGAGCCTTTCTTGCAAGGTGCTCCTGTGTGGGCTCAAACCTCCAACCTTTTAGCAGCAGTCAAACATGTTAACCATTTGTACCACCCAGGGACCTTAAAAAAAAAAAAAAATGGTACCACAAGGAGGCAAAGAGACAAATCCAGAATTGTGGGTAATTTCACAGGACAATTGACCCAATTTCTACAACTCAGTGGTATGAATAAAGATGGAGGTGTGTGTATTCAAGACTAAAAGAGAATGGAGAGACATACAAAGAAATGTAATGTATGGATCATTTTTGAACAAACCAACTGGAAAAAATATATTTTTGAGACAACTGAGAAAATTTACTCATGGACTGGGCATAAGACAATATCAAAGAATTATTGTCAATTTTTTTAGGTGCAATCATAACTTTGTGGTTATGTGAGAACAATATTGACATAGTTTTGATATGCGTGTTGAAGAATGTAGAGGTGAAGTAACATGATGTCTGGGATTTGCTTTAATATACATCAGCGAAGAAAAAAAAAATAAAGGGAATTATTAAAAGGGTAGAGAAAAGCTAATTATGAAAAAACCTTGATAATTATTGTATCTGAGTGATGCATATATGGAGTTCCGTTGGACTAGACCCTATGTTTTTGTGTACGTTTGAACTTTTTTAAAATAAGCAATAAGAGGAGGAAGTGGTGATGACATTTAAACAGTGCCAATTCTGTAGGTAGGTGTCAGACCACAGGCTCTCTAGTGGCCCTGTTCAAGTGAGTTAGTTAATAAATTATTTACTCTACAACTGGAGAAGAAAAAGGAGAAAGAAAAGAAAACGGAAGGGAGGAGAGGGGAAGGAGGAGGAAAAACGGGTGGGGGAGATGAAGAGGAAGACAGGAGGAGAAGGAGGAGAAAAAGGAGGTATATCTATATATTAAGGTATGTAATTGTGGTTGTTCAAATGAGATGTTTCAACAAAGAGATGCAGCGCTGGAGGTGCTCACTCATCTATGCCAAGAAATATGGAAGACAGCTTCCTGGCCGACTGACTGAAAGGGATCCATATTTATGCCTATTCCCAAGAAAGGTGATCCAACCAAATGTGGAAATTATAGAACAATATCGTTAATATCATGCGCAAGCAAAAGTTTGCTGAAGATCATTCAAAAACGGCTGTAGCAGTATATCGACAGGGAACTGCCAGAAATTCAGGCCAGTTTCAGAAGAGGACGTGGAACCAGGGATATCATTGCTGATGTCAGATGGATCCTGGCTGAAAGCAGAGAATACCAGAAGAGTGTTTACCTGTGTTTTATTGACTATGCAAAGGCATTCAACTGTGTGGATCATAACAAACTATGGATACCACTGTGAAGAGTGGGAATTCCAGAACACTTAATTATGCTCATGAGGAACCTTTACATAGATCAAGAGGCAGTTGTTCGGACAGAAACAAGGGGACACTGATTGGTTTAAAGTCAGGAAAGGTGTGTGTCAGGGTTGTATTCTTTCACCATATGTATTCAATCTGTATACTGAGCAAATAATACGAGAAGCTGGACTATATGAAGAAGAACGGGGCATCAGGATTGGAGGAAGACTCATTAACAACCTGCGTTATGCAGATGACACAACCTTGCTTGCTGAAAGTGAAGAGGGCTTGAAGCACTTACAAATGAAGATCAAAGATCACAGCCTTCAGTATGGATTGCACCTCAACATAAAAAAAAAAAAAAATTTTTTTTTTTCCAACATAAAGAAAACAAAAAGCCTCACAACTGGACCAATAAGCAACATCATGATAAACAGAGAAAAGATTGAAGTTGTCAAGGATTTCATTTTACTTGGATCCACATTCAACAGCCATGGAAGCAACAGTCAAGAAATCAAAAGACGCATTGCATTGGGCAAATCTGCTGCAAAGGACTTCTTCAAAGTGTTGAAGAGCAAAGATGTCACCCTGAAGACTAAGATGTGCCTGACCCAAGCCATGGTATTTTCAATCACATCATATGCATGTGAAAGCTGGACAATGAATAAGGAAGAACCAAGAAGAGTTGACACCTTTGACTTGTGGTGTTGGCAAAGAATATTGAATATACCATGGACTGCCAAAAGAATGAACAAATCTGTCTTGGGAGAAGTGCGGCCAGAATGCTCCTTCGAGGCAAGGATGGTGAGACTGTATCGTACATACTTTGGACATGTTGTCAGGAGGGATCAGTCCCTCGAGAAGGACATCATGCTTGGCAGAGTACAGGGTCAGCGGAAAAGAGGAAGACCCTCAACGAGGTAGATCGACACAGTGGCTTCAAAGATGAGCTCAAGCATAACAACAATTGTTTAAGGATGGCACAGGACCAGGCAGTGTTTCATTCTGTTGTGCATATAGGGTCGCTATGAGTTGGAGCCGACTCGACGGCACCTACTAACAACAACAACAATTGTGATTGTTAAGGTTGTATGTCAACCTGGATGGGCAATGATTCTCAGTGGTTTGGCAGTTATGATGTAGTATGACATTCATATAATGATGTAATCACCCCCATGATGAGATCTGATATAACGTGATCACCTCCATGATGGGATCTGCTGTGAGTGGCCAATCAGTTGAAAGGGAGTTTCCTTAGGGTTGTGCCCTGCATCCAGTATAGGTGGACTTTCTGGCAAGGCTCATGGGCTTTTGCTTGCTCTAGACCCTGCAGCTGGCTCCTGTTTGTCTGACCTCCAGTTCTTGGGACTTGAGCTAGCAGCTTACCTGTCATCTTGCCTGCTGACCTTGGCATTCACCAGCCTCTGCAGCCTGTTGGCCAATAGAAGCCTCCAATCTGACCCACAGACTTGGGACATACCAGCCCCTACAACTGAGTGAGCTATTTCTTTGATATACATATATGTATTTATATATATAGATACGTGGGTGTGTGTATATATATATATATATATATACAATTTACTGGATTTGCTTCTCTAGAGGACATAGCCGAAGACATTTGGTACCAAAAGTGGTTCTAGAGAAACAAAATGGTAAGGAGGAGTTTTCTAATTTGGTTCCCAGATCTAGTTAGTCTTAAAGATGTTGATAACTATGCTTCTAGAAGTAAAGTGGGTACCGCTAATCCATGGTGTAAGGTGGCAATAGAAATACGCAAAATATCACCACCAATAGATCAGGTATTGGTGAGAGGCTAGGCTTTGGGTGATCACATGGTTAATACCTTCCCATAATTCTCTCATAATGAGAAGTGTAAGGAAGCTGATTGGTTGGTCCTACTTTCACCAGATAAAGTGGCGAAAGAAAGAGATGAGCCCAGGGCTTCAGAGTCAAAGCTCAAGTGCCACATAAACAGCCTCAAAGTTTCTACTTGTGCCTTGAAAGAAAGCCTTATTTCTTTTTTTTTTTTAATTTTTATTGTGCTTTAACTGAAAGTTTACAAATCAAGTCAGCCTCTCACACAAAAACTTATATACACCTTACTACATATTCCCAATTGCTCTCCCCCAATGAGACAGCCCACTCCATCCCTCCACTCTCTCTTTTTGTTTCCATTTCGCCAGCTTCTAACCCCCTCTACCCTCTCATCTTCCTTCCAGAGAGGAGATGCCAACATAGCCTCAAGTGCCCACCTGATCCATGAAGCTCACTCCTCACCAGCATCCCTCTCCAACCCATTGTCCAGTCCAATCCCTGTCTGAAGAGTTGGCTTTGGGAACAGTTTCTGTCCTGGGCCAACAGAAAGTCTGGGAGCCATGACCACTGGGGTCCTTCTAGTCTCAGTCAGACCATTAAGCCTGGTCTTTTTATGAGAATTTGGGGTCTGCATCCCACTGCTTTCCTACTTCCTCAGGGATTCTCTGTTGTGGACCCTGTCAGGGCAGTCATCGGTTATAGCCGGGCACCACCTAGTTCTTCTGGTCTCAGGCTGATGTAGTCTCTGGTTTATGTGGCCCTTTCTGTTTCTTGGGCTTGTAATTACCTTGTGTCCTTGGTGTTCTTCATTCTCCTTTGATCCAGGTGGGATGAGACCAATTGATGCATCTTAGATGGCTGCTTGCTAGTGTTTAAGACCCCAGATGCCTCTCTCCAAGGTGGGATGTAGAATGTTTTCTTAATAGATTTTATTATGCCAATTGACTTAGATGTCCCCTGAAACCATGGTCCCCAGACCCCTGCCCCTGCTACACTGGCCTTCGAAGCATTCAGTTTATTCAGGAAACTTCTTTGCTTTTGGTTTAGTCCAGTTGAGCTGACCTCCCCTGTATTGTGTGTTGTCTTTCCGGTCACCTAAAGTAATCCTTATCTACTAATTAGTGAATACCCCTCTTCCATCCTCCCTCCCTTCTGTGTTTAAACTCTTTTCTTGAGTTCTTATAATAGTGGCCTTATACAATATTTGTCCTTTTGCAACTGACTAATTTCACTCAGCATAATGCCTTCCAGGTTCCTCCATGTTATGAAATATTTCACAGGTTCCTCACTGTTCTTTATCCATGTGTAGTATTCCATTCTGTGAATATACCATAATTTATTTATCCATTCATCCGTTGATGGGCACCTTGGTTGCTTCCATCTTTTTGCTATTGTAAACAGTGCTGCAATGAACATGGGTGAGAATATATCTGTTCGTGTAAAGGCTTTTATTTGTCTAGGATATATTCCAAGGAGTGGGATTGCTGGATTGTATGGTAGTTCCATTTCTAGCTTTTAAAAAAAAGCTTTTTAAGGAAGCGCCAAATCGATTTCCAAAGTGATTGTACCATTTGACATTTCCACTAGCAGTGTATAAGTGTTCCAATCTCTCCACAGCCTCTCCAACATTTAACGTTTTGTGCTTTTTGTATTAATGCCAACCTTGTTGGAGTGAGATGAAATCTCATTGTAGTTTTGATTTGCATTTCTCTAATGGCTAATGATTGTGAATATTTCCTCATGTATCTGTTAGCTACCTGAATGTCTTCTCTAGTGAAGTGTCTATTCATATCTTTTGCCCATTTTTTAAATGGGTTAGTTGTCTTTTTGCGGTTGAGTTTTTGCAGTATCATGCAGATTTTAGAGATCCGGTGCTGATCAGAAATGTCATAGCTAAAAACTTTTTCCCAGTCTGTAGGTAATCTTTTTACTCTTTTGGTGAAGTCTTTGGATGAGCGTAGGTGTTTGATTTTTAGGAGCTCCCAGTTATCTAGTTTTTCTTCTGCATTGTTAGTAGTGTTTTGTATACTGTTTATGCCATGTATTAGGGCTCCTAACATTGTCCCTATTTTTTCTTCCATGATCTTTATTGTTTTAGATTTTATATTTAGGTCTTTGATCTATTTTGAGCTTGTTTTTGTGCATGGAGTGAGGTATGGGTCTTGTTTCATTTTTTTGCAGATGGATATCCAGTTATGCCAGCATCATTTCTTAAAAAGACTGTCTTTTCTCCATTTAAAAGTTTTGGGGCCTTTGTCAAATATCAACTGCTCATACGTGGATGGGTTTATGTCTGGATTCTCAATTCTGTTCCGTTGGTCTATGTATCTGTTGTTTTACCAGTACCAGGCTGTTTTGACTACTGTGGCGGTATAATAGATTCTAAAATCAGGTAGAGTAAGGCCTCCCACTTTGTTCTTCTTTTTCATTAATGCTTTACTTATCTGGGGCCTCTTTCCCTTCCATATGAAGTTGGTGATTTGTTTCTCCATCTCACTAAAGAATATCTTTGGAATTTGGATCGGAATTGCATTATATGTATAGATCGCTTTTGGTAGAATAGACATTTTTATAATGTTAAGTCTTCCTATCCATGAGCAAGTTATGTTTTTCCACTTATGTAGGTCTTTTTTGGTTTCTTGCAGAATTGTATTGTTGTTTTCTTTGTATAAGTCTTTTACATCTCTGATAAGATTTATTCTTAAGGCTTTTATCTTCTTGGGGGCTACTGTAAATGGGATTGATTTGGTGATTTCCTCTTTGATGTTCTTTTTGTTGGTGTAAAGGAATCCAACTGTTTTTTGTATGTTTATCTTGTATCCCGATACTTTGCTGAACTCTTCTATTAGTTTCAGTAGTTTTCTGGAGGATTCCTTAGGGTTTTCTGTATATAAAATCATGTCATCTGCAAATAGAGATACTTTGACTTCTTACTTGCCAATCTGGATGCCCTTTATTTCTTTATCTAGCCTAATTGCTCTGGCTAGGACCTCTAGCACAATGTTGAATAAGAATGGTGATAAAGGACATCCTTGTCTGGTTCCCTATCTCAAAGGGAATACAGAAAGCCTTATTTCTTGTGGCAACAGAGCTGATATTGCTGAAAACCAAACCCAGAGTCTTATCTAAGAGTGGCTAAAGTACAATGCCAACTAAATTCCCAATTTTGAGTGGTGTATGGAGTTAAAGTGAAGGCATTGATTGGAAAGAAATGGGACCCTGAAACTTGGGATGAGGGCATATGGGCAGATAATCAGGAAGCTGGGAACACTGAGCTTTTAAATTCCGTTGAATCACTCTTGCCAACAGAACCACCCATCTCACTCCCACCTGAAGAGATTGCTCCATTTTTGTCTGTTGTCATGGACTGAATTATGCCCCCCCAAAATATGTGTGTTGATTCGGCTAGGCAATGATTCCCAGTATTGTATGATCGTCCACCATTTTATCATCTAATGTGATTTTCCTATGCGTTGTAAAGCCTGTCTCTATGATGTTGATGAGATGGGATTAGCAGCAGTTATGTTAATGAGGCAAGACGCAATCTACAAGATTAGATTGTGTCTTGAAGTAATCTCTTTTGAGATATAAAAGAGAGAAGCAAGCAGAGAGAAAGAGGGGACCTCATACCATCAAGAAAGTAGTGCCAGGAGAAGAGCGCATCCTTTGGATCTGGGGTCCCTTCACTGAGAACTCCTAATCCAGGGGAAGATTGGTGACAAGGATCTTCCTCCAGAGCTGACTGGGAGAGAAAGCCTTCCCCTGGAGCTGACACCCTGCATTTGGACTTGTAGCCTACTAGACTGTGAGAGAATAAATTTCTCTTTGTTAAAGCCATCTGCTTGTGGTATTTCTGTTATAGCAGCACTAGATAACTAAGACATCCGCTAAACCACCCTCCCCAGGAAAACCATTAATCCCTGCACCCCCATCTGGTGAGATTAACCCAGCTGTGTCTGAAGAGCCTTTGTCAGGAGTCATTATCTGGGGCCTTGCCTGAGGCAGATGCCTTACAAGACAATGCTGAATATTCTCAAACACATCCCTACCAGCTATTTTGGCTCCCAAACCTATAACTAGACTTAAGTCGTAGAGAGCCCCAAAAGGTGAAGTACAAAGTGACCCAGGAGGAGGTTCACTACACTCCAAAAGAACAGCTTGACTTTTCTAATATGTACAAACAGAAACCTGGGGAATATGTGTGGGAATGGCTATTAAGTGTGTGGGATAATGGTGCAAGGAACATAAAGATGGATCAGTCTGAGTTTATTGATTTGGGCCCACTAAGCACAGATTTTTTATTTAATGTTTCAGCTTGAGAGCTTAGGAAAGAATCTAATAGTTTATTTGGTTGGTGCATTGAAGCATGGATCATGCAGTGGACTACACTAAATCAAGCTGAAGTATCAGATCTGCCTTGGTATACTGTAGAAAAAGGTAACAAAAGGCTTAGGGAAATCAACATGTTAGAGTGGATTTATCAGGTTAGATCCACAGACCCACACATGGAGTGCCCAGAGGACACATCTTTTACCACAGCAGTGAGGAACAAATTTGTGAAGAGAGCTCCAGCATCCTTGAAGACTGCTGTGATTGCTGTTTTATGTAAGTCAGATTGGACAGTGGGAACTGCCCTAACTGAATTAAGACACCTAGCTACGATGGGGCTAATAGGACCCATGGTAGCAGGGGCCAAGTGGCAGCACTCAATCAACAAAGACAACGTGGGTGTGGCTACCGTAATAGGCAGCAGAGTCAAAGCAGTAATCAGAATAGTCTGGTTTGTATGGAATTATGGTGTTGGCGACTTAGTCATGGTGTCCCTAGGAGTGAAATAGGTAGGAAATCTACTAAATACTTCTTTGATCTATACAAGTGGAAGAATTTTAGGTCAAGTGAACAGCAGTCTAACTTGAATCACCAGAATAGGGAGTCATGGTCCCTCAATCAATTCCAAGACTTGAGTGAGTTTAAAGATTCACAACTCCTTGAATGGAGGGGAGACCAGGTCTCCTGGAGGAAGGACCACACTCTACTGTCAAAATTTATACTGTTAATCTTCCTCCCAGTCCTTCACAAAGGAATCTATGGCCTTTTAAAAGAGTGACTGTTTATTGGGGAAAAAGAAAGAAACAGACTTTTTGGGATTACTGGATACTGGCTCTGAACTGACACAAATTCCAGGAGACACAAAACGTCACAGTGGCCCACCACTCAGAGTGGGGGCATACGGAGATCAGGTTATTAAGGGAATCTTAGCTCATGTCTGTCTCACAGTAAGTACAGTGGGTCTCCAAACTCATCCTGTAGTGATTTCTCCAGTTCCAGAATGCACAATTGGAATAGATATACTCAGCAAATGGCAGAACCCATGTATTGGATCCCTGACAAGTGAAGTAAGGGCTATTATGGTAGGAAAAACCAAGTGGAAGCCATTAGAACTACCACTACCTAGGAAAATAGTAAATCAAAAGCAATACTGCATTCCTGGAGGGATTGCAGAGATTACTGCCGCCATCAAGAACTTGAAGGATACAGAGGTGGTGATTCCCACCGCATCTCCATTCAACTCACCTATTTGGCCTGTGCAAAAAACAGATGGCTTCTGGAGAATAATAGCAGATATCAAAAACTTAACTACGTGGTGACTCCATTTGCAGCTGTTGTTCTAGATGTGGTTTCATTGCTTGAGCAAATTAATACATCTCCTGGTACCCAGTATGCAGCTGTTTATCTGGCTAATGCCTTCTTATCCATATCTGTTTCGAAGGACCACCAGATGCAGTTTGCCTTCACCTGTCATGGCCAGCAATACGCCTTCACTGTCCTACTTCAGAGTCATATCAACTCTGCAGCCCTAGGTCATAATTTAGTCTGCAGAAAACTCGATTGTCTTTCCCTTATAAAAGACCTCACATTGATCCATTACATTGATGATATTATGTTGACTGGACCTAGTAAGGAAGAAGCATCAATGACAAAAATTCAGACGCCTTTCACCTCAGTGAAATTTCTAGGGATTCAGCGGTTTGGGGCATGTTGGGATATTCCTTCTAAAGTGAAGGATAAGTTACTGCATCTGGCCCCTCAGACAACTAAGAAGGAGGAACAATACCTAGTGGGCCTCTGTGGATTTTTGAAAGCAATGTATTCCTCATTTGGGTGTGCTACTCCACCATATTTATCAAACGACTCAAAAAGTTGTCAGTTTTGAGTGGGGCCCAGAATAAGGGAAAGCTCTGCAACATGTTCAAGCTGCTACGCAAGCAGCTCTGCCACTTGGGCCTATGAACCGGCTGATCCAATGGTGCTTGAAGTGTCAGTGGCAGATGTAGGTGCTGGTTGGAGTCTTTAAAAGTTTTCTATTGGTAAAATGCAGCATAGACCCTTAGGATTTTCAACCAAAGCCCTGCTGTCCTCTGCAGATATGCTCTTCTTTTGAGAAACAGCTTTTGGTTTGTTATTGGGCCTTAGTAGAGATTGAACACTTAACCATGGGTTACTAAGTCACCATGTGGCCTGAGCTTCCCATCATGAAGTGGGTGTTGTCTCACCCACAGAGCCATAAAGTTGGATGTGCACAGCAGCACTCCATCATTAAATGGAATTGGTGTATAAGAGATTGGGCCCGAGCAAGACCTGAAGGCACAAGTAAGTTGCATGAGGAAGTGGCCCAAATGCCTATGGTCTCCACTCCTGTCACATCACCTTCCATCTCCCAGTCTGCACCCATGGCCTCACGGGGAGTTCCTTAGGATCAATTGACTGAGAAAGAGAAAACTAGTGCCTGATTTACAGATGGTTCTGCGCAATATGCTGGCATCACTTGAAAGTGGACAGCTGCAGCACTACAGCCCCTTTCTTGGACCTCCTTGAAGGACAGTGGTGAAGGGAAATCCTCCCAATGGGCAGAACTTTGAGCAGTGCACCTGGTTGTTCACTTTGCTTAGAAGGAGAAATGGCCAGATGTGCAATTGTATATCGATTCATAGGTTATGGCCAATGGTTTGGGTGGATGGCCAGGGACTTGGAAAGGACATGATTGGAAAATTGGAGACAAGGAGGTATGGGGAAGAGGTATGTGGTTAGACCTCTCTGAATGGGCCAAAGAAGTGAAGATATTTGTGTCTCATGTGAATGCTCACCAAAAGGTGACCTTGGCGGAGGAAGATTTTACAATGAAGTGACAGGATGATGCCTTCTGTGGAAACCAGTCATCCTCTTTCCCTAGCCACTCCCGTCATTGCCTAATGGGCTTATGTACAAAGTGGCCAAGGTGGCAGGGATGGAGGTTATGCATGAGCTCAACAATAGGGACTTCAACTTACCAAGGCAGAATTGGCTACAGCCACTGCTGAGTGCCCAATCTGCCAGCAGCAGAGACCAACACTAAGTTCCCAATATGGCACCGTTCCACAAGGTGATCAGCCAGTAACCTGGTGGCAGGTTGATTACATTGGACCACTTCCATCATGGAAAAGGCAGCATTTTGTTCTTACTGGAATAGACACTTAATCTGAATATGGGTTTGTCTTCCCTGTATACATTGCTTCTGCCAAAACTACCATCTGTGGACTTACAGAATGCCTTATCCACCATTGTATCCCACACATCATCACCTCTCATCAAGAGACAGCAAATGAAGTGTGGCAATGGGCCCATGCGCATAGAATTCTGAACATCCTGAAACAGCTAGCTTGATAGAACAATGGAATGGGCTTCTAAAGATACAATTACGGTGCCAACTAGGTGGCAATACCTTGCAGAGGTGGGGCGATGTTCTCCAGGAGGCTACATATGTTTTACACCAGTGTCCGATATATGGTGCTGTTTCTCCCATAGCCAGGATTCATGGGTTCAGGAATAAGGGGGGGGAGGGGAAATAAGAGTAGTACCGCTCATTATTATCCCTAGTGACCCACTTGCAAAATTTTTGTTCCCTGTCCCCATGACCCTGTGCTCTGCAGGTCTAGATATTCTAGTTCCAAAGGGAAGAATGCTCCCACCTGGAGACACATCTTTGATTCCACTGAACTGGAAGTTAAGAATACCACCTGGGCTCCTTAAACCTCTGGATCAGCAGGTAAAGAAGCGAGTTACCATATTGGCTGTTGTAATTGATCCTGATTACCAAGAGGAAATTGGATTGATATTACATAAGGGAAGCAAAGAAGAGTATGTCTGGAACGCAGGGCGTCTCTTAGCACTACCATGTCGTCTGATTAAAGCAAATGGAAAGCTGTTGTTAAGAGCCATCAAGTCTTTTCTGACTCATAGCGACAGCAGAAACACTGTGCCCTGTCCTGCTCCATCCTCATGATTGTTGTCATGCTTGAACCAATTGTTGCAGCCACTATGTCAATCCACCTCATTAAGGATCTGTCTTTTTTTTTTTTGCTGACGTTCTACTTTATCAAGCATGATGTCCTTCTCCAGGAACTGATCCCTCCTGACAACATGTCAAAAGTATGTGAAATTAAGTCTTGCCATCCTTGCTTCTAAGGAACATTCTGGCTGTACCTCTTCCAAGACAGATTTTTTCCTTCTTTTGGCAGTCTATAGTATACTCAATATTCTTCGCCAACACCATAATTCAAAGGCATCAATTCTTCTTCATTCTTCCTTATTTGCCACCCAGCTTTCACATGAAAATAAGGCAATTGAAAACACCATGGCTTGGGTCACCAGTGCCTTAGTTCTCAAAGTGACATCTTTGCTTTTTAGTACTTTAAAGAGGTCTTTTGCAGCAGATTTGCCCAATGCAATGCGTCTTTTGATTTCTTGACTTCTGCTTCCATGGGTGTTGATTGTGGATCTAAGTAACTTGACAACTTCAGTCTTTTCTCCATTTATCGTAGTGTTGCTTATTGGTCCAGTTGTGAGGATTTTTGTTTATGTTGAGGTGTAATCCACACTGAAAGCTGTGGTCTTTGCTCTTCATCAGTAAGTGCTTCAAGTCCTCTTCGCTTTCAGCAAGCAAGGTTGTGTCATCTGCATGACACAGGTTGTTAATGAGTCTCCTTCCAATCCTGATGCCGACTTCTTCTTTATATAGTCCAGCTTCTTGAATTATTTGCTCAGCATACAGATTGAATAAGTATGATGAAAGGATACAATGCTGATGTACAACTTTCCTGACTTTAAACCATGCAGTATCCCCTCGTTCTTTTCGAACAATTGTCTCTTGATCTGTGTACAGGTTCCTCATGAGCACAATTAAGTGTTCTGGAATTTCCATTCTTCATAATGTTATCAATAATTTGTTTTGATCCACACAGTCGAATGCCTTTACATAGTCAATAAAATACAGGTAAACGTCTTTCTGGTATTCTCTGCTTTCAGCCAGGATCCATCTGACGTCAACAGTGATATCCCTGGTTCCACATCCTCTTCTGAATCTGGCTTGAATTTCTGGCAGTTCCCTGTTGATGTACTGCTGCAGCCACTTTTGAATAATCTTCAGCAAAAATTTTACTTGTGTGTGATATTAATGATATTGTTTGATAATTTCCACATTTGGTTGAATCACCTTTCTTGGGAATAAGCATAAATATGGATATCTTCCAGTCAGTTGGCCAAGTAGTTGTCTTCCAAATTTTTTGGCATAGACCAGTGAGCATTTCCAGTGCTGCTTCCATTTGTTGAAAGATCTCAATTGGTATTCCCATAATTCCTGGAGCCTTGTTTTTCACCAATGCCTTCAGTGCAGCTTGAACTTCTTCTTCAGTACCATCGGCTCTTGATCATATTCTACCTCCTCAAATGGTTGAATGTTGACCAATGTTTTTTGGTACAGTGACTGTATGTATTCCTTCCATCTTCTTGTGATGCTTCCTACGTCATTCCATATTTTGCCCATAAAATCCTTCACTATTGCAATTTGAGGCTTGAATTTTTTCTTCCGTTCTTTCGGCTTTAGAAATGCTGAGTGTGTTCTTCCCTTTTGATTTTCTAATTCCAGGTCTTTGTACATGTCATTATAATACTTCACCTTGACTTTTCTAGGCACCCATTGAAATCTTCTGTATGTGTGTGTTTATGTATGTGTGTGTGTGTTTGCCCCCACACCTGTCAGTTTGTCATACTGTGGAGGCTTCCATGTTGCTGTGATGCTGGAAGCTGTGCCACTGGTATTCAAATATCAGCAGGATCACCCATGGCAGACAGGTTTCAGCTGAGCTTCCAGACTAAGACAAAGTAGGAATAAGAACCTGGCTGTCTACTTCTGAAAAGAGTTAGCCAGTGAAAAGCTTATGAATAGCAGCAGAACATTGTTTGATATTGTGCTGGATAATGAACCCCTCAGGTTGGAAGGCACTCAAAAGATGACTGGGGAAGGGCCACCTCCTCAAAGTAGAGTTGACCTTAATGATGCAGATGGAGTCAAGCTTTTGGGACCTTCATTTGCTTATGTGGCATGACTCAAAATGAGAAGAAACAGCTGCAAACATCCATGGACTGTACAAAGTATGAATCCAGGAAAAGTGGAAATCATCAAAAATGAAATGGAACAGAAAAGATTGATATCCTAGGCATTAGTGAGCTGAAATTGGCCATTTTGAATCAGACAACCATATTATCTACTATGCCAGAAATGACAGCTTAAAAAGGAATGGCATTGCATTCATTGTCAAAAAAAAAAAAATTTCAAGATCTATCCTGAAGTACAGCCCTGTCAATGATAGGATAATATCCATATGCCTACAAGGAAGACCAGTTAATACGACTATTATTCAAATTTATGCACCAGCCACTAAGGCCCAAGATGAAGAAAATGAAGATTTTTACCAACTTCTGCAGTCTGAAATTGACCAAACATGCAATTAGCATACATTGATAATTACTGGGTTATAGGGTCACAATGAGTTGGAATCAACGTGACAGCAGTAAGTTTGGTTTGGGTATTCCCTGAATAAGGAGTTTTGGTGGTGCAATCGTTAAGCACTGAGCTGCTAACCAAAAAGTTAGCAGTACAAGCCCACCCAGCAGCTCTGAGGGAGAAAGACCCAGTGATCTACTTCGATAAAGATTTACAGCCAAGAAAACCCTATTTGGTGGTTCTACTCTGTCACATGGGGTCGCTATGAGTCAAAATCAACTAGATGGCACCTAACAAAACAACATTTTCTGGCTGGATTCCTTAGGTGGTACAATGTTTAACATGCTCGGTTGTTAACTGGAAGGTTGGAGATTCAAGTCCACCCAGAGGCACCTCAGAAGAAAAGCCTGGTGATCTACTTCTGAAAAATCAGTCACCGAAAACCCTATGGAGCACAGTTCTACTCTGACACACATGGGGTTGCCATCAGTCAGAGTCAATTCAATGGCAACTGATTTTTTTTTTCTTAATTTTCTGACTGATGAGTCAGGATGTGGTACAGCAGTACAGATGTTAAGAAAAAGGGCTTTTACACAAAATAATCAATGTTGGAGAGGTTGTGGAGAGACTGGAACACTTATGCACTGCTGGAGGAAATGTAAAATGGTACAACCACCTTGGAAATCAATTTGGCACTTCCTTAAAAAGCTAGAAATAGAAGTACCATACCATCTAGCAATCCCGCTCCTTGGAATATATCCTAGGGAAATAAGAGATGTCACACGGATAGATATATGCACACCCATGTTCATTGCAGCACTGTTCACAATAGCTAAAAGATGGAAACAACATAGGTGCCCATCAACAGACAAATGAATAAACAAATTATGATACATACACACAGTGGAATACCACACAACGATAAAGAACAATGATGAATTTGCAAAACACCTCATAACATGGATGAATCTGGAGGGCATTATGCCGAGCGAAATTAGTCACAAAAGGACACATACTGTATGAAAAAAAAATTTTTAAGAATTCAAGAAAAGGTTTAATCACAAAAGAAAACATTCTTTGATGGTTACGAGGGTGGGGAGGGAGGGAGAGGGGAATTCACTAACTAGGTAGTACACAAGAATCATCTTAGGCGAAGGGAAGGACAACACAGGGACAATACAGGGAAAGTCAGTACAACTGAACTAAAGCAAAAGCTAAGAAGTTTCCTGAACACAACCGAACACCTTGAGGGATAGAGTAGCTGGGTCTGGGGTCTGGGGACCATGGTTTCAGGGGACATCTAGGTCAATTGGCATAACATATTTATTAAAAAAATGTTCTGCATCCCACTTTGGTGAGTGGTGTCTGGGGTCTTAAAAGCTTGCAAGTGGCCATCTAAGATGCATCAATTGGCCCCAACCCACTTGGAGCAAAGGAGAATGAAGAACACCAAAGGCACAAGGAAAATATTAGCCCAAGGGACAAAAGGGGCACATAAATCAGAGACTCCATCAGACTGAGACCAAAAGAACTAGATGGTGCCCAGCTACTACCAATGACTGCCCTGACAGAGAATACAACAGAGAGTCCCTGAGGGAGCAGGAGAAAATTGTGGAGCGGAGCTCAAATTCACATAAAAAGACCAGACTTAAAGGCCTGACTGAGACTGAAGGAACCCCCGAAGCCATGGCCCCCGGACTCTCTTTTAACTCGGAACTAAAACCATTCCCAAAGCCCACTCTTCAGACAAAGATTAGACTGAACTATAAAACATAAAATAATACTCGTAAAGAGTGTGCTTCTTAGTTTAAGCAGACACACAAGACCAAATGGGTGACTTTTGTCTGGAGGCAGGATGAGAAGGCAGGAAGGAACAGGAGCTGGTTGGGTGGACATGGGAAACCTGGGTGGAAAGGGGGAGTCTGCTGTCACATCACAGGGATTGTAAGTAGTGTCACATAACAATACGTGTATACATTTTTGTATAAGAAAGTAATTTGAGATGTAAACTTTCACCTAAAGCACAAGTGGAAAAAAAAAAAAAAAGAGTAAGGGCTCTTGAACTAGACTGCCTCGGTTGAAATCCAAGTGCTATCATTCAGAGCTGTGTGATCTTAGGCAAGTTACTTAACCTCTCTGTTTCTTGGTTTTGTTATCGGGAAAATAATAGACCCTATTTCAAAGGGTTAATACCCATTGCTGTCAAGTCGATTCTGACTCATAGCAACCCTATAGTATTAACATGAGGATTATATTTATCAACATATGTAAAAAGCTTAGACCATTGCCAAGTACCTAGCCACTGTTCCACAAATGTTAGTGGTTTTTGTTATTGAGTGTCTTAGTCACCTAGTGCTGCTATAACAGAAATACCACAAGTGGATGGCTTTAACAAACAGAAATTTATTTTTTCACAGTCTAGTAGGCTAGAAATCCAGATTCAGGGTGTTCAGCTCCAGGGGAAGGCTTTCTCTCTCTGTAGGCTCTGGAAGGAGATCCTTCTCATCAATTTTTCCCTGGTCTAGGAAGTTCTCTGTCCAGGAACCCCGGGTCCAAAGGACGTGCTCTACTCCTGGTGCTCCTTTCTTGGTGGCATGAGGTCCCCAACTCTCTGCTGTCTTCCCTTTTCTTTTATTTCTTGTAAGATAAAAGGTGGTGCAGACCACACCCCAGGGAAACTCCCTTTACACTAGATCAGGGATGTGACCTTAGTAAGGGTGTTACAATCCCACCCTAATCCTCTTTAACATAAAATTACAATCACAAAATGGAGGACAACCACCCAATACTGAGAATCATGGCCTAACCAAGTTGACACATATTTTGAGGGGATACAATTCAATCCATGACATTGGGGTAGGGCTGGGGAATAGTCCTACTCAGATGATCCTTTCCAAATAAAAAAAAAGAAGTAACTAATTAATAGATGGTTCATTCCAATGGAAACTGAAAAGAAGTTAATGAAGACACTATTTTCAGAGGTTTGGGCAGGGTTAAGGGAACCAGTAAAGGATGGGGAAGCACAGGAACTAGCACCAACAGGAAGCCAGGAGGGGCAAGGGGAGGAAGCAGAGTTAGCAGAACCCAGTGAGAACCATAGGGAATGAGACCATGTTACAAGCTCTGTACCTGTAGGGAGAGGAGGTAGCCATGCTACAGTGGGGAGGTGGGGTGGTAAACCATTCTTCCATCTCCTCCAACTTCCAGATTTCCTACTGGTGACTTCCCATTCCTGCTGGCAATTTCCCAATGCTCATTTTCCATGACTGAATCCAACTGGAAGTCAAAGGGCAGAGGAATCCATCAGATGCCAGATCCCAGGACAGTCTACAGATCCAGAGAGGCAAGTAGAGATCTAACAACACAGTCCCCAAAGAACAATCTGCCTGGGGAATCCAGGCAACAGCATGAAAGCAGCATGGGGATGGTGTAACTAGCAGGGCGTGGTGTAGCAGCAAGTTAGTACTCACCAAACACTCCGTGTGCTTCCTATGGTTGGGTTGGGGTCATGTGACTAATTTGAGCCAATGGACTGTGGGCAGAAATGACACCTGTCACTTACTGGCCAAAGCAGTTAGGAGTCAGTATGCCTCTTCCATCCCTCTCTTCCTCTGACATGGTGACATGGTGACCTTGGAGGCCAAGATAGTGTAGCTTCAAGATGGAGGAGAATTGTCCAACTTGCATCAGACTCAACATAGGAGAGAAGTAAACCTTTATAAGGTTTGAGATTTAGGGTATATCTGTTACAGCAGCATAGCCTATCTTATCCTGATTAATACAGGAGGAAATGGCTGGGCCTGGAGAAAAAGTCCCACTGAGAGGTGGAAATATGCTAGGGATAATTTAAAAGAAAACATCAGCCCACCCACTTCCATCCTTAGGGACAGCTGACTATGTTTATTTCCTAAGGGTCCCAGCTCTGTCATCTGACTGAGTGGGTCTCATGGGAGAGGAGGTGAAGAAAGTAGACTGAAGGTAGAATGCAGGCGATAAACCCAGGGTCCAAGGCAAGAGTGGAGGAGAGGTGAAGGGGAGGGATTTTTACCATAGCCTTTTAGCCTGGTAAAGACTTTAATTAGTAACGATGCATTTCAGCAATGGAGCATTTTTCCTTTTAAGGAGCTGAGTGCCGAGGTAAGTATTATGCCCTTTGAAGATCTGTTTGTATTGTGAACATCAAAGGGTAAGGAGGGTCCCTTCCTTAAATTTAATGGAAGACTTTACTTCTCAACATCTTGCTGGTACTTTAAATTCATGCCTTGAACATCACAGGACTCATGAAGGGTGGGAAGCAGAAGGCCAGATCCATGAGCTGGGCTGGAGGGAGAAGCCACTGTGGCAAGTTTAAGAGGTCACCACCACCCGAGCCCCTGCAGTGAGCACGAGGACAGCCCATCCCCTGTCAGTGGTTGGTGGTAGATCTCCTGGCCCAGGAAGCACAGCACAGAGAGAGGCTCAGACCCAGAGGTTCAGTCAGCAGATGACCTGCCACCTGAGTCAGCCTTGGCCCCAGCCTCACAGGACCCACGTGGGCAGCTGGAAATGGCCAAGGTGAAGAAAGTGATGCAAAGGCAAGAGAAGGAACGCAGGAGATGAAAATTATCAGCCAAGTGTAGGGGCTGGAAGAGTCCCTGGATGGGGCAAATGGTAACCTGCTCGGCTGCTAACTGAAAGGTTGGAGGCTCAAGTCCACCTAGAGGTGCCTCAGAAGAAAGGCCTTGAGGTCTACCTCCAAAAAATCAGCCATTGAAAACCCTATGAGCACAGTTCTACTCTGACACACATGAGGTCACCATGAGTTGAGTTGATGCAACAGCAACTGGCTTACAGAATTCTGCTGGTGGGGCCCTGGCTAGAACCTCTCCCCAGAAGATGGGCAACTGAGCTGGCAGGGCCCTCCTGTCTCCTAACTCCAGATATCATCAGCACTCTCCACTGCCCCACACAGCCATCACAGCTGTTCTTCTCCACCAGCTGTACACAGTGGAAAAGGGAAGCTTAAAAAAAAAGATGCTGGTGCCTCAGCTACACCCCAAGCCACTTCAATCAGAATCTCTGGGTGTTTCTCAACCATCAGCATCAGCATCACCTCGGAACTTGCTGGAATGGCAAATTCTCAGGCCCCACCCCAGACCAACTGAATTAGAAACTCTGGGGGTGGGGTCCAGAATCCTGTGTTTTAACAGGCCCTCCAGGTAATTCCTATGGACGCTGACGATTGAGAACCACTGCATTTTAGAGGAAGAAAACAAAAAAACCCAAACCCAGTGGCTTTGAGTGGATTCTGACTCATAGCGACCCTATAGGACAGAGTAGAATTGCCCCATAGAGTTTCCAAGGAGCGCCTGGCAGATTCAAATTGCCGACCCTTTGGTTAGCAGTTGTAGCACTTAACCACTACGCCACCAGGGTTTCCACAGGAAGAACCCAAACCAAATCCACTGCCATCGAGCCGATTCCGATTCCGACTCATAGTGACCCTATAGGACAGAGTAGAACTGCCCCATAGAGTTTCCAAGGAGCACCTGGTGGATTCAAACTGCCAACCTTTTGGTTAGCAGCCGTAGCACTTAACCACTATGCCACCAGGGTTTCCAGAGGAAGAAAGGACTACCAATTATTGGCCTGTACAGACTAGCCTCACTTCTGCAGTAATTATTCTAATAGCAACCCCCAGAAGTGCTGATAAGTGCTTTACCTACCTTATCCCATTTAATAAACATCCCACTGCTGCTGCAAATATTTAAATGCTCTGCTTCTTACGGAAAGGTTGGTGGTTCGAACGCACCCAGCAGCTCCATGGGAGAAAGACCTGGTGATCTGCTTCTATAAAGATTACAGCCAAGAAAAACCTATGGGGCAGCTCCGCTTTGTCCCATGGGGTCACTATGAGTTGAAATTGACTCAAGAGCACCTAACAACAACAAAATATCTGCCACACAGACGCTGTTGTTCTTAGTTGCTATCAAGTCACCCTCCCAACCCTTGTGGCAACCCCATGCACAACAGGATCGGACCATTGTGATTCATAGGGTTTTCATTGGTTCATATTTCATATTTTCATTTTTGGAAATAGATTCCCTGGCCTTTCTTCATGGAGTAGATATTATGACCCCATTTTACAGAGGAAGAAACTGAAGCTTCAAGAGGTTAAGTCATCTATCTGCCCAAGAGCAAACCCAGCTGGTAAGAGGGGAGCTGGGGTTCTCGGCCAGGTCTATCTGGCTCCAGAGCCCCTGTGGTGTTGGCTCTTTTCTGAGCAAGGGCTTTATTCTCTGACGAACTAGAAATGTTAGGGCAAGTGACAGTGCAAAGAAAGCAGGAGTGAATCAGTTGGGCTGATTCTCTACAAGCCCCTGGTTCTCTCTTCTCTGCAAGCCCCTGTGTTCTCTAAAGTAACACTCTGTGAGGCTCTGGGCGGGTGCTAAGATGACTAAATGGTTCTCCTGCTTCCTGATGGCCGCGCCTTTGAAAGCCTGCCAGCTGTCTTTTTTCATTTCAGCCACAGTTCCCCTCCCAGCCTCAGTTGTTCCCCTGCGTTATTTGGAACAGGTGTTCTGGGAGCTGGGGAACTCTGCACAGCCTTTACGGGGTCCAGGGGCCCCGTGTTTCCTCTGGGAGGTCTTCATACCATGTCTTGAGTCATAAAGCAGATGATGAAAGATGAAGACTCAAAGTTCGGGGAGACCTGGGGGGTTGCCAGCCCCCTCCCCACTGTCCTCACACACTGAATGCACAGTGAGGCAGGCAAAGGGCTGGCTGTACCTGGGTGGTACATTCAGTTAATGTGCTTGGCTGCTAACCAAAAGTTTGGAGGTTTGACTCCACCCGGAAGTAGCTCTGAAGAAAGGCCTAGAGACTGACTTTTTTAAAAAAAAAAAAAACTTTAGAGGAAGGTTTACAGAACAAACTAGTTTCTCATTAAACAGTACACATATTGTTTAATGGCATTGGTTAACAACCCCACAACATGTCAACACTCACCCTTCTCGACCTTGGGTTCCTTATTACCAGCTTTCCCATCCCCTTCTGCCTTCTAGTCCTTGCCCCTGGGCTGATGGGCCCCTTTAGTCTTGTTTTGTTTTATGGGCCTGTCTGATCTTTGGCTGAAGGGTGAACCTCGGAAGTGACTTCATTACTGAGCTCAAAGGATGTCCGGGGGGCTGTACTCTCAGGGCTTCTCCAGTCTCTGTCAGGCCAGCAAGTTTGGTCTTTCTTTTTGAGTTAGAATTTTGTTGTACATTTTTCTCCAGTTGTCTAGGATCCTCTATCGTGATCCCTGTCAGAGCAGTCAGTGGTGGTAGCAGGGCACCATCTAGTTGTACTGGACTCAGTCTGGGGGAGGCCATGGTAGTTGTGGCTGGCAATTGACTTCTGAAAAATCAGTCATTGAAAGCCCTATGGAGCATAGTCCCACTCTGACACACACGGGATTGCCATGAGTAGGAGTTACTTGACAGCAACTGGTACTAGAGAAGGAATCCATTTTCTCAAGAAATTTCTATCAGCATCATAGTGGTTTCTCCATTTCTCGACCTAAACCCAGTACCCAGTGCCGTCAAGTCGATTGAGTGCCTACTCGGTGCCCACCACTGTGCTAGGTGCTGGAGAGGGCACCAGATGAGGTTTCTGTCCCCACCAGGCTCATGGACTGGCCAGGAGGACACAGGTAGAACAAGTGGTAACTTGTTAGAGTTTTTATGCTAGAAAAGGGGAGGGATGGCGTGCCATGGAAGGTGGTACTTTAGCTGAGGACTGAAGGATGAGTAGAATTTGGGTTGTGGAGTATGTGTATGTTGTGTGTGTCCATATGCTATGTGTGTGTGTCTGTGTGTTGTGTGTGCAATAGAGTGTGCCTATGTGTGAGTGTTGTGTGCGTGTGTGTATGTGGTGTGTGTGTGTGCGCATTGTATGTGTCTGTTCTGTGTTTGTGTGTCATATGTGTCTGTATGTTGTGTGCATATGTTTTTATCTGTGTATATATGTGTGTCTGTGTACAACAGAGGATATCTCTGTATGAGTATGTGTGTATGTATCTGAGTGTGAGTGTGAATGTACGTGAGTTATGTATGTGAGTGTAGTGCATGTATCTGTATGTGGTGTGTGTGCATGTGTGTGTTGGAGAAGAGAAAGACCATCCCAGATAGGGGGCAGCACATGATCAAACAATTTCTATATCTACTCAATAAACACAAGTTCAAAGCCTCCAAGGAATCAGGCATTATATCCGGAATTATGGAGATAAAAAATCACCTCTGTGCCTTTGAGGAACTGACCCTTACAGTGAAGGAATCAGGCAAGTTAGCCAATCTTTACATGCAGAGGGCGGTATTCTATGGGAGTACAGAGCAGAGCATTCAGTTCAGCTGGAGGAGGTCAGGAAAGGCTTCCAAAGGCGGGAGGATCCCTGACTGAGCTGGATCTTAAAGGTTGAGTGGGTACTCACTAGCCAAAGGAGAGCAGTCAGGGCAATCCAAGAAGGAGATCAGCAAGCAGAAGGGCAGAGAGGTGAGGGAGTGCAGCATGAGGTTTTAAATGATGGTTGGATGCCCAGGCTAGCCCACACCACTTACTGTGGCCCCGGAATACTATACATTTACTTAAACAGTGGAAGTAATACTATAGAGAAGAACATCTACCTCATCTCTCTGTAAATCCCATGTGCCAGCTTTTCTTCCAGCATTGCAACAGATAGTTGGTTCTTTAGTTGAGCACAGGATGAGGGAGTTGGCTTGCATCTAAGGATTTGTGCTGCATGAAAAAAAAAAAAAGACACATCTTTAAACTAGAATGAAAGTCAGTGCACCAAGATGCTGCGCTATGAGACACTGAGAAGCTAGAAGGAACTGAGATGGACTGAGGCAACCCCAGATTTCTATCTCCCAGGTATCACACTTTCTCTGGGGCATGGCTACTGGAGAAGAAAAAAAAAAAAAAAAATTGCCTGCACTTTTACGATCACTATTCTCTCTCTCTCTCTGTCTCATTACATAGATTGGAAAATTCACAGATGATGCAATTTTACTATTTGCAGGGAGTGTAGCCTCTTCGGAGAACAGATGTTGAAACCAGAATGCCTGGGTTTGAAACCCAGTTCCACTTTCTAATTGTGTGACCCTGGGCAAGTTATTTATTTATTTATTGTCAATCTCCTCATCTGTAAAATGGTGAGGGTATAATAACACTGTTAGGAGAAATAAATGAGTCGACATACGTAAAGTGCTTGAAAGGGTGACTAGCACATAGGATGCACTCTTTTAAATAAGAGGCACTTTTTTTTTTATTAGGTAAATAGACTTAGGTACCAGCCTAACCACCATTTCAGACTGTTTCTTCAGGAAGGGCAATCTCTACTGCTGAGGGAAGGAGTCCCTGGCTGGTGTAAATGGTCAAGTGTTCGACTGTTGTTGGTGCTGTTGAATCAATTGAAGCTCATAGTGACCCCATGTGACAGAGTAGAACTACCCATAGGGTTTCCTAGGTTGTAATCTTTATGAGAGCAGATTACAAGATCTTTCTCCCAAAAAGCCACTGGTGGGTTTGAATCGCTGACCTTTCAGTTAGCAGCCAAGCACTTAACCATTGTGCACCTCAAGACACTCAACTACCAGCCAAAAAGTTAGCATTTTGAACCCACCCAGAGGTGCCTCAGAAGACAGGCCTGGCAATCTGCTTCCAAAAGGCCACAGCCTTGAAAACCTATGGAGCAGTTCTACTCTGACACACATGAATTTGCCATGCGTCAAAATCAGCTGGACAGCAACTAACAACAACGATGACACTGCCAAGAGAAATAGGAAAGAGCTTTTTTCCCACCTGCAGGAGACACAGTTGAAAGGAGGGTGGGGTGTAGGGAAGATGCAGGAGATCGAGCTCTGGGGTTTGAAAGCAGAACAGGGGAAGCAGGTGGAGTATAGGATTCCAGACTTAGGGTCCCCTGGATCAGGCCTCCAGCATAGATCACCAAGTACCGTCATTCCTAGGAGTGCAAAGCAAAGGCGGTACGGGGCGGGTGAGCCAGGCGGCCAGCTCTTCATCTGGCGCTTAGCTGGGGAAGTTACGCCCAGAACAAAACACTGGAAGCTTTGTCAGGGCTGGCCTGAGTGACCCCCACCTTCACTGTTGTCCTCTCAAGCACAGGATCTTTGATGAACTCAAGCCTGGTTGCCTCAAACCTATTCCTCCCCTCTCCCAGCTCATCAAGGTCTCAAGCCAAGCCCTTCTTCCCTTCTCAGACCCCTACAGCCTACAGCCTTGCTACTTGCAGCATGATCTGTGACCTAGCAGCCTCAGCATACCCTGGGACTGCCTTAAAAATGTAGCCTCCCAGACGCCCTGAATGGATTCTGCATTCTTACAAGATTCAAGGTGAAGTATGTGCGTGTCGCTGTTAGTGAGGCACTGCCCTAATTTTACATGACGGCTGCCTGGGCAGTGCAAACAGTTAACATGCTTGCCTGCTTCCTAAAGGTTGGAAGTTCGAGTCCACCCAGAGGTTCCTCGAAAGAAAGGCCTGGCAATTGAGGTCTGAAAATCAGCCGTTGAGAACCCTATGGGGCACAGTTCTAAAACTGGAAGCCCACATTGATCACTTTCTCTTCTGACTGCCCTTGCCAACCATCTGAAAACTGCCTTTGTCAGCGGTGCCATGAGAACGGCCTCCTATTATTGTCCTGTTGGGGTATGGGATTGGAGTTCACCATCTCCACACCTTCAGTGTCTCCAGCAGCTATCCCTTTCTGCCCTTCCAGTTTTGCAACTCAGTCTTTTATGGTTTCTAAACCCTAAGTGATATTATTGTTAGCTCTCATCAGGTTAGCTCCTAACTCTTGGCAACCCCATGCACAATGAAACAAAATGCTGCCCAGTCTTGCACCATCCTGTTATTGGTTGCAGATAGAATCATTGTGATCCACAGAGTTTTCATTGACAGCTTTTTCAGAGATTGCCAGGCCTTTCTTCCTAGTCTTAGTCTGGAAGCTCTGCTGAAACCTCTTCTGCATCATAGCAACATGCAAACCACCACTGACAGACTGGTGCTGGCTGTGCCTGAGGTGCATTGGCCAGGAATCGAACCTGGGTCTCTCCCATGGAAGGTGAGAATTCTACCACTGAACCACACCAATGCTCCCTCTAGCACCACTTGCTGTCGAGTCAGATCTGACTCATGGCGACCCCACGTGTATCAGACTAGAACTGCACTCTACCATTTTCAGTGGGTGATTTTTTGGAAGTAGATGGCCAGCCTTTCTCCCAAGGTGCCTCTGGGTGGCCTTGAATCTCCAACCTTTCAGTTAGCAGCCAAGCGGGCTAAGTGCACCACCGAGGGCCTCGGTGGGCAGGGCATTCCCTAGGAAAAGGTTATATGAAAGAGGGCCAGTGTGTTTGACAGGGTTACTACCCCAAGCTTTTAAAAAAAAAAAAAAAAGTTATTTTAAATGATTACAAAAAACTTGGAAAATTTAGAAAAGCACAAAGGAAGAAAATAAAAGCCACAAGAAGTCCCAGCATGCTGAGATGATCACTACCGGCGTATTAGGGCCGTTCCTTTGTGTGTGTGTGTGCGTGTGTGGATTTTTAGAGGGGAATACTTCTTCCCCATGATAAGAGGATCATCCTACATATGCTGCTTTTTATAACCTACTTTTTTCACTTTATAGCGAACATTTTTCCATGTCATTAAATATGCTTCTACGGCCTCATCTGAGAGTCAGCCGGACCTACAGACATGGGGTTTTCTGCTCTGCCGAGCTGCCTGCTCAGCCTTCCCCACCCAAGGACGTGCAGCTGTGAAAGGCACCAATTTATACAGGTAAACCTAATGAGCTCATCTCTCCTCCCCACAAAATGTCAGCTAATCCTCTGCCGACAGCAGCCATGTGGGGCCTGGGCTGTCTAGCGCAGCCTCCAGGGGCTCTGGGGAAATCACCAGTCAGCTCTCCACAGCTTCCCTGTTCCACACATGCTCTGTGCAAAGCCAGCTCAGGACACTGTAAACGCAAATCATCAAAAATCCGAGCTGGAAGCTCTCAGTAGGAAGCTGCTCCAGCCCCTTCAGAGTTAGGAATGAGGAACCAGGCTGAGAGAGGGGAAGTGACTTGCCCACTCTTAGCGGAGCATTTCGAGTTTCTCCTTGAGCACCAGCACTGTGGCAAGATTAGGACTCAAGCTGTGTCCCTGTGGCCAAGCCCAGGCTCTTCCTGCCACCACCCCCAAAGCCTGTCAGAAATTGGGGTGCTCCTCTTCCACCCCTGGGTCCTGCAAGGAGAGGTCTCCACGGGCATGCTGAGCCCCAGGGCCAATTGCAAATGTAACCCTAGCCTACATAGATAATTCTTTTAAAGAGAGCAATGCTTAAGGCAGACCTAACTTACTAGTTAAGCTAAACTATTATATCGCATTGCATTGCATTGGGCATATCTGCTACAAAGACCGCTTTAAAGTGTTAAAAAGCAAAGATGTCACTTTAAGGTGCCCCTGATCCAAGGCATGGTATTTTCGGTCACCTCATATGCATGAGAAAGCTGGACCATGAATAAGGAAGACTGAAGAAGAATTGATGTCTTTGAATTATGGTGTTAGCAAAGATTATTGAACATAACATGGACTGCCAGAAGAACGAACAAATCTGTCTTGGAAGAAGTGTAGCCAGAATGCTCCTTTGAAGTGAGAAGGGTGAGACTTTGTCTTGCTTACTCTGGATATGTTATCAGGAAGGACCAGTCCCTGGAGAAGGACATCATTCTTGGTAAAGTAGGGGGTCAGCAAAAAGAGGAAGACCCTCAAAGAGATGGCTTGACACAGTGCTTGCAGCAATGGGCTCAAGCATAGCAACTATTGTGATGATGGTGCGAGACTGGGCAGTGTTTCATTCTATTATGCGTAGGGTCACTATGAGTCAGAACTGACCTGATGGCACCTAATGACAGCATTGTTTGGTTCAAAGAAGAATTCAGGGAATAGTTTTGGTTTAAGGCTTAAGGTTTACAATAGCAGCTTGGAAGGTTAAATTAGAAGCTTTGGAGACAGTGAGCTTACGTTAACGGTGGTGGGATAATTTAGAAAAGGATAGTGAGAATGGTTATACAACTTGAAAAATGTAATCAATGCCACTGAATTGCACATGTAGAAATTGTTGAAATGATGTGTCTTTTACTGTATATATTTTCACCAAAAAACAAAATGAAAACCCTAGCCCAAGACTCGACCCTGGGGACTGTGGCTGCTACCCCAGCCTCCTTCTGGATTAAGTCAGGTTTCGGTTTCACATCCCAGGGTGTGGTGTGATTAGAACTGCTGCTTTTTGGCTTTCTACAGTGGCTGTGCCTTCTGGTAGAGTAAACATTCCAGCAACAACAGGCCTTCCAGTCACTGGGGCCTACATTGGTGAAGCATTCTGGGCTCCAGAGAAGCAACAAGACTGCTTTGCAGCTTGTCACTAGCCAAAGACCTCCTTGAGGCCTCTGAGATGGCTCTCAGAGTCCACGGAACATATAGTGGTGGCTGGAGCAGCTGCCAGGAGTCTGGGACGCTCTTGCCCTTTTAGCTGGGCTGTCACTCAAGTTGTCCTCAAAGACAGCACTTGGAGCTGATGTTAGGAGTCCTGGTTACCAGGGGAACTAGGAAGAGGCTTTGCTCATGTGATTAGAAGTATCTAGGCCCAGAGTGTGGGGAGTGCTACCCGTAGCTGAAAGCCAGCTCACTAAGTGTGAAATGGAAGAAGGGATTATCCCTGTGCCCCATCTGTGGCTCTTCGGAGCCTTGGGCTTCGTGCCTGATTGCTGGAACAGAGAAGGGTGGGGGGCTTTGCATCTAAGCAGCATGAAAGGAATCCTTATTTCCCTCTTTACTGGAGCCCAGTTGGGTGATCACCCAGCCTAGGAGATACCTAGGGCCCAAGTTTCCAAAACCAGGGCTTGGGCTGACCGCTCTTCTCATTCTGGAAGCCAGTGAGGCATTTCCTTCCCACTGTGTTAGAGAAGCAGGCCACTTTTGCTCCGTGGTCTAGCCGGCATCTTTCTTCCAGGGTGAGTCATTTGGTGGGACACAAGCCTTCTCCAGTGCAGACCCCTTAGCTCTTCTTCCCCTTCTTAACACAGACGCTGCCTTGTGCCATCTCAAATTCACTTCCTTTCTCCTGGCAGGCGGGACGAAAAATTCCCCAGTAGGTGCTGTGTTTGCTGAGGCCAAACCCAGTTTTCAAATCTTCTTAAAGACAGGAGAAGCAAGGCATTGGCTGAGGCTGAGGAAATGCCCCCTGAGGGTATTAACCGTTTGCACCATCCAGGGACCCCAGTGAAAACCACTGTAACGACTACTTAGCTAAAAGTTTAAATAATTTGTTCAAAGACATAAACCTCCCAAGTGGGAGAGGTAGGATTTGAACGCAGGCCCACGCTCATAACCATTTCAAGATGGCGCTCTCTATAATATAGAAGGTATCTCAGTAAAGGGGAGCTTCTGTAAAAGGAACCATCTTACTGTAGCAAAGAACATTCTAGCAGAGATATTCAGAGAGGCATAGATTGGAGACATTTGAAAAGAGGCGGGCAGTTCCTTCATAGAGGGAGATCAGGCATGGCTAGAGGGTTGGATTAAATATCAGTGATCCTAACAAGAAGAGCTACCACTTTCCCAGTGTTTGTGATGAGCCAAGCACTATGCTAAGCACTTTACAAGCACCTTTTAGGTCTTTGGGTGGCATGAACAGTGTGCTCAGCTACTACGTGAAAGGTTCAAACTCACCCCAGTGGTGCCCTGGAAGAAAGACCTGTGACCTGCTTCCGTGAAGATTACAGCCAAGAAAACCCTATGGAGCTCAGTTCTACTCTGTAACACATGGAGTTGCCATGAGTCAGAAGGGACCAGACAGCAACAGGTTTGTTAGTTTGTTTATTGCTATTTATTTATTTATTTTTGGATTTTAGAACCCAGGAGGAAACCCTGGTGGCGTAGTGGTTAAAAGGTCAGCAGCTCGGAATCCACCAGACGCTCCTTGGAAACTCTATGGGGCAGTTCTACTCCGTCCTATAGAGTCGCTATGAGTCGGAATTGACTCGACGGCATTGAGTTTGGTTTTTAGTTTTTTGAGAACCTAGGATGTTGGTACCGTATCCTGTTTTAAGGAAGGAAACGTGACCCCAGTACTCCTCAGCATGTTTTATTCTTTTCAAAACGGGCGACTGAGAGCTTGGCCATGATGAACCTGTAAGTTCTTCTCCTTACTCTGCCTGCCTCCTTGACATACCTGTGTTAATGACTTTGTTTTGACCTAATGTTAATGACTTTGTTCTTTGTTTTAAACTGATGCAAATAACCTTTTGTTCTGTAAGACCACCTGTGACTTACAACCCCCACAGAAAAATAAGAGCTCAGGTATCTGATATGTATATCTTTAGTCTGGTGAGTCTTTTGTCACTATCTTGTAATGAACAGCTCCGGGCAGGCCCTCTGGGGAGTACAACTACAATTGTAACCCTTGTAAGATTCTAGGTAAGCTCTAATGTGAAATTGCTCTTTGGGACTCCAGAGAGACAGCCTGTGTTGCTGCTGGGTCCCCGGTGTGGTATATCCATACCGTACCCACTGCCGTCGAGTCAATTCTGACTCATAGCGACCCTATAGGACAGAGTAGAACTGCCCCATAGAGTTTCCAAGGAGCCCCCGGTGGATTTGAACTGCCAGCCTTTTGGTTAGCAGCCGTAGCACTTAACTACTACCCCACCAGAGTTTCTGCCAGTGAAGTGTTAAAAAAAATTTTTACATCTCCTTAATAAACTTTTTGCACTCTTCCTTACTTAGAGTATGTTTCATTGGCTCGACTGCTCCAGGGCACAGACCCTAATTGGATAACAGAAACAGAGTTCAAGGTCACAGAGTTTGGAGCTGGAACTCCAGAGAGTAACGGGCTGGGACTCAAACCGAGATCTGTCTGACTCCAAAGCCCTTGCTTTTTACAGCCATATGATACTGGTTGATTTTAAGGTCTCTTCCATCCCCCAAGATGCTGTAATTCAAAATATCCACAGGGAAAGGATGCTACATCTGCCCATGTGGTTTCATTTTAGCCTGTGTTGATATTTTTACTGAGCTCTTGGAGACTGCTGGGGGCCCCAGAGTCTGTTCCCTGTCTTGAGTCAGTCTTCTGGCACGTTCGACCAAACTTTTGCCAGATTGTTCTGATTTTTTCTCCCTCACATTTTACTATCTGTGTTTCTTTTAAGCAACAGTGAATGCCCCATATTCCTGGTTTCATCTGTATTTAAATAGATGGCTTCGCAATTGCTGATATCATGTCCAGAAAAGCTTGTAAATCCTCGTTTTCTCTGAGTCTGCCACAGCCCCTGTACCTCCAGCTGAGCCTCAAAATGCCTCTTTGCAGACATAGGGCTGAAGCCACAGGTAGAAGGGGTGTCAGTTAAGCCTAATCTAGTGGCTTTTTCTCTCCACTTCCCAACCTGCCCCCAAGGATCCTGTCATCTGGCCCTGGAACTCTGTTTTTTTGGTTACTCTCAAGTGGGCTCCCACTCATGGTGACCTTATGTATAAAAGAATTGATTACTTTTGTGTGTGGCCTTTCTAGCCATGGTCTTCTAACTGTGTGATAAGGTAATTGTGGCCCACCCAGGGGACTGATCAGTTTCGCCTTAAAAGAGAGCCAATTCATGAGCAGAGAGGAGGATCCTACTACCACCAAAGAACTGCCAAAAGCAGAGATTGCATCCTTCAGACCCGGGATCCCTGCACCGAGAAGCTCCTGGAAGCAGAAGATCAAAAGAGAGAGCGAGCTATAACCCTGAAGACGGTGAGAAGTGGTGGCAGGAGAGACCTGGCCACAGGAGATGGTTTCCCAGCCCACGGAGAGAGAAAGCTGAGTGCCTTTTGGGAGAGGCCAAGGGCCAGGGAGAGGTGTGCCTATGAGTACGGCTGGGAAGAGGCTGTCCTGATGGAAGAACTGTGTCCTTGAGTGTTCCTGAGCCTGAGTTATAACCTGTTACTTCCCTAATAAACCCTATAATTGTAAGTATGGTCTGTGAGTTCTGTGTGACCATTGCAATGAATTACTGAACCCAGCAGAGAAGTAGAGAATGCCGTGGGAGGGACAATTGGTGCCAGAGATGGTAAAGATGGCCTAGAAAGGAAACGTGTCTGACCTCCACCCCACAGGACTCAGCCTTGGGCTATTGATCTTGGTTCTCCTTCCCCCTTGCAGGGTTGGAGGAGGTCAGACACTGCCCCCCAAGCTGTTTTTACAGCCATCTTCACGATCATTGGTATGTTTGAGTCCGTTGCTTTGGCTATTGTGTCAATGCATCTCATGAAGTATTTCCCTTGTTTTCACTGACCCTATGCTTTACCAAACATAATGTCCTTTTCTAGCAATTGGTCTTTCCTGATGTTGTGTCCAAAGTAAACAAGCCTAAGTCTCACCATCGTCTCTTTTAAGAAATGTTCTGGCTATATTTCTTCTAAGACTGATTTATTCATTCTCCTGGCAGTGCATGTTACATTCAATATTCTTTGCCAACACCACAGTTTGAATGCATCAATACTTTTTCTGTCTTCCTTTTTCATTATATAAATTTTGCGTGCATATGAGATGATTGAAAAGACCACGGCTTGGGTCAGGTGTACTGTAGTCATCAAAGTGATGTGTTTGCTTTTTAAAACTCTAAAAAGTTCTTTTGCTACAGATTCGTCTAATATAATATATTGTTTGATTTCTTAACTGCTGTTTCCATGGATGTTGATTCCAAATCCAAGTAGAATGAAATTGTTGACAACTTCAATTTCTTCTCAATTTATCATGATGTTGTTTATCGGTCCAGTCCGGGCCCCAGCAAATCCCTAAGGATCTGAGAATCCTAAAAACCAAGTGCCAAGTCACAATTCTCTGATTCTCTCTGGATACTCTGGCTGCCAAGTCACAAATCTCTGATTCTCTCTGGATACTCTGGCTACCTCCGTCAGTCAACACATACACAGTGATTGAAAACATGCAGTGCGTATACTGCTAGGGACACTTAGGTATCATTTACTGGGTTCTGGCACTATTCACAATTTAATCTTTAGCTCTACCATGTGAAGTAGGTTCTATTAACATTTCCATTTTAAGATGAGAAAACAGAGTCAGAGAAATTAAGCAACTTTCCCAAAGTCACACCAAGAAGCAGATCTGAAATTCAAACCCGGGTGGCAGAGTTCTGGCATCGCAGGTGTTTCTCCACAACACTGTGCAGCACCGTTCTTGGCATGCAGAAGAGCAGGGAGAAAAGGAAGTCTCAGTCCTTATGGACCTCCTGAGACCAAAGTAGCCTGCAACAACTGGGTAATTCTGCAAAGGAAAGCACTGGCCTGGGAGCTGGATGCCCTGGTTTCCAATTCCTTTCCTTCACATCAGGCTATTTCTCTAAAGCCCAGTTTCCGCCTCCGTAAGACAAGATAATGGAAGCTGCCCGGCCCATCTGTTATGGGTTCAATTTTATCCCCCACAAAAGAAATGTTGAAACTCTAATCCTCAGTACCTGTGACTGTGACCTCGTTTGGAAATAAGGTCTTTGAAGATGTTATTAGTTAAATTACCATGACATCATACTGGAGCATGGGACCTATTCCAATATTACTGGTGCCCTTATAAAAAGAGGAGATACAGATGTAAGGGAAGATGGCCACGTGAAGACAGACACAGAGACTGGAGTGATACATCTACAAACCAAGGAATGCCAAAGATTGCCAGGAACCACCAGAGCTAGGAAGAGGCAAAGAAAAATCTTCGCCTAGAGCCTTCAGAGAGAGCATGGCCTAGCTGACACCTTGATTTTGGACTTACAGCCTCAAGAGCTGTGAGACAATAAGTTTTTGCTATTTTAAGCAACCCAGTTAGTGGAACTTTGTTATGGCTGCTCTAGAAAACATACACCATTTCAAAGAATGACGTGAGGATCAATACCAAGACTTCACATGTGAGCATGCAAGCCCCTTGAAAGTCCTATATACATATGTTATGGTTGCCCAACTGCCTGGCCCTCACTTTCTTTGTGTCTATGCTCAAATGCTACCCCATTCTAGAGAGCTTCCTGACTACTGTAAGTAAATGTGTGCCGTACACCCTATCATCTACTTTATCTCTTTACCTGGCTTTTTCAGTACACGAATCAAACCAAGACCAAACTCGTTGCCAATTAGTCGATTCTGACTCATAGTGACCCTATAGGACAGAGTAGAACTGCCCCATAGGGTTTCCGAAAAACGACTAGTGGATTTGAACTACTGACCTTTTGTTTAGCAGCCGAGTCCTTAAACACTGCGCCACCAGGGCTCCTTTTCAATATGTGACATATTATATTTCCCTGTTTATGGTCTGGAAACCCTGATGGCTTAGTGTTTAAGTGCTACGGCTGCTAACCAAGAGGTTGGCAGTTCAAATCTGCCAGGCGCTCCTTGGAAACTATGGGGCAGTTCTACTCTCTCCTATAGGGTTGCTATGAGTCGGAATCAACTTGACGGTAGTGGGTTTGGTTTGGTTTTGGTTTATGGTCTATCCTACCACCTTTAGAATGTAAATGCCACAAGAGCAAGGGTTTTGTCTATTTTGCTCCCTGTTGTATTCTTAGTACCTAAAACAGTGCCTGGTACATGCCAGCACTTGATAAATATTTGTTGACTAAAGAAATGAGTAGCGTAATGTGAAGTGGCAGTTCATCCTCAATTACATGACTGGAGCAGAGAAGAACAGGTTTTTCCACTAGAACATAACCCCATGGGGACAGGTGGTCTGGATTGAATTATATCCCTTCAAAATATGTGTTGGAATCAGGACCCCTATTCTTGTGAATGTAATCCTGTTTGGAAATAGAATTTTTCTTTCTGACGTTAAAAAGGCCATCCTAAGCCTAACCATTTCTGAGTTATAAAAAGAGCAAATTAGATACAGCCTGGCACACAAACTAGGAAAGACAGAAGCCACCAAGGATGGTCTACAAGCCAAGAAACCAAGGAATGCCTGGGGCTACTGGCGAGGAAGGAAAATCTCCACGTGGCCAAGACCCTAATCTGGACTTTTAGCCCCCAGAACTGTGAGAAAGTAAATGTCTGTTCTTTAAAGTCACCCCCTTGTGGTATGTACATTACAGCAGCACTAGGAAACTAAGGCAGTAGGAAATCATGTCTGTTTGGTTCACTGCTGTATTGCCAATGCCTGGCACAAAGCAGCATACTCGATCAATATTTATCAAATGAACGGAAAAGGAAAAGGGCTCTGGACAGGCAAAAAGCATGCTGTCCCCTGCTGTAGGTCCCTGGTTTGCACATGACTAAAAACCTAAAGATTGGCAGTTTGAACCTATCCAGCAGCACCATGGAAGAAAGACCTGGAGAACTTTTTCTGTAAAGAGTACAGCCAATAAAGACTTACGGAGCAGTTCTCCTCTGTAATGCATAGGGCCACCATGAGTCAGAACCGATTCAACAGCAACGGGTTTGGGTTTTGTTTTGTTTTGTTGGTTTTGTCCCTTGCTCTGGGACCTGAGGAGCCCTGGTGGTGCAGTTGTTAAGAGCTACTGCTGCTAACCAGAAGGTCTGCAGTTTGACTCCACGAGCCACTCCTTGGAAAACTTATGGGGCAGTTCTTTTCTGTCCTATAGGGTCACTATAAGTCAGAATCAAGTTGGCAGCAACAGGGTTTTTCTGTGACCTGAGAAACCAAGGAAGGCTGAGACTGGACCTGAGCTGAACCTTTTGGGACTTTGGAAGGTGTTGGGAAGAAGAGGAAACTTCTAGCCCAGAAAGGCAAAGGTGTAAGCCGGTGGGGTGAGAAGGTGGTGGTGGCGAGGCAGTGATCGAGTCATGCTGGAAAGTCAGGGACCTGCCTGATTTGAGCAAGGTGGACATGCAGAGAGTGAAACACCTTGGTCACATCTGTGAATCACTTAAATGTCAGGTGAAATGAGACCGATTCTCTTCCCAGCCATGTGCATCAGGGACTTAATTATCAGATGATTATGTTGTTGTTGTTAGGTGCCATTGAGTCAGTTCCAACTCCTAGCGACCCTGTGTACAACAGGACGAAACACTGCCTCGTCCTGTGCTGTCCTCGTGATCGTTGTATGCTTGAGCCCATTGTTGTAGCCACCGTGTCAGTCCATCTTGCAGGTGATTATAACGTGGAAAGATGAGAGCTCTTGAATTTAACTTGCTCTTCCCAGCCCCTCCAGCATCACCAGTGATCTGAGGATCCACCAAGGCCAGGGCGTCTTGAAATGACTTCTTCTCAGGCAATTAAACCACATCCAATTTTATACGTCTGAATATTTTAGAGGCTCCTGTTACCTCCATCTTTGGGCCTGGAGGCCAACATTTTCTCATTAAACCTAACTGGCTTATAAGAGGAGCCAACATCTGGGTGATAACGCAGACACATTCTCTGCTTTCTCCTGTCTCTTTCAGATTACTGGTTGCTAAACAGCTTCAGCTTTACTCTCTGGGGGCACCAGGATTTCCAGGAACCCTCCAGGGCCATCGGCTCCTACCCAGATGCTAGTGATTGCTTTAACACAGGTCATCACCTTTCACTGCATTTCAGAAAGACAAGGCTTAAAACAATGCCCCAGGAGAAGCGAAGCATTGGCTTAAATTAACACTAAAGTACAAATGACTCAGCGCAGAACTTTTGTCCCTGGAGGGCAGATTTTAAAAAGCAATGAGAGGAGAGGTGATGCAGTGAAAGAGAATGGCCTTTGTGCAAGCCCAGTTCTTCCACTTACTACCCGAGGGACTTACAGCAAGTTAATTAACCTCTCATCTGTGAAAACATGAACTTGGCTGTGGCCAGGCTGACTACCTGAAGCTCCCCTGGGTGCCTCCCTCCCCTGCCCCACCTCTGTGCCATTGCTTAGGAGCCTTTTGGCGTGGAAATTCTCTCTCCCCTTTTTCCACCTGATGCCTCATCTTTCAGCCTTCCTGGACGCCTTTCCTCGCTGGGTGCCACAAATGGTTTGTGTTTAACCAGTAACCAGAAGGTTGGCGGTTGGAACGCACCCAGTGGCACTGAGGAAGTAAGGCCTGGTGATGTTTCTGTAAAGATTGCAGCTAAGAAAACCCTATGGAGCAATTCTACTCTGTAACACATGGGGTTGCCATGAGTCGGAATCAACTCCATGGTAAAGGGTTTGGTTTTTGGTGGGACATCTCAGGGCTAGATGGCCTCCTCTGTGTTCACATTTGCCGGTTGCTATTGATTCGATTCTGACTTTTAGCAACCCTGACTCGAAGTGACCCTATAGGACAGGGTAGAACTGCCCATGGGGATTCCAAGGCTGTAATCTTTAGGGAAGCTGACTGCCACATCTTTCTCCTGTGGAGTGGCTGGTGGGTTTGAACTGCCGACCTTTTGGTTAGCAGTCCAGCACTTAACTGCTGCACCACCAGGGCTCCTTGTGTTCCCGTAGTAAAGTCAACTGTACATCCAGCTCACCCTTCTCCCTACCTGACTCCTCACACACATCTACCAGACAGTGAGAACCAGAGGGCGGGGACTGCTGCGTATTTCCTGCCATTAAGGAATCAGCAAATGTCTGTTCAATGATTGAGAATTACTTCTGTTAAGAAAAATGTTCCAAAACTTCGACATAAAGCAAGAAAATGACTGCATGTCCTTTCAACATCCTGCTGAAGCATTGTTTAGCAGGTTCACCAAGGATTATTTAATTCTCTAGGAGAATTCACCTGTGTTCGGTTTTACTATTTACTATTGAATAGAACCCAGACGTGACAGTCGCATGATAGCTTGCAGATTTTTGTCCTCCCACTTTGTAGAGATGGAAGTGAGTTCTACCTGCTGGAAAAGATAACCTATGGCTTTATCACCGGGTAGAACGTTAACCAGTTTCGTACCTAACAATTTTATTCTAACATTTTTTTGTCTTTGCCTATAAACACCTATAAGTACCTCAAAAGTTCTTTACCATCTTACTGGTTCCTTTGTTAGTTAAATTAATGTGTTGGGTAAGACTTTGAGATGTGTTTATTCAACATTTTAAAAGATCCGTGTTTTTAACTTCTTGAAAATTACATTTTGTCATCTTGCAGGGATGTTGAGGGGCCTAAATAAGAGAAGCCCCCAGTTGCTGTGTTTTCCTAAGAGCTAACCCACCCAGCAGCTCCATGGGAGAAGAGCCTAGTGATCTGCTTTTATAAAGATTACAGCCAAGAAAACCCTATGAGGCAGTTCTACTCTGTCACATGGGGTTGCTATGAGTCGGAACCGACTCGATGGTACCCAACAATAACAAGGGTTATGCTTGTCCTCATCACAACCTTATAAAGCAGAAACTTATTTTATAGATGAGGAATCCAAGGCTCAGAAAGATTCAGTAGCTTGGCAAGGCCAGGAGCACACACTGTGCCAGAAGCTTCACCTACTCTCCCACATGTACCATGATCCCTGTTTTGTACATTAGAAAACTGAGGTTTAGTTACTTGCCCAAAGTATCACCATTTGTAAATGGCTAAATCAGAATCAGAAACCCTATACTTAACTACTAGGCTACAATTTTTCTTCAATGTCTAAACGCCTTAGGTTATAGGAAAGTCTGTGATGCCTAACACACTATAGAAAATATTAATATCGTTTCTGTTGGAAAGTTTGGTGGTAAGGAGGTATGGTTGAGATTATTAGATAGCCCCATGAAAATGTACCTGTTTTTCCCCTTCTTCTATAATAACGGATCCCACAAATTTTTGCTGAGCCCTGACTATCCCAAATAAAAATTACATTTCCTAGCCTCCTTTGCAGGTGGATGTAGCCATGTGGTTAAATTTTGCCAATGGACAGTAAGCAGAACCATCCTGTGATTCTTTTAGCTACGTTTCTTAGAAGATAGGTGATGAGCACCTTTTCTCTACACCTTCCTCCACCCACCTACCAGGAACAGGGATGGCATCTAGCCATGATCCTGTACCATGGGGACCATTCTGGAACCAGGGATGGCTGAGGGATGAACTGGAAAGAGTCCAGGTCCCTGAGGACTTGGTCAGGCAGAATCACAACATCACCTTGGACTGCTACCTTCCAGGCTTTTATGTAGAGAGAAATGAATAGCTGTCTTGTTTAAACCACTCTTCTTTAGGATCTCTCTTGCTTGCAGCTACAAGTAGTCCTAAATGATAGAGGTGGGCTTCCCAGCATAAAGAAAGGGGAAGAGACAAAGTTGGCCCCTTCACAGATGTGCCCAGGGATGATCTTGATCCTAAGAACCAATCAGAAGGACCCTGGAGAGCCCAGCAGCTGGAGCTGTCAAGAAGACAGATGTTGGGTTCTGACACCCGGGACTCACCCTCAGGCAGGCTGCTCTGCCCACTGTTTTTATGACATTATCAGGACCTCCTGCAAAGACATTACAGCTTCATGCTGACACCCGCCATCTCTCCCCTTCTTAGTCGGAAGAAACGACACTTCACCAAAACTGTAATGAGGAAGTCAGTTAAGCACTGGATTCTTTTTTCAGTGCTCACGGTGAGGAAACACCTTCTGTTCGACTCCTCTAAATTTTTGCCCCATTGGCAGCGCAAGGGTAAAACATGCCAGTCCCTGTTGAAGACAAGAGACAGCCCAGAGCTTCTGAAACCAGCTTCTGAAGCAGCTAAAATTTAAAACTCAGCCTTGCCTCCTCCCAGGTTGCTAGAGGTGGGAGGAGAAAAAAAAAAATTCCCCTGCAGGTGAAGAGCAGGTTTGGGAAGCCTGTGAGGATGGTGTTATTTGGCCGAAGGCATTGAGACTCCTTGAATGAAGACACACCAGCTTAAGTGTTATTCTCTGTCAGAAATGTGCCTGCTGCAGCTGTGGGTTCCCACTCCTGGGACCCCACTGCCTTGGTGACTACTGTCCTGACTGGGCCACATCATTACTACGTGATTTTGGACACAATGCTCTTATGCCTCGGTTTCCCAGCTGTAAAATGCAAGTTATGATACTTCCTATCTCCAAAGACTGTTACGAAGACTAAATAACGTACTCCAAATAAAGCTGCTAGATGCCTGGCATATAGTAAGGGCTCAGCATATGGTGGTAGTTATTATTGCTATGGGTTAATAATAATACAAGGTAACAGTTCTTACTATGTGCTAGGCACTGTCCTAAATACATACACAAACGCTTTTCTTCCTCACAACTCCATGAGGGCTGCTATTATTACCCCCATTTTATAAATCAGGAAAAGGAGCCCTGGTGGTGCAATGATCACGAGCTCAGCTGCTAATGGAAGGGTTGGTGGTTCAAATCCACCCAGCAGCTCCACTGGAGAAAGAGCTGGTGATCTGGTCCTGTAAAGATTACAGCCTAGGGAACCCTATGGGGGAGTTTTACTCTGTCACGTGGGGTTGCTATGAGTCAGAACTGACTCTGCAGCACCCAGCAACAGCAGCATAGGTAAGGAAATGGAGGCACAGTTGGGATGCAAACCCAGGATGCTGGCTCTGCTACTGTTTATTCTCGTAACCACGTGCTAGAACTAGAGGAGGAAGGAAGCGATCCTGATTCCTATGTGACAACTGGCTTCTGGTTTCCCCAGAACACTCGACTCATTCCCTCAGGCTTTTTAAATGCTGCTGCCTCTGTCTGGCTTGTTTCTCAACCAGATTCACCAGGGCTGGATCCTGGGCACCTTCTTAGACCTTCCCCGACTTACTACACATTATTCTGGATTCTGTTTTTGCAAATTCGCCTTGCGCTAAAAGACGGGAGCTCATTTGCAGGCATGCGTGTGTGCAGAGCCAGTGATGGGGAAAGTGGCCGTTCTGGCTGAAGGCCAATAAGCCAGGTTTGGTATTTGCTAATTTAGTGTTCACATGGAGCCCTGGTGGCCAGGTGGTTAAGAGGTCAGCCGCTAACCAAAAGATTGGCAGTTTGAATCCACCAGCTGCTCCTTGGAAACCCTTTGGGACAGTTCAACTCTGTCCTATAGGGTCACTGTGGGTTGGAATCACCTCGACAACAATGAGTAATTCAGTGTTCACAGGACTTGCTATATTATAACGAAGGCAAACAATGAGAATACACTGTATTTCTCTATCTCGCGAGCCCTGCTTCTGTTTCCTGGTTCCTTTGGTAAGGATTGACTTATTCCCATGGTTCCCTTGTTCCCTGTCTTTCAGCAGATTAGATCTAAACTCGATGGAGACAGGGAGAACAGCTTCACTCCTCACCACATGTTACACCCAGCGCCCAGCAAGAGGCCTGGCAACATGGTAGGCATGCAGGAAACTTTCAGTGTCATTGAGCTCGAATAGATGCAGCGAGCTTCTCCTGCCCCCTGTGTGCACCAGGCCTGTCATGGAATGATCTGTGTCCCCTCAAAATATGTGTCGACTTGGTTAGGTCATGATTCCCAGTATTGTGTGATTGTCTACCACTTTGTCATTTTATGAGATTTTCCTATTTGTTGTAAATCCTATCGCTACAATGTTAAAAAGATAGATTAGAGGCAGCTGTATTATATTGATAAAATACACAGGATTAGATAGTGTCTTAAACCAATCTTTTTTGAGATATAAAAGAGAGGAGTGAGCAGAGACACATGGGGATCTCATACCACCAAGAAAGCAGTGCCGGGAGCTGAGTGCTTTCTTTGGACCTGAGGTTCCTGTGCTGAGATGTTCCCAGACCAAGGGAAAACTGATAACAAGGACCTTCCTCAAGAGCCAATAGAGAGAAAAAGTCTTTCCCTGGAGCTGACGCCCTGAATTCGAACTTCTTGCCTACAGGACTGTGAGAGAATAAACTTCCCTTTGTTAAAGCCATCCACTTGTGGTATTTCTGTTACAGCAGCACTAGATAACTAAGACAAGGCCCTTTGCAGTAATGAGGACAGCTGACAGGTATTGAGCCCTCGCTGTGTGCCTGGTCCTATTCAAATTCCCTGAACTGCATCACTTCATTTAATCCTTGCAACTACCTACTGGGGTGGGAGCAATTCTCCATTTTTCTGTTGAGGAAACTAAGGCCCGGAGAGATTGGGTAATTTACCCAAGTCACACAGCTAACAGATGGCAGACCCAGAATTTGAGTCAGAGTAGCCTGATTGCATAAAAACAGCCCTCCTGGTGACACAACGGTTAAGTGCTTGGCTGCTGACTGAAAGGCTGGTCGTTCCAACCCACCCAGTGGCTCTGTGGGAGAAAGACCTGATGATTACTCTGTCACACAGGGTTGCTGTGGGTCAGAGCCAACTCGGTGGCACCCAACAACAGCAGCCTGACTATAGCCTGAGTGCGGAGTCACTACCTGTAGACCACCACTGCCATAGTGGCAGGCCTCTGGCCATCAGCTTTTTCACAGCCAAGGAAATCAAGGCTCAGAGGTGAAACCTCTTGCAAAAGGCCACTTGGTCCCAACCCAGGTGTTCTGGCTCTAAGCCCAATCCTCTTTCTACAACCCCACTAACTCCCTGAAACAACTACCTCCATACAAAATGGGAATAGTAAATGGCTCCAAGAAGGTAAGGAGGAATTTGAGAATAAAAAGCAATTTTGACTTTTCCGAGGCATTACAGGAAAATTAAGGGAAAAAAAAGTTACCTCTAGCTTCTCTGACTTATGCCTCTTATGAACTGCAGCTCAGGACAGCCCGAGGCAAAGTTGGGAAGAAGGCAGTGGCCTTAGGACCTGAGGTTCCTACTCCTGCCATGCAGCTGCCCTCTCGCAGCCCCCTTCACGTACAACAGCAACAACCACCATGATAAAACCTAGCACCTACCCAATCTGGAGTCCCTGGGTGGTGCAAACGGCTAACACGCATACTTGCTAATCGAAACATTGGATGTTCAAATCCACCCAGAGGTGTCACAGAAGAAAGCCCTACTTTGAAAGCCCTATGGAACCCAGTCCTACTCTGACACACATGGGGTCGCCATGAGTTGGGGTCGACTTGACAGCAACTGGAAAGGCTCCATTCTAAGTTATATATATATTTATATATATACATTTGAAGCCCTGGTGGCACAGTGGTTAAGAGCTACAACTGCTAACTAAAAGGTCAGCAGTTCGAATCCACCAGCTGCTCCTTGGAAGCCCCATGGGGCAGTTTTGCTCTGTCCTATAGGGTTGCTATGAGTCGAATCGACTTGATGGCAAATGGGCGTGTACTTATTTGTTCCTACCAAGAGCTCTATGAGGCAGGTGGTGGTATTATTAAATCATTTCTGTTTTATATACATGGAAATCCTAAGGTCTCCTGGGAAGTAATTGGTGAAGGTGGGATGTAAACTCAGGCAGCCTAGTTCCCAACCTAAGCTCTCATCTACTCTTTCCTCTGTGGAATGGATGGCTGACAGGGAGTTAATGGGTTAACTCTCCCCAACTACTCATTCATTTGCTTATTCATCCAACTAGTGCTTAGTGCACGGTAGTACACTTGCTCTGATCCAGGCCCAGCACCAGGGCCTTTACCCAGGGCCATCAGTCTTAGAGAGATACCCTAAAAGAGACACCGAGGACCTTGTATAATAGCAATATACCCAAAATGCTCTGGGGATGCTCCAAGAGGAGTGAGACTCACAGCCTGGTGACATCAAGGAAGGTTCAACAGGGCAGTGACAGATACTCTGGGTCTTGAAGGGTGGTGTTTGCTGGGCTGATAAAGGGATATTGAGAGTCCTGTGTGTGTGGCATCTGTGGAGATGGGAGTGAGGTGGGGATATCGTGGAGAGCCCAGAGATGAAGCCGGTTGGGTGCCAGGCCTGGGTAAGTCCTCTGCAGGATTTGAAGCAGCATGGTCTTCAATCTTTGTATTAGCTTCCCACGACGTTGTTGTTGTTAGGTGCTGTAGAGTCGGTTCCGACTCATAGAGACCCTGTGTAAACAGAATGAGACACTGCCCAGCCCTGCTCCATCCCCATAATCATTGTTACGCTTGAGCCCATTGTTGCAGCCATGTGTCAATCCATCTTGTTGAGGGTCTTCCTCTTTTTTGCTGACTCTTTACTCTATCAAGCATAATGTCTTTCTCCAGGGACTGGTCCCTCCTGATAACATGTCCAAAGTATGTGAGACGAAGTCTTGCCATCCTTGCTTCCAATGAGCATTCTGCCTGTACTTTTTCCAAGGCAGATCTGTTCATTCTTCTCAAAGTTTATGGTATATTCAACATTCCTAGCCAACACCATAACTCAAAGGCATCAGTTCTTCTTTGGTCTACCTTACTCATTGTCCAGCTTTCACATGCATATGAGGTGACCGAAAACACCATGGCTTGAGTCAGGTACACTTTAGCCTCATACTGAGGCTAAAATCCAAACCCCCTGCTGTGGCCTAGAAGGTCATACATGGTTTGGCCTAGGCTCCTGCCTTCTAGCCTTATCTGCGCCCCCATCCCATCCTCCCATCCCCCCTCTTCACTGACTGCTCTGTAGCTACGCCTGCCTTCCTGCTGTTCCTTGAACAGGCCAAGCATATGACTTAGATGCCAGACCTGCTGCTCCCTCTGCCTGGAACTCCTTTCTCTGTTAGAGCAATTCTGTTTAATTGTTTAACTACATTTACCAGAGCTTTACCATGGCTCTCAATAAGTCCTTGTGGAAGGGAGGAAGGGAAGGATGGGAGGGAGGGAGAAGAAAGGAAGGGAGGGAGGGAGGAAAGGACAGAGGGAGGGACGGAGGAAGAAAGGAAAGGAGGAGGGAGGAAGAAAGGGAGAAAAAGAGAAAGAAGAGAAAGAGGTCTACTTTATTATATTCCAATTCATTGAAAGCAGGAAAGTAAGCTTACAGACAACTCTCAGCCTCCAGTTGTGCTGAGTAATTAGCTGGGTGCTGTTCGCCTTCCTGTTGCTCTAATCGCCCCTGTTAGCTCTGAGCTGTTCCGGGGTTGTGAGCGGAACCTCTAAGAGCGGCTCTGGTCTGCTTAGCAATTTAGCTGCTCCTCAGCCTGTGGCTGCATCTAACAACCCTGCTGCCACAAACACATCTCAGCAGCAGAAAAAGAGCCGTGAAATTGCCTGAATTGAGAAGCTGACAGGAAAGTAAAAGGGGCCTGTCAAGACCCAATCTAAACAAGACAAAAAGGTGATTCCTTCTAGCCATTGCCGAAATGTTCCCAGTGCTGGGAAAAGGGATGACGGAAGCCTCTCCCCCTTCCTGCCCTACCTCTACCTCCCCCCTCTCTGCTATCCCTCTGCGGGGAACAACAGAGAGAGAGAGTTTGGAGAGCCATAAGAACTGATGAGTGAGTGGCCTTGGCCTGGGGACAAAATGAAATCGCTGGCCATGTTATTAGGGAAAGATGTCTCTGACACATTTTGAATAGTCAAAGTAGCAATAAAGTCTTTTACGGAAAAGAGAAAACCATCCTATTTCTATCCCTGGGAGCAGAGTGTCAAAATACATTGCTTTGGTATTTATGAATTCATTCATGTTCATACTCCACACTCCCCTCTCGCCTTTGTTTCAGACCCCAAAACAGCCGTAGGTTCACTGATCTTATGCCCTCACTCAGTGCTCGAGGTTATGCCTCATGTTACTTTTTTTCCCCTGCTGAATGACAGCATTAGCTGATTATGAATAAATGAAGACCGTTTTCTCGTAGTTGCAACTGAAAGTTCATTTTTCAGGATTGGGTCTGATTTGCAGGGTGTCTTAACAGAGGGTGGGAGAGCCGAACCAGAACCGTTTACACCCCAGAATCCTGGTCAAGAAATTATGGCTTCATGAACCCTGAGACTGCCACCCTCTTCTCCTCTAAGAGGAGATAGAAAACATGAGTCTAAATTTTTTAAGTGAACCAACACCCAGTTTAGAAATTGTTATTTAGAGGTAGTGGCAGTGGGGAACTCTGGAAAGCAGGTGTCTTCACACTTCACGAGACAGATTCTTCTCTTAGAAAAGACTCTGGTAGCCCCCGAAAGATCCTGAAGATGAAAATCGGACTCCACGTTTCCTACGTTCTGTGTGTGTATGGATGGCGAGTTTTAAATGCCCAAGATGTCCTATTTGCTTGAAGACCTTTGGGGGTTAGGAAATTGCCTGGCAGCCTTTGCAGGCTCCATTGGCAGTGGGCTCAGGAGGTTTATTCCTTGAACATTGCAACGCAAAGTGATTTCCCAATATTTGCAAATTGGCAAGCTGTGACGTTTCGAAAAGACAGATGGGGGTTGCAGAGCTCAGAGCAGTGGCCTGAAATCCCAGCTCGGAGACGCGCGCTAAGCCGGTTCTCCGTTCAAGCGCTAGATGGCGCCAACTGCCTGCTCGGGCCGAACTGCCCGCTCCCGGGCGGCCAGGCTCGCCTTTGTCCGCGCACCGCCCACCGCCCACCGCCCACAAAGAAGTGACAGTGAATAAAAGCCAGAAACGGCTTCTCTTCGCATCTGGAGCGTGGAGGTTACATATGTAACGGTGATCAGTGATCGTTCCAGTTCTGGGTGTCAGCACGCGGTCTGGTCAAAAGGTTAAGCACCGCCGCTTTTAGTGTCGTGCATTGTTCTTCAATTGCTTCTCGCCAGGAAGGCCTGGTTTCTTAATTGAGACACTTTCATTTGCCTTTATCTTCTCCGCAGCACAGCCCACCCTCGTGGGCTGCCAGAAGTCACTCCTGTATTTTGGCAGAAACTACTAGTTATTCCCCAGCGTTCCCTTCTTCTTTGTTGTCGCTGCAGTTGTTAGGTGCTGGGGAGTTGGTTCCCACTCACAGGGACCCCATGCACAAAAGAATGAAACACTGCTTGGTCCTTTGCCATCTTCACAGTCGCTGTTATGCTTGAGCCCATCATTGCAGTCACTACGTCAATCTATCTCATTGAGTGTCTTCCTCTCTTGACACCCTACTAGGCTTGGTGTCTTTCTCCAGGGACTGGTTCCTCCTAATAACATACATGTCCAAAGTAAGCTAGACGAAGTCTCGTCATCCTCGCTTCTAAGGAGCATTCTGGCTGTACTCCATTCAAGACAGAATCATTCATTGTTCTGGCAAAACCCACTGCCATCCAGTCGATTCCTACTCATAGCGACCCTATAGGACAGAGTAGGACTGCCGGAGAGAGTTTCCAAAGAGCGCCAGCCGGCTTCGAACCGCCGACATCTTGGTTAGCAGCCGTAGCTCTTAACCAGTACGCCCCCAGGGTTTCCATTCTTCTGGCAATCCCTGGTAAAGTCGATATTCTTTGACAACACCATAATTCAAAGGCTTCAATTCTTTGGTCTTCCTTATGCGTTGTCCAGCTTTCCAATGCTTATGAGGTGATTGAAAATACCATGGCTTGAGTGAGGTGCACCTTAGTCCTCAAAGTGACGTTTTTGCTTTTTAACGCTTTAAAGAGCTCTTTTGCAACTAATTTGCCGGAAGTATAAGGTTGCTATGAGTCGGAATCAACTCCACTGCACTGGGTTTGGTTTCTTGTTTGGTTTAATGTGTTGTTTGATTTCTTTCTTTCTTTCTTTTTTTATTGTACTTTAAGTGAAAGTTTACAGATCAAGTCGGACTCTCATACAAAAATTTATAAACACCTTGCTAACCCAGTGACCCAGTACTGGGCTAGCAAGGCGTTTATAAATTTTTGTATCCTGTATACTCCTAATTGCTCTCCCCCTAATGAGATAGCACACTCCTTCCTTCCACTCTCTCTTTTCGTGTCCATTTGGCTGTTTGATTTCTTGACTGCTGTTTCCATGGGTGTTGATTGTGTATCCAAGTAAGACGAAATCCTTGACAACTTCAATATGTTCTCTTTTTATCATGGTGTTGCTTATTGGTCCAGTTGTGAGGATTTTTTGTTTTCTTTATGCTGAGGTGTAATCCATACCGAAGCCTGTAGTCTTTGATCTTCATCAATAGGTGCTTCAAGCCCTCTTCACTTTCAGAAACCAAGGTTGTGTCATCTGCATATTGCAGGTTGTTGATGAATCTTCACCAATCCGGATGTCATGTTCTTCTTCATGTAGTCTAACTTCTCGAATTATTTGTTCAGCATACAGATTGAACAGGTATGATGAAAGAATACAACCCTAATACACACTTTTCCTGATTTTAAACCACGAAATATCCTCTCGTTCTGTTTGAATGACTGCCTCTTGGTCTATGAACAAGTTCCTCAAGAGCACACTTAAGTGTTCTGGAATTTCCATTCTTCACAATGTTATCCATAATTTGTTATGATTCACACAGTCGAATGTCTTTGCATAGTCAACAAAACACGGGTAAACGTTTTTCCGGTATTCTCCGTTTTCAGCCAAGATCCATCTGACATCCGTAATAGTATTCCTTGCTTCATGTCCTCTTCTGAAGCAGTCTTGAATTTCTGGTAGTTCTCTGTTGATGTATTGCTGCAACTGTTTTTGAAATATCTTCAGCAGTATTTCACTTGCATGCAATATTAATGATATCATTTGATAATTTCCACATTCTGTTGAATCACCTTTCTTTGGAATGGTCACAAATATGGATCTCTTCCTGTCAGTTGGCGGGGTCGCTGTCTTCCAAAATTTCTTGGCATAGATGAGTGAGTGCCTCCAGTGCTGCATCAGTTGTTGACACATCTCACTGGTACTCTGTCAATTCCTGGAGCCTTGTTTTTCACAATGCCTTCAGTGCAGCTTGAACTTCTTCCTTCAATACCATAGGTTCTTGATCATATGCTACCTCCTGAAATGGTTGAGTGTTGACCAATTCTTTCTGATGCCCCATAAAGGTGATAGCCAAGAGAACCCTACAGGGCAATTCCACTCTGTCACGTAGGGTTGCTTATGAATCGGAATCAATTCAACAGCACCCAACAACAGTGTAGTACTGAGATAAAGAATGTAGGCACCCTGGTTCAAATCTCAGCTCCTCGACTTACTAGCTATGTAACATGTGAAAGTCACTAACATCTCTGTGGCTAGGTTTCTTCTTCTGTACATTGGGATAATAATGGTATATACTTCATAGGATTTTGTGAGAATCAAATCAGGTCATCTACGTCAAGTACTTTAAATGGTACCTGGTACCAACTACAGTATTAGGTACTGTGTATTTTTTTTTTTTTTTTTTGAGGATCTGGAAACACTGGTGGCATGGTGGTTGAGTGCTATGGCTGCTAACCAAAAGGTCAGCAGTTTGAATCCACCAGGCGCTCCTTGGAAACTCTATCTGGCGGTTCTACTCTGTCCTATAGGGTCATTATGAGTTGGAATAAACTTGATGGCAATAGGTTTGGTTTTTAAGATCCAGCCATATTACTGTGTGTGTTCATTTAGTTTGTGGCTTCTACCTGTTGCACAGCTTTCCATAGTGTGTGTGTGCCATATTTTGTTTACCCACAGAAGCATGAGCCAATTCATCTGACCCTCTGTCCACTTTCATTTGGAATGGCTGGAGTGGTAGACATCAGTTGAATTCGGGCAATAATATAGTCTAGAAACAAAGTTAGACAGCTGGATGCTGTTGAGGGTGTATTGAAATCCAGGATGACACTTTTAGGGTCAACTTAAAAGTATTTGTGAATGAGATTTGGACTAAAGGCGCTTGGTAAAAGTCACCTGAATAAATTTTAACTTTTCATAAATGAAAACAACTTGACTTTGCTCTTCCATTAGAGTATACGTGCCATAAGGGCAGAGTCCATATCTCATAATAATTTCACGAATTGGACACCTTCCCTGGTCCCCATAGTGGCTCTGTGAGTTGGGTATTGTTATCAGCTGAGCAAACTGAGGTTCAGAGAAGTTAAAGAAGTTTTCAGGGGTTGAGTTAGGATTGAATGGGAGCCTGTGTTTGGTCATTACCCAACACTCCTGCTCCTGAGGTTGTAGCAGAGAGCCTGGCCCATAGAGTGGGGATTCACCTTTCGCTTGTGGTTGGGACTGTGGGTTGATTCCTAGGCCTGAAACGAGTGAGAAAGGCCAGAATCTGTCACAGACAGCCAAAGAGCCAGAAGCAGAGCTTGAGATGGGGTCAGAGCCAAGAGCATGTGAAAATTGACTCTAAGTTTAGAATCATTCAGGGAAACTCTGGGAATTCTTGCCTAAGGGCAAGGCTGGTGGGTGAGCTCAGGGGGCAGAGGTCTTGTTAGGAGGGGACACGGAGGCAGCTTTATATGATTTCATTGACTGATGACTGTAACACCCCATCATGTCATTGTACATGATTTAATTTTGTAATTGAAAGCTCTGAGACTTCTCCGACTGGGAGATTTGAACTAATTTGCAACTCAGCTTGTCTGGTTCATTTGGACAAGTGCTAGGCACTTCCAAGGATGGATGTGGACCATTTATCTTTGCCTTGTTGTCTCAGCAAGTCTAGAGTCAATGCTAATGAAAACAGATTCATTTTCCTAGGCACCATTTTTTCACATTGCTCCTGGATTGAAAACCTGCCACGACGGCCCACTACCTACAGAGAAAAGGCCAAACGCCACATTTGGAATGGCGTCCAGTGTCCTCCACAGTTGGCCCTCATCTTCTGCCTCCCACACATGACCTCTACTCCACCAGGCTGGTCTATATACCATCCCCCAAGCCCTTAACATGCTTGTACTTTTCCAACTCCACACCTTTGCCCATGTCATTCCTCCCACCTGAAACACCCTCCTGTACATCTACGTGAGGTCTATCATTGTTCTCAGGCCAAGGAAATACTCCACAAAGGCTTCTACTATCCCACTAAGGAAACCACTGAAATCAAACTACACACATTTGGCTAAAAAAATAAGTGAGTTTGTTCCTTCATCTAATTTTATTGTGTGCCTACTGTATGCTGTGTTGTTGTTCTTGTTGTTACTGGGTGCTATCGAGTCAATTCCAACTCATAGTCACCCCATATGACAGAGTAGAACTGCCTCATGGGGTTTTCTTGGCTAATCTTTATGGGAGCAGGTGGCCAATTCTGTCTCCTGTGAAGCCGCTGTGCTGGACACTGCTAGACTATGACAATGAGGATTTGGGCTGCAAGTAAAAAACAACCCAACATTCAATGCTTTAACTAAAAAGGACTTTATTCTCACTTAACAAGAAATCTGGAGGTTAACAACAGCTGCTAGCCTTGGTTCAGCCCTTACATCTCTGCAGTTCTGTTGGCCTTTCCCTTGTCATGAAAGGCAACTACCTCAGCTCACTACGTCATGTCTGCATGGGGGGTGACAGCAGCTGTCACAGCTGTCACTGTTGTCACCAAAGCTAAAGCTTTAATGGAACAACACCCCAACATACAGCTCGTTCTCTGGAAGAAAGGCTAAAAACATGAGACAAACTTTTCCCGCCTATGTGGTGGAGGTGGGCAAAGCATGGGTGTAATTCCCACCAAATTGAGGAAATAAGTGATAACAACACAAGGTGGCACAGGATAAATGTCAGTCATGGAGACCGATTATAAAAGGGAGAGAGCAGTGGGGGTGGGTGTTGCATTGGCCAGTCAGCATGTCCATCACAGGTAGGGGGATAAAGCAGTGACAAATACACAGTTTCCACCCTCAGGGTCATGATAAACTGAGAGAAGATTGAAGTTGTCAAGGATTCCATTTTACTTGAATCCACATTCAGCGCCCATGGAAGCAGCAGTCAAGAAATCAAATGCATTACATTGGGCAGATCTACTGCAAAAGACCTCTTTAAAGTGTTAAAAGCAAAGATGTCACATTAAGGACTAAGGGGCGCCTGACCCAAGCCATGGTGTTTTCAGTTGCCTTATAGGCATGTGACAGCTGGACAATGAATAAGGAAGACCAAAGCAGAACTGACATCTTTAAATTATGGTGTTGGCAAAGAGTACTGAATATACCATGGACTGCCAGAAGAACAAACAAGTCTGTCTTGGAAGAAGTACAGCCAGAATGCTTAGAAGCAAGGATGACAAGACTTTGTCTCACATACTTTGGACATGTTATCAGGAGGGACCAGTCCCTGGAGAAGGATATCATGCTTGGTAAAGTAGAAGGTCAGTGAAAAAGAGGAAGACCCTCAATGAGATGGATTGACACAGTGGCTGCAACAGTGGTCTCAAGAATAACAATTATGAGGGTGGCACAGGACCAGGCAGTATGTCATTATATTGTATGCAGGGTCGCTATGACTTGGAACTGACTTGATGGCACCTAACAATAACGACACCCTCAGGAAGTTGAGAATTACTGTCTTACTGAATCCTTACAACCACCTTGTCCTGAGGTTTGTTTGGCTGCAAGCAACAGAGCCCCGCTGGTGGTGGACACTGTGATGCATGGCCCAGAAACCCCTTCAATGAAGGACCTGTTGTTTCAGCTGCTGGGAGTGCTGTTGGCAGGCGGCCCTCAACTGTCAGACCTAGAGCAATTGACTCAGCTCTAGATAGCTGCCTTGCCCAATGTCACACCCTTCTCAGAGAGTCCCACATCCAAGGACTAATCCATAACTGAAAACTAAACCCGTTGTTGCCATTGAGTCAATTGCGACTCATGGCGATCCCATGTGTTACAGGGTAAAACTGTTCCTAAGAGTTTTCTTGGCTGTAATCTTTATGAAAGCAAACACCAAGTCTTTCTTCTGTGGCACCTCAAGGTGGGCTCAAACCAGCAACCTTTAGGTTAGTAGTGGAGCTCAAATTGTTTGTGTCACCCAGGGACCTTGACAGATCCATACAAGAGTATAAAGAGGTGGCCATTTTGACCGAATTCGACTTGTTTGTTTTATTGTGCTTTAGGTGAATGTTTACGGAGCAAATTAATTTCTCTTTAAAAAATTAATACACATATTGTTTTGTGATGTTGGTTGCCAACCCCATGACATGTCAACACTCTCCCCTTCTCAACCTTGGGCTCCCCATTTCCATTCGTCCAGCTTTCCTGTCCCCTCCTGCCTTCTTGTCCTTGCCCCTGGGCTGGCGTCTCATATACGTGGTTGAATTACGTATATAATTGTTTGTTTTATAGGCCTGACTAATCTTTGGCTGAAGGGTGAATTTCAGGAGTGACTTCAGTACTGAGTTTAAATGGTTTCTGGAGGCCATACTCTCAGGGTTTTTCAGTCTCTGTCAGACCAGTAAGTATGGTCTTTTTTGTGTGTGAGTTTGAATTTTGTTCTACGTTTTTGTCCAGCTCTGTCTGGGACCCTGTATTGTGATCCCTGTCAGAGTATTCAGTAGTGTTGACTTTTTTTTTAATTAAATTTTTTATTGTCATGAAAATATATATAACAAAACATTTGCCAATTCAACAATTTTTACATGTATAATTCAGTGATATTGAGTATATTCATCATACTGTGCAACCATTACCACTGTCCTTTTCCAACTAACTCAACCTTGAAGGGCTATTCTGGCTCCAGAGCTGCCCAGGGGTTGGCTAAGGCTATGGGTCTGCATCCCAGCTCAGTTTCTCCTTGTGCCCACTCCTACTTCCTTCCCTTACTTTCCACAGTGTTGATCCCCAGGGCAGTCCTTAGGAATCACGGTACATATGTAACTTGGTGGCGTCACCATTGTTGGTATCACCCAGTGCAGTAACTCAGGGTGCCACTCCTCCCGTACCAGATCATACAGATTCCTTAATAATGTTTTTTGTTCTAATGTTACTTATACATCTTCTTTTCCTTTAATTACTACTTCATTCTCAAAAAAATTATTGATAATAGGTTCACAAATACTAATTGCCACAATATTGTAGCTAAAACATCAGAAAATTTGCAAAATTATCCACTATAAAAACACCCACAGCAACAAAAACCACAGCACATGCTTTTAGCACCTGCCGATGAAACCACGTGATTCAAAGTTGCCATTGTAATTGGGTAATAATGACAGCTCTGACTGTAGTACATCAGAAGGTTCAAAAAGTAAATTAACATACTTTTAGCTTTATACTAAAAAGATGTTTACTTGTGTTTTATTGACTATGAAAAAGCACTCGACTGTGTGGACCATGACAAATTATGGATAACACTGCAAAGAATGGGAATTCCAAGACACTTAATTGTGCTCATGAGGAACCTGTACATAGACCAGGAGGCAGTCATTGGAACAGAACAAAGGGATACTGTGTGATTTAAAGTCAGGAAAGGTGTGCATCAGGGTTGTATCCTTTCACCATACTTACTCAATCTGTTATGCTGAGTGAATAATCCAAGAAGCTGGACTGTATGAAGAAGAACGGGGCATGAGGATTGGCGGAAGTCTCATTAGACACCTATGATATGCAGATGACACAACCTTGCTCGTTGAAAGTGAAGAAGCCTTGAAGCAGTTACTGATGAAGATCAAAGACCACAGCCTTCAGTGTGGATTACACCTCAACATAAAGAAAACGAAAATCCTCACAACTGGACCTATAAGCAACATCATGATAAATGGAGAAAAGACTGAAGTTGTCAAGGATTTCATTTTACTTGGATCCACAATCAATGCCCATGGAGGCAGCAGTCAAGAAATCAAATGACACATTGCATTTGACAAAGTGCCTGCAAAAGAACTCTTTAAAATGTTGAAAAGCAAAGATATCACTTTGAGGACCAAAATGTGGTTGACTCATGATGGTATTTTCAATCGCCTTCTATGCATGCAAAAGCTGGGCAATGAATAAGGAAGACTGAAGAAGAATTGATATCTTTGGATTATGGTGTTGGCAAGGAATATTGAATATACCATGGACTTCCAGAAGAATGTAAAAGTCTGTCTTGGAAGAAGTACAACTAGAGTGCTCCTTGGAAGTGAGAATAGTGAGACTTTGTCTCACGTACTTTGGACAAGTTATCAGGAGGGATCAGTCCCTGGAGAAGAACATCATGCTTGGTAAGGTAGAGGGTCAGTGAAAAAGAGGAAGTCCCTCAATGAGATGGATTGACACAGTGGCTGCAATCATGGGCTCAAACATAGCAACAATTGTGAGGATGGCACAGGACCGGGCAGTGTTTTGTTCTGTTGTACACTGGGTCACTATACTTTGGAACTGACTCCACGGCACCTAACAACAACAACGTATGTAAATATAAATTGGGCTTAGGAAAAATCTTTTTGTTGTTATAGCTAACTATAGGGATATTTTTATAGACAGTCATTTTGGTGTCACCCCCTGCACTCCCCTAGTGGTGTCACTGATGTAGCTCTGTCTGAGAGTCAGCTTCCAGGGGAATACAGCCTGGGCCTGTGCTCACATTACCTGAGGCAAAGTGGATGATACAGGGGAGATGGGGGGGGAGGGCCAGAGAATAAACCCAGAGGTGCCTCATAAGCCAGGCCTGGCAATCTGCTTCCAAAAGGTCACAGCCTTGAATATCTTCTGGAGCAGTTCTACTCCGCAACACAAGGGATCGCCATGAATGGAACTCAGCTCAACGGCAGGCAACTAACAAAAACAACAAGAACATGAAGGACTGAAACTGGGAATTGGAAGTCGATGAGGAACGTCATCTGTCTGTCTGTCTGCTATCTGCCTGTTTCTCGCCTTTGCTCCTCTCTGAGTGCTTCATTCTGTAGCGTCTCCCTGAAGGCCTTCCCTTACTGCAGGCTCCTCAGTGCAGGTGCCTCAGGAGAACCAGCCCCGCCCCAGTCCCAGGGTCTACCTGGCTTCCACGCCCCAGGTCACCTAACGCTCCCTCTCCGGGTTTCTCCGCTAAGAATCTCAAGAGAACCTGATTGGCCCTGCTGGTGCCCATGTGATCAGAGGGCGGGGTTTCCACGCACGGAGGCCGTAGCAAGGCAGGTGGACTAGTCCATGGACTCCAAGACAGGTATTTTGAGATCGGTGTTTTACAGAAAAAGGAATGGAGGCTTAGGACCCACTATTTGCTCCCTTTTACTGTCAGTCTCCATAACTGACGCTTAGACTGTGCTAGCTTGTGTTGTTATCGTGCATTTCAGCAATTTGATGAGAATTAGAAGGTCTTTGAGGCCAGGGACTATGTTTTAGACTTCTTTGCAGTCTCTTTTTCTCCTCTACACCCGAACCATGACCAGAGTCCAGGCCTGTTCCAGAGCTGGTGCTTAATAAACATTTGTGGCTTAGAGGAAGGAGGCCAGGATTTCAGATCAGTTTAATTCATTTTCTTTCATGGTTATAGCCCATCGTTTGAATCGTGCCAGCCATCTCCAAAACGGCGTGAAATGAAGCGCAGAGGTGCAGCTGGAGGCAAGTTTCATTCCATATGAATTTATTTAATAGTTCTTCTTTTTAAAAAACAAATTGATTTAGCACTCACTTTTTATGGCACTTTTTTTTTTTTTTTTTATGGCATAGTGGGAAACCCTGGCTGTGTAGTGGTTAAGAGCTATGGGTGCTAACCAAAAGGATGGCAGTTCAAATCCACCAGACGCTCCTCGGAAATCCTAGGTGAAAGTTCTACATTGTCTTATAGGGTCGCTATGAGTCAGAATCACCTTGATGGCAATGGGTTTTTTTTTGTTTTGTTTTTTGTTTTTTAATAGCATAGTGATTAAGAGCTCCTCTGCTAACCAAAAGGTCTGCAGTTCAAATCCACCAGTCATTTCTTGGAAATCCTAGGGGACAGTTCTACTGTCCTATAGGGTCACTGTGAGTCGGAATCAACTTGATGGCAATGGGTTTGGTGTTTGATATGCGCCAGGCAAAGCCCCTGGGTGGCGAAAACAGTTTGCACTCAACTACTAACCTAAAGTTTGGCAGTTCAGTGGTATCATGAAAGAAAGACCTGGGGATCTGCTTCCATAAAGATTACAGCCAAACCCTCTGGAGCAATTTTACTCGGTAACACACGGGGTGGCCATGAGTCAGAATTGACTGGACGGCAACTTTGGCAAGCATTGTACTACATTCTTTACATATATTACTCAATCCTTCCAGCGGCTTTAAGAAGTGAATTTTGTTATCCCCTTTTAGGATGGAGAAATTGAAGTTCGGAAAATTTGAGGAATTTGCCCCCAGTCAAAAAAAAAAAAGAAAAAAAATTTTTTTTTTTTTTTTTCAGGCAGCAAGTGAGTTCGGAGTAGCTCCCCTCTCAGGGCTGTGTGTTGTCAGAGTCTATGTACTCCTCACCCCATGTTAAGTAGCACCAAGTAATGCAATCCGCAAATCCCAAATGGGGAAACTCTACAGGAGACACAATCCAGTTTTTTCCACAAATAAAATGCAAGAGAATCAAAGGAAGGAGGGGATCCTAGAGATCAAAGGAGACTTAATAAACAAGTCAATGCACATGGACTGTGTAGGCTTGTTTGGATCCTAATTTGAACAGACCAACTGTTCAAAAGAGTGAGGCAATTGGGGAAATTTGCAGTGTCTGAGTATTTGATGACATTAAAGAATAACTATTGGTAGAAGTATTTGGGCATACTAACAGTATCGTGGTTGTGTTTTAAAGAGAGAGAATCTCTTAGAGGTATGAACTGAAATAGTCATGATGTTGGTGTCTGGAATTTGCTTCAAAATATTCCAGAAGTTGGAGTTGGGGCGGAAGGCAAATATAGATGAAGTAAGATTGACCATGTATTGATAACTCTTGGAACCTAGAGATTAAACGAGACTTAAAAGACATATCGGCCAAATGCAGTGTGTAGACCTTGTTTTGATCCTGGTGCAGGTGAATCAAATATCCAAAACAATCTAGGAGACTACAAGGGAAATTTGAACAGTGAATGTTTGAATGATATTAAGCAAATATCGTTAATGTTTTAGGTGTGATCATGGTATAATGGCTATGTTTAAGAAAGGAGTCCTTAACTTTTAGAGATACATAATGAAGTATTTCTGGACAAAGTGATTTGATATCTTGGATTTGTTTCAGAATAGGCCAGGAGTAGGGTGTGAGGGATAAAAGGGGGTATAAAAAAACCAAACCCATTGCAGTCAAGTCGATTCCAACTCATAGCAACCCTAAAGGACAGAGTAGAACTGCCCCATAGGGTTTCTAAGGAAGGCCTGGTGGATTTGAACTGCCGACCTTTTGGTTAGCAGCTGTAGCTCTTAACCACTATGCCACCAGGGTTTCCAAAAGGGGTATAGACTAAATAAAAATGGCCATGTGTGAATATTTATTGAAGCTGAGTGATGGGTTCTTGGATGTTCATTTTACTATTATCAATATTTTTTATATTATTTTAATATTTCCATAATAAAAAGTTAAAAGCAAATACTCTGTGAAGAAATAATACTGTGTTTCTATAAGTAGGGGAATGGAGGCTTTGAAAAGTCAAGTAACTTGCCCAGCGTTCTGCAGCCTTTTGGGGGTAGAAGAAGACACAGTCATCAATTCCCACTCAGGAGACCAATCAGATTATTCTATCCTCTCATTCATGGTGGTTGACTCAGGGGTGGGCAGGAGACCCAATGAGATTTAATTCTTGGAGTTTTCCTAGAAGTAGAATTTCCTTTTCCTCTGCAATTGCTAAAAAATAACAGCAACAATAAGGATAATATATATCAAATGCTTACTATGTGCTTGACAGTGTTCTACGAACTTTAGACATCCAGTTACGTGTAGCATAACATCCATTCAGGCAACATCTGACTGGATATACGTCCATGGTCCCATAAGTTCAGAAATCTCAAGTGGAGAATGGGACATAGTGTACATAAACAGATGAGTTCTGTTCCTAAGCCTGTCTTTAAGTTGAATTTGTATGTAAGCCAGAATAGGTAGGTATGGTTCATATCTATCAGTCAAATGTTTGTCTTTTGACAAACGTCATTTAGTCAGTTGGCCTTAGTATATAGTATATACTTTTCTATGCATAAAAAATATTAAAGAAACACTGCCAGATACACTAAAGCATTTTTAACATAATAGTACAGTAATAAGAATAATAATGTTTTGATGGGCATGGCTAAGTAGTGCAAGTTTGTTATTACAAACCATTGTATGTACCTAGAATTTTAATATTATAGGCTTTACAGGTTTGGTTTGTAACTATGGGTTCTCTGTAAATTGGGGATTCGTAACCCTGGGGCTGCCTGTGTGTAATATGGTATTCACACAACTTCCAAATCACAAAACGTTCTATTTCACACAACGTATTATGGACATTAAGTGATGCATAACAGTATTAACCAAATATATTACTGAAAACAACTCTTTTGGTAGGTACTATTATTATCCCTAATTTACAGATAAAACACTGAGGCACAGAACGGCTAAGAGTCCTGGTGAAGATCTGGAGCTACTGGAGGCCACTACACTAAGAGATTATGCTGAGGTAAAGTCAATACCAAAATAAAATAAAATAAAGAAACGGTTGCAAGGAGATCAAGTCCTGATGACATCATTTGAGTCCCGGGATTCTCCTATACCTGAAACTAGGTATCTTTGAACTTTACTATTTTTTGAGCCAATACTTTTCCTTTTTTAACTCAAGCCAAATTGAGTTGGGTTTTTAGCATTTCGCAACCTAAAGAGACTTGACCTATAAAAATTATGGGTGACCTTGGATTCTAACAGAGGGGAAGGGAGAGTGAAAAGAAACACAAATTACCTATTGAAAGGCAGACGTTATGCTAGACATTTTATATATGCTGTCTCGCTTAATCATGACGATGACCTCTAGGTGAGTAAAACCAAAACCAAACCTGTTGCCACTGAGTCGATTCCGACTTATAACGACCCTATAAGACAGGGTAGAGCTGCCCCCTTGGGTTTCTAATGCTGTAAATCTTTACAGAAGCAGACTGCAACTGGGAAGTGGCTGGTGGGTTCCAAACACCAACGTTTTGGTTAGCACCCAAGCACTTTTAACCACTGCACCACCAAGGCTACTTCTTAGATGAGTAGTATTTCCATTTTATAGATTAGGAAAATGAGGTTCTGAAGGGTTAAGTTCATTGATTCATTCAACAAATATTTCATTCTCGACCATGTACTCTGATGATAAAAGAAAAAAAAAAACAACCGTTGCTGTCAAGTCACTTTTGACTCGTAGCGACCTTACTGAAAATTCAAAAATAATGGCAATAATAATCACCATAAAACCAAAACCAACCCACTGCCATCAAGTTAAGTCTGACTCATAACGACCCCATAGGGTTTCTAAGGCTGTAAATCTTTACAAAAACAGACTGCCACATCTTTCTCCCAGGGAGTGGCCGGTGGGTTCAAACCACTGACCTTTTGCTTAGCAGCAGAGGACCTAACCACTGTACCACCAGGGCTGATAATAATCATAGCTCCTATTTATGGAGTGTGTAATGTTTGCCAGCCACTGTTCTAAGCATTTGACATGCATTGTCTCACTTAATCTTCTGAACACCTTGTGAATTAGGTCTTATCATCATTCCCATTTCATGGATGAAGAAATTGAGGCACAGAAATGTTAAATAATGCTTTCAAGGGCATGTGGCTGGGAAGTGGTTGAGATAGGAATTGAACCCCAGAAGTTGACTCCAGAGCCAGGCCCCTAACATAACATCACACTGCCCACCTTCACCTTAAGAAATTGAAGGTGAATATAGTCCAACTGGTCTACCTAACATGCAGGCTTTTCCCTCAACTTCTTAATGCAATTGCACACAGTGGAGGTAGATTTGAATTCTGAAACAAATCAGCAGGCATGGAAAGACTGGGGAGAAAGAATGATGGTATCATCTTTCAAAGAAGGAATAGATCCGTTACTATATTTACACTGACCACAAGGAAAAACACACCCTCGTGAACACCCCTGGAGGCCACACCTTAGTGTGGTTGACACTGTGTGCCATGACGCACAGGAGTGAGTTTCGTTTCTGTTTTTAGGGAAACTTCCTGTTTGTCCTAGCACTGAATGTCCTGCAGCAGGACTTGCTGGTGGCCAGCCCTACAGGACTGACTTTTGTTGTTGATTTGTGACTTAAGAGACCCCAGGAGTCACAGATAGAACTGCTCCATAGGATTTTCTTAACTATAATCTTATGGAAGCAGATCACCAGGACTGTTTCTTCTGAGATGCCACTAGGTGGGTTTGAACCCTCAATCTTTCGGTTACCAGCTGAGCGCAAACCGTTTGTGCTGCCCAAGAACCTTCAGGATTGGCTTTTGAATATCTTTTCTTTTGAGCTTCCAACAGCCCTTACCTACTTATTCTGGCAATAGCTCTTCTCTTTCCTTTGGGAGCTGAGCCTTCTCCATTCTACGTGGGTCTGTTGGGCTACTGATCAGGAGGGAGCCAAGCAGGATAAATGAGGGCCTGTCTCTGGGACTGATCTGTGGACCTGGAGTGAAAGACTCTCTCTTTTTTTCATAGTGGTTTCAAAGCTGGGGCTATGGGTCTGAATTTACAATGAGGAAATCCAGGTGGCCTGGCAGTGGTCTCTGCTCTACCATGTGGCCTCAGGCACAGGGAAAGCTGGTTTGCAGAGAATGGAGAGTGGAGCAGATACACAGAGGAGCAAAGAGTCTTAGCAACTTCCATCCAGTTCCTAATTCTAGGTCCTCCCTGCCCTTGGGCTTCAGAGATAGAATCCACACAATTCTGAAATCCACACACTCACTCCCACTTTTTGCTGAAGTTACTTCGATTGGTCTTTGCTTTTTTGTCCTAACTAATACACTCTCCCTCCTCCCATCCTCCTCAGATACCTATTCACAAAACTTCTTCCTTCTCACTTGGTCATATAAAAACAACTTCCCCTAAGCAAACCAGTGCCTGCACATGAATCCCTGGGCCACCAGCCCCAAATCTGTCATCATGCTAGGCCAAAAGATATCCTTTAAAGCATGACCTAGAGATCACAACTTCTACATGAAGTCTAAACATAATAAGTAGTACTTGTTAATGCTTATGGAGCACTCCCTATTGGCACACCATATGCTAAGTGCATCCCGTGAGTCATCTCCTCTATAACACAATACTATAATTCTCCACTTTATGGATGAGGAAACTGAGACTTGGAGAGACTATATAACTTGCTCATGGTTAGATACAGAAGAAGTGGAAGAACCAGGATGCAAATCTACAGTTGCTGTCAAGTCGATTCCACTCATGGCAACCCCGTGTGTGTCAGAGTAGAACTGTGCTCCTTAGGGTTTTCAGTGACCGATTTTTCAGAAGTAGATATCCAGGCCTCTCTTTTGAGGCTCCTCTGGGTGAACTCAAACCTCCAACATTTCACTTAGCAGCCAAGCACTTAACCATTTACTCCATCCAGGGACTCCATGCAAACCTAAAACCCATTACCGTTGACTCGATTCCAATTCATAGTGACCCCAGAGGACAGAGTAGAACTGTTCCATAGGGTTTCCAAGGAGTGGCCGGTGTATTTGAACTGTTATCCTTTTGGTTAGCAGCCAAACTCTTAACCACTGTGTCACCAGGGCTCCCCATGCAAACTGAGGCCTGTCTATATATGAAAGATGTCTAACTATTGTGCTATATTTGCATATCAATCCACCTTACAGGGGTTTATCTTAAAGAAGTGAATCTGTAACAATAAAATTACAGAAGTAGACAACTCAATAGAAAGTCAGAGGAGCAGAATTGAGCAATTAGAAGCCAGAATTTCTGAACTTGAAGATAAATCACTTGGCACTAATATATTTGAAAAAAAATCAGATAGAAGAATTCAAAAAGATGAAGAAAACTTAAGAATCATGTGGGACTCTACCAAGAGAAATAACCTATGAGTGGTTGGAGTATCAGAACAGGGAGGGATAACAGAAAATACAGAGAGAATTGTTGAACATTTGTTGACAGAAAACTTCCCTGATCTCATGAAAGATGAGAAGATACCTATCCAAGATGCTCAGCAAACTCCACATAAGGCAGACGTTAAAAGAAACTCACCAAGGCATATTATAATCAAACTAGCCAAAACCAAAGACAGAGAATTTTAAGAGCAGCTAGGGATAAACGAAAAGTCACCTACAAAGGAGAGCCAATAAGAATAAGCTGGGACTACTCGGCAGAAACCATGCAGGCAAGAAGGCAATGGAATGAAATATTTAAGAAAATGAAGGAAAAAAATTGCCAGCCAAGAATCATATATCCAGAAAAACTGCCTCTTAAATATGAAGGTGAAATTAAGACATTTCCAGATAAACAGAAGTTTAGGGAATTTGTAAAAACCAAACCAAAACTACAAGAAATACTAAAGGGAGTTCTTTGGTTAGAAAATCAGTAATATCAGGTACCAACCCAAGACTAGAACACTGGGCAGAGCAATCAGAAGTTAACCCAGAAAGGGGAAAAAAAAAAAGCAAGATTATTTAAAAAAAAAAAAAAAAAGAAGCTCAAAACAGGGTAACAGTGATTTAATTATATAAAACAAGACAACATTAAAACAATAAAGAGGGACTAAGAAATGTAATCATAGATCTTCCATATGGAGAGGAAGATAGGATAATACAAAGAAATAAAAGATAGGTTTAAATTGAAAAATAAGGGTAAATAATAAGGTAACCACAAAGGAGACAAACTCTCTTACACATCAAAATAAAATACAAGGAAAAAATAGAGACTCAGCAGAAACAAAATCAACAACAACGAATTTGGACAATATATAAAGATAATCTACTTAGCACATAAAATTGAGTGGGAAAAAGAAACTGTCAACAGCACACAAAAAAAGACATCAAAATGGTAGCACTGAATTCATACCTATCCATAATTGCGCTGAATATAAATTTTTTTTTTTATAAATGGACTAAATGCACCAATAAAGAGACTAAATGGATTAAAAAACACGATCCATCTATATGCTGCCTACAAGAGACACACCTTAAACTTAGAGACACAAACTAAAACTCAAAGGATGGAAAAAAAAATATATCAAGTAAACAACAATCAAAAAAGAGCAGGAGTAGCACTATTAATTCCTGACAAAATAGGCTTTAAAGTTAAATCCATCAGAAAGGATAAGGAAGGAAACTATATAATGATTAAAGGGACAATATACCAAGAAGATATAAGCATATTAAATATTTGTGCACCCAATGACAGAACTGCAAGATACATAAAACAAACTCTATCAGCATTGAAAAAGTGAAATAGACAGCTCCACAATAAGAGTAGGAGACTTCAACACACCACTTTCAGTGAAGGATAGGACATCCAGAAAGAAGCTCAATAAAGACACGGAAGATCTAAATGCCACAATCAACCAGCTTGACCTTGTAGACATATATAAAACACTCCACCCAACGGCAACCAACTATACTTTCTTTTCCAGTGCACATGGAACATTCTCTAGAATAGAACACGTATTAGGTCATAAAGCAAGCCTTAGCAGAATCCAAAACATTGAAATATTACAAAGCATCTTCTCTGACCATAAGGCCATAAAAGTGGAAATCAATAACAGAAAAGTCAGGGAAATGAAATCAAACACTTGGAAACTGAACAATACCCTGCTCAAAAAAAAACAACTGCATTATAGAAGACATTAAGGATGGAATAAAGAGATTCATAAAATCCAATGAGAATGAAAACACTTCCTATCAGAACCTTTGGGGCAGAGCAAAAGCAGTGCTCAGAGGTCAACTTATATCAATAAATGCACACATCCAAAAAGAAGGAAGGGCCAAAATCAAAGAATTATCCCTACAACTTGAACAAATAGAAAGAGAGCAACCAAAGAAACCCACAGGCACCAGAAGAAAACAAATAATAAAAATTAGAGCAGAACTAAATGAAATAGAAAACAGAAAAACAATTGAAAGAATTAACAAGACCAAAAGCTGGTTCTTTGAAAAAATCAACAAAATTGATAAACCACTGGCCAAACTGACAAAAGAAAACCAGGAGAGGAAGCAAATAACCTGAATAAGAAATGAGATGGGTGATAGTACAACAGACCCAACTGAAATTAAAAGAATCGTATCAGATTACTATGAAAAATTGTACTCTAACAGATTTGAAAACCTAGAAGAAATGGATGACTTTCTAGAAACACACTATCTACCTAAACTAACACAAAGAGAGGTAGAACAACTAAATAGACCCATAACAAAAGAAGAGATTGAAAAGGTAATCAAAAAACTCCCAACAAAAAAAAGAGCCCTGGCCTGGACGGGTTCACTGCAGAGTTCTACCAAACTTTCAGAGAAGAGTTAACACCACTACTACTAAAGGTATTTCAGAGCATAGAAAAGGACGGAATACTCCCAAACTCGTTCTATGAAGCCAGCATATCCCTGATACCAAAACCAGGTAAAGACACCACAAAAAAAGAAAATTACAGACCTCTATCCCTCATGAACTTAGATGCAAAAATCCTCAACAAAATTCTAGCCAATGGAGTTCAACAACATACCAAAAAAATAATTCACCATGACCAAGAGGGATTCATACCAGGTATGCAGGGATGGTTCGACACTAGAAAAACAATTAATATAATCCATTACATAAATAAAACAAAAGACAAGAATCACATGATTTTATCAATTGATGCAGAAAAGGCATTTGACAAAGTTCAACACTCATTCATGATAAAAACTCTCAGCAAAATAGGAATAGAAGGAAAATTCCTCAACATAATAAAGGGCATTTATACAAAGCCAAGAGCCAACATCATCCTAAATGGAGAGAGCCTGAAAGTACTTCCCTTGAGAACGGGAACCAGACAAGGATGCCCTTTATCACTGTTCTTATTCAACATTGTGTTGGAGGTCCTAGCCAGAGCAATTAGGCTAGACAAAGAAATAAAGGGCGTCCAGATTGGCAAGGAAGAAGTAAAATTATCTCTATTGCAGACAACATGATCTTATACACAGAAAACCCTAAGGAATCCTCCAGAAAACAACTGAAACTAATAGAAGAGTTCAGCAGAGTATCAGGATACAAGATAAACATACAAAAATCAGTTGAATTCCTCTACACCAACAAAAAGAACATTGAAGAGGAAATCACCAATCAATCCCATTTACGGTAGCCCCCAAGAAGATAAAAGACTTAGGAATAAATCTTACCAGAGATGTAAAAGACTTATAGAAAGAAAACTACAATACAATTCTGCAAGAAACCAAAAGAGACCTACATAAGTGGAAAAACATACCTTGGTCATGGAGAGGAAGACTTAACATTATAAAAATGTCTATTCTACCAGAAGCGATGTAAACATTTAATGCAATTCCGATCCAAGTCCCAACGACATTCTTTAATGAGATGGAGAAACAAATCACCAACTTCATATGGAAGAGAAAGAGGCCCCAGATAAGTAAAGCATTACTGAAAAATAAGAGCAAAGTGAGAGGCCTTACTTTACCTGATTTTAGAACCTATTATACCGCCACAGTAGTCAAAACAACCTGGTACTGGTACAACAACAGATACATAGACCAATGGAACAGAATTGAGAATCCAGACATAAATCTATCCACATATGAGCAGTTGATATTTGACAAAGGCCCCAGAACTGTTAAATGGAGAAAGGACAGTCTTTTTAACAAATGGTGCTGGCATAACTGGATATCCATCTGCAAAAAAATGAAACAAGAACCATACCTCACTCCATGCACAAAAACGAGCTCAAAATGGATCAAGACCAAAATATAAAATCTAAAACAATAAAGATCATGGAAGAAAAAATAGGGGCAATGTTAGGAGCCCTAATACATGGCATAAACAGCATATAAAACGTTACTAATGGTGCAGAAGAAAAACTAGATAACTGGGAGCTCCTAAAAATCAAACACCTATGCTCATCCAAAGACTTCACCAAAAAAGTAAAAAGACTACCTACAAACTGGGAAAAAGTTTTTAGCTATGACATTTCCAATCAGCGCCTGATCTCTAAAATCTACATGATACTACAAAAACTCAACTAGAAAAAGACAAATAACCCAGTTAAAAAATGAGCAAAAGATATGAACAGACACTTCACTAAAGAAGACATTCAGGTAGCTAACAGATACACGAGGAAATGCTCACAATCATTAGCCATTAAAAAAAAAAGCCATTAGAGAAATGCAAATCAAAACTACAATGAGATTTCATCTCATCTTACAAGGCTGGCATTAATCCAAGAAACACAAAATACTAAATGTTGGAGAGGCTGTGGAGAGATTTGAACACTTACACACTGCTGGTGGGAATGTAAAATGGTACAACCACTTTAGAAATCTATTTGTTGATTCCTTAAAAAGGTAGAAATAGAACTACCATATGATCCAGCAATCCCACTCCTCAGAATATATCCTAGACAAATAAGAACCTTTACACGAACAGATATATGCACACCCATGTTCATTGTGGCACTGTTTACAATAGCAAAAAGGTGGAAGCAACCAAGGTGCCCATCAACAGATGAATGGGTGAATAAATTATGGTATATTCAGACAATGGAATACTACGCATCGATAAAGAACAGTGATGAATTTGTGAAACATTTCATAACATGGAGGAACCTGGAAGGCATTATGCTGAGTGAAATTAGTCAGTTGCAAAAGGACAAATATTGTATAAGACCGCTATTGTAAGAACTTGAGCAATAGTTTAAACTGAGAAGAAAACATTCTTTTGTGGTTACAAGAGGGGGGAGGGAGGGAGGGTGGCAGAAGGGCATTCACTAATTAGATAGTAGATAAGAACTACTTTGGGTGAAGGGGAAGACAGTACACAATACAGGTGAGGTCAGCTCAACTGGACTAAACCAAAAGCAAAGAAGTTTCCTAAATAAACTGAATGTTTCGAAGGCCAGTGTAGCAAGGGCAGGGTTTTGGGGACCATGGTTTCAGGGGACATCTAAGTCAATTGGCATACTAAAATCTATTAAGAAAACATTCTGCGTCCCACTTTGAAGAGTGGCGTCTCGGGTCTTAAACGCTAGCAAGCAGCCATCTAAGATGCATCAATTGGTCTCAACCCACCTGGATCAAAGGAGAATGAAGAACACCAAGGACACATGGTAATTATGAGCCCAAGAGACAGAAAGGGCCACATGAAGCAGAGACTACATCATCCTGAGACCAGAAAAACTAGATGGTGCCTGGCTACAACCGATGACTGCCCTGAGGGAGCAGGAGAGCAGTGGGATGCAAACCCCAAATTCTCATAAAAAGACCAGACTTAATGGTCTGACTGAGACTAGAAGGACCCCGGTGGTCATGGCTCTCAGGCCTTCTGTTGGCCCAGGTCAGGAACCACGCCCAAAGCCAACTCTTCAGACAGGGATTGGACTGGACAGTGGGTTGGAGAGGGATGCTGGTGAGGAGTGAGCTTCTTGGATCAGGTGGACACTTGGCATCTCCTGCCTGTAGGGGAGATGAGAGGGCGGAGGGGGTTAGAAGCTGGCGAAATGACGCAAAAAGAGAGAGTGGAAGGAGGGAGCAGGCTGTCTCATTAGGGGGAGAGCAATTGGGAGTATGTAGCAAGGAGTGTTTGTGTGAGAGACTGACTTAATTCGTAAACTTTCACTTAAAGCCCAATAAAAATTAAAACAAAAAAAAAGTGAATCTGTAGCATGTTGACACTCCTGGGGGTAAGGGCTTAGCTGGGCCCCTCACTCATGTTCTACCCGCCAATGTCTTTCCAGCTTGGCGGGGCCAAGCTGCCATCAGCTAGGCCAGGCCAGTGGAGAGGTGTTCTGCCCCTGCCTGCACCCCTAATTCATGGTTGGAGTGTCGATGGACACGAAGCCCAGGCAGCAGACCACACAGGCTTGGGTCCTCACCCCTCTGAGCTCCACAGCCTCTCCGGGTGCAAGAATAAATGAAGACAGCTGCTCACATCGGTTTTGTGCGAGGACTGGGAGATAAATTACCCAGAGCTTGGAGGTCCAAGTAGGCGGCCACAGCCAGTGAATAGGGAATCTCTCAGTCAGCTGCTTCCTAGCTGAGGCCTCTCAAGAGTCGAAGGAACCAGGAGTTGGGAGGCAAGTGTCCATGAGTTGCTTGGGGCAGCCGGCTGCTCACAGAGCTGGAAACCTGCTCCTGCACTACCAGCTCCCTCCCAGGGGCAGCTGTCTCTGGAACACTCCAAAACCCCTCTAAATTCAAAATGAGAGACTGGAGCTTTGATTCCTGATTCCATGGGACTAGAAGGCCAAAGATTTGGGCCTGGCCTTTGCTTCCAAGGACACTTCCAGCTCAAGCTCTCTGGGTTTGTATGATTCTGTTCTTCTTGGTTGTGTAACCCTGGGGGCAGTTACTTTGGCTCTTCACACCTCAGCTTGTACATCAGTGAAAGAAACCTGGTTGTCTGTGAGAGAAATAGCTAAGAGGTATTTTGCGTATGCCAAAGATGAACACGGTCTTCCTCCCTCAGCGGGAATCCTCATTCTAGTTCTCCTGTTGTACCAAGGAGCAGACAGAGTTGAGGGGAACTCTGACAAGAAGGGCCATATTCCAGCCTCCACTCTCTTCCCAATGATTGCTCATCACTTGCTAACAGTGGTTCCTTTTGCTGTGGAGAACAACCCTGGATTTAGTCAGCTGTTCCCTCCCCCAACCCCCACAGGGACCCTGGGTGGCACAAATGGTTGGTGCCAACTACTAACTGAACAGTTGGCAGTTCAACCCACCCAACCCACTCAGCAGCATTGCAGAAGAAAGGCTAAATGATCTACTTCTGGAAAAATCTGCCATTGCAAACCCTATGGAGCAGTTCTACTCTGTAACACATGGGGTCGCCATGAGTTGAAGTCAAATTGACTCCATGGCAACAGTTTTGGTTTTTTTTCTCCCCCCACATCAAGCTCACTGGTCCTACAGATTCCGGAGCCAAGATTATGATCCGGAATCTGTACAGAGACTCAGTGTTCCCAGGGAGCCTTCTGAGCACCAGTGCCCCTGATTTCCCACAATCCTTTACAAGCCACCTCCTCTTCAGCCCAGGAGCTGTGTTCTTACTCCCTACTTCCCAGAGAGAATAGCCATCAGAGGAAATGGGCCCTACTCCTACTCTTCCCCCTTTCCCCTTCAATCCCAGACCTCTGTCTAAGCATATCGATCCTCAGCCTGAGGCACTCTTGCTCTGGCTCCTCAGCAAAGTCAACTATAGCTTATGACTCTCCCTCCTTTAACTTCAGTCATAAAGATGGTCAGCAGTTATTAGGTGTTTGCTAAGTGCCAGTCATTGTGCTAAACTGGTCACCTACAATATCTTATATAATCCTTTTAGAAACCCCAAGAGGTAGATCCTATTGTTCTCCCATTTTACAAATGAGGACACTTAGTTACACAAGGAGTGGCAAACTCTGAATCAAATTCAAGCCTGACTAGCTCAGAAGATTATGCTCTTAACTACTAATTTTTACTATGACCCAATCGCCCTCCCTCTTCTGGCTTTTTATCCTCTGCTTCTAAACACGTTCAAGGAGCACAGGTGGCACAATGGTTAAGTGCTCAGCTGCTAATGGAAGGGCTGGTGGTTTGAATCTATCTAGTGAGTCCATATGAGAAAGACCGGGTGATCTGCTTCCATAAAGATCACAGCCTAGGAAACCCTATGGGGCAGTTCTACTGTGTCACATGGGATTGCTATGAATCGGAATTGACTTGATGGTACCTAATAACAACATAAACATGCTCAAGTGTCTCCTACTAAAATAAAACAGAAACTTTCCATTATCTCTTTCCTCTCTTTCCCAGGGAAGCTTCTTTGAAAGAATTGTCTGCTCTTGGTGTTGCCAGTTCTTATCGTCTCCTCAACCCACGGCACCCTGGCTTCAGCCTATCCGAGAACAAGGAAACAATGTTGACCAAGGTCACGAATGATGTCTACATTACCAAAGCCAGTGGACATGACCCTTTTATCTATGGTTTTATTGTAACACAGTGGAGGAGAACACGGTAGCAACTGTTTATTGTAAAAAAAAAAAAAAACGATAAAAGTACTCTGGTCAAGATGGTGTAAATATGGTTTTGAGATACCATTCTGCTACAAACATAGCAATTATAGATAAAATTTTCACAAGACGAAAAATTAAAAAGACGTAACAAGGTAAGCATTTCTGTATAACAGAAACAAAAGAGAAACACAGTGGTGAGTAAGGCTGAAGCCTTGGGCCTGCCGGCTGCTGGGCAGAAAAAGGCAGAGGTGGGCAGGACTTTGGCTCCTGTGTGTAACTAAGCTAATCTGGCTCTAAAGAAATAGGGACTGAGCTGTTCCAGGTGAGGCAGGGGGTCAGGGTTGAACTGAAGCCTGAAACTTGAGTTGGTAAGTTCTCTCCTTAGGACAGAAGGCTGATAACGGCTCCTGCTAAATACTGCCCAAGGCTGTGGGCTATGTGAGGCTGAGTGTCTAGGTGGGCAGTGACCAGGATAGCTTAGGAACCGGGACCAGACTGAGCCACCTGCTTGCCTAGTGGCCAGATTAGCTGCATCACCCACATTCCTGAGGAATAGGAGCTACAATCGTCAAGATAAGGTTCAATTACATTTTGATCAACGATTCTGTGGAAGAATCCTGATCAAAAGGCAGAAAAATGCAGACCAGAATTTCTAATTTTCATGGACTCCAGACTTTCTGGAGCCATGGAGGCCGGATGAATCTATTGCCCTGTGATAATCTTTAAATCTTAAACCAAAAATACCCCTGAAGTCTTCTTGAAAACATAGTTTAGCTTAATTAGTTAAAAAAAAAAAAAAAAAGCCTGCCTTGAGCATTATGCTTTTAAGAACTAATTATGTGAGATAAAATTCACAACAGCCCTAGAGGGCTGTGAGTTTATGTTTATGGGGAAGGAACAACTCAAAAAAGGAGGGTGAGAATGGTTGCCCAAGTTGAAGAATGAAATCAGTGTCACTGAATTGTGCATGTAGAAACTGTCGAGTTGGTATATGTTTTGCTGTATATATTCTCAATAACAATAACAACAAAATAAACACATTTAAAAAAAAGATAAGGTTCAATTAGAGGTAAAGCTGATAGAGAAAACTGCAAAACTTCTAGACAAGGAAAAGAGAAGGGCAGAGAGAAAAAGGAAAAAGAGAAGACAGGGATAGGGATCAAGCTTAAAATACCCTGTAAACCAGAAGTCCAAAAGGCATGAAGAAATCTGTCTTTAAGAGATATTAGCTAATAAATCAATTATTGATAGGTTTTTCACCCTAGGTAAAACTAAAATACTCTGGAAAGGAATTTAAAATAAATATGTTTAAAGTATTTAAAGGAGGAAGTAAAGAAATAACATGAAGTAAACAACAAGAAATCGTGAAACAAAAATAGAAATTATTTTTTAAAAAGATAGATCTGAAAAAGAACCAGTTAGGAATCTTGTAACTCTAAAATGCACATCCTGAAATAAAAAATTTAATGTTGTTGTGGTGGTTGTTGTTACCTGGTGACCCTATGCACAATGGAACAAAACGTTGCCCGGTCCTAGCCATTCTCATAATCTGTTGCAGATTGGACTATTGTGATCCATAGAGTTTCCACTGGCTGATTTATGGGATAAAATCTAAACTGAATGCAGTCATGAAAATAATTGAATTGAAAGATAGTACCAGGGAGTTCACCTAAAACATGACACAGAGAGACAAAGATTAGAAGTATGTAGGAATAATTCAAAAAATATGGAGGATACTGTGAGAAGCTTGAGCATACAGCATATAGAAGTTGCAGAAAAAGATAGCAGAGAAAAAATAACAAAGAAAGAATTGCTTAAAAATTTCAAGAATAGTAGAAATAATAAAACCTCAGACTGAATGTGTATTCTAAATGAAGTTGCAGAACATCCAAGATAGAGAGAAAATCTTAAAGTTGCCCAGAGAGAAAAACTGGATTACCTAAAAGGAACCACAATTAGACTGACAGTAGTTTTCCCTACAGAAACAAAAGAGGTCATAGATAATAAAGATAACAGCTAACACCAGAATAGTGCTTTGTGCCAGGTACCGCACCAGATTCTTTGTTTATTAATTAATTTAACCCTCACAACAATTGTTTGAGATAGGACTCTTAATAGTCCCCATTTTACAGATTAAAAAAACTGAGCCCACGGGAAGTTTTATATTTTGCCCAAAGTCTCAGTTAGTAAATGGGGGATTTGGGAGTCAAACTAAGAACTCCAAAGTTCAAGTTCATAAACACTACTCTATAGTACTTCTCATTGTAAAGAAATGTCTTTAGAGTGATGAGGAAAAGAACTGACAGCCTAGAATTTTATCTCCAGCTAAACTATCACCAAAGAGTGAGGGGGTGTGGGAATTAAGAAGCATATAAAAATTAAAAAGTTATCACCAACAGACATTCATTTAAATATTGTATTTCAACAAGAAGAAAAACAAACTCAAAGGGAAGGCATGGAAATCAAGAAACAACAATGAACATAGAATGTAATCACGATTTTTGGTAAATTTGACCATGAAATATAAATATATTTGATATTTAATAGAGAGATGAAACAAAAACTTAGGCACTAGTGGCAAGATGAGTACCAAATGATAGACTAAGTAGTTTATGTTTCTTTTTAGGTTGCAAAGGAGCATAGACATATTGAATGAATTTTGATTTTTTTTAATTATAGTTACATTAAAAGTAACAATCAATGAATAGAAATACCGCCTACAACTACCAAACCAAAGGAGAGAAAGAACAGGGAATATTGAAAACTTCATCAGTACAGCTGAATGAATGGAAGGAAAAAAGAAGCAGCAAAGACAAAGAAGGGTAAAATAAGATGGTAGAAATAACTTCAAATATTAGTAACCATGATAAATTTAAACAGAATAAACTCACTGATGAAAAGGCTGAGGTTATCAGTTTGAATTTTTAAAAATTTTGGAGCATACTGACAAAGTCACGTAGAAGGATGGTAACAAAGGTAGAGAAAAAGTTATACCATGCAAATATTAACAAGAAAAAAGTTAAAAATAAAATAATTATATCAAACAAAATAGCATTTAGGACAAAAAAATCATAACAATAAAGAAGGATGGCATATAATTTTAAAAGGAATGACCCCTAAGAGCATATAACAGTCATAAATTTGTATGCCCTTAGCAATATAATCTCAAAATGTAAAAGCAAATCTGATCAAATTACCACGAAAAACTGGCAAGTCCATCATCATAGAGGAAATTTTTAACCCACCTCAAGACAATTGTTATATTAAGCTGACAAAAAAAATATTTAGGATTTAAATTTAAGCAAAAAATATCAACACTTTCACATCTATTAAAAAAAAAAGGGGGCTATATCTGGTAAATACAGAATACATATTATTTTTTATGTGGAACACAAAAATTTTTCATATATTAGATCATAATATTTTTAAAGAAATAAAATCCTGAGGCTCACATTCTCTATCTACAAGGCAATTAAATTAACTGTCAAATTCCCAAAAGTTTGGAAACTAAAAAATTCACTCTAAAGCTTCACTCCATCCATGTCATTAAGACTGACTCTACTCTGAGAGGCAGATCTTCCCCAGTCATCTTTTGAGTGCCTTCCAAATGGGGGCGGGGGGGAGCTTATCTTCCGGCACTATAAGACAATGTTCCGCTGCTATTCATAAGGTTTTTACTGGCTAATTCTTTTCAGAAGTAGACTGCCGGGTCCTTCTTCCTAGTCTGTCTTAGTCTAGAAGCTCAGCTGAAACCTGCTTGCCATGGGTGACCCTACTGATATCTGAATACCAGTGGCATAGCTTCCAGTGTCACAGCAAAATGCAAGCCCCCACAATATGGCAAACTGACAGACACATGGGGGTTCTGTTCATTAAAGCCACCCAATTATGGTAGTTCTTTCATTTTCTTTTTTTCCTTCATTTGTGGTATTTTTGTTATAGCAGCACTAAGAAACTAAGACAAGAACACATAACTAAAGAGCACTAAAAGTATTGCTTATTAAAACTTAAGTGTACAACCCTCCAAAGAGCCCTAGTGGTGCAAACAGTTAAGCGCTTGGCTGCTAACAAGAAGGCTGTCAGTTTGAACTCACCCAGTGACTTGCTGGGGGAAAGGTCTGGTGATCTGCTCCTGTAAAGGTTACAGTCTAGAAAACCCTACAAGGCAGTTCTACTCTGTCACATGGAGACGCTATGAGTCCAAAATCGATCCAATGGCACACAACAACAACAAAAACATACAAATCCCTGAAACTGTTGCCCTGAGATAACCTTTAAATCTTAAACCAAAAACATCTCCTGAAGTCTTCTCAAAATCAAACAATAGGTAGCTTGTTGTTAGGTGCCGTCAAGTCAGTTCCAACTCACAGCGAGATCGTATGTACAACAGAACACAACATTGCCTGGTCCTGCACCATTTTCACAATTTAAAAAAAAAAAAAAAAAACTAGTTTTTTTTTTGTTGTTATACTTGAGCCCATTGTTGTAGCCACTGTGTCAACCCATCTCATTAAGTGGCTTCCTCTTTTTTGCTGACCCTCTACTTTGCCAAAAACCTCAGTGACATAGTTGTTAAGAGCTATGACAGCTGACCAAAATGTTGGCAGTTGGAATCCACTGACAGCTCCTTAGAAACCACATGGGGCAGTTCTACTCTGTCCTATAGGGTTGCTATGAGTCAGAATCAACTCGACAGCAACATGTTTGGGGTTCTATTTACCAAGCATGATGCCAAGCACCATATCCTTCTCCAGGTACTGGTCCCTCCTGATAACATGTCCAAAGTACGTGAGACAGTCTTGCCATCCTTACTTCTAAGGAGCATTCTGGCTGTACTTCTTCCAAGACAGATTTTTTGTTTTTCTGGCAGTCCACGCTATGTTCAATATTCTTCGCCAACACCATAATTCAAAGGCATCAGTTCTTCTTTGGTTTTCTTTATTCATTGTCCAGCTTTCTAGTGTGTGTAAGGCCATTGAAAACACCATGGTTTGGGTCAGGCGCATTTTAGTCCTTAAAGTGACATCTTTGCTTTTTAACACTAGTTCAGCTTAACTAGTAAAAAATGGCTGCCTTAAGCATTATGCCCTTTTAAAAATTATCTATATAGGATCAAAGTGACAACAGCAACTTGAAAGATTAACTAGGAACCTCAGGAACCTTAGGGGGCAATGAATTTATGCAGGAAAGAACAACTCAGAAAACAGTTGCACAACTCGAAGAATATAATCATTGTCACAGAAAGGTGCGTTTAGAAACTGTTGAATTGGTGTTTACTATGTACATTCTCAACAAAAATAACAAACAAACAAAAAACACTTCATAGTTAAAGATAAATGTCCCCCCAGCTGCCCAGTTTCCTTCCCTGAAGTTTCTTCTGTAGCCTTCTTGAACAGGGCTTCAAACTGGTTCATTTCGGTTTGATCTCCTGCTGAGAATTTGCATTTCTACCAAGTTCCCTGCTGAGGATTTGCATTTCCACCCCAGATATACTGAATCAGAATCTACATTTTAACTAGATCCCCCAGGTAATTCTTATTTATAACTTCCTGGGAACTTGTTAAAAATGCAAACTCTCGGCAGGGGTTTGAGCTGGAACAACTGGTTCAAAGCCCTGTTGCAGAGATAGTCAAAGCACATAGGAGCATATGTATATACGCTTAGTGAGGCTTAGTAAGGTGCAGAACAATAGGTAGAGTGTGCTACCATTGGCATAAAAGAGTTAAGGAAACATGTACAGATTCCACTTGATAATACATCGTCAAGATATGTCCCCTCCCATTTTTTATGACTGCATAGTATTGATGGTGAAATTTAGAAGCATCTGTATTAAATCAAAAATAAGACAAGGATGCCTACTATCCCCCAACTATTCAGTGTTTTATTGGAGCTCCAAGGCAAAACAATGACTAGGAAAACAAATAAGTACTATAACTGGAAGAGTAAAGAAAAAAAAAGCTATTTTTTTTTGCAGTTAATAAAATCATCTGCACAGAAACCCCAAGAAAAATTCCAAGAACATTCACTGCCAAATTATCAGACCAAATAAATGAGTTTAACAAGGTTGCTGGATGCAAAGTCAACATTTAAGCATGATTGTTTTCATATACAACAATTACTAATCGAAAAACTTAATGGGAAAAAAGTCTCATTCATAGCACCATGGGTCACATCCTCAGATCACCGTGAAAAACAAGTGTGAAAAACGTGGCGCCTGCAAGTTCCAGATGGGGGAAAAAAAACAATAAAGGTTTTTTGTTTGGGGTTGTTCCACACGCCTGAGCCAAGGGTTGTGGTGGGGGAAAGATGGGCTTTGGGATTAACAGTCCGAGGTAGGACACGCACATGGTTAAGGCAAGGAAGGAGTACACCCAGAAAAGTAATGCTCTTCAATTGGATGGGGACGCATTTTTTATCTACTACACAGGTCCGTGGGCTGAGCCCTATGCCAATACATGACACCAAACTAAACCGAAGCAATTGCCATGGGGTTGATATCAACTCATGGCAACTCCATGTGTTTCAGAGTAGAAATGGCTCCGTAGAATCTTTTGGAAGTAGGTCTCCAGACCCTTCTATTATACCTGATTTAAAAACAAAACAATGAAATCTTTGCCATACAGTCTATTCCAACTCGTGGTGACCCCATGTGTTACAGAGTAAAACCTCTCCATAAGATTTTCTTGGCCCTAATTTTATTTAATCTTTTAGGTAAGCAGACCACCAGGCCTTTCTTCCATGTCACCTCTGGGTCAATTCAAGCTACTGACATTTAGGTGATGAGAAGTTGAGTACAAACCATTTGCGCCACTCGGAGACCCGGTATGCATGATAGTCAGTTGCCACCGAGTCAGTTCTGACTTATGGTGACCCTGTGTGTTACACAGTAAAACTGAGCTCCATCAAGTTTTCTTGGCTATAATCTTTGGGGAAGCAGATTGATAGCTCTTTCTTCTACAACACCACTGGGTGGGTTTGAACTGCCAACCTTTCAGTTAGTAGTTGAGAGCAAAATAGAGCCTCAATAAATGATCAGTGAATGAGTGAGTGCATGTAAGCCAGGACCAGCAAGTCTGGGGCTTCCTCTCCTCTTCCCATGTCCTCCTTGAACCCCACTGCTTGGACAGAGGCCCTCTTCAGGCCCCAGCCAAGTGAGTGGGGAATGAGGGAAGTAACTGTTGACTGAGGTTGATGGCATTCCTTGGAGGACAAATGTAACTGTTGTCCAGGACACTGAGGCTGGACTCTTGGTGAGCAGTGCTCTGAACTGTGCTCTGAACTCAGCAACCTTGGCTTCCTCCACCAAGGCCAGTGGTTTCTAGGAGTGTAGGGCTCTTTGCAAATGAGGACTGAGAAAAACCTCTCACTCTGCCCAGCAATTTATCTTTGTTGGGGAGGGGTGTGTGTGTCTGACTGATTCTTTTGAATTTTATGGCATAAGAGAAATAAATGGTCCTGTCTTTTAAGTAGGAGTCCCTGGGTGGTTCAAATCGTTAACGCGTTTGTTGTTGGGAACTCTGGGCTCTGCTCGGGGTAACTCTTTCAGGGCCAAAAAGACAGAGATCAAGTTGGAGAGAATGAAAGGCAACTTTACTGGTTGGCCAAGCAAGGAGACAGACGGGGCTGTGTGCCATACAAGACTGCTCGCAGGCAGCTCGTTGAAGCTGGTTCATATAGGCAGGGTCAGTTTCAGAATACAAAATGGCACGCACGCAGGTACAGAGCATTTTATAATGAGTAAGCATTTTCTAAGACCAGGGTTCGATTCCCCAAACAGGAGGAACGTAGTCATTTTTGTTCATTAGCAAGTCAGCTCTTCATTGAGGGGTGAAGGGTTTACCATGCAAGAAGCAGTTAATGAGCTAAAGGTCGTCTGGAATGCCAGGATGGAGGGAAGGACCTGTTTCAGCCAATTCAGGCTAGCTGGTGGCTGTTGTCTTTAAGGAGGTTCTGAGGTGGAAGAGAAAGAAGTCTAAGAAATACCTGGGTGAGGGGTTGTCTTGAGACTAAGAAAAATGGCTCTGTGGCTCTAGCCCTGTCTTATTCTCAGCTGCTAACCGAAAGTCCACCCAGAGGCACCATGGAAGAAAGACCTGACAAGCTACTTCTGAAAAATCCACCATTGAAAACTCTATGGAGCAGAGTTCTACTCTGACACACATGGGGTTGCCATGAATCCAGACTGACTTGACAGCAACTGATTGGTCTTTTAAGTGCCTACAGAAGCCCCAACTCTCTTTACTTCACCATCAATACTGCCGCTAGGCATGTTGTTGTTGTTAGGTGCTGTTGAGTTGGTTCTGACTCGTAGCAACCCTGCTCATGACAGAATGAAACACTGCCCCATCCTTTGCCATTCTCATAATCGTTGCTATGTTTGAGCCCATTGTTGCAACCACTGAGTCAATTCATCTCATCAAAGATCTTCCTCTTTTTCGCTGACCTCCTTCTTTACCAAGCATGATGCCCTTCTCCAGGGACTGGTTCCTCCTGGTAACATGTCCAAAGTATGTGAGTCTTGTCATCCGTGCTTCTAAGGAGCCTTCTAGTTGTACTTCTTCCAAGACAGATGTGTCCGTTCTTCTGACAGTCCATAGTATATTCAATATTCTTTGCGACTGCCATAATTTAAAGGCATTGATTCTTCTTTGGTCTTCCTTATTGTCCAGCTCTCTCATGTATATGAAGTGATTGAAAATACCAAGGCTTCGGTCAGGCTCACCTTAGTCCTCAAAGTGATGTCTTAGCTTTTCAACACTTTAAAGCGGTCTTTTGCAGCAGATTTGCCCAATGCAATGCATCATTTGATTTCTCGACTGCTGCTTCCATGGGTGTTCCACAAGGCATAGAAGGGGAAAATGAAAGTAAATTAAGCCAAATTGGTGGACATCTTTTAGGAGCAGGGACTCCTTGTAAGTCTTTGCCCAGGCCATGCCCCTCCCTTAGCAGTCTCATTGTCTTCTCCCAGTTCTTGATGAAGAAGCTGGCGGGGCAATGGTTAAGTGCTCAGCTGCTAACCAAAAGGTTGGCCATTCTAACCCACCTAGCTGCTCTGCAGGAGAAAGACCTAACTACTTGCTGCCATAAAGATTAAAACCAAAATCAAACCCACTGCCATTGAGTTGATTCTGACTCCCCTAAATAAACCCTGTGGGGCAGTTCTACTCTGCCCTACAGGATCACTAGGAGTTGGAGTCTACTGGATGGCACACAGCAACAACAGTATTGATGAGTTCTCTTCCTCCATCAAGGCTCAGCCCAAGTCCCGCTTTCCTGGGGCAGCCTTCCCTGACAGTCCTGGTGAGAGGTGTCTCTCTGGCCTCTGAGCTCCTGTCACACTGTCCTGAATGTCTGATTCTCTTTTTCTGTCCTGCATCTTTTCCTATTTGGAACTTTTGTCCTTCCCACCATTTTGGGATTCTGATGGGCTGTCACTCAAGGGCCCCATCTCCCCTGACACATGGGTGGACATACACTCAGGCTGGCCAACCTGAGTACGCCATTCATTTGGACACAGTGTTTGGTCCAAGGATGGGCAAAGGACCAAAATGAGCAATGGGAAAGGGAGGGCCTCTCTCCTTCTGAAGGACCGTGGGTGGAGTAGCTGATGATCACCTTTTCTACAACACAGAGAAACAGTGCCAGAAAATGGGGCCACCCAGAGGAAAGCAAAGCTGTGAGATGACCAGAAAAGTCTGCTTATATTACAAAAGTTCCCTGGATTTAGCTGTGCCTGAAGCTAAATAAACTCTAGTACTTGAGTCAGTAAATTCCCCTTTTGCTTAAACTATTTTGAATTTGGGTTTCTGTAGCACTAGGGAAAGGAGTCCAGTGGCGCAATGGTTAAGCACTCAGATGCTAACCAAAAGGTCAATAGTTTGAACCCACCCAATGGCTCTGTAGGAGAAAGACCTGGTGATCTGCTTCCATAAAGATTACAACCAAGAAAAGTCTGTGGGGCAATTCTACTCTGTCACATGAGGACACTAAGAGTTGGAATCAACTGAATGGCACTTAACAACAACAACAACAGCACTAGGGAGCCATTGTGGGCTCTGGAGTGAGTGCTGATGTGATTAAAGAGTGTCAACCAATTTAACCTCTAGTTTTTAGAACTCCTCATTTGGCACATGGCATTGCTGCAGCCCAGTGAAGCTGGTTCCTCAGAATGCCCCACTTCTACAGAAAGCTTTGGCTTATCTTTGCTCTGTGTTAGGGCAATCAGGCCAGCTCCTGGTTTCGTTCAGCATAAGCCTCTTTTTTTGGCACTGCTTTCTTTCCATATGGTGGATCACACTTTGGTGCCAAAGTGATTTAGAGGCATGTCAAATTGCTTAAGGTAGCTTATGCAGAATTTCCACTGCTTGCTGGCTTTGTCTGAAGTCTTTCCCTGTGAGAGAAATACATATGTCAACACTGTCTCCTTCCCTCCCTCACCTCTTCATCTAAGGGGAACAGGTGTGCACAACCTCAACGACCATTCCCTGAATGCCTTCTGTTTGGCCTGGCTCCTCACGTGGAGGCAGCCCTTGCTGGTTCAGGAGCCCTGCTGGGAAAGAATCCTTCTCTTAAGGCCTCAGGGAGCGCTGGTGGCACAACAGTTACGCACTCAACTGCTAATTGAAAAGCTGCTGGTTCAAACCCACTCAGCATCTTTGAAGGAGAAAGACTTGGCCATCTGCTCTGGTAAAGATTACAGCTAAGAAAACCCTATGGGACAGTTCTACTCTATCACATGGGGTCACTATGAGTTGAAAATCAACTCAACAGCACCCAACAATAACAACAACTTAAGGCCTCAGGCGGACCCCATATTTAAGGCACCACTGGGCACTTTCTGGTGCAGTCTCTGATCTGGATCTCATTGTGTTCCCTCTTCCACGGTATCACAGTTGATGAGGTGGGGAGCAGGGCTATGCCTGATTCTCCCGGCTCCCATCTCAGTCTCCACTTAATCACGTCAGCACTCATTCCAGAGCCCACAATGACTCCCTAGTTTTACTCACATCCAAACCAACCTTTTGCAGGAAACCGCCTTGCTTAGGTGAACTTGCTTCCTGCGCGTTCTCTCTTCACAACTCCAGACTGGTTGGTCGACTTACTCTCTGCTCCATTAAAATACCAAGTCTGTGTTCTCCTCCAGGCTTCTGTTCTCGATGCTTCTCTTGTCAAGAATAGCCTTCTTTCTTCTTCCTCCCAACTCCAAATCCTACAAATAAACCTCACCTCTCTATGCAGCCTTCCCTGATTCTCCTATTGTTGCCGTTGTTAGTTGCCTTCGAGGCAGCTCTGACCCAAGGCGACTTTATATGTAACAGAAAAAAACATTGCCTGGTCCTGAGGCATCTTCATGGTCATTCGTATGTTTGAGTCCATTGTTGAGGCTATTGTGTCAATCCATTTTATTGAGGGTTTCTCTCATTTTCATTGGCCCTCTACCAAACACGATATCTTTTTCTAGCAATTGATCTTTCCTGATAATGTGTTCAAAGTTTAAGTGAGTCGACACCCCTTTGGGAGCAAGGAAGAATGAAGAAAACTAAAGATACAAGGTAAAGATTAGTCCAAAGGACTAATGGACCACATCTACCTGGTCGCCACCAGACTGAGTCCAGAACAACTAGGTGGTGCCCTGCTACGACCACTGACTGCTCTGAGAGGGATCACAATAGAGGGTCCTGGACAGAGCTGGAGAAAAATGTAGAACAAAATTCTAACTCAAAAAGAAAGACCAGACTTGCTGGCCTGACAGAGACTGGCGAAACCCTAAGAGTATGGCCCCGTACATCACCCCTTCAGCTCAGTAATGAAGTCACTCCTGAGGGTCTTCAGCCAAAGACTGAACAGGCCCATGGAAAAAAACAAGACTAAAGGGGCACACCAGCCCTGGGGCAGGGATCGGAAGCCAGGAGGGAACAGGAAAGCTGATGATAGGGAACCCAGGGCCGAGATGGGAGAGTGTTGACATGTCCTGGGGTTTAAACCAATGTCATAGAACAATGTATGTACTAACTGTTTGATGAGAAACTAGTTAGCCCTGTAAACCTTCATCTAAAGTACAATTAAAAAAAAAAAAAAGTGAGTAAAAGCCTCACCAACCTCACTTCTAAGGAACATTCTGGTTGTATTTCTTCCACAATTAATTTGTTCATTCATTTGGCATGAAAACCCTGTGATTCTTCTAGCCCATGCTTTATCCCTTTGCTGAATAACAATGGCTCTATAATCAGGACTACACAGATTGTGATCTAATTGTGGCATGTTTGAATTCATCTTGCCTCCTAACAGAGCCCTGGTGGTGCAGTGGTTAAAAGCTTAGGCTGCTAACCAAAAGATTGGCAGTTCGAATCCACCAGCTGCTCCTTGGAAACCTTATGGGGCAGTTCTACTCTGTCCTATAGTGTCACTAATAGTTGGAGTCAACTGGATGGCAACGGGTTTGTTTGTTTGTTTGCCTCCCAAGGGGAATATATGTTTCTTGAAGGCAAGGACCATTTATCTCAGCATCTGGCAGGGATAGGCATATAGTTAGGATATGGTTTCTTACTTAATCATAAGCATCACTTTGGGAATTTGTTTTTAAAATACAGATTCTCTGGCTCTTCTCCTGGAGATTCTGATTTAAGGTACTGGGACTTATATTTTTTCTGATTTAAGATGCTGGGACCTATATTTTTAAAAGCACCATGATGGATGATTTTGTTGAAGTATATTTTCAAACCCCAAAGACACATATCTGACAAGTCCAAGTGTTTTATGAAAACGAAGCACAAGACATGTTAAATTTCTGTGGACCTGGAAGTTCCAGGGCGTGCGGTTCTCCTGAGCTTGGTGATGTTGCTCTGTTTTGGAGGTTATTTACCATGATGGCTGAGAGCTTGGGCTTGGGATTTCACAAGAGTTTGAATCCTTGCTCAGCTACTCATTGTGGGACATTCAACAATATATTTAACCTCTCTGAACCTCAGTTTCCTCATTTGTTAAATGGGAATAAAAATAATAGAATAACAATAACCATAAAAGCCACTTTCCAGGATTGTTGTGAGAATTAATTGAGGTCTTGTATGTAAAGTACTCTGCTCGATGCCTGGCACACAATACATGTAACAAGTGCTAAAAAAAAAAGACCCATTGCCATCAAGCCGATTCCAACTCATGGCGACTCCATAAAATAGAACTGTTCCATAGGGTTTTCTTGGCTGTAATCTTTATGGAAGCAGATTGCCAGGCCTTTCTTCAACCGTGCCTCTGGGTGGGTTTGAACCATCAACATTTAGGTTAGTAGTCAAGCGTAAACCATTTGTGCCAGGCAAGTATCCTGAACGAGTCGCCATTGAGTCAATTCCAACTCTTGGTGACCCCGTGTGCGGGGTTTTCAAGGTTGTGAACTTTCAGAAGCAGATCACCCGGCCTTTCTTCTGAAGCATCTCTGACTAAGCTTGAATGACCAACCTTTCAATTAGTAGTCCAGCACTTAACCGTTTGCACCACCCAAGAGTCCTGTTGAATGCTGTTGTTGTTAGGTACTGTTGAGCTGATTCTGACTCACAGCGACCCTCCGTACAACAGAATGAAACACTGCCTGGCCTTGCACCATCCTCACAATCATTGTTATTGCCCAATGAGCCCATTATTGCAGCCACTGTGTCCATCTGTCTTGAGACAGAGCCCCCACAATGCTGTATTCTTTACCCGGCTTCCTCTCCTACAGTGTTACATTGAAAAGTCATTTTCCTTTGCTGGCCTCCCCACCCCCACCCCCAGCTTTGCATTTGAATCCTGCTTTTGCTTGGAGGTTATATGTAAATCCCATTGCGCCTGCATAGTGTGATTAAGAATATTGCTGACATAACTTGTACGAACTCCCTACTTGTAAACCCCTTTGCAAGCAGTCTTGGCAGCAGCAGCTCCGACTAACCTCCATTTCCTTGTACAACAGAGTAAAGGTGACTTTCCTGTTCTCCCCCCTAGGTCTCTCGTTTATTGGCCAATACGAGTCATGCTGAGTAAGAACCTGAGGTTTCCACCCAGTAACGATCTGATTGAGGGTCTTCCTCTTTTTCACTGACCCTCTGCTTTACCAAGCATGATGCTCTTCCGCAGGGATTGGTCCCTCCTTATAACATGTCCAAAGTATATGAGATGAAATCTTGCTATCCTCACTTCTAAGGAACATTCTGGCTGTACTTCTTCCAAGACAGATTTGTTCTTTCTTCTGGCAGTCCATGGTATATTCAATATTCTTCGACAGCACCATAATTCGAAAGCATCAATTCTTCTTCCGTCTTCCTTATTCATTATCTAGCTTTCACAGGCATACAAGGCGATTGAAAACACCGTGGCTTGAGTCACAGTAACCAGTGCTAAAAGGGTGTTAAATTATTGAAGCTGAGAAATCTGCCAGGTAGTAGAATAGCAGAAAAACTTTGTAGGGCACCCTCTCCATTGCTTTTGAGAGAAAGCACTTGAGCACTTCTCGCCACCACCTCTGGCCGCCCTCAAAGCCCAAGTCAGACTCTTCTTCCAGGCAGCCCGGTCCCCTGCCAGGGCTTTCCTGGGGACAAATGCGCTGAATCTCTTAAGCTACCATTAGGGGTTGGGATAGGGAATCTCCATGTGCATGAAGTAACTCAAATGCAGACAGAGAAGTTAAGTGTTCTATTTATTAGGTAAATTTGGCATGCCCCCAGCACTGTATCCTTTCCTTCTTCAACCCACGTATATTCATCAGCATCACAACTGAAAATTATTGTTTGTGGAGAAGTGTGCCCCTTGTCTGATCCTTGCTCACGGGAAATTGTAAGGACAGCTGTGGCAGGACAGAGAATCTGACCTTCTCTGCTTCTTGGTCCAAAACACTGTGACCAAGACCTGGCCTGGGCCAAGACCATCACATGGTGTCTCTTAAGACTGAAAAACTCAGGTTTGGAAATGCACTGGCTGGGTCTCATATGGAGCCCTGGCTGCACAGTGGTTAAGAATGACAGGGTCAGAATGAGTCAGAATCAACTTCATGGCAGTGGGCTTTCTTGATTTGGGACCCATGGGTGTAGCAAGTGGTTTGAGCTTGACTACTAATCTAAAGATTAGTGGCTCAAACCAACCCAGTAGTACTGCAGAAGAAAGGCCTGTCAATTTGCTTCTGTAAAGGTGACAGCCAAGAAAACCCTATGGAATAGTTCTACTCTATAACACCTGGAGTCACCATGAGTCGGATTCAACTCTACTGCAATAGGCTTGGTTTTTTTGTTTTGTTTTGGTATCTTATAGGGGTCAGGGAGACAGACCATAGCTCAGCAGGTAGGATGGAGTTTCTCCTGCAGGCAGTGGGTCAGTGGATCAACACAGTTTCTCCTGCAGGTCTGGATACTGCCATTACCAATCATCCTGGGTCAGAAAAAGGGCAGGGTCTTAGCCTAGGTCCTCCCCTCTTAGAGGCCAAAGGGCAGTCGAGCCTGTACAGTCGGGGGAGAAGAGGCCTGGGGTGTGCCATTGGGGGGAAGTTTCATGACCGCTGGCCCCATTTTAGGGGCATGAGTTCTATGATTTCTTGTCAGGTGTTGTTCAACCAGGCAGGTGAAGACTCTGAGTTCTCACAGTAGTTGTGAAGCTCTCCCTAGTGTTAACTTAGACGCCCAGAGAAACACCCAGAATTACAGAATATACTTATTGCGAGTAGATACGATTCGAATGGGGCAACATCAAACTGAATGTATCAGGAAGGCGCTCCAAAAAGGAGGATAGCGAGAACAGTTTATACAGGCAGGGTCGGAGGAGGGGCAGGGTAGTCTCCTGACCAGACCTACTGATCTCAAGTCAATTCTGACTCACAGTGACCCTACAGGACAGAGTAGAACTGCCCCATAGGGAACTGACCCTGCCTGTATAAAATTTTTTTTTTTTTTAATCTTTACAGAAGCAGACTGCCACATCTTTCTTCTGCAGAACAGCTGGCAAGTTTGAACCACCAACCTTTTGTTCGGTGCCAAGTGCTTTAACCAAGGCCCCACCAGGGCTCCCAGTATCCTGAAGGTCATCATAAATTCTTTTCATGTGGGTTTCTCAAGCAACAGAGTCAGAGCATGTACAGGGTTTCAGGGTCAGTCAGTTGTAAAAAGAGTCATTAAGGACACGTCATATATCCTAAGAGCCCTGGTAGCCCTGTGGTTAAGTGCTTGGCTGCTAACCAAGAGGTTGGCAGTTCGAACCATGCAGCCACTCGCTCTACAGGAGAAAGAGGTGGCAGTCTGCTCCCATAAAGATTACAGCCTTGGAAACCCTGTGGAACAGTTCTACTCTGTCCTGTAAAGTCACTATGGGTCGGAATCGACTCAATGGTAGTGGGTTCTACATCCTAAAACACAGCTTCCAGTCAGACCCTGGAGTTCCTGCTTCTTGAAACTGACTAACCAAACCAAACCTGTTGCCGTTGAGTCAATTCCAACTCATGGCACCCCTGTAGGACAGTAGAACTGCCCCACAGGGTTTCCACATAGAAAATTCTCCAAGAGAGCCCAATACCTAAGGCAAACGGACTCTACTAAGCTGCTTAAACCCAGAAAAAAAAAATACCCATTGCAGTCGATTCCAACCCTAAGCCGGCTATTATATGACCTAAAGGTGATTCTAGGAAAACCAGCACCTTAAAGGGTCAATGTTCAAAAGGCCACCTAAGAGCAAATGGCCTGGGCGTGTCACTCCAACTCCATGGACCCAGAAATCTGGATTCTAGGAGAATTAAAACGGTTTCTCACTAGTTGGTGCTTCTGCTGCCCTAATCCTTAACACTGGAAAGAATTTAGTGGTGGAAAGAAAGTAGCAGAGAATCACCACCACCTGGAGTAGGGGTCTCAGCAGCAGCACAGAAGCTGGTGGAGGATCCCGAGAGGCCTTCCTGGAGAAGATGGTACTGGGCTTGATTGTCAATCAGCTCATGTCACTGAGCAAAATGCTTGAAGTTGGTTATGGAGATCACCATTGGCTCCACAGTCCCTCTCATGATCTTCAGAACTGATAGTTCCCAGTGCCTAGAAAACCTTATGGGGCACTTTGTCTCTGTCACATGGGGTCACAATGAGTCAGAATAGACTGTATCATCTAACAACAAAAATGCTTCACAAGGATGGCCTCAGGATCCAAAATGCTAGTCTTCCCACCTCCTCAGGTCCACCACAGCCTGAGTCCACTTCCCCTCATCAAGCAGGGCCATCTCTCCAGTCCTGAAGTCTCCTTCAGTCACACTGCATCCTCCTTCCACACACCCTGACACATGCTCGCAAATGACAGAGCTCTCGGGCTCCAGCTGCCAGGAGTGAGGCCTGCCAAAGCCATCTCCAGCCAAGGTGGTGACCTATGAATGAGCAGCAGCATTGTGCTCAACGCAGCTCTGAGCTGGAAGGTGAGGGCAGCTCCCTCACCTATTTCTTCCAACCTCAGAAGCAACTATTTCCTCCAACCTCAGAAACGGCTCAGCGTTGGAAGTTCATATGAGGTCCTTCTGACATCTGCGGTCAGGAATGCAACCTGCTGTGCAATTCTGAAGCAAAAAGGCCATGGAAAAAGGGAGAAATTATTAGCAGGCAGGACATCAGTGTGTACCCAGGGACCGCGGCAGCCTTGAGAGTGATGGCCCTGCACTGAGGCTGACTGAGCCCCAGGGGACTTATGCACAGGTGGGCATGGACTCTCGGGGACTCTGACTACCGGAGACCTGGGAGAGCAAGGCCCAGGCAACCACAGCTGTGTCTTTGACTCCATAAATCCTTGTAGTCACAAATAAGGGAGAGAAAAAGGCAGCCAAAGGCAAAGCTGAAGCTAACAGTTTCGTTAACTGTGCCAACATTCATGAATTGTAAGCTTAATTCTATAAAGTGGAAGTGAGACAGGCCTGGGGTTCTGAGGTAAAATTAAATGTCTTGTGAACAGAAGCTGCAAGAAAATTCCAAAGCAAACGAGATATGCCATAGGCCCAACATGAGGAAACCAGTATCTTAACCTGAGGCTAAGTTTTAAACGATAAGCAACCAGCTAAAACCAGAATCCCGTGCAGGCGCAGAATGGTTTGGTTGACTGCTGGATGTCCCCATCCCATAACGAGTCCTACCTAGGAATCAAGAAACCCCTGTCAAGGAACTAAAAACACCCGACATACGTCCCCAGGTAAAAGCCAGAGCCGATTTAGGAGCGAGAGGTTAGGCACCCCCTTCTGTGCTCTCAGGCCAGACCTTCTTTTAAATATGCATATTATTTCCCAGGAGTTTAATGAATATGTATAATTTCCCTTTTACTCCATATTATAAAATTTCTCCCAGCCCTGTTTTGGGAGACAGTGCTTTGAGTGTGATCTCCCTGTCTCCTACTCGCTTGACTCTAGTTATTCTTAATGAGTACAAGGAGAGAACCCATCACGTTCGGTAACAGTCTGAGATTGGAACAGGGAGGGGTCAGGAACTCTACCCTTGAGCTCAAAGGAGTTCCTGAGCCTGCAGGCTCCCCACCCTTGACCTTGAGAGTCATGTTCCATACATTTTTGTGCCCTCTGACATGCCCCTGACATAGCCTGGCAGACAGCTTCTGCTGGCTGCTATCACCAGAACCAGGGCTGGCTTGGCCCAGTATGCACGGGGCACTCTGGGTTCTAGGGTATGCACTGCTTGGGTGTACATTCAGCCCACTGGAGTTTAGTTTCTGGGTACACAAATAGTTAAGCGCTGGACTACTAGCTGAAAGGTTGGTGATTTGAACCTACCCAGAGGTGCCACAGAAGAAAGGACTGGCAATCTGCTTCCAAAAAATCACAGCCTTGAAAACTCTATGGAGTGCAGTTCTACTCTGCAACACATGGGGTCACCATGAGTCAAAATCAACTTGATGGCAATGGGTTTGGTTTTCCATTCTTTGGGGGTTAGGAACTGCTGGAGCAGAGCTTTTCAAACTTTAATGTGCCTATAGATTATCTAGGAAACAGTGGTGGCGTAGTAGTTAAGAGCTACAGCTGCTAACCATAAAGGTCAGCAGTTTGAGTCCACTAGGCACTCCGTGGAAGCCCTGTGGGGCACTTCTACTCTGTCCTATAGGGTCATTATGAGTCGGAATCCACTCGACCGCAATGGGTTTGGTTTGATTTGGTTTTTATAGATTATCTGGGATCTTGTTATAATGCAGATTCTGAATCAGTGATTGGGTGAACCCCAAGATTCTGCATATCTAGGAAGCCCCCAAGTGATGATGGTGCTGCTGGTCTGGGGCCACATTTAGAGAAGAAAAGTGCTAGAAGGCTCAGCAGCTGTTGTTACGGAATCAGGACTTGGAATTCCCAGGAGTAGAGATCCAAATAGCACCCTCCTTATAATGACCAGCTGACTCCATGCTCTCACAGCCCAAAACCACACATTTGGAGCCACTTGGTCCCCACCAGCAAACCCAGCCCTGCCCCTAGCAGGGTGTCCAATCTGTCGAATGAGATCTCATTGTTAGCTGCTGTCAAGTCGACTCTTGACTCATAGCAACCCCAAGCACAATGGAACAAAATGATGCCTAGTTGTTCCATGCCATACCCACGATTGGTTGCGGATCAAACCATTGTCATCCATAGGGTTTTCGCTGGCTGATTTTTGGAAGCAAATCGCCAGGCTTTTCTCCCTAGTCCCTCTTAGTCTGGAAGCTCTGCTGAAGCCAGTTCAGCATTATAGCCACTCACAAGCCTCCACTGACAGATGGGAGGTGGCTGCGCCTAAGGTGCATCTGTGGGAATCAAACCCAGGTCTCTGGAAGACAAGAATTCTACCACTTAACCAACACTGCCCCTTGGATGGGGTCTTGGAGTGATTAGTTCCACTCTGTCCACCCTGCCCTCACCCCGGATTCCCCTCTGCAGCCTCCCAGCCAGCTTATTCTCCAGCCTCTGCTTCATCCCCCCAGTGCCAGGGAACTTACTACCTTCTGAGACTGCCCGGTCTACTCATAAGCAGGACTAATGAATACAAAGATCCTCTCCTCACTCCTTCAAGACTCAGTCCAGCGTCTTCCTTTCTGGAACCCACCTAGAAAGAGTGACCTCTCCCTCTTCCATACTGCGACTATTACCTGGAACATATAAATCTAATAGAGCCTATGCCTATTATTTGCCAGTTATGGTCTATAAACACAAAACAAAAACAAGATCGCTTGCCGTCGAGTCAGTTCCAACTCAGGGTGACCTCATGTGTGTCAGAATAGAATTGTGTGCTCCGTAGGGTTTTCAAAGCTGTGACCTTTCAGAAGCAGATTGCCAAGGCTTTCTTCTGAGGCAACTCTGGGTGGGTTTAAACTGCCAATCTTTTGGTTAGCAGTCAAGCACTTATGCAAACACTGAATTAGCAAATACCGAAGAACCATTGGTCATAGGGGAAATACAGACTTAGGTTCCCGTGAGCCTCTAGTTACAACATTTTCATCAGCACATCAATATATGACCTTGTTTTATGTATGTTTCTGTCTAAAGCCACCTTGTTTAATATATATTGTTGATTCATTAACACTGAACTGGTAGCCAACAGCACTATGACTCGTGCCTGAATAAAGCTGATCTGACACACACATCTTGGGCCTAGGAGCACCAGAGAGCCCTTCAGCACTATGCTTGGGTGCCATTTTAAACAGCAAAATTAACAAAAGGTACAAAAATGTGAAAAACGTGACACTACATAGACCACAAAAAGGATACTTTGTCCATGGTATGAGAGCTGAAACAAGAAAGCAAAGTGCCACCTTGTTCAACCTCAGCTGGGAATATGCATGTCAGGCGACTCGAATTTTTTGCTGCTCCGTGCTCGTCCAGGAGCCACAAGTACTGATTTTGGGGCTGTTAAAAATAATCAGAACTCAACAAAATTTGAACAGAAGGTTTATTCTGAGCGGTTACTCTATAAGCATATAGAGAGAGCATTTTGATTTGAGACCAAGCAAATGGCTCGAAGACACTAGGTACAATGAGGCTTATAAAGCAGGACCTCCAATCGATTTGAACCCCTATGGAGAATTTCCATTTCTAACAACCTCCCTGCTGAGATTTTGCATTACTAATAAATTCCCAGGAAGTTACACATAAGTATACCTGGTGTCATGGATTGAATTTTGTCCCCCCAAAATATGTGCATCAGTTTGGCTAGGCCATGGTTCCCAGTATCGTGTGATTGTCCACTATTTTGTCATCTGATGTGATTTTCCTATTCGTTGTAAATCCTGCCTCTATGATGTTAATGAAGTGGGATGGGAGACAGTTGCGTTAATGAGGCAGGACTCAATCTACACGATTGGATTATGTCCTGAGCCAATCTCTTTTGAGATATAAAGACAGAAGCTAACGGTGGGGGGGGACCACATACTCCCAAGAAAGTAGCGCCGGGAGCAGAGCATGTCCTTTGGACCCGGGGTTCCTGCGTGGAGAAGCTCCTAGTCCAGCGGAAGATTGACGACAAGGACTTTCCTCCAGCGCTGACAGAAAAAGCTTTCCCCTGGAGCTGACACCCCGATTTGGACTTCGAGCCTATTAGACTGTGAGAGAAGAAACTTCCATTGGTTAAAGTCATCCACTTGTGGTACATCTTTTACAGCTACTGTAGGTGACTAAGACACCTGGGGATCTCATTAAAACGTAGATTCTGATTCAGTATGTTTGGGGTGGAAAAGCAAATTCTCAGCAGGGGTTCGAACCAGAATGAACCAGTTTGAAGCGCTGTAACAAAAGGAAGAGCAAGGAGAAACACAAAAGATCAGCCATTGGCTAATCTTAACATGATTGATTGAACCCTGTGCTCCCCATTTTACTGACAGTAACTGGTATCAGGTCACAACATGGCCTCTGGCCCTCTGCCCAGCCATATCTTTTGAAAGTCAAATTTGGCAAGCTGGGCTTCTAACAGGAAAGAAAGGATTTGCAATGTTGGGCGAGAGAAAAAACCATTGGCAGATTAATTTTTCCCAGGGATTTCTTTAAAGTGAATATTTGGTTTTGTGGGTAAGAAAACCTCAAAATCAAAGCAAGATATCTGCTATCAGTTAGTCTCTTTGACGGGGTTATACACAAATACAGAATCTGCAAACAATCAGGATCAACTGTACTTGTCATAGTGTGATTGCAATTATGTATCTATGTAGCTGTCACTTGCGCTATCCTTGAGGGCAGATAATAATAACACAGTGCCTGGTGCATAATATATATTTGTGGAACCAATTATGCTGTTACTCCTGATTCCCCTTCCTCAGAGGCCCCTTGCTTACAACCTTGGAGACATCTGTGGAGTTAACTTTATCTTAAGAATTTGGTCTTTGTCCTTGATTCCTGAGAGATGACTCTAAACCCCTGAATTTCCAGAGTGATTGAGGTGCCTTTGTTATCTCTGGAGCCCTGGTAGCACAGTGAATAAGAGCTCAGGCTGCTAGCCAAAAGGTCAGCAGTTTGAATCTACCAGTTCCTCCTTGGAAACCATATGGGGCACTTCTACTCTGTCTTACGGGTTCACTAGGAGTCAGAATCGACTGGATGGCAAGGGGTTTGGGTTTTTGGTTGTTATCTCTAGGCCTCCAGACCACACCTGAGGGTTTATGCTAATCAGGTGACTCAGGTGGGGTCTGGGGACAGTTCAGAAAGATGACCTCTTGATATTAGCCCAAACTCAGTGGGGGGTGGGGAATGGAAGAGGGGAATGGGTGAGCTGATTCAATCAATCATGCCTAAGTAATGAGGCCCCAGTAAAGGCCCTGGACATGGAAGCTCCATGGGCTTCCTGGTTGGTGAAAAATATCAATACACGTACTAGGGTAGCACATTCCTCTTTGGGACATAGAAGCTTCTCATTGGGAGCCCTCCCAGACCTCACTTTATGCATGTCTTCATTTGTATCATTTTTGCTATAATAAAACTATAATTGTAAGTGTAGAGCTTTCCATGAGTTCTGTGAGTCATTCTAGCAGATTATCAAACCTAACAGAGTAGTAGGAACCAGCAGGGCAGAAGTGAAGGGATGCTAGGGATCCCTGAGCTTACAGCTGGTATTGTGAGGGGTAGTGGGAAACCCCAAATTTGTAGTGTTGAAAGAAAAAACCTGATCAATAAGTCAATTAGACTTAAAAAGTTTTATTGGGCAGAAAAAAAAAAAGCTGTTGGAGAACATGGGTGTGCATATGTCTGTACATGTGATGGCTCTTGTTTCTCTAGGATGTATCTGGATATACTTTTTAAGACCCACATCAGGGGTCTTAAAAGCTTGCGAGAGGCCATCTAAGATACATCTACTGGTCCTAACCCGTCCAGAATAAAGGAGAATGATGGAAACAGAAGACACAGGCAAAATATTTGCCCAAAGGAATGGACCACAAGTACCACAGTCTTCAGCACCCCGAGCCCAGAAGAACTAGATGGTGCCCGGCTACCACCATCAATCACTCTGACAACGATCACAATAGAGGGTCCATGAACAGGAGAAGAATCTAGAACAAAATTCAAATTCACACACACACACAAAAGACCAGACTTTAGTCTGACAGAGACTGAAAGAACCTCTAAGACTATGGCCTCCAGACACCCTTTCAGCTCAGAACTGAAGCCACTCCCTGTGTTCACTCTTCAGCCAAAGATTAGACAGATCTCTAAAACAAACAATAACACACACGAGGAACGTGTTTCTTGGTTCAGTCATGTATACGAGACCAAGAGGGCAACACCTGCCTAAAAACAATGACGAGAAGGCAGGAAGGGACAGGAAAAAGGGACAGATGGAAACAGGAAATTTTGGCGTGGCAGGGAGAGTGTTGACACATCTCAGGGATTGCAACCAATGTCACAAAATAATCTGTGTATAAATTGGTGACTGAGAAACTGATTTGCTCTGTAAGCTTTCACCTAAACCACAATTTAAAACAAACAGTTGGAGAACAGAGAGCACCTCTCTGAAGAGATGCACTTGTCACATTAAAATTTTGATTAGCTCGCATGCAGTGCAAACTGTTAGGGCAGCTCCCATAGGGGAGATTTTAAATGATAGATTGTCATTCACTTAAATGGTAGGAGGCGGCTTAGCTTGGTTTTTTAAATTTCTGTGTCTGCAGCCTACAGGCTAGCTATGGCTTATCTAATTATTTAAAAATTTCCCAGAACTGTCTTAACCATGAGTCTAGTTTCTAGAAACAGTTAAGTGTAAGGGCGTGGGGGGGGGGCTATTTTCTTAAATAGTAGTCAACATGTCAGAAATGATGGTGTCATGGGGACAGAAAGCTTGTGTCTGGCATCTGAAGTGTTGGAGTCTGGAGGACTCTTTATCTCTTGTGAGGCCTGACCTAGTTGTGGGTGGTTAAGGTCAAAGGAAGAAGTACTGCATGTAACAAAAACCGAAACACCAAACCTGTTGCCATCGAGTTGATTCCGGCTCATAAGGACCCTGTAGGACAGAGTAGAACTGCCCCATAAAAAACCCCAAAGGGTTTGCAAAAAGTGGCTGCTATAATTTTTTTTTATATTCAAACGACCAGTCTTTTGGTTAGCAGCTGAGCTCTTAACCACTGTGCCACCAGGGGTCCCAACTTAGTCAAACTACATGTAAATGAAAAAAAAAGTCCTTTTTCCATACCAACTTCAGCAACTAGGACCAAGCTGGTCTTTTTCTTATTATCAGAAACAACCATAACAAGTTTAGACCAGCCTCAGGCGCTTCCACTATAAACCTTACTTATCTGGTATTTTCTAAACCCACATTATCTTAAGACTTCATCACAGTAAAGCCAAGAACCCTTGCACCTATTCCAAACAAACAAAAGGGTGTGTGGCCCAATTACAAATTTGCCCCTGCTTCAAAAGACCTGCCTTTGCTTAAATGAGTACTTTCCAGAACTTAGCCCTTTTTTCCAACTTCCTCAAAGGTTCTATAAAGAGATTGCTGTCTTTTTCAAATTGAAGTTCTTGGTAGCTTCTCTTGAGTCTCAGGCTTCCTGGCTGCTGTAATTTGGTTTAGTCCCAAATAAAATCTTTGTTAAAAACTTTTTATAACTTAACTCCAGAATCTGTCATTTAACACTTACTATCTATGTGTCTTCATCTATGTACCTGTATTACCTATGTGCTTGGTAAATTGGAGGGTTAGTGAAAAAAGGGAAGACACTTGTCTTAGTTACCTAGTGCTGCTATAACAGAAATACCACAAGGGGATGGTTTTAACAAACAGAAGTTTATTCTCTCACAGCCTAGGAGGCTAAAAGTCTGAATTCAGGATACAAGCTCCAGGGGAAGGCCTTTTCTCTCTCTGTGTTGGCTGTAGAGGAAGGTCCTTATTATCAACTTTCCCCTGGTCTAGGAGCTTCTCAGAGCAGGAACCTCAGGTCCAAAGGACACGCTCTGCTCCCCGTGTTGCTTTCTTGGCGGGATGAGGTCCTCCTGACTCTCTGCTAACTTCTCTCTTTTATATCTCAAAAGAAATTGGCTTAAAATACAACCTAATCTTGTAGATTGAGTCCTGCCTTGCTAACATGCCCAAGCCAAAGCCGTTGCCATCAAGTCAATTCCAACTCATAGTGACCCTATAGGACAGAGTAGAACTGCCCCATACAGGTTCCAAGGAGTGCCTGGTGGATTTGCATTGCTCGCCATTTTGGTTAGCAGCCCTAGCACTTAACCTCTATACCACTAGGGTTTCCTGCTGCTAATCCCACCTGATTAACATCATAGAGGTACGATTTACAACACATAGGAAAATCGCATCAAATGAAAAAATGGTGGACAATCACACAATCCTGGGAACCATGGCCTAGCCACACTGACACACATTTGGGGGGACACAATTCAATTCATAATATTGAGCAAAATGGATTGACACAGTGGCTACAACAATGGACTCAAGCATGACAACGATTGTGAGGATGGCACAGGACCGGGTAGTGTTTTGTTCTGTTGTACGTAGGGTTGCTGTGAGTCAGAACAGACTCGACAGCACCTAACAACAACAACAACACCTATGTGACTATTGATTATCATAATAATAATCACAATATATATTGAGTCCCAGACGTTAAGTCGTTTACAACAGTTTCTCCTGCTCTCAGGCCATAATTTTTGTTTCACTGCAGGTTGAGTCATTAATTTATTTATTCATCCCAGAGATCTGGGTGTGTACTATGTGCCAGGCATCGTACCATGTGTTTTCTCTGCTTTTTCCTGCTTCAACTTGCACACAGAAACTGTCCTCCTTTAGAACTTCTCCACTTGGACAAGCACATTTGTGAACAATGTGGACTTTACTGACAACTTCCTAGGGGAAACAAAGAAAGAAGTACGCGGTATCCTCACAGCCATCAGCTTAACATCCCATTCAGATGCTTCTGTTCTTCAAAGTTCCTCCTCTGCCCACCTCCAGGAGTCTTTTTTTTTTTTTTTTTCCTCTCCCAGCCTTCCTTCCAGAACCTCAACCCCACTAGCTCCCTTCCTCCCCTTCCCAGGTTGCCCTTCAAAAGTTCACTTCTCTCACCATGTTATACAAAGTGATGCAGTTCTCTCTGCCTCCCCAACATCAGAATATCTCTCCTCCTATTTCCAAAATAGGACCCACCCAGCTTCGAAGTCCGGGTAGAAACCACCTTGTGCTCTGAGAAACCGTGCACTGTGAGACCTTATCCCTCGCCTCACCTCACCCCAAACAGCTTATCAAATGATTTTTTCTGGTGTCCTCCCCAAAGGAGAAGCTGCTGTCCGTCATCTTCCATATACAACCACTTGTAATATTGGGCATATTGAATTTGGCGCAAGAGCAATAGGAAGGAGCGATACGTTCTTCCTCCCAACCCAATACAAAATTTGGAGGAGTGAGTTGATTCTCCAAAAGGAAATTAGGTGATGTTATCAGAAAGGAAAACGGAAGGAGATGTCCATTGCGGTGGAATGCCCACTTTATAGTGGGATAAGTTGTTGTTAGTTGTCATTGAGTCCGCTCTGACTCATGGCAGCCTTATGTACAACAGAACAAAATGTTTCCTGAGCCTGGACCTTCTTCACAACCATTGGTATGTCTGAGTCCATTGTCGTGGCTATTGTGTTAATTCATCTCAGTGCGTGTTTCCCTTGCTTTTGCTGACCCTGTATTTTGCCAAACATGATACCATTTTCTAGTGATTGGTCTTTCCTGATGACATGTCCAAAGTAAGAGCGCCAGTCTTGCCATCCTAGCTTCTAAGGGGCAGTTTGGTTGTGTTTCTTGTAAGAGAGGAAGAAGAAAGGCAGCTGGGAGGGTGTGAGCAAAGAGTGAGGAATAGTTCCATACTAAGTGAATTTGGGCTGGCCGGCATGTTTTTTTTTTGTTTGTTTTTTAACCACGAAATCTGTATTAAATTCAAATTTCAGAGTCTATCAATAAAGTTTTATTGGAACACAGCCGCACTCATTCATTCACGTATTATCTCTGACTGATTTCACACTACAAAGGCAGAATTGAATAGCTGTGACAGAGACTGTATGCCCCGCAAGCACTAAAATATGTACTACCTGGCTTCTTAAAAAAAAAAAATCGCCTACCCCTGGCCTAGCTGGTCTGTTGTCTGCCTTCTCTGTACCAACATCTGGGTTGTTGGATATTTGCTAGAGGAAATCTATAGATTGATCTCACAATACATTCATGATCTCTAACCCTAACTGGAAACACAATATTACCTAGAAAGCCTTCTAATTTCCCTAGTCAATTCTCACTCCTCTTTTCTTTGTTGTTGTTAGCTGCTGTTGAACTGGCCCCTGACTTATGGCGACCCCATCCACAACAGGATTGGACCATTGTGTTCCATGAGGTTTTCATTGGCTGAATTTTCTGAAGTCATTTGCCAGGACTTTCTTCATAGTCTTAGCCTGGAAGCTCTGCTGAAATCGGTTCAGCATCATAGCAACTTGCAGGCCTTGAGGTGCCTTGATTGGGAATCAAACCCAAGACTCTCGTATAGAAGGCAAGAATTCTACCATTGAACCACCACTGCCTCCTCTCCTTTCTTCAGCCTTTCACTTTTTCCACACTTCTAAGCCTCTAAGCACTTCACCCCTCATTTCAAATGATCTGGTCTGGTTTTCAAACCAGTTTCATTGACTAACAACAAAACAACAAGATCCCAAACATTTCTTTCTTCATTTCATCCAACTGTCCAGTAGTCGTTGATGTTCATCAATGTCACGGCCAGGGTTGCCTGCTGTCCATGGGCAGCCTGGTAAGCAGGTAGCTGTCTACCAAGACGGAAGGAAGGAAGGCTTTCGAAAGCTGAGTCAGAGAAGTCAGGAGCTTGACCTGTATGCTGCACCATGAAGGCAGGAGGGAAGGGAGAGAAGCCTCGGCAATTTGTTTTTAATATGTTTCCTTGCTCTTTTTGCCACGAAAGCTGCATATATTGGCTTCTGACTAATGAAAACACAGGGGAAGCCAGGCTGGAAACCTGGCTGTGTTTCTGTGCACAATTAGGTTTGTTTGTTTAGGTATCTTTTTGTTTGTTTTCAGATGACTCAGATAGGAATACAGCAGGCCTTTCAAAGCGAAGTGCTCTTCTGTGTATTTTGGGTCCAGGGCCTCGCCAAGCGCAGAAAGACTTGGCTCGCTGAGATAATTTTCCTATCCAGGGGTTTTTCAAACTCTCAAGTGGTGCTGAAGAACGCCGTTCCAAGCCAGGTTATTTTTCTTAGCAGATCCCGGCCTGGAGGTGTAAGAGGGATGGGAATTGCAAACAGACAAACACAAAAGTCCCCAAACAGCACACAAGGGCACTTATTGTGCTGGTCTTCAGTGCTGACTACGGTTGATGGCTTTACCATCTGCAGACTTCAGTTCTCTTTGGAAACCTCTTCATGAGTCTGCCTCCCCCTCTGCAGACAGCCAACTCCAGAGGTGGAATCTCCCTTCCTCTTTGCCTGGATCTGCCTGTAGACTGTTCTGCTTGCAAGACCCTTCTCTTCCAGGGCTCCGGTTTGGAGTCTGGAGACTCCCGCAGATGCAGAGATAGTTACAGTCCGCCAAGCATGCGGCTGAACTTCCCCAGCTAAGGGCAGTGCCTGCCCCGTGGGGGTGGTTTGGTCCTGGCTAGTTTGACCCCTAGTCCAGGGCATTGGGAGGGACCTTGAGAGGCATCAGGCAGTGGCCTTTGCTTTCCTTGATGAGCAGCATGTAAACCAGGCAATGATGAAAACAAAAAAAGCAAACCGGTTGCTGTCCAGTCTGTTCTGACCCATGGCGACCCCATGTGTGTTAGAGTAGAACTGTGCTCCATAGGGTTTTCAATGGCTGATATTTTAGAAGCCGATCACCAGGCCTTTCTTCTGAGGTGCCTCTGGGTATACGTGAAGGTCCAACCTTTCGGTTAACAGCTGAGCATGTTAACTGTTTGCAGGCCCTCTAATCTTCATTGCTTGAAGATTTCTTTCCGGTAGCCGTGCTTCTGTGTAATGAGTCACAGCATAGAGACAGCCCCAGTTGGTCTCGTTTTCTGTCAAATACTAAAGATTTATGCAGGCACCAGGAGCAGTTTTCCTGAGCTCCCTGGAAGCTGGGTTCCAGCCCCATGTGAAATGAAGGAGGCCAGCCAAAGGGCTGGCAGGAGAGGCACTATTCTTACTTTAGTAAGTTCAGTGAAATGCCTGTTACCCAAGATTTTGCTTTTTGATGCTTTTCTCTGTCTGGATCTGTCTATAAACTATTCTGCTTTTAAGATTCTCCTTTCAGTACTCTGAAGTTCCTAGGTGGTACAAATGGTTAACACACTTGGCTGTGTGCCAGTCCACCTAGAGATGCCTTGAAAGAAAGGTCTGGTGATCTAGTTCCAAAAAGTCAGTCACTGGAAACCCTGTGGAACCCAGTTCTGCTCTAACACACACTGGTCGCCGTAAGTCAGAATCGACTTGATGGTAACCAGTTTTCAGTGCTCTGGTTTGGAGTCTGAAGTTCCTGAAGCTTTTAGGAGAATTTGTTCTATCAAATTTACATATTCAGTAATTTTTTTTTTTCAAACCACTATTCTTCTCTAGTAGGTGGTGAACAGGAGTGGTGATGATAAAACTGGAGGTAAGCGAGGGCCACATCATATAGGACCTTGTAAGCACAGCAACAAGGGGTTAAGGAAGGGGCCCTGGTGGTGAAACGGATAAGCACTCAGCAACTGGAACCCACCCAGCACTGGAACCCACCCAGCAGTCTGCAGGAGAAAAGCCTGAAGATCTGCCCTGTAAAGATTAAAACCAGATCATACCCATTGCCTTCCAGTTGATTCCAACTCAAAGTGAACCCTACAGGACAGTAGAACTGCCCCATAGGGTTTCCAAAGGATGACTGGTGGATTTGAACTGCCAACCTTTTGGTTAGCAGCCAAGTTCTTAACCACTATGCCACCCGGGCTCCTCATAAAGATCATAGCCTAGAAAACCCTATGGGGCAGTTCTACTCTGTCACGTGGGGTCTCTATGAGTTGAAATTTACTGAATGGCACACAACAATGACAATAAGCACATTACAGTGTTTATATTGTACCCACAGCAATGATGAATGGTTTATATTTATTATTACTGTACAGTCGATATATTTGTTTTATTGTCTATTGAATCTTATGTCTTCCTTTTGCGTTCATTTTTCTTCATCCTGAAGATCATCCTTTAGTAGCCCTTTCACTGATATCTGTGAGTGGTGAACGCTCAGTCAATGGATGGTCTGGTTTCTTGGAGCTTGAGGCTTACGTAATCTGGAGTCCATTTGAAGAAAAATAATACAAAATTAAGAAAACAAAATTAAGCATGAAAGTAAATATTGCGAATGAGAAAAAGAATCTCACCAAATTACAAACTTTTGAAAGCTGACAAAAACAATGAACATCAAAAATCCAGAAAAATAGCTTAATATTTTTATTAATTAACTCATTTTTTTTTTCTGACTTCATCATACTGTCCTTCCCTTCATCTTGTGGCACTGGAGTGGCCATGGGCTTTGGGGAAATTGGCTAGGGGGAAGCTGAGTTGGCCTACTTTTACTTTGGGCTTCATGAGATATATTAGGGAGTTTGTAGTCTTTGCACGTATAGTTCAGTTACTGATGGACATACAGATGTAAGGGACATACATAACGACTTACCTAGCACCCAGCGCCAGAGGTTGTATTGAGATGTTATTAAGTCCTACAATGCCCAGCACCAATAACGGGTGGATAGCAGAGGAATAAGATTTAAGATATGTACAGCCAAAAGCTAGTCTGTGGAAAATTCATCAGACTGGATATGGAGAATTCAATTCTCACCCAACGCCTATCCAAAATAGAAGCTTTTATCTATCAAGAATATATTTGAGAATTCAGTGCATAAAATGATAAACATACCATGTATTTACAACTCATACATGAAAGAAACTTAACAGAGATTTTCCCACATTTGACAGCAATCCTGAACATGTAAAGCTGAAAGAAAGTTTTCAAAACTATCAATAACAAAAAATTAAATTTTGATCAATCATATTAGAAGGAAGACTGAATTATCTTCTTATTCTCTCTATAGAAAATGATATTATAAAATTATCATATGAGGAGGTGATTAAAGGTTATGTAGCTAAAAATAGAAGGAATCAAAATGCAATATGGTATTTTTGACTGAATCTTGGAGAATAGAAAGGACTTTAGTGAGAAAACTGGTGAAATCTAATAAAAAAAAGTTTATAGTATGGCTAAGAGCATTGTACCATTGTTAATTTCTTAGTTTTGACATAAGTAGTTTGTATGTATATGATGTTAACATTAGAGAAAGCTTTAGGTCAATTGGCATATCATAATCCATATAGACAATGTTGTACATCCAACCTTAGTGAGTACCAACTGGGGCCTTAAAAGCTTGGGAGCAGCCATCTAAGATAAAACAATTGGTCTTTCCCATCCAAAGCAGAGTGAAGAAAACCAAAGACTCAAGGAAACAATTAGTCCAAATGACTAACGGACCACATGAACCACAGCCTCCACTAACCTGAGACCAGAAGAACTAGATGGTGCCCAGCTATCACTACCAACCGCTCTGACTTGGACCACAATAGCAGGTCATGGACAGAGTGGGGGAGAAATGTAGACCAGAATTCAAATTCATAAATAAGACCAGACTTACTGGTCTGACAGAGACTGATGGAACCTCCAAGATTATGGACCTTAGACACCCTTCAAACTTGGAACTGAACTCACTCCCGGAGATCACATTATAGCCATACAACAGCCAGGCCTATAAAATGAAAAATAACACCAGTGAGAAATGTGCACCTCAGAACAATCAACTGTACAAGACCTAAAGGGCACCAGCTTTTGTCTAAAAGCAAAGTTCAGAAGCAAGGTAGGGCAGGAAAGCTAGGCAAATGGACTCAGGGAACCCAGAGAGGAAAGTGGGGAGAGTGCTGACACATTCAGAAGTTTGCAACCAATTTCACAAAACAAGCTGTACATAAATTGTTGATTGGGAAACTAATGTGTTACGTATACTTTTACCTAAACCACAATAAAATGTTAAAAAAAAAAAATCAGGGAAAGCTGGATGAACTTGCTGTATTATCTTTGCAACTTTTCTGTAAATCTAAAATTATTTTAAAATAAAATTTAAAAAAAAAAAAGAAGGAGCCCAGGCAAGGATCCCCAAAGCTTAAGTTTTCTGAGCTCACAATAGATCTACCTCTGCTCTCAGTTTATCTCAAAAGATCTATTTCACCTTTACTTTTTCTTTGTTTTTTTAATGATTTTGTTTTTATCTCCTTTGTTACTTTATTAGCTATGGCTTTGTTTTGTAATTTTTAGTAGTTGTTTTAGGATTTATAGTTTACGTCTTTAATTTACCACAGTCTACATTCAAGAGGCATACCACTTCACACACAGCACAAGAACCTTACAACAGTAAACTTCCAGTTTTACCCTCCCAGTCTTTATGCTATTATTGTCATACATTTTATTTATGCACAGTTATAAACCCCATAATTCATTTTTCTTAGTTTAGTTCAAACAATTATCTTTTTTTTTTAATTGTGGTAAAGATATCTGCAACAAGTGTTTACCATTTCAACAATCTTCACATGTGTGGTTCAATGACATTAATTATGTTCATCTTCTTGCTCAACCATGACCCTTGTCCATTCCCAGATTATACCATCACCCTTAACAGAAACTCAACGTCCCCAAGCAATCGGTCCTCCTTTCTTCCTCCCCCCGCCCACCTCTGGTAACCACTAATAAACATTGCTCTCTACACACTTGCCTACTCTAGATTTCATATAGGTGGGATCATTCCTTGTCTTTTTGTGACCTACTTATCTCACTGAGGATAATGTTTTCAAGGTTCATCCATGTTGTGGCGTGCATCAGAACTTAGTTTCTCTTTATGGCTGAGTAATATTCCATTGCATGTGTGTACCACATTTTGCTTATCCATTCATCTGTTGATGGATTCACTTTTACTCTTGAATGAAAGTTGAATTGGGTAAAGAATTCTAGGTTATCAGTTATTTTACCAAAAATGCTGTGAAGGATTTTCCATTGTCTTCTGACCTCTTGTTGCCATTGAGAAGTCTGCTGTCTAATTGCTCCTTCATAAGCATTCTGTTCTTTTTTTTCCCCCTTGATTTTAAGATTTCTTTCTTAATCTTTGGTGTTGCTCAGTTTCACTGCTACGTCTAAGTTTGGGTTTCTTTTCATTTAGGTTGCTTGGGATGCACCACAAGTCTTCAAATTTAATACTCATGTTTTTTAGCAATTCTGCAAAATTCTATACCATTCTCTCTTTGAATATTCCCTCTTTCCCCGTTCTCCCTATTCCCTTCTTCTAGAACAACTGTTAGGTATAGACTAGTGGTGGATGAGATATTTTTTGGTTAGCTCTCCAGGATAAGGTATTGCTGATGGTTATTAAGCTTCCATTTATCTCTAATCCTAAATGATTTATCTGTTCTTCACCCCCTAGACTTAAAGATGTAGCTAATTAATGAGAGTGATGCAGGTTTCCTGAAGCATCTCACGAACTGAAGCTTTCAGCACTGCTTTAAGAAAATGCTTTCTAATATTTTCAAAAGCAAACTTAAGACAACTGCTTCTGTGGCTTCAAAAATCACTTGTGAATAAAGTGTCCTTAAGCCGTGGATCTGGAAATATGCCAATGAAACAACCTGACAGCTTTCAGGAGGCAAAGTCACTCATGATTGTCCATCTGCATCTCAGCTGTCTCTGCATCCATGCCAATTTTGGCATCTTTGCTAAGAGGAGGACTTGACAGCAAATATAACATTAATACTTTCACTCCCAAGGCTCATCGATCTGGTTACTTGTTTATCAAGTCCCAGCAAACTATATTCTCTGCAGAAAATTCGTGGTTGTTAGTGAGCCCTGCTATATTAGTATTTTAGTCTGCAAAGTAAAATATTAGGCTGTCTTTTGTTCAAACAGCCTTTTTAACATGTTCCACTTCTTATTGCTGTGTATCAAACCACCTCCAAACTTTGTGGCAGAGAACAACAATTTTATCACACTCATGGACTCTGTGGGTCACGAATTCAACCAGGACACAGTGGAGATGGCATTTCTCTGCTCCATGGTGTTTGGGGCCTTAGTTGGGGAGACTTGAAGGCTGTGAGTGACTCAATGACAAGGAGCTGCAATCATGTGGAGGTGTCTTCACTCACACACCTGGTGGTTGACCTCAGCTGGGCTGTCAGTCAGGATATCTACACGTGTCCTCTCCATGTGTTCTCTCCACATGGGCTTGTTTGGGCTTCTTCACAGCATGGTCGCTAGGTTCAAGAGTGAGTATCCCATGAGGAAAAGTGAAATCTGGATGGAGTTTTGATATTTCTGTTTTGTAAAGGATGAAGTTCCATGATATCAGTTTGCCATATTCTGTTGGTCAAGGCAGTAACCAAGGCCCACCCAAGGTCAAGGGAGAGGTCATAAAGTCCACCACTTGATGGAAGGAAGGTCAAATAATTTGCCACTGTACATTAAATAGCTGCTATTCAATCTTGTTTGAATAGCTTTTGTGAGAACTTGCCAGGAGTTCCAAAATCATTTATGTATCATGCACTTTGTCTTTGGCTATAGAAGAAAGATGAAAGTGACCTCTATTACTATTTATGTCTAGTAATGTTATTTCCTTTTGTGGTGCTATAATTATTTTTAAGCATACAACTGAAGGGTGTGAATAAAATACCATATGCTTGGATTCCTAGATCACTCATAACTTTCATCATTTGTTCCATTTTGGTGGTGACGGCCTGAAATTTTTCTTGCTAATTCTCCATTCTATTAATATCTCTTTGGTCTGATTCATTTGGTTATTATCTGTGAGAGTCCCTGAAATCTCTCACCAACCAAGTAAAAGTCAAATTCATCAACTGTCTGTCATGTGGTCAAACTTAAAAGAAGACCTTTGGTAGTTTCTGCACGTCCAGATGTCTGGTGTATAAGACACAAAGTGTTTATAGCAGTCTTATTCATAATAATCAAAAGCCATGAATAACTCGTATGTACATCAACTGGAAAATGGACCAATAAACAGTGCTAGAGTCACACAATAGAATACTGAACAGTGATGAAAAAGGGGGGAAAAACCCCAAAAACTAATGAGGCAAGCAACAACATAAATGAATTCTACAGACTTGGTGTTGAGTGAAAGCAGCCAGGCAAAAAATAAAGAATATACTTGTAATCCCATTTAGAAGAGGCTCCATAGCAGGCTCTATTATACTAGAGGTTAGAATAGCTGTAACCTTTGAGGGAATTTTAACAGGGTGGGGCATCAGGGAGCCTCTGGGGGCTAGAAATGTTCTAATCCTTGATCTGGCTGATGGTTAAAAAAAAAAAAAATTTTTTTTTTTTTTGTTAGGTGCACACAAATAAAAAAAATTGAGCCGTACACTTGAGATTTCTGTACGTTACTGAATGTAAGCTATCATTCAATAAAAACAAAGGAAAGATAGTTTAACAAGAATATTGTACCTGATTTTGAAATTTTCCTCTTCAGGAAATTTTTGAGGAGTCAAAGTAATTCAGCCTCACAAGATATAAAGAATTCCCAAGTAAGACTTTTTATTGAAAGGCTCATGGCTAAAATAAAATTAACCCAGACAAATAGCTGAAAATTAAATACAGTTGTTAAAGGATATATGCATTCCACTATAAATATATAATTCCACAAAGAGTGGAATTATGACATAATGGGAGTTTTGTTATTCTGCCTTGTTTTTCTATTTAAATTTTATAAATAAAAAAGTTATCAAAACATGATTTAACAAGGACTGAGCAATATACCCAAGAAAAAGTATGTGTAGAAACAACCAGAAGCCTTCATTTTAGGTTTGACTACACAGTGGGTAACTGATGAATTCAATTTTTAGTTGTTGCCTCAAGAGATATAATCCTTCTAAAGTTATTTAACTAATTCCCTCTCCCTCTCAACGACTTGAATTAGCTGTCTGTCTATTTCTTCTCACGAGGCAGTGGTAGTTCAGTGGTAGAATTCTCGACTTCCGTGTGGAAGACCTGGGCTCGATTCCCAGCCAATGTACCTGAGGCGTGGCCGCCATCCATCTGTCAGTAGAGGCTGGTGTGAAGCTATGACGCATAACAGGTTTCAGTGGAGCCTGCGAGCTAAGATGTACTAGAAAGAAAGTCCTAGTCATCTACTTCTGAAAATCATCCGGTGAAAACCCAATGGCTCACAGCCATCTGATCTGTAATCAATTATGAAGACGGCACAGGACTGGGGATCTTTCCTTTCTGTCGTGCGTGGGGTGCCCCGTGAGTCACGGGCTGACTTGACAGCAGCTAACAGCAACAGTTCTTTTGAAACTTTTTGATAATTGTGTTTACAAACTTTATTAATTATTATAGTATTTTGCATTTTTACATTATTATTGCAATTTTGCTCTTTTAATAAAAATATACTTTAGTTCTTCGAATAGTCCCTAAAATTTCAACATACAAAGTATGTGAAATTTCCACTCCAAGTTTTATTTAACTGAAAGTGAATCTGAGTGACGTGTTTTGCTCATGTTACTGAAGCCATTACACTGATTAGACTGTGACAATAATCTACGTGGTCACGTGGCTCCGACTCATGGCGATCTTGTGTACATCAAACAACACACTGGCCAGCCCTGTACTCTCTGTGATCACTGGTATGTTTGAGCCCATTGTTGTGGCTATTGTGTTAATCCATCTCATCGAGGGTTTCCCTTGTTTTTGTTGGCCTACCACTTTACCAACTATGACGTCCTTTGGTAACCAAAAGTTTGGTGATTCATGCCCACCCAGGGATGCCACCACCACCCGTCTGTCAGTTGGTCGTACTGTGGTGGCTTACGTGTTGCTGTGATGCTGGAAGCTATGCCAGTAGTATTTCAAATACTAGCAGAGTCACCCGTGGAGGACAGGTTTCAGCAGAGCTTCCAGACTAAGCAGGACTTGCCTTAAAGCACGGGCCTAGCAGCCTATGGAAACCCTGGTGGCATAGTAGTTGAAAGCTATGGCTGTTAACTGAAAAGTAGGCAGCTCGAATCCACCAGGCACTCCTCAGAAACCCTATGGGGCAGTTCTTCTCTGCTCTATAAGGTAGCTAGCAGTCAGAATGGACTCCACAACAGCAGATTTTATTTTGGCTTTGATAGCAGCCTACATCCCAGGCCTGAGGTTACAGGGAAAACAGCTTCCAAAGCAAGAACCCTCTGAGGTCTCCCAGGAGGGGGCAGCAGCACCATGTGCAAAGCCAGCCTGCCTTGGCTCACAGGTCTCTGCCTACAAAGAGGGTGAATGGTGTTTCCCCAGATGGGTGGGTCACTGGGGACCCCTGTCAGACTGGGGAAGCCCCCTGCCTCAGGGGAATGCACCCTCCCAGCTGCAGGCCTGCTGTGGCAGCTGGTCCCCACCTGACGCCCCAGGATTCCTCACAGACCTTGGGAACAAGCTTGTCAACCCATACCCCTGAATCTCTCCTTGTCCCCAGACACCCCCCTTGCTGGCTCCCTCCTTGCAGACGAGAGACCCCACCTCACACTCAGGCCTGTCTCCGCAAGTGACCCTGCTGCAGACACCACACCAGCAGGGTTGGCCAGCAGCTCTGCCAAAGTGATCCAGAGCCCAGATGTAGGAGCAGCCTCCTTCCAGGTTAAGCTGGGGCCTCCCCCAGGCTGCTTAGCACAGTTTATAACTGGCCCCATCATCCCAAGAATTCAGAGTATCCAGTTTGCACCAATATAACTCATACCACACATCTGATGTGAAAAAAAAAAAAAGTAGAGTATCATTATTTTGCTTAGAACTAATCTAGTCTCTCCTTTGAACCCCACCCACTAGTTAGTGGGATCAGAGGATAAACTAAATGTTCAATTCAGTTAAGCTCTGAGTCGATATTTTAAACCACTGAGATAATGTTTAGTCTTGAGGAAAATCACTCAGTGTCTCTAGTCCCTCCCGCTCCCCCCTGTCTCTCATCTCAGAGGCTTTTGAGTGTGTAGAGCAAGGTGGCTTTAACACCTTGTGGCAGCCAGGACAGTAGGTTCTTTGATCCCCATAGGTCCTTGGATGTGTGTTGGTTGCTGTCCATTGGTCTGTGGAAGATGTCCTTTTTTTTTGCCTGGATCATATTTGACCTCCTGTTCCCCAGTACTGAATATATGGCCTGTTCTTCCAGCCCAGGCAGTGCTCCTGGTGCCAATCTTGAGGGCTTGGCCTCTGCTGGGAGACAGCCCTAAAGCTCTTTCTACATCCTGCATTGGCTCTCCACCATGGTTGCTGAGAGGTCCACCCTGTAGACTTGGCTGAAGGTCACCTTGTCTCATGACAGCCAGTTCCACCAGTGGGCCCTCTGGCTCCCAGTGCAGCAGCTGCACCCCAGGACTGAGCAGGATCACAGAAGCTAAACTTCAGGCCTCCCGATGGCTGGCTACATGGAGCTCTTTTTCTATGGCTGCATTCAAGGCAGTTTGTGATATGGCTTCCTCCCCAAGTCCCAGATATGGGGAAAGCAGGACAACTTGGTTGATTACGTTGCTGTTCTTCTGCCCACCCTACCCTTTTTTAAGATTTCCAGGTACAGAAAAAGATTGGGCTTTTTTCTTTACACCCCTCCACTTTTTCTCCTCTAAACCAAAAACCCACTGCTGTCGAGCTGTTTTCAACTCATAGCAACCCTATAGGACAGAGTAGAACTGCCCCATAGGGTTCTCAAGGAGCACCTGGTGAATTCAAACTGCTGACCTTTTGGTTAGTAGCCAAACTCTTAACCACTACACCACCAGGGGTTCCTTCCTGTCTCCAGTTATTCCTAAACATCTGACTTTGGCATTCTCTGTTCGTGCATGGCACAGATTGTTTTGCACTTGACTACTAACCTAAATGGCAGTGGGAGTGGGTACTAACCTAAAGGTTGGTGGTTCAAACCCACCCAGCAGCACTATGGAAGGAAGGACTGACAGTCTGCTTCTATAAAGATTATAGCCAAGAAAACCCTATGGAGTAGTTCTACTCTGTAGTACATTGGGTCACCGCGAGTTGGGATCAAATCCACGGCAATGGATTTGGTTTGTGTATAAGGGAAATCCCTGAGCTAAGTATGTTAGGCTTAGTCTTGATATACAAGAGGAGGAGAGAGAAAAATCTGGAAAATCCCTCATCAGTATAAGAGCCTGGCTCCTAAGGCTGGGACTTTCTATATAGTTCTATTTCGAATGATTAAAGTTGAACATTACCTGTGTCTCTCTCTCGAAGTTCCTTCTGTAACCAACTCCAATCCCTTTCCTTGCGTAGTCATTCCTCCTACTATAATCCACTGCTGTCGAGTCGATTCCGACTCATAGCGACCCTATAGGACAGAGTAGAACTGCCCCATAGAGTTGGACATCTAGGGCGTACAGAGAAGTGTGTACTTGGGAAAACAGAAGAGATAAGCATATTACTGCCTTCAAAGGGAACCCTTCCTTTCCCTCTATTGTAGCCTGAAGAACCCCATTCTCATTGGTCCATATCACTTAGTTTTTCTTTTTCTCTTACTTTTTGTCAGAACCCCAGGTCTCTGTCACTTTCCCAAAGGGACTTGTCAGCAATGCCCCTCCTGAGATACCAGGTGACAGCTTGATATGTCCAAGCTGGAGATGATTCCATATTTCACCTGCCCTCATCTTTCCACAGCATGCCCCAGCCACCTCTGAAGCTTTGCAATCTTATGTCCCCTGCTGTCCCTTTATGTAAATAAAGCACGCACTTCAGGTGAATTCACAGGTTACCATTCTTCTGATCCACTGCCTGTTTGCAGTACTGTGGTGATTTTTTTATGTTTTTTTTTTTTTAAGATCACTGGTATTTCATATAGCAATAGGTCACCCATGGTGGACAGGTTTCAGTAGCGTTTCCACACTAGGAAGACTAGGAAGAAAGGCCTGGTGATCTGCTTCCAAAAATTAGCCAATGGAAATCTTACGGCTAGAATGGTTGCACAACTGGAAAAATGTAATCGGTGTCACTGAATTATAAATATACAAATTGTTGAGTTGGTGTATGTTTTGTTGTATCTATTTTCACTACAGTAAAAAGAAAAGAAAACCCTATGGATCATAACAGGATATTGTCTGATACAGTGCAGGAAGATGAGCCCCCTAGGTTGGAAGGCACTCATACACAGTGGCCACAACAATGGACTCGAGCATACCAACGATGGTGAAGATGAGGCAGGAGGGAGCAAAGTTTTGTTCAGTTGTGCATGGGGTTGCCATGAGTCAGAGCTGACTCAAAGGTAGATAAAACGACAACATTCCTCTAATACACAGGACGTGCTTTCCCACCTCCATGTCCTTGCACATGCTGTGCCCTCTGCCTGAATTTCCTATCTTCTGTCCCTTTTCCAAGATGACTTCACACAGTGGCTGCCATAATGGACTAAAATGTAGCAATGACTGCGAGGATGGCACAGGACTGGGCAACGTTTCTTCCTGCAGACCTACCCAGAACTGCTGAGAGGACAGATCTGCATTTGAAGGAAGGACCTGCAGGGGAAAAAAAAAAATGACTGTTTCGCTTTTTGCATTTTGAGCAAGCAGTTTGCCGTTGGATGCATTGAGGCAGAAAAAGCCAGTGTCCATTAGAAGGAACTCCCTTCCAGGACTGTAAGTTAAAGGAATCCAGTGAGTAGACAGCTTGGTATGCTTGCTTGTGGTGACCACCTGGGTCCACTAATGAGTGGAAGTGAGAGAACTCCAGCAATGAAGAGACGGGCTGAGTCTGGATGTATTCCATTGGTACCCATTGACCTAGCCCATAGCGTCTAGGGATAAGAAAGAGAGAGGAAGGGCTGGTTGGCCAGAAGTGCAGGGAGTTGTGTAAATTCCTGAGTTTACAGGTAGAGCCCATTGAAACTAGCCCAAGGGGGCTAGGAATGAGGAAGAGAAAAGGGGCTACCCATTGTGACCTAGCTTGGATGGCTAGGGATGAGCTGACCAGAACCTGACTAAATGAAAGATGTTTGACACAGCTGGTGTAGATTGTTGTAATTTGATGGCTTGCTCTGGACTGGACTTTGCTTATGGATACAGATGCTCAAAGTTCCAACTGAAACAGAAGATTCTTCACTTAAAGGAACATGCTTGTCTCCTCAGAGTACTGGTTTAATAGGGACAGTCAATTTAAACATTGGCTATCGAAAACAGGGGGAGATAAAGGCATGAAATGACTGGTTTATATGCTTTTGTGGGTGTGCTTACACTCAAAATGAGGGGGACAAGGAAGGATCACTACTGAATAGATTCTTTTTTCCTGCTAAGCCTGGGGAAGAGAGGGTGGGGGAAAACATTGTTGTTCTTAGGTATTGTCGAGTTGGTTCTGACTCATAGCAACCCTATATACGACAGAACGAAATACTGCCTGGTCCTGCAGTATCCTCACAATCCTTGTTATGCTTGAGCCCATTGTTGCAGCCACTGTGTCAATCCATCTTCCTCTTTTTTGCTGACCCTCTAATTTACCAAGCATGATGTCCTCCTCCAGGAACTGATCCCTCCTGATAACACCTCTGAAGTATGTGAGATGAAGTCTCACCTTACTTCCTTCTAAGGAGCATTCTGGTTGTACTTCTTCTGAGATAGAGTTGTTCATTCTTTTGGCAGTCCGCGGTATAGTCAATATTCCTCACCAACACCACAATTCAAATGCGTCAATTCTTCTTTGATCTTCCTTATTTATTGTCTAGGCATCACATGCATGTGAGACGACTGAAGAAGAATGGGGCATCAAGATCGGAGGGAGACTCATTAACAACCTGCGATATGCAGATGACACAACCTCAGCTGCTGAAAGTGAAGAGGACTTGAAGCACTTACTGATGAAGATCAAAGACCACAGCCTTCAGTATGGATTAGAACTCAACATAAAGAAAAGAAAAATCCTCACAACTGTACCAATAACAACATCATGATAAATGGAGAAAAAAGTGAAGTTGTCAAGGATTTCACTTTGTTTGGATCCACAATCAACACCCATGGAAGTGACAGTCAAGAAATCAAAAGATGCGTTGCATTGGGTAAACCTGCTACAAAAAAACCTCTTTAAATTGTTGAAAAGCAAAGATATCACCTTGAAGACTAAGGTGCACTTGACCCAAGCCATGGTATTTTCAATTACATCATATGCATGTGAAAGCTGGACAATGAATAAAGAAGACTGAAGAATTGACACCTTTGAATTATGGCATTGGAGAAGAATATTGAGTATACCATGGACTGCCTAAAGAACGGACAAGTCTGTCTTGGTAGAAGTACAGCCAGAATGCTTCTTAGAAGCAAGGATGGCGAGACTACATCTCACGTACTTTGGACATGTTATCAGGAGAGATCGGTTCCTGGGGAAGCACATCACACTTGGTAAATTAAAGAGTCAGCAAAAAAGAAGAAGACCCTAAACAAGATGGATTGACACAGTGGCTGCAACAATGGGCCCAAGCATAACAAGGATTGTGACAATGGCGCAGGACCAGGCAGTGTTTCATTCTGTTGTACACAGGGTTGCTATGAGTCAGAACCTACTAGATGGCACCTAACAACAAAAACAATTGCCCAAGCAGGGCAGAGGCCAAGGGGCCAGAGAGAGGCATGCCTGCAGACACAGCTGAGAAGAGGCTGCCATGATGGAAGAACTGTATCCTGAGTGTTCCTGAGCCTGAATTGTAACCTGCTGCTTCCCTAATAAACCCCATAATAGTGAGTATGGCCTGTGAGTTCTGTGTGGCCATTACAACGAATTATTGAACTCAGCAGAGAAGTAGAGAGTGCCATGGGCAGGATGGTTGATGTCAAAATTTGTAAAGATGGCAGAGAGAGGAAGCACGTCTGACCTCCACCTTGTGAGAATCAGTCTTGGGCTGTTGATCTTGATTTTCTTTCTGCCTTGTGAAGTTGGAGATCAGGCACCATTATTAAAATTGCTATGAGTTGGATCCGACTAACAACACCTAAAAACAATTCCTTCTCCAATGCTCATCTTAATATCATCTGCATGTAAAGCCTTTCCTGACTCCACCAAGTAGAATGGGATTTCTCCTTCCTGAAGATACAATCCACTTTTAATCTCTCCCATTCTGCCCTGTATTATAGCTATGTGTTTATTATTATATTGGAATCTCTCTGAAGGCAGGAACTGTGTATCACTTGCCTATGTATCTTCCTTCAGGTCTATGCGTTAAATTCAACTGAATATGATTATCAGTAGGAATGGCTATAGATCGAATTTTGAAGTAGGCTCATAGCTCATCTTTCTGTATCTTCTTCTTTCAATGAACTCACACGAAGCATTTACTTTCTTTGGCCTCAGTTGCCTCATCTGTTAATAATTGTGTTGGTTTCCATGATGTCTAAGGTCACCTCCATCTCTGACATTCTATGGTTCTATCCTTGCTTTCCCGGGTGTGTGTGTGTGTGTATGTGTGTGTGTGAGAGAGAGAGAGAGAGACAGGCAGCACTAAGTGGGACAGCAAGGTGAGTAGTGGAATTGGCACAGGCTTTAGATTAAGACAAACTCGGAGCCAAGTCTAGGCTCAGGCACTCTCCTGGCAGGTTGGGCAAACTACCTACTCTGACTTGTTGTTATAACCCTATACGACAGAGTAAAACTTCCCCATAGAGTTTCCAAGGCTGTAATCTTCACTGCAGCATATCGCCAGGTCTTTCTTCTGTGGAGACACTGGTGTCATAGTACAGCTATGCTCCATAGGGTTTTGAATGGCTGATTTTGGGGAATTGGATTGCCAGGCCTTTCTTCTGAGGCACCTCTGGGTGGATTGGAAATTCCAACCTTTCAGTTAGCAATTGAACACATTAACCATTTGAAATACCTAGGGACACTACCCATTGTGGAAAAAAAAAAATTTTTTTTTTTTTTTTGAAGTCACTATTAAACTCGGTGCAGATGTTTATCATGAAGCCAGAGCGTTGGTGGCTGCTGGTTAATTTTGGTGTGAGAGGAAGATTTTCTTGAGTGTGCCAGAACTTTGCTGAATGTTGACAGAGGGGTGAGTATTTTTCGGAGTAGTTGCTTAAAGGCATAAGACGTAGAGGTTAGTAGTTGACAGTATGGTTTTTGTGAGAGAGGTTGTCAGACCTGTGGACAAGCAGTGTTGCTCTGGGGCTTAGTAACCAAGTGTGGCATGGAGTGAAGAGGTTGTCTTTCTGACACCCTCCCTACCAAGCATGAACCCAGTTCTGTTCCAGCCCCCAGGGAGTGGTGTGATGTGGGAGGTGGCACCCTTGGCACAGAAACTGGCAATCTCCTGAAGGTACCAGCAGCAGGGACAAAATGGCGGCTCCTTCTGATGACTTCAGGACAGTGGACATCAACCAATGGAAGCTAGAGCGTGAAGGGAAGATCACGGCAAAACCATGTGCTGAGTGTAATTGGCAGATTGGTCTATAAGTACAGGTAAGGCTTATCTTTAGAATCCCAGAAATCATTCGGAGGACTTTTTTTTTTTTTTAAGCGTAGAGGGTTGAGGCCTAATGTGGGGTGTGAGTTTTATGGTTTGGTGGGCATTAACCTAAATGTGACCTCATTTATAGTCCAGATATGGAGAACTGAACTCGTAAGTTATATTGAAATGTAATCACACACATACATACACATGCACATGGGATTGATAAAATGATCCCCTACGCCATTCATAAGGTGCCCGGGTGGCACAATGGTTAAGCACTCGGCTACTAACCAAAAGGTTAGTGGTTCGAACCCACCAACATCTCCGCAAGAGAAAGACCTGGTGATCTGCTTCTGTAAAGATGTACAGTCTAGGAAACCCTATTTGGGCAGTTCTACTCTGTGCTGTAGGGTCACTATGAGTAAGAACAAAGTCGATGGCACCTAACAACAACAACATGCCATTCATGCATCCCTATATACACAGCCATTTGCAACATGGCTTTGGCACCCCTTGCATGGAGACGGGGAGTCAATTTCTCCAGTCCCTTGAATCTGGTCTAGATTTGAGGCTTGCTTTGACCACTATAAGGTGGTACAAGTGATATTGCAGTAGTTCTGAAGTCTACATCTCAAGAGATCTGTAGCTTCACTCTTGCCCTATGGAAACCCTGATGCCAATATGCTGTGAAGAGGCCTAGGGTAGTCTATTGGTAAATGAAAGGCCATGCAGGAAGAATGGTTCCCAATAATAGGCAGCACCAGCTGCCGGTGACAAATGAGAGAGGCCAGCCACAGATGACCTATCAGATGATGGCAGCCACAGAAGGGAACTCCAGGCAAAACCAGGAGAAGAAACACACACATACACACATACATTACATTGCTTCACAGTATACAATATATTTTTGATAAATGAATCTTATTAATCCACACTAAACTGTTAGGATCATATCTCCACCTGAGAGTGTTTCCAATTTAAAAGAGGCTCCCATAGAGAAAGGTTTTATTTTTATCTCAAATTTTTGGACTTTGTGATGTTCAACTGAAGAGAAGGCATTTTTGAGATATAGGGGTCTTCTTAACAGCTATCCAAACGGCATAGGGAGATAATTCCTCAAGCCCGGAGGAAGCACACTTTTGGGGCTGTAAAATGAAGAGAGTTTCAGCCAATTGTCTTGGATCCTGTTTCTGACTGAAAATGGGTTTCTTTCAGCCCAACCCTGAGGAGCTGACAAAAAGAGTTTAGATAGTCCATAGAAGTGTGATGTGGAGGGAGAAGCAAGTAGGAGGCAGGTGCCAGAGGAGAAGACAGATTCAGGAACACAGGGCTTGGAAATCTCTCTTGGCTACCTCAGCCTTTGGCTCAGAAGGGAGGCCCATCTGTAGCTGGGGACCATCATTTCACGGCCACCCTGTCATCACAGGGGCAGGAAGTCTCCCTGAAGCAAGACCTCATTCCAAAGTGTGAATGGTCTGAAAGGCAGTGTTTCAACTTGAACCTCAACTAGGTTAGTCAGGGATTCAGACATGTTTACATGTCAGGACCACCGAAGAGTTGGACCCAAAAGATGTCTGTGTTCATAGACATAGAAGCCTCATCCCTGTAGCAGCTCAAAAGGCTGGGCTAGGAATGTGTGTCAGGGCAGAGTGGTTCCAAAGCTTTCAGGAGGATTGACACTCAAATGGCCTCTGGCCCAACTCTAGGGACAACTTCATTTTCCTGGGGAGAGCTACCTGTAAGTAGTGCCGAAAAGGCTACTTCACTGGCTCCTCTGTGTGACTCTAGGATGACAAGAGCACTTTACTTTGGGACTCACATAACGGCGACAATCACAAAAGTAGAAGAGATAATTTTCCCCATTTCAGTGGACAATGCAGCTGAACAGTATTGGCAAAGCAAACCAACTTTAGTGCCAGGCACCATCAGCAATCTGTGTGTATGCGTGAGCACATGTGCGCCTATGTGGCAGCTTTGAGGACATCACAAGGTAGAACTGGAGGGGATGAAAATGGCAGATGTTATGAGGTGGTTGAGAAGACTAAACTCATGAACACATGTGAGACAATTTGGGGGAACCCTCAAAAATGAAGTAGGGAGAATAGGTCCCCCACATTTTCTGGTGTGGGCAGAGATGAGCAAGCATTTGACAAATATCTGCAGAGTGTCTACCATGAGCCTTGGACGAGATAGACCTAGTCTCTGCCCTCTTGGAGCATCTGATCTGATGGGGAAAACCACAAGCAACCAAGATATTATGAGTGTAATAAATGTTACAAACAGGAAGGTAGAGCGTGCTACATGAGTGGATAAGCGGGTTACAGAGACTGATCTAGCTAGTGGTAGGACAAGGAAGGCTTCTCTGAAGAAGTAGGTTTGGAAGGGAGTACTTCTGGAGCTCTTGGGTGGACAGAGAGAAGCAAGAGGCACCAGGTCTATTACTGTCATCATGAGCCTTGGTGTGGCCTAAGAATCTTGGACCCTTATTGCATTTCCCAAGAGGTGTTCTCAGCTGACACTTAGCCCATTGACGTGGGACCCTGAACCTGTTGATCTTAGATGAGTCATCTCCAGTACCTGAGGCAGCCTCCCTGGCCTTCTGCTTCCCTGGAGTGACCTTTGATCAGCTAATTTGTCTGCGGGGGTAAGAAGGAAAGCAGTACTTGATAAAAGGCAACTACTGCCATAAGAGTAACCCCTCCCCAACTACCCCATTTTCAGGGCCCAGAGGAGAAATTTTCTGCACAGAATTCACAGACGTTTCTGCCAAGGGACAGTCTGAAAAACGGCAATAGCCTGAGGAAGCTGTTCAAACTCCATCCATTTTGACACTTGGCTGGATTAGCAAGCACCTCTTGCCTCGGAGAGTGGGAGCGTTTCCAGAATTAGTCCTCCCGCAGAAGGGGAGGTTGAACGAACAGGCATATTGTTTTTTCATAGCTGTCTTTCTTGTTAATGTTTGGTCCGCCAGCCATGCATTTTTGGAGTGTTACATAGGCTTACACTAAGCTTTCATCACAGAACAATTAGGACCAGCGTGGGGGAGGCCAGAGGGTCAGAGACAACAGATGGGCGTCCACTTAAGCAGGTTAGAAGTTCAGTTGCTACAAAGGAAAGAGACTCTTCTTTGGGGGAGTGAGAGGCTGGGAAGAAAGGGTCAGAATGGAAAGAAGACAGAGGACCTCTCCTTTCTGAGCTATCCCTGCTTGGTACCCTTTGGGACGAGTCTCTATACCTTAGGCAGTTGTTTAAATTTTCTATAAAGAAGCATCAGCAGTCTTGGCTAAATCAAGAAGCCAGAGGCCTGATGCCATACTAAAATAGCATCACTGCTGTGTTTTCCAGCTAAGGGATTACTCCTTGGTGAGCCAGAGAGCTCTGGAACATCGTTTGGAAGCAAAACCACATTTTTTCAGAAAAAAAAAAAAGTTTGTATGCAATGAAGTCTAGGTTTAACTCTTGAGGGCAATCAGTACAGGAACAGCCATAGGGTCTTTGCTGATGTGCTTCTGGGTGGAGGGTAAGTTTCCTTTTGGTAAAAGGTCAGCTAAGAGCATTGTCTCCCAGAAAGATTGTTTAATAGAATCAAAGTGCTGGTAAACCAAACAAAACCAAATCCATTGCCATCAAGTTGATTCCAGCTCATAGCAACACTATAGAAAAGAGTAGAGCTGCCTCATAGGGTTTCAAGGAGTGGCTGGTGGATTCAAACTGCCAGCCTTTTGGCTAGCAGCCATAGCTCTTAACCACTGCTCCACCAAGGCTCCAAAAGTGCTGGTAGTTGGTAGCAAAGGAGAAAAAGTAGGATCATGTGAGTTAGCCTTTACTGTACAACAAGCCACCCCCAACTAAGTGGCTTAAAACAACAACCATTTTATTTATTATGGTTCTATGGGTAATCACTTTGCTCTGAGTTCAGCTGGGTGGTTCTTCTGTTGGTTTTATCTAGGGCCATTCATCTGGCTTCAGTTATTTAGAAGCTCAAAATGAGTCTGGATAGTCTATGATGGCCTCACTTACTTTTCTAGCAATTGATGCTGGCTGTTGGCTGGTCCATCCATCTCCAGGAACCAGCCTTGGCTTCTTCTCTTGGTGGCTGTGTTCCAGAAGCAGTGAGAGAGGGAAAGGCTCAATGCACAAATGGTTTTCAAGTCTCTGCTTGTGTTATGTTTGTTGTCCTATCAGCCAAAGCAAATCACTTGGCCAAGCTCAGAGTCAATATGGGAGGGGACTACACAACAGCCTGGGCACAGGAAGGATGAGTCATTGGGAGCCATTACTGTAAATGTCAACCCACAAGAAGGAAGTAGATCTGAAGTGAGGTTGAATACCCTAGCCTAAGTGGGATCCAAACATGCGAGTCAGAGTCCATATGAGCTCAAGCAGAGGGGAAGAAAACTAGAGAATGGTCTTGTTGAGTGTTTGGAACAAGCCTGTTATTTCCTGGGGATGTTGAGGTAAGGAAACACTTGGTTTAGTAAGACTTGCATAACTCAAGTGGAGTCATGTTTAGTGGCTCATAAATTTTTGTAGCAGTCCCTCTTCCTTCCTTTCCCTCCATATTTACACATATATTCGTATAGATACAACCCGACATTCCCCAGATTCCTCCAACCTGTGAGAAAGAAGGGGGTGTAGCCACAGAGTCTAAACAGGAAACCAGACACCACCTCCACTATCTACAACAGAGGGAATTGGTTATACTGGTGATGGAGGAGCTGAGAGCCAAATAGGGAATGGTGAGGCAACTTGGAGATTAGTAACAGCAGAAGGCCATTGTTAACCTAAGGCTGGAAAGGCAAAGAGAGAAGGCCAAGTTATAGAGACCAGAGACCAAGGTCACCTGTTAGAAGCTAGAACCAGAATGGGTCTGCCTGGTGGGAGCTGGAACCACAAGGGAGACAGAGCCACAGCTGGAGAAGCTATCAAAGGCAGAGAGGGAATGAGAGCAGAACCTGGCTTCTCCCTTCCTGCCCAGCCCTTATCTCCTGCCAATGCCTCTCACTGGCTGAGCTCAGCCAGAAGCCTATTGGTACAGGGGCTCAGAAACACAGCCTACAGGGGGAAGCACTCCTATAATACAGAGCAGAATAGAGGAGGGTGAGGAATGGATCCAAGTTCAAAGAGGCCCATGCAAACACATCTACAGTAATAACTGGTATGTTACCCCTGTCTGATAAAAGGAGACTTCAATGTTCTGCAAAGTCTAATTGCTGATTTCTGTGTGTCTCTGGGAGTATCTCATGTGCACTCAAGAAAAGCTGTCCAGCTCTCCTCATTGATGTGGCATTTCCGAAGTCCATTGAGAAGAAGTGCCTCCCTCCCTGTTGCCTTGCCTAGGCTGCTCTCCTCTGCCACCTTGAGACTGCAAACACTTGATGTGCCAAGGTAGTATCATACATTTCTAAGGCCTCCACAAGTTAGAGCCATAGAATATTGAATATACCATAGACTGCCAGAAGAACAAACAAATCAGTCTTGGAGGAAGTACAGTTAGAATGTTCCTTAGAAGGAAGGATGATGAGGCTTTGATTTGCTTACATTGGACACATCATCAAGAAGACCAGTCCCTGAAGAAGGATATCATGGCTGGTAAAGTAGAGTATCGGTGAAAAAGAGCGAGACCCTCGATGAGTTGGATTGATACAGTGACTGCAACAATGGGCTCAAACATACCAAAGGTTGTGAGGATGGCACAGGACAAGGTAACATGTCATTGTGATATACAAAGGTGGCTGTGGGTCAGAGCCAGCTCAGTAGCAGCTAACAACAACAGTCCTCTCCAAAGCTGGAAGACGCCCTTTCCACTCTGTCATTCTCTTCATCACGTAGCCCTTCAGAAAACTAATTCATTTAGCTTCTTCCTGCAGCTCCTCCTGAGATACACACATCTGGGACCAGGCAGGGAAAAATGTCCAAGACAGACTCCCCTCTCCCCCATCTAGGAATATCTGACCAAACTATTCCCTCATTCTTCTTCCATGAGAACACCTTCCTGCAAATGCACTCCTGGAAGTTCAGCCATCTGTATATCAGACCTGTTCAGTCATACATGGATGAGTTCCAGATGAGTTCAAGCTGGGGCCACTGCTGTGGGTACACACTCATACACACATGTACACATCCGTGCACACGTAACAAGCCCTGGTGGTGCAATGGCTAAACCTTGGCTACTAACTGAGAGGAAAGGTTAATGATTCGAACTCACCTTGCTGCTCCATGGGAGAAAGGCTTGATGAGAAAGACCTGATGATCTGTTCCCATAAAGATTAGAGCCTAGAAAACCCTATGGGGCAGTTCTATTCCGTCACATGAGGTCACTATGAGTCGAAAATCAACTTGACAGCACCTAACAACAATGCACACAAATGTGCAAACACACTTTCACTGTTACTACCACAACCCCTACAAAAGTGTGCAAGAAATAATAAAAATTATTATTACCTTCAATGTGTCAAGTATTTTATACTTAATTTCTGTAATCCTGATGACAACTCCACAAGTAGACATAATTATTCTCATTTACAGATGAGAAAACTGAGGTGCACAAAGGGTTTGTGACCAGCCATAGGTTATACAGATAATAAGCAATGAGGTCAAGATGTTAAGTCAGGTCCGTATAATACTAAAGTCCATGCCCATCGCCTACCATGTTGCCTCTCAACATACATGTTGTTAGGTGCCATCGAGTTAGTTCCAAGTCATAATGACCATATATATATATATATACATACAACAGAATGAAACACTGCCAGGTCCTGTGCCATCCTCACAATCCTTGTTATGCTTGAGCCCATTGCTGCTGCCACTGTGTCAGTTCATCTCCTTGAGGGTCTTCCTCACTTTTGCTGACCTTCTACTTTACCAAGTATGATGTCCTTCTCCAGGGACTAATCCCTCCTCATAACAAAGTATGTGAGACATAGTCTCGCTATCCTTGCTTCTAAGGAACATTCTGGTTTTACTTCTTCCCAGATTCCTTTGTTCTTTTGCAGTCCATGGTATATTCGATATTCTTCACCAACACCGTCATTCAAAGGCATCAATTCATTGTCCAGCTTTTGCATGCATATAAGGCAATTGAAAACATGATGGTTTGGGTCAGGTGCAACTAAGTCGTCAAGGTGACATCTTTGCTTTTTTAATACTTTAAAGAGGTCTTTTGTAGCAGATTTGCCCAATGCAATGCATCGTTTGATCTCCCAAGAGCTGCTTCCATGGACGCTGACCGTGCATCCAAGCAAAATTAAATCCCTGACAACTCAACTTTCTCTCTGAGGTGCAATCCATACTGAAGGCTATAGTCTTTGATCTTCATCAGCAAGGGCCTCAAGTTCTTTGCCTTTCAGCAAGCAAGGTTGTACAATCTGTATAACGCAGGTTATTAATGAGTCTTCCTTCAGCTCTGATGCCGGGTTTTTCATATAATCCAGCTTCTCGAATTCTTTGATCAGCATATAGATTGAAGAAGTATGGTGAAAGGATATGACCCTGACACACACCTTTCCTCACTTTAAACCACGCAGTACCCCCTTGTTCTGTTCAAATGACTGCCTCTTGATCTATGTACTGGTTCCTCATGAGCACAATTAAGTGTTCTAGAATTCCCATTCTTCGCAATATTATCATAATTTGTTATGGATAGCAACCTATATGAGTGACATTTTATTCTTGTTTTGGCACAATTTCTTGCTTTCCTTAGGAGACTTGAGCAAGTGGTTTTTTCCAAGGCTTCTGGTACATTTCAGTATCAAAGAGTACCATCTTCTGTTGAGTGGTCCCTATTTGAGTTTAAGGACTATCTAAAAACAATTGTGATCAATGCACTATTTCATGCTTTTGTGTTGTTTTCCAAAGACATTTGTTGTTGGTGGTTTTTTTTTTTTTTTTTTTTTTTTAAGATAGGCATACCTGGAGATGATATAGCCTGGGGATCTAGAGGCTATATAGCATTGTGGTTGAGAACGGCAACTTTGGCATTGGACACAGCCTTGAGTAAGGAATTTTCCACGTGTACACAAAGCTGCGTTGTAGCTGGAAGTGAGGGTGATGCCAGCACAGGACTCAACAGCCAAGTCAGGCCAGGCCTGTGTAATCTTAGCAGCAATACAGATTTGGAGAGCAGGGAGAGTCAGAGGGAGGCAGAGAGATCAGTCATCTCACTGGTCCCTGTGAAAGGTGCCGGTGATGACTCTTCAGTTCTGGGACAAGGCTTCTTGTACCTTACGGGCAGGTGTGGGCAGCACAGCTGTTGGAGACAAGGCGTGTGTTCAGAGAATGACCGTTCTCCAGCCTCACCCCTGCAAGTCTTCTGGGCTGCCCACCCTGTGCTTGCTGATAACCAGGGTCCGGTCCTCAGGCCTGGGGCCTCAACTGCCTTGTTCACCTTTATTTATTTCAGGCACCTGCTCTTGGTAGGTGCTCAATAAACACTTGTTGAATGAATGAACAAGTCAAAGTGATCAATTTAAAAATCCATTATAAATTTCATCTGCACAAAATCTTTACTCCTATTCCATTTTCATGCAGTGCAAGGTCACAAATACCAACACATTTTACTTTTAAAATATTTTACAATGTTGCCTTAGTTTCCTAGTGCTGCTGTAACAGAAATGCCACAAGTGCATGGCTTTAAAGAACAGAAATTTATTTTTTTACAGTTCTGGAAGCTAAAAGCTCAAATCATTTTCTCGGCCATGTCAATTCTTTCCTTGTTAGGTAGTCTCGGGCTTTCCTTGGTTCCTTGGCTTGTAGACAATCCCCACATGATATCTGTCTTCCCTCATGTATGTGTGTGTGTCTCTGTGTCTATGCTGCTCTTTATATAACTCAGAAGTGGTTAGGTTTAGGACCCACCCCCACATGGGTATGACCTCAACTGAATGACTGATTGCATTACCTTAGGTTATATTATGGAAGATGATTACATTACATTACATATAAGGTAATTACATTACATTACATTACACTACCCTACACTATACTAGATTACATTACATTACATTAAAGAGACCTGGAGGCACAATGTTTAAGCTGCTCAGCAAAATGTTGGCAGTTTGAACCCACCAGTGACTCCTCAGGAGAAAAGACCTGTTGATCTGCCCCCATAAAGATTATAGCCTAGGGAAACTGGATGAGGCAGTTCTACTCTGTAACACATGGAGTTGCTATGAGTTAGAATCAACTCAACGGCACCTAACAACAACAACATTATATTACATTACATCCACAGTTACAAGGATTAGTATTCCAACACATAGTTTGGGAGGGCACAATTCAATCCATAACAAATATTAAGAAAACAATATTACAGAATGATTAGAAATTGAAGGAAATAAAAAAATTATTGTCATGCTGCATGTTTCCCTCGTGTCTTTGCTCAAGTACTTGTATAATTTTATCCATTTGAATTTATATGTATATTACGTTTTCTTTCTTGTGAATTTTTTTGCCGCAGGACATTGTATCCTAAGTATTTCTGTGCTGCCACCTAATCTACGTAATCATTTTGCGTCACCTCATAGCATACTCTCAAAGTGCTACACAAATTCAACTCCCCTGTCAGCAGTGTTCTTTCTCTGTGGACTATCTCTTCAGTGTACAATTGTGCAATAATTTCTTTCATCTTTTAGAGAAAACTCTTCCCATACATCTCCTTCTTGTCTCCACCCCATGTCTTTCCTTCCTTTCACAGCAAAACTTCTCTTGTATTGTCTGTCTCCCATTCACTGTCTCCCATCCTTCTCTCTTTTCTCTTGAACCAACTCCATTCAAGCTTTTGTTCCACCACTCCCTGAACTGCTCTTGTCAAGATCATCAATGACCTTCATAGGGTCATTGCTAAATGCTAAATCCTATGACCAATGCTAACTCCAATGGTCAGCTCTCAGATCTCATCTTACTTAACCTATCAACAGCATTTGGCATTGTTGTTCACTCCCTCTCTCGACTCTCTTTCTTCTCTTGAATTCCAGGAGAACTCACCTGGTTTTCCTTTTGTAACCCTGACTGCTCCTTCTCAGTGCTCTCAAACTCTGAATGTTGGCATGTTCCAGAGATGAGCCCACAGAGCACGCCTTTCCTCTGTCCACACTCATTCCCTTGTGAGGTCGTCTAGTTTCTGCTACCTGTGTGCCCTGAGGACTCCCCAGTTTTACACCTGCAGCCCAGACCATTCCTCTGGACTTCAGACTCTTAAAACCAAAAACCCACTGACATTGCCACTTGGATGACAAATGGGCATCACAACCTTATGTGTCCCCAAAAAAAAACTCCTGACCTTCCTCTCTAACCTTCTTCTTCCATAGTCTTCTCAGTAAATGGCAAGTCTGTCTTTCCAGTTGATGAGACCAAAACTCTTGGTATCATCTTTGATTCTTCTCTTTCTCATTCTACCTCCAATTTGTCAACAAATCCTGTTGGCTCTACCTAAAAAAATACATAAAATTGAATCACTTCTCATCCCCTCTACTGGTCAAAACCACCATCCTATTACACCTGATATCAAGACCACCCTTACTTCATCTAGTTTTGCCCCCTACAGTTAATTCGTAATGCAGCAGCCAGGGTGAGTTCTTGTTAGCACAAGTCATATTGCATTATTCAGAATGTCCCAATAGTGTACCACTGCACGCAGAACGAAAGCTAGTGCCCAGATAGTAGCCTGCAAGGCCTTCCACATCTGACGTCCCATACCTAGACCTAGTCAGCTGCTCTCCTCCTAGCTGATCCAGTCCACCTACATAGGGCTCTTTGCTGTTCCTCAAGTGTTATGCTTCTACCACAGGATCATTGAACTTGCTGATTTCTCGGCCTGGGACACTCTTTCCAAAGACTTCTGACCTTTTAACTTTTTCAGGTATGTGTTCAGATGTGAGACCTTTCCTAACCACCCTAGAGAAAATTTCAGCCCAACCCCCTGCTCATCCTATTCCACTTGCCTGCCTTAATTTTCTCCATAAACCTGAAGCCGTTGAGTCGATTTCAACTCATAACAACCCTATAGGACAGAGAAGAACTACCCCATAGGATTTCCAAGGCTGTAATCTTCACGGAAGCAGACTGCCACATCTTTCTTCCACTGAGCAGCTGGTGGGTTTAAACCACCAACCCTTCAATTAGCAGCTGAGTGTTTAATCATTGTGTCACCAGGGCTCCTCATTTTTCTCCATAGAACCTACTATATAATTTACTTACGTGTTTTTGTATTGAGCCTGTTCTCACTAAACTATAAGGCCCTGAGGGCAGAAATTTTTATCTTTGTCTTGTCCACTGCTGTATAACCAATAGGAGCCCTGGTGGCTCAATGGTTAAGCACTCAGTTGTTAACAGAAATGTTGGCAGTTCGAACCCACCCAACGTCTCCATGGGAGAAAGACCTAGTGATCTGCTTCCATAAAGGTCACAGTCTAACTGCTCTAACAGAGATGAAAACAGAGAGTCCCAGACAGAGCAGGAGAAAAATATAGAATAAAATTCAAATTCACCAAAAAAAGACCAGACTTCCTTGTCTGGCAGAGACTAGAAGAACTCCCGAGACATGACCCCTGGATACTCTGCTAACTCAGAACTGAAACCACTTTCAAAGCCCAATTTTCTTTTTTTTTTAATTAATTAATTGTATTATACTTTAGATGAAGGTTTACAGAACAAACTAGTTTCTCATCAAACAGTTAGTATACACGTTGTTGTACGACATTGGTTAACAACCTCACAACATGTCAACACTCTCCCTTCTCAACACTGGGTTCCCTATCACCAGCTTTCCTGTTCCCTCCTGCTTTCCAGTCCCTGCTCCAGGGCTGGTGCACCCCTTTAGTCTTGTTTTGTTCCATGGGCCTGTTCAATCCTTGGCTGAAGGGTGAACCTCAGAAGTGACCTCATTACTGAGCTGAAAGAGTGTTTGGGGGCCATACTCTCAGGGTTTCTCCAGTCTCTGTCAGGCCAGCAAGTCTGGTCTTTGTTTTCGAGTTAGAATTTTGTTCTGCGTTTTTCTCCAGCTCTGTCTGGGACCCTCTATTGTGATCCCCATCAGAGCAGGCAGTGGTGGTAGCTGGGCACCATCTCGTTATACTGGACTCAGCCTGGTGGAGGCTGTGGTAGATGTGATCCATTAGCCCTTTGGACTAATCTTTCCCTCGTATCTTTAGCTTTCTTCATTTTCCCTTGCTCCTGAAGAGGCGAGACCAGTGGAGTATCCTAGATGGCCACTCACAGGCCACAGCCCACTTTTCAGACAAAGATGAGACAGGCCTATAAGACAAACAATAGCACACATGAGGAATATGCTTCTTATCCAATCAAAGGTATGAGACCAAATGGGCAGCTCCTGCCCAAAAGCAAGACATGAAATCAGAAAGGGACAGGAACTGGGCAAATGGACACAGGGAGCCCAAGGTAGAGAGGGGGAGTGTGCTGTCACATTGGAGGGATTGCAACCAATGTCACAAAAAAAAAAAAGTGTATAAATTTTTGAATGAGAAATTAACCTGAGCTATAAACTTTCACCTAAAGCACAATAAAGTTAAAAAAAAAAAAAAAAAAGATTATACCCTAGAAAACCTTATGGGGCAGTTGTACTCTGTCCTGTAGTGTCACTATGAGTTGAAATTGACTTGACAATACCTAACAACAGCAACATACACCCGGAGCTAAGAACATGTCTGACACATAGTATTTACGGAATGAATTATTCTGGGATCTAGCATCTAAGAATTGCAAGTCTCACCCATGGGACATGAGAAAGCAGTGCATAATGACAAAGAGCGTGGCCTGCCTCTGTGTGTCTATTGTTGGTAATCAGACTACCTACCTTCATCTGTTCTCTTGACACAGCTCTGAGCCCCTGGAGGGTGAAGCTGGTGTTTTATCATCCCTGACCATGGAGGCCATGGTTGCTGCCACCCAGCACAGGGCCTGTAGCAGAGGAGTTGCTCATGAAATTTTTGAGTTAATTAAAAAAGCAAGGAAAGGACTCCTGAAAATAGAGTCTGGAAGTGGCCATGACCAGCTTTCTCTGTTTCTCAGTTCTGCCTTGGGCCAGCTATGTACTAAATTTATTCACTTATTTACTCCATCAGTCAACAGATGCAACTTTGGAAAATCATGGGATTGTTTTTATTACCAACAGCATTTCTCCAAAAGAAAATGAAAAGGCCTACTCCTCTAATGTTTTCCCCGAAATCGTTTTTGTTCCAAATAGAAACTTTCATGTCCCCATCCAATCAGCACAAATCCCAAACACGCTGTCTGGCCAAGCCCAGGGCCGTTTTAGCTCACCGTGCCCTGCTTCAGAATTTTGGAGAGTTTTCCCTGAAGAAAGCTCTCCTCCACCCCTTAAGTGTGCTGTCTATGCCTCACCACCCCCAGCAGATGTGTGGTCACACGCAATTAGGTGGGTGCAGGCCATTAGTGGACAGACAGCATGAAGTATGCACCAGTGGGCCAAGAAGCAATCAGTGGACACCCTAGCACAGTGAGATGATTGTGCTCGCCCCAGCCAGGCCCCTGAACTCGTGCAGAAGGCTGACCTCACTTGCTTTCTTCTTCAGTGCTAACCTTCCAGTTAAGAAGCCCTGGTGGCACAGTGGGTAAGCTCTCAGCTACTAACCAAAAGGTCAGCAATTGGAACCCACCATCTGTTCCGTGGGAGAAAGATGGGGCAGTCTGCTTCTGTACAGATTTACAGCCTTGGAAACACTATGGGGCCGTTCTACTCTGTCCTATAGGGTCATTGCGAGTCGGAATTGACTTGACTGCAATGGGTTAGGGTTAACTGTCCAGTTAGCGTTATAATCTGTGCTTTAGGCAGGAGACAAGAGAGACTGAGAAGTGCATCCTGCCAATGAATAAGGGGCATTGCCCTTCATGACCACTAACATCCTGCCACGTTTTTGGTTGTCAGACGCCTGAGTGTGATTGTTATAAGAAGCTCAGAAGCAGTAGATATGTTGGTCGACACCTCCTACTTAGATCGAGGGCGATTGACTCCATAGTTCAAGTCTCTGTCTGGAGGAAGAATTGATTTCAGAGGAAAGCAAACTTGCCGTCTTCATACCAGCTCTGTCTTCATCCAGAGGGACCCATTCCAACCGTGCTTTTGGTCTGTGCCCATTAGTTTTTTGGGTTTATTCTGAATTGTCATATTTTGCATAGAAGGTGTGCAGTAGTAGTTATAATTGTATAAGTAAAAAGGAACGAACTGCTGATACATGCGACAACATGGGTGAAACTTTAGTGCATCACGCTAAATCAGTGATTCTCATCCAGGGGTGATTTTGCCCCCACCCCAGGGGATACTTGGCAATGTCTGAAGACATTTTTGGTTGTGACAACTGGGGAGAGTGGTGTTATGAGGTAGAGGCCATGGTTGCTGCTAAGCATCCTACAATGCACAGGACAGCTCGCTACCACAAAGAATTATCTGGCCCAGAATTTCAATAGCGCCAAGGTTGAAAAACATGGTGCTAAGTGAAAGAAAAAGCCAGACTCAAAAGGCTATATACTGTATAATTCCACTTAAATGACATTCTGAAAAAGGCAAACTACAGAGACAGAAAATAGATCAGTGGTTGCCAGGGGCTGGGGATGGGAGGAAGGGATTGACTTCAAAGGGGACAAGGGGATTCGGGGAGTAATGGAAAGGTTCTCCATCTTGATTGTGGTGGTGGTTACACCTATGTATATGTTTGTCAAAATTTACAGAACTGTGCACTAAAAAGGGTGATTTTTACTATATGTAAGTGATACCTTTAAAAAAAACCCAGTTCTATTTGAACCTGAGCAATTCTAAATAAGTTAAACCATAAAAAAAAAAAAAAAGAAGTCACCAAAAAACTGGGAAACAGAGGTGAGAGCTGGTAAGAAACAGGGAAACGTAAGCTTTCTGTTTGCTAGTTCTCCAAAACTGAATTACTGATTTCACCTCACCTTGTAACTTACTCCTATCTTAGCAAATGGCAACATATTCCAAGTTAATTTTGTTGTTGTTGTTGCCCCACACTTTTTCAAAAACAGCTTTATTGAGGTATAATTGACATGCAATGATGCAATGAATTGCACAAGCTTAAAGCATAGATTTGGTAAGTTTTGACATCTTGACATACCTGTCAAACCATTGTCACAATCAGAAGGAACATATCCATTCTCCTGAAAAGTTTCCTGATACGCTTTTGTAATCCTTCCCTCCCACTCCACACTAAAAAACAATGACAATACTTATCTCATGGTGGTGTAGTGGTTAAGAGCTCAGGCTGCTAACCAAAAGGTCAGCAGATCAAATCCACCAGCCTCGCCTTGGAAACCTTATGAACAGTTCTACCCTGTCCTATAAGGTTGCTATGTGTTGGAATCAACTTGATGACAACGGGTTTGGTTTTTGGGTATCTCACAGTGTTGTGAGAATTTAAATAAGACACAAGTATAGAGAGAAGCTTGTTATACACTTCACTGTCTTTCTTTAGCCATTGTATTGTGAAAAAAAACCTGAGCTAAACAGCAGAAGACTCAGATTCCGTGCCCAGATTTACTGCTTTTTCTTGGGCTTGGAGGTGGGGGTGAGTAGTGAGGATTAAATAAATGCCAGAAGCAATGAAAATGTGCTTAATAAATGCTTGTTGAATGAATGAATGCACCAGAATGAATTAATGACTAGAAAAACCTAGCTTTAGAAACATGAGCAAGAACAAAGTGCAAAAATCTAGATAAACAAAGGACGTTACACAGTCTAGTAGCACTCAATACAAGTGCACTTTAAACTTAAATATTTCTCAGATGACATTTACTTTCTTTCCCACAAAACACACACTTCTTTCCGAAATCCTTAAAGTAGTGGCTGGTTCCACTGATGGCTTAGTCCCCCAAACCAGAAACCTCAGACTTATCCTCAGCTTCCCACTCTCCCTCAACTTCACAGTCAATTCCACGGACACTTGATGTTCTTGTCTCCTCTTCATCTCCATGGCGATGGGCAAGTTCTAGCTCTCATCAGATCTCCTGTGGTCTATTTCAGTAACCTTCTAATGGGCCTCCCACCTCTTCTTCTCTGCAGCCTAAAATCTTACTAAAACATCATGTTTTTTTGGTTTGTTTGTTTTTTCTCCTGCTTTAAATCTCTGCTACCTCTCCGTTATGCCAAGATGAAGTCCTACCTCTACAGGTACGAAACTTTTCATTACCTGTACTAAGTTGACCTTGGCTGTCCCTCCTCACTCCTCCATCCACACCTGAAGTTTCAGCCACACCAATATGTTCATCTCTATCTGAATATACAACAGTCTTTCTTAGCCCTGTGTCTTTTTCACATGTTCTCTCTGGCTGGGGGTTCAGTCCAGAGACATTCTCCACCTCTCTTTCTGAAGAACTTCAAGACTTATCTCAAATTTCCTTTCCTAATTTAATCAAAGAGAGGTAGCCATGCCCTCCTATACAAAAAAAAAAAAGAATTGTGGCTTTTAACTCAGTTCTGACTCATGGCGACCCCATGTGCTACAGAGTAGAATGGCACTCTGTAGGGTGATCTTTCAGAATAGATTGCCAGGCCTTTCTTCCGAAGCACCTTTGGGTGGGTTCGAACCACTAACCTTTCAGTTAGGAGTAAGTGCTTAACCATTTGCCTCACCCAAGGACTTCTTCAGCACCACTCTCTTATAGTTCTTACCGCATTGATTGACAACTATTTGTCTCATTGTCTATCTTTCTTATTAAACTACAATTTAGCAAAAAGGGAGCTTACAGCGTTCATCTTTCTCCTCCTGACATCATATCTAGTCCACTATAAGAGCTCCATAAATATTTGAGAACAAATAGCTTGAAGACTTCTTCTGAAATCTTCAGGTCCAACCTCTGTGGGGACTCATGGAATTTTATTCATCAGCACTGGCTTTTACTGTCCGCTGGTTCCAGGGAAAAGACCCAACATGGAGATCTGACCTTAGACATACTTTCTGGTTGCCACAGGGTTCTTAGTTTGTTGGGGTCACTGAGGAGGTAACTCACCTGGTCAAACGTTCTGAAATGCAACCCTTTTTCACTCTGTCACTCATCTACCTACACAGTCCTGATGGGAAGACTCCAGCCAGCTGGTCTCTTTGATACCTTCCACCTGGCATACTCATTCCTTTCTACTTGTGCCCAAAGCTGAGGACCTGGGGAAGAGAGTGAACTTAAGAGTTGGAATGAGCTCTCATGTCAGAATCTAAAAGCATTTTTCTTAGTTTTTCTAAGAGCCACTGTCTTCGAGAGGCAATGAATTTAATAGGGGAGAGCCAAAGGAAACCTAAAGACCATCTTCAGTTCCCCAGCCACCCACCTCCTCCTCCTCATCGTCCTGGCTTCACTCCCTGCCCACCGGCTCTACCTTTCCTTCCAAATAGCCCAGTGCGTGCTCTGGGCCCTTTTCTTGCTCTCGGAAAGGAAAGAGCCTCTCTCATCCACCCCGGGTGATGTGTCCAGTGCATAAAACCAAAAAACCAAACCCAGTCGATTCCAACTCATAGCGACCCTGTAGGACAGAGTGGAACTGCCCCACAGAGTTTCTAAGGAGCGCCTGGAGGATTTGAACTGCTGACCCTTTGGTTAGCAGCTGTAGCACTTAACCACTACGCCACGAGGGTGTCCAGTGCATGGTAGCCATTTATTCATCCGTTCGTTCATTTACTTAATAATATTCCATCTTGTTCATCCATTCGTTCATTTACTTAATAGATCTTCCATTTTCCACACTGGAGGAATCCAGGTGTTTGCTTACATTTGAGAGGGGAGAAACACAGGGGCCCACCCCCTTCCCTAACCCGAGAACCATACATGTGTCCCTGTGTACACACACATACTTTTGAAGAAATTCCAGTCACTTCCTAATAAAGTTCAAGTGGTGTATTCCAGCCCACTCTGAGTCCAGAGTGTGTCAGGAGTTTTTGTTTGTCTTTTTGGTGATGAAATATATATATATAACCAAAAATGTGTCATTTTAACCATTTTCAAGTGTTTAATTTAGTGGTATTAATGATATTCACAGTGTTGTGCAACCATGTTATTGTTGTTAGCTGCTGTCGATTTGATTCTGACTCACGGCAACCTCGTGTGTGGAGTAGAACTGCTCCATAGGCTTTCCCAGGCCTGTCTTCCGAGAAGCCTTTGAGTGGATTCAAACTGCCAACCTTTCCGTAGTCCAGTGCTTAACCATTTGCACCACCCATGGCCTCCAAAATGGAGTTTAGGAGAGACTGAGAACCAAAACCAAACCAGCTGCCGTTGAGTCAATTCCTACTCATGGCGACCCCATGTGTTAGAGTAGAACTGTGCTTCGTGGGGTTTTCAATGGCTGATTTTTTAGGCAGTAGACAGGACTTTCTTCAGAGGTGCGTCTGGGTGGACTCAAACCGCCTACCTATTGGTTAGCAACTGAGCTCATTAATTGTTTGTCTACTCAAGGACCTTAGGAGAATTAGGTAGAAAGTAAGGAGTGAGAACAGGCAATTGAAGTGGGGAGCAGAAAGATGGGGCCGGGGGCAAAGAAGAGGTAGAGTCAGGAGACGTTGTTGACTGTTTTTTTTTTTTTTTTTTTTTCTGTTTTTGTTTTAGGATTGGAGAAATAACAGCAGGTCAGTGTAAGGATGGGACTGAACGAGGGAGGGAGTGACTGAATGCAGATAAGGGTCAGAGAGGGTTCGCTGTCCTGTGGGAGAGGTCTGAGCAGGAGCAGGTTTATAAACCTAAAGAGGATCCCAGGAGATGGACGATAGCTTCAGGGAGAGCAGATAACAGAGGGGCCAGGGGCCGATCCCCCACCATCCTCTCTGCTCCAGTGGCGGTCTGTGCCCTACCCTCTTCCTGACACCAGAATCTGGCTTTCCCAATAGCTGCTTTGCCTGGAGCCCAATTAAGGCAAAGATACAAATGTGCCCGGCGTGGCCCCATGAAGTCTGGCCTCAGGGCTGCAACCCATTTGGAAAACGTTTTAATTTCATTTGTGTGTTTTTTCAATTTGATTATTAAGTGCTGTTTGCACATGGACGGGGGAAGGCCTGTTTTCATTCGCCGATCCCCCTTCCTCCCTGGCCTACGTGCCTCCCTGGTGAGTAATGGGGAGGCTGCTTTTCTGGAACATAAGGGAAGACTTCCAGCAAATTGCAAAAGCATGTTCCTGCCTTGAAAAATCCTTTCACACTTCTTTTTTAACTCCGTTTGTAAAGTTCAAGAAAAGCCTCCATAAAAGTACTTTAAGAGGCCTTAACTTTCTTTGTTCTCCATTTCTTTTTCTGTCTTAAGGGGGTCTGTAATTTAATGGGATAATAAACAAAACACAAATCCAGAGCGGTGAGCGGTGTGATGTAGCCGGTGAAGAAAACTTTAGAAATGTCAGAGGTTTGCAGGTTGGAGGTGCCGGGGAGGGGGATTTTCCAACTTCCTTTCCAGGAGATGACAGGCTAGCACCCATTTTCTCCCCCTTAATCTCCATAGATTTCTGTCTAAAGATATTTACATTTAACACAGGCCCAGAGCAGCGGGGCTGACAGAAACAGCAAAGCCATAAAGGCTCAAGTAGAGCAGCAAATCCTTTTAGGTACATTTCAGGGGCCTGAAAAAATAAGGAGAGGAGATAAGGAATAAGAACAGCTGTTGCCAAGGATTTGCAAAGAAGGTTCTCACCTGCAGGCCAGAGTGGGGACTTATCAAGGCAGAGAAATGCAGACAGTCCTTAAAGGGGATCTGTGGCTATATAAGGAGCTTCCCTCTGCAGAGAGGGGTGTCTGTCCTGCTTTAGGTCATTGTCAGACCAGGAGGCTTTCTGAATATGGGCAGGGGAGGAAGGAGCAGAGAGGTAGGGGCCTCTGATGCTCAGTGACTGTTCTGGAGGCATTGCAGGGGCAGCCGGGCCAAGGGCTATGGGGGGCTCAGTGGGCAGTGCCCAAGGACTGGGGCCCTTGTCTTAGCCCGTTATTGGTCTAGTCCCTTTTCCCAGTGTCTGAGTCTGCCTGGTGCTGAGCATCTGATGTATCTATCTTTAGCGTCTTGGCTCCAGAGCTGGCCGAGTAAAAGCGGTGCCCCCTCCCATTTCTCTGCCTATAGCACCCACTTCACTCCTGGCTATGCTTCACCTCATTTTCCTCTCTCACACCACTGGAAAGTACTCTCAAGAGAGGATTGAGAACACAACTCTGAGATAGACAAAGATTTATTTCCTGGGGCGGGAATGATGAAGAATAGATGGTCTCCCTGCCCCCAAAGTCCTGGGTCTTGGTTGTAGAGTAGAACCTGCGAAAGCCCGAACCTGTGTAAGACAGAGACCCGTCAGAGAAGGAAAACTCAAATATTTCCCACTAACAGAGAGCAATAGGAAAGTGGTAAGTTGCACACTGTCAAAGGCAGAAAACTTTCAAAGCCTGGAAAAACAAGGCAGTCGCATCGAGTTCAGGCTCTCCAAGGTTTCACTAATATACCTTGGCTCTGAAGGCTGCTGTTCTCCTCCTTCCTTCCTAATTCAATAACAGCCCTGAGAGGGCGGCGACCCAGCTGTAATTAAAGGTGTCTGCCCAGAGTTCTGGGACGCTCCATTAGGGCCTGTGCTCAGTTACCCAGCACTGGTCATGTAAGTGACAGGCAGAAAACCAAAAACCCAGCCTGTTGCTGTCAAGTTGATTCTGACTCAGAGCGGCTCCATGTGTTAAGAGCAGAACTGAGCTCCACTGGGTTTTCTCGGCTGTAATCTTTATGGAGAGGTGTCTGGATGGCACAAACAGTTTGTGCTTGGCTACTAACCAAAAGGTTGGTGGTTTAAACCCACCTAGCAGCACCACGGAAGAAAGACCTGATAATCTGCTTCCATAAAGATTACAGCCAAGAAAGCCTTATCGAGCTCAGTTCTTCCTTATAACACATGGGGTCACCATGAGTGGGAATCGACTCAGCGGCAATGTATTTGGTTTTTGTTGGCTTAAGCTTTACAGAAGCAGGTTGCCAGGTCTTTCTTCCGTGGCACTGCTGGGTGGGATTGACTCACTAACCTTTTGATTAGTAGTAGATTGTAAACCGTTTGCACCACCTTTGACAGGCAGAAGTGAGCCTGAAATCTCCCTGCACCTTGGGCACCCCATCTGCCACAGAGAGAGACCGGGGAGCCCCCCCTCTAACTGATTTCTTTTTTTCCAACTGGAAGCTGTCCTGGGAAGCCTGTTGCTCTGCATGCCTTGCTCCTGGCCCGAACCCTGCCTGCCTTTTTCTCTGCCTTCTCCCCAGCTGGCCCAGTTGTCTCCTCTCTGTTCCGCCTTCTCCTCGCCCTCTCTGTCTTTCTCTTCCTCTTTCTGCCCCTCTGATCTTCGAATTCCCCCTCTCCTTCCTACACCCGTCGGCAGAGGGCCAGGGAGTAATCAGGAGCTGGCTTCGGTGGCTTCAAGCTTGGCATGGGTTTCATGCTGGTGTGGTTTCCCCAAAGGTCCCTCATCACACTCCAGACTTGGTTTTTTCCCAGAAACCCCCTCGCAGGCACTCAGGGGAGAGTTGGTTGATAGCCGTGTCTTTCTTTGTGGCAGCCCTAAGAATAATCTCAGCCAGACACCCTCCTTCCTCCAACACTGAATCTATATTTATCTCCATTTTACAAATGAGGAAACCGAGGCTCACAGAGGTAAAGTAACTTGTTCTCTGGAGCTTCTGCTGCTGTGATTGTACTTTACTACAGGAGCCCTGGTGGCGCTGTGGTTAAGAGCTATGGTGAGCTATGGCTGCTAATCAAGAGGTCGGCAGTTCAAATCTGGTAGCCACTCCTCGGGAACCCTATGAGGCAGTTCTACTCCGTCCTAGACGGTTGCTCTGAGTCGGAATCCACTTGATGGCAATGGGTTTGGTTTGGTTTTAGGAAGTACCAGAGGCTGCCCTGGGTGGTGTAAACGGTTAAGCACTCAACCACTAGCCAGAAAACTGGCAGTTCAAACTCACACAGAGGCACTTCAGAAGACAAGCCTGGCAATCTGCTTTTGAAAGATCACTACCTTAAAGACCCCATGGAGCGATTTCACTCTGCACACACATGGCCAATACGAGTTGGAATCAACTCAAAAGCAACTCACAACAATAAGGAAGTATAGTACTCCCCAGATGGGGCAAGTGGTTAAGTGCTCAGCTACTAACTCGAAGGTTAGCGGTTTGTCCCCATCCAGGGGTGCCTTGGAAGAAAGGCCTGGAGATCTGCTTCTGAAAAACCAGCCCTTGGAAACCCTATGGAGCAGAGCTCTACTCTGAAAAAGTGGGGTCACCATGAATCAAAATGAAATCGAGGACAACTGGTTTCTTTTTAAGGAGGTACAATTGTACCTCACTTGCTAAATGCATCTAATTCCATCTCCTTCTAAGGAACAATCTGGTGGACACGGTTACACCAGGGTTGAGAACCCTCAGTTCTCTGACCCCCTCAACTTCTGCATGCCCTCACTGAGACACCCAGCTTCCTCATGCTTCCAACTGCCCTTCCACCCATGCCAATTTATCCTAAGCTTGATCCATGCTTTGGATCTTTCCATCTCTGCCAGAACCAGCTGAGCATGAGTGAGCAAGATGGTTTCAGTTTTGACCCAGCTCCCAGCTCAAGCTTCCCTTACCAGCCACTTGAACGCACAGTACATTTGTATGTGCTTGCCATGAGATTGGTTCAGCATGGCAACACCGAAACTGTCAGCCCCTTTGCAGCCAGTCAGCTTCCTCGATTAACTCAGGAGTATGGAGAACCTCATAAGGAAGCTTTATTAAATGCAAAGAAGATCGCCACTTTCAAACGTGCCTGTGGAGAAGCCTGAGCCAGCTCCTCATGATTATTCATCTGAACTAACTGGTCCTTTGCAGGAAGATGAGTGAAAGCAGAGCTTGTTCCCACAGCCAGGAGAAGCCGCCCCCCAACCCTCCTTTGGCCCCCGGAAGGTTCTTTTTAGGGCATGCTGGTTTTTACAAATGCCGAAGGCTGTTTCCTCTCTGAGCTGAAGGACTTGGCTGAGCGATGGCCACACAGCCAGACACACTGCACTACATGGTTAGGAGGAGTGTTTATGGGGTTCACCGCTAATGGCTCGCATTTATGGAGCATTGTGGAGTAGCTGAGTGGGGCCAGCTAGGCCAGGACACCAGTGCCATCAAGGAGGCCTGGGCTCTGCAGCTGGCCACACACACAGGCATCCCTGTGCAGTGGCAGCTGCCACTGGACAGTTCCGTTAAAGGCTTCTGGACGAATCCGAGGCTCCCTGGAATTCAGGCCTTTCAGTGCTAGCAATGCCCTGACAACGATGGCTCTGCTGAGGAAGCTGTGGACCAGACTATTGGATGAGGCTTGTAATAAAAATTATTAGAGTTATAAGAATAAAAGTTAACATTTATTGGGTGTTTGCCTCATGCCAGACATTGAGGAAAGCACGCGCATGCCTTTTTTTTTTTTTTTCTATTTAATCCTCACAACAAGCCTAAGAGGTTGCTCCCATTTTTTATGAAATCATTGTACAGAAGAGGAAGAAGGCTCAGAGAAATAAAGTATCTTGCTCAAGTCACACAGCTGGGCTTTGAACGCTGGTGGTCTCACTCCAGAGCCCAGTGGCCTAGAGGTAGAAAAGTGAATTCTAGACATTCACTCACATCATTTTAAATCACAGTTAAGTCAGGATGACAAAGCGGTTAAGACAAGCCTGTTGGTATTCTAAAGGACTAGGTTTGAACTCTAGCTCTGCCACTTACCAGTTCCTTAAAGCCCTTAAGCCTCAGTTTCCTCACTAAAAATGGGGATAGTGATAACATCTACCACCTGATCAAGTGACATATTGCATTGGGCAAATCTGCTGCAAAAGATCTCTTTAAAGTGTTAAAAAGCAAAGACGTCACCTTAAAGACTAAAATGTACCTGGCCCAAGCCATGGTGTTTCAGTTGTCTTACGTGAATGTGAAAGCTGGACAATGAATAAGGAAGACCAAAGAAGAATTGACGCCGAATTTTGGTGTTGGTGAAGAGTATTGAATATATCATGGGCTGCCAAAAAACGAACAAATCTGTCTTGGAAGAAGTATAGATAGTATGCTCCTTAGAAGCAAGGGCAAGACTGCGTCTCACATACTTTGGACATGTTGTCAGGAGGGATCAGTCCCTGGAGAAGGACATCATGCTTGGCAAAGTACAGGGTCAGCAAAAAAGAGGAAGACCCTTGATGAGATGGATGGACACAGTGGCTGCAACAATGAGCTCAAACATAACAATTGCGAGGACTGTACAGGACCAGGCAGTGTTTTGTTCTGTTGTACAACAACAACTAGAATTGTAGAATGCCCACCACGGAATACGCCCCCGATAAATGTATAACAATGCACACCCATGCCACATCCCTGAGGTCAGTGGAATGGTGGATCTGAGCATTGCTGCTGTTTTGAGCTGCCATCGAGCTGGCCCCCACCTCATGGCAACCGCAGGCACAACAGAAGGAAACATTGTTTGGTCTTTTGTCATCAGTCCATTGTGATCCATAGGCTTTTCAGTGGCTGATTTTTGGAAGTAAATCACCAGGCTTTTCTTCCTAGTCCATCTTAGTCTGAAAGCGCCACAGAAACCTGTTCAGCATCATAGCAACACACATGCATCCACTGACAGATGGGTGGTGGCTATGCATGAGGTGTATTGGCTGGGAATCGAACTCAGGTCTCCCACATGGAAGGCAGGAATTCTATGACTGAACCATTAATGCCCAGATCTGAGTATAGACCCTGGAAACAGGAGCCTTGTGATGGATTTCTTCTGTGGCTCACTTTCCATTTGTGAACGCTTAGATATGTCATACAACTGTCGTGATCCCCAGTTTTCTCATCAGTGGAATGGGGGCAATCATAGGTCCGACCTCACGAAGTGGGACGTGAGGAACGGAGGAGCTAGATATGTGCAAACACAGTTTGCCTCTTCTGAGGCACTACAGAAATGCTACTTGTTGTCTTTGGAAACTCTGGCTGGATTTCTTCCTTTGGAGCACAGCAGCCTTGCACATTTTGTGTAGTTATGAGCAGTGAAGGAAATCGAAACCCAACATTCAAAGTTCTTATGCACTCCAGGGGGAAGATGCGACCAACAAAAATAAAACATTCATTAAAAACACAAATGACATGTCCACATACACATACTTGCAGATAATCACTTACAGCCGTGCGGAGATGTTTGTGCAGGCTGCGGGATTTTGCTGGAGTTCTTGCGGTGACTTATCCTGCATCTGGGGAGGTTTCTGGAGGTATGGGGTTGAGGGTGGAGAAAGGAGTGGGAACTTGGATTCATTTCATTCTCATCTTGTCTCCCCTGCACCGGCACGGAGTCGGTGCTCCATGCTGCTTACAGAACCAGAACAGGAAGTGGGAAAAGAAACACTAAGCAGGGGAAGTAAGCCGTGTGGAGGTGACTCAGAGGGAGAGCAGGCGCTCCTCTACGTGCTGAAGGCATGAGTTTATTTTCTTTAGCCTTTTCTGCCAGGGCTTGGCCTATGATATGCCTGGAGGGCCAGTTATCCTTTAGAAGAAAAAAAGAGAAAGAGAGGCAGCGCTTGACTTACGCAGTGTTGTTATACCCCACCTTCATGCATATTTTATACACACAAACCACTCCTAAAATTGTAACTCAGGATGAGGCAGCAGAAAACTTACAGAACAGACGCTTAGGGGTTGCCCCCCACAGATCTGTTCTCTCCTTCCTTGCTCCTTCTTGTTAGTTGCGTAGAGTCAAGTCAGCGCTCTGACTCATGGCAGCCCCACGCACAATGGAGAAAGAAGCTGCCCAGTCCAGCACCATCCCCGTGGTCAGTTGCGGATCAGACGGTGGTGCTCCATAGGGTTTTCTCTGGCTGATTTTCAGAAGTAGATCGCCAGACCTTTTGTCTTAGTCTGTCATAGTCTAGAAGCTTTGCTGAAACCTGTTCCACATCCTCGCAACACGCAAGCCTCCACTGACATGCGGGTCAGCAGCAGCACATGAGGCGTGTTGGCCGGGAACTGAACCAGGGTTCTCCTGCATGGAAATTGAGAATTCTTCTACTGAACCACCACGGCCCCCCGCCTTGCTTACAGCCCCCCGACTCTGTTCAGGGGCCACTCTACAAGGACAGTTATTCCAGTGGTTTTGAAAGGTATTAGCTTGAGGAGGCTGAACTCACTGTCTCAGAATCCCCTTTCCTGTGTTATTTAATTGGGTCACAGGAGATATTTTCACATGAGATTTGGAAGGTAAATGTGAAGTTTGGAAAGAATGGTGGCTGGGCCTGCGACTGCTTCACCTTTGACTGGATCCTCCTTCAGCTTCTCCAACTTCTCAGCCAGATCCGCGTTCAGCTCAGTAATGGAAGGACCAGCTTCTCCTGCAGGACATTAAGGTTGGAGGCAGTGAGAATTGGCACAGGCTCCAGTCCATTCTGTGGGGTATAGCTTATGCTCATGAGTTTCAGCTTGTCCTTGCTCTCGTCCCACTTTATATCCATCTTCCCTTCCCCACTGCCTGCCCTGTGGACTGCAAACCACAGCATCAGACGAAAAGACAACAACCCTATTGTCTTCATTTCCTAGTGTTGTTGTAACACAAATACCACAAAGGGGTGGCTTTAAAGAACAGAAATTTATTTTCTCACTGTTCTGGAAGCTAAATCAGAGTAAAGTCCAAATCAGAGCCTCGGCCATATTGATTCCTTCCTTGACAGTGGGCTGGACGTTCCTTAACTCCTTGACCTTCCTTGGTTTGTAGACAATCGTCACGTGCCATCTGTCTTGCCCTATGTGTGTGTGACTCTGTGTATTCTAGTCTTCTTATAACTTAGAAGTATCACGTGTAGTATCCACCCTACACCCACCTCATTAGTGCAGCAAAAGAAAATCCCTATTTCTAAACAGGATTATATCCACAGGTAAAGGGCCAAGAATTCAACAGGGATGAAGGTATAGTCTGAGTTGAGTTTTCCATTATTTGCATCCTAGTGATACTCCTGATTACCATAATGTCATAATTATAGTTTTAGTCTATGTTTCCTTAGGTTATATATTATAATATGTAATAGAATATATACATATGGAGGGCACAATTCAATCCATGTCACCTGTTGTAAGATGACATCAGTGTCAGACCTCCTCATCTAACTTCAGGACGGGGGAGAATAATCAAGATCAGCATTATCCCAAGGCTGACTCCTATGAGGTAGAGATCAAACACACTCCCACCTTCCAAACTCTTTACCAATTCTGACACCAGCTGTTCCTCCCACGGTAGTCTCTACTTCTCTGCTGGGTTTGATAATTCACTGCTACGACCACACGGAATTCACAGACCATATAGAGGATTATAGGCTTTACTAGGGAAGTAATAGTTCACAGTTCAGGATCAAGATCAGCTTGGAAGTAACAGGAACAACTCAGGATACAGTTCTTCAATCAGAACAGCTTCTTCTCAGCCATGCCCACAGGCAGGCCTCTGCTGCTAGGCCCTGCTCAGACCTGGCCTCTGCCCTGCTCGGGCAGGTGTTATAGCTGTTTAGCTCACTGATAAGTGCCTGGAGGCACCCCACTCCAGCAACAAGCCTCCTGTCTGAAGACACTCAGCTCTCTCACTCTGTGGGCTGGGAAACCTACTGTAGTCACCTCCCTCCTTGGGCTGTAAAGTTGACTATGCAGTCTCATGCAGGTCTCCTGGTTCTGCTGCCACTCTTTCTCTGCTGCTGGCTGGACTCTGCTGTGCTTGCTGCCATGTGTCACCATCTTGTGCTGTCTCCAGTGTTACAACTATCTCCGTCTCCTGGGTCTAGGAGGTTCTCAGTGCAGGGATCCTGTGTCCAAGGGATGTGCTCCACTCCTGGCTCTTCTTGATGCTAGTGAGGTCTCTCCTCAATCTCTGGGATTGGCTATTTTTTTTCTTTTAAATAATTTTTATTGAGCTTTAAGTGAATGTTTACAAATCAAGTCAGTCTGTCACATATAAGCTTATATACACCTTAATCCATACTCCCACTTACTTTCCCCCTAATGAGTCAGCCCTTCCAGTCTCTCCTTTCGTGACAATTTTGCCAGTTTCTAACCCTCTCTACCCTCCTATCTCCCCTCCAGACAGGAGATGCCAACACAGTCTCAAGTGTCCACCTGATACAAGTAGCTCACTCTTCATCAGCATCTCTCTCCTACCCATTGTCCACTCCCCTCCACGTCTGATGAGTTGTCTTCAGGAATGGTTCCTGTCCTGGGCCAACAGAAGGTTTGGGGACCATGACCGCCGGGATTCCTCTAGTCTCAGTCAGACCATTAAGTCTGGTCTTTTTATGAGAATTTGGGGTCTGCATCCCACTGATCTCCTGCTCCCCCAGGGGTTCTCTGTTGTGCTCCCTGTCAGGGCAGTCATCGGTTGTGGCCGGGCACCATCTAGTTCTTCTGGTCTCAGGATGATGAAAGTCTCTGGTTCATGTGGCCCTTTCTGTCTCTTGGGCTCATAGTTATCGTGTGACCTTGGTGTTCTTCATTCTCCTTTGCTCCAGGTGGGTTGAGACCAATTGATGCATCTTAGATGGCCACTTGTTAGCATTTAAGACCCCAGACGCCACATTTCAAAGTGGGATGCAGAATGTTTTCATAATAGAATTATTTTGCCAGTTGACTTAGAAGTCCCCTTAAGCCATAGTCCCCAAACTCCCGCCCTTGCTCCGCTGACCTTCAAAGCATTCAGTTTATCCTGGAAACTTCTTTGCTTTTGGTCCAGTCCAGTTGAGCTGACTTTCCGTGTATTGAGTATTGTCCTTCCCTTCACCTAAAGTAGTTCTTATCTACTAACTATCAGTAAATAACCCTCTCCCACCCTCCCTCCCTCCCCTCCTCGTAACCACAAAGGTATGTGTTCTTCTCAGTTTATACTATTTCTCAAGATCTTATAATAGTGGTCTTATACAATATTTGTCCTTTTGCCTCTAATTTCGCTCAGCATAATGCCTTCCAGGTTCCTCCATGTTATGAAATGTTTGACAGATTCGTCACTGTTCTTTATCGATGCGTAGTATTCCATTGTGTGAATATACCATAATTTATTTAACCATTCATCTGTTGATGGACACCTTGGTTGCTTCCAGCTTTTTGCTATTGTAAACAGAGCTGCAATAAACATGGGTGTGCATATATCTGTTCGTGTGAAGGCTCTTATTTCTCTAGGGTATATTCCAAGGAGTGGGATTTCTGGGTTGTATGGTAGTTCTATTTCTAACTTTTTAAGAAAACACCAGATAGGTTTCTAAAAGTGGTTGTACCATTTTACATTCCCACCAGCAGTGTATAAGAGTTCCAGTCTCTCTGTAGCCTCTCCAACATTTATTATTTTGTGTTTTTTGGATTAATGCCAGCCTTGTTGGAGTGAGATGGAATCTCATCATAGTTTTAATTTGCATTTCTCTAATGGCTAATGATCGAGAGCATTTTCTCATGTATCTGTTAGCTGCCTGAATATCTTCTTTACTGAAATGCGTGTTCATATCCTTTGCCGACTTCTTGATTGGGTTGTTTGTCTTTTTGTGGTTGAGTTTTAACAGTGGGATTGGCTATTTTTAAGCCTAGCAAGATGGCAAAACTGACCGATCACTTTGGTGGGCCACAGGCACCTCATTTGCGTAATCACACCCCCCACAAGTATTCCACGCACCTTATTTGCATTAACTGACCGTCCAATTCCTCCAAGGTTCTACACACCTTGTTTGCATAGTCCTGCCCAATCATTCTGTAGGAGTTAGAAGACCACGTCTAGAAAGACCATATAAAACAATTCATTGCACCACACCTAAGGTCACATTGTTAGATCCCATTGAGTAGAACTGCTCTACAGAGTTTTCTATGCTGTAATCTTTACAGGATCAGATCACTGGATTTTTGTTTCATGGAGCTGCTGTGTGGGTTTGAACCTCCAGTGTTTTGGTTACTATCTGAGCACTTAACTGTTACGCCACCAGGGCTCCTATATATAACATCTGTAGAGACTGTTTAACCAGCTCCTACAATTACAAAAGATCAAATCCTTGTAACAAATCCCTTATAACATATTCATATGTAGAACCATTTTCTAGTGGTTCTCCCGCTCTGATTGAATCCTGACTGATACAGACATTATTTTCCCAGCTCGGGAGTAAATTCTGATTGATCTGAGGCAACCATGATGCTCCCAGTTCTGTTGCTCGTGATCAGTTTAGGTGTAGGCATGCCACCTGGCTCTAGCCTGTGATGGGTACTTTAGTGCGGGATTTCTGGGAAACAGTTCCTTGCTCAGAAGAAGAAACCTAAAGACAAGGTGAGGCTCTTCTTCCACTGGACATTGGTGTATCTGGAGATCATCCTTGTAATTGAGGCAGCTATCTTGTAACCATGAGGGGTGTTACTCTGAGGACCAAGATACAGGGAAAAGAGCCTGTGTCCTTGATGACGCAGTTGAGCAGATGAATTAACCTTCCCAGAAGCTGCCTACTGAGGGGCTTCCAATTATATGAGTTAATATATTGTTGTTTAAGCCCACTGAGGCAGGGTTTTTTTTTCCTTTTTTTTGTAAGAAAAAACATCCTAGTCCAAGCCCCAACCCCAAAATAAGCCTCCGATTTTCTTCTTACAATAAGCCCCGGAGTCACTGTGCATCAGGAACTTTTCCAAAAGGGAAGTCAGTGAGCAGTGACCTGGCATTGACCAGCCTCTTGTACTTGGTCTTCTCACCAAAGACAATGGAAAACAAACACCCCAGCAACCAACAGAGCACTTAGAAGTAAAGAATAGCATTTAGGATTATCAAGTGATTTCCAGATTATAGCCTAAGGAAAAATATGGGATAAAACTATAATTAAGATAAATACAATAATCGGGTATATCAAGAGGATGCAAATAACAGAAAACTCAAACTGGCTGTACTACCATGCCTGCTTTTTACCTCTCATCTGTCATCTCCAAGCCCAACCTTCAGAACTCTTCTCTGAGATGCTGGTACTTTGCAAACCGCAGTTCGAAGACCTTCGTGCCGGCTGACTCCCTGTGAGACTCTGCCAATAGGAGACACTAGGGGAGATTGGAGTCTGTGAATAGTGCAAACGGTTAAAGAGCTCTGCTGCTACCTGAGGCGCTGGAGGTTTTCAAATCCACCCAAAGGAACCCTGGAAGAAAGTCCTGTCAATGTACCTCTGAAAAATCAGCTATTGAAAACCCTGTGGAGAAAGAACAGTTCTACTCTGACACACATGGGGTCACTATGAGTTGAAATCAACTTGATGGCAACTGGTTGGTTAGAAGAAGATTAAAAGACAAGAAAAGAAGAGAAGAGGCTTCATTTCTGCCTTCCAGTTTCTTCCAGTGTCTTTCCAGCAGGAGCAGACAGTGGGCTCCACCTCCTAGCTCCTCCTGGCACCCCCAGATCCCCTTTGCCGTGTTCCTGCAGAGGCACCAGCAGCAGCTGAGCACAGCTCCAGCTGCACCTCCTTCCTCACCGCCGAGCCACGTGCCGCAGAGCAACGCTGGGGCACCATGTTGGCTGTGTGAGCTCCCATCATATTGTTCCCTTCTCAGTGATTTGTGCACTTCAGGGGTCTGAACACAAGCTATGCAGTTCCCCCCAGGGGCCCAGCACCAGCCCTATGAGACCCCCTTCCAAGGTCCTAGGCCCTGGTAACTGTCCTCACTATCTTTTTCCACCAGCCCTAACCCAAAATCAAACCTGTTGCTTTTGAGTCGCTTTCAACTCGTAGCAACCCTATGGGACAGAGTAGAACTGCCCCGTAGAGTTTCCAAGAAGCATGGTGGATTCAAACTGCAACCTTTTGGTTAGCAGCCGTAGCACTTAACAACTACACCACCAGGGTTTCCACCAAGAACTGCCCCGTAGAGTTTCCAAGGAGCATGGTGGATTCAAACTGCAACCTCTTGGTTAGCAGCCATAGCACTTAACAACTACGCCACCAGGGTTTCCACCAGCCACATAGGGGCTATTAATTAATCCCTTCATTACCTCTTTTTGATCTCTTAGCTATGTAACAAATTCTTTAATTAAATCCTTGGTGTTTGAAATATCTAGTGTGGTTTCTGTTTTTCTGACTGGATCCTGACTATTGAGTAAATGTATTGGAGTCCAGGTCAAGGGCACTCTTCAGGCACAATTTCTTCTAGAGGGTCCAAATATCATTAGAGTCTCACTCTGTTTTCCAGCAGTCTCGGGGCTGATTTCTTCTGTTATGTGGATTATATTTTCAGGCTAGCTACCTTCTGGGTGGATTCCAGGTAAAAGTCCCTGGATGGTGCAAATAGTTATGCACTCAGCTACTAACCAAAAGCTTGGAGGTTCAAATCCATCTAGATGTGCCACAGAAGAAAGGCCTGGTATTCCACTTCTGAAAGATCACAGCACTTGAAAACCCTATGTAGTACAGTTCTACTCTGAAACACACGAGTCACCGTGAATTGGAACTGACCCAATGGCAAGTGGGTTTTTTTTTTGTTTGTTTGTTTGTTTTGTCTTGGCACCTTCAAGGTAGCAACCTAGTGGCCCAATGGTTAAGCATTTAGCTGATGACCAAAAGGTCAGCAGTTTGAACCCACCCAGTGACTCTGAAGAAAGAAGACCTGATGGTCTGCTCCCATAAAGATTACAGCCTAGAAAATCCTGTGGGACAGTTCTACTCTGTTACATGGGGTTACTGTGAGTTGAAATCAACTCGACAGCACCTAACAACAACAATACCATGTAGCAAATACGGCTACAGCAACTCCATTGCTCACATCCACAAGCCACACCTCTTCTGAGCAAAAGAGAGGATTCTTTTGACCCAGATTTTCAAACAAGAGTCCTGAACTTGACTTTGGTTGGATGTGCTTAGGCCATTTGCCAAACGCTGAACCAATCACTGCCAGGTCCGGGACCCAGTGATTGCCTTGCTCTGGATCATGTGCTCCTTAAGGCCAGGGGTGGAGTCAACATCCATGGAGTCAGTGGGCCACAATGGAAATCAGGACTTTCTGAGAAGGAGTATATAGATACCCATGAGATCAACAATCATCCCCTACCCTTCACCTCACATCGTCCAGGGCAGTCTCAACTTCATATTGCTGCTGTTATTTTAATACAACAATCCCATTTGATTTGATTTTTATTCCTTTCCTCAAATATCCTCACAAATGAGAAATAGCCCTTTGATCAACCCTGTATTGCACTTTAGGTTTCAAAAGTGACGTCTCTCAGAGCTGTGAGGGAAACACAAACTGAGGAATTCTCAGTTTCAAAGCCTCTGGTAAGTTATCTCTTTTCCTTTGTGGTCAGAAAAGTGATAAATTAGATGTTCACCAACCATGATTTCTACTATGGGTTGGAACCAACTCGATGGCAGTGGGTTTGTTTTCGTGGCATTTTGGTCTTCTGTCTTTAACTTAAATTAATTCACATTCACTGGAAGCATACCTTGAGAGGCTCATTTCTGTCTCATCTAGCAACAAGCTCACCCCATACTCTCAGAGTTTTAAAGATAATAAATGGTTCCACAGCCATGAAGTGCAACTTAAATAATCACCTTAGTTTTTACAGCCTCTAATCTTCCTTGGAGCCCTGGTGGCACAGTGGTTAAGAGCTTGGCAGTTTGAATCCACCAGCTGCTCCTTGGAAACCCTATGGGGCACTTCTACTCTGTCCTACAGAGTCGCCCTGAGTCAGAATTGACTCAACGGCAATGGGTTTTGTTTTGGTTTTAATCTTTCCTAGTAAGGTCCTTGGGTGGTACAAAGGTTTGTACCTGACTACTAACCTAAAAGTTGGTGGCTCAAACTCACCCAGAGACAATGTGGAAGACAGATCTGGCAATCTGCTTCCATAAAGATTACAGCCCAAGGAAATCCTATAGAGTAGTTCTACTCTGTAACACTCCAAGTCTCCATGAGTTGGAATAGAGTCAAAGGCACTGGGTTTGGTTGTTTGGTTCCAGCCTTCCTTAGGAACCAAGGTTTTCTGTGAATAAGCCCATAATTAAGGCCTAGGGAGCTAATTGGCTTGTCCAAGGTCATAGAGCAAGGCCATGTTAGGACATGAAGTTATTAGCTCCTAGGCCAGGGCCCAACACAAGGCCATCTTGTTTCTCAGATGAGTTTTGTTCTTTAGGGAAATCACCCAGGAGCTTTCGGTATCTTTTCCAGGGCAGGAAATCCTTTCCTTATCTCACTATTTTTATCTCATTATTACAGTGAAATCTGTGAGAGTTTTTCTAGGTCTTGCAAGTTTTCTGCCTTTGACAGGGTGCAGTCATATCACTTTTGTATCACTGTTAGCGGAAAATATTTGCATTTTCCTTCTCTGACAGGTTTCCACCTTAAACAGGTTCTTGGCTTTTAAAGGTTTTACTGTGTCTTCTGCCTGAACTAATTCTATAAGGAATGACGTTAACTGAGATTCATATGACCCTTACTTTTTTCTTTTTTTAATTTTATTGTATTTTAGGTAAAAGTTTACAGTGCAAATTAGTCTTTCATTCAAAAATTTTATACGCAATTTGTTTTGTGACATTGGTTGCAATCCCTGAAAAGTGTCAACACTCTCCCCTTTCCCTTTCTACCCTGGGTTCTCCATGTACTTTTGTCCAGTTTTCCTGTCCCTTCCTGCCTTCTTGTCTTTGCTTTTGGGCAGGTGTTGCCCATTTGGTCTCCTGTACTTGATTGAACTAAGAAGCACATTCCTCACATGTGTTATTGTTTGGCTGGCTCTTACTTTTACCAGGCAGTTTTCTGAGCCTTTTACAGTTCTTAATTTATTTAATCCTTACAACAGCCCTAAGAGGTAGATGCTATATTACCATCACCTACATTGTACAGACAAGGAAACCAAGGCACAGGGAGGTTGAGTAACTAGCCCACAATTGCACAGCCAACAAGGGTAATTCATCTCTGGGATTCGAACCCAGGCAGGCTGTGTTCCTAGAATGCTGTGTCCCCTGAACTGAGGTGAATAGTGTACCTCCAAAACTCATATCCACCTGGAACCTGTGATTGTGACCTTTTTTTTTAGAAATAGAGTCTTTGCAGATGTAAATAAGTGAAGATGAGATCATATTGGATTAGGATGGGTACTAATCTAAAGATTGGTATCCATATAAAATGAAACCAAACCCATTGCTGTCAATTTCAACTCATAGTGACTCTATAGGATGGAGTAGAACTGCCCCATAGGATTTCCAGGGAGTAGCTGGTAGATTTGAACTGCTGACCTTTTGGTTAGCAGGTGTAGCTCTTAACCATTGCACTACCAGATCTCCAGTATCCTTATAAGAAGAGGGAAATTTAGACACAGAGGGAGGCAAAGATTGCAGTTAATCTGCAACAAACCAAGGATTTCCAGTAAGCACCAAAAATTAGGAAGAAGCAAGGACAAATTCTTCCCAAAAGTCTTTGGAAGGAGCATGGCCCAGGTGACACCTTGATTTCCGACTTTCAGCCTCCTGCCCTGTAAGAGAATAATTTTCTGTCCTTTCAAGGCACAAGTTTGTGGTACCTTGTTACAGCAGGCACAGGAAACTAATACATCCCCTCTAATTGTTTTTAAGGGAAGAAACCAGGGCCCTGGCGGCGCAGTGGTTAAAAGCTCGGCTGCTAACCGAAAGGTCGGCAGTCCAAATCCACCAGCTGCTCCTTGAGACAGTTCTACTCTGTCCTATAGGGTCACTATGAATCGGAATTGACTTGATGGCAAAGGGTAAGGGAAGAAGCCACCAGCCATCTGCCAATTTGTGGTGCTGTGGTGGCTTCTGTGTTACTACAATGCTGGAAGCTATGCCACCAGTATTTCAAATACCTACAGGATCACCCATGGTAGACAGGTTTCAGGGGAGCTTCCAGACTAAGACTAAGGAGAAAGGCCTGGTGATCTACTTCCAAAAATTAGATCATAAGAATCTCATGGATCACAACAGAATATTGTCCAACTTGACTCAAACATATCAATGATCATGAAGATGGTGCAGGCGTGGGCGCTGTTTCATTCCATTGTACACCGGGTTGCCCTGAGCAAGAGCCAAATTGACAGCGGGTAACAACAACAACAAGGGAAGAACACCAGACATGATAGAGGGAAGATAAAGGGAGCTGAGAGAAGAATGGAGTCCAGCAGAGGAGAGGAGCACAAGGAGGACAGAGGAGGGGAAGCCTTGCTCTTTGCATTCCTGGTCTTATTGTTCCATGAGCACGTTTCCCACCCAAAAGTTATGCTCAGTATTTTCATTTCCTTTCACTCAAAGTTCTGGACTAGTTTTGGCAAAACCTAGGGTGCCAGTCAGAAGAGCCATGTCAGCTAGGGTAGTTTTCCTGTGTCTCAGGAGCAGATTATAACATTAAGCTTAAAAGAAAAAAGTCACTGGGAGTGGAGCCTTCAGACTCTATAATAAACTGGCGGTTGTAGCATCTAAGGTGAAAAGCTGAATCCTTTTACAGTCACAGTTCTGGAGGATCCACCGCACATGCTGCTGTTGGGTAGAGGGTCCCTGGGAGGCAGGCAGCTGCAGCATCTAACACGGAGAACCATTCACTGTGGCTCTCTAGTCGATCCTACTCAGCTGTAAGGACTTCAGTAAAAATGATCTCTTCCCCTTCGTCAGTCAAAAGCAGCTCTTGAGGAAGATGCTGAAACATGAATGCTTCCGTACATATTCTGTTCATCACCCATTTATTAAGCTCTTACTGCATGCCTGGAACTGTGTTGGACAAGATTGTTGTTTTTGTTAGCTGCTGTCAAGTTGATTCTCGACTTGTGGTGACCCCAGGCACAACGGAACAAAATGCTGCCTGGTCCTGCGCCATTCCTGTGATCAGCTGTAAATCATACCTTGGTGATCCATAGGGCTTCTATTGGCTGATGTTTGGAAGTAGATCACCAGGCCTTTCTTCCTAGTCTGTCTTAGTCTGGAAGCTCCAGTGAAACCTGTTCAGCATCATAGCAACACCCAAGCCTCCACTGACAGATGACTGGTGACACACATGAGGGGCATCAGCTGGGAATCGAACCCAGATCTCTTGCATGGAGGGCAAGAATTCTACCACTGAACCACCAACACCTCATGCTGGGCAATAGACAATTTAAAATGCATGAAACATAGTCCTTGACTTGAAGGAACCCGTGTCCCTGGAGACAAACACATGCAACTGGTTATAACATATGTGCTAAGAGCTGTAATAAAACAATAGCCCTGAAACTTTTTGATTGTGCATGTCTGTCATTAAAAAGTGTTGAGAATGTGAGCCAGTCAATGAATACTGCACCACTCCTGGCTGTCCTTCCCATTCCCTGGAACGAATCCCCTGACCTGGTAAGAGGGCCTCCCCGGAGCCCCCACCTCACTAGGTTGGGTCTTTAACAAAGCTTCCACTGTCCTGGAGGTGTCAACAGCCACCGCTGTGGGGCCCTCCCCAGTGACTCAAGGATGTCATACAAAGCCCTTCTCAGTAAGGGTGCCAGGGCAGGCTCGCCCCGAGGGCCCCACTCTTGCACTGGAGGAAACCGGGCAAGTTTCCCTATCCACCACTCATTTTATGCTTCCTTTCTTTACTGTCTTGGAAGTGAGCGTGTGGCGCATATATCTCTACACTCACATAAGCATTTATTATACGGTTCCTGCTGTCACCAAGCAGGTTCCCTTCCTCCATGCAAGGCCAGTCCCTCCACCTGGGACACTCTCTTCCAACTTCCTGCCTGGCAGACCCCTCCCACTTATACAGCAGGGTCCCAGACCAAATGTTTTAGCTCTTCTAGAAGTTTTATGGCAGCTCCCTTGCAGTTCTCGAAATATAGCTACTTTCAAGAGATTATCTGATTTTGTAAGAAAATGATAGACCATTTTAAGTGACGATTTAATTCTTGGACAAGAAAAGAAGTCACTTGAAAAGCAAAAATAGTACATTTGTGAAAAAGTCCTGATGAATATTTACAGTTATTTCTCCAACACAAAATGAATGGCTGAAAAAAAAAAATCACAATTTTTTAAATGTGGTCTGAAAGACAAGTTTAAGTTCTTGTCGTGCTCATTAACCAGAATCATGTTTCTCTTTGCTTTGAATACTGGAATGCTCAGAGCCAATTGTAGTGCTTGATTCTTTAGCTTTGCCCAGCCTGGTTTTTAAAGAGAATATTTGCTCTCCTCTTGATCTCGGGTTTTGTCTTCTGTGAAGAGCTAATGAAGACGGCAGCACAGAACGGTAGAAAGAAGGGTAGAGAGAGCATGGGCTTTGGAGTCAGCTCTGGGTTCAGATTCCTGCTCTTTTACTCCTTAGTGCTGTGCCTTTAACTTGGGTTGAGTTTCCCCCAGAAGCAGATCCTGAGACAAAGATATAAAAGCAGGTGGTTCATCCGGCCTTAATCACAGAAAACACCAATGGGGGAGGGAGATGTGAGAAAGGGAAGGTAAGGAAGCCAACACCTTGTGCTTTCATGAACAGGTTACTGCAAAGGACAACTGAGGATGAATCCCAGTGGGGACTGTGATCCTTAAGGTTGTGTGTCAGCTTGGCTGGGCTGTGATTCTCAGTGCTTTGGTAGTTATGATGTATTTTGGCAGTCGTGCAATGGTATAATCATCTCCATGATGAGATTTGATGTAATTTGGTCACCTCTATGAAGGGATCTGCTCTGAGTAGGCAATCAATTGAAAGGGAGTTTCCACTGGGATGTGGCCTGTGTCCAATATAGGTGGACTTTTTGGCAAGGCTCGGGGGCTTTGCTCACTCTGGATCCTACAGCTGGCTCCTATTTGTCTGACCTCTGGTTCTTGGGACTTGACCTAGCAGCTTACCTGCAGTTTTGCCTGCTCATCTTGGGATTTGTTGACTTCCATAGCCTGTGAGCCAGGAGAAGCCTCCAGCCTAACCCACACACTGGGAACGTTCTATCTTCTACAACCATGTGAGCCATTTATTTGACATAAATCTCTCTGTATATATATTCATACGCTTTACTGGTTTTGCTTCTCTAGAAAACCCAGCCTAACAGACGGACCTTGGGGAGACTGTGTAGAACATGCCTCAGAGATGTCCTGCCTAAAGAGTGAGGAACCTTGACTATTTAGCTACCAGCTCCCCTCAGTCATGGGCTGAGGGCTGCTTCCAGGGGCATCAACTCCTTGGTGCACTGGCTGCCCCGTGCGTAGGCTGAGCTAGTGCCTGTAGCCAGAGAAGGCCATCAGGAAGGGGTCCCAGTGTTTACAGTAAGAAGCCACCAGGAATGGTGAGTGCCCAGGAATTTCAAGAGGGACAAAGACAGTACCTACTATAGGCCATAAGAGGAGGTAATAAGGAGAATAAAAACTGAATTTCAGGGTATTGTTGGGAACTCAATGAGGTAATATGTGTGAAACCACTGTGTAAATTTAAAAGCATCATACAAACTTTCCGTTTCATATAATTGATGGTGATGATGATGATAACAATGAATCATAAACCAGTGCCTAAGCTGATAGATAAGACTTGCTCCGTCTTCCGCACAGAAATTGCTGACTGGGTTAAACCAGCAGCTATTTAAGTCTTTTACTTGGTGTTATGGTTTGAATTGGTGTCCCCCAAATTGTGTGTTGTAAATCCTAAACCTCTATACCTGTGGATGTAATTCCAACCAGGAATGGAGCTTTTCTTTTCATGTTAAGGAAGCCCATATCCGTGTAGGGTATTTCTTAAGCCAAGCAGCTTTGAGGTATAAAAAGTCCACGTTAGGCACAGAGAAGGAAGCAGAAACAGAGGGGAAGATACACGACGCATGAATGTCACCAAGGAACCAAGGAACAGAAGCTGCGAAGAGGCAAGGAGCTCCCCTAGAGCCAACAGAAAGAGAAAGTCTTCCCCTAGAGCTGGCACCCTGAGTTTAGGCTTCTGGCCTCCTAAACTGTGAGAGAATAAATTTCTGTCCGTTAAAGCCACCCACCTGTGCCATTTCTGTTTTAGCAGCTCTAGGAAACTAAGACACTTGATAACTTTCTGAGGTAGCTGGAGGTGACTTTTCCTGAGTTTGGTAGAGCGAAAAATCAAACTTTGCCCAGGATTCCCTCTCTCCCAGCCCTGTGATCACACACCTTTCAGCAAGTAAATGGGAGTGTCTTTTATTTTATCTCTAAAATTTTTAAATTTAACTTTCTGAATAGGTTATATGTTCGCATTAAGCAAAATTTAAACATATATGTAAAGAGATGTACAGCAAAACCCTCCCTGACACCCATTCGCTCAGTGCCCTTTCTCCCACAACTCGCCATTATCATCAGTTTCTTGTGTCACTAGTGTTTTTATATTTCTTTATGCTTAAAAAACCAAATCCATTGTCACTGAGTTGATTCTGACTCATAGCTACCCTGTAAGACAGAGTAGAACTTCCCCTTAGGATTTCCAAAGAGCAGCTGGTGGATTCGAACTACCGATCTTTTGGTTCCAACCGTAGCTCTTAACCACTGCACCACTAGGGCTGTAATATAAGTTCTTATTTTCCCTCTTTTTTAAAACAAAAGATTTCAAGCAGCATCCACTGTTCTTGACCTTCGTTTTGTCACTGAGCACTACATCCCTAGCTGTACATAGACAAAGTCTTTTTTTCACAGCCCTATAATATTCCATGTAGCTTCTTGTTGCAGAAAATAATAATTGCCAACAATCAACGAGCTCCTGCTGCGAACCAGGCACCCAGAAAAGTGCTTAACATAGCAAAAATGCATACACCAACCCATTGCCATCAAATCAATTCTGACTTGTGGCAACCTCATATGTTACAGAGTAGAACGGCTCCATAGGGTTTTCTTGGCCGTAAGCTTTACAGAAGCAGATCACCAGGCCTTTTTTCCACAGCACTGCTGGGTGGGTTCAAACAGCCAAAACTTTAGGTTAGTGGTTGAGTACTTAACTATTTGTATCACCCAGAACCTCACTTAATATGCACAATCTTATGTAGCCCTTGAACAGCTCCAGCAGATAAATACGGCAATTGTGACCATGCCCATTTTAGATAAAGGAACAGAGAATCATTGAGAGATTAAGTGTCTGACCCAATGATAGAAGCAGTTAAGTTGCAGACCAGTCTTAGAACTGAGCCTGGGCCTGCCAGACTCCAGGTGTGTCTGAACCACTGGACCACCTGCCTCAGGAGGAGAGACTTAGGACCTCTTTAAGGCTGAGAGCTGTGCAAAGTGTGTTAAGATTCTTGACAAAGGCCTCAGTGACAACTTGGGTATTTCTTTGACAACAATGACATTTTGCATTATGTATGCTTTATTTTATCTGGGTATGTATTTATCTGATCTCCTGCCTTTAAGGGATCCCATTTGGGGCATGAATGATTAGCTGGATGATGTCACCTCATTAAAAGACAGACTCAAGAGCTTGGGGAGCAGCTGCCCTGAGTGAGCTGAAGACAGGGTAGGGCTGAGCAGTGAGGGCCACTTGGCAGCAGGAAGGGGGTGCACTGTAGGCCCTGAGGGAAGAATGGAGCTATGCTGAGGCCAGGAAAGGGTCTAGGGCTCTGGAGGGGGAGAGGTGGGGTTCAGGCGAGGAAGCTAGGAAGGGAACTGGAACCAGGAGCAATGTGAGCCCTGGAAAGGGTCTCTGGAATCATCTGGTTCAAGGCCACATTTCCTCAGGTGGGGACACTGAGACCCAAAGCAAAGTGGTGGCATTCCCAAATTCAGGGGGTGGAGCTGAATGAGAGTTCAGCTCTCCTGATTCCTAATGCAGTACTTCTTCCACTACCAGGCTAAGCACAAAAGCAAATGGAATGTGTGTCAGTGTGTGTGTGCACTTGCGTGTGTGCGTGTTTGTGGGTCAAGGGAAAGTATCTATGTGTGTAACCCTATCAGGCAGTTCTGCTCTGTCATATAGGGTTATCATGAGTTGGAATCAACTTGACAGCACACAACAACAGCAGCAAACCTGTGTGTGTGAACATGTAGCCCAAGCTGAGGAATGGAGAGAGAAACTCAGAGCAAAGAAACAAAACCCAGAAATCCTTCCAATATGCGTTCAAGGCCCAAGGACTTCCAGTGTGGAATTTTGCCACCTCGAATTCCACAATGATTTCTGACAATATAACTGGTATTCACTTGGGTGGTTGTTTAGTTTTCATAACTCTAGCAGTTGCAGATTTTAAAGTTCTCAGGCCCTTAGGCCTCTTCACAGACGTTCTCAGTTATCCATGGCCTCCATCAGTCCTGTGTGCAGGGGGCATTTTGCTGTTGCCTGCCCGGCCTCGACTTGCCCTGCTTCAGGCAAAGCCCCACTGGATGACAGGCACTGAAATGGAGGAAAGGTATTACCCTAAAGGCCTTTTGCTAAATAATTAGGCAGCAAAAGTTCTTTCTGCTGTAGCTGCTTTAACACCAGGAGAGTTGAAGAGGCCATCTTTGCCTTCTTCATGGGCAGAGCATCTGAGGGTGAAGTGAACAGAGAGCAAATCTGATTGATATATTTTGAGCACCTGGATCCAATTGTGCCTGAAGCATGTTCCCTCTGGACTTTCAAATCACAGGAGGCATTCCATTATCATTTTTGTGATATGCGTCGTGATTAAGAACCGGACTGCCTGGGTTTGAATCTTAGATCTGCTGCTTACTAGTTATGTAACCTTAACCTCTCTTGGCCTTTTCTATAAAATAGGATTGTAATAGTATCTAATTTATAGGATTGATATGAAGATTCAGTTAAGTTAACACATGTGAAGCAAATAGAATTATTGTTGTTTTTGTAAGGTGTCATCAAGTCAATTCCACCTCATAGCAACACTATGTACAACAGAGAAAACACTACCCAGTCCTGCACCATACTCACAATTGTTGCTATGCTTGTGCCCATTGTTACAGCCACTATGTCAATCCATCTCATCAAGGGTCTTCTCTTTTCCACTGACCTTCTACTTTACCAAGCATGATGTCCTTCTCCAGTGACTGATCCCTCCTGATAACCTGTCCAAAGTATGTGAGTCGAAGTCTTGCCATTCTTGCTTCTAAGGAGAATTCTGGTCATACTTCTTCCAAGACAGATTTGTTAATTCTTCTGGCAGTCCATGGTATATTCAATATTCTTCGCCAACACCACAATTCAAAGGCGTCAATTCTTCCTTGGTCTTCCTTATTCATTGTCATGGTTTTGCATGTATATGAGGCGATTGAAAACACCATGGCTTGGGTCAGACGCACCTTATTCCTCAAGGAGACCCCTTGGCTTTTTAACACTTTAAAGAGGTCTTTTGTAGCAGATTTGCCCAATGCAATGTGTCATTTGATTTCTTGGTTGCTGCTTCCATGGGTGTTGATTGTGGATCTGAGTAAAATGAAATCTTTGACTACCTCAAACTTTTGTCCGTTTATCGTGATGTTGCTTATCACTCCAGTTGTGAGGATTTTTGTTTTCTTTCTGTTGAGGTGTATCCATACTGAAGGCTGTGGTCTTTGATCTTCACCAGCAAGTGCTTCAAGTCCTCTTCATTTTCATCAGGCAAGGTTGTGTCATCTCCATAATGTAGGCTGTTAATGAGTTTTCCTCCAATCCTGATACTCCATTCTTCTTCACGTAGTCCAGCTTCTTGGATTATTTGCCCAGGAGACAGACTGAATAAGTATGGTGAAAGGATACAACCCTGACACACACCTTTCCTGAAGCTGGAAAATACGTCCTTGGTGATAGAAATGATGCCGCGGATTGCATGATTGAATTTTGCAAGACTTCTTCATTGTACATAGTTTTTTTCACCAACATAAATGGCGGCTATATAAAAAAAAAAAAAAAAATTTTTTTTTTTTATATACACATGGACCTCACATGATGGAATAAACAGGAGTCAGATCGACTACATCTGTGGAAAGAGATGTGGAAAAACTCTATATCACCAGTCAGAACAAGGCCAGGGGCTGACTGTGGAACAGACCATCAATTGTTCATATGCAAGTTCAAGTCAGAACTGAAGAAAATTAGAACAAGTCCACAAAAGCCAAAGTACGACCTTGAGTATATCCCACCTGAATTTAGAGACCATCTCAAGAATAGATTTGACGCGCTGAACACTAATGATCAAAGACCAGACAAGTTGTGGAATGACATCAAGGACGTCATCCGTGAAGAAAGCAAGAGGTTGTTAAAAAGACAGGGGAGAAAGAAGAGACCTAAATTGACCTCAGAAGAGACTCTGAAACTTGCTCTTGAATGTCGAGCAGCTAAAGCAAAAGGAAAAAATGATGAAGGAAAAAGCATTTAGAATATTGCCTGACATATAGTTAGCATGTTATTGTTTTTAGCTGCCATCATGATGACCCCCACTTATGGTGACCCGACACACAGTAGAATGAAATGGTGCCCAGTCCTACACCATTACCATGATCAGTTGCAGACTGGACTGTTGTGATCTACAGGATTTTCATTCACTGGTTTTCAGAAGTAGATCTCCAGGCCTTTCTTCCTAGTCTGTTTTGGTCTGGAAGCTCCACTCAAACCTGCTCATCATCATAGCAACACACAAGCCTCTACTGATGGACGGGTGGTGGCTGCGCATGAGGCGCACTGGTTGGGAATGAAACCTGAGTCTCCTGCATGGAAGGCAAGAATTCTACCGCTGAACCACCAACTCCCCCCGCTGGCTGCTACTTTTAAAATATATTAACATCAGTCAGTACGCTGCAGTAACAAACAACCCCAAAGTTTTGGTGACTTAAAACAACCATTTTTCTTTTTCGCTCATACTACATGTCTACTCTGCTTCAGCAAATGCTGTCCTCGTCATAGTTACCCAGCAATTCAGGCAGACAGAGCAGCTGTCATCTCTAATGTCACTGGTTGCCAGGACAGAGAAGAGTATGAATAGGTGCGCACTGGCTCTTAAAGCTGCCATCCAGGAGAGGCCATGTCACTTCCGCTCACATTTTATTGCCCAAAACAAAGCATGTGGCCACTCACTTCCATAGGGTTTTCATAGCTGTGACCTTTCAGAAGCAGATCACCAGCACTGTCTTCTGAGTGCACCTCCGGGCGGGCTTGAACTGCCAACCTTTCGGCTAGTAGCCAAGCATTTAACCATTTAGGTGGGGAAATGCAATTCTGCCTTCTTCCCAGCCCTGATGATCATCACTTTATTGTTAGTTTCTAACTGGCTGAGTGAGTATCAGACTCTTGCAACTGAGACTCAAAATTAATAAGAAATCATACATTTCCCTGGCTTTATACTCACCAGAGCCCTGTGCCATGCCTATGCCATGCTCCATTTAGCCCCGTCCCACAGACCACTCCAAGCATTTGAAGTCCATTGGTCCTGCCGTCCGTCTTCATGGTGCCAGGACCAGATCGCTCATAATTTCAGCAATCACTTGCTGGTTGAGTCCTAGAGAAGAGAAAAAAGTCGTGTCATGGGCCCTGAGTCACAGTTTATCTTAGTGATCTAGTGCTGTTGTAACAGAAACACCGTAAGTAGGTGGCTTTAAAGAACAGAACTTTATTTTCTTACAGTTCTAAAGGCTATAGGGTTGCTGTGAGCTGGAGTCAACTCGACGGTACACAACAACAATGGAGGCTAAAATTCCAAAGCAGAGTCTCAGCCGTGTGAATTCTCTCTGTGAGCCTCTCTCTTATCTCTGGTTTCTATTGCCAGTCCTTGTTGTTCTGGGGTGTTCTTTAGCATCTGTCTTCAGCCTCTATATCTATTCTTCTCTTTTTATAACTCAGAAGTGATTAGGTTTGGGATCCACCCTATACTACCTCATTACCATAACAAAACAAAGGCCCTATTTCCAAAAAGATCATGTCTTATAGGTATATGGGCCAGAAATTCAACACCTATTTTGGGTGGACACAATTCTAAACATAACACAGTGAAGAAAATATCAAGAGGGAAAAAGAGGGAAAGCTCTCCTTGGAAGAGGTGGATTCTTAGGTCAGGTTTCTAGAGGCACATTTGAGATGGGATGCAGTGCAGATGATTAGCTAGGGCAGCTCTCAGGAGAGAAGAGGTCAGGGAAGCTGGAGAGGGCAGAGGAAGGAGCTCACCAAGATGTGCAGTCAGCCGGAGTCTGGTTCAGCCTGATCCCACGGGCAGCTCAGGAACCGGAGTGACACCACAGAATAGGTCCTGCTTTGAGGCCAGGCTGCCCATCTTTTGAAGCCTCATTACAATTAGCCAAGGGCAGTGGGCCATGCGTGAGGAAGGAGTTATCCTTCTGAGCGAGGCAGCTCTTATTGGTTTGGCCAAAGGCAATTCTCAGGGAAGGGGGCAGCTGTGAGCTGTTGGCATCCGACATTCCTAGCAGCTGGGGAGCGGGAACACCAGCTCAGTCAACACTCCTGCCAGTTGGGGAGTGGGCACAAATATCGGCTACTACTGGGTGCTCAGGAAAGCACTAATAGGACCCATCTGCCCGTTTCCCTACCATTATAACCATTATAATATTATGCTTTCATTGTTGTTGTTGTGTGCCATCAAATCAATTTTCAACTCATAGCGACTCCATGTGACAGAACTGCCCCATAGGGTTTCCTAGGCTTTAATCTTTATGGGAGCAGATCCCCAGATCTTTCACCCACAGAGCCGTTGGGTGGGTTCTAACTGCTGGTTAGCAGTCGAGCACGTAACTGTAATGGCATCTAATAGTTCCTCATTTGCTTTCTAGATTAAATTCTACCCCCAGTTTATATCTCCAGGCTTATGTCCCAAGACTCATAACAACAATGAGTTGCTGTTGTTTGATTCCAACTCATGGCGATCCCGTGTGTGTCAGAGTAGAATTGTGAGGACAACCACACTATACTGGGAATTGCGGGCTAACCAAGTTGACACATATTTTGGGGGGACACAATTCAATTCATGACAGCTGGGATAGGGAAAAATACAGGTTTGGAATCAGAAGACATGGCTTCAAACGCAGGCTCTGTTGCTCTCCTTGGGCACATGGCTGAACAAAGCTGGCAGAGACTCGCAACTGCTCATCTAACCCATTTCCTTTTCTTCCTGGGAAAGAGCTAGACCACTTTTTCTTAGCCTTTAATGTGCACGCAACTAACCTGGGGCTCAACAAGAAAGGGGGAGACCAGCAGAAAATATGCACACTACACACACACATGCATCAGGTAACATAATGGGGGAAACACTGGGATAGAAACATGCCCACAGTAGAAAGGAGAAGACCTAAACCCAGCCAGACAGGGGTAAGGATGGGAGAAAGAAAAAGTGCCCCAGAAAATGATACTCCAGAGCTGAGTCTTAAGGATGAGGAGGAGGTGGCCAAGTAAAGATGAGAAAAGGGAAAAAGAGCATTACAGGAGGTAGGTTCATCACATGCAAAGGCAAGGGGGTGAGAGGCTACACAGGGGCATTTTGGGAACTGCTAGTGGTTTCTGGAGTGGCTGAGAATGGCTAGAGATTGTCTTAGTTTGCTATGGCTGTCACAAAAAATATGTATCATAAAAAGAATACTTCAATGTGGGTGACCTCAGAGTTAAAGAAATTTATTTTCTGCAGTTCGGGAGGCTAGAAGTCTGAATTGAAAGGGTGATTCTAGGGAAGGACCTTCTTTGTCTATTTCAGCTTCTAGCAGCTCCTAGCAATCCTAGGCATCCCTGGGCTTGCAGATTCATCTGTCTCCATGGTCACATAGTGTGTGTATCTGTGTCTATTCTCCTTTTTTATAAGACAGCTCTCAGAAGTGATCAGGTTTAGGGCCCACCGTACTGCGATAATGCCCTCATTAATAAAACAAAAGAAACCCCCTCTTCCCAGGATCACATGCACAGGTACGGGGGTTAGGATATCAACAAAACTTTCTGAGGGGACACTGTTCAAGCTATAACAATGGTGGAGTGAGGGGGCTACTGTCAAGTGCCAAGAGCCAAGGTTGGTGAAGTGAAAAGAGAGCAGATCCAAAAGATATTCAAATTACTTACCAAGGGTTAGTGACACCATTGAGGAATCTCAAGGTGAATAACGTTGTTAGCCTGACTTTCAGAAAGATCCCTCTAGCTGCCCTTGGGAAGACTGGACCAGGGGGAGTAAGTTAGGGGCTACTAAGTTTATTTTCAGTTTCTAAGTACCAACGAGCCTTACTGCCTGAGACTTCGTAACAGAAGACTGCATCTAGGATTCAGATTATGTACACTGGGCATTTTCAGAGTCAGGGAATCACAGTGCCATGCAGCCACAAAGTTCCCTGGGACACCAAGTGAGCCCCTTGGGGAAGGCTTGGGAATGTGGAGTAGGAAAGAAAGGAGACTAAGAACTGAATGGAGGTGTGCTGAGACAGATTTACCCCTGTATTATTCCCCTGGGATCACCCTTGATCCATATTTCCTGGAGCTACCAGCCATGATGCCACACTTCCTTTCCCCACTCACGGAAGCCAAACTGCCTGCAACGGAGAGTGATTTTCACAGATAACCATGAGCTCACTCTAATGAAGTCAATCACTCAAAAGCCTTGATGCCTTCCTTCCCCATTGCTAGGAGTAGATTACAGGCTTTATGTCAGATAGTGTCAGGTTCCAGTTCTGACTCCCTCAGGTATAAACTGTGTGGCCTTGAGGAAATTACTTAACCTCTCTGAACCTCAGTTTTCCCATCTGCTGAATGGGTATGATAATAAAACTCTAACCATAAGGGTCTGTTCTTAGGATTAGATCCAATTATGCAAGGCAAATGCATGGTTGCGTGACTGGCACATGCTAAATACTCAATATGTGATAACTGCCTTATTATTTTATAATTGATTTTATTATTTATTTTATTTTTATTGTTAGCACCATGTCTTGTGGCTGATGGGAACACACCAATGTGTAAGAACACTATGGTTGAGAATTAGCGTATTAAAGGGAAACTATTTTGTATTTTTATTTTGTATACATGACCCCTAACTGGCTTACCTTTTTCCTTGAAAGTCATCACACTGTGTTTCTTTTAATACTTACTGTACTTCAAACTTTGTCTTGTTAGCCCCCCTTCCCCCTCTGCTCCCAATCAGCAAGACTTTAGGAACTTGGATGTTCATAGGGTCAAAGCCAAAACTCAGTTTGTATTTCCTATTACTGGCCTGTCGCTAACAAGATCTGCTGGGTGGAAGTGTCAGAAGGGCAGAAGGGGCTTCTTTGTCAGTGGCAAGTCAAAAAGAGCCAGGTGCCATTGAGTTGACTTTAACTCATGGCAACCCTGTGTGTGGGGCAAACCTGTGGTCCATAGGGTTTTCAATGACCAATTTTTCAGAAGTAGATCATCAGGCCTTTCTCCAAGGCACCTCTGAGTGGATTCGAACTATCAACCTTTTAGTTAGCCGAGTGAAGGGCAAATGGGACTATAACAGCATCTTTCTCATCATTTCTAAGGGAAGAATTCAGTCCTCTAACTATCTTCCTGTACCACACACCTGGGCTCCATGTGGTCTGTAGTCTGTTTCTCCAAGAAGTTGAGCTCTTCACTGTCTCTGGGGGCAGAAACGCCTTCAGTAAGGCCCCTTCCAATGGTATCCCCACCTGAGAAATGAGAATACTGGCCATTCATCTCTCCAAGGATTTAATTAGCTCTGTTCTTGGAAGGTCCTTCCAAGATGAAAACAGCATGAGATTCCACTGTCTAATCCAAGCAACTGTCATCTCCGGCCTGGATGAGGCGAGAGCTGTCTAACTGGTCCCCAGGACCCCATTCTGCTCCCCTCCAGCACATTCTTTCTACAGCAGAGGGATCTCCTTAAAACTGCAATCTGATCCTATTACTTACTGTTCAAAATCTCAATAGCTTTCAATGTCTCCAAGACTCAGACCCTTACCTTTGCACCAGGCCCCTATTTCTGGCCCCTCCTGATCGGCCTAGCCTCATCTGGCCCCTTCCCCTCTCTGTGTGTTCCAGCCACACTGACGCTCATGCAGTTCTTTGACTGTGTGGACCCACCCGCCCACCTTTGCACTTGCTGACATCTCTGGGGGAGCGTGTTCCCCTTTCCCCCTCTTCTACCCCCACTCATCCTTCAGCTCTCACTTCTAAGGTCACTTCCTCAGAGAGCCTTTATTCACAAATAGCTCCTAAGATCTCAGCACTCTCATTTTTCTCCCCCATAGGCCATTACCGGAGTCCCTAGGTGGTGCAAACAATTATCATACTCAACTGCTAACCAAAAGGTTGGTGGTTTCAGTCCACCCAGAGGCACCTAAGAAGAAATGCCTTCAAAAAAAATCAGCCATTGAAAACCCTGTGGAGCACAGTTCTGCTCTAAGACACATGGGGCTGCTATGAGTCAGAATCGACGTGATGGCAACTTGGTTTTTTTTTTTTCTTTCTTTCTTTTTAATTTTTACTTTTATTGTGCTTTAAGTGAAAGTTCACAAATCAAGTCAGTCTCTCATATAAAAATTTATATACGCCTTGCTGTGTACTCCTAGTTGCTCTCCCCCTGAAGAAACAGCACACTCCTCCTCTCCATCCTGTACTCCCCGTGTCCATTTAGCCAGCTTCTGTCCTCCTCTGCCTTCTCATCTCCCCTCCATACGGGAGCTGCCCACATAGTCTCATGTGTCTACTTGAGCCAAGAAGGTAACTCCTCACCAGTATCATTTTGTGTCTTATAGTCCAGTCCAATCCCTGTCTGAAGAGTTGGCTAACAGGTCTGGGGACCATGACCTCTGGGGTCCTTCGAGACTCAGTCAGACCATTGAGTCTGGTCTTTTTACAAGGATTTGAGGTCTGCATCCCACTGCCCTCCTGCTCCATCAGGAATTCTCTGTTGTATTCCCTGTCAGTACAATCATCGGTTGTTGTCAGGCACCATCTAGTTATTCTGGTCTCCGGTTGATGTAGTCTCTGATTTATGTGGCCCTTTATGTCTCTTGGCCTCATAATTACCTTGTGTCTTTGGTGTTCTTCATTCTCCTTTGCTCCAGGTAGGTTGAGAACAATCGATGCATCTTAGATGACCGCTTGCTAGCATTTAAGACCCAGACGCCACTCTCCAAAGGTGGATGCAGAGTGTTTTCTTGATAAATTTTATTACACCAATTGACCTAGATGTCCCCTGAAACTGTGGTCCCTAGACCCATGCCACTGCTACTCTGGCCTTTGAAGCATTCAGTTTATTCAGGAAACTTCTTTGCTTTTGGTTCAGTCCAGTTGTGCTGACATTTGCTATACTGTGTGGTATCTTTCACTTCACCTAAAATAGTTCTTCTCTGCTGTCTAATTAGTGAATACCCCTCTCCCTCCCTCCCTCCCTCCCCCCCTTGTAACCATCAAAGAATATTTTCTTCTGTTCTCTTATAATAATGGTCTCATGCAATATTTGCCCTTTTGTAGCTGACTAATTTCACTCAACATAATGTCTTCCAGATTCCTCCATGTTATGTTTCAAGGATTCATCGTTGTTCCTTATTGATGTATAGTGTTCCATTGTGTGAATATACCATAATTTATTTATCCATTCATCCATTGATTGGCACCTTGCTTGCTTCCATCTTTTAGCAATTGTAAACAGTGCTGCAATGAACATGGATATGTGTATATCTGTTCATGTAAAGGCTCTTATTTCTCTAGGATATATTCCAAGGAGTGGGATTGCTAGATCGTATGGTACTTCTGTTTCTTTCTAAGGAAGCACCAAATCAATTTCCAAAGTTGTTGTACCATTTTACATTCCCACCAGCAGTGTATAAGTGTTCCAATCTCTCCACAACCTCTCCAACACTTATTATTTTGTGTTTTTTGGATTAATGCCAGCTTTGTTGGAGTGTAATGGTATCTCATCTTAGTTTTGCTTTACATTCCTCTAATGGCTAATGATCGTGAACATTTCCTCATGTATTTGTTAGCTGCCTGAATGTCTTCTTTGGTGAAGTGCCTGTTCATATCCTTTGGCCATTTTTTAATTGGGTTATTTATCTTTTTGTTGTTGAGCTTTTGCAGTATCATGAGGATTTTAGAGATCAGGCGCTGATCAGAAATGCCATAGCTAAAAACTTTTTCCCAGTCTGTAGGTAATCTTCTTCCTCTTTTGGTGAAGTCTTTGAATGAGCATAGGTGTTTGATTTTTAGGAGTTATCTAGTTTCTCTTCTGGTGTTTGTACATTGTTAGCAATGTTTTATATACTGTTTATGCCATGCATTAGGGCTCCTAATGTTGTCTCTATTTTTTCTTCCAAGAACTTTATCGTTTTAGATTTTATATTTAGGTCTTTGATCCATTTGAGTTCATTTTTGCATATGGTGTGAGGTATGGGTCTTGCTTCACTTTCTTGCAGATGGATATCCAGTTATGCCAGCCCCATTTTTTAAAGAGATTGTTTTTTCCCCAGTTAACGGACTTTGGGCCTTTGTCAAATATCAGCTGCTCATATGTGGATGGATTTATGTCTGGTTTCTCAATTCTGTTCCATTGGTCTATGTATCTGTTGTAGTACCAGTACCAGGCTGTTTTGACTACTGTGGTGGTATAATATGTTTTAAAACCAGGTGCAACTCAGTTTTTTATTTGGTAAGTGTCATGGATTGAATTGTGTCCCCCCAAAATGTGTGTCAATTTGGATAGGCTGTGATTCCCAGAATTGTGTGGCTGTCCTCCATTTTGTGATCTGAAGTGATTATCCAATGTGTTGTAAATCCTAACCTCTATGATGTTAAGCAGGCAGGATTAGAGGCAGTTATGTTAGTGAGGTAGGACACAATCTACAGGCTTTTTTGAGATATAAAGGAGATAAGTGAGCAGAGAGGAGAAGGACCTCATTACCACCAGAAAAAAGTAGAGCTAGTCATTTGGACCCAATGTTCCTGTGCTGAGAGGACCTAGACCAGGGAAGATTGATGACTGGGACCTTCCTCCAGAGCTGACAGAGAAAAAGCCTTCCCCCGGAGCTGGTGCCTTGAATTCAGACTTCTGGCCTCCTAAACTGTAAGAGAATGAGTTTCTGTTTGTTGAAACCATCCACTTATAGTATTTCTGTTATAGCAACACTAGATAACTAAAACATTAGGCCTTATCGCTGCCTTCCTGACTAGACCATCAGCTCCAGGGACTGTGCTTTCTTTACCTCTTTTTCTCTAGTGCCTACTTCAGGGGCTGGGTGATACCTAATAGAAAATCTATCTATCTATATATATCTAAATAGCCTTCTTTTATGACTATTGGGGGTGTCAGGTGAGGAGCTCTGCTTTTACAAAGAGAAATCGAGTGGGAAAATGAGTTACTTCATTCATTTAATTGTTGTAGATTGAATTATCTAAATGGAGGATGCTGATCTGTTTATTCCTTTAAAATAGTATGCTGTTAGGAGTTAATTTCCTTAACCTTAATGTCCCCTTCACATTCATCAAACTCCTTCTGCCCATCACTTTTTACCCATGAGGTCTCAGATCTCTTTGAAGATGGTTATGTCACAAAGAGGAATCTTAGTTGAAATTAAATGGAATGGGGGCAAATGGGAAAATAATTTTCTGTTTCACCTGATTACCATTATAAACCTCTCTTGGTTCTGGAAGTGAGGAAAGGGGAGAGAAGAGGAGAAGGCACTCTTAAACATGTTACTTAAAGTATCACAGTCCATGTTAAGTTTGGAAATGGAGGGTTTAGAAACTTGTAGGACAATTTACATTTGCCATGACATCCCAGGACATGACCAGTGGACCTGTCTCATTGAACAAGGTATAGACCAATTTGGGTGCTGTTGAACTTGCATGGTGAGTCATACACAGCGGGACTAGGTATTTTTCTTCAGTATTTTAGAAATTAAAAAAAACTGGTCCTTCACCATGGATAGTTTGGGAACCACATATAAAATATTGTATGGTCCTAGTCGTGTTGTAAGGAAAAGGCAAGTATTCAAGAAATATCTCTAACTAAGAAACATTTTGAAGCCAGAAGGGCAAAGCGGGGCAGGAGAATGGTCACTGCAGGTTGTGGAAAATCAAGGAAAAGATTCTTGGACATGAATCTTGAGATGGGTCTTGAATGAAATTTTTGGTAAATATTCAGGGACATGAAGCATTTCAGGAAAGAAGAAGTATATAACGTAAGGCATAGAGACTGGAAAAAGCAGAGTATCTTAGTTTCCTAGTGCTGTTATAACAGAAATATCACAATTGGGTGACTTTAAAGAACAGAAATTTATTTTCTCACAGTCCAAATCAGTTTCTCGGCTGTGTCAATTCCCTCCTTGTATACAGTCTTGGCTTCTTGGCTTGTAGACCATCCTCACACACCATCTCTCTCCCCATACCCTCACTCCCCCTGTTTGTGCATGTATTTTTGTCTATTCTGGTCTTTTAACAACTCAGAAGTGATTAGGTTTAGGATTCACTTTTCAAAGGTATGGCCTCATTTTTTTGTGTGTGTTTTTTTGGATCTCAACTGAGTGATTGATTATATTACATTAGATTACCTTATGGAAGGTAATTACATTACCTTATATTACACTACAAAAGGTAACCTGCTCTACCCAAAGTCAACTGATCTAATCACACGTAACTATTCCATGACAGCAACTAGACTCGTGTTTGGGCAAACAACTGGGAACCAAAGGGTAGCCAAGTTGGCACATAAAACTAACCATCACACAGTGAAGGCCATCATCATAGTGACAGTTGATTCAAGCTGAATGGATGCTATAAGTAGAGGGCAAGTTTGAGAAGTGACAGAATATTGGCATGGTCTTAAAGTATCTACTTCCAGGTTCTTATTAATAACAAAGGAAAAAAGAGTAATCTTACAGTGGAAAACCTGGCAGACACCTTAAATAAGCGGTCAAAGTCAACATTAAGAGCCATAAGACAAATCAGCATCATGTGCCTCCTGACACGATGCACCAGGAAGAACACAGCATCACTTTTGTGTTATTTCTGCCAAAAATGTATGTTGTTATTGTTGTTAGGTTACGTCAAGTCAGTGCCATCTCATGGCGACCTTAGGTACAACAGAACCAAACTCTGTCCAGTTCTGTGCTATCCTCAAAATTGTTGACATGTTCCAGCCCATTGTTGCAGCCACTGTGTCAATCCATCTCATTGAGGGTCATCCTCATTTTGCTGACCCTCTACTTTACCAAACACAATGTCTTCTCCAGGGACTGGTCCCTTCTGATAATATGTCCAAAGTACGTGTTATCAGGTAACCATAATTCTTAGCCAACTCTATAATTCAAAGGCATCAGTTCTTCTTTGGTATTCCTTATTTGTTGTCTAGCTTTTGCATGCGTATAAGGTGATTGAAAATATTATGGCTTGGGTCAGGCAACCCTTAGTCCTCAAAGTGACGTCTTTACTTTTTAATACTTTAAAGAGCTCTTTGCAGCAGATTAGCCCAATGCAATGAATTATTTGATTTCTTGACTGCCGCTTCCATGGCTGTTGATTGTGGGTCCAAGTAAAATGAAATCCTTGACTTCAATCTTTTCTCTGTTTATCATGATGTTGCTTATTGGTCCAGCTGTGAGGACTTTTGGAAACCCTGGTGGCGTAGTGGTTAAGTGCTACAGCTGCTAACCAAGAGGTCGGCAGTTCAAATCCACCAGGCGTTCCTTGGAAACTCTATGGGGCAGTTCTACTCTGTCCTATAGGGTCATTATGAGTTGGAACCGACTCAACGGCAGTGGGTTTGGTTTTTTGGTTTTGGTGAGGACTTTTGTTTTCTTTACGTTGAGGTGTAATCAGTACCGAAAGCTGTAATCTTTGATCTTCATCAGTAAATGCTACAAGTCCTTGTCGCTTTCAGCAAGCAATTGTGTCATCTGCATATCGCAGGCTGTCAATGAGTTTTCCTCCAATCTTGATGCCACAGTCTTCTTCACATAGTTCAACCTCTTGGATTATTTGCCAAACATACAAATTGAATAAGTATGGTGAAAAGATACAACGCTGACACACACCTTTCCTAATTTTAAACCATGCAGTATGCCCTCGTTCTGTTCGAATGACTATGTACAGCTTCCACGTGAGCACAATTAAGTGTTCTGGAATTCCCATTCTTCAAAATGCTATCCATAATTTGTTATGATCCACATAGTCAAATGCCTTTGCATAGTCAATAAAACAAATAAACATCTTTCTGGTATTCTCTGCTTTCAGCCAAGATTCATCTGATATCAGCGACGATATCCCTCGTTCCACATCCACTCCTGAATCTGGCTTGAATTTCTGGCAGTTCCCTGTTGACGTACTGCTGCAACCCCAAAAATGTATAGCCAGAGTCTAATCATGAGGCAATATCAGGCAACCCTAATTAAAAAATATTCTGTGAAATAACTGGCTTGTATTCTTCAAAGTCACTGTCATGAAAGACAAAGACTAAGGAACTCTTGCAGGTCAAAGGAGAGGAAGAAACATAAGAACTGAATGCAAATGCATGATCTGGGACTTTCTTTTGGTTTAAAGGACATTATTGGGACAAATGGTAAAATTTGAATAAGGCCTTTTAATTGACAATGATGTGTTGTTGTTGTTAGGTGCCTTCGAGTTGGCTCCGACTCATAGTGACCCTATGCACAACAGGACGAAACACTGCCCGGTCCTGAGCCATCCTTACAATCGTTGTTATGCTTGAGCTCATTGTTGCAGCCACTGTGTTAATCCACCTCGTTGAGGGTCTTCCTCTTTTCCGCTGACCCTGTACTCTACCAAGCATGATGTCCTTCTCCAAGGACTGATCCCTCCTGACAACATGTCCAAAGGTATGTAAGATGCAGTCTCCTAGATTCATACTTCGTACATTCTAGGTTCCAATTATTAATGGATGTTTGCAGCTGTTTCTTTTCATTTTGAGTCATACCACTTCAGCAAATGAAGGTCCTGAAAGCTTTACTCCATCCATGTCATTAAGATCGACTCCACTTTGAGGAGGCAGCTCTTCCCCAGTCAGCTTTTGAGTGCCTTCCAACCTGCGGGGCTCATCTTCCAGCACTATATCAGACAATGTTCTGCTGCTATTCATAAGGTTTTCACTGGCTAATGCTTTTCAGAAGTGGACTGAGGGGTCCTTCTTCCTAGTCTGTCTTAGTCTGGAAGCTCAGCTGAAATCTGTTCTCCCTGGGTGACCCTGCTGGTATCTGAATACCGGTGGCATAGCTTCCAGCATCACAGCAACACACAAGCCCCCACAGTATGACAAACTGACAGACAAATGGGGGACAATGGTGTATCAATGTTAATTTTCTGAATTTGATCATTATACTCTGGTTAATAAAGAGAATGTTTTTGCTTTTATTAAATACCTACTGAAATATTTAAAGGGGCATCATGTCTTAAACTGTTTGGAAAAAAATGTAATGAGGACATAAATAGATCTGTCTTAGAATAAGTACCGTCAAAATGCTCCTTGAAGTAAGAATGGCAAGACTTTGACTTGCTTACATTGGACATGTTATCAAGAGGGACCAGCCTCTGGAGAAGGACATCTGCTTGGTAGAGGAAGATCTCTCAAACATATCTAGTATTGTGAGGATCACATAGGACCAAGCAATATTTCATTCTGTTATGCATGGGTCATTGAGTCAGAACCAACTTGATGGTACATAACAACAGCATAGATAATATAGAGATAGAGATAGAGATAACAAAACTTATTGCCATGAAGTCTACCCTGACCCATTGCGACCCTATATGTTTCAGACTAGAACTACGTTTCAGAAGCAGGTTGCCAGGTTTTTCTTTCAAGGCATCTGTAGGTGGCTCTTGGCTAACAAATAGCCAGGCACTAAACCATTTGTGCCACCCAGGGACACCTTGGAGATAGAGAATAAAGCAAAGTAGTAAAATGTTAACATTTGGGAAATCTGGGTGAAAGATACATATAAATTCTTTGTATTTTTCTTGAAACTTTTCTGTGAGTCTGAAATCGTATCAAAATAAAAAGTTGAAAGAAAGAGAGCCATTAGGCTCTAGTCCTGCTTGGCCCTGAATGAGCTGTGTGACTTTGGTGAAATTTCTCCACCTTCCTAAATTTCTTCTGCCTGCTCCAGTTCTCCCAGTTGGATGCCTCATGACTTGGTCTCTCTCATTTCAGATCCTTCCAGTTAATTTCTGAACTTGTACCTCGTCTCCTCATCCAGAGTCTAGTATTTCTTCTAGACTGCACCCTGACAGCTGATCTTTTGGCTTAAATCCTGTGAGATGTGGGTCAGCACAGCAAAGCTCCAGGACTTGCTCACTTTGCCAACCCCTGCTTATGCCCTGGAAAGATAAAGATCACTAACTTTTACTGCCTGCTCTGGGCCATAGGGTTGTGATGAGTCAGAATCGACTTGACAGGAATGGGTTTGGTTTTGGTTTATAGGCCAGGCACTGTGTTCTGTCATCTCAGTAATAGGTGGCTTACCTCAAGTCACCTATATCCAGAGCATCTTATGTTTGTAAGCCATTGTAGACTAGTCTCACTATCATCTCCACACTAAATTCAATGACTCCAATTTCCTACTTCCCTGGCCAAAAGAAGGCCGATATTTAATGAGTTGCTGTCTTAGTTCCCTAGTGCCGCCATAACACAAATACCACAAGTGGGTGGCTTTAGAGAACAGAAATTTATTTTCTCACAGTTCGGAAGGCCAGAGTCCAAAGTCAGGGTGTGACTCTAGTGAGAGGCCCTTTCTTGTCTATTTCTAGAAGCTTCTGGTAGTTGCCAGCAATCTTCATCTGTAGCCCCTGGTGTTCTTTGGTTCCTTGGCATTTCTTGGCTTGTAGACAATCTTCACATGACATTTGTCTTCCCCTTATGTGTCTATCCTAGTGTTTTTATAACTCAGAATTGATTAGGTTTAGGATTCATTCTACACTACTATGATCTCATTAACATAATGAAAGAAAATTCCTATTTCCAAACAGGATTATATCTACAGGTACAAGGGCTGGAATTGAACACATATTTTGGGGGGACACAATTCAATCCATAAGAGTTGCCTTCCCCCTATTTTTTCTGGGAAAACTCAGGGCTGCTTAGACATATCCATGGACCCTACCTAGGTGTCCAATCACATCTGTGACCCACAGAGGTAGGATTTTTGGCCTCAGGTCCTGACATTTCCATGGAGAGGCCACACTAAGCTAGTGATCCTCCCTCTATGGCCATCGCTTAGTTATCATTAGAGCTGAAAATCCCTGTATGTCAGCATCAGAGATGTATGTCATTCCTGAAATAAAGAAAAGAGTGCTCTTTTTACATAGCATTCAGTTTCCATGGAAGTTAGGGGGTCCCACAATCATCTGATTAGACTGTAAAGTGCTGTGAAGTTTATGACAAAGCTTTTTAAACTGACGAGCTCTAGTGCCAGCCACGATACAGTACTTGGGTCCCTACCTCCTCTCCAACACCCAGGCCTGGCTGTGGGACATGTGTTTCCATACCATACTACTTTCCTTAGGGTGAGTCCTTTCCTAGAAGCCCTTGTTGACCCTCTCTACAAGCTGAATATTTGTATATGTCTGAGATAGAGATCATGGGTATAAGTGGAGATGTCAAGGGTGCTGTCTACGGTCACCTACTGGGAGCACCTGGAGGCCAGCCCCTGCCCCATAAAGATACCCTATTTACATCTGGGAGCCCCTGGGTGGTGCAGTTAAGCATGCTGCTACTAACCAAAAGGTTGATGGTTCAAACCCATCCAGATGCGCCATGGAAGAAAGGCCCAGAAATCTGCTTCTGAAAACTCACAGCCGTGAGAACCCTCTGCAGTGAGGTTCTACTCTGCACACATAGGGTCGCCATGAGTCAGAATCAACTCAATGGCAACTGGCTTTTGGTTTTGGTATTTATATCTGTGGCTCAGAAATGTTACTCAGGGTCTTGCAAGTTATAAGTGGTGGGGCCAAGATTTGAACGCAGGTCTATGGGATTCTTTCCAGTCTACCGCCTGTCTTATCTTCAAAGTGAAGCACAGCAAAAACATGGTAAATGGATGCCTTCCTACTCAAGAGATTGTTAGTTAAATGAAGCTTTCCTACCAGCCTGAGATTCCAGAAATATTGTGGGCAATTTGTCAAGATGCTGCCGTTCCTGATATCGTCTTTGGAGTATCCAGGTCACTACTTTTCCTTCTTCCTGGCATTATTTTCCTCACAAGCACTTGATTTACCCAAAAGAAGATAACATCAGGGTTGGTCCCTTTTTATATAGTTCTGGAAAATGCTTGGGGGAGGTGAGAGGAAAGGTTGAAACGACTGGCAATGTGGTTTTATAGAAAGAGCGTGGGCATCAGAATGAGACAGGGCTGCGTTCAAATTTGGGTTTGTTACTTACTATTTGAGTAAATGTTCAGAGGTTCAAGGCCCTCATCTGTAAAAGGGGGATAATAGCACTGAACTGTGGGGGTTAAATGTAAAAAAAAAAAAAAACTTATTTAAAATCATCAGTCCTGAAGAGGGCCTCAATGAACCTTAGTTCTTTGCCTTGGCTGACCTTTTGTGGATTGTATGAGCATTTTAGCTCGGTTTTTCTGTTCATTCCTCTTATGGGCAACCCTAAAGTCAGCTCAGCAGCAGACCTTGTTTCCATGGAGATGTATTTAAGGTAAACAAACTTGAAAAGGGGAAGCACAGCCGCCCATCCCCTGTGCCCACTCACAACCAAGGCACAGCCTCAGCAGAAATGTTTCCAAAGAAATGTTTCACAAAGCTTTTGGGGAAGGTACCAAGTGCTCATTCAAAGTCTTTGTGCTTTTTCATCGTACGGCTCTTGAAATGAACAATAATTCGAAACAGATAATAATGAACTTCCCACAGCAATGGATGAAAAGTGGAATTACTGAGCTCACCATTGTCTAATATAATTAGGCTGACATGACGCTGAATCCAAATGGATGGCTTCTCTCTCTCTGTCTCCTGCATGTGCACATTTATTTAAAGAAGGACTTTAAATGGACAGGACACTACAAGATTTCTGGGCCCCACATGGCTTCAGTTCTAATCCAAACAGCTTTACTTTCTTCTGAAATGCTGATTTTCCTTTCTTTCTTTCTTTTTTTTTTTTTTTTTTGGCCTCCTTATTTTCTAAGTTTCAAAGGAGGATTGCTTCCTTGAGTGCGCACAGAAACATAAGCACATAAATCACATGTTGAATTTGCTTAACAGGGAGGAATAATCCCAATGTCACTTTCTACTGAACAATGCCTTCTTAGGGAAAAATGATGCAAATCCTTTAGAAGCCCAAAATGCATCCAATCAAATCACTTCTTAAAAATTCCACAGCACAATTTCTTTGTCTTAGTTTATTAAACATAACAACTAAAAAAAAAAAAAACCCTGTTGCCATCAAGCTGACTCTGACTCGTAGCAGTCCTATAGGTCACAGTAGAACCGCCCCATAGGGTTTCCAAGGAGCAGCTGCCAGATTCCTACAGTCGACCTTTCGGTTAGCAACTATAGCTCTTGACCACTGTCCACTGTGCCACCAGTGCTCCTAGCAATTAGATAATAGATAGTCCTTAATTAGACCAAACTTTAGCTCTCTCTTCAATCATGACAGAAAGCAGACTGGCTATTCTTTTTATTAGGATGTCAACATTCATTTCCACTAATAGGGTGGTTCCCTCTACTCCCAGTCCAGCACAAGGGCCAACTTTTGAGGAGTGAAAAATCAACTCATTATTCTACCCAGGACATCTGTCTTCAAGATGTCACACCAAAAATGACATGGCAGAAACATAGGCAACAGCTCATAAAATTATGGCTAACAGCCTTGCTATTGCCCTCAATTACATAAAAGAAAGAGAAAGAGCATCTAACAAAGCCTTTACTAGTTGCTGGTATGTGTCTTGGGCTTTCCAAAGGCTCTAACAGAAGAAGAATTGACTTGGCCCAAGTTTTCAAACCACAGGCAGAAGATTCTGTATTACCAAAAACATACAGAGTGGTGGGCAGAAAGATTAGCAGAACAAATTTCTCAAAACCGGGAACCTGTAGATGATCCTCGGGGAACAAGTTAATGCCACCACCCTCAAGGTAGGGTCTGAGCCTTAGTTAGTGGGATATAAGGAGCTACAGTCACTGTAGAGAGACGGCCCAGGGACTGGTTAGTAACATCATTAGCTCCATCCATCAACGTCAGATACAGAGCAGAGAATGAAGGGGCAGCTTGGCGTCCTTCCCTTTGAAATACAAATAAATCTGTTAGATGAGATGTTAGAAAGAGTCGAGCAGCCATAAAAGCATAGGCTTGCTGAACCTTGGAGCTGGAAAAGTCGTACAAGAGAGGAAACTGTAGCTGAAGGTGATGAAATGACTCGCCTGGGGTCACAGAGAAACCACCATCACCCTTCACCACTTGTGACTTGAATGGAAATAGTCTTTTTCTGACATGAAACAAAAAAAAAAAAAAAAATGAGTACGGTGTGTGTCAGCAAAAGTTATGCCATATGCAGCTAGCTCATTGCCCAACAAAGGAAATGTGGATTCACAGAACTAGCTTCCTACTTTAAAAGCTATTTTTCTCTGTAATTGGGTAAGACTCAGGGCAAACTCTGGTCAAACCTCACAAAGATAAAGGGAAGCTCCTTGTAGACAGATGTGCAAACTGTAGGCCCAGTTAAGGCCTGTCAACCACTTATCAATCAATATTGCTGGGGTATGCCCCCACGGTCTAGGCATTTTGAAAATATAGAAGATATATAAGATATGGTCGCTTCCCTCAAGAAAAATTTGTACAACTGCAGGAAGTCATCAGAGATGAAAAGCAAAGATCGGGTATTGATGGTTATCCCAACAGGAGTTCAAAGATGGGAGAAATCTTGGGATGTTGGACAAGTCAAGGATGGTTTGAGTGACCCAAGATTCATGGGGACCTTGAAGCTGGATTGAGTTGGGGGATAGGTGTAAGGGGAGAGACAAGTCAACAGGATGTCTAATCAGGAACAAAGTTTCTGAAGCAGGAGTTAATGTGTCCCCAGACAGTCTGGTGAAGAGACCCAACTAAGTGGCCCAGAAGGCGGGCTTAAGGAACACAATGGAAAACAACACTGAATCCATAGGGAAATGCCCAACAAATGACTCACCAAATCATTTGGTTGAAGCAACACAAAACAAAACATATGCTCCTAGACCCATTTCCCTGAAACGCTTGTCTCACTAATAGTTAAGAAAAATCACATTTTTAGATGTACATAAGCCAGAATTATGAGGCGTTGGTGGTTTGGTGGTGGAATTCTTGCCTTTCATGCAGGAGACCTGGGTTAAATTCTCGGTCAGTGACCCGCATTGCAGCCACCACTTGTCTATCAGCGGAGGTTCGCATGTTGCTATGATGCTGAATAGGTTTCAGCGGAGCTTCCAGACTAAAATGGACTAGGAAGAAAGGCCTGATGAATTACTTCTGAAACTCAGCCAACAAAAATGCCCATGGATTACAACAGACCAGTCCACAGTAGCTCGTGGGAATGGCAGAGGACCGGGCATGTTTCCTTCCATTGAGCATGGAATCACCACAAATTAGAGGCTGGTTCAAGGGTAGCTAATAACAACAATATACCAGAATCATCAAAATGTGATTAATCTGTTTTCGTAGTCACATCCCTGTACAAAATAAAACATTGATCTGAGTCGCATAAGGGATGGTTTCTCCCTCCTACCACAATTCCCCAAGTGGAAAATGACCAGATAGTTTTAGAAGCTATTTCTAGACCCACAAGCTGTAATTGAACAAACTAAGGTATTGCCAAAGCTATCAAATATCCAAGAAGCTCTCCAAATGCCTTTATATGCCTTTGAACATTCCTTGTCCTTGACCTTAAAGGCACTATTAAATTTATCATCTCCTTCCATCTGAAGGTCTGCCCCTGGCCTTCCTATTATTACCTCTGATTTCAACGGAAAGGGGTAAACTGAGGTGCCGAGGAATTATGGAGTCGTCTAAATGGGATCCTATTTCAAGTTTAGAACATGGCACACCCAAACGCCTGCTGTACACAAGGCTATTCATAAGTCTGATCTTAACCTTGGATTTACAATGAAGTTCCAAGTAAAAAAGAGTAAAATTCCAGATTGAAGAAAAATTACAGCTGGAAAAATAATTTTAAAATAAAACAACCAGGAAAGCCTTCCAAGTAGTTACTCAATTTGGGAATTTAAGGAAGATGGAAGTTTGTGTCCAAAAAGAAACCACTTTGGGAAAATAGAGGAGTGGAAATTCTTGCCTTCAGCCTATATTTGTAGCCCCGTCTTCAGCCATATGCACATCTGGCCCAAGGGAAAACATTCTTCTCCACAGCTTCCAATAAGGCACATGCAAGCAGAGGCCTCAGGTCACACTACTGACGAGCCACGTCCAAAAACTAGTTTGCTGTACTGTGCTGGCTTGTGTGTTGCTATGACGCTGGAAGCTACGTCACCAGTATTTCAATACCAGTAGGGTCACCCATGATGGACAGGTTTCAGCGGAGCTTACAAACTAAGACAGACTAGGAAAAATAAGGACTGACACCTTTCTTCCTAAATTTACCCAGTGAAAACCCTACAACAGAATACGGTCCCATAGAATGCTGGAAGATCAGGCCCCTAAGGTGGAAGGCACTCAAAATATACAGTGCCCACAACAATGGACTCAAGATCATGAAGATGGTGTAGGATCAGGCAATGTTTCATTCTGTTGTCCATGGGGTCACCATGAGTTGGAGCCAACTTGAAGGCAATTAACAACAACAACAACCATGACTTTGGCCTCAAGCAAAAATGTGTCTCCCTGACCAGCCTGCCTATGCCTCCTCTACACAACACCTAGCTTTAGGTCACTCAGGAATTGAATGTGGCGAGGGAGACATGAGGAGGGAGGAGGTAAAAACCCATTGCCATTGGGTCGATTCTGACTCATAGTGACCCTATAGGACACAGTAGAACCGCTCTACAGGGCTTCCAAGGTTATAAATGTTTATAGAAGAAGACTGCCACATATGTCTTCCGTGGAGCAGCTGGTGGATTCGAACCACCGACCTGTTGGTTAGCAGTGAAGTGTTTAACTACTATGCCACCAGGGCTCCTTGATGGGAGGTAGCGGGGTAATAAGATTGGCAGAAATTCTCTCCCTCTTCTTTTCTTACCTTGGCATCAGTGGTGGGAAGGTTCATGGTTCATGGTTGCTCAGCCTGGTTGTTTGCTGTCCGAAGGTTGCAGATTTACCTCCAGGACAGCAAACATGTTTAACTATAGGACAGCAAATATGAAGAAATAGGTGCTGCCACTCCCTGCTCACATTCCCATGGCAAACATCACCGAGCACTCCTTTGCTTTGCGCAGAGGTTCAACTTCAGAATCTTTCTCATCCTGGCAGTCCCAGCTGTCATCACCAATTAGTAAGAGTCGCCAAGTGGTTTGAAACTTATTTGCTAGTCCTGTGTGGAGAGAAGAAAAGAGAGAAGGTGAGAAAGAGGAACAAGAAAAGTAACATTTAGTGAACATCAACTATGAATCAAGTAATGGCATATGAAAAGGACTGGGGCAGTGTGCTCTGACAGGGGCGGTATTTTATCACAGCATTGCATATTGATAATAAAAAGTAGTCTTTTAATTGAATCAGCTTTATATTGTGCTTAAATTCGCTTTTCCATAGGCATCGCGACACAGATGCTGTTGAGTCAATTCTGACTCACGGAGACCCCACGTGTATCAGAGTGAAACTGTGCTCCATAGGCTTTTCAGTGGCTGGTTTTTCAGAAGTAGATTGCCAGGCCTTTCTTCTGAGGCACCTCTGGGTGAACCACCAACCTCTTGGTTGGCAGCAGAGCACAGTGCAGCTCTTATTGCCCTTCCCTGGCTGGGCAACTCCCCCATCCCCTCTCCCTCCTCCTTGGTGCACAAAGGTTCCAAGAACTGCTTGGGGTGCTTTGACACAGCTCTCCTCTTTATTTTTCAGAACAACCTGGGGATGTAGCTCCACCATTTAACAGTTGTGGGCAAACTGCACTTCAGTTTCTCCATTTGTGGGGCTGAGACAACAAAGCCGTACCTGTCTTAGGGAGTGGTAGTAATTGTATCAGGGCACAGAGCCTGGCATTTGAAGGACTTTTGAAAATGTCCTTTTTGCCCCTCTTAGATTATCAACTGAACTAGATAAAACTGCCCTTACCTGAGTCTCAATAAGATCACTACACTAACGACGAAACTATTCCTAATAAACCAAATAGAGATGTCGGATTTCGAAAAACAAATACAGGGACACCCAGTTTAATATGAATTTTTAATTTTAAAAAGAATATATTTTTAATATAAATATGTCCCAAATATTGTATGCGACATACTTGTACTAAAAATAAAATACAATTTTCTTTCATTGAAATACAAACTTAACTGGGCATCCTGTATTCTATCTGGCAACCTTAACGCCAAATCTTAAGATGCGTGGGATGGTTAGAGGAATAACTCTTCAGAGACATACCGAAAGGGATCTTTCTCCAAGTCCATGTTTTCCAGACTTCTTCAGCCACATCCCACGATAAGATAACTGAAAGAAATATTTCCTAAAACCCTTTCTGTGTACAATGTACTCTGAGATTTTCTGTCCTCTTCATTCTACTCTATTTCTCTTATTTTTTTTAATTGCTGGTTGAGCCTCACTTAATTGATTTCATGGTTCCCTAACGCAGGCATCAGAAAACCCGGGTGGCTTAGCAGTTAAGAGCTACAGCTGCTAACCAAAAGGTCAGCTGTTTGAATCCACCAGGCGCTCCTCGGAAACCCTATGGGGCAGTTCTACTCTGTCCTCACAGGGTCACCGTGAGCCAGAATCGACTCAACCGCAAAGGGCTTTTTAATGCAGGCATCAGCCAGCTACTGCCCAAGAGCCAAATCTGACTAGAGGTCTGGGAGAATTTTGTACATTTGTATGTATTTTGCATGGCCTGTGAGCTAAGAACAGTTTTTACATTTTTAAATGGTTGAAAAAAATAAGGAGGGATATTTCATGACACATGAAAGTTATGTGAAATTCATGTTTTGGTGTCCATAAGTAAAGTTTTGGGAAACCCTGGTGGTGTAGCGGTTAAGTGCTACGGCTGCTAACCAAGAGGTCGGCAGTTCAAATCCTCCAGGCGCTCTTTGGAAACTCTATGGAGCAGTTCTACTCTGTCCTGTGGGGTTGCTATGAGTCAGAACCGACTCGATGGCTGTGGGTTTGGTTTTTTGGGTTTTAAGTAAAGTTTTATCAGAACACAGGCATGCTCACTTGTTTATTATTGTCTATGGCTAAAAAAAAAAAAAAATTTTTTTTATGGCTACTTTCATGGTGGCGTAGTGGTTAAGAGCTACGGCTGCTAACCAAAAGGTCAGCAGTTTGAATCCTCCAGGCTCTCATTGGAAGCTCTGTAGGGTAGTTCTACTCTGTCCTATAGGGTCGCTATGAGTCGGAATCCACTGGACAGCAACGGGCTTGGTTTGGTTTATGGCTGCTTTCACACTACAATGGCAGAGTTGAGAGTTGAGTGAGTTGCGAGTTGAAAGTTGCATGTTGGATATGACCCATAAAGCCTAGAATATTTACTATTTGCCCATTTACTGAAAAAAGTTTGCCTGGCCCTCTCCTAATGGGTTGCAGCGTGCAATTTGAAAAACTCTGCTCCAAACAATTTTGCTCCTAAAAGGATACATTTCCTTTCATGTGAAGGAGTAGTTTTTTCTAAGAATCTCAAGTGAAACTTATTCTTCTGGGTTCCTCATAGGACAAAGATAATGAACAGACTCTGGGCTGGCAAATTTATTTGAGTCCAGCTGCCCTTAAAGTGTGATTTGGACTTAGCAGGGCCCAGCATTTAGCAAGAGTTTTGTTTTTTTTTTTTTTGAGAGAACGTCATTTCCGGTGATTCCCAGTCACGCAAGGCACCCACAGTTCCCAAGGATTATGCAGAACACAGAAAACAAAGCATCAAATTCTTGACACTGAGCCGTTTAGAATCTTGACTCTCTTAACAGAGATTAGAGACTCCAGAGCCAAGATTTGTGATTTGCAAGAGTTAGGTATGTTCGGATCTAAAGGCGAAAGCCCAAGTAATCATGACGTAAGCTTATGCCACTAAACAAGAGAATGGAGAAAGTGGGAAAGATAGTTGTTCTGGCCAGAGAAAGAGGGGAAGAAGAGGGCCTTAAAAAAAAAAAAAAATCCAGTCTCTCCCAACTCATAGCTACCCTATACTTACTGCCCCCATAGGGTTTCCAAGGCTGTAGTCTTTACAGAAGCAGACTGCCACGTCTTTCTCCCTTGGATCAGCTGATGGGTTCCGACTGCCAACCTTTTGGTTAGCAGCCAAACACTTAACCACTATGCCACCAGGGCTCCTGGAAGAGGGTTTAGAGGGGGACAAGTCCCTGACAGGGCCTGTCCCTTGCTCACTCCCCCGCCTTATAACTGTTGGGATGGGGACCAGAGGCATAACTATGATACGATAGGTAGGGCTCCTGCCCTGAGGGCTGCTTGAGGAGGGGTGCTAATGAGCAGTGTCTATTGGCCATCGCAGTTTCCTTCGCCAGCTATGTGTGCAAGATCATTCAGCAATTTAAAACTAATTGCCATAGGTGCTGTTTTCCGTAGACAGGACCCAAGGCGGGGTAAGTGGGTGATAAACCCCAAGAAAGGTTTAGAGAACCAAGACCTGAGAGAACTAACTAATGCCTCCCTCTCTGGGAAATGCCTGACAGGGGTAAGAGTGGGATTAAAAAAACCCATTGCCGTGGAGTTGATTCTGACAGTGAATCTATAGGATAGAGTAGAACTGCCCCACAGAGTTTCCAAGGAACAGCTGGTGAATTTGAACTGCTAGCCTTTTGGTTAGCAGACAAACTCTTAACCACTGTGCCACCAGGGCTCCAAAGGGTGGGGTAGGGACCTCAAAAATACGTATCAGGGATCAACAAGGTACTACCCAAGGGCCTAATCTGGCTGGCCACCTGCCTTAGTTTCCTAGTGCTGCTGTAACAGAAATATCACAAGGGGGTGGCTTTAATGAACAGATATTTATTTTCTCACAGTTTAGGAGGCTACAAGTTAGAATTCAGGGCACTGGCTCTAGGGGAAGGCATTCTTTTTCTGTCCACTCTAGGGAAAAATCCTTGTTTCACCTTCTTCCTTGGAGATCTTTGCATGGCATCTATCTTTCCCTCATTTTTGCTTTCTTGCTTCTATGCCTAATCTGTTCTTTTATATCTCAAAAGTGACTGGTTTAAGACACGTCCTACACTGGCATGCCCTTGTTAACATAAAAAAGAAAGCCCTACTCCCAAATGGGATTACATCCACAGGTATAGGTATTAGGATTTACAACACAAGTTTTTGAAGGACACAATTGAATCCACTAACACCACCTGTTTTTTTGGATCAGAGCCATTCCCATTTGTTTACACATTGTCTGTACCCCTGCTTTATATGTTAGCAATAGTGGAGAAGACAGGGCAACAGGCAAAGCAGGCAGAGGGGCCCCGAGAAAGCCCCCTGATTCTCCCACAACCAGAAACGTATAGGAGAGCAACTGAAAGTTTCTTTTAGGTTCAGAGTGGCTTAAAGAGGGCCAGCAGACCTGAGTGGGGCTTGAAGTTGAGGGAGAAGAATACACTTCAGATGAAGAACTTCTTAACAAATGAGAACTTTGGCAGGATCATTGGTTGCCAGTAGGAATAGATGCCAATGGCCGAAGACCAGAAAGTAGATTGCCTACACTGGGCTAAGGACATCCATGGGTGAGACCACCACTCTCTCTCCCTCCCCACACCCCATTACCTACACCTAAGTGATTCTTAGTGGTTCAGTGATAGAATTCTCACAGGATTATGGGAAGACTCCTTAACAACCTGCGTTATACAGACGACATGACCTTGTTTGCTGAAAGTGAAGATTTGAAACACTTACTGATGACTACAGCCTTCAGTATGGATTATACATCAATATAAAGAAAACAAAAATCCTCACAACTAGACCAATAAGCAACATCATGATAAATGGAGAAAATACTGAAGTAGTCAAGGATTTCATTTTACACCCAAGCAGTAGTCAAGAAATCAAAAGACGCATTGTATTGGGCAAATCCACTGCAGAAGACCTCTTCAAAGTGTTGAAAAATAAAGATATCGCTTTGAGTATTAAGGCGCACCTGACCCATGCCATGGTATTTTCAATTGCCTCATATGCAGGGAAGAGCTGGACAAGGAATAAGGAAGACCAAAGAAGAATTAATGCCCTTGAATTATGGTGTTGGCAAAGAATATTGAATATACCGGAATTGCCAGAAGAATGAACAAATCTGTCTTGGAAGAAGTACAGCCAGCATGCTCCTTAGAAGCAAGGATAGTGAGACTTTGTCTCACATACTTTGGGTATGTTAACAGGAGGGATTGGTTCCTGGAGATGGATATCATGCTTGGTAAAGTAGAGGGTCAGTGAAAGAGAAGACGGCCCTCAATTAGTTGGATTGACACAGTGGCTGCGGTAATGGGCTCAAGCATAGCAGTGATTGTGAGGATGGGGCAGGACCTGGAAGTGTTTTGTTCTGTTATACACAGGTTCACTATGAGTTAGAATAGTCTCAACGGCACCTAACAGCAACAACAACAATACGTGGGAGGCTGCGGTTCAATTCCTGACGGTTTACCGCTCGTCTATTGGTGGTGGCTTACCTGTTGTTATCATGCTGAACAGATTTCAATGGTGCTTCCAGACTAAGATGGTGTCTTAGTCATCTAGTGCTGCTGTAACAGAAATACCACAAGTTGGCTTTAAAAAGAGAAATTTATTCTCTTACAGTTTAGTAGGCTACAAGTCCCAAATTCAGGGTGTCAGCTCCAGGGGAAGGCTTTCTCCCTCTGCTGGCTCTGGAGGAAGGTCCCTCTCATCAATCTTCACCTGGACTAGGAGCTTCTCCATGCAGGAACCATGGGTCCAAAGGAAGTGCTCTGCTCCTGGTGCTTCTTTCTTGGTGGCATGCTGCCTGCCCCCAAATTTCTGCTTGCTTCCCTTTCCTTTTATCTCTCACAAGATAAAAAGTGGTGCAAACCACTCCCCAGGGAAACTCACTTTACATTGGATCAGGGATGTGACCTAAGCAAAGGGTGTTACATCCCACCTTAATCCTCTTTACCCACAGGCAGAGATTATGATTTATAACACATAGGAAAATCACAAAATGGAGGACAAGCACATAATACCAGGGATCTTGCCCATCCAAGCTGACACATATTTTGGGGGGACACAAATCAATCCACGACAGATGGACTAGGAAGGAGGGCCTGGCAATCTACTTCCAAAATATTAGCCAATGAAAACCCTGTGGATCACAAGGGTCCAGTCTGCAAATGGTCATGGGGATGGTGCAGGACTAGACAGTGTTTTTTCGCAGTTGTGTACAGGGTTGCCATGAGTGGGGTGCCAATTTCACAGCAGCTAGCAACAACAAACAATCCTAAGCCTTCAGGACCTTAGTTGCCACCCCAGGGAGAAGAGAAGGGAATGAAATTCTGAATTGAGTGACTGAAACTTGAAATGACTGAGTAATCATGCATAAGTGATTTTACCTGGAAGTCGCTACCTATTAAATTCCCTGCCGCCAGAAAAATGTGGGTTTATGCTAGAAGTTAAGTAATAGAAAACTGAAGAAAGTTACATTCTGTGTACGCAATAGGAAGAACAGGAAACTGTCTTAGCCGACTCAGCAAGTAGGAACTTCATTCACAACAACTCAGGAGACTGCAGTAGTTTGAGTCCCAACAGCAGTTCTAGTCTTCAGGGCTCATAACTCAATAACTCCTACTTTTTCTAGCTACTTCTTATAACACAGTTTAAACCGGTCCAAATCTCCTATGGTTTTCCCATTCTGCCTTCAACTTTGTAGAGGAAGCCTGTGCATGTCTAAATTTTCACCAGTAGGTGGTGCTAACATGGACAGTGCTGGTTCTGATTACCTGATGATGGATTAACTAGACACTAATTAAATCTCTCTTCAGTGACTTTCCTCTACAGCACATTCCCTCCAGTCTAATTCAGCCTTGTTATTAAGTAACCCCTGAGCGGTTTCACCTCCAGGTAACCCTCCCTCTTCGAGGTAGTATAATGGAAGGAATTCCAGAGTCAGGAAACATGGGGGATATGGATTTTGGCTGTCCTACTAATTAGATGTCTTGGCCAAGTCACTTAATCCCTCTGAGTCTCGGGATCTTCCACTTTAACACGAGTGAGTTGGACTTGTTGGATCTAAGAGCTTTGTTTTCCATATTTGAAAAATAAGTTCACAACCACAATGAGACAGCACTTTGCATTCAGAGATTTAATAAATGTTTAAGAAAAACTCAAAATCCCAAGAAATAGGTACTTGGACACAGTGCTGTGGGGAAAGTACGCTTGTACAGACTTTCTGGGAGGCAATTTACAATGTGTAGCCAGAGTCCTAAAAATGTGCATACCCTCTGAACACCAATTCCTCGTCTAGGAATTAGTCTTCAGGAAATAATTACAGACATGTGCAAATACATAGGACGTTCAATGAAGCAAGGCATTTTTGTTTCTTCGGGGACTCAGTGTATTTTCATTAACTAGTTTCTAGATCATATAAGCCCTAGAACTACATTACAGTACTTGTATGAGGCAACAAAGAAAATCATTGTTTAATCATATAATGAGAGGAAGCAATGGAATCTAGCACTTATTAAACATCCCGTGTGTGCCAGGCACCGTGCTAGACACTTAAACTATTTCATTAAATTTTCCTATGCAAAATGTATTATTAATTGTATGTTTCAGACAGGGAGTCTGAGGCTCAGGCAAGTTAACCTTCTTGCCCAAAGTCATCCGAGGCTGGCTAATGAAAGAAGAAATGTCTTTTTCTTTATGAATATCAGATTTCCCCTAGACTTGGGGAAAAAGTTCCCTGTAATGGAGGTGAGGAGTCCCTGGGTGGTGCATATGGTCCAGTGCTCGACTACTAGTTCGAAGCCACCAAAGGCACCTCAGAAGACAGACTGGGCTTCCAAAAGATCACAGCTTTGAAAACTTTACAGAGTGGTTCTACTCTGCACAACATGGGGTCCTCATGAGTCAGAATCGACTTGATAGCAACTAATAACAACAATAAAAGAAGTAAGGGGAGAGAAAAGTCAGTGTGTAGACTTTGGTCCTGCCTAAGAATTGGATCTGGTCTCTTTGGAGCTTTTAAGGGAGAATCATAATTTCAAAGCTTCTGCCAATTCTTTGTGCTGCTAAAAATGGAAAACCAAGTTGGTCTTTGGGGACCAATGCTTCCTCGTAGGGAAAAATATTTAACTGGGCCTTTATCTGTGCAAAATGGAATTTCATTATCCAGTGGGGAGACCTAGACAGGAGACACTCAAATTCTCTGTGTACAATGTAAATGGGTATGGTAATTGTTCTGATGTTAGTGAAGATGGGGCTTCCTTTGGTGGAATGGAGGGAAGAAGTTACTGGGGCTTGGCATTCAGAGAGGGTCCTGTAGGATTTTATTTTTAAATAAGTTGAGAAATACTCAAATTTGACATGCATAAATTCATTTAGTTGATTGCAAGATAGTCATCATGACCAGATACTTAGGTAAGAACTCAATGCATTTGTTTAGAACTGGAGAATCAGAATCAATCATTGCAATTTCACTGTTGTTTTACGGTTAGAGTCCAAGTCTTTAGGCTCCAGGCTTTTACCTTTAGCAAGTGGTCTTGGGAGGAAGGCTTGACCACAGCCCAAACTCAACAGAGGTCCCTTGTAACTACGATCTGAGGTCTGTGGTGGGCAGAGTCTCAGCAGGCTCTCAGTCTTCAGAGAGAAGAAACTAGAGCAAGATCTCTTTGCTTCTGCCTTCTCCCTTCAAGTAAGCAGGCATCCAGTGATTGTATATATTAATTTCTCACCTTACCCTCACACAATAAGGGCCGGTGTGACATCAAAGACTAGTATGTTATATCTTGTCTCCAGGGTTAGATATTAGTCAGATGTCACATCTTTTCCTCAAGGTTTAGAGATTAAGGAGGTTGTTTACAATTTATGTCTCAAGGCTAGTTTACCGAGATTAACTATGTGTTATCGCAGTATGCAGGGGCAAAGTCAATTTAAAGGTTGTTTACCACATTCTTCACAAAATTCTATGTTTCTATGTCTAAGTTCAGAAATTTTTTACTTCTAAGTCATACTATAAGTAACTTAAGCCATAGAGGCTTAAGATCACTTACAGAAGCAACATACCAATGCCATACACATATTATGGACATATGTGGTTTGAGAGCATTACAAAGCCATATGTGACTTGAAAGCTTTATAAAAAAGCATACCCAACATAGAGGAAACAGAGAGGTAAACCCCTGCGTTGGAGATGAGCAGAGAGTACACCTGGCAATATGTTGAAGCCTGAAGACCAAGAAGTAGAAGATGAGTAGGGATTGGTAGTGATGGGACATAGCCCTGGGACTCGGGGTGTGGTCATGGCTGATGCTGAGGTTTAATTTTCTCTTCTCTGACTGAAATTCCTTCAAGCCCTCGGTCAATCCAGAAAGCCTCATGTTAGCATTGCCTTGGGGATGAGGGAAGACAGTTAGTCCATCTTGAAGGTCAGGAACACCATTCAGATAGAGAAGTGATAGAAGGCCACCAAGACTATGTTTACACCCCCTGAGCTTCTCTTCTTGGGAGCCCCCAGGGTTTCCTGCAGTCTTACTAAAATATTAGCATTTTTTTAAAAGGATGACCCTGGACAATTGTAATAAACTCAGGAACTCATGAGTTCTATGTGGTTATTACGTTTCAGGGGAAGAGACTTAATCTGGCCTGCAGGACAGCTGAAACCATGTGGCAGGATGCTTTTTAACAGGGTTCACCTGTTCTGGGGACTGGGCCTGACCACAAGTGCTTGGCTGCTGCCAGCAGATTAGGTGATTATAGCATTAGATCATGGTTATAATGGGAAAAAGGCTTCTCCTCTCTGGCTGACTGATCAGCTTGCCATTTTTATTGTCTGGTCATATCAAGAGACAGTGATTCTGAACTCTGTCAGCTCCCCCAGAGTACACTGGCATGACAGAAAGAACAGCTATATTAGCAAAGAGAACAAGCAAGGGGATTAGCGAACTTGCTAAAAAGGTCAAGACCATTTGGTCTCTGGTGGCACAGTGGCAGGAAGGTGAAGGTGAAGGGGCTCTGGGAAAAGGCTGCCTGCCCCCACTGTAGCAAGAACAACTACTATTCACAGAGCTCCCGTACACTAAGCCAAGAAAAAAAAAAAAGAGGCATCTATAAAAGCTTTGTGTTTGTCTTTTTCTTCTTACTCTTATTTTTTTAATGTCAAAAGTATTTTATGCTCATTATCAATCTATATTCACTTCCTAGGGCTGCCGTAACAACCTGTGAGGGCAGTGGTGGTTCAGTGGTAGAATTCTTGTCTTCCATGCAGGAGACCCAGGTTTGATTCCTGGCCAATGCAACTCAAGTGCAGCCACCACCCACCTGTCAATGGAGGCTTGCATGTTGCTCTGATGCTGAACAGGTTTCAGCAGAGCTTCCAGACTAAGACAGACTAAGAAGAAAGGCTGGGCAATCTTCTGAAAATCAGCCCGTGAAAACACTATGGATCACAATAGTCTGATCCCATTGCACATGGGGCCACCAGCAGTTGGAGGCCAATTCAATGGCAGCTAACAGAAACAAGCCATAACAAAGTACCAGAAACGTGGCGACTTAAAACAACAGAAATTTATTCTCTCATACTTCTGGAAGCCAGAAGTCTGACATCAAGATGTCAGCAGGGCCACGCTCCCTCTGAAGGCTCTAGGGAAGGATCCTTCCTTGCCTCTTCCAGCTTCTGGTGACCCAATGAGTTCCTTGACTGTGGCTGCATCATTCCAGTCTCTACCTTCATCTTCATATGGCCTTCTGCTCTTTTCTCTCTATTGTCTTCCCTCTTTGTTTTTCATATAAGGACACTTGTCATTAGATTTAGGGCCCACCCAAAAAAGCCAGGATGGCCTCATCTCAAGATCCTTGACTGAATTACATCTTCGAAGACCCTTTTTCCAAATGAGGTCACATTCCCAGGAACCAGGGATTAAGATGTAGGCATATTTTTGGGAGATGCTGTTTAACCCACTACGATAACTAATGAAACAACAGGTAAGAATAAGGTTTTAAAAAATCTTGTCACTCCTTTCAAAAATCTCATTCCTCTTCTTGCAGCCATTCTTCATTTTTTGCCTCAGGAAAAGGGGAGGGCAAATACCATAAAGAAGGAGAAAAGGAGGCTAAAAGGGTAGTTCCCACCTGACAGAAAGGAAAAAGAGAAAGCCCCCCACCCCCACCCCACTTCCTGGAGAGGTCAAGAAGGAGAGAGAGAAGAAAGTGGGCAGGAAGTCAGGTAGGAGGATCTGGGTCCCTCTCTTTTAATAAAAACGTACACGGGGAGACTCAGAAAATCAAGACCAATGGGAACTCCAAGCACAAGGGGGCTTGCTCCTTGCCCCTCACGGTATAGCTCAGAACAATTGGAAATCTCTTAGAGAAGCATCGTGCTTAGCGTAAAGACGGCTGATAAGAATATATAAGTGGATAGATCAAGAGAATTCCCCAGTGCCCTGTGGCCTGTTGTACTGAAGTTCTGTGTGACAACGAAGGGGACGTGGAAGTACTCCTAGACTAGGAGACCCCGATTTGGGGACCAAGAGGCTTCCAAGTGCAGGAACCTCAACTGGAAGTCAAGGGAGGGGCTCAGGGACTGCTGACCAAGGACTTCTGCTGTGGACCCCCAAAATAAGAAATGAGATTATTGAGCTATAGCTCAGCAGGCATTTGTGCCAAATGCCCAGGCATAAGACCAGGAAAGATCAACCCATGTTTCATCCCACCTGGATGCCATCTTGGGAAGGATGAGGGATCCTTGGGAAGGGCAGAAGGAGAGAAAAAGAACAACAGTGAATTTAAAGTACAAATTTAAAGTACGAACTGACTGAATAAAAAGAGGCTAATTTTAAATTAAGAAAAGCTATTACCTTTAATTAATAGCTGGAACAATGGACTCAAATATACTAAAAAACATGAAGATGATGTGGGACTGCGTAACTTTGGTTCTGTTATACATAAGGTCGCCAATAGTTGGAGCTGACTCCATGCAACTACCAATAACAACCTTTATTTGTCAAGATTATGGGACCACAGGCATAATAAAGCAAACCCAAACCAAACCAAACCCAGTGCTGTTGAGTCTATTCCGACACATAGAGACCCTATAGGACAGAGTAGAACTGGCTCATAGAGTTTCCAACGAGCGCCTGGCGGATTCGAACTGCTGACCCTTTGGTTAGCAGCTGTAGCACTTAACCCCCATGCCACCAGGGTTTCCAAAGCAAAAAAAAAAAAAAAGGGGGGGAATAATAAAATAAACTTTGTGTGTGTGTGTATGTAGGCATGGAATAGTATGTAGATTTTGTATACATGCCTTAATAGAGTTGTATTTTTTTTAAGTTAATAATCGTCCCCTGAGGTAACAAATTTAACCGGTAGGCTGCATTATCATTGCAGCCCATTCTCCACGCTTGCGAAAAACATGTATGTATAGATAAGTGTTCAGTTTTACAAAAAACGGGATTATATTATGTCCAATGACTTTTCTAACTAACACTACATTATGGTCAATGAATATATTATGTCCATTTTAAAAAATAGTCTAATTCCATAGATGGAATATCCACTTATCATATCCACAATTTATTATCTTGCTCCTCTCCCCGCCCTGTTTTTGGCCAACCTGAGCAATACCTCAATGGACAATTACACTCATTATCTCATTTAATTTCATAAACTCACTATGAGGTGAAAGCCAAGGGTATTATCACTCAGGCGTATAGGTAGTGAAATGGCCATGTAGTGACTACCACAATCCATACTCTCTCTTCTGCATCACATTGAAGGACCCAAAAGCATCTTCCCCCGCTAACTGCCCACAGTGGAATGTTCTTTTGAGTTAAAGTACAATTTCTTCAAAACTCAAGTTCAAATTCTAAAGTGCAAAGAGCTTGGCTGTGCAGAGTGGCACGTTACTCAGTGTTGGTCTGCTCGCATGTATCCAGCACTGTCTGAATGTGGACGATGTGACAGGCACAGGGCCAGGGCTGGAATGTGGACAGAAACCTCAGAATCAGCACGTCCTCTGCTCCCTCCCCACTCACAGCCATCACCACGTGCTGTTCGGGGCCCCTCTCCTCAGCTGCACACTTCCTCTTTTCCTCAGGGAGGACTCTCTCCACTTCCACGCTTACCCTCCTCCAATCCAAGCTCTAACCTTCAACTCCAGTTAAAATTAACCAGTCAAACCAATGGCCATTGAGTCAACTCCAACTCTTGATGATCCCATGTGTGCCAGAGTAGAACTGTGCTCCATAGGGTTTTCAAAGGCTAATTTTTCAGAAATAGATCTCCAGGCCTTTCTTCCCAGGTGCCTCTGGGTGGTCTCAAACCTTCAACCTTCCAGTTAGTAGCTGAGCAAGTTGACAGTTTACACTACCGAGGAACTCCAGTTAAAATCAAATGCCTCCAAAATCCCCTTCTTGCCTTTCGGGATGAAGTCCAAGCCTCCCACAACATATCCCTTGTTTCCCAAGCCAGCCTCAGGTTTCACTGTGCCCGCAAGTCCCATGCTCCAGTTGTCCTTGCTTTTCTCAGAGTCCAGCATATCCTGGAACACTTCCTTGCCTTTACATACTCTGCTGCTTCTGTCTGAAAGTGTCTTCCTTCCTTCCTTCACATGGTTGATCCCCAGGGCCCCATGGAAGGTTATGCAGGTTGCTGACTTCACAAAGGCACCTAGGTGACTGTCTTAGTCATCTAGTGCCGCTGTAACAGAAATACCACAAGTGGATGGCTTTAACAAAGAGAAATTCATTGTCTCACGGCCTAGTAGGCTACAAGTCCAAATTCAGGGCTTCAGCTGAGGGCTGAAGGGGAGGGTTTCTCCGTCAGCTCTGGAGGAATGTCCGTGTCATCAATCTTCCCCTGGACTAGGAGCTTCTCTGCACAGGAACCTTGGGTCCAAAGGACATGCTGTGCTCCCGGCACTGCTTTCTTGGTGGCATAGGTCCCCACTTTCTGCTAGCTTCCCTTTCCTTTTATTTCTTGAGAGATAAGAAGTGGTGCAGGCCACACCCCATGGAAACTCCCTTTATATTGGATCAGAGATGTGGCCTGGTGAGGGTGTTACAATCCTACCCTAATCCTCTTTAACATAAAATTACAATCACAAAATGGAGGACAACCACAGAATACTGGGAATCATGGCCTAACCCAGTTAATACACCCATTTTGGGGGGGATATAATAAAACCGTGACAATGAAGGAATGTTATTTGTTGCCTCCGAGTCAGCTCTGACTCATGGTGACCCTGTGCAACAGAAAGAAACACTGTCAAGTCCTGCTCCCTCTTCACTGTAGTTGGTATGCACAAGTTCATTGTTGGTGGCCACTGCGTATTTTGAGTGCCTTCCAGCCTAGAGGGTTCATCTTCTAGCAGTATATTAGAAAATACTCTGTTGTGATCCATAGCATTTTCATTGGCTGATTTTCAGAAGGGGATTACCAGGCCTTTCTCTCATTCTGTCTTAGTCTGGAAGCTTTGCTGAAACCTGGCCACCATCAGTAGTAATCCTACTGGTATTTGAAATGCCTGTGGTATAGCTTCTAGCATCATAGTAACATAGAAGCCACCACAGCATGACAAACTAACAGACAGGTAGTGGTGAGAGAGTGAGTAGGAACTAAACCCTGCTCACACTTGGTTTGTAGCCTGCAAAAGACTGCATCTGGCCAGTAGGGGCACTGTTCTGTTGTTCACACTAGGTGCCTGATGGACTTGCAGCAATCCTACTTCTGGATGTTCAAGGTTATGTTCCTGGGTAGTTCTCCGGAAGCCTTCCCTGACCCACAGCCCCTCCCCCAGACTCGGTTGGACCCTTCATCAGCACCAATAACACCAGATCATACACTGATGCTGCTCCAGAACAATTGTCCGTTCACATTTCTGGCTCCTCCACTACATCTTGAAAGCCAGGACTGTTCTTAGTCTTCCTTTTCTCCTATGCCTAGCACATAGGTGCTCATAAAGACCTATTGAATGAATGAGCAAGAGCAAACAATGGGACTTTCCTGAGCTTGCAGCAGCCAGAAGGCAGAATCAGCAGAGGCAGGGGCCGAGGCGGCTAGTCCCAAAGGGTGGTGATAAAGACAATTTCATGCATATCACAATTTTGCCTACATCAGCCATCAGACATAACTGAAAAATAGACTCAAATAAAGAGCATCACCAGGACATTAACATTTTACAGATGCCATATCTGATCTTGCATCTTTATCTTTTCCCTAATTGAGGCATCAGTGCCTAAGGATATTTCCATTTAGACCATGATTCCAAACACGTGCCACAACGTCCAAGGGGACCCAGCACATCACATTCCACGCAGACACACACATGAGCTCATGCAAGTCCCGGGGTGCTCATCTGGTCCAGATTTGAAGGAAACTATTTAGCTGGATGGAGAAAAACACATCGTGTATCAACTTAATACCAAACAGATTTTATGACATACTAAAACTGCTTTTGATAATCTACTAATATATCAGAGGGGCTAATGAACATAAAAAGAATCAGATAATCATCGTATCTTTGAGGTCTGGACAATGTTTGTATAGGCTGCAGGAATGACAGAAATACAAAAAATATGGTGAACTCTGGAGAAATCTTTTCCAAAAGCCCCCTTGAGAAGCAATCCTGTCTATTGTAGCAAGAGGTATATGTTGCCAGTTTATGACCGTAGAGAATTTTTTTTCTGGCTGTAATTCAGGGTGGACTTTTCCAGAGGTGAGGAAGGGCTATGCCCTAGCCACTCATCCCTAACAAGCAGGATAACTGTGAACGCTATGGGGGAGGAGCCAGCCCGTAGTGGCCTCACTTGGGAACATCTCAGCCCATCGGTGATTTCCTCTTCAGTGTAAGTATCCCCCATCGATGGTCACTTGACCACAACAGCATTCTTAAGTGATTTCTAGGCTTCGTGAAATCTCTCTGGATAAATGTTTTCAATCAAAACCCACATCTGTGCTTGTCCTGGCACCATATGGGGTCATGAGAGGCAGCGTAATGTGTCGGGCTAAGAATGACTTGAAGATCCCAGCTCAACCACTTCATGGTGTGACCTTTGACAAAGCTGCTTAGTTACTCTGGGCTTCAGTTTCCTCTTTGGAAAATGGTGCTTGACGTGATGAATTAGCTAAGGATCTTGGGCTGCTAGCAAAAACTGATTCTGGTTAGTGTAAGAAAAAAAGGCAGTTGGGGGACAGGATACTGGAGAAATTAACCCAGTGAAATAGAGAGTTAACATACGAGTCTTTGGGATAAACAAGGACTTGGATAACTCAGTGTCCTCAGCAGCAGAAGCTACCATTAATGTGACAGCTTTGAATTCTGAGTGGTAAATTCCTGGAAGAATGACTCAGACTGACGCAGCCTGGATCAGGTGTCTCCCTAAGATCAGGGGCAGGGTTTTATGAACCACCTCCTGACTGTTTTTCTGGGAGGGGACCTCTGTGAGCCAGCAACCACTAGAATCAGTAAAAAAGCTACCCTAAATGCCTACCTGGAGGATAAGTCGGAAAGGTTTTAGGGCATTTAAAAAAAAACAGAAGCACTACATTAAGGTCATCCCAGGCCATCCTTGGCTTAATCTGTCTGACACTAAATCCTTCTATGTGGTAAGGGAAGTTTTTTTGGTGCTTGCATTTCTTTTGAAGATAGGTTGCTGTTGTCTGGGGGTGTTTTTTTTTTTTTTCATTGTCTTAGTTACCTTGTGCTGCTATAACAGAAACACCACAAGTGGATGGCTTTAACAAAGAGAGATTTATTTTCTTACAGTCTAGTAGGTTACAAGTCCAAATTCAGGACGTCGGCTCCAGGGGAAGGCTTTCTTTCTCTGTCAGTTCCGGAGGAAGGTCCTTGTCCTCAATCCCCTGGTCAAGGAACTTCTCAGACTCAGGGACCCCATGTCCAAAGAATGCCCTCTGTTCCTGGTGCTACTTTCTTGGTGGCATGAAGTCCCCAACTCTCTGCTTGCTTCTCTTTCCTTTTATCTCTTGAGAGATAAAAGGTGTTACAGGCCACACCCCATGGGAACTCCCTTTACCTTGGATCAGGGAGGTGACCTGAGTGAGGGTGGTGTTACAATCCCACCCTAATCTTCTCAACATAAAATTACAATCACAAAATGGAGGGCAACCATACAATACTGGGAATCATGGCCCAACCAAGTAGATACACATATTTTGGGGGGACCTAATTCAATCCATGACAATAGTTTTATACTTTTGACATGATGAAATCATTTTGTTCCCAGACTGTGTAAATAAGTATACTCTCTAAAGTACTAGGAGGGAGTAGAAGACATTTTTCAGAATAAAACTGTCCTTTCAGGTGCCATGCTCACATCAGGAGCTCCAGAACCTGTCGCCTCCATTTGGGCTGCTACTCATACCCATTGCCATCGAGTCAATTCTGACTCATGGTAACCCTATGGTCTGTAAGACGGAGTATAACTGCCCCATAGGGTTTCCAAGGCTGTAAATCTTCATGGCAGCAGACTGTTCAAACCATCAACCTTTCAGTTAGCAGCCGAGCACTTAACCACTGTACCGCCAGGTCTCCTTGGGCTGCATCAGGATGTGTTATAAATTGATTCTCAGAATATGGCTGGAAGAAAACATCCCTTAATAACTGGGGCAGCCATATTGGTGGGGAGTAGAAAGCAAACCTGATTAACCACATTTTCATTTTGCACAAAAAACTAGAGGCCTAGCTAAGAATCAAGCTCACTGCTTCTGGTTCTCGGATGAATTCTGTAGCTTTCGGGGGACATTCCCTTCTTCAGTCAGAGAGCTGGTCTGATGGCGAGGAGTTCCACAAGCTCTTTCATTGCTACATTTTCTTTGAATCGTGCTTGCCCATTAGGCATCCACATTTGACTATTTATCTTTGGGACTCTGCTGGGTATGTGAAGAATTCCCCCATCTGTTTTGCTCAGGATGTGGGCAGATGAGGAAGTAGTAGTAGCAACTGAGAGATAGCATGTCTCTATCTGGCTGGTGTTGGGAAAGAACCTTGTAGGCAGCCAAGGAGATGTTCACCAGTGCTGAGATAGCAACTAGAAGTATCTCTTTGGGTGCCATCCATTTCTGCAGTTGTCCCTAGATCAGGGGAGGGGAGTGGGTGGGGGGAGTGTGGTGGTGGGAAACCCCACTTTTCAAAGGGTAAAGACAACCTGAGTCTTAAACACTGAATTGTGGAAATGGGTGAATGAATAAAGTTAAAAAAAGAAAAGAAAAAGGAAGGAATTCAGATATTTGTTAAGCAATAAGGACTGTGCTGGGCCAATTGTCCCAATTACAGTAGCTCATGCTTGTTAGGAGCAGTAGACACTATGCTAGATGACTGATCATAATAATAACAATAAGAAGAAGCTTGAGGAGGGGTGCCATAGATTGAATTATGTCCCCCCAAAATATCTGTCAACTTGACTAGGTCATAATTTTACGATTGTCTACCATTTTATCTTCTGATGTGATTTCTCTGTATCATCAATCCTATCACTATGATGTAATAAGAAGGATTAGTGGCAGTTATACTGATGAGGTCTACAAGATTAAACAGTGTCGCAAGCCAATCTCTTCTGAGATACAAAAGAGAGAAGCAAGCAGAGAGACATGGGGACCTCATACCACCAAGAAAGCAGAGCCAGGATCAGAACCTGTCCTTTGGACCTGAGGTTCCTGAGCTGAGATGCTCCCAGACTAAGGGAAGACTAATGACAAGGCCCTTCCTCCAGAGCTGACAGAGAGATAAAGCCTTCCCCTGGAGCTGATGCCCTGAATTTGGACTTCTAACCTACTGGACTGTGTGAGAATAAACTTTCTCTGTTAAAGCCATCCACTTGTGTTATTTCTGTTATAGCAGCATTAGATGACTAAGACAAGGGTGTAGGAATTAGGCAGGTGAAGATGCAAGAGAGAGGTGCCCAAGGTGGCAGGAATTAAATGAGAGGTGTGTTCAAGGAACAACAAGCAGTTTGGGGAAGGAACATAATAAAGCAAGAAGAGGAGGGTGGAGTGATACACAGCTGTGTGCCTAGTAGGTCATAGGCGCTCAGTACATCTCTGTTGAATGCCCGCATGAGGATCCAGCCAAGCGCAGCTTTGTGGGCTGAGATGAGGAACTTAGGAGTCACTGAAGTGTTTTAAACAAAAAAGTAGCATAATCACTGTGGCAATACTGTACAGGATTTTTTTTTTTTTTTTAGGAAGGGGAAAAGTTTATATATCTTCTCCAGAAATGCTATTTAAAAAAACAAAAACAAACCCTTTGCTGTTGAGTCAATTCCAACTCCTAGTGACCCTATAGGACAGAGTAGAACTGCCACATATGGTTGCCAAGGAGCACCTGGGGGATTCAAACCGCTGACCTTTTGGTTAGCAGTTATAGCTCTTAACCACTACACATACCACCAGGGTTTCCAATGCTGTTTGGGGAGGCTTTATGTCAGAAATTGGTTGGAAAGTGAGTGAAAGGATTTGTCTAGAAGTTGCAATTTTCTTCTTATGAAGAATCAGCCTATTATTCCAACTGTAAATCATAGCCTTTACTTAGCCTTTTCCTTCCACAAATTAAACCGTGACACCATCAGCCTGAGAAGTTTTCATATGTGCCTTGACTAGTTTTCTTTTCTTTCTGCCTTTGTGTATTTTTCTTTATGCTTCTTTTTCTTTCTCCCTTAATTCCTTTCTCCTCCTGCTTGTCTTTCTTCTTCTAATTGTTTATTTTATCAGGTGGCTAAATTGGCCTCAGAAACCCTGGTGGTGTAGTGGTTAAGTGCTACGGCTCCTAACCGAAAGGTTAGCAGTTTGAATCCACCAGGCGGTCCTTGGAAACCCTATGGGGCAGTTCTACTGTCCTATAGGGTTGCTATCAGTCGGAATCAACTTGACAGCAACAGGATTTTTTGGTGGTGTTGTTTAAGTTGGCCTCACAGCACACCACAGAGGAAAAACTGGAGAAATGAAGACCTTTAGGAGCTACAGAAATAATCCAGGGAAGAGAGGAAGATAAGCGCCTGAACTGGGGTAACATTAGGAGTGGAGAAGAGAGGAGCACATCTGAGAAACAGCTAAGAGTTAAAGTTTGTCTATGTGCCGGGGAACAGGGGTGGTGATGATGGAATTAAAGGAGCCAGGACGGATTCCAGTTTCTGGCTTGAAGGCTGTCATTTACTGAAATATGAAACAAAGGCTGAGAAACAGGTCTAGGAAGGAAGCTGATGAGTTATATTTAGGGCATGCTGGATTTGAGGTGCGTGTGGGAACATCCAAAAGGAAGTAGAATATATGGGTATGGAATAAGGGAAGTGATGTGGGGGCTGGAAATACAAATTTAGTGCTTATTGGCTAGAGGTTGTGCTAGCTAGCCTCTAAAGATGACCATGGGGCAGTGGTGGTTCAGGGGTAGAATTCTCGCCTTCCATGAGGGAGACTCTGATTCCTTTCCCAGCCAATGGACCTCAAGTACTGCCACCACACATCTGTCTGTGGAGGTTTGTATGTTTCTGTGATGCTGAACAGGCTTCAGCAGAACATTCACACTAAGAAAGACTAGGAAGAAAAGGCCCGGTGATCTACTTCTGAAAATCAGCCAATGAAAACCCTAAGGCTCAATCCACAGCCAACAATGGTGATGGTACAGGACAGAGCAGCATTTGGTTCTGTTGTATAGGAGGTCACCATGAGTCAGGGATCGACTTGTCGGCAGCTATCAAGAACAACAAAGATGGCCGCTATCAACGTCTTCCCTTCTTGTATTTACATAGCACTCCCCGACCCAGAGGTGGTTTACTTTCCCTCCCCTTGAATCTTATTCTGAGTTGTAAATACTTAGACCAGTAGAATGCTGTGGAATAGTCATTTTAGGACTTCTGAGCCCATGCTTTAAGAAGACAGGCAATTTTTAGTTACTTTCTCTTGGAACGTGGCTTCTTGGAATGCAGCTGCCATGCTGTGAGGATGCCCAAGCTATGAACCCACAGAACTGTGAGAAATAATAATTGGTTGTTGTTACTTTAAGCCACTAGTTTTTAATGGTTTAATACACAGCAGTAGAGACAGAAATTGGTACCTGAATGTGGAGTGCTGCTATAACAAAACCTAATATATGTGACATTGGCTTTGGAATCTAGTAGCAGGCAGAAGCTGGGAGAACTTGGAAAGAGCTATAAAGGCTGAAAGGGCAGTGAGTAAATTGCTATGAGAAATTAGAGAATCTGGGGCCCAAGCTATGTATTGGAAGAACAATTAGTGAAATATTCCCTACAGGAACATGGAAAATAGAACACATACCTAATACATTTGTGGATCTGGCTAAGAAGATTTCAGGCAGAATAGTAGCTTCTCTTCACTGCCAATGATAATAAAGTACATTTTAAGATGAGCTTAAGAAGGAACAGATGAGTTTGCAAGCAGAATTTAGAGGAAATATTTCCAGTGCAAGGTTTGCTTGATGGAAAATTAAAAAACAATTTCAGCTTCCCAGATTAGGGGGGGAAAAAAAACTATTTCACATTTGTAGCTTCTCTGGCCAGCAAAAGATCTCAAATCCAGAGGCTGCCAAGAAAACATGACCTTAGGTAAAGATCAGGCCAAGGATGGGGTTGTAAGACCCTTTGCTGAAATCTCACAAAATTTAAGAATTTCTAATAGGAGTCCCTGGGTGGTACAATGATTAAGCACTTAACAACTAACCAAAAGTTTGGTGTTTCAAATTCACCCAAAGGCTCCTCAAAAGAAAGGCCTAGTGATGTGCTTCTGAAATTTCACAGCCTCGAAAAGCACAGTTCTACTCTGCACACATGGGGTCGCTATGAGTCTGAACTGACCTCAGCGACAACTGCTTTTGTTTTTAGTATTCTTACTGGTGAATCCTAGACTGTCCCAGCTAGACAATAGGCTTCTTAAAGGTTTTGCCCTATAGCACACTGACTTTGAGAAGCCTATTTCAATGGTTAACACTCTCAGCTGCTAACTGAAAGGTTGGGAGTTTGAGTCTACCCAGAGGTACCTTGGAAGAAAGGCCTGGGCATCTACTCCAAAAAATCAGACACTGAAAGCCCTATGGGGCACAGTTCTACTCTAACACACCCAGAGCCTCCATGAGTCAGAATCAACTCATCAGCAAATGGTTTTTTCTAGAAAAAACCTTACTGTATTTTAGGTGAAACTATACAGTACAAATTAGTTTTTCATTCAAAAATTTTATACACAAATTGTTTTGTCATGCAACTTATTTCAACCCACCCAATGTGTCAGCACTCTTTCCCTTTCCCTTTCTACCCTGGCTTCTCAGTGCCCACTCATCCAATTTTCCTGTTCTTTCCTGCCTTCTCATCTTTGCTTTTAGGCCGGTGTTGACCATTTGGTCTCATATAATTGACTGAACTAAGAAGCACATTCCTCAAGTGTGTTTGTTTTATAGCCCTGTCTAATCTTTGGCTGAAAGGTGGACTTTGAGAGTGGTTTCAATTCTGGGTTAGCAGAATGCCTGGATGTCATAGTCTTGAGGGTTCCTCCAGTATCTGCCAGACCAGTAGGTCTCGTCTTTTTTCATGAATTTGAATTCTGTTCTAAATTTTTCTCTCACTTTTTCCGGGGACTGTCGCGATCCCTGTCAGAGCTGTCGATGGTGGTAGATGGTCACCATCGAGTTGTCCTGGGCTCTGTATGGTGGGAGCTGTGGTTCATGAAGCCCATTAGTCCTTCGAACTAATATTTCCCTTGTGTCTTTGGTTTTCTTCATTCTCCTTTGCTCTGAACGTGCTGAGACTGATATATGTATCTTAGATGGCTGCTTGCAAGCTTTTAGGACCCCAGATGCTACAAACCAAACTAGAATGTAGAACATTATGTACTGTATTATGGCAATTGATCTAGATGTCCCCTGAGACCATGCTGCCAGCCCTCAGCCCCAATAACTCAGACCCTCAAGGTATTTGGATGTGTCTAGGAAGCTTCTATGACTTTGTCTTGGTCAAGTTGTGATGACTTCCCCTATATTATGTGCTGTCTTCCTCTTCCTCTTTACCAGTGTTAACACTTGTCTACTATTTAGTTAGTGATCTCCCTTCCCTATACCTCCCCTCCCTCATATCCATCAAAGATTGTTTTTTTTCTGTGTGTAAACCTTTTCTTGGGTTTTTATAATAATGGTCTCATACAATACTTATCCTTTTGTGATTGACTTACTTCACTCAGCATAATGCCCTCCTATTTCATCCATGTTGTGAGATGTTTCAAGGATTCATCACTGTTCTTTATCATTGCGTGGCATTCCGTTGTGTGCATGTACCATAATTTGTTTATCCATTCATCTGTTGGTAGGCATTTAGGTTGTTTCCATCTTTTTGCTACTGTGAATAGTGTTGCAGTGAACATGCATGTGCGTATGCCTATTCATGTGACGGCTCTTCTTTCTCTAGAATATAATCCTTGGAGTAGAATTGCTGGATCATATGATATTTCTATTTCTAGCTTTTTAAGGAGGAGCTATATCATTTTCCATAGTGCTTGAACCATTTCACACTCCCACCAGCAGTGCATAAGAGTTCCCATCTCCCTGCAACCTCTCCAACATTTGTTATTTTCTTTATTTTTTATTAGTGCCAGTAATGTTGGGGGTGAGGTGGTATCTTAGTTATCTAGTACTGCTGTAACAGAATACCACAAGTAGATGGCCTTAACAACCAGAAGTTTATTCTCTCACAGTCCAGGAGGCTAGAAGTCCGTATTCAGGGTGCCAACTCCAGGGGAAGGCTTTCTCTTTCTGACAGCGTGGAGGAAGGTCCTTGAGATGCACCAGTCTTCCCTTGGTCTAGGAGCTTCTCTGCACATGGACCCTGGGTCCAGAGGACAAGCTTTGCCCCTGTCACTACTTTCTTGGTAGTACGAGGTCCCCCTTCTCTCTGCTTGTTTCTCTCTTTAATATCTCAAAAGGGATTGACTGAGGCCAAAACCTAATCTTATAGATTGAGTCCTGTCTCATTAACATAACTGCCTCTAATCCTGCCTCATTGACATCATAGTTAAAAAAATGGGCAAAGGATATGAGCAGACACTTCACTAAAGAAGACATTCAGGTGGCCAACAGACACAGGAGGAAATGCTCACAATCATTAGCCATTAGAGAAAGGCAAATCAAAATCACAATGAGATACTATCTGTTATGGATTGAATTGTGTCCTCCCAAAATATGTGTCAAAGTGACTAGGCCATGATTTCCAGTATTGTCCATCATTTTTTTTTAAATCTCAAAGAGATTCAGGGATATTGCTTTTGTCCATGGCTTGGATTATAATTTTACGTACAAGGAACTCACGAAGTTTTTTAAAAGAATTATATCAGCTTAAGCTCAAAGGGACTGATAGTACAAAATGAAAAGAGCCCCCTGGACCCTGAAAGCAAGCTAAGAAAATTACTTCTCTGCAAATACAGGGCATGCCTTACAGGAAAAGAAGGATAACTCACAATATGGAGCCAAAATTCCACAAGGAGAAGCCAAAAGCCATGGAAAACCATTCACAAGGAGCAGAAATGGATGCTTAATCAAGGAACATTCTTTGCCCCTGAAGTCAGAGAAAATGGTCACAGGTACACAGTCATATTTCAGAATTGCTAAGGACAGCAACAGCTATGTGTTTCCTATATTCTCCCTTCTTGAACAGGGATATTTATTGCTTTATTCTGTCTCTTTTTCATGATTGTATGGCAGCTTGTAAGATAGTTTGCCTTTTTTCTTCATAGATCTCTGCACCTGAGAAACCACAGCTGGAAAACTAGATTCAGGAAGCAGACCAGAGGTGCTTTATCCTCGTTTGTAACTGATTTAAATGATGATATCCTGGACTTTGACTGTATGCCACCACAGGATGAAAATTTGGAGGGAGAGGTGAATGTACTTTGCATGTATGGGTGTTGTGAATTAATGTAGTCAGAAAACTAACTGTGGTAGATTGTCTCCAAAGATGTCCATGATCAATTCCTTCCCTTCTTACATGCACGTGTCACTCCCCTATCAAGAGATGCAGTTTATTTCCCCTAGGATGGCCTTGTGACTGCTTTGACCAACGGAATGCAGTGGAAGTATTACATCTGAGACTTTCAAATCTGGGTCTTAAAAGAACTGGCAGTTTCCATCTCCTTCCTTTTGGAACACAGCCACCATTTTTAAGGAAGCTCAAGCAGCCATGTGGCGGGACTCAGGGGAAGAGCACCTAGGCCTTTAGCTGTCAGCCCTAATTGAGCTCCCAATCAGTGGCCAGCACCAATTTAATTGCCAGCCATGTGGGACCATTTTGGAACTGTCATCCCTCCCTGCCCCTTAGCTATACCACATAAAGCAGAAGAATCACCTAGTCAAACCACAGAATTGTGGAGGTAATAAATTGTTATTGCTTTAAACCACTAAGTTTCAAGTGGTTTGTTGTAGTAACACAAATGAAACAGATTAAAACTTTGAGAGTGGATGAGATAGCTCCAATAAAAGCATACAAAATCATAAAACAAGAACAACCCTAAAGGGTACAAAAATTTGAAATGGTTAAAAGATGGCCCCAAAAGGAGACTGAGAAGAAATATTCAAAGAGATGAGAGGAGAAAACAAAGAAGTAACATCGCAGGAAGCCAGGGAAGACTACTCAAGATGGAGAAATAAGGCCAACAGTATCAAATGCACGAGAGAGTTCTGGAGAGAAAACGAAAGATATGAAAATTTGCCAGCAGCATCGGTAATATAAAATCATTGATGACTTTTGCCAGAGCAGCTTTAGCGAAGTAGTGGAAACAGAAGGCAAATTATAGTCGGTTAAAGAGGTTCCTAGCCAGGAAATTTTACTTAGTCATAGACAGTAAAAACCAGAGGAAACAACAGGTACGTACATCTTCTTATCAAGTGTCTCAAAAGGAAATCAGGATGTTTGGTAAGTGGAGCCACAAGGTCAAGAGAATGGTTATGTCAACATCGTGATACTTTCCAATCAAGCTCTAGATTGGCTCAGCTTTTCGTGAATAATCATCTTTAGACTGATTTGGGGCTTCCACTGTTATGCTACAGCACATGGTTCTGCTTGAAAACTGTGCAGAATCTTTTTTATGGTGGATGCCATCATGGTGTGTAAAGACCATTGTACTGGGAGTTCTGACACTTAGCTTTCCCCTAGCTAGCTACAGCAAGTTAATTAACATGCAACTTCAGGTTCCTCTTCTGTTCAATAAGTAGATAAGATGAGAGGACCTTGAAGGGCCTTCCAATGCTAACATTTTATAAAAGTAATTTTATTCTTCAAAAATTCTACATGTGATTATTAAGCTTTGTTCTTGACATTTCCTGGAACTCCAGAGTGAGTATAAATTAAATCACCTAACCCATCAGGCAAAATACTTGCAGCTCAGCGCCTTCACCCAACGCACACACAATGCTCTAATTTCTAGTCCATATCCTATAAATTAAGGAGCCTGGTGGCAAAATGGTTAGGGGCTAGGCTGATAACTGAAAGGTTGGGGGTTCGAACCCACTCGGCACCTTCACTGGAAAAAGACCTGGCAATCTGCTTATCCTAAAGCTTATAGCCTAGAAAACCCCATGGGGTAGTTCTGCTCTGTCGCATGGGGTTGCTATGAGCCTGCATAGACTCCACGACACCTAACAACAGCAACATTCTGTAAGTTGGAGCTTCAGTATAAGGTATTCAACAAATTGTCAGATCCATTCTGACCCCACAGGAGCCAGGGTCACCACAGGGTCTAGCCCTGAGCAGGTCACTCTGAGCCCCAAGGATGAGTTAAGACTTTCCCCTTGGTTACATGCAGAGAGACCTGTGGGCATGCTCTGGGATAACCCAGATCACCAACTGAATAGGAAGGGGAAATGATTTTACCAAGTACAGCTAATTTCCTGAAAGGATTATATATTCCTCAATTTACTGGGTAGGGGACACAGGTCTTTGTCACCTGAAGTCACCTTGCACATCCAAGCTCCCTGAGGGACTGAATTGCTGGGCTGAGGACTGTGGGCACCATGATCTCAGGGAATATCTAGCTCAACTGGCATAATATAGTTTATAAAGAATATGTTCTACATTCTACTTTGGTGAGTAGCATCTGGGGTCTTAAAAGCCTGTGAGTGGCCATCTAAGATACTCCACTGGTCTCACCCCTTTCAGAGCAAGAAAAAATGAAGAAAACTACAAATACAGTGGAAAGATTAGTCCAAAGGACGAAAGGACCACATCTACCACAGCCCCCACCAGACTGAGTCCAGAACCTTGAGATGGTGCCCAGCTACCACCACTGACTCCTCTGACAGGGATCACAGTAGAGGGTCCCAGACAGAACTGGAGAAACATGTAGAGCAAAATTGTAAATCAGAAAAAAAAACCAGACTTGCTGGCCTGACAGAGACACAAGAAACCCTGAGGGTATGGTCCCCAGACAGCCTTTCAGCTCAGTAATGAGGTCACTCCTGAGGCTCACCCTTCAGCCAAAGATTGAACAGGCCCATGGAACAAAGCAAGACTGAAGGGGTACATCACCCTGGGGGCAGGGACTGGAAGGCAAGAGGGAACAGGAAAGCTGGTAATGGGGAACGGAGGGTTGAGAGGGGAGCTTGTTGACATGTTGTGGGGTTGTTAACCAATGTCATAGAACAATATGAGTATGACTGTTTGATGAGAAACTAGTTTGTTCTGTAAAACTTCATCTAAAGTACAATTAAAAAAAAGAAAAAATAAATAAATTCACCTTGCAGAGACAAGGAGCACACCCCAAGCCCCTTAATAGTTCCCCCTTTCAAGGATCAGCATTTTCAAGTTTTTTTTTTTTTTTCATATTTAATGTCTTTCTCTTCTATTCTAATTTGCATTTCCATTTTTACCCTATGGAGTGCCTTTGTTCCCAGGTAAAATTAAGGACCAAGTCAGAGAGTATGTAGTTTTTCCAGAAGCTGGAAATGTATTTAATTGGTATTACCATGATTTGTTTTAGAAGAAGAAAAATAAACTAGAAAGATAAATCTTATTACATTTCTCACAACCACACCCCAAAATCTTAATACCTTAGTATTGATATTTTTAACCTGACAGAAGAAAAAATAGATTTGTTACAGGAAAAAGATAATTTACTCATCCTTCCCCACTGGGGTCTAAAGAGGAGGATCCTCTGAGCATGCATGCTAACTGGTATGATAAGTGTGAGTGTGATAGTTGAGAGCAGGCACTAGAGAGCTAGCTTGCATTGCTCAAGAACACTGAGGATGGGAGCCATAGAGGGAGAGAGGGAGAAAAAGAAAAGAAGAAAGTCTGAGACTTGGAGAGGCAGAAATGCTGCTTATAAAGCTGCAGAGCCCATTTGGAGGAGATGAAGGCACAATTCAATCTATAACATGTAGTAAGGAATTTGACCTTACTTAAAGAGAGGTCTGGCTTTTTTTCCATCTCCTGGGAGTAACCTGTAAAAAAAAAAAATGTAGACCCTAGGGATTTCCCAAGTGATGGGAATATCTTTGTTATTCATACTCCTGATGGTTTATGCTGAGGAGATGACTCAAGGTGAGGGCTGGCTGCACCAGAAAGACCAAGCACGTGATTAAAGGGTTGAGGCTTTGAGATATATGATATTAGCAAGAGGAAAGGAGATTGAGTTCAACCAATGATTCAATCAATCGTGCCTATGAGGATTTTAACGTATACGTTCTCTGCAATGGAGCCCTGGTGGGGCAGTGGTTAAGAGCTATGGCTGCTAACCAAAAGGTCAGCAGTTTGAATCCACCAGTTACTCCTTGGAAACCCTATAGGCAGTTTTACTCTGTTCTGTAGGATGACTATAAGTCAGAACTGACTCAACAGCGAGTTTCTCAGTAACAAATATGACCATGGAGTTGTGTGAATCTTTTAGTGGATTCTCAGGAAGAATCCATGAAGACCTCCATAATTCGTAGCTAGCTGATTGGAATTGAGGGTCACCCTGGGGCCACCAAATTTGCAGCTGGTGTCTGAAGTGAGGGCAGTCTTGTGGAGGACTGGGCCCTCTGTGCAGTTTGCCTACCTCATTGTAGATGTCCATAGGAGCTTTTGAAAAGCTCCAACATACTCCTGGGAATCTAGACGGCCATGTGCATACATAGGGCTGTGCACATGTCCAGTGCCGTGTATATGCTCAGGAAAGACCTGACAAGGTCTGAATCTCTAACCTGTCACTAACTTTGAGGCTCTGTGCAAGCAGAAAGTGACAGATAAAGCAGAGTTGTAAACTGTCTGGGTGAGTATTAAAGGTGTGCCCAACATGCACACAGAAACTCTTTACAAAGACTGGAAGACTTATTTAGCCCAGACATTTAAGGCAATCTCTATCCAATCACTACCTAACCACTAAGCTAACAGCAGAGACTTCAGTGGCCACTATGACAAAGAATACAGATTTTACAGAATTAGTTCAAAAAAGTCATTTTTATAGATTGAATTGCACTCTCAAAAAATAAGTGTTATAAATCCTAACCCCTATATTTGTAGATCCTTCTTCTTTGTTTCCAACTTTCACGTTCCAATCGCCAGTAATTATCAATACATTTTGATTGCATGTCCGATCAATTTCAGACTGCAGCAGCTGATAAAGATCTTCTATTTCTTCATCTTCAGCCCTAATGGTTGATGTGTAAATTTGAATAATAGTCGTACTAACTGGTCTTCCTTCCAGGCATATAGATATTATTCTATCACTGACAGCGTTGTATTTCAGGATAGATCTTGAAATGTTCTTTTTGACAATGAATGCAGCACGGTTCCTCTTCAAGTTGTCATTCCCAGCATAGTAGGCTATGTGATTGTCCAATTCAAAATGGCCAATACCAGTCCATTTCAGCTCGCTAATGCCTAGGATATCGATGTTTATGCATTCCATTTCATTTTTGACAATTTCCAATTTTCCTAGATTTGTTCATTGTACATTCCAGGTTCCAATTATTAATGGATGTTTGCAGCTGTTTCTTCTTATTTTGAGTTGTGCCACATTAGCGAATGAAGGTTCCAAAAGCTTTACTCCATCCACGTCATTAAGGTCAACTCTACTTTGAGGAGGCAGCTCTTCCCCAGTCATCTTTTGAGTGCCTTCCAATCTGGGGGGCTCATCTTCCAGCACTATATCAGACAATATTCCACTGCTATTCATAAGGTTTTCACTGGCTGATGCTTTTCACAAGTAGACTGCTGGGTCCTTCTTCCTAGTCCGTCTTAGTCTGGAAGCTCAGCTGAAACTTGTCCTCCATGGTTGACCTTGCTGGTATCTGAATCCTGCTGGCATAGCTTCCAGCATCACAGCAACACACAAGCCCCCACAGTATGACAAACTGACAGACACTTGTTAAAGTTGGAAACAAAGAAGAAGGATCAGAAGTTGGAAAGTATGGCCTTGGTGATGGAAACAATGCCAGAGATCACATGATAGAATTTTGCAAGACCAATGACTTCTTCATTGTAAATACCTTCTTTCACCAACATAAACGACAACCCCGGATGGAACACAGAGAAATCAAATTGACTACATCTGTGGAAAGAGACAATGGAAAAGCTCAATATCATCTGTCAGAACAGGGCCAGGGGCCGACTGTAGAACAGACCATTAATTGCTCATATGCAAGTTCAAGCTGAAACTGAAGAAAATCAGAGCAAGTCCATGAGAGCCAGAATATGAACTTGAGTACATTCCACCTGAATTTAGAGACCATTTGAAGAAAAGATTTGAGTCATTGAACACTAGTGACTGAAGACCAGACAAGCTGTGAAATGACATCAAGGACATCATACGTGAGGAAAGCATCATACATGAGGAAAGTGTCATACATGAGGAAAGCATCATACATGAGGTCATTGAAAAGACAGGAAAGAAAGAAAAGACCAAGATGGATGTCAGAGGAGACTCTGAAACTTGCTCTTGAACATCAAGCAGCTAAAGCAAAAGGAAGAATTGATGAAGTAAAAGAACTGAACAGAAGATTTCAAAGGGCACCTCGAGAAGACAAAGAGGTATTATGATGATGTGCAAAGAGCTGGAGATGGAAAATCAAAAGAGAAGAACTGGTTCAGCATTTCTCAAGCTGAAAGAACTGAAGAAAAAATTCAAGCCTCAAGTTGCAACAGTGAAGGATTCTATGGGGAAAATATTAAATGACACAGGAAGCATCAAAAGAAGATGGAAGGAATATACAGAGTCATTATACCAAAAAGAATTAGTCAATGTTCAACCATTTCAAGAGGTTGCATATGGTCAGGAACTGATGGTACTGAAGCAAGAAGTCCAAGCTGCTCTGAAGGCATTGGTGAAAAAACAAGGCTCCAGGAATTGACAGAATATCAATTGAGATCTTTCAACAAACAGATGCAGTGTTGGAGGTGCCCACTCGTCTATGCCAAGAAATATGGAAGACAGCTTCCTGGCCAACTGACTGGAAGAGATCCATATTTATGCCTATTCCCAAGAAAGGTGATCCAACTGAATGTGGAAATTATAGAACAATATCATTAATATCACACGCAAGCAAAATTTTGCTGAAGATCATTCAAAAATGGCTGCAGCAGTATATCAACAGGACACTGCCAGAAATTCAGGCCGGTTTCAGAAGAGGACGTGGAACCAGGGATATCATTGCTGATGTCAGATGGATCCTGGCTGAAAGCAGAGAATACCAGAAGGATGTTTACCTGTGTTTTATTGACTACACAAAGGCATTTGACTGTATGGATCATAACAAATTATGGATAACATTGAGAAGAATGGGGATTCCAGAACACTTAATTGTGCTCATAAGGAAACTTTCCATAGATCACAAGGCAGTTGTTCGGACAGGACAAGGGGATACCGATTGGTTTAAAGTCAGGAAAGGTGTGTGTCAGTGTTGTATTCTTTCACCATACCCATTCAGGATTGGAGGAAGACTCATTATCAACCTGCTTCATGCAGATGACACAACCTTGCTTGCTGAAAGCGAAGAGGACTTGAAGCACTTTCTAACGAAGATCAAAGACCACAGCCTTCAGTATGGATTGCACCTCAACATAAAGAAAACAAAAATCCTCACAACTGGACCAATGAGCAACATCATGATAAACAGAGAAAAGATTGAAGTTGTCAAGGATTTCATTTTACTTGGATCCACAATCAACAGCCATGGAAGCAGCAGTCAAGAAGTCAAAAGACACATTGCATTGGATAAATCTGCTGCAAAGGACCTTTTTTAGTATTGAAGAACAAAGATGTCACCTTGAAGACTAAGGTGCGCCTGACCCAAGCCATAGTATTTTCAATCACATCATATGCATGTGAAAGCTGGACAATGAATAAGGAAGACCAAATAAGAGTTGACGCCTTTGAATTGTGGTGTTGGCGAAAAATATCGAATATACCATGGACTGCCAAAAGAACAAACAAATCTGTCATAGAAGAAGTACAACCAGAATGCTCCTTAGAGGCAAGGATGGTGAGACTGCGTCTTACATACTTTGGACATGTTGTCAGGAGGGATCAGTCCCTGGAGAAGGAAATCATGCTTGGCAGCATACAGGGTCAGCGGAAAAGAGGAATATCCTCAAAGAGGTGAATTGACACAGTGGCTGCAACAATGAGCTGAAGCATAACAATGATTGTGAGGATAGCTCAGGACCGGGCAGTGTTTCGTTCTGTTGCACATAGGGTTGCTATGAGTCAGAAGTGAGTCAACAGCACCTAAAAACAACAATAACAACATATTTGTAGATGTTATCCCATTTGGAAATAGGATTTTCTTTGTTACGTTAATGAGGTCATATCATGTTGGGTGTGTCTTAAGCCAATTGCTTCAGAGATATAAAAGAAGCTGATCAGGCACAGAAGCAAGGAAGCACAGATAGGGGAAGAGAGATGCTACATCATATAAAGATCACCAAGGAACTGAGGAAGAAAAGCTGAAAAGAGACAAGGATCTTCCCCAGAAGTCAACAAAGATAAAGCCTTCCCCTAGAGCTGGTGCCCTGAATTTGGAGTTCTGGCCTCCTAAACTATGAGAAAATAAACTTCTGTTCACACAAGCCACCAACTTGTGATATTTCTGTTATAGTAGCACTAGGTAACTGAGACAGTTACTAAACAAAAAATAACAACAACAAACAGAAAAAAAAGACAAACCTTCTTCTAAGGGGGGAGAAACTGATTTCCAGAGTTGCCACATTATATTTAAAATACTCAATTTCAACATAAAATTATGAGACATGCAAAGAAATAAGGAAGTATGGCCCATACACTAAAAACAAACAAAGAAAAAAACAACAGCCAATAGAAACTGTCTTTGCTGAAGCCCAGATGTTGGACTTACAAGAAGATTTTAAATCAGCTATGTTAAATATTTTCAAAGAGCCAAAGGAAACTATGTCTAAAGAACTAAAAGAACGTATGAGAACAATGTCTTACCAAATAGAGAGTACCAATAAAATGATAGAAATTATAAAATATGCTCTGGGGCTTTAAGTTCTTTACATTTTATAAGGAGCTTAAACAAATATATCAAATGACTGGAAACCTTAGTGGCATAGCAGTTAAGTGCTATGGCTGCTAACCCAAAAGATCAGCAGTTCAAATCCACCAGGCCCTCCATGGAAGCTCTACTGGGCAGTTCTACTCTGTCCTACAGGGTCACTGTGAGTCCGAATCGGCTCAATGGCAACAGGTACCAAATGATTATCATGGATTTCAGAACCACAGCCAAACAAGTTTAGTTATGGACTGTTTTAAAATTTCCCGTAAGTTGGAGTTCTCCATTGAAGCTGCTTCTCTCTCTCTTTCAGGTATCTCTGTTGATTCTCCCTTCTTTCTATCTGCATTAGTTATCTATTGCTGCATAACACATTACCCCAAACCTCAGTAGATTAAAAATAGCATTTATTATTTCACTGTTTCTGTGGGTCAGGAACTCAGATGAGGCTTAACTGGGTGCTTCTAACTCAGGGTCTCTCATAAGGCTCCAATCAATGTGTCTGCTGGGGCTGCAGTCATCTGAAGGCTCGACTGGAGAAGGATCTGCTTCCAAATTCACTCATGTTGGGCAACCTCCAGCCCTCACTGGCTATTGACCAGAAGTATTAATTCTTTGCCATGTGGGCCTCTCCACAGGGCTGCTTACAACATGATAGGTTGATTTCCCAGACTGAGAGATATAATAGAGCTTGTGTGCATGTGTGCCCAAGATGGAGGTCACAGTCTTTTTATAAACCTCATCTTTTGACAATAATCTCCCATTACTTCTGCCATATTCTATTTGTTAGAAGCTAGTCAGTAAGTCCAACTAACACTTAAAGGAAGGGTATTACAGAAAGGCATAATAACTAGGAGGCTGCCTACCACAATACTTTAATTACTTTGGGTAGACTGGACTCTCTCTGGTAGCAGCAAGAAGTAAAAAAAATAATAAGAGTGGCAAGCCACCACAAATGCTAATGGTCCAATCTGATTTAATAAAGTCCTGATATCCTCCAGACAGGAAGACTACTACATGGAAAGGGTAAGGCAGTGTAAATTTACAAACATTTATTAAGTATATAATGACTGTGGCCACATTGATGGCATAGTGGTTAAGAGGTATGGCTTCTAACCAAAAGGTCGGCAGTTCAAATCCACCAGGCGTTCTTTGGAAGCCCTCTGGGGCAGTTCTACTCTGTCCTCATGTAGGATCGCTATGAGTTAGAATCGACTTGACAGCAAAGGGTGTAGTTTTTTTGGTTTGGTGGCCACATTAGCAAGAAAGGTCCAAATATATATATATATATATATATATATATATATTTTTTTTTTACTAGGTCTGCCTTATTAGAGAAGTTTCTGAGTCCACAGGCTCAAGTACAATTATTTAGATTTGCATCATAAGATCCTTGTAATATCATCCTTTGTTCACTGAACAACCACCTCCGAAACTTCTCAGCAAATCTTTCCAAAAGTGGTGCTACTAGACCACTTGTGCCCCATCCCTAATAACAGCTTCCTGCATTTGCATATGGATTTTCTCATGACAGTATCATTCACACAAGGAGGCAGTACCAGGAATGCTCCAGCTAGCTGAACTCCAACTGTGTTCTTGGCTCATCACACTGTTGCATTCAAGGAATGTAAACATTCAACAGCCTTCTCTTTCTTCTCTCCTCTGCTCTCCCACAATGTTTTGCTGTGTGCTGCAAGCTCCCTTGAATTCACCAACTTAACACATTTATTTCTGTCATCTAAACTTTGGGCATTTCCCTTACCCACTGAAATCTTTCTCTTCTGATTAATAGTTCCCAAAACTCTGTGCGTTGATGTCTTCTTTCCTGGAATGAGTTCCTTCAAAAACGTAGAATTTCAACTTAGGTTAAAAGTAAATATCACAAAATTCAGTAAAAGCCACTTCCAAAAAGCAATGAAGTTAATATCAGGGTAAGCCAGATGATCACCAAAGAATTTTCCTCCTCTACGTCCTGAATTTCCACAATGCTGTTTCCTTACGTCCCAGTAATGCTTCATCAAAAGTGTTGGATTTTCCAGATCCCAGATAATAAGAATCAAATTCTAAACTACCAAATCTTTTTCATTCAGAATCTGAAACTGATCTCCACTCAAAGAGACTTAAAAACTGGTAACGTTAGCCCAGATGACAGTTTCATTCTCCTGCTCCACATCCCATCTAAACCATCATTTCCCGACAGCAGAATTGTCAACTTCTTGATCTTGTAGTGGTATTCTGTATTTTCTAAATTGGTATTTGCATGATTTCAAAAAGCTTGAATTCCCCTACCTGAAATTGTATTCCCATTCTACTAAAAACTGCCTATACAGTTCCAGAAAGATCAACATGATATAGTAAGATTGAATCCCAATGCCCCCACTTGCTTACTTAATCAAGTGGCTTGACCACTCTGGGCCTCAGTTCCACCCTCTGCATAATGTGATTGAAGGAGCTCTGGTGGTGCAGTGGTTAAGCACTCGACTGCTAACCAAAAAGTCAGTGGCTCAAACCCACCAGCCAATTTGCAGGAGAAATATGTGGCAGTGTGTTTCTGTTAGGGTCCCTATGAGTTGCAATTGACTCGATGGCAATGGGTTTGGTGTTTTTGTTTGCTTAATAATGTGGTTGAGGACATTGGTGATTCAGTAGTAGATTTCTTCCTTCCATGCAGGAGACCTGGGTTTGATTCCCAGCCAATGAACCCCATGGGCAGCTGCCACCACCTTTTGGTGACGGATTGCATATTGTTATGACCCTGAACATGTTTCAGTGGGGCTTCCAGACTAAAATGGACTAGGAAGAAAAGCCTGGCTACTCCTGAAAACCAGCCAGTGAAAACCCTACGGATCACAACAATCTGATCCACAATGAATCCTGGGGGTGGCACAGGACTGAACAGTGGTTTGTTTCACTGTGTATGGTGTCACCATGAGTTGGGGGCAACTTGAAGACAGCTAACAATAACAACGATAATGTGGTGAATAATCCCAACTACCAAGGGTCTTATAGGTCTAGTGATGAGATCATCTTCACTCATTTCATACCTGTTGATTGAACACCTTCCACATGGAGGGCACAAGGCCACAAGCTGTGGAGGATATAAAGATGAGTGAGAGAGATAGTGCCCTTAAGAAGCTTAGAATCTAGTGTGGGAGATTAAAATCAATAACTGTGATCCAAGGTAGAAAGTGATAAAATGCCTTCAACCAGGTCTCAGAGCAAATATCACCCATTCAGAGGGCCTTCCTGAGCACCCGATCTGATGTCACCCTCACTCACTCCTTACCACCTTACCTTGTTTCGTCTTCTTACAGCACTGTCAATATCTGACATTATCAGACTTAGTTAGTTTCTTATTTACTAGATTTTGGTCTGTCTCTTCCTTGGACACCGTGAGAACAGAGGCTTTCTCTGTCTCATTCACCACTGCAGAACCAAACCAAAAACCAAGCCGGTTGTCGTCGAGTGAATTATGACTGATGGCAACCTCATGTATTACAGAGTAGAACGCTCCATAGGGTTTTCTTGGCTATAATCTTTACAGAAACAGATCAACAGGCCTTTCTTTCGTGGGTGGTTTAAAACTGCCAACTTTTAGGTTAGCAGTTGAGCACAAACTGTTTGCGCCACCTGGGGACCTGTTGCTATAAAATGATAATCCATAAATACCCCTTGGAAGAGCAAAAGAGAGATTCAATGTTTGGTGCTAAAAGAATGCAGAAGCAAGAGACTATTTCTATGTGTAAAAGTACTTTGTAACACACTACACAAAAGAAAGGCGTTATTTATAGCCGCAGTAGGAAAATTCTGGTTTGTAAGTTTTGTGTTCTTCCTGATGAATCTCCAGGTAGATACCCAGGACTGAGCCTGGGAACCGAGCCTGGGGAGGAGACACCATTGAATAAGGCTGGAGGAGAAAGAGTAGTCCATCTCACAAAAAGGACCTTGAGGAGACAAGCTGTGATGCTCGCTCTAGGAATGGAAGGGCTGGCTTAAGACATCTTCCTGGAATTACAAAGAAAAAATTCAATCAATTCTGTCAGATGAGGCAGGCATGTCATGTTGCTCCTAGAGAGTTATTTAATGCAATTTAATTTTACACATGTCAAGGCCATATGTGCACAAAAACTTACATCAGGCAGCCTTTAGCCTTTACAAAAAAAAAAAAATTTTTTTTTTTTTTAGCCTTTACAGTACACGTGAAATCAATATATTAAGCACCAACAGGATAACTGTTGTTTTAAAAAGAAAAAAAAAAAATACTGCTAACTCTCTAAATTAATTTTTTTTATAAGATTAGGCAAAGTTTAAACAACCAGGGAAATATTCATGCCTTATCAGAAAAGACTATAATTAAATATCTAATAAAAAGAAAATGACCTGTAATTGCCACTATTTCTTCTCTTACTTACCTTCCTTGTAAGATCAATAACAAAATGCAAGTTTTTACAACCTCATTCTGGTTAAATCGCGTTTACTAACAATTGCCTCTTTCTTCATTAAAATAATGTGCCATTCAGTAACCACTGCAAGTGTCAAACCAACTTACCCAAGGCCCCCCGATTCCCATACTGCTCAAATACCACACTGGACTGGATTATTCATGCTTGCAATCTCAACAGAATTTACCGCCCAAGATGACAATGAAAGAACACTATTTCTTTCACTGTTGGATTCATTCCTCTCCCAGGAAAAAATAGAAATGGTCATATAGTGTGTTTAGGCACCGGATATATGTTTTGGGGTAGTTTAAAAACTAATTTGGGATCTATGTTCAATATAAACCAGCGTCTCATTACATAGTCCTTCAGGGATTGAAATACCTCTGACATAGGGGTGACTGATGACGTTAGGATTCTCTATAGAAACCAGAAACCTGATCCTGACTCATAGCAACCCTATAGGACAGAGTAGAACTGCCCCCATGAGATTTCCAAGGAGCGTCTGGTGGGTGATTCGAACTGCTGACCTTTTGGTTAGCAACTGAGAGCTTAAAAGAACTTACAATTATAAAATGCCTCCTTCATGCTAAGCACTCTACATGTGCTGTCTTATTTAATCTAAAGCAGACAGCATCTAAGAACTATGTATGAGTGCCTACCAGGTGCCACACACTGTTCTCTGGGACTTTAGTGATAGGAAGAAGTGAGAAACAGTCAGATAAAAACCCCATACTCATAGGCTGTATATTTAATTTTCATAACAATCTTTTATGTACTGTACATAAAATTTCAACTTGGAACCTAAGCTGTGCCCATGTATTTAGTCTTACCATGCCCAGTGACTGGAGTCCTGGGTGGCACAAAAGGTTAAGCACCTGACTACCAACCAAAAGGCTAATGGTTCAAACCCACCCAGAGGCACCTTGAACTTACCCAGAGGCACCTAAAAAGAAAGGCCTGGTGATTTGCTTCTGAAAGTTCACAGCCTTGAAACCCTGTGGAGTGCAGTTCCTCTCTACATGCATAGGGTTGCCATGAGTCAGAATCAACTCCGTGGCAATGGGTTTAATGCTCAGTGGAGTCAGCCCACTAGATGTCTATATCTGTGAGGAAGTAAGGAACCTCACAGGGGAGGACTTAACCTAAGGGAAGGAAGAGTTGATCATAATGATCTTGACCCAGTTACAAGCACCCTATTGGAGGGTTTGGTAGAGTATGATATTTGCCATTGATATCCTTGGACCCACTCACAAGGATTTATGGCTAGGAATTGTAAGCAAAAGATTAGGAAATGTAAGCAAAAGTGTAAAGAACTGTTTCCCTAAAAATTGTATATACCCGTGCTCCATAAGCAGCAAGCCTAGTACCATACCTCCTTGGTCAAACTAGAGGAGTTTCTGCCCAACGTCTATTCTCCCCCTTTCTTCCTTCCTATCAGAATACCAACCTTGTCCAGTTATTCACTCTTTCTCTTACAAGAGAAAGCTTACTCAGGAGAAATCACCACCATCTCCAGCTCTGAGGGTGGGCTCAACTGGTCTAGGGGTAATCCCTTCCCCCTTGCCATTGATGGGTTCAAAAGTGAGAGGGACCTCAAAAACATTATATTATGTGAAAGAAGCCAGACACTAAAGGTCACATATAGTAGTATTCCATTTATGTGAAATATCCAGAATAGGTAAATCCACAGAAGCAGAAAGCAGATTGGTGGTTGCCAAGGGCTAGGGGGAAGGGAATGGGGAGTGACTTCTTTATGGGTAAGAGGTTTTCTGTTAGGGTGATTTAAATGTTTTACAACTAGTCGTAGTTCCACAACAATGTGAATGTACTAAATACCACTGAATTACGCACTTTAAGATGGTTAATCTTATGTGAATTTCATTCTGATTAAAAAAAAAGAGTGAATGAGTGACTCAATCAAGCTTTGCTGGCGTCTTGTGAGAAAATTCTCTCATATTTCTTTAGAAGAATGTCCAGAAGCAACTTCCTCTTTCTCTGGACATTGCCATAGTGGGTGTGATCTAGAACTGCTGCAGTTGTCTTGTTACCAAATTAATCTGAAGCCAAAACACTGAGTAGAACAAAGTCAAGAGAATCATAGGAAAATCGAGCTGAAGCCCCTGGAGTTCATCAGCCATGAAAGCGTTTTGACAGAAATCGCCCCTTCCAAATCTATTCTTCATAACCTTCTACGTGTTAGAGCTCCTGTATTTAGGTGGGCACATGACCATCCAGAGTAAAGATATTTTCTCTTGCATGCTTGGTATGTCTATGTGATTAAGCTGTAACCATTCTGATATAAGCAGAGATGTGGCAGCTTCTAGGAACACCACTGTTGTGTGGACATCTTCTTCATTCTTTCCTCCTCCCTGAGTCTGGGCACATGAATGTAATGGCTGGAGCTCCAGCCACCGCATTAGTCTGTGAGAACGGGGCACACTCCTTTGGGGAATGGAGAATAGTGAGCTGGAAGGAGCCTAGATAAGATGAAAGTTTCTCCAACTTGCATTTAGCACAGTTACTATAGTCCCTGGACTTACTATAGAATCTCATCCCTGGCCTTTTACATGAGAAAGAAATCAAATCTCATTTAAGTCACTATTAGGTTAGACCTCTGTTTTTGAGCCTAACCCAATCCTCAATGATACATACGCCTTAACTTTGTACTTTTAAGTGTTTGTTGTTTACCAAACAATATATTCTACTTGTCTGAGCCAGATTGGGTTGAGTGTTCTGATAATTATCAGCCAAAAACATCCAAAGCATTACACGCCGTGAGGCAGTCTCATCCCTACTTGTCCACAAACCACCTTGAAGCTTTGACATCTTGAGGCTTGCAACGTATTGATGTCCATGCAGGATAAAAGTGGCACTGGGGAAGTGATGCCCATCAGGAGGCAGCCCTGCACCGTGGTGACCAGCAGATACGGTGCTGCCCATCTAAAGGTGAAAATTGAAAAGTGGACTCCATATGATTGATAGTTAAAATAAGTGCTAACTGAATTTGTGTGGGAGGCAAGGCAAGATACTCCTAGAGACTCTCAGAAATATTTGAGGGTATACCTGAACATGAAGAAAACAAAAATTCTTAAAATGGGACCATAAACAACATACAAATGATAAATGGTGAAAAAATTGAAGTTATCAAGGATCTCATCCTTCTTGGATCAATTATCAATGCCCACGGAAGCAGAGGTCAATAAATCAAATGACATATTATACTGAACAAATCTGCTGCAAAAGACCTCTTTAGAGTATTAAAAGCAAAGGTGTCACTTTGAGGACTAAGGTACACCCAATCCAAGCCATGGCATTTGTAATTGCCTGATATGCATGCTAAAGCTGGGCAATGAAAAGGAAGACCAAAGAAGAAGAATTGACACATTCAGATTTTTGTGGTGGTGAATGTTGAATGTCTTAGGCTGGGTTCTATAGAGGAGCAATACCAGTGAAATGTATAAATATATATAGAAAGATTTATAACAACGAAACGGCTTACGCAGTTGTAGAGGCTGGGAAGTCCCAAGTCTGTGAGTCAGGATGGAGGCTTCTTCTGACTCATGTAGCTGCAAGGGCTAGTCAACCCAAGGGCAGCAGGTCCGACAGCAAGCCTCTGGCTCACAGGCTGTGGAGGCTGATGAATACCAAGACCAGCAAGTAAGCTTCGAGCTCAAGTCCCAAGAACCTGAGGTCAGATGAACAGGAGCCAGCTGCAGGATCCAGATCTTTGAAAGATATCAAGCTGGAGAAGGACATCATGCTTGGTAAAGCTGTGAGTCAGAGAGAAAGAGGAATACCTTCAATGATGGATTGACACAGTGGCTGCAACAATGAGCTCAAACAGAACAATGACTGTGCGAATGGCCCGGGACCGGGTACATTTTGTTCTGTTACATAAGATCACTATGAGTCAGAACTGACGCAACAGCTCCTAACAACAACCACTGAATTGTTGTTGCTGTTAGGTGCTGTTGAGTCAGTTACGACTCGTAATGACCCTGAGTACGACAGAACAAAACACAGCCCAGTCCTGCACCATCCTCACAATGGTTGTTACACTTGAGCTCATTATTACAGCCACAGTGTCAATCCATCTCCTTGAGGGACTTCCTCTTTTTTATTGATCTTCTACTTTACTAAACATGATGTTTTTCTCCAGGGACTGACATTCTTCCTGATAACATGTCCAAAGCACATGAGACAAAGTCTTGCCATCCTTGCTTCTAAAAAGCATTCTGGCTGTACTTCCAAGACAGATATTTTCATTCTTTTGGCAGTCCATGGTATATTCAAATTCATAATTCAAATGTGTCAATTCTTATACATTATCCAGCTTTTCCATGCATATGAGGTGATTGAAAATATCATGGCTTGGGTCAGGGACATCTTAGTCTTCAAAGTGACATATTTGTTTTTTAACACTTTAAAGAGGTCTTTTGCAGCAGATTTTTTTTCTTAATTTTTATTTTTTCATTTTTTTTAAGTTGTACTTAAGATGAAGGTTTACAGAACAAACTAGTTTCTCTTCAGTCAGTACACACATTGTTCTGTGACATTGGTTAACAATTCCACAGCATGTCAACACTCTCCCCTCTCAGCCCTGGGTTCCCCATTACCAGCTTTCCTGTACCCTCCTGCCTTCCACTCCCTGCCCCAGGGCTGATGCATCCCTTCAGTCTTCCTTTGCTTCATGGGCCTGTTCAATCTTTGGCTGAAGGGTGAACCTCAGGAGTGACCTCATTACTGAGTGAAAGGGTGTCAGGGGACCATATTGTCAGGGTTTCTCCTGTCTCTGTCAGGCTAGAAAATCTTGTCTTTCTTTTTGAGTTAGAATTTTGTTCTACATTTTTCTCCAGCTCTGTCTGGGACCCTCTATTGTGATCCCTGTCAGAGCAGTCAGTGGTGGTAACTGGGTACCATCTCGTGGTTCTGGACTCAGTCTGGTGGAGGCCAGGGTAGATGTCGTCCATTAGTCCTTTGGACTAATCTTTCCCTTGTATCTTTAGTTTTCTTCACTCTTCCTTGCTCCTGAAGGGGTAAGACCAGTGGAGTATCCTAGATGGTTTTTTGCAGCAGATTTGTCTAATGCAATACGTTTTTTTATTTCTTACTGGTGCTTCCATGGGTGTTGATTGTTAATCCAAGTGAAATGAAATCCTTGACAACTTCAATCTTTCCTCTGTTTATCATGATGTTGCTCACTGGCCCAGTTGTGAGGACTTTCATTTTCTTTCTGTTGAGGTGTAATCCATACTGAAGGCTGCAGTCTTTGACCTTCATCAGTAAGTGCTTCAATTACTCTTTGTGTTCAGCAAGCAAGGTTCTGTCATCTGCATATTGCAAGTTGTTAATGAATCTTCCTCCAATCCGAATGCCACTTTCTTCATATAGTCTAGCTTCTCGGGTTATTTGCTCAGCATACAGATTGAATAAGTAAGGTAAAAAGATACAAGTCTAACTCACGCCTTTCCTGACTTTAAACCACATGGTATCCACTTGTTCTATTTGAACAACTGCCTCTTGGTCTAGGTACAGGCTCCTCATGAGCACAATTAAGTGTTCTGGAATTCCCATGCTTCACAATGTCATTTATGATTTGTTAAGATCCACAGAGCTGAATGTCTTTGCATAGTCAATAAAACACAGGTAAATATTTTTCTGGTACTCTGCTTTCAACCAAGATCCATCTGATATCAGCAGTGATATCCCTTGTTCCACTTCCTCTTCTGAATCTGGCTTGAACTTCTGACAGTTCCCTGTCAATGTACTGCTGCAACCCGTTCTGGGTGATCTTCAGCAAAATTTTACTTCTGTGTTATATTAATGATATTGTTCAACAGTTTCTGCATTCTGTTGGATCACTTTTCTTTGGAATGGGCTGAAATAATCTCTTCCAGTAGGTTGACCAGGTAGCTGTCTTCCAACTTTCTTGGCATAAGTAAGTACTTCCAGCACTGTATCGGTTTGTTGAAACATCTCAAATGGTATTCTGTCAATTCCTTGAGCCTTATTTTTCGTCATTCCTTTCAGCACAGCTTGGACTTCTCCCTTAAGTACCACTGGTTCTTCATCATATGCTGCCTTCTGAAATGGTTGAATGTCAACCAATTCCTTTTGGTACAGTGACTCTGTGTGTTCCTTCCATCTTCTTTTGATGCTTCCTGTGTTGTTTCAATATTTTTCAGTTTTCAATATTGTAACTCAAGGCTTGAATTTTTCTTCTGTTCTTTTACCTTGAGAAATGCCAAGCATGTTCCTCCCTTTTGGTTCTCTAACTCCAGATCTTTGCACATGTCATTATAATACTTTACTTTGTCTTCTCGAGCTGCCCTTTGAAATTTTCTGTTCATCTCTTTTACATCATCATTTCTTCAGTTCACTTTAGTACTCTGTATTCAAAAGCAACTTTCAGAGTCTCTTCTGACATCTATTTTGGTCTTTTCTTTCTTTCCTGTCTTTTTAATGACCTTTTACTTTCTTCCTATATGATTCTTTGATCTCAGACCATAACTCATCTGATATTCAGTCATTACAGTTCAATGCAACAGATCTATTCTTGAGATGGTCTCTAAATTCAGGTGGAATATACCCAAGATGGTGTTTTGGCTTTTGTGGACTTGTTTTAATTTTCCTCAGCTTCAACTTAAACTTGCATAAGAGCAGTTGATAGTCTGTTCCACAGTCAGTCTCTGGCCTTGTTCTGACTGATGATATTGAGCTTTTCCATCTTGTCTTTCGACAGACATAGTCATTTTGATTCCTGTGTATTCCATCTGACGAGGTTCATGTGTATAGTTACCGTTTATGTTGTTAAAAAAAGATATTTGCAATGACAAATTAGCTGGTCTTGCAAAATTCTATCATGCTATCTCCAGTGTCGTTTCTGTCACCAAGGCCATATTTTCCAACTACCAATCTTTCTTCTTTGTTTCCAACTTTCACATTCCAATCACCAGTAATTATCAATGCATCTTGATTGCATGTTTGGTCAACTTCAGACTGCAGAAGCTGATAAATATCTTCCATTTTCTCATTTGGCCTTTGTGGTTGATGCATAAATTTGAATAATAGTCATATTAACTGGTCTTCCTTGTAGATGCATGGATATTAATCTATCACTGACAGTGTTGTACTTCAGGGTAGATCTTGAAATGTTCTTTTTGATAATGAACACGACGCCATTCCTCTTCAATTTCATTCCTGGCATAGTAGAACATACGATTGTCTGATTCAAAGTGGCCAGTACTGCCTAGGATATCAATTTGTATGCTGCCCATTTCTTTTTTGACAACTTCTAACATTCCTAGATTCATACTTCATACACTCCGTGTATGAAGGTCCTAAAAGCTTTATTCCTTCTATGTCATTAAGGTCGACTCTACTTTCAGGAGGCAGCTCTTCCCCAGTCATCTTTTGAATGTCTTCCAACCTGAGGAGCTCATCTTCTGACATTATATCAGACAATGTTCCACTGCTTTTATTAAGGTTTTCACTGGCCAATTTTTTCAGAAGCTGACCCCTAGTTCCTTCTTCATAGTCTATCTTAGCTTGAAGTGCCCCTGAAATCTGTCCACCATAGGTAACTCCACGGGTATATGAAATATCAGTGGTGTAGATTCTAGCATCACAGCCATACAAAAGCCACTGCAGTATGACAAAGAGACAGATGCATGGGAAACCAGTGGGTAGATAGAATAAATTAGTGAAATAACATTATAACTCTAAATTGAGCTCTGTTTAACCAACAGGTTGGTGAGAATAGAAAAAAAAATTGGACTACACATAGACAAGGAAATAAGTAACTTGCACAAGGTCACTTAACAAGTCCCACGATTTGAATTAACACTAAATCATTACAAAGGGACATTTTCATGTCATGTTTTTTCATTATAAATGTTAGTATTGTCTTACTCTAAACAAATTCGTCCATGTTTTTTTGCCAAGTATTTTCTAACACTGGATGAGATAGGAAAACCATATTTACAGTAACACCCAATTACCCGCAATAACACAGACTCTTGAATATAACCTATCAGGAACATTGGTATATTGAAGTTCCCTTCTAAACATAAGTCCTTTGATTCTTCAATCTAATCCCTGACTTTCATCAAAAATTTTAATACTGGGTTTTGAGGCTCAATCCCCTATAATTTTTTATAGTTCATGTATTTCTTAATCTTAAATAAGAATAAATAAGATCTAATTTGGTATTATGGAGTCCCTGGGTGGTGCAAATGGTTCAAATGCTCAACTACTAACTGAAAAGTTGGTGATTCGAACCCACCCAAAGGTGCCTCAGAAGACAGGCTTGGTGATCTGCTTCCGAAAGATCACAGCCTTGGAAATCCTATAGAGCACAGCCTACTCTGACACACATGGGTTGCCATGAGTGGGAATTGACTAAATGGCAATAAACAACAACAATTTGGTATTGAAGTAATCCAAATAATTTTCATTGTTAGATTGTTCAGTTGTTCAAAATCATCTTTACACTTTCAACCAGTTGCCCTCAGCTTTGGAACATGTGTAAATTAGTAAACCTGGCAGAGAAAAGACAGACATTTTTCCAAGGATCAGCCAGAAAATGTGAGATTTTTTTTTTCCTTCAGGCTGTTGGCTTACCAACTGTAAGGGGGTGAATCTCAAGAGACTCAGAAGCTCAATTTGAATAAACCACCACAAATTTGGATGCTTATCAAAACTCTGGAAAAACTGGGCCAGAAATAGACTTGATTTTTGAGTGAGGTTTCCAGTATTTCCTGTTTCTAGTAGGACCGGACTATCTTGGGAAGAGTCTACTAATGACTAGAACCAGCTGGACATAACTGGAGATCACTCAAGGAATGAAAACTCAAGAGAAAATATAGCGTATGCTTTTTTGAACTGTAAGAGAGATGGACTAGTATAACTAAGACATAGTGTTGAAAATAAGTATCAACGATTTGACTTCTTGTTTCTTTTATTTCTCTAAGGGGAAAAAGAAATCTGAAGGGGCTTACCCTTTCTGCTTTTGGTACTGCTCCAGAAAAGAGATCTGCCTGGTGGACCCCATGCCATCTATACTGTAGACTGCAAACAAACCTATGCAATGAAACAATAACACACGTGAGGAACGTGCTTCTTAGTTCAATCAATTATACGGGACCAAATGGGCAACACTTGCCCAAAAACAAAGACAAGAAGGCTGGAAGGGACAAGAAAACTGAATGAATGGACACAGGGTACCCGAGGTGTAAAAGGAAAGGGGAGAGTACTGACACGTTGTGAGGATTGCAACCAATGTCACAAAACAATTTGTGTATAAATTTTTGAATGAGAAACTAGTTTGCACTGTAAATTTTACCTAAAGCACAGTAAAATTTTTTTAAAAACCTGTGCTACGGCTTAATGTCACAGAGGGAAGGGAGGCTACTTGTCTACCCTTAGCTATTACTAAATTACTGTGCACCAACAAATTGGAAGAGGCTACAATGCAATTATAAGTGATGTCCGATTATGAGTCATTCTTCCATGTGCCAAATAAGACTATCCTTTGTCAGTCCAAATAGGTGGGGAATAAATCTATTTGGAAAAGAGATTCTGAAGAGCCATTGGAGAACAAGGCTAAACTTCTGCAGTATACCTGATTAATCAAAGTACAGCATTCTTTTCCTTTCATCCGGTGTGCCCACCTGTACAGCAGAAGTTGGAAAGCTAAACAGCATTTCTCAGGCTCCCTTGCAGCTAGAGTTCTGGATATGATTTAGGTATGGCTGATTACAATCACTAGTGGAATATTTAAAGGAGGATAGCACAATGAATGCCGTACTTCTCCTGCTTCTGTTTTTCTACAGCAACACTTAAAAAAAAAAAAAACAACACTACTGTGGTGGATTTAGCATGGTCCCGGTAACCAGTCACTAGCTTCATAGAGATCTATTGACAGGGGACAAGCCATCCATTTTTCAAGTACAGATGGTAGCAGACATGACAAAGTTCCAGAGCTGGCAAATAGCAGGGATTTCCTGGCCATGGCATATTCCTGTTGATGGTATTGGTGCCCTGATTGTGTTTCTTCATTGTACTACCTTCCTGATTGTTGTGGTGGTGGTTTGGTTCTAGAGCCAGTTTCTTGATTATAGAAGATTTAGTAGTAACCTTTGTGTCCCTGTTCTGCAATATGGCTTTCAGAGTTGTTCCTGTAAACTCAACCTTCACAATAATTCTGTGAGTCATTTACTACTCTTTAATAGATCCCTTTTGGTTTTAATCTGACTAAAGTATGCTCTGTTTTCTTCACCTGAACCCTAGCCCACGCATCCTATTGCTTACATCTATAGAAACCCCAAATTGTTCCCAGTTTTTGCACAGGAATCTGGGTTAGACTGGGCGAGGAGTGAGTGTGGAGTAGGAAACAGCAGGAGCTCATTGACCTAGGGAGACTTTTATCCAGGACATCATTATTGAACTGAGGAGTTGTGAAGGGGAGAGAAAATCAGAAGCCAGGAAAGGGAGCCAAGGTCAAAGCAGAGGAAAAATTAAATTCTATATTAAATGAAAGAGGGTCAGACGAAGGCAGAAGACAAGGATGAGTCGAAAGGTCTGTAAGAAAGGAAGTTGAGAGTACAAAGCAAGGGGAGAGATTCAGCCCTGGACAACCCCAAGTTCTTCTATTGTTGGGGTCAACTCGTCCTTAAGAATTTAGTAAAAACTGACTCAAACTTTTATCTCACACAGTTTAGTAAATCCAACTTTCCTCCCAATATACCAAAGTGCTTTGGAAAGGAGAAGTGTACTTATTTTTTCCGATTCTCTCTGGCTCCTGCTCCCACTATATTCTCCATCTCTTCTTCAAGTTCCACCCTTCAGAAGAGCTGTGCCATTCTCCAAGGCGTTGCTCTCAGGACAACACTCCAAACTCTTCACTTCCCAGAGTGCCACCAATTCAAAGCTGTGTGAAGCTAACTTCACTCAAGGATTGGGAAACAGTGTGGACATGATAGTTTATTAAAGAAAACCACAAAGCTGAATGTGAGTCCTTTTTGTGAAAGTCTCCTCAAAGAATTGGGTTCCTGCTTCATCTTGCCATGTACTCAAAACTCATCTCTTCCCCCAGCTAATCTCAGCAAATTCTTATTTATTTCTTTTATCGAGTAGTTTAAATTTTTGTCCTACTCTTCAGCCAGCCTAGTCTGCCCAGATGGCTCTTTATGGAGGCAAAATGGCCCATCAAGACAGCTTATCCCCTAAGAGATTCTCTGCCACTAGCTCTTAAGTCAGGGAAGGCACAGGCGAGGGGGTATATATGGAGCAAAGTCCCAGAAGAGGGATTAGGGGTGACATTCAGAGTTCACATGGAAGGGGTGATTGTTCTGGGAGGAGAAACGCAGCAATAGGCAATGGCAGACAGGGCTGTGGAAGGCAGACTGCCCCTGCTATCATTCCTAAAAGACTGAGAATCCAGTAGCAGGTCCTTTTTCCTTTTGACTCAGCATTGGTGCATCCCATTCTGGTGGAGCATGGTGGCTGGGAGCCTACACTACAGAGCCAAAACCAAAACCAAACCCACTGCCTTTGAGTCAATTCCGACTCATAGCGATGCCACAGGGTTTCCGAGGCTGTAAATCTCTACGGAAGCAGGCTGCCACATCTTTCTCGTGCAGAGCTGCTGGTAGTTTGGAACTGCCAACCTTTCAGTTACCAGTTGATTGCTTTAACCAGTGCACTACCAGGGCACAGAGCCAGACTGCCTGAATATAATTCATCACTCCACTACTTACCAGCTGTGTGAAATCATGCAGGTTACCTTGTCTCTCTTTGCCTGACTCTGTATCTGTAAAATGAGAATAACAATAATAACTACCTCATAGGATTGATGGGAGTATTAAAAGACAAAATATATAAAGAGTTTAGGGCAGTGACTGAAATATACTAAGTACTCAATAAAAGCCAGCTATTATTATGGTAGGGTGCTTGGGTGACACAAACAACTTGCTCTTGGCTACTCACCGAAAGGTTGGCAGTTTAAATCCACCCCAGTGGTGCTACAGAAGAAAGGCCTGGTGGTCTTCTTCCATAAAATTACAATCAAGAAAACTCTACAGAGCACATTTCTACTCTGAACCAAGTGGGGTCATCATGAGTCAGAATGGAAGTGACAACAATGAGTTTGGATTTTTGGATTTACCATTGTGGTAAAATTTCATGTGGGAGAGCCAGCTTCCATACCTGGCCAACATATCTCAAGCACAGCCACCACCCATCTGTTGGTGAAGGCTTGTGTGTTGCCATGAAGCTGAAGAGGTTTCCGCAGAACATCCAGACTAAGATGGTCTAGGAAAAAGGTATGGTGATCTACTTTTGAAAAATCAGCCAGTGAAAACCCTATAGATCACAACATTCCTCCAGAAGGTCACTGGGCCAGCTCCCTTTGAAGATGATCCCAAGCTAACTTCCTTCCAACTGGGTCACATCCAAGGGGTTCAATATTGCTAACAGTGCAGCTTGCTCAGATACTACCACCTGTCTTCACTCTGCTTTCAGGCTGAAGATTTACCCAGCCTCTGGCCTTTAGGGTTTTATTGGTGAGAGTCAGACACAAATCCCTATACCCTCAAGCTCCAAGAAACTTACTCACCTCTGCAAACAGCTCTCCAAGAGCTTCCTTTACTTGGCTTAAGATGAAGGAACTGCACTCCCTTTCTCAACCACATACAATGGGCATAGAAATCCCCAGTACCTCCACAATGCACCTCAAGGAATTCTTATTCTCCACCGGCCTCCTCACCTATTTCTTCTATATTTCAGGCAAGGCGATGGGCTAAAGCGTACAGGACAAGTTTTGTGATTTTCTAGCTTGTTCTGCATAGGTGGTCTAGCCCTGTCTTAGTCATCTAGTACTGCTGTAACAGAAATGCCACAGCGGATGGCTTTAACGAACAGAAATTTATTCTCTCACAGTCTAGGAGGCTAGAAGTTCGAATTCAGTCCCCAGCTCCAGGGGAAGGCTTTCTTTCTCTGTCACCTCTGGGGGAAGATCCTTGTCATCAATCTTCTCCTGATCTAGGAGCCTCAGCACAGGGGCCCCAGGTCCAAAGGACACTCTCTGCTCCCAGTGCATCTTTCTTGGTGGCATGAGGTCCTATGCATCTCTGCTCCCTTCTCTCTTTTATATCTCAAAAGAGACTGACTCAGGATACAACCTAATCTTGTAGATTGAGTCCTGCCTCGTTAATGTAACAGCCTCTATTCCTGCCTCATTAACATCATAGAGATTAGGGTTTATAACATTTCGGAAAATTACATTAGATCACAAAATGGAGGACAACCACACAGTACTGGGAATCGTGGCCTAACCAAGTTGCCACCCATCTTGGGGGGACACGATTCAATCCATAACATGCCCTTGCTTCAGATGAGGCTGCACTGGTCATCCACTGCACTGTTCTTGGCTTCTGCAAAAATTATAAAATGGAAAGAGTCCCTTTTTAACATCTTGTTAAAAATAAACAGGCACCGTGACTTGAATTTTTCAAAACAAAACCATACCAAAATTAGTATTTAGTTCAAGATTCCAAATTTTTCATCGAGTTCTCATTCAATAAAATCCATCCATCCAACATTTCCTGTGGGTGCTATCAGCGCTAAAATCACACATCCACCCCTGTTGACAGGCTCTAATAGGCTGACTCATGTGCAGGAAGCAAGAGTCTGCGTTGAGCTGACAGGTTGTCAAACCAATAAATAGACAGGGATGAAGTCAGTAAACCTTTCTATCATTGCTGCCTGTAGCTTGTCCTTGTTACAGGGAATGCCAGGTATGGGTGAAAAACCAGAAAAAGAAAACCTTACCTGTTCTTAATCTGTACTTAAGCCTTCTCTTAGGAAGCATTGACAAGAGGGCGAAAGGTTCACACACTATTTCTGTAATTTTTTTTTTTCCAGCCTACTGTTGTAGGAGCACAGACCTCTGGGTAGTGTAAACAGTTAGCACTCGGCTACCAACCAAAAGGTTGGCCATTAGAACCCACCCAGCAGTGCCATGGAAGAAAGACTTGGCGATCTGCTTCCATAAAGTTTATAGCCAAGAAAACCCTATGGAGCTCGGTTCTACACTGTAACTCATGAGGTCACACATGAGATCTCCAGGAGTTGGAATTGCCGAAGGCAATGGGTTTGGTTTTGGTTTTATTGTAGGAGTTTTAGACTATTCCACCTTCACAGTCCGCCCAACAGCTTTTAGGAGTCCTCTGGGGAGGTCTGGTGTGTGCCCATAGGCTTGTCCTCTCAGCTACCCCGGAAACCACCATTTTTTCCCTATGTAGTCCTTGGATTCCTAGACAGAACTATGGCAGAAGTTTCCGATGTCCACGAAGGTGCAGCAAACAGATTGTGAAGGGATGGTCAAGTCATGCATGGTTCTGTAAAGCCACCGTTTGACTCACCTCCTGCCATTGCTGAAGTCATCACGCCCTGTGGCTGCTGCCACCAAAGTCACAGACTGCCCAAGCTGCCCAAACTGCTGAGGTCTGAGTGGTTCATTCTATTTCAAAGTCATTCCACTTTCTCCATCGGTGAGGAGATGCCTCTGTCTTTCCTGGCGTAATACTCTGTGATGTGAGTCCCAGTGCAGATGTGTCTTGGGACCCCAGGCCTCATAGACTCTAAAGAAACTGCTCTTTGGTAAGCCTCACAGGCAACCCTGTGGCTGGACCAGAGAGAAAACTGAAAGACAGGCAGCTAGACTATAACCTGAGACACCCGCTGTGGACCACATATGGGGCCTAGATTCTCTCTTCTCTAAGGATGAGTTCTGTCACAGTAGGTGGCAAGGGAATATACCACAAAAGTACCTCCTTACAAGCTCTCTGAAAAAAAACATTTGCTGTCAAGTTGATTCCAACTCATGGTGACCCCATGTGTGTCAGAGTAAAACTGCTCTACAGGGTTTACAATGGCTGATTTTTTGGAAGTACGTTGCCAGGCTTTTCTCCTGAGGTGTCTCTAAGAGAATTTAAACCTTCAACCTTTTGGTTAGCAGCCAAGCATATTGTCATAGATTGAATTATGTCCCCCCAAAAATGTGTGTATCAACTTGGTTAGTCCATGATTCCCAGTATTCTGTGGTGATCCTCCATTTTGTGATTGTAATTTTATGTTAAAAGGATTAGGGTGGGATTGTAACACCCTTATCAGGTCATATCCTCGATCCAATGTAAAGGGAGTTTCCCTGGGGTGTAGCCTGTACCACCTTCTATCTCTCAAGGGATAAAAGGAAAGGGAAGCTAGCAGAGAGGGAGGATCTCATGCCATCAAGAATGCAGCACCGGAGCAAAGCGCATCCTTTGGACCCGGGGTCCCTGCGCCTGAGAAGCTCCTCAACCATGGGAAGATTGAGGACAAGGACTTTCCCCCAGAGCTGACAGAGAGACAAAGCCTTCCCCTGGATCTGGTGCCCTGAATTTGGACTTTTAGCCTACATTACTGTGAGAAAGTGAAATTCTCTTTGTTAAAGCCATCCACTTCTGGTATTTCTGTTTTAACAGCATTAGATAACTAAGATACAGATTAACTGTTCGTACCATCCAAAAAAAAAAAATTTTTTTTTTTTTTTTTTACCATCCAAGGGCTAGGTAAATCCTATGGTGAAAGTAACTTAGATTCTAACTGAGAACCTTGACATGCCTCAAATTGGAAGCCACGGCCATTTTTAGAGGAAAAGTCATATACAGGGCCCACAAAACTGGATTTTAAATTTGTGGCAGCCACTGATGTTAAGAGAGGTGAGAAAGTTGATTTTGTTAAGTGGAGGACTATCAACATTGCTGTACAGAACAATCTGGTCTTCCGAACGGAGAGAACCATTCACAGCACTCCTGCTCCATGTGGCTGCCCCATTACCTGGACCCTCAAACATCTACATGCCTACTCCCACATTATCACCAAACAGTGTGCACACATCCCTGTAATCCACCCATCCTGCCCTGTTTTTCCTGATCCCAGATAATCCACATTACCTCCCTTTGGGAGCCCAAATTCTAACAGTCTCCACAATTTTCCCTGAACACACACATTCCTAACAAGACCAAAAAAAAACCCCTCCATAATACATATTATGTAATATATGATGTGACATATTATAGCCCATGTTGGTCAAGTTGGGAAAAGACAATTCAATTCAAAATCACACATATTTACTGACCAACAACCAGGTGTCAGAAGGCAGTGGTGGCTCATTGGTAGAATTCTCACCTCCCATGCAGGAGACCGAGGTTGGATTCCCATCCAATTCTCCTCAAGTGTAGCCACCACTTGTCTGCCAGTAGAGGCTTGTGTGTTGCTATGATGTTGAAAAGGTTTCAGCAGAGCTTCCAGACTAAGAAAAGCTCTGCTGAAAGGCATGAAAATCTACTTTGAAATATCAGTCAATGAAAACCCTGATCACAACGGTCAAATCTCATTCTGCATAGGGTCACCCTGAGGTGGAGCCCAACTCAGTGTCAGCGAAGAACAGCAATGTCACTAGGTGTCAAGCACTAGAGTAACAGGTGAATCAGATTGGCTTCATAGAATTTACCATCCATTCCCACAGGGCAGGATAGCATAAAGTGTTTTGGGCAGAGACTTTTGGGCCAAAACTGGGCTCCTCCACTTAACTAACTTTGTAGGCCTTGGACAAAAGAATTAACTTCCCTGCATACATTTCCTTAAAATGTAAGACCTTATATGCATCCTCAAAATGCAGATAAGAAGAGTATCTAATACCTGGCATTGGTGTGAAAAAGTACTGAGTCAAGACACATAGTTCATTAGGAAAATTGCCTAGCAATTATTAATGGTTATAATTATTATTAAAGGATGCAGATGTAGACATAATTACTGTAATAAAATAAAGCAATTAGCAGTATAGTAAAGATACAATCCACCACTCTTCTGTCAGTTTGTCATACTGTGGTGGCTTGCGTGTTGCTGTGATGCTGGAAGCTATGCCACTGGTATTTCAAATACCAGTGGGGTCACCCATGGTGAACATGTTTCAGCAGAGCTTCCAGACTAAGATAGACTAGGAAAAAGGACCTAGCAATCTACTTCTAAAAAAAAATGGCCAGTTAAAACCTTATGAATAGTAGCAGAACATTGTCTCATAAGTACCAGAAAATGAGCTCCTCAGATTGGAAGGCACTCAAAAGACGACTGGGAAAGAGCTGCCTCCTCAAATTAGAGTCAACCTTAATGGTGTGGATAGAGTATTTACCAACTTCTGCAGTCTGAAGTTGATCAAACATGCAATCAAGATGCATTGATAATTGCTGGTGATTGGAATGCGAAAGTTGGAAATAAAGAAGGGTCAGTAGTTGGAAAATATGGCCTTGGTTATGGAACAATGCAGGAGACTGCATGATAGAATTTTTCAAGTCCAACGACTTCTTCATTGCAAATACCTGTTTTCAACAACATAAATGGCGGCTACACACATGGACCTCACCAGGTGGAATACATAGGAATCAAATTGACTACATCTGTGGAAAGAGACGATGGAGAAGCTCAATATCATCAGTCAGAACAAGACCAGGGGCCAAATGCAGGAGAGATAATCAGTTACTCGTATACAAGTTCAAGTTTAAGCTATGGAAAATAAAACAAGTCCCTGAGAGCCAAAGTATGACCTTAAGAATATCCTGCCTTAATTTAGAGCCTATCTCAAGAACAGATTTGACACACTGAACACTGCTGACCAAAGATCAGACAAGTTGTGTGATGACATCAAGGGCATCATACAGGAAAAAAGCAGAAGGTCACTAAAAAAACAGAAAAGACAAGAATGAATGTCAGAAGAGACTCTGAAACTTGCTCTTGAATAAAGAGCAGCTAAAACAAATGGAAGAAATGATGAAATAAAAGAGCTGAACAGATGATTCCAAAGGGTGGCTCGAGAAGACGAAGTAAAGTATTATAATGAAATGTGCAAAGACTTAGAGTTAGAAAACCAAAAGGGAAGAACACACTCAGCTTTTCTCCAGCTGAAAGAACTGAAGAAAAACTTCAAGCCTCAAGCTGCAAAATTGAAGTACTCTAATAGGCAAAAAATTGAATGATGCAGGAAGCATTAAAAGAAGGTGGAAGGAATACTCAGAGTTACTATACCAAAAAGAATTGGTCAATGTTCAACCATTTCAAGAGGTTGCATACGATCAAGAATCAATGGTACTAAAGGAAGAAGTCCAAGCTGCACTGAAGGCATTGTCAAAAAACAAGACTATAGGAATTGATGGAATAGCAACTGAGACATTTCAGCAAATAGATGCAACGCTGAAACCCAAACTATTCTATATACATAAATGTGTGTGTGTGTATTTAAAAAAAAAAACGTTGCCGTCAAGTCAATTCCAACTCATAGAGACCTATTAGGACAAAGTAGAACTGCCCCATATGGTTTCCAAGGAGCAGCTGGTAGGTTTGAATTGCCAACATTTTGGTTAGTAGCCAAGCTCTAACCGCTACACCACCAAGACCCCACAAATATATATATATATATATTCACTGTTTTTTCTTCTGCAAAGAACCCAGTCTAAGACACCTTGTTTGAGCCAAAGTCATGTCCACTGCTAAGATTCAAATATTCATTCATCAATATATATTTACTGATTGCTACAATGTGACAGGCACTGTACTGGGCCCGGAAGATAGAGTGATGAACAGAGCTCACAAGGGTTCAGACCTACCTTTAAAACAATGATTTATTTAGTCAGTGGTTAAGCAGGTCTGGATAATTACAGACATGGGTCTACCAGATGTTTATTTATGTGAGGAACTAAAGAACATGTTTGGAAAAAAATTTCATCCTTCAGCATTGATCATCCACCAGCTGGGGTAAGGATTACTGGTCAACCCATTTTTTTGTTACTCTCCAGCCACCAAGAAAAAACCCAGTGCCGTCGAGTCGATTCAGACTCATAGCAACCCTATAGGACAGAGTAGAACTGCCCCATACTACTCTCCAGCCAGCTGTGGCCAATTCTGTGGGATCATGTGGTAGCAAATATGGCTGCCACCTCCTCCCTAGGGCCTTAGGGAGGTCTATTCTCTAGAAGAGTGAGTAGGCTGAGCCCACACTTTGACATTGTTTAATACCTACAGGCAGGTGTGGAAGATCAAGCAGGTTAGTAGGACAATGCAGCAGAGGCTCTGGGAATGGAGTGGTCATTCATGCCAGTCTGAATATGAGAGGAAAGAATGGAGTAATTAACTGATCCACTTTTCTATCACTGAGTCTCCTGGCCTCTTTGTGTCCTTTAATTTCCACTGCCGCTTGAGCTGTGTTTACTCTGAGGCTTATTCATGTACTTTGGAGAAAAGGTCAAAAATAAACTCATGACCTTACTCATCTCCCAAAATTTCCTCCACCCTTCCAACTCCCAACAAAAACATGCTCCATCTTCTAATTTCTCTGCCTGTCCACAGCACTTCCACACTCCCCATCACACACTCTTGAAAGTGTGAAACCGTCTTTTACACCTCACTCTTTCTTACCCTCTCCATTAAGTCAATCACCAACCTCATGACTCTACCTTCAGTAGGCAGTCCAGAGAAAGCAAAAGAGCATGGCTTGTGGAATCCTCCAGATATAGGTTCAAATTATATCACTCACTAAACATGAGATCTTTAACTGGTTACTACATGAATCTGAGACTCAGTTCCATGGTCTATAAAAAAAAAATAATACCCAGACCCAGTTGCCATGAACTTCATTCCAACTCATGGCGACTCCACATGTGTCAGACTAGAACTGTGCTTCATGGATTTCGACGGCTGGTTTTTCGGGAACCAAATCACCAAACCTTTCCTCCTCTGGGTGCACTTTACACTCCAATCTTTCAGTTAACAGTCAAGTGCATTATACCTTATAATATCATTGTGAGACTAAATAAAATATTGTGAGAAAAGCCCATAGCACATAGCTGCACATAGTAAACTCTCTGTAACTATAAACTCTTACTTTCTGCCCCTGACAGGTATTCCACATACATTGTCTCATCTTGTTTTCTCTGACACACCCTAGAGTGGCAATAATAACCTCCTTGTCTTCCACTGTTTCCCTCCTCAGCCCACTACATACTCTTCCTGAGAACAGCTCCAATCCTTTCAATACCCAGATTGGAAATCTTCAGTGATTCTTACAATGCTAACCCAATAGGTAAAATCCAGGCTCCTTAGCTTGACATTTAAAATTTTTATATTTAGCTCCCTCTTCACTCCTCTTAAGAGAGCCTCCAACCCAACCAAACTGAGTGAGTCACCAATTCCCCCCAAATTTTCCATGCCTGTGTTTTCTTTACACTGTTCTCTCTGTTTAGAATGTACTATCTTCCTCCTTCTTTCCTATCAAAATTCTATCCATCCTTCAATACTCGATTTTATTTTCACTTTGCCCACAAAGTCTTTCTAAATCACCAGTTGAAAATCAGCTTTCTCTGACTTTCCACAGAACTTCTTAGCATCTCCTATATGGCATGGATCACTTTGATTGTTACAGTGGTTTTATCTCTGTGACAGCCTCAAATCTTTTACAAACTAGGAATTAAAAATATATATGTTCATGTACTGGACATGCCATGAAGCCTTAAAATGCCTGAGAGTTACATAGACCTTTTTCTTCATAGCTTATATATAAAATAGAATTCTTTGGATCATAAGATCCCATCATCCTGATTACAAATGATTGAACAGGGGCTTGTGCCTGAGCCAAAGGCATCAGCTTTATAGGCAGGTTCTCCTTCCAGGAAAATTTAAGTTTAAGCTACATAGAAAGTAAGAGAGCAGTTGGAAGAACTAGAATTTGAGAGAAGCTAAGAAGCCACCAGAAAATGACAAATGTTTTGGATTTCACCACAATAAAATTTTAAAAGAAGAAGCAGCTACCAGAGATGCCAGTAAACAGACACCATGAGGCAGAAGCCATGAGTGAGCAAGAATCATGAGGTCAAGCAAAAAGTAGAGAAAGTAGGAAGTCAGCAGGAATAATAGGTGCAGACTCAATCTAGTAGCAACAAAGAAGAAAGCTGAGTCACCAGAGAGACGAACCACTAAAGTTGCTGCTGGGATGTGGAATGATGTGATGTCCTGAACATTTTTCGGATCTCCACAGGGCTGGCTTTTCAGCTGATGATGACTTTTAGTTCTTTCTTGCTGTCTTAGTTATCTAATGCTCCTATAACAAAAATACCACAAGTGAATGGCTTTAACAGACAGAAAATTATTTTCTCACATTTTAGGAGGCTAGATGTCTGAATTCAGAGTGCCAGCTCTAGGGGAAGACACTGTTGCACTGTCAGTTCTGGAGAAAGATTCTTATCTCTTCAGCTTCTGGTACTTGGTTCCTTGGAGATCTCCATATGTCTTGGCATCTATCTTACCCCATCTCTCCTCTGCTCACTTGTTTAATCTCTTATATCTCAAAGAGATTGACTCAAGATTTACCTAACACTAATCCTGCTTCATTAACGTAACAAAGACAACTCATTTCCAAATGAGATTGTAACCTCAGGCATAAAGGTTAGGATTTAAAACACATATTTTGGGGGGACAAAATTCAGTTCATAACATTCCACCCTTTGGCCACCCAAAATTCATGTCCTTGCCACATGCAAAACATATTTACCCCATCACATCATCCCGAAAGTTTTATATCAACTCCAAGTTCAAAATTTCAACTTCTGAATCATCTAAATCAACTGTAGGCGAGGCTGTAGGCATACTCCGTCCTGGCACAAAATTCCTCTTCATCTTTGAACCTGTAAAATCTAGATTACAAGTTATCTATTTCCAAAGTACAATGGTGAAACAGGCACAAAGTAGACATTTCCATTACAAATGGGAGAAATTAGAAGGAAAGAAGGGATAATGGGCATCAAGCAAGTCCAAAATGCAGCAGAGCAATTTATGTTAGCTCTCGAGGCTTGAAAATAATCCTATGATCTCTGACATCATATGGTCAATGGCCCTGCCCTCCAGTCTCTGAGTGTTGGCCGTGCCCTCTGGATTCTGGGTGGAGGCCCCTTGGCCCTGGGCTTCAGCTCTACCTTCCAGGTCCTCTGGGATGGCAACTCTGCTCCTGCAGCTTTAGGCAGCCTCATTCTCCTAGTCCCTGTGCGTGGCAACCCTACCCCCTCAGCCCCAGCACGCCCTGTTCTTATTCCCCTTGGGCATGGCAAGCCCGCCCCTCAGCTTTGGGCAGTGGCCCCATCCCCTGGCACACCTTAACAGCAGCCCCACACTCTGGAACCAAGTTTGTAAAGATCCAACTCTTTCAAACCTAGGAGGCTGTGGTCCCACTATTTGAGATCCAGGAGACCATGGCCCCATGCTTTGAAACTGAGACGACCCTACCTCATGTGCTCCTTCCAACAATTCTGGTGATCTCTGAGCTGTTCCAGGGATGGTCCTTTTCTTGGAGGACAACAGATCCTGCTCCTTTGACCTGCTTCCTGCCTGCAGAATCCCAAGAAGCTGACAGCATTCTTTCCTGTTGTTCTTACTCTGTTCGCTTCAGTCTAAGCTGATGGGTTTTCTGCTGTGGTAGTTGGTTAGATCCATCAGTCATAGGCTTAATCTCTTTAACAAAATATTGTGTAGCCACATACTTGGTGAACATTCCAGGACATGTGTCCTTAGTTTGTACAACAGAATTTTCCGAATCTTAAAGTTTTATTTTTCTTCTGCATAGTTCATTTTTAAGGCCATCTCTTTCCTCTGGCATTTTACTATAAGCAGCAAAGAGAAATCACACGGCCCCTTTAAGATCTTGCTGAGAAATCTCATCAAATATCCAAGTTCACCACTTACAAGTTCTACCTTCACTAAACATTTGAACATAATTCAAATAAGTTCTTTGCCACTGCATAAAAAGCATTGCCCTTCCTCCATTGTCCAATCACGTTTTCATCATGCTCTTTTAAAGCTTCACCAGAACCGCATTTAATGTTCACATTTCTAGCAACATTCTGTTGCTGGCACCATATGTATTCTCTAATGATAGAGGCTTTCTCTACAGCTCTCCTCACTTCCTTCTGAGCCTTCACTAGAATTGCCTTTGACATCCAAAAATCTATCATCAGTCTCTTCAAGGCAATCTAGGCTTTTACTATTGCTGTTGTTAGGTGCCGTTGAGTCAGTTCCTACTCAAAACAACCCTACGCACACTGCCCAGTCCTGCGCCATCCTTACAGTCATTGATATGCTTGAGCCCATTGTCGCAGCCACTGTGTCAATCCACCTCGTTGAGGGTCTTCCTCTTTTCTGCTGACCCTGTACTTTACCAAGTACGATGTCCTTCTCCAGAGATTGACTTCTCCTGACAACATGTCCAAAGTATGTAAGACACAATCTTGCCATCCTTGTTTCCAAGGACCATTCTGGTTGTACTTCTTCCGAGACAGATTTGTTCATTCTTTTGGCAGTCCAAGATATATTCTATATTCTTCACCAACACCACAATTCAAAGGCGCCAATTCTTCTTCAGTCTTCCTTATTCATTGTCCAGCTTTCACATGTATATAATGAGACTGAAAATACCATGGTTTGGGTCAGGCACGCCTTCATCTTCAAGATGACATCTTTGCTTTTCAACACTTTAAAGAGGAACTTTGCAGCAGATTTGCCCAATAAAATGCATCTTTTGATTTCTTGACTGCTGCTTCCATGGATGTTGATTATGTATCCAAGTCAAATGAAATCCTTGACAACTTCAATCTTTTCTCTGTTTATCATGATGTTGCTTATTGTTCCAGTTGTGAGGATTTTTGTTTTCTTTATATTGAGGTATAATCCTTACTGAAGGCTGTGGTCTTTGATTTTCATTAGTAAGTGCTTCAAGTCCTCTTCACTTTCAGCAAGCAAGGTTGTATCATCTGCATAATGCAGGTTGTTAAGGAGTCTTAACAATCCTGATGCCCCGTACTTCTTCATATAGCCCAGCTTCTCAGATTATTTGCTCAACATACACATTGAATAGGTGTGGTGAAAGGATACAACCCTGACACACACCTTTCCTGACTTTAAACCACTCAGTAGCCCCTTGTTCTGTCCGAAAAATTGCCTCTTGATCTATGTACAGGTTCCTCATGAGCACAATTAAGTGTTCTGAAATTCCAATTCTTTGCAATGTTATCCATAACTTATTATGATCCACACAGTCGAATGCCTTTGCATAGTCAATAAAATACAGGTAAACATCCTTCTGGTATTCTCTGCTTTCAGCCAGGATCCATCTGACATCAGCAGTGATATCCCTGGTTCTGAATCCGGCCTGAATTTCTGGCAGTTCCCTGTCAATACACTGCTGCAGCCGCTTTTGAATGATCGTCAGCAAAATTTTGCTGTGTGTGATATTAATGACATAGTTCTATAATTTCCACATTTGGTTGGGTCACCTTTCTTGGGAATAGGCATAAATATGGATCTCTTCCAGTCAGTTGGCCAGGAAGCTGTCTTCCATATTTCTAGGCATAGACAAGTGAGCACTTCAAGCACTGCATCCGTTTGTTGAAACATCTCAACTGATGTTCCATCAATTCCTGGAGCCTTGTTTTTCACCAAAGCCTTCAGTACAGCTTGGACTTCTTCCTTCAGTACTGTTGGTTCCTGATCTTATGATACCTCTTGAAATGGTTGAAGTCAACTAATTCTTTTTGTTATAATGACTCTGTGTATTCCTTCCGTCTGCGTCATTTAATATTTTCCCCATAGAATCCTTCACTATTGCAGCTCAAGACTTGGATTTTTTCTTCAGTTCTTTCAGTTTGAGAAACACCAAGTACGTTCTTCCCTCTTGGTTTTCTACCTCCAGCTCTTTGCACATATCATTATACTACTGTACTTTGTCTTCTCAAGCCGGCCTTTTAAATCTTCTGTTCATTTCATCATTTCTTCCTTTTCTTTTAGCTGCTTGATGTTCGAGAGCAAGTTTCAGAGTCTCCTCTGATATCTATTTTGGTCTTTTCTTTCTTTCCTGTCTTTTCAATGACCTCTTGCTTTCTTCATGTATGATGTCCTTCCACAATTCGTCTGGTCTTCGGTCGTTAGTGTTCGATGCATCAAACCTATTCTTGAGACAGTCTCTAAATTCAGGTGGGATATACTTAAGGTTGTATTTTGGCTCTTGTGGACTTGCTCTGACTTTCTTCAGTTTCGGGTTGAACTTGCATATGAGCAATTGATGGTCTGTTCCACAGTTGGCCCCTGGCCTTGTTCTATTGATGATATTCAGCTTTTCCATGGCCTCTTTCCACAGATGTAGTCAATTTGATTCCTGTGTATTCTATCTGGCGAAGTCCATGTGTATAGTCACCATTTATGTTGGTGAAAAAAGGTATTTGCAATGAAGTTGCTAGTCTTGCAAAATTCTGTCATTTGATCTCTGGCATTGTTTCTATCACCATGGCCATATTTTCCAACTACCTGTCCTTCTTTGTTCCCAACTTTTGAATTCCAAGCCTTTTACTATTCAAAAAAAATCCATTGCCTTCGAGCCGGGTCCAACTCATAGTGACCCTATAGGAACAGACTAGAACTGCCCCATAGAGTTTCCAAGAAGAGCCTGGTTTTCACTATTAAAAAAAAAAAAAAAGCACCTTAAAATTCCTCTAGCCTCTATCCACCACCCAATTCCAGAACCACTTCCACATTTTAGGTATCTGTTACAGCAGCACCCCACTCTCCCAGTACCAAGTTCTGTCTTAGTTATCTAGAGCTGCTATAACAAAAATTCCACAAGTGATGGCTTTAACAAACAGAAAATTATTTTCTCATATTTTAGAAGGCTGTAAGTCTGAATTCAGAGTGCTGGCTCTAGGGGAAGGCTTTCTCTCCATTGGCTCGGGAGGAAGGTCCTTGTCTCTTCAGCTTCTGCTTCCTGGTTCCTTGGAGATCTCCGTGTGTTTTGGCATCTATTTTACCCACTCTCTTCTCTGATTACTTGTTGTATCTCTTTTATATCTCAAAAGAGACTGACTCAAGAGGCGGAGCCAAGATGGCGGACTAGGCAGATGCTACCTCGGATCCCTCTTACAACAAAGACACGGAAAAACAAGTGAATCGATCACATACATAACAATCTACGAACCCTGAACAACAAACACAGATTTAGAGACGGAGAACGAACTAATACGGGGAAGCAGCGATTGTTTCCAGAGCCTGGAGCCAGCGTACCAGTCAGGTACGGCACAAGCACAGAGAGCGGCTCCACCCCCCTGAACTAACCCCGGGAGGGGGACCAGCCGGTTCCACAGGCGGCGTGGGACGCAGCCGGTAGGAGAAGTCCCCGGGAGGCAGTGACTGGTATTGGAGCAGAAAGAGCAGCGTCTGAGCCGGGGAACTGTCCCACAGGGATTTGGACTGGACGCAGCGGATTTTCTGGAAAAACTAGTTTCCCAGTGATGGCTCGGAGACAACAATCCATATCAAACCACTTAAAGAAGCAGACCATGACAGCTTCTCCAACCCCCCAAACAAAAGAATCAAAATCTTTCCCAAATGAAGATACAGTCTTGGAATTATCAGATACAGAATATCAAAAACTAATTTACAGAATGCTTAATGATATCACAAATGAAATTAGGATAACTGCAGAAAAAGCCAAGGAACACACTGATAAAACTGTTGAAGAACTCAAAAAGATTATTCAAGAACATACTGGAAAAATTAATAAGTTGCAAGAATCCATAGAGAGACAACATGTAGAAATCCAAAAGATTAACAATAAAATAACAGAATTAGACAACGCACTAGGAAGTCAGAGGAGCAGACTCGAGCAATTAGAATGCAGACTGGGACATCTGGAGGACCAGGGAATTGACACCAACATAGCTGAAAAAAAATCAGATAAAAGAATTAAAAAAAATGAAGAAACCCTAAGAATCATGTGGGACTCTATCAAGAAGGATAACCTGCGGGTGATTGGAGTCCCAGAACAGGGAGGGGGGACAGAAAACACAGAGAAAATAGTTGAAGAACTCCTGACAGAAAACTTCCCTGACATTATGAAAGACGAAAGGATATCTATCCAAGATGCTCATCGAACCCCATTTAAGATTGATACAAAAAGAAAAACACCAAGACATATTATCATCAAACTCACCAAAACCAAAGATAAACAGAAAATTTTAAAAGCAGCCAGGGAGAAAAGAAAGGTTTCCTTCAAGGGAGAATCAGTAAGAATATGTTCTGACTACTCAGCAGAAACCATGCAGGCAAGAAGGGAATGGGATGACATATACAGAACACTGAAGGAGAAAAACTGCCAGCCAAGGATCATATATCCAGCAAAACTCTCTCTGAAATATGAAGGCGAAATTAAGATATTTACAGACAAACACAAGTTTAGAGAATTTGCAAAAACCAAACCAAAGCTACAAGAAATACTAAAGGATATTGTTTGGTCAGAGAACCAATAATATCAGATATCAGCACAACACAAGGTCACAAAACAGAACGTCCTGATATCAACTCAAATAGGGAAATCACAAAAACAAATTAAGATTAATTAAAAAAAAAATACACATAACAGGGAATCATGGAAGTCAATAGGTAAAAGATCACAATAATCAAAAAGACGGACTAAATACAGGAGGCATTGAACTGCCATATGGAGAGTGATACAAGGCAATATAGAACAATACAAGTTAGGTTTTTACTTAGAAAAATAGGGGTAAATAATAAGGTAACCACAAAAAGGTATAACAACTCTATAACTCAAGATAAAAACCAAGAAAAACGTAATGACTCAACTAACATAAAGTCAAGCACTATGAAAATGAGGATCTCACAATTTACTAAGAAAAACGCCTCAGCACAAACAAGTATGTGGAAAAATGAAATTGTCAACAACACACATGAAAAGGCATCAAAATGACAGCACTAAAAACTTATTTATCTATAATTAACCTGAATGTAAATGGACTAAATGCACCAATAAAGAGACAGAGAGTCACAGACTGGATAAAGAAACACGATCCATCTATATGCTGCCTACAAGAGACACACCTTAGACTTAGAGACACAAACAAACTAAAACTCAAAGGATGGAAAAAAGTATATCAAGCAAACAATAAGCAAAAAAGAAGAGGAGTAGCAATATTAATTTCTGACAAAATAGACTTTAGACTTCAATCCACCACAAAGGATAAAGAAGGACACTATATAATGATAAAAGGGACAATTGATCAGGAAGACATAACCATATTAAATATTTATGCACCCAATGACAGGGCTGCAAGATACATAAATCAAATTTTAACAGAATTGAAAAGCGAGATAGATACCTCCACAATTATAGTAGGAGACTTCAACACACCACTTTCGGAGAAGGACAGGACATCCAGTAAGAAGCTCAACAGAGACACGGAAGATCTAATTACAACAATCAACCAACTTGACCTCATTGACATATACAGAACTCTCCACCCAACTGCTGCAAAATATACTTTTTTTTCTAGCGCACATGGAACATTCTCTAGAATAGACCACATATTAGGTCATAAAACAAACCTTTGCAGAGTCCAAAACATCGAAATATTACAAAGCATCTTCTCAGACCACAAGGCAATAAAACTAGAGATCAATAACAGAAAAACTAGGGAAAAGAAATCAAATACTTGGAAAATGAACAACACCCTTCTGAAAAAAGACTGGGTTATAGAAGACATTAAGGAGGGAATAAGGAAATTCATAGAAAGCAACGAGAATGAAAATACTTCCTATCAAAACCTCTGGGACACAGCAAAAGCAGTGCTCAGAGGCCAATTTATATCAATAAATGCACACATACAAAAAGAAGAAAGAGCCAAAAGCAGAGAACTGTCCCGACAACTTGAACAAATAGAAAGTGAGCAACAAAAGAATCCATCAGGCTCCAGAAGAAAACAAATAATAAAAATTAGAGCTGAACTAAATGAATTAGAGAACAGAAAAACAATTGAAAGAATTAACAAAGCCAAAAGCTGGTTCTTTGAAAAAATTAACAAAATTGATAAACCATTGGCTAGACTGACTAAAGAAATACAGGAAAGGAAACAAATAACCCGAATAAGAAATGAGAAGGACCACATCACAACAGAACCAAATGAAATTAAAAGAATCATTTCAGATTATTATGAAAAATTGTACTCTAACAAATTTGAAAACCTAGAAGAAATGGATGAATTCCTGGAAAAACACTACCTACCTAAACTAACACATTCAGAAGTAGAACAACTAAATAGACCCATAACAAAAAAAGAGATTGAAACGGTAATCAAAAAACTCCCAACAAAAAAAAGCCCTGGCCCGGATGGCTTCACTGCAGAGTTCTACCAAACTTTCAGAGAAGAGTTAACACCACTACTACTAAAGGTATTCCAAAGCATAGAAAATGACGGAATACTACCCAACTCATTCTATGAAGCCACCATCTCCCTGATACCAAAACCAGGTAAAGACATTACAAAAAAAGAAAATTATAGACCTATATCCCTCATGAACATTGATGCAAAAATCCTCAACAAAATTCTAGCCAATAGAATCCAACAACACATCAAGAAAATAATTCACCCTGATCAAGTGGGATTTATACCGGGTATGCAAGGCTGGTTTAATATCAGAAAAACCATTAATGTAATCCATCACATAAATAAAACAAAAGACAAAAACCACATGATCTTATCAATTGATGCAGAAAAGGCATTTGACAAAGTCCAACACCCATTCATGATAAAAACTCTTACCAAAATAGGAATTGAAGGAAAATTCCTCAACATAATAAAGGGCATCTATGCAAAGCCAACAGCCAATATCACTCTAAATGGAGAGAACCTGAAAGCATTTCCCTTGAGAACGGGAACCAGACAAGGATGCCCTTTATCACCGCTCTTATTCAACATCGTGTTGGAAGTCTTAGCCAGGGCAATTAGGCTAGACAAAGAAATAAAGGGTATCCGGATTGGCAAGGAAGAAGTAAAGTTATCACTATTTGCAGATGACATGATTATATACACAGAAAACCCTAAGGAATCCTCCAGAAAACTACTGAAACTAATAGAAGAGTTTGGCAGAGTCTCAGGTTATAAAATAAACATACAAAAATCACTTGGATTCCTCTACATCAACAAAAAGAACACCGAAGAGGAAATAACCAAATCAATACCATTCACAGTAACCCCCAAGAAGATAAAATACTTAGGAATAAATCTTACCAAGGATGTAAAAGACCTGTACAAAGAAAACTACAAAGCTCTACTACAAGAAATTCAAAAGGACATACTTAAGTGGAAAAACATACCCTGCTCATGGATAGGAAGACTTAACATAGTAAAAATGTCTATTCTACCAAAAGCCATCTATACATTTAACGCACTTCCGATCCAAATTCCAATGTCATATTTTAAGGGGATAGAGAAACAAATCACCAATTTCATATGGAAGGGAAAGAAGTCCCGGATAAGCAAAGCACTACTGAAAAAGAAGAAGAAAGTGGGAGGCCTCACCTTACCTGACTTCAGAACCTATTATACAGCCACAGTAGTCAAAACAGCCTGGTATTCGTACAACAACAGACACATAGACCAATGGAACAGAATTGAGAACCCAGACATAGATCCATCCACGTATGAGCAGCTGATATTTGACAAAGGACCAGTGTCAATTAACTGGGGAAAAGATAGCCTTTTTAACAAATGGTGCTGGCATAACTGGATATCCCTTTGCAAAAAAATGAAACAGGACTCATACCTCACACCATGCACAAAAACTAACTCCAAGTGGATCAAAGACCTAAACATAAAGACTAAAACGATAAAGATCATGGAAGAAAAAATTGGGACAACCCTAGGAGCCCTGATACAAGGTATAAACAGAATACAAAACATTACCAAAAATGATGAAGAGAAACCCGATAACTGGGAGCTCCTAAAAATCAAACACCTATGCTCATCTAAAGACTTCTCCAAAAGAGTAAAAAGACCACCTACAGACTGGGAAAGAATTTTCAGCTATGACATCTCCGACCAGCGCCTGATCTCTAAAATCTACATGATTCTGTCAAAACTCAACCACAAAAAGACAAACAACCCAATCAAGAAGTGGGCAAAGGATATGAACACACATTTCACTAAAGAAGATATTCAGGCAGCCAACAGATACATGAGAAAATGCTCTCGATCATTAGCCATTAGAGAAATGCAAATTAAAACTACGATGAGATTCCATCTCACACCAGCACGGCTGGCATTAATCCAAAAAACACAAAATAATAAATGTTGGAGAGGCTGCGGAGAGATTGGAACTCTCATACACTGCTGGTGGGAATGTAAAATGGTACAACCACTTTGGAAATCTATCTGGCGTTATCTTAAACAGTTAGAAATAGAACTACCATACAACCCAGAAATCCCACTCCTAGGAATATACCCTAGAGATACAAGAGCCTTCATACAAACAGATACATGCACACCCATGTTTATTGCAGCTCTGTTTACAATAGCAAAAAGTTGGAAGCAACCAAGGTGTCCATCAACGGATGAATGGGTAAATAAATTGTGGTATATTCACACAATGGAATACTACGCATCGATAAAGAACAGTGACGAATCTGTCAAACATTTCATAACATGGAGGAACCTGGAAGGCATTATGCTGAGCGAAATGAGTCAGAGGCAAAAGGACAAATATTGTATAAGACCACTATTATAAGATCTTGAGAAATAGTAAACCTGAGAAGAACACATACTTTTGTGGTTACGAGGGGGGGAGGGAGGGAGGGTGGGAGAGGGTTTTTTATTGATTAATCAGTAGATAAGAACTGCTTTAGGTGAAGGGAAAGACAACACTCAATACATGGAAGGTCAGCTCAATTGGACTGGACCAAAAGCAAAGAAGTTTCCGGGATAAAATGAATGCTTCAAAGGTCAGCGGAGCAAGTGCGGGGGTCTGGGGAACATGGTTTGCGGGGACTTCTAAGTCAATTGGCAAAATAATTCTATTATGAAATCATTCTGCATCCCACTTTGAAATGTGGCGTCTGGGGTCTTAAATGCTAACAAGCGGCCATCTAAGATGCAGCAATTGGTCTCAACCCACCTGGAGCAAAGGAAAATGAAGAACACCAAGGCCACACGACAACTAAGAGCCCAAGAGACAGAAAGGGCCACATGAACCAGAGACCTACATCATCCTGAGACCAGAAGAACTAGTTGGTGCCCGGCCACAATCGATGACTGCCCTGACAGGGAGCACAGCAGAGGACCCCTGAGGGAACAGGAGATCAGTGGGATACAGACCCCAAATTCTCATAAAAGGACCAAACTTAATAGTCTGACTGAGACTAGAGGAATCCCAGCGGCCATGCTCCCCAGACCTTCAGTTAACACAGGACAGGAACCATCCCCAAAGACAACTCATCAGAAATGAAAGGGACTGGTCAGCGGGTGGGAGAGAGACGCTGATGAAGAGTGAGCTAATTATATCAGGTGGACACTTGAGATTGTGTTGGCAACTCTTGTCTGGAGGGGGGATGGGAGGATAGAGAGAGAGGGAAGCCGGCAAAATTGTCAAGAAAGGAGAGACTGAAAGGGCTGACTCAAGAGGGGGAGAGCAAGTGGGAGTAGGGAGTGAGATGTATGTAAACTTATATGTGACAGACTGATTGGATTTGTAAACGTTCACTTGAAGCTTAATAAAAGTTATTATAAATAAATAAATAAATAAAAATAAACATGCCGCGAAGCTGCAAAAAAAAAAAAAGAGACTGACTCAAGATGCACCCTACACAAATCCTGACTCATTAACATGACAAAGGCAACTCATCCTGAAATGGGATTGTAACCACAGGCATAGAGGTTAGAATTAAAATCACATATTTTGGGGGGACACAATTCAACCCATAACACTTACTAAAGCTAAGCACCCCTGCAATAAACTCCCATTACCTGAGCCAATTGAGTCTTTGTTTTTAACTATCTAGAAGAACCTCCCACAGTACATGAAATTGTTTTCTCTGTGCCTCTGTTTTTTTCTTCAGAGATAGATTTTGTTATCTCTGTCTTACCCTAGAGCACATTGGTGAAATGCCTAAATGTTTATGGCCTTTCATACAGTTTGGAGGCTCCAGTCCAGACAACAAATATCCTGTTGAATTTCTGAGGTATGTTTGCCTTCATCCTGACCTTGGCACCTTATTGCTTAATACCATCTTGTTTGAAACTTCTGGCTCATTCCAATGTCTCTTAATGGCCATACATGAACTTCTTAACGCAATAGGTGATTCAAGACCTTTCTTCCAACTTTATAGATGAGGCAGTTGAGGCCTGGAGAGATTGAGGTCTGGCAAGCATACTTGGTTTAAGTACCAAAAATATAATTTTGAATTCCTAAGATCTTCCAGCTATTCTTCTCCCCTAGCCCCTATGTGATTAGAAGGAGATGAATGAACATGAGTAAAAAAGAAAGAAAGAAAGGAAAAAAACTGCCATCTTCAAAAGTAGGTAGTAACTGACAGAGCAACTTCACAAAATGACTGACTTTCTTCTGGGAGTACCTTCACCATCTACCCAAAATGATAGATTCCAAGCACTTATCTAAAGTATCAAGCTCTGTGGGCACAAGCAAGGATTTAATCTAATAATGTGATGGCTCTGAAGCCAGTTGCTATCTTGCTTTTCCAACCTCTGATTTTTACTTCATCAAGAAATTTTCCCCTGCCAACTGTTCCTCTGTGGGCTGTCAGTAACATGAGAGCCAAAAAAGCAGAGACCAGTTTGTGCCCAAATAATTGAAAGCTCAGAAAGGAGCCATCTGGCAGGAGAGAGATTTAATCCTCAGAACAATCATGAGAAAGCAACCCTAGGATCCTCACTTTACAGAATAGTAAACTGAGACTTGGAATAGTAAGTAAGATATTCATGACCACGCATTTAAAAAATTGTCTAACTCCTTATACAATAATTTATCCACAACTGCATAAGATTGCTTTTTTACTTTTCTGCTATTGGGAGAAAAAGTCCCTGGGTGGTGCAAATGGTTAAGCGCTCCACTACTAACCGAAAGGTTGGTGGTTCCAATTTACCCAGAAGTGCCTCAAAAGAAAGGTCTGGTAATCTACTTCCATAAAATTAGCCATTGAAACCCTATGAAGCACAGCTCTACTCTGACTCAATGGCAACTGGTTAGCTGGAGAAATCCGGCTGTTGCCTACATTTCAGTTTTCAACCAGTCAGTTAGACTCCATAAACTATGGTCTCTGGAAAAAAAAAAAAAAACAGAAGAATTCAGGGTTCGCATATGGCTTGTGATGTGCCGAGCTTGGTATGGTAATTTATACAATAAATATTTAACATCCCAAGCAGACAAGGGGGATGCACATTAGCCTTAAAATGAATGTAATATCACAAGCCCAGAAGCAATCAAAACTGCATACAAGAACTCTGAGTCAGGTGGTAAGGACATCATTGTTTTTCACCGGCTTTCTCCACTTGGAGGTAATAAAACCACTCTTTCCTGAAAGAAATCCATTCCATTGTTGACTTGGGCCTCCTAGGTGGCCAATCAAATCACTTCCTTCTACTGGACACAATGATTGGCTCAGGCATAAACACTGACCCAAGCAAGGTCAATCAGAATCATCTATGAAATTTGATATATGGACACATTTTGGGTTATTAGCCAGAAGGGTGTAAGCTCCAGCCTTCCAGCAGCTATATTTTCAGGGCACAAAAAGTCTGCTTAAGGACTTTAAAAAAAAAAAAATTAGAGAGAAGCAGAGCCAAGAGATGGAGAGAAAGATAGAGCTCTGGCAATATTGTTTGAGCCCTAGATCAAGCCATATCTGAAGTTACCCCAACCCTTGGACAGCCCAATAACAAAAGATGATAAATTATCCCCATTAAGTCAAATTTTGATTATAAGTAATCAGAAGCGTTCTACCAAATATTAACACTAAATTCAATATTTCTTTAAGAGCTGACAAGTCCTTCAAAAATTTCCATCAGGGAAGAGAATGACAATAAAAAATGCAAGTATTGTACATTCAAATATAGTGGAGTCTGGAGAAAATTCACTCCATTTCAGGCAAAGATTTTTGAAGGGTAGAATGATCAAAAGAGTTCTTCACATTAAGTAGAACTTAAATATTTTAAATTAACATTTATTGGGACTTTTGAGAGAATAAATATAAAACATATTTATTATAATAAATTTGGAAAATATAGAGAAACACAAGGAGACAGTAAAATATCCTGAGGTAACTACAATTATTATTTTGGTATACACATGCATTGATAGGTTATAGCAAGAGCTGGCAAACTTTTACTGAAAAGGGTCAGATAAAAAATATTTTAGGCTTTGAGAGCCAGATGGTCTATTTTGCAATCACTCAACCTTGCCATTATAGAGTGAAAGCAGCCATAGACAACACAAAAATGAATGAGTGTGGCTGTGTTCCAATAAAATTTTATCTACAAAAGCAGATGGAGGGCTGGATTTGGGCTGTATGCCATAGTTTATTGATCCCTAGAATACAGGATCAGTTGCTGGAACTCACCCAAACCAAACCCTCTGCCGTAGAGTCAATTCCGACTCATAGCAACACTACAGGACAAAGTAGTACTGCCTATAGGATTTCCAAGGCTATAAATCTTTACCGAAGCAGACTGCCACATCCTGGTGTGTTCAAACTGCCAACTTTTCAGGTAGCAGACAAGTGCTTTAACAACTGCACTGCCAGGGCTCCCTCAGCTGCTCACATAGACTATAAGTGCATGGAACTCAGGACTGTCAGGAGCAGGCAGTCAGGAACAATTCAAGCATAAACAGCTCAGGGCTGCTGTAGCAACTGCAATGTGTTAGAGACCCAGGTTCCTTCTATCTTGTTGCTCTGCTACCCCTAGGATGTCATCCTCATGCACATGGCCTGAGATGACTTACTACCATGCCCACAATCCAGCCAGCAGGAAAGGGTCATGGGAAAATGGAGAGAGAAGGCACATCCCTTACCTTTAGTGGTGGCCCCCAGGAGTTACACACATCACTTCCATTCACAACGCATTGGCCAGAACTTAGTCATATGACTACACTTAGCTGCAAGAGAGGCTAAAAAATGTAGACTATATTCTAGGCAGCATGTGGGCAGCTAAAAATTAGGGTTTTGGGTTTTTTTTTTTTACTATAGAAAAGGAGGAGAACTGATACAGGGGAGCACAATTAGCTGTTTTTGTTATAATGTTCCTCCTGATTTTCTTTAACGTGTGTGTGTGTGTGTGTGTGTGTGTGTGTAAGGACAGTCCTCTTAACCAGTTCTTTCACCTCCCACCGCCTACCCACAATGCCTGGTAAGAAACCCAGGAAGAAGAAGTGACTGGACCAGGTGTCTTCATTGTAAAATTAATACAGTAAGTTTTGTGCTATGACTCAGAGTCAGAAGGTGGATAAATGCCCTTTAAGGGTAAATAGTGAAAGTTATGTTATGAGGAGTGGCAGGACTCTGTTCTCTAAACTTGAGGTTTTTCAGCAGGGAACTAGTTTTCGCAGTGAATGAAGCGTGTGAGTGTTTAAACGCTTGGAACAAAATGAAATGTCATCCGGAGTGGGAAACGCCTCCAGCCCTTACTGCTCAGGACTCTAAGTTCAAGTCTTTTCTGCACTAGCAGGAGAAATGGCAGCAAAGGCCATGCCTTTGAGTACCGCAGGTTCCAGAAGCTGGACAACTTACAAGACACAAAAGAAGACCAGAGACTTGGAGAATTCTGAGAGAAGTACAGTATGTTCCATAGAGTGGGGTGTGGTGATCAGGCTAAGACTTAGATTGGAAGAGAAGAGTTAAAAGAATTGAGGAATCCAGAAAGAGAAAGAAGAGGTAGCATAAGAAAAAGGTGGAGAGCCTGCATGTGGCATTATCTGAAGGAGCTGGAGCTCCACAGGACACCCTGTGGCTCTGAGCAGTGGGCCTCCCATTTTGGTAATAAGGAGGTGAGCCAGCCTGGGAGTACAGTGGTTGATTTTCTAACCCCCTGACTCAGGAAAACTTGAATGTATCCCTGTAACCTCTGATTAACAGGCTGTTTAAATGTTCCTTGACGCAACTGCTTTGAGGTAGGAGTCCCTGGATGGCACAAACAGTTAAGCACTTGGCTACTAACTGAAAGGCTGTTGTTGGTGGGTGCCGTGGAATAGAATCCAACTTATAGTAATACCATTCGATGAGTAGAACTGCCCATAGGGTTTTCTAGGCTGTCATCTTTAAGGAAGCAGATCACCAGGCCTTTTCTCCCACAGCGCTGCTGGGGGTTCAAACCACCAACTTTTGTTTAGCAGCCAAGTCCTTAGCTGTTGCATTACTTGTTGGTATATAAATTTGAATAATAGTCATATTAACTGGTCTTCCTTGTAGACATGTGGATATTATCCTATCACTGACAGCGTGGTACTTCAGGATAGATCCTAAAGTGTTCTTTTGGACAATGAACGCATTCCTCTTCAATTTGCCATTTCCACCATAGTAGACCAAATGATTGTCCAATTCAAAATAGCCAATACCAGTCCATTTCAGCTCGCTAATGCCTAGAATATCGATGTTTATGAATTCCATTTCATTGTTGATGACTTCCAATTTTCCTAGATTCATACTTTACACATTCTACGTTTCAATTATTAAGGGATGTTTGCAGCTGTTTTTTCTCATTTTGAGTTGTGCCACATCAGCAAACGAAGGTCCCAAAACCTTGACTTCACTCACGTCATTAAGGTCGACTCTACTTTGAGGAGGTAGCTCTTCCCCAGTTGTATTTTGAGTGCTGTCCAACTTGAGGGGCTCATCTTCCAGCATTATATCAGACAACGTTCCTCTGCTATTTATAAGGTTTTCACTGGCCAGTTTTTTCAGAAGTAAATCTGTCTTAGTCTGGAAGCTTCTCTGAAACCTGTCCACCATGGGTGACCCTGCTGGTATTTGAAATACTGGTGGCATAGCTTCCGGCATCACCACAGCATGACAAACTGACAGACAAGCCTGAAGGAGCAGGTACCAGTATTTCCAGATGTGTTTTGATTCCTTGAATGGAAGAGATCATCTAAACAGAAATTTTTTTTAAAAATCTGTTAAGTCCCTGTTAAGTGCCAGGCACTGGAGTTTCTGGGTAGTACAAACGGTTAATGTGCTCAGCTGCTATTTGAAAGATTAGAGGTTGGAGTCCACCCAAAGGTGCCTTGGAATAAAGGTCTGGCGATCTACTTCCAAAAAATCAGCCGTTGAAAATGCTGTAGAGCCCAGCTCTACTCTGACACGTATGGGGTCACCGTGAGTCAGAAATGACTCAAAGGCAACTGGTTTTTGTTTGTTTGTTGGTTGGTTTTTGGGGAGAAGTTTAAGTGCCAGGCACTAGGCTCTTGGGATACAAAGATGAAAATTCATAGTCTTGGCCTTATAAGAGCTCTCGGCCTAGGAGGGAGACCAACACTGCAGTGGGCATATGTTGTTTTTTGGCCTCCAGCTCCTGACCCCCGACTTCCTTCTAGCATCTCACTCCCCCTTTCGGAGAATTCCCCATAGTTTGTTTGGGATGGTGGAACAAGTGCTGTCTCCCACTACCGAAGTCAAAAGAGCCAGAGCCTCCTTCTCCCTTTCTCATTCCAAGTGGGCATATGACTTAGCTTCAGCCAATCAGATACTCTCCTAGAACTTGCGATCTTGATAGTGTTGTAAGAGCCTTGGGTATGGCTGGAGATTACAGCCATTGCGATGTTTTGTTAGTGGCAGGCCATGCTGAGGCCCAGCCCTCTGGTTCCTGTCCATTTCCAACCCTGGTCTTACAGTCTTCCTTTTATTTTTACAATCCTTAGTACCATTCCAATAAATTTATTCCCCCTGCCCCCTTAAGATTACCAGTGAGGGGGAGAGGGCAGTGACGCTTCAGTGGTAGGATTCTCTCCATACATGCAGGAGACAGGGGTTCAATTCCCTGCCAAAGCACCTCTAGCATAGCCACCCCCCATCTGTCAGTGGAGTCGTGCTTGTTTTATCATGTTGTTGTGATGCTGAACAGGTTTCAGCAAAGCTTTCAGAATAAGATGGATTAGGGAGACAGGCCTGGTGTTCTACTTACGAAAAATCAGCCACTGAAAACCCTATGGAGTGCTTTTCTATTCTGACACACATGGGGCCACCATGATTCAGAGTTGACTCGATTGACAGTAACTGTTTTTTTGGTGTGTGTGTTCTGTACGAAACATGTAGTAGAGCCTGGAAATGTTTCACACAGACTTGAATTAGGACTTGAAGGTTGAGCTAGGAGTAAGATTTTCCCCAGTAGGCAGGTAGAGGAAGACATCCCAGGCAGAGAGAACCACATGTGTAAAGAGGTGTGAGAGACACTGAAGTGGCCCTACAGAGGCTGGCCTTTCCGCCACCCCATGTTCTGCCTGCCTCTTAATCAGGTGCCTGGGAGGCATTTTTGGCAGCTGCTCAGAGGGAAGCATGCCACCCACTGAATCATCTGGGGCACTCCCTGTTCCCACCTTTCATGAGCTGATGCCAGTGGGTTCTTGGAGCTAAGCCATGCCCCGCCCTGATCCTGTTTGACTTGTGTGCTCTGCCAAGATCCTTGCAAGGGGCGGTATGGCCTGGGGCCCCTGCTGCCCTTCAGGCAACAGCAGCAGCCAGGTCAATATAAAATCTGGTCCCTCTGCACGCAGGCAAGACTTCCACAGATGTCAGCTGGGCCTCGTGGGGGTGTGGGGGCAGGCTGGTGGATCTAGCCGCCAATTTGGCTCTGAAAGGCAGCTCTGGACAACAGAGGGGTGGTTCTGCTGCTTTTAACTTGGTGCTAAGGATGGAAGGATTCCAGGAGAGGTAAGTGCAGAGGCTCCATCTAGCTTCCAGCAGAGCTAAAGTTTGTGGACTTCTAAACCGTCACACAAATACAACAATAAATAAGGCCTCTAAAACAACAAAAAGATGTCACCATCAGCAAGTTTTCAAGATAATAATAACAACAAAAAAAAAACCCACTGCTGTTGAGTCAATTTCAACTCATAGCAATCCCATTTACAACAGAAAAAAAACACGGCCAGGCCCTGCACCATCCTCACAATTGTTATGCTTGAGCCCATTGCTGCAGCCACTGTGTCAATCCGTCTCCTTGAGGGTCTTCCTCTTTTTCACTGACTCTCTACTTCACCAAACATAATGTCCTCCTCCAGGGACTGATTGCTCCTGATAACATTTCCCAAAATATGTGACATAGTCTCGCCATCTTTGCATCTAAGGAGCATTCTGGTTGTACTTCTTCCAAGATGGATTCGTTCATTCTTTTGGCAGTCCATGGTATACTCAATATTCTTTGTCAACGCCACAATTCGAAGGCATCAATTCTTCTTTGGTCTTCCTTATTCATTGTTCAGCTCTCGCGCACATACAAGGTGATTGAAAACACCATGGCTTACATCAGGCACACTTTAGTCTTCAAGGTGACATATTTGCTTTTTTAAACTTTAAAGAGGTCTTTTGTAGCAGATTTACCCAATGTAATGCATCGTTTGATTTCTTGACTGTTGCTTCCATGGATGTTGATTGTGGATCCAAGTAAAATGAAATCATAGTAATAATAGCTAACATTTATTCAGGACCTATTATATGCCAAACAGCAGCTTACAGAAATTAACTCATGCAGTCCTCACATCACACCCTGGTGGCACAATGATTAAGCAGTCAGCTGCTAACCAAAAGGTTAGTGGTTCAAATACACCCAGCAACTCCATGGGAGAAAGACCTGGCAACCTATTTCTTTAAAGGTTACAGCTAAGAAAACTCTCTGGAGCAGTTCTAGTCTGTAATACATGGGGTCACTAGGAGTCGAAATCAACTTGACAGCACCTAACAAAAACAACAATCTTCACAAATACCCTGTAAGGTAGACACTGTTATTATTCCTAGGTCCCTAGGTCCCACCAACAGTTTTCACTCAACAACTACTCAAAAGATTGGTAGTTTGAACCTACCCAGCAGCACCGAGGAGAAAGATCTCGTGATCTGCTTCCATAAAGATTATAGCCTCCCACTCCTCGGAATATACCCTAGAGAAATAAGAGCCTTCACACAAACAGATATATGCACACCCACGTTTATTGCAGCTCTGTTTACAATAGCAAAAAGCTGGAAGCAACCAAGGTGTCCATCAACGGATGAATGGGTAAATAAATTGTGGTATATTCACACAATGGAATACTACATATCGATAAAGAACAGTGATGAATCTGTGAAACATTTCATAACATGGAGGAACCTGGAAGGCATTATGCTGAGCGAAATTAGTCAGAGGCAAAAGGACAAATATTGTATAAGACCACTATTATAAGATCTTGAGAAATAGTATAAACTGAGAAGAACACATACTTTGGTGGTTATGGGGGGGGGGAGGGTGGGAGAGGGTTTTTTACTGATTAATTAGTAGATAAGAACTGCTTTAGGTGAAGGGAAGGACAACACTCAATACATGGAAGGTCAGCTCAACTGGACTGGACCAAAAGCAAAGAAGTTTCCGGGATAAAATGAATGCTTCAAAGGTCAGCGGAGCAAGGGCGGGGGTTTGGGGACCATGGTTTAAGGGGACTTCTAAGTCAATTGGCAAAATAATTCTATTATGAAAACATTCTGCATCCCACTTTGAAATGTGGCGTCTGGGGTCTTAAATGCTAACAAGCGGCCATCTAAGATGCATCAATTGGTCTCAACCCACCTGGAGCAAAGGAGAATGAAGAACACCAAGGTCACACGACAACTAAGAGCCCAAGAGACAGAAAGGGCCACATGAACCAGAGACCTACATCATCCTGAGACCAGAAAAACTAGTTGGTGCCCGGCCACAATCAATGACTGCCCTGACAGGGAGCACAACAGAGAACCCCTGAGGGAGCAGGAGATCAGTGGGATGCAGACCCCAAATTCTCATAAAAAGACCAAACTTAATGGTCTGACTGAGACTAGAGGAATCCCGGCAGTCATGGTCCCCAAACCTTCTGTTGGCCCAGAACAGGGACCATCCCTGAAGACAACTCATCAGACATGAAAGGGACTGGACAGTGGGTAGGAGAGAGATGCTGATGAGGAGTGAGCTAATTATATCAAGTGGTCACTTGAGACTGTGTTGGCATCTCCTGTCTGGAGGGGGGATGGGAGGATAGAGAGAGTTGGAAGCTGGCAAAATTGTCACGAAAGGAGAGACTGGAAGGGCTGACTCATTAGGGGGAGAGCAAGTGGGAGTACGGAGTAAGGTGTATATAAACTTATATGTGACAGTCTGACTTGATTTGTAAACGTTCACTTGAAGCTCAATAAAAGTTAACAAAAAAAAAAATGTATACAAAAAATGAAAAAAAAAAGATTATAGCCAAGAAAATCCTGTGGAGCAGTTCGCTCTGCAACACATGGGGTCACCATGAGTCAGAATCAACTCAGCAGCAACGGGTTTAGTTTTATCATTATCCCTATTTGAGGAAATAAAGGCGCAAAAGAAGTTGAATAGCTCTGCCTGAAATCACATACCTCATAAGTAAATTTGATCCCAGTCAGTTCCCTCCATCTCAAGTGCTGTATTAGCCTGTATTCTGTCAATTGAACTGGTGTTTTATGAGATGATGTGTCTGCAAATGACCTACAAACTTATTAACACTAAGTTCTTTCACGTACGTTGTCTCAATTCATCCTCATACTAGTCCTATGAAGGAGTCAAGGCAAGTGTTGTCACCTCATTTTAGAGGTGAGGAAACAGAGGCTCAGAGAAGGTCAGTGAATTAGTAACAAGTGAGTGGTAGATTCAGGACTTCGACTAAATGTTCTGCTCCCCCAGTCAAGTGATTTTTCCATTCTGCCCTGTTGTGAGACATTTCAAAGGGGCAAAAGAATATTTGTATCCAAAAATTATATACTTAAATATATGTACCTGTCTCAGTTATCTAGTGCTGCTATAACAGAAGTACCTCAAATGGATGGCTTTAACAAAGAGTTTATTCTCCCGCAGTCTAATCAGCTAGAAGTCCAAATTCAGAGTGCCAACTCCAGGGGTAGGCTTTCTCTCTCTGTCGGCTCTGGGGGAAAGCCCTTGTCATCAGTCTTCCCCGGGCTATGGAGCTTCTCAGTGTAGGGACCCTAGGTCCTAAGGATGTGTTATACTCCCGTTGCTTCTTTTTTGGTGGTATGAGGTCCCACTGTCTCTCTGCTTGCTCCTCTCTTTTATATCTCAAAAGAGATTGGCTTAAAACACAATCTGACCTTGCAGATTGAGTCCTGCCTCATTGACATGACTGCCACTAGTCCCATCTCATCAACATCATAGAGAGAGGATTTACAGCACATAGGAAAATCACATCAGATGACAAAATGGGGGAAATCACACCATACTGGGACTCATTGCCCAGCCACGTTCACAGATATTTTGGGGGGACACAATTCAATCCGTAACAGTACTCTACAAGCACTTCAAAGAGACTACACCTTGATGTTGTACAAGCATTCAATGGACATTTTCTAAAGTATGGAGCACCTGGATGGTGCAAAAGGTTAACATGGTTGGCTGCTAACTGAAAGGTTAGAGGTTTAAGCCCACCCAGAGGCACCTCAAAAGAAAGACCTGGTGATTCTTTTCTGAAAATCAACCACTGAAAACCCTGTGGAACACAGTTCTACTCTGACGTACATGAAGTCACCATGAATAGAAGTCAACTTGACAGCAACGGGTTTTCTAAAGTAAAAATGTTAAGTAAAATGGAATTAGAATAGACATGGGAAGAGCTCTGAACTAGAAGTCAGGGCCCCTTGGTTCAAGTCTTTGCTCTATCATGAATGGCATGGTGACCTTGACTAAGTAACTTACCTTTGGGACCTCATGTTTCTCATTCGAAATACCAAGAGGTTGGGTTTTTATGAACTTACTCTTCTTCCCAACTCTTAAAGTATAGGTCTGATGATGGTATTATCAGACTGGGTTATCTAGCAATACCCCAATCAGTGTCATCTCCAATTGGAGCCTACCGAGAAAGCAACATCTATGTAGTGGCAGCCCAGCCCATCTACTCACGGGTGCCCCCTACCTGGCCTCAAGGTGATGACCTCAAGATGGCCTGTCTGGGATGAAGTGTTCCTACTTTGGCCATCGCCTGGGTTGTTTTTTGTTTGTTTTTAACATCGAGAAGCTATTTTTAAAGAATCAAAGCAAATGCACAGGTTGTACATATCTCTGCCTTTCTGAACAGGTAAAATCGTTGTTGTTAGTTGCTGTCAAGTCAATTCTGGCTCAAGGTGAGTCCCCGTGTAGCTCAATTGGCTAAGTGCTTGACTACTAGCCAAAAAGTTGGTGGTTTGAACCCACCCAGAAGCACCTTGGAAGACAGGCTTGGTGATCTGCTTCTGAGAGGTGACCGACTTGAAAACTCTATGGAGCAGTTCTGCTCTGTGCACACGGGGTGGCCATGAGCAGGTAAGTTATGTCTCACCAAAACATAGGTAACATAAGTATGCTTAATGCCCATCCTTCTTCCTAAGGAGTGGTTAAATTTTCAAACTATGAGTGATTGGAGACAAATCTCCGTCTTGGTCCATTTGTGTCATTTTCCATTCTTGTCCACCTGGTTTTGTCAACTTTTTCTCTTCATAGGGATATCTCTAGAAGCATGCTCGCTGAAGCTGCTTCTCTGGTTTCCTCTGTCTGGATTCAATCCCTATTTCTCAAGCTTAAGGCCTTCTGCTGAAAACACCTGCAGTAGCAATTCCTGCCGCTGTTCCTGTTCTTTTTTCCCAACATCACATCTATCTCTGTATTTTTACATTTATGGATCTCATTACACTCCCTGCAATAGACCAGTATTTCTTAAACTTAAGTGATATGTTATTTTTGTTGTTCGTTGCATTGAACTGATTCCTACTCATGACGACCCCATGTGTGTCAGTGTAGAACTGTGCTTCGTGGTGTTTTCAAAGGCTGATTTTTTTGAAGATTACCAGGCCTTTCTTCCAAGGCACCTCTGGGGGAATTCGAATCACCAACCTTTCAGTTAGTAGCTGAGTGTTTAATGATTTGCACCTCCCAGGAACTCCTTTGTACAAATATAAAGCTAAGTTTTAAAAAAAATTCCTTAGGTTTACAGCTCTCTTATAAGTTATCAACTAAAACAATCTTCAAATGAAGTACAAACAAAACCACAAAATCGTAACTAGCAATATTAATTTCATGTGGCAGACAATGCTATTTTAAATGACTGAAATTAAATTGCTGCACAGAAGGTGTCTGTTGTATGGACTGCCACGGCACGGGTTCCCTCGAGTCTGGGATGCTCATGCCATGGTGCGCTGTATAAAGACTCATTCTCCCATCCCTTTCTGCCATCCAAACTACTGTCAAGTCTTCATCTGTTCAGCATGCCAACTGACCTTCCCTAATCATAAACATCATTAACATATTAAAACTCCCTCTGCTCTTTCCTCATTAGTCCTCAATAATTTCCGCTTGGTGCCATTGTAATAAAGACACAAGCACAAGCAGTGGAATCTTGAGGCACTGGGTTACTAGGTTAGAAGGTGGTCACAGTGTTTTTCCAACTGGCTCACAACCCAATTAAAAAACAAAAAAAACCTGTTGCCGTCAAATTGATTCCAACTCATAGCCACCCAACGGGACAGAGTAGAACTGCTTCATAGGGTTTCCAAGGAGCAGTTGATGGATTTGAGCTGCCGTCTTTTTGGTTAGCAGCCAAGTTCTTAACCACTGTGCTACCAGGGCTCCCACAACTTAATAAAAACTTAATAAAAAAAAAAAAAACTTAATAGTGAATGATAAAATCAATTTTATGGATTGAAACAAGGACTTTTTAAAAATGATATAGAATAGAAGAGAAAATACCAAAGTGTACTGTATAGTGTCAGAATAAGTATTGTATACAGAAAATAGTTCCATACACACACATATACACACACACACAGGAGGGTCCAATCCCAGTGGATATTGGCACTACTTCTGGTGCAGAATCCTGGAAGCCTACTCACTGGTCTCCAAAGACATCAGGTCCTATTCCCTGGAACCTGTAAATGTTACCTTATAAGGAAAAAGGGTCTTTGCAGATGTGATTAAATTAAGGATCTTGAGATGGAGTGATTATCCTGGATTATCTGAGTGGGCCTTAACTGCAATCACAAGAATCCTTGAAAGAGAAAGGCAAAGGAGAGTTGACACAGACAGAAGAGGAGAAGGCAACGCAACTACACCTACTCCTCACTTATCGACTATCTCATTATTACCCTACATCTCACATTTATGAAAATAGTAAAAAAATCTACTATCCAACTATTTTGCACATTCTTGACGTACATCTGGCAGTAACCCTTTTATGACCAGTGAGACATATGGCACTCACCTACATTTTCCACCTCTGAGGTTCAGAGGGATATAGGTGTCCCACATAATATTCTGTGATCTGATGTGGTCATCCTCCGTTTTTTGCGTAATGCTGATTTTCACACAGTGACTTGGTCTTTGGAGCCCAAGTATTTTGATAAGTGAGGAGCGGGTGTACAGAGGCAAAGATTGGAGTGATGTGGCCAAGGAATGCCAACAGCCACGAGAAACTGGAAAAGTCAAGGAAGGATTCTCTCCTAGGGCTTCTGGAGGGAGTGTGGCCCTTCTGACACCTTGATTTTAGCTCACTGAAACTGATCTTTTATTTCTAGCCTCCAGAACTATGAGAGACCAAATTTCCATTGTTTTAAGCCATGCAGTTTGCAGTAATTGGTTACAGCAGCCACAGGAAGCTAATACACTTCTCCACTCCCCCTATGTTTCACTTGGATCCACAATCAACATCCATAGAAGCAGCAGTCAAGAAACCAAACAATGCATTGCATTGGGCAAATCTTCTGCTAAAAACCTCTTTAGAATGTTATTTTTAAAGATGTCACTTTGATGACTAAGGTGCACCTAGCCCAAGCCCTGGTCTTTTCAATCACCTTATACACACGCAAAAGCATCAATAAGGCAGACCGAAGAAGAACGGATGGCTTTGACTTATGGTGTTAGCGAAGAATACTGAATACACCACATACTGCCAGAAGAATGAACAAATCTGTGTTAGAAGAAGTACAGCCAGAATGCTCCTTAGAAGTAAGGATGGCAAGACTTTGTCTCACATACTTTGGACATATTAGCAGGAGGGACAATTCTCTGGAGAAGGACATCATGCTTGGTAAAGTAGAGGGTCAGCAAAAGAGAGGAAGACCCTCAAGTAGCTGGGCTGACACAGTAGCTGCAACGATGGGCTCAAACAAAGCAACGAAGTGAGGATGGCGCTGGACCAGGCAACGTTTCATTCGGTTGTACGTGGGGTAACTCTGAGTTGGAATCGACTCTACGACACCTAACAGCACCACTCCCTGTACCCCTGCTGGGTGTTGTGTTCTGGGGAGCCTGGGGGATTCCAGAGGAGGCACCAAGAAAGCAAGGGAGGCAGGAGTTGGTGGCCCTTCAGAGGCTCAGAGCTATTTACCAATTGGCTCGAAGTACTTTAGTATTTTTACAACTGGTACAGCTGCCCTGGTATAACCTGGCTGAATGTCAGCTCTATGTGTGCATGAATATGAGTGTCTGGAAATGAGGTCACTGTGTAAAATGAATTTCTTCTGTGGGTGGCTGCCAAAAAAAGTTTGAAGGCCAGTAATCCAGATGGCCCAGAACATGCTTAGATTAATTATTTGGTTTATAGGTTGCCATCAATATGGAAACCCAAAATTTAAACATTCTAAAAGAATCTATGGACCCCAGGATTCATCTGTGGAAACTCAAGGACCCCTGAAGCCCAGTTTGAGAAACTCAGTAAACACAGTTCCTCTCCAGCATCAGGCCAGTCTGAATCTTCTCCAAATCTCTTGTATCTGAAGCCTAGTTTGTGTGGGATCAACCATGGGCTATGCCCACCTGCTTTCCCTTCTTCACTGCTCTTGGCACCTGCCCCTCAACACAGCACTTTTGTGTGGGCCACCTGCCCAACACAGCAAGGCAGAGGCCCCGCCCCTGGCTGCACAGGCTAGGAGCCACCCTGACCATCTGCCCTCAGCCTGCCCTCCACCTCTCCCTGACTCAGAGCCACACAGCCTTTTTGTTCCAGTGAGCCCCTGAGATAAGAAGAAACTTATCTCAGCCTCAAGGTCTTAGAAGCAAAAATTTTGAGCAAAATACTGCGTTAAAACAAAACAAGACACTGTCTTTGGGGAATAATAAACATCTCTTTCTGGGATCTGTTTTCCACCCCTCCCTGCTTCTCAAAAATACCCTTTAATCCCCAGTTCTGATGTTAGGGTGGGGTCCTTACTTAAAAAGCAGAAGCTGCAGCATCCCAAAGACCCCTATCTCAACCAAAAAGCCCGTTTCTGCACATCCAAATTCCTTCTGCAATGCTCCGGCACAGGTGGGTTTTACCATCATTATTGGTAGCTCTATCTCCCTTTTACCATTATTATTGGTAGCTCTGGGGTCCCAATCCCAATGGCATCTGAACCCTCCCACCTCTTTCCCACCTGGGGCCCCCCAGAGATGCCTGCCCTGAGGTGACCTCTCTGATCAAACCATTTCCTTGCACTTGTACTGGCAAGTCTAGCAATGATGAATATTTCCAGAGCGTGTATAGCCCTTTGACATATTGTTTTCACTTCCATCTGATCATTGGATCCTCATCACAACCTTGGGAACTGGATGTATTTACACCACCCATTTTACAAATGAAAAAACGGGACCCTAGAGTTCAAGAGACTTATTACTCTACACTAGGTGGCTCAGTGGCAGAATTATCGCCTCCCATGCTGGAGATCCGGGTTCAATTTCCCACCAATATACTTCATGCACAGCCACCACCCATCTGTCAGTGGAGGCTTGCATGTTGCTATGATGCTGAACAGGTTTCAGTGGAGGTTCCAGACTAAGACAGGTAGGAAGAAAGGTCTGGCAATCTACTTCCAGGAATCAGCTGACGAAAATCTTATGGATCACAACAATCCGATCTGCAACCGATTGTTGGGGTGGAACAGTCAGCATTTTATTCCATTGTGCACGGAATCACCATGGCAACAGGTTTGTGGGCTTCTTTTTTTTTTTTTTGGTTACTTTGTGTTGAGCAACTTGCAGCACCTCATTTAATCCTCAACACGAGGTTTTGAAGGAGATATTGCACCCCATTTTACAGATGAGGGAGCTGAGGACTATTTGGGGCTTTCTCCAAGAGGAAGTAGTGGACATGGGATTTAAACCCAACAATCCTGCAAGACAGATAATGAAAATATTGGCAATTCCCATTTTCAGCTGAGGAAACCGAGGCTCAGGTGAATTCTGCAATTTCCCTAAAGTCATAAATGTTGCGAGCAGAAGAGGTTTCAATTCAGGTCACCTGACCTCAAGTCCGAGGCTCTTCCAGCTCACCTCCTCTGGGTTTTTCCTGATATGCTCCTCCCTCAGTCCTCTTTGGCAGAAACCTAAGAGGCCCTGCTCCTTACTTAAGAAAGAGGAGCTAAATTCAGATGTGAAGAGCGAGCCTCACCGTAGTTCATTGATAGCTCATGGCAGCATGTTCTTCACTGTTCACAGGGGAAAGCTGCATCAGCCTCTGGTGGAGGACCATAAAGCAATAGGACCTGAGGAGGCCAGCCCCAGGTGTGGTGGGCATGTCTCCTCCAGGGCCATACTCTGCAACTCAGTTTGAAGAGGAAGCTAAAACATGGACTCAGCTTCATAATCCAGGAAGCTGAAAGAATCTCATCTTTCCCAGGGGAGATAGCCAGCCTCCCTGGTCCTCCTCTCTCACCTCTACCCACTCTGTGTAACCGTACCTCCCCTCCCCCACACTGCCACCCATGCCACTTCTGGACCTGGGGAAGGAGAGGATCCAAGTCCGCCTCAGAATCTCTTCTTTGTTGAGGGCTCTCACACCCACACCTCCACACCTGCTGCCATGGTGAGGAAATTAGAGGAAAGTCCTCCTCTAAAGTGTCCCAGAAGGAGAAGGCTATGGGGGAAGTAACAGGCTCAGAGGCTGTAGACATTGGATGAAAACAGCCTTCTCCCCCAGGGCATACCTCAGTATTCAGGCAATGACCAGGCCTGTCAAAAAGTTAAATTACTTAGATGGGAAAGGAAATCAGTCATAACGGGCACGATGGATGTGATAGATAGACAGACAGACGGGTGGGTGGATGGATGGATGGGTGGATGGGTGGATGGATGGATGGATGGATGGATGGATGGATGGATGGATGGATGGATGGATGGATGGATGGATGGATGGATGGATGGGATGGATGGGATGGATGGGATGAATGGATGGGATGGATGAATGGATGGATGGATGGATGGATGGATGGATGGATGGATGGATGGATGGATGGATGGATGGATGGATGGATGGATGGCTACTGACCAGTCAACTATGACTCATGGCAACCTTATGTACAACAGAAAGAAATGCTGCCCAGTCATCTTCATGATTGCCATCATGCTGAGTACCTTATTGTGGCTATTGTGCCAGTCCATCTCACTGAGGGTCTCCTTCACACTCTCTTTCACCAAACATAATGTCCTCCTCCAGCAGTTGATCCCCCCTTATAAAGTGTCCAAAGCAAGCTAGTCAGACAGTGTTCTATTGTGATCCATCTATTGTGTTTTCATTGGCTAATTTTCAGAAGTAGATCATCGGGCCTTTCTTCCTGATCTGCCTTTCTTCCTGGTCTGCCTTAGTCTGGAAGCTCTGCTGAAATCTGTCCAACATGGATGACTTTACTGGTATTTTAAATACCAGTGGTATAGCTTTCATTATCACAGGATCATGCCAGGCATTACAGTATGGCAAATTGACAGATGGGTAGTGGAATGTGCACTTAGAAACATCATAATCTTCATCATCATCATCATCATTGATAACATTTTTCTACTTCACATCTTTTGTCAAGCACTACTTTCAGCACTTGTCATATATTCACGTATTCATTGAGCTTTTAGCATGTCTAACTTCTTTATTTGCCTTGTCCCAATGACCCTAAAAAGCGCTGGGACTATTTACCCATTTTATACATAAGAAAACTCAAGCTCAGAAATATAAAGTCATTTGCTCATGGTCACACAGCCAATAAGCGGTGGATCTGAAACTCAACCCCAAGTACTTCTGACCCCCAGCCCTATACTTTACTTTCTGTCACGTGAACATCTTCAGGGGTCATTTCTAGAATTAGAAGGCTATCTTTCAGGCAAAAGTCTGACAAATGGGAGACAACGGAGAAACATAAGTAAGAGCCCCTGCCTTCCAAGGCTTCACCATTAGTTTGCCGAGATGCAATTTCCCTGGGGAGCAATTGGAGATGCAGGTAGTACAAAAGGTAGTGCCTGCAGGGTTGGGTGGGTCAACCAGGTGCCAGTGCTTCCAGAGAAGGTGTTGTTGTTGGTTGCCATTGAGTCAGCTCTGACTCATGGTGACCGTATGTCTAACAGAACAAACCACTGTCCAGTCCTGTGCCATCCTAATAATTGTTGGTATGTTTAACCCACTGTTGTAGCTATTATGTCTATCCATCTCATGGAGGGTTTCCTTCATTTTCACTGACCCTCTACTTTAGCAGGCATGATGTCCTTTTCTAGCAACTGGTCTTTCCTGATGAGGTATCCAAAGTAAGCAAGGCAAAGTCTTGCCATTCTCACTTCTAAGGAGCATTCTGATGTACTTCCTCTGAAACGGATTTGTTAGTTATTCTGGCAGTCCATTGAATATTCTTCACCAATCCCACAACTCAAATGTATTAATTCTTCCATCTTCCTTTTTCATTGTCCAGCTTTCCCACTCATATAAGGCCATTGAAAAGCCCATGACTTGGGTCAGGCTCAACTTCATTCTCAAAGTGACATCTTTGCTTTTTAATTCTTTAAAGAGTTCTTTTGGAGTAGATTTTCCCAATACAATATGTCCTTTGATTTCTTGACTGTTACTTCCATAGACATTGATTCTTGATCCAAGTAGAATGAAATCATTGACAACTTCCAGAGAACGTAAAAAAAAAAAAAAGAGAGAGAAGGTACAGGCTTGGAATTCTCCTTACTTGTCTCTTTCCTCTCTCAATCCTCTGGGAGCCTTTCCCATTAATGCATCTTACAGAAATTGGGGAGATTAGCCCCTGACTTTTGTGCTTGTGTCCTAATCCATCATCTCCATTCTAGACTGTCTGCTGATCCTACCCCCTGTCTACCTGGTCCACATTTGTGTCTGAATTAACAGACCAGAGACCTCTAACTTCTTTCTTTGTTCCAATAAAATCCATCTCCAGGATGTACCCCGTGATAGTGTTCACTGTGCTCATGTGTGGTATAGTGAATTACCTAATATGGCCCTTCTAGACATAGTCTTTGTAACACCCACCAAATGACTGGGTGGGACTATGCAAATAAGGCACTTGGAGCCCTAACAAAGAGATTGGTCAGTCTTGCCATTCTACTAGGCTTAATAGGAGCCATCCCAGAGGTGGGAGGAGAGGATCTCGCCACTACCAAGAAAGAAGAGCCAGGAGTGGAGCACATCTTCTCAACCCAGGATCCCAGCACTGAGGAGACCAAACGAGAGAGCTGTAACACTGAAGACGGAGAGAAGCAGTGCCAGAGAAATAGCAGCAGCAGAGGCAGTAGACTGGCAGGGGACAGCACGGTGGGCTTCCCGGCCCACAGACTGAGAGTGCCTTTGGGCAGGAGGCTTGCCGGCAGAGTGGGGTGCCTCTGGGCACCTACTGGCAGAGTTAAAAGAGCTTTGTAACACTTACCTGAGCAGGTCAAAGGCCAGGTCAAGGGGCCAAGGGCCAGAGAGGGACCTGCCTGCAGGCACAGCTGAAAAGAGGCTGTCATGATTGAAGAACTATACCCTGAGTATTCCTGAATCTAAATTGTGACCTATTACTTCCCTAGTACACCCCATAACTGTGAGTATGGTCTGTGAGTTCTGTGTGGCCATTGCAACAAACTATTGAACCCAGCAAAGAAGTAGAGAGTGCTGTGGGAGGTACAGTTGGTGTTGGAGTTGGCAAAAAGGTTGGAGAATAAGAGGCATGTCTGACCTCCACTTCATGGGAATCAGCCTTGAGCTGTTGATCTTGATTTTCCTTCCCCCTTGTGAAATTAGAGGAGGTCAGATGACACTGCTATGCCATTTTTACATCACCAGATTCTGCCAGCTGCTAACTGTCTACTGGAGTGGGATGGAGAGAAACAGCATGGGTTCAAGTCCATGTCCAGCCACTCATGGCTGGGGGACTTTGAGCAAGTCACTCTACCAATCCAAACTTTCTTGCTTTATTCAGAAAAATAATACATGACCATTGTAGGTGGTGCACAGGTCTACCTGAGGATCTACAAAAGGAAAAAAGAGAAGGAATGTTTTGGAAAGGGTGCTATGGATTGAATTGTGTCCCCCAAAATATGTGTTGGAATCCTAATCTCTATACCTGTGGATGTAATCTTATTTGGGAGTAGAGTTTTCTTTGTTATGTTAATGTGGCCATACTTATGTAGGGTGTGTTCTAAACCTAATCACTTCTGAGTAATATAAAGAACGGTATAGATAGAGAGACAAGAAAGCACAAGTGGCAGAAAATAGATACCATGCCACATGAAGATCTTCAAGAAATAAAGGAACGTTGAAAGAGACAAGGTTCTTCCCCCAGAGCTGACAGAGACAGAAAGTTTTTCCCTAGAGCCCCGGCACCCTGAATTTTGACTATTAGCCTCCTGAACCTTGAGAAAATAAATTTCTGTTCTTTAAAGCACCCACTTGTGGTATTTCTGTTATGGCAACACTAGGAAACTAAGACAGAAGGCTTTGTAAATTGTGTGCTCCATTCCACAGTTAGGCATAACTATCACCTGGGTGCTGTCATCATGGCCTATGGATCCACCGAACACGATGGGCATTGGGCTGTTGCCTCCCCAGCATCTAGTCCCCTTCTCTTGCTAACAGTATTCTGGTTTCCTCTTGGGAAATTCAGCCCTCCCTAGTCTCAGTCATGTGTGTTGTATGAGATTGACATTACCTATACCTCCAGAAAGGGATAGGCCCTACCTGGCTTAAGTCAATAAGAATATACCTTCCTCCTGGACACAATGGTTGGTTTGGGGAAGAGCATGTAACCCAGTGTGAGCTAATGAAAAGGTGTGACTCCTCAAACATGTGTAGGAGCTACCAGAAGACATAAATGCCCAAGACAATGTGGTTTAAGAATGTGAAGTCTGACACCATTATAGCTATTTTCTACCAGAGGCAAGGACCTGGGGCTGTCAGGGGATCACTACGTGGCACCTAAGAGGGAAGTTCACATTATGGAAGGCAGAAGGAGAGAAATAAGGCCTTTGGTGGCATCAGTTACTTGTTGGAACAAACCTTACCTGACGTCATCCCAACATCAAACTTTTTAGTTATGCAAGCAAATAGATCCCTTCTACTATTTAAGCCAGTTTGAGTTGGGTTTTTTTTGTTGTTGTTGTTGTTACTTACAACACAGAGGACTCTGCTTCATCAGTCCTCTTGCTTCTCCTCCTTCTCCTTGTCCAATGCAGGGGGCCTCTTTCATATGGAGAGAAAAGGCAGAGGAGGGAAGAAATGAGAAGATATGAAAGCAAGCCAGCAGATTTAACGTCTTGGTAGCTGCTCTGAAAGGCAGTCCAACAGAGGGGGTGTGGAGCTGTTGGCCAGAATAAGTTCCAGAGGTATTTGGAGATGTCAACGGTCCATCCTCCCTCTTATCCCACAGATAATCAAGAGTTGGCTGGGGATGCTAATTCCCACACAGCCAAGGAAATATCACAGCTCTGGAATCCTGAGCCTTTCCAGCAGAGCACACCGTTATGCTCAGGATGAGCCCCAGGGTGGGGGCAGAGGCCAACTCATGTAAATGACCATCTGGAACACTGCGCGCCATTTTTTAGACACAAGGAGAGCACCTATAAGCAGTCGCTCTTCCTCCTACTCTCCTGTGCCCCAATTTTGCCTCTAGGGACAGGATGGGATGAGGCCTGAGGACCATACTTGCTGATCTGGGAGACACAGTGCAAGACCTCAAGCACATAGCACAGCTTCTTCTGGTAGGAGGATCTGAGACCAGGAACAAAGCTTAGTGGTTCCTTTAAGTGTCAGGCAAGAAGCTGGAGAATCTAGGATCACCTGAGATGCTCTAAACCCAAAATGGGAGAGGAAGGTGAGCCTGGGGGATGGAGAAACAGTTAACAGCCAAGACATTCAAAGGGTCAGGCCAGCTCAGGGGCAACTCAGGCAACTGCAGCAGAGGGAGTTAGAGAGGGCTCACTACCCAAGTGTGTGTCCTCGAAAGGCAGAGTCCCAGCCCCCAATCTCCAGCTGTAACACGTGCCACGTGAGTGCCCTCAGAAAAGTCACTTCACCTCTTGAAGATTTCACATCTGGGAAATGGGAGTAATAATGTAGTTGTTATTAGATGCTGTCAAGTCGGTTCCTACTCATAGTGACCCTAAGTACAACAGAATGAAACCTGCCTGGTCCTGCGCCATCATCACAATTGTTACTATCTGTGAGCCCATTGTTGCAGCCACTGTGTCAATCCATCTCATTGAGGGTCTTCCTCTTTTTCACTGACTCTCTACTTTACCAAGCATGATGTCCTTCTCCAGGGGCTGGTCCCTCCTGATAACATGTCCAAAGTACAGGAAACGAAGTCTCATCATCTTTGCTTCTAAGGAGCATTCTGGCCCTGGTGGTGCAGTGGTTAAGAGCTATAGCTGCTAACCAAAAGGTAGGCAGTTCGAATCCACCAGCTGCTCCTTGGGAACCCTATGGGGCAGTTCTACTGTGTCCTATAGGGCTGGTATGAGTCAGAATTGACTTGATCGTAATGGGAGTAATAACATTTTCTCCCTTATAAGGTTGTTTTGAGGGCAATGTTGGGTCTATGGTAGAATTCTTGCCTTCTATGTGGGAGACCTGTGTTCAATTTCTGGCCAACATACCTCACACACAGTCACCACCCCTCTGTCAGTGGAGGCTTGAGTTTCTCTGTGATGCTGAACAGGTTTCAGTGGAGCTTTCAGACGAAGACAGAGCAGGAAGAAAGGGCTGGCGATCTACTTTCGAAAATCAACCATTGAAAATCCTGATAGCCATTGCCTAATCCTATTGCACATGAAGCTGCTATGAGTCATAGCCACCATGAGTTAGGCAGCTAACAACACAGTTGTTTTAAGGGATAAATGAGACAGCACCATGCTAAGTGTTTAGTACAGTGTCTAAATACCAAGCAGCTTCTAGGTTACCAAGGATAAGGTAAACTGGGATTCTGTGGGGAGGGTGGGGTGGGGTAGGGGCAGTGGGCCAAGCAAGAGCCCAAACCTCACCCCTCTCTGATCATTCAACACCTAGCACCTACAGACCAGGCTCTGAGCTGGGCCCTAGGTCTGCAGCGGGGGACGAAAGCCATTCCTCATATTCCACTCTGAGAGCCTCAGAGAAGCTGAGTCACCACAGGGCTGGGCCAAAGCCTTTCTGCCAGAGGTAGGTAAGGCTCCCTTAGAGTCACGCAGGTGCCACCAACAGTGTCTGGATAGAGCAGAGCCTGGAGAATGAAGCAGGGACCGACAAAGCTGAATGGAGCCTAGAAAGCAATGGCACTGAACGAGGTTGGGCCAAGTCTGTGCCTGTGTCCGGCCCTTCGTTTTCTGTTCCTCTCTGAGATGTGGGTTAACCAGTAAGACTGAAGGATGTAAGGAAAATCCAAAGCTGTGGGAGTTTTTGTCCTTCCTTGCGTGATTCGGAGTTTCCTTAACCAAATGCCCTTGAATTTTCATTTGTGTTTTTGTATTTCATTGTTAAAAATGAAAGTAGAAATAAATTTTGAAAAAGGGTGATTTCTGCAAGAATGCGCCTGTGTCCCGTGAATCGGCTTGGAGTCTCTGTTCCCCTGCTGTAGGTCATGAGAGAATGCTGTAGGAGAGAGTGTCTAAGCACATGCCCAGGAGCCAGGCGGCTGCATTTGTAACCTGACTCTTCATTTAGTAGCTGTGTGATCTTGGATATGCTCTCTAACCTTTCCGTGTCTTTGGTTCCCATCTTAAAGTGATGATAATGGTAACTTAAATTAACTAATATGGATAAACCCATTGCCGTCGAGTTGATTCCAACTCATAGCCACCCTATAGGACAGAGTTTCCAAGGAGTGCCTGGTGGATTCTAACTGCCGACCTTTTTGCTTAGCAGCTATAGTACTTAACCACTATGCCACCAGGGTTTCCTTAATATGGATAAAATCTCTCAAAATAGTCCTTGGTAAATGTTGCATAAGAGTTGGTTCATTCTTTTATCATGGCCTCAATCCATCTCCCCCAGGCTGCTGCAGCTCTCCCCAACGCCAATAAGGACACAGTTATTGTTGGGTGTAGTCAGGTCGATTCAGGCTCATAGCGAACCCATGTGACAGAGTAGAACTGCCCCATGGAGTTGTCTAGGCTGTAATCTTTACAAGAGCAAATCACCAAGCCTTTTTTCCCATGGAGCCCCTGGGCGGGTTCAAACCGACAACCTTGTGGTTAGCAATCAAGTGCTTAACCGTTGCGGCACCAGGGACACACAGGCCTCCTCAATTGTCTGTTACAGCCCACACTGTGGCATGAACCACAAATTTACTGAAGGCTTAATATAGCCATTAAGATTCTTTTGGTTACAAACAACGGTAAAACGGCCCAAACTGACATCAGCAAAAATGAGATTTTATGAGCGCACATAACTGCAGAGTGCATAGCTTGGTTCAGATGTTCCAGGGATGAAGTCAGAATCTGTTGTCACTCTCCCTCCATTTGGCTCTACTTCATGTGCTGACTCTGTTCTCAGACAGGCTCTCCGTTCCCGGTTACAAAATGGCTGCCAACAGCATCAAGGACTACTTCCGCCCTCGTTCACTGTTAGTCAGAAGAGAGCAAGTCCACTTCCTTGAAGGCTCAGTGTCCAATCAAATTTCATTACTTCTAATTGGCCTGACTTGGTCATGTGACCATCACCCAAGTTCTGATTGGCTAGGTCTGGGTCAAGTGCCACCCCCAGAGCCAGAAATAGAGGCACACGGAGAGGCAAATGCCCAAACGGAAGTTGAAGGCTAGCCCCTTCCACACATAATAAATTTTGCTGTATTTGAGGACCTCAGAAGAGAATTATGGGGGCAGAAATGGTTCCGCCTTGCCTGTGGGAGGCCTGGGCTCAGTTCCAGGCCAATGCACCTCATGCACAGCCACCACCCATCTGTCAGTGGAGGCTTGCATTTTGCTATGATGCTAAACGGGTTTCAGAGGCGTTTCCAGGCTAAGCAGACTAGGAAGAAAGTCCTGGTGATCTGCTTCCAAAAATCAGCCTATGAATCACAATGGTCAAATCCCCAATGGATCATGGGTTGGCGAAGGACTGGGCAGCATTCTGCTCTGTTGTACGTGGGGTTGCCATGAGTCAGGGGCCGACGCCACAGCAGTTAACATCTCTAAGCGGTTCAGCTCCTCTTTCCATTCCAAGACGAGAGCTGGGCAGGTTGTAGCAGGGTGGTTAAGAATACACTCTGGACTAAGACAGCCTGGAGCAAATCCTGGCTTCACCACTCACCACCCATGTGCCCCAGGGCAATTTACTTAACCTCCCGGGGCCTCAATCACCTCTCCTGTAAAACAAGGCAAATAATAGTACCTATCTGGGTTGTTGTGAGAATTAAATGAAAGGATAAGACCTAAAAGAATATGCCTGGTCCACAGTTAAGTAATTCTTGCAATTGATTACTAATGAGTGAATTTCCCTACCTAAGAAGCAATCGTTCTCACAGTCAAACTCCGGTCTGTCTGACCCAGTGCCAGGCTCTGGGCTAAAAGCCTTTTAAGAGAGAGAGAAAGCAATGGCAGGCCCGGGACAGGGAGGGACTCCGTGACTTACAGATGCCCTCCTGAGAGTGGGAGAAAAAGCTGTGGATGTAGAACCCAGAGAAGCCAGGCTGAAGAACATGCCAGAATACAGGAACTGGTCAACCCCAAGGAGTGCTCCCAACCCGAGACTTAATGAGAAAACCACACCATCTCTTTTTGTCTACATGGCCTGCTCTCCTGAGGGAGGCAGTCCAAAACGCCATCCAAATAAGGCCCAAAGCTGTGCCTGGAATTTGCATGTGGAGTGTTTATATAGGTTAGAACATCTCTGTTGACTTGCAGCTTAAACCTCCGAGGCTTTGCAGTTCATCAAAGTTTAATGTTCTGTTTCATGATGTTCCTTGCCATGGCTAAGTGGCTCTGTCAGCTCTGAGAAGGGGAACTTCCTCCTTCAGGGCACATTTCCCCTGCCCAGAGCAGGAGAGCCCCGTTGCTAAGGGCATCTGTACTGTTTGCTTTTGTGAAGTGCAGATGTGAATATTCACCAAGTCGCATCTTTTGTTCTGCTCAGCTGGCAGCTGACGGAACAGCTGCAGAACGCTGGGGCTCTCAGAAGGGAGAAAAAGAGAGAAGAGAAAAGCCAAAAGGAGCCCAGGATGGTATGCCAGCACTCAGAGGCCTCCAAGAATTGGAACTATTCTTAGGAATCCCACTTCGCAGCTCTCTGCCCAGAGTAGGGGATTATGGGACTCGATTAAGTTAACCGGCATTGAGGGGAAGGTGGTGGTTCAAAGAGATGGTTAGGATAGTTTCTGCCCATTGTGGGAGTGCACTCAAGTTGGGAGACAACTGGCTGGGGAAGAACTAGCTTTATGGTGAAGACATCTAAATTGCAACGTGTCCGTATGTTTTACATCCGGTATCACAGGACAAGGAGCCAGTGGTGGTTCAGTGGTTGAATTCTTACCTTCCATGCGGAGACCCTGGTTCTAGACCTGGCCATTGCACCTTATACATGGCCATCACCCATCTGTCGGTGGGGACTTGCTTGTTGCTCTGATGCTAAATAGATTTCAGCAGAGCTCCCAGACTAAGATGGACTAAGAAAGGCCTGGTGATCTACTTGTGAAAGTCAACCAATGAAAACTTTATGGATCACAACCGTCTAATCCCTAGATGATCATAAGAATAGCACTGGACTGGCCAGTGTTTAGTTCGGTTGTACATGGAGTCACCACAAGTCAGGGCCAACTCGATGGCAGCTAACAATAACAACAATCATAGGACAAGGATATTTACTAGTAAGTGCTCAGCTGTTACCTAAGCTAACTGTTCAGGTCAAACCTCTGGACACCTCTTAAGTATCCAATGGTTTCTTGCACTCTGAAAGCACGAGTGAAGAAAAGGTGTTCAAGAAATATTTGTCTGTTTGATGTTTACCTCAAGCTTTACACCAAAATTAACTTCAGAAAAATTTGCTTGTCACATAGTGCCATAAAAGAAGTAGAAAAAGCCCTAGATGAAGATTAATCCAAACCCATCACATTTTATCATCTCCCCTGTTACTTCATTGGCCCAAGCTACCATTCTCTCTCACCTGAGTTATCCCAATAGCCTCCTACCTGGTCTCTCTGCTTCCACCTTTGACAACCACCCAACCACCCACCCACTCACCCTTTCAGTTTATTCTCAACACAGCAGTCAGAGTCATCTCGTAATCCCATAAGTCATATTGTGCCACCACCGTACTGAAAACCCTCCAGGGGTTTCCCATCTCACTCAGGGTAAAAGCCAAAGTCCTTGCAACGCATGGCTTGCAGGGCCCTGTGCTATTTGTGTCCTGTGTAAGTGAAGCCACCTTGAAAGTGAATCTTCCAACCCCAGTAGAGTCAATCCAGCCAACCTCATGTGGCACAGAGATGAGTTGTCCCTGCTGAGCCTGTCAAAACTGCAGAATTGTGAATGAATCAACAATTGTTTTTGCAAGCCATGAAGTTTTGTGGTGGTTTGTTCCACAGCAATAGGTAACCATTAAAGTTTCACAAAAAAAAAAAAAAGAATTGTTCACAGAGGAAAAGATGCAAAAGTCACTATTGTAGGAAAATATATGATGAAATGATAAACTTTGTATTATGCTTTAAACTTTCAGTGTTACAAAACTGTAATATATAGGGTATCCATAAAATTCTCATGCAGTTTGAATTTTTAATAAATTCACTTCCATACCTTCATTGTTGTTAGCTGTCCATTGAGTCCATTCTGACTCCTGGTGACTCCAAGTGTGCCGAGTAGAATGGTGCTCCATAGGGCTTTCAAGGCTGTGACCTTTCAGAAGCAGATCGCCAGGCCTTTCTTCTTACGTATATCAGGGTGGACTCAAATCGCCAACCTTTTGGCTAGCAGTCAAGTGTTTAGCTCAAGATTTAAGTAAAATCGCCAGTGAGTTATTTGTTCTAATTTCTTTACGGAGAGAAAGAAGGAATCTTTTCATTTATCTCTAAAACCCCCTTCTTCCAAAGTAGGCCTTGTCTTCCAAGCCCCAAGGGAAAGGGTGGTCATAGCTACAGTGCAAAAAAAAAGAGAGAAAGTTAATTCTTAGGCTAAGCTATTAAGAGCTCAGTTCCTGGTGACTTAGGTCAATTTGGAACTCAAATTTTGGGTTTTTATTTTGTTGTGTTATGTTTTATTGTTGTTATTTTTGCCTTCAAGAAAACAAAGCCAACCCATTGCCATCAAGTCGATTCCGACTCATAGCAACTCTGTAGGACAGAGTAGAACTCTCCTGTAGGGTTTCCAAGGAGTGGCTGATGGATTCAAACTGCCAACTTTTTGGTTAGCAGCCAAGCTCTTAACCACTGCGCCACCAGGGCTAAATGCAGTTCCATTGTATATACCAGGTACTGACCATCCAGGTACTGACCCTCCAGGTACTGACCATCCAGTTACTGACCCTCCAGGTACCGACCCTCCAGGTACTGACCATCCAGGTACTGACAAGTACTTCAGCCTGGGGAAGCCTGGTTGTGGAGTAGTAGAAATTAGTTCCTGTCTCCCTCGCTTCCCTGTTGTCCCTGGTCTCTTTGCTTGTGTTTAGTCTAATGTACATCTCTGTTCCTTGCAAACAAAGCAGGGCTAAGTCAACACAACTCTGCTGAGTTCTCAGGCATCTAAAACTCAAGTTATTTTCATCAAGCCTCTCTCATCCTGGCGTAGATTTTTTGAGGCTAAATGCAGTCATTTACGTTTCTCTGAGTTTCATTTCGTCTTGGTTTCAATGGTGCTTCCCAGCCTATAAGGACCAATTGAACCTTAATTGGATCACCTGTCATACAAGCTGTTCCTCCCGTCTTTGGGTAGCCAGGAAATTTTACAAATATACCTTGGGTGTCTTCGTTAAGAAAAGCATCATACTTTTAAACTGTGTTGGAGCAGGTGGAGTTTCTCATGGCATTTCATTTGGTGTTTAAAAATCCCACAACCACCTCCAGAAGATTAAGACAATGTCCGGCCAACAGGTGGGAACAATCTGGGCAGGGCTTGGGTGACTTTGAGATTAAGTGTCCACAACTCCACCCAACGTAAACACGAAACTCTCCTGAGAGTCTCTTCGTTTCAGTTACTGCTCCTCAAATACATGAGCCCTTTTTGACTTCCAATGCAAATATCTATTGTGTGTTTATTATTCTAACATGTCAATGTCCTTTTCGTATTTGCCAACGTAAGCTTTTATGAGGTGGAAAAGATTTTTCTCATCTGTTAAACAAAATTGGGAGCTTCTAAAATATGGGATCGGGATAAATGTGGATGAGTCTGAGAAATAAGGAGATTTTTAATAAAATTGTCTCGTCACCATTTAATAAGAGTAACAAGTCAACAGAAAAGGGAAGGATTATTTAATAAACAATGGGACATTTGTCAGCCATTTTAAGGAGGAAAAAACACCATTTCAGTCTTAAACTCATACCATGAACCAAAATCAATTCCAGAAGGATTAAAAAGACAAATGATACAAAAGCAAATAGATCAATGAAATGGGATTGAGAGTCCAGAAATGAATATGTATGTTTGCCTTTATATTTATGATTAAATGATTTTCAACAGAGGTGCCAAGGCAATTCACTGAAGATCAAACAACTGTGCTATGACAGGCAGTGACTTGATGGCCATATTAGATTGTGTAATCAGAAAAGAGTTCTCTGTAGAGATGTCATTTAGATTGAGTAATCTGAGCTCTAAATGACAAATAAGTCAGTCATGTGAAGAAGGCAGCACCTTCCAGGTAGAAACAACAGCTAGTACAAAGTCCCTAAGATGGGTACAAGCTTGTCATGTCTGAAGAAATGAAAGATGGTGGATGATGCTCGGTCAGAGTGGGCAATGAGGAGAGGGTTACGAGAAGAGGCAGAAGTAGTAGGAAGACATCTCCTACTAGACAGCTTTGTGAGCTAAGGTGAGGGGTAGTCCCTACTCAAGTGTAATTTGAATCAAGGAAGTGCCTGATCTCTAATCTACAAAAAAGTAGATTCTAAAAGGGTGTATCACTCAGAGTTCTTAATGCAAATAAAAAAATTGACTCTAGCTGGTTTAGCAAAAATTACTTTATTTAAAAAGGATATTGGACAGAGCACAGATTTGTTAGAGAGGCTGAAAAACAAGACTCAAGGTCAAGCATCCAGGTACAATTCCTAAAACCACAGGGAGGGAATCACCACTGCTGATACCTTTTTGGTGATATTTCTGGATCTGGAACTCAACCTTGACAATCCTGTTGCCCCCAAAGCCAGTCACCCCTTCTGCCCTCCACCACCAAAAAAAACAGAAGAATTTTGCACAGACCTTCCTTTTTCAAGCAGTTCACCACTGAGTCAAAGTCTCCCAAGCAAGTCTCATGGCAGAGTCTAGGTCACGAGCTTACATCCTAGCTGCGAAGAAAGCTGGGGATTTGCGTTTTCTAGATTCTAATCCACAAGGCTGGGATTTTTCCAAATGTTTTTGAAAATTGCTAGGAAGTCATAAAACATGACAAAAATCCATGAAATGGAGGGAGAGTAAAAATATGGATCCCAGTCAGGATACTATTGCAGTCATTCAGGTGAGGGAGAAGGAGACTTGATAGGCTGACAATGAATTATAGGAGAGTAGTTCTCAAAGTTTGGCCCATGACCAACAGCATCAACATCATGTGGAAACTTCGTTAGAAATGCAAATTTCAGGTCCTACTCTGAATTTACTGAATCAAAATTTTGGGGGGTGAAGCCCAGCAATTTTGTTTAATAGCCACCCAGGTGATTGTGATGTACACTAAAGTTTGAGAGCCATTGGTACAGGACGTGGAGAAAAGAGGAGTTTTTGGAAGTCATCTACAGGACTTCCTGATCGATTCGATATGGAATTTAAGGGAGAGAGAGTGGAATCAAAGAAAATCAACAGATTTTTACTTGAGCAACTAGGGAAATAATAGCAACTTTTACCAAGATAGAGAGACTGAGATGAGCTGGTCAAGAGATGAAGAATCAGCAGTTCTGTTGTGGACACAAGAAGTTCCTTAGCTATACCCAAAGAGATGTCAACTATGCAGTTGGCTATGAATCAGGAGTGCCTTGGCAGATGTCAGTGATGGAGAGATAGGTATAGAAAGCATAAGCATTTAGATAGTATTTAAGGCAAAAGCCTAGTGAGGTCTCCAAGACAGGATGTTCACATAGAAAAGAAAACTGAATCCAAGACATTCTTCAGAAGCCAGAGGTCAAGTGGGGGAGGACAAGCCAGCCAATCCAACAGAGATGGTGTGGCCAATGACTACGGCAGACAAGTGTTACGGAATGTGGTATCAGAGGAAGCAAGAAAGTCTTTTTTTTTTTTTTTTTTTTCAGGAAAAGGCATGGTTAATTCTGCTGGAAAAGATAAGAGGACAGAGTCCCCCAGGTTTGGTAACAGAGTTTTGGGGAATCATACAAAATTTATTAATCTAAATTTAGCTTTTGTGCTACACAGAGGGGTAGGAAACGAATAGGAAAGATTATGTAAATTATCTAATGTAAAAAGACACAGTTTCTTTGCTCATCTAAGTGTGGGATGGGTGAGTCTGGGACCTTGCTACATTACTATTAGCCAAACCCTTCTCTTCAACTCCAGTCCCTACTGCCTCTCTCTTCATCAGACTATCATCATCTCACGTGTAGACAAACAGCCTCCTCATCTCTCTCTAGACCTTCAGTTTTGCCAGTTTGCCTCCAATGCATCTTCTATGCACCAGACTGACTTTATGAAAATTCTCACCACTCTACTCCTTTGCTCAAAAGCCCATAGCTCAACAGTGTTTACAAAATGTGCCTGATTATAAAAATCACCAGGTTTCATTAAATAGATCCTAGGCCCCTCCCTGGACTTCTGGAGTAAGTGTAGAGCAACCAAATTTTTAACAAGTCCTGTGATTACTAATCTTATGTATCAGCTTGGCTAGGCTATGGTTCCCAACTATTTGGCCAAACACTAATCTGGTTGCTGTCATGGAGTAGTTACATGTGACTAAATCAATTGGCCTTGAGTAGAGCAGATTACCTTCCACAACGTAATCTAATGTAATAGAATCAGTCCATCAGTTGAGGTCATACTGGTGTAGGGTGGATCCTATACCTAATCACTTCTGACTTATAAAAAACAAACACACACACACAGGAGGAAGACAGTCTACAAGGCTACACGTGAGGGTCATCTACAAGCAAAGGAACATCAAGGAGCACTGGCAGATACTAGAAACTAGGAGAGAGGTTCACAAAAGGAGTAGACATACCCAAGACACTGATTTGGGTTTTTAGCCTCCAAAACTTTGAGAAAATAAATGTCTGTTCTTTAAAGCCACCCACTTGTGGTATTTGTATTATAACAGCACTAAGATAAGTGTCTACCAAGTAATGTTTATCTTCAAAGAAGTTTGGAAAACACTGGCCTACAAGATAAAGTTCAAAATCTTTAAAAACCCATTGCAGTGGAGTCGATTATGACTCATAGAGACCCTATTGGACAAAGCAGAACTGCCCCATAGAACTTCCAAGGAGTGGCTAGTAGATTCGAACTGCCGACCTTTTTGGTTAGCAGCCAAGCTCTTAGCCACCGTGCCACCAGGGCTCCTCAAGATTCTTACCAGGCTACAAAAGAGCTTGGTGAAGTGGCAGCAACCTTAATCTCCAGCCCCCAGACACTGCTCACCTGGCACTCCAACTCTAGCCATGGAGAATTACTGGTGGCTCCTAGGCACCCTATAATCCCATGTGTCTCCAAGACTTTGCACATACCTCTCCATTTGACAGGGTGCCCCTCTTCACATGGCTACCTGAACAACTCCTAGTCATCTTTCACCTCCCAGCTCAAAGTTCCCTCTTCCACAAGGACTTCCCACCTCCGCACTCTTTGCTGACCCCTGACATACACTTCTGCTGCACTCTGTATAACTCCACTGAGACTACCAGTGCAGTGTTTTGTATTTGCTTATTTGCTGTTTGTCTTGCGACCCCATCCATAGATCCTCAAGAGAAGGGAATAGGCCTTTTCATCTTTGTATCCCTGGCTCCTTGGACAGAGCCAGGCACACTGCAAGTACCCATCAGAAGGTGGCTGATTAAATCAATCACTAAATTAGTATTATGGGCAGGGCACAGAAATTCAATATAGTTTCATATTCCTTAAAGAGTACTATTAAAAATGAGGGGTAAGATGGTCATCAAGTACACACACACATACACACACACAATGGTATCCCAAGAAACGAAGAATGTTATCCAATGTAGAAACTGAGGTATCTGCTATCGTGGCTCTCTGGGTTCAGATTCAAATGAGAGAGAGAAAAAGGGCTCAGTTAGAAATAGTGAAAAGATCAGTGTTGTTTCTCGTAGAAAATGTCTGGAAAATGGAGAAGCTTTTCTCAAAGACCCTGTTGGGTTCCCAAATACCTTCTCCTGAACGAAGACCTTGGAACAAACCATCTTCCAGAAGATGGGAGAGCCAAGGATCCCTGCTTCCCTGGGCCAGGCTGCTCTGGAAGAGAGCAATGGAAGGCTGCTTGGCCACCCATGAGAAGACCCTTCCTCAATCTCAATAATCAGAGAAAGTCACTCTTCTCTTTCTAGGGAGAAAGAAGGAAGAGTGGAAAGGGGCAGAACCTTTCTTCCATGTGTCTTCTTCCTGGGCCTGAAGTGGAAGTTCGGCCTTGGAAACAAGAAGAATGAAGGACACATTTTCCTCATTGGGCCACACCATGGAAATGCTTCAGGAAGGGAAGATATTTGTAGAGTCAGGCCTAAGCAGGAAAAGAGAGCAGTTTTTCCAAAGTCAGAAGGGAAATGGAAAAGTTCACAGCATGTAAATCTGTGGACATCTGAGAAGGATCCTGGATTATAGACTCAGAGTCCGAGGTTCACATAACACCCTGACTTCCAGAAGGTAGGCAAGTCACTTAACCTCTCTGAGCCTCTAATGGCCCTGTCAGACTAGGGCAATTAACCTCTGCCCTGGCTCTGGTCAAGTGAGGTTATGACAGAAGAGCTGGATGGACTCTATGGCAGCTCTATTGTAGGTATTGGTAATAATTAATGTTACCCTCAAGAAATCAGTGATGGGGAATTGGCATTTTTGTTACTCTGGTGGCTGATCTCTCCCTCAGTGACCTCTTTCCCCACTTTCCTGCCGTATTTGCCAATCTCACCAACCTTTTCCGGGTAGTTCTTCCTCAAGACCCTGAAGAGACAGAGTTTATGTTTCCTGGCACCGTAAATAAGGTCGAAGTTAGTATTTTAACTCTCCCACCCTCAAACTCCACTGTCTATGCCCCTGAACTGTGCCTCTGATGTTACCACCACCTCTGGGTATTAGGTTCTAGTGAAACACATGTCTCTGAAATGAGCCTCCTTTTCTTTATCAGATGGATTTCTGAATTTCGTAGGGAAAAACTCTCCCATGGCAAAAACAGACCTTCACCCCAGAGGCTCTTCCTAAACATTGGATGTCAACTGTAAATTCTCCACCCATATTCCCTACAATTGCACTTCTTGTCATGAGTCCAATAACCAGTTGATGTTGAGTTTACTGACCCATGGCGGCCCCGTGTGTATCAGGGTAGAACTGTGTTCCATAGGGCTTTCAATGGCTGATTTTTTGGAATTAGGTCACCAGGCCTTTCTTTCAAGGTTTTTGTGGGTAGACGAATCTCCAGTCATTTGGTTAGCAGCCAAACATGTTAACCATTTAGCCCACTTAGGGACTCCACATGTTCCACAACCAATGACATTGGCATCCGGAAGCCTACCCAATCATCGGGCACATCCCCCAAGTGAAAATCACAATCTGGCCAAGGACCCACTGCAAGGTAGAGGCCGTGCCAGGGCTGGTAAACAGGTCTTCTGACTCCCAGGCTGTGCAAATGTGCTCAGCCCCTTGTTGTTATTGTTAGATGCCATCAAGTTGATTCCTACTCACAGAGACCCTACGTACAACAGAACGAAATGCTGCCCAGTCATGTGCCATCCTCACATTCATTGCTATGCTTGGGCCCATTGTTGCAGCCACTGTGTCAATCCAGTTGCCTGAGGGTCTTCCTTTTTTTCACTGACCCTCTACTTTACCAGCATGATGTCCTCCAGGAACTGATGCCTCCTTAGCACAAGTCCAAAGTATATAAGGCAAAGTCTCGCCATCCTTGCTACTAAGGAGCATTCCGGGTATACTTCTTCCAAGACAGATTTGTTTGTTCTTTCAGAAGTCCATGGTCTATTCAATATTCTTCGCCAACACCATAATTCAAAGGCATCAATTTTTCTTTGGAATTCCTTATTCATTGTCCAGCTTTTGCATGCATATGAGGAGATTGAAAACACCATGGCTTGGATCAGGAGCACCTTGGTCCTTAAAGTGACATCTTTGCTTTTTAACATTTTAAAGAGGTCTTTTGCAGCAGATTTGCCCAATCCAATGCATCATTTAATTTCTTGACTGCTGCTTCCATGGGCATTGATTGTGGACCCAAGTAAAATGAAGTCCTTCATAACTTCAATATTTTCTCCGTTTTCCATGATGTTGCTTATTGGTCTAGTTGTGAGGATTTTTGTTTTCTTTATGTTGAGTGTAATTCATACTAAAGGTATAGTCTTTGATCTTCATCAGTAAGTGCTTCAAGTCCCTTAGCATTTCAGAAATGTGCTAGATAAAAAAACAAGCACTAGTTGCTATAGAGTCAATTTCCACTCAGGGCGACCCCATGTGTGTCAGAGCAAAACTGTTCTCCATTGGGCTTTCAACAGCTAATTTTTTTGGAAGTCAAACCCCAGGCCTTTCTTCCAAGGAGCCACTGGGTGGATTCGAACCTCCAACCTTTTGGTCAGCAGCCAAGCATGTTAACCATCAGCGTATTTATTTAACAAACACTTGTGGCGCAGTGGTTAAGAACTTAGCTGTCCACCTAAAGGTCTGCTGTTCAAATCCACCAGCCGCTGCTTGGAAACTTTATGGGGCAGTTCTACTCTATCATGTAGGGTCGCTATGAGTTGGAATCAACTCAGTGGCAGTGGGTTTTGGTTTGGTTTTATAGAATACTGACTACATGCCAGACACTTCAAAGACATTGATGGTACTAGGTGCACAACGTTACGGAAGCTTTTTAACCTCTCTTTGTCTCAATTTCCCCAACTAGGAAAGGGGATTCCTAGAAGTACCTACCTCATAGCATTGATGTGGCAATGACTTGAGTTAACGCACTTAAAGTACTTAGAACCATGGCTGGTACAGAACAAGCACTCTATGATTGTTTATTAAGTAAATAACAGGGACAAGGAAAATGATGATGACAGGAACCCAGATAAGACACCTACCTGTACCCCAGCTTTTGCGGGTGAGGGAAAAGTTCCTAGGAAACCACCCACTTGGTGCATGTCTGAGTTAAGGTTACACTAGTTGTCATAGATTGAATTGTGTTCCCCCAAAAATGTGTCGTAAATCCTGACCCATATGCTTCTAGGTAGAACTCCATTTGGGAAACTGTTTCCTCTGTTATGTTAATATAGCCATATTAGTGTTGGGGCTGTCTTAAACTTAACCACTTTTGAGATATAAAAAGAGCAGATTAGGTACAGAAACAAGCAAGCACAACGAGCACCAAGACGAACACTAGAGAAAGGGAGCCAAGGATTTTCCCCCAGAGCTGACAAAGAGACTTCACCCCGTATTCGGACTTCTAGCCTCCTAAACTGTGAGAATTTGTGAGAGACACCCACTTGTGCTGTTTCTGTTACGGCAGTACTAGGGAACTAAGACCCTAGTGAAATAGCTCCTTGAACCTTTGCTCTGGTCCCCTCCAATGGTCAAATATGAAGTGCAGCTTCGGACACAGTAAATATGCCCCCCGAGACGTAAAGATGGTTTGCTAGTCCTTATTTACAGACAAACCAATAGTGGAAAACTCCTGTTCCCTCATCTGACCAGCCCTGAGAACAATGCCAAAGATTTACTGTAACGAAGGGACTAAAAATACTTTTTGATGATGGAGAGAGTGGAAGTTGAGCAACACTGACTGAGTGGAATACGGAAATGATACCAAATGGCGCCCAAGCAACAAAGCAAGCAGCCCACCTGGCCTTTGATCTCTCAATCCTGCCTCAAGACTTGGTACATTTTGTTTTTTTCCAGGAGACTGTGTTGGGTCTTTGTATTGGCACTCTCCATCTAATTTTCTGGAGAAAAAACTTAGTCAGCAGTGACTAATACTAAATTATAGCATAAAATGATTGCCAGCAAATTGAAAACCTCAATAATATAAGTTCTTCTCCTTTGTGACTCTTTGAAGATCTCCAACAACAGGGAAATAAGTTCCGTGTTTTCACGACCTGACAGCCACTTTCATGTTTAATACCAAATTATTGTTATAATCAGCATATATTCTATATATGATTATATTTCTGTTCAATTTGCTTAAGAGATAATGTTTATTATCACATTTCACTGTCGTCCCCACTCTCTGAGGTAGTTTTTATCCCCACTGTCACTCCTCCACCCTTTTACAGACTAGGAAACTGAGGCACAGAGAGGTTCAGGAGCTTGTTTCAGACCACACTGCTGCTAGGTGACCGCCCTCTGACGCATAGCCCCTGCCCTTCCACTCCACCCCACTGATCTCCTGGAATTCAATTTTGCGCTCAGTTTGGGGTATCCTCATTTTTATAAATCTCTGTTTATTGTGGCCAGTCTCCAAAAGAAGCCTCAGCCTGGCCAAGAGGAATCTTCTCTTTTTCTTTGCAAGTAAGTTTTTCCTCTTTTCCTCTCTGGAAAAGGTAGCTTGGCGACCAGTTCAAGTGAGCAATTCTGTGATTTAGCAACAAATATGTGGTAGAGCTTAGTCTCTCCAGACGTGGAGTTAAGCACAGCACGATTGGACTTTTGGGGTCTGACACCTCTTAAGGCCAAACTGGGAGCAGAAAGGGCCCCAAGAACACTTGTGAGAACAGTAACAATATTCTTATTCAAGAATGCCTGCTGCTTGCCAGACACTTTTTAGAGAGAGAGGATTCAGGATAAATAGCTGGTAAATTATATGATTATACAATAAAATATTATCATTTTTTCCTTTCAGTGCCCCTTTCTGTGGGAGGATTATTCACCCTCCACTGTTGCACTCAGGAGTGGCCACATGATTTGTATTGACTGATGTGTTGGCCAATGAAGAAAAGCCTAGCGACCCACTTCAATGAAATGTGGACAGAAGTGACATGTATCTTCCAGCTCAGTTTACCATCTTTCTTTTCCATCTGTCACACAGACTATCAATGTTCCAGATAGAGGCTACCTTGGGTCCCAGAGAGGCGCAGAGGAGAAGCTAAACTTCAGCCAATCCACAATGGACACGCAACGTGAGTAAGCACTGTATCTCCACTGAGCTGTAAGCCAGTTTTCAGATTCTTGTTACAGCAGAATAGCCTAGCACCTCCTGACTGGTAAGCTTGTATGAGATCTCATAGCTAGTACAAGGTAGAGACAGAATAGCTCTTCTCAGCATTTAATGAGTGTTTACCGAGCGCATTAACTATGCTAAGTATTGTCCACATGTACCTTAATTAACCCTCAAAATGACCCCATACCTTGCATAGATCATTCTTATCCCATTTTTTCAATTAAGGGCATCCCAGCTTACACAGCTCATAAGAAGCAGATCCAGGATTTAAACCCAGGTCATTCTGAGTCCACATTCCAAGCTCTTAATCACTAATCCATGCTGTATCCTTGTTCACTTCTTGAGGACACAGAGCTTGAGAACCTGAAAAGAACAGGAATTTGTCGATCACTGTCATACTGTCAGCTGGTGCAGCAGTTTGGTATCCCTAATTTCTCAGGGTTGAGTGTTCAGACAAGCAAAGCAGATGTGCTTATAAAATCAAGTCCTGATTTATGAGCCATCACCTAATGAACACCCTGTGCCTGGATGAAGGGGGTGGAAGTACTGAGAGCCTCCTAGCCACTCCGCCACTCATACTTTACTCCTTCCTCAGCTCAGAGCTCTAGCTCAGGTAGTGACTCAGAGTTTCTACCTTCTTTCTTGCTAGTGGACAAATGAAGGTACAAAATGATACCTTTCGCTCTGTACAGCCAACGGCAGCATGGAGATTTGAAAGAACAAAGACTTTGCAATGCAGACCTGAGTTCAAGTTCTGACTTTGGAGCTTTGTGCAAATTGCTTCCCTTTCTTCATCTGTAAAATGGGACAATGGTACCTACCTCACTGGTTACTGGGGGAGAAGACAGGATCATTTTGACAATTGCCCGGTGCAGGGCCTGGCACATAGTAGGTGTTCAATAAAAGTTACTTGAGAATTTGCCAGAAAAACATCGTGTGGACCTAACTGCTCTTCTGCTTGCTCTTCCCCTTTGCTCTCAACCTCTCCTTCCCCTCAAGCCACGGGAGCCATTGCAGTCCTGGGTGGATGTGTTTTGCAACCTGCTTTGAACCTGGGCACACATCCTTTCCATGTGAATGTGGTTTGGAAATGGATATTGGGTGGCTTGAAAACAGGGCCAGGCTTGGAGAACGTTAAGAGTTAAACAAGCCACAGACTGGTCTTGAAAACTAATTATTCTTTGGAATATAGTTTCCAGAGGAAAATGCAAACCAAGTTCCAAACTCACAACTTCCAACAAACATTTGGATCCCAATCTTTTTGGAAGTGAGAGATTGCGTGCATATGTATTTACTCCAATCACTAAATGAAAAATACACATTGTAACCATTTCCAACTTACTCTTGCAAATACTAAAATATTTTCTTAAGTGGCCAGTAGACCTGGGTGGTGCAAATAGTTAAGGCAACGGCTGCTGAAAGCTTGGAGGTTCCAGTCCACCCAGAAGTTCCTTGGAAGAAAAGTCTGGTGATCTGCTTCTGAAAAATTAGCCATTGAAAACCCTATGGAGTACAGTTTTACTCTGACACATACGGGGTCACCATGAGTCAGCATTGACTCAGCGGCGACTGGAAGAAGATTGAACCAGTCCCATATTTGTCTCAGGTTCTCAGCCCTCCAGTTCTTCATGGCTGAGGTGTAGAGCCAAGGAACCGAAGACTCGACCTCAGGTCCATACCCTCCAGATCACCAGGCTCCTCACCTTTTTCTTTGGAGGGTAACAGTAAGGAAGACTTTTCAAACACGCAACTCCCTCCATAGTGGGAAGTTGAAGATCAGAGATAAGAAACTTCTAGTTTTCTTCAATGAAGGTGCAGAGGAGAGAAGTTTCATTTGGCTATTGGTACACTGAAACGCTCTCCATTCACAAGATCAATCAAGTTGAGGAGAGAGCATTGTGTGTGCTTCTTTTCCATTTTACCCATCTAATCCATATCTCTTCTGCAGAGAAACAAATATCAGGGAGAGGCAGACAGAGGCAGTGGAAAGAACCCAAAGGCGTGGCAGTCAGACAAAACCAGGCCCAAATTCTGTCTTTGACATGTAATGGAGGGAGGAAGTTTAACCTATGGGCTGCAGTTCCTCAACCATACATGGGAATGAACAATAATTCGTACTTCAGAGTATTGCAAAAATTAGAAATAATATACAAAAAACACCTAGTGTACAGTAAATACTCAAGAAATAAGTGTTGTTGCTGTTAATGGAGGGTCAAGTTGGCCATCTGGTATTATGACTATCAACTGAGCAAGGATAGCATATTAAAAACCAATTGGATTGAGTTCCTAGCATCAGACTAAGGACATATCCCATTTCTTTTGCTATTCTTACACCTCAGATTTACTCAGAAAAATGTAGGGTCGAAATTCCTAATTAAAGCTAAATCTTTCACTCTAAGCGACATATTTACTTTTCAGGGGAAAATGAAAATTTTTTTAAAAATTAATTGCACTACTTTAAGGAATACTTGGAGATGGAGGCCAATATGAGGTAAGCTGGATTGCCAGAAATAAATGTCTTCAGTCCCTGTATGCATCCCCTTTTGCAATACGATTTTGCCTCTCCTGCCATTGAGAGATAGAGTCTATTTCCCAACACCTAGAGTTGGCTGTGTAATTCACTTTGACCAACGGGACAATAGCTAATGTAACGTATCCAGAAGCCCATTGGGGCTTTCCCCCTCTTGCTGCCCTAATACCACCAGGTGAAGAAGCTCAGGTTAGCCTACTGGAGGATAAGAAGTGACTTGGTGTTATCAACAGGATGTCCCAGCTGTATAACAAGCACTTACTCCCAGGCATGTTGAGTGAAGCCATTTTAAACCATCCAAACCCCACTGAGTGACCAGATAGCTGCAACCATAACACTGACCCCCTGAAAAAAACAACAAATAAACCACTCAGCTGAGGCCAGTCCAAACTAACCCACAGAATGAAGAGCAAATAAAATGGCTGTTGCTGTAAGTCAGTTTTAGAGTGATTTGCTATGCATACAAGGTAACCGATGCACGTGTAATAGGCAGTTCTGTGGGTGGCTGCCAGGTTCATAATAAATCCCCAGTCTCTAGGCACAATCTCCTGAGTCATAGGTGTGGGCTCCCAACAGCCAAGTTACCTTGGCCATAGTAGATTTGTCAAAAGACAGGTCTTTTTTGAGGCTGGGCCAATCATATTCCATCTTACTTCAGTGCTGCACTTCAAATGGATGGCCCATGGACTCTTATTACTGAAGTCTCCAGGCCTGGTTTTTCTACAGTTCCTCAGATTTGATGACCTTCTCTGGTGTCCTTTAAATTCCATTTCCCTTGAGATACATCAGGCTGGTTTCTGTTGCTTTTACCCAAAATATTCTTAACGAACAAAACCCTTAGACTCCTTCAAAGAGTCTGACCCTTCAAATGAGTAAAGAGTAGCCAGTAAGTAAGTTTTAGCTCTCCTTCTGCACTGTCTTAACTATCTAGTGCTGCTGTAACAGAAGTACCACAGGTGGGTACAGAATTTTATTTTCTCACAGTTTCGGAGGTTAGAAGTCCAAATTCAGGGTGCCAGCTCTGGGGGAAGGTGCTCTCTGTTGCTCTGGGGAAGGTAATAGTCTCATCTTCCGTAACCCCAGTGCTACTCGGTTCCTTGGCAATCTCCATGTGGCATCTATCTTTCCCTCATTTGTGCTTGCTTTCTTCTGTGTTAATCTGCTCCATTTATATCTCAAGCATAATTGGCTTAAGACACACTCTACACTGATAAGACCTCATTAATGTAACAAAAAAAACCTCTATTCCCACGTGGTATTACATCCATAGGTATAGAGATTAGTGTTCCAACACATATTTTTGGAGGACACAATTCAATCCATAACATGCATGGTGCAACATACTGGCTTCTGCAAAGGAAGAAAGAGTGAAGGTAAGACACGAACTCTACCCTCCTGGAATCTCTAACATAGAAGTCCTCCCAGCTCAAGGTTCTGCCTTCTTTTTCCCTTGATTTGCAGACCTGGTAACCAGGAGAGTTCTGCCTAGTCAGGGGACTTTGAATTGTTTCTAGTTAACTTGAATTCTACGACTATGTGTCATCCTGGGCTCTACCAGGAAAACCCACAGCAGGTCTGACTCTTCACTACTTGCCTAAAGCCACTCAGATGCCTTGAAAGATGAGGAACTAAAACTCACGTCTCTTCCTGAGTATTCCGCAGCCCAAAATGGATCTAATGATTTTTTCTTGTGACTTTTAAGAAGACTTACTTAATCTCTGTCTTTTTTACTTTGGCCTCTTTCAGAATACAGATAACATAAGGAAAAGCATTCTTCTAACTGATCTTGGCTTTTATTTTTACTTGGGAGAGAGGGTAGGGTGTAGAGGAAACCTCAGGATGAACTTTTTTGTTATAAGGTTTGTGAGAACCTGACAGTAACTACATGTAAATGGTAGAGACGATCAAGAAGGGAGGAAGAAGATACTTACTTGTCAGGTATGTTTATATAAAGAATTTAAATGACCCTATAAAGCAGGGATAGATAGTCCCATTTTACAAATGAAGAAACAAGGCCAGGAAGTAAAGAAGTATATCCAAAGTCACAAGAGTTTTTATTCAAACCCAGGTTTTTTGTTGCCCAATCTGCTTTTCCCACAACCTAGCTGCTTCCCCAAAGAGAAAGCAATGCAGCTGAGTTTTTTGGAGGAAGATCAATGGCGTCGTGCCATTTATAAGCAGTCATTAGAAATAATACCACAGCTTCCTCACCTACTGTCTTAGTCATCTAGTGCTGCTGTAACAGAAATACCACAAGTATTTGGCTTTAACAAAGAGAAACTTATTTCCTCACAGTACAGTAGGCTAAAAGTCCAAATTCAGGGCGTCAACTCCAGGGCTCCCATGGTTGAGGAGCTTCTCAGGCACAGGGACCCCGGGTCCAAAGGATGAGCTCTGCTCCTGGTGCTGCTTTGTGGTTTGAGGTCTCCCTTTCTCTCTGCTTGCATCTACCTTTTGTATCTCAAGAGATTGCCTCAAGACACAATCCAATCCTGTAGGTTGAGTCCTGCCTCACTAACACAACTGACACCCATCCTCCCTCATTAACATCTTAGGGGCAGGATTTACAACTATAGGAAAATCACATAATACTGGGAATCAGGGCCCAGCCCAATTAATACACACGTTTTGCGGGGGACATAATTCAGTCCATGACACCTCCCAAATGAGTTTGTTCCAGAATTTCCCAAAGGGCAAATTTACCCTAGGATTGCCTTTGTGAGAAACATTTCCCAAAATGTGTCACCAGCTATCAGTAAGCATTCCACCAAAAAGAGGAATTCCCTCATTAAATAAACAGATGTCTTTACTGCAGAATCCATTAGTGCTTAAAGTGCTCCATGAATCTTCAAGAAAGAAATGCAGTATGGTACTAGTTAGGGTCCACCATTCGTCTGTCAGTCTGTCATACTGTAGTGGCTTGCCTGATACCATGGTGGTGAAAGTTATGCCACCGATATTTCAAATACCAGCAGGTCCACCCATGGTGGACAGGTTTCAGCAAAGCTTCCAAACTAAGACAGACTAGGAAGAAGAATCCAGCAATCTACTTCTTAAAAAATTGGCCAGTGAAAACCTTATGAATAGCAGCAAAACATTGTCTGATATAGTGCCAGATGAGTCCCTCAGGTTGGAAAGCACTCAAAATACAACTGGGGAAGACCTGCCCCCTCAAAGTAGAGTTGACCTTAATGATGATGATGTGGATGGAGTAAAGCTCTTGGAACCTTGATTTGCTGATATGGCACAACCCAAAATGAGAAGAAACAGCTGCAAATATCCATTAATAAATGGAACATAGAACATACAAAATATGAATCTAGGAATATTGGTAGTTGTCAACGATGAAATGGAACACTTAAAAATCGATATCCTAGACATTAGTGAGCTGAAATGGATTGGTATTGGTCTTTTTGAATTGGATATTCACATGGCTTACAATAACAAATTGAAGAGGAGTGGCGTCGCATTCATTGTCAAAAAGAACATTTCAAGATCCAATCAGATGTACAATGCTGTCAGTGATAGGATAATTCCATATGCCTACAAGGAAAACCGGCACATATGACTATTATTCAAATTTACGCACCAACCACTAACGCCAAAGATAAAGAAATAAAACTTTTACCAACTTCTGCAGTCCAAAACTGATCAAATATACAATCAAGATGCATTGATCATTACCAGCAATTGGAATGAGAAAGTTGGAAACAAAGAGAAAGGATCATTAGGTGGAAAATATGGCCTTGGTGATGCAAATGATGCCGGAAGTCACATAAAACAATTTCGTAAGACCAAATACTTATTCATTGCAAATATCTTTTCTCAATAACATAAACAGCAACTAAAAGTAGACTTCACTGGATGAAATACACATGAATCAAATCGAATGTATCTGTGCAAAGAGAAGATGGAGAAGTTCAATATCATCAGCCAGAACAAGACCAGGGGCCAAGTGTGGAACAGACCATCAATTGCTCCAATGCAAGTTTAAGTAGCAGCTGAAGAAAATTGAAACAAGTTCGCAAGAGCCAAAGTATGACCTTGCGTATATCTCACCTGAATTTAGAGACCATCTCAAGAACAGATTCAATGCATTGAATGCCAATGACTGAAGATTCGACAAGTTGTAAGATGATATCAAGGACATCATACATAAAGAAAGTAAGAGGTCATTAAAAAGACAGGAAAGAAAGAACAAAATGTATGTCAGAAGAGACTCTGAAACTTGCTCTTGAATGCATAGTACCTAAGGCAAATGGAAGAATTGAAGTAAAAGAGCTGAACAGAAGATTTCAAAGGGCAGCTCAGGAAAACAAAGTAAAGTGTTATAATGACATGTGCAAAGACCTGCAGTTAGAAAACCAAAAGTGAAGAACAGGTTTGGCATTTCTCGAGCTGCAAGAACTGAAGAAAAAAATTCAAGCCCCCAGTTGCAATACTGAAGAATTCCATGGGAACAAAGATGTGGCAGTCTGCTTCCCAAAAGATTTGCGGCCATAGAAACCCTATGGGACAGTTTTATTCTGTCCTATAGGGACACTAAGCATTGGAATCAAATCGATGGCAATGAGTTTGTTTTCTTAATGTGCAAAATAGGAGCCCTGGTGGCACAATGGTTAAAGCGCTTAGCTGCTAACTAAAAGGTCAAGGAATCAAACCCGTCAGCTGCTCTGAGGGAGAAAAATGTGGTGGTCAGCTTCTGTAATGATTACAGCCTTGGAAACACTATGGGCAGTTCTACTCTGTCCTATAGGGTCACTATAAGTCACAATTGATTTCACAGCAGTGGATTTTTTTATGGGCAAAACATTGAATGATGCAGGAAGCATCAAAAGAAGATGGAAGGAATACAGAGGATCACTGTACCAAAAAGAATTGATCGATGTTCAACCATTTCAGAAGGTACCATATGATCAAAAACTGGTGGTATAGAAGGAAGAAATCCAATCTGCACTGCAGGCATTGGCAAAAAACAAAGCTCCAGGAGCTGAAATACCAATTGAGATGTTTAGACAAAGAGATCCAATATTGGAAGTACTCCCTCATCTATGCCAAGACCTTTGGAAGACAGCTACCTGGCTAGCTGACAGAAGAGATCCATATTTCTGAGCATTCCAAAGAAAAATGACCCAACAGAATGCAGAAATTATGGAAAAATATCATTAATATTATATGCAATTAAAATTTTGCTGAAGATCATTCAAAAGCGGTTGCAGCAGTACATTGACAGGAACAATCAGAAAATCAAGCCAGATTCAGTCGAGGACGAGGAATCAGGGATATCATTGCTGATGTCAGATGGGTCATGGCTGAAAGCAGAGAATACCAGAAAGATGTTTACCTGTGCTTTATTGACTATGCAAAGGTATTTGACTGGATGGATCATATAGCAAATTATGAACAATATTGAGAAGAATGGAAATTTCAGAACATGTAATTGTGCTCAGGTAGAGCCTGTACTAGACCAAAAAGCAGTCGATCAAACAGAACAAGGGGATACCGGGTGGTTTAAAATCAGGAAAGGTAGGTCATGGTAGCTTCATAGATGCATCTAAACTCCCTGAGAGACCAGATTGCTGAGCTGAGAGCTGGGAACCATAGTCTCAGGGAACATCTAGCTCAATTGGCATAACATAGTTTATAAAGAAAATGTTCTACATCCTACTTTGGTAAGTAGAGTGTGGGGTCTTAAAAGCTTTGAGTAGCCATGTAAGATATTCCACTGGTCCCACACCATCTAGAATAAGGAATAATGAAGAAAACCAAAGACACAAGGGAAAGATCAGTCCAAAGGACTAATGGACAACTACCGTAGCTCCACCAGACTGAGTCCAATACAACTAGTTGGTGCCTGGCTACCACCACTGACTGCTCTGACACACAATAGAGGGTCTCAGACAGAGCTGGAGAAAAATGTAGAACAAAATTCTAACTCAAAAAAAGAAGACCAGGCTTACTGATCTGACAGAGACTGGAAAAACCTAAGCAGTTTGGTCCCCGGACACCCTTTTAACTCAGTACTGAAGTCACTCCTGAGGTTCACCCTTCAGCCAAAGATTAGACAGGTCCATAAAACAAAACGAGACTGAATAGTCACACCAAACCAAGGGCAAGGACTAGAAGGCAGGAGGGGGCAGGAAAGCTAGTAAAGGGGAACCCAAGGTAGAGAAGAAGAGAGTTTTGACACATTGTGGAGTTGGCAACCAATGTCACAAGACAGTATGTGTGTTAATCGTTTAGTGAGAAACTAATTTGCTCTATAAACCTTCATCTAAAAAAAAATCAAAATATCCAATAAATCCTCAAGAGAAAAAACAAAATCAAGAAAGGTGTGCATCAGGGTTATATCCTTTCACCATACTTATTCAATCTGTATGCTGAGCAAATAATCCAAGAAGCTGGACTATATGAAGAAGAACAGGGCACCAAGATTGGAGGAAGGCTCGTTAACAACCTACAATATACAAATAACACCACATTGCTTACTAACAGTGAAGAGGCCTTGAAGCCCTTACTGATGAAGATCAAAGACCACAGCCTTCAGTATGGATTGCACCTCAAGATAAAGAAAATAAAAATCCTCACGACTGGACCGATAATCTACATCATGATTAACGGAGAAAATATTGAGGTTGTCAAGGATTTCATTTTACTTGGATCCACAATCAACACCCATAAAAGCAGCAGTCAAGGAATCAAATGACATATTGCATTGGGCAAATCCATTGCAAAAGACCTCTTAAAGTGTTAAAAAGCCAAGATGTCACTTTAAGAACTAAGGTGCCTGACCCAAGCCATGGTATTTTCAATCACCTCATACGCATGCAAAAGCTGGGCAATTAATAAAGAAGACCAAAGAAGAATTGATGCCTTTGAATTATGCTGTTGGCGAAGAATATTGAATATACCAAGGACTCCCAGAAGAACGAACAAATCTGTCTTGGAAGCAGTACAGCCAGAATGCACCTTAGAAGCGAGGATAGCAAGACTTCATTTTATGTACTCTGGACCCGTTATCAGGAGGAACCAGTCCCTGGTGAAGGACATCATGCTCGCTAAAGTAGAGGGTCAGTGAAAAAGAGGAAGACCCTCAATGAGATGGATTGACACACTGGCTGCAACAAAGGACTCAAACATAGCAATGGTTATGAGGATGGCTCAGAACCAGACAGTGTTTCATTCTGTTGCCCACAGGATGGCTATGAGCCAGAATCGACTCAACAGCATCTTACAACAGCAACATTCGTTAGGATGAGGGTTCCTGGGGATGCAAATGGTTAATGTGCTTGACTGCTAACCCAAAGTTGGAGTTATGAGTCCACCAAAAGGCACCTCAGAAGAAAGGCCTGGTGATCTACTTCTGAAAAATCAGCATTTGAAAACTCTATGAAGCATAGTTCTACTGGACACACATGGGGTCACCATGTGTCAGAGTCAAGTCAATTACAACTGATTATTAGTTAGGGTACATGGTAGGCTGATATAACCCTAAAACCCCAGATCCACCAGCTCCAGTCAACCCTAAAATAAGGTGCCCTCAGTTTCTCCCCTTCCCGTAGCCAGGTTCATACTATCAAGAAGCAGGGCCTGTTTCTCCAGCCCTTGAATCTGGACTGGGCTTGTGACTGCATTGGCCAACAGAATGCAGCAGACATGACATTGTCTGAGTCTGAGCCTTGGCCTCCAGCGGTCTGCACACTTCCACTCACTCTCCCTTGAAGCCCTACCACCACTGTGTGGTTGAGCTTGGGTTAGCCTACTGGAGGATTTAAGACCATCCAGCTGAGGCCATCCCGTAACAGGCAGCTCCAGCCAACCCAGCGGCTGACTATGGATGCGTGGGTTAGCCCAGCTGAGCCAACACCAGACTGATGCCCACTGCTAGATAAGTGTTTATTGTTTTATACCACTTAAGTGTTGGGTGGTATGTCACATGCAAAAGCTAACTGATTTAAACAGAAAAGGGGTTTATTAAAATGTTGTTCTTAACTAGATGGTGCCCGGCCACAACCGATGACTGCCCTGACAGGGAACACAACAGAAAACTCCTGAGGGAGCAGGAGAACAGTGGGATGCAGACCCCAAATTCTCATAAAAAGACCAGACTTAATGGTTTGACTGAGACTAGAGGAATCCCGGTGGTCATGGTCCCCAACCCTTCTGTTTGCCCAGGACAGGAACCATTCCCGAAGGCTACTCATCAGACATGGAAGGGACTGGACGATGGGTTGGAGAGAGATGCTGATGAAGAGTGAGCTACTTGTATCAGGTGGACACTTGAGACTGTATTGGCATCTCCTGTCTGGAGGGGAGATGGGAGGGTAGAGAGGGTTAAAAAAAAAGAAACTGGCAAAAAGGTCATGAAAGAAGAGACTGGAAGAAGGGAGCGGGCTGACTCATTAGCGGGAGAGTAAATGGGAGTATGTAGTAAGGTGTATATAAGCTTATATGTGACAGACTCACTTGATTTGTAACTTTCACTTAAAGCACAATAATAAGTATTAAAAAAACAAAAAAACTTTGTCTTGAATTGTAAACAAAAAAAAAAAATGTTGTTCTTAGTTGCCATTGAGTAACACTTGGTGGCCCCATGTGTGCAGAGTAGAACCTCCGGGTGGGTTCAAACAGCCAACCTTTCAGCTAATAGTTGAGCACTTAGCCATTTGCACCACCCAGGGACTCCATTAAAAGGTTGTATTCCCTGAAAACCCTGGTGGTGTAGTGATTAAGAGCTAAGGCTACTTACCAAAATCGGCAGTTTGAATCCACCAGCTGGTCCTTGGAAACTGTATGGGGCAATTCTACTCTGTCCTATAGGGTTGCTATGAGTCGGGATCCACTCGAAGGCAGTGGGTGTGGTTTTGGAAACCCTGGGGGGTAGTGGTTAAGAGCCACATCTGCTAACTCAGACGTCAGCAGTTCAACTCCACCAGGCACTCCTTGAAAACTCGATGGGGTAGTTCTACTCTGTCCTATGGGGTCGCTATGAATCAGAATCGACTCAACAGCACTGGGTTTTTTGTTTGAATTCCCTGAAAGGCTTGTGCACTGTAAGGCTTAGAGTTTATGCCCAGAATCACACCACAGAAGTGGCCTGGCAAAAACACCATTATGTCTGCCACTGTGGACACAAACATTGCAGCTATACCCCAACCCTGGACTCTGCCCACTGTCACCAGGACCACCATCCTTAAGAGGACGGATGGAACAGTTAATGCTGTCAACTGTCCCCAGAATTGAGTCACATGTAGGGGAGATATTCAACAAAATATTTAACAGACACAAGGGCCAGGGCACTGGGCGAACAAAGCAGGAGGCCTAGAGCCAGGGTCCTGTGGGTCCCCAGTTAGCTAGACATTAACCCTTTAGACGCTGGTGCATCGGGGTGTTCAGAACAAGAGTCCTGGGGCAGGGGAGAGAGAAGGTGAGCAACATCTATTTACCAACCAGTGCAGAAGCATTTCAATGTTTTAGCAACTAGTAGTACTATACCAGGAGCCCTGGTGGCACAACAGTTCAGTGATCGGCAGCCAACCAAAAGGTCAGCAGTTCAAACCCACTCAGTAGCTCTACAGAAGAAAAGCCTGAAAATCTGCCCCCTAATAAAGATTACAGCCTAGAAAGTCCTATTGGACGGTCCTTCTTGATCACATGGGGTTGCCGTGAGTCGAAATCAATCCTGGGCGAAGTGCCCAGAATTCGATACATGCTTGTTTAGAGTAATGAAGATGCACCCCACCCCCCACTTTAGTGAGCCGGTGTTAGGGTCACCTTTTCTGAGCACACAGTCATTCAGCAGGTGAACAAATGAATACAATCGAGATGATGCCAGCAGATTCCCGCCCAGGCTGCTCACTCCAGATATAGTGCCCTATTAGGCTGATGCACGTTGGGCTGAAGAAGGACAGGGAGATTAAGAAGCTGACAGCTCTGTTGTGCCTGGCTGAACCTCTGTTCCAGGTGTTAAGTTTGGGACTGTTGCACCGTAGGGAGTACGACCACCATGGGGAATACAGGCTACCACGACCCATGACATGGTGCTGTAGGTGAGTCACTGGACCTCGGCTTTCAGAGTTATCTAACTAGGAATCTGGACTGAATGATGGGGAAGACCTCTTTTAAGATTAAAAAACCCATTGCCATTGAGTCAATTCCAACTCATAGCGACCTCATAGGACAGAGTAAAACTGCCCCACAGGGTTCCAAGGAGCAGCTGGTGGATTTGAACTGCCGACCTTTTGGTTAGCAGCCAAGCTATTAACCACTGCGCCACCAGAGCCCCCTTCTAAGATTGAAGAATCCAATATTCATTCGAAAATTTCCGTTCAAGAGAAAAGAAGTGAGATCAGGAATAGTAAGGTAGCAACTAACCATAAAAGAAAATCAAATTGAACTAAAGTAGCGGTAGCACCATGGATCTCCTTTTGTCCTTAGTAATTTGTTCCCGAGGCTGCTCTCATATAAAAATCAGGCCTCAGAGTTTCAGGATAATCTGAGGAAAAGCAAGAAACAAGGACGATTATTTCCCGTCTGTCTTTATAGCTGGGGTTAGGGTCACCTTTTCTGAGCATATGGCCATTTGACAGGTGAACAGAAAAATAAATCCTCAAAAATCCTCGAGAATCAAAGCATTTCCAAACTCTCTACCCCAGTTGAAAAAAAAAAGTTCATGTCTGCATTTTTTTTCTCTGAAACATGAGAGAGAATGTTTAATTTCTTTCTCTTCATCTTGACACTTTCACTTCCTTTGTTGCAAGGCGAGGTGGCCGCCAGACTGGGGTGGAAGAGGTTAGCTCTTCCTACAGCTTTCTGACTCTCCAGTCTCCAAGCCGACCCTATACTGAGTTTCTCTCCAAGATGATTGGATTGCTGTATCCAGCGATGTTAAGGTAAGCGAATGCTCTAGTAGATTATCTATGTTGCCTTGCCCATAAAAATATTTATACGCTTTACTTCGTGATTTGTGAACACTCAGTAAATTGCTTTGGCCATAGCTGCCTCAAGGTTTAATGAGTTAACATCTCCTTTTCCATTTTCAATCTCCACACTAGAGTGTTCTGGTTACATTGCCTTCTCACCGATGAGGCATAGAGATTACTCAGCAGAAGACTGAACCCCGGCTTCAAAGGATAAGGTGTATCTCCCACTCACTAGAAGTTCTTCTCATTTCTTGGGGCCAACAACACTGCTTCTTTCTTCGGCCCTTTTACATCTCCTGTGATTTTCTAACTTCATACTCTCCTTTTCTTACCCTTGGAGAGAAACATAAAGAGTTTTCTGGAACCAAAGACATCTCTATTTCCTCTGGGTATTTTAAATTTTAGTTATTTCCTTTTTTGAATCAGCTCCTACAGAAATGTATTTGCTGGTCGTTAGGTGCCATTGAGTAGATTTCAATTCATAGTGGCCCCATGTGGAAAAGGGACTGCTCCCACAGGGTTTCCTAGGCTGGTATCTTTATAGGAGCAGATCTCGAGGTCTTTCTTCTGCAGAGCCACTAGGTGGGTTTGAACCACCAACCTTTCAATTAGCAGCCTAATGCTTCCCCATTGAGCCACCAGAGTTTCTTGAATTTTCTAGGAGGTGATACTAATCAAGTTAGTTTATTTGAAAGTAGACAGTTTTCTCTCAGCACAATGATGGGCTCTACTGGGGACACAGAAGGGCCTACAGCATAATTGTTATCCTCAAAGATTGTAAACTAATTGGGAGACAAGAGTAACACTCATCTATCCATCCATACGTTCATTCACTCATTTATATGTTCAATACACAATTATTGAGTATCAGTTGTACACTGGGTATTTGGAAAACAATGTAAGTGGTTTCCAAGCCCTGAGCTCTGACCCCCAGTGCAGGGGTTGGGGAACAGAGTTATGGCAAAACAGTCACAAATCCACATATACCACAAGCATTGTCCATAAACTCATTCTTATATGCATGCAATCACTTGACAAATATTTACTGAGCGTCCACAGCATGCCTGGTGGAATAATGTCTCAAACATACTTCTGTAATAGTAAGCTAAAGCAGGGCTCGTATCAATACCAGGGGTTTGGGGGCGAGCAGCGAGGAGTCCAACAGCAAGGAAATCAGAGAGGTCTCCAAAGAGCATAGATGGTACCAATATATTTTACAACCAACCTTTCCATTAGTCTGTAATGCACAAAAATCCTCTCTTTTAAAATAATTTAATGATAAAATAAATTATTTGGATAATTATCATATATTATAGATGATCAATACATAAATAGTTAGACATCCAAATCTCAGCCTCCTTGAGCAATCTTGATGTTTCAGCTCCATTTCTGCAGCTTAGGTTTTTCTGGATCCAAAGCTAAATATGTGCCAATTCTCTGTGTTCCTTGTTCTTTATACTTTCGAAGTGCTCTTTCCCTAAACATTGTTCGACTAAACATCACTAAAGCTATGAGAGATGGACAGAACAGGAATCCTTATCCCCACCCCATAGATGAAGTTAGGATGCAGTTGCAAAATGGGCAAGGGTTAGCTAGGCAAAAATGGTCAGAAGAATGCCTGGGGTCACAGGGACCCTAATGATTTATGACTAAATATAAAATGATCCTGGGACATATAATCTGGATTTAGGAAGAAGGAGGTAAGTTAGAATCTCATTCTTCTTCTGGCCGTTATTGGAGATCTCATAAGGCTACCACACTTATTTTAAGTACTCATCTCTTAAACTTGAAATACAGACATTTTAGAAGGACCTGGGGAGGCGGTGGGGGGGGACAGGAATTTGAAAGAATAGAAAATAAAATTTAGAAAGGAAAGTCCAAGAAGCAGAATGATGCATGGCAGAAAAACTTAGGGGCAGCTGAGTGAGGCGTGAATTGACTGAATTGGAGTCGACAACCAGTCATTTCAGTTAACTGTACTTTCACGAAGCAATGATTCATGTGACCCCGAAAAATTCTGAAAATTTATTCTGTCAGATCTCTTTTTAGGTGACGGAATATTTAAGTGAGAGACAGCATTGTCAAAAGAATGGGCTTGAGTTCAGATTCTGCCTTCAGCTCATATTCACCATTGGGCAACTACTTAATCTCTCCAACCTTTCATTTTTTCCATCTCTAAGCTGAGCATAGTAAAATTTCCCTTGTACGGTTGTCTCAAAGATCAGTGACGCTCTTTGCAGAGCACCTAATAAGGTTTCCAGGACAGAGCAGAGACTCAATCAGAGGTAGCGGCTGTTGGTTTGGGTGGTGGTGGTGATGGTAGTGGTAGTTAGCATTAATCTCATGCCCTGAGCACTAGACTTAGAGTCAAAAGACCTTGGCCTGTCCTTTTTTTAAAAGAAGGATCTTATAAGGTTAGGGTTCCATGAAAAACACTTTGGGAAATGTCCTGTAAGAAAAAGGAAGATGATACTGATGAAGAATGAGCTTCTTGGATCAAGTAGACACATGAGACTATGTTGGCATCTCCTGTCTGGAGGGGAGATGAGAAGGCAGATAGAGGTCAGAAGCTGGCCGAATGGACACGAAAATAGAGAGGGAGGGAAGGAGGGTGCTGTCTCATTTAAAAAAAAATTTAGGGGGAGACAAATTAGGAATATATAGCAAGGTGTATATAAATTTTTTTGTATGACAGACTGACTTGATTTGTAAACTTTCACTTAAAGCACAATAAAAATCAATAATATTAAAAAAAAAAAAGTAATTTCCATGAACTGCATGAGTTGTTGGTGAAAAGACTAAAGGAAAGCTCAATATTGTATGAGATGTTCTGTATAGTAAAGAAAAGAATAATGATGTTTTTCTCTTTAAAAGAAAAAGTAAAAGACCTTGGCTTGGTTCTTGACTCTTCCATTTAGTGACTATGAGATATTGTTGAAAGGATTTAGACTCATTCTTCCAGGATCTCTTCGCATGTAAAAATGAGTATAACTTCCCTTCCCATTTTTATTTTGAGTTTCAAATGTAATAATACCAAATAAACCAAACCCATTGCTATCAAGTCGATTCCAACTCATAGCAACCCTGCAGGACAGAGTAGAACTGCCGCATAGGGTTTCCAAGAAGTGACTGGTAGATTCGTACTGCCAACCTTTTGGTTAGCAGCCAAACTCTTAACCACTGTGCCACCAGGGCTCCTCAAATGTAATGGTGAAATATTAATGTGAAATATTTCTTAAATATAATTACCACATAAAAATGAAATATCATTGCTACTAAGTCTTTGAAAACGAATCATCTTAGTTCAAACATAGATATGTCATTGCGTGTGTAAGTCATCGATGTAATAGTATAACCAGTTGCTTTCAACTTGACTCCAAATCGCGGTGACCCCACATGGGTCAGCGTAGAACTGTACTCCATAGGGTTTTCAATGGCTGATTTTTTGGAAATAGATCACCAGGTCTTTCTTCCAAGGCACCTCTGGGTGGACATGAACTGCCAACCTTTTATTCAGCAGCCAAGTGTGTTAACCCTTTGCACCATCCAGAGACTTGTAATAGGAATGTTGTTGTTGTTAGTTTCCATCAAGTTGATTCCAGAAGTCTGCAGAGTAGAACTGTTCCATAGGGTTTTCAAGTCTGTGAACTTTCGAAAGCAGATAACCAGGGCTGTCCTCCGAGGTGCCTCTGGGTGCGTTTGAACCGCCAACCTCACAGCTAGTAATCGTCCAGCACTTAACTGTTTGCGCCATCCAGGGACTCCTATAATAGGGATACAGGGTAGAATTCTATCAATCTTTTCAGAAATCTGAAGGATAACAACAACTGAAAGAAAAAAAAAAAGATCTCAAATTGCAAGAAGAAATGTATAGCTAGCATAAAAGAAATATTCTCAGTTTTAAGGATGAGAAAACATTTGAAGAGGTTTGTAACAGTCATGTCCACAACTGGAACGGTGTCAGAAAGACTCAGCCGTCATCTGTCCTGGGTAGTGAATCAGAGAATCGGAGAGCCTTAAAGCCCAGCAGGGACCAGAGAGAACATTCAAGCCCCTTGCTTGACAGAAGAGGAAACTGAGGCCCAGGGAAATGAAGTCACTTAATCACAAGGACACCCAGCGTGAGGGGGCCAGGCTCAAGCCTGCCATCTGCCTCCTGCCTGGGGCAAGCTCAGGGATTTCCATGACTATGCTATTAACTTCTGTTCTAACGTATATATACATTGGCTTTAAAATCTCTGCACCTGGCAAACGGGAGGGACTTGAGAGCAAATCCAGAAGGCGAGTGCTAAACCAGAGGCTAAAACTGCCCCAGAATGTTTCCATGTAGGGCTGGAGGGCAGTGAAGGGCTGGAAATCAACATCCTGAAGTTCTTCCATCCTTATGCATTCATGATATCATCCAGAAAACATTTAAACAACATCGATGGAACTAAATGTCGTGCCAGGTGGTGGCCTGTGATATATATACAGGCAGCCCCTGACTCACAAAGGAAGACTACAGAGGTCCCACACATACAGGCAGCTGCCGCTATCCTCCCGCCCCTACCACCCTGCAGCTGCCATGGGCTGTGTGAAAAAAATTAAAAAAAAAGAAAAGGGAAAAGAAAAAAACTTGGACCACTTGCAGATTCGGTGAGTTCAGAGGGCCAAGGACAGGAAGAAGCTGTGGAAACAGGAATCACATGAGGGAATGGACTCTCAGGAGAAGTTTTCAGCCACGCATTAACTTACAGGGTCACCCTCTCTCTTTGTCCTGAAAAATCTCCCAGAATGACTAGGCCTTCCCTCCATACTGCCAGAAATTGTATCAATGTCATATTCTTGCCTCAAATCCATTTTGGAAGCAGGAAAGCAGAGAATACATAATAAATTATTAATTTACCATTAGAAACCTCTTTCAAGCATCACGGTTCTTTATAGTCAACAACACGAGAACCTACCTCGTAGGCTGTTGTTGTGAAGATACAGTGAATCAATAAATAAAAAGACCTTAAAATGGCACCTACTGTGTAACACTGATAAGCATTATAGAAGTATTAGCTCTCCTTATTACTGCCTTTATGCCCATTATATAGATGAGAGAACTTAGAGAAATTAGATTACTCTCTATAGGCCATATACATCAGAGGTAGAACCAGGAATCAAATCCAGGTCTATCTGTTTCCCGGTCTCATGATCTTAACCGCTGTGCTATAGTCACATGCTAATGGAATATTAGGGGCAGTCATTCACAAATTGGAAACCCTGGTGGCATAGTGGTTAAGTGCTAGGACTGCTAACCAAGAGATCAGCAGTTCGAATCCGCCAGGCTCTCCATGAAACTCTGTGGGGCAGCTCTCCTCTGTCCTATAGGGTTGCTATGAGTCGGAATTGACTCAAGGGCACTAGGTTTGGTTTTTTTGGTTTATTCACAAATTGCTGTTGTTGTTAGCCCCTAACTCGTGGTGTCCCCATGCACCACAGAACAAAATGCTTCCTGGTCCTGTGCCATCTTCGAATTGAACCATTGTGATCCATAAGGTTTTCATTGTTGATTTTTGGAAATAGATTGCCAGGCCTTTCTTCTTAGTCTGTCTTAGTCAAAAGCTTCGCTGAAACCTCTTCAGCATCACAGCAACAGAGAAGCCTCCACTGACAGGTGGGTGGTGGCTGTACAGGAGGTTCGTTGGCCTCAATCAAACCTTGGTCTCCCACACGGAAGGCAGGAATTCCACCACTGAAGCACCAATGTCCCCCTTCAGCCAAACTAATTTGATCAGGTTATTTTCCTACCGATAATCAACTGAGCTCAGCTGCAGTAACAAAAGAGAAGTTCTGACCAGGGAAGAAGACAGGTAAGTTTGGGGAAAGAGAAGAGAGCGCCTGGATGTATGATCACATCAGAATCAGTATGAGACTTTAGATGTCAATGCCTGTAGGTGGAACAGGTAGGAAAAAGTGCAGTTTGGAGGGAACAAAAGACAAGTATGGCCTATGTGAAATTTCATCTTTATCTGATCCTGTTGTTGCTGTTAGTTGCATCAAGTCCATTACGGCTTATGGTGATCCCACGTGTACAGAGAAGAACTGCTCCAAGGGTTTCCAAGGCTGTGATCTTTTGGAAGGAGATCACCAGGACGTTCTTCCGAAGCACTGCTGGGTGGGTTCGAACTGCCAACCTTTCATTTAGTCATTGAATGCTTAACTGTTTGTGCCACCCAGGAACTGATCCTACACCCAGGAAATGGGGAGGAAGATTTCATTTTTTCCTCCTACCCCTTGTCCCATCCACAGTTCCAGATAACTTATTAGTACTCTTGGTAGGCCTCAAGATAGATTCAATAAACTTTTGTGGGCTGGTGGGAAACCTAACCCTTCCACTAGCATATGTAATGCAATTCTTTGGGGAAATGCATGCTGAGTTCCAGTCAAATGACTTGGAATTTAATCCACCGTGTATATACTCATGCCTCGATGGGAGGCACTGTGTTAGATACTGGGGATATCAAAATAAGTAAGGCAAGGTCCCTGCTTCTGAGCAGCCCAGAGCCCTGTGGAGCAGAAAGATGTGTAAAGTAACAAAAGACAACATGATGGGTGCAATAGCAAGGTGCGTACAAAGGGCCACAGAGAGAGCTGGGGAAGGAGATGGGGAAATTGCTTTTAAATGAACTTTTGGAATCTAACCCCTCTGCATGTTGGGAATTGCATGCAATACGTTAGAAGTTACTGGAAGGACATACCATTTAGAACTGAATGAACTCATTCTTCAGCAGGACGCTTGCCTGCTTTTTTCCTGGCAAGTGGTGGTATCAATACCTGTGGTTTTGGGCTGTTTTTTCCCCAAGAGGTTAGAGAGAAAAGGTTATATGAATTCTGAACTCAAAATGCTCCGGTTTGAATCTGGTTGTCACTCACTAACTAGTGATATGACTGACTTACCACTCTGCATCTCAGTTTCCTTGTCTGTAAAATGGGGCTTCTTATAGAGGACTAAAAGAGCTATCTAATGCATGCAATGTGCTTAGCACAGTGTCTGACATGGGGTAAACTTCTCATTTAAATTTGGCTATTCTTAACTGGATGGTAAGGTAGGAATCACTGGCTTCCAATAATTCCACACACACGGTGAGGTTTTTAAAATTTTAATAGCGTATACTTATCTTCAAATATCATTGTTATAGTGTTGGAGCCCTGGTGGCTCAGTGGTTAAGTGTTCAGCTGCCAACGTAAAGGTTGGTAGTTCAGATCCACTAGCCACACCTTGGCAGCTCTGCCCTGTCCTACAGGGTTGCTATGAGTTGGGACAGACTCGATGGCTACCGGTTTGGTTTTTAGTGGGTTTTTTGTTGTTGTTGTCGATATGTTGTTAGTTGTTATCAAGTCGATCCTGACTCGTGGTGACCTCACGTGTACAAAGTAGAGCAACTCCATAGGGTTTTCAAGGCTGTGGCCTTCTGGAAGAAGATTGCAAGTCCTGTCTTCTGAGGTGCCTGTGGGTGGGTTCAAACCATCAACCCTTCGACTAGTAGCTAAGCATTTAACCTACTGTGAAACCCAGGGGCTCCCTTTCAAATATTAGAAAAATATATATCAAACCCTTGATTTCATAGCTATTATCAATTAGGATTATTGCCACAAGTTGGAATCTACTTACCAGCAACTAACAATAACAATTGCTTAGAATTCTTAAAAAAAAAAAAAAAAATTAGAAAGTGAATTAACGTAAAGAAAACTATTAAATAAATAATACTCTGATGGTAAAAGAACGTGGGAAAAATCGTGACAAAGATTAGGAAATGCGGCAAGTGATGGTCTCTCACATGTCTTTTCTCGCTGTAATAAAATTCAGAACCTTCACCTTTGACTCTGAAGTAAAAGAGCTATTTTCTAATGCCTGCACTAAAGGGGACCTACATCTGAACTGCAGAAAAGAACGCCTCTACAGGCCCAAGGTTTCTTGGCCCTGATTTCAATCCTGGTGGAAAACTCCCTGAAGCCAGCGACAGCTGAGCTCCTCACCGCCTGGAATTCAGATGCTCAGAGGAAGAAAATTAGACCCTGAGCTTCTGGGGAGGCCTGAGCAGCGTGGATGCACACAAAGGCCAGAGAGTCAGGCTGCCACCTGTTGGCCTCAGCTCCCAGAGCTGGGGCGGTGGAAGGGGGTGGGGTTGAGTTTCGGGGAGGCCACGAGGAGGAGATGTGGAAAGGGAGCAGAAAGACAGGCCTGCGTGGTCTCACACCCGGCCTTCCCCCACGTTGCAGCAAGGTCTCTGGGGCACCCAGTCACCTTTACCCCTTTTTGTAAAAACAGCCTCCAGGAAAGTCCCTCTGTCTAACACTCCCAGCAGTTGGCCTTTGAAGCTACCAAAATGGTCATGCCTGGTCAGGATTTCCCTGGGATCAGTGTTCCCACCCAGGCTTCTCCTGAATCTGCAATGTCACCCCACTGACAGGCTTGCCTCAGGCAAATGGAGTGTGCAAAAGACACACAGTAAACAGGAAGTCTATTTGCTAGGGCCTTTAAAGATGTCTGTTAATTAGGAGTTCCAGGATGGCACAAATGGTTAAGTGCTTGGTTGCTAACCAAATGGCTGAAGGTTTGAATCCACCCGAGGTACCTCAGAAGAAAGTCCTGGCAATCTACCTCTGAAAGACCATGGCCACTGAAAATCTATGGAGTAGTTCTACTCTGACACACATGGGGCGGTCATGAGTCAGAATCAACTTGACAGCAACTGGTTTGTTTGGTTTTTGTGATGTCCGTTAAGCAGAGGTTTACCTAAGTCCACTGATGCGTCCACTGCTCTGTTACACCTCCCATGGAAATGCCCCCACCCCACCTGAGCATCCTCACCTTCTCTTCACCAGCCTGATCACAGGGTCTTCATTCCCCCTAACATGGAAGTGATAAACCACCCTGTGGGGCCCACTCTGGGATAAGGAAGGTACAGAGGAAAGAGCACCCATTGATTCAGGTACAAGGACTTTCAGGTAAATTCCTTCACTGAACCTCAAGAATAGGGTTGCCATGTTTTGATCAAAGACTCAATAGATGGCTCCTGATCAAAAGGAGGAAAAATATAGAACAGAACATCAAATTCCTGTGGAAACCAAACTTACTGGATCCATTGAGACTGGGGGAACCCCAAATTTATTGCCCTGAAATAATCTTTTAATGTTGAACTGAAACTAACCCATGAAGTCATCTGTAAACAAAACAACAGTTTGTTTCAATTAATAAAGAATGTTGGCCTTGAACACCGTGCACTTTTAAAGAACTATCTGTGTGAGATCAAACTGACAACAGTTGCTCTAAAGTACTGACGAGAATTTTAAGGGGCACAGAGAGTAAAAGTCCATGGTGGGGAAACAATATGGATAGAGACAGTGAGAATGCCGACGCAATGTGATGGATGTAACCAATGGCATTGACCTGTCCGTGTAGAAACTGTTGAATTAGTGTACGTTTTGTTGTGCAAGTTTTCACCAAACATTAAAAAATTTTTTTTTTAAATAGGATTGCCAGATAAAATGCAAACGTCCAGTTAAATTTTGGACAGCAGTTAAACAATAAAATTTTTTAGTATTAACAATGTCTTAAATATTGCATGAGATTTTTTTTTTTAATTATTTATTGTTTATCAGAAATGTAAACCTGACTACATGCCCTGTAATTTAATTTGCTAAATCTGGTAACCCTATTATTCTTATTCAAAAGGTGGAGAAAATGAGACTTAGGGAGATTAAGTAACCTGTCCTAAGCCATAGTGCTGGTTCTCCAACACAACACAGGGTTCCAAGCTTAAGCTAAAGGGATAAATTAATGATAATGGTAGAAACTGAGGCATTGTCTCCGGAGCCTGGAGGGACTCTAGGCTGTCTCGCTCCTGAAGTAAATAATCACTCGTTGAACTGTTGGTGGGTGTAATTGAATTGAACTGTCACCATACTCAGTAGCAAAAAGACTCTGCTCCTGTCCTCTAAACATTCTTAAGAAAAGATTTCTTCCTCACTCCCAGCTCAAGTTTCCCTTCAACACTACCTTTCAGCAGCGGGAGGGAGCACTTTACCCCACATGAATAGAAATTGGTAAATGAACTCATGGGACATGGTTCCAAGCAAAGCTTTGAGTCGCATTACATCCATTTAACAGATGGAGGAAACCCACAGGACTGGAGAGATTGGCTGGCCCAGGGAGTAAACCAGGCCTTTCTTGGCCTGACAACCTTCAAAGCTCAGGGTGTACAGCCCAGTCACCTTGCTTGAACCAGAACTTGAAGCTCTCTGTCTGCACTTGCGTTGTCATTGTTTTATGGGAGCAGAGGCTGTGGTGATGAGAAAAGGGAAGTGAAGTCTTACGGAGAGCACCCTTTCTTGCCTGAAGGTGGAATGAATCCATAGATGTGAAGTTCCCTTTGGTCTGCTTTCCTTCATAGATTTGTGAATCTCCATGAATTCGCCCATGGAGTTCCTGGGTGGTGCAAAGGGTTAACACTCCAGGCTGCTAACGGAAAGGTTGGGGGTTCAAGTCCACCCAGGGGCACCTCAGAAGAAAGCCCTGGAGATCGACGTCCAAAACATCAGTCATTGAAAGCTCTGTGGTGCACAGTTCTACTCTGGCACGTAGTTGTCTGCTCTGCCTACGAGAATCTGAACTGGGTGCGTGCAATTCGCAGACATCCACAAACTGTACTTGAAGACAGAGAACAAACACCCTTGAGAACCAGACTTCTCCATCCCCAACTGCCTCAGCCTCCAGGCCCTGAGTGAAATTGCTGTGGTCCTGTGCAGAAGGAAATATCTTATCCCCCTCATCTTCAATTCTGACTTTTTCCTCCAGGTCTTCACTGCAGGGACCAAGGAAGGGTGGAGAGTAGTGAGGACCAAGGAAAACGGTAACTAGTTGCTATTCAACTCATAGCAAGCCCATACCTGTCGGAATAGAACTGTGCTCCTCAGGGTTGTCAATGGCTGATTTTTTGGAAATAGATGGCCAGGCCTTTCTTCTGAGGTGCCTCTGGGTAGACTCAACTTTCAACTTTTTGACTAGCAGCTGAGTGCCTTAACTATTTGTACCACCCAGGGACTCCAAAGGAGAATATTATCTAAAGACAATATGGATCCAAATCTGCCACCACTGGGACAGTCAGCTACCTTATCATCATTTTAGTTTATTCAAGTAATAAATGCTATTATAGAAGAGTTTTAAAATGCTGAAAAGTATAAAAGAAGCAATAAAAACTAGTCAAAATCCTATCAGGCAGAGATTATAACCTCTCCTAAAATTGTGGTGTATTTCCCAAGTGTCTCTGTACATATCATGGCCATAGTTGGCCTCATACTTTATACATGACTTCGTATTCCACTTTTTTCCACCTAACAAATCATAAACACTTCCCTATATCATTAAAGGCTCTTCAAAGAAACTTTATGGCTTAAATGAATCTTCAATGGATGCATAAAAAATGGCCACAATTTATTTAGCTATTCTCTTTCCAGTATTTTCCCTAATAGAAATAGCACATCAGTAAACTCCTTCTTCACACACATTTTTATGAGACCCTCGCCACCTGTCCCCTCATGTCTAGAATCTAATATAAAATGGCACCTGCTCTGACCCAAAGGTATGTGTTTTATCATGTTTTCTGTTTTACCACACTCTGCCAAGAACACTGAGGCATTGGTGGTTCAGTGGTAAAACTCAACACTCCCACCCCTACCTTGCTGAGGGAGACCTGGGTTCAGTTCCAGACCAAAACACCTCATGGTGCAGCTACCACGCCGTCTGCCGGTGGAGGCTTGTGTGTGGTTATCATGCTGAATTTGCTTCAGTGGAGCTTCCAGATTAAGATAGACTAGGAAGAAAGGCCTGGTGATTTACTTCTGAAAATCAGCCAGTAAAAACCCTATGGATCACAAAAGTCTGCTCTGAAACTGATTGTGAGAATGGCGGAGGACTGGGCAGCATCCTGTTCGGTTGTGCATGGGGTCACTATGAGTCAGGAGCCAACTGAACAACAGCTAACAACAACAAAGAGGGTTATGTCTTCCAGAGACCCCACCAACTGAACCAGCATGCGTACCACTGGGGCTGATTATAGAATGAGCATGCAGTGGTCCCATGCCAAATGGAAGGGCTTCTACACAGCAGGAAATCTCAGCCCCCATTAGATGCAGGCCCTAGTTCATGAAAGAGAGACACACACACAAAATCCCAAGAACAATTTTCAAAGAAACCACCACAGGATGTAATTCCGCTGGGAACATGACGATAAAAGTCTTCAGAACTGTGCTGTTTGGTATTTTTAAAGAACCATTGCTGGCTGATTTAGTTAATGATAATGTTGGGCTCCAAATTTCCTCCAAGAGGGAGTTTTAAGTGTTCTCAACTTGGACAAGGCTGGCTTAAAAATAAACAAATAAGTTATATAAGTCCAAATTTTGGAGGATCAGGTTTAGGAAGTCAAGGCCTGGGTGTAGGATTAGAGGGGCCGCCTCCCATCTTGTGGTTGGGCTCACGTGCATTCTGCAGGGTGTATGCAGGGTGAGGCAGCAAGGGAACCTGCCAGCTGTCCCTGAAATCCAGCTTCTAATTTGGAGCACCAACACCCATCAGGGACCCACGCAGTCCACTCTATGGCGCCTCCTTAGAAGATACTTCTGGGGCTTAGAAGACAGGGAAGAGAAATAAAAAACAAGCACAACCACTGGTGGCTGACAACAGACTCCCTTTCTCTTTTACTTTCTTCCAATTTCAGAAGTTTTGAAAGGTTTAGTGGTGTTATTCAAGAGCTATCATCTTCCTCTTGAGAACAGGCTGCATTTTGATAGGAAGAGAGGTGATTACTGTGTATTGCCTTTTGAAAGCTTTTAAGGCTCCTCTGGAAAGAAAGATGTCAGACCTCCAAAGCTACAAGTGTGGATGACACCTCCCTTTGGGCCCCGACACTGCAAGGAACAGAAGAGGCCCGAGGCTCTGGTGGGGCCCAGAACTCTCCATATGCTTCAAGAATTATGTGAATATGTGAAATGTCACAAAAGATTTCATTCATTCAAGTATTTATGTAGCATAATTATTAAAAGTTTAGTAAGTGGAAAGCATGAAGTCTGTAGATGGTACAAATGGTTAAGGCATTCAGCTGCTAACTGAAAGGTTGGAGGTTCAAGTCTACCCAGAGGGTCCTTGGAAGAAAGGCCTGGCAATCTACTTCTTTGAAAAATCCACCATTGAAAACCCTGTGAAACACAATTCTACTCTGATAAACATGGGGTCTCCATGAATCGGAATCGACTCAGTGGCAACTGATCTGAGGTATTGGTGGCTCAGTGGTAGAATTCTCACCTTCCAGGCAAGAGGCCTAGGTTTGATTTCCAGTCAATACACCTCATGTGCAGCCACCGCCTGGCAGTGGAGGCTTGCATGTTGCTATGATGCTGAACAGATTTCAGCAGAGTTTCCAGACGAGAAAGAAAAGCATGGCAATCTACTTCCAAAAATAAACCAGTGAAAACCCTGTAGATCACAATGATCAGATTTCCAATCAGTCATGAGGGTGGCACAGGACGGGGAAGAATTTCATTCTGTTGTGCACGGGGTCGCCATGGGTTAGGGGCCTATCGATGGCAACCAGCAACAACAAGTGGGAAGCATGGAAATTCTAAAGGTTAAAAAATAAAGCCTTACCTTCAAGTTGCTCATTCTCTCTGAGGCAGGTAGCAGTGTTCACAATTAGCTATAACAAGAAAATACTGCTTGTCCATTAAGAATGACAATGGAGACCAGAGACCTACATGGGCCAGGAATGCAGCATAGAGTCAAGCTTGCCAGGAAGAAGACAAGAGCTGGGGGTTTGGTGACTACCCTTGAAGCAGCCCCTACTCAATTCTAGCCAGTAACTGGCTTCCTGGAACGCAGGCTCCAGTGTACCGAAAGCTTCATTCCAAAGCAGGAGATTTTTATTTGAAGTATCCTGATTGATTTCAATGTTGGCTGAATTTTTTTTAATACTGTGCCAACAACAAAACGAACCTATAGGCTGGATTGGGACAAGTCACCAGTGTGAATCTCCGGCTCAGACTGTATGGTTAGTATTGACATGTATCTACCACGTATGAAGCAGCACTTACAAAGCAGAATGTTTAATATGATCATATTTTTGTTTCAAAACCATGTGTGTTTACACCTAGAAAAAGTATGAAAAGAGATATACTAAAATATTAACATCTGTCCCTGGAACGTGGGAGTATAAATTTTTTTTTCTCTTTGTTTTTTCTGTTTTTTAATGAAATTGTTGCAATGAGCATGCATTACTTCTACAGCCAGAATTTTGAAAAATTCTTTTTTTGTTAAGAGGTTCAAGCGCTTTTAGATTGGTACACATAAAACATTGTGAAAGCCTTAAGAAATGAGAAAAAGACTTAAGTGAGAATAAGAATTCTTGAATGTTAATAAGAAAATGTGAATAATGGGAAATTACAGTGAAAACTGTGAAAGCCAGAACTCAACGGGGCTGCCTGTTTTTCCAGGTCTCAAAAGTTTTCTGCCTTTGACTGGGTGCAGTCTTACCACTTTTCTATCACTTGTTTTTATGGAAAATACTGGAGTTTTCCTTCTCTGACAGGTTTTCACCTTACATAGGTTCTGGCTTTCGAAGGTTTTACTGTAAATTGTGTACATTGGATACTTATGAAGCCTGGGGAAGAGTGACACTCTCTATGGCCTTTACACACATTATCTTACTTATTCTTCTCAACTTAGGTGGACTGCTACTATTGTCATGTTCGTCACACAGAGAGAGAATGAGGCTTAGAGAAGTTAATAACTTGCCCAAGGTCACACAGGTCATAAAAAGCAGAACCAGAATTTAAAACCCAGGTCATCTGCCTCCAGAGGCCATGTGTACACCTTAGGTAAGAGATTACAAGATGCCAATGGGAAGGTCAGGAAGGCAGTGGTATTTGATCTGGGCCTTCAAGGCCAAGTAAGAGTTCAACCTGTAGAAACAGGAAGGAGGTGATCATCAAAGGAATGGAGGTGAGATAATGGGGGTGGAGAGTGGGTTAAAAAAAGAAGTCCTGATGAAGTAAGATAGTGGGCTGGACACAGAGTCACGAAAGTCCTCAGTACTAAATGCCCTGCTAAGGAATGAGACCTATTTGTGGTCACTGTGAACCATGGATGTTTCCAGTGATGGCAGGAGATGGGCGTCACGGTGGCACAGAAAGACCAATGGATTAAGAGTCCAAAGCCCTGAGTTTACATGCTGCCTTCACCACTTATTAGATGGGGACCTTAAACAAGACATTTAAGCATTTTACACCTTTGTTCCTTGCCTACACTGCAGGGTTGTGGTGAGGCTCAAATGAGATAACGGGTGTGAAGTACTTGGTAAACTGTTATTGCCATTTTTAGTTGCCTTTAAGTCAGCTCCCCCACTCACTTGGAGACCCCACGCACAGTGGAAGGAAACATTACCTAGCCCTGTGCCATCCCTCTGATCAGTTGAGGAGCAAACCATTGTGAACCATAGGGTTTTCACTGGCTGATTTTTGGAAGTCGATAGCCATGGCTTTTTTCCTCGTCCACCTTAATCTGGGAACTCCCTTGAAGCCTGTCCAGTGTCAGAGCAACACGCACGCCTCCACTGACAGATGGGTGGTGTCTGCGCCTGAGGTGCACTGACCAGGAATCAAATCTGGGTCTCCTGCCTGGAAGGAGAGAATTCCACCACTGAACCACGACTGCCCCCTTATAAATGATAGGTGCCCTATATAATAAGCAGAAATTAGCATTTTGCAGAGTTTTCCCCAGTACAAAAAGAGCCTAACCATCTCTGCAGTAGGGCCCTAAAAACTTATCCGTGGAAAATGTGTACTTAAGTTTTTTATTGCTAAGGTTTCTCTCCTGAATTTCCAGCAGCTCTTGATCAGTGTAACTCTACATCGGGGGTCCAGTGTGGGAATAAGATCATGTCCAAAGAAACACTGTCCAAATGGCCAAAGAAATTTTTTTAATGTAACCTCTGATTTGCATTTTTTTTATTGTACTTTAGATGAAGGTTTATGGAACAAACTAGTTTCTCATTAAAAGAGTACACATATTGTTTTATGACATTGGTTAACAACCCCATGACATGTCAATACTCTCCCTTCCTTGGGTTCCCTATTACCAGGTTTCCTGTCCCCTCCAGCCTTCTCGCCCTTGCCCCAGAGCTGGTGTGCCCCTTTAGTCTCATTTTGTTTTATGGGCTTATCCAATCTTTGGCTGAAGGATTGATTTCATTACTGAGCTGAAAGTGTATCCAGGGTGATTTGTATTTTTTGAAACAAAATTAAAGAGGATCCAAGTCATAACCGCCTCCCACCCCCCGCCCCCCCGCAGGCAACACTTAAAACTTTTGTTTCTCTCTTCTAAAATTCTCTTATACCCAACACTGCTACTCCATCCCTCATCTTACCCTGAGATCACAAATATTGTCCTCTCTCCTCTCCCCTCCCCTCCCCTCACTCTCCTAAAAAAAAATTTTTTTTTTTTTTTTTTTTACTCTCCTAGCTTTCCATTATTCAATTTTTCCATGCAGGGCAGGGGGACCCCCACGTGTCTGTCACTTTGTCATACTGTGGGGGCTTGCAAGTTGCTGCGATGCTGGAAGCTATGCCACCGGTATTCAGATACCAGCAGGGTCACCCACAGAGGACAGGTATCAGCTGAGCTTCCAGACTAAGACAGACCATGAAGGACCCGGCAGTCTACTTCTGAAAACTATTAGCCAGTGAAAACCTTATGGATAGCAGAGAAACATTGTCTGATATAGTGCTGGAAGATGAGCCCCCCAGGTTGGAAGGCACTCAAAAGATGACTGGGGAAGAGCTGCCTCCTCAAAGTGGAGTCGACCTTAATGACATGGATGGAGTAAAGCTTCCGGGACCTTTATTTGCTGATGTGGCACGACTCAAAATGAGAAGGAACAGCTGAAAACATCCATTAATAATCAGAACCTGGAATGTACGAAGTATGAAACTAGGAAAATTAGAAATAGTCAAAAATGAAATGGAACCCATAAACATCGACATCCTAGGCATTAGTGAGCTGAGATGGACTGGTATTGGCCATTTTGAATCGGAAAATCATATAGTTTACTACGCTGGGAGTGACAGCTCGAAGAGGAGTGGTATGGCATTATCAGCTGCTGCAGTCTGAAATTGCTCGAACATGCAATCAAGATGCATTGATAATTACTGGTGATTTCAACGTGAAAGTCGGAAACAAAGAAGAAGGATCAGTAGTTGGAAGATATGGCCTTGGTGATAGAAATGATGCTGGAGATCAAATGATAGAATTTTGCAAGACCGACGACTGCTTCATGGCAAATACATTCTTTCACCAACATAAACAGTGACTATACACATGGACCTCGCCAGATGGAAATTAAATTGACTACATCTGTGGAAAGAGATGATGGAAAAGCTCAATATCATCGGTCAGAACTAGGCCAGGGGCCGACTGTGGAACAGACCATCAATTGCTCACATGCAAGTTCAAGCTGAAACTAAAGAAAATCAGAGCAAGTCCACGAGAACCAAAATATGGCCTTGATTTATGCCACCTGAATTTAGAGACCTTCTGAAGAACAGATTTGATGCCTTGAACACTGGTGACCGAAGACAGGACGAGTTGTGGAATGACATCAAGGACATCATCCATGAAGAAAGCAAGAGGTCATTGAAAAGACAGGAAAGAAAGAAAAGACCAAGATGGATGTTGGAGGAGACTCTGAAACTTGCTCTCGAAGGTCGAGCACCTAAAGCAAAAGGAAGAATTGATGAAGTAAAAGAACTGAACAGAAGATTTCAAAGGGTGGCTAGAGAAGACAAAGGAAAGTATTATAATGACATGTGCAAAGAGCTGGAGATGGAAAATCAAAAGAGAAGAACTGGTTCAGCATTTCTCAAGCTGAAAGAACTGAAGAAAAAATTCAAGCCTCAAGTTGCAACAGTGAAGGACTCTATGGGGAAAATATTAAATGACACAGGAAGCATCAAAAGAAGATGGAAGGAATACACAGAGTCATTATACCAAAAAGAATTAGTCAATGTTCAACCATTTCAAGAGGTAGCATATGATCAGGAACCCATGGTACTGAAGGAGGAAGTCCAAGCTGATCTGAAGGCATTGGTGAAAAACAAGGCTCCAGAAATTAATGGAATATCAATTGAGATGTTTCAACAAACAGATGCAGCGCTGGAGGTGCTCACTCATCTATGCCAAGAAATATGGAAGACAGCTTCCTGGCCAACTGACTGGAAGAGATCCATATTTATGCCTATTCCCAAGAAAGGAGATCCAACCGAATGTGGAAATTATAGAACAATATCATTAATATCACATGCAAGCAAAATTTTGCTGAAGATCATTCAAAAGCGGCTGCAGCAGTATACTGACAGGGAACTGCCAGAAATTCAGGCTGGTTTCAGAAGAGGACATAGAACCAGGGATATCATTGCTGATGTCAGATGGATCCTGGCTGAAAGCGGAGAATACCAGAAGGATGTTTGCCTGTGTTTTATTGACTATGCAAAGGCATTCGACTGTGTGGATCATAACAAATTATGGATAACATTGGGAAGAATGGGAATTCCAGAACACTTAATTGTGCTCATGAGAAACCTTTATGTAGATCAAGAGGCAGTTGTTTGGACAGAACAAGGAGATACTGATTGGTTTAAAGTCAGGAAAGGTGTGTGTCAGGGTTATATTCTTTCACCATACCTATTCAATCTATCTATATGCTGAGCAAATAATCTGAGAAGCTGGACAATATGAAGAAGAACGGGCATCAGGATTGGAGGAAGACTCATTATCAACCTGCATTATGCAGATGACACAACCTTGCTTGCTGAAAGTGAAGAGGACTTGAAGCACTTTCTAATGAAGATCAAAGACCACAGCCTTAAGTATGAATCGCACCTCAACATAAAGAAAACAAAAATCCTCACAACTGGACCAATGAGCAACATCATGATAAACGGAGAAAAGATTGAAGTTGTCAAGGATTTCATTTTACTTGGATCCACAATGAACAGCCATGGAAGCAACAGTCAAGAAATCAAAAGGCACATTGCATTGGGTAAATCTGCTGCAAAGGATCTCTTTAAAGTATTGAAGAGCAAAGATCTCACCTTGAAGACTAAAGTGCGCCTGACCCAAGCCATGGTATTTTCAATCACATCATATGCATGTGAAAGCTGGACAATGAATAAGGAAGACCAAATGAGAATTGATGCCTTTGAACTGTGGTGTTGGCGAAGAATATTGAATATACCAGTACCATGGACTGCCAAAAAAAAAAAACCCGTTGCCAAAAGAAAGAATAAATCTGTCTTGGAAGAAGCACAACCAGAATGCTCCTTAGAGGCAAGGAAGCCAAGACTGTACTTTGGATATGTTGTCAGGAGGGATCAGTCCCTGGAGAAGGACATCATGCTTGGCAGAGTACAGGGTCAGCGGAAAAGAGGAAGACCCTCAACGAGGTGGACTGACACAGTGGCTGCAACAATGGGCTCAAGCATAACAACGATTGTAAGGATGGCGCAGGACCGGGCAGTGTTTCGTTCTGTTTTGCATGGGGTCTCTGTGCTTCGGAGCCAACTCGACGGCACCTAACAACAACAACAACAGGGCAGGGGACAGGGAAGGGTCAGAACACAGGTTTGGGTTAGTAACTGCCCGTGACACTCAGATGAAGATCTCCAGTACCACTGATACAGCTTTGACGATGTTATTAGTTGCCATCAAGTCAGCTCCAACTCAGGGCAACCTTACGTATAACAGAACGAAACACTGCCCAGTCCCTCACCGTCTTCACAATTGTTGGTACTGTTGAGTCCATTGTTGTGGCTACTGTGTCAATCCATCTCACGGAGGGTTCGCCTCGTCTTCACTGACCCTCCACTTTAGCAAACATGATATCCTTTTCTAGCAAAGGATATACGTTCCTTACACTGGCATTAAAAAAGAAAGGCTGTTGTCCAGTCGATTCCAACTCATGGCTGCCCCTTGTGTGACAGAGTAGAACTGTGTTCCACAGGGTTTTCAGTGGCTGATTTTTTGGAAGTAGATCTCCAGGCCTTTCTTCTGAGGTCCCTCCAGGTTGATTTGAACCTTCAACATTTTGGTTAGCAGCCAAGTGTGTGAACCGTTTGTACCACTATGCTGACATAGCTTTTTTTAATTCTTAAAGTTTGTTTTTCCCGTCAGTTCCATCTCTTGATGCTTCCAACAGCTCAGACAAGTAGAAGAGAATTTAATCCTTAGGGGGTGTGGGGAGGGCTGAGGTTTTGGGAAATTGTTCTAAGAGATTTAAGGCTGGTCAGTGGTTGGGTAGGAACTGGCTGATCCCAACGTTCTTCTTACCAGGATCGTAGCCCACGGTGCTTTTGTCGCCATTCCAGGTGGGGGTGCAGAGGCCAAGTTCAGGATGTGGGGATTGACTCCTATCTCTGAAGCAACCTATATAATATTAAGGACATTGAAAAGTCCCAGAGTTGCCCAAAAGTACATAATAATTTTCCAGATAGCACAGTATTAGATACCAGTCTATCTATAAATCCAGGACTTCTTTTTAGATAGTTAAATATTGGATTTTTGCAGGGGGAGTTTGCTTGTTTTTTGGGGGAGAAGCCCGTAGCTTTAAAGCCTGGTCCTTTTGCAAAGTGGCAAGCTTCCTAAGGTATTTTTCACCCTGAAAGTTCCAGCAATACCTTTTGCCACCCTCTGCCAGTGTCAAAGGGCAAGCTGGATAGAAGGGTTTGGAAGACAGCGGCAGGAGACGGCAGACAAACCGTTTATCTAATCAACAACGACGCTCTCAGGGTAATTTGTTTTCCTCACTGCCCTAAAGGAAACCCTAAGAGCACTTTGCCCACTCCAAACATCTGAAACTGGAGTTACGAGGCCATATGGAGGAGGCCAGGAAAAATCATTTCTTGGGATGGTTGAATGCTTTCTGAGGCGTCTTACTCTGACCTGCAATACTAATTACCCAGCCTTCTCCATCTCAGTCTCAGGCTTCTGAATAAGACATTTATATGATGATTCTCGACTCTAACAGCCAGTGTCAATAAACGGGTCATTGAAACTCTATTTCCATCTGCATCCCAATATTGGAGTGTTAGGATCCCTACGGGCAAACCCAATCCAGTTGTAAACCAGGCAAGTGTTGGGTGTAAAATAGGAACATGGACTGCCAGGGCGTGGTGGAAGGAAAGAAGTCTGATGAGGTACGGACTCAGTACAGAGAAGAGAATCATCCCTTTCTGCTCTCTTTCTTTTAAAAAGAGACATTCCTATAAGAAGACTTAGTTTCACCATTTATTAGCTGTGTGATCTTCAGCAATTTACTTAATCTCTGTGCCTCAGTTTCCTCATATGTAAAATGGGGATCATCACAGTACCTACTTCATATAATTTTTTTCATTATGATAATATACATATGTTTAAAAATATTTACCATTTCAACCTCTTTAGGTGTACAATTTACCCACCACACCACCCACCCACTGCCGTGGATTCGATTCCAACTCAAAGCGACCCTATAGGACAGAGTAGAACTCCCCCCATAGAGTTTCCAAGGAGGACCTGGTGGATTTGAACTGCCGACCTCTTGGTTAGCAGCCATAGCACATAACCGCTATGCTGCCAGGGTTCCCAGGTGTACAGTCAAGTGACATTAATTACATTCACCACGTTGTGCAAGCATCAACAATCCCCATTTCCAGATTTTAACTGAGACTCGGTGCCCCTTAAGGAATCATTCCCCCTCCCCGACCCCGTTTATTTGTGGCTAAAAAAAAAAAAAATTTTTTTTTTTTTTTTAGCCATGAATAAAATTTGGTGTCTATGCATTTGCCTTTTCTAGATAGTTCATATATGTGAAGTCATACAGTATTTGTCCTTTTGTGTCTGGCTTTTTCCACTCCGCATGTTTTCAAGGTCCATCCATGTTGTAGTCTGTCTCAGAGCTTCATTTCTCTTTATGACTGAATAATATCCCATCATATGGACATACCACGTTTTGTTTATCCATTCATCTCTTGATGGACATTTGGGTTGTTTCCACCTCTTGGCTACTCTGAATAGCTCCTAGGGTTTTTATGAGAATTAGAAGAGTTAATACCTGCAAAGCAGTTAGAACACCGCCTCGTACAATTGTTGTTATTAGTTGCTACCGAGTCCACTTCAACTCATGGCGACCCCATGTGTGCAGAGTAGAACTGTTCCATAGGGTTTTCAAGGCTGTAACTTTTCAGAAGCAGATTTCCAAGTCTTTCTTCTGAGGTACCTCTGGGTGGACTCGAACCGCCAACCTTTCAGTTAGTAGTCAAGCACAGTTTGTGCCACCCAGGTACATAGCGAGTGCTATATATGTGTTTGATAAAATAGTCATGTATGACAGACAGAAGTGAGCAAAGTAATCTGAAGAGCGATGTTGGCTGACCTGTGCAATGGCCCTACAGTTCTGACCATTTTTCCTGCTAAGTGAGTCTAATAGGGCACCCTGAGGTCAGGCTGAGCAGTCCTTCTAAGTCCAGAAACGGGCCAGTGAGATGCAGGGGCAAGGCCTGGTCATTTGCTTCCACAAATCTGCTGATGTCCACTCTCAGAAACGGAGTCAGTGGACTTCAAAAATATTTATTCTACCACTCTCTAAAAAAGAATTTTGAAAAACTATACCTCCTCACATGCTTTTAATTTATCCAAACTTAATTTAATTTACTTAAACCTCAATTTACCATGTCTAAGATTAAATAATTACAAAAGATTCCCAATGTTTTATAAAACTTGACATCTGAAAATAAAACAGTCACTATTTTAAATGAATCCCATAGATTTAGCATCCTAGTAACACCTTAGCTGGCATAAGTGATTAAGTGCATGACTACTAACTATAACGTTGGTGGTTCAAAACCATCCAGAGGTACCTTGGAAGTAAGGCCTGGTGATCGACCTCCAAATCCTATGGAGCAGTTCCACCCGGAAACACACGGTGTTGCCATGAGTCAGAATCAATAGGTACTAACAACATCACCCTAGCGATTTGCCAATCGCCATCATCCATTTTTTAAAAATGCGTAAACAAACATTTTTTTGACAGAGATTGTACATTGTTCTTCCGTCTCCTTGAACTGCTCTTTCTGTTTCCCATCCCTCTCAGAAGTTCATCCTCATATATTTTCGTACATAAAAACCTTTCATTGATCACCCTATTGTGCTTCTCTGTACCACATATAGGTGAATATAACATGTTCTCCTAACCATTGAGGCTCTGAAAGTGAAGAAAAAAATTCTTCTGGATTGAAGGATCACAAATTATTAGTACTACATAATTGATCAAAACAAAATAAGTATGTTTTCACTTTTGATATGTAATTATGATACTAAAAGTAATTTTTTAAACGTATCTCACAGAGATGAATGGAGATTTTCCCCCCAACGAGTTAATGGGCTTACCACCAGAAGAAGACGGGGTTTAGAGTTATTTTTATCCCTGCTTTTCTTTTCCTTGGGTGTGAGCACTGAGAACTTTTGTTCACATAAGTAAGTAGATGGAGGGAGGGAGTTTTGTTAAAGCACTGATATTTAATTCTTCCAGCTCATGCTGGATTATATTCCCCAAACACAAAGTAATCCTAAGGGGTCTATCACTTCGATTAGGTCTTCCTCCAGTACTGTTGAAGGAAATAATTGGGAGCCATCTGACTTGAGAAAGTTCTATTTCTCCTTTATTAGTGTCTCATCCTGTGAAGCATCCCAAAAAGTTTTTTAAATAGCTGTCATTTTTACCTATTATCCTTTCACTTAAAGGCACCGTGTTAAATCTTATACAGCCTCAGCAATAATTGAGAAAGTCAAAATATTTACTTCTCTGCATCTTTTATAATAAAATTCTTATTAACGCTTTTATCTTGTTGTCTGCCTTAAATAAAATTTTGTCAGAATCTTGAAGCTGCAGATTTGGCTTATTCAATTTACGAAAAATGTTCCATCGTATGACCTACTTGCCAAGCCAATCAGCCAAATTCGATGTATTGCTTATCATTACGAGTATGGTTTTATCTTTCAATTTAACTAAACCTCTTAATATTCATTTTGAAGAATATTATAAAAACCACTGAGAAATTATGCAATGCATCATATAAAATAGATTACCAAAGAGCAGCCAAGTTTACATTGATGTAGATCTAATATAATGAATTTCGTAATTATAATAAGTACAAAAGCAGGGTAACAGTGCTGTTTCTCATTACTTGATTTGCAATAAAATGACATACTCTGTTGCTAAAATTATAAGCTCTTTATGATGTCAGAAATATGATAAAAGACACGATATCCTTTACTTAAGCTGTGTGACCTATACATCTAACTCTGATGTGTGGCTTTGGGGATAATTACATAAAAGTTATGCTTAAAAATGAAATAGGCAAATGTGTGGAGACCAAAGTTAATTAGTGGTTACCGGGGGAGGAGGGAAGGGTAAAGGGTAAAGAGTTCGTTTATTTAGGAAGCAGTGAGTTTCTGTTTGTGGTAATGGAGGATTTGGCAACTACTATGGTTGATAGTTGTACAACTTGATTAATGTCATTGAGGTCACTAAATCGTACACCTAAAAAATGTTGAATTAAGAGATGTGTTAAATATAGTTTCACAACAATTAAAAAATAGAAAAATAAATGAGAAATAACTTCATTAATTTCATTAACCCTCATGCTCAAACTTTTCTGTTTAATGAAGTTATTTAATCAGAAAAAAAAAAAAACTGTATCGGTATAGAGCAAAAATTAATCAGTCCAGAATGTATCAAATAATGGAGTATTTGTTAATAAGAGCAAGAAAACATACGATTTGATAAAACCCATTATAACTACTTCCTGGAAGAGTACTCACAAAGTCTAAAAGACGTCACCTAAAATTTCTCTCTGCAGGTTTTATCAATGTATCATGGAAATCTTGGTAGTCCCAGAAAATACTGCAGATACATTTGTAAGTGTCAGCATCGTTAATCAGTCTGTATAGTCACAGCTATAATCAGATGCTTTCCTTTCCAGCTAATGACACACCCTAGAGACCAGTATTGTGAATAGCCGAAAAGAATTGCTGGACTTGAAGCATATGGAAACAAGCTACTCTTGGTATTTGCTGCTTTCTTTGCTTTGCTCTTATAGAAACCTCCTCAAGAGCAGGACATTGTCTGACAGTAATACTAGTTTACAAGATATGACAATACCCCCGCCCCTCCATTCTACAATTTATCTTAATTTAGAGCATCCCATCACAGACCAAAATTCCTGAGTTCTAAGGCAAAGCCAGGCCCTTATGGAAAATGTAGAAGAAGGGAAAAGATGTGCCCTAGACAGATTTATGGGGCTTTGATTAGTAAAACATGAGGCTTCCCCTAGATGATAACTATTATGGATGGACCTATGTCCCCCCCCAAAATAGGTGTTGGAATCCTAACCCCAATACCTGTGAATATAACCCTGTTTGGAAATAAGGGTTTCTTTGTTATTTAAGTCATACCCAGTCGGGTGGGTTCTAAATCTAATCACTTCAAGCAGATTAGACACAGAGACACACACACAGGGAAAAGAGATGCCATGTGAGGATCTCCAACAAACTGAGGACCTCCCAGCGTTATCAACAAGGAGGGAAATGACACAGCTGAGACTCTGATTTAGACTTTAGCCTCCAGAACTGTGACAAAATAAATTTCTGTTCTTTAAGACACCCACTGGTGGTATTCCTGTCACAGCAGCACTAGGAAACTAAGACAATGGCTTAAATTTTGCCTGAGTTTGGAGGCTTTCACATCCTGGAGCAATGCACCGTGGTGTGATTTGGAACAGGTGAAGGTGTCTGCCCTTCTTTTGTATAGTGAGAGAAAGGTTATTACAAAAGCTTAGGTAGGAAAGGAGAAACCGCACAAACATGCAGAAAGTGGGCTCTTAAAACTATCCTCACCCAAAGACTTCCTGGACAATCTTCAGCAAGTTTAAAGACCATTCACCTGTTGCTAGGGAGTCAGTTCCAATTCAAGGCCACCCCACGTGTGTCAGAGTAGGACTGTGCTCCATGGGATTTTCAATGGCTGATTTTTCAGAAGTAGATCACCAGCCTTTCTTCCCATGTGCCTCTGGGTGGACTCAAACCTCCAACATTTAGGTTAGCAGCCAAGCACATTAACTATTTGCACCACCCAGGGACTTGCAAAGACCATTAACCAAAAAACCAAACTCATCGCCATCAACTCAGTTATGAGTCATAGCAACCCTATTGGGCAAAGTAGAACTGGGTTTCCAAGACTGTGGTCTTTATGGAAGCAGACTGCCACATCTTTCTCCCAAAGAATGGCTGGTGGGTTTGAGCCGCAGACCTTTTTGTTAGCAACAGAGCACTTAACTGCTGCACCACCGGGGTCCTTTGTGTGTATGTGTGTAGAATCACACAGGATGCGCTCAATTCCTCCAGCATCAAATAGTGACTACATGTGTGGAATGTTGTCTACCAGGGAAGCTCATTAGAGACTCCTCGCCCAAGATTTTATTAGGTGCTGGTCACATAGGAACCCTCTGCTTAGCCCATACCAAAATTCCAGACTTCCAGAAGAAAATCAGGTTCCAGCATTAACCATATTGTTGACATAAACAGTCTAGGGGCAGTGAACCACCCTCTTCAGTTAACTGTTGACTGGGAACAGTCTGGAAGCCAACTTCCCAGATGCCAGTAAAGGCCCAAACTTGCAAGCAGGCCTTGCTAAGAATATCAGTCTCAGGCTTACTATGTTAACACTTTTCTGCGTACTTCCACTCTGACTTCTAACAGCATACATTTGTTTTTCCCATTCTCTAAGTTTTGTAAATGGAGCCATATAGCATGTGTTCATGTCTGGCTTATTTCACTTAACATAATATGGTGATATTCATCCAAGGACCTAACCATGTGGATTTTCTCAATACACACACACACACACACACACACACACACACGCAACACAGATGTTGCCATTAATAATCAAATTCAGCCAAAGGGGAAAAAAAGATTACCTGATACTCATCTGTCAGATAATAATGGCTAATATTTAATGAACACTCACTATGAGCCAGGCATGGTTCAAAGTTATGGACATGTACTAACACATTTGGTCTTCACAGCAACTTTATTAAGTCGGTTGATTTATGTCCCCAAGGTCAGATGAGGAAATGGAGGCCCAGCAGCCCCAGGGCTGGCAGTTGAGAGAAGCAGTGTTCAAACCCAGGCACCTGGCCCAGAGCCCAGGTTTAACCACCCCATACAGTGCCTCACTGGCGCATGAGTCCATTTCTGATTATTTCCATTCCATAATAAGCATGACCACTGTGGTAGCAGAGTAATGGTTCTTCAAAGATAGCCACATGCTAATCCTTGGAACCTGGGAATAAGTTATCTTACATAGTTTCTTAGTCACCTAGTGCTGCCATAACAGAAATACCACAAGTGGATGGCTTTAACAAAGAGAAATTTACTTTCTCACATTCTAGTAGGTTACAAGATCAAATTCAGGGCGTCGGCTCCAGGGGAAGGCTTTCTCTCTCTATTGTCTCTGAAGGAAGGTCCTTGTCCTCAATCTTCTCCTGGTCGAGGACCTTCTCAGGTGCAGGAATCCCATATCCAAAGGACATGCTCTGCTCCTGGTGCTGCTTTCTTGGTGGTATGAGGTCCCCAACTCTCCGCTTGCTTCCCTTTCCTTTTATCTCTTGAGAGATAAAAGGTGGTGCAGGCCACACCCCAGGGAAAATCCTTTTGCATTGGATCAGGAATGTGGCCTGAATGAGGGTGTTACATCCCACCTTAATCCTCTTTAACCACAGGCAGAGATGATGATTTCTAAAACATAGGAAAATCACAAAATGGAGGACAACCTCACATGGCCTAACCAAGTTGACACATATTTTGGGGGGAGACACAATTCAATCCATGATGTGTGGAACAACAGGCTTTGCAGTTACAATTAAGGATCTTGACATGGGAAAGTAGCCTAGATTATCCAGGTGGACCCAACATAATCATAAGATTCCTTGCAAGTGAGAGAAGAAGGCAGGAGGGTTGGAGTTAGAGAAGAGACAATACCAGAAACAGACACCTGAGTGATGCAATCGCTGGCTTTAAAGATGGAGGAGGGGGCCACAAGCCAAGGCATGTGGGCAACCTCTAAAAGCTAGAAAAGTCAAGGAAACAGATTCTCCCCTAGAGCCTCCAGAGGGAACACAGCCCTGCCGATATCTTGATTTTAGTCTAGTCACAACCATTTCAACCTTCTGACCTACAGAACAGTAAAATAATAGATTTGTGTTGTTTTCAGCCACTAAGTCTGTGGTAACCTGTTACCATAGCAATAGGAAACTAATACCACCACCAAAACCCTGATAAAGGCATTGATCAGAGAAGGGTGTGAGCATTCACAAACCACTTTATACAAGCTGATCACAGCAACTTGCTGCCCAGATCAAGTCAGGAAATACATTTGAGAGTGGCTAAGAAGCAACAAACACGTTCTTCCTTCCGTATTGAAAATGAAGGTGCCTCTTGTCTCAGTTTTGGAATAAGTAAAGATTATCCACGGAGGCTCTTTCTCCTTTTTACTTTTACGCAGTTCACTCTGATGGTTCCTTTTATGAAATTTCCCCGTCTTCTTTGTTTCAGTGTCAATTTTTTTATTTGAGGACTTTTCAAAATTTTCCCTTCCTGAACATTTTCCATTGGGTTCAAGCCCTGACTCTGCCATTTAACTTGTGCCAGAACATTGGCATTATTATAATGGCTAGTGTAATAAATCATGTAACTATTACTCTGTGCTTAATGTAAGTGCATGCTATACTCTTACATAATCACAATTGCTGGTCTCGGGTTGTCATCCGACATCTCAGGCTCCTCAAAGCAGCCAGGGTAAGCTTTTTAATCCAGAAATCTGACAACGTCATTTCTGTCCTTAAATTCCTTCCTTATCCCCTATTATGCTCAAAACGAAGAACAGGCAGCTTAGCCTGAGCTCCGGAGCCCCTGAGACCTGGCCCCTGTGCATTGCCTCCCCAGCCTCACCTGGCATTGCTCTCCCACACCTACCACGCTGGTCATTGTTCTAGAACAGAACAAGCCTCTGGTCCCTGCACATTCTGCTTCCTTTACCTAGAGCAGCACTCATTTCTTTTTCCAACTAATTCTGTCCACTCCTTCCCTAGCTCTATAATACATCCAATTGTCCCAATATCACCTGAAAAAACACAGGTAACAGCATTTGAAAGACACACAGGTGTTTGTCCAGAACGTCCATCCTGTTTACCCTTGAGCCATCATTTCCTACATCATCTATCTGCAGTTTCCTAGCTTGATACCGACCTATCAAACTTTGTTCTCTGGCTTTTGACCTTGGCCTTATCTACTGGATAGTTGACACTACAACACTCACTCCCACGAATCTGGTACTATTTGCACCCCTATGTAAGAAACAACCCCAGAGGTTCCAGTCTTAGCCCATAAAACCTTCCCTACAATACACACACACACGTTTAGCCCAGATGAGAAAGCACTAAGGTTTTGCTGTTAGTTGACCCTGAGTCGGCTCCAACTCATGGCAACCCCACGTACATCAGAACAAAATATTGCCTGGTCCTCTTCCATCTTCATGATCACTGGTATGGTTGAGTCCATTGTTGTAGCTACTGTATATTTTGAGTGCCTTCCAACTTAAAACCAAAACACGTTGCCGTCTAGTCGATTCTGGTTCATAGTGACCCTATAAGACAAAGGAGAATTGCCCCATAGGGTTTCCAAGGAGCGGCTGGTGGATTTGAACTGCTGACATTTGGTTAGCAGCTGTAGCTCACCATAACTCTTAACCACTGTGCCTCCTTCCAATCAAAGGGGCTCATCTTCCAGTACGATATTAGACAATATTCAGTTACGATCCATAGGGTTTCTTTAGCTAATTTTCTGAGGTAAATCACCACACCTTTCTTCCTCGTCTGCCTTAGTCTGGAAGCTCCACTGAAACCTGTCCACCGTGGGTGACCCTGCTGTTATTTGAAATACCAGTGGCATAGCTTTCAGCATCATAGCAACACACAAGCCACCACAGTATGACAAACTGACAAGACAGGTGGTAGGTAAAATCTATAGAGCACTTACAGAATGCCAGGAACTGTACTAAGGACTATAATTTATTTAAAAAAAAAAGCTATAAAACCAGCACTACTTTGTCCCCATTGACAGATGACGAATCTAGGGTCATTAAGTTGAAATAACTTGCTCAGTGCCGTACGGCTAGTTAGTGATGAAGCTGCTGGGCCACACGACTTCAGAGCACTAGGTTTTACCAACACACCATGATGATAAATGCCAGCTCATCTCAGCCCAGCAGCCACCCCCAGGACATTTTTGCTGAGCCTGTAGCCCCCACCCACCACAACCACACTTGGGAATATTTGAGGTGCTTTTGTTCTGAGCTACCAAAGTTACCTTTGCATTTGGTGTACTGGGTTCTAATTGTGTGGATTTGTGTGTCTTCCATGTGAGAACATGAGCACCTCAGAGCAGGGATCATGTCTTTCATCTCTGAGTAAACAGTGGAAGCACCAAAAAAAGTCTTCTTGAATGAACATCTATCATCAATGGTCTCAAGATATGTCTATTGCCCTTGCTTTTTATACCTTCTGAACCATAATTATGCAGGCACCTACCAAGGAGGTAGACAAGTTTTTTTAAGGCTCTTACCGATCCTGTCAAAGCCCTGGTGGCGTAGTGGTTAAGAGCTCAGCTACTAACCAAAATGCAGGTAGTTCAAATCCACCAGCTGCTCCCCGGAAACCCTATAGGGCAGCTGTACTCTGTCCTATAGGGTCGCTGTGAGTTGGAACCGACTCAATGGCACCTAATAATAACAACGATCGACCCTGTCAGCTCAGGTTTCTGACACAATTATGAGTTCTTTTTTCCGAACTGATTTTAAACTGGCCTATCAGGTTTCTATTGTAAATCACCTCAAAATCTCGTGGGAAAGGGCAAGTATTGTATGATTCCACTTTTATGAAATATCCAGGATAGGGAAGTATATAGAGACCAAAGTTTACTAGTGCTTACCAGGGGTGGCTGGGAGGGAGGAGAAAAGGGGAATTCACTGCTTAGGTAACTCTGAGTTTCTGTTAAGAGTGATGGGAAAATTTGGAAACAGATAATAGTGATGGTTGACCAACATAATAAATTAATAAATGTCACTGAATTGTACATGTAAAGAATACTGAAAAGGCAGACAATTTGTACATATATATTTACCACCATAAAACATTTTTTAATTAAATGTAAATCTCTAGGGAAAGAAAAATGGGTTTTGTTTTAAAAATGAATGCATGTTTATATGGGAGTTTGATAAAAATGTTAAGAAAGTGGAGATTTAAAGCTAAAAGGATCCATGGGGGTCAGCCAGTTCACTTCTCCCCGTTCGCAGATAAGAGACTAAGGTCTACGTCAAACTTTGAAAAATGGGCCTGGGACACATTTGGTGTATGACCCTCATGATTTTTTTTAAGTTGAGTCAATATGTTAAAATTGGAAGATTTCACAGACACAACACATGCACGCAGAGATAGCCGGTTCTGTTGAAATGTTGAAATATCTGGCAATCTAGTATTTCCACTTCTAGGTATATACCCAAAAGAAATGAAAACTCTGGTCCACACAAAACTTGTACATGAATATTCATGGCAGCATTATCCATAACAGCAAAAGGGAGAGGGAACAAATGTTTATTAATTGACAAATGGATAAATGTGGCATATCCATATGGTGGAATATTATACAGTCATAAAAAGGAACGAAGCACTGGTAGATGCTACATGGATGAATGCTAAAGAAAAGAAGTGGGTCACAGATGCCCTATGTTGTAAGATACCATTCATATGAAATGTCCAGCACAGGTAAATCTATAGAGACAGAAAGTAGATTAGTGTTTGCTTCAGGTAGAAGGAAAGGAGGAACAGGGAGTGATTGCTAATGTGTACGGAGATTCTTTTGGGGGTAAAGAAAATGTTCTAAAGTTTGTTGTGGCAATGGTTGCACAACTCTGAATATACTAAAAACCTTTGAATTGTTTAAAAATATATATATATATATCCCCATGTGTTATGGGAGTCCTGGCAGGGCAGTGGTTAAGAGCTACAGCAGCTAACCAGAAGGTTGGCAGTTCGAATCCACCAGTTGCTCCTTGGAAACCCTATGGGGCTGTTCTATTCTGTCCTATAGGGTCACTATGAGTCAGAATCGACTCGACAACAATGGGTTTGGTATCTGTGTATGTGTATATATATGTCCATATATGTATGTACCTGTATATCTATAAACACACATACACATACAAATACACCCAAGCGTGCACACACACATATACTGGCACACACACATATATACATATATGTCGTTGTTAGGGTCCATCAAGCCGGTTCCCAGTCATAGCAACCCTACATACAACAGAACGAAACACTGCCCGGTCCTGTGCCATCCTCACAATCAGTGCTATATTTGAGGCCATGCTTGCAGCCACTGCGTCAATCTTTCTTCTTGAGGGTCTTCCTCTTTTTCAGTGACCCTCTACTTTAAAAAGCATTATGTCCTTCTCCAGGAACTGGTCCCTCCTGACTACATGCCCAAAGTACGTAAGACAAAGTCTCACCACCCTTGCTTCTAAGGAGCATTCAGGCTGTACTTCTTCCAAAACAGATTTGTTCATTCTTCTGGCAGTCCATGATATATTCAATATTTTTTTGCCAACACCACAATTCAAAGTCAACAATTCTTCTTCAGCCTTCCTTATTCATCGTTCAACTGTCATATGCATATGAGACAATTGAAAATACCATGGCTTAGATTAGGTGCACCTGAGTCCTCAAAGTGACATCTTTGCTTTTTAACACTTTTAAGTGGTCTTTTGCAGCAGGTTTACCCAGTGTAATGCGTTTTTTGAATTCTTGACTGCTGCTTTCGTGGGCATTGATTGTGGATCCAAAAAAAACGAAATCCTTGACAACTTCATTATTTTTTCTTTTTATCATGATGTTGCTTATTGGTCCAGTTGTGAGGATTTTGTTTTCTTTATATTGAGGGGTAATCCATACCAAAGGCTGTGTATGTACGCATGTGGATATGTGTATCTGGTAACGGTGGGCCCACGTGCCTGGGGAATTCCAGCAATAGTTGGCCATATCTCAGTAGTGACTGCCACCTTTATTTTTTTTTAATAATATTTTATTGTGTTTTAAGTGAAAGTTTTCAAGGCAAATCAGGTTCCCACTTAACAATTTTTATACCAATTATTCCATGACATTGGTTACAATTTTCACAATTTGTCAGCATTCTTATTATTTCCATTCTATTTGTTCTGTTTCCATTAATCTACCTTCCCTTCCCCTCTTTGCCTTTTCATCTTTGCTCTTGGGTAAATGCTGACCGTTTGGTCTCATATAGTTGATTGTTTAAGGGAGCACATTACTCATGGGTGATATTGTTTATTTTATAAGCCAATTTATTATTTGGTTGAAAGGTAACCTCCCGAAATAGCTCCAGTTCCAAGTTCAAAGGATATTTGGGGGCAATAGTCTTGGGGATTCCTCTGGTTCTATGAGTCCAGTAGCTCTGGCCTTTTGGGGAATTTGACTTTTGTTCTACATTTTTCTCCCATTCTATCTAGGACCTTCTAATGTGTCCCTGGTCAGAATGGCTGGTAGTTGTAGCCGTGCACCATCTAGCTCTTCTGGTCTCAGGTTAGAAGAGGCTGTGGTTCATATAGGCTGATAGTCCTGGAGACTAGTTTCTTCTTCCAGCCTTCGATTACCTTCATTCTCTTTTGCTTCATAGGAAGAGAGGGCAATAGTTGTATCTTAGATGGCCGCTTGCAAACTTTTAAGACCTGAGATGCTACTCACCAGACTAGGATGTAGAACATTATCTTTATGAACTATGTTATGCCAACTGATTAAATTGTCCCCCGAGACTATGATCCTAAGCCTTTTAAGCCAGTTAACCAATCCCACAAGTTGTTTGGATACTTCTAGGAAGCTCCCATAACTGTACCCACTATGTGCTTTGTTATATATATGGATACATGTGCAGCACACACAAATGTGTATGTACATATGCCTACAGATACACCTATGCATGCATGTGCATTTACTTGTATATGTCTTCCCATGCACATATGTGCACACATATCTACCTATATAACCACACACATATTTTTTGGTTGTCGTTACTGTTGTTGAAAATTTCTGTATGTTATAACATTTACCCAGACCGTGTCTTTTTCTTGTGTACTTCTTAGTGTCTTTATTTACCTTGGTCAAGTTGTGCTGACTTCACCCATGTTGGATATTGTCTTTCCCATCACCAAAAATAACAAGTGTCTACTACCTACACAGTGATTCCGCTTCCCTCTCCCTCCCAACCCTGGTAACCGTCAAAGAGCATTGCTTTCGATATGTGTATCTATTCTTGACTTTTCATAATAGTGGGACCATACAAAATTTGTCCTTTTGTGATTGACTTATTTCACTCAACGTAATGTTCTCCAGATTCATCCATGTTATGTTTCACAAACTCCTCATTATTCTTTATACTTGCATAGTATTCCTTTGTATGCATGTACCACAATTTGTTTATGCATTCATTATTCGATGGGCACTTAGGTTGTCTCCATCTTTTTGGTGTGGTGAATAATGCTGCAATGAACGTGGGTGTGCATATGTCTACTTCAGTCACTGCTCTTATATCTCTTGGATATAAGGACTGGGATTGCTGGATTATAAGGTATTTCTATTTCTAGATTTTTTTAGGAAGCACCATACTGTTTTCATAGTGGTTGTACCATTTCGTAAACCCACCGGCAATGTTTAAGAGTTCCAATTTCCCCACAACCTCACCAGCATTTTTTGTTTTCTGCCTTTTTAATCAGTGCAATTTTTGCAGGGATGAGATGGTATCTCACTGTAGTTTTGATTTGCGTTTCTCTAATGGCAATTGATCACGAGCATCTTTTCATGTATCTGTTGACCACTTGAATGTCCTCTTTGGTGAAGTGTCTGTTCAAGCCCTTTGCCCATTTTTTTTTTATTGAATTGTTTGTCTTTTTATTGTTGAAGTTTTCTATATATTTTAGAGCTTAGACATTTATTGTATATGTCATTGACAAAGATTTTTTTTCCCAGATTGTAGGTTCTCTTTTTCTCTTGGTAGGGTTTTTTGATGAGCGTAAGTATTTAGTTTTTAGGAGGTCCCAGTTATCTAATTTATCTTCTGATGTTTGTGCATTTTTTGTTGTACTTGACAGGCTATTGTGCTGAAAATTAGGTTCCATAGTTTTGTCCCTATGTTATCTCCCAGGCACGTTACAGTTTTAGCTTTAACATTTTGAGGCAGCTTTTGTGCGTGGTGTGAGGTATGGACCCTGTATCATTTTTCTGAAATGGATATCCAGTTTTGCGAGTACCATCTGTTAAAGAGACTGTTTCTTCCTTCAGTGAATGGATTTCGACCCTTTGTCAAAGATCAGCAACTGCCTCCTTTAAATGAGACATGCCTCCAGGTTTCCACAGCCTCCGACAATGCCTTAACCCTCCATTCCCAAGTTTTACCCACTTTACTCAATTTTGTATTCTGTTTTTTATGGCCTGGGTCTTTGAGTTTTCAGCCCTGGTCTAGACCATCATGGAATCTCAAAGCTGGAAAACGTGTCAATACATCACCAGTCCAACCTCCCCACAAAACAATAATGCAGGAATCCTCATTCATATCTCAGGTGTCCTGGAATGCCTGAGTTCATTCTCCACTTGAACTCTTTTAGTGAGGGGCATTCACTACATAGAAAAGCCACCCATTATTGTTGTCTTTACTATCAATAATAACATTTGGATGTTGTGCTTTTTTAAAAATTAATTTTTATTGTACTTTAAGTGAAAGTTCACAAATCAAGTCAGTCTGTCATACAAAAATTTACACACACCTTGCTATACACTCCTAATTGCTCTCCCCCTAATGAGGCCGCACACTCCTTTCCTCCACTCTCCTTGTGTCCATTCGGGCAGCTTTTGGCTCTGCCCTCTCATCTCCCCTCCAGACGGGAGATGCCAATACAGTCTCATGTGTCTACTTGATCCAAGAAGCCCGTTCTTCCCCAGTACCACTTTCCATCCCATATTCTAATCCAATCCCTGTCTGAAGAGTTGGCCCCAGGAATGGTTCCTGTCTTGGGCTAACAAAAGGTCTGGGAACCATGACCTCCAGTGTCCCTCTAGTTCCAGTCTGACCATTAAGTCTGGTCTTTTTATGAGAATTTGGGGTCTGCATCCCACTGCTCTCTTGCTTCCTCAGGGGTTCTCTGTTGTGTTCCCTGTCAGGGCAGTCATCAGTTGTGGCTGGGCACCATCTAGCTCTTCTGGTCTCAGACTGATGTAGTCTCTGGTTAATGTGGTCCTTCCTGTCTCTTAGGCTCATAGTTACCTTGTGTCTTTGGTGTTCTTCATTCTTCCTTGCACCAGGTAGGTTGAGACCAATTGATGCATCTTAGATGGCCGCTTGCTAGCGTTTAAGACCCCAGACGCCACTCTCCAAAGTGGGATGCAGAATATTGTGCTCTTTTAAGAACTATTTATATGGGATCAAATTGACAACAGCAGCTCGAAAGACTAGATAGAAAACTTAGGGGGCAGTGAGTTTATGGTAATGGGGGAGTAACAATTCAGAAAAGGAGGGTGACAAAGGCTGCACGGCTTGAAGAATGTAATCAGTGTCACTGCATTGTACATGTAGAAATTGTTAAATTGGTATTTGTTCTGCTGTGTATATTCTCAACAACCAAAAAAAAAAAAAAAAACCTATTGCCGTCGAGTCAATTCCGACTCATAGAGTTGTATAATGATTGAGAATTTACCAAATGCTTTAAATATATTTGAGTGAGTTTAAATATATTATCTTGCTTGAGCATCATAATAAACCACATTTTATAAATGAGGACATCAAGAAGTTGGTGACCCGTAAAAGGAAGTGAAATCTGAGCTCAGATGTTCCAGCTTCAAATTCTGTGCCTTTTTTTTTTTTTTAATATGAAGTATTTCAAAAAGTACAAAATAATATTGCAGACATTCACATTCCCACCTCTGAGGTTAAACAGATGTCATCATTTTGCCATATTTGCTTCAGTATTCCCCGTGTTCTTTCCACTGCGCTGCTAATCTTTGTTACAGTGTTCTTCTTCCTGGTGCCAGAATGGGCATCCTGGAGAGGAGCCTGCATAGAATAAGTACAACTCTCCTGTTGGAGGGCCCTTCTTACTTCATTTCTAAATTAATGCTCATGAGGACTTCCTTGGCTCAGGAATGTTTGGGAGAGAATCATGGCCCAAAGGGAAGAATGAAACGGAAACACTTCATGAATGTTCTTGTCATAACAGTTGCCATCCCTATCCATCTCTTTGTTTTTCTAACAATTGACTAACTCTCCTTTCAAAAAACTCAAAGAGATGGTCTTGATTGTTTCATTATACGGGAGTATTTGTTGTTGTTGTTAGCTGCTGTCCAGTGACCCCTGACTCATGTTCCCCCATGCACAAGGGAACGACACACCACCTGGTCCTGCACCATGTCCATGATCAGTTGAGGACTGGACCATTTTGATCCATAGGGTTTTCATTGGCTGGTTTTCAGAAGTAGATCATGAGACTGACCTTTCTTTCTAATCTGTCTTAGTCTGGAAGATCTGCTGAAACCTGTTCAGTGTCATAGCAACATGCAAGCCTCCACTGACAGGCATTGGCTGCATATGGAGTGCATTGGCTGGGAATTGAACCCAAGTCTCCCTTATGGAAGTGGAGAATTCTTCCACTGAATCACCATAGCCCCCATACTGGAGTATACCAGAAAAACCAGTTGTCATCAAGTCAATCCATACTTATGGTGACCCCGTGTGTGTCAGAGTAGAACTGCACTCCGTAGCATTCTCAATGGCTGACTTTTCAGAGGTAAATCATCAGGACTTTCTTTCGAGGCACCTCTGGTGGACTTGAGTCTCTAACCTTTCAGTTAGCAGCTGAGCACATTAACTAATCGTTTGCACCACCCAGGGACTCCAAATAAGGGCGCTTTATCCAGAGGTGAGGATTGGAAAGGTTATAGTTAAAGGAGTGGTTTGCTTGTCATGAGACTGGTTGCTGTGGATCTACTCAGCAATTAGGGAAACAGCATCATGTGGGGGTGGAGGAATCAGGAGAAGCTTTTTCACCGCTGCCACTCATTTGCTGGGCCAGTTATAACTGGTCAGTGTCACTAGGCCTCCTTTCCATTTTGGAGATAAATAGCAAAGTGGATAATAGCACAGACTGGACCGCTGCCCCCCGCCCCAGCCTGGCCCAGATATGCTCTACCCACTGGCATAGCTAAGGAAGAGTCACCCTGGGCCAGGAAATGATACTCATTTCATGAGTAGAATGCAATCAGGAGAAAGAGGGCTGAGGAGCCAGCTCAAGATGAGTCATTTGGCTCAAGAGATGCTTGTCGGTGGTCCTAGCCACACGCTGCACCACCAGTAGCCATTTCATTTGATCTCCACACTGATGCTCAAACCACAGATTTCCTGGGCCTGCAGCCTCCCAGGAAATGGAAGCTAAACATCAGATGATTCATATTTCCTCTAAAGAGGCCAGAGAGAAAATACCTGCTTCAGAAATTGCTGCCAGCTTTCAAGGCCTGGCGTGGGCTGCTCCTCCTGCCTCCTGGGCTGATGGGCATGGGCTCCTCCTGGGCCAGAAGCTACCTGTCCTCTAACTGGCTTCACTGTGAAGAGAGAGAAAGGAGCAGAAAAAGAGTGGGAGGAAGAGGGGAACAAAAGAGGAGCGATGATAAGAGAGTTAACATGTATTAAGTGCCCATTATGAGTTAGGTTCAAACTGCACTAGTCACTTTACATATATTATCTCATGTAATTTTGACTACAAGGAGCCCTGGTGGCATAATGATGACTGCTAACCAAAAGGCTGATGGTTCAAACCTGCCAGCTGCTTCATGGGAGAAAAGACCTAGCAATCTGCTCCTATAAAGATTACAGCCTAGGGAACCCTATGGGGCAATTCTACCCTGCCCTTTAGGGTCTCTATGAGTCAGAATTGACTCGACGGCACTTAACAACAATTTCACTACAACACGGTGAGGTGGACTTTATCTACTACCTGCCATACCGTACATTTACTTATTTAATGTCTGTTTCCCACACTAAATTATAAACTCCATGAGGAAAATAACTTTGTTCAGTTCATTGTTCTATCTCCGGTTTCTAGAATGGTACCTGGGACATAATGGCAAATAATAATCCTTATAGGTAACACTTATCTTATGCCAGGAGTCCCTGGGTAGTGCAAACAGTTGAGCTCTTGACTATTAACGGAATGGTTGGCAGTTCAAACTTACCCAGAGGCTCCTCAGAAGATAGACCTGGCAATCTGCTTCTGAAAGGTCACAGTCTTGAAAACCCTATGGAGCAGTTCTACTCTGCACACATGGGGTTACCATAAGTCAGAATTGACTCAACGGCAGCTCTAACAACAACAGCATCTTATACCAGATGCTGTTTTAAATATTTTCAAATACATTAACTCAAACAAAACATAAGAATAATAAAACCAATAACCAAACCAGTTGCTGTTGAGTCAGTTCCAACTCACGGCAGCTCGAAGCGTGTAAGACTAGAACTGTGCTCCACAGGATTTTCAATGGCTGAGTTTTGAGAAGTTGACTGTCAGGGCTTCCTTCCTAGGTGGTTTTGGGTAGACTCGAGCCTCCAATCTTTCAGTGAGCAGCAAAGTGCATTAACCAAAAAAATATATAATAATAATAATAGGTAGTATTTATCTTGTGCCCAAGACTGCTCTATTTTCATACATTAACTCAATTTTTTCTTAAGACAACCTTTTGGTGGAGGAACTACTATCCCCATTTTCCAGATGATGAAACCGAGGCACAAAGAAAACAAACAACTTGTCCATTCTACTACAGCTAGAGAACTGTGGAGTCAGGATGCAAATCCAGGCCACTAGATTCTGGGTTTTTAACCATAATGCTATTCTGTCTCTCTTATAGTGGATTCTCAATAAACAGTTGTTAAATGAATGATTATACCCATTTTACAGATGAGTACACTCAGCTTCTTACTAAGGTCACACAGCTTATAAATGGCACAGCTAGGGTTCAAACTGAAGCCTGTCTGATGATAATCTACTGTATCATAGCCTATAAAATTCTTAATAGGGAGAAATGTGGCCAAGTTTAGATCCAGGAGTAGGAAATCAGCTATACAGAATGATTTGAGATAAACAATAAAAAATCTCTGTCCTTCAAATTTGCTCCTGTGTTGGCTTTCATAAAATCAGAAATTCTACCACTAGGGAATGATTCTTGTGGTTTTTAAACCATAAGATCTTGGGATCTTCAAGGGCCCAAAGGGAGGGTTAGGATGTCAAGCTGCTATCAACAGAAGTGCATATGCAGGGATCCAGGGAGCTCTCAAAGGGAAGATCAAGGACTGGAACCAAGAAATTCCCCTCCCTCCATGCTTGGCCGGGAGCTGGAGCTGCCTTCATTCATTTACTCATCAAATATTGATGGTCACCCATATGTTCCAGGCACTGTCGAGGCCCGGAGGATATAACGATGGACGTTCTAGTGGGCCTGCAGACGAGTACATAGTGTGATCCTCCACGTTGTGGGAGGGGAAGTGCTCAATACCCTGGGAGCACACAGGATGAATCCAAGGAAGACTTCGCAGGACATTTCAGCTGAGACCAAAAGTTTGAGTAGGGATCAGCCAGGCTAAGGGGCTTGGGGACAAGTGGCGAGAGGGCAGGAAGAGTATCCCAGGGGAAAGGCAACAGTATTTGTAAGGTCAGAATGCAAGATACCTAGGTGAGAAACAGTGCAATGATCCACAAGTGGGAATGAGGCCTGCACTGGGGAGATCAGAGAGTGGAAAGAGAGAAGGCTCCAGTGGTGGGTGAAAGCCAGATCAGCCAGGGCCTTGCAGACCAAGTTAAGGAATTTGGACTTTATCCTGACAGCAACTGAGAGCCACAGAAGGGTTTTAAGCTGGGATGTAACATAATCAGATTTGCATTTCAGAAAATGTGGAGAATGGGAGAGACGAGGAGTCCCTGCGTGGTACAAATGGTTAACGCACTCAGCTACTAAAGGTTGGAGGTTCAAGTCTACCCAGGGGTGCCCCTATAGAAAGCCCTAGTGATCTACTTCCAAAAAAAATCAGCCATTAAAAACCCTACAAGAAAGTTCTACTCTGACACACATGGGGTTGCCTCAACGGCAAGTGGTATCCTGGTGGTGATTATAGGGAGACACAGAGAGGAAGCAGTCACAAATGATGCCTGCTTTCCATTAGGGTAACTGATTAGATGACTGTCACATTCACCCCTTCACCGAGACAAAAGACCCTCAGAGAGGAGCTGGTTTGGGGTGGAAGATAATCAGTTCCATTTTGGGAAGTTTAGTTGAAGGTCCTATGAGACACCCAAGGGAAGATGTCCACGGTATGGGGAAAAGGAAGCCAAGGTTACTGTTGATGTGATTCTCCTGCTCAGGTATGTGGGGGTAGAGAGGGTGAGGGAAGAGAAGGCTAATAAGGGAGCAAGTTAACTGCTGGACAATAGCTGTCCGCTAAGAGGAAGGCAAGAATATTGTATATATGCAGGGACGGATTTCCCAATAAGCAAGACACTCACAGGCTTACTTGTGCTTACTACTCTGTAGTTTAAACAAGTGTCCTTTTCACAACCTGTTTAATGCCACTTTTTTTTTTTTTTTTTTTTGCTTTTTTTTTCTTGGTGATTGCACTGTGTGAAATGGGCCTCCAAGCACAGTGCTGAAGTGCTGTCTAGTGTTCCTGGGCACAAAAAACTGCGATGTGCCTCGTGGAGAAAATACGTATGTTAGATGCGCTTTGTTCAAGCACGAGTTATAGTGCTATTGACCATAAGTTTAATTTTAATGAGTCATTGATATTTAGAAAATAAGGTGTCTTTAAATAGAAACATACATAAAACAAGGTTATGTATTGATCAGTTGAAGAAAACGTTGTAACTACTACCCCTGGGGCAGGTAGGAGGGAACAGGAAAGCTGGTAATAGGGAACCCAGGGTTGAGAAGGGAGAGTGTTGACATGTCATGGGGTTGTTAACCAATGTCATACAACAATGTGTGTACTAACTGTTTGATGAGAAACTAGTTTGTTCTGTAAACCTTCACCTAAAGTTCAATAAAAAAAAAAAAACCTAAAAATGTTGTAACTACTTACCAGTCTGACAGAGACTGGAGGAACCCCTGAGACTATGGCCCCCAGACACCCTGCTAACTCAGAACTGAAGCCACTCCCAAAGCTCACTTTTCAGACAAAGATTAGACAGGTCTATAAAACAAACAATAATACATGTGAGGAACATGCTTCTTAGTTCAATCAAATATACGAGACCAAATGGGCAACTTTGCCCAAAAGCAAGATGAGAAGGCAGAAGGGACAGGAAAACTGGACGAATGGACACGGGGAACCCGGAGTAGAAAGGGGGAGAGTATTGTCACATTGCAGGGATTGCAACTGATGTCACAAAACAATATCTGTATAAATGTTTGAATGAGAAACTAACTTAAGATGCAAACATTTACCTATAGCGCAATAAAATTAAAAAAGAAATAAAGTATTGTGACCAGAGTCTACAAGAGTCTAAGCCAACCTCGTACACTCCCTAGAAGCAATGGTTTAATATTTGCTAATTCAGTGTTCTCAGTGACTTTACAGAACATAACCACTGCAAATAATAAGAATTGAATATATATATACACATCAGAATGGGACATAGGACAGTGCTGTTGTGTGACGATTCTTCTAGATCAGTAGCCATGGAAGGTCCAAAGTGAACCTACAAGAGAGCAAGGAGGCAGAAAATCCCCAGACATGAACTTCACAGTTCAGATATGGTGTTGTTTATAAATTTCTTGGTCGCAGATACTTGATTTTGTATCAGTAACCCTGCCACAGGCTTGCGCCTTTCAAAAAGCTGTAAAGCCGTTTCTTTGGGGGGGTGATAAAAATATTCTGGCATGGGATAGTTGTCATGGTTGCAAGACCTTGTGAAAATACTAAAAACTACTGAAGTGAACACTTTCAGAGAGTGAATTTGAGTTATATCTCAATTAAAAAAAGTTCTTAAAATAAAACCTGGCCAGTACCATTGAGTCATGGCAAGTCCGCTAGCTCTTCTCTCATAAACGTTTGTGGTTAAGCTGCAGTAACTGGGAATGGCCCCATGTACCCTTTAGCAATCTTTCCACATCAGATTCTGACGGCTCCCATTTGCTCCTCTGTCATCCCTTCTCCACCTCAAAGGGCAGAGCCTGAAAGCTTGGCGGTAGGCACATTTGCCATTAAGAAACTTAAAACCGTAAAGGAACTTAAAGGAGACTTAAAAAAAACTTAATGGAAAATAAGGTTTTGGATGAAGTTACCAAAGACCTTATCCATCAAAACCCCTCGCCGTCTAGTTGATTTCAACTCATAGTGGCCCTATAAGACAGAGTAGAACTGTCCCATAGGGTTTCCAAGGGGTGGCTGGTAGATTCGAACAGCCGACCTTTTGTCTAGCAACCTTAGCTCTTAGCCACTGCACCACCAGGGCCCCAGTAAAGACCTTAGGAATATATTTTTTCTTAGAAATACACATTCTCAATTATGAAACAAAACTTTACACAAAGAAGATATCACTGACATTTTACCCAACTTAACCTCATGATTGCAATACCTAACACTGATTAAAGGAGCCCTGTAGAGCAGCGGTTAAAGCACTTGGCTGCTAACCAAAAGGAAACCCTGCGGGGCCATTCTGCTCTGTCCTATAAGGTCATTATGAGTCAGAATTGACTCGCCGGCAGCGGGTTTGAACACTGATTAAGCACTCAGTATGGTCAGGTGCCTTGCTTGAAATGCCTTAATTAATCTTCCTAATAAGTTCTTCAAATAGGTAGTATTAATATCCCATAAGGAAATTGAGGCATAGAAAGATAAACTAACTCCACCAAGGTCCACAGCTAGTACCAGAGCCCAGATTTGCACCTAGCCAATCAAACCCAGTGCTTACTGTACTCTCTCTCCTCCCATATAATAGGTACCCACACCATCACTCAATTCGCCTCATCTTCAGGCCTTGGCTTAGGCATTGCTTCATCTCAAAAACCTTACTTCACTCTCTAAGTCTGATCAGGTGCCCTTCCTCTATGACCTTTAGCATCTCACTTCCACTACTACAGTATTATCATGCTGGGCTGTAATCACCTATTTACTCAGCTGTACCTTGTAATAAGATTGTAAGTAGTTCGAGGGCCAAGATCACATCCACCTTGTCTGATGTAGTCCTAGCATTTAGCATACCGCCTGGCACATGGATGATGTCCCAAAACCAAACTGAATGAACGAATGAATGAATTTCCATTTACCATCCCTTCTTAAGAGACTTTTCAGGGTCTCCCCTACTCTGCAATTCCCAAAAAAGAAAAGTAGAACTTTGGGTATTTGTGTTACTTTGTTGCAGATAATGCACATAATAGTTTCCCTTTCCTCACATCCGGGTTTTCTAACCAAATGTTCAATGCTCTTCTGATTTTATGACTCAGACTTGTTGACTGGTTTTGCTTCTGGTGTCTCTCCTCCTGGTTTTAATTGTGGTCCCAAACTTGAGGCATAATTGAGATGTTAGAGATGGAAAAAGGATGGTGTAACTTTCATTTAACTGGGTGACATAGCTAAGTAGGTATTTCTTAATTCCCCTCAATGGCATTCAAAGTTAATGAGCTTTACTCTGTTATGATAGCTTTTTACCAAAAACAAGTCACTGACCTCCGTTTACAGGTTCCTCCCACATCAGGGTGAGTACAAGGACCAGGTGGGCTTTGACCTCATTTTCCATTATTACTCCCACAGCCTCATTGCAGCAACCTCCACCCTTCCTCTGCCTTTACCTCGGCCTCCCATTTCTACCCAAACAGGCATGACCTACAATTCACATATCCTGGAAACAAAAGGTAGGTACACTGAGGTAAATCTCAATGCAACAGATACAGACTGCTCTGTGACACCCTGGAATATTTCTTTAATGTTCTAAACCAAATTAAACCTACTTCATGCCCCAAACTCAAAATGGTCAAGAGTTGCCAAATTCCAGAAATGTTCTATGGTTTATTCTTACACCCTGAGTCACACAAGAAACTCAGGCCAGAAATTTGGGGGAGGTTACCGGTCCTCCCTCCAACGCCTTAATGATGCCCGTAAGCAGCCAGTTACAAAATCCAATGGCAATTTTTCAGTCTTCATCTTACTCAAACCATCAGCAGCATTGGACATGGTTGGTTTCTTCCTTTTCCTAAAAAACTTTTGGGTTTTTTTCCCACTTTCTGCTCACTTCTTCTCAGTATCTTTGATGGTTACTTCTCATCTTCTCTAACACAAAAATTGGGGTATCCCAGACCTCTACCTTTAGACCTCTTCTCTGTCTTTATTCATTCTTTGAATGAGTTCGTGCCTGTCAATATTACCTATCTACAGTGATAATTTTCAAAGGAATCCCCAGCTCCAACTCTTCCCTTCAACTCTAGACCCCAATAGCTGACTTCTTACTTGACATCTCCACTTAGATGTCCAATAGACATGGAAATTTAGCATTTCCATAACTGAACTCCTCACCTTTCCTCTCCCCTCCACCCCAATCCAGCTCCATCCTCATTCTTTCCAATCTCAATAAACGACAACCCCATTCTACTATTTGCTCAGGCTAAAAATCTTGAAGCGATTCTTTTCTTTTTATCATAGTGAGAATATACACAAGAAAACATATGCCCATTCAATGTTTCTACATGTACAATTCAGTGATACTGATTATATTCTTCAAGTTGTACAACCATTATCGCTATACTTTTCCAAATTATTCCACCACCATCAACATATTCCCCATTTTCCCCTCCCTCCCTGGCAAACCCCCCAAAAACTAAACCTGTTGCCATCGATTCAATTCCCGCTCATAATGACCCTGTAGGTCAGAGTAGAACTGCCCCATACAGTTTCCAAGGAGCAGTTGGTGGGTTCCAACTGCTGAGCTTTTGGTTAGCAGCCATGCTTTTAACTACTGTGTCATCAGGGTTCAGGGTTTGTTTGGTTTGGTTTTTTTGGGGGGGAGGGGGTGGGAAGGTGTCCACCCCGGTAGCCAAAAATAATTTTTTATTTTTATATATTCCCTTATTTCATAAAAGTGAGATCAGAGAACATTTGTCCTTTTGCAACTGACTTATTTCGCTCAGCATAATGTTTTCAAAGTTCATCCATGTAGTGGCATGCATCAGGACTTCATTTCTTTTTATGGTTGAGTAATTAATATTCCATTGTTTATATATGTACCACATTTTGTTTATCCATTCATCTGTTGGTGAACATTTCATTTACTTCCATATTTTGTCCATTGTGAAAAGTACGGCAATGAACATTGATGTATAGATTGGAATCTTTCTTGACTTCCCTCTTCTCTCTCTCTCTCTTTCCTATTTTTAATCCCGCATTCAATTCATCAGTAAACCTGGTTGTCTCTTCCTTAGAAAGACAATTCCCTACCACCTCCACTGATACCAGTCCAAGCCACCATCAATATCTTTGCCTGGATTATTGCAATAAAGGGTCTCCTTACTTCCATCTTATCCCCCAAATCTTTGCTACACACAACAATCAGAGTGATCCTTTTAAATCAAAAGCAAGATTACATCACTTCTCTGCCCAGAGCTTCCCAATAGCTTCTCATCACACTCAGAGTCAAATCCAAAGACTTTACAGTGACCCGCAAGTATTTACATGATATAGCTCCCTCTGCCAGGAATACAATTTCCCAAATACCCACATAGCTCATTCCCTCACCTCCTTTTTGTCTTTACCCAAATGTGAGCTTCTCATGGAGACCTTGTCTAACCAGCCTACATAAAATATTATCCCCACATCCCTGTCTTTCTCTGTCTTCTTCTCAGCTTTATTGTTCTTCCTGGGCTTAGCATGATCCATCAAAAATGTATTTATGTCAATATTGTCAGTGTCCCATATCTAAAAACGTAAGCTCCGTGACAGAAGAGACTTCTGTCCACTTCGTTCACTGCTCTAACCTCCGCTTCTAAACAGGACCTGGTTAAGGCTGAAGACTCCCGCTGTTGGGTGAATGAATGATGGTCCATTGCCACTGCTGCTACCTTTGTCCTGGCCTTTGAAGCCCATGTGAAGGTGGTGGCCGCCAGCCGCCTCTCCCTCTCTGACCTTTGTCAGGGTTCCCAGAGTCACTGCCCTTCATTCTCAGCCTTCCAAGCTTTCCAAACAGCCATCCCCAAGCAACATTGTGCCCCTTAAGGGTTCAGCATTGACACAGGGCATAGGTCTCTACCACTCACAGAATCTGTCCACCCCACTCTGGACCTCCTCCATGTCTTACAGACTATAACTTCATCACTACTTCTCAAGCACACACACACACACACACACACACACACACACACTGTCTCCTTCTCCGCCAGAGCAAAGGAGGACCCTGAGAGGCGGTATAGTATAGCGATTAATAGACTTTGGAGCCAAACTTCCTGTGTCCAAATCCTGGTCACTGAACAGTTGTGTGATCTAGGGCAAATTTCTTAACCTCTCTTTGCCTTTGTTTCTTCATCTGCAAAACAGGGATGGTAATAAGAGTCTCTTCCTTATAGGTCTGCTGGGAGGGTTGAATGAGTTAATGCATGATAAGTGCCTAGCACAGTATGTGTTTGCTATTACTTTTGTAAAATGTTGGTCTCTTTTCAAAAGGAAGGTGAGTTATGAAGGAGGAGATGATTTTTTTTTTTTCTTTCTTAGGAATCCCACACCACAAAAAAGAAGAAAGAGAAGGAAGGAGGGAGGAGGGATGGAAGGAAAGAGAGGGGGAGGAAAGGAGAGATAGAGAGCTGGTGCCTTGCCAGAGGGACAAAGAGTATAAACCAATGATTTCTTTTACAAGGATCAGCACAAATCTTGTTCCTATGAGGTGAAGGTTGAAGTTGTCCCAAATGTCTGACTTTTCCAAGCTGCTGTATCACTCCATCATCTCTAACATCAACTATCCCTCTCATCTCAGTACTCTCCCTCCTGTCTTTGGGTTCCCTAATTCGCTGCAACTTCTCACAGAACTCAAGAACCATGTAAAGGAAATGGCTCATGTGGTTGTAGAGGCGGTCAAGCCCCAAATTCATGGGCCAGGCATAGACTTCTCCCTGTTTCTCAGTCTCTACCCAAAGGCACTCAGCTTTCTCACTCTGTAGGTTGGAAGCGTGGTGTGTCTTCTCCTACGGGTCTCTGCTGCCAGTCTCTGTTTCTCTGGTGGTGTTGGGCTCTCCTCTCTGCTCTGGAATTGGCTCTCTTTTAAGGCAAAACTGACCAATCCCCTTGGTGGGTCACAATTATCTTATTTGCACAACCTCACCCAATCACCTGGGTGGGAGTCACAAGACCATGGCTAGAAAGCCACACACAAAAGTAATTAATCGCACCACATGGTAAGATAGTGAGAAAGAGTGGAGAGAACATGCAAACAGAGAAACTTACAACGTAATTTGTCATTAAACCACCCTGATATGCAGGTAGAGTAAGATTTTATATTAAAAAAAACTTAGCACTGGGGAGAGATTGGCTGTACTTGCAGATCTTGACATACTGATTGTAGTAAAAGGGCACGCATTCGGGAGATGAATTTCCAAGCTCACCCACCTCGGACCCAGGCTCTGTCCCTCTGCAGCTGTGCGACTTGGGTAAATGGTTAAATCTTTAAGAGCTTCTGTCTCCTATCAACTGGGGATAACTGTAGGGTTGCTGTGAGAAATAAATTAAATTTATACACTGAATAATTACTATGTAGTTGCTATGAGTCAGAATCGACTCGACGGCACTGGGCTGGGTTAATTATTGAACATTGACTGAATGCTTAGCATGTCCATCCATTCCACTGCCGTCCAGTTGAATTCCAAATCACAGAGACCCTATAGGACAGAGTGGAACTGCCCCATAGGGTTTCCAAGGCTGTAAGTCTTTACAGAAGCACACTGCCTCGTCTTTCTTCTCCCAGGGAGCGGCTGGTGAGTTGAGCCACCAATCTTTCCGTTAGCAGCCAAGCACTTAATCGCTGCACCACCAGGGCTCCTTATTTGCCGTGTATAAACACTAAATAAGACAAAGGTAACTACAAACCAAGCACAGTTTCAAGTTTGAATCATATGCCCAATGAAAGTATCTATTATTCTTCATAAAAAGTTGGCTTGGAGGGGAGAGGTTGCTGTCGTTAGTTGCTGTCCAGTCCATTCCAACTCCTGGCACCCCATGTGTGCAGAGTAGAACTGCTCCATAGGGTTTTCAAGGTCGTGACCTTTCAGAAGCAGATTACTAAGCCTGTCTACCCCCACACCTCTAGGTGGGTTCTAACTGCCAACTTTTCAACTAGTAGCCGAGCACTTAACTATTTTTGCACCACCCAGGGACTGGGGGGTAGGGGGGTGCCTGAAATGACAATAGTGTTAATTGATAAATGAATCATTTCCAAAAACCATGCATATTCAAACTTGCAAGGCTTTTCCATACCCAATCCCAATTCCTCCAATGGCCTCCTGGACCTGAAGTCAGCTCTGTCCAGGGCCTCAGGTTGCTGAAGAAGGGCGGAGGAAGAGACCCAGCCAGGCAAGGAGCTCCTCTAGGTTCAGCTCTCTGGGGTTTTCCTGCTTCCCTACCACCTCCCAGGCTGGGGTCCCACCACCAGCTTGCCATCCCTCTGTCCACCCACCCCCCAGGAGCAGGCATGACATCCAGGGTGGGTGCACGCCCACCTACCCCACCCACCCACCCCCACTCCCACCCACCCCAGCCCACTCCCACCCACATTCACCCACCGTACCAACCCCGGCCCACCCCCACTTCCTGGGCATAGGCTGGCCAGGGTAGGAGCCCCCATGGGGAGCACTACAGGTGTTCTGAATGTTTTCAGGCCAGGAAAGGTGAGCTGGATCTGTGGGCAGGCATGAGCCGAGCAAGGGTGTGTGTGGCCTGGGAACGTGAAGGATCTGGAGGCAGGTCAGGGGAGGCCTGTGCCCTGAGCAGACCCATGGTTGGGAGTCCGGGGGTACCTGTGGGACTCACCCAGCCCAAAATGAGACTTGGATTTCTTTTCTTCTAAAGCCAGGCCCAAACTGAACCCTGGTTGCGCAGTGGGTTATTGCTGGGCTGCTAAATGAAAGGTCGGAAATTTGAACCCACCAGTTCCCATAAAGGTTACAGACTTGGAAACCCTACGGGGGCAGTTCTACTCTGTCCTGTAGGGCGGCTCTGAGTCAGAATCCACTGGACAGTGACGGGGTAAGGCCCAACCCAGCAGTGCTTCTCTGTCACGGGCATTGCTGACCACACAGGCAACATGCTGAGGAGCAGGTTGGGGTGGCAAGCACCCCCACCATCTGCTCAGACTGCTTCATCTTAACAAGGGGTGGGGGCCCAGTAGGGATGGTGCTGCTGAGGCTGGCCTTTCAGTAATTGCTTCACTGCCTCCCTTCGCCTCACTCTGCCTGAATGGATTAGTTGGACCAGGACTTATTGCCACCCAGTCAAGAAAGCTTTGGTCCTAAAGTGGCTTCTCCCTGGCTGTGCAGCCTCCACCATGTTGCTGAATTTCCCTGGGCTTCTGGTCTACCTCCTTTAACTGAAAGTTGACCAGGTGATTTCTAAAGACTCTTTCTGGCTCAAAGACCTAGGATTTTTTTTTTTTTGTGGAAGAAATTGAAGGCAAAATTCCTGTGTTCAAAGATGAATCTAGCTGAGGAAATAGTTCTCACACCCATGCAAGAGGTGGTAATATTTGAAGACAAGACCTAAGGAAGTGTCCCTGAATGCTCTGCTCAGGAAAGGCTATAAGAGTTCAGCAAATGACTGGCAGAAAGAGGCCCTGCTGCTCCTTGCCAGCAAGTAGATGCAGACCAGGTATTTGTGCAGTTAATTACCCAATGTACTTATGGACAGTGGCTCTTCTCAGTCATCCCCAGGGAATGGGACTGCTGGTGGGGACCCTAGCAGATGTTGCCTTGCAAAGAGGTAGCACAGAGGGGTGAGATGACCTGGGTGAGACCCACTGTTGTGTCCAAGTACAAGTGATATGGCTTTGCAGGGAGACTTACCCGGGAACAATTTCCAGCACTAACTCTGAGATGTCAGGCCTCGACCTTCTCATCCAGAAAATAGTGCTGCTCTCATATAATGGTAGCTGCTGTTAGCCGCTGTATAGTAGGCCCCCTACTCACGACAACACCATACACAACTGACGAAAACACTGCCCAGTCTTCATGATTGGTTGCAGATCATACCTCTTGTGTCCATAGGGTCTTCACTGGCAGGTTTTTGGAAGTAGATTACCAGGCTTTTCTTCCTAGTCTGTCTTAGCCTAGAAGCTCCCCTGAAACCTGTTCAGTATCAGAGCAACACACAGTCCTCCACTGACGGACGGGTGGTGACTGTACTTGAGGTGCTGCATTGGCCAGGAATCAAACCTGGGTCTCTTACATGTTAGGATTAAATAAAATTAAATTAAAAAAAACCTGTTGCCGTCCAGTTGATTCTGACTTACAGTGACCCTATAGGACAGAGTAGAACTGCCCCATGGGTTTTCCAAGGAGCACCTGATGGATTTGAACTGCTGACCTTTCAGTTAGCAGCCATAGCTCTTAATCACTACAACACCAGGCTTCCAAAAAAAAAAAAAAAATAGCATGATCCTCTCTGTATGAGAATCAAACCCCGGTCCCCTGTGCGACAGGCGGGGATAGTCACCACTATACTAAGGAGGATAAATAAAATAAAGGATGCAAAATGTTTGGCACGATGCATGGTAGACAGTAAGCACTCAACCAATAGTAGCTATATGCTTTTTTACTATGTGCCTTGGCATGTCCTCTCCCACTTCTGTTGAGAATAGCCCCAACCCCTGCACTCATTTCACCCGAGACACCAGTCAGAAGACTGTGAGCATCTGGTAATTGTGGAGTTGGCCACTTTTCCAAATGTATGTGCCAAGGTCCTGGCCTCGGAGCCAGGGGCCACGTGGATGGAAGGAGATGTCTCTGGTCTCTGAGTGACAACTTAGGGATGGAGGAGGTGTTTAGGGGAAGACCTAGGATGCCCATGGGCCACTAGGAGCACAAGGAGAGCGGTCAACTAGAAGGCCCTCAAAGGAACAAAGGCAAATCTTGGCCCCATCTTTCTTATGCAGTGGCTGGTGTGCTCTGAACCTTAGCAAGGAGAAGGGGTATGGGGACAACTCTGGCCCCTTACCATCTTTCACTGCCAACTGTTAATGTACAGCACTGTATAGGACATTGCATCAATCTCTTCACAGTGGGCAAAACCCAGGGTAGACTGCCTTCCTAGGGCAACAAGCTGTAGTCACACTCTCGGACTGCTATGGGATTCATTTTTAGCTTTTCTTACTGCCACCACCACCTTCAAAGTCCAGCATTCTTCCAGTTATTACACTTACAAGTGAAAATCAAGACCAAAGTTACGAAGAATAGGGATAAATAACTCATTCACTGAACTGAGTAGGGTAGATAAGATACACACATATAATTTTTAAAAATATACATATGGGTAAACATGTGGCACAGATACATTATGGCCAAAGTAAATTGCTAATATGATAGTCTAAAATAAAATACTAAAAGCTCTCTTACATCCCAACCACCAACCCGGAAAAAAAACCTGTTGCCATTAAGTCAATTCTGACTCAGGGCAACGCCATTTGTTACAGAGCAAAACTGCTCCGTAGGGTTTTCTTGCCTGTGACTTTTCAGAATCTGATGGCCAGGCCTTTATTCCAAGGCTCCGCTGGGTAGGTTTGAACCAACAACCCTTAGGGCAAACCATCTGTGCCACTCAGGACCTTCAACCACCACCACCCCCCAAAGAAGGAAAGATTTAGGACATTCTAACTAACATAGACAGTCCTTGGGGGCTGCAATATAATTTTCTTTCAAAGCAATGGTTTTTCGTTTTCTGAGGTTGCTTTATTTTTGTTTAGTTTGGATCCCTCCCCCTACTAGAGTCATAAGTCTAAGTTTAAAAACCTAATAAATAGTGAGGGGGAATGGGACCGTTCTCGTGTCATTAGGAGTCCCTCCAGGTGATTCCCTTTCTCCAAAGGTCGAGATTTCTTCCTCTGCCCCTCCCAGAAGCTCACCGTGTCAGGCAGCTTCCCAGAGTTTATGAGTAACTTCCTTTGTAGCAGAGGCCGAGCTCTAGGTTAACTTCTGGAAGTATCTTTGGAAATTAATTCTCAGGCAAAACTCCAAGAAAAAGAGGCACATGGTGAGGAACTGACATAATTTTTTAGCACCACAACCAACATATTTCTGTAGGCAACTGCAGCCAAAAAGGGTTGCCAAGACCAATATTGATCTAGTCCTTCATCCAATCAACAAAATGCCATTGTTTATAAGATATAATTTTTCTTGGTTCAAGTTCAAAGTTAAACTCCAAGGATTTTCAAAACTATAAAAAATGAGAGGCTTTTGCACCTTCAAAAAAAAAAAAAATTCCTGGCCAGTTTTCCTCCTTCATGGATTTTCAGAGTCACTATAAGAAACATAGCCAAGGAAACATTTTTTTGGTCACTTTTGCTCTGAATTCTTGTAGTTTTTTTTAAAGGAGGATGATATTAAATATATAGGTAAAAGGCCCCTAAATCTTTGTACCTGTCCTGAAATCCATGGAATGTCAAGCGCACAGATGACTCAGGTTTGCTTTTCTGCTCCAGGGCTACCCACCTGCAGAATTCCATAAACCAACTCAGCTTTTTCCAGGTTTAGAGTCAAGCAGCCCTCTCTCTTCCCACCCACCCTCTTTTTTAATGTGGAAATGATAGAGTCTTTACTAAGCCCCTTAGAGTGAGGTTCTGTGGTTCACGTCAGATTCTGAAATGGAAAATCTTAGCAAATAAATGGTGAGCAGATGGTGGTCTGTGAAACAGTTCTGCATGGTTCTCCTAGATCCACACAAGTGCCCGCTTCTGGGAGCTGGTGTCACATGATGAGCAAGCCAAGCTTAGGATGTGGCTCCAGGCTGGAATAATAATGAGATTTATGTTTATGAGCTCCCAAGATGTAAACCCAGAAACCCAGTGCCATCGAGTCGATTTCGACTCATAGCGACCCTATAGGACAAAGTAGAACTGCCCCATAGAGTTTCCAAGGAGCACCTGGGGAATTCAAACTGCCGACCTTTTGGTCGGCAGCTGTAGCACTTAACCACTACGCCACCAGGGTTTCCCCAAGATGTAAAGCTTCTTAAAAAAAAAAAAATGTTAGCAGAGGCCAAATTTTCTCCCAACCTGCCCACCCCTCAGAAGACCTAGCAAAGCAGCTTGCATCCTTACAGTGCTAAGTGTTAACTAATTGAAGGATTAATTAATGAGTTTGGGGACCCCTAGAGTAGACCAAAGGAGCCCTGGTGGCACAGTGGTTAAGCACTCAGCTGTTAACTGAAAGGTTAGTTGTTCAAACGTACCAGCCACTCCATGGGAGAAAGATGTGGAAATCTGCCTTCAGAAAGATGCACAGCCTTACATACATTCATTGACGATGTTAATACAGGTACTCCTCAGATACAAACAAACACCTTCCAAGATTGGTTCTCTGGGTTTGAAAGTTTAGGACCTTAGTCTCATGGGATAACTCAGTCAACTCACAAAAATCATGGTCAGCATCCTAGTGAAGTTAGTAGCATCTGGGGTCTTAAAAATTTGCAAGCGGCCATCTAAGACCTAACTACTGGTCTCTACTTGCCAGGAGCAAAATGGTAAGAAGGTAACCAAAGCTCAGAGAAGTAACAAGTCTACACAAGCCACAATCCCCTGAGGTCATCATTTAGTGAAATAACAGAGTGGCACACAAAATAAATGATATTACCTATGAGACTGGTGCTCTACTTAAAAACCATCTGTATGAAATCAAAAGGTCAACGATCATTCAAAAACAGAGATGATAAGGGGGCAGGGAAACTAGAGTACTGGAAATGGAACAAACAACACAATTAAAGAGAATGTTGGCAAATTGTGAGAAATGTAACAAATGTCACTGAACAATTTGCATGGAAATTTACAAATGGGAACCTAACTTGCTATGTAAATTTATACCAAAAACTCAATAAAATATTATTTTTAAATAAATAAATAGACAGACAGACAGATAGATAGAAAAAAGATTTACAGCCTTAGAAACTCTATGGGGCAGTTCTACCCTGTTCTATAGAGTCACTATGAGTCAGAACTGACTCGACAGCATTGGGTTTACAGTTTACTGAAGGAGTCCTGGTGGTACAGTGGTTAAGCACTTGACTGCTAACCAAAAGATTAATAGTTGGAACCCACAAGCCATTCTGCAGGAGAAAGATGTGGCAGTCTGCTTCCATAAAGATTACAGCCTTGGAAACCCTATGGGGCAGTTTTACTCCATCCTATAGGGTCTCTATGAGTCAGAGCTGACTTGACGACAGTGGGTATACTGATCTAGTCTCTTGGCAATAGCTCTCAGTTCACATTTCAGTTTAGAGAAAATGTGAGGTAAAGATGAAACTGAGCATCCATTCCTGCCCCCGGGGTGTATTGAGCTCCTAGCACTTGCCAGGTTCTTGTTGAAGCACTTAGGATACATCAGTGAATAAAACAGACAAGAAGCCCCTGCACTCAGGAGTTTATGCTCTAATGGAAGGGAAGCATAAACATGTTCATTCCATAAACAATGAATAAATCTTTTAGACAGAGTCCCTGGGTGGCACAAACATCTAAGCGCTCTACTACTAGCTGAAAAGTTGGTGGTTTGAACCCACCCAGAGGCACCTTGGGAGACAGTCCTGATGATTTGCTTCCAAAAGGTCACAGCCTTAAAAATTCTATGGAGCAGTTCTACTCCGCACCCATGGGGTCGCCAAGAGTCAGAATCAACTCAAGGCAACTAACAACAACAATCTTTAGAGGAGATGCTTTGAATAAATGTATACGATGTTCTTTCAGAAAAGACAAGCAGGAAAAGTGCTGGAGAGACACAGGATTGATTTGGGGAAGCCACAGCAATACACCAAGCTCCTTGAGCTGTCGTGGAGCCAGGAACCCAGAGGCTAATTTTGAGCAGAAACTTCTCGTGACAGCACCGACCGATCCTATTTGTACAGAGCTTTACAGTTTGCCAAGAACTTTGGTGGCCATAATTTTCTACAGTCCTCACGATGGCCCTGTAGGGTGGGCAGAGGTTATAATTCTAGTCCTATAGATGAGGAAACCGGGGTTGCAAAACAAAAAGTGACTTGCACAAGGTCATACGACCCACATGGCAGGCTGGCTTCAGGCTCAGCGGAATAAGGCTAGTAGTAATAAATAATATAGTACTTACTACACGCCCAGTGGCTTTCTAAGTGCTTTATATGAATTAATCCATTTTAATCCTCAAAACATAACAATGAGATTTAAAAAAAAAAGTTACTATCGATTTGATTCCAACTCATGGCAACACGGTGTGTTTCAGAGTAGAGCTGTTCTTCATACGGTTTTCAACATGTGTGTTCTTTCAGAAGATTACCAGGCCTTTCTTTCGAGGCAACTCTGGATGCATATGAATCGTCGACCTTTTGATTAGTAGTAGCACAGCGAGTAGCCATTTGCGCCCCCCCAGAGGCTTGCTCCCCCAATGAGATAAACACTGCTATTTTCCCCATTTTACAAATGAGATAATTGAGGCACAGAGAGGTTGAATAATTTGCCTAAGGTCACACCAGTAACAAATGGCAGAGTTTGCATTCAAACTCAGGTCATTCAAACATAAACAGCCTCCTCAAATGGTAGCTTCAGCCCTGGGCCCAAGGGCAGTACAGGACAGAAAAGAAGGCTGGTCCATTGATCAACTGGCTGGGAAGACAAGAATAGCCACACTGCCCGAGATGTCACCATCTATTTCAAAGAACAATGGTCTCTCTGTGCTAATAATAACTTCAAGAGTGATACAATTTAAAGTAAGAGGAAGACGAACTCAAACAATTTTTTAATTATCGGAAGACCCCTTTGCTACAAGCCAAATATCCCATTGGGGTGAAGCTGGTTTATCTGTTACTCCTTTGAATAAGCAGGAGACCATAATTTGCACAATTTTCTTTCTTACTTTTAACCACCCTGTGATCTCTCCCTTCTCTAAACTCTTGCTGCACTCAGAGTCTTCACAAAACGACTTAACATGTAATTATACTTTGCTTTGTATTCAGGGACGGATTAACCAGTAAGCAAGGCACACACGGGCTTACTTGTGTTTACTTACTAACCTATAGCATACAATATCACCTGTCTTTCACCACATAAAAACAGGTGACATTGTGCACTGCAGATTAGTAAGTAAGCACAAGTAAGCCTTGTGTACCTTGCCTATTGGGTGATCCATCCCTGTTTGTACTTGTACTTAATTATTCCATGTGTACCCATCCTGTCTTCCCAAACAAATTATAAAACACTCTAAGACCAGGATCTAGATCCTCTGCCTTCATTGGCTCCTCAGCACCAACGTAGAGTGGCAAAGACAAGGTAGTTGGTCAATATTTGCTGATTACTTGAATGACAATCTTTAAGATAAATTCTCAGGTGTTTCTTAAGAAGTATTGGAGCTTGTTCCAGATTGACTAGATAAAGATGCTTTTTTTTTGTTTTGTTGCAGTTAAATTTTAACTATTCATAAATAAAGATGTGTGTTGGTAAATGTTTAACAAACAGCACTCCAGGATGAAAAAAAAAGAGAGAGACAGAGGGTTGATTTGTAGTGTTTGCCCTGGTATAAATATTTTCACTATGTCCTATGTCAACCTACCAGCATGATGTCAACTGGCTTGCAAAATTCCTGAAAATTTAACAATCAGGTCTATTGAACTAGTGCAAGCTGGCTCCAGACACCACAGTTTATCCTCCTAAAATATGATCTTTGCTGGATGTGATGACTTTTTATTTTCTGTCTCAACAAAGGCTTGCTTAGTGTGGGATTATATCTAGTTTTGCCTAATCTATTAAGAATGTTGGCTTGTGTATGTGATAATGTCAGAGTTCCTGGGTGGTGCAAAGGGTCAACACACTCTGCTGATAACCTAAGGTTTAGAGATTCCAATTTACCCAGAGATGCCTCTGAAGAAAGGCCTGATAATCTACTAATAAAAAAATCAGCCACTGAAAAACCTATGAAACACAGTTCTACTCTGACACTCACGGGGTTGCTGTGAGTTGGAATCTAATCAACGGCAACTGGTTAAATGATAATGTGAAATACAAACCTTAACAGGGTAGCAATGGCTCACCTAGTCATTCCAGGGTCACGTTGTAGAAAAGGTTTTATATTTAAATTGATAGAATTAAAAAATTAAAATCTACACCCTTAAGTCAACCAAACAACCAAGTTACCTTCTATCTCCTGTCTTCCTTCCCTCTTCCTTCCTCCCATTCTTTTCCTATCACCTGTACTCCTTTACTGCTCATGTCATTTTCCTTAGGGTGGGGAGCTAGGTTTTGCTCTTAACTTATGGTCATGTTGCAGGGAAGAGAAAGCATTTTTTCTTCTTTTTTTTTTAATTGTACTTTAGGTGCAGGTTTACAGAACAAACTAGTTTCTCACTAAACAGTACATATATTGTTTTATGACATTGGTTAACAACCCCACAACATGTCAACACTCTTCCTTCTCAACCTCAGGTTCCCTATTACCAGCTTTCCCATCCCCTGCTGCCTTCTAGTCCTTGCCCCAGAGCTGATGTGCCCCTTTAATCTCGTTTAGTTTTATGAGCCTATCCAATCTTTGGCTGAAGGGTGAACCTCAGGAATGACTTCAATACAGAGCTGAAAGGGTGTCTGAATGCCATACTCTCAGGGTTTCTCCAGACTGTCAGGGCAGTAAGTCTGATCTTTCTTTTTGAGTTAGAATTTTGTTCTACATTTTCCTCCAGCTCTTTCTGGGACCCTCTATTTTGATCCCTGTCAGAGGAGTCAATGGTGGTAGCCAGGCACCATCTGGTTGTACTGGGCTCAGTCTTGTGAAGACCGAGGTAGATGTGGTCCATTGGTCCTTTGGACTAATCAAGAGAAAGCGTTTTTGAGGGCAATTATCTTTCCAATCTAAACGCACATGATAACTCACACTGTCAGAACTCAAAACAATAGTTGGATTGGCTTTACTTCTAGCCTATTTTCTGGAAAGGCCTTCTACTTTAGCTTTTCATTCGGAGTTCCTAAAGTATTCTTAATCAGATAAGAAATGGGCACAGTCATTTTAGAGGGAGGAGATAACCCTCAATACAGTTCTGGGAGTTCCACAGGGTTCAAAAGCTAGGAATATGATCTTCTTTGAATTTACAAAGATCACTTCCTCCAGAGGCATTCCCCCACCACCACCTGGGCCATCCCCTCCTCGGTATTAAACCTCTTTTTAAGAGGATTTCTATCTGGTATGTAAGTTGGGGGACATGGAAAGAGGAGGTTAAGGCTTTATCTGTACGCAGAAACTGGCTTGTTCACAACTTGACTGATGAGGCCTGCCTAGGGACAGAGAGCAACAGAAAGCAACTACATTGACTCAAAATCATTTCCATTCATTAAAAACCATTGTTAGCATGTTTTGAAAGAAGCGATATGACATTACTTTTTAGAGGAAGATAATAGAAAATTCTCTTCACTTCAAATACCAATGAGATTTTTTGTTGAATTTATTATGGAAAAACCTACTTCTTATTGCTATATTGGTTTTCAGACTATGCCAGCTTGTTCGTTCTCCCTGTCCTTCTGCATATGTCTGCCTCTTTTATCAGTATGCTGTTGGAAAACCTAGCTATGGGTCCTTTCTACCCAAGCTATTGTTGTTAGTTGCTATTGAGTGGGCCCCCAACTCATGGTGACCCCATACAGGACAGAACAAAACACTGCCTTGTCCTGCGCCATCTCCATGATCATTTATGGGTCGGACCATTGTGATCTAAAGGGTTTTCAATGGCTGATTTTTAGAAGTAGATCGCCAGGCCTTTCTTCCTAGTCCCTCTTAGTCTGGGAGCCCTGCTGAAACCTGTGCAGCATCATAGCAACACAAAAGCCTCCACTGACAAAGGGATGATGGCTGCGAATGAAGTACATTCATTGTCTGGGAATCAAACCTGGGTCTTTCACATCAAGGGCGAGAATTCTACCACTGAAACACCACCAATGCCTCCTCTTCTACCCAAGAGCCTGAATGAAAACTTTCTCTGAACTGCTTGAACTTTCCCAATTAATTTTGTATTATATGATTTTTTTTCTTTCCAGGTAAGCTCCTTGGAAATAGAGGCAAAATACTTTACTTTCCCCATAGATCCCACAGTGCTTTATAGAGCACAAGTGAATGGACTTCCCTCATTTTCAGAACTAGAAGAGTCTTTGGTGAGATCCCCTGGCCCAGGAATTCTTACTTTGGTCCATAGATTGCTCAAGGTGTATGTGAACCCTTGAATGTACTGTCTGCCTGAGTGTGTGTGCATGTACTTGTGTGCCTATGGACATTTTTCTGGAAGAAAATGTTCATCAGATTCTCAGAAATGTTAAAAATCCAAAGACAGTGCCGTACAGTCAGTAAACCTCTGTGAAATTAGGAAGTCTGGGAACTGGGTCCCAGAAAGAATACATTCATACAGGGATTATTTATTTATTTATGTTGAGCTATAATTCATATACCATAAACTCACCCTTTTAAAGTATACGATTCAGTGGTCTTTAAAATATTAACAAAGTCATGCAGCTATCTAATGCCAAGCCTGTTGCCATTGAGTCAGTTCCAACTCATAGCGACTCTATAGGACAGAGTAGAACGGCCCCATAGGGGTTCCAAGGAGTGGCTGGTGGATTCAAACTGCTGACCTTTTGGTTAATAACCGAGCTCTTAACCACTAAGACACCAAGGTTCCCAACTATCTGATAGGGGTTATTTATTGAGAAGCTTTGCTCTAAGTACCTTTCTTTCTTTTTTTTTGGGGGGGGGGGTGTTGTTGTGGTGAAAATATACATAACAAAACATATGCCATCTCAACAATTTCTGTGTACAGCTCAGCGACATTGATTATATTCTTCAAGTTGTGCAACCATTCTCATTATTCTTTTCCAAATCATTCTACCACTATTAACATAAACCCAATGCCCCCTAAGCAAACCCCCCCCCTTACCCTCATCATCCCATCCCTGGTAACCACTAATAATCTCTGATTTCTATATAGTTGCTTATTTCATACAAGTGAGTTCACACAATATTTGTTCTTTTGCAGCTGACTTATTTCACACAGCATGATGTTTTCAAGGATCACTCATGTCATGATATGCATCAGGACTGCATTTCTCTTTATGGCTGAGCCAAGCACCTTTCTTAGTGCAATGAATCCAGCAATCAGAGCAAGATGGACGAAGTCTCCGTCCTAAAAAAACTTACTTTCCATTGTTGTTATTGTTGTTGTTAGGTGCCGTTGAGTCGATTTCAACTCATAGTGACCCCATGTGACAGAGCTGAACTGCCTCACAGGGTTTTCTAGGCTGTAATCTTTATGGGAGCAGGTTGCCAGGTCTTTCTCCCAAAAAGCCACTGGGTGTGTTTGAATTGCCAACCTTTCTGTTTGCAGCCAAGTGCTTAACTGCTGCATCACCGGAGATCCTTACCTTCTGTTAGGGTAGACGATAAATAAGTGATCAAATAATTACACCCTCACTCATCTTGTGATCTCCCCTACAGAGGAAATTATAAGGATGCAATGTAATAGATAAGGAATGGGACTATTTTTCACTTTTTAGATAGGGTACTCAGGGAAGGCCTTTCTGAGGTGAAGCCTGGCATTGGAAAATGAGAAGGAGCCAGCTCATAAGAGAGCATTCCTGGCAGAGGATACAACAGTTGCAAATGCCCTGAGCCAGGAATGAGATTAAAGTGTTAGAAAAACAGGAAGATGATAGGTAAGGCTGGGGCACAGTGGGCATGGAGGAGTGGTACAGATGAGAATGGAAAGGTAGGCAGGAGCTAGATCAATTATGGCCAGGGAGGCTGTGATAATAGGTTTAGAATCTTTTTTTTAATACATGTAATGAAAAGCAGTTGGAAGATTTCAAACAGAAGATTGTCAGGATCAGATTTATGCCTGGAAAAGGGGCTCTGGCTGTTTGGTGAAGATTTGGTTGTAAGAGAGCAAGAGAGGAAGCTCTGAACCCAGCTGCAAGACCATTGTAGAACTTCAGGTATGAGATGACTGTGGCTAGAAGTTAGAGAGGAAGAGAAGTAGACCAACTAGAGATGTGCTCTGAAAACAGGATTAAAAAGACTTGCTGATGTGGGTGGGATGGTGGCAAGAGAGAAAATAAAGATGTCACTCAGGTCTCAGGCTTGCACAAAGGAGTGGACAGTGGTGTCATTTGCCAAGATGGAAAGACCGGAAAAGACAGATTTAAGAGGGAAAGTCAAGAGTCTATTTAACTGGTTTTTTTTAAGTTTGAGGTGTCTCTCATAGACGTTCAGATTCACTGCTCATTGATTGAAATGTGTTTTGAAATATACAACTACTTATTTAAAGCAAATTGAACCTAATTTTGCTACGAGAATTTCAGAGATTTTGCATCACCTCCTGAGATAATAGGAGACATATTGGAGTGCTGGAAATCACACAATCTGGGGGTCTCTTCATCTCAGAGGAGAACAACACCCATAAATTGGGTGTCTGGAAATTGTTAACCTTGTTGTTGTTAGCTGCCATCGCGTCAGCCTTGATTCATGGCAACTTTATGCACAACGGAATGGACCTTTGCCCAGTCCTGTGTCGTTCTCCTAGTTGCCAGCATGTCGGAGTCCGTCGTTAGAGATATAATGCCAAATCCATCTCACTGAGGTTCTCCCTTGCTTTCCCCGGCTCTCTACTTCACCAAATACAATGTCCTCCTCAAGTGATTATCTCTCCTGATGATATGTCCAAAACAAGTAGTCGGACAATGTTCTGTTGTGATCCATAAGGTTTTTGCTGGCTAATTTTCAGGAGTAGATTGTCAGACCTTTCTTTCTTGTCCGTCTTAGTCTGGAAATTCTGCTGAAGCCTGTCCCCTGTGGATGACTCTGTATTTAAAATGCTGGTGACATAGCTTCTAGCATTATACCAACATGCAAGCTTCCACAGTTCAAAAAACTGGCAGACGGGCAATGGAGTCCCTGGGTGACACAAATGATTAACACGTTCTCCTGCTAATCGAAACGTTGAAGGTTTGAGTCCACCCAGAGGCACCTCAGAAGAAAGGCCTGGCAATCTATTTCTTGAAAAAACAGCCAGTGAAAACCATATGGAGCAACATTCTACTCTGACACAGAGGGTTGCCATGAATCAGAATCAGAATCAGCTTGACAGCAAGTATGAACCTTTAGCTCCTCTTAACTCATCTCCCCATTCCCACCCTCTCCAATGCCCCTTATCGTCTTGCCTGTCTCCTCAATTTTTTTCATTCGAGAGAGAGTTTTTGGTCGCCTCCTCAGTGCTGAATGGCTACTGAGCACCAGAGGTACGACAGTGAAGAAGAGAGTTGCTCCCTCTTTTCACAAGATACTGCGACTGATACTTAAGGATGAGTATAAGCCAGCAGAGTGAAGGGTGAAGAAGGACAGAGGAAAGACATCAGGGCAGTAGAGCTGACAGGTTTGAAGACCTTGAGGAGAGAATGTAGAGCATCTAAGGATGTGAACCAAGTTAGACATGGTGTAAGATAAAGCCAGTGAGGTTGGACAGGGGCCCTCACATAGGCCTCTTTGAAGCTCTGGGAAGATGTTTGGATTTGGGGACAGTGGGGAGCTACTAACCCCAAGCCCAAGCCTGTTGCCATAGAGTCGATTTCGACTCATGGCGACGCTATAGGACAGAGTAGAACTATCCCATAGGGTTCCCAAGAAGCAGCTGATGGTTTTGAACTGCCAGCCTTTTGGTTAGCAGCCAAGCTCTTAATCACTGCGCCAACAGGGCTCCGTGGGGAGACACTACCTGTTGCCGTCAAGTGGATTCCGACTCATGGCAACCCTATAGGAAGGAGTAGAGCTGCCCCATAGGGTTTCCAAGGAGTGGCTGTTGAATTCGAACTGCCAACCCTTTGGTTAGCCGCAGAGCACTTAACCACTGCATGACCTGGGCTCAGGGGAGACTCTAGAGGATTTTAAACAGGGGAGGTTCATGACCAGGTGTGCAATTGAGATAAATAGGCTTGTGCTTTGTGGAGAATAGATGCAAAAGAAAAAAACTGGATGTAGACCCCCCAAAAAAAGCCAGTGCCATCGAGTCGACTCCAACTCATAGTGACCCTATAGGACAGAGTAGAACTGCCCGAAGGAGACAGAGCAGTTGAAATACTTGTTGGTGTTTAGGTGATACATGGTGGTGGTTTGGACTAGACGGGGTAACAGAAGAGTCTCGAGGTAGAATGAATAGGACAGAACCACCGAATTTGACCAAACCTTGTATCTCCCAACCAGAGAGAGATGATTAGTATTATCAAAAAAGGCAATATGTAAAGACCAAGCCTTTTTGTGGCCTGGTAAAGCCATTTAGTAAGGGAGTCAACCTTATAAATTATTCTGAGAGGCTTGGAGAAGATTTTTTTAGGACAAATGAAAGCTTATACTGATTGGTGCTGAACTCACTCTGAAAACATCCCTTCCTTTTCCATTCAGCTGTGCACTTTTGTGGCCTTGAAGGGCAGCCTTGGTGTAATTTGGAGGTTTTCATAGCCTCTGCTTGGAATGCGTGGATGTGCAATAGTTACGTGTATTTTCATTCTGGTATTTTTATGGTCTGAGCTATTTTAGCCAACCTCCCAGTGCTGGATGGACCCAAGAGGACCCCGAAAGCCCAGTGATTATATCTAGGAATCTGAAAGCCTAGGAACGTGGAAGGTTGTGAGGAGGCGCTGCCCAGGGATGAGGGCTACGTGACCCCCTCTACTCAGAACTGAGGGGTGGGCTTCCTGACTTAAAGGTAGAGCATCCTTTCTCTCCTGGCAGTGTCATTTATACTGAGTGTTAAACTAGAACTGGGTGGAAAATGTGCCCAGTTGGAAAAACCAACAAAAATACAAACCAAGTATTTGGTATTTTCACCCAATTCCTTCCACTAGGATACAAAACTTCCAAATCACCCCCTCTTCCCATGATTCAGCTCGCTCTGTGGCTGTCCTCAGGGTCAGATGTGGGTTTGGTCTGTCCTTGTCTCATCGGATGGTCTCATCTCTCCCACTCCAGTTCTTTATGGAACCAAAGCCTGGATCTCTGCGTCTTCGTAGCATTTCTCAAGCAGATGTGTTCAGTAAATACCCGTGGATGAGCATATCTTTGCTCAAAGGTTTGGGGAAGGAAAAGAAATAAAATAAATCAGAACAGGGGTATTTCCATCCTATAGGGGGAAAAAAAATTGCCCTTGAGTTCTACTCCAACTCTTGGCAACCCCACGTGTGGTCCTATGTGTCAGAGTATCATAGAGTTTTCAATGCTGATTTTTCAGAAGCAGGTCGCCAGGCCTTTTTTCCAAGGCCCCTCCAAGTGGACTCGAGCCTCCAACCTTTCAGTTAGCAGCGAAGCACGTTAACTATTTGTACCACCCAGGGACTCCTTCACTGCATTAAAGAATAGCTGAAACTATCTGGATGGAAGCCATATCGATTTACCGCAGGCCCTGAAATCAGAAGGTCCAAGTCCCACTTCAGGTTCTTTCTACTTGTGTGACTTTAAGCAACATGCCCAGGGTCCTGTCTGAGTCTCAGTTTTGTCTTTGTTCAAATGAGGGGTTGGATTGGGACACTCCATGCAGTGGCCATCCAGGCCCCCAGCTCCCACCCAGTGGTGGCCCATGGCCATGTTCAAACACAGGCTGTCTGTTGCGAATGGGGAAACAACTGCAGACAGATTCTCAGTGACATAACCAAGGGAGAACTGAGCAGATGACTCTAATGACAGAACTGAAAGTCCATTCCAAAGCCGTGGCTGCCTGAGGAAACTCCCCGGGAGGCACCCAGGCTGACACTGGGGACCAAACGCACAGTCCTGTTCACATCCTGTCCCTGCACCTGCACCAAAACCCAAACCCATTGCTAATGACTTGGTTCCGACTCATAGTGACCTTCTTCCCCACACAAGGGCGCGTAATCCTAAAATCACTAACGGACAAACATCTCGCCAGGACACACCTGTGAATTTAAAAAGTGCTGTAACTCCGGCCATGGTGGGCCTGCTGGCTAATGACTGACCCTCTGGCCATGCTGCCGCTGTCACTGTCACTGTCACAGGAAGGCAAGCCCCTGAGGGCTGAGCCTTTCGTTTTGCCCCTGCCACACCCCCGTCCCCTCTAGCTATGGTCCCCAGCCCCATCTCTGCACACGGCGGCCATGCAATAACTGCCTGTCGATTAACCCCCTTCACATCAGGAAAGTCAAGCCATGGCCGCGTTCTCAGAGCCTGAAAGGGTATGTAGGGGGTGCGGTGGGGCCGGGAGCATGGAGCTGCCCTCATGGAGCCAAAGCCCTAACAAGAAACAGGCTTCCACATTGATGAGAAATTAATTACTGGGCCTCTCTTCACCGCCCCTTCTCCCCCTTCTGGCCCCACAAGCCAGCCACCAGACAGCTTCAGATACAGGCCTGAGGCAGATGCCTGGCCTAAGCCTCTTTCAGAGTTCATTCATCCCCCAACCCCAGCTTAAAAGGTAATGAATGTATTTATAGCCCACTTTATCCCAAAAAGGATTTAAAGCATTTTTCAAAGATGGAAGTGATACAGTTAGATGATGTAACTTTAAAAGAAAAATGAATCAAAGGAGAAATAAGAAAAGGATTATCTAATGGTGGAGTCCCTGAGTGGTGCAAACAGTTAACGTGCTTGGCTGCTAACCGAAAGGCTGGAGGTTTGAGTCCACACAGAGGCACCTCAGAAGAAATGCTCGGTGATCTACTTCCCAAAAATCAGTCATTGACAATCCTGTGGTGCACAGTTCTCTCTGACACACATGGTTGCCATGAGTTAAAATCCACTTGACGGCAACTGGTACTGGTATCTAACGGTGGGATTTCAGGCTTTGGGGCCAGGCTGAGAGAGCCCAGTTTAGGAAGAGGACCTTCCGGATACCTTGTTACCCCACCAGTTGAAGGTCATGGGCACCTTTTTAGTGGAAGCAAGATTATCCAAGGATGATAATGTTTACGTTTTCTTAGCCTCAGAGATGATAGTTGTGGCGAGAATCAGAACAGAGTACTTGGAAAATACGGGGCGGGATAAAGACACTTTGTAAGCCAAGGAGAATATGTTTGACACTATCTGTTGTTGCTAGGCAGTGAGATGGTTAAGACCACAAGCGCTGCAGTAGACAGACAACAGTTCAAGTCCACTTCCTCATCTAACTGCTCCTAGTCTTCTTTACTTCTCTAAGCTTCAGCTACAGAAAGGGTTGTGGTGAGCATCCAAAGGCCTCAGGAATGACAAGTGTGCATAGCTGTTTGTATAGCAGGTACTGTTCAAAGCGTTTACATTTGTAAGCCCATTTCATACTCTTAACAACCCTATGAGGTAGGTGGGTGCTGTTACTACCCATGGTGTGCAGACAATGACACAGAGAGGTTAAGGAACTTGGCCCAGGACACACCAGCTGGTATTTGGCAGAGCCCAGGTTTAAATCTAGACAGTTGGCTTCAGAGCCTGTGCTCTCAGCCACTGTGTTCCCCTTTGTACATGCTCAGTCAAGGATACCCGGTTGCTGCCGAGTTGACTCTGACTGATGGCAACCCTACGTGTATCAGAGTAGAACTGTGCTCCATAGGGTTCCCAATGGGTGTGACCTTTCAGAAATAGATTGCCAGGCCTTTCTTCTGAGGTGCCTCTGGGTGGACTTGAACCTCTAACCTTTCAGTTAGCAGCTAAGTGTATTAACAATTTGTACCACCCAAGAACTCTTTATTAAAACTCTTTATTAAAAGAATAGCTATAATATGCAGGCTTACATAATATGCAGATTGGTCGTAATAATATTTAACTGATTAACTGGAGGGTAAGCATTTCTATTTTACCTGCAAAGGTGTACGTGAGCATTTTAAATTTGCATAGATTCTGCCTAATTGCCCCTTCAAAAGCCTGCACCAACAGTCATTCTCATCAACAACATTTAAGACCTAAGTTTCAAAGCTTTGACACACATCTTACATTGCTTTTTGAGCTTTTTTTTTTTTAATTGAACAAATATTTATTGAGCTCTTGCAATGTGCCAGGTGTTATTATAGACATTTGGGATATGTCATGATAGAAAGAGACAAAAAAATCACTGCCTTAGAGAGCTTATATGCTATAGGCTTAGGTTACTTTGTCATGCTACAGGCCTTGGACTCTGGTCCAAACTATCCCCTGCTTTTCACTGGGTCCAGCACATAAAGAATTTAGAACAAAAAGGTTCAAACTGAACATTTTTTACCTGAGCACTGAAGGACCATAAAAACCAAAAGCCAATTGCTGTCCTTCCTGACTCATGAGAACTCCATGTGTTATAGGGTAGAAATGCTCCATAAGGCTTTCTTGGCTGCAATCTTTACAAAATCAGATTGCCAGACCTTTTCTCTGCAGAGCAGCTGGGTGGGCTTAGGTTAGTAGTTGAACTATTTGTACCACCCAGGGACCTTACTGAAAGACCAGGCCTCCATTAGGTCTTAAAACCTCTGAGCACCTTGGAGAGAGGCCTTGCTAATATAATCATTCCCATCTTAGAGATGTGAACCTTGGTGGTACAGTGGTTAGGAGCTTGGCTGCTAACCAGAAGGTCAGCAGTTTGAATCCACCAGTCGCTCCTTGGAAACCCTCTGAGGCAGTTCTACTCTGTCCTAAAGGGTCGCTATGAGTCAGAATCGACATGACAACAACAGGCTTGAGTTTTGGATCTTAGAGATGAGAAACTAGAAGCTCAAAGAGTTAAGTCCCTCATTCCAGATGACCCACCCACTACTCAGGGGCAGAGTCAGGAGCTGAGCTCCCCTGGCCTAAAGTTCAGTGTTTATTTCACTGCACTGCAGCAGTTAGACCACTCACTATGAGGAAATTCATCTGGAGCCTAAACACATATTTTGCCCCTTAATCCTATAGCATCTACTGATTGCATCATTTATTTAGAACTCACCATATGTTTGCCCTGATTCATTGTTATTTTTGTTTGCATATGTATGCATTAATTTGTAACAGGGACAAATATTATTAATATAATGATTATTCACGATCTTCCCCTTCCTTCTAGCTTCTAAGGGGGAAGAGTTCTAGTTTGCTCAGTTTCTAGACTATCATTTCTCAAGGAGAACCCTGCTAATGGACCAAGAGTGAAAACTAGAGAGGCCAGAAGGGCTAAGCTGATCTTTAGAATAAAGACCACAGAGGGTGGGAGGAGAGGGACAGCAAGGTTTCGTAGTTAGGTGTCTGGAAAGAAGTTTGAGATTTGAAAAGTGACAGTAATAAAGAGAAAACATTTTGGAGTAAATAGTATTAAAAAGAGTACCTGACACCTAGCAGATTCCCAAAAGATGAATTAACAAATGGAAAAAAGCAAAAAATGAATGATTGTAAAGCTGCCGTCCTTTTGGAGGCTACTGAAAGTGGTAGAGTTGAGGAGAAACACTTCTACGAGATTTTACCGTGCATAAAGAAAGAATATAATCCTTTGATGTTTCCTCAAGAGACTAAGTAAGAATTATAATACTTTAATTAAGTTTTGGTGGTGGATATGTTTCTCTGAGAGACACTCCATGAACTAGGGACCACAGAGTGTGCTGATTTTTATATGGGTTACACACTGACAGACAACCATATGATGGGCATAATGAAAGGCTGGGCATACAAAGGTGAATAAGACACACTCCCTGACTCTAAGGAGGTCACAGACAAGACAACAGTGTGCATCCACTGTGTCAAGGACTGCAACAGAGATATGAGTACAGTGTACGGATGCTTGGAGAAGGGAACTGCCAATTTTGCCTGGGGGTTTGGGGAAAACCTTTACAAGGGAGGTTATATCTGAGAAGGGTCTTGAAAAGTAAGTAGTAAGAGATTTCCAGGTAATAAAGGAAGGGAATGCCATTCCAAAAACAACAAGGGAAACATTAATTTTATTAGTATTACCTGAAAACAAAAAATTATCTTTAAATAGATCTCCTTTGTTTTATGATTCAGAGGGAATGTGTTGACACCAGTTAACACCACCCCGTCTGTTCCCACCTCTACCCCCACCCACACTACTGAGAACAAAACGTTATCTTAGTTATTGCTGTTGAGAGTACACACAGCAGAACATACACCAATTCAACAATTTCTACATTTACAATTCAGTGACATTGATTACATTCTTCAAGTTGTGCAACCATTCTCAGCCTCCTTTTCCAAATTGTCCCCCCTCCATTAACATAAGCTCACTGCTCCCTAAGTTTCCTACCTAATCTTTCAAGTTGCTGTTGTCAATTTGATCCCATATAGACAGATCTTAAAAGAGTACAATGCTCAATTCTTTACTAGTTAAGCTAAACAATTGTTTGGTTTAAAGAAGACTTCAGGGGATATTTTTTGTTTGAGGTTTAAAGATTATCTCAGGGCAATAATTTTGGGGGTTCATCCAGCCTCCATGGCTCCGGAAATTCTGGATTTCATGAGAATTGAAACTGTTCTGCATTTCCCCCCTTTTCTTGGTCAGGATTCTTCTACAGACTCTTCAATCGAAATAGAATAAAACATTCTTGGTGGCAGAATCCACATGACATAAGTTTCTCTTGAATCGTAGTGGTAGCGTGTCATAGGTGCTTAATAAATGCTTGCTGAATGTACCCCAAGCAGGGCAATCTGATTTTCCAGAGACAGTCACCAGGGTGTTAGAGTTAGAAGCCTGGAATTGGAACTCCAATTATAAAAGGAATTCCTGTCTGATCTGATCTAGCTGTGTTCACTCAGCCCCAAAGAAAGTCCTAGAAAAGTTAGAGCCAGGACAAAGAATCCAATGAAGGGAAGACATGTATATAAGGAACAGTGAGGAGCAAAGAAACCAGTGAAACATAAAATTAAGTCTAAATAATTGATGGCAATGGGATTATGAAGAAAGATTTGTCAAAATATCAAGAAAAAATAAGTAAAAAAAAAAAATTAGTCAACTATAAGAGGTACAATAAAAAACAAAATTTAGTACCCATCTGGAGCCAAAATGTTAATGAAATCTGGGTTGGAGGTAGCTGATGTGGGGCAAAGTAGAAGTAAAAGTATGAATTCCTTTGTGGTAGAAAAGCAGCATTACTTATGGCTACTGATGAAGTCTTTATTGTTGTAGAAAAATATAGGTTTAAATATGTTTGCTTAAAAAAATCAAGGGCTCAGGGAGAGTGTTGACACATCGCGGCGCTGGCAACCAATGTCACAAAACAATTTGTGTATTAACTGTTTAATGAGAAACAATTTTGCTCTGTACACTTTCACCTAAATCACAATAAAAAGGAAAAGGAGAAAAATCAAGGGCTGGATGAGAAGGTTGGGGGGCAGTGAGACTAAGTTACTGGCAATAGAACAACTAGAACGGAAATAATGAAACTGTTGACACAATATGAAGAATGTAGCCAATGTCACTGAACATTATGTGTAGAAATTGCTGAGTGGGAACCTGTTTTGCTGTATATACTTTCACCAAAAATACCAATAAAATATTTTTTCTTAATCAAGGGCAAACACTAGTAAAATAGAAGTAGAGTGTTTTCAACTTCCATATCACTAAGTAAGGCCAAAAAAAAAAAAGAATAAGAAATATGGATCAATCCAATGAAAATTAGAGGTGAGGAGCAATTAGAGGACCCTCTACTCTGAACTAACCACCCAATTTCTGCACTCCTCATGAGGAAACTGAGGCTCAGAATGGCTATGTGATGGGCATCACCCAAGTGGGGTTACACGTGACCTGATAAGATTCTTCCTACAATCTTATAGGCGTAGAATTCCTGAAATGGCCGTGAAAAAAAGTGCTAACATGTGCCTGTTTGTTGTGGTAAATTCCACTTATCTTGAAGGTCAGAGGTGCAGAGTGGGTTGGTTGATTTAATATTCTGTTTAAGTGAAGGTTGCCATGGACACCATACATGGCAGTCCAATTTTCTCAGAATTAGAATGCATGCCGTAAAACTGGTTTAAGAAGAAAACTAGGCCGAACATAATTTAAATGTATTTGATGATGAATCCTTCGTGTCAGGGAAGGAGCTCCAGGATGTGGCAAGGCCTTTGTGTGTCTTTCCAAACGCCACCTCTCCCTGTCAGGCTGTAGAGAGGCACAAGAGCTGGCAGAGGTAGATGAATCCCCACCGACTGCAAGCCAAGCCCTGCCAGTGGCTCTTTGTTTCACTTCCAGGTACTCACCTGTTTGCTGATAATTTCTCCCTGACTCAAGAAAACAGAGTAGAGAATGATGTAGCAACATCAGAAAAATAAAAACTTTTCATTTGAATCTCCTGATAGTCGAATCCTGCACGATTGGCAGCCACGTAATTAGATTTGAGTCCTTTCCTGTATCCTTTTCCACTGCAAAGACTGGGGAATTTCTTAACTAACAGAGTTCAGGACCTCAGTCCTCTGGGCAGGGTGATTAAGTGGACACAGGAGTCAGCGGGACCTGCCTTTAGATCCCACCTCTACCTCTTCTTAGCTATGGCAACTTGGCTAGTTGCCCAGTATCTATGTAAAATGGGGGTGGATGATACTAATGGCTACCTCACAGGGTGGTTGAGAAGATTCAGTAAGAAAAGGCAAATAGTGAGCTTGGCATATGGTAAACCAGTCGCCATCGAGTCAATCCAACTCATGGTGACACCATGTGTGCAGAGTGGAGCTGCACTCCGTACAGTTGTCAAGGCTGTGACCTTTAAGAAGTAGATCACCAGGGCTCTCTTTCGAGGAGCCTCCGGATGGGTTCAAACTGCCAACCTTTTGGTTAGTAGCCAAATGCTTAACCATTTGTGCCTCCTAGGCACTCTGGCACACGGTAAGCAACAATAAATATTAGCTATGATTGGAGTCCCTGGGTGGTGCAGTCAATGCACTCGACTACCAACTGAAAGACTGGAGGTTCAAGTCTACCCAGAAGCACCTCAGAATATAGGCCTGGTGATCTACTTCTGAAACACCAACCACCAAAAGTCCTACGGAGCCAAAAAAAGAAAAGAAAACCCTACAGAGAACAGTTCTACTCTATAACACACGGGGTCGCCATGAGCTGGAATCGACTCAATGGCAAATGTTTTGATGAAATGATGGTAATTATTAATATTCATTCAGTTCACAGAACTGGCCCAAGATGAGAGGCTATATTGGGATCTAAGCAAGGCTGAATTCATGCCATGTCCACCCTGAGCTGAGTTGAGTCCTGCACAATCTATCCGTATTTATGTATACCTTTGCATTTGGAACTGCCGCTGTTTCAGAACATCTGAAGCAGCAGGCCCAGGGTGTGTGGCCATATGTCCACCTCATTCCGAGGAGTCTCCGGGAGTGTGCCGTTTGGAATGTGGAAACCCACAAATGAAAAGCAGCCTTTGCTTTGGTCACGGAGCGCCTGAGCCCTGCTGACACATGTCAGATATCAGCACATTTGCTCCCCGTCTCCCTGCCGGCCTAGCCCCTCTCGGGCTGGGTTAGACGTTCCTCATTCCCAAATGTCTCCACAGAATTCTCTTCTGCATCTCTGGTTTCTGTGTTTCCTGAATTGCTACTTGTTTTCAGGCCTCACTGGCCCTTCTTGCCCCTGTGTTAGTCCCAGCGTGATGAGCAAGCCACTGGGCTGGGGCCCCTCGGGGACCAGCTCAGGGCTTCTCCGTCCTGCAAGTTCAGGGGAGCACATGGCCTCAGCCCCACTCCTGTCCTCTCCCCTTAACCATGCGCCTTTCTTCTGGGAGGGGGGTCTGGACATTGTCTCCCAGGTACACTTGTGAAAGGGAATCTGCCACAGGGGTTTACTTGCTGGAGCTTATTTGCTTTTCAAAGGCAATCTGGTTGTAATTTCTGCAGCAGACTCTTGGTTTGGCTACTTTATCCTTCCCTCCTTGTTTTGCCATTTTCCCTGGTTGCTGCTTTGCAGACTGTCTCTTTCTGTTTGGGCTATTCTTCTCAAAATATACACACAATTACACGCACGCACGCGCTCAAGCTCACACTCACATTTAGACACACAAGGAGTCTCTCCAGTGTAAGAATGTTAGTCAACTGCACACCTCGACTTCATTGCCACAAGTATTTGTCACAAAGAGCAATTTTCTGTTCCGAAAGTTGTGATTTAAACCCCTTTCAGTTCCCTTTCCAATTCGTATCTTGTTCCACGTTTAGCAAGATCCTTAATTCAGGCCTGTATTTTCTGATCTGTATCTTATTTTTAAGTCTCTGTAATCCCTTTTTTAGAAAGCCAGGGAAGAAAAACAACACCCAAGAACACAACGTGTGACTAATCGACAAAATTCTAGGTAAAAACTCAGATTTTCAAATGAAATTGGACAAAGTACGAGGAACTGTCCCACAGGGAATAATCTTGAGCTGGCTAGGCATGGAGACCCTGAGTAATAGGTCTTTTCCCTCTCGCTGGGTTTCTATGAATAGCTGAGTGGGGTAGATGCAGAACAAGCCCTAGCCTTTCATTCATATAGATCTTGGGCCCGCAGGGCTCGGTACAGAAACTCTCTGTTACCTTTATGTCTTGAATCCTACATCTGAATAACTCCTTGTTTTGGCCCTGACTTTTTTTTCTCACCTCCATTAACTCAGCTCCACAGGGGGAGTCAGCACTTAATAAAACAACTATTGGCTGATGTCTGGAGTCACGGGAGCCTTACAGCTCTTCTTGGCTTTGTTTTTCTAAAAAGTACCCATGACTGTAGCCAAGCAAATCAGCATATACCCATGGGCTTCCTCAGAAGAAATTAAAACAAGTTAGGCAGCGGGATGGAGAATCAGGCAGGGAGCCTAAAAGAAATTTAATCAACTCTGTCCTCTCTTCTCTTTCCTTTTGGGTAGATTTTCCTGAATGTGGTGGAAAGTTCTACGGGTATTCATGGCCATCCAAGTCTCCTCTTTGGTAGAGCTGGGAACAGTGAAAACCGAAGGTGGCCGAGGAGAGTGAGAGAAAACCATGTTTAGTGGGTCAGTGTGATCTGGCCTATAGGGCTGACCCGTGGCACAATGGAGAAATGGTGGAAGATTCCCAAAGGTGCCCACCTTTTTGTGTCTTTGTGTTGAAGACTCAGCAGCCCCCTCCCCCACCGGGCCAGAGCTACTCTTGACGGTTTGAAGAAACTGCTCCCATCCCCATTGTCTCATCCCCAGAAGTACTTGAACTAGCTGCCCTCAAGTCTACTAAAACCCCAAGTGTAGAGCTGTGCTCCGTAGGGTTTTCAGTGGCTGATTTTTCAAAAGCAGATTGCCAAGCCCCTCTTGGTGGACTCAAACCACCAACCTTTCGGTTATCGGCCAAGAGCGTTAACCATTTTAACCACCCACGGATTACCCCAGGAGTACTTATCAACCATAACCTTTCCAACTTTATTCCACTGCATCACAATGTTTTACTCTGTAGGGGGAAAAAAAATCACAAAGTGTAGTAAAACGAAAAAAAAGTTTTATTCGGCATATATTCAAAAAGGTAAAAGTGGGAGGCTGACAACCATGCTGCCAGAGCTAATGTCTACCCAAATCCAAGGAACCTTCCAGAATCATCAGTGTATATTAATGTCACAGAATGGGTAGAATCCTTGAAACCTTCACCTTTTCACTAACTGGCTAAAAGCTGCTAGATCAATGTGATTCTACATTTTAAATCGTCTTTCTTAGTAATTTATTGATACAGGTTTCAATAACAACAGTCAGGAAGGTCTTCATTAGTCCAACAATTTTCTATTCACTAAATGCTAACAGAAAAAGATAACAGTGGAACACCTTTTGTGTTCTGTTTGATTGACTTATGTTTAAGTTTCCCTAAAAGATATTTTTCTTCCCTATAAGATATGTTCCAAGATTATCCTAGCTATTGTCTTTATCTCAGGGCTCAGATGATGTATCCTTGTGAGTCCTTGGAGCCCAGCTCCAGCTGGGCCGCATTCTCTATGCTCAAGGACAGGGAATACTAATTTCAATATTATTTCCTAAATCAAGCTTCAGTTTTCTCATCTATTAAGAATGGATTAATAATAGCACCAATATTGCATGAGCATAATTGTAGGGTAATGGCAGTAGGATAAAAAGAATAGGATAAAGTAAGATAATCAATATAAAACATGGAGCCAGGTTTAGAAACCCAGTAGCCTGACTTTAAAAACCACACTCTTGACCACCTCCTGTAAGATGGAAACCCAGGTGGCATAGTAGTTAAGAGCTACGGCCAAAAGGTCAGCAGTTTGAATCCACCAGGTGTTCCTTGGAAACCCTATGGGCAGTTCTACTCTGTCCTCTAGGGTCACTATGAGTCAGAATCTACTCGATAGCAGCAGGGGTTTTTTTTTCTGGTTTTTGTGAAATGAATGGAAAAGCCCTCATGATGTATGTTTGAATTATAGCAGCATTAATCCCTGGGTGGCTCAAAGGGTTAAGCACTCTACTACTAGCCAAAATGTTGGCAGTTGGAACCCCACCCCCCACCAGAGATGCCTCAGAAGACAGACATGGCAATCTGCTTCCAAAAGGTCACAGCCTTGAAAACCCTGTGGAGCAGTTCTACTCTGTACATATGGGGTCTCCACGAGTCGGAATCGACTCAAAGGCCTCTAATAGTTCACAACAGGCAAAAGGTAGAAACAATCCATCAACACATGAATGGATAAATAAATTATGGTATATACATACAAGAAAATATTATGCAGCCATAAAATGAAATGAAGTTCTCATACGATAAAAAAAAAATAAAATTTTACTTTATTTTGTTTTTAAGTTCTTATATGATATACATTGTAAAATGGATGAACCTCAAAAACACTCTACTTAGTGAAAGAAGCCAGACACAAAGGGTCACATATTTACCTATCCAAAAAAAAAAAAAAAAATTTTTTTTTTTTTTTTTTTTTTTTCACCTATCCAGAAGAGGTAAATTCATAGAGACAAAAGCAGATTGGCAGTTGCCAGGGGTAGCAGAGAAGAGGAATGGGGATTAACTGCTTACTGATTACAGATCTACAGGGGTCCTTCTGGGGTGAATGAAACGTTTTGGAAGCAGACAGAGGTTGATAGTTACATAACATTGTCAATGTATTAAAAGCCAAGGAATTGTTCACTTTAAAATGGTTAATTTTATATTACTTGAATTCACTCCAATTAAAAAAAGACCTCATGTAATGCTGGTTTCGCCTCACATATTTCACGGATTGCCATTGTTAAACAGTGTCTTTTCCATGTACCCCAACCAGATGAAGTCACCCAACAGGCTACTCATTTGTTATGAGCAGCCTCTAAGCTCAGGACTCCACTAACACCACAGGAAAGGGCACAAGGAGCCACAGTGTCCTGGCCACAGGCTGTAATCTTTACAGGAGCAGATAGCCAGGTGTTTCTCCCATGGTGGGTTAGAACCAAGAACCTTTTGGTTAACAGCTGAGACCTTAGCTGTTGTGCCAACAGAACTCCTTCTCCGAACATACAAACAAACCAAAAAAACAAACCCAGTGCCGTCGAGTCGATTAAATCCTTCAAAAGAATTCATCATAGATGACAGGACTTTTTCTTGTAACTTAAGATGTGGGGCAGTTTGTCACAGCAATAGTGATTTCTTTATTACTTTTTTAAGATGCTGTTTTGGTTATCTATAGTGCTGCTGTAACAGAAATACCAGAAGTGGGTGGCTTCAAAGAGCAGAAATTTATCTTCAGGAGCTAAAAGTCCAAATTCAGGGTGCTGACTCTAAGGGAAGTCTCTCTCTCTCTGAGGGAAGATAATTGTCTCAGCTTCTATAACCCTGGGGTTCCTGGGCTTCCTGTCAGCCGTTACATGTCCTTCTGTCTTCCTATTTGTATGATTGTATTTTCGACGACAGTGGGTGGGCAGTGGGTTGTCAGAGAGCAAGCTGGAGCTTACATTAAAATTAAAGCAAAGAGATTTATTGAAGGAAAAAGCGACCCGGATCGAGTAACACTTCATGAGGATTCACAAAGTCACTCCAGTGAAAGGATTTTTTTCACAAGAGTTTTTAAGTACAGAAAAACCCAGGAACTTACAAGGAAAAAAATTCTGATTGGTTGACATTTCCAAAATCATGATTTAATAGGCACCAGACAATTGCAGAAGCCCTGGTGGCACAGTAGTTAAGAGCTCGGCTACTAACCAATAGGTCAGTGGTTCAAATCCAACAGCTGCTCCTTGGAAACCCTATGGGGCAGTTCTACTCTGTCCTCTAGGGTTGCTATGCCTCAGAATTGACTGGACGGCAACAGGTTTGGTTTTGGTTTTTAGACAATTGCAAGCTCCCTTCAGCATTGTTTTGTTAATCACAGAGTTTGAGTCTCTCAGCTTCTTGTTAATCTATGGATATTTGCGGGTGGCCTGCTTGAGTGAATACCCTTCCTGGGAACATGCTGTGAGAAGAAGGGAGAGGGGAGGAGACTTGAAAGCTTCCTGAGGCATTCTGGCTAGCAGACTTCTGAGAGTCAGCTCAGAATGGGCAAAACAGCAAAAATGGAGTCCAGCCTACATCTTTGGCAGGAACCTCTCCTTATGCCAGGCGCCTAGATTTTTAGGGTTCCTTCACAGCATAATGAAGTGAAAAGTTTGTGCTCTCTTGACTGTTTGTTTATGCTGTTCCTTATATCACTCGGAAGTGATCAGATTCAGGACCCACCTTATACTGATATGGCCTCATAACAACAACAACAAAAAGAATTTCCAAATAAGGTTACATCCACAAATATGGGGTCAGGACTCCAAAACATATTTTGAGGAGAAACAATTCAATTCATAACAGAAGCACATGTTGAATTTAAAAAAAAAAAAATTCAAATAGTACAAAAGGGTATAGAGTGAAAAGTAAACCTCTCACTAACTCCATTCCGTTTTTCTCCTCCCCAGAGGCAACCAACTGTTATCGGTTCCTTGCGTGTTTTATTTAGGGGTTTTCCATGTTTTTTACAAGTGTATAGTTGGTACATACAACACCTCCCCTGACCTTGGTTTGATTTAGTTTGAAACACAAATGGCATACCTTTATATAGTTTTAGGAACTAGTTCCACATGAGTATGTACCTAATAAAATAATTTTTTAATTAGTTTGGAGTTACCTCTAAAATCCAAAATTGCCCCCGTGTAAAGTGACTTGATCGCAACCGGTTTTTTTTTTTTTTTTTTTAATTAGAAAATGTTTCCTAGTCCGCAGGTTGACTGACATTTTGCTTCTCTCATCCTTACCTTCAGAAACCCTGGTGGTGTAGTGGTTAAGAGTTGTGGCTGCTAACCAAAAGGATGGCAGTTTGAATCCACCAGGCGTTCCTTGGAAACTCTTTGGGACAGTTCTACTCTGTCGTATAATTTGGGGGGTTTTTTTAGTACCACATTATTGGAAAAAAAAAAAAAAACCCATTGCTATTGAGTAGATTCCAACTCATAGCGACCCTAGAGGACAGAATAGAACTGCCCTTATAGGGCTTCCAAGGCTGTAAATCTTTACAGAAGCACACTGCCACGTCTTTCTCCAGCAGAGCAGATGGTGGGTTGAAACCACGGACCTTCTGGTTAGCAGCTGAGCGCTTAACCACTGCACCACCAGGGCTCCGTCCTACATTACTAGATACCATAATTTAGGCAAACTTATGCTTTCATTATACACTACACAAATGTACGCTTCCTCCTCCTGCTACTACTATTACTTACAATAATAGTTACAGTTAACAGTTTTATGGTGTACAGTAGGTACTGGACGGTGTTCTCAGTGCTTTACATGTTTTAACTCATTTAATCCTCAGAATAACCCTATAAGGTAGGTACTCTTTTTTTACCTATTCAATAGACAAAGAAACAGAGGTATGGGGAGGTTAGTAACATGTTCATGGACACATAGGGAGTAATTGGCAGAGCCAGGATTTGAATTTGACTTAGTCAAATGAGTTTTGGTTCTAACACTACAGCCCACACATAATCCATGAGCTATATAAATCCCCTTATTTCATCAAATGTTTTTAGTTCTGATGTATAATTTTATTTTCTTACAAGTAGAGTTCATTTCATTTTTTTTCCTCGAATAGTCATTAGCTTTCAGAACGTTTGTTCAGTATCAAAGTGGCATACAAAACTCATTCGTAGTAAAATTCAAAAAGATAAGCATAAGTTTTTGGATTCTGATAGCTTGTAATGAAGTATAATGAAATATCTCCACCAATATATTTTGACACCTTGAGTAAAGTGCTTCACTAGACAGCTGTTTTAATCACCTCACCCAGAGATGGTGGCAGGAATAAACCCCTCCCAGGGCTCTATATTATCCAACATGACAATATATATGTGGGCTTTGTAAACATCAGCAAGAGCAATGGATTCTGAACATAAAAATGCATAGGTGTAAAAAACAGCCCCTTCTATGATGTGACCTGTTTACAAAGTCCATTAATTGATTGAAGGACCAAGATCAGTATTTTAACTCCATCTTATACCCAAAAGAACCACAAAACCGTAGGAGAAAGCCTGGAGCCTCACAGAGCTGACAGGTTGATTACTTTAAATGGAACTAAACAGCTGATTTAGCCAAACAATTAGCTTGAACTGCTATTTTCACTAAACAGAGTCATTTTTTTGACTGAGATGGCCAGTCAGTTCAGCCCAATTTTAAATCTAGGAAGTAGATTTGTGCCTGATCCAATTGCTTTCAAAATTTCTGTTTTATCAGTTCTGGGGGAAGTAAATCGGAGCTGAATCTGCTTAAGTGCCAGGAATGATGCATCTTCTCCCCCATAACAACAGCAATAATTTGAACCATTTATTGAGCACTTACTCTATGCTTCACCGCCATCATTACAGAAACAATTTAGACTGGCGGTAGGTACACGGCCTCTGCAGCCATTTCCAGCAGTTTGGACAGCAGTGAGCAAAATATTTGGATCTCTTGGTGCTGAGTTCCTTCACCTGTGAATTTTGATACTTATGTCATAGGATTGTTATGAATATTAGATTAATTAATACACGTAAAAGTTTAAAAGAACGCCTCGCATCTGGTATAAGTTGGCTATTGTGATTTATGTTTCCAAGCACTGTCTAAGTTTTGTAGTAATATCCCTGTATTATAGTCAAAGAAGCTCTGCTGGCACAATGGTTAGGCCCTCAGCTGCTAACTGAAAGATTGGGAGTTCGAACTCACCCAGCAGCTCCATGCGGGAAAGACCTGGTGATCTGCTCCCATAAAGATTACAGCCAAGAAAACCCTACAGGGAAGTTCTACTCTGTCACGTGGGGTCGCTGTGAGTCAAAAATCAACTCTATGGCACCTAACAACAACACAACTTTATAGTCAAAGTCCTTGGGTTGCACCCATGGTTAAGAACTCCACTACTAGCCCAAAGGTTAGAGGTTGAAACCCACCCAGGGGCAACTCCAAAGACAGGCCTAGGTCACCTGTGGAACAGTTCTACTCTGCACACATGGGGTCGCCATCAGTCGGAACCAACTTGACTACAACTAACAATAACACCATTGTGTCAGCAGAAGTGAAGTCCAGAAAGTTAAGTAACTTGCCCAAGGTCTCACAGACAAGCAGCTGCTTTTCGTTTTCTCTAAATGTTCTAATTCTGTCGTGTGCGCTGTGGAAAGAATTAAGATATCTATCTGATATTCCGAAATGATGACTATTCAGGGTAGCGGATGCTTGATTGGATTTTTATTTCTCCAGACAGTGAATGAAGCATTAGTACACACATTTGAAGACTGACTGTTGATGAGAGACTATGTGGGGCTATAAATTGATATACTGAGGAAAAAACATGAGTTATGCCCGTGTTATCTTAGTATCCGTTCTTAAAGACATTTTTATATATTTTGACATAACCCACAGGTGTCAAAATAGTAACTTCTTCTATTACACATTTGACTGTCATATTAGCTGTCATCTGATCCGTCTCTTAGAATAAGTTTTTCTTCCCCATTTGGGGCTACATTCAGTTATTCTTTAGAGAATTAATTATACCCTGATTCTCCAGCCCCTTCAGTTTCATGAGACATTGCCTTGTCTCCACGTGCGCAATGTTAGCTCGGTGGTTCAGCTGTTGAGGTTGTCTTCTGAATTTGCTTTGCTTTGCAATGAAATATTCCCCAATGTCATTATCATTGGCATCATTAGAATCTTCATCATTGTTACAACTATTTTTCATTTTCCATCTGTCTCTTCAAAACAAAAAATTAGAGCAAATAAATAAGCACATGTTATGTGCCCTTGTGGAAAATGGGGAAATCCAACAAGGCCAGGATCTCATTGACACGGAAGCTAAGAACCCTATTCTAAAGGAAATTGGAAAGGGTTTCCACGAAGTGCTTCTTTTTGCCAAAACGCAAGAGACTAAATTCCAACTGGGTTGGGTGGGCACCATAAATGATTCTATCCTTTTGAATTCAAGACACCTTAACATTTAGGTGGCACTGGGTATTATTAAGAATAACAGGATGTCTCTAGCTGAGGGAGGAAACCACTTTCAAGAAATGTCAGAGCTCATTGCACAAAGAGATCATAATTACAAAATCATCATGGTGGATTTCAGTTTGGGGTTTGGAGGTGAATAAACACAGCTTAGAGGCTATGGGGGCTTTCCTGTTTTGAATTTAGGAGAAGCCAAGACTTTTCCAAATATTTTTAGATGTAATGTTTAGGGAAGGCAAAGAATACTAACCCAGAATGTTGGATAGTTGAGCTAAATATTGGTTTGTACATTCTAAGTCATTTAGACTATTGGACAGAGTACTGCGCTACGGCAGTTTTCCCTTCATTTCTTGCCTAAAAAGGGCAATAGTGAGAAAATTACTTTAACCAAAATATTCAACAAGCATTTATTAAGAGCTTGTGGTACAAATAGCATTCGGCCGAAGGCACTTATATTAGAGCCAAAGGAAGCAGAAGATGAAATACACACTCCTGACGATTTAGTAGGGGGCGGAAGAATAATAAAATTGCAAGCATGAAAGAACAAGAGAACAATTCCCTAGTAATATATAAATTAGTGGTATGCTCTCTCCCCAGATAAACACATGGCTCACTCCTACTCCAAGTTTTTGCTCTAACGTCACCTTCTCAGTGAGATCACTCCGTAAAAATTACACCCCCCCAACCCACAAACCCTGTCTCTATTTCTCTTCCCCTTTTACTTTTCTCCATCACCTTTTTTTAACTTATTATATAATGTTGTTGATCATCTATCTTCCAAGGCCCTCACCATGGACTGTAACCTTCATAAGAACAGGCTGCTTTGCATATTCTTCATTGCCAAATCCCTAACAGCTAGTAGAGTGCCTGGCACATAGTAGGTACTAAAAAAAAAAAAAACTTGCTTATAAAGTATTTAATTATGCATTTCAGACTACATGTTAGTACTGAAAAAATTCAAAATAAGTAACCTTTGGCAATGTCAATGACAAAAAGCTTCTTGAAACACATGATATACGTGCTTTACAAGCCAAAACTCATTGATTTGATCAAATATAATGATTACAACAAAAGTTTAGGGTTCTAGGCCAAACTTGGCCTCTTTTTAGCTATGTGGCCTTGAGCAAGGCCCTTAATTGGTTTTTGTGGGTCTCTGGAGGTATTTATACCTGGGGCCAAGGACTTTCGCCACTAAGTGAATTTAAAAAAAACTTCCAATAGAATTGCTGCCTCCTTTCTTTTTTTTCTTAGCCCCTTGTGGCTGAAACTGAAGCAGCAGATATTCGAGGTGATGCTTTGCATAATTGTGACCTTTGTTGCTGTGATTTGGTTCTAGACCCACCCAGCCTTAGGTAAATTGTGAAAAGAGTTCCTTCCACTTGCATTTGCTGGGCCCCACTACTCCCTTCTCCTGGCTCTCAGGGTGCCCTCTAGCTGTTCCCAAACTCTCCTGGGGCACCCATCCAGGCCTGCCTGCTCCCGAAGTAACCCATACTGAAAAATGATGTCTTCCTGGCCTTTGCTCTCCAAGCAAAAAGCCTGCCTCCTCAGTCTTCTGCCAGTTAGGAATGGATCCTGATGAGCTAATTCCCTCTAGGATGGGAATGACAGATTGCTGGCTGGGCTAACCTTCTGTTTTCCTCACCACCAAAGTGAGGCCTGGTGCTGAAGGAGGAATTGGAAGGGAAGGGAACTTCCAAAAATCCAGCACCTAGCATCTGCCTGAACTTTTAATATATTGGATCATTCTAGCCCCAACCAGGTAGCTGATAATACTGTCTGAGGTACTGAAGTTCAGAGAGGTAGCATGGCCAGACTCCAGAGCTTTCTGTGCTGTCACATCACCTCACTGAATAATTGAGTCTTGTGAGTTATCAACATCAACCAATGAACCCTAGCCGACCTGGCTCAGGGTGTTTGTGCTTGCCCCTCTGTTGTGACACACACAATCAACAAAAAGGAGATGCAGCGATTTTCAGAGTGGTGTGTGGGAGAGAACTATGCCGGCAGTGGAAGGCAAGGGGGTGGCCATCATTCAGAGACATTCCCAGAAGTGGTAGGGTCTTAAGGGGATATTTAAAGACAAAGAGGCAGGTGGCTGGGCAGATGGGGGTGGCAAGGTTTACACACTTAGGACAGCCGGGACAACGGCTTGGAGGAGTGAGTGGTGGCAGCTGAAAGACGCCAGCTTTATTAGAACAAAGCAGCAGGTGAGGACCACAGAGAATCAACACTCCAGGCACACTGCGAGGGCCCAGGCTGAATAAAACACTTGGCAAGGGCAGAGCCGCCCCATTTGCCTTTTTCAATCAATCAGCCAACAATTGAGGGACAGCTCATGAAGCAAAGCCCTGTTTCCCTACACTGCCCTGTCCCCCTGCAAAAGCTATCCAGATAATAGCGTAACTTCTGAGACCTCCTTCCTCTCGAGCCAGTAGAGCCACAATCAGTCTTACAGAAATTTGTTTTTATTGTTGAGTTCCTATTTCTGTTTTTGCCATCACCGCAGATCAGTTTGGGTTTTGTAACCCAGCCAAGTGCTTTTCATATTTTCCAGATCATTCAAAAGTCTGCATCCGTTGCCTGGAACAGGTTTAAGGAACAATCTGAGATTTCTTTCTGAGTAAGCAGTTATTTGGACTTTGTTTAGCCTTTCTTGGTTACTGAAGAGAAGCAGTGACATAAAGAAAGCACTGGTAACACTTTGTGTTGAGCAGCACAAATGTCAATGGCAGTGACTTTGCAAGTAAATAGTTACATTGTCAAGCACACAAGAGTCTCATTGAGGAAATCTGAGCTGTGACTGCTAAAGGGGGTTAACACTTTAGGCACAATGTAATCAAGGAAAGATGCATAAACTTTGCTCAAAGTGACCCAGGACTGTAGGAAAAGCAAATGCCAACCAAGAATTCCAGGATTCATTTCCGGAGCAGTTGTAGCCAGTACAGTTAATACAACACATTTGGAGAAAGAGAGTATCTGTCTGTACAGAGTGAAACTTTGGGGAAATGAAGAAAGTCTCCTTACTTGTTGCTGTGAGTATGGTGAAAAATAACCAAGACATAATTATACTCAAGTAGAAAAGGGGACATATGCACATTTAAAAAGCATATGCAGCAGTAGATGGTGGCACAAACAGTTAAGGGCTCAGCCACTAACTGAAAGGCCTTCAGCTTGAATCCACCCAGAGGTACCTCAGAAGAAAGGCCTGGCAATCTACTTCTGAAAGAACACAACCATTGAAAACCCTGTGAAGGATAGCTCTACTCTAATGCACATGGGATCACCATGAGTCATAATCTACTTGATGGCAACTGTTTTGTTTTGCTTTAATGAGATAGAGCCAGTTGGAACGGGCTCTGCCTTAGGAAGGGGTTCTTGGACCTCTTCACAAGGTGAAAAGCCTAATGATCATTCAGATTCCATAAACATCTGTTGAGCCCATACTGCTACTTTCTAGGTTTAACGTGGGACCCTAGTTGTTATTTTATTGGTTTTTTCCTTGAAGTTTTCACAAGAAGGAGTGAGTAGGTTGGGGTCCCACAGGCTGCCTTTGTGTGGTACAAGGAGATCTTGTGAGTCCCAATAGAAACTCTAGCTGATGAGGAAGAGGAGATAGTCTGTCACTTTAATGAAAACAACTGACTGGATTTGTTGCCAATGATAGAATTTCAGCTTTCAAGAGAACTTAAGTACTTTCTAGTGAGGCTGATGTTGATATTAACGGATGTCTTTTTTTTTTTTTAATTGAATTGAAATGTATCAACATTTAGGTCTATATAGTTTAGTAAGTGATTTGCAGGTGGCTGTTAACCCAGAGGTAGGTGGTTCAGACCCATTCAGCAGCTTCACAGAAGAAAAACCAAACCAAACCCATTGCCATCGAGTTGACTCAACTCATGGCCACCCTCTAGGACAAAGTAGAACTGTCCCCATAGGGTTTCCAAGGAGCAGCTAGTGGACTTGAACTGCTGATTGTTCAGTTAGCAGCTGAGCTCTTAACTACTGCACCACCATATAAGTTCTTGTTGTTAGGTGACATTGAGACAGTTCTGACCCTCAGCGACCCTATGTACAACAGAACAAAACACTGCCCAGTCCTTCGCCTTCCCCACAATCATTATGCTTGAGCCCATTGTTGCAGACACTATGTCAATCCATCTCTTTGAGGGTCTTCTTCTCTTTCACTGACCCTCTACTTTACCAAGCATGATGTCCTTCTCCAAGGACTGGTCCCTCCTGATAACATGTTCAAAGTATGTGAGATGAAGTCTTGCCACCCCTACTTCTAAGGAGTATTCTGTCTGTACTTCTCTCAAGACAGATTTGTTTGTTCTTTTGGCAGTCCATGGTATATTCAACATTCTTCGCTCACACCATAACTCAAAGGTGTCAATTCTTCTTCTTCGATCTTCTGTATTTGTTGTCCAGCTTTCACATGCATATCAGGTGATTGAAAACACCATGGCTTGTACCTTAGTTCTTAAAGTGACATCTTGGCTTTTTAACACTTTAAAGAGGTCTTTTGTGGCAGATTTGCCCAGTGCAATGCATCCTTTGCTTTCTTGACTGCTGCTTCCATGGGAGTTGATGGTGGATCCAAGTAAAATGAAATCCTTGACAACTTCAATCTTTTCTCCGTTTATCATGATGTTGCTTATTGGTTCACTTGTGAGGATTTTTATTCTCTTTATGTTGAGGTGTAATCCATACCAAAGGCTGTAGTCTTTGAACTTTATCAGTAAGTGCTTCAAGTCCTCTTGACTTACAGCAAGCAATGTTGTGTCATCTGCATTTCGCAGGTTGTTAATGAGTCTTCCTCCAATCCTGATGCTGCATTCTTCTTCATATAGTCCAGTTTCTCGGGTTATTTCCTCAGTATACAGACTGAATAAGTATGGTGAAAAAATGCAGCCCTGACACACACCTGTCCTAACTTTAAACCACGCAGTGTCCCCTTGTTCTATTCGAACGACATGTAACTTAGTGAACAAATATTTTCCAAATGACAAAGCATGATGCTACAAAATCATACATAGGTAAAAGATGCATTCAAAGTGCAAGGTAAGCCAATGGATTTTAAAGTTTGCAGTATGAAAGCCATTATTATGGTTTCAGATTCCACATGGCAACTAACATTTAAGAGATTAAAGGAGAATATCCATAATTACCTTAAAACATAATTAAAATACTTCTTCATTTTCTAACAATATATTTGTCTAGGACTGAATTTTCTTCATAAAATTGAACCCAAAATGAATGCAGAAAAAAACAGGAGATCCAATTGTCTTCTATTAAGTCATATATTAAAGGGATTTCAAAAAATGTTAAAAAAGTCAACCTTGTTGCTAAATATGTTTTAGAAAATATGTTTTTTTGCTAAAATGTATTATTTATGTTAAATGTAGTATATTTATTATTGCTATTTTAAATAAATTAATAAATAACTACTGATATTTTAAATTTTTATCAATTTTAATTTTTAATAATATTTTTAAATAAATAAACATTGTTAAATCTCTCAGTTTTAATTGCTAATATAGTGAATATCTCACATAAACAAGAGCTCTTTAGGGACCTCAATAATTTTTTTATTAAAATATAATTCACATTCCATAAAAATTCATCACTCTTTTAAAGCTTACAATTCAGTGGTTTTTAGAATACGAGCAGTCGCCAGATTACAAACGACTTCCGTTCCTAAATCTGTCTTTAAGATGAATTTGTACCTAAGTCAGAACGGTTAGGCATGGTTTGTATCTAACACCAGTTAGTCAAATGTGTATTAGTATATAATACATAGTGTACCTTTCCATGCATAAACAACATTAAAGAAACACTTTCAGATGCACTAAAACGTCTTTAACGTAATAAATCAGTAATAGTAATAATAATAATGGTTTGATGCGCGATGCCCATTTGTTATTACGAACCACTGTGTGTACCTCAAATTTTTAATATAATAGGCTTTACAGGGTTGGCTCATAACTATGGGTTGTACATAAGTTGGACATTTGTAACCCAAGGTCTACCTCTATTCACAAAGTTGTACGGCCATCACCAATAATTCCAGAATATTTTCATCACCCCAAAAAAGAAATCCTATACCCATCAGCAGTCACCGTACATTGCCCACTCTTTCCAACTCCTGGCAACCATTAAGCTACTTTCTGTCTCTATGGATTTCCTATTCTAAACATTTCCTGTAAATAGAATCATACAATATTCGGCCTTTTGTATCTGGCTTCTTTGGCTTAGCAGAATGTTTTCAAGGTTCATTCATGTTGTAACATATATCAGCACTTCACTGATTTTTATGGCTGAATAATATTCCACAATTTGGATATGCCACATTTTTGTTTATCCATTCATCTGTTGGTGGATACTTGGGTTGTTTCCATTTTTTGTCTATTATGAATAATGTTGCTATGAACTTTCACGTGAACATGTTTTCATTTCTCTTGGGTATACACCTAGGAGTGGAATCACTAGGTGATGTGTTAACTTGATCTTGAACTTTTTGAGCAACTACAAAACTCTTTTCAAAAGTGGTTGCACCGTTTTACATTTCTAGCAGTGTTTACGAGGGTTCCAATTACTCCCCGTCCTCGCCAGCACTTATGATCTGTCTTTTTTATTACACTTATCCTAGTGGGTGGGAAGTGGTATCTCATTGTTGTTTTGATTTGTATTTCTCTAATGGATAAAGATGTTGAACATCTTTTCCTGTGCTTACTGGTCATTTATATGTTTTCTTTGGGGAAATGTCTATTCAAATCCCTTACCCACTTTTAAATTGGTTGATCTGGCTTTTTGGAGCCCTGGTGGTGCATTGATTAAGAGCTTGGCTGCTAATCAAAAGATCGGCAATTCAAGTCCAACAGCCACTCCTTGGAAACCCTATGGGGCAGTTTTACTCTGTCCTGTAGGGTTGCTATGAGTCAAAATCAACTCAACAGCAATGAGATGGGTAAGAATTCTTAATAAACAGTCAATCTTTGGGTTACGAACACTCCGCCTACATGCAATCCATAGTTATAAACCAACCCCTGTAAAGCCTATTATGTTAAAAATTCGAGGTAAGTACGATGATTCATAATAACAAACAGGTGCTACTTTGAGATGTACATCAAAATATTATTATTATTACTGTATTATTATGTTAAAGATATTTTAGTATATCTGGAAGTGTTCCTTTAATATTTCTTATGCATGAAAAGGTACACTATATACTGTATACTAAGACACACATTTGACTAACTGATGTTAAACACAAACCATGCCTAACTGTTCTGGCTTATGTACAAATTCGACTTAGAGACAGATTTAGGAAGGGAACTCGTTTGTTATCGGGGATTGCCTGTATTCTGAATACTAGACCATTATCAAACATATGGTTTTATAAGTATTATCACCAAGTCTGGGGGTTTCCTTTTCACTTTCTTGATAGTGTCCTTTGAAACACAAACACTTTTAATTTTGACGAAGTCCAGTTTATCTGTTTTTTTTGGTTATTGTTGCTTGAGATTTTGGTGTTTTGCCAAATCCAAGATCACAAAGATTTACCCCCAAGTTTTCTCATAAAAAATGTATACCTTTAGGTCTTACATTTATGTCTTTGATCCATTTTGAGTTAATTTTTGTATATGGTGTAAGGTATGGGTCAACTTCATTCTTTTGCACATAAATATTCTTTTGTTCCAGTACTGTTTGTTGAAAAGACTGTTCTTTCCCCAATGAATTGTCTTGACAATCCATTGATGTAAATGTGAGAGTTTATTTCTCCACTTCTCAATTCTATTCTATTGATCTATATATCTATCTTTATGCTAGTGCCACACAGTCTTGATTCCTGCAGCTTGGTTTTGAAATGAGGAAGTGTGAGTCCTCCAACTTTGTTCTTTTTCAAGATTGTTTTGGCTCTTCGAGGTCTCCTACATGTTCCTGTGACTTTTGGGATCATTTTGTCAATTTCTGCAAAGAAACAACGTGTGATTTTGATGGGAATTGCATTGGATCAATAGATCAATCATTTTAACAGCATTAAGTCTTCCAATCCGTGAACATGGGGGTCTTTCCATTTACTGTGTTTTTATGCAAATAAGGTGAACCTCCTGTGCTTGTTTGCTGGCTGTGCCCTCCCCACTCAAGGCACCCTTACAAGTGCTGCCATGCCAATCTTACTCTACATGTTGCTGTAAAAAAAAATGAGCATAGTGCACTTACAAAAGTTCCTTGTGGGAGGAGAGCACAGCCAGCAAACAAACACAGAAAGCGTGTGTTATTTGCATACAGAGTGCTTAGATCTTTAATTTTTTTCAGTTATGTTTTGTAGTTTTCGGTGTACAAATCTTATACTCCTTTTGTAAAATTTATTCCTAAGCATTTTATCCTTTTGGTGCTATTACAAATATATTTTCTTAATTTCATTTTCAGATTGTTCGTTGTTTTGTTATTGTTGTTAGGTGTCATTGAGTCAGCTCTGACTCATAGCGATCTTACTTGTAACAGAATGAACTATTGCCCAGTCCTGTGCCATCCTCACAATTGTTGTTAGGTATGAGTCCATTGTTACAGCCATTGTGTCAATCTATCTCTTTGAGGGTCTCCGTCTTTTTTCGCTGACCCTGTGCCTTATCAAGCATGATCTCTTTCTCCAGAGACTGGTCCCTCCTGATAACATGCCCCAAGTAAATGAGATAATGTTTCATCATCCTTGCTTCTAAGGAGCAACCTGGCTGTACTTTCTCTGAAATAGATTTGTTCATTCCTCTGGCAGTCCACACTATATTCAATATTCTTGACCAACACCACTGCGTGAATACCTCAATTCTTCTTCAGTCCCCCTTTTTCATTGTCCAGCTTTCACATGCATATAAGAAGATTGAAAATACCATGGCTTGGGTCAGGCATGCTTTAGTCATCAAAGTGACATCTTTACTTTTTGACACTTTAAAGAGGTCTTTTGCAGCATATTTGCCCAATGCAGTACGTCATTTGATTTCTTGACTGCTGCTCCCATGGGCGTTGATTCTTGATCCAAAAAAACAAAAAGAAAAAATCCTTGACAACCTCAATTTCTTTGCCATTTCTCATGATGTTATTTATTGGACCAGTTGTAATGATTTTTGTTTTCTTCGTGTTCAGGTGTAATCCACACAGAAGACTATAGTGTTTTACCTTCATCAGTAAATGCTTCAAGTCATCTTCACTTTCAGCAAGCAAGGTTGTTTCATCTGCATATCTCGGCTTGCTAATGAGTTTTCCTCCAATTCTTTACTTCTTCATATAGCCCAACTTCTTGGATTATTTGGCCAGCATATTAAATAAGTAAGGTGAAAGAACACAACCCTGCTAACTCATTATTACTAATATAAAGAGAAGTCATTGATTTTTAAAAAGTATTTATCTTATACCCAGTCACTCTGCCAATTATTTTTTTAGTCCTAATATTTTTAATCGAGTCTTTTAGGATCTAGGCATACAACTGAATGCAAATAAAAATAACTTTGCCTTTTCTTTTCTAGAATTTAAAATTCACACTTATTTTTCTTATATAGTTATAACCTCCCAAAGACTGCTGAATAATAGTGGTGATAGTCATTTACATGTTATTTAAATCATATTTGATTTTAAAATTTTTGTAGCCAATGTAGATTTTATTACAAAATAGGAAGTAAGCTATACTCCTTTAGGATACCATGACAATTATATTTAGAAGGTACAATAGTGAGTAATGCCCTGAAAGAGGAGTAAGTCTGAGTCTCCACAGGAGAGAAATAGAGACTTGAAGAAATTTTTCATTCCTTAAATTCTTAAAGAAATGATAGGAGAGAGGAGCCAGGAAGAATCTGATATATTCAAGATGGCAAATTAAGAGTTCAAAGATTAGGAACAGCTGGGGAGAAAAAGAGACCAGAGATCTTCAGAAGGCAGGATATTCTTGGGCCAGTGCCAAAAACACCAGCTGGGAGATGACCACTATGTCAAAACAGTTTTATGCAGAAACCAAAGAGGGAATCTGAAGTTCTGATAGAAAAGAATCTTGACAATTAATAGAAAGTATCGACAAACAGCTTCTAGAACAAAGTTTTCATGTTTTCGAATACTGAGTTATCATTTTCCTATGGTATGGTGGAGTCCTTTGCCTAGCACAATGCTGTATGCAGGTGGTGTTCAAAAAGTATCTGTTGAATGAATAGACAAGGAGAGAGAAAAGTAATAGCATCTCAAAAGCCAGCGAAAAAGGGGCAAAGTCTAATACTGAACTAGGTGACTTTGTTGTTGGAAACACACAGCTAAGCATACACTGTCAACAATTTCTACATACAAAATTCAGGGACATTAATAACATAGTTCAAGTTGTGCAACCATTCTAATCTTTCATTTCCAATTGTTCCTCCCCCATTAACATACATTCACTGCCCCCTAAGCTTCCTGTCTGATCTTTCCAGTTGTTGTTGGCAACCTCATCCCATGTAAATAGCATGATGCTTAAGGCAGACAATTCTTTATTAATTAAGCTAATCTATGGGGCAGTTCTACTTTGGCCTATAGCGTTGCTATGAGTCGGAATCGACTTGACGGCATTGGTTTTTATTGGAATCTACTGTTTGTTTAAAGAAGACTTCAGGGGAACTAGGTGACCTTTTAAAAAGCCTCTTTTTTTTTGGTAAACTTTTTATTGAACTATACATACAAAAACAGAAGTGCACAAATCATACAGTTCAACAAATTATTACCCCCATATAACCAGGCCTGAGAACAAGAAAGAACATTACCTGTTTTCCAGAAGTCTCTCTTGCGTCCCCTCCCAACCACTATTTCCTCTCAAGTGTAATCATAAAATAACAAAGATTACCTTTACCTACTTTTAAATGTCGTATAAATGGAGTCATACAGTAAGTACTTTTTTGTATCTGACTTCTTTTGCTCAACATTCTGTTTCCGAGATTCCTCCACTTTGTTGCATGTGGCAGTAATTTGTTTATTCTCACTGCCATATAATATTCTATTATGCGAATATACCAATTTTCTTATTTGTTCTATTGTTGATGGACATTTAGGCTGCTTCTGGTTTGAAACTATTATGAATAGTGACGCTACGAACATTTTAGTATGAGTCTTTGGATGACATACATAAGTATTTCCGCAGGGTACGTGCCAAGGAATGGAATTGCTGAGTCACAATTATTAGTATGTTCAGCTTTGATAGGCACTACTAAATGTTTTCCAAGTGGTTGTACCCATTTACACTCCTATTAACATTACGGAAACCTTGGTGGCATAGTGGTTAAGAGCTACAGCTGCTAACCAGAAGATCGGCAGTTTGAATCCACCAGGCGCTCCTTAGAAACCCTATGGGGGCAGTTCTACTCTGTCCTATAGGGCCTCTGTGAGTCGGAATCAACTCAAACACAATGGGGGAGGTTATTAACCTCATACAAGAATTTCAGTTGCTCTTCATCTTTGCCAACCATTAGTGTTGTCTTTTACATGCTAGCCATTCTGGTGGATGTGTAATGGTATGACATTACAGTTTTAATTTGTATTTCCCTGATGGCTAATGAGGTTAAGTGAAAGTTATTTTTTGTTGCAAAATTAAATCATACCCACTACAAAAATTCTAAAATATTGCAGTAAAAACCCATTGCTGTTGAGTCAATTCCAACTCATAGTGATCGTATAGGCAGAATAGAACTGCTCCATAGAGTTTCCAAGGAGCAGCTGGTGGATTCGAACTACTGACCTTTTGGTTAGCAGCTGTAGCTGTTAACCACTGCACAACCAGGGCAGAGATGATCATTCTTAACAATTTAGTACATATCTTAGAGGTAATTTTCTGACTTTAAAAAAGGGATAACTGGGATGTGGCAGGTATTGCACCGGCCCTGGGCACATAGCACCACTGAGCAGTTTCTATTAACCCAGTACAGCCAGCGACTTATCTACGGAAAATGGCGCCTCTGGCAAGCACTGAAATTGTACCCCTGTCCGAATATCTGACACCCCTCTTCACTTTTCAATCACTTTACCATACTGTCAGCTCAAAAATAGAAGTCAAGATCTTTAATCTTTTAATCAGCACATTACCATGCTTAAGGAAGGATGTTGGGCCTTAATGAGTTAATAAAAACTGCTCATTGCTTCCACGTGCCCAGGGCCAATGCAATACCCTAGATATGCTACTGACTTACAAATATATGTGTATAATACATATATGTGTATATATTTATATCCACCACTTGTCTGTCAGCTTGTCCTGCTGTGGTGGCTTGCATGTTGCTGTGATGCTGGAAGCTATGCCACCGGTATTTCGAACACCAGCGGGGTCAATCATGGTAGACAATTTTCAGCACAGTTTCCAGACTAAGATAGACCAGGAAAAAGAACCTGGTGATCTACTTCTGAAAAAATTGAAAACTTTATGGATAGCAGCAGAATATTGTCTGATGTAGTGCTGGAAGATGAGTCCCGCAGGTTGGAAGGCACTCAGAATACTGCTGGGGAAGAGCTGCCTCCTCAAAGTAGCAAAAAAACCAAAACCAAACCCAAACCCATTGCCGTCAGGTTGATTCTGACTCACAGCGACCCTACAAGGACACAGTAGAACTGCCCCATGCAGTTTCCAAGAGGTGACTGGTGGATTTGAACTGCCGACCTTTTGGTTAGCAGCCGTAGCCCTTAACCACTACACCACCAAGGTTTCCCCTCAAAGTAGAGTTGACCTTAATGATGTGGATGGAGTAAGGTTTTCAGGACTTCTACACAGACTAAAAGGCAGTTGTTCAAACAGAACAAGAGGGTACTGCATGGTTTAAAATCAGGAAAGGTGTGCTTCAGGGTTTTATTCTTTCACCACACTTATTCAATCTGTATGCTGAGCAAATAATGCAAGAAGCTAGAGTATATGAAGAAGAACGGGGCATCAGGATTGGAGGAAGACTCAGTAACAACCTGCGTTATGTAGATGACACAACCTTGCTTGCTGAAAGCAAAGAGGACTTGCAGCATTATGATGAAGATCAAAGACTACAGCTCTCAGTATGGATTACACCTCAACATAAAGAGAACAAAAATCCTCACAACTGGACCAATAAGCAACATCATGATAAACAGGAGAAAAGACTGAAGTTGTCAAGGATTTCATTTTACTTGGATCTGCAGTCAACACCCATGATGTGATAATGCCAAGTCAAAGGGTAACATGAAAAGAATAAAGGCAAACCTAATATGTTTGCTCCAAAATCAGGCCAAATGACATCCTGGTGTACTGTAGGAGTGAAGGTTTTTAAGAAATTTAAATAAAGAAAGACGGTGGCAGAACTGAATCATCATAGTAGAAAAAGCTAAATCAAAAGTATCTGTGGGTGTAGTCAGTGGTATACAAAAAAAAAAAAAAACCCATTGCCGTCCAGTTGCTTCCGACTCATAGCGACCCTATAGGACAGAGTAAAACTGCTCTTAACCACTACACCACCAGGGTAGTACAGTCAGTAGTGTAAGTACTCACAGTGAGGGCATCTACTGACTTTCAGAAAGTCCACGATGATGTGAATCATGCAATTTCTATAGGTTTTAATTGTTTTATTTGAATGTAGTTTATAAATTTGTTTTAAGGTTTATCACTGCCAATGTAAAAATTAAAACTATAAAGAGGTTATAGCAAAAAAAAAAAAAGAGTTTATAGCTATCTCAAGGAGTCTGGTTTCTTGGTTTGGGTGTCATGGTTTCACCGGACATCTCAGTTAATTGGTCTAGTATCATGTTTAGCACCTCTAATCTACCTCCTAGTTAGTTGCGTAGTGCCTGACGTTTTAAAAGTCTGCAAGCCACCGTCCCAGGCACAACAACTGCTCAGCATTTATCTGGAGCAACAGGGGGAGAAGAAGAGTCAGGAACAGGTGGAGGATACGGAATGTATGGCTAATTGCCTCTATGAATGATTGCCTCATTTATCATGAGACCAGAAGAACTGAATGGTGCCCTGCTACCATTACTCAATGTTTTTATCAAAGATTCTATTACGGAATTCTCATCAAAAGGAGAGAAATGTAGAACAGATTTTGAAAATTCTTATGGACTCCAGACTTTCCATAGGAACAGAGGCTGGATGAACCCCCAAAACTATTGCCCTGAGATAATCTTTAAATCTTAAACCAAAAATATCCCCTGAAGTCTTTTTTAAATCTAACAATAGTTTAGCTGAACTAGTAAGAAATGTCTGACTTGAGTATTGTGCTCTTTTAAGAACTATTTATTTTATTTTTATTTATTTATTATTGTACTTTTTAGATGAAGGTTTACAGAGCAAACTAGCTTCTCATTAAAGAGTTAGTACGCATATTGTTTTATGACTTTGGTTACCAATCGCAGGACATGTTGACACTCTCCCTTCTCGACCTTGGGTTCCCTATTAGCAGCTTTCCTGTCCCCTCTGCCTTCTAGTCCTTGCCCCTGGGCTGGTATGCCCCTTTAGTCTTGTTTTGTTTTATGGCCTGTCTAATCTTTGGCTGAAGGGTGAACTTCAGGAGCGACTCCATTACTGAGATAAAAAGGTACCCGGGGGCCATACTGTCAGGGTTTCTCCAGTCTCTTGTCAAGCCAGTAAGTCTAATTTTTTTGTGAGATAGAATTTTCTTCTACATTTTTCTCCAGCTCTGTCTGGGGCCCTCTATTGTAATCCCTGTCAGAGCAGTCAGTGGTGGTAGTTTAAGAACTATTTATATGGAATCAAACTGACAACAGCAATTCAAAAGATTAGATAGGAAGCTTAGGGGGCAGTGAGTTTATGTGAATGGAGAGGAACAATTCGGAGAAGGAGGGTGAGAATAGTTGCACAACTTGAAGAACGTAATCAATGTCACTGAATTGTACATGTAGGGATAGTTGAATTGGTGTTCGTTCTGCTGTGTATATTCTCAACAACAGCAACAATAACATAAATTTTTTTTAAAACTTTTTAATTTAAAAAGTATTTATAGCTAATTTTATGTTCGCGTATTTCAAAGTCACATTCTTTGAAAAATAAATTAAAAATCAATATCACTTATCAAAGATTTCCATACATTACTCAAGTTTGGGAAATACCAGCCTAGCAGTTAGCTAGATGTAGAATGCCCAGACCAGGTTCATCATGGTGGAAAAAATGTCATCATTAACAGCCAAATAGGTCTTTGGCTAGCTGGAGAACATCTGTTTTTGGACTTGATAGTGAATTCATATATAAGCGTTTTTCTACTCCAAAGTCAGAGAATGAATGATTCCTAAAAAGAAAAAAAAAAGACCATATTAGAAAGACTGAGGGCCTAGGAACTAGATTAGTTTTGCTTTCTGACCTGGCTGTACCATTTATAAACCACTGCTGTCTCTTCACAGTTTGAGGATTGATAATAATGCAAATTGTGCATATTTGCTATAAGGACTGTATTTAACATAGTTAAATCATCTGGAGCATATTAGTGGTATTCAATGACAGCCACTGACATTACAGGGACACTTAAGCTGTAGGTTTTTGGCGTGTTCCAGGATCATTATGTGATGCTTAAAGCCTCTTCTACACTTGGGGAAAATATTCTAAACTAGGCAACCGAACTAGGAAGAAGGACCCAGCAGTAAACCTCTGAAAAACATTAGCCAGTGAAAACCTTATGAATAGCAGTGGAACATTCTCTGATATAGTGCTGGAACATGAGCCCCCCCAGGTTGGAAGGTACTCAAAAGATGACTGGGGAAGATCTGCCTCCTCAAAGTAGAGTCAACCTTAATGACATGGATGGAGTAAAGCTTTCAGGACCTTCATTTGCTGATGTTGCGTGACTCAAAATGAGAAGAAACAGCTGCAAACATCCATTAATAATCGGAACCTGGAATGTATGAAGTATGAATCTAGCAAAACTGGAAATTGTCAAAAATGAAATAGAATGCATAAACGTTGATATCCTAGGCATTAGTAAGCTGAAATGGACTGGTATTGGCCATTTTGAATTGGACAATCATATAGTCTACTATGCTGGGAATGACAACTTGAAGAGGAATGGTATTGCATTCATCGTCAAAAAGAACATTTCAAGATCTATCTGGAAGTACAACACTGTCAGTGAAAGGATAATATCCATATGTCTACAAGGAAGACCAGTTAATATGACTGTTATTCAAATTTATGAATCAACCACGAGGGCCAAAGATGAGGAAATAGGAGATTTTTATCAGCTGCTACAGTCTGAAATTGATCAAACATGCAATCAATATGCACTGATAATTACTGGCGATTGGAATGTGAAAGTTGGAAACAAAGAAGAAGGATCAGTAGTTGGAAATTATGGCCTTGGTGATAGAAACAACGCCGGAGATCAAATGAGAGAATTTTGCAAGACCAATGACTTCTTCATTGCAAATACCTTCTTTCATCAACATAAATGGCGACTATACACATGTACCTCGCCAGATGGAACACACAGAAATCAAATTGACTACATCTGTGGAAAGAGATGATGGAAAAGCTCAATATCATCAGTCAGAACAAGGCCAGGGGCCGACTGTGGAACAGACCATCAATTGCTCATATGCAAGTTCAAGCTGAAACTGAAGAAAATCAGAGCAAGTCCACCAGAGCCAAAATATGACCTTGAGTATATCCCACCTGAATTTAGAGACCATCTGAAGAATAGATTTGATGCATTGAACACTAGTGATAGAAGACCAGACGAGTTGTAGAATGACACCAAGGACATCATCCATGAAGAAAGCAAGAGGTCATTGAAAAGACAGGAAAGAAAGAAAAGACCAAGATGGATGTCAGAGGAGACTCTGAAACTTGCGGATGTCCAGGAGCTAAAGCAGAAGGAAGAACTGATGAAGTAAAAGAACTGAACAGAAGATTTCAAAGACAAGCTCAAGAAGACAAAGTAAAGTATTACAATGACATGTGCAAAAAGCTGGAAATAGAAAACCAAAAGGGAAGAACACACTCGGTGTTTCTCAAGCTGAAAGAACTGAAGAAAAAATTCAAGTCTCGAGTTGCAATAGTGAAGGATTCTATGGGGAAAATATTAAACAATGCAGGAAGCATTAAAAGAAGATGGAAGTCATTATAGTCATTATACCAAAAGAATTAGTCCATGTTCAACCATTTCAAAGGGTGGCATATGATCAGGAACCGATGGTACTGAAGGAAGAATTCCAAGCTGCTCTGAAGTCATGGGTGAAAAACAAGGCTCCAGGAATTGATGGAATATCAACTGAGATGTTTCAACAAACAAATGCAGTGCTGGAGGTGCTCACTCGTCTATGCCAAGAAATATGGAAGACAGCTCCCTGGCCAACTCACTGGAAGAGATCCATATTTATGCCTATTCCCAAGAAAGGAGATCCAAGCGAATGTGGAAATTATAGAACAATACCACTAATATCACACGCAAGCAAAATTTTGCTGAAGATCATTCAAAAAATGCTGCAGCAGTATATCGACAGGGAACTGCCAGAAATTCAGGCCAGTTTCAGAAGAGGATGTGGAACCAGGGATATCATTGCTGATGTCAGATGGATCCTGGCTGAAAGCAGAGAATACCAGAAGGATGTTTACCTGTGTTTTACTGGCTGTGCAAAGGCATTCGACTGTGTGGATCACAACAAATTATAGATAACATTGGGAAGAATGGGAATTCCAGAACACTTAATTGTGCTCATGAGGAACATTTACATAGATCAAGAGGCAGTTGTTCGGACAGAACAAGGGGATACTGACTGGTTTACAGGCAGGAAAGGTGTGCATCAAGGTTGTATTCTTTCACCATACCTATTTAATCTGTGTACTGAGCAAATAATCTGAGAAGCTGGACTATACGAAGAACCAGGCATCAGGATTGGAGGAAGACTCCTTAACAACCTGCGTTGTGCAGATGACTCACTTGCTTGCTGAAAGTGAAGAGGACTTGAAGCACTTACTAATGACAATCAAAGACCACAGCCTACACTATGAATTGCACCTCAACATAAAGAAAACAAAAATCCTCACAACTGGAACAATGAGCAACATCATGATAAATGGAGAAAAGATTGTAGTTGTCAAGGATTTCTTTTTACTTGGATCCACAATCAACAGCCATGGAAGCAACAGTCAAGAAATCAAAAGACACATTGCACTGGGTAAATCTGCTGCAAAGGACCTCTTTAAAGTGTTGAAGAGCAAAGATGTCACCTTGAAGACTAAGTTGTGCCTGACCCAAGCCATGGTATTTTCAGTTGCATCATATGCATGTGAAAGCTGGACAAAGAATAAGGAAGACCCAAGAAGAATTGACGGCTCAGAATTGTGGTGTTGGCGAAGAATATTGAATATACCATGGACTGCCAAAAGAACAAACAAATCTGTCTTGGAAGAAGTACAACCAGAACGCTCTTTAGAAGCGAGGATGGCAAGACCGCGTCTTACATACTTTGGACATGTTGTCAGGAGGGATCAGTCCCTGGAAAAGGACATCATGCTTGGCAGAGTACAGGGTCAGCAGAAAAAGAGGAAGACCCTCAATGAGGTGGATTGACACAGTGGCTGCAACAATGAGCTCAAGCATAACAATGATTGTAAGGATGGCTCAGGACCGGGCAGTGTTTCATTCTGTTGTGCATAGGGTCGCTATGAGTCGGAACTGACTCGACGGCACCTAACAACAACTAAAAACAGGCAACCGAATATTACACATATGATTAAAGTAGTCCTTTCTGATGCTATTATAACCCATTGCCATTGTCGAGTGGATTCCAACTGATGGCCACCCATGTGTTACAGAGTAGAACTGGTTCATAGGGTTTTCTTGGCCATAATCTTTACAGAAGCAGACCGCCAGGCCTTTCTTCCGAGATGCCTCAAGGTGGATTTGAACTGGCAACCTTTCAGTTAGTAGCCAAGTGCTTAACTATTTGCACCACCCAGGACACGACCTAAAACAACATTGATGCACAATGATGATAATTGTTTTTAAAGGTTTAGGAATTTTGCTTTACTTACAAATTCCAGCTTTTCCTTTATTAGTAACAAGAACATTGAGTAACAAGGTTGAGAACATACCCAATATGTCTTCTCTGAGTACCAGTATCTCTTCACTTCTCCCACCTCTACTGCAGCCACCCTCATCGAAACCACAGCATCCTGCTTCCTAGCTGGGCTCCCCGCTTTCACTGTAGCACCTTTCAATCCATTTTCCACACAATAGATCACAGTGGTCTTTCTTAAATGTAAATCAAATCAGTTCACTGCCTGTTTAACACTCTCCAATGGCTTCCATTGCACGTAGGATAAATCCAATCCTTGACTGTGAGGCATAGAGAGCTCCTGATCTGGCCCATGCCTCCCTCTCCCATCTCCACTTAAGCCACTCACCCCCGTGTCCACTGTGCTTCGGCTTCATGGCCTTCTTTCTTCAAATACTCCTAGTGCATCCCTGCTTTAGCGTCTTAGCGTTCACCATGTCTTCTGCCTAGAATGCTCAGTCCCTCAATCTTTGCATGGCTGCTTCCGGAACGGGTCACTCTGCTAACTTCTCAGAGAAGTTTTCCCTCCCCACACATGTCATCATCTCTGTCAAGCATTCTGTCTTTATTTTCTTTAAACACATAATACCTTGATTTTATTTTTTACCACATATTTGGTAACTAGCTTATGCTATAGCATCTTTTTCCCTAGAATGCAAGTTGCAGGAGTGTTTTGCCACTCTGTCTTAGTTTCTTAGTGCTGCTGTAACAGAAGTTCCACAAGTGCTTGGCTTTAACAAACAGAAATTTGTTTTCTCACAGTTTGGAAGGCTTGTTGTTAGGTGTTTCATAGCAACTCTGTACAACAGAATGAAACACTGCCCGGTCCTGTGCAGTGTTAACAATTGTTGTTATGTTTGAGCCTGTTGTTGCAGCCACTATGTCAAGGCTAAAAAACCCCACCCCCCTAGGCATCCAAATTCTAGGGGAAGGTTCTCTGTGTCCACTCTGGGGGAATATCCTTTTCTCAGCTTCTCTGGCGTTCCTTGGCAGTCTTCATGTGGCATATATCTTCCCCCCTACCTTTTGCTTGCTTGCTCCTGTGCCTAATCAGCTCTTTTTATATCTCAAAAGTGATTGGCCTAAGACATACTGTACATTGATATGGATTCATTAACATAACAAAGAAAATCCTGTTCCTGAACGGGATTGTATCCACAAGCATAGGGGTTAGGATTTCAACATATATTTGGGAGGCACACAATTCAATTCATAACACAATCAGTGCATAATATGATGCCTAGCACATAAAAGGCTTTCAATAACATTGCTTGAATGAATGAATCCATACCCAGCTTCAGAAATCACCTACCTTCTAGTCCTGGCTTGGTTACCGAGTAGCTGAGTAATCTCTGGCAAGTACTGAACCCCTTGAGGCCTCAGTTTTCCTTACGGTTAGTTAGAATGTTGGACTAGATGACCTTTAAGGGCTCTTCTTGTTTTATATTTCCACGGTTCATACCTAAGCAGCATTTCTCTCTCTGTGTCTCTCTAAGCAGCAAGCTCTTGGATTCACTAATGGTTCTAAACCAGTTGGAGATATTTAATACATAAACACAGAGCTCCAAGGACGTATGGCCTCTAGACACTGAACTGTCATCACACCACATGTTGTAGTGTTTACTTTCCTTTGCCTGGCCAACCCCATCGAAACCATACCCTCCTCTGCCAAGCCACAGCTCCACCCTGCCTGCCTTTGGAAGTAAAAACGGAATAAAAGGATTCCTGACTTTTGAAAAGAAAAGAAAAAAAAAAAAAAAAGAAGCTGCGGAGACTTTAACTAGCATAATGTTTCTAGAGAAATCAGAGTATAGCTGACAGGCTTGGTAACAATGTCATCAAATTTCTGAATTTAATAAAGTCCCTAAAGATAATAGAAGACAGTCATACTAATTTTGGGATTCTGCTGGAGACAATTTTTAAATTACTCTTTCTAGTCCATACCTACTTAAAGTGACTACACTTGTGTATGCTTGACTTTTAGTCATTTAGTTTATAATATGTCAGAAATGTACGTTAAAAAACAATATAGTAATGATTAGAAAGCAGCATTAGACACTTGAACTTAAATATTCCCTGATTTCAGATCTTATGAAAAATGTTCTCAAGAAATGAAAAAGGAGATTTCTCCCATGGCTGGAAGAATTGAAGTCAGTATTACTTGCAAGGGCAGATTTTAATTTCCTTTTAAATCCTTATCCACAAACCAGATTTTAAAGTTCAAAACCACATGAAGACTTAGAATCACAGCATTGTGAGCTGGAAGAACACAGAGGCCTTCCTTTACCAAATGAGGAAATTGAAACTCAGGGATCAAATGATCAGTCCAAGGTCATAATTCATTAGTGCCGGAGGTGGAGCTAAACTTGATGGCACCATACTTTTCTCAACACACCACACTGCCTTATTAGTAACTATAGCTACTTGCAACTTTCAGTCATATGTGCCAACCCAGTTCCAGACAAGGTAGTGTGGAATATAAAATGATCACTCCAATAACTGAGGAGCTAGGAATTACAGCATTCATTGTTATGTTATTGTTACAGTAAATGCTAGTATTTTCTGAGTTCACATGTCAGGCACGGCACTACGTGTGTTACTGGTGTTGTACTATTTAATCCCCACACTACTTCTGTGAGGTAGGTAACAATGTAAATTAACGTCACTAATACTTAAGTTATTGTGTGCCAGGCACTCTTCAGAGCATTTTGCATCCATTAAGTCATTTAATCCTCACAGCAATCTATAAAGGAGGTGCTATTTTTATTCCTATTTTACACGTGAAGAAACTGAGTCATAAAGAAGAATCATGTCCAAGTTCAAACTCAAAGGCACACCCTTAAACCAATGCTTATGCTGCCTCTCTGTGCTGTACCAACTACTCATTAGTTTTTCTTTCCCATCACCAAACCGTTACAAGAAATAACAAGTAGTTGATTGGATTTATATTTTCCCTTCATCCAACTGCCTTCCCGGTAGTAGCTGGTAGTAGAGACATTTGAAGATAGAGGAAGCAAAAAGAGAAGAAGGTTGGGCCCAGGACCATCTGCAACCTGGACAATCTAGGATTTGATTATGACATACGTAATGGCTAAACTTCGGCAGGTTATGGCTATGTTCATGAATATGTGTTTTCTGCTCATGGCAGCCTCGTATGAAAACATAATCCCTAAATTATTATGTAAACCAGATTCTTTCAATGAGAAGGAGCAAAGACATGCTCAAGTTATGTACATTAGTGAAGGAATTTGTCATAAGATTACCTGGGTGAACTAAGAAAGCACAGGAAACACTCTCAGTGGCCACACAGACAGGCCTTAAGGAGCATCTTTCATTTTTCTTCAGGTTGCAACAGTAACTCTAATCATTCAACAGCAGTTCTAGTTGTCCACCAAGGCCAAGACTCAGATTCTTTGCTGGTCTCCTCTCTTTGAACCTGCTTACTACCAATTGACCACTCTTCTGTATACTCCTCGTCTCTTACTGTCTCTGCTCTGGACCTCTGTTTTTCTCCATCTCTTTATTTTTGACCCATGTTCTTTTCTGTAGGGCTCACAATCAAATGTCATGAAAAAGAGAGGATCAGATTGGGTGCATGGGTTACCATCCAGTAGATGGCGCTCCACTGGGCGGAGCTTTCACACCAGGTCATCTCACAGTCTATAGATGGCTACCCTCATCCCCGAGAGGAACACCTTTGGGTCCATTACCTGTGTCCAAGGTAGCCGGATAATATAGAACAAAGGAGGTACCTATGCTTAGAAGGGAACTGAATACAACAGCTGCTTTTTGTGGCTCATCTAGTACGAATACAAATCCTCTTTCATGTGCTAATGGCCCTTATCAGGACAAAAGCTCTTGCTGGAAAAAAAATTGACCTTAAGGGTTGTTGTTGTTGTTAGGTGCCATCCGGCAAGCTACCCTATGTACAACAGAAAGAAACACTGCCCAGTCCTGTGCCGTCCTCATAATCCTTATGGTTGAACCCATTGTTGCAGCTAGTGTGTGGATCCATCTCATTGACGGTCTTCGCCTTTTTCGCTGAGCATTTTCTTTACCCAGCATGATGTCCTTCTCCAGGGACTGGTTCTTCCTGATAACATGTCCAAAGTATACGAGATCAAGTCTCCTAAAGAGTAGAAACAAAAACAAAAAAGGGGGTGGGGGAGGTCACTGCTAACTATTCTCTCGTTGTAGACTTTGGCTAGTTAGAGTTTCATTTTTAGCTATGGCATGCTCAGAATTGGACGCCATAAACTTTTAAAAATGCTCTTGATCCTCCACTTTAATATCTGTCAAAAGTCTTTTATTTTATTGTCAAAAATTTTATTGACTAAGGATTCAAAAAAGTAGCTCTTACTTGTAAATCCACCATTTCAGAAGGGTCAAATTAAAGAAAGGTTTTGAAGTAGCTTTGTTGATGGCGCTGACTTACAAGGGTATGAAAATAATAAAACCTTGCAGTTGAGACTATTTTGTGTTTTTAAAGTGCTTCTCATTGAAATGCCACTCTCTTACTCCTGTATCCTTCCCTGGGGCTCTGTCTCTGTCCAACCAGAAAATGCAAATCCTCAAGGCTCTTCTCGTTTTCTCTGAAGCCTTCCCTGATTTCCCAAATCCACCAATTCCTCCTTTGTTTGAACTCACCATTGCTCATTGTCTGTGCTATCCGTGTGTGACACTTTTTTATAATTACTTTTAACCAGTTGCCATAGAGTCCACTCCAACTCATGGCAACCCCATATATGTCAGAGGAGACATGTGCTCTATAAGGTTTTCAATGGCTGATTTTTTGGAAGTAGATTACCAGGGCTTTCTTCCAAGGGGCTTTAAAAAAACCAAGCCGGTTGTCATTGAGTCTATTCCGACTCATAACAACCCTATAGGACAGAGTAGAACTGCCCCATATGATTCCCAAGGAGTGCCTGTTGGATTCGAACTGCAGACCTTTTGGTTGGCAGCCACGCTCTTAACCACTACGCCACCAGGGTTTCCTTAAGTCACATAGGGACTGCATAATTACTTCTAGGAAATTGTACAACTGTTTACTGGTTTGTGGTAAACTTCTTGAGGGCATAGGAAAAGAATCAAGTGTCTTAGTCCCTAAACCATCTAAAACAGTATCATGCATATAAAAGGTATTTTTTAAAAAATGGGAAGGGTGTGCAGGAAGAGGCATCATCGTACCTACTTTTAGGTGATGAAGTTAAAACACACCACCTGGGAATTGAGGAAATTATTGCACTAATTTGTGATGGCACTAAACCAGAGGAAAAAGAACACGGCACAGAAGCAAAAGAAAGAAATTATTTAAAGGCAGAAGTAAGAGGAGACTGGCAAAGTTCAAAACGAACAGGAAAACAATGGATGAGAAGCACAAGGTAGAATAAATGGCACAACCAGTGGAAGGCTGAGATAAACGGATAAACAGGAAAGAAAAGGAGAGGTTTTAAAAGGGGGGACAAGACCAGAAGACAAAGGCAGAAAAGCAAGTTTCTAGTCTCCTCAATAAAATGCTTTATGTCAACCAGAAGAGCTAATTTGAGCTTCAGGAAGTAGAGAAGAAATGAGGAAGGCTCCATCCCTTGGTCAAAGGTAAGAGAACTGAGAAAAATAAATAGGGGATAAAGGAGAAGAAGAGAGGGAAGTGGTCAGATTCTTTTTTGTTGTTATTAAAATTATTCCATGCTAAATCAGTTTTTAACAACTTTGCAAAATCAAAGGGAAAAGAGAAAACCACAATGAAAGGAACTTAGAGTCCAAATTATACTTTTCTTGTACCAGTGGAATCTTTTATTGTATTTTTAAAGTTACTTCCACCTTCTGCTTTATTCTAATGGTGGTGTAGATCCAAATAGCACCCTAATGATACTGAATGCTTGACCAGGACCAAATACGTGGTATAACAATGCTATAAGTCTGAAATTATGTGCATTTTGGATAATTTTAGGCAAAATTCTATACCATGTATATCAATTCTTTGCCATTGTGTAAGAACTTTTCAACCATTTTAAATCAGAGCTTTCAATCCGTTGCCGTCAAGTCAATTCTGACTCGTAAGACAGAGCAAAACTGCCCCATAGGGTTTCCAAGGAGTGGCTGATGGATTCCAACTGCCGACCTTTTGGCTAGCAGCCAAGCTCTTAACCACTAAGTCACCAGGGCTCCAAATGACTGTCTAACCTAGCAATGTCTTATGACCATCCAAAAAACCAAAGTTGACACAGAATCTGTCCCATTATGTAAAATTCTCAGAGAAAAATTAATTGTAGCTTCCTTTTTTTTTTCCAACTAAAAAGTAAAAATAGACATGTGACACCTTTTCCCTTGGCTTTTAAGATATCTTTCTTGCCCAGTTTTCTTCCTACTGCTCTGAGCCTTCTTTGCAGACTCCCCTGTAACAATAATCTGTAAATTGGCAGAATGTAAAAAAAAAAAAAAAAGCTCTGCTACTCCTCTTTCTAGATGCATCCCTTTTGTTGACATACCTTGAGAGTCCATCCTTGACTCTCTGCTTTCCTGGCTTTATGTAATCTTCTCCAGTCATCTGCTCCATTTCCCTTGTTTCAATTATTATTCGTAGGCGGATGACTGTCCAAACTCCATGTGCCACTTAATGCCTCTCTTCTGAGCTTCAGAACTGTAATTCCAACACCTCTAGTGTGGTCTTCAAATACCACACACTTTGAACATGTCCAAAACAGATCTCATCATCTTCTCCCCAAAATTTGGTTCCTCTTGTATGCTCTATACCAGCACCATCATCCATCCTGTTTCTCAAAGCAGAATCCTGGATGTCATCTTTAATTTCTTCTTCAGCTACATGTCCAGTTATCTGGCCCCATGGAGTTTACCTGTTGAGTATTGTTTGAACTGTCCACTTCTACTCATCTCTAATTAACTCCTACTCGTCCTTAGTACTCCACAACTAAACCTTCCTAACTCCCCTTCCCCAGATTATGTTAGGTCCCCCAGTTTTACTCTTTCATTGTACCCTGTGCCTTGCTTTCACAACAAATATCGGTTTATGGTAGGCTAAGCTGTTGTAGGCACTGGGCAAGTTGATGTAACAAGTAAACCTAAATATGTAATTGCTCATTATTAGGAGCTACTTCTCCACAACCCAGCCTCCCTGAAACACTGACACTTCCTCGAAAAGCACCAAGCCCTTCTAATAGCTAACTGCTTAGTGCCTTTAGGTCTAGCTGAGATGTCACTTTCTTGGGGAAGCCCCTTACCCCCAAAATATTGTTGGTGTCCCTTCCCTGGGCTCCAGTGACCCTCTGCCTACTGTACTGTTTGCCTTAAGTGATCAAGTCTTTCTCCCCCAGCAGACTGTCCTGCCACATCTTATTCCCTTTAGTGTTCCCAGCATTTAACAGATTGCTTAGCACATAGTCTACATCCTGGAAACTGTGCTGATGGGTGGCTCGATTGGTGGATGGAGGGAGAGGTGGATGAATGAATGACGTTTAGGAGGGGGAGAGTGGTGAGCCAATGAGTTCAACTTCCGAAAAGATTGGATGTCTCTTTCTAAAAACTTCAGTAGTGGAAATACCACAATTTCCAGGTAAAATGTTTCTAAAGGTAGAAGTATGAATTATTGAAAAAGTTTTCCTAATTTCTTCTTATAATCTGAACCTCTTAGTCTTCGTCTTATTCCAAAGAGGTTCTTTTCTTCTAGAAGATTAAGTTTTTAAGACCATGTACTTTTTAAACCCAAATGTTAGCACTTTCTGATGACGCAGATGGTCAATAAATTGTCTCGCTTCTTTCAATTTCAAGGGAGAGCAGGAGAAGGGGTGAACAGAAGCCCAACATTCACTTTGCCTTTCTTCCCTGGGCTCCGTGGAGCTTGATGGCTCTCTAAATCCAAGCTGTAAAAGAGAAGAGGGCCTGATTTTCCCCAAGTCATATTTGCTTGTGTGTGCCCCAGAATCTTGGCGTCTGGAGGGGGTTGGGCTTGGAGCCGAGACAAAGCTTGTCCTGGGTCCAGCCTCCCAGTGTAAATGCAATTCAGCAGCCAGAATAACAGACTCCTGATTTAGGAATTTGCTATGGATGCTGCCCAAAAATCATTCCTGGGTTGCTCTAGGTGTATTCGACTAACAGAAAGAAAGAAGCAGTGCATATTCGTATGTAAATGTCAGCATTTGTATCATCACCTGAGCAAGGACAATAGATTTCCAAGTGCATCTTATTGCAGGAGGCGAAAGGAATGAATTTAATGAGGCATTCACATGGCAGGAAACTTCACAATTTCAATATAAGCGTTTAAGTGTAACAGCTACTTGCAGAAGTCCTAATAAAAGACTTTCCAACTGAATTCATCTGCCCAATTACATCTGACATTTTTATAATAATGAACTAAAAAATAATACTGCCTATTTACCACAACAAAAAAGTATCTTAATAGAAAAAATAAATAAGTGTAAGCTTTTAAACCAATGCCTCTATTCCAAGAATTTTACCAAATCTAAATTTTCTAAAATTTGGTTTGGTAAGCTCTGCTAAGTTGTTTCGATTCTGAAAAGGAAGGGTGAAGAAAAAGACAGCACATGTTAATAATTTAGCTTAAACTTCCCTCTCTGCTTTATTTTCATCTCGGTTAGAGAATTATGCTCTTTGTTTGCCTGAGTTATTTTTCACCTCCCCCCCCCCCAAAAAAATCCTCCTCTTCTGTGTAAGGTTCTGATCCAAAATAATCAGTATTGGAAGTTGGGCTGTTTTTGCTTCATTTCAATGGCCTGAGTCATTCTCCCCAATACCAGCATACCCTTAGGGAAGATACAGAGGAAATGATGTAATTCTCTTTGGTCTCTTTCATGCTTTGGGTTGTTTCTTTGGGCCCAAGCCTTAATGAATCTGTTTTGTAATTAGCTAGCAGGAGTACACTGAAATAAAATGCGGATCCTTAGCTTCTCCTTCTCCTCAATTAAGGCACACATATTATTCGCTCCTTCAGCGACTCAGGTAGTTTTGCCAGAATTGGTGCATAAATCTTCTCGACACCATCGTCAGGCAGCTTGGGGCAAAGGTACTTTTTATGCCTACTTTACAAGTTGGAAACCAAAAACCAGAAAGTGTCTAGTCCAAGGTCAAACAGGGCTGCACTTGGGGTGGGGTGGTAGGTCGGGAAAAATGTTATTGTTCGCTGCCTTTAAGTTGGCCTGACTCGTGACAACCCCACGCATGCACAACACAATGAAACACTGTCCAGTCCTGTGCCACCGTCATGACATGTGGCAGATGGACCATTGTGATCCATAGGGTTCTCATCGGCTGATTTCCGGCACTAGATTGCCAGGCCATTCTTCCTAGGGGGAGAAATAGCTATCCCCTAATTCTTCTGCTCTATCTACCTTCCTAAGGGCCCTGGTGGTGCAAAATTAAGTTCTCACTGAAAGGTGGGTGGTTCGAACCCACCCAACAGCCTAGGAGACCCTATGGGGCAATTTTACTTTGTCATATAGGAATCACCTTGACATTACACAACAACATGCACCAGTGGGAAAAATAAAAGTTTTAATTTAGAAAATCTGTGCAGAACAGATTTTGTATATTAACTTGACAAACCTGTGTTCAATCCCTGGACATGTTGGACACCATATCATTTTATAATTAGAGCTTGTAGTCAATTTTGCTCTTTCTTTGGTATCTGGCTTCTTGAGCTGATCTTCTGGTAAACTGACAATTAGCAAAAGCATGTACTTTGATTTGATGTGGGGAGGGCGGAACTGGGATGCTTGGGCCAGGATTTGCCATAGTATTCGTACTTTAGGGAACTAGAAAACTCTCACACCCGGTACTGTTCACAGCACTTTCCCAAATGCCCTTCCCTCTGAGTTCCACGACCCACTGCAGCAGCTACTGCAATTGAAATCATCTGTTTGGCCTGTCTCCCCAACCAGATTTTCAGCTTCTTCAGGCCGAGGACTGTGTCTGAATTCATTTCTGTAATCCCAACCAAACAACCCATTGCTATCGAGTCAATTCCAACTCATAGGGACCCTATAGGACAGAGTAGAACTGCCCCATAGAGTTTCCAAGGAGTGGCTGGTGGATTCAAACTGCCAACCTTTTGGTTAGGATCCGAGCTCTTAACCACTGCACAGCTAAATTTAGTGGAATTCACTAAATGGCATTTAGAACTATACTTGAGTCCCTGGGTGGCACAAAGTGTTAATCGCTTGGCTGGCAACTGAAAAGTTGTCAATTCGAGTCTTCCCAGAGGCACCTCAGAAGAAAGACCTGGCAACCTACTTCTGAAAAGTCAGCCATTGAAAAGCCTGTGGAGCACAGTTCAACTCTGATACACAGGGGGTCACCATGAATTGGAATCAACTAGAAGGCAACTGGGAAAAGAACTAAGCTAAGAAAGAAGAGGAAGAGGGAAGGAGAATGCTCAGAAAGGAAGTGAAGGTGCAGGAAAAGGGGTGGAATGCCTGAGGAAAGAGAAAAACAGTAGTGAAAACTGGCATCCCAAATTACATCGAGGCAACTGACATCTATATTTAAGAAGCCAGGCCTTCATAAGGAAGCAATGCACTCACTAAGGAGTTAACTGAAATATTGCGTTGAACCTGAAAAAGTCTGGCTCAACATATGAAATTGCGAATGTGTCAGTGGAAGTGCAGATTCCTGGTTCTAACCTGGGCTACTGACTCAGAATCTTTGAGGGTAAGACCATAGAGATTTTTTTTTTTAACAAGCACCTTGGGTACTAGATTGTTTTCATCTCACCGCTAACCTTCTGTGTGGAAGCCAGGGGGACTTTAATGTATAAACTAAGATGTCCTTTCCTTCATTCTGTGTAGTGTCACTAGCACACGACATGCTCCTGTACACACACACACACACACAGGCAAGCATTTGCCCATACTCACATGCATACGGGCTCTCACACATGCACACACATGCGCTTTTGCAATAGCTTCCAGATTTCTGTGGAGCTAATGCCTTGGGTCGCCTGTCTCATTCTTAAAGTTCCTCCTGACTAGGTCATCCCCCACTAGGAGCGGGTCTGAAATTTAGGTAGAAAAATCAATAGGGAAGAAAAAAAACAGTTTAGGGCAAAAATTCTTCGGACAAAGTTCTTCCTATTTCAGACCTTTGACTTCTGTTCTTACCTCAAAACAAGAGATATTTGCAGGAAAGAGAAAGCAAGAAAGCAATTTTTTTTTTTTTTTTTAACTCACTAGAGATTTAGTGACAGATGAACTTGCATTTTGCCTTCATTTTTTCCAAAGTGATTCATTCTTCTTGGGTCCCGAACACCTTCTTAAAAATAGTGTTTTCTTCTCTCTGTGTTTAGGGTGTGCCAATCATGTATGAAATCATGAAGTAGGTCTATTACCAGTGGAGGGGAGGTGCGGTTCAGGAAAGTTCTCTTTGCGCTACATAATGTATTCATTGTTTAAAGCCATACATGGCGCAGAAACCTGCGGTTAGATTTGTGGCGTGAAACAGGGAACTCAAGCAAGGTCTGAGAGCAGGAGTTTCCATGCTCAAGGTGAATGTTTATATTACAGAGGCTGGAATCCCCGTTAATACTTTAGGTTTGCCTTGCATGAAGATGGTATTAAGCTTGGGATGTTCATTCCCTCCAAGGTTTGCAAAGTGACCCACAATAAAAAGAAAGGTTCAACCAATGGAACTTGCTAGAAATGCAAATTGGCCTGAATTTCCCAAGTTCACTCATTTGTAGGACTACTTTTTGCTCTCTCCCACTTCCCTTCTTCTCAGTAGCCTTCGTCAGTTAATTCACATTTCCTGATTTGGCAAGCACCCGCATCTTCTTTTTCTTGGGTAAAATTTCCTGAGTTGACTTTAAAGAGAACTGTTACCTCACCCCAGGGCTTTGGGAGGAAAAATGGCATTTAGGTTTAATTACATCAAGTCCCACAGTAGTTACCACTTTATAAAATCCAAGTGACTTTTTTTTCCAAGCTCCCTGTTTTCCAAAACTGGCTGGCAACCTCTGGCAGGGCAAGATGCCTCCAAGTGGCGGGCCACCTGGTCTTGGCAGGCAGCAAGGATAGGAAAGAAAGCTGGCAGTGGAGAAAGGTGTAGATTTCCAAGTCCACTCTGGAATCTAAGAGAAGGGACGCATATATTAAAATGTCCCAGAGAAGAACCAAGCTGTTGAGCATTTGTACCCAGGGACGCACGCCTTCCCAGACTTTAGAAAAACCTTGAGGCTGGACCAGGAGACTATTTGACACAACTGCTGTCCCCTGAGCCTCAGCTTTCAGGGAGAAGTGGGGAAGTAGGCAGTTTGTGTTTATCAGTGGTGGCCACATCCTTTCCCAATGTCCCTTGCAACCACCCTCTCAGAAGGTGGTACTCCAATGGTTCTTCCCTCTTCTAGAAGATTGCGGCCAAAAGACCCAGCCGCCTCCATTTATACCTTTCTGGGAATTTGCTTAGGTCAATGTTTGGTTCTCCTGGAGGTGTCATCTCTGGTTTTGGGGAAAAGAGTTTTTTCTTCACCCTCTTCAAAAGTCTTTGCTTAGATCCCGCCTACTCAGCAAGACCTCTCTTGACCCCAAGTAGAGACCTCTGATCTATCCAAGTCTACCCTGTTCTCTGGTTTATTTTCTCCCATAACATTTGTCACTACCTAACACACTTTGTGAAGTCCCTGGGTGGTGCAAATAGCACACTCGGCTGCTAACTGAAAGGTTGGAGGTTCAAGTCCACCCAGGTAGACCTCAGAAGAAAGGTGTGCTGATCCACTTCTGAAGAATCAGCCATTGAAAACCCTGCTCTCCTACAGACACGCAGGGGATCACAGTGAGTCAGAGTTGACTTGACAGCGACTGGCACTGGTAACATACTTGGCACATACATTTTAGTTATTTATTATCTTCTGCCACCTGCTTGACCCCTACATACACCCTGGAAACTTCAAGGAGGCAGGAATTTGGGCTGCTGTGTTCACTGTTGCATCCCTAGCACCTAGAACAGTGCCTGGCACGGAGTTGATGCTCCATGCATATTTGTTGAATACTGAATGATTGGAGCCCTGGTGACGCAGTGGTTAAGAGCTACAACTGTTAACCAAAAGCTTGGCAGTTGGAATCCACCAGCTGCTCCTTGGAAACTCTATGGGGCAGTTCTACTTTGTCCTATAGGGTTGCTATGAGTTGGAATCAACCCGACGGCAATGGGTTTGGTTTTTTTGAACAAATTTGAGGAATTTCAGAAGCCAGCAAGAATATATGGGAAGATATAGTTTTCTATCAATGGATCTTTCTAAAGTCGCAGGGCTGAGGGTAGAGGGTTAGAAGGCATGGAGTAAGATCGATAGCGTTATGTGATGGTTAATTGACCACATTGTCATTTAACATTTCCAATAATCTAGTGAGTTAGATGTCATTGCCGATATTCCATAAGTGAGGAAACTGAGGCACAGAGTGGTCACATAACTTAGCCAAGGTTACAAAAAGAAAAAATGGCAGACAACCTCAGGGGTATCTAAATCAATAGCTGTGCTCTCTCCACTGTGTAGCAATTCCTTGACTTCTGTTTGGGACAAACACTGGTAATTTGGCATCCTAAGTAGATTCAGTTAAAATATGCAAGACCTGGATTCAAATCCCAGTTCTGCCACTTGTTGACTGTGGGCTTTAGGCAAGGCTCTGAATCTCATGAAGCAAATGAAAAGGTGGGACCTAGCATTCTATGATCCTACTTACCCCAGCAGCTCGGTGGGGTAGGAAGGGAACAAGCATTAACAATTCCGGAAGAAGAAATTAAAATCCAGAAAGACTACGTGACTTGCCCTGTGGTTCAGCAACATGTCAAGTCAGTGGTCTGGAGGAAAACCACCCAGGCAGGAAGTGACTTGACATATCACAATTGTCACCTCCTCACCAAACCATGCTGTTTTTATGGCTCAAAAAAGAAATGATGAGTGACACACTATCTTTGAAGCTGTCGCAAATTTAAAATGTTGACTTTTAAAGCCTGATTTAAAATACTTCCTTAAGGTGACTAAGGCAAAGCTTTGGAAATTGTGGGATGTTGATGAGTTCTGGGGACTGTGAGTTCTTGCTTGGGCAAGGCAGGGTGGATGCGAGGGTGAATGCTATAAGTTCTGGTGAAATTACTTCCTGAAACGACACAATCCCCAGAAGTCTAGTAAAATGCAGTCTAGGGGGAAATCTGAAGTCACCTGGGGCTCCAGGTTTGCACTTGCTGTGTTGTTAACCCAATGGAATGTTGTCTCTGTTGATTACTTTTCAATTTCCTTGGGCTTGCTTGTTAAATGCTGTATGTGAAACACTTACTGTTGTTGTTAGTTGCCTGTTGAGTTGATTCCAACTCATGGTGGCCCCATGTCTGGAGAGTAGAACTGCTCCATAGGGTTTTCTTAGATGTATTCTTAATGGGAACAGATTCCCAGGTCTATCTTCCGTGATGCCATGGGGTGGATTTGAACCACTACCTTTTGGTCAGCAGTCCTGCAAACTGAAACACTTAGTATCATTTAAATGAGAGGGGAAAAAAACAAAGTCTTTGCTTCACTATGGCATCAGACCTACAGTAGTGACTTTGAATGTTTAATTGAGTACGTACTGCGTTAAGAAAAAACTTCAAATAGGCAAACTTAAAGCATTAGATTTAGTGTCCCTATGTGTTCAAAGAGGAGTCCCTGAGTGGTGCAGATGGCTAACACACTCAGCTGCTAACCAAAAGTTTAGAGGTTCAAGTCCTACCAGAGGCACCTTGGAAGAAAGGCCTTGAGATCTACTTCTGAAAAATCAGCCAATGAAAACCTTATGGAGCACAGTTCTACTCTGACATGCAAGAAGTTGCCATGAGGCAACTGGTTTATCTTCAGAGAAAGGCTATTTAGCAAAGAAATCTTCTGTTTGCCTTTCAGCAAGGCCAAGGTTAAATAATGTCTTTCTTTTCCTCGAAGTATGAAATTAGAATTGAATTTTTTTTTTTCCTAGTTCATATTCTGTCTTTTAAAAAAGAAGCCCTCATGACACAGTGATTAAGTGCTTGGCTGCTAACTGAAAGGTTGGAAGTTTGAACCCAGCCACTCCATGGGAGAAAGATGTGGCAGTCTGCTTCCATAGATTTACAGCCTTGGAAACCTTATGGTGTGTTTCTGCTCTGTCCTGCAAGGTTGCTATGAGTCAGAATGGACTAGGCAGCAACGGGTTTGGTTTTTTGGTTTTAGTCTGTCTTTGCTGGCATAGAATCAACTGGCCCCATAGTTTTCTATAAATGAAAAAGCCAAAAATATGAAAGGCAGGCTGGATCCCCACCTCCTACACTAGCGCTCACGAAAAGTACAGCATTTATGGAATTCATTAGTTTATGATTTAGGAATCCCCCTTTCCCCTACCCAACTAGAGCTTCTCTCCTCTCTTGAGACCAAGGGTAGGCTCAAGCCTGAGGACCGTGGACTGGGTTCTCCAATACATCTGCAGCCCTTGTGCGTTGCCCTTGAGAGCTGTGTAGGGAAAGTGCCAACCTGGCCAAGTTGCAGGTACTCAAGAAGGCCAGGGCAGCAGCATCATGAAAATCCAATTTGTGAGGAGCAAGGTGTGAAAGGCCTGCAGCATTACAGCAAAGAGGGGGCCTGTTTGTCTCCTTTGCAGGATTAAAGCCAAAACACTATGGATCACAACTGCCCTATCCCATTGTGCACGGGGTAGCCATTGAGTCTGGGGCCCACTCAATGGCTGATAACAGGGTGGCAATTGGAGACAAGGAAGCAAACATTAGCAGAGGGAGAGGCTTAGTTTGTACTCATAGGCTCATATTTTTCCTGAGGGAAATGTCCTCCTGACCTTCTCTAGCCCCAAAAGCCCTGAGGAAGGATTTTGCTGGCACCATTACTGTTTTTAAATGTATTACTTTTCCCCATAGGTTTCCATCATGCTTTAAAAAAAATTAGATTCTTTAGCAACCATGTCATCCTTACAAGCTAATTTTTGCATGGTGTGTTCATGTTCTTTCTTCTAGCCACATATGTATATATGTGTGTATGTTCTTGTTGATAGTTGCCATCGAGTCAATTACAACTCATGGTGACCCAATGTGTGCAGGGTAGACTTGCTCCATAGAGTTTCCAAGGCTGTGACCTTTGGGATACAGATCACCAGGCCTGTCTCCCGAGGTGCCTCTGGGTGGGTTTGAACTGCCAACCTTTCTGGTAGTAGTCAAGCATTTAGCAATTTGTGCTAATATACACATATATCGTGCTAATACAACTATATATATATAGTTTTCTAAGCTATCTAATTTGCTGAATATTTATTGAGCACCTAGTATGTGTTAAGCCTACCACTGGTCTGTTTGTCATACTGTGGTAGCTTTTGTGTTATTGTGATCCTGGAAGCTATGCCACCAGAATTTTAAATACCAGCAGGGTCACCCATGAAGAATAGGTTTCAGCAGAGCTTTCAGACTAAGACAAACCAAGAAGAAAGGCCTGGTGGCCTACTTCCAAAAATTAGCCAATGGAAATCTTATGGATCACATCAGAATATTGTCTGATATAGTGCTAGAAGATGAGCCCCTAGTTTGAAAGACACTACACAATAGACACAACAATGGACTCAAACATATCAGTGATCATGAAGATGGCACAGGACCAGGCAAAACTTCTTTCTGTTATGAGTCGTAGCCAACCCAGTGGCAACTAACCGCAGCAAATGTGCTAAACACTGTGTGTGGTATAGTGATGACATTGCCTTTCCAATTAGGAGCTCTTCAGTGATTCTGCCCCTTGACATGCTCTTTGCTGCCTTTGCTTTCTAGTTACTTTATCGTATATGGTTCACACTCATCTTCAGTTTTTCAACTAAGTATAGAGTGCCAAAGTATAATTTTCAAAAATGTAAAATCAAGGCTCTCATACAAATATAAAAGGAATATGTGCTAATTCGTGAGGGAACCAGAAAGACATTAAAACCAATTTGAGGGAAAATTTGAGGAACCAACATAATCGTAGGCAACCTGGAATCTTGGAATTAGTTTACTAAAAACCAAAAAAACAAACTTGTTGCCGTCAAGTTAATTCCAACTCATAGCAACCCTATAAGGACGGAGTAAAACTGCCCCATACGGTTTCCAAGGAGGGACTGGTAGATTCAAACTGCTAACCTCTTGGTTAGCAGCCAAAATCTTAACCACTGTAACACCAGGGTTTATTAATTAACTAATAGATGCAAAAGTTGGTTAATATTTTATAGAGCAACAAAATGTAAAGTTTTGGTCTGTCTTTTCTACAGAGTGGAAATGAGTTTTATCTCTGTCAGATAAAATTTATTTGCATTTCCACAAGAATCATTTGCATTACTGTAGACAGGATACGACTGCATTGTTAAGTTTTCGACAACTTAACCTCTACCCCTACAGAGTTATAAAATAGTCTAGTAAATCAAGGACCAGGCAGCGTTGGCTTCAGTTGTGCATGGGGTCGCCATGAGCCAGTAGCCAACTGCAGAGCAGCTAACAACAACAAAGTAAGTCAAACAACCCCAGGGGCATACCCTTATAAAACCAAAAAACCAAACCCAGTGCCGTCAAGTCGATTCCGACTCATAGCGGCCCTATAGGACAGAATATAGAATCAGGTAATTCTCACAGGGCCTGATAAACAACACCCAGAACGCTGCTGAAACGACACCCAAGAATCATTTTTGCCTATTTCCCAGTCTTGGACAATTTTTCCTGAAAGAGGTTTTGTAAAGAGAAAATTCAACTCAACTAATCGCTCTTTGGAGCCCTGGTGGGCTCCACCAGCTGCTCCTTGGAAACCCTATGGAGCAGTTCTACTCTGTCCTATAGTGTTCCTATTATCCAGGATTGACTTGACGGGAACGGGTTTGGTTTGATTTGTTTTTTTTTTAACTGGCCTTCAGATGATTTGAGATAGAAGTGACCAAATTTTGTAGTGTCCTTCCTTGGGAGCCCCACCTACATGACATCTGGCAGACATCAGGAAGTTTTGACCAAGTGATCGGTGTATAAGATCCACTGTAGCATTAAGGCTCTACGGAGGCTGCCGTGCATGCTGGTTAAGCGTACCACCTTGGAAGCAGGTTCGTTGCGCTCCTGTGTGACCTTAGCTCTCTCTCAGTTTCCTCATTTCTGAAGTGGAGATAATAATAGTAGCTACTTCATAGCATTAGGAGCATTGGATCAGTGGTAGAATTCTCACTTTCCGTGGGGGAGACCCAGGTTCGATTCCCGACCAATGCAGGGAGAAGAGTCCAGCAGCATTTCTTTCTGTTTTGCATGGGGTCGCCATGAGCCAGTAGCCACCTGGACAGCAGCTATGAACAACTTCATAGGCTTATGTTGAGAACTAAATGAGGTAATACATGTAAAGTGCTCAGCACAGTGCCTGGCACATAGTAGGTGCTCAGTACATGTTAACTATTCATCTGTAATAAATGTCATGCCTAGTAGTTATCAATTAAAAAAAAAAAAGAAATTAAAGCCTATTGAACAGAAGAGTGAAGGGGGAGGTAAGGGCCAATAGCGACCAGAACCTAGCCAAGCATATAGAGGGGCTGCCTACAGAAGACAAGTTTTACATAGCAGATTGCTCTGTTTGACGTTTGAAACATTTACATCAATGCCTCCAGTGGCTTAGACTTGCTTTTAATAGGATGATTCTAAGATTAGACTAGACAAACAGTGCTGAATTTTAGTAAATCCTTCCAAGAAGGCAACAGGTTTTTGCAAGCCACATTTTAATTTCTCATTTTCATGTAGGGAGGTGAAAGGGTTTTTGTGAGTGAAGTTGAAATAGTCACGTAAGACACTAAAATCAGAAAGAGGTGTTGCTATTCAGGATGGCAGGGTAAAAAAAAAAAAGTAGAATAGAAAAATCAGCACAGTTTGGTGGCCAGGAGCCTCCCAACCCTGTTCCAGACCTGGCCTAATCAGGGACAGTGGCACTTGTCCAGGTCAGTTAAATTTCTGTGCTTCAGATAACTGAAGGGACCATACTTTTTTAATTTAATTGTATGAAGTAAAATATACATAACAAAAATTTTGCTGTTTTAACCATTTTTAATTGTACAATTCAGTGATGTTAATTACATTAATCATGCTGTGAAGCCATCACTACTATTTCTAAGTCATTTTCATCACCCCAGACAGAAACTCAGTACCCCTTAAGCAGTGACAGCCCATCCCCCCTCCCCTCAGCCCATGATAACCACTAGTGAGCTTTTGTCTCTACGTATTTGCTTATTCTAGATATTTAATGTAAGTGGGATCATACACTATTTGTCCTTTTGGTTCTGACTTATTTCCCTCAGCATGTTTTCAAGGTTCATCCATGTGGCACCATGTCTCAGAACTTTGTTTCTCTTTATACCTGAATGACATTCCATCATATGTATATACTGCGTTTAGTTTACCCATTTGTGAGGAAGATGTTACAAACTGCACTATAAAAGGGGTCAGGTGGCAGAAGAACTAGTTGGTGCCTGGCCACAACCGATGACTGCCCTGACAGGGAGCACAACAGAGAACCCCTGAGGGAGCAGGATGCAGACCCCAAATTCTCACAAAAAGACCATACTTAATGGTCTGACTGAGACTAGAGGAATCCCGGCGGTCATGGTCCCCAAACCTTCTGTTGGCCCAGGACAGGAACCATTCCCGAAGACAACTCATCAGACATGAAAGGGACTGGACAGTGGGTTGGAGAGAGATGCTGATGAAGAGTGAGCTATTTGTATCAGGTGGACACTTGAGACTGTGTTGGCATCTCCTGTCTGGAGGGGGGATGGGAGGATAGAGAGAGTTGGAAGCTGGCAAAATTGTCACAAGAGACTGGAAGGGCTGACTCATTAGCGCGAGAGCAAGTGGGAGTACGGAGTAAGATGTATAAACTTATATGTGACAGTTTGACTTGATTTGTAAACGTTCACTTGAACCTCAATAAAAGTTAATAAAAAAAAGGGGGGGGTCAGGTGGGCCAACCCCACCTTTATCACTAACTGTGTGGCAAGGATCAGCTTGAATCCAATTCCTAGCTTGAAGAGGATCCAGGCCTCACCTTCCCACATTTTCATTCCTTGTCTCCAGTTGCTTCCACGGCAATTCCTCTTTAAGATCCTAACCATCCAGAGTTAGATCAGACCTCATTCCTGACTAGGCCTGGCTACTTGAGGCCAGGTCATTGGGGAGCAGCCACAGGTACAGGAATCTATACAACTCCCTGCACTTCAGACCAGCTGGCTTCTCTCTCTAGTCTCCTGGGACTAGGTCACAAGCTAGAAGGACTCTATTCTTCATCAACTGCTCCTGCAGCCTTTCTCTAGAGCTGGTTTTACACAATTCAACTCTGTCTTGCCAGCCTCTGCTGCCTCATTGTCCCAGTGGCTTTACTTCTGGAGAACAGCTCAGGAAATTCATGGAGACTCTTATCTACACTTATTGTTACCCCTTTATTATCACCAGAAAGTATACAAGTAAAGCAAAGCATCAGGCAGGGTCTGGGATCATAGGCAGCATGAGGCTTCCATTGTCCCCACGGACGTGCCGTTCCCTCTCCCGTGCTTGGATGTTCTCACTGATCCAGAAGGCCCCAGAGAGCTCCAAGGACCGTGGTCCCCTAGTCATTGGGATTCAATGAATATGCATGATTGATTAATATGCATGAGTAATGAATATGCACAATTGGCTGCATCATGACCCCTCCCTCCCAGAAGTAAGTTCTCAAGGTGTGGGGCCTGTGTAGCCCCTACCTGCCTGCCTATTTTAGAAAGACAAAGCACACTTAAATCGCTCACGCTGTTTTCGGAGACCAGACACAAAGAGCCAAATCGAGTTCTTTGTCCCATGCCATTCATCTGTAGATGGACAATTGGGTTGTTTCCACCATTTGGTTATTGTGAGTAATACTGCAGAGAACAAACATCTGTATGAGTCCCTGCTTTCAAGTCTTTTGGCATGTATACCTAGGAGTAGAACTGCTAGTCAAAGGATAATTCTATGTTTAACTTTTTGTGGAGCCACCAAACTGTTTTCCACAGTGGCTATACCATTTTATATTCCCTCCAGTAATGCACAAGGGCTCCAATTTCTCTGTGTCCTCACCAACGCTTGCTGTTTTCTGGTTTTCTAATCCTAGCCATCCTAGTGGGGGTGAAGTGGTATCTCCTTGTAGTTTTGATTTTAATTTCCCTGATGACTAACGATGCTGAGTATCTTTTCATATGCTTATGGCCATTTGTATATCTTCTTTGAAAAAGGGTCTGATCAAGCCCTTTGCCTATTTTTTAATTACATTGTCTGTCTTTTTGTTGTTGAGGTGTAAACCAAACCCACTGCCATCAAGTCGATTCCAACTCATAGTGACCCTATACGATGGAGTAGAACTGCCCCATAGTGTTTCCAAGGCTGTAAATCTTTATGGGAGGTGACTGCCACATCTTTCTCCTACTGTTGAGGTGTGGTTCCTTTTATATTCTAGTTATGGAACCCTATTAAATATATAGTTACTGAATATTTTCTCACGTTTTGTAGATTATCTTCTCACTTTCTTGATGAATCTTTCAATACAAGCATTTTAATTTTGACCAAGTCCAATTTAGCTATTCTGTCTTTTGTTGCTCACACTTCTGGTGTCATATCTAAGAACTCATTGCCAAAAACAAGGCCCTGAGGCCTTATCTCTATGCTTTCTTCTAACAGTTTGTGGTTTTAGTTCTTATATTTAGGTCACTAATCCATTCTGAGTTAACTTTCATATATGGTGTGGGGATATGCATACTTATTTTTTAAACTGCTCTGTAAGGGAGTCCTGCTGGTACAATGGTTAAGCCCTCGGCTGCTAACCAAAAGGTGAGCAGTTCAAACCCACCAGTTGCTCCACAGGAGAAAGATGTGGCAATCTGCTCCTATAAGGATTATAGCATAGGAAATTCTATGGGGCAGTTCTACTCTGTCACATGGGGCTGCTATGAGTCGGAATCGAAAAGATAGCACACAACAACAACATTAAGGTGCTTTGGGAACTTTGCCAATATTTGATTCAAATTTCATTTCCAACTGTTGAAAACTCAGTTATTAAAAGCAAATGTACAGTTCTACCTCTTAGTTCATTGCATAGTGCCTAGAGTTTTAAAAGATTGCTAGTGGCCATCTAAGGTGTGACAACTAGTCTCTATATAAAAAAAATATATATAGAGACCAGTTGTCACACCTTAGATGGACCTGGAGCCATAGAGGAAGGAGAGTGAGGAAGAGGAGGAGGATTTGGAATTTGTGGCTAATTGCCTTCAGGAACAACTGCCTTCTTTGCCTTGAGACCAGGAGAACAGGATGGTGCCTAGTTACCATTACTGAACATTTTGATCAAAGATTCTGTAGAAGAATCCTGATCAAAAGGAAGAAAATGCAGAACAGCATTTCAAATTCTCATGGACTCCAGACTTTCTGGAGCCATGAGGCTGGATGAACCCCTGAAGTTATTGCCCTGAGATTATCTTTAAACTTTCAACTAAATATGTCCCCTTAAGTTTTCTTAAAACCAAACAAAGTTTAACTGAACTAGTAAAAAATGTCTGCCTTGAGCATTCTTTACGCTCTTTTAAGAACTACCTATATAGGATCAAAGTGACAACAGCAACTTGAAAGATTAGATAGTAAACTTAAGGGCAGTGAATTTATTTTAATGGGGGAGTAATAAGTCAGAAGTGGGCGAGAATGATTGCACAGCTCGAAGAGTGTAATCAATTTCCCTGAATTGCACATGTAGAATCGGTTGAATTGGTGTCTGCTTTGCTGTGTATAGTCTCAACAACAGCAACAAAATAAATTTTTTAAAAAAGTAAATGTACAGTCACATGAGCTATATGCTAAATTTTAAATAAATTGGTGACTTTACATATGCTAGCCAGTTTTTAATGTAGATTTCTGAACACAAACTATTTCCTTCCATCTTTGTTTACTTGAAGAGTATCTTGAGGCTGAAAGTGACTGGCTGAGAACTATTACTGTTTGCAATTACACTTCTGTTCAAATCAGAATATTCTTGATGAGTAACCAAAACAAAATATAGAAACAAATCAGATGATTTGACTGTAATTGTTTTCCATTAAATTCTCTTTCTAAATCTTTGCATTAAACAAAATCAGCCTCTTGGAATAACATTATAATAAAATTTTCTTTTAATTTTAACATATAAAAAACAATTTATACTATAATGCTATTTTAATCTGTTATGATTTAGGGTACTGCTTGAGAGTCCTACTGCTTAAAGAGTTTGAAACCACTATACTACATGATCTCTAAAATTTTCCCTGGTTTGTTTATTATTGTAGTTATAAAATATTCAGCATTTGAAGAAGGTTTATGTTTTGTGGATTTCTTTTAGTGGCCAAAGAAAAAATAATATAAACATGACGTGTATTTATTTTTGAAATAAGCAAATTAAAAGGGTGATATTACCCTCTGTCTTGTCTTTAACTATCCTTTGTCTTGTCTTACACTGGCTAAATCTAAATAATCCGAGGCATTGAAGTTCTAAATTTACAAAGATGCCTGGGCAGGGAGAACGGCTAAACCAATTTGTTAATCTCAGTTAAACTAGAGTTTCCGAGTCTTGGCCTTAGAAACTCTGGTGATTTAGCTATGGCTGCTAACCAAAGTGTTGCCAGTTAGAATCCACGAGGTGCTCCTTGGAAACCCAATGGGGGCAGTTCTACCCTGTCCTATATGGTCGCTATGGGTTGGAATCAACTTCACAGCAACAGGGTTTTTTTTCTTGGCTTAGTCCTGGTCTTGTAAAGTTGTTCCTTAAAACCTCTTTGTTCTAATTAACGTACTTTTTCTAACTGAGTAATGGAGCTCTTTCAAAGAAAGCCCTTCATCCTTTCCGAATTATCTCAATCAGGGAAGATCCTCCCCTCCCAATTTTCATACAAAATATATGTGGACATGTGCATATATATGTTTATTTAGGGATAAGGTCACAGTTTTATCAAATTTTCAAAGGATTCTATGAGATATAAATAATTACTTTCATCCTTAATCCTCCTTTTCTTTTTGCTAATGTAAATCTTGCTATGAATCATCTAAAAAGGAATTTTGCTGTGGACAATAGAATCAGGCCACCGAGAGGGATAAATCCTTGAATAGGAACGTGTTTGTGTCTGATGCATTTATTTTTTCTGGGACAAATTGCCAACACCTTGTCAAAACCCCCATGCTACCTTGAGATTTGTTGTTGTTGTTGTCAGGTGTCTTCTAGTCAGTTCTGACTCATAGCAACTCTATGCACAACAGACCGAAGCACTGCCTGGTCCTGTGCCATTCTCACAATCATGGTTATGCTTGAGCCCATTGTTGTGGCCACTGTGTCAATTCATCCCGTTGAGGGTCTTCCTCTTTTTTGATGACCCTCTACTTTACGAAGCCTGATGTCCTTCTCCAGGGATTAATTCCACCTGATAGCATGTCCAAAGTATGTGAGACAAAGTCTCGCCATCCTTGCTTCTAAGGAGCATTCTGGCTGTATTTCTTCCAAGACAGATTCATTCATTCTTTTGGCAGTCCATGGTATATTCAATATTCTTTGTCAGCACCGTAATTCAAAGGTGTCAATTCTTCTTTGGTCTTCCTTACTCATTGCCCAGCTTTTGCATTCATACGAGGTGATTGAAAACACCATGGTTTGGGTCAGGTGCACCTTAGTCTCCAAGGTGACATCTTTGCTTTTGAACACTTTAAAGAGGTCTTTTGCAGCAGATTTGCCCAATGCAATGCATCGTTTGATTTCCTGACTGCTGCTTCCGCGAAAGTTGATTGTGGATCCAAGTAAAATGAAATCCTTGACAACTTTAATCTTTTCTCCATTTATCATGATGCTGCGTACGGGTCCAGTTGTGAGGATTTTTGTATGCTTTATGTTGAGGAGTAATCCATATTGGAGGCTGTAATCTTTGATCTTCATCAGTAAGTGCTTCAAGTCCTCTTCACTTTCAGCAAGCAAGGTTGTGTCATCTACATATTGCAGGTTGTTAATGAGTCTTCCTCCAATCCTGACACCCCATTTCTCTTCATATAGTCCAGCTTCTCAGATTATTTGCTCGGCATACAGATTGAATAAGTATGGTGAAAGGATACAACCCTGACATATGCATTTCCTGACTTGATTATTGTTAGCTGTGATCAAGTGGGCCCCCAACTCATGATGACTGGATGTGTTACAGAGTAGAGTTTTCTTGGTTATAATCTTTACAGAAACAGTTTGCCAAGCTTTTCTTCTGAGGAGCTGCGGAGTAGGTTTGAACCGCCAACCTTTAGGTTAGCAGCCTATTGCAAACTGCTTGTACCACCCAAGCTCCCTACTATGAGATTACACTTGAGTTTTAATTTCTAGTTCAGTCTTAAATACAGGAACATGGAAAATGAAAAAGAATCATCTGATAAAAAACAAAATAAACTGATGAGAGTTTAATTTCACATCTAGGAAATTTTAGTTATGGCATATCAAATGAGTTTGATTTATGTAGTAATAGTTTTCGTTGTACGTGGAAACCCCAGTGGTATAGTGGTTAAGTGCTATACCTGCTAACCAAAAGGTTGGCAGTTTGAACCCACCAGGTACTCCTTAGAAACTCTATGGGGCCGTTCTACTCTGTCCTATGGGGTCTTGACTTGATGATAAGATGTTACAGTTTTTTACACGTTAGTTTTCATTGTAATAGAGGGAAATATTTAGTTGACACAAGGAAAATATCGACCCTTTGTTTCTTAATCAGAATCTTGTTTTTTAATTAAAAATAATTTCGTGGCATTTTTTAAAGTAAAAGGAGCAAGAAGTTGCTGATTGTCCATTTTTGCCCACTGAATACATTTAAGTACACTTTATAATACAATGATTTTTCACGTTTGGTAAGGCACCCAAAAGATTAAAGTTGGAGCCAAATGATACTGGGCAGGTCACCTAACATCCAAGTCTCCATTTCCTCAAAAAATCTGAATTAATCATGATCTTCAAATTTACAGGATCAAATATGGTAAGGATTATGAAAGTGCATAAACTGAGAAGTCCTTAATAGTACTTATTTTATTCTTTTATGTGCTATAAGAGGAAAAAAAATAAAGGATGCAAAAAGACAATCTACTGACCACACTCTGATTCATTATAATAAACTATAATATTTTCCTTAACAGATGCTTAAAGGTTGTCTTCCACTTACTAACCCTTTACTGTAATTCTGATTCTTCAGCCCCCACTTTAGTTTCACAACTGACTAACAATTATTTGATTAGAAACTGAGAGTACTCCAAAGCATCTTTTCTGATCCAAATCACCGCTAACTGTTCTTTTGTTTGTGATAGGAAAGCCTATTGTGTGGTTTTCAGCCCTAGAATGGGTTAAACTTAAATGTGCCTTCAAGATCACAATAGAGGGTCCCCGGACAGAGCTGGAGAAAAATGTAGAAAAAATTCTAACTCAAAAAGAAAGACCAGACTTGCTGGCCTGACAGAGACTGGAGAAACCCTGAGAGTATGGACTCCGGTCACCCTTTCAGCTCAGTAATGAAACCACTCCTGAGGTTCACCCTTCAGCCAAAGGTTGAACAGGCCCATGGAACAAAACAAGACTAACGGGGCACATCAGCCCAGGGGCAAGGACTAGAAGGCAGGAGGGAATAGGAAAGCTGGTAATAGGGAACCCAAGGTTGACAAGGGAGAGTGTTGACGTGTCATGGGGTTGTTAACCAATGTCATAAAACAATATGTGTACTAACTGTTTGATGAGAAACTAGTTTGTCCTGTAAACCTTCATCTAAAGTATAATAAAAAAGAAAAATGTGCAAAGGACTTAAAGAGACATTTCTCAAAAAAAAGTTATACAAATGGCCAGTAAGCATATTAAAAAGTGCTCGACATAAAAAAAAAAAAAAACAACAGAGAACCTGGTTTATTAGTTTTTGTTTGATTGCTTTTCTATCTATTCGTCAGTTCAAATACAATATTGTGTGTCCACTGAAAAAGAGAACAAAAAAAAATGATCCTTCAAACATATGTAACAGTTCTAGACTCTGGAAAGGCATTTCTATATTTCTGCATAGCAGCCCCAGCCCCAGACAACTGTGCTAGACTTACCCCATCCTTCCATTACCATCCCCATGGTGGTACCCTGGCCTTGGTGACCTGCAACTAATAGTACCTGCCACTTTGCTTCAATTACCTAGCCTGCATAACAAATTACCCAAAAGGTAACAGCTTAAAACAATAATAAACATTTATTCTCCCTGCCCTATTCCATTCCACCTATGCCCAGTATAGCAAAAGCTCTATCTACAGCCAATGTTGGTAAGACCTCCTCTGTCATTTCAGAAAGTCTTATCCAAGCTCCCCGCCACGAAATTTAGCAGAACAGATATTACAGCCTAGTTCTTTCCATAGTTTGAAAAGAGATTGCAAAGGGTATGATTTGTTGCAAAAAAAAAAAAAAAAAACAAGCATTATTATCAACAGTGTCTATGTATAGTGGCAGCTTCAAGGGTCGTTCCACACCAAACCCCTATGTTAAAATTTCAGATTACCAAATGCAAACTCACAAGTCCTCAGCACCATTTTCCAACCAGGTTGCTACTTTCTTAATCATCTCCTACGTAGAAATAGTGGAGTCAGCCTGTCTGAATATAAATAATTGTGGGTATGTTCAGAGTTCAGCACATTGCCTGATAAGCAAGAGTAGTTTGTTGAATAAGTGAATAAAATGACCCATTAAGAGTATATGTCCGGGTTTTTCTAAGAATCATTAAAATATTTTTTTCATTCTAGCATATTAATTCAGAAAACTGGCTTTAGATATCACTGTGTCCATTGCTATCAAGTTGATTCCGACTCATAGTGACTCCATGTGTTACAGAGTAGAGCTGCTCCGTAGGATTTTCTTGGCTGTAATCTTTATGGAAGCAGATCACCGGGCCTTTCTTCTGTGGTACTGCTGGGAAGATTTGAACCACCAGCCTTTCAGTTAGAAGACAAGCACAAACCGTTTACACTACGCAGGGACATAGATATCACTCTGGGAGAGTGGTTATAGAACATGCATCAAGGGTTTTTGGTAGAATGTAATTTTCTATCCCCCATTGCCATGTGTGATCTCTCTGTCCTCCAAAACCATTAACACGTTGCTGCCAAGTCTATTCTAACTCAATGACCCTATAAGACAGAAGAACTGCTCCATAGAGCTTCCAAGGTTATAAATCTTTACAGAAGCAGACTGTCACATCTTTCTCCTGTGGAGTACCTGGTGGGTTTAAACTGATAATGTTTAGGTTAGCAACTGAGCACTTTAACCACTGCACCACCAGGGCTCTGTCCTCCCATATCCCATAATTCATTGTTCCAAATACACCTAGAACATTAGCTACAAGGCTGTGAGAACCTTGAGGGCCGAGTTTAAGCGTATTCTTTTTTGATTCCACACATCCATCTTGCAAACAGCAGGAGTTCACATAAAAATTTATTCATCTTGTGCAATTTCCTTGCCTGAGGGGCACCCTTTCTTTTGTAAAAATGAAGTTATAAACCAAAAACTACTGCTTGGCACATTTTGAGGCAAAAAAAAAAAAGACAAAGGAAAGAGCATGGTATAGCAGAAAGAAAATGAGTATCAATTTTGAATCATTCCATTGTTCTTAGATCTCTGCTCAAAAATAAAAGAGATTTTTTGGTCATTAATTAAAAAAAGAAAAGAAGGGAAAGGGAAGGTTCTTGCACACATTTTGCCATTCATTCAAATGTCCTTGGGGAGCTCGTTTAACCTCTCTGCTTCTCTGCAAAATGAGGGAATTGCATCACATGACTTTGCTGGCTATTTCCAACTAAATGATTCTAAGATATTTGGGTACTACTTAAATTTCTTTTAATAATAACACAGGAAAGAATAGGGCCTGCTCTTTATCCTCGGTAGTGTTCTCTAAAAGGATGGATAGGTAACCATGGGCAGCTTATCAGTTATTTATTGCTATGTAACAAATTACGCCCAAAATTTAGGGGCTTAAATTAAGAATGGAGTCCCTGAGTGGTGCAAATGGTTAACATGCTTGGCTGCGAACTGAAAACTTGGAGGTTTGCGTTCACCCAGAGATGCCTCGGAAGAAAGTCCTGGCTATCTACTTCTGAATAATCAGCCACTGGAAGCCCTATGGAGCACAATTCTACTCTGACACACATGGAGTCACCATGAGTCAGAATTAATTCAACAGCCACTGGTTAAATCAAGAATAATCATTTATTATCTCACACAGTTTCTGAGGGTTTGGAATTCAAAGTGGCTTAGCTGGGTGCTTCTGGTTCGGGGTCTCTCAAGAGGCTATGGTTAAGATGTTGGCTGGGCCTGTAGTCATCTGAAAACTTGACTGGAGCTGAAGGATCTACTTCTGAGATGGCTCACTCACAAGGCTCTTGGCAGGAGGCTTCAGTTCCTTGCAACATGGACCTCCCTATAAGACTGCTTGAATGTCTTCATGATATGGCAGCTGCCTCACCTGCAATGAATGATCTAAGAGAGAACAAAGAGGAAGGAACTGTGCTTTTTATACCCTAGTGTCACAAATCACACACTATTGCTTCTGCCACATTCTATTCCCTAGAAAGGAATTACTAAACACAGCCCACACTCTAGGAGAGAGGAATTAGGCACCACTTATTAAAAGGGAGAGCATCAAAAAATTTGTCAACTGATTTTAAAACCACTGCACACACTTGTGGGACAACTTAGTTCATAAAGATAATGTTCTACATCCAGGGGTGGATTATCCAATAATTACTTAGTAATCTGTAGCAAACCATTTCACATTTTTTCACCACATCAAAGATTTTGCTTCTAAGAAAACCAAAAACACATGGAAAATATCAGTCCAAAGGACTAATAGATAACACAAATCACGAACTCCACTAGCCTGAGCCCAGAAGAACTAGATGGTGCCCCTGCTACCACCACAGACCACTCTGACAAGGGATCGCAGTAGAACGTTCCAAACAGAGTGGGAGAAAAACGTAGAACAAAATTCAAATTCACAAAAACAGACCAGACTTGCCGGTCTAATAGAGACTGGAAGAACCCCCAAGACTATGGCCCCCGGGTACCCTGCTAACTCAGAACTGAAGCTATTCCCGAAGTTTGTCTTTCAGCAAAAGATTAGACAGGCCTATATAAAACAAACAATAACACATCTGAGAAACATGCTTCTTAGTTCAATCAAGCATTCGAGACTAAATGGGCAACATCTGCCCAAAAGCAAAGGCAAGAAGGCAGGGAGGGACAGGAAACCTGGACAAATGGACACTTAGGGAACCCGGGATGTAAAGGGAAAAGAGGAGAGTGCTGACACGTTGTGAAGATTGCAACCAATGTCACAAAACAATTTTTGCACAGATTTTTGAATGAGAAATTAATTTATGCTGTAAACTTTCACCTAAAACACTGTAAAATTAAAAAAAAAAAAAGATTTTGCTTCTGGATATGCCTGGCATCTGTCTCCCTCCCAACCCTACAGCACCTTCCTACAGAATCAAAGCCTTTTTTCAAATTTACAATCCTTGGCAGGGGTGGATGACCCAGTAAGCAAGGTAAGCACTAACCTGTAGTGAACAATTTCACATGGGTTTCACTTTAAATTAGTAAGTAAGCACAAGCAAGGCCATGCTTACCTTGCTTATTGTATAATCTGCCCCTATGTACATCCTAGTTTGGTGAGTAGCGTCTGAGGTCTTAAAAGCTTGCGAGCAACCATCTAAAATACAACTATTGATCTCTTCTCTTACGGAGCAAAGGAGAGTGAAGGAAATCAAAGACTCAAGGAAGAAATTAGTCCATAGGACTAATGACTCATGCAAACCACAGCCTCTTATAGCCTGAGACCAGAAGAACTAGATGGTGCCCAGCTACCACTACTGACTGTTTTGACCAGGGATACAACAGAAGGTCCCATTTATGGGAGAAAAGTGTAGAATAAAACTCATATTCATAAAAAAAAAAGACCAGACTTACTGGACTGGTAGATACTAGAGGCACTCCAAAGACTATTGCCCTAAGATACCCTTTTAACATGGAACTGAAGCTGCTTCTGGAGATCACCTTTCACCCAAATAATAGATTGGCCTATAAAATAAACAGTAACACCTGTAAGGGATGTGCCCCTTTCAACAATCAACTATAAGAGACCAAAAGGTTAACATTTACACAAAAGCAAAGATGAGAAGGCAAGGAGGGGCAGGGAAGCTGCATGGATGGAAAAGCGGGGGAGGGGAGCAGGTGAGGTGGAAAGCCTGAGTACTGACACATTACTGGGATTGTAACCAATGTCACAGAACAATCTGTGTATAAATTGTTGAGTGGGAATCTAATTGGCTGTGTAGGCTGTCACCTAAAACACAATAAAATTTTTTAAAAAACAAAACCAAAAAACACCACAGACATCATGTATTGGTTAAACTAGAGTGGGCCAGGACTGTGAGAGAAAGTATAGAATTTATAACAAATTGTGTTTTTAGGATGACTCATTGTTTAGAAAGAATTTCCCCATGTTTTTTCCTTTGGTTCTCATAATAATCCGACTGGGCAATGGTGTTAATATCTCCTTTTTAGAAACGATGAAATGGAGGTTAGAAGGTTTGTAAGGTTTTTCAGCAAGTTGTATAGCTGGGAATTTAGCCCAGGTTTTCTGATACAAATCACAAGATTTCTTCACCACCCTTCAAATTAGAGAATTGGCCTAAAAACTTTTGCACAGGCAAGATTCATTAGAAGTTTGTTTCTTCCTGACTTCCCAACTGTTTTTTTTCTTTTTTTACTTTATTAATTAAAATTTTTATTGTCAACTCAAATACTTCTAAAATCACTTGAGGTACTTTACAAATAACACATTAAAGAAAAAAAGGAGAAGGAGTAAATACTTTTAGGCACCAGAGTTGATCAGATTACAGCACTGGGCAGTAAACTTCCTTCATATTTTCCTGGCAGCAAAGGTGAAAAGAGAAACCTGACAAGCTACTGAGGTTTCACTTTCTGACAAGAGAGAGCATACATTGCCTGAAACTAAATTCAAGAAGGAATTTATCAGATTGATCCATGTAGAGATAATAATACCACTTGACATCGTGATCAATATTGTCAATCATGCTTGTGCAAAAAAAATTCTCCTACCAATTCTACGTAAACATAGGTGGTCGGTAGAAGAATATTTTTACCATACCTTGTCTTTAAGTGGAAACTCTGGTGGTGTAGTGGCTAAGTGCTATGGATGCTAACCAAAATGTTGGTAGTTCCAATCCACCAGGTGCTCCTTAGAAATTTTATGGGGCAGTTCTTGTCTGTCCTATAGGGTCGCTATGAGTTGGAGTCAACTCAAAGGCAATGAGTTTGGTTTTTGTTTTGGTTTTTGGTTGTCTTTAAGTTGGTGGATACATCTGAGCAAGAGGTTCAGGAAATGTGGGTCCAGGAACCTTGCTCTCTAACTTTACAGAGTTAAGGGATAGAATTTGGAGCGTACACATGAATTGATGGTTAATTTGTGGAGCTGTCTCAAGTCTGAGGAGTAGTAAGTGAGAGTGCTTGAATGGGTTGTTGAATCTTATTTACTTGTCTTGACAGCATCCATCAGGCACTTAAAGGATGAATATTTTATATTGTAAATTAAACTAGGGGCTTTGGAGATCTGCTGAAGTGGAATGAGGAATGCAAACATAATGTCATAGAAGAATGTAAAATAAGCTGGATCCCATGAGCTCAAAATCGCTTTTTGGGCCTAAATACTATCATTCTATGACATTAAGGATAAGAGGCCAATACCATTTTTGCCCCCATGGAGAGCCAACCCACCCTGGCCTCGGTATGAGAAGCAATGCTGTCAAAAAGCCTTGGCCAATTTTTAGCCCAAAGGAATTTCAAATATATCCAAGCTCCTGTGTTAGTGACTAATTGAAACCAAAGCTTTATACCACATGACATAGGATCCTGGAGTAGATAACTTTAGCCTGAAAAAAAAGTTAAGGCAGGTGCAACCAGCTGTCTAGTTCTGCCATAAAAGAACTCAAGTTTAGCTCCAGCAGTGACGTGCCTTCTCTCAAGCATTCCAATTCTGTTAGGATCTTTCCAGTTAATTGAAAAATACACCTTAAATATTCCTTCAAAAGTAGATGACTTAGTGCTTTTTAATTAGATGTTACAGTACTTTAGAAACATTTCTATTTATTAATGGGAAACCCCTTTCCAGAATAGGATTGTAAGTTAAATACCCAAAAATTAATACTTCTATTTCTTTTTTAAACAGGTCTGCCTCCAAAGAGGTAGACAGATTTGAAAGCAATCTTTCATTGAAAAAATAAAAGCAATCTCCTTGAACACTGTTTATTTGCCCTGAGCAAAGATTTCTACTTATAAGGCCTTGGAGACCCTAGGTGGTACCAGCAGGTAAGCGCTGGGCTACTAACAGAAAGATTGGAGGTTTGAATCCACCCAGTGTAGCCTCAGAAGACCTGCTGATTTGCATCGGAAAGGTCACAGCCATGAAAACTCTATGGAGTGCAGTTCGACTCTGCTACACACTGGGTTGCCACGAGTCAGAGTCAACACAATGGCAACTGGTCTAGTTTTGGGTTATAAGGCCTTGCTTTCCATTTATTGCCTATATTTCTACAATACCTGGTTGAGAAGTGTCGCAGAGAGATAAAATTAATATGTATGGGGAAGTAAAGAAATATGAGTGTTAATCTTTATGGAACAATCCAGAAAAAGAAGCCATCGGTATAGAGAAGCTACTTGTTGGAAGGACTGGTATATTTAGACTCTCTTTTGGCCTATGGTTAACGTCTGCACCATTGACAGGACATTGTTCTGTGTACCCTTTTGTATGTTAAATAATTGCCTATCTTATTTTCATGACATACAGGAAACTTCAAAAGTTGGGATACTACTAAAAGATGTTATCATGAAGCTGTCATTTAGAGTAGAACAATAGGCTTAACAATTGTACAAACTTCAGAGCAAGAGAAAAAAAATTAAGTTGTGCTGGGGAAAATCTAGAGTCCTGGTGGGACAGTGATTAAGAGCTATGGTTGCCAACCAAAAGGTCGAGAATTCAAATCCACCAGCAGCTCATAGGAAACCCCATGGGGCAGTTCTACTCTGTTCTATAGGGTCGCTAGGAGCCAGAATTCACTCAACAGCAATAGATTTGGTTTGTTGTGTGTTTTTTTTTTTGATTTGGGAGTAAATCTATTTTGGGGAGTTTTAAGAATGGAATTCACCAGGAAGAGAAGCTGATGAGATCCTTCTAAGCAGAGTAGAAACAGGTGGCAAGGAAAGCAGGTTGGAGAGAGGAGATTGCGCTCAGGAATGAAAGATATTTCAGTTGGCCTGGAGCATAGAACACAGGGAGGGAGTGAGAGTGAGAGAAAAGGCTGGAGAGGCGGCGGGAAGAAGCCACACCTTAAGGAGCCTCAATGGCCATTTGGGGGTCCTTTTACCCCTCCTCAGGCCCTAGTCAACACCCAGCATTCTTTCTCCCTTTGTTGCAGGATCCCAGGGCTTTGCCAGTTTTCTACCCTTTGGTAGCAGCCCCCACCCACTCCATCTCTTGGATCTGGAGGGTGGTGTCCTCAGCTCTCAAATTCTGTTTCCTGTAAGACAGCACGCAGCCTATTTGTTAAAAGATTCTCAGTGCTAATTATGATGTCAAATTGCTTGAGGAATAATGAAAATAATAGCAAGTTTTAAATTTAAAAGGGAACCATCCTCAGATTTACATTTTTAAAAGATCACTCAGGTTGTCCAGTGGAGAATGGTTTGTAGGAGATGGGGGAGGGGTGTCAGGTAGAAGTAGACAGAAGCGGGGAAGATAACACAGATACCTCGAGGGAGGGAAGGTGATGAAAAGGGTTTGCACTCAGCCTAAAGGTTGATGGTTTGAATCCATCCAGCAGTGCCACAGAAAAAAGACCTGGTAATCGGCTTCCGTAAAATTACAGCCACTGAAAAGCCTGTAAGCAGTTGTACTCTGAAACAAGTGGGGTTGCCATGAGTCAGAGTCAGCTTGGCAGCAATGGCTGGAGAGGGAAGATGATGTCTTGGACTAAGACATAGTAGGGGAGATGGTGAAAATTGTTAGATGTGGGGCATAGTTTGCAGACAGAACCAACTGGCCTTGCCAATGAATTGGAAACACTTGACGGAAAGAGAGGACTCAAGGATGACTCATAAAGCACCTGGGTGGGTGTTTCCCTGGTCAGTAAACTATACCCTTTCTAGGAATGATACTCCCTAGGCATTTTCTCTAGGCTAACTTTGGACTTTTGGGTGAGGAGCTATGAATAATTCAAAATATTTGAGCAAGGAATAACAAGGTCACTTTTCTCCTTTTCCACGAAGCTAACATTTCCTTCATCAGTATGACTTCTTGGTTGAGATGACAAGTGTGGCTGCTTTCCAGGAATAAAAATGTGTGTGTTGTGTGTGTGTGTGCATGTGCACGTGTGTGCCCACAGAAGTGTGTTGTGGAAGAAAGGTGCTTTCTCTCTCCCATTCACAATTTGAGTTGCTTTACCTGGCTAGTTAGTTGCCGTTTTAGTAAGCAGAGTTTGGCTCTAAAAATCTGAGGTGATGGAGTGCTGGACCAAAACACTGATGAGATGAGAGAGAAAAAACATTAACTGTGGTAGAAGAGGTAAAAGAATATGTAGGGATTTCAAAAACACTCCTTTCCCTATGACACCCAATTTTCAGAACTGTTCTGATCAAAAAAGCAAGCTTGCTGGAGAGCCATTCCTCCTCCCCCATTGGCCCTGCTGCATCCATCAGAAGGCTGATTGGGGGCTTAGAGGACAGGCGATAGATGTCAGGTCTCACTAATAGAATTGTGGCACCTTGGTCTCTGCTGGTCCAATAATCATATGATTGGAGGTTGTTTCAGGAAAGAAGAAGACTCCTTAGCGGTTCCTTCAGTTCCCTGAACTGAAAATTTCTACTGCATTCACACTCAGGTTTTGTTGCTGTAGGGTTGACACAATGGCTGCAACAATGGGCTCAAGCACGGCAACAATTGTGAGGATAGCACAGGACCGGGCAGTGTTCCATTCTGCTGTGCACAGGGTCACTATGAATCGGAACGGACTCAATGGCACCTAGCAACAAGAGTTACCCCAGGGGTGAAATTAGGGGAATTGAATAACTGCGTGACCATAGTAACTTCATTCCTGCAATGCTCATTCGATATCAGTGATTTCAAAAGCAGATTCTTCCCACTTAGAAAGAACTGCTCTGATAGCACCTGAATTAATGAGCCCAAATCAGTCCATGAAGGCGCAAAGGAGAGAAAGCACTCCCTCTGCCACCAGTGAAGATTCTTGGAAGGATTCTTGGACAGATTCCTGGGACCCGTCCTGGGCAGAGTTTAGAGAAGTCATCTGACTCCTTCAACTGGCAGTTTCTGTCATCACCAGTTCTAGCAGAGCTCTCTGATGTCACTTCTTCCGTAGAACAAGAAAGTTGCCGATATTTGGTGCAGTGATCATCCACTATAACTATAGGAACACAGGCTGTTAGTCTCCGTCCTACCTACCCACCTTTAACAATGCTCTCTTTATTTTTCTGCATTAGGTGGGTGGGGCTCAGCTTAGGCCCCAGATTCTGCTGTTGAATGTAGGGGCTGAGAATAAAGCTGTGGATGGCGTCCCCGCATTAAGGCAATAACAATTGGGCTCATTATCAGCCAAGTGCTTTAGCCAAAAAAGGGCAACACTTAAGGCTTTTATTTACTCATTTATTTTCCACTCCGTTTCATAAAAGTTTTAAGATGATTGCTACATATGAGCTATTACAATATATTATTCTTTAGCTTGATGAATAACAAATGATTATATTTTAACACTCATATTCTATTTTTTTTTCTAAGTAGAATATTTTCCTTTGTGCCAAATACAGAGCTTTACATTTTCAATTGGCTACTTTTTACCTACCACAGCCTCCCTGAAGATCAAGGTCAACAATGAGTGAGCTTAATACAGAGGCCATAATTCATTCTACATGCTGTTAACAAGCAGCACCCATTTTAAATAGCAGTGGTGCTTTCAAGATGCTGTTATTATTCAGGCAGAGACTCAGAGGGATCACTTTCTTGGCATACACAGATGCCCAAATGTAAGATGTGTTCTGTGGGCAACTGTCTGCTTATTTTCAAGTGGTTAACTCGTGTTGCAAATCCTGTGTTTATGGAATTCCAGAAAAGTTATATCATAGAAAGTACTGGTGTGTGTGCGTGTGCGCATGTGATTTACAGAGAGAATGTAAACTGAAATATCTTGAGGAGAAATCCATCAGTTTACAGTGAATGAGACTGTTGATAGATGATGCTGGCCTTTCCTTGCATGTGTTGCGTATTGTGTTCACTGTCTGTTATCATTTTTATAAGCAGTGCAGGATGAAAAAGAATATATTTAAGTGGCAACGAGCTAAATAGCCAGAGCAAAACTCAACTAAAGCGAAATACACTCGTTTATTAAGTTTATCATTTGTAAAGTTACAAAACTTCCTGAAGTTGTAATCAGATGCCAGAAGCCTAAATTTACATTAAAACAAACAAACAAAGCCCCTATTTTGGCCCTTTAAGGAGCATCTGCTTCTAAAATAAACAAATAACATGGGGGAGAAAACTGAACTTATTAAAGGAAAAGCGTCCCAGGGGAGCTTTTATATTTTTAATGTTGCTTAAAATATAAAGAAACAATTTGCTATTGTACTGTTTATCCCTATGAACTTAACCATTGGGTTTTTTTTTTTTTGGTCGTGGGTGCAGGGGCAGAGGAGAAAACTGCTATTTAATTTCAGGGTTTTGTCTCTGGTTTTAAAATCACAATTAGCATGATCACCAAGGAAATGTTTCTCTTGATTCTCACCAAGGAAATGTTTCTCTTGATTCGTATAAAACAACTCAATGTTCTAATTCACCCAAACCAAATGAATGCTATAGGCCATTTTGAAAACATTCCCTAATCCTTGGAAACAGCAAGCTTTCTCTCATAGTCTTTCAAACACTAATCCTTGGAAAAAACATATCTTCTCTCATTTTCTCTTTAATGTTTGCTATTGTCTTAATCTAAGTAGGGTTTCTTTGAAACAAAATGCAAAATTAAGTTTAACCCACAATTGAATCCTACATCCTGTGGTCTTAGAATTTTAAAATTTCGTTCAAGATACACATTAGAAACAAAGTCTCCCAAATGACTATCTAGAGAGGAATGTGGCAAAAATCCAGAAACTATTGTAATATTTGAACTAGCATAAGCACAAATAATCAGTGTGCTTTTTCAAGAGGGGATTATGGGTTGCAGTTTTACAAACCCTACAGAGGATTTGCACAAGACGTGCAAAGCTGGATTCCACATTAGTTGTGTGCCTGCAGAAGAAATCTAAGCCCTTTACAGTAAATGAAGAGGAAGACGAGGTTTTAAAAGGATCTTCTTAATAACTAATGTTTGTTCATTGTAACCATAATTTGAGGAAACATTCTGGCTTCTAAATTCCTATAAAACTCAAGTTCAAAGCAGTGTGCTTGACAAGCCTGTTCCTTAACACATTAGTTTGCTATTATTAACAGTGCAGGCTGATTGAGGGTAGGGGGTGGGTGGAGAAGACAATAAGGGACAAAATCACTTCATCAAGTCAGGCAAACGCAAATTCTAAAGGCAGGGAGACCAGCAGAGTTATTGAAAAGCAAATTAGTATCCTAAAATGCGTCTTAAAGAATAAATCAACCCACAAAACTAATTTAAGTAGGATTAAGACCAACTGTTTTAGAGGAAATTAAAATCTGGTCTTCTATAAGGAAAAGGTATATCAGCTAAAACTGTATTAGTTTCTTAAGATATGCAACTTGCACTACAGAAATATCACGTTTACAAAAAAAAAAAAAAAAATGAACGAGGAGAACTCCAAAAAAGTAATGAGGGAAATGAGAACTTTATACTTCAAAGATAAAAGACTTGGGGACAGGGGAGAGGAACGCAGCATCAACAAGAAGTTGGAAATCAGGCATATTTCAAAATAATTTTCCTTAGCAAACTTTAATATGATAATATCTTATATATTTCTCATTTAACACCTCAGTGAACTTCAAGGGGTCTACTAATTCATGAACTTACCTAAACCCCCTGAAAAGAATGTTAGAAGAAGATCGTTATCAAAAGGATTCACCCTAAATGCCATGCTAATTTTAATATCATTGTTAACATACGGTATAGAGCTGCAAGCACCTTTGGTATCTAAGATTTTTCTGCCCATAAATAATTGAATGTAAGTAAATTTACCACCACTGTCATGTTTCAGTTCTGGTTTTAATACACCATTCTGAGAAATTTTTGTATAACATATATATAACCATATAACATTTTAGGCTGTTTTGCTTTTAATCATCATGAAAAGGTATCATTTCACTGGGAGGAACAAAGGCATAAGATTCTCTGCATACAATTTATACTAAGTTTATAACACACAAACAGGAATCGTATTTTTCTGGCCAACAACAATCTAGTTCTCAGAAAAGATAGATAAGACTGCTTTTAAAATAATTTAGTCATCCCTGTCATTTCAAACAGATAATTACCTCTGAATATTGGCTTTGATAAAATGTGACTTCACAGGCAAAATGAAGGGGAAAGTTAAGTAATTATATTGTGATTTTTAAAGATCCTGAAACATTTATGCCAAACCTCCTCAACGTACCCCAATTTCTTTCACAGTAAAAAAAAAAAAAATTAACAAAAACCTCTTAATGAAGAAACAAGGTTTTTTGAAGAGCAGGAAGAGTGTAAAACGGCCGGTTTACTGGTATAAAAGACTTCTTGATTCAAAGCAGAAGGGTGGCTTCAAATCAGGTTTGTCCACTTCTGACCTGGGTGTCCTTAAGCAAATCACTCGAACTTTTTGGCAGCCTCACTTCCTTCACCTATAAAACCAAAACCAAACCCGTTGCAGTCCAGCCGGTTCTGATTCATAGCGACCCTAGAAGACAGAGTAGAACTGCCCTGTAGGGTTTCCAAGAAGCACCTGGTGGATTCGACCTGCTGACCTTCTGGTTAGCAGCTGTAGCTCTTAACCACTATTACCACCAGGGTTTCCTTCACCTATAAAATAGGGATAAAAATGCCCAGCTCACATTGCTGTGTGTGGGTGGGTGATGGTGGAGGGGATTATACACCTCAAAAGGTGGTGTGAGATATTGCCTGTTTATTATTAGCACTCCCAATTTGAATGCTCATCACTTTCCACTTCCCACACAGACTTTACCAAAGAAAGGTAGAAATATTCAAGTCTGTTAAAAATGAAATTTTCAGCATATTAAATTTGGATATGAATTTATTAACTTCATTTTTAAGTTCGTGAACCGGGGAACGTTTAGTCTGAAAGTCAGACAAGAGTCCTGAAGTGCGGTATGGGCGGAGAGGCTTTTTTGTATTTTTATAAGGGCAGATGAACAAGAAACAAGGCAGATACAGTGGAGAATTTTGAATTGTCTGGCAAGTATTTTCTCTCCTTATTTGGGGAACAAGGAAAATTTTTGAACCAAGTTAATTAAATGGTCAACCAAGTCCTGATTGGCTAGCTTAGGTTTCCATTTCTGTAGAGTTGATGGACTTGGATTTCCACTTCTGGGAGAGGGAGGTATTTACATGAAATAGAAACTTAGGTTTTGGTTTGCTGACTTGGGGCTCAGCACAAGCGACTCTGTTTTGGGCGTAGTTGTCAAAATGGACTGGAAGGCAATGAGTTTGGTTTGGTTAGGTTTTAGGAGTACTGGTAGCTCGTGTTAAAAAACTCGGCTGCTAACCCAAAGGTGGGTGATTCTAGAAGCCGCTCTGCAGGAGAAAGATGTGGCAGTCTGTTTCTGTGAAGATTACAGCCTTGGAAACCCTATGGGGCAATTCTACTCTGTCCTATAGGGTCACAATGGGTAGGAATGGAATCCGTGGCAATGGGTTTGGTATCAGGTCTATGCTTCAGAAAGACTTTGATATCTACATAAAACCAAACTAAACCCACTGCCATGGAGTTCGACTCATAGTGACCCCATAAAACAGAGTAGAACTGCCCCATAGAGTTTCCAAGGAGTGCCTGGTGGGTACATACTGCTGACCTTTTGGTTAGCCCACAACTTCTTAACCACTATGCCGCCAGGGTTTCAGACACCTACGTAAAACAAAAACCAAACCAAACCCACTGCCGACGAGTCAATTCCGACTCACCAACCTATAGGGCAGAGTAGAACAGCCCCATATGGTTTCCAAGGAATGCTTGGTGGATTCGAATTGCTGACCTCTTGGTTAACTGCCATAGCTCTTAACCACTACGCCACCACGGTCTGCAGATACCTACGTAGTGAACTTAAAATCATAAATGTTGCTGCTTTTCACTTGTATTGCTTGAAAATCTTTCTTCAAGAAACACAGAATAAAGTACTTTGGGCAGTTTAGGTACAACGAAAAGGAAATTTCTGTTAAGAGGGCAATTGACCTGAGTGAAGTTGGCCTCTCCCTTCCCCTCCAACCCACCATGCTCTGTTGAATTTTTTTTATAGCTTGTATCATTATTTCCTCTTGTTGTTAGTTGCCCCCTAGTTAGCGCTAACTCATGGTGATCCTATGTACTAGAGAATAAAAAGTTGCCTGGTCCTGCACCATATTCACTATGGTTGGTATGCTCAAGTTCATTGTTGCAGCCATTGTATATTTTGACTACCTTCCAACCTAAGGAGCTCATCTCCAAGCACTAACCCATTGTCATTGAGTCAATTCCGACTCAGCAACCCTACAGGAAAAAGTAGAATTGCCCCACAGGGATTCCAAGGAGCGGCTCGTAGATTGGAACTGCTGACCTTTTGGTTAGCAGCGGTAGCTCATAGCTCTTAACCACTGCACCACCAGGGCTCCACAAATATATGAAGTGACATTAATACCCTCTTTTTGAAAAGGAGGAAACTAAGGATCCCAGAAGTTAAGAAACATGCCCAAGGTTGTTGCTAGCTGCCGTGGAGTCATGGAAACTCCATGCACAACAGGCTAGGACCTGTGAATTTTCATTGGCTGATTTTTGGAAGTAGATTGCCAGGCCTTTCTTCCTAGTCTATCTTAGTCTGGAAGCTCTACAGAAACTTCTCAGCATCATAGCAACAAGCAAGCCTCCATTGACAGATGGGTGGTGGCTGGCTGTGCTTAAGGTGCATTGCTCAGGAGTTGAACCTAGGTCTCCCACATTGAAGGTGAGAATTCTACCCCTGAACCACTACTGCCTTCTGCCCAAGTTTACCCAGTTGGTAAGAACTAAGATCTGATGCCCCTGCATCGTGTGGCTTTCCTGAAGTTCCTTAGTAATTGCTATGAGCTCTACTCCCCAGCCCCCTAGCTCTAGGCAACCACTAATCTACTTTCTGTCTGTAGAGATTTGCCTGTTCTGGGTATTTTATATAAGTGGAATCTTACAACATGGGGCCTCTGCAACTCCCATCACTTAGGATAATGTTTTTAAAGTTTATTCATGATGTAGCATGTATCAGTACTTCATTCCTTTTTATGGCCAAAAAATATTCCATTGCATGGATATGCCACTTTTGCTTAAGTATGAGAGTTTTAATTTCTCCACATCCTCTTCAGTGCTTGTTATTGTGTTTTTTATTATAGCTTTCCTTGTGATTTTGATTTGCATTTCCTTAATGGATAACGATGTTGAGTATTTTTTTCTTACATTTGCTTATTGGCCATTTGTATATCTTTTCTAGAGAAATGTCTGTTTATCTTATTTCATCTTTTTTTTTTAATTGGGTTATTAGTCTTTTTTAATTATTCAGTTGTAAGGCTTTTTATATATATATATATCCTGGAGTCTAGACCCTTATTATTTGTATACATAATTTGCAAATATTTTCTTCTATTCTGTGGGTTGTCTTTTTACTTTCTTGATAGTGTCCTTTGAAGTAGAAAAATTTTTAATTTTGATGAAGTCTAATATATCTCTTTTTTTCTTTTCTTTCGTTGCTTGTGCTTTTGGTGTCCTTACTAAGAAATCGTTGCCCAATCCAGCTTCACAAAGATCTACCCCAATGTTTTTTTGGACCGTAAATGTGAGGGTTTACTTCTGGACTCTCAATTCTATTCCATTGATCTCTATGTCTGTCCTCATGTCTTGATTACTGTAGCTTTATAATAAATTTTGAAATGGGGAAGTGTAAGTCCTCCAACTTTGTTCTTTTTTCAATATTGTTTTGGCTGTTCTCATCTGTGTTTTGGGGTTACTGCTGTCAATTTGATCTCATATAGATAATTCTTTAAAAGAGTACAATGGTGAAGGCAAACATTCTTTGTTAATTGAGCTAAATTGTTTTTTAGTTAAAAAATGACTTCATGGAATAGTTTCAGTTCAAGGTTTGAAAATTATTTCCAGGCAATAGATTCAGGGTTTCACTTGGTCTCAGTGGATGGAGTAAATCTGGTTTCCATGAAACTATGAAGTTCTGTTCCACAGTTTTACTCCTTTTGATCAGGATCCAGCTCCTCAACCAAAACATTCAGTAATGGTAACGAGGCAACATCTGTTTTTTTCTGGTCTTGGGGCAAAGGGGACAGTAGTTCATGGATGGAAATAGACCTTCAGACAATTTCCTTCTCTGATTCCTGGGCCTACTTTTTCCTCTGTTGCTCCGGGTGAATAGAAAACCAATCCTTGTGTCTTAGGTGGTCATTTGCAAGCTTTTCAGACTCCATACACTACTTACTGAACTAGGCAATAGAACAGAAACTCTAAAAACATTAGGCCAATTGACTGGGTAGACCCACAAAACCATGACTGGAAATCTTTGAGCCAAGAAAACTAATCCCTTCAGGTGCTTAGATGTACCTACGTAGTATCAACAGCTGCTGCTTTATTTTGACTGCTGTTTTCTTAATTTACTTTTCTGCTCATTCATTGTGAGTGTATAGAAATACAATGGATTTTTGCATATTTATCTTGTAACCTGCGACACTGCTGAAACTATTTATTATTCCTGGTAGTCGTGTGTGTGTGTGTGTGTGTGTGTGTGTGTGTGTGTATTCCTTAGGATTTTCTGTATATAAGATCATGTCATCTCCAAATACAGGCAGTTTTACCTCTCCTTGCCATGACTTTTATTTAGTTTTCTTGCCTACTTGCCCTGGCTAGAACCTCCAGTACAGTGTTGAACAGAAGTGGTGAGGGTGGAAATCTTCATCTTATTTCTGATGTCAGGGGAAAAGAATTCAAGTCTTCTACCTTTAAACACGATGTTATATGTGAGTTATTTTGTAGATACCTTTCATCAGGCTGAGGAAATCCCTTTTATTCCTAATTTGTCGTGTATTTACTAGTATTTTATTGGGGATTTTTGTGTCTGTATTTAGAAACCCTGCTGGCGTAGTGGTTAAGAGCTACAGCTGCTAAACAATAGTTCGGCTGCTGAACAATAGGTCGGCGGTTCGAATCCATTAGCCACTCCTTGGAAACCCTATGGGGCAGTCCTGCTCTGTCCTAAGGGGTCGCTATGAGTTGGAATCACTCAAAGGCAACCGGTTTTTGGTTAATTTATAAGAGGCATTAGTCTGCAGTTTTCTTTTCTTGTGATGTCTTTGTCTGGTAACTTATCTTTTTAAAAATAATATACATGTCAAAAAATCCAAAAGTGTATTGTTTCTTCCCCTTGCCTTGGCTACCTGTCTTTAGTCACTCACTGTTACTAGTTTATATTGCTGATTTACAGTTATTTAAAAATAAATATTTTTACATTTCCTAGCATTTATACTTTTGAAAATAATTCAGTAAATTTATAATCTGAAACTCTAAGTACTTGATACAAAATATGCTGTCAGGTTGTAAGAGTAAAAGTGATTTAAATTTCCATGGCAAAAAAGAAAGAAAGAAAGAATGAACTCATGGACAACCATAAATATGAGAATCACCCACTTATGGGAAAATGACATATACAAGCCATTTGACTTCTCTGAGCCTCATCCATGAACTTCAAGGACAAATGTACCTACCAGAGGCATTATCCTAAAGATTGGCTGAGATGATGTCTGGGAGAAGGTTTGGGACAGTGTAGGCTGAGAATCAGATTTATTATGACTTCACAAATTATATATAACGGCATACCTTTAAATAGAAAGTTGTTTTAGTGCATGTTAGATTGATCTACAACTTTTCAAAAACACACTTCATAAACCCAAATACTTCTGTATGTAAACTGTTTTTCAGAAGTTATCTTTCAGTGTTTAAGTACTTTTTTTCTGCCTAGATTCTGAGATTTGCTGCCTATTTTGGAAACTTGGAAAGTACCATGCAAATACAGATATAGCTGTGCTAGTTAAAAATAAAATACTTAGTGTTTGCTGGTGAAGGAAAATATGATGCTAAGTAGGTAAAGCTGTGTGATGAAAATCAGATTGGGATTTCATAAGAACATTTCTGGAGAACTTTAGACTTGAAAAGTAGGAGCCAAATGCTTCTCCCAGACCATAGTTTATAACGCTTACTGAAGTCAAAAGCAATTCTGAGGGTAGAATTTAGGCCAAGTGTTTGGAAAGTTGGAAGGAAAAAACAAGCATGCGTAAATTTTCAAGTCTCTCCAGGGTACTTAGATGGGAGGTGATTTGTAGTTAAGATCTTGAGAAATGTTTTTTTCCACTAGTGGGGCATTCATAACGCCTTAATATAATTTATTTTACCTTCCACAGGATACTAACCATGATAGACTATAGTTAAACAACAAGTTAAATAGCAAAAAACTACATACAGGATAATAGTAGTTATAATGTCTAACACAAAGTCTTTAAGGACTTTTAGATAGAAAGTCTCTCTATTGCATTAAAAAAAGTAAATATAGCATTATGAAATTGACATGAAACTTTTCAGACATATCCATTGCATAAAGTTAAGTCTGTACTTAATGTTTACTAATAGCTTAAGTAGAAATATCTTAGAAAGATACTTTTTCCCCAGCGTTAATTTCACAAGAACCTTATTTTAATTCCCACCTGTTTATATAATGACAATTACAAATTTAATGAAAATTAAAAATATTAACATATGAACATAATGGTAATTACTAAACGCGATAATGTGGAACTTTGATTATGATGTTCAAGGGCATTAAAGTTTAGTCAGCTGGCTTTGGCAGAGTTAGATATTTCACAAGAAGGGAATTGTTCAACGTCTCTCAGTATTTGTCAGTGCTTGAACAGACTGGTTCCAAAGTTGATTTTCTTAGTCCTTAGTCTTTTTCTATTTTGGGCAAGAGTGCTAGCCACAAAGGTCATAACTACATGTTAATGCTTATCATTACACTATCTATGGCACAAAGCAACACAGATACAAAGAATGAAACCTTTCTGGTAAAGCTTTCTTTGAAAGATGATAAAGGCTATTTGTGCACAAAGTTAACAATAACAAAGAATGGAGGAGAAAGTATAGGGATATTTTGCTATACAAACACAGTCAAATTCAAAAAAATAAATGTGCCAACCAATATTAAAAGATAAATTTGAAGATAATTTAAAGATAATTCTTTCCATTTAATTACCCACATAATAATCTAATTTGACCCTTGCAATAAGCCCGTAAGGTAGGTGGTATTAGTCCATCTAATGCAAAGGGAAAATGCAGGTGAGTGCCTGCCATGTACCCAGTAATTTCATGTAATAATCTCATTTAACTCTCAAAATAAGATTCTATCTATGCAATAGATTCTATATTCCCCATTTACAATGAGGAAAGCTTAACTTGCCCAAAGTTAGCCAGCTGGTTAGTGATAAAGGTAGGAGTCAATGGTCCAATGCTATGTCCTTCATTCTGCAGCTTTTATTTTTAATTGTGCTTTAAGTGAAAGTTTACAATTCAAGTCAGTTTCTCAGACATAAACATATGCACACATTGTTTTGTGACCCTAGTTGCTCTCCCTACAATGTGACAGCACACTCCTTCTCTCCACCCTGTATTTTCTGTGTCCATTCAACCAGCTCCTGCCTTGCTCTCCCTTCTCATCTTGCCTCCAGACAGAAGCTACCCACATACTCTTCATGTGTCTACTTGAGCTAAGAAGCACATTCCTCACCAGTATCATTTTATGTCTTATAGTCCAGACTAATCTTTGTCTGAAGAGCTGGCTTTGAGAATGGTTTTAGTTTTGGGCTAACAGAGAGTCCAGGGACCATGACCTTTGGGGTTGCTCCGGTCTCATTCAGACCATTAAGTCTGGTAAAGAATCTGAGGTCTGTATCCCACTTTTCTCCTGCTGCATCAGGAATTCTCTGTTTTGTTCCCTGTCAGGGCAGTCATTGGTGGTCCCAGCTTTTTTTTTAAAACTATGGTGCTCCACATTGGTTTAAACAGAACAAAAAACCTCTGACAAAGGGGAAAGTTTAGGAAATAAAAATTTAAATATATTCTTTTCTATACAGACAACTGGATTTTATGATTCATATGGTGTTGTCAGAAACCCTGGTGGCTTAGTGGTTAAGTGCTACGGCTGCTAACCAAAGGGTCAGCAGTTCAAACCCGCCAGGCGTTCCTTGGAAACTCCATGGGGCAGTTCTACTCTGTCCTATAGGGTTGCTGTGAGTCAGAATCGACTGGACAGCACCGGGTTTGGTATTTTTTTTTTTTTTTTTGGTTTATGGTGTTGTCATTTCTTGCACAGATAGTGTTAACTGGTTTTATCTTGTCTATGTTATAAAAAGAACAAAATATATCAATTGCACATGGAAGCATTTTCTTCCATTTGCCTTCACTATGAAAACTTCTGACAAATTACTAGATTTGTACACGTTCTTCTCACCGAATATGCATTTGATTCCCTTCACATCACTAAGGCAAACGGCACATTTTTTCTTGCTTCACCTTCTTGAACTGTCCCACACGTTAGCAAGCTAAGCTAAGCAAAGCTTAACTCCAGCCTGCGCACACACACACACAAAAGTCACAGAATCCTGTGAAAATCAAACACAATGGGAGAGGAAAGGATGAATATTTATTTTTGTTTCTCAAGTTCTCCTTAAGCGCCCTCTGTGACTCATTGTCAGAGTTCTATTTTTTTTCAATCCTGGAGTTAGAGCTTATTTTCCTTATAGAATTGTATAGTCTAGTGGAAACCTTCTCGACACTCTTTCAATCTCCTATATGTTTTATTAACCTTGACTAACACACAGTAGAAAATGATAGGGATTATATTACAAATGCAAGGGAGGCATAAAGATGACGGAAAAGCTATGAATTAAACATCTGCAGAGTAAGAGGCTCCTAGTCTCTAACATGGGTTATCAGGGTGGCACCAGCAGAGCCACTTCACCATTACCTGATTGCGTCAAACCTGCTTCTCATTCGTCACAGGCTCTCGACAGCCATCCACAACAGCTTTCCCAACCTCTATGAACATGTGAACCTCTTGGAGATTAAATAATAATAATGCTATTGTCGTTTTTGACAGTAGCATTATTATGACAGTGGTATTGGAAACCCTGGTGGTGTAGTGGTTAAGTGCTACCGCTGCTAACCAAGAAGTCGGCAGTTCAAATCCTCCAGGCATTCCTTGGAAACTCTATGGGGCAGTTCTACTCTGTCCTATAGGGTCCCTGTGAGTCAGAATTGACTCGACAGCAGTGGTTTTTTTAATATGATAAAGGAGTGAGTTAACACCAATCTGGATAAAATCATCACTATATTTGGTCTTTTTCACACTGATTTTTGAAATGTTAGAGACATTTTGGCATGTTCTACAAGAATTTTGATTAGGTCAGTGCAACTTACAGATTTGTTGAATAATAATAACAATAAAAACCAACACTAGTATAGCAAACATTATGTGCTTTGACATAATAAACTCTTCTAATCCTCACAATACGGTCCCTGGTGGCGCAAATGGTTTGCGCTTGTCCACTAACTTGAAGGTTGGTGATTTGAATCCACCCAGCGGTGTCACAGAAGAAAGGCTTAGCAATCTGCTTTCCTGAAGATTGCAGCCAAGAAAGCCCTATGTAGCAGTTCTCCTCTGTAACAAATGGGGGAGCCACGAGTCAAAACTGACTCTATGGCAATTTTTGTCTTTAATCCTCACAATAGCCCCATGAATTACGTATTATTTGTTATCTTCATTTTATGGGTAATGAAACTGAAGTACTGACAGGTTGAATAACCTTCCTAAGGTCCCACAGTCTGAACCGAGGCAATGTGGCTCTAGATAGCTTGTGTCTTTCATTGCAATATCAACATGAGGGCATCTACTAAAATTCTCCATGTTTTAGTGTGCCTCTTTCTTATGAGGTAATGTAACTTAGAATAAAAGTAACGTTAAAATGTATCACTGTGTTTAAAACAACACAGCAAAATACAATGACCCCCTCGTGGGCATGCTTAGCTGATTGAGTCTAAGTGCTTCATATGACCCCCCCCCCTTTTTTTTTGGTTATGCTTTAGGTGAAAGTTTACAGCTCAAGTTAGTTTCTCATGCAAAAACTTATACACACAATGTTATGTGACCCTAGTTGCTATCCTTATAATATGATCGCACATTCCTCCTTTTCACCCGAGATTTCACGTGTCCATTCAACCCGCTACTGACCCTTTCTGCCTTCTCATCTCACCTGGACAACAGCTGCCCATTAAGTCTTGTGTGTCTACTTGAACTAAGAAGCACACTCTTCGCAAGTATCATTTTATGTCTTATAGTCCAGTCTATTCTTTGAGGAGATGGCTTTGGGAATGGTTTTAGTTCTGGGTTAACGGAGAGTCTGCGGGCCATGTCTTCTGTCACATACCCATTTGATACATTCTCAGGAGCTCCCACACTCAACCCTTTTAATATTTACATATTTCATTTATTTTTAAAAGTGTTTCATTTATTGATTTAAAGAAAGAAACTGTAAAATATGCCATAATGTATGCTTTCAAACTAAAACCCCTGAAGAAAGGTTGCACCCATCTCCTACAACAGAGGTTCTCAAATTGTGGTGCATGAACAATTTGTATCAGGATCCCTGAGCAGACTGCTCCAAATGCCTGTTCCTGGGCTTCACCCCAGATGTACCCTGTAGAGATGCAGGGAGTTGGGACCTAGGCAATTCTGATGCACACTCACTTCTGGGGATCACAGTTCTACCAAGTCTTCCTTGTGATCCTGTTTAGGATGCCTGCCCCTCTTCAACATGCACTAAAACCCCACCTGGAGTTCCCCTAAACACAAGATGCACTTTCACACCTCACAGCCTGAACATTGCTGTTTCCTGTGCTTGCCATGCTTCCTCCTCCTCTTCTTCTCTTCTGAACTCCTACTCTGTCAACAGTCAGCTCAAAAGTCATCTCTGTGAAGTCTTCCTGGCTGCATCAGGCAAGAGTTAGGTGCTTCTTCCATTGGACCCCCAATGCCATTAAACACGTATCTCTATCCCAGCACGGAATTACACTACAAGTGGGATGGGTCTTCTGTTAGCCAGGGAGGCTCCTGAAGTCATAATCTTTGCATTACTCAACTTTGTAAACCACTAAAGATGATGTCTGACACGTTATGGCAGGTACTCAAAACGTGCTGTTTGAATGGACAATGAGTGCAGTGTTAACAAAAGACTGTGGTATGGTGCTAAGATAGCAGGTCTGTGGTTCTTAATTTTACTGAGATGGTGGACCATCTACTTACCTTTCATTAGAAAATAATTCTATTAGGAAGTGGAAGAAAAGAAACAATTTGGTCTCTTTTTTTTTTTTTTTCTTCTCGCACTCCTTTTTTTAATGATTTATATTCTAAATAGGCAATACCCACACATGGTACAAAGTTCAAAAGATCCAAGACAGCAGACAGACACCTCTTCATCTCTGTCCTCCAGCCACTGAGTCCTTTATAGGAATACAGTCACTACTACAGTTCTTAGTCAGTCCTTCCAGAGCCATTTTAGACACACACAGCAAGTAACTGTACATTTATCTATCACTGTTTTGCACCTTGCTTTTTAAATTTAGTATACCTTTGAGAGCCTTCCACGTAAATACATTTAAAAAAACCTCTGCTTATTAATAGATACATACTATTCCACTCTATGAATATATCATGATTAAAAAAAAAAAAGGCATCTCCTTATGGACATTTAGAAGGTTACTAGTATTTTCTACCACATTTGATGCTGCATATGTGAGCGTATTTGTAGGATAAATTTCTAGAAACAGAATTGTAGGATTAGAAGGTAGTGATATATTTCGCCAAAATGCTTTCGATAAACGTTATACCAATTTTCACTTCGCTAGCAACCGATAAGAATGCTTGTTTTTATATATCCTGCCAACAGTGTTTTCTTTCCTGAGGTTCTAAGATGGAGAGTAAAGGAAACCCTTAAAGTAAATGTGGCCTCATCTACTGTTCTACAGGTCTAATCTGTAGATAAGAACTTTCATTTTTGCATCAAGTTAACACAGGTGGTACTGTAGACTTCTTCCCCCTCCTCAGGCAGGCTGGTACTGGGGCACTTATCAGTGGTCATACCCAATATTGTCTTGAATGTTAGAAGGCTTAGTGAGTCTTCGGAATCATTTCTACTTTGCCCTAAAGGGGAAGACACCCAATTCATTCCACAAATACCGAGTACCTACTATGATGCCTAGCATTGCTCTTGTGGCCAAGGCTTGAACACTGAACAAAAGAGATAAAAATCCCTGCCCTCAGTAAGATTACACAATAGCAGAAGACAGTAAACACAATACACAAGTAGGATATATGGTGTGTTAGTTTATAAATTCCATGCGAAAAATAATGGAATAGGTAAGATGTGGAGTACAGGGAGTCACTTTTTTGAAGGGTGGTCAGGGAAGGTCTCACTGAGACAAGGTGACATTTGCGGTAAAGGCAGTGAGGGAATAAGCCATAAGGTGTCTGAGGGACGAACATTTTGGAAAGAGCAAAGGCCTAGAGTTGAGAGTGTGTTCCTGTGTCCCAAGAACAGCAAGAAAGCCACAGGGTCACAGTTCAGTGAGCAAGGGGGAGAAGAGGAGGAGGTGAGGTCAGAGGTCAGGGGCTTTTGGTAGCAGGCCAGATCTTGAAGTACCTCTTAGTGAAATGAGGAAAGCATTGGAACCTTCTGAGCACAGGGCCACTCTGAGTACTCTGTGAGAAGAGGCTATGGGGAGGCAAGAATGGAAGAAAGGGGAGCAGTTTGGAGACTTCCTGAATTCAGGTGAGAATGAGATGGCTTGGACCAGGCTGGTAGCCATGGAGGTGGGAAAGTGCTTGGGTTGTGCCTATATTTTGAACATGGAACCAGCATGATTTTCTGTGAGACTGGAGGTTAGGTGTATGAAAAAAAAAAAACAAAAACACAAGAACATACCAAGCTTCTTGGCTTAAGTATGTGGAAGGATGGAGTTGGCATTTACTGAGATGGGCGAAGACTATAGACTGACTATGTTTTAGAGCAGAGTTTTAGGTTGAAGTTCTGATTAGACTTTACCCTAAGGAATTGTGATTAGACTTACGGTTACCATTATTTTCCAAGGATGCTGAAGCTCTCAGATGGCCATGGTTCCAAAACAGATCAGTGGCCTGGACTAGACCAAAATGGAAATGGCTTCATGAAAGGAAGGCTCCAAGGAATATGTGCCCAAAGGTCATTGTCCTCCTCCTGAGCTATTCTCTTTCAAATCAGACTTACTTTGAGATATTATATTAAATTCTTTTGTATTTTTTCTTCTTCTGTGTTAAATATATAATAACAAAAACCCATTGCTGTCAATTCTGACTCATAGAGACCCTATGTAATCAAAAGATACAGGCAAGTACAACACACACACACACACCCCTAACAACCATGAAAACAGCACAAACAAAAATTTAATTTCCTGCCCATTGATCTAGGAAATAATATTGGAGTCATTATTCCCTGTCCTTGAGCATAGAGAATGTGACCCAGCTGCAGCTGGGCCCACAAGGACTCACAAGGACACATCAACTGAACCCTGAGGTATAAAGACAACAGATAATCTTGGAAAAGATCTTCTAGGGAATCTTTCACTTAAGCCAGAACACAAAAGACTTTCCACTCTTATCTTTTTCTATTAGCATTTAGTGAAGAGAAAATTTGTTGGACCAGTGAAGACCTTCCTTACCGTCTTTACTGAAACCTGTACCAATGATTGTTGAGAGGGACAATTCAAAATGTCGGATCATAGTTTCTAGCCAATCTGTAAAAAGGTGAAGCTTTCAATGGTTTTGTCCATTTATAGTGTTAATATATACTAACGACTCTGTAATGTTCTTTGGACTTGGGCAGACATGGCTGTGGTAGTATGCTTGTTCCTTTTCCCACCTTTGTCTGTTCTATATTTCCTTGGTTTGGGGCAGACAGTAGCTCCGGCAGCATGCTTGTCCACTTCCCACTTTTGCCTTTTTGAATATATGCCAAATAAAACTTTCTTTTTACTTTACTCAACTTTATTATGTGTTTTCTCCTATAACACCATTATACAACCAGCAGAACTTGAGCTCCTGCTAGAGGGCTCACTGTCCTCCAGGAATCAAAATTCAATTCTACATTTGCTGGCCAACAATATGTTCCCAGCAAGACACCAGTTCCTGGACAATGGTAGGCTAGGCTAGGCTGGTACAGAAACCATACTAAGGCCAGTCTGAAGTGAGCCTGACTGAGAAACGCAATCAGGAACTCACTGAACAAAATAAAAAATCCGAAAGAAAGGGACGGACTTAAAACAGTGGTCACTAAAGGATCTGACGAAAGGATACCTAAAATGGAATGAGTCTTTCAACAAAAAACATGGAAAGGGGAAGGAAAGCAAAACCAAAATTATGTCATATTAGTGGGGAGGAAGAAAAAAAAAGAACAGAAACTGATATATAGGGACTATTTCAAAAGGCTAGGAAGAGATTGAGGAGGGGATGATCTAAAAAAAAAGAAAAATCGTGTCCTTGAATGGGAAGCAGAATCTATACAAAGCAACAATGAGAGAGCGCAGAGAGCAACATGTATTTATTTTTTTCTACCTAACTCACAAGCCCCAGGGTAGATGAGAATCCAGACTTGTTTTAATGCAAGTGAAGTGGAGGCCCGGCTAGGTGACTCAGAGGTATGACTCAAATCCGACACTGGGGGCTGTCCGTCAGCTCCGGAGGCGGGGACCGCAGTGTCTAACACGTTGTAGGAAAGTACCAGACTCGTGAAAGGAGACAGGAAACCTCCCCGGGAGATCGGCCTGGGGTTCCTCCTGCCCTGTAGTCTGACCTCTTATCCCTCTGCACCGAGAGCAGTTCCTAAACTCCTTGTTTCCTCTTCTTCCCTAAGAGGCCCCATGCCCCCACCCTTTATTGCATGCAGAGTCAAGGAACCTGCAAGTGTGTGCGAGACGTCGGGCCTCCCACCCAGCCGCTCTCCGCCCTGCGCGGCCTGCCACGCGCCCACCTGCCCCGCCTCCGCGGCGAGCCGCTCCCTTCCCACCCCACCTGCGCTCGCCGCCAGCCGCCCGGGCACGCGCGGCACGAACAGCGCCCGGAGCTCCACAAGACAAACACCTGTCCACCCTGCGCTCCGCGAGATTTGGGGCTCAAGCATAGGCAACAGAGGGCGCGTTCTCGCGAGGTTTAGGAAATTTCCCACGGCCCGTGTTGTGTCTGAGCGGAGTAGTGGAAGGCGGTGGGAAGGAGGTGTAGCGTGAGACTAAACTGCCTGCATTGGGCACATGCGCACTGCCTCTCGCGTGTGCCGCGCCAATCCTGCAGCGCCTTCAGCAGGTTTCGGCCGGAGGATTCCAGTTCTCCGGGTTTTGGGGTTCCCTGCGGGAGGCAGAGCAGGATCTGGGAATCTCTAGGAAAGGAAAGGGCGAGGGTGGGGTAGGAGGGCGGCAGGGAGGGCGGGCGGGGTCCAGGCCCTGCACCTTTCTATTAAATGCCCAGACCCGCCAAGTTGGCTTAGGGGGAGTCGTCCGGGTTTAAACCCCTTGAAGTACGTGTCAGGCAGCGGTGGGGTCTTCGGCTGTGCCAGGCCCCGGGGAGGCCCGGTGCCCTGTGCAGAGTCGGCCCCCTATTGACCTGGGGTCACTCACGGCTGCTGCTCACGCAGCCGGCAGCTTTCTGCACCGCACGACGGCAGCCAGCTTTGAGCCGGCCCTCTGGCCGGGCTGGGTGGTGGCGGCTCTCAATTCCATCATAGTTTTCACTTCTGGAGAAAACTACTCGACATTCTGGCGTGTGCGTGTGAGGTGGATGCCTTTGCCAGAGGCCTTGACCTGGCCTCATTTCGCACCCAAGGAGAAGGAAGCTAAGGTGACAGGGCTCAACTGCAAAAGTTTTCCGTGTGCAGAGCTCTGTAGGGTCGGACCATGTTGTAACGTTCGTCTCCCATTAGTCTGGGTGTCGAATGAATGAAGAAGGTTCCTGGTATGCCACTCGCCCTAAGCCCAGGCGTTTTAGTAGCTCCAGCATCTAACGCTGAGACCAGCATAAAGGAGGCGTCCAATGAACGTTTGAATGAATGAAAGAGGCTGGGAACCCAGAGTGAGCGGGAAGCTACTTGGAAAACACCCATTTGAGGAGGTGTTTCATCTAGGCCTGTGGAACGCGGCAGATTTTCCCAGGACCCCTCCTCCCTTCCCCTTGGCCCCGCCCCCTGACCCCTCCATTCCCCGTCCCAGTTGTAATCCCCTCCAGTTTTCCTCAGTCTCCACGTACGTCCCTCAGGGTCGTCCCAAAACCCGGATAACCGGAGCGCTCCCCATGGACCACACGGAGGGCTCGCCCGCGGGGCAGCCGCCTGCGCATGCTCCATCGCTTGGGTAGGTTTCCAGGGACGGCAGCAAGCAGGATCCCCTACTCGGCAGGCGGCGCGAGGCGTCTGGCTCTTCGCGGCGGCTGCGAGGGGAAGAAGAGCGAGGGGGCTGGGTGGACTCGAGGAGTGAGGAAAAAGGGAAGGGCGGGGGAGAGGGACCAGGGAAGGCGTCGGGGGGAATCTCGCGAGGGTTGGAGTTTTGGCGAGAGTTTGTGGAAGATGGCGCCTGTTGTGACAGGGTAAGTCTGAGGGAATCTGAGCGCTGGGCACGGGGAAAGTTGCGGCCGTCTCGCAGCCGGCGGCGGGCGGCGGGTTCGGGGGCCGCGGTGCGCTCGGTGTCGGGGGGCAGCGGGGGCGGTGTCGCGTGCGCCGAGCGCGGTGGCGGCGTGTGGCCGTGCGCTGTCCACTCTGCGCCGCCGTGGCTCGGGCTCCAGCGCGAGAGGGCGGGCGGCGGCGACTGGGAGGCCGGCGGGTGCGGGCGTGAGTGCTGCCGAGCGCGCGGGGCCCTCGGGCGCTGTGTCCGCCGCGCGCCGCCCGTGCAGCTGGCGCCGCCCGCGGGCCCTGCCTCCCGGCCCCGCGCAGCTTTGTTCCTCCCGGCCGCCGTCGCCTCCTCGCCCGCCGGGTGCTCCGGTCCCGGGCGCTTTGTCTTTACTCGCTGCCCCCCGCGATTTTCTACCCCCAGCCCTTTGTTTCACCGCCTTGGGCGCTTTGTCTGACCCGTCGCGCCCCGCATCCCTTCTCCATCTCCTCTCCTCCGCTGCCCTTCCTCTCGTGCCCCTTTGTTTTGCCCCCCTCTGTTCGGCAGCCCGGTGACCTGGCACAGCCCAGGCAGCAAATTTTTGTCTTTTAATTTTTCTTCCATTGTTTTTCTCATTCGTTTCTTCTCCAGCTTTTCTGTTTGGTCCTTGATCACCCCCATAGGCTTTGTCTCCCCCATCCAGTGGCTGCTTCTCTTCGTGCGGCACCCCCCCCTTCGGTCATTTATCCGCTACCCATGGTGTCTGTCTTCTCAACTGTCTCAGTCCCGGGGACTCCATCTGGTGTTTCTACGTGCAAATCCTACGGTTTGTTGTTTTTGTGGATCTGAATGATGCGCGAAGATATTTCGTTTCTTTCTCGGCATCCCTCCTCTCCCCCGCACCCCTTTCTCTTGGGGTTACGGCGTCTCCAGTTTTCTTCGCTGTCCCTTTGGGCCCGTGATTGTTTTGCTTGGAAACAGTAGCCCTGGAAAAAGATAGGGTCTCTTGGTGGTTGTTGCCCCCACCTCTTGGTTTCTGACGGTCTGGGCCAAGGGCAGCTGTCTGTAGCTTTGCATCTGGTTACCTGTGGTTGGGCGAAGGCTATTGTAGTACGTTTAGAGGGAGACATATTATTTGAGACTCGTTTCGGATACCCACATTGTATATTCATTTGGTGTGCGAGTAGGAGTTAGGTGAATTTTGATGTTAAAACTTGTGAATGTTGAGATGGAGAATTTCAGTATTCTTTAGAATCTAGATCTAGAGTCTAGTTATTTTGCCAATAACTCCTTTGTAAGGAAAAGGGAGGCATTCTGCTTGGGAATTGATTTGATACACATATTTTAGTTTTTTTTTGTTATTGTTGATTATTAGATATAAATTACACTTGTTTGCTTTTGCTCTGTAGATTTGTGACAACTCTCCTGTCCTTTGGGGTAGAAATGAGGAAAACGCTTAAGAGTGCAGTTTCTAGCTGGTGAATAATGCTTCTTCGGTCTTTGTGGACTATGTCAAATCAGATGTGATTAAAAGATACATAAGGAGTAGCCTGAAATAAAGTCACCTTAAAGGCAGTTACATTCACTTCCTAAATACTATTAGATTGTTCTAAATTGTTGTTGTTATGGAGTTGTGTGTGGGGGCGGTGGCATTTTAATGGCCTGAGTTATTCTGGTGTTTGGACTATGAAATGTTAGACTTACCAGGATTACTGCACAGAATATAATGGTTAAGAGTTTCCTCCTCCCCCACTAGTTGGTCAGTACTTTTAGAAGATGTGGTAACCATAAAATCATTTTGAGGCAGTGATTTCATTTGTAAACTAAAGCCCCCGTAAAGTGCTATTGATAGGAGATTTACAAGATCTGATATGCAAATATTGATTGGTACATTAGAAAGCATATTTTTTGTCTGAAGACTTTGATTGGGATTAGTAGTTGAATTAATTAATGGAAAAAGCATAGTTTCATGATTGACACATGAGGTTTTGTGAAAATTTGCGGTTTGGGTTCCATGAGTGGAATTACTACTTGTTTCCCTTATTTGTCCTTAAATAGTGCATCATCAGGCTTTTGAAGGTAAATCTTGAGCACACACTGTTGACTCTGACTGTAAGCAAAATGTAAATATCATGTAATAATGTAAGGCATTTGCCTTGATTTCTACACGTGAGAATGATCACGCAAACATCTTATAAAGTTTTTTCAATTAAGACTTGTGTATTCTGTTTCTAAATCGTATGTTTCTTGATGTAAGACCTTTATCTCATGACCAAAATAAGAAGTGCCTTTATTAAATTATATCCGGAATAGCACATTTAGAAGTATACAGGTTGAATAGTGGTTGGGAAAGTTATATTCTGAGTATTGATTGTTAAATTTTTTAACTTATTGTTCATGCATATTGCAGATAAGTCTGCGGGGAATATATTTCGGGGAAAAATATAAGCAGTTCACTTGCAGTATTTTCAGAACATTCAGATGTGCGCTTTTAGGCATTTGAATTTAAGCAATTGCGTTTGTTAAAAAGTTACCTGTTGCTCTGTATCAGTCTATTATTGTCTTTTAAGCGGCTAAGATTAAAAAAAAAATGGTTTGAGTAAAAAGCCACTCCTGCCAGATGTAACTCGTTAAATAATCTTTCTAACCCTGAATGGGTAGGATATTAGAAAAAAATTTTGTTTGAGAGTTCTTAAACCCCAAACCCAGTGCCGTCTTACATATCATAATTCTGGTGTTTGGTCATTTTAAAAATAAGACATAGGACTTGGATTCAAAACGTTATTTTTATTTTGCTTCCTTCTAATACTAAACTTCATGTTATTTCAACTAGGGGCAGTGTTTTCTCATGAATTGACTAAACGTTGTTATTTTTGGCATCTGGCTTTGTGATTATTTCCAAGTTACAGGCAGTCCCTGGATTACAAATGAGTTCCGTTCTTAAGTCTGTCTTTAAGTCGAATTTGTACATAAGTTGGAACAGTTAGGTATGATACATATTTAATCTGTCAATTGCTTGCCTTAGGATATAGTACATAGTGTACTTTTCTGTGCATAAAAAACATTAAAGAAATACTTTCAGGTACACTAAAACATCTTTAACATGATAGTATAGTAATAATAATAGCAATAATGTTTTTACACCTGTGGCAAAGTAGCATTTGTTATTAAAGATCATTGTATGTACCTCTAATTTTTAATATAACAGTGGGGGTGTGGTGGTAGGGAAGTCTGTAAGTCAGGCTTTTGTGACCTGGGGATTGCCTATGCTTCCCTTCCCCTGTGCCAGTTTCCTAACATGTAATAGAATGGGAATTGTAATACTTGTTATATCTGCACAGGATTGCTGCCTACTAACGATTTACAAAGTGCATCCTTGGATAAAAGGTGTGGTTATAAGGTTTAGGAATTGTTACTGCAATAAGCTAATGTAAAGTAGGTCATATTTTACAGGGAGTCAGGTAGGAGGTTATGAACTACTCAGTTCTTGGCAAGTTACAGTGGCGATAGTGGAATAAAAAAAACAAATGTGTGTTATAGTTTGGTCAATAAAACATACTTTTTTTTTTTCCTGTGAACTTGAGGGAGAGGGACAAGTAAAACAAATTACAGGGTGATACAGTATTTGTGTGGAAACTCTGGTGGCGTAGTGGTTAAGAGCTACAACTGCTAATCAAAAGGTTGGCAGTTCGAATCCACCAGGTGCTCCTTGGAAACTCTGGGGCAATTCTACTTTGTCCTGTAGGGCTGCTATAGGTCAGAATCGACTTGATGGCAACGGGTTTGGCTCTTATTTATTTTTGGGGGCGTGTGTGTGCTTAAAAATCTGTCAAACACAAATGTAATAACATTGTAAATTATGGGATGCCTTTCTTGATTTGTTTTCTGCATGTAGTAATATTTTTAAAAAATGGTAGCATAAAATGTTTGCACTGGACTCTAGGCCAAGTCTGTTAATAGTAATGACTAACTACACCTAATTTTTTTTAATGCTTTGTCCTTTGCTTTCAAGAATATTTTCTAAACAACCAGGACTATGTTTTCAGACTTGAATCTAGGCCTCAGGAAAGTCTTTTGCATCTGGGAGACACTAAATGTTTATTGAGTGAAGGAAACCTGTTGATTCTCAATTCCTGATAAGTGGTATCATGTCCCAGCTAGTTCCTCAAGCCAGAATTTTGGATTCTTCTGTCACACTAACCCTTTACATTTAATCATCAAGAACTGACAGTTTTCTCTTGAAAAATCTCTTGATTCCATCTCCTTCATCCTCACTGCTGTATATCATACTCTTCATCATTGCTCACCTGGAATACTGCGGACACATTGACAGCCTCCTAACTTTCTGCTTTCAGGCTCACCCCCTTCACCCAGCTTCCACATAGCTGCCCAGCAATCTTTCTAAAGAGCATATCTGATCACTTCAGTCCCAGGTTTAAAACCTTCTAGTGGCTCCCCCTAGCAGCCTTCATTAAGAGAAATGGCACATTGGAACTCATAGCTCACATTTAGGAACCGGATCCTGATTCTGTCTCTGCGATTTAAAACCTCTGTTAACATTGCAAGTTATGTGACCTCTTCTTGCCTCTTCCATCACTTGTAAGATAATTATCCCTAGCTCAAAGGGTTGTTGTAAGGATTAGATGAGATAATGCATGAAAACATTTAGTAGGATGTTTGGCACATAGAAGTCCTGAAACATGTTAGCTAGCATGGTATGTAGGGCCCTCCACAACTGTTTCTGTCTCAGAAGGACAGCCAGAATGCTCCTTAGAAGCAAGGACTCTGTCTCACCTACTTTGGACATGTCATCAGGAAGGATCAGTCCCTGGAGAAGGACATAATGCTTGGTAAAGTAGAAGGTCAGCAAAAAAGAGGAAGACCCTCAACAAGGTGGATTGACACAGTGGCTGCAACAGTGGGCTCAAGCATAGCAACCATTGTGAGGATGGTTCTGTGGTACGTAGGGTCGCTATGAGTTGGAACTGACTCGAAGGCACCTAACAACAACAACAGTTTCTTCAAGCTTTAAGTCTGCCTTTATAAAATAGGGAATATTAATCTTGTTGTACTTACCTGCCAGGCATGTCGTGACTATCAAGTAAGGTGAAATTATAAAGACCAAATGAAACAGTGTATGTGAAAGTGATTTGTAAATAGTAAAGCACCCTATGCAAATATTTTAACAATCAGTTTCTCCTGGGAATCTTTCATGGGCAGGGTTCAGAGTGGACTCCTTATACTGCAGTGTGTGGCTTGTGGGTCATGTTATAGGAAGGCAGCAGCGTATTTAGTGCACGGGACCGCAAGCCTTGAAATACGTGCTTCGGCATTTTGAGCAGATATATTTGGTAAATTACTTCTTAACCACAAATGTTGTCATTGAGTCACCCCCAACTTTTGGGGGTCTACTTCTTATTGCTCTCACTGCTGCTTGGACGGCCGTAACAATGTAGGAATGTTGAATGCCAGACTGCTACCATCTCTCAGGCACACACAGTTCTGGATGTCCCACAGCATCATGGTGTCGCTTACACTTCGTTAGGCCTACTTCTGCTTCAGAGAATGAAACGATAATCCTGGTAGTCCGAAAGGGGTAATGTATTTCTTGGATATATCAAGCTTACTAGTGGGGAAAAGCAGGCATCGGAGGGACTCTAGCTTGGTTTGTGAAAGTGGTGGTAATTATGACCTGTCTGGATTAATACTGGCGTAGGTCTGTTGTGTTGGGACTATCCATAGGAATAAGCATGACAGCCTTTTAGTCACATTGTTGATGTTCATGGCAGTTGCAGGACTGCTTACACTTTTTTCCAAAAAAAAAAAAAAAACACTGTTACTTAGGCAGTGTTGCAAAGTTGCAAAACCCTTGCAGTGAAAGTGCTGCCTCTGTTGGATGTGAGGTGCGGTACGCTAGAAAATCCAGTCGACCCTTGCCTTTTAAATTCCACCACACATTTCTTTGTCCGTATTCAATGGTTTTAACTTTATTTTAGAGCTAATGTTTATTTGTGCATTGTAAGTTGGATAAAAAACAGCTGTAAATGAATAAGAATGGTTTCTCATAAAAAGTTTATATAACCAGGAAAAATGTTTGTTACTTTATAAAACCATATTATTCTTTATTAGCATGGTAAAGATTGTGTTATGTAGCTGCAACATTAGCTGCTTACTACATGTTGATTTGGTTTTTTTAGAAGTATTATAAGCAACTTATTTTTTACCTCACTGAATTTATTCCAGAACGTACTAGCTTTAGGCTTGTTTGCATAATTGGAACAGAAGTACTTGCTTCTTTTTGAAAAACAGCAGACCCACTAAGATCTTGCCTTATTTTGCAAACGTTCTGTTTCTACCCTTTGACTTTTGGTCTGAGTGTGACAAAGTAACTTTTCGTGCATAAAATCATGTAGCTCAGTGTAAAGCTCTTGATCCATACACCTAACTAGAGTAAGCAGAGACAGTGAGGTCCTGAGACGGGAAGGAAAGCCTAAGGGAAATGAGGATTATAACATTGGTTTAATGGCTCTGCTTTTATTATTGTTTTAATAAAAAGATATTTATTAAAGCAACAACTGTTTAGCACTCCATAGATACAAGGCGCTGCTATGTGTTGGTCATATAAAAATAGCTAAGAAATGATCTGGTGAATCTCGTGATTTAGTGAAAAGTACACAGATAATTGTAATAAGGGAGATTATGGTAAGTGCTGTAACAGATGTATAGTGTTGCTGGGAACACAGAGATATGGGTGATTATCTCTAATTGGAGGAGATTTCCTAGAAGAAGTGAGCACTGATAGAGAGCGTGGGAAATAAAGCTGGGAAAATGGTTTAGGGTGTTTTGGAGAACCTTGAGTGCTAAGCTAAGGATTTGAATATCATTCAGTGACACAGGGGTAGGTGCCTTGAAGGTTTTCGAAGAGATGAGACTGAATGTAAATGTAAAATAGATTGGAGTTGGTGAACACCATTAGAGAAAGATGACCAAGGTCTGAGACTGGTGGTTGTCCCGGGAATGGAAAGGCAAAGCAGCTCTTTTTGAAGCGGGGTGTTATAGGGGGCTTTGGAATTCATGTTCTTACCATGGTAGTATCACTAAAATTGATCTGTGGGTATGAGCATGTCATTTAATCCAAGTCTTTTTCTTAGTCTAAAAAGCGGGGGATATAATACTTCATGATATTGATGTAAAGATTAAATAAGGGATAGAAAATGCTTAGTTAAGTTTTAGGTGTTGTAGATGCTCAAATAGGTATCCTTTTCCCCTTTTCTGAAGTAGAATTTAAAGGATAAGATGGGGGGTAGAGGAAGGTGGGAAAAAAAACTGAACAGCTGAAAACTGGTTTGATAAAGTATTAATAAACCAAAAAAATTTGCTGCCATCGGAGTTGATTTTGACTCATAGTGACACTATAGGACAGAGTAGAACTGCCCCATAGGGTTTCCAAGGCTGTAAATCTTTTCAGAAGCAGACTGCGACATCTTTATCCCATGGAGTTCGAACCACGACCTTTTGGTTAGCAGCCGAGTGTTTTAACCACTGCACTACCAGGTCTCCTCCATGATAAAGCAGTTAGAAATGGGAGAGGGTGAGTGAGGTGAGCAGGTTTAAGAGAACCCACCAAAATTTTAAGTTGTTAATAAATGTTGAATACTTATTGTAGCATCTCTCTGCTGTATGGTTTAACATAGTTTTGCAGTTATTTAAATGTATCTGTTGATTATCAAAGGAACCTTGATGATGCAGTGGTTAAGCACTTGGCAACTGCTAACTGACAGTTTGGAGTCTCAAACCCACAAGCCGCTCTGCAAGAGAAAGATGCAGCAGTTCTACTCTGTCCTGTAGGGTTGCTATGAGTCAGAATCGACTAGACGGCAATGGTTTCTTTTTTTTTTTTTTTTGATTATATGTCTCTAATCTTATCTGCCTGTCTGTATAGATAGATAGCCTCAGAAGGGGCCAGAACAATATCTTACTTAGCTTGCATAAGTATGAACAACTACTATATGCCAGAATGCTACTTGATGATTGAATTATGACTTGAATGGATTTAATATTTAACACTTGCCACTAGGTGGCACTTGTCTAAATAGTAAGCATGACATCAAGCGGTGGCTGATTTTCCTAGCTATAACCCGCATATAAACTGGATCCTCTCGGTTATGTTCAGCTTTCTGCCATTTCTGGTCTGTACTTTTGAAGTAGTGTGAAGCGTATATCAAGTAATAGAATTAGGGTATATCCTGTAGAAAGAAGCTGAAGGGAGAAACTGAAATTCACAAGTGACCAAATTCCCCATGGCTGAATGTGCTTGAAGTGAAGCGTGGCCATTAGATTTTAGGTGGTGTTTTTTTGTTGTTAAGCTGTGTGGATTGCTTTAAAGAAGGAGACTATGGGAATTTTTTTTTTTTTAGAGGGTTTAATGAAAGATGATGACCAAGTGTGGTCTGTACTCATACTGGGTTATGATTTTATATTATTTATATTCTGGTATATTATATTCTCCCTGTTGTGGAATAACATCATAGGATGATAACTGCATCTTATGTGACAAGTGTTATGTAATAAATGCATTAAATTCAGGAAATTTCGGAACTGGGAAAGACCTTGCTAATCATATGTTCTAAAGATAAAGAAACCATTTTAAAGGCAAAGAAATGTAGGCACAGACATGTTGCATAATTTATAGTTGGCTAACGTTTGAGGCTCATCCAGTGACTGAGTTGGGACAAGGTCTTAACGTTTGCTTTTCTTGGTGGGGAGGCAGATTTACTCTGGTCCTTGTACTCTTTTCTGTTTACACCACTCAGCTCCCTTTTAATATTACATGCTTTTTATTTTATGTACTTATTTTTTAAATTGTCCTCCTTCCTATTTATGTGGACTTAGAATACAAATCTCTCAGCTCCCAAGCGTGGTTGGTGGAGTGCTGCTGCCAGAGTTGCTTTAGTCAGTTCTGAGGCTGCTTGTTTTTTCCTCCTTTCCTGTTTTCGATATTGCTTATGTTCTATATCTTATATTTCTAACTGGCCACAGCGGCCTCTTTGAGAACGTGATTATCCTTACTGATCACCCCCTTACCCACTCTGCTTTAGTTGTTCCTACTCAAGAACTGGTTGGGTACAGTTACTCCTGACACACTCCAGTCTCTTTGCTTCTTGCCTCCCTACCTTTTTAGTCTTACTACTTCCACTAAACTCTGGTGGTTTAGTGGTTAAGTGCTACAGCTGCTAACCAAAAGGTCGGCAGTTCGAATCTACCAGGCACTCCCTGGAAACTCTATGGGGCAGCTATACTCTTTGTCCTAAAGGGGTCGCAATGAATTGGAATCGACTTAATGGCAATGAGTTTGGTTTTTTTTTGTTTTACTTCCAGTAAATAGCACCTGGCTGTACCCAAAGCCCCTGGAAGGACAGAGGAGGAAAGTGAGAAAAAAAGAAGGCTCTCATACAGGAAAGAGGCCACAACTTAGAATTGTATACTGAAAGATGGGCTGGTTTATGAACTTGATATACATGCAGTTATTTTTATAGTGTTTATGCCAAGATAGTATTACTTTCTGACCATGAAATTCATTAAATCTCTTGTCTCTGTCATCAGTACGTATCCAAATGTCATGGAAATGAACTAAATCTATTTGAGCATTCCAAAGTATCATGGATTGAGTTATGTCCCCCCAAAAATGTGTGTATCAACTTGGCTAGGCCATAATTCCCAGTATTCTGTGGTTGTTCTCCATTTTGTGATTGTAATTTTATGTTATGTGGATTATGGTGGGATTGTAACACCATCCTTACTCGGGTCACCTCCCTGATCCAGTGTAAAGGGAGTTTCCCTGGGATATGGCCTGCACCACCTTTTATCTTTAAAGAGATAAAAGAAAAGGGAAGCAAGCAGAGAATTGGGGACCTCATACCACCAAGAAACCAGTGCCAGGAGCACAGTGCGTCCTTTGGACCCGGGGTTCCTGCACAGAGAACCTCCTAGTCCAGGGGAAGATCAATGAGAAAGCCAACTGAGAGAGAGCCTCCTCTCCTGGAGTTGAAGCCCTGAATTAGGACTTTTAGCCTACTTTACTGTGAAGGAAAACCTTGTGGTGTAGTGGTTAAGTGCTACAGCTGTTAACCAAAAGGTCGGCAGCTCGAATCCACCAGGTGCTCCTAGGAAACTCTACGGGGGCAGTTCTACTTTGTCCTACAGGGTCCCTATGAGTTGGAATCAACTTGATGGCAACAGGTTTTTTTTTTTACTGCGAAGAAATAAATTTCTGTTTGTTAAAGCCATCAACTTGTGGTATTTCTGTAATAGCAGCACTAGATGACTAAGACACAAAGATAGCAGTGATAGTATTTAGTGATTTATTTACAGCTTATAATCATGAGTGCCACTATTTGATTAAATGGATGGTATGAGTTTTTTTATGAGTCAGTGCGAGTTGCTGCTTTGCTATTGTACTGTTTTGTTTTGTTTTGTTTAAAAAAACCTGTTTAGCTGTGGTTTTCAAAGGCTGTTTCACAATTATTGGTAATTAAGCCATTCTTCTTCCTGGCGTTCCCTTCCAATATGTAGAGTGTTAATGGACATTTTACTTACAGGGTTAGTCGTATGTTTTTTACTCTAAGCCTACATTTTCATAGCTACACCTCCTGAAAGTTGTCAGGTGGTATATTAAATACATTTTAAATTACATTAGAATTTAAACTTAAATTTACATGGCAGTTTAGGTATGCATTTGACTTAATTTTTTTATTCTTGAACATTGAAAACTTTTTGCTTGTTTTCATAATTGTTTCAGGGAAATGAGTATCTTGATATGAATGTTTTTCTGTCTTATCTGTATATAATCATCTTGATTGTTTTATAAGAAATTCAAAAGTAACAAACATGTGAGTGAGTCCTTACAGTCTTACACTAGGAAATAATTATCGGTAACAGTTGGGAATATATTCTTCCAACGTTTTTTCTTTTAATGGAAATGCTAACATTCTGTGTTAAAAATGTTAAACAGTTTAGCAAACATAATATTAAAGAGATTAGAGAATTGACATTTCCTTGAATATTACTGTTTTCATTTTATCCATAACTACATTGTGAGGGAGGTGGCTATCTTCATTTTATAGGTAAGGAGTCTGAGGCTCAGGGCTTTAGAAGCTTACTCAGGTTCCCACAGTTTTGCTCTACCTTTGCCAGGTATTCACTACTCCTTACTGATAAAGTTTTTGCTTGTCTCCCCACTTAAATATTTTCCCGGAAGCTTCCAAGCTCACCATTAGGGGACAAGACAGTCCCAGATTAAACAAATCTTATTCAAGGCCCTATGGGAAAAAGAGATTAGACTTTAAGATAAACCTTTAAATCTATTTTTTAGGAATGTACTCAGAGCTAAACTTGATTAGACTAGTTTTTGAACTCACAAGGTTCTCTGAAGTAGTATGATTTATCTTTAAAACTTTCTGTTTAATTTTTAAAATAATTATCTTGCCAGGCATTCTTGGGATATTGCCCCATCAGTTAATCTTCCTCCTCTGCGTCATATTTTCAGTTTTTTCTATCGTCTTATTTCTTTTTTGCCTGCAGACCAGTTTTCAGATCTTTTAATTATTCTTAAAACATACTGTATGGCCTTGGACAAATTTCTTAATTTTGTTCTAATTTAAGTGTCCCCATTTGTAAAATGAACATCTCTCAGAGTTCTTGGGAGGATCTGCAAGACTAGGCCTGGTCTGTAAGAATCACTTAAGGTTGATTTGTTCCCTTACCTCCCATTCATCACTTAATTTGTTTCATTTTCATATTGCCATTTGTGTTACATGTTAAAATCTGGTGTTTATTCCAGGCCAACAATAAATAATCTCCTTTCACCAGATTCTAAAACTTCATTTCAGTCATCAGATGTTTATTTTTTCTGCATCATTTGTTTTTATCGACCCAACCCAGTATGTCTTTATTCCTGACTAACCAGACACTAACTCTTAAACATTTCATCGTTTTTTTTTGTTTTGTTTTGTTTTTTGCTGCTTACTCTTCCTGTAGTCTTGAATATTATGGTTTTTAGTCTTTGTCTTTCTCTCCTTATCTGTTCTTTGACTTTGTATCATTAGCTTCTATGTTTAAATCCACATTTCTAAAACTCCTTCAGGTTGTTCTGCAGGCCCACCAAACTTGATGTTTTCCCAAACAACTTGTTCTTCCCACCACCTGAATTTATTATACCATTTTATAAAATTGGCTTGAAACAACATATCAAAAAAATAATCCACCACGACCAAGTGGGATTTATACCAGGTATGCAAGGCTGGTTTAATATTAGAAAAACCATTAATGTACTCCACCATATAAATAAAACAAAAGACAAAAACCACATGATCCTATCAACTGATGCAGAAAAGGCATTTGATAAAGTCCAACACCCATTTATGATAAAAACTCTCAGCAAAATAGGAATTGAAGGAAAATTCCTCAACATAATAAAGGGCATCTATACAAAGCCAACAGCCAACATCACTCTAAATGGAGAGAGCCTGAAAGCATTTCCCTTGAGAACGGGAGCCAGACAAGGATGCCCTTTATCACCGCTCTTATTCAACATCGTACTTGAAGTCCTAGCCAGAGCAATTAGGCTAGACAAAGAAATAAAGGGTATCCAGATTGGTAAGGAGGAAGTAAAATTATCTCTATTTGCAGATGACATGATCTTATACACAGAAAACCCTAAGGAATCCTCCAGAAAACTACTGAAACTAATACAAGAGTTTGACAGAGTCTCAGGTTATAAGATAAACATAACAAAAATCACTTGGATTCCTCTACATCAACAAAAAGAACGTCGAAGAGGAAATAACCAAATCAATACCATTCACAGTAGCCCCCAAGAAGATAAAATACTTAGGAATAAATCTTACCAAAGATGTAAAAGACCTATACAAAGAAAACTACAAAGTACTACTACAAGAAGCTAAGAAGGACCTACTTAAGTGGAAAAACATACCTTGCTCATGGATAGGAAGACTTAACATAGTAAAAATGTCTATTCTACCAAAAGCCATCTGTACATACAATGCGCTTCCGATCCAAATTCCAATGACATTTTTTTATATGATGGAGAAACAAATCACCAACTTCATATGGAAGGGAAAGAAGCCTCGGATAAGTAAAGCATTACTGAAAAAGAAAAAGTAGGAGGCCTCACTTTACCTGATTTTAGAACCTATTATACAGCCACATTAGTCAAAACAGCCTGGTACTGGTACAACAACAGGCCCATAGACCAATAGAACAGAATTGAGAACCCAGATATAAATCCATCCCCATATGAGCAGCTGATATTTGACAAAGGCCCAGTGTCAGTTAATTGGGGAAAAGATAGTCTTTTTAACAAATGGTGCTGGCATAACTGGATATCCATTTGCAAAAAAATGAAACAGGACCCATACCTCACACCATGTGCAAAAACTAACTCCAAGTGGATCAAAGACCTAAACATAAAGACTAAAACGATAAACATCATGGGAGAAAAAGTAGGGACAACTTTAGGAGCCCTAATACAGGGCATAAACAGAATACAAAATGTTACCAAAAATGACGAAGAGAAACCAGATAACTGGGAGCTCCTAAAAATCAAAGACCTATGCTCATCTAAAGACTTCACCAAAAGAGTAAAAAGACCACTTACAGATTGGGAAAGAATTTTCAGCTATGACATCTCCGACCAACGCCTGATCTCTAAAATCTATAGGATTTTGTTAAAACTCAACCACAAAAAGACAAACAACCCAATCAAGAAGTAGGCAAAGGATATGAACACGCACTTCACTAAAGAAGATATTCAGGCAGCCAACAGATACATGAGAAAATGCTCTCGATCATTAGCCATTAGAGAAATGCAAATTACAACTACGATGAGATTCCATCTCACTCCAACAAGGCTGGCATAAATTCAAAAAGCACAAAATAATAAATGTTGGAGAGGCTGCGGAGAGACTGGAACTCTTATACACTGCTGGTGGGAATGTAAAATGGTACAACCACTTTGGAAATCTATCTGGCGTTTTCTTAAAAAGTTAGAAATAAAACTACCATACAACCCAGAAATCCCACTCCTTGGAATATACCCTAGAGAAATAAGAGCCTTCACACAAACAGATATATGCACACCCATGTTTATTGCAGCTCTGTTTACAATAGCAAAAAGCTGGAAGGAACCAAGGTGTCCATCAACGGATGAATGGTTAAAAAAATTGTGATATATTCACACAATGTAATACTACGGATTGATAAAGAACAGTGACGAATCTGTGAAACATTTCATGACATGGAGGAACCTGGAAGGCATTATGCTGAGTGAAATTAGTCAGAGGCAAAAGGACAAATATTGTATAAGACCACTATTATAAGATCTTGAGAAATAGTAAAAACTGAGAAGAACACATACTTTTGTGGTTACGAGGAGGGGTGGGAGAGGGTTATTTACTGATTAGTTAGTAGATAAGAACTACTTTAGGTGAAGGGAAGGACAATACTTAATACGTGGAAGGTCAGCTCAACTGGACAGGACCAAAAGCAAAGAAGTTTCCGGGTTAAACTGAATGCTTCAAAGGTCAGTGGAGCAAGGGCGGGGGTTTGGGGACTATGGCTTAAGGGGACTTCTAAGTCAATTGGCAAAATAATTCTATTATGAAAACATTCTGCATCCCACTTTGAAATGTGGCGTCTGGGGTCTTAAATGCTAACAAGCGGCCATCTAAGATGCATCAGTTGGTCTCAACCCACCTGGATCAAAGGAGAAGGAAGAACACCAAGGTCACACGGTAACTATGAGCCCAAGAGACAGAAAGGGCCACATGAACCAGAGACTTTCATCATCCTGAGACCAGAAGAACTAGATGGTGCCCGGCCACAACCGATGACTGCCCTGACAGGGAGCACAACAAAGAACCCCTGAGGGAGCAGGAGATCAGTGGGATGCAGACCCCAAATTCTCACAAAAAGACCATACTTAATGGTCTGACTGAGACTAGAGGAATCCCGGCGGTCATGGTCCCCAAACCTTCTGTTGGCCCAGGACAGGAACCATTCCCGAAGACACGTCATCAGACATGGAAGGGACTGGACAATGGGTAGGAGAGAGATGCTGATGAAGAGTGAGCTACTTGTATCAGGTGGACACTTGAGACTGTGTTGGCATCTCCTGTCTGGAGGGGAGATAGGAGGGTAGAGAGGGTTATAAACTGACAAAATTGTCACGAAAGGAGAGACTGGAAGGGCTGACTAACTAGGGGGAGAGTAAGCCGGAATAAGGAGTAAGGTGTATATAAGCTTATATGTGACAGACTGACTTGATTTGTAAACGTTCATTTAAAGGTCAATAAAAATTATTATAAAAAAGAAAATTGGCTTGAAAACTGTTGAAATAGGCTAGCCTCTACAGGTAATTATTAACTTCAGTACCTTCCTCATTCTTCCCCCTGTCATTTTTTCTTATCTTGTTAATGACCAAATCTTTCCCTTTCTGTCTGTTGCCTTCTCTTCTAGACCTGCTTCATCTCACACTTGGACTGTTGTCACAGCCTCATAATGTCTCTTTGCCATGAGTATCCGAGTCTAAAGTTGGTGACCTTGCCACCATGATTCTCTCCCTAAAACAAAATCAGTCATGCCTCCCCCTTGTTCTCTAGAGCCTCTGTTAGCATGATCTAGTCACGTACATAAAACCTGAACAGCTTAGTTTGTCATATAGTCTTGCCTTAGGCTGTCTTTGCAGGTCTTATATCCTGACAGGTGAAATTTCTCCCTCTTGACTTTGTACTTTTCTTTGTCCCTTTGCAGTGAGTGACCTCTTCTATTTTATCTACTCAGTAAAAACTTATTGTTGTTGTTAGCTGCCGTTGAGTCAATTCCAACTCACAGCAATGTTATAGGACGGAGTAGAACTATCCAATAGAGTTTTTTTCCTTTTCCATAGGGAGCCACTGAATGAGTTCAAACAGCTATCCCTTTGGTTAGCAGCTGAGTGCTTAAGCATAGCAGCACCACCTGTTATGTAGCTGATGTTAGTGCAGTAGTGGCGAAGAAGACGTATTTCTAAATAAGGTGCTGAAGTTTTTTTTGCCAGTTACAGGATGCAACTCTGACTCAGGCATTAAATGCCAATACCCCCCACCATTGTGACAACCAAAAGAAATGTAAAAAGAGAGGGGGTCACCCAAAAGCAGAGAACGGAGGTGTCACCGCCATTTCTAAACACCTCTGTTGAAGGGTGCTGAAACCCCTGAGCGAGAACTTCTGAGAGGATTATCGTCATGACTGTTCTGTCTTTTGTTCCATAGCACTTTTATTCATGCCTAATTACACTAATGCTAACCCCCCCCCGAAAAAAAAACAAAACGTTGCCGTGGAGTCGATTCCAACTCATACATTGCATTTTTTAATATCTTTTTTACTGAAGGGACGAATCTCCTCTTCAGCTGTCCCTTCTGCTATACTATAAGAGTTTTTTAAAAAAATGTATTTTGTTTTAGGTGAAACTTCACAGTTCACGTTAGTTTCTTTTTCAAAAATTTATACACATATTGTTTTGTGACATCAATTGTGATCTCAATGTGACAGCACTTCCCCTCCTTTTCCTTGACACTCCGGGTTCCTTGTGTCCGTTCGTCCAGCTTTCCTGTCCCTTCTTGCCTTCTTGTCTTGCTTTTGGGCAGGAGTTGTCCCTTTGGTCTCATATATTTGATTGAACTACGAAACACGTTCCTCACATGTGTTATTGTTTGTTTTATAGTCCTGTCTAATCTTTGTCTGAAAAGCGGGCTTCCGAAGTGGCTTCGGTTCTGAGTTAGTAGCATGTCTGAGGACCATAGTCTTGGGGGTTTCCCTAGTCTCTGTCAGACCAGTAAGTCTGGTCTTTTTTTGTGGATTTGAATTTTATTCCACAATTTTCTCCTGCTCTGTTAGGGACTCTCTATTGTGATCCCTGTCAGAGTGGTAGGTAGTGGTAACCGGGCACCATCTAGTTCTTCTGGGCTCTGGCTGGTGGAGTCTGTGTTCAGGTGGTCCTTTATTCCTTTGGGCTGATATTTTCCATGTGTTTTATTTTCCTCATTCTCCTTTGGTCTGGATGAGATGGGACCAATAGATATCTTAGATGGCCAATTGCAAGCTTTAAGACCCCAGATGCTACTCACCAAAGTGGGATATAGAACATTTTCTTTATGAACTATGTTATGCCAGTTGACCTATGTCATGGATTGAATTATGTCCCCCCCAAAATGTGTATATCAATTTGGCTGGGCCATGATTCTTAGTGTTGTGTGGTGTCTTCGATTTTGTGATTGTAATTTTATGTTAAAGAGGATTAGGGTGGGATTGTAACACCCTTACTAAGGTCGTATCCCTGATCCGATGTAAAGGGAGTTTCCCTGGGGTATGGCCCGCACCACCTTTTATCTTCCAAGAGATAAAAGCAAAGGGAAGCAAGCAGAGAGTTGGAGACCTCATACCACTGAGAAAGCAGGGCATGGAGCAGAACAGGACCTTTGGACCCAGTTTGTCCCTGTGTGGTTCCTAATCTGGGAAAAGATTGTTGATAAGGCCGACAGAGAGAAAGCCTTCCCCTGGAGCTGATGCCCTGAGTTTGGACTTTTAGCCTACTTCACTGTGAAGAAATAAACTTGTCTTTGTTAAAGCCATCTACTTGTGGTATTTCTGTTATAGCAGCACTAGATGACCAAGACAACCTAGATGTCCCCTGAGACTATGTTCCCCAGCACTCAGCCCTAACAACTCGGTCCCTCAAGGCGTGTGGATGTGTCTAGGAAACTTCTATGACTTCGCCTTGCTCACGATGTGCTGACTTCCCCTATATTGAGAATGCTATATGACTCGAGGAAAAAAATGTTTTATTCATCCCGTGTGACCCTATTTCTTAGTACAGTTTCAGGCACATTATAGGCATTTTAAACAAATGTTTGAATAAATGAACTACTCATAAAAGTGGTAGAAAATGGTAGATCTGCTTTTTTTCCTTCTCAGCTTCACAGAGCTCCTTTTTTTTTCTTGTTTTGAACTTATCATTTCCCTTCCTCTTTCATACCCCTGTCTTGTTCAATTTTAATTCCACTTCCAGCAGTTTCTCCTCTTCTGGGTTCCTTTCTTATAACGGAGTCCTGGCAGGCCAGCTTTGAGAGGTCTTCAGGCTAGACTGTTCGAGCTCTTCATTCCACAGAGTGCAGGTAATTGTATTTACCCCTCACCTGCTGTTGGAGAGGGCCAAACTCCCTGTTTCAGATGCTGTTCTGAAATTAGTCCTTAACTTTTCAGGGAATGCCTATTGGCCTTTTGGAGTTCTCTACTTGGCAGGCACCACTGCCCCTCCGTCCTTCACCCCACTGCTTTCTTAAGTGTATGACTGTTGGTGGTTACCCCATCTGCTAGTGTTTTTAGGGTTGTGGGGATACCTGTGACCTAGTTTTGTTACAAATGGTTTCTGTGGATTTTGGTTTTGCTATCTAGTAGCTCTGACTTTTATGTGGGAGAGATTGAAAAACTCTGCCGCTGCCACGATCTTCCTAAAATCCTGTTGAGTTTTTTTAGATAGGGTCGCTGTAAGTCAGAATCGACTTGATGGCAGTGGGTTTTTGGATCATCAGATAACTACATGTTAATTGTAAACTAAACCAATATGAAGTGAGTGAGATAGCCCTTCTACCTAGCTAGATCTCAACTCCCAGAAATATGCACTATTTACAGTGGGGTGAGCATTCTTCCAGACTTGAAGTTAATTTTTCTCCTGTCATGCTCATGTTTGGTTTCTTAGGCACTGAGAGAGGAAAAGACACGATTACTTTAGAAATCCAAGTGAGCCTTTTTTCTTTATTTTAATGAATGGATTTAACACCTGTAATATTGAACACTGGCAGTTTTTTCCTTTCAGAATGCTATAAATACATTTTTTCTCCTTCTGATTAAAAAGGTACCAAAAAAACAAATCATAATATCACTTACTTTTTATTCACATTCTGTGCTCCTTCCCTGTTCCGCCTCCCCCCTTCAGTTGCATGTGGTGTCTTCTAACAAAACCATTAATATAGTGCTTGGTGCATAGTGTACTTACTAAGTATTTGTTAATAAATGAATGAAGTGTGCCAACATGTTTTGAATATATAATCTGTTACCTGAATATGGTATCCGGTATCCTTGAGGTCTGTTGTTGCTCTTATACCTCACCATAATCTGATGAAAGGAGCCCTGGTGGTGCAATGGTTCCTGTTAAGTGCTCCGCTGCCAAACAAAAGGTTGGCAGTTTGAACCCACCAGCTGCTCTGCAGGAAGAAGATGTGGGTGTCTGCTTCTATAAAGATTACAGCCTTGGAAACCCTGTGAGGCAGTTCTGCTTTGTCCCGTAGGGTCACTTTGAGTTGGAATCAACTCAACGGCAACAGGTTTTATTTTATTTTTTTATAATCTGATGAAGAAGGTAGTGTTAACCTTTTTACAGAAATTTGACCGATTTCACCTGCTAGCTGGTGGGAAAGATGGAATTCAAACCCATGGCTCAGGAGATTCTAATTCCAGTGTCATTTTTGTAGTATAAAACATCTTCCAGTGGTGTGTAATCTAGTATGTGATCATGCTGCTGGACATCCTGTCTCGTCACTCTTATCATCTGTCACTACGCGTGATTGGCTGTGCTTGTTCCTAGAAGAGCATTTCTCCTCAGTCCAGGCAGAGTATAGATGAGAGGCAGGTGGGTGAAAGTGAACAGAGAATGCGATGGGTTTATGTGGGATTTTTGTCCCTGGATTTCAGGGTAAAATTTTAGAAGAAAACTTGTGGGAAGAACACAGGCTGGTGATCATGAAACATGTTTTGTTCACTACTAACTAATTTGGTGATAGCTCTGCTTCACTTTCCACAGTGTAAATGATAAATGTTTAATCTAGATGTTGAACACGGTATTATATGTATCAAAAAAAAAAAAAAATGACCGTAGCCACCAGGTTGTCAGTTTAAACCCACCAGTTACTCCAAGGGAGAAAGATGTAGCGGTCTGCTTCCACAGAGATTACTGCCTTGGAACCCCGTCCAGTAGGATCGCTGTGGGTCAGAATCAGCTCAGCAATGGGTTTGGTTTTTGTTTTTTATTTGGCTATTACTATTAAGAATCGTGAAAGACTCTTAAATTTTGGGCACACTTATTCTTTCTATTAGCTGGAGTAATTTTATGCAAAACTTTTCTATGTCATTTTAAAGTCTTTGCTGTCAAATTTTGTCTTTCTAATTAAGCCAGCAGCTGTGGTTGTGGCTTAAAAACTGATGAGCATCTACAATGATGAGTCTTTCTGGAGCAATGAAAGGCTGCTTATAAATTGTAGGCACCGTTGCAATGAATTCTGTGTTTCTTATTTGTGCATCCCTAAGGGCAAATGTTTTTGAGGGGGGTGAGTTAGGATGGTATAAACAGAGAGTATTTCTATTCTGATAATCTTTGAAGCAGTCAGTTTTGCTGCCCTGCTCCTTCTTATGACTGTGAAGGGATTTGGTATAGTTTTACATGACTGTTTCTTCTTCTTTTTTATTGTGCTTTAAGTGAAAGTTTATAAATCAAGTCAGTCTCTCATACAAAAACTTATACACACCTTGCTACGTTCTCCTAGCTGCTCTCCACCTAAGAAGACAGCACACTCCTCCTCTCTGCCCTGTATTCCTGGTGCCCATTCAGCCAGCTCCTGTGCTCCTCTGCCTTCTCATCTCCAGTCCAGGCAGGAGCTGCCCACATAGTCTCACGTGTCTACTTGAACCAAGAAGCTCACTCCTCACTAGTATTATTTTCCATCTTATAGTCCAGTGCAATCCCTATCTGAAGAGTTGGCCTCGGAAATGTTTCCAGCCTTGGGCTAACAAAGGGTCTGGGGACCGTGACCTCTGGGTCCCTGCAGTCTCATTCAGACCCTTAAGTCTTTTTACGAAAATTTGAGATCTGGATCCCACTGTTCTACTCCATCAGGGATTCATTGTTGTGTTCCCTTTCAGGGCAGTCACCGGTGGTAGCTGGGCACCATCTAGTTCTCCCAGTCTGCGTGACTGTTCTGATGATTTTTTTTCTCTAAACTTACTGCTTGCATACGTGTAAATGCAAATTTTAATTTTAAGATGTTTTGTAACACGTTTTCCATCATCATATATTTTTGCTACCAGCAACTATTGTGTGGGATAGCACTTACGAAGATGCTTTACCTATTAGGTGCCATCGAGTCTGTTACGACTCACAGCAACCCTGTGTGCAACAGAACAAAACACACTGCCTAGCTTTGTGCCATCCTGACAATCATTGCTATGCTTAAGTCCATTGTCAGCAGCCGCTTTGTCAATCTGTCTCATTGAGGGTTTTCCTCTTTCGCTGACCCTGTAACAAGCGTGATACCCTTCTCCAGGGACTGGTCCCTCCTCATAACATGTCCAAATTATGTGAGATAGAGTCTTGCCATCCTCACTTCTAATGAGCATTCTGGCTGCACTTCTTCCAAGACAGACTTGTTTGTTCTTCTGACAGTCCATGGTATGCGTAGTATTCTTCACCAAGACCGTAATCCAAAGACATCAGTCCTTCAATCTTCCTTATTCATTGTGCAGCTTTCTTTTGTATACATATGAATCACTTGAAAATATGGCTTGAGTCAGGCACACCTCAGTCCTCAAAGTGACCTCTTTGCTTTTTAACACTTTAAAGAGAACTTCTGCAGCAGATTTGCCCAGTGCAATATATAGTTTGATTTCTTGACTGTTGCTTCCGTGGGCGTTGATTGTGGATCCAAGTGAAATGAAATCCATGACATTCTGCGTTTATCATAATGTTGAATATTGGTCCAGTTGTAGGAATTTTTGTTTTCCGTATGTTGAGGTGTAATTTATACTGAAGGCTGTAGTCTTTGATTTTCATATATAAGTGCTTCATGTCCTCTTTGCTTTCAACAAGTGAGGCTGGGTCATCTGCATATCACAGGTCATTAATGAATCTTTCTATAATCCTCATGCCCCATTCTTCTTCATATAGTCCAGTTCCTTGGATTATTTGCTTAGCATTCACATTGAAATAAGTATGGTGAAAGGATAAAACCCTGACGCATACCTTCCCTGACTTTAAACCATGCAGTATCCCTTTGTCCCGTTCCGTACAGGTTCTGCATGAGCACAATTAAGTGTTTAACTCCCATTCTTCACAGTGTTTTCCATAATTTGTTATGACCCACGCAGCGGAATGCTTCTACATAGTCGGTAAAACACAGGTAAACATCTTCCTGGTATTCACTGCTTTCAGCAAAATCCATCCGACATCAGCAATGATATCCCTCCTTCCATCTCTTCTTCTGAATCTGGCTCAAATTTCTGGCAGTTCCCTGTCAATACACTGCTGCAACCACTTTCGAAGGATCTTCAGCAAAATTGTGCTTGCGTGTGATATTAACGATATTGTTAGGTAATTTCCGCATTCGGTTGAATCATGTTTCTTTGGAATGGGCACAAATATTAATCTCTTCCAGCTGGCTGACCAGACAACTATCTTCCAAATTTCTTGGCATAGACAAGTGAGTGCCTCCAGTGCCACATCCGTTTGTTGAAACATCTCAGTTGGTGTTCCATCAGTTCCTGGACCCTTGTTTTTTGCCAGTGCCTTCAGTGCAGCTTGGATTTCTTCCTTCGGTACCATTGGCTCTTGATCACATGCTGCCTCCTGAAATGGTTGAACGTCGACCAGTTGTTATTGGTACAGTGCCTTTGTGTATTCCTTTTTTCTTTTGATGCTTCCTGCATGGTTCAATATTTCGCCTGTAGAATCTTTCAATATGGCAACTTGAAGCTTGAATTTTTTAATTTCTTTCAGCCTGAGAAATACCGAGCATGTTCTTCCCTTTTGGTTTTCTAACTCCAGGTCTTTGCACATTTTATTATAATAGTTTGTGTCCTTGTCCTGCCCTTTGAAATCTTCTGTTCATTTCTTTTACTTCATTTCTTCCATTCACTTTAGCTGTTCTGCGTTCAAGAGCAAGTTTCAGTGTCTCTTCTTACATCCGCTTTGATCTTTTATTTCTCTCATGTCTTTTTAATGACCTTTTGCTTTCTTAACGTATGATGTCCTTCCACAGCACGTCTGATCTTCGATCGTTAGTGTTCAGCGCTTCAAATCTGTTCTTGAGTTGGTCTCTGAAATTAGGTGAGATAGACTAAAGGCCGTATTTTGGGTTATTTGGGGCTCAATATCTTCTACTGGTATTACTAGCTCATACATATGCATGGTATTAGTCACAATGCGTATACCCATTTTTACTTTAAAATATGATTTTCATTTGTTATCAAGCAGTTTAAATAGTTAACTATAATTATGAAAAGTAGTTTTAAAGACCACATGGGGAGCTGAGCTACAAAAAATAAAAGAGGTACCATATTTTCTGTCATAATAGCTAGAAGTTAAATTTATCACACTGAAAGAATTCCAGAAAATGTTTATTTTAGGAAAAGTAGGAAGGGTGGAATAGCAATAGTTGAAACAAGTGAGGATTGTTGTTACTAGTTGCTGTGGAGCTGGCCTGACTTAGGGCAACCTCCACGCGCGACTGAATGGAAGGAAATACTGCTGACACCTGCAGCATCCCCGTGATCAGTTGTGGATGGGGCCCCAGTGATTTATAGGGTTTTCATTGGCTGATTTTCGGAAGTAAATCACCAGGGCTTTCTTCCTAGTATGTCTTATTCTGGAAGCTCCGCTGAAACCCGCTCAGCATCATAGCAACTCAGAAGCCTCCACTGACAAGCCAGGTGCTGGCTGTGCATGAGGTGTGTTGGCTGGAAATCAAACCTGCGGCTCCCTAATGGCGGTGAGAATTCTGCCACTAACCACCGCAGCCCTCACGCAAATGAGGATCCCATTGATGGCGAGTCGATTTTCGACTCATTGCAACCCTATAGGGCAGAGGAGAGCTGCCCCATAGGGTTTCCAAGGCTGTAAATCTTTTCGGAACAGACCGGCACATCTTTCTGCTGTGGAGTGGCTGGTGGTTTCGAACTGCCGACCTTTCTGTGGCAGCCGAGTACTTAACCACTGTGCCACCAGGACTCCCACAAATGAGGATACCTGACCAGAAACATTGTATACTTGGAATTATTTATGGTCAGTATTTCTGAAGGCATTAAAAAAAAAAAAAAACGGTTGCCATCGAGTCTATTCAATAGGGTATGTATATATTTGCACATTTTTGAACTATTTGTGTATTTTAATCCTGATAATAGCTTCAATTTTTTTTTTAAAGGCACTGCTTAATGTGCTTCCTGATCTGTAGAGTGTTGAGTATCGAGAATGTTCTAAAAGTCCAGGTTGAATGTGTTGTGAAAGTTAGCTTTTTTGTTGTTGTTGTTAACTTTGTCTCATTCTTCGAAGTGGTTAAAAGAGTTTAACTTTGACAGTAACATCTATTTTATTGTGTAGGATGTGTTTTCAGGAGAATTTTTATGCACATGAAAAATAACATTTTTTTGGATTGTAGTTATTATCCATAGTCGCTTTAAAAATAATTCCCACTGAGTTACTTCTGATTCATAACCAAATTTTAGCAGAGCAGATGTAAGCCACCGATGGAATAATTAGCCAAAAAGTATTAGTGGATTAGAGATCCTTTGTGTAACATTTAACTTTAATTTCTTGGCCAGTTTATATGAATAATTAAAGTTTTGTAGTGGTTAAAATTTCTTTTCTTCTCTTGGGATTTTACAGTTGTTACTGATAGCTGTAATCACCAGGGAAGTAGAATTAGTATTTTTGTCCAACAAGTGGCTTTTCTTGCACTGGCCCCTGACAGTGTCTGCTGAGGTTCATGTTTATGTTGGATGATTTGCTAATCACGTGAACCCAGGATACTTTTGAAAGATCACACCTGGTAGCAGAATATGTAGATATTAAAATGACTTAAGTTTGTGAATTTGAGAACTTCCCCTAAATTGAAAATGTTTTCATGTCCCTGGGGAAGGTAGTCTGTTCTTATGAGGGGAATTATCTAGTAATGGATACTTTCCTTTTTTATTACTTTTCTAGGATATTCTTTAGCCTCAGCTGTACTCTCAGGGATTCCTTAACCACCTCTTCAGTTTTTAACTTTTACTCTTTACATTTCTGCTTAGTCAGATGACTACTGTCACTGAGTGAGACACTGATAGGTTTTGTTAGGATTAAGGGTAGGTTTCTATTGTGTACAAGGAAGGCTTTCGGAGAACACAGTTACACTGCTGCTTTCAGCTCAGCACCTAATTTCCTGCGTTAAATACAGTGATGCTAAGGCTTACAGTTACAAAATCACGTCTTTTTTTCAGATCTAATGTGAAGCTTACATGGAGATTTTACTTATTATTAGTTGGATTACCTTTCCTTTTTAAAAATGTGTCTGTTTTCCTTCTCATATGGAAATTATCCTCTGAAACTCCAAAAAAAAAAAGTCAATTATTGTTTTTGTTAGGTGCTGTTGATTCGGTTCCATTTTATAGGGACCCTGTGTACAACAGAAGGAAAGCTGCCTGGTCCTGTGCCATCTTCACAATTGTTGCTCTGTTTGGGCCCAGCGTTGCACAGTTTTGTATTTATAGGCTATATTTGCTCTATAGTTTAAGTAGCAAGAAATGTTAAATCTGTTCTTTGAGGCCATTTCTTAATCACATCAGAAAGTAGCCCAGTGCCATTTTGAGATATAGTATGACAGGGTGCCTTTTGGGAAGATAAGATAGGGATTTATTTCTTTAATATAAATGGTTGGGGCAAGTCACAGGAGTGAATACAGTTATGGTAGAGATAGCTCAGTTTTGGAGCTGTGAAATATTTGTCAAGAAGGAAATCTTCTGGTACTTTATACACGTTACCAGAAAAATGATGGTGCAGTTTGTTGAGAGCAGTGACACAGACAAATGGCACACTAAGAGGGAGGAGTAAGCCTGTGTTGGGGGAGAAGTTATTGGTTTCGAACATGGTTGAGTTTGAGGTTTTTAAGAGATAGCTAAATGAAGATATCCAGTGGCCAGTTACATATATGCTTTCTGAAGGTCAAGAGAGAGTTCAGGGTTGGAAATACATACTCTGATGACTGTTAAATGGTAATTTATCTTGGGAGTGGGCAAGATCTCATCAGAGAAAGTATAGAACGGAACAAAGAACAGATCTGACAAGCACCAACATTTAAAGAATTTAGGAATGGAGAGTACTTCTAGATAGAGGGGAAATGGTCAATTGTGTCAGATGCTGCAAAGAGGACAGATAAGATAAATAAGATTTAGGACTTCAGAGACCTTGCCAAGAACAATTTAGGTGAACTGGTGAGAGCCATAATGTGCCTGGTAGTGGGTTGAGGAGTTGGTTGTGAGGAAGTGTAGACAACTCTTTCAAGAAAAACCTTTGAACATGGGGAGTGGGAGTGAAGACCTAGCTAGGTGTCCAGATGGAGTTTTTCAGGTGGAGTAGGCTTGACATTTTTAAATGATTGGAAGGAAAACAAAGAGGAGGGGGATAAAACCTAGCCTGAAACCCCTCTTGGTGCTTTTCCATGACATTCTGCTGCTTTTCATGTCTTGATGGACAGCCAGCATTAAAAGGAACTTTAATTGGAGGGGAGAAATGTAGATTCACTAAGACTAATTGATTTTGATTCTCTTAACTTTTCGGAGTCTTTTGATATCCACTATCATTTTAATCAGGAAAACATCATTTCTACGTTGTTTGTCTCCTGGAGGGGGGTGACATTTATGTTTTAATGCTTTCATATTTTTGCTTGGTCCCTCTAATGATTAACTGAGAGAGGGATTTAGTTAACTCCTATGAAGCCAAAGAATAGTGCTTACCTTTGGAATTTTTATCCATATATTACAAGCACAGAGCTATAAGTCATAGTCTCAAGACTTGATTGCTCGCTTTTATCAGTAAAAGTTAACATGTACCCCAGTATATATGACCATGTTTTATTAAATTACTGTGAAATATTGTATTGTACTAATATACATGACATGTACAGGCAGTCCCCAGATTATGAATGAGTTCTGTTCTAAGTCTGTCTTTAAGTTGAAATTGTACATAAGTCAGAACAGGTGTGGTTCATATCTAACATCAGTTAGTCAAATGTTTGTCTTGGTATACTGTATATGGTGTACCTTTCTATGCATAAAAAACATAATTAAAAAAAACCTCCAGATTCACTAAAACATTTTTAACATAATACAACAACAACAATAATAATAATGTTATGATGTGCGTCAGATAGTAGCACCCACTTGTTAGCATGAACCATTGTATTTACCTCGGATTTTTAACATAATAGGCTTTATTGGGGTTGGTTCATGACTGTGAGTTGTCCATAGTCGAACTTTGGTAACCCGGGGACTGCCGGTATAGAAATTTGCAATATACAGAAACCACACCCACTCCTCACTTACCAAAATGGGTGGGTTCCAAAGACCAGGTTATTATTCAAAAATCTGCATTAGATGAAAATGGAGGATAGCAATGTCAGATCACAAAAATTGAGGATGACTACAGCATACATAACTGCCAAACCACTGAGAATTATGGCACAGCCAAGTTGAGACATAACCTTAAGGATCACAGCCTGCATTAACTCTTGCCCTGCACCTCAGCATTTGTTATTGCCAGATGTATTCATTAATGTGCAAAGTAGTCAGACAGTAGATTTTTTTTTACCAATGTTGTAAATGTGAAATGTCAGATAATGAGAGTTGATATGTGAGGAGTGGGTATATTGTAATTAAGATGAGGTAAAGTTTTGAAGTTGATTTTAATAGTTAATGATGCAGAGCTCTTCACAGATATTTTTTAATGAGAACAATGTGTTTGAATATACTTGGTGATGAAGTCATTCAAAGGTCTAGCTCCAAGTTTATTTGATAAAAATCAAGTAATTTTTATAACTAGAAAGCCATTGTTTAAATGTCACACTTAAATGTTTTAAATTTTATCAAAATATCTGCTAGGTAGCATACTAGTGGAAACTGCTTGTAATCACAGGAAAATTAATCAGTTTTGGGACTTTCTTCTGTGTAAGAAACATGAATACCGTGTCAAGTTTCGCAACTCTTTTAGGTGTTTTGCCATGAAATAAACAACAAATCTCCATGTGATACTAAAGATTTTTACGGTCATTTGCTATCTCATGAAGGTGTATTGTTTTTACAAAATTAACTTTATGTATGACAGTTGGTGGGGAGTCATTGGTGAGTCAGTGGTAGAGCTCTCACCTTCCAGTCCGGAGCAGCCACCACCTGTCTTGTCAGTGGAGGGCTATGATGTTGAACAGGTTTCGGCGGAGCTTCCAGACAAACGAGGAACTAAAACAAACTAGGAAGAAAGGCCTGAAAACCAGCCAGCAAAAGCCCTGTGTAGCACAACAGTCTGATGTGCAGCTGAGACTGGGCAGCATTTTGTTCAGTTGTGCCTTGACTATGGTGGCTTTATACTGTCATTTGCTAATATTTTAGGGCACAATTTACACTCGAGTAAAGTTATTGTTGATAGTAGATATAAATCTGTATCTTTAAATAGCCATTTGGTTATTTCAGTCTTCATTTTGACTGCCTTATTATAGGGAATACCAGGAGAAGGAGGTACGTTTCTGCTATTTATTCGCTGTGCTTGTATTATTAATAGTATCTTCAATACGTGTTTTGTTGCAGAAAGTATCCTAAGGCCACCATCTCTTTTTTGATAGTTGAGTTTACCAAACCAAACTAGGTAATTTCTGTAAATCTACCTAGGGAGATTGATATGCCAAAACAAGTCAGCCAGTGAGGGCACTGCTACTAGCCCTTCACATGGTGGACCGCCTGTTCTTCCACCTGGTTGTGATCATCTGACATATAGGCTGAGCTCTAGTCATGTATTCACGTATTTTTGAGCATCAACTACATTCTAATCACTAGGATACAGGAGTGAAGAAAGCACACCGTGTGCCTGTGTGGAGGTTATATTTTAATGGGGAAGAAAGACAAGAAACAACACTTTTCTTGAGGTAAGGGCTTTAGAAGAAAAAGTTGATGTCAGGAGAGGGAGTGTCAGGAAGAGGTTGTAACTTAAGATAAAGTGGTTATGGAAAGTTACATTGAGAAGGCAGCATTTGAGCAAAGGACCTTAAAGTAAGAGCGGATTTGAACCCGTTGCTGTTGAGTTGATTCTGACTTATAGTGAGTGACCCTATTGGACAGAATTAGAACTGCCCCATAGAGTTTCCAAGGAGCGCCTGGTGGATTTGAACTGCTGACGTTTTGGTTAGCAGCCCTAGCTCTTGACCACGTTGACACCAGGTTTCCGAGAGGATGTGAGGCACGCACGTGCACCTAAGATACATTCCACAACTAGGAACAGCAAACCTGAAGGCCCAGAGGTGGGGCGTGCCGGGATTAGATGTGGTATGTGAAGAAAAGAAAGGAGGCAAAGCAAGCACGTGGTTTTTTGGCCCGAATGATGGCAATTACAGGTTTGTCATCATTCCATGAGGGAAACAGGTTTTGGGAATGAAATTGGGAGGTGAAGGTTGTGCAAGAGAGTGATATACTTTCATGGCTTCTGGGTTTTTATTAGTGAAAAACATGATTTTGAATAGCTGTTTTACTCTAAATCGGTGATACTTAGGGAAGATGAACTAATTTATTTGCTCAAGCCAAGCAATTATGAAGGAAGAGAACTTTCCTGGAGTAAACTGTTTTTATACGTTGCTTTTGAGTTACCTAGTTAACTTTAAAAAGTTTTTTGCTTTATTCTAATATGCATAATCCTCCCCCCATTCTTTTGACTTAAACATTAAATGTGCATTGTAAAGATTTGTGTATAATCATGAGGAACATTTATAAGTACTGAGGATATTTAGCCAGGTATGAAGGCCAGTATTAAGACTAAGGGGAAACCCGCTGCCGTTGAGTCTAATTCCAAGCCATAACGATCTTATAGGACAGAGTAGAACCGCACCATAGGATTTCCAAGGCTATAATCTTTATGGAAGCAGACTGCCACATCATTCTTCCGCGGAGTGTCTGGTGGATTCGAACCACCAATCTTTTGGTTAGCTGCCAAGTGCTTTAACCACTGTGCTGTTTTCTGACCACATGGTTATGTCTCCAGGTATCACGAGAGAATTTTGTAGAGACTGATTTATGAACAGTTGATATGGGACAACCATAGCTATCAATATCTGCTTTGTATGGCCTGTTTTCTTTGTAAGCTGTTTGTCTTTCTATACTGAGTCTCTGTCTTAGGTAGTGTGTTAATATACTTGGAAGTATATATGTATGCTGGCTAGGCCATATTGTCTTAATTTATACAGTAGATTACTCAGTAGGGTCACTCTCCATAGTATCAATTTTTCCAATTATTCTCTTCAAAGCAGAAGTGCTCCAAGAGCCTGCTTTGATTTGTATGTGTGTTTTCTTCTCATTTCTACTTTCATCAAAGAGTTGATGTTCACCTTTGTGCATCTAAATTGTTTGAAACTGAAAGCACCGATTATCTTGATTCCCTATCTTTGTCCTATGGTAGTAGTTTTAATACACTGTCATTTTCTCTGTAGAATTGAAGTTTATCATGTATCATTTAAAATCAAACAAAAAATCCAAATTTTTTTATGGCTTTCTAGTAAGTCCTACCCGTATGCATACAGACAGCATACATACTGAAGGTTCATGATGACTGTTTTACCCAATCTGTATGGGAGTTTCTACCCTGTATTTACCTTGACAGATCTTGAGTTCGGCAAAATCATGCGGTAAAGGTAACAATGCTATGGGAAAAACAAGAGTTGGGACAGGCAACTCAAAATCCATGACACTCCGTTTTCAATTAATATCTAAAAACAATAGCAATCTTAATTTAAAAAAAGACTAGCATTTGTACCTTGTTGTAAATATGGTATGGGAGCGGCATTGGACCTCTTAAACATCACAAGGGAGAAGGAGAATCAAGATGAACAGCCCAAGGCTGATTCCCATGCTTGAGGCAGAGATCAGATATGCCTCCTCTCTGACACCACCTGTCCCCCCACAGCACTCTCTGCTTACCTCTCTGCCGAGTTTGATGATTCATTGCAGTGGCCACACAGATCTCAGAGACAACACTCATGATTATGGGGTTTATTAGGGAAGTAACAAGTTACAGTTCAGGTCGGGAACGCTCAGGATACAGTTTTTCCATTAGAACAGCCTCTTCTTAGCTGTGCCTGCAGCGGCAGATTGGCCTCTGTCTGGCCCTTGGCCTCTGTTAAACAAAGCTCTTTTAGCTCTGTGGATAAGCACCCCGAGGCACCGTGAGCTGCCAGTAAACCTTGGCCTGAAGGTGCTCAGCTCTAGCTTAGTGGGTCAGAAACCTAGCTCTACCAAATGCCCAGAGACACCCTACTCCACCAGCAAGCCTTCTGCCCCAAAGCACTCAGCTTTCTCGCATCATGGTCCCACTGCGCTGTCTCCTGCTGGTCTTCTGCCTGTGCTGCTCCTGTTTCTCTGCTGCTGCTTCTGACGCTTGTCCGGCATTACAGGCCTCTGTGTCTTTGGTCCAGGAGGGTCTCAGCCCAGGCATCTCAGGTCCGAAGGACGCACTCCACTCCTGGCTTCTTTAATGGTGAGATCCTCTCTTCTTGCCTCGGCGATTGCCCATTTTAAGCCTAATGGAATGGCAAAACTGACCAGTCCCCCTTGGTGGGCCATAATTACCTTATTTGCATAGCCTCACCCAACCACTTGGGCGGGAGTTATAATACCATGGCAAGAAAGGCCGTATAAAAGTGAGCCATCGTACCACACTTGTATTAGAGCCAGTCTTTCATTTGTGTCTTAAACCCTGGACCGTGAGGTGTCCCTTGTAATTGTAGGTCCTGGAAGGGCAGTGCTTCTAGGAGACTATTTTCATTAAAATTAAAAATCTAATGCAATGTGTAGCCATCTTCATTAATCTATTGTTTTAATACAGGAGAAAATGTTTTTGTAGCTACCTCATCTGTACTGGCAACTTTGTTGGATAGGCTAACCTAGTGGAAAGTATAAGGAATCCTTAGTTTGTGCAAATGGTTAGTGGTGGGCTGCTAATGGAAAGGTTGGAGGTTCCAGTCCACCTAGAGGCACCTCGGAAGAAAGGTCTGGCAATTTACTTTGGAAAGGTCACAGACATTGAAGACCCTGCTTGCACTTATACTCTGAAAGACATGTGGTTCCCATGACTCCATGACTTGGAATCAACTCAATGGCTTTTTTTTTTTTTTTTTTAAGGATAGCAGTTCTTGACACCTCTAAATCAGCCACTACAGACAAGAACTAAAGGCATGTTTGTAGATTTTCAGCTTTTTTCTTAAAGATCATCTATTGCTAAGGTGTTTGTTTTTTTAACTGAGAGCTTGTTCCTGGTTGCTTCAAAACATTAACATGCTAGAAAAAGTTGTCAGTGAGTTAAGATGTATTCTTTTACATCAACATCATTTCTCTATTACTAGTTGCCTATGAAGAAACTCACAGCATGTAAAACATAGTTGGCAACAGGTGTGTGTGTGTATTGGCTTTGGAACCAGTCTTTGAATTCTGGCTCTGCCACTTAAATGTCTTGCTGCAAGTTACTTCACTTCTAAAAGTCTTTCTTATTTATAAAATCAGAGTAATTATTGTACCTACTTGTAGTAAAAGGAGCCCTGGTGATGCAGTGGTTAAGTGGCCAGCTGCTAACCAAAAGGTCAACGATTTGAACCCATCAGCCACTCTGCAACAGAAGGATGTAGCAGTCTGCTTCCATAAATATTACAGCCTTGGAAACCCTATGGGGCAATTCTACTGTGTCCTGCAGGGTCACTATGAGCCAGACACAACTCAGTGGCACGCAGCAACACTTGTAGTAAATAAATAAGGAGATACATTTAAAGTATTTAGTATTTACACGCTGAATTTACTACAGTCGTCCCTCAGTACTGAAGGGGGTTGGTTCCAGGACATCTGCAGATACAAAAATGCAAGATACTCAAGTGTTTTTATATAACTTATGCACTTCCTTCCGTATACTTTAAGTCATCTGTAGATTACTTGTAGTACTTATTACAATATAAATGCTGTGTAAATAGTTGTATTGTTCAGCAAATAATGACAAGAAGAAAGTCTTCTTAAAAAATTTTTTTCAATCCATGTTTGGTTGACACTGCAGGTGCAGAACCCGCAAATGTGGAAGGCTGGCTGTAATAAATATTAGCTCTAATTTGTAGTTGCCATTTATAATTTACAGTATTTTTTAGATCATGACATAAAATGTAACACCAAGGACTGTCTTCAGCAAGCGTAATGTCTTCAAATTATTTAACATCTTTATTTTACTTAAATACAAAATACCAGAAATCAGGATTTGGTTTTTACCATCAAGTACAGGTCACAAGGAAAACATATACAAAAAAAGTGAGAAGTTTATATTTTCATTTTTCCCAAGACTTTAGACAGTAAACTGATTTAAAAAATTCCAAGGCATATGTGGAAGTTATAATTGTATTTGGAGCTCTGGTGGCGCAGTGGTTAAGAGCTCGGCTGCTAACCAAAAAGTCGGCAGTTCAAATCCACCAGCCACTCCTTGGAAACCTATGGGGCACTTCTACTCTGCCCTGTAGGATCCCTGTGAGTTGGAATCTACTCAACGGCAATGGATATAAGTGTATTTACACTCTCGAGATGTAACTCTCAAGATGTAACCCATAAACCTGTTGCCGTCAATTCTGACTCATGGCGACCCTATAGGACAGAGTAGAGCTGCCCCATAGGGTTTCCCAGGAGCGACTGGTGGATTTGAACTGCCGACCTCTGGGTTAGCAGTGGATGCTTAAATGCTGTGCCACCATGGCTCCTAAAGGTGAATACAAACAAACTTTAGGATACCATAGAGATGGACGTTGGTCGCCATGAGTTGAAATTGACTCGATGGCAACGAACAGCAGCAACAAAAGTTCTTATACTTTTCTGCCTGTACCTATGATGTGGTTTTTGAGGTTATTTTCTCTCTTCCAACTCAAAGCTATCATTTAACCAAATATGTTTAAATGGAACACCATTTAAAAGTTATTGATTGTTCTCATTTGACTTTGGTATTGCTTATTGGCTTTTTTACTCCAAATTTCAATGCATTTCATTTGTGAACTTTTCTGTACCATACTCTGAACTATTTAGCAAATTCTATTCAGGAGACATTTCTTGGAAAACCTGTTACAGGCAAGAACTTTGGACCTCTTAAGTTACACAAAAGCTGAATTAGGACAGTCTGGTCCTTAGTAGTTTGTGCTGTTGTGGGAAATGCAGGTAAACTCACAACTGACTCTAATGTAAGAAAGAACACGATGGTTGCCATAGAGACATTTCAAAAGCATTGTCCGGGTGCAGAAGAGAGAGAGATTCATTCTGGCTGTTTTAGCCAAGGCTTCGTGTAGGATTCCTTCTTCCCCTCATATTTTTAAATCTTAATTATGTTCAATGAAGGTAAACTTCAGTGACACTGGCGATCTGGAGGCAGGAGATGTTGTTCAGAAATGCTGGGGTACTGACTCCGTCCTTTGCCCTTCCTGCTGCTCAGGATATGTTTCTTGTTGGAAATGAGTTTGTTCAAAAACCAAGAGTGCCCAGTGTTCGTAAACATTCCTTTAAATGGAAGAAAATAAAAAGCCACTGGAAAGTTAAGTCTGGGTAGTGGCCTAGTCAGAATGTGGCTACTTTCTCGACTCTGCTGGAGCTGGACCTGCGGTGTGTCACTGGCAGCTGTGAGTGCTCTTAGGGAATCTGGGACCAAGGTAATGCTGTGCCAAGATAGGCTGTGTCCCCTTCTCTGTTTCACTACCTCTATTCAGTTAAGTTCTGTATCATTGGGTAAATAAAGCAGGAACCAGATCAGACCAAATAGATCAGGAGTGAGTGAGAGTGAGTATGTGTGTGTTTGGTCTCTTCTTGCCTATTTGTAATCCATTTGAAATGCTGTACAATAATACATGAAAATATTCCTATATTCATTGTTATAATTTAGAAGTCTCCAGTTCCACCTCCCCCCCACCCCCACTGCCCTAGTGGTAACCACCATTAAAATTTTGTAATATATTTTTCCAGACCATTTTCTGCATATTTAGATCCATATATAAATACATGTTTATAGTTTGAGTGGCCCCCCTTTTTTTTCAGGATCAGTGGGCTCATATTTCATTAGTATGTTACATATTGTGTTTGCTATTTAATAATTTTTGATTTCTTATCATTATATATTTGGAAACCCTGGTGGCGTAGTGGTTAAGTGCTGCGGCTGCCAACGAAAGGGTTGGCAGTTCGAATCCTCCAGGCGCTCCTTGGAAACTGTGGGTCAGTTCTTCTCTGTCCTATAGGGTCGCTATGAGTCAGAATCAACTCGACAGCACTGGGTTTGGTTTTGGTTTGGTATCATTATATATTTAGGAATATTTTTTCTGGACTTCTGTGTGGTAGTCTATGTCCATAATACAGACAGAATGTATATAGCAATCTCCCCTTTTTAAAAATTGTGTTTTAAGTGAAAGTTTACAATTCAAGTCAGTCTCATACAAAAACTTATATACATCTTTGTATGTAACCCTAGCTGCTCTTGCCCTAATGTAACAACACACTCCTCCTCTCTACCCTGTATTCCTTGTGTCCATTCAACCAGTTCCTGTCTCCCTCTGCCTTCTTATCTCACCCTGTTTAGTCTCTTGTGTCTTCTTGAGCTGAGAAGCTCACTCCTCACCAGTATCAATTTCTGTCTTATAGTCCAGTCCAATCCCTGTCTGAAGAGTTGGCTTTGGGAATGGTTCCAGTCTTGGGCTAACAGGGGGTCTGGAGGCCATGATATCTGAGGTCCATCCAGTTTTAGTCAGACCATTAAGTCCAGTCTTTTTATGAGAATTTGAGATCTGCATCCCACTATTCTCCTGCTCCATCAGGGCTTCTCTGTTGTGTTCTCTGTCAGGGCAGTCATTGGTGGTAGCTGGGCACCATCTAGTTCTTCCGGTCTCAGGCTATGGAGTCTATGGTTTATGTGGCCCTTTCTGTCTCGTGGGCTCTTATGGGCTCATATTTACCTTGTGTGTTTGGTGTTCTTCATTCTGCTTTGCTCCAGGTGGGTTGAGACCAAATTGATACATCCTAGATGGCTGCCTGCTAGTTTTTAAGACCCCAGGTGCCACTCACCAAAGTGGGGTGCAGAACATTTTCTTAATACATTTTGTTATGCCAGTTGACTTAGATGTCCCCTGAAACCATAGACCCCCCACTCCTGTCCATGCTACTGTGGCCTTCAAAGCATTTGGTTGTATTCAGGAAGCTTCTTAGCTTTTTGTTTAGTCCAGCTGTAGCAGTCTCTCCCATTTGGCATGTAACTAGATGCTTCTTTAATTTAGGAACAACACTGTAGTAAATATCTTTGTGTACCTGTATATTTTTGCAGGACAGATGTTTAGAAGTGAAATAGCTGGTAGGAAGAATATATATGTTTAAGTCTTGATGCTGTCATATGTTCTCCAAAAGCCCATATTAACTTAACACCCATCTATATATAACGATAGTGAGAATTGATGAATAAATTGCAACAGGAATTGAATTCTGTCCAGGTAGAGAAGTGTGAGTAAAGGATGGAGCAGGAGAGCCTAGGGTATGGTGAGGAAAGAGTGAACAAAGAATCTGTGCAGAGTATAGGAAGCAGGAGGTGCTTGTGGAAGATAAATCCAGAAAGGTAAGTTGGACCAGTTTGCAAAGTATTTTTTTTAATGCAATGCTGAGAACTTTAGACGAATAGACAATGAGGGCTTTTTGAACAGGTTTTACACCTGAGCTTTCCTTCAGGAGAATAATAGCTAGCAACAATTGTGAAGCCTAGTTTTTTTTGTTTTTGACGGCTGGATTTTTGAGGATGGGAGATTGGTTATGAGGCTGTAACAAAGATAGTATGCTGCAAGGAAGATCTTAACGAGGGCATTGACATTAGAAATAAAAGGGAGGCATCAGACACAGGCAGTGCTACACAGTTAAAATCAGTCTGTAAGACTTGATGAATAAGGGTGGGAAGGAGAAAGCTCAAGGTATTGAAATCAAATATTTGGGTAGATAGGTGGTGCCATTTATGAAGATAAAAATAGAATGAGAAATAAGTTTGGGGTAAAACAAGGGGAACATTTAGAAAATATACCAAAACATAAGGAAAAAAACAAGTTACCATCCACTGCTGATGTCTTTCCATCAGCTGTGTTTGGGTTTGTTTGTTTTTTAAGTGATTGGAGAATAAACTGCCTGGTTATTGGAGTGAATACAATAAAACTGAGTTTTATAAATCTACAAACCATTGTACTCATGTTTAGATCCACAGTTAGAAAAGTGTTTATTACCATAAGGATGTTATAGAAGATCTCGTTGTTGGGTGCCGTCGAGTCGATTCCTACTTAGAGTGACCTCATGTGACAGAGTAGAACTGCTCCATAGGATTTTCTAGGCTGTGATCTTTATGGGAGCACATCTTTCTCTCGCAGGTGAGTTTGAACTGCCAAACCTTCAGTTAGCAGCTGAGGCCTTAACTGTTTGTAAATTGTACAATTCACATATGTCATGACTTGGAAGAATGTCCTGAAATGCTTATCCTCTTGGTGGTAGACATAACGCTCAAAGATGTAGTACAAAGTTAACTGGACTTAGAAGACCTAGGATTTTAAAATTATAATCATTGGTTTATTGTGAGGATTAAGTAGTACTTATCAAATTATGTACTGAAGTGCCCAAAACAGAGAATACTGAAGAACTGCTTTAAACAAAATTGAATTATTCGGTAAATAAAAAAAAAAAAAAACAGCCCCTGTATATGATGAAATAACTTAAGTGATATTAAAAGAAACCTTTGCCATGTAGTCAAGTCTGACTCAATAGTGACCCTATAGGACATAGTAGAACTCCTCCATAGGGGTTCCGAGGCTGTAATCTTTATGGAAGCGGATTGCCACATCTTCCTCCCATGAAGCGGCTGGTGGGTTCATGCTACCAACCTTTTGGGTAATGATGAATTAAAAAGGAACCACCCTGATATACCTATTCTCCCCTTATTGTTCATATTTTTAATTAAATTAGAAAATTACTGCCACAAAGTTATCTGGATTTGAGTCAGCTTGACAGTTGGCAGGTATCATCTACTTGATGGCAACCCACTCGTCCCTATTTTATGAAATGTATATCACTTGTTTAATGAGCAATATATACTTTTAACTCATCAGGATTTTAAAAATCTACTGCATACGAGGACTGTGAGGTAGACTAATTTTGACTGGTCGCATTCCCTACTCTTTACAGAAAGTTCTAATAAACCGTAATAAATTCTGTTAGACTGTCACAGCATATCCAGTTTATTATGTTCAAAACTGAACCTGGTACCTCCTCCTCCAATTTTCCTGAAGTCTTCCCCGTCTCAGCTAAGTAGCATCTCTGTCTGTTGGGCTGCTTAGGCTAGAAACCTTGGAGTCATCATTACTCTCCTTTTTCTTCAGCTATGCTTCCAGTGTGCCAGAAAATCTTGTTTGTTTTGTCTTCAAAATATATCCGAAATTTCTTCCCCTCTGAACACTTCTGTTGCTTCTATCCTGATCTTAGCCACCCTCATCTTTAACCTGAATTGTTGCACTAGCCTCCCAACTGGTTTCTCCTGCTTTTTGCCTCGTCAATATCTTCCTCAACAAAGCATCCAAGGTCAGCCTGTTCTTCCTCTGCTCAGATGGAGATCTTCTTTAGCTCAAGACCTGGGCTAAAAAAGCTCAAGACCTACACGTTCTATGCTGCCCCTAAGAACGTGCACACGTAGACAATCTCCTTCCTACTGCTCTCTCTTGCGATCACCGTGTTCTAGCCACACTGGTTTCCTAGCTATATTACTGAAACATGTTCCTGTTTCAGTGCCCTTGGCCCTACCATTTATTCCTTCTATGTGCAGTCCTCCCTTTCACCACCTCCCTCATATCTTCACTCAGATATCACCTCTATGAGGGCTTATTTAAAATTTTGCCCCAGCCCCTGTCTTTCCAATTCTTTCCTGCTCTGATTTTCTCCATAGTATTTATGACCATCTAACATTTTAATTACAGTTTAAGTCCTATGGAGGCAAAGATTTTTGTCTAGTTTTGAACACTGATACATCTCCAGTGCTTAAAAAAGGACTAACATAACTGTAGATGTTCAAGTCACTGTCAAACTAATGAATTTAAGAGAAAGGAGTATACTTGAAGGCATGAATTAAAGCCTCAGATTGAATCATCATTCACAAAATCAGAATAAAAATGAGAGTGGAAACTTTTTTTTTTAACTTAAAACATTTCTCGGACATTAAATTAAAAATTCTTGGGAAAAGAATTTATAGTATTTTGATTTTAGAATTGCAGCATTAGCGGTAACTATTTACCAAATTGTGCCTTCTGAGTCAATAAGCATTTATGCCACCTGTGGCAGACATTGTTTTCTGTGCTTTGCAATATCTCTTTGAAGCGTTACTGTTGCAGCTCTATCCTGGTATTGTTGCCACAGAAGTTATGACTTATCAGAAGTTACACATCTAGTAAATTTCTAATTGTGTGACCTGATTCCACATCCACGGCTTGATTGGCACATTCTTTATCACTCATAACCTCATAATCTTTTTAAAAAAAAAAAAAATCACAGTTTTATTTTAAAGAATAAATGAACTCACCTAAGCAGCTAAGCAAAAGGAGAAAGACGGTGATAAGGAGAGACTCAGTTCACCTGTAAACATATTTATAAATATATACCAAAAAAGTAGATGTAAATTTGAGTCAGGCTTTTTAGCATTACTTACTTGGTACCTTCTCAAATCCGAGGAAGGAAAGAAGCTTCTGTTGATTAGCTTGTTTTGAATAAATACATAGTGTTGATGAGCTTACTTACTTTACTACTATTTTTCCTTCCCTAACATCCTTTATTCAGCCCTTTTGAACCACTTGTTCTTGCACTTGCCTCTCCCCTTTTCCCACCTTTCTAGCTTTGGGGTCCTAGGGAGGTGACAGCAGTATGTGTGTTTGTTTCAAGTTTGCTAATGCTAATCCATTTGAAAAAGGATAGTTTGTGTGTGTATGTATGCATGTGTATATTTATATTTAAGTTACACCTTTCCATACTGAGCCATCTAGAATTCTTGAGAAAAAGAAATGCACTATTGTCCCTGGTTGAACCGAGGATTTTTGCTACTCTGAGAGCACCATCATCAGGCACTTTGATGATACCCATTGCTGTTGAGTTGATTCTGACTCATAGTGACCCTATAGGACGGGGTAGAACTGCCCCATAGGGTTTCCAAAGAATGGCTGGTGGATTCAAACTGAACTCTTAAACATTGCGCCACCAGGGCTCCACTTTGATGATAAGAAGCTTATATTAATGTTTCTGAAAATTAGGATATATGTTTCAAAAAGAGAGCTTACTTTTGGAGTTCCCCCCCAAGTAAAATTAGCTGTTCCATCTTTTAGAATTGCTAGGTCATAAGTGTCTTTTGGATTGTTTTTATTAGGTGCCATTGAGTTGGTTCTGACTCATAGTGACCCTGTGTACAACAGAACGAAGCACTGCCTAGTCCTGCGCCATCTTCACAATTGTTGCCATGTGTTTGAGCCCATTGTTGCAGTCGCTGTGTCAGTCCATCTTGTTGACAGTCTTCCTCTTTTTTGCTGCCTCTCTACTTTACCAAGCGTGATGACTTTCTTCAGGGACTGGTCCCTCCCGATAACATGTCTGCCTTAGTTTATTGCGGCTATAACACAAATACCACAGGAGGATGGTTTTTTGTTTTTTTTTTTTTTTTAATAATTTTTATAGGTGGATGGTTTTAACAAACAGAAATTTATTCTCTCACTGTTTAGGAGACTAGAAGTCCAAATTCAGGGCACTAGCTCTGGGGGAGGTTTTGTCATCAGTCTTCCCCTGCTCTAGGAGCTTCTGACTACAGGGACCCCCGGGTCCAAAGGATGCACTCTGCACCTGGCTCTTCTTTCTTGTTGGTAATAAGGTCCCCCTCTCTCTCCACTCGCTTCTTTTATGTCTTAAAAGAGATTGAAGATACAACATAACCCTGAACATTGTGTCCCGCCTCATTAACATAACGGCCTCTAATCCTGCCTCATTAACATAGAGGTTGGGATTTACGACACATAGGAAAATTAACATCAGATCAGAAAATGAAGGACAACCACACAATACTGGAAATCATGGCCTAGCCAAATTAACATACATTTTGGGGGACATAATTCAATCTGTAAAAGTGTCAAAACTATGTAAGATGAAGTCTCACCATCCTCCCTTCTAAGTACCTATAGTTTCGTAGTCCTAGGTCCTTGACCTCCTTGCTACCCTCAGTGTTTAAATGAGAAAGGACAAGGAAAAAGAAGACTGAAGAAGAATTGACATATTTGAATTATGTATTGGCAAAGAATATTGAACATACTGTGGACTGCCAGAAGAATGAGCAGATCTGTCTTGGAGAAAGTATGCCCACAATGCTCCTTAGAAGCAAGGATGGCGAGACTTTCCCACCTACTTCAGACGTGTTATCAGGAGGGATCAATCCCTGGAGAAGGTTTTCATGCTTGGTAGAGGGTCAGTGAAAAAAAGGAAGACCCTCAATGAGATGGATTGACACAGTGGCTGTATTAGTTGGCTCAAACATACCTACTTTTGTCAAGATTGCACAGGATGGGGCAACATTTCGTTCTGTTACACACAGGGTCTCCATCAGTTGGAACTGAAGGCACCTAACAACAACATCAAGGTGGGAGTCAAAATAGTTCATAATTCTAGAAAAGAGTCTTTGAAAATTACTCAAAACCAGGTTCAGCTCTAAAGATTTGAAATATTAATTAGCATTGGCAAAACTAGAGTTGAAATTCCTAGAATATTGAGATTTCATACTTTTGATAGTAAGCCAAAAACCAAACAAGTTGACATTGAGTCGACTCCAACTCAGGCAACCCATGTGTGTCAGAGTAGAACTGTGCGCCTTTCAGAAGTTGATTGCCAGGTCTTTCTTCTGAGATTCCTCTGGGCGGATTTGCGTCACCAACCTTTCGATTAATAGCTGAGTGCTTCACTGATTGCATTTTGTAATTAATATAACAAGATAGTTTCCAAATGACAAAACTTGTTTAAATTTTTTTCAATTAAAAGATATGTAGATGCGCATCAGAATTTCTGATGGACGTTCCTATTATAATTCAGTATTTGACCGTTAATGCTTTTAAAATGAATTACAATACACCCAAAAAACCAAACGCATTGTTTCGAGTTGATTCAGAGTCATAGCGACCCTATCCATAGGAGAGAGTAGAACTGCCCCCATAGTGTTTCCAAGGCTGTAAATTGTTACGGAAGCAGACTGCCATAGCTTTCTCCTGTGAAGCAGCTGGTGGGTTCAGTCCATTAGTTAGCAGTCAAGCACTTAACCACACACTGTGCCATCAGGGCTCCTTCAAAATGAGTTATACAGAAGAGTTATATTGTTATTGTTGAAGATACTTAAAAAAAAAAAAAAAAATGACCATTTAATTTCTTAACTGTCATAGTTTTGAACCCTCAAGTATAGTAATAGTAGTGCTCTAAGATTTTGTTTCTTTTGGCAGTTAAAAAAAAAATGGTGTTAAATCGGTTTCTTGTTGGATTCATCTAATTTATTATCAGACATTGGCGTAGTAGTTCAGTTTGTCAGTTCTGTAGTTAGTTTTGGAATGCACTGTGAATGGATCTTGTAGTTGCTTGGGAGTCTCCTGTTTAATTTTTTCCTAGTGCTTTTTGTTACTCCTTCAGTTTAATCATGCTTTGAAGCATTGTAGAGGGCTGTGCATCTGCTTTTCTATGTTTATCATCACTGATAACCTGACTGAGTAGCTTCACTTCCTTCAGCTGATAGATGGTTTCTCTTCCCATGAGGAGAAGACTGGTTATCAGTCCATGAAACAGGATCAAATTGGGAAAACTTGGCATTGCACCCTGTTAAGGAAAATACCTCTCGTGCTCATTTTTTTTTTATCACCTAAAACCTAGATTACTAATTGCTAGCTATTCAAGCCAACCTTAAAAGATCTTCAAATGTATAACTTGATGGAAGTACTGGATTTCATTTGTTGGAATCAAGTGGAGTTTCTAATTTCGGTGACGATGATTCTGATCCTTTTTGGTAGCTATTTAGTAAATGTGTAGTCTCTTGCTAAAACATAGTTAAAAACAGTTTTATACATTGATTGTGTTTAAGAAGCATTTATAAAATTATTGCTGTATCAGCCAGGTTGAAAAATAAACTGTGTTGGACTTGATTTCTTCTGGGAGATAGATTGTTGTAGCCATATAAGGATGGGTTTTAGAATTAGACAGATGGAAGATTGAATATATCCCACCACTTTCAGTCCCTTATGTCTGATGTTGGGCAGGTTACTTTAATCTCTCTGTGCCTCAGTCTCCTCACCTGTAAAAGGAGACAACCAGTCTTAATGGATAGTAGATGAGAATGAAGTCAAATAATGTAAACTGCTTAGCATGGCTGTCAGCATGCTGTCAGTTTAGCTCCAGCACCATTGCCTTCCTCCAGTAATCTCAGATTATGGTAGAAAGTATGCTGGAATTTCAGCTAGAAAATCTAGATTTGAGTTCTAGTTTTTTTTTTTTTTTTTACTCTGTTTTCTTAGGTAAGTCATGACCATAGAGTCTGTTTTCTCATCTGTAAAATGGGTTCTAAAAATTGAATGAAGTTATGAGAACATACTTCAACCCTAGGCTTTAGATAAACTGATGAAAGGAAGTAGTGACATCTAAAGATTGAAAAATGTATTTATATCTTGCGTCATTTCCCAGTGGTTAACATTATTGTTTCTGTGCAAGGGTAGAGCTGTGCTTCAAGAGTGTTAACCTGATAGTTGTGTGAAGGTTACATTTGCTTGGAGGAGCAGAGTCTAGGAAGCTATGTGAATGTCCTTGTAGGAGGTGCTGCACGTATATAGAGCCATTAGTGGTTTTAAGCAGGAATGGGGAAGGGGGCAGGATGTTGCACTAACTGGTCAAATGATCAGTTAAGAAAGATGATTGTGGCTGCAGGGATTCTGTTGGTCTAGGGTCCTTGTTTCTGTTCTTCATTTCTTTCCATCTACTCTGGTAGAGCTCTTTCCTAGATACACTTCTGCCACTGTTATCAGCTTTCTGAATAGTGATCTGTATTTTATAATCTGCATTCCCTATTGTTGTTGTTAGTTGCCATTGAGTTGATTCCAACTCATGGTGACCCCTTGTGTTGCTGAGTAAAACTGCTGTCTAGAGTTTTCTTGGTTGTCATCTTAATGGAAGCAGATCACCAGGCCTGTTTTCCACGGTACCGCTGGGTGAGTTTGTTTAAACCTCCAACCTTTAGGTTAGCAATCAAGTGCAAACCATTTATACCACCTAGGGACCCTGGATTCCACGTAAGCTGTAATAAACCCACATCTCAGAAGTATATGTTCTCACAATGAACTTGAAAAAGTTTTCATCAGTTGATTCTACCCTGTGAAATAGGAAATTGTTTCCACTTTCTCCGCAGCACATGCTCTTTTTTAGCCCTAAACTGGGAAACTTCCATTCCTTGCCTGTTGGCCTTTATGTGAGCTGTTCCACATACCTGGAGTATAGCAGAACCTTTCCCATCTGCTTTCTTTTCTTGAAAATCCTTTTTATGACTAACTTTTTTTTAATTAAAAGTTTCCTAATCACTTACTCTAAAGTACTTTTAATTGTTTTATGCCAGTAAATGTGTGTGTATCTCTTGATAAGTTATCAGTTCCTTTTACTTTCTTTCTGTAGCTTAAATATTCTTTATTGTAATTACATAGTATCAAACTTGAAACAAAAGCACTGTAAATTCTTCGTAGATTTTAAATGATATATGTGTACATAGGTATACCTAACGTATCATTTTAATAATTAAATATTTTTTATGTTTTTATGTAAGAAAGGTGAAATAGGGTGAGGAGGGAAGGACAGATAGATACCTGGCAAGGCAATCACAGAGAGGCAGTAAAACTTGGTTATATGCACACTGTATACTTTAGCAACTGAAGCTCTTTTCACTTTAATGGCTTTCCTGGAATGAAAATGATTTAGTAACATTAACACCAGGAGGAGCGTTGTTGGAAGGAACCCCTGCCGTAATCCGCTTTTATACAGGTGTGTTGGTGATTCCCAGCTCTCATTTAACAGAGTAGGATGTAGTTGGTCGTTTGGATACTGACCTGATACCTACCAAGTGTTCAGACCCTTTTGTAACTTATTTTCATTCTTCGAAAAGAAAGCTGAAGAAATAGGTGGGGCAAAGAGATTTGTGAGGTTTCTAAAGTAAGATCTCCGTAAAGCAAGGGCTGTCACTGACCATTAAGCATGTACTCCGTCCCATTCATACAAGAGTTCACATTGAAAACGACTGTGTTACATAGTAGTAGCTTCAGCTTGTTTTTTTTTTTTTTTTGGTCATGGCAGCAGTTAACACAGTGCACCAGTAGTTTAACATACCAACACTTAAGACCTATTTTTTGTTTTTGTTTTTTAAGTTATTGAAATTATGAGACTATCATTCAAATGGAAGCATTATAGTTCTTCGGAGCCATTATGATCTCAAAAGGAGAATGATACAGATACACTGGCTGAGGTGTTTTGAGGTGCATCGAAGTGTTCGAAACTGTGGCTTACCTTAACATGTTCTTGAAGTACCATGGCGTGGATTAAAAGGTATGCTTTAGAAATATCCTAATGACCCCCAAGGTCATGGATAGAATGAACAGCTACAATTCTACAATTACTGCATTTTTTAAGACACTATAATATTTAGACTGCAAATGTGGTTATTGACTTATGGCAATATTGTTTTATGTATATATGCACACACACAGATACACCACAAGCTTTATAATTAAATCTTTTCATTTTTTCTTTTTGAGATGTGGTTATAGAAGGCACCTGAGTAGATATATTCCTTAGGTTTTAATATTTTCTTTAGATTTTTTATTGGGATTATAATTTAACCAAATAGTTTAGGGGTTATTCATGTGTTAGTCTGTAATTATCTTTCTGGGTTACGTCATGGACTAGTTTCTCTGCAGTGCTATCATTTGATGGTAGTCTGAACAGGAAACAGCTAGATAAATTCTTCAGTTGGGGTATTAATTTGACTGAACACAATAATAATTTGGGCCATTTATAGTTTGTTCTTGTTTTTATTTTTTTACAAAAAAGTTTTCACTGAGAGGAAAATGAGTGATTCCTTATTAATACCATGCTGGTGGTCTATTCACCAATGTATATGTGTGCAGTTAATCATTCATGTGTTTGTGGCATATAGTCCTGTTATTTGTGTTTTTTTTTTTTTTTAGTAATGGTAATTCCAGGCTTTATAATACCTACTTAGCCATCAAAAATCTGTAAGGTTTTTGTGTTCCTAAAACTTAATTTGAGTGATGTAGTCAAAACCATTTTGTAATAATTTGAAACCTTGAAAACCTCCAAATTTTGTACTCTGTGCTCACTACTAAATACTTCTAAGAGTATAGAAGGGAAACAACTCAAGGAAAATGCTGAGTTTATTTATGTTGCATCAGGCTTCAAATTCTGTATCTTTTAGGTAATTAAAGAAAATATGTTGAGAAGGGAGAGTTTAAATAATGGATAGATAATTTAATAGAAGGACCCTTGTGGCATGTCAACAGTTAAATCCTTAATGAAATTTAGTTATTAAATGTAAGAAAAAACTGCTTTATATTAAATTCAAGTCCATAATGACAGTAGTCTATTCAAGTTTCAGGGTAAATTCAGCTGCTTATTTCCCAAGGCAATCAGCTCAACCAGGTATTTTATGTCCAATGACACCTGCCCCCTAGAAGATCCTTGAAATAATGGATTAGAAATGGTGGTTGATTCCTATACTGTCTACAGAATATACTTCTCTATAATACTTGCTACTTCAACTTTGAAGTTTCTTTCTGGGGTAGCCCTTGATCATCTGTCTGTTTTGTTTTAAGTTTACAAAGTATTCAAAGTACAGCAGGAGTTGAAGAACTCATGTTCCGTTTGGAACAGTTTATAGCTTAGTAGTTAAGACTCTGGGGTCAACTAACCTGTGTTTCAAATTGAACATTCTTTCACCTTGACAGGCTGTAAGAATGACAGGGTGGGGGCGGGAAGGGGGAAAATGATACATAAAAATACATTTATATATTAAAATATAAAGTACGTAATTATTTTGTAACTACTACATAAAACTCACTGCTGTTGAGTCAATTCTGACTCATAGTGACCCTACAGGACAGAGTAGAACTGCCCTATAGGGTTTCCAGGACTTAATCTGAAAAGCTGAACTATATGAAAAAGAATGCAGCATCAGGATTGGTGGAAGACTTGTAAACAACCTGCAGTATGCAGAAGACATAACCTTGCTTGCTGAAAATGAGGAGGACTTGAAGCACTTACCGATGAAGTTTAAAGACTCCAGCCTTCAGTATGAATTAAAAAACCCGTTGCCATCGAGTTGATTCCAACTCACTCATAGTGACTCTATAAGACAAGAGTAGAACTACCCCAAAGAGTTTCCAAGGAGTGCCTGGTGGATTCGAACCGCAGACATTTTGGTTAGCAGCCATAGCACTTAACCACTACACCACCAGGGTTTCCTCAGTATGGATTACACCTCAGTATAGAGAAAACAAAAATGCTCACAGCTGGACCAGTAAGCAACATCGTGGTAAATGGAGAAAAAGATCGAAGTTGTCAATGATTTCATTTTACTTGCATCCACAATCAATGCCCATGGAAGCAACAGTCAAGAAATCAAGTGATGTATTGCATTGGGCAAATCTGCTGCAAAAACTTCTTGTAAAGTGTTAAAAAAACAATCCCACTTTGAGGACTAAGGCACACCTGACCCAAGCCATGGTATTTTCAGTTGTCTCATATGCATACCAAAGCTGGACAGTGAATAAGGAAGACCAGAGAAGAATTGATGCCTTGGAATTATGGTGTTGGGAAAGAATATTGAATGTACATACCATGGACTGCCAGAAGAACAAACAAATCTGTCTTGGAAGAAGTACAGCCAGAGTGCTCATTAGAAATGAGGATGGTGAGGTTTTAAGTATTCTGGCCATGTTATCAGAAGGAACCAGTCCCTGGAGAAGAACATCATTCTTGGTAAAGTAGAAGGGTCAGTGAAAAAGAGGAAGACCCTTAGTAACATGGATTGAACAGTGGCTGCATCAGTGGGCTCAAGCATAGCAATGAAGACGGTGTAGGACCAGGCAATGTTTCATTCTTTTGTACCTGGAAATGCTGAGTTACTACTGACTGCATAGCCCCTAACAACAACCATCTCTATGGAAGCAGACTACCACATCTTTCTCCTGTGGCAGATGGATTTGAACTGCCAGCCTTTCGGTTAGCAGCTGAGCACTTTAGCCACTATGCCACCAGGGCTCCCTTATAAGTACTATGTAAAAATGTAGTATAAATAATATATAAAAATAATTATACACACACTTAGTGCAGGGCTGGGCATATAGGAAGCCAGTGTTAGATTGACAGTGGTGATGATTATTAAATGTAAGAAATCAGGACTCTTTTGGGGGTGGGGGGGAGATGCTAGTATATTTCCTCTTATCCTGGGTCTTAACACCTTCTCTTACTCTTCTTCCTAGAGTTAAATAAGCAATCACTATTTGATTCATGTTTTTAGTTCTTTGGGATTTTCCTCATCAGTGGAAGAAGGCCCTGGGTGGTGCAAACGGTTAATGCGCTTGGCTGCTTACCGAAAGGTTCGAGAGCACTCCGAGGTAGCTAGGAAGAAAGCCTAGGCGTCCTACTTCTAAAAAATCAGTCACTGGAAACCTTATGGAACACAGCTGTACTCTGACAGTTCTCCATGAGTTGGAATTGTCTCAAGGGCACTTTTTAAAAAAGAGGCTGGTAATTGATCTATGGACCTCTTATCCTGTTAGATTAATTTTTGTTTTCTAAAGTTGTGTTTTGGAAATTGGAGTTATCAGTCCTTATTAGTGGGTCCAGAAATCAGTTTAGTGGGTTCTAAGCAGCATTAAAACATGCATTAATATAGAAAATAAATAAATTACAATGTATTGTATCAATAGTAGTTATTCAATTTTATCTAATAGAAACATTATTTTATAAAACTTTTTTCAATTTTAAAAAAGTAAACACTGAAATAAACATATAAACAAATAAACATACGTGTATTGGTTGATACTAATTTTGTTCTACTTAACGTATGTCTCTCGTAGTGACAGATGTCCCTAAAAAGTGAAACCAGTTTTATATTGCTTTCTCTTGCTGAGAAGCGACCAGGATAAGCTATTGTCTGTGGATTCTATTGGTATCGCCATTACCTTCAAGGGTCCCCTACTATCCTTTTTGTTTGGAGTAAAGGTTATTACAGGAGAATATGTAGGAAGGAAAAAGAGAATAGAACATAGCAGCAGCAGCAGCAGCAGTAGCTTTTGAATGGCATTAGCCAAGGCTCTTTTATCAGGTAGGTTGATCTAGTATGCTGTTGTCTCTTGGTGTACATGGTGTTTATCAACTCCTAGATCAGTGGTTTTAAACTGCCATTGCCAGCCCATCCTGGGTTCAGTTTAATAAGTTGCTTTCTCCCTCTTCCCCCTTTTAAAAAAAATTAAATAAAATAGGAAAAAAAAAATGACTTGAATGTATTTTACAATGCAAGTTTCTAAAACTTTGTTTCAGTGATATGTTGATATATATTTGTACTGGACAGCACTGTAAAATGTTTTTCTTACTGTGAATTGTCATACAAAAAAGTTGGCTAATTACTCTCTTAGATATTTATAAGGACAGAAGTTCTATTAATGATCAACTGAGAAACCTTGTGAAACCCGGTCATATAAAACCGTATGGCCAAAGTGACCTCAGCCACAGAAGCTTTCAGACAGTACTATGAGATCAATAGTCTTCTCTCTGATGGTAGGGAACAATTAATTATCTCTGAAACTTTGTGTTTTGTTATGTTATTTTATGAATGTATATGTGTTTTGTTTGTCCTGACAAGTATTTAAAGGTTCAGAAAAGTAAAACCTCTACAATATTTCCTAGTTGTAGAGGAATTTACTCTTTAATTTACATTGATGAAAGTGACCTATTCAGTTAAAAAAAACAAAAACCTGATGGTACACCCTAAAACCCACGAAATTCATTTTCCCATTCTTTATACGTTAGGACCTTTTCAGGTAATAGGTGTTTCTTTAATTCAGAAGGTAAATGTAAACTTTAATGTTGAAAAAATTAAGAATAAATCAGATATATTTAGTATATTTAAGATAGTCGAATGTTAAAGCTTCTGTTTTTGTGAGGATTTCAATAACATTTAAAATTTTATTTTTCTTGAATTAGTGGCTGCACCTGCCACAATTTCCTCAATAGTAGATATATGCTCTATAGGTTGATTAAGGATGATCACAGTTTCTGGTGAATATTTTAAAATATACAAGGCTTCAAAGTAGGACGGTAGATTGTGTCTAAAATACAGCTTCCTCCTCCCTAGAAAACAATAACGGGATGAAGACTTCTGGTAAATTGTTTCATAGCAATGGAATTTGTACATTAGTTTTCTACACTTGGGAGTAGAAAAATGGAAGAATTCTTTGCCAAAAGAAGAGGGTAAAAGATAAACATAGTTGATATTTTTATGCCAGTTCTTTAGAAATCGAGCTAAACTTGCATAGTTCCTGGTCTGAATTGAATATGATCCTTAGAAATTACGTTTTGAAATTATAGTAAAGAAAGTAGTAACTGAACTAAGCAGTGGGCTAACTACCCAGATGGTGGATGCTCATCTTTGTGCTTATGTGTGCAGGCATATGTTGTCAAAGGTAGAAGCAGTGAATGAGAGCCTGTTAATTCTGAGGATGGGAGAGCTGAATTCCTTTTTTCTGTTACTGTGTTTACCAAAAATTCTCCCAGCCCTGGCTGCCCCTTGTCACATCTCAGATTATCCTACTCTTCAATAGCATTGCTTGGCTTTTCGTCATAGGAGGCTTGATTCTTTTTTCCCCTCAGTCAGATTTACTAGCTTCCAACCTCTCCGCTTTTCACCTCATGGCAGTTATCCTGTGGAGAGCGGAAGGTTTCATTCTGATACTTTGTGGCATTTGTTTCTTCAAAGCTGTGTCCCTTTTCTTTGGTTATCATTATACATGATAGCAACTTGTCTTCTTTTTTTTTCGATAAGTTTGTCTCCTAGAGCATAGTTTTTTTTTTTAAGTGTGTTTGCCTGTGTATTTATTTTTTCAATATATTTTATTATGTTTTAGATGAAAGTTTACACAGGAAATTAGGTTCCCCTTTAAAAATTTTTATACAGATGGTTTCATGCCATTGGTTACAGTTTTTATAATGTGTCAGAATTCTTATTACCAGTCTGTTCTTTTTCCATTGATAATAGCTTCCTTTCCCCTCCTTGCCAACTGCCATGGACTGATTTGCGTCCTCCAAAAATATGCATATCAATTTTGCTAGGCCATGAGTCCCGGTATTGTGTGATTATCCACCATCTTGTCATCTGATGTGATTTCCCTGTGTGTTGTAAATTCTGTCTCTGTGACGTTGATGAGATAGGATTAGTGGCAGTTATGTTCATGAGGCAAGACTCAATCTACAAGATTGGATTGTGTTTTGAGATATAAAAGAGAGAAGAGCAGAGAGACGGGGGGACCTCATATCACCAAGAAAATAGCGATGGGAGCAGAGCACGTCCTTTGGACTCAGGGTACCTATGCCTGAGAAGCTCATAGAGCAGGGGAAGATTGATGACAAGGACCTTCATCCAGAGTCAACAGAGAGAGAAAACCTTCCCTGGAATTGGTTCCTGGCCAGACTCCTAGCCTCCTAAACTGTGAGAGAATAAATTTCTGTTTGTTAAAGTCATCCACTTTGTGGTATTTCTGTTACAGCAGCACTAGGTAACTAAGACACCAGCTCATCTTTGCCTTTTGGTAACTGTTGACTGTTTAGTCTTATAGAGTTAATTGTTTAAGGGAGCACAGTACTCACAGGTGATATTGTTTATCAGTCAAGCTGTTGTTTGACTGAAGGGTGACCTGTAGAAATAGCTTCAATTCCAAGTTGAAAGGGTGTCTTAGGGTAATAGTCTTGGGAGTTCCTCTAGCCTCTGTTATGTATTGGTTCAGTAAATCTGGCCTTTTTTAGGAATATGAGTTTTGTTCTACTTTTTTCTTCCATTCTATCTAAGACTTTCTGTGTGTCCCAGGTCAGAACAGTTTTGGTAGTGGTAGCTGGGTACCATCTAGTTCTGGTCTCAGGTTTGAAGAAGTTGTGGTAGTGTGGGCTTTTAGACCTATGGACTAGTTTCTTCTTTGAGCCTTTGATTTTCTCCATTCTCTTTTGCTCCATAGGAGTAGAGACCTATAGTTGTATCTTAGATGGCCGCTCACAAGCTTTTAAGACCCCAGGTGCTACTCACCAAATGTGGATATAGATCACTATCTTTGTGACCTGTTATGCAGTTGACTAAATTGCCTCCAGAGACTATGGTCCCAAGCCTTTTGACCCAATAAGCCAATCCCACAAGTTGTTTGGATATGTCTAGGAAGCCTCTGTAACTATGTCCCTGGAGTATAATTTTAAAAGGACCCCTAATGGTGCAGTGGTTAAGGGCTCAGCTGCTATCTGAAGGCTTGACGGTTCAAACCCACTAGCTGCTACATCAGAGAAAGACGTGGCATTTTGGTTCCATAAAGATTTACAGCCTTGGAAACCCTATGGGGGAAGTTCTGCTCTGTCCTACAGGGTCGCTATGAGTCGGTGTTGACTCAACAGCAACAGGCTTTTGGGTTTGGTTATAGTTTAAGGAGCCCTGCTGGTACACACTGTAAGTGCTCTGCTGCTAACTGAAAGATTGGTTTCAAACCCACCTAGCCATTCTCTGGGATAAAGACCCAGCGATCTTCTTCTGTAAAGATTACAGCCAGGAAAACCCTATGAAGCAGTAGTATTCTGTCATGTGGGGTTGCTATGAGTTGGAATCAACATCACCTCATAGGAACAACAACCCCCAAAAAAAAAAAAAAACCCAAACCCGTTGCGGTCGAGTCGATTCTGACTCATAGCGACCCTATGGGACAGCATAGAACTGCCTTACAGGGTTTCCAAGGAGTGGCTGGTGAATTCGAACTGCTGACCCTTTGGTTAACAGCCAAGCCCTTAACCACTGAGCCACCAGGGCTCCTGCAACAACAATAGTATAGTTTAATTCATTTGGACCAGAGGTGGCATCCCTACCTCACATAAGGGATTAGAAGAAAGAGCATGGCTTAGTTACTGTTTTAATTATTAGGTATGATTCCAGTATACTTTTGGTTGTTAAAAAGAAATCAGAATTATCCTCCAAGAATGAAAATTAGCCACTTTGAGACTATTTTGAAAAGATGTTTTAGATTCTGTCCTTTGCTGAAAGTTGTGTGTTGAAGTCTTCTGCTGTTATTGTGGAGCTATTTCTCTTTTCAATTCTGTTAGAGTTTGTTTTATGTATTTTGGAGCCCTGTCTTTGGATACATAAATATTTATTTTGGTTATGTCCTCCTGGTGTTTTGACCCTTTAATCATTATATAGTATCCTTCCTTATTCTTTGTGGTGGATTTAGCTTTAAAGGCTATTTTGTCAGAAATCAATATTGTCACTCCTGGTTTTTTTTTTATTGTTGTTTGCTTGATATACTTTTTCCATCCTTTGAGTTTTAGTTTCTGTCTCTAAGTCTAGGGTGTGTCTCTTACAGGCAGCATATAGATGGATCATGTTTTTCAATCCATTCTGCCACTCTCTGTCTCTTTACTGGTACATTTACACTCAGCGTAATTATTGATAGGTATGAGTTTAGTGCCTGTCATTTCTATATATCTTTTTTTGTGTTGTTGAAAGTTTCTTTCTTCTACTTAATTTTCTGTGCTCAGTCGTTTTTCTTTATGTAATACCTTTTCATCGTTTTCATTGTTGATTTAGCATTTGCTGAGTCTTTGTTTTTCTTGTTTTTTTTATTTTCATGTGTAGGATTGTTGGTTTCCTTTTTGGTTACCTTAATATTTACCTGTAGTTTTCTAAGTTTGAACCAATCTTTTGTTTCTTGATATTGCCTTGACTTCCTCTCCATGTGATAGATCTATGACTACATTATTTAGTCCCTGTTTTTTGTTTTAATGTTGTCTTTTTCATACTAACATCTCTGTTTCCCTATTTTCAGTGTTTTAGCTTTGATTTATTTTTGTGACTTCCTTATCTGGATTGATATCTGGTTGCTCTGTCCTGTGTTATAGTCTTGAGTTGTTCTCTGACGTTATTGATTTTCTAACCTGAGTACTTCCTTTAGTATTTCTTGTAATTTTGGTTTGGTTTTTGCAAGTTCCCATAACTTCTGTTTTATCTGGAAATGCCCTAATTTTGTCATCATATTTGAGAGACAGTTTTGCTGGATATATGATTCTTGGTTGGCATTTTTTTTCCTTCAAGGCTTTATATGTCATCCCTTTTGCCTTCTTGCCTGCATGATTTCTGCTGAGTAGTCCAAGCTTAGTCTTATTGACTCTCCTTTGTAGGTGACTTTTCATTTGTCCCTAGCTGCTCTTAAAATTCTCTCCTTATCTTTGATTTTGGCAAGTTTGACTATAATATATCTTAGTGACTTTCTTTTGGGATCTGCCTTGTGTGGGATTCAGTGAGCATCTTGGATAGATATCTTCTGATCTTTCACAATATCAGGGAAGTTTTCTGCCAACAAATCTTCAACAATTTCTGTATTTTCTGTTATCCTCCTTGTTCTGGTACTCAAATCACTCGTAGGTTATTCCTGGTACTCAAATCACTCGTAGGTTATTTCTGGTACTCAAATCACTCGTAGGTTATTCCTCTTGATAGAGACCCACATAATTCTTAGGGTTTCTTCATTTTTTAAGATTATTTCATCTGATTTTCCCTCAGATAAGTTGGTGTCAAGTGCCTTATCTTCAATCTCAATAATTCTGACTTCCGTTGCCTCAGTACTGCTCCTGTGACTTTCTTTTGAGTTGTCTAACTCTTGAAATTTTATTGTTAATCTTTGGATTCTGTTTGCTGTCTCTCTATGGATTCTTGCAGCCTATTAAATTTTTCATTACGTTCTTGAATACCCTTTTTAATTTCTTCAACTGCTTTATCTGTGTGATCCTTGGCTTGTTCTGTGTTTTGCCTGGTCTCCTTCCTGATCTCTTGAAGAACTCTGTATTTTAATCTTTTAAATTTTACCTCTGGTAATTCCAAGAAGTTACCTTCCTCCAGAAGGTTTTTTAATTCTTTGTTTTGATGGCTTACTGAAGCCATCATGGTCTGCCTCTTTATGTGATTTGTTATTGACTATTGTCTCTGAGCTATCAATAACTTATTATATTCATTTTATTTTTGCTTACTATGTCCTAGCTTCTTGTTTTGTTTTGATATACCTAAAGAGGCTAGTCTTGTGAGCTAGTTTGATTATTGGTGTCTTTGAAGCTCTCATGCCCTGTCTTCAGATGGCTAGAGCTGTTACCAGGCGTGTGAGCCCAGGAGTCCATGTACTTTTCTTGTGTGGACTCAGCTGACATGTCCAGGTCTTCGGTCACTGAGTGTGTGGTGCAGGGTCTCACCTACAGTCCTAGATGGATAGGGGTGATTGGAGTAGGCACAGGTATCTGGCTGCAGCAGGGGGTCATCTGCCAATCAAGGTTGGGGGCTGACTGCTGCCCCTGAGTGTCTGGGTGGAAGACGTGTCTGTGTTCCCTAGAATGCTTAGGTGAGTTTTGCAGCCAGACTGTGGGCACCCAATGCTGTTGGCTGTAAGGACTGGGAGTCACCAGTTATTCTTAGACTTCTGTCTTGGGTGGCTCAGTAGAGTAGGTTGAGCCACCAGTCCTCAGGCCCCTGATGTGGGTAGATTAAACCAAAACCAAACGCACTGCTGTTGAGTCGATTCCAACTCATAGCGATCTTATAGAACAGAGTAGAAGTGCCCCATAGAGTTTCCAAGGAGCCACCTGGTAGATTCAAACTGCTGACCTTTTGGATAGCAGCTGTAGCGCTTAACCACTATACCACTAGGGTTTCCGTGGGTAGGTTAGGACCCTGCTTGCTTAATGGGCAGGGTGGTGTCAAATGTCGCAAATCTGCCACTCCCCCTTACAGCTGATGCAGATGAAAATAGACTTCAGGTATATACCCTGTTATACTGTGTTAAGGAGCGTCTACGCTGTTGAAATGGGCCCACACAGGTCTATGCAGGTGTGAAAGGCATTCAAAGTCCATGTACCCCTTATGCCTGTGCTGAGGCAAAGGGGCTGTGCCTGCCCTGAGTTCCGGGCTTAGGGAAACTGGCAGATTATTTTTTCCTGTTTGTTAATTTATTTCTTCCCCAAAGCTGGGAGAATGGCTGAGGGCCTGTGATGGGTCCTACTTCTGGCCCAGGGAGAGCAGCAAATGCTGAAGCTGAAGCAGAGTGGGGAGAGGCAGGTGAGTGGGAGAGAGGTACTTCCCAAAAGGGTTTTTTTTTTCTTTTTGATCTGTGTGAAAGGTTAGATGTTGGCACTTACCTTTCACCAATTTAGCGCCCTTTTTTCGCTGGTTCTGGAGGCTTAAGCAGACTCTCAGCTGCTCAGCTTCTCCCAATGTGGAAAACGCGTCCCAAGTGCCACTGCCCGCCTCCCCCCTTGTGCGCCAGCCGGTCCGGCCTGCAGGGTGCCGGTGCCAGTGCTGGCCCGGTCAGGTCTGGCAACTCCTTGCCGCATCTGAACCGTCTCTCCCGCTCTCTCCCCCTGCTGCTGTTCAGTCTGATCCCTCAGGGCTCGTAGGTTATCCTATGTCATCAGTTCACTTGTTTTTTTGAGTCTTCTATATTAAGAGGGACCACAGGAAGCTGCTGACTACGCCGCCATCTGGGCCCTGCCCTAAGTTGTTTTAGATTCTGAAGATAAAAGTTTTTTAATGTTTTGAGCAAATGATAGTGTTGTTGGCATTAGGTACTTAAAAACAATACTATTATAGATATCTGTGGGAGCTGGGGAATCTATTTAAAGAATACTTGATAGCACCATCTTAAGATCCTAGCTTAAAAGTAGAATATGCCATGTCAGTAAATCCAGTGAAAATCAGGTGATCCGTTCCTTTTGGAAAAATGCAGCGAGGTCAGTTTATTTGGAGTACTAAACTGTTAGGTGATTGAGAGGAGAGTATGTAGATGAACAGGAACGATGTGCATGCATTCTTTTTCTGACATGCTACACGATTGCATAAATAGGAAATACAGGTTTCAGTACAGAGACCTAATCAGTGATGTAGCTGGGTCTTAACACTTTAGGGCCAGTGAGCTGTATGAGGCTGTTTGCTGATGGGTGACGGGAGCGGCAAGTAAGATAAGCCTTTCATGGACCACCATAAGCCATTGGGTACTGCTTTAACACTATCATGTCAACATAATATATTTAAAAATAATGACTGAAATAGTGGTCAGGGAGGATAATTGCCTCCTCATCCTGCTCCTCCCTCTAATTATTTGTTATAAAGAATCTTGGGGAGAAGCTGTTAGAGTGGGGAGGAGAATTATTGGGGTGGGGAACTTTGGAGAGAGAACCTTTTCAAAGCACTTGCTTTGACTGAGTGCTTTTGTTGATCATTATCATTACAATGGGCAGTGACAATGATAAGGCATATAGAAGTGCTGTGGTAGCAGCTGTATAGCTAGATTAATTAAATGTGCGTGAAATTTGGCTTTGTGAACTCATTTATTGTTGAAATTTCTGTGAAAAACTAAGTTGCGAGTGAGAAATTCTATCCCTGGGGCAGTAACATAAATTTATATAAAATGTGATTACATTCACATATGAAATAGATGCTGTTGTTTTCTCTGCATGGTGACAGTTTTCAATACGTGCTCTACCCCTCAACCTCCCCACCTCCCAACACCTTCAAAGTAAACAGATTTTATTTGTTTTGTTGACTCCTGTTAACTCTTATGCTATGACTAGTCATAGCAGGTACATAGTAAATTTTTGTTCAATAGATGAACCCAGTTTTTGATACTACTAGGTTTTTAAGACCTGTGCCTATCCAGTCATGGCGGAACAGGCCGTTCTCTTATTTACCAACCTCTTAACTTACAAATGGAGAGAATGACTGTATATACAAAAAAGTAATCTTATTTTTTGAATAATCTTAGTTTCTACAGTTTTGTCATCTCTGAGCTCTTTTGTGAGTTGAGGGTTGGTGAGTCTTAAAGGCAGAGAAAATCTGAGTGCGTAATAGCTAATACATAGAAGCTAATATTTAATGAGTACTGCCCCTACAGGAGAAACCCTGGTGGCATAGTGGTTAATAGCTATGGCTGCTAACCGAAAGGTCAGAAGTTCAAATCCATCAGGCGCTCCTTGGAAGCCCTATGGGGCAGTTCGACTCTGTCCTGTAGGTTCCCTGAGTTGAAATTGACTTGACGGCAGAGGGTTTTTGGTACTTACAGGGTTGCTGTGAGTCAGGACCGACTCAATGGCAAAAAGTTTTTCAACTTACAAGGTAGCCCTGGAGTCACAGTGCTTAGGAGCTTGGCTGTGAACCAGAAGGTCAGCAGTTCGGATTCGCCAGCTGTTCCTTGGAAACCCTACAGGGCAGTTCTACTGTGTCTTGTAGGGTTTCCAGGAGTCAGAATTGACTCAAGGACAGTGGGTTTGGTTTTCTTTTTGCGGGGGGAGTACTTAAAAGGTATTCCTCTCCAAATGCTTTACCCCAGTCTTCACAACTAGTCACCAGTGCTGGGCTGCTAACTGAAAGGTCAGTGGTTCAAACCCACCAGCCACTCTGCAGGAGATGTGGCAGTCAGCTTCCATGAAGATCACAGCCTTGGAAACCCTATCTGGCAGGTGTGCTCTATCCTGTAGGGTCGCTATGAGTCGGAATCAACTTGATGGCAATGGGTTTAGTTTTGTTTTCGGTTATTTTACAGATGTGGAGACAAAAGTTCTAGAATAACTGTGAAAAGGCTGTAGTGTAATATTTTTCTGTTAGGAAGACTTGAACTTTGGGGAGCAAAGCTTGGCAATAGTTTATATAATAACTTAACACATTTTTCTCACAATGGGTAGGTATCCAAGTGTGAGATTATTTATAGGGAAAGACTGATTGTGATCTATGCTCATATTCCGCAGAAGAAAAGCTCCGCTTTGAACTAAAACATTTCCATATTTGGGACTGACCACATTTGGTTTGTTAGGAGGTGGACAGTTGCCCTTTTATGGCCACTAGACACTCCATCGCTCTTTTGTCTCTCTTGTACTTGGTGACTTCGACACCCCTGCCTCCTTTCATTGCTCTCTTGGGCACTTGTGTTTGTTTCCCCTCTCTCTCTCCCCTTGTGTCTGTCTGTCTGTCTCTCTCTGAGAAATTTTACTCTACATTCTGCCTTTTTAGAATAATATGTAAACAGTGCTTTTGAGCCAGTGAACCAGGCAGGTTAAATGAGAGGTGAGCTGACAAATTCTGGTCGTTCAGGACTGTGCTATGAAATTAGCATAAAACATATGTCCTAGAAGGTTGTCCAGAAGTTATTAGGGCTGACCCAGAACAAGTGGTATTTCTCTTTCAGAATCAAGAATTTATTAAGTCTCAAGGCCAAACAATAAGGTTAATTCTTGAGGAATACTAGAACTAAGGCATTAAAAAATTAACAACTAGAATGACTCCCTTCACCCTTGATTTTTATTCCAAAGTTCAAATTTATATGTAGAATTCAGGATTTCATTTTTCAGTCTGAAACGTCCCTTCATACCCAGGAGCTGGGTATTTTAAAAGCAGTGTAGTTCCTGGGTGGCACAAACAGTTAAGCGCTTAGCTACTAACGGAAAGACTGACAGTTTGAATGCACACAGAGGTGCCTTGGAAGAAAGTCCTGGCTGTCTGGTTCTGAAAGAGCATAACCACTGAAAACCCTATGGAGCTCGGTTCTGCTCTGAATTATGAGGTTGTCATGAGCTGGAATTGACTCAGTGGCAATTAGTTTTTTTAAAAAATCTTTGTTACTGGCTTAAACATAACAGGCCTTATCTTAGCAGTCAATTATTGTTATTGTGATAAAGAATTGCCCAGATGAAATTGCTGGAGGACCTGTAAATGGTATATGCAAGTTATCTGATCAAAATTAGCGTTAGACTTAAACAGAACTACGTGAAGGAACATAAATTCTTCCTAAAGACCTCCCTCAGGTGTTCATTGCCCCATTTAGACTTTGATGCCACTTCTTCATAGGGTCTGTCAAAAAGTGGATTATCGGTTTTATGAAGTGTCAATATGTCTTATTAAGGAACACTGCTACAGCTGAGCAGTTAACTGTAATCTGTAGCATTGTATCCGTGCAGGACATTCTCCCTGGGAAAAATATATATGGTTTCATAAGATGAGAAGAAATGAATCTTTATCATTTTAGCTATTTGAATTTGGTAAAATAAGTCCCACTTTCCTTGTGCAAACGGTTATCATGCTTGGCTGTTAACTGAAAGGTTGGTGTCTGTCAGAGACATCTTGCAAGAAAGGCCTGGAGATCTACTGCTGAAAAATCAGCCACTGAAAACACTGTGGAACTCGGTTCTTTTCTCACACACTTGTGGTTGCCGGGAGTTGGAATCGACTTCATGGTAATTGATTTCCGTAATTGTGAAATTTGCGAAGTTAATATTAGCTCATTGGGGGTAGGGGCAGTATATTTTTCTATGGAATATAACTTATTAGGCATTTCAGATCAGTTTGCTCATAATCATTATTTAATTCAAAGTACCTGTTGCTGTAAAGTTGATTCCGACTCATAGTGACCCCGTACAACAGACTAGAGCTGCCCCATAGGGTTTCCAAGGCTGCGAATCTTTATGGAAGCAGACTGCCACATCTTTCTCCCATGGTGCGGCTGTTGGGTTCGAACCTCTGACTTTGGTTAACAGCTGAGCATTTAACCACTGTTCCACTAAAAAAAAAAAAAAGAGAGCTTCTTAATTAAAATAGATGCTCTAAATAATTATATAGTTTGAGAACTAAGATTCCATCATAATTTTTGTTTTCTTTGCCTTTGTTTTTCCCACTTTAAACAGATGACTTGCTATTTTATGTGTCATTCATTTAGTGAATGCCTACTGTTTACAGGCTGTTTTGAAAACTTGATGTTAACATTGTACACTTAAACTTTAAAGTGACCAGTACAAGCTTATAGCTTTGACCATATTTTTCTTTTCTTTTTGAACATTTTCTTGTTGCTCAGGTGAAAGTTTGCAGAACAAATTAGTTTACCATTCAGCCATTTATACACAACTTATTTCATGACATTGGTAGCCATATTTTTCTAATATGCAGTTCTGCCTTTAAAAAAACATGTAAGATTGAAAAATATGGCCAGCATAAAAATTATAGCCTAAAAAAAACCTGTGCAACTCCAGTTTATTATGGAAACAGGTTGGAGCTTTCTTCATTTCCAGGGTGGTGGTGGTAGTGTTAGGTGCTATTGAGTCGATTGTGACTCACAGTGACCCCATACACAACAGAATGAAGCACTGCCCAGCCTTGCGCCATCCTCACAACCATTGCTGTGTTCGAGCCCATTGTTGCAGCCACTGTGTCAGTCCATCTCACTGAGGGCCTTCCTCTTCACCTCTGACCCTCTGTTTTACCAAGCGTGATGTCCTTCTCCAGGGACTGATCCCTCTTGATAACATGTCCAAAATATGTAAGACAGAGTCCTTGTAAGGAGCATTCTGGCTGTACTTTTTTGAAGACAGATTTGTTCTTTTGGCAGTCCACGGTATATTCAATGTTCTTCGCCAACACCATAATTCAGAGGCATCAGTTCTTTGGTCTTCATTATTCGTTGTCCAGCTATCTCATGCATATGAGGTTATTGAAAATACCATTGCTTGGGCCAGGTGCATCTTAGTCCTCAAAGTGGTATCTTTGCTTTTTAACACTTTAAAGAGGTCTTTTGCAGCACATTTGCCCAATGCAATGCGTTGTTTGATCTCTTGACTGTTCCTTCCATGGGCATCGATTTATGAAATCATTGACAACTTCAGTATTTTCTCTGTTAATCATGATGTTGCTTACTGGTCCAGTTGTGACAAGTGAGCACGTCTAGCATTGCATCCATTCGTTGAAACATCTCAGTCAATATTCTGTCAATTCCTGGAGCCTTGTTTTTTGCCAATGCCTTCAGTGCAGCTTGGATTTGTTCCCTCAGTACCATCGGTTCTTGATCATATGCTACCTCCTGATATGGTTGAATGTCGACGAAATTCATTTTGGTACTGTGACTCTGTGTATTCCTTCTATCTTCTTTTGATACATCCTGCATTATTTAATTTTTTGCCCATAGAATCCTTCAGTATTGCAATTCGAGGCTTGATTTTTTTTCTTCAGTTATTTCAGCTTGAGAGATGCGGAGCATGTTCTTCGTGTTTGGTTTTCTTACTCCAGGTCTTTACATATGTTGTTATAATACTTTACCTAGTTTTCTTGAGCTGCCCTTTGAAATTTTCTGTTCAGCTCTTTTACTTCATCATTTCTTCCATTCACTTTAGCTACTCTGCTTTCAAGAGCAAGTTTCTGAGTCTCTTCTGACATCCATTTTGGTCTTTTCTTTCTTCCCTGTCTTTTTTATGACCTCTAGCTTTCTTTTTAAAAAAAAATTAATTCTTATTGTGCTTTAAGTGAAAGCTTACAAATCAGGTCAGTCTCTCTTACAAAAATTTACATATACCTTGCTATATACGCCTAACTGCTCTCCCTCTAATGAGATAGCACAGTTCTTCTGTCCACTCTCTCTCCTCGTGTCCATTCTGGTAGCTTCTGGCCCCCTCTGCCCTCTCATCTCGCCTCCAGACGGGAAATGCCAACATAGTCTCATGTGTCTGCGTGATCCAAGAAGCTTGTTCTTCACCAGTATCATTTTCCATCCCATATTCCAGACCAATCCCTGCCTGAAGAATTGGCTTTGGGAATGGTTCCTGTCTTGGGCCATCAGAAGGTCTGGGGACCATGGCCTCCAGGGTCCTTCTAGGCCTGGTTTGACCATTAAATCTGGCCTTTTTACGAGAATTTGAGGTCTGCATCCCACTGCTCTCCTGCTCCCTCAGGGGGTCTCTGTTGTGTTCCCTGTCAGGGCAGTCATTGCTTGTGGCTGGCCACCATCTAGTATTTCTGGTCTCAGGCTGATGTAGTCCCTGGTTTATATCATCCTTTCTGTCTCTTAGGCTCATAATTGTCTTTGGTGTTCTTCATTCTTCCTTGCTCCAGGTAGGCTGAGACCAATTGAAGCATCTTAGATGGCTGCTTGGGCCTCTAGCTTTCTTCATGTGTGATGTCCTTGATATCACTCCACAACTTGTCTGGTGTTTGGTCATTGGTATTCAACGCATCGAATCCATCCTTCAGATGTTCTCTAAATTCAGGTAGGGTATACTCAAGGTTGTACTTTGGCTTTCGTGGACTTGTTCTAATTTTCTTCAGCTTCATCTTGAATTTGTGTATGAGAAGTTGATGGTCTGTCCCACCGTGGACCCCTGGTCTTATTCTGACAGATAATATTGAGCTTCTCCAATGTCTGTTTTCACAAATGTTGTCGATTTGATTCCTGAGTATTCCATCGGCAAGGTCCACGTGTGTAGTGGCCGTTTATGTTCTTGAAAAAAGGTGTTTGCAATGAAGAAGTCATTGGTCGTCCAAAATTCTGTCATGCGATCTCCTGTGTCATTTCTATCTCCAAGGCCACATTTTGTAACTACTGATCCTTCCGTGTTTCCAGCTTTTACATTCCAATTACCACTAATTTTCAATGCATCTTGATTGCATGTTTGGTCAATTGCAGACTGCAGAAGTTGGTAAAATTCTTCATTTCTTCATTTTTTTCTATGGCCTTAGTGGTTGGAGCATAAATCTGAATAATAGTTGTATTACCTGGTCTTCCTTGTAAGCAATTGATGTTATCCTATCCCTGACAGCATTGTACTTGAGGATAGATCTTGAAATGTTCTATTTGACGATAAATGTGATGCCATTCCTCTTCAATTTGTCATTCCTGGCATAGTAGACCATATGAGTGTCCAATCAAAATGGCCAGTACCAGTCCATTTCAGCTCACTAATGTCTAGAATATTGATCTTTAATAGTTCGATTTCATTTTTGATGACTTCCAATTTTTCTAAATTCCTGATTCCTACATGCACATTCCAATTACTAATGGATGTTTGCAACTGTATCTTCTCATTTTGAGTCATGCCACATCAGCAAATGAAGGTCCCGAAAGCATTACTCCCTCCACGTCGTTAAGGTTGACTCTACTTTGAGAAGGCAGCTTTCCCCAGCAGTATTTTAAGTGCCTTCCAACCTGAGGAACTCATCTTCCTTTCCAGCACTGTATCAGACAGTTTACTGTTGCTATCCACAAGGTTTTCACTGGCCAATTTTTTCAGAAGTAGACCGCCACGTCCTTTTTCCTAGTCTTAGTCTGGAAGCTCCACTGAAACCTGTCCACCGTGGATGATCCTGCTGGCATTTGAAATACTGGGGGCATAGCTTCCAGCATCACAGCAACGTGTAAGCCTCTACAGTATAACAAACTGACAGATGGGTGGTAGAATGTTAGGGTACTTAGTTATAATTTTTTTAAAACTCTGGATTTGACTAAACTTTAGAGCTGTTATCACAATCAGATTGTCGTGGCTTTTTTAACCTTAGGGCATTGCTTCACTTTCTCTAGTTGGATTACAACAGTATTTCTTTCAGTAGTTTTGCTTTGCTGAGGAATAGTTTATGGGTTAAGAAACTGTTTCTGAAACATTAAATAAAATTTCGGGAGATGACAAGTAGTTTGCTTAATGGGAAAGTGAATTAGAAAAAATATCATTATTTTGAGACTGCAAGGATCATCAAGGTATGATTTCTTAATATACTTATCTAGCTCTCCTTATCATCAAACCTTAGTGGGATCCATGTGTTATCAGAAGTAGGGGAAACTGCTACCTTGTGACTTTGAACTTCAGTTTTCCCTTCTAAGTTAGGAATAATGCCTGCTTCTTAGGGTTGTTAATGAGAATTAAATGAGAGCATATAAAGGAGATATATTATGTCTTTGCAAATGCCTTTCCAAAATAATACTAACTACTCATCTACTCTGCTATTTGAAGCCAGTTTAGGGGGTTACGAAGCCCTGGTGGTGCAGTAGTTAAGAGCTCGGCTGTTAACCGAAAGGTCAACGGTTCGAATCCTCCAGCCACTCCCTGGAAAACCTATGCGACAGACAGTTCTACTCTTTCCTGTAGGGTCGCTATGAATTGGAATCGATTTGACCACAGCGGGTTTGGTTTTTGGTAGGGGGCTGCAGGAGTAGGCACTAATAGAGGCTGTCTAACCTTATGGAATCAGGGAATGGAGATATAGAAGATAATCTGGAAATAACAATTGACAGAATTTGTCAACGAATTGCTTGTGGTGGAGACCAAGAATAAGGGAAGGGTCAATAATGCTAGTACTGTTGTGAAGGGGTTTCACATATGTTTAGGAAACATGCATGGTTAGCGGTTGGTGAGAGGAGTATTACGAATTAAGTTGTTCCAGTAGAGCTAGTCTTTAAAGGAAAACTCTTCTGTTTTCTAGTCAAACAATTTGATGTAGAACAATTGACTAGGTAGCTAGTAATTTACTAGCTAGCCTAACTAGTCATTCTAACACAACACTATCGTAGCTTGCTTAATTTAAATTCGTATCATAGCAAAATGGCAAATAAGTACATAAATAAATACATAGCATAAATGGTCCCAGCTGTACGTATTAGAAGCCCTGTTATTGTCTTCCTCATTGCTATCCCTACTCAACTCCCAAAGTTTTTCTCCTTTTGTAGTACTTCACCACTGTAAGCTCTCTGATGATTTGTACTTTTAATCATTTCCTGGTGATCTGGCCATCTTCAATTCCAAATCTTTCCTAAGCTTGTGCTGAGCAGGGCTCCTCAGGTGGTTGTTGAGGCTATCAAGCTGCCTGTAGTACCATCCCAGGTCCTTGGGTGGTACAAACAGTTTGTATTTAACTATTAACCTAAAGGTTGGCAGTTGGGACCCACCCAGTGGCACCATGGAAGAAAGGCTCGGTGATCTGTTTCAGTAGAGGTGATCGCCAAGAAAACCCTATGGAGCAGTTACAGTCTGTAACACATGGAGTCGCTATGAGTCAGAATCGACTCCACGGCAACGTTTTTTTTTTTAATCCAAAGCAAGACAGCTTGCAGTCAGATCTTGCACCATCCTCTCCTGTGCCCCTGTGATGTTTACTTCCTTTTCAGATGCCCATGACCATGTGTGAGGCTTGAGCGAGCGTGTATCAGTTGCTGTGCAGCTGCCTGCTTTTTCGGTCCTACAAGTCCCTGAAGGAATCCTGACAGGGGTTAATGGCTCAGATACACTTTGGCAGAAAGCCATTCTTGAAGCTTTGAATTGTGGTTAAGATCACATTTTCAGAGTGGTTTTTTACTTTACCGCAAATGTAGGTTTGATCATTATAATATGACACGTGATAACAGGAAGCTATAATGTTAAGTTATAATTTATAGTTACTTTTAAAGAAATTTACTCTTTTGGATATTAACACTCAAGCAAAAAGGCATTTTTAAAAAAATTTTTATTGTGCTTTAAGTGAAAGTTTACAAATCAAGTCGGACTCTCATACAAAAATTTATAAACACCTTGCTATATACTCCTAATTGCTGTCCCCCTAATGAGACAGCACACTCCTTCCCTCTCCTATTTCTTTTCCAGTCCATTTGAAAAAGGCATTTTCTTATTCATGTAGTGGTGTTAGTGGTATATAAAGCCTTTTTGAAATCTCTTCTTCCCCATCCCGGAGTTAGGAATTTTGATTCTGATCATTTTATTGTTTTAGTTTATCAAATATTTTCTCTTTTAACTCATATGTAAGATGTCCATAATGTCCTGTTTTACATATAAAAAAAAAACAGGAATTGCCACCTTTGCTTTTTTTCCCCTTGGGGATAGCCTTCTTTGAAATAGCTTAATGCTTTATAAAACCTGAATCATAATCTTTCTTTTGTGCGTTAGACTTTATTTTGGCTATCCTCTCCATAAATCATCTAGTCTGCTTTATTTAAAAGGAAACTAAAAAGACAGATGCACTGTTGAATTCAAATACTTTGGAATACCAAGCTGTGTGTCAGAGGTTTGGCTGTTAAAGAAATTGGCCAAACATGGTTTGATGAAGGTTGAGCTGGTACTGTGTCTGTGTAATTTCTACCAACAGAAAAAAGAGTGAAAAACCTCTTCGTTAAACTGACGAAAACGTCTTTGTGGATTTGTGGTCTTTTTAATTCAGAATTATGGTGGACAATGTAAACACTAAGTCAGGAGACGTAGTCCACACTGCAGTTGTAATGCAGTCTCCTTGTGCAAGGAAAATGCAAGAGTTATAGTTTGTTACGGAAAGGGGCTCACAGATTAACAACATAACGTATATGCACACACACGTTTGTCTGTGCATCTGTGTGTGTGTGTGTGAACAATAGCCAAGGTATGGTCCCCACAGCAAATGTCTTTAGATTTTCTGAATTTTATGTATTTAAAGCTTTGGAAAGTATTTTCTTAATGCCTAGTGATGAAAGAAAAATTTACATTTTACACTGATGAAAGTTATTAGCCAAAGCCATTAGCTGAAGGATAAGCAGAGGAGTGAAAGGTTTTCTTTCAGGTTTTTGCCCCTCCCCGCTTCCAGCTGAAGCAAACCAAATTTATGCTACACCAGAGATCATTTTAGGTTCAATTAGTGCACTTTACAATCCTATCATAAAAATTCATTTTCTTTAAAGACTTTTTAGATAATTTGTTGTATTTTCCCCACATGCAATACCTTGGTCACCCTCTTCAAATTTTAGTATCCTGAATTTAACTGCAATTAAATGCAGAGTGTGTGGGAAATCATGAACATTATACTTAGATTTTGAACCAAGCTTTGCAATATGTGAACCTGGGCAAGGTAGTTTCTAAGCCGGTTTCCTCATCTGTGTTGTGAGGATAATAATAGCATCTTCTCTATAAGATTGATGTGGGTACGAAGTGAGATGCATGCAAAGTACCAAGCCCAATGCCTGCCCTCCAGTAGCTGCTATTGTAGTATGTACGTGGGGACCATTTCCTATTCACTGCTGTGTGCTGCCAGTGTCTAATACAGTGTCTGCCACATTATAGGCATGCAAATGTTTGCTGAATGGTGAATGAAGGGAAAAGGAAAAAAGGAGTCAGAAGCTAATAGAACAATTAGTTTCTCTTTCTATCAGTTTTATGTGAAACAGGCAAAAGAAGCAGATTTTTAAATCAGCAGGAATATTCTGAATCCTAGTACATGTTTAGCATATTTCTGTAACATTGCATGTTTATTTTTAAATGCTTTTCAGACATGATTTTGCCATACAGAGGACCATGGATGACCCTAATATTCTGTCTAACAACATGAAGGAGAGATCGTTGCAATCTGTGAAGTAGGATTTGGGTGGACAAGGAAGAGAACCAATTATTTTAGGACTTAATAATGTAACTTTTCTTAATATGAAATACACACATTCTGGAATGTTATAGCAGAGAACGAGAATTCACTGCCTTCTAAAATTTTGACGTTAAAGTATGAAGACAGTATGAAAAGTCCAATAAAGAATTTTTTTTGAAAACCAGCCATGCATTCTGAAAACGTGTATATATATACACATATATTACACGTACATTATATATACATACATATGTACGTAATATACCCACCGAAAAGTACACACATCATAAATGTACAGTACAGTGAATTTTCACCAAGTTAATATACATGCCTGACCATAATCGCCCAGATAAAGAAACAGAACATTACCGGCTTTCTTTTAGCTTCTCTACCCCTTCTCCTCAAAGGTAATTTGTATCCCATCTGACACTACAGATTTAGCCAGATTGTGGCTAGATTTCTTAGTTTTGCCTGTGTTTTGAACTTCATACAAAAAACAACAAATAGAACCGTAAGTTTTGTACTTGTTTTGTTTGGCTCCTTCCGTTAAACATTATGTTTATGAGTGTAGTCCAAATTGAAGCATGCACAGCAGTAGTTCACTTCATCGCTAATAGCATTTCATTATGTGATTATACTGCACTTTATCCAATCCTTTGTCAGTGGTCACTTGATGTTTCTAGTTTCGGGATTTTATATCTAGTGATGCTTTGAACATTCTTGTACATGCCTTTTGGTACCTATTTGTACCTATCTGGGGGTATAGCATTTTGACTTTTATTTTTTAAATTGTATTTTAGATGACGGTGTACAGAGCAAATTAGTTTCTCATTAAACAATTAATAATACACATATCATTTTGTGACATTGGTTGCTATCCCCCAACAGTATGTCAACACTCTCCTCTTTCCGACTTTGAGTTCCCTGTTACTGGCTTTCCTGTTCTCTCCTACCTTCTCTTCCTTGCCCCTGAGCTGGTGTGCCCCTTTAGTCTCGTTTTGTTTTATAGGCCTGTCTAATCTTTCACTGAAGGGTGAACCCAGGAGTGACTTCAGTACTGAGTTAAAAGGGAGTCCAGGGGCCATACGCTCAGGGTTTCTCCAGTCTCTGTCAGACCAGTAAGTCTTTTTTTGTGTGAGCTGGGGGTTAAGATTTTGTTCTACATTTTTCTCTAGTTCTGTCTGGGACCTTCTATTGTGATCCCTGTCTGAACAGTCACTGGTGGTAGCTGGGTACCATCTAGTTGTGCTGGACTTAGTCTGATGGAGGCTGTGGTACTTGCGGTCCATTAGTTCTTTGGACTAACCTTTCTCTTGTGTCTTTGGTTTTCTTCATTCTCCCTTGCTCCAGGTGGGATGTGACCCATGGAGAATCTTAGATGGCCGCACACGAGCTTTTAAGGCCCCAGACACTAAAGTAGGATGTAGAACATTTTCTTTATAAACTATGTTATGCCAGTTGAGCTAGATGTTCCCTGAGACCATGATCCCCAGCGCTCAGCCCAGTAATTCTGTCCCTCAGGGAGTTTGGATGTGTCTATGGAGCTTCCATGACCTTGCCTTGGACAAGTTGTGCTGGCTTCCCCAGTATTGTGTACTGGCGTTTTGACTACTTTTGAACTTCGTCAGCAACAATAATCTCAAGTCAGCAAGCATGTACTTTAAACTGTCGCTGTGGTCTAGCAATATCGCTGCTTTTCTCGGGTGCGCTTTATTAAGGAAAAGTCATGGGCCTTACTGCAGCATCTTAATTGCATGATATTGCAACTGAGGTTATTCCATTCCAGAAGCTAAATCAGGATTGATTTAGGGACAGGCCCATCGAACCGAACTTTGGAGGGAAACATTTCATTTTTACTCTCGATATTTCCTTCCATGTGATGGGAGCTTACTAGAATAATGATTGGCCTGTTATCACCAAAGTTGTCATTTGATTCCTCACCAGGTACTTGCAATATTTTGCCTCTAAGATATTAGGACTCTAGAGAGTCCACCTTTAAATCTGGGAGGTCCTTCGACTTAATATAGTTATTTTTTAAAATGAAAGTTACTTATTTTTCCAAGCTGTTAACCCTTTTGGGGCAAGAACTTATTCTGAGAAACCCTGTGAGATGTGACTTATTTTTTTTTTCCCTCTGAAACTACTATTGACCTTTTCTGTAACCAAGCCTTCCTTTTACGGATCATTGATGGTCACTTCTAGAGGATCTGATCTGTACCAGTGCCAAACATTGTTGTTCATCTGTAGTGAACAGTGGCTGTCTCCCCAAATGTACTATGTACTAAATGTTGTATATATTTTCAAGAGAAGAACTCATGGAGCACAGGTTAAGAAATTCTGTTAGGAATGGGTGTGCCTTATGGGCTTATAAATTTCAATTTAGGTAAGGAAAAGAAATATTTTACTTTTGCTGGCCTTTTTTTTTTTTTTTTAAATAGCACAACTATGCTTCGAAAAAGCATTTTAAAGATGAAAGTTAAGAACTCTTCTGATCAACATCAGGCTTACTTCTTCCTGAAACAGGTTTTCAAGTGATCGGCTACTTAGCCTTCAGAGAGTCAGTATTAACTGCCATTGACAGCTTCAACATCTCAGCACAAATATTCTAGAGAGAAAAAAGTCCTTACAGCTCATGATTTGAGGTGGGGGTGAGAAATAAGAGGGAGAGTACAAGGAAGAAAAATATGTGACTTCATCTTGTATGTACCAAGTCAGTTTTCCATGATTGCCTTGTAGATTTTCCGTGGAAGATGTTCAGTCCCAAACAGTCTTTCTTGAGTTGCTTGTAGGTTCTGTCTGGACTGCCCTTCCAGGGAGGTATAGATTCTAGGACAAACTTCACCATGCCGCCTCTTTCCTCCTGCATCTCTGTCTTGATGGTGGTAGAGGCCATTTATCTGCAGATACATACATAACACTAAAATTCCTCAGATCCTTTTTTGTTTGTTTTGGCAACCAACTTCTTGTCTGTTCTGACTGTGTTACTGGGCAAGTGCTGCCACCTGACCTGAACATAGTTGTGGTGTGATTACTTTTGTGTATGGCCTTTCTAGCCATGAGCTTGTAACTCCCACCCAGGTGATTGTGTGATAGGGTAATTTTGGCCTAGCAAGGGAATTGGTCAGTTTTTGCCTTAAAAGAGAACCAATTCCAGAGCAGAGAGGAGGAGCCCACCACCTCCAAGGAAGGAGAGACCCAGGAGCAGGAAACAGCATGGTGGGCTTACCAGCCTTAGGAGAGAGAAAGCTGAGTGCCTTTGGGCAGAGGCCTGAGGGCCAGGGAGAGGCATGCCTGCGAGCACAGCTGGGGAGAGGCTGTCCTGATGGAAGAAGTGTATCCTGAGCCTGAATTGTAACTGTTCTTTTAAACTCGATTAATTGCGATTCTGACCTATGAGTTCTTTCTGGCCATTGCAATGAATTCTCGAACCCAGTAGAAGGTACTGTGGAAGGGATGATTGGTGTCAGAACCGGTAAAGATGGCAGCGAGAGGAGGCTTACCTGGCCTCCACCTCATCGGAGTCAGCCTTGAGCTGCTGAACTTGGTTCTCCTTCCTCCTTGTGGGATTGGAAGAGATCAGACACCGCCTCAGTGCCATTTTTACAATAGTCCTCCCTTTCTAAGCCATAGTTTAAGGCAACACTAAAACTTCAGAAATCAAACCTGTTGTCGAGTTGATTCTGACTCATATAACAGAGTAGAACTGCTCCACAGGGTATCCAAGGAGCGGCTGGTGAATTCAAACTGCTGATCTTTTGGTTAGCAGCCAAGCTCTCATCCACTACGCCACCAGGGCTCCAAAACTTCAAAAGGCAATGCGAATATATACATGTTTGACTGGTCCATTTTAGTTTCACCATATTCATTAGAGTAAATATCATACAGTAACCCAGCCTTGAAGGAGTACCAATACCAGTTGTTGGCGAGTTGATGCCACCTGATGGCAACCCGTGTGTGTCAGATTAGAGCTATGCTCCATAGGGTTTTCAGGGGCTGATTTTTGGGAATCAGATTGTCAAGTCTTTCTTGTGAGGTACCTTTTGGTGGACTTGAACCATCAACCTTTCAGATAGCAGCCGAGCATGTTTACTATTGCACCACCCAGGGAGTAGTGGTATTTTATTGCATGCGTACTTGGTGCTAGGCACTCTTAAATGCTTTACATTTATGAATCTTTCTAATTCTTGTAAGGACACTATGTTGAAGAACTTTAATCTGTTTTCAGTTGAAGAAACTGAGATACAGAGAGGCTAAGTAACTTGCTTGTTCTAGGTCACACCACTAGTTTTCATTAAAGCCTAGTTCATGATACCATTCATTTACCACAACTCTTGACTACCTCTCCCATGGTTTGTACATACCATAGAGCTTCGTATGTGTTCTCATCAGAAGGTGCTTTTCAGGTCTTGACACTGCCTTACCTCTTACACAGATCGTCTTTCCTTCGTCCATCTGGTGAGGAGATAAGAGAGGCAGAAGCAGAACACAAACTAAATCATGAAGATCAAGGAACTGTGACTAAACTCTCCCATTTGTATAGGCAGTTCCTAAAATCAAGGGATGTATCTGGAGTTATTAGAGAAAATGAAACAATTAAGACTCAAAACTCTTTAAAGTTCTTTAAGTTGCATTGTATTTCCCTTTGTGGAAGTGTAGGTTTTCCATTAGCATGTTAACGTGGTTCTTTTATTTGACTCTGGCATGTTTTTCTGAAATGCTTCACCTAGTGAAATTTGCTTACTGAGACATATTTTCTTTTTGTGAGTTCTTAACCTATATGCCTCTGTCTGTTTTTAAGTTGCTTGTAGGATCGCTATGAGTCGGAATCAACTTGATGGCAGCAGGTTTGGTTTGGGTTTTATATTCTAGAGTTGGTGCTTGAATGGCCTTCAGTTAATGCATAAACCAAAAAATCAAAACTACTGCCATCGAGTCAATTTTGACCCAAGGCAATCCCATGTGTTACAGAGTAGGACTTTTCCATAGGGTTTTCTTGGCTATGATCTCTACGGAAGCAGATCGGCAGACCTTTCTTCCATGGTGCCATTGGGTAGGCTTGATCCACCAGTGTTTAGGTTTGTAGACTGGTGCAACCCGCCTCCCCCCCCCCCCCCGGAACCTTGCAGTTAATGCCTAAAGAGTGCAATTTCATTTTGTTATTTGCCACTACCCGAAGCCAAACCAAACCAAACCCATTGCTGTCAAGTTGATCCCAACTCATAGCAAACCTGTAGGGCAGAGTAGAACTGCCCCCTAGGGTTTTCAAGGCTGTAAATCCTTACTAAAGCAGACTGTCTCGTCTTTCTCCTGTGGAGCAGCAGGTGAGTTCGAACCACCTACCTTTTTCAGTGTGCAGCCAAGCACTGTAACCACTGCTCCACTGGGGACCCTATTTACTACTAAGCCAAGGGTAATTACTAAAGAAAAACACCTGTCAAATTATATAATGCATTCTGAAGCAAAATGGAATATTTGCTGCGGACCACCATTATCACTAATAACTTGTGTAGGTTGTGTGTATATGTGTTTATATATGCACATGGTGAGGGGGATAAAAGTGTTTATCTCATTCATCATTCGTAATTAATTCTAACTGGATACCTGTTTGAGTGTGTATAGGCACACCTGGAAGGTGCTATGTAACTAGCAATCTGTTCCTTATTTTGCACTAAAAAAAAAAATTTTTTTTTTTTTTTTAGGATTTTTAATTTTTCTTGTTAATACAGGTGGTGTTTTATTGAACATTTTTGTATGCATGTTTTTGCATAGTCCCAGATTGGCTATCTGTATAATTTCAAGAATTTATAATTGTTAGATCAAATCACTGCACATTTTGAATTATAATGGACATTGCCAAAATGTCTTTCAAAAATGTTGCAGAGACTTAAACTTCCACCCGTGGTGAATAAGAGTTTGTTGTTTCCCCACTTGTACACCAACCCTGGGTATTATCAAACTTTAAATCTACAGCAAGACATTCTTAAATCATTGTCTTACAGACAGGAAAGCTATGCCAGGAAGTTGGCCATAGAGTCTCTTATGTGCCACTTCCCATGAATGTGTTTTGATAGGTTTGTCACCACCAGGTTCCTCAGTAAGCAGGGCCAGGCCAGCATCTTGATCAAGAGATGGGTGCTTCTCTGGTGTGACCTTTTTATTCTGATATAATATTATAAAAGCTGCATACATTCATTCATACATGTGCGCACACACACAGAGGTACTTTTTTCTCGGGATCATTTGACGGTAAGAAGATACGATACCCTTTTATTTGTAAATACTATAGTATTTCTAAAAACAAGGACAGCTTCTTACATAGCCACAGTACAGTGATCAAAACTAGGAAATTAAAATTGGTATCCTGTTATTTAACCTACAGATCTCATTATTTTAATCTTGTTTCTGTCAGTTGTCTAAATAATGCCTTTTATGGCAAAAATAAATTCTGGATTGTATGTTGCATTCACTTGTTGTGTCTTTAATTTCCTTTAATCTGAATCAGTTCCTCCAGGTTTTTGTTTGTCTTTCCTGACTTTCACATATTAAAAAAATACAGTTCCTTTATTTTGTCCACTGTTCCTCAGTTTGAGTTTGTCTCATGTTTCCTCATGTTTAAATTCAGGTTTATGCATTTTGTCAGTTCTTTTAATGCATCATATTAAGAGGCATTTGATGCCAATGTGTCCATTTCAGTCTCTTGATACATGAAATTGGAGAAGTTTGCCCAAAGTCTGATTGCCCCCACTTTTTGAGACTGTGGATTTTAAGGTGCATACTTTTCATGTAACGTCTTCATACGCGATGATAATGGATACCAGCATTCTGGTAACTCAGTTGCGCCATCTGGGTAGTGGGGTTTATGGCTTCTGGAGATTTAACTCAGGCAAGTCCTTTCCCAAGTGTGGATTTTTGCGTAGGCAGTCTTAACCCAATATGGTAGTAATATCGGAGACAACCCAAAATCCAGATGCAGGGGTAGCTGGAGATAATGGTTTCAGTTGCTCCTGTTGATATCTTTCCACTCTTTCTGCTCTTTTACACAGCTGCTTGCAGACTGTTGTTAAGTTTTTTTAATTGAAAAAGAAAAGGTAGAATAGAGGGAGTTTAAAAATAAAGAAAGCGCTGTTACTCAAATGTCTCTACCCAGTACACATAATAAGAGTGCTCCTCTACTTGATGGGGTCAGCTGCAAGCATGGAATGTCCTTGCAGTCTGCCCCATAGAATGTTCTCACAGAAGCATGTTTATTAAATGTGGTCGTCCAGGAGAGTGTGCATCATGCCTTGCTCGTCTTTTATGGTAGCCAGGGATCTTGGTTATACCTCACCAGTCCAGTTTTGAGCAGAAAAGAGGTACCGTATTGCAGTTACTTCTAATATTTTTGTTTCATAGATTATATAAATGAACATCTTTGAACATACATTTTTGTCCATTTGTCCTAATAGTATGTAAGTTCTGTAAGGGCACGGATTTGTGTGTTTTGTTCACTCATGTATACCAAGTACTTGTAGCTGTGTTTGACTCGTACTAAGCTGTTCAATAAGTATTTGGTGAATGAGTGGCTCTGGAGACAAGGACAGAACTTTACGTGTTGCCCTTTCTAATGCATGAGTAAATTACTATACAGTTCCCCACTACCACTTGCTTTCATATTATGTATTATCAAAGAATACAGTAATAATGTATATTACCTATTCCTTCCTACTGGTGGGTAAATGCCTGGAGGGTATAGATCAGATTTCCTTGTTTTTTTCCTCAATCAGATGCTGCTTCATTTCACTATCTTACGTTATGGCTCAGAAATCCCAGTCCTTTTGAACTGTATAAAATTTATATACTGTTACAGCAGATTTGGTGTAAAATTTGGTTAAATTATGAGTTTGGATTTTTTTTTATGCATTTCTACTTCTCACCTGCAAATCCTTCATCAGTGTTTCTTGTCTTAATGAAAAAACGAAAACTCGTTATTTTAATATTGTTTCTGCATTAAGCAGAAAATTTGTGAAATGTAGAAAAATAGAGAAAATTACTTAGTTCCACAACCCAAAGGCAGAAAGCTTTTTCCCTGACTTGAGCTTGCTTTTCAAGCCGGCTAAGCCTTTTTTTTTTTAACTGAAGTTCTCATATTGTTACTAGACAATTTTCTAGTTAGATCTTTTTGTTTGTTTGTTTTGTGGCAGCAATTATTAAATTGTTCTATATTCAGAAAAGTTTTTCCTTGTGTTGTTTTCCCCCCTTTGTGATTGTTGACTTGGTTTTCTCATGTGGAGTATTTTTTTTTTTTTAGCCAGAAAAGGTGTTAAGGTGGTAAAGTTTTGGTAACTTGTATCACATTCATCCTCAATATATTTGTGGTCATACACTTCCTTTGACAGACTGGTGATTACAGAAGCAAATATCTGCTGTGGAGGAAAACAGTGTGGCACCTTGTATGTGAGCAAAAGGAAGTACGTGTATATAAGTGTATTGTGTGTACAGGTGTTTTATTTATTTGGAAATCCTAATAGATTGGAGAATATGCGGGACCTCATAGGTGTGGGCACTATTTTCAGGTAGGAAGTACCATGTTTAATGATGGGGCTGCAACTTTTTAAAATCCTCACACTTCCAGGTACGTAAAATCAGATTTAGCTGCATTCTCCTAGTAGTGCTGACTACTTAATTAGTGCACAAATCCTTCGGTCAGTAAGATCACTGTTATCATAGAAGGGGAAAGCTAGTGGGTTACAGTAAAACGGATTTGCTAGTTCAAAATACGCTTATGACATAGGTACACTTTTGAGCTATAGTATTATATGAGCATTACTGATAATGATGGTAAGTAGATGTTTATATTTTTTTGTTCCCACTCAATCCAAGGGGCAAGTGTACTGAGCAAGAAGAAAAAGGTGTGGGTTAAGGTATAATCACATACATTAGCTAACCTTTGCTTGTTTCTTTAAGAAAAAAAAAAAAAAAAAAAGTGCCCAGAATCCTAATTTCTATTCTTTAAATGTGCACCAGTATTGGTGATTACATTTAAAAGAAACTACATTTTATATAATATGTATAACATTTGAGAAACCTACTTAAACGAAAATGAGATGTTGACAATACATAATTATCAAAAAGATAAATTGAATGGTACCGATTTTTTTTGTTGTTGCAGCAGGGGGTTAATTTAGGTATTTTATGAAATGAAAAGGGTCTTGAGGGTTCTTAAGGATTTAGGTTTTATTTAAAATCATTGTTAATACGCCATATACCTATTCTGAAGAACTGTTTTGCTTAAGAGTGGTCAAAAGTTGGCTGGTTGGTCCAATGTATTTCTGGTTCACTTGTCAACATAAAAAAAAACCCTAGATCATGTCAGTAGGCAACTTTTTTTTTTTTTTTTAAATAGAGTGCAAATAAAGATAAAAATTTGTACCTTAATTTATAGCTGCTGCTCTCATTCTGCTGAGAAGTGGCTGTTTTGGCTGTTATGATATATTCATGAGTTTCATTCAATTGCTATAATGCTTAACTGTGGGCCTTCTTTGTTGTAGTAGTTTTTTTTTTTTTTTTAAAGTAGATAATTCTTGATGTTTATTAGTTTCACATTATATTAGTGGAGAGTGGATTTTGGTAAGTATAGGATGCGCATGTAGTAGATTAGAATCTCAGAAATCTCTTGGTACAGAAAAGGTATAACTTGACAGTTTGGGTACACGTAGACCTATCAGTAGTGGTTAAGAGTTCAGCTGCTAACCTAAAGGTCGGCAGTTCAAATCCACCAGCCTCTCCTTGGAAACCCTGTGGGGCAGTTCTACTCTGTCCTATAGGGTCACTGTGAGTTGGAATTGACTCAACAGCACCTAACAACGATGACATGAATATTTATTAAATAATTAGAATTTAGTTATATTGTGACCTGTAGAATTGTGCATTGTGAACCTACTACATGCTATCTTGAATTTTCTCAGAAAACCACTTTCTTGTTCCTTTCCCACGCCAGTAGTTAGTCACCACTAGTTTTAATGAGGTAAAAAGGAATGTGATATCGTATGCATTAAAGAATTGGGATTGCATACAACAGTTGGTGGATATGCTTTATTATGTACTACAGAAGCAGTGTGATCTTTTTAATATTTAAGCAATTCCTAGTCCTTGTGGCACAGTGGTTAAGCTCTTGGCTGATAACCGAAAGGTCAGGGTTCACACTCATTAGCCGAGAGAACTGGCCATCTGCTCCTGTAAAGATTACAACGTAGGAAGCCCTGTGGGGCAGTTCTCCTCTATCACGTGGGGTCTCTGTGAGTCACAGTTGACTAAGTGGCCTACAACAATAATAACGCTTAGGCTGGTAGGTAGAGCAACACATTGTTTTGTGCAAAGTGCTGTCTAGGCTCAGCAGGCAAATGTATTGAGCTCTCTTGCTCCTGTTGTCTCTGGGAGCAGGATGGAGGGATGATGTTGCACAAGCATGCTGTGTAATTGTTGATTTAATCTGATGAGCTACTTCCCAAAAAGAATGAGACAAAGATATTGTAGTCAGTGTTTGGCTGTTGATCTAATTTTGAATGAATTTTAGGGCGCCAGAGAACAAAATTTACATTTGAATATTAAGCGCCGGGATCTCTTACTAGTCCATTTAACGTGTTTCTTTTTTGATGGGCTGTGAACTGTAGTTAAGTAGTTAACATCTGGGTTTAAATCTCAACTCTGCATGCCTTTTAATTTATTTTGCGACATTGGGCATCTTCAAAATGAAGCCAACATGTGCCTTATAAGATTATTTTATAAGAATTAAATAGGATGGACACGAGAAGAGAGTGGAGGGAGAGAGCAGAGTGGAGGGAGAGAGCGGGCTGTCTCATTAAGGGGGAGAGTAATTGGGAGTGTGTAGCAAGGTGTATATGGGTTTTTGTGTGAGAGACTGACTTGATTTGTAAACTTTCATTTAAAGCACAATAAGAACTATTAAAAAAAAGAATTAAATAGGATAATGTATAAAAATGTATAGCATAGTACGTGACACATGATAGACATCTGTCAGTAGTAGTTGCTGCTATTAATAGGCATTACCTGCTGCCATTAATAGCCTTTGCCACCACCATCTTCTCTTTTGGTGCTTGTCATACACCTTAATCAGATTTTTGGGAGTATCTTTGCATCTCTGATAGAACCCAGTATATGTTTTATCTATATTAATATTCAAGAAATATTTGTTAATGAGTAAAATAATAAACCCTCGGACATCTTCTTGGTCAGCATAGGTCAGAACAAGAGTTTTCCTTATGGTGAAGTTTTGTTATTACAATTGTTATGTCATGTAATTACATCTTTAGGTGTGTACACACGTAGAAACCGTGCTGAATTGAAAAATCAGGAAATATTCATGTGGGGAGGGGGACTTTAGGGAATTATCTGCCGAAATGCCGATGGATAAGTTGAGGCAGATATTCATTAAGTTGCTGAGGTCCCATAAGCTACTTACTGGTAAGATGGGGCTTGGAATCTCAGCCTCTGTAACATCCTTTATTTGATCTGCTCTGAGATAGTCAGCTGAAATTTTACCAGCCTAAGCTTTCATTCTTGTCATTGTGAGACTGGTTGGACTTTTTATGTGATAGCATTAACTGTCTCAAATTTTTCATGTAATAGCAAACTTTGTGTTTTAATCTTTAAACTTAATATTTTCATTTTTGGAGATTGATTTTCATTTAGTCCCAATAATGGTTTCTTGTGAGGGACCTTGTAGTTTGCATAGCCAGCAGTTTTAAAATATACCTATTCAATTGGAACGATGAATTTGAGGTCTGGGTCACATAATTAAAAAAAAATAATAATATGGCTTGTTTATCAGTCAAGCCTAGATGTGCTCCACACCACCTCTTGGGCTCTGAGGTTTTTTCTGAGGGCTGTAGACTGTCAGACTGGAGGTCTTCAGTTATTTGTCATTTGAGAAACATCTCTTGATGCTACCTGTCATTCTCATCTGATGAGTGTGCTACTTGCTCAGAGTGGGCACTTAAGGCCTGTTTAGGGTGTATTGGTTTTGTTTAAGAGCCATTTTAGGATACACATTTTGTTAGTTCTGGGTACAGATGTTTACTGGAGGATTTCTATTTTCACTTTTCTTCAGTAGTGTTGAAGTGTAAGTCATAAAAGAGACTTCATGGTACTTAAAAACCTTACTGTGGAGAGTATATCATACAGTTTATTTAGTTTTTTTTTTTTTTTCTCTTTCTTTTCTTGTTTTTTCCAGGAAATTTGGTGAGCGGCCTCAACCTAAACGACTCACTAGGTAAGCATTGTATTAGTTACCCTTTCACTCAAACATTTTATTAGACTGTAGGTCCTTTCATTTTAGAAACAACTACATAAGTTGTTCTTAAGTTTATTCCGTCATTCCCCCCTCCCCAAAAAAATACAGGATAAGAGGATATATAGTTCAAAAGGGAAAATGAAACCTTTTCAAAAATTAATCTTGAGTATTATATGGGGACTATAACAAGGGTTAAAATGTAAAAAAGCTTTCTGTATCTAGCTACATTTAGCCAATCACAATTTGTTGATTACAGGTGAGAGTTGAAAGATATTTAATGAATATTTTTTTGAAAAGTATTAAAAAAAAAACACTCAAATTTTACTCATATTCAATGACAGTATACTTGTTCTAGTTCTAATTATGTAAATTAATTTTAAATACACATTTTGATTTAAAAATGTAAATTATAAAATGGTTAGTCTTGAAAATGATGCAGAATTTCTAACAGCTAGAGGTTGTAAAGTAAAAAGAGACACAGTTCCACATCACCAGTCCCAGAGTTAATTTTAACCCTGCATTGTTAATGATTTCTTTTCTTTTTCAAGAAAATTGTATGCATTTATAAGCATATGTCTGTCTTTTTCTTTTTAAACTCTACTGGGATCACACACTACTGTTGTTCTGCACGTTTTAACCCTAATTAACAGAGCATCTTCTGCCTTGTTCTCTCTAATGGTTCCATGGTTTTCGTTTGACTTCGGATCACTCTTTAAATCTAAATTTCACGTTGATGTCCATTTAGGTTGTTCTAAATTACTGCTATTTAAAAAAAAAAAAAAAGCTATTGTACTCAGAGTGGTGAGGACATGTCAGAAAGATACAAGAGCCAGTTTGAAGGTGCTTCTACTGCTCAAATGTAGGGCAATTTGATTATTAAAATAAGTAATGGTAGTTATGGACTAAAACCCATAGAATAAAATGACAGTTTAGACGTATTTTCTGAGATAAATAAATGAATCAATAAATAGGGGAGAGAAAGTGGCTTTTCTTTACAGAAGAGTGCCATCTAAGAAATGTAGAATGAATGGTAGAATTAGCAAATCAACTATTTGACATCCACCGAAGTGATAATTTTTTCAGGCAAAAACCATTAACAGATGCTGAAACTATTGGTCTAAAGTCTCAGGAGAAACAAGATATTTACACAGCCTCAAAGAGTATCATCACAAAATTTGTATGGATTATAAAGGGAAGATATAGTGATTTTACAGTGAAGAAACATGGCAGGACACCACCTTAATATGTGATCTAAATTAACATCACCAGTAACGGACAAATCGGTATCATGTGTATCCTGAGAAGGACACAATATCAGTTTAGTGGTATTCTTGCCAAAAATGCATAAGCTAAATCTAATCACGAGGAAAACACACAAAACAAGGGACATTCAACAAAATAAATAGCATTTACTCCTCAGAAATCTTAAGGTCAGGAAAGACAAAGACTGAGGAATCATTCCATATTAAGGGAGAACAAAGAGACATGACAATTAAATATAAATTGTTCTGAGCCAGGGAAGTTTTTTTCCTTTTGCTATAAAGCTAGGGTTGATAAACCTTTTCCATAAAGGGCCAGATAGTAAATATATTAGACTTTGTGGGCCACAGAGTCTGCTGTGATTACTCAGCTCTGCTCTTTCTTGTATCCTCAAAGCAGATGTAGGCAATATGTAAATGAACGACCATGGCTCTGTTCCAGATAACTTTGTTTACAAAAACTAGTGGCTATCCGAATTTGGCCTTCAGGCAGTAGTTTCTCACCTACTTCTCCCCCACAAAAGACAGTAGTGGGACAGTTGGCAAAATTCGAATAAAATTTGTAGAGTTGTTAGGTGCCATCAGTTCTATTCCAACTCATAGTGACCCTGTGTACAACAGAACGAAAAACTGCCCAGTCCCGCCCCATCCTCACAATCCACAAGCACATTATTGTAGACACTGTGTCAGTCCATCTGGTTGAGGGTCTGTCTCTTTTTTCACTGACCCTCTGCTTTACCAAGCACTGTGTTCTTACATATCTGTGATCATTATTTTGTGATTGTGTAAGAAAAGGTCCTTGTTTTTAAGAAATAAACACTGAAGTATTTGGGAGGGAAATGAGCATTATGTCTATAACTTATTCTTAATGGTTTAAAAAACCATAATATGCAAATATGGTAAAATGTTAACGTTTGGGCAGCTTGGGTAAACCAAACCAAAAACCAAACCCAGTGCCGTCGAGTTGATTCCAACTCATAGCGACGCTATTGGACAGAGTAGAACTGCCCCATAGAGTTTCTAAGGAGCACCTGGCAGATTGAAACTGCTGACCCTTTGGTTAGCAGACATAGCACTTAACCACTACGCCACCAGGGTTTCCAGCTTGGGTGAAAGATAACTGAAAATTCTTTGTGCTATTCTTGCAACTTTTCTGTAAGCCTGAAATTATTTCAAAATTAAAAAAAAAAAAAATTCTTTTAAAATACATTGCATAAATACTGCAGATCAAGTAGGCTGAGAATATATAGCTTGTCTCACAGGCCTATATAAATATATTTTCAATTACCAGATATGTATAGATATAGATACATACACACACAACCCACGAAACCTGTTGCCGTCAAGTTGATTCTGACTCATAGTGACTATATATATATATATATATATATATATATATATATATATATATATATATATATATATGGAAACCCTGGTGCTGTAGTGGTTAAGTGCTATGACTGCTAACCAAAAGACCAGCAGTTTGCATCTACCAGGTGCTCCTTGGAAACTCTATGGAACAGTTCTACTCTGTCCTGTAGGGTTGCTATGAGGCAGAATCAACTCGACAGCAATGAGTTTTTGGTATATTATATATATATCAAAACCATCCTCACTGCCGTTGGGCCAATTCCAACTCATAGCGACCCTATAGGACAGAGAACTGCCCCATAGGGTTTATAAGGCTGTAATGTTTACAAAAGCAGACTGCCACATATTTCTTCCACAGAGCGGCTGGTAGGTTTGAACTGCCTAACCCTTAGATTAGCAGTTGAGCACTTAACCACTGTGCCACCAGGGACCCCCTGTTAGTTTCCTAGGGTTGCCATAAACAAAGTACCACAAACTGTATAGCTTGAAACAAAATTTTTTTTCTCTCCTATTCTAGAGGTTAGTACTTGAAATCGAGATGTCAGCCTGTCCACCTTCCCTTCAAGGGATCTAGGGAAGAAGAATCCTTTCTGGCCTCTTCCTAGCTTCTGCTGGCTGCTGGCAATCCTTGGGGTCCTTAACTTAGACGCAACAAACATTCCAGTCTCTGCTTCAGTCATCACGTGGCTTTCCCCCCATGTGTATCTAAATTTCTCTCTTCTAAGGACACCAGTCATTGGATTAGGGCCTACCCTAAACCAGTATAACCTCATCTACAAGGGTTATAACTGCAAGGATCCTATTTCCAAATAAGGTCACATTCCTAGGTTCTGGATGCACAATGAAATTTGATGGGACACAATTCAACTCAATACTAAACCTACTGCCACCAAGCTGATACTGACCATAGCGATCTTATAATAATCCTATAGAACAGAGTAGAACTGCCCCACAGAGTTTCCAAGGCTGTAAATCTTTACTGAAGCAGGCTGCCACATCTTTCTCCTGCAGAACGGCTGATGAGTCAAATGGCTGACCTTTTGATTGGCTGCTGAGTGCATTAACCGTGGCACCACCAGGGCTCCTAACTACTAGGAGTCAGCAAATGTTTTCTGTAAGGAGCCAAATAGTAGTATTGTTGTAGGCTTTGAGGGCTACATACTGTCTCTGTTGCATTTTCTTTCTTTCTTTCTTTTTTACAACCCTTTAAAAACGTGAAAGCCTAAGTCTTAGCTTCCATGAAGTGCAAAAACAGGCAGCCGGCATGCTTTGCTGACCCTTGGCCTATAGCGGTATTTCTCTTCAAGTGTGTGTGTGGGAAATTAGAAATACTTGAGTCAACCAAGTTATATAGGTTTCTTTACTGTAAGACAGAAATGTTCAATTTGAACTTTTATTTGGAATTTGCAGCAACAGTCCAGTTTGAGAGGTGCAGGGGCTGAGCCTGGTGGTGAGGATGATTGGCTGGACTTGACTTCCCATCTTTGTGGTCAGCTTTATTTCTCACCTGCTGCAGGTGGGGCTGGCCATGATTAGCTCCCAACTCAAAACACTTTCTCCCCTCCGCCACCCACCCCTGCTGTGGTTTACATCACTTACCCCTTGGACCAGTGGGTAGGGGTGTGTGTAAGTGGTGAGGAAGCAAAGGGTTCTGTTTTCAGAATAATGTATTTAAAGGATACTGGAAAGCATTGTTACCTAAAAACTATTGTAATTTGTGCCCTAGAGGAAGATACGGTAGGTAGTGTTTTCCACATGTATTGGGCCTCAGAACTGTGTTACTAAAGAAGATTTTACTCCAAAGAATTTACTTCGAGAAACACTAATCTATGGATCAAATCCACACTTAATTAACACGGCACTTTGGGCATGACCAAATCTCACACCACCCTGTCTGTCCAAACTCATTTTTCAGAATTCCGCATGTGCTGTACTTCAGCCACTTAAAAGGCACCCAATTTGATAGCTACTAGGTTTTTTTGGTCCTGTATCTTCACTTTCTCTTATTTGTGTTTCTTTGTAGCTTATCATAAGCCTTAAAAAAGCACCAGTAATAAAAGCTGTTTTTAAAAAATTAAACCCTTTACCATCGAGTCAATTCTGACTCATAGCGACCCTGTATAGAACATAGAACTGCCCCATAGGGTTTCTAAGGAGCTGCTAGTGTATTTGAACTGCCGACCTTTTTGTTAGCAGTTGAACTCTTAACCTCTGCGCCATTAATTTTGTAGTTCAGTAGATGCAGTTATTGATTAGGTGAGAGAGTTTCTGTAGAAAAGAGCTAGGGCTAATGAAGGAGTCATTTTACAGTCTGTGAACGTTAGTAAAATAACGAAGTGTATACCAGCAGTGAGGTTGGAGACTGATAGCTCCCATAACAGTCTCAGGCAAGGACCCTGACACCTAAGCACCATATCATCTTTTTATGAATAAAAACATTTTTTTCAAATTAAAAAAAAAAAAATTCTACCAAGAAACAAACTTTTCTACCCTAGCCCTCAGTTATTTCCCTATTCCAGTTCTTCCCTCTTTTTTTTCCATTAACAGCCAAGATTGTTTAGAAGCCTGGTCTGTCCTCATTGCACTTCTTGCCTCCCATTGATTTTGCAGCTTGCTTCAGTGCCTTTCCTCACCACGGCCTCTACTGAAAGGATTCTTACTATGTTGTCCGATTAAGTAACGGCCAAATTTTTAATCTTTATTTTACTTGAGTATTTTGTATTATTTAATACCATTCACTGTTTTCCCTTAAATTCTCTCTTGCCTTGATTGTTGGGACCAGGTTTGCCCACTTGCTTGATCCTGCTTCTCAGACTTCATTGCAGACTTCTCTTCCCACCAGTGGCGAAACTAGCAAAAGTCGGCTCGTTACAGACAGCACCAGAGCTTATTTTACCATTCACGACTCTCCTTCATTTTGGCATTCTTTCTCTGAATTTGTTTGTAGTGTAAAAAAAAAACTTTGAGAGTTAAAAAGCTTAAGCACAGCCCAAAAAAATCCCAAAGACAGTGATTGTTTACACGTGTTGTCAACAAGGTTAGAATGGCATTGCCATGATTTAATATTAGTAAAATTATTGATAAAATAAAAAATGTTGATAAAAACAAAATCTCCCACTTTCCCAGTGCTCCATGATAGTCGCCAAATAATTTTTCATTGGTTTCAATTTGTAATGAATATTTTATAGTTTTAAGGAATCATTAAAAATGAAATTAATAAAGAATATGCTTCAAAACTTATTCTCAGAAATTGAGTAACTGTTCCAACAAATGTATTAACTTTAAATTCGTTGTGATTTAACCTTTTTAACGATTCAGTAATACAGCCTAGTAATTCTACTAGTAAGTATTCAGCACCTAGAGCATGTTTTTCCAATGATAAAATTTCCCCTATTGTTTCTTAAAAGACAAAGAGTCTGGCATCTTACTGTTAGCATATTTTTGGTTTCCCTTAATCTAGTGGTTCTTCATATATGGGCTGTCATTCCAGGTGCTTTGCTGTTTAATTACATATATTATTATGTAATATATACCCACCGCCCCAAACCAAAAGATATAAAGATTTCTCCTTCCCTTCTACTTTTTTTTTTCTACTACCTTCTGTTAACATCCTTCTTAGCTTGTTGGCCTTTTCGTTAGTTTGTCTTATGTATGTTTTGCATAGTGGTTAAGTGCTCAGCTGCTAACCAAAAGTTTGGTGGTTTGAACCTACCAGCTTCTCTAAGGAAGAAAGATATGACAGTCAGCTTCCATAAAGATTTACAGCCTTGGAAACCATATGGGGCGGTTCTACTTTGTCCGATAGTGTTGCTGTGAGTCAGAATCAACGGCAGAGGTTTTAGTTTTTTTGGTTCTAGCCACTAGAGTTAGCTAATTCTAATCACTAGAATTGTTAGTTGCCCTTGAGTCGGTTCTGACTCATGGTGACCCCATGTGTGTCAGAATAGAACTGTGCTCAATAGAGTTTTCAAAGCTGTGAGCTTTTGGAAGCAGATCGCCAGCCTGTCTTTCCAGGTGCCTCTGGGTGGGTTCGAACCACCTAGTAGTTGAGCACTTAATCACTTGTGCCACTGAGGGACTCCTGCCACTAGAATTAACTAATTAAAAAGAAAAATTAATTATATGTTTAAAAAACTTAAAAGTTTTTCATTGCCTCTAGTATAGATTGAAAATTCAAGTTCCATAATGTGGTGTTTTTCTGTAATGAGACAGATAAAATTGAACGATGGTATTTTCCCAATTTACTAAGAGATGGAATTTGTTTTGAACATTATGTCTCTTCAGATCTCTTAGAGAGTTTATTACTTGCTACCACTGTTTGTAATCTACTGTAAGTGGTGTTTGAATTCACCTACACTTTTATACATAGTATTTTCGGTTTGCAAATGTCCACTTTAAAAGCATTGGACAGGCCTCTCACAATCTGTCTCCACTCATCTTGTCAATTTTATTCACTGCCGTGGCTCACTTTAGGATCTTGCAGAATTTGTTTCAACTCTGCCACTTAGTGTGAGACCTTGGGCGAGTCCTTCAAAATAGTGATGACAAAAACCTTTTTGGATTATGAGGATTAAGTGAAATAATACATTTAAAGTGCTTAATACAGGGCCTGGCACATAGCAAATACTCAAGAAGTATTAGCCACTGTTGGGTTACAACCTTACTCTTCAGCCTGAATCTTCCATGTGCAGGATTGCTCACTGCTTCCCGACCCTTGAATGCCTGATGCTTTCCTCCTCCCACTTCCTCTGTCTACTCCTCTTCCTTCAGGATTTAGCTCTTCTGAGAAGCTTTTCCTAGCATGTGTTTCTTTGTCTCCATCCCTCCCTTTACATAGGCATTCTTCTATTTGTGCTTTGTGTACATACTTCTATTTAGGTTATGTGTTTCATTATAATTCGTTGTTAGGTTTCCAAACATTCTTTTTCTCAGTGTTAGGGATCAGTTCTCAATCCCAGTGTTACTTGCAGTGCCTTGCACAGTAACAGGTTTTCAGTTAGTAAATACAGTTGTCAGCTAGGTGATGTCATTTAATCCCACAACCACCTTGTGTTAGGTAGGCATTTTTATCTCCCGTTTCCACATATGGAAACTAGAGGTTAAATGAGTTGCCCCAGCTACTTAATTTGTAAGTGACAGAGATGGCCTAGAGCCAAGTTTTGTATCCTTGGTACCATAGAATGGTGAGGAGATTGGAATGTGTGTGTGTGTCAATCAGTCTCTTAAGATCAATAATTAAATATACACTACTTAACAGGGATGAACATAGATCATATTACTTGCCCTGTTTAGTTTGTAGTTTTAATAGAGGAATTCCAAGTCTTTGGTGCTCTCCATTAGCACTTTTCCTGTTAGGTTGCTGGTTGGCCGCTTTTGTGACTCATTAGTCTAGAATTACCCACATTTAATAACTTGCTATTATTGCATTTCAGTCCTCTTAATACTGTACATTCATTGTCTTATTTATAATATCAATAAAATAGCGTTTAATTTTTAAAAAATATTCCTTGGCGATTGTTTTTCAATCTCCTTGTTTTTAACTTTGTGGTACGCAAGCTTCTCAAGAATTAGGATTCTCCCAGTTCAGAAGTGTGATAGTTTGATTTGTACAGAACTTGCTTTCTTTGTAATAGATAATATTGCTTAGCTATTTTGATGAGTAAATATACTTAAAAAAAATTGAACTTCTATTGAAATTTGCATAACAAATAAGGAGTTGGAATAGTGTGTACTTGAAGAATTAACTTTGTGTTTTTTCCAAAATTAACTCAGTTTTTTACTATTTTCAAAAAAAAAAAAAACCCCGTTGGCGTTGAGTCAATTCTGACTCTTAGCGACCCTGTAGGACAGAGTCAGACTGCCCCATATGGTTTCCAAGAAGTACCTGATGGATTCAAACTGCCAACCTTTTGGTTAGCAGCTGTAGCTCTTAACCTCTACACCACCAGGGTTTCTAGTTTCAAATAGCCTTTATTAAATTTTGTTATGTATTTAGTAACATCTTTAAGGGTAGTTGTGTATTTGTATATAAATGATAGCCCCTTTTTGTTCTTATGTAGGAATTGTCATTTTAGAATCATGCTATAAATCCGGCAACTTAATGATTTATTATGGCTTTTGTATTCATGAAAACACTGATCCTAATAGCCGAGGGAGAGATTGTTGGGGGTAACTAAGTTATTAAAGTACAAAAGTATTGCATGTCATTAATTTTTAAATGACAGTTTCAGGCCAAATTAATAGTGTACATGGTAATTATAGTTATTCTAGAAGTTGCAGTTGTGAGTTCACTGTGTTAAATCATAAATTCCACAGAATGAAGGACAATTTCTTCTTTTATAAAACAAAAAAGCATAAAAATTAGCCCTGTTTATTGCTCCACTGTATAGTACTCTTTCCATTTAATTCATGGGTTTGTTTTGCTTTGTTGTTATTTTTAGTTTTGCTTGTTTAAGAAATATTCATAAGCATTCCTCTCATTACAGGTAATTTAATTGACAATAGTAATAAAGAAAAACTATCATCAAAAATTTCACCCCTGTAATAAGAATATTTATATTTGATTTTAGGGAAGCTATGCGAAATTATTTAAAAGAACGAGGGGATCAAACAGTACTTATTCTTCATGCAAAAGTCGCACAGAAGTCATATGGAAATGAAAAGAGGTAAGATTATTGTCTTTCTGGTAGATAGTTCTGTTGTAGCTGTCACATGATTTGCAAATGATGGGTTAATATGCACCTCAGAGAATCCTTTCTATTAATTGGGTTAATTTACAAGCACAAAATGAAATAGTGGATTTGACTCTGTGGAAGAAGAAAAACCAAATGAATTGGGGCATATTCAAGCCAGAAGGAGCCTTTAGTAAAGATGGTCTGGCTAAGATTTCACAAAAGGAAATAATTTGTCATTTTTCTTTGGGGCTGCCTGATGTCCCCTAAATAGTTCCACGATAAATTAGTTCCTTCAAAAAGTAGCTTTCCTTTTGGTAGGGAATGTACTTTTATTAACAAATGTGACCCCCAAAATACCATTAAAAAAAACAAAAGACGAAACAAATCCCTGATCCTAAAACTGGCCTGAGCCCTTTTTGAGTTGAAGTAGGGAGCAATTGTAAAGAGCGAGCTTGTGGTCCTCTCTACCTTGACCTGTCTGTTGAGATTGTTAAGAAAGAACAGCAAAAGTGGTCTGGTACTCTCTCATGCCAGCTGGATGTGGGCACTGCAAAAATTGCCTATAAATCAGGTTATTGTTGTTGTTAGGTGCCACCGAGTCGATTTTCTACTCATAGTGACAGAGCAGAGCTGGTAGGTACCCTAGTGGTGCAGTGATTAAAACACTCAGCTGTTAACCAAAAGGTTGGTGGTTCAAACCCCCTGGCTCACAGTGACCACAGTCATCCTTGTAGTTAGCATTTTCCCACAGTATCTTATAAACTTCAGCATTAAAAACTTTTTTTTTTTTTACAGTTGAGAATTTTTGTTGTTCCTTTTTTTTTTTTTTTCATTTGTGTTCTGGAATTTACTTGTTAATAGTTTCTTGACCCTTAGTCTAGCAGTATTTTTGGTTAAGCACTCCATGGTCAAGGATAGCCTGCTTGTAGGGGAAGATGAAGGATGTTTTGGATTATTTAGAAAGGCACTAAACTGAAGTAGGCGAAGGAATAACAGACAACTCATATTTGGGGACTGGGCTGAAAGGAACGAGTGGAATGTTAGAGAGTTTGAGATAAAGGGGATCTTAGCATATGTATAAGAGAAGGGGAAATGTAAATCTGTTATTAAAATTAATTTAAATGCTAGATGAAAATTAGGAAGTCCCTTACTTAAATTCATCTCAATCTGAGCTGAAAAGGTGAAGCTATTTAATGGATAGTTTTATCTTTAAAAACATTGAGCAAGTTTATTAAGTTATTCAGTTTACTAAATTTCTGATTATTTTATCTTTTAATAAACTTAATCATTTGATTTGTAGCTAAGTATGGGATAGAGTTGTTATCTACAGTTTTCTTTACAATAACAGATTATTTAATTATCTTCTTTCCTTTTCTGTTTATTTAGTTGAATGTTAATATATAATACTTAAAATGATTTGGAACATAGAAACCAATCAAGATCATGACTCCTTGTTTTAAGAAGTTGATACTGCAGATTCAGTAGCAGTAAGGTAACTTGAGGAAGCCCATTAAAGTGACTGAATTTGTTTTTTAAAGTATTAGTAGTAAGGGACTGCTCCCTGGATCACTAGCAAGCCCAGCTGAGGTTTCTTCCTGGGCTGAAGGAAGAGATGTGGCGCCTTACTCATGCTTGCGGTGGGGACAAGTGGAAAGAGAAAGAGGCGCCGCCAGCCTTCTTGTTAATGTAGGTCCAGGCCTTTCTGAAGAGCTGCTAAGGCATAAAGCATGAGGGTGACCTGGAGGCATGACCACACTGGCCATCTCCTCTTGGCATGTAACTCCAGTGAATGATGCTAGAAATATTTGGTCAGAAATTTTTTTCCTCGAATTTTAGATTGTTCTTGATGTTAACTTTTGTGTCCAATAACCAACATGTATTTGCATTACCCACCCGGCATCTCATCAGCAGTTGTGGTTAGTTTTAATGTTTCATCAAAGAAGATCTTCACAGGTTAAAAAATAACCTTTTCTTAAAAAGATTATTTTGTATAGAGGAAATTTTCCATTAAAGATAGAAATATACCATTAAACATTATTAACATTAACTTTGTCTTTAGGGACATAATTAAGCAGGGGTGAAAGGCAATAGTGCTGCTGTTGAGACAGTTAAAGGAAGTCATTTGGACAGTTAAACTATGTTTCTGAAGTCATACTGAGAATGTATATTAATTGAAGTAACTGTGGTGAACAAAAAGTTCCTAAATATGGTACTTTTGAAGTGAGTAATTATCAGAGTAATATTTTTTCTGCAAAGGTGGAGTTGTGAATTTGGATTTTGTCTAACCTAAGTTATGTTATATATTGGGCAGAATAAAAAGGCTTCTTTGAATCTGTAAGTTATTTTCCAGACCTCATCTCAAATTTTGAGGAAAAAGTTGTTGAATCTTTCTTTGAAAATACTGTGTCAACTATGAAGTGAATGGAATTTTAAATGTGTGCCCATCGCCACCAAGTGGCAGAGAAAAGCATTGTCATAGTTGCTCAGTTCTAGCTGTTGAGGGATGTGAGAATAAAGGGAACATTGTTTAATAGGGGTATCACCCTTTCTTAGCAGCTGGTAAACTCTAAGCTGGCCACTCATCTGTCAGGCTTTCTCTAGAATAAATGTGTGGAGAATAGTTCTTTCTCAAAATTCAAATTTCACTGAGTGGCACAAAGTTAAAAAAAAAAAAAAAAAAAGCACATATCGACCAACTGTCCAAATTTTAAAAATCATCCATTTTACACACCATCATAAAGATGAATTTTAATTTTTCTTTAATTAGGTGGCCTTTTTTTCCCCCTTATACTCGCTTTCTTCAATTTCCTTTCTTTTGTCTGTATTCTTTTTGGGGAGTGCTTGTTTATATTCTGTTTGATTATTGTATTATTATTTAAATGTGTGGAAATGAAAATTTGATTCATTGGGTTGTTTAAAATATAAATTCATCATCACATCACAGAAATAACCTCAATATTTAGATTATTTTGTATTTACTGCTTTCTTGTATTGCGACTTAAATAAGGCTATCTCAGACTGTTGAAGAGTCTTTTTAAAAGTTTTTCTCACATTTACTATATGACTGGAAAGCACTTTGAAGAGAGACCAAGGGGTCAGTGTCTTGAGTGGCAAAGAATTTCCCATTAGCCTGTCTAATTTTATACTCTGTTAGTTACATTCTTTTATCTCACAGTATTCTTGAGAAAATAAGCACCATTCAGTCTTTTATAGTTTTAGCCCTCTTTATATTTTTCAGATATGCAATAAAAGTACTTTTTTATAAATAGCTCATAAGAGATTTGACTACTACATTTGGTGCGCTATACTAAAGCACAGCTTTTTGATTTTTATAGCTAGTATACCAATTTCCCTGGTGGCGCAGTGGTTAAGAGCTCAGCTGCTAACCAAAACATCGGCAGTTCCGATCTACCAGCCATTCCTTGGAAACTCTTTGGGTCAGTTCTACTCTGACCTATAGGTTTATACCAATTGACTAATACCAACAGGAGACAAACAAAAACCAAACTCATTCCCCTTGAGTCTATTCCAACTTATAGCAACCCTATAGGACAGAGTAGAACTGCCCCAAAGGGTTTCCAAGGAGCGGCTGGTAGATTTGGACTGCTGATCTTTTTGGTTAGCAGCCGTAGCACTTAACCACTACACAGCCAGGGCTCCAACAAGAGACAAGTTTCCAAAATTGATGCCTTCTCAACCTCCTGAGAGTATGCCAGCTTAGGTGTTTTGAGTCTGTGCCATGGGTGGCTCCCAGCATTAGAGGCCACAAAGATCCCTGGTGTAGACTTGAACTGAACCAACTGCAGAAGTAGCCAGCTAATCCAGGCATCCCTCCAAACTTGGAGTGACCTGGAACTGGGCCCATTATGATGGTGACGTTTATGTCAGTGGCTTCAGTACCAATATGCAGGCACAAAAGCTATTCTGATTCGTATCAGTTGGTTGAGATCAATAATGAGAAGACTCCAGAGGCTGTGCTCCTCAGTCAGCTTGACCCCCAGGGCCTATTTGGTCTACTTCCTCATTAACCTCTCTGGCTTCATCTCCTATTGCCCTCGCCTCTTTCTCTCCACTCCAGCCGATTGTATTGTTTTCCTACAGCTGATTGTGGTCCTACCCTAGAACCTTTGCACTTGCTGTTCGCTCTGCTGAAACACTCTCACCCCGGATAGTCACATGGCTCCAGGTCTCTTCACTGAAAGTCACCTTCTTAAGGAAGCTTTTCCTGGTCAATTCTGGGTCTTCTGCATTTCAAGTAGCCCTTCCCTGCTTTACTTTTTTTCACTCAGCACTTACCATCAGCTAACAGAGTATACGCATTATTTTACTCACTTATCTTTTTTTGTCTCTCTCTTGTATTAGACTGTAAGTTCCACAAGGACAGGAATGTGTGTGTGTGCATGTGTGTGTGGTATTACGTCCATTAGAAGTGCTGGAAGCTGGATTGGTTAAGAGCAGTAATGAAGTTTAATTAAAGCAGTTAGATTACACTGGTGGGTCAAATCCCTGGCTTCTCACTACGTATCTGATCTATAATCCATTGTCCTTGAGTTGATTACAGCTCATGGCAACCCTAAAGACGGAGTAGAACTGTCCCTTAGAGCTTCCAAGGCTGTAAATCTTTACCGAAGCAGACTGCCACATTTTTCTCCCACAGAATGGCTGGTGGGTTCAAACTGCTGACCTTTTGGTTAGTGGCCGAGTGCTTAACCACTGTGCCACCAGGGCCCTCCTGACTACTATAAGCTTTGAAGTTTCAGCCCCTCTTGGAGAGTTGTTGTTAGGTGCATTCAAGTCAGTTTCAACTCATAGTGACCCCCATGTACAACAGAAGGAAACACTGCCTGATCCTGCACCATTCTCATGATGCAATGTTTAAGCCCATTGTTGAAGCCACTGTGTCTGTGCATCTCGTTGAGGGTCTTCCTCTTTTTCTCTGAGCCTCTACCTTGCCAAGATTACCAAGCATGATGTCCTTCTCCAGGGACTAGTCCCACCTGATAACATGTCCAAAGTATGTGAGATGAAGCCTTGTCATCCTTGCTTCTAAGGAGCATTCTGGCTGTACTTCTTCAAAGAGAAACTTATTCATTCTTCTGTCAGCCCATGGTACATATTCAGTATTCTTTGCCAACACCGGCTTTCAAATGTGTCAATTCTTTTTTGGCCTTCCTTATTCATTGTTCAGTTTTCTTTTGCATGCATATGAGGCGATTGAAAATACCATGGCTTGGTCAGGCACACCTTAGTCCTCAAAGTGACATCTTTGCTTTGTTTGTTTGTTTCTTTTTCAAACACTTTAAATAGACCTATTGCGCAGATTTGGCCAACGCAGTACATCATTTGATTTCTGGACTGCTGCCTCCAGGGGCGTTGATTGTGGATCTAAGTAAAATGAAATCCTTGACAACTTCAGTATTTTCTCCATTTATCATGATGCTTATTGCTCCAGTGAGGATTTTTGTTTTCCTTATGTTGAGGCGTAATCCATACTGAAGGCTGTAGTCTTTGATTAGCCTTTGATCTTCATCACTAAGTGTTTCAAGTCCTCTTTGCTCTTAGCAAACAAAGTTGTATCATCTGCATATCGCAGATTGTTAACGAGCCTTCCTCCAGTCCTGATGCCACGTTCTTCTTCACATAGTCCAACTTCTTGGATTATTTGCTCAGCATACAGATTGAATAAGTATGGTGAAAGGATACAACCCTGACACTCACCTTTCCTGATTTTCAACCGTACTCTATCCCCTTGCTGTGTTCAAACGACTGCCCCTTAGTCTATGTACAGGTTCTGCGCAAGCACAGTTAAGTGTTCTGAAATTCCTGTACGGATTGACTAAGTATATTCTCACCCTTGGAGAGACATGGCATAAATGTCAAAGAATGTACAAGTCAGTGTGTATAATTGAGCACAGAGGGAATTACACCCTACATAAGGACTGGTTTGATGGTCTGAACCATGTAAAATATGGGGTTTGAACTAGACTTTGAAACAAGAGTTTTGTTATTATCTTTAATTGACCAAGAGAAGATTATAAGGAAGTCATTCTAGGTGGGAAGTATCTGTGAGGGTGGTTGTTGGCAACTAGCAAAACAAACTTGTTGGTAGTCTGTGAGTTAAAAGAATACGGTGTATTGTTCTTTTAGCATAAAATATTTCTCAGTCATTCACGGTGTACCTGGTGATTGGAATATAAGACATATAGACCATGGCACTACTCTCGTAGAGCTCATTGTCCAGTGTTGTATTTTGCTTTTAATTTTACTTAGTTTTATTAATATTTTGAAAACTTCTACTTGTGCGTTGCTCTAATGCTACTTTCTAGGTTAACTACTAAATAAAGTTAAACATAATATCAATCACAATAATGTCAATATTAATAAAAACATTGTTTTGAGTAGACCTTAATTAGTAACTGCAGATTCTGTGGTGATGTATCATGTTTTGCAGCATGGCAGAGAAGCTCTAATTTGCTGAACTCCAGTAGTATATACTCTGAATAATTGAATATTTAAAGAGAAGCCCTCTATTCTTAAAAAGTGTCTAGTCCAGATGAACGCACAACTCTAATCGAGGTGAACCTCACCTGGACAAATGTAGTCTTTGTGGAAGTCTTGATTTCTGTGCTGTGGAAGTGATAATTTGCGTTACGGAAGGTTTTACCAAAAGTTTTCATCAGGTGCTAACTTAGTACATTTCAGTGTGGTTAGTGTTTTCTTGAATCTAATTGCATGGTTTTTTCATCTTCAGGTTTTTTTGCCCTCCTCCTTGTGTGTATCTTATGGGCAGTGGATGGAAGAAAAAAAAAGAACAAATGGAACGCGATGGTTGTTCTGAACAAGAGTCTCAACCTTGTGCATTTATTGGAATAGGAAATAGTGACCAAGAAATGCAGCAGCTGAACTTGGAAGGAAAGGTAAATCAAGACTATGCTGGGTCTTCCCTAAAGGCACACTAGGTACCAAATTATAGTTTTCATGGTGGTGTTTTTTTTTTTTCCAATAGCTACTGATAGCAATTTCTTAAGTACATAAATCAGAACCAGGAATATACCTCTCAAATAGCCACTGATTTTTGGATTTGTGGAGCAGCTCAAGCTATTTACATCTAAACGTGGCGTGCAGTAAGCTTCCCAGCTTGCTAAAAGTTTTAGCAGGCTGTGAATCTGAGATTTCTAATAGAAGCCAATAATAAATTGAGGAGACAAATTGCTCATTTCTGTCTGGTAGAGGCATGATACTCAAATTTTTATGAAATACATAGTTTACTAATGTTTTACTCCACTCTAAGTCTCACACTAGAAGCAAAGAGCTACAGACAAAACCTTAGAAGCATTTACTTGGGTTATAAGGATCATAAATGTTTTCCTTAGCTTCAGGGTGGAGCAGAACTATGCTTTAGACAAGAATGACCACAAACAGCTTTATGCAAACTTTTAGAGGATTTTCTTTGATTAATTTGCTGGGGAAATACATTTATCAACTAGTTTTACTAATTTTATTTTAATCTGTACCATCAATATTCAGAAATAGTTCTTTATTCACTTAGAATTTAACTATTATTTTCTCCTGATATAAAATTTGACAACTGGTTAGTTTTGATCTCCGTGACAGCATGAATTTTTAAAAAAATAAAACAAAAAACTTTTCTTCCTTCAGTACATCTCTGTTTAAGTAGCTTAGTGTTTGTTTTATTCTAATTGGCACTAGAGATAGGGGTTGGAGGGTAATTGTTGACGGTGGTAAGCTCTAGAAGATTTGTACTACCAAATCCAGTTTTAGTCATTTTACAGATAACAAGTGAGTACTAAGAGACCTTAATATCAACCTCCTTGAAATTTGGTTGTTTGTATCTAGTTTTTATCAGTAAGACTTGCTGTGTTTTAGGTTTGGGATAAAACATTATGATAAAGGTTGTTTAATTTTTTTTTTAAAAGTAGAGTAGTAAAAATATTTCTAAATTATGACCTTAGAGTTAAAAATATAGATTTAAGTAGTGGCCTGGTAGAATGGGTCATAACACATTTTAAAAAGCCAAAACTAAACCTGTTGCCATTGAGTCGAGTTTAGTGTGTCTCATATTCCTGTTAAATACAAAGTCCCAGGTTTAATATGGCCTAGAGCTTTCCACTTAGCCTTTTAGTAATGATGAGATCACATAAGAGCGCTGGTGGCACAGTGGTTAAAGTGCTTGGCTGTTGCCTGAAAGGTTGGTGGTTTGAACCCACCAGCAGCTCCGAGGGAGAAAGATGTGGCAGTCTGTTTCTGTAAAGATTAGAGCCTTGGAAACCCTATGGGGCAGCTCTACTCTGTCCTAAGGGTGCTGTGAGGCGAAATCGACTCCACCGCAGTAGGTTATAGATCAGATAGTATCAAGAAGTCAGGGATTTGAGTCACCAGTATATATAACTGCTTTAATCAAACTTCATTTCTGCCTTTAACCAATTCTAGCTTCCAGTACTTCTAAGAGAGGTAATACTAAACAAGGAGTCCTCTGGATGGCACAGACAGTTAAGCATTCGAGTACTAGCCAAAAGGTTGGCAGTTTGAAACTACCCAGAGTCTCCTCAGAAGACAGACCTGGCAGTCTGCTTCCAAAAGGTCATAGCCTTGAAAGCCCTATGGAGCAGTTCTACTCTGCACACATGGGGTGGCCATGAGTTGGAATCTACTTGACCAGCAACCAGGGCTTCTAACCCCTGCTTAGAATTTGCTAACAAGTTCCCTCCTGAGAATTTGCATTTGCTCAGGTACACTGAATCAGAACCTACATTTTAACAAGATCTCCAGGTGATTCTTATGTATCACTTCCTGGGAACTTGTTAGACAAGCAGATTTTCAGGAGGGAAGTTGTTAGAAATGCAAATTCTCAGCAGGGCTTCGAACCAGAACTGAACCTGCAGGCAGCTGACAACAATAATACCAAACCAACCAACCAGCAGCATCACTCTTAGCCTTTCCCGGGAGACCTAACCTGTTGCCCTTTGAGTCTGCCCCATGGACAGCAGGACTGCCCTAGAGGGTTTTCAGGGAGTGGGTGGTGGGTTCACACTGCTGACCTTTTGGTTAGCAGCTGAGCTCTTAACCACTGCATCACCCAGGAGACCTAGTAAGGCTGCCTCAGCATGGACAGAGATATAATGCTATCTTCCATTGTATGTTTCTTCCACTTCTACCATTATACACTTTTCCCCAAGCCCTAGAAATTGGCAGAAGAGGGACGAATATCTGAAAGCTACAGCATTAGCTGTATTTAAAACACCTACCGATAGGATTGTGTACTATCTGTGAACAAAACTTGTATGTTAATAATTCATTTTTATGAAAAATGCTTGTAGAGAAATCTGTACAAAATAAGACTTGTTGAGAGTCAGTAGAAGACATTCCAGGTTGAAAGAAAAACCTAATCAGTGCTGGGAGCATGAAATATAAGAACATGGTGTATTTGGGCCAGCAGTACCCAAATCCCAAACAGTGGCCTACTGCGCTTCAGAAAGAGACACTTTGCTCTGGTCTGCTTCACTTTACCTCCATTCATTTAAAGAAATACTGTTTTCTTTTAGCACTGTGTTCACTAGATGATACACTTAGTCATTTTTGAAAAAGAAGGCTATTCGTTTTGTATTATTAGGTATTTGAACTTATTTTAAATATTCATTACAACAAAATTCTAGTATATTTAGCTGGACCTTTAAGTTTATGGTCATGACATTTGACTATATGTTGGTAACATTGTGGACCTGAGATTTCATTTAATGATGTTTATAATGGGTTAAATATTCTTTTCCTCAACTTTATTTCTTACATAGTTGCAGCTAAGTAAATTATAAAATAATCATTTCCCTAATTAGCACACTTGTGTTTTTCTTAATTTAAAATATTACACCCTCCACAGCTCTCTTTTTAGCATTGTTTTGTTTTCTACTTAGAGTATTCTTTTTACAGCATTAAACCTGCTATTCATTTCAGGGTCGTTTTTATTTTCTAAAGATCATGTTTTCAAGGAATTGTTTTTAAGTTAAACTATTTTCGTATTAATTTATATAGAGATTACTATGTGTGATTTTCTGTTTTAGAATTCCTTTAGCTAATTTAGCCTTTTTTAGTATGGTAAAGCAAATGTAATTTTAGTTTCTGTTAACTTATTAAAGCCTTAATACTTTCATTAGTTGTTGGCTTTTCTCTTTTTTTCTTGTGGAATCAAGTAGTTTATGTTCAATAGCCACATAGTTCTTTAAAAACAATAGTTACGGTAAAGACATCTGAGGCATGATTTTTATAATTAGGGACATAAAAACAAAACCCATTGCTGTTGAGTCAATTCCAACGCCTAGCGACCCGAAGGACAGAATTGATCTGCCCCATACAGTTTCCAGGCAGCACCTGGTGGATTTGAACCGCTGACCTTTTGGTTAGCAGCCATAGCTCTTAAGCACTACGCCACCAGGGTTTCCAATTAAGGACATAATTCCTTTTTTTTCCAAGGAAATGTGTGTGTGTTGTTTTTTCCCAAACAAAGCAAAAGCCTTAGTGTATAGGTCTTATGACCTAACCTTCTGTGCTCTTTTTTCTTTCCCGTTGGCCTCTCTATCTTATCATTTATGCTGGATTTCAGTATTTTCTCTTTTCTGATATAGATCGTATCCGTTAATGTTAATACTCAAATTACGTGATCTCAACATTTTTAAGCTTTCCCATTGGAATGTAATGACTTTCATTTAGACAAACATTTCATTTTGCACCCTGTTACTATCCACTTTAGTACATTAATGCCCATTTTTATAGACTCGTCTTAATGTTGCAGAACAATTTCATGTTGTTGTTAGGTGCCATCAAGTTGGTTCCAACTCATAGTGGCCCTGTGTACAACAGAACAAAACACTGTCCGGCCCTATGCCATCCCACAATCGTTATGCTTGAGCCAATCATTACAGCTACTGTGTCAATCCATCTCATCAAGGGTCTTCCTCTTTTTTGTTGACCCTGTACCTTACCAACCATAATGTCCTTTTCCAGGGACTGGTCCCTCCTGATAATATGTCCAAGGTACATGAGACGAAGTCCTGTCATCCTCACTTCCAAGGAGGGCCCTGGCTGTACTTCTTCCAAGACAGATTTGTTTGTTCTTCTGGCAGTCAATGGTGTATTCAATATTTTTCGCCAGTACCATAATTCAGAAGCATCAGTTCTTCAAGTCTGTCTTATTTCTTGGTATCATCTCTCCTCTGAATGTTTGGTAGAATTCTCTAGTGTAGACATTTGGTCCTGGCCGGGGGTGGGGGGGGGCTTTTTTTTTTAATGATCAATCTCTTCTTTTGTAATGGGTCTATTTAAATTTTCTACCTCTGTTTGTGTTGGTTTGGATAGGTAGTGTGTTTCTAGGTAATTTGTCCATTTCATCTCGGTTTCCAAATTTGTTGGAGTACCATGTTTCATAGTAATCAGTTATGATCTTTTTATTTTATCTCTGTTGGATTGGTTGTAATGTCACCAATTTCATTTCGTTTTTTTTTTGGTCAATCTAGCCTGTGGTTTGTCTGTTCTATTGACCCTTTTAAAGAACCAATTTCTGGTTTTGTTGATTCTATTTTTTTATTATGTTTATTTCTGTACTGATCTTCATTATTTCCTTTTTTTCTGGTGGCTTTTGCTATCAGAAAAAGTTAATGATTTGGGGTTAAAGTTAATGATTTGGGATCTTGTTTTTTTTAATGTAGGCATTTATTGCTTTGACTTTACCTCTGAATACTGCTTTTGTCCCAAAGGTTTTGATACACAGTGTTTTCATTTTCGTTTGATTTTAGGTAGTGTGTTATTTAGTTTCCATGCATTTATTTGTTTTCCTATTTATGATTTCTAGTTCTTAATTATCTAGTGTTGCTATAACAGAATTACCACAAGTGGATGGCTTTCACAAAGAGAAATTTATTCTCTCACAGCCTAGTAGGGTATAAGTCCAAATTTAGGGTGTCAGCTCCAGGGGAAGACTTTCTCTGTTGGCTCTGGAGGAAGGTCCTTGTCACCAATCTTTCCCTGGCCGAGGAGCTTCTTAGGCTCAGGGACTCCAGGTCCAAAGGATGCACTCTGCTCCCAGTGCTGCTTTCTTGGTGGTATGAGGCCCCCCATGTCTCTACTCGCTTCTCTTATGTATATCTGAAAAAAGATTGGCTTGAGACACAATCTAGTCTTGTAGGTCTCATCAGTATGACTGCCGCTAATCCATCATAGTGATAGAATTTACAACACATAGGAAAATCATATCAGATGGACAGTCACAAAATACTGGGAATCATGGCATAGCCAAATTGATACACATATTTTTGGGGGACACAGTTCAATCCATGATGATGCTGTTATGGTCAGAGAAGATGCTTTGTATGATTTCAATCTTTTTTTTTTTTTAATTTGTTGAGACTCTTTTTGTGTCCTAGCATATGGTCTATTGTGGAAAATGATCCATGTGTGCTGCAGAAGAATGTGTATTGTTAAGATGCTGGGTGGAGTGTTAAGTCAGTTAGTCCCAATTGGCTTATGCTTTTATTTAAGTTCCCAGTGTCCTTAGTGATCTTATTTCTAGATATTTTTGTAATTGAAAGTGGCGTGTCTACGTCCCCTACTGTTATTGTGGAGTTGTCTATTTCTCTTTGCATATTAGTCAGTATTTGTTTCACGTATTTTGGTGCATTGCTGTTAGATGCATATATATTTATAATGGTTATGTCTTTTTGCTTGATTGACCCTTTTATTATTTGTAATGTCCTTTGTCTCTTGTAACAGATTTTGATTTAACGTCTTTTTCATCTGATAACAGTATGGCTGCCCTGTTCTTTTTTGTTTACTGGTTGCATGGAATGTTTTTTTTCCATCCTTTTATTATTAGTCTGTTCCTTATGTGTAAGGTGTGTTTCTTGTAGACAGCAAAAGGATGGATCATGTTTTTTTGTCCCTTCTGCCGCTCTCTGCCTTTTACGTGGGTCATTTAGACCATTTACTTTTAAGGTTATTACTAAAAATGAAGTGCCTCCACCTTTCATTTTGGTATGTTTTTTAAGTGTTTTTATCTTTGTTTTTTTACTCTGATTTTTCTGTTTTTGTTTGTATTTGGCTGCTTTTTTGTGATGAGCCTTTTTGCTTTCTTCCTTCTGAATGTTTTTTCTTAGTGATTTCTTAGTGGTTACTCCATATATTCTCTTACACAACTTAAAATGGTAATAGTGTTTAACATGAACAACAGTTAACATACAACCTTAACATAATAAATCTCCTGACATGCTTTTCCCTCCCCCATTTCTGTTGGTGTGTCTCCATTAACATCAATATACGACCTACATTTGATACATTTACTTTGTGCGTATTTCTTACAAACTTGACATTGTATTGTTTGTGGGATTTAATTATTGAGTTCAGTTCCTGAAAATATCGTACTTGCTCCTTATGATTGCCTGTGTTGTTGCATTTTTTGAAGATCTCTTTCTGTCTCTTATTTATTTTTTCCTCAGGTATAAAAAAAATAGATACGAGTATTAATATAGTGCTCTTGTCCTTGCTTTTACAGTACTGTCTTGAGTAACACTTACAAAGCTGGTCTGGTAGTGGTGAATTTCTAGAGCTTCTGTTTGTTTGGGAATGTCTTGATTTCTCCCTTGTTTTTGAATGACAACTTTGCTGAGTAAAGAATTCTTAATCGGCAGTTGTTTTCACTCAGTATCTTATATATGTCATTGTATTGTCCTATGGCCTCTAGAATTCCTGTGGAGAAACCTATGTTGATTCTTATGAAAGACACTTGACATGTATACTGCATTTTTCTCTTACACTTTCAAAAGTCTCTCCTTGTCTTTGATTTTTGAGAATTTTATTAGGATATGGTACAGAGTTGATCTTTTTGTGTCCCTTCTCATTTGGGATGGCTTGGTTCTCTCTTTTTAAAAAAAAAAAAAAAAAAATTTTTTTTTTTTTTTTCTCTCTTTAGGTCTGGGAAATTCTCTCTGATCATCTCTGAAGATTGTTTCTATGCCTTTGTTATTGTCATGGTGCTCCGGGATTCCAGTAATTCTAATATTAGTTTTCTTAATGAATCCCATATTTCCTTTTGAGTTTGCTTGCTTTTCTTTCTTCTTTTTTCTTGTTCCTCTAAAGACTTGATAAGTTCAGTTATTTTGTCTTCTAGTTCATGTATTCTATCTTCTGTCCGACTCTATTGTTGAGTGTTTCTTCTGTGTTTTATAACTCAATTGCTTTATTCTTTAGTTCCAGTAGTGCTCTTTGTTTTTTTGATGTTTTCAGTTTCATTGTCGAGTCTCTCATATTGTTTGTTCTTCCATTTGTTTCCTGATCTCTGCTAGGTTTGTTTTCTGTGTGCTTTTTGCTTTCTTTAAAAACTTTTAGCACCATAGTCTGAAAATGATCAATTCTGTTCATCAGTGTGGTCTCCATAGGAGAAAGTTTCTGATCTTCATCTCTTGCTTTTGCTTAGTCTTTCTGGTCTTGTGATTTCATGTGTTTTACTGTTTTTTTGTTGTTGTTGTTGTTGAACTTGTGTTATCTTGTTTTTTACTTTAAATTTTGTATTCTGGTTTTTGTGGGGAAATTTTCAGATTGAACACTCTGGTAGTGCAAAGGCCAAGCACCTGGCTGCCAACAGAAAAGGCCAGGGCCTGCACCCACCAGCCGCTCTGCAGAAGAAAGACTTGGAAGCCCTTATCCGCAAAGACTCAAAGCGCTGGGAACCCCATGGGGCAGCTCCCTTCTGCCCCGCAGGGTCCCTGTGATTCAGAATTGAACCTGAGGCAGTGGGCTTGATATCTTCTCTTGAGAACCACTAGAGGGCATCTTATCCTTAGGTTATTCAGGAGTTCTGGATGCTTGATCTCTGGAAGGGAGGTTTAACTGGTCTAAGATGCTGAAGTAAGCAGTGGGGCTAGACTTACCTGAGGCTCTGTATGTTTTTCCCTCATCAGCCCCCTGCACAGGCTGGCCCAACGTATCCTGCTGTGTGCAGAGAACCAACCTTTTCCCTCTGTGTCCTCAGTCTGAGATATTCCCCTTGCCCTGCTGCCCTTGTACTTCCTCCTGGACCTAGTGCCCACCCATCTCAGGCCTCAGCGAGATTCAACAGCACTCTCACGGCACCAGTCTCCCTTCGTCCTCTCCCAATTGCACAGTCTGCGAACTCCCGCGGCCAATTTGTGCCGCCTTAAAAAATCGGGCTACAGCTTCCTCAGATTAGCTCCCTTTCTGTGTTCCCAAAATGTTTGGGAACTGTTTGGGGTGTGACCCAGCGATGTCCTAAAATGGCTTTGATGAGCGAATGCTCCCCATGTTAGCAGGTAGGTTCTCCTAGCTTGTCTGTTGTCCCTGCTCCTCCTCCACCTCGCTTCTAGACTCACCATGACTGTTACAGCTCAGCTGTTGTCCAGCGTTCTGAGATCTCAGTCTGTGCTTGATTTTATTCATTGTTCAGTGAGTTAGTTGCTGGGGAGTAAATGCGAGCATCTACTCATTTTGCCATCTTGTTCTGTCCTCCCTGCCCTGCTTTTTAAAAGGAACACAGAGCAGAGGTAGTCATAGAAACTCGTTTAGCCTGAATTTGAAGTTGAGCATTGGTCTTTTTAAAAAAAAGAAAAAAAAAAAAAACTGTTCTCCTTTTGAAGATTTATGAAGTATGATAAATTCAGATATTATAAATACTTAGGCTGTCCTTGAGCCTTTTTTACCCTATCTAGAAAAAGGAGGTTAATAATTTAGTCCCCTTCCTAATTCAGGGGGTGGGGGAGGGGTAGGAGAATTTTAAGAGTTGTTACAGTTGAGGTATAGCAGCACTTCAGATTATCCTAGTAGAGCCGTGGTGTCATAGTGGTTAAACTGCTCAGCTGCTAACCAAAAGGCCAGCAATTTGGGCTCAAATTTTTTTTTTAATTAAATGTTTCTTTAAATCATACTCATATAATCCCTTTTTCTGGCTTAAGGTATTTTATACTCATTCAGTTAGACTAGCATTGTTTCCTTTAGACTTACAGGTAGCTACTGTAGTAGTCAGCTGTGTAAAGTAAAACATCATATGTACTGTTTTAAGAAGGACCACTGTTAAAAAAATCTTTTGCTTAATTTGATTGAATTCTCATAGCCTTATTGGTATCTTTTCTTTGCAGAAAGACAAAGATGGACTTTAAGTGTAAAAATTCTGTTTTTAAAATGTACCGCTTTGTAACATTGAATGAGAATTCTGTGAAACAGATGTAGAGCTCTTTATAATAAAAAGGGACTATTTTCAAAAATGGTCTTTTTGAGAGGGTAAAAACGGATCACCTTGTACAGACTTGATAAAAGGGAGAGTTTGGACTTTATTTTCAGATATCAGACTCAGTAATTTTTACAGCAGAATTTATTAGCTGTCTATTAGAATTGTTGCAGTTGAACCTGATCAAACTTGGACATGACCATTCTGAGTTGAAAGTGCACAGCCAACAAGGCTTTGGTGCTATTAAACTTTGCTTTTCTTCCACAGAACTATTGCACGGCCAAAACATTGTACATATCTGATTCAGACAAGAGAAAACACTTCATGCTGTCTGTAAAGATGTTCTATGGCAACAGTGATGACATTGGTGTGTTCCTCAGCAAGCGGATAAAAGTCATCTCCAAACCTTCCAAAAAGAAGCAGTCCTTGAAAAACGCCGACTGTACGTATTCTTGAGTTCTCTCTCTCTCTTTTTTGCCCCAACTCCCATTATGATTTAAGAAGAAAAATTAAACTATTGTTTTTAATTAAAAATTGCTTTTTTGATTGCCAGTTTATACTTTACTGATATACTTGTGCTCCTTCATCTGAAAATGTCACATTAAATCATTATTGCTGCTTTATTGTTAAAAAAGATTTTTTTTTTTTAAACTGAAAAGGGACGTCTGGTCTAGTGAAGTTCTCAACCAGAGTTGGTTTCCTGCTGCTCCCTAGGGGCATTTGGAAAAATGGGAGGTTTTTTTTTTCTCCCTTTCCTCTTTCCCCTTTTGTAGTCGTAGTGACTACAAGGGGTGCTGTTGGCATTGAGTATCTTGGGTCAGTGATGCAGTCCAAGACAGCCCCCATTACACAAAGAATTGATTCTCCTAGAAAATCAAAAGTATAACTTTGAGGAACCATTGTTATTATGTCAATTAGTGTTTGGAGTGCCATCCTGGAAACCTAAACACAGTTTTGTAGATCTCATCAGCAAATTTTTTGACTATCAAAGATGTAATATACTAGTCTGTTTGAACTATATGCTTCATTCCCCCTTTTAAAAAACTTTTTATAAACTTTCAAGTGTACATCAAAGGGAGAAAGTAGTATAATGTAATGATCTACCCAGCCTCAACATGTTTCACCTGTTCTTTTTCATTATCTCCATTACCACTACCACCTCCTTCAATTGCTGGAATATTTTAATGTGAATGTCAGACAACTTATCATTAACCAAAATTTTTGTAGTATTGACTTTTTTTAAAAATTGTGGTGAAAGTATACACACACACAAAAATACACCAGTTGAACAATTTCTACATGTATAATTCAGTGACATTGATTACATTCTTTAAGTTGTACAACCAGTCTCACTATCCTTTTCCAAATTACTCCACCACCATTAACATAAACTCAATGCCCCCAAACAAAAACTTCTTTTCCCCTTCCTCCCACCATGATAACCATTAATAATCTTTGGTTTCTGTATGTTTGCTTATTTCATGTAAGTGAGATCATAGACTGTCCTTTTGTAACTGACTTATTTTGCTCAGTATAATGTTTTCAAGGTTCATCTGTGTTGTGTCATGATTCAGGACTCCATTTCTCTTTATGGCTGAGTAATAGTCCATTGTATGTGTCTACCACATTTTATTCATTTATTCTGCTGTCGATGGACATGCAGGTTATTTCCACATTTTGGCCGTTAGGAGTAGTGCTGTAGTGAACATCGGTGTACCTGAGCCTCTTGGGTATTTACCTAAGAGTAGAATACCTGGGTCATACGATCACCGAACTGTTCCCCACAGTGCTTGTGCTGTTTTACATTCCCTTCAGCAATGGATGAGGGTTCCTGTTTCTCTACAACTTCAACACCTGTTGTTTTCCTGGGTTTTTTTATTTCCATTCTAATGGGGGTGAGGTGGTAACTTAATAGTTTTGAGTGATAGTGTAATGATTAAGGGCTACAGCTCCTAACTAAAAGGTCTGCAGTTCGAATCCCCCAGGTGCTCCTTGGAAACCCTATGGGGCAGTTCTACCCTGCCCTATAGGGTCACTGTGAGCCGGAATTGACTCGACAGCAGTGGGTTTGGTTTAGGGTCGCTATGAGTTTGTTTTTTAATGGCTACTGACTTTGAGCATCTTTTCATGTGCTTATTGACCGTTTGAATATCCCCTTTAGCAAAACGTCTAAGTCCTTTGCCCATTCTTTGGATTGTCTTTTTGTTGTTAAATTATGGGAAGTATGTATTTTAGACATTAGACCCTTATGGTTGACTTTTCTTTTTAAACATAGTTAAACACCTAACAAAGTTAACAGTAGTTCTTTAAAGGTGGCGTAGTGGTTAAAGCAGTCGGCTGCTAACTGAAAGGGCAGGGCAGCAGTTCAAACCCACCAGCCACTCCAGGGGAGAAAGGTGTGGCAGTCTGCTTCCATAAAGATTACAGCCTTGGAAACCCTATGGGGCAGACCTGTTCTGTCCTGTAGGGCAATTATGAGTCAGAATTGACTTGACAGCAGTGAATTTACTATCCAGTCCATATACATATTTATCAAATTGTGTCAAAATGTCTTTTTAAGTTGATTTTTTAATCATCGATTTGGTTAAACCTGGATCCAAACAAGGTCTACACGTTTTAATCGGTAATAGTTTTTCTTCTTCCCCACCCTCATCTTTTTTTTTTTTTTTTCCTTCTGTCTCATTTATTTGTTGAAAAGAACTGGGTCATTTTTCCTGTGGGGTTTCCATATTCTGGATTTGGCTGATTACTTTCTGATGGTGTTAGTGCGCTTTTTTCCCTCTGTGTCTCGTGTTTTCCATAAACTGGTAATTAGACCTAGAGACTTTTAAAACCAGCTGGTACTGAGTACATCCATTTGCATCCGATCAGAAGGTATGATAGCTGGTTATCCCTCTTTTTGTCTTATTAAGACTGAGCAGTAAATTCAATCGTTGTTAACCTAATCATCCATTGTAAAGCTCTTTAGCAACTTCTAATGGTTTTAATTGCCATTGATGATGACTGCTTAAATCCATTATTTCATTCAGGGCTATAAAATGGTGATTTCCTGGTTCTTTTATTCATAACTTCTGCATTTGTTAACTGAATTTTTTTCTACAAAGGGGACCGTTGCCATACCAGCTATTTGGTTACCTCACATGTAGTCTGCCAAGAAAAGCAAGATAAATGCTTGATTCTTTTCTTTTACTAATTTGCAGAATAACAAGTTGATACTATAGTATTCTTCAGAGGTGACCAATGAGGCTTTAGGTTTTTATTATTATTGTTTCCTTTTATTATGAACACACTGGTTTCTTTTTTTCTGGTTTATTTTTGAATGTATAGATTTTTATATGTTGGATGTTTTAATCCAGTCATTATTTTTGACTTTATATTATAGAAAATTTCAAACATTATGCCCAAGTAGACAGAGCTGCATAATTAAATAAAACCTCTTGTGCGTGTACTGGAAATTCAGTAGTGATCTTCAAGCTAGTCTTGTTTCATCGTCACCTGTACCCCATCTCACCCCACTCCCCTCCCCAGTTTAGTTTATTGTAAATCTCAGACATCGTATTGTCTGTAAATATTTCTGGTTTTCACTGAAAGGTAGCATCTCTTGATTTTTACTATAATCACAATATCAGATCACATATATGCAACGATACAAGGAAATAATTTCTTAGTTTCATCAAATATCCAGCCAGTATTGAAAAATGCCATTTTTAATGTTTGTTTGAATGAAAATTCAAATAAAGTCCACCACATATTATATGTATTTTGTTGACATGACCGTGAATATGTGAATTCATTCTTCTCTCTTACTCACACACACTCGAACTGTATTTATTCAAAAGGCTGAGTAGACTGAGTCATTTGGCCATAAGAGATTTCCACATACTGGATTTTGCTGATTGCATTCCCTTGGTACAGTTTAATACATCTTCTATAACTTGGAAGTTAATCTAGAGCTTGATCAGTTTTAAAGTTGTTTATTCTTTTGGTTTATTTTTTGTTGAAGGGAGGGCAAAGCCTGCTTCACAGGTGGTGGGTGGTGTGCTCTTTTATCAGGAAACATATCATGCATTCAGACTGATATTTTGAAGACAAATATAAGATCACAGGGCTTTACTTGCCCTCTTTAACTTTGTATTTGAATATAAGTTTCTTGATGTCAGAGAACGTAGTTTGTTTTTAGGTGGTTTTCTTGCTTCTGTAGGTGTGCTCTGTCATGAAACTTCAGGTAGTACAATACTTAAAAGGTATTTAGAAGAAAGCAGAGTTCTCTAGAATCACAATATCTAGAGGCAATTACTATCAACTTTGGTAAACATCCTTCTGGACCCTTCTCTGTGCATATATTCCATATGATTGGATGCCAGCACATAGAAACACCTGCAATCTTACTAAAATTATACGTTTACCTGAATGGAGCCACAGTCTACACAGTGCACTGTAGCTTGCTTTTTCATTCAGTGATATTCCAGGGAGATATTTTCTTATCAGTGAACTTAGATACATATCATTCATTTGAATAGGTAACTGGCCTTATAATTTATTTAATTATAAACAATAATATATCTAATTATAAACTAATAATTTTAAAAGAAGGAGCCTAGGAGGTGCAAGCATTTGTAATCAGCTGCTAACCTAAAGGTTGGCAGTTTGAGCCTACGCAGTGGCTCCACAGGGATTACAGGCAAGAAAACTCTGAAGGAGTTCTGCTCTTTCACACATGGGGTCGCCATGAGTTGAGGGCCAACTAAAGGCAGCTAACAAGAACAATTATAAATAAATAAATGTTGCACCTTTTCTTTAATTTTTAAAGTAGTTTTCCTTCTAATGAACAGCACTACATTAAACATACTATGTAGCTCTCATTTTAAAATCACTTTTAAGGACATAATTTATATCCTTAGTTTGGCAGAAAAAGTTTCCTTGATTTTATTTTTGCATCTGTATTTTCTTGGAAGGGCAAAAAATTCAAGGTTGTTTATTTTTTTATTTAAATAAATAGAATCAATTACTCTGTTAAATTATAATACAGAATACCAGTGATCATAACTTTCTAACTAAAAGTTCTTTCTGGGTTCCCCCCTTCCCTGCACAAAAACCAAAACACCGTATGAATCGGAGCCGCTTTTTCTTTGCAGTGTGCATTGCGTCGGGGACGAAGGTGGCTCTGTTTAATAGACTTCGATCCCAGACAGTTAGTACCAGATACTTGCATGTAGAAGGAGGTAATTTCCATGCCAGCTCACAGCAGTGGGGAGCATTCTACATTCATCTCTGTGAGTACAAAAAACGTGCATTGGATGCTTTTGGTGTGAAACTGTTAAATACTTTTTGATAAAAACATACGGCTATATTAGATTGTGTCATTTTCATACATAGGTGATGATTTCTAAAAGGTCGATAATTTGATCTCTTTGTCCGCCCCCTGCAGTGGATGATGACGAATCAGAAGGAGAAGAGTTTACGGTCCGCGATGGCTACATCCACTATGGACAGACAGTCAAGCTCGTGTGTTCAGTTACTGGCATGGCACTCCCAAGATTGGTATGGCCCCCCTTTGGCTTTAGTGATTTGAGTACTAAAAATTAATTCTTACGGCAAGAAAGCCACATTCAGATGTAACAAGGCATTAGTCAATAATTACTGCTATTTATAATTGACACAAATCCCACCTTATCTTAGAAATGCTTTAAGGCAATTAACCAGTTTTTACAAATGTATTTTTAGTAACTTCCTGTTACACTATTTCTAATATAGTGGTTTATTTCGTTTTTGCACGTATACCTAAAAATGTTCGATAGAGGGCACTACAAATCACATTATGCTTTCTTAGCCAAGGCAGATACGATGTATTCCATTTTCTACGGCCCTTGCTATATCCGAGTGTAGGGCCAACTTTCCAAAAGCATAGAAATTCTCATTCATTTAAAAATATATGCATAATTTTTATTAGCTTATTCTCCCACAAGAAGATAGGTTTATTAAAAATTACGTAACATTTGTATTTCTTACTCTGGAAAGGAGGTGTGGTGTTCGGGGCTTTTGGTTCACTAGGAAGATCTTGAAACTGTAAAAACGACCGTTCTCTGTAAAAATAAAAACGACAGGTCCTCTCCACCCCGTGTTTCTCACCCCCTTTTCTGGAATAGGATATAGCTTAGTTGTATTAAAGGTGAAGGTCAGTGACTGACGAGCAAATTTGATCGAAGGTCAGGTTAAGGGGGTTAGGGGAGTGGAAGAACATTTAGTATTACTGTTCCCAGACATGCTTAATTTTTAACTCTGTGCTGAAATGTTTCCTTGGCTTATATTTGCTGGGGCTGTTTCAGCAGAGAGTGGGTATTGATATATAACCATTTAAGTAAATATCACATCATTTCTTTGTTTTTATATTTTTCTTTTTTGTTTTATTTTTCTATGTTATGCTTGCACAAGGTGATTTTTATCTCCTATCTCGATAAGCTAAAATATGTGAAATGTAGTAATATTAAATTTATGAAACCTTGAAACTGGGGCAAATTATAATAATAAGAGCTCTGTAGGGAAGGAAGAATGGACCAGTGGAAAGAAAGACAGAAGCAAACACCAAAACCAAACCACACGAACGTTTCCTTGAGTTCTTCTCATCTCATTCATTGTCTGCCGCCCTCTTCTGATGATGTTATTTGCTTTGGCAGGAAATGCTTGTATTACAGAAGCAGTTTCAGAGGCTCCCACCCCGCACTCACTCTAAAACAAACGGGACAGCAGCAGTTTACATATGAACTACTTGGGACACAGACCCAGTGCTTTCAATACGGTTTATACTTACAGTTTTATGTAAAGTACCAGTAGCCTGCCTTACCCAAAAGTAATCTTTTAGTATTTTTAACACCCAAAGCTATGTGGCTCTGATTATAACTACACTTTCCGAAAAGAACAACTTGACAGTTAAAAATGTCTGACACCCATGTTGGACACAGCCAACTCCTACCAGACAAGTATACCTGTGAAACCAAGGACTGGAAGATCCCCACCTTATAGATAAAGCCTTCCCTTCAATTAAGGCCATAGCCCAGATCCAATCACTGTAACTTCCCTAAGCAGCAATTCTCCAACTGCCTTTAAAAACCCTGTACTAGCTCTGCTTAAACAAGCTCTTTTGAGGGGATGCTTTTCTTTTCATGAACAGCTTCTCGCTCAGTAAACGCCGTTAATTCTAATTGACTCATTAATCCAGTTTTTCCTTTCAATAAGTGCCTGCATCACCTAGCACATCCACAGTAGGTTTCTAGAGATTGTGAGCATGCTGCCAGTTTTCTCTCTGATGCTGGGATGTATGTATGTCATTGTATGTTACTGGCAAGCTCATCTGAACCTTGTTAACTCAAAGTAGATGAGCAGCAGCAGCCTCACCTGGGAGCTTGTTAGAAAGGCAGAGTGTCCGGCCCAGCTGTGATGTGTTACTGTGTGCTGTATACTTTCTGTGTGCTTTGATAGCGACAGATGAAAATCCTCACCTTTATGTGGATAATCTTTTATTTTTTAATTGTTGGCATACAGATAATTAGGAAGGTTGACAAGCAGACCGCCTTACTGGATGCAGACGACCCTGTGTCACAGCTCCATAAATGTGCATTTTACCTTAAGGATACAGAAAGAATGTATTTGTGCCTTTCCCAAGAAAGAATAATCCAGTTTCAGGTGAGTTCGTAAATTACTGGCGAAATCTACAATGTGCAGACTGTTAAGTTAGCAGCTTATAGAAACATGAAACTCTCATTTGATGTTAATTGTATCCAGATATGTGGAGCTGTATTCAGGTATTTATCTCAGCTCCAGGAATTCTTAACACCCGTGGTCCTCAGACGAAGATGACATACATCTTAACCTCAGGAAAGAACTCACAGTTAGGAATGAAACGGTTCTCAGAGAAACAGTTTCGGGGTTCTTAACCTGGGGGACAGAGTTACCCCCCTCAGAATATCAAAAAACAAGATTTGGGTTGGTCAGTGAATCTTCTGAGATTGTGTGCGAACATTGTGTATAGATGCATGCATTTTTCTGGGGGAGGTTCGTAATTTTCATCAGATTCACATTGGGGTCTTCCAAGATTGTAATGATGATGTGTTTCAAAAGCTATTTTTAAACTACATTTTTCTCAGAAGGCTTTCCTGAGGACACATGACGTGAGCTGATGTTTCAGCAGGATAGTTGTAGTTTTATGCGGAACCCTTATGAGCAGCTGGAGGTGTGTCCCAGAGAGATGAATACACACAGTCATTCTCAGCCCAGCTCTGAGGAGTGTGCTGAGCCCCTGGGCTGGGCCTTTAGGGCTGGGCCTGCCAGTGCCCATCTTGGCTCTCTCCTGCTGAAAGTGCAGATATCTAGCTGTGCTCTAAGCATGAGGCCCTTCCAGTCTCTCTTTCCTAGGGGACCATAAAGAGTTGTAAACAGCTGTGACGACATAGATACTGATCTTTTATTAAAGAAATTGTTCAGTTACTGGTGTACTCTTAAATGGTTATTCCAGATGGTTACTGTTACTCACTGTGATGTCACAGAAATACTGTGTGTTACAACAAAAGCTGCTCTACGGAGGGTTTCTGTACTCTGCCTGAGTTTTTTTAGGGATTGGCAAAGCACCATGCTTTGGAAAGTTTCTGTAAATTATTACTGAATTCTGCCCGTGAATATTACTTTGCTAAAATTCCCTTATACTACAGGTATATAAAACTCAAATTCTAAACATTCTTTCTTCACAAGGCCACTCCATGCCCAAAAGAACCAAATAAAGAGATGATCAATGATGGGGCTTCCTGGACAATCATTAGTACAGACAAGGCGGAGTATACGTTTTACGAGGGGATGGGCCCTGTCCTTGCCCCAGTCACACCTGTGCCAGTCGTAGAAAGTCTTCAGGTGAGATCGCTGATTCACAAGTTGGCTTTTAGCTCTCTGCAGCTGCTCTCAGCTATGACTTTTAGCATAATTTTTTCCCCCAAATAATTATGATTTTGCTCCAAATCCTTGTGATTGGGGAATTTTGTTACACACCATTTGTTGATAAGAAATGAAAATATGAGGCATATGCTTAAAGGTATAAGAAAACTTTACTTGGTTTCTAACCTTGAGAGTTTTGAGCTTTGTCATTTGAAAGAATCATTTTAATTAATATCATTATTTGCAAATGATAGTTGTATCAGAAGCTGACTTGTGTACTTTAAGGAAAAAATGCAACGCTTTTTTTTCTCAGTGTCGTTCTGATTTTCTTTGAATTTCAGTTGAATGGCGGTGGAGACGTCGCCATGCTTGAACTAACAGGACAGAATTTCACTCCAAATTTACGAGTGTGGTTTGGGGACGTGGAAGCTGAAACTATGTACAGGTACTTGATATAACCACTTACATCATCTGGAGTTTTTGAGGAGGGTGGACACAGGAGATTTCTTGGTGAATCCTGACAATGATAAGAATGTATTAAGCAGCCTTGTTTTACATCTCATTTCTAAAGTTTACCTTGAGTTTTAAAGTGCTTTTAAGTTACTCATTTTTCTTCCTTAGATGTGGAGAGAGTATGCTCTGTGTTGTCCCAGACATTTCTGCATTCCGAGAAGGTTGGAGATGGGTCCGGCAGCCAGTCCAAGTTCCAGTAACTTTGGTCCGTAATGATGGAATCATTTATTCCACCAGCCTTACCTTTACCTACACGCCAGAACCAGGGCCACGGCCGCACTGCAGTGCAGCAGGAGCGATCCTTCGAGCCAATTCAAGCCAAGTGCCACCTAATGAATCAAACACAAACAGCGAGGGAAGTTACACAAACGTCAGCACAAATTCCACCAATGTCACAGCATCAACAGCAACAGTGGTGTCCTAACTACCGTCTTCTTGCTAGGACTTAACCTGACTTGAGTTTCTGCAAAAAGTTGACAAAAAAAAAGGAAAGAGAAAAAATGAACACTCTTTTGTGGTTTCTTGGGAAAACTTTTCATATCAGGTGATACTATTCAGAAACCCTGTTACCTGCAAATGCTGATTTGAAATGCAGAAGCCACAGTAAAACAAACAAAAAAAACACATCAAAATGTAAAAACTCTATTGGAAATCAGTGTTTTTCAGCTGTTTTTATTTGGTTGGTTGGTTTTTCAGTTTTGTTTGAATGAGCAAGAAATAGAAATGTGGCTGGAATAAAAGTTAAGCAAACTAGAAGACACACCTAACATAGTTTTTATGGACCAAGGAACTTGTATAAGCTTTAGTAAAAGGTACATGTTCACCATACCTTTTTTATATTACAGTATATAGTACACCTTTTGTTACCAAATAGGTTGTTCCCCTGCGCCCACTTTGAGCTCAGGCTCTAAAGTACATTCAGGTTCCAAGCCTGACCATGTTGGTTTAATCTAATCACCATACTCTTCCAGTTTTTTTTGATCTAAGGTCGGAACCATTTTTTTGTTTGGTTTGGTTTGGTTTTTTAAGCTGAAGTTATGACTTTTCATGAATTGAAATTGTTTGGATTTCAGCAAGTCCATTCTTGTAAAGGCCTGCATACTTTCTTTTAAGATTATATGAAGTCTGTGCAAAAGCTTTAAAAAATGCCTCTGCCTTGCCTGCAATACATGCAATGTATGTTAACTTAGTCTCTATTTGCAGACACTGTTGTTATTTCTGTGTTTTCCTTTTTTTATTTTATTTTAAATGTATTTATGGTGGTAATTCAAGAGGTTCTACCATTTACATGAAATTAAATGTGCCCATGTAGTCATTAATGAGTTAATGGCACAGAACCTGTTGGTATTTGAAGGGTTCTCTCCCCTTTTTCCATACACAAATGCATTTGTGTTCCAGGATTTGTTCAGGATTTTTTTTTCTCTCCTGATCTTGTACATAACTTGTATTATGTGTAAGTTAAACATTTTGTTTTGACCTTGGAATCTTCCCAATGATTTCATTTCAGCAGGGTGTTTTCTGCCTTGTTGGCATATGGAAAAATGTCATGAGAAGTATTTGCTACCAATTGGTAGATCATGCCCTATTGTATAATGAGGAAAATCTCAGCAAAAGCATGTTTTTAGTACCTTTACTGTTTTGTTTTTTTTTTGTAGCCTAGGCCAAACCATCATTATAATCTTAAAACATGCCTTTATTAGGTGATGAACTAAAATAGCTGGAAGACAGTACAGTACTTTAGAAACAGATAGTTGTAAGATTATAAAAATGCAAGTGTAACTTCTCTCTCCACTTCTCTCTGTCCTGTTTTGTTTTCTCTCCCTAGTACTGAGCATCTCCAATCCTGTGCTCAGTTCCCACAATTGCCTCCCATTCAGAGAATATTTCTTTCCTGTTCAGTTAGGGCTTGGTTGCATTCAGATGTGTGTTGGCCTTGCACGCCAAGCCTGCCATTTGTACATTGCTCCCGTTCCTACACTTCGATGATGCCTTTGTTTGGTTTCTTAGAAATTCCAGCAGACTTACTGGGTTACGTTTAGTTGTGGGACACAGTCTAGTAATACAATCATCCTTCTTAGAGTAAAAACTACCTCTAGATTGCGGTAAGCTTTTACTGTCCCATAAAACAGGAGCCACAAGTACCTTATGGATGCAAAAACCATAATTTCCCACAGTGTTTGCATACAGAACATTTGTCATTCTGGTGTCCTGGGCTCTTTTGGTCATGTTTCCATCTTACAGACTTAAAAAAAAAAGTCTGTAAGTACATCTCTCTCTCTCTTTAATTTCACTTTGCTGTCTTGGTCATTCACTGTTTTGCTCCGACTATGCCACTGTAATGCAGTTTCTAATATCTTTAACTTTTTCCTGTTTTTAAGGTGAAATTCATTTGTGAAACATGGTAGGTGGTTAAATCAAGATGATTGTGGTTTTCTCTTACTGCAAGCCTTTTAAGTACCACCCGTAGGCTTCAGTATACGGTTTAGCCTTCTCTTTTCAAATCTGCTCTGGTCACTAGCTTCTCTCTTGTGAACTAATCCTGCCTCACACCTTAAACCTGTTTCAGTGATCAAGGGCAGAACTCATTGTGGCCTTATCTTCGTTTTACCTGTTTACTGGCTTTTACTCGCAGACTTGCTTATTTATGAGTAGTAGTTAATTCTCTCTGTTAGTCACAGAAGCAGTCATTACACAGTGCTTTTGTTCAGAGTGTGAAAATACTTCCAGTGCTGCTTTACTTTTAACAGGCCGCACATTTCCCCCACTTCCTAGGTTTGGTATTTAGTTAAGAAATTAAATTAACCGATAACAGATGAGATGCTTTTTAAGAACAAGCTATTCCATACCAAGCTTTGCAGCTCAGAGTAATTTTTCCAAGTTCGTGGCTTTATGAAAATGAACTTAGTTTAACGTTTATATCTTTTTTTTAATTTTAAATAATTTTGAAGTATTAGGCTGTAAACCCTTTCCTGGTGTTTTTTTTTTTGTGTTTTTTTTAAGTCCAAGAGTGTACTCCCAGGCATTTTCCCCGTCTGTTTCATAAAATGCCGTTCTACAGACGACAGGCTAAAGAGTGGGATGACTTGTCTGTAGTAGTTTATCCTTCATCAGTAGTTTTTTTTTTTTTTTTTTGTCAGCTGCTTAAAAAAAAAAATCCTTTTCATGGATTTGTGAATCATTTTTGGTGTATAATTGACAGGAGCCTTGCCCTCCAGCTGAGATAGAGCATGTCCCCTTCCCCAGGAATGGCTTTCTTAGAGATGCTGGCTGCCTGCCGGCATGGAGACTGTCGGGGTGGTGAACGCTTCAGTACACGGACGCCGAGCCTGTGATCCAGCGAGTTGGTATTAGCCCCACTGAACTTATCACGCAGCCTGGGAAGGCAAGCTTAAGGCCTTTGAATGCCCTTTATATTTTAAATGATTTCAGAGTTGAACACTAGCAAAATACTTATCCTGCTGCTGACTTAAACTGTGGCGACTAAAGGCACCCCCATATATGATTAATTAGTGAAATATCTGTCACTCTCACTTCTCAGGCTTATTTGCAATAACTGGGTAGTTTTTTTTTTTTTCCCAGTGAAACTGGTACCATCTGTGCCCTCACAGAAAATTTCCAGTGCAGTTTTTAAGAACAAACCTAACTAGCTATTCATGTTGAACCAGGTAATCCATAGGGGATTTCTCTTTGAAACAAAGTGCTATTCAATTATTAACCAAGTTACTTACTTTTGATTTCAAAAGCAGCTGTGTTTCTGATGAGTACTGAACAAATGTGTGTAACTTTCTGTGCCAGACTTTTGACTTTGTTTTCAAGCACTGTAATGTGGGATGGGTGGTTAGAAACAATAATATATTAGGGTTTCTATTTAACCCTTTCAGGACTGAACTGTATCTTCTTTTATTAATTTTTCCCCGTGTCGTGATAAATGTTTGCCAGCATTCAGTACTGTGTTGGTTCAGATGTAGGTTTATATGCTCATTTTTAGCTTATTTCTTGTACCTTGCAGCATGCTCTACGCATTCAGTCCTTAAGGGGTTTATTTTACAAACTGTGCGCCTGTAAGGTTTATTAGCAATAAGATAGAAAATTGAGCAAATTTATACCATAATTTTGTAGGAAAAAAAAAAAAAGAATCTGCTCAATCCCATTATTTCATCCATGAAAAACCTGCAATATGGGCAGTTTCAAGGAATAAATAAAAAATGAAATGTAAACCATTGTAAAAGTCTTTTGTTGGATATGCCTCATGCATGTATTACCATCTTTGATTTCAGAATACTTCATAAAGATAAAATTAAATTCCATATTACGGTTTGTGTGTTTACAGCCTTGCCTTGCCATCAACATCACGTAAAATGATAGCTGTGCTAATTTCCTTTTTAATGTTTTTAACTAAAAAACCAAGTAGTGCTTTAAAGAGGGATGTGGTGGAGAGTTTTTTTTCCTCCCATGTGAATGGGGAAAAGGGCTGTGTCACTCAAGGGGCTGTCTCCCAATTCTGGATCATTTAAAACTGATCTCAACAAAATGGAGAATATTGTTTAGCAACAGCTTGCTTTTCCAATATTAGGTTGTCATTTGGTCCGGTGTACAAAAGAACATACAGCATATATTATATATATAATGCAACTCCTTATTGTAAATAGTGCATGATCATTTTCTGAAATCTGTCTTATCAAAGATATATTAAATATAGTGTTCATTTTTTATTTTGGTCATTGAACTAACCCTTAGCTGGTCACCAGTTAGAAAAATGCAGAGAGCAACTGTAATCAGGTTCTACATCTAGCAAAGTGGGGAGTCATCACAGAAGGAAGACACCCCCCCCTCCAAAACAAGACAGACGAATACATTAAAAAGGAAACCCTAAAAGATAACCCTTTAAAAAAATAAGCTTAGCCCTAGAAGACCATTGTAGGAGAGAGATTAAGCTGAGGTATATAAAGTACAAATGAAGTGATTCATCTTGACCTAGAGGCTAGAACCTAAAGCAGAAGGCCAACAGGTGGGCCTGTAAGCCAGAGGTCTTAGGAGACCCTATAAGACTAGACAGACTATGGAAAGGCTAAGGTCGTTTTACATGCTTGGCTCCAGGTGTTCAATAAGTGCTTAATTAGAACTGTCGTGTTATACGTGTACGAAGTCACGTTACTAATCTTGTTTATGGGTAATCAAAATACCAATATACTCTAATACAGAAAAGGGAGGTTTAACTACAACAAGAAAAATCATACTAAACACAAACGGACTATTTTGGAATTTGCAGAATCTTTGCTTTGAGGGGGGTGGTACTTTAAAACATGATAACCTGTGAATTTTTTTAAGTATGAGCTTTAATTCAGGAGCCCTGGTGGCACAACAGTTAAACTCTTGACCACTGACTGAAAGGTTGGTGGTTCAGACCCATCCAGTGGCTCTGCAGGAAAAAGACCCAGTCATCTGCTTTAAAGATGACAGCTAGGAACCCCTGTGGGGCAGTTATCTGTCAGTAGGGTCGCTGTGGATCGGAATCAACTCATCGCACCTAACAAGGAGAACAAGGCTGAGGTTTCAGTGCATCAGGGCTTTTCTAGCATATTGCTTATAGTGCCTGCTTTCTATCTCCATACACCTATACTGGATTCTCCTCATTCAGTAAAAGCTAACATCAGCCGGTCATTTCTTGCACCTTTACTGAATTGATACGTTTCTACTGGTGCTGGACAAAGGCTTGGGGAGAGGGGGTCGCTATTTTTTGAAATCCCAAACTAGCAGTCCACACTCCCCGACCCCCCAACCTCATCATATAAAGGAATAAGGAGTGTGACCCGCTTATTCCCACAATGGCTTCCTGAGCCGTGTTTGACACCTTTTTTCCTAGAACAACTCCTTTCTTCCTGCCATGCTGCTTGCTCCCTCTCTCCTCCCTCATCACACAGCACCAAGTCTGGCGTTCTCACTCCATGAACGCCTGCTCCCTAAACCCTCACAATTCCTTTTTTTTTTTTTTTTAATGTGGTTTAAGTGGAAGTTCACAAATCAAGTCAGTCTTTCATACAAAAACTTACACACAACTTGCTGTGTACTCCTAGCTGCTCTCCCCCAATGAGACAGCACACTCCTCTCCACCATGACCAGCCAGCTCCTCCTGTCCCCCTCTGCCTCCTCATCTCGCCTCCAGACAGGAGCTGCCCACGAAGTTTCATGTGTCTGCTTGAGCCAAGAAGCTCACACTTCACCAGTATCATTTTGTGTCTGATAGTCCATTCCAACCCCTATTTGAAGAATTGGCTTTGGGAATGGATCCAGTTGAGCTAACAGGGGGTCCAGCGACCATGACCTCTGGGGTCCCCCCAGTCTCAGTCAGACCATTAAGTCTCTTTTTATGAGAATTTGAGGTCTGCATCTCACTACAACTCAATTTTAAAAAAAAATTTTATTGTGTTCTAAGTTAAAGTTTATGAATCAAGTCAGTCTCATACCAAAATTTATATACACCTTGCTATATACTCCTAGTTGCTCTGCCCCTAATGAGACAGCACACTCCTTCTCTCCACCCTGTATTCCCTGTGACCATTTATCCCGCTTCTGACCCCCTTTGCCCTCTCATCTCCCCTCCAGACAGGAGCTGCCCACATAGTCATGTGTCTACTTGATCCAAGAAGCTCACTCCTCACCAGTATCATTTTCTATCCCTTAGTCCAGTCCATTCCCTGTCTGAAGAGTTGGCTTTGGGAATGGTTCCTGTCTTGGGCTAACAGAAGGTCTGGGGATTATGACCTCCCGGGTCCTTTTAGTCTCAGTCAGACCATTAAGTCTGGTCTTTTTATGAGAATTTAAGGTCTGCATCCCACTGCTCTCCTGCTCCCTCAGGGATTCTCTGTTGTGTTCCCTGTCAGGGCAGTTATCGGTTGTAGCTGGACACCATCTAGTTCTTCTGGTCTCAGGCTGATGTGTAGTCTCTGGTTTATGTAGCCCTTTCTGTCTCTTGGGCTCATAATTACCTTGTGTCTTTGGTGTTCTTCATTCTTCTTTGCTCCAGGTGGGTTGAGACCAATTGATGCATCTTAGATGGCAGCTTGCTAGTGTACAACTCAAATCTTAATGCAACACTCGGATTTTTAGCTGATGGAAAGTTTGGAAGAAAAATAGTTGTGACTTTGATCGTAGTTGAACAACCAGCGTGATCACTTCGTGCATGTCAACTGCAGAAAGGAAATAGGACAGCTTTTATCAACAGACTGCATTCATCCTGCAAGTATCCACTGAGCACCTGCTGTGTGCCAGACAGTGCAAGGCCCAGGTGTGTCATCCAGAAGCAAAAAGACAAGACAAAGTAGCTAAATTTACTGTTTATTATATCCAGCATATTATAGACCAAATATGATAGTACTCATGAGTCATACTTAAATAAATAATACATAGGTATTAAAGGACTTTGTTCATTGCCTACAGCACTACGTTTGTTAGCAGAGCTCATAGCTATGATTTGTTTTCTTGGAAATTAAAAAAAAAAAAAAAAAACCTCGGTGTGTATTTTGGCTCTTGGTTGTTTTTTTTGTCATGATGTATATCCCTGAACTAGATTGACTGCCTATGAGTTACTTTCAGTGGCTTGAATATTGGTAGCTTTCCACTTTTGTGAATGAGGAAGGTATAATTTGTAGTGGTTGGAGGAATCTGTGGTAAAGTAAGACAGGGTCAGAGATCCTTACTGCCCCAAGCAGCGAGGAAAATGACCCAGCCCTATAAAGTGCCTTGGTGTCTATTAGGAGAGTGGTCCCTTGATAGGTAATATCACACCGTCCCACCAGGCGGATGGACATCAGACTATCAAGAGGTGTGCCAACAGGATGAAATGTTGCAGAAACTAATTTTCTTTATAATTATTTGAGGCCTGCCAATTCCTACTGTGGTGTTATATCAATTGTGTGTGGTTTTCATGTAACTGCCCTGAAAACAAAGAGTAAATCACACTGTCTTTGTTCTCAAGTGAAATATTAACGAGAAACAACTTGCTGCGTGGTCATATATGTGCACTGGAGATGTTTTCTCCTCTGCCACCACGCTCATACTCACTCTGTATGGCTAGGGAGTGGTCACTGGGTCCCTAGCACCTTCTAGCAGCCTACGTTCTAAGTGACAATAGCAGAATGACCTCATAAAAATAGTCAATGTTAATTCATTGCTTTGTAGGGTTGACTTCACAGCTGAGGGCATAGATGGTACTAGTATCTGATCTGGTCGTTGAGAGCTGGAAACAGCATATTTGGCAAGTAGTCAAAGTTAGTATATTGATGGCAGGGATACAGCTGTGATATTTATGTGGTGAAAGCATTGAGGTGGGAATCCTGGGTTCTAAATCTGTCTCCCAGTGTGCAGTGTTTTACTGGATGGATTTTGGGCAAAATCATTTATCCTCCGTGGATCTCAGCTTCTTCAACTGGGAAGAAAGGATAGTAGTATTCACTGAGTTCCTACTACATACCAGCACTCTGCTAGATGTGTTCTTGGGTTCTTGTTTAGCTTTCACAATAACCCCATGAAATCAGTATTACTCAGTCTCTTGTTTATGGATGACGAACCTGGCAGAGTAAATAATTTGCTGAAGATCTCCTAGCTAAAAAAAAAAAGCTAGGACATGAAACTAGGTGTTTCCAATACTCAACACTTATATCAGTGCTGCCTTTTTAAAAAGAAAAGCTGGTATTTTTCTCTACTTACCCTAAAGACCCTCACCCTTCATTTTGCTTTCCATGTGGTTTTCTCAGTGACACTCCCACCTCCATGGCAGCTGATCTGAAACTCAAGTGAGGATGAATCTGTTCTAAGTTAAAAGCTACCTGAGCTTCAAGTGCTTGATTCACACTTCGGTTTGGGCCTTCCAGGATCAACGTGATCTTAGTGCTCAGGCATGATTTTGCTTGTCTCTTCCAGAAAACGGTGACACAGCTGGTTTTATTTAATATGCCTAAATGTTAAAAATACATTGTCACCATCTTGAGACTATGTTGGCCTGTGCTGCCTGGAGGGGAGATGAGAGGGTGGAGGGCGTTAGAAGCTGGCGAAATGGACACGAAAAGAGGGGAGGGAGAGCAGGCTGTCTCATTAGTGGGAGAGTAGTTGGGAGTGGGTAGCAAGGTGTATATGGGTTTTTGTGTGAGAGACTGATTGGATTTGTAAACTTTCACTTAAAGCACAATAAAAATTATAAAAAAAAATACATTGTCACCATCAATATAATCACCAGCATTGGAGTTAGAGATTTAAAAGTCAGAAGCCAAGGCTGGTTAGCTTTGGAAAGGGAGATTTATTAAAAATAGTGGGCACTCACAGAATTGAAGGGATAACTGGAGATATGCTTTGAAATAACGAAGGCAGCTTTTGCAGGCTAGGAAGCTGTATCATAGAAGTGGCTTCCTCAGGGAGCAAGCACTGGGATGCATTCCTTCTCTTCCATCTTTGAATCACTTGCTCCAGATTCAGTTTTCCAGGTGAGAACAGCTGGCTGTGCTAGCCTGGGTCACATGTCTGTCCCTGTGCTTTTAGAGGAAGGCTTGGGTAGAAGGAGCCTCCAGGGGCTCTTTGTTTCCTGTGTTGAGAAGCAGGTACCTAGATTTACAACCAGTAGGGAAAGAGATAATTCCCCATAAAGGAAATTGAGGTCTTGCTAAGATGGGGAAATGGATGTCAGGCGGCCACTCTAGAGGGCTACAAACAGTAGATTCTGTCAGAAAACATACATCGTTTGTCTTAGTTACCTAGTGCTGCCGTAACATAAATACCACAAGTGGGTAGCTTTAAAGAACAGAAGTTTATTTTCTGTTCAGGAGACTAGAAGTCTGAATTCAGGCTGTGGCTCTAGGGGCAGGTCCTTCCTCGCCTGTTTCAGTTTCTAGTTAGTAGCTGGCAGCAATCCTTGGCCTTGCTGTTCTTAGATACATTTGTCTCCATCGTATGTGTTTTTGTTTTGTTTTGTTTTTCTTCTTCTTGTGTGTGTGTCTCTTTGTCTATTCAGGTCTTTTTATAACTCAGAAGTGATTAGGTTTAGGACCCACCCTACTCTGGTATGGCCTCATTAATATAACAAAAGAAAACCTCTATTTCCAAACGGGGTTGTATTTACAGGTACAGGGGTTAGAATTTTAACACGTTTTGAGGGTCATGATTCAGTCCATAACATTGTTAAATATCTCCTATGTGCTGAGGGCTTTCCATGAAATATTTCTTATTCCTTAAATTCCTATGAGTCAAGATAGCGGGCAGCTTTTGAAAAGGGTGGTCAGGTCATGAACTACATTTTCGCAACTCTTCCCATCTCCCTTAGCCTTCTAATGTTCTCTAGAAATGCTTCTTCCACAGACTGAGCCTCAGGAATTATGATCCCGCTTTTGTCATCCCACCTTTCAGCACCAGTATAGCTGGTAGACTAAAGTCCACTGGAGAGACTTCTGTCAGGTTCTGTAGGTGACTGGGAAGCAAGCAAACCTGGGAGATCACCTTGGACTTATTTTGACATGTGAACCAGTTTGCAGGGAGAAGAATGAAACAGACACCCAAGGAAAAGCATAGAAAAGTGGCAGCATTCCTAATTTCAACACTTTCCTGAGGCTCAACTGTATTCCTGCCCTTGGGTTCCAAGAGAGAACCCATTATCCTCATAATGTCCCTCCTGTGTTTGGGTTAACTTAAGTGAGTTTCTGTTAACTTATTATCCTAATTTTACAGATTAAGATATTAAGGAAAGGTAAGAAGGGTTTATAAGGTTCCATAGCTATTAAGTGGCAAAATGGGGATGATTCAAACTCAGGCCCACTGGACCTGTGTTAGTAGAGATAAGAGCTGGGAGCTAGTGCTTCCATCTAGGGGGAGCCTAGGAGAGGTCACATTTCAACTCTTAGAGTGAAGAGGTCCAGACTTTCAACGTAGAGAAACACTGGTGGTGCAGGAGGATGGCCTGATGGAAGGCATGGAGCTGGGAGACTGGGTCTCTGTCATCAAGGACAAGTCATCCCACGTAACGGAAGCATAGGGGACCACTGCAATGACTGTAATGTAATTTTATATAAATACAGAGGTTACCAGGATAAGATGGGTAGAATTCCCAACCATGTCTATTAGGGGATGTTAGGGATTGAGCCATGTCCCACCACCCCCGCCCCCCCCAAAAATATGTGTTGGAGTCCAGACCCCTATGCTTGTGGATGTAATCCTATTTGGAAATGGGGTTTTCTTTATGTGAATGAGGCCATGTCAGTGTAGGACATGTCCGAGTTATAAAAAGAGCAGATCAGACACAAGGGAAAGACAGACACTATCTGATGACAATGGAGGCAGCTGAATCTACAAGCCCAGAACTCCAAGGATTCCTGGCTACTAGAAGCTGAAATAAACAAAGACTTTCCCCTAGAGCCATATTCTGCATTTGAACTTATAACTTCCTGAACTGTGAGGAAATAAATCTTTGTTTTTTAAAGTCATCTGTTTGTATTTCTGTTACAGCAGCAGTAGGTAACCAAGACGAGGGAGCAGTTTTTCTCCACACCTCATATGTCTTTCCATGCTGAGGAACCTTCCAGGGGAGATAAGATTCCTGGCCTCTACACTTTACTGGTCATTAATGAATGTTTGCTGGATTTGTTAATTCAGTTCTACCACAGGCAGGCACTGGGAATACAGCAATAAATCAAACAAAGCCCTGGTTACTTGGCGCTTCCCTTCCAGCTAAGAGAGCCAAGCAAAAATAAATATGTATTAATGGATTTTGTGCCCATTAAAGGGCTCAAACTGAAGATACCACTTGGAGTACTTAAAGAATTCAGCTGCTAAACAAAAGGTTGGCAGTTCAAACGCACCAGCTGCTCCACGGAAGAAAGATGTGGCAGTGTGCTTTTGTAAAGACTTACAGCCTTGGAAACCCTGTAGGGCAGCTCTACTCTGTTCTATAGCATCTCTATGAGTCGGAATTGACTCGTTGGCAATGGGTTTGTATAGAACCCAAAGAAAAATGGAATTTGACTATCAAAAGACCCTAGCAGCCTCCAGGGGTGCATATGGGTGAGAATTATTGTGTCCTAGAGGTTTGGAAACCCTGGTGGCGCAGTGGTTAAGTGCTACAGCTGCTAACTAAAGGTCGGCAGTTCAAATCCACCAGGTGCTCCTTGGAAACTCTATGGGGCAGTTCTGCTGTGACCTATAGGGTCACTATGAGTCGGAATTGACTCGACAGCAATGGGCTTGTATAGAACCCAAAGAAAAATGGAATTTGACTATCAAAAGACCCTAGCAGCCTCCAGGGGTGCATATGGGTGAGAATTATTGTGTCCTAGAGGTTTGGAAACCCTGGTGGCGTAGTGGTTAAGTGCTACAGCTGCTAACTAAAGGTCGGCGGTTCAAATCCACCAGGTGCTCCTTGGAAACTCTATGGGGCAGTTCTGCTGTGACCTATAGGGTCACTATGAGTCGGAATTGACTCGACAGCAATGGGCTTGGGGTTTGGTTTTTAGAGGTACTGAGGAGTCCCTGGATTGTGCAAATGATTAACGCACTCAGTTGCTCATGGAAAGGTTAGAGGTTCAAGTCCATTCAGAGGGACCTCAGAAGAAAATCCTGGCAATCTACTTGGGAAAATGCAGCCATTGAAAATCCTGTGGAGCAAAACAAAACAAAACCAAACCCTACAGAGCACAGTTCTACTCTGATATACTCAGAATTGCCATCAGTCAGAATTGACTTGATGGCAACTGGTTAACCGGTTAGAGTATGTAATTTTTTTTTTTTATAATGCACTTTATTTTTTAGAGCAGTTTGAGGTTTATAGAAAAATTTCACAGAAAATACAAGGAGCTCCCATATTCCTTCTCCCCCTTACAAACTGTTTCTCCTTTTATTAACACCTTGCATTCCTATGGTACATTTGTTACAATTGAAGAACCAATATTGATACATAATTAACTAAAGTGCATAGTTTACCTTACGGTTCATTCTTTGTGTTGTATGGTTCTAAGAGTTTCTCTTGTGTTATAGAGTGAATTGTGTCCCCTATAACTGTGGTGAAAACCCTGGTGGTGTAGTGGTTAAGACCTACGGCTGCTAACCAAAAGGTTGGCAGTTCGAATCCCCCAGGCACTTCTTGGAGACCCTATGGGGCAGTTCTACTCTGTCCTATGGGTCGCTATGGGTCGGAATTGACTCGATGGCAGTGGGTTGGTTTCTTTTTTTTTTTTTTAAATAACTACTTTTTTTTTTTTTTTATGGTTATAATCTCATTTGGGAATGGGGTTTCTTTGTTATGTTAATAAGGCCGTATCAGTGTAGGGTGTGTCTTAAGGCAATCCTTTTCATGGTATAATAGAGCAGATTAAGTGAGCAAGCACAAATGGACTGGAAGATACATACCACATGATCGCCTAGGAACCTAGCAAGAGAAGCTGAAAAGAGAAAAGTGCCTTCCCCCCAGAGTGGATAGAAAGAGAGAGCCTTCTCCTAAAGCCAGCACCCTGAGTTCAGACTTCTGGACTCCTAAACTGTGAGAAAATAAATTTCTGTTTCTTAAAGCCATCCACCGTGGTATTTTTGTTATAGCAGCACTAGATGACTAAGACATATTCTAATGATGGATGTGTCGTGTGTCTACCATTACAGTATCATACATAATGACTTCACTGCCCTAAATACGACCTGCTTTCTACGTATTCATCCCTCTCCCTTCCCTCTGAAACCCTGGCAACCACTGATCTTTTTATTGTCTCTATCAAAAGTGGACCAGTAAGCAACATCATGATAAATGGAAAAAATATTGAAGCTGTCAAGGATTTCATTTTACTTGGATTTACAATCAATGCCCGTGGAAGCTGCAGACAAGAAATCAAGTGACGTATTGCATTGGGCAAATCTGTTGCAAAAGGCCTCTTTAAAGTATTAAAAAACAAAGATGTCACTTTGAGGACTAAGGTGCGGCTGACCCAAGCCATGGTATTTTCAATCGCCTTATAGGCATGCAAAAGCTGGATACGAATAAGAAAGACAGAAGAGGAATTGATGCCTTCAATTATGGTATTGGTAAAAAATATTGAATATAGCATGGAATGCCAGAAGAACAAATGTGTCTTGGAGAAAGTATAGCCAGAATGCTTCTTAGAAGCGAGGATAGTGAGACTTTGTCTCACATGCTTTGAGCATATTATCAGGAGGGACCAGTCCTGGAGAAGGACATCATCCTTAGTAAAATAGAGGGTCAGCAAAAAAGAGGAAGACCCTCAACAAGACAGATTGACACAGTGGCTGCAACAATGATCTCAAACATAGCAACGATTTCGAGGGTGGGGCAGGACATGGTAGGGTTTTGTTCTGTTGTACGTAGGATTGCTATGAGTTGGAACCAACTCAACAACCACAACACCATAATGTGTACAGGAGCCCAAGTGGTGCAACAGTTAAGCACTCGGCTGCTAATTGAAAATTGTCAGTTTGAATTCACTCAGCAGCTCCACGGGGGAAAGATCTGACAATCTGCTCTCATAAAGCCTAGAAAACCCTCCTGGGCAGTTCTACTCTGTCACATGGGGTCACCATGAGTTGGAATCGACTCGAAGGCACCCAACAACAATGTCAACATAATGAGTACCTCGCTGTTCATTGCCGTGGGTAACCGTGCACATAACATGTCATATGAAGCTTGCTGGGTAATGTATGCTTGTCCTAGTTGTCTTTCTGTGGATCTGTGTCCAGCTACCTTGAGGTGACCCCTGGGTGCACTGCTCATCAGGCAGAGTGTGGTGCTGTGAACTGCAGCGGACCAAGAAATGAGTAAGAGAACTTCCTGCCCTGGAAAGCTCATCAGGAAGAAGTTCAGACGAGTGACGAACACTGACTATATTAGTTCCCTTTGTGGTGGTGGTTGTTAGCTGCTGTTCAGTCAGCTCTGACTCATGGCAGCCCCATGCACAGGGGAATGCCGTGCTGCCTGGCCCTGCACCATCCCCATGATCAGTTACCTGGTGATCCACAGGGTTTCCATTGGTTGATTTTTGGACGTAGATCGCCAGGCCTTTCTTCTAGTCCATCTTAGTCTGGAAGCTCCGCTGAAACCTGCTCAACATGGTAGCAACACGCAAACTTCCACTGACAGACGGGGGTGAGTAGTGGCCGTGCATAGGTGCATTGGCTGAGAACTGAACCCAGATCTTGCACATGGAAGGTGAGAATCCTACTACTTCCCAGTGGGAGCGTGTCCTGAGATTCTGCATTTCTGATAAGCACCCAGGTGATGCAGAGGCTGGCGATCTAGAAACCACACTTTAAATATCGAGGGCCTATTTTTTTTTATTGTGTACCCACGCAGAAATGGGAGTAATGGACGAAAAGAGCAACGTGCTTCTTCACTCCGTAAAAGTGATTTTTTTTAACTAGCGTTGTTGTCTTCCAAGTCTACGATTAAGTCACTAATAGCGGTTTTAGAATTAGCCGTATTGTTTTTTAAGCACAGAGTTAAAATATCCTTTTACACTTCAGAAGTCCTTAGGTACCAAATCACAAACAGGCTTGTCAGGCCCTCGTTACGGGGCTGATGATATGGCCTTTCTAAAAATTGAGATGTTCGTCCGCATACCATAGTCAGGCTGCTCAGAGCCTTGGGTTACAGAACGATGTCTAAACCCCAGAGCCTTGCCGCATCCAGGATGAAATTGCTGCACCCAAAAGCTAGAGGAACATTGACCCACTCCTGGGTCTCAAAAATCTTTGGTTTGAAAAAAAAAACTACTCATTTTTAATTGGGGTCTCTTACCCACGAGAGCAATTCTGTAAATTCAAGGAGACTAAATTATCACGAAAAGGAGATGAATGGCGTCTCCGCTAGTGAGCTTGCGCAGACTGAGACAACACTCGGAGCTGTGTGAGTGTCATACTCCTCTCTTCGGCTGGGCAGGCTTACCTGCAAAGTGACCTTTCTGTGGCTTGGCTCTGCTATTGCTGGTGGCTGCCGCGGATTTGATCCCGGCTCACAGCGACCCCACGTATCAGAGTAGAACTGCCCCATAGGGTTTTCTAGGCTATCATTTCTATCGAAGCGTATCACCCAGTCTTTTCTCCTACAGTGCCACGGGGTGGATTTGAACAGCCAATCTTGCAGCCGAGTGCTTAAATGTTGTGTGAGCAGGGCTCCTTGGCCTGGCTCTGGGAAGGCCCTGTTTTCTTACCCTCTGTGTGATCTTAAGGAAAACCTGGTGGGGTAGTGGTTAAGTGCTACAGCTGCTAACCAAAGGGTCGGCAGTTCGAATCCACCAGGTGCTCCTTGGAAACTCTATGGGGCAGTTCTACACTGTCCTATAGGGTGGCTATGAGTCAGTACTGGGTTGGGTGTGATCTTAAATCTAAATGAAAAAAGGCAAACAAACAAACAAACCAAAAGGTCCTTCTAGGGGATGGGAGGTGACTGTGCGGGGCAAACGGTTAAGTGCTCAACGACTAACCGAAAGTTTGGCAGTTTGAACCTACCCAGAGGCGCCTCAGAAGACAGGCCTGGTGATCTGTTTCCAAAAGGTCACAACCTTGAAAACCCTGTGGAGCAGTTCTACTCTGCCCATATAGGGTCGCCATGAGTTGGAACTGACTCCATGGCAACTAACGATAGGGAATGGGATATCAGATACGAAGTGAATAAACCCAAAACCAAGCCACTTTCTGTCAAGGTGACTCCAATTCGTGACAACCCCACGTGTGTCAGAGTAGAACTCAGCGCCGTATGGTTTTCAGTAGCTGAGTTTTTGGAATTAGATCACCAAGGCTTTCTTTCAAGGTGCCTCTGGGTAGACTTGAACCTCCAACATTTCAGTTAGCAGCTTGGTGCTTAGCCATTTGCACCTCCCAGGGATATGAGATGAGTAAACAAACAAAAAACCGAACCTTTTGCCATTGAGTCTATTCTGACTCGTAGAGGCTCTGAAAGAGAGAATAGAACTGCTCCCTAGGTTACCAAGGCTGTAATCTTTTTTAAATTTTTATTCTACTTTTAGTGGAGGTTTACAGAGCAAACCAGCTTCTCATTAAACAATTAATACACATATTGTTCTGTGACATTGGTTGCCAACCCCACAACATGTCAACACTCTCCCCTTCTTGACTGGCGGTTCCCCATTACCACCTTTCCTGTCCCTTCCTGCCTTCTCATCCATCCCCCTGGGCTGGTGTGCCTATTTAGTCTCACTTGATTTATGGGCCTGACTAATCTTTGGCTGAAGGGTGAAACTCAGGAGTGACTTTATTACTCAGCTAAAAGGGTGTCCGGGGGCCATACTCTCAGGGTTTCTCCGGTCTCTGTCAGGCCAGCAAGTCTGGTCTTTTTTTTGTGAGTTAGAATTTTGTTCTACATTTTTATCCAGCTCTGTCCAAGACCCTCAATTGTGATCCCTGTCGGAGCAGTCACTGGTGATAGCTGGGTACCACGTAGTTGTGCTGGACTCCGTCTGGTAGAGGCTGTGGTAGTTGTGGTCTGTTAGTCCTTTGGACTAATCTTTCCCTTTTGTCTTTTGTTTTCTTCATTCTCCCTTGCCCGCAATGGGGTGAGACCAGCAGAGTATCTTAGATGGCTGCTCACAAGCTTTTAAGACCCCAGACACTTCTCATGAAAGTAGAATATAGAACATTTTCTTTATAAACTATGTTATGCCAATTGAGCTTGATGTTCCCTGAGACCATGGTCCCCAGAGCCCTCGGACAACTAATTTGGTCCCTCAGGGAGCTTGGATGTGTCTATGGAGCTTCCATGACCTTGCCTTGGACAAGTTGTGCTAGCTTCCCTGTATTCTCTACTGTCTTACCCTTCACCAAAGTTACCACTTATAATAGACTTATCTATTGTCTAGTGTTTTTCTGTCCCCACCCCTCCCCTCCCTCGTAACCATCAAAGATTGTTTCTTTTTGTGTGTAAACCTTTTTTTTTTTAATAACTTTTATTAAGCTTCAAGTGAACGTTTACAAATCCAATCAGTCTGTCACATATAAGTTTACATACATCTCACTCCCTACTCCCACTTGCTCTCCCCCTCTTGAGTCAGCCCTTTCAGTCTCTCCTTTCTTGACAATTTTGCCGGCTTCCCTCTCTCTCTACCCTCCCAACCCCCCTCCAGACAAGAGTTGCCAACACAATCTCAAGTGTCCACCTGATATAATTAACTCACTTTTCATCAGCGTCTCTCCCACCCGCTGACCAGTCCCTTTCATTTCTGATGAGTTGTCTTCGGGAATGGTTCCTATCCTGTGTCAACTGAAGGTCTGGGGAGCATGTCCGCCGGGATTCCTCCAGTCTCAGTCAGACCATTAAGTTTGGTCTTTTTATGAGAATTTGGGGTCTGCATCCCACTGATCTCCTGTTCCCTCAGGGGTCCTCTGCTGTGCTCCCTGTCAGGGTAGTCATCGATTGTGGCCGGGCACCAACTAGTTCTTCTGGTCTCAGGATGATGTAGGTCTCTGGTTCATGTGGCCCTTTCTGTCTCTTGGGCTCTTAGTTGTCGTGTGGCCTTGGTGTTCTTCATTCTCCTTTGCTCCAGGTGGGTTGAGACCAATTGATGCATCTTAGATGGCCGCTTGTTAGCATTTAAGACCCCAGACGCCACACTTCAAAGTGGGATGCAGAATGTTTTCATAATAGAGTTTATTAGGCTAATTGACTTAGAAGTCCCCTTAAGCCATAGTCCCCAAACCCCCGCCCTTGCTCCGCTGACCTTTGAAGCATTCAGTTTATTCCGGAAACTTCTTTGCTTTTGGTCCAGTCCAATTGAGCTGACCTTCCATGTATTGAGTGTTGTCTTTCCCTTCACCTAAAGCAGTTCTTATCTACTGATTAATCAATAAAAAACCCTCTCCCACCCTCCCTCCCTCCCCCCTCGTAACCACAAAAGTATGTGTTCTTCTCAGGTTTACTATTTCTCAAGATCTTATAATAGTGGTCTTATACAATATTTGTCCTTTTGCCTCTGACTCATTTCGCTCAGCATAATGCCTTCCAGGTTCCTCCATGTTATGAAATGTTTCAGAGATTCGTCACTGTTCTTTATCGATGCGTAGTATTCCATTGTGTGAATATACCACAATTTATTTACCCATTCATCCGTTGATGGACACCTTGGTTGCTTGCAACTTTTTGCTATTGTAAACAGAGCTGCAATAAACATGGGTGTGCATGTATCTGTTTGTATGAAGGCTCTTGTATCTCTAGGGTATATTCCGAGGAGTGGGATTTCTGGGTTGTATGGTAGTTCTATTTCTAACTGTTTAAGATAATGCCAGATAGATTTCCAAAGTGGTTGTACCATTTTACATTCCCACCAGCAGTGTATGAGAGTTCCAATCTCTCCGCAGCCTCTCCAACATTTATTATTTTGTGTTTTTTGGATTAATGCCAGCCTTGCTGGTGTGAGATGGAATCTCATCGTAGTTTTAATTTGCATTTCTCTAATGGCTAATGATCGAGAGCATTTTCTCATGTATCTGTTGGCTGCCTGAATATCTTCTTTAGTGAAATGTGTGTTCATATCCTTTGCCCACTTCTTGATTGGGTTGTTTGTCTTTTTGTGGTTGAGTTTTGACAGAATCATGTAGATTTTAGAGATCAGGTGCTGGTCGGAGATGTCATAGCTGAAAATTCTTTCCCAGTCTGTAGGTGGTCTTTTTACTCTTTTGGAGAAGTCTTTAGATGAGCATAGGTGTTTGATTTTTAGGAGCTCCCAGTTATCGGGTTTCTCTTCATCATTTTTGGTAATGTTTTGTATTCTGTTTATACCTTGTATTAGGGCTCCTAGGGTTGTCCCAATTTTTTCTTCCATGATCTTTATCGTTTTAGTCTTTATGTTTAGGTCTTTGATCCACTTGGAGTTAGTTTTTGTGCATGGTGTGAGGTATGGGTCCTGTTTCATTTTTTTGCAAAGGGATATCCAGTTATGCCAGCACCATTTGTTAAAAAGGCTATCTTTTCCCCAGTTAATTGACACTGGTCCTTTGTCAAATATCAGCTGCTCATACGTGGATGGATCTATGTCTGGGTTCTCAATTCTGTTCCATTGGTCTATGTGTCTGTTGTTGTACCAATACCAGGCTGTTTTGACTACTGTGGCTGTATAATAGGTTCTGAAGTCAGGTAAGGTGAGGCCTCCCACTTTCTTCTTCTTTTTCAGTAGTGCTTTGCTTATCCGGGGCTTCTTTCCCTTCCATATGAAATTGGTGATTTGTTTCTCTATCCCCTTAAAATATGACATTGGAATTTGGATCGGAAGTGCGTTAAATGTATAGATGGCTTTTGGTAGAATAGACATTTTTACTATGTTAAGTCTTCCTATCCATGAGCAGGGTATGTTTTTCCACTTAAGTATGTCCTTTTGAATTTCTTGTAGTAGAGCTTTGTAGTTTTCTTTGTACAGGTCTTTTACATCCTTGGTAAGATTTATTCCTAAGTATCTTATCTTCTTGGGGGCTACTGTGAATGGTATTGATTTGGTTATTTCCTCTTCGGTGTTCTTTTTGTTGATGTAGAGAAATCCAAGTGATTTTTGTATGTTTATTTTATAACCTGAGACTCTGCCAAACTCTTCTATTAGTTTCAGTAGTTTTCTGGAGGATTCCTTAGGGTTTTCTGTGTATATAATCATGTCATCTGCAAATAGTGATAACTTTACTTCTTCCTTGCCAATCCGGATACCCTTTATTTCTTTGTCTAGCCTAATCGCCCTGGCTAAGACTTCCAACACGATGTTGAATAAGAGCGGTGATAAAGGGCATCCTTGTCTGGTTCCCGTTCTCAAGGGAAATGCTCTCAGGTTCTCTCCATTTAGAGTGATATTGGCTGTTGGCTTTGCATAGATGCCCTTTATTATGTTGAGGAATTTTCCTTCAATTCCTATTTTGGTAAGAGTTTTTATCATGAATGGGTGTTGGACTTTGTCAAATGCCTTTTCTGCATCAATTGATAAGATCATGTGGTTTTTGTCTTTTGTTTTATTTATGTGATGGATTACATTAATGGTTTTTCTGATATTAAACCAGCCTTGCATACCTGGTATAAATCCCACTTGATCAGGGTGAATTATTTTTTTGATGTGTTGTTGGATTCTATTGGCTAGAATTTTGTTGAGGGTTTTTGCATCAATGTTCATGAGGGATATAGGTCTATAATTTTCTTTTTTTGTAATGTCTTTACCTGGTTTTGGTATCAGGGAGATGGTGGCTTCATAGAATGAGTTGGGTAGTATTCCGTCATTTTCTATGCTTTGGAATACCTTTAGTAGTAGTGGTGTTAACTCTTCTCTGAAAGTTTGGTAGAACTCTGCAGTGAAGCCGTCCGGGCCAGGGCTTTTTTTTGTTGGGAGTTTTTTGATTACCGTTTCAATCTCTTTTTTTGTTATGGGTCTATTTAGTTGTTCTACTTCTGAATGTGTTAGTTTAGGTAGGTAGTGTTTTTCCAGGAATTCATCCATTTCTTCTAGGTTTTCAAATTTGTTAGAGTACAATTTTTCATAATAATCTGAAATGATTCTTTTAATTTCATTTGGTTCTGTTGTGATGTGGTCCTTCTCATTTCTTACTCGGGTTATTTGTTTCCTTTCCTGTATTTCTTTAGTCAGTCTAGCCAATGGTTTATCAATGTTGTTAATTTTTTCAAAGAACCAGCTTTTGGCTTTGTTAATTCTTTCAATTGTTTTTCTGTTCTCTAATTCATTTAGTTCAGCTCTAATTTTTATTATTTGTTTTCTTCTGGTGCCTGATGGATTCTTTTGTTGCTCACTTTCTATTTGTTCAAGTTGTAGGGACAGTTCTCTGCTTTTGGCTCTTTCTTCTTTTTGTATGTGTGCATTTATCGATATAAATTGGCCTCTGAGCACTGCTTTTGCTGTGTCCCAGAGGTTTTGATAGGAAGTATTTTCATTCTCGTTGCTTTCTATGAATTTCCTTATTCCCTCCTTGATGTCTTCTATAACCCAGTCTTTTTTCAGGAGGGTATTGTTCATTTTCCAAGTATTTGATTTCTTTTCCCTAGTTTTTCTGTTATTGATCTCTAGTTTTATTGCCTTGTGGTCTGAGAAGATGCTTTGTAATATTTCGATGTTTTGGACTCTGCAAAGGTTTGTTTTATGACCTAATATGTGGTCTATTCTAGAGAATGTTCCATGTGCGCTAGAAAAAAAAGTATATTTTGCAGCAGTTGGGTGGAGAGTTCTGTATAAGTCAATGAGGTCAAGTTGGTTGATTGTTGTAATTAGATCTTCCGTGTCTCTGCTGAGCTTCTTACTGGATGTCCTGTCCTTCTCCGAAAGTGGTGTGTTGAAGTCTCCTACTATAATTGTGGAGGTATCTATCTCGCTTTTCAATTCTGTTAAAATTTGATTTATGTATCTTGCAGCCCTGTCATTGGGTGCATAAATATTTAATATGGTTATGTCTTCCTAATCAATTGTCCCTTTTATCATTATATAGTGTCCTTCTTTATCCTTTGTGGTGGATTGAAGTCTAAAGTCTATTTTGTCAGAAATTAATATTGCTACTCCTCTTCTTTTTTGCTTATTGTTTGCTTGATATACTTTTTTCCATCCTTTGAGTTTTAGTTTGTTTGTGTCTCTAAGTCTAAGGCGTGTCTCTTGTAGGCAGCATATAGATGGATCGTGTTTCTTTATCCAGTCTGTGACTCTCTGTCTCTTTATTGGTGCATTTAGTCCATTTACATTCAGGGTAATTATAGATAAATAAGTTTTTAGTGCTGTCATTTTGATGCCTTTTCATGTGTGTTGTTGACAATTTCATTTTTCCACATACTTGTTTGTGCTGAGACGTTTTTCTTAGTAAATTGTGAGATCCTCATTTTCATAGTGCTTGACTTTATGTTAGTTGAGTCGTTACGTTTTTCTTGGTTTTTATCTTGAGTTATAGAATTGTTATACCTTTTTGTGGTTACCTTATTATTTACCCCTATTTTTCTAAGTAAAAACCTAACTTGTATTGTTCTATATCGCCTTGTATCACTCTCCATATGGCAGTTCAATGCCTCCTGTATTTAGTCCCTCTTTTTGATTATTGTGATCTTTTACCTGTTGACTTCCATGATTCCCTGTTATGTGTATTTTTTTTTTAATTAATCTTAATTTGTTTGTTTTTGTGATTTCCCTATTTGAGTTGATATCAGGACGTTCTGTTTTGTGACCTTGTGTTGTGCTGATATCTGATATTATTGGTTCTCTGACCAAACAATATCCTTTAGTATTTCTTGTAGCTTTGGTTTGGTTTTTGCAAATTCTCTAAACTTGTGTTTGTCTGTAAATATCTTAATTTCGCCTTCATATTTCAGAGAGAGTTTTGCTGGATATATGATCCTTGGCTGGCAGTTTTTCTCCTTCAGTGTTCTGTATATGTTGTCCCATTCCCTTCTTGCCTGCATGGTTTCTGCTGAGTAGTCAGAACATATTCTTACTGATTCTCCCTTGAAGGAAACCTTTCTTTTCTCCCTGGCTGCTTTTAAAATTTTCTGTTTATCTTTGGTTTTGGTGAGTTTGATGATAATATGTCTTGGTGTTTTTCTTTTTGTATCAATCTTAAATGGGGTTCGATGAGCATCTTGGATAGATATCCTTTCGTCTTTCATGATGTCAGGGAAGTTTTGTGTCAGGAGTTCTTCAACTATTTTCTCTGTGTTTTCTGTCCCCCCTCCCTGTTCTGGGACTCCAATCACCCGCAGGTTATCCTTCTTGATAGAGTCCCACATAATTCTTAGGGTTTCTTCATTTTTTTTAATTCTTTTATCTGATTTTTTTTCAGCTATATTGGTGTCAATTCCCTGGTCCTCCAGATGTCCCAGTCTGCATTCTAATTGCTCGAGTCTGCTCCTCTGACTTCCTAGTGCGTTGTCTAATTCTGTAATTTTATTGTTAACCTTTTGGATTTCTACATGTTGTCTCTCTATGGATTCTTGCAACTTATTAATTTTTCCACTATGTTCTTGAATAATCTTTTTGAGTTCTTCAACAGTTTTATCAGTGTGTTCCTTGGCTTTTTCTGCAGTTATCCTAATTTCATTTGTGATATCATTAAGCATTCTGTAAATTAGTTTTTGATATTCTGTATCTGATAATTCCAAGATTGTATCTTCATTTGGGAAAGATTTTGATTCTTTTGTTTGGGGGCTTGGAGAAGCTGTCATGGTCTGCTTCTTTAAGTGGTTTGATATGGATTGTTGTCTCCGAGCCATCACTGGGGAACTAGTTTTTCCAGAAAATCCGCTAAAAAAAAAAATGCAGTCAGATCCCTATCAGAGTTCTCCCTCTGGCTCAGGCTATTCAGATGTTAATGAAGCCACCTGGGGAGGGTGGGGGAGGGAACAGAGAGATAGGAGAGTAGCACCTCAGAATATAGCCAGAGTTGCTTGTCTTGCTTGGAATGACTATTATATCTGAGATTCCCGCGGGGCGCGTCGCCTATGTGTGCTGGCTGTGTGGAGATTGCCCCCGGGGGGCCTGGCCCGCTGGAGTCACGGTCAGATCCTCCACTTCCAGCCCCACGTCCAGCGTCAAGGCTCCCCTACCGGGACGGTACACTCTCGACTCCAAAATCAGTCGCTGCCTCCCGGGGACTTCTCGTCCCTCCAGCGGCGTGGCCGTGCCGCCGCCGAGAACCAGTTGGGCCTCCTCCCGGGGTTAGTTTAGATGGGTGGAGCAGGTCCCCGTGCTTGTGCCGTGACCAAGTGTCCCGGCTGGGACGCTGTTCTCCCTGCTCCAATACCAGTCGCTGCCTTCCAGGGACTTCTCCTACCGGCTGCGTCCCACGCCGCCCGCGGGACCCGGCTGGTCCCCTTCCCGGGGTTAGTTCAGGGGGGTGGAGCAACTCTCCGTGTTTATGCCGTACCTGCGTCCAGTCCAAATCCCTGCGGGACGGTTCCCCAGCTCGGACGCTGCTCTTTCTCCTCCAAGACCAGTCACTGCCTCCCGGGGACTTCTCCTACCGGCTGCATCCCACGCCGCCCATGGAACCGGCTGGTCCCCCTCCCGGGGTTAGTTCGGGGGGTGGAGCCGCTCTCTCTGCTTGTGCCGTACCTGACTGGTACGCTGGCTCCAGGCTCTGGAAACAATCACTGCTTCCCCGTATTAGTTCATTCTCCGTCTCTAAATCTGTGTTTGTTGTTCAGGGTTCGTAGATGGTTATGTATGTGATCGATTCACTTGTTTTTCCGTGTCTTTGTTGTAAGAGGGATCCGAGGTAGCGTCTGCCTAGCCCACCATCTTGGCTCCGCCCCCTACCTGTGTGTAAACCTTTTGATGAGTTTTTATAGTAGTGGTCTCATACAATACTTGTCCTTTTGTGATTGGCTTTATTTCACTCAGCATAATGCCCTCCAGATTCATCCATATTGTGAGATGCTTTGCAGATTCATTGCTGTTCTTTATCGTTGTGTAGTATTCCATTGTGGGTTTTGGGTTGATATTCCATTGTGTGTATGTACCATGCTTTGTTTATCTATTCATCTGTTGATGGGCGACTAGGTTGTTCCTTTTTTGCTATTGTGAACAATGCTGCGATGAATATGAGCGTGCATGTGTCTATTCGTGTGATGACTTTTATTTCTCTAGGATATATTCCTAGGAGTGGGATTGCTGGATAATGTGGTATTTCTATTTCTAGCTTTTTAAGGAGACATTGTATCATTTTCCAAAATGGTTGTACCATTCTACATTCCCACCAGCAGTGCAGTCTCCTGCAGTATCTCCAACATTTGTTATTTTCTGGGTTTTTTTTTTTTTTTAATGCCAATAATGTCGGGGTGAAATGGTATCTCATTGTGGTTTTGATTTGCATTCTCTAATGGCTAGTGATTTTGAGCAATTCCTCATGTGTCTGTTAGACTCTTCAAGGTCTTCTTTAGTGAAGTGTCTGTTCATATCTTTTGCCCATTTTTTAATTGTATTATTTGCCTTTCTTGTAGAGGTGTTGGATTTTCCTGTAGATTTTAGTGATTAAAAAAAAAAATTAGTGATTAGACCTTTGTAAATTAGTCATATAGACACAAATTTTTTCCCAGACTGTAGATTCTTTTTTTACTCTTTTGGTGAAGTCTTTTGATGAGCATAAGTGTTCAATTTTTAGAAATCTCAGTTATCTATCTCATCTTCCCAGTGTTCGTGTATTGTTAGTTATGGTTTGTATCCTGTTAATGTTGTGTATTAGGGCCTCTAGCATTGACCCTATTTTTTCTTCTATGATATTTATGGTTTTGGGTTTTATATTTAGGTCTTTGATCCATTTTGAATTACTTTCTGTGTATGCTGTGAGGTATGGGTCCTGTTTTATTTTTTTTGCAGATGGACATCCACTTTTGCCAGCACCATTCCCCATTTGATGGGCTTTAGGCCTTCGTCGAAGATCAGGTGACTGTAGGTGGACAGATTTACATCTGGGCTCTCAAGTCTGTTCCATTGGTCAATGTGCCTTTCATTGTACCAGTACCAGGCTGTTTTGAGTACCGTAGCTGTATAGTAGATTCTGAGGTCAGGTAGTGTGAGTCTTTCCACTTTTTTCTTCTTCTTCAATAGTGCTTTACTTATCTGGGGCCTCTTCCCTTTCTATATAAAGCTAATGATTAGTTTTTTCATCTCTTTAAAGAATGCTGTTGGTATTTGGATCAAGATTGCTTTGCATTTGTGGATTACTTTGGGTAGAATCGACATTTTCACAATGTTGAGTCTACCTATCTATGAGCATGGTATGTCTTTCCATTTATGTAGATCTCTTTTGGTTTCTTGTGGTGGTGTTTTGTAGTTTTCTTTGTATAGGTCTTTTACATCCCTGGCTAGTTTTATTCCTAAGTATTTTATTTTTTTAGGGGCTATTATAAATGTATTCTTTTCCTGATTTCCTTTCTGTCATTCTCTTTATTGCTGTTTAGAAAGCCAACTGATTTTTGTATGTTTACCTTGTATCCTGCTACTCTGCTGAATCTTTCTATTAGCACCAGTAGTTGTCTCACGAAGTCTTTTGGGTTTTCTGTGTATAGTATTATATCATCCACAAATAAGGACAGTTTTACTTCTTCATTACCAATTTGGATGCCCTTTATTTCTTTTTCTTGCCTTACTGCTGTAGCTGGGACTTGCAGCACAGTGTTAAATAGGAATAGTGTTAAAGGGCAACCTTGCCTTGTTCCTATTCTCAAGAAGAATGTTTTCAGCATCTCTCCATTAAGAATGATGTTGGATGCTGGTTTTGTATAGATGCGGTCCCAAGTACTTTTTATATAGCATATCATTTGGTCTTCCCAGCAGCTCTATGAAGCTGTACCATTGTTAGCCCATTTTACAGATGAGGAAATTGAGACTTAGGAAACCTAGGCAGCTTGTCCAAAGTCATAGAGCTAGTAATCAGAATTTGAACTGAATGTATGATGGCAGTGGTTATGCTCTTTTTCTATGTCAGCGGGGACATAGGGTTGCACAAAGAAGAATGGTGCATGGCCCAGATCTGGTCATTGCAGTAAGTATCAAATAAGTAACATAACAGTAATGATCTCTTACTGAGAAATCTGAGAAAACAGTGTAGGAGGCTTTCCCATTCTGTCAAGTTGATTCTGACGCATGATGACTTCGTGTGTGCAGAGTAGAACTGCATTCTGTAGGTTTTTCAAGATTATGACCTTTCAGAAGCAGATTGCCAGGCCTTTCTTCTGAGGCACCTCTGGATGGGTTTGAACCACCAATCTTCCGGTTAGTAGCCAAACGTTTAACAATATAGTGCTGCAATATGAGCCCCCTAGGTTGGATGGCAACAATGGACTCGAGCATTCTGGTGATTATGAGGATGGCATAGGAGATGTTTTAAAAAAGCTGTTAAAAAAGAAAGAAAAGAGATTTGCAAATCTGTATTTTGCTAGCCAGATGCAGACTATTATAGTGTTGCTTTGAAGTATTGCTAACCCGGGTCTTTTATTTGTTTACTTGACACAGCTGATCATTCCCTCATTTTTGAAACACTCTTTGCACTTGGCTTCCAGAGCATCAAGCTTTAGTAGCAGGTATTTTTATTTCTAATTACAGATGAGAAAGCAGTGCCTTGAGTAACTTACCTAAGATTCCACAGCTAGGAAGCAGCAGAACTGGGATATAAACCTAAATTTGCCTGATTTCAGAAACCTGTGTTTCTACCCCTATGTGTTGTTTTTTAGCTGCTCCCAAGCTGGCTCCTGACTTATGGTGATCCTATGTACAGCCGAACGAAACACTCCCCAGTCCTGCACCATCGCCATGATTGGTTGGATCTTTGTGCTCCATAGGATTTTCATTGGCTGATTTTGGAAATAGATCGCCAGGCTTTTTTTCCTGGTCTATCTTAGTCTGGAAGCTCTGCTGAAACCTGTTCAGCATCATATGAACATGCAAGCCTCCACTGACAGAGGGGTGGCGGCTGCACATGAGGTGCATTGGCCAAGAATCAAATCCGGGTCTCCTGCAGGGAAGGCGAGAATTCTGTCACTGAAAAACCAATGACTCCTTCTACTACACTGCATAGCCTTTCATTTTTGTAGGGGAAATTATAAGCTGAATGAGGTCGGAGGCTCTCCAAAGGGTCTTTGAGCTGCCTTGCATAGTGCTGCCAGTGACATCCAACTTAGTCAACTTGAGTCCCTCTTCCTGTTTGCTTTATGCCATGGTTTCGCTCCTGCATCAACAAGGGAAGCCAAGGAGAGAAAAAGAGCAGACGTGTTAATCACCACTATTCATTTTCCAAGTTTTTCCATCACTCTTAACAAGCCCAGTGCCCCCTAAGCAATGACCTTCTCTTTCCTGAGATGGTCTTTTTAGTGGAAGGAATGGGTCCTGTAGGTGAAAAGACAAAGCAAGGTTTCCAACTACATTCTATACAGTATGACCAGTGGTAAGCTGGGTAACTGCTGGCAACATAGCCAGAAGGTCAAGGGCATAGAATTCAAAGGGCCTCTGAGTCAGGAGGTAGAGTCTATGTCAGACTCATTGGCCCCCAGCAGGCACCTTCTCACCTGCAGGGTTAGAAGAGAGGCTTCCCTGGGGAACAGGTGAGGTCAACAGCAAGCTGTTTTTCTGAACAATCTCATTGGCTCTTTCATCTCCTGGAGTTTGAAGGTGTCCTTACCAGCGTGAGATAAGTCAGCCTTTGAGGGTCACACAGGTGTGCAGGATCTCACAGATACGGGAACAGGTTCGAGTATAAAGGCCCCAGCATCCGGGTGCCCCCACACAGGGCAAGGACAAGCAGAAGCAAATAATGAAAAAAATAAAAAAGGGTTTCAGAGCAAATATTGACACTAAACAGAAGACTCCTTTGAGCCAACAGGAGGACATTTGTTGCCAAACACAAGCCAGGCTCAACCCAAGTCCCTTGTCTTCGCAGGGGAGTTGGCAGGGATCAGCAGTATCGATTGTTCATTTATTTTGGAGATAATCAAGTTATAGGTTGATTACAAAATTGCATCCCAGCCGGGTGTGTCTTGATGTTTTACTTCACGTCAGCGTGTCTAGGGTGGAATGGCTGGGGTGGAGCAGTCACAGCAACATGACACATGCCTTTTGTTGTTTCCCGAAGTTGCTGTGGACACAAGAGCCAGGGACTGTGACAGAAAGAGGAATGGCTGTGACTGAGCCTGGAGTCTGGCAGCAGGCCCCAGGAAATGAGAGTCGGTCTCCATTCCATCCACAGGCACTTCCTCTCTAAAACCCACTTATATAATTGTTCTCGGCCCTTGCTCTCGGCCCTTGAAGTGCAGGAATGCTGGGACAGGGAGCAGGAGCAGCAGGGAAGGAACAGCTGGTCAGAGCTTGCCTGATGGCAGGGCATAGCAGAGGTGAGGTGAGAACTGGGTGATGGGGCCCCTGGGACATGGTCAGTTGGAGGTAGACAGAGGGACTGGGCACTCTGTCTTTCAAGGTGCCTCATACATTACAAAATAAAGAAATGACCTCATAATCCCATTTCTTTCATCCAAGAGAAATGAAAACATATGTCTATGCAAAGACCTGTGGATGTTTATGTTGTTGTTAGGTGCCGTCGAGTCAGTTCTGACTCATAGCAACCCCACCTACGACAGAATGAAACACTGCCCGTCCTATGTCATCCTCACAATCGTTGCTGTGTTTGAGCCCATTGATGCAGCCACTGTGCCAATGCATCTCGTCAAGGGTCTTCCTCTTTTTCGCTGACCCTCTACTTTACCAAGCATGATGTCCTTCTCCAGGGATTGGTCCCTTCTGATAACATGTCCAAAGTATGTGAAAGAAAGACTGTCCACCCTTGCTTCCAGGGAGGATTCTGGCTGAACTTCTTCCAAGACAGTTTTGTTCATTCTCCTGGCAAACCATGGTATGTTCAATATTCTTCACCAACACTATAATTCAAAGACATCAATTCTTCTTCAGTCCTCCTTATTCATTGACCAGCTTTCAGATGCATATGAGGCAATCAAAAATGTCATGGCTTGGGATAGGCACACCTTAGCTCTCAAAGTGTAGATATTTATAACAGCTTTATTTATAATGTCCTCAAACTGGAAACAACTTAAATGTCTATCGACTGGCAAAAGAATAAATACATTGTGGTATGTCCAAATGTGGTGGGTTGAACGATAGGTATGTGTTCAATCTCTCAAACCTGTGAATGTGACCTTATTTGGAAAAAGGATCTTTACAGATATAATTAAATTAAGGATCTTGAGATAATTCCTGTATTATACAGGTGGACCCTAAATCCAATGACAAGTACCCATTAGAAGACACACAGGGAAGAGAGGAGAAGGCCATGTGAAGGCAGAGTCAGGATCTGAAGTGATGCAACCACTAGCTAAGGAATGCCTACAGTCAACAGAAGCTGGAAGAGACCAGGAACCAGATGTCACCTAGATCTACTGGAGGGAGCAAGATTCCTTGCTGACACCTTGATTTCAGATTTGGCCTCCAGAACTGTGGGAGAATAAAGTTCTCTTGTGTTAAGCCACCAAGTCTGTGGTAATTTGTCACAGCAGCCACAGGAAACTAATACACCATACAATGTAATGTTAATCAACAACAAACAGAAACAAACTATTGATAAAAAAAAAAAAAAATTTTTTTTTTTTTTTTTGATACATGCAACAATTGGTTGGATCTCAAGGGCATTATGCTAAATGAAGAAACCAGGCACAAAAGGCTACTTCCTCTGTGATCCCACTATATGATCTGGAAAAGGCAAAACTATAGGGAAAGATGACAGAGCAGGAAAAGATTGAGTACAAAAGGGCTCGAGGGAACTTTTGGGGGTGATGGAAATATTCCATATCTTGATTGTGGTTATGGTTACACAACTATATATGTTTGTCAAACCGTAGAACTATACACCAAAAAAGACTTTTTACTGGATATAAATTGCACTTCACTAAACCTAAAAAAAAAAAAAAAAGTGAAGAAATGCCAAAACAGTGTTCTCAAAATTGTGTTTTTTTTTTTTTTTAATTTGTCATACTCAGAATAAAAAATGATAGGATATAGCCTTATGTGGAAGTAATGTCAAAGATCTGATTTGTGGCCGTGTGTGAAGGCAAGACCTAGGGTGAATGGCCCTTTTGACCCTTGTAACTTGATAAAGGGCTTGTTAATCATGGCCATGGGACTCCCATTGGGTGCTGCCTCCCTTGGAGACTCTTGCCTTCTTATCAACCTTCAAGGGCCACACCTGGAAGGCTGCCTAAACCTAGGATGGGCAGTAGGAGGGCTTAGGCCTTGGTGCCCTTCCCCTCTGGATTTTCAGAGGCCAGCTGATCTGTCTTGGATTTGGGTCTTCATGTTCAGGGTTTTTTTTCAAGTGGTTCCCTTGTGCCTCGGTTTGCCCTTGGGCTTGGCTTGTGTGTGTGGCTTTTGCTTTTTCTTGTGTCCATGTTTTCTTCTGGGTTTTTGATTGTTGACCACCTATATAACCAGTGCTCATTACTCTCACAGATATCTCCAGGAGAGGTCTCTCCCTCTCCACTTCACCAGCCCTGGACCTCACCATCTTTTCAAACAGACAAAATGGTGGGTTCTCTTGATTCTCCAGTCACTAACTGAGACTTCTCAGGCACTGAGCAAGGGTAGGGACCCTATTTGGCTTGGTTGGGAGAGCAGGCTCTTTTATCCAAGTTGTAATTGTTAATTGCTATAGAGTTGGCTCTGACTCATGTTGTTGACCTTTTGTATATCAGAATGAAATCTACACTGTTGATGGTTGCTTGGTCCTACAACCATCTTCATGATCTTTGATGTATTTGAACCCATAAGGCACTATAATGGTTTCCTAAGGCTGTTGTAACAAAATACCACAAAATGGGCAGCTTATAAGAACAGAAATGTATTGTCCCATACTTCTGGAGGTTAGGAGTCTGAATTCAGGATATCAGCAAGGCCATGCTCTCTCTTTCCACTCTAGGGGAAGGAGGCCCTTCTCTCTTCCAGCCTCTGGTAGCTCCAGACATTTTTTGGTATTCCTTGGCTTGTAGATGAATTTCCACATCACAGTATTCCTCCTATGAGTCTCTCTGTGTATGTTCTCTTGTATAAGGACAGCACTCAGATTGGATTAGAAGCTACCCTATTCTAGCATGACCTCATGTTAACATAACCGATAACTGATAAGACACTATTTCCAGACAAGTTCACATTCACAGGGACTAGGGGTTAGGATTTCAACACATCTTTTGGGGGGACTCAATTCAATTAATAAACAGTCATTATGAGGTTTTCAAGGCCTGTCTCCATTGCTGTCAATTTGATTCTGACTCATTACAACTCTATAAGACAGAGTAGAACTGCCCCCATCGAGTTCCCGAGGCTGTAATCTTTACAGAAGTAGACTGTCGCATCTTTCTCCGGTGGAGTAGATGGTGGGCTCAAACTACTGACCATTCAGTTAGCAGCCATTCGAATGCTTAACCACTGTGCACCAGGGCTCCTTCAAGGCCTATAAAAATGTTTTATATCTGAAAAAAAGAACTTTGGCTCAAAAACACAAAAAGGAAACTGTAAAAATGAAATCATTAAAAGTGTTAATGAAATTGTCTCAGCCTGCATTCCCTCAGAAATCAGAGGCTAAGAAAATGGCTTGTGTGCAAATAGCTTACTTAGAGAATGATCTTAAGTGTTAGAAGTTGATACTGGGAAGAGCAAAAACTCTGGGAAGCAGAGAAGAAAGAAAAACGAATCCAAGTGTGCATTATTGAGTTGGTCTGGTCACCATGTGGGCAACTGGTAGCAACTGTGGATCCCATGGTTGGGCACCCATTGCCACACGTTTTTGCCAGCAATGAGTCCTTTAATTGAAAGCCTCAATCGTAGGTCCCGTGTCATGTGTGGTATGTTTACTGAACAGATTTACACAGCCTCTGGCACTTGGTACGCAGGTGTTGATCTGGTAAATGTGTATTTTTCAATTCTTATGAGCAAAGAGGATCAAAAGCAGTTTGCTGGCACATCAGAAGGGGTGCCACAATTTAATCTATAATTGTGTCTATAATCTATAATTAAATTGTGTCACCCCAAATATGTGTTGGGATCTTAACCCCTATACCTGTGGATTTAATCCTGCTTGGAAATAAGTTTTCTTTGTTATGTTAATTAGATCATACCTGAGTGAGGTGGGCTCTAAATCTAATCACTTCGGAGTCATACGAAGAGAAGATCAGGCACAGAGACACACACAGGGGAAAACAGATGCCGTGTGAAGATCGTCTACAAGCCAAGGAACCGAGGAATGCCCAGGACTACCTACAAGGAAGGAATCAATACAGCTGATACCCTGATTTGGACTTTTATCCTTCAGAACTGTGAGAAAATAAATTTATGTTCTTTAAAGCCACCCACTTATGATGTCTGTGTTACAGCAGCACTAGGAAACTAAGAAGAACAGCAGCAGAACTACGTTAGTGTCCGCTGTCATCTACCATGATCCACCAGATTTTTGTATGGTCATTTAGATTAATTCCATGGTGGTATGATGGAGGCCACTACCCTGTATCCTTTAACTCTTACGGGATGTGGCATTGCTTCTGATTTACTATCTTGTCTAAGAGATGATGGCCTTCCCCTTAGCTCTTCCTACCTCTTAATTCAGATATCAGGGAAGTAATGTGAAGGTTCTTGAAGTGCTAAAACATCCATGCCAACTAGGCATATGAATAAATTACAAAAGGGTGAGTCTCTGGGTCAAGACTCCACGGTGATTTACTTCTGAAAACTCATCCACTGAAAACTTGATGGAGTAGAGTTCTACTCTGACACACATGGGGTCACCATGAGTCAGAATCAACTTGATGGCAACTGGCTTGTATCATCTTTGGTGAAGTGTTAAATGATATTTGGACAGCTACTGTGTGTCAGGCTCTGAACTAGGCTCAGAAAAAATCTACTAAAGAGACAAACAAAATACTCTCCCCTCAGGGAGTTTATAGTCTAGTGGGAGAAGCAAACACATAAATAAATGTGCTACTATTTGGTAAATCCAGCAACAGATCTTCAGCCAAGTGGTGGATGAGCAGCTTTCTTTCATACTTATGATTAAGAGGTGTTGGCCTTTTAGCCCTTAGTTATGGGACCTAGTGAAGTTCCTGAAGTTCTACATGGCCAATTTCCTCATTTAGTTAACTGAGAATAATAATAGTACCTACCCCACGTAAATTCCCTAGCTTACAGTACCAGGGACATAGCAAGTGCTTAATAAATTTTTGCTGATCTTCTTGCCTTCCAAGAAGGAGACCAGTGTTTGATTCCCCGCCGGTGTACTTCATATACAGCCACTGGAGGTTTGCATGTTGCTATGCTGTTGAACTGGTTTTAGTGGAGCATCCAGACTAAGACAGACTAGGAAGAAAGGCCTGGTGATCTACTTCCAAAAATCAGCTAGCGAAGTATAAATGAACAGAAGGGTACATCACATTGGCTCCATCCTCAGTCTGTCATGGGGATTACAGAGTCTCCAGTTCCATGCACAATGGAGCGTTTAGTTCCATTGTGCATGGGATTGTCATGAATCTGGGTTACCATGAGTTGGGGCTGACTTGATGGCAATAACAATGAAAATCTTACAATAAAAAAAAAGAGAAAGAAAAAAAAACAGGAAGGAAAAACCATTGTAGAGGTGCGTTAATCAAGCTGATCACTGCCATGGGCAAGTGAGGTTCCACCCTTCAGGGGAGCCATCCTGAGGGCCAAGCAGAATGCTACTCAGAATTAAGAGGCCAGCACCTCTTAACCATAGGTTAGAAGGAAAGCAGCCAACCCCATCCCTTGGCCAAAGCTATGTGGCTGGATTTACCAAATAGTAGCACATTTACTTATGTGTTTGCTTCTCCCACTAGACAGTAAGGCCCTTGAGGAAAGGAAGGGTGTCTCATTTGTCTTCACAGTAGATTTTTCCATTCTGAAAGCCATGCGGAATGCAATTCAGAATTTCCCTTTGAGGGCTAGAAGAGGGCAGACTTTATCTACGGAGTTTTTTCCTCATTGGTTGAGCATTTCCATTTGGGTGTTAACTCATTTCCAATTTTGCAAATACGTCAAAATGACTGAGTGGGGTTCCCATGGGCATCTCATGCCGAGGCAGCAGAGAAGCCCCAGAAAACGAGAGATAAACAGTGCAGCTCAGGTGGAGTGCTGTCAGGTTCCACTTGCACCAGTTGGTTGTTACGACAAGGGCTAAAGTAAAAGAGGGGCCCTTGAGAAGGCGAAGGTCCCTGGTGTGGCACAAACAGTTTGCGGTTGACTACTAACCTTTTTTGTTTTTTTACTAACCTGGAAATTGGTAGTTGGAACCCACCCAGTAGTGCTTAGGAAAAAAGACCTGATGATCTGCTCCTGTAAAGATTACAGCCAAGAAAACCCTATGGAGCAGTTCTATTATGTAAAGCACGGGCCGCCATGGGTTGAAACCGACTCCATAGCAACGGGTTAGAGAAGGTGAGGCAATCCACAAGAGATGTCTGCTGCAAAATGTTTACAAAATATTACATTGTCAACTTTACTAATAGTTCAGTGCAATACTCAAACATTTTTATTATATTTGAAAACAACTTGTAGCTTAGATTTCCTCACTTGGCAACAATTTGAGGAATGCCTGATGATTGCCAAGGAACTGTAATCATTTGCAAATTGAACATTTTAAATATCCATGTAGCCAAGTAATTTCAAAAGCAAAATTATAAAAATCGTTTCAATATTTTAAATTACCAAACTACATTTAATGTGGGATGTGGGTACATATTTTTAAATAGTCTTTATTTTTTAGAGCAGTTTTCGGTTTACACAAAAGTTGTGAATAAAACAGAGAGTTCCCACATGCCCTTCCCCCTGCACCGGATTTCTCCTCGGAGCGTCTTGCATTCCTGTGCCACATTTGTTACAATTGGTGGACCAATACTGATACATTATTTATGATTAACTAACATCTATAGATTACCTTGTTGCTGTTGTTAGTTGCCATCCAGTTGATCCCTGACTCGTGGTGACCCCATGCACAATGGGATAGGACTGGTATGATCCATGGGGTTTTCATTGGCTGGCTTTCAGAAGTAGATGGCCAGGTCTTTCTTCCTAGTCTCTCTTAGTCTGGAAGCTCTGCTTAAACCTATTAAGCATCATAGCAACATGCAAGCCTCCTCTGAAAGGCAAGTGGTGACTGTGCTTAAAATGCGTTGGCCAGGAATTGAAGCCAGCTTTTCTGCATGGAAGATGGAAGCTCTATCATTGAACCACCACTGCGCTTGGGTTCACTCTTGTGTTAGATAGTCCTACGGGTTTTGACAAATGCATAATATCACATGTGGGTATGGATACGTTTCAATGTATTTGATATGAATGTGGGGAACGGGCTTCAAAAAAATACAAGTCCTAACACGTGGGGTTGTCATGAGTCAAATCAACTTGACAGCTAAGGATTTTAGAACCTATGAAGGGGATCATTGGTGGTTCAATGAATTCCCGCCTTCCGTGTGGGGGTTAGCCTGGATTCCGTTTTTAGCCAGGGCACCTCATGCACACCACCACCCATCTGTCAGTGGAGGCTTGTGTGTTCCTATGATGCTGAACAGGTTTGCGGTGGAAATTCCAGACTAAGATGGACTAGGAAGAGAGACCTAGCAAACTACTCTTAAAAATCAGCCAATGAAAACTTTATAGATCACAACAGTTCGATCCACAACTGATCACGCGGAGGCACAGGACCAGACAGGATTTTGTTCCATTGTGCATAGGGTCACCATGAGTTAGGGGCAATTTGATGGCAGCTAACGACAACAATAAGACCTATGAAGGTATTACATTTGCCCTGGGTGGAAGGAAGTGAGTAGAAAATACGCTTCTGGATATGCACTGGTTACATGGCTGTCTTGTAGGCTTCCTAAATATTTCTTGACTTTGTCCATTGCTACCATTTCCAAGGCCATCACTCCTGTTCAAGTCACTGTCGTGTCTTACATGTTTGTCTCTAGTATCATTTTAACTATTCTCCCCAGTGTACTCTGTTTAGTCTCAAAGCGGTTCCCCACAAAATAGCCAGTGAGACCTTCTAAAATAAAATTCCAATCACATCTCTTTCCCTTAAAGCCATTATCCACTACTGGTTTGTCAATGCTGGAGTGTTGAGACTGAATTCCCAAAAGTCCTACAAGTTCTTGCTTGTCTCTACTTCATCTCATCCCTCCCCCGCTCCTCCCCACACTGTTCTTGTGTGCTGTCGAGTCGATTTTGACTCATAGTGACCCTATTTGACAGAGTAGAACTGCCCCATAGGGTCTCCTAGGTTGTAATCTTTGCAGAAGCAGATCACCAGATCTTCGTCCCACAGAGCCACCGGATGGGTTCCAACTGCTGACCTTACAGTTAGCAGTGAGTGCTTAACTGTTGCACCACCAGGGCTCCGGCCTCTGTCAGTTCCTCTTCCCTGCTCCCTGTTCTCCCTGCAACCCACTGAGCCTTCGCTGTGTCCCTTCCCTCTGTCTAGAATGCCTTTCCCCTCAAACCACTTCACCCACTTCACCTTGAACTCCTGCCCACTCTACAGAGCTCGACTTCAGTATTACTTTCTCCGTGAGCCCTCCCCAGTCACTACCACCCTAACGCCACCAGCTCTCTCATTATATGCTCTCTGAGCTTCCTGTAGTCTCAGTTATTTGTGTGATTATTTGGTTTATGTCTGGTACCAGTCTCAGCTTTGTATGAGAATAACTAGGTGTCTTGTGGGACAAGTGTGTGGTAGAAGAATCTTAGTCCTTCTCTTTTCACATCCCCTGCCCCTGAAACAGTAACTAGCGCTTGGTAAGTGCTCAAATAAATATCAGTGAAATGATGAATAAGTGAACGAATGGGTGAATGAACGAATGAATGCAGTGTGTCGTTTTCTCATCCCAGGTGGTGCAGCTCAAACTCAGCACCGGCACCGGTTGCTCTTGAATCTGTTCCTACTCACGGCAGCCTCACGTGTGCCAGGTAGAACCGTGCTTCACAGGGTTCTCAATGCCTGGTTTTTCAGAAGCAGATCACCAGGCCTTTCTTTCTAGGTACCTCTGAGTGGACTTGAACCTCCAACCTTTAGCAGCTGAGCACGTTAACTGCATGAGCCAGGACTGCAGACCAAGCAGAGGGATTACTTAAAGGAGTAACACCAACCAGCAGAGCTGCTAATTCCAAGCTTGAACAATGCCCCCCTGGTACTCAGCCGATGCCCTGGCCGGAGAAGGGACTGGTTCCAGACCAAGGGAAGCCACTTGGTACTTTTCTTGACCGCATCCTCAGGACAGAAACCTCACTGCTTAGACCTGCGAATCTACAGCACGTGGGACCTGGTGCCCTTGTCCGATATTTGGCAAGTGGCACAGACTCCGTCTCTGAAGAAACTTTCCCAAAAGAGCAGAGACGGGAAATTATTATCATGCTTTTCCAGAAAAGCAGTTTCTGGAATTGCCGTTCAGAGTAAAAATCTAAGGTACATAAAAGAATAAGAATCCTCTCTTAGGAGGACAGGATGTTTCTTTCAATCAACATCACTTATTCTTCCCCCCCAAAGAGAAAAGCACGCCAGCATCCACGATAAACCTCTGTCCTGGGGGGACTACAGAAGCAGTACAAAGCATTTTCCGAGAAATGAAGGCACTTGCAGCCTGAAGATATTAAGTGCACATGGTGAAACCAGCATGTCAGTCATGGGACAAATATTCAGCGAGCACTTTCTCTGTGTCGGAGCTCTGCTTGGCACCGGCTATCAGCCGCAAGACGTTTTCGTAGCTGCAGGATGTTGTTGCTGTTAGCTGCTGTCAGGTCGGCCCCTGACTCATGGCCAGCCCATACACGATGGAATGAAAACTGTCCGGCCCTGTGCTCTCCCCGTGATTGGTTGTGGATTGGACCGTTGTGATCCGTAGGGTTTTTCATTGGCTGATTTTCAGAAGTAGATCACCAAGCCTTTCTTCCTCGTATGTCTGGAAGCGCTGCTGAAACCTGTTCGGCAGCAACATGCGAGCCTCTGCTGAAAGACCGGTGGTGGCCGCACCTGAGACGCACTAATCTGGACTTGAACCTGGGTCTCCCGCGTGGAAGGCGAGAATTCTACCCCTGAACCACCACTGCCCCTACAGCTGCAGGATGCTGCCCACTCATTTGTTCCTCCTGGACTTCTGCAGCAGTTTTTGCATATGTTTTATTTCCGAGTGCAAACTCTGTAGCTAGATGCTTGGGTTGGATTCCCGGTTCTGCCATTTTTTGATGGTGTAAACTTGGGCAAGTTACTTAAATCTCTCTGTGCCTGTGTTTCTTTATCTGTAAAGTGAGGACTAATGTCACTACCTATTCATAGCATTGTTATGAAGATTGTGTTAATTTTTGTAAAGTGCTTTGAATAGTACCTAGTAGAAGTTATCCCTCTGTAAATATTTGCCATTATTATTGTTGTTTTTACCATCACTGTCTTTCTGACAGTATAGATCACTTGTATTGCTTTCCCAGTATCCTTTCCCCTTCTTTTCAATAGCCTCAGACTTTCACTGGGAATCTCTCCTCCCTCCTATCCCATCCTTGTGGTCTGTGTGGGGCTTCATTCATGCATCTGGGTTGGAGCACATAACCCAGGTCTAAGCCAATCAAAGTGCTGCATTTCCCTGCCTGAGAAGATTGGCTTAGGGCTGGTAACATGACCTAAGCTGGTCCAATCAGAGTGATTCCCAGGACTCTGGCAGGAGCCCCTGTGAAAGTGGCTTCCTCTTTCCCTTGGGTGTGAAGTTGAGAACTTGAAGCTAAAGTTGCTGCAACCATCCTGTCTGAGAATGAAATAAATACAGTGGAAACCCTAGACATGGAAGTACGCCGAGCTCTGAGATCACTATGCTGTTATTGTTGGGTGCCGGTAAGTTGATTTCATAGACTCATAGCTACTCCGTGTGACAGAGTAGAACTGCCCCACAGTGTTTCCTAGGCTGTAATCTTTACAGGAGCGGACTGCCACATCTTTCTTCCATGGAGCTGCTGGTGGGATCAAACCACCGACCTTTTGATTAGCATCTGAGCTCTTAACCACTGTGCCACCCGAGCCCCCTGGGTTCACTATCGCTATAGAAGCCCCAAATCCAGTTGGGGAAACAGTCAAATCTAGGTCCAAACCCTTCCCTTACCAAGTCAAGAAAGTTCCTTTTGGCTCAAACAAAAACCAAACCTGTTGCCATTGAGTCCATACTGACTCGAGGTGACCCTTTCTGTTACAGAGTAGAATTGCCCCATAGGCTGTAATCTCTAAGGGAGCGGATCACCAGGCGTTTTTCCACAGTGTGTTGGGTGTGTTCGAACTACCATCTTTTGGGTTAGTAGTCAAGAGCAATCCATTTGTGCCACCCAGCGTCCTTAAACCTTAAGAGGTCAGAATTTACACCTCTTAAAACATAAGGTCCCAAAAGATATACCACATAACCATCGAACAGTTATTTATTGAGTACCTGCAACCTACCAGGCTCAGTGCTAAGTGCTGGGGAGAACAGTATGCAAGATTGACGTTGTCACTGCTCTTAAGAAATCTTTGGTCTAGGATGAGACAGACAATGAGACCCAGGCTTGGTCTTTTCCCTGCTTCTCCACATTCCCTGTCCCCAGTCTAGGTAAAACATGACACTTGTTTCTCATCAGACAATAAAATTCAAACACTTTAAAAGCATGGACGCCACAGTCAGACTGCCTGGCTTCCTCGCCTGGCTCTGCTATTTGTCAGCTGTAAAACCTTGGGTAAGTTCCTTAACCTCTCCGACCGTCTGTATCTTCATCTGTAAAATGGTGGTAATAATAGTACCTACTTCTTAGGCTCCTTATGGGGATCAAAGTGAAGTGCTTTCCTTTGGCTCCTCAAACATGCCAAGAGTTTTGCACTTTTGGGCTTTCCTCCCCACGTTCCCTTCACCTGGATCACTCTTCTCCACTTGTGTGCATGGCTGCTCAAATACTATCGCCTCAAAAATGACACCCCAGCCACTCTCCCCCCGGCCCCTAGCTCGTTTACTGTTTATCTCATTCTCTGTTTTATTTTCTGTGTGACACATACTGCTCATGTGCCCACTTGTTTATTGCCTGTCTCCCCCACTGGAGGGTAAGATCCAAAAGGAGGCAACCCTTGCCAGTCTTGTTCATCATTGCATCCCAGAGCCTAGAACAGTGTCTGTAAAGGCTTTATAAATACTTATAAAATGAATTTGTATAGTGAATGAGCTCTAAGGAGACTCTTCAACAGGTCACTTTGGAGGTGGGGAGACTTTGAGGCTCCCTGTCATAAGATTTTGTCCAAGAGGTGACTATTAAATTACACACACACACACACACACACACACGCACACCTGTTCCAAAGGACAACATTAGTGCTCAGAGACTTTTAATCTATTTTTAAGAAAAGAAAATATTTCCTGGACTGCAACACAGTGGGCCTGCCTGCGCCTGGCCAGAGTGGGCTTTGTGTGGCTCTATGAGGCAGAGGCAGCTCTGATGGAACCCCCGGGCTGTGCACCGGACTGTGGGTGCCCCAGTGTCTGAAAACCAGGGCCCATTCCAGAACCATCTGCTTCCTGATGGCCATTCCTGGGCCACATCAAGTCTTGGCAGAATTGTGGAAATTAAAGCTGTGCATGGGTCCATCAACAGATGACGGATAAACAAAATGCGGTACACGCACACAATGGGATACTACTCAGCCATAAAAAGAAACGAAGTCCTGACCCACTCTACAACAGGGCTGAACGCTGAGAATGCGCTGAGTGAAGTCAGTCAGTCACAGAGGGACACACGTTGTATGCCCCCACTTAACTGAAATATCTAGAATAGACAAATGGATAGAGTTTTTCAGTGGTACCAGGGGTGGGAGGGAGGGAGGGAGGGAGAAAGGGGAGTTGTTTAGGAAGCAGTCAGTTTCTGTTTGTGGTGATAGGAAATTTGGCAATGATTCCTGGTGATGGTTGTACACCATGATTTTAGTAAACTGTACACTTGAAAACATTACATTAGCAAATATGATACATAAAATTTTACTACAATAAAATAATAATAAAAAAAGCTGCTTTGCATGGGTGAATGTGTCTGTTTTCTTTCTGGGGCAGTTGGACTTATTGGCCAGACTGTCCTCCAGGGGGAGGCTGAGTGAAGGGATCTATCGTTCTCCTCTGTAAGCAACTCTCCACGACAGTTGCAGATGCATATATAAAAAATGTAGCACGCGCGCGCACACACGCACACACACACACACACACACGACCTTTTTGGTGGGGCCTGGGGAAGGTGGCCTTCCTGACATCTCCTATTGAGTGGACAACCACACCTTCCAGGCTTTTCTGAATCTCTAAGTTCTGGACCTGGGTGTCTTCAGGAGATGCTCTCCATCCTTCAGACTTGACCCGCCTCTTCCCAAACCTCACAGACCCTGAAAGAAGAGCCTTAAAACCCAGAGGTACCAGCACATTTATCCAACAAGTGTCTAACTTGATGGATTCATTGGACATTTCGTTGAGTTCCAATTTATTATCTAAACTTTTATGAAGGCTATTCATCCAAAAGACTAGTTTGTGTTCATTCTTTTGAAAATGAAATATGACTGTCAAGTCTTCATAAAGGACCACGATTCCACAACTTTCTGCAAATGTTTTAAGTTTCACACGGGTTTAGTTGAAATTTAAACACATTCAGGCAAAGATAATGTCAAGTGTTGGCCAGTAGATGGCAGCAAGTTTGAACTTGGCCCTGAGTATGGCATGACACTGTGCATGTTAGCCTTGGTGCAGTGAATGAAGGCTGAAAGGCAAAAAGCTCCAGATACAAACATGAACTGAAACATGGCCTACAATCCTCGTCATGGACAGCACCTTTTCAAAGTCTGTTTGCATCTCTCTACTTTATGGCATTTGTTAAGAAATAATAAACAATTGTTATCCTCAGCTGCCATCAAGTCGATTCCCACGCATGGTGACCCTATGTGAAGGGGTAGGGTTTCTTGGGCTATACTCTTTAAGGAAGCAGATCACCAGTTCTTTTCTTCCATGGTACTTCTGGATGGATTCAAACCAATGATCTTTTGGTTACCAGCCAAGTGCTTAAATGTTGTGTCACGAAAACTCAAAAAACCCAAACCCACTGCCACTGAGCCGATTCCAACTCATAGTGACCCTACAGGACAGAGTAGAACTGCCCCATAGGGTTTCCAAGGCTGTAAATCTTTACGGAAGCAGACTGCCACATGTTTCAAAAAGATGGGTTCAAACTGCCAACCTTTTGGTTAGCAGCCATTGACCAAAAATCCAAACCCGTTGCTGTCAAGTCGATTCCAACTAATAGTGACCGTAAAGGACAGATTAGAGCTGCCCCATAGGGTTTCCAAGGAGCGCCTTGCGAATTTGAGGTGCTGACCTTTTGGTTAGCACTCCAAGCTCTTAACCACTATGCCACCAGCAGCCCCCAGGCCTCCAGAATAAATAATTAACTAATATTGAATGCCCACTTTGTGCCACGTAGGGTAACGGTGCACAGGGTCGCTGCCATCATGTAAGTGACATTCTAGCACACTGGCTTAGTTTATCCCGATACCAGTAACCAGTTGCCCCTGAGCCAGCTCTGACGCCTGGCCACCCAGGAGCATCAGAGTAGATCTGTGTTCCACAGGGTCCTCAGTGGATGGTTTTTTGGAAGTAAATCACCAGGCCTTTCTTCTGAGGCTCCTCTGGGTGAGCTCAGGGCATTAACCTTTGCACCATCCAGGGACTCCACCATCCTGATACAAACGGCCTCTCAATGATGTTTAAAATCAGGTGTACTGAGGTGCAAAACAGAGGTATTACAGGGCGGTAGGCAAGATGCTCTGATTTCATATGCAGAATGCATAGAGGCCAAAGCTCAGCAGTGATTACCTGGGGCGAGTGGGAGGGGGAAACGGAAGGGTATTGCTTAAATGGTACAGGTTTTTTTTTTTTTTTATGTGGAGTTGTAACTATTCTACACGCAATACCTTTTATTCTGCTTTTTTGGTAAACAATATTCTTTTTTAAAATTTTATTTTATTATTGTATTTTAGATGAAGATTTACAGAACAAACTAGCTTCTCATTAAACAGTTAGTACACATATTGTTTTGTGACATTGGTTACCAACCCCATGACATGTCCAGTCTCTCCCTTCTTAACGTTGGATTCCCTTTTACCAGCTTTCCTGTTTTCTCTTGCCTTTTTGTACTTGCCCCTGGGCTGGTGTGCCCCTTTAGTCGTGTTTTGTTTTATGGGCCTGTCTAATCTTTGGCTGCAGGGTTAACCTCAGGAGTGATTTCATTACTGAGCTAACGGGGCATCCGGGGGCCATACTCTCGGGGTTTCTCCAGTCTCTGTCAGGCCATTAAGTCTGGTCTTTGTTGTGAGTTAGAATTTTGTTCTACATTTTTCTACCGGAAACCCTGGTGGTGTAGTGGTTAAGTGCTACGGCTGCTAACCAAAGGGTCAGCAGTTCGAATCCTCCAGGCACTCCTTGGAAACTCTATGGGACAGTTCTACTCTGTCCTATAGGATCACTATGAATCAGAATCGACTCGATGGCACTGGGTTTTATTTTTCTACCACTCTGTCCAGGACCCTCTACTGTGATCCCTGTCAGAGCAACCAGTGGTGGTAGCTGGGCACCGTCTAGTTGTGCTAGACTCAGTCTGGTTGAGGCCGTGGTAGTTGTGGCCCATTAGTCCTCTGGACTAATTTTTCCCTTGTGTCTTTGGTTTTCTTCATTTTCCCTTGCTCCAGATGGGGTGAGACCAGTTGGGTATCTTAGATGTCTGCTCACAAGCTTTTAAGACCCCAGACACTACTCATGAAAGTAGAATGTAGAACATTTTCTTTATAAACTATGTTATGCCAGTTGAGCTAGATGTTCCCTGAGACCATGGTCCCCAGAGCCCTCAGCCCAGTAATTTGGTCCCTCAGGGAATTTGGATGTGTCTATGAAGCTTCCATGACCTTGCCTTGTACAAGTTGCGCTGACTTCCCCAGTATTGTGTACTGTCTTACCCTTCACCAAAGTTACCACTTGCCTGTTGTATATTTAGTGTTTTTCCATCCTCACCCCTCCCTTCCCTCGTAACCATCAAAGATTATTTCTTTTTGTGTGTATACCTTTTCATGAGTTTTATAGTAGTGGTCTTATACAATATTGGTCCTTTTGTGATTGACTTATTTCATTCAGCATAATGCCCTCCAGATTCATCCATGTGTGTGAGATGCTTTGCAGATTCATCATTGTTCTTTATTGTCTGGTAGTACTCCATTGGGTATATGTACCATAGTTTGTTTATCCATTCATCTGTTGATTGGCATCTAAGTTGTTTCCATCTTTTTGCTGTTGTGAACAATGCTGCAATGAACATGGGTGTGTGTATGTCTATTCACGTGATGGCTCTTAATTCTCTAGGATGTATTCCTAGGAGTGCGATTGCTGGATCATATGGTATTTCTATTCTTAGTTTTCTAAGGAAGCGCCATATTGTTTTCCAAAATAATTGTACCATTTTGCATTCCCACCAGCAGTGCATAAGAGTTCTAATCTCCCTGCAGCCTCTCCAACATTTGTTATTATTATTATTATTATTATTATTATTTTTGATTCATGCCAGTAATGCTGGGGTGAGATGGTATCTCATTGTAGTTTTGATTTGCAATTCTCTAATGGCTGGTTGGAAACCCTGGTGGTGTAGTGGTTAAGAGCCATGGCTGTTGACCAAAAGGTTGGCAGTTCAAATCCACCAGGTGCTCCTTGGAAACCCTAATGGGCAGTTCTACTCCGTCCTATAGGGTCGCTATGAGTCAGATTCAACTCGATGGCAACGGGGTTTTTTTTTAATGGCTGGTGATTGAAAGCATTTCCTCATGTGTCTGTTAGCCACTTGAATGTCATCTTTGGTGAAGTGGCTGTTCATGTCCTTTGCCTATTTTTTAATTTGATTGTCTTTTTGTTGTAGAGGTGTTGGATTTTCCTGCAGATTTTAGAGATTAGACCTTTGTCAGATTTGTCATAGCCAATTTTTTTCCCCCAGTCTGCAGGCTCTCTTTTTACTATTTTGGTGAAGTCTTTCAATTTTTAGAAGATCCCAGTTATCTTGCTTATCTTCTGGAGTTTGTGTGTTGTTAGTTATGGTTTGTATCCTGTTAATGCCGTGTAATAGGGCCTCTAGTGTTGATCCTATTTTTTCTTTTGTGATCTTTATAGTTTTTGGTTTTATATTTAGGTCTTTGATCCACTTTGAACTAGTTTTGTATATGATGTGAGGTATGGGTCCTGTTTCATTTTTTTTTTTTTTTTTTTTTGCAGGGGGACATGCAGTTTTGCCAACACCATTTACTAAAAAGACTGTCTTTTCCTCATTTGATGGACTTTGGGCCCTTGTCGAAGATCAGGTGACTACAGGTGGATGGATTTGGTGCAGACTTTTCGTTAAGGATGATGATAAAATTTGGAAATGGATAGGGGCGATTGATGCATGGTGAATGTAGTTAATATCATTTAATTGTACATGTAAAAATGGTTGAAATGTTTTGTTATGTATATTCACCACAATAAAAATTTAAAATATTAAAAAAAAAAAAAAAAAAAAAAAGCTTTTATTCCAGCTTCCTGAGCAACCCCAAATGGGTACAGTCATCAAGAATAAAAATCCCTTTTTTTTTTTTATTTTTATTATTGTGCTTTCTATGACAGTTTACAGAGCAAATTAGTTTCTCATTGAACAATTAATACACAAATTGTTTTGTACATTGGTCTCACCTTTCTTGCTTCTAATGAGCATTCTGGCTGTACTTCTTCCAAGATGAGTTTTGATTTCAGTGCAGCCCCTTTTATTTGCTGATCTCACATTGCCCTAGATCTTAGTTTTCTAGTGTTTTTGTAACACAAATACTGCACATGGGTGGCTTGAAAGAGAGGAAATTTATTTTCTCACAGTTATGGAGGATAAAAGCCCAAATCAACGTCTAGGCCATGTCAATTCCTACCTTGTTGGTAGCCCTGGGCCTTCCTTGGTTCTTGACAATCCTCACATGGTATCTGTTTTCCTTTGTTCGTGCCCACATATGTTTGTGTCTAATCTGCTGTCTATATAACTCAGAAGAGATTAGGTTTAGGACCCACCCTGCACTGGTATGACCTCAACTGATTGATCACATCACATTGGATTACATTATGGAAAGGTATTAGAAAAGAGTACATTCACAGGCTTAGAATTCAGGATTCCAACACATATTTGTGGGGATACAATTCAGTCCATAACCCCATGTTTTATTTTCTTCACAGTCATTGTTATCAATCCACTCACTTGTTTACTTGTGTGTTTTCTATCTCTCCACCTTCAGAGTGTAAGCCAGGAGACCTGGGGCATTGTCTTGTTCTCCAGTTTATGGAGCTATGCCTGGCTTATGTGTTGTTGTGTGCCATTGAGTCAATTCTGGTTCATAGTGACTCTATATGACAAAGTAGAACTGCCCCATAGGGCTTCCTAAGCTGTAATCTCTACAGGAGCAGATTGCCTGGTCTCCTCTCCTGTGGAGCTACTGGTGGGTTTGAACTGCTGATCTTTTGGTTAGCAGCTGAGTGCTTAACCATTGTGCCACCAGGGTTCTTTATGCCTGGCATATACCAAATCAAAACCCACTGCCGTTGAGTCAATTCTGACTCATAGAGACCCAAAAGAGGGTAGAACTGCCCCCTAAGGTTTCCAAGGAGGGCCTGGTGAATTGGAACTACCAACCTTTTGGTTAGCAGCCATTGCTCTTAACCACTACACCACCACAGCTTCCACCTGGCATATAGTAAATGGTTAATAACTACTTAGTAAAGGGATTAATGAATGAATGACCATGAGAAGTCCGGGTGCTATAGGAGAACATAGCTCAGGCCAGGCAGTCAGGGAGTAGCTTCCTTTATAAAAAAAAAGCTTCCTTTATAGCACATGATATTAACCCGACTCTGTCCTGTGCCCCAACATGAAAGCCACAGCCTCTGCCATTAAGAATGAATGATGGAAAGAAATGGGTGGGCTTTGTTGGCCTCCACTGACGCCTTCCTTGAGTAATTTGAGCCTTCCCGGAAAGTCTTTAGAGGCTTTAAGCCCAGAAGTCAAAACTTGAAGAACATCTAGTTACGGAAGGTGAAGGCCAGCAGTCTGTCTTGGATCATGTTAGTCTGTGTGGTACCTTTGACATTACATTTAAACATGGGTTTTTATATTTAATAAACAGAAGGGCCCTGAGAGATTCTCTGGAGCCTTTGCTAGCATTAATCATCTTCCTGAACACATATTGCCATTTGGACTGGGGATTGGGCCAAACTTTAAGAGAGGGCTGGGGAGGAGGAGAGCCCTCATACATCCAGCTACAAGTGCTAACATGCTTAAGTTTCTCAGGGCAAATGATAGAATGGGACAGATGCATGGCTTTTGCTGAGCTCCTCTTGCAGAATTTTGAGCCTTCCTGAAAAATAAGCTATACGCTGGGGTCTGCCTCACCCTAGGTTGCTATGAGTGTGAAATCAGGAAACCCAAGAAAGATTTCCTCAGCCTTTCTCACTTTCTTGTTGATTTCTGATATCCTAATAGCAAAGTAGGATTTCCTGGGTGGTACAAACAGTTAAGTGCTCAGCTACTAGCTGGAAGGTTGGTGGTTCAAATCTACCTAGAGGCACCTCAGAAGACAGGCCTGGTGATCTGCTTCTGAAAGGTCACAGCCTTGCAAGCCCTATGGAGCAATTCTATTTTGCAACACAATCAACTCAACAGCAAGTAACAACAGCAGCAATAGCAATGTCTTTCTGCAAAGAGACATGTGACTTTAAAAGCATATGTTTGGGAGAGGGAAGTCTGTGCTTGAAAATGGATGAGGCAAGGGCTTGACCTCAGCCTGTTTAGGTTGGAAGCTTTTGACAGGGGAAAGGCAGAAGGAAAAGCATGGGGGCACATGGGGAGAAGTAGTAGGAAACAAGGAAAGGGCAGCGTATCGGTCAGCTATTATTCTTGTATTGCCGTGTAACAAACCACCCACAAGTCAGTAACATGTGTTAGTATTTGTTTCTTGCTCACGTGTTCATTGGTCAGTTTGGGTTCAGCTGATCTATGCTAGGATCTGCTGGGCTTGGCTCCAAACTGCAGGTAAGGTCCAGATTGGCTCCAGGTGTCTTTCATCCTCCTTAGACCAGTTGCAAACTGAGGAGTGAGTAGAACATCCAGTGCCAATTGAGGCATAGGGTCAAAACTTGCCCTCTGACACTTCTACCCTCATTCTTTTGGCCAAAGCAAGTCACAAGGCCAATTCCAGTATCTATGAGCCAGGGTCGCTGGGTGGTATAAGTGATTTGTGATTGGCTACTAACTTAAAGGTTGGCACTTCAAACCCACCTAAAAGTGCCACAGAAGAAAGGGCTGGTGATGTGCTTCTGTAAAGATTAAAAAAACAAACAAAAAAATTGCTGTCCAGTCGATTTTGACTCGTAAGAAAACCCTATGGAGCAGTTCTACTCTGAAACATATGGGGTCACCATTTGTCAAAATCCACTTGGCAGCAACAGGTTTGGTTTTATTTTGGGGGGGATATAGGGTCGCTATGAGTCGGGATCGACTTGACGGCACTGGGTTTGGTTTGTATGAGTCAAGGAAGTATATACCCCTTATGGAGGTGGTATAGCGTGGAGGGAATGAATAGTGTCTGAAGAATAATTTCCACAGGCAGCCTCGGTGCTGAAGGCCACCTTTATTAACACCACAACGTGTCTAGCATTGCACTAACCCCTTTCAGTTTTAGAACAATGAATCTATATTGGGACTCAGGGTCTTTAGGTCATGTTACTCTTCATATACCTTCATTTTATTCCATAAATGTATGAGTCTGCAAAGGACTCTCCTCATTGCTCCTTCCCTCCTCCCCTTCCTATCACCCACCCTGAACTCTGGGATATGAAGCCCCCACCTCACTACACCCCTGAGATGTCAGTGATCGAATTTCATCTTCTTCTCTGGATCTTTGTATTTTTGGTTCAGATGCTGAGATGCCAATCAAAAAACCAGTTGTCGTCGAATCCATTCCAACTCACGATGATTCTGTGTGTGTCAGAGTAGAACTGTACGCCATAGGGTTTTCTTTTTTATATATACTTATTTTATTTTTGTTGTTGAGAATGTACATAGCAGAACATACACCAATTCAACAATTTCCACGTGTACAGCTCAGTGACAGTGATTACATTCTTGGAGTTGTACAACCATTCTCACCCTCCTTTTCTGAGTTGTTTCTCCCCCATTAACATAAACTCACTGACCCCTAAATTCTATCTAATCTTTCAAATTACTGTTGTCAGTTTGATCCCATAGAGATGGATGTTAAAAGAGCACAATGCTCAAGGCAGATATTCTTTATTAATTAAGCTAAACTATTGTTTGGTATGGAGCCCTGGTGACGCAGTAGTTAAGAGCTCAGTTGCTAATTAAAAGGTTGGCAATTCAAATCCACCAGCCACTCCTTGAAATCTTTTAAGGCAGTTCTACCCTGTCCTATAGGGTTGCTATGTCGGAATCAGCTCAATGGCAATGAGTTTGTTTTTCATTGTTTGCTTTGAGGGAGACTTCAGGGAATATTTTTGGTTTAAGGCTTAAAGATTATTTCAGGGCTGGATTCCATGAGAATTTGAAACTCTGTCTAGCATTTTTCTGTTTTGGTCAGGATTCTTCTATAGAATCTTTGATCAAAATGTCCAGTAATGGTAGCTGGGCACCGCTCCATGGAGTTTTCAAAGGTTTGGAAGTAGATTGCCAGGCCTTTCTTCCAAGGCACCTCCAGGAGGATTCAAACCACCAACTTTTTGGTTAGCAGCCACGCACATTCACTGTTTGCACCACCCAGGGACTCTAGGAAGCCAACACTCATCCATAAAAAAACCTAGCAGCTATCTGATATGCACGAATTTCTCAAAAATCCCCCTTAAAAATACAGAAAAATGGGACCAGGAGCTAGACTCACCTTAATAAGATTATGTTTCCCAGAGGAAATTTAATAATAAAGGTTATTTTAATAGTTGATAAGTATATTTTGTTATTGCCAAGCTAAAAATAAGAAATTGACTGATCAAAACTGACAACAACAAGCCTAAATGCATTTCCCAGGCTGCCACACAGAGCGCATGTGCAGAGCTGCTCACCTTTGGCTTTGATCTTGCAGTCTATCAGCAGCTGGTTCACACGCACCCACTTGGGTAAACAAGAGGAATGGGAACCCAAAGGGCTGCGAGAACGGCAGCAGCTTTTTTCTTCCTCCGCTGGTGCTGGTTCCTGCTCACAATGAAGGAGCAAACCAAAACAAAACCTGTTGCCGTGGAGTCCATTCTGACTCGTGGCGACCCCATGTGTTACAGAGTAGAACTGATCCACGGGGTTTTCTTTGCTGTAGTTTTTAGAGAAGCAGATAGCCAGGCCTTTCTTCCATGGTGCTGCTGGGTGGGTTTGAACTGCCAACCTTTTTATTAGTGGCTGAGTGCAAACCACAACAATGGAGAGCAGGGTGCCTAATACCAGGCTGGGTCCTGTGGATCAACAGGACCCAGCTCACCCAGAGGGATAGATGGTATGAGCAAACCTACACTGTGCAGTGCCTGGCAGGGGGCAGGACCTGGCACCTCCCCCTACTCCCCATCTGGACCCACTTGTGTACCATTTGGAGGCTGATGAGAGAGCAGGGTGAGGGTCACTTCACACGTGTTTATCAGTTATAGGATGGTGCCCTGGTGGTGCAATGGTTAAACGCTCCGCTGCTAACCAAAATGTTGGCATTCTGAACCCACCCAGTGGCTCCGTGGGAGAAAGACCTGGCAATCTGCTCCCATAAAGATAATAGGCTAGAAAACTCTATGGGGCAGTTTTACTCTGTCACATGGGGTTGCTATGAGAAGGAATCAACTTGACGGCACCTAACAACAACATCCCTTCTTTAAAATCAGATGTGTTTTGAGCACTTCTGCTCCCAGGGTATGTGCCTGGGTATCTCTGCAGAAATAACAATGATGAGGGTACAATTCCTGCTCTGTCTAGAAGCCACGGAATGGTGGGGGTGAGAGACAGGCAATGTTATTTTCACATTCCACTTGTCCCTGATGAAAGTGGTCCACACTATTCTTTCTCTTTCTGCTTGTCCTTGCTGCCCCGCCCCCCACTCTTTCCTTCCCTCTCTTGCTATTTCTTTCCAAATTGGTTCAGCACCTGCAATGTGACAGCCATGTCTTCTGTGCACAGCCTACCATGTAGCCCTTGATTATGTTTGATTTCTCATCTCTCAGTCTATTGCCTGACCTTGCTTCTCTGCACCCACTGCACCTACCTCTCAGACAATCCCTGGATAGGGTGGCCATAACAGAAATACAATCTTGCACAGGTCACGCTTATACTAAATATTATTCATGGTTTAACTGAAATTCAAATTTAACCAGCATCTTGTATTTTCTCTGGCAACCCTACACCTGGAAGGCACCCAAGAAAACACCTGCTGAATTAGGTCTTGGGATCAGTTGGCTCCAACCCTGGAGAATTTTTCAGCCTGGGCTGAAACCTCCTTAGCTGTTATTTGAGTTCCCACTTGCCCATTTTGTTTATTTGCCACCTGACTTGCTATTTGCTGAGTGCAGCTGCTGCTTCTGGGTTTGAGGGATGTAACCGTAATCAGAGACTGAGGGAGAAGGACAGAAGCAGTTGAGAGAGAAGAGATCTAGGAGCAGGTGTGAGAATTCAGCTTGAGTTCTCAGAGGTTCCAGCTGGGCTGGGGCCACATAAAGTAGTATTTCTGAGGCCCCATCTTCTCTGACCAGCTGGAGCTGGTCCTGACTTTTAGGTATGAGAATGGGCCTTTGAGCCCTCACCCCTTCAGGGTGGGGAGTCATGCAGGAAGTACTGTACCAGGTTCTCCTGACAGCACAGCTAATGATGTGGTCCAAGGGGGAAGTCTCTGTAGTCTTCACCACAGGGCCTCCGTGGGAACATGGCGCTCCTTCCTCTCCAGGAAACGAATGTGAGTTGTATGAACTAGCAACAGAGGCCCTGACTGTGCAAAGCTTGGGGAAAGGTCTTGCTGATAGGCTAAGTGAATGTCACAAAAAGCCCAGTGGGAGGGGCCTTCGGAAGACTTCCATCAGGGCCGAGGTACCAAAATGCCGGGAGGTTGGGGTAGACCTAGGCCAGAGTGAGTCAATTTTCCCAGGGGAGATTGGGGAGCTAAGAAATCAAAGTCCTCCAACTGGGGCATAGAGTCCAGGTTGGAGCTTTTATTTATTTATTCATTTCATTTATCTTTTGTTATTGTTGAGAATATAACCGCAGAACATACACCTGTTCAATAATTTCTAACAGTACAATTCAGTGACATTGATTACATTCAGGTTGTACAACCTTTCTCACCCTTCTTTTCCAAATTGTTCCTCCCCCATTAACATAAACTCACTGCCCCCTAAGTTTCCCTTCTAATCTTTCCAGTTGCTGTTGTCAATTAGCTAGTTCTTAAAAGAGCACAATTCTCAAGGCAGACATTCTTTACTAATTAAGCGAAATTATTGTTTGGTTAAGGAGCCCTGGTAGTACAATGGTTAAAGCACTTGGCTGCTAACCAACAGGTAGCCAGTTCAAATCCACCCAGCAGCTCCTTGGGAGAAAGATCTGGCGATCTGTTCCCATAAAGATTACAGTCTAGGAAACCCTATGGGGTAGTTTTACTCTGTCCTAGAGGGTCACTATGAGTCAGAACTGACTTGATGACATACAACAGTGACAACATTGTTTGGTTTAAAGAAGGCTTCAAGGAATATTTTTGGTTTGAAGTTTAAAGATTATCTCAGGGAGCCTTTATTTTTAGTTAGGAAGATTGAAAACTGCAGTCACACCAGCTGAATTGAGGAGCCCTGTGATGACTGCCTGGACTGACCAGCCGGGAAAGGTTGACTCCTACGCTGGGGACATGGAGTTGCCCTGGTTGTTGGAGAGGGAACAGCCCTCCAGCCCTCAGGTGACACACACTGGGCCCAATGTGTTTCTGGCAGGAAACCACACAGGGAGAGTCTATTTTCTTTTTTTTGAAAGTTAATGGTTTATTTCTTTTGAGAATGTTGATTTCTAAATATCAAACACATATTTGCATTAGTTAATGATCATTGAAAGGTGTGATGTCAAAAATGTATAATATCTTTAACTAGACGGAAGATTATGTTTCACAAAAAGTCCAAAGATGGAATTTCTGCTTTTGGAGGAGATAGGTCTCCTCCAAGATCTGAGTCAATGAACTGTGCTCTTCACCTTTTGTGGCTATGATAGCTAGACAATTCAGCTGCCAAGAGGAATGTTGTCCTGAATCAAAACATGAGAAAAAAACATGGGAAAGATATGCTTTCTTGTATTCCACCGGCGAGAACTAGACACGTGGTACCACCTAAATACAAGGGAGCCTGGGCAGCACGCAGGGAGAGCTTTGTAGCAACACCAGAATGGGCGTGAATGATGCATGAAGGTGTTTACAATTGAGAGCCTATCAGAAAGTAGCCTGCTCACTCGACAGAGCCAAGAGCACAGCAAGTCTGTACATTAAATTCCTAAACATGTGAGGCTTCATTGAATCACCGGCTAACCCTGATGCAAGTCAGATTGATGGTGTAGCCCCTAGGATTACATTGCTATTGTTCTGTGCCACTGAGTTGATTCCAATTTGTAGTGATCCTGTATGACAGAGTAGAACTGCTCCATAGGGTTTCCTAGGTTGAAATCTTTATGGAAGCAGATTTCCAGGTCTTTTCTCCAGGGGAGCTGCTGGTAGGTTTGAACTGCCCAACTTTTCATTAGCAGCAGAGTGCTTAACTGTTGCACCACCAGGGCTTCTTAGGATAACATTGTTGGTCCTGAAATGGGGGTAAATCATTGGTTTCCAAACTTCATTCTATGGAACCCAAGGGATTCCACTAGGGTTTCAAGGAAGTCACTCAAAGTCCCCATCCCTTCAACTTGAACAGCTGTGCAGTTATCTCTTTTACAGTTTGGGCTTCCATGCAAAATTGCTTGGGAGAAAAAATAAAGGTTTCCCTGTGCTAAAAAAGAAGAGTCCCTGGATGGTTAAGCATTGACTACTAGCTGAAAGACTGGTAATATGAACCCAACCAGAGGCACCTCAGAAGACAGGCTTGGCTATCTGCTTTCTAAAGATCGCAGACTTGAAAATCCTATGGAGCAGTTCCAGTCTGTACACATGGGGTCGCCAAAAGTCAGAATCAACTTGACAGCAACTAACAACATGTTAAGAAAATTTGAAAACCACTAATCTAGCTCAAACACTTTGTTTTATAGATAAACGGTTCATTCATCAAAGGTGTTTTGAACAGCTTCATGTACAACTCACTGTGTAGGCACAATCAGGAAGAACAGGTGATTCGAATAGAGATGACCAAGATAGTCTCTGCTCTTAAGGGAAGTATAATCCAATAGGAGATTAAATTAATCTAGTTCAAGACATGGGCAAAAATAAAGAATTCATTCACTCTTTCATTCAACACACCCTTCCTTTAGGTAATAATTGTTGAGCATTTAAAGTGTCATGAGCTGAACTGGGCACTGCAGTGTGGAAAATCACGCTGAGACTATGTCAGGTAAAATGTCTTCAGTTGCAGAACATTTTGCTCAAAGATTCCATAGAAGATCTTGATCAAAAGGGGGAAAGTTCAGAACAGAATTTCAAATTCTCATGGAATTCAGAATTTCTGGAGCCCTCGAGGTTGGAGGAACCCCTGAAATTATTGCCCTGAGATAATCTTTAAACCTTAAACCAAAAATATCCTCTGAAGTCTTCTTTAAACCAAATAACCATTTAGCTTAATTAGTAAAGAATGCCTGCCTTAAACATTACACTCTTTTAAGAACTACCTATGTGGGATCAGATTGACAACAGTAACTCAGAATATTATAGGAAACTTAGAGGGCAATGAGTTTATGTTAATGGGGGAGGAGAAATTTGGAAAAGGAGGGTGAGAATGGTTGTACAACTTGAAGAGTGTAATCGATCTCACTGAATTATATATGTAGAAATTGTTGAATTGGTGTATGCTCTGCTGTACATATTCTCAACAACAACAAAAAATAAAATAAATTAAAACAAGCAAAAACATCTTCAGTTGCAGATAAGAGAATACAATGAGTTTAAGTAATAGGGATTTACTCTGTCAACAGGAAGCCCAGAGGTAGGCTGACTCGGGGCTGACCAGTTCAATATCAGCCTCTGAGTGGGCCTCTCTATGGCTCCCTTGGTCTTCCTATCATAGTGTAAGGGGGCTGCTGCAATCACCTCCAGGAAAGAAGGAAGGGATCAGCCAGTCTTCTGGCATGTTGCACCCTTTTATCTTTCAAGAAATTATTCTCCAGAGTGGTAGATCATATCACTTGTTCAAAAATACTTATACTCCTTTCTGGCACCCCTCACTGGCATTCCTTTCTGTGGAAAAATTATACTTCCTGTCCCATTGACATCTGGCTTGGCCATGTGACTTGCTTTGGCCAATGGAATGTAAGAGGAAGTGATGCGTGCTTCTTCTGATAGAAGCTAAGAAGTATCACTGGTTCTGCCATTACCCATTTTGCTCAGTCACAAGAATAGCCTGTCCCCGAGGGCATAGCTTCTTCAGCCAAGATCCTGGAGTAAAGAAAACACATAGACAAGTGTCATGTTCAGTCTGCAAAGCACAAGTAACATGACAAAAAATTAATCCTTTGTTGTTGTAAGCCACTAGAATTTAGGAGTTGTTTGCTACCAAAGCACAGAACAACAAAAGCTGATGAAAAAACCCAGAAATCCCTAGTAGACTTCTCTTTATATTTCATTGCCTACAAGCAGTGGTGTGCTGGAGTTGGTTTGCAATGGCTTACAAGGGCTAATTGTTAAATTTTCAGGAAACTTGGGAACAAATACTCAAAATGCATCACTTCCTAGTTATTTTACTACGTGTACTACTAGGTGAAGCCCTGGTGGGTGCAGTGGTTAAGAGCTCAGCTGCTAACCAAAATGTTGGCAGTTCAAATCCACCAGCTGCTTAGAAAGCCTATGGGGCAGTTCTACCCAGCCCTATAGGGTCACTATGGGTAGGAACCGACTCAATGGCACATAACAACAACAACTACTAGGTATGCTTTGGGGTTATTTACATTTATTGTATCTGTATGGTGGAAATGCTACGGCTGCTAATCAAAGGGTCGGCAGTTCAAATCCACCAGGTGCTCCTTGGAAACTCTATGGGGCAGCTCTACTCTGTCCTATAGGGTTGCTATGAGTCAGAATTGACTCGATGGCAATGGGTTTTTAATGGATATGGTGGAAATACTGTGAAAGGGTATGCTACTGCACATTTCTTCCCAACTCCACGATCAATGACATCACACTGGTAACTTGGGCTATGGTGGGAATATTTATACCATGGATATCAGTAGCCATGTTGAAAATTAGGGCTTTTATAAAATTTTGGGGTATGTTGTTAAACACCATTGGCTAGAACTGGGCACAAACTTACCCCTTAACCAATCACTGGCAAAAGGAAATGAGATTATCATGTCTAGCACAGATCCATTATGATTTATCCCTTTGAGCTGTACACACTTTCCTTGAACACAATGTCATCAGTATCTGAATGTCCTGGGGTTCCATTACCAAATAAGAAGGGGTAGGGTGGCGGGGGGGATAAGCTTTTGGGTGGACCACCAGAAGTATACAAATACAGTCTTATGAGAGTTCAGAAGGGGGAAAATTCTTTCCTGTAGAGGATTTTGTAGGTTTTATGGGGAAGATAACATGCGAGGTGAGCCTAAGGAATGTTAGGATTTTATCAAGAAGAGCTAAAGAGAGGAGGACATCCCAAACTGAGGGAGGCATGAGTGCAAGGAGGTGCCTGGGGGAACAGGAGACCATCCAGTTCTGAAAAGAAGAGGAAACTGACCAGTAAGGACAGAAGTTTGGAAAGGAAGCTTGACTCCCAATAGCTGGGGACCTTGATGCCAGGTGAAGGAAGGTGGGCTTCTAGGCAATGGAAAGCCATTGAGAATTGCTGGACCAGGAGTGAGATGATTAAAGTCTTATATTGGAAACACCAGTTTGATACCAGAGAGTTAGGTAAATTGGAGGGAAGAGAGAATTGGGGTTTGGGAGGCCTACTGAACAGCTACTGTGACTTTCTGGGTGATAGGTTACGAAGGTAATTTTATGAGGATTTTCTCAACAGAAATTGAAAATAGCAGGACTGGGCTAATAACTGAAAGAGGTGTCTTAGATATTGCTTATGATAGCTAGCATTCATTCAGCGCCTACTGTTTGTCAGACACTCTTCATAAGCAACTGGTTTATTGAAAGGTTTGGAATGATAAAGAAATAGCTTTGTTTTTCTCCTACCTATGTCTCCAATCTATATTATGTCTCCAATCCCTGTTTGTCAGGTATTCTCCCTCCCTGCCATGTTATCTCTAGTAGGTTCCATAGCTTTTCCCATCTTTTTCCCGCCTTTTTCATCTCTTTTCATTAGAACAACTTTACCTGTAGGTATTTTTTGTTGAGTTGTTATGTGCCATCGAGTTGATTCTGACTCACAGCAACCATATAAGGCAGAGTAGAACTGCCCCATAGGGTTTCCCAGGCTGTAATCTTTACAAATCACCGGATCTTTCTTCCTGTGGAGCTGCTGGTGAGTTTGAACTGCCAACCTTTGGTTTAGCAGCCCAGCGCTTAATCATTGCACCACCAGGGCTCCATTCAGTACCGTCTATATTGAACCTATCATTTCACACCCAGCTTGAAGCTTTTCTCCTTTCCTGTATGTCAGTCAGGCCCCAGGTGAGACACCTGCAGTGGAGAAGAAGGTGGTGGTCTTCCTTTTCTCTCTTCCTCGCTCTATGTCCCTCTCTAGAAAATGAGAGGAGAGCTGAATGGTAAGGGAAAAACTGACACGGTTTATGGTTCTTCTTCAGTGGTCCAGTGACCCTTGTCATGGCAGATGTGTGAATATTGGATCTTTCTCTTGTGGGGCTATTTTGCAGGTTTTTCAGAGACCCTCACCCTCCTATACGTATACACTGTGGGGGGCTCCAGTATTGCATGGTTTTACAATAAAAATTTTTTTTTTTTTTTTTACAATATGGGTGATGCATCCTCTAGCTGAGCTCTTCTGAGTCCAGTCAGCTCCTGCTCTGGTGGTACATTTCACATGGCCTCTTTCTGCCCCAGGATGACCGGGCCTGGCTACTTCATGCGGCATCTGCCTGGTCCATGAAACCATATACCTTGTCTCTTCATCATTGGAAATCTGCTTCAGTCAGCGTCTTAACACTTTTCAACATGTGAGACAAGAAAAAAACCATTGGTCAGGTCCCATGGAAGGAAGGACGAGGTATCAGTTTTCCATCCTGACAAAAAATTCCTCCTTCCCCAAACATTTCTGGAAGTTTTCCTTTGCTTGCTTCCATGATGAGGGGAGGGGAAAATGGCACAGAATTTCCTGCCTATTCAGCTGATGATCCTCTTCGAAGAAAACCTCTCTTTCTTTCCTTTATGTTATGGAGGTCACTGGGTTGCACAAAGGGTTTGTGCTGGGCTATTAAATGTTGGTGGGTTGAATCCACCCAGTGGTACCTTGGAAGAAAAGCTTGGTGATGTTTCCATAAAGATTACAGGCAAGAAAACTCTATGGAGCAGTTCCGTTCTGTAACACATGGGGTAGCTGTGAGTCAGAATTGACTCGACAGCAATGATTTTTTTCTTTACATTTATAGGGGCAGGAGAAAGGTGAAGGAATATGTTGTTGAATAGGTTTCCACTATCTCTTAGCATCATGGGATTGCATCTAGTCTCTTTCTTTAGAACGTTGGACAACATGTATTCCTGTCCACTTCGATAATTCTGAGTCTGGAGAAGTCCCTTTAATATCCTGTTACATAAATGTTTCCATTAAATTCTCACAAAAAACCGTACGAGGTGACTACTACAGATGAGGAAACCAAGGCTCGGGGGTTGAGTAATTTGCCTGAAATCACACAGCTAGTAAGTGTTGGGCCTGGGATATGAATCCAAGCCTTTCTGAATCCGAAGTCCTTGTTCTTGACCATTTCTTGATGTTGTTGTTGGTCGTTATCAAGTCAACTTTGACTCGTGGCAACCCCATGTACGACAAAACGAAACGTTGTCCAGTCCTGCTCCATCTTCATGACCATTGGTATGCTCCAGTCCATTGTTGTGGCCACTATGTATTTTGAGTGCCTTCCAACCTGGGTGGGGAGGGGGGCTCATTTTCCACTAGTGTATCAGAAAATATTCTGTTGTGATCCACAGGGTTGTCATTGGCTGTTTTGAAAGTAGATTTCCAGGCTTTTTTTTTTTCCTGGTCTGTCTTAGTCTGAAAGCTCTGCTGAAACCTGTCCACTATGGGTGATCCTGCTGGCATTTGAAATACCAGTGGCATAGCTTCCTGCATCATAGCAACATGCAAGCTGACAGATAGTTGGTAGCAACTTCCTGACAGTATCTTTTCGAAAAGATGAACCAATTTTGAGCTTGAGAGTCTGGGAGCAGGCAGAGGGAACTAGAAGCAGGAGTGGCTTGGGGTATGACACTTAACCCCATTTCAGATACGATGAGTTTGAGGTTGTGGGGGATACCCAGGTATCCCAGTTGTGCCCTGTGGGTAACTATAATCTGCATATTTCACTGGGGAAGAGGGACTTGACAAGATGGTAACAGGTGGAGGGAAACCAGGAAGCTTTACTTTGCAGGCTGGTAGATAAGTTGGTCTGTATGTTTCCTCTATGATGATTCTAAGGAGCCCTGGTGGCACAATGATGAAGTGCTGGGCTGCCAGCTGAAAGGTTAATGGTTTGAACCCACCCAGTGGCTTCATGGGAGAAAGACCTGGCAATCTCCTCCCCTAAAGGTTACACCCTAGAAAACTGCACGGAGCAGCTCTACTCTGTCACATGTGGTTTCTATGAGTTGAAAACCGACTCAACTGCACCAAATAACAACATGAAGATTCTGAGAAAGTAGGTCCACCTCAATAAAAAAAAAACAATACCACTGATAATTAGCCAAAGAGACAAAAGTTCCTTTACTGATACTATCTCTCGGCTTTCCTGTGAGATGGCAAGATGTGTTATCCTCCTTCTAAAAATAAACAGAGGGATAGAAGTGTCCAGGACACAAGTTCAAAAATATAGCTTCAAACCCTCCACATTCAAGGAGCTCAGAGGAAAGACGTGACATCCTGGGGGAGGTGCAAGGGTGGCAGAGGCAGGAATTTTTTTTTAGGGTTGTTAGGGCACAAGGAAGAGGGTCTGCAAAGCATTGCAGGAAACAAAATAGCCAGCTATTGATTATTTAGACTAATAAATGGCACCTAATCCTAACTGCAGCTGGTCAATGGGAATAGGGGCAGAGCCTGCCTGTCATTTACTAGCTGTTTGATCTTGGACATGTTACCACCCCCTCTGAACCTCAATGTCCTCCACCTGTGAAATGTGGACAATAATGCCTCATGCAGGCTATTTTTTAAAAAATAATTTTTATTGTGCTTTAAGTGAAAGTTTACAAATCAAATCAGTCTCTCACACAAAAACCCATATACACCTTGCTACACACTCCCAATTACTCTCCCCCTAATGAGACAGCCTGCTCTCTCCCTCCACTCTCTCTTTTTATGTCCTTTTTGCCAGCTTCTAACCCCCTCCACCCTCTCATCTCCCCTCCAGGCAGGAGATGCCGACATAGTCTCAAGTGTCCACCTGATCCAAGAAGCTCACTCCTCACCAGCATCCCTCTCCAACCCATCGTCCAGTCCAATCCATGTCTGAAGAGTTGGCTTCGGGAATGGCTCCTGTCCTGGGGCAACAGAAGGTCTGGGGGCCATGACCACCGAGGTCCTTCCAGTCTCAGTCAGACCATTAAGTCTGGTCTTATGAGAATTTGGGGTCTGCATCCCACTGCTCCCCTGCTCCCTCAGGGATTCTCTGTAGGGCAGTCATCGACTGTAGCTGGGCACCATCTAGTTCTTCTGGTCTCAGGATGATGTAAGTCTCTGGTTCATGTGGCCCTTTCTGTCTCTTGGGCTCATAGTTATCGTGTGAGTTTGGTGTTCTTCATTCTCCTTTGATCCAGGAGGGTTGAGACCAATTGATGCATCTTAGATGGCTGCTTGTTAGCATTTAAGATCCCAGATGCCACATTTCAAAGTGGGAAGCAGAATGTTTTCATAATAGAATTATTTTGCCAATTGACTTAGAGGTCCTCTTAAGCCATAGTCCCCAAACCCCCGCCCTTGCTCCGCTGACCTTCGAAGCATTCAGTTTAACCCAGAAACTTCTTTGCTGTTGGTCCAGTCCAGTTGAGCTGACCTTCCGTGTCTTGAGTATTGCCCTTCCCTTCACTTAAAGTAGTTCTTTTCTACTAATTAATCGGTAAATAACCCTCTCCCACCCTCCCTCCCTCCCCCCGTCGTAACCACAAAAGTATGTGTTCTTCTCAGTTTATACTATTTCTGAAGATCTTATAATAGTGGTCTTATACAATATTTGTCCTTTTGCCACCAGGTCTTTTAAAAATCATATTTTATTGTGTTTTTGGTAAAGGTTTATACAGCAGTTTAAGTTCACATTCAGCAATTTCTATACAAGTTGTTCAGTGACATTGGTTACATTCTTCACAAGGTGTGAAAGTTCTCATTGTTTCCATTCTGGTTGTTCTGTTTCCATTAATATAGTTTCCCTGCCCCTTTACATTCTCATCTTTGTTTTAAAGTAATTCCTGACCCTTTGGCCTTATACAGGCGATTTTTTAGAGGAGCACAGTACTTATATGTGATATTCACCAGGCTTTTCTTCTAGTCCCTTTGAATCTGAAAGCTCCCCTGAAACCTGTTCAGCATCGTAACAACATGCAAGCCTCTACTGACTGACAGGTGGCGTTTGCACGAGGAGTGCATTGGCCAGGAATCTAACTCTAGCCTTCCACATGGAAGGAAAGAGTTCTGTCACATGTGTTGTTGTCGTTAGGTGCTGTCGAGTCAGTTGTGACTCATAGCCACCCTATGTACAACAGAAGGAAACACTGTCTGGTCCTGTGCCATCCTCACAATCGTTGTTATGCTTGAGCCCGCTGTTGTATCCACTGTGTCAATGCATCTCGTTGAGGGTCATCCTCTCTTTCTCTGACCCTCTACTCTATGAAGCATGATGTCCTTTTCCAGGAACTGGCCCCTCCTGACTACATGTCCAAAGTACATAAGACAAAGTCTCACCACCCTTGCTTCTAAGGAGCATTCTGGCTGTACTTCTTTTAAGACAGATAGACACACATAGCAGGCCTTTAATAACTGTTGGTACTGCTCTCAATCCTAGTATAAATTTCTTTTTTGAGTGGATTTTTATGCCTACATTTCATTCGTGTTTCAAAGACCAGCCTTCTACAGGTTGCTCTGAGCTGATGTGACCTAGAAGAGGCTGGGAGTTCACACATTCTTCTCTGGGCCCTTTTCTTCCTCAGCCCTGGCAGCCTTCCTCAGAGGTGCCCTGAAGGTCAAGCCTACCTCAGAGGCAGTTATGAGCTTGGGTGTTGGGGAGCTTCTTGGACTGCGAAGTCAATGGGAAGCTCATGGCATTAAGGGAGAGTGGGGGCTAATAAAAAAAAAAGAACTTAGCAAATTCTGACCCACAGAGTCACACACTATCGGAGTGGGAGCAGCAACCTCTCCTTTTACACATGAGGAAACATACCCAGAGAGGGAGTGTGACTTGCTGGGGCCACACAGCAAGTTACGGGCTGTGCTAAGATTGGGACATAGGTTTCTGGACTTTCCATCCAGAAGATAGACTCTGTACCCACAGAGGAGGGTTTTTGAAAACTGTCAGGGCACTTGAAAATGAGATTTGCTGGACACCACCTACAGCGTGGACGACTGGAAACAGAATGGGTGTGCCCAGTCAACGGCACCTTTTATCGAGCTTTGCTGTGCACTCTGCTTGGGATGCCCCTGGAGGAATGGTGTGCCCTTCTCAAAGTGGCCAGGAAAGGACTAGCGTTTAGGAACAACTCCACTCATGCATTCATTCATCCCACAGATATTTACTGAGCACCTCTTATGTGCTATAAGGGAGCCCTGCTGGCGTAGTGATTAAGAGCTATGGCTGCTAGCCAAAAAGCTGGCAGTTCGAATCCACCAGCCACTCCTTGGAAACCCTATGGGGCAGTTCTACTCTGTTCTATAGGGTTGCTGTGAGTGGAACTGACTTCATGGCAATGGCTTTGGGGTTATGTGCTATGAACAATGCTACCAAAAGCAAAAAAACCTAAACCCATTGCCAGCAAGTCATTTCCAACCATAGTGACCCCATAGGCTATATAATTTATGCTTGTGTGACCTCTCTTCTTGGGCATGATGAAGGCTCTAAAATTCCTCCCACGCTGGACTTCTAAGACCTGGGTGGGGCATGGAGTTAGAATTGCATGGAGTTGTACAGCTGGCTCTGGGAAGTTCAGGAAACCTGGAATCTCTGTTCCAGCTGAGAGTGGTCCAAGAAGCCAGAGAGGTCAGAAACGTCCAGTCCAAGGGAGCAGAGGGAGGGAAGCACCATGTGAAGGGCTGAGAGTTAGGGGCTGGAAGTTGGTAGATGTAATGGTGGGCAAGGGTGGCCCAGAAGGGCTCCCAGAGGGACCCTGCAGGAGAGTAAATAGAGGGGGAGAAAGCGCAGCTAAGGGGTCAAGTGGGCTTTGATAATATTTATCAGCTCTAATGAATGAGTAAGGAGCCCTGGTGGCACAACGGTTAAGTGCTTGACTGCTAACTGAAAGGGTGGCAGTTTGAACCCACCTAGCAGGTCCATGAGAGGAAGACCTGGTGATCTGCTCCCCATCACCACCACTAAAAACCCACTGCTGTTGAATTGATTCCAACTCCTAGTGATCCTATAGGACAGAGTAGAACTGCACCACATGGCTTCCAAGGAGTACCTGGTGGATTTGAACTGCCAACCTTTTGGTTAGCAGCCGTAGCTCTTAACGGCTATGCCACCAGGGTTTCCGATCTGCTGCTGTAAAGATTAACAACAAAAAGCAAACAAAAAAACCAAACCTGTTGCTGTCCAGTCAATTCCAACTCATAGCGGCCCTATAGGACGGAGTACAACTGCGCCATGCGATTTGAAGGGGCGGCTGGTGGATTCAAACTGCTCACGTTTTGGTTAGCAGCCGAGCTCTTAAACCACTGTGCCACCAGGACTCCCTCATGAAGATTACAGCCTAGAAAACCCCATGGGGCAGTTCTACTCTGTCACATGGGGTCACTATGAGTCGAAATCAGCTCCATGACACCCAACAGCAACAGCAACAATGAGTGAGTTGGGTACTTTAGCATGAGTTAGAAGTGTGGTGATTTTTTTTACTGTTCTCCTTAAAGGGAATGATGACAGGGAGGAGCTAAGGCTAGGGACGCTGAAGACCAGTGGGTCTCCACCCTTTTTCTTTGTGTCTTAACACTGCTCACAGGCACAGCACCTTCCGTTAGGAACATCTCTGATGACATGCAAACTGCCCATCTCCAGAGGTGAGAAGGAGAAGAAGTGCTGACAGAGGAGGCTCACACATCAGAATCTTGGGGAAGGGATATACACAGAGTTGGGGGGGAAAAAAAAAAAAACTTGCAGCTAAGCGTATTCCTGCTCACGGCAACCCCATGTGTGTATGTGTGTCAGAGTGGAACTATGCCCCGCAGGGTTTTCAAGGGCTAATTTATCAGAAGTAGATCCCCAGGTCTGTCTTCTCAGTCACCTCTGGTTGAACTTGAACCTCCAACCTTTAGGTTAGCAGTTGAGTGAGTTAACATTTGTATCATCCAGGGGGCCCAAGTTGGAAAAAGCCCCCTAGAAATTTCGATACCATTCCCCTCCTCCAAGAGTGTGCCTCCCCTATTGAGAATCGCTGCCGTGGTTGAAAGACAGCCTCCCCTAAAACACAGAATAGAAGGTACAGCAGAAGCCAGTCCCAACATTTACCGAGCACCCACAGTATGCAGCATGCTGGGCAAACGCTGGACAGAGATACAACGGAGACTCAGCGCTATTGTCACTTGTCTCCTGAAGATTACATTTTAACTGGGTGGAGGGGGCAATTGTTACGTATACATAAACATGTGTATCTGAACCACATAAACACAGACACTACTTATTCACCAATACAAGGTTATTATGAGAGATTACCATGGTAACCAGGGCACAGAAGCCATTGAGACACAGGATTTAATTAAAAGTCAAAGATACACCCTTCATTCCAGTGCTCAAGTTCTAATTTACCACTCTGGTGATGAGTGGAGGCTACCAGAAGACACTAGAAAAATACCAGAAACTTCATGAATTTATTTTCTGTTCTGGACTCTACAGGCCACTTTATTTCAAATTCAAATTAGCAAGCCACCTTAGCATGAAATAAAGGCAGTTGACTCAACAGAGTACTTAGAATAAAAAAAAAAAAAATAGAATAGCTTATGTTAAAAAGAAATTTTTTTTTTTTTGGTAAGAGTAAAATCAAGCCGTTGATGGTATCATTCCCAATGGTCAAGCACAGATGATGAAAGTTAATAGCTGTTTTCTTCTTAAAAAAAGAAAAGAAAAAGCCCATTTGTGAAAGAGCCTCCAATAAATTCAGTGAATAGGCATTTTACCGCTCCAAATCTGGGAAATCTTATTTATAATTTTATACACTTTTAAAAATGATTTTTAAGTAGGGTTGCCAGAAAAACAAAACAAAAACCACAGGATTGAAATTTAGATAAACAACAAATAGATTTTCATTATAAGTATGCCCCATGCACTATTTCATACATACTTATACTTAAAAGGAAACCCTGGTAGCATAGTGGTTAAGAGCAGTGTCTGCTAACCAAAAGGTTGGTGGTTCTAACCCACCAGGCGCTCCTTGGAAACTCTATGGGGCAGTTCTACTCTGTCCTATAGGGTCGCTATGAGGGAATCAACTCCATGGCAATGGGTTTGGTTGGTTGGTTTTATACTAAAAATATATTAGTTGTTAATCTGAAATCAAAATTTAAGTGGGCATCCTGTATTTTTGTTTGCTAAATCTGGCAACCTATTTTAAGGTTAACGTACCAGAGGTTCCCAATAATATGGAGTGTAATTTATTTCATATATATGCTATGGAAAGCTTATATTCAGTCAGGAAAATAAATAGATCTTGTAGGATTTACTCAAGTACTGGAGACACTTTATTCCTTTTTTCTTTTGACATGTTTATTTCTTACACCTTTTATTGTTACCATTTTAGCAGTGCATGTTTTAGCTGGTTGAAGTATTACCTTGAAACCTTTGACATAGCTAATTATAGATGTAATTAAATTGAATATGAAAAACAGAAAAACTAACATCTAGCTTGACAGGCCTTTATAATAAAGTCATGCCTTCAATAATTTCTTCTCAGCCCGTGACCACTTCCCCCCCTAAAAAACAAAATGGTGATACATCTTGCTAGAATCAAACATCCCTTCCCCTACTCATGATTACTTCTTGCCACTCCCTGTCCTTTGCCCCTTTTCCACATCCAATTTTTTTTCCCAACAGTTGGAATCACTGGCCCTTGTGTGCCACACAGAGTGCATGGCTTGGATTAATGGACCATCACAGTGCCTTGAAAACAAGAAAAAGGAAAGCTCACTTCTCAGATGCTTGGGGGCATGAAAGCTATGATGAGCTTCCTTCCTTCCTTTTCTCCCTCTCTCCCTCCCTATTCCTTCCTTCTTAGTTCATTTGTTCCTTCCTTCCTTCCTACTCTAGCATGCAAACTTTTCTCTCTCAAAAATGTCTGTGTTAATTTCTTTAAGCAAATAGGATTACATTGCTCTAGACAAAAGAAAGCTGTGCTAGTAGACCAGACTGACACATACTCGTCTAGAAATGCGCTTTCTGGAATCTAAATATATAGCTCATATCCTATTTAAAATTGAAATTTTTAAATTAGAGCGATAACAACACTAGTTTTGCAACACAACACCATCTGTTGTGAAGGAATAAAAAATGATAAAACTTGCTGAATTCCAATATCCATTTTTTTTTAAACACATCAACAAGTATACTTATAAAGAACAGAACATACTTATATATTCGGTTTACACATGTACTGTTAATACAAATTACACAGATTGTATCTAAAGACATAGCCAGCTTTGACATTCAAACACTGTATGTTGACTGGGTCCAAGTTGGCCAGTTTTTATCCTGGACCTGACTATACGTATTTCCACGCTTGGCCAGGTACATATAACTTGCAAATCTCCTTTGTACCTGAAGGTCTTTCTGGAAAAGGAGGAAGTGCCACGTGAGCACAAGAAATTAAGTTGAGGGACAGAAGCCACGGGGTTTAATATCATCATTTAAAGGAGGAGTTAAGCAATATACATACATAATTTAAGTGGAAAAAACATTTCTAAGCCCTTTCTGGTACTTTCTCATGTTAAGATAACATTCTATGCAGCTATTTGCCTCCTATTCTTTTTTCTTGTTAGAAATATAAGTTCCAATTTCCATCTTTCAGACAACATTTCTTGTGCTGTTCTGAGGACAGCATAACCTTGTCACTGGATGTCCATGACTGACCTCAAGAAGAAAAAGTCAGGCTGTTCTCGTACTACAGAAAATGGCCAGAAGTTTCACTTTAGTTTCCTTTTTGTGGTCACAACGAGGTGGGTGGCTACAGTATGTACATGAAAGAATGGCCGGCTCCCCCGAGGCAGAGAGCCTCCACAATCCTACACCAGCAGAAGAAGCAGAGCATAGAAATGCATCACTATGGGGAGTGAATACCCACCTTGAATGTTCCAGAATCCTCTAAAGCTCAATAGGGTCCACGTCTCCAATTGGAACATGAGCTTGGCAATTACATTTCCAGCATGAGCCCTGTTGGCGTCTCTAACTGGCCTGCTCAGGTTCTTCTGATGGCTAATGCTATTGGAAATTGCCTGCCTTGCAACTGCCTAAAAACCAAGTCATGGCCCTACCCTAGAGGGGCTCCCCTTCTGGAACCCAGATGATGGAGGAAAAGCACAATAAATCCCTCCACCTGGAAATGGAGCCTTCCTTCTCCTTCACTGCTTCCCTCCTTCTCCCCCTCCTGCTTTTTTCTTCTATTCCTCCTCCTCTTCTTCCTCCCCCAGCTCTCACTCCTTCCTTCTGCAGTGGAGGGCCCCAGGACAGCTCAGGGGGGCGGGGCAGAAGCACTCACGTGACTGTACGAGTACCTGGACAGAGAGGCCCCCGTGGTCCTACCTTCCTCCTCCTCCCCCACGTCTCCTCTCACTCCTGCGGGACCAGGGTTGGGGCAGCAGGGGAAGGTGGCCATGAAGCCGAGGCGGAACCTTTTGTTCATGAAGCAGTAGATGATGGGGTTGACACAAGAAGACGTGTAGGAGAGCAGGAGGATGAAGGAAATGGGGGTCCCCGAGAGGCGGCGCTCGGCAGAAGCTGTGTCATACGCCCGCCAGGTGTTGGCGCTGAAGATGGGCATCCAGCACAGGAAAAAGAGGACCACGATGACGATGAGCATGCGGATCACCCGCTTCTTGGCCATCAGGTTGGCTGCGGAGCTGCTGCTCCTGATGCGGCTGACCCTGCCGCTGCTGCAGGTGGACAGCTGCTGCAGCTCCAGCTTCCTGGGGTGCTTGGACTTCTGCAGGTAACACCCGTCGCTATCTTCGTATCTGCCACTGCTGCCGGTGCTGAGCTTCCTTTCTGGGTGGGCAAGCGACATCGCTTATTTTGGGGGCTGGGTCATGCCAGAGGAAAGGCATGGAGCCCCCTCCGCCCCTCCATCAAGGGGACCAGACCAGGCTTGACATGAAGAACAGGGCAGGCAACCTTGGACCTACACTGATCTGGGAAAGTATTGATTTATGCTAGTCCTTTCCTTCAAATGGAAAGCTACTAAAAGTGAAAAGGAAACCCTGGTGGCATAGTGGCTAAGAGGGCAGTTGAAATCCACCAGGCGCTCCTCAGAAACTCTATGGGGGCAGTTACTCTGTCCTGGGTCACTATGAGTCAAAAAAAAAAAATTCTATCCACGTAAATTAAAAGGATCAAAAAGTATTAAAGAACGAGTGTTTCTACTCTTCTTCTGCCTTTCTCTGGCCCCCAGCTGGGAGGTTCCTGCTTGCCTGGTAAGCCCTTAGACTGCTTTTACTGTGAGGAATCTGGATAATGAAAAAAATAAGAGAAGCTAGAGAGGCCAAGTTATCTAGACAGTAAAGAGTTGAACAATGGCATGGGATGAGAAGGGGAGAAGTTATGCTAACAACGGAAAGTTTTAGTGAATAGCCTGTTGCCCTCAAGTTGATTCCGACTCACAGCAACCCTATAGGACAGGGTAACTGCCCCATAGGGTTTCCAAGCAGCAGCTGGTAGATTTGAACTGCTGACCTTTTGGTTAGCAGCTGTAGCTCTTAACCACTGAGCTACCAGGGCTTCTGCTTTAGCGAATAGCGCATTGCAATGAATGAAGGAGTGAGGCTTTGTAACAACCACAGTATGAAAGAGAAGGGGATAGAAGATGGAGGAAAAGGTGATAAAGGCTGGGCTGGATTATAAGTAAGCCGGGTTATAAATAATGTCTTTGGAGAGACACAAGACAAGAGTTACAATTAGCCTTGGTTGTTGAAGGATGTATATTTTAATGCAATATTACAGAAAGTCTGGGACATATGGGCTCTCAGTTTATAACTAGGTTAAATGGATAATATCTCATTTTGTTCTCCTCAGAACCTTTTGGGAGGTGTTATTTTCCCATTTTGCAGATGAGGAAATAGAGACACTGGGCCTCTTGATTGGACATTATGCAACAGGGCATCACAAGAATATTTTGAAAAATATTCAATGTACTTTTTATATACTCTGAGTGGGTATATTTAAGTTATAGAAAACAAGCCTTATCATCTTTTGGCGTAAGCATACAGCTGAAAGATAGTTACCTTTAGCGGATTTCTTCTGGCTAGCATCAAATTTTATACCTTGGTAGAGTTCCAAAGAGATTAATCCATACGCCACCATCATCACAATTCCAGGAATAAGAAAGAGGATGAGTAACAGGAATGTGTGCCTAATAAAATACAAACAAATTCAATAACCAGCAACACCAGTCTTTCAAATTCAAATGGGAAGGAATGAGTAGGGTTCATCTTTAACAGATCTGGGCGAACACATTATTTACTAGTATTTAATATTTTTGGGAATTCCATCTCTGGGGTTTCCGTAACTAGAAGTTGTTTACTCATTTTCTTTTTTCAGGTAAAGCCTCTTATAAAAAACGAATTAAATTGGAAAAATTTGGTGGTTGTAATTCTGTTTTGGAAACAAGTCTAAATACTAAAAATAACAAGAGCTTACATTCATTGAGGGCTTGTTATATGTGCTGACAGTAGGCTAAGCATTTTCTGTATATTACTTCATTAGTTCCCACAATAACTTTTTAGGTAGGGTCTATTATCATACTACTTACTTTACAGATAAGGAAACTGAAAGCCAAAGAGTTTAACTAACTTGTCCAAAGTCACACAGCTAGCAAGTGGCTGAGGTGGGATCCGAACCTGTCTTAGTTATCTAGTGCTGCTATAACAGAAATACTACAAGTGGGTGGCTTTAACAAACAAATTTATTTTCTCAGTTTAGGATGCTAGAAGTCCGAATTCACACAGCAAGCTCTAGGGGAAGGCTTTCTGTCTCTGTTGGCTCTGGGGGAAGATCCTTGTCTCTTCATCTTGTTTCCTAGTTCCTTGGAGATCTCCATGTGGCTTGGTATCAATCTTCCCCCATCTCTCCTTGTTTATTCTCTTTTATATTTCAAAAGAGTTTGACTCAAGACACACCTTATACTAATCCTTCCTCATTAACATAACAAAGACAACCCATTCCCAAATGTATTATAACTGTAGGCATAGAGGTTTACAACACATATTTTTGGGGGACACAATTCAATCCATAACAGAGCCCAAGTAGCATGATTCTAGGACATACCACTTGTCAACTTTAGAACAACAGAGTAACCAAATGCTTAGGTAGGGATGAGGGAACACTTCCTTGGTTTTGTAGAATATTGCATTCTTGCTGTTTCTGACCCATGAACAGTTCAAAAATTCTCATAGGCCTCCATTCCCCACAACCCCTTGAAGTTGGCGCAGTAGCAGACCCATTCTACAGTGCCTAGAGGGGCAGAGCTATGTTTTCTCTAAACATGTTTGAGTCCTGAGGAATTGCAGGCTCCTCCATTAGGAGTCTGGCTCTGAAATCACTTTAGCAGTCTGGCATGTGTTAGGTTGCACGATTAGGCCGTAAAATTGTCAGAGGCTTACGGTGCCTGGGCCATTGCTCATTTCAGTTGAACATATTTTGATAGGATTCCTTTTCAAGTCATGGAAATGTCCCTCTCATATGCAATATAGTTCTTGTGTGTGTGTTCCTTGGCTGAAAGGAAAGGAGCAAGGCAAAGAAAGCAGAGATTATCTCAGTTTTGAGTCATTTCTGAATGTCTAGCTCCCTGCTTCTAAAACTTCCTTGGAATTATTAAACATAATGCCTTGAGTTTGTATAGCCTTTTTTTTTTTTTAAAGATATTTAATGATATTTTCATACACATGATGTCATGTGAAACTTAGAGCCACCCAATGAGGTACATAAAAAGTACATGTTGTTAATTCCTTTTATAGATAAAGAACTTGAAGCTCAGAGAGGTTATGTGAATTTACCCAAGGTCACCCAGCTAGTAAGCAAAGAAATAGGTATTAGACTCTTACTTTTTTATTTCTGGTAAAGTGCTCCATGTAAGTACCACAGCTGCAGCTCTAAGAAAAATCATGTGAACTTGGATTCATCTCTGATCTATTGTCAGTTCTCTAGAAAATTGTGGCTTTCCAGAGCAGTGGGATGCAGACCCCAAATTCTAGTAAAAAGACCAGACTTAATGGTCTGACTGAGGCCAGAGGGATCCTGGAGGTCATGGTCCCCAGACCTTCTGTTAGCCCAAGATAGGAACCGTTCTCAAAGCTAACTCTTTGGACAGGCATTGGACTGGACTATGGGATAAGAAGTGATGCCGATGAGGAGTGGGCTTCTTGGATCGGTTGGACGCATGGGACTGTCTGGGCAGCTCCTGTCTGGAGGGGAGATGTGGGGGCCGATGGGGACAGGGGCTGGCTGAATGGACACGGAGGCACAGGGTGGAGAGAAGGAGTGTGCTGTCTCATTGGGGGCAACTGGGAGTATATGGCAAAGTATATATAAGGTTTTATATGAGAGACTGACTTGATTTGTGGACTTCCACTTAAAGCACAATAAAAATTAAAAAAAATTGTGGCCCTCCAGGTCATCTAGCCCAAATCCCCATGTGATCACTTGGAAGTATTCTGCACAGTGGTTAAGCACAGAGACTCTGCCACTTACAAGGTATGTGACCTTGGGCAACTTATTTAACCTTTCTCTATCTCAGTTTCCTCATCTGCAAAATGAAGAGAATATTAGTACGTGGGTGGTTCAAACGGCTAACACACTCAGCTGCTAACCAAAAGATTAGAGGTTCGAGTCCATCCAGAGGTGCTTTGGAAGAAAGGTGTGGTGATCTACTTCTGAAAAATCAGCCTTTGAAAATCCTATGGAGCACAGTTCTACTCTGACACATTGGAGTTGATTCACTGGCAACCAGTTCTTACCCTACAGTTTTGAGAGTGTTAAATGAGTGAATATATGTATGGCATTTAGAACGGAGCTCTCAAAGTGTTTGCTATCACTATTGTTGTAGATTGAATTATGCCCCCCCCAAAATGTGCGTGTCCATTTGGCTGGGCCATGATTCCTGGTATTGTGTGATTTTCCTACCTGTTGTAAATCCTGCCTCTGTAATGTTAATGAGGGAGGATGGGCGGCAGTTGTGTTAATGAGGCAGGACTCAATCTACAAGGTTGGATTGTGTTTTGAGGCAATCTCTTGAGATATAAAAGAGAGAAACGAGCAGAGAGACAGGGGAACCTCATACCACCAAGAAAGCAGTGCCTGAAGCAGAGCGTGCCCTCTGGACCCAGGGTTCCTGTGCAGAGAAGCTTCTAGTCCCGGGGAAGATTGATGAGAAGGCCGTCAGAGAGAGAAAGCCTTCCCCTGGAGCTGATGCCCTGAATTTGGACTTCTAGCCTGCTTTACTGTGAGGAAACAAATTTCTCTTCATTAAAGCCACCCATTTGAGGTATTTCTGTTACAACAGCACTGGGTAGCTAAGACAACTATTATCCTAGGAAGAGGTTACGCTGACCTTTCCTCAAAAAATCTCCTAGAAGCTGATCCTAAACCCACCCTGGGCAATACATTTCAGCTTTTCATAATACTGAAAGAATTATATCAAATCATATATATATATATTAAACATAACAAAAAACCACTATGTAGCCTTACCAGGACTGCTGCATAGCATCATTTGGTAGCAGAAAGCGGCACATGTTCGCTGTCTGGTTGTTATTTTTGGTAAAAGGCACCAAGTTGCTATAAATTGGGTACGGAGTCATGATGGTAAAGGAGAGACACCAGGTAGCGGCAATCACCTTCAAGGCATGGGACTTTGTCTGCCAGACCCGGGACTGCAAGGGTTTGCAAATCGCACCGTATCTCTCCAGAGATATGGCGACCAGATTAAAGGTGGATACACTCACAGAGGTGCCTGGGAAAGGAACAAAGAAGCCGATAATGTCAGCTGTGAAATCCAATGTTTATTTGCACACCAGCTTAAGCATATCTGATCTGGGCAGGTTTGGTATCAAAGGAAAACTCTCAGAGGGTAAAGAAATAAATAGTGTATGGGTATTATTTGAAAAATGATTTAGTCCCAGCTGTGTTCCAAAATGGATTTAAGGCAGCTAAAGCAACGCATTTGCAAATATATCCCATTGCCAACTTTTAGATAAGTTTATTGAGCTTTGATTACAACCTAACTCCTGCTGAGGCAGAAAAAGTGCTCATTAATTAATTACCGAGGGGACGAAATATGCTCCTATCCCGCAGAAGATGTGTCGGGAAACCTGGAGAAAAGCTCTAATTTTGAACATGATCTCCATAGTTAAGTTTCTCTTACCAACCTAAGATTTTAAAGGCGTCTGTGATCTTGAAAGGTCGCTGGGATCTGAGCTGAAAGTATTAAGAGTCTTAATGAAAATTTCTAGTACAGACTGTTGTCAACAGTGAAAAATTCTGAATTCCCAAATGTAGTTTGTTTAAACACACACACACACACACACACACACACGCAGTAAGAAAAGACAAAGGAGAAACACTCCAATTGTCAATAAAGGCTTCTCTCTGGGTGGGTGGTAGGGGACAGTAAGGGTCTTCCTTCTTATTCTTTCTGCTTTTCTGTATTTTGTAGAGTGAGCATGGGTCATTGTTAGAGTGGGAAAGACAAACCTTACTTTGAGAGATTTACTGAGGTCTAGTTGAAGAGCTTGGAAACCCTGCTATAGCTGTTAACCAGAAGGTTGGCAGTTTGAATCCACCAGGCACTCCTTGGAATCAACTTGACAGCAATGGGTTTGATTTTTTTTTTTTTTTTTTGGCTTTAGTCAAAAAGCTTAAATATTTCCTAATTTTTGTATTATGTGTATAATTACAATAATGTTTTATCACCTTAAAATTCCTTTTAACTCTGTTTAACTCTGTTCATTCTTCTGATTATCTCTTACCATAATTTCTTTAGGACTGATCTCAGTAATGGCCTCAAACTTAGCAATGATTGTGAGGATGGTTCAGAATTGGGCAAAGTTTCGTTCTGTTATATGTAAGGTTGCTATGCGTTGGAACTGACTCGATGGCACCTTACAACAGCCAAGGGTAAGTTTGGGAGCAGAGGTCCTTAGCCTGGCGTCCTTAGATTCTCACTATGTTTATGGATATAAATTAATCTTCTGAAATGATGAGCAGAAATCCACCCCCCTCCGCCCGGGGAGAGTCTCCATAGCTTTTTAAAAGGAGTTTTGGTGGAGTCTGTGGCTCCAAAATCATTAAATAAAACCACATATTTTTTTTATGTAGGGCAGGTTCTCTGCATTTTACTGGGCTTTTACCCTAAGGAGTCGGTGAGGTTTAGATTAGAAAGCATAGCCCAAAACTCCTCAGAGAGCCAAATCTGTGTAATGGGCACGCTGTAACTATAAACTCCTTTCAGGCAAGCGTTCTTTTTTTTTTTTTGCCACATGTTAGGGGTTTAATGAATGTTAGCTGCTAGCAATAGTATTAAGGAGACCACAAAACTGAGGAAAGAGTCTAAATCATTGGAATCAGAAATTCAATAAAATCATTATTGCATTGCAAACACTTGCAGAATTACCTTGCTTTTCTTTTTGGCTGTTTAAAATAATTCTTTTTTAATTGGGGTGAAATTCACATAACATAAAATTAACTGTTTTAAAATGAAGAATTTACTTGCCATTTAGCCCATTTACCATACTGGGCAGTCACATCAGCACATGGTTTACATCTCCTCTCACATACTCTGGTTAAGGTTCTTAAATTGTATTACCGTAAGGTATGTATTGAAGGGCCTGGAAAGCATAAAGCACTGTGCAACGCTAGTTACTATTATTGCCTTATTATTTAACAATGCCCCCTTTTCATTTGTAAGTCCTTTGCTATTTTCAGAGGACATCGACACAGATCGACACGTTCTGGCTATTTGTCGCTGGCCCGCGGGTCTGTAATTCATCATCATTTTGTCAGTGCCTGCTCCCACTTCCACAAATGGGAAAAATAAAGGCTTTTAAAGGTTTCCAGTCTCTGAAGACCACCCTAGCCCAGCTCATCTCTGCATGTTTTATAGGGCTTAGGTCAAAACAAAAACAGCTACCTCCTCATTTCCCACCTTCCCCACACCCCAACTAGTTCTCAGTATGGACAAGGGACAAGGCAATTGGGTGGACAGAGGGGACCAAGCAATGTGCTTCTGTTCAGCCTCAGGAGAACCACAGCAGCAGGTAAACTGAGGCAGTGTACTCCCACTGTAGGGACTAACTGAGCTGGCTTCCAATCCCAGCTCTGTCACCTACCACCTGTGTGTTCTTGGACACATTACTCGCCTCTCTGTGCCTCTGTTCCTTCCGGTGAGTTGGGAGAAAGAACTGTACTTACTTCATAGGATGCTTGAGAATCAAATAAGATCATGGGGGTAAAGGCACTTAGTATACTATCTGGTGCATAAAAAGTACTAAAAAATATCAGTGCTTGTGATTTCTGTGGTTGTCATCATTTTGATGGGCACAGGCAGAGCCGCACATATCTCACCCAATCAAGGGTCAGCTCAGTCGCCCACAGCCCCCAGGAGCGAATGCAACTCCTCATCTGGGGTGGAAAGAAGCCTCTCTCACTCTGTCTGAGGTGGTCCAAGCCCTCAGAAGAGCAATCTGGAAAGCGAGTCCTGAGAAGGGAACTTGGAGAATATTTAAACTGGTTTTCGAATCGCCCCTGTTTCTAGAAAACAAGAGCAACACAGCAGGCAGCCCTCCTCCACCACCCCCACCACCCCAAAAGCCATGACTTGAGTAGAAATGAGTAGACAACCAATGGTTTCCAGAAAGGGACAGAGCTGCTCGACATCACTTTTGAGCTCCTCTTCCCTTCAAACAGAAGGCAAGCAAAACGAACCTCTTCTGTGTTTTCATACCTACTTATTTCAGTCTTAGAAAGAGACTCTTTTTCTTAGTTGGTGAAAATATACACAAGAAAACATTCGCCAATTCATCAATTTCTGCACTCATAATTCAGCGACATTGACTACATTCTTCCTATTGTGTAACCATTCCACCACCGTCAACATAAACTCAGCACCCTCTAAGTAAAAATTCCCCCTGTCCCCTACCCTGCCACCCCAGGTAGCCACTAGTAATCTTTGATTTCTGTATATTTGCTTGTTTTATTAAGTGAGATCATACAGTATTTGTCCTTTTGCGGCTGACTTATTTTACTCAATATGAGGTTTCCAAGGTTCATCCATGTGTGGCATGCAGAAACTGACTTCCAGAAAGCATCTGGGAACATGTGAAGACTGACCTGCCAGAGAGCCAGCACAGACATCCTTGCACACAGCCCCACACAGCCAGATGTTCTGGATTTTAACACTAGGCATGGCTCCTCTGCTGTGACCGTCAGGGGCTTGGGAAGGTTTGGGGCTGAGCGGGGTCAGGGTCCAACTCCGGAAATAGTCACCGACTGCCACTTACCCATGAAGTAGGTGGTGGTCTTGCAAACAGCGCTGCCGAAGATGAAATCCTTGAGAAGGTTGGGGATGAGGTTAAACGGCATGCAGAAGAGGCAAAGCATGAGGTCGCTGACAGCCAGGGAGAGCAGGAAGATGTTGGTGACTGTCCTCATCCTCTTGTTCCGAATCAGCACCGTGATGACCAGTGTGTTTCCCAGCACGCTGAGCAGGAATATCAAGGAATACAAGAGAATCTGCACCGCCGGCTGCCACTCTGCAAAGAGGAATGGAGGGACGGAGGTGAGGACAGGGAATGTTAAAGACTTAGCAGTTGGTTCTTTCCTGCCAATTCCCCCCAGAAGTGCATGTATCACCAAGCCCAAGTCTGCCTGTGCTGACATTTTGCAGAAACAAAGTAGGACAAGCACAGAGTGAATCCAGTCAATACTAAAGGTTGGTTTATTAAAGGATCACTTGGGCAGCCACTTTTTCTTAAGAACAAAGCTTCTCAAGTGAAGAGCGATTGCTTTCTTTCCTAGCTGCTAAGCATTATTTCGCTTTAATCACTTCTTCACACTGGGTTTCCTCCAAGAAAAGGCACCTGCTAGATTGTGACAGTACCCTTTCTGTCATGCTTGTAACTTCAGGCTTTGACACCTGTACTTCCTTCTTGCTACACTTCAACTCGTCAACCCATGGCCTTTGTTCCCCCCCTCCTCCGCCCCAGTGCTACACGGTCATTCCCACCTCTTCTGTGGAGAACAATAAGAATCTCTGGCTCTGCTCTGCTTTGTGATCTCTCATCCAAACTTCTGAACCAGTAACTTTACCCAGCCTTGTTTTAGAATGACTTTGTTAGATTTTCTTTATCAGCCTTTTCTTTGCTGATTTCTCCCTCCACTTCTTAGTTTTCTGAATTAAAATATCAGTGGCTGACACCTACCTTTGGAAGAATGGGGCTGATCCAGGCAGAAAAGGGTTTCATTTTCAAGTCCGAGTTCACAGGGAGGGGTGATGTTGCTTCCATTCACAAGAAAGCTGTCAACCACATCCATCCTTGCCTGCTGCCTCCCACCAAGTGCTGGCGAGCTACAGAAGTGCTGACTCTCGGCTCATTCCTCCAATGGCCTGAGACGCTCCCATGAGAAACTCGCCGTGGAGGGGCAGGGAGGGAGTGATTTCCAGGTGTGGGCTTTTGCAGCCATTCCTATGGGCGCCTTCAGATCACTATACTCAGTCCAGCTGGGCAGGCATTTGTGCTCCTGTCGTGGGAGAGGCAGCTAATGGCAAGCCAAGCCCACGCCACCTTCCAGGCCAGTCCCTCCCATTCCCGGGCCAATCTTAAGGCCCTGAGCACAGGCAACCCGACTACAAGTTAACCCTTTACAGCGTGTAGCTGCTTTTACACACTCCACACACACATGAACGAACACACGCATGGCCACACATATGTGTACGTATGCACACATGGACACACATGTACACAGGGAAACACGTGTACACACATGTGGATACATGCATGGGCAAACACACACATGGACACAGACACACAGAAACACACATGCATGGACACTCACAGGGACCCATGTGCACACATACACAGACATGCGTGCATGAACACATGCATGTATGGATACATGAATGCACAAACACATGGACACATTCATGCACACATACACGGACACACATGCACAGATACAGGGACCCATGTGTACACACATAGGCATACACACACGTGCAAATGCACACACACACTTCCATTGTACCTCTCTTTCCTGTATAGGAACCTGTCACCATTCTAGCCATATCCAGAGTAAAGCCCAAACTGGCTGCGTGAGACAGGAACAATTAACACAGTAACAGATACGATAATGCAGACTGTAAGGACGGAAGGACATCGAGGAGCTGTGTTTCTACCTCCTTATATAAAAGCAATTAGTGCCTTTTAGCTTTGGAGCCATGCCCAGCAGCGTGTGTGGATATAGCTGCTGGCTGGTGGTTGCTACCAACCACAGTGTTATTCCTGTGGTCTCCGCCTTTGTTAATGAGGAAGGAGAGGGGGTGCTTTTGAATAGGGGCTCTTGGATCCTTACTGCGAGAAAGTTGGTAAGATTTTTTTCATTCATTCATTTATTCGTCCGTGCATTCCTTTGTAGTATATTAGCCGAGGGCCATTTTCCGGGCACTTTTCTAGGCACAGGAGATACAAAGGTGAACAAGACTGGCTGAGTTCTTTCTGCCATGAAGCAGGGGCAAGGAGGAGGGCCTTGGAGAGAGCCAATAAGCACATAAGCAAATAACGAGCAAAACCATTTCAGACAGTGCTAAGTGCTAAGAAGGGAGAAAAGCCGGGAGGTGTGATGAAGGGTTGCTTAGTTTCCTAGTGCTGCTGTAACACAAATACCACACATGGGTGGCTTTAAAGGTGGAAAATTGATTTTTTCACAGTTCTAGAGGCTAAAATTCCAAATCAGGGTCTCAGCCATGTCAATTTCTTCCTTGTCCATAATCCTGGGTGTTCTTTAATTCAATAAATCATTAAAACAAAAACAAAACCAAACCGTTTGCTGTTGAGTTGATTCTGACTTAAAACAAGCCCATAGGACAGAGTAGAATGGCCCCATAGGGTTTCCAAGGCAAGCTGGTGGATTTGAACTGCTGACCTTTTGGTTAGCAGCTGAGCTCTTAATCACTGCACCACCAGGGCTAAATCATAGACAATAATACTAATAAAACAAAACAAAAAAAGTTGCCATGAAGTTGACTCTGACTCGTGGCCACCCCATCCGTTCGTGTCAGAGTAGAACTGTGTTCCATAGGGTTTCCAATGGGTGGTTTTTTTTTTTGGCATCTCTGGGAGGACTTCAGTCTCCAACCTTTCAGTTTGCAGTTGAACATGTAAATGATTTGCACCACCCAGGAACTCCATAGTATTAGTAGCTGTCTAATAATAATGATTATTTTCATTTTATTCATGAGATAACTGAGACCCAGAGTGGCCAGGTGATTTTCTGGTGAGGACCAGCCTATAGGTCTCCTAACCTCTACTGCAGGCCCAGCAAGCCCCATCTTGAGGTGGAAATGTTCTTGGCCTGTTTGGAAGCAGCAAGAGACATTTTGTGGTTCTTCCAGGATCGTGTAGTCTGTTTGGAGCTGGGACACTTGTGTCTACTCCCCTCTTCCTGCCACGCCTCCTGTTGTGTGAATCTTCCCGGTCCGACAGACTACAGACCCTGTCCACTAGAAGCCAACCTACTCCAGCATTTGTCCTGATTTGGGTAGAGGTACACATTCAAGTTTTGACCTCTGGGTCCAGCTACATTTCACCCTACTGCTGTTCCCAGTAGGTCCTTGAGTGGTGCAATGAGTCTGAGCCAACTTGATGGCACCTAACAACAACTAACCTAAGGGTTGATGGTTTGAACCCACCCAGTGGCACCATGGGACAGTGGCATCACTAGGGTTGGTGTCACCCAGTGCCATAACTCATGGTATCCCCCCACCCCTACACTGTGGCCCTCCAATACTGGGCCATACAGAATCCTTAGTAATATTTATTATCAATTCTAATCATAGAATAGTGCACGATATAGTTGTAAGTTGCTTAAATGTAATATTTCTTAGATTATATGAATACTAACAACAAAATTGTTTTGTAAAATCTTTCTATATTGAATTACAATGTTATTATTTACAACGTTATTAGTAACTGAGCAGAAACCTTTTTTTTTCTCCTTTTCCTTTAATGACTATTATCAAAAAGTTATTGATAGAGATTCACAAATACTAATTACGATGATAGTGTAGCTAAAACGCCAGAAAATTTGACAAAATCAATGACTATAGTAACACCAGCAGGAACAGAAACAACAGCACTCGCTTGTAGAGCGTGCAGATGAAGTCATGTGATTTGAAGAGTCATTGTGATTGGATAATAATGAAGAAAAAAAAAACCCATTACCATCCGGTCAACTCTGACTGGTAGCGACCTTATGGGACAGAGTAGAACTGCTCCATAGGGTTTCCACATCTGTAAATCTTTACGGAGTCAGTCTGCCACATCTTTCTCCCGTGGAGTGGCTGATGGGTTCCAACTGCTGATCTTTCGGTTCACAGATGAGCACTTTAACCACTGCAGCACCAGGCTCCTTGGAGCACATTAGAATGTTCAAAAAGTAAATTAGCCTAGAATTTTAGCTTTGTAGGTATATTAGGTATATTGATGCATGTAATCTGGGTTTATGCAAAAATGTTTTTGTTGTTATGACTAACTACAGGGATATTTTTATAAAAAATAATAAATTTCTGCCAAAACGTTGCACAAAAAAATTTATAGAGAGTCATCTTGGTGTCACCGCCTCTGACAGTGTCACCTGGTGTGGTCCACATCCCCCTGGTGATGCCACTGCCACGGAAGAAAGGCCTGGAGATTCTGTTTTCATAAAGATTACAGCCAAGAAAACCCTACGGAACACATGGGGTTGCCATGAGCTGGAACTGACTCAGTAGCAATGGGTTTGCTGTTCCCAGCAGCTGGCTGCTTAAACTGCTACAGCTGGGCAGACATCACCAGCCATAGTTCATCCATCCCCATCCCGTCAGCAGCTGCTCTGATATCACTGAGAGGAGCTCTGCAGCTGCAGGTCCAGGAGCCTGAAGAGCAGAGGACTCAAGGTGTCCCCTCCCTGAACCAAAACAGAGCCCAATTTGGGACAAGTTCTTTCCTTCCTTCCTCCCTGCTTTGTCTTTTCATTTTCTTCTTGTTCATTGGTTGGCAGGAAGGGAAGTGTTAGAGACTTTATAAACTCACAAGGAGGCAACGTAATTGAGTGCTGGATTTTACAAATCTAAGTGGATATCTGACTCACTCAGAGTAAAAAAAACCAAACCCATTGCCTTCAAGTCGATTCCGGCTTATAGACTCATAGCGACCCTAAAGGACAGAGCAGAACTGCCCTATAGGGTTTCCAAGGAGCACCTGGTGGTTTTGAACTGCTGACCTTTTGGTTAGCAGCTGTAGCTCTTAACCACTATGTCACTCAGAGTAGCGGGTAAAAAAATGGGGATTTCCAGGCTCCCCTCCCAGAGATTCTGGAACTTCAGCCTGAGACCCAGGAATCTGAGTTTTTATCCAGCAGCCCTAGTGGTTCTGAGATCAGTGATCTCAGGGTCTTCTGTCAGGAAGCTTCACGGGAGCCATTAAGAGCCCAAGTACAGACTGTGGGAACCTGAGCCTAGTCTTCACCACTGGCCAGCTGCGGAATGGTGAGCAAATTATTTAGCCTTCTGAGTCTCAGTTTGCTGATCTGTAAAATGGGGATAAATAATGCTACCTACTTCATAGAGTTGTGAGGATCAAACAAAGTAATACATGGAAAGCACTTAGAACAGTGCCTGGAATATAAGACTCAGATGATAATTTAGTGTAAATATTACTAGTAAAATTAATTCTAGGAATGTTCTATTTATCCACCTTATCATGGCCATGAATAGCCCTGGTGGTGCAATGGTTAAGCAGTAGGCTGCTAACTGAAAAGTTGATGGTTTAAACCCACCAGCTGCTCCATGGGTGAAAGACGTGGCAGCCTGCTTCCAAAAGATTTACAGCCTAGGAAACCCTATGGGGCAGTTCTACTCTGTCCTACAGGGTCGCTATGAGTCGGAATCAACTCAATGGGAACAGGTTTTTTTGTTGTTGTTGGTTATCATGGCCATATTAAGGGTTTGTATCACCAGGACCCTCATATGCATGCAAAAGCTGGACAATGAAAAAAGAAGGCAGAAGAAGAATTGATATATTTAAATTGTGGTGTTGGCAAAGAATATTGAATATACCATGGACTGCCAGAAGAGTGAACAAATAAGTCTTAGAAGAAATACAACCAGAATGCTCCTTAGAAATGAGGATGGAGAGACTTTGTCTTGCTCACTTTGGACATGTCATCAGGAAAGACCAATCACTAGAAAAGAATATCATGTTTGGTAAAGTAGAGGGTCAGTGAAAATGAGAAAAACTCTCAATGAGACGGATTGACATAATAACCTCAACAATGGGCTTAAACATATCAAATATGAATGTGGCACAGGGCTGGACAATGTTTCATTCTGTTATACACAAGGTCACAATGAGTCAGAGCTGACTCGATGGCAATTAATAACAACACCTCCAGAACAGTGTAATTAATAACAACAATACCTCCAGGACAGTGTCTGGCAAATAGTAGGTGCTTGGTAATGTGAATGAATAAAGAATGAAAAATTAGGGGTGCCAATGTTTCTTTGCTCATTATAAATATTTATGACTCTATTACATTCCCCCCCTCCCCCACCCCGGCCAACTCCGGATTCTTCACTCTGAGTTTTTGAGCTGTGTTATGAGTTAAACTGAAATAGGGAATTCCAATGGGAGGGAATTTAGGGCATCAGAGGGGAAAGACTGACAACTTTCCAGGGTGTCTTCCTTGCTTCATTCCTCAACACATATTATTGACTGTCCCCTATGTGCCAGGCACTGTGCTAGGTGCTGCAGAGAAGTCATGAGCAAAGCACATGGAATTCTTATTGTCATGAAATTCTCAGTCTGCAGTGGGAGACAAGCAAGGGAATGGGTGATAGGTATGCTGGGTGAAAGGGAGGTGCCCTCTCATCTTTGAGCCCTATCCTTTGCCCTGGGCACAGTTTCAGACAAATGGCTGAAAATTTGCTAAATTACTAAATTGAGTTAGTATGATTTAACATTTCAACACTCCCACACCTCTTCAGCCCCGAAGACACACAGTACAGGGCAGGGTATAAGCTCAGGAGCTTCCTGCAACCCTTTGGGCCTTGAGGACTCTCTTCTCTGCCAAATAAAACCAGTTGACATCTAGTCAATTCTAACTCATGTGTATCAGAGTAGCGTTTTCAATGGTTGATTTTTTGGAAGTAAATCACCAGACCTTTCTTCCCAGGCACCTCTGGGTGGACTCCTACTGCCAACGTTTCAGTTAGCAGCCAAGTATGTTAACTGTTTGCACCTTCCAGGAACTCCTGTCTGCCAAATACTGCCCTAGAAAGAAAGAAAACGCGCCATCTCAGTGGGTTCCTGAGAAAGAAATGGTTAGCTGCTCTCGAAACCATTCTGTCTTTTATTTATTTATGTATTTTTTCCATATTAAATTATTTTTTTATAGTCATAAAAAGAATTCTCAGTCTTAAAGCACAACTGTTCTAAAACACTTAAAAGATTCATATGTAATTTTTTCTGGTTGTGACATTAATCATGTGCTTATTACAAATTTTGTTTAAATAAAAAAAAATAAGGAAGTATAAATATAACACGAGTAAATCTCAGGGCCCCTCATGATTTATTCTCAACTTTGTGTCACTTTCAGAGAAATACAGTCCAGAAGCCGGAAGTGGTTAACAGGTAAGTGAGTGTTGTGTGAGACCCGATTTATAGGACAGGCTGACATTTCTCCAAATTCTCTTGCTGTTTCCCTATAATTTCCCCCCATTCTGCTGCAAAAAACGTTGCTCTCTAAATGCCTATTTCTCACCCTTATTTCCCAAGCTTGCCCAGACTGCTACCTGCTAGGGTTTTTCACTTTTTCTTCTTTTCAGGCTTCTAGAAGTGATGATCTGGGACTTTTGTTTCCCCTCCTCACCATCAATGGCCAAGCTGTTTTACCCTGGGGAGGATGGATGCTTGGTATGTCCTGGTGAGCTCTTGCTCCCCACAGATGACAGTGTGCAGGCTCCCCGAAGTCCTTCTCTCACTTCCCTGAGAAATCATAGTGGATCCTTTCCAATAAACAAAACCCCACTCCTTGTTATAGAGTCCATGGGTGACACAAATGACCAATTTCTTGACCACTAACTGAGGCACTAAGTGGCACCTGACCCAAACCATGGTATTTTCAATTGCCTTATATGCATATTAGAGCTGGACAATGAATAAGGCAGACCAAAGAAGAAGTGATGCCTTGAGGAACTGTGGTGTTAGGGAAGAATGTTGAATGTACCATGGGCTGACAAAAGAATGAACAAGTCTGTCTTGGAAGAAATACAGCCAGAATGTTCCTTAGAAGCAAGATGGTGAGACTTTGTCTCACATACTTTGGACATGTTATCAGGAGGGATCTGTCCCTGGAAAAGGACATTATGCTTGGTAAAGTAGAGGGTCAGCAAAAGAAGATGAAGACCCTCAACCAAATGGATTGACAAAGTGGCTGCAACGGTGGGCTCAAGCATAACAATTGTGAGGACAGCACAGGACTGGGGCAGTGTTTCATTCTGTTGTACATAGAGTTGCTATGAATTGGAACTGACCAGATGGCACCTAACAACAACAAAAACAACCGAAGTGTTGGCAGTTCAGCAGTTCCAACCGACGCAGGGGCACCTTGGAAGATAGGCCTGGGGATTCTGCTTCTGCAAGTCACAGCCATGAAAACCCTATGGATCAGTTATTCTCTGCACACACTGGGTCGTCATGAGTCGGAATTGACTGAACAGCAACTGGTTTAGTTTTTCTTCCTTGCTACAGAAGAAGACAAGTGCAAAGTCAATCTGACAAGGCTGTCCCTTAGCAAGCTGAGGCTGGACTTTGAGCAAGTAATTTTTCCTCTCTGACTGTTCATTTCCTCACCTGTAAAATGGTTTAACAATAAAAATACTTACCTGAGAAGCCTGCTGGGGCATTATACATCTCAATGTGTGTAATGGTCAGTTTTATGTGTCAACTTGGCTAGGCTATGGTTCCCAGTTGTTTGGCCAAACACTAGACTAGTTGCTATTCCATACTGTAATCTAATGTAAATTGTAATGAATTTACCTGTTCCATAATGTAATCTAATGTAATGTAATCAATCAATGGGTTGAAAAGGGAGTTTCCCTACAGCATATTCTGCCTCCAGACTTCAGATGTTTTGGCAGAACTTTACTCTGCACTTTTCATATTGCCTGACCTATGGATCTTGGAACACAAGTCAATAGAAGTCTCCAGCCTGTTGCCTGACCTACAGAGTTTGAACTTAACAGCCCCCCCCCCCAGTCATGCAAGCCAATTCCTTGAAGTAAATCTCTCTCTCTCTATATATATGTGTGTATTTTTTTGTTATAGTTGTATGCTCTTGAGTCTATTCTGACTCATAGTGACCCTATACGACAGAGTAGAACAGCCCCATATCATGTCAGATAGATAGTGGTAAGTGCTAGGGAGGGTTAGGGCATAGAGATGATGGGTGATCAGAGAAGGCCTTTTAGAGGTGGTGATATTTGAGTAGAGATCTGAATGAAATGAAGGAATGAGCCTTGTGACTATCTGGGAGAACATTCCAGACAGGGTATTTATTGTCTTAATGCTTTTCTTATCACTTGATAGAACCTCTATTTAAAGAGATGATGATCATGTTGAATTTACAAAGTATTGTTAACTGAAGGGTGTAAGAGATTGCTTCCCTTCTCCCCTTACATGGGAATGTTGTGTGCTGTTGAGTCGATTCTGACTCATAATGACCCTATAGGACAGAGTAGAATTTCCCCATAGGGTTTGTCATGGATTGAATTATGTTCCCCCAAAAATGTGTGTATCAATTCGCCTGGGCCATGATTCCCAATAGTGCGTGGTTGTCCTGGAGCAGATCACCAGGTCTTTTCTCCCATGGAGCCTCTGGGTGGGTTTGAACCACTGACCTTCAGTCAGTAGCCGAGAGCTTTAACCAGGGCTCCTTTATAATATGATAGAATGAATAAAATAAGTAGACAGATACCAATAGTTAGACTTGCAATAAGAAAGATATAAACAACCTGTTAAGGAAGTTGCAAGGTGAAACAAATCATGTCTTATTGGGGATGACTTTGGAAAGACTTATGATAGAAGAAAGACCGAGGAGCCAAAACCATGTCAATTTCTGCCCACCATTGTATCTCCGACCTGTATGACAGTGCACTGAACACAGAAGATTCTCAGTAAATATTTACTAATTGAACTGAATGAATGAACATTTGGAAAGGATCTTGAAAGACAGAAGGCGCACTCTAGGATGATGTTGTTGTTAGGTGCCATCAAGTCAGTTCCGACTCATAGCGACCCTATGCACTACAGAATGAAGCACTGCCCGGTCCTGCACCATCTTTACAATCGTTGTTATGCTTGAGCTCGTTGTTGTAGCCACTGTGTCAATGCATCTCGTTGAGGGTCATCCTCTCTTTCTCTGACCCTCTACTCTATGAAGCATGATGTCCTTTTCCAGGGACTGGCCCCTCCTGACTACATGTCCAAAGTATGTAAGATGCAGTCTCGCCATCCTTGCCTCTAAGGAGCATTCTGGTTGTACTTCTTCCAAGACAGATTTGTTTGTTCTTTTGGCAATCCATGGTACATTCAATATTCTTCGCCAACAACACAATTCAAAGGCATCAATTCTTCTTCAGTCTTCCTTATTCATTGTCAAGCTTTCACATGCATATGATGCGATTGAAAATGCCATGGCTTGGGTCAGGCGCACCTTAGTCTTCAAGGTGACCCTGCTGGTATCTGAACCCCAGTGGCATAGCTTCCAGCATCACAGCAACATGCAAGCCCCCACAGTACGACAAACTGACAGACACATGGGGGTCTAGGATGACAGAAACAAACAAATACAGGAATACAAGGGGAAAGAAGGAATGTTTAAAAACACAGTCCCAACAGTAAAACAGTCCCATCAGCTCTGGCCCTCAAATCCAGCCTGAAGGCCCACCATATGCCTCCACGCTGCCAGAGTCCCCTGTCTCCCAGCTCTCCTGCTGTGCTTCTCCACCTAAATGCCTTTCTCCTCCCAGTGTTAAATGACAAAAGCCCCCCTGGACTAGCAGTGGATGCAAACAGATGGATGAGCCTATCTGGGGTAGTGGTCCATGTCCCAGCTCAGCCAGCCAAATGCCCTACTACATTATCACCGTGACCAGCTCTCAGTCACACGCTCCAGTTACGCTAGGATGATCCTGCTGCCTAGCCGCAGGTCACTAAAATCCTGAGGTGTGGGTGCAAGACAGCAATGGCTTTTCCGGGAAACTTTCAGAGAGTTGTGCCTGGCTGACATCTGATCCATCCTACGTGTCCGTTTGCTATTTTGAGATTGTAACAACTCCTGAATCCATTAACTGGACTAAAAATGAAAGCAATTGGAAACCCAAATGCCCTGAAATGTTTAAGCACCATTATGCTGATCTGGCCTAATTATAACAGAAAGTAGGACCAGAATGAAACTCCTGATCTCAGCCCCCTCATGTCCCAATAAATTAAAGGGGGAAACGTCAGATTTAAGGATTTAAAAAATGCAGCTTCTACGCCTGTCAGTAATAAGAGCTTGGATTCAAAATTCAGTTGTCGTTAGCTGTCATCGAGTCAGCTCTGACTCATGGCGACCTTATGTAGAACAGAATGAAAAGTTGCCTGGTCCTACTCCGTCTTGATGATTGTTGACATGTCTGAGCCCATTGCTGTGGCTCTTGTGTCAATCCACCTCATTGAGGATTTCCCTTTTTTCCCTGACCCTTTAATTTACCAACCATGATGTCCTTTTCTAGTTTCCTGATGACATATCCAAACTAAGCAAGCTGGAGTCTTGCCAGCAACTTTACTAAGGAGAAGGAGCATCCTTTCTGGTTGTATTTCCTCTAAAAATGATTCGTTTTTTCTTCTTGCCGTCCACAATATATAGGGATCCACTCTGCCTGTCCATTTGCTATTTCACAGCATACAGAGAATCTTTTTTTCCCCTGCAACTTGCTTTTTTCACTTAAGAATCATCATAGAGATTTTTCAGCCCGTGCAGATCTGCCGTACACTTTTAAACTACTGTGGGTATTCCATAACGTTCCACACTAGCATTTTCCTACTAAGAAGCTTTAGATTGAGTCCAGAATTTTTCTGTTGCCCACAATGCTGCAGAGAACCCTTTTGTACAACCTTGTCAAACAACGTGAGCTGGCGTTTCTCTAGAAGAGACACCTAAACTCTGAAATTTCCTGGTCATAGAATATGTTCATGTTTTAGAATAAAAAAGACGGCACCAAATTTTCCTGCAAAACGGCCTTGCCAATTTGTGTTTCCTAAATGTACAAGATCCCTATTTATTCACAGTCAACCATTATCTTGTTGATATTTCCAATTTTCTCAGGTCCAGTGGATGAAAAATGGCATCTCATTGTTTATTTTGCTTTTGTGATTACCAGCAATGTTAAGAATCTTTTAGTATTTTATTGATTATTTGCATTTTTTCTCTTAGGAAACACCTGCTCACCTCTTTTGCTCATTTTTTCTATGCATTTTCTTTTTGTCATTGATTTATGAGCTGCTATATTCTGAATATATTCTGATAAAAAAAAATGATAGTTAACGTTTATTAACTGTGTTACAATATATGTTACAATATTTTCTCTCTGTCTCTTACCTTTGTAATTTACACAGCTGGGTTGGAATCCTGGAACTACTGTTGACTTGTTGGGCAACTTGAATAAATACTTATCCTTCTCAGCTTTAGATTCTTTATCAGTAAAATGGAAGTATAAATGTACTGCAAGAGTTTAGCTAACTATAGTAGAGTGCACAGTCTTCGAGACAGTCCCCACTTCTGACACCAACTATAAGGTCAGGAAGAGGGTTCCCAGAATGACCGTTGGGTTCATTAATTCTCTAGAAAGACTCACAGAACGCATTGAAAGCTATTATGCTTACGGTTTATTACAGAAAAAAGGATACAGATTAAGATCACCCAAAGGAAGAGTTATATAGTAAAGAATCCAGGAGGGCTCCAAACTCAGAGCTTCCATTGTCCTCTCCCCATGGAGTTGGAATGTGTTACTCTCTTAGTATTGACATGTGACTATAAGCACAGAGGATTGCCAACCAAGGAAGCTCATTTGAGACTCAGTGTTCAGAATTTTTATTGGGGTTTCGTATGTAAGCATGATTGATTGCCCATGTGGTTGATCTCAGCCTCCAGGTTGACTGATACTGCATGACCCAAAGCCTCCACCCTAAGTTATATTGCCGGTCTTTCTAGCCTGGCCAGCTCCCTCCCTAAGACTACATGGGTATGGCCAACCCTCTCTCCCTGAATCACATTGTTAGGCTATCCAGTGTGACCCAAGACTCTTAGGCAAATAAAGACACTCCTATTAGGTATAACATTCCAGACTTTCTCTTTGGGTAAGGCCAAATTCTTTACTACACAAGTACCTACTATAGGGTTGTTAGGATTAAGTAAGATATTGACTATAAAATGCTGGACCCAGTGTCTGCCATATGATAAATGTTCAAAAGTGATGGTGATTATTATCCATTGCTAATTTGTAAAAGATTCTTTCATGTATGAGCTAAAATAATGCTCAACCTCAACTTCTACCCATTGGTTATAGATGTACTTTCTGTGGGAAAACAAAAATGAAACCCAAAAGTTCTTTTGGGGTGAGTAGTAGAAAAACATCACATCTGCTTTTAGTCTATAACTTCTACAATAGGTCTGTTTTATTTTTCTCTTCCAGTCAATGTTGTGGAAATCAAATTGTTAGCACAGCCGGAGAAAGCCTGTAATAGATGTAAAATCCTGTTTTCACTGAAAAAACTTTTAAAGCAAATTTTATAAAAACATTTTTTATAATAGCCTCAGCCTGGGAAGACGCAGAGACTTCCTGCCCTCTCTTCCCCTTAATATTACCTACAAAACCATTGTTCTTAAAAATATCCACTTGTTCTGAGAGACCAAATAGCTCTTTCTGAATCTGAATGATCATAAGCCTTTCTGTATGAATATGCGTGACAAGTCATAGACCTTTTTCGTGAACCTGATTCTCCCTTCAAGCCTCTAAAATAGGTAGAGCAGGAAGAACTATTTTCTCTGAACTTCCAGGTGAGGAAACTGAGGCTCTTAGAGGCAAAGCCATCCTTGATCTTCCCAGTCAGTTTTAGTTGGTCTCCTCTCATACGCACCTCTTTCCCACCATGTACATACATCTATCAAACCATATTTAAATCATGTGTCTATATCTTGGTCTCCTCCACTAGATAAACTCCTCATGAACAGAAACTCTACCTTCTGCCTGTGCATTCTTAGTGCTTGCCTAGCATGAATGCATGCAGGGATGGATGGATGAGTGGATGGATGGATGGATGGATGGGTGGGGGGGTGGGTGGGTAGGAGGGTGAATGGGTGGGTGGGTGGATGGATGGATGGACGGATGTTCCCTAAAGGGTATTAGAAGATGTATCCTCTCCAAGCCTCTCCCTCCTGGTTTCTGAATGCCTGCATTTCCAATGAATCTATCTCATCTGTGTTCAAAACTAGATGGAACACCAAATGCTGGCAAGGTTGTGGAGCAACAGGACCTCTCATTCATTCCTGGTGGGAATGCAAAATGATACAGCAACTTTGGGAGACAGGTGGGCAGTTTCAAAGCTAAACATAGGCTTACCATTTGATCCAGCAATGATGTTTCACCCAAATAAATTGAAAACTTATGTCTCACAAAAACCTGCACATAAATGTTTATAGCAACTTTGCCCGTAGTTGCCAAAAAATGGAACCAACTAAGATGTTCTTTAATAGGCAAATGGATAAACCATGGCATACCCATACAATGGATGTTCTGGCAAAGCTCTTTCCCTCGATCCTGCATCCTACGACCTCCAGTTCTTGGGACATGAGCCAGCAGCCTGCCTCTGACTTGTCAATTTTGGATTCATCAACCCCTGAAACCACATGAGTCAGGAGAAGCCTCCAGCCTGAGCCTAACCCATGGATTTGGGACTTGCATATATAATATGCCTCACTGGCTTTGCTCCTCTAGAGAGCCCATTTTAAGACATCAAGCTATGGAAAATCAGGGAGGAACTTTGAATGCATATTACTACGTGAAAGAAACCAGTCTGAAAAGCTGTATAAGGTATGATTCCAACTATACGACATTCTGGAAAATGCAAAACTTTATAGAGGCAGTAAAAAGATCAGTGGTTACCAGGGGTTCATAGGGAGGAGGGAGGGGTGAATAGGCGAAACACAGCACATTTTGAGGGCAGTGAAACTATTCTGCATGACACGCTAAAGGTGGACATGTGACATTATACATTTGTCAAGACCCACAGAGCTGTACAACACAAAGAGTCAACCCAAATGCAAAGTATGGACTTTAGTTAATAATGATGTATTAATATTGGTTCATTAGATGTAACAAATGTACCACAGGAATGCAAGATGTTAATCATAAGAGAAACTGTGTGTGTGAAGGGGAAGCAGTATATGGGAATGGTGTACTTTCCGCTCAATTTTTCTGTAGATCTAAAACTGCTCTAAAAAATAAAGTCTATTAAAAAAAAAAAAAGTAGATGGTTGGGATTGGGATCACACTGGGCTCTTAACAGTCATCTTCTCCTTAGCATAAACCACATTCAGGACTGTCTTGCGTAGGGGAAGTGGAACACCCAGGAGGGGGCTGGCATCTGGGGGACTCCCAGGAAGGTGCCAAATCCTGTGCTTGTCTATGTCCTGAGGCTGCTTTGCTCACTTGTACGGTGCCTGGCTCTTAAAAATGGGTCAGCGTGATCCACATCCCTTCCTTTCTTTTCCCTGTGAGTTCCTACTAGGCCTCCCCTTCCACAACTGATTCCTTTTATCTAAACTTTCACATTGTTGTGATTAGGAGGGAGAACAAAGCTAGGTACTTTCAGATAGAAATTAAATGAATAATTTCTTTTATAAGGATCAGCACAAAGCTGGTTTCTATGAGGTAGAGGTCTAAGACATCCAAAAAATCCAACTTTTCCAAGCTGCTGTACCACTCCGTCATCTCTAACATCAACTACTCCCTCTCCCCTCAGTACTTATCCTCCTGTCTTTGGGTTCCCTAATTTGCTGCAACATCTCATGGAACTCAAGAACTGTATAAAGGAAATGGCTCATGTGGTTGTGGAGGCTGGCAAGTCCCAAATTTGTGGGTCAGGTGTAGGCTTCTCCCTGGCCCTCTGTCTCTGCTCAAAGGCACTCACCTTTCTTGCTCCATGGGCCTGGAAGCCTGCGGGTCTCTCCTTCCTTGGTGGTGGTAGGCTATTCTCTCTGCTCTGGAATTGGCTCTCTTTTAAGGCAAAACTGACCAATCCCACAATTATCTTATTTGCCCAGCCCTGCCCAATCGCCTGGGTGGGAGTTACAGGATCACGGCCAGAAAGGCCATACTAGGTAATTCATCACAGCGCAGGATTAACCAGTTGCCCTTAAGTCCATTCCGACTCCTGGCAGCCCCATGTGTGTCAAAGTAAAACTGTGCTCCATAAGGTTTTCAATGGGTGATTTTTTTTTTTTTTTTTAGAAGTAGACCACTAGGCCTTTGTTCTGAGGAGCTCTTTGTGGACGTGAACTGCCAACCTCTTGGTTAGCAGCCAAGCGCATAAACCATTTGCGCCACCCAGGGACTCCATAAGACCCCAAATACAATGACATCTCATATTGTGCCTTCTTTCTTTGTGTCCAATTATGTATTCTTTTTAATTTAACACCAAGATGAGGGGAGGGGGACAAGGAATCCTGATATAACACAGGCTGTAAGATGGAAAATAATCTTGCTACCCAAAACCAGATTTGGCAGAGGCCCTACCGCCTCTTCGAATAATCTATATGTAATATTTTAAGCCTCATGCTATTTAAATTTTATCTGTGGGTTTAAACACAGCCCCGTCAATGAAATATGAGTATGTCAGATATCTACAAATCACTGTTATTTGAGTTGCTTCATTCTTGTCAAATTTCACAAACACAGGGGATGAAAAGAAGAGGCTCTTTTTGTCTTTCTCTCTTTGTGAAATTTTGACAGCATGCAGATCCACATTCTTCTAATGGGCCTTTGGCCCGTGGGCAGTGGCGTGATCTGTCAGCACAGCCCACATTAGCAGTCCATGTGAGCTGAGCTGGGAGGGCCATGTGGCCCCAGATCTGCTGGTGTTTCCTTGCTGGAGATGGTAGTTCCAGGAGAACTGCCCCACCAGTCCCCTCTGTCCCCTCCTACCCTGCTGGTGGGGGGGCTCTCTCCCTGACATGCCTGCTGAAATTTCTTCATTTCAGGAAGTTAATTGCTCATGGCTTCACAGCTCAGATAGTCCTTCTAGCCATGGCCCTTTCTGAACTGACTCGGCACTCCAGAAGCTCCTTTGTGTCCACAGCTCAGGCCTCACTACTTTTCCCTGTGGAGCTGTAGACCAGAGAGATGTAAGGAGGAAGGGCCAATGTGGAAGATGATGGTGTATCTGGGGATGGTGACCAAGTAGGATTATAAGGCAAAATCCCATTATGGGAGGGCAGGGGGAAGGGGAATGAGGGCATAGGGGTTGGTTTGTGCTCCCAAAAAGATACGTTCAAGTCTCTGGTACCTGTGAATGTGGCTTTATTTGGAAATAGCACCTTTGTAGGTGAAATCAGTTAACATGAGGTCATACTGGAGAAGGCTGGACCCTACTCCAATAAGAGTGGTGCCCTTATAAAAAGAGAAGAATCATGGAGAGACACACAGACACAGAGGAAGGCAGCCCTGTGAAGATGGAAGCAGAGACTGGAGCCATGCTGCCACAAGCCAAGGAATGCCTGGTGTTACCAGAAGCTGGGATAGACAAAGAGGGATCTTTTCTAGTGCCTTCAGAGAGAACATGGCCCTTCTGACTCCCTGAATTTGGACTTCTAGCCTCTAGAATTGTGACAGAATAAATTTCTGTTGTGTTAAGCCACACAATTTGTGGTAATATATTATGGCAGCCCAGGGAAACTAATACAGGGGTGTCTTAGGCTGGATTCTCTAGAGAAGCAAAACCAGTAATGCGTATAAATATACATATCGAGAGATTTATATCAAAGAAACGGCTCATGTTATTGTACAGGCTGGAACATCCCAAGTCCGCGGATCAGGATTGAGGTTTCTCCCGATCACATAGCCACAGGGGCTGGCAAACCCAAGATTGGCAGGTTGGTGAAGATTGAATGAATCCCGAGATTAGCAGATAAACTGATGGTTCAAGTTTCCAAAACCAGAGGTCAGGTGAACAGGAGGCATCCTCGGGATCCAGAGTGAGTAAAAAGCCAGAATGCCTGCTTATATTCAGATACAGGCCATACCCCCTAGGAAATTCCCTTTCAACTGATTGGCAACTCATAGCAGGTCCCATCACGGGAGTGATCACATATGAAGAGTGAGAATCATGGCCTGCCCAAGTTGACACACAATCTTAACCATCGCAAGGGGCTACAGGACATTCTTACTCCACAGCCCCTCTGAATGACCCTCTACAAACTGAGGACAGGTAAACGGCCTGCGCCTCTCTTTGTTGGGTGAAGCTAACTTCGGCGAAGCTAACTTCTTGCTAGGGAAAAGTGACATTTTCACAGGTGTTCTCCAAACAATGAGCTAAAGCAGGGATTGCCAAACTTTTTCTGTAAAAGATTTTCAGCTTTACTGTCTCCGTCCCAAATGTTCAACTCAGCCTGAGCATAAAGGAAGCCATAGAAGATATGGAAATGGATGGGCGTGGCAGCGTTCCAATAAAGCTTTATTTACAAGAATAGGCAGTTGACTGTATTTAGCCCTTGAGTGGGCCATAGTTTGCCAAGCCCTGCTCTAGGCGGTGGTAGATCCACCAGAGAAAGATTCCATGTCCTTGTCGTACCAGCCCTGGATTACTTATATTTTGTCTGTTAGATGAGAGAGAAATAAATGTCTATCTTGTTTTGGCAGCTGCATTGTAGGGTCCCTTTGTTATAGTAGTCTGTATTGGACTTGCTTGGCTCCCTCCCTCACTCTGTTTAAAACTCGTGCTTAAAAACTGTCTTCTCTGAGAGGCCTTCTCTAATCACCCAATCTAAAACAGCACCTCCTGCCAACTTAGCCCCTTGACCTGCTTCATTTTTTTTAATTGTACCGTTCACTATATAACATCTTTGAATATTCCTTTTTTTACTATCTATTTCTCCTACCACCCATCTGTCTGTTCATTGCAATGATGCCACCAATATTTCAAACACCAGCAGGGACACCCATGGTGGACAGGTTTCAGCAGAGCTTCCAGACTAAGACAGACTAGGAAGAAAGGCCTGGTGATCTATTTCTGAAAATTAGCCAATGGAAACCCTATGGATCACAAAAGAATATTGTCTAATATAGTGCTGGAAGATGAGCTTCCTAGGTTGGAATGTACTGAAAATACACAGGAGCATGCCAACCACCATGAAGATGGAGCAGGACCAGACAATGTTTTGTTCTGCTGTACATGGGGTCATCTTGAGTTGGAGCCAACTTGATAGCAGCTAACAACAACATTTCTCCCAGTAAATTCTATGAGGACAAGGAATTTGTGAACCCAACTGATGTATTCCCATGCCTGGAACAGTGATAGCACAGAGCAGGCGCTCAATAAATATTTGGTGAATGAAAAAAAGAGAAAGAATGAATATCCTTACAGAATCTGGAAAGTTTGAAACATGAGAAAATAAAAAGGCATCCAGTTTTTTTTCACCTGTTCCCCATTAGTAAAAAATTTTGAGCATATACCCCGCTTATGGGCCTATTCATTTATTTATAAATTTTGTGGGAGTATGTAAAGACTGAAATATAGAACTAGAACTTCTAACATTTTCTTCCTAGCCATCAATGCTTGGACCCACTGAATTAGAGACAGTGGTAAGAAAAGGGGGCCTGAGTTAGGAAGATGCTGGGAAAGAAGGGAAAATACAGGGACCAGGGCAAACCTAGCAGCAATTTACTGGATCACCCAAAGATCTTTAAGGGCATTGTCTTGGTTCAAAGAGCTGACTCTTTTTAACAATCGATATAAAATCTGTTTGTACAACATGGCTCATGTAGTTGCTGTCACTGAATTGTACATGTGAAATATGTAGTATTGCCAGATGTTGTGTTATGTATATTTTTACCGCAATAAAAAAATCAATATAGAATCTGAAGGATAAGTTCAGCCATGAAGTAGAAGTATATGCACAGATCTTAAAACACACTGGGAAATTTTACTTTTCTTTAGTGGAGGAACTTGGGAGATGGGAGTGGTCTCGTCTTTCCTTTAATTTCCAAATCATCTAGAATGTGCGTGTGCCTCTGTTATTTTTATTAAATAGAAAAGCTTTCATTCACTTACTGAACACACTCTGCTCGCTAGTCACCACGCCAAGCTGGGGATTGCATTCAAAGACAAAGCTCTCCAAACAACTTCCCTTTTAGATGAGAAAAACAAAAGAAACAGGAGGAAAACAGTGGTATGGAATGATTCTTGTCTCTTAGAGAGAGCATAGAGGGGTTTTTATAGGGCGCTGAATATTCTAGGGCCTAACCTTTGTCACGCTAGCACCTTAGGGGTGGTGGGCAGCAGCTCCCTTGAATATTTACCTCTTTATCCCCTTTGCCCTCCTCCAGCTCCTGTCTATTGGCAATTTCCCTTCCTTGCAGGAACTGACTCTTCTGACTATCCCAGCCTCCACTTGCTCCTGGCTGCATTGAAAGGGGCTTTATTTGGGATTAACATTTTCCACCCTGGGTCTGTGCTCTGGATGTTTTTCTTCTTTGCTTTATTAAAACTGGATATGCTAACACTGGGTGTTTTAATCTTTTTGAAAGCCAGCTTATTATAATTCCTTCATCCCAGGACTCAGGCATAAATCTCTGGGGGCTGGGCCAGACGGCAGCCTATGGGAGTGACCATGGGATCCCATGCTGGTCACAGACTCTCCCTCCATTCTGAGCCTGTTAAACTTGGATCACATCTGTGCACCTGACTCTAGCTAAGGAAGAGTTTTTTCCCAGGGGGGATCCTCAGTTTCTCATACGAAGTCTTTTTTTTTTTTTTTAATATTGGTGAAGATATACATAGCAGAACACATTCATCAATTTCTGCATGTACAGTTCAATACTGTCATGGATTGAATTGTGTCCCCCAAAATTGTGTCTACTTGGCTAGGCCATGAATCCCAGTATTGTGTGATCATTCACCATTTTGTCATCTGATGTGATTTTCCCATTGTAAATCCTTTCTCTATGTTGTTGAGGTGGGGTTAGTGGCAGGTATGTTAATGAGGCAGGACACAATCTACAAGATTAGGTTGTGTTTTAAACCAGTCTCTTTTGAGATATAAAAGAGAAGCCAGCAGAGAGACAGGTGGACCTCATATCATTAAGAAAGCAGAACTGGGAGCAGAGTGCATCCCCCTTGCACCCAGGGTTCCTGCAAGAAGAATTTCCTAGACCAGGTGAAGACTGACAATTAGTACCTTCCTTTGGAGCTGACAGCAAGAGAGAAAGCCTTCCCCAGTGATGGCGCTCGGAATTCAGACTTCTGGTCTACTAGACTGTGAGAGATTAAATCTCTGTTAAAGCTATCTGCTTGTGGTATTTTTGTTATAACAGCAGTAGATAACTAAGACAAATATCATTGGTTACATTCATCAGGTTGTGTCACCATTCTCCCTATTCTCACCCATGTTGTTTCCCTAACATTGACTTAGACTCACTACCCCCTAAAATTCTCATCTATGCTTTAGAGTTATTGTTGACAATTCGATCTCATATAGATAATTCTTTAAAAGAGTATAATGGTCGTAGTGAACATTCTTTACTAATTTAGCTAAACTGTTTAGTTTAAGGATGGATTCAGGGGATAATTTTGGTTCCTCATTTGAAGGTTTTCTCAGAGTGATAAATTTGATGGTTCCTCCAGTCTCAATAGGTCCAGTAAGTTTGTACTCTGTAAGAATTTGAAAATCTATTCCACAGTTTCCCCATTTTGATCAGAATTCAACTATATTGATTCCTTCATCAAAATGTTCAGTAATGGTAGTGGGTACCATCCAGTTATTCTGGTCTCATGGCTAAGGAGGCAGCAACTTTAGCCTCTTTTTTGTTGTTGTTGCTGTAAATTATATATAACACGACATTTACCATTTTGCCCTAGCAAATAGAGCCTTTATATGATTCTCCCCTCCTCCTTCTCCAGGTGCATTTGCATCTTAGAGTAAACACTCACTGGGCTCTCAACAAATACACTCATGCACATATGGTGTGCATGGTTTTCTTGAAATATTATAGGCTTTTTAGTTACCAAGACCTGGAATTGAAAGCTCAGCATGTGGCCTTGGCCAAGTTACTTCATCTTTTTTAGTCTTGGGTTCCTTATCTTCATGTGATAGAGGAAGAAGAAAATGCATTATGAATATTTGCAGTGCTCAACACACACACACACAATATAACACATCTGAAATGAGCAAGGATTCTTTGCCTGCTTGATCAATTATTGTGATTTGAATGGGTTTCACAAGGGTGAGAGGTGGGGAAAAGAATTAAAGAAACCAAGAAAGGCCAGATGACACTACTTAAGAAGATATCGAGGGGGACTGGGGAGGTGAAAAGGGCAAGTGGGAGCCCTTTTCAAGGCAAAATACAAAGACATGGGAGCTTTGGAGTTGGGCCTTAGGAAATGTGTCAGTTTGGTTCTTCCAAGAAGCAGATACCAAGATGGAATTAAAAGTACAGGAGACTTACTGGGGAAATGCTTATAGGATAAAAGGGAGGAGGAGGCGAAGGAGGAGGAAGATCTGACATCTGTGAAGAAAGAGAGGGAAGGAAGGAGGATTGGATAAGAAGAGCTTTAGTATGCAGTATTACTCTGAAAAACTTTTGGCTAAGCTGATGTGGCCACCACACATCTGCCAGTTTGCCATACTGTGGTGGCTTGCATGTTTCTATAATGTTGGAAGTGATGCCACCAGCATTTCAAATACCAGCAGGGTCACCTATGCTGGACAGGTTTCAGTGGAACTTCCAGACTAAGACAGTCTAGGAAGAAAGGCATGATGATCTACTTCTGAAAACCGTTATGTGAAAATCCTATGGATCACAACAGAATATTGTCTGATATAGTGCTAGAAGGTGAGCCTCCTAGATTGGAAGACACTCAAAATGTACAATGACCATAATGGGCTTGAGCATACCAACAATCATGAAGATGGTGCAGGACTGGGCAACGTTTCATTTTGTTGTACATAAGATCACCATGAGTAGAGGCTGACCCAACAGCAACTAACGATGAGCTGATGTGGAGGCCCAGGGCAAATATTGCCCTTTGAAGGAGTCACCTATTGGGCAGGAATGGCTAGACTCCAGTAACCCCACTGTGTTCAGTCATTGAGTGGATTCTGAAGGTGAAGTCACTGGAGACTGTCAGCTACTATATTTCTCATGGTAGGTTCTCTCTTAAAAGGAGATTATAGAGGCACACTCCCATGGCTGCTTCAGAAGATGATGCAAACATAGCCTTACCCTATGAATCGTTATGGCTGTGGGGTTTATGGCCACTGTCATTGTGATTTTTTAGCTCTGATTTTGTGTCCCACTAGAAGTACATTCTCTAAAGCTAGCCTCAGACAAAGAGGGAAACATTGGCCAGCGTGGTTCTCTGGTAAAGTGGTGAACTCTAGAGTTGGGCTTTTCAATCAAGAATGATCCAAGAAGTTAATGATAGAAAAAACTTGCAAAACATAATTTAAGATAATTTTGTTTGAAAAAGTAAATGGGAAGGGGGTGATCAATTTGAGCACAAAGTAAGCCATAACAAAATTTTCTCCTGGGAAAAGAATATAAGTATAACAAGTCTGGGGGATGTTTTCATCTGCAGTTCCTTCTTACCTTTTCCACACACACACAAGGCACCAAGATCATTCATACAGTCAAAGTTTTAAAAGAAACATGATAAAACTTAAACTCACCTATGTAAGAAGGAAAACCTTGAAATGTAGTGAATCTGAAAAGGCTTTATCTTGGTCATCTAGTGCTGCTATAACAAAAATACCACAAGTGAATGGCTTAACAAAGAGAAGTTTATTCTCTCACAGTCCAGTAGGCTAGAAATCCTAATTCAGGGCGCTGGCTCCAGGGGAAGGCTTTCTCTCTCTGTCGGCTCTGGAGGAAGGTCCTTGTGATTCGTCAGTCTTTCCTTGGTCTGGGAGCATCTAAGCACAGGAACCGTGGGTCCAAAGGACGCACTCTGCTCCAGGCACTGCTATCTTGGTAGTACGGGTTCCCCACTCTCTACATGCTTCTCTTTCCTTTTATCTCTTGTAAGATAAAAGGTGGTGCAGGCCACACTGCAGGGAAAGTCCCTTTATATTGGAATGGGGATGTGACCTTAGTAAGGGTGTTACAATCCCACCCTAATCCCCTTTAACATAAAATTACAATCATAAAATGGAAGAGAACCACAGAAAACCAAGAATCATGGCCTAGCCAAGTTGACACATATTTTGGGGGGACACAATTCAATCCATGACAGGCTTTTAATTCTTTTGCTTAAGATCAGTAATTTCATGCTAGGGGAAAATCCTGTGAGAGTAAGGATTATGGGAAGACCTTTGCCAATATGCAAAAATTTACCAGCTTCACAGAATTCGTAATGGAATAAAAACCTATATGCATGTAGGGAATTCTTTAGCCATGACTCTCACCTCACTCAGTGTTAAGGGATGGGGGAAAATGCTATGAATTTAATAAATCTGAAAAGATTTTTAGCCAATGTTCCATGTTTACACTCTATTGGAGAATTCATACTGTGAATCAAGCCTGTGAATATAATGGGAGTAGAAAGGCTTTTAGCAAATGTTAAGACCTTATGGGATAAAAAAGAATTAATAATGAAGATAGAATCTATGAATAAAATGACTACGGCAAGGCCTTCGGCCGTGACTCCAGCCTTACCTAATAAGAGAGAACTCATGTTGGAGAAAAGTCCTATGAATGTAATGGTTGTAGGAAGTTTTTTAAGCCAAGAACTCCCGCATCCAACAGCATTATAGACTTCGAGCTGAAGAAAAAGTTTGTGTGAGTAATGAATACAGAGAAGTCTTTATTAGACATCAAGCAATTCGTAGTGGCGCGGTAGTTAAGTTTTCAGCTGCTAACCAACCAAAAGGTCAGCTGTTCGAATTCACCAGGTTGTGCAGGAGAAAGATGTGGCAGTCTGCTGCTGTAAAGCTTACAGCCTTAGTAATCCTGTGGGGCAGTTCTACTCTGTCCTACAGTGTAAATACGAGTCAGAATCGACTTGACGGCAACAGGTTTTGGTTCTGGTAAACACATAAGGAATGTGGGAACACCTTATATTCACTCCTTAATCATATCAGAGAATTCATGCTGTGGAATGAACAAAACTTAAAGTAAGTGTAAATTCCCTTGTTTTAACATTGGAACATTCACAGCAGAGGGAAACCTCTGAAGTCCGCAATGTCTTTTGTCAGTGCTCAAACTTACTGAGAAGCAGAGAATTCTTACTGGGGAGAAATCTGAATCATGGAGTGATTAATAAAGTGAATAATTTGAACACAGAGGTCACAAAGCAGAAGTTTGAAGAAATCCATTAGCCTGTGTAAATACATGGTTTGCATTACTATGTCACGGTAATTTTTTTTTTTTATTGGTATATGGCTGGAAACCCTGGTAGAGTAGTGGTTAAGAGCTACTGCTACTAGCCAAAAGGTTGGCCATTCGAATCCACCAGGCACTCCTTGGAAACTATGGGACAGTTCTACTCTGTCCTCAGGGCCACTATGAGTCAGAGTCAACTCAATGCCAATGGGTTTGGTTTTTGGTTTTATTGGTATATGGGGCCTAGTGGCACACTGGTTAAGAGTTTGCCTGCTAGCCAAAAGGTTGGCAGTTCAAATCCACCAGCTGCTCCTTGGAAACCACATGTGACAGTTGTACTCTGTCCTGTAGGGTCGCTGTGAGTTGAGGTTGACTCCACAGCAATGGGTTTGTTTTCTTTTTGGTTTATTGGTATAAATATAAAGCCAAACAGCAAAGGATATTTAGGAATTTGGTCTTGGTGTAGAATAGGCCTTTACCCCTACTGCTATAAGCACAGAGGTAACTTCATTATTATAAGGAGAACCTATCACATTTGTATTTAAAGTCTTCGTCTTTTAATACTGTGGGCTACAGAAATTGTAAGTGACTTCTTTTTAAAATGGATGAGGTTATGAATCTATTCTAAATGGCTCCAAGGAGATATTGAAAAACCAATCACTGTAAACTGAAGAGTTAGGGTGACAGAAGTCCTGTTACACAGTGAGGAACCACCAACTTCTGATGTTGAGAGTAAAAAGGAAGATGTAGGAGGAGATCGAAAGAGCCTGGTGATTTCAGAGTGAGTAGTAGAGTCATGGAGTCCCTAGGTGGTGCAAACGATTAATACACTTGGCTGCTAACCAAGGTTGGTGGTGCGAATCTACCCAGAGGTACCTTTAAAGGAAGGCCTAGCAGTCAGCTTCTGAAAAATCAGCCTTGAAAACCCTATGGAGCATGGTTCTGCTCTAACGCACAGGGGGTCGCCATGAGTCAGAGTTGAGTTGACGGCAACTGGTAGAGTCACCATTAACTTAGGTGGTAGAAAAAAAAATCAGGAAAGGGATTTGTGGACTGTAAGGGAAATGTTTGTTTCAGTCAGAAACCATGTAGAGAAGCAAGTACAAAACTGAGGCAAATAGGAATAAAGGGCCCAGGTCCTCTGGAAAGACCTGCAGGACTTATATTTAAACCAGAATAAACATAAGAATTTGGGATTACACTACCATTCACCTGAAACTAATTTAACATATGGTATAAATAAAAATGAGTAATTCCTTGGAAAAAGAAAGAAGAAAGATATTGGACTACCTACTACAAGGGAGGAAAAGATGTGGGAGTAGAGAAGAGAGAAGTGTGAGGTGGCTGAGAGTTGGGCTTTATGGAGAGGGAGGACAGGAGATGAGATGGGTGACTCTTTGATGAGTGGGATTTTGAGTTATGAAGAAAGCATTGGCAGTGGGTTGTGCAATGTGTGGTTCCTTCTTTGCCACCATGTTCACTGCCTTCCCCGTCCTGCTTCCACCTCTATAAGACCTTCAGTAAAAATTTACGTTGCTTTAAAAGCTTTTTTAAAAGCCGACAGGTCATATTTGTGCTTCTTTTAAGGTGGCTCTATTTTATTTGGGTAATATGTAAAATGTCAATAGCATCTACCTTTTGGTATTGTTGTTGTTGTTAGGTGCCATCAAATCAGTCTCAACTCATATCAACCCTATGCACAACAGAATGAAATATTGTGAGGTCCTGCGCCATCCTCACACTCATTATGCTTGAACTCATTGTTGCGGCTACGGTGTCCATCCATCTCATTGAAGATCTTCCTCTTTTTTGCTGACCCTCTACTTTACCAGCTGATGTCCTTCTTCAGGAACTGATCCCTCCTGATAACATGTCCAAAGTACGTGAGACAAAGTCTCTCCATCCCCATTTCCAAGGAGCCTTTTGGCTGTACTTCTTCCAAGAAAGGCTTGTTCATTCTTCTGGGAGTCCATTATATATTCAGTATTCTTCGCTGACGCCATAATTCAAATGCATCAATTCTTCTTCATCTTCCTTATTCATTGTTCAACTTTTGAATACCTATTAGGTTACTGGGTCAGGAGCACATTAGTCCTCAAAGCGACATCTTTGCTTTTTAACTCTTTAAAGAGGTCTTTTACAACAGATTTGCCCAATACACTACATCATTTGATTTCTTCATTGCTGCTTCCATGGGCATTGATTGTGGATCCAAGTAAAATGAAATCCTCAACAGGTAGGAATGGGCAGAGGTGAGATTTAAACCCCAGGGCTCTGCCTTCCAAGCTGCCATTCTAACTGAGGCACCATTCTAGCACTGGAGTGAAAAAGCCCTACTCTCTCTGGAGAAGGGAGCATTATTTAATTACCCTGCCCATGAAACCATTAACAAGTTAAGTGTTGAGTAAATGTTTGCTTCCCATAAAACAAACTTTAATGCCTTTATCTCTCCGATTGTGTGTAGTGCCGGCCCAAGGCTGTTCAGGGAGCCAGTGAACACTGGCAGGCAGAATAAGCCTTTATTTGAGAAAAGAGATCAGCATTTTTCTTGTCTACAAAACGGTACCGAAGTCTGTCATTAGAGCTTGTTCTGAGCTCCCACCACTGTTTGCTGCTGCTCTTCCACACCCCTGGCTTCATCTAAGGATGCTGAGATATCCCTTGTTCCCAGCCAGCAGATAATTTCTCTGCCAAAGTCAGGAATAATTCTTAAACAATTTGTCATGTTACCTCTTGTCTTAGTTATCTAGTGCTGCTATATCAGAAGTGGATGGCTTTAACAAAGAGAAATTTATTTCCTCCGTTTAGGAGGCTAGAAGTCCAAATTCAGGGTGCCAGCTCCAGGAGAAAGCTTTCTCCTTCTCTTGGCTTTGGGGGAAGGTCTTTGTCATCAATCTTCCCCTGGACTAGGAGCTTCTCAGTGCAGGGAGCCCAGGTCCAAAGAATGTGCCATTCTCCTGGCTCTTGTTTCTTGGTATGAGATCCCCTTGTCTATCTGCTTGCTTCTCTCATCCATATCTCGAAAGAGATTGATTTAATACACAACCTAATCTTGTAGATTAAGTCCTGCCTCGTTAATATAACTGCCTCTAATCCTGCCTCATTAACATCATAGAGGTAGGATTTACAACACACAGGAAAATCATATCAGATGACAAAACGGTGGACAGTCACACAATAATGAGAATCCTGGCCTACCCAAGTTGACACATATTTTGGTGGGACACAATTCAATCAATTTAGATCCTTGATCTAAATCTCTCTCTCTATATGTGTATACACTTCACAGGTTTTTCTTCTCTAGAACACCCGGTCTAAGACACTCAGGTTCATTTTTCCACTGCACGTTCATGTCCTTTGTGAATGACATGCCTTTTTTCTGGATCCATTTCTGTCTCCTTTTTTTTTTTTTTTCTTTGCTCACTTGGATTTTTCTTCTTGTCAGTCAAGGGCAATAACAATGTTAATGTCTTATATTTGAATAGTACTTTGTGAATCACAAGTGCTTTCATGCGCATTACTTTAATCCTCTCAAGAGTTTCATGAAATGAGCATTTTACCACCATTTTACAAGCAGGAAATTGAGGCTTAGTTATTTTTGGTGATTTTCCTAATGTGATTGTAGTGGACATTTGCTGTTTGTTAGCATCCCCCTTTTCTGATACTATGCCTTTATTTATTGGAGTCAAGTTCCCCACTCTCAGGAGCCCTGGTGGCACAGTGGTTAAGTGCTCGGCTGCTAACCAAAAGTTTGTGGGTTTGATCCCACCAGCCGCTCTGTAGGAGAAAGACGTGGCAGTCAGTCTGCTTCCCTAAAGATTACAGCCTTGGGAAACTTATGGGGTGGGGCAGTTCTACTCTGAGTCGAAATCGACTCAACAGCAATGGGTTTTCCCACTCTTAGGGTATGAGGTGCTTTGGAAGCTGAGTTTGACCATTGGTTCCAGAAGTGGATATTAGAGTGAGACACTATCTGAACACCACTGAATTGGTCAGTGACTCTCTAGAACCAACCAAAGCTCATCTTGGGAGTGACCTGGAGAGGAACTTCTTTTAGTTGAACACGAAACTTGAGGAGGGGCCACAGGAGAGAAGAGTAGACTGAAAATGGAGTTGATGCAGAAAAATGCCAAGCTGCAGAGAGTCAGCTTCTTTATAACCTGGATGCAGCTAGAAGTTTTGGTTGCGACAGCCAAGAAGCTCTACTTCTGCCTTAAGCCAGGGGAGCCGGGTTTCTGCTGCCACGTCCTGGTCATACCTGTACATGGCCATAAGTGGCAGAGCTGACGTGACCCAGCTCACCTGTCTCCAAGACCAGTTGTTCGACCCTTCTCAGAGCCACCTTCAGAGGACTAGCAGCTCCACCCATCTGAGTGTGACTGGAAAGCCTAAGGGGACATTTTATTATGATGTTACTCCCTCCGCTGCCACCTCCTTTCCCCTGCTAGACCCTCAGGCCCTTCCCAGGAGCGGCTTTTGTACTTGTTAAAGATCTCTAATATCTTTCCAGTGATAAAACAGTTAAAAATTCCCAGCCTGTGAGACCCAAGGTCAGCCTTTTCTCATTTTAAGTAGGATACTGACCTTTTCTCATTTTTCAAGGGCTTCCTTTATCCTCCCGAAGAACTAAAAAAGAATAGTTAATGGCTTTGCAGTAATACCTTCCCATTCCCTGAGTACCTTAGAATAAATGCCATCAAGCCTGGTTCATCTAAGTATGTTCAGCTTCTAAATACCCGCAACCATTCTCTCTATTTGTAGAGACAGAGATGAAAGAAAACCAGTAAAAGCTGCTGACCTTACGGGTACTTTTTTGCTTTTTATTTTTTTTTAAGTTTTTGTTCTCTAAGATGCTTTTAATTACAAAAGTAATAATGCTTACCGTGAACACTTCAAACAATACAGAATGTAAAATTGAAAACATAATCCCACCCTATATTAACTTACTTTTCCCAGCCCAACTCTCCAGAAACAATTAGCGATAGCAATTTATATTCGAATCTTTCCAGGTCTTAAAAAAAAAATGGTTTTAAACATGCTCTTTGGAAAAAATAAAACAGAACATATTCACAAAAAGAAAATATTCCTCTCCCTCATTCTCAAATTCTACTCCATTGGGACTATTTTAAACTGTTCTGCAATGGTCATTATTTTTACTTAAGAGTATATATGATAGATACTTTCCAGATTATTCTTTCTAAAGGCTACATAATCATTCATTGTCTCATTATATCATAATTTCTTTAACCATTCTCTAACTGATGGGTATTTAAATTGTGTATTTTCTATAATTATAAACGGTGATGCTATAAATATCACATACACGTTTCTTTACATACTGGCACTAGTATTTATGAAGGTTCAATTTATACAAGTGGAATTTCTGGGTCATAGGATTAAACACATATTTTTGATACGAAACCAAACCCATTGTCGTAAAATAGATTCCGACTCATAGCAACTCTACAGGACAGAGTAGAACTGCCCCAAATGGTTTCCAAGACTGTAACCTTTATGGTAGGTGACTGCCACATCTTTCTCCCAGTGGAGAAAGCAGCCAAGTGCTTAGCCACTGTGCCACCAGGGCTCCTTCTGTTTTTGATAAAAGAAACCGAAACCAAATCTGCTGCCGCTGAGTTGATTCCAACTCGTAGCAAGCCTATAGGTCAGAGTAGAACTGCCTCATAGGGCTTCCAAGGAGCAGCTGGTGGATTTGAACCACCAACCTTTTGTTAGCAGCCCTAGCTCTTAACCACCATACCACCGGGGCTTTGATAGATGCTGCCAAATGATGTTCCAAAAAGGCTTTATTGGTTTTTACTGCCACCAAAATGTATGAGAGTGCCTATTTCTCAACACGCTTGCCAACACTGGAGGTAGTCAATTTTTTACTTATTTGCCTGGCAACAGGTGGAACATAGCATCTTGTTGCTATTTTAAATTTATGCCTTTTACTATTACTAGGAGTTTGGGCCTATTTGATATTTATTAACCATTACTTCTTTGTCAGTGAATTGCCTTGATGTATCTTTTGAATTGAGTTTTTAAATGGATTTCGTAGAAGCTTTATATTATTATGATCTGTGATTTGCCATTTAACTGTAATTTTCGAAAAAGATTTTCCCCATTTTTATGCAGTCGAATTTGTCAATTTTTACTGATATAATGGCCTTCTTAGTTTCACTCCATCTTTAAGAAAATCTTCCACAATAATTGACTTTTCTATTTTTTTAGTACTTTTTTTTAGCATTTATTTTTCTTTCCATATAGTATGAAGTAGGAATTTAAGTAAATTTTCTAAGTTGGTAGCCAATTGTTCTAACACAATTTATTGAATAGCAATTCACTCTTATTCATCTGATTTGAAATCCCTCCTTAATCATATTTCCTAAATCTGTCTGAAATAAATTTCTGATTCCCTGTTCTGTTCCAGCAGTAATATATTTGCATATTTTTGAACCACCATTGTAATATACCTATGTTCCAGAAGTATGCATTATAAGCAATGCGAAGTTAAAAGCACAGGAATCAGACTGCTTGGGTTCAAATCCCAGCTACACTGCTTTTTAGCTGTGTGGCTTTGGGCAAGTTACTGAATCTTTCTCGATCTTGCTTTCCTCCTCTGGAAAATACGAACAATAATAGCATCAATCCCATAATGTTGTTGTTATGGTTAAATGACATAAGCCATGCCAAGCACATAGTAGACTGTCTGGTTCAATATAAATGGCACATTTCTAGGTGCTTTCAAATATGTGCACCTATCATGTGCTGTGTGCTTCCTTTGTGGGTAAGTTTTCTTTTACCTACATTGAAAAAAAAAAAAAACAATAAATAAGACTTGTTGTTTTTGTCATGTGCCTTCGACTCTGTTCCGACTCACAGTGACTTTATGTACAACAGAACGAAACACTGCCGGTCCCGTGCCATCCTTACACTCGTTATTGCCTGAGCCCATTGTTGGAGCCACTGTGTCAATCCATCTTGTTGAGGGTCTTCTTCTTTTTCACTGACTCTCTACTTGACAAGTATGATGTCCTTCTCCAGGGAATGGTCCGTCCTGATAACATGTCCAAAGTATGTAAGACATAAGTCTGGCCATCCTTGTTTCTAAGGAGCATTCTGACTGTACATCTTCCAGAACAGATTTGTTCGTTCTTCTGGAAGTCCATGGTAGATTCAGCAATCTTCGCCAACACCATAACTCAAAGGCATCAGTTCTTCGGTCTTCCTTATTCATTATCCAGCTTTCACATGCGTATGAGGCTATTGAAAATACCGTGGCTTGGGTCAGGTGCACTGTAGTCCTCATAGTGACAGCTTTGCTTTTTAACACTTTAAAGAGGTCTTTTGCAGAAGGTTTAATCAATGCAATAAATTGTTTGTTTTCTTGACTGCTGCTTCCATGGATGTTGATTGTGGATTCAAATAAAATGAAATTCTTGATAAATTCAATCTTTTCTCCATTTATCATGGTATTGTTTATTGGTCCAGTTGTGAGGATTTTTGTTTTCTTTATGTTGAGGTGTCATCCATACCAAAGGCTGTAGTTTTTGGCCTTCATCAGTAAATGCATCAAGTCCTCTTCACTTTCAGCAAACAAGTTTGTGTCATCCGCATACTGCAGGTTGTTAATGAGTCTTCCTCCAATCCTGACGCCCTGTTCTTTTTCATATAGCCTGGCTTCTCAGATTATTTGCTCAGTAAAAAGATTGAATAAGTAATGTAAGGGATTCCCTTATGTGGCCTTTTTGTCCTGGGTTTGTGGAAAAGAACAACTTGGACGGGAATTTCCTGAGTTGGTTGACATTTCCGGTAAGCTTTAAGCAATTTGAAGGTTTGTTACTTTTTCTCAGTGTGCACCAGTAATTGACAAGGCTTGAGTTGATTGTTCCAATCCAGCTAGAAGGATAGATTGGACTTTGAGCCTTGCCTTGAAATTGACAAGAAATGCCCTATATGAAGGGCCAAAACAGAGATTTTGGAGCTTCTTGGCTGAGAGCTGAGAGGAATTGACAAGTCCATCCATTGGGACATAGAAGCCCTGCACCAGAAATCCTCCCAGACCTGGGTAAGACAGCTATAACACAAGGGTTGTGGATTGGCAGCAATGGTGCCAGAAACAGTGGAGACAACCAGCAGACCCTGACAATGGCAGCAGAGTGGAGCAGAGCTAAGATGCTGAGCTCAGAGAAGAATAGGACAAGAGCTGTCATGAGCAAGAGAAGAACTGTTCAAAAGCTGCATCAGCAGGGGGCATTCCTGCCCCAAGAGCTGCTCAGGCAGGGGGCATAGTGGTCCCAAGTGCCACACCAGCAGTGAGCATTTCTGCCCTAGAAAGACGTCATGAAGCCTTTGAGAGTGAACCTCTGTTCTTGGAAGAAGTACAGCCAGAATGCTCCGTAGAAGTGAAGAGGGTGAAACTTCATCATGCATACTTTGGACATGTTATCAGGAGGGACCATTCCCTGGTGAAGGACATCGTACTTGGTAGAATGTCAGAGAAAGAGAGGAAAACCCTCAAAGAGGTGGGTTGACACAATGTCTGCAATAAAGGGCTCAAGCATAGCAATGATAGTTAAGGATGGCGCAGGACCAGGCAGTGTTTTGTTGTGTTGTACATAAAGTTGCTATGAGTTGGAATAGACTCAACGGCACCTAACAACATTGCAGCACAAACAGGCACTAGGCAATAGTGGTAATTTCTGACTCATCTTGTTCTTACATTTTTCTATCATACACCTACTAAGAATCTGAAATCAGCTTTCCCTAAAATCATTGCTATTTCCCTCTCTTCACCCTCTGGCTTTTATGCTGAGGAACTTTGCTTATATCCAAGTTATCCCTCATAAGTGTGACTCCAATACCACCCAGCATGTTTTCTCCTTTTTCAAAACGGGCAACTGAGAGCTTAACATACCATGATAAATCTATAAGTTGTTCTTCCTCTGCCTGCCTCCTTCACATACCTTTGTTAATGACTTTGTTTTGACCAAATGTTAATGACTTTGTTCTTTGTTTTAAACTGATGCAAATAACCTTTTGTTCTGTCTGGAATGCCTGTGGCATACAACCGCCACAGGAAAGTTGGAGCCCAAGTATCAGATATGTATATCTTTAGCCTAATAAAGAAATGTCTGGCAGGGGACTACAAAGACACCTGTAAACCTTGTAGGATTCTATACAAGCTCTAATGTAAAAGTGCTCTTTGGGACTCCAAAGAGACAGCCTGTGTTTCTGCCGGGTCCCCCAGTGATGTATACATCTCCTTAATAAACTTTTTCACTCTTTCTGACGTGGAATATGTTTCATTGGCTCAACTGCTGCAGGGCACGGACCCTAATCGGGTAACATAAGGGACTTCCCATGCTCAAAGAGTTGGAAAAAACAAAAACAAACCTAAAACATAATAATTCTTTATCTATTCTGGAAATTTTCATAGACATACCACCCAAAAAGAATATTCAGCATAGGCTGTTGGTCAATGTTTATAATTGTTTTAATTTCACTGAATTTAAAAAATTACATTCTGGTAATGCATTAGTATATTAACCATATACCATGGACTGTCAGAATGAGCAAATCTGTCTTCGATGAAGTATAGCCCGGGTGCTCCTTGGAAGTGAGGATGGTGAGACTTCGTCTCACATACTTTGGACATGTTGTCAGAGGGACCGGTCCCTGGAGAAGTACATCATGCTTGGTAAAGTAGAGGTTCACCAAAAAAGAGGAAGACCCTCAACGAGATGGGTTGACACATTGTCTGCAACAATGGGCTCAAGCATAGCAATGGTTATGAGGATAGTGCAGGACTGGGCAGTGTTTCATTCTGTTGCAAATAGCGTCACTATGAGTCAGAACCAACTCAATGGCACCTAATAACAACAACAACAATACATTCGGTCAGTGTGATCTTGGATTGTCCTCCATTGTAAGTTGCTGGCTCATCCTACCTCCTGTCACCCTCTGTCCCTTTGGCAGTTTGTTGAGCATCCTTTTTCACTCAGTTCCATACTCCTGGGATGGTTCCTTTTCAGATCAAGGATTCTTTATGCTGAAAAACCACTCTGGCTGAGACTAAATAGATGTTTACCAATCCAGTTTACCTTTCCTGGGCACGTGGAAAGACTTTATTCCCTAACTTCCCTTGTAGGTACACTGGGGTCATGTGATGAGTTCTGGGCAGTGGGATGTAAGAAGAAGTGATAGGCGCCGTTCCAAGTCTCAAAAAAACATCCTATATCATCCTCAATGATGTTTTGCTTTCCAGCTTCATTGCGAGAAGCTAAGGTCTCCAAAGATGATGGAGTCACATGATGGAAGGAGCTTGGATCTTGAGTAACTTTTGAAGGTAACCTGTCCAGTAGAGTCATTTGACCTGTATAAGACTTCGCATGAGTTAGAAAAGAATGTTTTTTTAAGTTGATTTTTTTTTTAGGTTGTTGTTACAGCAGCTAAATTTTCGTGTCCTAACTAATATAATCACTTATATCATAGTTGTTTAGAAAACCCAAAGAGAAGGTTTGACATTTTTGATGCCCTACCTCTAAACTAGGAATTTTTCTTGGAAGCTATCCTTACCTTAAATATTCACCAAGGTCCCTGGGTGGTACAAATGGTTTGCACTCAACTGCTAATGAAAGGTTGGTGGTTCAAACCCACCCAGCGATGCTGTGGAAGAAAGTCCTAGTGATTCGCTTCCATAAATATTACAGCCAAGAAAACCCTATGGAGCACTTCTACTCTGCAACACATGGGGCCACCCTGAGTCAGAATCAATTTGATGGCAACAACAAAAAAAAAAAAAAAGAAAGAAAGAACAGATATCCACCACACTTGAATGATAATCCTGGGGCTGAACTGGATGGACCTAATAGCCTTGCATTGTAATAGCTATTTCCTATAGAGGGCCGATTAAGTGTCTTATAAACTTATTCAGGAAATATCTACACAGCACCTACCAAGTTCTAAACATTACTTGGGTGAAGGATACAACAGTAAACAGTAAAGTCATAATGGCTGCTCATACAATCTAGTGGGAGATTCAGGTCTCACAAAACCGTAAACCTTGCAAGGTTCACAGTCTTATCCCTACTTTTCAGACGGGGAGAGTGAAGCTTATTGAGATTAAGGCGCTCATTAAGGAGATCGCTCTCATTGACTCATTAAGCTATCTTAGATGTGGGCCCCCGGTGAACAGTATGAATTTCTGGGTTCAGTTTCAAGTGGTATTTCATTCAGGAGAAAAACATTGCTTATCTCTGTTCTAGCTTGCTTCTTCTTGAACTCCTCCATTTTCCATATAAAATTTAGTATCCAGAGAGCCATTGTGACATTAAATTTCGTATGGGAAGTACATCATCAGGGTTGTTGATCTCAAGCAACAAAAACTAATTTTGACAAACTTGGGCAAAAAAGGAAGTCATTAGAAGAATATTATGTTTCAGACAGACATGATGACATGTTTAGAGAACAAGCTGGAAAAAGTACAGAAAACACTGCCAGGAACTACTTAGGAACTTTCCAGTTGGGCTACCACTGCCACTGTGGCTACTGGACTCAACTTTGCCCTGCTGCTATGAATACTGTCCTGCATCTTTGTATCATGCTGTAGCTGGAATAACTGACCAGGGATCGGAGAGAGGGAACCCTCTGAATAGACAGGGTGAGATATACAAATTCTAGGCAGTCAAAAGTAACGGACGGACGTCCGCCACATCAAGGCAATCACAAGTGACATTGGGATCCAGAGGAGAGGCCCAATCACACGCACAAAAAAAAAACTGTAGGCATTATTGACCTCAGAAGCAAGACATTGGCAAGGCTGATTTGGGGGTTGTCATGGGTTGAATTGTGTTCCCCAAAATATCTGTCAACTTGGCTGGGCCGTGATTCCCAGTATTGTGTGATTATCCACCATTTTGTCATCTGATGTTATTTTCCCATGTGTTGTCAATCCTATCTCTATGATGTTAATGAGATGGGATAAGCGGCAGTTATGTAAACCAATCCATAAGATTAATCTACAATTTAAGCCAATCTCTTTTGAGGTATCAAAGACAGAAGTGAGCAGAGAGACAGGAGGACTTAATACCACCAAGAAAGCAGTGCTGGGAGCAAAGCGCATCCTTTGGACCTGGGTTTCCGGTGTGGATGAGCTCCTAGTCTAGGCAAAGATTGATGACAAAGACCTTCCTCCAGAGCCAACAGAGAAAGAAAGCCTTTCCCTGGAGCTGGTGCCTTGTATTTGGACTTCTAGCCTACTAAACTGTGAGAGAATAAACTTCTGTTTGTTGAAGCCATCCTCTTGTGGTATTTCTGTTATAGCAGTGCTAGATAACTAAGGGGTGAAGAAGACCCAAGTATTCATCAGAATTCTGGGTTTCAAGAAATAAAAACAGACTGAAATTGCCTTAAGCAAAACAGGGAATTTATTGTCTCATGAAACAGAAATGTCCGAGAATATATTGGTTTTAAATATGACTTGATCCCGAGATTCAAATGATGTCAGTACAATCCAGTTTCCCCCATCTCTAAGCTCTACTGTGCTGTATATTTGCTTTATTCTCAGGCTTTACTTGGTGGCAAGATGGCTGCCAGCAGCTCCAAACCCACATTCTCCCAGGTTTATAACCAGCAGAGAAGAGTGTGCACCCCTCTCCAGAAGGTCCTGGAAGAAGCCTAATTATATATCATTGGCTCTGGTTGGGTGACTTGCCCATTCCTTTACTCATTAGTATGGTCAGGGAAATATAATGCCTGTTTGGCCAACTCCAAGTCACATGCCCACTCTAGAGCTGGGGTAGAGTTAAGTTCACTCATGGAATAAGGACAAAGAATGAAGGAGGAGTTAGTTGTTTCTTCAGAGAAAAACCAGAAGAGGGCAAATGTATGTTAGTAGCAAAATGAAGATGTCCGATCTAGAGCAGGACCCCAAGCAGTGGTGGAACACATAGGCCAGAAGGCCTAGCTTCAGCAGACAAGCAGGGGTCAAGTTCCAAGTGGGTAACCCTAATGAAAATCATGGAGGTGATGCAGAAGGCCTAACCTGATGCCTTAGTCATCTAGTGCTGCTATAACAGAAGTACCACTAGTGGATGGCTTTAAAGAACAAACTTATTCTCTCACAGTATAGGAGGCTAGAAGTCCGAATTCAGGGTGCCAGTACCAGGGGAAGCCTTTCTTTCTCTCTCAGCTCTGGGGGAAGGTCCTTGTCATCAATCTTCCTCCAGTCTAGGAGTTTCTCAGCACAGGGACCCCCTGGTCCAAAGGACATGCTCTGCTCCCAGCACTTCCTTCTTGGTGGTAAGAGGTCCCCCTATCTCTCTGCTCACTTCTCTCTCCTTCTATCTCTTGTAAAATAAAAGGTGATGCAGACCACACTCCAGGGAAACTCCCGTTACACCAGATCAAGGATATGACCTGAGTAAGGGTCCTTCATCCTACCCTAATCCTCTTTAACATAACCTAATCTAGCCTTATTAGCCACAGGCAGAGATTTACAACACATGGGAAAATTACATCAAATCATAAAATGGAGGACAACCACACAATACTGGGAATCATGGCCTAGCCAAGCTGACACATATTTTGGGCGGGATACAATTCAATCCATAACACCTGGGAATGGAGCAAGTATAGAGAAGGCTATGACCAGAAGCTGGCCTGGTGGGCCAGAGCTTTCCCAGGTGCACCAGACACCTGTCCTGCAAAACAAATTCCAGACTTTAGCTGCTGGTGGATGTGAGCTGACTGCCTGGTCAGCATCAACTCCATAACTGCATAGGAATGAGAGACTTGGCTGGCCTGGATCCAGGGAAGCTGCCACCCAACACAGATCATGCAGGCTTGGCTTTCAGGGAAGCAGGCAGGCAGCATAGATGACTAGAGCCATAACAAAACTGCTCCCTCTGGCCAGCCTTCCTTTGCCCTTTGCTATTGTTGTTACTTGCCATCAAGCAGGCTTTGACTTATGTACACAGAATGAAACATTGCCTGGTCCTGTGCCATCCTTAAATTGTTGGTATGTTTGAGCCCGTTGTTGCAGCTATTGTGCCAGCCCTTCTCATGGAGGGGTTCTCTCAGTTTTGCTGACCCTCTGCTTCACCAAACATGATGTTCTTTTGTAGAATTTGGTCTTTCCTGATGACATGTCCAAAGTAAGCAAGACAAAGCCTCTCCATCCTTGCTTCTTAGGAGCATTTTGAATGTGCTTCCTCCAAGACTGATAGTGTTATCCATAGGGTTTTCACTGGCTAATTTTCAGAGTAGATTTCCAGGCCCTTCTTCCTAGTTTGTCATAGTCTGGGAGCTCCACTGAAACCTGACCACTGTAAGTGACCCTGCTGGTATTTGAAATACCAGTGGCCACCACAGTATGACAAACTGACAGACAAGTCAGTTAACTATGTTTATACTTCTCCAAGTATCTTTGTCCTTCCTGTTAGTCCTGCTGACCTCCTCCTTCTCCCTCTTGCCTTATCCCTTTGTGATGGGTTGCATTTCTTGCTGCCTTCATTTAGCCATCTGCGCTGACCCATGGCTGGCTTGGGCTCTCAAGCGTCCAGATCAGAGTGCAGGAATCAGGCACTGACCTTACCAGACTCTAGTCTTTGATGTGTCTTTTCTACTCTAGGCACTGCTATAGCTCTTGTCCTGCACACAGAGCCTGCTGCCCCTAGGTTGCACAGCTAGTTAGTGGTAGAACTGGGATTTGAACCTGGTTCTTATGATGCCCACATTAAGACTCTACATCTCTAGCCTGAGGCTTGTGGGAGTTTATGCGAGAGCACCTGGTTAAAGTGGAGAACGAGGCAGTGGGAACAAGAAGCCCCGATCATCATCCACTTTATCATAAGGTCTTTGTTGTTGTTGTCATTAGGTGCCATTGAGTTGAATCCGATTCATAGCAGCCCCATGTCACAGAGTAGAACTGCCCCACAGAGTTTTCTTGGCTGTAATCTTTATGGAAGCAGATCACCAAGTCTTTCCCCCATGGAGCTGCTGGGTGGCTTCAAACCTCCAACCTTTTGGTTAGCAGATGAATGGTTAACCATTGTACGATCAGGCTCCTTTTATCATAGCATTACTGGTTAAATATACTTGTTGCTTAATTTCCTCCCTACCAGGGAAAGAAGAGAGAGCGCTGTCTACACCTCTTCTACACAATGAAATGGGAAAATTTTGTTCGTCACCCAAATTTTTATTTGCTAGCCCCAAACAGCTGAATAACTAACAGGTGTCTCTAATTTCCATCAGGATGTTTGCTTAGCACAAGTATGGAGTGGGTTAGGAATCTCCACAGTTGGCTTTGTTTAAGGAAAAAAATTAGAGTGATGACTCAGAATGTAAAAATCACATTACTGTAAAGGATATGAATAGCAGTCAAGGCAAGAACACTATTACCTGTAGGTGGAATCAGAAAGCAGAGATTCACCACCACAGTCCAGAACAAGATTTGTGGTTGTCTGCTTCCCTTTCCTTTCCAGACGACTTAACTGGCCGCTGAGCAATCAAACACAATTGAGAGCCCAGAAACAGACCTCGGCGTACTTAAGAAAATAAGATGGCGTTTCAAGTTCATTGGAACGGGGGAGGGATAGGTTATTAGCATTATTCAGCAATTCACAAGGGGCAATTGATTAGTTATTTGGGAAAAAACAATTAAGTTTTAATTTTACTTCACAGCATATTTGCATCAATTGGTGCTCTTGGTTGCAGGCAAGAAAACTATCCAGTTTAAGCAAAAAAAGAAATTATGAAATTATTAAGGCATAGTTAGCAAAATAACAGATTGGCACACAAAATAAAGGATATTTCCCATGAGTACAGTGCTCCGTTAAAAAACCACCTATATGAGACCAAAAGTCAATAATTACTCTCAAGCAAAGATGAGATGATAATGGAACAGGGAAACTGGAGCACTGGACACAGAACAAGCAGAATGCAATTAAAGAGAAATCAACATATGTGAAAAGTATAAATCAGCCAACAATTTGTATTTAAAAAAAAAAAAAAGAAAAAGCCAAACCCACTGCCATGGAGTTGATTCTGACCCATAGCGACCCCATAGGACAGAGTAGAACTGCCCCATAGAGTTTCCAAGGAGAGCCTGGTGGATCTGAACTGTTGACCTTTCGGTTAGCAGCTGTAGCTCTTAACTACTACACCATCACGGTTTCCACAATTTATATAGAAATTGTCAAATGTGAACGTACTTTGCTGTGTAAATTTTCACTGAAAACACAATCAAATATTATTTTAAAAAAATATTAAAGGATATCGTGTAGCCCTAAGACTCTCTAAAAGGCCAGGGATCAGCCATGGGGACTATGTAGCCAGGAACAACGCCCAGATTACAGCACAGGCCAGCTCTAGTAGGTACCCTACTGCTCCCTGACAGAATCATGATGAGGTAGGAACCCCTAGACCTCACTATGTAATCAGACGAAGAGTGGTAGGTACCAACAGAACCTCTACCATCACCAGCTCTGAAATCTGAGGCCTGTAAAACCACCCTCCCCAGAATGGATTTCTGGAGACACCTACTTCTGCTTATCACTGTTTTCTAAATTGATTATTTCATGTGGAGCTTTCTGATTGGTGGAGCCTAGGTCACATGCTGGGATATCCAGTTTCTGGCTTCTACTATGGAGAAAAGATGCACCAAAGTTGCTGGTCAACCAAAAACATAATAAATGTCCCCTACAATGCTTTAATGATTTTTAATGTTTTAATGATGTTGGAAGCTATGCCACCAGCATTTCAAATATCTGCAGGGTCATTCACAATGGAGAGGTTTCAGTGGATCTTTCAGACTAAGACAGACTAGGAAGAAAGGGCTGGTGATCTACTTTGAATATTAGCCATTGAAAACCTTATGGATCATAAGAACATTGTCCAACTTGCTTGCTTTGGACATGTCATCAGGGAGGATCGATTGCTAGATGAGGACATCATGTTTGGTGAAGTAGAAGGCCAACAAGGGCACGGGAGACCCTCAGTGAAATGGATTGGCACAATAGCTGCAACAATGACCTCAAACATGCTGAACTGAGCAATGTTTTTTTCTATCGTGCATAAGGTCATCACGAGTCAGAGTTGACTCTATGGAAGCTGACAACGAGCTAACAACAACAACGCTTTGAAACAATTTTTAGGAATTGAAGAGGTAGAGTTAACTGTAAAATAAGGGAACCCTCAAAGGACTAGAAGAAAATACAGACAAATATTGAACCAATCTTGGGATGAGGAAGGACTTTCTGAGTCAAAGAAATCACAAAGGACTAGATCAATAGATTCAACTATTTAAAAATCCAATCCCTCTGAAGTCACGTAAAACATGAACAATTTAACTGATCACCCCATGATGTCATTTGCCCCCTTTAAAATCTGCACATGCATAAAGCCAAAGCCAACTGAATCAAACACATTTGGGAGGACATTGGAGATCACACAACTTGGGGTCCAAAATGGAGGTATTTCAGTCCTCTCAGAGTTTTCTAAAACCCAGCTCTGTTCTGCTCCAGAAGATTATTTATATTTCCACAGAAGAGGCTTTTGTTTTTCCCAGTCTCTTTAGAATTGCTCTTACATATTTGGAAAGTTTAATTATTTTTATTGTCCAAATTACTTTCTGTCTTTTAGAGAAATATAAGTTAATCTGTGTCTAGACTTAGGAGATTCACTTAATTAGGAGGAAGAATGACTTAGGTCACGATATAGATCTTTCCTCCAGCTCCCTCAGCTCTAATTACAAGGCTATTGCTGAATGTATTATTGATAAAATGGAGGCAGACATGGGCCACTTAAAAAGAATTCTCTTTATTCCTTTTCATTACTGCTACTGGGGAACGTTTAAACTCGGCTCTCGTGGTTAGCCAGAGTCTGACAATTGCTTTTTACTGGCAACATAAAATATATTGCCTTTTGATTTTCTGTCTGATTGAAAATGCATCATTTAGATGATAATAACCAAAAAAAAAAAAAAACCCATTGCCATCGAATCAATTCTGACTCATGGCGACCCTCTCTGCCCCACAGAGTTTTCAAGGAGCACCTGATGGATTTGAACTGCCAACCTTTAGGTTAGCAGCTGTAGCACTTAACCACTACACCACCAGGGTTTCCTAGATGATAATAGCAATTTACAAATGAAAAAAAGAGGGGAAATCAGGGCATGGGCACAGAGATTTGCTAATGGGTATGATTCTGGTGGTTCTGTGCTTGCAAGTAGGGCAGATGTAGGGATCTCTCAGCCACTCTGTCCCACTCTAGGGTGAATGAAAAAAAAAAAAAAGGGACGGGCCATCTCCCATAAATGGGGAGGAGGTAAAGAAGGGCCATCTGATAATCGTGATCTTAACTGCTTTGGAGTTTATGACCTAAGATTGAGCAAAAGAGAGACTCTAATGCAGATATGAAAATTAGGGTTTATTCCCAGCTAGTACTTTCCATCCTTTGCATTCCCACCACTGTAACCTACCAACATGCACATTTCATTGCAAGAAGCTTAGAAAGTATCAGAAAACTTCAGTCTGGTACATATATGGTGAGCACTTTGAGTAAGTAACGGAAGAAAAATTTTGTTACTTATAACTGTTATTCAGGATGAGTTATATGCCTTTAAGCAGCAGTGGGGTCTGTAGAAGGAACCCTGGTAGTGCAACAGTTAAACTCTTGGCTGCTAACTGAAACATTTGTGGTTCAAACCCACCCAGGGCTCCATGGGAAAAAGATTTGGTGATCTGCTCCCTTAAAGATTAAAAAAAAAAAAAAAAATTTTTTTTACAGCCTAGTAAATCCTATGGGGGCAGTTCTACTTGTTGCATGGGGCTTCTATGAGTCAGAATCAACTCGATGGCACCTAACAACATTCAAGATGGTGGGTGTGATGAGTTAAAGATGGCTGTAAATTCTCTGCCACTCCTCCACTTAAATCCTCTTTTCTTCTTTTGTAGATTGTTTATTATTATCTACATGATACATTTTAAATCTGACAGGAAATCCAAAGGCAATATATTTCATGTTGCCAGAAAAAAGCAATTGTCAGCTGGCTTTGCAGCTTTAATCAGTAGAAAGTGCTGGAAGTTTTAACTGTGGAACTTCCAAGGCTATGCCTTATGAGATCTACAGCTTCTGCTTTCAAGTGCTTGGAATGCTCCCTCCTGGAACCCAGTTTCGGTGTTATGAAAAGCCCAAGCAAGTAGAGAGGCCACATGGAGAAATGAGTTGCTGCAGTTGAGCTCCTATAAGAGAGCCAGTAACAACTGTCAGAGAACTAAGTAAACTATCTTGGACATGCCAGCGTCCTAACAATTGAAGCCCAGGGGACACCATGTGGAACAGAAGAACCTTCTGGCTGAGCCCAGTCAATCCATAGAATTTTGAAAGAGATAATAATTTAAGGCAGTAAATTTTGGGATGGTTTGTGAAACAGCAACAGACAACCAAATTAAGTAGGTCCTGATACCACTTTTTGATAAAATAACTGGAGAACCCTTTGCTGAGCTGTGTCAAGTTTGCATATGTGAGTTTACAATTCAGAGTTGGCTTAGAGTCAAAATAATAAGGTAATAAATGTTTGATGGAGTTTTTTGGGTAAAAATTTGGAAGGAGAAAGAGGGAGCTGAAGGCTGAGAGCTGTATAGAGTTGGAGCAAAAAAGAAAGAGAGAAAGAAGGGGAGAGCTTAAAGCATTACCCCACTCATATCTCATCCATTCCTATGGTAGTTTAGCAGAGAAGGGGAGTTGGGAAGAGAGGCATTAAGTCATTTGCTATGGTGGGTGAGATGCAAAGCCCGTCCTCATTTCCCCTACATCACCTTCAGTAAAGTCTGCATTCTTTACTTCCATGCAGGTGGATTCTTTGGGGGAACACTAAAAGAAATGTGAGTTCTGCATGTGGGTGAGTAGCAAGCAGTTAGTGTGATTGCACATGGTTACACAGGAGCCAGAGTATAAGAAGACACAGTACAAGGTATGGGTGCCTAGGCAGTATCTCATCTTGTCAACAACCCTAGGACACAGGTATTATTAAACTTATTTGGTCTATGAGCAAACTGAGGCTTAGAGATAGGGGGTAATGTTTCCAAAGTAATGTAGCTTAGAAGTGGCGGCACCAAGATTCACCCTTAAGTCCTTCTAATTCTGTTGCTTGAATTCTTTCCACCTCCCCTCATATTCTGCGCTTCTTCTCTTTTACTGTTCAGATAAAAAATCTTCAAGACTTAAAGATTTCATATGCCTTTTATACCTGAATTTCTCAAGCTTTCTATTCTCTATAAATACAATGCCCAAAGAATATTTAGATGCTATTTGAGAGGCTGTTAGCTTAATGGTTGTGTGCATAGACTCTGTAGCCAGACTACTTTGGTTCAAAGCTCAGCTCTACTACTTACTGGCTTTGTGGTCTTGGGCAAGCTCCTTAACCCCTCTGGGCCTCAGTTTCCTCATTTGTAAAATGAGGATGATATTTTCTACCTTTCGTATTTGGAAGGGTTCAATAAGCTTATGCCTAAAGTTTGTAGAGCAGTACCTAGCACGTAATAAATACTACAAGCACGTAATAAATACTACGTAAGTATTAGCTAAGGAACCCTGTGGCTAGTGGCAGAAAGGTCAGCTTGTTCAAACCCAGCAGTTGCTCTATGGGAGAAAAGACTTGACGATCTGCTCCCATAAATATTACAGCCTTGGAAACCCTATGGGACAGTTCTACTCTGTCCTATAGGGTGACTATGAGTTGGAATTGACTTGACAGCACATAACAACAACACAAGTGTTAGCTATTATGATTATGTTCCCCACACTGTTCCAACCCTTGCCTGAAGATGGGAAACTGATATTTCTCCATTATCTTGAAATGGGTAGTTGATATTCTTGGATTGAGGATGAAAAGTTGGGTGCCAACTCCCAGTTGTGACCTTCTGTGACTGACTCAGGTGACCACCAGCAGATGGAGAGGTAGTTCTGTCCCAGGGTAGCAACTGGGGCTGATGGAAAAATCCAGTTAAAACTTCCTTTTTCCTTATTTGGGATGAAAAGAAATAAGTTTCTCCCCAATTTAAGGAGAAAAATACTTATTAGAAGAGCAAATAGACAAGGTTGCTAAGTAGGAACTTTAAACTAGGGTCTTGTGGATTACACTTATTTTCTTTATTAGAGGAAGGTAGGCAGGGCTTTGGTAGGCATACCTTGCTTAAGAACTTCATGTGTTCTGTGAGAAGGAAACAGAATTACAATGTCATGCCAAGGATTGTTGTTGTTGTTGTTAGGTGCCGTTGAGTCGGTTCCGACTCGTAGCGACCCTATGCACAACAGAATGAAACACTGCCTGGTCCTGCACCATCTTTACAATCGTTATGCTTGAGCCCATTGTTGCAGCCACTGTGTCAATCCACCTTGTTGAGGGTCTTCCTCTTTTCTGCTGACCCTGTCCTCTGCCGAGCATGATGTCCTTCTCCAGGGAGTGCCAAGGATATCAGATATAATTTGGGGATTTTTTTCAAGGATCCCCTGTAAGAGCAAATGTATAAAAAAAAAGTTCTGGAAGACTGACTATTCTTCAGAATATCAAGGTGGTTATCTCTGAGCAATGGGATTACAGGTGAAGTTTACCTTTTTCCTTCACACTTTTCTGTATTCTTTTGACATTTTAAAAATATAAGCATGTATTGCTCTTACTGTCAATAGAAACAAGGAAGCCAAGAAAAAGAAAAGAAGCTGAAGACTCATTAGTAACTCGTTATTAAGACTCATGGGCTGCCCCAGAAGTTTCTATTGCAGTAACAACCTTTGCTATACACCCAGCTCAATCCATTTGTCCTTAGTTGGTAGAAAGAGTAGCTACTCATAGCCATTCCAGATGGTTCCTCCACCTATTTGAAGGCAATTATGATGTTTCTTCCTCTTTCTTTGAAGAAAATGACACGAATTTTGTTGGTCTTTTTTCCTAGATCCTATTTTCCAAAACTTTCATCATTTTAACACTTTCCATTGGCAGCCTCACAAACTATGAGAAGAAATTACATCTCCCTGACCTCCATCAAAGCAAATTAACCACGCCCTACAACAGACATTTAGAGAGTCTGAAATAAAAGCTTTCTAGTTCACTTGTATCAGAGAAAGGGCTAAGGCTCAGGGACCAAATGGAGCCCTGGTGGCCTGCAGTAATGCCTACAATACTGGCCAAACCTTCAGCTGTTACTGAAACTCTTACTAAGGGCAGGGTTTAACTTCTGTAATCAGGAACATGGGGGCCAGAAGCTAATGCTCCATAGCCAAATTGTTCTGATTATTAACAATTAACAAAGTTACTTTATTATTACCATAGCTATTATTATTATATGATTCTTGCTAAGTCATTGCACACTCTTCACAGAGCATGCGCTACGTCAAGTATTTTGTATGAATCTACTCGTTAAACCTTCATGATAACCCCATATCAGAAGTGCTATTGTTGTCACCATTTTATTTATGAGCAAACTGAGACCCAGTTAGATCTACCTGTACATAAAGTCATGAATCTGAGCCATGGCAACTAACAACAATAACAACAGAAGTGATTAGGTAGAAGACCCACCCTACTCTGGTATGACATTGTAACGTAACAAAAGAAAACCCATGCCTCCAAACAGCTCCTATTTACAAGTACAGGGCTTCCACACATATTTTGGGAGATAACATAGATCTCAATAACATGGAGCCTTCTCACACAGACTGCAGGGAGGTTGCTGGGAAGATTGAAAGATAATGTAAGTTAAAGCACCCAGCACCTGGATAGAAAGAGCTCCCTCTTAACAAGTCAGCTCCCAGCAAGTGACGGTGGTTGCCTGGTATAACCGACATGGTTCAACTATTCCTTCCCCCTTTTCCCTTCATTCCCAGGCTCTGTGAAGTTCCTGATAAGGCATTCTGTGTAACAGCCCAAGGCCATCTTACTGCTCTTCTGCTCAAGATGGCTTCATTACCCCCCGCCGGCCTCCCTCCGTTCGGACATGAGCATTAAGCCTCAAAGCTGTCCTTAGATAAACTTCTTGTAACATGCCCCCCAAAAAACACACGCCCCCAGTTGCTATATTGCACCCCTAGTAGCCATATTGCATGCCCACCCCACCCCCATACATGTTAATTAGTTTGGGAAATTGCCCACCTATTCTCAGAAACTTTATGAATAACGAGTAAATTCCCTATCCCAAATCCTATAACTCTCCTAGCATCCCCAACCTCGGGGAGCTTGACTGGAGACTTAGACTCTGAGCTCCTTGCTTGATTAGGTTGCAATAAAGTCTATTTTCTCTTTTTCAAAGGCCTAGAGTCTCTCAGTTGATTCGAGGGGTCACACCAGGCAGGACCCATACTTGTCAGGTTACACCGGGGCACCGTGTGGAGGATTCTCATGCTGAGATGCCTACTAGGCTCAACCATTGGTGGGACTGGGAAGTAGGGGTGGGTAGCCAGTGTATCTGCTCAAAAACTTCAGGTGTCATCTTGTGTCCTGCCACAATTCTGGGAATGCTTCTTCCCCACCCTGGCTGCTTCCCTCCACTGATTGAGGAAACTGGCCTCTCCCTGTCTGTCCACACATTCCATCCAGGAGCACACACAAAATATATCTGACTGGTAGGCTCAGCTACCTTCCCTTTCTCTTTGCTTTGTGTGCTCTAAATTTTACAGGCTTATGCCATTAAGGGGGGAAGGCAAGAGGTGGTTCAGTGATGTCTGGGGCTGAGAAGGTGCTTCTGTCTAATTCCGTGGTTCAGAATTAGGAAATCCACTTGGCTGCAGATATGTTAGCATTTTTCTACCATAGGAGTTCCTGGGTGGTGCAGAGTTAACACACTGGGCTGCTAACCAAAAGGATGGCAGTTCTAGTCTACTCAGAGACATACTAGAAAAAAGGTGCAAATCCTATGGGGCACAGTTCTACGCTGACACGGCCACTGCTACTGGTCAACCCAATCTGCCTGATTCCTTTGTCTTATTTCTAATTAGTCCTGAATTGAGGCTGGGGAGAGGGAATCTACTTACTGGGCCCTGGTACACACTCCAACACATGGTAGAAGCTTGATCAAAGCCAATAAAATCTGAAATAGCTGGTATTTCCATCACTGGCCTCTAAAATTATCTGCGATACCATTTTCCAAACACATCCAGCTTCCCAGTGAAAAGAGATGTTTTGTGCAGAAAACAACGTGACAGAAACCACTCAGCAGGTTACAGGCTTGGCTCGCAGTTCTGTTAAGTGCACGTGCCAGGGGCTGGCTTGGCAATGAGTCAGAACCACCCATTTCACTGCCCTCGAGTATGAAAACTTGACAGGACTCTCTGGTTATATCAGGGCTAAATGTTATACAAACACCGACAAGGAACCTGATTGCCCAATTCAAGCTGGATATATTTTCTTAGTTTCAGAACGTATTATCAGTCTCCCCAGGGCACCTTATAGTCAGAAAAGAATTTCCAAGGGAGCAGTCAGTGGCTTTTACAATTTAGCCAATGTTTATACAGGACTAGGTTTGAAGGTGGCTCAATTAAAGTAAAATTTAAACCTCATTTTTGTTGGGAGCCCATCACCGTCAAGTCGATTTCGACTTATAGTGACCCAGTAGGACAGAGTAGAACTGCCCCATAGGGTTTCTGAGGAGCAGGTGGTGGATTTGAACTGCCGACCTTTTGGTTAGCAGCCGAACTCTAAACCACCACACCACCAGGGCTCCTGGGAGCTCTTAGTTTACCTTAAATAAGCTGCACTCTGCCTACAGAGTAACAGGGGAACATGAACGGGAAAGTTCGGGTTAGATATCTAGCAAATTCATTCTCTTGTTGGGGCCAGTCTTCAAAGCCATTTACCAATTACGAACATGAGTTTAAAACTGTCACCTTGTTTATTTACCTTTATTTATTTATTTTTTGCAGTCTGGAAATAGGCTGGTCATTGTCATTCTAGAATGCAATGAAGGCAAAAGATCTTTTTCGTTGGGCATTTAGGCTGTCTGACATATTACACAGCTTGCCCCTAGCCACTCAGTTAGTAATGAAGGAGCTGGAAGGAGAAACAGAATTTCTAAGACAAGGAGTAGAATAAAAAACCCAACAAGTTGCAGTCCGGGTCGCTTCTGACTTATGGTGACCTCATATGTGTCCAAGTAAAACTGGGCTTCATAGGCTTTCGAAGAATGGTTTTTCTGAAGTAGATCCCCAGGGCTTTCTTATAAGGCACCTCTGGATGGAGGTGAACCACCAAACTTTTAATTAGCAACCCAAGGATTTAACCATTTGTACCACTCAGGGAGAAGAATAAGTTTTATTTTTTTTTTTGATGCACCGTCAAAAGAATGACAAATCTGACTAGATTAAAAGTACACACAACAACAACAACTTTTTCATGCCAAATTCACCATAACCAAGACAATGTATCGAGAGCCTCCCCATTCCAAAGCAAGAAGCCGTATCATCTATGCAAAAAAACTATCTTCCTCTTCTTTTTTTAATTGTGCTTTAGATGAAAGTTTACCGGGCAAATTAGTTCCTCATTTAACAATTAATACACTTATTGTTTTGTAACATTGGTTGCCAACCCCGTGACGTGTCAACACTCTCCCTTTTTGGACCTTGGGTTCCCCACTTCCGTTCGTCCAGATTTCCTGTCTCCCCCTGTCTTCTCGTCCTTGCCCCTGGGCTGGTATGCTCATTCAGTTTCACGTACATGGTTGAAGTACATGTGTTATTGTTTGTTTTATGGGCCTGTCTAACTTTTGGCTAAAGGGTGAACCTCAGGAATGACTCAGTACTGAGTTAAAAGGGTGTCTGGGGGCCATACTCTCGGAATTTCTCCAGTCTCTGTCAGACCAGTAAGTCTGGCCAGAAAAACCTGTCTTCTGACCCCAAAATGGATGATCTTGAAGAGTCAAGAGAGAGGGTCTTCTTTAGAGAGTGTTGTCTTATGCTGTGCGTTTTGTCTTCCTTCAATGAGGGCTGAGAGAAGGATATTGCCTCTCTACTTCAAGCCAAACGCGGGAAGTTTCAAGAGGGCTTGGTATGTGTCCCCCGGAGTCGGAAGACACGGGGATTTATATTTGACCCACTTCTGGAAAATTCTCCAGTCAGGCATCTGGGTAACAAAGCCCATGCTAGGAGTAAACTGTACTTCACTGATGGGCACACAGCTGCTTCCTGGGGACAAATTAGAGGCCAAATTGGGAGGATTCATCTTGGGATTACCTTGGACCCCACCCAAGAGGACTCTCTGGAGAGGTGATGTGACCCTAACAGAGGGAGTGGATGGCCAGTGCCCACAGGCTTAAGAAGAATTATAAAGAAAACAAGAAACCTCACAACTAGACTAATAAATGACATCATGATAAATGCAGAAAAGACTGAAGTTGTCAAGGATTTCATTTTACTTGGATCCACAATCAACACCCATGGAAGCAGCAGCCAAGAAATCAAAAGACACATTGCCTTGGGCAAATCTCCTGCAAAAGACCTCTTTAAAGTGTTGAAAAGCAAAGATGTCACCTTGAAGTCTAAGGTCTGCCTGACTGAAGTCATGGCGTTTTCAGTCACCTCATATGCATGTGAAAACTAGACAATGAATAAGGAAGACCAAAGAAGAACTAACTCCTTTGTATTGTGGTGTTGGCAAAGAATATTGACTATACCATGGACTGCCAAAGAATGAACAAATCTGTCTTGGAAGAAGTGCAGCCAGAATGCTCCTCAGAAGCAAGGATGGTGAAACTATGTCTCACATACTTTGGACGTGTTATCAGAAGGGACCAGTCCCTGAAGAAGGATATCATGCCTCGTACAGGGTCAGCAAAAAAGAAGACCCTCAACAAGATGGATTGACATGGTGGCTGAAATGATGGAATCAAGCATAACAAGGGTTGTGAGAATGGCACAGGACTGGGCAGTGCTTCTTTCTGTTGTACGTAGAGTCGCCTATGAGTCAGAATCGACTCGACGGCACCTAACAACAACAGTTATGTCTTTGATATCTATATAAGCAAACTCTAACCTTTATTCTATTAATCCTTTAAAAACATTTGAAGACTTATTACCCAAGTCCACACATTTCTTTCAGAAACATATGCATAAAAAAATGCATAAAGGTATTCTTATTCTCTGTTGGCTATTTTTAGAACAAATTATATTTAACCAATTTTTTTAGTGTCTTCTCTGAGACAAGGACTTTGCAAAATGCTGGAACTACAGACTACTTGCTACAAACCAGAGCAGTCCTTTTAACAATCTTGATTCAATGCATCTGTAGGTCTTTAAATGGAGACTCAAGCTTCCCTGCACCTTTAGTTCTATAATTCATGAGGAAAATCTCTCTTGGAAGTAAAGGAAAAGCACAAAATAGGCTATTTCGGCAGTGTCAGGAAAAGAAGACCTGTGTCCAGAATTCTAAGTTTTCCCTTCTGCCCCATTTTTAACTTTCACAATGGGCTATACGCTGCACCTATACTAAATTTTTATATACGAGGGTCAAGTGAGCTGGAAAGTTATTTGAAACTGACACAGTGGCCACAACAATGGGCTCAAGCATAACAATGATTGTGAGGATGGTGCAGGATGGGGCAGTGTTTCGTTCTGTTGTACATAGGGTCCCTATGAGTTGGAACTGACTCAATGGCATCTAACAACAGCAACAACAGTCAGAGGAGGGGCTAAGGATGGAATCATACGGAACATCTCTAGGGAATTCATGAAAGCACCTAGGGGCAGATTATCCAATAGACAAGGCAAACACAGTGCTTACCTTGCTTACCAGGTCACCTGTAGTGAACAATTTTATAATTTTTCACCACATCAAAGATTCTGCTTCTAGGTATGGCTGGCGTCTGTCCATCTCCCAAACCCATAGCACTTTCCTTCATAAGCAAAGCCTTTTTTCAAATTTACAATCCCTGACAGGGAGGAAGACCCAGTAAGCAAGGTAAGCACGGGTCATTCACACCTGAAAGCACCCCACAAGAGAAAGAATCAGCTTGGAGAATCTCCTTACAGTGAGTGGAGACAAAAGTACACATTCCAACTCCCAGACATAAAGTTAGGTCATATTTCCCAGATGCCCTTGCAGTTTGGTGGGACCATGTGACTAGGTTACAGCCAATGGAGTGTGGGTAGGGACCTGAAATACCTCCCATGAATCCTCCGTACTTTCTCTCTTTTCCTACCAAGGGCAGGGCAGGATGAGGTCCTAGAAAATAGGGAAACCATAAGCTGAAGGAAGTGGGGGCTTTGAATGACTGTAGAGAGCACTACTACCACCACCCAACTCAAAATACAAATGCACATTGAAACCCTGATCCATGTTGCCTGCCGTATGAGAGAGATAAGCTTTCATTGCTAAGTCATTCTAATTTGGAGGTTGTGGTACAAACAGTTAGTATGCTCAGCTGCTAAACAAAAGCTTAGAGGTTCACTTTCAACCAGAGGCGCCTCAGTCACTGAAAGGTCCAAACCAAAAGCAAACCCTTTGCAGTCCAGTCGACTCCTACTCATAGCAACCCTAAGAAGGCCACAGCCATTGAAAACCCTAAGGGTCATAGTTCTACTTTGACACCCATGTGATGGGGTTGCTATGAGCTGGAATCGACCTGATGACAACTGGTTTGATTTGTTATTACAGTTAATGGAAGTCTGACTAATGCATTCTGACCCCTATAGGGCACCATTGCCGGATTAGATCTATGCCAAACAGCTATGGCCTTTTCTGTCTCCTTACCCTCACCTCACCCACTCCTTCAGCCCTGCAAAAATCAGAGGCCCATTTGGTGTGGGAAGGAGAGGGGCAGGAAGGGAAATAAGAAGCAGCCAGCCAAGTTCCCTCCTCAACTGCTGACATCCAACCTGTGGTTGGGAGAAGAGCCTTAAATAGGATAAGAATATGATAATTTTAATATTATCCTGGGTTGGATATTCAGGCTAATACTATAGGGCCAATCTTGTAATTAAAATCACCCAAGACCTTTTCATTATCTTGTTGTTGTTGTTAGGTGCCATCTAGCTGGTTCTGACTTATAGCAACCCTATAGGACAGAGTAGAACTGCCCCATATGTTTTCCAAGGAGTACCTGGTGGATTCGAACTGCAGACCTAAAACAGGGTTTGGTGTGAACAGTACCTTGAAGTGAATATCCTCAAACTTGGCTTTCATTTTAAAAGGCAGTTCAATACGTTATTCTTGAATTCAAGTTCCTTGATTGAGATCCTTGCCTGTTTTTGATGAACATACTCCATCGGCCAAATATCCATTTGGAGGATGTTTTGTTTTATTCCTTGCTACCTATATGGTCTATCAAAGTGTAATATCCCCAATGTCTGTCTCCGTCTTTCTGCAAGCTCCTAGAGAAGCAACACCAGGTCTTTCTGTTTCTCTCCGTCTCTCCTACTATCTCCCTCCTTAGCACTGCTTCAGGCAGTTAATAAAAATCTGATGATGATAATGATTTTCCTCATTAAGTCAAGAAGATGTGGTACAAGTAGACTGACAGGTGGCTGAAAGTCACCCTGGAGAATTATTCTGATTGGTACTCTATGAGTTAGTGCTCAAAATGATTTAGTTCTTATTATGTGGATGAAAACATTTTAAAGCATGTTTATACTGCTTGTTGATTACTCCACTGAGCCCTGTTAACACATTGGGGAAAATAAATATACTTCAAAGTCACCTTTACCAAAGAGAAAATAATCCATCAAAAATAAAAATTAAAGCTCTGAACAAGGAACAAGGGAGATGTTTTTTTGTGTGTGTATGTGTGGAAAACAAATTGCAATGGCTCAGGTTGGGAAAGTTTTGACGGTCACAAGGACAAATAGACGCATGGCATCTTTGTGGAACAAAAGCTGGAGCTAATCTTATATAAAGATAGCAGCTGGCGTTTGTTGGACATGTGTTATTAAACAGGCACTGTCATGAATTTTGTCCCCAAAAAATATGTGTATCAATTTGGCTAGGCGATGATTCCCAGTATTGCGTGATCGTCTGCCATTTTGCCATCTGATGTGGTTTTCCTAAGTGATGTAAATCCTACCTTTATGATGTTAATGAAGTGGGATAGGCAGCAGTCTTATGTTAATGAGGCAGGACTCAGTCTACAAAATTGGATAGAGTCTTGAGCCAATCTCTTTTGAGATACAAAAGAGAGAAGGGAGCAGAGAGACAGGGGGACCTCATACCACCAAAGAAGCAGCACCAGGAGCAGGGTATGTCCTTTGGACCCAGGGTTCCTGCGCAGAGAACTCCTAGTCCAGGACAGTATTGATGACAAGGACCTTCCTCCAGAGCTGACAGAGAGAGCCTTCCCCTGGAGCTGATGCCCTAAATTTGGACTTCTAGCCTACTAGACTGTGAGAGAATAAACTTCTGCTTGTTAAATCCATCCACTTGTGGTATTTCTCTTATAGCAGCACTAGATGACTAGGACAGGCACTGTGGAATCCATAAGGTAGACAGTATTATCATGCCCATTTAACTGATAAGAAAACTGAGACTCACAGATATTAGTATCTTGCCCCAGACCACACAGGCTACAAGAGACAAAGTACAGTTCTTCATGTCCTTGGGAGGTCCTAACGGTTTGTGCTCCACTACTACCTTTAAGGTTGGTGCATTGAAGCCTCCCTGTGGTGCTGTGGAAGAAAGGCCTGGTGATCTGATTCTGTAAAGATTGCAGCCAAGAAAACCTTGTGGAGCAGTTTTACTCTGTAACTCATGGGGTTGCCATGAATTGGAATTAACCTGATGGCAATAGGATTGTTGTTGTTTTTGGCAGCTCTTCAGGACTCCTCTGTTCTGCCTCAGTGCTCTTGGCCACATCCAGCCTGGCACTGAGTATATCTACAGGGCAATCACAAGCAAGATGGTAAGTATTGTCTTACCCTGAAGTAGAGCATTATGTCAGTTTTAGAAAGGATTGGAGACAACTAGAGAAGGACCCAAGGAAAATGGTTTAAAAGGATGGCAACGCATGAAGAGGAGGGTAGTGGCGGTTCAGTGGTAGAATTCTCACCTTGCATGAGGGAGACCCAGGTTCCATTCCTGGCCAATGTACTTCATGTGCACCTACCATCCATCTGTCCATGGAAGTTTATGTGTTGCTATGATGTTGAACAGGTGTCAGCGGAGCTTTCAGGCTAAGACAGACTAGGAACAAAAGTCTGGCTATCTACTTTCTAAAATCAGCCAATGAAAATGCTATGGATTGCAATGGTCTGATCCACAACCCATCATGGGATGGAACAGGGCCACATAGCGTTTTATTCTGTTGTGTAAGGAACTGTCATGAGTCAGGGGTTTATTCAATGGCAGCTAATAACAAAAACAGCAACAATGTATGACAAAAGTATAAAAGCCAGTCTACTCATTGCAAAAGAAGGGGAAAGTTGAAACAATGTGTTTCCTACACCTTCCTTCTCTAAAACAAATTTTACTCAGAGTCTAAGAAAAAGGCATACTGATTGGCTTCCTGGTTTGACATTAGGAATGGAAATACAATAGAATAAGAAAGGCTAATTGTAAGATTTAAAAAGTTGTATCCCTTCTACACATTTGGAGTATTGATAGATCAGAGTCAAATGCCTTCAAAGTACCGTTATTGTTAGTTGCCATCTAAGTATTTGTTCTCCACAAATTATAAATGACAAGATGAAATTGCAATTACAATGTAATAGTAAAATTACTGTATTCAGTATATAATTTTGTTGTTGCTCCTGTCATACTGTATTATAATGATTTATTGACTATTTCTCCTACTGATTGTGAACTTTATGGCAGTAACAGTCACTTCTTTTTCAGCTCTATATCTCCCATGGTGTAGCATTTAATTTTATGCATAATAAATAATAGCAACCAAATTTCATATTCATTAAAGACAAATTCCAAAACCCAAAACCAAACCAGTTGCTGTTGAGTCAATTCCAACTCCTGGTGACCCCATGTATGCAGAGTAGAATTGTGCTCCATAGGGTTTTCAAGGCTGTGACCTTTTGGAAGTATATCACCAGGTCTTCTGAGGTGTCTTTAGGTGGGCTTGAACCACCCATCTTTTGGTTAGTAACCCGATGCTTAGCCGTTTGCACCACCCAGGAACTCTGCTATATACCCTCTCCCCCCCCCCCAAAAAAAAAATATGTTTGTGAATAGGAGTTAAGCCAGCTTGTACTAGTCAGGACTCTATCAGTTGCAGGAGTCAGAATTTTAGCTCCAATTTATGTAAAGCTAATTTTGGTTCCTGTAACTGGAGTAGTTCAGAAAAGTAAAATGAGTCTTGCAGTAATCAGGGCAGCTCCAGGGGCATCTCACATTCAAACTGGACCCCAATGAGCCAAGACTCTACATTGCCTGTCTGTCATATTTTCTGGCCTCTTTGTTTATCCTCGCTTGGTAAAGATGAGCTTTCTCCATGTAAGAGGGAAGAGAGCCACCAGAAACTCCAGGTTTACATTCTTCACCTCTCTTTCCTTCAACTTTAGATGGAAACTCCCCAGAGAAGGGCTGCATTTGGCTCAACCTGATCACTTTCCCACCTTCAAAGTGCTTTTGTGGCCAGGTAAATGGGAGACCGGGGCCATTCCACAGGGGAGTGGCTGAGGGGTGGGAGTACTGTGACCAGCAGATCTATCAGTATCACACTATTAGAAGGGGAAGAGAGGTTCCTCTGCTCAGGGGAGATATGCTGGACTGGCAAAAACAACAGATAAAATCTCAGAAATAAATTTAAACATAAAAGTAAGAAACCTCAGAAATCTTATTTCGAACAAATCTTATAAATCACCTATCAGTAGATATTTGCTCAGCTTCTGAAGTGAGCTTGATGCTGAAGTTTGGATATCCAGTGTTTCTCTTCAAGGAGTTCACAAACCAGATGGGAGGACCCAAGACCTTTGCACACTCTTTCACCTACTCATCCTTCAGACTCCAGCTCAAATATCAGAGCTTCTCTAATCTCCTATCTTTCAGAGTTCCATCCCTTTCTTCAAGGCAATTTTGCATTTATACACTTGGGACCATGCCTTTTTTTGAATAAGGTGGTATCATAGGTTGAATTGTGTCCCCCCACCCCCCCAAATATCTGTCAGCTTGACTAGGTCATGATTCCCTTGTATGATTGTCTACCATTTTATCTTCTAATGTGATTTCCCTGTATGTTGTAAATCCTATCATTATGACGTAATAAGATGGATTAGCGACAGTTACATTGGTGAGGTCCACAAGATTAGGTAGTGTCTTAAGCCAATCTCTTTTGAGATATAAAAGAGAGAAGTGAGCACAGAGACATGGAGACCTCATATCACCAAGAAAGCAGTGCCAGGAGCAGAGCACATCCTTTGGACCTAAGTTTCCTGCGCTGAGATGCTTCCAGACCAAGGGAAAACTGATGCATCACAAGGACCTTCCTCCGGAGCCAACAGAGAGAGCTGGCACCCTGCATTTGGACTTCTAGCCTACTGGACTGTGAGAGAATAAACTTCTCTTTGTTAAATCTGGAAACCCTGGTGGTATAGTGATTAAGTGCTATGGTTGCTAACCAAAGGGTCAGCAGTTCTAACTCACCAGGCGCTCCATGGAAACTCTATGGGCAGTTCTACTCTGTCCTATAGAGTTGCTACGAGTTGGAATCAACTTGACAGCACTGGGTTTGGTTTTGTTAAAGCCACTTGTGGTATTTCTGTTACAGCAGCACTAGATGACTAAGACAGGTTGTCTTCACTGATAAGTCTAATGAGCCCTCTTAGTTAGGGGTTGATTTAAACTCTCCATTGCATCCTCAGCACCAAGAATAATATTTAGAATAAAGGACGGATGTAATTGCTAAAGATCTGATCATAAGGAACCTCTGAGGGATTGTGTAAGGAAGCAGAACAAGGGCCAAGGACTGAGTCTTGAGAAAGGCTTAAATCAAGCAGGGCAAGAGAAAGAAGAGATAATAAACTAAACAGATGAGGCTGAGAAGGGAGATTTAGCTCAACAAGCATTACTCAAGCTAAGTTACGACAAAGTTTCAACAAAACTGGGGAGGTGGCAGTGTTTATTGCAGTGACTCAAAGAAGAATAAAAATATAAGTAAAAATAAGTCACATGCCCGCTAGGTTTGTTCTGAAAGAGAGATAGAATTTGCCCTCCCCCTAACCCACCATAACCCCTTGTGTCCCATTAAACTGCTGGGTAGGAAAAGCTGCCTCCTTACAAAAAGCCTGAGTACTTGGCCATGGGCCTGGTCTAAGAATTTGACTGGGATGTTTGAAGTCTTTAAGAAAAATGAATAATTTCAAAGCATCTGCTTGTTATAGGTCATAAATTGGGATTCGCCTGTGGTGGGAGAAATGAGTGATGAGATCTTTCACTATGCAAAAGAATGCAAACTCTTTTACTGGAATCTGGATACTGTAACAGTGAGCAGGGCAGCTGTGAGCTTATGAAAAAAATAACCATGCTTTGGACGCTCTTCAGATCAATTGAATCAGGATCTCTCCAGGTGCAGAACAAGGTACAGAGGAAGAAATAAAAACGTTGGTGAAGAAGGGCATAGATGTGAACTCACAGATGTAACAAAAAAGGCATTTTAAGGTGAGTGGACTTGAAACTATCCTGATGGTGCCATCCCTATTGGTAAAATAATCTTTTTTTTTTTTAATATATAGTCAAAAAGAACTTTAAATTTTTAAAAGTTTGTGGAATTAAAGAATGAAATTTGAATCCACAGAAACGAATAAATTTAGAGAACATATAATTTGAATTCATAGTAGTAACTAAAATGTATCAAGCAATTTCTATAACACTATAAAGGAGTTTACATGAATTAAGTCATTTAATGCTTGCAACTCTATGAGAGGTATGTTGCTATTATTGCCCTAATTTACTTTTTTTGTACATTTTTTAAAAATTATACTTTAGATGAAGGTTTACAGAACAAACTAGTTTCTCATCAAACAGTAAATGTATTGTTTTATGACGTTGGTTAACAAACCCACGACATGCCAATACTCTTGCTTCTCAGCCTTGGGTTCCCTATTACCAGCTTGCCTGCTCCCTCCTGCCCTCTAGCCCTTGCCCCTGGGCTGGTGCACCTCTTTAGTCTCGTTTTGTTATATGGGCCTGTCTAATCTTTGGCTGAAGGGTGAACCTAAGGAGTGACTTCATTACTGAGCTGAAAGGGTGTCTGGAGGCCATACTCTCACGGTTTCTCCAATCTCTGTTGGCCCAGCAAGTTTGGTCTTTCTTTCTGAGTTAGAATTTAAAAAAAAAAAAAAAAGAATTTTGTTCTACGTTTTTCTCCAGCTCTGCCCAGGGCCCTTTATTGTGACCCCTGTCAGAGCAGTCAGTGGTGGTAGCCGGGCACCGTTTAGCTGTACTGGACTCAGTCTGATGGAGGCTGTGGTAGATGTGGTCCACTAGTCCTTTGGACTACTCTTTCCCTTGTATCTTTAGTTTTCTTCATTCTTCCTTGCTCGCTAAGTAGTGAGACCAGTGGAGTACCCTAGATGGCCACTCACAGGCTTTTAAGACCCCGGACACTGCTCACTAAAGTAGAACGTAAAGCATTTTCTTTTTGAGCTAGACGTTCCCAGAGACCATGGTCCCCACAGCCCTCAGCCCAGCAATTCCATCCCTCAGGGAGTTTGGACGTGTCTATGGAGCTTCCATGACCCGGCCTTGTACAAGTAGTGCTGACTTCCCCAGCACTGTGTACTGTCTTACCCCTCACCAGAGTTACCACTTATCTGTTGTCTATTTAGTGTTCTTCCATCCCCACCCTTCCCCTCCCTGACAACCATCAAAGTTTTTTTTTTTTTTGCATATAAACCTTCTCAGGGGTTTTTATATAGTGGTCTCATACAATATTTGTCCTTTTGTGATTGACTTATTTCGCTCAGCATAATGCCCTCCAGATTTATCCTTGTTATAAGGTGCTTCACAGATTCATCATTGTTCTTTATTGCTGGGTAATACTCCATTGTATGTAAGTACCACAGTTTTTTTATTCATTCATCTGTTGATGGTCATCTAGGCTGTTTCCATCTTCTTGCTATTTTGAATAATGCTGCAGTGAACATGGGTGTGCATATGTCTATTCATGTGATGACTTTTATTTCCCTAGGATATATTCCTAGGAGTGGGATTGCTGGATCATACGGTATTTCTATTTCTAGCTTCTAAGGAAGCGCCATAACGTTTTCCAAAATGGTCGTATCATTTTGCATTCCCACCAGCAGGGCATAAGAGTTCTGATCTCCCTACGGCCTCTCTCACATTTGTTATTTTCTGCTTTTTTGATTTGTGCCAGTGATGCTGGGGAGAGATGGTATCTCATCGCGGTTTTGATTTGCCTTTCTCTAATGGCTGGTGATGCCAAGTGTTTCCTCATGTGCCTGTTGGCTGCTTTAAGGTCTTCTTTGGTGAATTGTCTGTTCATATCCTTTGCTCATTTTTTAACTGGATTATTTGTCTTTTGTTGTAGAGCCGTTGGATTTTCTCGTAGATTTTAGAGATTAGACCTTTTTCTGATTTGTAATAGCCAAATTTTTTTCCATTCTGTAGTTTTTTTTTTTTTTACTCTTGGTGAAGTCTTTTTTTTTTTTTTTTAATTTTTATTGAGCTTCAAGTGAACGTTTACAAATCAAGTCAAACTGTAGCATATAAGTTTACATACACCTTACTCCATAGTCCCACTTGCTCTCCCACTAGTGAGTCAGCCCTTCCAGTCTCTCCTTTCGTGACAATTTTGCCAGCTTCCAACCCTCTCTACCCTCCCATCCTCCCTCCAGACAGGAGATGCCAGCACAGTCTCAAGTGTCCACCTGATACAAGTAGTTCATTCTGCATCAGCATCTCTCTCCAACCCATTGTCCAGTCCCTTCCATGTCTGATGAGTTGTCTTCGGGAATGGTTTCTGTCCTGGGCCAACAAGGTTTCGGGACCATGACCACCGGGATTCCTCTAGTCTCAGTCAGACCATTAAGTATGGTCTTTTTATGAGAATTTGGGGTCTGCATCCCACTGATCTCCTGCTCCCTCAGAGGTTCTCTGTTGTGCTCCCTGTCAGGACAGTCATTGGTTGTGGCTGGGCACCATCTAGTTCTTCTGGTCTCAGGATGATGTAAGTCTCTGGTTCATGTGGCCCTTTCTGTCTCTTGGGCTCTTAGTTATCGTGTGACGTTGGTGTTCTTCATTCTCCTTTGATCCAGGAGGGTTGAGACCAATTGATGCATCTTAGATGGCTGCTTGTTAGCATTTAAGACCCCAGACGCCACATTTCAAAGTGGGATGCAGAATGTTTTCATAATAGAATTATTTTGCCAATTGACTTAGAAGTCCCCTTAAACCATGGTCCCCAAACCCCCGCCCTTGCTCCACTGACCTTCGAAGCATTCATTTTATCCCGGAAACTTCTTTGCTTTTAGTCCACTCCAGTTGAGCTGACCTTCCGTGTATTGGGTATTGTTCTTCCCTTCACCTAAAGTAGTTCTTATCTACTAACTAATCAGTAAAAAACCCTCTCCCACCCCCCTCCCTCCCCGCCTCATAACCCCAAAAGTATGTGTTCTTCTCAGTTTATAGTATTTCTGAAGATCTTATAATAGTGGTCTTATACAATATTTGTCCTTTTGCCTCTGACTAATTTCGCTCAGCATAATGCCTTCCAGGTTCCTCCATGTTATGAAATGTTCCACAGATTCGTCACTGTTCTTTATCGATGCATAGTATTCCATCGTGTGAATATACCACAATTTATTAAACCATTCATCCGTTGATGGACCCCTTGGTTGCTTCCAGCTTTTTGCTATTGTAAACAGGTGAAGTCTTTTGATGAGCATAAGTGTTGAATTTTTAGAAGAGTCCAGTTATCTAGCTTATCTTCTGGAGTTTGTGAGCTGTTGGTTATGGTTTGTATCTTGTTAATGCCATGTATTAGGGCCTCTAGTGTTGATCCTATGTTTTCTTCTATGACCTTCATAGTTTTTGGCTTTATATTTAGGTCTTTAATCCATTTGAATTAGTTTTTGTATATGGTGTGAGGTATGGGTCCTGTTTCATTTGTTTTGCAGATGGACATCCAGTTTTGCCAGCACCATTTGTTAAAAAGACTGTCTTTTCCCCATTTGATGGACTTTGAGCACCTGTCAAAGATTAGGTGACCGTAGGTAGATGGATTTACGTCTAGGTTCTCAGTTCTGTTCCATTGGTCAATGCAACTGTCATTGTACCAGTAGCAGGCTATTTCAAGCAGTGTAGCTGTACAGTAGGTTCTGAGGTCAGGTGGTGTGAGTCCTCCTACTTTATTTTTCTTCTTCAACAGTGCTTTGGTTATACAGGGCTTCCTCCCTTTCCATACGAAGTTAATGATTAGTTTTCCCATCTCTTTAAAGAATGTTGTTGGTATTTGGATTGGGATCTCATTGTATTTGTAAATCACTTTGAGTAGTATTGACATTTTCACAATGTTGAGCCTGCCTAACCATGAGCATGTTATGTTTTTCCAGTTATATAGATCTCTTTTGGTGTCTTGCAGTGATGTTTTGTAGTTTTCTTCGTACAGGTCTTTTACATCCCTGGTTAGATTTATTCCTATTTTATTTTTGCAAGGGCTATTATAAATGGTATTGTTTTCCTGATTTCCTTTTCATCATTCCCTTTATTGGTGTATAGGAATCCAACTGATTTTTTTGTTTATCTTGTATCCTGCTACTCTGCTGAATCTTTCTATTAGTTGCAGTAGTTTTCTTGTGGAGTCTTTTGAGTTTTCTATGTATAGTATCATATCATCCACAAATAGGGACAGTTTAACTTTTTTGTTATCAATTGAATGCCCCTTATTTCTGTTTCTTGCCTTATTGCTCTAGCTAGGACTTTCAGCAGAATGTTAAACAGGAGTGGTAATAAAGGATATCCTTGTCTTGTTCCTGTTCTCAAGGGGAATGTTTTCAGGCTTTCTGCATTAAGAATGGTGTTGGCCATTGGTTTTGCATAGATGCCCTTTACTATGTTGAGAAATTTCCCTTGTATACCTATTTTATTGAGAGTTTTTTTTATCAGGAATAGATGTTGGGCTTTGTTCAGTGCCTGGTCTGCATCAATTGAGATGATCATGTGGCGATTTTCTTTCCTTTTATTTGTGTGGTGGATTACATTGATTGATTTTCTAATGTTGAACGATGTTTGCATACCTGGTATGAATACTACTTCGTTGTGGTGTATTATCTTTTTGATATGATGTTGAATTCTATTGGCTAGAATTTTGTTGAGAATTTTGCATTTATATTCATGAGAGATATTGGTCTGTAATTTTCTTTTCTTTCTTTTTTGGTGTCTTTGCCTGGTTTTGGTATCAGGGTTTTCCTGGCTTCATGGAATGAATTCAGAAGCATCCTGAAGACATTTTTGTTTGTCTGTTTTAATTTATTTTATTTTTTGTTATTGTTGAGAATATGTACAGCATAACATACACCAATTCAACAATTTCTACACGTATAATTCAGTGAGATTGATTACATTCTTCAAGTTGTACAACCATTCTTACCCTCCTGCTGAGTGAGTCTTATTCCAAGCCCAGACTGATGGGGCAGCAGAAACCCAGGACATATTCTTTTCATGCAACAGCAGAAATGAGCAGGGCCAACCAAATTGGCAAACATGTTGTAAGCCTCTGCCTCTAACATCTTATTGGTCAAAGAAGTTCCATGCCAAGCTCAAAGTCAAAGGTGGGAAGAACACTCTCCTCACCATGACTCCATGCCAACAGTGTAGATGTATAACTTCCTAGCAGAAGAACAAAGAATTAGAACCAATAATTCAGTCCATCACAGGCTCCAAAGATTTTTGTGGTTCCTCCTCTTCTTGCTAAATCATATTGTATAAATTCTACCACAGCAGGTGCTATCTTTGCAGACTTTCTCAGAATCTTTTTAGTTATTTCTATCAAAGTCCCCATCAGAAGTTACACTAACACATCTAATGAAAATGTCATTTTTCGTTTTTTTAAATGGAAGTCAATCATTATTGACAGTGTTGGTCTTCTGGACACCTTCTCATAGAGGTTCACATGCACACATCAAAAGGTTTTCCCTGTGTGCATTACCAATATGGAACCTCACAAACCCTGTCAAGTGAAGTGCATCAGTCAGCAACACCTGTGTCTTCTTCCAACAGGATAACAAACTCCCCTGTTTAACTTGTGCTAATACTGATTTGGTCAATTTTGTAGCCACATTTTTTGTATATCTTCCAACAGTATTTGTGGCTGATGTATGTGTATTTGTTTATATTTGCTTGTACCCATTTTGTTTTTAGTGTATAGTTTCAGCCATTTTCGCCACACTGAGAATAACAAGTATTTTCTCAGTAGTGTGTGACTTGTTTGTTTTCCATCTTAAGAAAGAAATATTTATCTAAATGTACAGTACTAGACTGATACCACATGGCTTTAAATATTACTGGAAGAGTAGTAGGAGTATTTTGTGTTCTGTTTGCTGGATTTTTTCTGGGTTTTGTAAATTGTAATGCCTCCATATTATCAATAACTAACATTCTGATCACAAGATATATTTAAGGGGAGAGTCATCATTAATAAGACTGGATGTAAAGCCCTTACTTCAAATGGACTTATTGATATTATCAAATAATTTTGGCCAATTTCTAGCCATGCCATTGTTTGTGTAGCATTTTTATTTTGTCATGTGGTTGGCAAAGGGCTTGTTCCAGGGGTTGCAAAATAGCAGCTTTTCTTTGTTGCGTTTGTGCTCTTACATTTTGTGTTGTGCTCTTATATCAGTACTATATAGTTCATCTACTTTTCCTTTGCAAACATCTTCTTAAGGCACTTGTCTGCTTTGTGAGGGTAGATCAATTGAACCATGAGGACACAATCTGTAAATCCACTTCCCCTGGCCCAGGTAGGTATGTCTCGAACTGCTGAGAGGGAAAAGCTTGAGGTTTCCACGAAACTCACACTCTTCCCTCAGGGCACCTCCCACGAAGTGTGCAACATGGCTCCCAGATACGTGGCTTGAGTGCCAGCAGCCCTTAAACCAAATATCACTAAAGCTTAATTTTATCTTTGTAAGATAAATACATAAAAATCAGATGTTTAATGTTCACCTTTGAAGTCCTTCAATCATGCAAGTGGTTAACACACTTGGATGCTATCAGAAAATTTGGAGATTCGAGTCCACCCAGAAGTGCCTCAGAAGGAAGGCCTGGCAATCTATTTCTGAAAAACCAGCCACTGAAAAACCTATGGAGCACAGTTCTACCCTGACACACATGGGGTCGCCGTAAGTCAGAACCCTGAGGTATTGCACAACCTGTTTGGAGAGAACTGATTCAGGCCAATAGTTACATAATGGTAAAACTGTTAATAGTTTCATTTTATGTTCAAGATTAGACTTTAATAGGTTGGCTTAGACAACATACCCCAAGAAGCCAGCTTCCTCTGACTGGGTGGGATCTCCTTGGGTTGGTATCTTGTAGTAAGGTGGGAGTTTCAGCATAATCCTTAGGATCGAACACTTTCTTTTTCTCTCCTCCTCTTCTCTTAAGAACATGTTATCTTCGAGTCCTAAAAAAAAAGGCTATCTGTATAGTACAACTGATGCATTTAAATTATGGTGTTGGCAAAAAATATTGAATATGCCATAGGCTGCCAGAAGAATGAGCCAATCTGTTTTGGTAGTACAGCCAGAACGCTCCTTAGAAGCGAGGATGGTGAGACCTCATCTCACATACTTTGGACATGTTATCAGGCAAGACCAGTCCCTGGAGAAGGGCATTGTTCTTGGTAGATGGGCAGCGAAATAGAGGCAGACCCTCAGCAAGGTGGATTGACACAGTGGCTGCAACAATAGTCTCAAACATAGCAACGATTGTAAGAATGTCACAGGACTGGGCAGCATTTTGTTCTGTTGTCCATAGGGTCACTATGAGTCAGAACCAACTCGACAACACCTAACAACAATAACAAAATAGTACAATTGGCAAATGTCTCTTGAATTTCTTGTGTTTGGCTAAAACTTGTATCTTTGAAAATGATCTATGGTTTTTCTTTGCTGATAATGACAGAACTATCCATTTTGCTGCAATCAGGTCTGGCCACGTTGAGAGACATTTCAAATTAAAGTCATGTTGTCTTTCCTGAGCTTAATAGACATCTATTTGAGCAAAGACAGAAAATGGTTCTTTGCATTTCCAGGAAATAGGAGAGATTATGAGACTGTGCAAATAGTGGTCCCAGACAGCACTGTAGCTAACGGAATTTTGTGCTATTGAGGAAATAGGAAAGCAACATGAGCGAGGTAAAAAGTAAATTACAAATAAATTTCTTTTTCTAATAATGTATCCAAAGAATTAGACGAGGAACATTAAGCCCCATAAGAAGCCTGGAGAATGACCTGACCCATTAAAATAGTGGACGCTGAAATATTGGGAAATGGGCATGGTTTATCTTTAAGCAATCAGCCTCCCTGTTATTAATGGTGATCTCTAATGTTTTTACAACATTTTGCAACTTACATAGAGCTTTCGGGGTTGGTGGCACTCTCCTTCCTGAGTTCTCCTCTCATTCCCATGGGCTTTCATCAAATCTGATTTCAGAAATACATCTGCTGAACTCATTCCCAGTAAGCAGCTTCAAATCCTTTATGACAACCCAGTGACCCTTTATGACAAGACAGGGTCAAATTGAAAAAGAAAAAATTCATTCAAACAAAGGTAAAAATGACTGAAACTGTTTAATGGGTGACCTTCCCAGATTCATTTGTAGCTCACCAGAAGATAAAGTCTTAAGTTAAAAAGGTGAATCTCTTATTCTATAAAGTCAAGAAGCAGGAGAGGGCTTTTTGGGGGGAATGCAGAAGGGAAGGAAGGGCATAGAACATAAAGTGTCCTTGATAACCCTAAAATGAAACTGTTTTGCTTGCTGGCAAGATATTCCTGAGCTTAATAGAAGCTTATTTATGCAAAGACAGAAAATCGCTCTATGTATGCACAGCTGATAACATAGATTCTTCAGATTGGTTGAATTTAATTAATTAGAGTCCAGATTTTCAAACTATTCAAAAATCCAGACTTTCAGAATTTTAGAGGTTGAGAATATACTAGAGTTATTTTGCCCAAACCCCTTATTTTACAGAGAAGAAAACTGAGGACAAGAAAGTTTAAGTCATTTTGATTATGGAATCATGAGATCTAATGCTTTAATAATTGAGAAGACTGACAACGTGAGGATTAAATATCTAGTTGATTGAGAGAATGTTTGAAATCTCTTGAAATGTATTGTTGGTATTTAGATACAGCCCTGGTGCACTATGTTTTTCGTTTTTTTAATTTTCTTGTTGTTCTGTAAATCTAATTGAACTACAGCTGGACAGTAAGAGGTGTTACCATTCCAGAGTATATAATGTGTTATTTTGACCTACTATAGTCATTGCTTTTTGTCCCTGGCTTAATCATTGTTACTAATATTAATCTATGTAATAATTCTTTGTATATTCATGAAATTTAATACCTAGTGAAATACTAGAAAAGTCAACAGATTCTCTTTAATACTTGATTCTTTCATCACATTACCAAATATCTCCTTAAAACGCAGCATTGTTGAGACACTGGACTCCTTGTTGGCTCTGTACCATGATAAATTTTGGATGAAGGATCTTTAGAGATCATCTTGTGTAGCCATATCATGTTTTTTAGGTAAGATACTGAGACTCAGTGAACTGCATACCAAGTGAGTAGCTAAATGAGAACCTGGATCCCTGATTCTATGCCAGGTCTCCATCCATCAGACTACATGGCACCATTTCACAACAAGCTCAGAAGCGTCTGGTGGCTCCAGCAAAGGCACTTATCTCCTTTACTTCAAACTTAGAGAGTGTCAACTGGCATGATTCCTTTGGAGTAAATCCAAATCTGGAAGAAGAGAAAAGTCTTAGCAGTGCTTTTCCCAGGCTTCATGAGATCACCGGACATGTTGTCAGATGGTACATTATTCTCCAAGGGTTTGATTTTTCCACTTGCTTCTCTTTTGTTTTGCTTGGCCTTAAAAGGAAGGAGAATGCTGGACTGAGTGCTAAAGCTATAAAAATCCTAATTATTTACTTGTTTTAGGTTTTCTTCGTTCAATATTTCCATTTCATGTTTAAACCTCAGAAACTCATTTTAAAGAGTAAAGGTTACATTCAAAATTAAGGTCAAAGAATTCCTAAAGAAAATGGATTAGCAAAATTGAGGTCTGGGTTGTTGGAGTAGCTGTTCTTTCCGAGAAAAGCCTGATGACTCACGTTGGTTGTAGAAATTTCTAGTCTGCCATGAAAATTGAGCATTTAAGATTCAAAGATTTCCTTGGCTACGTCTGTACTGAATCCTCTGGAGGAAAATGGAGAAAAAACAGCAACAGCCAGTTGTCTGGGTGTTTTGGCTCCATAATGACAAATATATAGCTGTTTGCATATATCATATGACTGCCTGAATTTTTTGTCATTCAGGATTTACAATGAGAGACCCAGTCAAACTCAAGCCTGTATTGTCATCAAGGAACAATTTGTTTCTATCCAGAATGTAATTGGAAATTTAAGCCACAGATTTTGATGATTAATGAGTAAACATAGCTTAGTTGGAGATGAAATAGTACAACTCATATCATCAAAAATCAGTTGAAAGGATCATGTAAAAGAAAGGACTGAAGCAGTTCAGCTGCAACTTGTAATCAGAAGCCAGCATATTGAGGGCATAATGAGGTGCATTTTAAATGTAAATACTCATCAAAACAATCATTCAAAAATTTTCAATGTAACAGCAGGGTCTGGAACACATGGCCCTGAGTTCCACTGATTACTACTAACGGGAAGAACATCCACACATAACTTGGAGTTTTAAGGATTCACTCTCATACATCTGGAAATTTAACAAAGATACCCCTGGTGCCCAGAAAATAGGGGAGAAAAAACATACTAAAGCAGAGACGGTACCAAATGAGAAAAGACTGTTCTTATCCATATCTACTCATCAGCCTTCTGAATCTTTGCTGGTTGTAGCCTCGACACCCCTAATCACCAGCAGCTTGGGCTTCCTTTCCTTGGCTCTGTGTCTGTTCACGTGACCAGGCAAGAACCATCTTTAAATACGTATTGCTTACTTGGATGGAGAACATAATTTGATGTCAAAGGCTAAGTAGCCTGGGCCAGCTTTGCTGAATATCACCACCTCACCATCCAATCCACATATCAGAGACCTCTACCCCGTCACCATGTTTTGTTTGAAACAACCATGATTAACTAAACTATCTTGTTTTTTTTTTTTTTTTAATTTGGTTATGTGCTTACTGTCATTTCCATCACGGAATGTAAACACAATAAGAGCAGAGTCCTTGATGGTGCTGTTTGGTGCTGAATCCCCAGTGTCTAGGCAGAGCCTGGTATGTGAAAAACACCCAAGAAGTATTTGTTAAGTGAATATCTGAAAGGCTAAAGCACATGGCTTTACTTTGATCCTTCTCTGGGTAATGCAAATGGTTAATATTCTCAGCTGCTAACTGAAAAGTCATAGGTTCAAGTCCATCCAGAAGCACCTTGGAAAAAAAGGACTGCCATTCTGCTTCCCCAAATCCAGCCATTGAAAACCCTATGGAGCACAGTTCTATTCTGTCACACACGAGGGTACCATGAGTCAGGATCAACTCGACAGCAATTGGTTTTTTTCCCCCCTCTGAAATGAAAGTTAAGTTCCAAGTGGCCATGCAAAGGATACATGGAAAGAAATTCCTCTACAAAACTAATGAAGAAATTGGAAAAAGCTAGGAATAGCCAAAAAACAAGACTGTATAAAACAAGCACAGCTGGATGACTGAAAGTGTACCAAGATTCAAATTAGCTTCAAATGGTCTTACAGGTAAAATTTCAAAAGGCAATAAGACAAAAATAAGTTTCAGATAAAAAAGGTAAGATGTTGGTTGAAAGGTTTTACCAGCAGTGTTGTGATTCTCCATGTACTTAGGAGCTAGAATCTCGGATGGGTCAGAAAGACAGAGGATCTTGATCTTCCTGATACCACAGGTAAGAACTCAGACGTTAGAAACAGCCGGGATCCAAATCCTGATTCTCTTGTTTGCTGCAGTTAGATCTCCAGTAAGTCATGAGAACCTCTGGTGATGCAGTTGTTAAGTGCTCAACTGATAACCAGAAGGTGGTAACAGAACCCACTCAGTGGTTCCTCGGGAGAAAAGACCTGACAGTCTGCTCCCAGAAAGATAGCGGCCTGGAGAATCCTATGGGACAGTTCTACTCTGTCACATGGGGTCTCTATGAGTTGAAAATCGACTTGATAGTACTTTACAACAACAATAACAAGTTTTAAACAATGGCCATGGAAGCAGCAGTCAAGAAATCAAATGACATATTTCATTGGGAAAATCTTTTGCAAAAAAACCCAAAAACTCAGTTACCCTAGAGGGAAGAGTAGAACCGCCTCATATGGTTTCCAGGGAGTGCCTGGTGGATTTCAACTGCCTACCTTTTTGGTTAGCAGCTGAACTGTTAACCACCACACCACCAGGGTTTAGAACTAAAAAGCAAAGTTGTCATTTTGATGACCAAGCCATGGTCTTTTCAATTGCTTTATATGCATATGAAAGCTGGACAATGAAAAAGGAAGATAGAAGAAGAATTGACACATTCGAATTGTGATGTTGGCAAAGAATATTAAATATACATTAGACTTCTAAAAGAATGAACAAAACAGCCTTGGAGGAAGTACAGCTCCTTAGAAGTTGGGATGGAGAGATTTTGTCTTGCTTACTTTGGACATGTCATCAGTAGGGAACAATCACTAGAAAATGACATCATGTTTGATAAAGAAGAGGGTCAGTAAAAATGAAAGAAGCCCGCCATGAGAGGGATTGACACAACAGCCACAACAATGGGCTCAAACACACCAAAGATTTTGAGAATGGTGCATGACCAGACAAGGTTTCCTTTTGTAATATATAAGCTTGCAGTGAGTTGGAGTAGATTCCAGAGCAATTAATGACAGTAACAACAACAAAGACTTAATCTCCTCATCTGTAAAGGGCAGATAATACTGAGCTGAGGCTTAAAGGAGATCTACACGTAAAGCATTTAGCAGGTTACCTGGTTCTTAGTGAGTGTTCAAAATGGCTACCTTTTATTATATATTTTAAATTAATAAAAAAAGAGCTATTGAGCAAAGCTCTCTTGCCTCCTGTCTTAGTTATCAAGTGTTGCTATAACAGAAATACCACAAGTGGATGGTTTTAACCGAGAAAAATTTATTCTTTCACAGTCTAGGAGGCTAGAAGTCCAAACTCAGGTCAACAACTCTAGGGGAAGTCTTTCTCTCTCTGTCTGCCTTGGTGGAAGGTCCTTGTCATCAATCTTCCTCTGGTCTAGGAAATTTTCCTCACAGGAACCTCAGGTTCACAGGACATGCTCTGTTTCTGATGCTGTTTTCTTGGTAGTATGAGGTCCTCCTATCTCTCTGCCCAATTCCCTCTTTTATATCTCAAAAGAGATTGATTTAAGACATGACCTAATCTTGTAGATTGAGCCCTGCCTCATTAACATAACTGCCTCTAATCCTGCCTCATTTACATCATAGAAGTAGGATTTACAGCACATAGGAAAATCACATTAGATAACAAAATGGTAGACAATTACACAATACTGGGAATCACGGCCTAGCCAAGTTGACACATATTTTGGGGGGACATAATTCAATCTATGATACCTCCCTGCCAGTATCCAACAGCAGACAGGTTGTTCCTGAAGTTGAGAGTAGAGGTTTGAGCAGAATGTCAGCAACCATCTGCAGGTAACATTTTTTACCATCCTTTTTCCTCACCACTGGGATTGTGAGTTTACACTAGAACCCTACCTTGGGGAATGGAAAATAAAAATTAGTAAGGATTAGGATTTTCACTTATGAGCTCCACACAGGCTCATGTAACTCATCATCAAAGTGTCGATTGCATCCTGTGCTGTTCTTTCATCATAATCTCTACATGCTTTTGTTGTGCAATTAGCACCTGCTACTCTACTTGTGTGTTTATAATCTCTTCTCCTTCTAGAGCAAACTCTGCCAGGGCAGAGTCTTGTCTTACTCCTCTATGGTGGATATGGTGGACTGGCAGTCAGCGCCCCTTCCAATCTCCTTCTAGTGTGTCTTCTGTACTGCAGAGGTCAGAAAACCTAACACATTCTCTCCCAGACTCCAAATGTAAATTGTGGTTGTTGTTGTTAGCTGCCATTGAGTCAGCTTCGACTTAGGGCGATGTTCTATGTAACAGAGCAAAATGTTGCACCATCTTCATAATTGTTGGTATGCTCAAGTCTATAGCTGTGGCCACGTATATTTTGAGTGCCTTCCAACCTAGGTTAAGTGCTCAACTACTAAGTTGAAGAGTTGGTGATTTGAGTCCACTCAGAGATACCTCAGAAAAAGGCCGTGGAGATTTGCTTCTGAAAGGTCACAGCCTTGAAAACTCTATGGCATCTTCTACCTCATGAAAATTAAAAACTTTTGTTCATCAAAAGACTTTATCAAAAAAGTGAAAAGGTAACATACTGACTGGGAGAATATCTTCAGAAACCATAACCCAATAACAGTCTAATAGCTGAAATATATATAAAACTTTGATGACTTAACAACAAAAAGACAAATAACCCAATCAAAAAATGGGCAAAGGACTTGAATAGATATTTCACCAAAGGGGACGTTCAAATGGCCACCAAACACAGGAAAAGATGCTCAACATCATTAGGAGTCACAAAGTTACAAATCAAAACCACAATGAGATACCATTTCACTCCTACTAGGGCAGCTACAATTAAAAAAAAACAAAACAGTAGAAAACAAACATTGGCAAGGATGTGGGGAAATTGGAGCCCTTATCTATTGTTGGTGGGAATGTAAAATGGTATATCCGTTGTGGAAAATAGTGTGACGGTTCCTCAAAAAACTAAAAATAGAACAACCATATGATTTAGCAATTCCACTCTTAGGTATATACTCAAAAGACTTGAAAGCAGAGACTCAGACTTGTACACCAATGTTCATTGCAGCACTATTCACAGTAGCCAAAAGGTGGAAACAACCTAAATGCCCATCGACAAACAAATGGATAAACAAAATGTGATACATACTTATAATGGTATACTATTCAGTCAGTAAGAGAAATGAAGTCTTGATACATGCTACAATATGGATGGAGCTTGAAGACATTAGGGTGACTGAAATAAGTAAATCACGAAAGAAGAAATATTGTAAGACCTCGCTTATATAAAAAATGTGTAGACACCAAAGTTTATTAGTGGTTACTGGGGGTGAAAGGGAGGTGGTTAGGGAGGGCTATTGCTTATGGAATAGTGAGCTTTGGTTTACAGTGATGGAAAGATCACATTAAGGGTAGGATTGCACAGGCGATTAATGTAATTGCTGTCAATAAGTGGTACATCTGTAAAAAGTTGAATTAGTAAAAGTTGGGTGATAGATATATTTACAACAATGACCAAAGAAAAATAAAAAAGCTGCTGAGGCTACTTGGGTACAACTAAACACCTCTTGGAACTTGGTTTCCTGGTTTGGAAGTTTAGGGCCATGGTTTCATGGGACATCCCAATTAATTGACCTAATATGGTGCTTAGTATTTCTGTTCTACCTCATAGTTCATTGTGTAGTGCCTGGGGTCTTAAAATCTTGCAAGCGACCATCCAAGGTACTATTGGTCTCTATTTGCCTGGAGCAACCAGGGCTTCGAACCAGTACTTTAGGTTCAACCCCCTTCTGAGAATTGCATTTCTACCCCAGATATACTGAATCAGAATCTATAGTTTAACAAGATATCCAGGAGTTTCTTATGTATAAATTTTGAGAACCACTGCTCTACTAGTGATCTCAGAATTGGTCCCTAACGAGCAGCATTAGCATCACCTGAGAATGAACCAGTTTGAAGCCCCGGGACCAACAGTGGGAGAAGAAGCGTCAGGAATAGGATGCAGAAACGGCATGTGAGGCTAACGGCCTCCATAAACAACTGCCCCCTTTGCCATGAGACCAGAAGAACTGGATGGTTCCTGGCTACTGTTACTTAATATTTTGATCAAAGATTCTATAGAAGAATCCTGATCAAAGGGGGGAAAACGCAAAACAGAATTTCAAAACCTTGTGAAATATGGATTTTCTGGAGCCACAGAGACTGGGTGAACCCCTGAAACTATTGCCCTGGGATAATTTTTAGATCTTAAATAAAAAATATGCACTGAGGTCTTCTCAAACCAGACAACAGTTTAGCTTAACTAGTAAAGAACATCTGCCTTGAATGTTATGATCTTTCAAGATCTATCTATGAGATCAAATTGACAATGGCAACTCAAAAGATTAGATAGGAAACTTAGGGACCAGTGAGTTTATATTAATGGGGGAGGAACAACTCAGAAAAGGAAGGTGAAAATGGTTGCACAACTCGAAGAATGTAATCAATGTCACTGAACTGTACATATAGAAATTGTTGAATTGATGTATGTTCTGTTGTGTATGTTCTCAACAACAACAAAAATAAAATAAATTATTAAAAAACAAACAAACAAACTCTATGGAGTGCAATTGTACTCTGCACACATAGAGTCGCCATAAATCAGAAAGAGCTCAATGGCAACGGGCTTCCAACCTAGAGGTTTATCTTCCAGCACTATACCAAACAACATACTGTTGTGATCCATAGGGTTTTCATCAACTAATTACTGGAAGGAGATCTCCAGACCTTTCTTCCTAGTCTGTCTTAGTCTGAAAGCTCTGCTGAAACCTGTCTAACATGGGTGAGACCCTGCTGGTATTTGAAATACCAGTGACATAGCTTCCAGCATCGTGGTAACACACAAGCCGCCATACTATGAAAGTGACAGATGGGTGGTAGAAATATAAATTAGTTTCCACCAATTAGATGCCCTCAGTGAGATTTGGAAGTGAGGCCAAGGTCATCTTCTGATTCCTGTGGCTATTGCTGGGACAAGCATAGTGGTGAAGCTGCTGGGTTTTTCTGCAGCAGCCTTCTGGTATCCTGTCACTAGCTTTAAGTGTATGAGAAACAGTTGTAGTGGTGGTTGAGATAGACTATTGATGGGTGGATGGCAGCTAAGGCGGTGTGTTCTCAACTCAGCAGTTCCTGATGGTGGTCTTCTCATTCACTTCCTGCTTGTGGCAGAGGTAGCAGGTGCCTTGGTGGGCTACCTTGGCAGTATTGTTCTCAGAGTCATTTCTGGAGATATCGTCTACTACTGGCTCCTCAAGGCTTCCCAACTCTTTTGTAAGTATTTAGTGCCCTGTATCAACTCTCTTTCTGCTTAAGACAGCTAGAGTGGTTTGTGTTTTTCACAACTGAACCCTGACAGCTTTTTCTCTGTGTCCTTGGCATTAAGTACACAATGCCTGGCATATGTAAAAGATTAACAAATGTTTATTGTTGTCATTTAAACCAGAGTTTCTCAATCTGAATCACCTGGAAACCCAATAAAGGACACAGAGGCCCAGACTCATTGAGGTAGAATAGGGCCTCAATCTTTTTTGTACTTTTACCAAGTGCCCTAGGTGATTCCAATACCAGTCAAAGTACTGTTTTAGACCTTCATTGTGGCCTACCAGGGACCAGGCTTGGCTTCAAGCACTTGATATGCAGCCTATTATTTAATTCTTATAATAACCTTATGAGGTAGGAAGTATTATTATTCCCATTTTATAGATGTGAAAACTGAGGCATAAAGAGCCTTAGAAAAGTACCCATGATCACGCAACTAGTAAGTGGTAGAGCCTGGCATTTAACCCATGTCTACCTGACTACAAGCTTCATGCTCATGCCCACTGTACTTGTCTGCTTGAATGGTTTTCCCTATTTGCAGGACCTGCGGATGAATCTCATTTAAATTTAATTCAGATTCCCCCCAATGTTTTTTTAAACTTCACAATATCCTAGTATCTCTGACCAGGTCATTTCATTAGCAAAGAAAAAAATAGGACTAATACATCTTTCCAGTGAAATAAAAGTCTCTTGGGCAAACACCAACAAGCTTCAAAGTTTAATAAAAGCTATTCACATCAAGGAAGAGCTTGAAGAAATAATTGTTCTTAGATACAAAACTAATAAGTCCCTGAATTTTATTATTGCTTTTGTAGTAAAGAATAGCAAACTGACCTTAGATCCATCCATTTATTAGTGAAAACATACATTTTCAAGAAGAATGGATCAAAATGGTATTTAACTGTGGTTTCAAAATCTTTTTTTCTTCCTAACCATGTTTTCAAGATTGCATCCCTAAGACTTAATAAAATCTTATTATTCTTCTAATACCTAGAAATTAATAATACAGAAGAAGATATTAAAAGATGTCCTGAAGCACTTCTTGCAGAGATGTGCAGAAACGCACAATGAATAAAAGAAAATATTCTCCCCTTTTGTACTTTGTAAACTTTCTAGTCATTACAAGTTCCCAAATTTAAATATTATTATTATTATTATTAAAAGGGAGGATTTGTGAAAACTTCTGAAGTAGTGGTTTTTATCACTGGTTGGGCTTGAAGGAGAAAAGCAGGAATTAAAATTTTTTGAGGCAAAAATTACTCTTAGTGGTCCCAGAGAGGGCACGAGGTATTAAACAAGTTGGGCTCAAATCCCAGCTCTGTTATTATGAACTTAATAATGACTTTTGACAAGTTAGCTACCTTTTGAGTTAGTTTCCTACTCTAAGTTTTAGGAAAATAACCCCAACCTTGCAAAGTATTACAAGAGTAAAATGAAATAATACTAGTTTCTTTTCCTCAATGTTAAATCTCTGTAACTATGGGATTGAAAAAAGCAAACAAACGAACAAGCAAAAAACACAAAAGAAAAAAAGACAGTGGCAACAACAACAAACCATGAGCATAAAAAGTAAAGTCTTGGATCATAGAGAAACATAGCACAAATTGTCGGAAAACTCAGGTATGAATGTGGAACTCTGCCTCCACCTTATTGTGGGACTTGAAGCAATTCTCTTAATGTTACTCTTGGAAAGAACTAATTTCACTCTTGTCAAAAGGAAATGAAGTTTTTGACTTCTTTGGTTTGTTCTAATTCTGACAGTCCATGTTTCAGGGATATAAAATGCAATTCATGAATTTTGAAAAAAAAAGTGCATCTTTACTCATTCTGAAAACTGTACAATGCACTTTTTAACCACCTGAATTTCCAGTCCCCTTCTTTTTAATTGTGAAGTTGTTCCAACAAATAAGTCAGTTGAGATGGAAACATATATTTATCTGATGTAATTCATCAATGATGCTCTTTTAAACTGTTTCTAGTATGCTTTGACATTAAAAACATCACCCCAAAAGTTCTGACTAAAACACTAGTGGTGACTCACAGAGCCACCCCCTCGCTTAGTCTTCTACAGGTGCTATCTGACCACAAAAGTGCTATCTGACATGTATTTCCTGTATAGTTAGATGAATTAAACTTTGTTTTGGTTTGGGAATTTGGAGAGAACTTCACACCTTGTTTGAGACTCAGCACCATGTACCACTGGACCCAGATGTCTCTGAAGGGCATCCTAGAGGGGTATCTTGAGCTAGACACAGCTCAAGGGATCAGTCCCCAAGAATGGAGTCTGACTCAGTAGAGACAAGCCATAGAAGAACAAAACAGCAGGTTACAGAACCAAAGAACCCAATGAAATAGACAATAGAAATGGAAGTGCTATAGAGAGTCAGAATATGAGGGAGATGAAGTGAGGGGTCAAAGTAGAATGAGACTCTATGAATGAAGGTGTGACTAGAACGAGGGCCAATTAAAGGCTATATGAAGAATACTACACCGCTTTTGGCATTCTTCTTCTCTAACGCAAGTTTTGGAAGACTCTGCTGGTTGGATGGAAACCCTGGTGGCATAGTGGTTAAGTGCTATGGCTGGCTGCTAACCAAAGATTGGCAGTTTTGAATCTACCAGGTGCTCCTTGGAAACTCTATGGGGCAGTTCTACTCTGTCTTATAGGTTCGATAGGAATCGGAATTGACATGATGGCAATAGGTTTTGGGGGCTGGGTTGGAAGGCCATGCTTAAAACTGTAAGAATCCAGCCAAGCAGCCCCTGGGAAAAATTGGGAACTGTCTTTCTTTCCTTCAACCAGCACTTGTCATGTACCTGCTGATTTGCAGGCACCATACAAGGTGCTATAATTTAGGTTGGGTACCCCTGGAAGGAAACTCTGTAATAAGAAATTGAGCACAAATAGTGTATTGGAAGTGATCCCAAGAAACACCAGTAGGAGAGTGGGGAAGTAAAACAGGGAAGGGAAGGAAGCCAAATAAGAGTGTTAATGAGAAGGGTATACTGGACCCAATATCACTGAGATCTCTGGAAGACTACGTAGAATACGCCTCAGAATTGTCCCACCTGGAAATGTTTATCCAACAAGAATTTATACACCTCCCTGGCTCTGCTCCCAGGTGATGGGCCTCTGACTTTTTTTTTTTTCTGGGCCTATAGCTTGATCCCCATTTCCCCAACTGCATCATATGGAGAGCTCGTTGACTTCCATAATAAATGGCGACAGGCCCAATTTCAATCTGCAATTTGATCTCAAGCACTTCATATTGTAGCTGTCCCATTCTAATATATATCCTTGCCTTGTACATGTTGCTATGTGTTGGTAAGTAAGTTAGGGCATTTATCTACCAAAAATTAGTTGAGGGTACTAACTTCCCCAAATTAGTCTTATATGAAATACAACCAGAATGCCCCTTAGAAGTGAGGATGATGGGGCATCAGCTCACTTACTTTGGTCGTGTCATCAGGAATAAGCAATTACTAGAAAAGGGCATTATGTTTGGTAAAGCAGAGGGTCAGTGAAAATGAGGGAAACCCTCACTGAGACACACTGACACAATTGCTGCAACAAGGAATTCAAATGTACCAACAATCATGAAGATGGCATACGACTGGGCAACATTTTGTTCTGTTATACGTAAGATCACCACAAGTCGGAACCAACCTGATGACAACTAACAACAACAACAACGTCCAGCCTTCTTGTGCAGGCTGTGAATGCTCGAGGACAAAGAAAGATTTCTGGTAGAGAATTGCAGGTGCAATAAGAAGTTGTTGGCATGTTCTGGAATGGTGAGTGACCAGGAGATGTAGGAGGGCACCAATAGTGTCTGCTACACCATTGGTGATACAAAGTTGAATATAACATGGTTCCTACCAGAAAGAGCTCTTGGACTAATACTGGAGGCCAATAAATTAACATTCAAATGCAACACAATCTGACAAGTGTGAAAGACTATGGAAGAAAGAATATTCAGTCTGGACTAGAGGGGTGGGGAGGGGATCCTGGGAGGTTTGATACCTAAGCTGAATTCTGAAGAACTTGTGTATGGCCAGAAAAAGAATGGTAGGAGTGGGAGATGAGGGTGTTCCAGGCAGAGGGAATAGCAGGAGCAATGACTAACTGATAAGAAGCAGCATGGTATTTCAGGGGAAGTACAAATATGAGAAGCTGGACTATATGAGGAAGAATGTGGCATCAGGATTGGAAGAAGACTCGTTATCGACCTGCGATATGCAGAGGACACAATCTTGCTTGCTGAAAGCAAAGAGGACTTGAAGCGCTTACTGAAGAAGATGGAAGACTATAGCCTTCAGTATGAATTACACCTCAACATGAAGAAGACAAAAATCCTCACAACTGGACCAAAAAGCATGATAGATGGAAAAGAGACTAACATTGTCGAGGACTTCATTTTACTTGGATCCACAATCAACACCCATGGAAGAGCAATCAAGAAATCAAGACTTATTGCATTGGACAAATCTGCTGCAAAAGACCTCTTTAAAAGGTTAAAAAATAAAGATGTCACTTTGAGGACTATGGTGTGCCTGACCCAAGCCATGGTGTTTTCAATCGCCTCATATGCCTGCAAAAGCTGGACAATGAATAAGGAAGACTGAAGAAGAATTGACGCCTTTGAATTTTGGTATTGGTGAAGGATATTAAATATACCATGGACTGCCAGAAGAATGAATAAATCTGTCTTGGAAGAAGTACAGCCAGGATGCTCCTTAGAAGGGAGGATGGAGAGACTTCATCTCACATACTTTGGACGTGTTATGAGGAAGGACCTATCTCTGGAGAAGGACATCATGCTTAGTAGAGAAAAGGGTCAGTAAAAGAGAGGACGACCCTCAACTAGATGGATTGACACAGTGGCTGCAACAGTGGACTCAAGCACAGCAACGATTATGGGGATGAAGCAAGACCAGGCAGTGTTCCGTTCTGTTGTACATAGGATCGCTATGAGTTGGAACTGATTTGACAGCACCTGACAACAACAACAAGTAGCAGAGGCTTAGTATGCTAGGGTGCATCCAAAGGGTTGATTATGAAGAGAGGATCAGAGACGGCCTGGTGTCCAGGACTAAGAAGTCTGAATTTTATACTGAATGCAAGGACAGCCCCTGCTGTGATCAAATCTGATGTTTAGGAAGGTCTCTCTGGCAGTAATGTGAAATCTGGGAAAAAAGAATGGAAACCTAGTGACACGAAGATCAATTAAGAAGTTATTGCACGCTACAGAATAGAACCAAGGAGGTAGTGGTGGGATGGGGAGTTGTGGCTAAATTTTAGAGAAAACAGGTGACAAGAACACTTAGTGATGAATCATTCTGAAGTGAGTGGGACAAAGAGAGAGATTGGCCACTAATTCTTTTATACAAGTTGCAGAGTAATGGGGTTTGTGACATTTGATTAGAATCCTAAGGAAAGAGCAGTCCAGGGAGATAAGATCAAGTGGGGACAGAAAAAAAACATACAAACAAAAAAAACCAGCTCAATTGCTAATGGTAGACTTCTACCCAACAAATGGTAGACTTCTAGGAAATAGAAATAATTTTGTTCAACAAAAACACTTTTCTGGGCCTTTTGGTTTTGACAGATATAGCCCTCAGGGCATGCCAGGATGAGCTGAGTGAATGTTCCACATAATAAAGAAGATGAAATTTGATTTGATTTTCCTGATATAGTCCTGGGTATTTGGAGAAAGAGTGAGGAATGGAGAAAAGCTGAAAGAAAAAGGAGGAGAACAAGAAAGCTGGAAAAACATAATAAAGGTGACGATTCATGGGAGGCATGGTAAGGGGGTCAATGAGAAAGTCCTCAAGATGGGATGACTAATCGTCTGATAAGAACAGAGATGTTGAACATTCAGTGCTTGTGACATTAACTCAGTGCCCCTTTTGCCCCAAAACTTCACACACATACAGTCAGTCTTGATTCAAGGCTCTTGGGGAAGAGACAGAATCATGTGGTTTCCAGTGTAGGGGAATATGTTAAGGAAAAGAGATAGCATGTGCAGGAGATGGAGAGGTCAGTGACAGGAGAAACCTGGAGCCGTGCTCGCTACAAGTCCCGTAGGTCCCCTAAGAAGTCTTGAAACTATAGGTCCATTGCTGGGCTTCTCAATGTATGTGACATGGAGGTCCAAATCATTGTTCAAATATTATGGGGCGGAAGGCTGGAATTCTTGGGGCCATCTATGCAATTGTATCTGGGAAGCAAGTGGGAAGGAATTCCAAGCACAATAAGCATTTATGGCACAGAAATATAATAGCCTGGAGTGTTCAGGTAAATGACTGTTGTTTGGAATGACTAGACCATCGAATATATGCTGTGGAATTGAGGAAAAAGAGGCTGAAGATGTAAGCAGGGACCTTTAAGGGAAATGTAAGAAAGGCTTTTGGTGCCAAGCTAAAGGCCTTGGACTTGACGCTGCAGATATGTGTATGGCTGGGGGCATACAGCCGTGTGCCAGGGAGTGGGTTAAAAACCAAGGATAAAATGCATTCATTTTCCAGTAATTGCAATATTTTGTTGTTGTTAGGTGCCGTCAAGTCAGTTCTGACTCATAGCGACCCTAAGTACAACAGAACAAAACACTGCTCAGACCTGTATCATCCTCATAATTGTTGCTATGCTTGAGCCCATTGTTGCAGCCACTGTGTCAATCCATCTCCTTGAGGATTTTCTTCTTTTCCGTTGACCCTCTACTTTGCCAAGCATGATGTCCTTCTCCAGGGACTGATCCCTCCTAATAATATGTCCAAAGTATGTGAGGTGATGTCTTGCCATCTTCTCTTCTAAGGAGCATTCTGGCTGTGCTTCTTTCAAGACAGATTTGTTTGTTCTTTTGGCCGTCCACGGGATAGTAAATATTCTTCGCCAACACCACAATTCAAAGACGTCAATTCTTCCGTCTTCCTTATACGTTGTCCAGCTTCGCAGGCATATAAGGCAATTGAAAGCACCATGGCTTGGGTCAGGCGCACCTTAGTCTTCAAGGTGACATCTTTGCTTTTCAACACTTTAAAGAGGTCTTTTGCAGCAGATTTGCCCAATGCAATGAATCTCTTGATTTCTTGACTGCTCTTCCATGGGTGTTAATTGTGGATCCATGTAAAATGAAATCCTTGACAACTTCAATCTCTTCTCCATTTATCATGATGTTGCTTATTGGTCCAGTTGTGAGGATTTTTATTTTCTTTATGTTGAAGGCTGTGGTCTTTGATCTTCATCAGTAAGTGCATTATTTTAAACATTTCTATATTAAACACCTATTATAAAACATGTTAAAATAAATTAAATATTTTATACTAAAATAAATTATTATAGAATACATATATAGTCTTGTGAATTTTTGAGATGAAACATGAAAACCCAGGGAAATTTTGAACTATGTTTGAGACCCATATTTTGTTGCAGTCTTTTTTTTTTCTTTCTCCCTCTTCTCTCAGTCTTTAGCATTTAATTTCCCATTTGAAAGATGTCTCCATGTAACACGCCGAGTTTGTTCTAGGGTCTGTGACCTTGCTCCTTGCACTGCAGAGCTTGTCTCAGGCTATGGTAACAGACCTCTTGGCTGCTGCCCCATGACCCCTCCTGTTAGCAGCTCCTACAGGGGGCTTGCCAGTTGTGCAATAGATTTCCATGCTCTTTCCCCTTCCTGGATCTGCTCCAGGATGATTGGGCCTCCAACATATGGTTTTTTAGCTTACTTATAGGCCTATAAGTTGATCTGCAATTTCTCATCTGTAGTTGTATGGACAACTTGTTAATTTCCATAAGGGATGGGGACAGTCCCAACTGTAATCTGCTATTTGATCTCCAGTACTTCATAGTTTAGCTGTCCATTCTCATATATATACTTACCTTGTATGTGTTGCTACGTGTTGGGAGGATGGTCTGTTATGTGGCCTTGAAACTTTCACCCAGGTCACCTAATCAGAAGCATTGGGTTGGAACATTCCTCAGTAATGGCGGCTGGGAAATGAGCCTCCCTCTGTCCTGGTTTCTTTTTCTTTCTTTTCAGGGAGACTCCTTCCTTGTTTCCTCTTTGTTGTGCTTATACATGCGATGTCATATGGTATCTAGCCAACTCCATTCACTATTATATGTGTTCCTGGCAGGGAGGGAAGGGTGTTTTGCACTTGCAACATAAGAGGAGTGTGTGCAAAACATTAGACCAGCATTGGCAGCAGGGAGTGACTTGCTAGCTGGCCATAGAGGTCTGTGCCCACTATCGAAGTTGACCTTGCTCTGTCTCTTCTTCATGTGAGTAAAGCATTGTTTCATCCATTGCCTGTATATGATTTGTATCTTTTGTTGGTAGCCTCAGACCGTGGCTCAACACTATACTTTCAAGAACTCTGGAAAAATAAAAAAAGATGGCCGACAGTATGTAACTTTTCCAGGAGATAACAAATGAAAACCCATATAAAATAAAAAATATCTTGGAGTGGAAATGTGTGTGTGCGTGTGTCTTGCAGTGTAATTTAGAGGAGGCAAGAAAGCAGATCATAGAACTGAGGAGTAAATCAGCCAACTGGACCCTGCTCTATTGTGTTCCCCGGAGCCTAGAGGAAGTGCCTGGGGAAACTGAGACAGCTCTTTTTACCAGTAAACCTCTTTTGACACAAATAATACAGATTGTGTCAGAGAATAGACTGTTTTCAGTGTTCAGTTTTGCTTGTACAGAGAATGACCCTTAGGTTTAGGGAGGCCTTAGTCAAAAGTCGTTTATGAAAAAGCCCTTTCTTCACAAGTCATCAGTTTTTGTCTTAAATTTTTTTTTTTTTGCAAATGTTCTACTCTTGTCTTATACGCTTTTACTCGTAGACTTTCTTTTGCAAAGGGTCACCTTATTAGTTGCAAGCTTTTAAAATGTCACCATGGTACTGACAAAATGTCACATTGACAAGAACTATAATGTTTTTAGATTCTGGGGCCTGAAACGCACAAACTGACAGTGTGTGACTGGTAAGTGATCAGGATATTGCCAAACTCTGGGTAGTTTAACTTATTTGTGGAATTAGTCCAAATGTCAGTCACAGACACTCATTCAGAAGTGTTTATTTTATGGTACCACTCGTACACTGAAGTCATTTTGGGCAAAATGGAAGAACTAACCAGCCATTCTTCTGCCCCTTCATCCTTCTTCCAAAAGTGGGGTCCAAATGCCACATTTCTCTTCCCAAACTTTCCTGTAGCTAGAGTGGTAATCTGATACACTTTTTGGCAATACAGGAAGTCCCCGGGTTATGAACATCTGACTTACGAACAACTCGTTACCCATTGTCATCAAGTCAATTCTGACTCATAGTGACTCTATAGGACAGAGTAGAACTGTCCCATAGACTTTCCAAGGCTGTAATCTTTGTGGAGGCAGACTGCTACATCTTTGTCCTGCAAAGCTGCTAGTGGGTTTGAACAGCTGACCTCTGAGTTAGCATTTAAGTGCTTAACCACTGTGCCACCAGGGCTTCTTCAGACAACTCCAATTTGCCCTTCGAAGTTAAGTAAATTTGCACTCACCTTGAAATGATTGAATCACCCCCCCACTCCCACTCACAACAAATTCTTTGTCACAATTACCTTCACTTGCTGCACTTGCATCCTTTAAATTATTGAAAAGGCTTTGAGCCTTTTTTTGCACTAATCAAACCAAACCTGTTGCCACTGAATCAATTTCAACTCATAGTGACTCTATAGGACAGAGTAGAACTGCACCATAGGGTTTCCAAGGAGCGCTGGTGGTATAAAACTGCTGACCCTTTAGTTGGCAGCCGAGCTCTTAACCACTGGACCACCAGAGCTCCATTCTTGCACTAAAGTGGAGGTAAATAAGATCCTATTCACCTGGTCCGATTTACCTACAAATTCTTAAAAACACAGGGAAGTGTCTCATTTGTAACCCAGGGACTGCTTGTAATGTGTACAGGGAAATCTTTCGGAGGGCTTCTTGGGGAGAAGTATTCTTTCCTGATAAAAGAGATATATATAGTCAGTGAGAATGCTTTTATTCTGCTCTCTTCCTGCCTGCTTTTGAATGAAGTGGTAAGAGGATGTGATATTTGGAACTACAGTAGCCATCTTGAGACTGAGGCAAAAAACTAGAGGGTGAATGCCAATGTGCTGAGGCTCGAGGAATGGAAAAGAAGGAAACAGCTTGGATTCTTGATGATGTTGAGACACTGAACCATCCTTGAGAATCTCCTCCAGACTTGTTGGTAATAATAAATATTCTATGAATTAAACCACTCATTAGTTGGATTTTCTCTTGAGAGTTTTATATTTTACCTGGAGTCCACACAGTCCCTGAGATTACTCTTGGGGCCAGTAGCTCAGACCTCCCCAATTGCATGCAATTTCCCAGGGCCAGAAGCATGAGAAAGGGGGGAGTGAAAGATAGCATGGGCTGATATTCAGTGGGATGCAGGAATGAGGTCTGACCCCCTATGTAAAGAGAGGCTGCAGAATGAGAAGGAGTCATTTTCATAAGGGACTTTGTGTGACTTGGGTTTAAGCAATACTGACTTGGGGACCAGGCGACAAAGCCATCCCAGAGATGGGAAAGAGCTTTCTTCCCACTGTTACACAGAATAGAGTGGCTCTGTAAGGAATAGAGGGAGGCTTCATCACCCACTACCTCCAGGGTTTTATAGCTTTGGGAGCCCCTCAAAGCAGCACCCTGGACAATGAACACAGTGTTTTCATGGAGTCCACAGGTGGTAGGATCATGAAGATGTCCTCACTTCAAGTAGATTTGGGGCATCAGATATCACCAGGCAGGTAGAGTAGATGATTGTGAGCAGTTTTTACGGAGTGCACATGCACCATTTTCTGGGGACTCCCAGAACAAATAGGAAGAGACTTTGAAAGAGACTTTGTGTGAGTACATGGAGGTTAACTATCCAATCAAGTAATTGGTATCACTATAGACTCATTTGTTCCCAAAGACAGTAAGACCTGTGATATTCATGATACACATGTCATAATTTTTCTTTATTCTATGTAAATTCGTACAAATATACAGTTCCATCTTTTCTGTAAACACAGCATGGTAAAAGCATGCTTTTTTCAGCATAAATAGTGACTATACACGTGGATCTAACCAGATGGAATACACAGGAAGCAAATTGACCATATCTGTGGAAGAAGATGATGAAGAAGCTCAATATTACCAGTCAGAACAAGGCCAGGGGGCAACTGCGGAGCAGGCTAACAATTGTTCATATGCAAGTTCAAATCGAAGCTGAAGAAAATTAAACCAAGTCCACGAGAGCCAAAGTACAACCTTGAGTATATCCTACCTGAATTTAGAGACCATCTCAAGAATAGATTCGACACATTGAACACTAATGGCCAAAGACCAGATGAGTTTTGGGATGACATCAAGGACATCATACATGAAGAAAGCAAAAGGTCATTAAAAAGACAGAAAAGACCAGAATGGATGTGGATATCAGAAGAGACTCTGCAACTTGCTCTTGAATGTAGAGTAACTAAAGATCCTCAGTTTAACAAGATTGTTATAGATCTTATAGATTCAGGTTCTTATGAGAATCTGGGGATCTTGTTAAAATATAGATTCTGATTCAGCAAACCTGGGGCATAAATGCCAATTCTCAGCAAGAGTTCCATCTGGGAGGAACTGGTTCAAAGCTGTGGTCTGAGACACACAGAGTTGGTCCCAGAGCCCTACTCATTGAGCCTACCCAACTTCCCACCCTGTTGGCCTAGAAGTGGCACAGTTCTCAATTTGAGGGAATTTTGAGAAGCTGTCTCTCTGCATCTATTTTAATTTTGCCTGTGTTTGTATGGTTTTAACCAAGAACGATGCAGAAGAGATTGGGCTCCTCTTGTTATTCATTCGTTAGGCTGGTTCATTTTGAAGTGCCATAAACAGATTATTTCCCGATTTCCACTCACTCTGGGGAGAGTAAGGATTTCCAAGGCAAAGTTCTTCTTTGTGTTATGGAGAGGGGGATCTGCATTTTCAGTTTCTTATGGAACACTGAATTTAATAAATTTTCTGGGATACACGGGTGGGAGGCTGAAGGGGACTATTTGCCATTACAACTCTTTGGGTACTGCCTTCATCACTCTTTTGGGACTGGGAATTCCTTGAGAGAGGACCATTTCTTACCCATCTTTGCATCCCCTGCCATTTCTAGCATAGAGCAGGTACGCTGAAAAGTTTTGTTAAATTGAACTGAAAAAAGAGAGCTGAAGGTATTCTAGAATTGAATTATTCTCCAACACACCTGCTTCTATATATGTAGGAAACAATCTTTTAACATCGGGTTAAGTTTTTTTTTGTTTGTTTTTTTGCTTGGGTGTACCTTCAAAATCAAATCTAAACTTCTTAATCACTGTTTTAAGACTACAAACTGTTCTCACCAAAAAACAATTACATTAAGCTTCTGTCTGTACCAAGTATTTTGCTTGGCACTTTCACATATGTTCTACTCTTTGTCATTAATGTTATTATTGTTGTTAGGTGCCTCCAAGTCAGCTCCATGCAACGGAACAAAATGTTGCTGGTCCTGCACCATCTTCATGATTATTGGTGTGCTCAGGTCCATTGTTTCAGTGGCCTATCATTCATTACCTTTTTGTTTTGTTTTTTCCTGTCTTCCCCTTTCCAAAGTTTGTTTAGTAAAAGAATTTGACCAAATGGCCTATTTGGAGTCTGTATGTATCATCACAATATTCCATACAGTGGTATCATGCAAGCCAAATATCATGTATGCATGACATTAGTGACATGGAATTCATAGATACCAGGGGTATAAACTAAAACAAAAACCTTTGCTGTTGAGTTGATTCCAACTCATAGTGACCCTTTAAGACAGAATAGAACTGCCCTATAGGGTTTCTAAGGATCGGCTGGTGGATTCACACTGCCAAATTTTTGGTTAGCAGCTGAACTCTTAATCAATGCACCACCAAGGCTCCACCAAGGGTCTAGTCCCTTTGAACTCATGTTGTTCACTTGCTGTAGTCCTTGGACCACCAGTTTCAGAATCACCTGGGAGCTTGTCAGAAATGCAAATTATCAGGTCCCATCAGAGACTTATTAAATCAAAATCTGCTTTTAAGATCCCATGTAATTCCTAAGCACGTTAAAGTTTCACGTAATTAGTCTAGAGTCTTCTCAATTGCCTCATATATATATGAAAGCTGGACAATGAAAGAGCTCAGAATTGATGCATCTGAATTGTGGTGTTGGTGAAGAGTATTGGCATGGACTGCCAAAACAAACACTTCATTCTTTGAAGAAATACAGCTGGCGTATTCCTTAGAAGTGAGGATGGTGAGTCTTTATCTTGCTTACTTTGGACATGTCATCAGGAAAGACCAATCTCTAGAAAAGGACATTATGGTTGGTAAAGGGTCAGTGAAAATGAGGGGAACCCTCCATGAGATAGATTGACACAACAGCTACAACAATGGGCTCAAACATACCAACAGTTATGACAATGGCAAAGGACTAGACAATGTTTTGTTCTGTTAAACATAAGGTCGCTGTGATGGTTAGTTATGTGTCATCTTGGCTAGGGTATGATTCTCAGTGGTTTGGAAAACATCGGACTGATTACTCTTTCATAACATAACATAATGTAATCACCTCCATGATGAGGCCTGGTATAATAAAATCACCTCCATGATGTGATTTAATATAACATATTAATATTAAATATAATATGTTAATATAATGAATTGACACCTTTGAATTGTGGTGTTGGTGAAGAATATTCAATATACCCTGGACTGCCAAAAGAATGAACAAATCTGTCTTGGAAGAAGTAAAACCAGAATGCTCCTTAGAAGCAAGGATGGCAAGACTTCATCTTACATACTTTGGACATGTTGCCAAGAGGGATCAGTCCCTGGGGAAGGACTTCATGCTTGGTAAAGTGCAGGATCAGGGGAAAAGAGGAAGACTCTCAACAAGATGGATTGACACAATGGCTGCAACAATGGATACAAGCATAGCAACAATTGTAAGGGGATGGTGCAGGACTGGGCAGTGTTTTGTTCTGTTGTACATAGGGTCGCTATGAGTCAGAACTGACTTGACAGCACCTAACAACAGTCACCTCCATGGTGAGATCTGGTACGATAAAATCACCTCCATGATGAGATTTAATATAACTAATCACCTCCATGATGAGATCTGCTATGAGCAGCCAATCAGTTGAAAAAGGAGTTTCCTTGGGCATGTGGCCTGCCTCCAGTACATAAATAGTTCTTCCAGGAAGGCTGCTCTTTCTGGATTCTGTATGGGACTCCTCACCATCTGACCTCCGGTTCCACATGAGCCAGCAGCCTGCTGTCTGATCTGTAGATTTTGGGATTCCTCAGCTGCTGCAGCCCTGTAAGCAAGCATCCTGCACTGACCTGCCAATTTTGACATCTGTCTGCCTCTGTAACCAGTGAGTCAGGAGAAGCTTCCAGCCTAACACCTGACCCAGGGATTTGGGACTTGCCAGCGTCCACAACTGCGTGAGCCATTTCTTTGAATTAAATCTCTCTCTATATGCTTATATATATATATATCTTATATATATATATATGTTTCATTGGTTTTGCTCCTCTGGGGAACCTGGCTAAAGACAGTCGCCATGAGTTGAAGCTGACTAAATGGCAACTAACAACGACAGTCTAGAGCAATGTTCCCCCCGACCCCCCAGCAATCTTGGTCAGTTTTAAAATCCTGCCTTTGCTTTGCTTAAAATATATGCACACTTCCTGCATGTTAAGTGCTCGCTTCTGGGGCTGGGTGGAAGAGGTCAAGGATCTCAGCTGAGGTGTTGGGGTTGAACTGTCTGTAGTCTCTTGTCAGTGCTCAAGTCTATTTGCCACCACCATCCATCGCCACCATGGGGAAGAGACAGCATCAGAAGGACAAGATGTACATTACCTGTGCTGAATACACTCACTTCTATGGTGGCAAGAAGCCAGGTATTCCTAAAACAAATTTTCATCCTTTACCTTTTGACCACTTCAGTCTCTCTCTAAAGCCCTTCATTTACCCAGTGTGCACCTCGGAAGGCATCATTTTTGACTTGCTGAGCATCCTTCCTTGGCTTAAGAAGTACGGGACCAACCCCAGCAATGGAGAATAACTGGAGGGGAGGTCCCTGATTAAGCTAAATTTTGCAAAGAACAATGGAGATAAATACCACTGCCCGGTGCTGTTCACAGTGTTCACTAACACCACCCACATTGTGGCCATCAGAACTACTGGCAACGTATATGCCTACGAGGCAGTGGAGAAGCTGAATACCAAGGCCAAGGACTTCCAGGACCTGCTGACCGATGAGCCCTTTTCCTGGCAGGACATCATCACCCTCCAGTATCCCACCAATTTGGACAAATTTAACATCTCCAACTTCTTTCATGTGAAGAACAACATGCAGATGACAGACCCGGATGAAGAAAAGGCCAAACAGGACCCGTCCTACTATCTGAAAAACACAAATGCAGAGATCCAGGAGACCCTGCAGGAGCTCTACAAGGAGTTCAAAGGGGACAAGGTTCTGGGGGTCACCATGAGGGCCCCCAAGAAGAAACTGGAGAAACTGAACGCTGCCCACTACCCTACTGGGAAGGTCAGCGCTTCCTTCTCCTCCACCACCATGGTTCCGGAGACTACGCACGAAGCAGCTGCCATCGATGAAGACGTCTCGCACTACCAGTTTGTGAAGAAGGTCTACGTGCTGCTCCACACCAACAAGGGCGACCTCAGCCTGGAGCTACACTGCGACCTGACGCCAAAGACCTGTGAGAACTTCATTAGGCTCTGCAAGAAGCACTACTACAATGGCACCCTCTTCCACAGGTCCATCAGGAACTTTGTGATCCAAGGCGGCAACCCCACTGGCACTGCCTTGAGTGGAGAGTCATTCTGGGGAAAGCCTTTTGAAGATGAGTTCCAGCTGAACCTCTCGCACATGGGCCGGGGCGTCCTCAGCATGGCCAACTCGGGGCCCAACAGCAACAAGTCTCAGTTCTTCTTCACCTTCCACTCCTGCGCCTACCTGGACAAGTAGCACATCATCTTTGGACGGGTTATCGGGGGCTTCGACACACTGACAGCCATGGAGAACGTGGAGAGTGGCCCCCAAAAGTGACTGCCCTAAGAAAGAGATCCGCACTGAGCCCACAACAGTGTTTGTGGACCCTTATGAGGAGGCTGACGCTCAGATCGCCGAGGAGCGGAAGACGCAGCTGAAAGAGGAGGCCCTGGAGGCCACGGTGAAGATGAGCCAGCCCCAGCTGGGGAGAGCAGGACCCCAAGCGGACCACCAGGGGGTGGGCAGGTACATCAGCCCAGCGGCCATGAACCGGGCAGCAGAGCAAGGGACGTCCACCAGCACAGCCGCCCCTGCAGCCAAGAAGCACAGCCGAGGCTTTGGGGACTTCAGTTTCTGGTAGCTGACCCGGAACTCCTGCATTCTGAAGGCTACTTTCCCGCGGAGACTTAAGAAAGGTTTTGCCTGTTGCCTGGATCCCCTTTGCTAAGAGCTGCTCAGGCCCCCAGAGCCCAGTCTCCCGGTGCAGAGTGCTGGCGTCTCCCCTCGCCAGCGCAGACCCTCACCCAGCTAGGGCGCCGGCCGGTTTTCTCCTCCCCATCCGGTTGACATCTCAGGGCCGGCCTATTTACCAATCAGTTCCCGGGACAGCGGTATCATCTGGGAACTTGTTAGAAATACAGATTCTCAGACCCAGAATTCAGAATCCAAGCTCTCGGGGTGGCTGTAGATTACAAATTCCTTAAAAACTGGGACAGTGTCTTATTCATCCTTGAGTTGCCAATGCATTGCAGAAAACCTACCAATAAATGCTTCTTCGTCAAGAGCCCCCCGGGCTTCCAAGGGCGGTGCAGTTGAGAACTGGGACGAGACCCTTGGTGGGCCAGAACCTGCTTCCACCCCCGCTAGTCCGGCAAGCCAAGACCTTGCTCTCAGCAGGGACTACCGCCCCTCCTGCCACTCCTCCCTTCACGCAAAAAATAAAATAAAATAAAAAACCACACGTGCACATTTAAAATTAACTCTTGATTATTTCGTCCACTTTCTTCTAACGTGTCTATTATTCCTTAATCCTTTCTAGCTGCTTTTGGCCTTTAGGAATGTCAATTAGTTAAATCAGCTGCTTTTAGTACTCCCAAAAATCTTTGATATATTTCCTTGAAGGAAAGAATCATGTTTTATATACCTTTGTGCCCACACAGTTTCTTGTATATAAATGCTCAATAAATCGAAAAATAAACAAAACAAAATCCATTGCTGTCCAGTCAATTCCAACTCATGGCAACAGCTGAATGAATTATGAATGTTTGTAAGGAGAGGTCTCTTGACCGTAAATTCCTTGAAAACTTGAGACAATGTCTTATTTGTCCTCGAATTGCCAATAATTTGCAGAAAACCTATCCATAAATTCTTCTTGGTTAAATTGTAGCTGTTGGGTAAGAAGAGGTTGTCTATTTACTCCTGGCATAGGATCCCGGAGAATAGAAGAAATGCAACAGGAGAAAGTAAAGAGTGCAACGTACAGTGCTAGGCACCTTCAACATTGTTACCTGTTAATCATCACATTTTGTGAACTCGCTGTTATTTCACAGAAGCAAAACCTGAGTTCTGAAATTAAGAACCTTGTCCAAGTTCACACACTTGGTGTCAGAGCCTGACAATTCTTAGGGTGCAATTTGCCACATTACTGTGGGTAGTCCTGTTTCTGCAGAGATTAAGAAGTGAAAGATTCTTTATAAATTCGTTGTCGTAGAGTCGATTCCGACTCATAGCGACCCTATAGTAGCACACAAAAATACACAACTCTCTGGGCTCCCCTCATGCATCAGAGGCACTGTAACTCTGGAGGAAAGAGCTTCACTTCTTCCCTTTCAACCTTAAACTGAGCAGGAACAAAGAATGGAAAAAAAAGCTATCCCTGCAGGTCGTTTTCCGCCAGCGGAACGCAGGTGTTGAGACCGCCGGGCGCGGGGGGGACAAGAGAGGGAGGGACACACGGCCCGGCGGTTGCCTGGTAACGCCCGTCGGAGAAGTACCAACGTAATAAGGTCCCGCAGAAGAGTCACTGGCCGGGAGTGGGACCCGGCAGGCCGTTCTGCCCGTGCCGGCGGCCTGTCCCCGCGCTTTGGCGGGCTAGCGCCGGGGACATGTTGCAGGAGGAGTCGGATCTGTCTCTCATTATTGCTCATATAGTGCAGAAGCTCAAAGGCTCCAGTCTGTACGCTCAGCTGGAGCGGCAGGCCTGGGTAAGTGAGGCAGGCGGGCAGGGAGAGAGCCGGGCGGGCAGGGAGAGAGCCGGGCGGGCAGGGAGAGAGCCGGGCGGGCAGGGAGAGAGCCGGGCGGGCAGGGAGAGAGCCGGGCGGGGCCGCGGGGATGCCGCGTCTCCGACACCCACCGGCCTGAGCAGGAGCCGCGCTGCTTTCTCCAGCTCCGCTGCGGTGCACCGAAAAACCTCCCTTCCAGGTGCAAGCAAGCTGTGCTCGCTCAGCCCCAGGCGTAGGGAACTAGATTTTTTTTAAAGGGTGGGGCGCATCACGCCGTTCCTCAGGCCGGAGACGCGCTGAGGCTGTTCATTGATCTGTTCGCATAGTCGTTGCAGGGTCCAGTTTTTTAAGCTGCTGGACTCAGGGAAGGTGTCTTTGGACCGCGCCTTCCTTCACTTTTTTGGTCCTGTGGGTGGGTGTAGGCGTCCAGGTGCCTTTTTTTTGCTTTCCCGTCAACCTACAATCTTTTTGCAGTGATTCCTCCTTGATCCGCTAACCCAGCATTTATTGAATACCTTCTAACGCGGGGGCACAGGTTAATCAGGATGTCTTTGTCTTTTTTCTGGATGTCATGTAATATAGGGAATCACACACTATGTAGACTTTCGAGCTTGATTTCTGTCACTTAGCACAGTGTTTCAGAGATTCATCCATGTTGGGTATTTCAGTTGTTACTTTTTTTTTTTTTTTATTGTGCTTTAGGTGAAAGTTTACAGCACAAATTAGCTTCTTATTCAAAAATTTGTACACAAATTGTTTTGTAACATTGAATGCAGTCGTCGCGTTGTCAGCACTCTCCTCCTTTCCCTTTCCACCCCAGGTTCCCCATCTCCCAAACCAAATCCACTGCCATCAGTGAATTCTGACTCATAGCAACCAGTAGGGTTTCCAAGGCTGTAATTTTTTTTTTTAATTGTGCTTTAGGTGTACGTTTACAGAGCAAATTAGTTTATCATTAAACAATTAATACATACTGTTTTGTGACATTGGTTGCCAACCCCAGTATGTGTCAACACTCTCCCCTTCTTGACCTTGGGTTCCCATTTCCATTTGTCCAACTTTCTGGTCCCCTCCTGCCTTCTCTTCCTTGCCCCTGGCCTGGTATGCCCCTTTAGTATCGTGTACATGGTTGAGCTATGTGTATTACTGTTTGTTTTATGGGCCTCTCTCAGCTTTGGCTAAAGGGTGAACCTAAGGAGTGACTTCAGTACTGAGTTAAAAGGGTATCTGGGTCTGTACTTACAGGGTGTCTCCAGTCTCTGTCAGAACGGGTATGTCTGGTCTTTTTTTTGTGAGTTAGAATTTTGTTCTACATTTTTCTCCAGCTCTGTCCTGGACCCTCTGTTGTGATCCCTGTCAGAGCAGTTGGTGGTGGTAGCCAGGTGCTATCTAGTTGTGTTTGATTCTTTCTGCTGGAGGCTGTGGTAGTTGTCGTCCATTAGTCCTTTGGAGTAATCTTTTCCTTATGTCTTTGGTTTTCTTCATTCTCCTTTGCTCCAGACTGGGTGGGACCAGCCAAGTATCTTAGATGGCAGCTCACAAGCTTTCACCCAAGTAGGATGTAGAACATTTTCTTTATAAACTATATTATGCCAATTGAGCTAGATGTCCCCCAAGACCTTGGTCCCCAGACTATGCCAATTGAGCTAGATGTCCCCTAAGACAATGGTCCCCAGACCTCAGCCCAGTAGCTTGATCCCTCAGGGAGTTCAGTCATGTCTGTGAAGCTTCTATGACTTCATCTTGGTCAAGTTGTGCTGACCTCCCCAGTATTGTGTACTGTCTTACCCTTCACCAAAGTTGCAACTAATCAATTGTCTAGTTAGTGTTTTTCCCTCCCCACCTTCCTCTCCCTCATAACCGTTAAAGATTGTTTCTTTCTGTCTATAAACCTTTTCATGAGTTTTTATAATACTGGTCTCATGCAGTATTTGTCCTTTATGATTGACTTATTTCACTCAGCATAATGCCCTCCAGATTCATCCATGTTTTGCAGATTCATCATTGTTCTGTATTGTTGCGTAGTATTCCATTGTGTGTATGCACCATAGTTTGTTTATCCATTCATCTGTCGATGGCCACTTAGGTTGTTTCCATCTTTTTGCTGTTGTGAATAATGCTACAGTGAACATGGGTGTGCATGTGTATATTCGTGTGACGACTCTTATTTCTCTAGGGTATATTCCTAGAAGTGGGATTCCTGGACCATATGGTATTTCTATGTCTAGCTTTTTAAGGAAGTGCCATATTGTTTTCCAAAATGGTTGTACCATTCTGCATTCTCACAAGCAGTGCCTAAGTTCTAATCTCCTCACAGCTTCTCCAATATTTCTTTTCTTTTTTGATTCATCCAAGGCTGTAAATCTTTATGGAAGCAGACTGCCAAATCTTTCTTCCACAGAGCTGTTGGTAGTTTTGAACCACCGACCTTCTGGTTAGCAGTCCAGTGCTTTAACCGCTGTGACACCAGGGCTCCTTTCCCTGTGTCCATTCTTCCAGTTTTCCTGTCCCTTCCTGCCTTCTCTTTGCTTTTGGGCTGATGTTCTGTAACTCCTTATTCCTGAGTAGTATTCCATTGTTTGGATGAATCACGATTGGGTTATCCCTTCATTGGTTGATGAGCATTTGCATTGTTTCTGCTTTTAGAGATTATGAGTACAGCTGATATAAACATTCTTGTGTAGGTTTTTATATGGATAATTGTATTCATTTTTCTTGGGTAAATACCTAGGAGGAGTGGAATTGTTGAGTCTAATGGTAAATGTTTGTTTAATTCTGTACACTTCTAAAGTGGCTGTACCATGTTGAATGCCCACCAGCAATTATGAGAATTCCAGTTGCCTTGAGTCCTCATGAGTATTTGATATTGTCAGTTTTTTGTTAATTTTTATTGATTATACTCCTCTTGTAGGAGTGTGGTGATATCTCATTGTAGCTTTAATTGCATTTCCCTAGTAACTATTGATGTTGAACATCTTTTCATGTGCTTACAACTTCTTTAGTGAAGTATTCAGTTCAAATCTTTTGCCCACTGAAAAAAGTTGTATTGTTTGTCTTCTTTTCGGTGAGTTGCACCAACGATATATGGAACAAGTCCTTTGTCAGATATGTTTTGCAAATGTTTTCTTTCAGTCTGTGGCTTATTTTTTCATTTTCTTAACTGAGTTTTTCAAAGAGCAAAAGTTTTAAATTTTGACATAAAATTTAACAATTTATCCTTTTATGATTCATACTTTTTGTGCCCAACCTAAGAATCATTGCCTAACCCAAGGCCTCGAAGAGTTCCTCCAATTTTTTTTGTTCTAAAAGTTTCATAGTTATAGCTTTTACGTTTAAGTCTGTAATCCACTTTGATTTAACTTTTGTATATGGTACAAAGTAAGACTTGTTTTTGTTTTATGCATATGAGTGTTCAGTATTTCCAGTATCAATTTATTGAGAAAAAACAAAACAAAACAAAACAAAACAAAACTATCCTTATTCCCTTAAATTCCTTGGCATCTTTGTTCAAAACCAATTGAATATGTGTATGAGGTAATAAAAATCTCTCTCTCTATGTGTATATGTGTGTCTGTGTGTGTGTGTGTATATATGTATGTATAAAACTGTTTCTTCCTTACTCATTTTCCAGCTTTTGCATGCATTTGAGGAGATTGAAAGCACCATGGCTTGGGTCGGGTGCACCTTAGTCTTCAAGGTGACATCTTGGCTTTTTTTTTTTTTTTTATAACTTTTATTAAGCTTCAAGTGAACGTTTACAAATCCAATCAGTCTGTCACATATAAGTTTACATACATATCACTCCCTACTCCCACTTACTCTCCCCGTCTTGAGTCAGCCCTTTCAGTCTCTCCTTTCTTGACAATTTTGCCGGCTTCCCTCTCTCTCTATCCTCCCATCCCCCCTCCAGACAAGAGTTGCCAACACAATCTCAAGTGTCCACCTGATATAATTAGCTCACTCTTCATCAGCATCTCTCTCCCACCCGCTGACCAGTCCCTTTCATTTCTGATGAGTTGTCTTCGGGGATGGTTCCTGTCCTGTGTCAACTGAAGGTCTGGGGAGCATGGCCGCCGGGATTCCTCCAGTCTCAGTCAGACCATTAAGTTTGGTCTTCTTATGAGAATTTGGGGTCTGCATCCCACTGATCTCCTGCTCCCTCAGGGGTCCTCTGCTGTGCTCCCTGTCAGGGCAGTCATCGATTGTGGCCGGGCACCAACTAGTTCTTCTGGTCTCAGGATGATGTAGGTCTCTGGTTCATGTGGCCCTTTCTGTCTCTTGGGCTCTTAGTTGTCATGTGGGCTTGGTGTTCTTCATTTTCCTTTGCTCCAGGTGGGTTGAGACCAATTGCTGCATCTTAGATGGCTGCTTGTTAGCATTTAAGACCCCAGATGCCACATTTCAAAGTGGGATGCAGAATGATTTCATAATAGAATTATTTTGCCAATTGACTTAGAAGTCCCCGCAAACCATGTTCCCCAGACCCCCGCGCTTGCTCCGCTGACCTTTGAAGCATTCATTTTATCCCGGAAACTTCTTTGCTTTTGGTCCAGTCCAATTGAGCTGACCTTCCATGTATTGAGTGTTGTCTTTCCCTTCACCTAAAGCAGTTCTTATCTACTGATTAATCAATAAAAAAACCCTCTCCCACCCTCCCTCCCTCCCCCCCTCGTAACCACAAAAGTATGTGTTCTTCTCAGGTTTACTATTTCTCAAGATCTTATAATAGTGGTCTTATACAATATTTGTCCTTTTGCCTCTGACTCATTTCGCTCAGCATAATGCCTTCCAGGTTCCTCCATGTTATGAAATGTTTCAGAGATTCGTCACTGTTCTTTATCGATGCGTAGTATTCCATTGTGTGAATATACCACAATTTATTTACCCATTCATCCGTTGATGGACACCTTGGTTGCTTCCAACTTTTTGCTATTGTAAACAGAGCTGCAATAAACATGGGTGTGCATATATCTGTTTGTATGAAGGCTCTTGTATCTCTAGGATATATTCCTAGGAGTGGGATTTCTGGGTTGTATGGTAGTTCTATTTCTAACTGTTTAAGATAACGCCAGATAGATTTCCAAAGTGGTTGTACCATTTTACATTCCCACCAGCAGTGTATGAGAGTTCCAATCTCTCCGCAGCCTCTCCAACATTTATTATTTTGTGTTTTTTGGATTAATGCCAGCCTTGCTGGTGTGAGATGGAATCTCATCGTAGTTTTAATTTGCATTTCTCTAATGGCTAATGATCAAGAGCATTTTCTCATGTATCTGTTGGCTGCCTGAATATCTTCTTTAGAGAAATGTGTGTTCATATCCTTTGCCCATTTCTTGATTGGGTTGTTTGTCTTTTTGTGGTTGAGTTTTGACAGAATCATGTAGATTTTAGAGATCAGGCGTTGGTCGGAGATGTCATAGCTGAAAATTCTTTCCCAATCTGTAGGTGGTCTTTTTACTCTTTTGGTGAAGTCTTTAGATGAGCATAGGTGTTTGATTTTTAGGAGCTCCCAGTTATCAGGTTTCTCTTCATCATTTTTGGTAATGTTTTGTATTCTGTTTATACCTTGTATTAGGGCTCCTAGGGTTGTCCCAATTTTTTCTTCCATGATCTTTATCGTTTTAGTCTTTATGTTTAAGTCTTTGATCCACTTGGAGTTAGTTTTTGTGCATGGTGTGAGGTATGGGTCCTGTTTCATTTTTTTGCAAATGGATATCCAGTTATGCCAGCACCATTTGTTAAAAAGGCTATCTTTTCCCCAGTTAATTGACACTGGTCCTTTGTCAAATATCAGCTGCTCATACATGGATGGATCTATGTCTGGGTTCTCAATTCTGTTCCATTGGTCTATGTGTCTGTTGTTGTACCAATACCAGGCTGTTTTGACTACTGTGGCTGTATAATAGGTTCTGAAGTCGGGTAAGGTGAGGCCTCCCACTTTCTTCTTGTTTTTCAGTAGTGCTTTGCTTATCCGGGGCTTCTTTCCGTTCCATATGAAATTGGTGATTTGTTTCTCTATCCCCTTAAAATATGTCATTGGAATTTGGATCGGAAGTGCGTTAAATGTATAGATGGCTTTTGGTAGAATAGACATTTTTACTATGTTAAGTCTTCCTATCCATGAGCAAGGTATGTTTTTCCACTTAAGTATGTCCTTTTGAATTTCTTGTAGTAGAGCTTTGTAGTTTTCTTTGTATAGGTCTTTTACATCCTTGGTAAGATTTATTCCTAAGTATCTTATCTTCTTGGGGGCTACTGTGAATGGTATTGATTTGGTTATTTCCTCTTCGGTGTTCTTTTTGTTGATGTAGAGGAATCCAAGTGATTTTTGTATGTTTATTTTATAACCTGAGACTCTGCCAAACTCTTCTATTAGTTTCAGAAGTTTTCTGGAGGATTCCTTAGGGTTTTCTGTGTATATAATCATGTCATCTGCAAATAGTGATAACTTTACTTCTTCCTTGCCAATCCGGATACCTTTTATTTCTTTGTCTAGCCTGATTGCCCTGGCTAAGACTTCCAACACGATGTTGAATAAGAGCGGTGATAAAGGGCATCCTTGTCTGGTTCCCGTTCTCAAGGGAAATGCTTTCAGGTTCTCTCCATTTAGAGTGATATTGGCTGTTGGCTTTGCATAGATGCCCTTTATTATGTTGAGGAATTTTCCTTCAATTCCTATTTTGTTAAGAGTTTTTATCATGAATGGGTGTTGGACTTTGTCAAATGCCTTTTCTGCATCAATTGATAAGATCATGTGGTTTTTGTCTTTTGTTTTATTTATGTGATGGATTACATTAATGGTTTTTCTGATATTAAACCAGCCTTGCATACTTGGTATAAATCCCACTTGATCAGGGTGAATTATTTTTTTGATGTGTTGTTGGATTCTATTGGCTAGAATTTTGTTGAGGATTTTTGCATCAATGTTCATGAGGGATATAGGTCTATAATTTTCTTTTTTTGTAATGTCTTTACCTGGTTTTGGTATCAGGGAGATGGTGGCTTCATAGAATGAGTTGGGTAGTATTCCGTCATTTTCTATGCTTTGGAATACCTTTAGTAGTAGTGGTGTTAACTCTTCTCTGAAAGTTTGGTAGAACTCTGCAGTGAAGCCATCCGGGCCAGGGCTTTTTTTTGTTGGGAGTTTTTTGATTACCGTTTCAATCTCTTTTTTTGTTATGGGTCTATTTAGTTGTTCTACTTCTGAATGTGTTAGTTTAGGTAGGTAGTGTTTTTCCAGGAATTCATCCATTTCTTCTAGGTTTTCAAATTTGTTAGAGTACAATTTTTCATAATAATCTGAAATGATTCTTTTAATTTCATTTGGTTCTGTTGTGATGTGGTCCTTCTCATTTCTTATTCGGGTTATTTGTTTCCTTTCCTGTATTTCTTTAGTCAGTCTAGCCAATGGTTTATCAATTTTGTTAATTTTTTCAAAGAACCAGCTTTTGGCTTTGTTAATTCTTTCGATTGTTTTTCTGTTCTCTAATTCATTTAGTTCAGCTCTAATTTTTATTATTTGTTTTCTTCTGGTGCCTGATGGATTCTTTTGTTGCTCACTTTCTATTTGTTCAAGTTGTAGGGACAGTTCTCTGATTTTGGCTCTTTCTTCTTTTTGTATGTGTGCATTTATTGATATAAATTGGCCTCTGAGCACTGCTTTTGCTGTGTCCCAGAGGTTTTGATAGGAAGTATTTTCATTCTCGTTGCTTTCTATGAATTTCCTTATTCCCTCCTTGATGTCTTCTATAACCCAGTCTTTTTTCAGGAGGGTATTGTTCATTTTCCAAGTATTTGATTTCTCTTCCCTCGTTTTTCTGTTATTGATCTCTAGTTTTATTGCCTTGTGGTCTGAGAAGATGCTTTGTAATATTTCGATGTTTTGGACTCTGCAAAGGTTTGTTTTATGACCTAATATGTGGTCTATTCTAGAGAATGTTCCATGTGCGCTGGAAAAAAAAGTATATTTTGCAGCAGTTGGGTGGAGAGTTCTGTATAAGTCAATGAGGTCAAGTTGGTTGATTGTTGTAATTAGATCTTCCGTGTCTCTGTTGAGCTTCTTACTGGATGTCCTGTCCTTCTCCGAAAGTGGTGTGTTGAAGTCTCCTACTATAATTGTGGAGGTATCTATCTCGCTTTTCAGTTCTGTTAAAATTTGATTTATGTATCTTGCAGCCCTGTCATTGAGTGCGTAAATATTTAATATGGTTATGTCTTCCTGATCAATTGTCCCTTTTATCATTATATAGTGTCCTTCTTTATCCTTTGTGGTGGATTTAAGTCTAAAGTCTATTTTGTCAGAAATTAATATTGCTACTCCTCTTCTTTTTTGCTTATTGTTTGCTTGATATACTTTTTTCCATCCTTTGAGTTTTAGTTTGTTTGTGTCTCTAAGTCTAAGGCGTGTCTCTTGTAGGCAGCATATAGATGGATCGTGTTTCTTTATCCAGTCTGTGACTCTCTTGTCTCTTTATTGGTACATTTAGTCCATTTACATTCAGGGTAATTATAGATAAATAAGTTTTTAGTGCTGTCATTTTGATGCCTTTTTATGTGTGTTGTTGACAATTTCATTTTTCCACATACTTTTTTGTGCTGAGGCGTTTTTCTTAGTAAATTGTGAGATCCTCATTTTCATAGTGTTTGACTTTATGTTAGTTGAGTCGTTACGTTTTTCTTGGTTTTTGTCTTGAGTTATAGAGTTGTTATACCTTTTTGTGGTTACCTCATTATATACCCCTATTTTTCTAAGTAAAAACCTAACTTGTATTGTTCTATATCGCCTTGTATCACTCTCCATATGGCAGTTCAATGCCTCCTGTATTTAGTCCCTCTTTTTGATTATTGTGATCTTTTACCTGTTGTCTTCCATGATTCCCTGTTATGTGTATTTTTTTTTTTAATTAATCTTAATTTGTTTGTTTTTGTGATTTCCCTATTTGAGTTGATATCAGGACGTTCTGTTTTGTGACCTTGTGTTGTGCTGATATCTGATATTATTGGTTCTCTGACCAAACAATATCCTTTAGTATTTCTTGTAGCTTTGGTTTGGTTTTTGCAAATTCTCTAAACTTGTGTTTGTCTGTAAATATCTTAATTTCGCCTTCATATTTCAGAGAGAGTTTTGCTGGATATATGATCCTTGGCTGGCAGTTTTTCTCCTTCAGTGTTCTGTATATGTCGTCCCATTCCCTTCTTGCCTGCATGGTTTCTGCTGAGTAGTCAGAACATATTCTTACTGATTCTCCCTTGAAGGAAACCTTTCTTTTCTCCCTGGCTGCTTTTAAAATTTTCTGTTTATCTTTGGTTTTGGTGAGTTTGATGATAATATGTCTTGGTGTTTTTCTTTTTGTATCAATCTTAAATGGGGTTCGATGAGCATCTTGGATAGATATCCTTTCGTCTTTCATGATGTCAGGGAAGTTTTCTGTCAGGAGTTCTTCAACTATTTTCTCTGTGTTTTCTGTCCCCCCTCCCTGTTCTGGGACTCCAATCACCCGCAGGTTATCCTTCTTGATAGAGTCCCACATAATTCTTAGGGTTTCTTCATTTTTTTAAATTCTTTTATCTGATTTTTTTTCAGCTATGTTGGTGTTGATTCCCTGGTCCTCCAGATGTCCCAGTCTGCATTCTAATTGCTCGAGTCTGCTCCTCTGACTTCCTAGTGTGTTGTCTAATTCTGTTATTTTATTGTTAATCTTTTGGATTTCTACATGTTGTCTCTCTATAGATTCTTGCAACTTATTAATTTTTCCAGTATGTTCTTGAATAATCTTTTTGAGTTCTTCAACAGTTTTATCAGTGTGTTCCTTGGCTTTTTCTGCAGATATCCTAATTTCATTTGTGATATCATTAAGCATTCTGTAAATTAGTTTTTTATATTCTGTATCTGATAATTCCAAAATTGTATCTTCATTTGGGAAAGATTTTGATTCTTTTGTTTGGGGGGTTGGAGAAGCTGTCACGGTCTGCTTCTTTAAGTGGTTTGATATGGATTGTTGTCTCCGAGCCATCACTGGGAAACTAGTTTTTCCAGAAAATCCGCTAAAAAAAAACTGCGATGAGATCCCTATCAGAGTTCTCCCTCTGGCTCAGGCTATTCAGATGTTAATGAAGCCACCTGAGGAGGGTGGGGGAGGGAACAGAGAGATAGGAGAGTAGCACCTCAGAATATAGCCAGAGTTGCTTGTCTTCCTTGGAATGACTGTTATATCTGAGATTCCCGCGGGCGCGTCGCCTATGTGTGCTGACTGTGTGGAGATTGCCCCCAGGGGGTCTGGCCCGCTGGAGTCACGGTCAGATCCTCCGCTTCCAGCCCCACGCCCGGCGTCAAGGCTCCCCTACTGGGACGGTGCACTCTCAACTCCAAAATCAGTCGCTGCCTCCCGGGGACTTCTCTTCCCTCCAGCCGCGTGGCCGTGCCGCCCCCTTGAACCAGGTAGGCCCCCTCCCGGGGTTAGTTCAGATGGGTGGAGTAGCTCCCCGTGCTTGTGCCGCGACCGAGTGTCCCGGCTGGAACGCTGTTCTCCCCACTCCAATACCAGTCGCTGCCTCCCGGGGACTTCTCCTACCGGCTGCGTCCCACGCCGCCAGCACGACCCGGCTGGTCCCCTTCCCGGGGTTAGTTCAGGGGGTGGAGCAACTCTCCTTGTTTATGGCGTACCTGCGTGCAGTCCAAATCCCTGCGAGACGGTTCCCCGGCTCGGATGCTGCTCTTTCTGCTCCAAGATCAGTCACTGCCTCCCGGGGACTTCTCCTACCGGCTGCGTCCCACTCCGCCCGTGGAACCGGCTGGTCCCCCTCCCGGGGTTAGTTCAGGGGGGTGGAGCAGGTCTCTGTGCTTGTGCCGTACCTGACTGGTACGCTGGCTCCAGGCTCTGGAAACAATCGCTGCTTCCCCGTATTAGTTCGTTCTCCGTCACTAAATCTGTGTTTGTTATTCAGGGTTCGTAGATTGTTATGTATGTGATCGATTCACTTGTTTTTCCGTGTCTTTGTTGTAAGAGGGATCCGAGGTAACGTCTGCCTAGTCCGCCATCTTGGCTCCGCCTCACATCTTGGCTTTTTAACACTTCGAAGAGTTCTTTTGCAGCAGATTTGCCTAGTGCAGTGCATCACTTGATTTCTTGGCAGCTGCTTTCATGGGTGTTGATTGTGGATTCAAGTAAAATGAAATCTTTGACAATGTCATTCTTTCCTCCCTTTAACATGATGTTGCTTATTGGCCCAGTTGTGAGGATTTTTATTTTCCTTACGTTGAGGTGTAATCCATACTGAAGGCTGCAGTCTTTGATCTTCTTCATTAAGTGCCTCAAGTCCTTTTTACTTTCAGCAAAAATGGTTGTGTCATCTGCGTAATGCAGATTGTTAATGAGTTTTCCTCCAATCCTAATGCTCCATTCTTCATATAGTTCAGCTTCTCGGTTTATTTGCTCAGCATGTAGATTCAATAAGTGGGGTGAAAGGATACAGCCCTGACACACACCTTTCCTGACTTCAAACCACGCAGTATCCGCTTATTCTGTTTGAACAACTGCCTCTTGATTTATGTCCAGGTTCCTCATGAGCACAAATTAAGTGTCCTGGAATTCCCATTCTTCTCAGTGTTATCCATAATTTGTTGTGATCGCCACAGTTGAATGCCTTTGCATAGTCAATAAAACACAGGTAAACATCTTTCTGGTATTCTCTGCTTTCAGCCAGGATCCATTTGACATCAGCAATGATATCCTTGGTTCTACATCCTCATTTGAATCCGACTTGAATTTCTGGCAATTCCCTGTCAGTGTACTGCTGCAGCTGCTTTTGAATGATCTTCAGCAAAATTTTACTTGCATGTTATATTAATGATATTGTTCAATAATTTCCACGTTCTGTTGGATCACCATTCTTTGGAATAGGTACATATGTGGATCTCCTCCGGTCGTTTGACCAAGTGGCTGTCTTCCAACTTTCTTGACATAGGCGAGTGAGCACTCCAGTACTGCATCCATTTGTTGAAACATCTCAATTGTTATTCTCTCAATTCCTGAATAAGGAAGACCAAAGAAGGATTGACGCCTTGGAATTATGGTATTGGTGAAGAATATTGAATATACCATGGACTGCCAAAACAGCAGACAAATCTGTCTTGGAAGAAGTACAGCAGGAATGCTCCTTAGAAGCAAGGATGATGAGACTATTGTTTTGGACATGTTACCAGGAGGAATCAGTCCCTGGAGAAGGACATCATGCTTGGTAAACTAGAGGATCAGCGAAAAAGAGGAAGACCCTCAACGAGATGGATTGACGCAGTGGCTGCAACAATGAACTCAAGCATAACAATGATTATGAGGATGGTGCAGGACCAGGCAATGTTTTGTTCTGTTGTACGTAGGGTTGCTATGAGTCAGCACCTAACAACAATCTAACTATTTCTGCACTTTCATACTGTTCCATTGATCTGTTTGTCTATCATTATGCCATTATTACATTGTCTTAATTTTCTTAACGTCATAGTAAATCTTGAAATCAGCTTAAAATTTTTTATTCCTCTTTTTCAAAATTGTTTTTTGGCTATTTTAGGTTCTTTAGTTTGATGAATAAATTTAGAATCAGTTTGTAAATTACTACAAAGAAGATTGCTGGGATTTGGATATTTGGATTGGGATTATGTTAAATCTGTATATCAATTTGAGAATTGATCTTTTAGTAGTGTTAAAATTTCTGATCCATAGACACCATATATCTCTCCATTTATTTGTGTCTTCTTTATTTTCTGTTGCCAATATTTTGTTGTTTCAGCAAACGAATCTTGCGCACGTTAGCTGGATTTTTCCTTGAGGATTTCATGTTTTTTGGTGGTATTATAAATGGTGATTTTTTTTCCCGTTTCAATTTCCATTTTTTTGTCATTGTTGTTGTTAGGTGCCTTCGAGTCCGTTCTGACTGTAGCAACCCTGTGTACAACACAATGAAACACGGCCCTGTTCTGTGCTACGGTCACAATTTATTGTTAATGCTTGAGCCTGTTGTTGCAACCACTGTGTCAACCCATCTTGTTGAAGGTCTTCCTCTTTTTTGCTGACCCTCTATTCTTCCAAGCGTGAAGTCCTTCTCCAAGGACTGGTCCCTCCTGATAGCATGTCCAAAGTATGTGAGATGAAGTCTCGCCATCATCCTTGCTTTTAATGAGCATTCTGGCTATACTTCTTCCAAGCCAGATTTGTTTGTTCTTCTGGCAGTCCATGATATATTCAATATTCTTTGCCAACACCACGATTCAAAGGCATTAATTCTTCTTCTATCTTCCTTATGTATTGTCCAGCTTTCACGTGCATAAGAGGTGATTGAAAACACCATGGCTTGGGTCAGGGTCATCTTAATCCTTGAAGTGACATCTTTGCTTTTAACACTTCAAAGAGATCTTTTGCAGCAGATTTGCCCAATGAAATGTGTCATTTGATGTCTTGATGGCTGCTTCCATGGGTGTTGATTGTGGATCCAAGTAAAATGAAATCCTTGACAACTTCAGTATTTTCTCCGTTTATCATGATGTTGCTTATTCATCCAGTTGTGAGGATTTTTGTTTTCTTTGTGTTGAGGTTTAATCTATACCGAAGGCTGTGGTCTTTGATTTTCATCAGTAAGTGCTTTAAATTGTCTCCAAGTCCTCTTCATTTTCAGCAAGCAAGGTTGTGTCATTTGCCTATCACAGATTGTTAATGAGTCATTAATATATCAAAATAAAATTGATATTTGTATATTTACAGTGTATCCTGAGATCTTGATAAACTTACTTATTAATTCTATCGTATGTTTTTTTATAGATTACTTAGGATTTTCCAAGTATATGGGTCATATGTCAATAAAGACAGTTTTACTTCTTCCTTTCCAATCTGTATGCCTTTCTTTTTTCTTGCCTTTTTGCACTGGTTAGGACCTCTAGTACAATGTTATATAGATGTTGTTTATCATATAGCTTGATAGTTCATTTTTATTTCCTTGAATAATATTCTGTTGTCCTCTTGAGGAACATTTTGTTTGCTTCCAAGTTTTGGCAGTTATGGTTAAAGATGCTATAAATATTCATGTGCAGGTTTTTGTGTGGACATAAGTTTTTAAGTCATTTGAGTAAATACCGAGGAGTGAGACTGGTGTATCATATGGTAAGCCTATGTTTACCTTTGTAAAAAATTGCCAAACTGTCTTCCAAAGTGGCAGTAGCATTTTGCATTCCCACTAGAAATGAACCAGAGTTCCTGTTGCTCCATATTCTCATAATTTGATGTTGTCAATGTTTAGGATTTTAGTAATTCTAGTAGATGTATTGTTGTTAGGTGACATTGAGGCTATTTCAACTCATAGGGACCCCATGCGACAGAGTAGAACTGCCCTATAGGGTTTTCTTGTATGGAATCTTTATGGGAGCAGAGCCAGGCCTTTTTTCCAGGGAGTCACTAGGTGGGTTTAAACCACCAGCCTTTTGGTTAGCAGCTGAGTGGTTAACTGCTGTGCCACCAGGGCTCCTTAATAGCTGTGTAGTAGTATCTTATTGTTCTTTTAATTTGCAATTCTCTAATGACATGTGATGTTGAGTATCTTAATTTGTTATCTGTTTATCTTTTGTGATGAGGTGTTTGTTTAGATTTTTGCCTGTTTTTTAAATTGATTTGTTCCTTTTCCTGTTGAATTTTAAGAGTTCTTTTTATATTTTGGATACAAATCCTTTATCAATTACTTGTTTTGTAAATATTTTCTCCCAGCTTGTGGCTTGTCTTTTTATTCACTTAACGGTGTCTTTCACAGAGCAGAAGTTTTTTTTTTTTTTTTAGTGGTACCCAACTTATCTATTTATTTATTTACCATGGATTATAGTTTTGGTGTTTTACCTCACAAACTCATTGCTAAATCCAAGGCTACCTAAATTTTCTCCTTTGTCATCTTCTTGAAGTTTTATAGTTTTACATTTACCTTTAGGTCTATGATCCATTGAATTACCTTTGCTCCTTTGTCATATATAATCAAAGTACTTGACTATATTTTTGTGGTTCTCTTTCTGGGCTCTCTATGTGTTCTTTTACCAGTACCACACTACCTTGATCCCTGTAGCTTCGTAGTAAGTCTTAAAGTTGGGTACTGGCTTTGTTCTTCTTTTTCAATATTATTTTTGCAAAATTTTTGGTAACAGATTTAATTTTAATAGATATAGGACTATTCGTAACTTCTTTCTATTGTCAGTTTTGGTAAGTTGTGTTTTCAAGGAATTTATGGATTTCATTTAATGTGTATAGATCATTGACCTAAAGTCGTTTATAATGAACTTTTATTTTTCTAATGTGTGATAAAGTCGTTTCCATTTCTGAGGATGGTAATTGTGTGTGTGTGTTTGAACAATTTTGCTAGGGGTTTATCAACTTTATTAATCTCATCAAAGAGCCAATTTTTGACTTTGCTGGATTTCTCTTAATTTTGGATCATATCTATGATTATTACCTTCCTCAGAATTTATTTGATATTCTTTTTCTAATTTCTTGAGATGGAAGCTTAGATCATGGATTTTTAGTCTTTTCTAAAATATGCATTCAAGACTAAAAAGTTCTCCCTAAACACTGGTTTAGCTGCATCCCATATATTTTAATAAGTTATATTTTCATAATCTTATGTTCAAAATATTTTCTATTATTCATTGTGATTTCTTATATGATCCAAGGGTTACCTTCAAATATATTGCTTAATTCCCAAGCAGTTGAGATTTTCTTTTTATGTTTTTGTTATTGATTTTTAATTTCAGTGTTGTCAGAACGTTCCATGTACACTTATAAACAGTGTGTTTACTGTCACTGTTGTGATGAATTATCTATATATGCCACTTAGTTTGTTAATTGTGTTGTTCAGATCTTCTGCAACCTTATCGAATGCTTGTCTGCTTGTTTTCTTAGCTATTAAAAGAAATATGTTAAAATTTCTCACTTTGTATATTTGTGTATTTCTCCTTTTAATTCTCTAAATTTTGTACTTTACATATTCTAAGGCTGTTTTATTAGTTGTTTACGGATTTACATTGTGGTATCTTCTGTTGCATTACCCCTTAATCATTATGAAATGTTCTTTATCTCTAGTAAGAGTATTGCCTCATCACCTGTTTTGTCTGATGTTAAGATAACTTCATCAGTTGTATTTTGGTTAGTGGTTGAGTGGCATGACTTTTTTTCCCCTTTTTCTTTGCTCCTTTCTGTGACTTTATATTTAAGGCATATCTCTCCAAGCAATATATAGTTGTTTTGTGTTAAATCCGGTGTGACAGCCATAGTCTTTTAATTGTATTAATTAGTCCATTTACATTTAATGAATTCACTGATATATTTGCTTTTATGTCTCTGATCTATTATTTATTTGATGCATCTGCTTTATGCTCTGTTTTCTCATTTTTTTTGCATTCTTTTGGATTGTTCATATATTTTTATTATTATATTTTCCTCTCCATTGACTTGATAGTTATATTGTTTTACTATTCTTTTTGTAGTTACCCTAGAGATTACATGGTATTGTCTTATATAAATTATTACTTTTACTATTTCTTTGTAATGTAATGCTAGAACTTAGAACACTTTATTCACTTACCTTTCTTTCCTTTCATTATTTTTGTCAATTTAAATTTACATATATTTTAAGTCCTATGAAACATTTCTATTCTTGTTTTGTAGAGTCAATATGCAGTAAATATTTATTCATTCTAAACCAAATTTATGTCTTTTTTTGTTTGTCATCATTTCCTCATGTATTTCCATATTTCCTTCTGTGATTATTATTATTTTTTTCTATCATAAGAATTCTTTTTAGTATATCTCTAAATGCAGATTTTCTAGAGCCTTGGTGGCACAGTGATTAAGAGCTTCACTGCTAACCAAAAGGTTGGCAGTTCGAACCCATCTGCTGCTCCTTGGAAACCCTGTAAGGGTTGCTATGAGTTAGAATCAACTTGATGGCAACAGGTTTGGTTTTTGGTTTTAAATGCAGACTTGCTGGTAACAAATTCCTCAGTTTTTGTCAATGAATAGTATATCTTTATTTTTGAAAGTTTTTTTTTTTTTCTGTTTATAGATTTTTAGGTTGGTAGTAATTTTTTTTCCTTTTTTTTAGCATAGTATGATGCTATCCTGTTGTCTTCTGGCTTCTTTGGCTTCTGTTGAAAAGTTAGCCATCAGTCTTTTTTATTGCCCATTGGTTATATGTCCCCTAACCCAAGTCTTGCTGCTTTTAACTTTTTTTTTTTTGTCTTTAGTTTCAGTAGTCTTGGTAAGATGTGCCTTATTGTGTTGTTGTTGTTTGTATTATTATTATTACTTATTTTATTCTGTTTTGGTTTTGGTGGGGCTTCTTTTTTCTGGGGATTGGTATCTTTCATCAGTTTTGGAAAAATGTTGACCATTATCTGTTCAAATATTTTCTTTGCTGCATTTCCCTTACTCTTTTTCTGAGACTCCAGTTTACGTATTAGACCTTTTTCACTGAATTCTACTCACCTCTAATACTCTTTTTCTGTGTTTTCCACTGTTTTTTCTCTGTACTACAATTTGGATATTTTAAAACATCTTTTTCCAATTCACAAATCCTGTTTTATACTGTTTCTTATCTTCTGGTAAATTCATCACATTGCTGTCGAGTTGATTCCGACTCATGGCGACCTTATAGCAGCTGATTGTTTCAAACTTTTTTTTTTTTTTTTTTTTGGCCTGCCTTTTGGTTAGCAGCCAAGCTCTTAACCACTGTGACACCAAGTCTCTGTTAACAACATAAAAAATGGTATATTTTTATTTCTAACATTTTCAACTGGTTCTTTTTTATTGATTACAATTCTCAGTAAAATTGTCCTTTTTTCTTCTGTTTTATCCATTTTTTTTCCCTCTACTTTCTTAAACCTATAACTCATAGTAATAAAAAAAAAAAAATTTAAAGTCCTTGTCGATTAACACCAATATCTGGGTCACACCTGGATCTCTTTATGGTGTTATTTTCTTTTAGCCTTTGTTCATGTGATTTTATTTATTTATTTTTGGTCTGTTGGTGTGCCTACTAAATGTTTATTGAGTGTCAGATATTGTATATAAAAAATTATAGTGCCTCCAATGATATTATCTTACACCATATTGGTTTACCCATCCCTCCATCAAGCAGATAGTCTTGTGACTGGTTGCTTTGATCCAATCAAGAATGTGCTGAATTGAGGCTGGATTTTTTTCCTTTCAGTCTCAATCTTCCTCTGGTTCTTTCCTGGCCCTCCAGGATTTTCAACTAAGAATTCTATAGGGCCTTTTCTCATTGAGTCTCAAGCTCTAGTCTTTGTCTTGTTAAACTGCTGAAAAACAGGTTTTCTGTTTACGTTCTTAGCCTCCTGTCATGTATTGAATTGTGTCCCCCCAAAATAATCTGTCAACTTGGCTAGGTCATGATTCCCTTGTATGATTGTCTACCATTTTATCATCTGATGCAATTTCCCTGTGTGTTGTAAATCCTATCACTATAATGTAATAAGATGGATTAGTGGCAGTTATATTGATAAGATCTACAGGGTTAGATAGTGTCTTAAGCCAATCTCTTTTGCGATATAAAAGAGAGAAGTGAGCAGAGAGACATGGGGACCTCATACCACCAAGAAAGCAGGGCCGGGAGCAGGGTGCGTCCTTTGGACTTGCGGTTCCTGTGCTGAGATGCTCCAAGACCAAGGGAAGACTGATAACAAGGACCTTCCTCCAGAGCCGACAGAGAGAAAGCCTTCCCCTGGAGTAGGCACCCTGAATTCGGACGTCTAGCCTACTGGACTGTGAGAGAATAAACTTCTCTTTGTTAAAACCTTCCACTTGTGATATTTCTGTTATAGCAGCACTAGATGACTAAGACATACCATCTCACAGAGGCCTGGTATTCTAAAATTTCTTGAGGAGAAAACTGGCCATGTTCTTAAGACCTTTAAAGTCTCCACCAAAGCTCTACTTATTTCTCTGCCCACCGTCAGTAGCCTTCCACGAGGCTTTGTACTAGATTTTGTTCTGATTCCCAGCCATGCTCAGAATAGCCTAATAATCCCAGGGAAAAAGTGATTACCAAGAGCAGCTTATCTCTCAAGATTTTTTCCCTTTTTGGATTCTTAGTTTCACTAGTTCTTGTTCCATAAGCAATTCTCTTCTGCCTTCAGATAAATCTTTTTTTTTTTTTTTTTTTGTATTTTACTTAGTTGTTCTAGGCAAGGGTGCTGATCAGCCACTAGCTGCTCACATTTTTTGAGGATTGATCAAGATGATATTCCTAGCACATAGTAAGTACTCAGTAAGTAGAAGCCTGGATGTTCTTTAAAAGTTCAAATAAGATGTTATGCCTTTGTTGAAAACTCTCAATGCTTCTCATTGGCCTTAGAGTCATGTCTAAAATCCTTGATGTGGCTCACAAAGCTTGAATGGTCTGGACTCTTCCCTTTCTTATGTGACTCTCTTGCCTTTCATCCTCTAGTCTTCAGTCATAGTGGCACAGATTATTTTATCTGCCCAGAACACTCTCCCCACTTCAACCCCTGCTTTGCTCAACTAAATTCCCCCCCTTTTTTCCCCCTAGTTATACAGAGTCTCCGTGACCTCATAGCTTAGGTTAACAAAACCAAAACTGTACCCATTGCTGTCGAGTCTATTCCAACTCATAGCGACCCTATAGGACAGAGTAGAACAGCCCCTTAGGGTTTCCAAGGAGCAGCTGGTGGAATCGAACTGCCGACATTTTGGTTAGCAGCCAGCTCTTAACCACTGCACCACCAGAGCTCCATATGACCTGGAACTTTCTTTTCTGTAATATTCATCATACCTGTACTTATTTAGTCAATGTCTTCCTCACTAAAGTATAATCTTCATGAAGGCAGGAAAGGATTATGTCTGTCTTGTTCACTGCTGTATTCCACATCTACTATGATGACTGTCACAAGACAGGTGCTGAACATGTATTCATTAAGTAGAGCAAATCCCCATTCTTTTTTAATGTTCATTCTAATAATATATGTTGAGTACCTACTATGTGCCAAGTATTTTATTGGGTGATAAGAAGAGTACTAGCACCATATAGGATGATAGCTTTGTGGATAAGAATCATCATGAATCCAGTCCCCAAAATGTAGAGACTGACTGAGTCTCCACCTTCTCACTTCTCAATGATTTCTAACACCGGCCACCCATGCGGCAGACTCTTTCTCTTGCCTTAGCCACTTGGAGCTAGGACAGAGCTCACGGGTTAACAGGTTCTTTAATTTGCTGGTACAACTCACAGAACTCATAGAAGATATTATACTTATGACTACCAGTTTTATTATAGTAAGAGGATTTAAATCAAGGATCATCATAAGGAAGAGATGCATGGCTGAGGTCTGAGAAGGTTCCGAATACAGGGCTGCCATGTCTCAGAGAGGGCACATTAACCTCCCTTCACTGACCAGGAAGTTCTCTGAGCCTTAATGTTCCAGAATTTTATTGGCCAGTCCTGCATGATAGGCTAAATCACTCCCCCTGCAGCTAATTGATATTGGCTTCCCTGGTGAGTCTTTTCTGGTCTAGCCAGCCCCCATTCAGCAGCACAGATCCTGAGGTGTGGCCTGCAGATCCCAGACCAAGGCACACCAGTTACTCTGAGAGTCATTTCCCTGGAGCCAAGGACAAAGGTCACTTTACTTAGTATAGAACTAGGTATAGTATAGAACATCATCCTTGTCCTTAAGGAATTCAAAGTCTGCCGTGGGATTCTGCTTTTCTTTGAAAATGTCTTTTGTTTAAATGTTTCTATTTATTCAGACAAGGTCTAGTAAATTAATATCCATTTCCCAATTTATAAAAAATCTTAACGTTTAGAAAATAAGCAATTATGACAAAACCTTTTGTTTTCAAAGCTTTTTGTATGGGCAGTCACCAGGCTATGAATGAGATCCATTTCTGTGTCTTTAAGAATTTGTAGGTAAGTTGGAACAGATGAATATGGTCCTTAGTTAGCCTTCTTTAGTGCAAGAAGGGAGCCCTGGTGCTTCTGTGTGTGCTTGTCTGCTAACTGAAAGGTCGGTGGTTCGACCCCCACCAGGCGCTCCTTGGGAGAAAGATGTGGCAGTGTGCTTCTGTCAAGATTTACAACCTCGGAAACTGTATGGGGGCAGTTCTACTCTGTCGTGTAGGGTCACTATGACTCAGAATTGACTTGACAGCAGTAGGTTTGGATTTTTGGATTTTAGTGTAAGGAAAGGCTGGAAGCCTCTTCAGTGATTTAAAAGTTGCAAGCGAAGGTGATTGTGATGAAGAATTTGTTGTGAGCAGAGTAGGGGTTGCTTCAGTCATCTCAAAGTGAGAGTATATTTACATAACATTAAAGGGCAAGTAGGAGTTGTCTGTAAATTGGATATTTCTAAGGTGGGACTGCCTGTATTTCAAAAATTGCAAACAAAAGATTTAGAGACTTATAATATAACCTCAGTTGGTGATTACTGTCCTGTAGAAATATTTTGATTCCTCCTTATTTTGAACTCTACCTGTATTAATTAAATGTGATCATTCAATTATTTGACAAGTATTTACTGAGCACTTACTATGTGTCAGGCACAATTCTAGGCCTAGGGGATATAACAGTAAACAGTTATGCCCTTATGGAGATACAACAGTATTACAAATAAATAAATACAGGTTTCAAATGTGGGGCCAAATGTGCTTTAAAATTAACACACTTTCAGATTTTAGAAAGGTAATTCATACTACAGCAACAGGTAATTCATGCATGCTGTGCATGTTATTTAAAATCCTCATCAGGGTCTGGCAGCACCTTGTAATTACACACATTAAAACTTCTATAGCAAAATGTTTGAACTTGCATACTAAGTTGATAAAACAAACCCACTGCCACTGAGTTGATTCTTATTTATAGTGACCCCGTAGGACAGAGTAGAACTGCCCCGTGGGGGTTTCCAAGGCTATGAATCTTTACAGAAGCAGACTGCCTCTTTGTTCTCCCCCAGAGAGGCTGGTGGGTTTGAACTGCTGACCTTTTTGGTTAGCAGCCAAGCACTTTAACCACTGCGCCACCAGGGGTCAGTGTGATAAATAAGGACTATAAATAGTTTCATGTAAATTCATGTTAGATCCAGTTTTGCCACTAAATGAGTTCAAGTCTGGGCAAATTTTGCCACCAATTAAGTTATGAAAAGACTGTTGGTTTTCAAAGTTCTTCAGATTTCAGAATTTCTAATAAAAGGTGATGGATCAGTACATAATAAAAGATAGTTAATTGAAGTAATAAAGAGTAGGGTAAGATAATGGAAAGATAAAGCAGGACAATGGGATAATTACGCACGAAACCCAAAAACATGCATTTGCCAGGTTCTTAAACTTAAGACATATAAAATATAATATTATAGATTTATAATTTAAAAAATATAGATTTTTCAAAAGCAGTACAATCTCGGGCTTGAAAAAATATGTGATTCCAATTTTACCTTAGTTCATATTTCTATGCACAGGCATTAAATAGCTATCCATACATCACTGCCATCATGTTGATTCTGACTCATAGCGACTCAATAGGACAGAGTAGAACTGCCCCACAGGGTTTTCAAGGCTGTGAATCCGTTATGAAAGCAGCAGAGAGGCTGATGGATTCGAACTATTGACCTTTTGGTTAGTAATCAGGTAACTCTTAAAAGGCAACTTATCAATCAGCTTTCATAAGACGCTTTTGAACAACTGGTTGTTTATTTGTGATATGCCTTTTAAAAATTTAATGAGGAGGGGATTTTCTTGCTACTGGCACCTTCTGTACTGCCTCCATTTTGTCTGAGTATACTCAAAAAGTGCCAGTGTCATACTGGCCCAACTTAATTAGAAAAATAAAATCACAGAATATTCCAAAGTGGTTTTTCATTGTTTTCAGGATTTTTTTCTCCTGGACTAGCTCTTGTCTTTTAGCAAGTATAATTAAACATTGACTGTATTTAATGTATCCTGTTATTTACTAAAGTTTAATTATTTAAAGACTGCAACAATGTGGAATTTTGTGTTCTATAAAAAGAGGTCATGCTTTTGTTTTGTTTTTTTTTCTGAGTTGTTGCGAAGTCAGCCTGCATCTTAAAATTGAATTTGTTCATTCATCCTCTAGACACTGGGGTGATGGCCTAATTGAAAATTTGATGTCTAACACCAGATTCGCATCATTATTTTGTTTTATCATGCATTATTTGTATTTAAAATGGATGGCGTGTAAAACCTCAAATGTTATTTCCATTCCATTAACTGTTTAATAAATCTCGTTGCTCAGATTTTTATTACAAATAATAGTTGTGAAAGGAAGCAACCTGAAACAAAGTAAGTTTGGATAAAGGAGGAAAAACAATAACTAATAAGTTGTTGCCAGAAGCCTAGAACCCCAGAGGATCTCAAAGCTAGCGTCCCTTACTAAAAAGGAATGAAATTATGTATCAAGTATTGTCTGTTTTGTATTCATTATTATCAGAAACATGTACCATATGTAGAGAATTTTAGAGATTATAGAAAGGAGAGAAGAAATGGGCATTCATTTAGTATTTTTTTTTAAGGGAAATAAAAATCAATTAGCTATATTTTCTGTAAGGCATGGGTAGAGGACATACATTGATATCGGAAGCCCTGTGCCCCGGCTCTCACGGCAGCCACGTATGTTAACAGTAGTACTCCTCCGTAGGATTTTCCTGGCTGTAATCTTTATGGAAGATTACAGGGCTTTCTTCTGTGGCACCAACAGGTGAGTTTGAACCACCAAACTTTAGGTTAGTAACCTAGTCACAAACCATTTGTGCCACCCACATGCGGTCATCACGAGATGCAATCTACTCAGTGGCTCAATGGCAATACTTTTTTTTTTTTTTAATTTGGTGCCATGATTAGAGCTTTCTTGATTTTACATCTGTCCTGGGGGAGATTTCTTACAAAGCCAGATTGGACTTCTACAACTGATATATGACATAATAATTCAGGGGCTCTGATTGTGTTTGAGGTGGACCAGGGAGTGGCGTTATCCTTCCCCATATCCGTCTTAACTACTGTTGTGTCCCTTAATCCTGGAAAGTAAAACAGTGTGAAATGAATGATAGTGTATGGGATTTCAATATAAGTAAGCCCTTGTTTCCATAGAGTTTAGGTAATTGAAGGATAACTATTAAAATGTGAGTGTGCTATGTGTAAGTAAGCATATATCTTCATGTTTTATTTCATCACTGAGTTTGTTAGAGAAGGTCACATAGGGTTCTTCAATTAGGTAAGGCCAAGATGAAACGAGAGGAAGAGTGGTTACTAAATGTGAACTGAAGACTGTTTCAGGCATGGAGTATATTATGAAAGGAGGTTAAGAAGTACAAATATACAGTAAGGGGGATAAGACAGCCAGGGCTGGCAGAGAAGTGGGTCAGCTTGGGGACATCAGCAAAAGAAGCCAGTGAGGGATCCAGCCTCAGGTGAGAGAAACCAGAGCAGGCCTGGAATCATACGACACAGATTGAGTATAAGGCATGGTCAGCTTGCCCAGAGCCAAAACTTCCAATATGAAATTAAAACTTATTTCTGGCTACAGTGAGTGTCTACTAGGATTATAGAAACCGGTCGGGTCCACAGTTATAGAACGATCCAAAAGTATTAGGAAGAAATTCGGATACCCAATTCACATGTTTTAAATTGAGCCTCTCCTGTGGTGGTGATGGGGTCTTAAGAGAAATTAGACAAGGTCTAAAACAATTAAGCTAATGATGAAGATATTTAGGGATTGACGTGGGAGAGGACAGTACATCTTTTTTTATTACACTTTGCTCTTCGTTTTTATCTTTCAGTACACTCTAAAAAAAAAAAAAATATGGGAGGACTGTGTCTTATTTTTCTTTCTATACCAAGCATTTGGCACACAGAAAGTGTTCAATTAATGATTGAAAGAATAATGCAAATGATAGGGTATGAATATGCTAAGACAAAACAGCTGGGCATTGAAGAAGACATGAATGACACTCAAGGTGAGAAGCTGGGAGTGAATTCCCTATGTAGGAACAGTGAGAAGGCTAGGGAGAGGGTTTCCGTTGTAGAGCATGTCTAGAAATAAGGTTATATAGGTTGGGTGGGACTAGATTTTAGAGGGTTGTTAATGCCAAGATGAGTTTGCCTCGATGCTACAGGCAGTGATGGGGGTCATTGAGGTATTTTGAGGAGGGAGAAGCATGAAGTTAGTTCTTAGGAACATTCACCTAGCACAAGCAGGACAGATAGTAATAGAAGACATTGCTCCAACTTCGTATCCCACTTTCTTTCTGCGTTCTGCTCGATCTTTTGTATTCTGCACACTCACAGTGTACAAGAACGTTTCCATGCCTCTGCGCATCTCTCTATTTGGCCTATAAATCTTTGCTCCCCTTCCCCAGTTTCCTCAATTACAATGAATTTTTTTTCCTTTTTCTACAGATGAAACCTCTTTCGCAATGTATTTTCTTTCTTATAGTGGAGTTATTTTGTTTTATGTGACCATCTTCCTGACTAGATTAAAAAATCTCAGATCAAGGACAATGTCTTATTTTTGGTGTTTTCCAAGGTTTTGTAGGTTTTAGGTTTAAGAAACCTATGTTAGTGCAGTGGTTCTCAAAGTATGACCTGTAGACTACATGGTGGTCCCTAAGACCCTTTCAGGTCAAAACTATTTCATAATAATAATGAGACCTTTTATTTTATTTTTGTTTTGCCTTATTCACTATGCTGACATTTGCACTGATGGTGCAAAAGCAATGGTGATGGATTTAACTGCTGGTATCGTAGCACAAAGAATTGGTACCAAGGAGTTGGTACCAAGCTGCACAAGTAGTCATTGTATTCTTTACCACCACACATTTCACAATAAAGGAAAAAAAAAAAAAAGCTAGTTTCACTTGAGGGTCCTTGATGAAGCAGAAAACATTAATTTTATTAAATCTTATCTCTTGAATGCACATCTTTTTAATACTCTGATAAAATAGAGACTACACATAAGGCACTTCCGCTATGTGCTGAAATAAGGTGGTTATCTAGAGGAAAAGACTGGCGCCATTATTTGAGTTGCAAGCCAAACTAACTGTTCCCCCCTCCCCTTTGTTTTTCATGAAACACCTTTCTTAGTTCAACAGCGACGGTGACAAAAAAACTGTTACTCATAATGAATATTTGGCAGATATTTTCTTGATAATGAGGGCTATGAGCCTATCATTTCAAGGAGAACGATTATGTGTCGCCAGTGATAAAACTCAAGCCTTAAGTAAAAATTAGATTTTGGAAAACTTGTATCTGCTACTGTGAACCTCATGGCTTCCCATTACTTAAAGACTTCTATGATGATATTAACAAATGTGATTTTTTAATATTGTTTACGGAAATGTGTCAGTTGCAGAATGACCACATACTGATAGAATTGCAAAATCATGTATAGGTAAAAGTCTGATTATAAGTTCTGTGCAGATCAATGGATGTTTATGTAACAGTATGGAAAGTTTATTGATGTTCACATTCTACGTTGTTCTAATCTTTAAGAAACTATTACTTGTCAAAGTTTAGTGTAGTATCAAAGGAAAATATCCACAGTTATATGAAAAGGATATTAAAATACTCCTCCTTTTTCTAGTTACATATCTGTGTGAGGCTGGATTTTTCATATACCTCAACCAAAACAGCATAGTGCCAAAAATTGAATACCACAGCGGATTTGAGAATCCAGCTGTCTTCTATTAGGCCAGATACCAAAGAGATTTTAAAAAAGGCAAAAAAAAAAAAAAAAAAAAAAAAATGCCTCTCACTAATTTTTGGCTTTGAAACTATAGTAATTTTAAGTAAAAATATTTAGATTAATATTTGATGGATTTATTATAGTCATTTTAAAATGAATTAATACATATTTTAAATCACTTCTACTTTAATTTCTAATAGTGGAAATATCAAAACAATCCACATAGACAAAAGCTCTGGGGTCTTCAGTATTTTTTAAGAGTGTAGAGGGTCCTGAGATGGAAGAGTTTGAGAAACACTGGTTTAGTGGAATAAGTGAAGTAGAGATGTTAGTTAGGAAGCTACTATTGTAGAGGACAAGTAGGATTGGACCTTGTTCAGAGAAGAGTGACCAGGATGGTAAGAAGAATCTGTCATATGAGAACTTGAAGAATCTGGAAATGTGTGATTTTTGGAAGTTTCAGGGAAGACGCAATAGCTATCTTTGAATATTTGAAGATCTCTGATAGAAAAGGGACTATGTTTATTTTCTCTGACCCCAGGGTGGGGGTGGAGGAGTGGTGGTGTTAGATATTAAGGGGAATCAGCTTTAGCTCATAATAAGGAAGAACTTTCTGACAGAATACTATAGTTCAAAGATGGAATTGGCTTGGGTAGGGACGTAGATGTAGGGATGTAGAGGGCTTCTTTGTTTTTTTGAACATTTTATTGTTTAGATGAAAGTTTACAGAGCAAATTAATTCCCATTCAACAGTTTATACACAGCTTGCTTTATGACATTGGTTGCAAACCCCTGAATGTGGCAGCACTTTCCCCCCCTTCCTCCCGGGTTCCCCATGGCCATTCACCCAGTTTTCCTGTCCCCTCCCCCGGTCCTTCTGAACTTCACTTTTGGGAAAATGCTGCCCTTTAGGTTTTACATAGTTGATTGTTCTGAGGTGTACATTCCTCACAGGTGTTGTCATTCATTTTATAGGCCTGTATGGTGGTGTAGTGGTTAAGTGCTATGGCTGCTAACCAAAAGGTCAGCAGTTCGAATCTGCCAGGTGCTCCTTGGAAATTCTACGGGCAGTTTGACTCTGTCCTATAGGATCACTGTGACTCGGAATTGACTCGACAGCAGTGGATTTTTTTTTGGTTTGGTCTGTTGTTTGGCTGTAATGTGATCTCCTGGAGTGATTTCAGTTCCAAGTTTGAAGGGTGTCTAAGGACCATGGTCTCTGGGGGTCCACCAGTCTCTCAGACTAGTAAGTCTGGTCTTATTTATGAGTTTGAATTTTGTTCTACATTTCTGTCCCACTCTTTCCATGACCTACTACTGTAATCCTGGTCAGAGTGATTGGTAGTGGTAGCTGGGCACCATCTAGTTCTTCTGGTCCCAGGCTAGTAAAAATGGTGGTTCATGTGGTCCATTAGTATTTTGGAATAATTATTTCCTTGAGTCTTTGGTTTTCTTCATTCTCCTTTGCTCCAGATGGGAAGAGATCGATTATTGTATATTAGATGGCCACTCACAAGCTTTTAAGACTCCAGTTGCTACTCACCAAGGTAGGGTGTAGAACATTGTCAAAGTGGATTATGATATGCTCTTGACCTAGGTGTTCCCTGTGGCTATGGTCCCTAGCCCCTTGTCTCAGTCCCAGGAGGTATATGGTTATGGCTAAGAAGTTTTCATGACTGTGTCCCCTGTGCACACTATTGCATACATGGATATATTTGCAGCATGTACACAGATATATGTACATGGGTGTACTTCTGTACTCCCATCCCTGTTTGGTTTACGTATCTACCTATGTATCCATTTTTTATATTATTGTTTATTATTACTGTTGTTGCAGGATTGTAAGTATATTAGTATTTACTGTTGTTACCTTTTATTCTCGTGTACCTTTCAATGTCTTCGTTTACCTTGATTATGTTGTGCTGACTTCCCCCATATTGTGTTATCTCTGGTGGCACAGTGGTTAAGAGCTACAGCTGCTAACCTAAAGTTCAGCAGTTCAAATCCACCAGCCACTTCATGGAAACCCTTTGGGGTAGTTCTGCTCCATCCTATGGGATCACTAGGAGTTGGAATTGATTGGACAGCAACGGGTTTGGTATTTTTGGTTTTCACCAAAGTTAGTACGTGTAGTTTGAGTCCTGATTTCCTCCCTGCTCTGTGTACACCAGGATCCTTAAAACTCTTATCTTCCTTCCTGTACTTTCCCCCCTTAGCTCCAGTTCATGGCCCACTTACCTTGTTTTGCTAAGGGTATGTCTTCGCAGTCTCCGTCTTCTACTGGGAGTTCCATGATGTTGTATTCCTATGCTCCTCACTCAGGGTCATTGCTTGGTTTGCCTCAAAATGGCCCTGCTGTATCAGACTGGCTAGCAGGGTACCTCCATTCTGTATCTTTCCCCATTTGCTGCTGTTGTTCAGTTTCTTCTTCCATTCGGTGTTTGATCTAATTCTATATCCTTTCATTTGATTCTTAGGGTTCCAGCATTGTCATTTGTATCTGTTATTCTTAGTTTCTCAGATTTTTGCTGTGAGGGACAGGGTGGTGCATCTGACTAGGCCACATTCTTGAATCCTTCAGTAGAGGGTTCCTAAACCAGATAGCCATCTTAGGGTTTTTAAACTAGAAAGCTAGCTTAGAGTTTTTTTCTTTTTTAAATCTGGAAAACCAGTTGGAGAGGGCTTTTGTAGAATAGAGTCAGGCATTAAATAGTTAGTTCACGTATAAGAACTCTATATAGAGGTCCCTTCTAGCCCTGAAATTCTGTGATTCTTCAGGCACACAACGATAGAAGTCCAGGATTAGTATGGTGGCATAGTGAGAAATAGCATGGGGTCTTAGTTATCTAGTGCTGCTGAAGCAGAAATACCACAAGTCCATGGGTTGAATCGAAGTGTATTCTCTCACAGCCTAGTAGGCTACAAGTCCGAATTCAGGGCATCAGCTCCAGGGGAAGGCTTTCTTTGTCAGCTCTGGAGGAAGATCCTTGTCATCAGTCTTCCTCTGGACTCGGAGCTTCTCAGCACAGGAACCCCGGGTCCAAAGGACGTGCCCTGCTTCCGAGGCTGATCGTACACTTGTAGTGTAGCTCAACATATTTCTCTAGCCTCTGTATTTTCTTATAAATTGATGGCTGGATTCAGAGACTTGGTCAGACTCAGGTGTCATCACTTTGGCACGGCTCTAGGCAGTGGAATGTTCTTTCATTGAGAAGCATATAATGTCTGGCTGTCTCTTAAAAGAAGTACATAATGTCTGGTTGTCTCTTTTGCAGTGTTAATAGCTGTTTCTGCTCAATGCCTAGAACTAATAATTCTTTGGGGATTGCAAAATGATGATATAGGAGTCAGGATAAATGCCTTTCCCTGTTATTTACCAGTTTTCAAGGTGATGAGTTGGTTCCCTATCATCCTCCAAATGTGAACAAAATTACTTTGTTTTTTGAAATATCCTTATGAATTCAGGGATTTATACATATCTGATGGGCATCAATCCATTGCAGTAATTATCTTTACTAAAACTCAGATTGTCCTGTCTTTGATCATTAGATGGAGCCCTGTGGCACAGTGGTTAAAGTGCCCTGGCTGCCAACTGAAGGGCGGGGATTTGAATCCACCAGCTACTCTGCAAGAGAAAGATGTGACAATCTGATTCCATAAAGATTTAAAACCTTGGCAACCCTATAGGGCAGTTCTACTCTGTCCTGTAGGGTTGCTATGAGCTGGAATGGACTCGACGGCAATGAGTTTGATTTTTTTTGGGTGGATCCTAAGTCCTTTTCATATGACTCTAGTCACCTTTGATAGCTTCCTTGATATGGGGTGTGACAGAATATTCTAGGCTTTTCCTGTATATTCCTTGTCACAGGTTTGAAATTGGCCAATTCGTTTTAGGTTGAGCTCCCTAAAAACAGAGTCTGAGATGGACGTTCTTGTGCAAGTGCTTTATTGGGGGAGATCTCACAGTGAAACCTTTAGGGGACTGAGGGAAGGCAGGAGAGGGCATGGGAAGAAACTAGGTAAAGATGAGGTACAGTTGAAGTCTAGCTCTAGAATCAGTTTGAGTCCATAGGGTGTTCTGGGTCATGAATAGCATGGAGTTGTCCCTCTTCGAGGCCCTTTGTACCTTGGTTTAGTCAGTCATTGATCGAGGGCCGTTCTCCAGGGGGACATAATTTCCTGAGGCATTTCTGAGTGAACCAGCTCACATCTGTGTGAGCAATTCTTAGCAAAAGGGTGCAGTAGTGAGCTGCTAGCAGATGACACCATAGCAGTTGAGATTTGGTGCACTGGTGCACCAAAATGCATCTGAGTGGGGCACTGTTAGGGATAGAATTGTGTCCCCCAAAAGTGTGTATCAACGTGGCTAGGCCATGATTCCCAGTATTATACAGTTGTCCACTATTTTGTGATCTAATGTGATTATCCTACGTGTTGTAAATCCTAACTGCTATGATGTTATTGAGGGAGGATTAGAAGCAGTTACATTAATAAGGCAGGACTCAGTCTACAGGATTAGATTTTATCTTGAGTCAGTCTCTTTTGAGATATAAAAGGGAGAAGTGAGCAGAGAGACAGGGGACCTCGTACCACAAAGAAAGAAGTGCTGGGAATGAGCACGTCCTTTGTACCTGGTATCCTTGCTCTGAGAAGCTTCTAGACCAAGAGAAGATTGATGACAGGGACCTTCCCCCAGAGCTGACAGAGAGAGAAAGTCTTCTCTGGAGCCGGCACTCTGAATTTGAATTTCTGGCCTCCTAAACTGTGAGAGAATAAATTTTTCTTTGTTAAGCCATCCACTTGTCGTATTTCTGCTATAGCAGCACTAGATGACTAAGACAGGCACCATCAGCTTCTACTATACAACCACAGTCTGGGAACTCAGGATGTTTATTGCTAGTAGGTTAGTCATTGTTTCTGGGTGTTTTTAGTGGATGGATCTAGGGAAAATGGTGTGTGTATATTCATGGATGTGTGTGTATATGTATATAAATGTATATGAATATATGTGTATATACCTATGTGTGTGTGAATGTGTATATATACACGTCTTATAAATTTAAACTGATACTATTCAAATTCAGGACCTCAAGGTGGTTATTTAACTTCTTCAAACCGTATCTTCCTCAAAGAATCTTGATTCTCAAGGACGTAGGGAATAATAGAATCAGAATATCCAATAATTACTCATTTGTCTTATTCTACATTATATACACAACAGTCTCAGATTAACTACCATCACTAATAAGGCTACTGAAAACAGTTAAAACATTCTTTGGAATTAAAACACCTTTCTTCCCATTCTCCTATTGTTTTAATAATTGAACAATATCTACATTGACAGAGCATATAATTATTATGTACTCTTCTTTTAACCTTCATTTAGTTTTAGTTCTACATGTAATCATATATTTAATGCTTATGTTGATGACTCTTTAGTCTTTATGTTGATAACTCTCTCAAACATAGTACTAGCCATTTTGGTTATCTGAAACTTATGTTCTAGTAGATTTCACAGGAAGGATTCACACAAACAATACTGATGAGTTTCTTGCATGTTGGCGACAGTTTACTTATGTCCTTTGTTTGCCTGTGTCAGTTTTGATAGATAGGAAAAACTTGACCAGTGTTTCTTTGCCAAATATCTTAAATATGTTACTATCTTTTAGCCAGGCTTAAAATTCTATAAAAATCTAGTTTTCTTTCAGTGGTTAAGAGCTTAGGCTGCTAACCCAAAGGTTAGCAATTTGAATCCAGCAGCTGCTCCTTGGAAACCCTATGGGGCAGTTCTACTCTGTCCTATAGGGTCACTATGAGTAGGAATCGACTTGACAGCAGTTTTTTTTTTTTTTTTAATAAGTCGCTTGCTGTTACTGCCTCAGTTTCCAAAGGATCTTTTTCTTTAAAGCCAAGTACGGTATTAAGTAGAACAAGTCTTGGTGTTAATTGTTCTATGTTGACAATCTCAGTTTGTTGTATGTGCTTTCAAAATGTAATTTCAAATCTTTTTTTTTTTTTTAATTTCAGGAAAGTTTTTTTCAATTATAGTTTTTAGCATTAGTTCTGTTCATTTGTCTTGGCTTTCTTCTAGAGGAATTTGTATTATCTATATGTTGGATTTTCTTTTCCTATCTTCAATATGTCACCTTGAAGACTAAGGTGTGCCTGACCCAAGCCATGGTGTTTTCAGTAGCCTCATATGCACTTGAAAGCTGGACCATGAATAAGGAAGACCGAAGAAGAATTGATGCCTTTGAATTGTGGTGTTGGAGGAAGAATATTGAATATACCATGGACTGTCAGAAGAACAAACAAATCTGTCTTGGAAGAAGTACAACCAGAATGTTCCTTAGAAACAAGGCTGGTGAGACTATGTCTCACATACTTTGGATGTATTATCAGGACAGATCAGTCACCGAGAAGGACATCATGCTTGGTAAAGTAGAGGGTCAGCGAAAAACAGGAAAGCCCTCAACAAGATGGACTGACATAGTAGCTGCAACAAGGGGCTCAAGCATAACAGTGATTGTGAGGATGGCGTGGAACCGGGCAGTGTTTCAGTCTGTCACACATAGGGTCACTATGAGTCAGAACTGATTTGATGGCACCTAACAACAACAACAACATCTTCAATATTTGTCACTTTCTGGTTCTTAAAATCTCTTTCTTCATTTCTTTTTGATTTTTAACTTTTTTCTTTTTGTCTATTTCTTTTAAGATAGTATCTGTTGTATTTATTTACTCTTACGTTTTCTCTAATCTTAATTTCTGAAATGATTATTTTTTCTTAATTCTCTCCTGTGTTGTTCTACCTGATTTCTGAAATTTTCTGATTTAAATTGTATTAGGTTTTCTTAATGTCTTTTAGCTTATTAAAAAAAAAGTATTGTGGTAAAATACATATAACAGATTTACCAATTTAACCATATATTTATTGATAGTAATTGCATTCCAGTGTTGTCATTACCACTATCTATTTCCAAAGCTTGTTCATCATCCCAAACAGAAACTGTATACCCATTAGGCAATAGCTTCCCAACCCCCCATTCCCTAAACCCGTGGTAAACTTTAATCAACTACCTGTTTCTATGTATTTTCCTAGTCTATATCTTTCATGTAAGTAAAATTATACAATATTTATCTTTTTGTGTCAGCTTATTTCACTTAGCATAATGTTTTTAAGTTTCATCCATGTTGTAGCATGTATCAGAACTTCATTCCTTTGTGTGGCTGATTAATATACGTGTATGTATGTATGTATATGGAAACCCTGGTACCATAGTAGTTATAAGCTACAGCTGCTAACCAAAAGGTCAGCAGTTTGAATCCACCAGGCACTCCTTGGAAACCATATGGGGCAGTTCTACTCTGTCCTATAGGGTCGCTATGAGTCGAAATCGACTTGATGGCAACTAGTTCGGTTTTTTTTTTTAGTGTATGTATATATGTATGTATGTATGTATGTATGTATGTCTATGTACTGTATTTAGTTATCAGTTCATCTCTTGAGGGACCCTTGGGCTTTTGGCTTATTTTGAAATTATTGGGGCAGGCCAAGATGCTGGAGTAGTCAGACACATCCAGTGATCCCTCTTACTGCAAAGACCTGAAAAAACAAGTGAAACGATTCTATATATGACAAGCTAGGAGCCCTGAACATCAAAGGCAAAGTTAGGAAATTGGTCTGAACGGCAGGGGGCGGGAGAGACAGTTCAGAAGTAGCAAGGAGGTGCCGGACCTGACTCGGCAGGATCTAGCACCCCTTAGGCACCATCCCCTGGAGCAACCATGGTGGGGATGGTGGTAGCATTTGGGACTCAGTTTCCTCAGGGAGAAACAGTGAGCCCCACAGTCTACTCGCAGGGTTCTCAGCAAAAGCTAAGTACTTGTGTTTATTTTGCCATGCCTCCAGCCCCCAAGCCGGCTTCAGTGGCTATCAGTTTCCCTGGGCCTGAGATAGGTCCTTCTGCGCAGCCTAAGCCATTCTCCCGGCCTTGGAGAAGGAATAAATTCACAATTAGGGGAAAATATAATCTGCCGGCTCCACTAAGCTGGGGAGCTCAGTACAGAAGTGGCTCCTGTCCAGGCACAAATGGTCTGTGGACTTTGAATCCTTTCACCCCTGCATGGACCTATGTGGGCCCGTTTCAGAAGATTAGACCCCTGTTACTGCAATGGTGTATGTGCTTGAGATCTGACTTCAACTATTTCAGCTGTGTGGTGGAGAGGTGGGTTTTTGATGTTTGACACCACTGTGCCTATTAAAGAGTCCTCACCTACCCACATCAGGGGCCTGAGGATTGGTGGCTCCACCCATATCACCTAGCCACCTGCAACAGGGGTCCAAGGATAAGTCCTTACAACCCAAAGCACTGGGTGCCCGTTTTCCAGCTGCAGAACCCACCCACTTCTGCACTCTAGGGAACAGGCACATGCTTTCCTCACAGACATTTGGGGGATGGTTGTCAGCCCTCTGCCTTTTTCAGAGCATGACCCCTTGCTGCAACAAGATACCTGTGCCTACATCAGTCATCCCTGCCCCTCTGAGACTGTTGGACAGAGCCTGTACCACATACTTGATGACCAATTACCTGGACACCTGAGCTGAATCCATACAAGAAAAGTGAATGGACTGCTATGCTCATATACCTGGTAACAGCTCTAGCCATCTGGTGACAGGATGTTAGAGCTTCAAAGGCTCAAATAATCAAGCTAGCTCACTCAAGCAGCTTATGTGGGGATATCAAAACAAAGCAAAAAGCTAGGACACAGTAAGCAAACATAAAAAATAAATTAATACAAGAACTTATAAATGGCTTGGAGACAACCAAAACCCAAACCTAACCCACTGCCCTCGAGTCGATTCCGACTCATAGCGACAACAGTCCATATCAAATCACATAAAGAAGCAGACCATGATTGCTTCAACAAACTCTCAAAACAAAGAATCAGGGAATCTTCCAGATGAAGATGTCTTCCTGGAATTACCGGGTGTAGAATACAAAAGATTAATACACAGAACTCTTCAAGACATCAGGAACAAGATCAGGCAAAATTCAGAACAAGCCAAGGAACACAGATAAAGCAATTGAAGAAATTAAAAAGGTTATTCAAGAACATAATGAAAAATTTAATAAGCTACAAGAATCCACAGAAAGACAGCAACCAGAAATTCAGAAGATTAACAATAAAATTACAGAATTATACAACTCAGTAGAAAGTCAGAGGAGCAAAATCGAGGAAATGGAAAGCAGAATTGATGAGATTGAAGGTGAAACACTTGGCACCAATATATTTGAAGAAAAATCAGATAAAAGAATTAAAAAAAATGAAGAAATCCTAAAAATCATGTGGGACTCTATAAAGAGAAATAACCTACAAGTGATTGGAGTACCAGAATAGAGAGTAATAATAGAGAATACAGAGAGAATTGTTGAACATTTATTGGCAGAAAACTTCCCTGCTGTCGTGAAAGATGAGAAGATACCTATCCGAGATGCTCATCAAACCCTACATAAGGTAGATCTCAAAAGAAAGCCACCAAGACATGTTATAATCAAACTTGCCAAAACCAAAGATAAAGAGAGAATTTTAAGAGCAGCTAGGGATAAATGAAAAGTCACCTACAAAGGAGAGTCAGTAAGAATAAGCTTGGACTACATGGCAGAAACCATGCAGGCAAGAAGGCAATGTGATGACTTATATAAAGCACTGAAGGAAAAAAATTGCCGGCCAAGGATCATATATCCAGGAAAATTGTCTCTAAAATATAGAAGGTGAAATTAGGACATTTTCAGATAAACAAAAGTTTAGGGAATTTGTAAAAACCAAACCAAAACTACAAGAAATACTAAAGGGAGTTCTCTGGTTAGAAAACCAATAATATCAGATATCAACCCAAGACTAGAACACAGGACAGAGCAACCAGATAGGGAAATCACAAAAGTAAATCAAGATAAAAAAATGCTCAAAACAGGGAAACAGCGATGTCATTTTGTATAAGATGGCAACTTTAAAACAGTAAAGAGGGACTAAAAATGTAGTCGTAGATCTTTCATATGGAGAGGAAGTAAAGGTGATATAAAGAAATAAAAGTTTGGTTTAAACTTAGAAAAATGGGGTAAATATTCAGGTAGCCACAAAGGAGACTAACAATCCTACACATCAAAATAAAATACAAGTAAAACATAAAGACTGAGCAAAAACAAAATCAACAATAACAAATAAGAGGGAAAGACAATATATAAACTACTCAGCAAAAAAATTAAGTAGAAAAAGAGAAACTGTCAACAACACACACACACAAAAGACATCAGAATGATAGCACTAAACTCATACCTATCTATAATTATGCTGAATGTAAATGGAAATTATTTTTGATCTGTTTTGCAGGCATGTCTTTTTGATGTACTTTCATTGTCTGGGATGAAATTTTGGGATATTACTTTGCTGTTTATTCTTTTTTTCTGATAATAGCTTTGCATGGAATTTGATAATTTCAATTGCTGACATGTGAATTTAGTTTTCCTAAACTTTTAGGGGAAACCTTGGTGGTGGTGTGGTTAAGTGTTACGGCTGCTAACCAAAGGGTTGGCAGTTCAAATCCACCAGGCGTTCCTTGGAAACTCTGTGGGGCAGTTCTACTCTGTCCTGAGGGTTGCTATGAGTCAGAATCGACTCAACGGCACTGGGTTTTTTTTTAACTTTTAGGAGAGGTTGTTCAGGATAGCTTTTTTGGTTTGTTTTTTTTACTCACAGAGTTCTTTCTGTTGCTTTTTGTGTAGTTTTAAAAGTATGGAAGTTTTCTCTCAGATATTTTCTGGTTGTTTCTCTTTCCTACTTTTATCCAGACCTTCTTCTTTCTCTCTACTATCCCTATCTGCTCAGTTTTTGTTACTCTACTAACATTTTCTTGTCAGTGTGGCATTATCCTGAGGGGAACCCTTGTTTGTTTTCAAGAATTCATAGGTACTAGATGGCTTCGATCTTATTAGACTTTTTACTGTGTTGTTGTTGTTGTTAGGTGCCGTCGAGTCAGTTCCAACTCATAGTGACCTTATGTACAACAGAACCAAACACTGTCTGGTCCTGCGCCATCTTCACAATCATTGCTGCGCTTGAGCCCATTGTTGCAGCCACTGTGTCAATCCATCTCACTGAGGGTCTTCCTCTTTTTCATTGATTTTCTACTTTACCAAGCACGGGAGGATGGGGACTGGTGCCTCCTGATAACATGTCCAAAGTAGGGAAGCATCAATTCTTCTTTGATCTCCCTTATTCATTGTCTAAATTTTGCATGCACGTGAGTCAATTAAAAACACCATGGCTTGAGTCAGGCGCACCTTAGTCCTCGAAGTGGCATCTTTGTTTTTTAACACTTCAAAGAGGTCTTTTGCAGCAGATTTGCCAAATGCAGTATGTCATTTGATTTCTTGACTGCTGTTTCCATGGGCGTTGAATGTGGCTCCAAGTAAAATGAAATCCTTGACAACTCCAGTCTTTTCTCTGTTTATCATGATGTTGTTTAACGGTTCAGTTGTGAGGATTTTTGCTTTATTTTGAGGTGTAGTCCATGGTGAGGCTGTAGTCTTTGATCTTCATCAGTAAGTGCTTCAAGCCTTCTTTTCTTTCAGTATTTAAGGTTGTGTCATCTGCATATCACAGATTGTTAATGAGTCTTCGTCCAGTCCTAATGCTGTGTTCTTCATATAGTCCAGCTTCTCGAATTATTTGCTCAACATACAGATTAAGTGTGGTGAAAGGATACAACTGTGATGCACACCTTTGCTGACTTTAAGTCATGCAGTATATCCTTGTTCTGTTTGAATGACTGCCTCTGGGTCTATGTAACAGTTTCCTCATGAGCACAATTAAGTGTTCTGGAATTCCCATTCTTTGCAATGTTATCCATAATTTTGTTATAATCCACACAGTTGAATGCCTTTGCGTAGTCAATAAAACACAGATAAACATCTCTCTGGTATTCTCTGCTTTCAGCCAAGACCCATCTGACATCAGCAATGATATTCCTCATTCCGTGTCCTTTTCTGAAACTGGCTTAGGGCCTATACATTACTGTTATTGGATTGGGCAAAACCCCTCCCAGTTCTAGCTGCTGTTCTAAAATTGGCTTGTCATGTGTTTTAGGGCCTACTTGTTAATTATTTTACATTGTTTTGGTTTCAGATTCATCAGATATCCCATTGTTTCTCTTTACTTCTTCCCGCACAGGTCTTGTGGCTTTTGGTTTGTCCCCAGCTGCTTGTATTTGGGGATTGTAGGAAAATCTCATTGTCTGGTTTTATTGTAAATGTTTTCCATGGAATTTTGGTTTTGCTATCTGGTTGCTGTTTTTAATATAGAAATCAGGGAGATTAAAAAATTTACTGCCACCATTGCCATCTTCTCAGAAAGGGGTTGACTCCTGGAAGAGTTAGAAAGAGTGGAATAGAAAATAACTTTGAAATGTCTGACATGGAGGATCTGGTAAATGGTAATTTCATTGATCAAATTAAAAAATAAAAGAGGAGCAAGGTAATGAGTGAAAGAGAAGACCGATTCTTTATTTCTTAGGCTTGAAATGCTTATGAGATACACTAATAGAAATACATTCTGAAGAAAATGCTTCTTGAGTTTGGTAGAGAGACCTTGGTGTTGAAACATCAACACTTTCAGGGTAATTGAAGCCGTTATAAGTAGGAGAAATTATTATTTTCAGTAAAAATTACAGTGTAGAAGACTGGTAGAATAGAAAGCATACACTTAAAGAAGAGATGGTTATAAACAATAGTAAATACGAATTTTTATATATTTTCCATAAATATGCCCAACAAATGCATGTTTGCCTTTAGTGGGAATCCAAAAAGGTAGGTACTATACAACCACCCATTTATATGGATGCAGTTGGGGGCCTATGTTTTTGGTCAGTAGGTGTTGTCATATATGTTGGGTATAATATTAAGAAAATGAATTTATAAAATCTGAGAACATTTCCTACTAGGTAAAGATGGTAAGTATTCATAAACTTCAAGTTTTTATATTTTGAATGGCTACAATGTATTGTCACAGACCCTCTATTTTAAGAGGAGGTGAAAAAGTCTTCTCTCTTATGAGCTTTTCCAGATAATTCTTAGTTGCTCTGGCCTCAAAGAGGATTTTTCAAATGATAGTCACATTTTTTTTCCATTAATGTTAGATATCAACCCCCAAAATTTACTTTTAACTTCTGTCTTTTCCTTACTTTTTCTTTTTAAAAACTAGACCAGTCTTCAGAGACCTGAGATTAAACTTGAATCACTAAAAGAAGATATTAAGAAATTCTTTAAAATATCAGGTTTGTAAGTTGTTGTTTTTTCCCAATTCTTTAAGGCAAAATAAGGGAATGCTTTATTTGGATAGAATATTTTGTACCCAGGCTTCCAATTACTCTCTCATTCAGAGCCATGAAAATGTCTGAGTAGGTATCTTTTTGGGGAGAATGAGAACTATCAGACATTTCAGTAAAATGATGCAAAAATTCAGAAAAACAATAGGGAATGACTGCTTACATTAATCAACCTTAAATACCAGTTTATCTTCCTAGTCAAAAAACATCCTGAATGTATTAGGTACTCATGCGTTAAATAACTTGTGCTTTTACTTTTCAATTGTGACTTTTTCTCCTCTACATTTTCAAAAAAAAAAAAAGAAAATCTTAAATTTTTTTTTTTGAGTGAGAAGAGAGGTCCCATAGTTCGTAGGTTCCCTGGCTAACTGGGCTAACTGGTGGTACCTCATCTGCTTCTGCTGACCAGGAGTTTACTCACCAGTTAATTATAACTAATGACTTGTGGTCTCTCTTTGTCAAGTACCTGGTTGTTTCTTGCCCTTCCCTTGATACATTTCCTCATAGTGTGAATAGTATAAGTATAACATCCAAAGATTTTGGCATTCTTTGAGCAAATTGATGGTAGAGGAGGAAATGTTCCTTCCATTTTAAGAAAATGGTGTAATAATTTTACTTAGAAAAAAAAAATACCATGTTAATGACTTTGCTACTTGTTATTAGACAAGAGATATGGTAAATAATTACTTAGGAATACTTAACGGAGCTCTGATGGTGCACTGGTTAAGAGTTTGACAGCTAACCAAAAAGGTCAGCAGTTCAAATCCACCAGCTGTTCCTTGGCAACCCTATGGGGTAGTTCTGCTCTGTCCTATAAAAACCAAAAAGCCAAACCCTTTGTCGTCGAGTCAATTCCGACTCATAGCGACCCTATAAGAAAGGGTAGAACTGCCCCATAGAGTTTCCAAGGAGCACCTGGTGGATTCGAACTGCCTACCTTTTGGTTAGCAGCCGTAGCACTTAACCACTACGCTACCAGTGTTTCCACTAGGGCCACTATAAGTCAGAATTGACTGAAGGGCAACAGGTTTCCTTTTCTTTTTTTTGGTTTTATTTTACACAGTGATTAGCAGTTGAGAAGGACTTTCATAAATGAGTGTGAAGTCAAATTTTTTGTGAGATTAATTATGATGTGTGTATTTTCTAAACTAATATGTTTGTATATTTCATTATTTTTTTTAAAAAAACAGGTTGGGAGAAGAAACTTCAGAATGCTGTTTATAGTGAACTGAGTGTGTGAGTTTTTCCCACCTATTCTGAGATACTGTTATGTCTAGCTATATTTACTTTGTAAGTAATGAAGTCATTATTGCTATGTGCACTCATTGTATTATTGGTCCTCTTTAGTACTTGTATAGCATTTCAAGTAAGTTAATACTGTTAAAAATTACTACAGTCTCGCCTTGACTGAGAATGGTGAATATGTGAGTGTTTTTTTTTAACAACCCAAAATTTTATATTACATTTCATTTATCCAGCATCATTGGAGAATAAGATAGTCTTCATAAGTTAATATTTCAGATAGCGGAAGTTTACCAACATTCTTTTTGTTGTTGCCATTGTGGATATTACCGTTTTCTGTATAAATAAATCATTCTAAACAATTTAACAGCTTTTGCAAAATTGATGTCATCATGAATAACACCAGTGTTTTTGTTCATCTGGATTTGCTCTCAGGGTCTGTTGAGGTGTATAAGATTATTTGCCTTTAAAAAAAAAAAAAGATCCAGAATGTTAACTTATGGAGTTTACTCAACTTTAAGCTTTCTATCAGTTATTATTGAGCACCTACCACATGCTAGGTGCTATGTTAAGCTCTGAGGATATACTGTAGAGCAATACACACAATTCCTACCCTCATGATGGAGTTTGTAGTCTAATAGAGTTCTTACGTCTGCCTTTTTTTTTTTTTTTTAAACTGTTATCAGTGTGTGTGTGTCTCTAAGAGTTTCATTTTCAATTTGTCCCTTCTTATCTGCTGTTAACTAGGAAACAAGATAACTCAGCTTACCAGAACTGTTTCTAAAATAAAGAGACTCAGATGAAGGCCTGTGAACATGTACTTAGATACACATTTTATAATTAGTATTTGCTTCTTTGCTTATCACCATGTTTTCAGTTTGTTTTTGTACTTTTAAATAACATCATGTATAATGATATCTATTAATTGAATTTGACTGAGACCATACCTTTGATAGTACTAGTCACCAGAGGAATGGATACTTATGATAAGCGAGGTTTTAAATTCACAATATATAGTAGAGGTACCACAGATTGATTAAACTGATATAAACATGGTGATGTGTGTCTCTTACTATTACCTAGAAAGTGTATCATTTCAGTGTCTTTGTCTCTGATACTGTGGAATAAAAACATCTGTTGTATGTAATTCCAAACATGGGATTCTCATCTAAGGATGAGATGTCCTTGTTTTTGTGATCTAATGCATTCCTGAAAATTGGCCTGTGAGATAGACTGCCTTTTTATTTGATGGCAGGGACTGTATATTATTCATTGTCATGTCTTTGATATTGCACACAACAGGCTTTTAAAAGAAATTGTTGGTGTTTCCAAGGAGCCCGATAATACTCCTTTCTTTCCCACTTGGGTTCTGAACAAACAGAGAAATAAGATAAAACAGAAAGGCCCATGAGAAGTCAAAATTACACTTCTATTACTGATAAAGACTAGGTAAGGGCAACATAGCTTACTGTGAGAACAAATGAGTCTGTTAACTAAACCTTAGAATTAAATAGACTTACCTTGTAGTCAAATAGTACTAGATCAGGGCAAGCATGTTTATTCTTCCCAAATTTACCAGTTGGTAAGGCATTCAACCTCTTCTGGGGTGTAGTGAGCAAAGCCGTGGAGAGAGGCCAAGGATATTACAGTTACGGAACTGTGTTCATGTGGAACGGAACATCAGGAGTATGAAGAAGTGTTTCCCCCCTAACATAAATCAAAAGACTAAAGTGGGCTGTATTGTGTTGCATTTTTCATTGGCAGAAACCATTAGATAGTAAAGAAAGCAAAACATAAAGTAGGAATATTCATTAAGTAATATTAAATATTTAGAGCTGGGGAAAAACAACAAAAAACTCACTCTCAGGCCTCAATGGAGATGTGGCACATGAACTATGCAGATCATACCTAAAAATAGCTTATTCCCCTCAGTGGGCTCTTCCTACTTCAGACTGCCTACTTTGTTTAGTTATCTTTTCCATTCATTTTAAACAACGGTTATATATTTATTGCTGTGTTAATAACAATTTAATTTTATATTAATGATAATTTACAGTGATTGAATATTTTGTGCTAGGTACTATGCTAAATACTTTATATGCATTGCCTTATTTAACATAATTTTCATAACACCTTATGAAGTAGAATTTATTATTATCACCATTTTATAGAAGAGAAAACTGAAGCTTAGACACTTAAGTAACTTGCGCAAGATCATATTGCTAGTAAATGACGGTGCTAGGGTTTGAACTCCAGCTGTCTGATTCCAGTGCCCACATGTTTTACTACATCTCACATATGTCTATATCTTATTTCTTGATAAGAGTTTTGAAGCAAGACTTGTGTGTTATGTATTTCTTTTTGTATTTCCTATGAGTCAGAATCGACTTGGCAGCGGTGGGTTTTTTGTAATGGTATAACATCAAATAAATGATGTTAAGTCAGCAAGTAGTTATTGAGCCACTTATCAGTGCTCACACATTATAAATATTTGATGAATTGAGGAACCTCAGTGTAATTATTAACCCTAAACTTACTGTAAACATTTAACCAAGACAGTCATTACATACAAAATGAAAATGCACTGATTTGTTTCAGCCTTTACATACAAAATGAAAAAGACAATGTACTTCATTGTACTTTGTATAGAACAATTTATAAAGAATTAGATGACCTTTTCCCTTAAGGACCATAAACTAAAGAGGTAAATAAATCTTTTTAAAATCTTACCTGTATATGTACATGTTATAAAAACATATACCATAGTCTATTTATTAATATATGCAAGTGTCTACCATACCTTAAAGAGGTATGAACACTGAACAGTTGTGGAAGGGTTTTAAATGGAAGAATTTTATTGTTGTGAATATATATATATATATATATATATATATATAAAACACAATGTTTTTCAGGTGTATAATGTAGCAATGTAAATTATATTAATTATGTTGTGCAACCATCATCTATTGTTGGCAACTTTCCCATCAACATAAAAACTCCCTGCTTCCCAGACAATGGCTCCGCCTTCCCCCTTCCCTCTGCTCTGGTAACCAGTAATAAATGTGCGTTTCTATATGTTTGCCTATTGTTATTTCATGTAAGTGAGATCATACAATATTTGTCCTTTTGTGATTGGCTTATTTCACTCAGCATAATGTTTTCAAGATTAGTGGAAGAATTTTAGACAGTGGATACCTTATTATACTAGACCGCAAGTTTGGATAAATCTTCACTGACATTCATGGCTTTTGCTGGACGGGTGCTCAGGGAGGGGACCTGGGTACCCCCAAAATGTCCTAATCATATAGTTTTCCTTTGCCCTCTTAATTTTAAATGTTACTGTGCACTTGCTATGTGTTATGCACTGAGCCAGGTGCTGAGTACAATGGACAAGCTAGACATTCTTTGCTTCCATGGAGCTCACAGTCTAATGGGGCCCCCAGACTTTGAAGAGGCAATTATAGTACAGCATAATAAGTGCTGTGGTAGGGGAAGCACAAGGAGCACATAGGAAAGGCACTTAACTCAGATTTGGGGATGTCATAGTGGCTAACCAAAGGTAATAATATTCAGGCTGAGACCAGAAAGGTGTGAGCTAGTCAAAGGAAGGAGTAGGGAAAAAAAGTGCTTAGAGGGAACGGCAAGCTCAGAGATTTGGAGGTGAAAAAGAATGTGGCACATTGGAGGAACAAAGAGTCTATATGGTTGGATGGTAGGGTGGGAAGGGGGCATGCTAAAAGATGATGTTAGATAGTGTTAGATGCCATTGAGTGGACTCCAACTCAATAGTGAACTTATGTATCACAGAATGAAATGTTGCCTGGTCCTACACCATCTTCATGATCGTTAGCATGTTTGAATTCATTGTTGTGGGTATTGTGTCAATTCAGGGCTTTGCTGACTACATCCCAAGAGCACTTGGGTACCATTTTAGAATTTTAGCAGAGTAATGACAAAATAACATTTGCATTTTATTCATTCAACAGTGTATCAGTTATATAGTATGTGCCAGCCATTATGCTAGACACTGGAAATACAATCACTGGTAAATAAGGAAGATGTCATCCCTGGCAAACAGCCAGGCGTATTGGCAAACAGGTTGAAAACAGTCTGGAAGCAGGGGAGACTGCTTAGGAACATGCAGGCAAGAGATGATGATATAAGTTAGTGGCAGAAAGGGTAGAGAAAGCTGAGGATTATTTAGGGGGATTTGGTGATCTATTGAGTGTTAAGGAAGAGGCAGGGGTCTCAGGTAATGTGCAGGTTTCTGTCCGTGGTTCCAATTTGACAACCCTCTGCATATTTCTAAATGTAAGCTCCATGAGAAGTTTTAGACTGTTTTGTTCATTCCTGTATCTCTGTTATCCTGAGCACTTAGTAAGCTCTTATTAAATATTTTTGAGTGAGTAAACACCTAACTTGATTTTGGTCATAATATTAATGACTTTTCCCTTGCCACTTTTTTTTTTTTATTTAATAAACTTTATTTTTTGGAGCAGTTTGAGGTTACAGAAAAATTGCACAGACAGTACAAAGTTCTTGTATACTCCTTACAGATGCACAACACATACACAGTTTCTCCTATTATTAACATTTTGCCTCAGTGTGATGCATTTGTTACAATTGATGAACCAATGTTGATGCATTGTTATTAACTAAAGTCTGTAGTTTATATTAGGGTTCACTCTTTGTATTGTATAGTCCTGTGGGTTTTGACAATGTATAGTATCATGTGCCCACCATTACAGTATCATACAGAATAGTTTTACTGCCCTAAAAATCCTCTGTGTTGCACCTGTTTATCCCTCCCCTCCTTACCCAGAACTATTGACAATCACTGATCTTTTGAAATTTTTTTTAAGATGACTTCAGAGAACAGTTTTGATTTAAGCTTTAAGGTTTAAAGATTACCTCAGGGCAATAGTTGCAGGGATTGTCTTGCCTCAGTGACTCTAGAAAGTCTAGGTTCCATGAGAATTTGACATTCTGTTCCACATTCCCCCCCCCCCCCGCCCCCGCCCCGCGGTTTGGTCAGGATTCTTCTATAGAATCTTTGATCAAAACGTTCAGTAACGGTAGCTGGGCACCATCCATTTCTTCTGGTCTCATGGCAAAAGAGGGAGTTATTCATGGAGGCAGTTAGACACACAGTCCAGTTCCTCCTCCGATTCCTGACTTTCCTTCTTCCTCTGCAGCTCCAGGTGAATAGAGACCAATTGTTGCATCTTGGATGGCTGTTCGCGAGCTTTTAAGATCCCAGGCACTACACAAGCATTGCCACTTTTTTTTACCTGTATTTTTGGATAAATTTCTTTGATCACTGAATAACTCTTAAGGTCATCAATGAATGCTCTCAAGTATCAATCCTAAATTTCTAAGTTTTATCAAATTTAGAAATAATTACCATTAAAATGAAAGGATTTTAGAGTAGTATTTCATTATAAATCACATGTCCTTTACAAATGATATATTGGGCAGTGTGAGGTATATAGTTTTTAAACTATCTCGCACATAAGATAAAAATGCCAAGGTATCTAGAGATTATTTATGAGTGGGAAAATGTTATATAAGTACATGGAATGCAGATTTTAGTGGAAAAAATAATTTGCCAGAAACAATCAAACAACATAGTGAAATGGTCTTATAGATTAGGTGGGATAGGTTGCCTTTTCCTATTCCAGAAGTGTGTCTTATGGACACTTGAGCCTTTTACGCTTTGGTTCTGGAACAGGTGCAAGTGGTTTGGAATATCATTAACCCTTTACCTGCTACTGTCCCATTTGGACCAGAAATTTCACAAGAATTAGTCTGTGGATCTTGATTATTTGAGCATGTTTGTTTTGCTGTAGTACAAGCCCGATGACTAATTTCAATAGGAGTCATGTATTGTTGTGAAGGAGATTGGAACCTCTAAGTTAAGGTTGAACCATCGTGTTTTCCTATTGCCTTTTCTGTCTGTAACATCCTACCACTCTATGCCTCAGTCATGATGCTGCAACCATTCTGGCTGTTTCTGATCCATAAATACTCCAAACATTCCCACTTCTGGGTCTTGTGCTTGCTGTCACTCTTCCTGGAATATTCTTCCGCTAGATCCTGGCATGGTTGGCTTCTTCTCATTCATCTCTCAGTTCAAATATCGGTTCCCCTAGAGGTCTGGCTGTTTGGAAGCCCTGGTGTTGTAGTAGTTAGGAGCAACGGCTGCTAACAAAAAGATTGGCAGTTCGAATCCACCAGGTGCTCCTTGGTAACTTTATAGGGCAGTTCCACTCTAGCCTATACGGTCGCTGTGAGTTGGAATCGACTTGATGGCAACGAGTTTGGTTTTTGGTTTTGGTTTAGAGGTTTCCCTTACCACTCTAAGCCTCTTCTGTCTCATTACCCTGCTTTCATTTTCTCATAGCATTTGTTATTATCCAATATTATTCTATTTGTTTCTTTATTTTCCTAATTATCTGATCTCTTCACTAGAATATTAGGTCGGTGAGAACAGAAATATTGTCTTAATCACCACCATATACTTAGTACCTAGAATGGCTCAAATATTTGTTCACTAAATGAATCTGTTTTCTTAATAAAAATAATGTGTTTTTGTTATAAAATATAACATTTAGAAAACAGAATTTATTATACATTAAATTTTACTAAATTTGTTATTTTATGTATTATGTATTAAAACATAGCTGTTGTCAGAAACAACAATAATTTCAATTATATAAAAAAATATATATATATAATTATGTGGACAAGGGCTGGAAGGAAACTTGGGGAAATGAAAAGAGTTGATATGTTGGTAAGTTAATAGATTTTTTTAACCTTAAAAATCCCTCTTGATGCTATAATATGCATATGCTAAAATTAGCAGTTATAACAATTTTCATGAGCATTTACAGAGCTAAGTAACTTTTAAATTACCTCAATTTATGGATTCAGATTATCAAATAATTTAACTTTTAACATGTAATTAAATTTCTAATCTAGTTTTAACCTAAAACTATGATACTAATAGTTTTACGTGTTTACACTAATAGAACTGCTAATTCATATTCCATTTCATTTACACCGTGAACTACAGAGGTAAGTCCTTTCTAACCGAGAGAGTTAATTAGCTGTCAAGAGTAATGCACACTACTTAGCTGCCTCTTTTTGCCCCTAGGTTTCCTTTACCTAGTCATCCTGCTGCGCCTCCCGAACATCTTAAAGAACCTTTGGTATACATGAGGAAAGCACAGGTTGGCTATTGTTCATTTTTATTATATTTTCCCTTGTATAATGTAAAGTGAAAGCTTCTTTCTGATGTCAGAAGTATATATTATTTATCACATGAAAAACTGGGTAGGAAGCACTAAAGTGATGCGAATAGCATTTGCATACCTTCCTTTTAATTTCTGTTGCTAAGTATCATACCTATTTAACTATATTAATCCTGAAAAACAGTAAGTAGAAGAAAAAAAAAATCATGTACCACACTGACATTGGAGTTCTGGTGGCACAGTGGTTAAGAGCTCAGACTGGTAACCAAAATGTCGATAGTTCGAATCCACCAGCTGCTCCTTGGAAACTGTACGAGGCAGTTCTGTGTTGTCCTATAGGGTCGTTATGAGTTGAAATTGACTCAAGAGCAACAAGTTTTTTGTTTGTTTTTATATTGACATCATCTTCCCTTAAAATTTTGGTGTTTGAAGCTAGTGTTACTGATACTGTATTTGAAATAGATTTAAAATGTGATGAAAGTATTATGATGCAATCAGCTCCTCATGCCCTGTGGCATTAAAGGAATAAAACGGGAATGAACTGACATCATCTTCCCTTAAAATTTTGGCATTTGAAGCTAGTGTTACTGATACTTTATTTGAAATAGATTTGTTCTGACAGCAGGCTGTTACATACTAATTGTATTCTGTTATAGAAGTCAAATGAACCTGTTCTCTAAAATGGCCTGGCAACAACTAAAACTCATTTAAAAACAATAAAATAGAATAATTTAAACAGAAAAAAAACTATAAGAAGGTGTTAAAATAGAGATAGAAATTTAGTAAGTTGTATTATGTGCTCCAAACTCTTTCAACTGTCCTTAGCCTCGGCACAGCATAGTCCACTTGCCTTTGAGGCATTATTGTTTGTTAATCTTCCTCAACAGTGACACTGCTCAGGAGTTTAATGGGCATCACAGTCAGAGTTGACCTTCATTCTCCATCGTAACCTCAGAAGTGGATATTTAAAAACTTTTTATTATAAAAATTTTCAGATGTATCCAAAAGAATGCCCATGAGCCCATCACCCAGCTTCAACAATTATCGTGTTGGTTCTGCTGCTCTTGAGAAACGTTCTGCTGCTTTAAGTTACCATGTTCTACAGCAGCGGATGCTAGGCAGATTTTTAACTTTTAATTTCATGAAAAGAACCTCAAAATTAGATAGTGAAAGGAGGCAATATAAGCAAAATATGGAGATATTTGAAGTAGTATGTCATATATATCTTTAGGTCATATCTTTTAGGACTAGACACCACACAATATGTATTATTGATTTGCTATAAAACATAACAGTTAATTCCTACATGTTTGAAAAAATTATTCAGTCTTTTGTTAAAAAGATATAAACTCAAGAAAATAAAACTAAAAAAGGTTGGGTCTAAATATTTTTTGATAAAATTTGAAAATTTCTGAAAGGTATAGAGACAGTATAATTTTTAGCATATTAGGTATAAGAAACAAAACACAAAGATTGGAGTCCTATCATGGCTGAAAGGAAGAGATAGGTAAATAATAGGTCTGTTCTTAAATCCTGCTAATGATTGCTGAGACTATATATGAATGGTAAGTGCATATATTATGTATATGTATGCTATTCCTTTCTTTTCTTTCTGAACTTACTTATTAAATCAGGGTTTAGTAAACTATGGTCCACAGACCAAACCTATCCTGCCACCTATTTTTATATGACTGCCAAGTTAAAGGAAACCCTGGTGGCATAGTGGTTAAGAGCTACGGATACTAACCAAAAGGTCAGCAGTTCAAATCTGCTAGGCGCTCCTTGGAAACCTATGGGGCAGTTCTGCTCTGTCCTGTAGGGTCGCTATGAGTTGGAATTGACTTGACATCAATGGGTTTGTTTTTTTGGCAAGCTAAGAATGTTTTGTGTTTTTTTTTTTTACATTTTTAAATGGTTTAAAAATCAATAGATGAATGATATCTTGTGACACATGAAAATTATATGAAATTAAAATATGTTTTATTGAAAAATCGTCATGCATATTCATTTATATGTTCTCTGTGGCTGTTTCACTCTGTAATGACAGAGTTGACAGTTGTGATAGAGACCTTATGGCCTGCAAAGCCTAAAATATTTACTGTTTGCCCCTTTACAGGAAAAGTTTGCCAACTGCTGCATTAAATTATTCATTCTTTGTAAGTGCTTTTTAATTCTCGGCATATAGCACAGTGTCTAGAGCAAAGAAACGCCCTCAATAAATGTCTGTTAAAAAACTATTGATTCTTTAACCATGGTCATACCAATTACCTCGTCTACCAGTTAGTGTCTGCCTGCCTTCCTGTATTTGTTTTCTTCAAGATTTGTAGTTCTTCAGCTCCTTGTTCTCTTGGGCAGTTCTTTCTTCTTTGCAAGAAAGCTACCCAGCCTGGATCTCCTGGCTCCAATCCGTCATGCTCTTTCTTGCACCACGTAATCTCTTGCTTCATTGGACTTCCTCCCTGTCTGCCATTCTAGTCCTCAGCCTAGTCCCACCTCTGCAGTCTCCCCTCTCTGTTCTCCCAGATGGCTGAATTCTTTGGAGGGAAATCGTATGTGTTCTGTTAGCAGTAAATCTCGTCTAAATTTATTTACCTTTTTTGCCAATCCTTTTATAATTCTTTTTTTCATTATATGCTTTCCAGTTGGTTTGTCCCAAAGCTTTCCATGCCTGTGTAGTTCACAGCTCTGCCTCTCTCTCACTCATTTTTCACATTTGCCCCTTAACTTCATTAAGAATATTCAGATCATCTCATTCAAGTTTCCACAGCGTTTTTTTTTCCTTTGCTGTCAGTCCTCTGTGATCAACTGTCTACTGTGCAATTCTTCTGTGAGGTCAAACTGAACATGTCTAAACTGAGCTTATTATGTTCTTCCTAAAATGAGGAATTCCTGACCTTATTTCTGTTAATAGGTTTCCGTCATTATTCCATTATTTCATCATTTACATTTGAAATATCTCTGATCTCAGTTTTCCATAGTCGAATAGTCATTAATTTCTAGAAATTATTTCTTTCTATGGTCTTATAGCCTTCTCTTCCTATTCATTACCAAGGCCATTGCCAATGTGATCACGGTGATGATGATGACGATATGATGACTATCTCTTATTAAGTACTTTGTTTCAGACATTGTACTTTAATTCACATCCTTGTCTTATTCTTACACTTAGACTGTTGTAATACATTCCACTGATATCTCAACTTTCAATCTCCCTCCTTCTTCCTGTTGCCTTGTGTCCCCTCAGTACTGTTACCATTAACTACAGGCAAGGGAACCTGTATAATGTTATTGAAGAAATCTTCAATAACTCCCAGCTGTCTAATAAATGATGTTCCTACTCCAAAGCCCAGCATTTAAACTTCTTCACAATCTGTCCCCAACTTCTCCTTTTTCCGCTTTATCAATCTCTGATGGCCTATAACTGTACTCTGTCCATTGAAATAAATTATTTGCCTTTCCCTCTTACGTCTTTAACACTTTTCTTATTTTGTTTTCCTGTCCTGGAAATCAATTCCTTTCTGCTTGCTTTACGTGATAAAAAATCTTATCTATTTTGTGAGGCTCAACTCAAATGGCACCTCTGCTGCTATTACTGATTACCCCTGTTGAGAAGGATCTCTCCCTCTCTTAAACTCATGTAGCAATCTTTTTATGATTCTCATAACAAATTGCAAGGAGCAGTGGTGGTACAGTTGTTAAGTCCTTGGCTACTAACTGAAAGGTTGAACCCACCAGCCACCAGCCACCAGCCATGGGAGAAAAGACCTGGTCATCTGCTCTCATAAAGATTTTCTCTGACCTATATAGGGTCCTATGAGTTGGAATCGACTTGGTAGCAATAGGATGGTTTTTGGTTTGGTTTTCTCTCACCCGTAGGGTCACTATGAGTTGGAATTGACTGGATGGCAAGCAACAACATCACAGATTGCGGTCTATTATAGTAATCTGTACACATCTGACTTCTGTTGTAAGCTTCTTGAAAGCAATAACAGTTTTAAAACATTTTTGTATACTCATCGTATCTAGTACAATGATCTTTATGTAGCAGAAGCTGAGCAAGTTTATGTCAAATTAATAGTAAAGACGTTTTCCATGTCTTCTATTACTTGTTACAATATGGTTTTAAAAGATGTGTACTGACTGCCTACCAAGTAGAAGGTACTTTGCTGTGTGCTGTGGAGACTCAGAAATAGATTAGATGCAGATTCTGCCTTTGGGTAACTTCATAGTTTAGTAGTTGAGATAAGACCTCGACATAAGGAGCCGTAACACAAGGTAGAACGTGCTGTGTGCTGTGAGGAAGGCAGCTAGGAAGTTCTGAAGAAGTCCTGGGAAGGAGCTGGGAACAGGTGGCTTATCAGGTTGTTCTTTGTTCTCTGCAGTAGAAAAAAAAAAAAAATTAAATCCAGTTAGTGTTTCCTTCCTCTTTTTTATTCAATGAACATGTGGGAAGGCAATGTTTTAGAACTGCACCCTGAAAAAATTTGACTCCTTTTTAGTCTATAAAAGTTTTTTTTTTTTACTTCACTTAGCTCTTGATTGTGTCTTCAGAGTTGGAATTTAAGTCAGTTCTCGCAGTTTGTGGCAAGCTAGACTGGTACTTCATCTTCTGGGTTGGTGAGGGAGTGTAAGAAGCTGCCTCAGCATTTCCCAGAGTGTTTTCTGCTGAATACTAGCCTTGGGAGTTGTTCCACAAAAACAGTTCCATGGTCAAATCAGTTTGGGAATTCCTATTTGTGATTCACAATTCGTTTTATTATTTTTAATAGATTTTATTTTTCAGAAGAGTTTTAGATTTACAGAAAAATTGATAGCATAGAGTTCCCATGTACCCCACACCCAGTTTACTCAGCTGTTAACCTTTTACGTTACTGTAGTACGTTTGTTACAGTTAATAAATCAGCTCATTTATTGTTATCTACTAAAGTCCATACTTGATTCAGATTTCCTTAGTTTTCACCTAATGTCCATTTTCTGTTCTAGGGCCCCATCCCGGACACCACATTACATTTAGTCATTATGTCCTCTTGGATATGACAGTTTTTCAGACGTTTCTTGTTTTCGATGACCTTGCAAGTTTTGAGGACTAACTGGTCAGGTGTTTTGTAGATTGCCCCTCTATTGGAATTTGATGTTTTTCCTATGATTAGACTGAGGTTATGGGTTTTTGGAAGAAGACCACTAAGGTAAAATACCATTTTCATCGTATCATATCAAGAGTATATACCGTATTTTTATGCAAATAACATGTTATACATTGTTTTGTGAACTGTGAAACCCCCCCACTGTTATTTTCATAAATGTGCTATACCAGTTTTTTTTACATGCTGCTGAGTTGAATTTCAATTTTTTTTTCTGTCCATTGGGGTACCTGTAGACACGGAGGTTTGGTTCCCAGCAGCAGACCCTCACCAGCTTATCCTCAAATTTCTAAAGCAGCCCCTCTCCCAGCAGGATTCCTTCCTTGCTCTGTAAACCCCTTTCTCCAATGCAGGAAGAAATAACTTTTTCGACCTTGGAAATAGTCCATGCTAGGACGACTGGCCCCAGCCGAGGAATTGCATGGGTGTGCGCACCCCAGGCCAACCGGCCACACAGGCGGGGGAGGCCAGCATGCTGCATGCACTCCGGTGCATTCCGCCCCACTGTCTGGTTGGCTGGCCACGGTGCTTGGGCCGTTTGACTCTTGCGTCTGCTCGGACACCGCGTTGTGGGCGTGGCAGCCGCAGGTGCAGAGGGCTCGCAGGTCCCTCACTCGAATGAGACAGGTATGACTGGCCTCCAGGGCACCACGAGGCCAGGGCAGTTCATACCCTCACCTGCACTGTCCTGCCACCAGGCTTCACGTGGGGCTGGCACCACGGGCCAGGCTCAGGCACTAGCCCATCGTGGGACCAGCCAGTGCTCGGGCCATGGCGGTTGAGCGCAGCCTTTTTCCAGACCCTCAGTCCGTTTACGGCGCTATCCACCTGGGTGCAGATTCGCTATAAGGACCCCTACCTCTCTCAGGCCCAGCCACAAACTGCCCCAGAGCAAACGCAAAGTTTCAGTTGTTTATTTTCTGATTACTAGGGTGCTGCCAAACTCAATCTATGACTTCTTGACCATGGGTTTTACCTTTTCATACAAATTTGATCAAAAGTAACATTTTCGAACTATCGAATGAGGGCGAAATTCACTTCCTGCAGTGTCACGAGACATGCACAATGTATGTGTGGGCGTACTGTGCCAGAACTTTTTTGCACAATTTTAACATTTCCACGTGTCGTATGTGTGTGCGCGTTATTTACGTGGGCAAGCTAGTTGGAAAAAACACGGCACTACCAACGTGATTTATCACTGTTGCTGTTGACCTTGATCACCTGTGTGGAAACACAAGGTAGTGTTTCTACACTCTGGGTTCCTCCACTGTGAATTTGCTCTTTTTTCTCTTGTTCCACACTGTACTCTTTGAAAGCAAGTCACTATGTGTAGCCCATACTTAAGAAGTGGGAAGTTATGCTCCACCTCCTTGAGGAAGGAGTATCTATGTAAATAATTTGGAATTCTGCAAGGGCGAGATGTCTCTTAACGACCATTTATTTATTCAATCATTTATTTATATCGTGTTCATGGGTATTTATTTTATACTTTGGGTTTTAATCCAATGTTTCTTTGTTGCTCACAATTTATTTTAGCATGTTAAAGGCTCAGAGACTTTCTGCAGCAAAGAAAACTTTCATTTTATTTAATCAAATGTTGCTCAAACTTACTTGACCATGAAACCTTATTTTCTTGTCAAATACATTGGAAGCTACTTTTGCTACACCTTTCAGAGAACGTAGTGTTTGAAGAAGTTAATACACGGTCTGATAAATTTAAGTACCGAAGTTTTCTTGAGACATAATATTGGTGAGCAGCACATAGAGCTGTAATTTCATGCCAGGCACCATTCTAGTGCTTTACATGTATTAACTAATTTAATACTTAAGATAACCGTATAAGGCGAGTTACTCTTAGGATCTTAGATAGGTTGATTTCACAGAACTAAATAAGCGATAGAGCTGAGATTTGAATCTGGACAGGTTCAAAGAGCCTGGCTCCAGAATCTTCAATTTTAACCTGATGATATTTATCCTTTTTGGTTACCTAGTCCAGAAATGCCCAGGCAAAATCAAGGTATTGTTGACATTACCCTGTTCTCCATCAATCCAGTAACCTTAGCAAAAATGGAAATTTGTTAGGTTTATATTTCTTCATTTCTTGCCCCCTGCCTAAGTGGTCTCTCTGCCTTTTGTCATTCCATTTCTTAAAACTCTTCCAAGACTTTCTGGATAAAGCTCAAATTCCTTACCATGGCTTACAAGGCTGTGTATGATCTCGCCCTCCTTTACCTCTCCAGTCTCATCCCTTGCCTCCTCACACTGCCCAGCCCCTGCCACCACATGCCTTCTCTCTGTAATCATAGTTGACCTCCTCGGGTTGTTCCAGAAGGAGAATCTTTGCTCATGTTGTTGGCTTGTACCTAAAACTGCCTCCTCCTAATGCCATCTATTTCTGGCTAACTTCTGGTATCCTTTAGTATCATGTTAGATGATAGTTTCTTTAGGAAGCCTTTTCTGACCCCCAGATCTCAAATTGTACTCTTCCTGTGGTTTCTGTCCTTCACACAGGAGGCAGCTTGTACTCCCTACTGCAAGAGTTAGACTGTATCTTCACCTAGATTCTGTAGTCTCTGTGAAGCAGGACCACGGTGCCCCCAACATCTGGCACAGTGCCTGGCCCATGGGTACATGCTCGATAGAAATTTTTTTTTTAAAAAAAATGATGAGCGAATTGAATAAAGAAACGATGGAGAAGATTCCTCCCTAGAAAATATTCATGCTAACCTTAAGGAAAGAATCAGAGAAACAGAAACTTATATTCATAATAATAGTAAAAAATTTCAAAGACTGTAAATGGTCAACAATAGGGCTTGCCAAAATTAAACGAACGAACAAAAAAGCCAAACCCATTGCCATCAAGTTGATTCCAGCTCATAGTGACTTTATAGGATGGAGTAGAACTGCTGACCTTTTGGTTAGCAGCCGAATGCTTAACCACCACACCGCCAGGGCTCCAAGATTAAACATGGTACGTCCAAAAGACAGTATTATACATCCATCAACAATGTCACTTTTAAAGAAATATAATGAAATAGGAAAATGCATGCAATATAATCTTAAACTGAAAAGCAAAATACAAAACAGTGTAATTCCACTTTAATGAAATGTATATGTGTGTGTATCTGTATACATACATATGTCTCAATTTACATACATATACATGTGTAGAAAAAAGAAAAAAGGGAACAAAATATTAGTTTTTTTTTGGTTAATGGAATTTATGGGTGTTTATTATTTTATTCTTTATATATTTTTCTGTTTTTTAAATTGTCTGCAATAAACAAGTGTTACTTTTAAAATCAGAAAAGAATTACTAAAATGTTTTTCTGTTGGATAGCTGGGTTATAGTTATTTTGTTTTGATTTTTGTCAGTGTAAAGAAAATAATTTGTTAATTTTATGGGTCTTTTTACATGCTGTATAGTTATTATATGGTTTTAAAAGACTTATTTACTTTCATTATTAAAAAAAGTAGCAAGGTGATCACAGATACCTGTCTAAAAGATTTTAATACAATTGCAATTCTTTTATAAATCTTTTGTCTCTTCTGGCTTAGAAATTACCTTATTTATAAAACTCTTAAAATCCTTTGAGTTAATACAATAGATTCCAATTATTGTGGAAACTTATTTGGAGGCAACAATAATTTCATTTAGAGAGGATATGGGTTTTGGTAAAGGTAAATGTCTTCCTACTTAAACATTTTTAAATGTAAAAGGCCATTCATTTTCCTTTTAACTAACATTTTAAAGCATTTTATTTACTTTGAAATTTTTGGGGGGCCTAGAAACTTTCTTTTTGTTTTGTATTATTGCACTATTACTTTTCAATAATTTATTTGCAAGTCCCACTTCTTTTTTTTGGTGCCAAGTGAACATTGCAATTTGTATTAAAACAATAACAGGAATAGTCATGATTTTTTTTTTTTGAGCATTTATTTTTGAGACTTAGGGTTTATTTATTCACTTCCATAAATAGAACTGAGAAAAATGAAGCATCTATAAAATTGGAACTAGACTAGAGTGGACTTTCAAGTTTATCTAGTCCAACCTTCAGGCAAGTGGTCATCTTCTTTTGCTCAAGTACTTCTGGAAACAGGTAGCTCATGATTTTACCAAATAAACCATTTAGGTTAAATCTTTCTGCTTGTTGAAAAGTTTCTTTCATTTATTAAATAGTCATTGTAACTTGTATTCACTGGTCCTAGTTTTGTGCTTGGCACATAGAAGGCATTCAATATAAGGTAGTCAGTGAGTCAGTGACAAAACAATGAATGAATGCCGCTCAAGATTAGAGTTCTTGAGTGTACAGGTATGCGCCGCATAACATCCGTTCAGACGGCCTCCAACTGCAGGCACATCCTTGGTCCCGTAAGGTCATAATGGGGTTCATAAATCCTGATCAGAGATTGGAACGGAGCAGATGTACCTTGCTAAGTACTGTAGATCCTATCTGTGTCTCACTTGCTTTCCAGATCCTGCCCTGGAGTTGTGTGGGGAAGGGGTCCTGGTGCTCATTCTTGGCTGCCTGTCCCACTGTGCTTGCCTCAGGCAGGAACCACGCAGATGCTGCCGGAGCTGCCGAGGGGGATACCCCACTTGGCCAGGGCGCCCTGCATGTCACACCTGGGCCTGACACCATGGTTCCTTCTGTGGTGGCAGCAGTTGAACAGTCTGGGCTATGGTGGTGGTGGGAGGAGGAGCTGGAAAGGCAGCTGAGAGAGGAGGTGGAGGTGGAGGAGGGGTGGGCAGGGCTGAAGAGTTTAAACCCTATCATGGGGAGCAGGGAAGGCAGGTAAGGAGGAAGGAAGGGAAGGGAACTGGTGGCACACCCAAAGGTGGCTGGCTGGACTGCACGTGTCAGCCACAGCGGGGGCCAGGCACAGCTCTTGGAAACCAAAAGATGGCCATGCAGGACCTACAGCAGCAGAGCCAAAGTTTTCAAGCAGCCCCTTGGTGCAGTGGCGACAACACGAGTCCTGAGCCTGCCTGGTGACCATCCTGGATCCCTCTCTCCTGTGTATAATATGGTGTTCACACAGTGTCCAAATCACATAACATCCTGTTTCACACAATGTATTGTGGGCACTAAACAATGTATACTTGTAAAATAATTTCTGAGAATGGAAACAAAAACAATACTAGAGATTTATTATTCAATCAATGATTTGTGGATCAGGGAACACACAGCCTAAACCATGTGTTCCAATGAAATGTGTGATAGCATCGGGGCTAACATAGTCAGAGGGGAGCAAAAAGAGTCCAAGAAGTCCAGGCAGCTTTAGCCAATTTTTCAGAGGTTCATTAAAATGTTCTTCAAAATCCTTTCTTTGAAATGTTAGTTTGCTTAAGAAGACAAATTTTTTTTTTTTTTTTTTTGAGATGGGATAGTCTGTGCCTACCTAGTGAAGGCCGATGACCATGCTTCTGCCTGTCTGGAATGCAGAAGTTAAAGAGCAGGAACTGTTGATGATACGTGAATCTACAGAAAGAGGCTAATTATTATTTCTAAAAGTTAGGTTACTTAAACTTTTGCCCTGTGAAACTAGGTAGTAGCCATGTTCTTCCCACATGGCATAAGGGATTCCATGTTGGTTTTAGCTTCCACAGCCACTTGAGGCAACCTAAAGGATGACCAGCTTGAAAGCAGCCATGTGCTTCTTCATCTTGGGATTCCCCCCATTGTCAGAAAATGCTATGGAAATGACTTCTCTGACCATCTGACTGAGGTTCTTTTAAGAGTTACCTCAGAAGAGCCCTGCCTGCTCATTGTATCATAGCTCGTGGAACAGGAGTTGGAAGGACATGACCAACCACTGGGATCAGTTTTCTTACATTATTCTTAGGATTTTCCATAAAGTGTTATGTGTTCCAGTGACAACTAGAAGATTTGTTATCTAGCCTATTTATATATCTCCTGTTTCTTTGCTTATTCTTTCATGTTCTTTCTGTGGTTTATGACATAATGGACTGATATACCACTTATGGACATGTGCAACCTGTCCCATATTATTTGTGTATCTGTCTTTGTTAAATCATTTCAGGAGGTAGCATATGTTCAAGAACTGATGGTACTGAAGGAAGAGGTCCAAGCTGCACTGAAGACATTGGTGAAAAAGAAGGTTTCAGGAATTGACGGAATACTAATTGAGATGTTTCAGCAAACGCATGCAGCACTGGAGGTACTTACTTGTCTATGCCAAGAAATTTGGAAGGCAGCTACCTGGCCAAATGACTGGAAGAGATCCTTATTTATGCCTATGCTAAAGAAAGGTGATCCAACAGAATTTGGAAATTATTGAACAGTATCAATAATATCTCATGCAATAAAATTTTGCAGCAGTACATCAATAAGGAATTACCAGAAATACAAGCCTGATTGAGGAGAGGATGTGGAGTGACGGATATCATTGCTGATGTCAGATGGGTCATGGCTGAAAGCAGAGAATACCAGGAGGATGTTTACCTGTGTTTCATAGACTATGCAAAGCATTCGACTGTGTGGATCATAACAAATAATGGATAACATTGCTAAGAATGGGAATTCCAGAACACTTAATTATGCTAATGAGGAGGCTATACATAGACCAAGAGGCAGTTGTTCTAACATAACAAGGGCATACTTCGAGGTTTGAAGTCAGGAAAGGTGTGCATTAGGGTCGTATCCTTTCACCATACTTACTCAACCTGTATGCCGAGCAAATAATGCCAGAAGTTGGACTGTATGAGGAAGAACTCAGCCTCAGAATTGGAGGAAAACTCATTAATAACCTGTAATATGCAGATGACATAATCTTGCTGGCTGAAAGTGAAGAGGACTTGAAGCACTTACTGATGAAGACCAAAGACCACAGCCTTCAGTATGGGTTATACCTCAACATAAAGGAAACAAAAATCTTCACAACTCGACCAGTAAGTGACATCATGACAAACGCAGAAAAGATTGGAGTTGTCAAGGATTTCATTTTACTTGGATCCACAGTCAACACCCTTGGAAGCAGCAGTTGACGTATTACACTGGGAAATCTGCTGCAAATGACCTCTTTAAAGTGTTGAAAAGCAAAGATGTCATGCTAAGGACTAAGGTGCACCTGACCCCAGGTATGGTGTTTTCAGTTGCCTCATATGCATGTGAAAGCTGGACAATGAATAAGGAAGGTTGAAGAAGAATTTAAGCCTTTAAATTATGGTGTTGGTGAAGAATATTGAATATACCATGAACTGCCGAAAGAACGAACACATCTGTCTTGGAAGAAGTACAGCCAGAATGTTCCTTAGAGGCAAGGATGGCAAGACTTTGTCTCACATACTTTGGACATGTTATTAGGAGGGATCAGTCCCTGGAGAAGGACATCATGCTTGGTAGAGGATCAACGAAAGAGAGAAAGACCCTCAATGAGATGGATTGACACAGGAGCTGCAGCAATGGGCTCAAGCATAACATTGATTGTGAGGATGGCGCAGGACTGGGCAGTGTTTTGTTTCTGTTGTACATAGGGTTGCGATAAGTTGGAACTGACTCGACAGTGCCTAACAACAACAACATCTGCCTTAGTCTCCTCACCCTACCACAAAAATGAAGTGTTTCTTAAAGGCAGGAATGATGTTTTATTCATCTTTAGTGGCATGTGCTTTATAGGTGTCCAATAAATATTTTTGAATATTTGTCTTTTTATTATTTTAAAACTCAGATGTTACACTTAATTTCTGTTCTGGCCATAAAAATCCCCATTTTTCTGAATTGGATATTCTTTTCCTCTTTCCCTCTTCTCATTTTTAGTTTTGTTCTTTGGATATTTCTAAATTTCTATCTCTTGCTTTAGTATTGGTATAGAAAAAATTATAGTCAAATAAAGAATTGGTCATCATTGCCTCAGGTCTGAATAGTCTAGCTCATTCTACTCTCATGTGTGCCCTTTTAAAAAACGTTTCCTTAGTTGTAAAATGAGGATAATGGTACACATCTAATAGGATTAATAAACTAGCCTTGTAAATACATGGAAATCACACAACTCTGTTTCCTAAACCCTTTTCATTCAGATATTTTCTTCTGACATCTAATTTCTTTTGTGTGTAACTTTTAAAAACCATTTTCTCTTTAAAGCTGTACATTGAAATTCTTTGTAGAGTTGGGTATATCCTTTAGGAGAGCTATGATTAATCATTTACAAAGTGTATCATAGAAAACACTTGAATGAGATGTTTTCGCAAAAATAATTTTTAAAGGATAAGTTAACATGTTTAAGAATATCTTGTCAAGGTGTCATTCCAAAAGTCATCTTGAAGTTTCTATTTTGAATGACGTTCATGTTTGAGTTTTTAGTAGGTTTCATGCTGTATTAATATTGTGTATTGCAGTCTTGAAAATATGTACAATATACACTAGGAGCCATACACTGATGCCTATTGTGACTTTAATTTGGTTTTTATTTCAGAGAGCTCTTGTCTTTTGATCAGTTCAGGAGCAATTTTCCTGAGTAGTTGAAAATGAGAACATTTGGAACTATAATTCAATAGTTAGCTAATTGGTTCTTTTTATTCTAGGATAAATAATAAGAATTTAGGGGCTGAATTTTTAATATTTATATAAATTTTCTTTTTATAGTAATGATTTAATTAGGGTTTTGATGTTGTTTTTAAGCCAGCCTTTTCTCACTTGCTCATCCTACAATCTCAGGTGAGAGAAGGCTTATTAGAGGAAGTGATGTTTAAGCTGAGACCTGAAAAGTGAATAAAATTTATCCAGGTGAAATGGAGATAATGATTTCTGGGTCGGGAGTAGGTTGTTTTATTATAATTAATGATTGATCATGAACAAGGTACCCAAATGTATTTTAAGTCTTGGATATAAGACAACTATTTACAGTTAAAGGAGAAAATTGAAAACAAGACAGTAAATAAACCAGGAGTTAGTTTGGGTATATTTAATGCAATTGATTATTATTTTATTCTTGAAAATCTCTTTCTGTATATTCAGTAAACTAAATTTTTTTTTTTTAAACCTTATACATTCCACCATCTTGTCTTAGTTGCTAGTGCTGCAGTAACAGAAATACCACAAATAAGTGGCTTTAAAACACAAAAAATTTATTTTCTCGCAGTTCTAAAAACTAGGTTCTAGAGGCTAAAAATCCAAATCGGCATCTCGACCATGTCAATTCCTTCTGTGGCCTCTCTCGTAGTTTCTGGCGACTGCCAGCAATCTTTGGTGTTCCTTGGTGTCTGTCTTCTCCCTGTGTCTCTGTCTATTCTGCTTTTTTTTTTTTTAAATTCTGCTCTTTTTAATTCTCAAAAGTGATTGGGTTTAGTACCCAGCTAATCTGGTATGACCTCATTAACCTAACAAAAGAAACCCCAGTTTCCAAATAGGGTCATATTTATAGGCACAGGTATTAGGATTTTAACACATATTTTGGGGGAGACACAATTTAATCCATAACACACTTTATATTTCTTTTACAGATGAAGTGTTTTCTGTTCATCCATTGCTTAGGATGTTGTACCAAAAAAAAAAAAAAAAAACCAAATCTGTTCCATTATTGAACATTTATTATGTGTTAGACAAAGTGTGGTATGTACTATGATAGGTGAAGGACAGAGTGCTATGGGAGACTGGCACAATCAGGGATTGGGGAGCAAGTGAGAGAAAATTTATAAGAGAAAGTGATATTTCGGCTGAGATCTGAAAGGTGAATAAGATTTATCCAGAAAAAGTAGAGATAAGGATGCTGGGGGTGAGAGTAGACCTGGAGGCTATATTTCATGTAAGGAAAACAATGTATTTAAATATGTTGTTAAGAAACTATTATTATGGCTATAAAGCTATAATCAAAAAAAAAAAAAAACCAAAAACCGAACTTATTGCTGTCGAGTCAATTTCAACTCATAGCTACCCAATAGGACAGAGTAGAGCTGCCCCATAGGGTTTCCAAGGAGCACCTGGTAGATTCAAACTGCCAACCTTTTGGTTAGCAGCCGTAGCTCTTGAGAGCACTACACCACCAGTGTTTCCACATGAAGCTTTAATAAGAGCTATAAATTATTGAATGAATATTATGTAGTGGCCACTGTTTGAAACACTTTGCATGCGTTAATATCTTTAATCTTTATAATAATCACATGAGGGAGCTGTTATTACTACACTTTCATTGACTGATTATAAGTATATGAGTGATGTTATATGTAATTCTTTCCTTTTCTTCCCGTTAGGTCTAAATTTTGGAATGTTGGTATTATTTTATTTTGGTTCGAGTAAGCCAGAAGTAGTCTGTAGGCATCTTTTAGCAAAAAGACATGTATATGTGTGTGTATATATATATTTTTTATGTGTGTGTATTCATTTTAGCTTGACAGAGAAGACAGCAGTACAATGGAATATGATATATATGGATAATCAAGTCTATGACTATTAAAATTATAATTTCTAGTTTGCAAGAAATATGGAGCTTGGAGAAGGAGCTTATTGATATTGTGAAAAAACAGTAAGACAAATCCAGATTGTGACATATTCTAAAAGATAACTGGCCCAGATTGCTCAAAAAAGTCAGTATCATGCAAAAGAAAAGGACAGAGACACTCTAGATTAAACTACACTGAAGGAGACATAACAAATGCAATGTAATGTATGAACTTTGAGTTGATTCTGGATTAAAAAAAAGAAATAAGATAAATTAAGGGAGAGAAATTTGAATATGGACTATATATTAATGATATTATGAAATATTAATTTTCTCATGAGTGATAATGGTATTATGGTTCTTTAGGAGAAGGTCTTTATTCTTAGAACATGCATATGGAAGTATTTAGGAGTGAAATGTGTAAAAACTGTGCTAATTTTTCTAGAATTTTATTTTTTTAGTAGGTCATTATGAGATTCCCAAGAGTTGCAATGAGTCAGAATTGACTCAATGGCATTGGGTTTGGTTTTTTTTAAATATCAAAAAATTATAAAATTCTTAATTTACTTTTTTATCATTTCCTGTTTTCCTTATAAACCCATTGCCATTCCGATTCATTGTGACCCTCTAGGATGGAGTAGAACTGCCGCATAGGGTTTCCAAGGCTGTAATCTTTACAGAGGAGATTGCCACACCTTTCTCCCGTGGAACGGCTGGTGGTTTCCAACCACTGACCTTTCAATTAGCAGCCAAGCGCTTAACCACTGCATGATCAGGGCTCCTTATTTCCTTATAGTATTTGTTAACATACGAATGACCTGTTGATTTATTTTTTATCTATCTTCATTCCCATTTTCAACGAGAATGTCAGTTTTATGAGGACTAAGACTTTCTGTTATTTACTGCTTAATTCATAGCACTAAGAATAACACGTGGCAAATAGTAGGTAGTAATCAGTATTTGTTGAATGAATGTAAAAATGAAGATAACCAGTCTCAAACAGCTTCACTATTTCTATGTAACTCATAATATCTTTAATATTTTTTTTTATCAGTTTTGGTATTGTTAACCAGATACAATTATGAACTTTTCCTTATATTTCAGGGAAGTTGGGAAAAAAGAATTTTGAAGAGTTTAAATAGCATGTGCACTGAACTCAGTATCCCACTGGCACGAAAGGTACTTTTAGAATTTCTCCGTTTTTAGCATTGTATTGTAAAACAAGTGCTAGAAAGTATCATGAAGTTGTTACTCTAAGTTAGGCAGATTTATCTTTTTTTTTTTATTAGCATGTCAGTTTGTTCTGAAACAAAAATCTGTAAGACCAATGATATAATGTGAGTGCATTCTGCATAGATTTCTATTGTGTTTGGTGTAATGCTTTTGTAATAAACCTATATTTCTTGAGCATAGATAGAAATAAAGTAAGACTCTTCAGTGTTGATTATTCAGGTATTTGGCTGTAAAGTTTATGAGTACACTTTAAAGATATTGATTACCATTAGCATCTTTACTTTTTGGCTAATTTAGCACTATAGCGTATTCCGTGGATGGAGATGGAGTAGAATCAGAGATGGAGTTCAGATATACTATGATATTTTAATAGCCAATATGGTACCATTTTTTAGATATTAAAATAGGGAACAAAAGGAATGATTTGTCCCCTCCCTGCAGAGCTGGAGTTCTATTCAGATCTAATACTGTCACTCTGGGCTTTGAGAGGGGAGAGGTGGAAGGGATAGAGAGGCTACTTGAGGGATGTTCTGGATTCATTATAGCTGCTCAAAGGTAGGAGAGGCAAGTTTCCCTTCACTTCATTCTTCCCACCTGCTGTGTATTCCCTGCTGTAGGTCAGAATATAGTGGATGTACTTTGGACAATATCCCAGGACAAGTTACCAAAGTCACCAGAAGAATGGTGTAAAAACATAAATTTATATGAAAAACTGTCTCAATGTGTAGTATTGTATAATATACTGTCTTTCATATAGGAAGATGATGCTACTGACTCACAATCACACTCTCTTGGCCAGTCCCCCTTGTGATGCATTTCTGAGATTGCTGGATGGGGTCAGAGATGTAGTGTGTGGCTGAGGAGCAGCTGTTCTTTGTGAAATTTACTGGCCAGGACAGATCATTTATCTTCTTTTCTTGGACTCATTAGCTCCATATACTAACTGAGCCATTGAGATGACATATAATGTAATAGTTAAATAATAATAATTTCAGTGTAATCCCCCAAAAAGTTCACCACATGTAATGAAATTATTTTTCCTTACGTTGTGGTAGTTTATTTAAACTTTTAGAAAAGTTATTCATTCTTATTTTTCAGCTGCATTGCTACACTTCATAAAATGAAACCAATTTTAAAATTACTTTTTGTAGAGGCCAGTTGGAGAACAGAAAGAACTTCTCAATAAATGGAATGAAATGGGAACTGATGAACCAGGTATATAAAGAACATTTTTTTAAAACCTAGTAGTGGGAGAAGAATTGCCTTCTAAATTATGAATCCAAAATAACAAAATTAACAATTCTTTGCAAGGATAGCAACTCCCCCTTCCACTAATTTACTATCCTCTCTATTCTTTGCTTAAACTTCTACTCTACAGTTTAAAAATTCCTGACTTTGGTCTATGTTCGCCAGTATTTTGAGAGTATTTTCATCATTTACCCTTTTTTAAATCAGCATTTAAAAGCATTTTTTATAAAAGAAAATTAAGTTTATGCATTGGATTTCTGAGACTTGTAATTAAGGTAATTTTTTTAGACTTTAATTACATGGAAATGTTAAAGATAGGTTAGTGAAACACAAGTTTCAAGAATTCTAGAATGTTTTAAAGAATTTATTTGGTTCCTTTTAACATTTAAAATCTAGTCAACTTTACAATTGTATAATGATGGCAACTGTATTTTATTTACTGTGATAAATAGATTTCTATAATTCTGTAGACATTTACATAACTCCTAACCACACCTCTTCCAGATAGATGATTAGATAGATAGAGAGAGAGAGGTATAGACAGATATAGGTAGGTAGGTAGGTAGAGGGATTGGGTGGGATGGGATGGGATGGGATGGTATATAAGCGCCACAATAGGGGATGGGATGGGATGGGATATAGGTGCCACAGTAGAGGAAACAGTGTGTTATAGGAGATCAAAAGACAAGATAGTTCGATACAACTAGAGGAATCCATTAAGAACGCATTGTTTATATTCTAAGTACTTTGAGAATTGTCATACGGAATCTTTACATTACGTTTGACATTGTTTTGTTAATTCAGTTATAACCTATTGCAAATTTATTGATGCAGCTCCTAATTTCTTCTAGAATTATGTCATCTAGGATATCAAGGGGAGGGGCTGTTTTCATTTTTGTGTCCCCAACACTTAATACAATGTATGACAAATAATCGAGACTCAGCAAATGTTTGAATTTCTCTGCACAGAATCCATAACATTTATTATTAGTAAGCCTACATATAACATGTTAACTGAAATTTTGTTTTAATGTATCTTATTAATTTTAGATTTAAGCCTTTTCCGACCTGTTTATGCGCCTAAGGATTTTCTTGAGGTAGGTGCTACTGGATAAATATATGTATGTATATTAATAAGGGAATAATGTGAAAGAAATGATGATATTAGACTATCTCAAGGCAGTGTCACTGAAGATTTTAAGCAGTGGAATGACATGATCAGATTTGTGTTTGGAAATTGCTTTTGGAAAAATAACATTGGAATGTGGAACGATAAGAAGCAAGTAAATCAATTAGGGAGATTTTAATTGAAAAACAGTGACTGTAAATCATGTAGCCTGCTGCCTGGCACATATAGATGTTCAGAATAAGCCACTTTTCTGGTATCCAGTGACTTCCCATCTTATTCTACCAAAAAGCCAAAGTTATGACCAAAACCCATTGCTGTCGAGTTGATTGCAACCCACAGCAACCCTAGAGGACAGAGTAGAACTGTCCCAAAGGGTTTCCAAGGAGTGGCTGGTGGATTTGAACTGCTGAACTTTTGGTTAGCAGCCGTATCACTTAACCACTGTGCCACCAGGGCTCCAAAGTTATGACAGTGGCCTAAAACACCCTGTTTGATCTGGTACCCCATTACCTCTCTTACGTCATCTCCTATTACTTTCCACCTGATTTGTTTTACACCAGCCACGTTAGCCTTCTTGCTTCTCTTGGGTTCCTCCCATATGAAGGTCTTTGCTTTTTGTTTTCTCTGCCTGCAGGGCCTTACCTATTTACGTGCCTACATGTCACGTCCCCTTACTCCTTTTTCTTTTCTTAAATGTCAGCTTCTCAGGAAGCCCCTCCCCCGCCCCCCCCAACTTGGAGCTTCTATACCCTTTTCCTGCTTTGTTTTTCTCCATAGCATTTTATTTATTTTGCTTATTTCCTATCTTCTCTATTAGAATAGATGCGCTACAGGGGCAAGAGGTCTTTTGTTCACTCCTGCAATAATTGTACAAGGTCAGATAATCGAAAAGACTCACAAGATTTCACAGGTATAGCCACATGGAGTTGCCATGAGTCAGAATGGACTCAATGGCAACTAACAACAACCCACATAAGGCTTGCTTTCAGCAAGAAACAGAAAGCACATGCAAACACAAAAAGATCTGAGCTTCCAAGTGTAGCATTCACGGCGCTTTCTCAGTTGCACAGGAAGAGCTCTATCTTGAGGTTGTGAACAACAAAGATGCATTTGAGATACTTGGTCATAGGAGCCAAGGCACAAGATTTCTGAAGGATCTTTTATACCCCACTGATTACATTAGGTGCAAGCCATCAATTTACACATTTCAATAAACAGTGTAAGCAGCCTGGTGTGGAGTGCCACCAGGAGAGTTTGGAACTTTAAACGCCACATTATAAATGATTAGCTAGCACATTTCACTCTTATCTTGGCCAGGAGTCACTGTTCACTACCAGACTTCCAGGTATGCATGGATATAAGCATACAGCTACCAGAAACCAGCTGTAACTTAACGCTGTCCTTGACTACTCTATCCCAACAGGTAGAACAGTGCTTGGTGCGTAGTTAGTTGTTCAATAAATACTTGTTGCATGAATGAGTAAATAAATGAACGAATCTTTCAAATTTTACTTTTGTCTCTTTTCTGAACCTATTGTCTCTGATACCAGTTTTGCCAGCATGAACTTTGCTAGAAATTATTTCAGACCTTTTGAGATTGTAGTTAGTCTCATCATAACATCAATGAGAAGTTAGTTTGGTCAGAAACTCCCTTTATGATACGGCTTTATTTCCCTTAGCTTATTAAAGATTTCTCCCAAGCTCTTCTCTTTTCTGGTATTTCAGGATAGAAGTTTCATGTAATTCTTATATGGTCATCGTTAACTATGTTTTCTCCTTAATAGCTGGTAACATCTGTCTTTTTGAGGACAGTTACAGAACGGATTCTTTTATTATTCACACGGAGATTCTCCTTTAAATCAGGAACATTTTCTATAATTATTTCCTTGGTTATAGTTTCTATATGGCTAATATTTCTCTTTCATGTTGTGTATATAGTCAGTTTCTTCTCCTTTTTTTTATTTGTGAATTTCCCATGTAATTAGGCTATTACTTGTGTAATTAGGCTAAAATTGTCCTGTTCTGTGTTAGTCTGTATTTAACACTGTTGATTTTCTGCTAAGTCTTTAAAAAAGAAAATATCTTCGATGCTTTTAGTTTCAGTATAGTGTGTGTAATTTTAGGAAAATCATTTGGCATTATAGCACATTTTATTTTATCAGCCATTAGTTATCATCAGTTCATTAATGTGGTCCTCATATATGATAGTGCGTTTTTGTCATTATCATTTACTTTACTGAATTCTCGATGGTTTCCTTTGTCCCTCAAGAGTTTCAGTTTAATGATATCTTTTAAATGATTATTACTGTTTTTCAAGAAAAATGCATGTTAGCTATTAGAAAAATAAGAAAATATACATAAGGAGAAAATTTGAGATAAAATTTACCCACAATGCTATCACGTAACGATAACCACTGTAGTTACTATATATATATATATATATTTTTAATTAACTTTTATTAAGCTTCAAGTGAACATTTACAAATCCAATCAGTCTGTCACACGTAAGTTTACATACATCTTACTCCCTTCTCCCACTTGCTCTCCCCCTATTGAGTCAGCCCTTTCAGTCTCTCGTTTTGTGACAATTTTGCCAGCTTCCCTCTCTCTCTATCTTCCCATCCCCCCTCCAGACAAGAGTTGCCAACACACTTTCAAGTGTCCACCTAATTTAATTAGCTCACTCTTCATCAGCATCTCTCTCCCCCCCGCTGACCAGTCCCTTTCATGTCTGATGAGTTGTCTTTGGGGATGGGTCCTGTCCTGTGCCAACAGAAGGTCTGGGGATCATTGCCGCCGGGATTCCTCTAGTCGCAGTCAGACCATTAAGTATGGTCTTTTTATGAGAATTTGGGGTCTGCATCCCACTGATCTCCTGCTCCCTCAGGAGTTCTCTGTTGTGCTCCCTGACAGGGCAGTCATCGATTGTGGCCAGGCACCAACTAGTTCTTCTGGTCTCAGGATGATGTAGGTCTCTGGTTCATGTGGCCCTTTCTGTCTCTTGGGCTCTTAGTTGTCGTGTGACCTTGGTGTTCTTCATTTTCCCTTGCTCCAGGTGGGTTGAGACCAATTGATGCGTCTTAAATGGCCACTTGTTAGCATTTAAGACCCCAGACGCCACATTTCAAAGTGGGATGCAGAATGATTTCATAATAGAATTATTTTGCCGATTGACTTAGAAGTCCCCTCAAGCCATGTTCCCCAGACCCCCGCCCCTGCTCCGCTGACCTTTGAAGCATTCATTTTATCCCGGAAACTTCTTTGCTTTTAGTCCAGTCCAATTGAGCTGACTTTGCATGTATTGAGTGTTGTCTTTCCCTTCACCCAAAGCAGTTCTTATCTACTGATTAATCAATAAAAATCCCTCTCCCTCCCTCCCTCCCTCCCTCCCCTCTTCGTAACCACAAAAGTATGTGTTCTTCTCAGTTTTTACTATTTCTCAAGATCTTATAATAGTGGTCTTATACAATATTTGTCCTTTTGCCTCTGACTCATTTCGCTCAGCATAATGCCTTCCAGGTTCCTCCATGTTATGAAATGTTTCACAGATTCGTCACTGTTCTTTATCGATGCGTAGTATTCCATTGTATGAATATACCACAATTTATTTACCCATTCATCCGTTGACGGACACCTTGGTTGCTTCCAGCTTTTTACTATTGTAAACAGAGCTGCAATAAACATGGGTGTGCATATATCTGTTTGTGTGAAGGCTCTTGTATCTCTAGGGTATATTCCGAGGAGTGGGATTTCTGGGTTGTATGGTAGTTCTATTTCTAACTGTTTAAGATAACGCTAGATAGATTTCCAAAGTGGTTGTACCATTTTACATTCCCACCAGCAGTGTATAAGAGTTCCAACCTCTCCGCAGCCTCTCCAACATTCATTATTTTGTGTTTTTTGGATTAATGCCAGCCTTGTTGGTGTGAGATGGAATCTCATCGTAGTTTTAATTTGCATTTCTCTAATGGCTAATGATCGAGAGCATTTTCTCATGTATCTGTTGGCTGCCTGAATATCTTCTTTAGTGAAATGTGTGTTCATATCCTTTGCCCACTTCTTGACTGGGTTGTTTGTCTTTTTGTGGTTGAGTTTTGACAGAATCATGTAGATTTTAGAGATCAGGCACTGGTCTGAGATGTCATAGCTGAAAATTCTTTCCCAGTCTGTAGGTGGTCTTTTTACTCTTTTGGTGAAGTCTTTAGATGAGTATAGGTGTTTGATTTTTAGGAGCTCCCAGTTATCTGGTTTCTCTTCATCATTTTTGGTAATGTTTTGTATTCTGTTTATGCCTTGTATTAGGGCTCCTAGGGTTGTCCCTATTTTTTCTTCCATGATCTTTATCGTTTTAGTCTTTATGTTTAGGTCTTTGATCCACTTGGAGTTAGTTTTTGTGCATGGTGTGAGGTATGGGTCTTGTTTCATTTTTTTGCAAATGGATATCCAGTTATGCCAGCACCATTTGTTAAAAAGACTATCTTTTCCCCAATTAACTGACACTGGTCCTTTGTCAAATATCAGCTGCTCATACATGGATGGATTTATATCTGGGTTCTCAATTCTGTGCCATTGGTCTATGTGCCTGTTGTTGTACCAGTACCAGGCTGTTTTGACTACTGTTGCTGTATAATAGGTTCTGAAATCAGGTAGAGTGAGGCCTCCCACTTTCTTCTTGTTTTTCAGTAATGCTTTGCTTATCCGGGGCTTCTTTCCTTTCCATATGAAATTGGTGATTTGTTTCTCTATCCCCTTAAAATAGGACATTGGAATTTGGATCGGAAGTGCGTTATATGTATAGATGGCTTTTGGTAGAATAGACATTTTTACTATGTTAAGTCTTCCTATCCATGAGCAAGGTATGTTTTTCCACTTAAGTATGTCCTTTTGAATTTCTTGTAGTAGAGCTTTGTAGTTTTCTTTGTATAGGTCTTTTACATCCTTGGTAAGATTTATTCCTAAGTATTTTATCTTCTTGGGGGCTACTATGAATGGTATTGATTTGGTTATTTCCTCTTCGGTGTTCTTTTTGTTGATGTAGAGGAACCCAAGTGAGTTTTGTATGTTTATTTTATAACCTGAGACTCTGCCAAACTTTTCTATTAGTTTCAGTAGTTTTCTGGAGGATTCCTTAGGGTTTTCTGTGTATAAGATCATGTCATCTGCAAATAGTGATAACTTTACTTCCTCCTTGCCAATCCGGATACCCTTTATTTCTTTGTCTAGCCTAATTGCCCTGGCTAGGACTTCAAGTACGATGTTGAATAAGAGCGGTGATAAAGGGCATCCTTATATATATATTTTAATTTAATAATATATTGTGGAATTTTTATGTCACTACCTATATTGCCTATATGAATGGAGGCATATTATACTGTATTATATGAATTAGCCATAAAATTTATTTAAATAATTCCCTCTGCTGGAATATTTGTTGTTTCATATTTTCCATTGTAAACAGTACTTCGTTAACATTCTTTCTGTACTATCTTTGCAAACATCTTTAATTATTTCCTTATAACCATATTCCATAGAACCAATTATAGAAGTGAGATTTCTAGGCTAAAGGATATGCAAATACTTAACACTTCTTTATTTGCTTATTTTTTGAAAATTATATAAATGGTCTTACTTGTTAGCTTTGCTTCTAAAATTCCTTTTATTTCTCATCAGTTACATTCAGAGAGATACTCTGCAATGTAACTCCACCATCTTTCTAAAGTCTTGCTTTTTTTTTTTTAAAAGGTTTTAAAATTTTGCCTGGTAAATATTACAACCAATATTTTATTTTTCTATAACCTTCCCTGGTAAAATATTATAATCGAGCAACTTTTTTTTTTTCCTTACTTTTCTTATTTCTAACTTAATTCTTACCCTTTTAGAGATTTATATGGTAGATCATCAGTTGGGAATATTAAAACCATTGTAATTAAAAGCATGTTTACAGTATTGTATGTTAACTTTTTAATATAACTTTATGCTATTTTAGAAAGTAGTTAAAGAATATACATAACCCCGAATAGTTTTTCACTGTGTGGTGATATACCAAGAGCATCGCTGCCAATTTTGTAAGTGTAAACACAGTACAAGGAAACTAACCAATTTTGTTGGATTTGTTTTTAAAGGTATTAATTAATCTTCGCAACCCAAATTATGAAAATGGTGATTCTCTTAGTTTCAGGACTCATTTGGGTTTAATCCAAGTTCCTCTGAAAGTAAAAGACATCCCTGAATTGGTAAGTAGAGACATTTAAACTTAAATTAACATACCAAGAATGAGTACATAATTATATTGGGATGGTAGAGGAAGAGAAAGAGAATAAACATGAGCTAAAATCCTCATTTACTATATGAAGTCAATAGATAGTATCTGAAACTGGTGAATTAAGAAATTGCACTATACACTAGTTACTTGGAAATATGAAGATAGATACCAGAAGAAAAAGCTGAAAGTAGTTTGTCTCTGGGCAGCGGTCCAGTTGTGATTGTGTGTGTGTGTGTTGGGGAGGAGATTATCAGATAGGAAATTGCTATTTTGTTGTTGTTATGAGTCTTTTAGCTGATTTGACTTAAACTGTTTGCTGCTTGTAGAGGTACAATAGCATGATGGTCAGGTGATCAGACTCTGAAGCCATTGTTGTGGAGTTGATTCTGACTCATGAGAACCCTACAGGACAGAGTAGAACTGCCCCATAGGGCTTCCAAGGAGCGGCTGATGGATTCAAACTGCCAGCCTTTTGGTTAGCAGGCAAACGCTTAACCAGTCTGCCACCAGGGCCCCTGAAACCAGTCAACCTGGGTTTAAATCTTGGCTCTGCCGTTTACTGGCTATGTGACCTTGGCAAATTATTTGTCTTCCTTGTGCCTTAGTTTCTTCAACTGTAAAATAGGGATGATGGTAATACCACATATAAGTGTTAATCAAATCAAATTAAGATACACAAAGTGTGTAGAATGGTACTTGGAACATAGTAAGCAGTATATAGCTACTACAACTTTGATAAAATTAACTTTTAAACAGTTATTTTTAAAAAGTGTTTGAAGTCTTATTAGTAGAGGTTTGTACAAAGTGCTACGGCTGTACAGAAGAGGAAGTGGCAGACTCTTTTCCTGAAAGTGGTGAGGAAGTCTTCTCAGAGGTCCTGCCATTTGACCTAGGTCTGGAAGAATGCTAAGAAGTTTGCTAGGTAAAGTAAAGAAGTAGGGAAAGGATAATGTAGGAAAACGTTCAGTGTGTACGTGAGTGGGACTAATCACACCGGCTCTCTGACTGTCTGAGGGGGACCTTGAGCTAATGTGGATGCATTCTTAACTACGAGAGAACCAAAAGCCTGTGAATGGTTTTCAAGAAATCCTGGCTATACCTGCAAAGAGTATGATTAGTTCTTGTCTTCCTGCTGTCATTGGATAGTCGTGCCTGCCTTGCCTGCATTATGTGGCCTGGTTGTTGAGTGATTCTGACTCCAGAATGCATGGTCTATCTTTGACCCTGGTCTGTCGATAAGAGTATTGAACTTGGTAAGGTTCAGTGAGTTCTGTGAACCTATAATGGGTGGCCATTAAACCAAGTTCATAATGTTGTGTAGATTAGTCCATGTTAAAGGGAAATGTCTTGAAACTAAAATTCATTAAAAAGCTGTTGACTAATTCCTGTTTACTAATTCAGCTACATGGAGGCTGCAGATTGGGATTAGAGCTCAGTAGTGGGGTTCAATATTTATTGAGTCCCTCTGCTGTATGTCAGGCACTATGCTAAACACTGGGAGTCAGGGGCAGTTTATCTAATAAGCAAGGTAAGCATGGGCTTGCTTGTGCTTACTTACTAATCTGTAGTGAACAATTTCCCACCAGTTGTTCACTACAGATGATCTGGTGAGCAAGGCAAGCAAGGTAAGCTTACCTTACTTATTGGATAACCTGCCCCCACTAGGGGTGCAAATGTTTATCAGGGAAAGTCCTTATTTTCCAAGAGCTTCAGGCTGGTGGGAATATGGACAGTAAAAAGAAAATTTCAATATGATGTGGTTATGATACATAAGATGATATGTGAGTCTAGAGAGTTGCTTATATCAATCTGGACTATTAAGACTACCCAGAAGGCACGATGCCTTGGGTGACTTTTGAAGGAAATCTAAGATTAAGGCCCAGGTCTGCTGACTTCGAATGAAAAAAAGTCCAGAACAATGAAGTGGGAAATGGATGATCAGAGTTGTGCTTATGCTCCTCAACATGTCTTAGCACGTTTATTGGACCTAAGTCCTTTCTGTAGTATGAAGATCAAGCTTATTGGGGGAGAAAAAATGATCTCTTTAGTCATTAAAAATTGGTAGCATAGGATGCAGTGCTTTTTATAAAGATAAAAACTCAACTTTAGTTAAAAGACCAAAATATAATGGTGGCTATTTAAAATGAATACAAAAATATAACGTGCAAGACTGGGTAACTGTCTCATGAGGGACATTAATAAATCACTGACTTCAGTAATAACAGACAATTGGGAAGGATTAAAAACTAATTCCATTTTTTTAAAGAGAAGGAAGTAGGGTTTTAGCAATTAGAATAGTAACAAAACACTGAGGCAGATATTAATAGAAATATTTAATTACTTCGGGAATAAAAGTAATATGAGTAATGTGAGCCTTTTATACATTTTAAAAATACCAGACACCATGATTACTTTTTGTAGACGTTACTAGATAAGTAGAGGAAGTCTGGAGAATAACTCTAATCTATCCTTATTTTAGCAGAGTACTGGCTAGCCCAATTTTACTTAAAAATTGAGTTGTCTTGGATATTTGCAGTGTTTAGTTTATTAAGAGCTGAATGAAATATAGTACCATAGAAAGCACAAATACAGAATTATATTGATAATTTTAGACAGTGATTTTAGGAGATAAAATTGATAAGCGCTACATGCACTGTAGGAGCCCTGGTGGCACAGCGGTTAAGCACTTGGCTGCTAACTGAAAGGTTGGCGGTTCGAACCCACTAGCCGCTCCTCAGGGGACAGATGTGGCAGCCTGCTTCTGTAAAGATTTATGGCCTTGGAAGCCCTATGGGGGCAGTTCTGCTGTGTCCTGTTGGGTCACTATGAGTTGGAATCGACTCGACAGCAATGGGTACATATACTGTGTGTGTATGTGTGGGCACGTGTGTGTGTGTGTTTCAGGAGAGGATTGAATGTTAAAGTTCTTTACTCAAAAGGACTGTTAATCCTTACCTTACCGATAAGGTACATCTTCCACAATAAAGAACTACTTAAAAACTAATTTTTAAAATAGTGACAGTATTCACACTGGTTAGAAGGCATCAAAGTAAAAACATTCCTTAAGTAGGGGAAAGTAGGGGAAAGAAAGATATCACTAAAGGCTCTGCACTTGGAGAAATGCTGTGTTTTTAAGTTTCTTTTTGCGCTATATATATTAGTTTTTCATAAAAGCTTACATCTTTTCTATTCATGTTTATTTCACATGAAAACAATAAGTGTTACACAGTATACCTGTAGTAAAAAAATCATAATCGCTCCTCTCCTTACCTGAGGACGATTGCATTACTGTTTAGATGTTTAAAATGTCTTTTTCTTGTTTAGATATTTGAATGGAGCAAAGATTTCTTTTACATCGTAATTTTTACTTAAGCTGATATTTAGTCGAAGGTGATTTACAATGTATAGAAAAGCCTGTGGTATATGTTAATTCTGTGTATGTTATTTTTCAGAAAGAATCCTTTGTAGAACTCAGCTTAAATACAGGACAGCTGGGTATAGATGATTCTACACAAGTGCCTCCTGGTTAGTATTTCTCTCATATGGCGTATAATTATGAAGAAAGTGGGTTTAAGGTTTGTCTTGCCATTTCCAAATGAATCTAGTATTGTTTCTAATATTTGAAAACTAAATATCCTTTTTGCCTCTCCTTGGGTTATTATCAATCATGGAATAGAATCTTCTGTGTTGTAATTATCAGAGTTCAGCTGGATTTTATAAGTATTTTTATTTGAAGGTCTTTAAAATAACTTTCAAAAGTGATTAGACATACAGAAATCATTTTGTTGGCAAAATTTTCATTGGCAAGACTCATATTTCCCTCTACAGCCATCACTAGTGTTATTATTTTTCATATCACTAAGTTAAGTGAATGCTAGCATCAACCTCAAGTAAATGTAGGTTTTAAAATTAGTATCTTTTAAAACTTAAGTGTCCAGATAATATCCCTGACTTTTTTTCTTTTTTGTGTAAGTAAGAGAGACAAGGTTGGTATATAGCTATGATAAAAAAAGAAGTAAAAACTGATTTAGAGTATGGGAAGCCTATATTGTAGAGTTTGGGAGGCATAGAAAAGGGGCCAGGGGAATGTTCTAGTCTTTCTTCTGCAATTGATTATGTGACTTGGACAAATAACTTCACATTTCTGGGTCTTTTTCCTCCTCTATAAAATAAGGGAGTTGGCAATATATTAATAACATTATAAATAATAGTTAAAAGTATCAATAATTGATGGTATCAATAGTTAACAGTATCAAGTTATTGATCACATATATGTTACATGTGTATTTTCCCATTTTAACCTCTCGGAACTTTAAGAAATATGTGTTGTTACCATTTTTAAAAACTTCATTGATGTGTAATGCATATATTATTGTTAGTTGACATTGAGTCAGTTTCAACTCATGGCAACCCCATGTGTACAGAGTAGAACTGCTCCATAGGGTTTTTAAGGCTGTGGCATTTCAGAAGTAGATCCCCAGGCCTGTCATTGGAGGCATCGCTATGTGGGTTCAAACTGCCAACCTTTTGGCTAGGAGTCGAGTACTTAAGTATTTGTGCCACCCAGGGACTCCTATAATACAAATAGAAAAGTATATGTGTCATAAGAGGACAGCTCAATGAAATTTAACAAATTGAACACACCTGTGGGTGCAAACAGTTAATGCACTTGGCTGCTAACCAAAAGGTTGGTGTTTTGAGTTCACCCAGAGGCACCTTGGAAGAAAGGCCTGGTGATCTACTTTCAAAAAATCGGTTATTGAAAACTCTGAAGCCTACTTCTACTGTGACACACATTGGGTCTCCATGAGCTGGAATCAACTCAAAAGCAACTGGTATATTAAAATACAACCAGATCAATAAACAGCATCTGCTTGTTCTGTTTGAACGACTGCCTCTTGGTCTAAGTACAGGTTCCTCATGAGTACAATCAAGTGTTCTGGAATTCTCATTCTTTGCAATGTTATCCATAACTTGTTATGATCTGCACAGTCCAGCGCCAATGGCGTAGTCAATAAAACACAGGTAAACATCTTTCTGGTATTCTCTGCTTTCAGTCAAAATCCATCTGACATCTGACATTCTCTTCTGAATCCAACTTGAATTTCTGACAGTTCCCTGTCAATGTACTGAGCAATTATTTTTTGAATTATCTTCAGCAAAATTTTCTTGCATGTGATGTTAGTGATATTGTTCGATAATTTGCACATTCTGTTGGATCACCTTTCTTTGGAATGGTCACGTATATGTATCTTGTCATGGACTGAATTGTGACCCTCTAAAATATGTGCCAACTTGGCTAGGCTATGATTCCCAGTATTGTGTGATTGCCTGTCATTTTGTCATCTGATATGATTTTCCTGTGTGTTGTTGATCCTACCTCTACGATGTTACTGAGGCAGGATTAGAGGCAGTTATGTTAATGAGGCAGAAATTAATCTACAAGAATAGGTTCAATCTCTTTTGAGATGTAAAAGATAGAAGCCAGCAGAGAGACAGGGGACCTCATACCACCAAGCGAGAAGCACTGGAAGCATAGCATGTCCTTTGGACCCGGGGTCCCTGCACTGAGAAGTCCTAGACCAGGGGATGATTGATGACAAGGACCTTTCCCCAGAGCCGACAGAGAGAGAAAGCCTTCCCCTGGAGCTGGCACCCTGAATTCAGACTTCTAGTCTCCTAGACTGTGAGAGAATAAATTTCTGTTTGTTAAAGCCATCCACTTGTGGTATTTCTGTTATAACAGCACTAGATAACTAAGGGATCTCTTTCAGTCAGTTGGCCAAGTAGCTGTCTTCCAAATTTCTTGGTATAGACGAGTGAGTGCTTCCAGTGTTGCACCCATTTATTGAAATGTCTCAATTGGTATCCTGTCAGTTCCTGGATCATTGTTTTTTGCCAACGCCTTCAGTGAATCTTGAACTTCTTCCTTTCATACCATTGACTCTTGTTATGTTATTTCCAGAAATGGTTGAATATTGCTGAATTCTTTTTGGTACAGTGACTGTGTGTTCCTTCTATCTTTTATTGATGCTTCCTGCGTCATTTAATATTTTACCCATAGAGTCTTTCCATACTGCAACTCGAGGCTTGAATTCTTTCTTCAGTTCTTTCAGCTTGAGAAATGCTGAACATATCCTTCCTTTTAGTTTTCTAACTCCAGGTCTTTGCACATTTCATTATAATACTTTACTTTGTCTTCTTAAGCTACCCTTTGAAATCTTCTGTTCAGCTCTTTTACTTTATCATTTCTTCCCTTCACTTTAGCTAGTCTACATTCTAGAGCAAATTTCAGAGTCTCTTCTGACATCCATTTGGTCTTTTCTCTCATTCTCGTCTTTTTTAATTTATTGTGCTTTAAGTGAAAGTTTACAAATCAAGTCAGTCTCATACAAAAATTTATATACCCTTGCTAGGTATTCCTGGCTACTCTCTCCCCTGATGAGACAGCACACTCCTCCTCTCCACCCTGTATTCCCTTTGTCCATTCAACAAGCTCCTGTTCCCCTCTGCCTTCTCATCTTGCCTCCAAACAGGAGCTGCCCACATAGTCTCATGTGTCTACTTGAGCCAGGAAGCTCACTCCTCACCAGTATCATTCTCTGTCTTATAGTCCAGTCCAATCCCTATCTGAAGAGTTGGCTTTGGGAATGATTCCAGTCTTGGGCTAACAGAAGGTCCAGGGACCATGACCTTTAGGGTTCCTCTAGTCTTAGCCAGACTATTAAGTCTGGTCTTTTTACAATAATTTGAGGTCTACATCCCACTGCTCTCCTGTTCCATCAGGGATTTTCTGTTCGGTTCCCTGTCAAAGCAGTCATTGGTTGTAGCTGGGCACCATCTGTTTCTTCTGGTCTCAGGCTGATGTAGTTTCTGGTTTATGTGGCCCTTTCTGTCACTTGGGCTCATATTTACCTTGTGGCTTTGGTGTTCTTCAGTGTTCTTCATTCTCCTTTGCTCCAGGTGGGCTGAGACCAATTGATGCATCTTAGACGGCTGCTTGCTAGTGTTTAAGACCCCAAATGCCACTTACCAAAGTGGGATGCAGAATGTTTTCTTAATACATTTTGTTAAGCCAGTTGACCTAGATGTCCCCTGAAACCATGGTCCCCAGACCCCTGTCCCTGCTACTTTGGCCTTCAAAGTATTTGGTTGTATTCTCTCATTCCTGTCTTTTTAATGACATTTTGCTTTCTTCATGTATCATGTTCATGATGTCATCCCACAACTCATCTGGTCTTCAGTCATTAGTGTTCAATGCATCAAATCTATTCTTGAGATGGTCCCTTAGATTCAGGTGGGGTATACTCAAGGTTATATTTTGGCTCTCATGGACTTGCCCCAATTTTCTTAAACTTCAACTTTAACTTCCATATGACCAATTGATGGTCACATGGCAAGCAGTAGAACCGAGATTAAAAACTAAGTAGTGTGTCTGTCAAATCTGCTACACCATTTCCTTCCCTCGCTACCCCCTTCAATTATCTTTCTTTTTAGTATTGGATAAGAGGTTGGCAGTTTGAATCCACCAGCCACTCCTTGGAAATCCTATGGAGTAGTTCTGCTTTGTGCTGTAGGGACGCTATGAGTTGGAATCAACTCAATGGCAAAGGGTTTGTTTGTTTTTATTTTAGTATTGGGTATCTCATCTGCATAGATATGTTAATGCATAGATAAAAGACATATAATCCCTGCCTTTGGGAAGATCTAGTGGGAAAATGACAGATAAAATTCATTATGGTGTTTGCTGTAATTGTATATAAGGAACAGTTGGAGCAGTGGAAAAAGCACCTAAGTCTGCTAGGAGGAGGTTGATAATCTCTTAGTTGATTCAGATGATTTTGCCGTCTCTACTTTTCAAAGAGAGAGTAGTAGTGGTTAAGTGATAGAATTCTCACCTTCCACTCTGGAGACCCAGGTTCGATTCCCAGCCAATGCACCTCGTGCAGCCACTACCCTTCAGTCGGTGGAGGCTTGCATGTTGCTATGATGCTGAACAGGTTTCAGAGGAGCTTCCAGACTGAGATGGACTAGGAAGAAAGGCCTGGTGATCTGTTTTGAAAATCAGCCAATGGAAACCCTATGGATTACAGTGGTCCATTCCAATGTTCATGTGGTCTCTAGGAGCTGGGGGCTGCCTTGACAACAGCTAACAACAACAGTTTTCAAAGAATTACTGCTGAAAATTGGGTTAAATTAGTGTTCATCCAATGAGATAGTTTTTAGTAACATAATTTTTAGATTTTTGCCTGACTTGAGAATTGTTAGGCAACAGTGTTATGAGAAAAAATAAAATGTGGTCACATATAACTGCTTTTGTCTAGAATTCACTTATTTTTATTTTATAGTCTATGTATGTATCTTTTATATACAAGTCAGGAGAAAAATCCTTACTACTGTAATATGGAATCTTTCTTTAACAACGGTTAAAAACATCAGGTCAATCCATTTTCCTACAGACTCACAGGTGTGCATTTATTTTGAATACACACACATGTACATTCTTTGAAAACCATTATAAGACCTGTGTTAAAAGGGTGGGCAGGATTAGCATTCTTTCACAAGGCTTTAGGATATAGGGGGATCATACATCTGATATTAATTGCCTGAATATATATGTCTTAGTCATCTAGTGATGCCATAACAGAAATACCACAAAGAGAAATTTATTTTCTCCCAGTAAGGGAGGCTTAAAGTCCAAATTCAGGGTGTCAGCTCCAGGGGAAGTCTTTCTGTCTCTGTCAGCGTTCTCATCAATCATCCCCTGGTTGAGGTGCTTCTTAGGCACAGGGACCCTGGGTCCAAAGGATGCCCTCTGTTCCGGGCACTGCTTTCTTGGTGGTATGAGGTCCCCAGCTCTCTGCTTGCTTCCCTTTCCTTTTATCTCTTGAGAGATAAAAGGTGGTACAGGCCACACCCCAGGGAAACTACCTTTACCTTGGATCAGGGAGGTGACCTGAGTAAGGGTGATGTTACAACCCCACCCTAACCCTCTTAACGTAAAATTAAAACTACAAAATGGACCACAACCACACAGTCCTGGGAATCATGGCCTAACCAAGTTGATACACATATTTTTAGGGGGACATAATTCAGTCCATGACAATATATAATAATGAATTTTATTAGATGAGATTTCTGCTAAATAGATATATTCTACAGCTTGTTATCTCTAAAAGAAGGAAGCACCTGCAGTTAGAGCATCATTGCTGAAGTGAGTTCCATGAAGCACTCATCAGATGCTCTGTTGTCAAGTGAAGTTGGGGAACAGCCGTGCCATATCCTTCTATAAGATAGGCAATTGCTATCTTAGCATCGTAAAGACTATGAGAAGTCCTAATAAGTAAACTGTTTTAGCTCAGCATCTCCCAAACTCATTTTACAAGAGAACATTTTTCCTGAGCAACACCAGAATTAGCTTATAGATTAAAAAATTCTGGTTCTGACTTCTTTGAAACTTTTATCTTTTCTTAGGCTAGAAAATGGCATTTGGAAAGGAAAATTACTGTGTTTCACATAATTGAGCAGTTAAATTCTGTAAAGAAGTCATTTTTAATCTTGTTTATTTCATACTGCTTACGGTAATAAAACACTATTATCATCCAGTAATATCACTCACCTTTACTAGAGAAACGAATTGGCTGACAGATTTTGATCTTGGATTAGTAAGTCTTGACATGCATAGCTCATTAAAATAAAACTGGTGCTGTTTTGTAGTCAACTGTTGAAATGAATATATTTAAATACTTTAGTGATTGAAAGTGATTGTATGTTGGCAGGAACCCCAAGCGCATTAGTTGGTCATTATTAATCTGCTCTACTAATTACTTTGGAGACATTAGGAATAGAATAAAAAGACTAGGGTGCTTGTTGAAATATTCTATTTAGTAGACACCGGCTTTTTGGATTTTTTTAAAATCTAAAAATGTTATCTAACACTGAAAATAAACCAAATAAAACACTGAAAATAAACCAAACATACATTCTTTCTTTGATTAAGAAAATCTTCTGATTTTACCTCAGTGTTTTAAATTATATATATGAAAACTAGATTTAAAAAAAATTCCAGTTAATATAAAACCGGCTGCCTCTATTATTCATTTTAGGCATAATGATGCAGTTTGGTCTGCATTTATTAGAGGTGCTTAAGAAAAAAAAAAATTTTTTTTAAGAAAACCAAACCAAACCCATTGCTGTCAAATCAATTTCCACTCATAGCAACCTTGTAGGACACAATAGAACTGCCCCCTAAGGTTTCCAAGAAGCAGCTGGTGGATTAAAACTGCTGACCTTTTGGTCAGTAGCCATAGCTCCTAACCAGTACACTACCAGAGCTCCTAGAGATGCTGGTTGATGTTGTTAGGTGCCGTTGAGTCGGTTCCAACTCATAGTGACCCTATGTACAACAGAACGAAACACTGCCCAGTTCCTATGCTTATATTACCCTAATTCTGCCTTGGCCTATTCATTCCTCCTCACCCTATCGACCTCCATCCCTTTTCCTTCTTCCCAAGAGAGCTATAAGAAGTCCTGGTGATGCAGTGGTTAAGTGCTGGGCTGCTCTTGAAAGGTCAGCAGTTCAAATCCACCAGCGGCTCCATGGCAGAAAGATGTGGCTATGTGCTTCCGTAAAGATTGCAGTCTTAGAAACCCTGTGGGGCAGTTCTACTCTATTCTGTATGGTCGCTTTGAGTTGGCATCGACTCGATAGCACATAACAACACAAGAGCTCTATAAACAAGAAATATTAACAAATGGAAAATAAAAATACAATACCATTTTATGTTTAGGTGGGCTAAAGCTGGACATCACAGAGCTGGCTTTCTGGAAAACTGTGTTGAACTCTTAGTCCAGGACAGATCCCTCCCTCCTCCATGCCCAGATCTCACCACCAGCAGGCCACTGAGCCGTATTTGATAAGGACTCCAAAGTGCCTGGCATGAGCATTCTGGTTAGAAGAAAAGCAAGTACCAAGATGGCTGCCAGACTGCCAGGCAACCTATTTACTCTGCTTACTGAGTCACATGTAAGTTCATAACCTTTAATGCACAGTTATCCCATTTATCAGAAAAGATTGTCTAATTACTGTGCTGGAATCTAACAAATCCAATGAGTAGCTCCTCTCTTCTAAGGAGGTGAGGAGAAGGAATGGGGAGGGAAGATGAGAAACTGATATTCTCTGGGATGGGAAGAAGAACTAAATGTCTTCCCCCTCATGGTATCATAATCCTTTTGTTTTTTTAAATTTTTAAATAACTCTTAATAGAAATATGATACACATACTGAAAAGTACACAAATCCTTAGTGTACAGATCAGTGAATCTTTACAAAGTGAACATAATTATGTAACCTCCAACCACATCAAGAAAAAGAATATCACCAGCATTCCAGAAACCCCCTTAAACATACTTCCATACTTTCCCACTTCCTGAGGTAACTGCTGTCTTGACTTCTAACATCACAGATTAGTTTTGCCTATTTTTGAGCCATATAAAAATGGATTATACAGTATGTACTCTTTTGTTTTTGACTTCTTTTGCTTAATATTGTTTATGAAGTCTCTAGTGTTGTATATAGTTATAAATCATTTGTTCTCATTGCTCTATTATAATCCATTGTGTGAATATTCCACAATTTCTCCATTCTACTATTGATTCTCCTGTTGTTTCCACTATTTGGTTATTACCAATAATGCTGCTATGAATATTTTTGTACAGGTCTCTTGGTTTGTATATGGCGTAATTCTGAAGGATATATGCCAAAGAGTAATTGCATATGTTGATTGGATATGCGTATGTTCGGAAGCCCCTGGGTGGCTCAAACAGTTAAGCATTCGACTGCTAGTCGAAAATTTGGTGGTTCAAACCCACCCAGAGGTTCTTGCAAAGACAGGCCTGGCAATCTGCTTCCCAAAGGTCATAGCCTTCAAAACCTATGGGGCAGATCTACTCTGCACACATGGGGACGCCAGAATCGAAATCGACTCCGTCTCAATTAACAACAACATGTATATGTTGAGCATGTGTTCAACGATTAGTAGATATTGCCAAATATTTTTTCCAAATCGTTGCACTAATACACACTCCCACCAGCTTTGTATGAGAAGTCTGTTTGCTCCATATTCTTTGCATTTAGAATTGTCCATCTTTTTCATTTATAACTTTGTGGTGTATTTCTTAATGATCTTAATTGCATTTCCCTGATGACTAATGTGCTTGAGCACCTCTTCATATGCTTATTTGACTGGCCCTTGGGATCTCCTCTTTTGTGAAGAACCTGTTCAAGTCTTTTGCCTATTCGTGTAAGACAGTCTGTCTGTCTTATTGACTTACTGAGATAGGAGTTCTTTGCTGGATATATCCTCTCCCACTCTGTGGCTTAATTTTTCTCTCTCTTAATGGTATCTTTTGATAGACATTAGTTGTTTTTGTTTTAAATATGGTCTAGTTTATGAGTCTTTTTCCATTATCATTGGTACATATATATAAAAAAAAATTTAACCTCCCCTATCATCTTTCAAGGTGGCATTTGTATAATGGGTTTTTGCCTATATAGTATTAAGCTTTTGCCAAATATACTTTAATGGTGGATTAGAGAGGAAGTGGGCCTTTGCAAGTGAAGCTGTCAACAAGTTTTGATTTTTTTTTTTAAAGAAGAAAGTCAAAGGTGAATGAACACAGAAACATTGTGTTACGAGAAGATATTCTGTTTTATTTTAATAGAAGGAAAATTAGTTTATCAATTTTTTCTTCTTATTAAACTGACTTGATTCCCTTTTACTTTCTGTAAGCTTAAAATAGCTTAGAAAAAAATTTTTTTTCTACATATAAATGTTCTTCTAGTTTTTTATGGTGCCATTCAGCTTTAAAAATACTTAAGAGTATCAATACCAGAAAAAAATGTACCTAAGGTTGTGTGTACAAATATGTTGCTAATCATACTTGTGTCTTATAATTTTATTTTCTTTTAACATTTTTAGAACTTTTTGAAAATGAGCATGTACGGATAGGGCAGAAAGGTAAGCTTTTGATTATGATTATTACAATTTCTGAAAAATCAGATAGTCCTAAGTGAATGTCTATATTATATACCCCAAACTGAACTTTAATCTCTGAAAAGAATAAAAACTTAAACAGGAATAATATTTAACCATACAAATAACATAACGGGACTCTTTATAAAGAGGGGAAATGCATCATTTAGGCTTTATCAATAAATGTCAGATAAAGAAGTAAACAGCTGGTTCACTGAAAAGGGAATAATAAATTCAGATACACATCCCTCAGGGATGGCTAGCTTAATCCTTTCAGCAGTAGAATTTCATTTTAAAATCAAAGAGGCAGGTTCTCTTCAATGCGCCCACACGCTTCTTGTTAGAGGTAATAGGAATATGCTCCTGCATCAGGAGGAGATATAACTGTCAGCTTCCTGATGACTGTCCACAAGGTAAGATTTAATAGCCAATGCCGCTTTTAGTCTTTTGTGGAATAATATTTCCCTATCCCTTGAAGATTTTTTTCCCTTGTTTTTATAAATCCTATTTTGTCTTTGAAATAGGAAGTACAGATAAGCCTTTGTATCAGAATGAACCTTCTAAGGCCATTATACTGTCAGTAACCAAGCTCCCTAGTTCAATTTTTCAAAATCGTATTTATTTAAAAGACTTCATTTATATGATTTAGCTCTTTGGCTAAACACAATTGCAAATTAAAGAATATGTTTCCTCTCTTTTATTTAATGTGGTCCCTTTGCTTCTTCTGGTCGTGTCTTTTTATTTAGTGCAGTTATTTTCCCTTGCTTTTCAAGAAGAGAATAGAAGAAAACAGTTCTGTTAGACAAACATCAGCAGCTGGCTTGCCTGTCTGTCTTCCCTGTCTTTATTTCCAGTTTAAATAGCTGATGTTTTCATTAAAAGAAATGAAAATGAAAGCAAAGGGATAATGTGTTAATTTTGTGAACTTGGCTGCTTAAGAATAATTTCTGGCTTTCTTAAAAAGTTATTGGATCTTTTTTTGTTTTTACTTCTTAAAAAATTCTTATTTTCTGTTAATTTTAGCAGTTGGCTAATAAGCCATTTATTAGAATAGACATCTTAGATCCTTAGACATTATAACTTGCAGCCATTATACTTCACACACCATACTACTTCCAAGTACTAGAACATTCATGGATTAGTAGAATATGCTTAAGAACTTTGGGGTTTCTGTAGATGTGACTTCACTTGATCATGGAATCCAAAAATTACCACATATATGCATTGCTAATGTCAGGGGCCTAGCGCTATCGCAGAAAAAACCCAGTGCCATCGATAGCGCTATAGTGAAAGTAAAGTAAGCTCAAGGTACCTACATTAAAAAGCTTTTATCAGACTGGGTAGGAGATAAAAGAGCTTAAGACTTGAAACTGATAAGATTGTAAATAGGGCCACATCAAAATTCAGAGAGTAAAAATAGGATTGTCAAGAAATGACGTAGTTATGTTAACCATAAAGACTAAGTGTTGGTTTCCTTGGAGATTTTTAATTAAAGATTTCGGTGTTATTTCTTACTTTATGGATTTCTAATGAGATTTTAATATACTTTTGACAGTTCTAGAAGAACAAGATAGTGCTGCTGCTCAACAGTATATCAGACAAGGAAGTCCCACAGCACTTAGAGCTGAATTGTGGACTCTCATTTTGAATATTTCCAGTCAACCTGAGGTAAGGAGGAGAAAGGATGGGTCAAATTTGAGCTACAGATGTTTATTTTTCAAAGATCAGTTATTCAAAATAGATATACATGTGTTTCTTAGTTTAATATTTACCCCCCACCCTTCATATTTCCAAATTCATTGTAGTTTTGGGTTCTAAGACAAGATTACTTTATAACTTAATTACTGTCTTAACATAGAATTTTTTGTTCTTAATAATTCATTAGACAGGTGAATTTATATGTACAACAGAATAATTAAAATTTCGAGAAATGGAGTATAACAATTTAGAACAGTGAAAATGTGTGGTAGAATTGGGATGTTAGAACAGGCAGAAATAAAGATGGGTAACTCAATACGTGTGAATGAATGCTTTGTCCTTCCAGTTACTTTGAAATATACATTATTCTTATGGCTCTAAAAATTGACAGATTGTGTGGGTTATTTTTTCTAAGTATAAGAACTTTTATTCTAGGAAATAAACAACATGAAAAGAAATCACAAACGGAAAAGTAATGGATTCAATAAAGAAAAATTTTATAAGACATTGATTCCTTTTGAAGTATTCTTAGTGGGGATTCCTTTTTTTATATTAAGCCCAATAATCATGTAAGTCACCCATTTAAAAAATGTAATTAATTTGAAGCTAATAGTTACCTGCCCTAGTGATTAAAAACGTCAGTTTTTGAATTATGTACACCTGGTTTCAACTAACTCCCCCCAACTTACTAGAAATATGTCATTGAGGAAGTTACTTAAATTTCTTCAACACTCAGTTTACCAATACTTAAACAGCACAGAGTTATTGTGAGAATTAAATAAAATAATTTATGTTAGTCTTTTAACATAGTGCCTGGTACATAAATGGTCACCATTAAAGATAGAAATCGTGTTGTTTTCAGGTGCTGTTGAGTCGGTTCTGACTTATAGTGACTCTATGCACAACAGAATGAAACACTGCCCAGTCCTGTGCCTTCCTTAAAGTCATTGTTAGGCTTACGCCCATTGTTTCAGCCACTGTGTCAATCTACCTCTTTGAGGGTCTTCCTCTTTTCTGCTGACCCTGTACTTTACCAAGCATGATATCCTTCTCCAGGGACTGAGCCCTCCTGACAACATGTCCAAAGTATGTAAGATGCAGTCTTGCCATTCTTGCTTCTAAGGAACATTCTGGCTGCACTTCTTCCAAAACAGATTTCTTTGTTCTTTTGGCAGTCGATGGTATATTCAATATTCTTCGCCAACACCACTATTCAAAGGTGTCAATTCTTCGGTCTTCCTTATTCACTGTCCCGCGTTCACATGCATATGAGGCAATTGAAAATACCGTGGCTTGGGTCAGGTCAGGCGCACTTTAGTCTTCAATGTGATGTCTTTGCTTTTCAACACTTTAAAGAGGTCCTTTGCAGCAGATTTGCCCAATGCAATGCATCTTTTGATTTTTTGACTACTGCTTCCATGAGTGTTGATTATGGATCCAAGTAAAATGAAATCCTTGACAACTTCGATCTTTTCTCCATTTATCATGATGTTGCTTTTTGGTCCAGTTGTGAGGATTTTTGTTTTCTTTATGTTATGTTGAGGTGTAATCCATACTGAAGGCAGTGGCCTTTGATCTTCCTTAGTAAGTGCTTCCAGTCCTCTTCACTTGCAGCAAGCAAGGTTGTGTCATCTGCATAATGTAGGTAGTTAATAAGTCTTCCTGCAATCCTGATGCCCCATTCTTCTTCATATAGTCCAGCTTCTCGGATTATTTGCTCAACGCACAGATTGAATAGGTATGGTGAAAGGATGCAACTCTGATGCACACGTTTTCTGACTTTAAACCACTCAGTATCCCCTTGTTCTGTCCAAACACCTGCCTCTTGATCTGTGTACAGGTTCCTCATGAGCACAATTTAGTGTTCTGGAATTCCCATTCTTTGCAATGTTATCCATAATTTGTTATGATCCACACAATCAAATGCCTTTGTGTAGTCAATAAAACACAGGTAAACATCCTTCTGATATTCTCTGCTTTCAGCCAGGATCCATCTGACATCAGCAATGATATCCCTGGTTCCATGTCCTCTTCTGAATCTGGCCTGAATTCCTGTCAATTCCCTGTTGATATACTGCTGCAGCCGCTTTTGAATGATCTTCAGCAAAATTTTGCTTGCATGTGATATTAATGGTATTGTTCTATAATTTCTGCATTTGGTTGGATCACCTTTCTTGGGAGTAGGCATAAATATGGATCTCTTCCAGTCAGTTGGCCAGGAAGCTGTCTTCCATATTTCTCGACATAGACGAGTGAGCACCTCCAGTGCTACACCCGTTTGTTGAAACATCTTGATTGATATTCTGTCAGTTCCTGGGGAGTTGTTTTTTGCCAATGCCTTCAGTGTAGCTTGAACTTCTTCCTTCAGTACCATCGATCGGTTCCTGATAATATGCTACCTATTGAAATGGTTGAACATCAACTAATTCTTTTTGGTATAATGACTCTGTGTATTCCTTCCATCTTCTTTTGATGCTTCATGTGTTGTTTAATATTTTCCCCATAGAATCCTTCAGTATTGTAAGTCAAGGCTTGAATTTTTCTTCAGTTCATTCAGCTTGAGAAGCACCAAGCGTATTCTCCTCTTTTGGCTTTCTGTCTCCAGCTCTTTGCATATGTCATCATCATACTTTACTTTGTCTTCTCAAGTTGCCCTTTAAAATCTTCTGTTCAGTTCTTCATCATTTCTTTCTTTGCTTTAGCTGCTTGACGTTCGAGAGCAAGTTTTAGAGTCTCCTCTGACATCCATCTTGGTCTTTTGTTTCTTTCCTGTCTTTTCAATGACATCTTGCTTTCTTCATGTATGACATCTTTGATGTCATTCCACAACTTGTCTTCGGTCGTTAGTGTTCAACGCGTCAAGTGTATTCTTGAGGTAGTCTCTAAATTCAGGTGGGATATACTCAAGATCGTATTTTGGCTCTTGTGGAGTTGCTCTGATTGTCTTCTGTTTCAACTTGAACTTGCATATTAGCAACTGATGGTCTGTTCCACAGTCAGCCCCAGGCCTTGTTCTGACTGATGATATTGAGCTTTTCCATCATCTCTTTCCACAGATGTAGTCTGTTTGATTCCTGTGTGTTCCATCTGGCGAGTCGCCACTTATGTTGGTGAAAGAAGGTATTTGCAATGAAGAAGCCATTGATCTTGCAAAATTCTATCATTTCATCTCCACCATTATTTCTGTCACCAAGGCCATATTTTCCAACTACCGATCCTTATTGTTTCCAACTTTCGCGTTCCAATCACCAGTAATTATCAGTGCATCCTGATTGTATGTTTGATCCATTTCAGACTGCAGAAGTTGATAAAAATGTTCAATTTCTTCATCTTTGGCCATAGTGGTTGGTGTGTAAATTTGAATAATAGTCATATTAACTGGCCTTCCTTGTAGGCGTGTGGATATTATCCCATCATTGATGGCATTGTACTTCAGGATAGATCTTGAAATGTTCTTTTCGATGATGAATGCAACACCATTCCTCTTCAAGATATCATTCCCAGCATAGTAGACTATATGATTGTCTGATTCAAAATGGCCAATACTAGTCCATTTCAGCTCACTAATGCCTAGGATATCTATTTTTATGTGTTCCATTTCATTTTTGATGATTTCCAATTTTCCTGGATTCATGCTTTGTACCTTCCAGATTCCGATTATTGATGGATGTTTGCAGCTATTTCTTCTCATTTTGAGTCATACCACATCAGCAAATGAAGGTCCCGAAAGCTTTACTTCCATCCACGCCATTAAGGTCGACTCTACTTTGAGGAGGCAGCTCTTTCCCAGTCATGTTTTGAGTGACTTCCAACCTGGGGGGCTCATCTTCTGGCACTATATCAGACAAAGTGCCACTGCTACTCACAGGGTTTTCACTGTCTAATTCTTTTCAGAAGTAGACTGCTGGGTCCTTCTTCCTAGTCTGTCTTAGTCTGGAAGCTCAGCTGAAACCTGTCCTCCATGGGTGACCCTGCTGGTATCTGTATACCAGTGGCTTTGCTTCCAGCATCACAGCAACATGAAAGCTCCCAGAGTATGACAAACTGACAGACATGTGGGGGATAGTAATCATAGTAATTATATGTTATGTACACTTATGTTCATAACAGATTATAATAATGCTTGATTTTCTTAAAAACTGCATCATTATAAATCATAGTTAATTTATAACATAATTGTACCTAATATGTAATTACTATGATTACTATCCCCCACGACAAACTGACAGGTAAGTGGGGGATAATAATCATAGTAATTGCATATTAGGTACAATTATGTTATAAATTATCTATGATTTATAATGATGCAGTTTTTAAGAAAATCAAGCATTATTGCAGTCTATTATGAAAACTGTACCTCTAACCTTTGCAAATTATGCATACGTGTGTGTATGAATGTGTGTTTGTGTGTTCTAAATCTGCCTCTGTGAACAGCACTGTCAAAATCACTTGCTTCTTTATAGAAAAAAAAAAGCTTGTAATTTATGTGAAAGAAGCTTTAGACCAAATGATAATATTGCTCTTTGGTGGTGGCACTTGAGAAGATAGTTTCAAAATAGATTTGAGTGTATGTTGAGCACTTACAAAGGAGTCCCTGGGTGGCACAAATGTTTAAGTACTTGGTTACTAACTGTGAAAGGTTGGCGGTTTGAATCCACCCAGAGGCTCCTCGGTAGAAAAGCTTAGCGATCTGCTTCCAAAACGTCACAACCATGAAAACCCTATGGAGCGCAGTTCTGCTCTGCAATGTATGGAGTTGCCGAGGGTTGGAATCAGCTCAGCAGCAACTGGTTTGTTTTTCTGGTTGAGGGCACTTGTGAACGGATCCACTCTTGGAGAGGAGGATGATAACCTTTCCACCCCCCCGCCCCACACACACAGCTGACCTACCAGCTTTGCTGTTTGGGAGTTAGATGAACAAATCCTGTCTCTTTGCAGAGGAAGTGTTGCCATTTCAAAAACAAATTTAAAAGTTTTCTAAAAATATTATCCTAGAATAAAAGTAGTAATCTCAGATAATGATTATGTATTAAAATGTTCAAAGGTGATTTTTACAATAAATTTGGAGCTGGTAGTCCTTTTCATTTTCTAAATACAAAATACCAACTCTATTTAATGTCTGTAAGTAGGAATTAACATTTTCAGAAAAGCAGCCTTGATTTTATTGAGTAAAATACTGTCCATAACTTATTCTAAGCTGTAAAATCAGTGACCTCAAAGACCTATAGCAGTTCCAAAATAATTGTCTGTAGGTGGTATGTTAGAGGGAGAAAGAGAAGAAGAGGGGGTGGGGAGGTAGTGGAGTGAATACTTCTGATCAGCATTACTTGATCAAAAACTTTTTGTCCACTTATTTTTCAGTCGCTTAAAATAAACTACATGTATAATTGCAATCATAGTTGAGAAGTTAGAGACATAAACAGAATATTTCACATTTCACACCAGTAAAGCCATCCTTTAAAATCTTATCACAATGGAAATACTTTAAGTTCCTAGCAGTTAATTTATTTTGTACTGTTATATTTCATCTTCACTAGAACATTCTTTAACTGTGTTTTTTTTTTTATTAAAAGAATACACGATAAGTTTAAAAGGATTGTGTTTGTATATTTTCTTTTCTACAAACCTCTAGGTTTGTGTCAAAATATCTGTGTTTAGTAAACATTATTCACATTTAAATTTTTTTTGTTTAAGTTTAGTACTTAAAGAAAGATAAAAATTTTCTTATACTTTACATACTTGCTTACTGATACAATGTTATTGTTGTTTGGTGCCGGCGAGTCAGTTCTGAACTCATAGTGACCCTGTGAACAACAGAGCCAAACACTGCTTGGTCCTGCACCATCCTCACAATTGATGTTATGCTTGAGTCCATTGTCGCATCTGCTGTGTCAGTCTGTCACCTTGCACTTTACCAAGTGTGATGCCCTGGTCCCTCCCCATAACATGTTTGACATACTTGAGACAAGTGTTGCTATCCTTGTTTCTAAGGAGCATTCTGACTGTACTTCTTCCAAGACAGATTTGTTCATTCTTTTGGCAGTCCATAGTATATTCAGTATTCTTAAACAACACCATAATTCAAAGGTTTCAGTTCTTCTTCAGTCTTCCTAATTCATTGTCCAGCTTCCAGATGCATATGAGGCAGTTGAAAATACCGTGGCTTGGGTCTGGTGTATCTTAATCCTCAAAGTGACATCTTTGCTGTGTAACATTTTCAAGAGGCCTTTTGCAGCAGATTTGCCCAATACAATACATTCGTTTGACTTCTTGACTGCTGTTTCCATGGGCATTGATTGTGGATCCAAGTAAAATAAAACCCTTGGCAACTTCAGTCTTTTCTCTGTTTATCATGATGTTGCTTATTGGTCCAGTTGTGAGGATTTTTGTTTTCTTTATGTTGAGGTGCAATCTGCACTGAAGGCTGTGGTCTTTGGTCTTCACCAGTAAGTGCTTCAAGTCCTCTTAGCTTTCAGCAAGCAGTGTTCTGTCATCTGCATATTGCAGGTTATTAATGAGTCTTTTACCAGTCCTGATGACTTGGTCTTCATCACATAGCTCAGCTTCTCAGATTATTTGCTCAGCATACACCTTGAATAAGTATGGTGAAAGGATACAACCCTAATGCACACCTTTCCTGATTTTAAACTATATAGGTTCCTCACCAGCAAAATGAAATGCTCTGAAATTCCCATTCTTCACAATTATCTGTAATTTGTTATGATCCACTCAGTCAGGTGCCTTTGCATAGTCAATAAAATACAGATAAACATCTTCCTGGTATTCTCTGCTTTCAGCCAAGATCCATCTGACAACAGCATTGATATCTGTTGTTCCACATTCTGTTCTGAACCTGAGCCTTGTTTTTTGCCAATGCCTTCAATGCAGCTTGGACTTTTTCCTTTAGTACCATTGGTTCTTGATCATGTGCTACCTCCTGAAATGGTTGAACGTCGACTGATTCTCTTTGGTACAATGACTCTGTGCGTTCCTTCCATCTTCTTTTGATGCTTCCCACGTCATTTAATATTTTCCCCATAGCATCTTCCAATACTGCAACTCGAGGTTTGAGTTTTTTTTTCTTCAGTTCTTTCAGCTTGAGAAATGCTGAGCATGTTCTTCCCTTTTGGTTTTCCAACTCCAGGTCATTGCACGTTTTTATTTTAATACTTTGTCTTCTTAAGCCAACCTTTGAAATCTGTTCAGCTCTTTTACATGATCATTTCTTTCATTCCCTTTAGCTTCTGTACATTCAGAAGCAACTTTCAGAGTCCCTTCTGACATCCATTTTAGTCTTTTCTTTCTCTCCTGTCTGTTTAATGACTTCTTGCTTTCTTCATGTATGATATCCTTGATGTCATTCCACAACTCATCTGGTCTTCCGTTTTAGTGTTCAGTGTGTTAAATTTTTTCTTGAGATGGTCTTTAAATTCAGGTGGAATATACTGAAGGTCATATTTTAGCTCATGTGGACTTGCTCTAATTTTCGTCAGCTTCAGTTTGAATTTGCTTGTGAGCAATTGATGGTCTGTTTTGCAATCAGCCCATGGCCTTGTTCTGACTGATGATATTGAGCCTCTCCATCATCTCTTTCCACAGATATAGCCGATTTGATTCCTGTGTGTTCAATATGGTGAGGTTCACGTATATAGTCACTGTTTATGTTGCTGAAAAAAGGTGTCTGCAATGAAGAAATCAGAGGTCTTGCAAAACTCTACTGTGCAATCTCCCACGTCATTTCTATCACCAAGGCCATATTGTCCAACTACTGATCCTTCTTCTAGTTTCCAACTTTTGCATTCCAATTACCAGTAATTATCAATGTATCTTAATTGCATGTTTGATCAATGTCAGACTGCAGAAGTTGGTAAAAATCTTCAATTTCTTCATATTTGGCCTTAGTGGTTGGTGCATAAATTTGAATAATAGTCGTATTAACTGGTTTTCCTTGTAGATGTGTGGATACAGACAGTGTTGTAGTTCAGGATACATCTTGAAATGTTGTTTTTGATGATGTAATATGACAACATTCCTCTTGAGTTTGTCATTCCTGGCGTAGTAGATCATATGACTGTCCAATTCAAAATGGCCAACACCAGTCCATTTCAGCTCACTAATGCCTAGGATATCGATCTTTACGTGTTCCATTTCATATTTGACAACTTCCAATTTTCCTAGATTCATGCTTCATACATTCCATGTTCCAATTATTAATGGATGTTTGCAGCTCTTTCTTCTCATTTTCAGTTGTGCTACATCAGTAAATGAAGTCACCTGAAGCTTTACTCCAGCCATGTCATTAAAGTCAACTATACTTTGAAGTGAGTGTTCTTCCCGATTGTATTTTAACTGCCTCCAGTCTGAGGGGCTCATGTCTGGCAGTATATCAGACAATATTTCACTGCTATTTATAAGGTTTTCACTTGACCAATTTCTTTCAGGAGTGGACTGCCAGGTCCTTCTTCCTTGCCTGTCTTGGTCTGGAAGCTCCGCTGAAACCTGTCCACCATAGGTGACTCTGCTGGTATTTGAAATACTGGTGGCATAGCTTCCAGCATCACAGCAACACATAAGCCACAGCAGTACAATAAACTGACAGGAAAGTGGTGGACTGCAAGTGGTGGGTTGATAAAATAGCCAAACCAAAAAGCAAACCCAGTGCTGTCGAGTCGATTCCAACTCATAGCAACCCTGTAGGACAGAGTAGAACTGTCGCATAGGATTTCCAAAGCTATAAATCTTTATGGAAGCAGACTGCCATATCTTTCTACCACAAAGTGGCAGGTGGAGTCGAACTGCGAACTTTCTGCTTGCAGCTGAGCATTTTAACCACTATACCACCAGTGGTCTTTAAAATATCCAAGACTAGTATTAATTTAACATTTTCTTCAGTGATTTCTTAATTAAGGTTGTTCACAACCTTACCTCAGCCCACAGTGCCTGACTTTCCTAGTCAGCTGTCTGACTTAGTCTCCACAGTACCTATCTCCAGCCTCCACTCTTCTCAACCATTTCTCTTCAGAGTCTTAGAAAAAGATCTCTCCTCCTTCTACCCAGAGAAAACAGCAGTCATTAGAAGAAAAAACTCATTCCAATTCAGTCCACAACCTATGAACTCAATGCATCAGTACCTGTTCTTTCTCCCTTATACTTTTATCTGGCAGCATTTCACCCAGCTGACTGCTCCTTTCTTGAAAATTCCATTGGCTTTTGTGACACGGTGTTCTTTCTGGCATTCCTCAGTGGAGAGTGTTCTTGGTTTTTTAAGTTAGGGTGCTGTGGTGGTCTATCTCTTCTCATCCATGCATTCCTTGGAGAATCTCATCAACTCCCACAGCTTCAGTTACCAGTTACTCCCAGATCTCTCTTTCCTGAGCTTCAGATGCAACTCTGTAGTTCACAAAAGCACCTCAAATTCAGATGTCCAAACTTTTCCTGGGTTCCCTTTCTCGGTACCACTGTACACTGAGGTGCCCCAGCCAGAAATTTTGGGTCATGTCTAACTTATTTCTACCTGATTCCCATATTATGTTAGTAATTCCCTCTTGATTTAACTCCTAAATGTATTTTAAATCCAACTATTTCTCTATAGCTACATTACTACCACTCCATTTCAGAACACCATCATCATTGTATTGTTATTTTATTAACTCATTCAACAAATATTTATTCAGTACCTTCTTTGTGCCATGTACTGTTCTGAGTACTATTCTGGGCACCATACCTAGTATATAAAATATACTTAGTAATACTTGTTGAATAACTTAATATTTAATTTTTAAAAAGCCCAGTGATATAAATATTAGATATTAACAAAGCCTACTCCTGTGGTCACTAAACTATATTTTGGAGAGTGCTACCCAATAAGATTAGTAAATGTTACCAGATCAAGAATTGTGATTAATATAGCAAGCACCTCTTTCACCATATCAAATGCTTAGAGGAGTCTAGCTCATATTTTGTTGTCATTCTATTCCAGAAAATGATTTAGTAACTGAACTGACTTAAGATTCCCAGAGCCATGCAAGTAACTGCCTCAACAATTTCAATTTTAGCAGAGTTATGTGACAGTCATTTTAGGGGTACTGGGCAGCTCCCTCTCCAGTTCCCCAAAATGGCTATACCAAACTTTTACCATTCCATTTCAAACTTTATACCTTATCCCTGTTCCATTCTTTCCCAACAGGTGATCTTGTTTTCTATTTCACTGTAAAAAAATATTGAACTAATTAATGGCTCCCTTAATTTTCTTTTTTTATCTTTACCTTACCACCATCTCGAAGGAAGAAGTGTATTTCTTTTATCTAAGACTCTGCTTGTGCCTCCTTTTTTCATTCTGAAATATTTCTTCTGAAACTTAACCTATTCTTCTCTACTTGCTTTTTCCCCCAGCATTGTACACTCTCAGGCCTTTTGTATAAGGAATAAAAGTAAACATTAAAACCTGTGTCTTCCTTGGCTATCTCCCTATCCTTCTATTTCCTTTCATAGCTAAGCCTTCGGAGATAACAGTTTATTCTAGATGTTCCTACTTCCTTAGTCTCATTCATTGCTCAGTCTATCAACAGGGTGGCATACGCGCTACTCACTGCATGACTACAATTCTGAAGCAGTATTTTTTTTTTTTCAGATATCTTCAGGACCTACTTTATGTAGGGGATATAAAAATCTTTGATAAGATGTCAAATAGTTCAATAAAAATACGTCCATAATAATTCTCAAGAGTATTAGAAGAATAGTCCTCTAATAGAGAAGGCTATCCTCTTTGGCCAAGAATGTGGCTTAGAGAACTATTGAGGGAAGAAGGGACACTGGCCTGGCCAACAAGCATCAGCTGAGTCAATGAGTGAGTGGGGTGGTGGGTGTCACAGCCGTATGACTGTCACATCACCATGTGTTATTATATATAATTACATATAATACCAGTAGTTGTCAAGTGGCATTGATAAAATTCAGTAGCCACTTCTAAATCAAATCTTTAAATTAGAATACTGAAACATCATAAAGACTGCTTGCCAGTACTAACAAGAATTATCAAGCTAAATGGAGAAATGCTGAAGTTCTTTTCATTAAACTTGACACTAAGGCAGTAATACTATTACCAGTGTTATTTATCATAGCTTTTGAGGTCCTAGCTAATGCAATGCGATACAGAAATGAATTATTAGTTTATGCAACGGGAAAAAAGAGATGGTCATTGTCTTTGCAGATGATTATGATTGTATACTCAGAAAACCCAAAAGATTAAAAAGAAAAGAGCTAGCATAATTAAAAAGAAATTTTGGTAAGAATAAAAAAAAAAAGACATCAGAGGGATATAAAATAAATATACAAAGGTCAATTTTTTCAATACTATCAATAACAAATTAGAAATGTTGTTGTTAGGTGCTGTCAAGTAAGTTCCGACCCTTAGGGACTCTGTGCACAACGGAAGGAAACACTGCCCAGTCCTGCTCCATCCTTACAGTCGTTGTTGTGCTTGAGCTCATTGTTGCAGCTACTGTGTCAGTCCACCTCGTTGAGGGTCTTCCTCTTTTTGTCTGTCAGTTTGTCGTACTGTGGGAGCTTGCATGTTGCTGTGATGCTGGAAGCTATGCAACTGGTATTCAGATACCAGCAGGATCACCCATGGAGGACAGGATTCAGCTGAGCTTCCAGACTAAGACTAGGAAGAAGGACGCAGCAGCCTACTTCTGAAAAGAATTAGCCAGTGAAAACCTTATGAATATATAAAAAAAATGAATATGAATAGCAAGTTAGAAATAGGAAAGTGAAAAAAAATAGCTCATTTATATTGGCAGAAACGTTAAAATATCTACAGAGTAAGTTTAGCAGGAAAGGTACAGGGCCCATTTAAAAAAAGAAAACAAAAAAACTTCATAAAGGACACGGAACAATAATATCTAACACATAGCATTTACCCTGTGCCTGTCACTGTTCTAAACATATTATGTATGCTTCATTCATTTATTCTTCGCATCAGCCGTACAAGGAAGGTACTGTTACTATCATCATTTTCTGAGGTCCGAAAAAGTTTGTTAGTTTGCCTAGGGTTACACAACTAAGATCTGAATCATATTGGTCGGAAAGCCTTAATGTCATAAAACTTGTCAGTTTTTCCAAAGCAGAGGTTTAGGAGAATCTCAATTCTTTTATTTTTAACTGATGACATTTCTTACAATCCCTATGGAGATTAAATGTCCAAAAGTAGCTGAATCAATTATGAAAAAAATGATGAGTCCAGAAATAGATCTATGTCTTACATATTACTTCAATTGGAAACACATGGTTTATTTAATAAATGATGCACGTAATTGACTGTCCTGAAAGAAAAAGGAACCCTGGTGGCACAGTTGTTAAAGCGATTGACTGCTAACCGAAAGGTCACTGGTTCCAAACCACCAGAGGCTCCATGGGAAACAGATGTGGCAATCTACTTCCTTAGAGATTTAAAGCCTCAGAAACTCTATGGGGTAGCTATGAGTCAGAATTAACCCTACAGCAGTGGATTTGGTGGGGTTCGGAAAGAAAACAGAGACCATTTATTTACCATGCACAGGAGTTCCAGGTGGGTTATAGATATTTAAATGAAAAAAAAAAAAAAAAGTTTAGGAAAATATTTATGTATAAATATAAGTATTTATATAAACGTGTCTAAATCAAGAAAGAAAACCCTGAAGCCTGAAAGGATTTTTTAAAATTAGGGCAATGTATACCATTACCAGAAATTAGAAAAGAAAATATTATTTTGTAGAAAAAGTATTTGTAACATAAATGACAAAAAGTGTTAATTCTTCTAAACAGAAATCACCTATAAATTAATAAGAGAAAGATAATCTAATAGAAAATAGCTAAAAAAAAAAAAAGTATCAGGAGGCAAATCGCTAAGAAGAAATTCAGTAGACTAATACCCATGTGAAAGGATGTCCAGTTTTATTGTTAATTAGGAAATTTAAAATTAACACAAGAATGAGATGTAATTTTTCATCCGTTAGGAAATTAAGAGAAGTCAGAATGTAGGTAAATGTGTGTGGCCTCATGTGTTGCTGGTCAGAGTTCAAATTGATACTTTTTTGCAAAGTAGTCTGGCAATCTGTAGTCCAACTAAAGATACATACAGCCTTTGCTTGCAACCTTACCTTTACAAATTCATCCCATAGATACAAAAGCATATGTGTACAAGGGTATTTATTACGCTTTAGTTTTAGGGACAAACAACTAGAAAGAACCTGAGCATCCATCTATAGGGGTAATGATTAATAAATTATGATACATTCATATGACAGCTTTTAAAATAACACGGTACGTGTAGCTATTAAAAAGAAATGTTAGATGTGTATTTTTTAACATAAAACCAAAATCCAAGCCTGCTGCTGTTGAGTTGATTCCATCTCATAGTGACCCTATAGGACAGAGTAGAACTGCCCCATAGGGTTCCGAGGGAGCAGCTGGTGGATTCAAACTGCCGACATTCTGGTTAGCAGTCGAGCTCTGCATCACCAGGGCTCCATAGAAGGATAATTATGATATACCGTTAGGTTAGATCGGCTAACAAGTGTAGTGTATTTCCATTTTATGTTAGAAAGAAAATAACCACCAAAACTCCTAAATATGATTATATGCAATTTATAAGCATAGAGAAAGGTGTGGAAGAATATAAATTACAAATAACACTACAAATAGGATACAAAATACAAATAACATTAGTTACATTAGGAAGGTGAAATGGAGAGAGAAAAGATTATAACTTTTTCTTTATGCTTTAGATTGTTTCACTTATTTTAATGGTCATAGGTGGCTGCAGAGATGACACAGTGGCCGCAACAACGGGCTCAAGCATAATAACTATGAGGATGGTGCAGGACCAGGCAGTGCTTCGTTCTGTTGTACCTAGGGTCGCTATGAGTCTGAACCAACTGGGTGGCACCTAACAACAACAACATATTTGTAATTTTAAACTTTTTTTTTTTTAAAGATGTAACTCTAAACTCCTTAGCTTTTCCACTCCATCTACTAAAAAAAAAGTTAAAGTACAATACTAAGCCCTTTGCCAGTTGGTGGGGATTGGCATTTGAATTCGATGCTTGCTGTTCCCGCCGTTAAGGACCTTACATACTAGCCAGATTCAATGGATGGATTCAGTAGATACAATGGAAGGTAAATCAAATAGCAAAATAATTTTGTTTTAGTTAACAAATCAAAACATCATGAATGAGGACACAGCCAGGCTTTTTATTAAAATTAAAATGATAAAAAATAACCAGCAGATGCCCAGATTATCTTTAGGCAAAGAGCACTTTGACTTGAACCAGAGAACTGTTGTTAAATATTTTTCAAGATTAAGAAATCATGTTTCAGGAAATGTAGGATCAGATATCATCCTGTCAAGGCAGCTACATGTAATGGTTATTCCCCCTGGTCCCAGAAGGCCTTGTCCCACAAATCTTACTTGTTTGGGAGAATGTCTTCAGAAAGTACCTTACAGAACAGTGTTGACTAGTAGAGATTTGGATGTGAGCAGAGATCAGGGCTGAGGTATATAAGAGATGAATGGAGGGATTTGGAGGAGCACAGGGACCAGCTAAACCAGGGATGATATTTCTCTCTGTCTTTAGCACAGCCACTACCCACTTGATCCCTACCTTCATTCCCGGTGCCCTCACCAACTGTCAACTTGATGCTTATCTTAACTGCAGTCTCAAGTCCCTCCTGCCTCCTTCCCTCCTTGCTTCTCTCTTTCCTTCCTCATTTTCTCCTTCTTCTCTCCCTCCTCTTTCTTATCTCTATTAAATTAAGCATTAGCCTAATGTCATCATTGTACAGAATTGATCAGACTGTATAGTATTTTGGAATCATATTCTAATATAAGAACACTGATTTCTTTGAGATGCTATATGATTGCTTTTACTACCAGGGATTTATATGTTTAAACTTTTAATTTTATAATAATTTAGGTATTAGAAAGGTAGGATAGTCCTCCTGGGTTTTTAGATTGGTCCTTGAGCCAAGTTTCCTAGGATCAAATCTTACTAGCCTTGGACAGAAAATTTCTTTTCTTTCTGGGCTTCAGTTTCTCAAATGATTAAGTGGGAATAATAGTCACAGACCTCCTTCATTGTGCCGAGACAGGATTAAATGAGTTAACTCATGTGAAGTGTGTAAAACAGTACCTGGCATCTAGTAAGTGCTTAAGAAGTACTGTATTCACTAAGGTTAAATTATAGTTAATCAATTTAGCAGATATTGATTGAATACCTACCGGATACCAGACCTTATCCTAAGTGGTGAGGATAGGTGTATTTGAGCATCTGCTATTAGCCAGGTGTAGGGGTTGTAGCAGTGAACATAACCAACGCCTTATCCTCTTAGAATTTGTAATACTATTAATGATTATTATTTATTAAACTTTGAAGCTGATTTTATAAATGTGATTGACCTTAAAGTTTTTTTGTTTGCTTTTAAATTTAGGATATCTTGTATTATGAGCAGCTCAAGACCAATGTGATACAACATGACCTTTTGGTGGACAGTCTAATATATAAAGTGAGTAAAAGTTTGCATAGTTTTTCCATTTCATTGATACCGTTAAACAATTATTCAGAGTTTTCAATGTTCACGGTCTGCATTACGATACAAATTAACCTTGAAAAATAATTTTAAGTGATCATACCTATAAGAAGTCTCTGGGTGCCACAAACAGTTAAGCACTCAACTACTAGCCAAAAGGTTGGTGGTTTGAACCCACCCAGAGGTGTATCAGAAGATAGGCCTGGCAGTCTGTTTCCTGAAAGGTCATAGCCTTGCAAACCCTATGGAGCAGTTTTACTCTGCACATGTACTCTGTAAGGAAAATCAGACTATAACATTTTTATCTTACCTCATGATTCTGTAGGGCCTACTTGTTTATTCTCTTTGTATTGAAGTCATTTAAAATTTTCCTTACTCTGAAAGGAAGATAAGACTACAATATTTTTATCTTATGATTCTGTAGTGCCTACTTGTTTGTTCTCTTTGTATTGAAGTCATTTAGAAAATTATAATATCCTTTAGTTCCTAGACATAGGACTAAGCACATCTCAAGTTTTATGGTAGGGATACATTTAGCTCTTACCTCCAACTATCTGATAATCCTGTTGAGAGGGAAGTTTATAAACTTTAATATGACTGATTCTGGATTACTCATCAGGCTGTTTAAAAGACTTGGATTTCAAATTTAGGATCTGAAAGATAAAAGAGAAGGGCAGGTTATTCCATGTCTCAGAACTGGGGGAGAGATTATACATAGATGACCTGAAAATTTGCCTGGATAAGAACATGGCTAAGGGTAGTAACGACTAATAACATTTAATGGCTGCTTATTATGTGCCATACAGTGTACCAAACCCTTTACATAGTTTACCATTTAATCCTGCCAGCTACTGGCATTTAGTCTAGAAATGATAAACGCATTTTTTTTTTTTTTTTTGCCTGGAGGGGGTGGTAGAAACTCACACTCTACAAAAATCCCACATTACAAATAACAGGGTTTATGGGAAGAATAGGGTTAGGATAGACTACTCAAAACTTTTGCTACTTTGTAACCAGAGTACTGACAGAAACAGTGGTAGTTTGGGAGATGAAGTGGATAGTCCAGGCAGGCAGGTCCTAGATTAGGTTTATAGGTGCTACTATTTGCTTTTTTAGAGCAAAGCATGCAACAGCATAATAGATCTTTTGGAATGTAAGACTTTCCACGTCTTTTCTATTCAAATCAAAGGAGACTCATAGTTGAAGAAGCTCAGAAAAGCAGGGAGTGTTATGTTAGCATGAGAGTTCTTTTTGGTTGCCAATATAAATTTCAGTTTGAGTCAGTAAAAAAATCTTTGTGAGAAAGAAATAAAGAGCTTGTGTCTGAGGACTTGAATATAAATTTTAGTAGAATCGATCTCGCGTCTGTCCATAACATGAGGATTTTTAGAAATATATCAGTCTCTAACTGTTCTCGTTTTGTGTTAGTTGGGCTCTGTTGATCTTGTTGGAGCAACTCCAAAGATTGTTAAAGTCAGCCCTTAAGAGAATGAGCATTTTAAAATATTGTTTAAAGTTTTATTACAGTTCCCCATCAAACAAAACAAAACAAAACAAAACAACTCAGTTGCCGTGGAGTCAATTCCAACCCCATGGGTTTCAGAATAGAACTGCAATCCGTAGAGATTTTAATGACTGCGATCTTTCAGAAGTAGATTGCCAGGCCTTTCTTCGAAGGCTCCTCTGGGTAGATTCCAACCACCAATCTTTCAGTTAGTAGCTGAGCGCTAACCATTTGCATCACCCAGGAACTCCTTCCCTATCATAAAGGCTCATTTTTAATTTAACTAAAAACGAGGTGGAATTACTTTAGTGGTTAAAAGAAAGAAAACAAGACAATACTAAATACAGAAAATCATCAAGCCCTCCCTTAAACTAAATTGTTAACAGTTTCTATACTGTATTTTCCCACAAACTTGCCTTGTATTCACACTTTCTGTGGTTTTCCATCATTTACTATGATTGATAATCTATACCAGTATTTTTCAACCCTTTTTCATTATCACCCCCGTCTTGGTTATCTAGGGCTGCTATAGCAGAAATACCACAAGTGGATGGCTTTAACAAAGAGAAATGTATTCTCTCACAGTCTAGGAGGCTAGAAGTCTCAATTCAGGGTGCCAGCTCCGGGGAAGGCCCTCTCTCCCTGTCGGCTCTGGGGCAAGGTCCCCACCATCAATCCTCCCCTGGCCTAGGAACTTTTCTGTGCAGGAATCCTAGGTCCAAAGGATGTGCTCTGCTCCTGGTACTTCTTTCTTGGTGGTATAAGGTCCCTATGACTCTCTGCTCACCTGTCTCCTTTATGTCTCAAGAGATTGACTCAAGACACAACCTAATCTTGTAGATTTCTTGCTTTATCAATATAACTGCCTCTAATCCTGCCTCATTAACATCATAGAGGTAGGATTTACAACACATAGAAAAATCACATCACAAAATGGTGGAAAACCACACAATACTGGGAATCATGGTCTAGCCAAGTCTACACACATTCTTGGGGGACATGGTTCAATCCATGACACTCCCTAAGAAGAAAAATTAAATTAATTTCTCTCTAATGAGAAAAATACTTAGAGAATAAAATTTTTTTTTGGGTAGGGATGAACTATGGAGGGCCACAAACCATTGTAATATCTAAAATGTTTTGGTCCCCAAGAGCCAATTTTCATGCCCTTAAAAGTAGTATCACCCCTTTTGAAAATGCATAATTTCTACCTTTGCCTATATTGTCTTCTGAATTAGAAGATTGGCTCTTTTCTGTTAACCTGTCTTTAAGTTTTCCAGATTTAGCACAAACTCACTCTCTCCAGAGTCATCCATGACTCATTCCATTCTTCCCTGATTACTACTTTGTTCAATAGTCGGTTAAATTTTGGCAGACTGTTTAAACTGTATTATTATGAATTTGTATAATATTTGTCATTATTCCTATATTTCTAATATGTATGGTTTCTCACTGGTGAGACTGTAGCTCTAAAACATAAACATTGTCTTTTTTTGTTTGGGGTTTTCATTTTTTTATTTATTCCAACTTATCAGTCAGTACTTGATGAATGGATTATATATTGCATCCAAGTATATGTTTTCCTATAGGTCTAGAGATTTTGGATGTAAGTAAGATTCAGGACCTATATTTAAATATGTGTACTTATAAACAAATGAAGGCTACTTTAAGTGAGGACGCTTTTGGTTAATTTTTAAAGTAATTTTCTGGATGCCTTCTCTGGGTCTGGTACAATGCTAGGCATTTACCCATGCACTCTGAAGAAGGTGTTGGTATCTCCATATACAGATGAGGTGACTCAGGTTGGAGTTACTGCCCAAGGTCATACACAGCTAGAAGTAGTGAGACTAGATTTCAAATCGTAGTTGAATCTGTTGCAGTGCTCTTTGTACTGTAGTACACAGGCAGCAGGTCCAACTCGCTGTATGAAATATTCAGAGACATACTGGGGGAAATGGGAAGGTTGAGGTTTATTTTTGTGGGTTGCTGTTCATTTGTTGTTATCAACAGAGGTTACCCATATAGTGATGCATTGCCTCCCATAAAACTATAATCCGTTTCTTTTAACAATTTTGTCATTTTTATTTTTTACTTATTCATTTGTCAAACATATACTGGGTACTTACTAGGTACCAGGCACTGTGCTGGCTGTAATTATATAACAATTAGAACATTGGGGCTCAAAGAACCTAAAGTCTAAAGGGGAGAGTAGAAATGTTTGAAGTCATCCCAGCTCAGGAAGTGTGAAATGGAGTTGCCTTTACAGAAAGGAGCTCATACTCCATCCGGGAGAAGTCAATGAACTGGCCCTTAAAAGAAGAGTTCATGAGTCAGAAAACCGATGTTGTTAGCCTTCCAGGCAGGGGTGATTTGCACATGAATAATCACAAAGGCGTGTAAGATTTTGATATTTCAAGGGGATGGATCAGTAGTTTGGGGCCAGATTGTTATGATTGCCTCTGGCTGTTATAGCTGTATCTGCTTGTCTTTACCAACTTTAAGACTCCTAAATATTACATTAAAAGGAGATAAAATTGGAATAACTAATAAGGAATTACTAATGGAACCTATAAAAGAGTGAGGTTAGTTGAATAAATATATAACCAACAACGACCCAGTGCCATCGAGTTGATTCCGACTCATAGTGACCCTATAGGACAGAGTAGAACTGCCCCATAGAGTTTCCAAGGAGCGCCTGGCGGATTTGAACTGCTGACCCGAATAAATATATAGCAGTGATAAAATAAAATCCAGAGGTTTATAGTTATATAAAAAGTGATAAAATCATTGTAATATTGTTTCTATGCTTTAGTATGATAGATTCATTTGAGTTCTTCTAATTATTCTCTACTTTTAATTATAGGATGTGAAGTTGACAGCAAGCAATGATGATTATTATTTTGTATTTGAAGATTATTTATATCAGGTAAGTTTAAAAATTAAAATATATAATGTCCTGTTTTAGGTTCTAAAATCATATACTTTCAGAGAGATCTCTATTATTAACTAAATCCTTCTGAAATGCAAGCCATGTTTATTTTTTATCAGATTAAATGTAGGTTTGGGATAAGGCTAACTTTTGTTCTTAGTTTGGGATTACATAAGAGAACAAGAGTCTGCAAATGAGTTTTTGGAGTGTTCTTTTAGTCATATTTCCTACAACCGTGAGGCTTTAGCAGGTAAGTTTTCTATCTTTGTTTTGGGCACAGATTTTTAACTGCATGTTAACTTCATATTTAAGCCATACAAGATGTTTAGGGAAATCATTTTACATGATACTTTTATATTAAGGGTAGTTAAATATTTTTAAATCAATTTGAAATGTCATGATTAATTTTTATTCATTTCATATGCTGATATTGTGGATGCTTGAACCCTTTTCTAGGTCTTTTGCATATTTATTAAAATCAAATCAGTTTATCATAAACACAAAATAATGTAATTTATATAGAATTGCCTAGATTTTACTCTTTTTAAAATGATTTCCCATGCATATAACTAATTTGATTTTGATTGAATGTCAATATAAATGTCTTGGAGAAAATTCTAGATTCTACTTAGAAATTTATGCTTAATTAAATGTAAATTAGTCCCAGCTGTTTGGATGGGCAGACTTTTAATGTTGGTAGTGTGTGTGTGTACATGTGTGTTTAAGAGAAAAGATGATGTTATATAAAAATGTCTCAGGAAGGTTTAATTAATCAAACATTCCAAGAGCTGAAGGCTAAAGAGTTTATAAAATTTATTTATAATATTAAATTTAAGCCCTAGAAACAATTTTAAGAGAATTTCAGTGATTTCAAATGTGTGACTAAAATTTTTAAATTTTAAGATATAATAAAGATTTAAAAATTATACTTTAATATAAAGTTAGTTATTAATTAAAAGTTGGAAAATAAAAAAAATCTTCTAAAAGCTTATTTGCTTATATAGGTGATATGTGACCTTGTGCCTAATTCTTGTAGTACTCAGTAAATTTTCGAATATACAAAGTGGGTGCTTCATTTATATAGAAATATTAGTTCACTGGTAACCTCTGTACTTAAGAAATATTGAGTGGAAATGATTACTTCTGGATTGGCAGCATGAGGAGTTTCATAGATGTATCCCCCAATAAAAAAAACCCATAACTCTTGAAAATGATGTAAATACACATGTATGTATATAAATTAAAGTCTCTGGAAACGGTTCTAAGGTCACACAACAAATCAGCAAATGAAGAAACATTTATTCAAGAAAATCTACTAAATGTCAGTAAGAGGGTACCTTTTGTAGTACTTGTGCTATAACTTACTCCCTCCTTCCCGCTACCCTCCCCCCTGCACCCAGCATGATGGAAGCTTCACTTTGGCCAAGGTGGGTCACAAAGAAGGGGACTCTGTAGTGCAGTGAATTACTTTGTTTGGCTCTTCCAGCCATGGTCTTTGTGACTCACAAAGTGATTGGGTGGGACTATGCAAATAAAGTGGTTATTGTCCACCAAGGGGATTGGACAGCCTCTAGTAATGCAGATAAGGTGCTTAGAACCCTTATGGGAGTGTGACCATGCAAATAAGCTGTATGGAACCCTAATGAGGGGACTGGTCAGTTTTACCATCCCATTAGGCTTAAAATGAGCCAATCCCAGAGGCAGGAAGGGGACCTCACTACCATCAAGAAGAACCAGGATTGGAGCACAACTTTTGGACACAGGAGACAGAGATAGCTGTAATGCCTGAGATGGCACAAGATGGCGAGAGGTGGCAGCAAGCACAGCAGAGTCCAGCAGCAGAGAAATGACAGCAGCAGAACCAGGAGTGTGAGATGGGACAGTGGGATTCCCAGCCCACGGAGTGAGGCAACTGCAGTTAGCATATTGATCCACAGAGCAAGAGAGCTAAATGCCTTCAGGCCAAGGCTTACTGATCGAGTAGGGTACCTCTGGGCACTCGCTGGTGGAGCTAAAAAGCTGTAACACTTGCCTGAGCAGGGCAAAGGCCAGGCTGAGGGCCAAGGGGCCGAAAGCAAAGGTAAAGGCCTGCTGAGAAGAAGGTGCCGTGATCGAAGAACTGTGTCCTGAGTTGTTTCCAATCCTGAATTGTAACCTGTTGCTTCCCTAATAAACCCCATAATTTTGAGTATGGTCAGTGAGTTCTGTGTGGCCATTGCAATGAATTATCAAACCCAGCAGAGAAGTAGATAGTGCCATGGGAGGGACAGCTGGTGTTTTTTGTTGTTGTTGTTTTTTTAATCCTTGCTCTTGGTGATTTTATGTATTCTTATGGGTCTAATACCATCTATAAACTAACAACTCCCAATTTAATATCTCTTTCTGGATCTAAGTCCAGACTTGACTATCAGCTTCTAAGGAGCTGTTCCTTTTGCCTGTATTGTTATTATCCCAGGCTCACTTCCTGACCACCTCAGGTCCCTAATTAAAATTGCAGACTTCCCCCAACACCCACACACATACCACCTGTGTGTTATCCCTCTTTTCTGCATTATTTTTCTCTATAGCACTTGGCAATATATGGCATACTATGTACTTTGTTTTTGTTGTTGTTCTGGTTTTGTTTTGTTTTGGTCTGTCTCTCTCCACAAAAAATAAGCACTATGAGAACAGAGATTTTGTTTGTTTTGTTCATGGCTGTCTTCTTAGTGCCTAGAACAGTGTCTGCCATGTAGAATGTATTCAATAAGTATTTGTTGAATGAATTAATGAAACTATCAAAAGTAGAACAGGAGGATTTGATGACTGGCTAAATATGCAGGGTGAGAGAGAAGGAAGAGTCAAAGATGAATAAGTTTTCAGGTTTTGATAGTTATAAACATGGTGTTATTGGTGGTTAAAATTAGAAACAGGGTACAGTGAAGGAAAAGATTTTAAAGTTTATTTTTCTCAGTAAGAATGTGATGAGAACAGAGGATGAGAGAGCCATGGCTAAGCAATAAACTGGATCAGGAAAAGGTCCCTATTTTTTCTTTTGCTCCCAGTATTCTCTAATCATTGCAAGTGAAATTGTCAGCACTATCATTATCATATACTTTATAACTAATTCTTCAACAGCCATATAAGGTAGCTTTATTCCCATTTTACACATGAAAAAGAAGAGGCTCAGAGTCTAAGCTCATACAGTTATCAGGATTCAAAGCTACGTCTGTACAATTCCAAAGCCCAGTAAGCCACGTTGCATTTTAATTTATAAAAATTTAAATCAGGGCAGTGTTTCCAAATAGCATTCTTGAAAATTTATCCTTTGAAATTCTCCAAATCGGTTTGGATAAAAATACCAGACTACAACAAATGGAAAAATTATATAGTAGTTGTAAGTTAAAATAATTGTACTCATTTCTTATGTGAAACATCCACCATCATATATCTTCAAAAGCCTGAAGAAAGCTATGTTTTGTTGTTAGGTATCATCAATCATTTCCAACTTATAGCAACCCTATGTACAACAGAATGAAACACTGCCTGGTCCTGCACCATTCTCACAATTGTTATGGTTGAGCCCGTTGCTGCAGCCACTGTGCCAGTCCATCTCATTGAGTCTGTCTCTTTTTTGCTGACCCTCTAACATGATGTCCTTTACCAGGGACCTGTCCCTCCTGATGACATTTCCAAAGTATATGAGATGAAGTCTCACCATCCTTGCTTTTAAGGAGCTTCCGGCTGTACTTCTTCCAAGACAGATTTGTATCTTCTGGCAGTACCTGGTACATCCAATATTCTTCGCCGACACCATACTTCCAAGGTGTCAATTCCTCTCTGGTCTTCCTTATTCATTGTCCAGCATTCACATGCATATGAGGCTATTGAAAATACCATGGCTTGGATGAAGCATACCTTAGTCCCGAAAGTAACATCTTTGCTTAACACTTTGAAGAGGTCTTTTGCAGAAGATTTGCCAGATGTAGTACATCATTTGATTCCTTGACTGCTGCTTCAGTGGGCATTGACTGTGGATCCAAGTAAAATAAAATCCTTGACAACTTCAGTCTTTTCTTCATTTATCATGATGTTGCTTATTGATCTAGTTGTGAGGATTTTTGTTTTCTTTATGTTGAATTGCAGTCTACACTGAAGGCTGTAGTCTTTTATCTTCGTCAGTAAGTGCTTCAAGTCCTCTTCGCTTTCTGCAATCAAGGTTGTGTCATCTGCATGTTGCAGGTTGTTAATGAGTCTTCCTCCAATCCTGATGCCTTGTTCTTCTTCATATAGTCTAGCTTCCCAGGTTATTTGCTCAGCACACAGAATGAATAAGTATGGTGAAAGGCTACAACCCTGGTGCACACCTTTCCTGACTTTAAAGCATGCAGTATCCTCTTGTTCTGTTTGAACGACTACCTCTTGGCCTATGTACAGGTTCCTCATGAGCACAATTAAGTGCTCTGGAATCCCCGTTCTTTGCAACGTTGTCCATAATTTGTTATGATCCAGAGACCCCATGCAACTGTCAGTTTGTTGTACTGTGGCTTGCATGTTGCTGTAATGCTGGAAGCTTTGCCACCTGTATTTCAAATACCAGCAGGGTCACCTGTGGTAGACAGGGTTCAGCAAAGCTTCCAAACTAAGACAGAGTAGGGAGAAGGACCTCGCAGTCTACCTCTGAAAAAACTGGTCAGTAAAAATCTTACAAATAGCAGTGGAATAAAGCTATAGGCCCTTGTAAACCTTTTACAGCTGATGTAGACATTTTAGATATAATTCTGCTAAGTTAACTGTATTAACTATAGTTCAGACTTACACATCCAGTTTCTTATTGCTCTTTAAAATAAATCATTGCCATGTATAACCTTTCCCCCCAAAAGTTCAGTTTTTTGTTTAATTAGTAAGTAATCAAAGTAAAATTTTCTAGTTATTTGATTGACGTTGCCATTTTCATATTATTAAAACATGTTCTAGCAAATTTACAAATAAACTGTCATTTTCTTACAGAAATTGGAATCTCAGAAGTTAAAACAGCAGCTCAGGTTAGAATAGGAGTTGGCAGCTCTTTGCTTATATCCCATTATTGCACACCAATACATACTGTCTAACATACCACCTCTGGCATTACCACTTTACAGTCACCAATATTCTCCTAAAACAGTCTCAGTCCATGGAGATATATTTGAGCACAAGCTTCTTCTGAAATTACTATGCTCCCTCTAGCCTGCTAAACTGAGGGAAAGTTAACGCAAACATTCCTTTAGGAATTATTTTCCCTTTTGGCAATGATAGGTATTTGTAAATGTATTTCTTTACAAGGTAATTGTACGTATGTTTTCCCTCTGCATTATTTTCTTTAATGGTTGTATTAGTTTTCTATTGCTGCTGTAACAAATTAACACACATTTACTAGAAGTGGCTTAAAACAACATAAACTTACTCTCTTACTATTCTGGAGGTCAGAAGTCCAAAATGGTTTCCCTGGACTAAAATCAAGGTGTTGACAGGACCGCGTTCCTCTGCAACCTGATTAACTGTGCTCTGGTTCTTGAAGCTTCCACTTGGAAACGTTCAAGTAATATATATCCCTTCATTTCATTGAGCAAAACAAGTCACATGGCCATACCTATCACCAAGGTGGCTATAGAAGGCAAGCTGACATATGTTTCCAAAGGGGAGGAATCAAATATTTGATCAACAGCACCAATGACTCAAATAATTTAGGTGAATATATAAATATATATATATAATATATATATGAATATTTATATATTATATATAAATATATAATAGAATGGAAACCCTGGTGGCGTAGTGGTTAAGTGCCACAGATGCTAACCAGAGGGTCGGCAGTTCAAATCCTCCACGTGCTCCTTGGAAACTCTATGGGGCAGTTCTACTCTGTCCTATAGAGTCGTTATGAGTTGGAATCGACTCAACAGCACTGGGGTTTTTTAATATATAGGATATAAAGATAGGGAGGGACTTTTTAAGCATAAAAGGAAGTATTGGTAGATTTGTTCATATAAAACTTGAAAAAATCTCTGTATCAACAATAATTAAAATCATCAAAAGGTGGAAACAACTGAAATGTCCATCAACAGATGAATGGATAAACAAAATGTGGTATATACACACAATGGAGTACTACCCTGCCATAAAGAAAAATGAGGTCCTGATGCATGCCACTACATGGATGAACCTTGAAAACATCAAGCTGAGCAAAATAAGTTTGTCGCAGAAGGACAAATACTGTGTGATCTCACTTATATGAAATAAGCAATTATATTGAAACCAAAGGTTATTAGTGGTTACCAGGGGTGTGTAGAGGGGAGGCAAAGTTTTTGCTTAGGGGCATTGAGGCTGTGTTAATGGTAGTGGATTGATTTGGAAAAGGATAGCAAGAATGGTTGCACTACTTAAAGAATGTAATCAGTGTTACTGGATTGTACATTTAGAAATTGTTGAGATGGCATATATTTTGTAAATATATGTTCACCACAATAAAGTTTAAAAGTTAAAATTGCAAACAGCAAACTGAGCGATACAATTTGCAACATGTACAGTAAAACCTGCAAAAGCTAGAACCTGTATAAGGTGTCAGAGGAGGAAAAGTCAAATATTTTCCGCTAGTAGAGAGCGATAGAAAAGTGGTAAGACTGCACTTTTCTATCAAAGGCAGAAAACTTGCGAGACTCGGAAAAACACGGCAGCCCAGTAGAGTACCCAGCTCTCACAGGTTTCATGTAATTAGACCAAAGTTTAGGATCCTTAATAAAAATTAAAATAAAAATTAAACAAATCAATAATCCTGAACACATAAATTTTAAAATACACTAGGATGAACTGGAAAATCACAAAAGAAATGCAAATGGAAAAGTGTTCAACCTCATTAGTAATTAAATCATTGCAGATTAAACCAAGATACCATTTTTTTTTACCTGTCAGATGATGATAACTAGTTTTAATAAGAGTAAGAGAAGAAGGCCAGATGAGAGGGCAGAAGGGGACAGGAGCTGGTTGAATGGACGTGGGAAATCTGGGGTGGAAAGGAGGAGTGTGCTGTCACATTATAGGGAGAGCAACTAGGGTGACACAACAATTGTATTTAAACTTTTGTATGAGAAGCTAACTTGAACTGTAAATTTTCACTTAAAGCGCAATTTAAAAAAAGGAAAAAAAAAAAGAATAAGAGAAAATGTACACCATTTTACTGTTGAGTATGTAAAAACAAACAAACTTTCCGGAGGTCAATTTGGTAATGTGTATCAAAAGTTTTAAATTCAGAATGCTCGTAACTTTTGACCAGACAGCTAGTCCAGTTCTAGGAATTTAAATAATTATAAAGATTCAGTTATAAGTAAATTCATTGCGGCATTGTTTATAACTGAGGAAAACTGGAAATAACTTAAAAGTTCAACAGTAAGAGACTGGTTAAATAAAGTATCGTTCATCCATATAGTGGAATATTCTGTAACATAAAAAATGTGGGTAGGAAATAGCCAGGTTATAATATTGAAATACAGTAGCTTTTAGAATAGTATGCATAATCCTATTTTGTTTAAAAATTTTAAATACACACATTTTTATGTATGTAGAAGAAAATCAGAAAGGATATACATCAAAATATCAATACTGGTGGGACTATAGGTGTTTTTCCTTTTTTCAATTATCTGTATTTCTAATTTTTGTCAGAAACGTGTTACTTATGTAGTATTTTAAAAATAGAAAAAATAAGTCAGTGGCAATGGTTAGTATTTATTGTCACTGTTGGGCCTGGCTGATGCCTAGTCTCTTTTTCTGTTTCTTAGGTGTTGTACTCACAGTTCCTCTCTCCATTCATTCTTGTGTGCTAGTCCAGCCCTGATTTTCTGCCCCTATTCTGTTACCTGGGCTTCTGTTTTTTCCAGTTACTCCTGAATTCCTTTCTTGGTAATGTCTTTAGAAGCCTAGGTCTTCTAACATGAGGGCCCAGATTTCCTGTCATCATTCATCTCCCTAGGGATTACCCCCAAATCCCAGGTGGTATCAGTAATCCAGTTTGTCCTAATGGACATCCTTGATCCTGACTTTCTGCATGTTTATTTTTGTCTCCAGGTAAAGTTGCCACATTCTACCTGCAGGTCAGATTCTATACTATATTGGGCTACCACTTGTTCTACTACTGGTACCGCTCCTTCTATACCATGAATTGCCAGCCCTCCCACCCTGACGTGCCCAGCTGTTTGTTGCAACCCAAGGAAGAGTCTAGTTCCAGTTTCCTTTGCTCCCCAAATAGCTTTCTGCCGTTCTAGTTAACTACCGTCTGCCCTATACATTTCTCATCTATTAAATTTTCCCAGGCGTTTCTCTGTTCCAGGAAGAAAACACAAGCAAGGATCAACTGGTAGTTACCAGTTTGCATTTTCTGCTGTTGTTGAAGGTGTAGGTGGCCAACAGTGAGAGATCTCTGAAGCAACTTGGGCCATCCACACTTGGCATCCCACTGTGATGGTTACTCTAGGTGGCCCAATAGAGAGCACCTTTCCCATTGCAAGATACAGTACTGAGCTCAAAAGATTCCACCACAACTCTCCCTAAGCTGGAAATAACAGTGGATTACCTGGTTTTAGTACAGTGCTTAATTTTTTGTTTTTTCCAATGTCATACACAGGTATTACTTTGTTTTTCCCGGGATACATCCGTGTTGAGTCACTTTGCATACAACAGTGCTTCACCACCGAAATCATACATAAGAGGTAAAATTTCAGTAATATAAAGGAAGTATTCTTTAAGACTTATAGTCTTTTACCAAGAATGTTTATTTACTTTATAGCACATATTGGTGTTGCAAGTTTTTTCAGTTGTACTCAATCAGACTTCTCTTAGGTGCTTATACCCATCCTTCGACTCTCACTTAAATAATCAGTGCCCAGGCAACTCATCCCAAATCACAGAACAGTGGTTCCCAGAAGAAGCCTGTGAAGTGTGTCTGTCGTTCCTGTTTGCTCTCTCCTGTTTGCCGTTTCTGTCCCCTCTGTTGAATTATTTTCACTTCTATTAGTTTATCACAAGAATTTGCTTTTTCTACTTTTGTTTTTACTCTCTGTATTTCTTCTTCCAAAATATTCCACTACACTTAAAACTTTTAGTGCAATTTGTATGCTGTCAGCCCTCTAATTTTTGTTTTAGTGCTCTTTTCATCTCTAATCAATCACTAGCTGCCCACAAGATATTACTGTTTCAGTGTCTTGCCATTACCTGAACACTGAACTAATATTAGCTGGAAGCCCTTCCCAACTTCTTCTTTGTATTAGGGGGTGCCACTAGGCACTCTTTGGAAACCATATGGGGCAGTTCTACTCTGTCCTATAGGGTTGCTATGAGTCAGAATTGACTCGATGGCAGTGGGTTTGGTTGGAAACGCTGGTGGCATAGTGGTTAAGTGCTACAGCTGCTGACCGAGAGATCAGCAGTTCAAATCCACCAGGCGCTCCTTGGAAACTATGAGGCAGGTCTACTCTGTCCTATAGGGTCACTATGAGTCAGAATCAACTCAACAGCAACGGGTTTGTGTTTTTTGTTTTGTTTGAACACTTAAGCACTAAAAGCTTATACCCCCATTGCGTGTGGTCATTCTTCTGTTTTCATAAGGAAAGAAACTGTTTTGTCTGTATTTCCTCAGTGTCAGTCTGCTTGATTGTTCCAACATCTTCTCTAGGCAGACCCACATTACCTTGTACTGAGGTTGGTCTCCCCTGAACTTGGGTTGTCTCAGTTCTATTGCTCCTAAATTGAACTTAGAGAAGCATTTTTTGTTTTGTTTTGTTTTGTTTTTCTTCTTTGTCTGTTTAATGTCATTTCGTGCTGAAAAATTGGTTGTAGAACTGAATTATCTAATGAACTCACTCTAAACTCAGCCAGGCTTTTAAGGACCTCCATCAGTGGGCCCTGCCTTAAGCCACCTGACATTGTTTCCTTTATTGTCCCACAATACCCCATGTTCATTCTAGCCTCCATCTATTCCCTGTATGTGGAAGGTGGCCCTCTCCTCCACCCCAAAATCATAGGTTCTTGAAGAACTGGCCTAAATCTCACTAAGATCACCAATCCATCATCAATTTCCATTCCCTACAAACATTTAAATACATTCAAACATACCAGCGATTGGGAAGATGGCCCAGGACTGGGCAACATTTTGTTCTGTTATACACAAGGTCTCTATGAGCTGCAGCCAACTTGACAGCCCATAACAACAAGAATAAACCTTTAAAACACTTAAAGCCTGTGCCAGCAAATTTAGTAAACATACCCTAATGTTCCACATTTTAGTCTGGATTGTAGGCCACATGATTGAGGGACCATATCTTATATTTTCTGTTTAACTCTCAGCAGCTAGCCCAGTATTGAGCACTCAGCAGGTACTCTCTGTCTCTTTAATTATTCTGTTCTCTTCTTGCTCGCGATATCAGGCCTCATTGTCTCGACCTAACCTAAACAGCTCATATTTCTTATTTTTCATCTCCTCCCTCCCACCAATCCCAACAAGAATAGCAACAAAATTTTTAATTAAAAAAAATCTTACTTTAAAGCCCATGGCAAGAGTGTGTGACTTTTCAGTAGACTCAAAGATGTTAGAAAAACTGTCAAGATAAGTGCTACTTGAAGATAGTGAAAGGTGAGGAAAAACTAAGAAGCTTAAATTTTTTGAGGAAAGGTTTTTTTTTTTTAATTCCTTTAAACATTTGATTATAGTGAATATATTTTACTATTCTGGGATAATTCTGATTTCAAATATTTAGCCCCAGTCTCAGACCATATGCATTGTTTTAGAGTTCAAAAAATATGACTGTTACACAATTAAAGACACTTGATTTTTGACTTAACAGTATATTCCATAAAAATGAAGCCTAGCGAGAATTGCGAAGTATGTAGTTGTTGTTGGATGCAGTCAAGTTGGTTCCAACTCACAGTGAGCCCACGCACAACAGAACTAAACACTGCCCAGTCCTGCGCCATCCTCACAATTGTATATTTGACCCATTGTTGCAGCCACTGTGTCAGTCTGTCTCGTTCAGGGTCCTCCTCTTTTCCATTGACACTCTACTTTACCAAGCATGATGTCCTTCTCCAGGGACTGGTCTCTCCTGATAACGTGTCCAAAGTACGTGAAATGAGGTCTCACCATTCTTGCTTGTATGGAGCATTCTGGGTGTACTTCTTCCAAAACAGTTTGTTCGTTCTTCTGGCAGTCCATGCTATATTCAATATTCGTCACCAACATGTAATTCAAAGGCAGCAATCCTTTGTTTTTCTTTATTCATTGTCCAGCTTTTGCATGCATATGAGGCAATCCGGTCACTTACACCTTAGTCTTCAAAGTGACATCTTTGTTTTTAAACTGTTTAAAGAGATCTTTTGCAGCGATTTGCCCAATGCAATATGTCGTTTGATTTCTTGACTGCTATTTTCATGGTGGTTGATTGTGCATCCAAGTAAAATGAAATCCTTGACAACTTCAATATTTTCTCCATTTACCCTGATTTTGCTCATTGGTCCATTTGTATTTTCATTTTCGGTTGAGGTGTAATCCATACTGAAGGCTGTAGTCTTTGCTCCTCATTAGTAAGTGCTTGAAGTCCTCTTCACTTTCAGCAAGCAAGGTTGTGTCATCTGTATAACGCAGGTTGCTAATGAGTCTTCCTCCAGTCCTGATGCTGAGTTCTTCTTCATATAGTGCAGCTTCCTGGATTATTTGCTCAGCGTACAGATTGGATAAGTATGATGAAAGGATACAACCCTGACGCACACCTTTCCTGACTCCAAATCATGCAGTATCACCTCGTTCTGTTCACACGACTACCTCTCAGTCTATGTACAGGTTCCTCATGAGCACAATTAAGTTCTGGAATTCCCACTCTTCACAGTTTTATCCATAATTTGTTATGATCCATACAGTTGAATGCCTTTGCATAGTCAGTAAAATACAGCATTCTCTGTTTTCAGCCAAGATCCATCTGACATCTGCAACGATATCCCTGGTTCTACGTCTTCTTCTGAACCCAGCTTGAATTTCTGGCAGTTTCTTGTCAGTGTACTGCTGCAGCCGTTTTTTAATTATCTCCAGCAAAATTTTACTTGTGTCTGATTTTAATGGTATTATTCAATAATTTCCACATTTCTTTGGAATGGACACAAATATGAATCTCCAGTCACTTGAATAGACGAGTGAACACTTCCAGTACTGCATCCATTTGTTGAAACATCTCAGTTGATATTCCATCAATTCCTGGAGCCTTGTTTTTTGCCAGTACCTTCAGTGCAGCTTGGAATTCTTCCTTCAGCACCATCAGTTCTTGATCATTTGCTACCTCCTGAAATGGTTGAACGTCAACCAATTTTTTTGGTACAGTGACTCTGTATTCCTTCTATCTTCTTTTGATGCTTCTTGTGTTGTTCAATATTTTGCCCATAGAATCCTTCAGTATTGCAATTCATGGCTTGAATGTTTTTCTTCATTTCCTTCAGCTTGAGAAATTCTGTTTTGGTTTTCTATCTTCCGGCCTTTGCACATTTCATTATAATACTTTGTCTTCTCGAGCCGCCCTTTGAAGTGTTCTATTCAGCTCTTTTAATTTGTCATTTCTTCCATTTGCTTTAGCTACTCTATGTTCAAGAGCAACTTTCAGAGTCTCTTCTGACATCCATTTTGGCCTTTTCTCTCATTCCTGTCTTTTTAACAATTTTTTGCTTTCTTCATGTATGATGTCCTTGGTGTCATCCCATAACTCATCTGGTGTTTGGTCATTAGTTAGTGTTCAGTGCATCAAATCTCTTCTTCAGATGGTCTCTAAATTCAGGTGAGATATACTCAAAGTTGTACTTTGACTGTTGTGGACTCATTTTAATTTTCTTCAGCTTCAATATGAACTTACATATGAACAACTAATGGTCTGTTCCACAGTTGGCCCTTGGCCTGGTTCTGATGATATTGAGCTTCTCCATCATTTCTTCCCACAGATGTAGTTGATGTGATTCTTGTGTAGTCCATCCAGCAAGGTCAACATATATACTTGCTGTTTATGTTGTTGGAAAAAGGCATTTTCAATGAAGAAGCCGTTGATCTTACAAAATTCTATCATGCAATCTCCAGCGTTGTTTCTATCACCAAGGCCATATTTTCCAACTACTAATCCTTCTTTTTTGTTTCCAACTTCGCATTCCAATCACCAGTAATTATCAATGCGTCTTGATTGCATGTTTGATCAATTTCAGACTACAGAAGTTGGTAAAAATCTTCCGTTTCTTCACTTTGACCTTAATGGGTGGTGCGTAAATTTGAACAATAGCCTTATTAACTGGTCTTTCTTGTAGTCGTATGGATATTATCCTATCACTGACAGCATTATTGCTCAGGATTGATCTTGAAATGTTCTTTTTGACAAATAACACAACACTGTTCCTTTTTGGTTTGTCACTCCCGGCATAGTAGATCGTATGACACGTATGATAAAGATGGCCAATACCAGTCCATTTCAGCTCACTAATGGCTAGGATATCAGTCTTCGAGAGTTCCATTTCATTTTTGACATCTTGTAATTTTCCTAGACCCAAACGTCATGCATTCCACATTCTGATTATTAATGGATTTTTGCAACTGTTTCTTCTTATTTTGAGTTGTACCACATCAGCAAATGAAGGTCCTGAAAGCTTGACTCCATCCTCATCATTAAGGTCAACTCTACTTTGAGGGGAGCCCTGGTGGTGCTGTGGTTAAGAGTTCTGCTGCTAACCAAAAGGTCAGGAGTTTGAATCCACCACCAGCTCCTTGGAAACCCTGTGGGGCCATTCTACTCTGTCCATTAGGGTCACTGTGAGTTGGAATTGACTCAACAGTAACGGGTTTGGTTTTGATTTTTTCTGCTTTAGGAGACAGCTCTTCTCCAGTCATATTTTGAATGCCTTCCAACCTGAGGGGCTCATCTTCTGGTGCTGTATCAGTTTTCTGCTGCTATTCATAAGGTTTTCACTGGCCAATTCTTTTTAGAAGTAGACTGCTGGGTCCTTCTTCCTAGTCTGTTTTAGTCTGGTAGCTCCACTGAATCCTATCCACCAGGGGTGACCTTGCTGGTATTGGAAATACCTGTGGCGTGGCTTCCAGAAACCTGCGAGCCACCACAGTAGGACAGACTGACAGATGAGTGCTATATTGCAAAGCATAGGACTTGCTTTAAAGAATAGATTAGAATTATTTGTAATCAGCAAAACAATTCCGTGCTTGTAAATAGTTGCTTCTGCATCTTAAATTCTTAAGGAGCTTGAATATGTGTGTTGCTTTATTATTTTGCATACTTTGCCTTAAACTTAAGTTCATATCATTGACTTTAATTAGTGAAAGTGTTTATTATTATCAAAGAATAGCTGACAGCTTTTCAAAATAATTTTATGTCATGAAATGAAATTATACTATGATTTTTAAAAAAAAAATTTTTTAATTATTAGCATATTCACAAAATAAATTAATTTTTAAATGTTTGTTTATTTAAGCATCTTGAAACTCCATTTTTCTCTTATAGGAAAACTAGGTCTAGAAGAATATGCCGTCTTTTATCCACCAAATGGTAAGAGTAATGCTGTTGCTTCCTCTAGTGGGAAATGGGAAAATTGCAACTTTTATAATACAAATGTGATTTTCTTCTTTTCTGTCTTTAGATAAATAATAATTTATTATCCAAAATAAGCCTTCTATAGGGTACATATTATAATAAGTTTTTCTACTTTTGTGGTAAACATGTGCTAAACTATGCATTCCCTCTGTGGTTCTCTTTGGGAGCAATAGTAATATTTGTGAGAAAGCTAAGCAAACTTAGATGTGCATGTCCAAGGCACTTAGTTTTTCTCTGAAGGACACTAACTAGTCCATCCACAACCTTCCTTTGGCTTTATTGGAGCAGTACTCTAATCAACTGAGTGGATTGCCTTGTGTTATATTTTATTGTTGTCATAATTTGACAAGTGTGATATGTATGAAGATTACGCAGAAACGTGTCACTGAAAGAACCCATTTTGATTACGTAAAGTGATCGAATATATAATGACCTCATTAGGCATTAAATAGTCCTCTGAGGTTACACGACAACTTTTAAGATACGCTTCTTGGAAAAGCAATGTGTAGCAGTCCTTAATGTAGTAATGTTAAGTTGCATCCTGAAGAAGTTCTTTTACTCCAGCAGAGTTAAGAACGTGGGCTTTGTAATCCGGCAGACCTGGGTTCAGATCCCAGTTCTGCCAGCTCACCCTATGACCTTGGGTAAGTTACATGACTTCTCTGAACTTCAGCTTACTCATCTGTAGTACGTGGATAATGAGATATGGTATATAAAATGGCACAGTGCCTAACATGTAGTGAGTGCTCAAAAACTGATAGGTGTTATGAGCATGTTTAACTACTTCATTGACCACTCCATCATGGCACTTATTCTGTCCTCAGACCTCTCAATGCGATGTCCCAGTTTCTTTCAAGGACCTCCTACCTCTGCCCCTCTTTTAACACTGGTGTTCCCCAGTGTTCCCCCCCTCCCCGATCCTTTTTCTACTGGATGTGTGACGAGAAGTGCAGCAGACACACTGCTTTTGTGGTTCTATCCATTTGATAATTACTCTAAAATTTATATTTCGAATCTGACCTTTCTGTAATTACCTCAAACTTAACATGTCACAACCTAAACTCATGAAGTTATCTTCCCATGTCTACCCCCCAAAAGTGAAAAAAATAAAACTAATTAAAAAAAAATTGCCCTATTCCTCTCTCAGTTAATTATATTATCATCTACCCAGTAATTCAGATGTGAAACCTGGCAGTCATCCTAGACTCCTCTTAGTCTTTACTGCCCCTTCTCATAAGTCACCAGGGCCTTCCGCTTTTATCTTCCCAATGCATCTGGTGCCTCCTCTTCCTCACCATAGATGCTTGCCTTGCCCTTATTCAGGCCTTACTGTCTCTAGCTTATTGATTACAACAGCCGCCTATAATGGTCTCTGTTCCTCCAGCCTTTTCTTGCTTTACTCTGTCTTTCACAATACTGTTGGAGTTATACATCTTAAATGAAATCTTAAAATTGCCATTTTCTTCCTTAAAGTTTTCTTAATGGCTCCTGTCTCTTAGCTTCTCTGTGTGTTATAAAGGCCCTCTTTTGAGTTTGGCCCCTATTCAGTCTACCTGCTATGTTCATTTCTCACCACACCCCATCTCACTTATTTATCACAAGTCAAATTTTATTCTTCACACAGATACCTGCATACTCTCGCAAAAGAACTGTGACTTCCTCCCTCATTACCTTTCCTGTTCCCGTGCTTGGAATAGCCCACCCAGCCTTTCTTCACCTGGCTGTCCTCAAGACTCAGCCCAGGCATAAACCTCCTCAGAAAGCTTTTCCTGAACCCCCAGCTTAGTCTAAGGGCCCTTCCTCCAGGCTCTTATAATACCTCACGCATAACTCTTCCATGTTTCTTGCCATATTATCCTGACATCGTTTGTTTATGCTTTATCTTCCTCTCTAGATTGTAAGTTTCTTGAAGTTCCAGACCATATCATTCACTTTTTTCTTAGTACTTAGCACATAAAAAAATAGTACGAGTTTAACGAGCATTTATTTTACCTAAATTAAAGGCTTGCTAGTTTTAACATTTATATATAACATTTATTACATCTATCTTCCAGAAACATAATTTTCTGCTAACTGTAAAACATAAAACAGCATGTAGGAGCACTTCAACAGATCACCCTGAGGCCATTTCATATAAAAGTCGGTGGTAGTAGTAGTTGTGGCAGCAGCAGCTGATATTCTCCAAGCAGTGCTGTGTACCGTGCAGTGTGCTAAGTACACAACATGCGTTAACGCATTAGTAGCTTACAAGGACTCTGTTTGGCAGGTATTAATCTTATCCTTTTATAGATAAAGAAACTGAGCCAGAGTGTTAACTTGCCCAGCTGGTGAGTGACAAAACCAGGCTTTGAACCCAACCTGTCTGGTTTCCAACGCCATATTCTTAATCACTTTGCCCTGCTACCTCAGAAAATGTAACTGCATTTATTTTAGTGGTTTCTGGAAGAAAGGAAAGTGGTTAATATATTGAAAAAGTAAAAGATGTATATAATAAATTCTGGAAAGGTTTTCATCCAGAATAAAAAGTTTAAATGCTTAATGAGGTAAACTCATAGCTGCTCATAATCTTAACTATTCAGAATCACTGCTTCTCCTGGGGTTGCTTTAGAACCTTAACAGAATCAGGGAGGACTCTCTTCTCTGGTAAATGAGTCTAAAGCTACAGATAAAGAACAGTCAGTCTTCTGTCCCCTTTGTTCTTCACCCAAGACAGTACAGTACTAAGCAACAGTCTTATATTACCTACCCCCCGCCCTCACTATTTTTCAACCTCTGCTAAAGGCAGAATTATTCTAAAATCACAAGGATACCCTCCCACCACTACCACCACCAAAACTCTGTGTGGGTCCCACAGAGTGGTTTTCCTGTAGTTCACCGACACACTATCTCTCCCTGACCAGGCAGATGCTTTCAAGGGGGCAGAGGTTTTCTCACCACGCCCACCACCTGTGATGACTTTTCCTAGGATGGAAATGATAAACCATAGTGGCATTAGGCATTACTCTATTACCTCATTTGAGGTATTGTCACTGGACAATATTCATTAAACAGCAGCAGCAGGATTGGAGGAAGACTAATTAACAACCATATACAAATGACACAGCCTTGCTTGCTGAAAGTGAAGAGAACTTGAAGCATGGACTGATGAAGATCAAAGATTACAGCCTTCAGTATGGCTTGCACCTCAACAAAAAGAAAAAAAAAAATCTCACTACTGGACCAATAAGCAACATCGTGATAAATGGAGAAAAGATTGAAGTTGTCAAAGATTTCATTTTACTTGGATCCACAGTCAACACCCATGGAAGCAGCAGTCGAGAACTGAAACGATGTGCTGCATCAGGCAGATCTCTTCCAAAAGACTTCTTTAAAGTGTTAAAAAGCAAAAATGTTGCTTTGAAGACTATGGTGCCTGACCCAAGCCATGGTGTTTTCAATCGCCTCATACTCATGCAAAAGCTGGACAGTGGATAAGGAAGACCAAAGACGGACTGATGCCTTTGAATTATGATGTTGGTGAAGAGTGTTGAATACGCCATGGACTGTTAGAAGAATGAACAAATCTGTCTTGGAAGAAGTACAGCCAGATGCTCCTTAGCAGTGAGGATGCTGAGACTTCATCTCACTTACTTTGGACAAATTATCAGGAAGTATCAATCCTTGGAGGAAGACATCATTCCTGGTAAAAGCAGAGGGTCAGCAAAGAAGAGGAGGACCCTGAACAAGGTGAGTTGATGCAGTAGCTGCAACAATGGGCTCAAACATAGCAATCATTATGAGAATGGTGCAGGACTGGGTAGCGTTTAGTTCTATTACACATAGGGTTACTATGAGTTGGAACCACCCAACAACAACAGTGGTGTAAAAGGTTGGTGGTTCAAGGCACCTTGGAGGAAAAGCCTGGTGATCAACTTCCAAAAAATCAGCCACTGAAAACCCTATGGCGTACAGTTCTTCTCTGGCACACATTGGGTCGCCATGAGTTGGGATGGACTTGACAGCAATTGACTTTTTTTAAGCAAAATTCCTGGGCTGAGGGAGACTTGCAAGAGTTTTATAAGCTTTTCTTGTTTTGTTTTTTCCCTTTTCCCCTTGTTTAACATGTATAACTTGTCTTTATTCATTTAATAAATGTTTTATTAGGCTCTGCTCTGGCTCAGGCACTGTTCTAGGTAGGGAATACATAGTTAACAACACAGATAATTGTTGCCAAGGAGCTTACATTCTAGTGAGGGAGGCATACAATAAGCCAGTAAATAAAAAATTATTAAAAATAATTTCAAAGAGTAATAAAACGAATGATGAAAGGGGACAGAAATTGATTTCAGGGAGGTGGAGAAAGTGTGGCTGTTTTAGCTAAGGTGGTCAGGAAAACAGAGACCAGAATATACAGAGTGATTCATGCAAAGAAGTTGGAGATGAGCATTCCAGAGGGAATACTTGGTGTATTTAAAGGCCTTAGGCACAGCAAGGTTGGTGGTTTGAAGAACTAGTTGGCCAGTGTGACTGGTGAGCAAAGCAGAAACTGGTACAAGATGAACTAGGAGGGGTAGACAGGCCAGGTCGGGTAGGGAACTTGGATTTGTCCCTAAGTTGAATGAGAAGCCAGTGGATATTTTTGAGTAAAGGAATGACATCATCTGATTAATTTTTTATTGTGGTAAAATGCACATAGCATAAAATTTACAGTTTCACCATTATAAGTTCACAATTCAGTGGCATTTAGTACAACCAGCATCACTATCCAATTCAAGAACATTTTTATCACCCACCCCAAAAGGAAACCCTGTAGCTATTAAGCCCTCACCCCTCAGTTTCTCCTTTTCCCAGGGATGGAAATCACTGATCTGTTTTCTGTGTCTATGGATTTGCCCATTTCATACGAATGGGACCATTCAGTATGTGCCTTTTAGTGTCTGACTTTTTTTTTTTACTTCAGGTAAAAACAGCTTGTGCTTGACTACTAACCTAAAGTTTGGCAGTTCAAACCTACCCTCTGTAGTACCATGGAAGAAAGGCTTGGTGATCTGCTTCCATAAAGATTACAGCTAAGAAAACCCTGTGGAGCAGTTCTGTTCTGTAACACATGGGGTCGCCATCAGTCAGAATCTACTTGATTGCAATGGGTTTAGTTTTGGTGTTTTTTTTTTCACTTAGCATAATGGTTTCAAGGTTCATCCATGTTGTAGTGTGTATCAGTATTTCATTTCTTTTTATGGCTGAATAATATTCCATTTTATGGGTATGCTACATTTTGTTTGTCCATTTATCCATTGATGTATATTTTGGTTTCCATATTTTGATTATTGTGAACATGGATGCTTTAAACATTCATGTGCAAGTTTTTGTTTGAACAGTTGTTTTCAATTCTTCTTGAATCAGTTTTGGTAGTTTGCATGTTTCTAGGGATTTTTCCATTTTCCTCTAAGTTATCTAATGTGTTGGCATGCAGTTGTTCATAGTATTTTCTTTTAATTTTTTTCCTGTAAGGTCGGTAGAATTGACTCTCACTTTCATTTCTGATTTTATTAATTTGAGTCTTCTTTCTTTTTTTCTTAGTCAAACTAAGGGTTTATCAATTTTGTTAATCTTACCAAAGAACCAACTTTCGATTTCGTTGATTCTATTGTTTTTCTCTTCTTTATTTCATTTATCTCCACTCTAATCTTTATTTGCTTCTTCCTACTGTTGTTAGGTGCCATTGAATTGGTCCTGACTCATAGCGACCCTATGTACAATAGAACAAAACTTTGCCCAGTCTTGCACCATCCACACAATTGTTGCTATGTTTGAGCCCATCGTTGCAGCCACTGTGTCAACCCATTTCATTCAGGGACTGTTTTCTTTTTTGCTGACCCTCTACTTTACCAAGCATGATGTCCTTCTCCAGGGACTGGACCCTTCTGATAGCATGTCTAAAGTAAGAAAGATGAAGTCTCAGCATCCTCAGTTCTAAGGAGCATCTGACTGTACTTCTTCCAAGACAGATTTGCTTGTTCTACTGGCAGTCCATGGTATATTCAATATTCTTTGCCAGCACAATAATTCAAATGCATAAGTTCTTCGGTCTTCCTTATTCATTGTCCTCCTGCTAACTTTGGGTTTAGTTTGCTCTTTTTCTTTTAGTTCCTTAAAGTATAAAGTTAGGTTATTGATTTGCGATCTTTCCTCTTTTGTGATGTAGGCATTTACAGCTATAGATGTCACTCTGAGTACTGCTTTCACTGAATATCTTGAATTGTGATATGTTGTGTTTTCATTGTCATTTGTCTCAAGGTACTTTGTAATTTCCTCTTTGATCCATTGGTAGTTTAACAGTGTGTTGTTTAATTCCCACGTATTTGTGACTTTTCTAAGTTTCTTTCTCCGTGGGTTTTTAATTTCATTCTGTTGTGATCAGAGGCATACTTTGTATGATTTTAACCCTTTTAAATATATTGATTCTTGTTTTGTGAACTAACATATGATCTATCCTGGAGAATGCTTCATGTGCACATGAGAAGGATGTGTATTCTGCTGTTGTTGGATGAGTGTTTTACATGTATCTGTTAGGCCTGGTTGCTTTATGATGGTAGTCCAGTCCTCTCTTATCGATCTTTTGTCTAGTTGTTCTATTGAAAGGGAGAATATTGAAGTCTCTATTATTGTAGAACTATGTATTTCCCCTTTCAATTCTGTCATTGTTTGATTCATATATTTTGGGGTTCTTTTGTTAGTTTCATAAAAAAAAAGTTTCATATATGTTTATAATTGTTATGCTTTCTTGATGAGCTGACTTTTTATCAGTATACGGTATCCTTCTTTGTCCTAGATAACTATTTTTTACTTAAAGTTTATTTTGTTTGATATTAGTGTAGTCACTCCAGCTGTCTTTTAGTTACTATTTGCATGGAATTTTTTTTTTTTATTCTTTCACTTTTAGCCTATTTAGACCTAATGTGAGTCTCTTGTAGCTAGCGTATAATTGAATCATGTTTTTTTTTTTTATCCATCCCACTAATTTCTGCCTTTTAATTGGAGAGTATAATCCATTTACATTTAAAGTATTTGATGATAAGGAAGGACTTACTTCTGCCACTGTTCCATTTTCCAGATATGTTTTATATCTTTTTGGCTCATCAGTTCCTCTGTTATTGTCTTCTTTTGTGTTTAATTGATTTTTTTTGTAGTGTGCCTTTTTGATTCCCTTCTCATTTCCTTTTGTGCATATTTTCTTACTGATTATTGTCTTCTTTTGTGTTTAATTGATTTTTTTGTAGTGTGCCTTTTTGATTCCCTTTTGTGCATATTTTCTTAGTGATTATCCTAGGAACTGCACTTAGCATCTTTAATTTCTAACGGTCTCATTTGAAATAATGCCAGCTTCACGTCAATAAGGAGCCCTGGTGGTACAGTGGTTAAGACTGCTAACCAAAAGGTTGGCAGTTGGAATCCACCAGCTGCACCTTGGAAACCCTATGGGGCAGTTCTATGAGTCAAAATTGACTTGATGGCAGTAGGTTTGGTTTGGTTTTTTGGTTACTTCAATAAAATACCAAAACTCTGCTTCCATACAGTTCTACCCAAGTTGAAAGTAAATTTTTACACTTTTTGCTTGGGATTGCTTGTTGTTGTTGTTAGGTGCCATCAAGTTGGTTCCAACTCATAGCGACCCTGTGCACAATAGAATGAAACACTGCCTGGTCCTGCGCCATCCTTACAATCGTTGTTATGCTTGAGCTCATTGTTGTAGCCACTGTGTCAATCCACCTCATTGCGGGTCTTCCTCTTTTCCGCTGACTCTGTACTTCGCCGAGCATGATGTCCTTCTCCAGGGACTGATCCCTCCTGACAACATGTCCAAAGTATGTAAGACACAGTCTCGCCATCCTTGCTTCTAGGGAGCATTTTGGTTGCACTTCTTCCGAGACATTTGTTCGTTCTTTTGGCAGTCCATGATATATTCAATATTCTTCACCAACACCACAATTCAAAGGCGTCAATGTCAATTCCTCTTTGGTCAGTTGTCCTTATTCATTGTCCAGTTTTCACATGCATATGATGCGATTGAAAATACCATGGCTTGGGTCAGGTGCACCTTAGACTTCAAGGTGACATCTTTGCTTTTCAACACTTTAAAGAGGTCCTTTGCAGCAGATTTACCCAATCGAATGTGTCGTTTGATTTCTCGACTGCTGCTTCCATGGCTTTGGGATTACTTAGTACAGTTTATTTAATTCGTTTGTTGAAATAATCATTTCCTCTGTTTATTCTCATTCCACATGCAGCCTACAGGGTCAGTAAGAGTAAGGAGTAAGACAGTGGTCACATAAATTATTTACGTTGTTATTGTTACATCTGTATACATTATGTCCTCATTTACATAGGTTTATAATTATTGTTTATGCATTTGTCTTTTAAATTATATAGGAAAAAAAGTTAAAAGCTAAAAGTACAATAATACTTGCTTTTATATTTACCTATGTAGTTACCTTTACCAGTGTTCTCTATTTCTTTATATGGCTTCAAATTATAGTCCAGTGTCCTTTTATTTCAACCTGAAGGACTCTCTTTAGCATTTCTTATATGGAAGGTTTATTACTCAGGGTGGAGGGTACTACTTGATGTCACGGGTAGAGAGCAGGGATGTTACTAAACAGACTACAGTGCACAGTACAGCCCTTCACAGCAAAGAATAGGAAAGGAACTTGGAATAAATCATGAAAATGTATTATGTTAAATCTACTTGGAAGTGTCAAATTAATAAACAGCAATATACTTTGTCATCTGTATTAATTAAGTTAAAAACATTTTGTATCCTATAATTCACTTGAAGTTTAACTAGACATAAATTAAAACCATCTTATAATTAAAAATTCATTTAAAGTATGATTTTTTTAGATTGGTATTTAAATATGGTTGTATTCTGATATTTTGGGAAATTTTACTGAAATAAAGTAACAAGGTCATATTCTGAAGTTCTAATTCAGACAGATAGCTGAAATACCTAGAAAATAATTTATGTGACCACCATCCCAACCCCTACTCTTGCTGACCCTGTAGGTTACATGTGGAACGAGAATAAACAGAGGAAGTGACTGTTTCAACAAACGAATTAAATAAACTGTACTAAGTAATCCCAAATGAAAAGTGTAAAAATTTACTTTCAGCTAGGGTGGAGCTGAAGTGAATCAAATGTCAGTGTTGATAGCACAGCTATAAATGCTAAGTATTAAAGGCAGGGAGGAAATGAAGGGAAAATATGTAGTAAGTGCAAAACCTGTTAATATAGTGGTATTTTCTGAGTCATATTTACTATTTATAGCTCATCTAGTTCAAGATTTATTTTTGTTGACAGTGTTTACCATTCTGAGCTTTGTCAAAAGACTGTAAAAACATTACTTTGTAATGTTTGTCATAATGAGTGGAATAGACAGTTAACCTTTTCAACTTTCTTCAGATGGGTAAGGGAAGGCTAGGATCTTAAAATATTATCACTCAGAGCAGACTTGTAGAACTATGAAGCCAGATAAGAGATGGAGTCCAAAGCACTCTGATGCCCGTTAGAAGTATACCGTTGGATGGTGTCCAGGTAAAGGAAACTTGCCTCTTGAAAGACTGAGGTGATGATGGACAAAGGAAAGGATTTTGAAAAACCATCCAAGAACATCACTACTTCTGAGATGAAAGTCATTTTCTAGGTGGTATGTACCCTAAAGCGTTAATGGATTCTTCACTGCTTCTTATGTCTCCTGCTTTTGTTTTCGAGAATTGACTTTGTGCTTCTTTGATAAAGCAGGCTATACACACTTTTTCTGGAGCCCTAAGTCTTGGCTAACCTGGACTAAGCTGAAGTGTACCCTTATCTAATGCTGATAAAGAAAGAGTTCCTTAGGTTTAAGCTCTCCCTTCTGAGGGCATAAAATAACAAAGGGTTATTGAGCTTCTGCTATGCACTTAACACTGTACTGGTATACTTTAAGTGCATTAACTCATTTGTGCTTCAGTACCAAAAACCAAAAAACCAAACCTGTTGCCATGGAGTCGATCCCAACTCATAGCGACCCTGCAGGACGGAGTAGAACTGCCCCATAACGGCCTCGAAGTCTGTAATATTAACAGAAGCAGACTGTGACATTTTTTTCTAGCAGAGCAGCGGGTAGGTTTGAACCATCGGTCTTTCAGTTGGCAGCTGAGCACTTAGCAGTGCACCACCGGGGCTCCTTTGCTTCAGTACAGTTGGTCTTATTAACTCTATTTTCAGAAATGAAAATAGAGACTCAGAGAAGGTTAGTAACTTGCCCGGAGTCATACAGAATTCAAACTTATGTCTGTATGAATTCATTTGCCATTTATATTCTTTCTATATAGAGTTATTGAGAGCCTACTGTCTAATACGTTCCTTACTTATTTATAAGTGAATTTTATACTTTAGTGTTTTTTGTAAGCCTTGATTATATTATAAATGCTCAAATTTTCAACCTAACAAACTGTTTTAAGCGTCTCACTCTGTAGGAGATACCGTGCTGAGTATTGAATATAACATAATATGAAATGCAACTCTTACCTCAGGTAACTTCTATCCTGGCTGCTTAGAGTACAGCTATGGATTTCACAACTACGGAGAAATGTGGCAAAAGTATGATTAACCCAGAGTCATCCTAGTACACACATCCCTTTTTACTGCTTCGTAGCTCACTAGTTTGTTTGTTGTAAATTTCTTAATTAAGAGTGCCTTGTCCTCCCGACTAGAGCATTCCTACACTTAAACCCATTGCCGTTGAGTCAATTCCGACTCATAGTGACCTTATAGGACAGAGGAGAACTGCAAAGGGTTTCCAAGGAATGGCTGGTGGATTCAAACTGCCAATCTTTTGATTAGCAGCCAAGCTCTTAACCACTGCATCACCAGGGCTCCATTTCTTAATAAATATTTGTAAAATAAGAAAATAATAATGATAATAAGGTCTTTATTTCTACCTTAACCTGCATGTTCAAATGTTTCTTCAGTAGCTTAGCAGAAGAAGGTAAAAGTGTTTTTGCAATAGAATGTAGGGATTTTTTATAATAGCAGTATGTTTTAATGTTTAATATTTAGAATGATATAATGTATTTATATTTCTGATTTGCAAGGCATCAAAATATGCCTCTATTTATTAACTATTTTTGTCTTTATTAGTTTTTCTTTCACATGTCAACATGTTTATTGGAGAAAAGTTACAAAATGCAGATAAACATTTTTATTATTTGTCAAAAGTCTAATCAGAGTGAAATATGTCAGCAGAAAAGGACAGATATTGTATGATCCTACTTATTTGAAATATCTTGAATAGGCAAATGCATAGAGACCAAAGTTTATTGATAGTTACAGTTCAATTCAAGCCAGATTCAGAAGAGGACGTGGAACCAGGGATATATATCATTGCTGATGTCAGAGGGATCCTGGCTGAAAGCAGAGAATACCAGAAAATGTTTACCTGTGTTTTATTGACTATGCAAAGGCATCCTACTGTGTGGATCATAACAAATCATGGATAACATTTCGAAGAATGGGAATTCCAGAACACTTAATTGTGCTTATGAGGAACCTGCACTTAGACCAAGAGGCAGTTGTTCAAACCGAACAAGGGAATACTGTGTGGTTTAAAGTCAGGAAAGGTGTGCGTCAGGGGTGTATCCTTTCACCATACTTATTCTGCCTGTATGCTGAGCAAAAAATCTGAGAACTGGACTATATGAAGAATGCGGCATCAGGATTAAAGGAAAACTCATTAACAACCTGCATTGTGCAGAGACGCAACCATGTTTGCTGAAAGTGAAGAGGACTTGAAGCATTTATTGATGAAGCTCAAAGACCATAGCCTTAAGTATGGACTACACCTCAACATAAAACAAAAATCCTCACAGCTGGACCACTAACTAATATCATGATAAGTGGAGAAAAGATTGAAGTTGTCAAGGATTTCATTTTGCTTAGATCCACAATCAACCCCCATGGAAGCAACAGTCAAGAAATCAGATGACACATTGTATCGCACAAATCTGCTGCAGGAGATCTCTTTAAAGTGCTTAAAAAGTAAAGGACTAAGGTTCACCTGACTGAAGCCGTGGTGTTTTCATTTGCCTCATATGCATGTGAAAGCTGGACAATCAATAAAGAAGAATGAGGAGGAGTTGATGCCTTTGAATTATGGTGCTAGCTAAGAATACTGAATATACCCTTGACTGCCAGAAGAATGAACAAAGCTTCTTGAAAGAAGCACAGCCAGAATGCTCCTCAGAAGCAAGGATGGCGAGACTTCATCTCACATACTTTGGACATGTTATCAGGAGGGACTAGTACCTGGAGATGGACATCACGCTTGGAAAAATAGAGGATCATTGAAAAAGAGGAAGACTCTCAATGAGATGGATTGACACAGTGTCTTGAACAATGGGCTCAAACACAGCAACAATTGTGAGGATGGTGCAGGACCGGGCACTGTTCTGTTCTGTTGCACTTTAGGGTCGCTATGATACATAGGTATCAACTCAATGGCACCTAACAACAACAGCAACAAGGGGCCAGTGGAAAGCGGAAATGGGGAGTACGTACTTAAAGGGTACTGAGTTTCTGTTAAGGATCATGAAAAATTTGGAAATGGATAGTGATGATGGCTGCACAACATGGTGAATGTAATTAATGTAACTGAATTGTACACGTAAAAATGATTGAAACGGCAACTGTTTTGTTATATATATTTTGCCACCCCCAAAATTCTATAATCAGTAAAGGAAATAAAATTAAACAGGGGAAAAGCAGAAAAAGATGGGTGTTCACAGGAAGAAAAAAGAGACTCAGCCAAAGATATAAACAGAGAGAAAAGCTTGAAGAAGAAAGATGGTCTTGGATCCCTTCAGAACTCAAAGAAGGTTGGTTCTTCAGTGCATGGAAGATTTTAGTGTTCCAAATGCTCCATGGAAATGGTGCTGGTGACTGTAGTATCGTTAGGAATGTTGACTTACCATGTGAATCTAACCTAGTTTCTAACTTTTTCAGTTCTAAAAATCAAGGGACCTTTAAGTTTGAATATCTTCATATGTCCAGTTTTTTGAAGTCACATTTTTCTGCATTAACTCTAAAAGTGATAGTTACACACACAACTTTGGAGTTAGATGATGCTTTTTTCAGAGAAAATCTTAGTCCCTTTACTTGGCAGGCAGGTAACTGAAGCGCAGGAGGTTTGATGACTTTCCTAAGGTATACAGCTGGTTTGTAGTAAGCCCACCCTGGAATCCTGATCTCCTGACTAAACCAGTATTTCTGTTTTCATCATTTACTATTCATCCATCGATTCATTCAGCAAACATTAATTCACCATTCTCTATGTATGTGGCACATTAAGGTGTATATAAAATGAGTAAAACACGTTTTTTTGTCTTTTGGAACAATCTGTTAAACATCTAGTTATAACAGAATATAGTGAAATCACAGTGATGGAAATGTGAACAAAGTATCATCAAACTGCAGAAGAGTGTGCATTTAACCGTGATTAAGAGGTCAGAAAATGTTTCTCTGAGGTTGAAGCCTACTTTAGTAAGGTTTTGATAGACCAAGTAGACAATAACAAAGCATTTCAGAATGTAAAACTATCAAGTTCAAAGCTACCAAAGTGTGAAAGTGTATGGTGAGTTCTGGGGATGATAAACAGTGTGACAATACCACAAAAGGTATGGTGTGAGGAAGGGGAGGCAGATGTATCTGAGGTTGCAGGACGAAAGCATGAATGTATAAAGCCAGATTGAAGGTTTTTATTTCACTCTGTAGACACTTAGCCTATATTACAAAGCTAGAATATGAGTTTCACAAATACTGGGGCATTATCATTCATTTTAATATCTCCAGAGTCTACTAAGTAGGTTCCTAAATTTTGGTTCATTGTTAGTAGAAATTCAGTAGAAATTTGGTGGATGGATGAATTTCAGTGGAAAACCCTTGATGGTTGTAGAAGTCTTTTTCAGAGTCTCATCCATATTTTTGGAAGATAACCTGAGCCATTATGAAAGTTGGTTAGAGGGCCAAGAGATTAGAGGAGGGAACACCAATTAGGAGGATCCTACAGGGCCATAGGAAGATCTTGCAGAGCCTGAATTCAAGCCTGGCAATAGGAAGGAGATAAAAGGTTGAGAAATGGTATGTGTAGATTTCTTAGGACATAAGTTTGCTGTAGAAACATGTAATGGATACCTATTATATTCTGGGCACTGTGTTTGTCTCTGGGGATAAACAAGAAATAGCCTATGTGGCCTCCCCACCGTCTTCTCGTCATTTAAACAGCTTCCAGGGCCTGTATGGCCTCTTTCCTGGGACCACTTCCAGAGGGGTGGACACCCTTCTACCCCAACCTGGTCCTCCCTGTCCCCCTTCCATCTGTTATTTTTCACCATTGCGCTTATCACTAATTTGACATATATTTTACTTATTTGATTATTCATCTGTCCCTACTAAAAAGTAGCTCCAGCTTTTAGGACAGTGTCTGGCACATAGTAGGGGCTCAATACATATTTGTCAAATGACACATTTAAGAGGAGGGAGGATAATTGATGGGGCAAGATTTAGAAGCAGATTTTGGCAAACTTTTTCTGTAAAAATCTATATGGTAAATATTTTAGGTTTTGCTGGCCATAAATGGTCTCTGTCATACATTCTTCTTCTTTTTTTTTTTTTTTTAATAATCCTTTAAAAATGTAAAAGGCGTTCTTAGCTCCACAGGCCGTGTAAAAATAAGCTCTGCACCCTATTGGAGTTTGCCAACCACTGTGAGGAAAACTCAAGGAAACAGAATCTAGAGCACAGGTGAAGATGTTAACCCATTGCCATCGAATTGATTCTGACTCATAGCAACCCTGTAGGACGGAGTAGAACTGCCCCATAGTGTGTCCAAGGAGTGGTTGGTGGATTCGAACTGCTGACTTTTTGGTTAGCAGCCGAGCTCTTAACCACGGTGCCACCAGAGCTCTGGTAAAGATGTTAGCTCTGAAAAAGAAAAGGGGTGTGTCTTCCTCTGAGACCCAAGGAAAAACGAGAAAGCAGATGAAATACATGATGAACCTTTGAAGCCAAGAACAGAGAAGTGAGTGCATGTCAGTGATATCAGCTTGCTCAGTGAGGCTGCAGTTAAGTGTGAAGTTCTTGTAGAGTAAAAATTTTTTGAAAAATTGATAAGCACTCCAGGATTCAGCCAAAGTTGAATAACACAAGTCTGTGGTGTGTACTAGCAGACTAGAGAAAACGGGAAAAGGTAGAGCCCGAGAAGTATAGCTCATGAAGGTTAAGAGTGATGCTGCACAAAATTCGAAAGGTGCCTGGCATCTAGTGCAGAATCATGTTGGATTTTCCTCATATTCATTTTTGATGAAATTACTTCTAGAAACAGTAAAGAAATATATGCTAATTAATGAAAATAATACCAACACAACATTCGTTAAGGACCTTCCATGCACACAGAGGTTCTGGGTGGGTCACAGAGGCCCTGGGTAATGTAAATGTCTAAGCGCTTGACTACTAACTGAAAGGTTGCTGGTTCAAGCCCACCCAGAGGTGGCTTGGAAGAAAAGCCTGGTGATCTGCCTCTGAGAGGTCACAGCCTTGAAAACTGTGGAGTACAGTGCTACTCCAAAACACATAGGAGCTCCGTGAGTTGGAATCAACTGAATAGCAGCTGATTGATTTTCTGGTTTTAAGTGCTGAGCTATATCTATTATCTCATTTAATCATATTATGTAGGTTCTATTATTATCTCTGATTTACAGATGAGGAAACTACTCCTAGAGAAGTTAAGAAACTTACCGAAAGGCACAGAAACCTCTTAAGTGTCAGAGCCAAATGAATTCAACCAAGTCTGTCTGGCACCTAGCCCATGCTCTTATTTTATCTCAATAGGATGCTGATTAATGAACTGATACCAATATGGAAGGAAGTCTCTAGTGACGAGTCCTCTCCTCATCCCTTTCTTGTGGAGTATTTTTATAATGCTTTAGATGAGGGCATAGACAGTGTACTTATCAAATTTTCCAGTGATGTGGAACAAGAAAGGATAGAGAATACATTAAAATACAGAATGAGAATCCAGGATTATCTGAAGTTGGAATGGTTCACCCAAGAAGAAATGCAATAGAGATAAGAATATAATCGTTTACTTAGGTCCAGAAACAACTGCACAAGTGCGGTGCCCTAGTTATGGGGTGTGTAGGAAGGAAAAAATGCCTAGAGATTTTAGTCATCTCACTTTAATGAGTGTGGTAAACTGCAGCTTGTCCAGAAGGAAATAGAAGAGGGAAGCTGTTTAACTCCACTTCATCTGAGAAACAATTAAAGAAACACATAGCCTTAGAGCAAAAAATGATGGTGGTGGAGGGTGGCAGAGAAGGAGCAATGAGAATGAGGATTATCTTCAAATATTTCTGAAAGTTTTCATATAGAAGATAAATTAAGCATGTTCTCTTGGACTGTTGTCAGAACTAGGAATAATAAGTGGTGATAATAGAAATACAGAGTTTGACTCAGTATGAGAATAACTTACCCAAATTAGACCTATTCAAAATTGTCATGCACTGTATTGGGAATTAATGTGTCCTCTATTGCTGGAAGTGTTTTAAACTGAAACTAGGCAATCATTTATTAGAACTTCCTCTAAATGACCTCTGAAGTCCCAGCCAAAACTAAGAGTTTTCAGACGAATAAAGTGTTTCTATACTTTTCCAAAAAGTAAACTTCTCAGCTTTCTTCTGTACTGTTTGTAGCTTGAAGTAGTACCATGTTAGAAATATGTATGTGTATTAAAAGAACTTCTGTTCTGAAACTAAGCTGTTCAAGTTCTAATTTATCATTTGGAATATGACAAAATGTTTAGTATACCCAGTTAGGCCTTGAGTATTTCTTTGAAAAGGATGTGTATTTTACTTGTATACAATTCTTGCCAAAGATTATATGAAATTGTACCTTATCCCTGCCAATATTTTTCTTAAACCACATCTCATGATGTAAACGTTTGTATACAAGAAGTTATCTTGAAAAAGCTAACTTATATCTTAAGTTGGACTGGATTCTCATATACAGGATGAAATTGTTTCAGAAGGGACATAATCTGTTGACTTTCTGAAACCATTGTTCTGTTCTCTGAGGAGGTTTAAAAACTTTGTTCTATTGTTCTATGATCTGCCTGTTATATTTGTACTGTTTTTTCAGACGTATATTCAAAGTTTTTAATTTTTTAACATATCAATAGAAAATTAACTGGGTATATGTTGAAAATCTCAAGCTTGCTTTTCAAAAGATATTGAAAAACCTCTTACTGTCATTGACATTCACAAGGTTGAAGCAAAAATTAGGAAACCTTTCTAATCTCGGTTTTAATTTTTTCAAGTTTACTTAATTCATTGGGTATACTAGTTATTGAAAAGACATAATTTTTGTTTTTTAGGTGTAATCCCTTTTCATGGATTTTCAATGTATGGTAAGTTGAGCTTTAAAATATTTATTGTTTTTATTACACTTTAGAAAATTAAACAACCAAGATCACACTTTACATCACATCACCCACACACTTAACAAGTGACTGTGAAAGTTTTTAAACATTGAGTTTAGTATTTGTTTGTATGTCTAATTAAAAAAATTAAATTGGTGATAAGAAAACAACAAAATAAAAAATAAAAGGTCATCATAACTGTTCATATGATGATCACATGGCAAGTTAGAATTACAACGTAATGTAAAAGTGGTTCTATGGTTTACCATTTTGTAATCCAGCGGAAGCTAGATACACATTCATATTTAGTTCTAATAGGTATAAAATGAGTTTGTTTAAATTCCGAAACTAATTCTCCTAAGAGTCTGTAAAAAACAGTAGGTCAGAGAGAATCAGAAAGGAGGGACGACACTGAGTTTGAACTCATGGTATGTCCAGGCTGCTAGTATGCACGGCAACAATGACATCAAAGCATGCAGTTGTCCTGAATTTGAAGCACATGTGAAAAACACCTGTGCTGGTCTGAGAGCCACCAGTGCCTTCCTGGCCTCCGGTGTCACTGGATGAGGAATGTAGGAAGCTTAGTGAAGACTAACGAGGAAAAATGCCCTATGCCTAAATGTCACTTATTTGTAAATTTTCATGTTTTACATTTAAACTCGTTCAAGATTATTTCTAATGATGTCCCCTTGATTTCTATTGTTGTCAGATAATTTAGAATAAAAAATAGAAATGCTTTGATATTTTGCCTTTGTAACAAAAACAGCAATGAATTAATATTTTTCTTTGTAAAAAGCCCCTCGTGTTCAATATCAGACAGTCATGGTTAATGACATAATATAAAACTTTGAAAAGTAGCATACAGTAAAAAAGATTAAAAACTGCATTATTCTGCCCTGATGGTATTGGTCATGAGCTTGAATTTACTTTATTATCAAGTTACCAAAATTTCATATTAAGTACAATTATAGTGACATTCTTGCATATATTTTTCTTTTATAAATATGTGAGTGAATTAAAGATAGAAAACCTAAAAAGATTAAAAATAATAAATTTTCACCTCTAATAATAAAAACGTTAGCCCTTTTATTCTCCTATTTTAGGAATTACAACTGCAAAACCTGTTCAATAGTTTTTAAAAGGTGTACTTGGCTGATTTAGAGGATGCTAAAAGCTTCATTCTTCTAGCTATTCTGGCTATATAAAATACGCCACTGACTCAGCCTCCGCCTCCGCCTATTCACGTTGATGATCACTTAAATAGGCTAAAGTTTATACAGCGAGGAGAAAATGTTTGCTAAGGAAATAATATACGTGATGTAAAAATTTTGATACAGAGTTTATTTGTACTATTTAGAAAAAACATTTTAAGCATCCACAAATGCTTTAGCAACAACCACTCACTTATAATCAATGTACTAGAGTATACAAGTCCTCCCTAAGGAACGCTAGTGAGCACTTCGCCACTTCAGTTTCACTCACTGTATTTCTTTGAACTGGAAATACTGTATCTCTTTTTAAGTGGTTCAGAAATTTTCTCTAAACTGGCCTTCCTCTTTAACGTTTATGCAGATTAATGAAGAATTAGTGTAAGTGTGGTATATTATGATTTCATAAATAAAGTCCTATAGTACAATATTTAATTGATTAAAAAAGGTAATGAGCTAAATTCATTTTTATGGAAGAACCAAATAGGGAAAGATGCTTAAAATAGAAAATTAAGTCATGTAGAAGATTTTTTGCATATTATATGTAATGGACTAAAACTTTTCCATTTCATAGCTATATAAGGGAATTCAGGATAAATAATTGTGGTGTCTTGAGTAATAACTGATTATAATTTTTTTTAGTTAGGTATATTTGTAGAAAAATGCTTATCTTAAAATTCTCTTCCTATTCCTTCACTGGAAATAATCATTAATGATTATTAAAAACTTCAGATTACAGATTTTTATATATCAATAACTTAGAGGAAAAATATACACCATAAAAAGTATATAAATTCTAAGCCTTCACTTTAAATTTAAAATTATATGATGTATTTGTACCACATCTGTATTTCTTTGTCTTAGGCTGTGATTGCAATTAGAACATGAGTTCTTCTTTTTAAATATATGTAATACCCTAATTTAAGCTATTTTAATAAGTAGTAGTTTATTTTTGATAATAAAATAAATTTGTCTTGAAGTGGAAGGACATACTCGTAAGTTTTTAAATATTTCTACATACATATAATTTTTTTCTGCATATGTAAGTTATTTTTATATATTTAGATATATTTTTGATTTACCCCCTAAAACTGATTTGTCTCTCTTTTGCCCCTCAGAAAAAGTAAAATTTCTCACTTGCAATGCTAGTGTTTGATGATTTATTCATCAGTTGTCACTGTGTGATTACTCAGATAATTAGAGTTTTTGTGTTATTAAGCTTTTTTAAATTGTTATCATTTTTCCCTTAACTTTTTCAAAAAGAAGAGAACTAAGTTGGCCAACTGGTTTCCCTGCCTTCTTAATGCCTACTGCCTGAGAGGCCATTACCTATAAGTTATAAAGCCACAGAACTTTTTACCTGTCTAATTTATATCATGGTTCAAATTATCATATAAGTAAGTCATTTTTAATTAAATTTAATATTTATATGGTGCAGTTTTATATATCTGCATTATAAATGTGTTTATGCTGCCTAAAATTCTTGAGGCTTAAAAAGATGGAAGGTATGACTGTGTTTGTGCAGACTAATCACTTTCTGGTTTTCTACTGTGGACCATCTGATTGTGTTGACTGTCGTGGGCTTAATTGCCAAAGACTGGGTGTAAAAGAAACCTTGATTTAACATGTATTAGAGAAGTAAATCCTCTCCTTAATGTTGTTTTAAGTCTATGAAAACTGTCTTGATATGTATTGATATATGCCAGTATAGACCAGTAGTCTAAAGCCATTACTCAAAATTTTTATTTTCAAATTGAATTAATTGGAAACGGTATTCCAAAAAAAAAAAAAAAGCTAGTCATAAATTATCTTATATCTACCTATGTGACTTCCAAAATTTAAAAACTTGAAAAGTAGCCTGAATTCTTTGTGGGGCAAAGTAAAACTGAGTTGCCTAATTGTCACTTTCTTACTGTTTAAATAAAAAAAGAGAGAAAGACTTGACTTTATATAGCTTTTAAAAGTTATTTTGAATTTTAAGTACTCCCACGTAATTCAATTGTGTCATTTTTATTCTATTATTAAGTTGGGATTATACTATAGTCCATTTTTTATAATTTCTAATGATGAACTTATTCACTGGTGGAAGGAAAAGTAAAATTGTCCAGAATTAACACAGTCTGTCCTTTGGGAACTTCTAGTTTTATACTTCAAAACATAACCTTTGAATCTTTAGTTATATAGTCTCAGTGGAGTAAATACTGTTTATGATTAGAGAGAGAGGTGAGAAATGAGAAGGTCTTATCTGAGCAAGACAAAAACTGAGAATCTATAAAATAAAAGATTGATAAATTGACTATATAAAACTAAAGTTCCTGCACAGGGGAAAAAGAAAAAAAAAAAAAACAAAACACTAAGGAAAGTCCAAAGACCAACCAACAACAAATTGGGAAAAATATTTAGCTTTGCATACAGTGAAGGGCAAGATACTGCCAACGTATGAAACCTTACTATTCCATAACATATGAAACCTTACTATTCCATAAGCAAGCCAGTAAAAAAAAAAAAAGCACAGATGAGAAAAGAAATACAGATAGCTTACAAATATATAAAAAGATACTGAACCCTCATAAGTAAAGGAATGTAAATTAATATAATACAAAGACACCATTTTCATCTATCAGATAAGTAAAGGTCAGAGTTTGAGTATACAGTATTGGTCCAAGTATGAAGAAATGAGTACTCTATAGACAGTTCTAATGACTGTATAAATTATGTTAGCTTTTGAGGGTAATTTGACAACATTTGTCAAAATTTTAAGTGCGCAAACTCTTTGACTCAGCTATTTTACTTTAAGGAATTTATCCTACACAAAGGTGTATGTGTAAGGATGTTAATTACAACTCTTTTGGGGGGCTTGGGGGTGGTAATAGCAAAATATTCCATACAATTTAAATATTCATCAGTGTGGGGCTGGTTAAATCAGTTATCCCAAAACCAAACCCACTGCCATCGAGTCGATTTCGACTCATAGCGATCCTATAGGACAGAGTAGAACTGCTCCATAGAGTTTCCAAGGAGCGCCTGGCAAATTTGAACTGCCGACCTCTTGGTTAGCAGCCGTAACACTTAAGCACTACGCCACCAGGGATTCCAAATCAGTTATAGCACATGCAAAGAAACGTATTCAGCTTTTAAATAATGTGGTAGATCTGTGTAAACTGATACGGAACAACCATCTGATGCATGTTGAGTGAAAAGTACAAGGTATAGAATAGTGCATACACTCCAATTTGTGTGTGTGTGTGTTTTAAAGATGTTTATAGATATGTTGTATTTACATGGAAATTTTCTAGAAGCTACATGAAATCATTAAAAGGGTTGCATATAGAAAAGGAAACTGAAGGTCTGGGGTAAAAGGTAGACATTACTTATTTTTCATTTTGTACGTATTTTACTGTTTGAAAAACAATATATATGATTTTAAAGTTGTCTATGAATGAATATTGTTACTATAAAATAATGACTTATTCTTCCATATTTCATGAACTTATTTAAAAAATTTTGTAGTTCTGTGATATTATCAATTAATTTTTTTATTCTTTCAGTTGCACCACTTTGTTTTCTATACCATGAACCTTCCAAATTATATCAGATATTCCGGGAGATGTACGTGCGTTTTTTCTTCAGACTCCATTCCATCTCTTCTCATCCTTCTGTAAGTTCATTAAAAAAAAAAAAAAAGGATCAAATCAGACTCTAATCTTTCTTTCCTGGGAAAAATTTGTAGCAGCAACAGATTTTCTTTAATCTCACTCAACTGAGAATTTTCCTTATAAGTAAAAATCTCCTACTCAAGTTATAAAGCAAAAAATTTTAATTTGTGATGTGAGGCAACACATTTCAGTAGAATAAATCAAAGAAGAAAAAATTGATATGTAAGTAATTTTCTTAATAATTAGGAAAAAGTCCCTCATCAATTACATTTAAATGATCTTTTGTATATTTTTTAAAAATTAGAAATGTCTATGTTATTTTTCTTCACAAAGGGGCCTACCTTTTAATTCTGATTTCTCCCCTGTGGAAGGTGGTTAACGTATTATCTGTAGCGCTATAGAAAAGTCTGCCGAGCACCCAGGGTAGTAGTTGGCTCATAGCAAGTGTTCACTAAATAAGTGGTTGTTTTTGTTGTTATTATTATTATTATTATCATCATCACCTCTTCTTTGTTAATGAAAATCAAACGTTTATTTGTCACTTGTTTTCCAATTTCATATTTGGCTGATTATCAACTATCATACTAGGTATTTCATCGTGCTTATCCGATAGAAAGCTTCTCTAGTCAAGGAAAAGCACGTTGGGAGTCCAATGTTTTTATGTTTTATTTTGGCTGCTCAATTATCCTATCTTTAATCCGTTTTTCTTCCCATGAACCTAACTATTTTGTTTCAGTTTTATGCTTTCTCACTTTGGGCCTGCTTTAGTCCACTTGAGGGTAACTAACTCCCTAGAAGAAACATTAAATTGGAATGTATATAAGCACTACCAAACTTCCTCAGAGGAAAATGCGTTCCTGCTACTAAATTAAGTATCTGTTCTTTATTCCTCTGGTTTAATCCTACATATTCCTATCCCACCTTCCTCAGTCCCCAATCTTGCTCTTAGACACTGCTGTCAAAAGTTGGCAAATAACAGAATTCCAGGATGTCACAGATAACAAGCAAATAAAGCACCACCAATTATCTTGAGATTCTTTTCTCTAAGACAACTTGATTTTGTTCTTATCTTCCACTGATATTTTATCTAAAATAACCAGAAACAAATGAATAATTTTTCCCATTTTCAGTATCTCATTCTTAGCATTAGATTTTCTCCTCTAGTTTTGCATACCATTTTTATGCTTCAGAGTTTAAAAAAAAAAAGCAAAAAACAGACCCCACGATGCCCACCCTTGCTGTTATCCCTGGGCAGAGCATGAAGTTGCACCTCTGCATATCCTGTCCCTGTCGCTGTGCTGACCCTGAGGTGTCCTCTTTCAGCTGATTGAGTGGGTTAGTCCTGCCTGTGCTCCTTCCTTATTCACTGGAATAAAGACTTGCAGGCAGTCGTCTCCTTTCCTGGCTTGCAGCCAGACTGAAATACTTGGAACCCTGACAACCTTTTTTCTTTAGAAACTCAAAGAGGATTAGAACTTCCTTACAAAGATCAACCCTGAGGAATGCTGAGCCGCAAGAAAGACTTTATTCAGAGCTGTCAAGTAATGACTGCACGTGAAAAACCATCTGTTTAAGTCGGCTATTTCTCATACTCTACAAATAATGCCTTTTAAGAAAGTAGATTTCAGTTTAAAAAAAAAAAAAAAATCCCTCTTTATACCAAGTAATCAAACATTCTTGTTTGATAACTTCCTGATGCAAAATTCAAGCAGTCAGTCTTTCCCTGGGAGTGGATTTAGAAAAGCAGGAAATGTTTTCCCCAGTGGTGAGGCAGCAGGAGGGGAAAGGACATTATGGAAGGAGAGAGTAAAGGGGTGTGGGGATAGCAACTGGGGAATACCTGGAAACTGGAATTCATCCAGAGAAAACTCATTTTGCTGTGGTCTAAAGTGATAATACATGGCTTGCAAAGCAGCAGGTTTTCTGTAACATGTTTTTCCTTGGACTCTGAATGTTACATATCCGGTTCAGTGGGGGAGCCTATTGTGTTAAAACGACATCCCCTAGCATATCTACAGGAGTGGAGAATTCATAGACGATTAAAACTTACCTTTAAACACAATGTTGGGGATCCACTAATGCATTTCTTGGTTTTGACTCCTAAACAATATGAAGAATATTTATGTTGTTAGTCTTTTTCTCATTTTCCATTTGAATAATTTTTTTAGTGTAGTTAATTTTTAAAAACTAAAATATGTTTTTCTCTTATTATTCATTACTGTGTCCAGGGTATTGTGTCACTGTGTTTGCTGTTTGAAACTCTTCTTCAAACGTATCTTCCCCAACTCTTTTATCATCTACGAGAAATTGGGGCTCAACCGTGAGTATTTTTCTCTTCTAACTGAAGAGTAAATCCTTTCACATCATAAGCTCTTTTTTCATCATTGTAAAGCATTTGTAAATATGCAGTCCTCAAAAAAATAGTAATTATCAAGTAGTAAATTGTAACCCTGTATTGTGGTAAAAATTCTTAGAATTACCAAAATCCCAATAAATGTTTATTTGCTAGGATTTTGTGTCTGATACAAGAATCACCAAAGTGAACTAATTTCTATTCATAATGAAAGGTGTTAGCCAAAAATGAGGCAAAAAAATAATAATTATATATATATATAGAAACAAAATACTACATGAGAAATGTGATAATACTAAAATTAAGTCAGTTTAGGATAAATTTGTCAGAGAACAGTCTATGAAAGCTAAATAAGTTAAAGTCTGCTGTCTTTTATTAAAAGAAACTAGATCAATTGCCTACCAATGGGAGTACACTGATTTCTCCTTTCAAAAGTTTGAATGTTTATTCATCGATCTCAGTAGAAGTTATCTTTGGCTATGTAAAGTAGCCCTGGACTTCAATATTATTGATTCTCTCTTTTTCAACTAACAATGTCTGAAGCAACAGAAGGTTCCAAATGATTTATTAATCATTTTGTTCCTGTCTTCCCCTTCAAGCAACAATTTTCCTCCATTGTTGTTGTTGTTGTTGTTAGGTGCTGTTGAGTTGGTTCCGACTCATAGCAACCCTATGCACAACAGAACGAAACACTGCCCGGTCTTGCGCCATCCTTACAATCATTGTTATGCTTGAGCTCATTGTTGCAGCCACTGTGTCAATCCACCTTGTTGAGGGTCTTCCTCTTTTCCGCTGACCCTGTACTCTGCCAAGCATGATGTCCTTCTCCAGGGACTCATCCCTCCTGACAACATACACAAAGTATGTAAGACCATCCCTGCCTCTAAGGAGCATTCTGGCCACACTAATTCCAAGGCAGATTTGTTCGTTCTTTTGGCAGTCCATGGTACATTCAATATTCTTCGCCAACACCACAATTCAGAGGTGTCAACTCTTCTTCGGTCTTCCTTATTCATTGTCCAGCTTTCACATGCATATGATGCAATTGAAAATACCATGGCTTGGGTCAGGCGCACCTTAGTCTTCAGGGTGACATCTTTGCCCTTCAACACTTTGAAGAGGTCCTTTGCAGCAGATTTGCCCAATGCAATGCGTCTTTTGATTTCTTGACCGCTGCTTCTGTGGCTGTTGATTGTGGATCCAAGTAAAATGAAATCCTTGACAACTTCAATCTTTTCTCTGTTAATCATGATGTTGCTCATTGGTCCAGTTGTGAGGGTTTTTGTTTTCTTTATGTTGAGGTGTAATCCATACTGAAGGCTGTGGTCTTTGATCTTCCTTAGTAAGTGCTTCAAGTCCTCTTCACTTTCAGCAAGCAAGGTTGTATCATCTATATAACGCAGGTTGTTAATAAATCTTCCTCCAATCCTGATGCCCCATTCTTCTTCATATATCCAGCTTCTCGTATTATTTGTTCAGCATACAGATTAAATAGGTGTGCTGAAAGAATACAACCCTGACGCACACCTTTCCTGACTTTAAACCAATCAGTATCCCCTTATTCTGTCCGAACAACTGCCTCTTGATCCGTGTAAAGGTTCCTCATGAGCACAATTAAGTGTTCTGGAATTCCCATTCTTCCCAGTGTTATCCATAGTTTGTTACGATCCACACAGTCGAATGCCTTTGCATAGTCAATAATAAACATCCTTCTGGTATTCTCTGCTTTCAGCCAGGATCCATCTGACATCAGCAATGATATCCCTGGTTCCACGTCCTCTTCTGAAACCGACCTGAATTTCTGGCAGTTCCCTGTCGATATACTACTGCAGCCATTTTTGAATCATCTCTGCAGAATTTTGCTTGCGTGTGATATTAATGATATTGTTCTATAATTTCCACATTCGGTTGGATCACCTTTCTTGGGAATAGGCATAAATATGGATTGCTTCCAGTCAGTTGGCCAGGAAGCTGTCTTCCATATTTCTTTGCATAGACGAGTGAGCACCTCCAGCGCTGCATCTGTTTGTTGAAACATCTCAATTGATATTCCATCAATTCCTGGAGCCTTGTTTGTCGCCAATGCCTTCAGAGCAGCTTGGACTTCTTCCTTCAATACCATCTGTTCCTGATCATATGCCATCTCTTGAAATGGTTGAATATCGACTAATTCTTTTTGGTATAATGACTCTCTGTATTCCTTCCATCTTCTTTTGATGCTTCCTGCATCATTTAATATTTTCCCCATAGAATCCTTCACCATTTCAACTGGAGGCTTGAATTTTTTTCTTCAGTTCTATCAGCTTGAGAAATGCCGAGCCTGTTCTTGCCTTTTGGTTTTCCATCTCCAGCTCTTTGCACATGTCATTATACTTTCCTTTGTCTTCTCTAGCCACCCTTTGAAATCTTCTGTTCAATTCTTTTACTTCATCAATTCTTCCTTTTGCTTTAGCTGCTCGACGCTCAAGAGCAAATTTCAGAGTCTCCTCTGATATCCATCTTGATCTTTTCTTTCCTTCCTGTCTTTTCAGTGACCTCTTGCTTTCTTCATGGGTGATGTCCTTGATGTCATTCCACAACTCATCTGGTCTTCGGTCACTAGTGTTCAATGCGTCAGATCTATTCTTGAGATGGTCTCTAAATTCGGGTGGGATATACTCAAGGTCATATTTTGGCTCTCGTGGACTTTCCTCCATTAAAGAAGGCATATTTGAAAGGAGCATTTACTCTTTGAGGCCACAAAAGAAGTTAATAGGAAATAGCATAGTTTAATGTTTGTCTTTTTCACACTTGAATTTCCAGCACCCTGAAGAATGCTCAATAAATATTTGTTAAATGAACGGATAGATGAATGGGTGAGTGAATAGATGAATGAGTGGGTGAATGAACAGATGAATGAACGGGTGGATTTGCAAGACAGACCCGGGTTCAAATCCCAGCTCTATTAATTAAGCTGTGTAATCAAGAGAATGTTATTTAATTTACCTAAGCCTCAATTTTCTTACCTTTAAATCAAGATAATTCAATTTCTTCATTTTTAAATTAAAGTTCCTCACCTTTAAAATCAGGAAAATTGCTACCTCATACAGTTGTTTCAAGATTTAATGATTATACATATATATGTGTATGTGTGTACAGGTATGTCTACATATATATGTAGATATATATAGTTAAAAATGATCAAAACTCAGCAAAATTTGAATATAATATTTATTCTGAGCAGTTATCTTATATGCATATACCACTACTGTTGGGTCAATTCCGACTCATAGCAACCCTATAGGAAGACCATTTTGATTCCAGCAAAAGCAAATGTCCTTAAGAAGCTAGGTACGCTGAGGCTTTTAAGGAGAAGAGGAGGGAGAAATACAGAAGACCAACCATTGGCTAATTTTAACTTGATTAATTGAACCCTGCCCTGCCCCTTTTACTTAGGTCAACTGTAGGTCACAAGATATTGCCTCTGGCTCTCCAACCAGCCATATCTTTTGAAATTCAAATTCAGCAAGCCTGGCATCCAAAAGGAAAGAAAGGATTTGCAACTTTGGGTGAGAGAAAAACTGCTGGCAGGACTGATTTTAGTAAGAAATTTCTTTAGTGTGAATATTTGGTTTTGCGAGTAAGAAAACCCCAAAAGCAAAGCAAGAGATCTGCTATCAATCCCTCTTTGATAATATATACATATATAAAAAAGGGAGACAGACATACAGGTGTAGTGCCTGGCAATCAATAATCAGTCAAAAATCAATAAAGATAATAAACATTATTATCGTTATTATCTTTCTGAAAATACCATTTTAAAATGCAGAAGGGAGATTTTACTATTTGCTCTAAATCTGTTAGTGATTATTAGAGATATCTTAGTGACCCAAAATAACTTGTAAACTTAACTGTGTCCTTTTGAGAAAATATTACTTAAAAAGGGTCTTACACAATGTCTAAATGATGTTAGACCAAGGTTTAATGAAAATGAGAAGTGGAGCCCAGTCTGAGGACAAATGGAAGAAGAGGGCAGGGAATAAGGAGGAAGACTAAGAGGAAATTAAGATAACTTATGATGGGAGAAAAACATGAACAGGCTTTAAAATACCAAAATAAAAATGTGACTTCCTCTTCCAAATAAGTCTTACACACAAAAATCACAATTTTGAATTTCATACGTCTTAGAAATGCCACTTATAAGATAGCAGCACATATCATCCATTGGTAATATTTAGCTGAATTAATATTTAGCTGAATACTCTTTCCTATGTAGCCGTTAAAAAACATGATCTGTTAATGATTAAGATAAAACAAGAATGTGGCAGAAATATCTCATATTGTGCCTGAGTCTTTTTTTCTTAAACTTGTAGTAATTAGACCTCTTTTTATGAAATGAACATTTGAATATAACTAGGTTTTTTTTTTTTTTAACTAGGATGAAGACATTTAGTTTATTACTAGAAACTAAAATTCTGATATCTTTCCAGCCAATTTATACACTTCAATCATTGAAAGGAACAAATTTATCTCAATGACTTATGAGACTTATGATAAATAGTAAAATTCCTCTGTAGGAGAAAGTATAAAAAGTTTGTCAAGGTAGAAATCAATTTTTAAAAGGCTTTCAACAGGTTTCTTATCAAAAGCATAGTTGGGTCATCCAGTGTGACAGCTGATGTTTTTAACTATGAATTTAATTTCTTTAATAGACATAGGAGTATTCAGGTTATTTATTTCTTCTTGAGTGGACTTTGGTAGTTTCTGCATTTTATCTAAGTTATTATATTTATTGATGTAAAGTTACTCACAATATTCCCTAATTATCGTTAATTAGCCTTTTAATGTCTATAGAGTCAGTAGTGATATCACCTCTGTCATTCCTGAGGGTGATATTTGTATCTTTCTCTTTCTTTGTCAGTCTGGTTAGAGGTTTATCAATTTTCTTCATCTTTTCAGAGAACCAGTTTTTGGTTTCATTGATTTTCTCTATTTTCTTTTTTCATTGATTTCTGCTCATATATTTATTATTTCTTTTCTTATGCTTGATTTAGGATAGATGAATGAGTGGATGGGTTTGAGAGACAGACATAGATTTAGTTGCACTTAGAAAACTAAAGTAGGAAGAACATGATTATAAATTCTCAAGCTGAAAGAACTGAAGAAAAAAATTCAAGCCTTGAGTTTGCAAGACTAAAGGATTCTATGGGTAAACTGAAGATAATTCAAAAACGGTTGCAGCAATAAATTGACAAGAACTGCCAGAAATGAAAAGGACTTGGAACTAGGGATACCATTGCTGATGTCAGGTGGATCTTAGCTGAAAGCAGAGAATACCAAAAGATGCTTACCTGTGTTTTACTGACTATACAAAGGCATTTGACTGTGTGGATCATAGCAAATTATGGATAACATTGTGAAGAATGGGAATTCTAGAACTTAACTATGCTCATAAGGAACCTCTACGTAGACCAGGAGGCAGTTGTTCAAATGGAACAAGGGGATACTGTGTGGTTTAAAATGAGGGAAAGTGTGTGTCAGGGTTGTATCCTTTCACCATACCTATTCAATCTGTATGCTGAGCAGATAATCTGAGAAGCCAAACTATATGAAAGATGCAGTATCAAGACTGTAGGAAGACTCATTAACAACCTACGATATGCAGATGACACAAACTTACTTGCTGAAAGTAAAGAGGACTTGAAGCACTTACCTTTTTTGGTGCAAAAGACCTCTTTAAAGTGTTAAAAAGCAAAGATGTGACTTGGAGGACTGAGGTGCCTGACCCAAGCCATAGTGTTTTCAGTCACAAAAGCTGGACAATAAATAAGGAAGACCGAAGAAGAATTGATGCATTTGAATCATGGTGTTGGTGGAGAATATTGAATATACCATGGACTGCCAGAAGAATGAACAAACCTGTCTTGGAAGAAGTACAGCCAGAGTGCTTCTTAGAAGGGAGGATGACAAGACTTCATCTTATGTACTTTAGACGTGTTACCAGATGGGACCAGTCCCTGGAGAAGGACATCATGCTTGGTTAAGTAGAGGGTTGGTGAAAAAAGGAAGACCCTCCATGAGGTGGATTGACACAGTGGCTACAACAGTGGATTCAAAGAGCAGCGATTGTGAGGATGTCTGTTGTTACATGGGTTTGCTATGGGTCAGAACCAACTGGACAGCACCTAACAACAACTATGGGTAAAAAATTGAATGATGCAGTAAGCATCAAACGGAGATGGAAGGGATGTACGGAGTCACTGTACCAAAACGGATTGGTCAACATTCAACCATTTGAGTAGGTAGCATATGCTCCAGAACCACTGGCGTAGAAGGAAGACATTCAAAATGCACTGCAAGCATTGGTGAAAACAGGTATCCAGGAAATGACAATATTCACCATCTGAGATGCCTCAGCAAATGGATGTAACACTGGAAGTGTTCACTCGTCTATGTCAGGAAATTGGGAAGACAGCTACTCAGCCAACTTACTAGAAGAGATGCATATTTGTGCCCATTCCAAAGAAAGATAATCAAATATAATGTGGAAATCATTAAAGAATATTAATGTCATATGCTAGCAAATTTTGCTGAAGATAATTAAAAAAGGACTAGAGCCGTACATCAACAGGGAACATCCAGAAGTTCAAGCTGGATTCAAAAGAGGGCATGGAACAAGGGATATCATTGCTTTTGTCAGATAGATCTTGACCAAAAACGAGAATACCAGAAAGATGTTTATCTGTGTTTTACCGACTGTAAGAAGGCACTTAACTGTGTGGATTTTAACAAATTATGGAGAACATTGTGACAAATGGGAATTTCAGAACACTTAATTGTGCTCACACAAAACCTATACATGGATCAAGAGACAATTGTTCAAACAGAACAAGAGGATACTGATTAGTTCAAAATTGGAAAAGTCGTGTACAACAGGATCGTATCATTCCACTTTATTCAATCTGTATGTTGAACAGATAATCTATGAAGCTAAACTATATGAAGAATACAGCATCAAGATTAGAGGGAAACTCGTTAACAACCTGTAATATGCAAATTACACAACCTTGCTTGCCGAAAATGAGTAAGAATTTGAAGCACTTACTGGTAAAGATCAGAGGATATAACCTTCAGTATGAATTACAACTGAGCATGAAGAAAACGCAGATCCCCAAAACTGAACTGAGAAGCAATATCGTGATTAATGGAGAAGAAATTGAAGTTGTCAAGAAGTTCATCCTACTTGGATCAGCAATCAGTGCCCATGAAAGCAGCAATCAAGAAATCAAACAATGTATTAAACTGGGCAAATCGGCTACAAAAGGCCTCTTTAAAGCTTTAAAAACAAAGATGTCACTTTGATGAATCAGATGTGTCTGAACCAAACCATGGTCTTTTCAGTCACCTCATATGCATGCAAAAATTAAACAAAGAAAAAGAATTGATGCATTCAAACTGTGATATAGGTGAAGAACACTGGATATACTGCAGATTGCCAAAAGAATGAACTGATCACTCTTAGAAGAAATGCAACTAAAATGTTCTTTAGGATAGCAAAATTGACTCACTTACTTTGAGCATGTCATCAGGAAAGACCAATCACTAGAAAAGGGCATCATGTTTTGTAAAGCAGAGGGCCAACAAAAATGAGAGAAACCTTCAATGAGATGGGCTGACACGATAGCCACACAATGGACTCAAACATACAAGTGATTTTGAAGATGGTGCCGGACTAGGCGACATTTCGTTTTGTTATACATAAGGTCACCATGAGTTGGCAGCTAACAATAACCGCATTTATTATTTCCTTCTTTATGCTTGCTTTAGGTTTATTTTGCTCTTATCTTTCTACTTGTTAAAGGAGGAAGCTTAGATTATTTAAAATATTTCTTCTTTTCTAATATAAACAATGCTATAAATTCCCTTCATAGCACCACTTTACTTCCACCAAGCTAATTTTGATATGTCGTGTTTTCATTTCCATTCAGTTCAAAATGCTTCTTAATTTCTCTTGTGACTTCCTCTTTGTTATATGGAAGTATGTTGCTTAATTTTCAAATTTTTAGAAAGATATCTTTCTGATACTGATTACTATTCTAATTCTGTTGTAGTTAGAAAACATGCTTCATATGATTTCAGTTCTTTCAGATTTGTTGAGGTTTGTTTTATGGCTCAGAATATGATCTATCTTGGTAAATGTTTCATGTGCATTTGAAAAGAACTTGTATTCTGCTAGTTTTGGGCACCACCACGCATCTGTCAGCTTGTCGTACTATGGTGGCTTGTGTTCTGCTGTGATGCTAGAAGCTATGCCAATGATATTTCACATACCACTAGGGTCTCCCATGATCAAGAGCTCTCAGCAGAGCTTCCAGGCTAAGACAGACTAGAAAGAAGGACCTGACGGTCTACCGCTGGATATATTGGCCACTGGAAACCTTAGGAATAGCAGTACATCATTGTCTGATATAGCGCTGGAAGATGAGCCCCTCAGGTCGGAAAGCACTCAAAATACAACGGGAAGAATGGCCTCCTCATAGCAGAGTCGACCTTAATGACGTGGGTAGAGTCAAGCTTTCGAGAGCTTCATTTGCTGATGTGGTATGATGTAAAAAGAGAAGAAACAGTTGCAAACATCCATTAATAATCGGAACATGGAATGTATGAACTATGAATCTAGGAAAATTGGAAGTCATCAAAAATGAAATGGAATGCATAAAGAGTTATACGTAGGTATTAGTAAGCTGAAATGGACTGGTATTGGCCATTTTGAATCAGACAGTCATGTGGTCTACTGTGCCAGGAATGACTAATTGAAGAGGAATGGCATCCTATTCATCATCAAAAAGAACATTTCAAGATCTATTCTCAAGTACAGTGCTGTCAGTGATAGGATGATATCCATATGCCTACAAGGAAGACCAGTTGATACGACTGTTATTGACATATATGTACCAGCTACCAATGCCAAAGATGAGGAAATTGAAGATTCTTAGCAATTTCTGCAGTATGAAATTGATCAAACAAGTAATCAAGATGCATTGATAATTACTAGTGATTGAAATACAAAAGTTGGAAACAAAGAAGGATTGGTAGTTGGAAAATACAGCCTTGGTGATAGAAACCACTCTGGAGATCACATGAGAGAATTTTGCAAGACGAACAACTTATTCACCACAAATTCTTTTTTTCAACAACACAGACGGTGGCTGTACACATGGACCTCACTGGATGGAAAACACAGGAATCAAATTGATCACATCTGTGGATGCTGGAAAAGCTCAGTATCATCAGTCAGAACAAGGCCAGAGGCTGACTGCAGAACAATCAATTGCTCATATGCAAGTTCAAATTGAAACTGAAGAAAATCAGAACAAGTCCACAAGAACCAAAGTATGACTTTGAATATATCCTACCTGAATTTAGAGGCCATCTCAAGAATAGATTTGACATGGCGAACACTGATGACTGAAGACCAGACAAATTGTCAAATGACATCAAGGACATCATACATGAAGAAAGCAAGAGGTTGTTAAAAAGACAGGAAAGAAAGAAAAGACCAAAATGGGTGTCATAAGAGACTCTGAAACTTGCAGTTGAATGTAGAGTAGTGAAAGCCAAAGGAAGAAATGATGAAGTAAAAGATTTCAAAGGGCAGCTTGAGGAGACAAAGTATTATAACTTTTGCCTTGGAAGAAGTACCGGCAGAGTGCTCCTTGGAAGCAAGGATGGCTAGACTTCGTCTCATGTACTTTGGGTGTGTTATCAGGAGGGACCATCCCTGGAGAAGGACCTCATGCTTGGTAAAGAAGAGAGGGTCAGAGAAAAAGAGGAAGCCCTTGTTGAGGTGGATTGACATGATGGCTGCAACCATGAGTTCAAACATAACAGTTATTGTGAGGATGGCATAGGACCAGGCAGTGTTTGGTCCTGCTGTACGTAGGGTCACTATGGGTTGGAACCAACTCGAGCACACATAACAACAATAACCAGTGTTGGGCACAGTGTTTTGTGATTGTCAATGTGGTCAAGTTTGTTGATAATGTTTTTCAGGTCTTCTGTACACTTACTGATTTGCTGTCTACTTGTTTTATTGATTATTGAGAAGGCAATGTTAGCGTCTCCAATGAAAGCTGTGGATTTGTCTATTTCTTTTTTCACTGCTACATGTTTTTACTTCATGTATTTTATGGTTCTGATTTTAGGGATATTGATCATTTTCTCACTATGTAATGCCCTTCTTCATTTCTCGTAATAAATGTACTATGTCTGGTATTAATATAGCCATTCAACCTTTCTTTGATTACAATTTACATGGTATATTCTTTTCTATCCTTTTTAATATTAACAGTGCCTTTATTTTTCAAGTGAGTTTCCTTTCACAGTATAGTTGGGTCTTTCAATGTGTTAATTGCCATCTTCTAATTGATGTTTTTAGACTATTTACATATAAGTAATTATTGATATGATTAGATCAAAATTAACTGTCTTGCTAGACAGTTTCTATTTGTTCCATGTGTTCTTTATTCTTTTTTTCCTCTTTTTCTGCCTGCTTTGAAATCGAACATTTCTTATTCCATTTTGTCCCCACTGTTGGATTATTATCTATAAACTTTTTATTTGTTGAGCTCTTTTCTTGTGCTTTAAGTGAAAGTTAACAATTCAAGTCAGTTTCTCACACAAAAACTTATACACACATTGTTATGTGACCCTAGTTGCTCTCCCTATAATGTGACAGCACACTCCTTCTCTGTACCCTGTATTTCCCATGTCCACTCAACCAGCTCCTGTCCCCCTTCGCCTTCTCATCTCACCTCCAGACAAGAGTTGCCCACATAGTCTCATGTGTTTACTTGAGCTAAGAAGCACACTCCTCACCAGTATCATTTTATGTCTTATGGTCCAGTCTAATCTTGGTCTCAAGAGTTGACTTCGAGAATGGTTTTAGTTTTGGGCTAACAAAGAGTCTGGGGGCCATGACCTCTGGCCACTCCTGCTCTTTTTGATTGTTGTTTGTTTGATATATTTTTTTCCATCCTTTGAGTTTTAGTTTGTGTCTTTGAGTCTAACAAAGCTGTGTTAGAAGCTCTGTTCAGTTTTTTTTTTTTTTTTTCCTAATCTTTTTTTCTCTGTGGCTCAGACTGGTTACTTTCTATTGATCTGTATACTCACATTCACTGGCTCTTTCCTTGGTCATTTTTGTTTGCTATTAGACCCGTGGGGAGTGGGAGAATATGTGGTATTATTGCTCTAGGAAGGCACTATGAGAAAGCTAATAAAATGGAACAAGCTTAATAATTTAGCCTTAAAAATTAAATGCATTTTTAAGCATTAAAATATCCAGTGGTGAAAAGTTTGTTTAGCAGTCATAAAAAGGTATTTTAAAACCAACCAAAAAGCTTAATTTGTCAATACTATTGTGCCTACAGAAACCCTGACAGAGTAGTGGTTAAGAGTTCGGCTGCTAACCAAAAGGTTGGCAGTTCGAATCCACCAGGTGTTCCTTCGAAACCCTATGGGGCAGTTCTACTCTGTCCTATAGGGTTGCTATGAGTCGAAATCGACTCGACGGCAGTGGGTTATTGTTCCTACACATACTTCATTATATCAGAATAATAATTACCCAGTATTGAGGAATTTCTAAAATTAGGACATATTTTTCAGTCTGAAGAGAATTAGTACAATGGCACCTACAAAGGCAATCTCTGGGTCATTTTTTCTCTTTTAAGAAAATAACACAGATATTTATCTATATAATGTTACAGCAATTCCAGCAAAGAGTTTTGTTAGTACTTCTCAGGGACAGTCAAGTGATTTTTAGATGCTAATAGATAATACAAAAATTCGAGAGACTGTTTTATCTCTTGAGACATCAGAGCCAAAGAGTATGTTTCCTGATTCCAGAGATAAATTATTATTGTAATATAACCTACTTATAAATAGGGAATGGGGAACGTGAATTCCAGAGCACTTAATTGTGCTCATGAGGAACCTGTACATAGGCCAAGAGGCAGTTGTTCAGACAGAACAAGGGGATACTGTGTGGTTTAAAGTTAGGAAAGGTGTGCATCAGGGTTGTATCATTTCACCATACCTATTCAATCTGTATACTAAGCAAATAATCCGAGAAACTGACTGTATGAAGGAGAATGTGGCATCAGGATCGGGGAAGCCTCATCAACAACCTGCATTATGCAGATGACAAAACCTTGCTTGGTAAAAGTGAAGAGGACTTGAAGTACTTACTGATGAAAATTGAAGACCATAGCCTTCAGTATGGATTATGGCTCAACAAAAAGAAAACAAAACTCAATAAGCAAATCATGATAAATGGAGAAAAAATTGAAGTCAAGGATTTCATTTACTTGGATCCACAAACAACACCCATGGAAGCAGCAGTCAAGAAATCAAAAGACACATTGCACTGGGCAAATATGCTGCAAAAGACCTCTTTAAAGTGTTGAAAAGCAAAGATGTCACCTTAAAGATTAAGGTGCTGCTGACCCAAGTCATGGTATTATCAGTGGCATCATATGCATGCAAAAGCTAGACAATAAATAAGGAAGACCAAAGAAGAATTGATGCCTTTGAATTGTGGTGTTGGTGAAGAATATTGAATATACCATGGACTGTCAAAAGAACAAACAAATCTGTCTCGGAAGAAGTACGACCAGAATGCTCCTTAGAAGCGAGGATGGCAAGACTGTGTCTTACATACTTTGGACATATTGTCAGGAGGAATCAGTCCCTCTAGAAGGATATCGTGCTTGGTAAAGTACAGGGTCAAAGGAAAAGAGGAAGACCCTCAAGGAGATAAATTGACACAGTGGCTGCAACAATGGACTCAAACATAAGAACGATTGTTAAGAATGGTGCAGGACCCGGAAGTATTTCATTCTATGGTTCATAAGGCCACTATGAGTTGAAACCAACTGGACAGCACCTCACAACAACAACATAAATAGGGGGATCTCATACCTCTTAGGCTGAACTTTCTGGTTGATCTTTTGAAGTTCTGATAACCTCCTTTCTAAAATGAAGTGTTTAAAGTCAGAGATCTATTTATAAAATTCCTTATAGTTTTAAAATTATTTTTCTTTGTGCTTCAAAAACTGATATCTATTGTTTTATTTTATTTGTCGTAAGTAGTCACTCAACTAAAATGAAGAAATATAATTTATTGAATTGGAAAAGGATAAAGCTGTTATGAAGTCTTTCAAATATTTTGAATAAAAATTCAAATTATTATGGCTCATCTGGAATTGTTAAGAGTGTAATTGACTTTTAAATACCTGAGTGATTTCTCAGACTCTCAAAGAAGTTACCCTAACAATAGATTTGGTGGTGCTCTTTCGATATTACCTTTTTGGAAGAAAAAAATCTACTAATAAAATTTATTTTCTATTTTCCTTGCTTGCAGGCTTCGCATATCGTTTAAATGGATGGTTCGAGCTTTCTCTGGATACTTAGCTACGGATCAACTCTTGCTTTTATGGGATAGAATCTTAGGATACAACTCTTTGGAAATTCTTGCTGGTAAGAGTAAGTGCTTGTTTGTAGACACATACTGTTTCTATAGTAAGGCCCCTTTCCTGTCTTTGACCATCTGTAATCTGAATTTGAGCCTACAGTTATGTCATTTCCAATGCAAGAACATTTAGTAGATTTAAATGGCTTAGAAGACAATTATTGTGATCTGGTTACTTCTGACTGCTCAAAATTAGCCTTTTCCTAATCTTTTTGGCTCCCAGAAAACTCCATTTTCCCCTCCCTGTTTTAACCCAATCAGAACTTTCTATCTCCCAATCCCTGTGAGGTCTGTACAGCAGAGTGTAGGTATGCTTCTACTCTTCTCTGTACAACCCTAACTATCGCAGCATCTGTTCTGTTATTCTCAGCTAGTATCTAAAATACAGACTGGGGCTGAGACTCCCTGCATAGCTGACATCAGCTACCTGGGTCGTGCTCTTCTGGGCCTGTTTATCCTGAATTTGAAACTATTTCCTTTTTTGCTAACAGTCTCTCACTCCTGTTCTGGTGGCTAAATTTCCCCTTTTAGGTATTTCTTAGGCCAAAAAAAAAATTTTTTTTTCTTTTTATTGTGCTTTAAATGAAAGTTTACAATTCAATTCAGTTTCTCATACAAAAACTTGTACAGACATTGTTATGTGACCCTAGTTGCTCTCCCTATAATGTGACAGCACACTCCTCCTCTCCAACCTGTATTTCCCATGTCCATTCAACCCGCTCCTGTCCCCCTCTGCCTTCTCATCTCATCTCTGGACAGGAGCTGCCCGCATAGTCTCATGTGTCTACTTGAGCTAAGAAGCGCACTCCTCACCAGCATCATTTTATGTCTTATAGTCCAGTCTAATCTTTGCCTGAAGAGTTGCCTTCGGGAACGATTTGTTTTGGGCTAACAAAGAGTCTGGGGGCCATGTCCTCTGGGGTCCCCCCAGCCTCAGTCAGACCATTAAGTCTGGTCTTTTTAAAGAAGTTGAATTCTGCATCCCGCTTTTCTCCTGCTTCATCAGGATTTCTCTGTTGTGTTCCCTGTCAGGGCAGTCATTGGTGGTAGCCAGGCACCATCTAGTTTTTCCAGTCTCAGGCTGATGGAGTCTCTGAAGCCAAAAAATTGTTAATCTGTTTTTCAGGAAGCCGTAGACTCATGTCTTATTTAATAATTAAGCCATTCTTATAATAGACATACACAAAAGGCAACTGTACGATTATATCAGAGAAAACAAAAAGAGCACATATTACTTTTCAGTAATATAATTTCGCTTTTCTTGTGCTAAATGGAACCCTGGTGGCGCAGTGCTTAAGAGCTATAGCTGCCAGCCAAAAGGTTAGCAGTTCGAATCCACCTGCCACTCCATGGAAACCTTATGGGGCAGTTCTATTCTGTCCTGTAGGGTCGATACAAGTCAGAATCAGCTCGACAGCAATGGGTTTGGTTTTTGTTTTTGGTTGTGCTAAATAGACTCAGTTATTGCTGTCATTGGGATTATCAGGTAATCCAAGTAATCACAACATGGATGAAGAGTAGAAAAGTTGGTAATCATGCAACCTTCTACAGTTCTATGATCTTGAACAACTTATTTAATATCTGTCAGCTTTTGTTTCCTTACCTTAAATTGGTAACATTGTAAAGACATATCTCTGGGCTATTGTGGAAATAATGCTTAGTTGAAGAAGACCATTTTCTTTTAGAAGACCTGGAAGTATCATACTAACACATTCTTAAATGCCAAGAGCTCTGTAAGTAAGTGGGTATCATTTTGAAAGGGAAAGTTAGAGTATTATTAAAGTACTCTGTTAATGAGTGAAGATAAATGTCACCACCGGTGTAACCAGAGACATCACTTACTGATGTTTTTTACAACTCCTTTTTTTTTTTTAGTATCCTTCTGGAGCCCTGGTGGTGCATTGGTTAAGAGCTTGGCTAACCAAAAGGTTGGCAGTTTGAATCCACCAGCTGCTCTTTGGAAACCCTATGGGCCAGTTCTACTCTATCATATAGGGTCCCTTGGGGTCGAAATCAACTCAACGGCAATGGGTTTGTTTGTTTTTTCTGTTTAGTATCCTCTCTCTCAATTTTTTTTTTATGTCCATACATATATCAGTTAGGAGAAAATGGTCTATGCTCATGTCTTTTGGCCAAATGGCAGTGATATGGAAGGAATCCTAGAGGTAATAGGTATAAATTCTTTTAAATATATCTTATAAGCAGTCCTCATCCTCTGTTTGAACACTTTAGTGTTGAGTAATCCCTGTCTTACCAGGTAGCCCATTTCACTTCTAGATAATATGACTTGTTAAAATGGACTGTTGTTTAATCAAAGTCACCTGTTTTTTCTACTCTTGAATCCACAGCCCATCCCCAGAGTTTTCTATTTTCCGGGCTAAGGCAGCCTTGTTTTCTGCTACCATTTCCCAGGCAACAGGATTTTAGACTTTTCACCAAATAACTCTACTATGGGTATTCCAGAAATTTTGAAGAGTATTATATATAGCTTTTGATATAATTTTGAAAAGATATCAGAGCTTGATAAAGAAGGAGTTTTAGTGTAAGTATATACTTTCTAATACTTAGGACTTTTCAAAAGTAGAATGGGCTTTTTAGCTGTCACTGAAGGTAAAGAGGTTTTCTACTCTGAACAGTGGGTTGAAGTAAGACTTTTATGGCCCATTTCAACTTGGATTCTCTCCATGCCTTATCATCCCTCAGCAAACTAAAGGAAAAGAGAAATAAATATATATTGAGTATTGTATTTGCTCTAAGCCAGGCACTCTGCTCTGAGCTCAATACATTAATAAAAAAGTTACTGATGAATAAGTAGAAATATAATCCACACACCCACCTGTTTTCCATGGGTGCCTTTTAGAAACCAAAAGGAAAGAATTCTAGAACATCTAGAGATGGAACAAGACTGATAGATGCTCTTTTACTGTGTAATTTAGGTAGTCATCAACGTGGATAATTTCATGTAGATGTATACAAATTAGTTTTGATCATAGCATATATTTTTTGGTATGAATATTTTGGATTCATACATCTTGCTCAAGTGAGTTATTATATAGTCCTTAGAAATATTTTAGTAAATATCACTGGCTTTAATTGTGAATTAATTTGAGACTTTTAAAGAACAGTCTAAAGCCAAGATTCCTCAATACTCATGATAGAGTTCCTTAAAATTAAAGTAATGAGAATAGTTTAAGAGGCCAAAAGTAAATATTAGAGTTTTTTACTCGTGAAAAGGTTTACACACAAAAACAATCTTTAATGGTTACGAGGGAGGAGAAAACCCTAAATAGACAACAGATAGGTGGTAATTTTGGTGAAGGGTAGACAGTACACAATACTGGGGAAACCAGCACAACTTGACAGGGGCAAGGTCATGGAAGCTTCATAGACATATCCAAACTCCCCGAGGGACCAAATTACTGGGCTGAGGGCTACGGGGACCATGGTCTCGGGGAATATCTAGCTCAACTGGCATAACATAGTGTATAAAGAAAACATTCTACATCCTACTTTAATGAGTAACGTCTTAAAAGCTTGTGAGCGGCCATCTAAGATTCTCTGTTGGAATCACCCCCTTCTTGAGCAAAGAAGAATGAAGACAACCAAAGACGCAAGGGCAAGATTAGTCCAAAGGACTAATGGACCAAAACTGCCACAGCCTCCATCAGACTGAGTCCAGCACAACTAGATGGTGCCTGGCTACCACCGACTGCTCTGACAGGGATCACAATAGAGGGTCCTGGACAGAGTGGGAGAAAAATATAGAAGAAAATTCTAACTAAAAAAAAAAAAAAGACTTTCTGGTCTGACAGAGATTGGAAAAAAACCCTGAGAGTATGGCCCCCCCAGACAGCCTTTTAGCTTAGTAATGAAGTCACTCCTGAGATTCACCCTTCAGCCAAAGATTAGACAGGCCCATAAAACAAAACGGGACTAAATGGGCACACCATCTGAGGGGCAAGGACGAGAAGGCAGGAGGGGTCAGGAAAGCTGGTAATGGGGAACCTAAAAAAAAAAAAAACCCAGAAAGGGAGAATGTTGACGTGTCGTGGAGTTGGCAACCAGTGTCACAAAACAGTATGTGTATTGTTTAATGAGAACATAGTTTGCTCTGTAAATCTTCATCTAAAGTACAATAAAAAAGTAAATATTAAGAGTTTTCAAATTTCATATGAAGCATGATTTCAGTTGGAAATATCCCAAAATATAGATCTTTTCTCCTTGGCAAACACTACTTTTCTGCGGAAGGGCTGGGCAAACCAAACATGAAGCACACAGAAAGGAACTTCTGTGATGTGACACCAAGATAAATAAAGGTTATGAGCACATGAGCATTTTGTATGCTGAGGTCAATTAGTGAACTGCTCTTTTTTTACTCCATCTCATCTCCCTTTGGCAAAACAACCTCCTACCTTGTAAAGCTCTTTTCTGCTGCAGCAGAAAATTTGACAATCCTGTCAAGCTTTCATTTGACTCTTTTCAGTTTTACAAACACAAATACAAAAAAAAAAAAATAGTGCTCACACTCATTAACTTCTAAAATGTCTCCATGACATGATTCCAGATATTGGGAAGCTGCAAAGAAGTTGCTAGTCCACAGAAATGGTTTTTATTTGATATTCCTTTAAACATGAAACTAGGACTTTGAACTATTTACATTTTCTTTTTCAATTAAAGAGTAAATTCTTTGTCCCATATCTCTTGTATCCTTTGTTATGTATTTGAGTAATACCAGCCCACTTGACATTTTAAATTTTGTTTTACCACTATCATCTTTTTTTCCACTGGAATTTTCCTCTCTAGTTCGAATGCTTTGTTGCCAGACTGTTCAAATTCTTTTGTCCCCTAGAAAAATGCCAGTGCTTCCTAGTCACTGGTTGCACTCTGCCTCTATCTGGGGAAATGAAGAAGCCTGGCTCCTGACTTTTACTCCTGAGGCACAACCACCTATCAGAGCCCAGGACGGTCATGGCATCATCCTTTATGCCATCTCTGGAAAACCATCCTGACAGACAGCAGAGAGGGCAATTCTCAGGAAAGCATGCAGATTTTTACGTTAGGGATGAGTCATCAGTGCTTATCTCCAATCTCAATAATGTCACATTAGCAGTGCTTCTATTGTAAGAACACCTATCACAAAAAAGCCTTAATTTGTAAGACAGTCATTGGATCTTCAGGTCATTTTAAAACATTATAAGTTCTAGATATGAGAAGCAATTTATAAAATGGTTTCTAAGACCATTGAATTTTCCTTTTTTTCCAAAAATGTGGGATTCAGTTTGTCTAGCCACCAGGCACTGTTCGGAGTAGACAATTTCCATTCATCACAAGACGGTAACTCACAGTGCCATTGTGCGGTAGTGGAAGGTTCGAGTTCTGAGCTTTCCTAGTTGGTTGTGGGCGTAGCAGTAAATATGTCAGACTCATGAGATGGCCAGCAGTTGAAATAGTGTGCATTCTTTTCCAGTCCTGGCAGCTGCTGTGTTTGCCTTCCGAGCAGTGAACCTGATGGAGGTGACATCACTGGCTGCAGCTGAAGTAAGGATAAGTTTCACTCAGATGGGATGGAAATAGTTCCTGAGAGAGTGCCAGCCTTGGGCACTTCAGTCTCAGATGCATAGAACACACATTTCTTCTAGTCTCATTTATTAACTTGGGTAAAACTTTTAAGTTCTGAGCTAAGTAATATTAAGTATTCAAAATTCCTTCTTTACTTGAGAACAATCTTTTTTTGAAGGCGTCATAAACAAGATTATTATAGGAAACCATTATAAGAAACTAGATACCTAGTGATTTCAGTAGAAACTATCAAGGCTGATGTTGCATTTTCTTATTATTGTTCATGTCCACATGTTATGCTCATAGAACAAAGAAAGCTTAGTTGAGAGGATTAGATGGCATGTGTTTGGATGATACAGTAACAATATGCAGGCTTTTTTGGTTATTTTTAATCATAAGTTAATTATTTAAAGCAGATTTCTTTTTAATGGCATAATTTATTCCTGAAATATGGTTCCATTAAATAGTGGCTTACCACATTACTCTATTTGGTGTCTCATAGAAATGTAAATTTTATCCTTAAAATACCTGCCTACATTCTTTTTTTAAAAGGAAGAGGATGTTTATGTATCTTGCAACTGAATAAACGTTAGCTTCATCTCAAAATGACTTCCTGAAGTCAGTTACTCCTTATACTAGTATAACGGACTAAGATTCATAATGTACACTTATTTATAGAAGCAACTTGAAATGTTAGACCTCTTATAAACTTCTGCTACCTTGTATATTTGAAGAAGGCTGAAGGCTAAAATCCAGGTTATTTTCTACTGCACATTTTAGCACTTTGTGCATGTACTAACCTTGAGAAATTCAGAAAAGTGAAGCAAAGTTGTAGCTTAGTACAAAGATGTAGGCCAAATCTGAAGAACTTGGAGTGTGTGTGGATGCTAGAATTACATTGTAATGGTGTTTCTGTTGTACTTTATAGACTTTACTTTGCTGATTGGAATACTGATATTAATAATTCTTTTGTTTTTTGTTTCAGGCAGTTCTTGCTGACCTTTCCACTTTAAAAGTTATGCCTCTTCTTCAAATTTTTCTGTTTGCTACTGTCACCTGATCTTCTTCAAGTCCACTGACAACACATCTAGTTTTTCATTAGAAACTAATCATGAACTATGCAAACTCTGCATAAAACCAAAATTAAACTTTGCATATAAGCCAATAAAGATCATGTTCCCTTTGCAATTAGACCTAACTCGTTTTTCACTTTTTGAAACAATAACTGCACACCAAATATTGCACTGCATGCTGCTGATTTTCAAAAGAGAAGCAATAGATATATCACTTCTGCTAAATTATACATACTGTGTATACAATCACGGCTTGTAAAAGGCATGTAACAATATGTGCAATAAGAACTGAAGATATTGTAATAAACTTGAAGAGGTAATGAGGCTTCTGGGACAGTTCTCCTATGTCAGTTTGTAAATTTATCACCAGATAATGTATTATTTTGTCTTATGAATTGCTCTTCACTGGGAGCCATGGGTGGAGTTTGGAGGGTGGGGAGACTTGAGTAAGACAACATTTTTAAGTAGGAAGTCAAATGTACTTTGGTGTTTTGGGCAACTTCTCTCACCAGAGATCTAGATCCCTCTGTGTTTTATTTCTCCCTTGAAGGTCTCTATTGGGAAGGTCAAATACAGTTGTCTCCCTATGATAATAGCTTATTCTTCACTATGAAAAAAATCAGAGAATTATGGGGTGATCCTTTTGAACTTCACAACGTTCATCTCTTAGTTAGAAGACGGCACTGCTGAGGCCTGTTGCCAGATTCTGTTACTTTGGAAGCATACAGAAAGGATGCCCTAGGGAATGAAGGAAATGATGAATCAAAACCCCTTCGCTGAAGTTTGATTTAAAGGGATTTACTGCTAGGGTAGAGCAGCTGAGAGAGACTAGAAGGACGTACTAGACATTCATTCTAGAACTGAAGACACTATACAAGGCATCAGTCTTGTTTTGATCTTTAAGGTGACGGGCATTATTTTATGTAACTTACTAAAGGCTTACCATTTCTGTAAAATGGATTAATAGCATGTGAAAAAATAAGTCCAAAAACTATTTATCTTTTGATTTTAGATTCAAATTTAAGATGCTGATAATTTCAACAAAACTGTAAATCAATAGATTGATACTCTTATGGGTTGCCTAGAATTTGATTAAGTTTTATCCAAATGTATTTAATGAGTCTTATTTAAAAAAAAAAAAAAAAACCCACTGCTATTGAGTCATTTCCGACTCATAGTGACCCTGTAGGACAGGGATAACTGCCCCATAGAGTTTCCAAGGAGCGCCTGCTGGATTCAAACTGCCAACCTTTTGGTTAGCAGCTGTAGCACTTAACCCTACTACGCCACCAGAGTTTCCAAGTCTTATTTAGAGAATTATATATTAGGAAATGTGTGAGGTTTAGCATAAGACTGCAAGGGTGGTGGAGTTTGGTATAGTCATTAATTTGAGAATCTATATTATATGTTTTTACTTATTTGGCACTTGTTGACTTACTGAGGGCTATGTAATTTATTCTGCTATTGACTCAATAAACCCCGTTTTATTGCTTTTGAAGGTGATACAGTTACAATCATATGCTTTGCCGTTCTGTGTGTGCAACTGTACATTCATCAAAAGGACAAGCACATACCTAGAACTATTGTCTCCCTTCTCCCACTTTGAGAATATGAAAAAAGTATATATATATTAGGAGGAAAAAGAGTTTTTAAGTGATTAAGGTCCTGTGTGTACAGATATGCCCATCTTTGGCTTCCTTCTTTTGTAGAATATGCCTAAGCTTTTTAGAAGAGATGGTTAACAGTCTAGTAGAAAAAACGCCACACTGGGGAGTTCTGTTTCTAGCTAGAAATCCTTAGATAATTTAATCACTCTTATCTGTGATTTTGTGGGGCAAAGAACAGTAATAAATTATTATAGCTTCTCTATTTACCTTACAAGGTTGTGTAGGACCAAATGAGAAAATATATTTGAAAGTAGTTTTTTAAAATGTAAAGCACCAAGCAAATGTAAGATGTTATTGGTAGGTAGTTTTAAATATGACATTTTAAGGCAAGTGGTAGAGGATAACATATAAAGAATGCCCAGCCTCATTAGCATTTGTATAACTTCACATGATAATTTGGGACTGTGTTTATAAAAAAATGAATGGACCATAACATAGCAGGTCCTTTCATTTGGAACAGGTAGCTCCAGCCCGTAGTCCTGAATCTGAATCCCAAAGAGCCAATTCTGGTAGGCTGCTGCAAACCCCTCTCTACCATGTACTGCTCTTGGTCACTTCTTAAAATACTACACTGAGGCCACTCAGGCAGTTTTGCCTGTTCCAGTTACGAACTTCATCTCTAACTGCATCACCTTACCCTACCTCCTATAGCTTTCTTCTTCCTCCTGAGCCATCTCCTACCAGCCCATGACCCTCTCCACATCTCCTCTGCCAATGATCACAAGGATCTGAGTCACCAGTGATTATTCTATGGCCATTGGCACTGATGGTGAAATAGCCTAATAGACAAATTGTATTTGGCCCTTCTGAATTTCATTTTACCCACTGATATAATGTAATTCACTCTCCCGCCCTGTAATATAACTTTATATTGTGGAAGAGTCTATTGAGCTCTTTCTGACCAGAATGTTTTTGTAATGCAGCAATCTGGCTAATAGAAATTTCCAGACTGCCTTAACTGGATAGCACCCCCTCACACTCAGCATGTGTTTGCCCATCCTATTTCACAGAGATAATAGAGCCAATTAGCCTTGAACTTCCTCAGCCTTCCACCTCAAAACTTAGCTTTATTTTCCAACACTTGTCTCAAGAAGTGTTTAATCTATTCCTACAGTTTTCTAAATACAGATTTGATTGTGTCACTTCCATGCTTAAGCAATTCAGCAACTCCCTGTTGCTTAAAGAATTAAGTCCAGGTTCTGTAAGATGGCAGGAAAAGTTCTTCATAGCTTGGTCTTTCCATTCTCCGAACTCCCACAGCTGATCCATCATCCTGTACCTCAGCCTGACCAGATCACATACTGATCCAGCCATGGCCATGCACGTTTGTCTTCTGCCAGAAGGACGTTTCCCATTTTTCAAGACCCCGCTCAAAAATCTCCTCTATTGTGAACATACTCTGGAGCCTGTAAATTAGAATTAATTATGCCTTTCTCTTTGTTCTTATAAAATTGTTTATTCATTAGTATGGTGCTTATAATATTTAGTGATAATGTTTTGTCTACATGTTCTACAAGTTCCTAAGTCACCATGTTCTCAAGTCAGTTTTCATTGACCAGTCCTCTAGGTATGGAAAATGGAGAAGAAAGTCACCCACATATGTTAGTACCCTCTGACTTGTTCTGAAAATTGTTGGGATCTATTTTTCTTAAAACATAATTCTACCTTAGTAACCATTCTCCTTTCTTCCTCAAAGATTCTAACATATATTTTAAGATCTAGGCCTCCCTCATTTGAGGCTAATTCCCACACCTCACTCTGGGTCCAGGCCAAGCCAGTCACTATGTACCATCCCTTTGTACACAGGAATTGCTTCCAGGATCAGTGTGAAGTCTAAGACCAGTGAGGCCTATGAAACTCAATTACCAGGCTTTGGTTTAATATTTAAGGGAAGCTGGATATGAAAAAGAGAAAATATAGGACATAGAACTGCTACAACCTAGGAATAGGGAATGCTGATCCCCAGATCCCACTCCACCAGGCTACCCCAGGACTACTTAGTTATATGAGCCAAAAGATTCTGTTTATAACAGAAGACCCCTAACTGATGATAGAGTCATTTTACTTTTCAGGGGGTCCACTACAACGTGGGTATCATTATTTGGTGCAGAACTCCTGTCTATATACTGCTCAAACTAGAGGAGTGAGTTTTGTTTTGCTTTTTACTTTTGTTCATTCAAAGACACAACCATGACCTTACATGGATAAACTCTATGTTCCAGGCATACTAAACTACCTGAAGCTGCTTGAACACATGTCGTGTCTCTCTCCTTTGGCCCTGTGTCTATACACGTCCTTCAGATTGGAATGCCTTTTCTTCCCTCTTTACCTAACTCTTACTTGTACCTCAAAACCTAACTCAGGCATTGTATCATCAGGGAAGACTGCCTGTCTATGAGTCTTCCTCGTACCTTAAATAGTCATAAGCTGTATCATAATCATGTGTTAGCTTGTCTTTCCCTTCCACTAGACTGTGAGCTCCTTGATGGCAAAAACAGTTTTTTTCAGCTTTATATCTCTAGAACCTAGCATAGTTCATGCCCCATAGTGTTGTTGAGGTTAGGTGCCGTTGAGTTTGTCCTGAATCATACTGACCCTGTGTACAACAAAACGAAACGCTGCCCAGTCCTGTGTCATCCTCACAGTTGTTGCTATGTTTGAGCCCATTGTTGTAGCTACTGTGTCAATCCATCTTGTTGAGGATCTTCTTTTTCGCTGACCTTCTACTTGACCAATCATGTCCTTCTCTAGGGACTGGTCCCTCCTGATACCATGTCTAAAGTAGGTGAGACGAAGTCTCGCCATCTTCGCTAAGGAACATTCTGGCTGTACTTCTTCCAAGACAGATTTGTTCGTTCTTCTGACAGTCCAGGATATATTCAGTATTCTTCACCAATGGCATAATTCAAATGTATCAATTCTTCTTTGTTCTACTGTGCCCCACAGTAGGTGTTAATGTTTATTAAATGAATTAATGAACTCATCTAATCTTATTCATTCATTTTACTGACGAGGAAACTCACTCAGTTCAGAGTAGTAACATATTTGTCCACTGTCATATAGCTATTTTACCCACAAAATTAATTTGTAGAATTGTCTGTGAATTGTAAAGGAGAAGAATGTTTTGAGAGAAAAATATAAAAGCTTAATTTGCTCTTTTTTTTCATTTAAATCAAGCTTATTAAGGTATAATTTACATACGATAAAATGCACACATTTTAAATGTACAGTTTGATGAGGTTTAATAAATTAACCACCACTGCGATCAAGGTATAGAACATTTCCATCACCCTAAACAGTTCTGTTTGTGTCTTTCCCACTCATACCCCATATACACATTCACCATAGGCAACCACTGATCTGATTTCTGCCTATAAAAATTAATTTTATCTTTTTAGATTTTCATGTAAATGGAATCACACAATATGTACTCTTCTTTCTGGCTTCTTTTGCTCAGTATATTTTTGAGATTCATCCACATTATGCGATCAGCAGTTCATTCCTTTTTATCGCTAAATAGTATTTCATTATATGAATATTTTACAATTTTTTTATCTATTCATCTGTGTTGTTTCCCGATTTGATGTATTATGGATGAAGCTACTATAAAAATTTATGTGCAAGTCTTTTTGTGGCGGCATTTCTTCATTTATCTTGGTTAAATACCTAGGAGTAGAATTTCTGGATCATATGGTAAGCATGTTTAACTTTCTAAGAATCCTACTAATTGTCTTCTGAAGTGGTCGTACCAGTTTACATTCCCGTCAGCAATGTGTAAGAGTTCCAGTTGCTCCAAATCTTCACCAACACTTGGCATTATGTTGTTGTTGGTGGTGGCGGGTATGGTTGAGTCGATTCCAACTCAAAGCGACCCCATGTGACAGAGGAGAACTGCCCCACAGGATTTTCTTGACTGTAAATCTTTATGGAAGCAGATTGCCAAGTCCTCCCATGGAGCCACTGAGTGGGTTCGAACTGCCAACCTTTCTGTTAGCAACCGAGTTCTAGCCGTTGTGCCACCAGAGCTCCTTATTATCATGCTAGTCATTCTAATAGTGTTTTTAATTTTCATTTCCCTTTAATTACTAATTATGTTAAACATATTTTCATCCTTTTTTGCCATTTATATTTATTCTTTTGAAAAGTGTTCAAATCTTTTTGCCCATTTTCAATTGATTATCTTCTTATTATTGAGCTGTAAGAATCCTTTATTCTGGATAAAATACATGGCTTGAAAATTTTTTTCCCAGTCTGTGGTTTTTTTGATTTTCTTAATTGTCTTAAAAGGATAAAAGTTTTAATTTTGATAAAATGCAATTTATCAATTTTCTTCTCTTATAGTTCACATTCTTTGTGTCCTAAGAAATCTTTACACAACCCAAGGTAACAGAGATATTTTTCCTGTGTTTTCTTCTAGAAGCTTTATAGTTTTAGCTTTTACATTTAGGCCTGTGATCCATTTTTCAGTTAATTTTTTGGTATGGTGCAAATTAAGGATTGAAGCTCATGTTTCAGCGCCATTTGTTGAACAGACTATCTTTTTACTTTTAAGTCAGCATGTTTGTTTAAAATCAACTGATCATATATGTATGAACTAATTTCCAGACTTTCTATTCTGTTCTACTGATTTATATCTATTTTTATTCCAATTCTACACTATCTAGGTTTTTGTACCTTCATAGTAAGTCTTGAAATCAGGTACTCTAGGGCAACTTTGTTCTTCTTTTTCAGAATTATTTTGGCTATTCTAGGTTTTTTGTGTTTTCTAAATAATTTTAGAATCAGCTTGTCAGTTTGTACAAAAAAAAGAAAAGGAAAAGCCTGATGGGGTTTTTTTTTTTAGGCTGGCATTGCATCTATACATCAGGTTGGTGACAATTGATATCGTAACAATATTGAGTCTTCCAGTCCATATATCTTTCCATTTATTTAGGCCTTCTTTAATTTCACTGAGTAATGTTTTATATTTTTGTGTATTCGTGTACTTTTTAAAAAATTAATTACTAGTTATTTTACATTTTTGATGCTATTGTAAATGGTATTTTTTAGTTTCAGTTTCCAATGGTTTGTTGTTAATATATAGAAATACAATTGACTTTTTTATACTGATCTTGTGTCTTGAGACCCTGCTAAACTTACTATTTCTAGTAGCTTTTTTTGTAGCTTCCTTAGGATTTTCTACATACACAATATGTCATCCATAAATAAAGACAGTTTACTTCTTCCTTTCAAATCTGTATGCCTTTTTTTCTGCTTTTGCCCTTATTCAATGTCTAGAACCTGGAGTAGAATATTGAATAGAAGTGTTCTAGCTGACCTGGTTTTACATTAAATGTAATTCTTTCTTCAATAAGTGGTACAATTAAATATATGTAATTATGATAGTTTGGCCAATTAAGGAATAGAATAGTGGGTAGAGGTGAAATAGATTTAGAATGAGGTGGGGAGAGATATCGAGAGACAGTAAAGATAAATTTGGTAAATTTTGTGTTGCTAATCATCTAAGTGGCTTCTTCAAATCATTCTTTTAACTTAAGCAGTGGGGTTCAGGTATAGTCAATGCTTTTGTCGTATTAATTAGATAATTGTTTTTATATTACTTCAACTATTCTTTATCCTTAAAACTTTTTTTCTTAGATATGTGGTGTACATATGTATATTCAACAAACAGTAAATGCTTACTCTAAGCAAGGTACTCATTGGGCATTCAATGTATATGTGTATTTGTGTATTTGCGTTTCAGTAACAAATGTGGTAAGAAACAGTACTCTTTATGGAAGTAGTCCTAGCATCTCTTTTTCAAAGTAGTGGGGTGCCATCCCTCCTTGGTAGGCAGAGTAATGACTCCCCAAAGTTGTCCATGTCCTAATCCCTAAAATCTGTGAATATGTCATGGTAAAAGGCACTTTGCTGACATGAGTAGTTAAGGATTTTGAGATGGGGTAATTATTCTGCAATATCATGTGTGTCCAAGATAATGACAAGAGACCTTATAAGTGAAAGAGAAGGCAGGAGGGTCAAAGTCAGAGAAAGACTTGAAGATGCTCTACTGCTGGCTTTGAAAAGGGGCCATGAGCCAAGGAATGTAAGTCTCTGTGGTTGTTTGCCATTGCTTCGATTCCAACTCATAGCAACCCTATGTGACAGAGTAGAACTGCCCATAGGGCTTCTTAGACTGTAATCTTTGCAAGAGGAGATTGCCAGGCCTTTTCTCCCACAGAGCCACTGGGTGTGTTTGAGCCACTGATCTTTCAGTCATCAGCCCAGCACTTAACCATTGTGCCACCAGGGCTCCTTTCAGGAGGTATCTTGTAGCTAGGAAAGGTAAGGAAATGGATTATTTTTTAGAGCCTCTAGAAAGAACACAGGCCTACTGACACCTTGATTTTAGGACTTCTGACCTCCAGAATTATAATAAATTTACATTGTTTTAAGTCACTGAGTTTGTGGTAATTTGTTATAGCAACAATAAAAAACTGGTGCACCACCTTTCAAGTAAATTGGGCTTACCGTATTATCTCTAACGTATGACAATGACAAGTTCACATTGCTTTAATTCCCTTACTTATAAATAGATTAGTCTACCTGTCTGGTTTTTATGACATAGTTTGTATAATTATTAAATAATATATGTAAGAGTTTTTTTTTTTTTTTTTTTTACTGTCTCCCCTTCACCAAAGTTACCACTGGTCTATTGTTTATTTAGTGTTTTTCCAAAATATGTAAAAGTATTTTGAAAACGACCTTCTACTGCTCTGGTGCTGGGCATTTATAAGGAAGTTGGGCATTTTATAAGGCCAGTGTGATGGAGGAAGAGGTTTGGGGGGAAACTGTATTCCCTGCTCCTGATGCTTCCTTCCATATGAAGGGAGCTCACTAGTGTCACACTCCAGGCCCATAGCTGCCCCTCACTTGTTCCTACCCTGGAGAGGAGTGAATTATGTTATTGACGAGTTGGGATAAGGGTGTAGGCATTTAAAGCCATACTGTTTCTTTCATCTTTCTCTTGGGATCCAGCAGCCCACAGCACATATACATTCTGCACTGCACAGTTTTACAAAGGCAGGACCCCAAGGTAGGGGAGAGAGTAGAGGTGCCACAGTTCTCAGTGCTACCAGTGACTGAATGCATAAGTCGAGTCTCAGTTTTTAAAAATGCATCCTTCTTGCAAAACTAAACCACAGTCCCTGGGATTAGCTTTGTTAGTGACCAAGATGATACATTATCTGCTTTCATCTGCCTAGGTTTTAATATTATCTCTCAAATAGTACAGAACTCAGGCAAGAAGAAGGGGTGCTGTTTGTTGGACTTCCAAACCTCATGCAATAGGGGCAAAGAAGTTGATAGTGTTTGTGAGGAAGAAACTGTAATGATGGGTCATGCGATACAAGCTAGAAAAAGAAGAGAAATGAAGGGGAAGGAGAGTTGGTGATGGATATGGATAAAGATGGATGGATAGATGGAAAGTCTCAACAAAAAAGTAAAAGCATTTTTGAAGGAAGGGTACTTCAGTAAGTAACTTGGAAGTTACTTACTGAAGTTATAGTCAGAACGAGATATTTGCATTTTGAACTTTGGAGTTGATGCCAAGTTCTGAGGTGAAATGAATAGCTGAGGTAGAGTTGTTGTTGTAGGTGCCATCGAGTCGGTTCCGACTCATAGCATCCTGCGTACAACAGAATGAAACACCAGTCCTGCATCATCCTCACAATCGTTGCTATGTTTGAGCCCATTATTTCAGCCACTGTGTCAATCCATCTCATTGAGGGTCTCCCTCTTTATCACTGACCCTCTACTTTACCAACCATGATGTCCTTCTCTAGGGGCTAGCCCCTCCTCATAATGTGTCAAAAGTACATAAGACGAAGTCTTTCCATCCTTGCTTCTAAGGAGCATTCTGGCTGTACTTCCAAGACAGATTTCTTCCTTCTTCCAGCAGTCCATAGTATATTCAGTATTCCTCACAAACACCATAGTTCAAAGGCATCAATTCTTCTGTCTTCCTTACTCATATTCTAGCTTTCACATGCATATGAGGCTATTGAAAATACCATGGTTTCTGTCAGGCGCACCTTAGTCCTCAAAGTGACATCTTTGCCTTTTAACACTTTAAAGAGGTCTTTTACAGCAGAGTTGCCCAATACTATACGTTGTTTGGAAACCCTGGTGGTGTAGTGGTTAAGTGCTATGGCTGCTAACCAAAAGGCTGGCAGTTCAAATCCACCAGGCACTCCTTGGAAACTCTATGGGGCAGTTCTACTCTGTCATATAGGGTCACTATGAGTTGGAATCGACTTGACAGCAATGGGGTCAGCAACGGGATATGTTGTTTGATTTTTTGACTGCTGCTTCTATGGGTGTTGATTGTGGATCCAGGTAAACTGAAATCTTTGACAACTTCAGTATTTTCTCTGATTATCATGATGTTACATACTGGTCCAGTTGTGAAAGTTTTTGTTTTCTTTATGTTGAGGTGCAATCCATACTGAAGGCTGTAGTGTTCGATCTGTGTCAGTAAGTGCTTCATATCTGCTTCACTTTCAGAGGTAGAGATCATTGAAGTATCATTGAAAATATGAGGAGGTCAAGAAACTGAGAGTCCACGGTGTTGAATACATGTTGAATACATGTTCAACAGCATACATGTTGAAGTCACCAAAAAAGATGGCAGGAGTAGGGCCAAGGACAAAAACTGAGTTGTAAGCTAGTTTTTTCCATAAATGAGAAGGAAAGAAGTAACATGAAAGGAGAAGAGTGATAATAAGCAGATGATGGTGTGAGCCTCAAAGGGTCTGCAAGAGGGAAGGGGGAGTAACACCGTGAAATTGTCATTGGCATACATCTCTTCTTGGTGCCGAAGCACCTTGGGTATTAGAAAAGCATCATCTGTTTGCAAGAAAGGGCTGCAGAGAAGCCATGCCCCCAGGATACTGCCAGCTTTTAGTTAAGGAGGTGAATAGAAGCTTCAGAGAAGAGGTTGCAGAAATGATAGCTTTATTGATCAAACATTGGATATTGCGAATTCCAAGAAGCAGAGGGGAATGATTTACAAAGGGGCAGGAATGGAATAGGGTGAGAAGACAGTTCAGGTAATAACTGATGACTGCAGAGACTGGGATTCTGATAGGGACTGAGATAAACAGGGATGTGCGGATGGGCTCACACTCTCCTAGAGGCGACTGAGCAGTCAATTCTACTGTAGTGGTCCAGATCATTTCTCTCTGTGGCGGGGCAGCCTGAGGTGGGTGCAGTCCAATTATAGTCAGCTGCTTCTTCAGGCAGCATGAGTTGTGATTGTGTATAATTTAGCTCTGCCACTAGTATGGTGATGTAGCTATTTTTTCCCATCCAATTAATTTGGTTCTCTGTATTTTGGCTTCTGCCAATTCACTCTTTCTAATTACTTAAGGTTTAGGGAAAGATTATTTTAATTATTCAGACTAAAGGAGCTTCCTTTATAAATGAGATCACTGCAAGTTTTCTTGAAATAGAAAGCAATACGTTACCTTTAAAATGCAACTTAATTTGCACCTGTAGTATACACCATATACTACCAAAGTCTTGGGTGATAGACTGACTCATGGAGAACTCTGTGTGTGACAGAGAGACAAAGATAAAGGGAGAGAAAGAGAATGAATGGCTATCAGAGGTATGTCTCTACAGGAAATAATAGGCAGATTTTTCCCTTACCTTCTGTCACTTTTCGAAGGACCGGCAGTTCTACTATGTCCTATAGGGCTGCTATGAGTTAGAATCAACTCGATGGCAGTGGGTTTTGTTTTCAGTTTTTGTGTCCACCTTACCCTCAAAGAAGGATATACCCATTTTGCGTGTGTGTGTCTGTGTATGTGTGCGTGTGTGTTATGGGCTTCCTGCCCTATTTTAACAGAAGAAGGACTGTTATGGATTGAATTATGTTGTAAATCCTAATCCCTGTACCTGTGGCTATAGGATCCCTGGTGGCTTAGTGGTTAAGAGCTCCACTGCTGATCAAAAGGTCAGCGGTTCAAATCTACCAGGTGCTTCTTGGAAACCCTGTGGGGCATTTCTACCCTGTCCTATAGCTGTGAGAACCTGAGGGCACCTGACAAAAACGGCATACCTGTGGTTGTAATCCCATTTGGGAATGGATTTTCTTTGTTATGTTAATGAAGCAGTGTTAGTGTAAGGTGTGTTTTAAAGTCAGTCTCTTTTGAGATATAAAAGCAGATTAGATAGGGGAAGATGGAGCAGAAGATACACGCCACATGATCACCAAGGAACCTAGGAATAGAAACTAAAAATAGACAAAGACCTTCCCCCAGAGCCAACCGAAAGAGCCTTCCCCTAGAACCAGTGCCCTAAATTCGGACTTCTAGCCTCTTAAACTGTGCGAAAATAAATTTCTGTTTGTTAAAGCCATCCATTTGTAGTATTTCTGTTATGGCAGCAGTAGATAACTAAGACAAGGTCTGAATGAATCTTTCATGTGTGAGGACCTGCCAAAACTGAGAAGACCTAAATACATATATAGGAAAGAAGATGATTTGAGCCTGAAGATGGACTGATAAGACCCCATTCTAGAATGGTATGCAATTGTGGCAGAGGCCTGGATAATGTCAGACTGGTGACCCAGTACAGGATTGTTGTGAGGGACGCTTTGAGAGGGACAGAAACTGCCCTGGACAGAAGCCCAACCTAGCAGTTTGGTCCTCAGACAAGGCCAGCAGTCTCATCAAGGGAGTAGGAACAACTTTCCTGAACTTCCAGACCTTTCTTACCAATATAAATATCAAGCATTGTGTGAGGATACCTCTCAGCAATACTGTCAGAGTTCTCTTCACCTCTAAGAAACAACTGGTCACCTAGTCCATGTGAGGGAGCATCTTGGGAGGGGGTGGGGAGAGTTCCTATAGCTGTACTCTGGAGTAACCCTTGTGCTAGAAACAGAGTGAATAGTCACCACTGTTACAAATATTTTTACACTATTCCCATATTTTTTGTTTATAGTCTACTGGACATGGTACTTTAATCCCAGTTCCACCATTTGCTAGCTGTGTGCCCATGGTAAAAATTATTAACCTTTGCAAGCCTTAATTTCTCTATCTATAAAATGTTAATCAGTACCAAATAGAGTTAATGACTGTATCAGTCAAGATTCTCCAGAGAAAATTTATTTTAAAACATAGGCTCACATGGTTATGGGGGCTGGTGGCCTAAAATCTGTAGGGCAGACCAGCAGCCTGGGAAATCAGTTATGGTTTCTGTGTTATACTTTTAAAGTGGAATTGCTTTTTCCCTGGGAAACCTCAGGTTTTGCTCCTAAAACCTTCAGCTGAATAGATGATTGTAAATATTAATCACATCTACAGAACACTTTGACAGCAACATCTAGACCGAACAACTGGGCACAAAAGCCTACCCAAGTTGACACATTAAAATTAACTGACACAGTTACTCAAAAGATTAAATGAGATAATGCATATAAAACACCTAGCACTAGATACTACAACTACAAAGAAAAAAACCATTATTGCCTTCAAGGCATGTACAGTTTTACAGGTACACAGCTGTGCAAAAAGTAGCAGGCCCAGAACAGTACAGTCCATCAGAGGTACCTGCCTGTTTTAGGGTTTCATTATCAATTGTTGTTGTTAGGTCTCATCCAGTCAGTTCCCATTGATAGCGACTCTATGTACAACAGAACGAAACACTGCCAGTTCGTGCGCCGTCTTCATAATCGTTGTTATGCTTGAGCCCATTGTTGCAGCCACTGTGTCAATCCATCCCTCGAGAGTCTTCCTCTTTTGTGCTAACCCTCTACTTTACCTACCATGATGTCTTCCAGGGACCAGTTCCTCATGTCCAAAATATTTGAGATGAAGTCTTGCCATCATTGCTTCTAAGCAGCATTCTGGCTGTACTTATTCCAAAACAGATTCGTTCATTCTTCTGGCAGTCCATGGTCTATTCAGTATTCTTTGCCAACGCCATAATTCTACAACAATTCTTCTTCAGTCTTCCTTATTCATCGTCCAGCATTCACATGCATATGAGGCCACTGAAAATACCATGGCTTCGGTCAGGCACACCTTTAGTTCTCAAAGTGACATCTTTACTTTTTAACACTTTAAAGAGGCTTTTTTTTTTTTGCAGCAGATTTGCCCAGAGCAATACGTCATTTGATTTCTTGATTGCTGCTTCCATGGACGTTGATTGTGGATCCAAGAAAAATGAAATCCTTGGTACTGGTACAACAACAGATACATGGACCAATGGAACAGAATTGAGAGTCCAGACATAAATCCATCCACATATGAGCAGTCAATATTTGACAAAGGCCTCAAAACAGTTAAATGGGGAAAAGACAGCCTTTTTAACAAATGGTGCTGGCATAACGGGATATCCATCTGCAAAAAAATGAAACAAGGCCCATACCTCTCCCCATGCACAAAAACTAACTAAAAATGAATCAAAGACCTAAATATAAAATCTAAAACAATAAAGATCATGGAAGAAAAAATAGGGACAACGTTAGGAGCCCTAATACATGGCATAAACAGTATACAAAACATTATAAAGAATGTAGAAGAAAAACTAGATAACTGGGAGCTCCTAAAAATCAAACACCTATGCTCATCCAAAGACTTCACCAAGAGTAAAAAGACTATCTGCAGACTGTGAAAAAATTTTTAGCTATGACATTTCCGATCAGTGCCTGATCTCTAAAATCTACATGATACTGCAAAAATTCAACTGCAAAAAGACAAATAACCCAAATAAAAAATGGGCAAAAGATATGAATAGACACATCACTAAAGAAGACATTCAGGTAGCTAACAGATATATGAGAAAATGTCCACGATCATTAGCTATTAGAGAAATGCAGATCAAAACTACAATGAGATTTCATCTCACTCCAACAAGGCTGGCATTAATCCAAAAAACACAAAATAAATGTTGGAGAGGCTGTGGAGAGATTGGAACACTTCTACACTGCTGGTGGGAATGTCAGATGGTACAACCACTTTGGAAATCGATTTGGCACTTCTTTAAAAAGCTAGAAATAGAACTACCATACGATTCAGCAATCCCACTCCTTGGAATATATCCTAGAGAAATAAGAGCCTTTACACGAACAGACGTATGCACACTCTTGTTTATTGCAGCACTGTTTACAATAGCAAAAAGATGGAAGCAACCAAGGAGCCCATCAACAGATGAATGGATAAATAAATTATGGTATATTCATACAATGGAATACTACGCATTGATAAAGAACAGTGAAGAATCTGTGAAACATTTCATAACATGGAGGAACCTGGAAGGCATTGTGCTGAGTGAAATTAGTCAGTTGCAAAAGGACAAATATTGTACAAGACCACTATTATAAGAACTTGAGAAATAGTTTAAACTGAGAAGAAAACATTCTTTTGTGGTTACGAGGAGGGGGGAGGGAAGGTGAGAGAGGGATACTCACTAATTAGATAGTAGATAAGAACTACTTTAGGTGAAGGGAAAGACAGCACACAATACAGGGAGGTCAGCACAATTGGACTCAACCAAAAGCAAAGAAGTTTCCTGAATACACTGAATGCTTCGAAGGCCAGTGTAGCAGGGGCAGGGGTCTGGGGACCATGGTTTCAGGGGACATCTAAGTCAAATGGCATAATAAAATCTATTAAGAAAACATTCTGTGTCCCACTTTGAAGAGTGGCGTCTGGGGTCTTAAACACTAGCAAGCAGCCATCTAAGATGCATCCATTGGTCTCAACCCACCTGGATCAAAGGAGAATGAAGACCACCAGGGACACAAGGTGATTACGAGCCCAAGAGACAGAGGGGGCCACATGAACCAGCGACTACATCATCCTGAGACCAGAAGAACTAGATGGTGCCCAACTACAACCTATGACTGCCCTGACAGGGAACACAACAGAACCCCTGAGGGAGCAGGTGAGCAGTGGGATGCAGACCTTAAATTCTCCTAAGACCAGACTTAATGGTCTGACTGAGACTGGGGGACCGTGGTGGTCATGGCCCCCAGACCTTCTGTTGCCCCAGGACAGGAACCATTCCTGAAGCCAACTCTTCAGACATGGATTGGACTGGACAATGGGTTAGAGAGGGAAGCTGGTGAGGAGTGAGCTTCTTGGATCAGGTGGACACTTGAGACTATGTTGGCGTCTCCTGCCTGGAGGGGAGATGAGAGGGTGGAGGGGGTTACAAGCTGGCAAAATGGACAGGAAAAGAGAGAGTGGAGGGAGAGAGCGGGCTGTCTCATTAGGGGGCGAGTAATCGGGAGTGTGTAGCAAGGTATATATGGGTTCTTGTGTGAGAGACTGACTTGATTTGCAAACCTTCACTTAGAGCACAATAAAAATTATTTAAAAAAAATGAAATCCTTGACAACTTCAATATTTTATCCATTTATCATGATGTTTGCTTATTGGTCCAGTTGTTAAGATTTTTTTTTTCTTTATGTTGAGATGTAATCCATACTGAAGGCTATAGTCTTTAATCTTCATCAGTAAATCATTCAAGTCTAAGAAGACACAAGCAAGGCTGTGTCATCTTCATAGCACAGGTTGTTAATGAGTCTTCCTCTAATCCTAGGGCCCTGTTTTTCATATAGTCTGGGTTCTCAGATTTTTTGCTCAGCATACAGATTGAATAAGTATGGTGAAAGGATACAACCCTGACACACTCCTTTTCTGATTTTAAACCATTAAGTATCACCTTGTTCTGTTCAAATGGCTGCCTCTTTGTCTATGTATAGGTTCCGCATGAGCACAATTAAGTTCTGGGAATTCCCATACTTCACAACGTTATCCATGATTTATTATGATCCACACTGTCAAATGACTTTGCATAGTCAATATAACACAAGTAAATATCTTTCTAGTATTCTCTGCTTTCAGCCAAGATCCATCTGACAACAATGATATCCCTCATTCCACGTCCTCTTCTGAGTCTGGCTTGTATCTCTTGCAATTCCCTGTCGATGTACTGCAGCAAATGTTTTTTAATTATCTTCAGCAAAATTTTACTTGCAGGTGATTATTAATGATATTGTTCAATAATTTCCACATTCTGTTGGATCACCTTTCTTTGGGCACAAATGTGGATCTCTTCCAGTCAGTTGGCTGTCTTCCAAATTTTTTGGCATAGATGAGTTAGTGCTTCTCGTGTTTCATCTATTTGTTGAAACATTTCAATTGGTATTCCATTAATTCCTGGAGCCTTGTTTTTCACCAATGCCCTCAGTATACCTTGGACCTCCTCCATCAGTATCATTCATTCTTGATCATATGCTATCTCCTGAAATGGTTGAATGTTGACCAATTTTTTTTGATGCATTAACTGCATATTCCTTCTTTTGATGCTTCCCAGTCATTCAATATTTTGCCCATAGCATCCTTCGCTATTGCAACTTAAGGCTTGAATTTTTTCTTCAGTTCTTTCAGCTTGAGAAATGCCAAGCATGTCCTTCCTTTTTGGTCTTTACACATGTCATTATAATGCTCTTCCTTATCTCCTTGAGCCAACCTTTGAAATCTTCCATTCAGCTCTTTTATGTGATCATTTCTTCCTTTTGCTTTAACTACTCTACATTGAACAGCAAGTTTCAGAGTCTCTTCTGACATCCATTTTTTTTTTCTTTCTTTCTTTCCTGTCTTTTTTGCTTTCTTCATGTATGATATCCTTGATGTTATTCCACAACTCATCTCCTCTTTGGCCAATTAGTGTTCAATGTGTCAAGTCTATTCTTGAGATGGTCCCTAAATTCAGGTGGGATGTACTCAAAGTTATATTTTGGTTCTCGTGGATTGTTTTAATTTTCTTCAGCTTCAGCTTGAACTTGCATATGAGCAATTAATCATCTGTTCCACAGTTGGCCCCTGGCCTTTTTCTGACTGATGATATTGAGGTTCCCATCGTCCCCTTCCGCAGATGTAGTCAATTTTATTACTATATTTTCCATTTTGTGAGTTTCAGGTGTATAGTTGCTGTTTGTATTGAAAAAAGGCATTTGCAATGAAGAAGTCGTTGGTCTTGCAAAATTATATCATGAAATCTCTGGCGTCATTTCCATCAGCAAGGCTGTATTTTCCATCTACCAGTCCTTTTTTGTTTCCAACTTTCACATTCCAATTACCAGTAATTATAAGTGCATCTTGATTGTATGTTTGATCAATTTCAGATTGCAGAAGTTGGTAAAAATCTTTAATTTCTTCATATTTGGCCTTAGTGGTTGGTGCATAAATTTGAATAATAGTCATATTGACTGGTCTTCCTCTTAGGCAAATGGATATTATCCTATCACTGACAGTGTTGTACTTCAGGATTCTGAAATGTTCTTTTTGACGATGAATGGGACACCATTCCTCTTCAATTTGTCATTGCTGGCATAGTAAACCATTTTGTCTGATTCATAATGGCCAATACCAGTCCATTTCAGCTCACTAGCACCTAGGATATTGATCTTTATGCATTCCATTTCATTTTTGACAACTTCCAGTTTTCCTAGATTCATACATCATACAGCTGTTTCTTCTCATTTTGAGTCACACCACCTGAGCAAATGAAGGTCTTGAAAGCTTTACTCTATCCACGTCATTAAAGTTGACTCTACATTAAGCAGGCAGCTCATCCCCAGCTGTATTTTGAGTGCCTTCCAACCTGATGGGCTCATCTTCCAGCACTGTCATGGATTGAATTGTGTGCCCCCAAAATATCTGACAACTTGGCTAGGTCATGATTCCCATTATTGTATAATCGTCTGCCATTTTGTCATCTGATATGATTTTGCTATGTGTTACAAATCCTATCACTATGATGTAATGAGATGGATTAGCAGCAGTTATATTGATGAGATCTACAAGATTAGATAGTGTCTTAAGCCAATTTCTTTTGAGATATAAAAGCGAGAAGCAAGCAGAGAGACATGGGGACTGTATACCACCAAGAAAGCAGTGCCAGGAGCAGAGCACATCCTTTGGACCTGAGGTTCCTGCTCTGAGATGCTCCCAGACCAAAGGAACACTGATGCATCACAAGGACCTTCCTCCAGAGCCGACAGAGAGAGAAAGCCTTCCTCTGGAGTTGGCGCCCTGAATTCAGACTTCTAGTCTACTGAACTGTGAGAGAGTAAACTTCTCTTTGTTAAAGCCATCCACTTGCATTGCTTCTGTTATAGCAGCACTAGGTAGGTAAAACAAGCACTATACCACACAGTGTTCTCCTGCTGTTCATAAGGTTTTCACTCACCACTTTTTTTAGAAGTTGATCACGAGGTCCTCCTTCTTTGTCTGTCTTAGTCTGGTAGCGCCGCTGAAACCTGTCTACCATGGGTGACTCTGCTGGTGTTTGAAATACCAGTGGTATAGCATCCAGCATCACCACAACATGCAAGCTACCACAGTACAACCCAGAGCACATTTTGAATATATATTATACCCTCTCCTGTTTAACCCTTGTTTAGTCTTAGTTTTGTTGTTGTTAGTTGCAGTTTAGTTGATTGTGACTCAGGGGGACCGCATGTGTGCAGAGTAGAACTGCTCCATAGAATTTTGAAGTCTGTGACCTTTTGGATGCCAGGCCTGCCTTCTAAGGTGCCTCTGGGTGGGTCTGCCCTGCTAACCTTTTGGCTAGTAGTCGAGTGCTTACCATTTGCACCACCCAGGGACTCCTTAGTCTTAGTTTTACAAGTAATTATATTGAATGGTCACCATCAGTACCTATGTGATGTCTCATTAATCATTTTGGTTGTCTGAAGAAGGGGCCTATGGAGGGAATAATATTCCCTAAGTTCTGAGTGTTGGTAATAGTTTGTATGTATCCTTTACACTTGAAAGTAAGTCTCTTTTTACCTAGATTTCTAGTGGACTTTTTCTTAAATACCAAATAATTAACTAGAACGTATCTTGATGTTTAGTGTTGGTATTCTGAAGTTCATGGTGTTCTCATTTAATATATACTTCCAATTTCTTTTTTTTTACTTCAAGAAAGTTTTCTTTAATCATAGTTTTTAGTATTTGTTCTGGTTTTGTTCTTCAGGAGACCCTGGAACAGTTGACCACTTATATCTTCACAGGGGTCTATAAAATAGTCCTTCTTATCCCTATTTTTCAATGAAGGAAACTGATAATTGGAAAGATTAACTATTTGTTCCAGGTTCCATAGTCAGTAGAGGAAAACTAGAATGCAAGTTGGCCCAATTCTGAATTCCAAGATCTTTCTCACATACTAACCTGCTTCACGGGTTCAGGTATTGCACATTTGGATTTTCCCTGTGTTCATTTCATTTTCTTTCAGATGGTCTCTCTCATATGCCTTAAAGCCTTGTTTCTCAAGTCCATTCTTTGGACAGCAACATTGGCATCACCTGTGAGCTCTTTAGAATTGCCGAATCAAAGTCGCCCCAAGCCTACTGAATCAGATTCTGAATTTTAATAAGATCCCCAGGTGATCCATGTATGCATTAAAATTTGAGGAGGACTACTCTAGGAGAGGCGCTTCTTGGAAACCCTGTGGGGCAGTTCTACTCTGTCCTATAGGGTCGCTATGAGTCGGAACTGACTCGACAGCAACGGGTTTGGTATTTTGGTTTTGGCTCTAGAAGAATTCAAAGATACTTTAAGCAGTGGTTCCCAATCTTTATTGCATGTTAGAATCACCTTGGAATTGTTTAAAAGTCCTGATGCCCAGGCCCACATCCCCTACCAATTGAATCAGAATCACTGGGAATGGAGCCCAGGTACCAGTATATTTTAAAACTCCCCCAGGTGATTGCCAAGGTACAGCCAAGTTTGGAAACTAGTATTTTTCAGTTCTTGTATTCCTAGGAATCACCGGGGAGCGTGTTATATCGCAGATACTATAATGTAGATTGGGAGCGGGGCCTGAGATGCTACATTTCCAGTAAGTTCCCAGATGACATTGATGCTGCTGGTCAGGAGTTTCTGGAGTGAAACTATGTGAGGCCTTCTTTGACAGTATCAGTAAATACAACTAGTACAGAATCAAGGCCAGCTTCTCTAAGGCAAAGTCCTGGCCTTCTTAACTCTAAATGGGGTAAAATAAAGAACTCTGGGAGAAGGGGAGTAAAAGGGGATTGCTGCAGACTCTTCAATGGCCCTCCAGGTTACTTCACACCTGGCACTATGCTGGGCAGCCTCATCTGGCTGGGCGGGGCCTGTGGTTCCTGGGCTGAGTGAGCCAGCCAGGATCTGGCTGCTACACCGTAGCCCCAGGGCAAAAGCTCTTACAAGCACACACTTCTTGCTCACTGCCTGTGCCTTCAACTTCTGTCTACCTTGTCCTTTCTCTCACTTTCCTGGGGTTCCTATGCCTAGGCTCCCCAGCAGCCCCTGGGGCACTTACTTGGACACCTGGAAGTTTACTTGGGATTTGAACTAAGTCAAAATTGCCAAGGTTCAGACCATAAGGCTGAGGAACTTAAGCTGGGAGAGTAAGAAGGGCCACAGAGATGAATACCTAAGAGACATGGCATGACAGAACTTGATTTGTTTTTCACCCTGGCTCCATTCATGACATGGGAGACTTGGTCTGATGACTGTAGCTTGGCAGGACTGAACATGCACTGTTCTCACTCCAGCTTATAATTTGCACATTTTCTCCCTTGGCAAGACCTAAACAACTGTCATCAGCAGGTTGCGTGGGACTTGTCGAGTGTGAGGCAGGCCCATCTTGGGTTTAGCTGTGGCTGAGTTTAGACTTCAAATTCACTTGCCTGCGGCAGAGTGGGGCCAGTTGATTGTGAAGCAAAGGCTGGGCACAGGCTTCCCTCTGGAAGGGCCAGGCTTAGGAATCCCCCACCAGCCCTGTTTCTGAGATGAGGGAACACTTATCCAGAGTTCCACTGAACCAAAAGTTAACCTCTAATTCACTCTTCTCTAGATTTGATAGAAAGAAAAGAACAATGGTAAAGGAAGGGGAGAATTGAGACCTTAGGATATCCAATGTGAAGGCAGCCAAATAGGATTCTTTAAATCTTAATTTCTACCTGGAGATCCTCTATTCTCTTTAGTTACTCTACATTCAAAAGGTAGTTTCAGAGTCTCTTCTCACATCCACTTTGGTCATGATAAATGGAGAAAATATTGAAGTTGTCAAGGATTTCATTTTACTTCGATCCATAATCAATGCCCATGAAAGCTGCAGTCAAGAGATCAAATGATGCGTTTGCATTGGGGAAATCTGCTGCAAAGGACCTCTTTAAAGTGTTGAAAAGCAAAGAGGTCACCTTGAAGACTATCGTACACCTGACCCAAGCCATGGTGTTTTCAGTTGCCTCATATGCATGCAAAAGCTTGACAATGAGTAAAGAAGACCGAAGAAGAATTGATGCCTTTCAGTTATGGTATTGGCAAAGAATATCGAATGTACCGTGGACTTCCAGAAGAATGAACAAGTCTGTCTTGGAAGAAGTACAGCGCGAATGCTCCTTAGAAACCAGGATGGGAAGATGTCATCTCACTTACTTTGGACATGTTATGAGGAGGAACTAGTCCCTGGAGAAGGACATCATGCTTGGTAAATAGAGGGTCAGCAAAAAAGAGAAAGACCCTCAATGAGATGGATTGACACAGTAGCTGCAACAGTGAACTCAAACCTAGCAATGATTGTGAGGATGGTGCAGGACTGGACAGTGTTTCTTTCTGCTGTACATAGGGTTGCTATGAGTCAGAACCAACTGGATGGCATCTAACAACAATAACAACACCACCACCTGAAGATTATCCTTATTTTTTATTTGGTGCTTGTTCACCTACACTTTTCTACGCACTGCTTAACAAGGCATTTTACCAAGTGTCAGTAAAACTGGTTATCAGAACATAACCTATTTATCCTCTGCAAAGACCACAGCCTTCAGTATGGATTGCACCTCAACAGAAAGAAAACAAAAATCCTCGTAACAGGACCAATGAACAACGTCATCATAAACAGAGAAAAGATTGAAGTTGTCAAGGATTTCATTTTACTTGGATCCACAATCAACAGCCACAGAAGCAGCAGTCAAGAAATCAAGAGACACATTGCATTGGGTAAATCTGCTGGAAAGAACCTCTTTAAAGTGTTGAAGAGCAAAGATGTCACCTTAAAGACTAAGGTGTGCCTGACCCAAGCCATGGTATTTTCAATTGCATCATATACATGTAAAAGCTGGACAATGAATAAGGAAGACAGAAGAAGAATAGACGCCTTTGAATTGTGGTGTTGGTGGAGAATGTTGAATATACCATGGACTGCCAAAAGAATGAATAAATATGTCTTGGAAGAAGTACAAACAGAATGCTCCTTAGAAGCAAGGATGGCGAGACTGCGTCTCACAAACTTTGGACATGTTTTCAGGAGGGATCAGTCCCTGGAGAAGGACATCATACTTGTCAAAGTACAGGGTCAGCGAAAAAGAGGAAGACCCTCAACGAGGTGGATTGATACAGTGGCTGCAACAATAAGCTCAAGCATAACAACGATTTACGGATGGCGCAGGTTTGGGCAGTGTTTTGTTCTGTTGTGTGTAGGGTCGCCGCTGTGAGTTGGAACTGACTTGATGGCACCTAAAAACAACCACCACCTCTGGAAAGATACTTTTTTTCCCTCCAGATTCTTAAAACCGTCTTTAATTTTCTGTGAGTTTCTAATGATTCAGGGGAAGCCATTCTGGGACCTAAAACAGCTAATATAGTCCAAAGACTGCATAGGTTTCTCCTCTGTCCTGATAGCATCACAAGATAATCCTTACTGGATAGCCAAGAGGAAGCAGCACTTCTCAGATGAGGTGGTTCAACAACCTCTCCAAGACCTGTGTCCCAGCTAGCAAGTAACCAAGTGTCACAGGGCAACCTGTTCAGCCTTTCAGGATAGGCCTCTGATCTCCACTGACTAGTCGAAGTAGACTCAAGTTCCTCTCTTCATTTCCTCCAGCCTAGTAACACTCCCCTGGGGTTCTATTTAATAGAGGCTTTGAAGGTTGAAACAACAGAAAAAATTTCCTGGCCCGTAAGTGAGTCATTGGCCCAGAGAAACCTTATCAGGGGCGGAGTTAATTAGCCAATAGACACTGAAGGGTGGGAACAGCAAGCCCAGAGAAATAACCTTAACAAGTAGAGAAATATCCTTAACAAGTAGAGAAATAGCCAAGTTTATTTGGTGATTGGCTGTCTAGGGGGCTGGAAGTGGCCTCTCAGGCCCTGTCTCAGCAGCCAATAAAATAGATCAACTTTTCAGGGCTGTAGGATCCAGGCCTTGAACAATTTCTGTTGGAAAGCTCTAGAGTTAAGGGCCTGGCTCTCATCCATTGGCTCCCGATGTGGTCCCTGGATAGCAGCATCAGCATCATCTGGGAACTCATCAGGAATGCAAATTTTTAGGTACTACACCAGACCTAGGAGTCCCTGGGTGGCACAAATTGTTAAGCACTTGACTACTAACCAAAAGGTTGATGGTTCAAACTCACCCAGAGGTACATCAGAGGACAGACCTGGTGATCTGCTTCTGAAAGGTCACAGCCTTGAAAACCCTATGGAGCAGTTCTACTCTGCACACATAGGACCACTATGAGTCCTAATGGACTCAAGGGCAACTAACAACAACTCTGGGCTTACTGAATCAGAATCTTTGGGGATGGGATCCAGCATCTGTTTTCTAATAGCCCCTCATGTGGTTCTAGTACAGGCTCAGGTTTAAGGACCACTGCCTTGGAGAAATGTCCTCATTTTTTCAGGCTGATCCATAGCCATCTAGACATAAGTGGGATTGAGTCATACAGTGGGGCTTTCAAGACAGGCCGCCTGATTATGAATATTAACTCTGCAACTTCCTAGCTACATGGCCTTGAAGATCAGTTCCTTCAGCTTTAAAATGAGGGAAACATTGCTTCTTCCACTGAGAGATTTTGAGTGTCTGGCATATAATAATTGGCCTGGGTGGTACAAACCATTAGCCCTCAACTATTAACCTAAAGATTGGCAACTTGAACCTACCCAGCAGCACCGCAGAAAAAAAGGCCTGGCGATCTGCTGCTGTAAAGATTACAACCAAGAAAACCGTATAGAGCATTCTGCTCTGTAACATAGTGTCACCAGGAGTTGGAATTGACTCGACAGCAATGGGTTTTGCTTTTTAGTCTCTCCTGTACTCCGATGGATCTAACAGGAAATTTACAGAATGGCATCTAAGGACCTGCTGTCCCTGAGGTGCAAATCTGCAGGACAGGGGATGGCCACACACTTACAGGATGCCGATGTTAATACATTTTTAATTAACATTTTTAAGTGGTTCTAGGTTTAAATGGGTTCACTTCAGCTTTTGAGTCATGGGGATAAGAACTTTTTTTTAGCAGAAATATGATTCTCCATGCTGATTTTCATCCAAATCATTGCAAAGATTAATTTTTTTCTAAAAGTGAAACTTAACTTCATGCACTTACACTTCCTTTTTTTTTTTTTTCTTTTTAAGAGCGAGAGAGGAAGAACAGATCCTGCGAGGCTTGCTTTGTGTGTGTGTATCTATATGTAATTCTAGATCAGGTAAATTTAAGAAAACTAACCAAAATGGCCTTGGTGAGAGAAAAAGTGCTGGAGATTGCATGATAGGATTTTGCAAGACCAATGACTTTTTCATTGCAAATATGTTTTTTCAACAATGTAAACAGCGACTATGTGCTTGGACCTAGCTGGATGGAATGCACAGGAATCAAATCGACTACATACATGGAAAGAGACGATGGAAAAGCTCAATATCATCAGTCAGAAAAAGGCCAGGGATTGACTATGGAACAGGTCATCAATTGCTCATATGTGAGTTGAAACTGAAGCTGAAGAAAATTAGACTAAGTCTACGAGAGTCAAAGTCCAACCTTGAGTACATCCCACCTGAATTTCGAGACCATCTCAAGAATAGACTTGACGCATTAAACACTAATGATCAAAGAAGACCAGGCGAGCTGTGGAATGACATCAAGGACATTATACATGAAGAAAGCAAGAGGTCATTAAAAAGACAGGAAAAAGAAAAGACCAAAATGGATGTCAGAAAAGACTCTGAAACTTGCTTTCAGACATCGAGTAGCTAAAGCAAACAGAAGAAATGATGAAGTAAAAGAGCTGAACAGCAGATTTCAAAGGGCAGCTCGAAGAGACAAAGTAAAACATTATAATGACATGTGTAAAGTCCTGGAGTTAGAAAACCAATAGGAAAGAACACGCTTGGCATTTCTCAAGCCGAAAGAACTGAAGAAAAAATTCAAGCCTCGAATTACAATATTGAAGGATTCTATGGGGAAAATGTTAAACGACACAGGAAGCATCAAAAGAAGGCGGAAAGAACACACAAAGTCACTGTGCCAAAAAGAATTTGATCAAGAACCAATGGTACCGAAGGAGGTCCAAACTGCACTGAAAGCATTGGCAAAAAATAAGACTCCAGGAATTGGCGGAATACCGGTTGAGATGTTTCAACAAACGGATACAGTGCTGGAAACACTCACTCGTCTATGCCAAGAATCTGGAAGACCACTACCTGGCCAACCAACTGAAAGAGATCCATATTTTCTACGCCTATTCCAAAGAAAGGTGATCCAGCTGAATGCAGAGATTATTGAATAGTATCATTAATATTACACACAAATAAAATTTTTCTGAAGATCATTCAAAAGTCGCTACAGCAGTATGTCAACAGGGAACTTCCAGAAATTCAAGCCGGATTCAGAAGAGGACATGGAATGAAGAATATCATTGCTGATGTCAGATTGATCTTGGCTGAAAGCAGAGAACACCAGAAAGATGTTTAGCTGTGTTTTATTAACTATGCAAAGGGATTCAACTGTGTGAATCATAACAAATTATAGATAATATTGTGAAGAGTGGGAATTACAGAACACTTAATTGTGCTCATGAGGAACCTGTACGTAGATCAAGAGGCAGTTGTTTGAACAGAACAAAGGGATACTGCGTGGTTTAAGTTTAGGAAAGGCATGCGTCATGGTTGTATCCTTTCACCATATTTATTTAATCTGTATGCTGAGCATAGAATCCAAGAAGCTGGACTATATGAAGAACGCGGCATCAGGATTAGAGGAAGATTCATAACTATCTGCGTTATGCAGATGACACAATCCTGCTTGCTGCAAGTGATGACTCGAAGCACTTACTGATGAAGATCCTTCAATATGGATTACACCTCAACTTAAAGAAAACAAAAATTCTCACAACTGGACCAATAAGCAATGTCATGATAAACAGAAAATATTGATGTTGTCAAGGATTTCATTTTACTTGGATCCACAATCAACACCCATGGAAGTGGCAGTCAAGAAATCAAACGATGCATTGCATTGGGCAAATCTGCTGCAAAAGACCTCTTTAAAATGTTAAAAAGAAAAGATGTCACTTTAAGGACTCAGGTGCACCTGACCCAAGCCATGGTGTTTTCAGTTGCCTCATATACATGCAAAAGCTGGATGATGAATAAAGAAGACTGAAGAGGAATTGATGCCTTTGAGTTATGTTGTTGGCAAAGAATGTTGAATATACCATGGACTGCCAGAAGAATGAATAAATCTGTCTTGGAAGAAGTCCAGTCAGAACGCCTCTTAGAAAGGAGGATGGTGAGACTTTATCTCACAAACTTTGGTCATGTTTTCAGGAGGGACCAGTCTCTGGAGCAGGATATCATGCTTGGTAGAGGGTCATTGAAAAAGAGGAAGACCCGCAAGGAGACGGATTGACACAGTGGCTGCAACAATGAGCTCAAGCATAACAACGATTGCTATCAGGACTGATTCTGTTATACACACACTGTGCAGGACTGGGCAGTGTTTGGTTCTGTTGTACATAGGGCTGCTGTGAGTCAGAACCAGCTCCACGGCACCTAACAACGATCAAAATAAATGATTTGAGTCTTTTCCTCTTTTTTCTTACTTAAGGTAGAATTTTTTTCTCTATATTGTATACTATATTGGTTTTTTAAAAAATGTATATTGTATATATGCTTTTTTGTATATATATTGCTCTTTGCTTTTTTAAAAAGAGTGTATCTGTATAGCAGAAGTTTTAGAAAATACAAAGAAACATGAAGAGAAAAGAAAATGCCCATTTTATACTAGCCAGAGATAAGCACTGTTAGTGTTTTAGTATATTTCTTTGTGGTCTTTTTTTCTGCTCACATGTGTATGTATTAATTGTGTGGGTGGGTGTGTGGGTGGGTGTGTAACTGTTGCTGTTGAGTCAATTCCAGTTCATGGTGGGTGGCACAAGTGGTCGTGATTGGCTCTTAACCTAAACATTGGTGGTTTGAACCTACCCAGCAGCTATTGAAGAAAGGCTTGATGAACTGCTTTTTAACAGTTACGGCCAAGAATATCCCATGAAGTGGTTCCACTGTGTAACACAAGGCGTATACATACATACGTATAATTTTTTTAATGAGATCATTCTGTACTGTTGTGATTGTCCTGCAGAGGTGGGATTTAGTTTGGCCCAAAATTTAGTTTGGCTCTCAAGATTGATGCCCTTATACACACACCAAGAGGGTCTGAAAAGGCTTATGACTAACATAATGAGGCTTTCTGAGAAGAGCAGGGTAATCTCCTAAGCAGGTCTGAAAATGCCTTGAGAGAATAGAAACGGAGACTCACTTGGGGTTTTTATTATGGTTAGGGGATAGGGCTGGTGAACACAGGTTGGGGCTTGCGTGGTTTGAACTTCCCACTAGTGCCAAAGGACAGAGCACTCAGGCTTTCTAATCAGCATGCCCACATGTGGAGCAGAAAAGGGAAGGGAAGTGATGAGACTTGAAAGTTGTCAGCAGTCAAACATCAAAAATGGATTTAGGCTCTTTATTACATGTATGGTGGCACAGTGGTTAAGCGGCTTGCTGCTATCCAAAAGGTCAGCAGTTCGAATCCACCAGCCACTTTTTAGAAATCCTATGGGGCAGTTCTACTCTGTCCTATAGGGTCTCTATGAGTCGGAATCAACTTGACAGCAATGGGTTTATTACACGTACAGTTTTGCATCTTTGTCTTAAATTTAGTATTGTTAATTCTGTGTTTAAGGAGCTGCTACAAAAGCAGCTCACCAAAAGCTTCATTGTCAAATTGCTTCCAGCATTAACATCCTGGGGGCATGCCAGTTTCCCTGTAGCTAATCAGTTATTTCTTCGTACTCCAGAAGAAAGGTATGTGTGGAGTAAAAACAACATTGATTTTTTTCCTGCAAAAACAAAAATAAAGTCATGGAAGAATAAAATGTAGCATATATCTTGAAGGCAATGGGTCAATAAATATCCCTTGAAAAATAAATACAGCTTGCTCAGGGAAAAGAATACAAATAATTTTCTTGTTTGTGAATAGTTTTGCATTTTTTATGATCATGCATGACTTTCAACTGTACTGCAAAACATGACTGCAGAATACATGAGTCATGTATCTAATCTGTTTTTAAATATTGGTCCTAAAGAATGTAGATACTTGTAATCATACAGTTGGAGCCCACACCTTCTAACAACAACAGACAACTCACGTCAGCTTCAAACAGGAATCATAACTAACCACAGGGCTATTTTTTCCATCTGTAATAAAGAATGTTCCAACATCTTTAATGACCAAAGATAATCCTTTGTCTTCATCTTGTGCATCTAGGTTATAAAAATATATACGCGGCTTTGAAGAAAGGTTCTGGTCCACCGATATCAAGTGAAGGTCAAAATATGGAAAACTGGCAACGTTACAACAAGAAATGAAGCCTGTTTATGTTTTCTCTTGGTATTCACGACATAGTTTCCAACTTGAAGATTTAATTAAGGACATGAGGAGCGATTGAGTCGAGGCTCTGATCACTGAGGCTGACTTGCCATACATTCGAAAAACACCTTTTATTGAAATGTATGAGAGAAAAAAAACCTGGTTTCAGACTGAAGCTCTATTGAAAAGCATTTTGAAAAGATTAGGAAGATTAAAACAATTTGGAATATCTTATTCCAAGAGTAAAAAGTACTTTTAAAAAAAGTTTTTGGTAGAAATATTAACCAATCCTATTTTCTTCCCCTTTAATGAAAAAGAACTTGTCATCCTTGAGAAGTGAAGTGAGTATGCTTCTTGAAGCGTAAAGACCAGCAATACAATGTCAAAATAATAGCTAGACGGAGGAGATGTAAGATGGGAGGATGGTAGGTGAATAAATTGAGAAGAAATGTTCTTCAAGAAATGTTTGAATTTAGAAAAATGGTGCTCCTTGTGCCTCCTCTAAGATGTACACAGCCACCCATGGCAGACATTTCCCTGATGACAGTTGCCATCTCCAGATCAGAGCTCAGCTCATGCCTTTGTCCTCTTGAAAGCCCAGTATGCTGACTTTATACAGCTTTTTAGTCATTCGCTGGCTCTGGCTTCAAATTGCGTCTCCTGTTTTCCACCCTCAGTGAGAATCCCTTCATCATTTTTACTGGATGTGGAAAGCAACCAGAATGAACTCCCTCACACTAAGCTGGGGGCAGGAAGATTGAGCCCTGAATAGTTCCCTGCTAAAGAATCTTGGTGTCTTTGCTGCCTTCTCTGTGCTCTATAAATCCAGTATCAGGAAGCCAGGGAGAGATTAAAGATTGTTGTCTAAGCCTCTTATCTCCAGGCTTAAAGCCATCTCATGACTTGGCAAGAGTCCAGGAGCCCGGCCTCAGATCCTAAGCAGTGGCCACAGGCACCACCATCTTGCCTCTCCAAAAAAAAAAAAAATTTTTTTTTTCAGGGTTACTGGCAAATGCCTGGTATAGTGAATGACTGGGCAGAACACCCAATCACAACCTAAAACACAGAAGAAACCTTTGTTATGGGCATTCCTAAAGCATTTCACAGTGTGCCTTTGATATACCCCAGAGACATTTCCAAGGGCTCCAGCTGCTTCTGCTCCCCTCTACCTGCAGAACGCCTAAGGCCTCCAGCTGCTGCAGAGCTAGGGTTCCTTGTAGTTGGCTAACTCCTGGCCCATAACCGTCATGGTCACCCTAATTTAAAATGGATCCTGGGAATCTGCTCAAGACATGAAAGATCTTAACCCTAGACCAAAGCACATGTTTGAGTAACCTTATACAGTGAAACCTGTAAGAGCCAGAACTCAATGGGACTGCATTGTTTTTCTGGGTCTCTCAAGTTTTCTGCCTTTGACAGAGTGGAGCCTTACCACTTTTCTTTTACTCGTTTTAGTGGGAAACATTTGAATTTTCCTTCTCTCCCAGGTTTCTGCCTTACACAGGTTACAGCTTGTGCAAGTTTTACTGTACCTCTCTTGGATGGCAAATTCATGTTCTAATAATAAGCTCTTCCTGAATTTATGAGGAGAGAAATAGTTCCCTGCCTTGGGGAACACTGGCTAATTATTTTTAGAGAAGTAACAACTGCCTTGACATAAACTCGGGCTTCACTCCAGCTAGTATTACTTTCTGATATTAAAGCATGATGACTGACCATTAAAATAATGGTAATAATTGTCACAATTTATTAAACATCTACTTCACACCACACACCACGCTAAACACTGCACACGCATTCCACCTAGTTCCCCAACAACACCGAGAGACAGCCATTAGCACCCCTACTTCATATATGTTAGAACTGAGGCTCAGAGTAATAAGGGGACTTGCCTGTGGCCCCACGGTCTGTTAAAGGCAGACTCAAACCCAGGTCATCTGTCTTATGCCCTCCACCCCTCCGCTGCCCCCAGCTATTATTTTGACATTGCATTGCCATCAGTTGAAAAAGCATGCTTTAGTTCAAAACATGATTTCTCAGGGACGACAAGCTCTGTTGCATTAAGGGAAAAATGGTGTTGTTGTGGTTGTTCTTAGGTGCTGTTGAGTCCATTCCAACTCATAACATCCCTCCCTATAGGACAGAGTAGAACTGATTGGCTAATATTTCTACCAAGTAGCTTTTTGTTGTTGTTTTTTTAAAGAGCCTTCACAGTAAGATAGATAGATAGACATCTGCCTTTGACTTGAGTCCAGGTCATGGCGACCTTATGTACAATAGAAGGAAAACTTGCCTGGTCCTGAGTCATCCTCACAATCGACAGTCCATCTCACCAGCCCCCTACTTCACCAAACATGATGTCCTCCTCTAGCAATTGATCCCTCCTGATGTGTCCAAAGCAAGGAAATTGAATCATGTTTTCTTGTGGTCATTGACGGATTTCAGAAGTAGGTCACCAGGCCTTTCTTCCTAATCTGTCTTGATCTGGAAGCTCCACTGGAACCTGTCCACCATGTGTGACCCTGCTGGTATTGGAAACGCTGGTGGCATAGCTTCCAGCATCACAGCAACATGCAAGCCACCACAATAAGACAGACCTTGCTGAACCGTACGTTTTGGAGCTTCAGAGAATCAAATGAATGGCACCCGAAAACTGTAAAAGTACCTCCCTCCCAGGATTGTTTGACGCAATCCAAAAGCGAATGCAGAAGAGTTAACACAGTGCTTGCCACATAGTAAGCTCTTAAAAATGTTAGCTCTCACCATGATGATCCTGATCATGACAGTGATGACATAGTTATTTCTCTCAAGAAGTTCACAGTCTAGTGGAGGAAGTGTTCAAGTAAACAGATGATCATAATACAATGTGGTAAAAACAATGCATAAAATGTGACCAGGACCAGAGAGAGGAGAACTCACCCCAGATCAGGCAGGGGTGCAGGTGGGGACCACATGGACATAGTACAGCATGCATGTGTACCAATAGCTATAAACGTGACTGCTCACCTGTTCATCTGTCTGTAAACAGGAACAGACTTGGGTTCAGACAACGGCTGCTTTTATCATTTCGTTTTCCTTGTGTTACAGAGAACCAGGGTCTCTAGAAGCTTAAAAAAAAAAACAAACCCACTTTGGATACTACTACTGAAGAGTGAGGAGCCCCGGTAGTGCGGTGGTTAAGTGCTTGGCTGCTAACTGAAAGATCAGCTCCTCCTCAGGAGAAAGACATAGCAGTCTGCTTCTGTAAAGATTACAGCCTTGGAAGCCCTATGGGCCAGTTCTACTCTGTCCTATGGGGTTGCTATGAGTTGGAATCGACTTGACAGCAATGGGTTTGGGTTTTTTTGTACTGTAGAGAATTTTAGATTTTTATTCCAGCCATCAGAGACCCCATTGTAATATTGATGGGCAGGCAAGTAGGCTGAAAAGAAAAAGAATTATAGTTGCTTAGGAAACTGAGCACCACATTTCTTGTGATTACAATCTCAAGGCTGAAGTTCCATGCTCACCGCAGGATTTTCTTGACAGCAGGGTGTACCTTTCTTAACAGCAAGGTTATGAAAGAGTTTTAAACGAGAGGTTCCTTTGGGCTCCAGGAGACGCTCTAGCTTAGGACACTGGTAAGAGGCTCTTCTTCGGTTGATTTTTCTGGAGGACCCTCCCTGGGCCTGGTCACCTGGGGACCTGGCATCTATCTTAGCCTGCCCATGTAAGCCGGCTGAGCTGTCAGTTAGCCAGTTGTCCCGGGCTAGGCTTTGTGAGGGATACCTAGTCCCTGTCCTCAGAGCTTCCAGTCCAGGTAAGCAGATAATGTCTACACTAGGGAAGGAGAAGTACCACACTGGGCTGCCGTAGGAGGACTACAGACACTAAGCGCCACAGGATCTTGGAAGAGGGAGAAAGCTGCCTTGGTCCATGCAGGAAATGGAAGAGGAACAAAGGGATGGAGGCGTGGTCAGTTGAATGAATAGAAGGGAGGGCGGATGAGTGATGGATAGGTGCGTGGGTGCAGCAGCCTACCTGCCACAGTGGCTTTAAGTCAGCTAGATGAGAGTCCTGCCCTATATTATTTACCCAGTTTCAGGCAATTAACTTCTTCAAGCTCAATTTCCTGGCCTATAAAATAGCGATGATGATACCTTGCGAGCTTGAGAGAATCAGATGTGATAAGGTTTGTGAAGCACCTGGTATATGGTAGATAATAATTTTTGTTGTTATGCTTATCATATTAATAATTGTCTGGAAAAAGTCCCAGCTGAACATGGGGTTAAAGTCTGAAGAAAGGACTGGATTGGGAAAGAGTAAAAAGAGGGGAAAAGGCAATCTCTGACGGGAGAACAGCCTGAAGAGGATGTGAAGGTAGAAAAGCTGAAGGCACGTCATTCCGTGTTGGCTAAGGGAGGCTAGCTGGAGCCCAGGTTTGTGGGACTGGGAGGGGTCAATTGGGACCTGATTTTAGAGGACCTGAAGTCCTAAGACGCTTTGGCTTTTCCTTGGAGACCAGTGAACATTTCTGAAGGTCCGGAAGGAAGGAAGAAGGCTTCCTCTGGGCCCCCTTTCCTCCTCAGCCTGACCTTGACAACATCCGGACTTCCTTTGAACTTGGAAGCTCTCCTTTTTACAGTATTTATAGTTGCCCTTACCTTTTACAAGTGGCCCTGGACTTCCTGTGCCCAGGACAGCTGCGGGACTCTCAGAGCCAGCTCTCTCCTCCATCCCCAGGGACAGAGCAGCTGAAGGGCTGCTGCAGAGAGAAGCCCTGAGGCTGACAGTAAGGAAGCAAATGGTTTGTAGAGATTAGGTGGCACCAAGGAAGCGAGGTACCTTAAACCTCTTTTGCTACCTATGAGTCAGCAAAGCTATCTGCCAGCGAGACTCACCCTTTCCCAGGGCTTCACAGAGACAGCCATCTGCCTGTGGTGCTGGCGTGCGGTTCCAGGAGCCCTGGGTTCTGGGGAGGTGCTGTGCGTCACCCAAAAACCCAGCCCAGAGGCTGGCACAGGAACTAAGTAGGTGTCTGGAAGGCTTCCTTCCATAGGCGGCAGCAGAGTAAAGAACAGAGGTGATTTTTTTTTTTTTTTTTTACTGCTTTTGGAAAGCAAGAGCATTAGGAAAAGTGCCTAGACTCCAGTTGATCTTAAAGAGCAGCTCACCGAAGTCCCTCAGGCAGCCTGAAAGTCCTGCAGAATTGCGTATGTGCACTTTGAAGGAGTCCCGGGGTGCAATGGTTAAGCACTTGGCTACTAACCGGAAAGTTGACTTTGGAACCCACCCAGCACCTCCGCAAGAGAAAGACCTGGCCATCTACTCCCATAAAGATTACAGCCTAGAAAACCTATGGGGAGGTTCTAGTCTGTCACATGGGGTTCCTGTGAGTCTGAATCAACTCAACAGCACCTAACGACACGTACCTTTTATGGGGAGAGGACCCTGAGTTTTCATTAGATACTTTTGGTTCTAAGACACCACTCCCCACCCCCACCGCCCCCATGCAGCTTTTGATATAGTCCAAACTCCTCATTTTGCCAGAAGGGAAAAACTGCACTCCAGAGAGCAAGATTCAGTGACTTGTCCAAATTCACACCGCAGTGCACAGCAGAGAGGAGTGGAGGCCACGTCTTCAGGGCCCTTTCCTCTGCCCTGGTCCCATGAAAGAACCTAAAATAAGACATCATTCTGTGACATTCTGAACATTGCTCCCTACATAGAAATGAAATGTGTCAAGATGGACTACTTTGAAAGTCTTCCTGCCACCAGCCCCTCTCCTCCTTCCAGTTAGGTCCCCTCCCCATGGTCTTCCCACCTGTCAGGGTATCTTCCTAGCACGAGAACAATGTTCTCCTGGGACAGGCATTTAGGTCAAAAATATGGGCAAGTCCTGATGTAACTGGAGTATTGCTGAGGCTGGGCGCTGATGCTCAAGCACCTCCGAATTGGGGAGAAGGCCTCCCCAAGCTCCTAGCCCTCTTGGCAGTGCACACAGGGGAAACTAGGGAGAGGGATCAGGAAAATGGGAGTGCTCTGGGGGTTCTGGGAGTCATGGCCGCTTGTCCCCCCCCCCCCACTTATTTGGATGAGCAGCAGTCCCCTCCAGCTAACCTCAGCGGGTCATCGCCATAGTTGAAGGGATAAAGAGCCTTGGCTGCCTGGGATTGAATCCTGGCTTCATTACTTATTACCGATGTAGCTTTGGACATGTTTTTTAATTTTCTATACCTTGGTTTTTCCATATGTAACATGGCATGCCAGTACCCTGCCTTTAGAGTCCCTGAGGGGTGCAGATGGTTGATGCACTCGACTGCTAACCGAAAGCTTGGAGGTTTGCCTCCATGTGGAGGTGCCTTGGAAGAAAGGCCTGGTGATCTACTGAAAAATCATCCACTGAAAGCCCTATGGAGTACAGTTCTACTGTGACACATAAAGGGTCATCATGAGTTGGAATCAACTCAACTGGTTTTTACCCTGCCTTTGGTAGAGTCTAATATGTGCCAACCAAAACCCATTCCTGGGCACACAGCCAGACTGTCCTTCCCAGCTGTCTTAGGCTGGGTTCTTTAGAGAAGCAAAACCAGTGAAGTATATAAATATCTATATAGAGAGATTCACATAGAGGAAATGGCTCACGTGGTTGTAGAGGCTTAGAACATCCCAAATCCAGCGGGTCAGGCTGGAAGTTGTTTTGAAACTAAATGGATAGGGGCTGGAAGAGTTTTGAAGTGCTTAACAGTAAAACTGTAGATTGTCTTGAAGAGACTGTTGGTGGGATTATGAATATCAAAGACAATTCTGGTGAGGACTCAGAAGGAAATGAAGACCGCTGTAACACTGAAGACAGCACAGATGGCAAAAAGCAGCCACAGAACCAGGAGACCAACGTGCGACAGCACGGGAGCCGACCAGGACCCACGAGTGAGAGAGCTGAGTGCCTTTGCACAGGAGGCTTCCTGGCGGAGTAGGGTGCCCCTGAGCACACATTGGTGGAGCTAGGCTTGCTGACTTACGGATCAAGAGAGAGAGTGTCTTCCAGCCGAAGTTTACTGGCAGACTGGGATGCCTCCAGGCACTTATCGGTGGAGCAAAGGAGCTTTGGAATGTTTGCTCCAGCAGGGCAGACACAGGCTATGAGGCCCAAGGGGCCAAGAGCCCAAGGAACCAGGAAGCAGAAGCTGAAGAGACAAAGAATACAGCACGCAGAGCTGCCTCAGTCTCACAGGGTAAGGCCACAACCTCTCAGGTCTCAAAGGGTGGAGCTGCCACGCAGATGGACTAGGAGAAGGGGGCTGCCCAAATTCAAGGGAGCAGAGTTGCCATTCCAGTGGGCCTGGAAGGTGGCACTGAAGCCCAGGGCCAAGGAGCCTTCACTCAGATTTTGAAATGTGTGGCTAATACCTAGAGTTTGAGGGCAAGGCCATTGTGTAAATGGTCTCAGAGAACAGAGGATTATTTTCAAGCCTTGAGGGCTAATGTAATGTGTTCCATGCTAACTTGCTTGGTGCCTGTTATCCCTTCTTTCCCTCCAGTTTTTCCCATTTGTAATGGAAATGTCCTGCTTGTGCCCATTGTACTTTGGAAGCAGATAACTTGTACTCTAGATTTCATGGATGAAGAGGAATTTTTGGATGATGCGTTGGGGTGAATGTGTTTTACATGTGGCAAGGATATGAATTTTGGGGGGCCAAAGGGTGGGATGTTATGTATTGAATTGTATCCCCCCAAAATATGTGTCAACTTGGCTTTGCTGTGATTCCCAGTGTTGTGATTGCCCACGATTTTGTCATCTGATGCGATTTTCCTATGTGTTGTAAATCCTATCTCTATGATGTTCCTGAGGCAGGATTAGAGACAGAATATGTTAATGAAACAGGACTCAATCTACAAGATTAAGTTGTATCTTGAGTCAATCTCTTTTGAGATATAAAAGAGAGCAGCAAGCAGAGAGACAGGGGGACCTCAATACTACCAAGCAAGAAGAGCCAGGAGCATGGAAGTTCTTTGGGCCTGGGATCCCTGTGCTGAGAATTTTCTAGACCAGGGGAAGGCTGATGACAAGGACCTTCCCCCAGAGCCACCAGAGAGAGAAGAAGCCTGGAGCTGGCGCCCTGAATTCAGACTGCTAGCCTACTAGACTGTGAGAGAATTAACTTCTGTTTGTTTGAGCTTCCACTTGTGGTATTTCCACTAGATGACCAAGACACCACCAGCCTAGCCTCCCTTGCAGTGAGGTTTGCTGTGCATGAATTCTGTACCCAATGGAATGTGAGGGGACGTGGTGTGTGCTGCTTCCAGGCCCGGCCCACAAAACCCTCCTGGGCGATCCTCTATACTCTTCTCCTATCTGCTTACTGAGGGTGCAACAAGGACTCTGAGGGCCTGGGGGGTGATGAAGCTACCAGGTGGAAGGAGCCTGGGCCCCTAAGTCACCATGTGGAAGGCCACCTGCCAAACATCTTCACTGAACTATCACTTGAGCAAAAAAATGAACTTGTATTGTGTTAAGATACTGAGACTTTAAGGTAGGTTTTTATAGCAGTTAGCCTACCTCATAAGGCTGTTGTAAAAATTAAGTGAATTAACATATGTAAAGCACCTAGAATCATACCTGGAATGTGTATAAGTGAGATATATACATGATTATTATAACGATGGATGGATGGATGAGTAGGTAGGTAGTTAGGTAAATAGAACAGATAGACAGACAGACATTGAGAAAGGAAAAGTGAATTATTCTTAAATGTTGCAAAGGTAGTTAGACACAGAGTCTTGTTTCCTATATTATCGTCAAGATAATATTTAGAATGCATTTTTACTGTACAGCTATAGAGCTTGCATTTTCTGGGCAAAAGATGGCATTGTAGGAAAATTACATTGAGTCTTTGTTTTTTTGTTTGTTTTTAGTACATTCCAATGTTTCTTGAAGGGGGCAGTGATGGTTTTGTGGTAGAATTCTCCCCTTCCATGTGGGAGGCACAAGTTTGATTCCTGGCTAATGCACCTCAAGTGCACCCATCACCTATCTGTCATTGGAGGCCTGTGTGTTGCTATGGTACTGAACAGATTTCAGCAGAGCTTCCAGACTAAGATGGACTAGGAAGAAAGGCCTGGTGATGTACTTCCAAAAACCAGCCAATGAAAATCCTATGGATCACAAAGGTTTGATCCCTTTGTGCATGGGGCCACCATGAGGGGGGACCAACTCAATGTTAGCTAACTACAACAATGCATCTTGAAGAAAAACAAAAGACTACCGCTTTCCTCAAAGAGATGTAGTCTGCATGGGACAGAAATTTTTCTTTAAGTGAGCTGTTTATATAAAAACAATATTTTCATTTTGTATTGAAATAACTATTAAAATCACTTCCTTATATTGGGAATAATAAATAAACAAATACATAAATAAAGCTCATAACACCCCCCCACCCCACCCAGCTCCCTTTCCTGATGTTGGTGTTTCTCTTACAGTGTTGTCTTTCTGTCCCAGTCACAAAAGTTGAGACACAAAGTCCCCAAGTCATTGTTAGCTCTTTCCTTGACTGTTAAAATGGACTCCTACTGGCAAACCTGTCCCCAGGCTCTCTAACTCCTCACTGCCTAAACCCCAATCCATACTGTACTCTCCCCAAAACAATCATCCAAAAATCCTCCTTTACCTCCTCTCTCTTCCCTGCTCCAAATCCGGCATCGCTCTCGGCTGCTGCCTGCACAGAATCTCAAACTTCTCTAGAGGGGAACCGTGATAGAATCTAGCTACAGGGGGCAATGACCCTGACCTGCCCTTGGGAAACCAGGAAAGGCAGTTAGTGCTGCTCTCCTCCTGAGCTGCCTCTGTGTACATAGGGCGGGGACCACAGGTTAACTCACTGTCAGTGCCATCTGAGACAGGACTCTAGTCCTAAAGCCTTTCTCCTTTAGCAGTTCTGCCTTCCTCCTGAAGAAGTCCCCTGGGAGCAGATGAACGTGGCTGCCACCTACCTCAAAGGGCACATCCCAAGGGAGGTAGACTTTCCTCTTGAAAGACAGAGGCAATTTCACTTGCCTCCTTGTTTTTCAGTGGGCACCCTTAGGTTTCTGGCTGACTCATGCTTTCCTGCTGGATTCCTGTGCTGTTCCTGAGGCAGTAATGAGGCCTAGCGGTCTCAGGCACCTGGTATCTTCTGTGTTCTCCCCCACATTATGGTAGGAGAGAATAAACTAGTGCTATTCAACACTGTTTGAATGAATTCAATCTTTAATCTCGTTTTTTTTTTTTTTTTAACGCACCTACTATGAACCATGGGGAGCCCTGGTGATGCAACAATTAAGAGCTTGGTTGCTAATCAAAAGGTCAGCAGTTTGAATTCACCAGGTGCTCTTGGAAACCCTATGGTGCAGTTCTACTCTGTCCTATAGGGCCATATGAGTTGGAATCAACTCAAAGGCAAAAGGTTTGGTTTTTTGGTTTTATGAGCCAGGGCATACAGCAGTGAACAAAACACGCAAAAATCCCTGCCTTCATGGAGCTTACATTACAATGAAAAAAAGTAGTGAATGAATAAGTTAAATCGTGGTTCATTAAATGATAATTAACATAAGGAAAAATAAATCAGGGAAGAAAGAGAGCAGGTACTAGAAGTAGGGGTTGGAGGATGCAATTTTAAATAAGGTGGTCAGGGCAGGACTCACTGAGATGTGAACTTTAAGCCCAGACCTGAGAAGGTGAGGGAGCCAGGCAAGCACAGAGCTTGGGGAAGAGCATTCCAGGAGGAGGAAACCTTGGGCCAGAGCAGGTCTAGTGTGTTTGAGGGACAGCAAAGAGTCAGGTGTGGATGGTGTGGAGTGAGTAAGGAAAAGAGTCCAGACCAAGTAAGGCCTTGAGGACCATCATATAGACTTGGAGTTTTACTCTGAGCAAGTTGGGAGGCCACTGGAAGGTTGTGAGTAGAGAAGTGACATGATCCGACTTACATATTGAAATGATCACACTGGCTGTTGTGCCTAAAGTGGCCAAACATGACCAGGGTCAGGAGACCAGTTAGGAACCTAAGATAGTAGTCTTTGCAAGAGATGATGGGTGATGGTGACTTGGACCAGAGTGGTACTAAAGGAAATTCTGAATATATTTTGAACATAAAGCCAAAACTGTTTTCTGATTGAGTGGGTTTGGGGGTGTAAGAGTAAAAGAGGAATCAATAATGACTCCATGGTTTGAGGCTGTCTTAGCTGGGTTCTCTAGAGAAGCAAATACACACACACACACACACACACACACAGATTGATTTGTCTCAAGGAAACAGCTCATGTGGTTGTAGGGGCTGGCAAGTGCCAAATCCGTGGGTCAGGCATCAGGCTTCTCCTGACTCACTTGATTGCAGAGGCTGATGAACCCAAAATCAGCAGGTCACATGACAGGCTGTTGGCTCACAGGGCTGTGGAAGCCGGCCAATCCCCAAACTGTCAGGTCAGATGGCAGACTACAGGCTTACAGGGCTGCAAAAGCTGTTGAGTCCCGGAATTGGCAGGTCAGACAACAGGCTCCAAGCTCAAGTCCTAAGAACCGGGTCAAGTTCCAAGGTCAGATGATGACGAGCCAGATGCAGGATCCAGAGCAAGGGATCACCTTGCCAAAACATCCACATATATATATATTGGATGTAAGTCATACCCTCAAGGAAACTCCCCTTACATCAGAGTAAAGGTGTGACTTGAGTAAGGATGTGACTTGAGTAAGAGAGTGACTTGAGTCTCACTTTCTTATAAGGCTGTGACTCAAGATACACCCTATGCTAATCCTGCCTCATTAATGTATAGAGGTTAGGATTTACAACACACAAAATGGAGGATAATTATATCACAAAGTAGAGGACAACCACACAATACTGGAAATTATGGCCTAGCCAAGTTGACACATAACATTAACCATCACAGGGCCAAAAAACGTAAAAGATAGAGTTGAATGAGATGGGAGAGGAGCAGGTTTGCTGTGGGAAGATTAGAAGTTTCCTTTCTGGGTTTGTTTAGTCTGAGACGCCTATTAGACATCCAAGTGGAGATGTCAAGTATGCAGTTGGAATTCAGGGGAAAGGTCCAAGCCAGAGATATAAACTGGGAAGTTGTCAGCATATGGACAATATTTCAAGCTGTGAGACTGGCTGAGAGCAAAGATCTGAACATGTAGATAAAGAAGACACCCAAGGGCTGAGACCTGGCACCTGAATACTAAGTGGTATGAAAATTGAGAAGAAACCAACAAAGAAAACTAGAAAGGAGTGGCCACTGTAAGACAGAGGACTGCAGTAGAATGTAGGGTCCTCAAAGCCAAGTGGAGAGACAGTTTTCAGGTGGAAAGGGTGATTACATCAGACTCTGCATAACAGTCAAATTAGCTGAGGACAGATGATTGATTAATGAATTTAGCAACAAGTGGCCTACTAGTGACTCCACAAGATTAAAAAAATAAAACCCACAAAACCAAACTCGTTGTTGAGTCAGTTCCTACTCATGGCAGCCCCATGTGTTACAAAGTAGAACTGTTCCATTGGATTTGTCTGCCTGTAATCTTTACAGAAGCAGATTGCCAGGCTTTTCCTCTGTGGTGTCACTGGTTGGGTTCAAACCACCAACCTTTAGGTTAGTAGTCAAATGCAAACTGTTTGTACTACCTAGGGACCTTGACGAAAACAAAGTGGGAACAAAAGTCTGATCAGACTGGGTTCAAGAGAGAAGAAGAGGAGGAGAAGTAGAGGTAATAAATTTAGATCCAACCCTTTGAATGGGTTTTGCTATAAAGAGAGATCATTAAAGGGACCACAGACAGAGGGGAATACGGGGTCAAGGGAGAGTTTTTCTTAAGAAGGTAGAAGGTACATCATAATTGTATGTCACTGAGGTGTATGTTGGCCAAAGCAGCCTGACTTAAGCATAAAATTTCTTTGAAGTCTTATTCATATGGATTTTCCTGAATTTTATAAAGAATAAGTGTTTTAAATTATAAGTAATCTATCCTCCTCAAATCTTGGAGTAAAATCGGCCCTCCAGAAAAACATGCTATATTTGTCCTATTGCACTGCAAGTACAACAAAGAGTCTGCATGTCCCAGTCTCAGAAACCAGGTTCAGATCAGGACTGACTTCCCAGGCTCTGCATGGTAAATGTGGCTCCATTTCTCTCCCCTCATCCTAACACAGACTCTCAACACTGGCCAGGCTGGTCTCTTTGAAGCCTCCCTGCCTTTCCAGGCAAATAGACCCATGAAGGTGATCCTATAACCAAAATATTATAGGAAAATTCTTAAGAGCAGTTCTGCTTCTCTCTCAAGATAAAAAGTTCAAACTTCAACCAGCTTTCAAATAAAAGTTTAGTTTTTTTTTTTTCCTGTTAGCCCCCTGGAAACACCAACATTTAAGAGGTAACCAGAGGACTTGGAGAACCAAGAATTGTGAAAGTTGTAGTGCTGAAAAGGCCAAAGAAGTGGGTTTTTCCACAAAGGAGTGAGTCAGGAACAGTGAAGAATGCAGCTGGGAAGGGCAGAGATGGAAGCCCAGAGATGCAAGGCCTATGTGTGGGTGACTCAGCCAGTGGTGACCTGACCCCTTTCTGCCAAGAGACACACAAGGACCTGCTTCTCATGGAAAGTAACACCACACAGTCTGGGCCTATCAGGATTTATCCTATGGCGTGTAACAGAAGCCCAACTTAAACAACTTAAACAAAAGCAGGAATTTATTGACTTATGTAATTAAAATGTTCCAAGGGAGTGAATTCTCTCAGGCGTAACTAGGTCAAGCGTTCAACTGATGTCATTAAGAATCTCTTTGTCTCTCTTTTCCACTGGGTTGCCTTCATTCTCAGAAAGCCTCTTTCTGGTGACAACAAAGACAGCCTCCAGAAGCCCCAGATTCTGTTGCTTCATAGGACATGACAACTCAAGAGAGAGAGAGTCTCTTCCTCAATAGTTCTAGCAAAACCTGGGAAGAGATTTAACTGGTCTATCTTGTTTCATGTGCCCATGCCTGGTCCAATCACTCACTTCACTGACCAGGAAGATGCAAAACTCTGATTAGGTTTGTCTGAGTCATGTGTCTTCACCTTGAACTTGAAGGTGAGATTACAAAGACTAAAAAGAGGATGGGAGGGTTGTCCCCAAAGGGAAACTGATGTTCTGTTGCCAAAAAGAAGGGGGATGCATGTTGCAGGCGTAAAAAGAAATACTGAAGTTTTCAAAACCTTACTTTTCAAGAAAAAATCCCAATTTTAGTTAAAAATTATTGTTGTTCAGCTATTCATATTTTGGGGGCTTATTTTGTTAGCTCTTTGGAACTTGAAATTAAAATTTCAGAACATAAGAAAATGAGCCAAAAGAAACTAATAAAGATAAAATCTAATATTTTGAAATAGAAATCAACAAAAAACGAAAGACAAATCCAAAAACTAATTATTTGAAAACACTGATAAAATAGATTAACGAACTTTATTAAGGACAGAAAAGAGAGAGAGCAAAACATGTAAGTTTGTAAATGAGAAAGGAGACACAACCCCATATACAGATAAGATTAAAAGTCATAAATGGATGCAAAATTGAAAACATAAAGGAAATGTGTAAGTTTTAAACAAAATATCAAAATAAACTATAGAAGAATTATAAAAAACTGAATAGACTTCAATTACCATAGAGGAGATAAAAAAGTTAATTTTAAAACCACCACTGAAAAAGACATTAGTACCAGATTATGTCACAGTTGAGTTTTATCTTTTGCAATTGGATAATTAAATGTTACTTAAATAATTTGAGCAACAGAAAAATGTAAGAAATTCTAATTAAAGAGAAAATCAACCAATTTATTAAACATAAATTCAAAAATTTAAATAAAATCAGCCAGTAGAATCTAGCAATAAATCAAAAGAATAATAACATCATGATTGAGTAGGGTTTATTCCAATAATTCAAGGTTAGTTTAGTATCAGGAAATCTATCAACATAATTTATTACTATATATTTTCAATTATCTATTACTAAATAACAAATTACCCCCAAAATCTAGTGACCTAACACAACAACACTGTATTTCTTGTGACTCTGAGGTTTGACTGGGCTCAGCAAGGTGGTTCTGCTACACATGTAGTAGCTGTGTCACTCATGTGACTGGAAAGTTCTTGGCTGGTATGTCCAGGATGCTTTCTCATCATTCTATTGCCTAATTCAATTTTCATTATGTCACAGAGGCTGGCCTCTAAGGAGGAGTGTTTCAAGAGGACCAAGTCCATTGTACAAGTGCTTGTCAAGCCCTGATTGCATCATGCTTGCTAACATCCACTTGGCCAAAGCAAGTTCCATACATGCCTACAGTCAATGTGGGGGGGAATTACACAGGGTGGGATCTGGGATGCGTGATTTTTTGGGGCCACCAATGTAACAACTGACCACAATATTAAGAAAGAAAAATTATATGGTCCTACCAATGAGTGCCAAAGAGACATTTGCAAAATTCAGCAGCCATTTCTAATAAAAACTTTGGGTAAAATAGATATAGAAGCCAAGAGCAAATGATTATGTTGAATCATGAAATTTCTAATATTAAAATTTTTAAACCTATAAAACAATTATTTCCAGAGCAATTAGGCAAGAAAAAGGAATAAAATGAATCCAAATTGGGAAGGAAGAAGTAAAAGTATCCTTTTTTGCAGATGACATGATCTTTTACATAGAGAACTCAAAAGAATCCATGAGAAAGTTATGCGAGATAATACATAAATTCAACAAAGTGGTAGGATACAAGGTCAACACAAAAATCAGTTGAGTTTCTATAGAGCAGCAATGAGCATTCTGAAAAGGAAATTGAGGAAGCAATTCCAATTACAATAGCAACTAAAAGAATAAAATAGCTAGGAATAAATTTAACCAGGGTGGTAAAAGACTTGTACACTGAAAACTATAAAACATGACTGAAAGAAATTAAAGATGACTGTCATGGGTGGAATTTTGTTCCACAAAAATATGTGTATCAGTTTGGCTGAGCCATGATTCCCAGTACTGTGTGATTGTGTGATTTTCCTACATGTTGTAAATCCTGCCTCTATGATGTTAATGAGGGAAGATGGGCTGCAGTTGTGTTAGTGACGCAGGACCGAATCTACAAGATTGGACTGTGTGTTGAGGCAATCTCTTGAGATATAAAAGCAAGAAGCAAGCGGAGAGACAGGGGGACCTCATACCACCAAGAGAGCAGCACTGGGAGCAGAGTATATCCTTTGGACCTGGGGTCCCTGCACCTGAGAAGCTCTTTGACCAGGGGAAGAGACTGATGACAAGGAATCTTCTTCCAGAGCCAATAGAGAGAGAAAGCCATCCCCTGGAGCTGACACTCTGAATTTGGACTTTAACCTACTAGACTGTGAGACAATAAATTTCTCTTTGATAAAGGCATCCACTTGTGGTATTTCTGTCACAGTAGCACTAGATGACTCAGTGACTTAAGTAAATAGATATTCCATGTTCATGGATTGGAAGACTTAATATTATTAAGATGTCAATACTATCCAAAGTACTCTACACATACTCCTCACTTATCAACTATCTCATTGTCCGATATTTCATATTTACGAATATAGTAAAAAATCTGTGTGACTACTTTGCACATTAATGACATATGTGTGGCAGTAACGAATGCTAAGGTGCAAGGCAAGAGTAACACTGGCTGCAATGGTTAAAGTTATGTGCCAACTTGTTTAGGCCACAATTCTCAATGTTTTGGCAGTTATGTAATGGTGTGATTTGGCAGTTATGCAATGATGTAGTCATACTCTATTTTGTGATCTGATGTGATAATCCTCCATTTTTGCATAACACTGATTTTCCCATAACAAACTGGTCTTTGGAACCTAATTATGTCGATAAATGAGTGAGTGTATAGATTCAACTCAACTCTTATCAAAATTCCAAGAGCCATTTTTTAAAAGATGGGCAAAGCAATTCTCAAATTTATATGAAATTGCAAAGGGACTTGAATATCCAAAGCAACCTTGAAAAAGAAGAACAAAGTAGGAAGGCTCACATTTCCCAATTTGAAAACATACTTAAAAAAATAATACTATACCAGGCAAAGACACCACAAAAAAAGAAAATTACCAGACCAGTATCTCTCATAAATATAGTTGCAAAAATTCTCAAGAAAATTCTAGCTAATAAGATTCAGCATTGTATAGAAAAAAATAATACGCCATGACCAAGTGGGATTCATACCAGGTATGCAAGGATGGTTCAACATTAAAAAAAATCAATCAACATAATCCACCACATAAATAGAACAAAAGAAAAGAATCACATGATCATCTCAATTGAAACAGAAAAGGCATTTGATAAAATCTGACACCCATTCCTGATAAATACTCTCAGTAAAATAGAAATAGAAGGGAAATTCCTCACCGTAGTAAAAGACATCTATACAAAACAAATAGTCAACATCATTCTCAAAGGAAGAGAGGCTGAAACCATTCCCTCTGAGAACAGGAACTAGACAAAGATGTCCTCTATCACCACTCCTATTTAACATTGTGCTAGAAGTCCTAGCTAGAGCAGTAAGGCAAGAAAAATAAATAAAGTGCACCCAGATTGGAAAGGAAGAAGTAAAACTATCTATACTCACAGATGATATGATCCTATATGTAGAGAACGCTAAAGATTCTACAAGAAAACTACTGGAACTAACAGAAAGATTTAGCAGAGAAGCAGGATATAAGATCAACATACAAAAACCAGTTGGATTACTATACTCCAGCAACGAGAACTTTAAAAAGGAAATAAGAAAGCAATACCATTTATAATGGCATCTAAAAAGATAAAATATTTAGGAATAAATCTAATCAGGGACATATAAGACCTATACAAAACAAAAACAAAAAAACCTACAAAACACTGTTGCAAGAAACCAGAAGAGACCTACATAAACAGAAAAATATACCATGCTCATGGATAGGAATACTCAACATTGTGAAAATATCAGATCTACCCAAAGTGATCTACAGATATAATGCAATGCCAGTCCAAATATCAGCAGCATTCTTTAAGTAGATAGAAAAACTAATCACCAGCTTTATTTGGAAAGGAAAGAGGCCCCATATAAGCAAAGAATCATTGAAAAAAAGAAAAAAGTAGGAGGCCTCACATTACCTGATGGCAGAACCTACTATTCAGCCATGGTAGTCTAAACAGCCTGGTACTGCTACAACAACAGACACATAGACCAATGGAACAGAATCAAGAACCCAGATGTAAATCCATCTACCTATGATCAGCTGTTCTTTGACAAAGGGCCAAAGTCCATTAAATGGGGAAAAGACAATCTTTTTAATAAATGGTGCTGGCAAAACTGGATGTCCATCTGTAAAAAGATGAAACAGGACCCGTAGTTTACACCACACACAAAAACTAACTCAAAATGGACCAAAGACCTAAATATAAAACCTAAAACGATAAAGACCATGGAAGAAAAAAATAGAAAACACCAGGGGCCCTAATACATGGCATAAATACAATACAAACCATAACTAGCAATGCCCAAAGATAAACATGTGACAAGGGTCGAATCTCTAAAATCTACACAATACTTCAACACCTCAACAACAAAAAGACAATCCAGTTAAAAAACGGGTAAAGGATATGAATAGACACTTCAGCGAAGAAGACATTCAGGTGGCTAAAAGACACATGAGGAAATGTTTGTGATCTTTAGTCATTAGAGTCTTATTTTGTGAGTATAAATGAGACTACAGTGAATACCATCTCATCCCAACATTACTGGCATACATCAAAAGAAAAAGAAAATAACAAATGTCAGTCAGGCTGCAGGGAGGTTGGAACACTTATGCACTGCTGGTGGGAGTGAAAAATCATACAACTGCTATGGAAATCAATATGGAATTTCCTTAAAAAGCTAGAAATAGAAATACCATACAATCCAGCACACTCCTAGGAATATATCTAGAGAAATAAGAGCCATCACACAAATAGACATATGCACACCCATGTTCATTGCAGCATTATTCACAATACCAAAAAGATGGAAATAACCTAAGTGCCCACCGAAAGATGAATCAATAAACAAATTATAGTACATACACATGGTGGAATACTATGCAACAATAAAGAACAACGATGAATCCACAAAACATCTCACAACATGGATGAATCTGGAAAGCATTATGTTGAGTGAAATGTGAAATAAGTCAATCGCAAAAAGGAAAAAATATTGTATGGTATCACTACTATGAAAACCCAAGAAAAGGTTTACACACAGAAAGAAACGACCTGTAATGGTTACAAAGGAGGGGAAAAGTGCGGAGGGGAAATCACTAACTTAATACTAGACAAGTATTAACTTTGGTGAAGGGAAAGAGAACACACCATATAGGGGAAGTCAGCACAACTTGACCAAGGCAAAGTCATGGAAGCTTCCTAGACACATCCAAACACCTTGAGGGAGTGAGTTGCTGGGGCTGAGGCTGGGGACCATCGTCTCAGGGGACATCTAGCCTAATTGGCATAACATAGTTGATAAAGAAAATGTTCTACATCCTACTTTGGTGAGTAGCATCTGGGATCTTAAAAGCTTGTAAACAGCCATCTGAGATACATCTATTGGTCCCATACCATCTGGCGCAAAGGAAAATGAAAGAAAAAAAAAACACAAGGAAAATATTAGTCCAAAGGACTGATGGATCACATGAACCACAGTCTCCATCAGACTGAGCCCAGGAGAACTGGATGGTGCCCAGCTACCACCACCAACCGCTCTGACAGGAATCACAATAGAGGGTCCTGAACAGAGTAGGAGAAAACTGTAGAACAAAATTCAATTTCACACACACAAACAAGAAAAGACCAGGCTTACTAGTCTGACGTAGACTAAAGAAACCCCCAAGACTATGACACATGGACAATCTGCTAACTCAGAACTGAAGCCACTTCCAAAGTCCACCTTTCAGCCAAAGATTAGACAGGTCTATAAAACAAACAGTAACACACTGAGGAACAGGCTTCTTAATTCAATTAAGTATACAAGACCAAATGGGCAACACTTGCCCAAAAGCAAAGATGAAAATGCAGGAAGGAGTAGGAAAACTGGATTAATGGACACAGGGAACCCGGGGTGGAAAGGGAAAGGGGGAGAGTGCTGACACAATGCGAGGATTGCAAACAATGTCACAAAACAATTTGTATATGCTTTTGTGAATGAGAAACTGATTTGCACTGTAAACTTTCACCTAAATCACAATTGAAAAAAAAAAGCGTACTATAGTCATCACAAGAGTCTGGTACTGGTATAGTGACAGACATATAGACCAACAGAATAGAACTGAGAGTCCAGAAATAAATTCATACATTTATGGCCAATCAATATTCCACAAGGGTGCTAAGTCCATTTAATGGGGAAAGAATAATCTCTGCAATAAATGGTGCTGGGACTGTTGGATATCCACATGTAAAAGAATGAAGCTATACCTTTACCTCACACCATATATGAAAATTAACTCAAAATGGATTAGTGACCTAAATATAAGAATTAAAACCATAAAATTTGTAGGAGGCGGAAAAAAAAAAACAAAACAAAACAAGGGCAATGCTTTAGGATTTAGTTTTTGACAATGGATTTTTAAATCAGACACCAACAGTGTGAAAAACGATAGATAAATTGGACTTCATCAAAATTAAAAAACTTTTGTCATACCATACACAAAAACAAATTCAAAATGGAACAAAGATATAAATATAAAACCCAAAACTGTAAAGATAATAGAAGGAAAAACAGGGTCAACACGAGAGACCTAATACATGGCATAAACAGGATACAAACCATAACTAACAACATACCAACACCAGAAGATAAGCTACATAACTGGGATCTTCTAGAAATTAAACACTTATGCTCACTCATCCAAAGTCTTCACCAGACTTCTGGCCAACATGGTGCCGTAGACAAAAGCAGCATCCCATCCCTCTACAGCAAAGACCTGAAAAACTAAGTAAAAACAGAGACGAATGTCATTCCTGGAACCTGAAGTGTCAAATGAAAAGAAAAAGAGCTCAGCCAAACACCGAATAAGAAACTGACAGGATAGAGAGCGAGGAGAGATACCTGTGAAGGGCCCCATGACTACCGCAGCACAGATCCAGCATCTTAGACTCCTGTCGGGGATCATCAGAGAGGGAGCACGGGAAAGGAGCTATGGGGAACTCCCAGCAGGAGGCAGAGGACCCGGAAACCAGCAATACATGCTTTCCCACCCCATTCTCTCCCCACTGCTCTACCTCTGAGCTTGCTGGCTGGCTGCAGTGGCTTGGCCAGCCAGGAAGTGCAGCATCCGCGCGGCCTGGATTCACCTAACCCACGTCAGGGATCAGAGGACAGGGAGTAAGGGAAAGCAGCTTCACAAAGTTTCCAGCTGGAGACAGCACTGGGTAACAAGCGATATACACTTTCCTAACCCCCTCTTTTTCCTCCCTCCTTTGGCCTCCTCTGCTTTCCACCAGCTGCAGTCTCTTGGCGAGGAGGCAACTGCTTTGGCCTCAGGCTGCTTAGATTTACCCTGCCCACGCTGGCTGGGCTCCTGAGCTGGTGTTGGTTCTTTCTGTCTCTTTGGTTTCTTCTGTGCCTCCTACCACCTCCCCCTCCTTTCCCTGGAACACCTGGCTCCGTGTGCCATCTTTGCTTCTTCTTGAAAGGCTGTGAAGCCACGCTCGACTGTGGAACCACTTCCCTGGCCAGCAACACCATGCTGGTGGAATCCCTGGGCCTTTTTTTTTTTTTTGCCTTGTTTTGCTTTGTTCTGTTTTGTTTTATTTTTCTTTTCGCAGCTTGGGAGCCCTTTCAAGCCAGGCTGCACTGCACAGCTTAGGAGCCACTTACTCAATCTGCCCAGCCAGGTAAGTGGGATCCCTGGGGGCATTTCTTTTTTCTTTCTTTTTTTTTCCTTTTCTCTCTCCTTTTCCCTTTCTGTCTTTCCTCGTTTCTCAGTTCTCTCTCTACACTTATCTTCTTTTCCTGTCTCCTGAATACCTGATGCTGTGTGACATCTATACCCCCTCTAGCCAGGCTATACCATGCAGCCTGGGAGCCACTTCCCCAGTCTTAGCAGCCCTACTAGTGGGACTCCGGGATTCCTGGGGGCTTTTCTTTTTTTCTTTTCCAAATTTTTATCTAGTTATTTTTTTCTTTGTTTTTCCCTTTTTCTTTTTTTTTCCTTTTCTCTATTTCTTGGTTTCTTTTCTCCCCACTGCAATGGCAAACTCCCCTAGCACTCTTTTTTTTCTCTTTCTTTCTTTGCTTGTTTGTTTTTAGCTCCTGTTTCTCTCTCCTCTTGCCCATACCCTATTAGCTCCACACATCATGACCTCCCCCCCTTTCCTGCCTACCTGTGCCACACATTGAACATCACACCCCTGAGCAGCACAGGCATGGCCTACTAGAACCTGCCCAGCACTGATTCCTGGCTTGCCCTGTCAGCCCTAATATATGCCACAAACAACCCATCCCAGTCCCTCCCCTTCAGCTAGACTTGCCCTGCTGCAACATAGCTGATGGACTGGCCCTGTCCATTGGACAAAGAGGTGAAAAGTATTGTGACTACAGATGAGCAAACAACAAAGAATACACAGCCCACCTGCTCAGACATAACCAAATAAAACAAAAAAAGCAGGACATAACAAACAAATCTACAATCAAGAAATGAAGAATATAACTACCGAATGTCCCCAAACAGAAGACAATATCAAAACATAAAAAAAAAAAAAAGGACAGGATGGTTCCAGTAGGCATCCAAAATAAAAGAGTAGATGACTTCCCAGTAGAAGAAAGGCACTAGAACTACCTGACAGGGAATTCAAATCTCCAATATTCAGAGCAATCCAAGAGTTGAAGGAAAAAACAGACAAAAATGAGGAAAAAATAGAAAAATTTTTAGAAAAGGCAAATTCATGGAAAAAACAGGCAAAAAAATGGAACAGTTCAGGAAAGTAATACAGGAACAAAATGCCAAAATAAACACACAACTGGAAATCATACAAAAACAACAATTAGAAATCCAAAAGATAAACAAGAAGACTTAAGCAATGGACAGTGTCATAGAAGGGCTGAGGAGCAGGTTTGAAATGATGGAAGACGGAATCAGTGAAAATGAAGACAAACGCTTGGATACAACTCTGAGGAAAAATCAGAAAAAAGAACAAAGAAAAATGAAGAAACTCAGAATTATGCGGGATACAATCAAAAGCAAAAATTTGCTAGTGATCGGAGTTCCAGAACAGGGAGAGAAAACAGAAAACACAGAGAAGATCATTGAAGAATTGCTGAGAGAAAACTTCCCTATATCATGAATGATGAAAAGCTGACCATCCAAGAAGCTCAGTGAACCCCATTTAGGATAGACCCTAAAAGAACAACACCAAGACATATCATAATCACACTCGTTAAAACCACAGACAAAGAAAAAATCCTGCAAGCAGCTCGAGAAAAACAAAAAGTTACATACAGAGGAGAAATAATAAGACTAAGCTCTGATTATTCGGCTGAAATCATGCAGGCAAGAAGGCAATGGGATGACATATATAAAAACTTGAAAGAAAAAAATTGCCAACCAAGAATAATATATCCTGCAAAACATTCATTCAAATATGATAGTGAAATTAGGGTATTTCCAGATAAACAGAAATTAAAGGAACATGTAAAAACCAAACCAAACGTACAAGAATTATTAAAGGGAGTCCTTTGGTCTGAGAACAATCAACATCAAACCACAGCCTAAATCTAGGAGGCAAGATTATACCAGCGAGATACAAAACTAGGAAATGAACTCTCAAGGACTATCCAAAACCAAAACAATTGCAACAGGGAACCAGAGAGGTTGATCTGTAAGTGACAATAACATCAGAACAATAAAAGAGGGAATAAACAGTATAGGTATAGAACTTTCTAATGGAGAGGAAAGCAGTGCAATACCAAGTAATAACAGACTAGTTCAAACCTAGGAAGATAAGAGTAAATTTCAATATAACCACAAAGAAAGGTAACAAACCTACTCAGCAAAAATAAAGAAGCAAAACATAAAGTCTCAGTAAAAACAACATCTACAAAAACAAAAGAAATGAAAAAGGAACTCAGCACAGGAAAGTAAGAGGAACAAAGAAAATGTTAGCACCACAAAAAAAAAAGCACTACAAAATGACAGCAATAAACTCACACCTATCAATAATTACACTGAATGTAAATGGCCTAAATGCACCCATAAAGAGATGCAGAGTGACAGAATGGATAAAAAATCAGGATCGATCAATATGCTGTCTACAAGAGACACACCTTAGAAACAAAGATGTAAATTTATTAAAAATCAAAGGATGGAAAAAAATGTATCAAGCAAATAACCACCAAAAAAGAGCAAAAGTGGCAAAACTAATCTCAGATAAGATAGACTTTAAAACAAAATCCACTATAAAAGACAAAGAAGGGCACTATGTAACAATTCAAGGGACGATCCATCATGAAGACTTAACCATAATAAGCATCTATGCACCCAATGACAAGGCTCCAAAATACATTAAAAAAAAAAAAAAAAAAAAAAACTCTAACGGCACTGAAAACAGAAATGGACAGTTCCACAATAATAGTAGGAGACTTCAACACACCACTCTCAGTAAAGGACAGAACATCTAGAAAGAAACTCAACAAAGATACAGAAGAGCTAAAGAGCACAATCAGCCAACTTGACCTCATACACACATATAGAACACTCCACCCAACAGCTACAAAGTACACATTCTTTTCCAATGCACATGGGCCGTTCTCCAGAATAGACCACATCTTAGGCCACAGAGCAACCCTCAACAAAATCCAAAAGACTGAGATAATACAAAGTATCTTCTCTGACCACAATGCCATCAAAGTAGAAATTAACAACAGGAAGAGCAAGGAAAAAAAAATCAATTACATGAAAACTGAATAACACCCTGTTTAAAAACCACTGGGTAATAGAAGAAATCAAAGATGGAATCAAAAAGCTCCTATACTCAAATAAGAGTGAAAACACACCATTTTCAGCAAAGGCAGGCCTCGAAGGTCAATTTATAGCACTAGATGCACACATCAAAAAAGAAGAAAGGGAAAAATCAAAACATTATTTACACAACCTGAACAAATAGAAAGAGAACAGGAAAAGATGCCCACAGCCACCCGAAGAAAGGAAATAATAAAGATCAGAGCAGAAATAAATGAAATAAAGAATAGAAAAACAATAGAAGAGATCAACAAAACCAAAAGTTGGTTCTTTGAAATGATCAACAAAATCGACAAACCACTGGCCAAACTGACAAATGAAAAACGGGAGAGAATGCAAATAACCCAAATAAGAAATGAAATGGGGGGACATTACAACAGACCCAACTGAAAGAAAAAGGATCGTAACAGAGTATTATTAAAAGCTATACTCCAACAAATTTGAAAACCTAGAGGAAATGGACAAATTTCTAGAGACACACTACCTACCCAAACCAACACAAAATGACGCTGAAAATCTGAACAGACCCATAACAAGAGAAGAGATTGAAAAGGTAATTAAAAAAAAAAAAAAAACTCCCAACCAAAAAAAGCCATGGCCCAGATGGCTTCGCTGAAGAATTCTACCAAACATTCAGAGAAGATTTTATACCAGTACCACTGATACTATTTCAGAATGTAGAAAAGGAAGTGATACTTCCTGATTCATTCTATGAAGCCAGCATAACCCTGTTACCAAAACCAGGCAAAGATACCACAAAAAAAGAAAATTACAGACCAATATCTCTCATGAATATAGATGCAAAAATTCTCATGAAAATCCTAGCCAATAGAACTCAACATCATATCAAAAAAACAATACATCACGACCAAGCAGGATTCATACCAGGTATGAAAGGATGGTTCAACATTAGAAAATCAATCAACGTAATCCACCACATAAATAAAAGGAAAGAAAAAAATCACATGATCATCTCAATCAATGCAGAAAAGGCATTTGACAAAGTCCAACATCCATTGCTGATAAAAACTCTCAATAAAATACATATAGAAGGGAAAATTGTGAACATAATAAAGGGCATCTATGCCCAAGGTTGTACCAAACCCCTGGCTGACATCGTTCTCAATGGAGAGAGGCTGAAAACATTCCCCTTGAGAACAGGAATAAGACGAGGATGCCCTTTATCACCACTCCTATTTAAAGTTGTGTTGGAAGTCTTAGCTAGAGCAGTAAGGCAAGAAACAGAAATAAAGGACATCCAAATAGGTACTGAAGAACTTAAACTCTCCCTATTTGCAGATAATATACTATACTTAGAAAATCCAAAAGACTCCACCAGAAAACTACTGGAACTAATAGAAAGATTCAGGGGAGTAGCAGGATACAAGATCAACATTCAAAAATCAGTTGGATTCCTATACATCAATGAAGAGAATGATGAAAAGGAAATCAGGAAAACAATATCATTTATAATAGCCCCTAAAAAAAGTGAAATACTTAGAAATAAATCTAAGCAGGGATGTAAAAGACCTGTACAAAGAAAACTACAAAACACTACTGCAAGAAACCAAAAGCGATCTACATAAATGGAAAAACATACCATGCTCATAGATAGGTAGACTCAACATTGTGAAAATGACATTTCTACCCAAAGCAGTTTACAAATACAATGCAATACCAATCCAAATGCCAACAACATTCTTTAAAGAGATGGAAAAACTTATCATTAACTTTATATGGAAAGGGAAGATGCTCTGGATAAGTAAAACACTACTGAAGAAGAAGAATAAAGTAGGAGGACTCGCACTACCTGACCTCGTAACCTACTATACAGCTACAGTAGTCAAAACAGCCTGGTACTCGTACAAGGAAAGGTACATTGACCAATGGTACAGAATTGAGAACCCAGATGTAAATCCATCTACCTATGGGCACCTAATCTTTGACAAGGGTCATAAGCCCATCAAATGGGTAAAAGACAGTCTTTTTAACAAATGGTGCTGGCAAAACTGGATGTCCATCTACAAAAAAAAAAAATGAAACAGCACCCATACCTCACACCACATACAAAAACTAACTCAAAATGTATCAAGGACCTAAATATAGAGCCAAAAACTATGAAGTTCATAGAAGAAAAGATAGGATCAATGCTAGAGGGCCTAATACATGGCAGTAACAGGATACAAATCACAATCAACAACACACAAATTCCAGAGGGTAAGCTAGATAACTGGGATCTTCTAAAAATTAAACACTTCTGCTCATCAAAAGAGTAAAAAGAGAACCTACAGACTGGGAAAAAATCTTTGGCTATTACAAATCAGCCAAAGGTCTGATCTCTAAAATCTGTAAGAAAATCCAACACCTTTACAACAAAAAGACAAATAATCAAGTTAAAAAATGGGTAAAGGAAATGAACAGACACTTCACCAAAGAAGACATTCGAGCGGCTGACAGACACATGAGGACATCCTCACGATTTTAGCCATCAGAGAAATGCAAATCAAAACTGAAATGAGATACCATCTCATCCTGGCATTACTGGCACGAATCAATAAAACAGAAAATAACAAATGTTGGAGAGGCTGCGGGGAGATCAGAACTCTTATGCATTGCTGGTGGGAATGCAAAATGATACAACCATTCTGGAAAACTTTATGGTGCTTTCTTAGAAAGTTAGAAATAGAAATACCATATGATCCAGCAATCCCACTCCTAGGAATATATCCTAGAGAAATAAGAGCCGTCACAGGAATAGATATATGTACACCCATGTTCATTGCAGCACTGTTCACAATAGCAAAAATATGGAAACAACCTAGACAAACTGTGGTACATACACACAATGGAGTATTACGCAATGCTAAAGAACAGTGATGAATCTGTGAAGCATCACGTAACATGGATGCATCTGGAGGACATTATGTTGAGTGATATAAGTCAATTACAAAGGACAAATATTGCAGGAGACCACTACTGTAAAAACTTGCAAAAAAGTTTACATACAAAAAGAAACAATCTTTGATGATTATGAGGGTGGAGAGGGGTAGGGATGTAAAAACACTTAATAGGCAATAGATAAGTGGTAACTTTGGTGAAAGGTAAGACAGTACATAATACTGGGGAAGCCAGCACAACTTGTACAAGGCAAGGTCATGGTAGCTCCTTATAGACACACTCAAACTCCTTGTGGAACCGGATTGCTGGGCTGAGGGCTGTGGGGACCATGGTCTCAGGGAACATCTAGCTGAATTGGCATAACGGAGTTTATAAAGAAAATGTTCTACATTCTACTTTGGTGAGTAGTATCTGAGGTCTTAAAAAACTGTGAGCGGCCTTCTAGGACTATCCACTGGTCTCACCCCTTCAGGAGTAAGGAAGAGTGATGAAAACTAAAGACACAAGGGAAAGATTATCCAAAGGACTATGGACCACATCTACCACGGCCTCCACCAGACTGAGTCTAGTACAACGAGATGGTGTCTGGCTACCACCAGTGACTGCTCTAATAGGATCGCAATAGAGGGTCCTGGACAGAGCTGGAGAAGTATGTAGAACAAAATTCTAACTCAAAAAGAAAGACCAGACTTGCTGGTCTGAAAGAGACTGGAGAAACCCTGAGAGTATGGCCTCTGGACACGCTTTCAGCTCAGTAATGAGGTCACTCCTGAGGTTCACCCTTCAGCCAAGGATTGAACAGGCCCATGGAAAAAACAGGACTAAAGGGGTGCACCAACCCTGGGGCGGGGACTGGAAAGTAGTAGGGAACAAGAAAGCTAGTAATAGGGAACCCAGGGTTGAGAAAGGAGAATGTTGACATGTCGTGGGGTTGTTAACGAACATTATACAACAATGTGTGTACCAACGGTTTGATGAGAAACTAGTTTGTTCTGTAAACCTTCATCTAAATTTCAATTAAAAAAAAAAAAGGTCTTCACCAGAAGAGTAAAAAGAGAGCCTACAGACTGGGAAAAACTTATGGCTATGACAAATTCGACAAAGGTTTACTCTTTAATATCTATAGGAAAATCCAACACCTCTACAACAAAAAGACAAATAACCCAATTAAAAAATGGGCTTAGGATATGAACAGACACTTCACCAAGTAACACATTCAGGCAGCTAACAGACACATGAGGAAATGCCCAAAATCACTTGCCATTAGAGAAATGCAAATCAAAAACACAATAGGATACCATCTCACTCTGACATTACTGGCACAAATCAAAAAATGGAAAATAACAAAAGTTGGAGAGGCTCCTGGGTGCTTGAAATGCTTATGCATTGCTGGTGGGAAAGTAAAATAGTATAACCATTTTGGGAAAACAATATGGCGGTTCCTTAAAAAGTTAGAAATGGAAATACATATGATCCAGCAATCCCACTCTTAGGAATATATCCTAGAGAAATAAGAGCCATCAAACAAACAGACATGTACACACCCATGTTCATGGTAGCATTATTCACAATACCAAAAAGATGGAAACAACCTGAGTGCCCATTGAAAGATGAATGGATAAACAAACTATGGTACACAAAATAGAATACTAAGCAACAATAGAGAACAATGATGAATGCACGAAACATCTCAAAACATGGATGAATCTGGAGGGCATTATGCTGAGTGAAATAAGTCAATCACAAAAGAACAAATACTGTATGAGACCACTATTATAAAAACTCATGAAAAGGTTGACACACAGAAAGAAACAACCTTTGATGGTTACTAGGGAGGGGAAGGGTGGGGAGGAAAAAACACTAAATAGACAATAGGTAAATGGCAACTTTGGTGAAGGGTAAGACAGTACACGATACTGGGTAAGTCAGAAAACTTGACCAAAGCAAGGGTATGGAAGCTTCCTAGACACATCCAAACTCCCTGAGGGACTGAATTACTGGGCTGAGGGCTGGGGACCATGATCTCAAGGGACATCTAGCTCAATTGGCATAACATAGTTTATAAAGAAAATGTTCAAATCCTACTTTGGTGAGTAGCATCTGGGGTTTTAAAAGCTTGTGAGCAGCCATCTAAGATACTCCACTGGTCCCATCCCATCTGGAGCAAGGGAGAATGAAGAAAACCAAAGACACAAGGAAAAGATTAGTCCAAAGGACTAATGGGCCACATCTACCATGGCCTCCACCAGACTAAGTCTAGCACAACTAGATGATGCCAGGTGGTGGTACCACCAACTACACTGATGGATCAGAATAGAGGGTCCCAGGCAGAGGTGGAAAAAAAAAATTGTAGAACAAAATTCCAATTCACAAAAAAGACCAGACTTTCTGGTCTGACAGAGACTGGAGAAACCCCCAGAATATGGCCCTTGGACACCCTTTTAATTCAGTACTGAAATCACTCCTGAGGTTCACCCTTCAGGCAGAGATTAGAAGGCCCATAAAACAAAACAAGACTAACTGGGCACATCAGCTCAGGGGCAGGTACAAGAAGGCAGAAGGGAACAGAAAACCTGGTAATGGGGAACCCAAGGTCAAGAAGGGGAGAGAGTTGACATGTCGTGGGATTGGCAACCAATGTCCCAAAACAATATGCGTATTGTTTAGTGAGAAACTAATTTGCTCTGTAAATCTTCACCTAAAGTACAATAAAAAAGAAATTAAAAACTTGTGCATCAAAGGACTTTATCAACAAAGTGAAGAAACAACCTACACAATGGGAGAAAAATATGCAGAAAAAATATATATATATAAATCTACAACTTAACAACAAAAAGGCAAAAACCCAATTAAAAAATTTGCCAAGGGAGAACAGTGGGATGCAGACCCCAAATCCTCATAAAAAGATCAGACTGAATGGTCTGACTAAGACTAGAAAAATCCCAGTGGTCATGGTCCCTAAACCTTCTGTTGGCCCAGGACAGGAACCATTCCTGAAGCCAACTCATCAGACATGGATTGGACTGGACAATGGGTTGGAGAGAGATGCTGATGAGGAGTGAGCTACTTGTATCAGGTGGACACTTGAGACTATGTTGGCATATCCTGTCTAGAGGGGAGATGGGAGGGTAGAGGGGGTTAGAAACTGCCAAAATAGTCATGAAAGGAGAGACTGGAAGGAGGGAGCAGGCTGACTCATTAGGGGGAGAGTAAGTGGGAGTATGTAGTAAGGTGTATATAAGTTTACATGTGAGAGACTGACTTGATTTGTAAACTTTCACTTAAAGCACAATAAAAATTATAAAAAAAAAAAAAAAAAGAATTTACCAAGGACCTGAATAGCCATCTCACCAAGGAAGATATACAGATGTCCAACAAGTACATGAAAAGATGCTCAGTGTCATTAGTCATTAAACCAAACCAAAAATCCATTGCCATCAAGTCGATTCCGACTCATAACGAACCTATAGGACAGAGTAGAACTGCCCCATAGATTTTCCAAAGAGGGCTGGTGGATTTGAACTGCCGACCTTTTACTTAGTGACTGAATGCTTAACCACTGCTCCACCAGGGCTCCTGTTAGTTATTAGGGAAATGCAAATCAAAATGACACTGAGATACTACTTCACCCCCACTAGGATAGCTAAAGTCAGAAAAACAGAATACAACAAGTGTTGACAAGGATGTGGAAAAATTGGAACCCCCATCCATTGCTGATGGGAATGTAAAATGGTACAGCTGCTGTGGAAAAATTTTGGTGGTTCCTCAGAAAGTTAAAAATAGAATTACCATTAAAAGAAAATAACAGAGAAACCTGTTGCCTTCAAGTCAATTCCAACTCATAGTGACCCTATAGGAAAGAGTAGAACTACCCCAGAGGATTTCCAAAACCGTAAATCTTTACGGAAGCAGACTGCCACATCTTTCTCCCACAGAGAGCCTGGTAGGTTCAGACCGCTGACTTGGTTAGTAGCTGTGTGCTTAACCGCTGTGCCACCAAGGCCCCTAGAATTACCATAAAAAAAAATGGTAATACCATAAAAAAAAAATACCATATGACCTAATAATTCCAGTCCTAGTTATAAACCCCAAAGAAATGAAAGCAGATACTTGTATACCAATGTTCATTGCAGCACTACTCACAGTAGTCCAAAGGTGGAAGCAACCTAAATGTCCATCAACAGATAATGAATAAACACACAAAACTACATATATATATATATATATATATATATATAGTTGTTCAGTGCTGTTGAGTTGGTTTCGACTCGTAGCGACAGAACCTATGTACAATAGAACAAAACACTCCCAGGTCCTATGCCATCGTCACTATATTAATGCAATGGAATATCATTCAACTGTAAAGAGATATGAAGTTCTGATACAAGCTACAACATGGGTGAACCTTGAAAACATTATGCTGAGTGAAATAAGTCACTAAATGACAAATATTGTATCATCCCACTTATAAGAAATACCTTTCATAAGCAAATGTATAGAGACCAAAGTTTATTATTGGTTGCCAGGGGTAGGAAGGAGGAGGATAGGGAGAGTTATTTCTTAGAGGTCACTGAGCTTCTGTTAATAGTGATGGAAAAACTTGGAAACAAATGGTGGTAATGGTCACACAATATGATGTACATAATGTTGCTGAATTGTCCATGTAAAAATTGTTGAAATGGAAAATGTTTCATTATGTATAATTTACCACAATAAAAAAGTTTCATATGATTCAATCTACTATTATTCTTGATGGCAAAGTATTAAAACCATCTCCGTTATAATCAAGAACTTGAAAGGAAAGTCATAATCATCATAATTATGTAACATTGTCTTGGGGTTCTAGCACATTCATTACAGCAAGAATGTGAAATAATTGGTACAAGTGTTGGAAGAGTCTAACCTGTCTCTGTTTACAGATGATAGAGTCATATACTTAAAAAACCCAAAATGATCTTATAAAATTCTACTAGAATTAATTAAAAATAAAAGCAAAAAAACTGGCTATGTTCTCTCTTTCTTCTGGCAATCCCCAGTGCCGTCGAGTATATCTTCTGGCAATAAGCACCTAGAAAAAAACGGGGAAAATGTTTTATTCACAATAAAAAAACTTTTACTAGGAATGAGTTTAATAAGAAGGCCACTTAAAGAAAACTATAACATCTTATCAAAGTATCTAAACCAAAATCTTAAAAACTGAAAAAATATTTCATAATCTTGGTTGAGAAGACAATATGATTTAAAAATTCATTCTTCTAAAATAAGATAGAAAATTAATGCAATGGCAATTGGAATGCCAGCAGTGTTGAGAAGGTTGGAATTGGATAAAATTGTCTTAAAATTTATATGGAAGAATAAAAGGCTGAGAATAGACGAGAAAAAAATTAATAGGTAAAAATTTAATATAAAATTTAAAAATTATACAGTGAAAACCATTCTCCTTTGTCCCACACCCACCCAGTTCCACTTTACCCCGAACCCTATGTATCCTTCGAGAATTTCTTTATACATATAGAAGCAGATACAAATATAGAATGTTGTTTTTTCTATCTTTTTCACACAAAGCATCATATTTCATTGTATGAATATATCATGATTTATTTAACTGTTGTTAAATGAACTTTTAAACTTTGTACTGAAGTCACACCAGAAGTCCACCTTTCAGCTAAATAGGTTGGCTCTAAAAATAAACAGTATCACCCATTAGTACTGTGTTCCTTTAAAAAAATCATCTATATGAGACCAAACGGTCAACATTTACCCTAAAGCAAACATGAGAAGATAAGGAGAGGGGGGCAGGGAAGCTTGATTAATGCAAACAGAACAACCAGATGAGAAATAATGAGAATGTTGACGTATTGTAAAAATGTAACCAATGTCAGTGAGCATTATATGTAGAAATTGTTAAATGGGAACCTAATTTGCTGTGTAAACTTTCAGCAAAAACATAAAATATTATGATTAAAAAATGAACTCAGATAGACATTAAGTAATACAAAAATGTCATTCCCCCAGGTATGCAATTGTCATATTATTTTTAATTCCTGAAATTCTCTGTGTAATTTATATAATAAAATGACATTTACATATACACTGTTTTGTAATAGCACTACAAATAACATTAGTTTTATGCATTATTTCTTCATATTTGGTCAAAGTTGTATTTGTCTTTGTATATTGAAAAACCAATAGTGTCTTAAAAAAATAAAATAAAGACCTAAATGTGAAAATGCAAAAATTTGAAAACACCACAAGTAAAATGTAGGGTGGGTAAGAGATTCTTAATCAACACAGGAAACCCAGAAGCTATATGGACACATATACTGGGCAGATAAAAATGAAACCTTTTGTTTGGAAAAGATACTATATATTAGTCAACAGATAAACACTAGACTGGGGAGCAGGGCAAGACTTGAAACCCAGAGATCAAACAAAGTTGAATTGCTATAATATACAAAGAACTCCTATAAAACAAACAATTCAGGGATAAACATCACAACAGAAAACCAAGCCATAGATTGTTGTTGTTGTTCTTGGGCGCTATCAAGTCGGTTCCAACTCATAGCAACCTGAACGAAACACTGCCCAGTCCTGAGCCATCCTTACAATCGTTGTTATGCTTGAGCTCATTGTTGTAGCCACTGTGTCAATCCACCTCGTTGAGGGTCTTCCTCTTTTCCGCTGACCCTGTACTCTGACAAACATGATGTTCTTCTCCAGGGACCGATCCCTCCTGACAACATGTCCAAAGTATGTAAGATGCAGTCTCAACATCCTTGCCTCTAAGGAGCATTCTGGTTGTACTTCTTCCAAGGCAGATTTGTTCGTTGTTTTGGCAGTCCATGGTATATTCAATATTCTTCACCAACACCACAATTCAAAGGCATCAATTCTTCTTCAGTTTTCCTTATTCATTGTGCAGCTTTCACATGCATATGATGCCATTGAAAATACTATAGCTTGGGTCAGGCACACCTTAGTCTTCAAGGTGACATCTTTGGTCTTCAACACTTTGAAGAGGTCCTTTGCAGAAGATTTACCCAATGCAATGCGTCTTTTGATTTCTTGACTGCTGCTTACATGGCTGTTGATTGTGGATCCAAGTAAAATGAAATCCTCCACAACTTCAATCTTTTCTCCATTTACCATGATGTTGCTCATTGGTCCAATTGTGAGGATTTTTGTTTTCTTTATGTGGAGGTACAAATCATACTGAAGGCTGTGCTCTTTGATCTTCATCAGTAAGTGCTTCAAGTCCTCTTCCCTTTCAGCAAGCAAGGTTGTGTCATCTGCATAACGCAGGTTAATAAGTCTTCCTCCAATCCTGATGCCCCGTTCTTCTTCACATAGTCCAGCATCTCGTATTATTTGCTCAGCATACAGATTAAATAGGTATGGTGAAAGAATAGAACCCTGGCACACACCTTTCCTGACTTTAAACCAATCAGTATCCCCTTGTTCTGTCCGAATAACTGCCTCTTGATCTATGTAAAGGTTCCTCATGAGCACAATTAACTGTTCTGGAATTCCCATTCTTCACAGTGTTATCCATAATTTGTTATGATCCACACAGTCGAATGCCTTTGCATAGTCAATAAAACACAGGTAAACATCATTCTGGTATTCTCTGCTTTCAGCCAGGATCCATCTGACATCAGCAATGATGTCCCTGGTTCCACGTCCTCTTCTGAAACCGGCCTGAATTTCTGGCAGTTTCCTGTTGATATACTGCTGCAGCTGTTTTTGAATGATCTTCAGCAAAATTTTGCTTGCGTGTGATATTAGTGATATTGTTCTATAATTTCCACATTCAGTTGGATCACCTTTCTTGGGAATAGGCATAAATATGGATCTCTTCCAGTCAGTTGGCCAGGAAGCTGTCTTCCATATTTCTTGGCATAGACGAGTGAGCACCTCCAGCGCTACATCTGTTTGTTGAAACATCTCACTTGATATTCCATCAATTCCCGGAGCCTTGTTTTTTGCCAGTGCCTTCAGAGCAGCTTGGACTTCTTCCTTCAGTACCATTGGTTCCTGATCATATGCTACCTCTTGAAATGGTTGAACATCGACTAATTCTTTTTGGTATAGTGACTCTATGTATTCCTTCTAACTTCTTTCGATGCTTCCTGCATCATTTAATATTTTTCCCATAGAATCCTTCACTATTGCAACTCGAGGCTTGAATTTTTTCTTCAGTTCTTTCAGCTTGAGATATGCTGAGCATGTTCTTCCCTTTTGGTTTTCCATCTCCAGCTCTTTGCACATGTCATTATAGTACTTTTCTTTGTCTTCTCCAGCTGCCCTTTGAAATCTTCTGTTCAGTTCTTTTACTTCATCAATTCTTCCTTTTGCTTTAGCTGCTTGACATTCGAGAGCAAGTTCCAGAGTCTCCTCTGACATCCATCTTGGTCTTTTCTTTCTTTCCTGTCTTTTCAGTGACCTCTTGCTTTCTTCATGGATGATGTCCTTGATGTCATTCTACAACTCATCTGGTCTTTGGTCACTAGTGTTCAATGTGTCAAATCTATTCTTGAGATGGTCTCTAAATTCAGGTGGGATGTACTCGAGGTCATATTTTGGCTCTGGTGGACTTGATCTGATTTTCTTCAGTTTCAGCTTGAACTTGCATATGAGCAATTGATGGTCTGTTCCACAGTTGGCCCTGGCCTTGTTCTGACTGATGATATTGAGCTTTTCCATCATCTTTATCCACATATGTAGTCAATTTGATTTCTGTGTGTTCCATCTGGCAAGGTCCATGTGTATAGTCGCCGTTTATGTTGGTGAAAGAAAGTATTTGCAATAAAGAAGTCGTTGGTCTTGCAAAATTCTATCATTTGATCTCCGGCATTGTTTCTATCACCAAGGCCATATTTTCCAGCTACTGATCCTTCTTCTTTGTTTCCAACTTTTGCATTCCAATTGCCCGTAATTATCAATGCATCTTGATTGCATGTTCGATCCATTTCAGACTGCAGCAGCTGAAAAAAATCTTCTGTTTCTTCATATTTGGCCCTAGTGATTGGTGCATAAATGTGAATAATAGTTGTATTAACTGGTCTTCCTTGTAGGCATATGGATATTATCCTATCACTGACAGCGTTGTACTTCAGGATAGATCTTGAAACTTTCTTTTTGATGATGAATGCAACACCATTCCTCTTCGAGTTGTAATTCCCAGTATAGTAGACTATGGAATTGTTCAATTCAAAATGGCCAATACCAGTCCATTTCAGTTCACTAATGCCTAGGATATCAATGTTTATGTGTTCCATTTTGTACTGTGGGGGCTCGCGTGTTGCTGTGATTCTGGAAGCTATGCCACTGGTATTCAGGTACCGGCAGGGTCACCCATGGAGGACAGGTTTCAGCTGAGCTTCCAGTCTAAGACAGGCTAGGAAGAAGGACCAAGCAGTCTACTTCTGAAAAGCATTAGCCAGTGAAAACCTTGTGAATAGCAGCAGGACATTGTCTGATATAGTGCTAGAAGATGAGCCCCCCAGGTTGGAAGGCACTCAAAAGATGAGTGGGGAAGAGCTGCCTCCTCAAAGTAGAGTCGACCTTAATGACGTGAATGGAGTAAAGCTTTCGGGACCTTCATTTGCTGATGTGGAGTGACTCAAAATGAGAAGAAACAGCTGCAAACATCCATTAATAATTGGAACCTGGGATGTACAAAGTATGAGTCAAGGAAAATTGGAAATCATCAAAAATGAGCCATGGATATGAATAGACAATTCACAGAAAAGCAAGTCCAGGTGGCCAACACATATGAAAAGAAGCTCAAATTCATGTATAGTCAGGGAGATAGTAAATAAAGATACAATAAGACGTCAATTTACACCCACCAGACGGGAAAGTGAAAACCATTGATAATCCCCATTACTAAAGGGAATGTGAGGACTTTAACACATTTCTGATTAAAAATATGTATTAATGCAGTCTTTTTTTGGAAAGCAATATGGCATATCTGCTGTAATTAAAAATATATATGTCTTTGACCCAGAGATCCTATTCCCAGGAATCTATCCCTTAAAAATAAAATATCCCTATAAAATCTGAGAACATATTTACATATGGCAAACACTAACAAATAACAAAAAAAACTAAAAGTGAACAGTATCTATGTGAGAATGGTTATAGGAATTGTATACCTAAAAAAAAAAAAAAAATTGACTATCTCATTATCTGACATTTTGCATTTACGACAACAGTAAAAAATCTACTATCCAACTATTCTGTACATTAAGAACGTACTTTTGGCATTAATGAACACTGAGCTGCAAGATGAGAGTAATGCTGGCTGTGATGGTTAAATTTGGCTAGACCATGATTGTCAGTGGTTTGGTCGTTATGTAATGATGTAATTTGGCAGTTATACAGTGATGTAATTTGGCAGTTATGTAATGATGTAGACATCCTGTATTTTGTGATCTGATGTGTTCACCATCCATTTTACTTAATGGCTTGGTCTTTGGGACTTAATCATATCGACAAGTGAGTGGCTGTAGTATAGCCGCACCATTGGCTTATATATGGCCATTAAAAAACATTTTTTTTTTTTTTTTTGGAATTGTTGCTGTTAGCCGCTGTCAAGTTGGCCCCAAATTTTGTGTGCCCATGCACAAAAGAATGAAACACTACCTGGTCCTGCACCATCTCCATGATCTCCTGCAGATCTGACCTTTGTGATCCATAGGGTTTTCATTGGCTAATTTTCAGAAGCAGATCACTAGGCCTTTCTTCCTAGTTCCTCTTAGCCTGGAAGCTCTGCTGAAATATGTTCAGCACCACAGCAACACAAAAGTTGGAATTCAACCAGGTGAATTAAGAGGGATTCAATTTAGGTGTTGGAGAAAAAAATCAAGATATCACGGAAAGTGTATATATATATTCTGTATCTTTTGCGTGTGTATGTGTGTATAGTAAAGCAATGACAAACACCCTACATACGTATCTGTATAGATGTATCTAGATGTTTATAGATGATTTTATGAACATGGCAAAAAAATAATGGGAGGATAGGTGCTAAGTTGTATCTATACAAGGGAAAGGAAGAAATCAATGCTTTTGTCAGCAGATTTCAGCGCACCTGACAAATAGCTGGTACATGGAGGTATTCTCCTTGTTTTCCAAATGGAGGAATGTAGGCTCAGAGGGATTATTTCCTGAGCCAGGGCCCCACAGCAAGACAATTACAGAACCATAAATACCACCCAAGCCTCCTGACTTTCCCATGGCTTGTCAGAACCATTCCCAGACAAATATAGCTAAGTCATTGGCGTAAAATCGATGAGCACAAATGCATAAATGACAAAGGCTTGGCTTCACCGACTTGGAGTTTGGAACTGACCCTGTGACTAAAGAAACTTGTCCAACATCACTTCACTGGGTAGAATGTAGGGGGCTGCCCCTCCGCGTTTCAGAAAGAAACAGAACAAATGCGAGTGGCTGGAGTCACATGAATCAACCCCGTGGTCTCGCTCCCAGTTGTCTCAAACCCAATTGTGGCAAACAGTGCCTTTGGAGGGATTAGCAGGGAGTAGGTTTTAGGAGTAGGTGAACAGATGCAACAGATTAGAGAGGAAATCTGTTCCTGCATGGCTCTGGGCAAGCTGACAAGGTTTATGGCAGAACAGGGAGGGGAGAGGATGATTGGGGAAAGACGGGTAGAGAAATGTCTTTTTCTTTTCTCATTTCGCAGGGTTTTCTGAACAAGAATCATGTCTTGATAAACTGTAGCTGACTTACAAATGAAGGGAGGGAAGACTGAGGTGGGAAAGATGGAATTTCTGGAAGCCAAGAGGAATTCAATGGCAGGCCAACTCAGCATTTTCAATTCCTCATTCAGTCGACTTGTCTCTGAGGGCCCAGGGATCTAACGCCTAAAGAAAGTAAACAGCTGCATTTTTCTGTTTTATTACCAAGTTTGCAACTTGTGATATCTGACAGGAAATCGCGGCATTGATTCTGGTATCTGAAAGTCTATCTGGGGCTGGTGACTTTCACCTGGAGGAAGCTGTGGCAGAATTCAGCTTATTTAAGGTGTTGTGAAAGAGACTGACAGCAACCTTGAATGCCTAGAATAGGCCAGAACAGCCAGGCAAAGCTGAGGACTGTGGAGGCCAGGCCTGGTTTATGCCTGCCAGCCTCGGAAGAGGTCAGCCAGTCTTGTCAGCCTACCTGTCTTAACCACGGCCGTTCGCCAGCACTCCACTTCATGAGTCCTCGTGGTGTGTGCAATAAATGAAACTCTTAAATAAACAGGAAGCAGCAGACACAGTCCAGAGGGCAAGATTGATTTTTATTTAGAAAGGCTGAAGAGGAAAAGTTTAAATCCGATTTAAATATTTACTCAAAGAGGAGATCGACAGACAGCTAAAACATTCTAACCTAGACTTAGGACAAGGAGAAGCTGAAAATCACTTTTCTGAAGTTAAACATAGGCAATAAAGAAACCCCCTGGGTGAAAGATAGAAAGGGGGCCTGAAAATCCCAAGGCCTTGAACTGGTTCATTCCAGTTTTATCCTCTGCTAAGAACTTGCCTTACTATCCCCAGGTATACTGAATCAGAGTCTACATTTTAACAAGACCCCTAGGTGATTCTTATAGACCCCCAGGTGATTCTTATGTATACATTCTTATAGAGCTTGTTGATGCACACATAAGAATCACCTGGGGATCTTGTTAAACTAACTGATTCAGTACTTCGGTGATGGAAATGCAAATTATCAGTAGGGGATCAAACTGGAATGAACTGATTTGAAGCAGAGAAAATTCAGAAGATTCCTGGATTCAATTTACAGTTTGAGATCAGGTAGCCCGACTCCTCGTTCCACAGATCCTAAGACTTGCTATGAGACCGGACAAATTACTTAAGTGCTCTAAGGTTTAGTGTTTTTATTTGTAAAATGAAGTGGGGAAAGTACCCATTTCATAGAATGCTTACAAGACTAGAGTAAATAATGAATATAAAGAGCTGGCACATAAAAAGTGTTTATAAAAGTGAGGTGAGCTATTATGACTTAACTCTGCACTTTGTTGTTGTTAGCTGTCATCAGGCCAGCCCCCAGTTCATGGCGAATCCATGCAAAATGGGATCGGACGGTTGTGATCCTTAGGGGTTTCATTGGCTGATTTTCGGTAGATTGCCAGGCTTTTTTTCCTAGTCCATCTTAGTCTGGAAGCTCCACTGAAACCTGTTGAGCATCATAGCAACATGCAAGCTTCCACTGACAGATGGTTGCTGGCTGGGCTCGAGGTGTATTGGCTGGGAATCAAACCTGGGTCTCCTGCATGGAAGATGAGAATTCTACCACTGAACCACCACTGCCGCCATAACTCTACACTAGGCCTGTTAAAATTACAGATTCTTGGACCCAACAAGGAAGACCCTCAACAAGGTGGACTGACGCAGTGGCTGCAACAATGGGCTCAAGCATAAAAACGATTGTGAGGAAGGCACAGGACCAGGCGGTGTTTCGTTCTGTTGCACATAGGATCACTATCAGTCAGAACCGACTCGAAGAAACCTGACAACGACAACAACCCTCATATATTATGACTCAGTGGGTCTGAGGTAGGGCCCAGGAATCTTTTATCTTTAATGCATCCTCCAGGATTTTCTGTTTGGAAACCACACACAGAGGTGACCCCAACCCCTATCATGGACGCAAACAGGATTCTCAACCCAGATGTCCTCATTCAGATTTGGTTCCATGGCTTCAAAGACCAATGGATGCCTAATAGACATATCAAATGCAGCACTCCCTCCTGCCACCACTCCTGCCCCAGCCCCACCTTCGCCATCTCCCATATGCCATCTTCATTCATCAAAAGCTAGTGATATCTCCCTTTCCTTTACCCTTTGCATCCATCATCAAGTCCTGTCAGCAATACCTGTTGCTGTTAGTTGCCATAGAGTCAATTCCAACTCACGGCAACCCAATGTGTGCAGAGTACAATGGCTCTATCCGGTTTTCACGGCTGTGAACTTTTGGAAGCAAATCACCACGCCTGTCTTCTGAAGTGCCCCTGAGTGGCTTTGAACCTCCAGCCTTTTGGCTAATGGTTATGTGCTTAACCGTTTGTGCCTCCCAGGATCTCCAGCAACATGTAGACCCAACCTTTGCTCCTGACCTGTGCCCTTACTATCCAGCTCTCTCCCCAGGATGATGGCAACAGCCACCTGGTTGATCTCCCAGCTTCCAGTCCTTTTCTACTATTGTCCATACTCCATGTGCTGCCAAAGAGAACTTTATAAGGAAAATACCAGGCCCTAGTTTGTCCCTAAGGAGTCCTGGCAGTGCAGCAGTTAAAGCACTCAGCTGCAAACCAAAAGGTCGGCAGTTCGAACCCACAAGCTACGCTGTGAGAGAAAGGTATGCCGATCTGCTTCCAGAGATTTATAGCCTACGAAACTCCATGGGGCAGTTCTACTCTGTCCTACAGGGTCACAGTCAGAATTGACTTTATGGCAACGGGAATGGGATGGGAGTGTGTCCCTAAGGTGCCCTGGTGGTACAGTGGTTAACCACTTGGCTGCTAACCAACAGGTCAGGGGTTGGAACCCACCAGCCACTCCAGGGGAGAAAGATGTGGCAGTCTGCTTCCATAAAGATTACAGCCTTGGAAACCCTATAAGGCAGATCTACCCTCTTCTATAAAGTCGCTATGAGTCAGAATGGACTCAACAGCAATAAGGTTGTTGTTGTTTATTTTTATTTTTTTGGTTTAGTGTGTCCTGCTTAAAAAGTAGGAGAGTTTTAGAAGAATCAGACCCTAATTCCTTTCCACACCCTTGGAGCGCCTCAAACGGTTTTGTTCCCTGGCCTCACCCCTGAGTTACCTTGTACTAGGCTTTACCCATAGGGCCTCCTTTCTCTCTCTTGCATATGCTAAACTGATGCCTGACTCAGGGCCTTTGCACCAGCCCTTCCCTCTGCCTGGAAAACTTGTCCTCACCCACGTCTCCCTCCAGCCTTCCTGTTACGGCTGCCTTCTTCTGATCCATCTCTCTGTTCAAACGTGCTGACTTCCACAGCCGTAGCAACTAGCTCTGTGATCTTGGATTACTCCACATCCCTGGAATGCAGCTTCCTTATTGGTAAAATAGGGATAATAATAAGGCCACTCTGAGGATTATAAGGATTAAAATGTAAATTGCTTAAAATAGTCCTTGGCACTTAGTAAGCGCTCAATAAATGTAATGCATTAGCGTGAGTTATCACCGCCTTTGTCTTGTGGAATTATAATAATTTACTTGTGTGTCTATCTCCCTCAATAGGCTATGAGATTGTTTAAAAAAAAAAAAAAAAAGGAAAAATTGCCACTGAGTTGATTCCAACTCATAGCGACCTTATAGAACAGAATAGAGCTGTCCCATAGGATTTCCAAGGAGCAGCTTGATGGATTCGAACTGCTGAATTTTTGGTTAACAGCTAAGCACTTACCCACTGCGCCATCAGGGCTCCTATGAGATTATTAGGGGGTCTTATTCATCTTTTGGAGCGCTGGTGGCACAGTGGTTAAGGGCTCAGCTGCTAACTAAAAGGTTGGCAGTTAGAACCCAGGAGCTACTCAGTGGAAAAAAGACGAAGCAGTCTGCTCTGTAATGATTTCCAGCCTTGGAAGCCCTATGGGGCAATTCTGCCCTGTCCTATTAGGTTGCTATGAGTCAGAATCAACTTTATGACAATGGGTTTGGTCTTTGGTTTTGTTCATCTTTAAATCCCAGCTAAATGGCAGGTGCCTGGGCTAGAGAAGCCACCCAATAACTAACTGGTGGGTGAGAAAACGAGTAAGTGAATAAATCAGAGACACCCCCTGCCCCCAGCATTCTGACTCGCATGAGAAGGCGAAGGTGTTCCTTCTCCTTTTCGTTATAACATTAGCAGCTCAGGGACCTCACTGGGCATTTGCAGACAGGGTTTTCACAGGAGACACAACAGGGATCCAGAGTGTCTCCTACTCTCACCTTAGAGGCAAGACCAGTAAATGCCCTGCCTTGGCCAAGGTCAGCCCCGACATAGCCTGAGGCTCCAGAGTTGCTACTCACCACTGAGGCAATGTCCCCTGTCCAAGGAGGAAGGAAAGCCTCTCACAGTGGAAGTCCTTTAATCCCATCGATGCCTCAGTACCACGATTGAATGCCCCCCTGTGCTCCAGGGGCTGGGCCCAACTCAGCTCCCACAGCCCCAGCTCTGCCCTCTCTTGGGAAACCTCTCCTTCCTCCCTGGCATCTTGGCTATTTATATATGTCGAGCTGCCTCATTTTCCCAAGGGGGTCATTTGGTGAAGATAAAAATGGCTCGGAGAAACCACAGACCAAAATATGTTTCTGACGAGAACTGTCCTCCCCTCAATGGCCACTTGGTTGGTGGAGTGCATTCTCTCCCATCAGTTGTGACATTACCAGGTCACTCAGGTCACAAAGCACCCAGCCCCTCTGAGTCTCTCTTTCTCTGGGCCCTGGATTCTTTTTTTTTTTTTCCATTGAAAATTTTTATTCAACAAACGTTAAACACCTAGTACGTGGCAGGCACTGAGGCTAGAGATAAGTCATGACTGCTGCCTTAAATGTAAAACACTGAAAAGCGCTTGGGTTCTGGATTCTTGGTGCTTTAAGGTCATTCCTATGTTCTCTAGGCCAGGTCATGAATTAAAAATCATATTTGCACAATCTATCACGGAGATCCGAGTCCCTGGGTGGTGCGCATGGTTAATGCGATCTTCTAAAAAGGTTGGAAGTACGAGTTCTCAAAGCAGCCTCGGAAAAGAGTCCTGGCGACCTCCTTCTGAAAAGTCACAGCCATTGAAAACCCCATGACACACATGGAGTCTCCATGAAACAGTGTCAACTCGACAGCAACTGGTTTTTTTTTTTAATCAAGTCAATAGGGCAATGCACATTATAGGCTAATAATTACAGCTGACCTTATTGAGTGCTTGCTCTATGTCAGCCGCTATTGAATTCATTTAATGTTCGTAGTGGAGGAGCCCTGGTAGTATAGTAGTGAAAGCACTCGGCTACTAACTCAAAGGTCAGCGATTCGAACCCACCAGCCGCTCCCTGGGAGAAAGGTGTGGCAGCCTGCTTCTATAAAGATTACAGCCTCGGAAACTCTATGGGGCAGTTCTACTCTGTCCTATAGGGTCACTGTGAGTCAGAATTGACTCGACAGCATTAGGTGGTAACATTCATAACAACCCTAGGGATAAGGACTAAATTAATCCTAATTTAATGACGTAGAAACAGAGGCAGAGAGAGGTTGAATAACTGGTCCATTGTTACATAGGGAATTAGTGACAGCCAGGATCTGATGCCAGGTGGTCTGGCTCCAGAGCCCAGGCTCTCAGCCGGTGCTGCCAGAAAACTGGAAGAGCGAGTTTTGCAAGAGGAGTGACCATGATGTCACTGAGGACCCAAAAAACGATTCCTCTCTGTGTGCTTACTTATGTTTGCTTGTTGTATTTCTAAAAATAGCTAATATTGATTTTCTTAGCAATAACGCACAAGAAACATTTGCTGAAAAGTAGAAATGGAACTTGGAGTCAGTAAGGAATCATTTTCAATCCTGGCTCTGGCTTCACTAGCTGTGTGACCTTGAGCTAGTTATTCAGCCTCTCTGGGCCATGATTTCTCCACCTATAAAGTGATGATAGGCTCCCTGGGTAGCACTAACATAAAGGTTGGTGGTTTGAACCTGCCCAGTGGCACTGCAGAAGAAAGGCCTGGAGATCTACTTCCATAAATGCTATGGACAAAAAAACCCTACGTAGCAGTTCTCGTCTGTAACAAATGGTGTCACCATGAGTTGGAATCAACTCAATAGCAATGGGTTTGATTTTTTTTTTCAAGTGCTGATGTTGACAGGTTGCCTGGCACATGGTAAGCGTTCAACAATTTTGGTCCTGCCATCCACCCTCTGCGCAAGTAGGTTTATATGAAATGTCACAGTTCGCAGGGGAGATACAACATACCCTTTTTAGGTCACAACTAATTTAAGTCATTAAAAAATATGAAGCTAAAAGAGGCCTCCAGAGATGGAAGCATTTGGTTACTGACTCCAAGTACTGACTAAACTATTACAAAGATGTAATAATAAATATTAATTTTTGGCAGAGCAACAATGACTTATTTCCTGAGAAGACGTGGTGCGCTGGAGTGAATGCTGGACTTTGAATCAAAACATAGGATTTGGACTCCTGGCTGAATAGAAAACGACTGTTATCACCTGCCCTGCCCAGCTGATCTGATTATTCTGAGACAAAAGAAGTATGGGGTCAGCGAAAAGTTGGTAAATGGTAAACCAAACCACCAAACCCACTGCCACAGGGTCGATTCTGACTCATAGTGACCCTATAGAACCTTGTAGAAACCCATAAGGTTTCCAAGACTATAAATCTTTATGGAAGCAGACTGCCACATCTTCCTCTCATGGAGCAGCTGGTGGGTTTGAACTGCTGACCTTTCAGTTAGCAGCCAAGCACTTTAACCACTGCACCACCAGGGCTCTTTGGTAAGTGGTTAAAAACCAAACCCGTTGCCGTCGAGTCAATTCCAACTCATAGCAACCTTATAGAAGAAGCTCAAAAATAGAAGGCATTGTTGGGAAAAGCTGTGTGGCATCATGAAGTCATGGGTTTCCTGGTATATAGGAGGCCCATCTGAATATTGCAGGTTAAAAGCTACATTTTGGTATGAGATGTGCTGGAATGTTCTGTGTTTGCTTCTCAGAGTGTGCCCTCCACCCTTTTCCTCACTGTTCGCTGCCCTGGAAGGCACTTCTCTTGGGATTGTACCAATGGAGACCCCTTGCCATCTGGATTTCAGCTCATATGGCCAGGGGGCTTGAGGAGGGGGGACGGGCACAGTGTTTCTTCCTCAGCTTCCTCCCTGCCAGCACCAGTTGCCATCTAGTCAACACCAATTCCTGGTGACCCCATGTGTGTCAGAGGAGAGCAGTGCTCCATAGGGTTTTCAATAGGTGATTTTCTGGCAGTGGATCACCAGGCCTTTCTTCCAAGGTGTCTTAGGTGGACTTAAACCTCCAGCTTTTCAGTTAGCAAAGGCTCCCACAGCTTCCTTTCTGAAAACTACCCCCCCCCAAAATGTTGTCGAATTACTTCCGACTCATGATGACCCCATGTGTTACAGAGTATAGCTGCTCCATAGAGTTTTCTTGGTTGTAATCTAAGCAGATCACCAGGTCTTTGTTCCACAGCATCACTGGGTGTGTTGGAACTGCCAACCTTTAGGTTAGCAGTTGAGCACAAAATGTTTGTGCCACCCAGGAACCTTAGCTCAAAAAACTCATTGGCCATTGAGTTGATTCCAACTTATAGTGACCCTATAGGACAGAGTAGAACCGTACCATAAAGCTTCCAAGGAGCAGCTGGTGGATTCAAACTACCAATCTTTTGGTTCACAGCCAAGCTTTTAACTACTGTGCCTTAGCTAGCAGGTTGTAATTTTGCAGGTCTCCAGTTCTCTACATAAGGCTATGCTCCTGTTAGGCAACCTCTTAGCCTCAACTCTAGCTATCACCAGATTCCACCAAGTAGGTTAACTGGGAGGAGATCCCAAGCAGCACTTTCAGGGGAGTGGGGAAGGGTGCCAGGAAAGGGAAGGTAGTCAATCCCGGGTGCACTGATAAGCAAGTTGCTGCCCACGAGGACTGGGCTCAGATGTCTGGAAAACAGTGGGGAACATACCTCAGAGTCTTCGCATTCGAGGGGTGAGGAGGCTGTGCATCTCTCCCCTTCAGGCCTGGGAGTGCTACCTGCTTTCCACTGATGCTACTTTCTGGCACTTCGCCTCCCCGGGGCTCACTCACCTGCCTACATCTCTGCGAATCATCCCTTCATCAGACTCTTCAGTTACGTCCTTGAGTGTGCCACTCTTCCTGCTCTGACTGACCGCTACAGGGAAAGACAAAAACCTCCCATTGATTCTACATGAATAACCAGATGCTCGTGTCCCACCCACATCCTCCCACCACTCACTCTTCCTGCTATTGGCCAAGGGCTTCTTCTTGCACCCATGGCTCTCTGCCTGGCTGAAGGCTTGTGCTTGCCCTCACATGGGGCAGGCCACAAGTGTGGGGAGTTAACACCCCTGAGAGCAGTCTTCAAACAATGACCAAAGGGAGCCAGTGGATAATACCTGGCCTCCTCAGCCCTGAGGTGGGACAACTCTGAGGAGTGTTCTCCACTAACTCCAGAGGTCTGGGCAGACTGCTGGCAGAAACTTGGTCATCAACGCACACTCTGTTGGCTGCCTTCTCTAGCCTGACCCACCTCCCTCTTCTCCTACCAGTCCTTCTTGCGATCATCTCCCAATTAACTTACTTGCTCTTGAATCTTTGTCTCAGGATCTGCTTCTGTGGGAATGAAACCTGTGGTACTAAAAAAAAAACCATATATTGACCTATTACCTAACAGAGTGTCTCATCTAGATAGGTCACTCACGAGACACCATGGACTAAACTATGTAAATTCCTTGGCAAGGTTTATAAGTCCCTTCATGATCAGACCTCTGCTAACTGTCCAGCTTCACCTTTCCCTAATCCTTTCTCCACCACCCTACACTGCTTGGCTTCTATACACCAGCCATGCTCAGTTATTTGCAGTTGTTGGAACATATTCTAATCGTCAAGGCTCTGGCCCTTTACCGTGATGTTTTCTCTGCCAGGAACATCATCCATCCACCATTCATTAGCCTACCTCCCACTTGTCTTTGAGGTCTCAGCCTTCCCTGACCAACTCCTACAAGCACACACCAAGACTGAGTACCATGTCCCTTGTACGAGTTCCCAGATCACTCTGTTCTGATGTCACCTGTCATCTCCGCTAGACATTGAGCTCCATGATGCAGTAGTTCTGTCCAATCTGTCTTCAAATTCCCAAGCCTGGCATCTTGCCTACCTGGTAGGTCTTGAATAAATGCCTTGATCAGTTAATGAAAACAAATTAATTATTGAACAAAACTTTTAACTTTGAAAATGGAATAAGGCAATTCCTCTAATACAAAATGAAACATATGGAGAATCACAAGGAAAGTCAAAAAAAAGGTCCAGACTGGCATAGTGGAGAGAAGGCAGCAGTCACATCCTTGAAGGACAGGTGAGCGTTGTTGAGTTTTGAAGGTCTTGAAGGATGGTGCTAGTTTGGCAATGGGAGTGGGGATGATGAGAAGTAGGGAGAAGAGCCGTCCAGAGGAAGGAAACCCTGAGTATAAATGCCTCTCTGAGACAGGACACTGGAGTCCTCCTGGGATAGGAAATGAGGAGTTATCCAGACTGGCAAGAATTCAGAGTAAATAGGAGAGCGTTGGGAGGCAGGGAGGAAGGTGTGGATGGGGGTGCTTCCTCTGACCACATAGTCCCAAGGCATCTGACTTTGCTTATTGTTTAATATAGTGACCTTCCCCCAGCACTGCCATCTTTCCTTCCTTCCCCAGCTTCCTCTGTTAGTGGGTGAGGCTTCCTGTTAAGTCGTTCTGAGAATTGTGGTTTTCTGAGCTTCAGAGACCAGGAATGGCTGCCAGCAAAATTACCATTAAAGATCCCCACTAAATTCCAAGTAACAATTCCTCCCTCTGCTAACCTGGGCACGCCAGATATGGCCAGCCAGCCGTTCAAGGGGCTGGAGATGGCCGATGTTCCCTCACTTCAGGGCCCCGCCCTTGACTTCTCACCCAGCGCTAGGAGAAGTAGCGTGGAATGCCATCGTTTGTCAACAAAGCCTAATTGTAACTATCAGGACGCTCGCTATTTAAAGGAATCCTGTTCTGAATCATTTCCAGGACAAAGCTTCTTAAGTGAAGTGACTCGCCATCCTCTTTTATCTTTTAATAATAATTTTAAAAATTATATATGGTAAATCCCCATTTTTCTAGAACCCGGAAATATGTATATGTATAAGTAACTAAATATTAAAAGAAAAACTATGTAAAGACAACCACCATTCACAGTTTTGACAATAAAATGCCACAAAACCCTAGGTTACCTTCTGAAAAGTGAATTACTGGTCAATAATCCCTTATCCACAATTCCAAAATCCTAAAAACTCTGAAATCCAATTTTTTTTTTTTCTGAGTGTGGCACCCAAATTCATATGGTAGCAAAAATTGACCTGAATGAATAAATTATTTGCAAGTCATTTATCTCACTTAGAGTAAATAGTCATATATTTTGCTGCAGAAATATAAATGTTTTGTATTACACAGGGTGCTACCCCAGACTCCACTGCAGCACATTGTATAATTCATAGTTGCTGCATTCTATTATCTTTCTAGAACACAAAATATTCTCAATTCCAGAATGCATCTGGTCCAAAGGGCTTCAGATAAGGATCAAGGTCTGAGCTTGTATAAATTATGTTAAACTTAATTGTAGCGCTAGGCATTTTGGGTTTTTTTTTTTTTTTTTTCTCTCTTCTCATCTTTATGACAGTTGGAGTGCTAGTTATTTCCTTTTTATTCACCTTCCCTCTCAAGCCCATCCCTTCCTGGTTCCACACTCTACTGTCTCCTGCTCTTCACCCAGAGAGGCTGACCTATGCAGATGGCCTCATTCCCTGAGGCCAGCAGAAGGCACTGGCAGGAGAGTGAAAGGCCAGAGAAGAGGGAGGTTAGGGTGTTTCTTCCCCACCTCTGCCTTCTGGCAGTCCCCCATATATTCAATATTCTTCTCCAACACACAATTTGAATGCATCAGTTCTTTGGTCTTTCTTTTTCATTGTCCAGCTTTCGCAAGCATAATGAGGCAATCGAAAAGACCAAGGCTTGGGTCAGACGCACCTTAGTCATCAAAGTGACATCTCTTTAACAATTTAAAGGTCTTTTGCAGCAGATTTGCCCAGTGCAATAGGTCATTTGATTTCTTGACTGATGCTTCTGTGGACATTGATTATTGATCCAAGCAGAATGGAATTGTTGACTTGAATTTTTTCTGCATTTATCATGATGTTGCTTTTCAGTCCACTATATCCGTCAACTCTTAGGGATAGTAACAGCTTCCCTCTATTGCAGGTCTCTGGGTGTCTTGACATCCTCATTTGTTCTCTGGACCCTTGAAAGCAGACCCTTTATAGAAGCTCTCCATTTGAACCATCTGGGGTAAACACTGTTTCATGCCGCCACACTGACTTATATGTTTGGTGTCGTGGATTGAATTATGTTCCCCCAAAAATGTATGTATAAACTTGGTTAGGCTGTGATTCCCAGTATTGTGTGGTTGTCCTCCATTTTGTGATGGTAATTTCATGTCGAGAGGATTAGGGTGGGATTGCAACACCTTTTATCTCTTTTTTTTTTTTTTTAAATATAATTTTTATTGTGCTTTAAGTGAAAGTTTACAAATCAAGTCAGTCTCTCACACAAAAGCTTATATACACCTTGGTACATACTCACAATTACTCTCCCCCTAATGAGACAAGCCGCTCCCTCCCTCCACTCTCTCTTTTCGTGTCCCTTTCACCAGCTTCTAACCCCATCTACCCTCTCATCTCCCCTCCAGGGAGGAGATGCCAACATAGTCTCAAATGTCCACCTGATCCAAGAAGCTCACTCCTCACAAGCATTGCTCACCAACCCATTGTCCAGTCCAATCCATGTCTGAAGAGTTGGCTTTGGGAATGGTTTCTGTCCTGGGCCAGCAGAAGGTCTGGGGGCCATGACCACCGGGGTCCTTCTAGTCTCAGTCAGACCATTAAGACTGGTCTTTTTATGAGAATTTAGTGTCTGTATCCCACTGCTCTCCTGCTCCCTCAGTGGTTCTCTGTTGTGTTCCCTGTCAGGGCAGTCATCAGTTGTAGCTGGGCACCATCTAGTTCTCCTGGTCTCAGGAAGATGTAGTCTCTGGTTCATATGAGCTTTTCTGTCTCTTGGGTTCATAATTACCTTGTGTTCTTGGTGTTCTTGATTCTCCTTTGATCCAGGTGGGTTGATACCAATTGATGCATCTTAGATGGCTGCTTGCTAGCATTTAAGACCCCAGACGCCACTCTTCAAAGTGGGACACAGAATGTTTTCTTAATAGATTTTATTATGCCAATTGACTTAGATGTCCCCTGAAACCATGGTCCCCAGACCCCTGCCCCTGCTACACTGGCCTTTGAAGCATTCAGTTTATTCAGGAAGCTTCTTTGCTTTTACTTAGTCCAGTTGTGCTGACCTCCCCTGTATTGTGTGTTGTCTTTCCCTTCACCTAAAGTAGTTCTTATGTACTATTTAATTAGTGGATACCGCTCTCCCACCCTACCTCCCTCCTGCTTCTCGTAACCACAAAAGAATGTTTTCTTCTCAGTTTAAACTATTTTTCAAGTTCTTATAACAGTGGTCTCGTACAATATTTGTCTTTTTGCAACTGACTAATTTCACTCAGCATAATGCCTTCCAGGTTCCTCCATGTTATGAAATGTTTCACAGATTCCTCACTGTTCTTTATCGATGAGAGGTATTCCACTGTGTGAATATACCATAATTTATTTATCCATTCATCTGTTGATGGGCTCCTTGGTTGCTTCCACCTTTTTGCTATTGTAAACAGTGCTGCAATAAACATGGGTGTGCATATATCTGTTCGTGTAAAGGCTCTTATTTCTCTAGGATATATTCCGAGGAGTGGGATTGCTGGATCGTATGGTAGTTCTATTTCTAGCTTTTTAAAGAAGTGCCAAATCGATTTCCAAAGTGGTTGTACCATCTGACATTCCCACCAGCAGTGTAGAAGTGTTCCAGTCTCTCCACAGCCTCTCCAACATTTATTATTTTGTGTTTTTTGGATTAATGCCAGCCTCGTTGGAGTGAGAGGAGATCTCATTGTAGTTTTGATCTGCATTTCTCTAATGGCAAATGATCATGAACATTTCCTCATATATCTGTTAGCTACCTGAATGTCTTCTTTAGTGAAGTGTTTATTCATATCTTTTGCCCATTTTTTAATTGGGTTATTTGTCTTTTTGTAGTCGAGTTTTTGCAGTATCATGTAGATTTTAGAGATCAGGCACTGATCGGAAATGTCATAGCTAAAAATTTTTTCCCAGTCTGTAGATAGTCTTTTTACTCTTGGTGAAGTCTTTGGATGAGCATAGGTGTTTGATTTTTAGGAGCTCCCAGTTATCTAGTTTTTCTTCTACATTCTTTATAATGTTTTGTATACTGTTTATGCCATGTATTAGGGCTCCTAACATTGTCCCTATTTTTTCTTCCATGATCTTTATTGTTTTAGATTTTATATTTAGGTCTTTGATCCATTTTGAGTTAGTTTTTGTGCATGGATTGAGGTATGGGCCTTGTTTCATTTTTTTGCAGATGGATATCCCATTATGCCAGCACCATTTGTTAAAAAGGCTGTCTTTTCCCCATTTAACTGTTTTGGGGCCTTTGTCAAATATCAACTGGTCCTATGTGGATGGATTTATGTCTGGACTCTCAATTCTGTTCCATTGGTCTATGTATCTGTTGTTGTACCAGTACCACACTGTTTTGACTACTGTCGCTGTATAATAGGTTCTAAAATCAGGTAAAGTAAGCCCTCCCACTTTGTTATTCTTTTCCAGTAATGCCTTATTTATCTGGGGCCTCTTTCCCTTCCATATGAAGTTGGTGATTTGTTTCTCCATCTTATTAAAAAATGTTGGAATTTGGATCAGGATTGCATTGTATCTGCAGATTGGTTTGGGTAGAATTGACACTTTCACAATGTTGAGTCTTCCTATCCATGAGCAAGGTATGCTTTTCTACTTAGGTAGGTCTCTTTTTTTTTTTTGCAGTAGTGTCTTGTAGTTTTCTTTGTATATGTCTTTTACATCTCTGATTAGATTCATTCCTAAGTATTTTATCTTCTTGGGGGCTGTTGTAAATGGTATTGATTTGGTGATTTCCTCTTCAATGTTCTTTTTGTTGGTGTAGAGGAATCCAACCAATTTTTGTATGTTTATCTTGTATCCTGATACTCTGCTGAACTCTTCTATTAGTTTCAGTTGTTTTCTTGAGGATTCCTTAGGGTTTTCTGTGTGTAAGATCATGTCATCTGCAAATAGAGATACTTTTACTTCTTCCTTCCCAACCTGGATGCTCCTTATTTCTTTTTCTAGCCTAATTGCTCTGGCTAGGACCTCCAACACAATGTTGAACCAGAGTGGTGATAAAGGGCATCCTTTATAAATGGGAATGTTTTCAGGCTTTCTCTATTTAGGGTGATGTTGGCTGTTGGCTTTGTATAAATGCCCTTTATTATGTTGAGGAATTTTCCTCCTATTCCTATTTTGCTGAGACTTTTTATCGTGAATGGGTGTTGAACTTTGTCAAATGCCTTTTCTGCATCAATTGATAAAATCATGTGATTCTCGTCTTTTGTTTTTATTTATGTGGTGGATTACATTAATTGTTTTTCTAATATTGAACCATCCCTACATACCTGGTATGAATCTCCACTTGGTCGTGGTGAATTATTTTTTTGATATGTTGTTGAATTCTATTGGCTAGCATTTTGTTGAGGATTTTTGCATCTACATCCATGAGGGATATAGGTCTATAATTTTCTTTTCTTGTGGTGTCTTTACTTGGTTTTGGTATCAGGGATATGGTGGCTTCATAGAATGAGTTTGGTAGTATTCTGTCCTTTTCTGTGCTCTGAAATACCTTTAGTAGTAGTGGTGTTAACTCTTCTCTGAAAGTTTGGTAGAACTCTGCGGTGAAGCTGTCCAGACCAGGGCTTTTTCTTTGTTGGGAGTTTTGTGATTACCTTTTCAATCTCTTCTTTGGTTATGGGTCTATTTAGTTGTTCTACCTCTCTTTGTGTTAGTTTAGGCAGGTAGTGTGTTTCTAGGAATTCATGCATTTCTTCTAGGTTTTCAAATTTGTTAGAGTACAATTTTTCATAGTAATCTGATATGATTCTTTTAATTTCAGTTGGGTCTGTTGTAATATCGCCCATCTCATTTCTTATTTGGGTTATTTGCTTCCTCTCCTGCTTTTCTTTTGTCAGTTTGGCCAGTGGTTTATCAATTCTGTTGATTTTTTCAAAAAAACAGCTTTTGGTCTTGTTAATTATTTCAATTGTTTTTCTGTTTTCTGTTTCATTTAGTTCAGCTCTAATTTTTATTAGTTGTTTTCTTCTGGTGCCTGTGGGTTTCTTTTGTTGTTCTCTTTCTATTTGTTCAAGTTGTAGGGATAATTCGTTGATTTTGGCCCTTTCTTCTTTTTGGATGTGTGCATTTATTGATATAAATTGGCCTCTGAGCACTGCTTTCGCTGTATCCCAAAGGTTCTGATAGGAAGTGTTTTCATTCTCATTGGATTCTATGAATTTCTTTATTCTACCCTTAATGTCTTCTATAATCCAGTCTTTTTTGAGCAGGGTATTGTTCACTTTCCAAGTGTTTGATTTCTTTTCCCTGCTTTTCCTGTTATTGATTTCCACTTTTGTGGCCTTATGGTCAGAGAAGATGCTTTGTAATATTTCATTGTTTTGGATTCTGCTAAGGCTTGCTTTATGACCTAATATGTGGTCTATTCTAGAGAATGTTCCATGTGCACTAGAAAAGAAAGTATACTTGGTTGCTGTTGGGTGGAGTGTTCTGTATATGTCTATGACATCAAGTTGGTTGATTGTGGCATTAAGATCTTCCATGTCTTTATTGATGTTCTTTCTGGATGTCCTGTCCTTCACCGAAAGTGGTGTGTTGAAGTTTCCTACTATTATTGTGGAGCTGTCTCACTTTTCAATGCTGATAGAGTTTGTTTTATGTATCTTGCAGCCCTGTCATTGGGTGCATAAATATTTAATATGGTTATATCTTCTTGGTGTATTGTCCCTTTAATCATTATATAGTGTCCTTCCTTATCCTTTCTGATGGATTTAACTTTAAAGTCTGTTTTGTCAAATTAATTTTGCCACTCCTGCTCTTTTTCGATTGTTGTTTGCTTGATATATTTTTTTCCATCCTTTGAGTTTTAGTTTGTGTCTCTATGTCTATGGTGTGTCTCTTGTAGGCAGCATATAGACGAATCTTGTTTTTTAATCCATTCTGCTACTCTTTGTCTCTTTATTGGTGCATTTAGACCGTTTACTTTCAGGGTATTTATGGATAGGTACGAATTTAATGGTATCATTTTGATGTCTTTTTTTGTGTGTTGTTGACAGTTTCTTTTTCCCACTTAATTTTATGTGCTGAGTAGATTACCTTTATATATTGTCCTTTCCTCATATTTGTTCTTGTTGATTTTGTTTCTGCTGAGTCTCTATTTTTTTTTTTTTTTTCTTGTTTTATACTTTCATGAGTAGGATAGTTTGTCCTTCTTCGTGGCTACCTTATTACTTACCCCTATTTTTCTAAATTTAAACCTAACTTTTATTTCTTTGTATCGCTGTATCTTTCTCTCCATATGGGAGGTGTATGATTACATTTCTTAGTCCCTCTTTATTATTTTAATGTTGTCTTGTTTTATATAATAACATCGCTGTTGCCCTGTTTTGAGCTTTTTTTTTCTTTTTTCTTTTAAGAATCTTGCTTTGTTTTTTTGGATTTCCCTATCTGGGTTGACCTCTGGTAGCTCTGCCCAGTGTTCTAGTCTTGGGTTGATACATGATATTATTTATTTTCTAACCGAAGAACTCCCTTCAGTATTTCCTATAGTTTTGGTTTGGTTTTTACAAATTCCCTAAACTTGTGTTTATCTGGAAATGTCTTAATTTCACCTTCATATTTAAGAAACAGTTTTGCTGGATATATGATTCTTGGCAGACAATTTTTTTCCTTCAGTTTTTTAAATGTGTCATCCCATTTGCCTTCTTGCCTGCATAGTTTCTGCTGAGTAGTCCGAGCTTATTCTTATTCACTCTCCCTTGTAGGTGACTATTCGTTTATCCCTCGATGCTCTTATAATTCTCTCTTTATCTTTGGTTTTGGCAAGTTTGATTATAATATGTCTTGGTGACTTTCTTTTAAGATCTACCTTATGTGGAATTCGATGAGCATCTTGGATAGATATCTTCTCATCTTTCACGATATCAGGGAAGTTTTCTGCCAACAAATCTTCAAAAATTTTCTCTGTATCTTCTGTTATCTATTCTGGTGCTCCAATCACTTATAGGTTATTTCTCTTGATAGAGTCCCACATGGTTCTTAAGGTTTCTTCATTTTTTTAAATTCTTTTATCTGACTTTTCTTCAAACATATTAGTGCCAAGTGATTTATCTTCAAGTTCAGAAATTCTAGCTTCTACTTGCTCAATTCTGCTCCTCTGGCTTTCTATTGAGTTGTCTACTTCTGTAATTTTATTGTTAATCTTCTGAATTTCTGATTGCTGTCTATGGATTTTTCCAGCTTATTAAACTTTTCATTATGTTCCGGAATAATCTTTTTAATTTCTTCTATTCCTTTATCTGTGTGTTCCTTGGCTTGTTCTGCATATTGCCTCATTTCCTTCCTGATGTCTTGAAGTGTTCTGTATATTTAACTTTTGTATTCTGGTCCTGGTAATTCCAGGAATGCACTTTCATCTAGAAGATCCTGGGATTCTTTGTTTTGAGAGCTTGTTGAGATGATCATGGCCTGTTTCTTTGTGTGACTTGATATTGACTGTTGTTTCTGAGCCTTCTATAAGTTATTGTATTAGTTTATGCTTGCTTACTGTGTTGTAGCTCCTTGCTTTGTTTTGTTTTGGTGTACCCCAATGGGTTGCTTGAATGAGCTAGCTTGATTATTTTCACCTTTGGAACTCTGACGTCCTGTCGCCAGATGGCTAGAGCTGTTATCAGGTACATCAGTCTAGGAGTCCACTCGGTTTTCTTGTATGAATTCAGCTCAGGTTTCCAGGTAGCTGATCATCAAGTGTGTGGTACAGGGTCTGTCCTACAGTCTTAGAGGGGCAGGGGTGATTGGCGTATATACTGGTATCTGACTGCAGCAGGGGGTCATGCTCTGAACAAGGCAGGGGGCTGAGAACTGACCCCCAAGTGTCTCTGAGGAAAGTGCATCCCTGTTCCCTAGAACGTGCAGGTGGGTGGGTTCTGCAGAGGGACCATGGGCTCCCAAAGTTTTTGGTTGTAAGGACTGGGAGGTACCAGTTATCTTTGGACCCCTGTCATGGGTGGCTGGGTGACCTGAGTGGAGCTACCAGTCCTCAGGTCCCTGATGTAGGTAGGAGAGGACCTTGTTTGATAGGCAAAGCAATGTCAAACATCAAACACCCACCTCTCCACCACACAGCTGAAATGGTTGGAGTCTGCCCACAAGCGCCTATTCTCCCAAAATAGGCCCACACAGGTCCATGCAGAAGGGAAATGTGCTCAAAGTGCATGGACCGTTTATGCCTGGACAGGAGCCACTTCTGTCCTGAGCTCCCCTGGTTAGTGGAGCTGGCAAATTATCTATTCCCCCAATTGCCTATTTTTTGCTTCCCTAAGGCCTGGAGGATGGCTGTAGGTGCTCAACAGTGCCTATCTCAGGCCCAGGGAATTCAGCTGCTGAAGCTGGCTTGGGGGTAGGGGACGTGCTGTTCTTCTCTGATTCCAGAGGTGTGAGTAGGCTGTGTGGCTAGCTGCTTCTCCCTGAGAAAACTGCAGTCGAACGCTAGTACCAGCCCACTGCCGCTGCGGCTCCAGGAATGGTGCCTGAGGGCTCCCCACGATTCAGGTCCGTTAATTCCTCTCGGCTTCTGAATGGTCTCTTCCTCCCCCTACCCCTCAGTTCATTTTCTAAGCTTGCCTTTGAAGCTCAGGCTCCCAGCTTGTCACAAATATACTCATTTCACTTGTTTTTTCAGGTCTTTGTTGTAAAGAGGGCTTGCCGGAAGCGTCTGTCTATTGTGCCATCTTGGCTCTGCCTCCAATCCTTTTCTTCTTACCTTTTATCTCTTAAGAGCTAAAAAAAAAAAAAAAAAGGGAAGCAAGCAGAGAGTTGGTGACCTCATACCACCAAGAAAGCAGCACCAGAAACAGAGTGCACCCTTTTGACACGGGGTCCCTGCACCTGAGAAGCTCCTTGACCAGGGGAAGATTGAGGACAAAGACCTTCCTCCAGAGCCAAAAGAGAGAGAAAGCCTTCCCCTGGAGCCAATGCCCTGAATTTGGACTTGTAACCTCCTAGATGGTGAGAAAATAAATTTCTCTTTGTTAAAGCCATCAACTTGTGGAATTTTCTGTTATAGCAGCACTAAATGACTAAGACAGTTGGCAAATCAGAGAGGCCCTGTGGTGTCCTGTAAAATGCATGGTCTTAAATCAAGAGGACTATGTTTGAGACTTGCTTGACTTTAGGCAAGTCACTTCACTTTTCTGGTCCTTGATTTTCTTACCTGTAAGAAAGGGGCTGATAATGCATATTTCTGTGTGTTCTGGGATGATAAACAATGTATATGAAAATGTCTAGGAAACTCTAAAGAAATGCAAGGAATTCTAGGAAACTATAATATTCAGTTATTATTCAATTATTCTGATAGCCCCCCAACTGTTGTAGATAAAGGGGCCTTTTCTTTGCTTACAGCAAATAACTCCTATGCCCTGTGCTGAGGCCAGAAGTGGCTACAGATGACTGGAAAATACAAAAGACCATGCCCTGCCTTCTGCTTTCCTTAGGTGCCCCCTCCCCTCCTTAACCTGTTAAACTCGTTGCCGTCAAGTCGATTCCAACTCATAACAACCCTAAAGGACAGAGTAGAACTGCCCCATAGAGTTTCCAAGGAGTACCTGGTGGATTCAAACTGCTAACCCTTTGGTTAACAGCCATAGCACTTAGCCACTACACCACCAGGGTTTCCCTCCCCTCCTTAGGTGCCCATTTTAGGACACTGCCATTCTTTGCCATTGTTGTTAGTTACCGTCAAGTCAATTCTGACTCATGATGACCCCAAGTGTGCAGAGTAGAAAGGCTGTGACCTTTCAAAAGTAGATTGCCAGGCATTCTTCTGAGGCACCTCTATGGGTTCAAACTGCTAACCTTTCAGCTAGTAGGAGAGCACCTAACCATTTGTGCCACCCAGGGAATCCCCATTTCTCTCTGTCCTTTATTCCTATCAACCATCTTCAGTGAACATCTCGGGCAAGCAGTTCTATGCTTTGCTCTTATACTGATCAAGCTACTTTTCCTTTTCTGTCTTCTGCCATTCAGTAATCACTGGGGCTTCATCTTTATGCTCTTGTAAATCTTCAGCTTTCTGTTCAGTTTTTTGGTTGCTTTATCTACTTTGAAATCACAAGCTTCGTTTGAACATAAAGTAATAAATTTCTCGTAAGAACCCTATCACTTCCTGAAATTCTCCTCTACTTATCACCTCCTCATCTCCACACTATCTCAGACAGAAACCTCCTGCAAAGGATTTTCACCCATAAGAACGTGTTGCTTTGAATTTTGAAAAAATGCAGATTGACTTTTTGTGGCCAAAATTCACCAAAAACATTGTTAACTCCTTACTTTGTTTCATCATAAACTAAAACCAAACCCATTACCGTCAAGTCGATTCCAACTCATAGCGACCCTGTGGGACAGGGTAGAACTGCCACATAGGGTTTCCCAGGAGCTTCTGGTAGATTCAAACTGCCAAAATTTTGGTTAGCAGCTGTAGCTCTTAACCACTACACCACCAGGGTTTCCTTGCTTTCATCATACCAAAAAAAAAAACAAAACAAACAAACGAACCCAGTGCCCTCGAGTCGATTCAGACTCATAGTGACCCTATAGGACAGAGTAGAACTGCCCCATAGAGTTTCCAAGGAGAGCCTGGCAGATTCAAACTGCAAACCCTTTGGTTAGCAGCCATAAAAAATTATGCCACCAGGATTTCCTGCTTTCATCATATGGGCCTAAAAATCTGATCTTTTCCTGGAGGTGGTCATTTCAACACCACATGGGTGTTCCCCACAGAAGGGAACAATCAACAGGATTAAGTTACTTTGAGTTCTTAATTGATTTTCCAGAACTTCCTCTTCCTATCACAAAGCATAGCCCTCTGAGCAATACATTTAATTTAGCCTAATCCTACAGGGAGCTTTCATGAACAAGATACATTCTGGAAATGAGCAACTGTTGCTTTTAGGCTCCCAATAACCCTTATTATTTATCTTAACCAAACCTAGTATTAAAACAGATTCTGTCTTCATGTTACAAACAGCTAGGGTTGTTCAAATTCCTTTGATCTGTGCAGTATTGTTGTACCAAATGTTTGTTAGATATAAAGAGGACATTTTACAGTAGTTGGAAATACTTGAAAATGCAAAGATTTGGCACAGGCTGATTATGGTAATTGTATTTAATTACTATGACTTGATATAATTTTCTTTATTTTTGATAATTTATATTGTTACATTTTAAAAAGCAGAGTTCATCTCTTTTAAGTAAGAGATAGCATGACACCTCTGTAGTGTGTGTGGTGACCTAAATGAGAAGCCTTACATATTACTAGGTCCTAGGGCAGGACTGGGGAGCCCTGGTGGTGCAGTGGTTAAGTGCTTAGCTGCTAACTGAAAGGTCGCCCATTTGAACCCACCAGTTGCTCTGAGGGAGAAAGATGTGGCAGTTTGCTTCCGTAAAGATTTACAGTCTTGGAAACTGTTTGGGGGCAGTCCTCCTCTGTCCTATAGGGTCGCTATGAGTTGAAATCATCTCAACAGCAATGAGTCTGGCTTGGTTTGATTTGGTTTAGGGCATGATTGAGGAGGCATTGGTGGTTCAGGGTTAGAGTTCTTGCTTTTCATGCAGGAGAAATGGGTTTGATTCCTAGCCAGGAACCTTACGCATAGCCACCACTGTTTGTCAGTGGAGGTTTGTGTGTTGCTATAATGCTGAACAGGTTTCAGCAAAGCTTTCAGACTAAGAAGAAAGGCCTGGCTATCTACTTCTGAAAATCAGTCTATGGATCACACCAGCCTGATCTGCAACTGATCACGGGGATGGTGCAGGACTGGGCAGTATTTTGTTCCCATTAGGCATGGGGTCCCCATGAGTCGGGGGCTGATTCAATGGCAGCTAACAAGGCAGGCCCACTCCTGACTTGTACCCTCCAGGACTTACAGTTGATGAATACACCCTATGTGTGAATTAAACAAAACTGAAATTCATTCAGAGGAGCATTCTCCGGGCAGGCCATATATCAGGGGTCAGCAAGCATTTTCTGTAAAGGACCGGAGAGAGAATACATTTGGCTTTCCAGGCCATATGGTCTCAGCTGCAACTTAGCTCTACCGCTGCGGCACAAAAGCAGCCACAGATAATAGGTAAACAGATGGACATGGCTCTGTTCCAATAAAACTTTATTTATAAAAACAGACGTTGGGCTAGATTTGGCTTACAGAGTGATTGCCCATTGTACTGTAATTATCTGTAAATTGTCCATCTTCTCCATAAACCCATGTACTTCTTCTAATGAAGATTCTCCACTATTAAACGTTTTCAATAAAGAAAGTCCAGCCATTGGGCAATCCATCATCATAATAATTGATTCAGACGAGACTCATCAATGGATACTAAAATAAGGGAGAGAATTGAATGAGAAACAGAATATTTACATAGTCTCCAAATATTTACCCACAACATGCTTATTAATTGCAAAGGGGAAAATAGTAACCTGGCAGAAACCATGTTAGTTCAGTGATCAGTCAATATACCTTGTTAATGAGATAGATCAATACCATGTGCCTCACTTTTATGGTATTACTCTCAAAGATGAATAACCTGAGTAATCATGAGAAAACATCAACCAAACCATACTGAGGGATGGTCTACATGATATTCGGCCTATATTCTTCATAAGTGTCAACGCCAGGCAAGGTAAAGACTGAGGAACTGAACCACATTAAAGAACGTTAACGAGATAGGACAATTAAATACAATTTGTGATCTGAAATTTTCTTCTTAAAAAGGAAGATTGAGAAGATTGGCAAAACCTGAAAAAGGTCTGTAGATTGGATAGTATTTTGCATCAAAGTTAGTTTCTAAGTTTTGATAACCGTAGAGCGGTTACGTCCTTTTTAGTACATAAACTCTGCCGTATTTACAAGTAAATGGACCTCATGGCTGTAACTGGAAACAAATAATTCTGGTTTGTCGGAGACTAAGGAGGTTCCCGAGATGCAGGACTTCTGATGTTGAGTCGGGAAAGTCCCAGGTGAACCAGGAGCGGTCAGTCACCCTAACAGCAGCTGACTCTCAGAAGGTTCGGGAATAAAACGTGTGTGTTTCTGTGTATGTAAAACAAGCATGGTAAAATGTTAACGTTTGGGATGTATAAATGAAAAAATCTTTGTACTATTCTTGCATCTTTTCTGTAAGTCTGAAATTACATAAAAATAAAACACTGAAAGGAAAAAAAAAAAAAAAAGGCCAACATGGTTGAAGAAATGCCCCCCAAAGCAAATTCAAACTTATATTTGTATCATGCCAATAAGTGCAGTGGTCCAGAGCAGGAGACCTCAGTGGCTGAGTCTCTGGTTTGTGGTGTGTTGCTCACATACATTTCCTGCCACAGTGCTGAAGGCTCCCCCTCATGACACTGGAAGATTGTTTAGAACGACTTTTTCTAGACCTACGAATGTGAGGCCAGTCAGAAAATGACTGAAAGTCAACTTTTACTTATCTACTTACTTAGTTTTCTTCACTAGTTCTGTGTCAGACACATTCCTCAGGTAAGCTTTTTCAGTCTTCACCAATAACCTTGTGGGAGATTGTTCATAACTTCATTTTATAGCTGAAGGGAAAAAAAGTCATAAAAACGTAAAATAACTTGAGCAAGGTAACACAGCTACAATGTGGTCAAAAGCTTGCCTCAAATAATGGAAGACAACACAATGCCTATCAACAGGGAGATGGCTAAGTAATATATGGCCCATTCCTACCATGGAACATCAAGTAGCTGTTTAAAAATCTGATATTTTACTGCATATACTGACAGGAAAGGTTATCAATGATACATTGTTGAGTCAAACTAACCAAGCTGCATTGAGTTTGTGTTGTATGAGTCCATTTGTGGGCATGTGTTTAATCTCAACAAGTGTGTGTGTATGTATATGTATCAAACTACATATACATATGTATACATATGCATACATATACATACAAATACATACATACATACATAGTTGTTGGAGCCCTGGTGGAGCAGTGGTTAAGAGCTACAGCTGCTAACCAAAAGGTCAGCCGTTCAAATCCACCAGCAGCTCCTTGGAAACCCTATAGGGCAGTTCTACTCTGCCCTATAGGGTCTCTATGAGTCGGAATCAACTTGACAGCAATGGGTTTTGTCTTTGGTTTTTATAGTTGTTAGGTGCTTTTGAGTTGATTTGATTCATAGCAACCCCATTTGACAGAGTAGAACTGCTCCACAGGGTTTTCTAGGCTGTAATCTTCACTGGAGCAGATCTCCAGGTCTTCCTCCTGAGGAATCACAGGAGAGTTCGAGCCCCCAGCCTTTGGGTTAACAGCCAAGCACTTAACCATTTCATCACCAAGGCCCTGCGTGCTCTCTCTGTCTATACATATATAATTCCATGTATATCTATGTATGTATGTTAATGACTGTTGTGTTAATAGAAAGGTCAAGGACAAATCAAACTTTAGAGTTGCATGAGAATCACCTGGTGAACTTGTTAAACTGTATATTATTACAGTGCTCTGCTCCCAAGCTACTTCTTTAGTAACTTTGAAGGGGATCCAGAAATCTGCATTTTTCAACAAGCACCTACAATCTGTAAGGAAGCAAATTTCTGGTGGTTTCATCCAGATAGTACAATTTTTTTTTTTTTTTACTTTTACCATTATAAAAAGGAGCCCTGGTAGTACAGTGGTTAAATGCTCAGCTGCTAACGGAAAGGTCAGTGGTTCAAACCCGCAAGCCACTCCACAGGAGGTAGATGTGGCAATTGGCTACCATGCACATTATAGCTTTGAAACCCTATGGGCCACTTCTACTGTGTCATATAGGGTCACTATGAGTCAGGATCGACTCGATGGCATTGGGTTTCTTTTTTTTTTTTTTTCTTTTGACGTTATAAAAATTCTGTATTGTGTGAATATTTTTCCACAAGCAAGTGGCACTTTCACACGATTAAAATTTGTGTTTTGATCTTCACCTTGACAGCAGTTCGGTTACCATAGCCCCCAAGAAGCCTGACAATTGCTGGGACTCAAGAAAAGCCCATTTCTGGCAGCCAGAGGCCCAGGCCCCAGTGGGAGAGGGCACTGTAAGGCCATCTGGGAAAAGTGCGTCCTTCCTGATATCGGGCTCTTTTCAAGGTTGTTGTTGTTGGCTGCCATCCACTTGGCTCCCATGCATGGTGATGCTGCACACAGCAAGATGGGGCCGTTGTGATCCACTGAATTTTCAAGGTAAAGCCCAGGAATCAGCAATATACTGAAAAATCGTCTGAGCTTCTGGGGATCATGGCCATGTAGCCCTGAAGAGATGGGTGCCAGGGAGACCAACCCTCACAGTGATCTCCCAGGGCATCCGCAGGAAGCAAGGACAAAAGAAATCCCCAGCCACTGACTGATTCCTAAAACAAACGGGCAGCTGGGCTTTTTCCTTTAGGGTTTGTGAGCTGCTTGCTTTTACTTTCCTCTTCCAGGACAACAGCCCCATGAGGGTCCTGGGCACCAGTGATGGGGTGTGGGAGACAGGGATGGATTTCCCAATAAACAAGATATGCACGGGCTTCCTCGTGCTTACTTACTAATCTGTAGTGCACAATTTCCCATGTTTTTCACACTTAAGATGTAGTGAAATCCTTGTGAAACTGTGCAGTACAGATTAGTAAGTAAACACAGTTAAGCCTGGTGTACCTGCTACTGGTTAATCTGTCCCTGGTGGGAGACCAGGGAGGCGCAAGGATAGATCTAGATGGTGTTTCTGGGTCCTGGGTGCACTCCAGCTTTGGGGTTGCTGTGTTTCTGTTTCCCCGGAATGGCGTGGGGAATGATACTGAAAGGTGGTAGTCATCCACACAGAAGGAAGAAAGAATTTAAAGCTTAAATGTTTGCAGCATCTCGTTATTTGTCATCATCTCTGCCACATACACTCTGATCCAAGTCGTTGTCCTCTCTCGCTGGTGATTGCGATAGCTTCTGTTGTTCCCCTTCAGTCTGTTCCCAACACTGCAGCCATGGGAATCTTGTTAAAATCAGTATCAGGTCATGTCACTCTTCTGCCTCCAATGGCATCCCATCTCACTATAGAATCCAAACTCTTTACAATTGCCACAAGATGCTGCCCAGCCTGGCTGCCCAACATCTCTCTGACCTTATCAACTGCTGGTCCCAGCTCGCTTTCTCTTCTGCAATTACCCTGGCCTATAGGCATTCCTCAAACTACCCAAGCACTTCATGCCTCAGGGCCTCTGTATTTGCGGTTCTTCCTACCCGGAATGCTTTTCCTTCAGATATCTGCATGACTTTCTTCTTCACCTCCTTCAGTTCTTTACCCAAACAACCTCTACCCCTAACCACCATGTCTAAAATTGCAACCTCTCACATTCTCCCTCTGTTTTACTTTTCTCTTCAACCCTTACTTGTTGTTAGGTGCCATCGAGTCGGTTCTGACTCATAGTGACCCTATATACAACAGAATGAAACATCGCCTGATCCTGAGCCATCCTCACAATCTTTATTATGCTTGAGCCCATTGTTGCAGCCACTGTGTCAATCCATCTCATGGCAGGTCTTCCTGTTTTTTGCTGTCTACCAAACATGATGTCTTTCTCCAGGGACTTGTCCCTCCTGAGAGTATGTCCAAAGTATGTGAGACAAAGTCTCACCATCCTTGTTTCTAGGGGCATTCTGGCTGTACTTCTTCCAAGATAGATTTGTCCATTCTTCTGGCAGTCCATATTCAATATTCTGTATTATATATTTAGCTGATTTGGTGATAGTCTTTGCCCTCATTAGACTGTGAACTCCATAAGTACAAGAATTTTATGTATTTTTATGGATGTCTGTTTTCTCAGCACCAAGGACATTGACTGGAATGCACTGCTGTTGTTAGTTGCCATTGAGTCTAACTCATGGCGACCTCATGAATGCAGAGTAGAACTGCCTTCTACAGAGTTTTCAAGACTGAGACCTTTTGGAAGCATTTCTCCGGGCCTTATTTCCAAGGAGCCTCTCGGTGTGCTTGAACCACTAACCTTTCAGTTAGTAGTCTAGCGCTTAATCTTTTGTGCCACCCAGGAACTCCTTGGAACATACTAAAAACCCATTGACATCGAGTGGATTCCAACTCACAGCGACCCTACAGGACAGAGTAGAACTTCCACACAGGGTTTACAAGTCTGTAACCTTTATGGAAGGAACCCTGGTGGTGCAGTGGTTAAGTGCTTGGCTGCTAACTGAAAGTTCAGCAGTTCGAACCCACCAGCCGCCCCACAGGAGAAAGGTGTGGCAGTCTGCTTTCGTAAAGATTACAGCCTTGGAAACCCTATGGGGCAGTTCTACTCTGTCCTATAGGGTCGCCGTGAGTTGGAATCGACTCCATAGCAACGGATTTAACCTTTACAGAAGCAGACTCCCACATCTTTCTCTTGTGGGGGAGCTGGTGGGTTTGACCCACTGACATTTCAGTTAGCTGGTGAGCACTTAACCACTGTACCACCAGAGCTCCTTTGGAACATACTAGGCCCATAAATATCTGTTGAGTGGTCAATAAAACAAAGGAAACCAGTCTACACAGGTTTTTATGCACTCCTGGTCACTGTACAGCATTTGGCACAGCGATGTGTGGCTCTGAAAGTGATTCATGGAAGAACTTGTCATCAATTAAACATGCACGTGACTAAACATCCTTGGGTGTTACAAAGAGTTAACACACTCCACTGTTAAATGAAAGGCTGGAGGTTCAAGTCCACCCCGAGAAGCCTATAAACAAAGGCCTGGCAATCTACTTCTGAAAAATCAGCTGTGAAAAACCCTGTGGAGCACAGTTCTACTCTGACACACCTGGGGTTGCCATGAGTTAGAACTGACGCGACAATTTTAAACAACCAACAAGGGCCCAGGCTGTTTTAAAGGCCTATGTGTTCTACTCACCCTTTCTCTTGAAGGTCCCATCCCACACCTTAGCAAAGGCATTTAAACACACTCACCTTCTACATTAAGTATAATTTTGGCTGAAAGAATTTTAATGGATCGTTATACTCTTGCTCTTGAAATCATTTGGCAATGAGTGACTCATTTTGCAATTGGCTCTGATTTTCAGCAGTTGTCATGCATGCTTGGAAATTCTCTTGAAAAAAAAATCTAACTTTAAAATTGATTTCAAATGTAATAAAATTAAAACTAATTAGTTTAAATTCTATGCTTTATGACATTTATTTAAACACTTATTAACGCAGATCTTGTAGTGTTTCTTGTGTATTTTAGAGGCAATAGTTGCTTTCCATCCAGACTCACACATGTTGACTCAGCCTCTGTTTCATGGCAGCCCCATGTACAATGAAACACTGCCCAGTCCTGTGCCATCTCCATGATCGGTTACAAATCAAACCATTGTGATACATAGGGTTTTCACTGGCTGATTTTTAGAAGCAGATCACCAGCTTTTTCCTTCTAGTCCATCTTAGCCTGAAAGCTCTGCTAAAACCTGTTCAGCATCACAGTAACTCTCAAGCCTCCACTGGCTGACAGGTGCTGGCTGTGCGTGAGGTGCATTGACCAGGAATCGAACCCGGGTCTCCCATGTGGAAGGCAAGAATTCTACAGGCCATCCATGTTTATGGCCCCTGAAATCTTCAAGGACCTGAGTCTTGAGCCTAGAGAACCCAATGGAAAAAATAGTCCTGCCAAGACTCAAACCAAAATACCAAAACCAGTTGCCGTCGAGTCAATTACGACTGATAGCAGCCCCACAGGACAGGGAAGGGCTGCCCTGGAGGTTTCCAAGGGCTGCCTGGTGTATTTGAACTGCTGCCCTTTTGGTTAGTGGCCTAACTCTTAACCACTGCACCACCAGGGCAAGACTAAGGGATTGCAAAAAGGGAATCTCCCTTTACCGCCTGTTAATGCAGGCTCTTAAGTAGAGGTTTACCTGTTGGTATGCTCTGTGAGCGAGTTTGGAGCCATGAAGTCATGACAGTGCTCACCATGGTGGTGTGGGATGTCCTTGTCCTTGTCTGCTTGTTGGCACAGGCCACCTGGTACCCATTCTTTATGTGTGGCAGATCTCTACTGGCCAGGCGGACCATCCCTCAGGGCCTTCCTCTCCCCACTGCCATCATCATCTCCTGGGCCTTAGTGGCAGAAATGTTTTCACTGACATTTTATGACACTTTTGCAGAATGTTGTTGACTCATGTGAGACAAGGCGGGGATTTTTCCTGCAGCAGTTGCCACATGGGAAAACAGATCAGTTAGTCACATCATGTGCCAAGCCCCGCTGTTGTCTGTGCAGAGCATTTTAATCATGTAACCTTCAAAGCTGTCCCTCATTTGCAATGGCATTCGCCTTGGTGATATTTTACCTCTTAAGCTGTCAGCTGCTGAGGTTTTCTCCTCGTTCTCTCCTTGGCAGAGATGCATTTATTTATCACAGAAGAGGCTGGCTCCAAAAGGATTCATGCAAACTCCCTTCTGTAGATGAAAAGAAAACATCTCCTTCCTAGCCTATACCATCTACTGGAAACCTTTCAAAAGCCAAAAGTCAGTTACTGGCCTAGTGGGCAGATGTCACCCAGAACTGAGATCATTTTATTTGTTTTTCTTCCTAAGTCAGCACGACTTTGAACCCACTCGGTAAACAAAAGAGACAGGAACACAAAACTCTTGACACTTCCTGCTTTCCTCCCAGTGTGCTGACATTTTAAAGCTCCATATGGTTCTCTAAACAAAGTTCCATGAAAATACAGATTTTTAAAAAACAACTGTTTTAGGTCTTGACAGCCCAAGAGAAGAGACGCTACCTGTGGACTGTAGAGGGCAGTTTACATGATGCTCTGATTATTTCTACCCCGTTGATAACAGCAGGCCCATTTGAAAGGTCTAAGGTTGAGGTGCAGTTGAAGACCTGTGATGAAATCATGCTTCTTCATTTAGCCACACAAATTAGCAATAATCTGCCATACCAGAGATACACTACTAAGCCACAGGTAGGAAATCACTTTAATAGCTACTTCCCCTTCAAAAATGGACAACTAGACAGAATTTAAAACATGTCACCTGGGCTTCTGCAGAGTTAGACATTTTTGGATTACCTCCCCAGCATGGATTCCCCCTCCCCACCCTGATTTTTCTTGAGCACCCCCCCAAAAAAAACAATTCATGGTGGTCCCATGTGTTACAAAGTAGAACTGCTCCATGGGGTTTTCTTGGCTATAATCCTTATGGGGAGATCATTTACTAACCTAAAGGTTGGGTGTTCAAACCCACCAGTTGCACTGCAGAAGCAGATTGCCAGGTCTTTCTTCTGCTGTGCTGCTGGGTGGGTTTGAACCCCCAACCTTTAGGTTAGTAACTAAATGCAAACCATTTGTACCACCCAGGGGATTTTCCTTGAGATTGTCTTTGAGAATACACCCCTATTCCATTCTCACCCATGGGATCTAGATGGGGTGACCCCGTCCCAGTTCCAGAGATGGACTCTAATTGGCTCAAGCCATCAACGTACTCCATTCCTCATGCCACATTGATTGGCCAGAGATGGGCTCCTGATTCAATTTTGGGCCAACGAGAGAGGTGACAATCATAGGACTTATATGGAATATACTAAAAGGAGATTGTTTCCTTGGATAGTGTGGGTGAGGATGGGAGATGTGGAACTGCCAGACAATTTGCCATCATGTAGAGAATGCCCAGAATTACCAGGGGCCTTTGTGTGGAGGCGAAGACACCATAGAAGACAAACTGGAGAGATGGTGAGAAGCCAGATCCTTGGGTGGCTTAGACTCACCTGGAGCTGGCTCTACCTACTTTTCAGTTATGTGAGCCAATAAAAAGTCTCTTTGTTGTTTAAGCCAGTTTTAATTAGGTTTTCCATCACTTGCAACCACAAGAGACCTAAATAATTCAAAGCTGCTAATGCTATTCCTCCATCACCCGTCTATCAGTTTATCATACTGTGGTGGCTTGCGTGTTTCTGCCATGCTGGACGCTATGCTTGCAGTATTTCACATACTACCAGAGTCACTCATGGTGGACAGGTTTCAGTGGAGTTTCCAGACTAGATACACCAGGACAAAAGGCCTGGTGATCTACTTCCGAAAATTAGCCAGTGGAAACTTTATGGATCACAACAGAATATTGTCCAACGTAGTGCTGGAAAATGAGCCCCTCATTTAGAATGTACTCAAAATACATAGTGGCAGCAACAACGGACTTGAGCATACCCATGATCATGAAGGTAGCACAGGGCCAGCAAGGTTTTGTTCTGTTGTATATAGCGTCGTCACGTACACCATGTAGAACCAACTCTACGGCAACTGACAATAACTGGAGTTTTCCTACCCATGCCTAGCCAGCATCTTAAGAAACTCTGAAACCTTGTGGTGAATGTGTCTTTGTTTCTTTGTTGTGATCTTTTACCTTTCCAGCATTTCTTCACTCTTCTTTTATGTGTGGTACCCATTGTCTTCCAGGGCACCACCCTCCCCCCCATTCTCAGTCCACACCTTCCTAGCTGACTCCACCCCCGGCTCCGGTGGTGGGCTTGTGACCAAGGCGTAACCAATCTGGGCATTCCATTCAATGATTATTTGATTGGACTGGGGTGACTACAGTTTCCCAAGATGACCAATGAAAATAAGATCCAGAACTTTTATTTTAACTCTTACTGAAAAGGCCATCTGCTGAGTTTGCTGAGGGAGGAGGATATAAACTTCTTTATGGACACTTTTGCTACTGCACAGGGAGAAGGAAACCCTGGCGGTGTAGTGGTTAAGTGCTACGGCTGCTAACCAAAAGGATGGCAGTTCAAATCTACCAGGTGCTCCTTGGAAACAATATGGGGCAGTTCTACTCTGTCCTGTAGGGTTGATATGAGTCAGAATCGACTCGATGGCAACAGGTTTGGTGGTTTGGGTTTACACAGGGAGACTATCCCTGAAAATGAAGCAACAGAGAGGAAAGAAAGACAAGAGATGATAAGGGAAGCACCAACTCCTAACGACATTGCCTGAGGCCTGGATCCTTGTCGAGGCAGTTTAACCTGGATTTTCTGACATTTGTGGTTTACAAACTTGACTAATACGGACCTGAAATATTTTTTACACTGATATAAATATTTATATTTATTATAATTTTTTCTGATGAGCAATGGTTCTGACAATGAACAGAGACATCAATGAATTGAAGGCCATATTACCTAAAACCCAAAAAATTCAAAAGCAACTTTAAATGCCAAAACCATTTCCATAAATGTTGTATATATACTTGGTGAAAACATTTTAAAAATTCAAACAATAGCAAAGACAATACCTGAAGAATGGAAGAAACTTGGGTTTGCGATGCCTAGCATTCGTATGGCTAAAGACCTTTGAGAAGCAATAGGAGCTGACACGTTCTGGTTCAGAGGGTCATGTGGGAGGTGGGGCTCTTTAGAAACAAGGTTGAAATAGCCTACTGCTAACACTGAACCCAGAATCACCTTCAAACGTAATGAAGGTAAACATACAGGTCAGAATTAAAGTCTGATGACCAGTTACAGTGGTCAGGCAATTTTTAACTGTGCTGTTGTTAATGGATTGGTTGATGACTAATGTCTTTACTGTGGGCTTTAATAGCTCGTAAGAGTATATGTCTTTTATTACATTTACTGTCTAGCTTTGAGAATACAAGAGTAAGCACAAGTGAGGATGCTTACAGTGGCAATGTGACAATATGAACTAATGGAATGAAAAAAAAAAACTACTCAAACTGGACTAACAGGAAAGTCACAGGCTTCAGGTATGGTTTGATCAGGGATCCAGCTCCATTTCTCTGTAGTTCTCTCAGCATTTTCTTCCTCTACACTTCAGCTTTGTCCTCAGCAAAATTCAAGAAGTTCAAGACCTCACATCCTCAGCACACTCTACAGAAGAAGGAAGAGGCTTTCTCTTCTATCATATTTTGGGTTTTATCATAATTACATCCACCTATGCCAGTTCTTCACTCTTAAATCAATCGCTGTGGCAAGGGAGGCATGGGATTTCACTGACTGGCTCAGTCTATTTATTATAATATTTTTGTTTTCTCTAATACATTTCTGTCTAATGCACAGAAAAACAAAAAGAAAACAAAATTCACTATTAATCCTACAAATTTGAGATTATCACCACTAACCGCTAAGTAAATGTCCTTTGAGTCTTTTTAATATGCAAAATAATAGACTTTTGCAATGTAATTTCCAAATTATGTGGGTTCACGATAGTTTACTAACTAATTCCTTCTTTTTAACAGCTGAGATCATTTTCCTGCACCACTTTTTATTTTTTTGCTATTATTTACTAGGTAGTGTTGATAAATCTTTGCACACATCCATAGCCATTTCCTTAGAATAAATTCACATGAACATATGCATAATAAATTCCTCAGTTTTTAATTATAAATAATATTTAAATGAACAGGCACAATGGTTCAGTGCTTAGCTACTAATCGAAAGGTTGGCAGTTTGAACCCAGCAGTGGCTCCTCGGGAGAAAAACCTGTCAGCTCCCATTAAGATTACAGCCTAGGAAACCCTATGGTGCAGTTCTATTCTGTCACATGGGGTCACTATGAGTTGAAAATTGACTTGATGGTACCTAGAAAAGATAACGACGTGATTCCTTTGTATAGAATAAATGCCTGGAAGCGAAATAGTTGGTAGAGGTTATGACTGTTGGAGCCTTTTGACCTACTTTGCCAAGTTGTCCTGAAACAAGGTTGTTTGAATGTTCGTCTCCGTTAGCCCCTCCACACCATCACATGCTATTACTATTACTTCAATTACTAGTTGGGATTAACATCGTCTTCATATGCCTGTTGACTTTTTCTTATCAATTTTTTTCTTGAATTGCCTCTTCATATACCAAGATTTGGTATTTTCTTTTTCTTCCAGGAGCAACTGGGTATATATATAAGGGAATTATTCAGTCACTTTAGTTATTTTCCCAATGGAATTGTCTGGCTGTGCAAAAACATCTCAGGCCCAAGTCAATGCTTTTTTGGTTGGAAATACCCATTGCTCATTGTTTTGAATGTTTGCTAACAGTTTTTTTTTTTGCCTCCTTAACTTGCTGTAAGCTAAGTACAATGACTTAAGAAGTACTGTCATGTAGCTATACATGTTAAGTACCTGACTCTGGAGTCAGACTCTCTGGGTTCAAATCCCAGTCCTACCATTTAGCAGTTGTATGAGTTCAGACAAATTGCTTAAAATCTCTGTGCTCCATTTTTCTCATAAAGCGGGAGGTAGTAGTACCTACTTCATAGGACTGTCATGATATCATTAAAATAAGATGAATAAAACACTTATAATAGGGCCTGGCACAGGTTAAGCCCTCAATACGCTTTAATTATTAGTCATGGATTTAAGTATTAGTCATGGAATATAATAATAGCTAAGCTGTATTGAATGCTTACTGTGACAAGCATGTTATAAACATCCTATTTGACCTTCGTCAACTCTCTGAATCAGGTTCTTTGATTATGTTCATTTTATAGAATGATTCAGAGGGCTTAAATACCTTAGTCCAAGTCTCCCTGTTAATATGTAGAACTGGGACTCGATCCCACCCATATTGTCTCTGGGAGAATATAGAGACTGGATTTTTTTTTTTTTTTTTTTTTTGCGAGGACCATATTTTTGGTCATATCTTCAGCAAAATTTGACTTGCTTGTGATATTAATGATATTGTTCTATAATTTCCACATTCAGTTGAATCACCTTTCTTGGGAATAGGCATAAATATGGATCTCTTGTAGTCAGTTTGGCCAGGTAGCTGTCTTCCAAATTTCTTGGCATAGACTACTGAGCACTTTCAGTGCTGCATCCATTTGTTGAAACATCTCAGTTGGTATTCCGTCAATTCCTGGCGTCTTGTTTTTTTGCCAATGCCTTCAGTGCAGCTAAGACTTCTTCCTTTAGTACCATTGGTTTCTGATCATATGCTACCTCCTAAAATGGTTGAATGTTGACCAATTTTTTTCATATAGTGACTATGTATTCCTTCCATCTTCTTTTGATGCTTCCTGCATTGTTTAATATTTTCTCTATAGAATCCTTCACTATTGCAACTCGAAGCTTGAATATTTTCTTCAGTTCTTTCAGCTTGAGAAATGCCAAGAACGTTCTTCCCTTTTGGTTTTCTATCTCCAGCTCTTTGCACGTCATTATAATACTTTATTTTGTCTTCTTGAGCCGCCCTTTGAAATCTTCTGTTCAGCTCTTTACCTCATTATTTCTTCTTTTTGCTTTAGTTACTTGCCGTTGGAAGGCACTCAAAAGACAACTGAGAAAGAGTTGCCTCCTCAAAGTAGAGATGACCTTAATGACATGGATGGAGTCAAGCTTTTGGGACCTCCATTTGCTAATGTGGCACAACTTAAAATGAGAAGAAACAGCTGCAAACATGTACTAATAATTGGAACCTGGAATGTACAAAGTATGAATCTAGGAAAACTGGAAATTGTCAAAAATGAAGTGGAGCACATAATCATCAATATCCTAGGCCTTAGTGAGCTGAAATGGTCTGGTATTGGCCATTTTGAATGGGACCATTGTATAGTCTACTATGCCGGGAACGACAATTTGAAGAGGAACGGTGATGTATTCATCGTCAAAAAAGAACATTTCAAGATCTCTCCTGAAGTACAACACTATCAGTGATAGGATAAGATCCATATGCCTACAAGGAAGATCGGTTAATACGACTATTATTCAATTTTATGCACCAACCACTGAGGCCAAAGGTGAAGAAACTGAAGATTTTATTAGCTTCTGCAGTCTGAAATGGATTGAACGTGAATCAGGATACATTGATAATTACCGGTGATTGGAATGTGAAAGTTGTTAACAAAGAAGAAGGATTGGTAGTTGAAAAATACGGCCTTGGTGACAGAAACGATGCCGGAGATTGAATGATAGAATTTTGCAAGATCAACGACTTCTTCCTCGTCAATACCTTTTTTCAACAACATAAATGGCAACTCTACACATGGCCTCGCCAGATGGAATACACAGGAATCAATCGACTACATCCGCAGAAAGAGACAATGGAAAAGCTCAATATCATCTGTCAGAACAAGGCCAGGCACTGACTGGAACAGACCATCAATTGCTCCTGTGGAAGTTCAAGTTGAAACTGAAGAAAATCAGAGCAAGTCCACAAGAGCCAAAATACGACCTTGAATATATCCTACCCGAATTAAAAGACCATCTCAAGAATTGATTTGATGAGTTGAACACTAATGACTGGAGACCAGAAGAGTTGTGGAACGACATCGAGGACATCACACATGAAGAAAGCAAGAGATCATTGAAAGACAGGAAAGAAAGAAAAGACCAAGACGGATGTCAGAGGAGACTCTGAAACTTGCTTTCAAATGTTGAGCAGCTAAAGCAAAAGGAAGAAATGATGAAGTAAAAGAACTGAACAGAAGATTTAAAGGGCAGCTCAAAAAGACAAAGTAAATTATTATAATGACATGTGCAAAGACCTGGAGATGGAAAACCAAAAGGTAAGAACACGCTCAGCGTTTCTCAAGCTGAAAGAACTGAAGAAAAAATTCAAGCCTTGAGTTCCAATAGTGAAGGATTCTATGGGGAAAATATTAAACAACATGGGAAGCATCAAAAGAAGATGGAAGGAATACACAGTCATTACACCAAATAGAATTAGTCGATGTTCAACCATTTCAAGAGGTAGCATAAGATCACACCCAAGAAAAATTTTGCTGAAGATCACTCAAAAGTGGCTGTGGTAGTATATCCACAGGGAATTGCCAGAAATTCAGTCCAGATTCAGAAGAGGACACGAAACCAGGGATATCATTGCAGATGTCAGATGGATCCTGGCTGAAAGCAAATACCAGAAGGGTGTTTACCTATGTTTTATTGACTATGCAAAGGCATTCAACTGTGTGGATCATAACAAATTATGGATAACATTGCAAAGAATGTTGCAATGTTATTGTGCTCATGAGGAACCTGAGGCAGGACAGGACAGGGGATACTGAGTGTTTTAAAGTCAGGAAAGGTGTGCATCAGGGTTCTATCCTTTCACCATACTTAGCCAATCTGTACGCTGAGCAAATAATCCAGGAAGCTGGACCATATGAAGAACGGGGCATCAGGATTGGAGAAAGACTCATTAACAACCTGCGTTATACAGATGACACAAGCTTGCTTGCTGAAGGTGAAGAGGACTTGAAGCACTTACTAATGAAGATCAAAGACCATAGTCTTCAATATGGATTACACCTCAACATAAAGAAAACAGAAATCCTCACAACTGGACCAATAAGCTACATCATGATAAACGGAGAAAAGTTTGAAGTTGTCAAGGACTTTGTTTTAACTTGGATCCACAATCAACACCCATGGAAGCAGCACTCAAGAAATCAAACAACGCATTGTATTGGGCAAATCTGCTGTGAAGGGCCTTTTTAAAGTGTTGAAAAGCAAAGATGTCACCCTGAAGACTAAGGTGAGCCTGACCCAAGCCATGGTATTTTCAGTCTCATCATATGCATGTGAAAGCCGGACAATGAATAAGGAAGACTGAAGAAGAATTGATATCTTTGAATTGTGGAGTTGGTGAAGAATGCTGAATACACCATGGACTGCTGAAAGAAGGAACAAAACTGTCTTGCAAGAAGTACAACCAGAATGCTCCTTAGAGGCAAGGATGTTGAGACTGTATCTTACATATTTTGGACATGTTGTCAGGAGGGATCAGTCCCTGGAGAAGGGCATCATGCTTGGTAAAGTACAGGGTCAGCAGAAAAGAGGAAGACCCTCAATAAGATGGATTGACAAAGTGTCTGCAACAATGGGCTCAAGTATAACAACGATTGTGAGGATGGTGCAGGACCAGGCAGTGTTTCGTTCTGTGGTATATAGGGTCTCTATGAGTTGGAACTAACTAGATGGCACCTAACGATAACAGCTCAATGTCCAAGAACAAGTTTCAGAGTCTCTTCTGACATCCATTTTGATCTTTTCTTTCTTTCCTGTCTTTTTAATGACCTCTTGTTTTCTTCCTGTATAATGTCCTTGGTATCTTTCCACAGCTCATCTGGTCTTCAGTCATTAATATTCAGTGCTTCAAACCTGTTCTTGAGATGGTCTCTAAATTTAGGTGGGATATACTCAAGGTCACACTTTAACTCTTGTGGACTTGTTCTTATTTTCTTCAGTTTCAACTTGAACTTGCTTATGAGCAATTGGTGGTCTGTTCCACAGTTGGCTCCTGGCCTTGTTCTGACTGATGATATTGAGCTTTTCTATCATCTCTTTCCACAGATGCAGTCGATTTGATTTCTGTATATTCCATCTGGTGAGGTCCATGTGTATACCCAAACCAAACCCACTGCCGTTGAGTCGATTCCGACTCATAGCGACCCTATGAGTCCATGTGTATAGTCGTTGTTTATGTTGTCGATAAAAGGTTTTTGCAGTGAAGAAGTTGTTGGTCTTGCAAAATTCTATCATGTGATCTCCAGCATCATTTCTATCACCAAGTCCACATTTTTCAACTACCAATTCTTCTTTGTTAACAGCTTTTGCATTCCAATCACTGGTATAATCAATGCATCCTGATTTGCATGTTTGATCAATTCCAGACTGCAGAATTAGTAAAACTCTTCAGTTTCTTCATCTTTGGCCTTAGCAGTTAGTGAGTAAATTTTAATAATAGTCATATTAACTTCATATTAACAAAGAAGAATTGACGCCTTTGAATTGTGGTGTTGGCAAAGAATACTGAATTTACCATGGACTGCCAAAAGACCGAACAAATCTGTCTTGGAAGAAGTACAGCCAGAATACTCCTTAGAAGCAAGGATGGTGAGACTACATCTCACATACTTTGGACATGTTATCAGGAAGGATCAGTCCCTGGAGAAGGACGTCATGGTTGATAAAGTAGAGGATCAGAGAAAAAGAGGAAAATCCTCAACAAGATGGATTGACACAGTGGCTGCAACAATGGGGTCAAGCATAACAAAGATTGTGAGGATGGCATAGGACGGAGCAGTGTTTCGTTCTGTGGTACATGGAGTTGCTATGAGTCAGAACTGACTTGAAGGCACCTAACAACAACAGCAGCATATTTTTGATATAAAAGAAACAATTGCCACTCAGATAGAACTTCGGGTTCTATCTGTCCATCACTTAAATCTAGTAGTAGAACGTTCTTGTCCAGCAACTAAGTACCTATTTAAGGACAGTAATCATGAGAAGCAGAGATATTTAAAACCTTTTTAAAGTTTATATATATTAGTGCCCTTACTGTCTACTTATAGTAGGTAAGCATGATTTGGAAAAGAATTGTTAATGGTATTATTACTAACCATGTTTTTAATTCTAGACAAGCAATCATTAATAAGATGTCAGAGCTATTACAATCATTAATACTTCTAATCTGTCTTCAAGACACCTTTCAAAATGCTCACCTGGAGAGTCAGTGTGAGAGTTGATTCCTCCTGACTTTTGTTAGATCAAGTCCAGGTACATAGTCAACAATTCCATCATGGATTGAATTGTGTCCCTCCAAAATGTGTATCAACTTGGCCAGGCCATGATTCCCAGTGTTGTGTATTTGTCCACCATTTTGTGGTCTGATGTGATTATCCTAAGTGTTGTAAATTCTAGCCTCTATGAAGTTAATGAGGCAGGATTAGAGGCAGTTTTGTTGATGAGGCAGGACAAAATCTACATGATTTTTGACCTTGAGTCAATCTCTTTTGAGATATAAAAAAGAGAAGCGAGCAGCAAGGAAAGGGATGTCATGTCACCAAGAAAGAAGTATTGGGAGTGGAGCACATCATTTGGACCTGGGTTCCCTGCGCTGAGAAGCTCCTAGACCACAGGAAGATTGATGACAAGGACCTTCCCCCAGAGCTGACAGAGAGAAAATCTTCCTGTGGAGCTGGCACCCTGAATACAGACTTCTAGTCTCCTAAACTGTGAGAGAATAAATTTATCTTTGTTAAAAGCCACCTGCTTGTGGTATTTCTGTTATAGCAGCACCAGATGACTAAGGCAACCCTAACAATAAAATCCAGTAAAGTTTGGCATAATGACATTTCAAGGTTTATATCCCTGTGGGTAGGTAGGAAAGACAATGCTCTTTTAACTTAATAAAGATTAGTGCCCTGGTGTTGGGTACCAAAACCAAACCCGTTGCCATCAAGTCTTTGGGGAACCAGACTGCCACCTCTTTCTCCCGCTGAGCAGCTGGTGGGTTCAAATTACCAACTTTTTGGTAAGCAGGCAAGTACTTAACCACTGGGCCATCAGTGCTCCTCAGTGTTGGGTAGATGTTTATAACGGCTCTGGGTGTGTTGATGTAGATTGACAGAATAGGGGAGAGTAAGCAGAGAGTGAAGTGTTATTAGCGATAAAAGATAAACACTTCCAGAAAGATAATCACAGTAATAAAATAGGAATGAATCTCCTAGTCATGCAACTCAGCCCCCTACTGAAGTGTGGGGTGAGGCAAGTCTCTCCCCAAGGCAGGTTACATAATATTTTTCCTTTAGAAGTTTTCGCAACCTCTGTTATAAGCTATTAATGTGCTTGTTCAATCGTATCATGGGGAAAGGTAACTAATTTTTAACTTTTAACCACAATAGCTTGACCTTTCCATTGTAACTCCAGTGAACCACTGTAGACTGCTGTTTTCATACCCTTTCTTTCTCTCATCACAAATATTATCTCAATAAATGACAGATGTTTTGAAAAATTGAAAATGATTTATTTTCACTTTCATTTGATTAAAACACCCAGTTTAAATGTGGTTGTTAGGTGCTGTCAAGTCAGTTCTGATTCATAGCAGCCCTGTGGGTTAGAGTAGAACTGCCCCACAGGGTTTCCAAGGAGTGGCTGGTGGATTTGAACTGCCAATCCTTTGGTTAGCAGCCAAGCTTTTAACCACTACGCCACCAGGGCTCCAGTTTTAAATATATCACTGTTTAAATTAGCCCTCTATTTAGTCACCAAATCCATCACTTGGGTCGAAAACGTTAGGCTAGCATCCATCTACCCAGCCCTATATTCAAGCAAACATTTTTGAGAATGGGATTTCACCGGGTTTAAGAATGACAGAGAACATTCAACAAATCCACACCTGAAGATTCTTTATTAAAAAAAAAAAAATCAAAACTGTGAAATGATTCCTCCAAGATCTTGTTTAGCAAACCTTTTGATGGCTGAGGGATTCCAGTAGGATAGCAACTGCCCAGCCCTGGCCCTGGCTCCGGTCTTGTTTAGTGTGTGGGATCTAGGAAAGTTGTCCTATGCTCTGAGCTTCGGTTTCCTCTTCTATAACGCAGATGGGATCGGCAGAGAATCAAATGGGCTATGCACGTGAGTTAAATGATGCCTGTTATGGTTACTATTGCCAGGCAGACTTGATATACATCAACTGGGGAAGTCCATTTCAACCTCCTCGTCCCTAGCCTCAGCTGGCTTAAAGGTCGGCAACCCAACCAGGGAACTCTGGCTTGGCCTGACTGCTTTCTCAGAAATCCATTATGGAGAAGAAGTGAAAAGAAAGTACCGGAACAATATTGGCTATTTTCATATAATCTTGGAGCTGGTGGTTTTCGCTAAAATATTATCAAATGAAAACTGGTTTGGCATTTCCAGGTCATCTTTGGATCAGCATATGGTTGAATGATAAAATACTTGACAAAATGACGGTTTTAAAACTTCTGGTATAAAACATTGCTCCCCGAATCTAAGGGTTTCCACACATAATGCACTACGGTAAAGTGGTTAAGAGTATGGACTCTGGAAACTGAACATCTTTAAGTCCTGGTTTTGCTACTTACTAGCTGTGTGACCTTGAGCAAGTTACTTAACCACTCTGTGCTTCAGTTTCTTCATAAGTAAATGGGGATGATAAAAGTGGCTACCTGATAGGATTGTGGGGAAAAATTTGATGAATCAACAAACGTAAAGCACATAGAGGAAACCCTGGTGACGTAGTGGTTAAAAGATACGATTGCTAACCAAAAGGTCGACAGTTTAAATCCACCAGGCACTCCTATGGGGCATTTCAATGCTGTCCTATAGGGTCTCTATGAGCCAGAATTGGTTCGACGGCAACTTAGAGTAGCTTTGGAATATTCTAAGTGCAATATGTGGTGTTAGCCTTAGAACAGCAATTAGGGATTACTGGGCACTGAGTAAATGTTAGCTATTACATTATTGTTTTATATGATGGAGGCTGTGATGCAGGAGAGTGGGAAGATCTCCGGAAGGGCACTTAGGACAAATCCATTTATTTATACGCCTTAGTCATTGTATCTACAACCCTTATCAAGCCAGTCAGCTTTCTTGAGACTATGAACTTCACCTGTGCATCTGTAGATGACCAGTACGTAAGATTAGAAGGAAACATGATGTTCAAATAACAGGTAATTAGAAAGAGCTTACTTTGAGAAATATGTTTGCTCTTTAATGGAGTTTTAAATAAGCTCCTGGGAAGTTTACTGTAAAGTGCTTGCCTGCACCAAATGCCTTAATGGGAAAAGCCTTATGGTAGTTCAGGTGTTTAAATAATACACAGGCTATGTTCCTCCGAGGTCTCTGTTCCTGCTGTGGAAGTCAAAGGTTCTTTCAATATCCCATGGTATTCCAAAAAATCACAAAATCATATGTTAGAGCCTGAAGGGCACTTATATCATCTTGGCCTAAACTCTTCTTTTATAGCTAGGGGAGAAAAAAAAAAAAAACCAAGCCCAGAGAAGCTAAGTGATTTGCTTCAGTCAATACCCATGCTCTTGAACTCTGTTATGGATTGAACTGTACCCCCCCAAAATATGTATTGTAAATCCTAACCCCTGTATCTGTGGGTTATAATCCCATTTAGGAATGGATTTTCTTGTTATATTAATTAGGCAGTTTTAGTGTAGGGTGTCTTAAATTAATCTCTTTTGAGATATGAAAGAGCAGATTGAGCAAGCAAACAAGCACGGAGTGGAATATTCATACCACATGATTGCCAAGGAACCTACGAAGAGAAGCTGAAAAGAGACAAGGACCTTTTCCCACAGTGGACAGAGAGAGCCTTCCCCTAAAGCTAGCACCCTGAATTTGTACTTCTAGCCTCCTAAACTGTGAGGAAATAAATTTGTTTCCTTAAAGCCACCCACTCTGTAGCATTTCTGTTACAGCAGCACTAGATAACTAAGATAAGTTCCTAGTTCAGTGTCCTTTCCACTAACACAACTCGAACTTTAAAGACTGCTAGAAAGACAGAGAGAGAGGGAGGAAGCTGTTATATGCGGATGTGAATTTTCTGATTATTTTCCCCCTCTTTCACACACAGAAAAAAGATAAACTATTCACGTATCTGTAAAAACAATTATTATTTAGCAGAGAAAGTAAGCTAAGCAGTGAATCACCAAATGTCAAGGTGAAAGTGTTTTAGAGGCAGGTAAGATTTCCTTTTGTTTATTTGTACTCCATCAGGACTAAAACCTGTTGCTATGCTGGGTCCTGGCACGTTTGTGATGCATGTGAACAAAGAGTGTGGCTGACTAGAGAGTAGGTGGGGGTTTTGCACTTCCGGAACTACTCTAGCAAGCAACACAACCTGGTACAGGTGTCAGCCCAGGGCGTTTCAGTATTACAGGGCTCTCTGGGTGCTTAGAGCTTATCTTTGGCAATCCTTTCTGCACCTCTGTCCACATGCATAAAGCAATACAGGAATGATCCAGGAACTGGATACAAGGGACAGGGCCTCAGTAATTCAGGCCATTCCATCTGGCTATGGCTTCCTGATCTATAGTGGCCCCATGGCCACAACAGAGATTTCACTCAATTTCTCACCTGAATTTGGAAGAATGAGTATATAACTGTTTTCTAAACTCAACAAGTACTTGTAAATCACCCTCTCTGCTCCATTCTGTGATGCCTGTACACAAATGAAAGGAGCCCTAGAGGCGTAACGGTTAAGCGCTTGGCTGCTAACCAGAAAGTTGGTGGTTTGAACCCACCCAGTGCCTCTGTGGGAGAAAGACCTGGTGATCTGCTCCCGTAAAGATTACAGCCTAGGAAACCCTATGATGGGACACTTCTACTCTGACGCAAGGTGTCGCTATGAGTCAAAAACACCTAGATGGCACCTAACAACAACATACATAAATAAAGGAGTCCCTGGGTGGAACAAATGGTTAAGTGCTTGACTACTAATCAAAAGGCTGGCAGTTCAAACCCACTCGGAGGAGCCTTGGAAGAAAGTCCTGGTGATCTGCTTCCAAAAGATTGCAGCCTCGAGTATCCTACGGAGCGCAGGTCTACTCTACAACACGTGGGGTGGCTATGAGTCGGAACTGACTCCACACAAGTGGTTTTATAAACAAAACAAAAAAACCAAAAACAGCTGCTGTCGAGCCAGTTCTGACTCATAGCTACCCTGTAGGGTAGACCTGCCTCATAGGGTTTCCAAGGAGCGGCTGGTAGATTCAAACTGCTGACCCTTTGGTTAGCACCTAAGCTCTTAACCACTGCACCACCAGGGCTCCTAGTGGTTTTATTCACAAAGGTAAACACCCATAAGCTGGACCAGGACTTTTGACCACAGCAGGTCAGCATTCCAGGAGAGACTCCCCCAGAGGGTTCCTGGCTCCCGTCCTAACTTGGGGCCGGGTTATCTTTTAGTTACTTTAGTTCCTTTTGGTGTGTGTGATGTCCAACCTCTGCAAACTAGATGTTCCTGCCAAACTGACTTCCACTACAAACCGATGGGTAGGCAAAACTGAAAAGGGGTAAGAAATAGGTAGTAAAAAAACAAACAAACAAAAAAACCCAAACCAGTTGCCATCTAGTCAGTTCTTACTCATGGTGACCCCACGTGTTGCAGAGTAGAACTGCTCCATAGGGTTTTTTAAGCTGTGAATTTTGAAAGCAAATCACCAAGCCTTTCTTCCAAGGCACCTCTAGGTGGGTTCGAACCACCAACCTCTCAGTTAGTAGTGATGTGCTTAACTGTTTGTGCCACTCAGGGACACACAGGACAGGTAACATCTTGTAAACAGGGGTGGGGCCCTCCCAGCACTCCGTGTTGTGCAACGTTTGCTTGTTTCCGGCATCTTTAGCACCTGGTTTCTGCAGTTGTCTTCTATTACTGGAAATCCCCTGACCACCTGATCACAGCTTCTGCAATTCTGAGGCTCATGAAGGCTTGTGTTTTTGACCAAGATCACACATAACCAGGACTGGAGCCCTGGCATCTCCAGCCTAAAAACTCCTTAATACTTCAGGTTTGGTAAAGCAAAGTGACTGCCTATGAAGTGTGAGATCATAGATGCTGGCTCTGCCCTGACACCCTCCACATCCCTCTCCTCAAACTGGCTTGTGCCTAGAGCTCTGCCTGTACAGATGCATCCTTCCACAGACGGGTAATTTACCTGGACTGCCCAGGTGAGCTTCAGAATCCTGTGAACCTGTGAAATTATACACACAGTTGACACGTATGTGCATACACCCATTTTTAGCCCTGAGGAAAGGATTTTTAGATCTTCACAGGTACCCAAAAGGGTCTGTAACCCCAAAAAACTTGAAAAATGATTGCTTATTACCATAAACTGTTTTAAGTCATTTACTTCTTAGGATGAATGAAGACATATAGACACATAGACACAAATTTGATGTATCACAAAGAAGGTAAACTACAAACTTTGCCTAAGATTTTCTCCAGAAAAATAAAATTTCATTGATGTTTTGTTTTTTCCATTTTTCATTCAAAGTAAAAGAACAACACAGATGCTCTCTTTCCATTCAGACCTTCAAGTGTAAGGCCTGAGTTCAGAACTGACTAGAATTCTAGAACTGACCTGGTTACTGTTGTTATCGTTGCCGTTGAGTCAATTCTGACTCATGGTAACCCCGTGTGTGTGGAGTAGAACTGCTCCATAAGATTTTCGAGACAGTTATCTTCTGGAATCAGATTGCCAGGTGCCAGTGGGTGGGTTCAAACTGCCAATCTTTGGGCTAGCATTTGCATGCTTAACCCTTTGTGCCACCCAGGGACTCCTAAAACTGACTCTAGAAAATGTAATTTCTTAGAGGAGGGGTCATCAAACTTTTTCCGTAAAGGGCCAAATAGTAAGTATTTTCAGCATCTGGGCCACATGATCTCTGTTGCAACTGCAAAACTCTGCTGTTGTGGAGAAACAAATAGCCATAGAGCATACGTGTCTTAGTCGTCTAGTGCTGCTATAACAGAATTACAAGTGGATGGCTTTAACAAAGAGAAGTTTATTTTCTTACAGTAAAGTAGGCTAGTCCAAATTCAGGGCATCAGCTCCAGGGGAAGGCTTTCTCTGTCAGCTCTGGAGGAAGGTCCGTGCCCTCAATCTTCCCATAGTCAAGGATATTTTCAGGCACAAGGACCCCGGGTCCAAAGGATGCGCTCTGCTCCTGGTGCTGCTTTCTTGGTGTATGATATCCCCAACTCTCTGCTTGCTTCCCTTTCCTTTTATCTCTTCAGAGATAAAGGGTGGTTCAGGCCACATCCCAGGCAAACTCCCTTTACATTGGATCAGGGATGTGACCTGGGTAAGGGTAGTATTAAATCCCACCCTAATCATTTTTTAACATAAAATTATAATCACAAAATGGAGGACAACCACACAATGCTGAAAATCATCGCCAGCCAAATTGATACACACATTTTTGTGGGGACATAATTCAATCCATGACAATACCTAAATGAATGGGCATGGCAATGTTCCAATAAAACTTTATTTACAAAACCGTGAGGGAGGCCAGATTTGGCCCATGGCCCCCAGTGTGCTGACCCCTGTCCGAAATTTTGAAAGAAGCTGTTGACTGAAAGCAATGAAGTTCACATATCTGCCAGGTTTACGGTGTATACAACTTCCAGCTACTTTGTAAAAACAAAACACCTAATCATATTACTCAGTAGGTGGTTGCTGTGTTGGAGCGAAAGAAATTTCTACAAGTATTTCTACATGGTAGGCAAGCTACAGCTGATGGTAAATACCTCACAGTTAAAATCAAGAACTCCACATGCCAGAATTTTCCAGGGTGTACCACAACAATGAAAATGGATTCTTTAAATCATGATTTGTCTTTCCATGCACATCAAGGAGATCAGATTTTTGGCAAATGACCACAGTAAAACAATCCTTTTTACCCTGAAGCGTCACCCTGGGTGGGAAATCCCTCCCTGATCCTCCACAGGTAGACTTCTCTTTTTTCTAGAAACCCAATCTCTTTTAGAATCACAGGCTTCTGGCATTGCAGACACAGGCAGGTAGTGTCTGCCAGGCTTCAGGCTGCTGCTTGTCTAATTGGGGGGAAAAGAAATCCTTGTAGTACTCCAAAAGCCTCAAGTTCCTTCCCTTTTGCAAGAAAAATGTTTGAAACCCTGGTCCACTTTTAATTCTCCGCATTTAAAATAACCCAACCCAGTGCCGCCAAGTCGATTCCAACTCATAGCGACCCTATAGGGCAGAGTAGAACTGCCCCATAGAGTTTCCAAGGAGCACCTGGAGGATTTGAACTGCCGCCCCTTTGGTTAGCAGCTGTAGCACTTATCCACTACACCACCAGGGTTTCCGCATTTAAAATAGTTAGGCTTTTTATCCTTGTGTTTAATATTTAGTTTTGCATGTCATCTAGTTAGAACATTTCATACCTGTTTTATAACAGATATTAAGGTTTTAACAAATGACTTAAGAGTAAAAAGGTGTTATGGATTGAACTGTGTCTTCCCAAAGTATGTGTTGGGATCCTAACCCCTATACCTGTGAATGGAATGGAATGGAGTTGAGTGGAATGGAATGGTATGGAGTAGAATAGAGTGGAGTGGAGTGGAGTGGAGCGGAGTGGAGCGGAATGGAATCACCTTCCATAATGCTATCTAATGTGATGTAATCAATTAGTTCAGGTCATATCAGTAGTAGGATAGGTCCTAAACCTAACCACTTCTGAGCTATATAAAAAAAAAAGAGGATATTAAACACAGAAACACTTGGGCACCAGTTGGGGGAGACGGAAGCCCTGTGAGCATTGCCAAGAACCCAGGAAGGCCCAATAAGGAAGGAATTGACATGGAAGCGACCCTGATTTGGACGTTTAGCCCCTGAACTGTGAGAAAACACAATTCTGTTCTTTAAGGCCAAGACTTGTGGTATTTGCGTTATAGAAACACTGGAAACTAAGGTAAAGGATTGAACTGGGCATCCAATGAGGCTGAGGAAAGTCAGTCAAAAAGCTATCAAAGAGTCAATCCAAAGAGAAGTCACTTTTCTAGATTAAAGCATCCCTCCTCAAAATTTTTTTTTTTCCTCAAAATTAGTGAATATTAAATTATCTAAATGTTAGCCTTGGTGGTGAAATGGTTAAGTGCTTGGCTGCTGACAGAACGGTTGATGCTTTGAACCCACACAGCAGCTCTGCAGAAGAAGAGATCTGGAGATCTGCTCCTGTAAAGATTGTTGTTGTCAGGTGCCCTTGAGTTGATTCCAACTCGTAGCAACCCTATGTACAAAAGAACAAAACACTGCCCGTTTCTTTGCCATCCTCACGATCATTGCTATTCTTGAGCCCATCATTGCAGCGACTGTGTCAGTACATCTTGTTGAGGATCTTCCTCTTTTTCGATGACTCTGTAATTTACCAACCATGATGTCCCTCTCCAGGGACTGATCCCTCCTGATAACTTGTCCAAAGTACACGAGATGAATCCTTGCCATCCTTGCTTCTAAGGAGCATTCTGGCTGTACTTTTTCCAAGACGGATTTGTTCTTCTGCCAGTCCATGGTATATTCAATAGTCTTTGTCAACACCATAATTCAAAGGCATCAATTCTCCTTTGGTCTTCCTTATTCTTTGACCAGCTTTTGGATCATATGAGGTGATTGAAAATACCATGCCTTGCGTCAGGTACACCTTAGACCTCAAAGTCACATCTCTGCTTTTTTTTTTTCTAACACTTTAAAGATGTCTTCTGCAGCAGACTTGCCCAATGCAATACATCTTTTGCTTTCTTGACTGCTGCTTCCATGGGCATTGATTATGGATCCAAGTAAAATGAAATCCTTAACAATTTCAATATTTTCCTTGTTTATCATGATGCTGCTTATTGGTCCAGCTGTGAGGATTTTTTTTTTTTATGATGAGCTATAATCCATACTGAAGTATGTAGTCTTTGATTTTCATCAGTAAGTATTTCAAGTCCTCTTTGCTTTCGGCAAGCAAGGTTGTATCATCTGCATATCGCAGGTTGTATCATCTGCATATCGCAGGTTGTTAATGAATCTTCCTCCAATCCTGATGCCTCATTCTTCTTTGCATAGTCCAGCTTCTCAGATTATTTGCTCAGCATACAAATTGAATAAGTATGGTGAAAGGACTCAACCCTGACACACACCTTTCCTGATTTTAAACCAGGCAGTATTCCCTTGTTTTGTTTGAATGACTGCCTCTTAGTCTATGTAGAGATTCCTCATGAGCACAATTAAGCATTCTGGAATTCCCATTCTTCGAAATGTTATCCTTAATTTGTTATGACCCACACATTCAAATGCCTTTGCGAGGTCAGTAAAACACAGGTGAGCATCTTTGTGGTATTCTCTGCTTTCAGCCAAGGCCCATCTGACATCAGCAATGATAACCCTCATTCTACGTTCTTCATAAAGATTACAGCCTAGAAAACCCTGTGGGGGCGTTCTGCTCTGTCACATGTCTACTCTGTCGCTATGAATTGAAATTGACTCAATGACACCTAACGACAACAAAAAGTTACCTAAAGGAAAAGAAACAATCAAAATATAAGCTCTATCCACCATCCTCAAGGAGCTTAAGTCATAGTTGCAGACACGCAGAGAGACACGTGAGAAGAGAATTTATTTTACATCACTGAGTAACAGATCTATTTAAAAATTGACACAAGTAGTCAGGCTTCTCAAGTGTCGAGGGGGAAGGTGGCACAGGAGAGTGGAGTACATTACTTTTGTGGAAGTCAGCAGGAAGGAAAGGTTTTTGTTTTTTAAGTCAGAATTATTGAGGTATAATTTACATGCAGTAAAATTCACCTTTTTAGTGTCCAGTTCTCTCAGTTTTGGCAAATGTATACAATCAGAATACAGGACATTTCTCTTACCCCCAAAATTCCCTTGTACCCCTTTGTAAAGGAGCCCTGGTGGCACAACGGTTAAGCACTCAGCTGCTAACTGAAAGGTCGACAGTTCGAACACACCAGCCACTCTGAATGTGGGTGGCCATCAGCTTCTGAAAGAGAACACCCTATGGGGCAGTGCTACTCTGTCACATGGAGTTGCTACAAGTTGAAAATCGACTCCAAGTTACCTAAAAACAACAACATCCTCTACCACTACCTCCAGCCCTGGCAATCACTAATTTAATTTTTTTTTTCTCATTCAAAAATTTATACACATATTGTTTTGTGACATTGGTTGCAATCCCCACAATGTGACAGCACGTTCCCCCTTTCCACCCCGAGTTCCCTGGTTGTCCATCTGTCCCTTCCTGCCTTCTCATTCTGCTTTTGAACAGGAGCTGCCCACGTGGCCTCATGTATATGATTGAACTAAGAACCACGTTCCTCACGTGTGCTATTTTTTGTTTTATAGGCCTGTCTAATCTTTGTCTGAAAAGTGGATTTCAGGAATGGTTTCAGTTCTGGGTTAGCAGAGTGTCCGGCAGCCATAGTTTCAGGGGTTCCTCCAGTCTCTGTCAGGCCAGTAAGTCTGGTCTTTTTATGTGAATTTGAGTTCTGTTCTACATTTTTCTCCTGCTGTGTCCAGGTCTCTGTTGTGATCCCTGTCGGAGCAGTCATTGGTGGTAGTCGGGCACCATCTAGCTCTGCTGGTCTCAGGCTGGTGGAGTCTCTGGTTCATGTGGTCCTTTAATTATTTGGGCTAGTATTTTCTTTATGTCTTTGGTTTTCTTCATTCTCTTTTGCTCCGAGTGGGATGGGACCAATAGATGTATCTTAGATGGCTGCCTGCAGGCTTTTAAGACTCCAGAGGCTACCCACCAAAGTGGGATGTAGAACGTCTTCTTTATAAACTTTGTTATGCCAATTGACCTAGTTGTCCCCCACAACTGTGGTCCTCAGGCCCCAGCCCCAGCTACTTGGTCCCTCAAGGTGTTTAGATGTGTCTGGGAAACGTCTATGCTTTTGCTTTGGTCCAGCTGTGCTGACTTTCCCTATAGTGTGTGTTGTCCTTCCTTTCATCGAAGTTGACACTTGTCTACTATTTAGTTAGTGATTTCACCGATTTCATCTTTGTTGTCCCCATAGTTTTTGCCTTTTCCAGAATGTAAGAAAAATGGAATCTTACACTCTGTAGCAGAAAAAATGAGATTTTAATTTCAGGCAAAGAGGAGCTTTTTAGAGATGAAATGTCTCTAAAGCATCATAAGGAAACTGGGGCAGTTGGTACAGGAAGCTTGTGCTACAAAACCTGCCATAAATAACGGAACTTGTGCAGGTACATTACTTCCACACAAAGTGTTGCCAAACTTCTGTTGCTTATTAGAGGGCAGACAGGGATTCCTCAAAGCCCTAGTAGGTAAGTGGGTCCACAGAGATTTGCCGAGTGCCTACCAGGTGCTAGGAATCATACTACCTAAGCTCTGAGCTGTGACTGGAGCAATGGACACCTTTCACTCCCCACTCTCAATCTCCTTGAAATCTGTCCCACCAGAGGTGGACCTCCCAGAGCCATGTTTGTACTCAAAGACGCCTGTAGCCATAGGTGGTTGGACCAGGGATGAATCCCTGACTTATGTAATCATTTTTGACAAATATTGAGTGCCTGCTATGTGTCAGGCATAGTCCTGGGAGTTGGATCAGTGCTTAGACTTAAGCTGGGGACATAAAATTTCTCTTCTAGAATTTTAAATTAGGAATGAGACAACAGTCAGTATGGGCTGGGAGTTATTTGCCTGGAGCAACAGAGGAAGAAGGAGAGTGAGGAATAGGAGAAGGATAAGGAATGTGTCTTAGGCTGGGTTCTCTAGAGAAGCAAAACCAGTGAAGTGTATAAATACACACACAGAGAGATTTATATCAAGTAAAATGGCTCACATGGTTGTAGAGACTGGAACATCCCAAGTTCGTGGGTCAGGCTGGAGGCTTCTCCTGATTCACATAGCCGTAGGGGCTGGCAAACCCAAGATTGGCCAGGTCCAAGAGCAGAACTCTTGCTCAGAGGCTGCAAAGATCAATGAATCCCAAGATCGGCAGACAAGACCACGGGTAAGCTGCTAGCTGAAGTCCCAAGAACTGGAGGTCAGATGAACAGGAGTCAGCTGCAGGATCCAGAGCAAGCAAAAACCACAAGCCTTGCCAGAATATCTACTTATATTTGGCACAGGCCACACACCCAAGGAAATTTCCTTTCAAGTGATTGGCTACTCACAGCAGATCCCATCATGGGAGTGATAACAACATTGTATGACTGCCAAACCACTGAGAATCATGGCCCAGTCAGTTGACACACAATTTTAAGATGGTTACATCACAGAATGTGTGGCTAATTACTCCATGAAAAAATGCCTCCTTTGCCAGGAGACCAGAAGCGGATGGTGCCCAGCTACCATTACTGAATATTTTGATCAACAACTCTACTGAAGAATCCTGATCAAAAGGGAGAAAATGCCAAACAGAATTTCAAATGAGCATGGAATCCAGACTTTCTGGATCCATAGAGGCTGGATGAACCCCTGGAACTCTCGCCCTGAGATAATCTTTAAACCTGAAGCCAAAAATATGCCCTGATGCCTTCTAAATACCAAACAATAGTTCTGCTTAACTAGTAAAAAATGTCTGCCTTGAGCATTATACTCTTTTAAAAACTATCTATATGAGATCATATTGACAACAGCAACTCAAAAGATTAGATAGGAAACTTAGAGGACAGAGTTTATGTTAATGGAGGAGAAACAACTCAGAAAAGGAGGGTGAGAATGGTTGTCCAAGTGGAAAAATGTAATCAATGTCACTGAATTATACATGTAGAAACTGTTGAATATGTTTTGCTGTGTATAGTCTCAACAACAACAACAACAACAAAATAAATAAAATGAAAAAAAACAAACAAAAAATAATCAGTCTGGGATATGGCTGGGGGTGAATAAGATCACCGAGGGACAGAGTAGAGAAGCCAGACCCACAAGGATGCATGTGGGTGGGTGTGTGGATTGGAGCATGACGTGTCCAATGCTAGAGAACGGCTGGTTAGAAAGGAGATGGAGAAGTATCAGGAAGACAGGTGGCAGGAGGATCAAGTCAGTTCTGTGACATATAAGCCAAGGGAGAAGATTTCATGAAAAATGGGACTTGCCAAGACCAGCACCTTTTTTGAGGTGTTGAGGATAAAGGCTGAAGAACATCCACTGGATTTGCAGATGTCAGTTTCAATGATTTGGTGGGGACAGAATCTAGATTTCTAGTGGGTCAGACTAGTTGAATAATGAGAAAGTAAGACAGTGAGAATAGCCTGTGTTACCATCCTCTTGGCTCCTTTCCTACCCATTTTCTCTGCACACTGCAAAGCTCTTCCCTCCTCATACCCTAGGGAACTCACCCACAAAACTCCTGATACTACCTTCATCCAAGTCTGTTGCTATTGTTACCTGCCATCAAGTCACCCATGACTCATGGTGACCCCACGCACAGTGGTGCCAACTGCTGCCCAGTCCAATGCTATTCCCATTATCAGTTGTAGATTGGACCATTGTGATTCATAGGGTTTTCATTGGATGATTTTTGAAAAGTAGATTGCCAGGTCTTTGTTCCTAGTCTTTCTCATCTGGAAGTTCCTCTAAAACCTGTTCAGCATCAGAGCAACATGCAAGTCTCCAATGAACAGGCAAATGGTGGCTTCGCATGAGGTGCGTTGATCAGGAATTGACCCAGATCTCCCATATAGAAGGTAAGAATTCTACCACTGAACCACCACTGCCCTCATCCAAGTCTAGGATGGGCCAATCGTTGGGGTTACGTATGCAAAGCCAGCCCACTGACTTTCAATTTACTCTGCAAGCTTGGACTTCATGCAAACACAGTCTATATGTGACCAGTATAAGCTGAAGGTATTTACAGTGTCAAAGAATAGTGCTTCAAGCTGTAGCTACTAGCTCAAAGTTTTTTTTTCTTTAAAGATGTCTATCAATTTATTAAACAAAGGCTAGCTAACTTCTACATCTTCTTAATAAAAAAATTATACCATCCCTCCCTTTTTTTATAACTTTGTCACATGTACTTGCCATCCACATAAAGTCACAAAATCACACCAACACATAACAGTAAGTGTTGAAAGCTGCATATTTCACAAGACCCTGGAGACCTTTACAGACTATATACTCTAAATACGTGGTGTGTGTTGGCCACAGGGGGAATGAGCAGGCTTCCTGTGCTTTGACAGAGTAGAGGAAGTCAGAGTTAAAAATCTGATTACTTTGCAAGGATTTCAAAACCTGACCTAAATCACCTCCATAATTATATCCGTTAGTATATCAAACAAAGAACATTTCCAGTGGCACCAAGCAAGAGGCAATACACCCTCACCATTCTGGTAAAATCCATTTTGGGGATAAGACCTACTTGACTAAGTTAGACCCTTCAGAAAATGCAGCGCCTGCTAAATCCAAACCTAAATATGTTCGTAATAAAATATTGGCCTTCTAAATTACACACTGTATGAACAAACAAGCCTGTAAAACATCCAAACAATGGTGCCATAGGGGGCTACAGATGTCACCATTTATTTTAAGGTTAGTTTATTCAACAATTGAAAGAGGGAATGTTGCTTATTCTACAGACTTCTCAGGACTTAAGTAGTTTACCTGTTATTTTTTTAAAAATAGGGTTGTCAGATAGTTTTTTAGAGCAGTGCCTAAACTGTGTAACTCTGCTTTGTTTCAGCAATATAAACAAAATTTTTTTTTCCTGAAACCAGCCGTAAAAAACTGTGTTGTCATAGGATAACATTTTTAAAAGCAGATAAAACCAAAAGCAAAAAACAAACAAACAACAAAAACTCTGTGAATTAGTTTCAATCAGCCTTTTTTTTTTTTAACACCGATACTGGCAGAAATACTCTCATGATTGGAATCCCTCAGTGTGACTCTTTAACAACAACAACAAAAAACCAAGCCCATTGCCATCGAGTTGATTTCAACTCATAGTGACCCTATAGGACATGGTAGAACTGCCCCATAGAGTTTCCAAGGAGCAGCGGGTGGATTTGAACTGGTGACCTTTATGGTTAGAAGCAGTAACTTGCCATAGCTCTTAACCACTGCTCCACCAGGGCTCCAATAGGGAGCAGTAAAATCCCAGTTTGTTTCCACTTCTGCTCAACAACTGACTTTTTTCCCTCAAGAGTAAAATTTCAGAGATCTTTCGTTATTTCATATTGCTTTATTTCTTTATTTAGTTACAGAGGGTGTGTGGGAAGGAGGGTGAGGGAAGGGTGGGGATAGCTGGGTGAGTTTGAACTACTTTTCCATCACCCTCCGTTATGACAAAACGATGCTTGAAAAATTCGTCTCTACCCTTGCTGTCTCAACTTCATCACCTCCCATTCACTTCTCAGCCCACTGCCATCTGGCTTCCATCCCATCACTCCATTCAGGCTGTTCTTATTAAGAGTACCCATGCTTTCCTACTTGTCAAATCCAATGGCCTATTTTTAGGCCCCCATCCTACTTGACTTCTCTGGAGCATTGCACACACAGTGAGGTCCCAGACTCACAGGCCCATGGGGGACAGGCAGCAATCTAAATGGGTGAAGTTCAGTCTGGCCCAGGTGCACATGTGGATGCTGAGTGAGTCACAGGAAAGCTGTCAATGGGTGGACGTGTGCCCCTTCCTACAGGGCAGCTGTTGCCCATCTCACTGATTTTGGCCATGGAGGAATGTGGACATGGGGCTGTAGAATCTTTTGATTTCTTTTTTAAGAAAAGCTGAAAATGTTTGGGTTTTATGAGAATATTTCCAATTTTTAAATATTAATTAAAAATTTTAAAATGCTTATGGGACAAATAAACATATCTATGCTCTCCATAGGGTCCCCGTGAGTTGAAAATCGAATCGACGGCACCTAACAACATACTTCCAAAAGGTCTCCGTGTGATGCAAGTGGTTTGCAATTGGCTACTAACCTAAAGACTGGTGTTTTGAACCCCTCCAGAGGTGCCAGGGAAGGTCTGGAGATCTGCTTCCATAAAGATGCCAAAAACTACACCCACTGCCCTCGAGTTGAATCTGAGTCAAAGCAATCCCCTGTAGGACAGAGCAGAACTGCTCACAGAGTTTCCAAGGCTGTCACCGTTTACTATAGCAGACTGTCACATCTTTCTCCCTCGGAGCAGCTGATGGGTTCAAACTGCTGATCTTCCAGTTCTCAGCTGAGCGCTTAACCACTGTAGCACCAGGGCTCCTCCATAAAGATTGCACCCGAGAAAACCCTATGGAGCAGTTCTACTCTGTAACACATGGGGTCACTATGAGTCAGAATCAACTCTATGACAATGGGTTTGGTTTTTGGTTTGGTAGACCTCAAATGACAGGCTCTGCTGCAGAGAATTCTCCGCATCACTTGGCTTCTGGACCTAGCTCTCTATCTTTCTGCCTGCTCATCTCTACCTTTTTTTCACTCTTTTCGCCACCTATCTTTCTCATATTGGGGCTCCCTCGCGTTCCATTCTTGGTCCTCTTCTCATTCTCATCCTCTTGGGTAATGACATCTACTCCCACGTCCAGAGGCAGTTGCTCAGTGCAACCAGTGTGGTGGCTCGGGGCCCCATGCCCAGAAAAACTCCATGTTGATTAAGTTTCACACTCTTTAGTCACCATCTTGAAATTGTTCTCATTTTATATTTGAATTTCTGTTTTGTAAGTGAAGTCCAGAGTCCCTGGGTGGTGCAAACAGTTAACGTGATCAGCTACTAACTGAAAGGTTGGAGGTTGGAGTCCACAAGGAGGCGCCTTAGAAGAAAGACTTGGTGATCCACTTCTGGGGCAAAAATGAGCCATTGAAAACCCTATGGATATAATTCTACTTTGACGCACATGGGGCCACAATGAGTCAGAATTGATCTGACAGCAATTGGTAAGTGAAATTCTTTAGGATAGTGGAGCATGAGCTGTGGACCTGGAATCTCAGATTACACATTATTTTTCCCCCCTCTGCCGCCCCAGGAAGGGTTCTTGGCCACTAGCTTCCTGACCCTGATAACCCCTTACACCCTAGGTCCTGCGTGGCATCCCCATCCCTGTCCCCTCCCAGAGAACCCTGATGCCCTTCCCCGGCAGAGAGCTGAGTGTGGGTATAAGGAGGGTCAAGGTTACAACCAGTAGCATCTCAAGGCAGCTGTTGGGCCTGTATTAGTTTCCTAGGACTGCTGCAATACCACAAACTGGGTGGCTTATAAGAACAGAAATTTATTGTCTTACAGTTCTTGAGGCTAACAGCCTGAATTCAGGGCATCAGCATGGCCATGTTCTCTTCCGAGGTTCCAGGGAAAATCCTTTCTTATCTTTTCTGGCTTCTGGTAGCCCCAGGTGTTCCTTGGCTTACAGCTGCACCAAAACTCCCTCCTCACGTGCCCACCTTCCTTCTTTCTGTCTATTCTCCTTTTTTATAGGATACCACTCAGATAGGTACAACCTCTTGTTAACTGATAACATTCTCGAAGACCCAATTTCCAAACAAGTTCCAAATGTTTCCAAACATTCACAGGTGCCAGGGGTTAGGACTTCAACATACCTTTTTGGGAGACATAATTCAATCTGTAACGAGGTCTGAACTCACCTTGAGAGTATCCCGAGTAACCTTGCGTCCAGGAAGCATTCCTTTGGTTCCATTCCCTGCTGGGGAAACATTTTCTTCCTCCTCCTAACTTTTCTGAGTCTGCCTTGTGTTGCCACTTCTGGCCAGCTTAAGGCACCCTCTGGGGCTCAAGCCACAAAATATGAATTGTATAACTTCAGTGATTTTGTCCATGAGTTAAATGTTCCAATATTTGCATGTAAGACTGGCATTGGACATTGTAAAGATGGATGGTAAAGTTCATGCAAATAATTTTAAATGTTGCTTTATTTAAAATAACATCAATTAATAAAAATAACATCAACTAGCAAATAAAAAATACCATGACGTGTTGAGAGAGAGACCATGGAAGGATGGAAAGCTCTTAATATTTTAGTATCTTTAGTAGCTTTAATGGCACTTTTTTCCTGCTTTTTGAACAAAGGGCCCCACATTTTCATTTTGCACTAAAAAAGAAAACTAGGCCCCACAAATTGTGTGTCTGGTTTTGCCCAGGCCTTCATTTGCTGATGGCTACCACTCCTATGTCTTCAGCTGGACCAGCTTCTCCTTCCCAGACCCACCTTTCCAAGGGCACACTGCGTCAGGAGGTTTTACAGACAACTCGACATGTTCTAATCTGCTTTCATCCCCCAAATATGCTTCTCCCCTTGTATTTTCTTTTACTTTTAATGAAATGTCATCTACTCATTCTCTTTCAGGAAACCAAAAACCAAACTAAACCCACTGCTGTCAAATCGATTCTGACTCATAGTGACCCTGTAGGCCTGGGTAGGGCTGCCCCATAGGGTTTCCAAAGCTGTAAATCTTTACAGAAGCAGACTGCCACATCTTTCTCCCATGGAGCAGCTGGCGGGTTCAAACCACCGACCTTGTAGTTAGCAGCTGAGTGCTTTAGCCACTGCATCACCAGGGCTTCCACTTGTAGGAAAGTAGGTGCTAAATATTTGCTGAATGGATGAAATCATACAGACATTTTAATTCTCCTCTTTCTCTCACTTCCCGTATTTAGTTGGTCAGCAAGTTCTTTCAATTCTACCAAACACTTCACGCCCTCTCAGATTCGCATGCTGACATTTTGTATGGGGGCATCAGTGGTTCAGTGGTAGAATTCTCATCTTCTATGAAGGAGACCTAGGTTTAATTAATGAACCTCATGCATGCACAGACACCATCCATCCATTAGTGGAGGCCTGTGTGTTGCTATGATACTGAACAGGTTTCTGCAGAGCTTGCAAACTAAGATGGACTAGGAAGTAAGGCCTGGTGATCTGCTTCTGAAAATCAGCCTTTGAAAACCCTATGGATCGATCACAATTGTCCAATCCACAACTGATCATGGGGATGGCACAGCATGAAGCAGCATTTGTTCTGTTGTACATGGGGTCACCATGAGCTGGGAGCCCAACTTGACAGCAGCTGACAACAACAATATGCTGTGCATGCTATCTGGAATGCCTGTTCATTCTTCAAAATCCAGTTCATACATTGCCTCCTCCAAGAGGTCTTTTTGTAATTTTCCAGCTGAATTAGTCATTCTTTTTCTGTGATCATATAGCCGGCTATTATAACATTTATTATGCATATTGTAAATTACTTGTTTACATGCTTGTCTTCCTCACTACACTGGGAGCAAATCCAAGGCTGGGTATATTTATTTATTTGTATATTTTTGGTGTCTATCATTGTCTTAGAGACCTGGTGTTGCAGTGGTTAAGAGCTCGGCTGCTAACCAAAAAGTTGGCAGGCTACTCCTTAGAAACCCTATAAGGCAGTTCTACTCTGTCCTGCAGGGTCACTATGAGCCGGAATCAACTTGACAGCAAAGGGTTTGGTTTGGTTTTATCATTGTCTTAGGCTGGATTCTCTAGAGAAGCAAAACCAGTGAAGAGTACATAGATAAACTGAGGGATTTATCTCAAGGAAATGCCTCATGAGGTTGTAGAGGCTAGCAAGTCCCAAGTCTGTGGGTCAGATATCAAGTTGGAGGCTTCTTCTGACTCAAACCCAAGATCAGCAGGTAAGACAGCAGGCTGCTGGCCCATAGGCTGTGGAGGCCAACAAATCCCAAGACTGGCAGGCAGTAAGGCAGGCTGCTGGCTCAAGTCCCAAGAACTAGAAGCCAGAGGATGATGAGCTGGATGTAGGATCTAGGGCAAGTGAGTGAGCTTTGCCAGAATATTCATATATATATTGGATGCAGGCCACACCCCTGAAGAAAATTCCTTTGCAACTGATTGGCTGATCATATCAGATCATATCATGGAGTATATACACGTCATTATGTAACTGCCAGGTTACATCAGTACGTAGCTGCCAAACCACTGAGAATCATGGTCCAGCCAAGTTGACACACAACCTTAAACATCACAAACATAGTATGATGCAGACTTTCTGTTTCCAGGGATATCTGGAGCACCAAAAATATACCCATTGCTGTAGAGTCAATTCCGACTCACAGCAACCCTCAAGGACAGAGTAGAATTGCCCCGCTGGGTTTCCAAGGAGCAGCTGGTGGATTCGAACCACTGACATTTTGGTTAACAGCCAAGCTCTTAACTACTGTGCCACCAGGGATCCAACCTGGGGCGGTGGGGAACAGAAAATAGAGGCAGGCCTTATGTGTGGGTGGCAAGGGGTTCATTTTGAGGACAGATTTGTCATGGAGAAGAAAAAGGGGAAGGGGGGAAGGCAGGAAAACAAATTATTTGCCATTGGCTGAAACATGATGGAATGGAAGTTAATGAGTTAAGAGGTAATTCCTGTATTAAAATTTTTTTTTTTGCCAAATGTTAATGTGACACTTATTAAAGCTTCATCCTTTTTTGGTTAAGGTAAATCCATGTCTCCCCAAACTTTTCAGTTATGCCATAAGTTAAGATTTATCTATAGTCACTAAAGAGAAGCTCTATTGACACAGCGGTTAAAGCACTTGGCTGCTCACTGAAAGGTCAGCGGTTTGAACCCACCAGTGGCTCCGAGGAGAAAGATGTGGCAGTCTGCTTCTATAAAGATTATAGCCTTGGGAACCCTATGCGGCAGTTCTGCTCTGCTATGAGTAGCTATGAGTTGGAATAGACTCAACAGCAATGGGTTTGGTTTGGTTTATACTCATTAAATGTTTTTCCCAGTGTCCTACACATAACCCACCCCCCAGCAGGTGTCAGCTGGCAGGATAAACATCTGAAGGAGTAAGAGAAAGGAGATGCAGCGCCAAAGCAGTCTATGAAAAATCACGATAAAATATTTTACCATTAATAGCATATCCTGTATTACACTTTTGTCAACATGAAGTATGAAATCTAAGATAAAGTCCATTGTTAATAAAATTTTTTCTTTAAAACTTATTAATAGCAGAGCAGGTGTTCTTCAAAGTTAAAAACAAAATCGTATAAGCTTACTAAAGAGAGATATGAACCTCAACTACCTTAAAATTCTAGTAGTTTAAGTAGGCTGGTAGTATGCATCATTAATCTAAGAAGTAGGGTTATCTACCTCCTCTCTTGTGAAGTATCAAGCATTAATATGTTCTGAGCTGGAAAAGAGGCTTGGTAAAAAGGAGAACCATCTAGCAATTCCTAAAGTAAGTCTTCATGGCTTCTTTCCACTGTTTCAGGATTTCTAGACCAAATCATCTGGGGTGTCAGTTAAAAATGCCAGTACCCTAGCTCCATCCCAGAGCTACTAAATTAGAATCTTGGAAAAAGGGCTGAGGAAGCTGCATTTTAATGAGCCCTCCAGTCTATCCAAGTGATACATTATGCACTGCAGATCTTGTCGTTAGGTGCTGTCGGGTCACTTCCGATTCGTAGCGACCCTGTACACAACAGAGCAGAACACAGCCTGGTCCTGCGCCATCCCACAATCGTTGTTATGCTTGAGCCCATTGTTGCAGCCACTGCGTCAATCCGTCTCCAGATCTTAGGGAAACCCAATTTCCAACATAAAACAAGAATGTTAGATTGTCAAACATTTCATTTCTTTCTAAAAAGATTGAGAAAATAAGGAATTCCAGCTAAGTGAATTTTCCAGAAGAATTTAATTTGTTTATCCCTGTGAATTCTAAAACTTTTAAAGTATTTTAAGCACTTTAATGAAAATTCTTCTAAACCCTGTTACATAACGCACCATCTTCTCAAACAAAATATATTGCGCAAACTGGACATTTTTATTGGTGGCTCAGGATCATTATTACGATATCCATTATTAGGGGAATGGCTTTAAAAGTTATTGAAGTCAGTAAAACTGTCTGTCCCTACACTAAATGGCCCTAGACAGCTGTGTTTTTATGGTGCTGCAGTTGCTTTTTTGTGTTTTGTTTAAATAATTTTCCAGTTTTCTCCCTTGCTGTCAGGTAACGTTTATTAATGGTACCACTACTTTTTCCGCTTTCTGCTTTTCTCTTTAATAAGCTCTGGGAAAGCATGAAGAAGTCTTTCTGAGTAAATTTCTTGTGTGGGTGCAAGGATCAGTTGGGATGCATTCAGGTGTAATAAAAAGCCACAGCGCAGAATGGCTTAAACAATAAAGGAATTCATTATCTCACATAACGAGAACTCTTGTTTTATAAACTTGAAATCAAATTGTGTATACAAGTTTTATCCTGCTTTTTTTTTGCTTATTAGATCACCCTATTTTCGTATGTCATTAAAATTCTTTATACATAGTATTTCACCATATTAATTAATTTGACAAATGTCTGATGAATATCTGCTATGTGCCAAGCACGGGAAGGCAGTGGTGATGAAACAGAGAGCAAGAACAGACATGGTCCTCACCACCCTGGAGCTCTTAATTTAGTTGGAGTGTGCCACCACTCACTTGACCATTCTTTTTTTTCCCTCAAGAGCTGTTTTGCAATTATAATTAACACCCTGATAAACATCTTTGCTTAAACTTTGGTTTATTCCCACAAGAGTAATCTCAGTAAGAAGAAGCCCTGTTGGCAAAATGGTTAAGTGTTAGGCTGTTAACCAAAACATTGATGTTAGGTGTTGTCCAGTTGACTCCAACTCATAATGGTCCTATGCACAACAGAAGGAAATAGCCTGGTCCTGCACCATCGTCATAGACATTATGTTTGAGCCCATTGTTTCAGCCATTGTGTCAATCCATCTAATTGAGGGTCTTCTTTTTTCCTGACCCTCTACCTTACCAAGCATGACGTCCTTTTCCAGGGATGGGTCCCTCCTGACCTCATGCCCAAAGCATACAAGATGAAGTCTCACCATCCTTATTTCCAAAGAGCACTCTGGCTATACTTTTTCCAAGACAGATTTGTTTGTTCTTGTGGTAGTTCATGGTATATTCAATACTCTTCGCCACCACCATAATTCAAAGACATCAGTTCTTTGGTCTTCCTTATTCATTGTCCATCTTTCACATGCATATGAGGCGATTGAAAATATCATGGTTTGGCCCAGGACACCTTAGTCCTCAAAGTGACATCTACAAAAAAGTATCCTGTTGCCATCAGTCAATTCTGACTTATAGTGACCCTGTAGTACAGAGTAGAACTGCCCCATAGAGTTTCCAAGGAGCACCTGGCGGATTTTAACTGCCGACCTTTTGGCCATAGCACTTAACCACTACTCACCAGGGTTTCAAAAAAAAACCCCATTGCTGTGGAGTCAACTCAGACTAATAAAGCGACCCTATATATAGGACCGAGTAGAACTGCTCCATAGGATTTCCAAGTTGCTCCTGGTAGATTTGGACTGCCAGCCTTTTGGTTAGCAGCCGTAGCACTTAACTGCTACCCCACCAAGGTTTCCAGGTTGGTCTTTTTACGAAAAGGTAGGTGGTTTTCAAATCCACCCAGCTAGCTGCTCCATGGGAGAAAAGAGCTGGTGATCTGCTCCAGTAAAGATTCCACCCACTGCCGTCCAGCAGATTCTGACTCCTAGTGACCCTATGGGACAGAGTAGAACTGCCCCACAGTGTTTCCAAGGAGCGCCTGGTGGATTCCAACTGCTAACTTTTGGTTAGCAGCTGTAGCTCTTAACCACTATGCCACCAGATTTTCCAGGTAGTTTCTCGATGACAGTGGGTTTATTCTTTACTGGGATACCCTTGGGCAGTTCTCCTCTGTCCTGTAGGGTTGCTATGAGTCAGTAAAGATTACAGGCTAGTAAATCCTATGGGACAGTTCCACTGTGTCCTACAGGGTCGCTGTCAGTTGTAATCGACTGGATGGTATCTAAAAACAAAAACTACAATTTTTAAAAGTGGAATTACTGGGTCATTTCAAAGCTGTTGTTGTGTCTTTAAACTGCTTCCTAAAGAGGATTGTACCTGTTTACATCTACAGACTGTACTTAAGCAACTCTTTCACAATTCAGTTGCCAGAATTACTTTTTTAAACTCTGTTAATAGAAGACAAAAAGATCTTATCATTGTTTTAATTGATATTTCTTTTATTAGGCAAGTAAGCCATTTCTCAACGGTTAATATTTCCATTTTTGTGAAATGTCTGTCCGTGTCTTTTACTTATTATGTCTTAGAATCTTGAGTTGTTTACTGTAAGATTTTTTAAATAAAAATATTTTCCCATTGTCAAATTTATTGTGCATATTTTTCCCGGTTTACTTTAGCTTTCTCATTTTGATGAGGCTTTTTTTTTTTTATAGAAAGAATATTTTCTATTTTAATGGAGTCAAATTCATCAACTACTACATTTGTAAATAAAAAAACCAAAAAAAACCAAAGCCAGTGCCGTTGAGTCGATTCTGACTCATAGCGACCCTACAGGATAGAGTAGAGCTGCCCCATAGAGGTTCCAGGGAGCGCCTGGCAGAGTCAAGCTGCCGACCCTTTGGTTAGCAGCCTTGGCACTTAACCACTATACACTGGGGTTTTCATTTGTAAATTACATAACTTATTTTAAGCTTAGGAAATTCCTTCCCTTAAGGGAATATTTCTTCACTGATTTTTTCGCATTCAACACTTTACCCATCTGGAGTTGCATATATGGTGTAAGATGGTCTACATTTATGTTTTTTCTCTAAATAGGTAAGCAATTTCTACATACACTTTTTAGTTCCAATCTTACTTAACCTTTCCACTGCATCTGACACTGCTGGCCACTCCTTTTGAAAGTAGGTCTTGCTTTTGGTTGCTCACTCTGTCCTGATTCTCCTCCTACACCCTTGTCACTGGTTTTCAGGCTCCTTCGAGGCACCTCTTCCCCTGCCTGCTCCTAAGGTTGATTTGACCCCTTTCTTCTTCTTATGGTGTACTTAACTCTCTGAGTAATATGCACCCTGATCATAATTCCAGCTACCACCTATATGTGAAAGACACCCCCTTTTTTTCTTTTCTTTTTTAAAATCTGTGGCAGGAACTCCTATCTGGGTTCCAGATCTGTGTTCAGTCATTAATTCATTTGACATCCATCAAACATTACCTGAATACCTTGTCTCTAGTCATCTAGTGCTGCTATAACAGAAAAACCACAAATGGATGGCTTTAACAAAGAGAAGTTTATTCTCCCACAGTCTAGTAGGCTACAAGTCTGAATTCAGGGCACCGGCTCCAGCGGAAGGTTTTCTTTCTCTGTTGGCTCTGAAGGAAGTTCCTTGTGATGCATCAGTCTTCCCTTGGTCTGGGAGCATCTCAGCGCAGGAGCCTCAGGTCCAAAGGATGTACTCTGCTCCTAGGGCTGCTTTCTTGGTGGTATGTGGTTCCCAACTCTCTGCTTGCTTACCTTTCCTTTTATTTCTTTAGAAGGTAGTGTAGGCCCCACCCCAGGGAAACTCCCTTTCATTGGATCAGGGATGTGATCTGGTAAGGGTGTTACAGTCCCACCCTAATCCTCTCTAACATAAAATTACAATCACAAAATGGAGGACAACCACAGAATACTGGGAATCATGACCTAACCAAGTTAATACATACATTTTTGGTGGGGCATAATTCAATCTATGACACACCTATTCTACCAAGCACTCTTCTAGGCTAAGGGGATAAAATGCCTACCTTCATGGGATTTACATTTTGTGGGTGAAACTGACTATATTGTGACTACCAAAAAATGTATATAGTATTTTAGGTAGTGATAAGGGCTGGGAAGGAAGTTAAAAAGTGTCTATGGGTGGATGTGAGGACTGCAACCTTAAACTGAGTGGTCACGGAGAAGGTTTCATCTGAGCAAAGAGCTAAAGGAGACAGGAGGGGGCAACCAATGTGTATATCCACCAGGAGAACATTCCAGGCAGAAGGAAAAGCAAGTGCAAAGGCTCTGAAGCAAGATTATGTCCGGTTTGTTCCAGAAACATTGTGTTCTTTTCTTAGTGCTGTTGTAATAGAAATACCACAAGAGAATGGTTTTAACGAACAGAAATTTATTTTCTCACGGTTTAGGAGGGTAGAAGTCTGAATTCAGAGCACTGGCTGTAGGGGAAGGTATTCTATCTCTCTCCACTTGAGGGGAAAATCCTGTCTCAGCTTCTCTAGATTGTTCTTCTAGGCATTCCTCAGTCCCTTGGCAATCTCCCCGCGGCATCTGTCTTTCTCCCATTTGTGCTTACTTGTCTCTGCCTGATCTGCTCTTTTTATATTTCAAAAATGATTAGGTTTAAGATATACCCTACACTGATATGGCCTCATTAACATAAAACATTAATGTAGCAAAGAAAATCCTATTCTCAAATGGGATTATATCCACAGGTATAGGGGTTAGGATTCCAACACATATTTGGGGGGCAGATAATTCAATCCTTAACAAGCAGTGAAGAGACTGAAGGGCTCAAGCAGCTTGAATGAGGAGGAGAGAAGTAGAAATGAGGTCAGAGAGGTAATTGGGGCCAGGCCATGTAGGACCCTGTCAGCTATTTCGTTTTTGCTCCAAGTACAATGGTCTATTTGAGAGCTTTAAAGAGAGAAATAACATGATCTCTAGCAGATGTATTGAGAATTGACTTTGGAGGCAGATGTGTTGGGAACAGACTTTGCAGGAAACCAGTTAAGAGGGAATTGCAACAACCCAAGCAAGAGTTGATGGCTGCTTGGACCAGAGTGTAGTAGAGGGGGTGAAAGACAGATTGTTTTTCTATTTCAAAGGTAGAGTCAACAGGGTTTGCCAAGTGATTTGATGTAGAAACGTGAGGAAGGATTGAATTGTTATTAACTAAGATGGAAACTATAGATAGGAGCAGGTTTTAGGGAGAATATCAGGAGCCTGGTTTTGAACATGTTAATTTGAGATGCTAATTAGACATCCAAGGGGAGATGTCAAGAAAACAGCTGGATATATGAGTCTGGAGTTCACAAGATAGTTCTGAGCTGGAGAAATGATTTTGGAAGTCATTAAAATACGACAGTATTTAAAACCATTAGATTGGATGGAATTACCAAAAAAATGAGCCTAGCTAGAGAAGATGTCCACACACTGTGTACTGAGAACTCCATTATACATTTAACTTCTTACTGTATTTTAGCACCCTGAATGTACCAAAGGCATCTCAAACAAAAGATTTCCTAAATCTAATTAGTCTCTCCTATTTAATTTTCCACTTCTATTCATAGAACCACTGTTTTGATAGAACAGAGGAATAAAAACTGAAAGAGTAAGCTGTTATAAAGATATAAGTTCCTATATGATCATTAACGAAACCCTGGTGGCTTAGTGGTTAACAGCTACAGCTGCTAGCCAAAAGGTCGGCAGTTCGAATCCATCAGGCACTCCTTGGAAACCCTGTGGGGCAGTTCCACTCTGTCCTATATGATCACTATGAGTTGGAATTGACTCGATGGCAACGGGTTTAGTTTGGTTTTTATGATCATTAAAACCTGACAACAAGTTTAGCTTCGAGCTTCCTGGCAGCCAAAGAATGAGTATTACTTATCAAATTCTCAGAAGCTTTGTTGACATTCTTTGACTTTACAATAAGAAGTCACTAATTTTTCCAAAGACCCTCTCCCACCCATTTCTGCTCCTATGGGAGTACATTACTGTGGCTTTCTTCCATCTGTCTCACCAAATTGATTATTAAGCAGAAATAGGCTCTCAGGTTTAGATTTTTCAAATTATAATATGTTACAGTAAGCACTTTCCAAGCAGTTCAATATTAAAACACACATACACGACCACGCAATTTGGGGCCTCCAAAATTGCCAAGATCTATTATTCAGTTATTTACAACTGCTGTTGTTGTTGTTAGGTGCCATCGAGTCGGTTCCAATTCATAGTGACCCCATGCACAACAGAACGAAACACTGCCCAGTCCTGCGCCATCCTTACGATCATTGTTATGCTTGAGCTCATTGTTGCTGCCACTGTGTCAATCCACTTCCTCTTTTCCACTGACCCTGTACTTTGACAAGGATGATGTCCTTCTCCAGGGACTGATCCCTCCTGACAAATTGTCCAAAGTATGTAAGACTCAGTCTCGCCATCCTTGCCTCTAAGGAACATTCTGGCCACACTTCTTCCAAGACAGATTTGTTTGTTCTTTTGGCAGTCCATGGTATATTCAATATTCTTCACCAACACCACAATTCAAAGGTGTCAATTCTTCTTTGGTCTTCCTTATTCATTGTCCAGCTCTCACATGCATATGAAGCGATTGAAAATACCATGCCCCGAGTCAGGCCCACCTTAGTCTTCAAGGTGACATCTTTGCTCTTCAACACTTTAAAGATGTCCTTTGCAGAAGATTTACCCAATGCAATGGGTCTTTTGATTTCTTGACTGCTGCTTCCATGATTGTGGATCCAAGTAAAATGAAATCCTTGACAACGTCAATCTTTTCCCCATTTATCATGATGTTGCTTATTGGTCCAGTTGTGAGAATTTTTGTTTTCTTTACGTTGAGGTGCAACCCATACTGAAGGCTGAGGTCTTTGATTTCATTAGTAAGTGCTTCAAGTCCTCTTCACTTTCAACAAAGAAGGTTGTGTCATCTGTGTAACACAGGTTGTTAATGATTCTTCCTCCAATCCTGATGCCCCATTCTTCTTCACATAGTCCAGCTTCTTGGATTATTTGCTCAGCATACAGGTTGAAACGGTATAGTGAAAGGATACAACCCTGCGGCACACCTTTTCTGACTTTTAACTACTCAGTATCCCCTTGTTCTCTGTACTACTGCCTCTTGATCTATGTACAGGTTCTTCATGAGCATAATTAAGTGTTCCGGAATTCCCATTCTTCACAATGTTATCCATAGTTTGTTATGATCCACACAGCTGAATGCCTTGGCATAGCCAATATAACACAGGTAAACATCCTTCTGGTATTCTCTGCTTTCAGCCAGGATCCATCTGACATCAGCAATGATATCCCTGGTTCCACGTCCTCGTCTGAAACCAGCCTGAATTTCTGGCAGTTCTCTGTCGATATACTGCTGCAGCCACTTTTGAATGATTTTCAGCAAAATTTTGCTTACGTGTGGTATTAATGATATTGTTCTATAATTTCCACATTCAGCTGGATCACCTTTCTTGGGAATAGGCATAAATATTGATCTCTTCCAGTTACTTGGCCAGGAAGCAGTCTTCCATATTTCTTGGCATAGATGAGTGAGCACTTCCAACGCTGCATTTGTTTGTTGAAACATTCTGGAGCCTTGTTTTTCACCAATGCCTTCAGAGCAGCTTGGACTTCTTCCTTCAGTACCATCGGTTCCTTATCATATGCTACCTCTTGAAATGGTTGAACATCGACTAATTCTTTTCGGTATAATGACTCTGTGTATTCCTTCCATCTTCTTTTGATGCTTCCTGCATCATTTAATATTTTCCCCATAGAATCCTTCACTATTGCAACTCAAGGCTTGAATTTTTCTTCAGTTCTTTCAGCTTGAGAAACGCCGAGTGTGTTCTTCCCTTTTGGTTTTCCATCTCCAGATCTTTGCACATGTCATTACAGTACTTTGCTTGTAGGCATGCCTTAATAATATCTTGCCTAATGCTTTCAATCTCCACACTTTTTTTTCCTGGGATTTCCCTGTTGCTACAGATGTGGTAGACACTGCTGAAGAGCTGCAGGCTGCAGATGGACAGTTGGGAGGTGCTACTGGCTCCCATTTACTTGCTAGATCAGCTTATACATGGATAATGCCTCTGCTGTTGAGGGATCTGGCTTCCTTGGCAGCTGCCGGAAGGTCAGGTGGCATGATTCAAAATTGTGGGCAAGTTCACATCTCCCGCAGTGACCTTTGACTGATGTTAGTCAGGAGACAGAGTTCCATTATTCTCCCTTCTTCCACCCACTGTCCCAAGACACGGTGGTTTCCTAAGGAGAAATAGGAGGAGACTCAGCAGCCAGAGGTCTTTGTTGAAAAAATATGGCTGGCTTAGTGGTGCATCCCCTTGATTAATTTCTCCTTCTTCCCTGTCTCATTTCCCCTTTCCGCTCACTTTTGCTTCCCTGGGGTTGCACTCTCTAATGAATTATTGTTATAAAAGTCTTTGCCTCCGGCCCAGTTTTCTAGGGAACCTGGGTTAAAATATTACCATTAACTGTATGGCCTTGTGAAGTTTTTATGTGTCTACTTTTGCTGCATATGTTCTTATATATTTTTACCACTTTCCTATTTTGCCCAATTTAAAGCCTACTGAAAACAAAGCTCTATTTCTTGACACCCTTGGTTTTAGATAACAAGCTATCCATGTACCAGGTACCTTTCATCATTTTCACCTCACGACAATCCTATATTTAGGTGCTATTAAACAAAAAATAACTTGTTGCCCTTGGGTCAATTCTGACTCACGGTGACCCTATGTTTTATAGAGTAGAACTGCTCCATAGGGTTTTCTTGGCTGGGCCACCCAACCAGAACAACAATTTTTTATGGAGGCAGATTGCCAGGTCACTATTCTGCAGTCTGTGGGGTGGCTTTGAACCGCTAACCTGCAGGTTAGGAGTGGAGAGCAAACTATTGGTATCACCCAAGGGCCTCTAGGTATTATGATTATCTTCTTTTTACAGATAAGGAAACTGAGGTTAAGATGCTAAGTAACTTGCAAATGCACACAGTAAATGGTTGTGTGAACTCCAGAACCCATACTCTTAAAGACATCACACCTCAAGTAAGCCACCAGCAAGCACCTGGCTTCCATGGAACTAAATACGGAGCTTCCCAGATGGCTGTACTATGTCCATTAAAAAAAAAAAAAAAATCTGTTGCAAGAGACCTCTATACAATGTTAAAAAGGGAAGATGTCATTAAGGACTATAGTGCGCCTGACCCAAGCCAGGGTGTTTTCAATCACCTCATATGTATGCTTTTCCATCATCTCTTTCCACAGATGCAATCAATTTGATTTCTGTGTGTTCCATCTGGCGAGGTCCATGTGTATAAAAAAAAAAAAAAAATTTATAGTCACCTTTTATTTTGGTGAAAGAAGGTATTTGCAATGAAGAAGTCGTTGGTCTTGCAAAATTCTATCATTCAATCTCTGGCATTGTTTCTATCACCAAGGCCATATTTTCCAACTACTGGTCCTTCTTTGTTTCCAACTTTCGCATTCCAATCACCAGTAATTATCAATGCATCTTGATTGCATGTTCGATCAATCTCAGACTGCAGCAGCTGATAAAAATCTTCTATTTCTTCATCTTTGGCCCTAGTGGTTGGTGCGTAAATTTGAATAATAGTCGTATTAACTGGTCGTAGGCGTATGGATATTATCCTATCACTGACAGCCTTGTAATTCAGGATAGATCTTGAAGCGTTCTTTTTGACGATAAATGCAACACCATTCCTCTTCGAGTTGTCATTCCCAGCATAGTAGGCTATATGATTGTCTGATTCAAAATGGCCAATACCAGTCCATTTCAGCTCACTAATGCCTAGGATATCGATGTTTATGCGTTCCATTTCATTTTTTGGCAATTTCCAGTGTTCCTAGATTCATACTTCGTACATTCCAGGTTCCAATTATTAATGGATGTTTGCAGCTGTTTCTTCTCATTTTGAGTCGTGCCACATCAGCAAATGAAGGTCCCAAAAGCTTTACTGCACCCACGTCATTAAGGTCGACTCTACTTTGAGGAGGCAGCTCTTCCCCAGTCATCTTTTGAGTGCCTTCCAACCTGGGAGGCTCATCTTCCAGCACTATATCAGACAATGCTCTGCTGCTATTCATAAGGTTTTCACTGGCTAATGCTGTTCAGAAGTAGACTGTTGGGTCCTTCTTCCTAGTCTGTCTTAGTCTGTGGAACAGATCATCAATTGCTCATATATAAGTTCAAGCTGAAATTGAAGAAAATCAGATCAAGTCCACGAGAGCCAAAATATGACCTTGAGTATATCCCACCCGAATTTAGAGACCATCTCAAGAACAGATTTGACACATTGAACACTAGTGACTGAAGACCAGACGCGTTGTGGAATGACATCAAGGACATCACCTATGAAGAAAGCAAGAGGTCAATGAAAAGACAGGAAAGAAAGAAAAGACCGAGATGGATAACAGAGGAGACTTTGAAACTTGCTCTTGATCATCAAGCAGCTAAAGCAAAAGGAAGAATTGATGAAGTAAAAACTGAACAGAAGATTTCAGAGGGCCTCTTGAGAAGACAAAGTATTATAATGGCACGTGCAAAGAGCTGGAGATGGAAAACCAAAAGGGAAGAACACGCTCAGCGTTTCTCAAGCTGAAAGATCTGAAGAAAAAATTCAAGCCCCGCGTTGCGATGGTGAAGGATTCCATGGGCAAAATATTAAACGATGCAGGAAGCATCAAAAGAAGATGGAAGAAATACACAGAGTCATTATACCAAAAAGAATTAGTCGATATTCAATCATTTCAAGAGGTGGCATATGATCAGGAACCGATGCACTGAAGGAAGAAGTCCAAGCTGCTCTGAAGGCATTGGTGAAAAACAAGGCTCCAGAAAGTGATGGAATATCAATTGAGATGTTTCAACAAACAGATGCAGTGCAGGAGATGCTCACTTGTCTATGCCAAGAAATACGGAAGACAGCCTCCTGGCCAACTGACTGGAAAAGAGCCATATTTATGCCTATTCCCAAGAAAGGTGATCCAACTGAATGTGGAAATTATAGAACAATATCATTAATATCACGAGTAAGCAAAATTTTGCTGAAGATCATTCAAAAATGGCTGCAGCAGTATATCGACAGGGAACTTCCAGAAATTCAGGCCGGTTTCAGAAGAGGACGTGGAGCCACGGATATCATTGCTGATGTCAGATGGATCCTGGCTGAAAGCAGAGAATACCAGAATGATGTTTACCTGTGTTTTATTGACTATGCAAAGGCATTCGACTGTGTGGATCATAACAAACTATGGATAACACTGTGAAGAATGGTAATTCCAGAACCCTTAATTGTGCTCATGAGGAACCTTTACATAGATCAAGAGGCAGTTGTTCGGACAGAACAAGGGGATACTGATTGGTTTAAAGTCAGGAAAAGTGTGTGCCAGGGTTGTATTCTTTCACCATACCTATTTAATCTGTATGCTGAACAAACAATACGAGAAGCTGGACTATATGAAGAAGAAAGGGGCATCAGGATTGGAGGAAGACTCATTAACAACCTGCGTTATGCAGATGACACAACCTTGCTTGCTGAAAGTGAAGAGGACTTGAGGCACTTACTAATGAAGATCAAAGACCACAGCCTTCAGCATGGATTGCACCTCAACATAAAGAAAACAAAAATCCTCACAACTGGACCAATGAGCAACATCATGATAAACGGAGAAAAGGTTGAAGTTGTCAAGGATTTCATTTTACTTGGATCCACAATCAACAGCCATGGAAGCAGCAGTCAAGAAATCAAAAGATGCATTGCATTGGGCAAATGTGCTGCAAAGGACCTCTTCAAAGTGTTGAAGAGCAAAGACGTCACCCTGAAGACTAAGGTGCGCCTGATCCAAGCCATGGTATTTTCAATCACATCATATGCATGTGAAAGCTGGACAATGAATAAGGAAGACCGAAGAAGAGTTGATGCCTCTGAATTGTGGTGTTGGTGAAGAACATTGAATATACCACGGACTGCCAAAAGAATGAACAAATCTGTCTTGGAAGAAGTGTGGCCAGAATGTTCCTTAGAGGCAAGGATGGCGAGACTGCATTTTACATACTTTTGGACATGTTGTCAGGAGGGATCAGTCCATGGAGAAGGACATCATACTTGGCAGAGTACAGGGTCAGTGGAAAAGAGGAAGACCCTCAGCGAGGTGGATTGACACAGTGTCTGCAAGAATGAGCTCAAGCATAACAACGATTGTAAGGATGGCTCAGGACTGGGCAGTGTTTCGTTCTGTTGTGCCTAGGGTCGCTATGAGTCGGAGCCAAGTCGATGGCACCTAACAACAACATATATATGCAAACGATGGACAATGAATAAGGACGACTAAAAAAGAATTGATGATTTTGAATTAAGGTGTTGTCAAATGTCATGGACTGAATTGTGTCTCCCAAAAATAAGTGTCAACTTGTCTAGGCCATGATTCCCAGTATTGTGTGATTGTCCACCATTTTGTCATTTGATGTGATTTCCTGTGTTGTAAATCCTATCTGTTTGATGTTAATGAGGTGGGATTAGTGGTAGGTAAAAAAAATAAATAAATTTTTTTTTTATGTTAATGGGGCAAGACTCAATCTACAAGATTGGGTTGTGTTTTAAGCCAGTCTCATTTGAGATATAAAAGAGAGAAGTGAGCAGAGAGACCTGGGGACCTCATACCACTAAGAAAGTAGTGCCAGGAGAAGAAAGAGTCCTTTGAACCCGGAGTCCCTGTGCTGAGAAGCTCCCAGTCCAAAGGAAGATTGGTGATAAGGACTTTCCTCCAGAGCCAACGGAGAGAGAAAGCCTGCCCCTGCAGCTGACTCCCTGAATTTGGACTTCTAGCCTACTAGACTGTGAGAGAATAAACTTCTGTTTGTTGAAGCCATCCACGTGGCATTTCTGTTATAGCAGCATTAGATAACTAAGATGGCAAAGAATATTGAATATGCCATGGACTGCCAGAAGAACAAATTTGTCTTGGAAGAAGTACAGCCAGAGGGTCCTTAGAAGCAAGGATGGCGAGGCTTTGTCTCACATACTTTGGACATGTTCTCAGGAGGGACCAGTCCCAGGAGAAGGACATCATGCTTGGTAAAGTAGAAGGTCAACAAAAAGAGGAAGACCGACCGTCAATGAGATGGATTGATACAGTGGCTACAACAATGGGCTCAAGCATTACAACGATTCTGAGGATGGTACCGGAGCGGGCAGTGTTTGGTTCTGTTGTACATAATGTCACAATGAGTCAGAATAGACTTCACAGCACCTAACAACAACAGTATATATATTATTCAGTGATATTGGTTACAGTTTTCACAATGTGTCCCCATTCTCATTATTTCCATTTGGTGGTTCTCTTTCCATTAATTTAGTCTCTTTGTCCCCGCTGACCTTCTCATCTTGGTGTAGGGTAAACGTTTGACTGTGTGGTTTCATTTAGATGATTGTTTAGAGGAGCACAGTACTCATGGGTCATTATGATTTATTTTTTGAGCCATTTTGTCTTTTGGTTGATAGGTGACCACTGCAAGTGGTTTGAGTTTCAAGTTTAAAGGGTATTCCAGGGATATTTGGAGCCCTGGTGGCTCAGTGATTAAGAGCTCAGCTACTAATCAAAAGGTCGGCAGTTCAAAACCACCAGATGCTCCTGGAAACCCTGTGGGGCAGTTCTACTCTGTCCTATAGGATCGTTATGAGTCAGAATTACTTGATGGCAATGTGTACATGGGGTGTTGCCAAAGCAATAGTCTCTGGGGTTCCTCTAGTCTCTACTGGTCCAGTAAGTGTTGCCTTTTTTAGGAATTTGAATTTTGTTCTATATATACATATATATATACATTTTTTCTTTTTTTTCCATCCTATTCAGGACCATCTATTGCGTCCCTGGTCAGAACAGTTGGTAATGGTAGCCGGACTTCATCTAGTCCTTCTGATCTCAAGGTAGGGAGGCCATGGTTCGTGTATACTATTAGTCCTGTAAACTTTGAGTCTTTAGTTTCCTTCTTTCCCTTTTGCTCCAGACATATAGAGGCCAATAGGTGTATCTTAGATGCCCAGCTCCAAGCTTTTAAGACCTGTCTTAGTTATCTAGGGCTACTAGACATACCAGAAGTACCACAAGTGGATGGCTTTAACAAAGAGAAATTTATTCGCTCACAATCTAGGAGACTAGAAGACTGAATTCAGGGTGCCAGCTTAGGGGAAGGCTTTCTCTCTCTGGTGGCTCTGGGGGAAGGTCCTTGTCATTAATCTTCCCCTAGTCTAGATGCTTCTCAGCACATGGACACTGAGTCCAAAGGATGGTGCACTCCTAGCTCTACTTGCTTGGTGGTAATGACTTCCTGTCTGTCTGCTCTCTTCTCTCTTTTGTCTTTCAAAAGAAATTGACTCAAGATACAATCTAATTGTGTAGATTGAGTCCTTCCTCATTAACATAACTGCCTCTAATCCTGCCTCGTTAACATCATAAAGATAGGATTTACAACACATAGGAAAATCACATCAGATGACAAAATTGTGGGAATTTTGCCACACAATACTGGGAATCATGGCCTAGTCAAGTTGACACACATTTCTAGCAACACAATTCAACCCATGACAAGACCCCAGATGTTACTCACCAACTAGAATGTAAAACAGTACTTTCATTAGCTGTATTATGTCAATTGACTTGAGTTGCCCTCTGAGACTATGGTCCTAAGACCTCAAACTCAGTAAACCATCTAGGAAGTATTCGTAACTGTGTCTCCTACGTATATGCAGCACACACAAACATGTATGTACATTTGACTGCAGAAACACCTATACATGTGCACCCATGTATTCGTACATATATAAGGATGCATATTTGCCTATATAACTACATACATGCCAATCCTTTGAAACTTTAAAATTAGGCTTGCTTTTCTCCTCCTTGTTGATGTATGGTCTAGAGGTATCTTAAAAAAAAAAAAAAAAAGACATGTTTTCTATACTTTGAAATCAAGGGTGAGTAAAACTGGAAAAAGGACCCCTGACAGTGCAAACAGTTAAGCACTCAGCTGCTAATTGAAAGGTTGGCAGTTTGTACCCACCTAGTGGTTCTTTAAGAGAAAGGCCTGGCAATCTGCTTCCTTAAAGATTAGAGATTAGAGCCTAGAAAACCCTCTGGGGCAATTCAGTTCTGTGACATGGGGTTACTATGAGTTGAAATTGACTCAACGGCAACTAACAGCAACACAGCAAAACTGGACACTGAAAAAGGAAGACAGAAGAATGGATGCATTCAAACTGTGGTGTTTGCAAAGAATATTGACTACATACTGCACTGTCAGAGGAATGAACAAATCAACCTTAGAAGAAATACAACCAGAAAGCTCCTTAGAAGTGAGGAATGTGAGACTTCCTCTTGTTTACTTTGAACACATCATCAGGAAAGACCGTGGCTAGAAATGGGCACAATGCTTGATAAAGTGGAGGGTCGTCAAAGGTAAGGGAGGTCCTTGGTGAGATGGACTGACAGTGGCTGCAACAATGGACGCAAACATCACAACAATTATCAAGATGGTGCAGTACCGGACAATGTTTCATTACACATAAGGTTGACATGTATAGGAGCCAATGCCAGGGCTAACAACAGCAACCGTTCTCTCCTATATAATCTCTGCAGGTATTGTAGGGAATGCCTTAGCATCTTGATGCCTCACAACCCACAGATCGTTGATTGCTGCCTTGAACCTATGGAACCATATTTTACCTGAAACATATATTTAACATCTTAAGCTTTGGTTCTAGAACAAACACTTGGCCTTCTATAAATTAAGGTTAGGTTCGTAGGCACCTGACTTAGAAGCTTAGCTTCTTGCATCATACTGAAAAGTTTTTGCTTTTCATCAATCACTTTTCGTGCCTCTTGCTGTCAAGTACACAGGCATTATCATGTTTTACGTGTTGCATCATCTGCCTTTCATCTTCAGAATTGTTATTCTCCAAGGATTCATCTTCGTCCAAATGAAAACAGTTCTCATTTTCTCATTGTTGTGAATCTCTCTACTTTTATCTCCATCACAAATGTACTCCTCTTTTTACAGAACTGTCAACACATCTTCTGCTTAACACTTATCAGATGTCATGGGATCCATAGTCTTCATATAACCCTCACATTAAGCAGTACCAGAACAAACACATTTTGGAATGACCACAGGCCCACTGACTTCCTTGGCTTTGGTGGGCAAAGTTGACTTGCTTTTGCTCTGTCGAATGGCTTTTAAAGATCGATGTTAACAAGAATTCTTGAGTTTTTGAGTTCTTCTCCTGGATGAAGGACACATTTTTCGAGACTTCCTTTACTCCTGGAGAATGATGCAATTTTTTTTCGCCTTCGCTGAAATAGTTGAGGAATAGTTCATGCCTTATTGGCTTTAGACAGGTCTTCTTAATGAGTTACATCTACTTGTCTCTCTCTTTTTTTTTTTCTTAATGCTTTAAATCATTCAACAAGAATTTGAGGATCTACAGATTTGCCGAGGCATCCTTGTTGGAGCCCTGCCACCATTTTACTGGCTGTTACCAGTTCTGGGGCCCTCAATTCCCTAGCAAGCTTGTGTGGAGAGTTAATAAGAGAACTACCTGTGTAGACGAAGTGTACGGTACACAATAGGGCCTACACCAAAGGAAGCTCGTTGCATCTTTCCAACGGGCTGAAGTGTTTAACGGGCAATTGGTGCTCGGCCAGCCCCTAATAATTCTACATGCGTGGAGCCCAAGCCGTGAAAATCTACTTAAAATCAGCTCTTTGGCCAAAGGCGGGGCGGAGAAGCTACGTGGGTGGGCCAGAAGCAGAAAAAAGGCTGGAATTCCCCACTCTCTCTCCAGCCCATCTCCTCCACGCCAACCGGGGTCTCCACGGACCGCCCTCCGCGTCCGCCCACGCGATGACGTCGTCGCACGGCCACCAGGCTCCCGGACGCACCGCCCACGGAGCGGGAGCCGGAAGCCGGGCGAGCTGTGCGCGGCGTCCCTGAACCGCCGAGCCGGAGAGATCTCGCACCTGGGGAACGGACGGGGAGGTGGGGGTGGCGTGGGGGAGCGGGCATGCGCGGCTCTGCCGGGTGGCGCAGGCGCCCTGCCTCGTTTACGGGGAAGAGATTCGGTTCTCCGAGTTGTGGCGGTTGGTGCGCCGTGGGCTGTGCTGGCTGCGGGGAGAGCTGGGAGGAGGAGGAGATGGGAAGCGAGCCTGACTCTTGGGAAGGGCGGGTTTGGCTCTGGGATAGGGAGGGTTGGGTGATTGGGTCCTGCTGTGCGTCTGTGTAGGGCGTGCCCCACGGAGTTTGGGATTTATTTGCCAGAAGATGAAATCAAACATCCGTAAAATGCGGCGCGTTTATCCGAAGCCAAGAACACGCTCACAGTACACGCCCAGAACCTGGAGACAGGTTCCCCGAAGGATGACACGCTGACCTGAGTGGTCGGCACCGTTCAAGGGCATTACATGCTATTTCATTCATCCGCTGTCACCAGCAATCCTGTGGAGTAGGCGTTATTACATGGCCCCTAATTTAATAGGTGGGGAAATGAAGACAGATTAGTTTGCCCACAGATTAAACAGCTGAAAAGTGACAAGAGTTGTCAGTTCCACCAGGTTCGTCTGACTCCGAAGCTCACGGCTGGCATTAAGACACTTGAAATCATGAATAAGTGAAAATTAGATAGTAATTTTGTAAATAAATAGTAAATCGTGCGATTTGGACATTAAGAGACATAGGCTGGGGAGTAGGAGTTGGGTAGGCTTCAAGGAAAAGGGGCTGTTAAGTAGATCTTCGATGAGATTTGGCAAGAAGAAAGGAACGAAGAGCAAAGGAAAGGATGGGGAAAGCATAGGCTTGGAGATGGCACAGGAAACCCGAGAAGAAAGGGAGAGGAATGCCTCAACTGGAGTCTTGTGTTTATGGTTGGCTTGCACATGAAACCATCTGTAATTCTATGAATGGGCTTGTCTCCAAGCAATGGACTACCTTTTCAGCATTTAGGTTTATGCTGTGATGCATAGTGACACTGTACTTCCGTGCTACTGTAAGAGAATGCATTGTGACGACTCATTTAACAGTTGGAAATTTTGGTAGCAGAGACACAGATGATATGAGGTGGAGAATTTATTTCTGGATCCTGACTCGTCTAAGAGAGGTCTCTTCAGTGTTACCGCTTTCTGTGCTCCAGTGGTGAGAGGAATAAACGCTTAACTCCAAATACAGTACCCTCTCAGTGCCAGATTCTCCCTCTCTGTCTTTAAAAGAAAAAAAATCTATATATCATTGTAGTTTAAAGAAGCTTCGCCTGGTGATTTAATTTGTTCATGGTTTATACTACCGTTATTGCACTACCTAATCTAGCAACTGATTAACTACTACCTTATATTACAGTCCTAAGCAAGATGGTAAGCTTTCCATGCAGACTGTTCTATCTCATTTCCTTGATTACTGATTCAGTTGACTTTCTCAAGTGTCTCTCTTATTACCGATAGAATCCCCAGCGTCCAGTACTCTACCTTATATGTAGTAGGAGCTCAATAAATATTGAATGAAATGATGCCTTCTGGGGGCGGCTGTTTTCTCTGTTTTTTTCCTGATCCTTGTAGCTGAATTATCTCCTTGTGTTGGGCATTCAGCAAATGTGTGGTTGATTGCTATGCCCTTCAGCAGGAGGAAATTTAATCTCCCTGTTGCCCTACAAAAAGAACTGTCACCTAAACACCATGTCCCCAAGAAGTTAGCCAAGAAATAATTGTTGATGGATTGATTAGCTACAAAGAAATTCTTGATTCTTTTCTGAAGTGTGCATCTTCCCTTCCACAGTGAAGGATATTCATGATTATCTTGGCCTGGTTGCGGAAGAAATTCTTTGGGAGATTGTGTAATTCGACGTTTTCTTGAGTTGAGAGAACAAATTAGCAAACAAACCAGTAAAAAGCAAAATCAAAACTCCAATCCAAGAATAAAGCCCAATACCAAACAAGATATTTTTAAGGACCTTATCAAGGTCGGCAGTTCGAATCCACCAGGTGCTCCTTGGAAGCTCTATGGGACAGTTCTACTCTGTCCTATTGGGCCGCTATGAGTTGGATTCGACTTGATGGCAGTAGGTTTGGTTTTTTTTTTTTTAACCTGTAAATCTTAAACATTGTGCCCCTGGGAGAGAGAATGCCTGCGTATGTGTTTGGATGCTCTTAATGGTTTTAAATTTATAGTAAAATTACGTTCTGCACCTTTTTTACCTGAGGCGAGGTGGCCTGAAAAATGTGTTGGTAACTAGTTTCCATGAGAAAGATCCCAGTTCGTTTTTCTTCAACCTGATTATGCCCGCCCTAAGCAGATTCTGTGGCGGAAACCCTGGTGGCTAGTGGTTAAGCGCTACGGCTGCTAACCATAAGGGTCGGCAGTTGGAATCCGCCAGGCACTCCTTGGAAACTCTACCCGATAATTCTATAGGGTCGCTATGAGTCGGAATCGACTCGAGGGCACTGGTTTTTTTTTTTTTTTTTTAAGCAGATTCTGTAATAGAAAGCAGATCTGGCTTCACAAGAGCTGTGCTTCATTTGAGGTAAGCGAAGCCAAGTCAAGTCGGCCCACCGTTCTTCAATTTGCTCAGTTCGCAGCAGACTTCAGGGGGCGCGGCTGGAGAGGGGAGTGATAAGTGCAGGTAACGTCTGGAAATAACGAGAGTCAGAAGCTAAATTCTCCCCAGTGTTTCCATTGAAGTGAGTGCCAAATCCGCACCAGTTCTCATTTGTTAGCTGTGGGATTTTGAGGGCGAGTTAATTAACATTCCTGGGCCTCAGTTTCCTCATTGTAAAATGGGGATGATAACGATACCATCTAACGTTTAGAGTTACAATAAGTCAATGTGTAAAGAGTTTGTAACAGTGCTTGCCACAGATTAAGGGTAAAGTGAGAAGTAAAACGCTACGCTACGCTAACTTCCACTTCCACCCAGCTAGCCACTTGTAAGCCCCACATACGTAGAAATTCTTGGGACACCGCTGTTTCCTATTACAAAGTTTTACGTGCAATTATTTTTGCTGCCGTCCATACGGCTATAATCCGCCCAAGCGATTTGGGATGTATGTATCTTCTCCCAGCCCTCTCGCCCTTCAGCCTATCGCAGTAGGGAAGTAAACGTGGTAGGGGTACAAGTTTCCCTTCCTCCCCACCCCCTTCCCTACCGTTCCGCTAAAACCCGAGAATCCACCCCGCTGCGCCCCCGCCGATTCGGGAACGCCCCCGGGGGCGGGGCTAGGGCCCGAGCACGCGCAGTGCAGCAGCGCCGCGCCTGCGCAGTGGAGAGCTGAAGGAGGCGGGGGATTGGTATGCCAGCGAGTGTGTGACTGGAGGGAGGCGTCGGGGCCGAGCGTGGTACTACGACGAGCGCGGGCCGGAGGGGGCGGGGGGATGCGCCGCGGTGGCGGCGGCGCGGGCGCTGGGCTGCTGTTTGGAGGCGCCAGAGCAGCGGATCCCGGGCTCACCGCGGCAGCAGCGCGGGTGTCGCGCGCGGCCTGAAGACGCCGTAGCTTTCTGCCTCCCACCTTTTTTTTTTTTTTTTTTAAATAACCGGAACCAATGAACGCAGTCAGGACCCGTGCTCTGGAGGCCGCCGGTGCTGAAGGGACCAGGGTGGCGCGTCTGAGGCGTCGGGGGCGGCCGGCGGAGTCGCCAGCGGCGGCACCGCGCGGAGCGGTCGAGCGGTCGGCGGCCGGGACGCTACCGCGCTTTATCCCCGCTCCCCCTCTGCTCCCTCATCCCGCCGCGACGCCCGGCCCGGCCTCGGGTTGGCTGCCGCGGCGACGCTGGGCTGCGCTGCTGGTGCTCGGGCTGCTGGTGGCCGGAGCGGCGGACGGATGCGAGGTGGTTCCGAGGCACCTCCGCGGGCGGCGGGCAGCAGGCGCAGCCGCGGCTGCCGCCTCCTCTTCCGCGGCGGCGGCGGCGGCGCCGGCGGCGGCGGCGGGCGACAGCCCGGCGCTCATGACAGGTGAGGCCCCGGGGGCGGCGGGCGGGGCTCGGCTGGCGGCTGCGGGATCCCTAGCCCCGTTCGACGGCCGCGGTCAGTGCGCGATGGCGAGCTGGGCGCCGGGACGCCGGTTCCCTGGCCGCTGCTGCGCCGCGATCTCTTCTATTCCGGCCGCTATCCCTTTTTACCCCGACAGCCGCCGTGGTCCGAGCCTCTCGACGGCACACACCACCCCGCCCGTCAGCCGTGCTCCCCGGTATTCCAAGCGGAGCAGTGCGGCGATTTCTCTTCCATGCTGCGGAAGAGCCAGCAGGGTCTGCAGGATACTGGGCTGTTTTTTTTTTTTTTTTTTAGAAAAAGTCAGTAGCAGCAATGCGGTATTGAGTCGGCCTCTGGTGCTGCTCTTGCAAAGGCAGCTGGCAGAGAGTCTCACGGATTCAGTGCCCTGCTGAGCAGAGCGTCCCAGGGGAGGCTGCTAAAGATTCTTTGAGAGCCACAATACCTAGTGGTTCCTATCAGTAAGCGGAAACCTCTAAGTCTCATTTGTATTTTTTGAGGGGTGGGATGAAAACCATTTTAAAGGGTGGAAAGTATTTGCTGGTGGAAGCATCGCTGGGTGACAAAGGGCTCAGAAAGCTCAGCAAGTAACCAGAAATACACCTAAAATTTAACATGCGGGATATTTGGGGCTTGTTTTTGAACAGCACAGTTCTGATAGACCGCACCAGCACCTATTTTAATATAGAACGTTCTCGAAGTAATTGAACATTTGTAAACATGTTTGGTAAGGTTAAGTAAAAAATTGTATCCTTCTAAAGCCTTTCAGTGTCATGTACAACTGGTGTGTTGTGGTATAAGTAATGCTGGAAGGATCCTAGAAGGATTTCTTTTGGAGCTAAGTAGTATTTGCTTTTCTAGTTGTTTTATTTTTAAAACAGATCTGTAAGTTCTTACATCTAACTGCAAGATTAAAACAAAAAAAAGGGCAGAAACAAGATGAAAACCCCTTAAACCAATGCCGACTGAACAGGATGACCCATCATTAATTTAACCAAAGTGATAATGCAACAGGCGTCTGAAAGTTACTAACAGCTGCTCTGAGAAGCTCAGGAGCTGTATTCTTTGGAGCAAAGCAGATAGCTTCTGGGTTCTATGACAGAATGTTTACTATTGTAGAAAGAAGAAGGATGTTGGTAAATTTTGTCAAGCATTTTGGAAGTTGGGGTGCGTAAAACACAGTGATCAGAGTGTTTAACTTGCTTTACCCTGGTGCATATCCAAGCCCTCTTAAGTGAAACTTTTAACCTACCACTGGGTAATTTGGATAATAGAATAATTATTATTAGGACATATTGTTTGAGTGAGAGGATAAGTTGCATAGTCTTATGCTTGAACATTCTTTATGTTCTTAAATGGCAAGTAAAGATGTGAAAAATAGTGATTATCAGGAAAGTAGCTAGGGAAGTGGACTATGAAGATTTAATGTCAGGTACAGGAAGGGAGGAAGGAGAAATGTTTGGGCTTCTAGAAGCTATAGGAGTGTGACTCTTGGATCCTTGAGCAGAAAAGTTTGAAAAATAATTGGCTATTGCTTTATCAAAATGTAATTGGTGGAAGGGCATATGATGCAGGAAATTTAGTATTTATTGATCTATTGTATAGTACGTAGATTCTGTCAAGTTACTTCCGATGGGACTTTGATAGACTGTTTATAGTCCTTCCTTTTGAAGACTTAAATTTTTCTGTAGTAATTTATGGCATTGTGAAAAGAGAAAGGGTGATTCTTGGAAAAAAAGTCTGATGTAACGCATGAAGGGAGATTGTGCTGTAGTGCTTAAAGATGTTACAGAAACAGTATTAACCTGGGAGTTTATTTTTAATGTTCTTACTCTTGTTAGAATATTTATTTTTAACAAGTTAAATTCCATTTAAAGTTTATGATAATAAAACTACATGATATGCAAGTTAAATTTTGGCCATTTTAATAAGCTTATGTAAATACAGTCCAGCACTGGTTTCTGAGAAAAGGAAAATTGAAAGTCTGTGATACTGAAAATTTCTTGAGCTGTATGACCTCTCTAGGGCTCCTTACCATTCTTTTGATTGTATCAGTAGTGTTTTCTTTTATGATTTCCATTTGCAAATCTTGTGCTAAGCCAGAACGTAATTTATTACTGTAACTGTGAACGTCAGGAAGTAGAACCATAGACTGCACTTAACAACTACTGCTTTGTTATATTCTAGGCAGGGTTAAAGGAGAGCAGTGGGGCAGAGCATCAGTAATAAAAGGACTAAACTTCATAGGAATTTTGAAAATTGAAACATTTTAAAAGAATTCTGACAGAGTGATTGTTCACTCTGGCTCCCGATTAGAGTTGTCATTTAACTGTGTATTCTTAACACCTGTGTTACATGACAGCCAGAATCACACCATCTTCTTCTTCTGCTCTAGATTGATGTTTTTAATCCTTATGTATCTTTAGAAACTTTTTATAAGGGTTTGCCTCTTACTAATAAAATGTAGAATACATTCTTGTCCAGTGAAGTCAGCCCCCCAAAGGTTTTACTTTAGCAGCTGAATGTGTTTTAAGAGTAAATTACCTTTAAATCATCTATCATGCTTCGTTTTGGGCAAGGAAGTGTTCTTACGACATGAGAGAGACTATGACAGATCATGAAATAAACGGACTCATTGTTGTAATGAATTTGGATTTATATTTTTTCCTTTTGTTTCTTAACTGATATGTTGTATACTGCTTTTCATAAGGTTTTCACTGGCCAGTTTTTTCAGAAGTAGACTGCCAGGTCCTTCTTCGTAGTCTGTCTTAGTGTGGAAGCTCTGCCGAAGCTTGTCCACCAAGGGTGACTGTGCTGGTACTTGAAATACTGGTAGCAAAGCTTCCAGGATCACAGCAACATGCAAACCACCACAGCACATCAACTAATTGATAGCTGCATGGAGAACCAATAAGCAATGTCATGATAAATGAAGAAGAGACTGATGTTGTCATGAATTTCATTTTATTTGGATCCACAGTCAGCGCTCATGGAAGTAGCAGTCAGGGAATCAAACGATATATTGCATTGGGCAGATCTACTGCAAAAGACCTCTTTAAAGTGTTAAAAAAGCAAAGATGTCACTGTGAGGACTAAGGTATGCCTGACCCAAGCGATGATATTTTCAGTCGCCTCATATGCATGTGAAAGCTGGGCAGTGAGTAAGGAAGACTGAAGAAGAATTGATGCGTTTGATTTATGGTGTTGGAGAAGAACATTGAATATACATACCATGGACTGCCAGAAGAACAAACAAGTCTGTCATGGAAGAAATACAGCCAGAGTGCTCCTTGGAAGCAAGGATGGCAAGACTTTGTCTTACTTTGAACATGTTATCAGGAAGGACCAGTCCCTGGAGAAGGACGTCATGCTTGGTAAAGTAGAGGGTCAGTGAAAAAGAGGAAGACCCTCCGCGAGATGGATTGACACAGTAACTGCCAACAGTGGGCTCAAACCTATCAATGATTGTGAGGATGGCACAGGACCGGGCAGTGTTTCGTTCTGTTGTACATAGGGTTGCTGTGGGTTGGAACTGACTGGATGGCAGCTAACAACGACAATGTTGTGTGCATCTTTATACACACAACTAAGTATAATACGCGACAGACCGTGATGAGTACCACAATTGACTCCAAAGTGTTGGGAAAGGAAGAGGCTGTTAGGGAAGATTTCTTGGAGGAGGGGTAGTTTGAGCTGGGCCTTGATGTATAGATAGCATTTCATGTGGAGATGAGTGAAAGGGCTTTCTAGGTGGAGGCAAATGCAAGAATAAGAAGTAAATTAATAGTTTTCTTTGGAGTTAAGCACAGAGTGTATGTAGAGTAGTGGGAAATGAAAGGAGAAGGCTGGACCAAATAATAGAGAGGTTTAATATTCCCATTTGCTGTTGAGTTGATCCTGACTCATGGTGACCCTTGTGTTTTAGAGTTTTCAGTGGCTGATTTTTCAGAAGAAGCTCACCAGGCCTTTCTTCTGAGGTGCTTCTGGGTGCACTTGACCCGCCAATCTTTTGATTAGCAGATGAGCTTATTTACCATTTTTTTCCAAGTAATACTTTTGCCTAGCAATTCTGAAGTCAGGCAAAAATCTAAACATTTACTCCACTAAAGACAATCTTGGAGTCCCTTGGTGGTGCAAATGGAATGGAAGCAATAATAGAGATAGAAAGGCTAGTTAGGAAATTATGTAGAAATAGAGGCCTTGAGCTTTTAAAGTATGCAGTGGCTATGAAAATGTTTAGAGGAGATTTTGTTTTATAGTTTGCTTAGATTTGAAAGTAATCTGGCTATTTATAGAACATCTAAGAAGTAAAATTACCTTTTAATTTTACTTTATCGAATGACTTATTTAAACTGGTACAAAGCTTTGAAAAAGTGCAAAGAGAAACAAGTTATTTTTCATAGAATATCTTCTTTATTTCAAGTTCCTATTTACATAAAAATTAGCTATTTTTGTATATGATTGGATTAATGAAATGACTTAGAGTTAACAGAAAATAGTTGCAAAAATATTCGTCAGACGTTCGACAAAACAGATTGTTTTGATTGCAAAGGACAGTGTATTTGCCATAATAAATATTCCATATTTAAAATTCATGTTTATTCCTTAACAAAGGATAACTCTTTCTGGATTGAACTAATGTTGCAGTAGATCAGAGGTCATCTGCTCTCCCTAACCCAGCCTCATCATTTGTGAATAAGTGTCTGGTGGTATTGGCATATTATTTGTTTCAGAATTAACTTTAGAATTTCATTGCTGTGTGAATTTCAGACTTAATCTCCTGTAGATGGTTATTTTTACTGCTGAATCTAAATGTTTTTTTCTTCTTTTCCTTATCCTGTGAGATCTTTGTATGTAGGTATTGTCTATTCAGTCCTTGTTGACACTTTCTCCTCTTACCTTCAGGAACTATTGTCCTTGGCTGGTTTCATTGTTGCTGATTTTAGGAGTGATTCTCCCCTTAATCTCTGTTCATGGTCTTGTGTTCCTCTAGTCTAGCTGAACATTTCCTCCTCAGAGAACCTGATTACTAGGAAAGTTCTCAGTTGGGGGTGGGGAACCCTAAGCCCATGATTGATTTGCCTTTTGGCCTCGTTTCATTTGGCCCTTGAGGTGATGATACTGCACAGCCCGGCCCTCATGGCTGCAGTCCTGAGAGTCATTTCCTTTCTGCTAGGCTTCATCAACCATGTCATCTAAATTGAAACAGTTTTAGGGTTAAGTCTAAAAGCAGCTGTTGAATGTTTATTAGTGAATGCTTAGTGTTTTCTTAAGATAGTGGTAACTTTTTTTTTTCTCCCACAAGCCCAGGAAACTGTAGGTTATGGCAAGAGCGGTCTACTCAGCCTAACATTCATCTCAGAACCCGTTGCCTGTATCTGTATGAGTGCCCTTGTGTATGAATTTCTCTTTATGTGTGCTTGAGGATCTTGGCCTCTTGTGTACCCTACTCTTTTCCTCTAGTTTAAAGTTTTTACTTTCTTTCTCTACCTCTGTTTTTTATCTCCCCAAACTTGCCGTTCTTGGGAACTGAAACACCTCAAAAAGTATTTTACAGAATTTAGTGCTGGGTTTTTAATTAAAAAAAAAACTTGAAGTGACTGTCTTATTTATTTGATCACAAAATAAAGCAATTTCATTCCAAACCCCTAGAGTAATGGAAGTGATTTTTACTTAGGTTTCTTGAATGATTCTCAATATGTAACCAAGGTTTTGTTTTAACCCTTATTTGAAAATTTTATCTCCTACTCAGCATGCTGTACATTTCACAGGTCCAGCTTTGCGCTCATGTTTTCTTTCTGCTGATTTTTTTTTTTTTTTACTTTTTAAAAAACATCTGATGCTGAATTTGACTAGATACTCTTAAATCCCCTCTTCCTTATTCCCATTATCCAGCATTCAACCTCTGACTTTTCCGTTACTGACAAGTATGTAATTTTCCCCGTTTCCCCATTGTCTTCAGCCATTGTCATCTTTAGCTCTTCTTTCTGCTTTGCCACAAATATTCAAACTGGTATTGCTAGCCATGAGTCCGAGCCCACTCAGCATCATCTAACACCAACAACACCACTTGGTATTTCTTTTTACTCTATTTCCTGGGCACCAAATTAAAAAAAAATCCACTTAAACCTGTTCAACTGTGGTTGTAGCTACCTCTGACCATTTTTGAATTTGCCTTTTTAAATATATTCTTTGATGTCATTCATGGTTGGTTCTAGGTCTGTCGTAATGGGTCCTTTAAAGAACTATAGAGAGTAAAAGTAAGAAAGTCAGTCTGTGATGAATATAGGTGAGTGTGTATATATAAGCACATGCATAGAGTTTTGAACATTATTTAGTGACTATTTTTTTTTTTTTTTTTGTGCCAGGTATGATGCTAGGAATGGGATGTAAAGATGTAGAAATTGACCATTTTAATCATTGCAGGAAAAATGTAAACTTGGAAATTGCCTGAAAATGTTTAACCTAAAGAAAAATATAGATGTTCTTTTTTTTAAAGGCCAAAAAAAAGAAAAAACTGTGTTAGCTAACATTGATTTCTTATCCTTTTAGATCTTCATATTAGTAATTACTAGTATTAGTAATCTAGCAGCATTGCCGTGCTTATTAATATATTAGAATATTTATTAAAGGTTTCTTATTATACATTCGCAGTGTTAAAACCAAATTCCCCTTTTCATTGTTATTATTTCTTTTTTGAAGAAAGCATGATATAAATAAATGTAGTTCTTTTCTGTTCACTTTAAGTATTACATTTTCTCTTCATTAAAGATAAGGAATGAACAAAAACTTCACTAGCTGCTATGTGCCAATCACAGGGTTAGATGTTTGGGATTTCAAAATAAAAAATAGGAAATTGACCCTGCCCTGTAGTCTACTGGGAGATGATGTTGTTAGTTGCCATTGATTTGGCTCTGACTCATGGCAACCTTATGTATAACAGAAGGAAACAATGCCTAGTGCTTTGCCATCTTTATGATCATTGGCACGTTTGGGTCCGTTGTTTTGGCTGTTCTGTCAGTCCATCTCATTAGGGTTTCCCTCGTTCTCACTGATCCTCTACCAAACAGGATGCTTTTTTCTAGTGATTAGTCTTTCCTGATGACGTGTCCAAAATAAGTGAGCTGAAGTCTTGCCATCCTTGCTTCTAAGGAGCATTTTGGCTGTATTTCTTCTAAGATTGATTTGTTTGTTCTTTTGGCAGTCCATGGTATATTCAATATTCTTTATCAATATGCAATTTGAATGTATCAATTCTTCCTCTGTCTTCCTTTCTCATTGTCCAGCTTTTGCATGCATATGAGGTGATTGAAAAGACCACGGCCTAGGTCAGGTGCACCTGAGTCCTCAAAGTAACATCTTTGCTTTTTAGAACTTTAAAGAGGTCTTTTGCAGCAGGTTTACCCAATGCAATAGGTTCTTTGGTTTCTTGACTCTTGTTTCCATGGATGTTGATTGTTGATCCAGGTAGAATGGAATCATTGACAACATCAGTTTTTTGTCGATTTATCATGATGTTTATCGGTCCAATTGTGGGGATTTTTGTTTTCTTCACATTCAAGTGTAATCCATACTGAAGGTTGTAATCTTTAATCTTCATCAGTAAGTGCTTCAAGTAGTTTTCATTTTCAGCAAGCAAGGTTGTGTCATCTGTATATTGCAGGCTGTTAATGCATCTTTCACCAATCCTGATATCACATCCTTCTGCATATAGTCAAGTTTTACTGATTAGTTGTTGAAAGGATGCAACCCTGCTGCACTCCTTTTCAAATTTTAAATCATGAAGTATCCCCTTGTTGTGTTCAACAACTACCTCTTCATATAGGTATAAATTCCCCAGTGCACAGTTAAGTGTTCCAGAACTCCCTTTCTTCTCAGTGTTCATGATTTGTTAAGGTCCACAGTCCGATGCCTTTTTGTAGTTGATAAAACACAGGTAAACATCTTCCTGGTATTCTCTGTTTTCAACCAAGATCCATCTGACAACAGCAATGATGTCTGTTGTTTCACGTCCTTTTCTGAACTTGGCTTGAACTTCTGGCAGTTCGCTGTCAATGTTTGGCTGTAGTCGTTTCTGAATTATCTTGAGCGAAATTTTGCTAGCATGTGCTGTTAATGATACTGTTTGGTAATTTCCACATTACATTTGATCATGTTTCTTTGGAACGGGCATCAATGTGGATATGTTCCAGCTGATGTGGATATGTTCCAGCTAGGCCGTCTTCCATATCTCTTGGCATAGGTATGTAAGTGCTTCCAGTGTTGCATCGTTTGTTGAGACATTTCAGTTGATAATTTTGTCAATGATCCAGTCCCTACAGAGTAGCTTCAGCTTCCGCCTTCAGTATCAACAGTTCTTGATCATGTGCTACCTTCTGAAATGATTGAATGCCAACCAATTGTTGTGACACAGTGACTCTGTGTATTCCTAGTATACTTACTTAAAGAGTGATGGCACAGTGCAATGAGGGCATAAGGGTATGTGTTGTATTTTACAGAATTATAAAAGGTGAATTCCTAACTTTGATGTGGAGGGAAGAACCAACCTGTTGCCTTAGAGTTGATTCCGATGCATGGTGACCCCATGTGTTACAGGATAGAACTGTGGCATAGAGTTTTCTTAGCTGTAGTCTTTACGGAAGTAGATTGCCAGGCCTTTCTTCTGCAGCACTGCTGGGTGGCTTCAAACCACCAAGCTTTAGGATAGTAGACAAGTTTGCTCTACCTAGGGAGAGGTGAGTTAATAGTAAAGAGTTAGTAGCAAAGAGTAGAGATATTTGCCGAGAAGCATGAGTTTGTCAGATAGTGGAGGAAATAGTGGAAAGATCCACTGGTATGAGGGGAGGAAGCTGAGTTTGGGGAATGATGCTTACCATAGGATAGGCATTGGCGTTTGAGAATGCTAGGTAGGGATTGCGAATTACCAAATACCCAGTTACTTTGGTTAATGGTAAGCCTGCTTACATGGTGATTGACTGGCTCTAGCACACCAACATCCATCTTTGCATGTGGAATTCAAATTTATGTCAGACATTTTGTATATTTTACCTCATTTAATCCTATGTAATCCTTGTGAGGTTATTCTTATCCCTGTAGTAAGTTACTACGTATAATTGAGATACAGAATTCTTTTCAAATAGTTTATGTCTTATAAAACTTCCAATGCCAAGTATCTTTATCATGAAACACATAGGTTGTGAATGGAGTTGAATCAGGAAATGAGGCTGGAGAATTAAGCACTGTAATTAATGTTAAATTTTAGATGGTATTATTCAGCAACCTTATTAGTTCCTTCTTCATAGATCTTTGGTAAATAACCAGGTTTTCTTTTTTTTTTTTAAACTTTTGCGATTAAATATTCAGAAGTCTTAAAAATACATGATTTCTGAAGTCCATTATTATTGATGTTAATATATTAATTATTGTTAATTTATTAAGTTTTTTTTAAAAGAAAACAATAAGTATTTTCAGTTGGTAGGTAATTTGTATTTGTGCTTTGTTTTCATGAATACTCCTTAAAGATGGGATGTAAGTTTTAAGAAGCATAGCATGTTGTATCTTGGACTTTTATTGGGCCATAAATCTGTTTCCACTCTTGTGTACTGTGGTTAAGAGCATAGCGTCTACACTGGAGTGAGGATTTCCTGGCTTAGAATCCCAGTCTGACAGTGGTTTTGAAATTTTGGGTACGTGATTTAATCTGTTAGTGCCTAAATTTCCTTATCTCTAAAATGGGTTTGGAAGGAGCCCTGGTGGCACAGTGGTTAAGTGGCTTTGCTGCTAACCAAAAGGTCAGTGGTTCAAACCCACCAGCAGCTGCTCGGGATGAAAGATGTGGCAATCAGCTTCCATTAAGATTACAGCTTTGGAAACCAGATGGGGGCAGTTCTACTCTGTCCTATATAGGGTTGCTGTGAGTCGGAATCTGCTTGACCAGGAGGTCAGCAGTTTGAACCCACCAGTCTCTCCACAGGAGAAAGATACAGCAGTCAGCTTCCATAAAGATTTACAGCCTGGGAAATCCCAAGGGGCAGTTCTGGTCTGTCCTGTAGGGTTGCTATGAGTCAAAATCGACCCTGTGGCAGTGGATTTAGTTTGGTTTTGGTTAAAATGGATTTGTGAAGAATAAATGAACTAATCCAGGACAGAGTCTGGCAAGTATAAGTGCTTGATTATCATTGGTTATTATTGTTTTTCTTTTTATCTATAGATGTAGGATAGTTACAGAAATGTTCTGTGATCCATTGAGTATTATTGTTAAGATGTTTTATGTTGCATATTAAAAAGTATGAAGACATAGTTTGAGCACTTTTGTGACCTAAATAATCTTAGACCTTTAATGAATGGTGTGAAATTAAAATTTTGTAACAATATGAAGCAAACTATAGACAGTAAGATTGAGAAGTGTTATGATATTTTTAAAAAGTTAGTTGTATCATTTGCTTAAGTCATTTTGTACCTTTATTGTTTTATATGACAAAAAATTTAAAGTATTTTGCAGCTGAAATGCCAGACTTAAAAATCTTTAATTTTATTTCTAGGTATAAAGATTTATTATAGAAAATTTAGAAGATACTGAGAAGTGTAAAGTAGGAAACAAGTCTACCCCCAAGAACTGTAGATAACAACTGTAACAATTTTTTCTATACTTTTTTTTTTTTAGGTCCTTGGGTGGTGCAAATGATTAAGTGCTTGACTATTAACCGAAAGGTTGGTGGTTCGAACCCACCCAGAGGTGCCTTGGTAGAAAGGCCTGGTGATCTGCTTCTGGAAAGTCACAGCCTTGAAAACCCCATGAAGCGGTTCTGTTATGCACACATGGAGTCGCTATGAGTTGGAACTGACTCCATGGCAACTAAGGATAACAAAAACGTGATCTATATTAAATCTATATGCATATATTTATGTATATTTAATATTAGGCTTATAGAGTGATTTTTTTTTTTTTAAATGTGAAATTAGTCAGTCAGTGTTTGAATGTCAACTATATTCCAAGCATATGATAAGTATTGGGGACACAATGATGACCAAAATCAGTGAGGTCCCATGGAGCCTGCATTTCAGTTGGGAAGGTTAAAAAAAAAAAAAAAGTCATGAAAAATGCTATCAAAGAACAAAGAAGAGGTGAAATACAAAATAATGTGGATGGCGTGGGGACACCTACTTTAGGTAAGCTGGTCAGGGAAGGTTTCTCTCAGAATGTCACTTTTTAAGGTGACATCTGAAAGATAATAAGGAGCCAACGCTGTGAAGACCTTGAGCAAGAAAGAATTTGAATTTTTTGAGGAAGTGAAAGTATTGTTTTGACTGAATGTTTTGAGGGATGAGGAGAGTAGTGTGGGATCCAGCTGTGCATGGAGACACGGGCCAGATGGTACAGAGTCTCGGACCTTGTTACCTTGTTTCGGTTTTATTCAGAAGGTAATGGGAAGCAGTTGAAGCATTTTAAGGAGTGGATCAACATGATATGATTTAGGTTTTAAAATACCTCTTTGGCTGCTGCGTGGTGAATGGATTGTTGGGAGCAAGACTGACTGTTAAAGTCAAGCAAGAGTCCAGTTAAAAGTCGATAATCGCTTGGGCTAGGATGGTAGCAGAGGCTGAGAGAAGAGAACAAGTTAAGGAGGTATTTTGGAATAAGAATTGATTTAGTTTGCTCACAGATTGGGAAACAGGAGTGAAAGAAAGGGAGCAAGCAAGGATGACTCTTAGATTGCTCACTTCAAGGTTCCGCATGATTTCCATGTTTCTAATCCATGGAAAAAAAAAAATTTTTTTTTTTTTTTTAATCCATGTAGGAAAATCTTCCCCAGAAACCCCCAATGTATTTCTTCTCAGGTCTCATTGGTCAGGCCTGGGATATTGTTCAAGGGAAATAGAATTTCCCACCTTCCTGAGCCCACACAGTGAAACCTGTGAGAGCCGAATTCTGTGGGATTGCTTTATGGGATTGCCAGATTTTCCACCTTTGACAGGGTGCAGTCTTACCACTTTTCTATCACTTGTTATGGTGGAAAATACTTGACTTTTCCTTCTCTTTGACAGGCTTCCACCTTACAGAGGTTCTGGCTTTTGCAGATTTTACTGTATTTGAACATAATGGAGGTTTTCTTAGGAAGGAAGAAGGGAGGGAATGATACATAACTGATTAGCTTTTCGAGCTTTGGGGAAATATTTTGACCTCTTTTGCCTCATTTGTAAAATGGAGATAATAACTACTTCACAGGGCAGTTGTGAAGATTAATGTTTTTGAAGTGCCTAACAAGGAATAAATACTCAATAAATCTTATTTTCTTTGTTTTCTGGCCTACCCCCTTGCCCCCAACCATTTTTTTGTTTTTTGACTTTGTATATTTTTTAAATAATACTCTTGTTTTTCCAGTCAACCAGACACACATTCTTGGAGTTACACTGGACTTTGGCCTTGGTGGTGTAGTGGTTAAGTGCTTGGCAGCTAACTAGAAGGTTGATAAATGAAAGGTCAGTGGTTTGAACCCACCAGCTGCTCTGCGGAAGAAGGATGTGGTGCTCTGCTTCTGTAAAGATTATAGCCTTGGAAACCTTATGGGGCAATTCTGCTCTGTCCTATAAGGTTGCTATGAGTCGGAATCGACTGAACGGCACACAAAATGTAAAGAACCAAGTTCTTTACATTTTCATTGCTACTATATTAGTTCTGAACTTCATCATTTGGGGTATAAAACCAAAAAACCAAACCCATTGCCATCAAGTTGATTCCGACTCACAGCGACCCTATAGGACAGAGTAGAACTGCCCAATAGAGTTTCCAAGGAGTGCCTGGTGGATTTGGACTGCTGACCTTTAGGTTAGCAGCTGTAGCATCTAACCACTATACCACCAGGGTTTCCATAGGTGGCAATAATCTTGTAATGTATCTTGCAGTCTCTTATATACTACTTTCATTAATAAAACTTTTTGTATTTTCAGTTAATTTAAAACTAAATCTGAACTTGTTATGTAGTTCATAGAGGGGTACACACTCCTGATCGTCCACATGTCTTAAGTATACTGCAGTGAAATTGGACTACTGCTGGTTCTTTGAACACGCCTTCTTTCCCCTTTTATTCCTGTGTTTGCATGTTTTCCTCATCCTGGAGTGTCCTTTCCATCTCTCAAGGTCCTTTCCAAATGTTTGTTCATTCAGTCAGTAAATATTATTGAAACTCTTCTATGTTCAGTGCACTGTTACAGAAGTTGGAGATACAATGGTAGCAAAAATTGACATGGTTCCGGCTCTTGTTTCCTCTGGTGTAAGTCTTTCCAAGGTCATCCTCACTAAGACATTTGTTCCACATTGGAACTTCTGTAACAGATTATTTATACCTTTCTTATCGCAGTTTAACTACCAATATTTGTCTACTTCTTTTGTTTATTCTATTGTATTGTAACACAGTTGTTCTGTTTTCTTCTTTACCCAGTTGATTTATTGTAGTATCTTTTTCATAAAAGTGGTACCATAGCTTTATAAATACTTTTGACTTGAAAGTTTGATTGTAGTCTATTGTAGTTGGTGGTACCTTGTATCTGTATAGTAATTAATGGTTTGCAAATACTACTTTGACACAGCGTGTCCAATGCTTTAAAATGTATGGGTAATTAGTTTGGAATATGGTATGACTTAATCACTGATATCTTTTTCTGTAAGGATGTTTTTATTGGCACTTTTAAAAAATTTGATGTGTTAAATACTTTTAGGAAGAGCTGTGATACATCTTTATTTGTGACTGCCAACTTCTAGTAAAAAAAAGTTACAGGATCAACTTTCAGTTCTTCACTTACATAAACCAAGCAGTTATGATTAATGTATTACTCAGTTGGCTTAAATCATGAATGCTTGCATCTTCTCTACTTTTAGTTGATAATTTCATATCTTTTCGAAAGAGTTTAGAAAAATTAGAATGATTATTAAAAAAGCTGGAATGTTATTCAACTTGTAGTCTCATAGACTTTAAAAAATAATTTTTAAAGTGCTTGATAATATGAAACTAGTAGTAATAAAGTTGGAGCTCTGCTGGCACAGTGGTTAAGAGCTCGCCTGCTAACAAAAAGGTCAGCAGTTAGAATCCATCAGCCGCTTCTTGGAAACACTGTGGGGTGGTTCTACTCTGTCCTCTAGGGTCACTGTGGGTCGGAATTGACTCAACAGCAGCAGGTTTGGTTTTGGATTTTTAGTAGTAAAGTTCAGTATTTTGGTATCTGCTATAATTTACATTGTGCTACTTAGTTTGAGGAGTCTATTTATCCAAATATTTTAATGCTTACCATACGCTAGACAGTTTTTATGTGACGGATAAGTAGTAGAAAACAAAACAAATGAAGTCTCTCTCTCTGGTTGTTTGTAGTGTAAGTGTAGTTTTGCTATATACGGTATGGTTTTTGAACAAATTGGCAACTTCCTGATTTTATAATTACTCCTGATCCCAGTGTTCATTACTTCTTAGACTCCATTTTAATTGAAGCTGAGTGGCATATTGGTATCTTTTCACTCATTTCTGATATCAGCCATTTCTAATATCAGTCATATATCTCACACTGATAAATCTCTTTGAGTCTTATTCCCCACTCGACCCCCCCATGCCATCGAGTTGGTCCTGACTCATAGCGACCCTATAGGACAGAGTAGAACTGCCCCGTAGAGTTTTCAAGGAGCACCTGGCAGATTCGAACTGCCGACCCTTTGGTTAGCAGCTGTAGCACTCAACCACTACGCCACCAGGGTTTCCTTGAGTCTTATATAAATCATATATAAGTACTCGCAGTCTACGGTCAACTTTAACTCAACGTAATAGACGTAGAATCAGAATCTAGTTGTTTTGTATCCTAGTTCCATGCTGTTCTTTGTCATATGCCATCTAATGTTGCTTTTATGGGGTGTTTTAAAATGTCATAGAAACATGCAGATATGCTTTTCGTCTGAATTTAGTTAGACCTGTATTGAATAATTTATGATAAATTGTTAAAATTTATTTATGAAATTGTCAGGTAGCTATTGTCTTGCACTGAAAATTTAGTTTTACATTTGAAACCTTTAAAAAGTTTGCTTTCAATGAGGTGGGTAGTAGTCATAATAGATTCATTGTAAGCCCTGAATATTGAACTTAGTTAATAATCAGGACTATATTTTTTTTTCAAATTCTAGATTATTGGGGTCACTGTGAGTCAGAATCGACTCGATGGCAGTGGGTTTAAGGGAGTAAAAAACTGTTATGGTATTCTAAGGCCTTTATAATGTAACAGCATGAAAATAGGCTCTGCTTAGGAGTTGAAAGATAAATAAGTCCTTTTTTGTCTTTGTTCAGTTTTTCAAGATTTCTAGATAAACAGCAGCTGTTTTTTGTTAACTACAAATTCCAAAGCAAGACATGGTATGTTTATAGATAATTCCTAACCATGATGATGTTCCTGAAAAACCTTACCCTAGGAAAATACGAAGTTGAACTATCTTCTGGGAAAAATAGGCTTTGGAGTCAAAGTAAATACTCTTATTAATATTTATATATGTTAAAAAATGCCATGGTAAAGAATCACTTGCATGTTGTGAATTAGTAATTCAGAAAAATGAATTTCCATGTATCATCCTTTTTTCCTGTGGTGGCTTGGGAGGTACATGAAGCCATTTTAGGTCGTAGTGGACAGTATGCGTTGTAAGTAGCATATTAGCATGTGACTCAGAATCCAGCATTTTGGTATGCTCCTTAGCATCCAGTACATTGAGATGTTAGATGTCCTTGTTTTTGTTACTTGGAATTGTTGATTCTCACCTCTGGGGTCCACAGTGGTCCCAGAGATGCTGATTAATTTGGGTGAATAAATGGGAAGAACTTCATGTAAATGTATTTGTAACCAGTCTGCATTTCCCCACTAGTATTGTTGAAACACCTTCAGTAATTCACAGGTATTGGTAAAAACTGAATTCTTCCCATGGGGACTTTATGTTAGACGACATGAGGAAGTTGAACATTGAGTTGGCTCTGTTCCTACCACTTCGGTGGGTCTTTGTGTTGTAGCACTTTCCCATCTTCAGACACAGGAATACACTTTAAAGGCGAGGTGAACTTTATCTAGATTTCCTTAACCTCAAGATTCACCAAGCCAAACCCGCTGCCATCGAGTCGGTTCTGACTCACAGCGACCCTGTGGGACAGAGTAGAACTGCTTCATAGGGTTTCAAGGCCTGCAGTCTTTTTTTTTTTTCTTAATTGTGCTTTAGGTGAAAGTTTATAGCTCAAGTTAATTTCTCATTCAAAAATTTATACACATATTTTGTGATATTGATTGCAATCCCCGCCATATGACAGCACACTCCCCTCTTCCACCCTGGGTTCCCTGTGTCCATTTGGCCAGTTCCTGTCCCATCCTGCCTCCTCATCCTGCCTCCAGACAGGAGCCACCCATTTGGTCTCGTGTACCTGATTGAACTAAGAAGCACACTCATGTGTATTATTTTTTGTTTCATAAAAAAAAAAACTCAGAAAACCCTGTGCCATTGAGTCGATTCCGACTCCATAGTCGTGTCTAATCTTTGTCTGAAGAGTTGACTTTGGGAATGGTTTCGGTTCTGAGTTAACAGAGCATCTAGGGGCTGTAGTTTCAGGGGTTCCTCCAGTCTCTGTCAGACCGGTAGGTCTGGTCTTTTTACGTGAATTTGAATTCTGTTCTACATTTTTCTCCTGCTCTGTCTGGATTCCTTGTCAGGGCAGTCATTGATGGTAGCCAGGCACCATGTAGTTCTTCTGGACTCAGGCTGGTGGAGTCTCTGGTTCATGTGGTGCTTTAATCCTTTGGGTTAGTCTTCTTGCATCTTTGGTTTTCTTCATTCTCATTTGCTCTGAGTGGGATGGGGCCAACAAATGTATCTTATATCTTAGATGGCCCTTGCAAGCTTTTGAAGACCCCAGACGCTACTCACCGAAGTGGGATGTAGAACATATTCTTCATAATCTATGTTATGCCAGTTGACCTAGATGTCCCCTGAAACTATGATTCTCAGGCCCCAGCCCCAGCTATTCTGTCCCTCAAAAAGTTTGGATGTGTCTAGGAAACTTCTTTTGGTCCAGTTGTACTGACTTCCCTTGTATTGTGTGTTGTCCTTCCCTTCACTGAAGTTGACTCTTGACTACTAGCTAGTTAGTCATATCCCCATGGGCAGTAATCTTTACGGAATCAGACTGTCTCATTTTTTTCCCCAAGGAGCCGCTGGTGGGTTCGAACTGCTAACCTTTCAGTTAGCAGCCAAGTGCTTAACCACCGCACTACCAGGGTTCTTGACTCTGGCTCTGCTCTGTTTTAATCTTATTAATTTCTAAGAACCAGTTGTTATTGAGATGATCCCAACTCATGGCGGCCCCATGTGTGTCAGAGTAGAACTGTGCTCCATAAGTTTTTTTTAAAAAATCTTTTTAAAATTACATTATTATTATCATTATTTTTAATTGTTATAAAATATATATATAACACAGCACTTGGCAATTTAACATTTTTAAGGTGTACAATTTAGTGATATAAATTACATTAATCATGGTGTGCAACCATTATCCGTAGTTGTAGCCACATTTTCCACCTCTGAATGCAAACACTGCTTCCTACACATCGACTCCCCTTTTTCCTTTCTTCCCACCCCTGATAACCACTAAGAAACTTTGGTCTCTATGTATTTGCCTGTTCTTGTTATTTCATGTAAATGAGATCATAAAATAGTTATCCTTTTGTGGTTGACTTATTTCACTGAACATAAGGTTTTTGAGGTTCACCCATGTTGTAGCAAGGATCAGGACTTTATTTCTCTTTATGACTGAGTAGTAGTCCATTGTATGTATGTATCATATTTTGTTTATCCATTGATTTGTTGATGTGGGCTTAGGTTGTTTTCACCTTTTGGCTGTTGTGAGTAGTGCTGCAATGAACATTGGTGTACATGTGTTTGTGTGACTGCTTTCAGGTCTCTTGGGTGTACACCTAGGAGTACAACTGCTGGGTCACATGGTAGTTCTGTGTTTAATTTTTTCAGTGACCTCCAAATTGTTTTCCACAGTGGCTGTACCATTTTGCATTCCCATCAGCAGTGGATAAGGGTTCTAGTTTCTCTACATCTTCACCAACATTTGTTATTTTTCTTTTTTTTGGATCTAGTGGGAATGCAATGGTGTCTCATTGTGGTTTTGATTTGCATCTGTTTAATGCCAATGATGTTGAGCCTGTTTTCATTTGCTTGCTGGCCATTTGAATATCCCCTTTGGTCTGTTCAAGTCCTTTGCCAATTTTTCTTTTTTTCCATCCTTTGCCCATTTTTTTGGTTGGGCTGTTTGTCTTTTTGCTAAGTTGTAGGAGTTGTGTATATATTTTAGATATCAGGCCCTCATACATTTTCCCTGAAGATTTTCTCTCATCCTGTAGGTTTGTTTCTTCACTTTTTTTGATAAAGTCCTTTAATGAACAAAAGTATTTAATTTTTATGAGTTCTTATTTATCAGTTTTGCCATTTGCTGCCTGTGCTTTTGTTATAATACCTGATAATTCATCACTAAAAACCAAGCCCTGCAGCCACATCCCGATGTTTACTTCTAAGAATTTTATGGTTTTAGTCTTCCCATTTAAGTCCTTGATCCATTTTGAATTGGTTTTTCTGTATGCTGTGAAGTTGCTGATCATTTTCTGCCTGTGGAAATCCAATTTTCCCAGCACCATTTATTAAAGACTTTTCCTTCCCCATTGAATAGACGTAGCATACTTGTTGAAAATCAGTTGAGCATAGATGTATGGGTGTATTTCTGGACTCTGTCAATTCTGTGCCATTGTTCTATGTGTCTATTGTTGTACTAGACTCTCAATTACTGTAGTTGTATATTATCCATAGGGTTTTCTTTTTATTTATTTTATTTTGTTTTAAGTGAAAGTTTACAGTTCAAGGTAGTTTCTCATACAAAAATTTATCCACACATTGTTATGTGGTCTTAGTTGCTCTCCCTATAATGTGACAGCACACTCCTCCTTTCCCCCTCCAGATTTCCTGTGTCCATTCAACCAGCTCCTGTCTCTTTTGCCTTCTCATCTCGCCTCGGAACAGCAGCTGCCCACTTAGTTTCATGTATCTTCTTGAGCTAAGAAGCACACTCTTCACGAATATCATTTTATGTCTTATTAAAAAAAAAAAAAAATCAGTCTAATCTTTGCCTGAAGAGTTGACTTCGGGAATGGTTTCAGTTCTGGGCTAACAGAGTCCAGGGGCCATATCTTTCAGGATCCCTCCAGTCTCAGTCAGAACACTGGTCTTTTTACTAGAATTTGAGTTCTGCACCCCGCTTTTCATCTGCTCTGTCAGGGACTTTCTGTTGTGTCCCCTGTCAGGGCAGTCACTGGTGGTAGCTGGGTACCACCTAGTGATTCTCATCTCAGGCTGGTGGAATCTCTAGTTTATGTGGCCCTTTCTGTGTCTCGGGCTAATATTTTCTTTGTATCTCTGGTATTCTTCATTCTCCTTTCCTTCAGGTGGGTCGGGACCAATTGATGCATCTTAGATGACTGCTCGCTAGCTTTTAAGACCCCGGACACCCCTCACCAGAGTGGGATGTAGAACATTTTCTTAATACACTTTGTTACACCAATTGACGTAGATGTCCTCTGAAACCGTGGTCCCCAGACCCCCACCCTTGCTACTCTGTCCCTGGAAGTGTTTGGTTGTATTCAGGAAACTTAGCTTTTGGTTTAGTCCAGTTGTGCCGACTTCCCCTGTATTGTGTGTTGTCCTTCCGTTCACCTAAGATAATTCTTGTCTGCTGTCTAGTTAGTGAATACCCGTCTCCCTCCCTCCCCACCATCATAACCATCAAAGAATATTTTCTTCTGTGTTTAAACCTTTTGAGTTCTTGTAATAGCGCTCTCATACAGTATTTGTCCTTTTGTGACTGACTAATTTCACTCAGCATAATACCTTCCAGATTCATCCATATTATATTTTGCAGATTCATTGTTTGTTCTTTATTGTTACATAGTATTCCATTGTGTGAATATACCTTAATTTAGCCATTTGTCCATTGATGGGCACCTAGGTTGTTTCCATGTTTTTGCTGTTGTGAACAGTGATGCAGTGAACATGGGTGTGCATGTATCCATTCATGTGAGGGCTCTTATTTCTCTAGGATATATTCCAAGGAGTGGGATTGCTGAATCGTATGGTAGTTCTATTTCTAGCTTTTTAAGGAAGCGCCAAATTGATTTCCAAAGTGGTTGTACCGTTTTACATTCCCACCAGCAGTGTATAAGTGTTCCAGTCTCTCCACAGCCTCTCCAACATTTATTATTTTATGTCCTTTGGATTAATGTCAGCCTCGTCGGGATGAGATGGTGTCCACTGAAGTTTTGATTTGGATTTCTGTAATGGCTAATGATCAGGAGCATTTCCTCATGTGTATGGGTAGCTGCCTGAATGTCTTTGGTGAAGTGCCTCTTTATATCCTTTGCCTTTTTAATTGGGTTATTTATCTTTTTGCTGTTGAGGTTTTGCAGTATCTTGTAGATTTTAGAGATTAGATGCTGATCGGATTTGTCGTAGCCAAAAAATTCTTCCCAGTTGGTAGGTTGTCTTTTTACTTTTTTGCTGAAGTCTTCTATGAGCATGTGTTTGATTTTTAAGAGCTCCTAGTTCTCTAGTTTCTCTTCTGGTGTTTGTGCATCGTTAGTAATGTTTTGTATTCTGTTTATGCCATGTATTAGGGCTCCTAGCCTTGCCCCTATTTTTTCTCCCAGGTATTGCTTTAGATTTTATATTTAGCTCTGTGATCCGTTTTGAGATAGTTTTTGTGCATGGTGTGAGGTATGGATCTTGTTTCAAACATTTTTTTTTTATTATCCAGTTATGCCAGCACCATTTGTTAAAGAGACCGTCTTTTCTCCATTTAACTGATTTTGGGCCTTTGTCAAATATCAGCTGCTCATAGGTGGATGAATTTTTGCCTGGATTCTCAATTCTGTTCCATTGGTCTATGTATCTGTTGTTACACCAGTACCAGGCTGTTGTGACTACTGTAGCGGTATAATAGGTTCTAAAATCAGGTAGTATGAGGCCTCCTACTTTGTTCTGCTTTTTCAGTAATGCCTTACTTACGCGGAGCCTCTTCCCTTTCCATATGAAGTTGGTGATTTGTTTTTCCATCTCATTAAAAATGCCATTGGAATTTGGATCGAGATTGCGTTGTATCTGTAGATGGCTTTGGGTAGAATAGACATTTTCACAGTATTGAGCCTTCCTATGGATTAAAAAAAATAAAAATAAAAAATAAATTTTTTTTTTTTTTTTTATCCATGAACAAGGTATGTTTTTCCACTTATGTGCAGTAGTGTCTTGTGGTTTTCTCTGTATAGGTGCTTTATGTCTCTGGTTAGATATATTCCAAAGTATTTTATTTTCTTGGGGGCTATTGTAAATGGTATTGATTTGATGATGTCCTCTTCAAAGTTCTCTTTGTTGGCATAGAGAAATCCAACTGATTTTTATATGTTTATCTTGTATCCTGATACTTTGCTGAAATCTTCTGTTAGTTTCAGTAGTTTTCTTGTGGATTCTTTAGGGTTTTTTGTGTATCAGATCATATCATCTGCAAATAGGGGTACTTTTTCTTCTTCCTTACCAATTTGGATGCCCTTTATTTCTTTTTTTAGCCTAATTGCTCTGGCTAGGACCTCCAGCACAGTGTTGAAAAAGAGCGGTGATAAAGGGCATCCTTGTCTAGTTCCTGTTCTCAAGGGGAATGCTTTCAGATTCTCTCCATTTAGGATGATGTTGGCTGTTGGCTTTTTATAAATGCCCTTTATTGTGTGGAGAAATTTCCCTTCTGTTCCTATTTTGCTGAGAATTTTTATCATGAATGGGTGTTGGACTTTGTCAAATGCCTTTTCTGCATCAATTGATAAGATCAAGTGGTTCTTTTGTTTTATTTATGTGTAATAGATTCCATTGATTGTTTTTCTAATGTTAAACCATCCCTCCATACCTGGTATGAATCCCACTTGATCATGATGAATTATTATTATTATTTTTTTGATATTTTGTTGAATTCTGTTGTCTAGAATCTTGTTGAGTATTTTTGCATCTATGTTCATGAGGGATATTGGTCTGTAATTTTCTTTTTTTGTCGTGTCTTTCCTGGTTTGGTATCAGGGATATGCTGGCTTCATAGAATGAGTTTAGAAGTAGTCTGTCCTTTTCTATGCTCTGAAATACCTTTAGTAGTAGTAATATTAATTCCGCTATGAAATTTTGGTAGAATTCTCCAGTGAAACCATCAGGGCCAGAGCTTATTTTTGTTGGGAGTTTTTTTAGTTACCTTTTCAATCTCTTCTTTAGTTATAGTTTTATTTAGTCATTCTACATCTGTTTGTGTTAGATTAATAGGTAGTGTGTTTCTAGAAATTTGTCCGTTTCCTCTAGGTTTTCAAATTTGTTATCTGTAGGGTTTTCAATGACTGATTTTTCAAAAGTAGATCTCTAGGCCTTTCTTCCCGGGTACCTCTGGGTGGACTCGAACTTCCAACCTAAAGCTGAGCGTGTTAACTGTTTGCACCATGAGGGACTCATTAATCTCTGGATCCCTCTTTTTCCAGTTATTTCTGATACAAATTCTTACAGTGGTGAAAATGATAAAGCATAAATAAATTTGTGGGTAGTAAAATTTTCAGAAAGTAGAATTATCATTCCAGGTTGTTTTTACATTTTATAACTAAAATGCCTTTATTTAATGTACTTGCTGAATATTGACAATGTTTTGGTTAAAGTTACATAGTTTGGATGTCTACATTAGCTTAGTGGCTTTTGGAAGGAAACTGTAGGTTTTGTTTAATTATAGGATTATACTTTACAGTTCAGATCTTTTTCATGTCTTATCACAGTTTCTTACCTCTGTTTTAGTTTGTTTCTCCTAGGTCAGTTTTATATGGAGATTGTAAATACTATATGAATTGTCTTTTTTATATAATAGAAAATATTTCTTATAATATCTATATAGATAAATATTTTTCAATAGCTAATTATTTCAAGCGGTGTCTTCGTATAAACTTTTGGTTTTTATTTGCTTTATTTAAGGTAAATGTACATTCACAATTTTAAGAAGGTTTATCCTGTTTGGGGTTTTCTAATTTTCTCGGATCTTTGGTTTGTTGTCTTTCATTAATCTTGGAAAATCTCAGCCATTATCTATTTTAGATATTTCTTTTGTCCTTTTTTCTCTTTTTGGAACTCCAATAAATGTATTTTAGACAGTTTGATATTGTTCTGCAATTGTTGGGTGCACTTTTGTCTTTTTGGAACTCCAGTAACTTATGTGTTGGTTTGATATTGTTCTACAGCTATTGGATGGACTGTAATTTTTTTTTTCTTAACACTCTTTTTTTCCTGTTTGTTTAAGTAATTCCTGTTAATCTATCTTAAAGTTCACTGATTTTCTTTTCTCCCCTAGTTGTGTGTGGAAACCCTGGTGGCGTAGTGGTTAAGTGCTATGGCTGCTAACCAAAAAGTTGGCAGTTCAGATCCACCAGGTGCTCCTTGGAAAGTGTGTGGGGCAGTTCTACTCTGTCCTATAGGGTCGCTATGAGTTGGAATTGACTCTGTGACAATGGGTTTTGTTTGTGTCTGGTCTGCTGATAAGCTTGTCAAAGAAATTCTTTGTATAAAAAAAGATACTGTATATTTTTTAGTATAACCATTTGCGTCCCTTAAAGTTTTCATATTTCTAGTGAAATTTCCCATTTGGGTGGTGCAGACAGTTAACACGCTTTGTTGCTAACCAAATGGTTGGAGGTGTGAGTCCACTCAGAGGTGCCTCAGAAGAAAAGCCTGGTTGCCTGTTTCTGAAAAATCAGCTGTTGAGGACCTTATGGAGCACAGTCCTACTCTGACACACATGGGGTTGCATGAATTGGAATTGACTCGATGGCAACTGCTTTGATTTGGTTTTATACACGTTGTTCATTTTTTCCTCTAGATCTTTTAACATATTAATCATAGTTATTTTAACATCCCTGTCTGATAGTTCCAACATCTGGGTCATCTCTGTGTCTAGTTCTGTTGTTTGCTTCATTTGTTGACAATGGGTTGTTTGTTTCTTGCTTTTTTATGTGTCTCATAATTTTTGATGGAATATGTGACATCACGTATAGAAGAACAGTTGAGACTGAGATACATAGTACCTATGTTCAGAAATAGGCATGCCTCTTCTGTCAGGTTGGTAATATGGGAGGTTGAGTGAATTTTGTTACGAACTGAACTATGTATAGCTTTTGCTATTATTATTGTCACCTTCAGTGTACCACAGACATGAAATTTCTCTGGTGGTGGGTTGCTGTTCCCTTGTGCTTTGTGTGTCCTGAGTAGTAGTCCTGTTCCATTGCCACCAATGGGGAGATGGTAAATAGTGTATCAGTTGTCTTTTTTAGATAATAGAAAATATTTTTTCAGCAGCATGTCTATACCACAGAGGAGATTCTGTATGTGGTTGGTTTGTGTTCGGGATGGAGAAGTTCTTGCTTTTCCTGGTCTGCCTCAGTTTTAGGTGGGGCCTTGAAACTGGGCATTCTCAATTTTCCTCCTTCTAAACCCCCAGTTGCAACCGAACTTTGGCCTTGTATTTGAGGGAGAACTTAAGCCAAAGAGAATTTCCTGCCCTTCCTCTGGTGGTAGCATAATTCTGCTTTGTTTTGGTGTGAAATCCTAGGCCAAGAAGGTTTCTTTTCTCACTCCCAGCTTAGTGGGCTTCTGCCTCCCCCTAGGAACAGTGAATCTTTGCTGGGGCCATGGGGGTGGGAGACTTTCCTAATCCTACCCCAGAGGCAGATACCTGCTTCTCCTGGTTTGTGCTTGTCTCTCAGACTTTGACTAATCCTGCTTTTTGCTGTGTGTCTATGCCTTTTTCCAGGTTCTGGATTGTCTCCTTTTATGCTGGCACTCACTTCTTTTCCCCATCTAGCACTTGATTCCCTGTTGATAATTCCTTGCTGCTTAGGCCCACGTGGTCTAGCTAAATTCCTGATCCTGGCCTTTCTGCATTACATTTATGTGGATTCATCAACCTCTAAGTAGGTGAATAAGCTTTTAAATTGTTTCTGTGACTCAGAAATTACTTACTGTTTTAGTGAATCTATTTGACTGGTGTAGTACTAAATCCTCTAGACCTTTGATTGGTCCCTAATGGAGTATTCCATAATTCTTTCTAGCTCCTTTCTCAATCTAATGGTTCTTATATTTTTTATCTTCATTGCTCATCTGTGGTGAATACTACATGGTTTTGTAGAAAGATGATGGGATTGAGTTAGATGACCTGGGTTTAAATTCCCATTCCTCTTTTGTTTGATTTGCCTGTCTATTTATCCACAAAACATTTATTGAATACCTTCTCTATTATGAGTGCTGAGATGTTATTATGACTTCTGGCAGCTTTAATTTATTGAACACTTAAATGCAAGTGGAAACCCTGGTGGCTCAGCAGTTAAGTGCTACGGCTGTTAACCAAAGGGTCAGCAGTTAGATCCGCCAGGCGCTCCTTGGAAACTCTATGGGGCAGTTCTACTCTGTTCTGTAGGGTCGCTATGAGTCGGAATTGACTCGACGGCTCTGGGTTGGTTTTGGTTTTAGATGCAAGTCATTGTGTTAAGTGTTTTCCATTCTGCGTTTAATCCACCCAACAGCTTTTTGAGAGTAGTAGTGTGTTAGTTACCTACTGCTACCATAACAGAAATACCACAAGTGAGTGGCTTTAAAGAACAGAAATTTATTTTCTCACAGTTCAGGAGGCTGAACATTCAAATTCAGGGCATGGCTCTAGGGGGACGGCCTTATTTGTCTATTTCAACTTCTAGCAGCCTGCAATCCTTGGAGATCCTGGGTTTGTAGAGGCATCTGTCTGTATCATGAGAGAGCATCTTCAAATGATGTTTCACCCTCTTCTGTGTCTCTGAGTCTATTCTGCTCGTCTTATAACTTAGGAGTGATTAGGCTTTGGATCCACTCTTCTCTGGTATGACCCCATTAACATAAAAGAAAGCCCCCATTTCTAAATCTTTACAGGTACCCCTAACCCGTTGCTGTCGAGTTGACTCCAACTCATAGCTACCCTATAGGACAGAGTAGAACTGCCCCATAGGGTCTCCAAGGAGTGGCTGCTAGATTTGAACTGCCGACCGTTTGGTTAGCAGCCATAGCTCTTAACCACTGTGCCACCTGGGCTCCAGATTTACAGGTATAGGGGTCAGGATTTCAACACATTTTGTGGGGACACAATTCAAGCAGGTATTATTTTCACTTTGTAGTTGAAGAATACCGAAGGCCTGACTAGTTAAGTACCGTGTCCATTGGCTTATAGATAGTAAGAAAAGCAAACCTTCCACAGACATTAATAATGTTCCATCTGATGGATATTTCATGGTATGTTTAACCATTTGAAATACAACTTATTTTCAGTTTTAGTTTTGTAAATAATGATTCCCAGTTGCCATCAAGTCAGTTTTGACTTATGACAAGTCCATGTGTGTCAGAGTAGAAGTGTACTTCTGTAGGGTGTTTAATGGCTGTGATCTTTTGGAAGTAGATTGCCATACCTTTCTTTCTAGGCACATCTGCATGAATTCAAAACTGCCAATCTTTTGGTTAGTAGCTGAGCACTTAGCTGTTTACACCACCCTGAGACTCCAGAAGCAAGGATGGTGAGACTTAGCCTTGTGTACTCTGGACATGTTATCAGGAGGGACCAGTCCATGGAGAAGGACATCATGCTTGGTAGAAGGTCAGTGAAAAAGAGGAAGACCCTCAATGAGGTGGATTGACACAGTGGGTCCAACAATGGGCTCAAATATAGCAATGATTACGAGGATGGTGTAGAACCGGGCGATGTTTTGTTCTGTTACATATAAGGTCACTGTGACTTGGAACTGACTGAATGGCACCTAACAACAAAAACAAATAATGATTCAGCCAGAATTCTAGTAGCTATCCTTGATGGTGTTTTGGTTCTTTTCTTTCTCATTTGGTCAGTAAGTACTATGGGTCTTAACCACCTGCATATATTGTGAGACTCTTTACTTTTTCTGTTTTCATTGCTGTCATTTTTGTCCATTATCTCTCAGTGGTATTCTTGCAGTACCTTTTTAATCTCCTTCTTGTTACAGTCCTAGACCTGCTACAGTCTGTCCTCTCAGAAGCCATGTACATAAGTTCATTCCCTAACACCCCTGCACCTGCCAGCTGATTTCAGCATCTTCCCATTGTAATTAGGACAAAATAGAAAATTCTTACCCTAGCCTACACATTCCTGCAGGATCTGGCTCTTGCCAACTTTTCTAGCTTCATCTCTTTTTACTGTTTTCTCCCAACACTGGCTTGCTTTCTGCTTCTACTATGTGCCAAACTCTGTTTGTCAACCTTGGTACTTGAGGTATCCTATGTCTTGAATGTTCCTCCTGAGCTTTTTGTGTGACTATTATTTTTGAGTTTTGGCTTAAACATACCTCAGAAAGGGTCTTTTTTTGGTGATGGACTGTAAGAGCAGTCTCTTTGTCCTCTTTCCCCAGTAAACATAAAGCATTTTGTTTCATTCATAATACTTATAACCAGAATTTACATTGTTTATATATTTATTAGTTTGTTATCTATACTTTCTTATAGAAATGTAAGCTATTGAAGAATTGAGTTCTTGTCAGTCTTGTTCATTTAATACCTAGATAAATCTACCCCACTGCTGTCCATAGCGACCCCATAGGGTTTCCAAGGCTGTAAATCTGTCTTTCCAGAAGCATACTGCCACATCTTTCTCTTGGGGAGCCACTGGTGGTTTTGAACCACTGACCTTTTGGTTAGCAGCCAGTCACTTTAACCACTGGGTCACCGGGGCTTCTTAATACCTCTGTGTGTGTGTATATACACGCATGTACACACACACACACATATACTACCAAATTGCTTTCTGGAAGGATTGTGTTTTTCACTGTCTGTTGGTGTTCTCATTGAAAAAGAATCTTTGCTATTTTGAGTGAAATATCTTGTTTTCATTTCTTTATTAGAGTTTCAGTGTTTCCCTGTTTGTGCAGTGTTAAACACATTACCCTTGTGATTGGAGGTTAGAGTGGTACTGGCAACAGATCTCTTTTCTTAAGAAACTAATGAGAAGATGAAGACTGATTGTTTCCTGACATTCCATTATGGTGACTCTTCCTAAAAATATGTTATCATTAAAAATGTGAAACTTTACGATAAGTTAATTGTACGTCTGTTTTCTTTAAATTTTTTTTTGTATTGTTAAAGTTTCCGCTATTTTTTTTTTTTCCCTTTCTTGTAATTCGGGTATTATCCAGAAACCTAGTTTCTTGAAATTCTTAATTTAACAACTCAGATCTCTAAGGAAGTAACTGCAAATTACCATGAATATTACAAATGTTGATTGCCTTTAATTTTCAGTTGCAAATTTCTCTTATATATTGAGTCTTTCCTCCAAACTGTGAGGTCCTGATACCTAATTGCATAGTTAGGCTGTGATTTGTGCCATTAGTTTTTTTTATGGCTTGAACTGTAACATGTAAATCCTGGGACTATTTATGTGTCTCTTCCAACACAGACACTGGAAAGCAGAGGAATTAGTCTGTAGAGTAAGAAAGGAGGAGGGTGGGAAGAGAAAAAAAAATGTGTGAAATAAAGGAAAGAACTGAACTTTGTTGTAGTTAGTTGCCGTTCAGTAGATTCTAACTCATGGTGACCCCACATATGCAGAGTAGAACTGCTCCATAGAGCTTTCAAGGCGGTGAGCTTTTGAAAGCAGATTGTAGGCCTTTTTTCTGAGGTACCTGTGGGTCGGTTTGAACTGTCAGCCTATTGACTAGTAGCCGAGTGCTTAACAGTTTGCGCCACCCAGGGACGAGTACCATAAACCTGATTTTAATTGTCTACCATGTGCTAACTCAAAGTCTCCGTGCCTCAGTTTCCTCCTTTGAGAAGACAGGAGATAATTATCTGTATCTTTTAAGGTCACGTTGTTAGGTGCTGTCGAATTGGTTCCGAGTCATAGAGACATTGTATACAGCGTAATGAAACACCACCTGGTCCTGCGCCATCCTCACAATTGTTGTTATGCTTAAACCCGTCGTTGCAGCCAGTGTGTCAGTCCATCTCCTTGAGAGTCTTCCTCTTTTTCTCTGACCCTCCACTTTACCAAGCGTGATGTCCTTCCCCATGGACTGATCCCACCTAATAACATGTCCAAACTCTGTGAGACATAGCCTCACCATCCTTGCTTCTAAGGATCGTTCTAGGCATTCTTCTTCCAAGACAGAATTGTTTGTTCTTTTGGCAGTCCATGGTACATCCAGTATTCCTCTTTACCACCACAATTCAAAGGCATCAGTTCTTCTTCCGTCTTCTTTATTCATCCTCTAGCTTTTGTATGCTTATTAGACAATTGAAAGCACCGTGGCTTGGGTCAGGCTCACCTTAGTCTTCAAGGTGACATCTTTGCTTTTCAACACTTTAAAGAATCCTTTAGCAGCAGATTTGTCCAATGCGGTGTGTCTTTTAATTTCTTGACTGCTGCTTCCTTGGGTGTTGATTGTGGATCCAAGTAAAATGAAATCCTTGACAACTTCAGTCTTTTCTCCATTTATCATGATGCTGCTTATTGGTCCAGTTGTGAGGATTTTTGTTTTCTTTATGTCGTTGTTGTTAGGTGCCGTGGAGTCGGTTCCAACACATAGCGACCCTATGGACCCTATGTACTACAGAACGAACACTGTCCGGTCCTGCGCCATGCTCACAATTGTTGCTGTGCTTGAACCCATTGTTGCAGCCACTGTGTCAACCCATCTCATCGAGGGTCTTCCTCATTTTCACTGACTCTGTACTTCCTTTATGTTGAGGTGTAATCCATACTGAAGGCTGTGGTGTTTGATCTTTATCAGTTAGTGCTTTGAGTTCTCTTCACTTTCAGGAAGCAAGGTTGTGTTATCTGTGTAACACAGGTTGTTAATGAGTCTTTTTCTGATCCTTATGCCACATTCTTCTTCATATAGTCCAGCTTCTTGGTTTATTTGTTCAGCATGCGGATTGAATACATACGGTAAAAGGATACAACCCTGAAGCACACCTTTCCTGACTTTAAACCATGCAGTATCCCCTGTTCTGTTCGAATGCATGCCATTTGATTTGTGTAGAGTTTCCTCAAGAGCACAATTAAGAGATATGGAATTCCCATTTGTTGCAATGTTATCCATAATTTGTTATGATCTGCGCAGTCGAATGCCTTTGCATAGTCAGTAAAACACAGGTAAACATCTTTCTGGTGTTCTTTGCTTTCAGCCATGATCCATCTGACATCAGCAGTAATGTCCCTGGTTTCATGTCCTCTTCTGAATCTGGCTTGAACCTCTAGCATTTCCCTGTCAGTGTACTGCTGCAGCTGCCCTTGAATGATCTCCAGCTAGATTTTACTTGTATGTGATATTAATGATATTATTTGATAACTTTCACGTTCAGTTGGACCACCTTTCTTGGGAATAGGCATAAATATGGATCTCTTCCGGTCAGTTGACCAGGTATCTGTCTTCCAGATTTCTTGGCATAGATGAGTGAGAACTTCCAGTCCTGCATCCATCTGTTGAAACACTTCAATTGGTATTTGAATACTGGTGGCATAGCTTCCAGCGTCACATCAACACTCAAGCTCCTACATTACGACAAACTGACAGATGTGTGGGGGTTTAAGGTCATAGTAAGGATTAAATTATACACACGTATATACTTGTATGTAATTCGGTGTTCAGTAAATTTGTAGCTGTTTCTTTCCTTGTGAAATAGAGTGATTATCCCAGTATTTGAGAAAACCGTATTGCAGAAACACAGGAATGAGTTGTAGTAGTATATGCTAAGATATTACCTGAGGTGCTGGAAGTATACAATAAGTTATATCATGGTGGACAAAGCAAAGAGCCCTGGTGGTGCCGTGGGTAAGTGCTTGGCCGCTAATGGAAAGGTGGACAGTTTGAACCCACCAGCTGTTCTGTGAGAGAAAGATTACAGCCTTGGAAACTCTACGAGACGGTTCTACTCTGTCCTAGGCGTTCTCTGTGAGTTGGAGTTGACTGGATGGCAGTGAGCAAAGCAGTTTAAGAAATTCATTCTCTGTAACAAAGCTATAGTGGAAGTAGAATTGTATAATTACAAAAAGGCATGAAAAGACTCTTTGAAAGTTAATATAAAATGAAAATTTCCTGCTACATTTATTAATTTCTTTGAAGGAGATTTAATGCTGTATCAAACAATGTTCCTTTTGTAATTGAGGGAAAAATGCAGCACATAAGATAGTGGAGTCTGTTGTCTGTGCTAAATGAGGCATGTGAATATGCAAGGTGTGTGCTGAGGTATATTAGTAACTTAATTTTGTATTATATGCCCACCAAATTGTTTTATCTTATTCCCTGAATGTTTTTGGTAACAATTGGTGGTGGTGGTGGTGGTTGTTGAGTTGATTCTGACTCATAGTGACCCAGTGTGGGCAGGGTAGCTCTCTCTGTTCCATAGGGTTTTCAAGCAGATTGCCAAGCCTGTCTTCTAGGCGCCTCTGGGTGGGTTTGAATCACCAGCCTTTCAGTTAGTTGTTGAACGCTTAAACCATTTGCCCCACAAATTGTCACCTGGATTAACACTTTGTAAATGTATGAGCCTCTCAGCAAGCCAAGAAAGTGTCTCAGATGGGACCAAAATATGGAATTAGATACTTGGAGTTTCTTTTAGAAGAGATGAATTGCGTGCTCTAGAATTTACTCAGAGGCAGTCAGGCTTGAAAGTTATAGCTTCTCATCATGACGGTGACCCAGTTTCTGCAAACATTCCTGAGCCTCTCCTGTGGGGCAGACCTGTGGCTCTGGGGATGCAGAGTTGAGGAATTTATAGTGTAGTGTGGAAGAGCAGGTAACTACCAACCATTGTGATAATTGACGTGTATATATATAATAAATATACAGAGTCGTGGGAGAATAAGGTGAAGGAAATAAAATGGGCTCTGGAGTAAAATGGATTGAGGCCATTTTAATCAGTGTGAACAGGGCTATTGAGTGGGATAAATAAGATTAATATAGGAAAAATGCATAGCATAGTGTTTGGCACATAGTAACTCTTACTAAGCTTTGGCTATTACTATTAATTTAAATTCCTACATTGTCTTCCCATGAAGATGCAGTGTTCTAAATGATTATTTACTTCTTAAAGATACTTGGAGTAGAGGATTAAAAGAAGAACGTGGAATGGGACTGGAGTGTGTTTTATCTGTACTTTAGTTACTGTTTTGGGAAATTCAAATTAAAGAAAACTGTCAGTAATCTTTACAAAAAGATAATGTGCAAGGTATTTTAAGAAGGGGCTCTTTGGTGCATGTCAATGGCCATCTCTCAGTTGACTGTAGTAGAAGCACCCTGTTTATTTAGCATCATTGGGGGATTATATATTCCATGTGAGTGAAGAGCTGGCATTTATTGAGTACTTCCTAAGTGCCATGTGCCGTTCTAAAAATTTTACATGAATTAACCCATTTAGTCTGCATAGCAGGCTTATGAGGTAGATCATCATTTTACTAAAGGTGAGGTAATGGAGGCCCAGAGAGTTTAAGTAAACTTTCACGAGTTCACAGAAGTTGTCAGTGGTAGAGGCAGGCAGGATTCGAACAACACAACACAACTCAAAACCTTTGGAGTCAACTCCGACTCATGGCGACCTCACGTATATCAGAATAGAACTGTGCTCCATAGGGTTTTCAGTGGCAGCTTTTTCAGAAGTAGATTGCCAGACCTTTCTTCTGAGGTGCTTCTGGGTGGACTTAACCTTTCGCACCACCCAGCGACTCCATTTTTAACCAGTATGCTCTTGCCTTTTGAGTAATTGAATTATAAAACTTGTTTTATTTCAAATATTTTTGACAGAAGTTATTTCTAAAATATGTTTCTTATTTCCCGGCTTCATTACGGCGCTCTGAGGGCAGTTGAACAGGCACAGTGTTAGCGTAGTACATGTGCAGAGACACAGATATTCTTAAGAGGTTTTGATTTTCGTGTAGAGCTGTTCAACCTTCTTCATGGCCTTGAACTACTGTAATATTTATTTTTAATAAGCTTATTACTTAAATGTAACAGTACAGAAAAGCGTACAAATCATCAGTATACAGCTCAGTTATTTTCACAAAATGTACACTTCCATGTAACGAGCGCCCTTTTCAAGAAATATAACATGCCTTCACCCCAGAAGTCCCTCCTGCCCCCTTACCACTACCTGCTTCTGCCCAGGGCTAACCGCTGTCCTGACTTTAATGCCATAGATGAGTTTCCCTGTCCTTGAACGTTGCATAAATGGGATCATTAGCTTATGATTATACCACAGCTTGTTAATGAGACAACGATAACGTTTTGATTTTTGGTATCTGCTGAGGCTGGAAGATGGGCATCAAAGCTTGAGTTGTCAAATATTGGTAGTGCAAGGGATCCTCCTCTGAGCTTTAGTGTGTGATACTTGTGACCTCTTTCTCAGTTCTGCGGATTTATTTGTATTCTTTAAGATACAGCTGTGTTTCACTTAGTTGAGTTAGAAGGTAGCTTTCAGGTGAATGTTTATTGTGCTTATCAGACTAGGGACTTTTAGGAGCAGAGAAACTTAAAATACAGGGTCCATTGCCATTTGTATTTTGAGGATGAAGCAAAATTTAGCACATCACGTTATACTTATGAACATGTTGATTTCTCCTAATTGCTGTGAAATTCTATGGTAGTGTATTAAACATTTCATATAAACTTAGTTTCAGATCTGATTTTTAGAAGGTTATCACCATGGGCCTGTTCCCCTTGTTTGACAAGTAAGGAAGTTGGGACTCTGGAAGCTTGTAATTTGTGGTTAAGTAAAAAAGTAGAGAAATAAGACAGGAGGACCATTCACTTTCCTTTTAGATTCTCTGTAAAACCGATTCAGTGAGAAGAATGCAAGGAGAACCAAGAAAATATATAAAATTTCTGACTTAAAGATTTTACTGATTAACAATATATTTGCATGATTGAGAAGATTGTTTGAAATATTAATTTAAAGCTAATATATTAACTCAACATATACAGTGAAACCTGAGAGAGCCGGAACTCAGTGGGATCGCCCTGTTTTTCCAGGCCTGGGCAAGTTTTCTGCTTTTGACAGAGTGCAGTCATACCACTTTTCTGTCGCCCTCTATTAGTAGAAAATATTTGAGTTTTCCTTCTCTGACAGGTTTCCATCTAACACAGGTTCCAGCTTTCGCAGTTTTTACTGTATTTATTGAGGACTATTACAGGCCTGGAAATCCTGGTGGCGGAGTTCTTAAGTGGCTGCTTACCAAGAGGCCGGCAGTTTGAATCTGCCAGGTGCTCCTTGGAAACTCTATGGGGCAGTTCTACTCTGTCCTATAGGGTTACTATGAGTCAGAGTTGACTTGATGGCAGTGGGTTTGGTTTTTTATTACAGGCATTTTGGAGGAGCTGGGGTGGCGCAGTAGTTAAGAGCTCAGCTGTTAACTAAAAGATCGGCAGTTCGAATCCACCAGCCACTCCTTGGAAACCCTATGAGGCAGTTCTACTCTGTCCTATAGGGTCGCTATGAGTCGGAATCGATTTGACGGCAACAGGTCTTTGGTTTATTACAGGCATTGTTCTAGGGCACTGAAGTAGTGAGCAAAGCATTCAGGTGGAGATAAGATAGATAGTAACCACGTAGACAAGTAAATACATGTCAGGAGATGATAAATGCGATGGAGAAGCATTAAATAGGTAAGGAGGATAGAGAATGCCAGGCAGGGCAGTGTACGTGTGCTTGCTGTTTTATTCAGGATGGTCAGGAAAGCTTCATAGGTGACATTTGAGAAGAGGCCTCCTCAGGGAAGGGAGGGACAGAGCTATGTGGGTACCCAGTGGGGAGCAGCACACGCATGGGCACTGATGTGTTGAGCATGCTTGGATTTTAGAGATACTTCAAGAAGATTGCAAGGCAGGGGTGGAGTAAGCAATGGAGAGAGAGAAGTAGATCAGGTCGGAAAAATAGTCAAGGCCAGATTGTATAGGTTCTAGTAGACCATATAAGGACCTTGGCATTTAGTCTGAGCAAGATGGGGCCCGACTGCAGGGTTTTAAGAAGTGTGGAATGATCAGAAACCTTGGTGGCATAGTGATTAAGTGCTAGAGGTCAGCAGTTCGAATCCACCAGGGGCTCCTTGGAAACTCTATGGGCCAGTTCTACTCTGTTATATAGGGTTGCTATGAGTTGGAATCAACTTGACGGTGGTGGGTTTGGGTTTGGGTGGCATGATCTGATTTATGCTTTAAAAGGACCACTTTAGCTAATTCATTGAGACTAGACTGTAGAGCTTACACTGGTATAGCCCATGTTCCAAACCTCAACAAGATGGATTGATGCAGTTGCTGCAATAAGGGCTCAAGCATAACATAGACTGTGAGAACAGTGCAGGACCGGGCAGTGCTTTGTTCTGTTGTACATAGGGTTGCTGAGTTGGAACCGACTTCACAGCACCTGACAATAACAAAAATTGTAGAAGGGCTAATCTTAGGGAGCAGGAGGACCAGCTAGGAGGCTTTTGTCCAGGAAAGACAGTGACGGAACTTGCGTGCTAGCGCTGAAGGTGGTGAGTGGTGGCGTAGGTGGCTCTATATGCAACTACTGAAAATAGCCAAAGCCTTTCTGTTGTCCTAAATGTCAAGTTCATTGTAATAAAGACTGCACTGTAATGTCAAAACATGGAAGTTTATGCTATATAATGTAATTTAAGGAGTTAAGACATGGGAACAAACTTGAAGTATTCAAATGCTGGGTATTATGGTGTAGCCCCATCTCCAAACCAAATAGTTAAACGTTTATTGTCTCTCTCCACCTTCCAGTCTCTTTAAAATATAGGGTTTACTTTGTTTTTTGGGGGGTTTGTTTACACTTTTAGTTAATAATACTTTCATTTGTCTTAACTTTTTTTCCTCCCCTCATTTTTAGCCTTTCTCTTACATGCTAATGTAATTAGAAATATATACTTGATCTTTTTGTTAGTCTGTACTTTAACTAGTTTTCTTTTACTATTAGATTTTTGACCTTTCCTAATTTTGTAATATTCCTAAATTCTCTTGAATATATCCCATTATTAACAATGTCCAGCTGATAAAAGTACTTAGTAAATGATAAATTTCTTTTGTTTTAATCCCTGTCCATTTGTTTGTTTGTTTTAACTCTCTTTATTCACTGTCTTAAAGATTATAGCCTAGGAAACCCTATGGGGCAGTTCTACTTGCTTTGAGTCAGAATTAACTCGATGGTACAGAACAACAACACATTTTAAAGTTAATACGTGGGTGTAGTCCAATTATAGTTTGTGGTGAGTATCCAGGATTTTCGGTCAGATCACCATGAGTTAGAATCTTGGTTCTGCTGCTTATTAGTCAGGGTATTATGAGCCCCTGTTATCTATCTGTGAGACAGAATTTGTAATGCCCTTCTTCATTGTGAAGATTAAATGAGAATTCATAAAAAATGCCTAGCACAGTGTGTGGCAGGTATTAGTAGTCCTGCAAATAGTTTATCTCTTTTTCCCTTAACCATTAAATTAATTTTTTAAAGAGTTATCAGAGATATTATATATGGGATATTTCACTGAATTTTCTACTTTTAGTTGGTATTCCCTCTGTGTGCTTTCTTTTACTTTGTTTTCCTCTCTCTGGAAAGAACTGCAGAGATGCAAATGTAGCCTAATCTGGACCTGTGTTAAACATACCAAATCAAATAATGAATTTTATTAGGGGATGAACAGAAGCTGATAACTTGCTTTTGATTGTTACTGTTAGGTGCTTTGAGTCCTTACAATAGAACAAAACACTGCTTGGTCCTGTGCCGTCCTCACAAACCTTGCTATGTTTGAGCTCATTGTTGCAGCCACTGTGTCAGTCCATCTTGTTGAAGGTCTTTCTCTTTTTTGCTGACCCTCAACTTTACAAGCATGATATCCTTCTCCAGAGACTGGTCCCTCCTGAGTATGTGAGTCCAATGTATGTGAGACAAAGTCTCAGCATCCTTGCTTCTAAGGAACACTCTGGCTGCAGTTCTTCCAAGTCAGGTTTTTTCATTCTTCTGGCAGTTTATGGTATATTGAATATTCTTCTCTAACACCATAATTCAAATGAGATAAACGGGACAGGCAGTAAAAGTAGCTTCTACATGCATTGGGGTTTGTTTTTCTTGCTTATCTAAAATCAGAGCTGTTAGAGAATTTCAGATCTTGAATATGAGGTGATGAACAAACTTTAATGCTCAAACTTTTTACTAATTACAGGAAGTCCTGTAGTGCATATCATCTAGGTGGTGGTGGTGGTTAGGTGACTTCAAGTCAGTTGCGACTCATAGCCGCCCTATATATACAACAGAACGAGACGCTCAGTCCTGTGTCATCCTCACAATAGTAGGTATGTTTGAGTTACAGCCACTGCATCAGTCCATCTCATTGAGAGTCTTCCTCTTTTTCGCCGACCCACCTCTACTTTACCAAGCATGATGCCCTTCACCAGGGATTGGCCCCTTTTAGATTGCCATTCATTAACTTCTCAGATTTTTTTAGTACCTGGGAGCTAACCTGATTCCTGAGCAGCTTTCTCCATTCATAGACAAATCTGATTTTTGTGAAAAGTTCTTTGTTGCATTAGCTGAAATCTTTCAGTGGTTTTCTATGGGTTCTAGATCTGTCCTTTGAGGCAAATGGCTGCTTTTTCTCTTAAGATTTTAAAGAACCTCAAATATTTTTCTACCTCAGGTAATTTCCTGATGAATCATTTAAAATGTACTTCATAAGCTTATACTTTAATTCACCTGATCCTAGGCAGTAACTCTTTTGATAGAAATACCTATTAGGTTTCACTCATGGAAATACACCTATGTGAAGTTTCAGAGTTAAAACTTCTGTGGAGTGAAATATAATATATAGAAAAGAACATAAAATGTATGTGTAGTTTTAATGAGTGATAAAGGAAACCATTTTAAAGCTACCAACCAGATAGAAAAATATGTTTCACCAGCACCCTCAGAAACTTCCTTCTCCCATGTTCTACCTTAATCACAACCTCTGACCAGCTGCCAAAGGAAACCTTACTTTTATGGTAATAATCTCCTTTCTTTTCTTGATAACTTTTACTGCTCCTATATGTATTTCTAAATATTTAGTTTTGCCTCTTTTGAATTATATATTAATAAAATCATATGGTATGTACTTTTTGTGTGTCTTGCTTTTGCTTAAGAAAATTGTGAGATTTGTCCGTTTTGTTGTGTGTAGCTATAGTTCATTTTTATTGCTGTGTAATATTCTGTTTTTTTAATATCCATAGTTTATCAATTTTGCTTATGAACATCTATTTCCAGTTTTGGCCTTTTATGAACAATGTTTCTGTGAATATCCTTTTCTTGCACATCCATGTGTTTCTCAAGGCTGTATAACCAAGGAGGTTGCTGGGCCAGAAGGCATCAACCTTGCTTAGGCCAAATTTCTTTTCAGGTAGCATCACCAATGTTGGTATTATTCTTTAAAAAAATTTTCCGTAGGTGTGTAGTGGCATCTCCTTATGAGTTTAATTTGCACTTCTCTCATTATTATTGAAATTGACTGTCATTTTATACTACTGGTTATTTGGATTTTCAGTTTTAAAAATTATTTCAAGTTTTCTGTTCATTTTTCCATGGGGTTGGTCCATTTTTTCTTTTTGGAGCTCTTTATATTTCTAGTCCTTCGATTATGATTGCAAATACCTTTCTCAGCTGTGGCTTGTCTTTCAGTCGTTTTATGGCATTTTAAAAAACAGAAGTTCTTAATCTTACTGTAGTCAAATTAACCAAGCTTTTCCTTATTAAAAAATTCTTCCCTACCCCGATGATATTATCTTGTATTATCTTTTCAGAGCTTTAGTTTGCTTTTTTAAATTTAGGTCTTTAATCCACTAGGAATTGGTTTTTGTGTGTTTTGTGAGAGAGGGATCTTCTGATTTTCTTTTTTTTCCTTTACTTCTTGTGGATGCATGGTGAATTCTTGTTGTTAGGTGCCATTGAGTCAGTTCCAACTCATAACGACCCTGTGTACTGCAGAACAAAACACTGGTCCTGTGTCTCCTCCTCACAATTGTTGTTATGTTTGAGCTCATTGTTGCAGCCACTGTGTCAGTCCATCTTGTTGAGAGTCTTCCTCTTTTTCACTGACCCTCTGCTTTCGCAAGCATAAATGCTCTTCCCCAGGGACTAGTTCCTCCTGATTATATGTCCAAAGTATGTGAGACAAAGTCTCACCATCATTGCCTTTATGGAGCATTCTGGCTGTATTAACTTCTGGCTATACTTCTTCCAAGACAAATTTGTTTGTTCTTCTGGCATTCTAAGGTATATTCACTACACTTTGCCAGCACCGTCATTCAAAGACATCAATAATCCTTCAGTCTTCCTTATTCATTGTCTAGCTTTCACATGCATACGAGGCGATTGAAAATACCATGGCTTGGGTCAGGCTCACCTTAGTCCTCAAAGTGACATCTTTGCCTTTTAACACTTTAAGGACGTCTTTTACAGCAGATTTGCCCAATACTATAAGTCGTTTGATTTCTTGACTGCTGCTTCTGTGGGTGTTGATTGTGGATCCAAGTAAAATGAAATCCTTGACAACTTCAGTATAGTTCCACTTATTTAACAAGTCCCAATTTTCCTCACTGATCTGCAGTGCTAATTTTATTATAACAACAAGTTGCTGTATGTGTATGAGTCTGCTTCTGGGCTCTTAATTTTTTCCACTGATTTGTCTGTTGCTTTTTTTTTTTGCTAATATAGGAAGCCCTGGTGGCGTAGTGGGTAAGTACTACAGCTGCTAACCATAAGAGTTGGCAGTTTGAATCCGTCAGGTGCTCCTTGGAAACTCTATGGGGCAGTTCTACTCTGTCCCATAGGGTCGCTATGAGTCGGAATCGACGGCACTGGGTTTGGTTTTTGGTTGCTAATATATACTGTTTTAAGTTACTGTTGTCTTATAAGTCTTAATATTTGATATTAAAAAAAACCAAATCCATTGCTGTAGAGTCGATTCCAATGCATAGCGACCCTATAGGACAGATTTGAACTGGCAACCTTTTGGTTAGCAGCCGATCTCTTAATCACTGCACCACCAGGTCTCCAGTGTTTAATGTAGCAGGTTTTATTTGTTCTTTTCAAAACTATCTTGGGTATTCTTATTTTTGCATAGTTGTATAAATTTTACAGTCGACACGTCAAGCTCTAGGAAATAAAAGCCTATTTGGAATTTGACTGGAATTGCATTGATTCTATTAAATTGATTTGGAGATCATTTTAATATTGAATTAAATTGAATATTCAATTTAATATTGACTCTTCTAAAAATTGGTATATAGCTCCATATATTTAGGCCTATTTTAATGGCTCTCATAAAATTTTATTATATTTTCCATGTACATTTGCTAGATTTATTCCTAGGTACTTTATGCTTTAATCTTCCTCTTTTTGTTGTTAAATATTCAAGCAATTCTTTTTTTAAAAAGGGATTGTCAATCCTCAGTCTTCATGATAACAGTCATATCATGGATTCAGTAACTTTTTCAGCTTTTTTTCTACATCAGCAAGTATGAATTGGGTAAATACTACCCTGTTTCCTGAGATTTTTTAGTATGGCTAGGAAAAGGCAAGACTCTCTGGCCTTACTGTAGGCCTTCAAAACCCACCAGGAATGACAAATGTAAAAAAGCAGGAATTTGGCTCTAACCAAATTTTATCAGTTTTAAGGCTCTTGCTGTCACATCTGAAGGCCAACTCCAGTTATAATCTCAAACCATTTAATCTTTGGGTAGTTTGGTTTTATAAAACTTCCAGTCAGAATAAGAGGGCCCTGGTGGTGCAGTGGCAAAGCGCTTAGCTGGTAACTGAAAGGTTGGTGGTTCAGACCCACCAAGGGCTCCATGGGAGAAAACAGCCTGGTGATTTGCTCCTGTAAACATTACGGTCTAGAAAATCTTTTGGGGCAGTTCTACTCTTATCTAATAGGGTTGCTGTTAGTTGGAATCGACTCCACAGCAAACAACATGGCTCAGACAAATTTCAAATCAGTTGGAAAAAATAAGTGAACCTATTTTTGACTCATCCACTACTTTAGAATAAGCATCTGTGAAGAATCATAATCAAACTCAGAGTATTCATTTTCTTTTGCTGCATAACATGTTACTACAGATTTATAGTTTAAAACAATGTATGCTTATTATCTCACAGCTTCTTTGGGTCAGGAGTCTGGCATAGCTTAGTTGAGTTTTTTGCTCAGAGTCTCACAGGCTGATATCAAGGTGTCATTCGGGCTACATTCTCATCAGGAGCTCAGGATCCTTTTACACGCTCATTCAAATTGTTGGCAGAATGCACTTCCTTTTGGTTGTAGTCCTGAGGTTCCTGATTTCTTGATGTTTGCTGAGCCAGGAGGGGTGGGGGAGAGGAGAGTCACAGCTTATAAAGGATGCCTGCTGTTCCCTACCACAGGACTTCGGCAATTTGCTCCTTTCAGGCCAAGAGTTGACACTTTCTTACACTTAACATCTTCTTGATCTTTTTTAAGGGCTCACCTGTTGAGGTTTATCTTCTCAGGATAAATTCCCACTTGATTAACTCAAAGTAAACTACTTAAGGACCTTAAGCTGTTGCCGTTGAGTCAGCTCTCACTCATGGAGACCCGGTATGTTGCAGCGTAGAACTGTGCTTCATATGGTTTTCTTGGTGGTAATCTTTATGCAAGCAGATCTCCAGGCCTTTTTTTCTGCAGTGCTGCTGGGTGGGTTCAAACTGCCAACCTTTAGGTCAGTAGCCAAGAGCAAACCTTTTGTGCTACTGGAAACCAAAAGACCAAAACCTCTGCCATAGAGTTGATTTCCTGCTCATAGTGATCCTGTACTACAGAATAGAATTACCCCATAGGGTTTCCAAGGCTGTAAATCTTTACGGAAGCAGACTACCACATCTTTCTCTCACCAAGTGGCTCGTGGGTTCTAGCCACTGACCTTTTGGTTAACAGCTGAGTGCTTGAACCACTGTGCCACGAGGAACCTTAAATGTAACATAATTATGGTAGTACTATCTCATATTCACAAATCCTGCTGATAAAATGAGTTAAGGATGTTCTGTGATGATACAGGTAGTAGTCATAAATGAAGAATCTACTGGCTGATTAATACTTTTTCACTGAATTGGCTGTTGAGCTATTTGTCTCCACTTTTTGAGATACATACTACATACTTTTTTTTTAGAATGTCAATTGATTTTTTAAAGTATTTTTGTTGAGAATATACACAGCAGAACATACACCAGTACTTGGTACATTATACGTGTACATTCAGTGACACTGATTACATTCTTCCAGTTGTGGGTAACCATTCTCACCCTCCTTTTCTGAGTTGTCCCTTCTCCATTAATATAAACTCACTGCCCCTTGAGGTTCCGTCCAGGCTTTTGAGTTGCTGTTGCCAGTTTGATCCCGTATAGATAGATCTTAAATGAACACAATGCTCAAGGTAGACACGCTTTACTAGTGAAGCTGAAATATTGTTTGGTTTAAGAAGACTTCAGGGGTATTTTTGGCTTAAGGTTTAAGGTTTAAATATTATCTTGGGGCAATAGTTCCAGGAGTTTATCTAGCCTCCCTGACTTAAGATCTGTATTCCATATACTACAAAATGTTCCTTAATTTTTTTTCTATGTTTTAGGTGAAAGTTTACAGCACAAATTAGGTTCTCATTCAAAAACTTATACACAAATTGTTTTGTGACATTGGTTGCAGTCCCCACAATGTGTCAGCACTCTCCCTGTTTCCACCCCAGGTTCCTCCTGTCCGTTTGTTCAGTTTTCCTGCCTTTCTGCCTTCCCATCTTTGCTTTTGGGCAGATGTTGCCCATTTGGTCTTGTATACTCAATTGAACTAAGAAGCACGTTCCTCACGTATGTCATTGTTTTATTAAAAAAAACCAAACCCACTGCTGTGGAGTCGATTCGGACTCATAGCGACAGTATAGGACACAGTAGAACTGCCCCATAGAGTTTCCAAGGAGCACCTGATGGATTCGAACTGCCACCCTGTTAGTTAGCAACCGTAGCTCTTAACCATTATGCCACCAGGGTTTGCGTTTGTTTTATAGGCCTGTTTAGTCTCTGGCTGAAAGGTGGACTTAGGGAGTGCCTTCAGTTCTGACTTAGCAGGGTGTCTGGTGACCGTAGTCTCGAGGGTTTCTCCAGTTTCTGTCAGGCCAGTTAAGTCTGGTCTTTTGTGTGTGTGTGTGTGTGTGTGAATTTGAATTTTGTTCAACATTTTTCTCCCACTCTGTCTGTAATCCTGTCAGAGTGGTTAGTGGTAGTGCCAGGTACCATCTAGTTCTTCTGGGCTCAGGCAGGTGGAGGCTGTGGTTCAAGTGGTCCATTAGTCCTACAGACTAATATTTTCCTTGTTTGTGTGTGTGGTTTTTTTTTTCCATTCTTCTTTGCTCTAGACAGGATGGGAGCGGTAGATGTATCTTAGATGGTTGCTTCCAAGCTTTTGACACCCCAGACGCTACTCCCCAAAGTAGGATGTAGAAAATTTTCTTTTTGAGCTATGTTATGCCAGTTGATCTAGATGTCCTCTAAGACTATGCTCCTCAGCCCTCTGTCCCGGTAAGTCAGTCTCTCAAGGTGTTTTGATGTGTCTAGGAAACTTCTGTGACTTTGCCTTGGTCAAGTTGTGCTGACTTCCCTGTATTGTGTGTTGTATTTCTCTTTACCAAAGTTAACACTTGTCTGCTATCTAGTTAGTAATTTTCCCTTCCCACTTCTCCCCTCCCTTGTAACCATCAAAGATTGTTTTTGTGTGTGTATATATGTAAACCTTTTTTTTGAGTTTTTGTAACAGTGGTCTCATACAATATTTGTTCTTTTGTGATTGACTTATTTCACTTAGCATAATTCTCTCCAGAGTCATCTGTGTTGTGAGATGTTTCCCAGATTCATCATTGTGCTTTATCATTGTGTAGTATTCCAGTGTATGTATGTGCCATAGTTCGCTTATCCATTCACCTGTCGATGGGTACTTAGGTTGTTTCTGTCTTCTTGCTACTGTGAATGAATAATGCTGCAGTGAACATGGGTGTGCGTATGTCCATTCATGTGACGGCTCTTAATTTCTCTAGGATACATTCCTGGGAGTGGGATTGCTGGATCATATGGTATTTCTTGCTTTTTAAGGAGATGCCATGTCATTTTCCATAGTGGCTAACCATTTTACATTCCCGTGAGCAATGCATAAGAGTTCCAATCTCCTTGCAACCTCTCTAACATTTGTTATTTTCTAATTTTTTTTTGTGATTAATGCCAGTAATATTGGGTTGAGATGGTATCTCATTATAGCTTTGATTTACATTTCTCTAATGCTAATGATTGTGAGCATTTCCTCATGTGTCTTTAGTTACCTGAATGTCATCTTTGGTGAAGTGTGTGTTCATATCCTTTCCTCATTTTTTAATTGGATTATTTGTCTTTTTGTTGTTGTGGTGCTGAAGTATTCCATAGATTTTAGAGATTAGACCCTTGTCAGATATGTCATAGTTCTGCATACTTTTTGAATGTAAGTAGTTACACTTGTTGGATACAACTATACTTTTTAAATTTTAATAGATCATCTTATGTTACTTTAATATAGTTGTTTAGACTTATGTTTTAAGCTTTTCAAGTTTGAAAGATTTCTAATTAGTCTCCAAGGAATCTTTAAAGGACTTTGAGCTAGGTCATCTAGGTCTAGTTGTAACTTTGCCAGTCACAATCTTGTATATATCCCATCATGGGCCTCAGATTTCATCATTTGTAAAACAAGTATTTATTTCACATAGTTTTCACGAGGATAAACTGAGAAATGCACTATAAATCATAAAGTATATAAATGCAAGATTTTAATGATATTGAGTATAGGTAAAATGGTTTAGAGAAAGTTAGGCAGCTAGACAGATCCTTTGAGATCTGAAGTCTCCATTTTATAAGAAACGGAAGCTAGAGCAATGCCAAAGGTTCCCCGTAACTGGCTGGTGTACAGAGTTGACTGTAACCCGGGCTTTCTGCTTACTAAGTCATTGTGCTTTTTCTGTTGTGTCCTCCTTCAAATTAAATACTAATTGAGAAAAATTTTGATTTCTTCAGGTGTACAGTTTACCATATCATTCTCAAGAGGTTAGGTAGAAAAGTAGATGTGATATAAAGGGAAAAAAGGAATTTTAAGACTTTAGTTTCTTAGGTTACCAGTAATTCAAAATGCTGCCAAAGTAGTTATTGAATTTTTTTCCCCAGAATTCAGACAAAGAGTTTCTTGTTATACTTTTCAGGGATTAAAATTCATCTAATACAGTAAAAAGTAAGGTCTTGTATCATTGCTGCATAACTTTGTACTTAAAACTCAGTTGAAATTTTACTTTAAAAATCATTACATCGTATAATTTTAGTAAAGTCTCACCTTATACTTAACATGAAAAATTTCAAGCTAATTGTGTTTGTGAAGGATATTTTCTTGAAATCCAGTTTTTCTTCCTAATTGTTTATTCTGTGTAAGTATACTAAAAAAGCCGTTGGTGTCGAATTGATTCTGAGTCATAGCCACCCTGTAGGACAGAGTAGAACTGCCTCATAGGGTTTCCAAGGCTGATATCTTGATGGTAGCAGACTGCCACATCTTTCTCTTGTGGAGCGACGGGTGGGCCCGAAATGCTGATGTTCCAGTTAGCCACTGGTGCTTAACCACCAGGGCTCCTTATCTAAGTATACTCTTGAAAATTAATATTTCCTTCAAAAATTTTAAGTTGATATTAGTAATTGAAGAAAAAAAAAAAAAAAGAAGAGTTTTTATTATTTGAGTGTGGCTTTCTGTCTCCTGGGACAGATTTCTTTCCATTCTCCTCACTGCTGTAGTGTACTGGATCCAACCGCACCCACCTCCTTTCCTCCAGCATTGTGTCTTCTCCTGCTTCTCCGTTCTATAGGGCACAAAAAAAACCAAACCAAACCCAGTGCCGTCGAGTCGATTCCGACTCACAGCGACCCTATAGGACAGAGTAGAACTGCCCCATAGAGTTTCCAAGGAGTGACTGGCGGATCCGAACTGCCGACCCTTTGGTTAGCAGCCGTAGCACTTAACTACTACACCACCAGCGTTTCCATAGGGCACAGGACATATTTTATTTGCAAAGCTCTATCTGCAGTTCTGTTGTTTGATCTCACTTGAGAATCTCCTTTTCTTGCCTTCTTACGCTTCCTCTCCTAGGAAATTGGCTCCCTGTGAAATGATGAGGCACCTAGTCTCATATTAAAGGGTGAAGCCCAGGAATAGCGTTTGTGTTTAATAACAGGATTACTGAGGCAGTCTTAAAATCCCAAGCATTCCCTGTTGTGTAGCTTTGCAGAAAATATGTGTGGCATATTTTAAATGATTTTTTTTTTTTTTAGTAAAGCCTATTTGATCACACTTGTATTTTTTAGAAGTAAAACTGTCAAGTGCTACGTTTGTCAGTACCAAAAAACCTGTTGCCCTCCAGTGGAATTGTCAATAGTTACTGTGAATACAAAGTTTCTAACAATGGATGTTATATTCTTCTGTTTAAATACTAATTTCTATAAGGATTCAAATCTAGCCTTGGTATTGCAATGGTTAAGCGCTTGGGTGCTAACGAAAGGGTTGGTGGTTCAAATCCATCAGCCCCAGCCCCTCCTGGGGAGAAAAGTGTTGGCAGTCCCCTTCCGTGAAGGTCATGGGTAGTTGAAATCAAGTCAGCGGCACTTAACAACAGCAGCGTGGGACAGTTCTACTCTGTCCTGTAGAGTTGCTCTGAGTCAGAATCGACTTGATGGCACACAACCGTAACATGATTCAGTAAGCATTTATGTGAAAATTAATTATAATTTTATTGACACAGCTGAAGGACATTTACCTGTTTATGGACTTGTGCCTATTTTCTCTGAAAAACAGAACATTTTCCTTAAAACAAAATTATGTATCCTCATTACAAAGGTTTAACTTGAGCCTGCCATGGAGAAGGCTTTTGATAAATGTTGGTTTCTTTTTAGCTTTTATGGGTGTTAGGTGCATTATATTTCTGAGTGTTTTCTAGAACTGCTTATTATTTATTTACATTTTTTTCCGTTGTTCTTCATAAGAATGCATGAGGGTAAATATTGTTATTCTGATTTTACAACTGAGGAAACTAAGAGCCAAGGATGTTAAGAAGTTTGCTGAAGATTACATGGTTAGTAAATAGAATTGAGATTTGAACTCAGGTTGGACTCAGGTGTTGATGCTGAACCAACCGCCTTTGTTCTGAAATTGGATGAGAGTTGCAAGGTAACAGTAACTTACAGCTCTAATAGTCCAAGCCAAGCCAGTTGCTGAAGGGTTGATTCTGACTCATAGCGACCCTATAGGACAGAGTAGAACTGTCTCTCAGAGTTTCCAAGGCTATAATCTGTACAGAAGCAGACGGCCACGTCTTTCTCCCAAGGAGTGGCTGGTGGGTTCAAACTGCTGACCTTTTGGTTAGTAGCCTAATGCTTAACCACTGCACCACCAGGGCTCTTACAGCTATAATCCAAACCAAACCCATTGCCATCAAGTCGATTCTGACTCATAGCAACCTTAAAGGACAGAGTAGAACTGCCCCATAGGGTTTCCAAGGAGTACCTGGTGGATTGAACTGCCGACCCTTTGGTTAGCAGCTGTAACACTTAACCACTGCGCTATCAGGGTTTCCACAACTGTAATAGGCATGCATAAAGTGTTATAAGAGTAGCGAATAGCGAACGCTTGACTGTTGAAGAATGTCAGTGTCTTAGTCGTCTAGTGCTGTTAAAGCTACAAGTGGATGGCTTTAACAAAGAGATGTTTATTTTCACAGTCTAGTAGGCTAGAAGTACAAATTCAGGGCGTCAGCTCCAGGGGAAGGCATTCTTTCTCTGTGGGCTCTCGAGGAAGGTCCTTGTCGTCAGTCTTCCGTGGGTCTGGGAGCATCTTGGTGCGGCAACCTCAGGTCCAAAGGATGCCCTCTCCTCCTTGTGCTGCTTTCTTGGTGGTATGAGGTCCCCCTCTCTGTGATTTCCCTTCCTTTTTATCTCTTGAGAGATAAAAGGTGGTGCAGGCCATACCCCAGGTAAACTCCCTTTACATTGGATCAGGGATGTGACCTGGTAAGGGTGTTTCAATCCCACCCTAATCCTCTTTAACAAAAAATTACAATCACAGAATGGAGGACAACCACAGAATACTGAGAATCATGGCCTAACCCAGCTGATACATGCATTTTGGCGCGGGCGTTGGGGGGGATGTCCTTCAATCCATGACAGTCAGGACGGCCGGGGAGTGATCCTTCAGGGATCGTTCAGGATGTGCATTGTATTTCATGCTGTGCAGACTGGGCTTCAGCCTTCAGGCCATTGGCAGCTCCTGGAGGATTTTGAACAGGAGGGCCGATGTGATCAGATCTGTATTCTAAAACGATCTGGTGGCCACAAAGGAGAATAGATTTGTAGTGTAGAGACAGGGAGACTGTTACAGGAAGGCTGTGAAAGAAATGATGTGGTTGTCTTTTAGGGCTGTGGTAGTGAGGTGGGGAGGAGGGAATTGGATTTGAGTGAGATTTAGCTGGTAAGAACTGATAAGATTTGGTAACTGATTCAAGATGGGAGGAACAGGTAAAGAGGTTCAAGGTCTCCTAATTTATGTCATTGAAGACTAAGTGGAAATTGATGCCTTTATTAATTTAGGAAGAAGATGTTTTTGTGTTTTAGGGAGAAAGGGTGGGGAAGGAAGCAGGTAATGAGTTCAGTTCAGGGCTTTAATTAAGGTTTCCTTACTGATTACTTGTTTCCTGTCTCCAGCCTTTTCTCTCTGTAAGAATCATTCTAATTGTGCCCTCATTATGGCTGATATTAAATTTTAACTGCTTTGGTCATTGACTTATTTCTGTCACTAATTGTAATTATATGTTCTCTTCATTACTTATTTTTCCTGCACTTAAAAATCTCTGAAACTGGAATTTCTCTTAAAATTGATGGTACATCATAATTTAATTGATGGTGTTTTCATTAATAGAACCCAAAACCATGGTGCATCTTAACTTTGATGGTAACTTAGATCTAGTGAAAAACTATATCAGTATTCATAGGCATCTTTGTCAACATTTTGTTCCCAACTTTACTCTGCCCATAGTCACTTCCAGGTGTGGTATCATTGTTGCTGTTGTCATCATCATCATCACTACCTTCTAGCCATCATTTATTGAATGCCAACTGTGGATGTTTCAAGTACTTATTCTAGATGCTTTATATATTATCTGAGACTGATATTGCTAACAAGTGGTAGGTTAAGGGTTTGGGCTTCTTTCTATTTTTCATTGCTTTTCTCTGAAAAGGGTCATTAAATGCTTAATTGTACACATGGTATGAAATTATCATGGGGTTCTGTAAGTCCTACTTTAGTGTGTACGAAGATTTAAACTCAGAAGGAACTTTAGAGGTCAGGATTTAAACTACTCACCAATCCTCAGAATCCCATCTACTGTTGTTGTTAGGTGCCGTTGAGTTGGTCCTGACTCATAGCAACCCTGTATACAACAGAACGAGACACTGCCCGGTCCTGCACCATCCTTATAGTTGTTGTTATGCTCAAACCCATTGTTGTCAGTCCATCTTGTTGAGGGTCTTCCTCTTCCACTGACCCTCTACTTTACCAAGCATGATGTCCTTCTCTAGGGACTGGTCCCTCCAAATAAGGCGTCCAGGGTATATGAGACACAGTCTCGCAATCTTCGCTTCCAAGGAGCACTCTGGTTGTACTTCTTCCAAGACAGATTTGTTTGTTCTTCTGGCAGTATTCTTTGCGAACACCACAATACAAAGGGATCAGTTCTTTGGTCTTCTTTATTCATTGTCTAGCTTTCACATGCATATGATGTGAGAAAATACCATGGCTTGGGTCAGGTGCATCTTTTCTCCAAAGCGGCATCTTTGCCTTTTTTTAATGTAATAATTGTTTAATGAGAAACTAATTTGCTCTGTAAACTTTCACGTAAATAAGGCACATTAAAAAAAAAAGTAATAACTAAATAAAAAGAAGAGACAAGGACTTAAAGGGTTCACAATCTAAGGAAGCATATAGATACAGACATCTACAGAGTAAATTATAGTACAGCACATTGATAACAGATTTTTACGCGGTATTAGAAAACATGAGTGGAGGGAGCAGTGAATCCTATAGGCAGTCTTGTTGTTAGTCGCCATTGAGTGATTCCAGCACCTTTGCTTTGTAACAATTTAAAAAGGTCTTTTGCAGCAGATTTGCCCAATGCAATGCATGTTTTGATTTCTCGACTGCTGCTTCCATGGGTGTTGATTGTGGATCCAAGTAAAATGAAATCCTTGACAACTTCAGTGTTTTCTCCATTTATCATGATGTTGCTTATTGATGCAGTTGTGAGGGTTTTTGTTTTCTCTGTGTTGAGGTATAATTCATACTGAAGGCTGTAGTCTTAGATCTTCATTAGTAAGTGCTTTAAATCCTCTTCACTTTCAGCAAGCAAGATTGTGTCATCTGCATATCACAGGTTGTTAATGAGTCTTCCTCCAATCCTGATGCCACATTCCTCTCCCTATAGTTCAGCTTCTCGGATTATTTGCCTAGCATACAGATTGAATAAGTATGGTGAAAAGATACAACCCTGACACATAGCTTTCCTGATTTTAAACCAGAATCCTCTTGTTCTGTTCAGACAGCTGCCCCTTGGTCTATGCACAGGTTCCTTATGAGCACAATGAAGTGTTTTACTGTATAACCTGTATAACAATTAAGTGTTATACTATATAACAATCTATTGTATAACCCTGGAAACCCTGGTGGCATGGTGGTTAAGAATTTTGGCTGCTAACTAAAAGGTTAGCGCCTTCAGAGCAGCTTGGACTTCTTCCTTCAGTACCATCGGTTCCTGATCATATGCCACCTCTTGAAATGGTTGAATATCGACTAATTCTTTTTGGTATAATGACTCTGTGTATTCATTCCATCTTCTTTTGATGCTTCTTGCGTCGTTTAATATTTTCCCCATGGAATCCTTCAGTATTGCAACTCGAGGCTTGAATTTTTTCTTCAGTTCTTTCAGCTTGAGAAATGCTGAGCGTCTTCTTCCCTTTTGGTTTTCCATCTCCAGCTCTTTGCAAATGTCATTATAATATTTTACTTTGTCTTCTCGAGAGGCCCTTTGAAATCTTCTGTTCAGTTCTTCTACTTCATCAATTCTTCTTTTTGCTTTAGCTGCTCGACGCTCAAGAGCAAATTTCAGAGTCTCCTCTGCCATTCATCTTGGTCTTTTCTTTCTTTCCAATGACCCCTTGCTTTCTTCATGGTTGATGTCCTTGATGTCATTCTACAACTCGTCTGGTCTGTGGTCACTAGTGTTCAATGTGTCAAATCTATACTTGAGATGGTCTCTAAATTCAGGTGGGATATACTCAAGGTCATATTTTGGCTCTCGTGTACTTGCTCTGATTTTCTTCAGTTTCAGCGTGAACTTGCATATGGTCTGTTCCACAGTTAGCCCCTGGCCTTGTTCTGACTGATGATATTGAGCTTTTTCGTCGTTTCTTTCCACAGATGTAGTCAATTTGATTTCTGTGTGTTCCATCTGGCGAGGTCCATGTGTATAGTCACTGTTTATTTTGGTGAAAGAAGGTATTTGCAATGAAGTTGTTGGTCTTGCAAAATTCTATCATTTGATCTCTGGCATTGTTTCTATCACCAAGGCCATATTTTCCAACTACCGATCCTTCTTCTTTGTTTCCAACTTTCACATTCCAATCGCCAGTAATTACCAGTGCATCTTGATTGCATGTTCAATCCATTTCAGACTGCAGCAGCTGATAAAAATCTTCTATTTCTTCATCTTTGGCTGTAGTGGTTGGTGCGTAAATGTGAATAATAGTTGTATTAACTGGTCTTCCTTGTAGGCGTGTGGATATTATCCTATCACTGACAGCGTTGTACTTCAGGATAGATCTTGAAACGTTCTTTTTGACGATGAATGCAACACCATTCCTCTTTGAGTTGTCATTCCCAGCATAGTAATGAAGGAAGAAGCCCAAGCTGCTCTGAAGGCACCGGCAAAAAACAAGGCTCCAGGAATTGATGGAATATCAATTGAGATGTTTCAACAAACAGATGCAGCGCTGGAGGTGCTCACTCGTCTATGCCAAGAAATATGGAAGACAGCTTCCTGGCCAACTGACTGGAAGAGATCCATATTTATGCCTACTCCCAAGGAAGGTGATCCAACCGAATGTGGCAACTATAGAACAGTATCATTAATATCACACACAAGCAAAATTTTGCTGAAGATCATTCAGAAACGGCTGCAGCAGTATATCGACATGGAACTGCCAGAAATTCAGGCCAGTTTCAGAAGAGGATGTGGAACCAGGGATATCACTGCTAATGTCAGATGGATCCTGGCTGAAAGCAGAGAATACCAGAAGGGTGTTTACCTGTGTTTTATTGACAATGCAAAGACATTCGACTGCATGGATCATAACAAACTATGGATAACACTGTGAAGAATGGGAATTCCAGAACACTTAATTGTGCTCATGAGGAACCTTTCCATAGATCAAGAGGCAGTTGTTTGGACAGAACAAGGGGATACTGATTGGCTTAAAGTCAGGAAAGGTGTGCATCAGGGTTGTTATTCTTTCACCATACCTATTTAATCTGTGTGCTGAGCAAATAATCCGAGAAGCTGGACTATATGAAGAAGAACGAGGCATCAGGATTGGAGGAAGACTCATTAACAACCTGCATTATGCAGATGACACAACCTTGCTTGCTGAAAGTGAAGAGGACTTGAAGCACTTACTAATGAAGGTCAAAGACCACAGCCTTCAGTATGGATTACACTTCAACATAAAGAAAACAAAAATCCTCACAACTGGACCAATGAGCAACATCCTGATAAACGAGGAAAAGATTGAAGTTGTCAAGGATTTCATTTTACTTGGATCCACAATCAACAGCCATGGAAGCAGCAGTCAAGAAATCAAAAGACGCATTGCATTGGGCAAATGTGCTGCAAAGGACCTCTTCAAAGTGTTGAAGGGCAAAGATGTCACCTTGAAGACTAAGGTGCGCCTGACCCAAGCCATGGTATTTTCAATCACATCATATGCATGTGAAAGCTGGACAATGAATAAAGAAGACCGAAGAGGAGTTAATGCCTCTGAATTGTGGTGTTGGCAAAGAACATTGAATATACCATGGAGTGCCAAAAGAACGAACAAATCTGTCTTGGAAGAAGTGTGGCCAGAATGTTCCTTAGAGGCAAGGACGGTGAGACTGCATTTTATATACTTGGACATGTTGGTCAGGAGGGATGAGTCCCTGGAGAAGGACATCATGCTTGGCAGAGTACAGCGGAAAAGGGGAAGACCCTCAACAAGGTGGATTGACACAGTGGCTGCAACAATGAGCTCAAGCATAACAGCGATTGTAAGGATGGCGCAGGACTGGGCAGTGTTTCGTTCTGTTGTGCATAGGGTCGCTATGAGTCGGAACCGACTCGACGGCACCTAACAACAACAAGAATTAAAAGGTCGGCAGTTTGAATCCACCAGGTGCTCCTTGGAAACTATGGAGCAGTTCTACTCTGTTGCAGCAGGTTTTGTCTAACCCTGATTTTAGGGAGAATGTTCATTGACTCGTAAGGGAGTGTGTTTTATTTCTAAATAGGTCTATATGAAAGTTCTATTTTATATCAATTGAAAATATTTTCCCAGGTCTTGATTTTAAGGATTTGTTGTACTTCTTCTTTTTCAATTTTATTGTGGTAAAATAGATATAACAAACCATTTGCCATTTTAACCATTTTTTATGATTCAGTATATTAATTACACTTTGTTTTGCAAACATCACCACTATCCATTTCCTAAAGTTTTTCATCACCCCAAATTGAAACTCAGTACCCATTAAGTAAGAACTAACTTCCATTCTCCTCCCAAGCCCTGGTAACCACTAATAAACTTTGCTCTCTGTGCATTTGCTTATCTAGATATTTCATGTAAGTGGGATCATATATTATTTGTCCTTTTGTGTTTGACTTTTTCATTAGCATAATGTTTTCAAGGTTCATCCATGTTTTAGCATTTATCAGCACGTCATTTCTCTTTTTGGCTGTATAATATTCCAGTGTGTGTGTGTGTGTATATGTGTGTACATAACACATTTTATTTATCCATTCTTCTGTTGATGGACCTTTGGGATGTTTTTTAGCTGTTGTGACCAATACTGCAATGAACATTGGTGTACAGATATCTCTGTGTGTCCATGCTTTCAAGTCTTTTGGGTATATAACTAAGAATGGAATTGTGAGTCATATGGTAATTATATGTTTAACATTTTGAGGAACCACCAGACTTTACTACAGCACTTGTACCATTTGAGGTTCCCACCAACAATGGATGATGGTTCCAATTTCTGTACATCCTCCCCAAGCCAACACTTGTTGTTTTCCATTTTTCTGGTAATAGCCATCCTAGTGGGGGAGAAGTGCTGTCTCCTTGTGGTTTTGATTTACATTTTCCTGGCAAATGATGTTGAGTATCTTTTCATGTGCTTATTAGTCATTTGTATACCTTCTTTGGAGAAATGTCTCTTTAAGCCTTTTGCCCATTTTTTAATTTTTGTTCTGATGTTGTGGGAATTCTTTATATATTCCGGATATTAAATCTTTATCAGTTATATGATTCCCAAATATTTTCTTCCATTCTGTAGGTTGTGTCTTTGTTGATAAAGCCCTTTGATGCACAAAAGTTTTTAATTTTGATGAAGTCCAATTTATCTGTTTTGTCTTTTGTTGCTCGTGCTTTTGGTCCTGTATCTAAGAATCCACTGTCAAAAACTAGATCCTAATGCTTTACCACTATGTTTTCTTCTGCGAGTTTTATGATTTTAATTGTTACCCTTAGGTCATCAACACATTTTGAGCTAGTTTTTGTATATAGTGGGAGGTATGGGTGTAGCTTCATTCTTTTGCAAGTGAAAATCCATTTGTCCCAACACCATTTATCGAAGAAGCTATTCTTTCCGCATTGAATGGACTTAGCACTCTAGTTGAATATCAGCTGATCATAGATATATGGGTTTATTTCTGGGTCCTTAGTTCTATGCCATTGATCTGTATATCTGTTATTATGCAGTAGCAGACTGTTTTGATTTTTGTAACTTTTTTATACCATGTTTTGAGACAGGGAAGTGTGAGTCTTCTTACTTTGTTCTACTTTTTCAAGATTGCTTTGGCTATTTCGGGCTCCTTGCAATTGCATATGAATTTGAAGATCCGCTTTTCTGTTTCTGCAAAAAAGTCTGTTGGAATTTTGATGGGGATTGTGTTGAATCTATAGATCACTTTGGGTAGTATTGACGTTATAAAAATATTAAATCTTCCAATACATGAACATGGGATGTTTTTCCATTTTTTTTAGTTCTTCTCTTTTAATTTCTTTCAGCAATGTTTTATGGTTTTCAGTGTACAAGTCTTTCACCTCCCTTGTTAAATTTATTCTTAGATATTTTATTCTTCTAGATGCTATTGTAAATGGAATTGGGGTTTTAATTTTCTTTTCAGGATGCTCATTGCTGATGTATGGAAACCTGACTGATTTTTGTGTGTTGACCTTGTACCTTGTGACTTTGCTGGATTCATTTATTAGCTCTAGTAGCTTTCTTGTGGATTCTTTGGGATTTTCTGCATCAGTTGAGAAGATCATGCGCTTCTTTTACTTCATTTGCTTCAATCAGTCAATGTGATAAACCAAATGTGGTTTATCACATTGATTGATTTTCTGATTGATTGCATTCCTGGGTTAAATGCCACTTACTCATGGTGTATGGTCCTTTTCCAACTTTCGCATTTCAATCACCAGTAATTATCAATGCATCCTGATTGCATGTTCGATCAATTTCAGACTGCAGCAGCTGTTAAAAATCTTCTTTTTCTTCATCTTTGGCCTTGGTGGTTGGTGCATGAATTTGAATACTAGTCATATTAACTGGTCTTCCTTGTAGGCGTATGGATAGTATCTTATCACTGACTGCACTGTACTTCAGGATAGATCTTGAAATGTTCTTTTTGATGATGAATGCAACACCATTCCTCTTGAAGCTGTCATTCCCGGCATAGTAGACTATATGATTGTCCGATTCAAAATGGCCAATACCAGTCTATTTCAGTTCACTAATGCCTAGGATATTGATGTTTATGCATCCCATTTCATATTTGATGATTTCCAATTTTCCTAGATTCATACTTTGTACATTCCATGTTCTGATTATTAATGGATGTTTGCAGCTGTTTTGGAAACCCTGGTGGCATAGTGGTTAAGTGCTACGGCTGCTAACCAAGAGGTTGGCAGTTCAAATCTGCCAGGTGCTCCTTGGAAACTCTATTGGGCAGTTCTACTCTGTCCTTCAGGGTCGCTGTGAGTTGGAATTGACTCGACGGCATTGGGTTTGGTTCTTTTGGTTTGGCAGCTGTTTCTTCTCATTTTGAGTCGTGCCACATCAGCAAGTGAAGGTCCCGAAAGTTTTACTCCATCCACATCATTAACGTCAACTCTACTTTGAGGAGGCAGTTCTTCCCCAGTTGTCTCTTGAGTGCCTTCCAACCTGAGGGGCTCATCTTCCAGCACTATGTCAGACAATGTTCTGCTGCTATTCGTAAGGGTTTCACTGGCTAATGCTTTTCAGAAGTAGACTGCCGGGTCCTTCTTCCTAGTCTGTCTTAGTCTGGAAGCTCAGCCGAAACTTGTCCTCCATGGGTGACCCTGCTGGTATCTGAATACCGGTGGCATAGCTCCAGCATCACAGCAACACACAAGCCCCCACAGTACAACAAACTGACAGACACGTAGGGGCTGACAGATCAAAGACCACAGCCTTCAGTATGGCTTGCACCTCAACAGAAAGAAAACAAAAATCTTGCAACTGGACCAATGAGCAACATCATGATAAACGGAGAAAAGATTGAAGTTGTCAAGGATTTCATTTATTTGGAGCCACAATCAACAGCCATGGAAGCAGCCGTCAAGAACTGCTGCAAAGGACCTCTTTAAAGTGTTGAAAAGCAAAGCTGTCACCTTGAGGAGTAAGGTGGGCCTGACCCAAGCCATGGTGTTTTCAGTCACATCATATACATGTGAAAGCTAGACAATGAGTAAGGAAGACCAAAGAAGAATTGACGCCTTTGAATTGTGGTGTTGGCGAAGAGTACTGAATATACCATGGACTGCCAGAAGAACAAACAAATGTGTCTTGCAAGAAGTACAACCAGAACGCTCCTTAGAAGCAAGGATGGCGAGACTGCGTCTTACATACTTTGGACATGTTGTCAGGAGGGATCGGTTCCTGTAGGAGGGTGTCATGCTTGGCGGAGTCCAGGGTCAGTGGAAAAGAGGAAGACCCTCAGTGAGGTGGATTGACGCAGTGGCTGCAACAATGAGCTCAAGCATAATAACGATTGTAAGGATGGCGCAGGACTGGGCAGTATTTCGCTCTGTCCTGCGTAGGGTCGCTATGAGTTGGAAGCAGCTCGATGGCACCCAACAACAACAACAACAATGTGGTCCTTTTAGTATGCTGTTGGGTTTGATTTGCTAGTATTTTGTTGAGGATTTTTGCATCCATGTTCATAAAGGATATTGGTTTGTAGTTTTCTTGTGGTACCTTTTTCTGGCTTTGGTATCAGTGTAATGTTGGCTTCAGAATGAGTTAAAATGTGCACTTTTTGGAAGAGTTTGAGAAGGATTATTGTCAGTTCTTCTTTAAATGTTTGATAGAATTCCCCAGTGAAGCTTACTGGTCCAGGACTCTTCTTTATTGGGAGGCTTTTGATTACTGATTGAGTCTCTCCACTTGTTAGGCATCTGTTGAGGTTATTTCTTCTTCAGTCAATTTAGGTAGTTGTTCATTTCATTTGGGTTATCCGATGTGTTGACATATAGTTGTTGATAGTTTTCTTTTATAATCCTTCTTATTTCTGTTATTGGAGCCCTGGTGCTTCAGTGGTTAAGAGCTCGACTGCTAACCAAAAGGTTGGCAGTTCAAATCCACCAGCCGTTCCTTGGAAGCCCTGTGGGGACTCTGTCTTATAGAGTTGCTCTGAGTCAGAATCGAATCAGCAGCAACAGGTTTTCTTATTTCTGTAGGATCAGTAGTAACGTCCCAACTTTCCTTTCTGATTTTAGTTATTTGCATCTTCTTTTTTTTCCTTTGTCATTCTAACTAAAGGTTCCTTGATTTTACTGGTCTTTTCAAAGAACCAACTTCTGGTTTTGTTGATTCTCTTTATTGTTTTTCTATTCTCTATTTCATTTATCTCTGCTCTGATATGTGTTGTTTCCTTCCTTCTGATAATTTTGAGCTTACGTTGCTCTTTTTCTAGCTCTTCAATTTACGAAGTTAATTTATTGATTTGAGGTCTTTTTTTTATTGTGCCTTAAATGAAGGTTTATAGAGCAGATTAGTTTCTCATTAAACAATTAATACACATATTGTTTTGTGACATTGGTTGCCAACCCTGTGATGTGTCAGTACTCTCCTCGACCTTGAGTTCTCCATTTCAATTCGTCTAGCTTCCCTGTCCCTTCCTGCCTTCTTGTCCTTGCCCTTGGGCTGGTGTGCCCATTTAGTTTCGTATACATGGTTGAGCTACATGTATTATTATTTGTTTTATGGGCCTGTCTAATCTTTGGCGGAAGGGTGAACCTCAGGAGTGACATCAGTGCTGAGTTAAAAGGGTGTCCGAAGGCCATACTCTTGGGGTTTCTGCAGTCTCTGTCAGACCAGTAAGTCTGGTCTTTTTTTTTTTGAATTAGAATTTTGTTCTACATTTTTCTCCATCTCTGTATGTGAACCTCTATTGTGATCCCTGTCAGAGTAGTCGGTGGTGGTAGCTGGGCACCGCCTAGTTGTGCTGGTCTCAGTCTGGTGGAGGCTGTGGTATTTGTGGTTCATTAGTCCTTTGGACTAATCTGAGATCTTTCTTCCTTTTTAACATAGACCTTTACCACTATAAATTTCCTTCTGAGCGCTGCCTTTGCTGGAGCTCCCAGGTTTTAGTAGGTTGTGCTTTTATTTTCATTTGTCTCTAAGTATTTTCTGATTTCCTTTTTAACTCATTGGTTGTTTAATAGTGTGTTGCTTAATTTCTGCATATTTGTGTAATTTCCAGTTTCTGTCTGTTACTGATTTTTAGTTTCATTCTATTGTGGTTGGATAACATGCTTTGTATGGTTTTAGGCTTTTTAAATTTATTGAGACTTGTTTTATTACCTAGCATATGGTCTACCCTGGGGAATGATCCATGTGCAGTGGAGAAGAATGCGTGTAGTGCTATTGTGTTGGGTGGAGTTTTCTATGTGTCTGTTAGGTTTAGTTGCTTTATAGTGTTCAAGAATTTGTTTTATTCTTGATACGAAGAACAATGTGAGCAAAGGCCTAGAACTAGGAAAGTACTTACTATTGTTTTGATACCTGATCAGTTCTTTGGTTCTAAGCCAGAAAAGCCCATTTTGGCCAATTTTCACTTTGTTTTAAAATAGATATATTGTAAGGACATGGACAGCTTATAGAATTAAAAGGAAAGCACATTTGGGCATAGGGCAGGGGTGGAGGTGCAGAAGATATCTTGTTGCATGTGTATGTGGCTCTAACTGGCCTAGTTTGAGTCTGGGCCAGGCAAGGGCAGGATTTCTTGGTCCACAGTTCCAAGATTGCATGCATGGAGAGAGAGATAATAACCCCCAAAATAGAAGAAGTGCTGTGACCAGAATGAATGGATGCTGGGCAGAACAACAGATGTCCTCTACAGTGGCAATGCGGCTAAGTTCAGTGCGTGAAGAGATTAATCGAAGTCACATTAATTGAAGTATAGAAGTCACTTTGAGGACTGAGGTGTGCTTGACCCACATCGTGGTATTTTCTGTTGTCTCATATGCATGTGAAAGCTGGACAATGAATAAGGAAGACTGAAGAAGAATTGATGCCTTTGAATTATGGTGTTGGCAAGGAATATTGAATATACCATGCACTGCCAGAAGAATGAGCAAGTCTGTCTTGGAAGAAATACAGCCAGAGTGCTCCTTGGAAGTGAAGATGGTGAGACATCGTCTCATGTACTTTGGATATGTCATCAGGAGGGACCAGTCCCTGGAGAACGGCATCGTGCTTGGTAAAGTAGATGGTCATCGAAAAAGGGGAAGACCCTCAATGAGATATTCACACAGTGGCTGCAACGATGAGCTCAAACACAGCAGGGATTATGAGGATGGCATAGGCCTGGGCAGTGTTTTGTTCTTTTGTACGAAGGGTTGCAGTGAATTGGAGCTTACTCAACAGCACCTAACAAGAATAAGAAATATTTTCTAACTACCACATATAAGATTGAAATGTAAATTGGCAGTGTTTTGGTGGCATTGCTTTGATTTTAGCGATTTAGGCAGTTAACAGCTAAACTCTTCTAGGATTAAAAAAAAAGTAAGCGCTACCTCTATTTTTTAACTAATAGAAAATTTTAGCTTTTAATTTGTATGTAAATGTCATTATCACTTATATTCCCTCCCTGCCAAAAATAGTGAGAGCTAAAAAAAAGTTTGTATTCGGAAGACTGACCCAGTTCTGATCATCTTCAGATTGCTTATCTGCAAAGATGATTGGTTTTAAGCTGTTAATGGTATGGCTACGCTTAAGACAAAAATGACATCTTTTAGTGACAAAGGTGTTTCTTTAGAGAGGAGATAAATTTATGCCTGGATTATGGGAATTATGGGAATAAGACTTTTCAGTATTGGACCTACAAATCACAGCATTTCAGGAAGCAAAGCTAATATTACTTAAAATGATGAACACAATTTTGTGAACAACTTCTTTCGTTCTGTTCTAAAAAAAAAAAAAGATCATGCTAAATCGTTTCTTAGAAATTTCTGATAGAGTTCTGCAGATAGGAGGAAGGTAGTAATTGTCAGTCTTTATGGCAGTGTGACCTCCTAGGCTAGTATCTACCTATTTGATGCCGCCCTGCTTCTTGTCCTTTCCTCATATCCTGAGCTGAAATGGAGCTGTTGCAGTGTTCCAATCTGTCATGTGATATGTGGAGTTTTCTTGGATTGTCTGCGACCAGACTTCCTGCTGTTAATGGGGCCAAAGAAGAAAGTTTAGGTTTTAGTAATAGTGAGTTTAGGTTTTAGTATTTAATCATTCAAAAATTTTGCTTGTACACGTAGATATGTCATCTTCTAAAGTCATAAAATGTAAAGGAAAATGGTAATTATCTTTATTTCTGGCAATGAATGAGGCCTTTTCCTGATTGGTGATATCTGTATATTTAGGGAAGATATGCATTATAGTATCTCTCTATAGTGTTACAGCTGTTAACCAAGAGGTCTGCAGTTCGAATCCACCATGCTCCTTAGAAACTCTATGAGGCAGTTCTACTCTGTCCTATAGGGTCGCTATGAGTCGGAATTGACTCGACGGCAGTGAGTTTGGTTTTGGTTTTTTCGTATTTGGGGAAGCTGGGTAGTATAGTTCTGGGATTAAGTTAAATTTACCTTGTAAATGTTTTGTAATCTGCTCCATTCCCTCTTACCTGTTAGCACAGCCATAGCTCAGACCCTCATTGCTTGGTTAAATAAAACAACTTGTCTCCCTGCCTCTGGTCTGCTGTCCTTCAATCTGCACTCTATGGCTGCCTGCATGTTCTGTATAAAACACAAACTCGACACTGTCCCATCCATGTCTCCTTGAGTCTCTCTTATTGCTAATGAATCTGGAGTTATGGCATAGCCAGAATGGCTCCTTGAACATTTAATTTACAGAATGCCTCACCAGCTCAGCAATTACACACACACACACGCACACACACATGTATGCACGCTTAATTTTTGTGCAATATTTTAATGAACTTATTTACATAAAAAAAGTAAAACTTGATCTTGAGACTTGGTGAATTTGATGTCATTCAAGTTGAGCATCATAACTACTTTTCCTTCTCATAAATGCTTGAACTAATATTTGCGTATTTACTACTTAATAGTACTTATTAAATTACCTGTTATAGGTATATGTTAATTTAGACAGGGTTGTAAAAGTGTAAGAGAAAATAGGACACAAAACCAATAATAAATAAGGAAGTGGCACAGCTGTCTGACAACCATCTTTATAATACTAAAGGCCAAACTTGGCTGAAGCTGACAGAGTGCTAAGAAAAATAAAATGAGTTTTCAGATGCTACGATTGGAGGAAAAGCAAGAAGTCAGCAGGTTTATTTCAGATACTGTAATGTTAATTAACAGATGGCAGAAAGAGACTCAGACTCTGCACCACCCATTTGATTCTCTCTTTGTTAGGAAAATATTGTTTGGCTGAGCATGGTAGAGCCAGCATCATTGAGAATTTAAAGTCTAGGGTGAAGACACTATGAGAAAAAACTAGCTGTTCTCAGTGGCCAGGATTTTTTCATTCTAGAGTCTATAAATAACTTCAATGACAATTTTTTTTTTTGATTTTTGAGCAATCTTGGAGACCGGGAATGGTATATGAAGGCTGGCAGGTTTTTTAGTTTTAGCATTTTTATTAAGGTATAATTGACATACAGTAAATGATTCATTTTTAATGTGTAGAATTTGGTAAATGTTAATATATGTGTATATGTATACGAAACCATCACCACAGTCAAGGTAATGAACATAGCTATCATCCACAAGAGTTTCCTTGTGCCCTTTTATAAGTGAGGAGGAGACTGAGAAGGAGTAGTTAGTAAGGGAGGAGAATAAGAACATTGTGTTGTCCCAGAAACTAAATGATGAAAAGAATGATCAACTGCAGCAAATGCTTACTGCTTGGCCAAGTAAGATGAAATGAGAGTTGACCACTGGCTATAGTAATGTAGTGGTTGTTGGTTATTTTGGCAAGGGCAATTTTTGGTGGAGTAGTGTGAGCAAAAGCCTGAGTGGGGTAGGTTTTAAGAAAGGGGGAAGAGAAATTGGACGTGGTAAATTAGGAGCTTTTTCAAGAAGATTTTCTGCAAAGAGGGGGGCAAAGGAATGGATTAGTAGTGAAGTGGGATTGAGATTTTTTTTTTTTTTTTTTTTAAAGGATCGGAGGAAAACCCAGCATGTTTATATGCTGACAACAATGATCTATTGCAGAGAAGTGAACTCTTAGAGCAATCCCTGTGAGGGGCTAAATGGAATGAGATTTAGTTCAGAGGTTGTAGGGATTGGGATTGTATAGATATGTGGGGAACCCATCTGTGGTAGTAGGCCAGAAATACAATATGAGAGTGTAGACACTGGCATGTGGTTCTGTGGGTCATGGGAGTTCATGGAAGTTCTTTTCTGATTGCTTCTGTTTTTTTTCTTTGCAGTAACGTATAGGCAGCAAAGCTTATTGGTGAGAGTGAGGATGAGAAGGAGGTATTGGGGTTGAGGAGCAAGAAGGTATGGAAATAGAGTGGGAGAGTGAATAGACCAACGAGTTACAAGATGACTGCTGGGCAGCATTAAGGGTACAATTGAAGTCTGTGGTCCTGAACGTAAAGCATCACAGTCTGGTTGTGATTCTAAGCTGTGTTTAGCTGGATGGGTGTAGGTACAGAGTAGGTAGAGAATTAGGTTTAACTGGGGTTAGGGCTCTGTTACCATCAGTGCTTTCATGATGTTGTTGGAAGCTATGCCACTGTATTTCAAATACCAGCAGGGTCACTCATGGTGGACAGGTTTCAGCAGAGCTTCCAGACTGAGACTAGGAAGAAAGACCTGGTGATCTACCTTCAAAAATTAGTCAATGAAAATCTCATGGATCATAACAGAACATTATCCTACTTGCTTGCTTTGGACACATCATCAGGAGGGATCATTTGCTGTGTTAGAACATCATGTTTGGTGAAGTAGAAGGCGAGCGTGAGGGAGATCCTTGTGGGATGGATTGACACAATGACCTCAGTGATGGACAAGAGCATGCCAGTGATGAAGGGGATGATGTAGGACCAAGCAACATTTCAGTTCTATTGTATGTAAGGAACACTATGAGTTGGAATAGATTAGATGGCATCTGTGTATCTGTGATTTTGATAATTGAGTATAAAGAGAAGGCCAGGAGAGTTGAGGGTTTATGAGTGCAAGTGATTTTAAAGCATGACCATGGATTTAACCTATGAAAGGAGGGGAAAGAAGATGATAAAGGATGAGGAACAGTAATCTCTGCAAGAGACTATGGTGACTCTGAATAGCATGGAATGTGGATAATGTTTTGAAGGTAGAGCCACCAGATTTCCTGGAATTAGATATGGGATGTATGTGAGCAGAGTAGTCAAGAATGATCCAGAGTTTTTGGCCTGAGCAATTGGAAGAAGGGAGTTACTGTCAACTGAAATGCTAGGCATTTTACCACATTTGATAGTTTGGTTACATTTTGTTGATTGATTCATTTAAAAAAGTGTGATTAAGCCAGGTAAATATAAATATAAGTCTTAAATTTTCAGATTGACTCTTCATTCAAAAATGCTTTTTGCATACTTGATATGTGCCAGGTGGTTTGTAGGGGATAGGAATATAGCACTGAACGGAACATAGTAAAACCAATAATTTATATTGGTTTCAGTTCAAATTGAGCAAAGGGATTACTGTATCTTAATCAATGAAGAAGAAAATTTATATTGTCTTTGTATTTAACACTAAATAACTGTTTCAGTTGACTGTTTTATAGTTTTTCTTTAGCCAGTTTTAATACTTACGATTATTTTTAATACTGTTCCCCCAGGAACTTGTTATCATGGAGTCGTTTTTCAGATCACAATTATTTTTAAAAAATGGTATATTCTAGAATATATGAAATAAATAAATTTGAGGAATATGAATTAGAATTTGTTTTATGGTGTATGGATCACATGACAAAATCTCTTTATTAAAACATGACACGTTGTTTTGGACTGGGAATGATATCCTGCAGTTTATGTGCCTGAGCAGTTTCCAAAGTTCAAATTCACCCTAAATTGGAGAAATTATACTATTGTTAAGAATATGCAGAAAACCATTACACATGGTTTGGGGATAGTTCTTTTGGGTAATTAATGAGTGCCGTGAGTTTTGGACAGGGGCAGAATTGTTGGAGTGTGTCCCTTATGAATTCATTAAATAGGAAGGATGATATTTATTCGTTTCATTACTTTCGGCGTTATCTTCAGTACAATCTGGTGTTTGGAGAGAGAGAGTTTCCTTAAAAGTGATGACACATTATCACTCACTTTCAGGGAGAAGAGGTTACTCTGGGAAATAGTTTATGGTACTGGTTACTTAACAATATTTGCTACATACCAGGAATCTCCAGTAACCTCTCTATAACTCCGAACTGGCTTCATTTCGGCTTACCTATTTTGAAGCAGAAAGAGATGTTAGAATTATATGGCATAAAAAAAATCATGTGAAAGGGATAGATAGAAAAGATGATATTGAAGAATGAGGTTAGTGATCTTAAGATTTAGGTGTCAACTCTCAGATAAACCGAAGCTTTGTGTGATTCAGCTTTTCTGCATGAAAGCTTTTATTATTATTTTATTTTTTAGAAGTAAACTCTTTAAGACATCCAGTAGAAGCAGAGAGAAACTGGAGATGTCAGGATGTGATAAGAGCCTGCTGATCAGTATAGTCATGTGTCGCGTTTTGCTTATCGTCCACAATAGGTTACAGGACGTTATGTGATCTGGACGTTGTGCAAACACCGCATTATGGATGAAGGTCCTTTCAGGCATTCACTTCCAGAATAAGGAAGTTTGATCCATATTAAGAATTTGCTGGGCGTATAACCTCCCTCTGTGTTGTGTGCAGTTAGTTTAAGGTTTCAACAAATTCTCCAGCCTTCACATCAGCACTTGGACTCACCACTCGCTGTCACGTTATGCAGCAAAAAATGTTTGAAAGCCTTGAACGACGCAGAGCGAGCACTAAACTCGATATTGCGTCCAATCCTGTTTTTCTTTATCTCGGACAAGCTTCTTGCCTTAGCAGTGGTCATCAGCTTGCTGGGAGGGATTTGCTTTTTGTGTTTGGCCCTCAATCGCCGTCATTAGCAATTTCTCCGTATCTGATCCGTATCCTTCTTGCATTTTCGCTAGCCTTGTAGCTTTCAGTGGAGCCAATCCTTCAACAACTTAGAGAAGTTTTTCTTTGTTTTTGAGGATCGTTGTGATCGTCAAGTGTGAAATGTCTAAATCCCCTGTGTCCTGTTCTCTGATTGGAATTTCTGAACTCTCTTATAACCTTATGGGACCATAGACTTTTATGCAGTCGGACATTGCCAGAATGAACGTTATGTGGCGCATGACTGTACTGACATCTCCAGTTACTCTTTGCTTCTTTTAGATGTGTTTAAGAGTTTATTTTTAAAAATTCTAGGGAGATATTTTCATTAAAACCCAGAGACACCATTATAATGTTTTCTGCTTTGATGTTTTATTTATCAGTAAGAATTTCAATAAGCTTTACTTTAGAGCTCTGTGTGTTAGAAGCTGAATTTGTAAACTGTTAACATGGAAGGATTTTATGAGACTCCCCCCTCTCCAGACAAAACAGTGACTGTCTGTTTTTGGAGCTTATTTCTATACGAACAGGCACTGGTTGGCAGTTATGTAAGCAATTCTCATCTTTGAAATATTTGATTTACAGATGTTGCTGAACATCATGTTTGTGTCCGTGGCCTCATTGCTCTGGACAGCAACTCTTCATACATCTGTCTGGCTTGTCCCCTCTTTCTATGGCTATACAAAGTCTATAGCTTTGTAAATGTTATTTTTTGTCAAGTAATATGAAAAATGGAAATTCCAGAACCCTTAACTGTGTTCATGTGGAACCTGTACATAGACCAAGAGGCAGTCGTTTGAACAGAACAAAGGGATACTGAGTGGTTTAAAATCAGGTGTTGTGTCAGGGTTGTATTCTTTCACCATACATATACAATCTGTATGCTGAGCAAATAATCCTAGAAACCTCCGTGAAGAAGAATGTGGCATCAGGATGGGAGGAAGACTCATTAACAACCTGCGTTATGCAGATGACTTGACCTTGTTTGCCAAAAGTGAAGAGGACTTGAAGCACTTACTGATGAAGATCAAAGACTACCGCCTTCAGTATGGATTGCACCTCAACATAAAGACAGCAAAAGTCCTCACAGCTGGACCAGTGAGCAACAACATCATGATACATACAGAAAAGATTGAAGTTGTCAAGGATTTCATTCTTCTTGGATCCACAATGAACACCCATGGAAGCAGCAGTCAAGAAATCAAAAGATGCATTACATTGGGTAAATCTGCTTCAAAGGACCTCTTTAAAGTGTTGAAGAGCAAAGATGTCACCTTGAAGACTAAGGTGCGCCTGACCCAAGCCACGGTATTTTCAATTGCATCATATGCATGTGAAAGCTGGACAAGGAATAAGGAAGATTGAAGAAGAATTGATGCCTTTGAATTGTGGTGTTGGTGAAGAATATCGAATATACCATGGACTGCCAGAAAAATGAACAAATCTGTTTTGGAAGAAGTACAGCCAGGATGCTCCTTAGAAGTTAGAATGGTGAGACTTCGTCTCATATATTTTGGACATGTTGTCAGGAGGGACCAGTCTCTGGAGAACAACATCATGCTTGGTAAAGTAGAGGGTCAGAAATAAAGAGAAAGACTCTCAATGAGATGGACTGACGGTGGCTGCAACATGGGCTCAAACACAGTAATGATTGTGAGAATGGCGCAGGACTGGGCAGTGTTTCCTTGTTGTGTATGAGGTCGCTGTGAATTGGAACCAACTCTATAGCATCTAACAACAAGAACATTGTTAGTAATATGTACGTATAATTTGCAGTACATAATTTGCTGATGTCATTCTCAGATGTTTACTCGCCGATGTTCAATTTATGATTTACTGTTGAGAACACTGGTGTCTAGCAGGCTGTGGTCTGATTGACAGTGAAGTACATGTCGGTATCAGGAGTCCTAATGAATGGAAAGTTGGGCAGTGTTCAGCTCTAACAACATATGACAATTAAACTGCACAGGTGCCTGATGGTCATCATGACTCCAACTTCACTGTTCAGGCACTGACGCTGATTTCATTGTAGATCACGCCTGTGGTGTGGTCTTCCTTAGTGTTTCGTACCATAAGAAGCATCAGTGGTTAATTTGGAGCTGAGTTGTTCCAAGTTTCTCTGACTGTAACACCTGTACTGTTTATACCCCCAAAAGTATGTCCAGAAAAAGAAGTCATGCCATTGAAAGTTGTAATCCAAAAAAGACGGCGAAGAAGGTCCTAGACGTGGATATAAAGATGAAGATCATTAAAACCTATTATAGGGGAAAGAAAGGTGGCGAAATTAGTGTGTGAGGAAGGACTGTCTAATTTGACCGTTTTGGCAATCATTAAGGATAAGAGGATTTTGAGGCAGTTAAAGGAGAGATTGGCATAAGAGCGACAGTTTTGGCAAAGAAGCCCAAGGGCCAGTGCACGAGATGGAGAAGCTGTTGATGATTTGGGTAGAAGACCGAATTCAGAAGAGGATTCCTATGAGTTTACGGATGATTCAGTTGAAAGTACGCAGCCTTTTTGAAAACTTGCAGGAACGGCAAAGAGAAGACTACCGTTAGAACTTTAATGCCAGCAAAGACTGGTTTCACTATTTCGAACCTGTTGGTGTAGCGGTTTAGTGCTACCACTGTGAACCAAAAGATCGGCAGTTCGAATCCACCAAGTGCTCTTTGGTAACTCTATGGAGCAGTTCTATTCTGTCCTCTCGGGTCGCTATGAATCAGAATCGACTCGATGGCAGTGAGTTTTTTCAGTTAACGCATATTTGGCTTACATAGTGTGCATATAACTGGAGAAGCAGGAAGTGCCCATTTTGATGCTGCTGAAAAATTCAAAGATGAGCTGGGCAAGATGGAAGAGGAAGGAGAGAAGTTGTCAAAAGTTGTCAAAAGTTTACATACAGTGAAAGGATTACCTGGAGCTTTTTCTAAACTAAACCAGGGGCTTCATTTACTTGAAAACACAGACCCAAACGCTGATCATTTTGCTAAAGTACATAGACAGATTTGGAAAACAGGGAGATGTTATCCTGAAATATATGAAGAAAAAAGAAAAGGACCATGCAGACAACTCTCACTAATTTTATGACTAGAAGCGCCGTCCTCTTTCCCAGGAATAATTCAGATGATCTAGAACCTTTCACAAGTGGAGTTATTACAGCAACTGAAAAATGCCAACGTCGTCCAGTTCTTCTTCGTTGTTGGAGTAAATTTTTATGATTTGTGTGTTTCTATATGTATGTGTGTATTAAAATATATCTGTGAGTTTATATGTAATGCTTCCAACCCCCAAAGACAAATATAGATAGGAGTTATAAAGATACTGGTAATAAGAAGCAATAGTAATGAAAGCGAAAGGAAAAATAAAGCATTCATCTTAATGTCAGAACTGATTTATGACAGAGTCATTGGAACGGGACCCTGTCTTAAGTCAGGGACTACCTGTCTTACTTTCTCTATATGATTAATTGAAATCAGTGATGACCAAAACAACATATACTTATTTCTTTGTGCTTTTAAAAATACATAATTATTTACTGTAAAATGTAATAGAGTAAAAAAAAAATAATTTTTAGTGGGTTATTTTAAAAATATTTCATGAAGATGTATTTTTATAATAAAATAGCTAAAGGATATTAAGAAAGAAAATCTAAAATGAGAAGCTTACTGTAGCAGTCTTGTTTAGAGAACATGGGATTTGAAATCACTGAAATAGTGTTCAAGTACAAGCACATTGGCACTTGCTCTTTAGAATTGCTTACCCTTTCTTTGGAGCTCCCCTGCTAACCAGAAATTCGGCAGGGTGAATCCACCAGCCGCTCTTTGGAAACCTTATAGGGCAGCTCTACTCTGTCTTATAGAGTCGCTGTGAGTCGGAATCAACTTGATGGCAATGGGTACCCTTTTTTTTTTTTACCTTTATATTGCAGATCAGAAAACTGAAGTAAAGCACCTCAGAGTTGTTTCGAGAATTACTTGTGAGAAGGTACATGTAGCCTCTGGCCCATAATAGATGCTCAGTCAAAGTTAATGTTCATAGTCTTATTACTTTTCTTGAGATATGAACGTGAATATTATTTTTAATTTAAAACATAGAGTTACCAAAAGCCAAAATGGTTATTTTAAGTTCTATTAAATATAAGTAGGTGTTCACTTTGGATCAGCTTCAGAACTGAATATATTGGGTTATGATGATACCTCAGATTTCACTTTCTTGCCCTGTTTGTGGAAAGACAAGATAGAAAGACAAGAATTCCTACATTTTGTTCGCTTTCCAAAAGGTATTTCAAATTAGCATGAATTGATCATTGCTGTTGTTAGGTGCCATTGAGTTGGTTCCAACTCATAGTGACCCTATGTACAACAGAGCCCACTGCTGCATGGTCCAGTGCCATCCTCACAGTCTTTGTTATGCTTGAGTCCATTGTTGCAGCCACTGTGTCAGTCCATCTTGTTGAAGATCTTCCTCTTTTTCACTGACCCTCTACTTGACCAAGCAGGATGTCCTTCTCCAGGGACTGGTCTTTACTGATAACAAGTCCAAAGTACATGAGATGAAGTTTCACCATCCCAGCTTGTAAGGAGCATTTTGGCTATACTTCCTCCAAGACAGATTAGTTCATTCTTCTGGTAGTCCATGGTATATTCAGTATTCTTTGCCAGTACCATAGTTCAAAGGCATCATTTCTTCTTCTGTCTTGCTTGTTCATTGTTCAGCTTTCACATGCATATGAGGGGATTGAAAATACCATGACTTTGGGACCTTAGTCCTCAAAGTGACACTTTTGCTTTTCAACACTTTAGAGAGGCCTTTTGCAGCAGATTTGCCCAATGCAATGTGTCTTTTGATTTCTTTACTGCTGCTTCCGTAGGTGTTGATTGTGGATCCAAGTTAAATGAAATTCTTGACAACTTCAGTATTTTCTCTGTTTATCCTGATGTTTTTTATTGGTCCAGTTGTGAGGATTTTTTTTCTTTATGTTGAGGTGTAATCCATACTTAAGTCTGCAGTCTTTGATCTTCATCAGTAAGTACTACAAGTCCTTTTCACTTTCAGCAAGCAAGGTTGTGTCATCTGCATATTGCAGATTGTTAATGAGTCTTCCTCCAATCCTGATGCTGCATTCTTCTTCATATAGTTCAGCTTCTCAGATTATTTCCTCAGCATATACATTGAATAAGTATGGTGAAAGAATACAACCCTGACATATGTTTCCTGATTTTAAACCATGAAGTATCCCCTTATCCTGTTCGAATGACTGCCTCTTGGTCTACGTACAGGTTCCTCATGAGCACAATGAAGTGTTCTGAAATTCCTGTTCTTTGCAATGTTATCGATAATATGATCCATATAGTCAAATACCTTTGCACAGTCAATAAAACACAGGTACCCATAAACAGTGTATCCATAAAGAGTCATTAAAAAGCTTTTGGAACTTAAGAGCTTCATTTAAAAATTCTTACCACAGCATATTTATTTTACGCATGCCTTTGGTGTTCATCTTGCTTTTACGCCACAGAAAATTAGGCAATGAACCTTGGTTAGCTTCAGAAGTCTCAGTGTTAAATTGTTTTTAATAAGGGTAGGTATTTTTCTTAACTGCAAACAGGAGTAATTTCTGTAAATTGAGGTTTGTGTACTTATTACCGAATTTGGTAAAAATGTATTTAAAACTTATGTTTTTTATCTAAAATGTGTTAATATAGTCCCACATCAGGTAACTGGACTCCTGGTGGCACAGTGGTTAAGAGCATGGCTGCTAACCAAAAGGTTGGTAGTTCAACTCCACCAGTTGCTCCTATGGGGCGGGATCACTAAGATTCGAAATCCACTCATTGGCGATGGATTTTTTTTGGTAAACAGGTAACTGCAAAAATGAGTGAGCCTCTCAAGGATGAGTGATGTGGTAGGGACTGCTGGGGCCTCTTATGCTCCTAATCCTACATATATTTCCTAAGAGAGATACTACAGGGAGGTACCTGTAAATGTGGTTTTTCTTAGGTGTTTTTTGGATCATTTACTTTGAATTATATGATATTTTGCTCCCAGATTGTTGTTTGGGAACAAAATTGTTAATTTGCTGCTCAGAATGGGTAATAAACCATATATTTAGCTGTGATGATCATTGAGAGGTCACAAAAGACTAATAGAAGATAATATTTAGAATGTCTTAGTGAATTATCAGTTTTCATGAGAGATTGGCTAGAGATTCTTGGTTTTAGAGGCAGATAAGTGGATTAATTACACTAGCCTGTCTCTCATTTATTCGGTAAGTGATTTTGTCCTTACTACGTGTCAGGTACTGTTCTAAGTGCTTAGATTTATTTTCTCACATGATTTTCATAATGAAATGAGGGAGGTACTATCATCACCACTATTTTATAAGTTAAGAAAATGAAGCCAGAGTGTTTAAATAACTTGTCTCTAGTTCACATACCTGGTAAGTAAGAAATTTGTATGTGAATCAGACCTAGGCAGTCTGACTATAGCTTTTCTGCTCTCAGCATCTATACTGTACACTGCCTGTCTTAACTAATTCACCTCTCAACCAGCTCTTCTTTCTTCTTCTTTTATGTGTTGCAGCCAGAGGAAGCAAATTAAGAGCAATATTTAAATGGACCAGAAGTTCCAAATTATATTTATATTATGGCATAGTAGTCGTCTGCTTTTAAATGACGTTGGACAAAACTGATTGGGACAGGCACTCCATCCTGGAATACTAAGAAATGGTTTTGGTGTACTTGAGGTGTCTTAATAAAGGCTTTCCAAGGAGCTTATAGTATACTTCCAAGTCCGCCAGTTTGTGTAATGTGCATCTTTACTCTGTCCTTCTCACATTAAATACAGAAGGCTTAGTGGAGGTAGGGTATCAAGAAAACAAAGTTCTCTCCCTCTCACCAGACAGCTCCACCTTTTAAAATATACTAAAAATAATTCTATAGCCCAATCAAGTTATAAAACATTCTTACATGTATAAGTAACAAAATGAATTTTGATTTCCAGAGGGTGTTCACAAAAGTAATATACTCTGTCGCTTTGTTTACCAAATAGTCTACATTTTAGTAACTTTATTATTTTGAGATATATCATTATCAAAGAAAAGTAATGTAGGAAGTACAGGTATGCATGCTAGATTGTGGATGCCATTCCCAAAGTGTCCAGTGATCCCTTTCCATGGGACACATTAATGCTTCTTGGTGCTCTCAGTTCACTAGGGGATGTTTTCACCCATGTATAGGGCTAGGGAAGTCTTCTCAGCCAGGTCCTGGCAATATCAAAGATAGCAATACTTGTCTCTGACACTGGTGATGGTGATCCATTTATGTTCATCATACTGACACTTGAACATGGATTTGGGGACTGGAAGACTTGCTTTGAATCCCAGCTCTGTCATTTTCTGGGGGATGTGACCTTAAGCAAGTTACCCATGAGCCTCATTTCCTAATCTGAAAAATGGAGATAATACCTGCCCCACACAGGGCTGTAGGGATTAAATTATGTACATAAAATAAAATTAGTTCCTCGAATATAGTGAATATTTGCTATTAGGTGAGATCATTTTTTAAATTCATTTAACTTTATTTCTTCAGGATCAGACTGAGCATTTGTCTAGCTTTGAGTAGGGAAAAGCAAGGTGGACCTTAACAATGGTGGCAGTTGCTGCGTTTGGCTAAGCCACATTCTGTTTCAGTAGATTTCCTTTATCCTCAGTGGAAAGTGCTGCTCTTGCTCCAGAGAAAAGAAAGGAATGCTAAATGCTAAAAAGATACATCACACCATGTTTAGTGTAACACAGGGTGAGGGCACCAAGGGGAAGGAATATGTTTTTGTTGTCATTGTGTGCCCAGCACCAAGCACAGGGCCTGGCATGTTATAGACTCTCCATGTCATGTTTCAATGAATGAGTGAATTCTGTTTAGATGAGAACCATGCTGTGGTTGTGGAATGCATGATTGCACTGGTTCGTACATTTTGGGTAGCTAAGGTAGTTGCCTGTGCAGTGTTGGCAAAGGAAAATGATTTTGGTATTTTAGCAGTTGTCTTGAAACTGTTAAACTTGATTGGTTATAGGCATAGGTCTTTTGTAACTAGTATATTTTAAGAGAAATGTAGACCAGCTAATTTGAGTTGAAATGATCACTTGTGCTCTAGTTAACCTAGAAGGGAAACAACTGAGAAAGAAATGAAAAGAGATTAAGGCAAGTAATAGAGTTAAGAATTCACAGCTATTCAAAGATTTCTAGGCCTTCCTTAAGTCATTTTACCAAAAGAAAGAAAATTTCATGTGTAGGGATAGACTACTCTTGCCATATCTTCAACTCCTGTGTTTTGTTTTCTTTTGCTGCTTCAACTTGGCAAAAACACCATACCCTAGAGCAGTCTTTATCATCTACCTTCTCCATTACTGGAGGCAGGGACTGCTGAGTGCTGCCTTGATTGCAGTAGCACTTCCTGACACCTGTGCCTCTCTCAGTATTGCCTGCCTCTGTCCCATTTATCTTCCGCTGTCACCAGAACCATCTTTCTGTAGTGAATCTGATTGTGTTAGTTCCCTCCTTGAAATCTCTTAATAGCTTCTGGTAGTTTTCAGGACGAAAATACAAATTCCTTCGTATGGAAAACAGAGCTTGTAGAGATATGGCCCCTTGTTACCAGTCTTCCTGCCTGATCTCTTATCTCTTTTCCGTATGTTCTCTGTACTCTAGACCTGTTAAAATACTTGTATTTCTCTGCTCCAGGTTCTTTTCATGCCACTGAACATATGTTTCTTCTTTCAGGCACACTTTTCTCTCCTTCCAAAGGTCATCAACTACAGATCATTTAAAACTTCCCAGAGTTACCTCCAGAAAACTGACTTCTTTTTCCCAGTCTGGGTTATGTAGCCTTCCTTCATGCTCCCATAATGCCCTGCAACTAATGTTCTCAGTGATACTAACAAAATATATTACAGGGATCTACATGCCTTCTTCCTTTTTTATCTCTTTAATACCTAATGCCTAGAAATTTGTGATTTAATTAATGTATGAAATAATAGAATTTATCAGCAGCCCCAAATATGCCTAGCTAAGTCCTGGGTATTACAAACATGTGAGAAATGTAAGAACATGGCCCTATCTGCTCTTAAGTTCAGTTGTATGGACAGAGTAACATATAAAGCAATTAGATTAATATAGCAGAAAGCGAGGACCTAGTTAGAATGATTTGAGAATAAAGATGTAATCAAAAATTTCAAAACCTTTGACATTTTATATCTGTCCTTTTCTCTTTGTTTTTCCCCTTTATACCACATTTAACATGCTATTGATTTTTTTTTTTTTATATATATATTTATCTTGTTATGGCTCTCTTCTACAGTAGAAGGTAAGTTTTATAAGGTTTTTTTTGTCTCTTTTGTTAAGGTATTTCCAGTGCCTGACACATGTAGATGATCAAAAAAAAAAAACAAAACAAAACCCCAGTGCCGGCAAGATGCTTCTGACTAATAGCAATTCTGTAGGATAGCGTAGAACTGCCCTATAGGGTTTCCAAGGAGTGTCTGGTAAATTTGAACTGCCAGCCTTATGGTTAGCAGCCGTAGCTCTTAAGCGCTGAGCCACCAGGGCTCCAGTAGATATTTGTTGAATGGATGGAACAGGGTTTAGAGAAGGAAGTGATCATTGGGAGATGGTATTTATTAAAGACTTCATGGAGAAGTTACATCCTGAAATGGTTCTTAAAAGGTAGTGTTTTGTTAATAAGTTTTTATTAAATAATTTAAGTAAGAAATTACCAATTTTATTTTATATGAAAAATTTTCAGATCTTACGTTGCTCCTAGTTTTCTCCTACCTTATAAGGTTTGCACAGCCCTCATTGTTGACTGTCTTAGAGAGTTTAACAACAAAGCCCATTTAATCAGAATGAGTGACACTGGCCCATTTGTATGCCAGTTGCATTAAACCCTTTCATTTTACATGTTTATTGATGTTGTTGTTAGGTGCTGTTGACTTGGTTTCAACTCATAGTGACCCTGTGTGCAACAGAACGAAACACTGCCCGGTCCTGTGCCATCTTTACAATCGTTGTTATACTTGAGCCCATTATTGCAGCCACTGTGTCAGTCTATCTCGTTGAGGCTATTCCTCTTTTTCAATGTCCCTCTACTTTACCAAGCATAGTGTCCTCCAGGGACTGCTCCATCCTGATAACATGTCCAAAGTATGTGAGACTTAATCTCGCCATCCTTGCTTGTAAGAAGCATTCTGGTTGTACTTTTTCCGAGACAAAATTTGTTTGTTCTTTTGGCAGTTTGTGGTATATTCAGTATTCTTTGCCAACACCATAATTCAAATGCATCAATTCGTTGGTCTTCCTTATTCATCGTCCAGCTTTCCAATGCATATGAGACGATTGAATTCAAACACCATGGCTTGAGTCAGATGCACCTTAGTCTTCAACGTGACGTCTTTGCTTTTCGACGCTTTAAAGAGGCCTTTTGTAGCAGATTTGCCCAATGCAGTGCGTCTTTTGATTTCTTGACTGCTGCTTCCATGGGTGTTGATTATGGATCCAAGTAAAATGAAATCCTTGGCAACTTCAGTCTTTCTCCATTTATCATGATGTTGCTTATTGGTCCAGTTGTGAGGTTTTTTGTTTTCTTTATGTTGAGGTGTAATCCATACTGAAGTCTTTGATCTTCATCAGTATATGTTTATTAGTAAGATAAAATATGTTCAAAAGCATACATCTGCTAGAGGCAGTTACAGGTTGTATATAGATCTTCCTTACAGTGTGTGTTGTTGTGGTACCTGAGAGCTTATCTTTCGCTCTGCATCCATTCAAAATAACTACCAATAAATTTGAACTTGGAAACATATAGGCGTTCTGGTTGTTTTGTGGATTAGGGATCATAATTGACCATTATGCATATAAGTTCTTAGATTTTAGCAGATCTTAATCAGCATTCTAAAAACTCGTGTATATACGTATATATAACTTATAATTGTATTTTCTACTTTTATAGAGTTTATTTTTCTCTTCTGTTTTCTTTCTTTGCAGTACTAAAGAAATTTAAATTATTCTTTGAACTAAAACTATTAAAAATGTTAAATTGCCAAAATACATTTTGGACTATAAATGGAACATGTGAAATAATAAAGATTTGCAATGGTTTTTAGAAAATAAAATTGTTAATGGGTCTGAATCACTGGCTTCTTTTCTTGCAAGTTTTTTTTTCTTTTCCTTAAGTGTAGAATTAGATATTCTTAGGCTCTTATAGGAGCCCTGGTGGCACAGTGGTTAAGAGGTATGGCTGCTAACCGAAGGGTCGGCAGTTCAAATCCACCAGCTGCTCCGTGGAAACCCTATGGAACAAGCTCTACTCTGTCTTATAGGGCCGCTATGAATTGGAATTGACTCAATAACAATCGGTTTGGTATTTTCTTTTTTTTTTGCTTTAGGCTCTTAAAGCTGCAATAGACCTTAGTGAGCATCTAGTTTACTCACTTTATTTTAGAGATGAGGTAACCAAGACACAGGACAAGTGATTTGTCCACTGTCAGACAGTTAATTCTTAACAGGACTAGAGCTATATAATAGACTTTTAACTATTGTTGAAGAGACAACCAAACTGGTTAACTCCTCTATTTTACTAACCACAGTAAACTTTTCTAGAAACACATGTATTTTTTTTTTTTTAACAATTTTTATTGTGCTTTAAATGAAAGTTTACAAATCAAGTCAGTCTGTCACATATAAGCTTATATACACCTTACTCCATACTCCCACTTACTCTCCCCCTAATGAGTCAGCCCGCTCCCTCCTTCCCGTCTCTCGTTTTGTGATGATTTTGCCAGTTTCTAACCCTCTCTACCCTCCTATCTCCCCTCCAGACAGGAGGTGCCAACACAGCCTCAAGTGTCCACCTGATACAAGTAGCTCACTCTTCGTTAGCATCTCTCTCCAACCCATTGTCCAGTCCCTTCCATGTCTGATGAGTTGTCTTCGGGAATGGTTCCTGTCCTGGGCCAACAGAAGGTTTGGGGACCATGACCGCCGGGATTCCTCTAGTCTCAGTCAGACCATTAAGTCTGGTCTTTTTATGAGAATTTGTAGTCTGCATCCCACTGTTCTCCTACTCCCTCAGGGGTTCTCTGTTGTGTTCCCTCTCAGGGCAGTCATCGGTTGTGGCTGGGCACCATCTAATTCTTCTGGTCTCAGGATGATGTAAGTCTCTAGTTCATGTGGCCCTTTCTGTCTCTTGGGCTCATAGTTACCGTGTGACCTTGGTGTTCTTCCTTCTCCTTTGCTCCAGGTGGGTTGAGACCAACTGATGCATCTTAGATGGCCACTTGTTAGCATTTAAGACCCCAGACGCCACATTTCAAAGTGGGATGCAGAATGTTTTTATAATAGAATTATTTTGCCAATTGACTTAGAAGTCCCCTTAAGCCATAGTCCCCAAACCCCCGCCCTTGCTCCACTGACCTTCGAAGCATTCAGTTTATCCCGGAAACTTCTTTGCTTTTGGTCCAGTCCAGTTGAGCTAACCTTCCGTGTTTTGAGTATTATCCTTCCCTTCACCTAAAGTAGTTCTTATCTACTAACTAATCAGTAAATAATATTTCTCAAGATCTTGTAATAGTGGTCTTATACAATATTTGTCCTTTTGCTTCTGACTAATTTCGCTGAGCGTAATGCCTTCCAGGTTCCTCCATGTTATGAAGTGTTCCACAGATTCGTCACTGTTCTTTATCGATGCGTAGTATTCCATTATGTGAATATACCGTAATTTATTTAACCATTCATCCGTTGATGGACACCTAAGTTGCTTCCAGCTTTTTGCTATTTGTAAACAGAGCTGCAATAAACATGGGTGTGCATATATCTGTTCATGTAAAGGCTCTTATTTCTCTAGGGTATATTCTGAGGAGTGGGATTTCTGGGTTGTATGGTAGTTCTATTTCTAACTTTTTAAGAAAACGCCAGATAGATTTCCAAAGTGAATGTACCATTTTACATTCCCACCAGCAGTGTATAAGAGTTCCAATCTCTCCGCAGCCTCTCCAACATTTATTATTTTGTGTTTTTTGGATTAATGCCAGCCTTGTTGGAGTGAGATGGAATCTCATCGTAGTTTTAATTTGCATTTCTCTGATGGGCAATGATCGAGAGCATTTTCTCATGTATCTGTTAGCTGCCTGAATATCTTCTTTAGTGAAGTGTGTGTTCATATCCTTTGCCCACTGTTTGAGTGGGTTGTTTGTCTTTTTATGGTTGAGTTTTAACAGAATCATATAGATTTTAGAGATCAGGCGCTGGTTGGAGATGTCATAGCTGAAAATTCTTTCCCAATCTGTAGGTGGTCTTTTTACTCTTTTGGTGAAGTCTTTAGATGAGCATAGGTGTTTGATTTTTAGGAGCTCCCAGCTATCTGGTTTCTCTTTGTCATTTTGGGCAATGTTTTGTATTCTGTTTATGCCTTGTGTTAGGGCTCCTAACGTTGTCTCTATTTTTTCTTCCACGATCTTTATCGTTTTAGTCTTTATGTTTAGGTCTTTGATCCACTTGGAGTTAGTTTTTGTGCATGGTGTGAGGTATGGGTCCTGTTTCATTTTTTTGCAAATGGATATCCAGTTATGCCAGCACCATTTGTTAAAAAGACTATCTTTTCCCCAATTAACTGACACTGGACCTTTGTCAAATATCAGCTGCTCATATGTGGATGGATTTATATCTGGGTTCTCAATTCTGTTCCATTGGTCTATGTGCCTGTTGTTGTACCAGTACCAGGCTGTTTTGACTAATGTGGCTGTATAATATGTTCTGAAATCAGGTAGAGTGAGGCCTCCCACTTTGTTCTTCTGTTTCAGTAATGCTTTGCTTATCTGGGGCTTCTTTCCCTTCCGTATGAAGTTGGTGATTTGTTTCTCCATCATATTAAAAAATATCATTGGAATTTGGATCGGAAGTGCATTGTATGTATAGATGGCTTTTGGTAGAATAGACATTTTTACTATGTTAAGTCTTCCTATCCATGAGCAGGGTATGTTTTTCCACTTACGTAGGTCCTTTTTAGTTTCTCGCAGTAGTACTTTGTAGTTTTCCTTGTATAGGTCTTTTACATCTTTGGTAAGATTTATTCCTAAGTATTTTATCTTCTTGGGGGCTACTGTGAATGGTACTGATTTGGTGATTTCCTCCTCGATGTTCTTTTTGTTGATGTAGAGGAATCCAAGTGATTTTTGTATGTTTATCTTATAACCTGAGACTCTGCCAAACTCTTGTGTTAGTTTCAGTAGTTTTCTGGAGGATTCCTTAGGGTTTTCTGTGTATAAGATCATGTCATCTGCAAATAGAGATAATTTTACTTCCTCCTTGCCAGTCTGGATGCCCTTTATTTCTTTGTCTAGCGTAATTGCTCTGGCTACGACCTCTAGCACAATGTTGAATAAGAGCGGTGATAAAGGGCATCCTTGTCTGGTTCCCGTTCTCAGGGGAAATGCTTTCAGGCTCTCTCCATTTAGGGTGATGTTGGCTGTTGCCTTTGTATAGGTGCACTGTATTATGTTGAGGAATTTTCCTTCTATTCCTATTTTGCTGAGAGTTTTTGTCATAAATGGGTGTTGGCCTTTGTCAAATGCCTTTTCTGCATCAATTGATAAGATCATGTGGTTTTTGTCTTTTGTTTTATTTATGTGGTGGATTACATTAATGGTTTTTCTAATATTAAACCAACCTTGCATAAAAAAATAAATCCCACTTGGTCGTGGTGGATTATTTTTTTGATATGTTGTTGAATTCTACTGGCTAGAATTTTGTTGAGGATTTTTACATGTATGTTCATGAGGGATATAGGTCTGTAATTTTCTTTTTTTGTGGTGGCTTTACCTGGTTTTGGTATCAGGGATATGGTGGCTTCATAGAATGAGTTAGGTAGTATTCCATCATTTTCTATGCTTTGAAACACCTTTAGTAGTAGTGGTGTTAACTCTTCTCTGAAAGTTTGGTAGAACTCTGCAGTGAAGCCGTCCGGGCCAGGGCTTTTTTTTGTTGGGAGTTTTTTGATTACCTTTTCAATCTCTTTTTTTGTTATGGGTCTATTTAGTAGTTCTACTTCTGATTGTGTTAGTTTAGGTAGGTAGTGTTTTTCTCCGAATTCATTTCTTCTAGGTTTTCAAATTTGTTAAGAGTATAATTTTTCGTAATAATCTGATATGATTCTTTTAATTTCAGTTGCGTCTGTTGTGATGTGGCCCATCTCGTTTCTTACTTGGGTTATTTGTTTCATTTCCTGTATTTCTTTAGTCAGTCTGGCCAATGGGTTATCAATTCTGTTAATTTTTTTTTGGCTTTGTTAATTCTTTCAATTGTTTTTCTGTTCTCTAATTCATTTAGTTCAGCTCTAATTTTTATTATTTGTTTTCTTCTGGTGCCTAATGGATTCTTTTGTTGCTCACTTTCTATTTGTTCAGGTTGTAGAGACAGTTCTCTGATTTTGGCTCACTCTTCTTTTTGTATGGGTGCATTTATCAGTATAAATTGACCTCTGAGCACTGCTTTTGCTGTGTCCCAGAGGTTTTGATAGGAAGCGTTTTCATTCTCGTTGCATTCTATGAATTTATTTATTCCATCCTTAATGTCTTCTCTAACCCAGTCTTTTTTCAGCAGGGTATTGTTCAGTTTCCAAGTATTTGATTTCTTTTCCCTAATTTTTCTGTTATTGAGTTCCAGTTTTGTGGCCTTGTGGTCTGAGAAGATGCTTTGTAATATTTCGATGTTTTGGATTCTGCAAAGGTTTGTTTTATGACCTAATATGTGGTCTATTCTAGAGAATGTAGAAACACATGTATTCTGATGGCATTTTACAAGGATATTGTGTTAGTCACCTAGTAAAAGTAAGTTCTTGGAACTTGTTAGTCTGCGAGTCAGCCAGATTATGGGTGTTTGTAAAGCTTTGGCAATATTTTTCCCTTTTGGTGTATAGGCTGTTTACTAGTTGGGTCAACAAGAGGTAATTTTTATCAATCTGATTTTAAGCCACGGAAGACTCACATTCTTTCTAAATTGTTAGGTTTTACAAACTGAATGTGAGGATTCACGCTTCCTTTTAGAACATTTTCCATAAGAAAAGATTTAACCAATATATGTATGTCAAGGAAAACCTGAGGAACAAGATTACAAAAAAAAAAAAAAAAACAGTTGTTTTCTTTTTTTTCCTTGTTGAACCTAAGAAGTTTCGTATTAAAAAAAGGTCATGTAAGTGTACTTTTAGATTCTTTTCAGTAGAAAAATGAAATGTTTTTAAGGGTCATGTGAATAGTCTCCATTTTCTTTTCTTATATTCTTTGTGGTATTTTTCTATGACCTACATTTTAATTGAATTATACAAAAGTAGGACCTTGTATTCTGTAATTCTTGTGCCCTCCCTGGGGGCGGGGTCATTTGTTTTTTAAGGGGGAATATTTAGTAAATATAATGGGTTAAGTAAGAAGAAAATAGTTAAAGATGTGGAAGAATATGGACAACTTGAGTTAGTACTTGTGTAACGCCTTAATTTTATTGAATTATTTTCTTCAATTGTGTCTATATTATGCTCTTGATGTGAAGAATATCCTGCTAGACATTTTAAAGCTTCTTAGCTTGATTTAGTCTGAAGTTTAAATTTGTTGGTTTTCCTTTAAATTATATTCTTTAATTAAAGCCTGTGTTTTGGTGTGGCAAGTTAGTAACTGCCCTTTGTTCTATTTCAGATCCCTGCATGTCACTGAGTCCACCGTGCTTTACAGAAGAAGATAGATTTAGTCTGGAAGCTCTTCAAACAATACATAAACAAATGGATGATGACAAAGATGGCGGGATTGAAGTTGATGAAAGTGATGAAGTAGGTGCAAGAACTTTTCCCCTATAATTTTCTTTAAGATGCTCAGAATGACTCAGTTTTTAGTCTTAAAATTTTCTATTATTTCTCATATGACTCAACGCCCTCATCTTTAACATCTTTAGTTTTTCTCATTATGTTTTAATTTTATCCCCTCTATTTGCATGTTTTTTTTTTTCATATGCATACAAGTCTCTTTCTAGCTTTATAAGAATCCCTGAAGATTCTCTTGTTCTTCAAACACATACCCTATTCTGACTGTATCAGTTGTCTGTTGCTGCTTTACAAACCATCCCAAAATTTAGTGGCTTAAAACAGCAACAGTTTAATATAGCTCCTGTTCTGTGACTTGACTGAATTAAGCTGGGATGTTTTTCTGTTCTATTTGGCATGGACTACATTCGTTTGGGAGCTCTGATGGGGCTAGAATATTTAAGATGGTCTCTTATCTATCAGGGTCTTTCTCCACACATCATCTCATATTTCAGGAGTCTAGCTCAAGCTTCGTTACAGAGTGGTGACTAGCTTCCAAGTGGTAGTGTTCCAAGAAGACTAGTTCCAGTGTGCAAGTGCTTATCATGCCCCTGCTTGCCAATGGTTGCTAGTATCAGATTTGCCAAAGCAAACTGCTTGGCCAAGCGCAAAGCCTATGTGGGAGAGAATTATACAAGGGCAAGATACCAGGAGATGTGGTTCATGGGAGGCTGCTAGTGTAATAATCCACTGTACTCACTGTCTTTATTTCTTAAACATTCCCATCTTTCTTCTGGTCTGGTTTCCCCCTGATTTTCTCCGTGGAAGTTGTTTTCTTTATTTGGCAGTGGTCCCGCTTTCACCAAATCCTCTAGTCATTTTTTCAGGCCTCTTCAAATCTCTTCATATATCAGAAACCAAATTCCAGCTCTCCTCTTTTACATCCCTTGCTTTTCGATGGCATTTCTGAAGGCACTTCTCATTATTTTTTATTCTTCTAAATCAGACTTGGCAGATTTTCTGAAAAGGGCCATATAGTAAATATTTTAGGTTTTGCAGGCCTTATGGTCTTTCTTTTAACTACTCAGCTCTGCCGTTGTAGTGCAAAGCATCCATAGACAGTATGTGTCTATGGGCTTGACTGTGTTCTAATAAAACTGCTTACAGAAATAGAGTTGGCCGGATTTGGCCTGCAGGCTGTAGTTTGCTGACCCCTGTAAATCTGGGTTCTTAAAATTTATCCCTTTTTCTTTACTTCTCACTATCTCTTCTTTGCTTTAGTTATTTGCTTACTCTATTTTGATTTAGATATTTATTACTTTAGATTACTGCCTCTTAAGTTTTCCCTCTAATCCATCACACACGCATATCACTTTGAAAGTTTTTCTCTAGCTAAGAAACTTAACAGTGATTTCTAATTGCTTGTTAGATCACATATTAAGTCTTCAGTCTTATATTTAACGTCTCTGCATTGATTTCTTCTTACTGAGACAATCTCTTCTCCTTGTGGTTAAAATCATTTTGGTTAGAGTTCAGTGACAGTGATACCAGCATCATGGCTTTTAGTTCTAAATAGTCTAGTTTATTTCATTCATTTTAGAACCACAGACTATGCGATAATCTTATCTTGCAATTAAAAAAATATTTGAAGTATTTAGATATATTTTTTTGGTCTTAAGGAAGAATGGGTGAAGTGAAATAAATTAGTTATCAAGAGTTTTACTGTCAGTGTAAACCAGTGTAAACTAGTTGTTATTTGTTGTGGGCCGCTTTATTATATTGAGTAGATAATTCCTTCTGTAAACATCATTGCCATCATTCTCTATCGATACACACATGCACGCACACATACAAGATCAAGCTATAAGGTTACTTTTTAGTGAAAATAATCTGGATTATTAGAGATGAATTATTCTTTCTAATCCTCCACAAAGGTTTTAAGTGGTTATGCATGGCCATCTAAGATACTTCACTGGTCCCACATCATCTGGATTAAGGGAGAATGAGGAAAACCAAAGACACAAGGGAAAGATTAGTCCAAAGGACTAATGGACCACAACTGCCACAGCCTCCACCAGACTGAGTCCAGCACAAGTAGGTGGTGCATGGCTACGACCACTAGTTGTTCTGATAGGGAGGAATCGCAATAGAGGGTCCCAGACACAGCTGGAGAAAAATGTAGAACAAAATTCTGTCTCACAAAAAAAGACCAGACTTACTGGTCTGGCAGAGACTAAAGAAACCCTGAGAGCATGGCCCCCAGACACCCTTCTAACTCAGTACTGGTTTACCCTTCCACCGAAGACTAGACAGGCCTGTAAAACAAAATGAAACTAAAGGGGCGTACCAGCCCAGGGACAAGGATGAAAAGGCAGAAGGGGATAGGAATGCTGGTAATGTGGAACCCAAGGCTGAGAAGGAGAGAAGGTTGACATGTGAAGGGGTTGGCAACGAATGTCACAAAACAAAAAAAAATATGTGTGTTAATTATTTAATGAGAAACTAATTTACTCTGTAAACCTTCATCTAAAGTACAATAAAATATTTTGTTTTTAAGTGGTTTATTTAGGTTGTCAGTATAGATATTTAAGAATTTGAATATTAAATAAATTATGGTGTAAACAGACTTTGTTAGCACATTTGATACCCTTTGTAGAGGTAAATTTTTCTCTAGCATGAGTAGATTTTCTAAAATTATTGTTGTGCCTTTTCTTTGTTATTTACGGTATGACAGTATTAGTTCTTTTTAAGAAATTTCCATGTCAACTCTGAGCATGTATAGTATTTAGTATGAATGCCCTGTGCGGTTTGATAATTTGTTTCTCGCAATTAAGTTGGAGACAGCTTTTAACATTAGACCTTGTAGTTGTGATTGTTGCTAGGTGCCGTCGAGTTGGTTTCAACTCATAGTGACCCTTTGTCCAACAGAATGAAACACTGCCTGGTCTTGTGCCATCCTCACAATTGTTGCTGTGTTTGAGCCCATTGTTGCACCGACTGTGTCAATCCATCTCAGTGAGGATCTTCCTCTTTTTCCCTGACCCTCATCTTTATGAACCATGATGTCCTTCTTCAGGGACTGGTCCCTCCTGATAACATGTCCAAAGTATGTGAGACAAATCTCACCATCCTTGCTTCTAAGGAGCATTCTGGCTGTACTTCTTCCAACACACATTTGTTTGTTCTTCTGACAGTCCATGGTATATTCAGTATTCTTTGCCAACACCGTAATTCAGATGCATCAATTCTTCTTTGATCTTCCTTATTCCTCGTCCAGCTTTTTCACATGCCTATGAGGCGATTGAAAATACCATGACTTGGGTCAGGCACACCTTAGTCCTCAAAGTGAAATCTTTGCTTTTTAACACTTTAAAGAGGTCTTTTGCAGCACATTTGCCCAATGCAACAGGTCATTTGATTTCTTAACTACTGCTTTCTATGGGCATTGATTGTGGATCCAAGTAAAATGAAATCCTTGACAACTTTAATCTCTTCTCCATTTATCATGATGTTGCTTACTGGTCTGGTTGTTAGGATTTTTGTTTTCTTTATGTTGAGGTGTAGTCCACACTGAAGGCTGTGGTCTTTGGCCTTCATCAGTAGGTGCTTCAAGTACAGTATAGAAAGGAGTAACAGTAAAGCTCATTTTTAACTAATTACAGTGATGGTGCTGTTTTCCTTTGATTTTGATATTAGTCACTAGGACCTAATCATTGCCTCGCATTGTTTTAGATTAGGAAACATAATACAGGTAGTCCCTGAATTACGAATGAGTTCTGTTCCTAAGTATGTCTTTAAGTCAAAATTCTAAGTCAGAACAGTTACTTATGGTTTATATCTAACGTCACTTAGTCAAATATTTGTCTTAGTGTATAGTGTGTAGTGTACCTTTCTATGCATTAAAAAACATGTAAAGAAACAGTTCCAGATAAACTAAAACATCTTTAACATAATACAGTAGTAATAATAATAATGTTTTCGTACATATCTCAAAGTAGTGCCCATGTGTTATTACGAGCCATTGTACCTACCTCAAAATTTTAATGAAATAGACTTTATGGAGAGTTGGTTTGTAACTGTGGGCTGTATGTAAGTTAGACGTTCATAACCTTTTGGCAGGGGGAGAGAGGTGGGATTGAGGGAACATACATAGTTGACTTTAAGAGATTTAGTATTCTGAAATGTTTGGAAAAATTAGAGTACGGTTTTACTTTTTAAAGCTGGCATAGTTTTAGATAGCTGTGTTTCAGAAGTTACAAATTAACTTATTGAGGTTGGTTAATATTGGGCCTAGAATAAGGGCTAGATTCTTTATTTTATAATTTACATAATAAAAATTATATTATTAATTGCCAGTAGGTGCTTGAATAGGTGCTATTATAAATTTCTGTCAAATTATAAATATCGCAAAGATATTTAAATCTGAAAAAAAAAAAAACCCAGAAATTTGCATTTTACTTAACAATTAAAAATGCCTGCAAAGGAAAGATCTGTTAAAATTGTTTTTGTAAAATATGGACAGAAAGGGTATTAAGTGAGCTTATGCAGATATTTGGCAGCCTGTCTGAACCTATTTGATTGCATAATAGGTCTTAGAATTACAATTTTTTTCCTTCATCATCAGATAGTAAATGATCACATGTGTGAATGATCACACGTGCTATCATTATCAGTGTGCCAAACACATTAGGCATGCATGGCTGTGTAATTTATATTTCAGTAGAAGGCTTGTTGAAACTTTAAATTTCAGTGGAATTCTAAGCCTTTGGTAATAAGCTAGAACTAAAAACTTATGTTTAAGAGGTAGAGGTTAGAAAGATATCAGTGATAACTGAACTTCGACATTTAAAAGCTGAAAAGAATATCGTTCACTCTGTATTCTAATATTAATATTTAAAAGCAAATACAGCATGCCATTTTTTTTACAAGATATGTTATTGTATAGCAAAATAGGTACCCATTCAACAATTCTATGCCGTTATGCTTTGTCAGTACTTAAGAGAATCTAGAAATGTGCTGTCTAGTACAGTAGCGCAGTAGAGACTAGACACATTTGACTCTTGAGCCCTTGTAATTGAAGTGTGGTATAAAATACACTTTGGATTTTAAAGTTTTGCATGGAAAATAATGTAAAATAGCTAAATTTTAAAATATTGATTGCATGTTGGAAATTGTAGTGTTTTGGACATAAAAATTGGTTACATGAAATAATATTCAAATTAAATGCCCCTAATAGAGAAGTAAAAATTGCGTATGTAGATTACATTTACTTCAATTGGACATCACCAGTCTAGAACTGTATGATATGATTTTTAACCCTGTGTTCTTGGACTCGTTTGGTGCTTTCAGCAGAATCGACTCAACGGTAGTGGGCTTTTTCAGTAATAGGTACATCTTGACTCATGTTTTTTCTTAAAGCATTCCTTTTTTAAAGAAGTAAACAGTATTTTTATGGGCCTCTACCTATGGGGGAGTTGTACTCTTTAACCTCGGGTGACTATGGGTCAAGAATAACTTGGCGGCACTAACAACAACCAGCCATCATTGATGTGTAGGATAGTTTGTCTCCTTTGTGGTTACCTTACTATTTACCCCTATTTTTCTAAATTTAAACCTAATTTTATTGCTTTGTATCGCCTTGTCTTCCTTACCACATGGAAGATCTATGACTACATTTCTTAGTCCCTCTTTATTGTTTATTTTATTAAAAAAAAATTTTTTTTTTCTTTATTGTTTTAATGTTGTTTTCTTTTACATAATAACATCCCTGTTATCCCATTTTGAGCGTTTTTTAAATCTTGATTTATTTTTTTGATTTCCCTGTCTAGGTTGACTTCTGATTGCTCTGCCCACTGTTCTGGTCTTGGGTTGATACCTGATATTATTGATTTTCTAACCAAAGGACTCCATTTAGTATTTCTTGTACTTTTGGTTTGGTTTTTACGAATTCCCTAAACTTCTGTTTATCTGGAAATGTCTTAATTTCACGTTCATATTTGAGAGACAGTTTTGCTGGATATATGATTCTTGGCTGGCAGTTTTTTTTCCATCAATTTTTTATATAAGTCATCTCATTGCCTTCTTGCCTGCGTGGTTTCTGCCAAGTAGTCCAAGCTTATTCTTACTGGCTGTCCTTTGTAGGTGACTTTTCGTTTATCCCTAGCTGGTCTTAAAATTCTCTTTATCTTCGGTTTTGGCAAGTTTGATTATGTCTTGGTGACTTTCTTTTCAGATCTACCTTATGTGGAGTTCGATGAGCATCTTGGATAGATATCTTCTCATCTTTCATGATATCAGGGAAGTTTTCTGCCAGCAAATCTTCAACAATTCTCTCTGTATTTTCTGTTGTCCCTCCCTGTTCTGGTACTCCAGTCACTTGTAGGGTATTTCTCTTGATAGAGTCCCACATGATTCTTAAGGTTTCTTCGTTTTTTTAAATTCCTTTATCTGATTTTTCTTCAAATATATTATTGTCAGTGCTTTATCTTCAAGTTCAGAAATTCTACCTTCCACTTGCTCAAATCTGCTTCTCTGACTTTCTATTGAGTTGTCTACTTCTGTAATTTTATTGTTAATCTTCTGAATTTCTGATTGCTGTCTGTCTATGGATTTTTCCAACTTATTAAACTTTTCATTGTGTTCCTGAATAATCTTTTTAATTTCTGCAGTTACTTTATCTGTGTGTTCCTTGGCTCGTTCTGTGTATTGCCTCATTTCCTTCCTGATGTCTTGAAGGGTTCTGTATATTAATCTTTTGTATTCTGTCTCTGGTAATTCCAGGAAGGCGCTTTCATCTAGAAGATCCCTGGATTCTTTGTTTTGAGAGCTTGTTTACGTGATCATGGTCTGTTTCTTTACGTGACTTGATATTGACGGTTGTCTCTGAGCCATCTATAAGTTACTGTATTAGTTTATTTTATGTTTGCTTACTGTGTCATAGCTTCTTGCTTTGTTTTGTTTTGATATGCCCAAATGGGTTGCTTGAGTGAGCCTAGCTTGATTATTTTCGCCTTTGGAGCTCTGACGTCCTGTCTCCAGATGGCTAGAGCTGTTACCAGGAGTCCATTCACTTATATGAATTCATCTCAGATGTACAGGTAGCTGATCATCAAGTGTGTGGTACAGGCTCTGTCCTACAGTCTTAGAGGGGCGGGGTGATTGGTGTAGGTGCCTGTATCTGGTTGCAGCAGTGGGTCACACTCTGAACAAGGCAGGGGGCTGAGAATCATCCCCCACGTGTCTCTGAGGAAAGCATGTCCCTGTTCCCTAGAGTGGACAGGTGGGTGGGTTTTGCAGATGGACCATGGGCACCTAATGTTTTTGGTTGTAAGGACTGGGAGGTACCAGTTATCCTTGGACCCCTGTGGCTGGGTGACCTGAGTGGAGCTACCAGTCCTTAGGCCCCTGATGTGGGTAGGTGAGGATCCTGTTTAATAGGCAAAGCAGTGTCAAACATTAAACACCCATCTCTCTGCCACATAGCTGAAGTGGTTGGAGTCTGCCAACAAGGGCCTATTCTCCTGAAATAGGCCCACACAGGTCCATGCAGAGGGGAAAGGTACTCAAAGTCCACGGATCGTTTATGCCTGGACAGGAGCCGCTTCTGTCCTGAGTTCCACTGGTTATTGGAGCTGGCAACTTACCTTTTTTCCCCAATTGCAATTTTATTCCTTCTCCAAGGCCGGGAGGATGGCTCTAGGCACTCAACAGGGCCTATCTCAGGCTCAGGGAAGTCAGCCACTGAAGCTGGCTTGCAGGGGAGAAAAATTTGGTAAAATATACGCAAGTGCTTGGCTTTTGCCGAGAGTGCCGTTCTTCTCTGGTTCCGGAGGTGTGCGTAGGCTGTGTGGCTGACTGCTTCTTCCTGAGGAAACTGTGGCCCAACGCTAGTACCAGCCTGCCGCCGCTGCCGCTGCTCCGGGAATGGTGCCTGAGGGTCCTGCACGATTCAGGTCTGGTAACTCCTCTCTGCTTCTGAATGGTCTCTTCCTCCCACTGCCCCAAGCTCGATTGCTAAGCTTGCCTTTGATGTTCAGGGCTCCTAGCTTGTCATAAATATACTTGTTTCACTTGTTTTTTTGGGTCTTTGTTGTAAAGAGGGCTCACCGGAAGCGTCTGTCTATTCCGCCATCTTGGCTCTGCCTCCAACCAGCCATCACTGGAAACTTAGCAAGTTTAATAGGAAATCTTAGTAAAAAGTTTTAAAGTATAAATTTCTTGTGATTTTGAAATATTACTTTTTTTTAACTTAGAAAAATACTTAACGTTTTTAACTGCTGAATGAAGATTTTATTTTTTTCTCCTTAGTGTCTTCTATTTTTTTGTGTTTTTGGCCATATGAGAAAGCATTTACTTTTTTAGTTTTATTCATTCATTTCATATTGAGCTAATATTTGAGTGCCTTCTAAATGTCAGATACATGAATAGGTGCTTGGAATATGTCAGGAACTAACATAGATAGGGTCGCTATGAGTTGGAATTAACTCGATGGCAACGGGTTTTTTGTTTTTTTTTTTAAAACATTCTTGTGGAGTTTATGGGAAGGGAGGCTGAATAAAAAAGTAAATAACCATGGAAAGAGGGATTAGGACAGGTAGATCAGGGGTTGCTGTCGTTGTAAATATGGTGGTCACAGTAGGCCTCATTAATAAGGTAATACTTCAAGTGTATACTGTATGATGGAGTCTCTGGTTGGCTCAGTTAAGTGCTTGACTACTAGCCTAAATGTTGGTGGTTCAAACTTACGCAGAGGTGCCTCAGAAGACAGGCCTGGAAGTCTGCTTCCAAAAGGTCACAACCTTGGAAATCTTATGGAACAGTTCTACTCTGCACACATGGAGTTGCCATAAGTTGGAGTCGACTCGACAGCACCTAACAATAACATACTGTATGGAGAACTTGCACAAGTAGGAGCGCAAATATCTGATAATTGTCCAGAGCTATGCTAAAACTGAATTTGGAGGAGTTGGGGTGCTTCAGAGGAGCCCTGGTCGTTCAATTGTTAAGCGCTTGGCTGATACCTGAAAGGTCAGTGATTTGAACCCACCAGCTGCTCCTAGAAAGGAAGATGTGGCAGTCTGCTTCTGTAAAGATTACAGTGTTAGAAACCTTGTGGGGCAGTTATACTGTGTCCTGTAAGGTCGCTGTGAATCAAAATTCACTGGATGGCAATGGGTTTGGTATTTTGGTTTGTGGTGTTTCAGATTAGGATCAGAATGTAAAGCTTTTGCTGTCAAGGTCATTGTCCTCTGGCCCAAGCTCCAAGAGATTATATGTTAATATATGCTGAATCTTTGACCTGTTTAAATCAAGTCGTTGATTGTAGTTGTTTGCATGTTGTCAATTTTGATATTTTGTTAAGTGTAGTACTTATTGAACAAATAATTTAAGAGTAATGAATTGTTTGGAAACCCTGGTGGCATAGTGGTTAAGAGCTATGGCCGCTAACCAAAAGGTCGGCAGTTGGAATCCACCAGGCATTCCTTGGAAGCCCTATGGGGCAGTTCTGCTATGTCCCGTAGAGTCGCTGTGAGTCGGAATCAACTCGATGGCAATGGGTTTTTTTTTTTTTTTTTTTTGGTTTATTGAATGGTTTGGTTGCCCTGAGCACAGCAGTAGGTGGCAACAGAAATTCACATTGTTATTGCCTACTTTGTGAATGAAAAACTGATTATAGTTTTAGTGTACATGAACTTTGTTTTTTGTTTTTACCTTTCCCTGTTTAAAAAAATTTCATTCCTTAACCATTTTCTAAACTTTCTTCCTGTTTATTCATTATTCTCTTTCATCAATGCTATTGGATAGATAGTTTTAGAATTTTTGTACTTATTAGTTGGTTTGATATATACAGTCAACCTTTCGACCAACTTGTATGGAGAATTTGAATGTACCTGGTATTTCAGTTATTATATCAGATATCCTGCCTGAAAAACACTTTGTCATCATTTGTGAATGTACTTCTTGGAAAACTTAGTTAACGATACAGATATACTGGTGTCTTAAGCAAGGAGATTGAAGCGGTCAAGGATTTCATTTTACTTAGATCCACAATCAACAGCCATGGAAGCAGCAGTCAAGAAATCAAAAGACACATTGCATTGGGTAAATCTGCTGCAAAGGACCTCTTCAAAGTGTTGGAGAGCAAAGATGTCACCCCAAAGACTAAGGTGCGCCTGACCCAAGCCATGATATTTTCAATCACATCATGTGCATGTGAAAGCTGGACAATGAATAAGGAAGACCGAAGAAGGATTGACGCCTTTGAATTGTGTTGTTGGCGAAGAATATTGAATATACCACAGACTTCCACAAGAATGAACAAATCTGTCTTAGATGAAGTACAACCAGAACGCTTCTTAGAAGCAAGGATGGTGAGACTGTCTTACATACTTTGGACATGTTGTCAGGAGGGGTCAGTCCCTGGAGAAGGACCATCATGCTTGGCAGAGTACAGGGTCAGCGGAAAAGAGGAAGACCCTCAACGAGGTGGACTGACACAGTGGCTGCAACAATGAGCTCAGGCATAGCAACGATTGTAATGATGGCTCAGGACCAGGCAGTGTTTCGTTCTATTGTGCATAGGGTCACTATGAGTCGGAACCGACTCGACGGCACCTGACAACAACAACAACAACTAAGCAAGGAGAGTCACTTATGGAAATAGGCACAAGTAGGGCTAGAAAAAATAGTAGAAAATAAATTTAAAAATAGAAACAATAAGTTTTGGATTATGTAGAGTACTATGTCCAAAGGAAGAAAATATATGTATTTAAACCATTAAAGGTTTCTAAGTTAAAATTTTAATTTGTGTATTAGTTATCTATTGCTGTGTAACAGATGACCCCAAAACTTAGCAGTTTTAAACAACATATATGTATCATCTCACAGCTTCTCTGGGTCAGGAATCCGGGCGTAGCTTATCTGGGTCTATCAGAGTGTTGCGTAATAAGCATTTAATAAACGTTTGTTTAGTGATGGATGACTTTAATACATGCACAGATGAACTAGTATAATTTATTTGACTGAAGGGTTATTTGTCAGAGGTAAGGTAAAGAAAATAGGTACTAAAGAATTCTTTCTGCTCATTAAATTAAAATACCAAAAACCAAACCTGTTGCCATTGAGTTGATTCCAACTCAATAGCACCCTATAGGACAGAGTAGAACTGCCCCATAGAGTTTCCAAGGGGAGTGCCTGGTGGATTAGGACTGCTGACCTTTTGGCTAGCAGCTATAGCATTTAACCACTATGCCACCAGGGTTTCCATTAAATTATAATTGAGGTATTTTCCTGAATACTAAAATTTTCAGTTTTGTGAGAAACAATTCATTAATATGACTTGATACCTTCAAAAACAGACTTTTATTCTTTCTGGAAAGCAGTAGCATACAATTAGAGTAGCAGAGAATGCTAATAGGCATTTCACAGAAAAAACGGTTACATGGTTACAGTTGTGAAATGTTGATCTAGTTTCTTTATTAGAATTTTTCTCAGACTTATAGATTTACATATTAAAACAACAGTAAACATTTATTGAGTAATTACTATTTATTCAACACTGTGATAGGGCACTTTATATGTATTATGGTATGTAGTCTTCCTGTGAGGTAAGAATATACTATTATTTGCATCTAAAGAAACAGGCTTAAGGCGATTAGGCAGTATACTCAAGGTCGCCAGCTTGTGAGTGATAGAACTGAGGTTTTGGCACCAGCCTTACTCCTGAACCCGTGCTCTTGAGTTCTAGGCTTCTCTATGTTAATGTGTGTCATCAATATTCAACAGGATGGTTAATTTTTAAGTCTAGCTTGACAGAAAACTTATCTAATTCGAACTGTACTATGGATCTAGAAATGTTTGCTTAACTGAATGAGTTTTTTCTTTCCGAAAATCCAGTTGATACTAGATATATGATACTACATAGATTTTTAAAGTGACCTTAGTGTAAGCTGTTAGTACTGGAACTGACAGATCAAGATTAAAGTCATTACTGAGCAGATGATGTATTGAACATTGTTGTTTGTTAAATTTGTTGCCTTCATTTTTGCATTTATTAAATTTTTCATGGGCAGTAAAATCTGTGTCTAACACGGTACCTAACAAACATTTAATAAAGGTTTGTACATTGATTAGTTTGTACATCTCTGTAGATTTTGAGCAGCCTAATTTAGACACTTCTGCACTAATGAATTGTGAAGCAAGGTTATTTTATAAGTCACATAGGCCTCATTACATTTTTATTAGAACAAGGCAACTATGAGAATTTTTTTAAGAAAGCAGTGCATATTGGAAAATCAGACCAGTGGAATGACCTAGACCTATAAGTAGATGGTGACCCTGGGTTGGGAGTACTCTCTGGAGCTAAGAAGCAGCAGCCTCTGGATACTTGTTAACAACAACAACAAAACAATGAAGAACTGAAGAAAAAAAGATTGGTTAAGCAAACTTTATTGAGCACTCAATCGTAGTGTGAAGGTACTGGCATTGCAAAGATGAACAAAGACATCTGGTGTGCCTATGACTGGTCATTTCATGAATAAAACACATATAGGCGTGCCCTAAAAGAGCTGAGAAATGGTGAAGAATCAGTAGTACATAAGAGACTAGAATAAGAAAAGCCATGAGAAAGCATCAAATTAGCGCTGGAATGATTCATGAATATCAGAAGTGAGGCAAGAGTAGAAGACACAAAAGAATTGATGGCAGAGTGAATCAGAGCTAGCAGACCTCTGTAGCTCCAGTTGTATTAATGCATTTGCAAAGGGCATGTAAGTCTTAGGCCAGCTCTTTTAGCCTACAGAGCTCCTGTTGAGAAATAAAGTTAGTGTCTGGAATTCTTCAATTTTTTTCATATCTGCTCTTAACAAAAACATTTTATCTCAAATATAAATATTAAGAAGCTTAGAAATTTACAGTTGAGGGGCTATGTTAACAGGAATGGTAATTGGGTGATGGTAAAAATTATGGATTCTTAGGCATAGCAGTAAGTCTTCCACAAAACAGGTTAGTGTAAGTTGAGGAAAAAGTGAAGGTACTAGTGGATTTGATGCAAATGTGGAGATGTCTGTGGTTCAAATACAACGCCTCCAATAGTGTTAAATCAAATGACGCCACTGATACTATGAAAAACAAAATGACTTCCCAGAGGCCAAATATAACCATTTCTCCTGCTTTGATCATATAATTATATTGGTAAAAAGTTTTTGAATACTCTCTTACGGAATTTATAAATAAATAACGTTATGTAAGTTGTACACACACACACACACCACACACACACACACACACCCATACACCCGCACACCCACACCCACACCCCCAGATAATATTTTCTCCCTGTTAAGTGGATTAGTTTATATACCCCTGTGGATTCTGAGCAGCCTAATTTAGAGACCTCTGCACTAATGAATAGAGCCCTGGTGGTGCTAGTGAAGCACTGGGCTGCTAACCAGAGGGTTGGAAGTTCAAATCCATCAGCCACTCTTTAGAAAACCCTAGGGGGCAGTTCTACTCTGTCCTATTATAGGGACACTGTGAGTCAGAATCAACTCGACGGCAATGGATTTGGTTTGGTTTGGATACTAATGAATTGTAAAGCAAGGTTATAAGTCACATAGTCTTCTTTAAGTTTTTATGAGAACAAGGCAACTATGAGAATTTTTTAAGAAAGCAAGTTCCAGAGACACTATTAGTGTTAGAATTTGTTCTTTAATTTTTCACTGTAACTGTATATTTAGATCCCTTAACTATATAATACATCAGTTACTGACGTTCTTAGGATGACCACTCTGCTTTTCCTGTTTGAAATGAGCGCTGATACCTCGTAAGAAATGTTAATGTAAGAATGGTGCAAAGCTAATTGATTTGTAGTGATTTAGGACAAAAAGGGTGGGGGGTAGTGAATGACTGAGGCAGAAAATTTAGGTATCATTTTGATGCTTTATTTCCTTTTTTATGAAAAATGTTTTTCTCAAAGTAAGCCACTATGACTTTTTATTTTAGCTGCAGATTCTATTAATTTAAAAAAAAATTTTATTGCAGTAAACGTATTGATAACAAAACATTTGCCATTTCAATAATCTTTACATGTAGTTTCTTTTAACTTTTTTATTTGCAATGTCAGTATCTAATTATTGATCTGAGGCAATCCTAAACGAAAATAACGATTTTGAGTAGGAGTCTGTGGAAGAAAGACCCTTCTCTTGTGTGGGTAGATGCCATCCGTTAAGATACGTTCAAGGGATTTAGATACTCAGCAACTCACCAAATACCTACTGAGTGCCAGATATCTGTCATTTTTGTTACCTCTTCTCTGTTCACCTGTACTTGGCTACAGTTTAAGGTATTCAGAATGATATGGAGCTGTATATGTACATCTTTGAGAAGCAAGACAGAAAAAAGTTGGGACAGTCTTCTACTTTGCATTTAGTCTACTGAATGAGGAAGGGAAGATGATGAACCTATGTGACAAAGAGGATCGTTGCAGCCAAATCCCTGGGCCTCAAGGGAGACACAGGATGAAAAGGAAGTTGGCATAGTTCTGAGAAATTGCCCTGAGGAATAAACCGAAGTATGGCCCCTGGACAAGCAGCATTAGCTTCACATGAGACCTTTTTATAAACCAAAAACCAAACCTGCAGCCATCAAGTCGATTCCGACTCATAGAGACCTTGTCAGAAATGAAAATTTTAGGGCCCTGCTGCAGCCCTACTAGACCAACATCTGTGGGTGGGATCCAGCAATCTGTTTTAACAAATCTTCTGGGTGATTCTGATGCCCAGGAAAGTTGGAGAACCACTAGATTAAACCACCAGGATTAGTAGTTGCTAGATGCTTTTTATATTTTCCTCTTATGAATATGTGGTATAGTTTTAAAGATATTATTTTCTCATAATTATATCAGTAGAAAAACTGTTCGTGACTTATTCTTTGTACATTAATAAATCTTATAACTGTTTTTATGCTGTACCTTTATAGCAGTTTTTATATTCTCATCCAAAACATTTGTACTTGACTGCTGTGCTTCCAAAAGACATTGTTTCCTGCCTCTGTACTTTATGATTTCACTTTTGCCTAGTTTCACCTTAAAAATGTTTTAGTGTGTTCCACAGGAAGTCATGGACATAAAACAGGGTTGTGTGTATATTTTTCTGGGGAGAAGGTCCATTGCTTTTGATAAAGTTAGATTGTTCTGTATCCTAGAATGGTTAAGAACCATTTTTAAAAATTAATGATACAGATCTTAAGAAAATTTTTCATTATGTTATAGTTACACCTAGAAAATACATCTTACTCATGTTGTCAAAGTTCTGCCTTGCCTCAGCATTTGTTTAGTTGAGTATCCAGGCTCTTATATCTTGCCCTGACAATTATAGTAACTCTTTACTGGACATATTCCCCTGTCTCTTACTTTTCTAATCCATTTACCATTTGCTGTTGAGTTACCTTTCTGTTTATGACATTTAATAAGAGTTGATTCTCCCAGAGTGTTTCTAGTTATGTGTCTGCTTGTTTCTCAAAGCATCCACCATAGAAACTAGTATCCCTTTATCAGATTTCCTCCTACCTACCCTTTCTACCATCCAGTCAATTTTGGCTCTACCCCCAAACTCTGTTATGGTGGACTCCCTCTTCTTGATGCTGCTTTAGTCATAGGACATTTGAGAAGCACTGTTGGCATATAGTTCAGCTATATATGGATTCATTAGGCTTTTGTGGTGAACTGGAAACTTAAACACTGTATTTATAACATAGTTTCTTTGGAAAGGTATGTTTCAGTGACAGATAAACACTGTTGAATTCCCTGTTTATAAACTGGGAATGAATGGTATAGACTATGAGATCTGTATATAAACAGTCAGAAAACTCTGAAATCATTGTGTGGCATCATGGAGCGTTGAACATTCAACGCAGTATCTTTTGCCTCTTTCTGAGAGTTACCATAACCCCTGTTACAACTAGTAAATCTTTTAACCTTCCTCCAAATTATTTTCACTAAAGAATATACGATAAGAATTATATCTTTTCATTAAAAAAATGGTTTCTCGTTCCTGTTCCATTAGTTTTTAATTGACCTTGACAAGAACTTCAAACGAAATGTTACAGACTGGAAGGGGGCAGATGAGCAGGAGCATGAATCAGGGCCGTGCATCTGCACTTCCTTTAGCCTGGTTGCACTGCCAGTCCTGCTCCTCACTCCTCCTCCCTCCTTCTCCTTTCCTGGGCATTTTCACAATCACAGAAAAAAAATTTATATAATTTTTATTTATTTTTTTAGGGTTTAACATACTCTACACATCGGCTCATCTTCTAAAAGATCTCTGAGTTTGGGTTGTTACAAAACCTACTTTTTCCCATTTCACGTATGAATTAAATTGTACCTCTACATTAATGCTGTTTGCCTTAAATTATCATTATTATACATTGTCATTGTTGGGTACTGTTGAGTTGACAGAGTAGAATTGCCCAGTAGGGTTTTTTTGGCTGCAATCTTTACTAAGCAAATCACCAGGTCTTTCTCCCATGGAGCCCTTGGGTGGGTTCAAACCACCAACCTTTCGGTTAGTACTTAACCGTTGTGCCATCAGGTAAGGTGACCATATAATTTATCATTCATACTAGGATACTTTTCAGAATGAAGAAGGGTGCTGTTAATTACACCAGGACAACAGGTGTAAACGAAGACTGCCCCAGGCAAACTGTGATGTACAATTACTCTAGCTATGTGGCTTATCACAGTCCATTTTCTATTGTGCTTACCTTTGTCTGTGTCTTGCTCCCTCACTAAACTGTTATAAAATTGCTGTAAGTATTGTGCCAACATTTGTGTTATTAATAAAGCTTGGGTTTATTTCAATTTAGTTCATCACCCTGAGTCTTTTTATATTGAACAGTTTTCCTAATATAGTGATACTGCATAAGCAAGAGTCAAGGTGTGCATATCCCTCCTTCATTGTTAACTGCGTAATAAAGATCAGCACAAATTCAATTCCCACCTGGAAATGTATCTAGTCCTCCCCTTCCCACTTCTCCAGTCTCGTTGCCAGCCACTCCAAGCAGCGCTCGCTCATACCCAGCCACCTGGGGTACTGGCCACAAACTCAGGAGTCCACATGATTCCCTCCACTTCAGACCAATTAGTCCCTTCCCTGATCCCAGCTACCCTAAGCCAGGTCAAAGTACACAAGTTAAAAGGACACAGTCCTTCAGACCGCCAAATAGATGACAGCCCCTGCTAGCTCTCACTGCCCCTGTGGATTTGATAATTCCCTGGAACGACTCACAGAATTGATGAAGAGTATCTATATTTACAGCTACCAATTTAGTACAGTAAAACCAGCTAAAGTCAGAACCTGTGTAAGGCAGAAACCTGTCAGAGAAGGAAAATGCAACTATTTTCCACTAAAACGAGCAGTAGAAAAGCGATAAGAGTGCGCACTGTCAAAGGCAGAAAACTTGCGAGACCCAGAAAATCAAGGCAGACCTATTGAGTTCCGGCTCTCACAGGTTTCACTGTGGTAATCAGAAAGGATACAAATGAAGACGCTTAAGGCGAAGTCCGGGAGGGGTCTCAGCATAGAGCTTCCATTTTCCCCAGGCATGCCCAAGCCTCCCAAAAGGAGACGTTCTCAACAACCAGGAAGCCCAAAGCTAGTTCCATGTGTAGGGCCTCTTACTTCATTGTATATTTATAACTGGGGCCTCGTTAAATAGCTTTGATTGACTGAATCATTGAATATGCATGATTGATTGAATTATGCCTCCCTACCCCCTTCCTGGGAAACCCTGGTGGCGTAGTGGTTAAGTGCTATGGCTGCTAACCAAAGGATCAGCAGTTCGATCTGCCAGGCACTCCTTAGAAACTCTATGGGGCGGTTCTACTTTGCTGTGAGTTGGAATCGACTCAACAGCACTGGGCTTTTTTTGGTACCCCCTTTCTGAGGTTAGCTGATCTGATCTTTGTGATGTGGCCAGCCCCCACTCATTTGCACAAATCCTTAAGTGTTGTTTCTTAGAGTTTTTAGATAATAAAGGACCCTTGATTACTTGGTAAATTTTAAGGGCTACCTTTTAGAAACCAAAGATAAAGCCCAAATTGAGTTCTTTTCTCACAGACACTTAGGAATTTTTATGTTCCTTTTTCTTTCTTAGAGTTAAGTAATCTTTTTGTCTTTTTATTTTTTAGAAATAATACAACTTATTTTTCTGTATTAACAGAATAATACTCATTGATTCTTATGATTTATTTTTTTGTCATAGTAAGTTTCTTGTGTTCCAAATCTATCCAGTGTTCAACTTGCTGGAATTTCTCTGAGAGCTTAGTGCAGCAGTTAATAACCACGTAGTCTTTAGAAGACCGTTTTGCTCTAGACAGCTGTTTCGTGTGGTTGTAAGGTAAAAAAAAAAAAAAAAAAAACCAAACCTGTTGCCATTGAGTTGATTCCGACTCATAGCGACCCTATAGGACAGAGTAGAACTGCCCCATAGGGTTTCCAAGGAGTGCCTGGTGGATTTGAACTGCCAGCCTTTTGTTCAGCAGCTGTAGCACTTAACCACTACACCACCAGGGTTTCCAAGGTTGTAAGGTAAGGCACTACTGTATCAGGGAGTTATAAGGCAAATTACTCTTTTCCTTACATAACGCAACCATATGTTGATTGTAACATCATAACTTGTAAAGCATTTATGCTGACTCACATCTTCAATTTTTTTTTTTTTGTGATAGGCTGTATAGGTCGTATCCCTGTTTTGTAGATAAATAGGCTGAGGCTTAGAGAGATAAAGTTACTTAGGTCACATAGTATATGTAAAGAGGCTGAGGCTTAGAGAGATTAAGTTACTTAGGTCACATAGTGTATGTAAGGAGGACAAGGAATAGAGCCCAGTTATCTCAGCTCTTGTCTCTCCATAACATTTTTAGACACAGTTCCCAGGTCTTTTTTTTTTTTTTTGTAACTTGCATTCATTTTTCAGCCCTGGCCACTGAAAGAACCTCCCTGTATATATTCTGTTAATGATCTCAATTTTAGTTTGAAACCTCTAGATATTCATGTCAGGATCTCATACCCTGCTTGTTCCCTGTTTTGATCTGAATTGTGTCATACTGATTTCCTGTCTTCAGTGTTATCTTAAGCTTGCCTAGAGAATCCACCTTGTTGTAGTTACGTGCTGATGAGTTGGTTCCGACTCATGGCAACTCCATGTACCACAGAATGAAATATTGCCCGCTCCTGTGCCATGCTCACAGTCATTATTATGCTTGAGCCCATTGTTGCAGCCACTGTGTCAATCCATCTCATTGAGGGTCTTCTTCTTTTCCACTGACCTGCCACTTTACCAAGCATGATGTCCTTCTCCAGGGACTGATCCCTCCTGACAACATGTCCAAAGTATGTAAGACACATTGTCACCATCCTTGCTTCTAAGGAGCATTATGGTTATACTTCTTCCAAGACAGATTTGTTTGTTCTTTTGGCATTCAATGGTATATTCAATATTCTTCACCACCACCATAATTCAAAGGCACCAATTCTTCTTTGGTTTTCCTTATTCATTGTCAGCTTTTGCATGCACGTGATGGGATTGAAAATACCATGACGTGGGTCATGTGCACCTTAGTCTTCAAGGTGGCATCTTTGCTTGTCAGCACTTTAAAGAAGTCCTTTGCAGCAGATTTTCTCAGTGCATTGCATCTTTCGATTTCATGCCTGCTGCTTCGTGGGTGTTGATTGTGGATCCAAGTAAAATGAAATCCTTGACAATCTTTTCTCCATTCATCATGATGTTGCTTATTGGTTCAGTTGTTGAGGTGTAATCCATACTAAAGGCTTTGGTCTTTGATCTTCATCAGTAGGTGCTTTAAGTCCTCTTCACTTTCAGAAAGCAAGATTGTGTCATCTGCATAATGCAGGTTGTTAGTGAGTCTTCCTCCAGTCCTGATGCTCCATTCTTCTTCATATAGTGCAGCTTCTTGTATTATTTGCTCAGCATACAGATTGAATAGGTACGGTGAATGGATACAACCCTGACACACACCTTTCCTGCTTTTAAACCATGCGGTATTCACTTGTTCTGTCTGAACAACTGCCTTCTGATCTATGTACAGGTTCCTCATGAGGACAATTAAGTGTTCTGGAATTCCTGTTCTTCGCAATGTTATTCCTAATTTATTATGATCCACACAGTCGAATACCTTTGCATAGTCGATAAAACACAGGTAAATATCCTTCTGGTATTCACTGCTTTCAGCCAGGATCCATCTGACATCAGCAGTGATATTCCTGGTTCTGCGTTCTCTTCTGAACCTGGCCTGAATTTCTGGCAGTTCCCTGTGGATATATTGCTGCAACCGCTTTTGAATGATCTTCAGCAAAATTTTGCTTGCGTGTAATGATATTCTATAATTTCCACATTCGGTTGGATCACCTTTCTTGGGAGTAGACATAAATATGGATCTCTTCCAATCGGTTGGCCAGGTATCTGTCTTCCAAATTTCTTGCCATAGACGAGTGAGCACTTCCAGTGCTGCATCTGTTTGTTGAAACATCTCAATTGATATTCCATCAATTCTTGGTGCCTTGTTTTTTGCCAGTGCCTTCAGAGCAGCTTGGACTTCTTCCTTTAGTACCATGCATTCCTGATCATATGCTACCTCTTGAAATGGTTGAACATCAACCAATTCTTTTTGGTATAATGACTCTGTATTCCTTCTATCTTCTTTTGATGCTTTCTGTGTCATTTAATATTTTCCCCATGGAATCCTTCACTGCTGCAACTCGAGACTTGAATTTTTTCTTCAGTTCTTTCCACTTGTTCTTCCCTTTTGGTTTTCTGTCTCCAGCTCTTTGCACGTGTCATTATAATACTTCATCTTTTTGAGCTGCCCTTTGAAATCTTCTGCTCAGTTCTTTTACTTCATCATTTCTTCCTTTGCTTTAGCTGCTCGACGTTAGAGAGCAAGTTTTAGAGTCTCTTTTGACATCCATTTAGGCCTGTTCTTTCTTTCCTGTCTTTTTAATGACCTCTTGCTTTCTTTGTGTATGATGTCCTTCCATAACTTGCCTGGTCTGCTGTCATTAGTGTTCAACGAGTCACGTTTATTCTTGACATCGTCTCTGAGTTCAGGCAGGATATACTCAAGGTCGTACTTTGGTTCTCATGAATTTTCTTCAGTTTTTTCAGTTTCAGCTTGAACTTGCATATGAATAGTGATGGTCTGTTCCACAGTTGGCCCCTGGCTTTGTTCTGACTGATGATATTGAGCTTTTCTATTGTCTCTTTCCACAGATGTAGTCAATTTGATTCCTGTGTATTCCATCTGGCAAGGTCCAGGTGTGTATTTTGCCATTCATGTTGGTGAAAAAAGGTATTTGCAATGAAGAAGTTGTTGGTCTTGCAAAAGTCTGTCATGTGATCTCTGGCATCGTTTCTATCTCCAAGGCCATATTTTCCAGCTACCAATCCTTCTTCTTTGTTTCCAGCCTTCGCATTCCAATCACCAGTAATTACTAATGCATCCTGATTGCGTGTTCTATCAATTTCAGACTGCAGAAGCTGGTAAAATCTTCAGTTTCGTTGTTTTTGGCCTTAGTGGTATGTAAATTGGAATAATAGTCAGGTTAACTGGTCTTCCATATGGATATTATCCTATCACTGATAGCGCTGTACTTCAGGATAGATCTTGAAATATTCTTTTTGACGATGAGTGCAACGCCATTCCTCTTGAAGTTGTCATTCCCGGCATAGTAGGCCGTATGACTGTCCCGTTCAAAATGGCCACTACCAGTCCGTTTCAGCTCACTAATGCCTAGGATATCGATGTTTATGCTTTCTGTTTTATTTTTGATGATTTCTAATTTTCCTAGATTTGTACATTGTACATTCCAAGTTCCAGTTATTAGTGAATGTTTGCAGCTGTTTCTTATTATTTTGAGTAGTGCCACATCAGCAAATGAAGGTCCCAAAAGGTTGACTTCATCCACGTCATTAAGATCAACTCTACTTCAAGGAGGCCGCTCTTCCCCAGTCATCTTTTGAGTGCCTTCCAACCTGTGGGCTCATCTGGCACTGTATCAGACAGTGTTAAGCTGCTATTCATAATGTTTTCACTGGCTAATTCTTTTCAGAAGTAGACTACTGGGTCCTTCTTCCTAGTCTTAGTTTGGAAGCTCAGCTGAAACCTGTCCACCATGGATGACTCTGCTGGCATCTGAATACGGGTTGCATAGCTTCCAGCATCACAGCAACATGACAGACATCCCAGAGTATGACAAACTGATAGACACATGGAGGAGAACCCACCTTACCTCATCCTAAAGATTATGTTTCCCCCTACTAATTAACTCTATATTTCATTTAGATTTTTTATCCTGGCCTATCTAGGTTTGGCCTGGCTTGATACTGGTCATGACCCATCATTGGTATTACCAAGTGTTGATGACTTGCTTTATGCTACTCTCTGGCCCTTTTATAGTCTTATTGGGCCTGGAGGGCTGAAACTATAAGGATTATAAACTCAGCTGATAAAGAGAACCTTTTTAAAAATAAAATAATACATCACCTTGACCCTGAAAATGTTTGAAACAATTGATAAAAGAATATTTAAATGGTTTTTATTTTAATTGGTAATTCTCGTTAACTGATCTTTGTTCATTTTTATATCACATAAGTACCTGAAATTTCTTTTCATTGGTATAGAAATTTTTATGTGTTGATTTTTGTTGTTGTTCTCATTTGCCCCTTATTTTCTTTTCATTGACCCCCTCAAAGGCTTGGGAAATATGCCTAGTCTCCTAAGGGAATTGTTGACCATTCAGTTAAAAACAAAACACATATAACGTTCAATTAAAAACAAAGCATATACAGGTATGTGCCGTATAACGTCCATTGGGGCAACATCCGACTGCATATATGTCGATGGTCCCATAAGGTTATAATAGAGTTCAGAAATCCTTATTGAAAAACGGGATGTAGCAGATGTTGCTACGTAATGTAGATCCTATCTTTCTCTCACTAGCTCGTGTTCTGAATCAGCCCCAGCCCTAGGGTGGCAGGGGGAGGGGGTCCTGGTGGCCATCTGTGGGATTGCCTGTCCCACCGCCCTTGCCTCAGGCAGGGACTGTACACGCGCCACCAGAGCCTTGGAGGAGCGCCTTGTACATTCTGAGGGGAGTTGAGACCTTGGCTTTTCCCACGGTGGGCCACTGAATGGTCCAGGTGGGCTGCTGTGGTGGTGGTGGAAGGAGGAGCAGGAAAGGGAGGGGAAGGAGGGATAGACAGGGCTGGAAGAGTTTAAGCCCTATTAGGAGGGCAGGGAAGGAGTGGGCTGCCCTCCTGGAGGCAGGTGGCTGGATGGTATGCCCTGGGCCTGATATCAGAGAGGCCAAAGTTTTCACACAGACCCTTGGCACAGCAGAGGCAGTGTGGGTCTGGGCCTGCCTGGTAACCATCCTGCATGCCTCTCTCCTGTATGTATATGGTATTGGCACAACATCCAAATCACACAGCGTCCTATTTCACAGGACATATGGTGGACCTTAAGCGTTGCATACCTGTTTAACATTTTTAAGCTCCTATTTATAGCAGTTGTCTTAGTTTCTTAGTACTGCTGTAACAGAAATCCAGAAGTGAATGGCTTTAAAAAACAAAAATTTATTTTCTCACAGTACAGGTGAGTAGAAGTCTGAATTCAGGGACTGGCTATAGGGGATGGCTTTCTCGCTGTCAGCTCTAGGGAAAGATCCTGTCTTAGCATCTGTAGCCTTGTGTTCCTCTGTTCCTTGGTGATCTTCACCTGGTATCTGTCTTGCTTCCCTATTTGTCCTTCCATTGTTACTGTTGCTGTCCGGTTGATTCTGACTCAGGGTGACCCAGTGTGTGTAGAGTAGAACTACTGTACACGGTTTTCAAGGCTGTGACCTTTTCTTTAGTGGATTGCAGGCCAACCTTCCGAGGTGCCCCTGGGTTGGTTCTAACCACCGACCTCTTGGCTAATAATTGAGCACTTAACTCTGCCACCCAGGGACTTCTTGTCCTTTCTAGTCTCTGTATCTATGCTGCTGCTCTTCATGTTATCTCAGAGGTGATGAGGCTCAGAACACATCCTACACTGATATAACCTCATTAACAAAGAAAAGCCTGTTCCCAAACAGGATTACACCTACAGGTATAGGGGTTAGGATTCCTACACATATTTTGGAAGGACACCATTCAATTCATAAAAGTATTGGACAGAATGAAAAAGCTAGTGTAGACTTCTGTGAGCTTATCTAGTAAAAAAAAAAAAAAAAAAAAGTAGGGTGTGTAATGCCATATTAATTAGTATATATGTGTGTGTGCGTGTCTTTCTGTTGCCCTGGTGATGCAGTGGTTAAGTGCTCAGCTACTAACGAAAAGCTTGGCAGTTTACACTCATCCAGTGACTGTGGAAGAAAAACCTGCTTCTGTAAAGATTACAGTCAGGAATATCCCGTGGGGCATGTCTTAGTCATCTAGTGCTGCTGTAAGAGAAATACTGCAAGTGGATGGCTTTAACAGAGAAGTTTATTCTCTCACATTCTGGTAGGCTGGAAGTCCAAATTCAGTGTGTCAGCTCCAGAGGAAGGCTTTCTCTTTCTGTTGGCTCTGGAGGAAGGTCCTTGTGTTGCATCAGTCTTGCCTTGGTCTGGGAGCATCACAGCACAGGAACCTCAGGTCCGGAGGATGTGGTCTGCTCCCGGCACTGCTTTCTTGGTGGTGTGAGGTCACCCTGGCTCACTGCTGGCTTCTCTGTTTTATATCTCAAAAAGAGATTGGCTTAAGACACTACCTAATCTCTTAGATCTCATCAGTATAACTGCCACTGGTCCATCTCATTACATCATAGTGGTAGGATTTACAGCACCTAGGGAAATCACATCAGATGGCAAAATTGGTACATAGTCGTACAATACTGGGAATCATGACCTAACCAAATTGACACATATTTTTGGGGAACACAATTCAGTCCACGACAGGGTAGTACTGTGGTGTCACATGGGGTCGCTATGAGTAGAAATAGACTTGGTGGCACCCAACGACACATATATATGTGTATGTATATATATATGTGTATGTGTGTTTATATATAAATAAAATACAGGTCATATGGCAAACTGTGTGCTAGGGATACATACGAATCATGGAATTGCTCTTGTGGTTCAGAGGAAGAGAATGCACATCTGTTTGGGGTGTGGTTTACTCAGGTGGCAATGATAGGCAGGATGTTGAAAGGTGAAGGCCAGGATAGCAAAAAAGTACTAAAGCAGGAATTATGGTACTAACGTAGGCAATGATGAATAATTCCGTCTGACTAAATTAGTTGTGGGGGTATACTGGTATACTTAGAGTAGCTGTGGGAGCATTGAAGAAGACTTGCCTGGTTTTCCTTATTCCTGCTTCTGTCTTTTCCTCTGATTTTTCAGTGTTCTTGCTTTTCTTTTACCCTAGATGTATGTATTCGTTAAGGTCTTGTCTTTGGGCTTCTTCTTTCCTTTCTTTCATTTCCTGGGAAGTGTTATTCAGGTTCATTGCTCAAATTATCACCTCTGCGTATTTTAAGTTTTGACATCTGTCCTGAATCCTGGCTGCGGGGATCTCCAACTCAGTGTCCTGAATGCTAACAAAATGCATTGCTTTCTCTCATTGTCTTCATTTTTGGGAAGTCTCCTGCTTGAAAACTATTTCTTGTGTCTTTTTCAGCATGTCGTTACCGTTAAAACTCTCATTACTTTACCTGCAACTCAGGCTCAATGCTCCAGACTCATCTTTGTCTCCCCTTTTTTCTTCTACTCTGAATTGTTGAGTTTTATTATTTCATTTCTAACTGGTTGTACCATATCTAGTCTTCCCCTCCATTTCATTTTGACCATTATTGCATGATGAAAACATTTTTAAAACATGGTGTTTTGTGATTCTCTCTCCTACTTAAAAACTTATGTTATATCCACATAGTACAGTGGTCTCAAACTTTAGTGTGCATCAGAATTAAGCTGGAGGGCTTGTTAAAACTGGGCCCACTGCCAGGATTTCTTGAAGAGTAGTTACGATATAGGTCATGTAGTGGCTCCTGTGGAACAAATGATATAGGCAGACTTTAACTTTAAAAACGTTGTGTTCCACAAGCTTCCTTGTAAATTAGTTGCTTGAATCTCTATCATCTCATCTGTTTATCTGTTGATCTGTCAGTCTGTTGAAATGGTGTTATAAGTAATGGTTAAGTTCTCCCACTAGCTCATAAAAGGCTGTGATCTAGCTTAAATGGTATTGATAGTAATTGTTACTCTGTTGAACTCTGAGCTATCTTGAGAATGGAACCCTAAGGACATTGTTTTGGTAGATTTATTGTAGGTGAACCAGGACTGGCTGATGGGTGTTGGGATGACGGCAGCTCAGGGAATGAGGTTGAGGGCCGAACTGGTGCCGAAAAAGCAGTGCAGAGAGTTACAGTGCTAGGAGGTAGAACAGAGTATAAAGTCATGCTTGTGTTAAAATGTAGGAACTCTCCAGATCAGCTCCCAAGTTTTCATTGGCATAGAGTTTAAATGTTTGAATGGAAGCTGAAGAAGTTTTTTTTTTTTTTTTTTTTTAGATGTTAAATAACTTACCTCGTTTTCTTATGTTCATGAGAATGTATTCCAGATTGCCTCTGTTCTCTGGTATTTTTGTGTCAGTGTCATCATCTGTTTTAGTTGATACTTTCAAGGTTATTAAAACAAGGAATGTGTTAGTACTAACTCCTCAATTACAGCATCTTGTGTGGTGCTTCTCAGTAAAGATTTGGTGTTGCAGCAGTCTGTAGATTTACTTCCTGAATCAGTGATTATCAACTAGTGTGCCATAGTACCTTAAGCTATCTTCAGTCGTTCCAGGAAATGCAAATCAAGATAAAAATTTAACTCAGTTTTGTTAAAAAAATTACCATGAAGTTTAAATAGCTGACATAATTGAACATTTGCTATGTGCCAAACACTGTTCATTATACTTCATATGAAATAAATCACTTAACCCTACAACCCTTTGAAGTAGGGTTTTTTTTTTTTTTTTTTTTTACCATTTGCAGTTGAGAAAACTGAAGCAGAAAGTAACTTACTGAAGTTACGCAACAAATAAGTAGAAGATTTGGGATATCTGTGCAGTCTGGTAACTAACTGAGTCTATGCTCTTAACCATTGTCCTATCGGTTCAATACAACAATTTTAGGAGGAAGAGGGAAACATGGGAAATTCATGCTTTAACGTGTTCTCAATTCTCAGAGATTGGGAATCAGTGCACTTTTATAGATGAATTCAGCTCATCTATAAACTTTATAGTTCTTTGAAGTTTACTTCCAGTTTTGATTCCCCTTATAAATAGCTAGATTAAATGGGAATGAATTGCTAAACCTCCCTTAACCTTAACTTTCTTGTCTTTAAAAATAGGAATGACAGTACCACCTTTTTTGTGGATTCTTTCCTCTGGGGCATTATACTGAGCTATTTTGGTATTATTTTCAAGACAAGAAGACCCTGCAATTGTTTTCAAGAGCTCATCTGCTTTAACTGACTCAATATCAGACCTTGAACACTGTGTTATTTTGATGACAGGTGTCCTTTTGGGAAAGTGTCTGCTGACGTTGTCAGAGAAGAGGCTGTGGTTTTCCTCTCAGTGTCTGTGTTATGCATTTTGTTTCAGAATATCTGAAACAGAACTTTAACAGTATTGGGCAATCTTACTTTTATAAGTGTCTGATATTCCCCAAAATGTGTTTTTAAACTTACCTATATAATCAGGGTGAAACACATTTATTCATGTTCTAAGCTTCAACAGCAATATCGATATATAAAAGTCACTCAAATATTTTTTATTGTCTAATACTTCTATGAACTTTTTAATAACCGTATGTGGTAGGCAGTTTTATTTTCCTCCTTTTACAGATGAGACCTGTGAGGCTAACAAGAGGTAAATAGCTTGCAAATGTCTCATAATATAAGTAGAATCAGATTTTGAATGTATGTCTGTCCAGAGCCTGAGTGCTTAACTTTGATGATAAATCACCTCTCTTGGGTATTGAGGTCTTAAAATATATTTTTTAATCTAAAATGTGTATTTAAACATAAAAGTGGTAACACAGATTTATATCATGGAAACGAGGACAGGAATTTTTGTAGCCCAGGCCTCCTGAGGAACTGAAACTAGGAAGTCATCAAGAATCTCTGCAGCTTCTGGTGCTGTTTCTTTCTCTCTGGGCTCACCTCTACTGGCTTTCGTTATTTTCTCTCTCTGCACATTGGCTTCATCTGTTCTGCTTACTAAATGGTCCATATTGGCTGCTCATAAAATGGCACCTTCAACACCAGTGTTTTTTTTTCACTTTTAAATTCCAGAGCCATGGCCAAGTGACCCATCTTTTCATGGTCTCACTTATAGTTTCTTGTGAGGAAGAATCTTATTATCCTGGTATAGGCTCTGGAGTAGTTTCCTTAGATCAGGTGTTAATCTTTTGGTCAATTAGCTGTGGTAGTTGGTGATAGATTGGGGAGATAACAACTACAAATATTCAGGGACCTACCACTAATGTTAGGGGATAGAATGCAAGGATAGTTCTCAAGGGATATGGCTGAATGGAGCCCCAAATTTGTCTGTAATAACATCTATCAGATTTTACTAAAGCAGAATTATAAAAATAGCTTAGAATAGTTATAAATTGTATGTTCTAAGTATAAGAAACTGACATCAGTTTATTATATAAAAACTAACTTCATGGAACTAGATATATAAACCAAATTCTTTGAATGGTACTAGATGAGTTTATTTAAAATAATCATCCAGTTGAACTTTTTTGACAAGAATATTCAATAATTTTTTTGAGCATTCCTTTATTTTCATTGTAAATGAAATCCAACATATTATTGGATATGTTTACCAGGGAAGTCTCTATTATTTGCTGTACGTTATTTGAAGATTTATTTCATGGAATTTCAAATTCTGTTTTTAGATTTCTTAATTCATGGATTTCAATAAAAATAGCAATTTTCTGTAAAGTTTTAGAGAAGTCTGAGCAGTAAGAATTGTATGTTCTCATTCTGTAGGACGTTGAGAAGAGGGTTTAATGGAAGCTGGTGATTTTTAGTGTGTTTTACTCTGGTAAACATTTTTAACTTAGTTTCCACAAAGTAATTCTAATTATCGTGTTTAGTCATATTCTCTCAACAATGTTGATGACCTATAAGATAAAGATTATACTTATATTTTATGTGTTTTTTAATTGGTGATACCTTTAGATCATGTTTTAAAATAAAAGCATGTATTCTTAGATGGTAATTTCAGGGAAAGTATGATTTAATGTATTTATTCACTTTTCACTCAACTTTTTTAGGAATGTATAGCTCTTTTCTACTGGTTGAGCTGTCTTCTTTTTTTTTTTTTTGCATATATCTATAAACTCATTTGTCCTTTTTAAAATGGTTCAGTAGCAAGAATGCCACATCTAGACCGTATATGGAGATTAGCTTTGTTTTCTGAAACATTGATCCTGACCTGCAGAACTCTACTTCTGGATTCTTTGTGTTATTGTGGTGAAGAGAATTTCCTATGGCATTTTTTTTTTCTTTTTGGTATCACTTAAGTAAAACAGTTACCATTTGTTTCAACTGACTGGCGCATTTCCAAAACAGCCTTTCTCCCTCCTCTGTCCGTCATTATTATTTTCAGTGTAGAATTTCTTTCTAGCTTCTGGACCTCTTTCAAGATAAAAACAAAAAAATGGGAGGGGTAATTTCTGAGCCTCTCAGTGGTAGTGATGGCTCCAGGTATCTCTGCTCTGAAGGGGTCAGTCAGGAAGAGAAGGAGGGGTGGGCAGAAATAGGATTGGACAGGAGGAGTTGGGACATTGAGGCAGGCTACCTTATACTTAAAAAAGAGGCATTGAGAATAGCAGAATATATGTGTTAGAATAGATCTTTCTAGATTAGTGCTTTTCACACTATCTATGATGGACCAGATTTTTAATTTCCAATCCGTTATACACAGAGTCTACAAGATGAGTACGCTTATCACATACCTTGATCTTAACGCTTTCAAAACATTGTCTAATTGCTATGAATGTTTCAAATTGCTACTCGCAATTTATGTACGTATTGTAGACCAATATCAGTTTTTGCACTGACACCAGCCTGCTGATAACATGTTGAATAGTCAACCTCACCGTTTGATCATGATAGATTGTATCATGCCTCCTGAGGCTTAGTCAGCATTGGCCTCCCTGGTGGTCCCTCTTGGTCAGGTCAGCTCCACTCATTGCCATGCTCTCAGGAACCAGATCCAAAGGCCATTTTTTTTTTTTTTTTTTTTACTGCAAAGGGCCCCACACCTCAGAAGTAATGTTGTTGATTCTAAAACCTACTTTCTTTATTTTCACTCAAGGTCATTGAAGCTCAGAAAAGAGATGATTTGCTCAGTATTATTATTTTTTATACACCTATTAAAATTTTCTTTGTTAGTTTCAGTAGAGAACAGCTCTACTCAAAAGCAAAATTTAGTCTTGTGTGTGAAAATGATGTTCATTATTGAGGTATATAAAAGTCAGGAAAATAGGCCTCTGGGGCTTTGGGTTATGGGGACTTTGACTTTCTGCATTGTGGATTTCTGAAATAAGCGTTTGTGTGATCTTATTTTTTGGAATCAGTAAAAAACCAACAAAGATACCAAGTAAAACAATAAAACAAGAAAAAAAAAAAAAAAAATTAAGGTAGAAAAGAATAACACTTTTAAAAACTATTAGTTTTATATAATTGGAGTAATGGGTGCATATGGGAAAAGTGTCAAGAGATAAGGCGCATAAGATTGTCAGGGACAAGACTGGGAAATGGGCATGTAAGCCATGAAAAGGAGTTTTTATTTGGTAGAAAAAGTGAGGAGCAATTGAATTTTATACAATGCTGTGATATAGAGCAGGTTGGTTTTTAGGAAAGGTAATTCTAGTGCTTTTTCTTCTCTATATATTTTCAGGTAAAATTGATAGAGGATAACCCTGGTGGTGTAATGGTTAAGAGCTACGGCTGCTAACCAAAAGGTCAGCAGTTCAAATCTACCAGGTGCTCCTTGGAAACTCTATGGGACAGTTTTACTCTGTCCTATAGGGTCGCAATGAGTCAGAAGCGACGGTAATGAGTTTTTATACTTCAGTTTTTTAAAGTACTTCAGTTCATAGCACCATAATTGTGAATGTCTTTCAATTATAAATAATAGCTTAATAGGTGGAGAAACATACAAATATGATGGAATACTTGAGAGGATTAATGTAGAAAAAGAATAACAATTTAAAAAACTATTAGTTTTATATAATTAGAGTAATAGATTAATATGGGGAAAGTGTCATGAGATGAGGCCTAAAAGATCATTAGAGTCAAGATTGGGAAATTTATAATGTTCTGAAGTACCCCTTTTATTATTTTGTAACGAGACACAGTATATTATACTGCAGAGCAAAACCAGACTGTTTCAGTTGAATCTCAGCTCTGCTGTTCATTTTTTTTTCAATCTTGGACAAATTACTTAACCTCTTTGGACCTTGGTTTTCTCATCTTTAAAATGGGAATGATAATACTTTCCGTGGACTGTCATGAAGTTAAATGACTGCCTATGTATGTGCGTGTGTGTACAGATATATAGATATATAGGCATGTATTATCTAACTTAGAAAGTGCATGGTAAATAATGAGCGTTAATAATTGTTTTTACTGCTGCTGTTGTCATTGTTATGATTAATCGTGGAAGACATTTTATTATATAGATTTTATAAACATGTAAGAATAATGAGCATAAACTGTCAAAAATGTACTAGTTGTTATCTAAAACTAGTCACCCACTGGATTTCAATTTTTTTTTCCTCAGTGTATGGAGACTAAAATAATTTAAGTATATTTAACTTAGTGTTTTGTCTCCTATAGTTTATCAGAGAAGATATGAAATATAAAGATGCTTCTAATAAACACAGCCATCTGCACAGAGAAGATAAACATATAACTGTTGAAGATTTATGGAAACGATGGAAAACATCAGAAGGTAAGACTGTTTTAGTGATCCAGAACCTTCACTTTCTGCTACTTTCTGCCCTGCTTGGCCATTGTTAACTCACTAATTGCATATGGTTTTACAAATAAGTAAATAAATAGAAAGACATTTCTGTGAGGATGTTTATATTTTAGTAAGTAATTTTTCCTTTTTGATTTTGAAATATGATTTTTATCATTCTTAGGGTTCATTAAAGGTTGGTTTTTATATAATTTTATTCTTGTATAATTTAATACTTTATGCTAGAATAAATAAGAATGTATGCCTGAGAGCTCTGATTTGTAAAGTATTGCTTCAGCTTTTAAATAGCATCATTATGAAAGGCTTATCAAATAAAACCAGATCTGAGTTTTCTTTTCAGTTATGGAGAACAGTTCTTAAGATCTTTAGGAGACGCAGAGCTTTTCCTGGAGTAAATCTTTTATGAAGTCTAATAGTTGCATGATAAAGTTCTGTAATTCAAATTTTATGCCTGTTTTCTTAACCCTCAATTTTCAAGCTGTCATATGAGCAGTTTTTACTTAGGGTAGGAAAAGTGTGTGACCTAAAAACTGCAACTCAGTTTCTAATACTAGAAAGCTACTAAACTAAACTAAATAAATAAATAAAGTTCATTAAGCTTTTTTTTTTTTTTCCAAGTAAGAGTGAAGTAAGATGCTTTTTTTCCTACTGTTCCCATTCTTTTATGAGTGTCAGGCAATCATATTGTAGCATATATTTTTCTCTGCAAGTTTGAATAACGAAATGAAATGAAAACGAAACTAGTGAAGATTACCAAGTAGGAATATAAAGAAATAATAAAATTTATTAGACTGTCAGTGGTAATATTTGGAAATGGGAAAATGTAGAAAACTATCCTGCTAATGCCCGGTATTTTTCTTGATGTGGAAGGTTTATAGCTTACTTACATGTTAGTTTTCACTTTTTAAAAGAGCCTGTCGAAATGTATTGAGGAAAAGAAAAAGAAAGGATTAAAAAAAAATCACTAACTTAAAAGAAATACACCTAGACTTTAAAAATCTATCTCATCTTTTACCCTCCCCATACCATTTTAAAATAAATGACTATAAATAGGAATAGGAATAAACTAGTGTAAATTTCGTGGGGGAAAGTAATAGAATAGTGGAAAACTGTTGTTGTTAGATGCCATTGAGTCGATTCTGACTCATACTGACCCTGTGCACGGCAGAACGAAACACTGCCCGGTCCTGTGCCATCCTCACAATTGTTGCTATGCTTAAATCCACTGTGTCAGTTCATCTCATCCAGGGTCTTCCTGTTTTTCGCTGACCCCCTACTTTACCAAGCATGATGTCCCTCTCCAGGGACTGATCCCTCCTGATAATATGTCCAGAGTATGTGAGACATAGTCTCACCATTTGTTTCTAAGGAGCGTTCTGGTTGTACTTCTTCCAAGACAGATTTGTTCATTCTTTTGGCAGTCCACGGTATGTTCAATATTCTTCGCCAGCACCATAATTCAAAGGTGTCAGTTCTTCTTTGGTCTTCCTTATTCCTTGTCCAGCTTTCACATGCGGATGAGGTGATTGAAAACACCATGGCTTGGGTCAGGCCCACCTTAGTCCTCCAGGTGACATCCTTGCTTTTCAACACTTTAAAGAGCTCCTTTGCAGCAGATTTGCCCAATGCAATTCATCTTTTGATTTCCTGACTTCTGTTTCCACGGGTATTGATTGTGGATCCAAGTAAAATGAAATCCTTGACAACCACGGTATTTTCTCTGTTTATCATGATGTTGCTTATTGGCCCAGTTGTGAGGATTTGTGTTTTTTTTTATGTTGGGGTGTAATCTGTGCTGAAGGCTGTGGTCTTTGATCTTCCTTAGTAAGTGCTTCCAGTCCTCTTCACTTGCAGCAAGCAAGGTTGTGTCATCTGCATAATGTAGGTAGTTAATAAGTCTTCCTGCAATCCTGATGCCCTATTCTTCTTCATAGAGTCCAGCTTCTTGGATGATTTGCTCAGCATGCAGATTGAGTAAGTATAGTGAAAAGATGCAACCCTGACACACACCTTTCCTGATTTTAAACCATGCAGTATCCCTGTATTCTATTTGAATGACTATTGGTCTTTGTACAGGTTCCTCATGAGCACAATTAAACATTCGGAAATTCCCTTGTAGATATTGCTGAAGAAATTGAAGATCTACTACAGGGCCCATTGATAGTGTTTTTTAGAATTTGAGTATGTGATAAGTTGAATGGAGCCTAGTGAATGAAGAAAAATGGATTTGACTACTTCTCATCATCTCTGCTACCACCTTGGTTCAGCCACCATCATCTCTCTCTGTCTTTTATAATTATGGTAAAACACATGTAAGAAAACAATTGGCATTTCACACCATAACCTCTTGTCTGGATAATTGCAGTAGCCACCTAAATCGTTTCCCTGGTATACCTGTGCTCTGCTGTAGTCTGTTCTTCACCTAGCTAAGTAATCTTTTAAAAATATAAATCGAATCTGTTCAGTACCCTGTAATAGCTCTGAGAAAAAGCTAAAGCGTTTTCGAAGACCAGACACCCTGGTGGCGTAGTGGTTAAGTGCTACGGCTGCTAACCAAAGGGTCGGCAGCTCCTTGGAAACTCTATGGGGCAGTTCTACTCTGTCTTATAGGGTTGCTATGAGTCGGAATTGACTCGACGGCACTGGGTTTGGGGTTTTTTTTTTTTTTTTTAAGACCAGTAAGCCCCTATCCGATGAGCCCTCCTCTGCCCCTACTGCTTTTTCTCTCACCTCTTCTAATCCCTCCTTCTTTCCCTTCACCATGCTGCATTCAAACTGGACGCCTTGCTGTTCCTCAAATGCAAGGCCATTCTGCCCTAGGGCCTTTGTACTGGCTCTTTTGTCTGTTTAGAATACTGTTTTCCCAGATATCCTCATGGCTAACTCCCTTACCTCCTTCACTCATGTCTTTATGACAGACTACTTTCTCAGTGAGACCCACCCTGACCACCGTATTTAAAACTGCAAACCACACCCCTCTTTACTCTTTAGGGCACTCTTGCCATCCCTACTTAGTTTCACACTTTCTTTTTCCCATAGTGTTTATCACCTTCTAAGATATTATATAATTGACTTATTCATGTTTTACCTCCCTTCTCCCTTTTCCCTGCCCCTGAGAATATGTAAGCTTCAGAGAGTGAAGGTGGGTGGTGATGGTGACTTTGTCTATTTTGATGATGTTAATGTATCCCAAATCTAAGGGCACTATGTCCTCAAGCCCCTCTTTGGTTTCCTACCTTAGTGAGTTTGGTGAGATCATTTGTGACCTGTGAGAACGTTTGTTTTCACTTATGGGTTTTTCAAGTTGAGCAGCCTCTTAAGCCTCTTTTTTTCTAGGCCTTCAACTTAATCAGAAACCCTGGTGGTGTAGTGGTTAAGAGCTACAGCTGCTAACCAAGAGGTTGGCAGTTCGAATCTGCCAGGCGCTCCTTGGAAACCCTGTGGCGCAGTTCTACTCTGTCCTGTAGGGTCGCTAGGAGTCAGAATTGACTGGACGGCAATGGGTTTCTTTTTTTTGGTTTACCTTAATGTCTGCCCTCTAAGATCTCTGTGTTACGATGGTGAGAAGATTTCCCCCTAAGTCTCCAATAACAGTTGACCGAAGTTACCTACTCTCTGCTTCCTTTCTTTTGAACCCCAGTCTCCCACATAACCTTCTTGGGGAAGCAGGGGCTGGGAGGAATAGTCTCAGAGCCCCTCCTACTGAATCAGTTGCTTGGGAGAGGAGAGATGAGAAAGAAGAGTGAAGTCAACTTTGCTCACTAGAAGCTCAAAAGTGGCTTAATTGATTTTCTCAACCCATGTCAGAACCCTTTTTATTTATTAAAGGGACCATGTAAGGCTGGGGCATTGTTGCTAGAGCAATGGTTTTTAAATCATAGTCTGACAAGCCTCAGGATTCTGAAAGGTGTCTCAGGGACAGTATATACTGAAGGTTAAGTGTTTGGTTTTATCTGGTATTTTTTTTTTTCTGTCTAAGATTGCACTTGGGAAACAAAAAATGGTTCTGTTTAAAAGTTTGAAAATTGCTGATGTAGAGATTAGAATATACCTCTAGCAATAATATGTAACTCAAGGTTGTTTAGTTGAATATGAATACAAGCACACACACCCACATATATATACTGTCACATACACACACACATACACATATGTACCTACATACACACACACACAAACTTTGCCCATTGTTGTTGTGGCTCCAGTGTCTAGTGCAGTGCCTTACTTTGGTATTCAGTAAATATTTGTTGTATGAGTGAATTGCATAACGCCTGAGAGCACTGGATGCTCAGTAATTCAGTTCATCAGATACCTTGAGTATAGGCATTTTTGCTATAATGTTTTATATATATATAAGTACATTTTTTGTAACAGGTTTTGCAAAATTGTGAACTTAAAAATAACGGTTTATATAACACAAAACTTACACAGCTTAATAACCAGAGCACTAACCATACTAATAAAAATACTAATCAAACCCAAACCTGTTGCCATGGAGTTGATTCTGACTCATAGCGACCCTATAAGATAGAGTAGAACTGTCCCACAGGGCTTCCAAGAAGTGACTGATGGATTCATACTGCTGAACTTTTGGTTAGCAGGCGTAGATCTTAACCACTGAGCTACCAGGACTCCAGTAAAAAATACTAAAAAAAACATGCGAAAGTACTAATCAATAAATGCTATAGCACATATAGGACTTTATCTTAAAAAAAAAAAAAAAAAAAGTAAGTAAAGGTAACTTAATGGAAGGGAGCATTAGGAAGGGTTGAGTTTGCTAAATTATGGGGACAAAGACAAAATGCCGAAAGATGAGAACTGAACTGAGCAACAGGCATTCTTCCAAGGCAGAGGCTGTGGCCAGACTGAGCTAAGAGGAAGAAGGAGGGGTGAATGGACGTTACGGTCATAGCTTGCAGTTTTGGCTGTTAGTACACTTTGCATCCATCTGCTGTTGCTTGGCAGGGTAAAATGTTAACATTTTAGGAAAAGTCACATAAGAAATGATGTGACTTGCGTATTGACATGATCCCTCTTTACTTTCACATAGGTTAGTTAATGTTACAGAGTCACATGTGGCAGAACAAGGTATCTATTATGTACGAAGCAGGCATTCCACTGGATTAAAAAAAAAAAAAAAACCAAACCAGTTGCCCTCAAGTCAGTTTTGACTCATGGTGACCCCATGTGTTTCAGAGTAGAATTGTCCTCCATAGAGTTTTCAGTTGTTGTGATCTCGGGTCCTAAAGATGAATCAACTTGGGTCCAGGTTATAAGAAAGAAAGAATTGGGTGGGAAATAGGAAGTAAGCAAATAATTATAATATATGGTGATATATAAATAATAGAAGTATTCATAGGATATGGAGGTAGCTCACTGGAGGGAGTAATTAACTCTCTGGAAGGATTATATGCAGAAGGTAGTGGTTGGGACAGTCTGTGAAGGTTGAGTTCTGAAGTTCTGAAAGGGGCTGAGAAGGTAGACCATAAATGGTCGCCTCCTCATGACTCCTTCAGTCACCTGGAAATTTGCTAGACTTGGAGGTTGCATGCTATAGTAAGAGTGTGGGCCTTCAGGTTATACAGATTTAAACCCTGGCCTTTCCATTTATGGACATTGAGACGTTGTTAGCTGCTTGCAAGTTGGCCCTAACTCCTGGCAGCCTTATGCATAACAGAATGAAATGTTGCCGGTCCTATGCCATCATCATGATTGTTGGTATGTTTGAGCCCATTTTTTTGACTATTGTGTCAGTCCATGTTATTGATGGTTTCCCTCATTTTTGTTGGCCCTCAGCTTTACCAAACGTGATGCCCATCCCTTTCAAGCAGTTGATCTCTTTTCATGACACATCTAAAGTGAGCTGAAGCCTCACCATCCTGGCTTCTAAGGAGCACTAGGCACATTATTTAATTCATTTTTAAAATGTGATTCTTGTGTGATATAAATGAGTAATGTAGTGAAAGTCCCTGACAACACCTGGTAGACACATAGTAAATGTTTATTTGTGTTTGCAGTAATACTGAATAAAATGTTTAGCTGTATTTAAAATTGCAGAAGGTTTTTAATTCTGTCTCATAATATTCATCAATAAAATGAGCAAGTAGTATTAGGCTGTATACCCATCACGGTGTGCAACTCTCTAGGGGGTGAAATGTACCTGACATCTTTATGGAATGTTGTCATTTGGGGAAAAATAAAATCGTGTTACCCAGAAGTTGATCCTGACCTCACATAGAAAACTTCCAACAGTGACCTGAATGTAGTTTTTGTGTGTGTGTAGAGAATGCTTGGTCAGGTAGCATATGGCAACAACCCAATGCAAATGAAGCCATTGTAAAAGATAGTAATAGATTTCAGATAGATTTTGATAAACTGGAGGAGTTGTTAGAATCACTGAATGCAGTTAAGTAGTAGCTAGATACCAAAGGAAGAGAAATGTAAATAAAAGATTATTGCGTAGGTATGAGATTCATAGACTGTAATAGATAACAACCGATTAAGTAATGTACTGTTTTTAAAAAAGGTAACTCATTTGGCTTAATGGTAATTATAACATGTGACCCTCATGAGGTAATCTTTCCGTCCTGTTCGGCATGAGTCTTATCTTACCTAAGGTCACTGTGTAATTTTGGGCTTTACAAACTGAATAGACATCTGGAAATTTTGGAGAAGATTTATTTATTTATTTTTAAATTGATTTTCTTTTAGGATTAGGGAATTAAAGGAGCTGAGCTTATTTTGGAGGAGAGAGATGTACGCATTTATCAGTGGTCGTTTTCAAGTGTATGTAATACCTAATCAGAGAGAAATGATCAAGTGCATTTTTTTTTTTTCCTTTTAGGACAGCAAAAATGTAAATGTTACATAATAGGGAACTTATAAGGAAAAAACTCTTCCTCTGGGTGTGAAAATTTAAGTAGATCTTTAGATGTTGATAAAATCTACCTGATTTTTAAAGTGTATGTTATTGGTTACAATGAGACTGCAATAAAAAATAGTGTAAGTGGAACACTACATATTGTTTAGCATCACCAGAAGAGTAATTCAGAGCTTGCAGATAATAAGGTAGCATATTTTTGTGGCATCCGTCAGAAAAATATATATTTGTATATTTACAGTATGTGCAGCAGTCACTGTGGTAGGATACAAAGAAGTATAAGATATGATCCTTGTCTTCCAGAAGCTTGGAAGAGATGTTATAGACGCACCCATGAAATGTTAAATAACAGTACAAGAAGGTTTGACTGCCTATGGCTGAGTGGTGTTATATGGGTGTTGAGAGAATAGACAGATTAATTATGGGGAAGGCTTCATTAGAGAGGTGGTTCTATAGCGGGATTTTGAAAGATAGAATTTTCTTAGCAATGAGAAGGTTATAGAGGAATACAAAGGTTAGCACATTAAAATGAATATATGAACAGGTATAATTTCAAATTTAAATTCTCAATCCTTCGAATAATCACAATTTCCAAACCAGAAATAGAATGTTTTAGTGTATGTGAGATAATAATAAATCACTGTTTTAATATTTTTCTTTTGCTATTAACATGTAGTGCTTAACCTTTCCGTGTCTTAGTTTCATCATCTCTTAAATGGCACAAAAGTAGTCTACTGTATATTTGTTGAGGATTAAATGTGTTTAAAAATGTGAAGTTCTTAGAATAATGCCTAGCACAATTTTTTTTAGTAAGTGCTCAATGACTGTCCATTGTTATTTAAGTGCTCAATGAGCATCCATTGTAATTACTGTTTTTGTAAGGTAAATGCGAATGTGGCACATGTGAGAACATAAGAGACTGATATTGCTGGCAGAGACATCTGAGTCAGGGAATAGTGAGAACTAGGGTCAGCTAGAGAGGGAGACCTAGGAGCCCTGGTGACACAGTGGTTAAGAGCTTGGGTGCTAACCAAAAGGTCTGCAGTTCGAATCTACCAGCTGCTTCTTGGAAACCTTATGGAGCAGTTCTACTCTGTCCTGTAGGGTCTCTTTGAGTCGGAATCAACTTGATGGCAATGAGTTTGGTTTTTGGAGATGGAGACCAGACTCTCCTGAGCCTTGATGTTTAAACCTGTTGAGCTACCCCAAGATTGACAAGTAAGATTCCACTCATAGACCAGCACAAGTGTCAATTGGTAGTAGCTGCCTGGAGCACTGTATTAAGGAAGCTTGGTCCGTGTCTTGTCTCAGTAGTGAAGAAGGATATTATTATAGCAATTATAGATTAGCAGTGTTTTTTAGTGTTTACTATATGCGTTGGAGGTGGTAGGGTATTTTAGCAGTTTTATCATCATTGCACTAAGTATCAGGAGCTTTTCATCTTCTTGTTTTAGAAGGCCTCGTTGTATAGAACAGTTCCAGGAAGATGAATTGGCTACAGTCAGAAAGACCAGCTTTGCATTTTATATAATGTAAGTTAGAAAGGAGGTATGAAAAAATCATGAATTTTGAGAAACATTTTAAAGGAAGACTTGGCTCAACTTTTCCCTTTGCTTAGAATGAATTCCAATTTCTTTTCCCCTCTGTGATTTTTAGGTGCATTAGGCTTGAGGGGATTCATTTAACTGATTTCATACAGTCTTAGTTATCTAGTGCTGCTGTAGCAGAAATATCACAAGTTAGTGCCTTTAACAAACAGGAATTTATTTTCTTACAATTTTGGGGGCTAGAAGTCCAAATTCAGGGTGCTGGCTCTAGGGGAAGGCTTTCTCTCTCTGTTCTGGAGGAAGGTCCTAGTCTCTTTGAGCTCCTGGCCCTAGACAGTCTTCATGTGGCTTGGCATGTGTCTTCCCCTATCTCTCCTCTGCTTGGTTGTTTAATCTCTGTTAATATCTCCAGAGAGATTGCCTCAAGATACACCTACAGGAATTGTTTACATAACAAAGACAACCTATTCCTAAATGGAATTATAACCACAGTCATAGAGGTTAGGATTTACAACACACATTTTGGGGTGGACATAATTGAATCCATAACATACAGTAAACATATTTTTGTAAATGTTTATTGTGAGCAAGGCATTGTTCTAGGTGTTGAGAATACACAGATGAAGAATATGCTCACTATCCTTCCCTAGTCAACAATCTGTTGGTGGAGAAACATCTATTAGCAAGTAATTAAAGGATATGATGTGATCTGTAATTGAGATACGTAGGAGGCAGTATGGGATGAAGAATAACATGTCTGTCTGCTTGCAGAGGTGAAATGAGGCCAGAGGAGTTGCATTAAAGGACATTTACCTTTCCTCTCTTGTCAGTCCTTTACCAAAAGGCACTCAAGTTGGATTGATAGCTTTAAGGATATTTGCTGTTAATATAGTACATTTAAAACCACGAGGCTCTTCTGTGCCACGAATGCTTGTGCTGCTTTATTAAACTAGATATTTACACTTCCAACTTTTATTCACTAGTTTTAGCTGTAAGAGAAGCTCTTGTTAACCATCAGTAGAGTTATTGGATTTTTGTCATCCACAGAAAGTAATTTACACAAGGGAAAGTCTGTTCTTGAGGTAGAATGCAGCTTCTGAATAACAGATGTCATTGTCTGCAGTGCTGACAAAAGGTCTTTCTTTTGTAGGCAAAGTTTCTTGTCTGTAGAGACTAGGTGACACAACATGACGCTCATTCTTTCAGCCAACACTGAAGAGTGCTTAACATGGAAAAGTGTCATAACCATTTCTTGATCACTTTGCAAATCAGGCAAATTGTTTTGTATTAATCAGAACTGAGTTTTTTTACTTTGTATAAAGTGTGTCCTTTATCCTTTTATAATCAAGTAGCTTTTTTTTTTTTTTTTAAATAAAATTATCCAAATAAGTTCAGAGCACTCATAATAAATTGTTGATCAGTCTTAATTATGATCCTACGCTAGCATTTTGGTCTCTGTTCCCTTTGTTTGAGATCTACTCACCAAACCCTTTTGGTTATTATTGTATTAGCTTTCTTCTTTACTGTTTCTGTTTTATTGTTGACATGCGTCCTTTTTCACCTCAGGACACTAGAGTTTTAGAGATTTAAAATCATTGCATATACTGAGTTGCCAGTACTAATTATGTCTGTTTAATTTGTGGAAGATACTTGACTTTGAGTAAAATCCACCTTCCTTTTATAGATCTTTTTTGGTTTTTATTCTGAAATAGAGACCACCTCTCAAAATAGAGGTACACTATCACATCTCTTTGTGTTATGTGCTCTAGAAAATTTCTATTCTATAGGAACACATGAAGTAGACATGTTGCCAGTCTCATTTTTCTCAGATAATGAGTTTTCACTGGGTAATGAGTTTTCCAGCATGTAATTAATCTTATGAAGCTTTTCTTATTGTTTAAGGAAGTACTATTCTAAAATTGTGAATTTGCCTTATTATGGTATTCTGTGTACCTGAATTATCCTGCATTTCTCCTCTGCTGTGTTCACAGACTCAAGGGATATCTCATGTTTGGAGTACAGTAACAACCTTCTGCAGAAGGTGAAAATGAAGGCTGTCTCCTTTTCACTGTTTATGATGGACTGACTAGAAAACAGTAGGCTTTTTTGAACATCATACTGTTCTTTCCTCCCTTTTCACCCTTTCTTCAACAGTTGAGAGTGAGTTGTATATGGACACATACATGAAATTTTTGCCTTATTAGCCCTTGGTTTGGGAAGGGAGTGGGTAGGGTAGGAGGGACTTTGGATACATCCTGGATGTTATTGTAAGAGATTCACTATGTTAACTTCTAGTTTTGGTGGAGCAAATATTTTATTCCTGTTGCTTTTGGATAAGGTGGCCCCCCCGTGGTATAGTGGTTAAGAGCTAGGCTGCTAACCAAAAGGTCAGCAGTTCGAATCCATCAGCTGCTCCTTGGGAACCTTATGGGGCAGTACTGCTTTACCCTATAGGGTTGCTTTGAGTTGGAATCGACTCGATGGCAATGGGTATGGGTTTTTGGATGAGGAATTTGTTTATGATAGTATTCTTCTCTTCAAAGACAGTTAAAAATTTTTTTTTCTTTAAAAAAAAAAACCTTATGCGTACTTAGGTTTTTTTTTCATTCCACTGATTGTTGCTTAGCAACTTAGAAGCAACTGAAATAGGAATTTTGCAAATTACAAATAAAACAAAAAAATAAAAATTTCAAACACATCAACTAGACTTTTCAATCTGATTGTGAACTTGGTTCATTTTTAACATTTCTGCATCCGAAATGTATATGTATATTCATATGTGTTATATATATAAATATATCCCAGTGCCGTCGAGTTGAGTCGATTCCGACTCATAGCGACCCTATATATAAAAATAAAAAAAAAAAAAAAATTTTTTTTTTTTTTTTTTTAATAGCTCTCCGAAAATGAACAGTAAAAAACAGGACAAATCATACTGCATGTATATGTTTCACACGTAAAATTTTTTTCACTCTGTAGAGGCTTACTCTGAATGTAATAGAACAAAGAAAGCTTCTATTGTCTAACTTTCTCATCGGATTTCATATTTTATTTTAAAGATAAGGACCTCTTTAATAAGAGTCCCTTAATAAGCACTTTGCTAACACTTGACCAATCTTCTGTTTGTCTCTTTGCTTCACCATGAATTCTTCCAGGATGCTGAAAATGATGGGCCATTTACATATTTTTGATTTCAGTGTTTTAAATCAGCCACTTAAGTTATTATTTGAGATTAAGAGCCTACGTCAGTCTGACAAAATGAAGCCACAAATATCACAGTCTCATAGAAGGAAATTTAGGTTTTACTTCCATCATCAATTTTTTTCCTTACCATGTAATTACCTTAAAATATATATATATATATATATATATATATATATATATATATAAATATATAAAACAAATGCCTATCACTAGGCACTTATGGCTGCTAAGGACTATAACTCTAAAACAAAATTAATAATGAGTTTGGGATTCACCCACCTAAAGTTATGATAGTTAAAATGATGTGAATCAAAAGTTCACTAAGACAAGGAAAATAAAAAGAATAACCCTCTGGGGAATACTGGCAATAAGGCAAACGGAAGGGAATAAACAACTGCTATCGGAGACATGGGAGGAGAATCAGGAAGGTACATTGTCAGTAAAGTCTAGAGAGGAGAGTTTTCAGGAAGGGATGGATGGTTGTATAGAAAAGGGTATAGTCCACTACATTGAAAAGTATCTGCTGAGAGAGCCCTCATGAAGAATATTTTTTAGGTCTTGTAAGAGTAAATGCACTTCTGTCTGACATACTGGAGAAATGCTGAGAGTTTGGCCCCTGGACACCCTTTTAGCTCAGTACTGAGATCACTCTTGACGTTCACCTTTCGTCCAAAGATTAGACAGGCCCATAAAACAAAACGAGACTAAAGGGGCACACCACGCCAGGGGCAAGGACAAGAGGGCAGGAGGAGACCTGAAAGCTGGTAATGGGGAACCCAAGGTCTAAAAGGGGAGAGTGTTGACATATCATGGGGTTGGCAACCAATGTCACAAAACAATATGTGTATTAATTGTTTAATGAGAAACTAATTTGATCTATAAACCTTCATCTAAAGCACAAAAAAAAAGAAGAAATGTGCTTCTGAACCAGGGCTTCAGACTGGTTCGTTCCAGTTTGAACCCCTGTCAAGAATTCGCATTTCTAACAAGTTCCCAGGCAATGCTAATACTGTTGGTTAGGGATCATTTCTGAGAACCATTAGTAGAGCATTGGTTCTCAAAATTTATTATACATAAGAATCACCTGAGGATCTTGTTAAAATGTAGATTCTGATTCAGCATATTTGGGGTGGAACTGAGATTCTCAGCAGGGGTTCGAATCAGAACGAACTGTTCAGAAGCCCTGTTCTGAACAGATGCTTTTTGCTTTATCTTGTGACTCCTGTGACTGGTATTTCTTCCTTCTTTGCCCACCTTTTTGTAGAAGTTATTTAGGATCTTTTATATATTTTGTACACATTTCTTAACCCAACTTTATTATATTTTCTGGTTCATTGATATTTTTCAATTTTTATTGTCTTTATATCATATGAATCTTGGTAAGTCATTTCTTTTCTCTCTCTTTAATGATGGGGGGATGGATAGAGAGAAAAAAGATGAAAAATAGCTAGTAGTTTGATAATAGAGAAACACAATATATGAAAAGAAGCCATTAGATTTGACAAGGAAAAAAATTCTTAACCTTCAAGAAATCAATTAAAAAATTTGCAGGAGGAATTGAATCACATTTAAAAGACTCAGGGGAATGTGAAGCAGAACAGTGGGCAACCCCATATTTAAGGGGTAGGGAAGAAAATGGAAGGCATTTAAATGGTATTTGAAGATTGGTAGTATAATCAAGTAAAGAGTTTTCATACGAACTGGTAAATCTGAATGTGCTTGAAAGAAAAAGGACTTTTTTTTTTTAATTGAATATTAAAAAAATTTCAATTCAAGTACTTTTTGTGCACCTACTGTGTGTAAGAGGTGGTGTTATTATATTTTTCCATCTAATGTCAGTATCTTGTTTCTTCATGGATAATTGTATTCGTTATAGATTTTAAAAATTTTGCTAGGCTAATAAAAAATGAATTTAAGCTAAGACAGGCAAGAAATTTACTGACAGAATTATTCTCCCTTCCTGGATAGCACTGAATCACAGGCATGTTTCTACCCATTTTCAAATTCTTAGAATTCATTTCCTATGAAGAATTTGGCAATCCCTGTTAAGCATTGTCTAGACCTTTTTGAAAGGGGCTAGAGGTGTAGTGAACAAACGTTTAGTGGGTTTGGAGGGGTGAGCAATTAGAGCGGGGGACCCAAGAAATCCCATACCTTTTAAATTTGTCTTTGCATTTGTTTGGTTTGTTTCTGAATTAGTGTAAGCTATAGAACTCTAACACCATTATTTTCCATGTTTTGCCCAGTACCAAATATTTTCTGGCAGAATTTTAATGATAATGCTACAGCTTTACTACAATGAAAATAATAGGTTTCTGTGTACTAGCTGCATACCCACTGATCCAGAACCTCTGACGTTAGCAAAGGTAAGCATAACCCAGATTGCAGTGTGAGATAGTTGAAGATTGATCTGCTTTGGTAGTTGTCTAAATTTCCCTCATCTCTTTTTAATGAGCATGCCCAATTGCATGAATCTGACGTGAGGTTAGACTGCATTCTCTTGTAGATGTGTAATTGGAAGCTCTTGAAAGAGGGAAGGTTAAGTTTTAAGTTAGTGAATATATGTTTTAGGACTGCGTCTAGGTTCTTCTGAGTGGTTTTCAAGAATGCCTAAAAAAGTAATTACTCTAGTTTCTAGTGGAACCTGCACTATGTTAAATACTAGAGGCTATATTACAAAACTAAACGCTTCATAAATTCCTGTGCATAACTGATTGTTCAGTTTACTTTGTTGAGTGGTTTGGAATTACAGTATACCATGTCTTCTTTTTTACTGCAGAGCTTTGTTTTTAAAATTGAATAACTTGTCTTAGTCTCTTTTTAGTGGCAAAGGATAAAGAGATTCAAATTATCTTGAGTAATGGCAAATTTGTTGTAAGGATATTCTGCCAGTCAAGGATTTGATTAATTGCAAGTGATAGAAATCAGACTCATTAGTTCCATTCATTTGTTAAGTCATCAAAAATTTATTTAGTACTTCTGTGAGACAGACACTATTCTAGGCATTGGGGATAGAGCACTGAACAGAATAGATTTCCTGCCCTCATGGAGCTAGCCCTCCTCTAGGGAGACAGATAAGGAACAAGTTTGCACGTGTGCATGTAAATACATACACTCACACAGTTGCAGGTACAGATAAGCAATGCGATGCCAATAAAGCAGAGTAGCTGGACAGTCAGTGACCAGGTACCCAGGAAGGGACATGAGCTGTTTATTTATTTAGCATTACATTTTAGAATCTATTAACACTATTTGCCCATGTATTTTTTTCATTGTAAATCACTAGGACTTAAAATACTTTAAGCTTCAAAACTATTTCCTATCACTTAGCAAACTAGTTCACAACTGTCAGCTCTGCAGCTCATAAAGGGAAAGAAGAAAAAAACCCCAAAGTCATATGGGAAAATTTCTCATTATGTCATAATAATCTTTTAATCGGTATAAAAACGTCTTATTCATAATTATTGCACAGTTTTTTTCTAATTACAAAAGCAATACATACCCATTTTTTAAAACCTGGAAAATTTAGAACTATGTAAGGAAGAAAATAAAGTTTAGCTGTAATTTCACCACCCAAAGGTAACCACTGTTAATATGATGGGGTATTTTCTTCCAGACTTTTTTTTTACATAGATAACGTGTGTGTATGTGTGTTTGATGGTTGTTCTTTTTTCTTTTTTAATAGAATTGATATCCATTTTGCTATTTTATTTTTGTGCTTTTGGTAAAAGTTTACAGCTCAGGTTAATTTCTCATTCAGAAGTTTATACATATACTGTTTTGTGACTTTGGTTGCAATCCCCATAATATGACAGTGTACTTCCCTTTCCTACCCTGGGTTCCCTGTGTCCCTTTGACCAGTTCTGTTTCTTCCTGCCTGCTCATCCTCGTTTTGGACAGGAGCCGCCCATGTGGTCTTGTACATCTGATTCAACCAAGAAACACGTTCCTCATGTGTATTATTTTTTGTTTTATAATCCTGTCTAATCTTTGTCTGAAGAATGGGCTTCAGGAATGGCTTCAGTTCTGGGTTAACAGAGCATTCAGGGGCCTTAGTTTCAGGCGTTCCTCCAGTCTCTGTCAGACCATTGAGTCTGACCTTTTTACATGAATTTGAATCCTGTTCTGCGTTCTTCTCCTGCTCTGTCTGGGACTCTTTGTCATGTTCCCTGCCAGGGTAGTCTTTGGTGGTAGCCAGGCACCATCTAGTTATTCTGGTTTCAGGCAGATGGAGTGTCTGGTTCATTTGGTCCTTTAATCCTTTGGGGTAGTATTTTCCTTTTGTCTTTGGTTTTCTTCATTCTCCTTTGCTCTGAGTGGAATGGGACCAATAGATGTGTCTTAGATGGCCACTCACAAGCTTGTAAGACCCCAGATGCTACTCACCAAAGTGGGATTAGGACATTCTCTTTATAAACTATGTTATGCCAATTGACATAGATGTCCCCCAAAACTATGGTTCCTAGCCCCAGCCCCTCTATCCCTCAAAGTGTTTGGATGTGTCTAGGACACTTCTTTGCTTTTGCGGACGGAAGCTACTTAAATAATGTAGTCAAGAAGAACTTCCAAAGAAATGATATTTGATTATAGAACTGAGTTATGAGAGTGAGCCAGGGGATGATCTGGGTGAAGTTGTATTCTGGGTATAGAGATTGGCAAGGTTAAGACTCAAAGGCTGGAATAACCTTTAATTATTTAGGGGAGTAAGAACGCTAGTGTAACTAGAAGGTGGTGAGGGAAGGGGAGAATGGCAGGAGATAAATAAGGCCAGTGAGGTAGACAGGGGCCAAATGTCACAGGACATTGTAGGTCCTGGTAAGAAGTTTGGGGTTTATTGTAAGTATAATGTAAGTATGTTGCAACCCATTTCGAGTTTTGAGCAAAGAAGTGATGCAATTTATGTTTTGAAAAGATTATGGTTACTGTGTGGATATTAGATTCTTGGGGGAGGGGAGCAAGAGTAAAAGTGGAAGAAGTGTGGAGGCTTTTGAAGTGAACTGGTGAGAGATGATGGTGACCTGGGCTAGGAAAGTAGGAGGGAGGTCTGATTCATGATACATTTTGAAGGAATAACTGACAGGATTTGCTGTTGGATTGGATTCAGAGAGTTGGGGGTGGGCAAGATAAAGGATGATCCCTGGGTTTCGAGCCTGAACAATTGAGTACTAATTTGTGCCACTTACTGAGATGCCATTTACTGGGAGGATGAGGGAAGGAAGAGGTGGGAGAGTTGTGGAATCAGAGTTCACTTTTGGTTGTATTAAGTTTGACATGTTTATTAGATAACCAAGTGAGAAAAAGGTTTATATGCAAGTCTGTCCCAGTTGGCAGATTTGGGAGTCATCAGTGAAGAGATGATCTTTTAAATTGATGGTCCTGAATGGAATCATCCAGGTAGAGAGTTTAGATAATGCATTCTTAACAGGGATGATATCTATTATTGGGGGAAAGACTATTTACAATGACTTCAAAAGGCCGTAGTACATAAATAGATATACAGTATATCTGTGATATTAAAATTTCACAGAGATGGAGGCAATGAGGCAAAGAAGTCTGAAAAGCCTCCTTAGAGAGGAGCAATCATGAAAGAAAAAAAGGTTGAAAAACATTAATTGAGATCATAATGAAAAGAGGTAGAGTTAGTGCTGAGAGGTCAAGAAGCAGAGGAGGAGCCAGGCAAGAAAACTTAGAAGCAGTGACTCATGAGATAGGAGGAGAACCAGGAGGATGTGGGGTTCTGGAAGCCTAGTGAAGAAAGTGTTTCAAGAAAGAGGAAACAGTCCATGTCAGATGCTCCAAAAATTTGAATGTGATGAAGTCAGACCTCACCATTGGATTAGCATAGTTGAGGTTGAGGTGGTTGGTGATCTTGACAAAAGCAGTTTCGCCTGTAATGGTGGAAGTGAAAGTCTGATTGGAAAGAATGAAAGAGGAAGGACAGACAGTAAATACTGTTGATTTTTGAAATGAGTAAAGAAATGAAACATGATACCTGAAGGTAAATATGATGTGAAGAAAGTTTTTCTGTAGTTTAAAATATGGGAGATTTTATAGCACATGTACATATGTACTGGAAAAAAAAAAAAAGTTTTTTTTTTGGTACATATAGGAAATGACCCAGTTAAGAAATAATTGATATAGGAGAAAATTAAACTATCTTAATTATGAAAAACTATCCTCATTTAGGAAACCCTGGTGGCGTAGTGGTTAAGTGCTACGGCTGCTAACCAAAGGGTTGGCAGTTTGAATCCGCCAGGTGCTCCTTGGAAACTCTATGGTGCAGTTCTCCTCTGTCCTATAGGGTGGCTATGAGTCAGAATTGACTCGATGGCACTGGGTTTGGTTTGGTTTTGGTTATCCTCATTTAATAAGAAGCACAGGTGTATATCATGAGCTTAATCCACCCTCTGTTTCTTTCTGGATTCTGATTCTATTTCCTCCTCCTGCTTTCCCTAGAGGCTAGGTTTGTGGTGCTGGCAGATGTAGGCTTACATTTTCCCAGGATCATAACCAAAGAGGAACAGGAGTCTTCCCTGCCTTGACCAGTTAGAAAAATTTCAGCAAGTAACTAGCTTAGGCAGTGTGGCCCAGGCCAATCACTGTGAACTGCCAGGATGAAGCGCTTTGATTTCACCTCCCTCCCACACCCATGATCAGGAGTGTTATCACAGAAGAAGTTAGGGAAGGGAAACTTAGCAGAAAAATGGCCACTGTAGATTGATGAGCAAGAGACCAGACTTTGAGAAGAGCAGGTAGAAGAAAAGAGGTGGAGGATTGAGGAAGTCTGGCAGCATGGGTCACGTGATATAAAATATAATTACTCCTTCAGAAGAATCTGGTATGTTCTAGACACTTGCAATCCAAAACTTTTGGACTATAAATGGATTTTCTCAAGGGACTCTTTTGGCCCCCACTCTGAATTTTATGATAATTGAGTATATCATTTCCCAGATGTAACGGCTTAAAAATCCCATTTTGGTTGTAAAGAAATGAGCTAATATAATTCTAGGCACTGGAAACTGCATCAGAAATTTTTGCACCGCCTCTCCCTGTTCCAAAATCTTCCTGGCTATTAAGATTTTCACTACTGCATGACACTTTGACAAGGTGAGACCCTAGCTGTGTTTTCCCAGAAATGTCTATACTGTGAAAGATGAAACATTGGTGTTTTTAAAAGCATCTTTAGAGGAGCAGAAAAGTAAATTTGAGGTGACAGAGGGGTAGGCAGTATGCATTCTGAGTCAGTTTGGAAATTTTGAGAAAGACATGCCGTCTAAATACCTATAAACTCAGGAAATAGTTGGTTCTTGGCATGTAACCTAAACAGCCCCAAAAGGCAAACATTTATCACACTTTAGCAATATTCAAGAATACCAACTACTGTTTCTAACTTCTGTTATATTTTCCTATAAAGCTTGGAAAGGTGAGACGTTTTTGCAGTACTGTTTCTTCTTGCTGACGTAGAGTTCTTATCGTTTGGGTTACTTGTGAATTTTTGTCAAATGAGGCCTCCTCAATAGGGAAAAATGAACAAATATAACGTTGGAGAGTCAATGAGTATAATTAAGATTTATAAAGGTATCCAGAGAATTGTCTAGGAGGGCATGCCCTTTGAAATTACAAAAGGAGTTTTATTAAATAATTAGTGTGTATAGATAATATGGAAACCCTGGTGGTGTAATAGTTGTTTGGCCGATAACCAAAAGGTCGGCAGTTGGAATCCACCAGGCGCTCCTTGGAAACCCAGTGGAGCAGTTCTACTCTGTTCTGTAGGGTCACTATGAGTCGGAATCAAATCGGCTCCACAGCAGTAGGTTTTTGGTATAGATAACATGGAGCCCTGGAGGCTCCGTGGCTAAGCTTTTGGCTGCTAACCAAAAGGTCGGCAGCTGGAGTCCACCATCCACTCCTTAGAAACCCTATAGGACAGTTCTGCTGTCCTGTAGGGTCGCTGTGAGTTGGAATTGATGGCAGTGGGTTTGGTTTTTGGTTTTATAGGTAATATCTTGCCGTTATCAAATTTAGGAAAAGCAATACTTTATGTGACTTAGGTTACTGTAAGAAATGATAGTTACTGTAAGAAACAGTACTGTGTTCGTTTTCTATATTTTTAGTCAAAGATTTGGGTAGTGATTTTTTCAAAAATTAATTTGATGTCATTGTGAACATTTTTCATTCTTTGTATTAGTAAGTAGCAAATATCAGAATTCTCTTAGATACCAAACTGATACAATATTTATATTAGTAACATTTATGTAGACTGAAGGCATGCGTCAGCTGCAAATAGGTTTTATATTGGTCTTCTGAAATAGAAGAATTTGTTTATTTTGCTGGTAAATTGATTAGGCAGGAATTAGAGGTCATTTTTATCTTTTTTGGTTTGTTGACACTTCCATTAAATTAAATAATCATTACTTCTTGAACAGTATTTTGTTTGCAAGGAATAAGTCAGTGTAAGAAGGGGCAATTTATAATTGAAGGACTCTGAATTTAATTATTTGGTGATAACTATTTGGTTTGTTTCCAACACTGTTTCATCAGAGTAAGCAAAATTACTTTCCTGCCCATTGGCACAGCTGGGACCTGGAAAAAAACAATTAAAACAGAAGAACAATTTCAGACCTGGGGAGTAAGTCAGTTGCAGTGGAGCAAAGAAATGCGATGGAATAGAACTGGGAATTATTGACTAGACAGAAAAAGCAACAGTAGTCTGAAACAGGTTGAGAAGGGGACTTTTTCAACTCCAGCCGCTGAAAGTTGAGGAACACTAAAGTTTGCTATTTAAACCAGTGTAATCATTGTGTTCCTAAAAAGACTACTAAAATTTCAGATCATCCCCAAGTGCAACCAAAGTCGAGAAGAGAATCAGTTTTCCCTTAAAGTCTAGTTTTCAAAGCAGATATTTCTGTACTGGTTTGTTAGTAGTTCTTTGCTAGATGTTGTTGTTAGTTGCCTTTGAGTCCATTCTGACTCATGGTGATTCCATGTTTGCAAAATAGAACTGTGCTCCACAGGGTTTTCAAGACCGTGAACTTGAGGAAACAGGATGCCAGGCCTTACTTTCAAAGTGCCTCCGGGTGGGTGTGAGTTGCCAACCTTTCAGCTAGTATTCAGTGCTTAACCATTTGTGCCAACCAGGATAAACATCCTAAATCCATACTAGAAGCCTTCCAATATTGTAGATTTAGGATCTTAAATCTTTTCAACTTGGTACTAAATGAATAGGAGTCTCTGGGTAGTTAACATGCTCAGCTGCGAACTAAAAGGCTGGTGGTTCATGTCCACACAGAGGCGCCTTGGAAGAAAGCCCTGGCTATCTACTTCCAAAAAATTAGCCATTGAAAACCCTAGGGAGCACAGTTTGACTTGTTGCCAACTGATAACTAAATGAGGACTGAACAAGAAAACTTTATAGGTTTTGAGGCTTTGTAACCACTGAAATCTCTCATCTTTTTAAACACTGATACCTTGAGAAACCCAAAGGCACAGCTATCCTTTCCTAGAGAGACAATATCCCAAGGTAAGTAAGAGCATGGAATGTCACTGCCTGGATTCTAAGCCTCTACATAATACATACTAGATTTGTGACCTTGGGCAAGTAACAATCTCTTTGTCCCTGACTTTCTTCATCTGTGAAATGTGGTGAATAATAGTACCTACCTGTGAGGCTTGTATTGAGGATTAGATGAGTCAATGAATATAAAGAGCTTAAAACAGCGCTTAGTAGCTAATAAAGGCATACTGTTTGCTGTTATCATTTTTAGTGTTTTTTTTTTAAGATTATTATACTTGTTTGAAGAAAATCACAAGCTACAAGTAATAGAGAAGTTAGTGATAAAGTAATAGAGAAATTAGGAAGCAATAGAATTCTCTACGTAATTGAAGAAGAATAATTTTTTTTTTTTTTTTAATTTTAACTTCTTAGTTGAAAGCAATCACAAATCGAGAGGAAAGTTGCAAGGCAGACAAAGAACTCTTATACATACTCTGTCCAGAGGCCCTAATTCCAGTTTTATCATTTGTCCTTAATGACCCTTTTAGCCAAATGACCCAGAATCTTCCATTATACCCAGTTATCCTGTCTCTGTAGTCTTCTTCAGTCTGGAATGCCTTAATATTTCTTGGACTTTCATGACCTTGGCCTGTAATCTTCAAAAATGTTGATCATTTTGTTGTTAGGAGCCATTGACTCAGTTCCAACTCATAGCCACCCTATGTACAACTGAAGAAAATACTGATTAAAATAGTGTCTGTTAGGTTCCTGTAGTGACAAAGTTACCCCTCCTCTTTTGCAATTAATAAGTATTTTGTGGAGAGATACTTTGAGACTGTAAAATCACATTTCTCATTTTAATTTCTCCCACTAGTTTTAGCATCCATGGATGTTTCTTGCCTGAATTAATATTATTCTGATGGTTGCCGAATGGTAATTTTTATAATCTCATCATTCCTCTTGTTTATTAGTTGGCATTCTGCTGTAAGGAAAAGATTTTAACAGAGTGTATTTTCAACACCTTCTGTGAAGATGATGTGAAATAATAAAGACGTGAAAGCAGAAATTGGAGAAATACTGAATTTCAAAATTTTATGACTGTTTTGAAGATTGATGTTCTGTATTTATTTATATCAGTTAGGACTCCTGGATTTCTGTTTTATTCAGCTGGTTTTAATTTGTTACTGTCATTATTTTGATGCTCAAATTGTCCCAAATGTGGCCAGTGGGAGGCCTTTCAGGCAGGCTTCTATATCCTTTTATATGTCTCCATCATTTTTTTGTGCACATTCTTACATTCTGGCACAAAAAAGATGCTGCAGGCTCATTTTGTCTTTTCTTAGCCCCAACCCTAGAAACAACCATTGCTCTAAGGTGTCCTGGTTCTTTCAGGTGAAAGTGGTATTTAGAAACCATCATCTAGACAGTAGGTGTGCTCCTTGCTACTGGGATGTTGTGTTTTGTTCCTAAGCCCTCTAAGTGGGCAGAGTTAAGAAAGTCACAACATTTATATTTATTTCTATGTATTATAAGCCATGAATTCACACTTTAACGTCCAATTTCAGTCTACCACTACAGGGGTAGTTCTAGCTTAGCCACTTCCCCTATTTGTACCTCCCTTAAGAAATTTTTTTTTTTCTCACCTACAGGGAAAACTCTGGCTTCTGTTTTCTTCAATATATGTACATATTTGCTCCATCCTCCTTATGTCGCCATTCTCCTGCTCCATTAAGCTGCATGCTGCCTTACTTAGGAACCCGCCTTGTGTCGGCCTCTGCCTTTGCAGAGCTGCCACTCCAGGGTCCACCTTCTGCAGACCTTGGCCACTGCTAGCTTGTCTTCCAGCCCTCACCTGTAGCCTGAATACTGCTGGGCAACTGAGAGATTTTGAAATGAATTTGAAAATTGGGGAGGGAAAAAAAAAAAAAAACCTTGGAGAGAAGTGTGAGCATTATCCAGCAACTCATGTTAATGAGGACACCTTTAATATGCTTTAAAAAGAAGGTATTTAGTAACTGTGCTGTTGTGTTTCATTTTTTGTTAAACTCATGTAAAAGTTAATACATTTTCTTATATTGCTCTTTCTGCTATTGGTAATACTTTCTTGACTCTGATTTTTTTAATATTTATTTTATCCAGTGTCCAGTAGTAATTACTCAGCAAATATTTGCTGAATGAAGGAATCCCAGGTCACCTGTACAGAAAATGTTTTGAAGAAACTTCTAAATTCTAAGGAAAAAAATGAACATTTTTGATAATTTTAATAGCAGAAAATTAAATGTTTATAAAGCTATAACTTATAAGTAAATTTTTTTTTTTGAAAAATTCTTTGGAAAACTACATCTTTCCATTTTATGAAGTTTAGTCACCTTTTTGATTAAGTTTGTTGCTTTATCTAGAAAATGCCACTGAAAGGAGTGAATGAAGATGACATGCTCCTGGCATCCTTGGTTAACAGAATGATTTTGTCATCCATTTCATCCAGCAGATATTTATCAAGTTCCTACTGTGTACTTACCATTGTACATTTTAGTGCCTGCTGTATTTTTGGCATTGTATAAGATAAACGTTTTTTGGGTTCTTATAAGATATTGGGAGTCCCTGGGTAGTGCAAATGGTTAACGTACTTGACTGCTAACCAAAGGGTTGACAGTTCGAGTTTACCTAGGAAGAAAGGCCCAGCAGTCTACTTCAAAAAATCAGCCATTGGAAACTTTCTAGAGCTCAGTTTTACCCTGACACACATGGGGTCGCGCTAAGTCGAAATTAACCCCAGAGCAACTGGTGGTTTTATAAGATGTTGGGGAATTTGAAATGAGTAAGAAACATTGTCTGCCATTAATGAACTTAGCTTCATTTGATATGAAATATTTTCTTTATTCTCAGTTCAGTGTTAAAAAAAAAAAAAAAAAGACTTGAGTGTAAAATGAAAGAATGAATAACCAGTGATTCAGCTATTCTGCCCCTAAGTCATTATCTTCAGTGATGCCCATAATGAGATATTTGGGGAAATGTGACCGAACGTCTAGTTCTTTTGTAGCTAATAAGCCCACTGGTTTTGTTGAATCATATGTAAAGAAAGTGCATTCCTTCAATTTCCCTTAATTTGCAAAAACTTTTTGATCATATACTTGTTACCTAGAAACCCTGGTGGTGTAGTGATTAACAGTTTGGCTGCTAACCAAAAGGTTGGCAGTTTGAATCCACCAGGTGCTCCTTGGAAACCGTATGGGGCAGTTCTACCCTGTCCTATAGGGTTACTATGAGTTGGAATCAACACGACAGCAGTAGATTTGGATTTTTTTGGATACTTGTTACCTATTTTATTAGGATTATAATTTATACTTATAGAGCATTTTACCAATAAGCACCATTATGGTAAATGGTGAAAAGATTGAAGTTGTAAAGGATTTCACTTTACTTGGATCCACAATCCACACCCGTGGAAGCAGCAGTAAGAAATCAAATGACGTATTACATTGGGCAAATCTGCTATAGAAGACCTCTTTAAAGTGTTAAAAAGCAAAGATGTCACTTAGAGGACTAAGGTGCACCTGACTCAAGCCATGATATTTTTAATTGCCTCATATGCATGCAAAAGCTGGACGGTAAATAAGGAAGACCAAAGAAGAATCGATGCCTTTGAATTACAATGTTGGCAGAGAATATTGAATATACCATGGACTGCCAGAGGAATGAATAAGTCTATCTTGGACGAAGTACAGCCAGAGTGCTCCTTGGAAGTGAGGATGGTGAGACTTCGTCTCATGTACTTCGGACATGTTATCAGGAGGGACCAATCCCTGGAGAAGAACATTGTCATGGATTGTATTGTGTCCTCCAAAAATATCTGTCAACTTGGCTAGGTCATGATTCTCTTGTATGATTGTCTACCGTTTTATCTTTCTGACATGGTTTCCCTATATGTTGTAAATCCTATCAGTACGAAGTAAAAGATGGATTAGTGGCAATTATATTGATGGGGCCTATAAGATTAGGTAGTATCTTAAGCCAGTCTCTTTTGAGATATAAACGAGAGAAGTGAGCAGAGAGACATGGGATCCTCAAAGCACCAAGAAAGCAGCACCAGGGGTAGAGCACGTCCTTTGGACCTGAGGTTCCTGTGCAGAGTTGCTCCCATACTAAGGGAAGACTGATGACAAGGACCTTTCTCCAGAGCCTAAAGGGAGAGAAAGCCTTTCTTTGCAGCTGATGCCCCGAATTTGGTCTAGTAGCTTGCTAGACAGTGAGAGAATAAATTTCTCTTTGTTAAACGCATCCACTTGTGGTATTTCTGTTATAGCAGCACTAGATGACTAAGGCAGACATCATGCTTGGTAAGGGTAGAGAGGGAGCGAAAAGGAGGAAGACCCTTGACAAGATGGATTGATACAGTGGCTGCATCAGTGGCCCCAAACATACCAAAAATTGTAGGATGGTGCAGGATTGGGCAGTGTCTCGTTATGTTGTACATGGGGTCACTATGATTCGGAACCTACTTGATAGCACCTAATGACAACAACCATCCGTAATAGTCATTTCTACATATGTTTTGTCAGATAGTCCTCAGAACAGTGGTATGATTTTGAGACTCAGTATTACTCCAATTTCTGTTTTCAAGATATGTCTTTGTTTTCTCCTACCACCTTCGCAGGAGAAAGTGTTGATAATATACTGTTTCAATAAGATTACATTTCACAATGGAAGAGATACTAAGCCTTCCCATAGTATCCCTTGTGCCACCGATGGAAAGAGAACACCTTAGTAATTTTTAAGTTCTGAATGTTCAGACATTTACCAGAGTTTACCGAGTGTACCTAAAAATGACATGTAATTTTTGCATGATAAAGGATAAAGAGCTTATGAGAAAAAGTGTGTATTTATTTCTCTTTGGTACAACTACTGATATCTCAACTTCCCAAGTCAGAGGGTGTGGCTTGGCTTTTAGGTGTCCCAATATAGCATGTTTCAGGAATTTAGTCCATGTTACAAAGACATGCCCCGCGGAGCAACGTGCCGATGAGGAGCTCACATGCTGGCACTGTTCTAAAGATAAGCCTGTCCTGACTGTGCCGAGCAGCTGATCATCTAAAGTCTCACTTAGAAATGACACCCAAAGAGCATAAAACTCAGTGAGTTAAGATGAAATGTGGCAGCCCTTAAACTTCTTCCCGTTGGATTTTAGAAAGTTACTATTTTCTTTCGTGTTCATATTACATTTAAAGTTGCTTTTCGTTATCAAAGCCCTGTTATTTTGAGCCTTAGGTTAATTGCATTTTCCTGTGGTAAGTTATGTTATCCCCTTTCTGTCATGTAAAGAGAACTGCTGAGGCTTATATAATTTGAAATTCTCAGTTGAAATTGAACTTAAAAGTGGTGAATACTGTTAAATGTCTTGTTCAAGTATAATACTTTATGTAAACATGCCAGTAATCCAAACGTTTTTCAAACTGCTAATAGTTTTTCGCTTCTATATAAAACGTGCTTCACAATATAGGACTTCTTTCCATAACATTCCTTATGACCAGCTTTAAATGGTTTTTATATAGTTACTTTTGCTAGCAATGTTTATTATTTCTTCATCCCTCCTGGCCCCTATATGAAACCTTGTGGTACTTACAAAGATATTTTCGTGCTTTGGTAGGAAGTAGTGAGTGTGTATTTAGCTGCATAGCCATATTATGACATCGGAAGTTGTTATTCTCTAAATATATTAATTTGCCAAAAGAAACTGTTAATGCCAGGCACTTTCTTAACATTACAAATGTGTTATATCACAAATTTTGACTATTGCAGTTTTTAAAAATGTAGTAGGAAAGCTATTAAAAATGAAATGTAGAATAAGTATAATGTCTGTGTCTGTTATGTCCAAGGTCCTACACAGCTGATAGGGAATTTGGCTACACTGTGAAATTTTCTCAGAATGTACAGGAGGAGGAACATCATGGTTAAAGAGTGGGGATTTTGAAGTCAGCAGACCTGGTTTTTGAACCCTATTGCTACTACTTATGTAGTGCATACTCCTGGACAAGCTATTGGAAGTCCTGAGCCCCAGCTTCCTGATCTGTAAACCAAGGATGATAATATTACTTTTAATACCTACTTCATGAGGTTGTTGGAGAGAATTTTATAATTCTTGTAAAATGTTTAACATGTGATTGGAAATTGCCAAAATGTGCTTATAAAATGTTAGCTACCACTGTTATTAACGTATGCCTACATGTTCACAAATGATTTATAATTAGAAATTAGATGCTCTCCCCTTCCCCCTGCAGTATTTAGGTGATTTCACAAATAATCTTTAAAGGTTTTTAGAACAGCATCTACTTATATTAAATATAACAGTTGAAAACTTATATGGTGGTACTTCACTAAGCTGTATTGTATTTTTAGGCCTGTAACTTAATACAAATATATGGCTAAGTGCACTGAGGACATTGGTTTTATAAGATTACCTTTTATAGATGAAAGGAGCAAGTAAATACATGTATTTTAATCTTTTACAGTTTGTCTTTCATATTGATTTGCCTATATCAGGTTTGCCTAAGACGGGGGGCTGGACTATAAGCACGCAAATTCTCATCTCCTCCTCCTGTCAAGCACACAGCTATAAATTGGCATCTTGTAGCTTCCATTAAGTTATAGGTCTCTGTGATCCTGTTTTGGAGCCGAGGATTCTCCAGTGCTGCTTTGAAATGAGATCTTAAAAATAGAATTGCCTTTGATGTATTCACGCACTATAGGAGAGCAACTAGACAAAGACAAAACAAAATAGGTTCTTGTCTTTAAGAAAAAAAAAGTCAGTTATACATTCAGCTGATACTTAAATGGCGACTTTGTGCTGGCTTCTGTGGTAGGCTCTTGTTGTTACTTGGCATTGAGTTGGCTCTGACTCATGAAGAACCTGTTTGTAACGGAAGGAAACATTGCTCGGTCCTGCACCGTCTTCCTGATTGTTGATATGTTTGAGTCCTAGTACATTGCTAGGCTCTTGGGGGATAAAAATGTAGTCCCTGTCCTACAGACGTTTACAGTAGGAACATGAGATATAAGCAGGTAGTTACAAAACAAGGTATTGCATATGATACGCTATTTGGAAAACATAGTAAGTACTATAAAAATTCAGGGGAAGGAGAGATCACTTTCAGCAGTTGTGCTTTGTCTAGTTATGACCTAGTTTGTACACCTGAGGATGTATGTATCTGTGCATGACTTGTGTTTTTTTTTTTTTTTAAGAAGTCTGTTTCAGCTGGGTGGCCACGGGGAGCCAGTTTCTTACCTCTCCCTGTTGCTAGCTGTTTCCAATCTTCATATCTCCACATTACCGCAGATGCTACTGCTGTTCAAGAGTTCTCTCCTCTTAGGCTCAGTTATCATTTTTCACTTCTGTCAAGTGCTAGTACAAAATAGCGATATCGTGGTGGGACCGACAGTAGCCAGCAGGAAGAGGAAATGGTGGAGAACCAGGAACTTCATCCCCTATTACAGGAACAGCCCTGCTGATAGCAGCAAGTGGGGAGGGGTGATAGAAACAAGACTCTTCATCTGGTCTCTATTCCTGTGAAAATCCACAAACCTCTGATCTCAGACACATTCTATATCCTCACACCCCCTCATCTCCTGGAGTTTTGATTGAGTTCACCATCCAGTCCCCACTTTTCCTGTCCCTCACCACCCCCTTTTCTCCAGAGCCCTGCTCCAGCTCTGAATGCCTTGGTTCTGAGCTTTTCTGTTACAACTTCCAGGCTTTCAGTAGGCCACAATGTGTTCTTGATGTTTCAGGTAGAACCCTGAGTCCATTAATGCAACTACCTGTGGCAGATTGCTCATATATGTTTATTTTCTGTATTACTATTAGTACTATAGGTCTGGAAGGTTTGTTTCTAAGAGAAAATATATTTCAAGTTTTAGAGTAAAACAGCTGTCTAAATCAGGAGCCACCTGTATTTGCAGTGGACTTGGAGTCAGAAGGTTAGAGTTCAAGTTCTAACTCTGTTGCAGGATGTATGTGACCATGTGTTGTGTGGAATGTAGCGATAACAGCCACTTCTCAGAGGCGATTCCAGTTGACTCCAACTCATGATGACCCCATGTGTTTCAGAGTAGAGCTACTGTCCATAGAGTTTTCATGGCTGTGACCTTTCAGAAGCAGATCGTTAGGCCTGTCTTCTGAGGGGGCCTCTGGGTGTTTTTGAACCACCAGCCTTTTGGTTAGTAGCCCAGCGCTTAACTGTTTACACCACCCAGAGGGAGGTTAAATGAGAATTATGTGAAAGGGTAAATGTAAAGCCCTATATCAAAGGAATGTGGTATTAAAACAGAAAAAGTTGCTATCGAAGTTGATTCCAACTCATGGCGACCCTACGTGTTGCAGAGCAGAACTGCACTCCATAGAGTTTCATGGCTGAGACCTTTTGGAAGTAAATCATCAAGCCTTTCTTTCTAGATGCCTCTGGGTTCAACTGCTACTCATTGTCACTTTGAAGCACTTACTGATGAAGATCAAACATCACAGCCTTCAGTATGGATTGCGCCTCAACACAAACAAAACAAAAATCATCACTTCTGGACCAATAAGCAACATCATGATAAACAGAGAAAAGATTGAAGTTGTTAAGGATTTCATTTTGCTTGGATCCACAATGAACACCATGGAAGCAGCAGTCAGGAAATCAGATGATTTATTGCATTGGGCAAATCTGCTGCAAAAAGATCTCTCTAAAGTGTTACAAAAAGCAAAGATGTCACTTTGAGGACTAAGGTGCACCTGACTCAAAGCCATGATATTTGTAATCACCTCATTTACATGCAAAAGCTGGACAGTGAATAAAGAAAACCAAAGAAGAGTTGATGCCCTTGAATTATGATGTTGGCAAAGAATATTGAATATACCATGGACTGCCAGAAGAACTAACAAATCTTTCTTGGAAGAGGTACAGCCAGAATGCTCCTTAGAACCGGGGATAGCAAGGCTACGTCTCGTGTACCTTGGACTTGTTATCAGGAGGGATCAGTCCTGGAGAAGGATATCATGCTTGCAAAGTAGGGAGTCGGTGAAAAAGAGGACAACCTTCAACAAGATGGATTGACACAGTGGCTATAACAACAGGCTGAAGCATAGCAATGATTGTGAGGGTGGCACAGGACTGGGCAGTGTTTTGTTCTGTTGTTCATAGCGTGGCTATGAGTTGGAACTGACTAAATGGCACCCAATAACAATAACAACAACTGGGTTCAAACTGCTAAGCTTTTGGTTAACTGTGCAGTGCTTAACCATTTGCGCCACCCAGGGTCTCCACGAATGTGACGTTATAGTGTTAAAAATCTATTTGCCATTTATTCATCATTTATTGCATGCTGTGTGTCGCGTGGAAATGCTGGTGGCATAGTGGTTAAGAGCAACAGCTGCTAACCAAAAGGCTGACAGTTCGAATCCACCAGGCACTCCTCGGAAACTCTATGAGGCAGTTCTACTCTATCCTGTAGCGTCGCTATTAGTCGTAATCAACTCGATGGCAATGGGTATGGGGTGTGTGTCACACAGTGTGCTTGGTAAAAGAACAAGTTCCTGCCCTGTAGGAACTCATCATCCAGAGGGCAAGACAAGCACGGACAATTACATTATAGCATGTGATAAGTCTTGTGGCAGTTATGTGAATGGGTGATCAGGAAACACAAAGAAGAACTATAATCTGTAAATATATAACTACAATAAGGAGAACTTTGTGGACAAGGGAGCTCCTGATGTAAGCTGTGAAGGCTAAGGAAGGATAAGCCTGGCAAAGAAGGAAGAAGAAGGGAGGCCTGGGAGAATATGGCACATTCAGAAAGCTGCAAATATGGCTGCAAGTATGACTGGAGCATCAACTGTCTATTTCTGGTGCCTGATCTGATTATTGGGACCTATTAGTTTACTCTAAAGAGGCAATGTGGCTGCACAGTGGTCAGTGGCTCTAGAAATAGACTTGATCTGTACCCTGACTTAGCCATTCAGTCCTTTAAATTGAATTCAGAACTTAGCCTTTGTAAGCTTCCATTTTCAATATGATGATAAATGTACTTACTTCAGAGAACTGTTGTGATGATTATTTGAAATGACATTTATAAATCTGGTGTTTAATAAACAGTAAGTTTTATCAGCAACTCTTTTCTCGAAAGGGCTTTAGAGTTAATTTTTTTTTCCTCACAGTATTCTGTCATCTACTGTTTAGGGCTAACAGTTTAGTTAGCAATGTTTTAAACACCAAGTCTGGTTTGTTATAATGGAATCTTAGGCACAGAATTTGAAGTAATTTTAAAGACCATCAGTTTCATTTTTTGTATCAAGAAACTGAGCCACAACCCTGACATTACTGGCACTGATTGAAAAAAAAACAGAAAGTAACAAATGTTGGAGAGGCTGTGGGGAGATTGGAACTCTTATGCACTGCTGGTGGGAATGCAAAATGGTACAACCATTTTGAAAAATGATATGGCGCTTCCTTAAAAAGCTTGAAATAGAAATACCATACGATCCAGTGGTCCCACTCCTAGGAATATCTCCTAGAGAAATAAGAGCTGTCACATGAATAGACATATGTACGCCCATATTCATTGCAACATTATTCATAATAGCAAAAAGATGGAAACAACCTAAGTTCCAGTAAACAGATGAATGAATAAACAAACTATGGTACATGCACACAGTGGAATACTGTGTAACGACAAAGAACAATGATGAGTCCACAAAACATCTCACAGCATGGACGAATGAGGAGGGGATTATGCTCAGTGAAATAAATCAATGACAAAAGAACAAATGCTATATAAGACCACCTTTATAAAAAGTCATGAAAAGGTTTACACACAGGAAGAAACAATCTTTGATGGTTGCAAGGGAATGGGCTGGTAGGGCAGGAAAAACACTTAGACAATAGATTAGGAAACCCAGGTGGTATAGTGGTTAAGAGTTCAGCTGCTAACCAAAAGGTGGGCAGTTTGAATCTACCAGGCCCTCCTCGGAAACCCTATGGGGCAGTTCTACTCTGTCTTATAGGGTCGGTATGAATCGGAATCAACTCGACAGAAATGGTTTTTTTGTTTGTTTGTTTGTTTAGACAATAGATTAGTGATAACTTTGGTGAAGGGTAAGACAGTACACACAATACTGGGGACGTCAGCACAACTTGACCAAGGCAACGTCATAAATTAATAGACACATCCAGACTCCCTGAGGGACTGAGTTAACTGGGCTGAAGCTGGGGACCATGGTTTCAGGGGGCATCTAGTTCAATTGGTATAACATAGTGTATAAAGAAAATGATCTACATCCTACTTTGGTGAGTAGCGTCTGGGGTTATAAAAGCTTGTGAGCTACCATCTAATATACATCAGGTGGTCCCACCCTGTCTTGAGCAGAGAGAATGCAGAAAACCATGGACACAGTGGAAAGATTAGTTGATAGGACTAATGGACTACAAGTACCACAGCCTCCACTAGATTGAGTCCAGCACAATTAAATGGTACCCAGCTACCACCACCGATTGCTCTGTCAAGGATCACAATAGAAGGTCCTGGACAGACCCGGAGAAAAATGTAAGACAAAATTCAAACTCACCAAAAAAAAAAAAAAAAAGACCAAACTTAGTGGTCTGACAGAGACAGGAGAAACCTCGAGAGCATGCCCCCTGGATACTTTTTAGCTCAGTACTGAAGTCATTCCTGAGCCTTACCCTTCAGCCAAAGATCAGACAGGCCCATAAAACAAAAAATAACACAAACATACTTCAACCATGTATATGCGACTAAATAGACACACCGGCCCGGGGCAAAGATGAGAAGGCAGGAGGGAACAGGAAAGCTGGATTCATGGAAATAGGGAACCCAAGGTCCAGAAGGGGAGAGTGTTGACACATTGTGGGGTTGGCAGCCAGTGTCACAAAACAATATGTGTATTATTTGTTTAATGAGAAACTAATTTGCTCTGTAAACTTTCACCTAAAGCACAATAAAATAAAAAAGAAAGAAACTAAGCGACAGTTAAATAACCTGGCTACAATGTCACGGTGAATCAGGGATGCAGCTGAGACTAGAGTGGGAACTCTTGCCATTCCAGAGGTCTTTTATTGGTCCCGGAATAAATTTTCAAAAATCGTTAACGCTGAGATACCAACTTATTGCGTTGGCCACAATATCAGAAACAATATAAATTAACAGTATAGAAATTGGCATTTCCATAGCTCTGTCGATTGGGAAAAGTATTTCTAAAAGCAGTACCCCTACCCACCCCCCCACCCCCAAAGAAAAGAAAACCCTTTCTGTGTCGTCGATTCCAACTCAAAGTGACCCTATAGGACAGAGTAGAACTACCCCATATGGTTTCCAAGGAGAACCTGGGGGATTTGAACTGCCAACCTTTTGGTTAGCAGCCTTAGTTCTTAACTACTACGCCCCAGGGTCAACTTGCCCTCTGATGGAAGTGCTATTTAGCAATAATACTTGTAAAAGAGTAGTGAGAGAAGTAATAAGGAACTGGGTAATTCTTAAAGGAATAGCTCCTTTACCTTCAAGAATGTCTTATACAAACAGTCCCTCTTCTGCTTATTTTCTCTCCTCACTAAAATAAAAATTTTCATAGTATTTGTCCATTGTACATGTTCGAGTCACTTATTCATTTAGTACTGTTCATTTACTCAGCAGCATCCAACAAATAATTAAAGCACCTTTTATGTACCAAATGCTAGGGATAGAGTGGTGAGCAGGAAGCTTATAGTTTAATGAAATAAACAGACATTGAAAGATCATACAAATAAATAACTGTAAGCAGTTAAATGCTACGTACAAAAAGTACAGGGTGATTTACGATCATATAACAACGTCAGGGAAATTAAATTTTTAGTTGAGAAATGAAGCGTGAATAAACAGGCAAAGCTGAGACTTACTTAATAAAGGTAAGGATGGCGAAAAGGGTCTCACACTGACGGAACAGCCTGAGGAGCAACAGAGAACTAAAGAACTAAGAACTAAAGGACTAGTGCGTCAGGAGCAGGGAAAGCAAATATAATACATAGGTCTTGGTCTCAGGAGACATGCAGGACTTTACTAGGCGTCACCAAAGGAACCAGACAGCACAAGGAGAAGTGAACTTCTCCCCAAAGTAAAGTGCATGTTCAGTGTTAAAATTTTGTTGTTTTAAAGATTCTTTGTAAAGAAAATTACTTTAGAAACACCGCAGTGTCCTGTTTACTAGGCACCATGTATATATACGAGCGTGGGGAGTCAGAGCCGACTCTGTGGCAGCTAGCAACGCTACCACCGTGTAGTACTAGGCTTTGGGCAGCTTAAATATATATATTCTTTTCACTTGATTTTTTTATGTGCTGACTGAATGCAAATTGCAGGAATATTTTGATGTGCTGGAGTGTTTACATCAAGGACTCTCGCTGTGGATCAGCTGAGCAGTCACTGAAATAACAGAATCTCATCCTGTGTTCTTGGCCGGGGTTTTGTGTGGGTGTGTGAGATGCAGCTGCGCTGCGGGTTTCTTGGCATTCACGACAGGGCAATTCTCAATGCAGTTCATCTTGAATAGGAAGAAATTTAAGCCTAAAAAGGCTACTCTGAATGTATTAAATTCAGTGGCAAGCACCCAGGGCCTGAACTGCTGGCTCATAGCCTCAGTTATCTGGCTACATGGATACAGCCTCGGGCACATGCCCAGGCTTGTAGCAGGAACACATGAAGGAGAGAACACATAAAAACAATAGTCAGAGCTTTGTCTAAATATAAAATTATAAATTACCATATGTAATTTTTAGGTGAAGTTTTGTTAGCCAGTTGTTTGCTTCTGATTTATTTAGGCTTTTTTTTTTTCTCAAGAGCACCTAATGAAAAAGGCAGATTGCCAAGAACTAGCTGTGCTTGCAAATGTGAATTTGTAATTTTATGTAGTTTATTAGAAAGATCTTTTCTTGGATTAATTTATACACGGATGGATTCCTAGATCTGTTTATATTGCTCACTTGTTTTCTTCACTCTCTTCTGACCAGTTCTGTGGTCTGGAAGCACTTGGTTTTCCCAAGCCCTCAAATTAAATGTGGACAACGTGGAACTCTTGCATTCTTACCTTTGGGTAAATTCAGCATTGTCCTCCAGACTCTTCACACAGAAACCTCTGAGTGGCTTTCAGTGTTTAACTCCTTCTTCACTGTTACTTAATATTATTGCTCTAAGGGCAGCATAGAGTCAGATCCTGTGGTCACTTTGCCTTGGTTTAAATCTACCACTGCTACTTATTCTCTTGGTCTCATTAATTTTTCGGTTTTTAATCTTAAAATGAGAATAATCATCATGTTCACACCTCATTTTTCTTAATAAGGCTTAAAGGAGAAAATACATATAAAGCACTTAATTCAGAATAAATGTCCAAGAAAGGAGATGTTAGCTATCATTTTCTTTTTGATTCAGGCCCAGTCTCTTTGTCTCTTAGATAGCTATCTATTAATAGCTATCTTCACTCTTCTGGGTGATCTCATTTGATCTAAAGACCATCTGTATCCTGATGACCCCTAAAATTGTATCTCTCACTTTGGCCTCACTGCCCTAAGTTTCAGACTCATATATTGAACTAATAATAAAATGAGGTGTAAACATGATGATTATCCACACTTTTGGATGAGAAACTGTGAGGTTAATGGGACCAAGATGGTGAGTAGCAGTGGTAGATTTGAACCAAGGGGCAATCTGCATCTCCCCTTAAATGTCTAATACCTTTCTTAAACATAACATGTCTAAAAACAGAATTTTTGATCCCATCACCCATACCTACTCCCCTCCCCAATCCCCATTCTTTCCTTTCTCAGTTAATGGCACCATTTGTCTTTTCCCAGCTACAAACCGCATCCATTTCATCAGCACATCTTATCCCCGTTATCCCCGGAATACATCCACTTGTCACCATCTTCTTTGCTACCACCAAGCCAGTAGCATCTTTTGCCTGGATGTTCTCTATAAGGAATGGCCCCCTTATTGATCTCTCTGTTTCCAGTCTTGTCCCCAAAAATCTTTTCACCGCATAGTGGTGTTGTGTGCTGTCGAGTGGATTTCGACCACTAGCGACCCCGAGTAGAATTGCCCTGTAGGGTTTTCTTCATGAAAGCAGATCACCAGATCTTTCTCCCGCAGAGCTTCTGGGTGAGTTCAAACCACCAGCCTTTTGGTTAGCTTAACTGTCGCACCACCAGGTCTCCTTATTTGTCCCATAGGAGAATGATGTTTTGAAAACAGATTATTTTACTCTGTTCTTCTCATTGAAATTAGAAAAATATCTAGCGTTCTTAAAAGCCATCCCTGACCTGGCCCCTCTCTGACTACTTTCTTCCAGTCTCTCAAACACAGCAAGCTTAATTCCTATCGTGAGGCTGTCACACTAGCTTTTCCTCTATTTGGGGTGTTTCTCTCAGATCTTCATAATATTCGCTCTTTGCATTTTTGGGTTCTCAGTTAAGGTGTTCACTCCTCAGAAAGGCCTACCCTCACATCCTCCCTTTCTTTCTTAATAGCTGATGAGTATATGAAATTTCCATCCCTTTTCTTCATTCCATAAGCTACCTTTTCCCATCCCCAGAAGAATTGAAGTTCCATAAAGGCAAGGACTTTATATATCTTGTTCACTGTGGTATTCCCTGTGCTTAGAATAGAACCTGATGCCTAACACTATTGGATGGGATGGGATGGGATGGGATGATGGGATGATGGGATGGATGGATTGGATGGATGGATTGGATGGATGGATTGGATGGATGGATTGGATGGATGGATTGGATGGATGGAAGAATATACCCAGGAAAATAATGGATTATTTCATCCTCTACAAACTTCGTATAGATGCTTCTTTTAAGATTAATCATGTTAGTATTTTGTCTTTTTTTTTTCTTTTCTCTGTCATCCCTGTCGTAGGTTGTAAGCACCTAAGGGAAAGAAGTATATCTCTTCATAGAATGCTAGATATCATTTTGGTACTTATGGTTGTCCAAATTGAAAATTTAATCTAACATCTTCGTTTCCCCTGAAGTTATAATAATTATTTATTTTTTAATTCTGTAAAGCAGGTGTGTTTGAAATTCGTCTTCCTCTTTTATCTCTTGCAGTTCATAATTGGACCCTGGAGGACACACTTCAGTGGTTGATAGAATTTGTCGAACTACCCCAATATGAGAAGAATTTTAGAGATAATAATGTGAAAGGAACAACACTTCCCAGGTGAGTCTTTAATTGATTAGCCAAATATATTTTTCCACTAATGGAGAATTATGTATTAGATGTCTCTCTTCAATGATGACTCTGGAAGTTTACTTAAATGGCTGAAGGCTCAAAGGAAATATATAAATATGTACTTTCTTTAGGTATGAATTTTTAATACCTTTTTTTTGTCTAATCAGCCCTCCCTCCCCCCCGTTTTTTATTCTTAAGGAGAGTAATTTTGAGAGTTACAAGGTAGGCTGAGTACATCTTTTTTAGATAACATCAAAGGGTCAACCTCTGACCACCTGGCAAATATAACATACCCTGTTCTTTTGATATTGATTCACCTTCATGAAGGCCTATTTGAATGGATTAATGTACAGTTCTGTCTTAATTGGTATTCTTCTAATATCAACAGTAACTACTTAAAAAGAATAGTGGCCATAAGTTATACCTCAATTAAAAAAATGAAGTCTAATAAACAAAAAATAAATAATAGCAACCGTTTTAAAGTGTATGTTACGTAGAGCTATGTTATATTATCTCGTTTAAGCCTCATGATTAAAATGAGGTATGTATTGCTATCCCCATTTCACAGATGAAAAAAAATAAGTCAGAGAGAAGTTAAATATCTTGTCAAAGGCAGCATCTGAACCCAGATAGATTTGATACCAAAGTCCGGATTGACAATTCTTTCCTTAGATGTTTGTAATCAGATTTTGCTGCTTTTGTAAATTATATTTTCTAAATAACCATTAGTTGACCTCGTAATTTTCAAGATTTAAACGTTAAAATTCACGGTGATTCCACCAGAACTTTTCCTTTACAAGATTATGTTCCATTTCTCCTTGGATGGTATCCTGAATTAAAAAAGACTCTGATCAGTTACTGTGTAATCATTATTATAATCGGTGAAATGTATGTATTATATTCCTAATCAACTTGCTTTCATACACTATTTATATAAGTGGGTTTTGTTGCTTTGAGGTTTGCATTTTGGAATAAGTTTAGAATTTCCATATTCCCTTTAAACACATTCTAAACTTCCATGTTAATATTTCTGGTTTTACTGTGTACGTATTTGAATGATGAAATTACGGGGGTAGGCATCTGTTCAACAAGTTCTTATCTTATTGAGTATATTTTGTATTCATGATGCAACTAGATGCTGGAGAAAAGACTAAAATAAGGTGAGGAGTCCCTGGTTGGGGCAAACAGTTAAGCACTGGGCTACCAACTGAAAGGTTTGTGATTCGAACCCACCCAGAGTCTCCTCAGAAGAAAGGCCTGGTGACCTCCTTCTGAAATATTATAGCCATGAAAATCCTGTGGTGCACATTTCTTTTCTAAAACACATGGGGTTGCCATGAGTCAGTAGCACTTGGTATGCACAGACACCCTAGGTACTCACGGCCAGAACAATAACAAAAGATGGGAATGAAAAGATTTAATGAACAGTAAACAAAGAATATATGTTGGAAAAATTATCTTCGGAAAAAAATAAGATACAGTTCTTGCTTTTAAATAAGACAAGTTTCTAAATTAAAACAAAACAGGTCGAAGCATTGAAATAGGATTAGTTATACTTGATAAAATACTATTTTTTTATATTACTTTTTGGGAAGTTTCTTTATATAACAACAATGTGAAATAACATAGTCTGCCCTGTCTTGGGAATAAAAAGTATAGTCACTTTTTTGATTAAGTAAAAGTTTTGATGAAGTAAAAGTCACGAGTGATGCCAAATTCTGTCAGAATTGTTTAGATAACATCATAAATTTATCGAGATGAATTTTTTAATAGTGAACACGTTTCTATAGAAAAAACGTATTATAAATGCAGAAGTGTAGTTCTCAGGTCAGCTCAGTGGAGCCTTTTTAAGTGGAGGAGAAGTGAAAACAGAAAGATAGTTATTCAAGCTTTTATAGGGTAGTGGCAAGTAGATGAGTCAACTTAAAGGGTTAGTATCAATTAACTTAAACTACTTTATAAGAGACAGAGCTTTTTGTAAGATAACTTGTAGCAGTCAGAGATGTTTACTGGAATGTGTAAGAAACTAGTACAGTTAACCTGCAGAAACCCATTATTATGTTTCCTTTCTATGATATTAAAACATTTTTTATATTTGTTATAGGTAGCCAAAATTATGTTAGTTATTGATAATGGTTATTTTATGCCTAAGGAGCTCTGGTGGTGTAGTGGCTAAGTGTTCAGTTGCTAACCGAAAGGTTGGCAGTTCGAACCCACCAGCCAGCCTGAGGGAGAAAGATATGGCAGTCTGCTTCCCTATAGATTACAGCCTTGGGAGCCCTACAGGCTAGTTCTACCTTGTCCTGTAGGATCACTATGAGTCAGAATTGACTCAACAGCAATGAGTTTATCTTAAGCCTTTTACTGTTGTCTTTAGCACTCTGTAATTCTTTGTACCAGAGCTTATACTAAGGCTGTCTTCACCTGACACATGCCTCCTTATTCCCTTCAGACCTGTGTGGCCTTCCCTGAAATCCTCACCCACTCAGGTAGAATCACTTCCACCCCTGGGCTCATAATGTATCTTGCATAAAATTCTGTTACATAGTTTCCTTTTCACTACATTTCATTATTATCTTTCTTAAATTTAGCCTGTTGATAGTGTTGCTATTAATTCATTTATGCATCTATCCCTGCATTCATTCATTCTGTTATGCAAACATTTATCAAACACCTACTTTTGCCAAGCATCATGCTGGGCTTTGGGCATACAGAGGTAAGACATAGTTTCTGCCTTCAAGCAGCTTGGCAAGTGTCATGTTAAAGCGTACGGGAAGAGTACCTGTGAAGAAGATGAAGGAAGGCATTTTGTAAAGGGAAAGTTAGAGTCCTTCTTTACTTGCTAAAGTTTTATAGAAGCCTCATAGTAGGAGTTTCTGTAATTTCTTCATGCTCAGAGGTACTGATATCGTCCCAAATAAAATGTAGTTGTTCAGAGTACAGTGTTTGGAGTCAGACATATTTGGGTTTCAATTTCTTCCTTTTCACTTACTAATAATGTATCCTTGGCCAAGTTACAGAACCTCTCAGAACCTTAGTTTTCTCATCTATAAAATGGAGGTACTATAATTAAACCCATGGCACAGGGCCTGGCACATAGTACATGCTTGTTTTTAATAGAAGTGTTACTAACAATTGTATAATTATTAGAGTTTGTGTTATATGGCATCATACTTAGTTCTTAAGAAATCTTAGTTGAGTACTGAGTGACTTGAATTTGAGTCCAAAGTGATTGAGTTTCCTTATTTCACCTGTGCCTTTTCCCTGTCCCACATACTTTCTTCATCACTAATAAAATAGGTCAGTACTTCTTATTACATAAATCCCTAAATCTACCCCATGATGATGTCTAACTTCCCACTTGGGACTTCATTGTGCTTTGTTTAATTTTTAAATAGTTTAAATATTAGAATGTAAAGGTGTAGATTTTTTAGATACTTTTAAAGAAAAGTGGCATTATCTAAATTGAGAAATATATTTTTAAAGTCTACTTATGTTGAGTAAGTTACTTATACTTTTATTGCTCGTTGTGAAAGAATAGTAAAAATGCCAGAGACAATTGATTATTATACAAGGTAATTTGAAATGGATAAATTTCTAAATCATTGTAAGTTATAACAGAAAGTAACCTTAGAAGACTAAAATCTACCAATATAGCATCTAAGCTATTAACATACAAGCATCTTTCTATAGCTGAGTTTATACTGAAAAAGTTTTTGATACATGTAATGAAGTATTAAATCATATGCTGGTGAACTCTTACAGTAATCATCACTAATATGTAAATGTGTTGATCAAATATGTAAATTTATATGCCACCAGTATTTTCATCTAATATATATGTATTTCTTAAATGAACAGGATAGCAGTGCACGAGCCATTGTTTATGATATCTCAGCTGAAAATCAGTGATCGGAGTCACAGACAAAAGCTTCAGCTCAAGGCACTGGATGTGGTTTTGTTTGGACCTCTAACACGTTAGTATTCTGTCTTACTTAGAGTATGGTGCAAAAGAATAATCAGATCATCTGTGTGTTATTTAAAGAAGGAAAAAGTAAGAAAGGTAGTAGACCACTAAGAAAAATCTCCTGTTAGCTGTGAAAGAAATGTAATACCATCTTAAAATGAAAGATTTTTAGGGTGAGATGTTCTATCGTTGCAACATGGAACGTGAGATTTTCAGAGCTGGTAACTTAAGTAAAAAACTCTTAAAATGATGATTAGTTGATAATTTAGAATTAAATTTCTCAATTTAAAGCTTGAAATTTTTATAGCAGTTTGAGTGTTAATGTTGTTTTAGTTGGATATTCACTGATGCCATCTAATCATCTTGATGACACAAAGCAATAGATCCTAACTTGATTTCATTATCACCAAGAAAAGGATTTTTTTTTAAGATATAGATGGAAAGCAAAGACCCTTTTGAAAAACTTCGGAAAGTAATAGACTTCTCTGGCAGAAGCAGAAGGTGGAGAATGTTATTTGATTGTTCTTCAGATTGTTTGGAGGAGGATCATTTAAGAAATTTTATGCCATATTTGTAAAGAAAATAAACCTTGTGTTTCTTTACTTTGACAGTAATGTTTTTTTCCCAGAAGGGAAGCTTAGTATGTTTATTTCAAATTTCAGAAATCTTTGGGGGAAAGTGTTTGAAGAATACATGTTTTAGAAAGAATTATATTTTATTTTCCAGAATCCATAAAGGAATAAAACCAATTAATATTAGAAGAGTGGCTTTCAAAAGTTATAAATTAGGAAAATAACGTTTATTTTACTGGAATTATTGGGGCTAGGAGACTTCTGGGTCTCTATCATAATGACTTAGAGGTGGCCCTGCTAAAAAAAGGTTACTGAAGTGATATGATAGGGTCCATGACTTACTGTGGCTCTTTTTTGGCTCAGACTAAAAGAGCAGCTGGTGAAATAGCTGGATCTCCCGTTTGTAAGGGTTGGTGGAAATGCACTGTTGGTGGAAATTACGCAGCCTAGGAAATAGAACACTACCGAAATGCCGACCATTCCACAGAGATGACCCCTTTTCTAACCTTTTCCTTGTCCTAAGTTTTTGACTGAATCCATTGGTGGATTGACTTTTGTGAGATTCTGATTTTTTTTTCATGTGAATGGTTGGTGAAAGTAGGAATTCAAGTATAGCATTTGTCTCTATTTACAAATTGGTCAGGACTACTTACACTTTATTAATCTTAGGGGGAAAAGCACTTTATAAGCAACAAAAACAAAACTGAAACTTGTGAGAGCCGAAAGTTGATGGGACTGCCTTGTTTTTCCAAGGCTTGCAAGTTTTCCTTCCGCCTTTGACAGGGTGCAGTCTTACCACTTACGTGTCGCTCGTTTTAGTGGAAGATATTCTGCCTACACTGGTTCCAGCTTTTGCAGGTTTTACTGTATTATCAAGTCATTTGAAGAGAAACTGGCCTCAAAGTATGTTGAAAACAATGTTTTAATAAAGAAACCAGTTAAGAGGTTAGTGAAGCATTACCTTTTAATGTGTTTGTGATAGGATTATTTGAGTGAATGAGTCCCACAGTTGGAACACCCACGTTAGTTTTAATAAAAAACTAGCATTATCAAATGAACAGAGAGATATTTTTAAGTTTTTACTTAAGTCTTTTCTAGTTGGTGGTGCTTATTGTAGAGTTTGGGACTTGCTCATCCTTTTTGGTTGTTACTTCTGATAACTTAATGTTTTAGCCAGAGACAGAGAACAGGGCTCATATTTGAACTAGAGCCTGAGCTAAACTTCTCAGCATGAGGCAGAAATAGAAATGAAACCTTTTGAAAGGCCTTAGCTTTCAGCAGTGGATCTCTCCCACTGTAGGTGAGGGCGTGCACTCTAGAAATGTGGAGCACTGAGGGTTTCCTGGTGTGGAGCATGTGATTTTTTGCACTATGCAAACGTAAAGGTGTAACCCTAGACTCATAAGTATAGGAACTTCTTGTCTCTATACAGCACTTCATCAAACGTGCAAAATGTCTTTCTTCTAGAGGCCTGGGCGTTTAGACAATTTTCCCCTCTAAAATATATAATTTTGTAGCACTAAAATAGTGTACTGTGTTGTATTGGTTAACATTGTCTCTCCCATCCAGAGAGCCCCCTGGAAGTTAGCATAGCTTGACCATCAAGCATAAATAAGAAAATTATTTAAATAGTAGATTTCTGTGTTTTGTGTCACTGGAGCCTGTAGGCCCTGGCTCCTTAGCTTAGAAACAATGCTAGGGGTTAACATCATGCCTGGGATGGTGGGAAAGGAGCCGTTGCTCTTTCCCTCTAGTAACCCAGAGATCTCTAGCAAATAGCTGCCTAAAACATAATACATGGGTTATGACCATTTAACCCAAAGTTTCTTAACCTTGGCACTATTCATGTTTTGGGTTGCATAATTCTTTGTTAGGAGGGGCAGTAGTGGTGGTAGAGTTGTCATCTGCATTGTAGGATGTTTAGCAACATCCCTAACCTGTACCCATTAGATGACAGCAACACCTCCCCTTTCCCAGTTGTGAAAACCAAAAATTGTTAAAGATCTACTGGGGGAGAAGTCGCCCCCAGCTGAGAACCACTGATTGACCTGAGCAGTTACATAGCTGCATGCTTGTGAAAAATGCGAATGATTGGGTTTTTAAAAGTATGGCAGCTGCCTAACTTGACAGAAGGAAAGGAGTTGGAATGATAATGGTGGTATACTTTTTATGACCCCTTTCACCCTACAGAGGACCACACGATTGGAGGTGCTGTTGCCTTTTTCAAGGGTTCCCGGGGCTCTGGGTGTTACTTCCTCTCCCACTAGCTGAGGCATGGTGCATACTTGTGGGTTTTTACCTCACCCCTCCTGCAGGTCTAGTATATCAAATAGTTACAATATGCACATTGATTATTTCAAGAAATAATTTTTAAAAAGCTAGAGCTTGTGTATTGGAGAAAGATTTTCACAGGTTTTGTTTTCATTTTTAAATACCTGCTACTGAAAAAAAAATGCCTCTGTGAACTGAAGTTCATTTGTTCTATTACACTCAAAGATTAATTTAACCATCTGTAATTCTCTTTGTAGGCCCACCTCATAACTGGATGAAAGATTTTATCCTCACCGTTTCTATAGTAATTGGTGTTGGAGGGTGCTGGTTTGCTTATACGCAGAATAAGACATCAAAAGAACATGTTGCAAAAATGATGAAAGACTTAGAGGGTCTGCAAACTGCAGAGCAAAGTCTAATGGACTTACAGGAGAGGTAAGTCAAAATAGCAGTAACTTGCTATTTATGTAGGAAAATACAATTCATAAAAATGTAATATGGGCATGTGCTTACACATTTATATTTAGGTTAGCACACATAGCAGGCATGTTTGCCCATTTCATTTCATATTTTTAGAAAAGTATCAATGTATTGTCGTAATTACAGATTTATGATAAATGTGTACACTTGGAAATAAATGGGTAGAAAGAAGACCAGTAGAAATAATCAGATAGAGGTGGAATTACGTGTGTAGTTAAATTTTTTTTTTTTAGCTTGATTTAAACAGTTATGAATTTCATAGAAGTTTTTTTTGCCAAGGAGTTCTTCTTTACTATCCCTGTGCTTTGAGCCAAAGATAACCAAAATAGGTGTTTAGTAGGTTGCCTTATGTTTTTATTGTCCAGACTTAAGGTTAATAAAAAACACTGTGAATTCTGATTAAAATATGTATCTAGTTGCTTGATGCATATTTATTCTTCAGTTAAAAAAATGAAATTTGGAAACCTTTGTGAGGAATGTTTATTTTTATTGTTCTGTAAGGCTTGAAAAGGCACAGGAAGAAAACAGAAATGTTGCTGTAGAAAAGCAAAATCTAGAGCGCAAAATGATGGATGAAATCAATTATGCAAAGGAGGAGGCTTGTCGGCTGAGAGAGCTGAGGGAGGGAGCGGAATGTGAATTGAGTAGACGCCAATATGCAGAGCAGGAATTGGAACAGGTATTTACACATTTTAAAAAGTACTCGTTAGGATATTTGTATTGCCACTCTGAGGAGCGAGGTCTTGTTTTTGTGCAGTCTCCTACATTGAGTTCCACTTTATACTGTTCCTTAGTTAATAAGAGAATCATTTGTTCATATCATGAACATTGAGCAAAGTCCATATGGTAAAACAACAAAATAGTAATTACGAGATAAAGTAACCACCATGTTCACTCGCTCGTGTTTTGATTCTTATCCCATGTCATGTTGATCGTCTTGAGCAAATTTAAGGTGTTTGTTTCATTTAAACTTGTAATATCTTTGCATTTCCAGCCGTAACCTAGTAAAATAAAGTATATATAATGTTGAAATTCTTTGCAAAGGTAAAGAATCTCTACTGACCATCCATTTGAATTCTGTTAAATGGTTTTATAACATAATCTGCTAAAGATTCTGAAGCTGTTTAAAAGATGCCCATCCCCACATCTGCTTCTTCCATTCAGTTAACTCAAGATTGAATGTAGGATTCAGGCATTGCATAGAGTCCTTTGGAGAACGGGAGTGTGGAAGAACTTAAATCATAGGCAGATGTTTAGTTTCCTGTTCCCATCGTGACAAACTATCACAAGCTTAATGGCTTAAAACAACATGGATTTATTATCTTACAGTTCTGGAGGTCAGAATCTAAAACGGGTGCCCAGGGCTGTGTTCCTCCTGGACACTTGAAGGGAGAATCTATTTCCTTGCCTTTTCTAGCTTATAGAGAGAGGCTGCGTGTGTTCCTTCCTCTATCTTTAAAGTGCATAACCTCTGCTTTCATCCCATCTCTTTCTTCTGACTTTGACCTTTCCTTTACAGATGAAGAAATTGGGGAACAAAATGAGGATATAGAAGACTTGCTCAAAATTAGAATGTGACTCGGGTTTAAAGCAGGGGCAGAACCATCAGTAATCAGCCTCTTATTTTGCTTTGTGCACTGCTGCCTTCTCAACCGGACATTTAATGAGAAATGTCACGTATTATGTGATGAATGAGATTTAATTTCAGTTATGGGAAAATATGCGATGTGCATTACTATTTCCTTCAAGATTGTCATTTTTTTGTAGGATTTGTCTGATTGAATGAATGCAACCATTTCTTTTGTTAACTGTTAACTACTTTTCCTTATCTCGAAATGTCTGTTATTTGGCCTTTTTCCCTGTAAGGAGTTTCTTCTTTTAAATTGACTCTTAGACATATTTTGCGGTCATGCCTCATTTACCTGACAAACTTTATCTGTACAGAATGTAGTCAGGAACCAGGGAGTTAAAAGAAAAAGGACCAGCCAAAATAAAACTGTGTCTAAGAATTAAGTCTTATGTCCTATACTCCTGGGAGAACTCCCTGCCTGTTCCCACCAAGCCTTCTAGCTTTGGGTTTGTTCTCAGTACTAAAAAGCTGCTTAGTTGTTTTTCTAAAGTTTGCAGATAAGAAAAAGCAAATCAGAAAGCAGTAGTGGAGAAATTCTTCTATGGCGATATACCCATAGCAGTATTTTACATATGACTGCCTCGCAGTGAGGGAGAGGACACAACATGAAAAGCACTCAAGAATCACATACATTCTACTCTGAGGTGTTTGGCATAGAGGCCTCACACACCTCAGTAGACCCTAAGATTACCATGATACCATGTCATAAAAAAAAAAAAAATTTTTTTTTTTTTGGTATAAACTTAATCCTAATGAGGGCCTGAGTCAGTTAGACATGGTTTAAAGGAGGGAAATGGGTAATGTATTTTAGAAAGAACTCTCTCCAACATGACTATAGTAAGAAACATGGTTTTCTGAGTGCCTACTGTGTGCCAGAAACGAATGCTATGAACCTTGCAAATGGTTTGCTCATAAATTTTTATCCTCTTGGTGTAAAAAAAAAAAAAAAAAATTTTTTTTTTTTTTGGTGTACAGAAATTATCCTCATTTACAGATGAGATGTGTAGAGAACTTAAATAACTTGTCTTAGGTCACACAGCTATTACGTGGCAAAAGTAAGATTCTGTGTGTCTTATTCCAAAGTCCATGCTTTTCCCATACTGCCATTAAAAGTTTTGTTTGTAGAAGTAAGTCTAACTGGGAGATTACCTTATATATAACATTGCAAAACCTACAATTACGTAATTCAAAGTCCTACTATTTTTTATCTGGGGGATAATCAACTTCTCAAAATTAGAAAGGAAAATCTGGTACATGTTTTGTATAAATAGTGTCATTTCCCTAAAGCATAGACTACTGGGTGAATGATGGCAGCACTTTACATTTTGTATAGTTTAAGTAGTTTTCACATAATTAATTTTGTTTTTAAAACAAAGTCTTCAGAATCCTGTAGCTAGGACAAGCAATACATGGGACATTGAGCCTCAGAATTTAAGGGACTTGCTGAAGGTCACAGAATAATAAGTAATGAAGTCGGGTTTAGAAGCCAGGTTTTCAGATATTTCTAGTGTTTCTTTCTGTGGCATCATGTTTTTATTTATTGTTGTTTTATTACAAAGACTCACAAATTAGGTCAATAATTAGCACAATCATATTTTAGACATTCAGCATTGCAAAAGCTATTAATTGCTCAAGTTTTTTCCAATGTGTCCATTCCCTTATAAATAACAATGTAATTCAAACTAAGGGTTGGAATTTAGGTCGTATAGTAAACTTGTGAATTATAGAGAAAACATTTAAAATAATTGTCATTATTGAAAGGTCAGATTTCCAAAATTTTGAGACATTATTTGACAATCAATCTAAACATTGTTATGCTTCAATTTATCTGTCTGTGAAATGTATAGATTCTATTTAAATGGATTTCTTTTGAGCTTTTTTTTAGGGGAAATAAATTTATGGTGATAACATTAAGGAAAATTTTCCTATTTAAAAGAGAAAAAATTGAGTGAAATCCATTCAGGCTTTCTGAATACTTCCTTGGAAATGAAAATTGTACAGAAATTTTAGCTTTAAAATCTTGTGCTCAAAAGGGCCTGCTCTCTTACACTTGGTGGTGGTATACAGAACTGCATGTCGCAGGACCCAAGCTCAGATTCTCTCTTCCTGAGAGATTAGCAGGGATGCCACTTAGCTTACCTGGCAGTCTTATTAGACAGTGTTGTCCTAAGCACAGTGCACAATGAATTGTGTCAGACAAATGTTACTTAGGATTCGTTTTCAGTGAGTGAGTTCTGTCTTACCCTTACTTTTAATATCTCTCTTTTGAACTGTATACATAGTGTTGTATTTTGGATGTGTTTTTTAAAATTGTGGAGTTTTAAAAATATTTTTTACATAATTCCTGTCTTAGTTATCTAGTACTGCTATAACAGAAATACCATAAGTGGATGGCTTTAACAAACAGAAATTTATTCCCTCACAGTTTAGGAGGCTAGAAGTCTAAATTCAAGGTGCCAGCTCCAGGGGTGGGCTTTCTTTCTCTGTCGGCTCTGGGGGAAGGTCCTTGTCATCAGTCTTCCTTTGGTCGAGGAGCTTCTCAGCTTAGGGACCCTGGGTTCAAAGGATGAGCAAGCTGTTGACTCTTCTTTCTTGGTGGTATGAGATCTATCTTCTCTCAGTTTGATTTTCCCTTTTATATCTCAAAAGAGATTGACTCAAGATACAGCCTAATCCTGCATCACAGAGGTTAGGATTTACCACACATAGGATAATCACATCCAATGGTGGACAACCACACAATACTGGGAATCATAGCCTAGCCAAGTTGACACACATTTTGGGGGGACACAGTTCAAACCATAACAATTCCTTTTTCACAGTATTTGACAGCTGTTCTATTTCTTTATCAGAAGATTGTGTATAGTACTCTTCTTAGTTTATTCTGGCACATAATAAGGTTTATTTAAATAAATTAAGTTTGTTCAGAGCAAGCATTCCTCTGCACTTCAGTTTAGAAATGGTACTTCAATTACCTTACTTACCTTTCAGGACAATTGATTTGAAATTATGGTCCTCTAGAAGCAAGATGCTCCCATGGGTCACTCATCCCTTTGTCTGAAATTGTTGAGTGTGTGTATACAATTCCACAAATTCCATCATGTGCCTTTACCCATCTTTAGTTTGAGCTCTTGCTAGGTTTTAGCTGAATCATTCCTAGAATGGATTGTCCCTTTCCTTCTGTGTCATTTTCTTAGCGAGGCTTTTCCTAAGATTTTTTTTTTTTCTTAGCACTTACTACTATCTAGCACACTGCCATTTTATTTTTTCAATCTTGTTTATTGTCTGGCTCCCCTAAAGGGCAGCTGGAAGAAATACTATGACATCCTTACACTGAAGGTTATGCATAGTCTGTCACAGAAAAATCAAGTAGACACCTACTCAGGATCTATTTTTTCAGAATTTATATGTGGTCTGCAAATGCTTACTCACCTAGTTTCTAGTATATTTTTGTTGCTGTTAGGTGCCATTGAGTAGGTTCCAACTCATAGTGACCCTATAGGACAAAGTAGAACTGCCCCATAGGGTTTCCAAGGAGCAGCTAGTGGATTTGAACTGCTGACCTTTTGGTTAGCAGCCCAGCTCTTAATCTCTACGCCACTGGGGCTCCTTCTGGTAAGTTGGATGTGGTGAATTAAATAGAAGTGGTAAAACAGACCATAAGAGCAAATAACCTTGTAACAGTGAAAAATAAGTGGCCACAAAGAAGATTTCATGGAAAACTACCAAAAAGGTGTAATCACTTTAAAAAATCAGTATAGTTGGGGAGTTATGGCAAGTTCTCTGGGAAACATCAGAAGAGGTAGTATTTCTGGCATTTCTTCATATCCTACTCAATAATCAAATACATTCATTATGGGAAAGTGTGATCAGTTTTAGATTGTATGTGCCCTAGATTTTAGCCTCTCAGTGAGCCTGGCTATTATAAAATACAAAAACTAAATATTTCAACTTAAAAGTATATATAAGTCCCTTTTACGCTCTTTGGCTTCACAACTTTGCTTAATGAATTTAAGAAGCACTTAAAACTTTCAGATCTGGATTTAGTATGAGAAATATATTGTATTTTAACTTTATGATTTAAAAGATATTTACAGAAAGTATAGTTAAAATTGCCCTTTCTCTTAATTTTAGTATTAAAAAATTATATCTTTTTTTTTTTTTTTTTTAACTTCTAGGTTCGCATGGCTCTGAAAAAAGCTGAGAAAGAATTTGAGCTCAGAAGTAGTTGGTCTGTCCCAGATGCACTTCAGAAGTGGCTGCAGCTAACACATGAAGTGGAAGTACAGTACTACAATATTAAAAGACAGAATGCGGAGATGCAGTTAGCTATTGCTAAGGATGAGGTACTTGGTAATCTATTATATTTCAAAAGTTACTAAACTTGTTTCCGAGCCTGCATTCTAGAGAGATGAACCAACTGGGATACAAAGATCTGTGTTAAGATTTTTATGATTGCACATTTTTTTTCTTAAATTAGTATTGTAGTCATAGGCTATAAAGTGAAATTCCTTTATTTAGAGAAATGTGTATTTTCAAAATGACATTTGTGTCATTTAACAAATCGTCACTATAATCATTATTTTAAATGTTTTATACGGAGCTTTTCTCCTCTAGGTTGCCGCTTCATATGTGATTCAGGTTAGTAGTTACTAGAAATTCATGTCTGACACTTAATTAAATTGTGTGAAATAAGAGTAAGTCTTAATCTGACTTCTAGGAAAAAAAAAAAAAAAACTCTGTTCACTAACACCTCCATTGCAGTAGGATATAGTTCATGTTATTCTGTTAGTTTTAGTAGTATTCAGGTCTTTCTCAGCCATACGACCAAAAAAAGAAAAATTCTCGAGAACAAAGTTTTGAATTACATTGATTGGGCTAGGAAAGCATGCTTCCCCTCTCCCTTACGTTTCCTTCTTTGAAAAACAGAGCTATTTCTTGGCTAATAATTCTCCACTGGTTTTCTATTCATTAATGCATTCAAAACAAAAGAAATTTTGTTAGTATGTATGTATGTGTTTTTTCCAAACCTACCCTTTGGATTTATTTTTCTCCTCTTGGGTTTCTAGGCAGAGAAAATTAAGAAGAAGAGAAGTACCGTGTTTGGGACCCTGCATGTTGCACACAGCTCCTCTCTAGATGAGGTGGACCACAAAATTCTGGAAGCAAAGTAAGAATGTTATTTTAGCTACCTCTTTATTTGTTGTTGTGTTGAAACGAGTGATTTATAGGCTATTTGTATATCAATTTTTCATTTTTAATCATGTAAAATCACATATTTTAATTCTAAGACTGGGTAGTTTCTTTTTGAAATTAGAAAATTACCATGGTGTGTTTATGTAGTTACTTTATTTCAGTGCCATGTTAAACAGCTCTTGATGCAACAAGTAACTCCTTTATTGGCTTTTCCAGGAAAGCGCTCTCTGAATTGACAACTTGTTTACGAGAACGGCTTTTTCGCTGGCAACAGATTGAGAAGATCTGTGGCTTTCAGATAGCCCATAACTCAGGGCTCCCCAGCCTGACTTCTTCCCTTTATTCTGACCACAGCTGGGTGGTGATGCCCAGAGTCTCCATTCCACCTTATCCAATAGCCGGAGGCGTTGATGACTTAGATGAAGATACACCCCCGATAGTGTCACAGTTTCCTGGTAAGTTGTGAGTTCAACAGAGAGAGTTGGTACAAGTTTTAAAGTAACTATCATGTCCTTTTGGAAACCCTGGTGGCAGAGTGGTTAAGTGCTATGGCTGCTAACCAAAGGTCAGCAGTTCGAATCCACCAGGCGCTCCTTGGAAACTCTATGGGGTAGTTCTATTCTTTCCTGTAGCATTGCTATGAGTCGGAATCTACTTGATGGCAGTGGGTTTGGGTATGTGATCATGTCCATTTATGAACCATTTACTTTGAAATCTATGATAAAAATTTTGTTCATTCTTTTTTTTTTCTTTTTGTTATTATATTTTAAGTGTTTTGTTTGAGAATATTATATGTTGTTTTATATATAGATATAGATACATGGTTAGTCTGGGCGATGCATTTGGTTAAGGGCTCAACTGGTAGCTGAAAGGTTGGCGGTTCAAACCCACCCAGAGGCACCTCGGAAGACAGCTTTGAGAACACTATGGAGCAATTCTACTCTGCACACATGGGGTCACCATGAGTAGGAATCACATCAAATGTACTATATATGTGTATATACATGCATGTATGTAACAAAAAAAAACCAAACACACTGCCGTCGAGTCGATTCCAACTCATAGCGACCCTACAGGACGGAGTAGAACTGCCCCATAGAGTTTCTAAGGAGCGCCTGGCAGATTTGAACTGCCGACCTCTTGGTTAGCAACTGTAGCACTTAACCACTACGCCACCAGCATTTCCGAATGTATGTATGTGTGTACATATAATTTGTGTGTTTGTGTATATAGTATGTGTGTCTGCGTACATATACATACGTATAGTACATTTGTTGTTAGTTGCCGTCGAGTCAGCCCCACGATGATCCCATGTGTGGTAGAATAAAATGCTGCCCTGTCCTGTGCCGTTTTCACAGTGCTCAAGTTCACTGATGAAGGATGGCATCATTTGCCTTTAAACAAATTTAAGCTGTGTTTATGTTTAGAAAAACTTTTGTTTTTTGTTGCTCCTTCCAAACATGATTTTTTAATGTACATTTGTCATTATACTGCTTTGTTGTGCTCTGTGTTTTGAAAGTTTTTGCATTGTTCAGAATAAATTTTAGTAGGAAATTCATTTTCGCTTTGATTTCTTTGCAGAGTTAAAGAGGTGTTGAATTTCAAATGGTATCTATCTTGTATAAAAATCATTGAAAAACCTCATCATCCTTACTGTCTGACTAATTTTCCCTTTCTTTGTGACCTTTTGAGATCATATAGATAGAACAAGATTCCCCAAAATGGAGATTAGTCATTAATTGTTTGAAAACTTACCTGGAAATTTTTGTTTTTGAGATAAATCAAACTCTTTCTAGTTTGATTTTTTTTCTATGCAGTCGTTACAGCTTTCATGAAATTATGTTTTAGAAAAAGTTCTAATTTTAAAAAATAATTTTATAAAGTGAAATCTTTAACTTGCAAATTAATTTCCAGTTACTGAATATATGCTTGTGTTCAGGTCTGTGGTTTAAATCTCTGGTTTAATGGCAGAAAGATAATGCAGGCAGATGGAGGAGGCAGTAAACTCTGACAGGAGAAGGGGGAGTGGACAGATTGTCAGTGCAGCAAGCACTAGACGTATGTGACCACACTTGTTTCACTTGTCCCATGCTGAAAGGCAGCGATGGTTGCAGAGTTATAGCTAGCTCATGACTTATTCTGCAGTTTGAATATTGTCAACTTGTGCTTATTTGAGAGCCCTGATGGTGCAGTGAAGAGCTACAGCTATTAACCAAAAGGTTGACAGTTCAAATCCACCAGCCACTCTTTGGAAACCCTACGGGGGAGCAGTTCTACTCTGTCCTATAGGGTCTCTATGAGTCAGAATTGACTCTACAGCAAAAGTTTTTTGTTGTTGTATTTTGGAGAGGGTGCTTATTTGAATTCTGTACCCTAAAGCTTGCCAAATGAAACACTGATTCATAAATTCACGCCTTTGTTTGAAAACTGGAAACCCTCGTGGTGTAGTGGTTAAGTGCTATGGCTGTTAACCAAAGGGTCACCAGTTCAAATCTGCCAGGCGGTCCTTGGAAACTCTATGGGGCAGTTCCACTCTGCCCTATAGGGTCGCTATAAGTTGGAATCGACTCAGTGGCACTGGGTTTGGTTTCTGGGTTTTGTTTGAAAACCATAGCTTTTTAAAAGGGCAGTTCCTTTTTAGAATCCATAATGACCCAGTATTAAAATTGTGCATAAAGATGCATTCCCTAAATTAACTAGTTTTTTTTTTTGCTCTTTTAAAAAAGCACATTTTGGGGGCAAGATGACTGTAAGTCCATTAGAAGAAAGTACCTATTTTAAGTGTGAAAAGTAATTACCTGAAGTTTTAAGTCATTGTGTTATACAGAGAAATTTGAAATATAAAAAAGTACAAGAATTTATGTGAATTTTATTTTGATGTTTTAGAAATGCTGTAATAAAATTTATTGTTTGAAAAGTAATCCATGCTAAGATTAGAATTGGAGAGCTCTGTCTCCATCCAGTGGCACCACTCTATTTTTCTCCTTAGTTAGAAAAACAAATTTCTAAACCTGGTAGGCAAGAAGCACTCAGCAGTAGGATTAAGATCTAGGGTAGGATGAAAGCTCTTCATTATTATATCCTTCTAAGGTGTTTTAAAATTGTTACCATGGATATGTGTAACTTTCATTACTTTGAAATAATGATAAGGAAATATGCCTGTGCATGTTAAGGGCAAAATAAAAGATTATAAAAGAATACACAGAATAATATTGTCTACATTTAATTATATGCTCTGTGTGAATAGGAGAACAGCTGATACATGTTTTGCTGTTACTTTTTCAGCATTTATTGAATATTTTTTAAAGGAGCCTTGGTGGTGCAGTGGTTAATCACTCAGTTTCTAACCGAAAGGTCAGCGGCTCTAACCCACCAGGTGCTCCACAGGAGAAGGATATGGCAGTCTACTCCCATAAAGATTACAGCCTAGGAAACCCTACGGGGACAGTTCTACTCTGTCATATAGGATCACTATGAGTCAAAATTAACTTGACAGCAGTGGGTACGTATTTTTTAGGGGGAATGTAGTGCCAATTTATTTAAACTTTCTTATTAGATGTACTTAAAATTACTGAAAATAAACCATTACAGATACAACTAAAGTTGCCATGTATCATTCCAAAGCATATTGTACTTTAATATATATGTATCCATAAGCAATGAATAGTATTGTGTGTTTGAAATTTTACATAAATGGTTTAGAACTGTAGGTATCCTTTTGTCACTCTTTTCATTTAAGAGTATGTTTCTAAAATTTTTCATGTTTATATATAAATTAATTTCATTCATTTTAACTGTTTAATATGAGTCAGCTACAGTTTGTCTATTTATTTGGTGCAAACTGTTAAACACTCAACTGCAAACCAAAACGTTGGCAGTTCAAACTCACCCACAGGCACCTTGGAAGACAGACCGGGTGATCTGCTTCTGAAAGGTCACAGCCTTGAAAACCCTATGAGTGTTAATGGGGAAGGAGCAATCTGGAAAAGGTGGGTGAGGATGGTTGCACAACTTGAAGAATGTAATCAATGTCACCGAGTTGTACATGCAGAAATTCATAATTGATGAATTGGTTATGTTCTGCTGTGTATATTTTCAACAACAACAAAAATGAAATTCTACACTGTACGCATGGGATTCTGTACACATGAATCAGAATTGACTTGATGGTAACTAACAGCAGTTGTATTGATTAACTACAGTTTATTTGCCGTTTCTTCTACCAAAAGTATAAAATGATCTTTATGTCTTTTTGTTCTTAGAAACAATACTATGATGAACATCCTTATCTCTATCTCCTTGTGTGTAAATTTGAGAGGTTTTCTGAGGGGACACCTAGAAATGGATTTCTGGGTCTTTGGAAAGGCACTTCTTCAGCTTTACTCTAGGCATTGCCAACTTGCTCTCCAAATGGTTGTCAGTTTACACACTTATTTTTTAAAAGAGTGTCTGTTTGCTTGCATCCTCACCAAAACTTGGAGTGAGCTGATTTATTTGGTTTGCAACTCTAATTGGGTGTGAAATAGTACCTCACTGTTGTTGGAAATTTTATTTCGTTGATTACCAATGAGGTTGAATACCATTACATCCGTTGGCATTAGGTGTTCAGATTTCTTCCCTTTGAATTGCTTGTTCCTGTCAAATCCCTCCGAGATTTTTTTTTTCTTACTGATTTTGAAGAATTCTTTATATTTTCTGGTTATTAGAGGGTTGAAAGTATCTTCTGCTGGGCTTTGGCTTGTCTTTTTTATTGTAATAAGGTAGTTTTTTTTTTTTATTCTTTTTAATGATACGAGCTTTATAAAACATTTTTAATGACAAACATCAATCTGATTTGTAATTTTTATGTCTTTTTCAGGAGGTGATAGATTGTTCTACATGCCCTTGTAAAAGATTTTAAGTTTTGCTTTAGTCGCTTAGTTCTGTAATCCACTCGGAAACTATTTTTGTACATAGGATGGAGTAGGAATCTAAATATATATCTTGATGCATGGATCAACAGTTGTCTAGCCTAATTCCTGCCCTGTCCTTGCTGATTTGCCATGTCCCTTCTGCCCATGCACACACAAGTGTTTCCAGGCTCTCTTATTTTGTTCCATTGTCATGCTCCGTTTTAGTTCTTCTAACTTTATAGTAAGTCTTGCTGTGTGATGGGCTAAACCTTCCTTTATTCAGAATTGCTACTCTTGGCCCAGTACTTTTATGAGCTTTAGGATCAGCTTATGATTTTCCATAAAAAGTTCCATCAGGATGTTTATTGGCATTTCTTTGAATTTATTAATTTATTTGGAAAGAACTGGTATTCATGAATTCCACTTACTGAGATCTTCTTTTATATCTTTAAATAAAACTGTGTAATTTTCTCAGTACAGGCTTTCCATGTCCTTTTTTTTTTTTTTTAATTAATTTTTATTAAGCTTCAAGTGAACATTTACCATTCCAATCAGTCTGTCACATGTAGGTTTACATACATCTTACTCCCTTCTCCCACTTGCTCTCCCCCTATTGAGTCAACCCTTTCAGTCTCTCGTTTTGTGCCAATTTTACCGTCTTCCCTCTCTCTCTATCTTCCCGTCCCCCCTCCAGTCAAGAGTTGCCTACACACTTTCCAGTGTCCACCTGATATAATTAGCTCACTCTTCATCAGCATCTCTCTTCCCCCCACTGACCAGTCCTTTTCATGCCTGATGAGTTGTCTTCGGGGATGGTTCCTGTCCTGTGGCATCAGAAGTTCTGGGGAGCATTGTCTCTGGGATTCCTCTAGTCTCAGTCATACCATTAGGTATGGTGTTTTTATGAGAATTTGGGCTCTGTATCCCATTGGTCTCCTGCTCCCTCAGGAGTTGTCTGTTGTGCTCCCTGACAGGGCAGACATCGATTGTGGCCGGGTACCAACTAGTTCTTCTGGTCTCAGGATAATGTAGGTCTCTGGTTCATGTGGCCCTTTCTGTCTCTTGAGTTCTTAGTTGTCGTGTGACCTTGGTGTTCTTCCTTTGCCTTTGCTCCAGGTGGGTTGAGACCAATTGATGTATCTTAGGTGGCCGCTTGTTGGCATTTAGGATCCCAGGCGCCACAATTCAAAGTGGGATGCAGAATGTTTTCATAATAGAATTATATTGCCCATTGACTTAGAAGTCCCCTCAAACCAAGTTCCCCAGACCCCAGCCCCTGCTCCGCTGACCTTTGAAGCTTTCATTTTATCCCGGAAACCTCTTTGCTTTTAGTCCAGTCCAATCAGGCTGACCTTCCTTGTATTGAGTGTTGTCTTTCCCTTCACCCAAAGCAGTTCTTATCTACTGATTGATCAGTAAAAAGCCCTCTCCTTCCCTCCCTCCCTCCCCCCTTTTGTAACCACAAAAGTATGTGTTCTTCTCCGTTTTTTCTATTTCTCAAGATCTTATAATAGTGGTCTTATACAATATTTGTCCTTTTGCCTCTGACTCATTTTGCTCAGCATAATGCCTTCCAGATTCCTCCATGTTATGAAATGTTTCAGAGATTCGTCACTGTTCTTTATTGATGCGTAGTATTCCATTGTGTGAATATACCACGATTTATTTACCCATTCATCCATTGACGGACATCTTGGTTGCTTCCAGCTTTTTGCTATTGTAAACAGAGCTGCAATAAACATGGGTGTGCATATATCTGTTTGTGTGAAGGCTCTTGTATCTCTAGGGTATATTCCGAGGAGTGGGATTTCTGGGTTGTATGGTAGTTCTGTTTCTAACTGTTTAAGATAACGCCAGATGGATTTCCAAAGTGGTTGTACCATTTTACAATCCCACCAGCAGTGTATGAGAGTTCCAATCTCTCCGCAGCCTCTCCAACATTTATTATTTTGTGTTTTTTGGATTAATGCCAGTCTAGTTGGTGTTTTTTTTTTTTTTTTTTTTAGTTGGTGTGAGATGGAATCTCATCGTAGTTTTAATTTGCATTTCTCTAATGGCTAATGATCGGGAGCATTTTCTCATGTATCTGTTGGCTGCCTGAATATCTTCTTTAGTGAAATGTGTGTTCATATCCTTTGCCCACTTCTTGATTGGGTTGTTTGTCTTTTTGTGGTTGAGTTTTGACAGAATCATGTAGATTTTAGAGACCAGGCGCTGGTCTGAGATGTCAGAGCTGAATATTCTTTCCCAGTCTGCAGGTGGTCTTTTTACTCTTTTGGTGAAGTCTTTAGATGAGCATAGGTGTTTGATTTTTAGGAGCTCCCAGTTATCTGGTTTCTCTTCATCATTTTTGGTAATGTTTTGTATTCTGTTTATGCCCTGTATTAGGGCTCCTAGGGTTGTCCCTATTTTTTCTTCCATGATCTTTATCGTTTTAGTCTTTATGTTTAGGTCTTTGATCCACTTGGAGTTAGTTTTTGTGCATGGTGTGAGGTATGGGTCCTGTTTCATTCTTTTGCAAATGGATATCCAGTTATGCAGGCACCGTTTGTTAAGAAGACTATCATTTCCCCAATTGACTGACACTGGTCCTTTGTCAAATATCAGCTGCTCATACGTGGATGGATTTATATCTGGGTTCTCAATTCTGTTCCATTGGTCTATGTGTCTGTTGTTGTACCAGTACCAGGCTGTTTTGACTACTGTGGCTGTATAATAGGTTCTGAAATCAGGAAGAGTGAGGCCTCCCACTTTCTTCTTCTTTTTCAGTAATGCTTTGCTTATCCGGGGGTTCTTTCCCTTCCATATGAAATTAGTGATTTGTTTCTCTATCCCCTTAAAATACGACATTGGTATTTGGATCGGAAGTGCGTTATATGTATAGATGGCTTTTGGTAGAATAGACATTTTTACTATGTTAAGTCTTCCTATCCATGAGCAGGGTATGTTTTTCCACTTAAGTATGTCCTTTTGAATTTCTTGTAGCAGAGTTTTATAGTTTTCTTTGTATAGGTCTTTTACATCCTTGGTAAGATTTATTCCTAAGCATTTTATCTTCTTGGGGGGTCCTGTGAATGGTATTGATTTGGTTATTTCCTCTTCGGTGTTCTTTTTGTTGATGTAGAGGAATCCAAGTGATTTTTGTATGTTTATTTTATAACCTGAGACTCTTCCAAACTCTTCTATTAGTTTCAGTAGTTTTCTGGAGGATTCCTTAGGGTTTTCCATGTATACGATCATGTCATCTGCAAATAGTGATAGCTTTACTTCCTCCTTGCCAATCTGGATACCCTTTATTTCTTTGTCTAGCCTAATTGCCCTGGCTAGGACTTCCAGCACGATGTTGAATAAGAGCGGTGATAAAGGGCATCCTTGTCTGGTTCCCGTTCTCAAGGGAAATGCTTTCAGGTTCTCTCCATTTAGAGTGATATTGGCTGTTGGCTTTGCATAGATGCCCTTTATTATGTTGAGGAATTTTCCTTCAATTCCTATTTTGGTAAGAGTAATTATCATAAATGGGTGTTGAACTTTGTCAAATGCCTTTTCTGCATCTATTGATAAGATCATGTGGTTTTTATCTTTTGTTTTATTTATGTGATGGATTACATTAATGGTTTTTCTGATATTAAACCAGCCTTGCATACCTGGTATAAATCCCACTTGATCAGGGTGAATTATTTTTTTGATGTGTTGTTGGATTCTATTGGCTAGAATTTTGTTGAGGATTTTTGCATCTATGTTCATGAGGGATATAGGTCTAAAATTTTCTTTTTTTGTAATGTCTTTACCTGGTTTTGGTATCAGGGAGGTGGTAGCTTCTATAGAATGAGTTGGGTAGTATTCCGTCTTTTTCTATGCTTTGAAATACCTTCAGTAGTAATGGTGTTAAGTCTTCTCTGAAGGTTTGGTAGAACTCTTCAGTGAAGCCGTCTGGGCCAGGACTTTTTTTTGTTGGAAGTTTTTTGATTACCGTTTCAATCTCTTTTTTTGTTATGGGTCTATTTAGTTGTTCTACTTCTGAATTTGTTAGTTTAGGTAGGTAGTATTGTTCCAAGAATTTATCCATTTCTTCTAGGTTTTCAAATTTGTTAGAGTACAATTTTACGTAGTAATCTGAAATGATTCTTTTAATTTCATTTGGTTCTGTTGTGATGTGGTCCTTCTCGTTTCTTATTCGGGTTATTTGTTTCCTTTCCTGTTTTTCTTTAGTCAGTCTAGCCAATGGTTTATCAATTTTGTTAATTTTTTCAAAGAACCAGCTTTTGGCTTTGGTAATTCTTTCCATTGTTTTTCTGTTCTCTAATTCATTTAGTTCAGCTCTAATTTTTATTATTTGTTTTCTTCTGGTGCCTGATGGATTCTTTTGTTGCTCACTTTCTATTTGTTCAAGTTGTCGGGACAGTTCTCTGCTTTTGGCTCTTTCTTCTTTTTGTATGTGTGCATTTATCGATATAAATTGGCCTCTGAGCACTGCTTTTGCTGTGTCCCAGAGGTTTTGATAGGAAGTATTTTCATTCTCGTTGCTTTCTAAGAATTTCCTTATTCCCTCCTTGATGTCTTCTCTAACCCAGTCTTTTTTCAGGAGGGTATTGTTCATTTTCCAAGTTTTTGATTTCTTTTCCCTAGTTTTTCTGTTATTGATTTCTAGCTTCATTGCCTTGTGGTCTGAGAAGATGCTTTGTAATATTTTGATGTTTTGGATTCTGCAAAGATTTGTTTTATGACCTAATATGTGGTCTATTCCAGAGAATGTTCCATGTGCACTAGAAAAAAAAGTATATTTTGCAGCAGTTGGGTGGAGAGTTCTGTATAGGTCAATGAGGTCAAGTTGGTTGATTGTTGTAAGTAGGTCTTCCGTGTCTCTATTGAGCTTCTTACTGGATGTCCTGTCCTTCTCCGAAAGTGGTGTGTTGAAGTGTCCTACTATAAATGTGGAGGTGTCTATCTCACTTTTCAATTCTGTTAAAATTTGATTTATGTATCTTGCAGCCCTGTCATTGGGTGCATAAATATTTAATATGGTTATGTCTTCCTGATCAGTTGTCCCTTTTATCATTATATAGTGTCCTTCTTTATCCTTTGTGGCGGATTTAAGTCTAAAGTCTATTTTGTCAGAAATTAATATTGCTACTCCTCTTCTTTTTTGCTTATTATTTGCTTGATATATTTTTTTCCATCCTTTGAGTTTTAGTTTGTGTCTCTAAGTCTAAGATGTGTCTCTTGTAGGCAGCATATAGATGGATCGTGTTTCTTTATCCAGTCCGTGACTCTCTGTCTCTTTATTGGTGCATTTAGTCCATTTACATTCAGCGTAATTATAGATAAATAAGTTATTAGTGCTGTCATTTTGATGCCTTTTCATGTGTGTTGTTGGCCATTTCATTTTTCCACATGCTTTTTTGTGCTGAGACGTTTTTCTTAGCAGCTTGTGAGATCCTCATTTTCATAATGGTTAACTTTATGTTTGTTGAGTTGTTACGTTTTTCTTGGCTTTTTTCTTGAGTTATGAAATTGATATTCCTTTTTGTGGTTATCTTATTATTTACCCCTATTTGTCTAAGTAAAAACCTAACTTGTATCGTTGTATATCGCCTTGTATCCCTCTCCATCTGGCAGTTCAATGCCTCCTATATTTAGTCCCTCTTTTTGATTATTGTGATCGTTTATCTATTGATTTCCATGATTTCCTGTTATGTGAATTATTTTATTTATTTATTTATTTATTTATTTATTTTTTAGAATTAATCTTAATTTGTTTGTTTTTGTGCTTTCCCTATTTGAGTTGCGTTGATATCAGGACGGTCTGTTTTGTGACCTTGTACTGTGCTGGTACCTGATATTATTGGTCATCAGGCCAAACAATCTCCTTTAGCATTTCTTGCAGTCTTGGTTTAGTTTTTGCAAATTCTCTAAACTTGTGTTTATCTGTAAATATCTTAATTTCTCCTTCATATTTCACAGAGAGTTTTGCTGGATATATGATCCTTGGTTGGCAGTTTTTCTCGTTCAGTGCTCTGTATACGTCGTCCCATTCCCTTCTTGCCTGCATGGTTTCTGCTAGTAGTCTGAACTTATTCTTATTGATCCTCCCTTGAAGGAAACCTTTCTTTTCTCCCTGGCTGCTTTTAAAATTTTCTGTTTGTCTTTGGTTTTGGCAAGTTTGATGATAATATGTCTTGGTGTTTTTCTTTTTGGATCAATCTTAAATGGGGTTCGATGAGCGTCTTGGATAGATATCCTTTCGTCTTTCATGATGTCAGGGAAGTTTTGTGTCAGGAGTTCTTCAACTATTTTCTCTGTGTTTTCTGTCCCCCCTCCCTGTTCTGGGACTCCAATCACTCGCAAGTTATCCTTTTTGATAGAGTCCCACATGATTCTTAGGGTTTCTTCATTTTTTTTAATTCTTTTATCTGATTTTTTTTCAGCTATGTTGGTGTTGATTCCCTGGTCCTCCAGATGTCCCAGTCTACATTCTAATTGCTCGAGTCTGCTCCTCTGACTTTCTATTGCGTTGTCTCATTTGGTAATTTTATTGTTAATCTTTTGGATTTCTACATGCTGTCTCTCTATGGATTCTTGCAACTTATTAATTTTTCCACTATGTTCTTGAATAATCTTTTTGAGTTCTTCAACAGTTTTATCAGTGTGTTCCTTGGCTTTTTCTGCAGTTATCCTAATTTCATTTGTGATATCTTTAAGCATTCTGTAAATTAGTTTTTTATATTCTGTATCTGATAATTCCAGGATTGTATCTTCATTTGGGAAAGATTTTGATTCTTTTGTTTGGGGGGTTGGAGAAGCTGTCATGGTCTGTTTCTTTATGTGGTTTGATATGGACTGCTATCTCCGAGCCATCACTGGGAAACTAGATTTTCCGGGTAATCAGCTAAAAAAAAAATGCAGTCAGATCCCTATCTGAATTCTTCCTCTGGCTCAGGGTATTCGGATGTTAATGGAGCCGCCTGGGGAGGGTGGGGGAGGGATCAGAGAGCTAGGAGTGTAGCACCACAGAATATAGAGCTGATCCCCGCGTTCACGCTCCGCCCCCGTCTGCCAAAATCCCGGCGGGACGGCTCCCCGGCTGGGACGCTGCTTTCCCCACTCCGAGGCCAGTCACTTCCTCCCGGGGACTTCTCCCTCAGGTGCGCCGCACCACTTGTGCGAACTGGGTGGGCGTCACCCGCACGACCAGGTGGGCCCGCTCCCTGGGTCAATTCAGGGGAATATAACTGATCCCCGCGCTCACACCCCGCCCGCTTTAGCCAAAATCCCAGTGGGACGGCTCCCCGGCTGGGACGCTGTTCTCCCCGCTCCAAGACCTGTCACTTCCTCCGGGGACTTCTCCCTCCGGTGCACCACACCGCACGCGCGAACAGGGTGGGCGTCACCCGCACAAACGTGTGGGCCCCGCCCTGGGGTCGCTTTAGGGAAATATAACTGATCCCCCTGCTCGCGCCACGCCCGCTTCCCGCCAAACTCCCGGTGGGATGGCTCCCCGGCTGGGATGCTGCTCTCCCTGCTCCAAGATCAGTCACTGCCTCCCGGGTGCTTCTCCCACCGACTGCGCCGCTACGCCACCCGCGCCAACCAGCTAGATTTCCTCCCGGGGTGGGTTTGGTGGGGTAGGGCTGGGCCCCTTGTCTGTGCCGTCTGCCCCCCTGGGCTCTGCCCCAGATCGGGCTCCGAAGGTCACCTGCCTGGTACGCTGGCTCCTATTTCTGAAAACGGTCGCTGCCTGCCCGTGTTTGTTCGTTTTCCGTCTCTAAGTCTGTGTTTGTTGTTCAGAGTTAGTAGATTGTTATGTATGTGATCGATTCACTTGTTTTTCCGAGTCTTTGTTGCCATAGGGATCCGCGGTAGCGTCCACGTAGTCTGCCATCTTGGCCCCGCCTCCTCCCATGTCCTTTTTTTTAAAAAGGTTAATTTCTCTTTTCTTTTTTGGGGGGGGGAAGGGGGAGAAGCATTTATAAATGAGACCTTTCCTTAAAAAATTTTACTTCAAATTGCTTGTTGCTGTATGTCATTGTTACGTGCCATCCAGTCAGTTCTGACTTGTAGCGACCCTTTGTCCAACAGAACAAAACACTGCTGAGTCTTGTGATACCCTTATAATCGTTGTTGTACTTGAACCCATCATTGTAGCCACTGTGTCAGTCCATCTCATTGAAGGTCTTCCTCTCTTTCGCTGACTCTCCACTTTACCAATCATGACGTTCTTCTCTAGGGACTGGCCATTCCTGGTAAAATGTCCAAAATACGTGAGACAGTCTCGACATCCTCACTTCTAAGGGACATTTTGGCTGAACTTCTTCCAAGACAGTTGTTCGTTCTTCTGGCAGACCACGGTATATTTAGTATTCTCTGCCAACGCCATAATTCAGAGTCATCAATTCCTTGATCATCTGTATTCATTATCCAACTTATGCATGCACATGAGCAATGGAAAATAATATGGTTTGGGTCAGGTACACCTTAGTCCTCAAAGTGACATCTTTGCTTTTAAACACTTTGAAGAGGTCTTCTGCAGCAGATTTGCCCAGTGCAATACGTCATCTCATTTCTTGACTGCTGTTTCCATGGGCATTGATGGGGGAATTATGCGTAATATTGTGAAGAGTGGGAATTCCAGAACATTTAATTGTGCTCATGAGGAACCTGTACAGACCAAGAGATAGTCATTCAGAGAGAACCAGGGAATACTGTGTGGTTTAAAATCAGGAAAAGTGTGCGTCAAAGTTGTATCCTTTCACCATACTTATTCAATCTGTATGCTGAGCAAATAATCTGAGAAGCTAGACTATGAAGAATAACGTGGCATCACAATTGGAGGAAGACTCGTTAACAACATCTGTTACGCAGATGACACAATCTTGCTTACTGAAAGGGAAGAGGACTTGAAGCACTTACTGATGAAGATCAAAGACTACTATTTTGTTTTCATAAAGAAAACAAAACCCCTCACAATTGGAGCGATAAGAAACATTATGATAAATGGATAAAATATTGTTGTTGATGTATAGGAGATGCTGTTGATTTTGGTATACTGATCCTGTACTCAGAAACATTCCTGAATGCTTCTAAGTAGATTTTGGATTTTTTGTGTGGACAATAATAATGAATTTTTATTTCCTTTTTTTTTTTTTCAATCCTCATGCCTTCTTTTTCTCTTAGCTAAGACCTCCGTTAAAATGTTCAATAAACGTGCAGGCAATAAAAAAAAAAAAAAAAAAACCATTACTGTTGAGTCTATTCTGACTTATAGCTACCCTATAAAACAGAGTAGAACTGCCCCGTAGGGTTTCCAAGGCTGCAATCTTTATGGAAGCAGACCGCCACATCTTTCAAGGAGTGGTTGGTGGGTTCAAACTACTAACCTTTTGGTTAGCAGCCAAGTGGTTTAACCACTGCGTTACCAGGGGACTTACTAATATTTTCATCACCATGAAGTGTGATTTTTTGTTTGTTTGTTTTTTCCTGTACTTTTGATTGTTGTTGTGTTGTTGTTGTTAGGTGCCGTCAAATCAGTTTGGACTGATAGCGACCCTATGCACAACAGAATGAAACGTTGCCCGGTCCTGCGCTGTCCTTAAAATCGTTGTTATGCATGAGCTCGTTGTTGCAGCCACTGTGCAATCCACCTTTTTGAGGGTCTTCCTCTTTTCTGCTGACCTTGTACTCTGCCAAGCATGATGTCCTTCTCCAGGGACTGATCCCTCCTGGCAACATGTCCAAAAGTATGTAAGACGCAGTCTCACCATCCTTGCCTCTAAGGAGCATTCTGGCTGCACTTCCTCCAAGACAGAATTGTTCGTTCTTTTGGCAGTCCATGGTATATTCAATATTCTTTGCCAACACCACAATTCAAAGGCATCAGCTCTTCTTCGGTCTTCCTTATTCATTGTCCAGCTTTCACATGCATATGATGAGATTGAAACTACCATGGCTTGGGTCAGGTGCACCTTAGTCTTCAGGGTGACATCTTTGCTCTTCAATGCTTTGAAGAGGTCCTTTGCTGCAGATTTGCCCAATGCAATGTGTCTTTTGATTTCTTGACTGCTGTTTCCATGGCTGTTGATTGTGGATCCAAGTAAAATGAAATCCTTGACAACTTCAGTCTTTTCTCTGTTTATCATGATGTTGCTCACTGGTCCAGTTGTGAGGATTTTTGTTTTCTTTATGTTGAGGTGCAATCCGTACTGAAGGCTGTGGTCTTTGATCTTCATTAGTAAGTACTTCAAGTCCTCTTCACTTTCAGCAAGCAAGGTTGTGTCATCTGCATAACGCAGGTTGTTAATGAGTCTTCCTCCAAACCTGATGCCCCGTTCTTCTTCATATAGTCCAGCTTCTCGGATTATTTGCTCAGCATACAGATTGAATAGGTATGGCAAAAGAATACAGCCCTGACGCACACCTTTCCTGCCTTTAAACCAATCAGTATCCCCCTTATTCTGTCTGAACAACTGCCTCTTGATCTATGTAAAGGTTCCTCATGAGCACAATTAAGTGTTCTGGAATTCCCATTCTTCGCAGTGTTATCCATAGTTTGTTATGATCCACACAGTCGAATGCCTTTGCATAGTCAATAAAACACAGGTAAACATCCTTCTGGTATTCTCTGCTTTCAGCCAGGATCCATCTGACATCAGCAGTGATATCCCTGGTTCCACGTCCTCTTCTGAAACCGGCCTCAATTTCTGGCAGTTCTCTGTCGATATACTGCTGCAGCCATTTTCGAATCATCTTCAGCAGAATTTTGCTTGCGTGTGATATTAATGATATTGTTCTATAATTTCCACATTCAGTTGGATCACCTTTCTTGGGAATAGGCATAAATATGGATCTCTTCCGGTCAGTTGGCCAGGAAGCTGTCTTCCATATTTCTTGGCATAGAAGAGTGAGCACCTCCTGCATGGCACCTGTTTGTTGAAACATCTCAAATGATATTCCATCAATTCCTGGAACCTTGTTTTTCGCCAGTGCTTTCAGAGCAGCTTGGACTTTTTCCCTACGTACCATTGGTTCCTGATCATATGCCACCTCTTGAAATGGTTGAACATTGACTAATTCTTTTTGGTATAATGACTCTGTGTATCCCTTCCATCTTCTTTTGATGCTTCTTGCATCATTTAATATTTTCCCCATGAAATCCTTCACTATTGCAACTCGAGGCTTGAATTTTTTCTTCAGTTCTTTCAGCTTGAGAAACGCCGAGCGTGTTCTTCCCTTTTGGTTTTCCCTTTCCAGCTCTTTGCACATGTCATTATAATACTTTGTCTTCTCGAGAGGCCCTTTGAAATCTTCTGTTCAGTGCTTTTACTTCGTCAATTGTTCTTTTTGCTTTAGCTGCTTGACGCTCAAGAGCAAGTTTCAGAGTCTCCTCTGACATCCACCTTGGTCTTTTCTTTCTTTCCTGTCTTTTCAGTGACCTCCTGCTTTCTTCATGGATGATGTCCTTGATGTCATTCCACAGCTCGTCTGGTCTTCAGTCACTAGTATTCAATGCATCAAATCTATTCCTGAGTTGGTCTCTAAATTCAGGTGGGATATACTCAAGGTCATATTTTGGTTCTCGTGGACTTGCTCTGATTTTCTTCAGTTTCAGCTTGAACTTGCATATGAGCAGTTGATGGTCTGTTCCACAGTCGGCTCCTGGCCTTGTTCTGACTGATGACATTGAGCTTTTCCATCGTCTCTTTCCACATATGTAGCCAGTTTTATTTCTGTGTATTCCATCTGGCGAGGTCCATGTGTATAGTCGCCGTTTATGTTGGTGAAAGAAGGTATTTGCAGTGAAGAAGTCATTGGTCTTGCAAAATTCTGTCATTCGATCTCCGACATTGTTTCTATCACCAAGGCCATATTTTCCAACTACTGATCTTTCTTCTTTTTTTCCAACTTTTGCATTCCAATCGTCAGTAATTATCAATGCATCTTGATTGCATGTTCAATCCATTTCAGACTGCAGCAGCTGATAAAAATCTTCTATTTCTTTATCTTTGGCCCTAGTGGTTGGTGCGTAAATTTGAGTAATAGTTGTATTAACTGGTGTTCCTTGTAGGCATATGGGTATTATCCTATCACTGACAGCAATTGTACTTCAGGATAGATCTTGAAACGTTCTTTTTGACGATGAATGCAACACCATTCCTCTTCGAGTTGTAATTCCTAGCATAGTAGACCATATGATTGTCTGATTCGAAATGGCCAATACCACTCCATTTCAGCCCACTAATGCCTAGGATATCTATCTTTATGTGTTCCATTTCATTTTTGACGATTTCCAATTTTCCTAGATTCATACTTCGTACATTCCAGGTTCTGATTATTAATGTATGTTTGCAGCTGTTTCTTCTCATTTTGAGTCATGCCACATCAGCAAATGAAGGTCCCGAAAGGTTTTACTCCATCCACGTCATTAAGGTCGGCTCTACTTTGAGGAGGCAGCTCTTCCCCAGTCATCTTTTGAGTGCCTTCCAACGTGGGGGCTCATCTTCCAGCAGTATATCAGACAGTGTTCTGCTGCTATTCATGAGGTTTTCACTGGCTAATGCTTTTCAGAAGTAGACTGCCGGACCCTTCTTCCTGGTCTGTCTTAGACTGGAAGCTCAGCTGAAACCTGTCCTCCATGGGTGACCCTGCTGGTATCTGAATACCGGTGGCATAGCTTCCAGCATCACAGCAACACACAAGCTCCCACAGTACGACAAACTGACAGACACGTGGGGGATACTTTTGGTAGGTACCTTTATTAAGTGAAGGGCGTTAATTTTGAGTTCCATTTTGCTAGGAATGTATTTTTTCTTTTATATCAATGAATGGGTGTTAAATTTTACTACATTCTTTTTCTGCACAATTTATTTCATTGAATTTTACACTATTTAAATAAATTCCTTTAAATTTCAGTGAAATTGTATTTCCACAATGTACTATTTATAACAAACTGGATTGGTTTGCTGTATTATTACTCTGTTTAGGGCTTTAACATCTTTAATCACATAGTAGAATAGCCAATAATTTTCCTTTCCAGTGCTGTTTTTGGTATCAGGGTTGTGTCCCAACGAAACCAAACCCTTTGCCTTCGAGTCAATTCCGACTTACAGCAACCCTAACGGACAGAGTAGAACTGCCCCATAGAGTTTCCAAGGTGCCTCTGGCGGATTTGAACTGCCAACCTTTTGTTTAGCAGCTGTACCACTTACCCACTACGCCACCAGGGTTTCATCACGGTTATATAGCATCATAAATAAGGTAGCATTCCTTTTTCTACCATTCCGTTATTATCTACTCTTAGAGAGCCAATATACTGTAGTGGTTAAGGGTTTGAAGTATAGTATTGTATATTTTTAGTTGGTGGTAGTGGTGGGGAGTTACTTTATTGGAAAGCAAATCTTATCTTCTGTCATAGGAAACATATTACAAAATATAGTTTGTTAGTATAGGCAATTCCTGGGTTAGGAATGTTGAACTTAGGGACAACTTGTACTTGCCCTTCAATGTTATGTAAATTTGCCCTCACTTGGAAAACATTGAACCAACCCTTACTTGCAGCAGATTCTTCATCGCAGTCACCTTCACTTGCTGCACGTGTAGTTTTTAAATGATTGAAAAGGCTTCAAGCCCTTTTTTGCGCTAACCAAAAAACCAAACCAAACTTGTTACGGTCAAGGCGATTCCAACTCATAGCAGCCCTATGGCGAGCCTATAGGACAAAGTAGAATTGCCCCATAGGGTGTCCAAGGAGTGCCTGGTGGATTTGAACTGCTGACCTTTTGGTTAGCAGCCTGTAGCTCCTAACCACTACGCCACCAGGGTTTCCTTCTTGCACTAAAGTAAGGCTAAATAAGAAGTATACGTACCTCTTCTGTTACCTACAGATTCAGCTTAAAGATAGGAACATATCTTGTTCATAACCGAGGGACAGCCTGTGGAGAGTCATATTAAAGTGCTACACTTCTCTAGGTAATAAGTGATATTAGAATGAAAAGCTATTTCAAAAGTAAGTTTCTATAAAGGAAACTTTAATGTCTTATTTAGCCACTTCTATAAATCAGAAAACCAAAAAAAACCCAAACCCATTGCTCTGTCATAAATCACAGGTGGCAGGGAATGTTTGCCTCCATTGGGAATTAATGTCACTAAAAATACATTCACATTATTTAAAGGAAAGCTTATTACAAGGTCAAAAGCACATTGCTTTTTAATTCTACATTAATTCCATGGTGAGTCGGAATTGACTCGATGGCACTGGGTTTGGTTTGGTTTTTTGGTATAACTGGGTAGACAGTCCTGTGTAGGCCTCTTATAAAGTAATGAGGAAGAAGTACCCTCAACACCAAGCATACTTAACTCTAGTGGATGGATTTGTATATTTTTTAGGCAAAAGAGATAGCAACATATGTAAGAAGAAAATTTTTGGAAAAGATCGTGGAATTGTAAACAGGTTTTATATGTGACACATTTACTGGTTCTTTTTTATGTTATTCTTTGTTGCATTGCTTAGAATTTGCCTAATATAAACTGCTTTCCTTTTAAAACTTCATGTGCCATTTTTCCATTTCTGTGGCCATTAATTGTTTTTCTTTTACTGTCTAAGCAAGGAATCCCTGATTCTTCTCAGACTGTCTCATCAGTCCTACAGTCATGACTGAATCTTGCTACGTTTTAGTGCATTTTCCAAATAACCAGTGACTGCTGGGAATGCCTGCAATATATGCCGAGAATTGTGGAATGTGACATTGGACACATTCTTTTAATATTCCTAGGGCGTAGTTTCTTCTCTGGTAAAGTGAGAACATCGAAGTAAAGATTTCCAGGGTCTCTAAAAGTTCTCTAATGTAGAAATCGTTATAAATAAGAGAAGATTCTGATACTTGCCTACTAAATTACAAACATTTGCATATTATAGCATTTGTATTTCAAAAACAAAAAAGCCTTCTGCGGTACTGAGGGAGTTGTTGTTGTTATGGGCGTCCAGTTGGCTCTGGCTCATAAATACAACAGAACGAAACACTTGCGCCATCCTCACAATTGTTCCCATGCCCGAGCCCATCGTTTGCAGCCAGTGTTTCAGTCCATCTCATTGAGGGTCTTCCTCTTTTTCACTGACCCTCTACTTTACCAAGCAAGATGTCCTTCTCCAGGAACTGATCCCTCCTGATAAGATGCCCAAAGTATGTGAGATGAGTCTTGCCATCTTTGTTTTTATGGAGCGTTCTGTTTGTACTTCTTCCAAGACAGATTTATTTATTCTTTTGGCAAAACCAAAACCAAACCCAGTGCCGTCGAGTCGATTCTGACTCATAGCGACCCTATAGGACAGAGTAGAACTGCCCCATAGAGTTTCCAAGGAGCACCTGGTGGATTCAAACTGCCGACCCTTTGGTTAGCAGCCGTAGCACTTAACCACTACACCACCAGGGTTTCCTTCTTTTGGCAGTCCATGGTGTATTCAGTGTTCTTTGCCAACATCACAATTCAAAGGTGTCGATACTTTTTAGTCTTTCTTACTCATTGTCCAGCTTTTGCATGCATAGGAGGCGATTGAAAGCATGGTTTGGCTTGGGTCAGGCACACCTTATCCTCAAGGTGACATCTTTGCTTTTCAACATTTTAAAGAGGTCTTTTGCAGCCAATTTGCCCAATGCAGTGCATCTTTTGATTTGTTGACTGCCACTTCCATGGGTGTTGATTGTGGATCCAAGTAAAATGATATCCTTGACAACCTCAGCCTTTTCTCCATTTATCATGATGTTGCTTATTTGTCCAGTTGTGAGGATTTTTGTTTTCTTTATGTTGAAGTGTAATCCATACTGAAGGCTGTCATCTTTGATCTTCATCAGTAATTGTTTCAAGTTCTCTTCACTTTGAGCAAGCAAAGTTGTGTCATCTGTATAACACAGTTTGTTAATGAGTCTTCCTCCAATCTTGATGCCCCATTCTTCATATAGCCCAGCTTCTCAGATTATTTGCTCAGCATACAGATTGAATAGATATGGTGAAAGGATATAACTCTGACACATACCTTTCCTGGCCTTAAACCATGTAGTATCCCTTTGTTCTATTGGAACAACTGCCTCTTGATCCATCTGCAGATTCCTCATGAACACAATTAAGTGTCCCGGAATTCCCTTTCTCTGCCGTTATCCATAATTTGTTATGGTCCACACAGTCAAATGCCTTAGCATAGTCAGTAAAACACAGGTAAACATTCTTCTGGTATTCTCTGCTTTCAGTCAGGATGCATCTGACATTAGCAGTGATATCCCTGGCTCCATGCCCCCTTCTAAATCTGCCTTGAATTTCTGGCAGTTCCCTGTAGATAATTCAAAAGCAAATGCAGCAGTTCCCTGTTGATATACTGCTACAGTCACTTTTGAATTATCTTCAGTAAAATTTTGCTTGCATGTAATATTAATGATATTGTTCAATAATTTCTACTTTTGCTTGGATCACCTTTCTTGGGAATAGGCATAAATATGGATCTCTTTCAGTCCATTGGCCAGATAGCCATCTTCCACATTTCTTGGCATAGATGAGTGAGCACTCCCAGTACTGCATTCGTTTGTTGAAACATCTCAATTGGTATTCCATCACTTCCCGGAGTCTTGTTTTTTGCCACTGCCTTCATTGCAGTTTGGACTTCTTTCTTCAGTACCATCGGTTCTTGATCATATGTTACCTCCTTAAATGGTTGAACGTCGACCATTTCTTTTTGGTGTAGTGACTGTGTTCGATGGCACTGGGTTTTTGTTTATAGTGACTCTGTGTATTCCTTCCATCTATTGACGCTTCCTGTGGCGTTTAATATTTTCCATGTAGAATCCTTCAGTATTTCAATTAGAGGCTTGAATTTTTTCCCCAGTTCTTTTAGATTGGGAAATGCTGAGCGCGTTCTTTCCTTTTGTTTCTCTATCTCCAGGCCATTGCACATGTCATCGTAAGACTTTACTTTGTCTTCTCGAGCCGCCCTTTGAAATCTTCTGTTCACCAACTTTACTTCATCGTTTTTTCCTTTTGCTTTAGCTACTTGATGTTCTAGAGCAAGTTTCAGAGTCTCTTCTGACATCCATTTAGGTATTTTCTTTCTCTCCTGTCTTTTTAGTGACCTCTTGCTTGCTTCATGGATGATGTCCTTGATGTCAGTCCACAACTCGTCTGCTCTTTGGTCAGTGTTCAACACATCAAATCTGTTCTTGAGATGGTCTCTAAATTCAGGTGGGATATACTCAAGGTCGTACTTTGGCCTTATTTTGACTGACGATACTGAGCTTTTCCATCGTCTCTTTCACAGATGTAGTCAATTTGATTCCTGTTTATTCCATCTGGCGAGGCCCATGTGTGTAGTCACCATTTATGTTGGTGAAAAAAGGTATTTGCAATGAAAAAGTCATTGGTTTTGCAAAATTCAATCATGTGATGCCCAGCGTCATTTCTGTCACCAAGACCGTGTTTTCCAACTCTCCTGCTTCTTTTTACCAACTTTCACGTTCCAGCCACAAGTAATCCTCAGTGCATCCTGATTGTATGTTCTGTCAATGTCAGACTGCAGAAGTTGGTGAAAATCTTCAGTTTCTTCATTTTTGGCCTTAGTGGTTGGTGCATAAATTTGAATAATAGTCATATATTAACTGGTCTTCCTTATAGGCGTATAGATATTATCACAGATGGCATTGTACTTTAGGATAGATCTTGAAATGTTCTTTTTGACAATGAATGCAGCGCCATTCCTCTTCAAGTTGTCATTCCCAGCATAGTAGACCACGATTGTCTGATGCAAAATGACAAATACCAGTCTATTTCAGCTCACTAATGCCTAGGATATCTATCTTTATGTGTTCCATTTCATTTTTGATGATTTCCAGTTTTCCTAGATTCGTGCTTAGTACATGCCACGTTCTGATTATTAATGGTTGTTAGCAGCTGTTTCTTCTCATTTTGAGTCATGCCACATCAGCAAATGAAGGTCCTGAAAGCTTGACTCCATCCACATCATTAAGGTTGACTCTACTTTGAGGAGGCAGCTCTTCCCCAGTCATCTTTTGAGTGCCTTCCAACCTGGGGGGCTCATCTTCCCGCGCTATATCAGACAATGTTCTGCTGCTATTCATGAGGTTTTCACTGGCTAATTCTTTTCGGAAGTAGACTGCAGGGTCCTTCTTCCTAGTGTATCTTAGTCTAGAAGCTTATCTGAAACCTGTCCGCCATGGATGACCCTGCTGGTATTTAAATAGTGGTGGCATAGCTTCCAGCATCACAGCAACATACAAGCCCCCACAGTACGACAAACTGACAGACACATGGGAGACTGAGATTTCACCTCATATTCTGTCTTTCATGAAGTTATTTCTGTTTGAATCATTCATTGATTCATTCAGTAAATACTTACTGAGCATCTACTTTTTACCTGGTGCTGTGCTAGGTTGTGCAGTGTTGAACATGATACACAATAATTGCCTCCGTGGAGCTTAGTCTAGTGTATGCAGACAAGAGCAGTGCATTGAAGTGAGTTATGTATTGGGGAAATACAGTATGTTATTGCTATGTGAGTAAAGGGAAACACTTAAACTTGGAGGGCTTAAGAATCTTCCTGGAGGAACTGCCATTTAAACAAGGATCTGAAATGATAGGTCAAAGGAGACATAGCATAAGAGGCGTGGAGGTGAGAGAGAACATTGTAACTCTGAGGAGCTGAGAGAAGTATAGTGCTGCTAATACTCCTGTACAACTAGAGCACTAGCTCCAAAATACAAGATAAATAATCAGGCTTTATTCTCAACTTTAGAGTACTAGGGAGCCATTCAAGGGTTTTAAGCAATAAATGTCAAAATCCTTTTCTATTTTAGAGTGAATGTACAGGTTGCCATGTGGAAAATAAATTAAGAAACTGGTAGAGTGATTTTGGGAAGAAAAATGTTGAGTTTAGTTTGGGGATTGGTGGTACATTTGTATACCGAGTTGGATATAAGGGTCTGAAGTTCAGGAGAAAGATTGAAGCTGGAGTTACAGATTTGGACTCCTGTAGGTTACCAGTGATAATTGAAGTCTTGGAAATGGATGAATTTACTCAGGAAGAATAAGTGGAGCAAGAATAGAACAAGGCCTTGGACAAAGCTTTGTAGAAGACCAAAAATTAAGGGATAGGTAAAGAAAGTGAGGATGTGGTCATAGAAGTCAGGGAAAGGACAGAGTAATAATAAATGTCAAGTGCTGATCAGATATCAAGGAAGGATGGACATATTCACTGGTTTTAACAATTAGATAATGACCTTGGTGAGAAGAGTTTCAGTGAAATTGTGAGTTTATAAGCACTTTACAATTTCTTTGAGGAATGAGGGAGAATGAAGCAGTGGAGGAAAGTAACATAGATAATTCTTTTTCACGTGTGCAGTAGAAAAGAGAAAAGAGATGTCAGCTGAAAGAACAGTCTGGAATAGAGGAGATTTTTTGTTGCTGTTAATGTTTGTTTTTTAGATTTGTTTTTCAGCATTTGTTTTTAAATGTTGATGGGAAGTAACACTAGGAGAAGATGAAAATAAAGGCAAGAGAAAAAATAATCAGTAGAGTAAGATCCTTGAACTTTAGGTAGAGAATGAGACAGTTAAACGGAAGAGGCAGAATTTGTGAACCAGAAAGAAAAAAAATGTAGTCAGGATCTTAGTGTCTGATGTCTGGATGTATAATTTCAAAGATGGAACAGTTCTGAGTGATGTCAAGGCAGAGTATTAGAACGTGTGTGGAGTAGAGTAGAGATGGAAGTAGAGGAGAAGGTTGTTCAAGTGTTGGGTAGATCTTATAAATGAGATTGCTCCTGTTCATTTAAGTTTGGATGGACAAGTAAGAAAGAGAATGACTGGGAAGGGACCAGTGAAGTGAGGTAAAGATACATGTAGTTTAATAGTATGACCTTCGGAAGAAAGACATTTTTATAAGAGGGTGTAGGAGTATGGGTTTATAGACACCACTGGAGAATGAGGAGGCCACCAACCTTATCTCTTGATGCTGAAGCATGTGGCATGCAAGAATGAAAAGCTTCCTCTTGAGACAGCTGTACTCAGGAGAGCTGTGTTTCTATTAAGGCAAAGAAATGGAGTGCCCATTCAATGAAAACATTAAAGATACAGGGGAAATTTGTTTACCACCTGCATAGGTCTACACTGAGACCGCTAGCAGAAGCAGTCTATATATAAGACTTCTGGTTAATTCTGCAGTGATCCATGTTCAAGAAACAGGTCCTGGTCTCAGCTCTGTCCAACTGACTAGCTGTGAAATTGTGCATACGGTATTTTTAGAATAATTTCCTTGACTGCTAACTCCTTGAAGTTTAAGTAAGTTGCCATATCTCAAGAGATACCTATATGGTAAAAATCCAGGTTACTTTCTCCTGATAGTTTTTCTCTTTTAATGTTAAAATTCATAAAAAGGTTTACAACAAAATACAAAGTCTTTGTAAGTATATTATATTCATCTTTATATTTAAGGATTGGTTGTTGGGTAAGTTTTTAAGCTTTCTGGTTAGTAATGTTAGATTTGGTATTAAAGCGTCATGTGTTTATGTCTGCTTCTGTTTATTTTTTAGAACTGTTTTCATTTCTGTTACATTTCTATTTCTTATCTCTTAACTTCCCCAAGGAGCAGTACAGGAGGTGGAGGATGATAAAAATTGTAGTTATTTACTTTAATAAAGATGGATTAAATGGTGACATATTAATGACATCCGTTCTCTTTTGTCTAATTTGTGTTGTGTCTGAAGGGAGCATTGAGTCTTACAAGGCTTTTTATTCATTTATGTTTGGTTTTCAGGGACCATGGCTAAGTCTGCTGGATCATTAGCCAGAAGCAGTAGCTTGTGTCGCTCTCGTCGCAGCATCGTGCCGTCCTCTCCACAGTCTCAGCGTGCTCAGCTTCCCCTACATGCTCCGCCACACCCCCGGCACCCTCACCATCCCCAGCACACACAGCACTCGTTGCCTTCCCCTGATCCTGATATCCTCTCAGTTTCAAGTTGCCCTGCTCTTTACCGAAATGAAGAGGAGGAGGAGGCCATTTACTTCTCTGCTGAAAAGCAATGGTATTGGCAATGAATAAACTACAATATATGTGGGGCTGGGTAGGACTGAGGTTGGATGTGGGGTGGACAGGAGTGGTACATTGTATTGGTTTTCTACTGCTGCCTAACAAGGTGCTACAATTTAGTGGCTTCAAACAACATCCATTTATTAGCTCTCAGTTCTGTAAGTCAGAAGTCCAGGCCTGATATGGCTGGGTTCTCTGTCCAGGATCTCACAAGGCTAAAATCAAGGTGTTGGCTGGGCTGCATTCTCATCTGGTGTGTGAGGTCAGCTTATAGTCTCATGTTGTTTTGTAAGAATTCAATTCCTTGCGGATATAGGACTGAGGTCCCCATTTCCTTGCTTGCTGTCAGCTGGGGGCAGCTCTGAGTTTCTAGAGGCTGCCCACATTGCTTGCCACATTACCCCCTCCATCTTCAAACCCAGCAACAGAGAATTTCCTTCCTGTCAAATTTTTTCCTTGCTTTGAATCTCTGACTTCCTCTCTCTCTGACCTCTAGACCTAAGTTTAAAGGGCTTGTGAATTCAGGCACACCCAGGTAATCTTTCTATATTTTTGTCACCTGGTTTGGGACCATAATTACATCTTCAGAACCCCTTCACCAAACCAAAAAAACCAAACCCAGTGCCGTCGAGTTGATTCCAACTCATAGTGACCCTATAGGACAGAGTAGAACTGCCCATAGAGTTTCCAAGGAGCGCCTGGTGGATTTGAACTGCTGACCTTTTGGTTAGCAGCCATAGCACTTAACCACTACACCATCAGGGTTTCTGAACCCCTTCACAGCACCACCTATATCGTGTTTGATTGAATAATAGGAAGATGTGTGTACACCAGGGGCTGGAAATTTGGGGCCATCTTAGAATTCTGCTTACCACAGACATGTAGGTAGATATTTTGAGTTATAACTGCTTAAGTATGACACAATAGGCTCAGGTCTGAGAACATAAACTTGTCATATGAACAGTTATGTATATAAGATATAAAGGAACAGGCTTACATATACTTGGGCTCAAAGAAACATCGGTATGACTTCGTTTTTTAAAATATTTGTTGCTACTTATTAATTTATTCTGTTACGTGCTAGTATTGACTAACAAACAAGGAGTATCAGATGTCAGAGGTTAAAGAAAATGTCAAGGACTTAAAGGATGAAATAATATTCATCACTTATTTTTTCCACAAAATGAATATAACAGTAGTGTATTCCATCCAGTCCAGCTGAGTGACACCAGTGCTGTCTGGGGTATCATTTGATACCTGTTGCTGTTGTGGCAGTCTCTTTCAAAGCCACAGTATTCCTTTTGAAGCAGCATGGGTTAAGTGCCAGAAGAACTGGTGTTCCTGATTTTGCCACTTCCTAGCTATGTGACCCCGGAATGTTACTGTCTTTATAGGGGAAACAAGGGGAAGGGGCTAAACATTCTCACTTGTTCCTTGTAGCTCTGTACCATGTGATTCTTTAGTTGACATCACAATCAAAGAATCATCTTTCATACCCAGTTGTTTTATCTACTAGTGAAAGTAAATTGCTTTGCAATTGATCGTTAAAGCATATTCCTGAAAAAATAACCCAAGTTTTGTATCCTCATGGCCGTTGGAGAATGTGGTGCAGCTTCCCTTAGTTTGAAGGTTTGATTAGCTTTTTGTATACCTTTACAATATAACTAGTCACCAGCAAGATGGTTTTATAGTAAAATTGTTTTTGGTGATTTTTGGAAATTCGTAGGAAAATGCTAGAGCTGTGCTTTCCAATACAATTTTCTGCATTGATGGAAATATTCAGTCCTCATTTCAAATAGCAATGGCAGAACTTCACAGCTAGCTCATCAGTGTGAGAATGTTAATTCAGAAAACTTTCCTTCTTCTCCTCTTCAGTCTCTCAAATACTTAAAATACTTAATAATAGCAGTTAATAACTTAGTGATCTTTTATGTTCTATTCATTATGCACATATGCACTCATTTAAACCTCACCTTGAGGTAAAGCCTTGCTATACATGCATTTAACTTACATAATTTCAACTCCACGTCACTGCGGGGAAAAAAGAAAATAATATAAATGGTATGGATGATTAAGTTCAACATTCCAGGCAACATATGCTCTAGAAACAAAGGGAAATTTTAAATGTACTGTATCTGTACTCCAAACCTGATCAGTTATGAGAAAGAAGCGGTACTTCAGATTGTTTTGAAATTAGAATGTTAGAACTGTAAGCAACTTTAAAGATTAATCAAAGTCTCTTATTTTTTAACAGAGGAAAATTAAAGCCTAGAAAATTAAGTTGAGATTTGCCCTAGTTTGTACAGCTGATTAGTGGCAGGACCAGGGTGGTAATCCAAGCCCTCTGACTTATATCAATGTGTTTTCTCACGTTATTTACATTTTAGAGATTAGTTTTTGAAATATTTTTGACCTAGCTTAGAATTTCACACACATTGCAGTCAAGCCACACAGAACCGAAAGTAAATTCATAAAACTGTAATTAAATCAGCTTCTGACTGGAAGCTGGCCACCTTCAGGTAACAGTGATATATGCTGTTCAGCTTATGTCCATCCAGTTCACAAAGAAGCCTAGCAGAAAAGTCCTACCAGTGATTGATTTCTGAGTCTGATCATTTCTTCTTGTCTGCACTGCTTCTTGCTCTCTGTTAGCATTACCCATTATCAGATTGTAAAAGCACCTGAAAATTATGCAGCAAATGTAACTGTACAATATAAAGCCATCATTTAAATCTTACTTGCCCAGGGGATTTTGTACCTTTTAGTAGCTTGTAGTATAGTAAAGACAATCTTCCCATACGTGTGTGAGTAAAGTGCACAGAAACGACTAAATTCAACAGTCCAATTCATATCTAAAATGTGGTATTAACGTAAAATACATGTCAAAGGTAGGTGCTATACCTCTAATTAACCTTCATGCCAATATCATAAATAACGATAGTAGTTATAGGCCATCCAGTGTAAGAGATCTTCAGTTTGTTCGTTCAGGAGATATTAATTCAGCCCTTGCTTTGTGCTGTGTGTTTGCTGATAGCTGGAGCTGCGAAGACAAGTGAGACAAGGCCCTTGGCCTAGCTCTGGCCAGTAGATTATAATCATATGTGGTCTTGCCTTTTTACTGTTTTCAGTTCTGCTCCTTCACCCATTTTATTTCTTTTGCCAGTTACTTTTTGCCTTTACTCCACCTTTCATTTCTTAATCATACCCTTCATAAAGTGAACAATATTCATGTCAGGTACTGTGCACGTAAAAGTGAATAAGACGTGCCCCCGATCTTCATGATTCTATTCTTTCATTCATTCAACACATATTTACTAAGTACCTACTGCGAGCTTGCCACTGTTGTAGTGCAGAGAATACAGAAGTTAGTAGGAGTGCTATCCTCATTAGGTTTCGCTTCTTCTGGGGAAACTGACAATAAACAAATGAATGTAAAATGTCATTTTACGTATTGGCAAGTTCTAGAATGGTAAACAAAGCCAGGTAAAAGGAAAGAGAATGCTGTTTTAGATAGAGTGATCAGTGGAGGCATCTCTGGAGAGAGTATCTTGGAGCAGTGACTTGAATGACATGGAGAAGTAAGCCCTGTAGAGATGGAGGTACTAAGCAGAGGGCACAGCAAGTGCAAATGGCCTGAGGGAGTCACAAGATTGGCACAATGGAGGAACAAGAAGGCGGCCATGGTGGAGCTAGGCAGAGAATGGGAGGGCATGCAGTTGGAGAGGTAGCCAGGGGCCAGATTGTATGACACTCGTAGATTTTGACAAGGAATTTGGATTTTACTGTGAGTATGCAAGGAAACATTGAAGGGTTCTGAGCAAGAGAATGATGTACTCTGATCGAATTTTTAAAAATCACTTGAAGGACTGTATAGAAAAGTGAATGAGAGGGAAGAATAAGGACGGAAGCAGGAAGGCCAACTAGGAAGCTATTGCAGTCAGTCAGGTGAGTTCATGGGGCTCAGGAAGAGGAGTGGTAGTAGAGAGGGTAATAAGAAGAGGTCTTGGGTGATATTTTGAAGGAACAGCTGACCGCATTTGCTGTATATTGGCAGGGGTTGTCAACTTAATTTTTCTATCCTTGTTTGATTCTGTTCTCTTTCTACTGTGGAAAATGGAAGGGGGTAAATTCACAAAGGAATAAACCTATAAGAATTTGCTGAATGCCTTCTTTTTAAAAAGTAGCACCTCCCATCCATCCCTTCTACCTGCCCCAGCTTCTCCCTGATGAAGATAAAAATCAATAAAAACCCAAATCCTCACCGTTTCATTTCTCTGACACCCGCGGAAACACGCAGCATTTCTTTCTCTGACCATAGCCGCCCAGAGCTAGGTCAGATCTCACAGGTTAAAAGGACACTGTCCTTCAGACCAGCTACCCTGCAGCACTGTGTTCTCTGGCTCCAGCCACTGGAGCTAGGCCAGAGTTCACAAGTTAAAAGGACATCGTTTTCTAGACTCCCAAAAAGACATATGCCAGCTACAAGCTTGAGAGTCTCCTCTGGGCTCCCTAACTTCTGACCTCCTGGCTCCCACACTCTTTGGGTTTGATAAAACACTGGACAACTCACAGAGCTCACAGACAGTGCCATATTAACAATCATAACTTTATTGTAGGAAAAAAGGATACAAATGAAGAGACACATAGAGCGAGGTCTGGGAGGGTTCCCAGTGTGGAACTTGCACGTTCTAAAAGGGATGAGCCACCCTCTCACATGAATGGATGTCTTTCATCAGCCAGGAAGCCCATGGAGCTTCTGTATCCAGAGCTTTACTGGGGGACTCTTCAGATAATGCCAACTGCAGCATCTGTCCCCTAAGGTCAGATGATATGAGGTGATCAGGAGGTATTACCTGGTGGGTCTTTCTGGCCTGGCCAGCCTCTACCCAGTCACCTCACCTAACCTGTTAGGTTAGATGCCCTTATTGAAGACACTTAAATTCCAAGTTTGCAAGGGCTGCTTCTCAGGAACCAAGGACAAAGGCCAAATCAATTTAGGTAAAGCTAAATTCTTTATCAGATACCCCTCTTTAAAAAAAAAAAAAAAAACTTGAAGGAACTTACATTTTAGCTTAGTATGGTCTTTCCTTTAGTAAGCTATATTTCATCAAATTAATAGCTAAAAAATTGAAGGGACAGGAAGGTGACTAAAGCTCCTCTTTTTGAATATATAGTGTCAACTCTGATTTAAAAAGAATAATACTGAAATGAAAACACAGCAGTAACTGAAATAAAAAGAATCTATAAAATTTAAATGTTTTCATTTCTCTGATAATTGAAGAAGACGTAAACTATAGTGTTTCTTAGATTGTTAGATTTCATTATTGCAGTTTATGTTAAAATTAAACACTGAGTTTTGATTATCTTAAAGTAATAATTTTTTAGTTTTGTTGAAATATTTGGGATTTTAGTGTTTTCCCCTTATAAATTCCCATAGATTAAACAATGAACATTGTTTTAGTTAGAATTAGTTAGGATGGCTGATGAACATAATGACTTAAAATGTTTACCTTTCCGTCTCTGTCTCATTCAGGGAAGTGCCAGATACAGCTTCAGAATGTGACTCCTTAAACTCTTCCATTGGAAGGAAACAGTCTCCTTCAAGCCTGGAGATATACCAAACATTGTCTCCTCGAAAGACATCAAGAGATGAGCTCTCCCTGGAGGGTTCATCCCGAGGAGATTCGCCCATAACTGCAGAGCTCTCTCGGGGTTCTCCTGATTGTGTGGGCCTGACTGAAACTAAGAGTATGATTTTCAGTCCTGCAAGCAAAGTGTACAATGGCATCTTGGAGAAATCCTGTAGCATGAACCAGCTTTCTAGTGGCATCCCGATGCCAAAACCTCGCCACACGTCGTGTTCCTCAGCTGGCAGCGACAGCAAACCAGTTCAGGAAGCTCCAAGTGTTGCCAGGATCAGCAGCATCCCACATGACCTTTGTCATAATGGAGAGAAAAGCAAAAAGCCATCCAAAATTAGAAGTCTTTTTAAGAAGAAATCTAAGTGAACTGGCTGACTTGGTGGAATTCCATTCAAGTAGCATCTTTAAACTTTTATCTACCACCCTCCACTCCCCTTTTTTTGTTTTAATTTTAGGAATGTAACTCCATTGGGGCTTTCCAGACTGGATGCCATAGTGGAATATCCTTAGGGGCAACTGTCTACTGTCTGCTTATTTAAACGACTAGATAATCAATTTGTCAAAGCAGTTATTACTGAAAAATCAGAGATGAGACAGTTTACAGTCATTTCTGCCTATTTATTTCTGCTTTGTTACTGGTGATGTATATACATTTTGTTGAAAGCAACTGTGGACTTACAAGCTTTAATGGACTAGTAAGCCAGCATGGGCTTGCAAAAATTTCTTGTTTACCAGAGCATCTTCTTATCTTTCCACAGAGCTATTTACATCCTGGACTAAATAACTTAAAAGAAGTAAAACCAATTGCACTACTGTTTTCCAGACTGGAAAAAAAAAATCTCTGCAAGTGAAACTGTATAGAGTTTGTATTAAAACGACTATGGGTAGGGAACTGTATTCACTTTTAGATCAAATGGGTTTTTAAGTAGAACCTAGGGTTTCTAATTGACTTGATTTCTGGAAATGAAAACCCATGCTTTTATTATGGGAAGCTTCTTTCAATGCATTTAATATTATAAAGTTTCAAGTCCTGCTGTAAAGACCATGTCGTTTTGTTTTTCCCAGGGCTTTCACTGTGATTTACTGCATTGCAGGCTGTATGATAAAATATAAATAATTTAAAGAGAGAAGGCTCTTGATTCCTTATGCAAGCGGAAGAGTTGAAACTTGATTGAAGGACTTAAAACATTCACAAGCTTAAACAGAAGTAGGGGGGAGGTGGGGATCCAGGCACTTGTTTACAGACTTTGAATAAATGCAAAGGAGTTACGGTTTGTGAGAACTTTGTACTGTGGAAAAGATAATAAATTGGACACGTTATTTTGTGGGATTGTGCTGATTTTTGTTGATAACACTCCACTAAAAACACTATATGTTTTCTGGAGAGCCATGTAAACTGTCTTGTTGCTTAACTGCAATATAAGAAATAATGTTTTGGAAGTAAGTTGTCAAATTTCTTTCTATTTTATATTGTTTGTCATATTTTTATGTAGTTTGAAATGTTTATTCTAACATCAAGATTAACAAATACAAATTTATGGTGCATTTAGATTGTGTCGTATTAATTTGTAAAGTTTGGGGCTCATAAAACTGGTAGATTATAAGAGTAGCTTTTGCTGTGAGGGTTAAGTCACAGAGCAACAACATATATTAACATTTGGGGAATTTCTGCTTAAACCACTTCTTTTAAAAATTCAGTCATAAATGATCTGGTTAATGCAATGTGGGTGGATGTTTGGGTAAACAACTGATATATATTAGCTAGAATGGTTTTTTGAGCATTATAACTGAAATATATACTGTCTAAAACTAGTTGCCATCAAGTTGATTTTGACTCATGTCTGCCCCGTGGGTGTCAGAGTAAAATTGTGCTCCATAGGGTTTTCAGGGGTTGGTTTTTCAGACAGATCGCCAGGCCGTTCTTCTGAGCCACCTTTGGGTGGACTCAAACCTCCAACCTTTTGGACAGCAGCTGAGCTCATTAACTGTTTTTACTACCCAGGGACTCCATATACTGTCTAACTGAGTGTTATTTAGGTGAAAATGCTGACCGATAAACACGAAGTTTCTTTGAGATTTACTCCAATGAAATGCTCTGTTAAGAATATGAACAGTTCCCTGAAGTCACCTGTAAATTGTTGTTAATTATCTGTCGTAGAGTCATTAAAAACTCTCAAGGTCTTCCATGATATTTATTGAAGAACAGACTGAGTGCTGTAAGGGTGAATATTAACTGATTGAAATGAACGTAGTGTTTTGGACTAATAATAAGGTAAGATAACCAAAAAGGCAAAGAGTTGAGGACATAGGGTCTGAAACTATTTAGGAAGGGAAAAATACGGATGAAGAACTGAAAAGCGTTCTAGAAAGCCCATTCGGAGTGAAGGGACAACCTTATGTGCTTTCTCCTTAAAAACGGAGAGTTGGAGTTCTTCCCTTTGAAAATTGCAAAAGGGATGGAAACTGTAGTTTGGTGGATAGAAGAGGTAAAAGCTGCTGGAGTGTGGAGTGAAGCTAGGAGCAGGAATGGCCCTAGGAGCTGCCAGCAGGCCCACTCACTGTCTAGAGTTAGAAGGGAATTCTGGATCAGAACCACCTGGATGTTGGAAGTCCTGGTTGGGGCTGGGGGGAGGCTGGCCTAAGTAGAGTTAGGGAATGCATTGTTTGTGCTAAATTTCACACTCCTTTATAAATGAATTCGATCAAGGAATGTTTATCATTTTATGTTGCTTTTAGTATTTATTTTGCATTTATTTGAAAATTCAACAGAAAATAACGGAGTTTTGGAAAGCCATGCTAATTTCTGTATTGCATCGTTTACATATGAAGAGTTGGACATTTCTATAATTTTTTTAAATTACTCATTTGGTACCTTATTTTAACCTTTTTAAAGCACAGTGTCTTCCTGATTTAAAAAGTAATGCTTTATTGTAGAAAAAGATTAACAGCAGAAAAGTATAAAGAAAGAAAATAACAGCAAGCAGTTCAAATGCTACTACCCCAAATAACTGCTTTTAATATTTTGGTTTGTTTTCTGCTAGATCTTTTTTCTGTGTACTGATGTGTAACAACAACAACAAAAAAACCAAACCCAGTGCAGTCAAGTCGATTCCGACTCATAGCGACCCTATAGGACAGAGTAGAACTGCCCCGTAGATACTGATGTATATTTTACATAATTTTAATTTCACGACATTTAACACTTACTGAAGACTCTATACTCCAAGCTCTGTTGTAAAGTCTAATATATATATTCTTACTTAATCTTTATCACCTGTAAGCTAGATACTGGTTTTTTTTTTTTTTTTAATTTTTAGATTACCATTTTACTGATGAGGAAACTGAACCCAGAAAATTAATCTGTTGAAGGTCACATGGCTAGTAAGCTGTAGAGCCATGTTCTTGAGTCATATTGGATAAAATTCTTATCCACATTTTGATTTCTTAGAATGCATTTTTAGAAGAGTGTAGAAAAGTAGTTGTCAGGTACTGTCAAGTTGGTTCTGACTCATGGTGACCCTATGTAGAACAGAAAGAAACATTGCCCAGAGGTGTTTGCAGCTTTTTTTTCTCATTTTGGGTAGTGCCACATCAGCAAATGAAACTCCGGAAAGCTTCACTCCATCCACGTCATTAGGGTCGACCCTACTTTGAGGAGGCAGTTCTTCCACAGTCGTATTTTGAGTGCCTTCCAACTTGAGGGGTTCATCTTCCAGCACTGTATGAGATGGTGTTCTGCTGCTGTTCATGTTTTCACTGGCCAGTTTGTTTAGAAGTAGATTGCCAGGTCCTTCCTAGTCTGTCTTAGCATAAAGTTCTGTTGAAATCTGTCCACCGTGGGTGACCCTGCTGGCATTTGGAATACTGGTGGCACATAGCTTCCAGCATCACAGTAACACACAAGCCCCCACAGTAAGACAAACCAACAGATGTGTGGTAGATAGAAAAATATAGGGATATTTTTAATTTACATTGTTCTCTCATGTACATACCTTGGATATAACTATTTTTAAGGTTCTTTACCCATATAACCTGGACTAAAATTTACCAACCATCATAGGTGGCACAGTACCAGGCAAAATTTCTCTCTGTTAGATGTAAGGCCTATGATTTGGAGCTGACTTGACAGCAACTAACAGGGTCCACATAGCCCCATTGATATTCCCCCCAAATACTTGAGTGTATGAGATTGCAGAATGTCCGTATAGTTCACACCATTGTTCTTGAATTACCATTTGGTTAAAACTTCACTAATTTAATAGGCAAACAATGATAGTTGCATGTATAGTAAGGTTGGAGGTTCTTTCCCATGTTTTATTAGTCTTGGGTATTTTTCCTCTTGGTTCATGGGATCATAGAGTTTTTCTAAATGTTTTCAAATGTTGCTATTTTGTATTTTTCATCTTATCAACTAAATATGATTTTTAAAAAGTTGTATGGACTTTTTCATGCTTATTTAAAAAGTAAGTGAAAGAAGATCTTAGATTAAGTTTTGGTTTTCTTGATCTCTTGTTTTTAGATCTTGAATGGGAGTTTTACCTTGTTTACATGGTTGATTTTTCCCAAAATTTTACAGGTAAGAGAATCTAGAATCTGCTTAATTCATTCAACAATGTTTAATAGCCTACCATGTACCAAGTATAATGATAGACTAATATCACTAATATCACATTTATAGACTAATGTGACAGGTTCAACACTAAAGAAGCGGAGATAGGTCAGACAAAAAATCCTTGTAACGAGTGCAGTGATGGAAATGTAAACCAAATGTTGGAGAGGTGGGACTTAATGGGGAGAGATTATATAGCTCAAAAGTACTTATTAAAGCAAGGATAATTTAACAGTACTCTCTTGCTGACTGTATGCTGAGCAAATAATCTGAGTAACTGCCCTGTATGAAGAAGACTGTGGCATCAGGATTGGAGGAAGACTCATTAACAACCTGCGTTATGCAGATGACACAACCTTGCTGAAAGTGAAGAGAATTTGAAGTGCACTTACTGATGAAGATCAAAGACCACACCTTTCAGCATAGATCACACCTCAACATAAAGAAAACAAAAATCCTCACAACTGGACCAATAAGCAACATCATGATAAACGGAGAAAATATTGAAGTTGTTAAGGATTTCATTTTACTTGGATCCATAATCAACACCCATGGAAGCAGCAGGCAAGGCATCAAAAGGTGTGTTGCATTGGGCAAATCTGCTGCCAAAGGACTCTTTAAAGTTTTAAAAAGCAAAGATGTCCCTTGAAGACTAAGATGTGCCTGACCAAGCCATGTTGTTTTCAATCACCTCATGTGCATGTGAAAGCTGGGCAATGAATAAGAAATACCAAAGAGGAGTTGATGACTTTGAATTATGGTGTTGGTAAAGAATATTGAATATACTATGGATTTCCAGAAGGATGAACAAATGTGTATTGGAAGAAGTAAGTACATCCAGAATGCTCCTTAGAAGCGAGGATGGTGAGACTTTATCTCACATATTTGGGACATGTTTTCAAGAGGGACCAGTCCCTAGAGAAGGACATCATGCTTGGTAAAGTAGAGGGTCAGCGAAAAAGAGGAAACCCTCAATGAGATGGATTGACATAGTGGCTGCAACAGTGGGCTCAAACATAGCAACAATTGTGAGGATGGCACAGGACAGGACAGTGTTTTGTTCTCTTGTATGTAGGGTCGCTATGAGTTGTAACAGATTCAACAGCACCTAACAACAACAACATCTTGCTGAGGACATGGAGAGAGGATTTGCTATGGCTGAAACAAAAAAGCAAAGGCAGTTAGTTTTAAAGTTCTACCAACTAGTAGTCTGGTACCAGCAAGTGAGTTTGCAATAACTAAGTTCCAGCAAAACACTATAAAAGCTTTGAGTATGCTCATTTTGGCTAATAAAATGAGATTGCCACCATAGTGATCTAGAGTGGGTAAGTTATTTGCCAGAGAGAAACACAGCATTTGAGCAAACCCACATAAGCCTCACTACTACCAATTAAGGACTACCCTCCTTCCTTCCTACCCAGTTCTTAAACAGGGTAGTCTTTATCGAAAGACACTGTCCTTCAGATTTATCTAGGTAGGCCTCATTCGATCTTGAATCAATCTGGTGTGTCAAGTGGGCTTCAGGCCAAGTGTCAGTTTGTACCTCAGTCTGGTGATTGGACTTTCCTGAGGTAATCTACAGGTCTCTCAAGTGGCCCTTGAAGTGTCCTTCTATGACAATGTTCGTTGCAAGCCCAGATAGGATACTGTAGGGACGCCTCAGTTCAGATCTTGACTCCCTACTAGTATGGAAGGGGTTGGGACCAAATGCTCAGGTTCCTGTTACTGATGACAGAGTCCTGAATGCCAAATTCTCCACCATCTCATTTTTCCAGTTAGTACTGGGTATGTCACAATGCCTTCATCTGCTTCCAAAAGTGAGGGCTAGCAGTTAGGTGGAGGTAAGGCAGTTGGTTCACCTCCACCTAGCGGGGGCAGCTCTGCAAGCGTGCCGCAGGGACCCACAGTTGCTCAGCCATCCCAGATCCTCATTCCTGAACAGCAGAGCTTCTGCTTCCCACATCCTTCCTCTTCTGGCAAGTAGAGGGCTCTAAGAACATTTTGTAGATCACCATGAGTCGACCAGCTCTACTGCAGCCAACAACAGGAAATCTTTAACTGGATCAAAATGGTTCTTCCTTTCTTGCTTTAGATCACCTCATTCTAGTTTCACATAGTTTTGTTATATAGCAGCCGTCCCAGTATTACAGTCTTCTTAAGAATATCCTGTGCTTATTCCTTAAGTACCACTCCTTTAATTAAAGCATGAGATGGTTTGACACAGTGACTGCAACAACGGGCTCAAACAGCAATGATTGTGAGGCTGGTGCAAGACCAGGGCAGCATTTTTGTTCTATTGTACATAAGGTCACTGTGAGTCGGAACTGACTGAACGACACCTAATGATGATAAACCCATTGCTGTCAAGTCGATTCCAACTCACAGTGACCCTGTAGGACAGAGTGGAACCATCCCACAGGGTTTCCAAGGAGCTGCTGATGGATTTGAACTGCCAAACTTTGGTTAGCAGCCAAGCTCTTAACCACTGAACCACCAGGGCTCTTATATTCCCACACATGAAAATGTTAACTGCTAAAATACCTTTATAGCCCTCTGGTCCTTGGGATATGGTGGCACCAGATTCAAGGGAGATTAAGGTCCCTACCATTTAGGAACTGGAAAAGGTTTTCAGAGTAAGAATGTGGCTTTTTTCCCCCCAAAATAGCCAGCTATAAAAGTGATTAATCTTCTTAAGCTACCTACTAACACAAAACGTGCTTCTTAGCCAAAAAATGCAATGACAAGACATTTTTTTTTTTTTCCTAAAAATAGGGGTTTGTTGGAGGGAGAAAATTAAGCCTGGGGGTTGCCTTTGCCCTTTGAAGGTGAGAAAAAGGAACTGGAAACGAGACTGAGCACGGGACCTTGGGAAGGCCGCGGAAGAGGGAAGGATACAGTTCTTGTCAGGCTACCACATCTGCCGGTTTAACCCCTGAATATCTCAGTGAATGCCCCTGCTCTCTGTACTGCCCTGAGGCCGCACCTTCATGGTGACTCGTCAACAGCGTAACTGACCCCAGCCTCGCCCCTTTCCATCCTTTTGTTGGTGCGCTTTCTAAATCATGCCACAGATTTTCTCTGTTGAAAGTCTTCCCATGCTTTCCCATTGCCTGTAGGGTCACATATAAACTCCTTAACTTCCAGTGATTCGTGGAACCCGCATGTGTGTCAGAGTAGAACTGTGATCCGTTGGGTTTTCAGTGGTCGATCTTTCTGAAGTAGATGGCCAGGCCTTTCTTCTGAGGCCCCTCTGAGTGGACTTGAACCTCCAACTTTTAGGTGAGCAGCTAAGAGCATTAACCATTCACACAACCCAGGGACTCCAAACTCCTTAACAGAGGCTACCAAAAGCCCTGTTTAACATTCTGGGCCCTGCAGAATTTTCCAGCCTCATTACTTGTCACTCGTGGTCATAACCTAACAAGTTATATAGAACTTGGTGCAGTTTCCTGAATGAGCCAGGCTGCTTCCCATCGACCTCCCTGACTGCACTGGCTGCCGCTTTTGCCTGGAATGTCTTCTCCAATCTTTGGCTACTAACTCTAAGCTTTGTAAGACTTCGTTATCTCCAGCAAGCTTTCTATGCCTGCCCCCAACCTTGGTGAGATACCACTTCTGTGAATGTCCAGACCTTTCTGTGTTTATCACAGTACTTATTACAACTACCTGTCTATCTTTTTGCCCGATAGACAACTAAAGTGTATGGATCTTGCCTTATTTAGCTTTGAACTCCTAAGAACTGTATTTTAGTTACTGAATACATTACATGCCTGATGAATTAATGAATATCAGATACTATTGCTGCTTGAACTTTCATATTGTTAACAGCATTCACAATTTTAGTGATTAGAAAACAGTTGACTATTACCCAATGTAAACAAGCTTTGTAAACTGTATTTCCATTGCCTTAGATGGAGATTCTAAGAAGGGAAGAGATCATAATGGCATGGAGTGATTAATACGTTTTCTTGGAGAAACGTATTTTTAGATCTGGATTCTGAATGATAGGTGGGGTTTGAATAGTCCTAATAGAGGGAAATAATTCTCTCCTCTCAGGCCATGTTCAGGGTTTTGCTCAGTAAAGTTACTCAGCCTATCCAGCCCTGGTGTTCTACCCCTTCTCAGCTCAATGTTTAATAGCTATACTACATTATCTGGTATTAATGTGATATATTATTAGAGCTTATTCTTTCAACAACTATGTCCTGAGAGCCTGCAATGTGTTGAGTCCTGGGCATATAACAATAACTAAGATAAACATAGTCCTTACCTACCTTGTTGAACAAACCCATAAGTGATTAAATTACCATGCTTGTTACAGTGCTATAAAGAAAAAAGATCACAGGTCAATTGTCTATTAAAGAAGGTCTAACTTGGCGATAAGGAAGGGCTTTGTAAAGGAAGTGGCAAGAGCTAAGCTGTGAAGAATTAGTAGGAAACAGATGCGGGGGGCAGGGGCAGATTTCTGAGTGACCCAGGCAATGGGAACCGCAAGAGTAGAAGGATTCCAGGAGGGAAGGAATCGGGTGTGTTCAGGAAACTGTAAGAAGGCTAGTGTGACTAAATTGTAGTGAGGGAGTGGGAGAAGGGGCCAAGATTGTGCAGTGCCTTGCAGACCATAGTGATGATTTTGGACTTAATTATAAGATCAGTGGAAAATCATAGAAAGGGTTAAGCCTGGGGAGAGACGGGTATTGATTGCACTTTGGTTTAAATTAGATGCTCAGTAAATATTTAGCAATCAGATGTCCACATGGAGGAAGATACAGCAAAGGGTGAGAATGACTAGGTACATCAGGGGAGTTGTGAGGAACTTGGAGGGCAGCGGTGGTTCAGTGGTAGAATTCCCATCTTCGTGTGGGACACCCTGGTTCCATTCCTGGCCAGTGCACCTCATGCAAAGCCAAGCTACCACCCATCTGTCAGTGGAAGCTTTTGTGTTGTGATGCTGAACAGGTTTCAGCAGGTCTTCCAGACTAATATGGACTAGGAAGAAAGGGCTGGCGATCTACCAATGAAAACCTTATAAATCACAATGGTCCGATCTGCAACCAAAGCAGCATTTTGTTCCATTGTGCATGGTCCATTGTGCATTGCGTACACTGTGCATTATAAGCCAGATGGCGGCTAATAACAACAACAGCATGAGGGCCCTAGAAACAGCATTGGGAGCAGCAGAAAGTAAAGTTACTAAATAGAGTGGTCTTCAGCTTCGGTCAGGGGCTTCATGAGGTGAAACCACAGTGGCAGTGGTTCTCCACCAGGGCACAAGTCAGTAGAACTAAGGAAACTTTCTCAAAATTGGCAATTAGGGAACCTGTTTTGCAACTTTATGATTTTTAATTCTAAGCTGAAGCCTCAGAATCTACATTTTTAAAAAGAATCTCCCCATAGCGAATTATGATTGTATCAGGGACCACTCTGCATTTTCTTCTTAGCCTGTAAACCAGGGATGACTTCTCTCCATTTAGGAAAGATTGGAATGAACATTTCATTCCCTCTTTTCACCTTTCTTTGGGATTATTTTGATTAGAAAATTTGGGAGAATCCAACATCTGGGCCTGGATAGAAAAAGCAGCTGGCCTTCCACTCTCTTGTACTGTGTTAGCTGTCCTGCCACGGCTGGGGGTGCCAAGCACACCCAACTTTTCCACAAGTTCAAAGCCTAGACTTGCAGGAGAGTGGGAAGCACAATTTTGACCTCAGAGTTGCAACAGGATTGCATTCAGCTGCCAGTCACAGAAAACACAACTAAACAGAGGCTTTAAAAATTGGGTGTTTAGTTTTCCTCATATGACCGTAAGCCCAGAGGAGGGTGATCCAGGGTTAGTGCAGTGGCTTCACGACACCATCAGAAATTAAGTTCTTTCAATCTTTCTACTTATCCATCTTTAGTTGCCTTATGGCCCAAGATAACTGCTTGACCTCCAGCATCACATTCACCTTCCAGGCAGGTAGAAGGGGCAAAGGCTAAACAGTGTGTGCCAGCTGAGGCTATCTGTGAAGAGCTTTTCAGGAAACCTCACGCAGCAACCTCCTTTTTTTAACTCATTGCCCAGAACTACGCCACATAGCCATCCTCAGCAAGAGAAGCTGGGAAATATAGTGGCCTTTTTTTTTTTTTAAAGTATGTCACTGCCTTCAAAAACAATTGGGGTTCTACGAATAAAAAAGAAGGGAGAGTGGATTTAGAGTAAGAAATTAGAAGTGTCTGCCACAAGGAAAAGCTGAGTTCTCATGTCTGCCTTTACCGAGGAAATCTGTTCTCTAGGGCTGCTGCTGCTGCTGCTGTGTGTGTGTGTGTGTGTGTGTGTGTGTGTGTATAGGGGGGTGTCTTTGAACAGTAGCCTGACCTTGAGGTAGATTTTAAAATACTTGCATACCTACCCTGTACCAGATCTCTTCTAGGTGCTGGGACTACAACAGAAAATAAAACAGACAAAAAGTCTCACTCTCATGGGGTTTACATTCTATTAAACCCATAAAAACCAAACCCACTGCCATCGAGTCATTTCCAACTCATAGTGACCCTATAGGACAGAGTAGAACTGCCCCATAGGGTTTCCAAGGAATGGCTAGTGGATTCGAACTGCTGACCTTTTGATTAGCAGCTGAACACTTACCCAGTGCACCACATTCTATTAGGGTAGACAATAAAATAAATGAAATAGGTATTATGTTAGAAGAAGGGAATAGGAAGTTCCTGACACATGGGATTGCCATGAGTCAGAATCAACTCTATGGTAACTGGTTTGGTTTGGTTTTTAAGTGATGGTGGAGGTGGTGAGTTGTGGTTTTACTGGAAGGTTAGGGAAGGCCTACACTAAGCGGATGGCATTTGAGTAACGGCATGAAGGAAGGGAAAGAAGGAGGGAGTCCTGCAGCTTCCTGAGAAAAGAGCATTGCAGGCTGAACAATCAGCGGGTACAAAGGCCCTGAGATGGAATTTTCTTTGTGCTCCTGAGGTACATTTGTTTTACGAATTCTCATTTTTTTTTGAATCCTAATTTCTTCACGTGGATGTTGGTATGGTTTTACTACCTGTAAAAGGGTAACTCTGTAGGGTTACCTGGTGCTTTCTTCCCCCTTTGGAAAAACCAGGGGCCTGAATGCACATCCTGATGAATTGTTAAGTGCTTTTTCACACTTGGCTTCTCCTCCTGAATCCTGTCTCCTTATTCTTTGAGGGACTGTGTGCTGTAGTAACTATGAAAATGGACTTCAGAGTCTGATACATAGCTCTGAGTATGAACCCTGATATCCCCTCCCTGTGATACTGGACAAGTAACTTATCCTCTCAGAGCCTGTTTTCTCATCTATGAGGTTGGGATGCTAGCTAGTGCCTCCTGCACGACTGTGGCGAGTATTAAATGCGGTGATACGTGGGAAGGGCCTAGCCCAGTGCTGGGTACATCCAGGTATCTCTACAATATCAGTGTCCTTCCCCTTTCTCCTTCACTGTGATCTTCAGCCTCTGGGTCACATAGACTTTCTGGGGGTAGGTCAAGTGCTGTTCCTATGGCGGGTTTGGGGTGGAGGACCTCCTTACTCCTTACCAGTGTGTGAGAGCTTATATTTTTCAGTGAGGTCATATCTACTAGCCTGTCCCAGTACCTACTCAAAGTCTCCTGAAGGCTGAGACAGTGAATTACATGAATGACAGATACCACTGTTGCACTGTGGACCTTGTCATTTTCTGGAACTTTCTACCTATGGACCCTCTATCACCAATCTCATTCTGTACAGAAAGAGTACTCTGTACTCTTTCACCATAACCACCTACTCTTCTAGAGCACTAGCTTCTTTGCCCCCATGTCTGCCCTTCTCCCACCTCATCATGGATCCTAGTCTTTTGATACCATCCCTGTATTCTATGTCCATTAGCCACATCCTGGCTTTCCTTCCTATGTTTACTGACCTGGATTCCACAATACATAACTGCAACTTCCTCCCTCACACCCCTGGTCCTCCATCGTAGGTCAGTACCGCCAACTGCCTTTTCCGCTCTGACTCCCAGGTACTTCCTCCCTCACACCCCTGGTCCTCCATCGTAGGTCAGTACCGCCAACTGCCTTTTCCGCTCTGACTCCCAGGTACTTCCTCCCTCACACCCCTGGTCCTCCATCGTAGGTCAGTACCGCCAACTGCCTTTTCCGCTCTGACTCCCAGGTACTTCCTCCCTCACACCCCTGGTCCTCCATCGTAGGTCAGTACCGCCAACTGCCTTTTCCGCTCTGACTCCCAGGTACTTCCTCCCTCACACCCCTGGTCCTCCATCGTAGGTCAGTACCGCCAACTGCCTTTTCCGCTCTGACTCCCAGGTACTTCCTCCCTCACACCCCTGGTCCTCCATCGTAGGTCAGTACCGCCAACTGCCTTTTCCGCTCTGACTCCCAGGTACTTCCTCCCTCACACCCCTGGTCCTCCATCGTAGGTCAGTACCGCCAACTGCCTTTTCCGCTCTGACTCCCAGGTACTTCCTCCCTCACACCCCTGGTCCTCCATCGTAGGTCAGTACCGCCAACTGCCTTTTCCGCTCTGACTCCCAGGTTGTTCCAGGTGGGCTCCCTTCCCCATTTCTGTTAGCTACTGTCCAAATCCTTATCTTCTGTTCAAGTCACCTGCTACACCACCAACCCTCACTCTCAGTAGCACTTGGCTTATTTGGTGTAGACATCTTCAACTTCCTGCCCCTTAACTTACAAAATTAACTATGTATTCAGCCAGTTTTTACTACTTTTTTCACTATGAGAGGAAGAGTTGGTTCTGTTCCTAACCAAGGGTCATCCAGCCATTTGTATTTGAGTTTTGTGCCCTTCTGCCTTTTCTGGGATTTGATTCCTTGTCATCTCTTCACTGTGTCTTTAACGTCTCTCTTTCCATGACATTTTTTGTGTTATGAAACAGGTTCAAATCTTTATTATTTTAAAGAAAGAACAAACAAAACTTCCTTAACTCTCTCTAGCTTTCACGTCTTATTCAAGCATCTAGGAAGGTAGTCAATGATTATTCTCATTTCTTTCTTTTTTTTTTTTAAGTGAGCCTGTGCAAAGATTTATTCAACTCATTAATGAGGGACCCAGCAGAGTGGTAAAGCTGGGTCCAAGAAAATTTTAAAGACTGGATACCCTAGAGTCAACAGAGAGAAGGCTTTCCCCAGAGCTTGTGCCCTAAATTTGGATTTCTAGCCTACTAGACTAAGAATAAATTTCTCTTTGTTAAACCCACCCAATTGTGGTATTTCTGTTATAGCAGCACTAGATGACTAAGACAGAATTTGGTACGGAGAGAGTGGGGTGGTATTCTAACAGATACCTAAAATGTGGACGCGGTTTTGAAACTGTGAATGGATGGAGACTGGAAGAGTTTTAAAGTGTCTAATAGGAAAAGCCTAGACTGCCTTGAAGAGACTGATGGTGGAATTATGAACTTCAAAGAAAACTCTGGTAAGGACTCAGAAGGAAATAAGGAGAGCTGTTACACTGGAGCCAGCACAGACGGTGAGAATGAGCAGCAGAACCAGGAAACCAGTGTGAGACAGTGCAGGAACTGACCCATGGAGCAAGAGAGCTGAGTACCTATGCACAGAAGGCTTCCTGGCAGAATGGAGTGCCTCCGGGCACTTATCGTTAGAGCTAGGCCTGCCAACCCACGGAGCAAGAGAGCTGAGTGACTTCTGGCCAAAGTTTACTAGCAGAGTGGAGTGCCTCCAGGAACTTACTGGTGGAACTACTTGCCCCAGCAGAGCAGACACTAGCAATGAGGCTTGAGGGGCTGAGAGGGCAAGGAATCAGGAAGCAAAAGCTGAAGAAAAGGAACACAGGAAGCTGAGCTGCCTCAGTCTCAAAGGGTAGGGCCAAGACTTCTGGGGTCTCTCAAAGGGTGAAGCCACGGCTTCCTTGGTTTCAAAGAGGCAGATCTGCACCAACTCAGTTCTGGAGTGTGGGGCTGCAGTTCATGAGTATCAGCAGGATAGGGCCAGATCTGGGGCTGCCCAAAGTTGAGAGGGCAAGGCTGTCGTGCCCAAGGGGCAGAAGAACAGGGCCTACTGGGACCAAGAGGGTGGGATAATCACTCAGATGGACTAGGAGAATGGGGCTACCCAAAGCTGAGGGAGGTGACTTGCCATTTCAGTGGGCCTGGGAAGGCAGAGCTGAAGTCCAGGCTGAGGGTTCTCTACTCAGAATCTGGAGAGTATGGCCAATATCTAGAGTCTGGAGGGCAGGGCCATTGTCCAAATGATCTCAGAGAACAGAGGATTATTTTCAAGCCTTAAGGGCTAATGTAATGTGTTCTACTGACTTGCTTGGTGCCTGTTATCCCTTCTCTCCGTTCAATTTCTCCCATTTATAATGGAAACGTCTATCTTGTGCCTATTCCACCATTGTGCTCTGGAAGCAGACAACTTGTATTCTAGATTTCACAGGTGAAGAGGAATTTTGCAGAAGATGAGATTTTGGACTTGGAGCTGAATAAGAGTTTTGGTATGATACTGTGGGGTGAGTGTGTTTTACATATGGCAATGGCATGAATTTTGGGAGGATCTCATACTACCAAGAAACCAGAGCTGACAGAGAGAGAAAGCCTTCCCCAGGAGCTGGCACCCTGAATTCAGACTTCTAGACTCCTGGGCTGGAGGGAATAAATTTCACTTTGTTAAAGCCATCCACTTGTGATATTTCTGTCATACCAGCACTGGATAACTAAACAGTCATTAAAGAATGCTGGAATAAGATTGCTAAGTTACATGGAAAATAAACTGTAACCTTTGGATTATAATATTTTCATTTGCATCTCTACAGGGACACATCTCATTTTCATTCCTATCTATCAAGAATAACTTACATCTCTATCAGTTTTCTACAAGTTAACATCTATCCTTACAGAGTTGAAAACTGTCCTAAATACTAAATAGCACATCAGATAAAGGCACACACCCCTAGAGAGTCAAATGAATCCTGGACAGGCCTGCTGGACAATGTCCCACACAACACTGAAAGGACATGCAGACATGCCTTTTATCTATTTCCAGGTTTTGAACACTTTTTCTTAACAGCCATCCCTTGTGATCATAAATAATCTCTGAAGATTATTCTTGATCACAAAAAAGCTGCTCTCATATTCTGTTCATTTGTGTTGCTGTAGCAATAAGGTTTTGCCTCGAGTATCTGTAAATATGGGTGAATTTCTGTCTCCTTGAGGTCCCCCAAATATGCTAAGGTACCTGGTCAGCCCAGAAATGATTCTTTCCACCACCTAAAATTCTGGGACCCTGAAAGCCATACAACAGGAACCTGACCAGTCCCCTGGGAGGGCACTGTGAGCCTCAGTTCCACATATGAAACACAGCCCTAGTTTCCCAATGAGGACTTGCCATACCTGATTAAATAAGGTTTATTCTCATATGACACTTTAAGTGGGGCTTTAATTACACAATTGATTTAAAAAAATTGTGATTTAAATGAAAGTTTACAGCTCAAGTTAGTTTCTCAATAAAAAATTTATACACATTGTTTTGTGACATTGGTTGTAATCCTGCAATGTGACAGCACCCTCCCCCTTTCCACCCCAGGTTTTATGGTGTCCATTCATTCAGTTTTCCTGCCACTTCCTACCCTCTCATCTTCCTTTTGGGTAGAAGTTGCCCATTTGGTTTCGTGTATTTGACTGAACTAAGAAGCACGTTCCTCAGGTGTGTTATTGTTTGTTTCATACCCAGTATTGTTTGTTTCATAGGCTTGCCTAATATTTGTCTGAAAAGTGGGCTTTGGGCTTGACTTCACTTCTGAGTTAGTAGAGTGTCTGGAGTACACAGTTGATTTTTATAGCCATATCCTGGTTAAAACAAGAAACAAACAAAAACCTCTTACAGACTGCTTGAAAAAACTACCTTATCTTTAAAAGCAGAGACTTTGTAAGAAATATTTCTCCTTGCATTATGAGAGATCAGTGAGAACAAAAACTATTTAAATAATGTTTCATTTCAGTTTGCAAAAGCATAGTCTAAATCAGAGGTCAGCAAACTTTCTGTAAAGACCAGATAATAAATGCTTTCAGTTTTGCAGACCATAGGGTCCCTGTTGTAAGATTTGTGCTCAAATCTGCCATTGTAGCATGAAAACAGCCAAAGATAATATGGAAACAGATGGGCATGGCTGAATTTGGCCTGCCATGGGATGGATTTGACTTGTGTTGAGCTAGATTTGGCCCATGGACTGTGGTTTGCTGACCCCTAGTTTAAAATAAAGGTTAGGGAAAGATTAGGAAGAAAGAGAAACGTCTTCATCGTCTGCCCAAAAGAAAACAGACTGTTAAATACAATGTTAGCAAAATTCCAAACCAAGTAACCACGATTATATTGCCCTTATCAGCTTATTGAACACATTTTGCTCAGGATCTTAGGTCTGCTGTTGACTTTTACAAAACTGCTGCTTCTATAAAGAGTCCTGAAAATCCTAGCTTAATCCCCTGCTATAGTCTGTAGTTGTCTAAGTGGTGTTAGCTGGAAAGTCTGTACTCATGAGTCTGTTACTTAAAGTGAGTAGTTTTATTTCTCTTGATTTAACATCAAGTGTCATATACTAACAATTTGTATTTTTATAAATCTTGCCCTTGCTCATTATCTGCCCCCTGGACATCTATACCTGTAGGCCTCACAGTCACTGAAAACTCAACCTGTTTCAAGTGGAACATACTAAAGCTTCCATTTCTGGCTGTGACTAGTCCAGACTGGCTCTCTTGCCATACACAAAAATAAAACAGGTCAATCCATATGAAGAAGTTAGGTTCAGGCATTGAAAAACAGGTAATGCCAGACTTTGTTCCTTGAGAAAACAGAAACATGTGAAGTGAGCCCCATAGTTGTCCCAGCTTTCTGCCTGGGGTACTTTTTGGACTGCAGTGCAGGACAATGGAGCATAGGGGATTCTTTTGGGTCCTTAGCTGAGGGCTGGGCTCCACACACACAGGACGAAGCTTCACGAGGTTTTGCAAAGAGTGGCTTCTGATGGGCTTGGAGCTGAATATAGATGCTAAGGGTTGTACAGTGCTGTAAGACACCAGAGTTCTAGCCCATCCGGAGTGGAATGTTCTCAACGAACACCACAGGCATTCAGTTGAGACTTCATAAAGGCCACATAAGGGGGGTAAGGGTTGTGCCCTAGAGCAGGGGTTGGAAAACTAGTCCACATCTGACTTTCAGCCTGTTTTTTTACAGCTCGTGAGCTAAGAATGTTTTTACAATACCAAAGGATTTTTAAGAAGAAGGAGGACAAAGAGGAAGTGCAGGAGGAGAAGGAGTAAGAGGAAAAGGAGATAGTGGATGGCCCACAAAGCCTAAAATATTTACTATCTAATCCTTTATGAAAAGTGTTCTGCAACCACTGCAATAGAGTAAAAGCCATGTCCTAGGACAAAGAACAAAAATAAAGTAGAGCTGCCTTAACAAAGAATAAAGCCAAGCCAGATTAAGAAAATTTGCTATTAACTGCTTTACGGAACACAACTAACTTCTAAAGAAAACCACATAATCCAGACTCCTTCCTTATCTATCACACAATGACCAGCATACAATAAAAAATTGCTAGACACGTGGAGAATTAGGATTATGCTTCCTGTAATCAAGGTAACAAAAATCAGTCAATAGAAATAGATGTTCATAAAATCCCAGTGTTCAAATTAACAGATTGGGATTTAAAGCTGCCATTACAAGCATTCAGGAATTAAAAGGTAAAGATGGACACGATAAGTGAACAGATTAAAAAAAAGTTCACTTGAAGTGGTGCATATTAACTCTATGTAGTGTGTGATAAATTAAGGGTGCATACTGTAATCCCTAGAGCCACCACTATAAAAAGTAAATTAAGTTATAGCTAAAATCTCATTGGAGGAAATGTAATACTTAAAATGGTTGATTAGCTCAAAAGAAAGTTGTTGTTAGATGCTGTCATGTGGGTTCTGATTCATAGCAACCATATGTACAACACAGTAAAACACTGGTCCTGTACCATCCTCACAATCGTTGTTATGCTTGAGCCCATTGTTGCAGCCAGTCTGTCAATCCATCTCACTGAGGATCTTCCTCTTTACCAAGCATGATGTCCTTCTTCAGGGACTGGTCCCTCCTGATGACATATCAAAAGTATGTGAGAGGTAATCTTGCCATCCTTGCTTCTAAAGAGCATTATGGTTGTACTTCTTCCAAGACAGATCTGTTTGTTCTTTTGGTAGCCCATGGTATATTCAATAACCTTCACCAACAACAGGATTCAAAGGCGTTAATTCTTCTTCAGTCTTCCTTATTCATTGTTCAGCTTTTGCGTACATATGACTATTGAAAATATCATGGTTCAGGCCAGGCATGCCTTACTCTTCAAGATGACATCTTTGCTTTTTTAACACTTTAAAGAGGCCTTTTCCAGCAGATTTGCCCAATGCAATGTCCTTTGATTTCTTGACTGCTGATTCCATGAGTGTTGCTTGTTGATCCAAGTAAAATGAAATCTTTGACAACTTCAATCTTTTCTCCGTTTGTCATCATGTTGCTTATTGGTCCAGTGAAGAGATCCATATTTATGCCTATTCCCAGGAAAGGTGATCCAACTGAATGTGGAAATTATAGAACAATATCATTAATATCACACACAAGTAAAATTTTGCTGAAGATCATTCAAAAGTGGTAGCAGCAGTACATCAATAGGGAAATGCCAGAAATTCAAGCTGGATTCAGAAGAGGATGTAGAACCAGGGATATCATTGCTGATGTCAGATGGATCCTGGCTGAAAGAGAATGCCAGGAAGATGTTTACCTGTCTTTTATTGACTATGCTAAGGCATTTGACTGAGTAGATCATAACAAATTATGGATAACGTTTCAAAGAATGGGAATTCCAGGACACTTAATTATGATCGTGAGGAACCTGTACATAGATCAAGAGGCAGTCGTTCAAGCAGAACAAGGGTATACTGCATGTTTTAAAGTCAGGTAAGATGTGCATTGGAGTTGTATCCTTTCACTGTACTTATTTAATCTGTATGCTGAGCAAATAAACCGAGAAGCTGGACTATATGAAGAAGAGTGGGGCATCAGGAGTGGAGGAATATGCAGATGACACAACCTTGCTTGCTGAAAGTGAAGAATACTTGAAGCACTTACTGATGAAGATCAAAGACCACAGCCTTCAGTATGAATTACACCTCAGCATAAAGGAAACAAAAATCTTCACAACTGGACCAATTAACAACATTACGACAAAAGAAAGTAAGGAAGGAGAAATGAAGGAACAACAAAAGAAAACAAACAAAAAAAAATCAGAAAAATAAAAAGAAATAGGAAGATAGTAGAATTAAACCCAGCTTAAATGTAAACTAACTGAACTACTTAAGAGACAGAGGCTGTCTGACTATATAAAAATGCAAGATCCAACATATATTGAATGTAAAAAAAAGTGGAAATGATCTACCATGGAAATAAATAGTAGGCATAAGAAAGCTGGTATGCTTATATTAATTTCACACAAAGTAGACTCTAAGACAAAGATTATTATCACATATGAAGAAGGATATTTCAGAATGATGAAAGGATTAATTCACCAGGAAAGCATAAAAATCCCAAGTATGTATGAAAGCACACGATATCAAAATAAACAAACAAAAAACCAAACCAGTTGTCATGGAGTTGATTCCAACTCATGGTGACCTTATGTGTTTCAGAGTAGAGCTGTGACCTTTCAGAAGTAGATCACCAGGCCTTTCTTCCAAGGTACCTTAGGGTAGGTTCTAACCACCAATCTTTCAGTTAGCAACTGAGCGCTTAACCATTTGGGCCACCCATAAGAATATGATGATAGAGCTTTGAAATCCATAGAACAAATGCAGAATTAAAGCAAGAACTAGACAAGTCAACAATTATAATTGAAGTTTTTATCATCCCTTTTTTTTTTTATTAACTTTTATTAAGCTTCAAGTGAACGTTTACAAATCCAATCAGTCTGTCACATATAAGTTTACATACATCTTACTCCCTACTCCCACTTGCTCTCCCCCTCTTGAGTCAGCCCTTTCAGTCTCTCCTTTCTTGACAATTTTGCCAGCTTCCCTCTCTCTCTATCCTCCCATCCCCCCTCCAGACAAGAGTTGCCAACACAATCTCAAGTGTCCACCTGATATAATTAGCTCACTCTTCATCAGCGTCTCTCTCCCACCCGCTGACCAGTCCCTTTCATTTCTGATGAGTTGTCTTCGGGGATGGTTCCTGTCCTGTGTCAACAGAAGGTCTGGGGAGCATGGCCGCCGGGATTCCTCTAGTCTCAGTCAGACCATTAAGTTTGGTCTTTTTATGAGAATTTGGGGTCTGCATTCCACTGATCTCCTGCTCCCTCAGGGGTCCTCTGCTGTGCTCCCTGTCAGGGCAGTCATTGATTGTGGCCGGGCACCAACTAGTTCTTCTGGTCTCAGGATGATGTAGGTCTCTGGTTCATGTGGCCCTTTCTGTCTCTTGGGCTCTTAGTTGTCGTGTGTCCTTGGTGTTCTTCATTTTCCTTTGCTCCAGGTGGGTTGAGACCAATTGATGCATCTTAGATGGCCGCTTGTTAGCATTTAAGACCCCAGACGCCACATTTAAAAGTGGGATGCAGAATCTTTTCATAATAGAACTATTTTGCCAATTGACATAGAAGTCCCCTCAAACCATTTTCCCCAGACCCCCGCCCCTGCTCCGCTGACCTTTGAAGCATTCATTTTATCCTGGAAACTTCTTTGCTTTTGGTCCAGTCCAATTGAGCTGACCTTCCATGTATTGAGTGTTGTCTTTCCCTTCACCCAAAGCAGTTCTTATCTACTGATTAGTCAATAAAAAACCCTCTCCCTCCCTCCCTCCCTCCCCCCTTCGTAACCACAAAAGTATGTGTTCTTCTCAGTTTTATCATCCCTTTTTATAAATTGATGTAACAAGAAGACAAAAAAAAAATTCAGTAAAGAAACAGAAGAGAAAGTTGGAAGGGGAAGTTCAGCCTTCACCCACCCCAACCACTCTTTTGCTGCTGTTTGCTTCCTCTTGGTCTCTCCCACACATATTTGCAATATCTTTATCCCTGTTTATCAAAAGTATGTGTGGAATCAGCCAAATAAATTGTGAAACATATGTCCTGGTTCTCTTTGTTCTGTGATAGTATAAACCTGCAATTATTTAATCAGGAGGGAAAAATACAGAACAATGAGCACTTCATACAAGTCAGCTGAAGAGTGCAAGTCAATCGCAGCATCTTAACTTGCCTGATGTTTTGCTCACTGCCTGCAAAATTTATTTCCTCAATAGAGACTCTTGTGGAATTCTGTATTTGGAACCCTTTTTTTTTTTCTTTTGGTTATTTGGTATTGTGGCTATAGTCACTTTTTTTCTTGGTAATTACGATTATTTGAAAACAATTCAGGACCAATGCCCCTGGTTTCCCCTGTCATTGGCATTTTTTTTTTTTTTTTTTTCCCTGAGCTTTCCTGACTCTCCCATTGTATCTACTATCACCTGGTTCATAGCTCCTGGGGGAGATTTCTCAGGTGTAACTAGGGTGAAGAGAAAGGGCTGACCTCTTACACTGATAATTCAGCCTTATGACCACTTTCACCTGTGTAGTAGGATGGGGAAATAGCTTGTTGTGTTTGCACGTTTGTTGTTGTTAGGTGCCATCGAGTCGGTTTCCACTCACGGCGACCCTATGTACAACAGAATGAAACGCTGCCCGGTCCTGCCCATCCTCATGATCATTGCTATGCTTGAGCCCATTGTTGCAGCCACTGTATCAATCCATCTCGTTGAGGGTCTTCCCCTTTTTTTTGCTGACCCTCTACTTGACCAAGCATGATGTCCTTCTGCAGGGATTGATCCCTCCCGAGTTTCTCTATTGCTGTTTGGTTTGGTCAGTATTCACTGGCAATATTTTTTTCTTGCATTCCTGAGATCAAAAATGGGCTGACTTTTGAGCCAAATCTAGTCCTCAGACATGTTTTATTAAGACTGCACAGTTACAATTTTTTAAAGCTGACAAAATATCTGGGAATTTTACCTAATATATGTTTTCATGTTTTCTTAAACAAACAAACAAAACCAAGGCAACCGAAAAGGAAGATTGGGCAATATTGAGGCTGGGTCAGCTCATTCAATTAGGTTCCTGATGGGCCTGGTGGATGTCTGAGTTTGTGACTCTTCTTCGACAACCCAAGGAGTCCTGGTGGCAATACGGTTAATCTCTTGGCTGCTAACTGAAAGGTTAGCTGTTGGAGCCCATGAGCAGGGGGAAAAGACCTGGTGAACTGTTCCTGTAAAGATTACAGCTTAGAAAACCCTATGGGGCAGTTATACTCTGTCATATATAGTCACTATGAGCTGGAAAAAAAAGTATTTCCGATGAATAGGTCATTGGTGTTGCAAAATTCTGTCATGCAGTGTCCAGTATCATTTCTATCACCAAGGCCGTATTTTCCAACTGTGAGCCTTCTTTAAGCCATCGACAGGGAACTGCCAGAAATTCAAAACAGATTTAGAAAAGGACATGGAATGAGGGATATCTTTGCTGATGTTACATGGATCTTGGCAGAAAGCAGAAAATACCAGAAAGATGTTTACCTGTGTTTTTATTGACTATGCAAAGGAATTTGACTGTGTGGATCATACCAAATTATGAATAACATTATGAAGACTAGGAATTATAGAACACTTAATTATGTTCATGTGAAACCTGAACATAGACAAAATAGTTCAAACAGAATAAGGAGATACTGTGTGGTTTAAACTCAGGAAATCTGTGCATCAGGGTTGTATCTTTTCACCACGCTTACTCAATCTGTATGCTGAGCATATAATCCTAGAAACTGGACTATGTGAAGAAGAATGGGGCATCGGGATTGGAGGAAGACCCGTTAACAACTTGTGATATGCAGATGACACAACCTTACTTGCTGAGAGTGAAGAGGGTTGAAGCACTTACTGATGAAGAACAAAGACTACAGCCTTCAGTATGGATTAGCCTTCAACATAAAGAAAACAAAAACCCTCACATCTGGAGCAATAAGCAACATCAGGATAAATGGAGGAAATACTGAAGTTTTCAAGGATTCATTTTACTTGGATCCACAATCAACGCCCATAGAAGCAGCAGTCAAGAAATCAAAGGATGCATTGCATTGGGCAAATCTGTTACCAAAGACCTCGTGAAAGTTTTCAAAAGCAAAGATGTCACCTTGAAGACTAAGGTGCACCTGACCCAATCCATGGTATTTTTAATCACCTCATCTACATGTGAAAGCTGGACAATGAATAAGAAAGACCAAAGAAGAATTGATGCCTTCGAATTGTGGTATTGGCAAAGAATATTGAACGTTCCATGACTGACAGAAGAACCAACAAATCTGTCTTCATAGAAGTGTAGCCGGAATTCTCCTTAGAAGCAAGGATGGCAAGACTTTGTCTCACATACTTTGGACATGTTATCAGAAGGGATCAGTCCCTGGAGAAGGACATCATGCTTGGTAAAGTAGAAGGTCAGAGAAAGAGAAGAAGACCCTCAATGAGATGGATTGACACAGTGGCTGCAACAATGGACTCAAACATAGCAAGGATTGTGAGGATGGTGCAGGACCAGGCAGTGTTCCATTTTGTTGTACATAGGGTTGCTATGAGTTGGAACACACTTGATAGGACCTAAAAACAACAACATGAATCGAAATTGACAGAATGCAGGGAGATTAACTGATAGGCAAGGTAAGCATGGTGCTTACCTTGCTTACCAGATTATCTACAGTGAACAATTTCACACTTTTGTTTTTAACCACATCAAAGATTCTGCTTCTAGGTATGGCTGACATCTGTCTCTCTCCAACCCCAGTGCATCTTCCTACAGCATCAAAGCCTCTTTTCAAGTTTACAGTCCCTGACAGGAGCGAATGACTAATCCGTGGTGAAAGCCATGTGAATTTGTGCACTACAAATTTGTAAGTAAGCACAAGTAAACCTATGCTTACCTTGCTTATTGGGTAATCCGTCCCTGACTGGATGGCACACAACAAACAGAACAACTTCAACAGTCCTGTCTTTCTGGACAGCACCCTCTCCTCCACCACCTCAGAACCCCAGGGCTCAGGGAAATGAAGACAAGCTTGGAGATCTCTGATATAGACATAAAAGAATAATAAGGATCTCATTATTTGGAAATCCAAGTCTCTTTTCCCTATCATTCTCAGATATATGAGGGAAACTCATAATTTTGCTTATTTTACATCACTGGAATAAAGCATGTCAAAAAATAAAATAGGCCTTGCAGTTTCCCATAAATTTCTCTAGATGGCAGTATTGTACCAGTGTTCGCTCAGATATTTCCCCAGTCCAGAAGCCTTCAAAATGTTAATTATATAATTTTTCAGAGGGAATAATTTTTGTTTCTAAATTTTTACAGTATTTTTTCAACAACGTCAAATTTATCAGTAAGCAGGTAGAGTCCGTAGCTACAATTTTTTAAAAGAACGAAATGACAATTTTTTTCCCTCCTTGAAGCTTCCTGAGCTGATTAGTACAAACAGAACGTATTGCAACATATAATTGTTACCATTATGTGACTGTTCATTTAGGTTTGTGTGTACACATGCATTAAGCTGCCACATCGGCAGTGCAAGTTGGAAAAATAGCCCCTCCTCCGTACAGTTGGAAACATCAACTCTTTCTCATTTGCAGCGATTGTTTTTGTTTTGTGGATAATGAAAGTTACTCACAAACATGGAGGCAAGGGAGCAGAATACAGTATGTATTACAAGGAGAGGCTCTTAGAGGTACAAATATACACACACAGACATGTACATGAGCTGTGTGTTGGCCTCATACATAAACAGGGCAAAGTCTGCAAACAGGAAGTTGTGTGTTAATTAGATTAATGGTTTTCGAGCAAATCCATTTCAGAGCAGCTCATTAAATATTTCATGTTGAGTTATTTTGTGTAATTTGCCTTGGTATGTGACCGCCACATATTAGGTGTTCAATTTTTATCTTCAAGCACAAACCACGAGTATTTCACTGATTTAATTCTTCGGTTTTTGAAAGTGCCTTCTTGTCAGTGTTAGTTAATCCACTTGACAGCCAAATGTGAAACGGAGACCTTGTTTCCTTTTGGAAAAGCCTGGTTAATTCAATCTTGGATTGGCCTAAGTAGGATCTGAGCACCCTTGTTTCCAACACCTTGATTACATCCTAAACTGTTAGAGCTGGAAGACAGCGACTGTGAATTCATCAGAAATGGCCTGTGAGATGAAACCTGGCTGCCTTCCCAGGCTTATCCACACAACCTAACACAGTGTGCAAAGTCCTCTATGACCCGGTCCTGTCATTATGAGAAGGGGAATCTCACCTCTAATGGGCCCTGACTCCCCCGGCCTCTAACTGAATGCCCAGCATCTTAGATGCAGATGATGTTTTTGCCATTGTTCCACTATGGCATACCCCGCTTTCTGCAGCCTGCTTGGAGTTCGGCTTTGGGCTCAAGCTTGGCAGCATCAATATCTAGAAGGGTCATCCATAGCCTTTGCTCTTGGGCGTCTCCCCTGCCAGCTGGGTCCTACCCTGTGAAGTCGGAGAAGAAGCCCGACCTCCTCATCTTCAGCTTCCACCCCCAGCCCCGCCTGAGATCACCTGTCTCATGCTGTTCCTGGCTCCCCCAAACGCTTTTCTTGCCTCCTGTCCATCAGACCTCTCCCTTAGCATATTTCAAGACTCAGGTTAAGACTGCACTTCTTTCCCCGAGCCTTTCTGGATGCACCTTTGTCTCCACACCACAATTTTCCCTTCTGCTGAATGCTTCCAGCTCCTCGCTATACCCCGTTAGAGGTAACATGAAAGAGTTCCCAAACAGGTATAGGTGTGACTAAGTTTTCTCCAGATTTTCAGAGGCTCTTTCCATTGCCGTCGAGCTGATTCCGACTCAAAGCAACCCTAAAGGACAGAGTAGAGCTGCCCCATACGGTTTCCAAGGAGCGGCTGGTGGATTTGAACCGCTGACCTTTTGTTTAGCAGCCGAACTCTTAACCACTGTGCCATCGGAGGCTCTAATCCCTCGGTAAATGGAATCTGAATTACAGCAAATAAATATCCACCTTCTCTGGAGCATTGAAAACTCTGACAACATTTTTAGTTTCAAGAAAAATTTCAAGACAAGTCACCTTTTATATGTAGCATATATTTTCAACAGTCTCGCCTTTGGCTAATGGGATCTTGTCATAGGAAACGAGAGGTCTGCATTTTCACCTTGGGATAATTCTCGTCTTGCCTCAGGTCTGGAAGTCCTGCGTTAAACCCGGCTTACCTGTCAAAATGCTCCCAATGTAACTGACAGGATTGGCGAAAGCTAAATGACTCAAGGGAACAGGGGAGGAAGAGCTGGACTGAGAAGCAGGTCTGGGGGAAGCTGCCCTCACTTTAGGCTTAGAGACTGTTAAGGAAGAACAGGTATTTTCTGAGAAGCTGATCTGAAGAGCAGTTTTCCTGGGAACGGAAATAGTATACACAAAGACATAGAAATACAAAACAGCTGCATATCTGAGCCCCTGTGTGGCACAAACAGTTAAGTGCTCAGCTTCTAACTGAAAGGTTGGCAGTTCAAACCTACCCAGGGGCACCTCAGAAGAAAGGCCTGGAGATTTGCTTCTGCAAGGTCATAGCCGTGAAAACCCTATGGAGTACAGTTCCACTCTGACACACATGGAGCTGCTGTAAGTTGGAACTGAATTGATGGCAACTCGTTTGGTTTGGTTTTAGTTTAACTATTTAAGGAGCCCTGGTGGCACAGTGGTTAAGAGCTAACCAAAAAGTCAGGAGTTTGAATCCACCAGCTGCTCCTTGGAAACCCTATGGGGCAGTTCTACTGTGTCCTATAGGGTTGCTATGAGTCAGAAGCAATTCGATGGCAACCAGTTCGGTTTGTTTTGGTTTTGGTGGCACAACAGTTAAGCTCTTGACTGCTAACCTAAAGGTGGGCAGTTCGAACCTACCCAGCAGCTCTGAAGGAGAAAGACCTGGCAATCTGCTTCTGTAAGGATTAGAGCCTAGAACCCTACGAGGCAGTTCTATTCTGTCACATGGGGTCACTACGAGTCGAAACTTGACTGGATGGCACCTGACATTAACAACAACACCTAAGGACTCCATTTCAAGGCTCAGCTAAATCCCTGCCTTCTTCAGAAAGCTTCCGTCCAAAATCGCAGGCCCCATTGATGTTCACTGTTGCTGCCTTTTTCCTGAGCAAGACTGGAAGCCCCTGGAGACCGGTTGCATCCTTCTCTATATCTGGCCTAGTTTCTGGGACTGCTCAGCACCGGCTCTGAGCCAGAGATCCTGCAGGGGGCATCCAGGATGAATGCAATCAACATTTCCAGGTTGCCAGCCTCTTAGAGATTCTGCAACAAAGAAAAAGATGTTCCTTCATAGAACGTAAGAGGTGAAAACACTGCTTGAGTTTCTCTTGGCTGAAAACAAAGGGACGTTTGCTTAAATATAACTCTCTGCCTCCTCAGCATGTAAAAATGTTGTTTTTCTGCAAAATGGGGTTTTTAATATTTGATAAGTTTTTGAGAACACTGCATGGTATCAACTCAGAATTTTGGGTTTGATTCAAAGGATTGTATAAATATTTCTAAACGAGAGCCACATAAAAGAGTCCAGTTTCCCTGTTTTGGGCTTTGACTTTATTTTCACACCTATCTTCAGATGAGTTCCTCTGCCCAACTTCACATTCCTCCTCACTCAAGTGCTGGTCTTTTTAAGGACCAGAAATCTGGCTGATTTGTGTTCTTCCAGTAACTCCAACAATAAAGCCGCCTTCATTATGAAATAAAAAGTAAAGCTGGCTCCCAATTGTGCAGTTGATTTGAATGAAATCTATTATGTTTGCCTTACTACACCATAATCAGTGATAGATGGCCAGGGGAGTTCTAGGAACCCTGGGGATTTTGACACTCGGTGTGCTAACAAGAGTGCAACAATGCAACCATCTATCATTATGGAAAACATGAAGCTGGTGAACCAATGCTGTCACACGTTGCTTAATGTGACAAGGCTCCTGTTTGCTCAGATCAGTCATATGATGCCTTCAACGTAGAAGGTCAGAGAAGGACTGAATCTGCTGAGAAAAATCATATTTCTTCATTTGTGCACATCTCTGAAGAAAATATTTCTGGTGTGTGTGCCCGCATGCGTGTGTGTGTGTATGTGTGTGCATCTGTAGGGCACAGGATCATTTTACTCACGTGCATGTTCTTATTTTGGTTTGTATCATCTGTGTGTGTGAGTTTGTCTGTAATCTGTGTGTTCCAGTCTCCCCGCTCAAATACAAACCCAGCTCTGTGCCTGAGCAGCTGCTGCTTCCTGCTTTTTTGGCCTCTCTCTTTAACATAGGATAGGAGTCACCTTCCCCTTGGTGTGGTGACCTTCTGGCTTGTCTTGCTCTCCCACTGTTTTTCCTGATTCCTGCTTGGCGAGGAAATGTGGTAGACCAGGACTGGCTTAGAATTCTAAAGTGGCTTCTGTCCCCAGAGCCATTACTGTCCTTAATTAAGCCGCACAAGATTGCTGGGGGTGCGGGCAGTTAATAATCATTTCTTCTTGATTGCTCAAAGTGTATTTTACTCAGAATAAAATGTGAAAGGAGGTACCTTTCTTTCCCTAAAAGCATGAAATTAGAGAAATATCGTTGTGTGAGCAGGACTTGAAGCAGGAGGGTATTTGAAGATTTGTGCTGGGCTTTCATCCAGACAGTCACCAGCAGGGAATGATCTAGGTGCTGGCTAGGCCCTTTCTGGCACTTCTGTGGCTTAGGTGCTTGGCGGTGATGTAGACCAGGTATGTCTACATATACGTCAGGTACAAAGATAAAATGATGTTCTTCATGGTGCAAAAGGTGGGATTTAAAACAGCCCTCATTTCTTTTTTGACTCTCTTGTCTTCCCCCAAATAGCCTCATTACCCTGTAAAGGAAAGATGATTTTCAACTTGGTTCAGGAAATAGGTGGCCTTTGAAAAATTAGACTCAGCAGATAGCTGAAATCTCATCTCGGGTCACTTGATTTTTAACAAGGCATTAGCATACTGAGTTTGGAAGAATTCTTAAAAGAGAACATTGATAAGGAGCTAGAATTTCTCTTTGCTTCTTGTAGAATCTTTGTTATCCTTTGTTTCCAAATAGGTCAGAAAAAATGGAGTCGCCTCCAAACAGCGCATGCGTTGGCTCTTTATCCATTAGTTGCTGTTTTTAAGATGTCCGCCAACATTTGGCTTCATATAGCACATATTTTATTAGTTTACGTAGAAACTGACATTGGCAGTCACTGGAGGATGTACCCAAAATTGGTGACTTCTTTACCAGCATCCTATGTTTACTGTCTCTTCGGTTCTTTTGTGTCTTATTTATACCCTTTCTGGTAGCAACTTGTTTTATCATCATCTATCACTTCCCTTTGTCCCTTTAAATATAGAGTGAATTTCTGGTGGCACAAATTTCTGGAAGCTTACCTACGAAAATATGAGTGCATGATTTGATAAGTGCTTTGCAAACATTTGAAATAATCGGATTTGGTGAATGTTTGTATGCAAAACCAATTATGGTGCCTGTTCCTTCCTCCTCTCTCAAGGCTGTGGGCCTCTTATTTCTATCTTTGTTACCATGTAGTCAAAGGAGATTCTACTTTCCTTTTCTTTGAATTACTCATCATCAAAATAGGGCTAGGTATGGACACTTCAGCCAGAATGAGATCGAATTTCTTTGCATTTCTAAGGCATTTGAAGAAGGCTTGTGTCGTCTTGGCTGGGCCATGATTCTCAGGGTTTTGGCAGTTGTATAATGTTGTGATCATATCCCTGTTGAAATTTGATATGTTAGCACCCCCTTGATGGAATCTGCTGAGTGGTACCAGTGGGGGTGGGGCCTGTGGTAGCTCACTGCCCCCTCAGCCATCAGCTCTCCCCTTTCCACCACCTACTTCCTTCCTGCTCGCCTTGCTAAGGTTTTTGGCTTGTTCTGGATCCAGCAGCTGCCTCTTGTCTGACCTCCAGTTCTTGGAACTTGAGCTGGCAGCTTACCTGTCCATCCTGGAATTCCTCAGCCTTCACAGCCTGTGAGTGGGAGCCCTGCTCTTTGACCTGCTGATCTTGGGTTCTCCAGCTCCTGCGGCTGCATGAATTGGGAGAGGCCTCTCTCCTGATCCACAGACTTGGGGCATTCCAACCTCTACAATCATGTGAGCTGTTTCCTTGATATAAATCTCTCTCTATATATATTTATATGCTTTATTGGCTTTGCTTCTCTAGAGTACCCAGTCTAAGACAGGGCTGATTCCAACATATATGATATTCACTGCTCATTACCTTCTCTCATTATGCCTTTGGCTCCATGTATTAGTGATCCCTGTATGAAGTAGCCCTATTTTTCTTGGTTTAATTCAAGCCATTTACTTGTATTTTTCACATACAAGAGCGCTGTTGTGGAGTGAATGATGTCCCCCCAAAATATGTGTTGAAATTCTAACTCCTATGTCTGTAAATATGACTCTGTTTGGAAAGCAGAGCTTCATTATGTTAATGAGGTCATGCCAGTATAGGGTGGGCCCGAAACCTAATCACTTCTGAATTATAGCAAGAGTAGAATAGACACGAAGACACATGGGGGAAGACAAACACCATGTGAAGACCTATCTACAAGCAAGGAATGCCAAGGATTGCTGGCAGCTACTAGGAGCTGAAATAGATAAACAAAGAAGGACTTTGCTCTAAGACATCCCCCGAATTCAGACTACTAGCCTCCTGAACTATGAGAAAATAAATTTCTGTTCTTGAAAGCTGCCCACTGGTGGCACTGTTTGTTACAGCAGCAATAGGTAACTGAGACAAGGGTCCTGCAGTTAGCTGAGGAAGGAAAATTCAAAAATTATAAGATTTGGTCTTTATCTTGAGGAGTTTCAATTCAGTAACATCTATTCAAATATAGATGTCATTTTTTTTTATACAAAGCTGTCTATAACCCAAGTCAAATACAGATGTACAAGCAGTTTGTTACAGAGACACAGAGGAAGAAGTTGGAAGGAGGACACAAAGAATGAACATTTATTGATGACCACCTCTATGCCAAGTGCTTTACTTGGGTAATTTCATTTCTTTTTCACAGCTACCTGCAGACCAGATATCAGATGTGAGCAGTGACACCTAGAGTTAAATCTCTTGCCCAGGCCCATGCAGTGGCAGAAGTGAGACTTGAAATAGTCAAACTGCTGGTCGACTCCAAAGGCCAACCTCTACTTTCTACGATATCAAATGGAATCTGTAAAAGTATTTTATTTTGACTGAGCAGTTCTGAGAGAGTTTTCTGGCAGAAGTAAATTGAGCCTGAAAGGACTGAGAATTGTCTTAGTTTCCTAGTGCTGCTGTAACACAAATACCATAAGGGGGTGGCTCTAAAGAACAGACATTCATTTTCTCACAGTTCTGAAGGCTGAAAGTCCAAATCAGAACCTTGGCCATGTTGATTCCTTCCTTGTCAGTAACTCTGGGATTCCTTGGTTCCTTGGCTTGTAGATGATCCTCACATGGCATCTGTCTTCCTCTCTGTGTGTGTCTCTGTGTCCTTTCTACTCTTTTTATAACTCAGAAGTGATTATACTTAGAATCCACCTTGCTTGGGTATGATCTAATTAACAAAGAAAACTCTATTTTCAAATAGGATTATACCCTTAGGTATATGGGTTAGGATTTCAGTATATATTTTAGGGGAGACACAATTCAATCCATAAAAGGTGTAGTATTTGGCAGACATATAATAAAATAATAGCCAATATGTGTAGAGTGCTTACTATGTGTCAGGTACTCGCTCAATGCTTTTAACTGTGTAATCTCATTCAATCCTCATAAGAGCCAGTAGAGGTCAGGACTACCATTATCTCCTTTTACGGGTGAGGGGACTGAGGCACATAGTGGTTTAAACAACTTGTCCAGAGTCACAGAGTTTGTAAACGTTGGAGTGGAGATCTGAAATCTGGGAGTAAGTCTTCACTATCCACCTCTGTATGATACATGGAGAGCGAAGGTAACAGGACTCAGTGAAAGGATGGTGTTGCCAAGGTGCAGAGTGCCAGAGAGTGGATGGTGCTGTTGCAGCTTGGGGTTTGTAGAAGCTTCAGGGAGATCTTTGGCTCATTTGGGTTTTGTACACTGTGCTAAGGGATTTGTATTTGGTTCTGTAGTCACTGGGTTGTCAGTGGAAGTTTCATAGAAGAGTGGAGATGTCACATGAATGCACATGCCTCCATACTGCCACCTACCCCTCACTCCCCTCTCAGCCTTCCTCCACACACTGGGATCATGAGGGATGGGATTCTGTATATGGACAGCTCGTTAGCCAAATTGGAGGCTATAGCAATAATTCATGAGTCCCTGGTGGTGCAAATGGTCAAGCACTTCACTACCTAACCAAAAGTTGGTAGTTCATATCCACCTGTAGGGACTTTGGAAGTAAGGCCTGGGGATCTACTTCCAAATGATCACAGCCTTGAAAGCCCTATGGAGCACAGTTCTACTCTGACACACCTGGGGTTGCCATGAGTTTGGAATCAAGTCAATGGGAATTTTTTTTTTTTTTAATAGCAATAATTTAGGGGAAAGATGATGAATGTCTGGGCCAGGGCAATGGCTGGGGGGCCTACAAGGACAATTTGGTTTTGGAGGACTTCGTGGAAGATAATCAAGAGAATTTAGTAAGGGAGAATTTAGATGCGAGGGATAAGAATGGATTGAAAGTAATCAACTTCACTCACTAGTGAGTAATTAGTTAAAAAAACTCGTGAAAAGACATACATTCACCTGTCATGCTCAGGAACCAACAAGAAGCGTTGTAGCTCACGATGAGAGAAAGTATGTTGGTGTGGTCCCCTGGGGAACTCACAATGTCAGCCAATAGCTGCAAGTTGCATGCCATCCACAGAAATGACGACACACTTATCCACCCATCTAACCCCCAGTGCTCCATGTCGTCTGTGACCCACTCGGAGGCTCTCCTACAATGTGCCATGATCTGGTCTTAAGGGTAACACAACTTCTTCCCCACAAGTGGCATCCCTTCTAGCTGCAACTCCCATCATGGTCTCCTTCGAGACTTGGAGGACTTAGGTCTTCCTGGAAGGCTTATTAGATTGTTCTCTAGGCCAGAGTTCTGCTTTAAATCCTAATCCACCAGGAATGTGAATAATACATTTCCAAAGCAGTGCCAAAATGGCATATAGGGCTAAGGGAGAAGAATGAAAGTGGGAGAAAGGTCCAAGAAAATTAATCCATTGAATGTCCTGCTGTAGGCCCCAGAGCTGCAGAAGAGGGCCTTCAACAAAGTAAGCGCTCAAGAAACATTTGATGAAAGAACGAACAAATGAATGAATGAAATGAAGAAGTTCCATCAGTTGGCGTAACTTGGACCTTGCCATACCAAAAGTATTTCTCAACAAAATCCAAACATTACAGAGCTCTCTTCCATTAATTTGGCCTTGGAAGTCACCAGGCTTAAGTACTCCTTACTGATTCCTAAGTTTTTATGTCATCCAACGTTTCGGTTCTCATTTGTCAGGGATGGTTGCAGCTGGATTTGTACAACTCAGAAGGCTGGCCATGGTTCTTGTTGCTTGATCATCTAGATATTTACTTCAAAGTTTCTGAGTTTTCATTGTACTGTGTAGCTTCTTGGATGTGACAGGTTCTTTCCTTCCTTTATAAAGCAAAGCCACTCTGGTTGGTTTGGCTCATGTGTGGAAAAAACACATACTTAGGTAAGAGATCCTTTGAAAATAAATTGGAAATGATGCCTGAAAGCAATCTCAAGACTCCTCTGTAGCCAGTAGTTTTCCCTGAGAATATGTTCAGCTGCTAATGGAAGTGGACTCCAGTGTAGCTGAGTGTTGGTATAAGTACATTTCTGTTTAGAAAAGCAAATCTGCATTTATCTCCTAATTGGATGTTGGTGTGAAAATACAAGGCCCTGGTAGAGACAACACACACTTCCCTCCTCCTTTCTCGGTTCCTCTTTCACACTCTGTGAGATGTTGTGGCATCCTGTTTCAGCTTGGGGACACATTCTCTCCCTGGGTAAGTGACGTCGCTGTGAACAAAGTACAAAATTAATGCAATTAGAGCCAGCTCTTCTCGGACACCTGAGCACTGGATTTAAAAACTGCACACATCAATACCAAAAACCAAGAGAAAAATAGAAAGAACAAAACCCGCCATGAAATGGAACAGCCGAAGCCCCGTGTCTGACCTGTAACACAGCTGAGGAAGTCCACCGTTACTACGGGAGAGGCATGCAAAATGCACAGTCAGGTCTGCAGAGCACGAATGTGTCCAGGGAGTCTGACAATGTAGTGACCTTGGGCAGAAGCTTGATGTCACTTTGTCTCCCTTTGCCCACTTCACACATCTGTTAAAGACGGATAATAACCCAGATTCATCTCATGTGGGGGCTGAGGATTAATTAATAAGTGATTGTAAATTACTTGGCACTCCTTGGAGGAAACGCAGCCTGTAAGTGCGAAGAATTGTTATTATCAAGCAATTCAGCTGGCTCTCGAGCAATAATGACTTCAGGGAGGCTGTTGGAACACACGCTGTGGTCTTTCTAGGTTGAAAATCAAAGGTTGAGGGACTACATGGTGCTTTCTTTCCCCTCTCAACCTTGCTAGGAAACAAACCATTCTTCCCCAACAAAAAAGTCTGCCTCATTCCTGGCATTTGATTTCTAAATTGTGAAAACAGTTGTCTTCCTTGATTGAGGTTAAGAATTCACAATAGGGCAGAGTGGTATTTCCAGAGAGTGATTTCTCAGAGCACCAGGCCCACAAAATACACAAAACCAAAGGAACTTTGTGGCCACCTAAGTGTGAGAAACACCACACATTATGCGCTTCTCTAGGAGAGTAACATCCTACTTCAGTGTGTTAACATCCCACAAAGGGTTCAAAAAAACATGAACTTTATTTACTCGATTCTTTTCTGAAGTTATTTGGTGAGTCTTGTAGAAGTCTGCAAAAACTGTAATCGTTCCCCTCCTCATATGTCCACCCCACTGGAATGTGGCTTTGCTACTCTTCATGTCATAAGATGGAATTAATTTCCCTGCCCCTTGAGTCTGGGCAGGCCTTGTGACTTGGCCAACACAATGTGGCAGAAGTGACATTGTACCAGTCCTGAACCTAAGCCTCAAGAGGCTTTGCAGCTTCTGTTCACACTCTTGGAACCCAGCCAGCCTCCACGGGGACAAGCTAGCTAGGCTGCTTGAGGATGAGAGAAATGTGGCCTTACTTTTCCTATTGCCCCTGCCAATGACTAGTATTATGTTTGTGACTAGAGTTTTATTATGAAGGATACAATAGAAGAAATTCATAGGGCAAGGTCAGGTAGAGTCCCCATTGTAATGCTTCCACGTCCTAAGAAACACATGATCTCCTAGGCATCGGTGTCTATCATCAATCAGGAAGCTCAATGTCTAGAGTTTTTATTGGGATTTCATTATATAGACATTATGTATTATGTATTAAATCATCGCCCAAGTGGTTGAACTTGATCTCTAGCCCTTCTCCTTTCCCTAGAGGTTGGGATAGTATCACATGGTGGGTTTTTGTGGCATGGCCATCTCCCATCCAAGATGACTTATCTCATGGGCATAACCTATCAAATGTGGTCTGAAGTCCTCCATGAATAGCAAAGACATTCCAGTCACTCCAGAAATCCCAAGAGTTTAGAGGTTATACCTTAGGAACCAAGGCCAAAGACCAAATTCCTTGGGTAAAGCAATTCGTCACTCCACATAAACCAACAAGTTTTAGGAGGTCTGTTATGCAGCAATAGATTAATGGTGGCACCCCTTTTTAAAAGTAATTCCTTTTAATAGTCCCAGGAATATAAACTGGGATTATGAATTGGTGATCCATATGCTGTTTACCGTTTTGGCCAGATTGTCCATTGTCAACTCAATATTATTGCTGCAAGGGAAGAAGCCAGGACATACATGTCCCAGAATTTCTTTCCCCACATGGTTCTGGCTTATCTTCAGCCAATGAGAGGCTGAGTGAGTGAAATTTGGAAAGTGGAAGAGAAGGTGAAGCTGTCACCTTTTAAGGTCAGTTTGGGCAGGAGCATGAGTAGAGAGTCAGCGTGAGTTTTGTAGCAGCTTCTGGGCAAGCTCCCATGAATCACACACTTGGGCTGCAGGCAGCTTCCCCATGGTCCTGCTACTTTCCTGGTTTAAGAGTTCAAGCAGCTGCTTTATTGGTCTTTGCTTCCCCAATCCTTCCAAGGGGTGTATAAGCCTCTGGTGGAGAAATTCCCAATTAAATCAGAAATTAGAATGTGATGTACGTCACGATAAAGGAATTTCTAGGCTATGGCATGTGTTTGTGACGAATAGCCCTTATAGAAGCAGACACCGTTTAGGAGCTCAGCCTTGCTACGCTAGCTTTATGCTCAGTGGCCTAAGAAGTTCTTGAGACTCATGCCTGGTTTTCCTCACTTGTAAACTGGGGATAACAATTATTACCACAAAGAGTTGTTGTGAGGAAAAATGAGGTCAATATGTGCTGCATTTGGAACCTGTTATTGCTGCTTGCCATTGAGTCTGCCCTGATTCACGGCAGCTTTGGTAGAACAGAACAAAACGTTGTCTAGCTCTTTCTAGATCTATCTGTATGGGATCCAACTGACAACAGTTACTCAAAAGATTAGATGGGAAAACAGGGGGCAGGGAGTTTATATTAATAGAGGAGGAACAATTCGGAAAAGGAGGGTGAGAATGATTGCACAACTGGAAGAATGTAATCAATGTCACTAAATTGTACCTGTAGAAATTGTTGAATAGGTGCCTTTTCTGCTGTGTATTTTTTTTTTATATTCTCAACAACAACAAAAATAAAATAAATTATGTAAGTAAGTAAACCTTTCCCTGATACTGCTCTGTCTGGTATGTTTGATCACTGGTATGTATGAGGCCATTGCTGCTGCTATTGTGTCAATCCATCTCTTTGAGGGCTTCCTCCATTTTCATTGGCCCTCTACGTTACCAAACCTGATATACTTTTCTAGGAATTGGCCTTTCCTGATGACATGTCCAAAGTAAGTGAGTTGGAATCTCACCACCCTTGCTTCTAGGGAACATTCTGGTTGTATTTTTTCTAATACTGACCTCGTTTGTTCTTTTGGCAGTCCACAGTATATTCAATATTCTTTGCCAGCACTACAGTTTGAATGCATCAGTTCTTCTTCTGTCTTTCTTTTTTACTGTCCAATGTTCATAGGCATATGAGGCAATTAAAAGGCAATGCTTGGGTCTGACGCACCTTAGTCACCAAAGTGACATCTTTGCTTTTTAAAACTTTAATGAAGAGGTCTTTTGTAGTAGATTTGCCACCCTCCCCAGCCATACAATACATCATTTGATTTCTTGCTGCTTTCATGGATGTTGATTGTTGATCCAAGTACAATGAAATCATTGACAATGATTTATAACATATAGTCACTGACTAAATCATGGTTATCTATTCAGGTTATCTCTGAAGTTTTAATGAATAGAGTCTAAATAATTGAGCTGTACTCTTTGAAATGGCCTAACCTTGCTCCCTTCATTTTTCCTCCGACATTTCACCCACTAGTACATCTCAAGAAGCTCTGTTGGCACAGTGGTTAAAGTGCTCAGCTGCTAACTGAAAGGTTGGCAGTTCAAGCCCACCAGCCGCCCCATGGAAGAAAGATATGGCAGTCTGCTTCCATAAAGATTTACAGCTTTGGAAACCCTAAGGGGGGCAGTTCTACTCTGTCCTACAGGGTTACTATGAGTTGGAATCAACTTGATGGCAAAGGGTTTTTGGGAGTACATCTCAAAGGAACCCTGGTGGCACAGTGCTCTGCTGAAATGGAAAGGTTGGCGATTGAAATCCATCAGCGCTCCTGGAGAGAATGATGTGGCAATCTGCTTCAGTAAAGAGTACAGCCTTGGAAACCCCATGGGGCAGGTCTGTTCTGTCCACCATGAGTTAGAATTGACTTGATGGCACACAACAACAACAACAACAACAACAACAAACAGTACATCTCAAGAAATTATCAGTAACTTTCACAGCAGCTATGTCTGACCCCTCTCATCGCTCATCTCTACGTCTTATGCCTGGCTTGTTTTTGTTGCAAAGATTGTTTTCTGATAAGCAAGGAACATTTTAATCAGATGAATTTGAGTGCAATTGCTGTGGTGTTTCCCAGGGATTTGCCTTTGAAATCAACAAACAAATCAAAGAGTTCCATTCCCCTGCAAGTATCTCGACAGGATTGCTTCGCAACTCAAACACAAGACAGGTGGGACAGGAATGAAAACAACAACCGTTCGTTCTCACTTGTGCAGTAGTTGCCGTGTGAGCAGAGTCCCACAAGGAGTCAAGACTATACTGAAAACAAAAAAATCAAAAATTTCAGCTGATGTCTTGATGTCGTTGGCTTGTTGTTTGCTTACTTGTGAGGGGGCATGGGGTGCAGGGCTTCCCAAACTTTGCTATGGAGGAAACTCAACTGTAATAAAGAGCAAACTCATCTCAGAGATCTCAGTATATAACCCAAGTCCACGGAACAGAAGCATGACATTTATTTGATCTTTGCAATGCTTATTAATTTTTTCTATCCATAAAGTATTCAAGGTCCTGGTGGTACAGTGGTTAAGACCTATGGCTGCTAATCAAAAGGGCAGCTGTTCGAATCCACCAGCAGCTCCTCGGAAACTCTATGGGGCAGTTCTACTCTGTCCTATAGGGTCGTTATGAGTCATAATCGACTTTATGGCAATGAGTGTAACATATTCGTGTTTATTTTAAGATGGAAATAATATTTCCGCCTAAATCTTTATATATAACTGAGGCTCCAGAAAGATGTGTGTACCTCGTTTATTCCTTGTATGAAAATACTGTAAGAAGAATGGACTCTGAATTCGAATTCTGGCTCCACCACTTAATAATTGCATGACCTGCAGAAAATGAAATAATTTCTCTGTGCTTGTTCCTTCACCTGCAAATAAAAATAAAAGCATTTCTCTGGCAAGGTTGTGTTGTGAGGTTAAGAATTAAGTCAGATAATATATGTGAAGTGCCGAACTAAGTAACTGATAACACGTACACAGGAAACAGTGGTTGTTATTTCTATCGTTACTATAAGTGAAGAAATGTTTTTAATCTTCTTGATGCTGGAAGACTACTTTTCTCTCGTTTTAAGCAAGGCTGAGATCCAGAATGGGACATTGTAGGATTTTGCTGATGTGGGATTGAGTGAGGAAAATGGAACAGCCAGAGAAAAGAAAATACACATCTGTAAACAATGGACTCTGTTTGACCAGCGACTTTGATTTCCTCAGGTTCGAGCTTTCCAGGAAGGAGCCCTGGTGGCGTAGTGGTTAAGCACTAGGCAAAAACTGAAAGGTGGGTGGTTGAAACCCACCAGCTACTCTTCAGGAAAAAGATGTGACAGTGTTCTCTTTTAAGGATTATAGCCTTGCAAACCCTATGGGGCAGCTCTACACTGTCCTACAGGATTGCAAGGAGTCAAAACCAACTCCTAAAAGACGTGGTAATATTTTTATGTGGATCTAAACGTTTGCTCAAATAGTCATATGCTTAGAGCAATGGAGGATTTATGGTGCACTGCTCTGGGTACTAGTATTCATTTCTTTATCTTATCTACTTGATTTCTGTGCCTCAATAGATAGATTCTAGCCATCGAAATGCTTTGTCGAATAAATATGGTAGGATAAAATTAGGAGATGCTAACCAAGGCTTTGCTTTCTTTTTTTCTTTTTCTCTTTGCCCCAAAGTATTGTCTTCAGGGAAAGAGTGCAATGAAGGAGAACATAAAGATATCTTTGAATGGTTTTCGAACAAGTTTCTGAATGGATTTTTAAAGCTAGTAGTAGAGACATTTGTCTTGATAGCAAAGGCTCCCTACTTCAAGTTTTTTTTTTTTTTTTTTTTGGACAAAAGGTGTTTTGAAGCCAGTTTGTCATAAATCTTATAGAGAGGTCTGGTTTTTTTTAAAGTTATGTCCACGAATTCTTTGGTACTCCTCTCTGAAGAGGTAGAGCTTAATTTCCCTACCCTTGAGTTTGGGCTGGACTTACTGAGGTGCCTCTAACAAATAGAATTCAGTGGAAGAATTCAAAGAATAATGTATAAAAAGACTGTGGCTTTCATCTTGGTGGCTGTCTCTCACTCCCTCTCTTGGAATGTTCACTCTGGGGAAGGCAGCTGCCATGTCATGAGGCAGTCCTGAAGGAAGGCCTGAGTGAGTGTGCTTGGAAGTGGATCTTCTGAGGCCTGCCAACAGCCATGTGAGTGAGCATGGAAGCAGATCCCCTCTCAGTCATGATTTGAGACGACTGAAGCCTTGACTGACAACAATTTGACTTCAGTCTCATGACAAACATTGGGCTAGAGACACCCAACTAAGTCCTGCTGTGGTCACTGATCCAGAGAAACTGTGAAATAACAAATACTTGTTTTTTTAAGCTGCTAAATTTGGGGGTAATTTGTTATACAGAAGTAGAAAACTAATTGTCGTTGTTGTGTGCCATTGAGAATATTCTGACTCATAGAGATGCTACATGACAGAGTAGTACTACTCCGTAGAGTTTCTTAGGCTGTAATCTTTACAGGAACAGATTGCCAGGTCTTTTCTCCCATGGAGCCATTCGTGAGTTTGAACAGCTGACCTTTTGTTTAACAGCCGAGCACTTAATCACTGTGCCATGAGGGATCCTTATATAATTAATAAAATACAAGTGGTCCATTCATGATGATATAAAATCTGTTTCCCTGTGCAAAGAGGAGATAAAGATCTTGTTGGTAAGAGACAAGCAGAGAGAATGTCACTAGGGTTAAGACAATGATGGCTCTCCATCTTGAGATGTAGACAAACGCATGCCCTCTTAGTTTGGAGTGTTCTGCAAAGTAGAAAAAAAAAAAAAAATATATCAGCTGCTTTCGAGTAAATTTCAACTCACAGGGACCCTGTAGGACAGAGTAGGAGAAGACTTGAATCTTGTTTCCTGAGGGGGCAACAAACTGACTAAAGAAGAAAAGAATACATACTGCACTGAAGTATCAGTAAGTAAAAGTAACAACCAATGTAATTTTTCTGGCCAAGATAAACTTTTTCTGCAAACAGGAAGATAATACTTTATTTGATATTTAAAATTTTTATTAAATTAAATAATTTATTAAAATATTAAAAATAATAATTCATATACTTTTATGGATCATATAATCTCTTTTGCAATTACTTAACTGCTGTTTTAGCATCAAAGCAACCATTCATGAATGAATGGATGTGACTGCATTCCAATAAAACTTTATTTACAAAAACAGGCAGAGGGCCGAATTTAGCCTGTGGGCCATAGTTTGCCGACCCCTGATGTAGGCTAAGCGTACTTGAGTCAAGCCCCCATTCTCCAGCAGACCAAAGATAAGTGAGAAGAGGCTGAAGAAGGCTGCTGGACCTAGAAGCCTCTCAGCAAGCAGGAAGAGGACGCAGAAGGAAGAGGATGCAGTCTCTGTAGGCTGGAGAGCCAGAGCGGAGATTGGACAATTTAGCTGTATCTGCAATGGGATGAGAACTGAAGACAAAAGACCAACAGTAATTTTATATCTCAACTCAAGTCAGCATGGATGAATGCTGGTGACTACAATAGGCCAGGAATTTCTTTACAGAGTTTAGCCACTCTCTGGTGAGTTGAGGAAGCAAAAACGGTTAAGTACTCGGCTGCTAACTAGAAGGTTGGCAGTTCGAACCCACCCAGCCTCTCTGTGGGAGTAATACCATAAAGGTTACAGCCAAGAAGACCCTATGGAACAGTTTTATTTTGTCTCATGGGTCACTATAAGTGAAAATCAACTCAATGGCACCCAGTGACAACAGGAAGTTGAGGGGGAGGACGCAGGGAGACTATACTGAATTGAGTGAGCTCAAATCCTAAAGTCTCTGAGTTTCCTTGAATTGGCAAAAACAAAAAACAAACAAACAAACAAAATTACTATCAGTTATAAATGGAGTCTTCAGAGCTAAGTTTTGTTCAGTTATGGAAAAATGAAAAAGGTGACATTTTTGCACACTTGAGCACTGTGATTATATGAAATTTTTGTTTGCTATTTTTTTTATATGCATATAAATAATACGTAAAGAAATATATCAGGCAGAACTATAATATGAACCAGCAATTCCAGTCCTAGGTATACCCCAAAGACTTGAAAGCAGGAATGGAAACAGAAACTTGTACACCAATATTCATCGCAGCACTATTCGCAACAGTCAAAAGATGGAAACAACCTAAATTTCCATCGGTAGATAAATGGATAAAAAAAATGTGGTATACATATAAACTGGAATACTACTCAGCCTTCAAGAGAAATGAAATTCTGATGCACGCTACAACATGGATGAACCTTGAAAATATTGTGCTGAGTGAAATAAATCAGTTACAAAAGGATAAACATTGTATGATCCTATTCATATGAAATAGGCAAATAAATAGAAACCAAAGCTAATTAGTGAGGTGGGAGGGAGAAAGGCAAAGTCATTGCTTAGGGGGCATTGAGCTTCCATTAATGGCGGTGGAATAATCTAGAAAAGGATAGCGGTGGTGATTACACACATGATGCACAGGATCAATGTCCCTGAACTGTACGTGTAAAAAATTGAATTAAGAAGTGTTTTGTTATGCACATTTTTACCACAATAATTAAAAAACAAAAAGGAAATATATAGGGAGATCTAGCTTTTAGAGATGGGGAAAAGCAGAAGTTCAGAGCACCTGGCTAGAAACAGCATTTCTTGCAGCTCTTGGCAGATGCTAGAACTGGGCCAGCTACATAAGTTGCAAGGCTCAGTCCAAAATGAAAATGACAGTCTCCTTTTTTCAAAAAGCAAGAAATCAATGATGTTAAAAGCACTAAAATATAAAAACTTTTCCTTTCTTCCGTGTTCTCTTTCTCAGCTTGTCATGGTGTTTTCTATTTAACGTTATAAGTAAAGAAAAATTAAAATTTTAATTTACATGAATTTTACCGTTCATCTTCATATTGTGCAATGTCACTTTTAAATGCACACAGAAGAGCATTTAACTCATATGCAGAATCACCAAAATTACGTAGCTCCTATGTCACAGCTTATATGTGCAGATGTATTTCACTCTTACCAGAATGGTAGAAGCACTACACAAAACTAACTCAAGCTGCTTTTATTTCACTTCTTGATGCATGCACATTCTACCAGCCCTCTCTACTTTTGTCTTATTCGTCAGTAACAAAGGGTAGAAAGGAAAAGAAATGATGGTTGCCTCTCTTTTCCTTTCTGTCTTTGTCATCATTTTCAGCATAAGTGGTTGGCTAACACACAAAGATTATACATGAGGAAGAAAGGATGTGATAGACTTCCTTGGTGGCTCATGTTTCCTAAAATGCTGTTGCCTTCTTTCTGCATTTGAAGACTTCATTGAATGGGAAGTATGACCACTTGGGGCTGTCAGAACCCCAGTTTACTCAGTCGTGAATATTGCCGAAGTCTTATGCATGGTGTGAACTTATATGGAGTCAACAGGTATTTCTAAGAGTCTTGGAGGGGTAGGTTGTATCTTACCATTTATTTATTTCTCTGTACCCATGGTGCCTGGCACATGTATGGTATTGAAGATGATTGTTGTTATAAGTTGGCTTTGCAACCCCATGTGTACAACGTAGAACTGGTCCACAGGGTTTTCAACGGTGTGGCCTTTCTGAAGCAGATCCCAAGACTGTCTTCCAAGGTGCCTCTGGGTGGGTTTGAACCACCAACCTTTTGGCTAGTAGTTGAGTGCTTGACTGTTTTCACCACCCAGGGACTCCACTGGAGATGGTAATTATGTTTGCAGCAGAGGTTATCATTGTGGGATTTATGTTCCAGCAGCCTCAGCATTCCTGGGAATGCATTAGAAATGCAGATTCTCAGCCTGTCCCACCCCAAACCCACATGAACCAGAGACTCCGGGGGTGGGGCCTCACAGTCCCACTTTCACAAGCCCTGCTGGCCATTCTTTTTTCAGCCACACCTTTCCTTCTCTTCTGAGGAACTCCCTTGAAGCTTCAGTAAGTTCTGATAGTAAGGCAGGCTCTCAGAGACTTGCACCTCTAGATGGGTATGGTTAGGAAGGTAGAAAGGCTGGGTGTCCGTCATGGTCACAGGACCGGTGGGGGCTGTCCCCAGGTCATTCTAGTGCTCTCTCAAGTGTGACGACCTGGTGGAGGTCAGAGCCAGTCCTCAGCCAGGGGAGAGGTACACACCTTGAGGAAGGGACCCTGGGCTCATGGGACCTGGTAACCACTTGCACATGAAAATGGGGAGGGAAAGCTCAGCCCTGGCCAGATTGAACCGGTTCCAATTACGCTGGACTAGCGTGCCCCTCAGCAGGGCCCTCCTGTGCTGCTGAGCTTATAGAGCTGGCCCTTCACACAGCCCTCCTCACCTGGGCTAACACATGCTCAATTTGTTATAATTCTTATTTCTGCACTCTGGCCTGGGCCTCTGGCCCGGTCAGGCAAGTTCTCCATGCTGCTATTAAAATGATGGCTCCTGCTGGGTGAAAAGAGCTGTTAAGTCAATATCAAGATGTCCCCCTGCTTTCCTGAGCAGCTTTTAAAACTCTGTGCCCTACATGGAGTGCTAAGGGCTTAGGAACTAGAAGGGCATTGGCATGAAGGAGCAGCCATTCCTGCAGTTTTAGATGCATGCTTAATTATTAAAGTGGGTAAATACCACACACACAGACACACAGGCACAAAGACACACACACACACACATACACACACGGAGTCCAGGAATCAAATTCCTTGAAGCCAGTTCTGACTTGCTGTGGTTTCCTGGATAGCGTGGCAATGATGAGATAGGTCAACCCTCACAGCCCAATTTGGCCAACAGAGTTTTAGTTTCAAAAGGCCAATGAGATAGCACGGAGATGTAAGAAGAAGGAAGGAAGGATTAGGAGTCTGGATTTCTTAGTCCAGATGCACCATAGATTCTTGAACCAGTTGCCCTGTCTCCTTGATGCTCAGCTTCTTACCTGGAAAATGAGACATATATTTAGATTTTCCTTTCCTCTAACACATTTTGAAGATGCTTATAGTGTGTGGAAACCCTGGTGGCACAGTGGTTAAGAGCTATGGCTGCTAACCAAAAGGTTGGCAGTTCGAATCCACCAGGTGCTCCTTGGAAACTCTGTGGGGCAGTTCTATTCCGTCCTATAGGGTCGCTATGAGTAGGAATCAACTCGAGGGCAACAGGTTTTTGGTTTTATAGTGTGTGTGTGTTAGTTGCTGTCATGTCAACTCCGGCTCATAATGACCCCTATGTACAACAGAACACAATGTTGCCCAGTCCTGTGCCATCCTCACAATTGCCAGCACGTTCCAGATCATCGTTGCAGCCATTGGGCCGATTCATCTCGCCAAGGCTCTGCCTCACCCTCATTGGCCTTCTGCTTCAACAAACATGATGTCCTATGAGAGCAACTGATTCTCCCTGATGTCATGTCCAAAGCAAGCGTGTCAGACAACGTTCTGTGCTTACAAATACATGCAAAACAGAGAAGTTAGAAATACATAAACAGAAAACAGAAATTTCTTAAGAGCAAGGAGCATTGAACAGAGATTAGTTAGTGGTAGGAACCTGGAAAGAGAAAATATGAACAGTAAATTAGAATGGGAACATTAGACAGCCAGGGTAGGCTTGGAAGAGATGGAACTGGAAGTTTTTTCTTGGTCTAGCAGATAAAAAAAAAGGGAGGGGGTGAGAGCGGGTGGAGAATGCAGGTGGGACTTGGAGTAGCCCCATGATGGGAGAAGGGGAAACATTGAGCCCAGTTAAAACTCCCCCACTCCTACCACCATTCCTTCTTGCTTTCATTAGACAGTTGAGCTTTCCTGAAATCACCCTGTGGCTTTCCTAGATTTTTCTTTGGCTTATACTTTATTGGGGAGGCCCTGGGTGGTGCAAATGGTTAATGTACTCAGTTGCTAGCCAAAAGGTTGGAGATTCCAGTCTACCCAGAGATGCCTCAGAAGAAAGGCCTGGTGATCTACTTCTGAAAAAATCAGCCATTGAAAAGGTTTTGGAGCACAGTTCTTCTCTAACACATCCAGGGTTGGAATCAACTTGATGGCAAGTGGTTGACTGGTATGCTTTACTGGGAGCATGCAGCAGTTAAACAGGCCACTTCTCCCTTCACTCCCCTCCCTCATCACTAACGTGGTGAGGTGATGCTTAATTGCTGCACTGTAATTGTCAAGGTGAATGCAATTTTGCTAATAGGATGTCTGTTTTCAGATGGGGCTATAAAAGGGAAACTAATTTTTCAACTTGAAGAAGTACAAGGCAGCCTTACCTTTGCTGAAAGGGCAAATTAAGGGGAAAAGGAAGCTATTTTAGTGGGTTAAAGACTAGAACAAGCAGCCAGTGCTTTGTAGACTCACTGGAAGAAGCTGTATGGTAACCCTACTCATGGTAATCCTCCTATTCCTCACTAGGGGACCTTTCTAGGCTCTGCTAAAGGCTGATCACAGACAACTACCAGACAGCAAGATATCTTGGGAAGCTGTAGTAAAGACAGTGTGGTACTGGCATGGACACAGGCAGGGAGGTCACTGGAAAGGGTTAGAGAGCCCAGACACAGCTCCATGCATATATGGATGGCATTGCAGCTGTCAAAAACCTAAATTGCTTAGAGAAACACCAAAAATTAGTGTAACAATATATTTATAGTGAGTAGATACAATTCAAATTGGACAGCATCACCCAAACATGTCGGGAGGGTGCTCCAAAGAAGGGAGAGTGAAAATGGGTTATACATGTCATTGTCTTGTTAATTTCTCAGAAGGTAACATCCAAGCACAAGCAAGGTTTCAGGGTCCACTGGTTACAGAAACAGAATCACGCCATACATCCTAAAACGCAGCCTCTAGTCAGACCCTGGAGTTCCTGCACATAGATAAGTTTCCAAAAGAACCCAATGCCTAAGGCCTGAAGGTCTCCACTAAGCTGCTTACAAGCTACTGCTTGACCTGAAGGTGACTCCAGAGAACCAGTTCTTTCAAGGCTCAAAAGGACACTTAAGGGTAGATGGCATAGGTGAGTCGCCCCAATCCCATCAACCCAGAAAACTGGATTTCAGGAGAATCAAATCGATTTTGTCACAGCTCAATGGGAAAATTTGGCACTACTCAACAAATGCCTTTTATTTATTGGCAATTGGTTATTAATATGGGGAAAAATAAAATGACGCTCCTAATATGTGGGCTAAAGACTGTGTTATGAATTGAACTGTCTTACTCCCCCCATATGCGGTATTTATGTTACAGCATCAGTAGGAAACTAAGATGGACTGTATTAGTTTCATAGAGTGGCTGTAACAAATTACCACCAACTGGATGGCTTAAAACAAGAGAAATTTATTCTGTCACAGATCTGGAGGTGAGAAATGCAAAATCAAGGCTTTTGGCAGGGCCTTGTTCCCTCAGAAACCTCTAGGGGAAGATACTTCTTTGCCTCTTACAGCTTCTGACAGTCCCAGACATTCCTTGGTTTCCTTGGTTTGTGGCAGCATAACCCCAACCTCTGCTTATCCTAATCCCGTATGACATTATCTTAACTTGATTTACATCTACAAAGATCCTAGTTCTAAAAAGGTCACAGGTGTGAGAAGTTAGGACTTCAACATGTCTTTTTGGGGGACACAATTCAACCCATAGCAAAGGCCTAAATGTGGGAAGACTTAAACATGAAAATCCAAAAACTTTTGAAGAAAGAAGAATACCTTTATGAACTTGGGGTAGAAAAAATTTCATAATATTCCATAAACAAAAACTGAAATATTCAATTTGTGTTGAAGGAAAAAAGTTTTTTGTTCCTCTAAAGATCTCTTTAAAGAAGTGAAAATATTGCCCATGGTAAGGAAGAAATAATATATAAATATCCAGAATATATAAAGAGCTTTACTAATTAAAAAAGAAATACAAACAAGTTAATAAAAATGGATAAAATGAAGAGATAATTTATAGATGTAGAAACATCATCTGCCAATAAACACATGGTAAGATGCTCAACCTCACTAGTAATAACAGAAATGCAAATTAAAACTAAAATTAGACATGCCTTTCTCCTAGGTCCTGGTAGCTCCAGGTGTTGCTTGGCTTCCAGCCGCGGTGTCACATGATATCCATCCTCTGCCTCTATGTGTCTCTTCTCTTTTTTTAGAGGACACCAGTTAGACTGGATTAGGGCCCATCCTACTCAGACATGACCTCCTGTTAACTGATAACATTTTCAAAGATCCTACTTTCAAACAAGGTCAAGTTCATAGATACCAGAGGTTGGGCCTTCAATATAACTTTTGGGGGACACAAGTCAATCCATAAAAACTCTCTTTAAGACAGGGGCCATGTTGTTTTCCTCTCTGTGTCCCGGTGCTCAGCACAGTTCCTGACACATCTAGGGACCCAAAGAAGCCAGTTAGTATGGATGATGCTTGTCCTGTGTATCTTAGGAACAAGTCAAGTGCTGCAGTGGGTGATTGAGAAGGAGAGGTGTGAAGAAAGAGAAGTTGGAAAGGCCTTACCATAAATGAACACTGCAAAGTGAACCCTTTTCTTAGCAGCTCTTAAGACAATATTACATCAATCACATTCACACTTGCTAATGGTTTTGTGTGCTTGATAGACATGCATTTAAGCTCATCAGCCTATTTGAATCCTGGTTTCCTTTCATTTCACCATTGTAATCAGCTTTAAGTGACAATTACTAAGGACTTACTTTATAGGAGATAAATTAGCACACAGGTGATGGTGGGCTCTTAAGAAGTGATGACTATCCCAGACCTTGAAATATCAATGTGTGGGCCACATTTATTATTGGACAGAGACCCCTGTGTGCTAGGTAATACAGCAATATCAGAAATGCATTACTTAATTTAAATGGGCCTAAACATTTGCTCCAGTGCCTTCCTCTGGCGGGTGGTGGGTAGCAGTGGTCGTAGTAATGAGAATGGGTCAGAGGTGAATGAGAAATTAAGAGCATAGATATTAAACATGCAGAATAACCTGCAGACAATGTTCCTGGCTGTCCAATATTTAGCTGTTTTCACTGGCTAGTTGTTTTTTTTTTTTTCAGGTCCTTCTTATTAGTCTTGTTCCTAGTCTGTCTTAGTTTGAAAGCTCTGTTGAAATGTGTTCACCATGGGTAATTCTGCCGATATTTGAAATACCAGTAGCATAGTTTCCAATGTCACAGCAACACACAAGCCACCACAGAATGACAAACTGACAAGTGATGAAGGACATCATACATGAAGAAAGCGAAAGGTCATTAAAAAGACAGGAAAGAAAGAAAAGACCGAAATGGATGTCAGAAGAGAATCTGAAACTTACTCTTAAATTTAGAATAGCTAAAGCCAATGTAAGAAATGATAAAGTCAAAGAGCTGGAAAGAAGATTTCAAAGGGTGGCTGGAGAAGACAAAGTAAAGTATTATAATCAAATGTGCAAAGACCTGGAGTTGGAAAACCAAAAGGGAAGAACATGCTTGATATTTCTAGAAGTGAAAGAACTGAAGAAAAAATTCAAGCCTTGAGCTGCAATTTTGAAGGTTTCTCCGGGGAAAATATTGAGTGATTCAGGAAGCATCAAAAGAAGATGGAAGGAATACACAGAATCACTGTACCAAAAAGAACTGGTTGATGTTTAACATTTCAGGAGGTAGCACATGATCAAGAACTGGTGGTACTGAAGGGAGTTCAAAGTGCACTGAAGGCACTGGCGAAACACAAGGCCCCAGGAGTTGACAGAATACCAACTGAGATGTTTCAACAAATGAGTGCAGTACTGGAGATGTACAGTCATCTATGCCAAGAAATTTGGAAGAGAGCTGCCTGGCCAACTGACTGGAAGAGGTCCATATTTGTGCCCATTACAAAGAAAAGTGATCCAGTAGAATGGAAATTATTGAACGGTATTATTAATATCACACACAAAATTTTGCTGAACATCATTCAAAAGCGGTTGTAGCAGCGCATCGACCATGAACTACCAGAAATTGAATCCGGACTCAGAAGAGGACATGAAATGAGGGATGTCATTGCTGATGTCAGATGGATCTTGCCTGAAAGCAGAGAATAACAGAAAGATGTTTACCTGTGTTTTATTGACTGTATAAAGACATTCAACTGCGTGGATCATAACAAATTATGAATAATGTGAAGAATGGGAATTCCGGAACACTTAGTTGTGCTAATGTGGAACCTGTACACAGATGAAGAGGCAGTCCTTCGAACAGAACAAGGGGATACTGCGTGGTTTAAAGTCAGTAAAGGTGTGTGTCAGGGCTGTATCTTATCACCACACTTAATCTGTATGTTGAGCAAATAATCTGAGAAGCTGGACTACGTGAAGAAGAACAGGGCATCAGGAGTGGAGGAAGACTCATTAACAACCTACTTTTTGCAGATGACACAACCTTTCTTCCTGATAATGAAGACTTGAAACACTTACTGATAAAGACCAAAGACCATAGCCTTCAGTATGGGTTGCACCTCAACATAAAGAAAACAAAAATCCTCACAACTGGACCAATAAGCAACATCATGATAAATAGGGAAAAGATTGAAGTTGTCAAGGATTCCATTTTACTTGGATTACAATCAACACCCATGGAAGCCCCGGTCAAGAAATCAAAAGACTCATTGCATTGGGCAAATCTGCTACAAAAGACATCTTTAAAGTGTTGAAAAGCAAAAATATCACTTTGAGGACTAAGGTGTGCCTGACCCAAGCCATGGTATTTTCAGTTACCTCATATACATGTGAAAGCTGGACAGTGAATAAGGAAGACCAGAGAAGAATTGATGCCTTTGAATTATGATGTTGGAGGAGAATATTGAATATACCATGGACTGCAAGAAGAATGAACAAAGCAGTCATGGAAGAAGTACTGCCAGAATGTTCCTTAGAAGCAAGGATAGGGAAACTTCTTACTTGGGACATGTTATCAGGAGGGACCAATCCTTGGAGAAGAGCATCATGCTTGGTAAAGCGAAGGGTCAGCAAAAAAGAGGAAGACCCTTAATGAGATGGATTGACAAGTGGCTGCAACAATGGGCTTAAGCATAACAGCTATTGTGAGGATGACACATGACAGGACAGTGTTTCGTCCTGTTGTACATAAAGTCACTATGAGTCAGAACTGACTTGAGGGCACTTAACAACTTCCTGACAAGAATGCCTTGAAAGGTCCTCATTAACTCCCTATGTAGCCAGGGTGCTGGGGGCCATTAATTGCTGCATGTTAGAGAAAGACAGGCTTTAGTTGGGAGAAAATTCTGGGCACAACTGGAATAGATAGAGACAGAAAGGCAGTTTGCTATAGATCTTCAACCTGTAAACGGTTATTTGAAAGGCCTTCTCATTTAAGTGAACGTAGTTGAAAGGTAATAGCAACATTTTATAGAGTATGTGCATGCTCAGTGCTTTGCATGAATTATCTCATTTAATTTTTACAAAAAAAGTATGAGTTCATTACTATTTATTATTTTTTTTATATAGAAAAGGAAACAAAATTTATTCATGGATTATAGAGCCAGTAGGAAGAGCAGGCTACCATTTTCCTGGCAATGTTATTGTTATTGGTGACCCCATGCACAATGGAATTGGACTGTTGCAATCCATAGGGTTTTCATTGACTGAGTCTTAGGAAGTAGATTGCCAGATCTTTCTTCCTAGTCTGTCTTAGTCTAGAAGCTCTGCTGAAACCTGTTCAGCATCATAGCAACACGCAAGCCTCCAGATGGGTGGTGGCTTGGCTTGAGGTGCGTTGGCCAGAAATTGAATGTGGGTCTCCTGCATGTAAGGTGAGAATTCCAGGGTATAACTATGGTTTTATAGGTTTGGCATATGTTGCCTCTCCCTTCAGCAGGCAGAATTCTAGGAAGGAGGGGATGCGTATGTATAAGGAGCCCAGGAGCCTTCTAGGTATAAAAGAACCCATACCTCAACCTCTGCCTCTCAGAAGTTGACATTAGGGTAGGTGATTCCAACAAGCCCCAGCAGCAGTGAAGGGAACAGAGTCTGTGAAAACTTTATGATCAGACTAGAGACCTGGGACAAATGGGCTGGCCTGGCACATGGTCAGAAAGGACGAAGTTGGCATGGTGGTCCAGGACCTGAGATGCAGTGGCTGTTGGAAACTGGTCTAGTGTGTTTGTGGCACGTAATGGCATCCTCTGTCTTCCTATGTGGATGGCAAGAAAGTCCCTCTGTAACACAGGACCTTGGCCATTTGTAATGAATGAGATTGCAGTCAGTAAGGCTCTTCTGGCACCATTTTCATCCTCTAAAATGGGGTTAACAGCATGCTTGCCTCTCCTCACTGGATCACAGAGACTTTGAGATGATTGTTTTAGTTTCCTAGGGCTGCCATAACATATCCCACAAAGTATGTGGCTTTAAAGAGCAGAATTTTATTGTCTCACAGTTCTGGAGGCTAGAAATCCAAATTTAGGGTATCAGCCATGTGGATTCCTTCTGAGGGCTTTGAGAGTGGAACTGTCCCAAGCTTCTCTCCTAGCTTCTAGTGGCTGCCGGCGGTTCTTGGCGTTCCACTCTGTTTCGGTGTCTGTTCTCCCCTTTTTAAAGATGCTGCTCAGAAGGGATTAGAACCAGCCCTACTCATTAACTTAACTGTAATATCTGTGAAAAAACTTACTTCTGCAAACAAGGTCACATTCATAGGTACCGGGGTTAGGACTTCAACATATCTTTTTGGAAGACACAATTCAATCCGTAACAATGATGTTTGTAAATCATCAAGCAGTGTCAGCTACTGTCATGATTCCTTGTCACAGAGATGCTGTGGAAGGTCGGACCAGAAGGCCTCAAAAGCTCCCCAAAATTCTCACGGTCTATGTGTCTCTCAGGAAACCCTGGTGGCGTAGTGGTTAAGTGCTATGGCTGCTAACCAAGAGGTCGGCAGTTCGAATCCATCAGGCGCTCCTTGGAAACTCTATTGGGCAGTTCTACTTTGTCCTATAGGGTCGCTGTGAGTTGGAATTGACTCAACGGCAGTGGGTTTGGTTTGGTTTTTGATGTGTCTCTCTGCTGTGGATAGTCCTCTCAGGGCCCCAGTGAGTCTCAAATATGATCACTTCCATTTTGCAAAGCACAGAAGAGGACGCCTGACACCCAGGTCATTCCTTCTGTCCTGGGGTAGACTTAAGACTTCACCCACTAAGCCCTGTCTTCTCTCATCATTTTATGGGCTCAGCTTTCTATGGCTGCTGGCCCCCAATTCTCTGGACCTTCTTTTTCTTCCCCATCAAAATGTATGTTTTTCTTTCTCTTTCCCCTGGGGTCCTAGCCCTTTCAGTGTTAAGGACCTTCATACAAGCTTCAGTGCTTTAATTAAAAAGAAAGTATAAAGAGGATGGGGCCCTGGAAAGATGGGGGACAGAGATTTGGAGCAAGAAGTCTCTTTCCAGAGCACTTGACATCACATTTTGGTAGTGACTTCCTGTTCTGTGCACTTAAGAACCGGATTGCTTCAGTCCTGTATAGGTTTTGGAGAGGAACGGATCCTCTGACGTTCTACCCAGACTAAAGCTTCCCCCGAGGGAAATTAATTGGGGGAGAAGTAGAGAAAGATTTTTTGGAAGACCAAGGAATCGGCGTGTACCAAACAGATTTGGTAACTGGGGTTGACAGTTCTAACTTTTCCTCAGCGGAAAAGGATGTATTGATGTCTATGGATACATTTTCTAGTTCATGTCTAGGTGTGGCCAATCATCAGTTAGGTCAAATTGGCCCACTAACCCATAATTCCGATGTCAATGACCAGCTGGATCAGGTATGAGGAATTGTTCCTATTTTAATTCAGCTAAAACTGAGCCATTGTCTGCATTGCAGATCCTGCCTAAGCTTCTCTGGGAAGGTCACCAAGACTCAGTGTCCTGTGAAGATGAGTTGGATGCTCCCTCAAAGAGCCTTCTCCCCTGGCCGTTCAGCACCTGCATTTTTAAGACTAGGGTTCTTGGCAAGAAATCATATACTTTCCATGAGTGAAGGTACCTAAATCATTACAGTTTCCAGAACTGTATGGAGAGTAGGATTAAAAGCCTTACCACCTCCTCTCTCCCACCAAGAGTGAATCTTTGTCTTCATGCACCAAAAAACATAATCACTTTGTGAAAGATGCAATGAGAAAATAATCTTACTGACTATTCTTCTCAGTTGGCTGTTGTCCTTTCAAGGGAGACTTTATTGTTTCTAATGATGAGCCTCACCCAGAAAAAGCAATTATTAACTGATTGAAAGGTATTTACTTCAGTCCTGGGCAGGTGTTAGAGAGAATGACTATATTCTTTTACTCCTCCATTCTGATCTGTTTGGCTGCATTTGCTTCGTGTTCCTATGGTTTCTGCCCTTTCTGTTGTTGTTGCTGTTGTTGGGTGCCATTGCGTTGTCGACTCATAGTGACCCCATGTGTTACAAAGCAGAACTGCCCCATGTGGTTTTCTTGGCTGTAATCTTTATGGAAGCAGATCACCAGGTCTTTCTCCCGTGGAGCCACTGAGGGGGTTCAAACCACTAACCTTTTAGTTAGCAACCTAGATCACTTTAATTACACTCTCTCTTGGTTTTATTCACCGTTCATGAGGAGAGAAAGGCCATAAGAGAAAGGATGGACATAGGACTAACCAGGAACTCCAGGGGGGTGGGGTGGGGAGAGGGAGGGCTAAATTCTAACCGGGGCTTTCTCATTAGCTAATAGTAACAGTGGACTGTCTCTTCATCCCCTTGGGGCTGGTTCCCCGTCTGTCGAATGTTGTTGTTCTTAGGTGCCGTGGTGTCAGTTCCAACTCATAGTGACCCTATGTACAACAAAATAAAACACTGCCAGTCCTGCACCACCCTCACAGTTGTTGTTTGTTTGAGCCCATTGCTGCAGCCACTGTGTCAGTCCATCTCGTTGAGGGTCTTTCTCTTTTTCACTGACCCTCTACTTTACCGAGCATGATGTCCTTCTCCAGGAACTGGTCCTTCCTGATAACATGTTCAAAGTATGAGACCAAGGCTCACCATCTTCCCTTCTAAGGAGCATTGTGTACTTCTAAGACAGATTTGTTCGTTCTTTTGGCAGTCCGCGGTATATTCAGTGTTCTCTGCCAACATCACAATTCAAAGGCATCAATTCTTCTTCGGTCTTCCTTATTTGTTGTCCAGCTTTTGCTTGCATATCAGGCAATTGAAAATATCATGGCTTGGGCCAGGTGGATCTTAGTCCTCAAAGTAACGTTTTTGCTTTTTAACACTTTAAAGAATTCTTTTGCAGCAGCTTTGCCCGATGCAATAATATGTTGTTTGATTTCTTGACTGCTGCTTCCATGGGCATTGGCTGTGAATCCAAGTAAGATGAAATTCTTTACAACTTCAATATTTTCTCTGTTTATCATGATGTTGCTTATTGGTCCAGTTTTGAGAATTTTTGTTTTCTTTATGTTGAGGTGTAATCCATACTGAAGGCTATGGTCTTTGATCTTCATCAGTAAGTGCTTCAAGTCCTCTTAGCTTTCAGCAAACAAGGTTGTGTCATTTGCATATCGCAGGTTGTTAATGAGTCTTCCTTCAATCCTCATGCTGTGTTCTTCTTCACACGGTCCACTTTCTTGGACTATTTGCTTAGCATACAGCATACATACTGCCGTCAAGTGGATTTTGGCTCATAGTGACCCCACAGGGTTTCCAAGGCTGTAAATCTTTACAGAAGCAGACTGCCACATCTTTCTCCCATGGTTTCGAACCACCAAACTTTTGGTTAGCAGTCAGTCACTTTAACCAGTACACCACCAGGTGCCGGGGGCCAGCCTCAGCAATGAACAGGGTTACCAGAGGAGGGGTAGAGTTCGGCGAAAAAGAATGAGAGGTAGTATGTCTTATATTTTCATTTTGCAGAAAAGGAAGCCTCTGCTCTTTATTTTTTACATGGTCTTTTATATCATAAGCTTACAAAAGCATAACATCGCATGATCAATAAAGGGGCAGTACAAGATATAATCATAAACATCATTTCCCAGAGACATAATTTTCCAAGTGACACATAGTACAGTTCCGCATACACACACAAGTACAATGAGTTTTTGTTTAATTGAAGAGAATATTTTGTTGATATATTTTTACACAAAGTAACAATTGACTTCATACTGCTTTACACTTTATGCTTAATCTTGCAATTCCTTCCACAGTTTTTATAATAATTAATCTTTTTGCAAAAACTGTTGCCACATAGGCTTTGTCCATTTTGTCCAGGGTGGCCAAATTCTTGTAGTCCAGCCACTTTGGGTTACGTCATATTGTCCACGATTATGCCAAGGACAATTAGCCCAATCTCTATACCCAAAGACCAGTCAAGCGCAGCAGTGAGCGGGGTAGACGAGAAGGTTGACCTGTAATTGGCTGAGAAATTGGCTGAGAGAACTCACTGCCTTTTGTTTTTCCACTTTTATGGGGTCATGTGTGGGTGGTGGTTTAATCACAAAAGGGCCTCGGTAAATACCAGGATTCCACCATCCTGTTTTTGTTTTCCATAGTCGAGCTATTTGTTTTTCCCCTAAGACAACTTCATGTTGATCCCCAGGTAATACATGGGCTGTCCCTACCCGGGATTTCACTAGGGGATTATGAGTAGGACGCCCCCCGTCCAAAGATCCCTAAATCTATAATGGAATTTTATGCTTATACATTCTGCTATACACAGGCTGAAAATGAAACAGAAACATAACACAGATGACAGAGATATTCCTGACTTTTCAGGAATTCTTCAATGTCTATGCTAGGGGCGGTGGGTGCAGAGGGGCCGCCCTTGCAGCCTGGCTCTTCCTGACTTTTCAGGAATTCTTCAATGTTTATGCTGGGGGCAGTGGGTGCAGAGGGGCCGCCCTTGCAGCCTGGCTCCTCCTGACTTTTCAGGGATTCTTTGATGTTTATGCTGGGGGCAGTGGGTGCAGAGGGGCTGCCCTTGCAGCCTGGCTCCTCCTGACTTTTCAGGGATTCTTTGATGTTTATGCTGGGGGCAGTGGGTGCAGAGGGGCTGCCCTTGCAGCCTGGCTCCCAGCAACCAGGGCTCCTACCACAGACTGAATAAGTATGGTGAAAGGATGCAAACCTGATGCACACCTTCCCTGATTTTCAAGCACGCAATATCTCCTTGTTCTGTTCAAATGACTGCCTCTTGGTCTATATACAGGTTTCACATGAACAGAATTAAGTGTTCTGGAATTCCCGTTCTTCAAAATGTTGTCCATAATTCGTTATGATTCATACAGTTGAATGCCTTTGCATAGTCAATAAAACACAGGTAAACATCTTTCTGATATTGTCTGCTTTCAGTCAAGATCCATTTGACATCAGCAATGATATCCTTGGTTCCATGTCTTCTTCTGAATCCAGTTTGGTTTCTGACAGTTCACTGTTGATATACTGCTGCAATCATTTTTGAATGATCTTCAGAAAATTTTAATTGTTTGTGATATTAATGATATCATTCAATAATTTCCACATTCTGTGGCATCACTTTTCTTTGGGATGGGCACAAATATGGCTCTCTTCCAGTCTCTGTCTTCCAAATTTCTTGGTATAGACCACCAAGCACCTCAGCTCTGCACCCCTTTGTTGAAACATCTCAGTTGGTATTTCGTCAATTCCTGGGGGCCTTGATTTTGCCATCCCCTTCAGTGCAGCTTGGACTTCTTCCTTCAGTACCATCAGTTCTTGTTCATATGCTACCTCCCTGAAATGGTTGAATATCAACCTACTCTTTTTGGTACAGTGACTCTGTGTATTCCTCACATCTTCTTTTGATGCTTTCTGCATCATTTAAGATTTTCCCCATAGACAACTCAAGGCTTGAGTTTTTTTTTTGTTTTTTCAGTTCTTTTAGCTTGAGAAATATCTAGTGTGTACTTCCCTTTTGGTTTTCTAACTCCAGGTCTTTGCACATTTCATTATAATACTTTATTTTGTCTACTTAAGTCGCCCTCTGAAATCTTCTGTTCAGCTCTTTTATTTTACTTGTTCATTTCTTCCATTCACTTTAGCTACTCTACATTCAAGAGCAAGTTTCAAATGAGGCCCTCGAATTAGATTATTGTTGCGTGCTAGCCAGTGAAAGCCTTTTAGCTGCAGAAGTTCTTTCAAGAGGACATTTATTTGTTATAATTTAATGTAGCTTCATTATAGCAAGTACCTTTAAGTAGTTTTTTTCTCATTGTGGATTTTTTTTTTTTTTTAATGTGACTTCCCCCATAGTATAATCATATCTGCAAGAGCTTTGGTCTCTAGCATGCGTTAAGGGAGACTGACAGTCAGTACTTAGGAAAAGATGCTGGGGCTTTCATTTCTCAGAGAAGCGTCGTTTTGAGCATGTTCTGTAATGTTTCTTGTACGTGTGCTGGCCCATCAACTGTGGATGTGCTGTGTGCCCAGAAGTCATCATCCTGCTGGGGGGCTGGCCTCCAGTTCCTGTACAAGCTGGTGCTGCTTGGATATAGCTTCTTTGGGATTTCCCAGTAAACACGCTCACACAGCATGTGCAGCTGGGGTTTTCAATTAATCAAAGGGAACACATGTTAGTCTGGGTGCATTAGGGCTGAGTCCAAGCCAAATGAGAAACTCTGCTCAAACGCACGGACTGGCCATCCATTCACGAGCTTGGCAGCCCATGAAAGTTGTGGTGGCTCCAGAAACGATGGGTCATTCAGTTCCTTGAGACACAGGACAAGCTCAGGGTAGCTGCAGGGGGTATCTGCTGGGTATCTGCTTATTCTCTCTGATATGGACTGAACTGTGTTCTCCTAAAATAAGTGCTGGAGTCCTACCCCTTATTCCTATGAATGTAATCCTGCTTAGAAATAGTGGTTTCTCCATTTTGTTAATGAGGCCATTTCAGTACAGGATGCGTCTTAAACCTAATCACTTTTGAGATCTAGAAAGATCAGCACAGACACAGAAACAAGGAAGCATGAATGAAGGGGAGATAGATGCCATGTGGAGATCACCAAAGGAGCTGAGGAACAGAGGCTGAGAGAGACAAAGTTCTTCTCCCAGATCTGACAGAGAGCCCTCCCCTAGAGCCAGTATCCTGAATTCAGACGTCTAGACTCCTAAACTGTGAGAAAGTAAATGTCTGTTCTTTAAAACAACCCACTTGTGATATTTATGTTATAGCAACTCTAGGAAAATAAGATAAGGCTGGAGGCCTGTATCGAAGAAAAACACTTCTTCCCACACTACTGTCCACTTGGCCACTTGTCTGTTCATGCACCTGCTCATTTTGTACACATGCTGCCACGTGCAGGGTGCTGTGGTCTGCTCCTTGGGGAGAGCGGTGAGCAAGACAGGTACAGTGCCTGACCTCAGGGGGCTTACTTATGTTCAGATGAACAGAGATGGTGATCGATCGTGTTACAAAAAGTGTTACAAAGGGGTTTCACAGGGTACTTTGGAAATTGGTGTAATATCTTCTTCTTTTAAGGGTCAGGGAAGATTTGTCAGGGCCATCATTTGAAATCCAAGGCTGAATAAGGGCTAGCTAAGTTTAGAAAACTGAAAGGTTGGCAGTTGCATCCCACTAGCGGTTCTGCAGGAGGAAGATGTGGCAGTCTGCTTCTGTAAAGATTACAGACTCGGAAACCCTATGGGGCAGTTCTACTCCATCCTGCTATGAGTCAGAATTGACTCCGTGCCAATGGGTTAACTTTAGAATACCCCCAAACCAAACCAGTTACCAAGGAGTTGATTCTGACTCATGGCAACCCCATGTGTTGCACAGTAGAACTGTGCTCCACAGGGTTCTCAAGGCTGTGATTTTTCAGAAGCAGATCACGAGGCCTTTCTTCTGAGGTGGCTTTGGGTGACTTGAACCACCAATCTTTGGGATAGTAGTCAAGCACTTAACCATTTGTGCCAAACCAAAACCAAACCCGTTGCAGTCGAGTTGGTACTGACTCATAGCCACCACGTAGAACTGAGTAGAAATGGCCCAGAGGGTTTCCAAGGAATGGATGGTGGATTTGAACTGCCGGCCTTTTGGTTAGCAGCCAAACTCCTAGCCACCACGGTTAAAAGAGTAGGAGTAAAAGAACATGGCAGACAGACAGATGGACGAGCACTAAAGAAGAAGCGAGTAAGAGGGGCGAGAGAACAGACACCTCCAAGGAAATGAAGAAAAGCCAAGGGTGTCTGAAACTGTGTGGGAGGGTGGGGGTGGAGAATGGAGCAATAGCTGGAAAGGCAGGCGGTTTCCGTCGAGTTGCCCCCGGCGCCACGTGGAGGACTTTGGACTGATCTAGGAGTGACCAGACACTGTTGAAGGGTTTTAAGTTGAGGAGTAAAGTGGCTTGATTTGCATTTTAAAATATTTCCTTGGTTCCCCTTTTTCTCCCAGCCCCCAACTCCTCATTTTCAAATTATGGCCCACAATATTGTCATTGAAAAATCTCCAGGGGGGGCTGAGGTGAGGGAAGCGGCATAGATTAGAATGCATCAAAAGCCACCTCCTGAACTTCTAATTTGCCCTCTGCCCCACCCCTCTGCCTTATTTTGGTTTAAAAAATTGTTAAATCTGTAAAATATTACCTCAACGCCTAAGACACTAAAGGCAATTTAATATTGTGAAAAATAAGAGCAGTCTTTGCTGTTCGACATTTATTATTCCCGGGATCGTTACTTTTCCTAATGAACTTTTTTTCCCCTCTCCTTCTGCTTATCGGTTTTAACACATGCCATTTACCACCTCCGACCGGCTGATGAGGGGGCTGGGAGAGGGTGTCCATCATTGTCAGACAAGGAGAGGAAAAAGCGGCAAAATAAATGGCAAGATGTTGCCGCGATAGCGAGGAGGAAAAGCTGCAGCGCTTAGGGGAATGCGGGACCCAGATGCAATTCCGCGGCCCCAGCGGCGAGGTGCAGCAGGGCCACCAGCGAGGTGCGGGCCCGCCAGGTGACTGATGATTCAAACGGGGCGATGATGAACTCGGTTTATACGGATGCAGATAATCCTGCCGGAGCCCGCAACGACTAATGCATTTTGGAACTGTGGTTTTCCATTGATAGCACAAAAGAGTGTAGACGAAAGCCATTTTCATAATGTTAATAATGGAATTACAGAATCAGGTCACTTAAAGGAATGGGGCTGACTCAGCCAAAGCAGCATTGAGTTGACTGTGGCGATTAATACCCAGCAAAACGAAATACAAGCCTTCTGCAGCTATCTCATTGCATAAAACACAGGGCCCCTTACCTTTTTCTTTTTAAAAGAGGTTTAAAAACGACTGGAGCTAAGTACAATTCTTAGATGAATTTCTTACCAAGGAAAGAACTTTCCAGTACGCTGAGAGAGCTCCCGTGGTGTTTTTCATTCTTCTGTGTCCTTGATTAAGTATTGGGTTTACTTTCCTTGCCCCCACCCTAGTTTAAAGTCCAGGTCCTGAAACAATGTCTGTAGGTGCTTTCTCAATGAACAATTAAAATGGCCAATGTAGACTGATACATGCCTTTTAACATATTTGCAAATGTGAATACATTTGCAAATGAAGATCGGAATTGAGGTGGAATTCTGTGGAACTCTCTCAGCACATTCCGCTGGGTAAGGCAGGTGACTGTGGATACTAAAAAAAAGCCTCGGACATATCCAGAGGAGGGCACCTAGTTGTATATACCATGACGTTCACAGCAGTGTAATTTATAAGGATGAACAAACCAGAACTTTAAGGCTTATTAAGATAAAAGGCTTATTAAGATACGTCCAAAAAATGGAGTATTGTGTGGATATTAAAGATCGTGATCACGTGGTTTGAGAAGATGTTCGTGGTATATTAAGTGAAGAAGCAGGTTGCAAACATTTTTGAACAAAAGCCCTGTGGCCCCTGCCATACACATCTGTCCTGCCCACTTCAATCACTCCACTAGTGTCTTGGGGACTTCTTTGAATAAGTGTGGATGCCCACTTAGTAGAGTTACTGCTTCTCCTTCAGAAATATCTCTTCCTTTTCAGGCTAAGGAAAAGACTGGGGAGTAATTACCGAGCAAAGGATGTGGCAAGGAACCAAAGGCTATTAGAAGTTAACTCACGCTGTGCCATGTATATGTTTATATGTGGGAGAGAGAGGAGATAGTTGCTGTAGATTTGACTCTGACTCATGGCAACCTTATGTTCAATATGATGAAACGTGGCCTGGTCCTGTATCCTCAGGATCACTGGCATGTTCAAGCCCATGGTTGCGGCTATTTTGCCAATCCACCTCACTGAGTGTCTCCCATGCCCTTGTTGGCCCTCTACTTCTCCAAACTTGACGTCCTTCTCTAGCGATTAATCCTTCCCAATGACTTGTCCAAAGCAAGCCAGGCAGACAATGTTCCGTAGTGAGCCATAGGGTTTTCATGGGCTAATTTTCTGAAGTCGATCACCAGGCCTTTCTTACCAGTCTATCTTAGCCTGGCAGCACCACTGAAACCTGTCCCCATGGATGACCCTGCTGGTATCTGAAATAGAGATAGCATAGCTTTCAGCAGCACAGCAACATGCAAGCCACCAGAGTGTGACAGACTGACAGGTGGTCTGACAGACAACGGCAATGAGTTTTGGGTATTATACACACACATGCACACGCACATACATATATAGTAGTCCCTGGGTAGTGCAAACGGTTAAGCATTCAAGTACAAACTGGAAAGTTGGCAGTTTGAACCCACCCAGAGGTGCCTTGAAAGAAAGACCTGGCAATTTGTTTTGGAAACCCTATGGAGTCCATTTATACTCGGCAACATGTGGGGTCGCTGTGAGTTGCCTTGAGTCAGAACTGACTTGATGGCAACGTGTAACTGATATATGTGTAGCTGTTAAGTGCCATCAAGTTGGCTCCAACTCATAGCTACCTTTATGTATAGCAGAACAAACACTTGTCCAGTATATATATGCCTTCTCCTCTATCCCTGCTTTCCCCAACCATTTCACTAGAATTCTTAGACTCATATGATGGTAGTAGAGAGCTCACCTAGCAGAACACTTGGCGCAAAGGCAGTGGAGAGGAGTGAAGGGACCATGGCCAGCCTATCGCCCTACTAGTACCCGCTCCACAGGGCAGGAGTATTGTTGGTCTTGTTTGTCATACATTCCTAGTGCCTAGCACAGGGACTGGCACATGGCGGGCCCTCAATCTTTGTTAAGCGAATACATAAAAGGTGGTAATTAATAGTATGAAGGAGTCCTAGTGGCTCAGTGGTTAAGAGCTCAGCTACTAACCAGAACGTCAGCTGTTCTAATCTACCAGCCTCTCCTTGGAAACCCTACGAGGTAGCTCTACTCTGACCTATAGGGTTGCTATGAGTCGCAACGAACTTGAAGGCAATGGCTTTGGTGTCTTTTTTTGTTGGGGGACTAGTAATTAAAGGAGCCCTAGTTGGCTGCTAACCAAAAGGTCTGTGGTTTGAACCCCCCAGTGTCTCCAGGGAAGAAAAGACCTGGCCATCTGCTCCCATGAAGATTACAGTGTAGAAAACCCTGTGGGAGCCGTTCTACTTTGTCACATAGGGTCACTATGAGTCAGAACTGTCTCGACAGCGCCACTGCCACCATCAGCAACAACAACAGTAGTAATTAATAGGAAGAGAAAAGCAGCCTCTACAGCCAGAAGCTGGCCTGCCACTCAAGCTCAAGACCACGGTGTTGTCCTCTTAAACAGAAATATTTAATATATTAAAAACAACATCACCATCAATCAAAGCCACTCTGTGATCATGAGGGATCAAGACAGGGACAAGACTGAAAGCAGACAAATGCAAAAACATTGCCTAAACCACAGAAATGACTAACACTCCCTTCTCCTGGCTAATACGAATGACTGCTGCTTCTTCACCTTACCTTCTAGATAAGAATTATTAGGAAGGTCAATCACAGAATTACCCCCACTTCCTGACAGCACCCAGTCCAGCGCAAAGCCTTAATCTCTTGAGCCCTTCTCACAGTCATTAACGCAAGACCAAATCTTATATAATAAGGTCTTCCTAACATTGGTGACTTGGTGGTGCAATGGTTAAGCACTCGGCTGCTAACTGAAAGTTGGTGGTTTGAACCCACCAGAGGCTTTTTAGAAGAAAGACGTGCTGATCTGCTCCCATAAAGGTTACAGCCAAGAAAACTGTGTGGAGAGGTTCTATTCTTTCCTTATAACATGGAATATAAGTTGTTGTGAATCAGAACCAGCTCGATGGCACTCCACAACATTGTCTTGCTGAGATGCCCACTGTTCCCACGGTGTGCTCCCTCCTTGCAATGACTCAATAAACCCAACCACAGGTGTGTTCCTGGTGGTCGTTTATTAGAGGACATCAAGCGATATCATTATTTTTGTCGTAATTCATTTTGGTATCCAACATTCTTTCTCACTTTTGGGTTCCTTGCAAATTTGAGAAACTTTCCTTTAAAATATCCATCCTAGGCAGCAGAACAGGGCTAAAGGCTTCTTAAGCACAGCACTAGGGGTTGCCTAGAGTTCAGGCTGATCACTGTGGATCAGACTGGGTTATCTCACTGTGAAGCCATCTGCCACCAGGGGGCAGAGCCATACTGCGCTAGAGCAGGGTCAGGCTAGTCATGGTTGTTTCTGTTGCCTTCCCTCACTTTCCAGGGTGGTTACCATGGCTGGGTCACTTGTGGAGTGAGCTGCTTTCCCCTATCTGTGAATTAAGGCCAGTGATGATACTGAAATAACACATGCTAAAATAGTGCCTCACACTCACAGTTGTTAGCTGGTGTGGAGTTGACCACCGACTCATGGAAATCCCCAATTCATGCCTCTCCCCAGCTCATGGTGACCCCATGCACAACAGAAGGAAATGATGCCTGGTCCTGCACCATCCCCACGATGGGTTGTGGATCAAAGTGCATTGGCTGATTTTTGAAAGGGGATCACCAGGCCTTTCGTCCTAATCTGTCTTAGTCTGGAAGCTCTACTGAAACCTGTTCACCATCATAACAACACGTAAGCCTCTGCTGACTGTACATGAGGTGTGCTGACCTGAAATCGAGCCTGTGGTTTGCCTCTTGGAAGTAAGACTTCTACCACTGAACCACCAATGGCCTCTTAACACTCAGGTTACCAAAAAAAAAAAAAAAAAAAAAGCCCCAAATAGACATCCAAACCAACTGTGGTTGAGTTGATTCTTGACTCACAGCAACCCTATGTGTTCAGAGTAGAACTGCTCCATAGGGTTTTCTTGGCTGTAATCTTTACAGAGGCAGATAGCCAGGGCCTTCTTCCACAGCACTGCTGGGTGAGCTTGAACCACCAACCTTTAGGTTAGTGGCTGAGCACTTAATTTTTGCATTACCCTAAGGCCTTTACTCACAGTTATATCCAATCTCTGCTCAGCCAATAAATATTTACCAAGCATCTTCTACAGGGAAGGTCTTGTGCTAGGTCCTCCTGGACTTGTATGGAAAGAGGGAGTGGTGGGAACAGCCTCATTGGAATTTCTCTTGTAATGAGCGGAGAGAGTGGAGACTCCTACCCCATCCTGAATGTCTGAAGGCAATAGGGTGGGTGAGAGGATAATCTGAAGATGTACTGAAAGGGACCCATAAAAATCTTGTGCCATCTAGTGGATTCTGGCTCATAGCAACCCTATAGGACAGAGTGGAACTCCCCCACCCGGTTTCCAGGGCTGTAATCTTTGTGGAAGCCAACTGCCACATCTTTCTCCAGAGTTGTGGCTGGTGAGTGGAACCACCAACCTTTCGGTTAGCAGCCCAGCGCTTAACCACTACACCACCAGGGCTCCCTGAATGTAAGAGACAGTTTCCTGGAAATATTTCTTTTGGGACAATTTTGCATTAGGGATGCTTTAACTTTCTCATTTCTCAGGTTCTTCCTTCCTCCTTCATTATTATCATCTTGCCGTGGTTGTCTTGTTTCCGTTAAACCATCTGTTGGGGGCTGCGTGGAAAAATTCCACATCCTGCTCTTGGTACACCGTTGGGGACGCTACCCCAGTTTCCTGTTAACTTTGCTAAAGTAAGCCTAACCACCTTCAGGATAATGGGAACATTGGGCTCCATATTTTTAGCAGCCAGAGTGCAATGCAGTAAGCAAAGGGTGACAAATATCACTTTATAGTAAATGTTTCACAATAATGAAAAAGCAACCTCTGTCCCAAAATGGGTCATTCTTTCCGACGTAATTTCTTTTTCCCCCCAGGCAGACAAATTGGCTGAGTCAGGGTGGGCAGACGCGGCTTTCATCAGCACAGGCTAGATTTAATGGTGGCTGGCCCAATGTTGTTTGGCCCAATGGGGCGTGCAGAATTTCCGGCTGGCTGCGATCTTCTGTACACATTCATCAGGAAGCAAGCGCAGGAAAACGTTGCCGGCGGGAAAGCAGCCCAGGAGAAAGTATTCACCTTTGTGAGTCAATAATTCCCAGCCCTGGGAGCAGCTGGAATGTTAGAGAAAACCCCTCACCAGCCGGTCTCTGCTCTGCTTGTTCATTTGCATTTGAATATGAGCATTTAGGGGCGATATTACTGCGCATTAACGTGAAGGAGGAGCCAGGGACCCCTCTGATGGCAGGTGGGAGCGCGAGGTGGTTTGCAAGAGGGAGTCTTAGGGGTTGGCAGTGGGGCTGCCGTGCTGGCGCGGGAATACGTGTGTGTTTATGCTCAGGTGGGCTTTATCCTCCCGCGCAGCGATGATTATATTTGCCTGGCTGACATTTAAACTGATTCTTACTGGATAGGTTCCACTCCATGGGAAGCTCACAGGGCGAGTGAGTTTTCACAGTGCGGGTAGTGCCCTACGCACCTCGCCCAAGCAGTGCCAAGCTCCGGCCGGGTACCTTGTTGACCTGGCAAAGGGGACATAGGTGCAAGCTGTCTGTGAAGAATGACACCTGTCCCTGTTGGCTGGGGAAAGCAGACATGGTCTCAGACACAAAGAGGGGTGTCACTGACAGCTCAGCTCCCCCTAAAACAGGCGAGGAGGCATCCGCACCCATCAATCTTCCCACCACCCAACTGTAAGTTTGTCATAAGGTAGCAGTGGCTGGGTGGTGACTTGTGTGTTACTGTGATGCTGGAAGCTATGGCACGGGTGTTTCAAACACCAGCAGGGTCACTCATGGTGAACAGATTTCAGAGCTGCTTTGGTTGGTTGGTTGTTAGACTAAGACTAGGAAAAAAGTCCTGGCAACTTACTTCCAAAAATTAGCCAATGAAAACCCTGTGGATCACTACAGAATATTGTAGATACAGTGCTGGAAGATGAGCCCCCTAGGTTGAACTCACTTGAAATACACAGTCACCTGAAATACATGATCGGGCATAGCCATAATTATGAAGATGGCACAGGACTGGGCAATGTTTTGTTCTGCTGTACACGGGGTTGCCGTGAGTCAGAGCCGGCTTGACAGTAACTAACAGTAACATCTACCCTTGGGTTCACAGGTGTCTTGGGGAATTGGAAGGGGTGCGTGTACTCATGCTGGGCATCTAGATGATGCCAAGCAGGTCTGTGGCAAGGACACATGTCATGTTGGGTGGACCTTTCAGTATTGAGAAGCTGGCCCATTCCTGCTCTGACAGGAACCACAGCACCTATGAAGGCAGTGGTTATTGCTGGCAGCGAGGACTCAGCTCCCTTGTGGCCACCAGGCCTTGAGGTGGCTCTTCTCTAGGTCCCCTCACTTAGCTCTGCCTGGGTGACAGAGCTTTTTTTCTTGGGTGACATTCTTAGGATAAGTCGCCGGAGAATGGGAACACAAGGATTGTTGCTCCTCCAGCTAGGCCTCTCCAGGGGACCTATCCTTTCATCCTCAGAAAAGCTCTATTCCCATTTTCTTTCCCAGTGGAGGTCCACCCCAAAGGGCAAGACTGAGGGAATTTGGGGGTGGAGACATCTGATCACCCTGTTTGCAACTGTCCTTGTTAATAGTGAAATTTCTTGATGTTTTTGTTCAGGCCTTCAATCAAGTCTTACCAAACACCACAGCCTGGTTATTGGTGCTTAAAGAAAAAATAGAAAGGGGGTGTTTCCCATGGTTTGGGCACAGTAGAAGGGGGAGAAGACAGTGTCTTGAAGAAGAGGTTACACCAAGACAGCAAGAGGGGAACAGGTGAGAAAGCAAGGAGCAGAAGTCTGAAGTGAGATCTGACAAATAGCTTCTGGGACTACTTTGAGCAACAAAGAAATACTCCCTAAATGCTCTCAGAAATACCAAGCAAGAAGCAGCCTGCAAAAATCATAGGATGGGGACTCAGGCTACTTTAGATGGGTATTGGAGGGTTATCCCTGAAGGCTGGAGAACCTTATATGCTCATTTTGCTGAGGAGAAAATGGAGGCTCAGAAACATGGAAAAAAAAAAAAAAAAAAAAAAAATGACCAAGAACACGTACTGTAAAGCCTGGACTTGAGAATTTGAACCCAGGAAAACCAGCTTCCATAGCCCCTGGTCTTTCCATTGCATCTTGATGACTTTTTGCAGCTGACTGGGAAACCCAGAGAAGGGGGGATGTTCTTTAGGCTTTCAGAAAGGGTTACTGAAATGAGCAAAGGTACAAAAGCTGGATATAATAATAAAAAAAAAAAGGCAGTATTTGCTGAATACCTACTATGGGCCAGAGAGTTCCAAGAGGTTTGCTTTATGTGGATTAACTTATTTCATCCTCAAAACAATATTATTTTTGATTATTATTGTCCCATTTTCACATGTGAAAACAGAGCTTCAGAGAAGTTAAATACTGTAGTAGGCCTATAACCTTATTCTGAGCTACTATTGAGCTTGGCCATGGCTGTAGATTAACAATACAAGTTGCTATGATTGGAGCCCCACTGCACGTGGGTCTCTGTGCCAGACACCTACAAACACCCCTAAATTTAATCCTCACCACAACTCTGTGAGGGAAGGCAGTTTTAAATCAGTTTTACAGAAAAAGAAACTGAGTCTCAAACAGAGGTCAAACAACAGACTCATGGCCACATAGCGAATAAGTGGCAGAGGTGACGCTCGAACCCAGATATGTCTGATTAAAGTCTTGGGCTCTTTCTCATATGTAGGTGGCTTCCACACCTGGAAAGCCATCGGAATTACCCAAAGAACATTTATAAAATGCAGGTTCCCGAGCCCTACCCCAGAGACAGATTCAGGAGTTCTGGGGTGGGCCTGGGAATAGGCATTTTATAGACGCCTACAGGGAAAGAAAGAAAGCCCCTGCACCACACCACAGGGTATGGGCGAGTGGGTGGGCCTACGACTGGAAAGAAGGCTGCAGCACACTTGAGAGGGAGGTTGGGAGGCACAACCCTCCACATTCTTGTCACCTTTGCACGGATGGATTACCCAATAAGCAAGGTACTCATGGGCTTAACTGTGTTTACTTACTAATCTGTAGTGGGAAATTTCACCTGTTTTTCACCACACAAAGATGTGGTGAAGCCCACTTGCATAGCTTGGTAAAAATGCGGATTCCACTAGAATGTAAGCTTCATGAGGGCAAGAGACTATTCAATACCACATCCCGAGCCACAGGGCCAAAGCTAGGCATGCAGGAGGAACTTGTTAAAAATTTGCTGAATGAATGAATGAATTCTTGGAAACCACTTTTTTAGGTGCTTGTAATCTGCATTTTTAATAAGTACTCTAGGAGATTCTCAGGTGCGTTAACCTTTGAGAACCACTGAATTAGGTATTTCTATAATTTTTTTTTTTTTTCCTAGAGTTCCTTAGTGGTGCTCATGTGCTTGGCTGCTAACCGAAAGGCTGGAGGTTGGAGTCCACCCAGGTGCCTCAGAAGGAAGGCCTTGTGATCTACTTTTGAAAAATCAGCCACTGAAAACCCTATGGAGCGTATTTCTATTCTGAAACACGTAAGGTCACCACTGGTTTTTCTGGTATTACTTTGGGCATTGCTTGTTCGCGTATCAAATTTGGATCCTATGGTGATTTCCCCGACTGACTCCAAAACCTGAGCTCTTTTTATCTGTCATACTTGCTGTCAAGGACAAGTGTTAAAAAGGGAAAAAAGAGAGAACCACTAAAAGCCCCTATTGTTATTTGAAGTTACTGGGAGGGTCTTCCACCCACCTGTTTGCCTTCACCCTGCAAAGGCCATAGGGAGTTGATAATCGGTCTTGGGGCATGTGGTGATGTAAGGGATGGAAGCCCACCAGGGAAAGCTGCTTACAGAGATGCGGCTGGACCTAAGGCCTCACAGGTGGCCAGGGGCATTCCCCTAGGGGCACACTGCCTTCCCAGTAGCACTGTGCTCTGGCTTGGTGCAGGCCACACTACCACATTGCTCTGTGGCCTGTTCTATCTGAATCCTTGTGTGAGCTACTTACCTAGGGAGCCAACCATAAGCAGAAGTCACTTTATTGGTTACCACCTGGGCTCAGGGAATAGGGGATGCTTGAAATCTGCATGTCCAGCCCTTGCTCTCCTCCTGCCAGTAGGAAGACCGACCAAATCAAAAACTAAATCCATTGTCATTGAGTCGATTCCGACTCATACTGACCCTATGGGACAGAGTAGAACTGCCCCATAGAGTTAGGAAGACTCATACTGACCCTATGGGACAGAGTAGAACTGCCCCGTGGAGTTAGGAAGACCACAGAGGAACTCAAATCCCAACCCAGAAGGTGACTTGGTGAGATCATAAGCCTGAGCAAGGGGCATTGTTTTGGCCAGTGCTTCTCAGCTCTGGCTACATGTCAGATTGCTTTGGGGGACATTTGAAAGAAAGGTTCCTGGGTGGCACAAAGGGTTTATGCTTGGCCACTAACCAACAGGTTGGCAGTTTGAACACACCTAGCAGTGGCATGGAAGAAAGGCCTGGCAATCTGCTTCCATAAAGATTACAGCCAAAAAACTCTATGGAGCAGTTCTACTCTGTAGCATATGGGGTCGTCATGAGTTGAAACTGACTTGACGGCCACGAGTTTGGGTTTGGTTTGGGTTTTTTAAAGAATACCGATACCTGCTCCGCCCCAAGCCAATTAAATACAAATCTTTGAGCATGGCCATAGGGAAAAGGTATTTTTTAAAATCTATATAAGAGATTTTTTTTTTTTAGCTTTAACTATATTGATTTTCCTGAGGATATTAATCAGACATATTAAAGGCTTTCTTTTGTTTTCTTCCTGTTCCTTTTCTGGTAGGGCCGGGTCGGGTGGGTGGATACTTATTGTTGGAAACCCTGGTGGCATAGTGGTTTACAGCTGCTAACCAAAAGGTTGGCAGTTCAAATCCACCAGGTGCTCCTTGGAAACTCTATGGGACAGTTCTACTCTATCTTATAGGGTCACTATGAGTCGGAATTGACTCGACGGCAATGGTTTTATTATTATTATTGCAGGATTTTTTTTTTCCAACTGTTTTGTGGCTCTTGACTATCTTTTTATATTTAAGAATGACAAAATATCAAAATGCTGACAGTAAGCTCTTTGTGAGTGCCTAAGTCCTGCTGATGGAAGGGCTTTCCTCTAAGGTAACCATGCAAGGATAAGGCTATTACCTTGGGAGACTCCCAAATATTAGCATGTGTGTTTATCTGGGACTTTTATATTCACAGGGTTGCTTTGAGTCAGAATTGACTGGACAGCAACGGGTTTGGTTTTTGTTTTTGTTTTCATATTCTCCAGGTTAGAATTCTAGGATACCCCTCTGTGTAAAGGTGAGATGAGAAGGGCGTCAGGTAATACCTTGTGCCCTACAATCTGAGACCATTGAGTGGGAAGGGTCTGTAAGTGATTTTAATGCACAGGCAAGATTGCAAACTGCCGATTAGATGGAGCGGGTGTTTAGTTGCTCCTCAAGACCACTTCCTTTGGGTTTTCTTGGCTTTTTTCCATATATAGTTGCACGGCTTGAAATGACCAAAGGATGGTGCTCAAATTTTCTCTCCTTGAAAGATGCGCCCTAAAATTGCTCACGCACAGACTTAGCATTGGCAAAAATCTCTCGGCCGCTCCCTGAGTTACTGGCTAAGTCCTCGGCTTCTCTGTGGCCCTGGCGTCTGTGACCACGCTGGCTGCTCACCTCTGTCTTGTTGCGAGTCCTCCTGCAGGTTTTCGCCGTGTGTGAGCTGTGGGTAAAGCCGTCCTGTCTCCTGGGCGCGGCGCCCACGTGAGTGCGCATAGAGAAAAGGGCTTGGAAACAGATTTGAAAAGAATCACGTTCCAAATCCCCTGGAAACAAAGGAGCAATTACCCCTACCCCAGCTTTGCCCCCATTTCTTTCTAAAATTCTCTTCAGCTTTCTGAAAATCCTATCCTGTGTTTCTCAGCTTTTACAATATAAAAAAACATTTCACTAGGGGGCACTTTAAGACTGAGTTAAACGGAAACCCCCAGCGACTTGGTGACAATAGATTCCACTTCACCATTAACTAGGTAAACAGCCCTGCACAAAACAAAATCTAAAAAAATATCTAAGGAATTAAATATGTATTTAGTGGAAACTGTGATTCAGTTTCTGTGGGTTGCTTTCTATGCCTATCTTCTTGAAGCTGGGCGTGGAGGAAAGTGGCCTTCTCGGACTTGCTGGCAATTCTGAATGGAGGATTAGAAGAGCAAGGGTAATGATAATAACAACAGTCTCTTCATCTGGTTCAGGACGGACACTTCGCTTACTGCAGTGCTTTAGTACAACTGGGTGTTTGAAGCTTTTACGCAGAAATTTGTTTAAGAAATGTTTTTTTTCCCCTAAACATTAGAGTGTTACTGTGGAAGCCAGCCAGTCACCACTACAGAACTCAGGTTTTCCGTTAGTAGCCGAGTTCTTGGTTCCTAGCTGAGCGCAGACCATTCGTGCCCCCCAGGGACCTTTGTTTCAAAGTTCCCCTGAAGCAACCTGATGTGGAGCCAGCATTGAGAAACACTGAGCAAAATAATTAATGGAGTGCTTTCTACAGTTCTGCTCTGTCCTATTGGGTCGCTATGAGTTGGAATTGACTCGACGGCGCTGGGCTTGGCTTGGCTTGGCTTGGCTTGGCTTTCTACAGAGAAAGGGAGAAGCAGCTCTGCGGAGGCGTCTGGAGACCTGAGTTCTAGAAGGCCTAGGCCTGGCTCTGTTTCTATACAGCACTGTGAGGTTGGGCAGGTCATTTCCCCTCTTTGGGCCTCACAGCCTCATTTGTGAAATGGTAAGATTGGACTAGGAGACACTTAAGATGTCTCTCCCGTCTGATGGACTGTTAAACCCACCCAAGGAGTCTCCGAATGGTGGGATTATTCACACTGCTTTTCTCCTAGGATTTTGCATGAAAAGTTAGACCAAAAGGCAGCTCTGAGGAAAGACCAAGAGATAGAGGGATGTGGGTGTGAAGACTTGTCAGCAACCCTCGGGAGGGCATATAACCTCAACCCCTTTCCCCGTCATGCTTGAGAGTGATGAGTAAATAGGATGATGTATAGGAAAACACCTAGCACACAAGGCTCGGCACCTAGTGGGTGGTCATCAGATGCTAGTTATTACTGTTGTTATTTGCTGCTGTTGAGTTGGCCCCCAGCTCATGGTGACCCCATGCACAACAGAACAAAATGCTGCCTAGACCTGTACCAACCTCGCAGTTGGTTGTGGATTGGACTGTCCTGATCCATAGAGTTTTCATTGGTTGATGTTTAGAAGTAGGTCACCAGGCCTTTCTTCCTAGGCTGTCTTAGTCTGGAAATTCCACTGAAACCTGTTCAGCTTCATAGTAACACGCAAGCCTCCATGGACAGACAGGTGGTGGCTGCACAGGAGGTGCTTGGCTGGGAATTGAACCCAGGTCTCCTGCATGGGAGGCGAGAATCCTGGCATGGAACCACAGTGCCTCATTAGTCATTATTAGGAAGGAATAAAGGAAGAAGGAAGGAAAGGAGGGAGGAAGCAGGAGAAGTCTCCTGCTATGAAGCACCTGTTAGGTGCTAGGAACCTTGCATATTTATCTTTAATTCTAACGACCATTTTGCTGATGAGGAAATGGGCTTTCAGAAGTTCAGTTCCTTGCTGAAGGTCACACAGCTAGGAAGTGGCAGACACCAACCCAGGGCTGTCTGACTCCAAAACCTGAGCTCTTTGTCATACTTGCTGTCAAGGACAAGTGTTATTTATCCTGGCATGATAACCGTCATTCATTCATTCATCTGCTCAAAAGATAGAGGAGATGGAGCTGCTGGGTCTGATGGAGTGAGCTAATGGCAGACTCAGCTCCTGTGAAATCATTGGGCGACTTTCTAGAATGGCTAAAGTTAGTCTCCCAGAAGATTGTTCGCTGCTATAGACCAAAGTCAGCGTTTGGGGAAGCAGATCTCAGAAGCCAAACTGTGAGTACTTCGGAGTGACCAAACCCAAAACCAAACCGGTTGCTGTGTAGTTGACACTGACCTATAGGACAGAGTAGAACTGCCCCATAGGATTTCCAAGGCTGTAATCTTCATGCAAGCAGACTGCCGCATCTTTCTCCCACGGAGTGGCTGGTGGGTTCGAACTGCCAGCCTTTCAGCCAGCAGTCCAGCATTTAGCTACTGTGCCGCCAGGGCTCCTTCTTTGGAGTACTCAGTAATGCACATTTCTCCAGCTTCTTCCCTAAATAAAAATGCCCACGCTCTGTTTTAAAGGTCACGGATGACTCAAAACCAGGCTCATTCCAGGCAAAATCTCTAGAGAGCCAAACTCTGTCTTGCTGCCCTATAGTATTTTCCTTCTCTGAGCCCTCCTTATCCTCATCCTTGTCTTCCTCTCCTCCTCCACCCCACCCTAGTGCAGTTAACTCTTACCTAGAATTGATTTTGTGCCAGGCCTCGGTGATATAGAAATGATCTGGGGAGGGAGTTCCAGCAGCTATGTGGGTCCCTGCAATATGGTGGGATATGTATGGATGACAAAGGGTGTGTGGTCAGACACTTGGATGGGAGGAGTCCCGGAAGGCTTCCAGGAGGAGGGGATAACAAGCAGTGTGTCTGGAGAGTGATGAAGGGGCAGGCTCAGGGAACAGCCCGTGCAAAGGGTTGGAGGCCTGAGATAGCAAGGCAAGTGTAAACAATGGGAAATGGTTTGGAATAATTGGGCATAAGGTAGGAAAGGGGGAGGGGAGTGAGCGAAGGCTAGAGGGTTGGCAAACGCCAGGTCATCCAGTCTTCCTGGCCTTTTGGAGCTACCCTGAAATGTGCCCAGTCAGCTCATTTTCAGAAGACCATCTCCACAAGTCTCCTCCTCAATAATGCTTCCCACAGTGCTTGTTTTTCCCTTCAGTTTAACTCTCTGGCCTTCAGGTGAGCTTTTCTCTTCTGTCTGCTTTTCCTGACTCATCCATTCTTTTATTCATGGAGATTGAGCGAATATCCACAGAATGCCTCCACTGTACCAGGCCCTGCCCCAGCCACGGGGATACAGTGCCGAACAATCTTGCGAATGATAGAATCGACTCGACAGCAACGGGTTTGATTTTGGTTTGGTTTCTTTTTAGGTCAGCCATTTAAAAAACAAACCAAAGGATTTGTAGCAGGCTGGAGGGCGATTGTTTGAGGACAGACAGCCATCCTCCCCCTTGGAACAGATGACAGTGTGATGTGGTTGTCTAGGCAACAGGTAGTTCTAGCTTCCTCCCTTCTTCCCAGCCTCGCTGGACAACCGACTCTACTCGCCCGTCTCGCTTCCCTCCTGGTGAGGCCTCTGGAAACCCTTTCCTTACAGTTGACATTGCCGGGACATTTCAGAGGGCAGGGATGCCCTGACCACATCCCGCAGGGTGGGAATTTGTTGGCAACTTCATTGTGTCCTTGGCTGGAAGCCTCTTGAGGTCAGTTGTAGATGCCTCCGTCCTCACCATTCGTCTCACTGGAGCCACTGACCTCAGAGCTTTTTCCTTCTTGTTCCTGAGCTACCTGGTGTATCTTTGAATAAATTAATTTCTTAGGACTGCTGTAAGAAATGACTACAAACTGGGTGGCTTAAAACAACAGAAATTCATCGTCCCACAGTTCTGGAAGCCAGAAGTTCACAGTCAAGGTGTTGGCAGGGTCACGCTCCCTTGGAAGACTTTAGGGAAAAATCATTCCTTGCCTCTTCCAAGTTTCTGGTGGCCCTGGCAATCCTTGGCATTCCTTGGCTTGTGGTATCATAACTCCAATCTCTGTTTTTGTCTTCACGTGGCCATTTTCCCTGTGTGTCTCCAGATCTCCTAGGGCCTGCCTGATCAAGGAGCCTGGGTAGTGCAAGCAGTTTATGATTGGCCAGTAACTGAAAGGTTGGCAGTTTAAACCTACCCAGTGGCTCTGTGGAAGAAAAGCCCTGATGGTCTGCTTCTGTAAAGATTATAGCCAAGAAAACCCTATGCAGCAGTTCTACCCTGTAACACATGGGGTCGCCATGAGTCGGAATCAGCTTGATGGCAGCTAACAACAACTAATCCAGTATAACCGCATCTTAATTTGATTACATCTACAAAGACCCTATTTTCAAATAGGGTCGCATTCATAGGTGCTGGGAGTTAGGACTTGGAGTTTCTTAGTGCTGCTATTACAGAAATACCACAAGCGGGTGGCTTTAATAAACAGAAATTTATTTTCTCACAGTTTAGGAGGCTAGAAATCCGAATTCAGGGTGCCAGCTCTGGGGAAAGCTTTCTCTCTGGTGGCCCTGGGAGGAGGTCCTGTCTCTTTTCAGCTTCTGTTCCTTGGTGACCTTCATGTGGCATGTATCTTCCTCTCCTTTTGTGCTTTCTCCTCTGTGCCTAATCTGCTCTTTTTATATCTCAAAGGTGATTGGTTTAAGACGCATCCTAGACTGATATGGGCTATGAGTTGGAAGCAACTCAACAGCAACGGGTTTGGTATTTTTTGTTTTTTTTTTTTAACATAACAAAGAAAGTCCTGTTGCCAAATGGGATTGCATCCACAGGTGTAAGAGTTTAGGATTTACAACAGGTATTTTTTAGGGACACAATTCAATCCATAACAGACTTCAATGTCTCTTTTTTGGGTACACAATTCAACCCATGACCGAATTAGCTTTCCCTTTAAAGGTCTTAACCAGGCTCCCTTCCCTAGTACAAGAAGCAGGGCTGCAGGTTTCTCTTAGGACTTCTCAAGTTACTGCGGCCTCTAAGTTCTCTCCAAAGGCTTGGTCCCTGACTTCAGGGATGCTGTCAGTCAGGGGGTCCTGTAGCCTGAGCCTGAAAGGAGAAATGGGTCTGCTGAATCCCGGGGCGGGAGGGACAGAGAATAGCAGAGATTCCATCTCTCTCTTGTTCCTTTTCTGCAGCTTCTGAGACAGTTTGCTCAGCAGCTGGTGGTTGCGGTGGGTGCCTGATGCTGGGTTTAGTCTTATATTCCCATTCCTGAGCGCTCAGCTCTGTTCTCTGCACCTGTCCTTCGCATTTCACCATTTAGTTCCCAGTGCTGCCTCAGGGTGAAAGGTAACGAAGAGGCATGCAGGCAGGGCTGGGAGAAGGCAGAATGTTTTCCTGACTGCAAATCAGCTTCAGAGAAACAGGGGTTTCTGTGCACTGACTTGAGACCCAGAGCAAAACGAAACAGCTACCAAGAGCAGCCAACGTGAAGTGAAGCGATTCAGATTGATTGGTGTGCCCCTTCTGGACATGTCTAGGAAATAGCTGCGATGGTAGACGGTCTGAAGCAAAAGGGTGCTTTTGTTTCTCTGAGCTGGGTGTTTATCAGATTGCGCTGTAAGACAAGCTTCACTTATTTTGATGTGGTTCTCTTTCGAATGTCTCTTTACACAGGTTCCCAGCCATTACCTATTCAATTTGGAGAACATCAGCTTATCTGACCATTTCTCCTGAGCATGCGAGCCAGGCTAAAGTGAAGGTGGATGAAGTTGAACTCTTTAACTCCCATCAGCACGGAGCGAGCATTTTTCCTCTTAGCAAAGCAACTTTTTACTGTGGCTTGACGACATGCTGCACTGGACTACCTTGTTCCCACCATGGCTGGTGTGTTCTCCACCAGAGCACTTAGGAACCCTGCTGAGATGTTAAGTACCGGTGGTTGCGGGACATTTTTGTTACTGTGCTCGGCAAAGCCAACTGCTTTTTACAAACACATTAAACATTAATATCTACAGAATGGGCAGTTTTCTAGTGCATCAGCACGGGTTTCCTGGACATGGATTTATTTATTTTTTATTAATGTAACCTTAGCATTCACATATTTCTCGCCGAGCTCCAGATCTGAAAGGCCTTGGCTGGGCCCAATGAATACTTTATGATTCCATTTAAGAGCGAGGGAACTGATAAACTCACCCCAATTTACATTTCAGTGGAGTCTCATAAGTAATGCATGCAGCACGCCTCTGAACTGTCTCTAGGCTGGCCGTTAACACCTCATCACATACCTGACCTTTACAGAAGGAGAAGAGAGAAGTGTTCTCTTCAAACTGTTTCCTTTTTCTTTCCTCAACTACTTGAAACCTTGCTCTCTGTGGCCATGAATATGTAATCACATGGAGCTGGTTACTGGAATGTTCTGTGGTATCTCTCTTCTCTCTCCCTTGGTGAGCTCTCTCAGGCTGGCCGTTTCAGCGACCACCTCAAAGCAAACGCCTTTGAGAGCTACATCTGAGCCTTGCGCCAGCTCTCCAACTCTTGTTCTGAATGTCCTGCTGCTTTTATCCTAGAGGGGTGTCCGATGTTCATTTCAGACCTGACTTTTCTAAAACAGGACCCCTAAGTCAGTCCCCATTTTGACTTCTTCATTACTGTGCGGTACCACGTACCTCAGCTGAGTGTTTTCAGTCAGCTGACTTTGAAAACACATGTTTCTGTTCACCCTGTCCTTCCCTAACTCTGGGAAATCCTTATGTTTGCCCAGTGGACTCTCCATACTTAGCCCTGCCACGCAGCAGCCAGTGTCGTCTTTAAGTGGTGTAAATCAGACCACACCACTCCCCTACTCAGAACCTCCCAATGGCTTTCCAATCATTTAACCATGGCCTGGAGTCCCTGGGTGGTGAAAATGGTTAATATGCATGGCTGCTACCTGAAAGTTTGGTGGTTCTGGTCCACCCAGAGATGCCTCAGAAGAAAGGCATGTTGATCTACTTCCAAAAATCAGCCACTGAAAACCTTATGAAGCACAGTTCTACTTTGGCACGTCAGTGTGAGTCATATGAATTGGACACACATGAGTCTGAATCAATTCAACTGTAACTTTTTTTTTTTTTTGGTAGCCATGGCCTACAAGGCCCTGCATGATCTCATCTCATATGTAACCTCCATGGAGGTAGTAGATACCACCTGGTATTAAGTAGACACTTCTACATTACTCTCTGTGATGTCTACAAATTGTTCAATATTCCTCCCATAAAAAAGGTGGGGACTGGATTCCATCCCCTTGAATATGGGCCAAACTTAGCAACTGACTTCTACGAATAGAAGGTAGTGGAAGTGATGCTGCATGACTTCTGAGCCTAGATTAGATCAGCCTGGTTCTTTTAGGATGCTTGCTTTTGGAATCCACCTGCCATATTGTGAGGAAGCCCATTGCCCATGGAGAGGTCATGTGAAGTTGTTGCGGCCTATAGTCCCAGCTGAAGTCACAACTGCCAGCCAGTATTAACTCCAGACATGCCTTCAGATGACTCCAGCCTCCCACCTTTGAGTGGAGCAGAGATGAGCTGCCCCATTGAGCCCTGCCCAAACTTTGGACTCATGAGCAAAACCAAATTATTGTTATTTTAAGCCACTGTTTGGTGGTTGGTTGTTATGCAGCCATAGCTAACTGAAACATTCTCTATCCCCTTTTACTGCTAGCTTTTTATTTTTATTACTTTTCAGCATTTGGGGTTGTATTATTTGTTAATTTGTTTGCTTTACTATCTGTCTCCTTTAAATATAAGTTCCTGGGAGAAGAATTTTTCTCTTTTATTTTATCCTGGTGTCTACAACAGTGTTTGGAAAATAGTAGGCACCTAGTAAATATTTCTTGGATGAACAATGTTCCTGAATATACTGAATTATACCCCCAACCCCAGTGCCTTCGAGTCGATTCCGACTCATAGCGACCCTATAGGACAGAGTAGAACTGCCCCATAGAGTTTCCAAGGAGTGCCTGGTGGATTTGAACTGCCGACCCTTTGGTTAGCAGACGTAGCACTTAACCACTGTGCCACCAGGGTTTCCATACTGAATTATATTCTTTCTTATTTTCTTTCTTCCCTCTCTCTCCCATCTCTTTTTCATTTTTCTGTTCCTTGCCATCTTTCATTCTTTCTCTTATGCTTCTTCTTTATCTCCTTCCTTTAAAAAAATTTCATTACTTTCTAATCACTCAAGTACTACATAGGACATTTCCCTTGTAAAAAATTAAACATTTCAGATAAAGCTAAATTCTCTTTTGCCCACAACCCACTCCCAAGTGCAATGTTATTCCCCTTTAACCTCACCCTTCCTGGCTTTGGCTCTGCTGCCCCAGTCATTCAAAGAGAGGTGAGGTCCTTGGCACCTCACTCTCTGAATGCTACGCTTCCTGGCCAGCTCCTCTGCCTTCACAGCCTCTTTCTCTCAGCCCGTCATGCACATTGCCTGAATAATTGCCCCCAGACTCTGCTTTGAGGGGAACTGGCTCCTAAAATTTTCAAAGGCTCCCGATTGCCTAGGAGACAGGTCCAAACTCTGTAACCTGGAGCTCAAAGTTCTGCATCTGAGGCAATCGTCTGCTCCAGCTACAAGGGTTCCTTCCTGCCTCCAAGGGACCTTTTGCCAACTCCGTTCTTCATATCTTTGTGACTCTATCCACCCAGTTCTGTTCACTTACTGAGATTCTTCTGGTTTTCTAAGTCATCTGGGGGAGAGGGGAGAGCTATCCTGCCCTCTCCCTGAAGAGACCTCTTTTCTGTGGGCTTTAACCACTGCCCATTGCCTTCTCTCTGCTATTGTCTGCTAGGATTGCACCTGGATTTCTATGGTTTCCAGTCTTCTCAGTTGGAGACCAGACTCATTGAGCATGGGGGCGGTGCTGTGTTCTGTTTCTGGCGTCCAGCCAGCCAAGGCAGCTGAAGGCCTGATAGAAGGTTTTGCTGTTGCCTCTAGGGTAACTTAGCTGCCCTAGGGTAAGAGCATGTGTTGCCCTCAGGACCCACGTATATGTTTCCGGGATGTTGTACCAGTGGCCAGATGGACTGTAGGTTTTAGAAAACTGGTAGATTTCTTCTCGCCAGTTCCCTTCTCCTTAGCTTCACCTGCCTGCTATTGGGATATTTGGATTCTGCAGGCAGGTGTTCAGCTATTTGGGATCCACCAACAAGTTGCACCATCAGAGTTACTTGTTGCTGGCAGAGTCACAGCTGCAGACTCTACAGCCTTTGACGGGATTGCTGGTGGGGGCGGGGGGGGGGGCGTGGGGCCAAGGAGGAGAGAAGACCCAACTGGATTGGTTGGGCTGGGACTGACTTGGCTGTGAGTGGTTTTCCAGGAGCCTCATTCATGCAATCGTTTATTAAACACAGTCAACAAATATTTATTCAGCACCTATTATATGACAGGCACTGTACTTTGGGTTAGGGATGCAGTGGTGAATAAAACAGGCATAGCTATTTTTCTCATTGAGTTTATAGTCCAGTGGGGCATTTAAGTGGCAAGTGAGCAATTCTAATTCAACAAGATCAGGGTGATGCTTGAGATAAGTCAGGAAACTATGGCCACATAAAAGGGGCATGGCTCTAACCTTGAGAGGACAAGAGAAGGCTCCCTAAAAGAAGGAATGTCAAAGGTGAGATGGAAAGGATGAAGAGGAGATTCTGGATGAAGGAGGGAGGCAGGGGAGGAAGAAAATACAAGTAGAGGGAGGCACAGCACAATGGCTTGGAAGGAGGGAGGTTAGGAAGAGAAGAGAGAGAGAATAGGACCTCAGTCCAGGAACACGAGCAAAGAAACAGGAACTTGGGACCTATTTACAAGGGCTAGACTTACCAGATGGAATTGTTGTTAGAACTTCCACTTGTTCCCTTAAGGAGCAGGGAGTGGAGGCCAGCTGTCCTCACCATGGGCCTATCTGGGCTCCCACCAAGTGTGTAGTATGTCATTTTCACATTGGTACCTTGAGAATCTTAGCCAGCTGTTGGCCCCTTTGCCCACATGGCCAGACTCTTCATGTGCCACACTTTGACCTTGACACAGAATCTATTTCATTCTCAGGCTTCTCTGAGAAGGCCACCAGGTAAGTGAATGCTAATTGCTGTTGTTTTAGAAAAGTCTTATGGGGTCACGGGAAGGGGTCACATAGCAGAACCCATCATACCCCATACCATTAGACATGTGTTTCTTTTTTTTCTCAGGCTCCTCTGGACATGCTGCTGACTTGAAGTCTCCTCTCTCTGCTTCTCCACCTCCAGACAGGCCCTCCCTCCTCCTCCTTTCAGGAGCAGAGCAGTCACTTTGCTTATCTCCTGCAGAGCAGCCCACCTGCTTCCCTAATCCCAGCAACAGCTGACCCCAGCTCCAGAGTGGGGTTATCCAAGCGTTCACCCGACAGAAGTAGGTCTCTCCCTGGGGGAGAGATTCTCACATCAGCTGCTTAAAGGAAAATATAATATTATTTCAGGGGAAGATAAACTAAGCCTGGAAACACTGGCAACTGGAGAGCTGTGTTAGTGTGGTTGGAGGGTTTGGCACCAACAGAGTCAGCTGCGGGGAAAGACGTCCTCACTTCTTAACACCACAGCTCTCCTTGGACTCCCGGTAGCTTTTTTCTAAGTCAGGAGCTCACCTGCAGGGAAAAGATGCTATTTTGAACTGAAATCATGGACAAGCCCTGCCCTTTTGTCTATTCTGTTTACCTTCCTTTCCTTCCCACATCTTGCCCTTGACATTCATAAATATTTGCTGTTATTTGCTGAGTCCCTGAGTGGTGCAAATAGTTAAGCGCTAACCAAAAGGCTGGGAGTCCAAACCCACTCAGAGGCACCTCAGAAATAGGGCCTGGTGTTCTGCTTCTGAAAAGTCACAGCTTCGAAAACCGTATCAAGCACATTTCTACTTTGCAACACATGGGGTCACCATGAGTCAGAATCTACCTGATGGCAACTGGGTTAGGGTTTTTGGTTTTGCTTATTACTAGGAATTAAACTGTGTGTATTGTGTGCCATTGCGTCAATTCTAACTCTTAGTGACCCTATAGGACAGAGTAGAATTGCTCCATAGGGTTTCCTAGGCTGCAGTCTTTATGGGAGCAGGTTTTTTCTCCCATGAAGTGACTAGGTGGGTTCGAACCACCAACCTTTCTGTTAGCAGCCTAGTACTTAACCATTGCACCACCAGAGCTCCTTAAGAATTAAACTAGGAACTCATTAAGGAGACAAATATTTTCCAGATGGATGTAGGGAATTTTCTACCACCCGTTGATTGGTTTGCCATACTCTGGTGGCTTGCATGTTGCTGTGATGATAGACGTTATGCCATTGGTATTTAAAATACTAGCAGTGGTGGAAAGATTTCAGTGGAGCTTCCAGATTAAGACAGACTAGGAAGAAAGGCCAGGAAATCTACTTCTGAAAATTAGCCAGTATGGATTCTGTGGAGCACAACAGAATACTGTCTGATATAGTGCTAGAAGGTGGGCCCCCTAGTTTGGAAAGCACCCAAAATATAAAGTGGCCACAGCAATGGACTTGAGCATACCAATGATTGTGAAGATGGTGCAGGACCAAGCACCATCTGTTCTACATGGGGTCGCCATGAGTTGGAGCTGTTACTAACAATAGTAACAACACGGGGAACTTTAAAGGACGGCTGCCACTGTCTCCTTTCTTTCAGAAGGTGCTTACCTCCTGTGTCCATGGCTATCACTGGTGCAGCAAGTCCACCATGAGCCATCAGGTTGGGCACTTGACCCAGGCTATGTCCATGAGTCTTCTCTCCGGAATGTTTGACCTTGAGATAAGAGACATTGGTTAATCCCTCTCCTAAATAGAAGCTATACAATGTCAAGCTCAAGTGGTTTGAGGGGCCATGTTTCCCACAAAAACATGAAGAAAGACAGGTGTGCAATGAAGAAGAACGAACCAACAACCAGAGAGGAAAAGATAAGTATCAGGAAGAGAATCCTGGTGATACTCAATCTCCAGGTTCCAGCTATTGTAAAACTGAGCTGCCTCCCTTCTCTTGGTCTGGTTTCTCAATTTCCCTTTGGAGGTCAGCCAATAAATCTCTGTTTTTGCCAAAACTGGTTTGAATTGAGTATCTGTCGCTTGCAACCAAACCAAATCAAAGAGTAATTAAAACTAGATACATAATGTATTTTGTAGTGAATGGATTTCTTTGAAAATAAAGAAAAAGGAAAGAGGATTGATGTTTCCAGCTCATTATGACCTAAATTGAATGAGCAGGCCTGTGAAACGCCTGACATAGTGTCTTACGCAGAGCAGATCCCCCGCCAACGTTCATTTCCTCCCTCCCTCCCTTACCCTTATCTTTTCTTCCTGGAAGCCTATTTCAAGTTAGATGCCGGAAAGCAAAAGACATTTTAAAGCAGGTTTTGTGTGCCCTTTTGATTACTAATCTTCTAAGTGGTATGAAGTAGCCTGGGTGATCTAATGCTTCTCTGATGTCCTACTTTTCCATGGGCTCAAACTGAACATGTACTTTATAGTTAAAATGATATTGGAAAATCTAAATTGCAGAAGCATATAAATGGGGAACTCTGCTACTGGGAAGTAGTTGCTTTTAAGAGAATAGCTTTTATATAGAATGTCAATCCTGGGGCATATGGGGCCTTAATTTGATTGCTTAATATAATCAGAAACTCTATCCGAAGTGATCCCCTGACCAGCTTCTAGAATATTCCAGCCCCCCACCTTTCAAAATGCTTTCCTTTTTTCTATGTAGCTTGCCCTTTGTTGATTCCTGACTTCTACTAACATTGCCTGTTTGGAGTAAGTCATTATATGTGACCAAGGTTTATCTTTAAACTAGATCTCCATCATGTCAGATAGTTGCTATGTTACAGACTTCACCATGTGACTGGATGCATTTGGATTATAAAAATTGATAACAGGAGGGTTACTTGGCAAAGCAATCATGAACACTTGGGTATGATAAGAACTGACTTAAACAGAGAAAGTAAGAATGAGAGAGCAAAATCTATGCTCTTGGTGCCTATTCTGAGTGACAACTGTCGTCAGAAATACGGGAACTCTAGTGCCTGCATTGAAATCCCAGTAAGTGTCAGGCATGGTTTAAGCTGTGCAGCAGTTTTAATTACTATGCATGGCTTGCACATAACATAAATAGCTGTAACCTTTCTGCAAAGTGCAAAGTCAGGAAATGTTAATCCCTAGGGAAGCCATCCCTAGGCCAAGGCTCCAACCTGATTGGTAATTCCTGTTCTTGTTCTCTGATTTAAAAAAAAAAAAAAAAAAGATTCCTTTCTCTACAGTAGCCCAGCCTCTATTATGCTGTGTGTGCATTAGGAAAATTGATCTCCATAAGAATTCTTCCAACTTAACAGCATCGTTTAGGGCTAGTGCGCAGTGAGAGATGTCAGCAGGACTAGGACTTTAAAAAAGTTGCTAACGCTGAAGCTTATTAAGGCTTCCACACTTTGCAAACCATGCCTGGCCATCGCTTAGTGGAAGCCTGATGCACTTTACACCTGGAAAACAGTCCCTTTGAGCTCAGAGCTCTTGGCAAAAATTGCATTAAGACTACTCATTTGAGGGCGATGTGATTTTTATGTATTTGTTTCAATTCACTCCTCTGGCCCCTCAGGGTAATGATACAATTCCAGCTGATTTTCTAGTGGGGAGCTCTCAGCCCTCCAATTCTGAAGGTTTTTTTTTTTTTTTTCTCAATTTTATAAAATTCTTAATAGGGCAGGGAATAAACAAAAACATAAACAACAAAAAAAAAAAAAAAGGAAAAAGAATACCAGACTGAGGAATGGTTTTTGTCTAGCTGTCGGAGCCCTGGTGGTGAAGTGGTTAAGAGCTCAGCTGCTAACCAAAAAGATCGGCAGTTGGAATCCACCAGGTGCTCCTTGAAGACTCTACAGGGCAGTTCTACTCTGTCCTATAGGGTTGCTATGGGTTGGAATGGACTCAGTAGCAATGGGTTTGGTTTTTCGGTTTGTGGGATGCTCATAGGCCCCCAGTACAGGTTGGGGGTTGTTATGGGTTGAATTGTGCCCCCTAACCCTAATCCGGAAGCCCTGGTGGCATGATGGTTAAGAGCTATGAAGCCCTGGTGGCGTGATGGTTAAGAGCTATGGCTGCTAACCAAAAGGTCGGGAGATTGAATCCACGAGGTGTTCCTTGGTAAACCGTATGGGACAGTTCTACTCTGTCCTATAAGGTCGCTGCAAGTTGGCGGCCACTCAATGACAACAGGTTTCTTGGTTTGGTTTAATCCTAATCCTATCCTTTCCTGTTGGAGCCTTGGTGGCACAGTGATTAAGAGCTTGGCTGCTAACCAAAGGTCGGCAGTTCAAATCCACCACCTGCTCCTTGGAAACCCTATGGGGCAGTTCTGCTCTGTGCTATAGGGTTGCTATGAGTCGGAGTCCACTCTATGGCAATGAGTTTTCTTCCGGTTTAATCCTAATCTCTACACCTGTGATGTGAATCCTATTTGGAAATAGGGTTTTCTTTCTTATGTTAATGAGGCCATATCAGTGTAGAGAGTGTCTGAAATTGAATCATGTCTGAGTTATAAAAAGGATAGATTAGCACAAACTAGGGAAGATGGATACCATGTGAGGATCACCAAGAACCAAGGAACACCCGAGGCTACCGACAAGGAAGGAATGGACAAGGTGGAGACCTTGATTTGGACTTCAAGCCTCCAGAACTGTGAGAAAAGAAAATTCTGTTCTTTAAAGCCACCAGCTGTAGTCTTTCTGTTACAGCAGGACTAGGAAACCAAGATAGGGGTTGGAAGGAGAGCATTAAGCAAAGGTTGGACCTGCAAGGGCAACGTAAGTGGCAGGCTGGGACTGGAGTGAAGGGAATAAGGCATTTTCCTGGGTGCCAAATTTAAGAGGGTGCCAAAAAGCTCAGTTATCAAGATAAAGAACATAATATTTTGAAAAGTCAAAATTAATGCAAAAAAAGTTCATAATGAACAAATACCAAAATGTTAAATAAAGTCAGGACCCAACCCTCCATTTACGTGACTCACTCTCCTTCCCCTCATCCTAGCCCCTGTACCTACGAGCACCTTGACTAGGTGAAGTAATAAGGTGACAAGTTCAAAATGATTTACTCACTAGTGTTTCCTGTCACTGTAATTGTTCATGGTTACTGTTACTGGACTCATATTGTGCTAAGTGCTCTGCAGCATTAATTCACTTAATTCTAGCAGTTCTATGAGGCAGGTGTTAGAGTCCACAGGTGTAGACACTGAGGCTTAGGAAGGTTTAGTAACTTGCCCCCAGGTTCACAGTAGATGGGAAAACCAAGTTTCCAATCCTTGGGTGTCTGATTTCAAAGCTGTGCCATCCACTCCTGCACCGTGTTTGAACTTGAGTCATAGACTTTGGGGACCACCAAATAGCATAACAAGAATTCTCTGTGACTGTTCTCTTGTTGGCAGAGGGTAGTTTTTATCCTGGTTGAATCTTTCAAGCAGTGGGGAATTTCTTGCTTTCTAGGGTCAAACTCATTGCTGTCAAGTTGATACCGACTCATAGTGACCCTATAGGACAGAGTAGAACTGCCCCATAGGGTTTCCGAGGCTGTGAAGCAGACTGCCACATCTTTCTCCTGCATAGCAGCTAGTGGCTTTGAACCATCGACCTTTCAGTTAGCAGCTCAGCAGCTGAGCTCTTTAACCACTGCGCCACCAGGGCTTTGCAGGACAGTGCTCTATTTTTGAGCTGTTGATACTTTTATTGAGTCATATCTAGCACTTCATTGCTTCTACATATTGTTTTCATGTTTATCTTTTGGAATGACTGTTCCTTTGCCTGTAAAACCTTTTCTTGACGTTGTCTGCTCTCTGAACTCCTAATCATTCCCCAAAGCCCGGATAAAATATCCCCATATTTATATATCTTTGTTGGATTCACTAGATCAGTGTTACTCCCCCATCTCTGATATTATGGCATTTTATACCCGCACCCTTAGCAAATTTTTTTTTTTTGTATAGGTTATTTGCTTGCACATTTACCTCCTGTATTAATTTCCTAATTTATACCTTTGAATTATGATGTTGGTGAAGAATTTTGAATATACCATGGACTGCCAGAAGAACAAACAAGTCTATCTTGGAAGAAGTACAGCCAGAGTGGTGTTGGAAGCAAGGATGGTGAGACTATGTCTCATACACTTTGGACATGTTATCTGGGGGGGCCAGTCCTTGGAGAAGGACATTATGCTTGGTAAGGTAGAGGTTCAATGAAAAAGAGGAAGACCCTCAACAGGATAAATTGACACAGTGGCTGCAACAATGGCCTCAAACACAGCAAAGACTGTGAGGATGGTGCAGGACTGGGCAGTGTTTCATTCTGTTGTACATAGGGTTGCTATGAGCCAGAATCAACTCGACAGCACCTAACAACAACAAATAGTTTCCTAGGGATGCTATAAAAAAATACCACAAATTGGGTGGCTTATAATAGCAGGAATTTAGTGTCTCTCAGTTCTGGAGACTAGTAGTCCAAATTCAGTGTCAGTAGGGCCATGTTCTCTCCAAAGGCTCTAGGAGAAGATCCACCCTTGTCTCTCCCACCTTCTGGTAGCCCCAGGTATTCCTTGTCTCGCAGTTGCAGTATAACTCCATCTTCACATGGGTCACAAGGCCACCTTCCTTCTGTCTGTCTCTCTTTATTGCTTCTTATAGAACGCCACTCAAATTGGATTGGGACCCACCTACTCCAGTATGTGCTGTTCATAAGGTTTTCACCGGCTAATTCTCTTCAGAAGTAGACTGCCCAGTCCTTCTTCCTACTCTGTTTTAGGATTGCCAAAAGAATGAACAAATCCATCTTAGAAGAAGTGCAACCAGAGTGCTTCTTAGAAGCAAGGTTGGTGAGACCGCATCTTACATACTTTGGACATGTTGTCAGGAGGGATCAGTCCCTGGAGAAGGACACCATGCTTGGTAAAGTACAGGGTCAGGGGAAAAGAGGAAGACCTTCAACGAGGTGGATTGACACAGTGGCTGTGGCAGGGGGCTCAAGCATAACAACGATTGCAAGGATGGTGCAGGATCAGGCGGTATTTTTTTCTGTTGCGCGTGGGGTTGCTAGGAGTTGGAACCGACTCAAAGGCACCAAACAGCAACAACAGCAACACTCCAGTATGACCTCATGTTAACATAGCTGATACAATCTTCAAAGGCCTTATTCCTAATTAGGTCAAGCTCATAGGTAGCAGGGGTTAGGACTTCAACATAAATTTTGGGGGGACACATTTCAATGCATACACCTCCCTACTAGACTGTGTGTTCCTCAAGGGTGAGAACTATGTCTTGTTTATTTTCTGAGCCCAAGTATCCAGTTCATTGGCATATACATGTTGTTAGGTGCTGTTGAATTGATTCTGACTCAGCAACCCAATGTACGACAGACGAAACACTGCCTTGTCCTGCACCATCCTCACTTGTTGCTACACTAAGGTCTACTAAAAATACTTTTTTTTAAATCAGTAAAACTAAGCAGATCAACTGGGAACTCTCCTTCTGAGAGTGCCCTTCTGCTTCAAGCCACCTGTGACATCTTTCCTTATCTCAGTAAACCTGTTATAAAGGAAAGAAGATGGACTTTGGAGTCAAATAGCTTCAAGTTTCAATCTAAGTCCTGTCTCTTCTACCTACTAGACGAGTGGCCTTGGATCGGTCATTTAAATCCTATTTATTTCCCTCTCTCCTCTCCTTCCTTTGCTATTGTTAGTCACTGTCTGGTCGGCTCCAACTCATAGCGACCTTATGTATAACAGAACAAAATGTTCTCAGTCCTATGCTGTCTTCACGACCGCTGGCATGTTCGAGTCCACCGTTGTCTACCTCATTGAGGGTTTCCCTTGTTTTCACTGACTCTACTTTACCAACCATGTATCCTTTTTTAGCAATTGTGTTTTTCCTTGCTCCCTCTCATATTCCCATTCTCTTTTTCTTTCTACTTTTACTTCCCAACTCTCCAAGGGCAGCCTCTAGCAGGACATCACAGCTAGAAGTCTTACAGCCTAGCACTTGGCCAGCATCTATAGATGGCTCTCCCAAACTCTATCTCCAGGCTATTTTCTAAAGCCTAAAGATGGCTTTGCAAAAAGAGAAGCTGCGCTCCTTGGAAACTCTATGGGGCAGTTCTACTCTGTCCTATATAGGGTCGCTATGAGTTGGAATCGACTTGACGGCACTGGGTTTTTTGTGTTTTTTTTTTTTTTTTTACATTATAAGGCTCTGCTTAACCCATTAGAGGCACTGAATTGGCCCTGTGAAATCCCTCTCAGAGCATAGCATTTATCTTTGATTTTAATTGTGCAAAGGGCAGAAAACAGAAATCCTTCTGGGGAAGCTTTTTCTGTGATGATGGGGAAACCACCAAATGGCAACCACTGAGGGCCTGATCTTTGGGGGGCAGGTTTACTTTGTGCTGCCATTTGCTGAAAGTAGGAATATTTTCAGGAGCAAACCCTTCCTAAGCTAGACAACGTCCATCCGAGAAGAACGTTTGCCAATTGCCGTCAAGTTGACTCCAACTCATGATGACCCCATGTGTGTCAGAACAGAACTGTGTTCCACAAAAAAAAAAAAAAGGACCAGACTTACTGGTCTGATGGAGACTGGAGAAACCCTAGGAGTATGGTCCCCAGACACCCTTATAACTCAGTAATGAAATCACTCCTGAGGTTCACCCTTCACTCAAAGATTAGACAGGCCCATAAAACAAAACAAGACTAAACGGGTATACCAGCCCAGGGGCAAGGACAAGAAGGCAGCAGGGCACAGGAAAGGTGGTAATGGGGAGCCCAAGGTCGAGAGGGGTGACTGCTGACATGTTAAGGGGTTGGTAATCAATGCTACCAAACAATATGTGTATTAATTATTTAATGAGAAACTAGTTTGCTCTGTAAGCCTTCATCTAAAGTACAAAAAAAAGACCAGAGGGTTTTCAAAGGCTGATTTTTTAGAATTAGATTGCCGGGGCTTTCTTTCAAAGCATCTCTAGGTGGACTCCAATTGCCAACCTTTTGGTTTGCATCACCCAGGGACTCCAGACAAGAGAAGGATTGAATATAAATTTTGAAAAATTTATTTATTATTTTATTTATTGTGCTTTAAGTGAAAGTTTATGAATCAAGTCAGTCTCTCATATAAGAACTTATACACACCTTGCTATGTACTCCTAGCTGCTCTCCCCCTAATGAGACAGTATACTCCTCCTCTCCACCCTGTATTCCCCATGTCCTTTCAGCCGGCTCCTGTTCCCCTTTGCCTTCTCATCTCGCCTCCAGACAGGAGCTGCCTGCCTACATAGTCTCATGTGTCTACTTGAGCCAAGAAGCTCGCTTCTCACCAGTATTGTTTTCTGTCTTATAGTCCAGCCCTTGTCTGAAGAGTTGGCTTTGGGAATGGTGCCAGTCTTGGGCTAATAGATGATCCAGGGACTATGACCTCCGGGGTCCCCCCAGTCTCAGTCAGATCATTAAGTCTGGTCTTTTTACGAGAATTTGAGGTCTGCATCCCACTGTTCTCCTGCTCCATCAGGGATTCTCTGTTGTGTTTCCTGTCAGTGCAGTCATTGGTGGTAGGCAGGCACCATATAGTTCTTCCAGTCTCAGGCTGATGTAGTCTCTGGTTTATGTGTCCCTTTCTGTCTCTTGGGCTTATATTTACCTTGTGTCTTTGATGTTCTTCATTCTCGTTTGCTCCAGATGGGTTGAGACCAATTGATGCATCTTAGATGGCTGCTTGCTAGTGTTTAAGACCCCAGACACCAGTCACCAAGTGGGATGTAGAATGTTTTCTTAATATATTTCATTATGCCAATTGATCTAGATGTCCCCTGAAACCATGGTCCCCAGACCCCTGTTCCTGCTACTCTCACCTTCGAAGCATTTGCTTGCATTCAGGAAACTTCTCTGCTTTTGGTTTAGTCCAGTTGTGCTGACCTCTCCTATATTGTATGCTGTCTTTCCCTTCACCTAATATAGTTCTTGTCTACCGTCTGATTAGTGAATACCCCTCTCCTTCCCTCCCCACCTTCATAACCATCAAAGAATATTTTCTTCTGTGTTTGAGCTTTTTCTTGAGTTCTTATAATAGTGGTCTCATACGATATTTGTCCTTTTGCAACTGACTAATTTCACTCAGCATAATGCCTTCCAGATTCCTCCGTGTTATGAAATGTTTCACTGATTCATCGTTGAATATAAAATTTTGTCTTTCTGCCCCAAGCTTCCATTACATTAAGACAATAACTTTAAATACTGGTTACATTTAAAGATTTTAGTGGATAATGCTTGATTAGGCTTGTGATATGAAGACTGGGACAAAACATAGAATTTGATGCTGAAGAGACAAACAGAAATCTTCTACAATTCTTTGTAATATGTGCAGCCACGTTCATAAGCTTCACCTCTGAGTTGAAAAGCAGACACCCAAATCTTTGGGGGGAAAACACAGAACAGACCAAATCCTTCTGAGACTTCTGAGCTTCAGTCCTGTCATTTCTAAGTGCTTTAGGAACTCTGCATTTTTAAAACTTGCAGCCCAGGTGATGGAGGGCATGAAATTCAAATCTTTTGTTCTACCGTCTCCTGATGCACTGGGGTTCAGTGAGAATTTTAGAATGCTGTTCTTTTTTAATGCTTCCAGTTTACTCTGCACCACAACCCGAGGCAGTCCCAACATGTAAAGGATGATCCTACAGATTGTAGGCACCATGCTGTTTCCCATGTCTGACAAGCAAAGAGCACTGAGAAACTGTCATGGGAGCACAAGTAAGGAAGAGAAGGTTAGGCTCCAAACGTAACAGAGGGAGGTTATAGGAAATAAGAATTTGTATGTGTGTGTGTGTGTGTGTGTAAATCTGTATGCATAGTGCAGCTATCTTGCTTTCGTTTGTCCAGTATCATTTTGTTGAACCATTGTTTTCTCTTCTATTGTTTTTGATTCTGATGGTGCTAATAAAACCTTGCGTGAGATAGCTTCCCTATGTCACACCAGATCCATACCCCACCCTTCTTCTCCCTCTCTGCCTAGGGGGGGTGAGCTACAGGAAGGCATCACCTGGGTTCCATCCCCTTGGCTTCTGATTGGACTCATCCAGTGAGAGGTGCTGAGAGATCAGAGCTGGGAGGGTGAGGTGATTCTTCAGGCTCCTTCCCTGCTGGGAGGGTGAGGTGATTCTTCAGGCTCCTTCCCTGCTGGGTGGCTGCTGGTTGTCCTCACTCTAGCTCCCGGATCTGGTAACTGATCTCCCCTTTTGCCCTTTTTGCCTGGGGAAGCAACAGTTTCTGGCTGTTCATAGCCCTGGGGAACTGCTCCATCCCTTGTAAACTTCTCCTATCCCCATCACACCTTTGTAATCAATCTCTTTATTAAGTGTCCCTGTTAGGTGTGCCTTCTGCTATTTATTTAGATCTTTACTGATTCACAGTGTATCCAATTTCCCCTCACTGTCCCTCCAAAATCAAACCCAAACATCTTAGATGGACACATAACCCAGGTTGGCCCCTCATTCATTCAGAGATATTTGTTGACTGTTTAAGCCAGTGTCTTAGTTATGAAGTGCTTCCATAACAGAATTACCACAAGTTGGTGGCTTTAAGGAACAGAAACTTATTTTTCCGCAGTTCTGGAGACTAAAGTCCAAATCAGCATCTTGGCTGTGTTGATTCCTTCCTTGTAGATAGTCCAGGGTGTTCCATTGTTCCTTGGCTTGTAGATGGTCCTCACATGGCATCTGATCTCCCTGCCCCACCGTGTGTGTCTCTTTGTGTCTAATCTGCTCTTTTTTTAATAACAAAGAAATATTTAGATTTAGAACCCACCCTACTCAGGTATGACCTAATAAACATACCAAAGAAAGCCCTATTTCCAAATAAGATTACATCCACAGGTAGAGGTGTTAGAATTCCAACACATGTTTTGAGGGGACATTATTTAATCTATAATGGCTAGTAATGTTCTAGGAATTAGGAATCGAAGAATGAAAATGCCAGACTCAACCTCTACCCTCATGGCGTTTACATTATAAAGAGGGAGACTAAAAAATAGACAAGTCAAACATACATACCTGAGGTCATTTCAGGTAGCTAATCGCAATACAAGGAAAATAACACAGAGGAACTTGGTAGAGAACAGTTGCCAGGCATAGGTGGGTGAGCAATGTCAGATAATATGGTCAGAGAAAGTGTTTTGGGAAGATGACAGTTAAGAGGAGCCCTGAATGACAAGAAAAATGAAAAGCATAAATTATGTGGAAGGGGCAACAAGGGCAGGAGTCTAGAAGCAAGAATGGACTTGACATATTTAAGGGAGAGAAAAGGCTAGTGTAGTTGAAGAACAGTAAGCCAAGGGGTAGGCACTGAGGTCAAGGAGGTGGCAGGGGGCCAGATTAGGTGGGTTGTTGTTAGGTACTGTAGAGTCAGTTCTGACTTATAGTGACCTATGTACAACAGACTGGAACAGTGCCCTGTCCTGAGCCATCCTCGTAATCATTTTTATGCTTGAGGCCATTGCTGAAGCCACTGTGTCAATCCATCTCGTCAAGGGTCTTCCTCTTTTTTGCTGACCCTCTACCTTACCAAACATGATGTCCTTCTCCAGGGATTCATCCCTCCTGATAACATGTCCTAAGTAGGTGAGAAGTCTTGCCATCCTTGCTTCTAATAAACATTCTGGATGTACTTCTTCCGAGACAGATTTGTTCATTCTTCTGGCAGTCCGTGGTATATTCAATATTCTTCTCCAACATCATAATTCAAAGGCATCAATTCTTCTTTGGTCTTCCTTATTCATTGTCCGGCTTTTGCATGCATTTAAGAAGATTGAAAATACCATGGCTTGGGTCAGGTGCACTTTAGTCCTCAAAGTGACATGTTTGCTTTTTAACACTTTAAAGAGGCCTTTTGAGGCAGATTTGCCCAATGTAATGCATCTTTTGATCCCTTGACTGCTGCTTCCATGGGTGTTGATTGTGGATCCAACCAAAATGAAATCCTTGACAACTTCAATCTTTTCTCCGTTTATCATGATGTTGCTTTTTGGACCAGTGTGAGGATCTGTGTTTTCTTTATGTTGAAGTATAATCCATACCGCAGGCTGTGGTCTTTTATGTTCATCAGTAAGTGCTTCAAGTCCTCCTCACTTTCATCAAACAATGTGTTTCCTGCATATCACAGGTTGTTAATGAGTCTTCCTCCAATCCTGATGCCACGTTCTTCTTCATATAGTCCAGCTTCTTGGATTATTTGCCAGACTTTGTGACAAGAAGAAAAATGAAACTTCTGAGAAGGAAACACAGGCTTCACAGGGCACTCAAATTTGATTTTGAGCCCCAGGATATTCCTCTTGCCTCCTTATGTGTTCCATCCAGCATACCTGGGCCTTTCAAAACCAATTCTCGTGTGCTCTATTTATTCAAATACAGTCTCAGTGCAGCTTAAATGTCTCAGTCTGGAAGCTCCACTCTAGCTTTTATATTTTTCTAGCCCAGTCCCCTCTCATAATCTTTTTTTCTTCTGTCAGTATTTAAGAGCAAATAACAAAAACATTCTGTGACTTTCAGTTGGAGCTGCTGGTACGGGTCAGGGTTTAGAAAAGCGTAGAAATGCTTGCTTTGCCAGTCAATCTGCAACAATTTTCAGGAGGTCAAGCCCTTTCTGCACTTTTATTTTCCTTTGAATGAAAATAGTTTTATTGTTTTCACTGATTACAAAGGTAAGCAACCTCTCTGGCTCTCAGCCTTGATTTCAAACTGAGGTTAAATCTCTTTTTCAATTTAAATAAAATGGCTTGAGCCTTACCTTGCTATTGCAGGAATGCATTTACCTGCCTGGGGTCTTCTGTTTTCTCTGTCAAGTCCAGGAACTCCAGGCCCTTACTCAGTCGAAGTAGCCACAAACCCGCTTTGCAATAGGAGAAGGGGCAACCTGTCATGTCTGTGTACTGCTGCCGCACAGACTGAGGCTGGAAACGGCACCACCCTGGGCTGTGTGCTGCAGTGAGCACAGATGCAGTGATAGTGACTGGGCAGGGTTTCTAATGGGCCTGGAGAGAAAGAAGTCTCTCGTCCCAGGATTACCCTCTGTGATTTCTTGAGTTTCTTAATAGGGAACCTGCCTGTTCTTAGAAAAATCACTTGTCATTGGAGTTGACTCCGACTTAGGGCAACCCCATGTGTGTTGAATTGTGCTCTGTAGGGTTTGCGATGGTTGATTTTTCAGAAGTAGATCTCCAGGCCTTTCTTCTGAGGCACCCCTGGGTGAACTTGAACTTCCAACCTTTTGATTAGCAGCCGAGCATGTTAACCAGTGTGCTGCTTACATCACCCAAGGACTCTGCCCACTAGTACAGTGCCCTCTAAAACTAGAGCTTCTCTACTTCTCACTCAACTGGTACTTATGAGTCCCCAAAACACAAACACCCTTGTGTATATGCATGTGCACACAGCACATGCGTGCACACGCGCACACACACACACACACACACACCTTCCAATAACCAGTTACCAGGTGCCATTGAGTCTGGCTCATGGCGACCCCATGTGTGTCGGAGCAGAACTGTGCTCTGTAGGGTTTTCAGGGGCTGATTTTTCAGAAGTAGATTGCCAGGTTTTTCTTTCAAGTTGCCTCTGAGTGAACTCAAATCACCAAGCTTTCAGTTAGCAGCTGAGCATGTTTGCACCACCCAGGGACTCCCACCTCCCAATGACTTCCTTGATATCCCCAAAGGGCCACATTTCCTATCACTGTGTTCTACCTCCTTGTTTTTCAACCTGTGGCCTTCTGATGTGCTGGTTACAAAGCTGCAGGCCCACCAGCATCCTCTGAATTTGTTAGAAATGCAGACTCTGAGGCCTCACTCCCAGACCAACCCATTTAGAATCTGCATTTGAACAAGATTCCCAGGTGGTTCCTAAGCATGTTAAAGTCAGAGAAGCTCTGTTCTCCTACAGCTGGGAAACCCTCCCTCCTCCACCTGCTGGGTCTCTCTGATGCTGCTAGCCTGTGTCCGGACCAGCAGCAAGCTATGTGATGTTTCATCCTGACTGAGCAACCCCCGTCGTAGCTCCTGGTCCCATCTTCAGACTTGTGGAACTTGGAGGGTGAGTCTTGCCTCTGGGCTCCAGACCCTCTCTGGCCTTCTTACACATAACACTAAGTGGAAGTGATTTGTCCTTAGAACAGTGCTCTGAAGGTCATGTTCTGAAGCCTCTCCCCATGCACCCCTCATGCGCTGGATTTAAGGGAGGGAACCAGGCATCCAGAGCAAATCCTGTGGTCAGCTAAGTCATTGGGCTTTGGCCCAGTGTTCTCCTTCCATTAACAGATCTGCTTATACGAAGATTATAGGTTCCCGGCAATTACCCTACTGAAATCAAGAGTTTTTATTATTGAAAACTCTCATGTTGTAGTGACCTACCTGTTCTTCAGAACCTGATTCTGTCTTTGTTTCTGAGGAAATAAAGTTAGGGCTAAAATATTTTATTATTACAAGAGAATGAGTTTCCTGAGCTCCTTGCTTTGGTGAAGAAATATGTTCAGCTGCTTTTAATAGAAATCTACAGTGCTTTAACCAAATAGAAGTTTATTTTTCTCAGCTAACAAAAAGTTCAGAGGTAGCCTATCCAGGGAGGCTCCAGGGGCTCAAAGATGCCATTAGGAACTAGGTTTCTTCTAGCTTGTGCTTCACCATACTCCTCGCGGTTGCAAGATGGCCGTTCTGTTTCCCGGCATGGTGTCTGTACTACAAGCAAGAGCCAGACAAAAGCCTGGTGCCAGCCAAGTCTGTTATTGTTTATATCAGAAAAGAAATTCCTACCCAGCAGACTTACATGTACATCTGATTGGGGCACAGGGATCTGTGACTAAGGAAGAAGGGACCATAGGGTTGCATAGACATATGTTTGTCACACCAGGTCCAGATTACCCAATAAGCAAGGTACACATGGGCCCAATTGTATCTTCTCACCAATCTGCAGTGTATAATTTCACCTGTCCCTCGCCATGTCAAGAGGTGGTGAAACCCATGTGAAATTGCTCACCACAGATTAGCAAGTAAATACAATTAAGCCCGCATGTACCTTGCTTGACGCAAGATTGTGCATATTGTGCTTACTGGTTAATCCACCCTGGCACAGCTATAATTTAGGGTGTGTTACCAGGTAGTGGTACTTAGAATTGACTTGAGGTGGGAGAGACTGGGGAGTAAGGATAAGGATTTCAGAGTCTACTGTGATAGACTGAGCAAGAAATGAGGATCTGCGTTAAGATGAGTGAAGGCAACATGGATGGACAGGAGGTAGGACTGCCATCTCCATGGTTACATGCTGGTTTAAGCCATCATCTTCTCTTATTATTCCTCTGTGATTGCCTCCTGATAGGAGGCTTCCTGTTGTTCTCTACACAGCAGTCATATTGATCTTGAAAAAATATCCAATCAGAGCAAATCTATCCTTGGTTTAAACCTTTGAATGTCATTGCACTTGTAAACTCCTGAATCATTACCATAGCCAAGGAGGCTCTAGAGTATCTGATGCTTGAAGAATTTCTCTGATCTCATCTCTTGCTGCTCCCCCCTTATGCACCATCCACACAGCTTTCTCTGCTTCTCAAAAATACAGATTGATCCTGACTCAGGGCCTTTGAACTTGCTGTTTCCCTTCCCTGAAACGTCCTTCTTCCACATCTCTTCCTGGCTGATTCTTTCTCAGTTTTCAAATATCACTTGTTCAGATAAGTCATCCTTGACCACCTGTCTTAAGGTGTCCAGGCACGAGAGCAAACACCGAATGGGAAATTTCATTCCAGGTGTGGTCTGACTCTGGCTACTTCATGGGTAGAATGGTCCTGATTGCCCAATTAAGGGCTGTCTTCAAAGACTTGCTTCCTGCCTTATAAGATTCCTTATTTAGTGACTGTTACAGATTTGAATTTTGTCTCCCCCAAAATGTACATCTTCTTGGCCAGGCCATGATTCCCAGTATTGTGTGGTTGTCTTCCATTTTGCGATCTGACATATTTATCCTGTGTCTTGTAAATACTCTATGATGTTCATGAGGCAGGGTTAGAGGCAGTTATGTTAATGAGGCAGGATGTAGTCTACAGGATTAGCTTGTATCTTGAGTCAATCTCTTGTGAGGTATAAAAGAGGGAAGCAAGCAGCAGGTACCTCATACCACCAAGAAACACCTGGAATAGAGAGCATTCTTTAGATCTGGGGTCCCTGCACCGAGAAGCTCCCAGATCAGGGGAAGATTAATGACAAGGACCTTCCCCCAGAAATGTCACAGAGAGCCTTCCCCTGGAGCTGGAACCCTGGATTTGGACTTCTAGCCTTCTAAACTGTGAGAGAATAAATATGTTTGTTAAAGCCATCCACTTGTGGTATTTCTGTTATAGCAGCACTGGATAACTAAGATGGTGACTGACTGGATAGGGATGGTGAGGGAACAGGGAGAATCAAGGGTGACACCTAGGTTGTTATCTGCGTGATGGAGACTAGGATGCTTCCATTGATTGACAGAAGTCTTAGAGTAGGAAACAAACAAGCGAAAAAACCAAACCAGTGGCCATCGAGTTGACGCCTACGCAAGGTGACCACCACATGTGTATCAGATTAGAATTATGCTACTCAGAGTTTTCAATGGCTGATTTTTTTGGAAGTAGCCAGGCCTTTTTCCCAAAGCTCATCTGGATGGATTTTATCTACCAACCTTTATGGTTAGTAGCTGAGCACTTACCCATTTGTGCTATGTGGGGACTCCCACAGAGAAAAAGTAACTGGTTTATGGGATAGATGATGAGCTGCTGTTTTTTTTTTTTTTTTTTTTTTTTTAAATGGGTGACATCTCTACTTCTATTTATGGGAATGAGGATACAGTAAGTGGTGGTTGCCTACTTCTGGTATGCACCCTACATTCTTTCTATTCTTCTCTTGCAGCCTGGCATAATTTTTTCCTTTAATGTCTCTGGTACCTCTTCCCCTGTGCTGAGCTCCTTCTGCCTGGTGACGGTTTACCGGGCCCCTTTTGGAATCCTCCATGATAGATCCATGGACCATATATTTCTGGAAATAAAATCAGGCATTTTTTTCTCCAGTTATGAATTCTGGTGTGATGGAATTGCTTCTGCAGCAAAAAATAAGGAGTGCTGATGCAGAAATGAAAACCAGCCCTCTGCCTGCTGTTCATGACTTAATCTTGCTTGGAAGAATTCACCAGACTGTATAGGTTTCATTTAATTAACTTTCCAGGGCTCTGGAAAACAGGGGAAGGGCAGAAACTATTGGTCCTTGTAGAGCAGATGGGGAAACTGAGGCAGTGCTTATCCTTGCAAAAACAAGTCAGTGAGGCCAGGTCAAGCCAACCTCCTATCCTAAGCTAAATCTCAGAAAGGAGGGTGGAGCATCTCCTTGGGGGCCCATGGGCCAGGTTGGTTGTTTGCCCAGCCCCTTACCTTTCTTCAGGACCCTCAGGCCAATCTCAGCACCTGGAACTCAGCCCAACCTTAACCACATTGCTGGCTGGGCCAGACTTAGGAACAGTAGCTGGTCACAAAGACTTTTCCAGGGAGAAACTCCTATAAAGAAAGACAGTCCAAATGGAGCCAAGATGAGGTGAAGAGCCTAGAGAGTTCACGGGGATAGGAAGCTGGTGGCACAGAACCAAAATTATTTGGATCCAGATGTTTTAAACTACTTGAGGCTCCCAGAATGCATTCATTTCTCCTGGCTTGGTGCTCTGCCTGCATCTCCCCTGGTGAGGATGCTCTTCTTCTTTTCCATCTTGTAGCTCATTCATTCTGCAAGTCACCTTATGCTTCATCTTCTCCACAAAACCTTCCCTTGGTTCTGGATGGAGAGAAGTGCACATTCCCATTGCAGGTTTGTGTACTTGCTGTTCACTGTGCCTAGCAGCATTTGCCCAGGTATTTGTCTGGAGTACTACCTCACTTCTTCTAGGGCTCAGCTCTGTTGGAATCTTCTCAGAGAGGCTTTCTCTGATCACTTAGGACCTGGCTGATGGTTAGACATTTTTCTTTAGAGCCATTAACATTACTTGACTCTGTATCTACCTACCTGCCTACCTACCTATCTAACTATAATCTATCCAACTATCTGGCCCATATGGTTAAGTGCTCAACTGACTGAAATGTTGTTGGGTTGAACCCACACAGGTGCTCTGAGAAAGACCAGGCAATTTGCTTCCGTGAAGATTATAGCAAAGAAAACCCCATGGGGCAGTTCTACCCTGTCACATAGGGTCATTATGAGTTGGAATTGATTCGACGGCACCTAACAACAACATATATTATCTGTCTATCCATTTGTCTACTTGTCCGTCTACTTGTCTGTCTCCTGTACCTGTCCGTCTGTCTACCTGTTCACAAACAGGTAGACATGTATCTACCTGACTGTCATCTATTATCTATCATTGGTCCAATTTTATTTGTATGCCTTCTGCACGGGAACAGGGTCTTTAATGTTCACAGTTGATATCTAGCACCTTAGCCTAGTGCCTGACATATAATGAGTGCTCAGTAAATATTTGTTCAGTTAATGAATTAATGAATGCCTGTCCCCTGCTTGGGCACCCACAGCACCCTCTTCTTACTTGTGTTATCGAACTTTCATAGTGTATATTATATTATCTATTATAGAACTTTTGCTTCTATAGAACTATAGTTTATCTACTTTTCCCTTCAGACTGCAAATTCCTTCTGAAAAAGGACTGCTTGTTTTCTCCCTTTAACACAATTGTTTTGTCCCTTAGCTCGTGATTTCGCACATTTATGTGCTCAAAATATGATTGACTGATACCCAGCAGATTGGCTGAAAGTCCAGGTGAAGGATGTCCAGGGACAAGGCAGTGGCACTGAGGGTGGGGCGGGGCGGGGGTCAGATTCAAGAGATGTTTCTGGGTAGAATCAGTACTAATTGATGACAGCTTGTATAACGGGAAGGAGCAGGAGGGGTTGTACTTGCCTCTGAGAATTTTAGCCTGAGGGGTGCTGTGGATGGCGATGATGTTAACTGAGCTATCTAACGCAAGTGGAGGTGCCGGTTATTAGGGGAAAGTTGGGTATAACTAGTCCTAGGTGGTTTGCAATATATGACCTCAAATAAGTAACAATCTTTCTGTGCACTATTTTCCCCATCTGTGAAGTAAGAATAAATTTTCCTCCTACTTATTTTATGAGGAGGAACCCTGGTGGAGCAGTGGTTAAGTGCTTGGATGCTAACTGAAAGGTTGGTAGTTCAAACCCACCAGCCACTCCACGGGAGAAAGATGTGGCAGTCTGCTTCCGTGAAGATTTATAGCTTTGGAAACCCTCTGGGGCAGTTCTACTCTGTCCTATAAGGTCAAAAAGAGTCAATTGATTTGATGGCAATGGGGTTGGGTTTATCTTATGAGGATGCATTTTAAAAATTAGTTACTTTGTCTAACAAATACCGAGTGCCTACGATGTCCTAGATCCTTTGCAAAGACAACTGATAGAAAAGATGTTCATGTGTGTTGCACTCTCTGTCTCTGTTTGCCTGCCACTTCCTGCATGTTTTTCTTTGTCTTACTTTATTAAGAGATGCTATCATTTTCATGGTACCACTGAGCATGGCCTTTTACACAGTAACTATTGTAAGGCTTTCTTCTTAGCACCCACGGGGCTCGCAGGAATATGGGCTCAGGGAGGCTGACTCAGAAGGTAATACTGCTGTTGTCTGAAGTGGGCCACTCTGGAGTCGAGTTGGAATGAAAATAGAATCCTTGCCTTCTCAGCAGGGAATTCCCAAGAGGAAATGTGCATGGTTACTTTCCCAAACAACTTTGCAGCAATGGTAAAATTTTCCTTTGGGGATCCTATTGACTAAGTCAGTCTTTTTCTTCTCCTGAACTTACTATATTCAGATTTAGAGGCCAAATGAGTGTCATTGGGTGACCAGCTCAGGTCAAGGGCATTCTACATTCTAATGCCATTAATTATTTTACTCAGAGTCCATTTCACCCAGGTTTCCTTTTCTAGCGAAATGCTCCATGTGAAATTTCCTTGGGGAAAGTGCAACCTAGAAATGCAAAGGAGAAGCTGTTTTGCTCAGTGCTTTGGTAAACTTGGGTAAGTTATTATTCCTTGTTCACACTCTAATTTTTGCTTTATTTCCTTTTTGATTCTTTCAGAAAGAAAATATAGGTAGAAATAAATATAGGAGCATGAAAAGGATGAGAAGAAAATGTGACATGAGTGTAGATTTAATAATTATAATGACTGAGTATCTGATTTGTCTCAGAGCTTCCTGGTCACCAGGGCAAAAAGGGAAAAAAGGACAAATGTATACAGGCAGTCCCTGGTTATGAATCAGGTTCGTTCCTAAATGTGTCTTAGTAAAATTTGTAGATAAGTCAGAACAGGTGCATATGGTTCTTATTTAGCTTTACTTTAGTGTAAGAAAAGGAGCCCTGGTAGCACAGTGGTTAAAAGTGCTTGGCTGCTAACTGAAATGTCAGTGGTTCCAACCCACTAGCCGCTCCATGGGAGAAAAACATGGCAGTCTGCTTCTGTAGACTTACAGCCTTGGAAACTCTATGAGCAGTTCTACTCTGTCCTACAGAGTTGCTGTGAGCCTAAATTGACTCAACAGTGGTGAGTTTTTTTTTTTTTTTTTTTGGTGCAAGAAAAGGCTTGAAGCCTTGTCAATGATTTAAAAGCTGCACCTGTAGCAGGCGAAAGAGATTGTGATGAAGAATTTGTTGTGAGAAGGGATTGGTTCAATCATTTCAAAGTGAGGGCAGATTTACATAACGTTAAAGGGCAAGTACAAGTTGTCCGTTAGATGTTTTTCACCTGGGGACTGCCTGTACCTTTCATCATCACAGAAAGTCACTCAGGCTCCTCAGAGAGGACTTAATTTTTCCTAGTGCAAAATTCTTAGAGAACAAAGCTCAGGTAGGATTTTATACAAGTAGTAAGAGTTTTATGATGAAATTAGAAGTAGCTTTCGGCAGCTATTTTGTTTGTAATGATTGTTGTCATCACATTAAAATATAACTGAAAAATGCTTGTGCCAGAGAAGAACCAATGTGAGGTAATCATGTGGACTTGGATTGTTCTAAATGGTCTCAGGGATAGAACTCGGAATTCCTGAAACACTGTCTTCAAGGATGAGCCACAAACCACCTGCATTTAAATGACAGGGAGAACTCATTAAAACACGGATCTCCAGATTCCACGCTAGAACTATGTTTTAGTTTAGAATCCCTAGAAACAGATTCTGAGACAAAGATTTGAATGAAGTAGGTGTGGCAAAGGAAACTGGTAGGGAAGTGGTCAAGAGTGCAGGGAAGAGAAGGTGTGTTATCAACTCATCTACCACTGTGGGCCAAACCAAACACCAGACCCATTGCCCTTGAGTCGATTCCAACTCATAGCAACCTTACAGGATGGAGTAGAACCCGCTCCATAGGATTTCCAAGGCTGTACTCTTTACAGAAGCAGACTGCCGCATCCTTCTGCTGCGGAACAGCTGGTGGGTTTGAACTACTGACCTTTCCAGTTAGCAAGTGAGCACTTAACCACTGTGCCACCAGGGCTCCTCCTCCACTGTGGGCACCTGGAAGCTAATCCCCTGGAGGAACTCTGGCCAGGGCAGGTTTATCAACCCTAAGGGGTGGGGGACCTATGGTATTTACTTCTTTCCTTCCTTAGTTGAAGGTGGCTTCTGGGACATTTTTACCCCAGCACGTCCACCCCAGCAAGCTTCGACAGCCAGGAATGCCCTCGGGCAAAGAAATGCAGGAGCTGTCAGTTGGAGCTCTGGCAACATTCACTGTGGTGGCAAAGGGGTGGGGATATGGGTGGGCACTGACACCATGGGCTGTACCAGCCAAATTGAACATCTGGGGATAAGCCCTGGGCATCTGCATTTTTAACAAGTTCCCTAGGTAATTCTGTTGCACATTAAAATTTGAGAATCACTGACCTAGAAGAGGGGCCTTTACCCTACGTTACGCAAATACCTATTCTCTTTGCTCTAGTTTTGTAGGAGTGGGAAGGCAGATAATCTGAGGCTTTCCATAGATGTGGAAGGCCAGTTTTGCTACTGAGAATAGGTTCCAGATTTTCAGATGCCACCAATGCACTGTAGTAGGTTAATTGCATGACCACCACCCTCCACTGGTCTGTGAGGATGGGAACTGAATTGAATTCATCTTTGCATCTTTGTTCCTAGTACACACCCAAAACCAAGCCCATTGCCTTCAAGTCAATTCTGACTCATAGCAACCCTATAGGACAGAGTAGAATTGCCCCATAGGATTTCTAAGGAACAGTGGTAGAGTCGAACAGCCGACCTTTTAGTTGGCAGCCAAACACTTAACCACTACACTACCAGGGCCTCTCCTAGTATATAAAAAAAAAAAAAAAAAAAATAGGTGGTGCTAATACATGTTTGTAGGACTGAATCTATCAAATAATAGACTGCCGATGAATGTTTGTTAAAATAATGAAATATGTCAACCAATAAATGTTTGTTAAATGATAAAATATATATTAAAAATAACAATCTCTGCTTCCCAACCTTTTTAAATGATGTATAAAATATCCCTGTGTTGTGGGGCACAGTATCACCAGAGTTATCACTGTCAGCTCTAACAGAGGAACCCAGAATCTCCCACTGGAATTTATTTTGCTAGAATTTCTCTGGGGAAATACACTGAATGATAACTAGATTTTAGTACATTTCCAGACAGTTTTTTTCTGTGATTACTTGTTAAGCAGATAGACCTTCAGAAAGCTATCTATCTATTTACATATATATATAACCCACAAAACCTGTTGCCATCAAGTCCATTCCAACTCATGGCGACCCCTTGTGTTAAGGAATAGAACTGCAACATAGGGTTTTCTTGACTGTAATTTTTATGAAAGCAGATCACAAAGCCTTTCTTCTGTGGTGCCGTTGGGTAGCTCTGAATGGCCAACCTTTAGGCCAGCAGCTAAGCACTGAGCTGTGTGCATCACCCGGGCACTTCCTTAGCTCTACATGTTGCTAGTTGTTGTCGAGTTGATTTTGACTCATGGCGACCCCATGTGTGCAGAGTTAGAACTGCTCCATAGGGTTTTCAGGGTTATAACCTTTTGGAAACAGATTGCCAGACCTGTCTTCCAAGGCACCTCTGAGTGGGTTTGAACCACCAACCTTTCAGCTAGTAGTTGAGTGCCTAACCATTTGCATCACTCAGGGGCTTCTTTAGCTCTACTCTGTTCTTATTAAATAAAGAAATATAATGATAAGACCCATTTCAGTAGACATTATAACTGCTTCACAAATACCCCGGTTCTCATCTCCTTCCTGTTATGTGGTAGGATTACACCTCTCTGGTTCCTTTGAAGTTAGGCATGGCCATGTGATCTCCTTAGGCCAATGAAGTGTGGGCAGAAGTAGTGTTTGTTGCTTCTGAGTGGAAGCTTTAAGAGCCAGTGGGAGATTCACTTCCTCCTGTGCTGCTTATCATTGAATCACCTATTGAGACGAAGCCTCCATTAGCCTGAATCCCTTTGTGATGGTCAGAGATTTCCCACCCTCACCCCACTATTGGACATGTAGTGTGAGTGAGATATAACATTTTTGGGTTAAGTCACTGAGAATTTTTTTATTATGCTGCTGTAGTAAAATTTCTCTTTTCTTAATTGATAGAACCACATTTTCTTAGATTTGAGTATTGTAGGAATAATTTTGAATATATGAGCCATCAGTAAAGACCAAAAAGCAGAATTGTTGAAGTAAGCAAATAATGACAACCATATACTATTATTTACTTCTTTCTGCTACATTTTCTTTATGCTATGTATTATTTCTTCTCTTCGATTATATATATTATTCATTTCAGCAATTTTATTTTCTATTTAAAATAAACTTGCTACAACAACCATCTACTAAATCTGACTTCAGCAAAGGCAGAATAAGGACCGCCAAAATCCACTCCCCCATGAGCGTAATGAGAACACTGGAAAAACTGTAAAAAATAAACTTTTTCAGAACTCTGAGAATTAGCTAAAAGCTTGCAATAATCCAAGGAGTGCTTGTTCAAGAAGAACAGAAAAATCTCAGTAAAAATAGCTAGACTTGTAGTGTTTTAACTTGTCCTAATTCTATGCCTACTCCCCAGTTCTGTGGTAGCCTTGAGAACCAATAGCCTTGCAGCTATGACAGCTGTGAAAACCAGCAGCTTACCTGGAAGAGGCAGAATGGATTTGTTGTTCCCTAAAAGCCCCATGTACAGAGAAATGTTTAGTATTTGACCTATCTGGTAGCTCACTGAAAGACCCCATTCGCAGGGCTTTATTTAGCCTGACTGAGCTTTTACTCTGTGTGAACAGCCTTACCTGTAGGGCATTTGTCAAAAACAACCAGCAACAACTGTTTAACATCAAAGCTGCCTGAGGTGACATTACCAGAAGCTGACTACAAAACTTCAGAGGAAAAACTGGGGAATGAATCTTCCATAGGGGACTTTGAAAAGCTACAACATATTCCCAGGCATGCCCAGGAAAGCCCTGAGAAAAACTTCAGCTCTTACTTCTGGCTAAGCTTGAGACTCTGGGAAAGGAGGAAATGAAGGCCTAAGCAGAGTTAAAGCTGCCTTCAGGCATAGTGAATATATGTCCCAACATGCACACAGAGCCCTTCAAAGACTGGGAAACTTATTGACTCCAGGTGTTTAAAGAAATTTCTGTCCAGTAATTAGCTGAAAAATTAACTGAACAGTGACTTCAGTGGTAGCACATGAAAAAGAATAAAGACTTTACAGAATTAATCCAAGAAGGTCTCTAAACAAATAATAGCAATAACTCAGCAACAAATAGTAACAACAACAAACCCTTAGAAGAGAGGAATCTGATTTCCAGAGTTGACATACTATGCTTTTTAAAATGTCCAGTTTTCAACAAAAATCATGAGACATGCAAGGAAACAAAAATATGCATATGCAGGAAAAAAAACAGTAAATAGAAACTGTCCCTGAGGAATTCTAGATGTTTGATTTACTAGACAAAGATTTTAAATCAGCTATTATAAATATATTCAAAGAACTAAATGAACTGAAAGAAAATATAAGTATACTATTTCACTAAATAGAGAATATCGATAAAGAAATTATTAAAAAAATTAGAAATTCTGGAGTTGAGAAGTATAACTGGAATAAAAAATTCACTGCAGAGGCTGAATAGCAGATTTAAACTAGATAAATAATGAATCAGCAAACTTGAAAACAGGTAATTGAGATTATCCAGTTGCAGGAACAAAAAGAAAAAAAGAATAAAAATGAACAGTGTTCCACAGACTTGTGGTACACCAGCAAGTGAATCAACATATTGATAATGTAAGTCCTAGATAGACAATAGAAAGAGAAAGAGGCAGAAAGAATATTTGAGACTATAATGGCCATTACTTAAAATTCAATTAAAAAAATTAATCTGCATATCTGGGAAGCTTAACAAACTCCAAGTAGGATAAACTCAAAGGGCTCTACACCAAGCACGTGTCTAAACTGTCTAAAACCAAAGATAAAGAATCTTGAAAGTAGCAAGAGAGAAATGACTCATCAGAAGGCAGTAGGATGGCATATGAAAGAATGCTGAAAGAAAAAGACTGCCAACAAAGAATTCTATATCCAGCAAAAACTATCCTTCAAAAATAAAGGAGGTGTTAAGTCATTCCCAGATAAACAAAAACTGGGAGAATTTGTCATAGCAGACTTCCCTTACAAGAAATTTTAAAGGAAGTTCTTTGAGCTGAAATCAAAGGACCGAAATAAAGTAACTCAAATCCATATAAAAAAATAAAGAGCAATGAATGGTAAAAGTAACTATATAAGTAAATGTAAAAGACAGTACAAATGTGTGATGGTTAAGATTGTGTGCCAACTTGGCTGGGCCATGATTCTCAGTAGTTTATATGTGATCACCCTCGTAATGGGATCTGCTGTGAGTAGCCAGTCAGTTGAAAAGGAATTTCCTTGGGTGAGTGGCCTGCATTTGAATATAAGTGGACATTCTGGCTATTGCCTTCTCTGGATTCTGCAGCTGCCTCCTGTTCGTCTGACCTCCAGTTCTTGGGACCTGAGCAAACAGCTTACCTGCCAGTCTTGGGTTTCATCAATCTTCACAGCCTGTGAACAACAGCCATGCTGTCCGACCTGCTGATCTTGGGTTCGCCAGCCCCTGCAGCTACGTGAATCAGGAGAAGCTTCTATCCTGATCTACGGACTTGGGACGTTCCAGCCTTTACAATCACATGAGCCATTTCCTTGATACAAATCTCTATATACATTTATACATTTTATTGGTTTTGCTTCTCCAGAGAACCCAGCCTAAGACAAAATTTATTTTTAAAAATAATTTATTTTTGTTGTTGTTGAGAATATACATAGCAGAATATGCACCAATTTAACAACTTCTACATGCACAATTCAATGACATTGATTACATTCTATGAGATGTACAACCATTCTCACCCTCCTTTTCCAAGTTGTTCCTTTCCCATTAACATAAACTCACTGCCTCCTAAGTTTTCTGTCTAAACTTTTAAGTTGCTGTTGTCAGTTTGATCCCATATAAATAGATCTTGAAAGTGTGTAATGCAGAAGGCAGATATTTTTTCACTAGTTAAGCTAAACTATTGTTTGTTTTTAAGAAGACTTCAGGGGAACATATGTATATATATTTTATAATGTTATAATTTATTGTGCTTTACATGAAGGTTTATAGAACAAACTAGTTTCTCATTAAACAGTTAGCGTATATATTGTCTTATGACATTGGTTAACAACCCCACGACATGTCAACAGTCTCCCTTCTCAACCTTGGGTTCCCCATCTAGCTTTTTTGTCCCCTTCTGTGTTCTAGTCCTTGCCTCTGGGCTGTTGTGCCCCTTTAGTTTTGTTTTGTTTTATGGCCCTTTCTAACCTTTGGCTGAAGGGTGAACCTCGGGAGTAACTTCATTACTGAACTAAAAGGGCGGCCAGGGGCCAGACTCTCAGTCTTTTTCCAGTCTCTGTCAGGACAGCAAGTCTGATCTTTCTTTTTGAGTTAGAAGTTTGTTCTACATTTTTCTCCAGCTCTGTCCAGGACCCTCTATTGTGATCCTTGGCAGAGCAGCCAGTGGTGGTAGCCAGGCACCATCTAGTTGTGCTGGACTCAGCCTAGTGGAGGCTGTGGTAGACGTGGTCCACTAGTCCTTTGGACTAATCTTTCCCTTATATCTTTAGTTTTCTTCATTCTCCCTTGCTCCTAAAGGGGTGAGACCAGTGGTGTAACTTAGATGACTGCTCATAGGCTTTTAAGACCCCAGACACCATTCACCAAAGTAGAATGTAGAACATTTTCTTTATAAACTATGTTATGCCAATTGAGCTAGATGTTCCCAGAGACCATGGCTCCCACAGCCCTCAGCCCAGCAACTCAGTCCCTCAGGGGTTTGGATGTGTCTATGCAGCTTCCATGACCTTGTCTTGTACAAGTTGTGCTGGCTTCCCCGGTGTTGTGTACTGTCTTACCCTTCACCAGAGTTAGCACTTATCTATTGTCTATTAAGTGTTTTTCCATCCCCACCCCTCCTTCAGGGGATATTTTTGATTTAAAGTTTAAAGCTTAAGGATTATCTCAGAGCAATAGTTTCAGGGTTCATCCAGCCTCCATGATTCCAGAAAATCTGGATTCTACTAGAATTTGGAATTCTGGTCTACATTTTCCCTCTTTCGATCAGGATTCTTCTATAGAAACTTTGATCAAAATGTTCAGTAATGGTAGCTGGGCACCATCCAGTTCTTCTGGTGCCAATGCAAAGGAGGCAGTTGTTCATGGAAACAATTAGTCAAACATTACATTTCCTTCTCCTTTTCCTGACTCTCCTTCTTCCTCTGTTGCCCCAGGTAAATGGAGACCAATCATTATACCTTGAATGGCCGTTTGCAAGCTAAAAGGCAGCTATAAATCTATTTTTGTTTTTAACTATTTTATTCTATTTGTTTTAAAAGACAACTGTATAATGCAATAATTATATGACTGCATTGTTGGGGTTATAATATATAAAGATGTGATTTGTATGACAATAATAGTACAAAGGAGGGCAGAGGGAATAAAGCTGTATTAAAGCCAAGTTTTTACATACTACTGAAATTAAATTGGTGTTAATCTGAACTAGGTTGTTTTAAGTTAAGATGTTAATGGAAATCCCCACAGCAATTACTAAGAAAATAACTCAGTATATATAGTAAAAGAAATACGGTAATGAAAATGGCATATGAAAATATTTCTATTTAACACAAGAGAAGGCAAAACAATAATGGAGGAATATGGGAACAAAAAAGACATAAGAAATAGAAAAAAACAAACAAAATGACACAAATTCTACAATGTTAGCAATTACTTTATAGGTAAATGGATTAAACTGTCCTTTTAAAAGGCAGATATTGGCAGGATGGATTAAAAAACCATAACCCAAGCATATGTTGTCTATGAGACCACACTTTAGATTTAAAGACACAAATAGGTTGAAAGTTTAAAAATGGAAAAAGAATTTACATTGTATACCATACTTAAGAGAGAGCCAGAGTGGCTATATTAATGTCAGACAACATAGATTTTAAGACAAAAATTGTTATTAGAGACAAAGACATTTTATAATGATAAGGGTAATCCATCAGGAAGTCATAACAGTTATAAACATATATACAATCTAACAACAGACCCCCAAATATGTGAAGCACAAACTGACAGAATTTAGGGGAGAAATAGATAATGATAGTTGGAGGCTTCAGTAACCCACTTTCAATAATGGATAGAATAATCAGGCGTAATGTCAACAAGGAAATAGAAGACTTGAACAACACTAGAAGCCAACTAGACATAGCAAGCGCATATGGAATGCTCCATCCAGCACATTGTTCTCAGGTGTGCATGGAACAGTCTCCAGGATAAATGATATGTTAGACCATAAAACAAGCCTCAATAAATTTAAAAGGATTAAAATTCATACAAAGTATGTTCTCTGACCACAATGGAATGGAATTAGAAATCAATAATAGCAGAAAATTTAGGAGATTCACAAATACGTAGGAATTAAATACCACACTCCTAAATAACCAATGAATAAGGAGAAATCACAAAGAAAATTAGAAAATATTTTAAGATAAATGAAAACGAAAACATAGCAAAGACCAAGATTTACTGAATGCAGCTAAATCACTGCTTACAAGAAAATGTATAGTTTTAACCACCTACGGTAAAGAAGAAAGAGAGGAAGGAAACAATAAAGATCAGGGCAGAAATATATGAAATATAGAAAACCAATAAAACTGAAAGTTGGCTGTGAAAAAAAATCAACAAAATTAACAAACCTTACTAATCTCTTTACAAACTTTCTTGAGTCTGTTTAGGTAGTTCGTGAATGTACAGAAAATAACTGAACACTTTATATGAGTGGCTTTTAATGGCATATGAATTGTCTTAGTTATCTAGTGCACTATAACAGAAATACCACAAGTGGATGGCTTTAACAAAGAGAAATTTATTCTCTCACAGTTTAGGAGGCTGAATATCTGAATTCAAGGTACCAGCTCTAGCGGAAGGTTTTCTCTCTCTGTTGGCTCTGAGGAAATGTCTTTGTCTCCTTTTAACATCTGTGGTTTCCGTGTTCCCTGGAAATCTCCGTATGTCTTGGCATCAATATTCCTTGGTTGTAGGAGCTTCTCAGCTCAGGTACCCCCGGTCCAAAGGACGCACTCTGCTCCTGGCTCTTCTTTCTTGGTGGTATGAGGCCCCTCTCCTCTCTTTTTATATCTCGAAAGAGATTGACTCAAGATATAACCTAATCCTGTAGATTTTGTCCTGCCTCATTAACACTGTAGAGGTTAGGATTTACAACACATAGTATAAATACATCAGATCACAAAATGGAGGACAACCACACAATACTGAGAATCATGGCCTAGCCAAGTTGACACACATTTTTTGGGGACACAATTCAATCCATAACATGAATTATATCTCAATAAATTGGTTTTTTTAAAAAATAATTGCTCATCAATATTTCCTTCTTGATTGTTATGATCCTGCAAAGAGTAAGTGCTAACATCGACATTTGACAGGATACAAGTAACTTGTCTTTTGTGTATCTGTATTATGAGTCATTTTAATCTCTCTTTTAGGGCATCAGGACAGAAAATGGGGAAAGATTCAGAGGATGGCAAAGTTACTAAGTGATATCTTTACCTTACATTTGATTATCTTTTGTATATATCTCTTATGGAAACTCTATGGGGCAGTTCTACTCTGTCCTATAGGGTCGCTATGAGTCGGAATCGACTCCACGGCATTGGGTGTTTTTCTGGGTTCTAATGAGCCTCTATTTTTGTAAGAGTAACATTACTTTCCATAAATTTATATATTTTTTATTGAAATACAACATCAAAACCCTGAATAATTTAAAAAATACTTGAGTTCTTCTCTATTAGTTTATATGCCAATTATTTAATACGTAGAACATAGAAGAAAAAAATGGCTCCATGAAAAGATTTGAACTTTTAACCTGGAGATTTATATATTTATATAGTTTAGAAAAATAATACAAGACATTGTTCCACTGAGAGAGAATGATCCAGGTTATAAAATTTCTATTTCCATTCCTAGGTTAACTGTATTAGAAATACAGACCTTAACTTGCCATTTTTCTGCTTGTATGTAGTACAAATTGTTTCCAGATCATCTAGTTTCAATTTGAAATATTATTTTCATAAAAGTCTGAGGAGCACAATTTCTTTGTAACTCCTTTTCTCTCATTACTCCTGCTATGTATAAGTTATGTAGCATCTCTAACGTTTTTTGTGCTTTGTGTAGCTGAGATTCCAGTGTCAGGTGTTTATCCTGAAGAGCTTAGAATTCAGAATCCAAAGTTCCATGTGCTCTGAACAATAAGCAAGAGGTGATGGTGGTGGGTGGAGGTTTCAAGGTCTCTAAATCTGCTCTACAAGACACCCAAACCATCACTGTAATGGGTTCTTTTCTTTACTCAGTAGTCAGAATTAAAAACAGGACCTTGGGTTACCACAGTCCATTTTTCCATAGAACCACACTAACTTCACAGGCTTTATTTCTTAATTTTCATGAAAACTTATCAGAGTGGCAGATTGTATAATGTATACATTGGCTGCCATAATATGTGTTACTTTATTTAATTAGCACGGAAATTTCTTGTGTTTTAAAATGCCTTTCATAGTGTTAGATATATAATTATATAAATTGGTATTTCCATGTGGATTAATGAAAAGCCCCAAGCCAAACATATTTAAACAATAAAAGGAATTTATTGCCTTAAGTAACTAAAACTTTTAGGAGATGATCACTTCTAGGTGTGGCTGGATTCAGGAGCTCAAATGACGTCACAAACAATTGTCAGATTTTGATCTTTTTCCATCTTTTCAGTTCTATTTCCCATGGGTTATTTCTATAGTGGCTCAGGTCTCTCCTTCTTGCTGGCCTCAGGTGCCCAGCAAAAGTCACTGGCTTTAATTGGATTCCATATCCATCCCTAAACTATCACTGCAACTAAAGGATGTGATGTTCTCATTAACCAGGCCAGGAGTGGGGTTAATATCATCTAAGCACCACTGAGAGCGAAGAAGGTAGTTCATTGAACAAAACTGGATGCCGTTTCTGTATGAGAGTGAAGGATGCTGGGTAGCCCATCTTAATGGGAGACGGTAATCATTTATTGACGGATTAACCTGGATTGTCCTTTGGATTTAACAAATCCTCATCAGAATCTACTGAGAAGCATCACGTTCGTCTCCATTAAGTCACTATAGACTGAGAATACCTGCTAATGCAGGATTGTTCAGAACTGTTAGTATTGTCTTAGTTACCTAGTGCTGTGCTGCTATAACAGCGATTTAAAACTACAGGCAGGTAGCTTTAAAGAACAGAAATTCATTTTCTCACAGTTCAGGAGGCTAGAAGTCTGAATTCATCGTGGCTCTAGGGTTAGGTTCTTCCTTGTTGGTAGCCCCAATAAGTTCCTTGGCATTCCTTGGCATCTATATTCCCATGTGTGTTCTGCTGTTTCTCTAACTCAGAAGCGTTTAGGTTTAGGACCTACCCTACTCTGGTATAACCTCATAACATGACAAAAGAAAATCCCTGTTTCCAAACAGGGTCATATTTACAGGTATAGCCAACGTGCACCGTAACCTGCTGCTATAGAGTCTATTCTGACTCATAGCGACCCTATAGGACAGAGTAAACCTGCCCCATAGGGTTTCCAAGGAGCAGCTGGTGGATTCGAACTGCCAACCTTTTGGTTAGCAGCTGGACTCTTAACCACTGTACCACCAGGGCTCCATAGGTATAGAGGCTAGGATTTTAACACATATTTTTGAGGGGCACAAGTCAATCCATAATAAGTATTTAACAGCCTTGTTCTTTAAGCCTAAACTAACCACAAGGAAGTTACCTACTGATACTCTCAGCCCTCAAGTTTCTCTTTAATAATTATCTAGATCAGTGTCACCTGTTTAGCTGGTTTGGGGGTCAGAATCTTGTTTCATCTGCTTTGTACAACAGCATTTGGGACTTTGTGCTGGTGCCAGATACTACTATTGAATGAGAATAGTCAGTAGAGATCTCTAGATTCTCTGCATTAAGCGTGGGTAACAGCACAGGGCAAGGCTGATGACAGGACATAATGCTTCTAATATGTTCAACCACTTTTGGATGGTTTGCTGTTAAATTAAATGAGCTCTGCTTTGCTCTTCCTTCAGGCCAGTTCCCTTGCAAGGTAAGACATTTATTTCTGACCTTAAGGCATCATTACAGAGAACTGACAGTGCCTTCTGGAAGAGACCTAGCTTCCCTTCTTTCTGTGGCAGTCTCTGAGGTCCCAATTCCCTATTCACCAGTTAAATCCCAACTCCAGGTTAATGGCACCTATTAATTTGTAGACACGAATAATAATTAAGTAGCAAGAATGGAGTATGCCCTTAAGGGAATACCCAAACGCTATGCTGGAATCTCACCAGGACCACCTGCATCAATTTCAAAACAGTTTTTACCAACACAGGAAGAATTTTCTGCAAACGTTTGTGTTTGTGAAGCTTGTTTACCTCAGCTGGAAATTACAGCAGATCGCAATTTGAAGAGTGTTTACTTTTTTTCCCCCTAAATCATACTCCATGGTAATTATTGGGATACAGATTTCGTTGTTGTTGCTTGAAAATGGTGGGAGCTAAACTTGGGTTAGATTCAGGCTCTTGAGACCTAGACGGAGTAGGGTAGGTATTATTTCAAATGATTTCTGGAAGGAGAGAACAGATAGGGGAGAGTTCCACAGCTTGAGCCCCTCAAGCTGACGTCTTTTCTTCTTGCTTGGGGAGCGGTACTCCTACTGTGATTACAGTGTCTTTTTAAAAATGATGGCTCTCAGGTGTTACAAGATTCAGACTATTGAAGATTCTTTTCTGTTTATTTACTCCCCTTATTAAGTCAAGATGGAACTCTGGTGGCTCAGTGGTTAAGAGCTTGGCTACTAATCAAAACGTTGGTAGTTTGAATACACCAGTCACTCCTTGAAAACCATATGGGGAAGTTCTATTCTGTCCTATAGGGTTGCTCTGAGTCAGAATCGACTCTATGGCAATGGGTTTGGTGTTTTTTGGCTAAGTCAAGATGGTCTATAGATATTTTAGAAAGAATTTGTGGTAAGGTATTAGTCTACAGTATTTCTTCTTGGATCTGGAATTGACAAGAGTTTCATTTTGCCAGGGCACTTTTTCTTAAGAATCATAGCAAATGAAAAAATTATGGTATCTGGCTAGGGGTTGGAGGTGGGGCGTTGCATATACGCACCATGATGCCGGAAGATAGATAGATCTTGGAGAACTTCAATATTTTTGTGCCTTATAAAATAAAAAATAATTGAAAAATGTTCTCTTTGCATAGAGGGGTGAAATAATAGAATAGTGTGTAGCCAGAGAAAACCACCTACTATGCCCCCAAGAAACCTAAGAGGAATTTATCATGGTCCAAGGACTGACCTTCAAACTTATAAGCTCAGTGACCAGTAAAACCAGTTGCTGCTGAGTTGATTCCAACTTATGGTGACCCCATGTGTGTCAGAGGAAAATTGTGCTCCATAGAATTTTCAATGGCTGATTTTTGGAAGTAGATCACCAGGTCTTCTGAGGCACCTCTGGATGTCCTTGAGTCACCAACATTTCAGTTAGCAGTTGAGCAATACCCAGGGACTCCATGAGCTCAGGAATTTCCGTTTTTTAGTCTACTAAGAGAAGTACCTTTTCTGACCCATGCGAATTCCTATTAAGCAAGCCTTGCAGCAAAAGTAATGCTATGTAATACTCCATTTCCCCTATACTGTTTCCATTCTCCTTGTAGTAAGGTAGGGCCATGTGGCTAGTTTTTTTCAGTAGGCTCTGAATGGAAGATGTATCTTTCTCTTCTGGGATAAGGAATAGTAGAATTGATGTGAAATTTCTATATGCTCCTTTTTGCTGCTGTAATTGGGGAGGCTGTCTGTTCTGCATGGTAAAGCTACAAGATGGTGGATCTTCAGCCCCTCAGTAACTATGTAGAGCATTATTCCCCAACAACCCTTGATGGGCTGGTAGTATGTAAAGACACATAGATTTTGGGATTGTAAATTTTTGCCTAATAACCTAACCTATTCTATCTAATACAAGTTCATGTAATTGCTGTGCAGAAATTGGATGCCATTAAAAAAATGTAAAATGATGAATATCATGGTTTAAGGGTTAGATGTTTGAGTCCTCAAGTTACTGCAATCTTTTTCTTAGACCATATGGGGAACAAAATCACAATAAAAAAATTGCTTGTTTTGACCCAAATTGACAACAAATTGATCAAACTGACAACAGCAACTTGAAAGATTAGATTTATCCCTGCTTTCTTCATATTTTCATGTTTCCTTATTGCAACCATGGAGCCCTAGTGGCACAGTGGTTAAGAGGACAGGCTGCTAACGAAAAGGTCAGCAGTTTGAATCCACCAGCCGCTCTTTGAAAACCCTAATGGGGCAGTTCTACTCAGTCCTATAGGGTCGCTATGAGTCGGAATCGACTTGATAGCACTGGGTTTTGTTTTGTTTTTTTTTTCGGTTAATGAGTTAGAGTATACTAAAATTCTAGTAGATGGACTTTTGTAAGACAATTTCTCTGTGTGTAAAATATGGGGCCATTTTTGGCTTGCATGTTGTTGTGATGCTGAAAGTTATGCCGCTGGTATTTCAAATACCACCAGGGTCACCCATGGAGGACAGGATTTAGTGGAGCTTCCAGACTAAGGCAGATTAGGAAGAAAGCCACTTTCAAAAATTAGCTAATGAAAACTCTATGAATCACATCAGAATATATTCTGATATAGTGCTGGAAGATGAGCCCCTGTAGATTGAAATGCACTCAAAATACACATTGGCCGCAACAATAGACCTGAACATACCAACTGTTGTGAAGATGACACAAGACCAGGCAGAGTTTTATTCCATTGTACATGGGGTTGCCATAAGTCAGAGGTGATTCAATGGCAAATAGTAACAACAACATAAAATGGAGAGACAAAGGATTACTCAATAAAATTAGTCTACAGAATGTACTGAAAGCAAGTAAAGGCAGGAGCAATATTTTTCACTGGTCTCAGTGAGTGCCAGTCACTACTGTCATAAATATTTGTTCATTCATGACAAAATTGAGATGGGGGTTACTAGATGGGTGATAGGAATTAGGGAAAGAGAGTTGGAATTTGTCCTTGGACTAGCTATCAGGTGTCAGGATAATAAGAAGGCACCTGGAGGTCACTTTCTGAGAGATGGGAAAGGGAGGCAGGCAAAGGTCCCTGTTACTTTTTGCCAACCTACACTGGAAGGCAGTTCACTGAGGCTGAGAGACTTTGGGTCTCATTCCCTTTAGTTGTGATTTACTGATATGTTTAGGATCACACACCTGTGTTTTGGAAACCCAACTATTTTTACACAATTTGCATTTCTGTAATTATTTCTTTTCCTCACATTTTAATAAATTTCTTTATGAAAATGTCACAAAAGAACAAATATTTTATGAGACCACTATTATAAGAACTCAAGAAAAGGTTTAAACACAGAAGATATTCTTTGATGGTTACGAGGGTGGGGAGGAAGGGAAGGGGAATTCACTAACTAGATTGTAGACAAGAATCATCTTAGGTAAAGGGAAGGACAGCATACGATACAGGGGAAGTCAGCACAACTGGACTAAACCAAAAACTAAGAAGTTTCCTGAACACAACTAAACACTTCGAGGGACAGAGTAACTTGGGCTGGGCTCTGGGGACCATGGTCTCGGAGGACATCTAGGTCAATTGGCATAACAAAATTTATTAAGAAAATATTCTGCATCCCGTATTGGTGAGTGGTGCCTGGGGTCTTACATGCTTGAAAGTGGCCATCTAAGATGCATCTATTAGTCCCAATCCACTTGAAGCAAAGGAGAATGAAGAACACCAAAAATGCAAGGAAAATATTAGCCCAAGAGACAAAAGGGCCATGTAAATCAGAGACTTTATCAGCCTGAGATCAGAAAAGCTAGATGGTGCCTGGCTATCACCAATGACTGCCCTGACAGGGAACAAAAGAAAGAGTCCCTAATGGCACAGGAGAAAAGTATGGAGCGGAACTCAAATTCACATAAAAAGACCAGACTTAATAGTCTGACTGAGACTGGAGTAACCCCTGAAGCCATGGACCTGGATACTCTGTTAACCCAGGACTAAAACCATTCCTGAAGCCCACTCTTCAGACAAAGATAAACTGGACTATAAAACATAATAATTGTGAAGAGTATGCTTCTTAGTTCAAGTAGATACACGAGACCAAATGGGAGGCTTCTGTCCAGAGGCAGGATGAGAAGGCTGGAAGGGAAAGGAACTGGTTGAATGACACAAGAAACCGGGGGTGGAGAGGAAGAGAGTGCTGTTAAAAAAAAAAGTTACATTATAGGAATTGCAACTAATGTCACATAACAATATGTGTATAAATTTTGTATGAGAAATTAACTTGAGCTATAAACTTTCACCTAAAGCACAATATTAAAAAAAAAATGAAAGTATAAATGTCAGGCTGTCTCAGGAAAGGTGTGTTTATTCACTCTCAGGTCACAATTTTAAACAGAGAGCCAGAGAGGTCCCTTTAGTGGGAGTAGTTAGAATCACAGTGAGAAAACTTCAAGGAAAAAAAAAAAAATCCTGTCTTGGCTATTGGGAATGTTTGCTTCTGTAACCTGACCTTGTATCTACTTTCAGTTTCAGAAAATATCACACCAAACATATATGGTGGAAGATGTGAAGTCTGTATGATTCAAATGTTCTTTTTAGCAGAAGAAAGAAAAGTAAGGGAAATTCTTGCTTCCCTCCTGGGATGGGTAATAGGAGTGTAGCCAAGCCCTGAGGCCTCCGTGGCCTGTTGTTGGAAACTTTTCCCTGAAGACTTCAATAATGGAAAGTGGTTGGCAGCAAAAGGAGTCTTTCCCTCTATAGATGAAGCACAGTCTGAAATACTAGAATAGAAGACACCAGGAAATCATGCTGCCACCCCTGTATTCCCTGTCCCTGCAAACATTGCTAATTAGTCCTAGTATTTTCCCACTGACCTTAGACCAAACTCCATAATCTTCAATGCAACTATCAACCAAAAGATTTGACATGCGGGGGAAACATAATTACCAACCCTGAAATAGACTACTTCTCTTGGAGTTTCCAGAAGGGCAGAATCCACGTCTTGTCTTCATTTGTGTCAGTTACAGCATCTCATTGCTCATCCTGAGATGACGCTCAATGAATCATTGTCAATGGGATTGAGGTGGAGGGAGTGCTGAGGATCACTTCCTGTTATGGGTTGAATTTTGTCCCCCCAAAATGTGTGTCACCTTGGCTAGGCCATGATTCCCAGTATTCTGTGATTGTCTACCATTTTGTCATCTGATGTGATTTTTCTGTGAGTTGTAAATGTGCTGTAACTCCTACCTCTATGATGTTAATGAGGCAGGATTAGAGGCAATATGTTAATGAGGCAGGACTCAAACTGCAAGATTAGGTTATGTTTTAGGTCAATCTCTTTTGATATATAAAACAGAGAAGTGGACAGAGAAACAGGATGACCTCGGATCTCCAAGAAAATAGTTCCTGGAGCAGAGTGTGTCCTTTGGACCCAGGATCCCTGCACATAGAAGCTCCTAGACTAAGGGAAGACTGATGACAAGGACCTTCCTCCAGAGCTGACAGAGAGAGAAAGCCTTTTCCTGGGGCTGGTGCCCTGAATGTCCTATAGAGTCCCTATGAGTCGAAATCGACTCGAGGGCAGTAGTTTTTTCGTTTTTTTGGTGGTGCCCTGAATTTAGACTTCTAGCCTATTATTAGACTGTGAGAGAATAAACTTCTGTTTGTTAAAGCCATCCAGTTGTGATATTTCTGTTATAGCAGCACTAGATGACTAAGACACTTTCTAATTTCTTAATCAAGACAATCTCACTCAACCAGCCCACAGAGAGCTGTGAGAATGTTTTCCAGATCCTGATAGTCAAATTCTGGATGAATCTTAAGGAAGAGAACCGCTTTGTGTCTACACTACTCTGAGTTTCATAGTTAAAGAGGAACTATGGAATACGTTTCTTTTAAAAAAATATTATTTGAAAATATTTGTACTCAGTTATTACCAAGAAATTATTATCTACTCCCCATCAATAGGCTTCTCCATCCTTATACTTTCAGTGCTAAGCAGAAAACCAGTCATATAACCTGGTATTCAATAAAGTTAATTTATGCGTTAGATCTGTAAATCTTTGAAAGGCACTTGAACTTAGAATCCTGGTGGCCAAATATATCTTGTTCCCCTGAGGATAAAATGAGACAGTCTTAGTTATCTAGACCAAAAGAACAAAAACAAAAACCAAACCTGTTGTTGTCAAGTCGATTCCTACTGATAGCCGTAGTTATCTAGTGCTGCTATAACAGAAATACCTTAAGTGGTTGGCTTTAAAAAACAAACCAAACCAAACCTGCTGCCGTTGAGTCGATTCCGACTCATAGCGACCCTATAGGGCAGAGTAGAACTGCCCCATAGAGTTTCCAAGGACCACCTGGCAGATTCAAACTGCTGATCTTTTGGTTAGCAGCAGTAGCACTTAACCACTACACCACCAGGGTTTCCAGGTGGCTTTAACAAACAGAAATTTATTTTCTCACAGTTCAGGAGGCTAGAAGTTTAAATTCAGGATGCCAGCTCCAGGGGAAGGTCTTCTGTCTCTGTAAGCTCTGGAGGAAGATCCTTGTCTTTTCTGGGCTTCTGGTCCTGGGTGTTCTTCACGTGGCTTGGCATCTCTCTTCCCTTATCTCAAAAGGGATCAACTCAAGATACAACCTACAGGAATCTTGTCTTATTAACATAACAAAGAGAATCTATTCCCAAAACGGATTATAACCACAGGCATAGATAGAGGTTAGGATTTACAACACATATTTTTGGGGAATAGAATCCATAATAGAGAGAAAAGTCAATTAACTGGAATAAGAAGTTGGGTTAAAGGAAGGGAGAATTCCTCACTAGGGAAAGTGGGTAAAAATTGGAAAGGATTCCTGAGAGAAATTCAGATTTCTATTTCTTTGGGACAGCTTCTAAGTCCATTCCAGCCTGAAGGCCAGAAGAGACTAAAAAACCTCTCCAAGTCCCTCCAATCCTGGAGACACAATCTTTGTATGGAAGAAAGGAACCCTGGAGGGCAATGGCTGTTATGAGCAATTACTTATATCACAGAACATTGTTATCCCATGATCAATGGCTAAAAGGGAACAGAGTAAGGACTCTCAGGGGCATCTTGAAAAACATAAGTAAAATCTTAAAGGTCAGGGAGTTATATCCATTAAGTGTGGTCTCCTGGAGATGCGAGAGTGTACTTACAGCACTGCTAATATTTTATCAAGAGTTAAGGACCTACTAGCATTTCCATTTGCAAGGGTGGGTTTACTTAGATTCTGGTACACAGATGTGGTCTCCTCGGCTAATATTACGTGTGTGTGTTTTTCTTGGTCTTTTATTTCCCTTTCTCATTCTTAGCCTGTTAGGATATAATAACAGTTTCAAAACACAGCAATTGATCTCTTCTTAATTGACTGTGAATCCTTAAGTGAGAAATCTTATCCAGGATACGGGATTGACTAGGAAAAGGAGTTGTAATCTTAATGAGTAAATATTTCTCTCTTGATTTTCTGGTTCCTTAGATGCCTGGAAAGGAAGTTAGTGATTTTTAAAAAATTGTACAGAAGAGACTATTCAGCTGCTCATCAAACTCATTTCCTCTTCTTTCTTAGCATTCGGCTGGACAATCTCTACCAGGCTCTCTTGCAGTTAAGTGTGGCCATATTATTGAGTTCTGGACCATAAAAGAGTCCCTGAATGATGCAAACTGTTAATGCTCTTGGCTGGTCCACCCAGAGTTGCCTCAGAAGAAAGGCCTAGCAATCTACTTCTGAGAAATCAGCTGTTGAAAACCCTATGGAGCGCAGTTCTACTCTGATGCACATGGGGTCAACATGAGTTAGAGTCAACTTGATGGCAACTGGTATAGACAATGAAATGTAAGCTGAAGTGATACACACTAGTGTGACTCCAAGTGTGGTCCACAGACCCACAACATCAGTATTACCTGAGAGCTTATCAAAAATGCAGATTCTTGAGCTCCACCCCAGATTTACTGAGTCAGAATCTCTGGGAATGAAGTCCAGGGATCTGCATGGTTGCTCTCCAAGTGATTCTGATGCATTACAGTTTGAGAGCCACTGATATACACCACGTCCAGATCTATGGATCAAAGACTTTCCACGTGTGATCCTTCAGGTTCTTTCCCCTCTCCTGCCTTGATACAGATGGGTCGCTGCATTGTCACTCGCAATTAAGAACACCATTTTGGACTTCACAAGAAAGAGAAACAAATTTCTCTTGTGTTAAGTCACTGGGATTTGGGGGCTTATTTTTTTTAGAGTAGCTTGTGTTACCCTAACTATTACAATGGTGGATGGAAAACTGATTCATTTTAATAACTCTACTGACTATGCAAAAACGTTTGACTGTGTGGATCATAACAAATTATGGATAACATTGCAAAGAATGGGAATTCCAGAACATTTAATTGTGCTTATGTGGAACCTTAGCATACACCAAGAGGTGGTTGTTCGAGCAGAACAAGGGGATACTGCATGGTTGAAAGTCAGGAAAGGTGTGGGTCAGGGTTGTATCCTTTCACCATACTTATTCAATTTGTATGCTGAGCAAATAATTCATGAAACTGGACAATATGAAGAAAAATGTGCATCAGCATTACAGGAAGATTCATTTTAACAACCGTCGATATGCAGATGACACAACCTTGCTTGCTGAAAGTGAAGACTTGAAGCACTTATGGACGAAGATCAAAGACTACAGGCTTCAGTATGGACCACGCCTTCACGTAAAGAAAACAACCCTTACAAGTGGACCAATAAACATTATGATAAATGGAGAAAATATTGAAATTGTGAAGGATTTCATTTTACTTGGATCCACATTCGATGCCCCATAAGAGGCAGTGAAGAAATCAAATGACATTATTGCATTGGGCAAATCTGCTGCAAAAGACCTCTTTAAAGTGTTAGAAAGCAAAAATGTCACTTTGAGGACTCAGGTGCATCTGAACCAAGCCATGATATTTTCAATAGCCTCATGCATACAAAAACTGGACAATTAAAAAAGAAGACCAAAGAAGAAATGATCTCTTTGAATTGGGATATTGGCAAAGAATATTGAATATACCATAGACTGCAAGAAGAACAAACAAATCTGTCTTGGAAGAAGTACAGCCAAAATCATCCTTAGAAGCGAGGATGACCAGACTTTGTCTTACATACTTTGGACATGTCATCAGGAGGGACCAGTCCCTGGAGAAAGACATTGTGCTTGATAAAGCAGAAGGTCAGTAAAAAAGAGGAAGACCTTTGGCGAGAGGTATTGACACAGTGGCTGCAACAATGGGCTCAAACATAGCAACATTTGTGAGAATGGTGCAGGACTGGGCAGTGTTTTGTTCTGTTGAACTTAGGGTCACTATGAGTAAGAACCAACTCTATGGCACTTAACAACAGCAATAACTCTACTGAATTACTTTAAAAATGTATTGTGGTAAAATATATAAAACATAAAATTTCCCACTTTGACCATTTTAAGTGACATTAGTTACATTCATAATGTGTAATCACTACCACTATCTTTTCCCAAAACTTTTTTTATCACCTCAAACAGAAACTCTGTACCCATTGAGGAATAACTCTCCATTCCCCTCTCTTGCCAGTTCCTGGTAATCTCTAATCTACCTTCTGTCTCTATGCATTTGCCTATTCTAGATAGTCTATAAAAGTGGGATCATACAACATTTGTCGTTCGTGTCTGACTTGTTTCACTTAGCATAATGTTTTCAAGGCTCATCCATGTTGTAGCACGTATTAGAACTTCATTTCTTTTTATAACTGGATTCTATTCCTACTGAATTACTTTTAAGGTATAGGAATCTTTCACTTAATTATAGTTAGTATTTTAAGTCAATTACTTAAAATTCACTGACTAGTACACGGAGAACACCACCTTACTGCATTTCCTTCTTTTCTTCTCTACTGAGTAGTAAAATATCCAACCACAATTACAGGTGTTTCTATTTCTTCTAGCATTGTTAAATTTTGAACAATTTAATATTCATATAGGAATACAGGTCATGAGGCAAGGTGGATGCTGAGGAAGGAGCACTGCTAGACTGACCAGTGAGTAAAGCCTGATATTGTCACTTTCTTGGTGTGTGACTTGGGGAAAATCTTGTAATCTCCCTGAGCCTTGGCCCACCATTCCTAAAATTGGATGGAACAAACAAGACAGATATGGTCCTAGACCTTAGGTATTTTACTGTGTAAGCAAGACAGATTTACAAAAAAAAAAAAAAAAAGAACAAATGATGCAATGATTAGAAAGTATTTCTATTGTTGAGAGAAAGGTTGCTGAGAGAGAAGAATGCTCATGGGGAGGGGAGGAGTATATTTTAGATAGTGTTTAGGGATGTCCTCTTTGAAGATATCTTATTTAAGTTCTGATCTGAATGATAAGAAGGAGCCAGCCCTAACAATGATGGTAGGGTGGTCATGGTAGTGGGATGGCAGAAGAGAGAAGAGAGTAAGATGTCTCTTTTCTTTATAACTTGCTGAGGTTCCTCTATTTGTAAGTAAGATCAGCATGATGATGGGAACATTCACTGGAACACCACAAGAGGGGTCTAACTGTTCATTGTAGCACTGAGTAAGCCTGGATATTCTATTTGGGTGATCTCTGGAAAACAAGGAGAGTTATAAGAAGGGAGAACAGAAGGGGAAACTCTCACTGGAATGGAAGAAAGAATTGTCACCTATTGTGAATGGGTTAATAAATGAGGTACCCTTTGGGAACAGATAACTCCACAGGTAATACCATTGAAGCCCTGTTTTCCGTAAGGAAGATTCCAACCTACCATACTCTTGTCTTTTATCTCTACTGAGCATTAAAACGTTCAACCAGGATTATGGATCTGTCCATTTTTTCTCTAAGTTCTGTCAAATATTGCTTAGTGTATTTGAATAATGTATTTAGGAGCCCTGGTGGTACAATGGTTAAGCTCTTGGCTGCTAACTGAAAGGTTGGTGGTTTGAACCTGCCAGCAGCTCCACAGAAGAAAAAACTTGACAATCTATCTCCATCAAGATTGTTGTTGTTGTTAGGTGTCATCAAGTCGGCTCCAGGTACAAGAGAATGAAACACTGCCCACTCCTGTGCCATCCTCACAATCGTTGTTACGCTTGAGCTCTTTGTTGCAGCTACTGTGTCAATTCATGTCATTGAGGGTCTTCCTCTTTTTCACTGACCATCTACTAAGCATGATGTCCTTCTCCAAGGACTGGTCCCTCCTGATAACTTGTCCAAAGTATGTGAGATGAAGCCTTGCCGTCCTTGCTTCTAAGAAGCATTCTGGCTGTACTTCTTCCAAGACAGATTTGTTCATTCTTCTGGCAGCCCATGGTATATTCAATATTCTTCAACACCATAGTTCAAAAGCATCAATTCTTCTTTGGTCTTCTTTATTCATTGTCCATCTTTCACATGCATATGAGGTGATTGAAAACACCATGGCTTGTGCCAGACACATCTTAGTCCTCAGAGTGACATCTTTGCTTTTAAACACTTTAAAGAGGTCTCTTGCAGTAGATTTGCCCAATACAATGCATCTTTTGATTTTTTGGTTGCTGCTTCCGTGGGTGTTGATAGTAGATCCAAGTAAAATGAAATCCTTGACAACTTCAGTCTCCTCTCCATCCATCATGATGTTGCTTATTGGTCCAATTGTGAGGATTTTTGTTTTCTTTATGTTGAGGCGTAATCCATACTGAAGACTGTGGTCTTTGATCTTCATCAGTAAGCACTTCAAGTCCTCTTCACTTTCAGCAAGCAAGGTTGTGTCATCTGCATAATGCAGGTTGTTAATGAGCCTTCCTCCAGTCCTGATGCCATGTTCTTCTTCTCAGATTATTTGTTCAGCATACAGATTGAATAAGTATGGTGAAAAAACACAACCTGACACACACTTTTCCTGATTTTAAACCACTCATTATCCCCTTGTTCTATTAGAATGACTACCTCTTCATCTATGTGCAGGTTCCTCGTGAGCACAACTAAGTGTTCTGGAATTTCCAGTTTTTGCAACGTTATCCGTAATTTTTTATGATCCACACAGTCGAATGCCTTGCACAGGAAAACATCTTTCTGGTATTCTCTGCTTTCAGCCAAGATCCATCTGACATAAGCAATGATATTTCTGGCTCCATGTCGTCTTCTGAATCCAGCTTGAATTTCTGGTAGGAGAGTTCCCTGTTGATGTACTGCTGCAACCACTTTCAAATGATCTTTAGGAAAATATTACTTGCATGTGATATTATTGCTATTGTTTGATAATTTCTGCATTCTGTTGGATCACCTGCCTTTGGAATGGGTACAAATATGGATCTCTTCTCATCAGTTGGCCACATAGCTGCTTCCAAATTTCTTGGCATAGACGAGTGATAGCTTCCAGCGCTCTGTTTGTTGAAACATTTCAATTGCTATTCTGTCAATTCCTAAAACCTTGTTTTCCACCAATGCCTTCATGCAGCTTGGACTTCTTCCTTCAGTACTGTGGATTCTTGATCATATTCTAGCCTTGGAATGGTTGAACTTCAACCAATTCCCCATAAGGATTATAGCCTAGGAAGCCCAATGAGGCAGTTCTAGGCTGTCACCTGGGGTCACTATAAATCAAAATTGACTAGACAGCACACAACACCACCACCATGTAATATTTAGGATTATAATATGTGAATGCATTCACTCCTTTATCTTTATTAAATCTTTTTTTATTTTATATATATATATTTATTTATATTTGACCTTGGGGTCTACTTTGTCTTAATTTATAGATTCACATCGATTTTCTATCCTTAGTGTTTGCGTGGCATATCTTACCATTTTGCTTTCAATCTACACATGTCTTTATATTTAAAGTGCATTTCTTGTAAGTAGCATATATTTGGATTTTATTTTTGTATCCAGTTTTATAATATTTACCTTTTACATGAAATATTTAGTCCATTTACATTTAATCTAGTAATTGATACGATTATATTCTTTTTGTTGAATCTACTGTGTTTCTCTGTTCCCCATTTTTTGTGTTCTTTAGGGTTAAACAAGTATTTTTTCGTATTCTATCTTGTTGTCTCTTATTAACCCTATTGACTATGATTTTTATGTTTTTTTTTTCTTTTGGTAGCTGCTCTTTAAGGCATCATAGAGTATCTTCAAATTATATTCTACCACTTTATGAACAATGTAGGAACCTTAAAAAAAATTTACAATGATATAATTCCATTTATACCCCTCGATCTTTGTAATCTCGGATCATGTATTTTGCTACTAAAAGCTGGTACTGTTGAGTCAATTCTGACTCATAGTGACCCTACAGGATGGAGTAGAATGGACCCATAGGGTTTCCAAGAAGCTGCTGGTAGATTTGGACTGCTGACATTTTGGTTAGCAGCCAAACACTTAACCACTGTGCCACCAGGGCTACATATTTCAAAAATCTGACAAAACGGTGTTGTTATTTCCTCTTTAAATAATCAATAGTTAAAAAAAAAATAAATACGCACACACACACACACAAGAAAAAGACTTTTATATTTACCTATGTATTTATTCTTTCTGGTATTCTTCATTTCTTCCTGCAGATCCAGGCTTCTTTTTGGTACGTTTCCCCACCAGTCTGAAAAACTTCTTTTAGCATTTTTTTGGGTGCAGATCTGATGGAGCTTACTGCATCTGTGGGGTATGTCTTTCATCACTCTTGGAAAAATTATACCTGACCCAAAAACCAAACCTGTTGTGGTCGAGCTGATTCTGACTCATAGAGACCCTGTGGGATAGCATAGAACTGCCCCACAGGGTTTCCAAGGCCGTAATCTTTTAAGGAAGCAGATTGCCACGTCTTTCTCCTGAGGGGTGGCTGGCTGGTGGGTTTAAACCACCTACCTTTCAGTTAGCAGTTGAGTAGTTAACCTCTGTGTCACCACAATTCCTGGAAAAATCATAGGCATTATATTTTCAAATATTTCTTCTCCCTCTAATCTTTCCAATCTCTCTCCACTCCTTCTGCAACTTCTAATACTTAATTTTTGACCATTTGATATTATGCCACAGATGTTGGTGATATTTTCAACTTTTCATTCACTTTTTCTCTTTGTATTTCAATTTGGATAATTTCTATGGAAGTATTTAAAGTTTATTCACTTTTTTCTATTGTGTCTGGTCTGCTTTTAAGGCCATTGAAAGAAATCTTTATTTTTGATATTGTAGTTTTTATTTCCATTTTTTTTTTTACAGCTTTCATTTTTCTGCTGATATTCCCCATCTGGTTATGAATTTTGTCCTTTTTTCCCACTAGTTTTTTTTTTTTTTTAACAAGTTGTCATAGTTATTTTAATGCTATTATCTATTAATTCTGATATCTGAGCCATCTGTGAATATACTTCTATTGATTATTATTCTCTTGATTATGGGTCACTTCTTAAATCAACACGCATCTCACAATTTTTTGATTGTATGCTCAACATTGTATGTTAAAAATAGCAGGGACTGAAGTAAGCAGTATTTGCCTTTAGAAAAGGAACACCTTTCCTCTCTCAGCTTCTGGGGTGATTCAATCTAATTTGTAGTTGAGCTGGGTGTGGGGACTGTTGTAGTTTTAGTTAGATCCAGTTCACTCTGGCTTCAGATAGATCTAGTTCACTCTGGCTTCAGATGTTTTGAGGGTGGGATCAGGATCTTTTCAGAAGGGCTTTGGATCTTTATTTTTTTCCAGATTTTAGTACCAGAAAGACTCTGACAATGGTTTTTGTGCTTTACAGCTCAGCCATCAGCTTTCTGAACTGTGGGGAACCTTCCTCTGTTTTATAGCCTGGATACCAACTATTTGGGTCACTGGAGAGCTGTGTATAATTTCCAGTCCTGCCCCTGGCTTCTTATACCAGCAAGATCTCTCCCCTACAGCCCTGTTCTACAGATGCACTGGTGAAGGCCTAGGCCCCTGTCCCTAATCTTCCCTGCACTCCATGAATAAAGGTACCACCAGGAATAAAGGCAGCTGTCCTTTCTTTTCTCTGAGGAAGGCTTGCAAGTTTTTGGAATTTAGTTTGTTTAGGTTCCTTTGTCTCTTCAGTTTTTTGATGGGTTATGAAAAACAAAACAGAATTGTGGCTATGTAGCTTATATGGCTTGTTTTTATTATTTACCGTGGGCATGGTGGTCTCTTGCAACTTTCTATACCCTAACCAGAAACAGCAGTCTTTTCACAGGGTTTTATCTGCCCATATCACTAATGTCAATTGTGTGGGTATTCCCACATTCCCCAGCCTGCTGTGTTTACACAGCGCTTTACCATTAAGTTAAATTAGTTGGGATCTCAATATCCCAGATGGTGGAGACCCAGGTTTTACCTTATTATCCCGATCGAGTCTTGGGGCGTTTATATCTTTTCCATTCAACTCTTGTTCTCATTTCATGTTTCCCCTGAATTCTCTTAATTGCTTGCATCTCACTTCTTACAGCTGTTCTCTTTTCTTTGACTCATATCATATCAGCTGCACAGTGAGTTTCTCAGCACAGTACTCACACAAGGCTGAATTAAGGTTGAGGTAGATCTTTATTGAAAATTCAAGGATATTAGCTGGAGATGGAGAATGTGTAGGTGGGATATGCTGAACTACATCATAAAAAACAAATAAAAAATATAGATTAGAAATTCCTGTTTAAAATTTTTCTCAGTCATACCCATTACTGGCAACTTCTCACCACCTGTCTCTTCTCCTTGACTCTTAACTTCCAAACTCCTGCTCATCTGAGTTCCTCTTTTCTGCTTCCACTTCCCACAACCACCTAATCATTAGTCAGCTTGCCTTATGTAAATTGATTCCTGCTTGGTGTCTTTGGCTGAAGCCTAGGTTTGCTACTAAGCTCTCTTGAAATGGGAGAGTCTTAAGACACAGAAAACATACAAGTGGACTCAAAGGGAAGTATTTCCCAACATTGTTGTCTTAGTTGCCTAGCACTGCTATAACAGAAATACTACAGGTGGATGGCTTTAACAAACAGAAATTTATTCTTTCATGTTTTAGGAGGCTAGAATTCCGAATTCAGGGTGCCAGCTCCAGGGGAAGCTTTCTTTCTCTGTTGGCTCTTAGGGAAGGTCCTTGTCAGTAATCTTCCCCTGGTCTAGGAGCTTCTCAGCACAGTGACCCTGGGTCCAAAGAATGCACTTTGGTCCTGGTTCTTCTTTCTTGGTGGCAATGAGGTCCCTCTCCTCTCTGCTTAATTCTCTCTTTTATATCTCAAAAGAGATTGACTCAAGAAACAACCTAATCCTGTAGATTGTCCTGCCTCATTAACACAACTGCCTCTAATCCTGCCTCATTAACACAACTGCCTCTAATCCTGCCTCATCAACATCACAGAGGTTAGGATTTACAACACATAGAATACATACATCAGATCACAAAATGGAGGACCACCACACAATACTGGGAATCATGGCCTAGCCAAGTTGACACATATTTTTGGGGGACACAATTCAATCCATAACACTAGTTTAATATAAATGTTCACTCAACATTTGCTGATTTCCTAGTCTTTAAAACTCATGGAATACTAACACCCGTCCCCCTTCCCCTAGGTGGGAAAATTCCTAGAATACAGAGCTGTCTCCTTAAAAAAAAAAAAAAATCCATTGCCGTTGATTCCAACTCATAGCAACCCTATAGAACAAAGTAGAACTGCCCCATAGAGTTACCAAGGCTGACATCTTTACAGAAGCAGACTGCCACTTCTGTCTCCCTTGGAGCAGCTGGTGGGTTCAAACCACCGACCTTTCAGTTAGCAGCCAAGCACTTAGCCACTGCAAAACCAGGGTTCCTAGCTGTCTTCTCAACCAAACCCCTTGCTGTCAAGTCAAATCCTACTCATAGTGACCATGTGGGACAGAGTAGAATTGCCCCATAGTGTTTCCAAGGAGTGGCTGGTGGATTCGAACCACTGACCTCTTGGTTAGCAGCTAAGCTCTTAGCCACTCACCACCAGGGCTCCAGTTGTCTCCTAGGATCACATTAATGGAAGAAAGCTTTGTCATGTAATCAGTGTAATACAAATGTGAGAATGGTCAGAATCTTGATTTAGAATAATAAAGTCAGAGTTCTGATAGCAGGAGGATATAACTCAGGGATATAGATGTGGTGAAAACTTCTGGGAGGAGATAAGCTTACACAATGTGAGATGAGTTTGATTTATATTTCTAAATGCTTGGGTACAATCAAAGAAAACCAGATAAACAAACAAAAAAACACTTTAGCTTGAAATGAGGGATATCCTCATCTCATTTAACCTCTTTGAGCCTACTCTCAGGGCTTGATATATCATCCTCTCCCTACCTCAGTAGCATAAACAGGGGAGGAGAGGTAACTGATTCGCAGTCTTTTCAGAGGCTGTAGAAGTACACGAAATAGAAGAAGTTCGGGATTTTCCAATTGCTATGAGAAGAGAGAACTGCTAAAAAAAAATAGGAGTCCTTGGTGGTGCAAATGGTTAATGAGCTCAGCTGCTAACTGAAAGTCTGGAGGTTTGAGTCTACCCAGAGGTGCCTTGGAAGAAAGGCCTGGCAATCTACTTTAGAAAAATCATCCATTGAAAACCCTATGGAGCACAGTTCTACTCTGACGCCCATGGAGTCATCGTGAGTCAGTATAGACTCTGGCAACTGGTTTTATGAGAAGAGAGAAGATACTGAGAAAGGAAGAGGCAGGAGATTTCCATAGGAGAGAAAGAGTTAAAAGAATGGGAGGATTTAGGGTAAGGGACAGGGAAATAGGAGCAGTTGGCTGGTGTAGGGAATGTCCATGCAGGGACATCCTGAAGAATGAGTGTGAGATCCTATGTCCTTCAACTCTTTAATCATGTAAAGAAATGCATTTAGGTGTGAAATGTGTGATTTTCATTTCTGTCCCTCTCTACTTTGGGAATTATAATTTTATTACTGAAAACTTTGAATAAAGAGCTGCTTGAGCTCTGTGTGTGGTCACTCCTTGGAGGATATTCATCAAGGCAGTAACTGGTGAAAAGAATGGTGTATCCACTGCTGACACCCAGCCAGCCATCTCCTACCCTTCTACTGGTGGGTGAGTGGAGTGGACCCACTTGGGGAGAACACCATTGGAAAAACAGCAGGGCTTATTCCCTTGACTTTTTTCCTCGCTTCTCCTTTTCTGCCTGGGTAAGTCTATTGCAAGGGCCTGATCCCCAGTTTTCACCATCTGTAACTTGTTCTTGTAACAAAGAGCCTAAGGAGAAAACTTTGTAACAGCCTCCTTAAAGTAAGTCAGAAACAACTTGTTTTATCTCAGGACATAACTTACTGTCATTTAGATAAAAACTCGCTCTGGTTTTGAAAACATTAAACGTGACGGGAAGGTAAGATTCAAACTTGTGGGGTACATTGCACAAGGGCATCTTCATGGGGAAAAACAGAAAGGCCAAACCACAGTGAGACAGAAAAACAAGACAAAGAAAAAAGAGACAACAAAAACTTTTCACAGACAACTTTTGTTGGCAGTTCCTTTAATGAAATTTAAGCTGAGAAGAAGAAAAAGGATTGTGTGTGTGGCTGGTGGCTTTCTCACATCACATTCTCACCTCCAGCCTTCTGTTTATTCATTCTTTGTGTGCACAGCTGCGGTTGCTCCTGAACTTCTTTTCCGAACGGAAGGAGCAGCTGCAATACCCAGCTGATGACTTGAAGGCCTCTGGAGCTGAGTGAGGACCTGGCCCTTTCCTTTGTGGATCTCTGCAGGGTATGTTGCAGTTTGCACATTTGCCTCCAGGTACCAGAGAAATAGCTCATCTTCTCCAGGGTACTGCAGCTTCTTAGTTCAGACATTTATCATCGTGTTTGACACTTCCATCGTAGTAGCTGTCTCCTTGCTTTGTCTCTCCCATTAAATCTGCACCTTATAGAGGAAGGGCCTCTGTTGTGTTTATCTAACATCCCCAGAGCCTAGCACAGTGCTTGGCAGGTTGCAAGGGCTCAGTAAACGTTTGCTGAAGGAATGAGTGAAGAGCAGAAGGAATGCATGAGAAAATAAATACATTTGTAACACGTTGGACAGAATTTTGGAATTAAAAAAGCAACTAACCCTGCTCCTCCAAAAAAGTTCCAATCAAGACTGAAAATAGGAAAAACAGGACTTTGACTTCAAAATTCCTTAATGTGGGTTCATCAATTGTATTATATAGGGCTTTTGTTTGATTACAGCCAGCCAGCTATAGGCGCTTAATAAAATAAAATAAAAAAATAAAGTAAAATAGGGGGTTCATTCCTTCTTGGAAAAAAAAAGGCAAAGCCTGGTAAGGAAGATTCAGGAAGTTACCAGGAACCCACCTAGACTCTTTCTCTCTTGCACTCTAATCCAGACTAGTGTGTGGCTTCCATTGTCAAGGTTACCAGAGCGCTGTTGGAATTCCAGCTAGTACGTTTGCATCAAGTCCAAAATTTATCTTGTCAACCTCTCCTGCTCAGTTTCAGCTAGAGGAGTTCTGGGTGAAGCAGAGCTTCAGCCTGGGCCATGAGTCACAGCAATTCCTTCTAGGGCTCAGAAGTTATATGGATCCCAGACGAGATCCTCAATAAGCCTCACCGTTAGAGCGTCCACAGAGTTCAACTGCTCCATGTCCACAGGCAGGGCAGATTACCCAATAAGCAATGTACGCACAGACCCAATTGTGCCTTCCCACCAATCTGCAGTGCACAATTTCACCTGTACCCCACCACATCATTTGAGATGTTTCAACAAACGGATGCAGCACTGGGGGTGCTCACTGGTCTTTGCTAAGAAATTTGGACACTGATTTGAAGAGATCCATATTTGTGCCCATTCTAAAGAAAGGTAGTCCAGCAGAATGCAGAAATTATCAATATCATTAATATCACACACAAGTACAATTCTGCAATCATCAAAAGCAGTTGCTGCAGTACATCGACAGGGAACTGCCAGAAATTCAAGCCGGATTCAGAAGAGGACATGAAATCGGGGATATCATTGCTGATGTCATGTGGATCTTGGCTGAAAGCAGAAAATGCCAGAAAGATGTTTACCTGTGTTTTATTGACTACACAAAGGCATTCAATTGCATGGATCATAACAAATTATGGATAACATTGCGAAGAATGGGAATTCCAGAACACTTAATTGTGCTCATGAGGAACCTGTACATGGGCCAAGAGGCAGTAGTTTGAAAAGAACAAGGGTATACTGCATGGTTTAAAGTCAGGAAGGGTGTGTGTCAGGGTTGTATCCTCTCACCATACTTATTCAATCTGTATGCTGAGCAAATAATCCAAGAAGCTGGATGATATGAAGAAGGACACAGCATCAGGATTGGAGGAAGACTCATTAACAACTTGTGATATGCAGATGACACAACATTGCTTGCTGAAAGCAAAGAGGACTTTCAAAAGTTGTCAAAGATTTCATTTTACGTGGATCCACAACCAACGTCACAGAAGCAGCAGTCAAGAAATCAAATGACATATTGCATTAGGCAAATCTGCTGCAAAAGACCTCTTTAAAGTGTTGAAAAGCAAAGATATCATTTTGAGGACCAAGTTGCACCTGACCCAAGCCATGGTATTAATCACCTTATATGCATGTGAAAGCTGGACAATAGATAAGGAAGACTGCAGAACTGATGCCTTTGAATTATGGTGTGGGCAAAGAATATCGAATGTACCACGGACTGCCAGGAGAATGAACAAACCTGTCTGGAAGAAGTACAGCCAGAATACTCTTTAAGAGCCAGGATATCGAAACTTCATCTCTGTCTCACATACTTTGGACATGTTATAAGGAGGGATCAGTCCCTGGAGAAACACGTCATGCTTGGTAAAGTAGAGGGTGAGCAAAAAAGAGGAAGACCCTCGATGAGATGGATTGACGCAGTGGCTGCAACAATGGGCACAGCATAACAATTGTGAAGATGGCGCAGGACCTGTCAGTGTTTAATTCTGTTGTACATGGGGTTGCTATGAGCTGGAACTGACTAGACGGCACCTGACAACAACCTAACCACCACCATATGAAAGATGTGATGAAACCCATGTGAAATTGCTCACCGCAGATTAGCAAGTAAATACAATTAAGTCCATGTGTTCTTTGTTCAGTGCAAGCTGGTACATACTGTGCTTGCTGGTTAATCCCGCCCCTGTCTGCAGGACTATCAGAGCACAAACTCCCACGCTTCTGGTGGGGAGTATGAATGCCCAACATCCTTGCCTGAAGTCAGGACAAAATCTGTGGCATAATTTATGCTCCAGAACACCTCTGAGGGTTCAGGCTTGGAGCAGGGGGACCTGATCTGAAATTGCACTCTCGCTTGGCTTTTCTTTCCTCCTTCCCCTTATCAGTTTCAGAGGCCAGGTTCAAGGTTAAGCAAGAGCAGCCTACATCCTGTTGTTTTTTGAGTTGGTTTCGATTCATAGCAACCCTATGTACAACACAATGAAATACTGCCTAGTCGTGCTCCACCCTCACAATTGTTATGCTAGAGCCCATTGTTGCAGCCACTGTGTCAATCCGTCTCACTGAGGGTCTTCCTATTTTCCTTGAATCTCTGCTAAGCATTATGTCCTTCTCCAGGACTGATCCTTCCGGATAACATGTCCAATGTGTGTGATCTGTAGCCTCTCCAACCTTGCTTCTAATGAGCATTCTCACTGTACTTCTTCTAAGACAGATTTGTTCATTCTTCTGGCAATCCGTAATATATTCAATATTCTCCAACACCATAATTTAAAGGTGTCAATTCTTCTTCAGTCTTCCTTATTCATTTTCTGGCTTTCATATATGCATATGAGGTGATTGAAAACACCACGCTGGGTCAGGCATGCCTTAGTCCTTAAAGTGACATCTTTGCTTTTTAACACTTTAAAGAGGTCTTTTGCAGCAGATTTGCCCAATGCAATTCGTTGTTTGATTTCTTGACTGTTGCTTCCATGGGCATTGATTGTGGATCCAAGTAAAATGAACTCTTTGACAACTTCAATCTTTTCTCCGTTTGTCATGATGTGGCTTATTGGTTTAGTTGTGAGGATTTTTGTTTTCTTTATGTTGAGGTGCAATCTATACTGAAGGCTGTGGTCTTTGATCTTCGTCAGTAAGTGCTTCAAGTCCTTTTCACTTTCAGCAAGCAAGGTTGTGTCATTTGCATATCACCGGCTGTTAATGAGTCTTCCTCCAACTCTGATGTCCTGTCCTTTTTCATAGAGTCCAGCTTCTCAGATTATTTGCTCAGCATACAGGTTGAATAGGCATGCCTGCATCCCAAGGCAGTCTTTACGTCTGTTAAAGGCAGATGCATTTACGGTGGTGAGGAGGGCTCTTGCTACAGCCTGTATGGCCTGTGCCAGGTGAGGGTCCCTCCTGGCTGAGGCCCTTTTGCCCAGCCTTTGCAGGGGTGGATTAGCGGGTAAGCGAAGTAAGCATGGTAATCATCTGTAGTGAACAATTTCGTATTTTTTCACCGCATCGGAGCTTCTGCTTCTAAGTATGGCTGGCATCTGTCTCTCTCCCAACCCCACAGCAACTTTTCCTACAAAATCAAAGCCTCTCTTCAAATTTTCAGTCCCTGACAGGGACGGTTTACCCCATGAGCAAGGTAAGCAAGGGGTAATTTGTGCTTACTTCCTAATCTATAGTGAGCAATTTCATACGTTTTCACCACATCAGAGATGTGTCTGTGATTTTTTAAACTAAATTCAGGTGCAATAATCTCTTTCTCTAACTCCAAAATACACTAAAATTGAGCGAAATCTATTTCTGCACACCTGTTTGGTAACTGTTAGAATTTCGGTTCCAGAAAAACAGAATTGTGTGGATTGTGAGTCACTTCTGCTGGGGATAATTAGCAAGAGAGGAAACTGGGAGTTGGGAATAGAAAAGGGAGGTAAAGCAGATGGCAGAGGTTGGGTAGAGATTTCTGCAGTGAATCCTTGGGGAAGACAAAGGAAGATGAAGCAAAGTAAATTCAGAAGGGTATTCAGGTGACATCTGTGAGGAGGAGCTGAGGAGTCGGAAGCTGAGATGAGAAGGAGAGGATTTGACAGGCTTGTGATCCAGGGAGATGGTAGGAAACATCTTCTGAGTCATGTAATCAGGAAGGCATTGATCATTTCAATGGGGGAACCAGGCAGGCAAAGAAAAAAAAAAAAAAAAAACAGCACAATTTACAAGCACTTCACTAAAAACTTTAAGAAATCCTCAAGCCTCAAGCAAGAATAGCAAATGGAAGTTAATACTGTAGTAGCCATTATTGCTAATTTAAGAGAATTAAAATGACTTTGTTCTTTTATTTTAGTGAATGTGAAATATATTTCAAAGGACTTTCATAGGTTCAATCCTGATTTCAGTCCCTCAAATTATATTTTTATATGATTTTAATTTCCTAGTTGCAAAATCTCTAGGTACAAGGATTTTTCTGAAATCTACTCATGAGTTCCATAAGTGATGACAATATTTGCATTTATTATTCCTAAATTTCATCTTGTTAGAGGCCATAAGAGACAGATTGACAGATTTGATCACTTAAAATTAAGAACATTTGCACTGAAAAAAAAAGGAGACCTGGTGGCACAGTTTTTAAACACTCACCTTCTAACTGAAAGGTCAGTGGTTTGGAACCACCCAGCGGCTCCACCAGATAAAGATGTGACAGTCTGGACACCCTATGGTGCAGTTCTATTCTGCCCCAATAGGGTCACTGTGAGTCAGAATTGACTTGGCAGTGCGTTTGGTTTTTCATTTTTTTTTGGTCACAGAAAGAAATGCACCAAAAAAAAAAAAAAAAAAAAAAATCAAACAATAGATTGAGAAAAAAATACTTGCAATCTTTCAAACTGACAAGGAAAAGATGTACTAAACTGAAAACTGAGCAAATAATACAAACGAGCACTCATAGAAAAGCAATGATAGATAGCTGGTAAACATACGAAAACTACTCAACTTCTTTAGTAATCACGGAAATGCAAATAAAAAGAATGAGATATTCATATTGGCCAACAGATTGGCAAAAATTCAACAAGTTGGTTACAAACAAAGCTGGTGAAGATGTGAGCGAATGGGTCCTCTCATACATGGCTAGTGGCACTATCTAAAGATACGCATACAAAGATGATATTTGCAACATTTTGCAATAGCAAAAACCTGGAAGCATCCCAAATGCTCATCACTTAGGGAGTAGATGAATGAATCGTGGGACTTCATGTAGGAGTCCGGCAAATTTGAAACTGTTGGGATGTAGGGGAAAAGTAAAATGTGGAGGGAGATTCATGAGTTGTGAAGGATGCCGAAGGAAGATGAAGACTGTACTCAGTTTAGGGGGACATGGGTGGGTGGTCATTCATTCTTATAGCTGGCTCTCTTTTCATTCCCTATTAACAAATACTCGAACCAGATGAGGAGATGTATTATCTGAGACCTGCATTATGGATCTCATCTTGCTCGACCCTGGACAGCAATGTTTCAGCTTTTCGAGTCTGGTGGAGCGAGATAAATTGTTCTTTATTATTGAGGCATTGGTGGTGCAATGGTAGAATTCTAGCCTTTTAAGAGGGAGACCTGGGTGCAATTCCCAGCCAATGGACCTTATGTGCAGTCACCACAGGTCTGTCAGGGGAATCTTGCGTTTTGCTATGAGAGCGAACAGGTGTCAGCAGGGCTTCCAGACTAAGAGGGACTAGGAAGAAAGGCCTGGTGACCTACTTCTGAAAATCAGCCAATGAAAACCCTATGATCGGAATGATCTGATTGGCAACCAAGCATGGCGATGGCACAGGACTTTGCTGTGCAAATGGAACTTCAAGAGAGGTCCCCAGCCTCTCTTCCCAGCCAGAGTATCACCCTCTAATATCCAACCCCCCCACCCCAAGTGGAAATCCAGGACCTCACTTGAATTTCCTCCACTGGGCCCTGTCCCATAGAGGATGACAGTTTCATTCCATTGTGCATAGGGTCGCCATGAGTCAGGAGGCCAATCTGAGGACAGTTAACAACAGCATCAGCAACAACGAGGTTTCCTAACTATGGTATTTTCCTAGCCATATTCTTTTTCTTTCTCTCTTTTTTTGGATTGAGACATCCTAAGAAGTTTAGCCACATATTCTGCTAGTACTTGGCAGTTCATAACTACCCAGCTAAGATGATGAAGCAGAATGGCTGAAGAACAGGAAGTTTTTTTTTCATAGATCAATGTAACATCCGTTAGCATGTGTGGCTAATACACAGTCATACTGTTGTCTTACAAATGGCATCAACGCTGTATTTACACTTATGAGGAGAACGATGCTTCAGCATATTGTTAATCAGGACACTGCTCGAGGCCAGTGCAGATTAATCTCCTCAAATATGCTTACTGTATAGAGTAATCATGACTAATTAGCACAGAAGATTGGTCCAAAAGGAGAGAATTTGTGAGGAATCTTGCTTTGTTTGTCTCCTGTTGGAGAAGCAGTGGGAAGCTTCCTGCTGAGGCAACCTTTAGCTTAGTGCCTACTAGCTCATCCTAATAGGAACCATGGTGTTAGGTGATCAAGAGATGATAAATAGACAGCCAGTAATACCCTCTCAATTACCCTTGTAAAGCTGCCACTTAGAGACCTCAAGGGTATTGGATCAAGACATCGGCAGGCTAATGGGCAAGACGTCTATGGAGAGAGCTTAGAGCCCCAGGGTCGAGGAACTTAAATTTGCTCTAATGTCTGACCACCACTTGGTAGCGCTGACATTTCTCCCTTAATTTTTAGAATGCCTGCCTAAAGGTGACCTCTTATATGTCTTCGGGGATCAGTAGAAGAGTTATTAGTACTAGGTTGATTTTTTTTTTTTAAAGTATTTCTGCAGGCCTCTATGTGGTCGTCTTGGGCAGCTGCCTGATTGTAATAGTATGAACTGAACCTGCACTGGTCCAGCTCTGTGGGCTTGTGCCTTCTCCAACTTTAATTTTCTATGTCCTCTGGTTCATAGGTTCATCTCAATGTATTGTTCCAAAGCCAAGCGTTTCACTTGCAGTTACTCTGTGTACTGTACCAGCGATACTGCGAAATTTGTCTATGAACAAGACATAGTTCCAGTCACTGGCAGCTCTAAGGGTGACTTTGATGGGGAGGGGGAGGGGTTAGGCAGAAGTGGGCTTTATTTTGTCCATAGTTCCCACCACTGTCCCAAAGCCATCCAAAGTAAACCTTACCAGTTGCCATTGCGTCCTTTTTGATTCATGGCGACCCCATGTGTGTCAGAGTAGAACTGTGCTCCGGAGGGTTTTCATGGCTGTGATCTTTTGGAAACAGATCACTAGGGATTTCTTCCTAGGTGCTTCTGGGTAGATTCCAACTGCCAACCTTTTGGTTAGTAATCCAGGGGTTTTAATTTTTTGCACCATCCAGGAAGGCCAAAGTAAGCATAGAGTAGAAACAGAAACAGAAAATTTGCAATGTAAGCAGCTTCAAGCAACTCCAAATAAATACATAAAAGCAAAGTAAAACCGGTGTGTTTGCTGCATAAATGGAACCTCAAGATAGGTCCCCAGGCTCTCTTTCCAACCAGAGTATCACCCTTTAATCCCAACTAAGTGGAAATTCAGGACCTCCGCTGGAGCCTGTCCCACGCGGGATGGCCGGGTGGTGGAGGGGGCAGGTGAGTTCCCAAACAGCCTCAGCAAAAAGCAGAATGTGGGAAGGATTCCAGGGAAACCCTGGCGGCATAGTGGTTAAGTGCTATGGCTGCCAACCAAAAGGTCGGCAGTTCAAATCTGCCCAGCGCTCCTTGGAAACTCTATGGGGCAGTTCTACTCTGTCCTCTAGGGTCGCTATGAGTCGGAATCGACTTGACGGCAGTGCGTTTTGGTTGGGGAAGGATTCTAATTTAGATATAAGCTGAGTGCTGTGGGAGAAGAGAGATTGGGTAAAGAGTTTTGACTTTTGTAATGGATAATGTTCAAGAGTGGGTTTAACTATTGATCCAAAGTTTGCTTCTGGAACAAAAAAAGGGATAGATAATAGAGGACTGTATTTTGCTGACTCAATAGGAAAGGAACGCAGAAACTCACAGAAGTTAGCTTTAACTTAACTTCAAAGAACCCGAGCTGCGTTTCATCTTTGAGAACACAAGAAAGGCATTAGTCATCTGGGTAAAGTTAAACCAAGGGTGAAGAACTTAAGCCTCAGGCTGAGGCTGTGGACTCGTTAGTTGGGAACTAAAGCCTGAAAACTAAGCTGTCTGGGCTTGGTGTGTGGCTCAGGCTTGTGCCAGCAAGCTAATAAACTCCCCTCCTACCTCCGTCAAGAAGGGCCTTCCTCTGGGTGAAAATGGGGGATTATGTCCCTGGGAGTTTATAGAGCTTCTCTTAGGGCCAGGAGGGAATCAGTACTGATGCTGGTAACGGAATCATATAAGTCTATCTACTTGTAGTGGTGTCTCAAGTATTATCTCAAGAGCCAGAGAGATACCTCCAATGGGGCCTGGTGTGTGTATGAGAGCTTCGGCACACACACAGAGCAAGTGATATAGCTCTAGCCTTCCTCTGGCTTTCAGAGCACTTGTGTGTTCGTTACCCCATCATGTCCCCTACTGAAGGTGTTTGTACTCTTACCATTCCCTCAGTGGACTGTGTGTTCCAAGTAAGAAACAAGTCCTTACTTGGCTTTATAACACTCACAGTGCCAAGTCCATAAAGGTCTCAGGTACCTAGTGCTGCTATAATACAAACACCACAAGTGGGTGGTTTTAAAGAAGAGAAATGTATTTTCTCACAGTTCTGGAGTCTAAGAGTCCAAATCAGGGCATCGGCTGTGGCTATGTTGATTCCTTCCTTGTCGGTCACACCCTGTGTGTTTCTTGGTTTCTTGGCACTCCTTGAGTTGTAGACAATCCTCACATGGTGTATATCTTCCCCTGCGTGTCTGTGTGTTTGTGCGTGTGTGTCTGTGTCTATTCTGATCTTTTTATAGCTCAGAAGTGATTAGGTTAGGCTCTATCCCATACTTGCATGAGCTTATTAATATAACAAAAGAAAAATCCTATTTCCAAACAGGATCACATTTATAGGCCCTAGGCTAGGATTTCAACATGGTTTTTGGAGGCCACAATTCAATTCATAAAAGTAACCATGCTCTGAATAGGTACACAGAGGTACAAATGCCCATTCAGCCTCTTCCCTGTACAAGGATTAAAGTGATAGTGACAAGAAACAACAAGTAAGTCTCTAGGATAGATGGATGTAGCTATAGAGAGCTATAGAAAGATATAGGTATCTTACGAAGCATACATGATACTGAGCCACCCATCTAAGTCTTCGTCAAATTCAAAGAAGGCCCTGCAGCCCTTCCATGTTTGGTCATGTATTAAGTCTATATTCACTTACAGATGCTAGATGCTAATTTGAAATCAAAACAACATCATTTTGGTCACTACTTTTTTTTTTTTTTTAACTTACTGGTATCTATTTAAAGTGTTTGAAAGCAAAGATGTCACTAAAGTGTGGCTGACCCAAGCCATGGTATTTTCAATTGTCTCATATGCATACGAAACCTGGACAAAGAATAAGGAAGGCCGAAGAAGAATTGATGCATTTGAATTATTGTGTTGGTGAAGAATATTGAATATACCATGGACTGCCAGAAGAATGAAAAAAAATCTGTCTTGGAAGATGTACAGTCAGAATGCTCCTTAGAAGCGAGGATGGTGAGACTTTGTCTCACGTACTTTGAACATGCTTTCAGGAGGGACCAGTGAGTGGAGAAGGACATCAGGCTTGGTAAAATAGAAGGTCAGCGGAAAAGAGAAAGAGCCTCAGTGAGATGGACTGACACAGTGGCTGCAACAATGGTCTCAGACATAGCAACAATTGTGAGGGTGATGCAGGACCAAGCAGTGTTTCGTTCTGTTGTACATAGGGTCGCTATGAGTCAGAAATGACCCCACAGCACATAACAACATCAACGATATATTTTATTTAACCTAACTTATCCAAAATATTGTCATTTCAGCACATAATCAATATAAAAAATCTATTAATGAGATACTTCACATTCTTTCTGGTGTACTAAGTCTTTGAAATCTGATGTATGTTTTATACTTATAACACAATTTCGTTCAGACTAGCCACATTTCAAATGCTTAATAGCCACATAAGGCCAGAGGCTACTGTATTGGATACCACAGGTCTAGAGAATCTTTGAACAGCCATGGAAAAGATAATTTCAATATCTATGGGATTGTTTTATACCTTGTGGGACTAAGTTTTTAATATGTTTAGCTTAATGTTATTATTGAGGCAAATAGATATGATTTAGAATAATAGTCTACGTAATTAGCGGGTAATATTTCCCATAGATAGTTCTGGTTATTTATGGATAAGCAACAAATCACCTCAAAACTTATTCACTTAAAACGAACATTTATTATTCTATCTCTCTTGGGGTTTTTTTATTTTTATTTTTGTGGGTTGACTGGGCGCAGTTGGGCAGTTCTTGCTTGGGGTCTCTCCAATGATTGGCTGCAGCCAAATGTTTTTACTGGGATGGCAGTTATCTGAAGACTCATCCAGGCTTGACATTCAAGTTGGATTCTCTGTTCACATGTTTGGTGCCTAGGCTGCGATGGCTGGAAGAACTGGAGGCTGGCTGAACATCTCTCTTTTTGTGTGGGCTCTTCACGTGGCTATCCAGGACTTTCTTATGTCATGGTGGTCTCGACATATAGACTTCTTACATGGTGGCTGGCTTCCCCCAAAGTGAATGTTCCAAGAGATCAAGCTTGAAGATGCAAGTATTCTTCTGATGTAGCCTCAGAAATCACTTCTGCCATAGGTACTGGTTGTAAGTAAGTAAGGGGACCAGGCCAGATTCAAGGGTAGGAGACTGTACAGGGCATGAATATTGGAAGGTGTAGTCTACTGGGGAAGATACCTTTGGATACCAGCTACTGTGTGTATCCTGGCTGAATATTGCAATTGGGTCCTAAACAGTTAGTTTCTGGGCCTTCACATGATGGTTCTAATCCGTTATTTACTCTGTATCTAGATTGGTTCTCTCAAAACATCAAAATGACCACATAATTAAAAAACCTTCAATATTTCATCTTTATCCAGATTGTGGAAAATCTCTAGCAGCAGCTTGCAATTTTACTCTCATGACCTATCAATGTGAGGCAAAATCTGTAAGCTGTGCACCATTTTCCACTAATAATGGTTAAAGAGCAAGAATTTGGGGTTTTTATGAATTCTGTAATTAAAAAAGATTAGGATTATGCATTTGTCAAAAGCTATAGGACTGTATGATACAAATTGTGAATCCTAATGTAAACTGTAGACTTTAGTTAATAATAATGGTTTATCACTTATAACAAATGTATCACAGGAATGCAAGATGCTAATAAAAGGAGCAACAATGTACAGGGGAGAGGGGGGTAGATGAGAACTCTCTGTACGATTTTTCTATGAACTTAAAACTGCTTTAAAAAATAAAGTGTATTCAACATGTATTAGGACATAGCCATGCTTTTTCTTTTACGATAATGTCATTCTCACTTGTATTTTGACTTCCCCCCAGGAGTAGGGAGGAAAGTGATGGAGGCCCAGAAAGCACATGGGGAACAGCTTACAACAGCAGGCTGTTGACACCCTGCCAGCTGTACGAGGCCACTATTGACATAGCATTAATAGCTGTAGTAATTAGGCATTAGCTGGGGCTCTGCTCCCAAATGATGCTCAGTGGAACACTGTTTGTTGTTGTTGTTAGGTGCCATTGAGTTGGTTCCGACTCATAGTGACCCTATGCACAACAGAAAGAAACACTGCCTGTTCCTGAACCATCCTTACAGTCACTGTTATGCTTGATTTCGTTGTTGCAGCCACTGTGTCAATCCACCTTGTTGAGGGTCTTCCTCTTTTCCGCTGACCTTCTACTCTGCCAAGCACGGTGTCCTTCTCCAGGGACTGATCCCTCCTGACAACATGTCCAAAGTATGTAAGACACAGTCTCGCCATCCTTGCCTCTAAGGAGCATTCTGGCTGCACTTCTTCCAAGACAGATTTGTTCGTTCTTTTGGCAGTCCATGGTATATTCAATATTCTTCACCAACATCACAATTCAAAGGCGTCAACTCTTCTTCAGTCTTCCTTATTCATTGTCCAGCTTTCACATGCATATGATGTTACTGAAAATACCATAGCTTGGGTCAGGCACACCTTAGCTTTCAGGGTGACATCTTTGCTCTTCAACACTTTGAAGAGGTCCTTTGCAGCAGATTTGCCCAATGCAATGCATCTTTTGATTTCTTGACTGCTGCTTCCATGGGTGTTCATTGTGGATCCAAGTAAAATGAAATCCTTGACAACTTCAATCTTTTCTCCGTTTATCATGATGTTGCTCATTGGTCCAGTTGTGAGGATTTTTGTTTTCTTTATATTGAGGGGCAACCCATACTGAAGGCTGTGGTCTTTGATCTTCATTAGTAAGTGCTTCAAGTCCTCTTCACTTTCAGCAAGCAAGGTTGTGTCATCTTCATGATGTAGGTTGTTAAAATGAGTCTTCCTCCAATCTTGATGCCCCGTTCTTCCTCATATAGTCCAGCTTCTTGTATTATTTGTTCAGCATACAGATTAAATAGGTATGGTGAAAGAATACAACCCTGATGCACACCTTTCCCGACTTTAAACCAATCAGTATCCCCTTGTTCTGTCCGAACAACTGCCTCTTGATCTATGTAAAGGTTCCTCATGAGCACAATTAAATGTTCTGGAATTCCCTTTCTGGAACACTGTTTAAAAAAATGATATGTTAATAAGATTTCTTAAAATAAATAAAAACTAAATAAAAAATTAAAATGAAAAACGGGTGTATATTCAAATATACAACTAGAGTGTTTCTTAGAAGTGAGGATGGCAAGGCTTTGTCTTATTTACTTTGGGCATGTCATCAGGAAAGCCGTATAGCTAGAGAAGGACGTCATGTTTGGTAGAGGGTCAGCAAAAAAGAGAAACCCTCAATGAGGTGGGTTAACACAACAGGCCACAACAATGGACTCAAACATTCTAATGATCATGAAGATGGCACAGGACCAGGAAACCTTTTGTTCTGTTTTAATGAGGTTGCCTTGAGTTGGAGCAACTAACAACAACACAACATTCAAGTAAATATTAAAAAAAAAAAAAATTTTTTTTTTTTTTTATACTGTGGCACTCCTGGTGATTTGTGACTTTGGTTTTAATTCCATGGCTATAAATACATATTTTGGGGGACACAATTCAACCCATAATACTTGGCCAATCAGAGCCAGAGTAACTGATTTACAGATGGGCATGGGACCCTGGGCATGTGTTTCAACTAAGTCCCATGTTTGTGTTGGAACTATTGAAAAAGAACTTTCTGTCTTCTCTGGGGCTGCTCAATTGTTAGAGTATAAACTTGGATCTAACGGTGACCATTTTTTTTTTGTTGTTGTTACCATGTAGTAGGAGGTAGCTGGAGAATGAAATCAAAGCAGAGAAAAATAGATATGAGAGTAGAAATTGATAAGATTCTTGATGATATAATTTAAGGCCCTGAATACAGCTGTGGTTGAAGCCCACCTCTCCTTGAACTTCTCCCATACAAAAAAAAAAAAAAAAAGAGCCAATAAATTACTTTTATTTATTTGTTTATTTTTTAGTGGGAGACAGGTTAACCAGAATGAATTGGATTCTGTTACTTGTTACCAAGAATCCTCTGACCAGCCTGAACTGAAGATGTAGCCCATCTGAGATTTTAGCAAATAAATTTTACTTAAGTAATTTTCACCCAAGACCAATTAGGCCAGCTCAGTCTACTGTAAGTCCCTTCTACCATGTAACTGATGACCTTCAGTTCCACGCTACCAGGTTGCAACCAAAGCTAAGCATCATGTTATAAATTTGGACTTCTCAAGTTTAATTCCACTGAAATGACATCATGGAACACAGGCATTGTGAAAACGTATTAAGAAAAGAAAAATAGATTTGCACGGGATTTCCATTTAGTCCATTTATATACTAAGTGTGGATATTTCCAACTCATCAAGAGTCAATAAAAACTAATGGTGTTCTCACTCCTATGGATTTAGGAACTTGTGGACCCTATTAATATTTTTTTGTGACCCTGACCTGGGGGATAAGTTCCAGGTTCTATTGCCTGACATTTAAGTTTATTTATAGTATATTCCTGAATTGCTTATACCAGTTCAAGGCTATAGCCAAACAGGGCAATTTTCCACTTCCGAGAAATGATGCTTTATTACATTATAAATGTTATTTATAATATTTTTCCCAGTAAATATTTTCTGATCCTCTCTTTCTTCCTTCATTTTTTAAATCCCTAATGTGCCCTTTAGGACAAATAAAATGTCATCTTTCTTAAAACTTTCCTAAAATCTTGGTTAGAAATTATTTTCTTAACATTTAGATTTCTATATCTAGGTTGGTATCAATTTGATATTTTGAATGGTGGCTCTCCTTACAAATCTGGAAAGGGTAGAATCTATGTGGCACAGGAAGTTGGACTTCAATATCAGTTAGAGTTCTCTGCCTTCTACCAGTTGCAAGACCTTAAACCTCATTTTTCTCATCTTTACACCTGGGATAATGGTATCTATCTTAGAGGGCTAGGGTATGCATTCGATGAATTATTCTAAACTACCAGCCACATATAAGGCATTCAAAGGTAAGATTCTCCAGCTTTTGTATTACCTATCATGCTGAGCACTGTTCTTTGGAAACGGCTTATGATATTCAACAGATGTTTGTCATATGACTAAAGGAGTTATTAGACTATAATTTTGTGAGGGTTTTTCCAATAGGATAGACTTGCTCTGCTTTGTTTCTTCCCTGTATGAAGGAAGAGGCTGTGCTAGTGATATTTGGAACTAAACTTCTAATTCTGTGATATAAAAACAAAAACAAATAACTACTAAACTATACTGATATTAAGCGCAGTGCCTGGTAGATAATTTGTGCTTTAATAAATACTTAGTTACTGAATGAATGAATGAACCACTGAGTCTGAAGCCTGTAACAGCTGGCTCTGGTGTATAAGCCAGTGGCTTCGTTAAGGGAAGCACTTTAAATTCATCAGAACTTATTCTAGATGACAGAGCACCTGGTAAGCTCTATACTTTTATAAACAATCTCTGTTCACCTTCTGTTTGAAGTGTACAGCTTGCCAGCTTGCCCTCCACTGTTTGTGGGTCCCTCTTCAAGCTTCATCCATACCTGGGTCCAAGTGAGACTGGGTTGTGTGTGTGCCAGAGCCTGGGAGGAGAGCAGTTGGGGGATCAAAGAAGTAAAGGATATACTTGATTAAAATGCCTGCTTTTGTTAATGTGTTACTTTTCCAGATTCCTATTTTAGTGCCCTGGAGGTGTAGTGGTTAAGAGCTATGGTTGCTAACCAAATAATTGACAGTTAGAATCCACCAGGGGCTCCTTGGAAACTCTATGGGGGCAATTCTACTCTGTCCTGTAGGGTTGCTAAGAATTGTAATTGCCTTGATGGCAATGCTGTTTTTTTTTTGGGGGGGGGGGTTTCTTATTTTAGTACCTGACCCTGGCTTGTTCAACATTCTAAACCTACTTTTATCACCTTCCACCCCCAGTACCAAGCTTGCACCATCATATCTCCAGAGATACTACCCATATTCCCACTCAACTAGAATGCAATGTAAGACATAACAACTCACACACGGTGCTTTCTTGTTTCCTCGCTATCACATTATCATGGATTGAATTGTGTCCCCCCAAAATATGTGTCAACTTAGCTAGGCCATGATTCCAAGTATTATGTGATTGTCTACCATTTTGTCAACTGAGATGATTATCCTATGTGTCGTAAATCCTACCTCTATGATGTTAGTGAGGCAGGACTCAATCTACAAGATTAGGCCGTGTTTTAAGCCAATCTCTTTTGAGATATAGAAGACAGAAGCAAGCAGAGAGACATGGGGGACCTCATACCACCAAGAAAGTAGTGCCCGGAGAAGAGTGTGTCCTTTGGACCTGGGGTCCCTGCGCCGAGAAGCTCCTAGTCCAGGGGAAGATTGATGATAAGGACCTTCCTCCAGGGCTGACAGACAGAGAAAACCTTCCCCTGGAGCTGATGCCCTGAATTTGGACTTCTAGCCTATTAGACTGTGAGAGAATAAACTGTTTGTTGAAGCCATCTGCTTGTGGTATATCTGTTATAGCAGCCCTAGGTAACTAAACATACGAGTATTACCTTATTTAATTATTATGCCAATGTTATTTAATCCTCTCTGGATGTATTTTATTATCATTCCCATTTTTTTCAGATGAAAAAAAGATACAGAAAAGGTGAAGGTGATTGGCTGAGAGTCACAGACTGGTAGAGATTGGTGAGTTTGGCAATTAAATCTTTTGTTCCGAGTCAAATATAGTTATATAGGTTACATTACATTAAGGGCAATGGGGAGTTTGCTCTCTGATGATAATAACACACACATTCCCTCTCTCTCTCCCTTATTCTATCTTCTTTAGCTCTGGTTCTCTGAACCAGTCAATCCTGGTTGTTATTTCAGGTAGGCTGTCTTTAATTTTTTGTCTTTACTGGTTTTTCTTACTAGAGCTTTTTTCAATTTATCTTCCAGAATTGGCTAGTTTTCTGGAAGATTGCTCAGGAACTGAATGTCCCTCTTCAGCCCACCTTCTTTTTTCTCTCTGTGGTTGTTCTATTCTTTGTCTTAGTTAACTGGCATACCACCTGAGTGGTCATTGTGCCAGAGTCCTCAAAGTTATATTTAAGTTCACAAGAACTTAATCTTGTGTTGGAAGATGTTAGATAATTGATAGAGAGGGAACTGACAGTGTACCTTCTATGGGCCAGGCTCTGGCTGAAGCATTCAAATTACATAAGCATGACATTCTGTGGAAGAGACTACCAGCGTTGCTGGCTCCCACCATGGAAGAGGTGGAATTTGAGATAAAACTGGAAGAAAGAGGGGGATTTATATAGGTGAAAAGGAGAGGTTAGCAAACCAGGGAAAGAGGTAAACAAGGAGCTAAGAGCCGTGTATCAATAAATGGTTGTATTTCCAGTGTATTCACAGCATAAGTTTTGTGATTAATTCCTGTATTAGGTAAGGTAAGACTAAGCTGCTGCAATAGGAACTTGACTATACAATAACTTAATGAACAAAGAAGTTTATTTTTCTCTATGAAACAGTCCTGATGTGAATAATCTAGGTCTAGCTGGAAACCCTGGTGGCGTAGTGGTTAAGTGCTACGGCTGCTAACCAAAGGGTTGGCAGTTTGAATCCACCAGGCACTCCTTGGAAACTCTATGGGGGCAGTTCTACTCTGTCCTATAGGGTTGCTATGAGTCGGAATTGACTCAACGGCACTGGGTTTGGTGTTTTTTTTTTGGTTACAGGGTGGCTAACATGAGTTGGAATCGACTTGTCAGCAATGGGTTTGGTCTTTTGTTTTGATAGGGTAGCTACTTTCCAATATGTTGGTCTGGCATCTGGGGTGTTGCCATCTTCTGCAGGGTTGAAGCTGGATTGGTGTCACATCTAGGTTCCAACCATCAGGAAGGGCTGAAGGCACACAGGAGGCACAGCCCGTGTCCTATGACCTAGGCTGGGAGGGACAACACTAGGTGGGGAAATGTAGTGTAACTGGGTATCCATGCTTTCAGATTCAATTCAGTTGATTTGGAACATGGACAGAATGGATATGCTGAACAACCCGCAGCCTTGGCTGCAATCCCAGTTACCTCTTCCACTCCTTTTAGATTTTGTTGGCGGTGGCAGTGGGGTAGTTGGGGTCAAGGAGGAGTGGCTTGTGGACAAGAGCAGGGTGGGGTATGAAACCTAATCACTTCTAAAACCAACTAATTGCTTTAGGGTTGATTCTGACTTGTGGTGGGCCATGTGTATCAGAGTAGGACTGTGCTCCGTATGGTTTTCAATGGCTGATTTTTTTCAGAGGTAGATTTCCATGCGTTTCTTCCATGGTATCTCTGGGTGGACTTGAACTGCCAAACTTTTGGTTAGCAGCCAAGCATGTTAACCCTTTGCACTACCCAGGGAATCCAATCACTTCTACGTGATGTCTTAGAAAAAGCACAGAGTAGACCCAGAGACACACAGACACAGGGGGAAGACAGAGGCCACGTGAGAACCCAGCCACAAGCACAGAAACGTCAAGGGTTGCCGCAGACATCAGAAATGAGGAGAGCTCCACAGAAGGAACTGACACAACCAATACCTTCATTTAGACTTCTAGGCCCCAGAATTGTGAGAAAATAAATTCCTGCTCTTTAAAGCTACCCCTTTGTGGTATTTCTGCGATGACAGTACGAGCAAACTAACACAGGGAATTTTTCCAATTTGCAGAGAACAGTTAAGCTCGCAGTTAGATTGGCATGTTCATAATTAAAAAAAAAAAAATTTCCCCTAATCTTTAATGAAAACTTTGACCCCTGCTAATGCTTAAATGAAAACCCTGGTGGCGTAGCAGTTAAGAGCTACAGCTGCTAACCAAAAGGTCGGCAGTTGGAATCCACCAGGAGCTCCTTGGGAACCCCATGGGGCAGTTCTACTCTGTCCTATAGGGTTGCTATGAGTCAGAATCGACTCGATGGCAATGGGTAATGCTTAAATGCAGCTAAAAGCAAAGAGATGAGAAAGTAAATGAACATGTGTCAAGAGGATGCTGATGCAAAAAACTCTCCCAGAAGCACACAACCCTTTTAAATGAACAGTTTAGTTTTATTCCAGGGACCTGTGCATTTCCGGTTGTGATTTTACTTTGCATGCATGTAATGCAGTCATGTCTTCTGCCAGAAAACTTGTCTCCTCTCTTGTATAATGGAATTAAACACATTAATTTTTGCATGTGGCTAAACCCCATGAGCCCCAGGCGCTCCCCTACCTGATGGTGTCTTAGAAACACTGGTTTAGGAGACAAGAATTGCCTGCTGTCTCATTTGCTTTGAATCATCCTTCCATCTGTCTCTGATGGCAGGTGATGTGGTGTGCTATGTCAGGGGCCTCCCTGACAAAGACATATCCTTAGAAACACTGCTAGAAGCTGTTGACACGTGGAAGAGAGGATTCACACACACACATGCACACACCTTCGATACCTATGACACACTCCAATCTGTGGATGCGGGGTGAACCTGGGTACCAGATGTGTTGCTCCTAACATCTTCCCTGAAGCACATGCCACTTGGTGGAAGTTTGAAAGTTTGTACTTAAGGAACTTAATTTTCTTCTTCCCCAAAGAGCAAGGCTCTTTGGGGCTGTCATCTTCTTCAAATTGCAGCCTGGTGGGAACGAATCCTGGTGAAATTGAGAAACAGACCATCTCTTGTCGTGCCTGAGGTCAGGGAAGGGGCACTTCAGCACTCTGCCTTATGTGGTTTTCCCTCAGGGTCCCATCTGCCTCATCAAATTCTGTCCTCTGACTGGCTGATACCAGCCCCCTCCGGGAGTTGTTTTCAAAATCCAAAATCAATAAACAGAGCTGTCAATCACACCAGGCCTCCTCAGTTGCGAGGTGCTGCCTGTCTTGACTCGGGATTTCCAGAGAGGCCCAGAGCTTGGTCTTCATAGCAGCCCACTTGATTCTCAATGAAGTTTGCTAATTCTTATGATTAATTGCCTCATTAATGAAGGAAATCCACACGGTATACATATGCTTCTAGCCAGGTTGTTAGATACTTTTAAAACGGTTTAATGTCAAAGTTTCCACGTTGCCATTGGTTTAGTTAAGTAAGCATTTAACACACCTCACTTGGACTATCACTGCTCTGGGAACAGACCCACATCAGTCATCTACTGATCTCAGTACTTGGCACGTGATGCAATCTTTGATCCAAGCATACAGAGGGTGCTATGTGAGGACAAGAGTGGGGTAGAAGGCAATGGAGAAAGAAAACAAATAACTAGTTTAAATTTGGACATTACCAATACATTATATAGCATGAAATTCAACATGCCATTGACATACTAAATACTTGGTTCAAGACTTGAAAGCGTCAGTACTAGCGTTTACCTGTGTCCTGTATTACCTTGCTATAGCCTTTGTGCCTCAGGACATTTGTATTGGCTTTTCTTTCTTCATGGGTTGTTTTTCTTCAGGCCCTTTCATGGCTCCCTCTGGTACTTCATTCAGCTCTCTGTTTAAATGTCACCACCTTGGAGAGGTTTCCTTGATCCTTCTAGTAAAAATAGCCCCACCCTTCACCACCCTTTATCCCTTTTCACTCTTTATTACCATGTATTGTTGCAGTTGTTGTTGGTTGCCATTGAGTTGGCTCCGACTCACGGCGAAGCTATGTATAACACGACAGACACTGCCTGGCCCTATGTCGTCTTCATGACTGTTGGTTTCTATGAATCCATAGTTATGGCTATTATGTCAACCCATCTCATGGAGGGTTTCCCTGGTTTTCACTGACACTCTACCAAACATGACGTCCTTTTCTAGTGACTCATCTTTACTGGTGACTAGTCTGAAGTGGAAACCCTGGTGGCATAGTGGTTAAGTACTATGGCTGCTAATCAAAAAGGTTGTCAGTTTGAATCTGCCAGGTGCTCCTAGGAAACTCTATGGGGCAGTTCTACTTTGTCCTATAGGGTCACTATGAGTCAGAACTGACTCAACAGATTTGGGTTTGGTTTGTTTTTTTGTCCAAAGTAAGTTGAAATCTTACCATCCTTGCTTCTAAGGACATTCTGATTTTATTTCTTCTAAAACTGATTTGTTCATCCTTCTAGCAGCCTATGGTATATTCAATATTCTTTGCTAACACCATAGCTCAAATGCATGAATTCTTGTCTTCCTTTTTCACTGTCCAACTTTTGCATATATACGAGATGACTGATAATGTGTCTTGGGTCAGATACAAAGTGATATCTTTGCTTTTTAAAACATCAAAGAGGTCTTTTGCAGCAGATTTGTCCATTTCGGTACATCATTTAATTTCTTGACTGCTGCTCCATGGATGTGGATTGTTGATCCAAGTAGAATGAAATCTTTGACAACTTCAATATTTTCTCCATTTTAGTATGTGTCTATTTGTTTATTTTCTCTCTCCCCTTCTGGAGCAGAAGCTCCACATGGAAAGGACCAGGTTTACCAATTGTCTTGGAATCCTGACTTTCTGCAACAGTGGAGGCTGGGTGAACCCCCAAGACTATTGCCCTGAGATAATCTTTAAGCCATAAACCAAAAATATCCCCTAAAGTCTTCTTAGAACCAAACAATAGTTTAAATAGTAAAGACTATCTGCTTTGAGCATTATGCTCTTTTAAGATCTATCTGTATGTGAGCAAATTGACAACAGCAACTCGAAAGATTAGATAAGAACCTTAGGGCGCAGTGAGTTTATGTTAATGAGGGAGGAAGCCTCAGAAAAGGAGGGTGACAATTGGTTGCACAACTCAAAGAATGTAACCAATGCCATTGAATTATACACGTTGAATCTGTTGAATTGGTGTGTGTTCTGCTGTGTATATCCTCAACAACAAAATAATAAAATTATATATATACGTATATATAAAAGACCAGGTTTGTCCTGTGTTTTTCATGTCTGCTGCAGTGTCTCCAGAGACAAGAACAAATTTTGGCATATTATAAGTGCTTCATAAATATGTAACAATTTGAAAAACTGAAATTAAAAACAAAACGAAACAAAAAAAACTCCAAAACTTACCAAGTACTATCATCAAGAAATAAGCACCATTCAAATCAGAAAAACATGATTTCAGATATTGTTCTATGTAAAACCTGTTGCCGTCAAACCAATTCAAACTCATAGTTCTATATATACTTTTATAAAAACAGGACATTTGCACTATCTGTGCTACTTTAGGAGCCCTGGTGGCACAATGGTTAAGTGTTCACCCGCTAACCAAAAGTTCGGCAGTTCGGCGATAGCAGCCGCCCCTTAGAAATCCTATGGGGCAATTCTACTCTGTCCTGTGGGATCTGTATGAGTCAGCATCTACTCTATGGCCATAGGTTTTCTTCGTGCTACTTTAAAAAATACTAACTATAATTTCATTGGAGTTGAACTGAATGTGAAAATGAACTGAAAAGGGAATTTCGAACATATATTTTTAAAATGCAGGGTTGATTTTCTCAAAGATTCCATTAAAATTAAGAAAAGAGATAATGAAAATCAGTAAGAAGTTGACAATTTTTTTAAACTACGCTTGGAGTTTGACTTTCTGCCATAAAAGATGAACACTTTTCCATTTCCTGCTACCTCCCCATTCTCTACTTCCCAATTTTTGTTGATTATATTATTTACTTTTTGATGTTCAATATTTTTCTTTCTGTTTCGTATCAATAGTTCAAGCAATTATCTACTATTTGTGTATATTTAAATAGAGTCATGACTTACTGTCAGTCCTTTCTAATGGACTTCTTCATTGTTTTATATTTTGATTAAACTCTTATTTGGCTGGATTTTATTGTCAAGTGGATTTTTCTAGCAGGCCCATGGGGTGGCACTGTCGCATTGCTGCGAAGAGTGAAGTTTCTAGCCTTGCCACCTGGGGATAACATCTGAGCTTCCCCATTTCTTAGCTGTGTGGTTTTGGGGAAGTTCCTTACTTTCTCTTAAGTTCTTTATTTGTAAAATGGGGATAATAATAGGACCTACCCTATAAGGTTGTTGTTGTATGGATTAAGTGAGATCATTAATACTCTCTGATACACAATAAGCCTGCTCCACACTCCTAAATAGTGACTCCATTCCTTTCAGTGCTGTCCTTTCAAAATCTCTCTTACCTTGTTTAACTGTGGAGATTAACACATTAAAATGCCTGCTCTCCTCAGACCACATGCTTAAATTACACACATACTATTGTTTTTTCATATCCACTTTCCTCCAGAGAAGACTTGAAAGTTCAGCAACCATGGACCGTAATGATGTTGATAGCCATGAGCTGGATGACAGGAGACCAGCCTCGGGAACCTTGGGAGGCTGGGCCAGGTGCTATAGAACCACTTTGGAATCATTCTCAGGAGTAAGCCCAAGAGAAGTTCTGTAGCCTGTGTCTGACAAGTTTATTTCCACAGTTGGATGTGATTTACCTTAATTCTGATCTCCCTCCTGCCAAGGTGCATGCTGTTTGCTCAGATGCTGGTCACATTTTGATAATCATTTAACTTTTATTTATTCTACATGCCCTGTGGAGTAGCTAATTATCTCCGGCTGCCTGAGGAGATACATGGGAGTCCATGTGGAACCAGAAGACCCTTTCCCAATGGGATTCTCTCCTAGAGATGGATGTCTCAATTTAAATGGAAAGTTCCTTACAAAACTGATTTAGAGACAGAACTGGCATTTTTAATTAATAGCAAGTGATTATATTTCCTTACATTTCTACTTTAGAGATTAGGATTAGACTCTTTTTTGGCCTGTTGTTATGTTTTGGTCATTTCTCCTTCATGTAGCCCATGACATAACTGTGCTTGAGCTCATCTATTTCTATAATTGGAGAGAGCTCAGGGAATTGAGAAGAATGAAATAGTTCAAAGGATTTTCAGATTTTTATTGGTGAACTCCTGCATCTATTCATAAATAAAATTTGACAGTTTAAATTTAATTTCTTTTTTTTTTTTAATTGGTGAAATCTTTTTTTTGGCTTTGGTATAAGGATTTTATGATGGCTTGGCAAAAATGAATTAGGATGCTTTCTATGTTCTTTTGTTTTCTGTTGAAACAGTATTTAAATAGTATTGGATTTACCTATTATTTCTCTTTGATGCATAAGCCTTTTAAAAAATAATGTCTTTAATTCCTTTCACAACATGGTTTATTTTATTGTTTTTACCAAGACCCAAGTTCTTGAATATATTTATCAATTTTCTACTAGATGACTTTTAAAACATATGGATTATTCTCAGACAAGAAAAATGTTACTTGAGCTTTAGGCTCTTGCCTCTGAATACTTTCTTTGGCCTGTGAATCAAAGCTCAGTTAAGATAATATGGACTGAGAACAGACTAAAGGACATTCTGAGAGTTATTTTCATTCCAAATCATCAAAGGGTGGTATAAGCGGATCTCATTGTCTTGGCTGTCTGCTTAACACTGAGTTGGACTTTGGCATTATGCCCTCAGCTGGTACGGACGAATGCTATAGAAAATTATCCTAAGAAATAAAATACTATTGTAGTGGTATTGCTGGAAATATTGCAATGCATAATACTTCATATCCACTATGGGGGGACGTAGACAAGTCTTATTATTTAGACTTGTACTGTCCAATACGGTAGCCACTAGCCACATGTGGCTATTGAACACTAGATTTTATCTAATTTTTAGTAAATGTGTATTTAAAAACTAATATTTAGCCACTGGAAAACTTTTCTGTATATTTAGAACAAATTGTATATGGAATCTACTCTTTCAGGATCAGTCCCTGGAGAAGGACATCATGCTTAGTAGAAAGCGAAAAAGAGGAAGACCCTCAATGAGATGGATTGACACAGTGGCTGCAACAATGGTCTCAAATGTAGCAACAATTGTGAGGATGGCGCAGGACTGGGCAGTGTTTCATTCTGTTGTATATAGGGTCTCTATGAGTCAGAGCCAACTTGATAGCACCTAACAACAATAACAATGCTATTACTGTTATTTTACTCTTTAAAATGTGGCTAGTAGAAAATTATATAGCTCATATTATATTTCTACTGGATAGCTCTTGTATAAAGTTTCAGAAAGAAACTTTGTTTCTTTTAAGGAATTTATATATATATATTCTTTTCTCAAAGGCAACGTGGTTATTGTAATCAAATTAATTCATCTAAGAAGGTAAATTATTGGCTATCAGAATTTCACAGCTCTAATTTTGGCCCAATATTATTTCCTTTAAGTTCTTATCATCTTCATGTCTTCATTTAATTTTTCCTGTTAGCATTATCTTCCTGGTCTGCGTGTATTTTCCCTTGTCATGATTTAATTTAGTTTACATTTTTCTAATTTTCATATTGTATGTATTCTTATATGAGCAACATCAAATCCTGCTTCTGAGAGCCCATCTTGCCTCCTTTACTTCCTTGAGAACCTACCCAAGCTATAAACATGGTAGGACATGAACAATGACATCATGAAACCCAAACATTTGAAAGGAAAAAGATGGAAACATAAAAATGACTGGTATTTTGAAAGCCCAAAGCCCCACATAGTTCGACACAAGTCTTCTATTTCTAAAAGCCACTCAGGTTTGTGGTCAGTTCATGGAGATCTAAAAATCTTTCCTGGAGTGTTTTTAGTAGAAGTACCTAACATTTTACTAATTGAATGTCACCAGTTAACTGATAATGTCAGTGGAGCTGAATGTTATCATAAGGGAGTGATTTCCAGCGGCTGGGTAATGCCGAGGTGAAGCCTAAATATATGAGTGCAACGTGAAAGATGTTGATAATATGGCCACATAATGCTACCATGATTGATTGGCTATTAAATGGAATTAACAGTACCTAAATCTTTTTCACTAGTGAAACCCAGCTGAATGGTTCACATTGATGGTTGTATTTTGAGTTATGTTTGAAAGATCAGCTATTCTCACAAACTAGGCTATTATTGTCGTTGTTTTGTGCTGTTGAGTTGATTCCAACTCATGACAACCCTATGTGTTATTGAGTAGAACTTCTCCATAGGTTTTCTTAGCTGTAATCTTTATGGAAGCAGATCACCAGGCCTTCCTTCTGTAGGGCTGCTGAGTGGGTTTGAACTGACAACCTTTTGGTTACCAACCAAGTTCAAACTGTTTATACCAACAAGGGACCTTTAGACTAGGCTACTTTACTAAGATAATTCTTGACTTTGGAGTCATAAAGACCTAAGTTCGAATTCCAACTTTCCTCTTCCTTAGCTAATTGACTTTTGGCAAATTACATAAAACCTCCCTGAGCTTAATTCTCCCGTTTGTGAAATGGAGCTGTATGCTATAAGGTCATGCGTGAATGGCACTTGGAGCTGTGCCTGGCGCATAGTAGCAGCTCAGGATCACACAGCTAACTTCTGTTTCTTTCTTGCTTCTCCTTGTTTTCCAGGTCGTTGTTTACTACGTGCAGACACATGAATTTCAGACTACCACCTCTGCTGTCACTTTTCAAGAAGTTAACCATCTCTTGATGGTTTAGTGGTAGAATTCTTACCTTCATGCAGGAGACCCAGGTTTGATTCCTTGCCAATGCACTTCATGTACAGCCACAACTTGTTTGTCATTCTATGCTTGCATGTTGCTGTGATGCTGAACAGGTTTCAGCAGAGTTTCCAGACTAAGAAGAAAGGCCTGTGACCTATGTCTGAAAATCAGCCGATGAAAACTATATGGGTCACAATGGTCTGATTTGCAACTGATCATGGGGTTAGCTCAAGACCAGGCAGTGTTTTGTTCTGTTGTGCATAGGGTCTTCATGCATTGGGAGGCAGGCTCAAAGGCAGCTAATGACAACAACAACATCTATTATGTGCTTACTATGAGCCAGGTACTTTACTCTTATTTCCTCACACAAGTTTTTGAACAATTGAGGAAATTAAGCCTTAGGAGCTAAACAGCTTGCCTAAGAAAATTATGATTCCTTCTTATAGCTGAAAAGACACAGAACCAAAATTCAAGACTATGTCTATCTGACTCCAAAGCATGTGAGCCTTCTTCCAAAGGCATTAGTGGCAATAACCACTGACTTCACTTCTCTAAAAACTGACTAGTAAAAAGGCCCTGAAGTTGCAGGGCAATTTCTCTAAACAATTTTGTCTGCATTCTGGAAGCTGATCCACTCCCAACCCCGTCATCAGTGGTGGCCAATTTGGCTAGCAGCTCAGCATACTTCTTTCTAGGGAGGACTGCAGAGGAAAGAAGGAGTTTGTCATTTTATGAGATATAATTGTTTATTTAGAAAATGGCTAACTTTATTGTGAGCATAAAATACCTCAGTTAGAGTGAGGGTCAAAAATTATATTCAAGCCTAACTTTAGGATTTAGTTTATAAAAGAACTATAATCTCTTCACTTAAAGTATTACTATAAAAACAAAGACCAAGATGGCTGTGCTGGATATTTCCCTGTCCAGTGAGTGCATGATGTCACTCATTATGAGTAAGTTTGTTATAGAGATAGCACCTCTTTCAAAGCACATCTTCCATCTTTTAGCGGAGAAGATTTTAAAACGGCCAAAGTAAAATAAACCATGCTAAACCAAAACTGATGGAAAAAACATGATTTTTTCTGGTCCTAGATTTCCTAACTACTCGCTCTGGATTCCTCCATCCAAATGTGTGATACTTTTTTAAAGAGGAAAGATCCCTAAACTTGCTAGTTATTTCAAGAATGTATAACCAACCAGTTGCCTTTGAGTTGATTCTGAATCGTGGTTACCCCATGTATGCCAGAGTAGAGCTGTGTTCCATAAGGTTTTCGATGGCTGACCTCTCAGGAGTAGGTCTCCAGAACTTTTTTTCCAGGTTGCCTCTGGGTGGACTTGAACTTCCAACGTTTGGGTTACCAGCCAAGTGTGTTGAACCTTGGAAACCCTGTAGGGCAGTTCTAATCCTTAAGAACATACAGATAAAGTTTATTTACTTAGCAATTCATTCATTCAAATAGACACAGTAGATTTCACTTATTAATTTTTTGTTCATTCAATCAACAAATATGCATTAATCACTCTATTTCAGTAAATAAATAAATAAACTTTATAACCATGAGCCACACACTGCTCTCGGTACTGGAGATAAGGCAAGAAATGAGTGGATATTGGAGCTTCTGGAAAACAGGTTTTGCAGGAGGAGAAAATGAGTGACCACAATGAGGTAAGGGGTGGGCAGCAAGAGTCTGAAAAGAGGCGATGTTGCACTAGGAAAAGTCCCCATGTTGGAGGGACAGGATGGAGGCATCAGAAATACACTCTTTTCCTCAGATTGCCTTACATACAACAGACATTCAACAATTATTTGTTGAATAAACAAATAGATTTTGTCAAGAATTGGCTCCTTTCCAAAAATGTGCCCACAACAAGGCTTATTACTGAAGAGATCCTCAGCCCCATTGGAGGTATAAAATAACAAAACCAAGCCCGTTGCCATCAAGTCCATTCTGACATAGCAATCCTATAGGACAGAGTAGAACTGCCCCATAGGGTTTCCAAGGAGGGGCTGGTGGGTTCAAACTGCTGACCTTTTTGTTAGCAGCCAAGCTGTTAACCACTGTGCCATTAGGGCTTCATTGGAGGTATGGTGCATAGATAATGGTGGTGTTAAGCACGAGAGGCTTTGAAGACCGTGGCCAAAGATCAATGAAAGGTAAGATTAAGAAGCTTCTAAAAATTCTCCTCTGTGAAAATACAGACATATCCCTTTGACTTGCCTGTTGTTATAGATCGTGTTGGTTGTTTTTAAAATACTGATGTTGAGATCTATCTATGTGTGAAGTACAATCTGCAGAGGTAAGCCTTACTAATACAATGTTCTCTCTGAGGGTGCTGCTCATCCAACCTGGCAGCACAGTCAAAGTTATTGCTTCCTCTGACATGGTCTGCAAAGTACTCACCAGTATTTATGTATGACTTTGTTATTTTCCTGGTTTTACTGTAGGGCCATTTATTGTCCACTGTCATGTGGGATCCGCAAAATAGAATATTGGTTTTAAAAGTCCCATCACAGATTACTGGACCATTTTCAACTACTCTATCATTTTCTAAGTAAAAGTCCATGTTTTGCCGTTTCAAGAAGACATTTAAGAGTCTAAATATGTGCTTTCACTTATCACAATGACCACTTTAATGCTCGGGGCGAAGTTTATGTAACATATTTAAAGAAAAACAGCAGATTGATCCCCAAGAGGAAAATAACATTTTGCTGTAAACCATTTTCACTGCAAACCTTGGAGTGAATCTTTGTGGCATTTCTTTTCCCCTGGAGGTTCTTGAATGAATTTAGACTATATTCAGGATAACGTGGTTTTTGTCATTTCATAAGATAGGCTCACTTGAGCTAAGCTGTATGTCATTTCTTCATCAAGAAAATTTAAAAAGGAAATAATTTCTGGCTGAGTGCCATGATGCTGAGTTTTACATGGGACAGGAGGGAAATAGGTGTGATGGAAGAGATTGTGCTCAAGCCCACAAGGATGGATTGCTGCGGTCCCACAAGGCATCGCCACAGCCATAAGCTTCCACTGGTTACAGAAAGTTGACTCAAAGAATTGTTTGAGTTGGGGAGGACAATGCTTGTTGATTCTTTTATTCTTCTCAGAAAAGTAAGACAAAACAAACTTCTCATCACCTTGCACTTGAGTTAACTCCATTTCTGACATTTACCTCACTCCATAGAGGAGCAACATTCACAACTGCTTTTTGTCAGTAGGAATGGAAAAGCACAACTTTCTTCTCTGAAGGGACGTCGGTGCAATGGCACAGACTGTTAAGAAGCTGTAAGCTATTACAGGCAATTTGAAAGATAGGTTCCCCAGTGTCTTCAGCGTGAGACAGTCACCTGTAGAGTTCCTTCAGAATGTTGAAATCAGCTTGACCTCACTGTTTGGAAGTCACCATTATCATGAGGGCAGTTGAGAGGCCAGAAAATAGTCAATACGCGTCTACTGATTGGTATGCTGGAGGAGAGATGCCTCTGGCAGAATCTCAATTCCACTTTGACTTTGACGGCTCAGGGCCCATCATTCTGTCTGTTCATCTTTCAACACTTTTCTTTGCCCGAGGAAATTTATGACCTTTCTTTTTTTAATAGAATTTTTTTTCTTAATGAAAGATAATAGTTCCTATGGGGAGGGGGGAGTTGCAACTTTCCCAACTCATCAGATTTCAAGAAAATTTATCGAGTATCGTGTGTTAAGTGCAATGCTAGGTGTTGAAATTCCCAAGATGAAAAAGAAATAATCTGGTCCCAGAGAAACTTACACAGTGAGGGAGCTTTGTTGTTGTTAGCTGTTTCTTTTGACTCATGGTGACCCCACGCACAATAGAATGAAACACTACCGAATCCTGCACCATCTGCTAAAATCTGTTCAGCATTGGCCGGGAATAGGACCTGGGTCTCCCACATCCCACCCAAACCCAGTGCCATCGAGTCGACTCTGACTCATAGCGACTCTATAGAATTCTACTACCAAACCACCACTGTCCTTTAGTGAGGGCACAAGATATGTCTATATTCAGGGAAGACTTACTAGAAACACAAGAGCTGTGATATTTCATAGAGTTTGGACATGCAAGCTTTGGACCCAGACAGCCAGTGTTCAGACGCTATCAACGCAACTTATTAACAGTGTGTTGGGGGAACAGGAGGGGGTGGATTGCTACTCACTCTCTCTGAGCCTTGGTTTTCCCATCTGTAAAATGTGTAATTGTATCTAACTCAGAAAGTTGTTCTGAGAATTAATAGAGAGCATTGGTGAAGTTTCTTGGTGGCCCACAGTAAGCACTCAAGAACTAAGTATAGTGTGTTCCATGCAGTTTCAATCTATTTGCATGATTATCTTAAACAATCTACAAGGTAGACACTATCCCTATTTTATAGATGAAACTGAGACTTATGGAGGTTATATGGCTTACTTCTAGCCCCAGAGATAGTGAGAGTGGTGTTGGAATTTGAAGCTAGACAGTCTAGTTACAGAACTTGTATTCTTAGCCACTATTATATACTACCTTTCTTTTTTCACTGACACAAGTAATGTCCTGCAGCCACACACTCGAAGGAGTCTCATTCTTTATTGTTGGGACAATCATGGAAGGCTTCCTGGAAGAATTAGACCTTGAGCTAGACCTTGAGGATGTAATAGAAAAAAAAAAAACTATGCGTTCCCCTCTTTCTCTAAACTCCTCACTTAAACACATTTTTGTTGTATTAACACTACGTGGGTGGAGAACAGTATTTTGGTTGTTTTTAAAAAGTGCCTTGGGGTTAAAATTGATCTGTCAGCTTCCCTCTGATGTAGATGAAACTCACCCAGTGCTACATTTCTCTGTCACATTTCACTATTCAAAACTATGAATGATAAAATCTCCCACAGGGGCCATGGTGAAAATTAGAGGATGAGGTCCTGTCAGCCAGGGTGAATGCTTTCATCACCTTCAGCAGGCTGCAAAAATCGTGGGTTAAAAGGCGGCAGGAGTTGAACTGGCTTCTCCAAGGCGATTCCTAGTCATCTGGTAAATACTCTTGATATTGGAGAAATGACAAAAACAAAAAACAAAACAACAAAAAAAACCCCAAACCACAACACTTTGCAGTCTGATGAAAATGACAGCTTACACCACCCAAGTGAGAACTCTGCCAAGCTATAAGTCCATCTGTTTACTGGTTGCTAATATGCACAGCACATGATTATGGGAATTCGCCCATAATTGTACCCACCACGATTATTTGAGCATATTCTTCTAAAATGATTGACAACGCACAATATATCGAGATCTTTTTATTCCCTGTATTAATATAATATGAACTGTGAGAAGATTAAAGCCTCATTTACATAACCTGAGATAAAAGGAGGTGAAATATTATAATTATCCTTTCAAGCTAAATTTTCTCTGCTATTTAAATTAACCTATGAACAGTGGATGTTAACCCCAAGGAGAGCTCTTGCGCCATAAAATCTTCTTGTGAGATCAGGAGTGTTTATAAATTGGTCAGTCAGCTAGCCATTTGCTATTGAGATGCAGATCTCGCATCGAAAGTGATGACAACCGACCAGGGATTGCTGGGCCACTGTAGGGCATTTTAATTTTTCTCTGATGGTGTTCCAATTTTATTTGGGTAAAAAGGACAAGATTATTACAGCTAGCTGTGATTTCTTGGTCTTTCAAATAGTGAGTTGGAAAGAGCAATGGTCTGGAAGTCAGAGAATGTACGTTTTAGTCTGAGCTCTGCCACATACAAATTCTGTGACCACAGGAGAGCCATTTAACCCCGAGTCTCAGTTCGCTTACATTTCAACTGGTCTAAGTGATTTCTATGCCCTCCAACATGCTGTGATTCTCAAGGAAAGCTTATGAATGCTTACAGAGAGATAGACAGTTAAGCTAGTATTTTAAAATCCACTCTATCACATAACACTTGAAATCTAACGTTGATTAAAGAAAACCGAAGCTGTGAATTATAGAAGCCAGAATGTTCTAACACCTGTTTTGATTTTAGCCTTAGAAAAAGTAACAGAAAACAGAGAATTTATAATGTGTCTGATGTTATGAATTCTATTAAAAATAGTAGATATTTTTATGGTCCTGAAAGTCACAGTTAAATTCTTAGTGACCGTAAAAGGAGTAAAAAAAGACGCATGTATTAGTTATGTCCACCACTCGTCTGTCGGTTTGCTGTACTGCGGTGGCTTGCGTGTTGCTACGATGCTAGAAACGATGCCACTGGTATTTCAGATAACAGCAGGGTCGCCCCTGGGGGACACATTTCAGCAGAGATCCAAGAATAAGACAAACTAGGGAAAAAAATCAGCACTGAAAACCCTATGGATCACAGCAGAATATTGTCTGATAATAGTCCTGGAAGATGAGCCCCTAGGTTGGAAGGCTCTCAAAATACACAGTGGCTGCAACCGTGGATTCAAACATACCCGTGATAGTGAAGATGACACAGGACCAGAAAACGTTTCATTCTGTTGTATGTAGGGTCACCATGAGTCAGAACCAACTCAACACAACTAACAAAGACAGCAATAAATTATGAATTTCTGTGTAATGTATCACCCCCAAAATTAGTGGATTAAAATAAAAACACTGTTTAATTCACAATTTCTGTGGGTCAGGAACCTGGGCATGGCTTGTTGAGGTGCCTCTGGTTCAAGGTGCCTTGTGTGGTTACACTCAAGCTGTTAACTGGAGCTGCAGTCTCATCTGAAGGCTCAGTTAGGGAGGATTGGCTTCCAAGCTCACTTACTTGGCTGTCGGAAGAACTCGGTTCCTTGCAGCCTATTGGACTGAGAGCTCAATTTCTTGCTGCAGGTTGGCTGGAGACCTCCCTCAATTCTTTACTATGTGGACTTCTCTATAAATAAAATAAAAAAAAAAAATTTTATAGGGCTGTTCAAAACATAGCAGCTGAATTCCTCAGGGCGAGTGAGTGAGAGAGCAAAAGAGAGTGACCACCCAAGACAGAAGTCACAATCTTTTCATAATTTAATCTCAAAAGTGACATCTTGTTGTTATTGCTAGGTGCTGTTGAGACAATTTCGATTCATAGCAACCCCATGTAACAGAGTAGAACTGCCCCCGAAGGTTTTCTAGGCTGTAATCTTTACAGGAGCAGAACGCCAGGTCTTTCGTCCGTGGAGCTGCTGAATGGGTTTGAACCTTTCAGTAAGCAGCTGAGGACTTAACTGTTGTGTCACCAGGGCTCCTTCACACCTCGTTACTTTTGCCATATTCTGTGCATTATAAACAAGTCAATTCAGTCCAGCTTACCCTCAAGGGAAGGGGCTTATATGAGGGTTTTTCAGGAATTGTGTAAGGGTATAAAAACCAGAAGGTGGGGACATGAGGGCCTATCTTAAAGGTTGCCTGCCTTAACAATGTATATTTTTTACCTTATTTATTTTAGGAAAATGATTTTAGATAGTTATTCCAGTTTTTTTTTTTTTTCTTGAACATGAAAAAAAAATCTTTCCAACTAAATGCCATTTATTTAGGAATGGTAAATTCCAGCCCTATCTTGAAATATGTGAAATACTGGTAATTTCAATGACGTTAGGGGACTGTGGATGTATATTTATTTCCCTGAACATTAATTATTAAATAATTCTAAGGGTATAAAACAAGAAAAAAATGTGGTCCACCTTTTTTTTTTTAATAACTTTTATTAAGCTTCAAGTGAACGTTTACAAATCCAATCAGTCTGTCACATATAAGTTTACATACATCTCACTCCCTACTCCCACTTGCTCTCCCCCTCTTGAGTCAGCCCTTTCAGTCTCTCCTTTCTTGACAATTTTGCCAGCTTCCCTCTCTCTCTCTATCCTCCCATCCCCCCTGCAGACAAGAGTTGGCAACACAATCTCAAGTGTCCACCTGATATAATTAGCTCACTCTTCATCAGCATCTCTCTCCCACCCGCTGACCAGTCCCTGTCATTTCTGATGAGTTGTCTTCGAGGATGGTTCCTGTCCTGTGTCAACAGAAGGTCTGGGGAGCATGGCCGCCGGGATTCCTCCAGTCTCAGTCAGACCATTAAGTTTGGTCTTTTTATGAGAATTTGGGGTCTGTATCCCACTGATCTCCTGCTCCCTCAGGGGTCCTCTGCTGTGCTCCCTGTCAGGGCAGTCATCGATTGTGGCCGGGCACCAACTAGTTCTTCTGGTCTCAGGATGATGTAGGTCTCTGGTTCATGTGGCCCTTTCTGTCTCTTGGGCTCTTAGTTGTCGTGTGTCCTTGGTGTTCTTCATTTTCCTTTGCTCCAGGTGGGTTGAGACCAATTGATGCATCTTAGATGGCCGCTTGTTAGCATTTAAGACCCCAGACGCCACATTTCAAAGTGGGATGCAGAATGATTTCATAATAGAATTATTTTGCCAATTGACTTAGAAGTCCCCGCAAACCATGTTTCCCAGACCCCCGCGCTTGCTCCGCTGACCTTTGAAGCATTCATTTTATCCTGGAAACTTCTTTGCTTTTGGTCCAGTCCAATTGAGCTGACCTTCCATGTATTGAGTGTTGTCTTTCCCTTCACCTAAAGCAGTTCTTATCTACTAATTAATCAATAAAAAACCCTCTCCCACCCTCCCTCCCTCCCTCCCCCCCTCGTAACCACAAAAGTATGTGTTCTTCTTAGGTTTACTGTTTCTCAAGATCTTATAATAGTGGTCTTATACAATATTTGTCCTTTTGCCTCTGACTCATTTCGCTCAGCATAATGCCTTCCAGGTTCCTCCATGTTATGAAATGTTTCAGAGATTCGTCACTGTTCTTTATCGATGCATAGTATTCCATTGTGTGAATATACCACAATTTATTTACCCATTCATCCGTTGATGGACACCTTGGTTGCTTCCAACTTTTTGCTATTGTAAACAGAGCTGCAATAAACATGGGTGTGCATATATCTGTTTGTATGAAGGCTCTTGTATCTCTAGGGTATATTCCTAGGAGTGGGATTTCTGGGTTGTATGGTAGTTCTATTTCTAACTGTTTAAGATAACGCCAGATGGATTTCCAAAGTGGTTGTACCATTTTACATTCCCACCAGCAGTGTATGAGAGTTCCAATCTCTCCGCAGCCTCTCCAACATTTATTATTTTGTGTTTTTTGGATTAATGCCAGCCTTGCTGGTGTGAGATGGAATCTCATCGTAGTTTTAATTTGCATTTCTCTAATGGCTAATGATCGTGAGCATTTTCTCATGTATCTGTTGGCTGCCTGAATATCTTCTTTAGTGAAATGTGTGTTCATATCCTTTGCCCACTTCTTGATTGGGTTGTTTGTCTTTTTGTGGTTGAGTTTTGACAGAATCATGTAGATTTTAGAGATCAGGCGCTGGTCTGAGATGTCATAGCTGAAAATTCTTTCCCAGTCTGTAGGTGGTCTTTTTACTCTTTTGGAGAAGTCTTTAGATGAGCATAGGTGTTTGATTTTTAGGAGCTCCCAGTTATCTGGTTTCTCTTCATCATTTTTGGTAATGTTTTGTATTCTGTTTATACCTTGTATTAGGGCTCCTAGGGTTGTCCCAATTTTTTCTTCCATGATCTTTATCGTTTTAGTCTTTATGTTTAGGTCTTTGATCCACTTGGAGTTAGTTTTTGTGCATGGTGTGAGGTATGGGTCCTGTTTCATTTTTTTGCAAATGGATATCCAGTTATGCCAACACCATTTGTTAAAAAGGCTATCTTTTCCCCAGTTAATTGACACTGGTCCTTTGTCAAATATCAGCTGCTCATACGTGGATGGATCTATGTCTGGGTTCTCAATTCTGTTCCATTGGTCTATGTGTCTGTTGTTGTACCAATACCAGGCTGTTTTGACTACTGTGGCTGTGTAATAGGTTCTGAAGTCAGGTAAGGTGAGGCCTCCCACTTTCTTCTTCTTTTTCAGTAGTGCTTTGCTTATCCGGGGCTTCTTTCCCTTCCATATGAAATTGGTGATTTGTTTCTCTATCCCCTTAAAATATGACATTGGAATTTGGATAGGAAGTGCGTTAAATGTATAGATGGCTTTTGGTAGAATAGACATTTTTACTATGTTAAGTATTCCTATCCATGAGCAAGGTATGTTTTTCCACTTAAGTATGTCCTTTTGAATTTCTTGTAGTAGAGCTTTGTAGTTTTCTTTGTATAGGTCTTTTACATCCTTGGTAAGATTTATTCCTAAGTATCTTATCTTCTTGGGGGCTACTGTGAATGGTATTGATTTGGTTATTTCCTCTTCGGTGTTCTTTTTGTTGATGTAGAGGAATCCAAGTGATTTTTGTATGTTTATTTTATAACCTGAGACTCTTCCAAACTCTTCTATTAGTTTCAGTAGTTTTCTGGAGGATTCCTTAGGGTTTTCTGTGTATATAATCATGTCATCTGCAAATAGTGATAACTTTACTTCTTCCTTGCCAATCCGGATACCTTTTATTTCTTTGTCTAGCCTAATTGCCCTGGCTAAGACTTCCAACACGATGTTGAATAAGAGCAGTGATAAAGGGCATCCTTGTCTGGTTCCCGTTCTCAAGGGAAATGCTTTCAGGTTCTCTCCATTTAGAGTGATATTGGCTGTTGACTTTGCATAGATGCCCTTTATTATGTTGAGGAATTTTCCTTCAATTCCTATTTTGGTAAGAGTTTTTATCATGAATGGGTGTTGGACTTTGTCAAACTGAGATAAGTTGGCTGCAGGTAGCTCATAACCATAGTTTATCAATCTTCTCTCAGAAAGGGCCCTGGTGGTGCAATGGTTAAGTGCTCAGCTCTTAGACAAAAGTTTGGCAGTTCGAACCCATCCAGTGACTCTGTGGAAGAAAAGACCTGGCAATCTGCTTCAGTAAAGATGACAGCCTAGGGGATCCTATGGAGCAGTTTTACTCTGTCATATAGGGTCTCTCTGTGAGTTGGAATTGACTAGATGACAATTAATCACAACAACTTCTTTCAGAAGACACATGAAAACTGGTATCTTTTAGCTTGATTATTACCATAGCCATTTCATCTCTATTGAGCATCTACCATATATTAGGCGTTGAGGGATGGTGTTGGTTCTGGGCTGAATAGCTCAGTGGGCACAATTGTCTTTGTACTTTGATTATCTTTCCCTCTCTGGTAACCATTGCTATCAAGAAAAGATCTGAAACCAGTAACTTACAGTTTAACTTGAAGTCACATCAAAGTATTAGCTCATCTAAAGGTATTTGCATTTTAACCCTGGTGTCATAGAATGAAAAGTTTTGTCCCCTGGTGAAAGAATTTCAGTAAACAGGTGAGAAAAATGTTTCCCGTCCAGACCCATTGCTGTTGAGTCTATTCCGACCCTACACGACAGAGTAGAACTGCCCCACAGGGTTCCCAAGGAGCACTTGGTGGATTTGAACTGCCAACCTTTAGGTTGGCAGCTGTAGCACTTAACCATTACACCACCAGGGTTTCCTCTCCCCTCCAGAGGAAGAGGAATCATTTTGGGAAATCCTTCAATACATTTAGTAAGCAATTGCCTACCTCTCCTAAAGGTAAAGTCCCAATTTTTGTTTCGGAGCATCACAGTGCTGAGCCGAAGGTCATTATGTTTCTGGGACACAGCAGATATAACCTCTGTTTCCTTTAAAAATAAAATAGTGCTTAGCTCTTCTACATGGTGGGGGACAGAAAGAAGGGCTGATATTTAATTGCTGGAGAGGAGTCCTGTTCTTTCTTTTATGCAGCTGAGTGAAGATTCCCGGGAGAACCAGAGACTGGCAAATAGTGAACAATGTGGGCTTGTCAGTGAGGCTGGGAGGGAAGGATATAAATTGAGAACGCATTGTGTGCGGTGCATTTTATTTTATTTCCTTTCTTCCTTGAGAATTATTATTATCACCAGTTTTTAAGTGAGGAAACTTGGGCTTCGAGAGGGAAGGCGATTCTTTTCACATCTTTATAATGGGAATAACGGTAGTATCTACCTTAGAAGGTTGTTGTGAGGAGTAAATGTGTTAAAACCTGAAAGTGATACATGCCTGTTGCTGTCATTACTATTGTGATTTTCCCAAGGTTACACAGTTAAGAATTAGCAAGGTAAAAACATGAAGCAAAATACCTGAGTCAACTATTTCTGCTTCCTCTCAAGTAAGTCATTTGCTAGTTCGTGATGGGAGGTTGATACAGGTGGAGGGGAGAGCAAGGAGGGAAGGCAGAGACCTGCAAGTAATGGGGGGAAGAGGGCTGTGAGAAGGTTTATATGACAAGAACAACTGAAGAGCGTGGGAGTTGATGTAGGCAGACATGAATTGCTAGGGGGTTTTAAAGTCAACTGTGATTTATTTGAATTTGATATGGTATTGAGTGCCAAGGGAGGATGTCGGGAAGGTGCATTATTTGGTCAAAGCAGGAGTAAGAAGAAAGTTTTGGGGGTGATATTCTCAGCAATTAATAAGGAAGGGAGGGTGGTAGACAAGAGACACTCGTTTTAAAAATACAGCTAGACCTGGAATAGGAAAGATAATAACTTAGAATGGCCTAAATAAACATGGGCTACAGAATGCTGCTTCAGTTCCTGGCCCTTTTCCTCCTAGATTTAGACTCCGTGGTGGGTTTATCAGAGATAGAGCACCTGGCAACTGGGCAGAACATCAGCACTGTGGGTGTGGGTGATTTTGCACGAGCCAGAAATCCAGCGGAGAGTTGCCAACACCTCTTTCTGGTCTTATGTTTGGCAGTAGCCAGGTCCAAACAAAGTACAGGTTCCTGCAAAAGCCTACATCAGCAACACAGTGAGGTGTGCAGAATTTGCAAAAGGTAGAATTACCCACAGAGGTAGGGTACTTGCCAGCCTGGAAGTGTGGTGAAAGACTCTGTAATCCATGGCTTTAGGGCTTGCACTGGGGCCAGGATTGGGTAATATAAGTTAGAGGGAATAAACTCTATGGTGATGGGGAAGGGCCATGGGTGTGTGTGCCTGCAGCAAGGGTGAGTCCTAATCTTGAAGTCACCTTTAAACTAAGCAATGTATTTGTGGATGGGTATGGTAAATGCTTTTTTTAGTGGGATTGTAAATGCTATGATCCTGTTCTCTGTCACCTGACCTGCAGATTTTGGACTTGCCAGTCTCCCACAATTACATAAGCCAATTACTTAAAATCAATCAATCTCTGTGTGTGTGTGTGTATTATACATAATATATATGTTGTTGTTGTGTGCCGCCATGCCAATTCTGGCTCATAGTCACCCTGTAGGCAGAGTAGAACTGCCCCATACAGTTTGCAAGGGTATAATTTTCATGGAAGCAGATTACTACATTTTTCTGCCTAGCAGCCGCTGCTAGGTTTGAACTGCTAGCCTTTTGGTTAAGAGCAGAGCGCTTAACCACTGCACGCACACACATATGACAAGTCTGAGTGACACAAATGGTTAAGCACTTGATTATTAGCTGAGAGATTGGTGGTTCAAATCCACCCGGAGGCTCCTCAGAGGACAGGTCTAGTGATCTGCTTTCAAAAGTAACAGCCTTGAAAACTCTATGGAGCACAGTTTTCTACTCAGCACATGGAGTGTCACCACGAATCAGAATCACTTGATGGCCACTGACACACAACAGACACACACACACACACACACACACACACACACGTATATGTATGGGGCCCCGGTGGTATGCAGTGGCTAAGCATTTGGCTGCTAACCAGAAGGTCAGAAGTTTGAATCCACCAGCAGCTTCTTAGAAACTCTATGGGGCAGTTCTACTCCATTCTAAAGGGTTGCTTAGAGTCGGAATTGACTCAATGGCAATGGGTATACCCAGACTCAGGGCTGTCGAGTCGATTCCGACTCATAGTGACCCTAGTGGACAGAGTAGAACTGTCCCATAGAGCTTCCATGGAGTGCCTGGCAGATTCGAACTGCCGATCCTTTGGTTAGCAGCCCTAGCACTTAACCACTACGCCCCCAGGGTTTCCTATGGGTATACATGTATATGTATATAGTTTTTGTTAGGTGCTGTTGAGTTGGTTCCTACTCAAGTACAAAACGAAACACCGTCTGGTCCTGCGCCTCCTCAGAATCTCTGTCTATTATACATACTGGTTCTGTCTCTCTAGAACACCCTAAGACAGCCTCTAATTTCCAGATGCAGACACTGAGGTTTAGAGTTTAAATAACTTTGTTGAAGGTCAAACCTCTTGTGAGTGGACGAGTGAGCAGCTCTCACCTCAGTCTGTCCTTAAAGCCCAGTTTTTTATTGCTACACCCCACTGTCTCTCAGCCAGCAGCTGAGCCATCAGAAATAAGCTAAATTACATCCAATGAACTCTGTTTAAGAATGTAGGCAAGGAGTAATACACTTTAGGTGTATTTAAACACACAGCTGACACTTCATGTAAGCTTTCGTTATCTGGGTAAGCCACATAGATGGGCTAGACAGAAAATAAGGAGCCACCGTATGGCTTTATCATATCAGGTGGCATTCTGAGCAATTACATCAAATATTGAATAGTCACTTTTCATTTTGTCACCCAAATGGTGATATCAGCCTTTTGCTTCTCTCTCTGTAGAGATCTGTTCACTTCGTTCTGTATCTCTGCAGAATCTCCCAGGTCGTTATTCAGACCTCGAATTTACTTTGTTCCCACAGTTTGTGGACTTTGAGGCCTTGATGCTTCTTCTTAAAACAATATCAAGGATATTAAAATTTCAGTAATTGAACTTTCACAGATTCAGATACAGAAGTTCTGCAGCGCAATGAGAACGCCTTTGGTATTGATCTGTGAGGTGGTGAACAACTGTGTCTATTACAAGCTTATGGCTACTTAGTCTGAATTTTTTGTCTGATGTCCTAGGTTGGTCACTTCTGTTCTCTCAGCCTATTTTTTTTTCCTCCAAGTTACATGCTTCTTTTCTGGTATAACATCAATTTCTTCAGCATGGCAGTTTTGATTTGTTCCTGAAATAAAGGTCTGCTCTCCTTTAAGTAATCCTTCAGAATGTTTTCTTCCCCTTTTACATAAAATGCTTTGATTGTTTTTGAAACCATTCTCAGGAACCCTAAAGTGTTCCTTCCATTTGACCATGGCACTTAGTTTTCTGAAAAAGCTGAATTGTAAGGACGGTTATAAACCTACAAGTTAGTCTTAAAGCTAGTATCAAAATACAAATTCTGCTGAGACATAGTCAGAAGAATATTTTTGTTGGCTGTTAAAATAAAAGAGCATATTATTTTAAAAACAGCCACTTTGCTTTTGAATGCTGCAGCCAAGGCATTTTTTAAATTCCTTCCTCTCTTTTTCCCTCCCCTCCCCTCCCCTCCCCTCCCCTCCCCTCCCCTCCCCTCCCCTCCCCTCCCCTCCCCTCCCCTCCCCTCCCCTCCCCTCCTCTCCCCTTCCCTCCCCTCCCCTCCCCTCTCCTCTCCTTCTTGCAACTACCTTTGGCAGACCCTTGTCCTAGGCTCTGGTGTGTTTGAGGAACAGCAGGAGAGCCAGTGTGGCTGGAGTAGGGTGAGTGAGGAGGAGATGGGAGGAAATGAGGCCAGACAAGTGGAGAGAGGCCAGACAACCAGACCCTGCAGAGCCTTACCTGTTGTTGTAAAATCCTCAGCTTTTGCTCTGATGAGATAGGAGCCGGTGGAGGGTTTGAGCAGAGGAATAACATCATCTAGGTGATAAGATCGCTCTGTGTCTGTGCTGAAGCTAGACTGCAAGGGGAGGAAAGTTGGGAGCAGGAAGATTACTTCACAGATTTCCATAGTAATCGGAGCAGAAAATGATGGATCTTGGACTAGGGTGCAGGTGGTGAGAAGGAGTCACGTTCTGGTTGTATTTTAAAGGTAGAGTCAATAGAATTTGCAGGTAGAGCAGATGTGAGGGGAAGATAGGAGTTAGGGATGGTTCTAAGGAGTTTGGTCTGAGTAACTGAAAAGAAAGAGTTTCTATTACAAGAGGCAGGAAGAATAAAAAGTTCAGTTTTGAGTATGCTTGTTTGGAGCTACCCATTAGGCATCCAGGTGGAGATATTATTTAGGCAGCTGGATTTATAACTCTAGGTTATAAAGGAGAGGTTAGGGGGATGAAGAGAAACCAGCCAAGAAGACTCAGGTGTAGCTGAGTGAAGAAGGTGTCTCATGGAAGGGAGATTAATAAACTATGCTACAAGCTGCCTTTAGGTTAATTAAGATGAAGACTGAAAACTGCCTATTGGATATAGCGATGCGGAGAATAGACAGAGACATTAAGAATAAACAATTGCGTTGAGGGAGATTTCCTCTGGAGAGGAGCAGAAATGTGTGGTAGTTTCTAGAGGAGGTTAATCCAATATAAATCAGTATTTGACTAGTGGCTTTAAAATGAACAGCAGGAGAAGCTAGAAATATGAATTACCTAGAACATCTAGACTGCTTTTCATGTTGTCCAAGAGGACTGCATATCCTGTGCACGCTCTTTATTGGCCGTCTGAGGTTTACGCTTGGTCAGCATTGGGATTTCAGGTCAAGAAGCTTTTGTGATGAAGGAATCCTGTTAAGGTAACATGCCTGTGGATAATGATTGTCAGAGCTCCATCTAAATAGGGTCCCTGGGTAGAAGCATGGACTATGCTTCAGCTATTTTGTTTAATTTTTTTTTCATTAAATTACTAATTCATTTGTTCAAACATATTGAATGTCCACTGTATGTATGTGAGTGAGTTGCTACAGACTGAAAGATGGATAAGATGTACTCCTGAAGGGAGAAACATGGAGACCAATAATGACAGTAAAAATCAGTTTGGGTTATCATGGAGGCACATTCAAAGTACAGTAGTAACAGTAGCAGTACATGGCAGAAGGAGCAGCTGAAAGATTTATAGGGCAACTGAAAGGAGAAAGGAGATATAGACCTTCAATAGACTGGATAATGTTAAAAGGCCTGTACCAAGTTGCCCATCTGTGAGTTCACAGAAAGTGACTGCAATCCTCTCTTCAGGCTGAGGGGCCAGGCTCATGTACCCATGGGAAAATATTTAACAGGATACTGGAGGCGAGAGAGGTTGTGCACCCCTGTGGGTACTTAACAGAGCCAGAGTAAGGCCAATGTATGCCTTAAGAACAACCCAACAGTGGTGTTCCCTTGGCCATTCCATTGCATGAAATAAAGGTCTTAAATGTCTCTTACACCAATCAGCTGATGAGTTAAATACTAGCCAGACCCAGCCAGCTGTGTTTACACGTGAAAAAAAAACGTGAAGGAAGCTAAATTCTCACACTGTAAGATGGAAAAAAAAAAAAAAAACTAAAAAAAACTGATGACTCTTTCAGACCGAAGTTTTCAACTTTAATTACTCACCATGCCCAATAAAACTTAAAAAAAAAAAAAAAAAATTCCAGATTAAAGTAGATCATGGCACATTAAGACAATGACAAGACATTGTACAAAAATCGAGAGAGCAGGAAAGAGTGAAAGAGGAAGCTGGCTAGGAGAAACCATGTGGTGGTGCCCTTCTTTCCTGGGTGCTCGAAGCACATGCTTAATTTGCTTATTGATTAACCCAGGGCTCCTGTTTAATGATTGTAGGTGACCAACGTGAGTCAGATTTGAAGTAGGGTTTGAGGTAGTAGATATTACATATGGCTGAGCCTACAGACTGTCAGGATAATCACAGGAGAGGGTAATCTGAATAATAACAATAATTTAATAACAATACACCATCTTTTCCTGTTACATGCTGAGAGCTCAGGACGAAGCTATTACTGCTTTGGACAACACCACCACCACCACCACTACAACTATAGGAAGAAAAGAAATTCACTTTTTATAGAGCACTTACTATACATTTGAGACTGTGCTAAGTACTTATGAATTATCTCATTGAATCCTCCCAACACATTTGGTATGTAAGTAATATCATTATTCATAGGAAATTGAGGTGAGGAAATTGAGATTCAGAGAAGTCAAATGCAGCTGGGATCTGAATCCAGGTGTGTTTGGCTCAGGAGTCCCCAGGTGGTGCAAACAGTTAAGCAATTGATTACTAACTGACAGGTTGGTGGATAGGACCCACCCAGAGGCACCTGGGAAGAAAGGCCTGGTGATCTGCTTCCATAAAGATTACAGCCAAGAAACCCTATGGAGCAGTTCTACTGTGTAATACATGGGGTCACCATGAGTTGAAATTGACTTGACAGCAACTGGTTTGGTTTGGTGTTTGGCTCAGCTGCTATGCTACAAAGTTGTGTCCATGTTGTGTTTTGCTTGCTAGAAGGTAAACTTTCAGGGAGAATTACGTTTGGTTGACCCTCGCCACCCTACTGGTGCCCACCACAGTGCCTTGCGGGTAGTAAGTGTAGTTTGTTGAATGAATGTATGAATAAGGAGAGCCTGCATCAACAATTACAAATAGTTTCCCTTAAGAACTAGTGTCTTGGAATTCCTAAGGTATTTGAATTGTAACTGTTCAAAAAGGGCAATAATAAACTAAGAGAAGAATGACTATATAAAGTGTTGGGTTAACCATCATCTTATTTATTTTCAATGTTGTTCTAGAATTTCTCGTTTAAAAAGGGATAAATCTCATTGCACAAGAATCCAGAAATAAGCAGTATTCTATATATATATATAGAATTTTTTATTTCATCTGTTGATACTTTGTGTGTTTAAATTTTATCTATAATAAGGAATTAAATTGTTTAGTAATCTGAAACTTGAAAATTTGCTCTGCGCTAAGACACAGTATCATTTCTGAACTGAAAGTACATATATGTTCCCTGATTATCACTTTGGTTCTTCACCAGTCAAATGTCAGAGAGTTGTATTTTCCAGATTAATTATTAGTGTGGCAAAGACTATGTGCTGTCATGCCTCACAATTAATACTCAGACTGTTTTGAAAGAAAGATAATTTGGTGTTTCGAAAGTGAGATAATTTCGTGTTTTTGGGCTCATTCTTCAGGGATAAAAATAAAGTGGAGAATATGAGCTTCTAGTCTTTATTGCAGTAGAGACAGACAGCAGTTCATTAATTAAGTTGTCACCTACTTGTAAACAACCCATGTCAGTGGTTTTACAACTTTAATCAAGTTTTTAGAAATTTACATCAAAATTTTAATCAACATTACATGTATTATTTATAATACCCGGGTAGTATCTGTGTGGTGTATTTATAAGCATTGTGCGCTGGTGCAGAATTTCAAACTTGAATCTTCATTAAATTTTAACTCCCGAACTTAACTCCTCTAGGTGAGCACACACAGGAAATAACAAAGTCCTTACCCATCTTGGAAATAAAAATGCATCCCAGGCTGTTCAGGGCTTCCTCAAGCCCAGGGGGAAATGCCTCATGGGTGGTCCTGAAATCCACCCGTGACTCTGACACTTTCTTGTGATTTTTACCTGTTGAATTATTGAGTTTACCTGTATTACTGTACACTCAGCACTGTCCCAGCGAACTGGGGGTAAAAGTATTTTACACAAACACCAAGAGAAAATAGATTATTTAAAGTCAAAGGAGGATGGGGGAGAAATGCCGAAAACAGCAGGAAGTGGTGGTGAGTGGGTGGAGGGGTATATCTGACACATAAAAAATTCATGCTGAGCCTTCTTAAGCTGCTCAAAGGAAAAGTGATTAAGGCGAAACAAATGTCTTCATGTCATTTTGAGGAGGAAAGACACACTTTTTTGAGCTGACTTTAATTTTATTCTTAGAATTTATGTGAGAGGAAGGGAACATGGGAAATGCAATTAAAATCAAGTTTTTGTTCAACATGGGCTGTTTAGATTGGCACTCGTATTAATTCGAAGAATGGGAAGATTGTCATCAAATATTTAGCACCCTATTGTGGAGTATAACAAGTTCAGTAAATAGTCTCTAACTTTTGGGAGTTATCTTTTTAAGGCAGAATTGAGATATGGTATGCAGAAATCTGACCATTTAGAGATAGGGACAGTATTCACTATGGCTTGAGATAAACAGAATAAACAAATCTCTACTTATGCAGGAACAGGATTTGGTCATTTGAAAAGCACAACCTTCGAAGCCTGAATGTATCACAAGCACACTTCCAATGGGATCATAGTTTTGTTCATTTTAAAATAGCTGTAGAATGACTAAGACTCCCTTTCAAAGGTTATTGACACCTTGGTTGAATACCCAGAGAAATGTTTCTCCAATTTGCCAGTGTGTAAATCTTTCAGATTAAATGATGACTAATTTTCCTGAGAGGGGCAGCATGGATGATGCTTCGTTCTTTGTCTAATTTAACTGATTAAACCAGTTACCATTGAGTTAGTTGATTCCGACTCACAGAGACTCCATGTATGTCAGAGTAGAACTGTGCTCCGTGGGGTTTTCAACAGCTGAGTTTTCAGAGGCAGATAGCCAGGGCTTTCTCCTGAGATGCCTCTGGGTGGACTCGAACCTTCAGTCTTTTGGTTAGCAGGCTAGCACATTAACGGTTTGTACCACCACAAGACTCTCGGTTTTACTAATTACCCATATCTGTTTTTTTTTTTTTTTTGTTGTTGTTGCCGTTGAGTGGGTTCCAACTCACAATGACCCTGTACGGCGGAGTTGAACTGCCTCATAGGGTTTCCAAGGAGTGGCTGGTAGATTTGAACTGGTGACCTTTGGGTTGGCAGCCAAGTTCTTAACCATGCTCCAAGGATGTAACAATCCCTTTAAATTTCCACTGAGGAGACTTCATTTGTCAGTTGGCAGGCCACCTGGCCCTTGAGATGTATTTTGTTTGAACCACACAAGGCCCTTCGTGATTGTCTTTTAAAACAAAGCAGCATTTTAAAATTGGATTTTTTTTTTTTTTAAATGTGCTTTAAGTGAAAACCCTCGTGGCGTAGTGGTTAAGTGCTGTGGCTGCTAACCAAAAGCTCAGCAATTCCAATCCACCAGGCGCTCCTTGGAAACCCTATGGGGCAGCTCTACTCTGTCCTCTCGGGTCTCTTTGAGTCGGAATCGACTTGATGGCTTGATTTTGCTTATTTTTTTTGTTGTTGCTTTAAGCGAAGGTTTACAAATCAAGTCAGTCTCTTGTACAAAAACTTATATACACCTTACTATATACTTAAAATTGGAATATTTTATCTAAACACCTAAATTACTCATTTTTCTTGAAAAATACAGTCTTGCAATTTTCACACGGCCACAATCAGTTGGAGCTAAGACATGGCTGTCCCTTTTATATGCCTGAGCTCTCTAGTGTTGGTATTTCTCAACTTTTTAATAATTATTACTCTCAGCCCCTGAGTGGTGCAAAAAGTTTGTGCTTGACTATTAACTTAAAGATTGGTGGTTCAAACCCACCTAGTGGTGCTGCAGGAGTAAACATTCCTAACGAGAAATTTTAAATAACCAACCTTTAAAGTTGTAAGCAGAAGTGTCAGCAAAAATGATACGATATACTAACTTGCCAATCAATCATCGAGGCAGGCTTGTATGTTGATGCAATTTGCCTGTAATGTTTTTCCTTGTGAATGAAACTTGTACCATAATTAAGGACAGAACAAGAAGATATGTAAAAAATATGCTAATGGTAGAAATTTTGATATTAGGAGGAAGTATCTTTTGATATCATGGAAGCAAGGGGTTCATGTGATAATCAGAGATGGGCTAGATCAGAGGACTAGCGCTGAGCTAGTATGCCCGCCAAGGGGCTTTTGAAAACAATACAGACTCTTGGGCTCTGTTCCTGTGGGTTCTGATTCTGGGGTCAGTTGGGGCCTATAGGAATGGAGTGCACTGGGCTAGGTGAACTCTTGAGATTCCAGGTGTCAGCTCCTGAAGAATGTTTTTTGACACCTGAAGTGTTAATCCAGCTGGAAAGCAACTAGCTTTGTGAACTAGCATTAACTGGTACCCCATATTTTGATGCTTAGTGCCTGTAAAAAGAGGTAAGCGATACCACTTGGAGAGGTTTTTTTCTGCCCGTGTGTACTACATGCTGTAGAAATGTAGGTGTTGTGAGTGAACCAATTCTCAGCTTTAAATAGAATACGTGTAGGTTGACTCTATGGCAATTAAATACTATATAAGGACTCATGTAGTTGCTAGCAGCAGAAAATCAGTTTAAGTGGCTTGAGAAAAAAAAATAGTTCATTTTTGAAAAGGAGAGCTTGGATCCAGGTATTGAACAATTAGGAGCTGTCCTCTGTTTTTCACTTTTGCTTTCCTTTGTAATGGCTTTATTCTCAGGCCAGGTCTTCCCATTGTTGGGCAAGATGATCTCCAGCAGCTCTAAGTGGACAAACCTACTGGTTTAGCAACTCCAGGGCACAGAGAGTTTATCTTTCCTAACAGAGCCATCAAAAGGGCCAGAGCAGGTTCTCATTGGCCATGCCTGGGTGATGGGATGATGCCAGAACAAATCACTGTAGCCAAGGAATATACGACTTTGGTTGGCCTTTCAAGGGTCGTATGTTTATTTCTGGGCTTGAGGATCCAAATGAAAATAAGATCGTTATCAAAGATAGGATAATGACCGCTGGGTAAATTAAACCCACCAATGTTCACCACAGATACCATAAAGCATCAGCAAATATCATCATCTGTGAGCTTTCTGAAATAATCAAATCTATCTTTATATATTATCTTTATCTTCAAGAGAACAAATTAGTATGTGGGGGGAGGTCTGACTGGTTTTATTCTCTTTTGGTTATCTTTAGTGAAAGATCATTTCAGAATCATAGATTTACCCGAGGAAAACAAAGTTTTGCTATTACAAAACAGTTATGAACTTACCCTAGGAAACTGAGTTTGAATCTGAAAATATTTTTACCACCCTTCTGTTTGGGGGTCCTGAGTTAGAATGAAAAGGTAACGTTCCCCTTCTTGCAAAATGATCAGTATAAAACCTGAGAATTCTAAACTCTTAAAGGAGCCCTGGGCCTCAGGAGTCAAGAATGCCAAGACCTAGGAAGAAGATACTTGAGAAAGCCAAGAAGCCATGACTTGTACATGTATGGGAAATCTCTGCAAACAAAAATAACGATAATAAAAAATAACAGGTGGTCATCTATAGGGTTGAGAACAGAGCAGATGGGAGATACCAGTGGGACAGAAACTCCTTCTATACAGCTTTTAATATTTTTGATGTTTTAATCATAATCAACTACTAAAAAATTAATAAATACAATTAAAATGTTATTAGACTACAAATCCGCACACACACAAAAAAAACTCTCAAGTCATCCTATAAGCAAATCACTATCTGGCATCCCTGCTGTGCTGGTTCTATGCGTGCTCATCTGAGCTTCATGTTGATGCTGTTAGCTTCAGTAGAGTTGGCCCCCTACTGATGGTGACCCCATGCGCGATGGGATTGGATCATTGTGATCCATAGGGTTTTCATTGGCTGATGCTTGGAGTAGCTCTGCAGGCCTTTCTTCCTAGTCTGTATTAGTCTGGAAGCTCTGCTGAAACCTGTTCAGCATCATAGCCACACACAAGCCTCCGTTGACAGACACGTGATGGCTGTGTTGGAGGTGTATTGGTCAGTCATCAAACCCAGGTTTCCCACATGTTGTTGTTGTTAGCTGCTATCAAGCTGGTTCTGACTCATGGCGACCCCACGTCTACAAAGTAGAACTACTCCATAGGGTTTTCAAGGCTGTGACCTTTCAGGAGCAGATTGCCAGGGCTTTCTTTTGCGGCATCTCTGAATGAGTGTGGACCACCAACCTTTCAGTTAGTAGTTGAGAGCATAACTGTTTGTGCCACCCCTGGACTCTGAGTTTCCCATATTGAAAGTGAGACTTCTACCACCGACCAACCACTGAACCCCTGCCTACTTCACAGGTGGCTATAATTTTCCTGAAAGCTGCACACGGTGCCTCTGGTCAGCCACAGGGTTCTTCTGTGTGATACACCAGAAACTTCCAAGGCAGCTTTTCCACATGTAAATTTCCAACCCTCAATGATGATGCTTACTCCAAGGAGGAGGAGTTGCATAAAAGCTTAGATGGCAAACCGGCGAAGTATTTTACACAGAAAAGTGAAAAATGGCATTGCCTAAGAGGGTTAGGCAGATCAAAAAACCCTGGGCTTGGAAAGTTCTGCTAAAAATCTGAGGAATTCTGCGCTGACAGCCATCCTTGTTTTCTGTTACTCATGGAATTCTTCCTCTCCTATATGGATTTTTCCTGAAGAATGTTAACTAAAGTAGACAAAGGAAAAAAAAAAAAATAGTGAGATCTGTGATATATGTATTTTATAGAGAGAAATGGTGTTTTAAAAAAGATTTCTGGAACACTAAGGCTGATAAGGAAGCGTGTACATACAAACGATTATCTTTTAGTTATACAGAAACCCTGCCATCCATACAGATTCGTTTGGGAGGATTCAGGTAACTGAGACTTTGCCGGTAGTTATTTTGGCTTCTTGGGCTTACTCAGATGTCCTGTGCACTTGGATTGTTGGCACTTTAATTCTGTGCGGCCAATTCCTGATGGTATTTTTTTCCCTTCACCTTTCCATGATACCACTACAGTTGTTAAATCAACTCCACCTCCTGGTGACCCCATGTGTGTCAGAATAGAGCTGTGCTCCAACAGCGTTTTCAGTGGCTAATTTTCAGAATTAGATCACCAAGCCCTTCTTCTGAGGAAGAATTAAACCTCCAACATTTCTGTTAGCAGCCAAGTGGGTTAACCATTTGCACAACGCAGGGACTATATCACATACTAAACATCAGTGATGCAAACAGATGAATAAAACTAAAGCAATTTGGGGAATGAAGCAAGAAAAATCTCCACCCAAATTAAATATGTGTTTGAAAAACAGTTTGATGAAGAGAGACCTGCTGGCTGTGAAGCATTCTTGGAGTTGCGCTCACAAAGGAATGAGTTAACCTTGCTTTACCTTTGTGGGGCTTGAAGTAAGGCCTCATGGCTGAGAAATCATACCTAATTTTATTTTCTATTCAGAGCTGGTACCTCCTTCTCCCTGTCTTTATTCTGCAGGCTCTCTGTTGATCTCGCACAAGTGTGCAGGTTTTTTAAGATGATGATGTTATCTGTTTACTATTCAAATGCAATTTTAAATGGTTTGGCTCAGCACATTTGAATCAAAAATCCTATTAAAGATGCAATATTCCTCTGCTACCTTTTTGCCGAGTGCACTCGCCTGGCATTCCTTTCTCGTCCGACATATAATACTGTATACCCGCTCAGAGTGATGTGACTTCCAGCATTGAATTTGCAGTCGTTAAACAAGCTGTTCACCTTCCTATCGTGGAAATTTGGTATTCATGCATAATTTTCTCCCGTACATTTACGAAATACATTGTTAGCCACGTGATCTTGCCCTTGCTCTGCTCCATAGCCTTTTTGTTTGAAAATTTCCGACTTACTATTTTTGCTCCTACCAGCTGATAGAAATTATGGAATTGCCGAGTTAAAATAAAAATCTTCTGTTTCTTTCTCTTCTTCTTCCTTTCCTTTCTTCTTCCTTCCTTGCTTCCTCCTTTTCTCCCTTCCTCCTTCCCTCCCTTCCTACCTTCCTTTTTTAAAGTATAATTGGATATGGATAGGGATTAGAGATGAAGATAATCATTTAATTTAAAGGAAAACATTCTGATCACTGGGTTGGTGAGAAGCATGGTTAATTTTAAATATTTTGTATCTATTTTAATGCCTAATTGCATGGTTAAATGAGCTGTCAGAGAAGGAAGGCAGCTGAAACCTCAAAGTAATTTTAGTTCTAGAACACCGGTGGTAATACTGGATTTCTCCTCTGGTAATTTTTGAACTTCTTCAGAAGGCAGTGTTTATTAAACAAGGCAGACTTTCTGCTTGGGCAGCATTTTCCAATTACAGAGCCTTCCCTGCAGTACCTGGGGACGGAATCAGAAACTGTACATGTGTCCTGGGCTCTGCCAGGCAGCCCAAAGCCAGCCTCACTTTCTCCGTGTGCTGCAGCCTAGGGTTGTTTCCAAGTTCATTTTGACATGTTTTCTGTGTGGTGAATATGTGGGAACAGGGGGCCTGCAATAATTGGCCAGCCGGGATTGCCTGGGCAAAACATCTTGAACTCACCATTATCAAGTGCAATACAGTTATGTTGCTGTTTTTCACAAAGTGTGTATGTGTGTGTGTGTGTGTGCACATATGTGCACTTGTGTATATGTTTGCTCATGTGCACTTGGGGGTGTGTATGTGCTCGTATTCACAGACTTCTGTGGCCACTCAGAGCTTTGGTTTTTTCAAGAATTGGTAATTATTTAGAAATCTGGTCTAAATCACAGTGGCATTCATTCAGGGAAGAAAATCCACCTAGGTTGCTTTGGAAGGTGGCTAACACCGGACATGTGAAGGAAGGCTGTTGGTTAAGGTATTCAGCATTCTTTAGGTAATAGCTGGGAAATCTCAGTTGCTAAAATTGTAAGAAAAACAAATATAGTACTGCCAATAATATAATAAAAAATAATGACGACAGCTAACACGTAATGGAAACCCTGGTGGTATAGTGGTTAAGTGCTACGGCTGCTAACCAAAAAAAGGCCGGCAGTTCATATCCACCAGGTGCTCCTTGGAAACTCTATGGGGCAGTTCTGCTCTGTCCTATTGGGTTGCCATGAGTTGGAATTGACTTGACGGCAGTGGTGGATGGTGGGAATACATAATGGGAGAAATCTTGACAAGCTTTTCTGAGCTAAGTCTTTTCTGAACTCAATCCAATGCAGTGGTCAAAAGCATGGATTCTGGGCTTGAATACTGGCCCTAACACTTACTAGTTATGTGATTTGGGGTAAATCGATAAGCCGCTTTGTGCCTCAGTTTCTTCAACCGCAAAATGAGATACTGTATGGTTGCTATGAGTTAGAATTGACTCCACGGTAATGGTTTTTAATTATACCTAGATCTACAATATTGTTGTCAACTTGGTGCATCCCCACCACCTATGTCTCCTCTGCATTGTGGAGAACTTAGGAACTTACTTTTCCTAGGATAGTCTTTCATGTATGGTTTTAGGTAGAGTCTGCCATACATAAAAGACTAGTGTCAGATTTTTCTGGCAAAGAGAAGGAAAGGCTAGTATGTTCTAGAGGGGGAGGTTGCAGGCAGACATGTAGGCAGGCACATGTAAGGTTACAAGTGACTTTCACGTGAGCCTATTGAGAATCATCTGTGAGTTACCAGCTGAGATAACCAGTGAGAGCCTCGAAGAGGTTCTTAAGATGCTCCGAAGCCTCTGGGAGAGTATCGAGACCCACTTGCACAGATGCAGCAGACTGAGATGGACACCATGGCTTCCTGGACCTTGGTTGTCCAGCCTTTCCAAAAGGCCTTGTTAGCCTTTAATTCCCTGCATTAAAACTCTTGACACTTGGAATATACAGAGTGGCTTCTGCCTTCCTCACCAAATACTAACACACTACCTCTCTGAGTTGTAAACATTATATGAGTTTAAACAAATGTTTAGACTAGCGTTTTCCACTTAGGTCCCAGTTCATGAATTTTTGCTGTTTAGTCCTTACTTGAACCCAAGAGGCAGTTTGTTGGTAAAGCGGTGACAAATGTAGGTTCTGGAGCCAGTGTGCCCTGGTTTGAAATTTTCAGCTCATTCTATTATGGACTGGGTGACTTTGGAAAAGTTTAGAGATACATTGAATTGACTCAACAGCAACAGGTGTGGTGTTTTATATATATAGTGGTATAGGAACAAAACTTATTTCATATAATTTTTGAGAAGAATAAGTTAACATCACATAAAACAAAAATAACCTGAGACTTAAGGCATTGCGGAGCCCTGGTGGCACAGTGGTTAAGAGCTTGGCGGCTAATCAAAAGGCTGGCAGTTCAAATCCACCATCCACTTCTTCGAAACCCTATGGGGTTAGTTAGTCTATCTATTCTGTCCTATAGTGTCATTATGAGTCAGAATCTACTCGATGGCAATGGGTTTTTTTTTTTTTTTTTAAGCCATTATTATTAATAGTTTGTCTTGATAGTCCCTGAATGGTACAAATGGTTAAGTGCTAGGCAGCTAACCAAAAGGATGGTAATTTGAACCTATCCAGAGATGCCTCAGAAGAGAGGCCTAGTGATCTGCTTCCAAAGGACAACAGCCATGAAAACCTTATGGAAGCAGTTCTATTCTGAAACAAACGGAGTTGCCATGAGTCAGAATTGACTCAATGGCAACTGAGAAAAAAAAATGCATTAATAATTTGTTCAGAAGATTGTATCCTCAAAGATTAGGGCTTTGGACCTCTTGAGTCATTTGGGAGACTGGAGACTTGTTTCTGCAGACGATTCCTGGGTCCCAAGGAAATGTTCCCTCCCTTGCTTCTTATGGATGTTCAATTTCCTAACAGACTGGCCTCCAAGTTTCTCTATTGTTCCCTGCACCTCTTTGCCAGGCCTCCCTGTCATTGAGTGGCTGACTAGATTGCCCTCATGATCTGCCATTGTAAACTCCAAATTTCTGGCTCTGCGGACCCATTTGAAGTCCTTCCTGATGGACTGTGGTATGTTGACTTTGGCCAGGGGACCAAGAAATACTTATAGTCTCCCATCAACCAATGACTAACCCATGTAAGACCTTAAATGAAAACAAGTGCATTGAACAAACCAAGTTAAATGGATTTTTTCCTAGCTGAGGCTTGGGTCCTAGATCCAGGTATAGAAATGCCAGTGAGCCTGACTGGACCATACAAAAGATGCCTTTTTTCCTGAGCAAATTCAGCTAACACAGGCCCAATGGCCACTCCAGAACTTTGGATCACTCCTATCTGATAAAAGGTATGCACACTGTCCATGTCAGCTGCCTCCTTCAAGATCAGTCGTAACAAAGCTATTCACCTCCAAAACTGATTTATAAAAAGATGGCCAACATTTGATAAGATGCTATACCAGGTGTCTTAGTCATCTAATATTGCTGTACTGCTATAGCAGAAGTACTACAAGTGGATAGTTGAACAAACAGAAGTTTATTCTCTCACACTTTAGGAGGCTAGAAGTCTGAATTCAGGGTGCTAGCTCCAGGGGAAGGCTTTCTCTCTCTGTTGGCTCTAGAGGAAGATCCTTGTCATCAGTCTTCTCCTGGACTAGGGGCTTCTCAGCACAGGGACTCTGGGTCCAAAGGACACGTGCTCCTGCTCTTCTTTCTTGATAGTATAAGGTCCCCAAGTCTCTATGCTCGTTTCTCTCTTTTATATCTCAAAAGAGATTGGCTCAAGATACAATCCAATCTTGTAGATTGAGTCCTGCCTCATTAACATAGCTGCCACTAATGCCATCTCATCAACATCATAGAGACAGGATTTACAACACATAGGGAAATCACATCAGATGACAAAATGGTAGACAATCACACAATACTGGGAATCATGGCATAGCCAAGTTTACAGATTTTTTGGGGCAACAGTTCAATCCATGACACCAGGCTAAAGGTTGAGTACAAACTGGGAGGGTTTTTTTTTTTTTAAATTGTGCTTGAAGTTAAAGTTTACAAATCAAGTCAGTCACTCCTACAAAAACTTATACACACCTTGCTGTATACTCCTAGCTGCTCTCCCCCTAGTGAGACAGCACACTCCTCCTATCCACCTTGGATTCCCTGCGATCATTCAGCCAGCTCCTGTGCCCTTCTGCCTTCTCCTCTCACCTTCAGACAGGAGCTGCCCACATAGTTTCAAGTGTCTACTTGAGCCAAGAAGCTAACTCCTCACCAGTATCATGTTCTGTCTTATAGTCCAGTCCAATCCCTGTTTGAAGAGTTGGCTTCGGGAATGGTTCCAATCTTGGGCTAACAGAGGGTCCAGGGACCATGACCTCGAGGGTCCCTCCGGTCTCAGTCAGACCATTAAGTGTGGTCTTTTTATGAGAATTTGAGGTCTGAATCCTACTGTTCTCCTGCTCCATCAGGGATTCTCTATTGTGTTCCCTGTCAGGGCAGTCATCTGTGGTGGCCGGATGCCATCCAGTTCTTCTGGTCTCAGGCTGATGTTTTCTCTGGTTTATGTGGCCCCTTCTGTCTCCTAGGCTCAAAATTACCTTGTGTCTTTGGTGTTCTTAATTCTCTTTTGCTTCAGGTGGGTTGAGACCAGTTGAGTGCATCTTAGATGGCTGCTTGCTAGCGTTTAAGACCGTAGACACCACTCATCAAAAGTATGATGCAGAATGTTTTCTTAATACATTTTGTTATGCCAGTTGACCTAGATGTCCCCTGAAACCATGGTCTCCAGACCACCATCCCTGCTCTTCTGGTCTTTGAGATGTTTGGTTGTATTCAGGAAACTTCTTAGCTTTTTGTTTAGTCCAGTTGTGTTGACCTCCCCCATATTGTGTGTTGTCTTTCCCTTACCTAAAATACTTCTTGTCTACAATGTAGTTAGTGAATGCCCCGCACCCTCCCTCCCCACCTCTGTAACCATCAAGGAATATTTTCTTCTGTGTTTAAGCTTTTTCTTGAGTTCTTATAATAGTGGTCTCATACAATATTTGTCCTTTTGCAACTGACTAATTTCACTCAGCATAATGTCTTCCAGGTTCCTCCAAGTTATGAGATGTTTCACAGATTCACTGTTGTTCTTAATCGTTGCATAGTATTTCATTATGTGAATATACCATAAGTTATCCATTCATCCATTAACAGGCACCTTGGTTGCTTCCATCTTTTTGCTATTGTAAACAGTGCTGCAATGAACATGGGTGTACATATACCTGTTCATGTGAGGGCTTTTATTTCTCTAACCAAAAAACAAAACCAAACCCTTTGCTGTTGAGTTGTTTCTGATTCATAGAGACCCTATAGGACAGAGTAGACCTGCCCCATAAAGTTTCCAAGGAGTGCCCGGTGGACTTGAACTGCCGACCTTTTGGTTAGCAGATGTAGCACTTAACCACCTTATTTGTTTAGGATATATATATCCTAAGGGGTGGAATTACTGGATTGTATGGTAGTTCTATTTCTAGCTTTTTAAGGAAGTGCCAAATCAATTTTCAAAGTGGTTGTAACATTTTACATTCCCACCAGCAGTGTATAAGTGTTCCAGTCTCTCTACAACCTCTCCAACATTTATTATTTTGTGTTTTTTGGATTAATGCCAGCCTTGTTGGTGTGAGATAGTATTTCATTGTAATTTTGATTTGCATTTCTCTAATGGCTAATGATTGTGAGCATTAGGCAAGAAAATATTTTAACAATAATCTAGAATTTAATACCCCTTTCTAAAGACAAGGTCCCTGGGTAGCACAGATGGTTTGCGTTCATCTACTAACCTAAGGGTTTGTGGCTCAAACCCACCCAGTGGTGCCACAGAAGGAAGGCCTGGCAACCTGCATCCTTAAAGATTACAACCAAGAAAATCCTATGAAGCAGTTCTACTCTGTAAAACATGATGTCATCATGAGCGGAAATTGACTCAACAGCAGTGGGTTTGGTTTGGTTGGGTTCTAAAGGCAAAGGTAGGGATTGGCACGGTGGGACATTGAGAAGGGGTGAATTTGGAATCTGACAGATATGGGTTCAAGTGACCTCCCCGAGTCCATTAACTTGTTGGCTGTTTAGCTTTTTCATCTATGAATATGTAGATTATTGTATCTACTTTCCAGTCTTGTGGTCTGCATTCCAAAGACACTTCATAGGGCATTGCATTTATTGAATACACTTAATTTCCCTTTCCATTTAAACAGTTTTTCCTAAACACCCTCTCTGAAAGTAATAGCAGAGCGTATACTCCAAATAGATCCTGGAACATCGGAAATGGTACACGGTGTTAGGTAAAAAAAGTTATTTAAATTTCATCATGAAAAGATAAATACATTTGAAATTATAAATTGGTAGAGGTTTAAGGATGGATTTTGCAACTTGACTTGTGTGACAACATTAATACTTGGTGGGAATGTTTCTAAATTATACATTTTTAAAAATGGAGAATTGAATAAATTTCCCTCAAAAACGGACAATTAAACTTGAAGGCTTTTAGCTAATGACACACTCCTGCCCTAAGGCTCCCTTTGAACCAGGATAATATATTTAGAGATTCATGGGTAGTTGTGAAATTTACATTTTGGTAAAAAATTCAAAATGGTGGCTGGAGCACAGATGATTCTGTGCAAACCCCTGAAATTTTATCATTTGCAATTGTGACATTTTTCAAGTGACATCCCTGTAAATACAGAATAATAATATGTCCCAGAAGGAGCCCTCAGGGGAGAGGAGAAGAGAATGAGAATGGAGCAGAATTAAAACTGACAAGAGTGAGAGACGGCACGTTAAGATAAAATAGCGAGCGCGGCTCTGTCAGGCAGGCCCAGGCTGCAGAAGCGTTCAGATGATTGCATGATTGATGGAATCAGCTGTGGAGGAAACATCCAGAAAGGCACGAACAGATCTGTATTGAGAGATAAATCATCCTGCAGTCGTACGCTGCTATCTCAACACTAATGGGGTTGAAAAACAGTGCAGTTTTGAGGGAGGTCCTGAGATAATTGTTTTCTAACAACCTGTTCCCATGTAATGGCAAGAAAGTTAAATCAAACTCAAGACAGCATTGAGATGCCACTGGTGTGAGGACTGAAAGAACAACAGACTTTTGCCATTGAATGGGAAATTCAGCAGTTCTTGGGCTATTTGCCAATCCAAAGATGGGATAGCCTCTTTTGGTTGGAAATAGAATTCAGATCCCAGTGCCAAACTCCTGCCTCGCTTTCCTGTTTTCCTCATGAATTTGTACCTGTAATCCCTAGAGGAACATCCCAGCTGTTAGCAAGTTTTCAGGGACATTAGGAAAACCTTTTTATGAAGAATGCTAACTGCGACCTAACCTGAGCTGGCAATTGTAAAAGAAGCAGAGAGTAGGGCAAGAAAGGAACTGTCATTTATTGAGTGCCCTTGGAAGCTCTATGGGGCAGTTCCACTCTGTCCTATAGGGTCGCTATGAGTTGTAATCGACTCGATGGCAGTGGGTTTTTTTTGGTTAATGTATGTATGGAAGCCCTGGAGGTGTAGTGGTTAAGTGCTACGGCTGCTAACCAAAGGGTCGGCAGTTTGAATCCTCCAGGAGCTCCTTGGAAGCTCTGTGGGGCAGTTCTACTCTGTCCTGTAGGGTCGCTATGAGTCTGAATCAACTCGACGGCACTGGATTGGTTTGGTTTTAGTTAATATATGTACGGAGTCCCTGGATGATGCAAAAGTCTAATGTGCTGCTGCTAACTGAAAGGTTGGCAGTTTGAGTCCATTCAGAGCCACCTTGGAAGAAGGGCTTGGCAGCCTACTGCCCAAAAAATCAGCCATTGAAATCCTTATGGAGCACAGTTCTCTGGCATGCATGGGGTTGCCAGGAGTTGGAATTGACTCAAAGACAACTGGTTTGTTTTTTGGTTTAATGTGTGTGTGTGGTAGGCCTGGTGCTTAGCACATATTAGCCTGAGAAATCTCAAAGAGTGCGATCAGGTGGATCAATAATGAGCTGGGTCTGTGAAGATGCGTTCAGTACAGGCAAAACAGCCTATCTTAGTAGGAATGTGTGAGTGCTTTGTTTCTGTAGCAGGAAGTGGCTGAGCCTTCGTCTGAATAGAGCAGGCATCGTCAGACAAGTAGACTCTAGAGGCCCTTTTTAAGCATTAGATTCTGTGGATGGTGGGTAATTCTCACATTGCTCTTTGTCCTCAATGATTTAAGAGTAGATGATGCTCAGAGACATGGAAGTGATCTTAGTGACACTTATTGCCATTTTAATCTGGGTAGCTGTGTTGGCTTATCCAAAAAACTCATCTGATGGGGCTTGAAAGAGCTAAAGAGAGTGTTCTGGAACCTACTATTTCACAATGTATTTCTCTAGATTTACATGGTATTTTCAACATTTTGAAATGTTTTTTATGTCTAGAAATGTGACTGCCACTTAGTAGGTATTCTTTCTCTCTCTATATATAAAAAAAAATTTATATTCATGTATTCATGCATACATATGTGTGTATGTGCATTTTTTTAAGTAGAAGTTTATCTTCACATGACCCTGTAAAGTATGCTGTATGCCCATTTTACAGATGACGATATTGAAATCCAAGAAAAGTAAGGCACTTCTCTAAGATATTATTAGAATTGGGGCCACCCTTTTCTTCTTCTTCTTTTTTTTTTTAATTCTAAATTCAATACTCATGATATTTCCAAGGAAGTGACTGTTCATGCCGTGAGTGCACTCCTTAATCCCTTTACAGTCTTGCTCCTGATATAAAGTCACCTTTTAAGGGCCTCTGGTGGCCAAATGGTTAAACACTGTGCTCGGAATCGACTCGACAGTGCTGGGTTTTTTTGGCTAACCTAAAGGTTGGCAGTTGAAAGCTACCAACAACTCCACCAGAGAAAAACCTGGTGACCTGCTCCTGTAAAGATAACAGCCTAGGAAACCCTATGGACAGTTCCACTCTGTCCTATAGGGTCACTATGAGTCAGAATGGACTCCACAACACACAACAATGGCAACAAAGGCCTGTTTCACCTAAAATATTTTGAGGTCATCACCTGGCTGAATTGCTAAAGTAACCCAGCTAAACATAATTTTGAACCGTTTCTTTTGCAAACATACTCTAGGGTTCTCTGCCACAGTTTCTGAATAGAAGCTTTTCTGTACTGGGCTAAGTTTATCCAGGCACCCAGGCAAAGAGCTCTGATACTTAGTTAAAAGGGATGGATTAAATTTAGATCACTGTTACCATTACCCATTGCCATGGAGTTGATTCTGACTCGTATCGACCCTATAGGACAGAGTAGAACTGTCCCATAGAGTTTCCAAGGAGTGCCTCATGGATTTGTACTGCCGACCTTTTGGTTAGCAGCTGTAGCACTTAACCACTACACCTCCAGGGTTTCCAAATTTAGATTAAAAACTCAGTGCCATCTAGTCGATTCCGACTCATAGCAACCCTATAGGACAGAGATTAATTAGATCATTGTAATTATCGGGAATCTAATTTCAACTAGTTGTCATTTTTATTTGTGGACAGGATTTGCAAGTGTTAACCTGTACCTTTGTAGCACCCTGGGAACCCATTTTAATATTGAAAAGGTGTTAAATTCACCCCTAGAATATTAACGCTAAAAGGTAATCCAGAGAGAGAATCTAGTATTGCATCTTCAGTCTACAGATGTGGAAAATGAGGCCTAAAGAATTGAGAAGATTTCAAGGGATGCTGTTATGGATTGAATTGTGTCCCTCTAAAATATGTGTTAGAATACTAACCCTGTACCTGTAGATGGAATCTTGTTTGAGAATAGGATTTTCTTTGTTATGTTAATAAGGCAATATCGGTGCTGGGTGTGTCCTAAAGCTAATGATTTCTGAGTTATAGAAAAAGCAGCACAGACACAGAGATAGGCAAGCACAAATGGAGGTACAGGGAAGAGATACAGATATCACGTGGAGATTGCCAAGGAACCAAGGAATACCAGGGCTACCTTGTTGTTAGGAGCCGTCAAGTCAGTACTTGGTCCTGTGTCATCCTCACAATCGTTATGCTTGAGCCCACTGTTGCAGCCACTGTGTCAATCCATCTCATTGAGGGTCTTCTTATTTTTCAATGACCCTTTAGTTTACCAAGCATGATGTCCTTTTCCACGGACGGATTCTCCCTGATAACATTTCTAAAGTATGTGAGACAAAGTCTCGCCATCCTTGCTTCTAAGGAACATTCTGGCTGTACTTCTTCCAAGACAGATTTGTTCGTTCTTTTGGCAGTCCATGGTATGTTCAATATTCTTCACCAAAACCATAATTCAAAGGCATCAATTCTTCTGTCTTTCTTATTCCTTGCCTAGCTGTTGCATGCATATGAGGAAATTGAAAACACCATGGCTTGGGTCAGGTGCCACTTAGTCTTCAAAGTGATGTCTTTGCTTTTTAACACTTTAAAAGAGGTGTTTTTCAGCAGATTTGCTCAATGCAATACATCCTTTGATTTCTTGACTATTGTTTACATGGGTGTTGATTGTGGACCCAAGTGAAAATGAAGTCTTTGACTTCAATCTTTTAGTCGTTTATCATGATGTTGCTTATTGGACCAGTCGTGACGATTTTTGTTTTCTTTATGTTGAAGTGTAATCCGTGCTGAAGGCTGTGGTCTTTGATCTTCAGCAGTGAGTTCCTCCAGTCCTCTTTGCTTTCAGTAAGCAAGATTGTTTCATCTGCGTAACAAAGGTTGTTAATGAATCATCCACCAATCCTGAAGCCCAGGTCTTCTTCATATAGTCCAGCTCTTGGGTTATTTGCTCAGCCTGCAGATTGAATAATAATGGTAAAAAGATACAATCCTGACACATACCTGTCCTGACTTTAAACCACGTGGTATCCTCTTGTTTTGTTTGAATGACTACCTCTTTATCTACGTATAGGTTTCTCCTGAGCACAATTAAACGTTCTGAAATTCCCATTCTTTGCAATGTTATCCATAATTCGTTATGATCCACACAGTAGAATGCCTTTGCATGGTCAACAAAACACAGGTAAACCTCTTTCTGGTATTCTCTGCTTTCAGCCAGGATTCATCTGACATCAGCAATGATACTTCTGGTTCCATGTTCTCTTCTGGATCCAGCTTGAATTTTTGTCAGTTCCCTGTTGATATACTGCTGTGGCCGCTTTTGAATGATCTTCACAAAATTTTACTTGCATGTGATATTAATGATATTGTTCAATAATGTTCACATTCGGTTGGATCACCTTTCTTTGAAATAGACATAAATATGGATCTCTTCCAGGTGGGTGGCCAGGTAACTGTCTTACAGATTTCTTGGCATAGATGAGTGAGCACTTCCAGTGCTGGATCAGTTTGTTGAAACATCTCAATTGGTATTCTGTCAATTCATGGAGCCTTGTTTTTTGCCAATGTCTTCAGTGGAGATTGAACTTCTTCCTTCAGTATCATCAATTCTTGATCATATGTTACCTCCAGAAATGGTTGAACACTGACCAGTTAATTCCTTTTGGTACGGTGACTCTGTGTATTCCTTCCATCTTCTTTTTGATGCTTCCTGCTTTGTTCAGTATTTTGCCCACAGAATCCTTCACTATTGCAACTCAGGGCTTGGAATTTTTTCTTCAGTTCTTTCAGCTTGAGTAACGCTGAACATGTTCATTCCTTTTGGTTTTCTAACTTCACGTCTTTGCACATTTCCTTATAATGCTTTACGTTGTCTTCTTGAGCTGCCCTTTGAAATCTTCTGTTCAGTTCTTTTACTTCATCATTTCTTCCTTTTGCTTTAGCTACTTGATGTTCAAAAGCAAGTTTCAGAGTCTCTTCTGACATCCGTTTTGGTCTTTTCTTTCTTTCCCGTCTTCTTAACGGTCTCTTTTTTTCTTCATGTATGATGTCCTTGATGTCATTTCACAACTCTTCTGGTCTTTTTTGGTCCTTAATGTTCAATGTGTCAAACCTTTTCTTGAGATAGACTCTAAATTCAGGTGGAATATAATCAAGGTCCTACTTTGGCTCTCATGGACTTGTTCTAATTTTCTTCAGCTTCGACATGAGCTTGCATATGAGCAGTTGATGGTCTGTTCTGCAGTTGACCCTAGGCCTTTTTCTGACTGATGATATTTAGCTTTCCATTGTCGCTTTCCACAGATGTAGTCGATTTGATTGCTGTGTATTCCATCTGTCAAAGTACACGTGTATAGCTGCTGTTTCTGTTCTTGAAAAAATGGTATTTACAATGAAGAAGTCTTTGGTCTTACAAAATTCTATCATGTGATCTCTGGCATTGTTTCTATCACCAAGGCCATATTTTCCAACTATCAAACCTTCTTTGTTTCCAACTTTCGCATTCCAATCACCAGTAATTATCGATGCATCCTGATTGCATGTTCTATCAATTTTAAACTGCAGAAGCTGGTATAAGTCTTCAGTTTCTTCATCTTTGTCCTTAGTGTTTGGTGAGTAAATTCGAATAATAGTTGTCTTTACTGGTCTTCCTCGTAGGCATATTGATATTATTCTATCACTGACAGTGTTGTACTTTGGGATGGATCTTTTTGATGATGAATGCTACTCCATTCCTCTTCGATTTGTCGTTCTTCCCATAGTAGACCATATGATTGTCCAATTCAGAATGGCCAATACTCATCCATTTCAGATCACTAATGCCTAGGATATAGATGTTTATGCATTCCATTTCATTTTTGATTTCCAATTTTCCTAGATTCATACTTTGTGCAGTCTGTGTTCCAATTTTTAATGAGTGCTTGCAGATGTTTCTTTTGTCAGTTTGTCATACTGCAATGGCTTGGGTGTGGCTGTGATGCTGGAAGCTATGCCACCAATATTCAAATACCAGCAGGGTCACCATGGTGGACAGGTTTCAGGTGAGCTTCCAGAGTAAGACAGACTAGAAAGAAGGACCTGGAGGTCAACTTCTGAAAAAAATTAGCCAGTGAAAACCTTGTAAATAGCAGCAGAACACTGTCTGATATAATGCTGGAAGGTAAGCCCCTCAGTTTGGAAGGCATTCAAAATAGGACTGGGGAAAAGCTGCCTCCTCAAAGTAAAGCCGACCTTAATGATATGAATGGAGTCGAGAAGAGCTACCTACAAAAGCTGAAAAAGACAAGAATTGTCTCCCAGAGCTGACAGAGAGAGCCTTCCCCTAGAGCCAGTGTCCTGAATTTGGACTACTAGCCTCCTGAATTGTGGGAAAATAAATTTCTGTTCTTTAAGCACATCCACTTGTGATATTTCTGTTACAGCCACACTAGGTAATTAAGACAGTCAGCAACTTGATAACTGAGTTGAAATTTATATGCATGATGTATCTTTCCAGGCCTAGTGCTAGGGCTACCAACTTGTTCCTGGTTGCCTAAGACTTTCCCAGTTATAAAACCCTACCCGGTGTACTCTCCATGGCCTCAGTCACTTATTTTACCTGCATAAATGCAAAATGGACAGAGTTGGAAGAGAATCACATGCTCTAGTTATTGACAGTACTTTAGAAACTGGTCAGACAGACCTCAAGTGTTGTGTTTTGATTGCCTGGCATAGAGCAAACACTTGACAAACATTTGTTGGATAAATGAATGAATGAATGCGAGCCACTTGAAGGAAGAGTCATCACCAGTCCGTTTTTTTCACCACCACTCTATTTTTCATCCAAAGGTTATCAGTGCTTTTCTGCTTTTTAACCTGCCCAGATTTTGATCTTGAATTACTGGTTAAGATTAAACCATATTTAACCTATGGGGCTGCTGTTTTGCTTTTCACAATGTTTTTGAATCATCCTGCCAATATTTCAGGAAAAGTGGCAAAAAGAAGGGAAAGAAAAGCCATCATAATGAGAAATGACAGGAAGGTAACTCCCTCCTAGGGCTTGTCAGGGAAGAATTATTGAATAATTCAAATAACAGATTTACTCATTTCTCATCCAGTTCACATCCTGGCTTTGGAAATATTTGCAGAATAGTTCTGGACTAGGAATTATCCAAGACCTGATCTCTTTGCTGCCAGGGGATCAATTGAAGGGACAAGTTCTTTCAGGCAGCTTGGGAAAATCACCAGGGTTTGAGGTTGCTAACAGAATTTTCTGAGTTGGCAGGCCCTTGTTTCTTCTTCCCTGCCCCAGGAAAATGTAGATGGGCCAGTGTCCCATGGGTCTCTGAGAACAAAATGTATTGAGCTTTGCAGGATAGTTTAGCATTATTTATGGAAGCTGCCCCAGCATTTCTGTTTGCAGTTTTTTTTTTTTAGCTGTATCTGGGCATGGATGTTGTTCATTGTTGTGTGCCGTCGGGTCAATCTCGACTCATAGTGACCCTACAGGACAGAGTAGAACTGCCCCAGTGGGTGGTGATTCGTGGTGCAACTCATATATGTTACAAGTCCAGGTTAAAGTAATTTGGCTTCTTTTAAGGAATTTCTGCAGAAGTTTAGAGGTCATAAATCGTAAAAGTTATATTTTTGGATAATCTGTGAAATCCATTTAACCATATTATCCCTGGCCTTGTTATCGCAGGTCACTGAGGGCTGGCTATACTTGTTCCTTATCTGCCCCAAGAGGACTCAGGGAGGATTTATTATCTCTTCCCACTAAACCCCTGACCATATGTGTATCAATTTACCAAGCAACCTCACATATGCTTGGGCACGTCCCTGAGAAATGGTTTAGTCATGAGAATGTTTCCTAAGTTCTTACTATTACAAATAGCACCTTGTATTTGATCAGCTTTTACCTTTTTTTAGGGTAATTTCACAGGTGTTATATTTTTATCCACAAAACTCCTCAAGGGAAGTAAAAATGGTATAAATATCCCCATCCCTGACAGATAAGAATACTGAGCAATAGAGAAATGAGGTGATTTCCCAGAAGTTACTCATGTCAAAGCTGGTTCTAGAATCTAGGTCTCCCATTAGCCAACCCTGTTTGCCAAGTTTTATATGGAAAACAGGAATTTAAACATTTATCTCCTCCCATTTTTTTTTTTTTATCCTATTGGAAAATCCCCCTAATAGCACCTATTGAGAGGTAACTGTATTTGTTTCCTAAAGCTGCCATAACAAAACTGTACAAAGTGGGTGGGTTAAAAACAGGAATTTATTATCTCAATGTTTTGGAGGCTAGAAGTCTGAATTCCAGGTATTAGCAGGATCATCGTGTTCTCTCAGAAGGTTCTCAAAGAACGTCCGTCCTTGTCTCTCCCAGTTTCCGGTAGTCCCAGGCATTCCTTGGCTTATGGTCCCACAACTCCATTTTTGCCTCCTTGTTCACATGGTGTTCTTCCTTCTGTGTGTCCCCTGTGCCTCTTCTTCTGTTTTCTAAGGACACCACTTAGATTGGGTTATGATCCACCCTCCACTAATGTGACCTCGTGTTAAATTAACTGATAACGTCTTCAAAGTCTCTATTTTCAAACAGTGTCATGTTCACAGGCACCAGGATTTAGGACTTCAATATCATTTTCTAGGGGATGAAATTCAATCTATAACAGTAAGCCTTTGATGAGATGGATTGGATGAACTCGCTTTGTTGAAAGTTCTTACTGCAAAAGGCCATTAGACATGCACAAAGACTATCTAATTTAAAATCTGAAAAATGAAAGGATACTCAATCAAATTAAGAGGACTTTGTGTTTATTCAGCACTTTTAGATGCCCGTCACTGTGATAAGTGCTTTATGTATTTCTATGAATGATTGTGAGGTGTTTGTATAGTTGGCGGTTCAGTGGTAGAATTCTTGTCTTCCATGTGGGAGACCTAGGTTTGATTCCTGGCTAAGACACCTCAAGTGCAGCCACCAGCTGCTTGTTAGTGTCTTGCATGTTGTTATGATGCTGAACAGGTTTCAGCAGAGCTTCCAGATTAAGACACACTAGGAAGAAAGGTCTGGTTATCTACTTCCAAAAATCAGCCAGTGAGAGCCCTCTGTATCACAACGGTCTGACCTGCAACTGATCATGGGGAGTGTTTAGTTCAGTTGTGCATGACGTCACCATGAGGCAGGGGACTTTCAATATACAACTTGATGACAGCTAACAACAAGAAGGACAGTGCATAGTTATTAACATACAAGATCTTATTAACTATTTGGCTGGAGTTCTTCAGATAAAGTCATACAAATATATATATTTCTCTTGCTATGGACTCAAACAATAAGCCAATTCCATTTAAAGAAAAGTCAGTAGATATTATCTGGGAATCACTCATCATGCTAGGCACTGAGTGAAACATAATTTCCTTCCTCAAGGAGTTTGTGGTCCAACGAGAGGAAAAGAACACTAATTAAAATATGAGGAAAAAGATAATGAACAAACATGCTTGTGGTAGAAGCAATCCACAAGAATGCAGGCTTCACAAGGGCAGGAGCCTCTTGAATCGCTGACCTTCTAGTTAGCAGTCGAGCTCTTAACCACCTTGCCGCCAGAGTCCCTTCAATTACATGACTCATGGCCAAATCCTGGAGAACTTAACTGCCCCTTAAAGATTTGTTGAATGAAAAAAATAAATGGATGAATAAATCAATGTTCTAGGGAAACATGTAGGAAAGAAAATTGAACTCTTCTAAAAGATTCAAGAAAGCTTCATAAAAGTTGATGGTTGAGCTTCATATTAAAAGTGAGTAGGATATCAGTATATGAAGCTGAGAGTTCCAGGCACAGAAGAGAGCTAACAAGAGAAAGGTTTGCAAGTGCATGGGACATTCGAGGATTCAAGGGATGGCAAATAATAGGTCTCATGGGTGGACTCTAGAGGATGAGAAGGATAAGGGGCAGGTTTGAGAGATGAAGCTAAAGAGGTAGTAAGTACCAATAAAGGCTTTGGATTCCACTTTGTGCTATAAGGGATCATCACGTATTTTTTAAACAGAAGAGCAGGCTTCAATCTATGCTTTAGTAAGTCGCCTCTTGTGTCCATGTGCAGGAGAATTTGGAGGTGGGAAGGTACTGGGATCAGGTCAACCAGTTACAGTAGCCCACTTGAAAGGTAATGAGATCCTTAATTGTCACAGCAATAACAGGGATGTAGGCAGGGGAATAGATTCCAAAATCGCTAGAGATGTAGAATGTGTAGAGTTTGCTGACTCCCTAGAAGTGGGTGGGGAGGAGAGGGTGAAGGTAAAGATGACTAAGGTTTCTAGTTAGGGTGGATATGCCAAAATTGTACATTTACGTAGCCTGTGGGTTTCTGAAAAACCTGACTATTTATAACCCTGCTAACTTGATGGAAAAGCTCTTAAATTAGAAGTGGAATTTCAATCTCAAATTCATGAGTACTTTCTCCTGCAGTTTTGCCAGCTTTGATTTCTATCAGTACATGTATTTTAAAAAAGGTCAAGATGATGGTTCTTTTCATTCTGCAAAGAAAGCAAGGATGATAGTAATTTTTGCTTTGACATTTGCACATTTTAGACATGCCTCATAACTAGCTTTTAGGGCTTCAATAAGTAACGCAGTGACCAGAAGCTCGAAAATGGGATTTAGAAATTTCCAAATGATACCCAATTAAAAAATGTTCCAGGCAAAAAGGCAGCAAACCTTGCTTTGAAATGCTGCTCATAATTCCATTTCCTTAAGATGGGGGAGGGAGCAGCAACCTGGGGCTGACGTTCATGCTAAAAGCATTCGACTGCAACTGTAATTACTGACAAACAAACTATGAACCAGAGTTAGGATTATTGGCAATTACATCACATGACTCAGGGCTTGATGGGTTCATGGGTTTCTGTCAACCGTTTTTGCTTGAGGCACACAGATACATAAAACGTCAACTTTACAAAATTCCGCACAGGAGAATAAACTAGAAAAGAAATTGTCTCTATAAGCTACTTGAAAATATAAAATTAGATTTGTCTTATGAAACATTGTCTAAAGACAATTAGTTGATCACTCTGATTCTTCTCATGAAGGTTACATTGAATAAATGAGAAGCTCGGAGTCATAAGATTTTAAATTAGAATAAACTTCAGAGTTAATTTAGTTTAATCATTTTACTGAGAAAACTGAGGCTCAGAGAAGGTAAGAAACTTGCCCGTGGTTTCATTGCCCATTGTTTCCTTACTGGTTAGTAATCAAACTAGAACAAAGGGGTGGGCATTCTAGAGTGGAGGTATAGACCTCATCCAAAATGGTTCACCTAAAATGCATTGACTTTGTAAAATGTATGTAATGCGTATATGTGACTACTGCTGACAGAGCTTTTTGCTTTGTTTTGTTCTAGTGACAAAATGATTACCCCTTTGACCACAGCATTCTTAAGAGGAATGTTCTCTACTATCATGTTTATATTGTTTGTCTCGGAGTTGGCCTCCTCTACAAGCCAGCTTGGAGACAAACAATTGAGTCATGTAGTTTATTTGGGAGGTGATGCCAAGAAACACTGATAGGGGAGTGGAGAAGTGAGGCAGGGAAAGAAAAGGAACCAACACAGAGTGCATTAATGGATGGGTTACCACTGGGGGAAACTGCAGGTCTTTCCTGATGAGGACCACTGGGAGGTTGGGTAGAAAACATGCCTCAGTAGGGCCTCTCCTAAGCGGTGAAATAGCCTGGGGTATTCTTCCTCAACTTTCATCATTGAAAGGACTTCCCCAGGGGACAATAAGGCCCCAGCGTCTCTATCCTGCCTGGCTTGTGGTCCAAGTCCTCTAAAGCTCTTAGGAGAAGAGTCTCGGTGTTTGATTAGGAAGCTATCCAGTGCACAGCGATTCTGAGAGCATGCTGGGACCTGCCAGTGTCTGCTGTGCTGCGCTGGCTGCTAAAAATGTCGTGCATTTGATGATGGAGTAGTAGAGTCTCCATGAAGAATTTGGGTTATTTCAGGAATCCTGAGGAGGTCAGGCAGAGGGAAAGTTACGGAAACCAGAGCTGAGGTATTTCTTTGGAGGATTCTCTAGAGTCTGGTAGAATCATGGGTCTGGGTAGTACCTGTATTAAGTCTAAAAGAATATACATTAAGTTGGATGAGATTTCCACGAGAAAACCACCCCAGTTGGCACTGAGAATGGAAAGATTACTTTCTGAATGACTTCTTCTGAAAACCTCCAGCATTATCACTCTCAGCTAAGCAATCAGCATCTTTTGTGATAGTTTCCTAACTGGTCTTCTTGCTTCCCCCTATGCCCCTCACTATCTAGTCCATGTATTCTCCAGAGTAGCACATTTAACACTAACCCATTGAAACCCATTGCCACTGAATTGATTCTGCCTCATGGTGACCCCATATAGAATTGCCATAGGGTTTTCTTGGCTGCAATCTTTACAGAAACAGATCACCAGGCCTTTCTTCCATGGTACCTCTGGGTGGGCTTGAACCACCAACTTTTAAGTTAATAGCCAATTGCAAACCACTTGTACCACCAGGGACCTTCATTTAACACTAAGTCTGATTATACCCTTCGTTTGTTCATAGCCTACCAGTGCCTTTCTGTTTCACTCATAGAAACAAAACCAAAGTTCTTTAAAAGTCTTATACAACCCTAGAGAATCAACCCCCAACCCTCACCTCTGGCCTCACTCAGCTCTAGATACACTGGTTGTTTTGTTGTTCCATGACCACAACCAACATGCTACTTCTCAGGGCCTTTGTATTTGCTGTTTTTCATATGCCCTTTTGCATGTCCATTGGCTCACTTTGTTACTCCCTTTGGTTCTCTGCTCAAATATTTACTTTTCTGTCTACCCACATAAAATAAAATTTTCCTATCCTTCCTGCACAGTTTTCTTTTTCTCCACAGCAATTATCACTTTCTAGCTTAACGTGTTTCTGGCCAATGTGCCTTATGCACAGCTACCACTTGTCTACCAGTGACGGATTGGGTGTTGCTTTGATGCTGAGCAGGTTTCCGTAGAGCTTCATGGCTAAGACAGATTAGGAAGCAAAGCCTGGAGATGTACTTCTGGAAATCAGCCACTATGAACCCTGTGGATTACAACAGTCCAATATGCAACTGATCATGAGGATGGCACAGGGCTAGGCAACATTTTGTTCCACTGTGTATGGAATCACCATGAGTTGGAGGGCCAACTTGATGGCAGTGAATAACAACAACATTAGTATTATTGTAATTATTATTTGGTCATTGTTGATGTTCCCCAACTAGAATGTAAGCTCACTAGGGCTAGGATTTTGTGGATTGTATTCCCTGCTATATACCCAGTGCCTAGAATAATGTCTGGCTTTCAATCACAATGCATATAGATGGAGAAAATAGGAATGAAAGTATTGACACACTGATATTGTTGGACATAAGTGAGATGTACTCAGGGGAAAGTGGCCAGACTGGAGAGGGCCAAACCATACGAAATTGTTGATCCTAATAGTAGTTGATTCCTCCTTACTCCTTTATTACTTACAACCTAAGATGTATGGGCACACTGAGTGTGGAAAAGAGAAGGTATGGTGAGTAGCTTCAGACAATTGAAAGACTAGCTTGTGGAAGAAGAGCTGGAGTTATTCTATGGATTCCAAAGGCCAGAACACCAGCTCCAGTCTCATAGGAGAGGAGCTACAGAAAGGCGTGTTTATGAAGCCAAAGGAAGAGGGGAATCTTAGCCTTTTGCATTTTCCTAAAATGAATGGGATGCCTTGCTGTAGGTAGTGATTTCCCCATCCTCAGAGGTGCTTAAGCAGAGACCCGATGACTAGTTAGAGGAAGGTGGAGGTAAGATACAGAAGAACTTTGAGGTCTCTTTCAACCTTGTAATTCCGGGATTCCATAAATGTGAGGGAGAAAGAAGAGTTTCTAACAAAGCACCTCACTCTGCTGCAGTGGTCATTTATTGAATATTCATCTATTATAATGTTTTTTATAGCTGCAGAATATTCCATTACATGAAAGAATCAAAAAAAATTTTTTTTTAGCCAGTGTTGGACATTTGTTTTCAAATTTTCCATATTAAAAAACATTTTACTCAGCCATAAAGAGAAATGAAGTCCTGATCCATGCTACAATGGATGAACCTTGAAAGCACTATGATGAGTGAAGTAAGACAAAAAAGATAAATATTGTATGATCTTACCTATATGAAATATCTAGACTAGGCAAATGGATAGAGACCAAAGTGGTTAGCAGAGGTGGGAGGTAGGGAGACATGGGGAGTCATTGTTTAGGAGGCACTGAGCTTCTGTTTATGGTGATGGAAATTTGGCAGTGGAGATTGGTGATGGTTATATAACACAATTCATGTAATTGGTATCTCTACATTGTACATGTGAAAAACATTGAATTCGAAAATGTGTTATATATATTTTAATTATAATAATAAGCACATACTCAGAGGAAAACTGGATACTACACCAGGGAAAGAATTACAAGAAATAAAAAATATTCCTGGAAGCAACAGTATTTGACCCGAGTTGGCCTCTGTCCTGGATGGACATTCTAACAACAGTGGTTTGGTGTGCTCTCAAGGATAGCCCCTAAGAGCAGGCATAGGCTTGGGCAAAACTGGGAGTAGGTCTTTAAAAATCCTCTTTCTCTGATCAAACCTTTCCTCTGCATTCAACATTGGATATCCAATGGCTAAACTCCAAACCTACCATGATGGAGACTATGAACTGCCAACCTTCCAGTTAATAGTCTAGCACACCCTTGGGCCACCATGGACCTTTCTCCTAGGTTAGAGCTTCTCATACTTTAATGTGCACACAATCACTGGGTTTTTTGGTTATAATGAAAATTCTGATGCAGTAGGTCTGAAGTAGACCTAAGTTTCTGCATTTCTAACACGCTCCTGGGGGTTGCTGGTCAGTTGACCACTTTGTGAATAGCAAGGTCCCAGGACATACTCCTTAAGGAGTTATGAAATTGTCCATCTTTGAAGTCAGAGGCAAAAAAAAAAAAAAAAAAAACTCATTCCAAGCCTAAAAACATTCTGAATCATTATGATGTTTACTTTGCACCAAGAAAAGCAATGACAAGTGCTTACTAATGAAAATAAGCTGTTGAAAGGAACTGCCAATTAGGTGGAAACAATTCAGCTTGCATCTCACTATTGAGGACAAAATTAATCATGCGTGGCATTTCTAATAAAAAATGCTTTAAGTAAATTATTCAGTATTTATATTTTGTAATGGTGCATGCCTAATAAAATCAGTGGTTAAGTGGCTCATTATAGTATGTCACCAACATCACCCAACATCACCCAGAATCCGGACCTGCTGCCTTGTTGTAGGATTTGGTGCATGGAAAACCCTGACTCTCCTGACTTTCATTACATTTTCTTTGTGGCATCCCAAGATGTGATGAGTTTGGCTTGAGTATTTGTGGTTACCTAGGGCAATCTTCTGACTTGTTAAAAGTATGTGCCCTCGTGGAGCCCTGCACTTCTACCTCTGTCATAGCTATTGATCACAATATATGGTAATTGCTTCTTTATTTGTCTGTTTCTCCCACTCTAACATGGGAATGAATGAGTCAGTGTCCAGTTCACAGCCCAGGCAAATATTGGGGAAATAAAGAAATATCTTTTAGCCTGAAGGAATGAAACCTCATTCTGGAAGAAGCTCCATTCATGAGTCCTAGTCATGACATCTGCTGGCCCACAGAACCAGACGAAAGCTCCTTCCACTGACACATCTTCCTGCAATTGTATCTTCCCTCAAGGTGCTGCCTTTTAATGCCAAATGCCCAAGTCTTCCCCTTCTGATCTCATGTGAGCATCAAAGGAAAGAATGGAGATGAAAATACTCTGATGAACCTAAAGTTGAATTTTGTAAAAGAGAAATTATAAGGAGTACTCTTTCATATGTAAAAAAAATACTATAAAAATCTTAGAAATTAAAATACTATGGAACTGGTATAAGTGTACAAAAAGACCTAAATACACACAGAAAATAGTTTATCCATTAGATGGTTTAGAAAAAATGATTGTTTAGTAAAGCAATTTGACTTAAAAAATCCAGGGGTTTTATACAAAGAAGTATTAACAAATGAAATAATAAAAGAACTATAAGAAAATGGACTAGCTGCTATTGAGTCAGTTCTGACTAATGGAGACCTCATGTGTGTCGGAGTAGAACCGTGCTCCATAGGGCTGTTAATGACTGATGCTTTGGAAGTAGATTGCCAGGCCTTTCTTCTACGGTGCCTCTGCTTAGACTTGCATCTCCTTTCAGTTAGCAGTTGAGTGTGTTAACCATTTGCACCACCCAGGAGTTTCAGAATGAAATCTAGATAAACATATTTTTGATTTTGGGGTAGGAAACACATTTATAACAAAGAAAGAAAACAAAAAGGGAAAGAAGGATATTTTGAATGCATAAAAATTGAACACTCAAATTCAAAACCATTTGCACCTTTGAGAGTATTGGTGAATTTCCAATATTGATGAGGATGTAAGAAATAGATATTCTCATATATTGCTGGATGGAAAAGAATGGTTCTTACATTGCTGAATAGTGGCTTGGCAAAATGGATCAAAAGGCTCTAAAATTTACATAGTCTTTAATGCAGCATGATTCATTTCTAGAAACTAGTCTTAAGAATGTTCCATTGCTATTCACAGTGTTTCACTGGTCATTTTTTTTTTTTTTTTTAAGAAGTAAATTGTCAGGTCCTTCTTCCTAGTCTGTCTTAGTCTGGAAGTCCCACTGAAACCTGCCCATCATGGATGACCCTGCTGGTATTTAAAATACCAGTGGCATAGCTTCTACATCACAGCAATATACAAACCACCACAGTATGACAAAAAGGCAGACTATTATTCAAATTTACTTACCAACCACTAATGCCAAAGATAAAGATAATGAAGATTTTATTAACTTCTGCAGTCTGAATTTGATCAAACATGGAGTCAAGATGCACTGATGATTACTGGTGATTGGAATTAAAAAGTTGAAATTGAAGAAGGATCGGTAGTTGGAAAATATGGCCTTGGTGATAGAAATGATGCCAGAGATAAAATGACAGAATTTTGCAAGACTACTTACTTATTAATTGCAAATACTTTTTTTCAGCAACATAAATGGTGACTGTACATGTGGACCTTACCAGATGGAATACACAGGAATCAAACTGACTACATCTGTGGAGACAATGGAGAAGCTCATTGTCATCAGTCGGAACTAGGCCAGGGGACAACTAAGGCACACACCATCAGATGGTCATATGCAAGTTTAAGTTGATGCTGAGGAGAATTAAGCATCAAGAATAGATTTGATGCTTTGAACACTAATGACCAAAGACTAGACGAGTTGTGGAATGACTTCAAGGACATCATCATACGTGAAGAAAGCAACAGGTCATTAAAAAGATAGAAAGAAAAGACCAAAACAGATGTCAGAGGAGATTCTGGAACTTGCTCTTGAACATAGATTTGCTAAAGTAAATGGAAGAAATGATGAAGTAAAAGAGCTGAACAGAAGATTTCAAAGGGTGGCTCGAGAAGGCAAAGTATTATAATGAAATGCAAAGACCTGGAGTTAGAAAACCAAAAGGCGAGAACATACCACACATTTCTCAAGATAAAAGAACTGAACAAAAAATTCAAGACTCAGGCTGCAATATCAGAGCATTCTGTGGGAAAATACTGAAGGATGCAGGAAGTATAAAAGGAAGATGGAAGGAATACACAGTTTCCTTTTTTATACCAAAAAGAATTGGTCAATGTTCATACATTTCAGGAGGTAACATACGATCAAGAACCAATTGTACTGAAGAAGTCCAAGATACACTGAAGGCATTGGCAAAAATCAAGTCTTCAGGAACTGAAGGAATACCAATTAAGATGTTTCAACAAATGGATGCAATGCTGGAACCACTCACTTGTCTATGCCAAGAAATTTGGAAGGCAAAGACCTGGCCAACTGACTGGATGACATCCATATTTGTGCCCACTCCAAAGAAAGGTGATCTAATGGAATGAGGAAATTATCAAACAATATCATTAATATCACACAAAGTAAAATTTTGCTGAAGATCTTTCAAAAGTGGTTATAGCAGTACCTCAACAAGGAACAGCCAGAAATTCAAGCTGGATTCAGAAGAGGATGTGGAATCAGGCATATCATTGCTGATGTCAGATGGATCTTGGCTGAAAGCAGGGAATATCAGAAAGACCTTCACCTGAGTTTTATTGACTATGCAAAGGCATTCTACCATTTGAATCATAACGAATTATGGATAACATAAGAATGGGAATTCCAGAACACTTAAATGTGGTCATGGGGAAGCTGTACACAGACCAAGAGGCAGTCCTTTAAACAGAACAACGGGATACTGTGTGGTTTAAAATTAGGAAAGGTATGTGTTAGAATTGTAATCTTTTACCATAATTCTTATTGTCAGGTGCTGCTGAGTAAGTTCCGGCTCATAGCAACCCTACGTACAACAGAACGAAACACTACCTGGTCCTGTTCAATCCTTACAATTGCTGTTATGCTTGAGCTTATTGTTGCAGCCACTGTGTCAATCCATCTCGTTGAGGGTCTTCCTCTTTGTCACTGACCCTCTACTTTACCAAGCATGATGTCGTTCTCCAGGAACTGATCCCTCCTGATAACATGTTCAAAGTACGTGAGACGAAGTCTTGCTGTCCTCACTTCTGAGGAGCATTCTGGCTCTAGTTCTGCCAAGACGGATTTGTTCGTTCTTTTGGCGGTCCATGGTATATTCAATATCCTTCACCAACATCATAATTCGAAGGCGTCAATTCTTCTTTTGTCTTCCTTGTTCATTGCCCAGCTTTCATATATTATGCCTTGGGTCATGCATGTTTTAGTCCTTAAAATGACATCTTTGCTTTTTAACACTTGGAAAAGGTCTTTTGCAGCAGATTTGCCCAATGCAATGCATCGTTTGATTTCCTGGTGCTGCTTCCTGTTGATTGTGGAGCCAAGTAAAATGAACTCATCGTACTTACACAATCTGTTTGCTGAGCAGATAATCCTGGAAGCTAGGCTAAATGAAGAAGAATGTGGCATTAGGATTGGAGGATGACTCATTAACAACCTGGGGTATGCAGATGACACAACCTTGCTTGCTCAAAGTGAAGAGGACTTGAAACAATTACTGGTGAAAGTCAAAGACTACAGCCTTTAATATGAATTATACCTCAACATAAAGAAAACCAAAATTCACACTACTGGACCAATAAGCAAAATCACGAGAAATGGAGAAAATTATTGAAGTTGTCAAGAATTAATTTTACTTGGATCCGCAATCAACACCCATGGAAGCAGCAGTCAAGGAATCAAAGGAAGTATTGCATTGGGCAAATCAGCTGCAAAAGACCTCTTTAAAGTATTAAAAAGCAAAGATGTCACCTTGAAGACTAAGGTGTGGCTGACCCAGTCCATGGTGTTTTCAGTTGCCTCATACGCATGCAAAAGCTGGGCAATGAATAAGGAAGACCAAAGAAAAACTGATGCTTTTGAATTACTGTGTTGGCGAAGAACACTGAATATACCATGAACTGCCAGAAGAACGAAAAAATCTGTCTTGGAAGAAGTACAGCAGAATGCTCCTTAGAATCAAGGATGGCGAGACTTCATCTCACATACTTTGGACATGTTATTAAGAGTAACAAGGTCCAGCAGAAAGACATCATGCTTGGTAAAGTAGATGGCCAGCCAAAAAGAGAAAAACCCTCGATGACATGGTCTGACACGATGGCTTAACAATGTCCTCAAACATTGTGACTGTGAGGATGGTGCAGGACCAGGCAGTGTTTTGGTCTGCTATACATAGGGTCGCTCTGAGTTGGAACTGGCTTGATGGCATCTAACAACAACAACAGTCTTAAGAAAATTATGGATATGGGAAAATATAAATAATTATAAGCAATTAAGTGTTTAACAATAGGAGGTTGATTAAATAAATCATTACGCAGCTGTGTAATGGAATGCTATTTGACCACAAGGTGATGGTGAAAAATACTTAATGATAAGAAGAAATGTTGGCAATGCTTTGTTAACTATTGTAGAAGATTGGAAACCTGTTTGGGAAATGTGGTCGATACTTTAAAGATTGAGAAGATATATGCCAAATATTAATAAAAAATATCCGAGTTTGGGAATTATGAGTAAATTTAATTTCTATTTATTCTTTTTGTGGTTTCATATTGTCTCCAATGAGTACACTTTACTTTTGGAGTCGGAAGGAATTATTGGTAAAAGAACAAAAATTGCTTACAGATTAAAATTATATAGTGTAATTATTAAAAATGAATAGATGCTAATATTAACGATTTTACCAATTAAGAACTAGGTTTTTTTTTTTTTTTTTTAAGTTTATTACAAAATTACACACAAAAAACCATGTTGAACAATTTTCAAGTTGTCCAGAAAATATGCTTTTTATATTAGTGGGACAGGTCAGGTTTTGCTGTGGAGGCAGTTCCAAGCCTTAGTGTCTTAAGACACAAAGTCTTATTTCTCATTCAGGCTTTGGGTCCATTGTGGATCTTTAGGAGAGGGTGAAGTGGGGAGACCCACTCGTCTTGGTCACTTAGGAACCCCTCCACCTTGAACGTTGTCGGAAATTTGCCACTGTTAAAGAGAACTCGGGAGAATCTCACACTGGCTCAGAAGTTACAGAGGACAGTTCCGCTCACAGCTCACTGGCCAGAACTAGTCAGGTGGACCCACCAATTACAAGGGCTAGAAAGGTGGAGAGCCAGAAATATTTGGCAAATTTGTGTCTTTTACCCTCTTCTTTCTTGATTTGGGAAGGTGGGTCTAGAACCACAATCTGAAAACCAGGAGGGGTGTAATCTGGCAATCACTGCAAGGAAGACTGATAGGACCAACAAGAGCCAAAGCATAGAGTTGAGACAGAGAAAATACTGAGGAGGTTTCTAGAAGAGATTAAAAAAAATTTCTGCATTTCTCTTCCCCCGCCATCATTAACAATGGGATTCTATAAGTTGCTCTTTGTTAATTTGCAATAATTCAGGAATTACAATTAAAAAATTATGAGGTAATAATGCCTTTTGTATTTTGGAAGATTCTGCCATTCCCCTGGAGGCAGCTGGGTTAGATGACCCTAATCAATCTAGCTTCAACAGAAGCCACCTATTTACTGTGCTGGTCATCTTCTGCAGACATGGCTTGCTGTTTCAAAACTTGGCAGGAAAGCCTTATTGCAGAACGACCTAGCTATGGCCCATGTTGAATACAGCCCCTTCTGAATTCTCTACAAGGGGCTTTGTTTTAAGAAGAACTTTAGTATCTGCCACTTATGTAGCAAGGACTGAATCAATGAGACAGATACAGTGTCTGCCTCACAGTCATGTGATATTCTCTTACAAATATCTAAAGATAAGCCCATCTTCCCTGATACAGCAACACAGATGCTGTATTGAGCTGCATTGCTTAATTGGAATAGCCAAAAGCGGCATGTAGAGATTAGGACACAAAGACGATCTAACCACAAAACAGCTGGATCAGCTGCCTGTGTGTGAGCTCAGGTGGGATTCCAGATGTTCCTGTCCAATCCCAGGATAAGCAATGTCAACTGATGCCAACCCTGCAGAAAGATGTTCCTTCTTTAGTGCAGGAATCTCTCCTGCTAGTTAGCCTCCCATGAAAGCAATTCATGATTTTCAGTTTGCTATAATTTTATATATATATATATATATATATATATATATATAGTTATCGTTGTTGCCCTAAATAATCTCAAAAAGGCCAAACTGATCAAAAAACAGAGGAAAGACCTCATCTTTCACAAATAAAATAAAAATTACTTGGCTTGATGGTATGCAAATTTTATTTCACTTGATTCTGGTCAACATAAAACATAGTATCAATGGATAATTGAAAAGCTCTTATGGCTTCAAACACTAGAACACTAGTCACAAATGACTGGGGTTTTCTTTTTTTTTTTAAATAAGGATTTTGAAGGTTACTAGACCAGCCAGATGTAGTAGAAAGGTCACAGGCCTTTGAATCAGGCATAATGTACTTCCAATTCACTATCTTCAGTTTTGATATTTCTCATGAGGTTCAAACCCTCATTATCAATAATGTACCAGCCGTGTACTTTCAAGGTGTTCTAAACTGAACTCATATATTCCTCCCAAACTTTGAGTCCTTATCTTCCTTCTATTCTTCTTCCTCTTCCTACTGTGATGACTATGGGAGTGAACACCCCACATAGCTCCCAAGCAGAAACCTGGGCAATTAAAAAAAAAAAAAAATAGTCTTGATTATTTCTCGCCATCAAATCCAATCGGTCTGTATGGCAGACACCGCTAGTCACCGTTCTTCCCTTCTTCCTTACTTAGATACGGATTTTGTTTAAATGTGGCTAGGTGCTTCAATAAAAATACCTCTTTAGGAAAAGAAAAAACCATAGAGACAGTGAAAAGATCAGTGATTTCCAGGGGTTCAGGTGAAGGGGAGGAGAGTTGAATAAGTGGAGCACAGGACATCTTTAGGGCGGTAAAATTATTCGTTATGGTGCTATAATGGTGAACACATAACATTTTGCATTTGTCAAAATCCAAAGGACTGTACAACACAAAGAGTAAACCCTAATGTAGACTATGGACCTTCCCAGCCTAACTTCTTGCCACTCTCTTCCTTGAATTCTGAAATCAGGCCATGTTCAACTTCTAATTCCTTGAACATGTATTCTCTCTTTCCTTTGGACCTTTGCAAATGTGCTTGCATTTTACTTTCTGGTTCTATCTTTCAGCTGGCCAACTGCTATTCATTCTACAGGACACTTGAGGATGCCGTTTAATGAGATGGAGAAGACTCAGGGAGGAAGAGATTTGAGTGTAAAAAAACAAGAGTTCTGTTTTGGATGTGTTAAGTTTGGCATGTTGATTAAAGACCGAAATGAAGATGTCCTCGATGCAGTTCAATACAGGAGTCAGAAGCTGAGAGAAGGCACAGCTGGAGATGTGCTTTTGGGATTCATTAGCATCTAAAAACCCAGTGCTGTCATCTAGACTACATTAAAAAGCCATGGGAAGCATGGGGACTGTAGGGGAGGAAAACAGAGAGGAGGGTGGGACTGAGCAACACTTGGTGGTCCAGGAGAGGAGGAGCTGACAAAGGAGACTATTTACTGTACTGCAATGTATTAGTTGTTGTTGTTCATTGATTTTTGTCCTTATCTACAGCTGGATGTTAAGTTCCATGGAAGCAGTGTCCATGTGTGCTTGATTCACTGTTGTATTCCTGGTTTCCTTCAAAATGCCAGGTATAGATAGAGTAACCATTCAATATAACTTTCCTCAAAGAGACAATGAATAGATATGAATTCAAATCCTGACTCTGTTATTAGCTGGATATCCTGTATGCCTTAGATTTCTCTTCTGTGAGAAAAGAAGGTTAAAAAAGATATTTTCTAAGGTTCTTTCCAGCTCTAAAATTCTGATCCCCAAGTGACCATGTCCTATACCCAGGAAGCCCATCTATTTTGGATTTTTGCATTTATCTTGTGATTCTGCATTAGTAAGTTGCATCCACCAGCATGATAGAAAATGAAAGGTTTAATGGGGTTTCTGATCTGTCACTTTTCATCTAGGCAACGAACTTCCTCATCTCTCAAGTAAAAGGTTTTGACTTTTGGGCCTTTACAGACCTTTAGAGATTTAAAACCCTGCATTCCTCATACACTGGAAATAATACTAATAAAGACTATCTTGGATTTTGTACACTCTGTGGGCTTCATGGAAACGTTGGTGGCGTAGTGGTTAAATACTATGGCTGCTAACCAAGAGGCTGGCAGTTCAAATCTGCCAGGCTCTCCTTGGAAACTCTATGGGGCAGTCCTACTCTGTCCTATAGGGTCGCTATGAGTCGGAATCGACTCAATGGCAGTGGGTTTGGTTTGGTTTTTTGGTGGGCTTTATACTTCATATTTTTTCAAGACATAGTTTTTGGATTTCCTACTTAATACATGTAAAAAAACCTGAGGTTGGTACTATTTTATTATTCACCTTTACAGGTGAGGACACTGAGGTACAGTGAGGTCAGGTAACATGGCGAAGTCTCGCAGTTCAGCTCACATTCCTAACTAAAAAACTACCTCATTTTAACTGAAGCAATGAAAGTGGAAGTGAAATAATAGAATGCTTCTTACCTAGTAATAGTTCATATTTCTTGGATATTTGGCAGACATTGTTGTATACACATTGTATATATGAATTTAAATGTTTTTATAGCAATAGTAATCTATTACTTTGTAACAAATTATCCTCAAATGTAGTTGCTTAAAAAAAAAGCAAAAAGCAAAATCAACCCCATTGCTGTTGAGTAGATTCCAACTCATAGTGATCTTATAGGACAGAGTAGAACTGCCTCATATGGTTTCCAAGGAGTGGCTGGTAGATTTAAAGGGCTGACATTTCAGTTAGCAGCCAAGCTCTTAACCACGCACTGCCAGGACTCTGACAAAAGCAAACATTTATTATCTCATGGTTTCTGTAGACAGGAATCCAGGCACATCTTTGGTGGGTGCTTCTCACTCAGGGGCTCTCAAAACCTGCATTCAAGGTGTTACCTAGGAGTACAGTCATCTCAAGGCTTGACTGTATCCAAGCTCACTCATGTGGTTGTTGGCAGGATTCAGTTCCTTGCAGACTATAGAACTGAGGGCTTTAGGTCCCTGCTGGGAGTTGGGAAGAGGTCTGCCTGAGTTTCTTGCCTTTATACTTCTCCTTAAGGCATCTCACAATAGGCAGGTGGCTTTCATTGGAATGAGCAAGAGAGGGTAAGAGAGGGGAGCAAGACAGTAGTCTTAGGATTTTTGTAACTGACTCTCAGAAGTGACATCCCATCACTTTTGCCATATTTTATTCATTCGGAGTAGCGGTGATTCAGTGGTAGAATTCTCACCTTCCATGCAGGAGACTTGGGTTCGATTCCCAGTCAATGCACCTCACGTGCAGCCACCATCTGTCTGTCAGTAGAGACTTGTGTGTTGCTATGATACTGAGCAGGTTTCATTGACATTTACAGACAAAGATGAACTAGGAAGAAAGGACTAGTGATCTACTTCCAAAATCTGCCAATGAAAACACTATGGATAACAATGGCCCAATCTGTAACTGAACATGGGTATTGCACACGACCAGGCAGTGTTTCATTCTGTTGTGTATGGGGTCGCCATGAGCCAGGGCCTGACTCAATGGTATCTAACAACAACAATTCATTAGGAGCAAGCCACTAGGCCTAATTGACACTCAAGAGAAGAGAATTACAAAAGGTCATGGATATCAGGAGGTGGGGGTAGAGGCTGCCTAACACAAATTAGCAAACAGAGGCAACCAATTAACCTAAAGTCATACAGCTAGTAAGTTGCAGAGCCAGGATATGAGCCCAATTAGTCAATTTCAGAGTCTGTGGTCTTAAAGTGCTTCACTATGGACAGTAAATCGAATGCTATCAGCAAATATTTCTTAAAACAGCTTTGGACTGCAGGTGTTGGTCCAAATCCAGAGTCACGCTGCACTATCACAAAGTCAGTTACAGTGGTTTGGGGGCTGAGGCATCAGTTTTCTATATTAAGGGTCAGCAAAATTTTTCTATAATGGGCCACATGGTATTTTTAAGCATTGTGTTTCAACTACTCAGCTCTGCCTCTGTGGCACAAAAATAACTACAGACTATAGTAAATGAATGGGCATGAATGTGTTCCAATAAAACTTTAAAAAATATTGATGGTTGAACAACACAACGAACATATTTAATGTCACTGAACTGTGTATATATATATATATATATATATATATATATATATATAAAACACAGGCTGGATTTAGTCTTCAGGCTATAATGTGCCAGCTCCTGCTCTGAGTCATTGTGGTCACACAGATGTACCAAGGAATTCTTAATGTTGTAAAAGCAAATGAGCTAAAGCTACTTGCTTTATTGAGATCTCATGGGTCACTGAACCAAAAGATGGAGCACAAGTTATGTTGAAGCTATACAAGCAGAAAAGGTTGAAGGATTGTTCTATGTTCCCCATTCTCTCCAGGACAACCCTTTAAGGCATTCAGACATCTCCACCTCTTATCCTTAAACAAGTTGTCTCATCTTGATGGAAGAAATGCTCCCTTGCACATCCCTTTGGGGTTTCACTCTGGTGCCGGCTGGCTAGTCCTTTCTTTGTCCAATGCCTGAATCCTTCTCCCTTCTTATCTACTTTCTTGCCCAAGTACAAGTGTTTTCAATTTTTTTTAATCAACTTTGCATAACATACGCAGTTTCTCTTGGAATCCTTATTCATCTTTCCTATGTGGAAGGAGAAATGAGCCTTGGTAGTAGTTAAGTGCTTGGCTGCTAACTGAAAGCTTGGTGGTTTGAACCAGCTGCTCTGTGGGAGATAGATGTGACAGTCTGGTTCCTAAAGATTACAGCCTTGGAAACCCTGTGGGGCAGTTCTGCTCTGTCCTATAGGGTGGTTATGAGTTGCCATCAACTCAAATGGCAATGGGTTTGCCTTTTTTTTTGGTTTAGATGGAAGGACTCAAGAGCCCTTGGGAGTTCCATGAACTTGGAAAATTTCCTCACTCCTGAACATGGATGCCTGTGAGCTCCAGGAGACCCTCTAAGTAGGATCTTATCACGGAATCTTCCTAAAATTAAGAGTGAGAGCCCTGAACCCTAGGGAATTTCCATTTTGGAGGATGTCTTTATTTTTTATTGTGCTTTAGGTAAAGGTTTACAGATCAAATTGATTTCTCATTAAACAGTTAATACACAAATTGTTTTGTGACATTGGTTGCTAACCCCACAATGTGTCAATACTCCTCTTCTCCTTCCCAGCTTCCCTGTTTCCGTTTGTCCAGTTTTCAAGTTCCTTCCCATTTTCTCATCATTGGCCCTATGAAAACCTGTCAAATCCTTGGGTGAAAGGTGAATCTTAGGAGTGACTTCAGCACTGAGTTAAAAGAGTTTCCAGGGGCCATACTCTTGGGGTTCCTCCTATGTCACCAGTAAGCCTGTGTGTGAATTTGAATTTTGTTCTACATTTTGTCCTGTTCTGTCTGGGACTCTCTATTGTGGTCCCTGCCAGAGCAGTAGGTGGTGGTAACTGGGCACCATCTAGTTGTTCTGGGCTCAGTCAGGTGGAGGTTGTGGTCCATCAGCCTGGAGGATGTCTTTATTAATACAGACAGCATATAGGAAGCAAGGGTGGAGTGGTTTCAAGGAGGGTAGATCCAAGAAGGTAAAGTTTCCAAAAGTGATGATATACCCTTGCAAATGAGCCCCACTAGACTTTTAAAATATAGTTTAAAAAATTAACCACTTATATTAAGAGCCCATCAAAGAGCAAACAAGCAATTATATTTTTAGAATGTTTTCTTTTTCACTGGAGAAAATTATCTGCTAGGAAAAAATATCATCAGGCTCTGCCTCAGCTTTTATATATTCTAGTGCTGGTAACAGTTTCGACAGTAATATGATCAACAGTTTTTCTTAGTTCTTAGGGCATTGTTAGTCTTTTTTTACATATTTATTTTGTTTTGTGTCTTGGACCTTCTGACACTTAATAATATAATTTACCTTGATTACACTGCAGATGGGACTCTTCTTGACTCAATTAAAAGAAATTAATGCATTTAATTTTAGTGGAAGTGTTCGATGAGACACCAGCTGACTCAGCTAAGTAAAAGAAGGGTTCCTAATTACATGCCTAAATCAAATTGTGCTCTGAGTGCCCTTCTGGGTTCAGATACTGCAAAAGCCTAGGGCAATTGAAGATTGCTGACTCAGTTTTCCTAAACTGTAAAATGGGGGGAGGAGGGATCTATATTCAAGACACCCTGAGGTTTCTAAATATTTAAAATTCATATTTACTACTTTTCCAAAAGCGTAGTGTTTTGGGGTGCTTAGCAATGCATGACTCTCTTTTTTTCCCCTTAAGCAGTTTTCTGATTCCACTCAGCATCACCTGCTGTTTTATTATACATTTTCTCATAATTGCTTTTGTGTAATCAGGGGTTGTGGGATAAAGAAAAAATGACTAGTCATATCTGAAGATACAGAATCCAGGGAGCACCTCAGCATTATTTTAGGATGGTTTAAAAACGGATTAACTGTAAGCTTTTCTCATTTCTCATAACAATATTTTCTCATTAGAATGGATTTATCACATTTTCTTTTCATGTTATGGTTTGTGACACGAGAATGAATTATAGACCTTTGCAGGGGGACTTTTTAAAATGACTAGATAGTACTTTCTCCCTGTGCCATTTTTATTGTCAAAGCAACGAAGAAAACAACTTTATAATGATTTTTCTGAGATACAGGTATAATGGTACGGAACGGAGATATAGGCAGTCCCCGACATATGACAGGGTTCTGTTCTGATGACTCCATCATAAGGTGGTTCTGACAAGTCAAATACATTTTTTTTTTCATTTTCACTATTATTGCCTTTTATTATCAGTATCTTTACAAATCCTATCTTTGAACATTTGTGGGTGAACATCCGAGTATGATGACATCATCAAATTATGCACTGCAACTTTGTATTTAATATATATATATTTTTTATTAGCAATAAGACGTACCAAAAAAAAAAAAAAAAGGGACAGTCATAAGTGTGGTTCGTTGTAACTCAAATACATTGTAAGTATATTCCTGGGAAGGATGTAAATCATGCTTTCAAGGAGCTAGATCCAATTACCAAGTTTCAAGGAGAAAGCTGTTTAATTGAGATGAAGCCTTGACTTGACATATTTTGATGGAGATAGTGTCTTGTTGGCAGTTAGCTTCATTGATAAGCATGTTTTGAAAATTTTCTGGCCATTTGACTGGAACTATGGATCTCTTCCAATCGCTCAAAAAAGGACGTCAGAGTTGGTAAAGTAGAAGGTCAGCAAAAAGGAGAGAACCTCTCAATGGATTGACACACTAGCCACAGCAGTGGGCTCAAATATGCTAGTGACCATGAAGATGGCACAGGACCAGAAAACATGTCGTTCTGTTAATATAAGGTCACCGTGAGTCACAGCTGACTCCATCGAAGCTAGCAGCAACAACGACATGGATGTCTTAATTAAATCTTGGCAAGTGGAGATGAGAACAGAGATGAAAGTGAGCATAGCACGTGAACGCTAACCTAACAAATGAAAATGCTTTCACTTGACAATCTCAAAGCATAGGATTAATTTAAAAAGTGGCCCTGGAGAAGTCATTAATATTCTTTTGTATGAAATTGAAAACGAAGGACAGGGATCACATGGCACTCTCTAAATAGAAGCTTTAAGAGCTATGGAATTTAGAATTCAAGAAAGAAGAGAAAAATGGATTTATGATCCAGAAAAAAATGATGAAAGCTGAAAAGATATGAAAAGAGGACCCATTAAAGACTTGCTATCCAAAGTGAGATTCGCGGACTAGCACCATCAGTATCACCTATTTGCTTGTTAGAAATGCACAGTCTTGGGGCCCACTCCAGTCAGCTACATTTTAACAATATCTTTAGATGATTTGTGTACACATTCATATTTGAGAAGCATTGCTTTAAACTAATACTTACGAAGATTCCCCCTTTACCAACAATGCTTAAATAGCGTAGGATTACATTCCCTTCTATGTACCCTGAACCGGGCTATTAGATTCTACAGTGAATAATATATGTAAAATCATATAATAAAAATGCTGTTTTTAAATTTTCAGTTTGAGCAGTACAACCATGCCTCGGTTAACATGCACCATACATTCTGTGAAATACGGTGTTATGTGATTTGGACGTTATGTGAACACCAGAGCTAGCACTAAACTTGATATTGTAGTCTGGTCCTGCTTTTTCTTTAAGCATCTGGAGCAAGCTTTGTGCCTTAGCAGTGATCGTCACCATGCCGAGAGGAATTTGCTTTTGTGTTTGGTCCTGAATCCATGCCATTAGGAATTTCTCCATATCTGATATAGTTCCCTCTTGCATTTTTGTTACCCTTGTACCTTTCAGTGGAGCCCATCCTTTAACAGCTTAGAAAATTTTTTCTTTGTGTTTGAGGATCTTAGTGATTGCCAAGTGCGACATGCCTAAATTGTGAGCAATGGCATTCACTGATTTTCCACCTTCACGTTGTTAATAACCTTTTGTTTCACTTCCAAATCAATGGTTCTCCTTTGCCTCTTGTTGCTGCTATCACTAGCACTGGTTTTGGGAGCCATGATGCACTTCACGGTAATATTTTTGTAAGAAAATTAAACAGAGAGATAACGCTACAACACTCAAGAGACACATAATACAGGAGATTGGATGCTGCTGTCTATGAGTCAAAGCATACACTGCTATATGGTAAATTTTTTTGTTTGTAAGTAGGCAAAGTTCACATTAAAATAACCATAGAAAGTGCAGTACAGTACATACATAAGCCAGTAACATAGGCATTTCTTATGACTATAAAGACATATGTATCATAGGTTATATATGTACCGTGCCATTTTATGTCTGACAACACAATTTCTTTATATACAAGAGATACGAAATACAATTGTTTAATGTGGGAAGCTATTGTCTTCACTGTGTCTGGTTATATCTGCTAAGCCCCGTTCTCCAATCAGGATTTCTGAAATCTATTATAACCCATGGGACCATGGACGTATACGTGGTCAGACATTTCTCGAACAGATGTTAAGTGCTGTGTGACTGTAATACGTAGACAAAGCCTGGAATACTTGAATAGCTTAGTAGAACAGATAGTAGAACTTACAGGCCTTGACAATTTACAATAATAACAACAACAAAATAAGGAGTAGAGAAGGGAAAGAGAATGAGAAGAGCAGTAAGTAAAGGGAGTAATTTTCTCACATTTTATACCAAAGAGCCAACAGATATCAGTTAAAGTTGAAAACTCAGGAAACAGATTTTATTTGCCGTATTTCAATTGATAAAGGAAATAAATATAATGATCAACAAAATTTGGCAGTTGAGGCAGGGAGAGGAGGTAGAACAAAACAAAAAAAATTTTTTTTTTTTTGAAGGCAGCGTAAATAAAGCAAATTCTTCACCTTTCATACCAAGGAGCTAATAGATGTTGTCCTGGGTTGATAAATCATGAAATAGCATGTAGCAAATATGAATCATAACTCAAAATCATAGGTATGAGAAAAATGTCATACTTCTTTATTTTCTTTAACTGTAATTAAATCAGACTACAATCGCCACCATCATTAATTTGGCAGGAATATCCATCATAGCTATTATTAGGGCTTCCCTTACCCCATACTACACCCATAGTGTGTACAGTTGAAGAATGGACAGAGATAAAAGGCTGTATTTCCCAGGATCCTTAGGAAATGGTCATGGCTGTGTCTTTGAGTTCTTGCTATTAGACCATGAACAGAAATGCTATGTGGCACTTTCAGTCCTGGTCCAAAAGAACCTACCATGTCTGATCTTCCACTTTCCTTCCCTCTGCCAGCAGAATCAAAAAGACACTGAAGTCCTAGAGGAGAGTGGAGTCACAAGAAGGAAGGAGCTTGAGTCCCTAAGTGATCATGTGCATTGCTGACTGGGAACTCCCAGATAGACTTTACCCGAGCAAGAAATAAACTTCTATTTTGTTTGGTGTCAAAAATGCTGGGTTCTTTTGTAAATGCAGCTAGCTTATTTGAATAACGCAAAGATTCTGCAGCTTTGACACACAGCTGAATTATTTCTAGAGTCCCTCTTGGGACCGAGCCAGAAAGTCACTGAGGCTCCTTGAAGTCGGGCATTTCACCATTTTAATGAGATCCTAGAGTATGGGCATTTTAGCTGTGGCTGAGAAACCCAAGTGCTGGTGTCTAATCTCCACAATTGTACCACTTTAGAAAATCACCCATTTCTAATGTTCTACCACCTCTCCTGGTATTGACAGGTTAGGGTGGGATCCCCTTTAAACATGCATCATGGATTGAATTGTGTCCCCCCCAAAAATATGTGTCAACTTGGTTAGGCCATGATTCCCAGTATTGTGTGGGTGTCTTCCATTTTGTGATTGTAATTTTATGTTGAAAGGATTAGGGTGGGATTGTAATACCACTCTTACTCAGGTCGACTCCCTGATCCAAGATAAAGGGAGTTTCCCTAGGGTGCGGCCTGACCACCTTTTATCTCTCAAGAGATAAAAGGAAAGAAAGCAGAGAGTTGGAGACCTCATACCACCAAGAGAGCAGCACCAGGAGCAGAGTTTGTCCTTTGGACCTGGGATCCCTGCACCTGAGAAGCTCCTCAACCATGGGAAGTTTGAAGACAAAGACCTTCCTCAACAGCCGACTGAGAGAGAAAGCCTTCCTCTGCAGCTGATGCCTTGAATTTGGACTTTTAGCCTACTTTACTATGAGGAAATAAATGTCTTTGTTAAAGCCATCCATTTGTGGTATTTCTGTTATAGCAGCGCTAGATAACTAAGACAACATGGGATGTGCAAACCTCAACCACCTCCCAGTACTAGAAACTCTACCCAACTCTCTAGTTGATTCTGTAATCCCACCTTCCCTCCTCTCCTTGGCATACTGACCCCAAGGAGAATAAGCTTTCAGAAAGCAAAGGCTAAACAAGTGGGTGGTCTTCAGCTGACACCCGCTTTGACCCCTACAATTTAATAATCCTCTGGTACAAAGGAATAAAAGGATTTGGATATGTTCTTAGAATGGAGGAGGGAGAAATACAAATTAGCAAGTTCTCCAAATACAAGTGTATTATATCATGCCACAGTGTAACCTACTAAAGGAAGAACTAAAAACTGAAACTCTTTCTCAGGGTATCTTGGGGAAGAAAAATGAGAGACTGTACCCTTCATTCTGTGCTCTGTTTATTGCCTGCATTGTTAAAAATGACGTGCAGGTGCCATTTCTATGAGATTATTAATAACTACCCCTATTGTCCCCATTGTATTACAGTTCCTTGAGACATAAGGAAAGGACTTTGATTTATGAAATATAAAAGGAAGTGAAGTGTTAAGGTTCTGATCTATTCAAAGGTTTTCTCCTGGAAAAGGATCAACCAACAAGGGCAAAATAAGAATATTCCAGCTCAGTTATCCTGTCAATTTATTGAACTGTGGTATTTTGTGTGTTGTTATGATACTGGAAGTTATGCCACTGACAGTTCAAAGATGAGAAGGCTTACTCATGATGGATAGGTTTCTGCAGAGCCTCTAGGCTAAGACAGACTAGGAAGAAAGGACTGGTGATCTGAAAATTAGCCAGTGAAAACATGATGGGTCACAGCAGAATATTGTTCAATATTGTGCTGGAAGATGAGCCCCCTAGGTTGGAAGGCACTCAAAATACAGAGGGGCTACAACAATAGATATCAGCATACCAGCAATGGTGAAGATAGTGCAGGACTGGGCAATGTTTCATTCTGTTGTGCATAGAGTCACCATGAGTTGGAGATGATTTGATGTCATTAAACAACAACCCTGCTATGCAACTTGTATAAGCTTGCAAATATCCCTTTACTTCTCTGAGCCCCAATTTCTTTACCAGTTTGATGTGATGCTACTGCTTGCTTCCCCCCACCCACCCCACCCAGTGCCCAGAGTTCCTATGGGGATCAAATCCAATTGTAGTAGTTCACATAGGGGAAGTCAGCACAGCTTGACCAAGGCAACCTCACTGAAACTTCATAGACAAATCCAAACACCCTGAAGGACTGAGTTACTGGGGCTAGGGCTGGGGACCATGGTCACAGGGGTCATCTAGGTCAATTGGCATAACAAAGTTCATGAAGAAAATGTTCTACATACAACTTTGGTGAGTAATGCCTGGGGTCTTAAAAGCTTACGAGCGGCCGTCTACTGGTCCCATCCTGTCCAGAGCAAAGGAGAATGAAGAAAACCAAAGATACAAGTGAAATATTAGTCCAAAGGACTAATGGACAGCACTACCACAGCCTCCACTAGCCTGAGCCCAGGAGTGAATGGTACCTGGCTACCACCGCTAACAGCTCTGACAGGAATCACAATAGAGGGTCCTGGACAGAGTGGGAGAAAAATGTAGAACAAAATTCAAATTCACAAATAAATAGATAAATAAAGCAGACTTACTAGTCTGACAGACTCAGACTTGAAGAACCCCTAACACTATGGCCCCTAGATACTCTTTTAACTCAGAACTGAAGCCACTCCTGAAGTTCACCCTTCAGCCAAAGATTAGACAGGTCTATGTTGTTATTACACGCCATTGAGATGGTTCCTACTCATAGCAACCCTATGTACCACAGAACAAAACACTGCCCGGTCCTGCGCCATCCTCACAATCATTGTTGCAACCACTGTGTCAATCCATCTTGTTGAGGGTCTTCCTCTTTTCTGCTGACCCTGTACTTTACCAAGCATGATGTCCTTCTCCAGGGTCTAATCCCTCCTGACAACATGTCCATAGGACGTAAGACAGAATCTCGCCATCCTTGCTTCTAAAGAGCATTCTGGTTGTATTTCTTCCAAGACAGATTTGTTCATTCTTTTAGCAGTCTATGGTATATTCAATATTCTTCACCAACACCACAATTCAAAGGCAATAATTCTTCTTCGGTCTTCCTTATTCATTGTCCAGCTTTCCCATGCATATAGACAGGTCTGTAGAACAAACAACATACATGAGGAACACGTTTCTTAGTTCAATCATGTACACGAGACCAAAAGGGCAACACTTGCCCAAAAGCAATGATAAGAAGGCAGGAAGCGATATGAATAATGGACAGATGAAAATGGGGAATAGGGTGTGGTGGGGAGAGTGCTGACATATGGTGGAGATTGCAACCAATGTCACAAAACAATTTCTGTATAAATTGTTGAATGAGAAACTAATTTGCTTTGTAAAATTTCACCTAAAGCACAATAAAGAAAGAAAAAAAAAGATACAGAAATAAAGAGACACAGAAATAAATATTACAGTATTTCTACTCACAAGGAGAATATATTCTAGGTGGTGGTGGAAGAAAGACATGGACAAAAACAGACGAGTCTATACATGTGAGACAATTTTGAAAATGTGAAGTAGGACTATGTTATTTATTTTCCCTAACCTCATCTAGCTGTAGACTTTGTGCTTGTTAAGGAGATAGAAATATAGTCTTAATCACGGGTCTATGTAAATCTCTTAGTTCTTAATCAAAAGGAAAAAAAAAATTGCCACAACCCTGGCTGCTCCTAAAATGAACAAATTGTTCAGGAATGAATTTCTTTTGAGGGGAAAAGGGAGAAACTTGTTGGTCACTTAAAAAAAAAAAATCCATTTGTTCAAAGTGCTTGCAAAATTGTCTCCCACTCTGCTCAGTTCAGAATTATTTTTTTCATGCTTTTCATGTAGGAGAAAAGACTCATAATCTTGAAATTGGGTCCTTATGTACTCATGGAAAGACTCGGAGCCTTTATAGAAAAAAAGCTATAGTTCCTTTAGGACCTTAGATTCTCCTTCAGGTCAGTATCAATGGAATTTTTTTTTTTTTTAATGTGCGAGGCTTGCTTGTATCAGGTCATTATGTGCATTAACTCACTGGATCTCAGTGACGGGGTCCAGAGTACAGAGTGGTGTAGCTAGAAGAAGGTCACATTGAGCTTTTGTTTATGGCAATGGGAAATTTGGCAATGGATATTGGTGATGGTTGCACAAGTGATTAATATAACTGTTCTCATTGAATTGTACACGTGAAAAATGCTGATGTGGCAAATGTATTATCTGTATTTTACAACAATAATAAAAAAAAGAAAGGTGGAGTTAGACAGTGTCGTGTTGAGGAACGTTCCCTCTATCTTGTAGGCACTGAGCAGCTGTGGAAGGTTTTAGAGAAAGGCAGGTCTATCTGTTAGGGCGTAATGCAAAGTTACATCCCAAATAGACTCCAAGAGTAGTGACTTAAAGATTATAGACACCGATTTCCCCTCCTTTTACGTGAGTGAGGTGTGAGATCAGGTCAGCGGGTCAGCTCAGCTCCATGTGGTCATCTACGAACTCGGCTCTTCCCAAGTTGTTCCTTCACCATCCACTCTGCATTGTGTTCTACATGGTCGATGCTTCTGCATGGTCAGTGCTGGGTCACAGTCGTGTTCTGGGTTCCAGCCAAAAGAATGAAGAAAAAGAATGTAAGCAAAGTGTGTCCGTTGTCTGAAGCTCAGACACAGAAGTGTCACTCATCACTGCTACTCACTTTCCTCCAGCAATAACTTAGTCTTGTGACTGCAACTGACTGCAGTCTGGCTGGCTATCCAAATGACTGGCCACAATTCTGTTCTTATTGATGATTTTTGGTGGATACCTTGTCATCTTTACCACAACAGGAAATAATCAGATGCATGTTTTAGAAAGAATAATATGATTTCATTTTTTTCACCAGCACCTAGCACAGAGCTGTCTAAGTGGTAGGCATCCATCAATAATTGCCTGCTCATTAACTGACTAATAGATTGATAGACCCATACCCAGACTTGAAGGTCATACCATTTACTTATAGTGACATGTACAGACACGTGATTTATTGATAGTACCTGGCTAACTGATACCTACCTCAACACCCCATAAGGAGGGGCTACTGAAGTTTTGTTCGCTCTGTTAGAGTCATGTCTGGGAAATCTGTAATTCTCATTAGATAAAAGGGAATGATATGTAAACCAGATGAAGAAGTTGGAAAATGACACACTGTCATTCTACCTATTTCTAGGAAGGGGCTAATGACAGTTTTTATGTTACATTTAACCCATTGCCAAGGAGTCAGCTCCGACTCAGGGTGACCCTGTGTTTGTCAGAGGAGAACTATGCTTCACGGGGTCTTAAAAGTCTGATTTTTTGGAAGCTGATGCCCAGGCCTTTCTTTTGAGGTGACTCTGGGTGGACTCAAACATCCAACCTTTTGGTCAGCAACCAAGTGGGTTAACTATTTGTGCCACCTGGGGACTCCTACCAACATTTGTAGAGAGTGATTTTATGGGGAAGTAAAAATAAGTTTCTTTCTTTCTTTTTTAAAGCATACTTTTTTCTTCTTTCCAATCATGAACCAGAGGGGTGGGTGCAGGGAAGAAGTCTTCTCTGATGGCAGAAGAATATTATTACTGACATTTTTATAACAGCTATTCTATGGTGAGACAATAAAGCAGACTAATTGGAAATCAATTTTAAAAACTGTTTTTAAATTCTCTATATAATTTTTTTTTTATAGGTAATGTGTTACCTTGTTGCTTTTTTTTGTTTTTGTTTTTTTTTAAATGTCTTTATAGCTCAGATTCTGTGTTTTCATTATCTTGATAGTCTTCCACTAATGCAGAAGAGCCAAGAAAAAGGGAGAAGAACAAAACAAAAGTTCAGAGCTCAGAAAATCCTTGAGTGAATGAACGACTGTCCTTACTAACTCATCCCACTTCCTACTCCTTGCTTTACTCCAGCCCCTTCATTATGGCAAAATTTCTCTTTGGTTTCATACTTTGTATTCACCCGCCATTCACTGATCCTCTGCTACAAAAAATACTTGCTATCTTCTTTGTGCCCCAAACTGTGCTAAGAATCAAAAGCCAGAAACAGTTTTTTTTTTTTTTTTAATCCCTCAAGCTCACTTGCCTGTGGTGCCTACAGGCATCTAGAATCTGCCTTGGCTGTTAATGAGTCCGCCTGTCAGAGTAAGGAGCTGAAGCCACCATCTCCTTATAGCTTTCTGGAGCCATTGTCACTAATGGAGTGGGCAAGGGCTCTTGGCATGGTTGGAAGAAAGGGCTGAGAACCACTTGTTTTCAATAGTAATGCAATTCTGCCCTCCTAGATTTGACCTCTTCTCCTGTTTTCTTCAGGATTTGGAGTCTTATACTTATTATCTGTTACCTTGTCCATGATGGAAAGATGAGATGGCTTTCTTACCTTTCTGCTCAGGCCCAGTAGTCACATGCGTGCCCCTAGTGGATGTGGGGCTTTTGGGGAACATGAAGAGGCTTTTGCTGGTCACAAGAAGACATTGCTGTTTCCTGAGCTTCTAGTGCTGTTGAATTGATAAAGTCCATGCTAGTGAGGACCCCTCTTCTCATTACTCAGCTTTCTGATCTTCTCTCTCACTGCTGCCTAAGTCCGCGTTATCCCTGGAGGCTGTGGAGCCTGCAATATGTGGACTGAAATAGGGAGCTTCATGCAGCAGGAATCAGTTCCTCCAGCTCTTTATTGGATTCTTCCAATCCAGAGGCCACCTCCTCATTCTTAGGGCAAGGAATGTGGGCTTTGGGATCAAATAAACCAAGGATTGCATCCTGGCTTTGTATTTTCTGGCTATTTGGCCTTGAGCTAGTGAATTTGACCTCTTTGATCCTCAGTCTCTCCATCTTTAAAGTGAGGATAATAACAACTAGTTTATTGTATTGCTGAGCAGTTTCAATGATCTATTGCTTGAAAAGCATTTACTTCGGGGACTGACATGTAATAATCATGTAGTATATGGTGGTGGTGGTTTGGTTGGTTTATATGATGACCGCAGTCCCTGGAGAGTGCAAACAGTGCATTAGTTTGGAGGTATAAGTCCATCTAGGGGTACCTCAGAAGAAAGCCCTAGCGATCTACTTCTGAAAAATCAGACACTGAAAACCCTGTGGGGCCCAGTTCTACTCGAATGCACATCGGGTTGCCTTATGTCAGGGTCGACTCCACAGAAACTGTTTTTTTATTATTATTTTAGAAATTAACTTTATTTTTACGAAAATAACATGAGCCTTCTAAGTTTGTTTGCTAACCACACATGCTCTCAGCCCACAAGGTATCTTCAAAAGTGTGCTGTGCTATTTTTTTTTTTACAGCAACGTATGAAATAAAATTGACATAGTGGCACTTGTGAAAATATCTCATAGTGGGGGCGGGAGAGGTTGGCAAACAAACGTAGAAGACGTGCGTTATTTGCGTAAAATATGGCATATGAAAGATTGTTTTGTGCTAGATGTCAATTATTTTGGGAGAGTGTCTCAGAGGCACAAAGTTTGAAAATGTTATCATTACCACAGAACAAAACAAAACAAAAACAACAAACCATCCCAACTTGTGCCCAGCTCGATACTCTTTCTCATTTCCTGTGGCTGCAAAAAGGAAAGAAACGACCAGGAGGGCCCTTACTCTTTTGTGGTTCCTGAGGTGTTTGAAGTACTCCAAATAGCCTACCGTGTGTAGAGCAGCAAGCTACCCCATCAAGGCAGGAAGCGTCTCATCTGACAAACACGCTTCCTGGCCTGTGTTCTCCCCACACTACCTCTGTACTTCCAGTTGCGTTCAACTACTCTGAGCTGTTAGGGATGGTTTCTGGATGTCCTGCTCTATTTATAATGCCAGCTCCTAAAATGGGCCCAGACATCTGATTAGAGACTAATGCTTGCAAAAAACAACTTTCTTTTTTTACTGCTAAGGTGGGTCTCTGGAGTTGAATGAAGGTGTCTTAGTTATCTCATGCTGCCATAACAGAAATACCACAAGTGGATGGCTTTAACAAAGAAATTTATTTCCTCACAGTCTAGTAAGTTCCAAGTCCAAATTCAAGATGTTGGCTCCAGGGGAAGGCTTTCTCTCTCCGTTGGCTCTGAAGGAAGGTCCTTGTCCTCAGTCTTCCCTTGGTCAAGGAGTTTCTCAGGCACAGGGACCCCATGTCCAAAGAATGCACTCTGCTCCTGGTTTTGCTTTTTTGGTGGTATGAGGTCCCCAACTATCTGCTTACTTCACTATCCTTTTATCTCTTAAGAGATAAAAGGTGGTACAGGCTACAGTCTAGGGAAACCCCCTTTACCTTGGATCAGGGAGGTGACCTGAGTAAGGGTGGTATTACAATCCCACCCTAATCCTCTCAACATAAAATTACAATCACAAAATGGAGGACAACCACATAATACTGGGAATCGTGGCCTAACCACATTGACATGTATTTTTCTGGGACACAATTCAATCTGTGACAGAAGGCTATGACAATTTTTGCAGCAGAGGTACAGCTCCACCCTCATTGCCTCTTTCCACAGCCCAGAGGGGTTGTGACAGAACCCTGTTCTCCGCTCACAAGGCAAGGAGGGTAGAACATTAGGAACCCTCCGCTTACCTCCTCTCCCCAAACCCTACACTTACCACACCTTTTAATCACTAGAATCTTCCATTCTGGCTTGTAGAAACGAAAACAAAAAACAAACAAAAAAACAAATCTATTGCCATCCAGTTGGTTCTGACTAATAGTGGTCCTATGGGACAGAGTAGAACTGCCCCATAGTGTTTCCAAGGCTGTAATCTTTACGGAAGCAGACTGCCACATCTTTCTCCCTTGGAGTGGCTGTTGGGTTCAAACTGCCCACTTTTCATTTAGCACCCAAGTACTTTAACCACTGTGATACCAGGGCTCCTGCCTTTGAAATGATGCAGTTCTTTTGCCAGAAACTTCTCTAAGTTTTCCTGAAACATTTCCTTTTTTTTTTTTTTTATCCACTCTGCAAAATTGTTAGAGGCAGTAGCTGTAGTAGGAGAAAGTGCCTTGGCTTTGGCTCAAATCCCAGGTCTATTACTATCTAGCTGTGTTTCCTTGGGCAAGACACTCAACCTTTCACAGCTTCAATTATCCCTCCTGAAAAAAGGGATGATAATACATGCCTTTAGGGTTGTTGAGGGATTAAATAAGATTGTGAATAAAATCACTGCACAGATGTTAGTTACCCTTTGTAATTTCTCTGTGACCTTCTGTAAAACCAGTAGAACTGCCTCATAGGTTTTCCGAGGAGCAGCTGGTGGATTTGAACTGCTGAACTTTTGGTTAGTAGACAAGTTCTTAACCACTGTGCCACCAGGGCTCTGCTGCTGTCAGCCTTGGAAACCCTTTGGAGCAGTTCTACTCTGTCCTATAGGGTCACTATGAGTCGGAATTGACTTGAAGGCAATGAGTTTTTTGTTTTCTAATGACTGTAGGAAAGTGAGTACAGAATCAAGGCTGGGACTGATATGTTATTATATTTTACTTTAGTTTTTCTTTCAAAGCATTGTGACCTTTTCCCTTTGTCTACTCTCTTGTCATGGAGCCCTGGTGGCACAATGGTTAAGTGCTCAGCTGCTAATTGAAAAGTTGGCCATTGGAGCCCACCCAGCAGCTTCGAGGAAGAAAGGCCTGGAGACTGCTTCCATAAAGGTTGTCGTTATTGTTAGGTGCTGACTAACAGTGACCTGATAGGTCACAGTAGAATTGCTCCGTAGGGTTTCCTAGGCTGTAATCTTTACAGGAGCAGATCATCACAACTTTCTCCTGCAGAGCTGCTGGTGGGTTTGAACCACTAACCTTTCAGTGGTTAACCATTGTGTCTCCAGTGCTCCTTGCCATAAAGATTACAGCCTAGAAAACCCTATGGGCCAGTTCTACTCTATTACATGGGGTTGCTATGAGTTGGAATCTATTCAACGACACCCAACAACTACAACAACAAAGTAACTCACTTACACTTGGCCATTGTTCTTATTTGATCTTTCTGACAGGTGAAAAGACTTACTCCTCAATTTGACTATTCTACTCCTATTTCTTTTTTTTCATTTTTAAAAATTGTACTTTGGATGAAGGTTTACAGAACATACTAACTTCTTATTAAACATTTAGTATACATATTGTTTTATGATACTTGTCAACACTCTTCCTTCTCAACCTTGGGCTCACTATTACCAGGTTTCCTGTCCCCTCCTGCCTTCTATTCCTTGCCCCTGGGCTAGTGTGCCCCTTTAGTCTCATTGTGTTTTATAGGCCTGTTCAATCTTTGGATGAAGGATGAACCTCAGGAGTGACTTCATTACTGAGCTGAAAGGTTGTCTGGGGGCCATACTCTCACAGTTTCTCCAGTATCTGTCAGGCCAGCAAGTCTGGTCTTTCTTTTTAAGTTAGAATTTTGTTCTATATTTTTGTCCAGCTCTGTCTGGAACCCTCTGTTGTGATCCCTGTCAGAGCAGTCAGTGGTGGTAGCCAGACACCATCTAGTTGGACTGGACTCAGGCTGGTGGAATCTATGGTAGTTGTGGTCCATTAGTTCTTTGGACTAATTTCTACTCCTATTTCATCCACCACCCACCTATCAATTTTTTGTACTATGGTGGATTGCATGTTGTTGTGATGCTGGAAGCTATGCCACTTATATTTCAAATACTAGCAGGGCCACTCATGGTAGACAAGTTTCAGGGGAGTTCCCAGACTAAGACTGACTAGGAAGAAAGGCTAGTTGACCTACTTTTGAAAATTAGCCAATGAAAACCTTATGGATCACAACAGAACATAGTCTGACTTGCTTGCTTTGGACACATCATCAGGAGGGATCAATTGCTGGAGGAAAGCATCATGTTTGGTGAAGTAGAGGGCCAATGCGGGTAAGGGAGACCCTCAGTGACATGGTTTGATACAGCAGCCGTAATGATGGACTCAAACATGCTGATGATCATAAGGATGACACAGGATCTAGCAATGTTTCATTCTGTTGTGTATAAGGTCCCTGTGAGTCAGAGTTGACTTGAAGGTATCTATCCATCCATCCATCCATCCATCCATCCATCCATCCATCCATCCATCCATCCATCCATCCTTCCTTCCATCCTTCCTTCCATCCATCCATTCCCCCCCTCCTTGTTTATCTGTCTTTCTGTTGGTCCATCTGTCCATCTGTTTTCTATCAATCATTTATCTCTCCCTCTATCTAAACATAGATTTCTTTTTCACTTGGAACTTTCCTTTTCTTTACTAGTAATAAACCTATATGTGGACTTTATAAATGATTAACATGTATTAGACTCTTATTGGCGGATGAAAAGACACTGGAAGTAATAATGATAGTAATAATGAAGTAATAAAATATCCTTTCCTTAAATAGTGAATGATTCTTTCCATTTAAAATATCTGTTTCCTAGTGAAAGCAATAGCTCTATCAGTTGAAACAATGTCATTTGTGAGCAAACCGTTCGGCGACATTTCCTGGCCAGCCAATAACTTTGGTATATACACAGCAAATCATTACAATTTGCCAACTGTTCTGAAATTATCTTCCCAAGCAGAAAGCATTAATCCGAATCCTGTTACAAATGGACTTTGAAATAGGGTCATGAACCTTGGGGAAGATGCGGAGGAATCATCTTCTCTCTGATTTGGAATGGCTCCTTTTATCATCGTTCAGTGTTTTTCCTCTTTTTATTTGTAACTAATGGCATACTGCAGTTCAGGTCTGCTGGTCTTAATCTACAAACTAGGTCATTAGCAGCCCCAGTCTGCATGATGGCATACCAATTAAAATTAGGAGATTGAAGAGTAATGTTCCTTGCCTGAGACCAGTTTGCATACCAATGACAATTTCTCTCACTATTGAATGAAGACTTAAATGACAGTGAACTCTATATCATTAAATTTAGGAGACAATGGGGAGGGGTTTGAAAGGCCGGTCTGCTAGGGACTGGGAATTAAAAGCCAGGCACAGAACACTTAACACTTGTATCCATTTATTTATTTTTTTTACTTTCAATAAATATTTATTAAAACTCCATCTAAATTAAAAGGAGGTCAGATTGAGGGAAAAGGTAGTCAAATTCCATATTTCTCTACTCCAAAAAGACATTCAGAGCTTCAGTCTTTCTCTCTGTGAAATAAATACAAGGATACCTAGCCCTGCATTACAGCAACGAGTGGAGAGAAGATACAATAAATAAGCTTGGGATCTAATTTTACAGTTTTTAAGAAGAAAAATATCTGGAAAAAGGGTTCAGAAACAAGAAATGAAAATTTACTTAAGTTAGCTTAGATAATAGAAAATTTATTGTAAGCCTAACCCAGATAAATCAAGGGATCTTATGTGGCTGTGTCTCTAAATCTGGTCATTTTTATATCAGTGAGGTCCAGCATCCAAAGTATAGTAAATAAGAATATTATGATTTTCTTGGGCCTTTTGAAAACCAAAAAAACCAAACCCACTGCTGTGAAGTCAAGTCCGACTTATAGTGACCCTAAAGGACAGAGTAGAACTGCCCCATAGAGTTTCCAAGGAGTGCCTGGTGGATCAGAACTGCCAACCTCTTGGTTAGCAGCTGTAGCACTTAACCACTACGCCACCAGGGTTTCCTGGGCCTTTTGAAGAACATTTGAAATAACCAAATTCATAAACCATAGCAACACTTTCTCAAATAACCTTTCTGCTTCTCCCCAGTTCTTTGGATCCCAGCGCTTTTTCAGAGTTTCACTCAACAATCTACCTCTAGAACTCTTCCTGACACTCAGTCTTCTCTGGATTTTTTTCTTTTTCTTTCTGCATTGATTCTTTGACCTGGTTCTTCCCAGTTTCTTCCCATCTTGCCAGAACTTCACCTATACTTCCAATTAAAAGGAAAACTAGCTAACAAAGAGATACGGTTGTTGAGTGCCATCAAGTCAATTCTGACACATAGTGACCAGATATGACAAAGTAGAACTGCCCATAACATTTCCTAGGCGAAAAAAAAAAATTTTTTTTTTCTCTAATCATTACAGCAGCAGATTGACAGGTCTTTTCTCCTGTGAAGTGGCTGGTGGGTTTGAATTGCTGACCTTTTGGTTAGCAGCTAAGTGTTTAACCACTGTGCCATCAGGGCTCCTTAACAAAGAGATAAACTGCCTTGAAGGGAGAGGGTCTGAGGAGAAGTTGTTATTGTTAGTTCCTGTCAAGTCTGCTCTGACTCAAGGTGACCCCATGAAAATTGAATGAAATGTGGCCCAGTCCTCTGCCATCTTCATGATTGTTGGTATGTTGGAGTCCATTGTTGTACCCACTACAAGGGCTCATCTTTCAGCACTATATTGAACAATACTCTGTTATGATCCTTGGAGTTTTCATTAGCTAATTTTCTAAAGCAGGTTGCAAGGTCTTTCTAACTAGTCTGGAAACTCTGCTGAAACCTGTTCACCATTGGTAACCTTGCTGGTATTTGAAATACCAGTGGCATAGCTTCCAGCATCACAGTAACACGCAAGCCTTCACAGTATGACAAACTGACAGATGTCTGGGAACAGCCACATATTTATACTTCTTGTCTCTGAAATACTTGGGTCATTGAGAAGCTCTCAAGAATTGGAACAATATCAGATAGCTACTGCTTCTATTTTTCTTGTTCTTGGGCCATGTTGCCTATCATTTCTGCTGAAGACCTGCTTAATTTTTCTGACTTAAGCCTTTTTTTTTTTTTTTTAAGCCTAGATTCTCTATTGATTCATTTGCTTGCATATGGTCCTTCAAAATAGACCACCTCAAAATGGTGGCCTTGACCCCCAAGTTTTTATGAACTTACAGTTTGAATTGCCTTACTCAAGTGATTCCCAGGTGAGAGAAGTCTCAAAGGAGAAAATCTAATGGCACAATTTGGTTTAGTTATATGCCTCTGGTCCAAAAAGCTTTAGCTAAAGGGGCAAGGTTATGGTGCATGTGTATTAGGACATAATCCTGCTGGTAGGGTTGGCAAATTGGAATGCGAAGTGGAAGGAAGTAAATAATGTGATATAGCTAAACTTTTCTAAAGTGTTGTAGTTATCTCAAACTCATTTCAGACACCGATCCATTGAGCTTTGCACTAAGTCCTGATTCTGTACTGCCTACATTTGGACATTGATACCAGGATTATTTAAACCTGACCTAAAATCTTGTTTGGAAGCTTCCATAACTTAGGGATCAGTGTTACTATCTTCCAAGATTATGAGAACCCCTTGTGACAATTGTGGGACATTTGTCCTTCGGGGAAACTTGTATGGGGAGAACACAGGGTTAGTACAATGTAAGAACCTAAAATCCGGGGAAGTTTGCTCTGGCAAAATTTTCATTAACCTCAGCGGGCAAATATGATATTCAAACTATAATCATCAAACTATTGAACCAACCCCCATGTGTCTGTCAGTTTGTCGCATTATAGGCACTTGTGTGTTGCTGTGATGCTTGAGGCTATGCCACCGTTTTTCAAATACCGGCAGGGTCACCCATGACAGACAGGTTTCAGTTAAGTTTCAGACTAAGGCAGACTAGGAAGAAGGACCCAGCAGTCTACTTCTGAAAAGATTTAGCCAGTGAAAAGCTTATGAATAACAGCTGAACATTATCTGATATAATGCCAGAAGATGAGCCCCTCAGGCTGGAAGACACTCAGAATATGACTGGAGAAGAGCTGCCTCTTCAAAGTAGAGTCAACTTTAATGACATGAGTGGAGTCAAGCTTTCAGGACCTTCATTTGCTCATGTGACATGACTCAAAATAAGAAAAAAACAGCTGCAAATGCCCATTAATAATCAGAACCTAGAACATACAAAGTATGAATCTAGGAAAGTTGGAAATAGTCAAAAATGAAACGGAATGCATAAAGATCGATATCAAGGAATTAGTGAGCTGAAATGGATTGTATTGGTCATTTTGATTCGGGCAATCCTATGGTCTACGACACTGGGAATGACAACTTGAAGAGGAATGGTGCTGCATTCATTCATCATCAAAAAGAACATTTCAAGATCTACCCTGAAGTACAATGCTGTCAGTGATAGGATAATATCCATACACCTACAAGGAAGACCAGTTAATACGACTATTATTCAAATTTATGCACCTATCACTAAGGCCAAAGATGAAGAAATTGAAGATTTTTACCAGCTTTTGGAGTCTGAAATTGATCAAACATGCAATCAGGATGCACTGATAACTACTGGTGATTGGAATGTGAAACAAAGAAGAGAAATGAAGAGAGATGTGTAGTTGGAAACAAAGAAGAGAGATGGGCAGTTGGAAAATACAGCCTTGGTGATAGAAACTATGCCGGAGATGGCATGATTGAGTTTCGTAAGACCAATGAGTTCTTCATTGCAAATACCCTTTTTCACCAACATAAATGGGGACTATACACATGGACCTCGCCAGATGGAATACACAGGAATCAAATCGACTACATCTGTGGAAAGAGACCATGGAAAAGCTCAATATCATCAGTCAGAACAGGGCCAGGGGCTGACTGCAGATCAGACCATCAACTACTCATGTGCAAGTTCAAGTTGAAACTGAAGAAAATTACAATAAGTCCACGACAGCCAGCATACAACCTTGAGTATATCTCATCTGAATTTAGAAACCATCTCAAGAATAGATCTGATGCATTGAACACTAGTGACCAAAGACCAGATGAGTTATGGAATGACATCAAGGACATCATACATGAAAAAAGCAAGAGATCGTTAAAAAGACAGGAGAGAAAGAAAAGACCTAAATGGATGTCAGAAGAGACTCTGAAATTTGCTCCTGAATGTCAAGTGGCTAAAGAAAAAGGAAAAAATGATGAAGTAAAAGAGCTGATCAGAAGATTTCAGAAGGGTGACTCGAGAAGACAAAGTAAAGTATTATGATGACATGTGCAAAGACCTGGAGATAGAAACCATAAGGGAAGAACATGCTCAGCATTTCTTAAGCTGAAAGAATTGAAGAAAAATTCAAGCCTCAAGTTGCAATACTGAAAGGTTCTATGGGGAAAATATTAAACGAGGCAGGAAGCACCAAAAGAAGATGAAAGTCACTATACAGAGTCACTATATTAAAAAAAAAAAAAAAAAAGTTTGACTTTCAACCATTTCAAGAGGTAGCATATGATCAAAAACTGATGGTACTGAAGGAAGAAGTCCAAGCTGCACTGAAGGCATCGGTGATAAACAAGGCTCCAGGAATCGACCAAATACCAATTGAGGGATGTTTTAAGAAATGGATGCAGCACTGGAAGTGCCCACTTGTATATGCCAAGAAATTTGGAAGACAGCTACCTGGCCAACTGACTGGAAAAGATCCATACTTAGGCCTATTCCCAAGAAAGGTGATCCAACTGAATGTGGAAATTATCAAACAATGTCATTAATATCGCATACAAGGAAAATTTTACTGAAGATCATTCAAAAGAGGCTACAGCAGTATATCAACAGGAAACTGCCAGAAATTCATGCCAGATTCAGAAGGGAATGTGGAACCAGGGATATCATTGCTGATGTCAGATGGATCTTGGCTGAAAGCAGAGAATACCAGAAAGATGTTTACCTTTACTAACTATGCAAAGGCATTCAACTGTGTGGATCATAACAAATTATGCACAATATTGGGAAAAACGGGAATTCCAGAACACTTAATTGTGCTCATGAGGAATCTGTACATGGATCAAGAGGCAGCCATTCGAACAGAACAAGGGGTACAGCATGATGTAAAGTCAGGAAAGGTGTGTGTCAGGGTCATACCATTTCACCAGACCTACTCAGTCTGTATGCTAAACAAATAATCCAAGAAACTGGGCTGTACGAAGAAGAACAGGGCACCAGGATTGGAGGAAGACTCATTAGCAACCTCATTATGCAGATGATACAGCTTTGCTGAAAGTGAAGAGGACTTGAAGCACTTACGGATGAAGATCAAAGACTACAGCCTTCAGTAAGGATTACGCCTAAACATAAAGAAAACAAACGTCCTCATAACTAGACCAATAAGCAACATCATAATAGAAGGAGAAAAGATTGAGGTTGTGAAGGATTTCATTTTACTTGAATCCACAAGCAACACCCATGGAAGCAACAGTCAAGAAATCAAAAGATGCATTATAATGGGCAAATCTGCTTCAAAAGACTTCTTTAAAGTGTTAAAACACGAAGATGTCACTTTAAGGGCAAAGGTATGCCGGACCCAAGTGATGGCTTTTCAGTCGCCTCATATACATGTGAAAGCTGGAAAATAAATAAGGACTGAAGAATTGATGCCTTTGAATTATGGGTTGGTGAAGAATATTGAATATACCATGGACTGTCAGAAGAACAAACAAATTTGTGTCGGAAGAAGTACAGCCAGAATACTCACTGGAAGTTAGGATGGTGAGACTTCATCTCCCATACTTTGGACATATTATCAGGAGGGATCAGTCCCTGGAGAAGGACATCATGCTTGATAAAATAGAGGGTCAGTGAAAAAGAGAATGACCTTCAATGAGATGGATTGACACAGTAGCTGCAACAATGGGCTCAAGCATAGCAACAATTGTGAGGATGGCGCAGAACCAGGCAGCATTTCATTCTATTGTGCATGAGTGGGAACCAACTCAATGGCACCTAACAATAACAACAACATTGAACTAAGCCCAAGCACTGGTATTTGAAACTCAAGTCAGAAGCATTACTCGGTACTCCCTCCCACACTCAAACTAAAACAAGAAACACTTCTTGTTCTGCATTCCTCAACAGAGGCTATGTGAAGGAGATAGTTTTGGGACATTTGAAAAAATCACTCTAGGTGAAAGAGGCAGGTGTAAGAAAAGTGTAGCAAAAGCGGGAGGGAATATTGGTCTTGCAGTGGGATGAAATGGGTTTGAACTACTTTTTAATCACTTTTGTAGTTGTACTATTTTTTCTTGAATGGGGTGTTCTCATTGAACAACACAAGTCTCCAGACTTATGAGGGTCACATCTACAAAGAGTACAACTGCATTTTTATAGAAACATTTCTAATATATTTTGGCTACAGTTTGGAATATATACACACACAAGTATCTATCTATATCTGTCTACCTGTCTACCTATCTATTATCTTATTATCTATCATCTGTCTCTCTATCGTCTGTCTGTCTGTCTATCTATCTATCTATCTATCTATCTATCTATCTATCTATCTATCTATCTATCTATCTATCTATCTATCATCTATCTGTCTGTCTGTCTATCTATCTAATCTCTATCTCCTCTCTCATCTGTCTCCTCTATCTCCTCTATCACTCTCTCTCTCTATCTCTATCTATCCACCTATCCATCCATCTATCTACCTACCTACATCTATATCAGTTTTTCCTTAAAGGTTAGAAGAATATTTGGAAAAATCTCTCTTCCTCCTCTTAATAAATGGAACATTGACTTCACATGGCTTTAGCGACAGATTGTGAAGAGCATTTGTCTAGAAGGTGTTTTGTGGTCTGTCCACAATCATATACACTGTTCTGCAAGAGACGCCTAGTTCAAATGTCTAAACTGGCTTTATCCATAAACATGATTAAGTTCCTTAATAACCAGGAATACAAAATTTTCAATAGGAGCTAATTATGGCTTGGATAGGTATAAATGTTAGTGATTGGAACAGATGAGCACATCCTTTTAAGATAAACACTTGCACGAATAATGAGCAAGTACATCTAGAAGCCATTTCACTGGGGATTTTTTTCACTGATTTATCTCCTAGTTTTAACTACATGCAAAAAACACTTTAAACACTGCACCTTGCAGATAGTCATTGGAAATGGTTCAATTCCCTTTGCTTGGCAGAGAGGCAATATTCTTTAAAGTACAAAAAACCTGATGCCTATCTTCTCTGCATGGAGCACACTGTATTTTGAAAAACTCTTCACCCCCCCGCCCCGCCCATTTTTAGGGCAAATAATGTCTTTGGGTCCATTTGTGGTATCAATTGCAACAGTAGCTTCTGTAAGAAGAAGGGTTTCAGAGTTTCTAGAAGGCTGAAGGCAGAGATATTTCTCACTCTTTGGTAGATGGGGCCTTTTCCAGCTGCTTTGGATTGAGTTGTGTCCCCCAACAAGATATATTGAAGTCCTAAGTCCTGGTACCTGTAAACATGACTTTGTTTGGAATTAAAAACCAGTTCCTGTCAACTCTAAGCATAGTGACTGCATGCGTGTCAGAGTAGAACTGTGCTCCATAAAGTATTCAATGGCTAATTTTTTGGAAGTAAATCACCAGACTTTTATTCTGAGTCACCTCTGAGTGGACTTGAACTTCTAACCTTCTATTACCACCTCGCATCACGGAGTAGCAGTGCCTTCTTTACTACTAAAGTCAGAGTCATCAACACCTTTAAAACTAGCCAGACTTGAGAACCAATTCAGAAAACATCCTTAAGGTTTTGTTCCTCTAGGACCGCTCTCAGTGCCAAATGTCTTAGGCTGGTTCTCTAGAGGAGCAAAACCAGTGAAGCGCATAAATAATTAAATAGAGAGAGAGGGAGAGAGAGAGAGAGAGATTTATTTCTGGGTCAGGCAACAGGCTGGAAGCTTCTCCTGACTCACATGGTTGTAGGGGCTGATGAACCCAAAATCTGCTGATCAGATGGCAGGCTGCTAGCTCACAACCCGAGAACTGGGGGTCAGAGGGTGATGAGCTGAACGCAGGGTCTAGAGAGAGCTAGCTTTGCCAGAATATCCATATAGGTTGGATGCAGGCCACATGCCTAAGGAAACTCCCCTTGCAATTGATTGACTGCTCACATCAGATCACAAAATGGAGGATGATTATATAATATCTACCAAACCACTGAGAATCATGGCCTAGCCAAGTTGACACATAACATTAACCATCACACCCCCTTGTGTATTCCTTTCCCACATCGTACTGGGGTTGGTCTGTGTGACAAACAGAATATAACAGAAGTGATGGTTTGTAATTCTTTGATATTACTTATAAAAGACACTCTGGTTTCCATTTTGGTTGCACGCTCTCTGTGTCTCTTGAATCACTTGCACTGGGGGAAGCCAGTTGGCATCTTGTGAGCATTCCTAATATGTGTTTGCTGTTTCAAACTGGTAAAGTTGTTATGGGGTAAATGCTGAGGGAATTAGTCTGAAGTTTATAGCCAAGTCCTTGTAGAGGCAACTAGGGACTAATCTAAGGTTAGAGATACTAGCACCCCATTATTCAAGGCAGAAATTTTGGGTCCATTGTGACATCCAATCATTATTTTATGTTACCTTATCTAGGACATTAAGGGATAAGCTTTTACATAATTTTATATACCCACAAAAAGCAAGCAAGTATGACTTTAAAACCAAGAGGCTTAGAGCATCTACATGTATCTGTCTTTGTTGCAGGCAGTCTATCTCTTAATGGTGTGTAGGGGCCTTTGCCCACCTTCCTTCAGAAAAATAGGACCTAGACATTATCCTTTAATTCTGATTTCCAGGAGAAGCAAAACCATTATCCGGCAGTGGCAGGGATGTGTCAGACTGATTGTAAGAATTTCTCCCCAAGGGCCTCCCAAAACACAAACACACCCAGAACGAACACTAATACAAGACAAAGGCTGATAGGTGTATCATTGCAGGTGCATATTTCGAGGTGCCTTAGAGACCTGTGGACCTCACAGGGCAGTTTTAATAAGCAGGTCCATCATCTCAGTGAAGAAGGAGGTCAGCTGGGTGCACTGAGGTGGAACTGATTGGCCAAATTGCCAGTGGCCGCAGAATGATCCAGCAACAGTTTGGAGCCAGGAGGATAGAAACAGCTGTATCCAAGCTGCATCAAAATCTGTCTCTAATTACATTCACCCAGTAAAATCTTGCTCATTTACCATCGAAGAGAGGCTCATAATGGAGCTTACATCTTTCCAAATAATTTTGCCAGGTTTTTTCTTCCCCTAGGTTTGAAGCGCCAAATGTTGAGAAAGTACATTTCCAGGATGTCCTATTTCTTTCCCGATGCAGTGTAAAATCATCTAGTAATTGCAAAAGCTAAGGGGTTGACTGCTTCTCAAAAAAGAGAATGGGTCGGCTCTCGAGGGCAAAACTCTATCTGTGTTGTTGCCCTAGGAAAATTACCCAGCCAAAGTTCTTCATTTATCTGATGGCAGCCAGCCCAGGTTAACTATATGTTTCTGAGTTAATCCTCATGATTGCCATTGGATACAGATCTCCACAGTTCCATCGTGGATAATGTGTTACTCCATTTGTGCTGAGAGTGGCATTAACAGGTCAATAAAGACCTCATAAAATAAATGTTTTATATGCTGATGTCAAGCTTGCACATAGCAGGACAGAGGTAGCCAGTAAGCAGTTTGGGTCTGCTAAAAGGTGTTCATTTTCAGAGCCTTGTCAGTGTCATGCTCCTAAATAGAAAGAAGTGTTAGCATGACACATGGGAGCTGTACTGTCTTCTGAAGCCTCAGTCTTACCCCAACTGCTTGGCTGTAATTTGAAAAATGACATTTAGCATTTTCTGTATAAAATAGTGGTTACAGTGGTTGACTTTGGAACCAGATAGACTTGGGTTCAATTCGATCTTTGTTTCTTGCATGATGTGAGCACAGATTTCATAATCTTAATGAACTTTGGCTTCTGTAATCTGCTCACTGGAGACAATAATATGAATAAAGGGAAATGCCTTTTCGCCACTCCTGACACCAAAAGAGGTATATACCTGGCTTCAATAATAATGTGCAAAGTGCTTAAAACACTACCTAGCACAAGTAAGTATTCAAGAAATGGTCATTATTGTGATCGGTGGATTGACCCAGTAGCTGCAACAATGGGCTCAAACGTAGCAATGATTGTGAGGATGGCACAGGACCAGGCAGCGTTTCGTTCTGTTGCACACAGGGCTTCGAACTGATTATTTTCGGTTCCACCACCTGCAGAGAATTTCCATTTCACGTAAGAATCACCTGAGGACCTTGTTTAATTTGAACAAGATTTTGTTAAATTTGAACATCTTGTTAAACTTGAACAAGATCTCCAGGTGTTTATGAATGCATAACCATTACCTTAGGGGACCTTTTTAAGATATAGATTCCGATTCAGTACATCTGGAGTGGAAAAGCCGAATTCTCAGCAGGGAGTTGAACTGAAACTAACCGGTTTGAAGCCTTGGTTGTACATAGGGTCGCCATGGGTCAGAAATAACTTGACAGCACTTAACAACAACAACAACAGTTGTTATTAGGAGTTATTCTTACCTTTAGGCTACTAATAGAGAAACTGATGGGTGGCTGATACTGTCTCTGGCTACTCTGAGTTCATTGTGACAGCAAGGATAGATATTTCAGGTTTTTTTAATTTTAATTATTATTACTGTGTTAAATATGTATGTAACAAATCATTTGCCTTTTCAATTTTATGTGTATATTTCAGTGACAGTTATATTTATTATTTTGTTTAACCATTAACATTATCCGTTTCCAAAATTTCCCATCACCCTTAGCAGAAGCTCAGTGATACTGAAGGATGTTGCAGTTCTTTCTTTCTGGTCTGAAGCGGTTTTCATAATCCTTGCCTTAGATGGCTTATAAGCTGAAAAGATCTGTGTAGGAGGCATCCTTGCAGATTTTATGTTAACAAAAATAGGGCAAGTTTCTACTTTTAATGTCTTCTTTTGCTCTCTTGAGAGCTCTTTTGCTCTCAAAATATGCACTTTGCATAGGCCAATCCTCCCACTCCTCTCTCAACCCATGCAGGCCTACCCCATGCCGTTACTCTCCCTGAGACTGGGGGCCTGCCAGCCAGCATCTGCTGACCTTAGATGCTCTAGTTTTCCTTCTTTAGGGCAGGGTCCCAAGAAACATTATTAAATGGACAGTAGGAATAAAAAGAATATAGTTCTATTTCATTTTATTGCCTGGTTTCTTTCAAATACATTCAGTATATTGGTAGGCCTGAGGATAGGTGGATGGGTCCGTTTCCCTTGTCAATTCTGATCAATTGACAATGACGCTCTGAAGCATTGTACTTAAAAGGCTTCCAAGAATGTGTCCATGCTTAACAGTGAAAAACTGCAGCACTTAATTAAAAATGACTGCTATGGGTACAGAAGATGAAGGAAAGTGATGGAATTTGTGCCAAGTATTTGCCAGCTGTACCTTCAGGTTTTGGGTTAACAGTAATGCAAAAAACTCTTAAAGCAGGAATCGTCTTGATTCAACTAAACACATATTTAGTGCTTGGCATTTTCCTCCAACAAATTTATTTATTTATTCAGCAAATAGTTGTGGAGCATATACAACATTCTAGGAACCTGGCTATTGAACCAGAAAAGTGAGTTCTACTGGCCATGTGTAAAACCCATTGCTGTTGAGTTGATTCCAATTCATAGCGATCCTACAGGACAGAGTAGAACTGCCCTATAGGGTTTCCAAGGAGTGGCTGGTGAATTCAAACCACCGACCTTTCAGTTAATAGTCAAACACTTTAACCTCTGTGCCACCAGGGCTCTGACCGTACGCAGTGCATCACCAGACTCTGTAGCTTATCATCTGTTTGTTCTATCTCCTCTTCTCCATCTCATTGCTTATCATCTCAGTTCAGCTGTTGTTATCTTGACCTGAACAATTATTATCATGGTTTTCTGGGGGAAAGAGGAATACCCTAGCCTCACCCCTTGTAGAACTGATGGAAGTCTCACAGCATGTTTATGAGTTTTCAGGAGAGGAGTGAAGAAACAGTGATAGGAAACAGAGGGAGCAAGGAGAGACAAATGGCAGAAGCAGTTGGATAAGCATAGCCATTGAAAGAGTACTGGGGTACAAAAAGGAGACTTTATTTGGTGAGAGTTTTCAAATAGCCATAAACACTAAGAAAGGCTGATTTTCTCTCTCTTGGAATTAGACAGATGGGCACATTGCACTCTGATTTTTCTTCTTTAGCTTATGACTACTACAATCTCCCAAGTGGTATCCTTGCCATCATCTTGCCCCATCTATTCCATCCATCCATCCAAATGTTTCTAGAGAAATTTTTGTAAAATGTACATTTCTAGTTATGTCACTTCTCTGCTTAAACTCTTTAATGGCTCTATTCCCACAGTAGCAGTTCTTTGTCAGGGCCCATTGGTGTGCTAGGAAAATTCATGAAGTGTGTACCAAATGCCTGCTACTAATTGAGTTAAAGTATCAAAAATAAATAGTCACGAACTTTTTTTAATGTCAATTTCACAATTTTGAATTTCAATATTCTTTAATGAACGGAGGAGAAAGACATGGGATAGTGTGTAATTATCAGTCGATCTTTTCTACATCATGGGATACGCCATCAATGCTTGCTATTATTTCACTCAAAACCTGGAATTGCCCTGAGATATGTTTCCTGAATTTCAGCATCATTGGTTTCACAGTGGGAAAAGCCTCTGGCCCACTGAATAAAAGCCCAGATTCTATAGTCTATATAAGGACTTACCTGGCATCTTGTTTATTTCTTCAGACAAATCTTTGAAAGTAACATCCACCACCTCACCCACTTTGTCATGGATTGAATTGTGTCCCCTCAAAATGTGTGTCAACTTGGTTAGGCCATGATTCCCAGTATTGTGTGGTTGTCTTCCATTTTGTGATTGTAATTTTATGTTAAAGAGGATTCGGGTGGGATTGTAATACCCTTACTAAGGTCACATCCCTCATCCAATGTAAAGGGAGTTTCCCTGGAGCTTGGTCTACACCACTTTTTATCTTACTAGAGATAAAAGGAAAGTGAAGCAAGCAGAGAGTGGGGGACCTCATACCATCAAGAAAGCCGTGCTAGTAGCAGAGCGTGTCCCTTGGACCTGGGGTCCCTGCTCTGAGAAGTTCCTAGTCCAGGGAAAGATTGATGACAAGGACCTTCCTACAGAGCCGAAAGAGAAAGAAAGCCTTCCCCTGGAGCTGATGCCCTGAATTTGGACTTGTAGGCTACTAGACTTGAGAGAATAAATTTCTCTTTTTTAAAGTCATCTACTTGTGGTATTTCTGTTAGAGCAGCACTAGATAACTAAGACACACTTATTCAAGCTGCTTTCTCTGTTTGAAATGTTCTTTCACAACAACCTCCCCCCAACTTGGTAAACCCCTTATGTATTTTAAGATCAAGGCTCAGTTCAAGTGTCACTTCCCTATGACGTCTACCTTGACACCCTCCTCCCCACCCCTTGTAGAACTGAGTACTCCCATAATCTCAGAAAAACTGGAAGTAAGGGGGGTTTTCCTCATCATCTCTTTCTTATTATTTCTCATTCATATCATCAGGCCCCAGTAGAAACTACTTACTATAGCAGTCAGAATCAGTCCAGGGCATGCTCTGAGAACAACAACTCCAAAATTTTAGTAGCTCGCGACAGTACAGGTTTATTTATTGCTCACACTTCATGTCTATCATCAGTTGGCTGGAGTCTCTTTCTACACCATCATTCAGAGATTCAGGATAGGTAAGCAGCTGCTCTCTTAAGCATGGCTGGTTACTGTGCCAGAGGGACAAGAGAAAATTAGGCAATTAAATTCCAATGTTGCTTCTCTTCCTGATCCATTAATCATAACTAGCAACATGATTCCATCCAAAAAGACCCAGAAAATATGGGATACCCTTTTGCATGAAGTATTTGGCCAATAGCACTAATTATGACCCTCTATGTCCAACACCAAAAAAAAAAAAAAAAAAAAAATTCTTTTTTTTATGTCCAACACAATCATGGTTATCCCTTAGAATTAGGGGAGGGGCTAGGATACATATCCATGACATATATGGATGCAATTAGCATTACCTTAGTATGGAAGAACTTGGGGAGGTGGGGATATATGGCTGTTGGATAGATAATCAACAGTGTCTGCCACGCCTTGTTCCTTCAACTCCTGCAGCCAAGTTCAGAGGCGGGAGGGTCCAAGAACTCCACAGAGTACATCATATATTCAGTCCCATGGAGAGCCAAAACAATCTTTGCATAACTGGAAACTCTTCATGGGAACCATTGTGTTGGGAACTTCATATTTAACATCTCACAGTCTGAGAAGGTTCCTGGGTGGTACAAATGTTTTGCACTTGACTATGAACCAAAAGGTTGGCAGTTAGAACCCACCCAGTGGCACTACAGAGAAAAGGCTGGGCATCTGTTTCTGTAAAGATTGCAGCCAAGAAAACCCTATGGAGCAGTTTTACCCTGTGACACATAGTGTTGCCATGAGTTGCAATTGACTGTATGGCGACAGGTTTGTCTATAGTTTTAATAGTACAACAACTCTATGAACTCACTTGTCTACGCCAAGAAATTTGGAAGACTGCTACTTGGCCAACCGACTGGAAGACATTCATATTTGTACCCATTCCAGAGAAAGGTGATCCAACAAAATGTGGAAATTATCTAACAATATCCTTAATATTGCACACGAGTAAAATTTTGCTGAAGGTCATTCAAAAGTGGTTGCAGGAGTACATCACAGGGAACTGCCAGAAATTCAAGTGGGGTTCAGAAGAGGACATTGAACAAGGGATATCATTGCTAATGTCAGATAGATGCTGGCTGAAAGCAGAGGATGCCAGAAAGATGTTTACCTGTGTTTTACGATTATACAAAGACATTCGACTATGTGGATCACAAGAAATTATGGATAATATTGTGAAGAATGAGAATTCCAGAACACTTAACTGTGCTCATGAGGAACGTGTACTTAGACCAAGAGGCAGTCATTCGAACAAAATAAGGGGATACTGGGTGGTTTAAAATCAGGAAAGGTATGTGTCAGGGTTGTATCCTCTTACCATACTTATTCAATCTGTATGCTGAGCAAAATAATCTGAGAAGCTGGGCTATATGAAGAAGAATGGGGCATTAGGATTGGAGGAAGATTCGTTAACAACCTGCAATACGCAGATGACACAACCTTGCTTACTGAAAGTGAAGAGGACTTGAAGCACTTATTGATGATGATCAAAGACTACAGCCTTTAGTATGAATTACACCTCAAAAAAAGAAAAGCAAAAATCCTCACAACTGTATCAATATGCAACATCATGATAAAAAGAGAAAAGATTGAAGTTGTCAAGGATTTCACTTTACTTGGATCCATAATCAACGCCCATGGAAGCAGCAGTCAAGAAATCAAAAGATGCATTGCAATGGGCAAATCTACTGCAAAAGATCTCTTTAAAGAGTTAAATAGCAAAGATGTCACTTTAAAGACTAAGGCGTACCTGGCCCAAGCCATGGTTTTTCAATTGCCTCATACGCATGCGAAAGCTGGACAATAAATAAGACTGAAGAACTGACGCCTTTGAGTTATGGTGTTGGCAAAGAATATTGAATATACCATGACTGCCAGAAGAACAAACAAATCTGTCTTAGAAGAAGTACATCCAGAATGCTTATTGGAAATTAGGATGATAAGACGTCTCACATACTTTTGACATATTATCAGAAGGGATCAGTCCCTGGAGAAGGACACAGTGCTCGGAAAAGTAGAGGGTCAGTAAAGAGAAGAAGACCATCAACCAGATGGCAGCAGAATGGGCTCAAGCGTAACAGTGATTGTGAGGATAGTGAAGGAACAGCCAATGGATCATTCTATGGCATATAAAAAAAAATAGGGCACTATAATTCCTGAACCTACTCTATGGTGGCAGCTAACAACAACAACGTGAGCCAGGTATTATTTTTCAGGTAAAGAAACAGAAGATCAGACAAGATAGACATCTTGCTGAAGGTTTTAAAAAAAAAAAAAAACCTCAAATCCATTGCTGTCCAGTCAATTCCTATTGATAGTGACCCTATAGGACAGTGTAGAATTGCCCCACAGGGTTTTCAAGGAGCAGCTGGTGGATTCAAATTGCTGACCTTTTGGTTAGCCACAGAGCTTTTAAACACTGTGCCACCAGGTCTCCTGCTGTGGTGAAGCCAAATTTAATGCAGCCTGCCTCCTGACTCTGGAGCCCTTGCCCTTTTGTCTTTCCAGTATCCTTCATGAAATTCCTGAAATTATCTTTTTGTTGTTGTGAGGTGCTGTTGAGTAGGTCGAGCAGACAGTCCATGAAGATGAAGATGGTGGACTCATATTACCCTTTATTCAAGTTAAACGTATGTTTAACCTGTACCCAACACCACCCAAGGGTCCTCTAAGTCTTGGGTTTGTTTTCTACTGCGTAAACCACATTTCTCTCTGTTTTAAACATTTCTCGATCTACAGTTTTAAGGGAGGGTATCAAGGGCTTATTTTCTTACACAGTCCTGTTCTGACAACACGGGGGCATTTTTCAGTGACAGTGTGCTTTAATTCAGAAAAATGGATGGCACAGTGGCTCTCCTGCAGTAGGAGATTTATACTTATTTCCTCTTCTCTGTTAAAAGGATTTATTCCTAGGCCCTGAGCAACACATGACAAAGGCCACATTTTCTCTCTCCAGCTCTGCTGTGCCCCACCCCCACCAAGATAGCTTTTGGTATTTAATAAATAATCATCATTATGACTTATCCTTGCTATAACCCGATCGAACAAGCAATTGGGTTTTATTTTTTAAAGCGATAAAAAGTGGTTAGTTTATTGTGTCTCAGAGAGCTTAGGTGGGGGTTTCAGCGACGACAGTGACAGTTATGGATTTCTATCAGTTGAATAGACCGAAATTAACGTTTGATTACTTCTTCATTGATATCTGACATTTTTTCCCATAGGCTGACTCTAATAAAGAAGTCAGTTAGAGCTATTAGACATATTTTAGAAGAAATTTTTGGTGCGTATCTTCACTTGGATTATGAAATTTAAATCATTGCTGCTATCGGTGTGAATACTAATGATACAGACTGCCAGATGGAAACCCTTCATAAATTTTCACTTTTCTCTTACAGTCGGTTGTAAATCTTAAGTAAATGACTTCTTGGGTGAACTATGTTGATGTCAGCTTTAATGCCTTATGTCCACACTGATTTCAATGTCATAAGTACCTGGAAGGCAGGCAACTCTGCTAATTAAATGTCATTTTCTTTTTCCATTATTGAACTAGAGCAGAGGGCAGACTCTTCTGGCATTTTCTGTGGCTTAGGGGGGAATAGCTCCACTCTTGCTTTGTCACAAGTGGGTTCTTCTCAAGCTATTTAAATGCTTTGGTGTCAAGTGGGTTCTCGCCTCTCTTAACTAAAACTGTCTTCCTCAATGTGTCTTTCAGATAGTAAAACACGGTTTCCTTAGCCCTTTGTTCTCCATCTTGACAAAACAGATCCTGTAGGTTCCTGCCTCCTTTTAACAATTTTTTCCTCTCCAGAAATGGATGTTTTAGCTCTCTCCAGGAATGTTCATCTCCATATGAGAAGTACACTGGATAACACTTCCTTCTTTCCCTGTGAGGCTGTATCTGTATTCAGGCTGAATCTTCCCAAGGACTTTTCTTCCCAATTATGAGGTGCTTCTGATAAGTTATGATTGCTTTTCCCTAGGAATTCTTACACAGTTGTTTTCCTTTTCTTTTTAATACAGAACAAAATTTTGGAAAGTATTATCACTTATTTCTTTAAAAAACAAACAAACAAAAAAACGATAGACCAAACAAAAGCAAATTAAATGAAAGGTTGTTCAAACTTTCTAGTCCTTGGAAGCCCAAAGGAAAAAGATGATTAAAAAAAAAAATGCAACAAAATTACTTAGGTGAATCAATAACGATTCCCAGTAGAGATCTTAGAAATCCTACAGGTGAAACAGCTTTTTCCAATTATTGAGTTATTTTCTCACCAGTTGTTTATTTATTGATTTGTTTTGCCATTAAACCCACGAACCAAGTGATAAATGTGCTTCCTCTGTTGTTACAGTGTAATGCATTGAGCTCTCCTTGAAGCTTCATTAAAATTATATCTAAAGCCCCTATTATAAGAAAATGATTAATAATACAATAACATGGAGCAACTGTTCTGGGGAGCTGGTTGGGGTTGTGGGCGTTTTCATCAACACTCTGTTTTGTTCTTTGCTTCTATTCCATGGCACTGGGTGGGTTCCTATCCAGGAGAATAGGATATCCAGGAAAGCAAATGCCAGTCACCTTTTCTTCCCCATCTATCAACAAGAACCATCATTCTGTGGAAACAAAGGTACCAACAAAACCTTTCAAACCATTAAAATAATTTTCTGACATGGTTCCAGTAATTAGTATATTTCAGCTTCAACAACTGTAATTAAACCTGACCTTTAAGCTAATTATGTCTTGACATTTATGATTTTAAACTGGCTCTCCCTGTGGTGATGGTGTGTTATACTCAGGGTCTAATGAACAGTTTTGTAGTATTTACCTGTTGTCAAAGGGTCCCTGTTGTGTCACCGGAAGCATAATGGCGCCATCCCGAAGGAGCGTTATCTGCCACAATATCAGGCTGATACTGAATTTTTGTAAGAGTGTTTTGATATAATTACAGGTGCAACAAAATCCCTGCAGGAAATTTTCAAAGAACAGGCCAAAAATTAATTCAGAGTTTGAGTGTGGAAAAAGTGGGCTTTTTGGGAAAAATAGTCTGTGGAGGGTGAGTACAATGACATTTCCTAGCTGCTATGGGAGAAAAGCAGAATCCAGGAGGAACTGAGGAGGACACTGGAAGGAGAAACCAAAATGGTGGGGTTGGTCGCGCTGACCCTCATTATCTTGAGCAGTGCTGGAGTTTTTCAATGTTTTTTTTTTTTTTTATTTTAAATCAGCTTCCAGGGTATTTCCAACTTAATTTTTTCTTTTTTAATAACAATAGCTAACATTTATAGAGCTCTTTACCATGTCCCAGGGACTGTGTTGAATTGAACATGCACAGTGAAACCTGTGAGAGCTGAAACTCGACGGAACTGCCATGTTTTCCCAGGGCTCCCGAGTTTTCTGCCTTTGACAGGGTGCAGTCTTGCTACTTTTCTGTCACTCATTTTAGTGGAAAATATTTGCACTTTTTCCTTCTCTGACAGGTTTCAGCCTTACGAAGTATCTGGCTTTCACAGATTTTACTGTATTATCTTAATACTTGAATAGCCCAATAAGATAGATTATATCTGGCACCTAACACAATCCATCCATAGCCTTTTGATTTTCTTCAGGTACCAAATGCTAATATTTGGGAAAGCAAGATAATATTGGGAAATATTAATGTTAGTGTTTCTTTTCTCCCTATTTCCTTTATATGATTGTTTCTCCATTAGTCAGAAGCATCTGCATTGCTTTTAGGAAAAGTACCGTCATTTTAAGGAGAATGAAGCCAATAAGAAATGGTCAAATTTGATTTTCTGACTTCAAAACCTGGTCCCAATAGAAATAGGGCCATAACAAGAAAACTGGAAAGGGAATAGAGGAAGAACCGGAGAGCTCGGCTGCTCATCTCCCCAACCCACTATAGGTAGGTCATTGCATGAAAGAGATGAGGAGCAGATGGAGGGGTGACCTTAGTGGAGATGGGGGGTTAGGTGAATTATGGGAGAAGGTAGATAGATGTCTTAGGCTGGGTTCTCTAGAGAAGCAGAATCCGTAAAGCATATAAATATATATGGGGAGAGATTTATATCAAGGAAATGGTTCTCACAGTTGTAGAGGATGGAATGTCCGAAGTCCGTGGGTCAGGCTGGAGTTTTCTCCTGATCCACGTAGCTGCAGGGGCTGGTGAACCCAAGATTGGCAGGTCAGAGAGCAGTGCTGTTGTTCACAGGCTGTGAAGATCAATGAATCCCAAGATTGGCAGGCAAGCTGCTATCTCAAGTCCCAAGAACCGGAGGTCAGACGAATAGGAGCCAGCAGCAGTATTCAGAGCAAGTAAAAACCCGAAGGCATTGCCAGAAAGTCTGACTATGTTGGATGCAGGCCACATGCCAAAGGAAACTCCCTTTCAACTGGTTGGCTACTCACAGCAGCTCCTACCATGGAGGTGATCACATTATATTAAATCTCATCATGGAAGTGATTATGTCATCATATGACTGCCACACTATGTCATAACTGCTAAACCACTGAGAATCATGGCCCAGCCAAATTGGCACACAACCTTAATGATCATAGCGGCGCAAACCAGGTAGAGAGGTCGTGTGGGTTTGGCAATACGAGTGGTCAAAAAGAGCTCCAGGGAGTCCCCTATAAGCCCAGCCACCACAAGTAGACCATTGGCTGCCAGCAGGGAAAGTACTCTCCATTTTCTGAAAGGTAGAGAAGCCATCTTACTGGAGCCAGGAGTTCCATTGCCCTTGTGAGATGTGGGCTTTTCATTGAGAGCTGCCTGCAAGTAGCTTGTGGATTGTCCAGAAGGAAGATACTTGGACCAAGACTGTGAGGAGGTCATCTGAACTGCTCCAGGGTGGGAGGGGATATCCACTTTTTTCCATGGCCTGGGGATATATAAGAGCTCCATAACATAGGATGAAGGTCATTATGCCTAGAAGACTGGAAATGTTGTGGGAAGAAAAGCTTAAGCTTTTGCATGGGTGGGACCAAATGGTGTGAAAACCCTCTTCTGTTACACTGATAAAGGTTTAGGTTCTTGTTGGGTATCTATTTCTAACCAAATGGGGAAAAATACTCATCAAGGCTCAAATCAAATGGCTCTCTATGGTGGGATTAGAGGCAAGGGAATATTTTGATTCAAAAGGACATTCCAAACTCCGTTGAGATTAAACCCTATGAATTTTCACTTCTTTGCATAATATAAGGTGCGTCTGCTGTCTAGGCAGCAACAATAGCACCAGAAAGCAAGATGTGCACTTCACCATGAGTGGCCTGAAGGAACAGTCACTAGACAAAGTACGTCCACTGATGGAGCAGTGGGAGTAGGGTGGGGAGGGGGGTAGGATTAAATCAGACAAAAGGGGAACATGTGGATATGATGTGGGTGAAAATAGGATGTCAGTTTTAGCAAAGTTATTCTAATTTCAGAATTTCTTTGTGGTCTTCTCTAGTGTTGTCTTTTTGAAAATGTGCCACCTCTATTGTGGACTGTAATAAACTAAGTTACTAGAACATTATTTGAAGAGATGTGGCCCTTTGTCTCATTTCAAGCTCCAGACAATGTCATTTAGCTGTATTTTACTCACTTTGTCTGCATAGGGGGGAAGTGATAAATGGTTGGTGATGCTAAACTACTCGGGGTGAGAAAGAGGAATACTGGTTAGAAAGATACTAAAAGCATTAAAATCAACAGCCATTAGAATTTGGGGTCAGCCCCAGGGATCTGTCTTAGACAAATGGTTATATGGTAGAGTCACATGTCACTTACTTGTTCTCCTACCTGACTAGACGGCAAGCTCTCTGAAATTAGGGCCAATTGTTTGCTTTGTTCTGGTTTGCTTTGTTTTTTCATCTGCAATTCTTACTGAAACCCATTGCTCTTGAGTTGATTCCGGCTTATATGACTCTATAGGACAGAGTAGAACTGCCTCATAGGGTTACCAAGGCTGTAATCTTTATGGAGGAGCCCTGGTGACCCAGTGATTATGCACTGGGCTGCTAACTGAAAGGTTAATGCTTCGAACTCATCAGCTGCTTTGCGGGAGAAAGATGTGGCAGTCTGCTTCAGCAAAGAATACAGCCCAGAAAGCCACAGAGTGGCTGGTGGGTTCCAACTGCCAACCTTCTGGTTAGCAACCAAGTGCTTTCACCACTGCGCCACCAATGTTTACAGCACTACTGCTCCTTACAATGCTTACAACTGGTCATACATGCTTGTTTGAGTGAGGCCAGCCTTTGGACAACATTTGCCCTTTCCTGAAAAGGCAGTTCTAGTTATGTCCGTTCTCTCCTTTGTGCTAATCACCATCTCTGTTCCATTCCCTGAGAGCAGTCAGCTTAATGATTCTTGGAGGCCAGGGGCTACAGGAAGCTGTAAAGATTCCAAGAGTACTGGCTACTTGGTGTTTGGGAATCTGTTCCCATCAGCATGCTGACAAGGAAGTGTCAGCCAGCTGATATTTCCCAGGCGCACCTACTGTGACAGAAAATTCCAGCCTGCTTCTGCCAACGTTGGCTTCCAGAGGAACTAACTGAATGGGTGGGTGGTCAGTTTGTTCACCCTCTGGGGAAGTCTCTATAACAAGGGGTCTGCTATTTAACAGCATCTCACAGGAGACAAATGGACAAGCCCATTCAGCGTAAATACTTTTTATGGGTCAGATGATTGACATGATTCTGTAATTCTGACCCCTGGTGGGTTATCATCTGGGTCTTATGGTCCCTCAGTATCTTGATGACTATGAGCTATAAAATGTATCATGGGTAAAACAGCTAGCCATATTGCCACTCCTGTAACTATGCCAAGAACACTCAGAAAGTTGTCAATCTGATGTGAATCGATAGTAGCAGATGATAATATAGCCAATGACAAGATGTCCCCTTTGCTTACTGGCACGGGATCACTAACATCCCGAAAGCACAGAACTTGGCCCATCATGAGCTAAAAGTAACATCCGGTTTAAATTGCTCTTAACCCAGATCAGCTCTAAATATTCGCTGTGTATTTATTTATCTCTCCAGCTCTGAACCTTCCCTGACCCAGATCTTTACATTTCTATGCTACCAGTTCTTCATCAGTAATGATCTTTCCGGGACAGTGTGATTTGGCTGTGCAGTGACACATGATATTTGGATAAGCTGTATTTCCTCTCTGGCTCTGCACATGTTTATAGGAGATCACCTGCCAATGAGGACAAAAGTTAGTAGAAAGCTGTTCAAACAGGGTGGCTTGGCCTCAAGAAGCTGATCTGAACCTCAACTCTTGACCTGCTCATTGACCGTATTTGCTAATTGGGTCTTCAGTGCAAAGCAAGAAACAATGCTCGGCACTGCTGTTTATTTAACCAGAACATGGAAATCAATCTACCAATGACCAAAAGGGCACAGCAAACAACGTCCCTGTGGAGTTGGGTGTTTTTGGTCTTGGCAAATCAACAGATGTGGTCTGAGAGCTTTCAAAACCCATGTGCCGATACAGTTCACGTAATTAATGGTATGTTTGCTTCTTGCATGAAGATTTTCTTCGTGATACATAGAACTGTTCAGAGATGGGTAAGTCGAAGGGTACCTGAGGTTAGCAGAAGCAAGTGATCTGCAGAGGTTGTTTGGGTCCAGTAGAATTCATTGGGCACACACCGAGTCATGTAATGTATTCTTTTCTTTAATCAGCGAGATACGAAGGATTCTACAGCTTGTGAAAGGAAATAGACAACACAGACACAAAACAAAAAACCTTTCTCTGAAATGATTCCTTGGTTAGACCCTAAGGAGGTAACTTGCCTGGCTGGTCCCATGCGATATGTGAAATACCAGCTGGCTGAGTACCAGAGAAAACAGAACCTGGCGGCCTTAAGTCCAGAAGTTTCCCTGTAACTCTATTGTTGTTAGCATTTGAGAGAAATAATACAATTGATTGCATCTGAAAATCGTATGGAAGGCAGGAGTGTTTTTATCATGCAGAAAACAAAAAAAAAAAAAGCCCTTGACTTTTCTCAACTTAATGCTGTCAGATCCAAAGGAAATTAAGGAAGCCTGTGTTTGGATTTAGGAACTTGATTAAAGATATAACTTAGAAATTAGCCCCCTAGCGCTGGGCTTCCTCAGATAGAGTTTATTAGAAGGATCCTGAGCTGCAGGAGACCCTTTGATTTTATCCTCTCATCGAAAGTGAGAAGCTCTTTACTCCTTTCTTGGATGCGTGATGCTGAAGTCAGTACAAGACACAGAAGCATATTTTAATCAGGGGATATTTTCAAGGCTTGCAACAATAAGTTAACATTCATTCAATCTATCCAGGAAGACGTTTTTTTTACTTTAATAGCAGCCCTTTTTTTTCTTGCTGTAACCATCAAAATGTATCCCCAACCAACCCACCTCACATACTTTCTTTTTAACAAAGGAAGGAAAGAGATGAGAGGAAATAAGGAGGAATAAATCGGCTATAACGTGGCAGATGCCTTCCTGGCTGCCTGTAATTGTGCACAGAAACAATGCAATGCAGTAAAACTTGGCGGATTTTATTTGGTTTATTAGCTCTGTCTGCATCTCAAGCTGTCTCACCGCTCCAATCTGAGACAACACATGACATCATAATTGCTTCTGGCATTTTACAGGGATACTGGTGAGGCTTGTCTGAGGGTTTTTTTTTCCCCCTATTCTCACCTTATGGGTACTTCTTTAGAAAATTGCAACCTCTCGTTTACAGAGTATGCACATTTTGATAGAGTTTTCCACTATGTTACCTGCAAAGATATTCTGCCCTATTTAACTTTGAAAGCAGCTTTCTCCTATTTACCAGGTAGACTCCCAATATCTTACAAACACATCTACTTGCTTTTTCGGTGGGATTTACATGTCCAGGGTCCTGACCTGAGGAGGTTTGCAGTATTAGCCAGGATCAGGATACCAACTGATCTGTTCTCAGAAAACCCAAATCTTTAGAGTGATGCCTTAGATCACTTTGTAGCAGACTAAAATCGTGACTAGATTCTTGAAATATATGGAGAGATTTACATTCCCTCTGCATGAATGACCTCTGTTATGTGCTGAAGACCCAGCTCACGAACCACTGCCAGTGAGATAGCTAAATGAAGTTACCAATGCAAACGTGAGTTTAAAATTGACCCGCGGACTGGATGATAGGGACATCTTTATAAATATGTGAAGCTGATGCTGCCTTTGACTGCCACATAGCAGATTAGCGTTGTGAAACCATGTTACAGTCCAAACAGTGCCTGGCTTGAATATTTATTATGTTTCTTAATCTTGGTGAGCAAACAGACTATATTTATCAGCAAAGGGAAGGTGCTCCTCTTTTAAGGGCCAATGTGTCCAGAAAGGCTTTATAAAGACACATCTTGTTAGAGCTGGCAGGATTGGTTGAGATCATTTAACCTAAGCTGTTTGTTTACAGGCGAGAAGTGAGAAACAGAGAAGGAAAGAGACTTGCCCAAGGTCACACAACTATTATGTGGCAGTGCTAAGACTGGCTTTTCTAGTCTTCTGATTCCTAGAGAATTGTTATTCCCATTGAGACAAGTACCCTAATAGCTCGGGAACAACCTATGAGCAGTTTCTACTGTCCTGAAAAGTTACATGGTGATAGTGGTTGTGAGCTACTTTCTACGATTTCTCTCTGATATCCAGGAGCACTGGCCTCTGGGAGGGATAGAGCAAGTTCTTCACGCTCTCCTGCTGCCCGATCCACAGCTGGCATGCTGTGCTACTGACCTCTTTACCTTCATCAAAGGGCATTTAGGGCTCATTCCTTCAAGACCCTGCCCTCACTGGTGGCTGGAAATGGGGTGGGACTAAATGGTTGTCTACAGCAATGTGAGGCCAGAGCTAGTTGGAAGTTATCACCCTCCTGGATTTCCAGAACCTTACCTCTCTTATGGTTCTTAACATTTTCTACTTAGAATTCTTATCTTATGTTCTCATGTTGTGTCGCTTTTTTGCTATATTGTAAATGTCCAAGATAGGTATAATTACCTCCATTGTACATATGAGTAAACTAAGATTCAGGAAGTCTAAGAGACTTGTCCAAGATAAATGAAAATTAACTAACTGACTATAATGGTTCAGATTGTATGTCAGCTTGGCTTGGCCGTGATTCTCAGTGTTTATATGTGATCGCTCCTATGATGGGATCTGCTGTGAGTAGCCAATCAGCTGAAAGGAGTATCCTTGAGGCTGTGGCCTGCATCCAAACATAAGCAGAGGTTCTGGGTTTTTACTGCTCTGGATCCTGTGGTTGCCTCCTGTTCGTCTGACCTCCGGTTCTTGGGGCTTCAGTTAGCAGCTTATCTGTCGATCTTGGAATTAGATGATGTTCACGGCCTGTGACTGGAGCCCTACTCTCCGACCTGGCAGTATTGGGTCCTCCAGCCCCTGTGGCTACGTGATCAGGAGAAGCCTCTGTCCAAATCCATGGACTTGGGACATTCCAGGCTCTACAATCATGTGAGCTGTTTCTTTGATATAAATCCCTCTCTATACATACTTATACGCTTTACTGGTTTTGCTTCTCTAGAAAACCCAGCCTAAGATACTGTTTGACTGACTAAGAAGTATCCAAACAAAGATGTTGGCTCCTATTCTAGTCTTAGTTCTATCACTGCATAGCTCCATCTCCTTGCAATGCCTTGCACATAGGCAATGATCAATAAATTTATTTTGAATGAATGAGGCAAAAGCTGACTTCCGAAAGCCTCCATTTTCATTTTCAGAGACACCTTTGCCTCAGAGCTCCTGGAATGAGCTTTTTATCTTCCCCCACAAATTTGCTTTCCCCCCTATGTTCCTTATTTTAAAAGGAGAAAACCCTGCCTATTCAGCTGTCTGAAGCAAAATCCTGCAAGTCATTTAAGTTGCAGGCGATCATTCTCCAAGTCGGGCCAATTCTCTTGCTCCTGTGTCTTGGTTCCCTTTCTCTCTGTCCCTGCTTTTACTGCCGTGGGTCAGGTCCTCATTATCTCTAATCTAAACTAATGCAATAATCTTCTTAGGTGACTCTCTCTCAGCTCACATCTGCTCTATCGGGTTCCTCACAGAGCTGTCTGTTGTAATTCATGAATCTGATTATATCCTTCTTTGCCATCATGAATATTCATTTTTCAAGGGCCAGAATCTTAAGCCAGTTACGTGGTATACCAGAGGCTTCATGAACTGGCCATTGCTTATCTGTATAGAGTTATATGATGCTACTGTATATTTCACACTCTATATTTAGTGTTATTGGGCTATTCTTCATTTGCCTAACATGTTCTTTCATACCTTCAAGCCTTTGCGTGTGTTCTTTTCTCTGCCTGGAGTTCCCTCCTTCCTTGACAAAGTTATAAATAAAGAAATGATATTGTGAAGACTTGTAATCAGGTCTTCTATCTTCAGAGCCCATGTTATTTTCCAATGAAAAAGTGACATTTTAAAAGTGGGTTCTGGGACTTTTTCTTCTGGCCAATGAGATACCACTCAAACTTATTAAAATGGCTAAAATTAAAAAGGTTGACTATACCAAGTGTTGGCAAGGATGTTGAACTCTCACACATTGCTGGTGAGAATACAAAGTGGTATGGCTGCTTTGACACAAAGTTTGATATGTTCTTAAAAGTTTAACATACATCTACCATATCACTTAGACATTCCATTACTAGGTATTAACTCAAGAGAAATGAAAACACTTGTCCATACAAATGCCTGTACACAAATGTTCATAACAGCTTAATTTGTTATAGCGCCAAACTGGAAACAATCCAAATTTCCATTAACCAGTGAATGAATAAACAGATTGTGGCATGTCCATACAATAGAATACTACTCAACAATTAAAAAAAAAAAAAAGGGCTATTGATACATACTACGATATGAAGAATATCAAAGTAATTATGTTGAATGATAGAAGGCACACAGAAATTAGTATAAACTGTATGATTTTATCTATAAAAAAGCTAAGAAATGTAAACTAATGCATAGTGACAGCTGGGGATAAGGGTGGTAAGAGGAGTGAGTAAGGAAAGAAGGAAGGAAATGATTAAAAGAAGCATGAGAAAACTTTTGGGGGTGATGCATTGGCTATTATCTTGATAATGGTGATGCTTTAAAGAGTGTATTATGTATACATATATACGTATTCATATATGAAAAAAGACTGGTCTACACTCTAAATATGTATAGTTTATTGTATGTGCATTAAACCTCAATAGAGCTGTGTTAAAAAGTGGGTTCTGAAATTTAAAAATAATGAATTTTAGTTGTGAGAATTTCAGGCATTTTGGTGGCTGGTAGGTGACATGATCCTGGTGAGAGACTCCTTCTGGTTGCCCTTTGTCTATCTGTACCACCTAGGTACAAGGCTAGACCCAAATGGAGCCATTGGCCATTTCCAGTATTTTCAGAAATATGCTTTATTTCTGGAAATGAGGAAAGAAGCGGAATATCTTGCTGAAAAGAATTAAGAAATGTTAGACAGCCTCATCTGGGATTCTTTCCCTGTATTAGTCAGGATAAGCTAACTGCTTTAACAAAAGTACTCAAAATATCAGTGACTCAAGACAATAGAAATTTAATTCCATTCTCTTGTATGCAATTGACTGGAAGCCTTTCACATGGTGATTCAGGGGCCCACACTCATCCATCTAATGGCTCCACCATCTCTTAGGGCCCCAGTGTCCTTGGTTGCATCTAGTCAGCAGGAGAGAAAGAGTGAGTTAAGGAGGCACCGAAGGTTTTATATGGCCTTGGACAGGGAATGGTGGAGCTCACATTTACCCACATTCCATTGGCGAGAACCCACCCTCAAGACCACACCTAACACCAACGGGTCTAGCTGAGTGTCCAGGAGAAAAAAGAAATGTATTTCACAGACAGCCTGCTAGCCTCCACCACACTCCTCAATATTCACCCCTACCTCATGCATTTGTTGAGGACCCAGCACTACTATTTGACAAGTATGCTCACTCATTAGTCAATAAATATTTTTGGTGTACTTCCTATGTGAGGATACCAAGCAGACCTGGCCTGTTTACTCATCATGATTACAGTATTACAAGGGGAGAGGAATATTAAAAAGATGTATTTATAAATGGCTAATTACAGTTAAGTGTTGCAAGGAGAGCAATCAGAGAGACTGCCCATTTCTCCGCTATGATAAAGATGAACATTCACCCGTTCAACACTTTTTTTATTAAAGATCTAAATGTGGGGCACTGAGCTCCTATGGTGTAAAACATCCTGTCCCATAAGTTGTAGTCATTCCTGCACTTCTCCAGTTTACAATGAGCTGAGTAGATAAAACATCTATGCAAGTAACTCTAATAAAAGGCTTTTTAGAAGAGCTATGTAAGAATTTGGGGTGGAGACAGCTAGTTACCCGCAAGGTCTGTTTTCCCCTTCCCTTTGGTTAGAAATTCCAGCCTTCCATGCAATTGGGTGTGACCATAAGACAGTTCTATCAGTTGGAGATGAGCAGAAATGATGAGCTCAAGTCTTACCTCTCTTGCTTCAGAGAAAATTATTTGCCCTGACTTTCTGCTATTTACCTTTGCCCCAAATTCTTTTATGAATGTGTTTTTTTCTTTTTCTTTTTTTTAATTGTACTTTAGATGAAGGTTTACAGAACTAACTACTTACACATCAAACAGTTAGTACACACATTGTTCTATGACATTGGTTAACAACCCCACGACGTGTCAACACTCTCCCTTTTCAACCTAGGTTCCCTATGGCCAGCTTTCCTGTTCCCTCCTGCCTTCCAGTCCCTGCCCCAGGGCTGCTGTGCCCCTTTAGTCTTTTTTTTGTTACATGGGCCTGTTCAGTCTTTGGCTGAAGGCTAAACCTCAGCAGTGACCTTTATCACTGACCTGAAAGGGTGTCCAGGGGCTATGAATATGTTATTTTGACCCAGATTTGACCACGTGGAGGAGGCCAATGCCCAAAAAGATGGCAGAGCAAAAAGATGGAAGGAGTCTGAATCTCCAGATGAATGGAGGCAGCAGAAATGCCCCATCAACTGGGCTGCTCATTTCAGGAATCTTCTGAGAGAAAGAAATAAATTTTGATCTTATTTAAGCCACCATATGTCTGGGTCTCTTTGTTAGAAGAGCTTAGTTTCCACTCCTAAGTCGTTCTGCAAAATAAAATAAGAAATAGAGTGAGTTTCAAAGAAGAGAGATACCTTCTGGCTACAGTGAATAGAGGATGCTTCAAAAAGAAAGTAGCATTGAGGCTTAACATTTTTTAATTTTCAAAGGAAAGGGGACTTCAAAAGAAGGATGAGCCTAAACAAATGTAGAAACTAGGAAAACATAAGTTAAGCATAGAGTAACTTCATCTCACCCAGCTATAGACAAATTCGTCTTCTCCTCCCTCCCACCATACAGATATCCAAAAAAGTTCTTTTTTTTTTTTTTTTTATCTTATCGTATTCTAAGGATGTTTAATAACCTGTAGGGTCGCCAACATATTTAAAATTATTTTGAGATCTTTTTGGTGAAATTTGCCATTATAATTAATCTTTTTTTTATAATACTACGCATAATCCCTGAACTCTCGCTGCTGTGAAATGAGGGGAATAGATAATTGGCTGTATGACTCAGCCTAAAGCCTCATGATGGCCTAGGTAATCTAGATTGCTTAGAGTTTGGGGCATAAATACTCTGAACGTCTCCCCATCACTTCGTCGTACCCACTTTTTGTGGGTCATGGGGTATGGCTAACACTTCCTTTAAAACCTACTTCCAACAACACTTCTTACTGTCTTCCCCCAATATGAACTTTGAGATTCTGTTATGTTTGAGCTCATGGTTATTTTGCCATATAGGTTAGAAACAAACAAAACCCCAAACCAGTTGCTGTTGGATCAATTATAACTCATAGCAACGCTGTGGGTTTCAGAGTACAACTGCACTCCATAGGGTTCTCAAGTGCTGTAATAACTCTGAAGTAGATTGCCAGGCTTTTCTTCTGAGGTTCTAGTCATTGGCTTGTTTGCCTGAGTTTTTTTTTTTTTAATTAATTTTTATTAAGCTTCAAGTGAACATTTACCATTCCAATCAGTCTGTCACATGTAGGTTTACATACATCTTACTCCCTTCTCCCACTTGCTCTCCCCCTATTGAGTCAGCCCTTTCAGTCTCTTGTTTCGTGCAAATTTTGCCATCTTCCCTCTCTCTCTCTATCTTCCCATCCCCCCTCCAGTCAAGAGTTGCCAACACACTCTCCAGTGTCCACCTGATTTAATTAGCTCACTCTTCATCAGCATCTCTCTCCCCCCCACTGACCAGTCCTTTTCATGCCTGATGATTTGTCTTCGGGGATGGTTCCTGTCCTGTGCCATCAGAAGTTCTGGGGAGCATTGTTTCTGGGATTCCTCTAGTCGCAGTCATACCATTAGGTATGTTCTTTTCATGAGAATTTGGGGTCTGTATCCCATTGGTCTCCTGCTCCCTCAGGAGTTGTCTGTTGTGCTCCCTGACAGGGCAGACATCGATTGTGGCCGGGCATCAACTAGTTCTTCTGGTCTCAGGATAATGTAGGTCTCTGGTTCATGTGGCCCTTTCTGTCTCTTGGGTTCTTAGTTGTCGTGTGACCTTGGTGTTCTTCCTTTGCCTTTGCTCCTGGTGGGTAGAGACCAATTGATGTATCTTAGATGGCCGCTTGTTGGGATTTAGGATCCCAGGCGCCAAAATTCAAAGTGGAATGCAGAATGTTTTCATAATGGAATTATTTTGCCCATTGACTTAGAAGTCCCCTCAAACCAAGTTCCCCAGACCCCAGCCCCTGCTCCGCTGACCTTTGAAGCTTTCATTTTATCCCGGAAACCTCTTTGCTTTTAGTCCAGTCCAATTAGGCTGACCTTCCTTGTACTGAGTGTTGTCTTTCCCTTCACCCAAAGCAGTTCTTATCTACAGATTGATCAACAAAAAGCCCTCTCCCTCCCTCCCTCCCCCCTTTGTAACCACAAAAGTATGTGTTCTTCTCCGTTTTTTCTATTTCTCAAGATCTTATAATAGTGGTCTTATACAATATTTGTCCTTTTGCCTCTGACTCATTTTGCTCAGCATAATGCCTTCCAGATTCCTCCATGTTATGAAATGTTTCAGAGATTCGTCACTGTTCTTTATCGATGCGTAGTATTCCATTGTGTGAATATACCACAATTTATTTACCCATTCATCCGTTGATGGACACCTTGGTTGCTTCCAGCTTTTTGCTATTGTAAACAGAGCTGCAATAAACATGGGTGTGCATATATCTGTTTGTGTGAAGGCTCTTGTATCTCTAGGGTATATTCCGAGGAGTGGGATTTCTGGGTTGTATGGTAGTTCTATTTCTAACTGTTTAAGATAACGCCAGATGGATTTCCAAAGTGGTTGTACCATTTTACAATCCCACCAGCAGTGTATGAGAGTTCCAATCTCTCCGCAGCCTCTCCAACATTTATTATTTTGTGTTTTTTGGATTAATGCCAGTCTAGTTGGTGTGAGATGGAATCTCATCGTAGTTTTAATTTGCATTTCTCTAATGGCTAATGATCGGGAGCATTTTCTCATGTATCTGTTGGCTGCCTGAATATCTTCTTTAGTGAAATGTGTGTTCATATCCTTTGCCCACTTCTTGATTGGGTTGTTTGTCTTTTTGTGGTTGAGTTTTGACAGAATCATGTAGATTTTAGAGATCAGGCGCTGGTCTGAGATGTCATAGCTGAATATTCTTTCCCAGTCTGTAGGTGGTCTTTTTACTCTTTTGGTGAAGTCTTTAGATGAGCATAGGTGTTTGATTTTTAGGAGCTCCCAGTTATCTGGTTTCTCTTCATCATTTTTGGTAATGTTTTGTATTCTGTTTATGCCCTGTATTAGGGCTCCTAGGGTTGATCCTATTTTTTTCTTCCATGATCTTTATCGTTTTAGTCTTTATGTTTAGGTCTTTGATCCACTTGGAGTTAGTTTTTGTGCATGGTGTGAGGTATGGGTCCTGTTTCATTTTTTTGGAGATGGATATCCAGTTATGCCAGCACCATTTGTTAAAAAGACTATCATTTCCCCAATTGACTGACACTGGTCCTTTGTCAAATATCAACTGCTCATACATGGATGGATTTATATCTGGGTTCTCAATTCTGTTCCATTGGTCTATGTGCCTGTTGTTGTACCAGTACCAGGCTGTTTTGACTACTGTAGCTGTATAATAGGTTCTGAAATCAGGTAGAGTGAGGCCTCCCACTTTCTTCTTCTTTTTCAGTAATGCTTTGCTTATCCGGGGCTTCTTTCCCTTCCATATGAAATTAGTGATTTGTTTCTCTATCCCCTTAAAATATGACATTGGTATTTGGATTGGAAGTGCGTTATATGTATAGATGGCTTTTGGTAGAATAGACATTTTTACTATGTTAAGTCTTCCTATCCATGAGCAGGGTATGTTTTTCCACTTAAGTATGTCCTTTTGAATTTCTTGTAGCAGAGTTTTATAGTTTTCTTTGTATAGGTCTTTTACATCCTTGGTAAGATTTATTCCTAAGTATTTTATCTTCTTGGGGGCTACTGTGAATGGTATTGATTTGGTTATTTCCTCTTCGGTGTTCTTTTTGTTGATGTAGAGGAATCCAAGTGATTTTTGTATGTTTATTTTATAACCTGAGACTCTTCCAAACTCTTCTATTAGTTTCAGTAGTTTTCTGGAGGATTCCTTAGGGTTTTCTGTGTATATAATCATGTCATCTGCAAATAGTGATAGCTTTACTTCCTCCTTACCAATCTGGATACCCTTTATTTCTTTGTCTAGCCTAATTGCCCTGGCTAGGACTTCCAGCACGATGTTGAATACGAGCGGTGATAAAGGGCATCCTTGTCTGGTTCTCGTTCTCAAGGGAAATGCTTTCAGGTTCTCTCCATTTAGAGTGATATTGGCTGTTGGCTTTGCATAGATGCCCTTTATTATGTTGAGGAATTTTCCTTCAATTCCTATTTTGGTAAGAGTTTTTATAAATGGGTGTTGAACTTTGTCAAATGCCTTTTCTGCATCTATTGATAAGATCATGTGGTTTTTATCTTTTGTTTTATTTATGTGATGGATTACATTAATGGTTTTTCTGATATTAAACCAGCCTTGCATACCTGGTATAAATCCCACTTGATCAGGGTGAATTATTTTTTTGATGTGTTGTTGGATTCTATTGGCTAGAATTTTGTTGAGGATTTTTGCATCTATGTTCATGAGGGATATAGGTCTAAAATTTTCTTTTTTTGTAATGTCTTTACCTGGTTTTGGTATCAGGGAGATGGTAGCTTCATAGAATGAGTTGGGTAGTATTCCATCTTTTTCTATGCTTTGAAATACCTTCAGTAGTAATGGTGTTAAGTCTTCTCTGAAGGTTTGGTAGAACTCTGCAGTGAAGCCGTCTGGGCCAGGACATTTTTTTGTTGAAAGTTTTTTGATTACCGTTTCAATCTCTTTTTTTGTTATGGGTCTATTTAGTTGCTCTACTTCTGAATGTGTTAGTTTAGGTAGGTAGTATTGTTCCAAGAATTTATCCATTTCTTCTAGGTTTTCAAATTTGTTAGAGTACAATTTTTCGTAGTAATCTGAATTGATTCTTTTGATTTCATTTGGCTCTGTTGTGATGTGGTCCTTCTCGTTTCTTATTCGGGTTATTTGTTTCCTTTCCTGTTTTTCTTTAGTCAGTCTAGCCAATGGTTTATCAATTTTGTTAATTTTTTCAAAGAACCAGCTTTTGGCTTTGTTAATTCTTTCCATTGTTTTTCTGTTCTCTAATTCATTTAGTTCAGCTCTAATTTTTATTATTTGTTTTCTTCTGGTGCCTGATGGGTTCTTTTGTTGCTCACTTTCTATTTGTTCAAGTTGTCGGGACAGTTCTCTGATTTTGGCTCTTTCTTCTTTTTGTATGTGTGCATTTATCAATATAAATTGGCCTCTGAGCACTGCTTTTGCTGTGTCCCAGAGGTTTTGATAGGAAGTATTTTCATTCTCGTTGCTTTCTAAGAATTTCCTTATTCCCTCCTTGATGTCTTCTATAACCCAGTCTTTTTTCAGGAGGGTATTGTTCATTTTCTAAGTATTTGATTTTTTTCCCTAGTTTTTCTGTTATTGATTTCTAGCTTCATTGCCTTGTGGTCTGAGAAGATGCTTTGTAATGTTTCGATGTTTTGGATTTTGCAAAGATTTGTTTTATGACCTAATATGTGGTCTTTTCTAGAGAATGTTCCATGTGCACTAGAAAAAAAGTATACTTTGCAGCAGTTGGGTGCAGAGTTCTGTATAAGTCAATGAGGTCAAGTTGGTTGATTGTTGTAAGTAGGTCTTCCGTGTCTCTATTGAGCTTCTTACTGGATGTCCTGTCCTTCTCCGAAAGTGGTGTGTTGAAGTGTCCTACTATAAATGTGGAGGTGTCTATCTCACTTTTCAATTCTGTTAAAATTTGATTTATGTATCTTGCAGCCCTGTCATTGGGTGCATAAATATTTAATATGGTTATGTCTTCCTGATCAATTGTCCCTTTTATCATTATATAGTGTCCTTCTTTATCCTTTGTGGTGGATTTAAGTCTAAAGTCTATTTTGTCAGAAATTAATATTGCTACTCCTCTTCTTTTTTGCTTATTGTTTGCTTGATATATTTTTTTCCATCCTTTGAGTTTTAGTTTGTTTGTGTCTCTAAGTCTAAGGTGTGTCTCTTGTAAGCAGCATATAGATGGATTGTGTTTCTTTATCCAGTCCGTGACTCTCTGTCTCTTTATTGGTGCATTTAGTCCATTTACATTCAGCGTAGTTATAGATAAATAAGTTTTTAGTGCTGTCATTTTGATGCCTTTTCATGTGTGTTGTTGGCCATTTCATTTTTCCACATGCTTTTTTGTGCTGAGACGTTTTTCTTAGTAGCTTGTGAGATCCTCATTTTCATAATGTTTAAGTTTGTGTTTGTTGAGTCGTTATGTTTTTCTTGGCTTTTTCTTGAGTTATGGAATTGATATTCCTTTTTGTGGTTACCTTATTATTTACCCCTATTTTTCTAAGTAAAAACTTAACTTGTATCCTTCTATATCGCCTTGTATCACTCTCCATCTGGCAGTTCAATGCCTCCTATATTTAGTCCCTCTTTTTGATTATTGTGATTGTTTATCTATTGATTTCCATGATTTCCTGTTATGTGTATTATTTTTTTTATTTATTTATTTTTTAGAATTAGTCTTAATTTGTTTGTTTTTGTGCTTTCCCTATTTGAGTTGCGTTGATATCAGGGCGTTCTGTTTTGTGACCTTGTATTGTGCTGGTACCTGATATTATTGGTCATCAGGCCAAACAATCTCCTTTAGCATTTCTTGCAGTCTTGGTTTAGTTTTTGCAAATTCTCTAAACTTGTGTTTATCTGTAAATATCTTAATTTCTCCTTCATATTTCAGAGAGAGTTTTGCTGGATATATGATCCTTGGTTGGCAGTTTTTCTCCTTCAGTGCTCTGTATACGTCGTCCCATTCCCTTCTTGCCTGCATGGTTTCTGCTGAGTAGTCTGAACTTATTCTTATTGATTCTCCCTTGAAGGAAACCTTTCTTTTCTCCCTGGCTGCTTTTAAAATTTTCTGTTTGTCTTTGGTTTTGGCAAGTTTGATGATAATATGTCTTGGTGTTTTTCTTTTTGGATCAATCTTAAATGGGGTTCGATGAGCATCTTGGATAGATATCCTTTCGTCTTTCATGATGTCAGGGAAGTTTTGTGTCAGGAGTTCTTCAACTATTTTCTCTGTGTTTTCTGTCCCCCCTCCCTGTTCTGGGACTCCAATCACTCGCAAGTTATCCTTTTTGATAGAGTCCCACATGATTCTTAGGGTTTCTTCATTTTTTAAAATTCTTTTATCTGATTTTTTTTCAGCTATGTTGGAGTTGATTCCCTGGTCCTCCAGAAGTCCCAGTCTACATTCTAATTGCTCGAGTCTGCTCCTCTGACTTTCTATTGCATTGTCAAATTCTGTAATTTTATTGTTAATCTTTTGGATTTCTACATGCTGTCTCTCTATGGATTCTTGCAACTAACTAATTTTTCCACTATGTTCTTGAATAATCTTTTTGAGTTCTTCAACAGTTTTATCAGTGTGTTCCTTGGCTTTTTCTGCATTTATCCTAATTTCATTTGTGATATCTTTAAGCATTCTGTGAATTAGTTTTTGATATTCTGTATCTGATAATTCCAGGATTGTATCTTCATTTGGGAAAGATTTTGATTCTTTTGTTTGGGGGGTTGGAGAAGCTGTCATGGTCTGTTTATTTATGTGGTTTGATATGGACTGCTATCTCCGAGCCATCACTGGGAAACTAGATTTTCCAGGTAATCAGCTAAAAAAAAATGCAGTCAAATCCCTATCTGAATTCTCCCTCTGGCTCCAGGTATTCGGATGTTAATGGAGCCGCCTGGGGAGGGTGGGGGAGGGATCAGAGAGCTAGGAGTGTAGCACCACAGAATATAGAGCTGATCACTGCGTTCACGCTCCGACCCCGTCCGCCAAAATCGCGGTGGGACGGCTCCCCGGCTGGGACGCTGCTTTCCCCACTCCGAGACCAGTCACTTCCTCCCGGGGACTTCTCCCTCCGATGCGCGGCACCGCTCGCGCAAACTGGGTGGGTGTCACCCACAGGACTAGGTGGGCCCGCCCCCTGGGTCAATTCAGGTGAATATAATTGGACCCTGCGCTCACGCCCCGCCCGCTTTCGCCAAAATCCCAGCGGGACGGCTCCCTGGCTGGGACGCTGCTTTCCCTGCTCCAAGACCTGGCACTTCCTCCCGGGGACTTCTCCCTCCGGTGAGCAGCGCCACACGCGCGAACTGGGTGGGCGTCCCCCCGCACGAACGTGTGGGCCCTGCCCCGGGGTCGCTTTAGGGAAATATAGCTGACCCCCCCCCGCGCTCACGCCCCGCCTGCTTCCCGCCAAACTCCTGGCGGGACGGCTCCCCGGCTGGGACGCTGCTCTCCCCGCTCCAAGATCAGTCACTGCCTCCTGGGTGCTTCTCCCTCCAGCTGCGCCGCTACGCCGCCTGCGCCAACCAGCTAGACTCTCTCCCGGGATGGGTTCGGGGGGTAGGGCTGGGCCCCTTGTCTGTGCCGTCTGCCCCCCTGGGCTCTGCCCCAGATTGGGCTCCGAAGGTCACCTGCCTGGTACGCTGGCTCCTAGTTCTGAAAACGGTCGCTGTCTGCCTGTATTTGTTTGTTTTCCGTCTCTAAGTCTGTGCTTGTTGTTCAGAGTTCATAGATTGTTATGTATGTGATCGATTCACTTGTTTTTCCGAGTCTTTGTTGCAAGAGGAATCCGCCATAGCGTCCACCTAGTCCGCCATCTTGGCCCCCCTTCCTTGCCTGAGTTTTTACCAATAGGTGATAGTGGATCCAGGAGAGAAATCCAGGCCTCTTGATTCCAACCCCTGGGCTTTTAAGAGACCAGGCGTGCTCTCCTTATAGTAATTTGTTCCTAGGAGGCTTTGGTGGCAGTGTTTCCACTGCGTGCTGAGAAGTGTTGGACAGCCTTATCTGAGATTCTCTCCCTGAATTAGTCAGGACAAGCTAACTGCTTTAACAAAAGTACTCAAAATATCAGTGACTCAAGACAATAGAAATTTATTGTGGGTTCTGGAGCCATACTGCATGGGGCTAAATCCTGGTGTGTCGTATCCTAGGTTAATTGTTGTGAAGAATGGTATATTGAAACATGCGTGACACTTATATGTTGAAATACATATATTTGCTATACGTATATTATGAAATAGGTATATTTCAATAAGTTTTTTGAAAAATAATTACATTAATTTGTACATGTCAGTATGAGCATAAAAACCCATTGCCGTTGAGTCGATTCTGACTCATAGAGAACCTATAGGACAGGGTAGAACTGCCCCATGGAGTTTCCAAGGAGCACCTGGTGGATTCGAACTGCCGACCTTTTGGTTGACAGTTGTAACTCTTAACCACTATGCCACCAGGGTTTACACGGGCATAAAGTGTGGAATAATACACATTAAATCACTAGCATAGGTTCCTTCAGGAGGTACAATTAAAGTTGGGCAGGTAGAAACTATGGACATTTTTAATGTATGATCGGAATTGTTTCACTCTGTACGCGAACATGGAGTCCTGGTAGCGTGGTGGTTAAGAGCTCAGCTGCTAACCAAAAAGTCACAGCTTGAATTCATCAGCAGCTCCTCGGAAACCCTGTGGGGCAGTTCTACCCTGTCCTATAGTGCTGCTGTGAGTTGGAATCAGCTGGACAACAACGGTATTATTTTTTTTTTAACCAACACATTATTCTTACAATGAGAAGAAAAAGCAAACAATATAAAGAATATACTATAGAAAAAAGAAATGAAAAAAAGGAGGAAGGAAGGAGGGAAAGAATCAACTCAGTCAATTCGTAGGCTTTCCGATTGGAAAAACACTGTAAAGGAAGGACCCCAGGTATGCTATGAACCAAAACCAGTTGCCATCATGTCAATTCAGACTCGTGGGCACCCCATGAGTGTTAGAGTAGAATTGTGCTCCATACCATTTTCAATGGCAGATTTTTTGGAAATAGATCTCCAGGCTTTACTTTCAAGGAATCTCTTGGTAGACTTGAGCCTCCAAACTCTTGGTTAACAGCTGAGCCCGTTAACCGTGTTCAGCACCCAGTGACTCCAGAGGTGCTATAGGTAGATTTTTTCACTGGTGAATGGCAGGTCAGGATATGTGCCTGGCCCAGAATATAGACCATCGATAAATACTTGGTGAATGAATAAATTTGTGAAGGTATTTTCCTGAAAGGAAGAAAAAAGATAACAATGACTACTTTTGTTACTCTTTTCTAATTTTTGTATGGAGGATGGCAGTTAGAGTTGTAGATGAGAATATGTGTTTGAGTCCTTGCTATACCCCTTATTGGCTGTTTAACCATGAAGTTTCTTAACTTCTCTGTGCCTCAGTTTCCTCATCTGTTCAGTGGGGATTATGTTAGCCAAAAACTTGCCATTGAGTTGATTCTCAGTTCTGCAGACCCCATGTGTTTCAGTATAGAACTGTGTGCCATAGAATTTTCAGTGGTTGTGATCTTTCAAAAGTAGATTGCCAGACCTTTCTTCTGAGGCACCTCTAGGTGGATTTGAGCCACCAACATTTTGGTTAAGCGCTTATCTGTTTACACCACCCAGGGACTTCAAGGATCATAGTAATACCTACCAATTAAGAACTCTTGTGAAGACCAAATGAGATAATGTATATACAGTGCATAGAACAATGCTTACAGAGAAAAGAGCGAATCAAATAAAATTGATATATGACTCCTTGACTTACAAAAATGTCAATTTAATATAGTCAAACTCCATAAAGATTAGATCTTATTATTACTTATACTTCACAGGTCTTACCAGTCTCCCTGGATCTTGCCAGTTTCAGGTGGTGGGAGTGGATTGTTGGGATGAGAGTCTGCCATGGATATGGGCATGGTGTGCTAGAGACAAAAGGTAGGTTGTGAGACAGGCCTGATTTTCATCCTGACTCTACTATTTGTGTGATTTGGGAAAGTGAGATACAGTCTCCTTATCTGTTAAATGGGGGATAATAATGGTCTGCAGCTCCTAGGACTATTATGAGGATCCTGTGGAAAACACAAGTGCTTGCACACGGTTGGTATCCACAAAGAGCAGTTAGAGTATGACTGATCCCACATTTGACTGAAACCCTGCCTTTCCCACTGGGCCTTTGGTAGCTCATGTACTCTTTGAGGCTATTAATATTCTACTTTGTTTCCACTGGTGAAAAACTTCTCCTGCTGCCTTGTCATCTCCCTTGGAGTTTTGGCTCCAATACCTTGTTGTTGTTAGGGGCTGCTGAGTTGGTTCTGACTTATAGTGACCCTATGTACAACAGAACAAAACACCGCCTGGTCCTGCACCACCATCACAATCATTGCTATGTTTGAGCCCCTTGTTGCAGCCACTGTGTCAGTCCATTTCATTGAGGGTCTTCCTTTTTTTCACTGATCCTCTACCAAGCATGATGTCCTTCTCCAGAGGACTGGCCCCTCCTGATAACACGTTCAAAGTATGTGAGATGAAGTCTCACCATCCTCACTTCTAAGAAGCATTATAAATGTACTTGTTCTAAGACAGATTTGTTCACTCTTTTGGCAGTCCATGGTATATTCAATATTTTTTGCCAACACCATAATTCAAATGCGTCGATTCTTCTTTGATCTTTCTCATTCATTGTCCAGCTTTTGCATGCATATGAGGCGATTGAAAATACCATGGCCTGGGTCAGGTGCACGTTTTAGTCCTCAGAGTGACAGCTTTGTTTTGTAATGCTTTAAAGAGTTCTTTTTGCAGCAGATTTGTCCAATGCAACGCGTTGTTTGATTTGTTGACTGCTGTTTCCATGGGTGTTGATTGTTGTTGTTAGGTGCCATCAAGTTGATTTCGACTCATAGTGACACTATTTGACAAAGTAGAGCTGCCCCATAGGTTTTTCTAGGCTGTAAGGAAGGAACCCTGGTGGTGCTTTCGTTAAGTGCTTGACTGCTAACCGAAAGGTTGGTAGTTCGAACCCTCCCAGTGGCTCTGCAGGAGAAAGATTTGGTGATCTGCTTCTGTAAAATTGCAGTGAAGAAAACCCTATGGGGCAGTTCTACTCTGCCATATAGGGTCACTATGAATTGGAATAGACTCAACAACACCCAACAACAATATTTATAGGAGCAGATCGCGAGGTCTTTCTGCCACAGAGCCGAGCAGCTCCAAACTGCCAACCTTTCTGTTAGCAGCCAAATACTTAACCGTTGCACCACCAGGGTTCCAATACCCATTGTTTTTCTTTTCCCTGAGTCTGTCTGCTATGGCTTAGTCTGCCATGGGTCTTTTCTCCTGCTTTCTGCAGCTTCTCTGCCCTCAGCTCCAGTTGCTCCTGGCCTGCCTGAGTCTCCCTCCTCCAGCTACTACAGCTCTTTAGAGGACCACTTTCTTCAGTGAACAGTTACTTCTGCCCAGTGACCAAGCTCCCAGGGCCTGAACAGCGGCAGAGTATCAACTCCCTCAGAAAGTGTCTCTCAGCAACAACTCTGAAACCTAGTGATGCTAGACAGAGTCTGTGTGCCTTGCTGTTCCTCTCCTCAGGGTAAATCATCTGCCCATACAACATATCCAGTCCCCACATTCCTTCATGTACTATTTTCCTTGTTCTTATCTTCCAGAAGCGTTTATCCTGATGTCCAAGGAGCTAACCATCTTTCCTAAAATTCTCTTCCTGTTTCTACCCAAAGGCCTGTCTGGTTTTTATGTGAAGAGAACGCTTAGTAAACTGTCTTCATGGGCTAGACATTCTGGGGAGTGTATACAGCTTCAGCACATTCCACTCCAGCCCCCCATTCAAAGGACATAGAACTTTGCCACATGCTGCACTCACAGTTTTCTTAGAAATGTGATTGTGGGGTGGGAATGAGGAAGCAACCCATGAGAATGAATGGATTCTTTTCCTTCAATTTTTAGTGTTTTTGCTGGTGGCAACAGACTTTGCTATCAATCAGAAATGACTGGGGTCTCAGACTTGGGAAATTTCTCCAGATAACATTCAGAAGATACCAATTTCTTCTGCTATCATAGCTGCCTTAGGTGGCCTCTTCTGTATGTGAGATTAGCTGCAAATTCGTGTGTGTCTGGCTTCATAAACATTGACTATCCCCTATCCATTTCATCTCAGTAGTTATGAGCTCGGCTGCTAACCAAAAGGTTGGCAGTTTGAATCCACCAGCTGCTCCTTGAAAATCCTGTGGGGCAGTTCTACTCTGTCCTGTAGAGTCTCTATGAGTCGAAATTGACTCAATGGCAACAGATTTTTTTTTTTTTAATCCATTTCACCAGAAAACAGGAGATTATGCTCTTACGCTCTCATAGCCTCTTTGAGGAAGTTTGACTTTTCCTTTGTTGAGCAAGAAGCTTCCCCAAGAGGGTGTATTGTTCTTGTTAGATGCTTTTTAACACTTTTAAGGGGTCTTTTGCTGCAGATTTACGCAATGCAGGGAAGGGATATAACTGATAACAACATCTACGTACTGCCTAATTATTAAAAGTTAAAATTTCCTATTAGTTAAAAAATAGAGGTGGGGCTTACTTTTTTTTTTAAATCTTAGAAGAATTCAGCTGTTAGCTGCCGAAATCACTAAGATCAAAGCAATGCCACCAAAGCACTGTCAATTAACAGTTCAATCTTATATACGTTCATTAGGAAATATTTCTCGTTGTTGTTAGGTGCTGTTGAGTAGGTTTCCACTCATAGTGACCCTATGTACAACAGAATGAAACACTGCCCAGTCATGCACCATCCTCGTAATCTTTGCTTTGTTTGAACTCATTGTTGCAACCACAGTGTCAACCCATCTCGTTGTGGGTCCAGAGATCACAGAAGAGGCTGCAACTGCTGAAGAGCATTGGGTGGAAAATGAATGCTGCCCTCAAGGAAACTCAAGTTTAAGGACCAATATCAGAAAGTGATCTCACTTAGTAATTCAACCATCTAAACAACCCTCTGTTTCTTCCCAACTTTCCACCCTGCTTTGATTTGTCCCGTTAGAAGAGCACTAGTCTTGGAATTTAGATGCCTTGGTGGACTTATTTTGTGTGTGGCTTGGGAAAATTACCTAATCTCTCAGGGCTTTAGCTTACAGCCGGCCCTCTATATCTAGGGGTTCTGCATCCACAGATTCAACCAACTGCAGATGGAAAATATTTGGAAAAAAATGTTACATTGTTGCTGACATGTACGATATAGTTAGGCCTACGATGGTTGCATCTGTACTGACCATGTAGACTTTTTTTTCTTGTCATTATTCCTAAACAATATAGTATGACAACTATTCACACAGCATTCACATTGTATTAGATATTATAAGTAATCTAGAGATGATTTAAGGTATACGGAGGATGTATGTAAGTTACATGCAAATACTATGCCATTTTTTATAAGGCATTTGAACATGCACAGATTTTGGTATCTGCAGGGCGTAGGGGCCTGGAACCAGTCTCCTGTGAATGATGAAGGACGACTGTACTTCCTGGCAAAATGAGGAAGCTACCATACAGAAATTATGTATGACTGACACTTAGTGAGTCAGGTACTCTCCTGAGTGCATTTTGTACTATAGTGAACTTCTTTCATCTTGTTGACTATGTAACATCCATTCTCCTTTCCTGACAGCATTTGATTTCCTCCGGGAAAATTCCCTCACCCCCAGTGTATGCACTCTTGGTGGGAATGTAGATCCAGGAATCTCCTTTCTCACCACTGAAGCTAAAGAGGTCGCTTTGCAAGCTCTTTCTTTGCTCCCCCCAGAATATCCAAAGGGGAAGGTACACAGTGCAGATCAGTTAATCAGACTTTCTGGTTTCAAGACCTTAAACACTGGGCAGAGTAACTGGAAGTTATCTATAATTCATTCACCCTAGGAACAGCTCTCTCAGACTGTGGCATGTTTCCTGCTCTGAACTCTTCCTGGAGTCTCCAGGTTGCTGTGTGGTGAGAGCCTGGTCCTTCATCTTTCTCATTAATCCTGTGAGTTTCTCCATATTTTCTCCAAACTTTTTTTTTTTTAATCCTCAACTCTTTTTTTTTTTCTCATTTGATTGTAACTAAAAAACCCCGATTTATACACAAAACAGTATTTTATTTGATTCTCACAGTAGCACTATGAGGGTGGGTAAAATAATTACTCCTGTGGTACCTATGTGGCGACTGAGACTCAGAAATGTTAAGTAACTTGCCCAGGTTGGGCAGGATGATGAGAAGCTGGAATGGGAATCCAGATGAGGAGTGAAAGATTACATAAGATATACGTATTGGAAAGCACCTTGCACAGTCTGTGGCACACAGACACTTTTTAACATCAGTTAATTTTGCTTTGTGTCTGGTAAAAAGTGACAACTAATTATGAGAAAAGTAACATGTCCAGCACAAGAAAAAATAAAACAAAGCAGTGATTCTGTGGTTTATAGTTTTATATGAATATTTTCATCATTGTTTTGGGTTGATTTGTGCCTCCCAAATCCTGTGAATGCAACCTTATTTGGAAATACAGTTACTGTGAGGTCATACTGGACTAGGGAGGGCTCTAATCCAATATGACTGGTGTCCTTATAAAAACAGGGGAAGAGCCACAGAGAGAGAGGCACAGGAACACCACGTCATGACAGAGCAGAAACTGGAATAATGCAGGTGCAAATGAGGAGTGTCAAGGATTGTGGGAAATCACAGAAAGCTAGGAGAGAAGCATGGAAGAACCTCTCCCTCAGAGTGCTCCAGAAGAAACCAACCTTGCTGACATCTTGGTTTCAGAATTTTAGCCTCCAGAACTGTGAGAGAATACATTTCTGTTGCTTTAAGCCGCCAAGCTTGTGGTCATTTGTTATGGTATCCCAAGGAAACGACTACAGTCATCTTTGTTAATTTCTCTAAAACTTGTGCTTCTTAAGGCAGAATCCGTATTCTGGAATCTCACTGCATTTCTAGAGAATGGTAGGAGATTCAGGTACTTTGGCTGTATTGAACAAGGTCTGGTAGGAAGACACCACAAAGCCTCGGCTAAGATCCTTTTCTTGTAAGGAGTGTGGTCCAGAGCTTGAAATAGCTACTGCTGCAGTTTAAGGGTCCTGCTGACACCTTTGATTTCCTGGAGTAACAAGCAAGAAAAATCACCAAGCTTTCCTCATCATCCTTTGAAGAGTATATACCACTAATCATCTGGATGATTTCTCAAAGCTAACTACTGGGGAGTGTTTCGTTCTGTTGTGCATAGGGTAGCTATGAGTCGGAACGGACTAGACAGCAACTAACAGCAACAACAACAACAATTACTCAACAGAAATCTCACAACAAAGCAGTGACTACTCACCAGGTATTTGAAACTGGTCAAAATCTAACAGCATGGCAACCATTTCAATAATCCCTGTTATTAAGCTTATCTGGAATTTCCTCTGTATTTCTCAAGAGGCCAGTTTGATTTCTTTTCAGGTGTGTTTCCATTCCAACAATCTCGGTTTTAGATTTACGTACTGCATATACTTATTGCTCCACTGATATACAATAAAACCCCAGGCTCTTGAGTGCTGACTATGCATGGAGAAGTTTTTAATAGAATGAATTCCTAGGGGAAAGTTAAATAGTGTCTACTCTTTTCCTTTCCTTCTTTAGGTGTTTTCTACATTTTTCTTTTCCTTTCTCTATTCTTTTACTTCTTTTTTTAATCCAAGGCTAACACTTAATGGACTCCAGCCTTCCTGTGGGCAATTGTGTCAAATTAAATCTGACCTTTTCAGAATTGTCATTCTGTTCTTTTGGAAATGATGAAGAACAGATAGCAGTGGGCCTTCACTTACTTAGCACCATCAGCATCGTGCTCTCCAGCTTTCTCGCAAGGGTATTTCCCATTACAATAAAGTGGTGTAGATTCAGAAGACTCAGGGATGGCCTGACTTTCTGGCTGTTCTGTCTCGGTCAATATGTCAATAATCAGTGGGGGAGCCTGTTCTCTCTAACTTAACCTCTGGCCTTTGCACATGCTCACTCTTCAACAGGCCCCCTGATCATGCTGGGCTTGGCTTTCACATGCTTCTCTTGTTAAGGTTGTGGCTGTTTTTAAAATAATGAGACCAGCCTGAAAGGACTGCTCTGGGGAGGGAGCAGGCTTCTCCGGTGCTCAGTAATGCTTGGACTTGGGCTCTGATATTCTTTCTTACAAAAGTTTTACTTTCGGAATTATCCTGCAGCTTGGCCCACCTTGTGGGCTGAGTATCTCCTCTGTTTGGGGAAAGTATTCTTTTTTTGGGTGGGTGTCCTCAACTGGGGTGATGTGGTACCAAGGTCCTTCTATGCGGACCTAGAGGCAGAATCATAGAATGTATTTTTATTAAAGGGCACCTTATTGGGCATGATTTATTCTACAGAGTAATCTGCCTAGAGGAATCTGGGAAAGGGACTTGAGGACATTGTGTTCATTCTTCATAGAAGGAATGAGTAATATTCCCCAATAGGTACAGTCAGTGTACCTAAACCAAGATAACAATGCTGTCATACGTCTCTAAAGAGATGCTTGCAATCATTCTTACTGAGAGAATTGTGAACACAGATTTTGTTAGTTTTCTTGAGTTTTAACTTATTGCCCTCAGAATTAATCTATATCTATAGTTGTATACTTGTATCTATAGAACAAGGCCAGGGGCTGACTGCAGAACAGACTGTCAATTGCTTATATGCAAGTTCAAGTTGAAACTGAAGAAAATTAGAACAAGTCCACAAGAGCCAAGTATGACCTTGAGTATATCCCACCCGAATTTAGAGACCATCTCAAGAATAGATTTGACACGTTGAACACTAATGACAGAAGACCAAACAAGTTGTGGGATGACATCGAGGACATCCTACATGAAGAAAGCAAGAGGCCATTAAAAAGACAGGAAAGAAAGAAAAGACCAAAATGGATGTCAGAAGAGACTGAAACTTGCTTTTGAATGTTGAACATCTAAAGCAAAAGGAGGAAATGATGAAGTAAAAGAACGGAACAGAAGGCTTCAAAGGGTGGCTTAAGAAGAGAAAGTAAAGTATTATAATGACATGTGCAAAGAGCTGGAGATAGAAAGCCAAAAGGGAAGAACATGCTCAGTATTTCTCAAGCTGAAAGAACTGAAGAAAAAATTCAAACCTCCAGTTGCAATAGTGAAGGATTCCATGGGGGAAAATATTAAAAGATACAAGAAGCATCAAAATAAGATGGAAAGAATACACAGAGTCATTATACCAAAAAGAATTGGTCAATGTTCAATCATTTCAAGAGGTAGCATATGATCAGGAACTGACGGTCCTGAAGGGAGAAGTCCAAGCTGCTCTGGAGGCATTGGCGAAAAACAAGGCTCCAAGAACTGACAAAATATCAATTGAGATGTTTCAACAAAGAGATGCAGCGCTAGAAGTGCTCACTCGTCTATGCCAAGAAATATGGAAGACTGCTACCTGGTCAACCAACTGAAAGAGATCTATATTTATGCCTATTCCCAAAAAAGGTGATCCAACAGAATGTGGAAATTACTGAATAATATCACTAGTATCACACACAAGTAAAATTTTGCTGAAGATCATTCAAAAGCGGCTGCAGCCGTATATCGACAAGGAGGCGCCAGAAATTCAGGCCTGATTCAGAAGACAACGTGGAACCAGGGATATCATTGCTGGTGTCAGATGGATCCTGGCTGAAAGCAGAGAATACCAGAAAGATGTTTTAAAAAAAAGATGTTTACCTGTGTTTTATTGACTCTGGTAAGGCATTCAATTGTGTGGATCATGATAAATTATGGGTAATATTGTGAAGAATTGGAATTACAGAACACATACTTGTGTTCATGAGGAACCTGTACGCAGGTCAAGAGGCAGTTGTTCGGACAGAACAAGGAGATACTGTGTGGTTTAAAGTCAGGAAAGGTGTGTGTCAGTGTTGTATCCTTTCACCATACTTATTCAATCTGTATGCTAAGCAAATAATCAGAGAAGCTGGACTATATGAAGAAGAACAGGGCATCAGGATTGGAGGAAGACTCATTAACAACCTGTGTTATGCAGACGACACAACCTTGCTTGCTGAAAGTGAAGAAGACTTGATGCATCTACTGATGAATATCAAAGACCACAGCCTTCAGTATGGATTATACCTCAACATAAAGAAAACAAAAATCCTCACAACTGGACCAACAAGCAACATCATGATAAATGGAGAAAAGATTGAAGTTGTCAAGGATTTCATTTTACTTGGATTCATAATCAATACCCAGGGAAGCAGCAGTCAAGAAATCAAAAGACACATTTCAGTGGACAAACTGGCTGCAAAAGACCTCTTCGAAGTGTTGAAAAGCAAAGATGTCACCTTGAAGACTAAGGTGCACCTGACCCAAGCTGTGGGGTTTTCAATCACATCATATGTATGTGAAAGTTGGACGAAGAATACCGAAGACTGAAGAAGCATTGACACCTTTGAATTGTGGTGTTGGCAAAGAATACTGAATATACCATGGACTGCCAAAAGGACAAATATGTCTTGGAAAAAGTACAACCAGAATGCTCCTTAGAAGCAAGGATGGTGAGACTGCATCTTACACACTTTGGACATGTTGTCAGGAAGGATCAGTCCCTAGAGAAAGGACATCATGCTTGGTAAAGTAGAGGGTCAGCCAAAAAGAGGAAGACCCTCAATGAGATGGATTGACAAAGTTGCTGCAACAGTGGGCTCACGCATAACAACAACTGTGAGCATAATGCAGGACCAGGCAGTGTTTCGTTCTGTGGTACATAGGGTCACTCTGAGTTGGAACTGACTTAATGGCACCTAACAACAATAACAATAGTTGTTATGGAGTCCTGGTGGTGCAGTAGTTAAGCATTCAGCTCTATCCAAAAGGTTGGCAGTTGGCATCCACCAGCTGCTCCTTGGAAACTTTGTGGGGTGGTTCTACTCTGTTCTACAGCTTTGCTAGCATCAGAATCAACTTGATGGCAGTAGGCTTGGTTTGGTTTTTATAATTGTTATGGTTTAGGTGTAAAGGATATCATGTTTGGTAAAGTAGATTGTCAGCAAAAATGATGGAAGCCCTCAATGAGATGGGCTGACACCTTAGCCATAACAATGGCTTAAACATATTAATGATCATAGAGATAGCACAGGACCTGCAATGTTTCATTCTGTTATACATAAGGCTGCCCACGAGTTGGAGCCTATCGATGACAACTAACATCGACATAGGTTTTAAAAAGGACACTTAAACTTCTCTCACAGGGAATGCATAATATGTTTAAGGCATTTAGCATAATAATCGCATAATGAATGTTAATTAGTATTACTGCTGTTGTTTTCTTAAAAATGAAATATTTGGAAAAATGCAGCTGAAGTCTTTTTTTTTATATATATTTGACTTTTAGACAGTAACATGAAAAATTTTGATAATTTCTTGAATCATAGAACACTAGAGGTTAAGTGACTTGACCAAAGTCATTGTGGTGGTTTCAAAAATCACGGCGTAAATTCTAACAATCCTCCCCTCTAAAAGTGGAGCTGATTTCTTTTCCCCTTGAATAAGGGCAGGCCTTAGTGACTTAATTTCACTGAAAGGAATGCAGCAGAAGTGAAAATTAGGCCATAAAAAACAATACGCCTGACATACACACACTCTCTCTCAGAATGCAACCCTTGTGTCTTAGTCAGGGTTCTGTATAGAAAAAGAACAAGTGATTAGATAGACAGATAGATAGGTAGATAGGTAGATTGATTGATTGATAGATGATAGATAGATAGATGATAGATAGATAGATAGATGATAGATTAGATAGATAGATAGATAGATAGATAGATAGATAGATAGATAGATAGATAGATAGATAGATAGATAGATGTACACAGATATAAAGGTACAGATACACACACATATGGCAAGCACTCAAACAAGGGAGAGAGAGAGAGAGAGAGGGGTGGGGGAGTCCCTGGATGATGCGAACAGTTAATGCTCTAGGCTGCTTGGAAGAAAGACCTGATGATCTACTTTTGAAAAGCTAGCCACTGAGAACCTTATGGAGGGAGCATAGTTCCACGCTGTCACATATGGGGTTACCATGAATAAGAGTTGACTCAATAGCAACTGGTTAACTGCTGAGAAAGAGAGAGAGAGAAAGAGTGAAAGATTGGGAAAGAGATTTGTTGTTGCTGTTGTTAGGTGCCGTTGACTCGTTTCCGACTCATAGCGGCCCTATGCACAACAGAGGGAAACACTGCCCTGTCCTGCGCCATCCTTACAATCGTTGGTATGCTTGAGCTCATTGTTGCAGCCACTGTGTCAATCCACCTCGCTGAAGGTCTTCCTCTTTTCCACTGACCCTGTACTCTGCCAAGCACGATGTCCTTCTCCAGGGACTCATCTCTCCTGACAACATGTCCAAAGTATGTAAGACGCAGTCTCGCCATTCTTGCCTCTAAGGAACATTCTGGCCACACTTCTTCCAAGACAGATTTGTTCATTCTTTTGGCAGTCCATGGTATATTCAATATTTTTTGCCAGCACCACAATTCAAAGGTGTCAACTCTTCTTAGTTCTTCCTTATTCATTGTCCAGCTTTCACATGCATATGATGTGATCGAAAACACCATGGCTGGTGTCAGGCACACCTTAGTCTTCAAGGTGACATCTTTGCTCTTCAACACTTTGAAGAGGTCCTTTGCAGCCGATTTACCCAATGCAATGTGTCTTTTGATTTCTCAACTGCTGCTTCCATGGCTGTTGATTGTGGATCCAAGTAAAATGAAATCCTTGACAACTTCAATCTTTTTCTCCGTTTATCCTGATGTTGCTCATTGGTGCAGTTGTGAGGATTTTTGTTTTCTTTATGTTGAGGTGCAATCCATACTGAAGGCTGTGGTCTTTGATCTTCATTAGTAAGTGCTTCAAGTCCTCTTCACTTTCAGCAAGCGAGGTTATGTCATCTGCATAACGCAGGTTGTTAATGAGTCTTCCTCCAATCCTGATGCCCTGTTCTTCTTCATATAGTCCAGCTTCTCGTATTGTTTGTTCAGCATACAGATTAAATAGGTATGGTGAAAGAATACAACCCTGACGCACACCTTTCCTGCTTTAAACCAATCAGTATCTCCTTGTTTTGTCTGAACAACTGCCTCTTGATCTATGTAAAGGTTCCTCATAAGCGCAATTAAGTGTTCTGGAATTCCCATTCTTCACAATGTTTGTTGTGATAATTTGTTATGATCCACACAGTCGAATGCCTTTGCATAGCCAATAAAACACAGGTAAACGTCCTTCTGGCATTCTCTGCTTTCAGCCAGGATCCATCTGACAACAGCAATGACATCCCTGGTTCCACGTCGTCATCTGAATCCGGCCTGAATTTCTGGCAGTTCCCTGTTGATATACTGCTGCAGCCATTTTTGAATCATCTCCAGCAAAATTTTGCTTGCGGGTGATATTAATGATATTGTTCTATAATTTCCACATTCGGTTGGATCACCTTTCTTGGGAATAGGCATAAATATAGATCTCTTCCAGTCAGTTGGCCAGGAAGGTATTTTCCATATTTCTTGGCATAGACGAGTGAGCACCTCTAGCGATGCATCTGTTTGTTGAAACATCTCAATTGATATGCCATCAATTCCTGGAGACTTGTTTTTTGCCAATGCCTTCAGAGCAGCTTGGACTTCTTCCTTCAGTACCATCGGTTCCTGATCATATGCCACCTCTTGAAATAGTTGGATATCGACTAATTCCTTTTGGTATAATGACTCTGTGTATTCCTTCCATCTTCTTTTGATGCTTCCTGCGTTGTTTAATATTTTCCGCATGGAATACTTCACTATTGTAACTCGAGGCTTGAATTTTTTCTTCAGTTCTTTTAGCTTGAGAAATGCCAAACATGTTCTTCCCTTTTGGTTTTCCATCTTCAGGTCTTTGCACATGTCATTACAATACTTTACTTTGTCTTCTCGAGACGCCCTTTGAAATCTTCTGTTCAGTGCTTTTACTTCATCAATTCTTCCTTTTGCTTTAGCTGTTCAGTGCTAAAGAGCAAGGTTCAGAGTCTCCTCTGCCATCCATCTTGGTCTTTTCTTTCTTTCCTGTCTTTTCAGTGACCTCTTGCTTTCTTCATGGATGATGTCCTTGATGTCATTCCACAACTCATCTGGTCTTCGGTCACTAGTGTTCAATGTGTCAAATCTATTTTTGAGGTGGTCTCTAAATTCAGGTGGGGTATACTCAAGGTCATATTTTGGCCCTCATGACGTTGCTCTGATTTTCTTCAGTTTCACCTTGAACGTTCATATGAGCAACTGATGGTCTGTTCTACAGTCGGGCCCTGGCCTTGTTCTGACTGATGATATTGAGCTTTTCCATCGTCTCTTTCCACAGATGTAGTCAATTTGATTTCCATGTGTTCCATCTGGGAATGTCCATGTGTATAGTCGCTGTTTATGTTGGTGAAAGAAGGTATTTGCAATGAAGAAGTTGTTGGTCTTGCAAAATTCTATCATTCGATCTCCGGCATTGTTTCTATCACCAAGGCCATATTTTCCAACTACTGTTCCTTCTTCTTTGTTTCCAACTTTTGCATTCCAATCACCAGTAATTATCAATGCATCTTGATTGCATGTTCGGTCAATTTCAGACTGCAGCAGCTGATAAAAATCTTCTATTTCTTCATCTTTGGCCCTCGTGGTTGGTACGTAAATTTGAATAATAGTCATATTAACTGGTCTTCCTTGTAGGCATATGGATATTATCCTATCACTGACAGCGCTGTACTTCAGGATAGATCTTGAAATGTTCTTTTTGATGATGAATGCAACACCATTCCTCTTCAAGCTGTCATTCCCAGCATAGTAGACTATATGATTGTCCAAATCAAAATGGCCAATACCAGCCCATTTCAGCTCACTAATGCCTAGGATATCGATATTTATGCATTCCATTTCATTTTTGATGCTTTCCAATTTTCCTAGATTCATACTTCATACATTCCAGGTTCCGATTATTAATGGATGTTTGCAGCTGTTTCTTCTCATTTTGAGTCGTACCATTTACTTCAAGGAATTGGCTCACAGGATTGTTGGGACCTGGCAGGCCCAAAATACATAGGTCAGGTGACAAGCTGGAGACTTCTGCACACTAGTATCTCAAGCTTCATAGGTCAGGTGGTAAGAAGAGTGAGGTGAGATGAGAGTTCTGCTAAAATATTTCTTTAGAGTCTGAGGCAGAACACACCCTAGGGAAATTACCTATTTGGTCTTAAGACCATCAACTGATTGATTTTGTTACATTAGATTACATTATGTAGGTAACTACATTACATTACATTTGATGTAAGCTAATTATATATATATTTTAAATTACATTACCATACATTAGATTACATTATTTAGGTAACTACATTACATTACATTAAAAAAAATTTTTTTTAGATGTCAGTTAATTACATTACCATACATTAGATCACATTATGGAAGATAATCTGCTTTACTTAATGCCAACTAATTCAATCACCTGTAACTACTCCATAACAGAACTGGAGTTTGACCAAAGAACTGGGGACCATGGCCTAGCCAAGATAACTCATAAAATTGACCATCACACCTTGGAACTCAGCTGTTCTGGTGTGAGGAAATGCAGACTGTATATAGATATTCTGGCCAAAAGCCTCCGTTGAAGTCTTAGCTTATAGCTACGCCTGTGAGTGAGAAAGCCTTTGAGATGACTCTACTCCCAGCCACAATCTGTCTGTAACCTCATTAGAAAAATGAAACAGGAACCTGCTACTAAGCCCAGTCAACACTCAGAACTATGAGAGGTAATAACGATAACTGATTACTGCTATTTATGCCATTAAATTTGATGCATATATTTTATGTAGCAAGAGATAAGCAAGCAGAACAGGTGATAGAAGTATCAGAATTAGAATCCAGTTCCCTGGACTTATGTCCATTGTTTTTATTGCTTCATTAAAAAGATCTCTTCACTTTTATTTGATTTTAATTAGCATTTACAAAATGCTTCTATTCACAGGTATATTCAGGGTCTTAGACTATTTTTGGAAAATGAGATCATTGGGAAGGCTGAGTTTATTTATTTGAAACTCCTCATGATCCAGATGAATAAACGAAGGCTCAAAGATCATTATTTAGGACCATGATAAATGGCGAGACACATGCTTCTTTAATGCTAATTAAATATGTAAAGGTTACATGGTAGATGGCAATGATAACAGTCATAAGCAGTGGCACTCAACCAAGCCTCCCCACAGACGATTGATTAACAATGCATGATTAACTATTATCAGGTTCACTTGATCAAATAATTGGGGCTTCAGCTTGATTGTTGAAGGCCTGAGTTATGCCTGAGAGAGAAATTCATTTCCTAGTACCCACTTCATTTTGTGCTTTGTCGGCAGAATCTAAAATACTCACTGAAATGCATACAGAAGTGCACATGTCCACAGTTATTCATTTATATCCTTTTACATTATCGTTTGAAAGCATTTTTTTCTTTTTTCTCTTGGAAGCTATTGGAAGAAACGGATTAGAAAATTGAAAAATACAAGAGACAGACTCAAGGTGTGTGAAAAACAGGGTGTTTGCTGAAGAAGACAGTCAGTTGTGGTTGCATGAGGAAATACGTATTACTGTAGTTGACAACACGGTGAATCCTGGGGGAAGATGTGGAAGAGGGTGATGGGGAATTGCTATTTTTCACTTTTGCCCACTCTGCATATATCTGCCTGAGGGATAGAAAGTTAATCTCAAGTTACCCAGGTTTTTTTTTTTTTTTTTTTTTTGCTGCTGCCAGTGCTTTCTTGGTGGCTGCATCTCTTCTAGTTCCCTGGGGCTGAGCGGAAGAAGGAGGCCACCAGTCCTGAGAGGCCCAGGTTCTTCTGCCGAGAGCATTGATACATTAAACATAGAGTGAGCCCTTTCCCTCTGCTGAGCAGGCTGGGGGTAATTTTATTGGTATCCAAATGTGCCTTTCTAATAGACGCATTCTTAAATTTCCAGACCGTTTACACTTTTAAATTTGATTTTAGTTGAATTATTATGGGCCTTTCACTATCTTTTATTCTGACTTTGGTTCAGGTGAGATTGGGTTGATTTATGATTTCCAAAGGTGGTAGGCACTTTTCCACCAGCTGTTGGGGAGGAAGAGTCACTCCTGAGGGAGGACACTGTAACTTTTGGATAGTCTGAGGCCTTAGCCTAGTGGGCTAAGGAGAGGAGGGCTGTAGTGATTCGTCTTTGCCAGTTAAGGTCAAAGTGTTTCTGATTCATGGCAACCCCATGTGTGCAGAGTAGAACTGCGCCATAGGGTTTTCAAGACTGATCTTTCAGAAACGTATTATCAGGCCTTTCTTCTGAGGCACCTCTGGGTGAGTTTAAACTGCCAACCTTTCTGTTAGTTGTCAAGCACTTATCTGTTTGCTCCGCTCAGGGATTCCTGCTTCTTCTTTGCTTCTGTCTTTTTCTTTGTCAGTCACCAAGAATACAAGTAGAAGTACCCTCTGATTATGAAAAGAAAGTGAAACTAGCTACTTTTGTTCCCATCCTACAGTTCAGAGAGTTGAGTCATATGGGCAAAAGCCACAAACTTTGGCATGAGGGGACCTAAGTTCAAATCCTGGCTCTAACATTATGGCTTGAGGAGATCATAATGTTACTTAACTTCCCTGAACCTCGGGCTCCTCATCTGTAAAATGGGGATGATAAATAGTTACCTTAACAATGAAATGAGTTAATACTTATAAAGAATCTGGTGACGGGTGGTGCTTGATCAGTGATTGCTGTATTAGTTATTAATGAGACACCTGAGCCACATCTCAGAGAACTGCACACTACTATGTTGATTTTCAGTTACACAAATCAGATCACACCAATCCCCTGCTTAAAATTCTTCAATCATTCCCCTTTGTATTTAGAGTGAAATTTGAACCCCTCCTATGGCTTACCAGGTTCTGCCTGATGTAGTTCTGCCCCACCTCTCAAGCCAGACCTCCGTCCATTTCCCTCCTCGCTCTTAGAGCCCCCAAACATTTGTTCCTCAAGTGTCACAGGCTTTGTTACACTTCAGAACTGTCTCCTAAGCTACTCCTATAGAGCTGTCCTCTCCCTCTCTTTATCTAGCCAACTTGTGTTGTTGTTGTTCTTAGGTGCTGTTAAGTCACTCTGACTCATAGGGACCCCACATATAACAGAACAAAACACTGCCTGGTCCTGTGCCAGCCTCAAAATAGTAGGTGTGTTTGAGCCCATTGTTGCAGCCACTGTGTCAGTTCATCTCATTGAGGATTTTCCTCTTTGTTGCTGACCCTCTACATTGCCAAGCATGATGTCCTTCTCCAGGGACTGGTCCCTTCTGAGAGCATGACAAAAGTAAACGAGATGAAGTCCTACTATCCTCATTTCCAAGAACATTCTGGCTGTACTTCTTCAAGACAGATTTGTTTATTCTTCTAGTGGTCCATGATATGTTCAGGATTGATTCAATAACAGCATGATTCAAATGCATCAATTCTTCTTTGGTCTTCTTTATTCATTGTCCAGTTTTCACATGCATATGAAGCAACTGAAAACACCATGGCTTGGGTCAAGTACACCGTAGCCATCAAAGTGACATCTTTGCTTTTTTAAGATTTTAAAGAAGTCTTTTACAGCAGATTTGCCCAATACAATATGTCATTTGATTTCTTGACTGCTGTTTCCATGGGCATTAATTGTGGTCCCAAGTGAAATGAAATCCTCGACAACATCAATCTTTTCTCCGTTTATCATGATGTTGCTTCTTGGTCCATTCGTGAGGATTTTTGTTTTCTTTATGTTGGGGTGTAATCCATACTGAAGGCTGTAGTCTTTGATCTTCATCAGTTAGTGCTTCAAGCTTCTTTTTCAGCAAGCAAGGTTGTGTCATATACATATCACAGGTTGTTAATGAGTCTTCCTGTAATCCTAATTCCACGTTCTTCTTCATATAGTCCAGCTTCTTAGATTATTTTCTCAGAGTACAGGTTGAATAGGCATGGTGAAAGGATATAACCTCGATACACACCTTTCCTGATTTAAACAACACAGTATTCCTTTGTTTTGTTTGAACAAGTGCCTCTTGGTCTATGTATAGGTTCTGAATGAGCACAGTTAAGTGTTCTGGAATCCCCATTCTGTACAACTTATACCTGTAAACCAAAAACCAAACCTGTTGCTGTGGAGTTGATTCCGAGTCATAGCAACCCTATAGGACGGAGTAGAGCTGCCCCATAGGGTTTCCGCAGAGTGGCTGGTGGATTCGAACTGTTGACCTTTTGGTTAGCAGCCAAGCTCTAACCACTGCACCACCAGGGCTCCTTCTAATACTACACTAAACAGAAGGTCCTAAGAGAAACTTGACCTCACTCAATTTTCAGACACAAGTCAGACCTTGCAATGTAAACTTTCTTGGCATCCTGTATTTCTTCATGGCTTTTCCTACTAATAGGGTAATTAGTCTTTTTGTAAAACAATGAGAATGCTATTGAGCCCCTCTATTGTGCCAGATGCTTTGTCAAACCATTTACATATATTATTTTCCCTAATTTTCACAATGCAATGCTGTAAGTACTATTATTAATCGAGGCTCAAAGAGTTTAATAACTTGTTCAAGGGCGCACAACAAGAAGTAGAGCCTGGATTTGAATGAAGCCACCTGACTCAGACACTGCATTCTTTTTGGCCGTTCTGCACTTTTCTCTTGCTTCTTAACATCTCTTTTCCAGAGACTCATCAGACTGGCCGAAAAGGATAGAATTCAGCAGGTGCCCATGCAACATTTGGGGTTTTGGGTTTATTTATTTTTGTTTTGTTTGCATTTTGAAAACATAATTTAGGCCAGAATTACAACTTCATATACTCATAAGCAAGCAGAGAAAGAGAAAATAAGATAATTCCAATTTTATTTTAAATATAAAACTTCAAGTTTAGGAAAAGTTAACGTTAATGAAAACAGAAATATCATCTGCCAGAGGAAACCCTGCTGGCATAGTGGTTAAGTGCTATGGCTGCTAAACAAGAGGTCAGCAGTTTGCATCCGTCAGGTGCTCCTTGGAAACCCTATGGGGCAGTCTTACTCTGTCCCATCAGGTCGCTATGAGTCGGAATCGATTTGATGGCAGTGAGTTTGTTTGGTTTTTTTTGATCTCCTCTGTGGTAAAGGTTCTGTATTAGTCATCTAGTGCTGCTGTAACAGAAATACCACAAGTGGGTGTCTTTAACAAAGTGAAATGTATTCTCTTACATTCTAGGAGGCTAGAAGTCCAAATGCAGGGTGACAGCTTTCTCTCTCTGTCGGCTCTGGGGAAGGGTCCCTGTCATCATTCTTCCTCTGGTCTCAGCGCAGGGACCCTGGGTCCAAAGGACGTGCTCCCCGCTCCCTTGGTGGTGTGAGGTCCACCTTGTCTCTCTGCTTGCTTCTCTCTTTTATATTTCAAGAGATTGACTCAAGAAAAAAACCTGATTTTGTAGATTGAATCCTGCCTCATTAACATAACTGCCTCTAATCCTGCCTCCTTAACATCCTAAAGGCAGGATTTATAACACATAGGAAAATTCACATCAGATGACAAAATTGTGAACAATCACACGATACTGGGGATCATGGCCTAGCTAAATTGACACACATTTTGGGGGACACAGTTCAATCCATAACAGGTTCTATTTCCAGAAGGCTCTTTGAGTGTGTCTGCACACATACACACACACACACACACACACAAGCACACGCATGGTTTCCTGGGAGGAGCAGGGAAATTCAACCCATTTACTCTAAATTAGTTTCAGATGTACTTAAAACAAGTCCTACTGGCAGTGTTATCACTTTCACACCAGAAAATGAAAACATATTGCCATTGTTGTTGTTAGTTGCCATTGAGTTGGCTCCAACTCATGGTGACCTTATGTATTAAAGAATGAAATGTTGCCCAGTCCTGTGCCATCTTCATGATTATTGGTATGTTTGAGTCAATTGTTATATCTACTGTGTAGTGCCTTCCAACCTAGGGGGCTTATCCTCCAGCAGGTGATCAGACAATATTCTGTTGTGATTCATAAACTTTCATTGTTTAATTTTCGGAAGTAGATCAGCAGGCCACTTTCCTAGTCTATCTTAGTCTGGAAGCTCCACTGAAACCTGTCTACCATGGTTAACCCTGCTAGAATTTGAAATACCAGAGGCATAGCTTCCAGTATCATAGCAACATGCAGGCCACGACAGTATGGTAAACTGACAGATGGGTGGTGGCATCAACACCTCAGTCAGTATTTGTCTTAGTCATCTAGTGCTGCTATAACAGAAATACCACAAATGGATGACTTTAACAAAGAGAAATTTATTTTCTCACAGTCTAGAAGGCTAGAAGTCCAAACTCAGGGCACCAGCTTCAGAGGAAGGCTTTGTCTCTCTGTTGGCTCTGGAGAAAGGTCCTTATCATCAGTCTTCCCTTGATCTGGGAGCATCTCAGCACAGGAACATCAGGTCCAAAGGACGTGCTCTGCTCCTGACACTGCTTTCTTTGTGGTATGATGTCCCCACTCTCTACTTGCTTCTCTTTCCTGTCTATCTCTTGAGACATAAAATGTGGTTCAGGCCACACCCCAGGGAAACTCCCTTTACATTGGATCAGGGATGTGACCTGGGTAAGGGTTGTACAATCCCACCCTAATCCTCTTTAACATAAAATTATAATCACAAAATGGAGAATAACCACACAATACTGGGAATCATGGCCCAGCCAAATTGATACACACATTTCTGAGGAACACAATTCAATCCATGACAGTATTTATAAATAAAAACTTATAAGGTATCCAGACCTGGAGAATGTAGATGGGCATACTATAGTTATGCTAAATTTTTCTCTAAGGAATTACTCCTACTGAGTTTCATTATTGCAAATGTGACATTCCTTCTCAGGCATGTCACTAAAATCCAGTGGCTGTAGGTTTAGTGCACTAAGTTACTTGGATGGAATGAAGGCATAAGACACTCTTATTTTCCCTATCTTGAACAAGATTGCAATTCTAAAAATCATCAAAATATAAACTAATTAAATTTATGGTCCTGAAATCAGAAGACACGATCTTTAACATTATGGAGGGGATGTGGTTTCTTTTACTGAGATTACATTAAGGACTCAGAAAGGAAACAATATTATGTAAATACTAAAAAACACAGAACAATGGAGTTGCATATAAGGTGTAAGTTGCCTGTTGTTAAGATTACATTTGAAAATTCTTAGAAATGTGTTATGAATTGAATTGTGTCCTCCAAAAATATGTGTTGAAATCCTAACCCCTGTAGGTGTAAATATGACCCTGTTTGGAAATAGGGGTTTTCTTTTGTCACCATAATGAGATCATGCCAGAGTAGCATGATCTCATTTTCACTTCTGAGTTATAAAAAGACCAAACTAGACACACAGACTCACAGGTGAATAGGAAGGCAGAAGATGGAAACATGCAACTATGAGCCCGGAACACCAAGGATTGTTGGCAGCTAGAAGGTGAAATCATGGTCTTCTTTTTCTTTCCTGTCTTTTCAACGACCTCTTGCTTTCTTCATGTATGATGTCCTTGATGTCATTCCACAACTCGTCTGGTCTTCGGTCACTAGTGTTTAATGCATCAAATCTATTCTTCAGATGGTCTCTAAATTCAGGTGGGGTATACTCAAGTTCATATTTTGGCTCTTGTGGACTTGCTCTGATTTTCTTCAGAAAACTTGCTGAAACTAGCTCTTGAGTGTCGAGCAGCTAAAGCAAAAGGAAAAATTGATGAAGTAAAAACACTGAACAGAAGATTTCAAAGGGCGTCTCGAGAAGACAAAGTAAAGTACTATAATGACATGTGCAAAGAGCGAGAGATGGAAAACCAAAAGGGAAGAACATGCTCGGCATTTCTCAAGCTGAAAGAATTGAAGAAAAAATTTAAGCCTTGAGTTGCAATAGTGAAGGAGTCCATGGGGAAAATATTAAACGGCGCAGGAAGCATCAAAAGATGGAAGGAATACACAGAGTCATTATACCAAAAAGAACTACTCGATGTCCAACCATTTCAAGGGGTGGCATATGATCAGGAACCGATGGTACTGAAAGAAGAAGTCCAAGCTGCTCTAAAGGCACTGGCAAAAAACAAGGCTCCAGGAATTGATGGCATATCAATTGAGGTGTTTCAACAAACAGATGCATCGCTGGCGGTGCTCACTCGTCTATGCCAAGAAATATGGAAAATACCTTCCTGGCCAACTGACTGGAAGAGATCCATATTTATGCCTATTCCCAAGAAAGGTGATCCAACCGAATGTAGAAATTATAGAACAATATCATTAATATCATACGCAAGCAAAATTTTGGTGAAGATCATTCAAAAACAGCTGCAGCAGTGTATCAGCAGGGAACTGCTGGAAATTCAGGCCGATGTCAGAAGAGGAGGTCTAACCAGGGATGTCATTGCTGTTGTCAGATGGATCCTGGCTGAAAGCAGAGAATACCAGAAGGATGTTTACCTGTGTTTTATTGATTATGCAAAGGCATTCAACTGTGTGGATCATAACAAATTATCACAACAAACATTGTGAAGAATGGGAATTCCAGAACACTTAATTGTGCTCATGAGGAACCTTTACATAGATCAAGAGGCAGTTGTTTGGAGAGAAGAAGGGGATACTGATTGTCTTAAAGTCAGGAAAGGTGTACATCAGGGTTGTATTCTTTCACCATACCTATTTAATCTGTATGCTGAACAAATAAGCTGAGAAGCTGGACTATATGAAGAAGAACAGGGCATCGGGATTGGAGGAAGACTCATTAACAGCCTGCGTTATGCAGATGACACAACCTTGCTTGCTGAAAGTGAAGAGGACTTGAAGCACTTACTAATGAAGATCAAAGACCACAGCCTTCAGCATGGATTGCACCTCAACATAAAGAAAACAAAAATCCTCACAACTGCACCAATGAGCAACATCATTGTAAATGGAGAAAAGATTGAAGTTGTCAAGGATTTCATTATACTTGGATCCACAATCAACAGCCATGGAAGCAGCAGTCGAGAAATCAGAAGACGCATTGTACTGGGCAAATCTGCTGCAAAGGACCTCTGTAAAGTGCTGAAGGGCAAAGATGTCACCCTGAAGACTAAGGTGCGCCTGACCCAAGTCATGGTATTTTCAATTGCTTCATATGCATATGAAAGCTGAACAATGAATAAGGAAGACCGAAGAAGAATTGACGCCTTTGAATTGTGGTGTTGGCGAAGAATATTGAATATACCATGAACTACCAAAAGCACCAATGAATCTGTTTTAGAAGCACAGCTAGAATGCTCCTTAGAGGCAAGGATGGCGAGACTGTGTCTTCCATACTTTGGCCATGTTGTCAGGAGGGATGAGTCCCTGGAAAAGGACATCATGCTTGGCAGAGTACAGGGTCAGCGGAAAAGAGGAAGACCCTTAACGAGGTGGACTGACACAGTGGCTGCAACAATGAGCTCAAGCATAACAACGATTGTGATGACGGCTCAGGACAGGGCAGTGTTTTATTCTGTTGTGCATAGGGTCACTATGAGTTGGAACCAACTTGACGGCACCTAACAACAACAACAAGAAGGTGAAATAGACAAGGAAGGACCTGCCTCTAGACTTATGCCCTGAATTTGGACTTCCAAACTCTTGCCCTGGTGGCGCAATGGTTAAACACTCAGCTGCTAACCAAAAGTTTGGTGACTTGAACTCACCCAGTGGCTCTGATGGAGAAAGACCTGGTGATCTGCTCTTGTAAAGATTAGTGCCTAGAAAACCCTATTGGGCAGTTCTACTTTGTCACATGGAGTTGCTAGAGTCGGAATTGACTTGATAGCCCCTAAGAACAACAAGGGTCCTAAACTATGAGAAGATAAATTTCTGTTCTTTAAAGACACCCACTGGTGGTATTTCTTGCTATGGCAGCACTAGGAAGCTAAGACGAGAGGCCCCTTGTTGGAAGCTGACATCTGCTTTAGGAAATCCACCGTGGCCACTTTTTCCTCCAGGGTTGGAGCAGGTTGGTGTCTCCTCTTCCCTCGAGCACCGGAGGAAGACGTTGGCTGGTATTCAGGCCCAGGTCGTTGAGAAGCAGCTGCCCTTGGTGCTCTCATTCACACTCACTGTGTTGGGAAGATGCTCTGAGATGCATGGGAACCTTCTAGGGGGGTAGCAGAGCCACAGCCCCATGTCACTCATTCCCAGGCATAGGGTCATACAAGGAAATTTGTGTTGGAATCAGCTGAGCTCCTTGTGTAGTTTCTTTCTGTCTCCCTGTCTCTGTTTTTTCCTCTTTTTTTACCTGAGAGCATATTTTTAAAATCTAATGAGTTAAATGTGCATATAATGAAACTTCCCTGTGTATATGTGGAGCCTCTGTTTTTTTTTTTTTTAATCCCTCTGTTTTCAGACTCAGGAATTATTAATGTTTCTGATTGACTTACCCCTTTATTCCTAGAGCTCAGAGCCGTGGAAGCTGATGGAGGGTGATACCAGTGTGCTGAATGGCTGACGCACAGTCTTAGTTCTCTGAGGCATTGATTCTTAAGGTGGCTGCTCAGCTCCCCAGGGGACCATGGAGTTTTCATAGGTGGTCCAGGGCTGCCTGTTTTGTTTAAAAATGCTCAGGCTATTCTTTGGCCGTAGTGAATAACTTATTTAATGCAGCCAACTACAGTCAACAGACACACACAAAAAATTCATTTGTGTCTCATCAAAGCAGAGAAAAACTCTCTATTCATTCTGTTAAAGATTTTCCTTTTTTTTTTTTTTTTTTTTAACAATGCCAACTAAGAGAGGTTGTATTTCTTGGACATTTAGATACAATGAAGTGGCCCTGGAAACCCTAAAGTTTTGAAGTTGCACGGGACAGTAAAAAGGACACTGGACATGTAGCCCAGTCAATGTCATTTATACTTCAGGCTTCAAGTAACAAGAGCAGATACTTATTATAAGCAGAGCCTGCAGTGAGAGATTTACACATACTAAACAAACAAAAAACAGTTGTTATCAAGTTGATTCCAACTCTTGGTGTTGGCGTGTGTGCAGAGTAGAACCGCACTCCACAGCGTTTTCAAGACTGTGACCTTTCGGAAGCAGATCGCCAGGCATTTCTTCAGAGGCACCTCAGGTTAGGTCCAAACTCTCAACCTTTCGATTGGTAGTTGAGCACTTAGCCATTTGTGTCACCAGGGACACTTTGAATATATTAGACCATCTTAATCCTCCCCCAAATCCTTTGAGATAGAGGCTTTTATTTTTATCTCCATTTTAAAGTTATAAAAACAGAGGCACAGGGAAGTTTAATAACTTGCCCAAGACTGCCCAGTTTGGAAGTAGCATAAGTAGGATTTGAACCTGAGCAAGATGGCTTGGAGCCTACATACTTACATGCTGCTCTCAATTTTTCCTCCATCCTATCTCATTTAATCCTCACAACAACTCCGTAATACGGCTACTATTAAGCTTTGTTCACGTATGAAGTTACACAATGTGCTCAAATTCATCGCTTAGTAAGAGGAAGACCCAGGGCTTGAATCTAGGTCCCTTCGTAAAGCAACACTCATCAGAACCCTTTTTCAAAGACAGACCTGAGTTTAAGCCATGGTTATGCCACCTACAAGCTCTTTGACCTTGTGCCAGTCACTTATTCTTCTGTATCCTCGGTTTCCTTATCATAAAGTGGGGATAATAATAAAACCCTGCTCACATGTTTGAGAATACGATCAAGTGAAGTAATATAGCTAAAAGGTTGTTTCTTTCCAACGTCCTTGGCAGTGAGCAACGGAGCCTGTTTGGATCATTTCTCTCTTTCATTTTCTAAGAGATGATATAGTGAGCAGAAACCTGGAAGAGTTAACATTCTTTCTTAAGGATTAAGTTACTTGCTAGGAAGAACTTGGACACTGAAGTACTTGGATCTGCCTCATCAGTCTATGTGGTAGGGCAGTTTCTAATTTTACTGAGACTTTGCTTGGGAGCCCAGGCACAGGTAGAACCTGAAAGAAAAAGGAAAGTATTTAAAATAATGTGAGATGTTTTTGCAAAAATGATAAAGTATTTTGAGAGAAGGAAATGTCTCCAAAAATAAGCTACTATGGAAGTTCCTTTTGATGAAGAAGGCTTATTCCCATGACATACCTATAACCTTTTAAGTAGGATTATTATACTACATAAGGCCTAAGGATTTAAGACATCATATAATGATTGATGTTATTTTAAAAACTCATTGACCTTTGACAAATATTGTCAAATATATTTCAAAGTCTATAAAGCATGACCTGGGGTCTTGGGGTGAAGACAAGTGAGAGGCAGGAGTTGGACTATGATTATGAGTGATAGGGTTTATGAGAGATAATCCATTACAAATGGGAAGAAAGCTGGAGTGAGGATGCCGGAGATGGGGAGGTACGCTCGCTCCAGGTACACAGCAATTTATCCATTGCTGTGCAACGATTCTTGTTGACTGCATGTTTTTTCTGCTGGTTTTGCCTGTGTACCTTCAGATGGCTGCACTGACCTGGATGTTTGGCTGGAGGCTGGGCTCAGCTGGGTAGCTGAGATGGCTAGGCCACTTTCTCCATGTGGTCCCCATCCTCAAGGAAGCAAGACTGAACCATTGTTGGGGCAACATTACAAGTGGACAAGCCCCAAACAAATAAGTTTTTCTCAAACCTCTATTTGTGTCACATTTGCTGATATTGCATTGGTCAAAGAAATCCGTGTAGCCATGCTCAGAATGAGTGTGGGAAGAGACTCAACAAGTGTGTGGATACAGTGAGGTGTGATTTATTGGGGCCCCTAATCTAACAGTCTACCACAGCCCACTGTCTATTCTCTCCCATAGCATATACACTTATCCCTCCTAAGACCTTTGAAGTCTCATGCAATCATGACATCAAGCATGAAGTTTATGAATTCCTGATCTGAATCAGGTCTGGGTGTGGATGAGCTCTTTGGGTATAGTGCCTCTTGAGTCTGAAACCTGTGAGTTAAAGACATTAGTTACCTGCCCCCCATACCGAATATACAACGGTGAACTAGAGTCAAGATAAACACAATTGACACTCCCACTCAAAAAAAGGGAGAGTAGGAGGAGGCACATATTAGTCACTGGCCCATAGCAATTCCAAAATCCAGCCAGTCACATAGTGTCAGTGTCCCTTATTCTGGGAAAGGGAATGTTCTTTGATTAGGGCCAGTTCTGCTCCATGGGAGTAGCTTTCTAATCCACTGCTCTCTGTGGCCATTGGCTCCACCCTCAGGTCTTTTGTTTTCCAGAAGAAATGGCCTGTATTTGCTGTCGACTTGTCTTTTTAGCCTTCTTTCTGCTTGTGGAAAGTTGGGGCCCTGAGCCTTTTTCATTTCCAATTGTCTCTTTCCCATTTAGTCTAAGCTGGTACAATAGCTTTCACAGTTGGCCACTCAGTGGGCATTCTATGAATCTGAGTGGGTTCACTTCATGGTCCAAAAGTCACATCCACAATTCTTTTTGACCCAGACCTCTTTCTGCTTTAGGCTGAGTGTCAGGGTGTTGTGGCATATTGCCTTTAAGATTTTTAGGAACTCTTTAGTTTTTTTTTTTTTTTTTTTTTAGTTTAGTTGAGAGAGACTAACTAGGCACTTTACTAAATCTTTCTGAAGTCTTAACAAAAAGCCTTATAGGCACACTTTTGATCTTACCCCTGAGGCTATTTCTTACTCTTTGAATCTTTTACTGACTAAAAAAAAAAAAAAGATAGTGAAAATTATTTCTTTTATTTTCCAATCCAGTACAGTGTGTTTCCTATATTTCCTTGAAATTTGGCTTGTAAACTAAACAGTTCTCTATGTAGCTAACCTCTTCTTTGTATGCAGCTACAAGAAGTGAGTTCACATTTTCAACATTCTGCTTGGAAATATTAGTTTGATCCACAATTCCATTTTGTATCTTCCAGGTTAATATTGGCGATAGTTTTGCCAATGACCATGAGTCATTATCTTACCAACATCCAGTAGCAGCTTTTTCATTGTGGTAATTGGAATAATTCCTCCCCCCGCCCACCGCCAGCCTCGAAAAGATGTCCATGTTCTAATCTCCAAAACCTGTGAGTATGCTACCTGCTGTGACAAAATAGACTTTGCAGATGTCATTAAGGATCTTGAGATGGGGATATTATCCTGGATTATTCCACTGAGCCCAATGTAATCAAAAGGTCCTTATAAGGAAAAGAGGGAGACAGGAGAGGCAGAGACAGGAAAGGAGATGTGATGGTAGCAGCAGAGACCAGAGAGAGAAAGAGAGTGATTTGGAGATGCTATGCTGCTGGCTCTGAAGATGAAGGGAGGAGCCACAGCCAAGGAACGTATGTGGTCTCTAGAAGCTGAAAAAGATTAAGATTTTAAAAAAAAAATTTCTTCCCTAGAGCCTCCAGAAAGAATGCAGCTCTGCTAACTCCTTGATTTTAGCTCCATAAGACCCATTTTAGTCTAAACTTCAGAACTAATCTGACCTCCAAAAGTGTAAGCTAATAAATTTTCATTGTTCCAAGCCAGTAAATCAGTAGTAATTTGCTACAAGAGCAATGGGAAATTAATACACTTACCATTGTTCCATCTTCTGCTATTAGTTTGTTCACCATTTCTCCAGCATTCATCAAAAACTTATTGCTTATTTTCCAGTCTCTGCCTACTTTCTGGCCTCAAAGTTAATGCTACATGTTTAGTTCACTTCTGTGGCTTAAAACAATATGAATTTATTTGTAATTTTTAATGATTGTGTGGATTGCCTGGGCATTTCTTCTAGTTTCATCAAGGCTCACTCATGTGTTTATACTTGGTTGAAGAGTTGGCAGGAGGCTGGGATCTGCTGGGAAAGCTGAGATAGCTGGGTCTATCTCTTCATGTGGTTTTTCATTCTCAAGGAGGGTAGGCTGAGTTGGTTCTCTCATATAGTGAGAGAAGCATTCCAGGAGCGCAATCCAATGTGCGAATACTTGACTCTGCTTGCATTAACTTACTGACATCCCACTACCCAAAGCAAGTCATATAACCAAACTCAAAGTCAATGAAGCGGGTGGGCAACAGAAGGGCAAGGATACTGGGAGATGTGATTTATCGGGGGCCGGAAATCCTGGTGGCATAGTGGTTAAGAGCTATGGCTGCTAACCAAAAATGTCAGCAGTTCACATCCACCAGGTGCTCCTTGGAAACCCTATTCGGCAGTTCTACTCTGACCTATAGGGTTGCTATAAGTTGGAATTGACTTGATGGCAGTGGGTTTTTTTGGTTTGGTGATGGTTAAGATTGTGTGACAACTCGGCTGGGTTATGATTCTCAGTGATTTGGCAGTTATGTAATGATGTAACTTGGCAGTTATGTAATGATGTAGTTACCCTCTATTTTGTGATATAATGTAATCACTTCCATGAGGTGATCTGATGTGATCAGCCAATCAGTTGTAAGGGTAGTTTCTCAGGGGTGTGAACTGCATCCAATATATATGGACGCTCTGGCAAAACTCACAGGTTTTGGTCACTCTGGATCCTGCATCTAGTTTGTAGTCATCTGATTTCTGGTTCTTGGGACTTGAGCCAGTGGCCTGCTGTATTGCCTGCTGACCTTGAGATTCACTGGCCTCTGCAGTTTGTGAGTCAGCAGCCTGCCACTTTACCTGCCGATCTCGGATTTGTCAGCTCCCGCAGCCTGTGAGCCATCAGCCTGCTGTCTGACCTACCAATCTTTGGTTCCTCAGCCCCTGCAGCTATGTGAACTGGAAGAAGCCTCCAGCCTGATGCCTGGCCCATGGACTTGGGACTTGCCAACCTCTACAACCATGTGAATTAATTCCTTGAGATAAATTTCACTCTCTGTCTGTCTCTCATTCTCTCTCTCTCTCTCTATATATGTACACACACGTTTCACTGGTTTTTCTTCTGTAGAGAACCCAGCCTAAGACAGGGGCCATGAGTTAAAAATCTATCACAATTCCTAAGTATCCTCACAAGAAATTAAAGTGAATTATCTGTACAGAACAGGACGTATTTCAGGTATACTCATCCTTGTGATACTTCACTAAGTTACTGGAAAATATTACATATCAGACTTACTTCAAGGTTAGTTAAGTAGACTTTTTATTATTTCTGGGTTTTTTTTGGGAAAAAAAAATCGACTAAAAACTACTTCTTACTTTCCAGCCTAATTTCTATGTTAAAAAATCCATTTGATAATCGAAAAACAAAAAAAACAAAAAAAACAAAAAAACGTTCTCTCAGTACAGAATAAAAGCTAGAAGATTTTAAAAGCGATTTCGGATTGATTCGTCATGTTATTGGATGGATTTCTAAAAACAAAAATCAGGAAATCAATCAGAAAAAGTGTCTTGTAAGGAGACAGAAGGCTCAGAAAATACAGGAGAGTACTATGAAAAGCGAGAGGTGGGGGATGTGGGAAATGTTGTAGGACATTCTACTTCTTTCAATCGGCTGTTGACAAAAATAGAAGCCAGAGTATTGGAACATTTGTGATATGCTATAGATGCAAAAGTAGAAAGGCCGCCTTCTCATTGACATGTGAAGATTTTTTTTTAATGTGACATTTTTCATTCACTGTGAAATAAAAATATACTTTCTGAATATGATGACAAAAATAGCGGACATTTAATATGCACTAGGAGCTACGGCTCTTAACCAAGAGGTCGCAGTTCGAATCCGACAGGCGTTCCTTGGAAACTCTACAGGGCAGTTCTACTCTGTCCCATGGGGTCGCTATGAGTCGGAATTGACTTGACGGCAGTGGTTTTTTTTTTTTTTTTTTTTTATAGGAAACCCTATGGGGCAGTTCTACTTTGTCCTATGGAGTCATCATGAGTCAGAATCGACTCGATGGAAACAGCTTTAGTTTTTGGTTAGGCATTTTGACAGGTACAGGAATACAGAGACAAAACATGTTTCCTTCTCTTTAGGGTCTTACAGTCTACCAAGAACAATGACTTGTGAACAGAGCAATACAATTTTATGTAAAAGTTCAACGTGGTGCTTGGTCCTTAATGACACTTGTGGAAATATCAATACCTGTGGTGGTCTGCCTCCCCCTTGCCCTTGCTTCTGAATCTATGCATTGATCAGATCCAGACCTCAGCTTTTCTAAACTGTTCCCCAGACTGTTTCTGTCTTTGATTATCGGTTATTGTGTGCCTGAGAGAAGATAGCGACTCACCCCATCTAATGAGTTTGAGCAGATAGAAGTCTGGTTAGAAAGGTTTTCAAGAGCTTCCGGATTCAGAGAAACAAGGATGGCATTGTCTTTTCTTTGTTTCCTGTTATCATTTCAGAGTTTTTATTTGAATAGGCATACAGAGAGGTTTAATATTCTACCAAAGTTTTTGTGAGCTATTTGGTCGCTACTGGGCTATTTTAGGAAACCCCGGTGGCGTAGTGGTTAAGTGCTACGGCTTCTAACCCAAGGGTCGGCAGTTCAAATCCGCCAGGTGCTCCTTGGAAACTCTATGGGGTAGTTCTACTCTGTCCTATAGGGTTGCTATGAGTTGGAATCGGATGGCAGTGGCTTTGGTTTGGCTATTTTTTTTTTTTTTTTGGTCTATTTTAAGAAGTTTCTGAATGCCTTGATCTGCATTCAATTTTTCTCTTTTCAGTAAAAATAAGAAACATTTTAAGAAAGATTTTGTTTGGTAACGCAGCCTAGCAGAGAAAGTGTTAATATCCATATAACTTAGCATAGCTAAAATCTGTATTATCTTAAGCATAAAATTTTCATAAATCAATGAACAAATGAGGGTGGTGTGATAGAGTCATAACCTGCAAGTTTTTGTCTGCCAGTTCCATGCTTGGTTGACTATCAAGATGGGTATTTAATGCATTCATGTGGAAGGATACTAATTCACAGCAGGGAAATAGCAGCTCTCACTTAGAATCTAACCGTGGGGTTTGTGGAACGTGAGCCAATCAACACACCTGAATGCTAAATGTCTACCGAGGACTAAGCATCAGGGACACATTGCAGGTATGGTCTGCCCACTACTAGAACTACCCAGGAAAGAATCGTGACTGTGCCAGAAACCTTAATGGTTTGACAGATGGACATGTGAGCAATTTATAACAAGCTCCTCAAGAGTTCCCAATTTAATTCCTTATTTTAACTACTGTGGGAGTTCAGGATGTCAAAGTGTCTTGGGAATATTTCAGTGAGAGTGAGAATTAGAAGAATTTCAGCCTTTTCTTTCTTAAGATAGAGGAAAATGCCTATCCTCCGTGAGTCTCAGATTTTTTTTTTTTTTTTTACTTATTAGCAAACAAATACTTCTTGAATATTCCGAAGTGTGTGTGTCTGATCAGCCAGAGGCTTGGATGGAGACACCACCTTCCGCACCATCAATGCTTGGTGATGGTTATTGTTCTCTGCTGTGGAGTTGACTCTCAACTCATGGCCGCCCCAGGCATGATGGAATGAAACGCGGTCTGGGCCAGTGCCATCCCCATGATCAGTTGCAGATTGGTCTTTTGTGAACCAATGCTTGGTGGCTGTTGCTGTTGTTGTGTGGTGCTGTCGTGTCGATTCCCGTTAGAGGAGGTGTATCATTGGGTTGTGGGAAATGGTGTAAATGTTTAATAACCAGGTTTCAAGGAAAAAAAAAAAAACAACAAAAAACAACTCTGATTAGTAGCATTTGCTGATTTCTGAGGTGTCAATACTCCCACCATGACCAATTTCAAGCTATTCAACCTGATGTCACTGAACGTAGATATGGGGAGAAATGTGCTCAGCTTTCTCTCATCAGCTGGCACAATGTGGCACCAGCACACTACTGAGGAGGGATTTCAGGGGTAGAAAAATGATTTCACAGTCTTTTACATTTGGGGTTCTTCTTAACACCTGCATTTGGGCTTTTGAATATTGTAGATACAATGAAGGTGAGCAGTTTAAAGATTTTTCTTCCTTTACTTCTATTTATTTGATTTTTCCAGATGAAAAATGACTGGAAATTTTATTGTTTTACATTAAGGGTAATGCCATTAATATCCTCCTGGATATATTTTACCTTAAAGACCAGGGACAGATTACCCAATAAGCAAGATTGTGCTTACAGGTGAAACTGTGTACTACAGATTAGTAAGCACAGGTAAGCCCCTGCTCACCTTACTTACTGGTTAATCTGTTGCTGTTAAAGACCATTGAGTCTAAGTCCTGAAGTACCTAAATAGGTGAGATGTGTTAGGTCTCCTAAAGAACCAGTCATATTAAATGACAAACGCATCTAGGTGACTTGAACGCCTGCTGGATTTGTTTTTTTGAAATTGTATCATGATACCAGTTTTAATTTTTCAGATAACTTACGTAATTCTAATTCTAAAGGCCTTTTTTTAGTGATTCATTTAAATCAATCATGCATAAATTGACACCACTAGTTGAAGCCTTTGAATATTATTTGTATGGATAATACTTCTAATTGGAGGTAGTTATACTCACCTACTCCAACTCAGTCTTTAACTAGTGCAGTCTCCCAACCCAATCAATCTTGGAGTTGCTATGTTTAAAAATTATCCTAAAACCACTTAAAATAGGGTAAGAGTAAGGGAACCATATAATATAATCTCATTGTTTTCCATGCCTTAAGGTGGATGCTGGAAGAGTCAGTTCTGACCTAGATTCATTATAGGTTTGGGTGGGTAGAGTAAAACCTCCTTAGTGCCCTGGCTGTGCTTACCAGGAATTATGGTTTGATTTTTGTCCCCCCCAAAAGATAGGTTGAAGTCCTAACACCCGGTGCCTGTGAATGTGACCTTATTTGGAAATAGGGTCTTTGCAGATACAATTAATCAACATAAGGTCATACTGGAGTAGGATGGGCCCTCATATAATATGACTGGTGTCCTTATAAGAAGAGGAGAAGAGACACAGAGCCAGACAGATACAGAGGAAAGACGGCTATGTGGAGACAAAGGCAGAGATTGGAGTTAAGCCGCCACAAGCCGAGGAATGCTTGGGGCTACCAGAACCTGGAAGAGATAAGGAAGGCTCTTCCCCTAGAGCTTTCCGAGAGAACATGGCCCTGCCAGGACCCTGAAATCAGACTCCTAGTCTCCAGAACTGTGAGACAATGCATTTCTGTTGTTTTAGGTCATTCATTTAATGGTGCTTTGCTATGGCAGCCCCAGGAAACTAATACATTGGGGTAGAATCAGCTGATCTGGCTGGGATGCATTTTCCCTGTGTGTCCCCCACAAAGCATGTGTTCAATAACAATTTGAGCATGATGATAGTGTCAGAGCTTCTGCAGATGTCTACAGTGAGGCAGTCCTGGAAGTTTTTTGGATCTCCTTTACTCCAGGCAACAGCCCACGCCTGCACTACCTGCCATAATCCAGGCACTGAACGGGGGTCTGGGACGGGAAGGATGGTTAAACTGTACTCCCTGCCAGGATGTTTAGACCAAATGCATAAGAATGTGTGTTAAAAATGCCCCTACCAACTGCTTAAAATAGCTCAAAGTTTGGAAACAACTTAAAAGCCTTTAATGAGAAACTAAAACATTAAATTATGGCTTAGTAATACAGTGAGATTCTCTGCATCTACAACAGCTGCAACAATGGCTCAAGCATAGCAATGACTGTGAGGATGGTGCACGACTGGGCAGTGTTTTGTTCTGTTGTGGATAGGGTTGCTATGAGTTGGAACTGACTCGATGGCATCTAACAACAACTAAAATATTAATGTAAATATGTATTTATTAACCCAAAATGAATGAGTGATGTGTAATTATCTGAAAAAAAACGTTTAGACTACACCTCATTTATATAAAAAGTACATACTGACGCTGATACATATATAGCAAAATGACTGGAAGGATGCGTAATGAATTTGAAGATTATGGATATTCTTTTTTCTATGTTGTTTGTCTACATTTCTGTATTGAACAGACACCATGTGACAATGAAATAATAGCTAGAAAAGGACATCCTGTCTGATAAAGTAGAGGGCCAACAAAAATGAGGGAAACCCTCAGTGAGATGGATTGACACAATAGCCACAGCCATGGCCTCAAAGACACCAGCGATCGTGAAGAGGGTGCAGGAGTCGGCAACTTTTTGTTTTCTTATAGTTGAGGTCACAGCCGACTCGATAGCAACAGAAAACAATAAAAGGTTAAAAATGAAAAAAAGAATTTATATATATGCAATTTAAGAGTGATGTTTATGAGGCTTGGCAATACCCCGGTCCTCCTGGCTTATTCCATCTTCTTCCCTTCCTACGTGTGTCCCTCCCCATCCTCCCTTATGGGGATGCGACCTGAATCTAATATTGTGCGTTCAGTAGTTTTACTTCTTACTCCTGGTGTTGCTTCCTACACCTAAGGACTCTCCCCCTTGGCCTTGCATTGTGAGAATAGAGACTAGGATGCCAGAGTTTTCTCAAGAAAGTCAGGCAGTTGGAGCTATTTCAGAAAGTCCGGCAGGGAAGGGGGGCAGGGGTGTTGCTGCTCGAATCTAGTGGCTGGGATGTAGGGGAATGGACTGTCCAGTCCTGCCAGGCACCTTCACTGATGCAGACACCGGGGGCTTTCTCTCTCAGTTTCCCTTGGCTTCTCTTCTACTCCTTCCACTGACATGGTCCTGTCACAAGAGACTACAGAGCCTGGAGAAATCCTCAAGTAGCTATTCAGGATTCAGCTGCCCTCTTGGCTCAATCCCGCTTAATGTCTATGTCAGCATATCCCTCACCTCCTCTAAGTCTCAGTCTGCGAGCTGTGTTTTTAGCTTTCCTAAATGGAAACATGTCTCAAGAGGAGGATTAGCCAATTGGCTAAAGGACAAAGAATCAATTTAGTTTAAAATAGTTCCTTTAATGGTGGTGCTTTGCATCCACAGTAATTTTCCAAGGCACTGTGTGCTTTGTCAGAACTCCTTGGGGAGCAGAGTGGGCTTGCCTTTCCCCATTAGGCAGGGAGGGTCTGTAGCAGATCCCCTGCTTTCTGATGGAGTGAAGAGCTGAGCCAGAAAAAGATAAGACTATAAACAGATATGCAATGAGAAACAGCTTAGAATGTTACTTGGATGTTTTATCTTCAATAAAAGGAAGAAGAGAAATTATCAAAAACTATAGGGAGCAGAATTATAGCCTGGCTTATATACTGACAAATTAACTACAAGAAATGATCTTCTAACAAGGTTCCCTGGTAATGAAACCTATCCCTAGCAACACAAGGACTCATAACTGATGTCTTAAAGTAAAAAGGCTCTCATTGTATGCTTAGCCAAATATTTGGGACATATATCTCATTTGAATAGAAAACCAAATTTAAAAATTTAGGCAATACCACTAAATAACTGAAATCAGGCACAATGTCAAACATTGCCATACAAGAAGAAAAATTAGTTTATTCTTTTTTATGTTACCACAAACAGTTTTGTTGTTGTATTTTTTTTTTTTTTCCAGGCTCAAATGACATATGTTATTATGTTAGTTTTTCTTTTAATAAAAATTTTCAGGTACTTTTTTACCTCCAAGAGATAAAAATATGAAACTATGCTCATAAACTACCACGTGTCTGTCAGTTTCTCCTGCATTGGTGGATTGAAAGTTACTGTGATACTGGAAGTTTTGCCACTGGTGTTTCAAATACCAGCAGGGTCACCATTGGTGGACAGGTTTCACAGAGCTTCCAGACTAAGACAGACTAGGAAGAAGGACCTGGCTGTGTACTTCTGATAAAAACTGGCCAGTGAAAACCTTTTCAATAGTAGCAGAACATTGTCTGATACAGTGCCATAGATGAGCTGCTCAAGTTGGAAGGCATTCAAAAGATGACTAGGGAAGGGCTGCCTCCTCAAAGTGGAGTTGATCTTAATGACTTGGGTGGAGTCAAGCTTTTGGGACCTTCATTTGCTGATGTGGCTCACCTCAAAATGAGAAGAAACAACTGCAAACATCCATTAATAACTGGAATGTGGAACATACAAAATATGAATGTAGGAAAATTGGAAATCATCAAAAATGTAATGGAATGCATAAAAATCTATATTCTAGGCATTAGTAAGCTGAAATGGACTTGGATTGGCCATTTTGAATCAGACGATTATAGGGTCTACTAAGCCAAGAATGACAAATTGGAGAGGAATGGCATTGCATTCATTATCAAAAAGAATATTTCAAGATCTGTCCTGAAGTGCAATGCTGTCAGTGATAGGATAATACCCATATGCCTACAAGGAAGACCAGTTAATTCTATTATTCAAGTTTATGCACCAACTGCTAAAACCAAAGATGAAGAAATTGAAGATTTTTACCAACTCTGCAGTATGAAATTGATCAAACATGCAATCAAGATGCACTGATAATTACTTGTGACTGGAATGCGAAAGCTGGAAATAAAGAAGAAGGATCAGTAGTTGGAAAATATGGCCTTGGTGATAGAAAGGACCCTGGAGATCACATGGTAGAATTTTGCAAGACCAACGACTTCTTCATTGCAAATGACTTTTTTAAACAACATAAATAAATGGTGACTACACCTTTGGACCTTGCCAGGTAGAATATGTAGAAGTCAAATTGACTACATCTGTGTAAATAGATGATGGAAAAGCTCAATATCATCAGTCAGAGCAAGACCAGTGACCAACTGTGGAACAGACCATCAATTAATCATATGGAAATTCAAGTTAAAGCTGAAGAAAATTAGACCAAGCCCACAAGAGCCAAAATACCACCTTAAGTATACCCCATCTGAATTTAGAGGCCATCTCAGGAATAGATTTGATACATTAAACACTAATGGCAGAAGACCAGACAAGTTGTGGAATGACATCAAGGCATCATACATGAAGAAAGTAAGAGGTCATTAAAAAGACAAGAAAGAAGGAAAAGACCAAAATGGATGTCAGAAAGACTGAAACTTGCTCTTGATTTAGAGTAGCTAAAGTGAATATAAGAAGTGATGGAGTAAGAGAGGTGAACAGAAGATTTCAAAGGGTGGCTCGAGAAGATAAAGTAAAATATTAAAATAAAATGTACAAAGGCCAGGAATTAGAAAACCAAAAGTGAAAAACAAGCTCAACATTTCTCAAGCTGAAAGAACTGAAGAAATAATTCAAGCCTCAAGTTGCAATAGTGAAGGATTCTACAGGAAAAATAAATGAATGACACAGGAAGCATCAAAAAAAGATGGAAGGAATACACAGAGTCACTATACCAAAAAGAATTGGTTGACATTCAACCATTTCAGGAGGCAGCCTATGATCAGGAACCAATGGTACAGAAGGAAGAAGTACAAGCTGCGCTGAAGGCATGGCGAAACACAAAGCTCTAGGAATTGACAGAATACCAGTTTAGATGTTTCAACAAATGGATGTAGCACTAGAGGTACTCAATTGTCTATGCCAAGAAATTTGGAGGATGGCTGCCTGGCCAATGGACTGGAAGAAATCTCTATTTGTGCCCATTCCAAAGAGAAGTGATCAAGCAGAATGCAGAAATTACCGAACAACATCATTAATATCACACACAAGTAAAATTATGCTGAAAACCATTGAAAAGCAGTTGCAGCAGTACATTGACAAGGAACTGCCAGAAATACAAACCAGATTCAGAAGAGGACGTGGAATGAGGTGTATCATGGCTGATGTCAGATGGATCCTGACTGAAAGCAGAGAATACCAGTAAGATGTTTAGCTGTGTTTTATTGACTATGCAAAAGTTTTTGACTGTGTGGGTCATGACAGATTATGGATAACATTGCAAAGAATAGGAATTCCAGAACGCTTAATTGTGCTCATGAGGAACCTGTACATAGACAAAGAGGCAGTAGTTTGAACAGAACAAGGGGATAATTTGTGGTTTAAAGTCAGGAAAGGTGTGTGTCAGTATTGTATCCTTTTGCCATACTTATTTAATCTGTATGCTGATAAAATATTCCAAGAAGTGGGACTATATAAAGAGGAATGAGGCATCGGTATTAGAGGAAGACTCGTTAACAACCTATGATATGCAGATGACACAATCTTGCTTGCTGAATGTTAAGAGGACCTGAAGCACTTATTGATGAAGATCACAGACTACAGCCTTCAGTATGGATTGCACCTCAACATAAAACAAAAATCCTCACAGCTGGACCAGTAAGCAACATAATGGTAAATGGAGAAAAGATTGAAGTTGTCAAGGACTTCCTTTTACTTGGATTCACAATTATGCCCATGGAAGCAGCAGTCAAGAAATCAAACAGTGTATTGCATTGGGCAAATCTGCTGCAAAAACCCTCTTTAAATGTTAAAAAACAAAGATGCCACTCGAGTACTAAGGTGCACCTGATCCATGCCATGGTATTTTCAATCATCTCATAGGCATGCAAAACCTGGACAATGAATAATGAAAACTGAAAAAGAATTGACACCTTTGAATTACGGTACTGGTGAAGGATATTGAATATACCATGGACTACAAGAAGAATGAACAAATTTGTTTTGGAAGAAGTACAGCCGGAATGTTCCTTGGAAACAAGGATGGCAAGAATTTGTCTCATGTACTTTGTACATGTTATCAGGAAGGACCACTACCTGGAGAAGGACATCATTCTTGGTAAAGGAGAGGCAAAAGAGGAAGACCTTCAGTGAGATGGATTGACACAGTGGCTACAACAACGGGCTCAAGCATAGCGATGATCATGAGGATGGTGCAGAATTTGGAAACGTTTCATTCTGTTTTACATAGGGTCACTGTAACTGACTTAGCAGTTTGATGGCACCTAAGAATAACAACATGCTCATAAAAATGGAAAAATAAATATAGTACAATTTTATGAACAACTACTAAGTGACAAACACTGGATGTAACTTATTTCCTTTCCATACAAGGATTGTGAACTGTAGACATTACTATTCTCCCCTATCAAACAGATCCAAAATCGAAGATCAGAGAGTTTCATCTTCATGGAGAACTTTCAACCATGAGGTGGTTGAGCCAAGTTTTCAACTTTCTAGTTGAAAAGTTGCCTGACTTCTAATAAGCCCTTAGACGTTCTAAAGAGCACCCACATATAAAGATAGAGTTTATTTTACAAGTTTGGAGGTGCGAGAGAAATTATCTAAAAAGGATTCGTCCATCAGGCAAATATGAGGTGAATCAAGTATACAGTCTGGGGAAAAGAAGTGACAAGGTAATGGAGTGTGTCCTGAAGTCTGCAAAATGATAAGCCCTTCTACAACACAAGGAGACGGCAAGGTTAGCTGATGAACAGAAAAGTCAGAGTGAGAATGAAGACTTATTTATGAGTTCTTTGGAGACTGGGTCCTGTCTAAGTCTGTTTCCTTATTGCCCATCACAGAACCTTTCTTGCATATCCTTGATCTTCTAAAAATAGTTCCTAAAGGAAGGGTGGAATAGAACGCTTCAGGACACAGAAGTTTGGGAAAAGCCCTCCAGTGTGGTGTAAAGTTTGGCAAATTCCTGCTCCAGTGGCTTCCTAATTCCTCAGGAGGGTGGCAGGAATTGCAGCAATGGGTAAGTGGAAGGAGGCAGCAGTGACTACAAGATATGGTAGCTATTGGGGGAGCAACCAACATGACAAGAAGAGGTGACAAGACAGTGCATAATAACTCCCAAAGGCCACTGTAGCAGCCAGAGTTCTGAATCCACCCCCTTAGCTTTGCTGAGAAACTAAAGTTCTCGGAGGTTGGGGAAAACTGGGGCTGTAGCTATTATGCTGATAGGGGTCTTACCAAGACATGTTTGGTTTTGTCTCCATAGGAAGAAGTTTACATACATCTTTAGAATCTAGGTTTGTCGTGTGATTGATGACTTTTGTGTGGCCTTGTGGTCTTGTAACTCCCACCCAGATGCTTGGCTGGAACTGTGAGATGGGGTAATTGTGGCCCACCAAGTTGACTGGTCAGTTTTAGCTTAAAAGAGAGCCAATTCCAGACCAGAGAGGAGAGTCTCGGCACCAAGGAAGAACAGCCAGGAGCCAGCACATCCCTTGGATCTGGGATCCCTGCACTGAGGAACTCCTGGACCCAGGAGACAGAGAGTGAGCTGTAATCTTGAAGATAGTGGCAGGAGAGACCGGACAGCAGAGACCAAGCAGCAGGAGACAGAGTGGTGGGCTTCCCAGCCCATGGAGAGAGAAAGCTGAGTGCCTTTGGGCACAGGCTGAGGGCCAAGGAGAGATGCCTGTGAGCATAGCTGGGGAGAGACTGTCTTGATAGAGGAACTGTATCCTCAGTGTTCCTGAGCCTGAATTGTTACTGTTACTTCCCTAATAAACCCTATAATCACGAGTATGGTCAGTGAGTTATGTGTGGCCATTGCAATGAATTATCGGACCTAGTTTTTATCTGGGTAGTAGAGAAACAGAGAGCGCTGTGGGAGGGAGGGTTGGTGTAAGAATTAGTAAAGATGGTGGAGAGAGGAGGTGTGTCTGACCTCTACATCACAGGAAATTAGCCTTGGGCTGTTGATCATGGTCTCCAACCCCCTTGTGATGTTAGAGAAGGTCAGGTTCTGCCCTCATATCATTTTTAATAAGGTCTTAGATAGTCTTTTCAGCCAGGGAATGAGTGTTACCCTAATGCCTAAGCTGAAACTCCAAAGCTATAAAAATTTTTGCATGTGTGTGTACAGATACACACACGTTTGAGGTGCACTGTATGTGTGTGTATGTATATCGTTCTTGTTAGTTGCTGTCAAGTCGTTCTGATTCATGGTGACCCCATGTACATGCAGAATAGAACTGCTTCATGGGTTTTTTTCAGGCTGTGACCTTTCAGAAGTGAATCACCAGATCTGTCTTCAGAGGCACCTCAGGGTGAGTTTGAACTGGCAACCTTCAGCTAGTAGTCAAACACGTAACCATTTACGCCACCTGGGGACTTCATGTGTATGTATGTACATATCTCATCTCTGGGTGGTTCGAATGGTTAATGTACTTGGCTGCTAACCACATTTGGTGGTTTGAGTCCACCCAGAGGTGCCTCAGAAGAAAGGTCTGGCAATCTACCTCTGAAAAATTAGCCATTGAAAGTTCTGTGGAGCACAGTTCCACTCTGACACACATGGGGTCGTATATATGGTCACATGCTACGTATCGTCTGTTCAGGCAATGTCTGACTGCATATGCTTCTGTGGTTCCATAAGATTGTAAATGAGTTTAGATACCAATTGGAGAACGGACGTAGTGGACATAACCAAATGCAGTGAATGAAACGGCTTTCTGCATGCAAAACATGTATCTCATGTCCCTTGGATACAAAGCGATCACACTGCTAAGCCTATAATCTTACACTACACTACAGTATCCCATATAGTTATGCTAAGTATAGGCAGTCCCCAGATCATGAATGACCTCCATTCCTAAGCCTGGCTTTGAGTCGAAGTTGTATGTAAGTCAGAACAGTTAGGTATGGTTCATATCTAACTTTAGTCAAATGTTTATATAGTATATAAAAAAATAGTATATAGTATAGTGTATAGTATATTTTTTTATATAGTATATAGTATATATTTTTATATAGTATATAGTATATTTTTGTTTTTTTTATATAGTATATTTTTTATATAGTATATAGTATATTTTTTACATAGTATATTTTTTATATAGTATATAGGGTAATCTTCTATGCATAAAACACTGAAAGAACACTCCCAGATACCCTAAAACATCTTTAACATAACAATAATAATGTTTTGATTCATGTAGCAAACTAGGACTCCTTTGTTATTACAAACCATTGTACGTACCTTGAATTTTTAATAGGCTTCATGGGGCTTGGGTCATAGCTATGGGTTTTACGTAAATTGGATGTTCATAACCCAGGGACTGCCTGTATATAATATGGTGTTTGCACAACATCCAAATCACATAGTGTCCTGTTTCACAGAAGGTATCATGGACGTTAAACGATGCCTGACTGTGTATACATGTACACACATACATACCCACACAGTGTCTATTAATCATTGTATCTTGGTAGCTGCAAAGGTATATGAGGCTTGGTCCCATCCAATTTTTTTCCCTGTGCAGATGATTATTTTATATAGCCAAGGTTGTAGGGATCATGTAAAGGCTACCTCTTATGTATTTTTCAGAATAAAAATTTACCCTCTTGGAGGCAGGGTCTTTTGAGGACACTTCGCTTTTAAACAACTCATTTTCAAATAAGTGATTACAAAAGGAATGCATGCTCACTGCAGAAAATTTGAAGAAGTGTTGAGAAAGGCCAAAGGAGAAAATTAAAGTCACCCATAAGGAGACCTGTCTGAGGGAAAAGGGATCTGTTTGCTATTTCAATATAAAGTTCTTTGCTTTTAATTCAACTCGAAAAGCATTTGCTGTGCCCCCATAGACCTCTCTGCACAAGGGTTTTGGGGGAAGCATATTGGAATAGCACTCAACCCCTGCCTTCAGGACCTGGTAATAGCGTACGGGCTGTAACAACTCTCTTTATATGAAATTCTGCTATACTGTGACGACTACTATGATGAGGCTCCAGCCTATTCACACTTGTCGAATTTGCCAAGCCACTGAGGGCTCTGGTGAAGAAAACATGCTTTTAAAACTCCAATCGCAGGCTAAATAAAATAAGAAAACAGGTTTTTAGCCTCTGTTTCTCATCCGCTTCCAGATAAAGGAGTTCAGGAGACACCCAGTTCAGGAGCTAAGAAAAGACCGAGCTGTAGTAAGCATCTAATGGCCAAGGTGCGCTAACTTGCTTTTCGTTTGAGTGGCTTGCGGAGGAGGCCGTTGCCAGGAAGGTCTGATGCAGATTGGGGCAGACTATTAGCCAGCTGGGTGTCTCCCACGTGCCGGTTGAAATCACACTTACCAAATTGCCTAAGGCAGGTTGTACAAAAGCTATCAGCTGTTACTAGCTCTTGGCTTGCTACCGGTTTCTTCTAGTCATTTCTTATTAAACACTTTTGTACAGGCGGCTGAATTTGTTCTTTGGGTAATAGATGCTCAGGAGGAATTTCTACGTTCAGGGGACAACCGGGTGTATTGGGAGTGGGATGCGGAGACAGCGTAGAAGCTACCAATGAGGTTGGCAATTACAGGTATGCACAAGGCAACCAGGGTTACATACGATTCCAGGAAAGTCAGGCAGCACCTGTGCCTCCTGGAGGTGGTTTTACCATCCATGTAGCTGGGTCTTTGCTTGGAGGAGATGGCGTTATAGGTGAGACAGGTGTGGTATAAGTGCCTCCATAGGCACCCGCCCATACCTACCGCATACCTTGTGTTAAGTTTGAACAGAGCAATCAGAGAAGGGGGGAAAAATACACCAGAACAAAACAGCAAAACAAAAATTGCATGCCATAATGAAGAAAATACACAAGCTAGAGAGGATTAGCAAGTGACTGCAATGAGGGGTTTTGGGTCAGCTCTATGTTTTAAATTAAAATCTGAAAATAAATTCCTGTCCATTCAGAAGAGCTAAGCATCTCCCCGTGAATTGTCCACAGCTGCTCAGATGCTGATTATCTTTCTTATCTGCAGGCATTTTGGGGAAATAAGCAAGGAAATGAAATAAAATCAACTGTTTAAAACATTTCCTTTCATAACTAGCCACATTGTCTGCAGGGCTTTATCACCTCAGGCAGATGCTGGGGGGATGCGGGGACGGGCGGGGGGAGGGGGAGGATTTGAATACCTGGGCCTCTTACTTGCACTTTACTGTGGCTGCTCTGTTGTGTTAAGGTTAGAGGCCAGGGACTTTGGAAGACTCAGGGTATCTTTCCCTTTTAAGAATCCATGATAATAAGACCCTGTAGCTGCCCTTGCTCCTTTTGGCCCCTGGAGCAAGAATGATCCAGTCCTCACATTCTGTAGGTTCTGTCTTTTGTTTTAATGGGACCACTCCTGGAACTCACACTCCATCCCCAAGGATATCATACCTCCAAGCCTTATTTTGGGTTCATCAACATTGGACTAAAACGTGGTTATATGTTTTTCATAGACCGTGGACCTGCCGGACCCTGATGGCACAGTTGTTAAGAGCTCAGGCTGCTAACTCAAAGGTCACCAGTTGGAATCCACCAATGTCTCCCTTGGAAACCCTATGGGGCAGTTCTAGTTTGTCTTCTGGGGTTGTTATGAGTTGGAATGCATTCGATGGCAATGGGTTTGGTGTTTTTTTGTTATTTTTTTTTTTCATGGACTTCCTTGTCTCTCTCCTCCATTCCACATCTTTTCCAACCTTGGCTCCTTTAGAATATGCCTTTCAACTGCGACTCATCCAAATTCTTGGTAGTGCACAGTGGGAAGTTGGCAATTAGGAATGAGCAATGTTTCAGGAGAGGGACTGGTGGTTCAGCGGTAGCATCCTTGCCTTCCATGTGGACTTGATTCCCATCCAATGCACTAACGCACCGCATGGGCAGCCGCCATCCGTCAGTGGATGCTTACATGTTGCTATGATGCTGAACAAGTTTCAGTGGAGCTTCCAGACTAAGATGGGCTACGAAGAAAGGCCTGGTTATCTACTTCTGAAAATCCATAAATGAAAACACTGTGGGTCACAACGGTCTGATCTGCAACTGATTATGAGCATAGGGCAGGACCGGGCAGTGTTTCATTCCCTTGTGCATGGTGTTGCCATGAGTAGGGGCAGACTCCACGGCAGGCAGCTACCGACAACACTCCGGGAATCAGAGCAGAAGAACTGGGTTCTAGTCCCTAGTCTAACACATCCTACACATTCTAGATTTATCTTCTTGGAAAACCTATTTAATGTCTCAAAGCCTTTGTTTCCTTGTTTGATAAATAGGACTAATATCTCCACTACAGTGGTGTAATGATCAAATGCAGTAATTAATATGAAATCATTCAAAAACTCATGTACGGTTGAAATAATACTTCTCTATTGTCTTTGTTTTGACCCATTTTTGTATCAGAAAAAATGTGAATTTCTCTTGCACATAAGCCTACATTGCCAGGATTCTAGCCTCCAGATTTATGTTTGAGCTCAGTTAAAATGAAGGCCGTCATTAACCACCAGATTCCATGAAACTTCCTTGGATGTATATTTCTGTAGGACATTCCTATTTGCTACCATTATTTGAGCCTGGTAAATAAGGAGCCATTACTGAATGTACTTCAGGCAACTTAAAATTGATAATTTTCTTTGTGGGAGGCACCCGAGAAAGTAGAACGTAAGGAATCATAGAGGTTTACTATTGCTTTTTGAGGCTGGTGGTGAAACTTCATGGTTTCCTCATAAAACGGGTGGTTGAGTACAAGGAAATTACATTTCATTACAGTTTATCATTGTCTGATGATGGATAACACTGCATTTTGCTACATTTGACATCTGTTATATTTGTGGTCAAGAAACTGAAGTCTCTGCCTCTCTCCTCCTAGTATACATTGGATTTATAAGGCTGCTAGAAGACCCGAGGGTAGGATTGATGAAGGGGATGACAGACTATGTGAAGGCAGCTGTGACTTTCCAGAGACCCAAAGTCTCCAGAAAAATCTTTTTTAGTGGTAACACCTAGGTCAGAATGCCCTTGGCATAAAGGTGTATAAAATACCAGTAATAATGGTAGTAATAATAAAAGTAACTAATGTATATTTATGGAGCACTTAACAATACTCAGGTTTGGGGCTTATAATTTTACATGCTTCACTTAATTTGAGCCTCACCTTACAACCCCCCTGTGCAGTTGTTGTTGTTAGGTGCCGTTGATTTGGTGACTTTATGTATAAGAGAACAAAACATTGCCTAGTCCTGCACCATCTTCATGATCATTAGTATGTTTAAGTCCATTGTTTTGACTATTGTGTCAATCCATCTCACTGATGGTTTCCCTCATTTCACTGATCCTTAAATTTTTTTTTTTTTCATTTTACCAATGTGATGTCCTTTTCTAGCAATTGGTCTTTACTGATGGTGTGTCCAAAGCAGCTGGGCTGAAGTCTCACCATGCTTCTCTCTAAGAGCATACTGGTTATATTTCTTTTAAGACTGACTTGTTTGTTCTTCTGGTGGTTCATGGTATATTCAATTACTATTCGCATTTTTACTGTGGTGAAATACATGTGATAAAACATCTCGTGTTTCAATCATTTTTATGTGTACAATTCAGTGGTGTTAATTACGTTCCCCACCTTGTACAATTACCACCACTTTCCATTTCCACGGAAACTCTGGTGGCTTAGTGGTTAAGAGCTATGGCTGCTAACCAAAAGGTCGGCAGTTCGAATCCACCAGACATTCCTTGGAAACCTTATGGGACAGTTCTACTCTGTTGGGCCACTAAGAGTCGGAATTGACTTGATGGCAATGGGTTTGGTTTTGGTTTTTATTCCCATTTTACTGGTAAGAAAGCTGGGTCTGAGAGAGACTAAGCAACTTGTCCAAGTTTGCCTATAGTAGGGGGAAATTTTGTTTTAGTAATGTGACAGAAACTGACTAGCCACTAACCAAACCCGTTTTTACTTCTTTTTGAGCACACAGTTAGACTGCATTTCCCAGCTTCACTTGCAGTGAGGTGTGACCATGTGACTGAGTTCTAGCCAATGGGATTAGGGGGAAGCAATGTACAGTAGCCCTTTCAGGACTGGTCTATACAACTTTCTATAATCTATGCTCTTTTCCTGTTTGCTGCCTGGATTTAGAGGACTCTGACCTCAAAGGGATGGCAGAGCTTCAATATGGAAAGCACCTAAAACCCTGAATGAGTGTCTAAGACCCTGAATGACCACATGGAGGAGAGTTGCCTGATGATCGGGAATGCGTGCATTCTAAATTCAACTCTTGTATGAACTAGGAATCGACTTGACGGCATTGGGTTTTTTTTTTTTTTCCTTTTTTTTGTATGAACGAGGTATGAATGTCTATTATATGAAGATATTGAAATGTTGTGGCTTATTTGTTACCGTAGGTAGCATTTACCCTAATACAAATGGGTTTTAGTTTCTATCCAAAATAAATCTGAAGAAGCATATCCTAACTGATAGTACATTGTTCTCTACTTCCAGTCATTGTTATAGAAAAAGGTCTACTAAAAGGAGAAAAATAAATCAGCAGATATTTGATCTTCAAAAGGTATATGGTGACTAAGCATCCCAGGATGTCTCAGTCTGTTGGAGTTCAACAACATGTTTAACTATAACAAACCTTCAGTCTTTTGTTCTTTCTTTCTCCCTACTTCCCTTTATTATTAAAAAGTTGTTATTGTGTTCTGGAGTCTCTGGGTACAGCAAATGCTTAATTCTTGGCTACTAACTGAAAGGTTGGAGGTTCAAATCCACCCAGACTCACCTCTGAAGAAAGGCCTGGTGATCTACTTCTGAAAAAGTCATCCACTGAAAACCCAATGGAACACAGTTCTACTCTGACACACACGGAGTCTCCATGAGTTGACGTTGACTCAACGGCAACTGGCTTATTGTGTTCTAGGTACTGTGCTATGTGGGGATTGAGAAAAGAAAAAAGTTAATAACTGTAGTCCTTATGTTTCAGAAGCTCAGAGTCAAGGGGTGGGTCAAGATATATAAGCACATAATTTACTACAATGTGGTAATAACAGAAGACCTGCATTATGAGAGCACAGACTAGGGTACTGACCTGACCAGCGAGTGGCAAGAAAGGCTTAGGGAAGATGGGAAGTAAGACCAGTTTCTGGAATGCGGGACATTCAGTACTAAAACTGGGGAAGTCCTGGGCAAACTGGTATGAATTTTTCACCCCAGGTGAAGGCAATACCATTATCTATCCTAAAAGGATGAGTAGGAGTTTGGGTAGAACATTCTAGGTCAAAGGCAAAATGTGTGGAAGCAAGGAGGGGAGAAATACCATAAGGTGTTCTGGGGAACACTAAGGAATTCAGAGTTGCTGGAGGATAAAGTCCACGACAGAAGGCTGCAGGAGGTTAGGCTGTAGAGTTAGGCAAGAGACGGATTGTGAAGGGCTTTGCAAGCTGTGTTAAGGATCATGGAAGTATTTCAACTATTCAATAGCCATGGTATTAATGGAAAAGACTGAAGACAAGGAAATGAGCAAGGAAGGCACTGAGTCCAGCAGGAGTCAGGGTAGAGAGGAGGGACAGTTCTGAAAAAATATTTAGAAGGCAAAATCTTCAGTACTTTGTTGTTGATGAGATGAAGGGGTCTAGGAAGAGGGCTGATCCAAGATGATTTGCAGGTTTTAAGTAGACTGAAACGTCTAGTATATAGTTGTTGTTGTTGTTGTTAGGTGCCATCTAGTCGATTCTGACTCTTATCAACCCTACGTATGACAGAAGGAAACACTGCCTGGTTCTGCACTATCCTCACAATCATTGCTACTAAATAGTAGAATAAACAAAGCATGTTGAAGGAAATACAGCCAGAATGCTCTTTAGAAGCGAGCATGGCGAGACTTTGTCTCACTTTCACCAGACACATTATCAGGAGGAACTAATCCCTGGAGAAGGACATCAACTTTGGTGAAGTAGAAGGTCAGTGGAAAAGAGGGAGACCCTCAATGAGATCGATTGACACAGTGGCTGCAACAATGGGCTTAAGTATAACGATTGTAAGGATGGTACACGATCAGGTAACATTTTGTTCTGTTGTACATGGGGTCACTATGAGTCACAGCTGACTCGGGGGCACCTAATAATAACAGTAGAATGACCAGTCCCAGTGAATAGACAGTTGGAAGAGAATCTTTCTCCAGGCGAGTGTTTTGTGCCATGTGCCTACCCTAGCTCCCCTGAGGTCCGGCCATCTCTTGGCTCTTTGCCAGAGGTGTCTTATCTTCCAGGGGAGAGCAGTTCTTCCTTCCCAGCCCTTCAGTCTCAACACAGGGATGCCTTTCTGCCCTGCCCATGAGCACCATACTGGCTCTTGCTTTATCCTTCGAAAGCCTCTACATGGAAAGGTATACCCCCAGGAATTTCCTGTCCAGATCTCCTTGCTTTTTAAATCGCTTATCATAGTAACTATTCTACCCATCACTCAGGGAAAGTTGCTCTTCTTAGAATTCTGTATGTCTGAACCTTAGGGGTCTGATTTCCATAGCCTTCAATATCCTTAGTGGAGTTTGAGAGGCAAACTGGAATCACAAAAAAACATAATATAATACATAAAGAAGTTAAAGATTTTTCTTCACCTGACTAAGAGCTACTGGTACTTGAGGTAAAGGACTATATTATTCACTTTCACATTCAGCACAGTGACTGACCAATATTGGATGCCCTAGGAGTATGTTCAGGATTAATGAACAGATTGGCTTCTAGTGAAAATACAAGAAAAGACAGGAAGAGAATGCAGCCCTGCTAGTCAGCTGCTTAAGCCATCCTGAGCACTCCGGTGGTGGGAAAACCAAATCACTTTCTCCCCAAGTTTCTCTGCTTTTTAATATTTGACCAATAAGCTATTGTGAACCATAACATTCTCTGTTTAAAGTAGCATATTTGTTCAGAGAAGTGTTATAAGGGCTAGCTCAGTGAAGAAAAGGGGGAAAAAAAAAAATCTGACCTGAAGAGAAAACCAAATAAGAATTTTTGAATTTGTGTCTCTGAGATGATCAAATTAGAACTAGGGCTTGGCATATTTGGAGCCCCTGGGTGGTGCTCATAGCGACTCATAGCCACCCTATATGACTTGGAAATGACTCGATAGCATCTTTTTCATTTTTCTGGGTGGTGCAAAATGTCAAAGGTTTGAGTCTACCCAGAGGCACCTTAAAAGAAAGTCCTAGTGATCTATATTTAAAAAATCAGCCACTGAAAACCCTATGGAACGTGGTTCAACTCTGACACACATGGGGTCACCATGAGTCAGACTGACATGATGGCAACTATTTTTGGGGGGGGAGGATATTTGGGATGTTGTTTGCTGCAACCACAGTTGGAGCTCTGCCCTGATTCACTGTTGTGTGTTGAACAGCCCTCTATGATTCTGGGACATAAATGGTAATCTGTTGCATGAATTCAGCCAATCAATTATTCGATAAAAATGTATTGAGTGCCTATTTATAGCAATGTGTTAAAAGGGAATCAAAGAAGCCAGACAAATATGGCGCTGATACTTGCCTTGTGGAATACACATTTTAGTTGGAATTTTAAAGAAGTTAATAATCCATTTATATTAATTGTTGTTGTTGTTAGACACCGTCAAGTTGGTTCCAACTTATAGAGACCCTATGTACAATAGAACAAAATGCTACCCAGTCCCGAGCCAACCTTACAATTGTTGTTATGCTCAAGCCCACTGTTGCAGCCACTGCGTCATCCTCGAGCACAAGTGTTTGTGAAGGAGAAATATATGTTACAATCATGTTTTTCATATTAATTTCTTACAGAGTCTTAAAAATAAAAAAGAAACTATTTTTACCAATTTTAGCCTATTTCTGGATTAAAATGGAAGCACACATTTTAGTATTCTCAGCCAATCTTAGACTATGTCCTGTTTTGAAATACAGAAAAATAATTAAAAAAACCTGAAAGCTTACATTATCAGCACTGGAATAAAAAACAATCTAAGAGTAAATCATTGTCACTCTTGAAAATTATATATTCTTCTATAGGCGTACATAGTTTTAAAAAAAAAATTTTAGTCAGAGTAAATTCATCTGCTTATAAATAAATACAAATATAACATTGGTTATATCTTTTAAAGATGCAAATTAACTGGTCAAACAAGTTCCAAAACAGAAATATCTGTAAATGAAATTTACTTTGGGTTCAGATTAGACTGTTCAAAATAACAATGGGATCAGGGAGAAAATCAACAAAAGAAAGTAGGCAGTTAACTTAATAGATCTATTTTTGGGTTTAAGAGGGAACTTTGCAGTCCTTGAAATGAAAATTCCCTCTTTGCACAGGAAGGTGGTAATGGTGGTAGTTGCTAGTGGTTACAGGGAAGGACTGTTCCCCACATTCTAATTATCTCAAACTTGGTTTCTTGTCTCTTTCCAAAGGAGTAGCAGTCCATGAAGAAGTGGAAATGTGGCTAGTATAAAATCAGTTGTTGTTTGTGCCTTTGAGAAACATTCTTTAGATCTCAGTGATTTTCACAAACTAGGCAGTTTGAGCAAGGCTTACCATGAACCAAGAGAGCTTAAGACTGAAGGTACATTAAGTTCAGAGTTAGAAGCCTTAGACTTTCACTGTAAAAAGGAGAGGGTGGCTCAAGTACCGTACAGTCAATAAATGATTCCTACTGTAATATGGAGGAGTCCCTGGGTGGCACAAACAGTTAAGTGCTCAACTACTGTCTTGAAAGTTTGGCAGTTCAAACTCACCCAGAGTCACCTCGGAAGACAGGCCTAACAATCTATTCCAAAAGGTTACAGCCTTGAAAACCCTATGAAACAAGTTCTACTCTGTAGAACAGGAGCTGGAATCAACTTGAGGGCAACTAACAAAAGCAACAGCCGTAATATGGAGCTCATTAATTTAAAGGAGCCATGGTCTATCATAATTATAGGAAGCTGCCATCAGGTACCCTACCCACTGCTATTGAGTCGATTCCAACTCATAATGACATTTTAGGACAGGGTAGAACTGCCCCACAGGGTTTCCAAGCCTGTAATCTTTATGGAAGCAGATTGCCACATCTTTCTCCTGTGGAGCAGCTGGTGGGTTCAAACCACCAAACTTCTGGTTAGCAGCCCAGCACTTAACCACTGCACCACCAAGCCTCCTCTCATCTACTCTAAAATAGCTAAATATATTGTTGGTACAGTATAGAAAGTCTTGGAATGCCCCCAGCTGAGAGGCCATGCTCCCCTGGGTGACGTTTATATGACAACAAATTAGACCTGTGACAAGAAGTGTTCACTTCTGCACTGAAAGCAAATAGTAAGAAGTAAATAGTACAATGCTTTCTATCTGCCCCATTCCACATCATTGTGACTACACTTTCTTAACCAACCCCTTCCCGCTTCAGGATAACAGAGTTCCAAGATCTCAGCCTCCCATCTTGCATTTTTGCAAATCCTTCCTCATAGCTAATGGGGGTGATCTTTCTAAAAATGTACACCTGACTATACCACATTCCTGCTGAATATGCTTCAATGTCAAACTCCCTGGCATAGTGCAGGAAGTTCTTCATGAAATAGTACCTGTTTACTTCACTGGTCTCATCTTTTATCACCGCCCTTCTCTCACACATGATCTGGCCATTCCAACTGCCCTTGGTTCCTATTATCATAGCATTTTGTCACCACCGGTCCTTATAATTACCATTCTCTTCTTGTCCACCTGGACAGTTTCTCTCTCTGGAAGCTTTCAGAGCAGAGGTGAACACTTCTTGTCACGGGTCTAATTTGTTATAACATAAACCTCACCCAGGAGAGCATGGCCTCTCAGCTGGGAGCCATTTCAAAACTTCCTACACTGTACCAACGAGCAATCCAAAAGGAATTTTTTTTTGTTTGTTTTTAAAGCTACACCTCATGGATGCTAGAACTTTAAATGCTTCATGAATCAGACATCATTAAGACCACAATGATGATCATCACAGCAACTTATGGAGAGCTCGTTATGGACCAGACAGTGTGCTAAGTGCTTTTACACAAACAGTCTACTTTAATATTCACAGCCTTCTCATTATTATCATTACCCCCGTTTTAAGTATGATAAAAGTGGAGCTTAGAGAACTTATGTGACTTGTCCAAGGTTACAAAGCTAGTAGGCAAATGAATAGGAATTGACCCCTGGCTATCCAACTCTGCTCCTAACTTGATGCAATGCTGTTTTTTATTCTGATTCGTTCTTAGCCAAGGATGAAGGAGTGGCTTGAATTTCTTATAAAGGTTGATATCTGCCTTCCCAAATTAAATACCTGAACTATATCTTTCTCAAATTCATATTCTCAGCACCTGGCACTGGGTATAGCATATATGAGTAAAATCCAAAAAACACCAAACCCATTGCTGTTGAATCAATTCTAACTCATAGTGACCCTACAGGACAAGGTAGAACTGCCCCACAGGGTTTCCAAGGAGTATCTGGTGGATTTGAACTTCCGACCTTTTGGTTAGCAGCCGTAGCACTTAACCACTACGCCACCAGGGTTTACACATATGAGTAAGGCTTAATTAAATCGTTAATGATTAATAGACAACCTGGACATTTAGCTATTTTAGAGTAGGCGAGGGAAAGCCTGGTGGCATAGTGGTTAAGAGCTACACCTGCTAACCAAAAGGTCGGCAGTTTGAATCCACTAGGTGCTCCTTGGAAACTCTGTGGAGCAGTTCTACTCTGTCCCATAGGGTTGCTATGAGCCAGAATTAACTTGTCAGCAACGGGTAACAAGTAGAGTAGGTGAGAGGAGGCCTGGAGGTGCAGTGGTTAAGCGCTGGGCTGCTAACCAAAAGGTCGGTGGCCTGAACCCACCAGCTGCTCCACAGGAGAAAGATGTGGCAATCTGCTTCCATAAAGATTACAGGCTTGGAAATCCTGTGGGGCAGTTCTACCTTGTCCTAAAGGGTTGCAATGAGTTGGAATCGACTCAATGGCAATGGGTAGAGTAGGTGAACATTGGGAGTATGGAGCACACTTATTCTAAACTTCAAAGTTTTGTATCTTAGGGCAAGAAACTGGAACAAAATGATGTACACCCAGAGATCTATATGTATTTATCCTGACTTCCTTTTTGGTTTTGTCTTTGTTTCGAGACTTGTCAAAAGAATAAATTCACATCCAAACACACTCCATGTCCATCGGTATTCCCAATATCAACCACGAACCTGTAGGAAATGATTATTTTTTGTTTGTTTAAATAAAGCCAAAGATTTTAAGATTGCTTTTAGTGTTTTACTGATAACTGCATCTAAAACCATAGGAGTAGTTCCATCCAGGAAATACCCCACTAGGTTCCATCTACTGAATCACTTGGTAACATTGAGGCCCAGTTAACAATATGGACTTGATGGTAGAGGGGGAAAAAAAAATCTCATTGAGATCCTAGAGATTTTCAGTGGCAGCAGCACTGCTTTGAGGAGAGTGGCTTTGAGTTCTGTCTGTAATATATCACTCAGCAAGCTGCTCTCTCCGATAATTTTTATAGCAAAACATAACACACTTTTCCAGCAAGGTCAGAAATGACAATAAAAAGGTACAAATGGACTTGCCTGTGTTTCTCATTTTTGGAAACAGACTGATCTCTTTAGTGCATTTGTGCTGAGGCTTGAAAAGCAAGTACATTTTCAAAGTGAATCTTGCGGCTGTCTTAGGCTTTTAGCCAGGACTTCGGCCTTTGCTGCCAGAATGTCTTGTGAGGCATTATGCAGTACTTTGGCCTTGGGGCAGGGTGTGTGGGCACACAGGAGAAAGCCCAGTTGTTCAGCTGCTCCTGAGTTCTTTGGTTTGTGTTTGAACATGGTAAAACAAGGTTTTGAGTGGGAAGAAAAAAACAAAATTTATACGTACTTGGTTGTTATCTGTCACTGAGCTGGCCTCTGGTTCATGGTGACCCTATGCACAATGGAACAAAATGCTGTTCAGTCCTGTGCCATCCCCATGATTGGTTGTAAATCAGATCATATGATTGATAGGGTTTTTATTGACTGATTTTCAGAAGTAGATTACCAGGCCTTTCTTCCTAGTCTGTCTTAGTCTGAAAGCTCTGCTGAAACCTGTTCAGCATCATAGTAACAGGTGAGCCTCCAGTGACAGATGACGGTGGCTCCACATGAGGTGCATTGGCCAGGCATCAAAGCTGGGTGTCCCACATGGAAGGTAGGGATTCCACCAGCGAGCCGCCCCTGTTCCACAATTACTAAGGGCCTGTATTAGTTTTCTGTTAATGCAAACAGATGACTAGAAACATAATGGTTTAAAACAACAACCATTTAGGATCTCACAGTTCTGTGGGTCAGAAGATAAGGTGGGCTTAGCTGGGTTCTTTGCCTAGAGTCTTAAAAGGCTGAAGTCAAGATGTCACGCAAAGTGCACTTTTATCTGGAGGATTTGGGGAAGAATCCACTTCTGAGCTCATTCAGGGTATTAGCAAAATGTGGTTTATTGGGGTGTGGGGCTGATTTTCTTAGTGAAGTTAGGGATGGGGTGGCACTCTCAGCTCCTGGAGGCTGCTGTCAGGTCCTTTCCACAGGATCCCTTCCATCTTCAAAGACAGCAACTGCCTGTTGAGTACTTCTAATGTTTGAAATTTCCCTGACTTCTTCTGTAACCAGCCAGGAAAACTCTGCTTCTAAAGGGCTCATGTGGTTAGACCCATCCAGATAATCTCCATATCTAACGTTCCACTGATTTGGACTGTAAATATTTGTGTCAAATGCAGCACTTAGAGTAGTGTTTGATTGAATAACCAGGGGCCACAAATCTTGAGAGACCATTTGAGAATTCTGCTTACCACAGGGCCAAATCTGAACCATTTGCTTTGCCTATGCTATTTAATTCAAGCCCTTCAACAACCTGTGAAGAGACAAGTTAATTGCCTGGATCACTTATCCAGTAAGTGATGAAGCTGGCATTGGATCCTGGAATTTCCTCACTCTAAAATCAGTGCTTTTCATGGTAGTAATGATAATGATATTAATAATTATAGCACTCTCAACATACTAGGAACTATAGGCAGTGCTATTATTGGTCCCATTTTTTAGGAGAAGAAACCATAGTGGAGCCAGTTAGCCATCAATAAGACTTTGATGCGTATGTTTAAACTACTGTGTTTACTCCCCAACTCATCTATCATGTAGGAATTCAAACAGGAATCAAAAACTTTGTCAACACCAGCTCTAGGTGCTGGTGGATTTCCGGGATTGGTTAATTGTTTCTCAGTCATGGTTTCCTCATCTGCACAATAGGAAGGGACACCTTCTAAGACATTTGCTGTGAGGACTAATGTGACCATGCCTTGTAACCTGAAAAGCACCGTTTAAGTGTCACCTCCTCAAGGGAAATTTTTTATCCCTTATGTCTAGGTTCTGAGCACCTCCTCTCTGGTCCCATAGCTCCTGAACCCTCCCCATTATAGTGCTTTATGTCATATTATGTAAAGCTGCTAACAGCCTAAGTGCCCATCAATGGCAGATGGGTATAAGTAGATTATGGTACATCTTTGCACATGAATACTACGTCTTTAAAGATAATGTTAAAAAAGAAATTTAAGAACTTGGAAAAATGTTCATAGTACATTGTTAAGTTAAATAAAAGCAAGTTGTAAAACACTATGAAAAATATGATACCAGTTATGTAAATAAACAAACACACAAATAAGCAAAACCTTCTGGAAGGATGCACAACAAAATGGCAGGATTTATCTGTGTGTGGTGGGGTTATGGATGATTTTTATTTTCTTCTTTCTGCTTTACTATGTTTTTTTTAATTTTCTACAATGAAAATATATTACTTCTGTCATCAGGATAAAAAATACAATTTTTCACAAAGAACTATGGAGAAAAAAAAAGCCACAAAGGCAATTTTTTTTATGACTTCCCAGCCATAATCTAATGGAGGTGGATACAGTGCTTTGTAATGTTTTATGAGTAATTTCTTGTCCTTCTTTTGATACTTTTCTTCTGGTGGTTGAAATCTTGGCAGAGAGCATGGTGATGAATAGGGCCCCCCTTTTCCTGGTCCATTTGTATGAGTACCGGCTGCTAGCTCATAGGGCAGAGGCTCTGGGAGGTGTGTAAAAGGATCGTGATAAGGCTTTCTTGCTCTGACCTCATCTACACCTTCCGTCTAGACTTAATGTCATGAATTAACCGATTAATTGATGGAAATGTTAACTTCTGCCAATTGCACCCCTCCTCCCCTGCCCATGTACCTGGCCAAGAAGACTTGTTCAGCAATGGCTCGGGCTGCATTGGGAGGTAATGAGTTTGCTGTCATGAGAGATATTCAAGCAAGCTCTGAATGGGGACTTATCACAGATGTAGTGGAGAGACTTCAAGCCTCATATAAACTAGTCGTTTACCTTTGTAAGATTTGAGACATTCCTTCAAGCTGGTTCAAAAAGAAGGAGGTTTGTAGATAAGATTTTTGTCCTGTAACTCCTAGGCAGAAAACGAAGTACAGGTCACCTAGGCCTCTGAGGACCAGGAATGGGAAACTGGGAAAGCCATCCAGAGCCAAGGCAGCCACTCTTTTTGACTCTTTGGAGCCCTGGTGGCGCAGTGTTTAAGAGCTTGTCTAACCGAAAGGTCGGCAGTTCGAATCCACCAGCTGCTCCTTGGAAACCCGATGGGGCAGTTTTACTCCGTCCTATAGGGTTGCTACAGGGTCACTATGAGTCGGACTTGATTTGATGACAATGGTTTTTTTTTTTTGGTGGATGAAAGGTCTCTCTGATCTCTGTTTTCCTCTGCAGCTAGTTACTCATCTTGCATGATCCTTGCTAGCTGCACCTCTAGGCCACAAAATCTCATCTCCAGCAAACGACCAGAGACTCTGTGTCCCTAGGTAAAATTTGAGAGAGAGAGAATGTGACTGGCTTAGACTTCTGATCCAGTCACCTACCAGATTGGATCAGATCTCCAGAGGAAGAAAGGATGGACCCAACTATGACAATAATTTAAAGAAATGAAAAATATGCATATGTGTAAACATGTTTAAACCTTCTAAAAAATATATCTATATATGAGGCAGATTTTCATCCCGGTTTCTGATTACCAGAATCTACTTCATCACCTCTCCCTTCTTGGTTACACTGTTTTACGCTGTAGTGATAAGTAGGGACTCCTACCCAGGCCCCAGCATAGTTAACTAGAATAGCATTCTGAGGTTGCCTCTCTGAATTGTTATTTGAAACACACTATCTAGAATCCAAATAGCTTATCTGAATATTTCAGCTCAGTTATTCTGATTATAGTCATATACTTGTATTTTTATGTAAGTCTTAAGTTATTTCTAGAGACACTGGTAGCATAGTGGTTAAGTGTTATGGCTGCTAACACTGAAGGTTGGCAGTCCAAATCCACAAGGTGCTCCTTGGAAACTCTGTGGGGCAGTTCTACTCTATCTTTTAGGGTCACTATGAGTTGGAATCGACTTGACAGCACTGGATTTTTTTTTTTTTTTTTTAAGTCATTTCCTATATTTATTCAGTGGGCAAAGCCAGATAATTAGGGAATTGAAGACAACTTTGAAAATTTTGAAACCAATAAAAAACATATAAGGAAACATTAGGAGTAAAATCCCTCCCCTTTGTATCACAATAAGGCCTCAGGTGACGGCTACTGGTTCCTTCTATAACCTTTAACAATATCCAGCCTTCCTCGTCAGTCGCCTTTGCCTGGAGCAGCTCGGGTTTCCTTAGTAATTTATTCCATGTTTTTCATTTCTTTCACTTCATCACTTAATCAGCAGAGTTGTAATTCCTCTGCCCCTAATACATCTTCATTTTCGACCCCATTACCTGTACGGGCTCCGAAGTCTTACCTGTTCTTGGCGTAGTGTTCCTGTTCTCAAGGTGCTCTCCTGGGTCTTGGGCAATCTGCTCCCTGCTAATTGGTGCAGATGAGAGTGGGGGAACCAGCTGAGCACACAGGGGAGGGAGCAGATTCTCCTGGTAAGTAAGGAGCCCTTGGGGACCAAGGCAGTTTGGGAAGCTGCTTTAACTCTGTCAGGCACATTGAAAGAGGGATTTATGGAGCCCTGTTCCATGACATTGTTCTTATCCTTCCAACAGAAACTTGCAAAGGAGACACTGATGTTGGCTCACTTGCTTGAGGTCTACACATAAGCAAACTCTGATTAATTATAAAAATTAAAAAACACCACTTATTGAGCATAATGTTAAACAGTTTGTACATATTAATTCATTTATTCATCTCAAGAAATCTATGAGGTGTATACTATTACCCTTGCTTCACAGATGAAGAACCTGAGGTTCAGAGATGTTAAGCAATTGGTCCAAATTCACGCATCTAGGTATGTGTGTGTTCCTGGGGTGCTCCTCACTGCCTGAAGTAGGTGGAATTTATCTTTAGGTCCCTCTTCTTTCCCCTTGGAAACCCTGGTGGCATAGTGGTTAAGTGCTACGGCTGCTAACCAAAAGGTCAGCAGCTCAAATCCGCCAGGCGCTCCTTGGAAACTCTATGGGGCAGTTCTACTTTGCCCTATAGGGTCACTATGAGTCGGAACCGACTTGACGGCAGTGGATCTTTCCCCTTATGTGCCCTCCTTCCTCATTTCTAGGACCCCTCGTAGCCATTACATTTCCAGGGATCCGTGTTGTGTCACATGGTCCCTGAGCAACGGTCATTTTAGAAATTATTTGACAAAATGATTCCTATTAGAGTATGACATATAAGGTGCCCCTCGTATGGAATTACACTAAGATAGAGCACTTTTTTTTTTTTTAGTTGCTCTTTAAGTGAAAGTTTACAATTTAAGTTAGGTTCTCATGCAAAAACTTATACACACATTGTTATGTGACCCTAGATGCTCTCCCTACAATACGAAAACACACTCCTTCTCTCCACCCTGTATTTCCTGTGTCCATTCAATCAACTCCTGTCCACTTCTACCTTCTCATCTTTCCTCCAGACAGTAGCGCTCTCATAGACTCGTGTCTACTTGAGCAAAGAAGCACACTCCTCACCAGCATCATTTTATGTCTTATAGTCCAGTCTAACCTTTGTCTGAAGAGCTGGCTTTGGGAACGGTTTTAGTTTTGGGCTAACAGAGAGGCTAGGGGCCGTGACCTCTGGGGTCCCTCCAGTCTCAGTCAGACTATTAAGTCTGGTCTTTCTATTAGAATTCGAGGTCTGCGCCCCACTTTTCTCCTGCTCCAATAGGGATTCTCTTTTGTGTTCCCTGTCAGGGTAGCCAGGCATCATTTAGTTCTTCTGGTCTCAAGCTGATGGGGTCTCTGGTTTAAGTGTCCCTTTCTGTCTTTTTTGCTATATTTCCCTTGTGTCTTTGGTGTTCTTCATTCTTCTTTGAGATAGAGCACTTTTGAGAATCAAAAGCTGATAGCATAATTTTTGGTCACTCTGCCTGGAAGCAGAGGAAAGAGTTTTGAGAAGGATGTTTGTGAGAACATGACATAATCTATTGGTGATAGTGTTTGTTTTGCTTATATGACGACTAGCACATCAAGGGTGCTGGTAAATGTTTATCAAACTCAATTCCAGTGAAATCTCAAGTTTCAGAAACACCTCAACACTTTGGTATGGATGGAATTCAGTATCAGAGCATTGGCAAGTTCTGGAGCTCCTAAGATTTTGGTTTAGAACCCAGCCAAACCAGGCCCAGGAACCTACTTGAAAAGACCTGATAGTCCTCTGGGTTGGCATTCAGTCTCAGAGTTTCTGCTGGGTGGACATATGTGGTTGGTACGGGCTGGGGGTGATAGGGTTAAAGAGGTCGGCTCCTAACCCAAAGGTTGGTGATATGAACCCACCTGGCAACTTTGTGGGAGAAAGGTGTAGTGATCCGCTCCCACAAAGATTACAACCTAGAAAACCCTGTGAGGCAGTTCTACTCTGTCACATGGGGTAGCTATGATTTTGACATGTGCAAGGAGCTGGAGATAGAAAACCAAAAGGGAAGAACATGCTCAGCATTTCTCAAGCTGAAAAAACTGAAGAGAATATTCAAGCCTCTAGTTGCGATCCTGAAGGATTCTACAGAGAAAATATTAAATGATGCAGAAGCATCAAAAGGAGATGGAAGGAATACACGAGTCGTTATACCAAAAAGAATTGGTCAACGTTCAGCCATTTCAGGAGGTAGCATATGATCAGGAACCAATGGTACTGAAGGAAGAAATCCAAGCTGCACTGAAGGCACTGGCAAAAAAAAACAAGGCCCTGGGAATTGACAGAATACCAGCTGAGATGGTTCAACAGAAGGGTGCAGTGCTGGAAGTGCTTACTCGTCTACGCCAAGAAATTTGGAAGACAGCTTCCTGGCCAACTGACTGGAAGAGATCCATATTTATGCCTATTCCCAAGAAAGGTGATCCAACGGAATGTGGAAATTATCAAACACTATCATTAATATCGCATGGAAGCAAAATTTTGCTGAAGATCATTCAAAAGTGGCTACAACAATATATCCACAGGGAACTACCAGAAATTCAAGCCGGATTCAGAAGAGGATGCAGAACCAGGGATATCATTGCTGATGTCAGACGGGTCCTGGCTGAAAGCAGAGAATAACAGAAAGATGTTTACCTGTGTTTTATTAACTATGCTAAATCTTTGAATTGAAGGTCAAAGACCACAGCCTTCAGAATGGATTACAGCTCAACATAAAGAAAACAAAAGTCCTCACAACTGGACCAATGAGCAACATCATGATAAATGGAGAAAAGATTGAAGTTGTCAAGGATTTCGTTTTACTTGGATCCACAATCAACACCCATGGAAGCAGCAGTCAAGAAATTACAAGATGCATTGCATTGGGCAGAATGGGAATTCCGGAACACTTAATTGTGCTCATGAGGAACCTTTACATAGATCAAGAGGCAGTTGTTCAGACAGAACGAGGGGATACTGATCGGTTTAAAGTCAGGAAAGGTGTGCATCAGGGTTGTATTCTTTCACCGTGCCTATTCAATCTGTATGCTGAGCAAATAATCCGAGAAGCTGGACTATGTGAAGAAGAATGGGACATCAGGATTGGAGGAAGGCTCATTAACAACCTGTGTTATGCAGATGACAAAACCTTGCTTGCTGAAAGTGAAGAGGACTTGAAGCACTTACTAAAGAAGATCAAAGACCACAGCCTTAAGTATGGATTGCACCTCAACATAAAGAAAACAAAAATCCTCACAACTGGACCAATGAGCAACATCATGATAAATGGAGAAAAGATTGAAGTTGTGAAGGATTTCATTTTACTTGGATCCACAATCAACAGCCATGGAAGCAGCAGTTAAGAAATCAAAAGACATATTGCGTTGGGTAAATCTGCTGCAAAGGACCTCTTTAAAGGGTTGAAGAACAAAATGTCACCTTGAAGACTAAGGTATGCTTGACCCAAGCCATGGTATTTTCAGTCGCATCATATGCATGTGAAAGCTGGACGATGAATAAAGAAGACCGAAGAAGAATTGATGCCTTTGAATTGTGGTGTTGGCGGAGAATATTGAACATACTATGGACTGCCAAAAGAATGAACAAATCTGTCTTGGAAGAAGTACGCTAGAATGCTCCTCAGAAGCAAGGATGGTGAGACTGCATCTTACATACTTTGGACATGTTGTCAGGAGGGATCAGTCCCTGGAGAAGGACATCGTGCTTGGCAAACTACAGGGTCAGCGGAAAAGAGGAAGACCCTCAACGAGGTGTATTGACACAGTGGCTGCAATAATGAGCTCAAGCACAACAACGATTGTAAGGATGGTGCAGAACTGGGCAGTGTTTCTTTCTGTTGTGCATAGGGTAGCTATGAGTCAGAACCAACTCGATGGTACCTAACAACAACAACAACAAGAACAACAGCATTGCATTGGGCAAATCTGCTTCAAAGGATCTCTTTAAAGTATTGAAAAGCAAAGATTTCACCTTGAAGACTAAGGTGTGCCTGACCCAAGCCATGGTATTTTCAACCACATCATACACATGTGAAAGCTGGACAATGAATAAAGAAGATCGAAGAAGAGTTGACGCCTTTGAATTGTGGTGCTGGGGAAGAATATTGAATATACCATGGACTGCCAAAAGAATGAACAGATCTGTCTTGGAAGAAGTATAGCCAGAATGCTCCTTAGAAGCAAGAATGGTGAGACTGCATCTTACACACTTTGGACATGTTGTCAGGAGGGATCAGTCCCTGGGATTCATTGACCTTAGCAGCCTGTTAACAAGAACTATGCTGTCTTACCTGCTGATCTTGGATTCATCAGCCCCTTCGGCTACGTGGATCAGAAGAAGCCTCTATCCCGACCCACAGACTTGGGATGTTCGAGCCTCTACAATATTGTGAGCCATTTCATTAATGTACGTCTCTCTCTCTCTCTCTATTATACGCTTAACTGGTTTTGCTTTTCTAGAGAACTCAGCCTAAGACACACCAAACATGGTTTTGCCCTCCAGGGGACATTTGGCAGTGTGTGTGGTCCCTGGGTGGCACAAATGATTTGTAATCAGCTACTAACCAAAAGGCTGACAGTTTGAACCCAGCCAGTGGTGCCGCAGAAGAAAACCCTGGCGACTTGCTTCTGTAAAGATTGCAGCCAAGAAAACCCTATGGAGCTCAGCTCTATTCTATAACATGTGGGGTCCCTGGGAACTGTAACTGACTCTATGGCAATGGATTTTTGGGGGGAGTACTTTGATTTTCACAACAGGGCAGGAGGGGTGCTACTGGCACCTAGGGACCAGGGATGCTGCTGAACATCCTACAACGCATAGGACGGCCCCTCATACCACCGCAGCCCAAAATGTTAATAGAGTTGAGGTTGAGAAGCACTGTGGTATGTGGAGAACATATTTTGCAAGGGACAAGGCTCCCCTGACACTGACCTTGAGAGCACTGATTCCCGTCATCTGCCCTGGTAGCAGGATGCACGCCAGTGGCAGACTGAGCTTAGTGATTAACCACACACATAAAAATCCCCTGGTGCTTCAAATGATTTGAAGGCATGACCAGGGATGCTATTCTAGCGCCTTAGGCTCCTGTACAGAGCGCACACACTACCTACGTATAATAAAGGATTTCTGAATAGATCAGGGCTACAGTCTCGACAGGGGAATGCTTTAGCTGGGGGCATGTGGATTTTAGCCACACGAATAATATCAGCATTAATAGGAATCATTATACCGCCCTGCACTGGAAATTTACCCCTGAATGGGTAGCAATATCCTACAGACAGAGACCATTGAAAATCTGTTTCACAGGCAGGATATTCGGAGAAGGATTGAGTGAGAAGCAGAGTTGGCTGCCAGCTCCTGAATGGCTTTGGGCTGACTTGTCTGTGTGAGGACAGAGTAGGGCAAATAGGACAACCTTGTCCAGTGACTAGCATGAACTCAGGGTGACATTAGGAAGAGTCAATGGTCTCCGGTGCCCTCTCCTACCATTATGGAGCTCTTTCTGTTCCTTTTATCATGCATCCTTCTGGCTTCTCTCAATTCCCAAGGACAGCAGTCCTCTAGTCACTCTCCAGGAAAGTGGGCTGATACACTCATTCTCTTTTAAGGTGCCAAGGATTCAGGTATTACCCTCTGTAAGAGAATTTGTGTTCAAAGAAATGTAATCAATGAATAATCCAAAGGCATGAACTTGAGATAGCCTTTAGGCACTAGGGCATATACATTTGTTTTTCTGGGGAAGTTGTAATGATACCTCCATGGATATAGTCTGTCTCTGCATGTATGTCATTAGGAAGGACCAATTACTAGAGAAAGACATCACATTTGTTAAGTAGAGGTCAGTGAAAAAGAGGGAGACCCTCAGTGAGGTGGCTTGACACATTGGCTGCAACAATGGGGTCAAAAAGAGCAATGATTGTGAGGGTGATGCAGGACTGGGCACAGTATCCTTCGGTTGTACATAAGGTCACCAAGAGTTGAAAATAACTCAATGGCACCGAACAACAAAAGCATGTATCTCTCAGATCTTGACTTAAACTGTTGTGGAGTCATTTCTTCAAATTATAATTTATGGAAACTCCATATGTACAGCACAAAGGGAATGGAGATGATCTGTCTGAAGTGAGGGTGGGGAATCCAGTAGTCAGGCTCCCGGGTCTCCTCCCAGCCCCTTACTGTTGACTTCTGAGGCACCTCTCTGGAATCATTTTGTCTCCATGGAGCAGTGCTCTTCGAACATTTCCTCATCATGGCACACGAGATAGTGATAATATTTGTTTGCAATCTAGGATACTCAGAGAACTGAGAATGCTGCTCAAGGCTGGAGGGGAACGCTCGGCCACCCTGAGGGCTCTGCAGATCAGTAGGCCTACTCCTCACTTATTGACTATGTCATTATCTGACATTTCGCATTTACAACAGTAGTAAAATTTACCATCCAACTATTTTGCAGAGTAACAACATACACCTGGCAGTAACGAATGTCAAGATGTGAGACAAGAGTAACACTGGCTATGATGGTTAAGATAATGTGTCAACTTGGCTTGGCCACGATTCTCAGTGGTTTGGTGATTATATAATGATGTAATTTAGCAGTTATGTAATGTTATAATTTGGCAGTTATGTAATGATGTAGTCTGTGATCTGATGTCATCATCCTCCATTTTCACGTAATGACCTGGTCTTTGGAACTTAACCATGTTGATGAGTGAGGAGTGGATATGATTTTGCACAGTCTAGCACAGAAAGCTATGCCAGGGAGCATAGTTTGAAAACCACTGCCCCTGGGGCTTCCTTGACAAAACTGGGCAACATTGGATTTAAAAAGAGTAGAAGAGTTAAGTTATATCGTTAATTGGCACCATACCAGATTCAGTGGGAATGGACTCATTTTTTAATTCATTAAATAAAAAGTCACCGAGTGCCTTCAAACCAGTTGCAATCAAGTTGATTCTGACTCATGGTGGCCCCATGTGTGCAGAGTAGAAGAACCACACTCCACAGGGTTTTCAAGGCTGTGACTTTTCGAAAGAAAATCATCAGGCCTTTCTTTTGAGGCACCTCTGTGTGGGCTTGAACTGCCAACCTTTTGGTTAGTAGTCAAGCACTTAATTCTTTGTGCCACTAAGGGACTGCCTTCTACATACCAACTATTCCTCTAGGTCCTGGGGAACAGAGGTTAAGTAATCCCTGCCTTCAAAGATTTTATATTCTAGTGGAATGGGGGCAGGCAACAAATAAACTCACAATAAATGAATACCACGTGTAATCAGTGAGTTTCATAAAATAATGCAGGACACGGAACTAGTGGGGTGTGTGTGGGGGGGGGATTAGTGGTTAGCTAAGATAGAATGGTCTGGGGACCCTTTCAAGGACGTGGTTTTTGAGCTGAGTGGGAATGGAATGACAAGGAGGAACACTTCATGTCAAGTACTGAGGAATGAGAGTTCCAGGCAGAGGGCACAGTCTGGTAAAAGACCTTAAGGTGAGAATGTAATCAGCATGCTCAAGGAACAGCAAGAAGCCCAATTTTTGCCTGTGAAAAGTTTCTAATCCCCTCTTGCCAGGTTTTAGGAGTCCTTGCATGGTGCAAAATGTTAATGTGTTTGGTTGCTAACCAAAAGGTTGGCTCTTTGGACCCACCCAGAGGCACTTTGAAAGGAAAGCGTGGCAATTTACTTCCAAAAACTTAGCCACTGAAAACCCTATGGAGCACAGTTCTACTCTGACACACATGCAGTTGCCATGAGTTGGATTTGACAGCAACTTTTTTGGGGGGGGGGGGTAAATTTTTAGCTGTTTTTGGCAATTTTGAAGTTTTTTTTGGGGGGCATATTTGGTCCTTAAGACTGTGAGGCTTTAGTGTAATCTGTTGTTAGCTACTTTTTCATACGTGGAAGTACGGCTTGGGGAAGTGAAATGACTTGGCCATGTGATGATGCTTGGAAGTGTGGAAGCAGCAAGGTCAGCAACAAAGTCCAAGTCTGACTGTCACTTGTTGGGAACTTTGCCTGCTCATCTTTACCTAGAAGCCAAAGGATGTATGAGGAATTCCAGGTATAATATTCCTTGAGTGCTTATTTTGAGCTGTGTTAAGAACTTTTTAAGGAATGATTTAATTTAATCTCCATAGCAACTGTATATGGTGGGTACTAGTATGATTCCTGTTTTACAAATGAGGAAACTGAGACGCATTAAAAAGGTAAGTAATTGGACAAAGGTTATAACTAGCAAGTGGTAGAGATAGAGTGTGAACCAGACAGACTGGTTTCTAAGCTCACATCTTGAAGATGACCAGGATCTCCATGCCAGTGTAGCCTCAGCTTTTAAAGAGATTGATACGGCCTTTTCTTACTTGAAGTCAAGTGCTTTGCTGGAGTCCTCATTGGGTCCAGCTTAATTCTGCCAAAGATCTGTCAAAGTCCTCATGAAACTTTGTAGTGGTTTTTGTATTTAAGCACAAGATCTGGCACCCCTTTTCCCTATGAGGCAGACTTTTCTGCCAGCCAGTAGGAAAGTCACTATGACTGTTGACATGGAATGCAGTTCAGGCTACCCTCTGCAGACCAAGTTTATTTACTGGGATACGTAAGCAATGGAGGATAGGGAGAATTGACTTCAAAGCTTTAGACTCTTCCAGCCACATTTTTGTTGTTGTGAACAATTATTAATGTCTCTATTTATTTTATTTTTTAGTTTTTATTATGCTTTAAGTGAAAGTTTACAAATCAAGTCAGTCTCTCACACAAAAACCCATATACACCTTGCTACACACTCCCATTTACTCTCCCTTTAATGAGACAGCCTGCTCTCTCCCTCCACTCTCTCTTTTCATGTCTATTTCACCAGTTTCTAACCCCCTCCACACTCTCATCTCCTCTCCAGGCAGGAGATGCCAACATAGTCTCAATTGTCCACCTGATCCAAGAAGCTCACTCCTTACCAGCATCCCTCTCCAACCCATTGTCCAGTCCAATCCATGTCTGAACAGTTGGCTTCAGGAATGGTTCCTGTCCTGGGCCAACAGAAGGTCTGGGGGCCATGACCACTGGGGTCCTTCCAGTCTCAGTCAGACCATTAAGTCTGGTCTTACGAGAATTTGGGGTCTGCATCCCACTGCTCTCCTGCTCCCTCAGGGGTTCTCTGTTGTGCTTCCTGTCAGGGCAGTCGTCGGTTGTAGCCAGGCACCACCTAGTTCTTCTGGTCTCAGGACGATGTAGTCTCTGGTTCACATGGCCCTTTCTGTCTCTTGAGCTCGTAATCACCTTGTGTCCTTGGTGTTCTTCATTCTCCTTTGATCCAGGTGGATTGAGACCAATCGATGCATCCTAGATGGCTGCTTGCTAGTGTTTAAGACCCCAGACGCCACTCTTCAAAGTGGGATGCAGAATGTTTTCTTAATAGATTTTATTATGCCAATTGACTTAGATGTCCCCTGAAACCATGGTCCCCAGACCCCTGCCCCTGCTACACTGGCCTTCGAAGCATTCAGTTTATTCAGGAAACTTCTTTGCTTTTGGTTTAGTCCAATTGTGCTGACCTCCCCTGTATTGTGTGCTGTCTTTCCCTTCACCTAAAGTAGTTCTTATCTACTATCTAATTAGTGAATGCACCTCTCTCACCCTCCCTCCCACCCCCCTCTCGTAACCACAAAAGAATGTTTTCTTCTTAGTTTAAACTATTTCTCAAGTTCTTATAATAGTGGTCTTATACAATATTTGTCCTTTTGCAACTGACTAATTCACTCAGCATAATGCCTTCCAGGTTCCTCCATGTTATGAAATGTTTCACAGATTGCTCACTGTTCTTTATCGATGCGTAGTATTCCATTGTGTGAATATACCATAATTTATTTATCCATTCACCCATTGATGGGCACCTTGGTTGCTTCCATCTTTTTGCTATTGTAAACAGTGCTGCAATAAACATGGGTGTGTGTGCCTATATCTGTTCATGTAAAGGCTCTTATTTCTCTAGGATATATTCCAAAGAGTGGGATTGCTAGATTGTATGGTAGTTCTATTTCTAGCTTTTTAAGGAAGTGCCAAATTGATTTCCAAAGTGGTTGTACCATTTGACATTCCCACCAGCAGTGTATAAGTATTCCAATCTCTCCACAGCCTCTCCAACATTGATTATTTTGTGTTTTTTTGGATTAATGCCAGCCTTGTTGGAGTGAGATGAAATCTCATTGTAGTTTTGATGTGCATTTCTCTAATGGCTAATGATCATGAACATTTCCTCAATATCTGTTAGCTACCTGAATGTCTTCTTTAGTGAAGTGTCTATTCATATCTTTTGCCCATTTTTTAAATCGGGTTATTTGTCTTTTGCAGTTGAGTTTTTGCAGTATCATGTAGATTTTAGAGATCAGGCGCTGATCAGAAATGTAATAGCTAAAAACTTTTTCCCTGTCTGTAGGTAGTCTTTTTACTCTTTTGGTGAAGTCTTTGGATGAGCACAGGTGTTGAATTTTTAGCAGCTCCCAGTTATCTAGTTTCTCTTCTACATCCTTTATAATGTTTTGTATACTGTTTATGCCATGTATTAGGGCTCCTAATGTCCCTATTTTTTCTTCCATGATCTTTATCATTTTAGATTTTATATTTAGGTCTTTGATCCATTTTTTTGAGTTAGTTTTTGTGCATGGAGTGAGGTATGGGTCTTGTTTCATTTTTTTGCAGATGGATATCCAGTTCTGCCAGCACCATTTGTTAAAAAGACTGTCTTTTCCCCATTTAACTGTTTTGGGGCCTTTGTCAAATATCAACTGCTCATATTGTGGATGGATTTATATCTGGATTCTCAGTTCTGTTCCATTAGTCCATATATCTGTTGTTGTACAAGTACCAGGCTGTTTTGACTACTGTGGCGGTATAATAGGTTCTAAAATCAGGTTAAAGTAAGGCCTTCCACTTTGTTTTTCTTTTTCAGTAATGCCTTATTTATCCAGGGCCTCTTTCCCTTCCGTATGAAGTTGGTGATTTGTTTCTCCACCTCAATAAAGAATGCTGTTGGGATTTGGATCAGAATTGCATTAAATGTATAGATCGCTTTTGGTAGAATAGACATTTTTATAATGTTAAGTTTTCCTATCCCTGAGCAAGGTATGTTCTTCCACTTATGTAAGTCTCTTTTGGTTTCTTGCAGAAGTGTACTGTAGTTTTCTTTGTATAAGTCTTTTACATCCCTGGTAAGATTTATTCCTAAGTATTTTATTTTCTTGGGGCTCCTGTAAATGGCATTGATTTGGTGATTTCCTCTTAGATGTTCTTTTTTTTGGTGTGGAGGAATCCAACTGATTTTTGTATGTTTTACTCTGCTGAACTCTTCTATTAGTTTCAGAAGTTTTCTGGATGATTCCTTAGGATTTTCTGTGTATAAGATCATGTCATCTGCAAATGGAGATACTTTTACTTCTTCCTTGCCAATCTGTATACCCTTTATTTCTTTATCTAGCCCAATTGTTCTGGCTAGGACTTCCAGCACAATATTGAATAAGAGTGGTGATAAAGGTCATCCTTGTCTGGTTCGCGATCTCAATGGGAATGCTTCCAGGCTGTCTCCATTTAAGGTGATGTTGGCTGTTGGCTTTGTATAAATGCCCTTTATTATGTTGAGGAATTTTCCTTCTATTCCTACTTTGCTGAGAGTTTTTGTCATGAATGAGTGTTGAAGTTTGTCAAATGCCTTTTCTGCATCAATTGATAAAATCATGTGATTCTTTTATTTATGTGGTGGATTACATTAATTGTTTTTCTAATGTTGAACCATCCTCACATTCCTGATATGAATCCCACTTGGTCATGGTGAATTATTTTTTTGATATGTTGTTGAATTCTATTGGCTAGAATTTTGTTGAGGATTTTTGCATCTATGTTCATGAGGGATATAGGTGTATAATTTTCTTTTCTTGTGGTGTCTTTACCTGGTTTTGGTATCAGGGATATGATGGCTTCATAGAATGAGTTTGGTAGTATTCCGTCCTTTTCTATGCTCTGAAATACCTTTAGTAGTAGTGGTGTTAACTCTTCTCTGAAAGTTTGATATAACTTTGCAGTGAAGCCATCCGGAACAGGAGTTTTTTTGTTGTTGTTTTTTTTTATTACCTCTTCAATCTCTTCTTTTGTTATGGGTCTATTTAGTTGTTCTACCTCTGTTCCTGTTAGTTTAGGTAGGTAGTGTGTTTCTAGGAACTCATCCATTTCTTCTGGTTTTCGAATTTGTTTGAGTATGATCTTTTAATTTCAGTGGGTCTGTTGTAATATCGCCCATCTCATTTCTTATTTGGGTTATTTGCTTTCTCTCCTGTTTTCTTTTGTCAAAACTGGCCAGTGGTTTATCAACTTTGTTGATTTTTTTCAAAAATCCAGCTTTTGTTCTTGTTAATTCTTTCAATTGTTTTTCTGTTTTCTATTTCATTTAGTTCAGCTCTAATTTTTATTATTTGTTTTCTTCTGGTGCCTGTGGGTTTATTTTGTTGCTCTCTTTGTATTTGTTCAAGTTGTAGGGATAACTCTTTGATTTTGGCCCTTTCTTCTTTTTGGATGTGTGCATTTATTGATATAAATTGGCCTCCGAGCACCGCTTTTGCTGTGTCCCAAAGGTTCTGATAGGAAGTGTTTTCATTCTCATTGGGTTCTATGAATTTCTTTATTCCACCCTTAATGTCTTCTATAATCCAGTCTTTTTTGAGCAGGGTATTGTCCAGTTTCCAAGTGTTTGGTTTCTTTTCCCTGCTTTTCATGTTATTGATTTCCACTTTTATGGCCTTATGGTCAGAGCAGATGCTTTGTTATATTTCAATGTTTTGGATTCTGCTAAGGCTTGCTTTATGACCTAATATGTGGTCTCGTCTAGAGAATGTTCCATGTGCACTAGAAAAGAAAGTATACTTGTTGGGTGGAGCGTTCTGTATATGTCTACGAGGTCAAGTTGGTTGATTGTAGCATTTAGATCTTTCGTGTCTTTATTGAGCTTCTTTCTGGATGTCCTGTCCTTCACTGAAAGTGGTGTGTTGAAGTCTCCTACTATTATTGTGGAGCTGTCTATCCCATTTTTCAATGCTGATAGAGTTTGTTTTATGTATCTTACAGCCCTGTCATTGGGTGCATAAATGTTTAATATGGTTATATCTTCTTGACGTATTGTCCCTTTAATCATTATACAGTGTCCTTCCTTATCCTTTCTGATGGATTTAACTTTAAAGTCTATTTTTTCAGAAATTAATATTGCCACTCCTGTTCTTTTTTGATTGTTGTTTGCTTGATATATTTTTTTCCAACCTTTGAGTTTTAGTTTGTTTGTGTCTCTAAGTCTAAGGTGTGTCTCTTGTAGGCAGCATATAGGTGGATCTTGTTTTTTAATCCATTCTGCCACTCTCCATCTCTTTATTGGTGCATTTAGTCCATTTACATTCAGGGTAATTATTGATAGGTCTGAATTTAGTGCTATCATTTTGATGTCTTTTTTTGTGTGTTGACAGTTTTTTTTCCCACTTAATTTTATCTGCTGAGTAGATTTTCTTCATATATTGTCCTTTCCTCATATTTTTTGTTGTTGATTTTGTTTCTGCTGAGTCTGTATTTTTCCATTGTATTTTATTTTGGTGAGTAGGATAGTTTGTCTCCTTTGTGGTTACCTTATTATTTACCCCTATTTTTCTAAATTTAAAACTAACTTTTATCTCTTTATATCACCATACCTTCCTCTCCATATGAAAAGTGTATGATTACATTTCTTAGTCCCCCTTTATTATTTTAATGTTGTCTTTTTTTATGTAATAACATCACTGTTACCCTGTTTTGGGCCTTTTTTTTTTTATATATAATCTTGGTTTTTTTTTTTTTTTGGATTTCTTTGTCTGGGTTGACTTCTGGTTGTTCTACCCAGTGTTCTAGTCTTGGGTTGATACCTGATATTATTGATTTTCTAACCAAAGAACTCCCTTTAGTATCTCTTGTAGTTTTGGTTCGGTTTTTACGAATTCCCTCAACTTGTGTTTATCTGGAAATGTCTTAATTTCACCTTCATATTTAAGAGACAGTTTTGCCAGATATATGATTCTTGGCAGGCAATTTTTTCCTTCAATTTTTTAAATATATCATCCCATTGCCTTCTTGCCTGCATGGTTTCTGCCGAGTAGTCCAAGCTTATTGTTACTGGCTGTCCTTTGTAGGTGACTTTTTGTTTTTCCCTCGCAGCTCTTATATTTCTCTCTTTATCTTTGGCTTTGGCAAGTTTGATTATAATATGTCTTGGTGACTTTCTTTGAACATCTACCTTATATGGATTTCGATGAGCATCTTGGATAGATATTTTCTCATCTTTCACAATATCAGGGAAGTTTTCTGCCAACAAACCTTCATCAATTTTCTCTGTATTTTCTGTTATCCCCCCCTTTTCTGGTACTCCAATCACTCGTAGGTCATTTCTCTTGATAGAGTCCCACATGATTCTTAAGGTTTCTTCATTTTTTTTTAATTCTTTTATCTGATTTTTCTTCAAATATATTAGTGCCAAGTGATTTATCTTCGAGTTCAGAAATTCTAGCTTCTACTTGCTCAGTTCTGCTCCTCTGACTTTCTGTTGAGTTATCTAATTCTGTAATTTTATTGCTAATCTTCTGAATTTCTGATTGTTGTCAGTCTATGGATTTCTCCAGCTTATTAAACTTTTCATTATGTTCCTGAATAATCTTTCTAATTTCTTCAGTTGCTTTATCTGTGTGTTCCTTGGCTTGTTCTGCATATTGCCTCATTTCCTTCCTGATGTCTTGAAGGGTTCTGTATATTAAACTTTTGTATTCTGCACCTGGTAATTCCAGGAATGCACTTTTATCTAGAAGATCCCTGGATTCTTTGTTTTGGGAGCCTGTTGATGTGATCATGGTCTGTTTCTTTACGTGACTTGATATTGACTATTTTCTCTGAGCCATCTATAAGTTATTGTATTAGTTTATACTTGCTTACTGAGTCGTAGCTGCTTGCTTTGTTTTGTTTTCGTATACACTTATGGGTTGCTTAAGTGAGCTAGCTTGATTATTTTCACTTTTAGAACTCTGGCATCGTGTCCCCAGCTGGCTAGAGCTGTTATCAGTCTAGGAGTCCATTCAGTTTTCTTCTATGAATTCAGTTCAGGTTTCTAGGTAGCTGATCATCAAGTGTGTGGTACAGGCTCTGTCCTACAGTCTTAGAGGGGGAGGGGTGATTGGCGTATATACCAGTATCTGATTGCAGCAGGGGGTCATGCTCTGAACAAGGCAGGGAGCTGAGAACCGACCCCTAAGTGTCTCTGAGGAAAATGCATCTCTGTTCCCTAGAGTGTGCTGGTGGGTGAGTCCTACAGAGGGACCATAGGCACCCAAAGTTTTTGGTTGTAAGGACTGGGAGGTACCAGTTATCTCTGGACCCCTGTCATGGGTGGCTGGGTGACCTGAGTGGAGCTACTAGTCCTTAGGTCTCTGACGTGGGTAGGCGAAGACCCTGTTTAATTACAAAGCAATGTCAAACGTCAAACACCCACCTCTCCACCACACAGCTGAAATGGTTGGAGTCTGCCAACAAGAGACTCTTCTCCTGAAATAGGCCCACGCAGGTCCATGCAGAAGGGAAAGGTGCTCAGGGTCCAAGGACAGTTTATGCCTGGACAGGAGCTGCTTCTGTCCTGAGCTCCCCCAGTTAATGGAGGTAGCAAATTATCTTTTCCCCCCAATTGCAAATTTTTTCCTTCCCCAAGGCCAGTATGATAGCTGTAGGTGCTCACCAGGGTCTATCTCAGGCCCAGGGATTCAGCTGCTGAGGCTGGCTTGGGGGTGGGGGGTGGAGTGGTAAAATATACGCAAGTATTTAGCTTTTGCCAAGAGTTCTGTTCTCCTCAGGTTCCGGAGGTGTGAGTGGGCTGTGTGGCTGGCTGCTTCTCCCTGAGCAAAGTGCGGCCCAACGCTAGTACCAGCCCGGCGCTGCCGCCACCACTGCCACTCCGGGAATGGTGCCTGAGGGCTCCTGGTAATTCAGGTCTGGTAACTCCTCTCCACTTCTGAATGGTCTCTTCCTCCTCCTGCCCCTCAGTTCATTGTCTAATCTTGCCTTTGATGCTCAGGGCACCCAGCTCATCACAAATATACTCGTTTCACTTGTTTCTCCAAGTCTTTGTTGTAAAGAGGGCTAGCCGGAAGTGTCTGTCTATTCTGCCATCTTGGCTTTGCCTCCCCCTGTTTATTTTTTATTTAACTTAAAAAAAAAATTATTTTATTGTTGTTGTTGAGGATATACACAGCAGAACATATGCCATTTTAACAATTTCTACATGTACAATTCAGTGACATCGACTACATCCTTCAGGTTGTGCAACCATTCTTACCTTCCTTTACCAAATTATTCTTCCTCTAGTAACATAAACTCAATGCACCCTAAGATTCCTACCTAATCTTTCGAGTTGCTTTTGTCAATTTCATCTTACATAGATACATCTTAAAAGAGCATAATGTTCAGGGCAGACGTTCTTTACTGGTTAATCTAAACCATTGTTTGGTTTTAAGAAGATTTCAGGGCATAGCTTTAGCTTAAAGACGATCCCAGGACATCTAGCCACATTTCAATGTGAAACAAAGAATATTGTCTATGTGTAGAGGAGATGACCTCACATTCTGCAATGACATTTCCTCCTCACTCCCTCACTGTGTCATTATGGAGAGAAAGCTCACACTTGTGATGGTCAGTCTCCTGATTCAGAAAAGCTATAGATTTCCTGAGTCTTGGTGTATTCAAACGTAAGAAATTTCTCTTACCCTTCTTAAACGCTCACTTCTTGTAGAGTGATCTGAGCTGGGGTTCAGATGAAGCTTTCTGGGAACTCTTGTGGCTAAACTCTGTGGAAAGAATCTAGACTGGTGGCTTTGAGAAAACATATCAATGTAGCAATGTCGATATCAAAATACACAATATTACATTGGAGGGAGCTCACTAGTACATGAGGTAGTCAGTGTACTTTAGAGAAGACAGTGTATGATACTTGTACACCAATATTCATTGCAGCATTAGTTGCAATAGCCAAAATGTGAAAACAACTCAAGTATCTATCAACAGATAAATACATAACCAAAGTGGGATATAGCTATGCTGTTGTTATTGTTAGGTGCTGTCAAGTCAGTTCCAACTCATAGCAACTCTATGTATATCTGAACGAAACACTGCTTGTTCCTGCACCATCCTCACAATCCTTGCTATGTTTGAGCCCATTGTTGCAGCCACTGTGTCAGTCCGTCTTGTTGAGGGTCTTCCTTCTTTTTCACCGACTACTTTACCAAGCATAATGTCCTTTTTCAGGGACTGGTCCCTCCTGATAATATGTCCAAAGTATGTGAGATGAAGTCTTGTTATTTCGCTTCTAAGGAGCATTCTAGCTGTACCTCGTTCAAGAGAGATTTGTTTTTTCTTCTGTCAGTCCATGATATATTCAATATTCTTCACCAACATCATAGCTCAAATATATCAAGCAAGGTTGTGTCGTCTGCATATCACAGGCTGTTAATGAGTCTTCCTCCAATCCCGATGCTGAGATCTTCTTCATATAGTTCAGTTTCTCGGATTATTTGCTCAGCATACAGATTGAATAAATGTGGTGAAAGGATGCAACCCTGACGCACACATTTCCTGACTTTAAACCACACAGTATCTTTTTGTTCTGTTCGAAGGACCGCCTTTGGTCTATGTATAGGTTCCTCATGAGCACAATTAAGTGTTCTGGAATTCCCATTCTTTGCAATGTTATTCATAATTTGTTATGGCCACACAATCTAATGCCTTTGCACAGTCAATAAAACCCAGGTAAACATCTTTCTGGTGTTCTGTGCTTTCAGCTAAGATCTGTCTGACATCGGGAATGATATCCTTCATTTCACGTCCTCTTCTGAATCCAGCTTAAATTTTTGGCTATTCCCTGTTGATGTACTGCTGCAACCATTTTTGAATTATGTTCAGGAAAATTTTCTTGCATATGATATTAATTATGTTGTTCCATAATTTCTGCATTCTGTTGGATCACCTTTCTTTCAAATGGGCACATTTTATAAGGTAAAAGGTGATGCAGGTCACTCTCCAGGGGAACACTTTTTTCACTGGATAAGGGCTGTGACCTGAGTAAGGGTGTTACATCACACCCTAATCCTCTTTAACATTAACCACAGGCAGAGATTAGGATTTACAACACATAGGAAAATTACATCTGATCACAAAATGGAGGACAAGCACACAATACTGTGAATCATGGCCTAGCCAAGTTGACACATTCAATCCATGACACCAATATGTAGGAAGAATTGATTGACCACAATTTGACCACTTATGCACTGTCCCTTGCAAGCTTTGTAACCTTGGGTAGGTGATTGGCTGTTTATTTCCTTAGTTATAAAATAAAAACCAAACCCATTGCCATTGAGTCAGTTTCGGCTCATAGTGACCATGTAGGACAGTGCAGAACTGCCCCATAAGGTTTCCAAGGCTGTAATCTTTATGAAAGCAGAATGCTACATCTTTCTCCCGTGGAGTGGCTGGTGGGTTCAAACCACTGACCTTTCAGTTAGCAGCCGAGCTCCTAACCCCTGCGCCACCAGGGCTCCTTAGTTATATGATAGGGATAATAACACTCATCCCAAAGGATGGATTCTTGTGAGGTCAATCAGTCAGGGTTCTGAGTTGCAAGCAACAGAAACTGACTTTGGCTGATTAAGCAGAAATGGGATGTTTTGAAAGAATCAGCAGGAATGATGGAGAACCAGGTGTGCAGGTTGGGCAGAACGAATGATGGCCAAATTCAAGCCGCAGGGCTGGTGTGGAAGGGGCATCACTGCCACGTCCACTGAATGATACACAACACAGTGGGCACCACTGGTTGTGGTGTCACTGCTGCCATTGTTACTGTTACTCAGCACTGGGGAGAATTCTCTTCTGCCCCCGTTTCCTTCCTTCACTGGTTGCTTGTTTAAACTCTAGGGCAGGTGCATGTGGTTGCCTGAAATTGGAGCACATTCTTGGCTCTGGCTGTAAGAGGGGCTGGGAAAGCCTGTACCCTTCCAGTTCCCAGAGTAAGAGACAGGCTCCACCTCCCAGCTATGTTCATTAGGGGAAGAAATCCTTAAATACAGGAAGGGGGTTTAGATGACGGGAAGCTAAAAACTGATGTAAATGCCCACTCTCTGATTAAATGGGATTGTTTCCAAACAGAACCAGCACACAGTGGGCTGAAAACAAGCCTCAGCTTTCTTTTTCCTTCCTTTGAGTCAATAGCTTTACTGTTGATTCCACTAGTGATATTTGGAGCACTTTCTCGTTTATTATCTTTAACATTGCTGTTTTAGGAGAACTGTGCCTCACGCCTGTAAAATGATGAATATTTGAAAGACTGAAAATAGTTTCATGCAGAACTTGGGGAAAAAATCAGTTTATTTCACTTGCATGTTTTCCAGACCTTGCGACTGTGTCAATATCTCTGCCCTTATGCTTTTCTGTTCACTATATAAAAACTCAGCTTATAATTTCAGCATCTCAAATATGACAGTGACTTAAATTTGAGGCTGATGAGCACTGGTCAGTAGACAGGAGTACTTTGGAAAGTGATTTGTGCCTTTGGTACTCTTCAGCTTGTTTTCCTCCTTAATGCCTACGTAATTCTCTGAAAACGAATGAGCCATTTAAGGGGACACTTGCAGGCATTCAGGCCCCCCAGGCACTGGTTTAGTGACCAGAGAATAATTGACTAAATGTGCTAGTGTTGAGTCCAGTACCAAACACCAAATCCGTTGCTGTCGAGTCGATCCCGACTCATAGTGATCCAATAGGACAGAGTAGAAATTCTCCATGGGGTTTCCAAAGAGTGACTGGTAGATTCACACTGCTGGTCTTTTTGGTTAACAGCCATAGCACGCTGTGGCTCTTAATCACTGCACCACCAGGGTAGCCCAATTTATCTGCTTTGTGTTTCCCTTTGGTGACTCAAGTTGCTACGGAGGCAGGAGAAATTAATATTACAAGAGCAGAACTGAGTTTGAAACTCTTCTTTGTCACTCAGTAGCTGGGTGACCTCAGGCAAATTTCTTAACCTCTCTGAGCCTCAGTTCTCTTATCAAAAGGTTATTCTGAGAACTTTGTGAGACAGTGTCTATAAAATGACTAGCAGAGGCCGGTTCATAATTTATTCTCCGTAAATGGAAGACACCCAGATTATTGAGGATAAATTTACTTTCTGTTCTACTAAATCTATAGCGCTTACTTTCTTTTCTAGTAAAGACATGAAATAACAGTACAGTGATGACAAAGGTCAAACCCTCTGAGGGCAGGGGTAGTGATTATTTAATTTGGGTGCCTGGGGCTAAGGAGTTCTCTGCACAGAAAACAGAAGCTGGTTCCATTTCATGGTAGATGATAATGACTAGAACCCATAGATGGGCCTTTTGGATTGATTGAAAACCAACCCTGGGTTTTAGGTAGTCATGCCACAGGCTTTGGACAAATTTCACAATGTCACAGGTCATGGTTACGGAACAGGCTTTACTTGGGAAATTTATAAAACAAGCTTTAGAAAGAAAAGAAGGTATAGGATCCTGCAACCTCTATCATTTCACGGAGAGCGCTCTGGGACCAGTGTACTCTGCTGGATATACTATGGAGACATTCCAGGGCAGAAAATGTGTCTCCCATTTCCATGCTTTCTTATGGCACTAATACGGAAAAGCAGCCTTGTCAAGTGGGTGTGGTGCGTGGTGAAAAGACAAAAATACTATTCTGGCATCAGGAACTCTGGTTCTGATGCTGCTGTTTACAGAGTAGGCAGGGATAGTAGCTACGTAGTACCTGGAGACCTTGGGATCTGTCGATCGTGGCAGCAACTCCTGCTGGGGGAGGAAGGCCCTATTCCCACAGGCAGTTGAGTTATGGAGCAGCTTTTCCTGCTGGGAGAAGGAATGAGTTCCAGTTTCAGCTAACTCATGGTTCAGACAATTGAGAGAGAACCCCAAAATTGAATTCATTTTTTAAAGATAATTCTGCTTATAACACCACATAGAGCTACATACAGATGCCACATTTAAAGTCTGCTGATGACATAGTTTAATAATAGTAATAGTAGTGGTAGTATTGTTATTGCAGTGGGTTGAATAGTGTGCCCTTTGGAATGTGATCTTATTTGGAAATAGAGTTTTTTTGCAGATGTAATTAGTTAGTTAGGAATCTTGAGATTTAGTGTGGTCCCTAAATACAATGAGTGGATGTCTTCTAAGAAGAGGAGAAGACACAGAGAGAAACATAGAGGAGAAAGTCTTTTGAAGATGCAGGCAGAGATTAGAGTTATGAATCTACAAGCCAGGGATGGCCAAGGATTGCCAACAACCACCAGAAGCTAGGAGACAGGCATGGAACATATTCTCCCTTAGGGCTCCCTGAAGCAACCAACCCCGATGACACCTAGATTTTGAACTTCTGGCCTCCAAAACTGTGAGAGAATAAATTTCTGTTGTTTTAAGCCACTGTGTTTGTGGTAATTTTTATGGTAGCTCTAGGAAAATAACACAATTGTTTTGCTTCTTTGGTTAATAATAATATATATATATATTTTTCTACAGTGTTTCTAAAATTTTCCTTTCACTTCCTCTGAAATTTTAACCAATATTTTCTGAGCTCTTATTTTATATCAGTTGCTTGACATAAATTCTTCCAGGAAGTCTGGATTCCACGAGAATTTGACTTTTTGGTCCACATTCCTCCCTGCCCCCTTTTTGATCAGGATTCTTCTATAGCATCTTTAATCAAAATTTTTAGTACTGGTAGCTGAGCACCATCTAGTTCTTCTGGTCTCGTGGCAAAGGAGGCATCTGTTCTTGGAGGCAGTTAGCAACAAATTCCATTTCCTTCTCTTATTCCTTACTCTCCTTCTTCCTCTGCTGCTCCAGGTAAATAGACCTGGGTAGCCACTTGCAAGCTTTTAAGACCTCAGGCACTGTGCAAGAAACTAGGAGGTAGAACAGACTTTTTGGAGCCATTGAGGCTGGATAACCCCTGAAACTATTAACCTGAGATAATCTTTAAACCTTAAACCAAAAATACCCCCTGAAATCTTCTTAAAACCAAAAAATAATTTAGTTTAACTAGTGAAGAACGTCTGTCTCGAGTGTTGTGTTCTTTTGAAAACTATATGGGATCAAATCGACAATAGCAACTCAAAAGATTAGACAGGAAACTTAGGGGGCAGTGAGTTTATGTTAATGAGGGAGGGTGAAAATGGTTGCACAACTAGAAGAATGTAATAAATGTCACTGAATTGTACATGTAGAAATTATTGAATTGGTGTATATTTAGCTGTGTATATTTTCAAAAACAACAAGAAAATAAAATTAAAAAATAATTAAAAAAAAAAAAAAACCTCCCAGGAATCATAGAAGGTAGCATTATTAAGTACATTTTGCAGATGAGGAAACAGTATACTGGAATTGAGATCATTTACTAAAGTTATATCTTTAGTAAATAAGATTAGGTTGGACCTGAAGCCTAGGTCTTAAAGAGATTGAGCTGTCTGCCTGCCAAACGCTTCCCTAGAGATATGGAAGAAGGAGGAAGAGTTGTGCCTTTGCTGGATTTTCTTTTGCCAAGGAAAGCAACAGAATGCAGTGTTTTTTTTTCTTTCTTTCTTATTTTTGTGAGACTCGGCAGAGTGAGGATTCTTGACACACAGGGTTGTTGACACCAGGAATGCTAGTTAGCTGGCATGCCCAAAGAGGAAGCAATTATGTCCACTTTGTCTCATGCCACACAGAATAGCAAGAGTGTGGGTTGGAGTGCTGTGAATACCAACCAAGCTTGTTCATGTGTATGAACAAACCTGCTAGTGATTCACTAACAGCCCATTTGATTCAGTTCATCAACCAAATTAGTCTGAGCTTGCTATCTTTCACAATGGCTTCCTCAATCATTAATGAGAAAAATTGGGAAAAAAAAAGTATATCCCAAAAGCATGTCAAGAAAAGTGAGCATCACCATTTTAATTTAGCGCAAATGTTATAATAAAGTTTGCCCATTGTTCTAGCCCAATCCATTTCCCCAGTGGAGCTTCGACCTGCATCCTTAACTGGACATTTATCATGTCTTACAATATCAGACATCCAACCCGAAATCTTGAAAATGCTGTAAAGCCTCAACCTAATATTAAAAAGTCCTGTCACTTAAATGAGAACCTTTAGCTGATGGTGAAATAAGTGGGAAAGTCAATGTGATCAAAAGACACATTTTGGACTTAGAAAGAATTAGACATTGTCAAATCATATACTGTTTCAACAATTTATTGTGATACACAGGCTCGGGGGGGGTATTGGAGAGAGATAGAGATGGATGGATGGATGGATGGATGGATGGATGGATGGATGGATGGATGGATGGATGGATGGTGGGTGGGTGGGGAGGTAGATGTATGGATGGATGGTTGGGTGGATGGTTGGGTGGCTGGGTGGCCAGGTGGTTGGCTGGGTGGATGGATGGATAGATAGGTAGATCAAGAGAGAGAAAAATGCAGCTTCATCAATATTTTTGAGACACCTGAACATGATAAGAAACTCTTAGTCTGTCCGCCAGTAACTTATTGATTGCATGAGTTGTTCACTAATGAGCCAACTGTGAGAAGGCCAAGACCAAAGAGTTTCTATTCCGAAATGTGCTGACATGTTTAAAACGGAATGTGTGTTTGCAAGAACACTGGTTTGTGGAATTGGGGATAAAACTCTTTGGAACCTTTGACTTATTTCTTGGGCTCACAGTCATATATTATTCATGTTGATAATTAATTGCAAGGTCTATTCACATCACAAACAAGGGAGAGGCTGAATTCAAAACAACCCTTGAAGTTCATTGGCACAGTGAGTGTTTTTCTAAGAGGGGAAGTTTGTTACTGAGGTTTTTTTTTTTCTTATTTGTGCTCTGCCTGGAATTGAGATGGGAAAAGGATTTCCTCAAACAGTAAAAGTTTGTCAAGATCATTGTACTAAAAATCATGAAGGATACAGGTCACCATTATTTTGGGGCCATGGATTGAAGAATTAAATTGGCAATATTATGACTGTAGCTGACACAAGAAAACATAGCACCTTGATTCCTCTACGATCTAAAAAATAAGCTAAATAAAAAAAAATTGGCAATATTATGACTGTAGCTGACACAAGAAAACATAGCACCTTGATTCCTCTACGATCTAAAAAATAAGCTAAATGTACACACAAGTTCATACAAATTTGAAGAGGCAATCAAATCATAGTGGGTACTGTTGGATCATATGTCTCAGAGCAGAGGGAGCAGCCTCTTTTATCAGCTCGCACTAACTGGGGATCCCCCAGGGCCCCTGGTGTGCTTGGCCAGAAGAAGTGAAGTGTCCCAATGACTGTGAGTGTAGCCCACGTGAAGTTTGCACTTTTGATTCAACGACATATGCATCAAAGGCCATAAATTATATTCCTACTTTGACTTAGAACTAATGTCTACTAGCAAACAGTACATGATTGTGCAGTACTTATGTCCTGTCCTAGGAACATTACATTTACAAGCTAATTTAATGCTCACGCTAGCCCTGTGACCAAACCAAACCCAATGCCATTGAGTCGATTCTGACTCATAGCGACCCTATAGGACAGAGTAGAACTGCCCCACAGGATTTCCAAGCAGTGCCTGGTGGATTTGAACTGCCGACCTTTTGGTTAGCAGCCATAGCACTTAATCACTACACCACCGGGGTTTCTAAATAGAGTGGCTGTGAGTAGCCCTGTGAGGGAGGTATTAATATTATCCCCATCTTATAGATGAGAAACCACCACCCATCTATCAATTTGTCCTACTGTGGTGGCTTACATGTTGCTATAGTGTTGGAGTTATGCCACTGATATTTCAAATACCAGCAGGGTCACCCATGGTGGACAGGTTTTAGCAGAGCTTCCAGACTAAGACAGGCTAGAAAGAAAGGCCTAGAGATCTTCTTCTGAAAATAAATCTTAGGAAACCTTGTGGATTACAACAGAATATTGTCTGATCTAGTGATGAAGGATAAACCCCCTAGGTTAGAAGGCATTCAAAATACACACTGGTCACAATAATGGACTTCAGCATAGCAATGATCATGAACATGGCACAGGACTGGGCTACATTTCACTCTGTTGTACTTAGGGTCACCTTGAGTGGAAGTGGACTTGATGACAACTAACAACAGTGGGTGAGAAAAGCAGATCATAGTGAGGATGTTGTCCTTCCCAAATCACAGGCCCAGCTTAGAATTTCCTAGAATACTCATCCCACTCTTTCTCTTTATACTTTACTCTGCAGTTCTCACCCTAAAACCTTGTAATTGACCATTTCTATCCCCTAAACAGCATGAAAACTCCATTATTGTATTAGGCCCTCTTTCTGGTTTCAAGTGAAAGAGACATAATGCAAACTGTTGTTGTTGTTGAGTGTCATTGAGTCGGCCCTAACTCATAGTGACCCTACATATCACAGAAGAAAACATTGCCTAATCCTGCGCCATTCTCACAATCGTTGCTATGTTTGAACCTATTGTTGTAGCCACTGTATCAACCCATCTCACTGAGGGTCTTCCTCTTTTTTGCTGACCCTCTACTTTCCTGAGCATGATGTCCTTCTCCCGGGATTGGTCCCTCCTAATAATGTGTCCAAAGCAAGCAAGACAAAATCTTGCCATTCTTGCTTCCAAGGACCATTCTGGTTGTACATCCTCCAAGACAGATTTGTTCATTCTTCTGGCAGTCCATGGTATATTCAATATTCTTCACCAAAACCATAATTCAAATGCATCCATTCTTCTTCACAAACTTTGGGCATGTTGTCAGGAGGGACCAGTCCCAGGAGAAGGACATCATGCTTGGTAAAGTGGAGGGTCAATGAAAAAAAGGAAGACCTTCAAGGAGATGGATTAACACAGTGGCTGCAACAATGATCTTAACCATTGTGAGGATGGTGCAGGACTGGGCAGTGTTTAGTTCTGTGGTACATAGGGTCACTAGGAGTTGGAACTGACTTGATGGCACCTAACAACAACACACTTTCAAATGTAATAAGGCTAGGAACCTAATGCTGCAAGAATGCTTCAGGTTGTTATATTGTGAAGGTTGATTTGTGAGAGTCCCTTAAGTTTAATCCTTTTACTTACTGCTGATGAAATAGATATAAAGATATAAAGAGGAGGTCTGGAAGTGGAAAAAATAAAACAACACTGGATTTGTGTGTCAGAATAGCTTTAAATTCCATTTCTTGTATTCGTGACTTTGGGAAGTCTTGCTATATAGAAGGGATCATAATAGATGGGGTCATATCAGATGATCTCTCAGGTGCTTTCCAACTCTAAAGATCCATGACTCTACATGAGATGGCTATCCTAGAGGATCGTGACTAACAAAAGAGTTAAACATCACCCAGAAATTCTGGTTTCCAATATAGGATCTCAGGCTCCTTTTCCAGTTGCAAGGCTGCTGGTGGGTTTTAGAAGGGGCTGAAGTCAGGAGGGCAGTGGTGGTTCAATGGTAGAATTCTTGCCTTCTATGCAAGAGACCTGGGTTTGATTCCCAGCCAATGCATCTCAAGCGCAGCCATCATGCATCTGTCAGCGGAGGCTCACTTGTTGCTATAATGCTGAACAGTTTTCAGCAAAGCTTTCAGACTAAGACAGACTAGGAAGAAGGGCCTGGAGCCTTACTTCCAAAAAATCTGCCAGTGAAAACTCAATGGATCATAATGATCAGATCTCATTGTACATGGGGTTGCTATGACTAAGGGGTCAACTCAACAGCAACAACAAAATCAGGTTTCTTTGTTCTAATTTTTTTACCTCCATTTCCTCTTGATACAGGCCAGGTCCTCCATTATCTGATCCGTTCTTCTTGTTGGGGGAAAGCAGGCTGTGTCACTGTCCTGGATATCGGGGAGCCTCTCACACACTATTGTATACTAGAGAACTAAGGCCCCAAAGTTGGAGAGGTGAGGAAGATCAAACCCAGGTAGTATGGAGCTGCAGGGCTTGTCATGAGGGGCTAGGTGGAAGTGAGAGCCAAGGTGTGATGGAGATGGACAATGGGAAAGCAATGACACTGATGTAGAGGCACAGCCTAAGAGGAAAAACATAGAAAATGGTTCTTAGGTAGTTTCAGAACTAAATTATTTGGATATGCTCTATTATTTTCTGGTTGTTTTGGTAAACAGGATTCAAATAAACCAGCTCACATTGGACAGACTCCCAAGCAAAGGAATATCAATGAGAATGCCAATTTCAATCATTTACCTGACTGATGAGTTTAACTATCATTATAACTGGACTAGAATGTTGGCAAATTTATTTTAGAAGTGAATTTAAAAGGAGAAGTTTGTGTGGTAAGCACAGAACTAGAAAAAAAAAAGTCAGTTTAAGGACATAAATGTTTAACGACAATGGGCTAGGATAGGCCAGGGTGTCTTCTCTACTGAGGGACACATGGGGACCTCAGGCCTTAAGATCCTCTGCCAACATTTGGCTCTCCTAACTGTTTTCTCAAGTTCCAAAGTGCCCCTTCGCACCCCTGCACTTTAGCTTACTCATTCTTTAGAGAAGCTAATGCCTTTTACTATTCAACATTGGTTTTAATTTTCTTGCTTGTTTACTCCAAATCATTTGGTCTCTAAGGCATTTTTTGCATATTTTGCATTTAAGCTATGCTGATTTTACGGCTTAATTCCCAGAATTCAGGCTATATGTTGCTGTCATCCTATTTCTGTCACTTGTAAAGACATTTTGACCAACTAGTTTCTTATAAGAGTGCTACTGGTTGATTTGTGGAAAGAACCACAAATTATTAACTGTATGTGTTTTGGATCTGCCCCTTCCTGCCGCCACCTTGCTAAAGAGGATTTTACTACTCACATATACCTCTGGGCTCTGAAGTGGGTTCTGCAGTGGCCAGATTTGTTCCACAGACTAACTGGTACAGCGCTATATTAACCCTTGGAACTTATAACATTGTCATTAGGGGCCGTGGTATTTCAGTGACAGAATTCTCACTTTCCATGAGAGATTTCTGGCCAATGCACCTCATGTACAGCTACCACCCATCTGTCAAAGGAGGCTTCCACGTTGCTCTAATGCTGAATAGGTTTCAGTATTGCTTCTAGACTAAGATGGACTAGGCCTGGTGATCTACTTCCTAAAACCAGCCAGTGAGAACCCTATGGGTCGCAGCAGTCTAATCTGCAAGTCATCATGGGAATGATTCAGGACTGGGCAGCATTTTGTTCTGCTGGGCATGGGGTCACCATGAATCCGGGGCTGGCTCAACAGCAGCTAACAACAGCAACAACAACATCTTCATTAGACTTTGCTTCTTGATTGGTAAAACGGGATCTGTGGGGAGACATTTAGTCCCAACATTCTATCATTCTATGGTTCTTCTCCTTGGGCCAGGTTTCATGACATCATGGGACTGGGCTTTATATAGAAAGCTTTGCAGTGATGTTTTAATGGGCCATTTAGAGAATGAGAGAGATCCATTTTCATAACCAGTTACCAACTGTCTCTCTAAAAATATTCTGTAGCTTCGACTACACTGCAAGAGGTGAGAGAGTGTGTATATAGGAGGCAGGGAGGCGAATACCAGGCATGTCGTTAATTGAGGTTTCATGACAACTATTTTTATTTTTTTTCTGACTAGATGCTTTTAGTAGTCATGCTCCAATAATCGTTAGCTTGGTAAATAGAATGACAACAGTGGTTTTATCGAAGTGAATTGGTTCACTCTCAGAGACCCCAAAGGATAACACTCAAGTATTATGAAACAAATTGTCTTGTTTTAAAGGAATTTGTTTTAAACAACAAAACAACTCTCTACCTACATAGGGAGACATTCTGACTTTATATTTCTTTTCTTTTAAGGGACTTCTATAGATTGTGCAATCAGAAAATTAATGAGATTTACTGAACACATTGAAGCCCTACCAGTAACAGATATGCCTACAAAGCCGTTATAACAACACTACTTTAAAATGATGCTGGGAGAATATTAGGTTAATTCCATAATGGCTGTAGCATCCTCTGCCTAGAAGAGGAAATGCCAGTTCCAAAAATTACTGCTGCTGATAACAAAATGGAAGCAGATTATTAAAACTGTCAAGTGCCTAGAAAGCTATATATCAACGGGTGGTATTAAAAGTAAACCTTGACAGCAATACAAAAAGTATATTCATTCAAAAGTACATTACTTCTTTTCCTGTGTTCATAATACAGGAAATAGGAGAACTTAATGGCAAATCAAAAGAGCCTTTAAGGCAGTCTGAGATTAATGAAGGACCAGGCGCGCTCGCTCTCCTTTTTTTCTCCACTTGGCTCTTTGGCATGGCTCTGAAACCTTACCCAAGTTGCTTCCTCTCCCTGCCCTTCAATTCTTCCATCCGTAGGACAGGGCCAGCAGTCCTCTTCTTGTGCAGAGGAGCCGTGAGGCTTACTTGATGTTTATAGGGCACCATGACATCCTTTGAGGGCAGAGGTGGTTCAGTGGTAGCATTCTCGTCTTCCATGCTTCCATGTGGGAGGCTGGGGTTTAATTCCTGGCTAACGCACCTGAAGCGCCGCTTTTACCTGTCTGTCAGAGGGGGCTTGTGTGTTTCTGTGAGGGAGAACAGGTTTTTCAGTGGAACTTCCAGCCTAAGACAGATTAGGGAGAAAGGCCTGATGACCTACTTCCAAAAATCAGCCAATGGAACCCCTGTGGATCCCAAGGCTCCCAGCCACAACTGATCATGGTGATGGCGTAGGACCAGGCATAAAACAGGAAGTAGGAGAACTGAATGTTAAGTTAAAACAATCTTTAAGGCAGTTGGTGATTAATGAAGATTCTGTTGTACATGGAGCCACCATGAGTAGGGGCCAACTTGATGGCAGCTAACAACAATAATATCCTTGGTTGGAAAACATCGTCACCAATGCTCAGTATTATTACTTATAGGTTGTATATCTTAAATGCACCTGAAACTCAGGATGCTTTGAAAAGTTGGGTGCTGACAGGTAGCCCCTTCCTGAAAATGGAATGAGTCAGGTACAATGTGGTTTGGGAGACCACAAAGCGATAGGCACGTGGATGTGCTCATCCCCCAACAGATGTGAGAATGAGAGGCTGTGCTTAGATTTTAATAGCTGTATGCCGCTTAGACAGCTTTTTGGACAGAACTGGCAACTTGCCTTTAGGTAAATATTTTGAAGGTCATTATTATTGTTTAGAATCTTTGGATAGAAGTGAGCACAGTGCTTAATAATATTCACTTTGTATCTCATTAGTTCATTAGAGGGTGGGGGATTTACATTCCATGGAGACCCATTAAGGGAAGTAATTTTATTAAAATCCTAATTATTATTTTAGAGCATGTAAATTAATATTCTTATTTGTGAAGTGCTCCCACTCCCTGCTTAGGATGCTGCATCAACAATTAAAATATAATAAAGATGATTAATAATGAATAAACATAAAATTAAAATATCATAAAATATGCAATTAAAAAACACTAAAAATCCTAGCTGAGCGGAATCATTAGAAAAGGCTAATCATGACTGGAGGAGGAATGCTGCTGGAAGATGATGGTTCTAAGTATTATTTAACCGTGGAGAGTTTTTATAAAATGCCTAATCCATGACTTAGCAGGGATAATGACGTGAGTATTGTTAGAACCTTGATACTTTACATGAGAAAGCCAAAAATGACCTGGGTCTCCCTCTGATACATAGCTTGACCTTCCAATTACTTGTGTGTCATAAACAGGCCCATATTAAACCCAAAGGTAATAATGAATTTTAATATTATTTTATTAAATTTAATCCTATTACTTTAGGAAGTATTGATATGCGTGCTTTATTGAAAGCGGCTCTCTAAAACTGGACTGGATAATCTCTAAAGTCCCTGTTTGCTTCAAAATTCTATTCCTTGCTGGTAAGTTGGGGGCTGTGGTATAATGGAAGAGCCGTGAACAAGGATTTAAGACACCTGGGTCTGGTCCAATGGCCATGAGCTCATGGAAGATGGTTTTACTTACAGGGACAGCAGTTTCCTTATCTATAAAATGGAGAGTGTAACACCATCCTCATTGGATTACTGTGAAATGCCTTGGAAATGCTTTAAAAGTACGTAAATTGCTAGAGAAAACACAGGACACCATTGCCTTTGCTGACAAGTTACTTGGATCGAGGCCTGACATTTAGGCCTCGTGGCTCTGTGTGATCTTTTGGGGGAACAAGTTGTTCCTTCCCTCTCCTGGTTTTTATTTTCTGTTTATTGCTTATTGTTCTCTTCATTTCTTGGCAACTTTAAATTCTTTCTGAAAAGCGATGGGGTGGAAATAAATAAATGAAAGAAACAGATTTGATCCACCAAATATCCTTATGGGGATAATAACCCACTGTGCTCAGGGATTTTTTTTTTTATTAGAAATGGATTACTTTGTGTTTTTAAAGGTGGCTTGATTTGAAGATGCTGCTAATAAAATGCCCTGGGAGGCGAAACCGTTTAAATTTTTGCCCGTGCCTTTTTTATATGTTGGGGAAGGGGAATTTTGTTCTAACTGAACAGGTATTTGAGAGTGAGGCTATGAGGGTAGTGAAAATAACCCACTTCATGCCAGAAAGGAGCCCTGGTGGCACAGTGGCTAAGCGCTCAGCTGCTAATCCAAAGGTGGGCTGTTTGAATCCATCAGCCCCTCCTCAGGAAAAATTTGTGGCAGTTGGCTTCCATAAAGATCAAACAAGCAAACAAAACAGTCCCACTCTGTTCTATAGGGTTGCTATGAGTTTAAATCAACTTGATGGCAATGGCTTTGATTTTTGGGGGGGGCCAGATGTTATGTGAAGTGTTCTGTGTAACTTTCCCCCACTCAGTATAACAACATTGAAAGGTTGACATTGCTGGTTCTGTTGTACCAATATGGAAATTAAGGTGTAGGGAAGTTAAGCTGCACAGTTTACAGTATTGTAAGAACACATAGCTGGTAATCTTAGAAGCTGGGATCCAGGGTAGATCCTTAGGAATCACAAGGAGGAAAAACAGGTGCCCTCAAACTCTAACACAAGGTTATCTGAAAGCATGGCTGTTCTTTTCATCTGATTTAGATGAGCAAACACCCTGGACCAGGGAAATACATGTTTTCACTGCATGGTGCTTCATGAGTATTAGGTTGGTATTTCTAACCCCTGTTCCTGGTGGCTTTTGTTGCCTCACCCAAGAAAATAAAAATACAACGCTTTATTACTATTCCTTCTCTTTTAACTGAGGAGCCCTGGTGGCACAATGGTTAAGTGCTCAGCTATTAACAAAAAGATTGGCAGTTCGAACCCACCAGCCACTCCACAGGAGAAAGATATGCCACTCTTCTTCTATAAAGACTGTCATTGTTGTTGTTAGATGTCATTGAGTAGGTTCCGACACACGTCAACCTTATGTACAACAGAACAAAACACTGCCCTGTCCTGTGCCATTGTCATAATCATTGTTACACTTCAGCTCATTGTTGCAGTCATTGCATCAATCCATTTCACTGAGGGTCTTCCTCTTTTTTGCTGACCCTCTACTTTACCAAGCATGATGTCCCTCATCAGGAACTGGTCTCTCCTGATAACATGTCCAAAGTATGTGAGAGGAAGTCTCGCCATCCTTGCTTCTAAGGAGCATTCTAGCTGTACTTCTTCCAAGACAGGTTTGTTCATTCTTCTGGTAGTCCATGGTATATTCAGTACTCTTCGCCAACACCGTAATTCAAAGACATCAATTCTTCGGTCTTCCTTATTCAGTGTCCAGCTTTTGCATGGATATGAGGCAATTGAAAGCACCAGGGCTTGGGTCAGGCACACCTTAGTCCTTAAAGTGACATCTTTGCTTTTGAACACTTTAAAGAGGTCCTTTGCAGCAGATTTGCCCAGTGTGCAATGCATCCTTTGATTTCTTGACTGCTGCTTCCATGGGTGTTGATTGTGGATCCAAATAAAATTGAATCCTTGACAACTTCAATCTTTTTCTGTTTATCATGATATTGATTATTGGTCCACTTGTGAGGATTTTTGTTTTCTTTATGCTGAGGTGTAATCCAAGGCTATAGTCTTTGATCTTCCTCAGTAAGTGCTTCCAGTCTTCTTCACTTTCAGCAAGCAAGGTTGTGTCATCTGCATGTTGTAGGTTGTTAATAAGTGTTCCTCCAATCCTGATGCCTTGTTCCTCTTCATATAGTCCAGCTTCTCAGATTAATTGCTTAGCATACCAAAACCAAACCAAACCCAGTGCCGTTGAGTCAATTCCGACTTATAGCATCCCTATAGGACAGAGTAGAAGTGCCCCCTCGAGTTTCCAAGGAGCGCCTGGTGGATTCGAGCTGCCGACCCTTTGGTTAGCAGCCGTAGAACTTAACCACTACGCCACACTGAATAAGTATGGTGAAAGGGTACAACCTTGACACACACCTTTCCTGACTTTAAACCATGTGGTATCCCCTTGTTTTGTTTGAATGACTGCCCTTAGTTTATGTACAGGTTCCTCATGAGCACAGTTAAGTGTTCTGGAATTCCCATTCTTCACACAATTGTCCATAATTTGTTGTAATCCACACAGTCGAATGTCTTCGCATAATTAATGAAACACAGGTGAACATCTTTCTGGTATTCTCTGCTTTCAGGCAGGATCTATCTAACATCAACAATGATGTCTCTTGTTCCACTTCCTCTTCCCAATCTGGCTTAAATTTTGGGCAGTTCCCTGTCAATGTACTGCTGCAACTTCTTTTTATTGGTCTTCAGCAAAATTTTACTTGTGTGTGATATTAATGACATTGTTCATTAATTTCTGCATTTGGTTGGATCACCTTTCTTTGGAATAGGTATAGAATAGTATTTATGCATATCCTGTAATGATCACAGCTTTGGAAACCCTATGGAGCAGTTCTACTCTGTCCTATAGGGTTGCTACAAATCGGAATTGACTGGACGGCAACAGGTTTTCTCCTTAACCACTACCTCTACTCTTAAGAAGAAAATATTGAAGGTGTCAAGAATTTCATTTCACTTGGATCTACAATCAATGCCCATGGAAACAACAGTCAAGGAATCAAAGGACCTATTGTACTGGGCAAATTTGCTGCAAAGGACCTCTTGAAGGTGTTAAAAAATGAAGATATCACTTTGAGGACTAAGGTGAGCCTGACCCAAGCCATGACATTTTCAATCGTCTCATATGCATGCAAAAGCTGGACAATGAATAAAGTAGACTAAAGAAGAATTGATGTATTTGAATTATGGTGTTGGCAAAGAATATTGAATATACCATGGATTGTCAGAAGAACAAACAAATCTCTCTTGGAAGAAGTGCAGCCAGAGTGCTCCTTGGAAGCAAGTATAGTGAGACTTCCTCTCACATACTTTGGACATATTATCAGAAGGGATCAGTCCCTGGAGAAGGGCAACATGTTTGGTAAAGTAGAAGGTCAGCAAAAAAGGGGAATACTCAAAACAAGATGGATTAACACAGTGGCTGCAACAATGGGCTCAAACATAGCAACACTTGCGAGGATGGCACAGGACTGGGCAGTGTTTTGTTCTGTTGTACATAGGGTGCCTTTAAGTGGGAACCAACTCGATGGCACTGAACAACAACTACTCTTACCTTATAGAGTAAGAATGCTGAATTTGAAATCAAGTAGTTACTTTACCTCCTCAGATTTCTTATCTGTGAAATAGAAATAACAGTATCATGTGTCTACTTAGGAGGATTAAACTTGATAATCCTTGTAAAGTGCTTACTTAGCCTAGTTCCTGGCAAAAACAAGGGTTCAATAAATGTTAGCTGTTACCATTCTCATTTTCTCCTTACCTCATATTCCTACTGGGAGCAACTAACCCAGACCAGTGCTAGAGCACACGTAATTTGAGCCTTCTGCGACTGAACTCACCCTAGCTCATGAGCCCTCCATTGCCCTTTATGGCAGAAAACATAATCTTGGGCTGTAAAGTTCTACTGGTTTGAAGCTTTGTGTCTTTGGGGTTGATCTTCAGTGAGATTCAGCACTCTGTCCCTGCTTGTCTTGCTCCCCAGGATGGCAACTGGCTGTGGTGGGAAACAGGTTGCAGGTGTGTTTCCCTTCCTGGGTCTCTACTGGCTACCACTGTCCACAGCATCACTGAGTTGGTCCCCGCTGTGGGCATTGTTCATTGCTCTGGCTACACTGAGATCTGGAAGTTGGCAGGGAATGGAGAGGCATCCTGCATATCCATCGATGGTGGTTTTAGATTATGGGGTGCACACGGGCCCCACCCATACTGCAGTTATATTTAGTTTTACTCTCGCTTCTCACTGAGAAGGGGCTGTCACTTCTTCTTTTGGACTCTGCCAGCCCTAAGTACCCACCTCCTTCCACCTCCTCCTGGGTGCTCACCCTGTCCTGGGATGATGTCAGAGCACTATGCCAGTGCTGAGTCTCCACTGACCTCTGTACCTCTTCGTTAGGTGTCCCCAAAACACCCTGAGAGCCTTTGGGTGCTCTGCAGAGCACGGGGAATGGGACGAGGCACTGCATTCTGATTCCTTCATATCCCATTGTGTGGGAGGGGGTCATTTGTAAGCTTACCATTTTTAGACAACTTCTTGTGAAAAGTATATGCCAGTTTTCTAATTTTGAAATCATCCCCCATCTCAGAGGATGTTCTCTTGCTGTGCGGCAAAAGCTCCTCTTACTGTCTGTCCCTTATTCATCTCTACCTCTGCTTTTTCCCAGACTCATCCCTGCCTTTTTTCCGGGAGTGGATGCAGAAATAAGAGACAAGGGCATGTTTCCAGGAGCCCTGGTGACTCAGTGGTTAAAGTACTGGACTGCTAACCAAAAGGTCAGTGGTTTGAAACCACTAGCAGCTTCACTGGAGGAAGATATGGCAGTCTACTTCCGCAGAGATTTACAGACTTGGAAATCCTATCAGGTCACTATGAGTCAGAATCGACTCAATGGCAGTGGGTTTGGTTTTTTGTTTGAATGTTTCCACACCCAGCTTCACAGTCGCTCTTATACCACCTTGTCCTTCCAATGGGATATGTTTGGCACTTGAGAAAAGTGTTCTTTGAATGTTGAAGCTGAAGAATAGAGTCCGTTTCCTGTTGGTGTTAGTCAGCTTTAAGTGCTGCTCGACCATCATTTATTGGATGCTTACCACATGCCAGGAAACCCCACTGATATAGTGGTTAAGAACTAAGGCTCCTAACCAAAAGGTCAGCACTTCAAATCCACCAGGTGCTCCTTGGAAACCCTATAGGGAAGTTTTGCTCCATCTTATAGGGTTGCTATGAGTCAGAATTGACTCAATGGCAACAGTTTTTTGGGGGGTTTTCCACATACATGCCAAGAGTCCCTGGGTGGTGCAAATGGTTAATGCATTGGGCTGCTAACTGAAAAGTTGGAGGTTTGAGTCCACCAAGAGGTTCCACAGAAGAAATTCCTGGCTATCTGCTTCTGAAAGATCACAGCCATTGAAAACCCTATGGAGCACAGTTTTACCGATACACCTGGGGTTGCCATGGATTAGAATAGACCTAATGGCAACTGGGATCACGTGCCAGGCACTGAGCTCTGTGCCTCAGAGACAGCACCATGCTAACGCCTGAGAGCCCCTCTCAAGAGGCAGACATTGGTATTCTTCTTTTACAAAGGATGAGGCTGAGGCTTAGAAAGGTTAAGTGGCATGACCAAGCCAGTTAGTGGTGGGCTTGGGACTATCACCTGAAGGATTTGTCTCCAGAAGCTGGATAAGTAATTGGGAAGCTAAATATCTTTCTTATAAAGGCAAGTAGCATATTGACCATATTGATGTTTACTCAGCTTTCTTTGTTTTTCTCTCCCTGCCCCCTTCTGTGAGAAGGATTCTGGCCTAAAGCAACAATGAGTGAATATTCTCTATTCCTTCTTGCTCCCATGTCTTACTTGTGTTGTTCTTTCTGGTTTCTCCTCTTTCTCTCTGGTAAGTTCAGTGGCAACACTAAAGGGATGGGGGGGTCTGGACGGTACTGAGTGACACAAAAATGACTGTCCATACCATTTTTGAGCAGTGTTTCAGCAGGAATTTATTATTAAAACATCCCTGTAGTTACTTATAACAACAAAAACATTTTTCATAAGTCCAGCTTACATGCATCGATATACCTATAAGGCTAAAACTATATGCTAATTTACTTTTTGAACCTTCAAATGCCCTTCAGTTAGAGTTGTTGTGATTGCCCAATTACAGTGACGCTTCAAAATATGTGGTTTTGTCTGTACGCACTATAAGCATGATAAGATGTTTTCATTGCTGTAATTGTTTTTATAGTCACTGATTTTGTCAAATTTTCTGGTGTTTTAGCTACAATATTGTGGTAATTAGTATTTATAAATTTATATCAATAACTGTTTTGAGAATGAAGCAGTAATTAAAGGAAAAGGAGTGATATACAGGAATTATGATTTTATAAGTAACATTCGTATACAAAAAATACTACTAAGAATTCTGTATGGTCTGGTAAGAGAGAAAGTCCATGGGGAGTGACACCATGAGTTATAACACTGTGTGACACCACCTTAGTGACACCACTGGATAAGCTCCAATCCATTTTTCAGAGCTCTAATTTTAAATGTTACCGTCTCTACCACATTGCCCCTCACGTCCCCATTGTAGAATGAATTGTTCATGCATTTTGTGTCTCTACAAAGCATTGTGTACGTCCTGTATTCTAGCACTGTCACTGGACTGGTTGGCAGACCTCACTTCTTTGGACAGCCTTTTGGCTCTGAGGTTGGTACAATTCTGAAATTTATACTGATTTAAAAATGGACAGGTGCATTTAATGCTTCATTTTTTCCCCGTTCTTCTTCCTCAGTGTGACTTGTATGTCTTCCAATAGATGACATATTGTAATTAGGAAATATGGCCAGTTCTTGCCTTTTGGGAGTCCTGGTGGTGCAGTGGTTTAGAATTACAGCTGGTAACCAAAAGTTCGACAGTTCGAATCTACCTGCTACTCCTTAGAAACCCTATGGGTAGTTCTACTCTGTCTTAAAGGGTTGCTATGAGTCGGAATTGACTCGACGGCTACTGGTTTGGGTTTTTTGGTTTTTTGCTTGGCTTTTGATCTTGCCTGGTGAATTGTAAACTCAGGAGTGCAGCCTAGGTGACTATTTTATTTTTATCTTTTTAGTTCCAGTACCTGACAAATTGTCTGGCTCATAAGAAGCTATTGAATAAATGAATGGATAAACGAATGAGATAGATAGATAGCTGCCCTCAGGTCAGCTCTGACTCAGGGCAAACTTATATACAACAGGGTGACATGTTTCCCAGTCTTGTGTCAGCCTTGCAATTGCCAGCATGTTCAAGTCCATTGTTGCAACTGTTGTGCCAGTTCATCCCTCTGTGGGTCTGCCATGCCCTAATTGGCCCCCACTTTCCCAGATGTGATGTCCTCCTCCAGAGATTGATCCTTCGGATGATGTGTACAAAACAAGTGTATCAAACAATGTTCTATTGTGATAATAAGGTTTCATTGGCTGATTTTCAGAAGTAGATTGCACTCCAGGCCTGCTGGTATTTGAAATATCGGTGACATAGCTCCTAGCATCACAACAACACATAAGCCACCGTAGTATGACAAACTGACAGGCAGATATTGGAAACAAATGAATAAATTATGCACTGAAAGAATGTGGTTATAATGAGCAAAATTTCAGTATCCTATGGTTTCATAACGTATCAGGCATCTGCTTGGAAGTTTTATTTTGAAACTCTGTAACTTGAAATTTTTATTTCAAAGGACCGGACAAATCTTTACTAACTAAATATATGGCTTGCCATATGCAGCTCCTACTTCCTAACTCCACAGCTCTGTATGTCTGGTGAACCTTAGTTTCCTTATCTGTAAAGATGGGATACAAAGAATTATCTGCTTCAGAGACTCAGAAGAATTTTATAAGCTCTCAAGCACTGTGCCCATGGGACATATTTTTCATAGGATTTTACTATAATCTTCACATGTCGCTGAGCTAAACTAGGTTGCTAATTTATCATTGATGTTCTCGCTCTGCAGTACTGATGGTTGCCTACACAGCGGTTACCCCTACTTCCTCCCCACCCGCCTTCCTCACCCCTCCCCACCCAGCCATGTGCCTCAGCAGAAGTTGACCACACCTCCCACGGGGTTAGCAGGAGATTCCCATTTGCCTTTTGTGTGATTTGTTAGGGATGGTCAGAGCATCTGATTCTGAGATGCGAGGGGAAAGATGTGAACGTAGCTCGTCGGAAAGTTTCCTTGCTGCAGACTCTGGCTCTAAGAATTATGTTTGCTCAGATTCCAGGAGAAAACTATACTCAGGGGATTATAAGCCTCATTAACAGTAATAAAGAGCATGCATTCTTCAAAAATAAATGAACAGAGCATACATAAATGAAACAGAGAGAGCCATAGGGAGTGATCATTTCTCTTCTTCCTGTGGGTGTTATTATCTGGATGCCACACTTGCTTCTGCCATTTTGCTATCATTCTCAGGTCACACTGATACTGACGATGGTGCAGAACTGAAAGTTGGGGGAAACCTGGACCGTGATGATATTTTGAGTCTCTGAATCACTCAAATCAGAAGTCCACCTATCCTGGACTACCAGTCGTATTAGAAAATACATTATCCTATTTAAACCATCCACATCCATCTTCATGCTTAAATATCCCAATTCCTGTTATCCTCCCTGATAAACACCTTGCTTCTTGTACCTTTTATCTACCTGCGGCATTGGTGGTTCTGTGGGAGAATTCTTATCTTCCATGTGGGAGACCTGGGTTCAGTTCCCGATCAAGGCACTTCCTACACAGCCACTACCTGTCTGTCAGTGGGCTTGTGTATTGCTATCACGCTGAACAGGTTTCAGTGGAGCTTCCAGACTAAGATGGACTAGGAAGGAAGGCTTAGTGATCTACTTCTAAAAGTTAGCCAGTGAAAACCCTATAGATCACAACAGTCTGATTCCTAACAGATCATGGGGATGGTGCTGGATCAAGTAGTGTTTCGTGCATGAGGTCTTCATGAGTCAGGGGCCAACTCAATGACAGCTAACAACAACTTTTTAACTATTCCTCTGCAATACTAATATTCTCATCTAGAAAGGAGTCTCTTCCCTTGTAGTGTCAAAGACTTCTGCACACCTCTTCCCTACTTGGCTTAGCTTGGTTCTATTTCTAAGGCATTTCTGAAGGGTCCTTCCAGGCAATTTTTACCTCAGGTCAACTCAGAAGAGGAGTCCTGGCAGCAAGGAGGCATCAAACCATGGTAGAATGTGTGGCTGTTTATTGCAAAGAGACTCTTATATTTTGGCTATATGTCATCTTGGTGAAATTCTTATTAATTTATAAATACGTATAGAACACCTCTAAGAGTAGTCCCTAAGCCAAACTCTGAGAATATAAAAATGAATGAATGGCAAGATCCTTAAGGGTAGGTCAAAGAAAATTATTCTGTCCAATTCTGGAAGAGGATGAGTTCTGAGAAAGGTTTAGAGAAGGGCTCTTGACTGATGCTTCCTCAGGAGGAACTCAGAGTTTCCCCATTATTCCTAAAATGAGAACTAATGGCTTAGGTGAGTAGTCTTCTTTCTCTAGCTGGATGCTGAATTCATTTCCTCTTTTTCAAATCTCCCGGAGAGGAGGAGCACCTGTCAGGTAACAATGCTACCACAGAAGTGCAGGGACTGGTAACTAGCCGCCAACCAGTTGTCACTGAGTTGATTTCTACTCACGGTGACTCCATGTGTGCCAGAGTAGATCTGTGGTCCATAGGGTTTTCAATGGCTGATTTTTCAGAAGTAGATTACCAGGTCCTTCTTCTGAGGTGCCTCTGGTTGGACTCAAACCTCTAACCTTTAGGTTAGAAGCTGAATGTGTTAACCGTTTGTACCACCCAGGGACTCTGATAACCAGCAGGAGGGTAGTATTGTAGGTGTTTGTAAAGACTTGGATATAGGATATAGGAGCACTGGGGGAGGAGTTAGAAACCAGGATAGAGCACTCCTAGACTTCCAGTCAGCTAATGCTTTGAGTACACCATCGAATCTCCCTGTGTCTTACATCTTGAGGAATGTGAGTTTGGATATTTTCTAAGCTCCCCCTGATCCCCCACTATTTGAAACTTTATCACTATGGTTAATAAAGTTCAGAATCAATCAGGAGAAATTTATCAAGTTCTCAAAAAATTCAGCCCAGGCAAATGTAAAGAAAGTTATTTTAGATGCCAATACCCAGGTTTTTAGCAATGGTGGTCAAAAAGCATATAGCCTCTCACAAATAGTTGCTCACAAATCAGTGATTATTTGCAGTTTTTTTGTTGCTTAGGAGTTTTCCTGCTACGTTGCCGGGAGAGAAATGGCTGCAACCAGTACTTCAGTTAGGGGCCTGTGGATTCTGTTACGCGCTCTGTGCTCAGTTCTTTGTACATTTTGGTGTTTCCAGCCTCTTGGGCGTAGCTGTTAAAAGGCTGCATAAGTGCCACTTTCTCAAGTTCTGTACATCAAGTATGGGCCCATATCTATTGACAGTGTGTCCGTATAATATATTGTCCAAACTGTGACACTCTTGAGAATGAATGAGGACACCACTAATAATTATACAGGGAAACAGGTGTAAACTGGGCTTGGCTTGAGCAAACTGGACCTTATGCATACACAATCCATTGAGCACCAGCTGTTTAGAAGTAGGGAGGTCACATGTAATATGGAGATATAGATACTTTCCCAGGTCAACATCAGCAAGGCACCACTTTTTAGAAGTGGGGAGGTTATATAGAAAATGGAGATGTAAACACCTAGGTCACCATCACTTGTATGGTATCATCATCCCCACTCGCCAGCGCCAACCAAACTCATTGCTGTCAAGTCGATTTCGACTTATAGTGACCCTATAGGACAGAGTAGTACTGGCCATAGGGTTTTCAAGGTGCGGCTGGTGGATTCAAACTGCCAACCTTTCGGTTAACAACTGAACTCTTAACCACCTGCAAAGGACCCTGCACCCTCCTTACACCCGCCAAACACCTTTAAAAGGCGGATTCATATGCTTTGATTGAAATAACAAATGATGGACGATTACTTGCTTCATAGGAAGTCCCTCCAACTTGTCAGTTTGCTGAAAATGAAATAAATAAATGAATCATCCCTGCTTCATTCCCTATTCAATATAATTAATTCTAATCTGGTGCATTTTCATTTTCTCCATGTTTAATTCTATCATTTAAAAGGCACACACAGAAGAGAAACCCTTTAAAATTAGTAGAATAATTGTGCTGCTCTTGCCACTCTGTGAAAAGGCTCTTGAAAAAAATACCATGACCTGAACTCAAACATCAAATGGTTTAGAAGTGAGGCCTTCAACATCTGATTGACGGGATCACATTGAGAATTGTTTTTATCTTGCCTCATACATTTGCTGATGTTTCCTATCTCCCCAGCACAGAGCTTTACTCTTGGAAAATATTAAGCATGGACTTCTAGTTAATTAGTTAATACCATGGATAGCTTCATTTTTATATTTCCAAATCATTGTTTCTGGCATTGAAGGGTGTCATAAATAAACTTCAATTTTACAGCAAATACACTGACTATTGAGATAACCTGAACAGTGTTTTGGTAATGGCATCTATTCATACAAAGCTTGCCACTACTAGGGAGGGAAATTTAGGGAATTTCCAGGCACCTAAGTTGGTGTTTTAAGTTGGAGGAAATTGGTCACGATTGCCCTGACATTATAGTTTGCAGATTCTGCTTGATCCAAAAATTTTAAGTGCCTTTGAAACCTATAAGCTCTCTTCTTTCTGAAGGGACTATCACTCCCTGATGGTAAGGTATTCACAGAGATATTGCATGTAGTAATTATAATAAAAATAGCACTCTACATTTGCATAGCAGTTTATAATTTACAAAGTATTTTTGCGTACTCACTGTTTCATGGGACCTCTCCACAACTATCGAAGAACTTGTTAATGGCAGAGAACACTGTGAGTTCACTAAAGCCTATTCTCTTTTCCTCCTCGCAAACACAAAACATTTCCCAGCCTTTTTTGGAGCTAGGTGTGTCCATGTTCTAGCCAATGAAATGGGTAGAAATGATATACATATTCCCTGTGTAAGTCCAGCCCATTAAAAACTCCCAACAATTCCTTCATGCTCTGGCTTTCCTCATCAGCTAGCTGGTTGCAAAGCATCCAGCAGAGGTCTTCAATTCCCAAGGTAGATATTGGCAAATTATGGTCCACAAACCAAATCTAACCTGCCACTTGTTTTCGTATGTAAAGTTTTATGGGAACTTGTTTATTTATTTTCTGTGGCTGTTTTCATACTAATAAGACAGAGTTGAATAGTTTCAATGGAGAATTTATGGCCTGCAAAATCTAAAATATTTACTAGGGGGTCCCATATAAATAGTAAAGCGGATGGCAGAACCACAAAATAGAAAAAGCCAAGGTCCCTGAACTCGTCTGTCAGTTTGTCGTACTGTGGTGGCTTGCGTGCTGCTGTGATACAGGAAGGCATGGCATCAGTATTTCAAATACCAGTAGGGTCACCCTTGGTGGTCAGAATTCTGCAGAGCTTCCAGACTAAGACACATGAGGGAGGAGGATCTGGTAGTCTACTTCTAAAAAAATTGGCTGGCGAAAATCTTATGAATAGCAGAGGAATATTGCCTGATGTAGTGCCCGAAGATGATCCCCTCCAGTTGGAAGGCACTCAAAATACAACTGGGGAAGAGCTACCTCCACAAAGTAGAGTCAACCTTAATGATGTGGATGGAGTAAAGCTTTTGGGGTCTTCATTTGTTGATGTGGCACGATTCAAAATGAGAAGAAACAGCTGCAAACATCCATTAATAATCAGAACGTGGAATGTACGAAGTATGAATGCAGGAAAATTGGAAGTTGTCAAAATTGCAATGAAATGCATAAAGATCAATATCCTAGGCATTAGTAAGCTGAAATGAACTGGCATTGGCTATTTCGAATCAGATAATCACATGGTCCACTATGCCGGGAATGACATATTGAAGAGGAATGGTGATGTATTCATTACCAAAAAGAACACGTCAAGATCTATCCTGAAGTACAACACTGTCAATCATAGGATAAAATCCGTAAGCCTACAAGGAAGCCCAGTTAATATGACTATTATTCAAGTTTACACATCTTCTAAGGCCAAAGATGAAGAAATTGAAGATTTTTGCCAGCTTCTGCAGTCTGAAATTGATCAAACATGCCATCAAGTTGCATTGATAATTATTGGCGATTGAAATGGCAAAGTTGGAGACAAAGAAGGATCCGTATTTGGAAAATATGGCCTTGGTGATAGAAACGACTCCAGAGATTGAGTGATAGAATTTTGCAAGACCAATGACTTCTTCATTGCACATACATTTACTCACCAACATACATGGCAACTGTACGTGTGGACTTTGCTGGATGGAATACACGGGAATCAAATTGACTACATCTGTGGAAAGAGACAATGGAGAAGCTCAATATCATTAGTCAGAACAAGGCCAGTGACCAAATGTGGAACAGACTATCAATTGCTCATATGCAAGCTCAAGTTGCTGCTAAAGAAAATTAAAACAAGTCCACAAGAGCCAAAGTATGACTTTGAATATACTCCACCTGAGCTTAGAGACCATCTCAAGAATAGATTTGACACATTGAACACTAATGACCAAAGGCCAGATGAGTTGTGGGATGACATCAAGGACATCATACATGACATCTAGGACATCTTGACTTTCAGGTTGATGGCCTTTGCAGAGTCTATTGTAGGTTAAATCAGGGTTGCTTGAGAGTAGTTGTTAAATCTCAGTGCCTAATAAGGTGTTGCGACTCATTAAAGAGTCCTGGATGGTGCAAATGGCTAACACACTCAACTGCTAACTGAAAGGTTGGAGGTTTGGCTTCACTCAGAGGAGCTTTGGAAGAAAGGACCAGCAATCTATTTCTGAAAAATCAACCTTTGAATCAACCCCATGGAGCACAGTTCTACTCTGACACACATAGGTTCACCATGTGTTGGAGTCGACTTCTTGGCAGTTGGTGACTCATTATTAGATGAATTTTAAAGTATCTATCCACTTATCTACCCCATGGAGCACAGTTCTACGCTGACACACATCCACTTATCGCCTATCCCTAACCACCCCTTTGCCCTGCTCTATTCACTCTTACATGGAGACTTATTCTAGTCCAATGAGCCAACTGAGAAGGAATATTTATTCAAGCCAGACATCAAAGTGACTCTGAACAAATGGTGTTGGAACTGCCTGACCAGTGCCTACTGTCACAAAATACAGGGATAAATATGATCAATACATCCTAGAGGTGCTGTTTAGGAGACCTGGCTTTGAGAGGCACATATGTATACATGAGAAGGTTGGGTCTTTGGAGGTAATCCAGTTTAATTAATCAGTGCCTGCAGTAACTAGGAAACCATGAAAAACTCAAAGTAAATTAAAAGGTACATAACAAAAGCTAACTTCTTCTTACCTGCCTTAAAGGGAGGTAGACTTGACTTTGGAAATATATTATCTCGAATCACATAAAAGTGCTATTTTTGTAGGTCAAAAATGGTTGAATATCAGGACTTTCCTGTGTTTCAGCCTAATGTGCATATAGTTTATAAGATCTTTAGCAGTCGTATAAATGCTAAATTTGAAATTGCACATTAGTGGTGGGAACATGCTGATTGAGGCTGGAGTATAATGTGGATTGGAAACCCTGTTTGTGCATTTCTTAATGGGTAACCTTGGAGAAGACATTCCACCGACCTTTGTTTGAGTTGCCTTTTCTGTAAAGCAAGAATTAAATATTTTTCGGGATCAGAGTTTTTTTTGGGGAAGGGTTAAATGCAATAATTTACGGAACAGTGCCTAGCATAGGGTCAGCACACAAATAGGCACACAGACTTTTCCAGAAACGCCCTTATGGTTAACACAGACTACTGCAATTGGCTCACATACAGTTCACTTGAAAAAAATGGACACCATACGTTGTCAGTCACCACCATCTAGAAGCTACCGAGCTCTGTTCAGTATAACAAACACTTATGAGTGACTTCTATCTGCTAAGCATTGTGCTCGGGACTGGAGATAGAGACTCAGAGTCCTTGGAAAGTATCAGTCACTCTGGTTTTCTCTTCCGCTTCAAAGGGCACTTGCTGGATTATATATGTATATGATTAGTATACAGGCACCAGGTACCCAGAAAGCACATTTAAAAAATATGAACAAATTCTGCTTTATTTGGTTTTAGAAAGCGGCATTGATTTAAACATGGAAAGCTTTTGACTTTCATGGTTATGGTTGTGAAATATGAGGCTACAAAGCATGGGCACAATGTTATACATTTTTCTCATTTAGGCATTTCCCTGATGCAGCACCACATGTGACCTTGCTCTGCTACTCAGCTGTAAAAGTTTACCCAAACACTGTCTGATATGTACGAGAAATTATTTTGTGTGTCGTAGGTGATTTCTTAGTGCTTATTTTTCTCCTCCTTCTCACCAGACAATTTTTCCTTGGCCTAAAATCCCCTAGATGGCACTAGAGAATACAACATTTAAGTGGCTTATATAATACTCCTAAGTAAAAAAAAACTTAGATAAGGTAAAATGATTTTTATTTTGCTGCAAATAAATGTTAGTAAGAAGTTGAACCGGATGGAAGGTGATGTGCAAGGTTAGTGTTTGTATGTTCACTATTTAAAAGCTATACTAGAGGCTTCTGGAAAGTGAAAATAGGTAACTTTATATTTGTCTCCAAATTGGTCTTTGCTATCTTTATTAGAATAAAATTCATTTGATGTAGACAAGAAGATGTATAAACAGGACAGATCCTGGGGCTGATTGTCAGCTCCAATGACATTTTTATCAGCGTATAAAACATGGTATCAGAGTCTTATAGGACAGAAAGGAGTGGGTTTAAATAGGACCCCGAACTTGGCCCAGGAATAATGAGCTAAGGAGCCTGGAAGTAATACAGTGGGGGATGGTGGCATATATGGCAGAACTATAGAGCTACCAGGCACCTGTGCCAGTCAAAGACGGCACCTGCAGGTTCAGTGTGGCCCACAGACCATGAGTGGACAAGTTTTTAAAATCCAATCCCAGTAATTTTTTAGGTAAGAAATATGAGGCTGAGATAATGTGACTTTCTCAAGGTCGCAGAGTTATTTAGTGATAAAGTCAAGTTCAAATCCATTTTCCTGACTCCACTCTCCCTTTTTAATTGTACCTTAATGTGCCAAAGTCATCTCCAACAGCTCCCACTCCTCTAGCTTCACCATTGTTCTCTCCTTGTCCCCTCTCCAGGGGTCCAATGTATTTGTAGTCACAGGATAGTTTGGGTGATCTGAGCTGCAAGTGACTTGAGTGCTCCCAGTCCAAGAAGTTTAAATAATAACGCAATTCCATTTCTTTGTAACATAAATTCTTAGGCAGGGCAGCTCTAGAGTGTGCCAACTCAGCAGCTTATGATATCACAAAGGGCACAAGATTTTTTCATCTTTCCACATCTTTTCCTTCTTACTTTTTGCCCTCCTTGGCTGAAAAATAACAGTCGCTGCTCCAGGTATCAAGTGCAGACATGACGAACATCAGTGATGAAAGAGGGACTGCTCTTTTCTTGAGTCTCTTTCCAAGTGTGAGGAAACCTTTCCTGGAAACCACCAGTAGACCTTTTCTCATGTCTTCCTCATTGGCCAGGACTGAGTAACTGCACCCATTAAACCAATGACTACCAATGGGAGGAAACCCTGGTGGTGCAGCGGTTAAAAGCTACAGCTGCTAACCAAGAGGTTGGCAGTTCGAATCCACCAGGTGCTCCTTGGAAAATGAATGGGGCAGTTCTACTCTGTCCTATAGGGTCACTGTGAGTTGGAATCAACTCCATGGCAACAAATTTTGGTTTCATCTTTTACTAATGGGAAGGGACAACCACAATTGCCCTGGGGCTCTCAACTAGAGGAGGTACCTATCCCCCGACAGAAGTATTTGGAAATATGTGGTAATGTTTTTGATTTACAAGGTGGCTAACTGCCTGTCTGCCACATTTAGGGCCCAGGCCACTGAAATTCAAAATGTTCTACAATGCTTAGGTCAGTTCCTTAAGTGAAGAATGATCTCACCCAAATGCTAATACTATTGAGAAACTTCCTATTGAGTCACAGGGACAGGAGTGGACTGCTGAACTAATTAGGACTTTGGCAAGAGGCAGGAAAGGAAGAATGGCTACTGAGTGGATAACTGACAGCCTACTTCTCCCTGTTCCTGCTTGGTCCTGTGTTACTGCTTCCTGGAACTTGGCACAAGTAGCATAAGGGCAAGTGTTCAAAGATGGCCAGCTTCCCTGGGTCTTTTGGCAACAGACTACAATAAAAGAAAAAAGAATATAATAATTACGAAGAACTTACTTGGATGACGTGAATGGGGAAAGATTTGTTTCCCTTCAACAGGCAAATAGTGCTTTTATTTTTCTACTAGGATGGGAATGGAAGAAAGAAATAATCGGTGAAGATGGATGGATGGGTCTGTTTGCTTGTTTGTTGTTTTTGGGGGGGAGTTGGGAGGCCACATGCATCTAGAGAAAGACACTGATTTCTTCCATATTCCCTAGGTGTGAAGGGAAAAAATTAACAAAGGTGAGGCAATGCCATCATTTCACGGAAAGTACTCAGGCTTTGAAGCCATAGAGACCTTAGCCACTGTGATGGTTAATTTTATGTGTTCATTTGACTAGGCTATGGTGCCCAGTTATTTGGCAAAACACTATTCTAGTTGCTGTTATCAAATAATTCTATGTGACCAAATCAGTTGGCCTCAAGTACAGTAGATTCCCTTCTATAACATGGGAAGGCTACAATCAATCAGTTAAAGACCTTAAAAGCAAAAAGGGAGTTTCCTAGGGTGTATTCAGCCTCCAGTCAATAAATAGACATTTTGTTGGAACACTCTTATGCTTCACTGTTCTAGTTGTCTGATCTATAGATTTTGGGACACAAACTTGCATGAGTCTACAGCCTGTAGCCTAACCTACAGATTTGGCATTTGCCAGCCCCCCACAGTCTTGCGAGCCAGCAGGAGTGTCCAGCCTGTCACTTGACTTAAAAATTTGAGACTTGCCAGGGCCAACAATCATGTAAGCCAGCAGGAGTCTTCAGCCTGTGGCTTGACCTAAAGATCTTGGACTTGCCAGCCCCCCACAGTTGTGTGGGCCAATTCTTTGAAGTGAATCTCTTTCTGTGTGTATATTTCACTTGATCTATTTCTCTAGAGAACTCTAAGACAGTCACCAAACCATCAAATCCAGGTGTTTTGTGAACTAGATAACCCTGAGCAAATCACCAAAGTTCTCTGAGCCACAATTATGTCCTCTTTGAAGTATGATTAATAACAATATATACCTGGTAAGTAGTTGCCATGATTACATGGGCCAAAAGAAGGCAAGTCCCCATCACAATGTTTTCAGAAAGTAAGTGCTCCGTAAATGTCAGTTTCCATCTCTTTTTTTCTTAATGTGACATTGTTATTTATTTATTCATCCTTTATCCTCATCTAGGGTTTCCAGACTTAGCAAAGAATAGACTCCATGGCACCTAACAATAGCAACAACTCCCAGTTAAGTTTGAAGTGCAGATAAACAACAAATAATTTGTTAGTATAATTGTGTCCCCAAAAATGTTGTTTATCTGAACGTCACAGTTAAGGTATATACTTATGCTAACAAATAACTTGTTGCTTATCTGAGCTTCAAATTTAATTGAGAATCCTGTATTTTATCTGGCAACCCTATCCTCAAATCTCTTTTCTTCCCTAGGTTCTCTCTAGCCAAAGAACAAGTAATTTAAGCCTGAGTTAAACATCACTGTTCTCTTGGAAACCTTCGTGGCATAGTGGTTAAGTGCTATGGCTGCTAAACAAAGGGTCGTCAGTTCGAATCCACCAGATGCTCCTTGGAAACTCGATTGGGCAGTTCTACTCTGTCCTATAGGGTCACTATAAGTTGGACTCAACTGGGCAGCAACGGGTTTGGTTTGTCTTTCTCACATGTTTTAAGCTTAGTGAGCACCTGCCTGACCAATGGATAGCACCTTCAGCATCTTTTAATGAACAAGCACTCTCCAGGCTCAGGAGGAGAGGACCGTCCTTGGCTGAGAACTGAGCAGGTCTTATTGCTCAACTTTATCATCGAGAACTTTGTAGTTAATCTTCCTCCAGAGTGTTTTCTTTCACAGTTAGCTGTTCCATGTCTGCATAGATCTGCAGTAAATACTGTACTGCACTACTGAAAAGGGAGGAAAAACATTACCATCTGCATCTACAGCTTGCAAATTACAGCTTGCAATCACCTGCTATTAAATAAAGACACTTTAACAATATTTTGGGTTTTAAATTAGCAATTTACATCACAAGACTCTGAAAATACTAGTCTTTTAATACTGCAATTTTCTTTCCTTTTAGCCAGGCATCAACATGTATTGAATTTTTAAAAAAAGCAATACAAAGTAATGTTTATTTAAACAATAGACACCAATGGTATGAGACACACAGATGGGGATCCAATAGCTCCCTGTCCAGCGGGAGGTCTCATTGGAGGACCTTGGTAGGGCTGCAACTCTCTAATTTACATCATGGGGGGAATCTGGGCAGTCTCTTTCTTTTTTTTTAGCTATTTGGCCACACTAGGCTGTGTGTCATCTAAGAAAGTGGTCTCAAGCCGTGAATGAGAGGCAAAGTCTTTGTCTGAAGAGGACTTGAAGCAAAAAAAAAAAAAAAAGGTATTTCCCTTAGTCACTTGACATCAAGGCTGAATTGGAGGGGATTGGCATTTGTGCAAAGCACAGTGGATGCAAAATGAGATGGGATTTGGAAGCATACAGAGAGAGATTAAGCAGCTTTGTGCCTCCCAGACACTACTTACATCCACAGAGGGTTATAGCTAAATATAGTGGTTTGTCTTCAATTTCTTATTACTGGACCTTTCTTTCCCCTTTCTCTTGACAACTGAGTTAGGGAAGGCGGAAACACTAGGAGCTGGCACACGTTGCAAAGAGATAAATATAAGCTTTGCTGTGTGAGTCACTGGGTTGTAAATTCCTTCACACAAACAAAAAGCGTTCTGGAGCATCCTAACTGTTCGCAGGCAGTCTGCTTTCCTGCGTGTCCCTGGCTCTTCCATGCCTTCCGCTGCTGTTGATGAACAGCTGCTTGTCATAGATTTCCAGTTCAGGGCTGCTATTACTGCTAGCTTTTCTTTAATCCTAAAAAAAGTGGACACTACTCTTTTCTTTGTTGTTCCTGCCTTGCCATTTTTGCTTTTGATAACCCAAGACACCCGTTAAAATGTAAACTCTTCTTTCCACCATGTACTGAATTGTGATTCCTACACATCGAACCTGCTCAATAAATGTCAGATATTCTTATTTTTATGAGTATTAAATGTGTAATGCTACGTGACATAAAAATCTAAATTTGAAATGGAAGGTATCTTTGGGAAAAACCACTCAGTTTAGATTTTCAGCTCACACCATGAATACATAGGGTGTTATTGGCGAGAGAGTTGGGCAGTGTTAGATCTTTCCATAGTTCCATTAATTATGTTGTGCAGCTCCACAGGTTCTGTCATGAGTCAAACCAAACACAGCTCCGGTAGGTCTGGCTGTGGCCGTTAGTGATTTACTCAGAAAAGCAGTGAAGTGAATGACTCGCAGACTTTTCCAAGCCTCTTAGGCTTATTGGTCACCTCCGATGCCATTTATCATCCCATCTTGTTATCTCTGTTAAGGTCTGATGTTAGTCTCTCTGTTTAAGGATTAAATTGGTTTCAATCTAATCTTCTAAATAAAATTCAGATGATCTGGGGCCCAGCTCAACAGTTTCATGGCCAGAGGGTTTTGTTCAGGTGCTTTTATTAAGTGCTATTTATAGTACCGTTTGCTGATAGAATCAGGGGATACTGGATAGATTTTTATTTTGGTTGATTATATACACATTCTTTTTAAAGGCATTTAAAAACTAAATGTACAACTTAGCAGCAAAGCATAACATTTGGAATCATTCTCATTTGCTTAAATGGAATCCACAAAGAATTAAACTATTTCTTCAGAAGTGTATACACATGTCTGAGTGACACAAAGCTCTGGAAGGGATAGTGATAGATTTTTGGGATTTGTGGCCTATCTCATCATGTCTCTTAATGAATATTCAAAGTGTGGTTAGAAAGCACTTACATATAATCGTTGTCTGAAACAAAAAAGTCATCCGTATCTTTGGATGATTAGACTTTGAGTGTTTTCTGAGTGGTGCACATTGTTTTATATCAGTGTGTTGGAATGGTACAAGGACTAGAGCTGATCCTTAGTGTTTGCCCTGCTTAGCTCAGCAGGGGCTGAAGAGAGGATGAAGTCAGATAATTTATGTGAAAGTCCTTTGCAAACTGTGGAATGCTATTTTGAAAAAAAGTCATTAGAATTTTCTAGTGAAAGTTCATGAATGTCGGGACATGAGACCAACACCTAACCTTGGTAGTCTTATAACAGCTATTAAAAACATGTTGCCCGAAAACATTTTGAAATATAGATGAACCTGGAGGATATTATGTTGAGCGAAATGTGAAATAAGTCAATCAAAAACCAAGTATTTTAAGTTCTCACTTTTATGAAATGACGTTAACAGGTAAGTATACAGAAACTAATGTTCATTACTGGTTACCAGGGATGAGGGAGGGGAGAAGGGAATTTACTCTCTAGATATTAGACGCTTGATTTTGGTAATGGGAAAGATAACACCAAATGATGATGAAGTGTGAACAGCTTGATGAAAGTAAACAATATCACTAAGGGATACACAAGAAAAAAGGATGTTATGGTAATTTCTATGGAATATATAATCTTGAAGCAACAGCAACAACCAAAAAATATATGTGTGGGTACGTATGTATACATGTAGGCATGTATGTGTATAGGTATATATGTAAGTATGCATGTATGCAAATACAGGATTATGCACATGTATATGCATGTGTCTGTATGCATATCTATTCCTATACGTAATAAAGCACATATGGGGCACAGTTATGGATATTTCTTAGACATAAACACCTTGTTGGGTTGGCTTTCTGCGTTTGAACTTTTAGTACCATAGTCTCATGGGACATCTTGGTCAATTGGCATAGTATAGATCATAAAGTTTATGGTCTACATCCTAGTTTAGTGAGTAGTATCTGTGGTATTAAAAACTTGTGAGCAGCCTTCAGAGATATAAATGTTGGTCTCTATATAGGGTCGCTATGAGTCGAAATCAACTCGATGACAATGAGTTTTTAATGAGTTATGTGCCTGGAGCAAACGAGAAAGAAGGAAACCAAAGACTCAAAGAAGAAACTGTTCTACAGGACTAATAGTCTACACGGACCATGACCTTATCTACACTGACATCCAAAGAACTATTCGGTGCCTAGCTATGAATCAGAGTCACAAAAGATGGATCCTGATAGAATGGGAGAAAAATGTGGGACTAAAAAACAAAACAAAACAAAACAACAAACCTGTTGCCATCAAGTTGATTACTACTCACAGTGACCCTACAGGACAGAGGACAACTGCTGCACAGGGTTTCCAAGCTTCATATTTTTAAAAACAAACAAACAAAAAACATTTCCTGGGCTGGTAGAGACTGGAGGACTCTCTGAGTCTATTGCCCTGAGATACTCTTTAAACCTTGAACTGAATGAAACTAGCCCCTGAGGTCTAGATTGGCTCACAAAATAAAGAATACCACCATGAGTACTGTGCACTTTCAAAAAATCATCTGTGTGATACCAAGCGATCAACAGTTGCTTTAAAACAAAGATGAAAATGTAAAGGGGCAAGGAAAATAGATTAATTGAAATGGGACAACCACAATGGAAATGATGAGAAAGTTTACGTATTGTAAAGAGTGTAACCAGTCTCACTGAACCGTTTGTGTAGAAAGTGTTGAAAGGGAACCTGAACTGCTGTGTGAACCTTTAGTAAAAGCACAATAAAATATTAAAAAAAAAAAAAACTAGTTGCCGTTGAGTTGATTCCGACTCATGGCGACCCCATGTGTGTCAAAGTGGAGCTGTGCTCCATAGGGTTTCCAATGGCTGATTTTTCAGAAGTAGATCACTGGGCCTTTCTTCTGAGAGACCTCTGGGTAAACTCAAACCTCCAACTTTACAGTTAGCAGCCGAGTAGGTTAACTGTTTGTACCACCCAGGGACTTCAGCAGAATATGAGAATCTGTAATGTGTGTGTGTTTGTGGAAATCAGGTTTGTTTCTAATGCTTTTATTGAATTTTCCTCATAAATAATATTTCCCAAAGTTCTTACTACAGTTTCTTTTCAGTTATAAACCCAGCCCCAGTGACGTCGAGTCGATTCCAACTCATAGCGACCCTATAGGCCAGAGTAGAACTGCCGCATAGAGTTTCCAAGGAACGCCTGGCATATTCGAACTGCCGACCCTTTGGTTTGCAGCCGTAGCACTTAATCACTACACCACCAGGGTTTTCCTTTTCAGTTACGATACTGCTAAAATCTGTTGAACCTATTGTCATCGAGTTGGTTCCAGCTAATATTGACCCTATATGACAGAGTAGAACTGTCCCACAGGATTTCAAGTCTGTAATCTTTACAGGAGCAGACGGCTGCATCTCTCTGTCATAGTGGGCTTGAACCACTGACCTTTCAATTAGCAGCCAGGTGCTTAACCACAGGGCTCCTTCATTATACTGCTTATTTCTTGTTTCATGAGATGCTCTTGGGTGATTTTGAAGAAGATAGAGGGTGAGTGTAAAATCTAGTGAAAGGGCAATCTGCTAACCTTTATTAAGACTTTGTTTAGCCATTTGGTAGGGTTGTTTCGGAAGAGATACAAGCATAAGTTGAATTGTTGGATTTTTATGAGTTTTCAAACAATTAATGATTGAAATTTTATTCTTCTGTGATCATTACCAGCCCAAAAGAGGATAAAGGAGGAAATTTGAATAATGAAAAAGGAAAATCCATCAATTTGGTCACCTGTTCTCGAAAACCACCTTTGCATTCTTGCAGCCAAGGGGCGCTCACTACCTCCCAAGAGAGTCCATTCCATTTCCAGACAGCCTTAGTGGTCAGAAAATTGTTTGCGTTGCTTTGATAAAATTCCCCTGTTGGCTTTTGTTCTGTTTTCACGTCCTTAAAACTCAGTAGGCTCACTGATCCTGACATTTTACAAATCCTTTGATACTTGTTACTATCCTTCGCATCTACTTTTATGACCTCTCAGCTGGAAATAGATGGTTTACCTGTTTTAACTATGTTACCTAATTAAGTAAACAGTATTTCATGTAATGGGCTTTGCCATTGATTTTACATTTTAAAGAGATTCTCATACTCTGCCCATTCACTCAGGTTTTACAAAATGAACTCGGCATTACCCGACTATAGCTGAGAAAAGCATGTTTAAGAGCCATGGTAAATGAAAAGACGAAGAGAGTTGTAATCTCCAATCCTTAGTTTCACTAATGTTGCAACCATCTTACCTCATCTATCTCTCTCAAGAATTGCTAGCAGGTAACCAAACCAAATTGGTGGAATTTTCCTTTTGTCTTCTTGAAATTTTCTCTTGCATCCTCTTTTGGGCTGGTAACGATCACAGAACCATTGAATTTCAATCACTGAAGTTGTTTTAAATGCCATAAAAATCCAACAATTCATCTTTTGCTAGTATCTCTTGCACAATATTTCTGCCAAAGGGCTAGCCAGGTTCCTGTTGAATACCTTTAGTCATGGGGCACTCATTACTTTCCAATGGAGTGCATTCTATTTCCAGACAGCCCTAGTGGTCAGAAAATTATTTGTTATGCTCTGAAGAAATTCTTCTATTGGCTTTTGTTCTGTTCTCAGAATGAAGCGTGCGTAATCCATTTTCTTTGTAGCATATATTGGAAGATTAATATCCTGTCCTTTGCACGTCCCTTTCTCCATGCCAAATATCCCTGATGATAGAAGACCTTCTATGACGTGGTTTTGAGCCTTGTCATCCTGGATGTTTCAGCTCTGTACCTGCATAGTTAGCCAGTAAGAATAATAACGATAATAAAAGTTACCACATTGAACTCTTAATACATGCCGGATGTTTATCTTCTTTAGTATCTATAATAGTCCGAGTTAGATATTATCATACTCATTCTATAAATAAGGAAACCAAGGAAAAAGAAAGGTCGGGTAGCTTTCCCAAGGCTACACATCTAGTAATTGGCAGAGACTGACGGTTGAACTGACGTCTTTACTGATGTCATTACTGTCTTTACCGATTCGGAGTGCATGATTTTAACCTTACATTATAATGCCATTTATGAGATCTTGTCCTGGTTACCTGGTGCTTGGTTACCTAACTTGTACCACAAGTGCCTGGCTTTAAAGAACAGAAGTGTATTTTCTCACAGTTCTGGAGGCTAAAAGTCCAAATCAGGTCTCAACCATGTGAATTTCTTTCTTGTCAGTAGCTCCAGGCATTCCTTGGCTCCTTGGCATTCCTTGGCTTATAGGTGATCCTTACGTGGCCTCTGTCTTCTTCCATGTATGCGCCTCTTTGTCTTGCCTGATCTTTCTATAACTCAGAAGTGATTAGGTTTAAGATATGCCCTACACTGCTATTTGCTCCTTAGAAGCAAGGATGGCAAGACTGCGTCTCACATACTTTGGACATGTTGTCAGGAAGGATCAGTCCCTGGAGAAGGACATCATGCTTGGCAGAGTACAGGGTCAGCGGAAAAGAGGAAGACCCTCAACCAGGTGGATTGACACAGTGGCTGCAACAATGGGCTCAAGAAAAACAACGATTGTAAGGGTGGTGGAGGACTGGGCAGTGTTTCATTCTGTTGTGCATAAGGTCGCTATGAGTCGGAACCGACACAATGGCACCTAACAACAACAACAACAACAACAACTCTGCCATGGCCTCATTATTATAAAAAAAGAAAAACCCTATTTCTAAACAGGATCATGGCCACAGGTACAAAGGCCAAAAACTCAACACATATTTTGGGGGGACACAATTCAATCCATAACAGATGTGATTAAGAAACAAAAACAAAACAAACAAACAAAAACCTCTCACTGCCACACGAACTAAGGTGAATGTTCCTGGTCTGATCTGAGCAGTTTATAGTAGAGAAAGGTTGTCACTTACCTTGTTCTAGAAATGATACCAAATCAAGGAAGCCAGCCAGAGATAGAAGGGGAAACGAAGGAGTTAGATGATTAATAGGGTGGCTCATGAGCCAGAGAATAATTTGAAAGCAGTATGTCTGGCAGGTGGGAGGCAAGCCCTACATACGTAATGGCTGAAGTGGAAAGGTGGTAGGTAAAAAGTGCAGGGGCATGGTTGCTGTTTCACAAATCCCCAGTGTAGGCTCCGATCAGAAATCCAGCTCTGAAAAGCACATTCCCCGGGAGCATTTTAGTGACTAAGCTGTAGTGCATTGTGGGACTGCCCATTGCCTTTGCGATGGGAACAATGAAGGCTGGGGCCAGACACAGCACTTAAATGTCTTGCCTGCCTGTCAGCATTCTGGGCTCCTTGCCATCATGCTTTTACTTAAAATGACTTTTTTGAGGGGGCAGGGGGGTGGCTGTAAGAATATACTCATTCAAACCATGCTTATTCTGGGTATACCTGTGTCTCCCTTTGAAATGATATAATTTTCTCAGGAAAATATAGGGCTGAAATGGAAAAGGAAAACCTTCCATTCATCACTGTCCCTAGCAAACAACTGAAATTGATTACAGATGAAAGAAAAAAAAGCAGAATCCTAGTGTTATGAATAGAATTGTCTCCCCCCAAAAGATATGTTTAATTCCTAACCTCTGTACCTATGAATATGACCCTTTTTGGAAATGGGGTTTTTCTTTTGTCATGGTAATGAGGTCATACTGGAATAGGGTAGGTCCTAAACCTACTAGTCCCTTCTGAGTGATGTCATAAAAAGTACGGCATAGACACAGACACACAAACAGGAGGAGGATATCATATGGGGATCCATCTATAAGCCAAGGAATCCTTAGAAACATCAAGAAATGCCTGGGGTCATACAAGTTGAAAGAGACAAGTGTTTTCTCCTAGAGATGACAAAGAGAACCTAGCCCTACTGACATCATAAATTTGGACTTCTAGTCTCCAGATGTGAGAAAATAAATTTCTGTTTTTTAAATACACCCACTTGTGGTATATTTGAAATGACATCACTAGGAAACTAAGACTCTTAGTGTCTTTTGCTTATTTCTTAACAGATGCAAGTGAACCACAATGTTATAGGACATTATTGCAGCAGGGACCTATGAGATTGTTTTGCTAAATGTTCTCATTTTCTATTTGAGGAAATTGAGGTCCAGAGATGAGAAGTGTCTTTCTCAGTGCTGAACGACCAGGCAGTGATTTGGGACCAGTGTTTGATCTGGAGTTCCCGATTGCAAGTCCAGGGACCTTTCTACTATACTCTCTCACACTTAATATCCTTTTGAAGAAGCAGATAATAACTGTTCTCTTGAAATGCACTGACACAATGAATGGAGTTACAAGATGGGCAGGAAGCTTGCTGTGTAACAGGATGCAGAATTTCCTGTACAATGCATCTTTCCTGGGGGTGATTGCTGGAAGTATCAGGGGGATTTGTTATAACATCATTTCAGCTGGCATCGTGCTTCCCTGCCCCTCACAAGACTGTTTATGGTGAGGCAGGCTTTAGTGCTAGCCTAGAACATTGGAATCAGAATCAAGGGTGGATGCGGGAGGTTTTCCTTAAAAATGCTGGTTCTTAGGCTACTGAGCAGACTACCCACATCAGAATTTTGGGGGCATGGAGCCTGTAAAGCTGTATTTGAAAAATGTCCCAGGTAATGCTTATGCATACTAAAGTTGGGAAAATACGTGTTCTCATCCACTGTTGTATAGGTTTCCTATTGCTGTTGTAACAAATTGCCGTAAATGTAGTGGCTTAAAATAACAATGTTATTATCTTACAGTACAGTACTAGCCGTCAGAAGTCCAAAATGGGAGAAAATCTTCTTAAGGATCTTCTTCTTTCTTGCTGACTCTCTACTTCACCAGGCATGATGTCCTTCTCCAGGGACTGATTCCTCCTTATAACATGTCCAAAGTATGTGAGATGTAGCCTCAGCATCCTTGCTTCTAAGGAGCATTCTGGCTATCCTTCCAAGATAGATTTGTTCATTCTTGTAGCAGTCCATGGTATATTCAATATTCTTCACCAACACCGTAATACAAAGGCATCAATTCTTCTTTGGTCTTCCTTAGTCATTGTCCAGCTTTTGCATGCATATGAGGCAATTCAAAACACCATGGCTTGGGTCAGGCACACCTTAGTCTTCAAGGTGACATCTTTGCTTTTCAACACTTTAAAGAAGTCTTTTGCAGCCAATTTGCCGAGTGCAACGTGTCTTTTGATTTCTTGACTGCTACGTCCATGGATGTTGATTGTGGATCCAAGTAAAATGAAATCCTTGACAACTTCAGTCTTCGTTTATCACGATGTTGCTTATTGGTTCTGTTGTGAGGATTTTTGTTTTCTTTATGTTGAGGTGTAATCCGTACTGAAGGTTGTGGTCTTTGGTCTTCATTAGTAAGTGCTTCAAGGCCTCCTCACTTTCAGCAAGCAAGGTTGTGTCATCTGCATGACACAGGTTGTTAATAAGTCTTCCTCCAATCCAATTGCCCCATTCTTCTTCATATAATCCAGCTTCTTGGATTATTTGCTCAGCGTACAGACTGAATAAGTATGGTGAAAGAATACAACTCTAACACACAGCTTTCCTGATTTTAAACCATGAAGTATCCCCTTGTTCTGTTTGAACGACTGCCTCTTGATCTATGTACAAGTTATGCATAAGTGTTCTAAAATTCCCATTCTTTGCAATGTTACCCATAATTTGTTATGATCCACAAGTTGAATGCCTTTGCATAGTCAACAAAATCCAGGTAAACATCTTCCTGGTAATCTCTGCTTTAAGCCACAATCCATTTGACATCAGCAATGATATCCCTGGTTCCACATCCTCTTCTGAATCTGTCTTGAATTTCTGGCAGCTCTGTCGATGTACTGCTGCAACTGCTTTTGAATGATTTACAGCTAAATTTTACTTGCACGTGATATTAATGATATTGTTTGATAATTTCCACATTTGGTTGAATCATCTTTCTTGGAAATAGGCATAAATATGGATCTCTTCCAGTCAGTTAGCCAGGTAGCTGTCTTCCAAATTTCTTGACACAGACAAGTGAGCACTTCCAGTGCTGCATCAGTTTGTTGAAACATCTCAGTTGGTATTTTTTCAATTCCTAGAGCCTTGTTTTTTGCCAATGTCTTCAGTGCAGCTTGCACTTCTTTCAGTACCATCAGTTCCTCGTCATATGCTACCTTCTAAAATGGTTGAACATTGACCAATTCTTTTTTGGTTTAGTGATTCTGTGTATTCCTTCCATCTTCTTTTGATGCTTCTTGCTTCATTTAATATTTTCTGCATAAAATCCTTCAATATTGCAACTAGAGGCTTAAATTATTTCTTCAGTTCTTTCAGCTTGAGAAATGTTGAGCATATTCTTTCCTTTTGGTTTTCTATCTCCAGGTCATTGCACATGTCATTATAATACTTTACTTTGTCTTCTTGACCCTCCCTTTGAAATCTTCTCTTCAGCTGTTATAAGTCATCATTTCTTCCATTTGCTTTAGCTACTCAACATTCAAGAGCCAGTTTCAGAGTCTCTTCTGACATCCATTTTAGACTTTTCTTTCTTCTCTGTCTTTTTAATGACCTCTTGCTTTCTTCAGGTGTGTTATTTGTGATGTCATTCCACAGCTTATCTGTTCTTTGGTCATTAGTGTTCAACACAACAAATCTATTCTTGAGATGGTCTCTAAATTCAGGTGGGAGATACTCAAGGTCGTACCTTGGCTCTCATGGACTTGTTCTAATTTTCTTCAGCTTCGACTTGAACTTGCATATGAGCAATTGATGGTCTGTTCCACACTCTGCCCTGGCGTTCTTCCCACTGATGATATTGAGCTTTTCCATTGTCTCTTTCCACAGATGTAGTCAATTTTATTCCTATGTATTCCATCTGGCCATGTCCACGTGTATTGTGGCCATTTATGTTGTTGAAAAACAGTATTTACAATGAAGAAGCCACTGGTCTTGCAAAATTCTATTATGTGCTCTCCAGCATAGTTTGTATCACCAAGTCCATATTTTCTATCTAGAGATCCTTCTTCTTTATTTTCAACTTTCTCATTCCAACTACCAGTAATTATTAGTGCATCCTGATTGCATGTTCAATCAATTTCAGACTGCAGAAATTGGTAAAAATCTTCAATTTCTTCATCTTTGGCCTTTAATGGTTGGAGCATAAAGTTGAATAATAGTCGTCTTAACTAGTCTTACTTGTAGGCGTATGGATATTATCCTAACACTGACAGCATTGTACTTCAGGATAGATCTTGAAATGTTCTTTTCAATGATGAATGGAACACCATTCTTCTTCAAGTTATCATTCCTGACGTAGTAGACCAGTTGTTTGTCTGATTCAAAATGGCCAATACCAGTCCATTTCAGCTCACTGATGCCTAGGATATTGAGGTTCGTGAGTTCCATTTACAATTTTTTTTAGATTTGTACTTTATACATTCCATGTTCCAATTATTAGTGGATGCTTGCAGTTGTTTCTTATCATTTTGAGTCTTGCCACATCATCAAATGAAGGTCCTGAAAGCTTGACTCCATCCACGTCATTAAGGTCAACTCTACTTTGAGGAGGTAGCTCTTCCCCAGTCATATTTTGAGTTTTTTTTTTTTCCAAGCTGAGGGGCTCATGTTTCAGCACTATATCAGACAATGTTCTGCTGCTATTCATAAGGTTTTCCCTGGCTAACTCTTTTCAGAAGTTCCAACGGGTCATTTTTCCAAGTCTGTCTTAGTCTGGAAGATCAGCTGAAACCTGTCTGACATGAACATTATATACAAGTAGTGTCCCCTTAAGGATCCCTGTTGTGCAACGGTTAAGCTCTTGGCTGTTAACCGAAAGGTTAACTATACAAACCCACACAGTGGCTCTTCAGGAGAAATATCTGGCAATCTGCCCTGGTGGTATTTGAATACCAGTGGCATAGCTTCCCTGGTGGTATTTGAATACCAGTGGCATAGCTTCCAGCATCACAGCAACATGCAAGCCCCCACAGTACGACAAATTGGCAGATGTAATTCTAACCCTAGGTGTATACCAGAAAACGTGAAAGCAGATATGGAAACATAAACCTGCACAGGAATGTTCATTTCAGCTTGTTTCATAATAGCCCAAATGTGGAAACAACAGAAATGTGGATCAACAGATGAAGTAAATAAACAAAATGTGGTATATACATATTAAACTCAAAAACCAAACCAAACTCATTGTCATCAAGTCGATTCTCACTCATATAGGCTCTATATTACTCAGCCATAAAGAGAAATGATGTCCTGATGCGTGCCACAACATGGATGAACCTTGACAACATTATGCTGAGTGAAATAAGTTAGTCACAAAAGGACAAATGCTGTATGATCTGACTTATGTGAAATAAGTAAATATACAGAAACCAAAGATTACTAGTGGTTACCAGGGTTGGGGGGGTAGCTTTTGCTTAGGGGGCGTTAAGTTTATGTTAACAATGTTGGAATACTTTGGAAAAAGATGATGATAAAGATTGCAGTGTTTAAGAGCTTGGCTGCTAACCCAAAAGTCGGCAGTTCGAAGCCACCAGCTGTTCCTTGGAAATCCTATGGGGCAATTCTACTTTGTCCTATAGGGTCTCTAGCAGTCAGAATTGACTCAATGGCACTTAACAACAACAACAATGATCGCACAACATGAAGAATATAATCAATATCACTGAACTATACATTTAGAATTGTTTCAATAGACAAATGTTTTATAGTATATTTTTGTTATAAATGTATATTTTCACCACCATTAAAAAAAAAAAAAAAGATCCTAGAAGGAGGCTTCTAGAGGGAAACATTATATACAAGTAGTGTCCCCTTAAGGATCCCTGTTGTGCAACGGTTAAGCTCTTGGCTGTTAACCGAAAGGTTAACTATACAAACCCACACAGTGGCTCTTCAGGAGAAATATCTGGCAATCTGCTCCTGTAAAGATTGTTGTTGTTGGGTGCCATCAAGTCAATTATGACTCACAGTGACCCTATATGACAGACTACAACTCCTCAATAGGGTTTTCTTCGTTGTAATCTTTACAGGAGCAGATCGCCAGGTCTTTCTCCCATGCAGCAACTGGTGAGTTTGAACCCCTAACCTTTTAGTTCGCACTGAGTGCTGCAGCACCACCGGAGCTTCTCTATAAAGATCGCCATCTAGAAAACCCAGTGGGGCAGTTCTACTGTCACACGGAGCTACTAAATCTCAAAATTGACCAGACTGCTCCTAACAACAATAGTGTCCCCTTGACCCCAAGGAGTCCTCAAAGACACCTTTAGGGAACCTGAGGACCCTGGAAAGTATAGCTTGAAAAAGCAATCTTAGAGTATAAGATTACTTAAGAGTAATTTGACCACTAGTCTTCATTTAGTGTATTTCATGTGTATGATAGTTTACTTTGCAATTATCATTCAGCCTTCCCATTTCTGGAATTTCTAAGAAACTCTTACAGAAAACCAAATGTGGTCTTGCTTTATCTGTGATAAAACCACTGTTGTAAATAATTGAAAGAGGAAATGTCTATCAAGAATCTTTGCAATCCTTGATATTATTTTCCAAAATATTCTCATTAAAAAGAAAATAAACAGGTCATTGGTGGCATGTTTAAGGTATCTTCTTTTTTTTTTTTCCTATAAATTGTATAACTCTGACCCTTATCATGTGCCTCACCTTCCTTCTTTTTTGTACAAGGGTTGGCATTGATTGTGACAGCTTAATTTCTTTTGGTAATGTTCTTCCTTTGAGATATTGTTAGAGTTCTGATAACACTTTGTAGGTATTTCTGAATTAATCTGAGAGAAATGGCATTGATTTATACATTTTAATCAGTACATAAGAGCAGTAAAATTTATCTAACGGGAAATTAACCAATGGCAGAAAATTATCATTTTTTTCCACAAAAGATATTTTTATATGTCACTATATTAGGAGACCCTTGGTCATGTGCCCTGTGATGGTAATTTTTCACTTGGCAAAAGATGGATTTGATAATTCTAGAACATTACCAGTGTTTCCAGAGTCCTAAAAGACCTTGGCTATTTTATCCCAAAAGAGAGTTTATGACAAAGGAAAAAGCACAAGCACGAATAGGTTGTTAAAGCTCTTATGTCTCATTTGTAGTTCAGAGAAATTACAGTTATGCTAGGTGCCTGGGAAGGTTTCTGTTAGGTAACGGAAAACTCCGGCCTTCAGCACCCCCAAAATACAAGACAGACACCAAAGTTACCATGCCCCTAAAAAGTGCTACGGCTGCTAACCAAAGGGTAACAGTTCAAATCTACCAGGCACTCCTTGGAAACTCTATGGGGCAGTTCTACTCTGTCCTATGGGGTTGCTATCAGTTGGAATCAACTCGACGGCACTGGGTTTGGTTTTTTTTTTTCGTTAAAGCTTGATTGTGGGTGTTTTTCTCTCTCTTTTCCCTCCTAAGATGGGGTGGATGGTTCATTGCTCATATTTTCACAATAAAAAAGAGAACTTAACCAAGTGAGGACTGGTAAGAATTCTGTCTTAGTTACATAGTACTACTATAACAGAAATATTACAAGTGGGTAGCTTTAACAAAGAGAAATTTGTTCTTTCACAGTCTAGTAGGCTACAAGTCCAAATTAAGAGCATCAGCCCCAGGGGAAGGCTTTATCTCTCTGTTGGCTCTGGAAGAAGGGCCATGTCATTGATCTTCCCCTGGTGGAGTAGTTCTCAGGTGCAGGGGACCTGGATCCAAAGGACACTGGGAGCAGCTCTGCTCCCAGTGCTGCTTTCTTGGTGGTATGAGGTCTCCCACTCTCTGCTTCCCTTTGCTTTTATCGCTTGTAAGATAAAAGGTGGTTCAGGCCACATCCCAGGGAAACTCCCTTTGCGTTGGGTCAGGGATATGACCTTAGGAAAGATGTTACAATCTCACCCTAATCCTCTTTAACATAAAATTACAATCACAAAATGGAGAACAACCACAAAATACTGGGATTCATGGTGTAGTCAACTTGACACGTATTTTGGGGGGAGACAGTTCAATCCATGACAGATACTATTGTTAATATTATTGGGGATAATATTGATTAGTATTATCTTTGTGTAAACCTTCTTTGATAAATACTTGTCTTTTAGCATTCCAAGAAAAGTTGAGGGAGGCAAAAGTAGGCAAGGGGACCCTCCAGACCATAGTGTAACCCTCACTCTGTGAAAGGAGAGAGGGAAGAATGGCGAATTGAGAAAAGGAAGACTTGGGTTGCCATGTAACACTGAGAAAGTCTTGGCCAGGTCAATGGGTCAATGGGGGAGCCCCAGGGCAGAGACTGCTGGCCAGAGGAGTACACTTGGGCAGGAATGGTCACTCCTGCACTCTGCTGTGCTCAGTCAATAGTTGAAAGTAGCTCTTGGGAAAAACACGGCTTTGGCAACTAGGCAGGAACACTATGGCACATCCACTGGTGTAGCAGTTGTTGACTGTAGGCTACCTATGCTCCTCACAGACGATTCTCTTGAGGAGAGATCTGCACGGAGCACCTTCATGGGTACCACAGGGATCCTTCACATTCTACATTATAAAAAAGTCTAATGAGTTAATTGGGACCTGGCAAAAGGAAATGTATTTCACTGGATCTCAGGCCAGAAATCCCTAAAACAATTATATCTTTATCTACATCTTTGCCTATATCTGTATCTACCTCCTATCTATGTGTTGAAGAGCTCTGGTGGTGCATTGGCTAAGCTCTTGGCTGCTAACTGAAAGGTCAGTGGTTTGAACCCATCAGCCGCTCCATGGGAGAAAAGACCTGGTGCTCTGTTCCTGTAAAGATTACAGCCTAGAAAACACTGGGGCAGTTCTACTCAGGATTGACTCGACAGCAAACAACAACTAGCTACCTACCTCTCTCTCTCTCGTATTTAAGCGGTTAATTATTCCAAGGATGGGACCAAATTCCATTCCTGAAATAGAAGAAAGTTGCGTTTTATTGATCTAAATATCTATATTTCCCAGCCTTAATTTTTTCTAGTTTTCATGTAAACTCTTCTCATTCCAAAGCAGTTTTACTTGACCATCATCAAATTAAACTATTTTAAAATTATTTTTGTTGAAGAATAACCACAGTTTTTTTTTTTAAAGTAAAATGTTTGTCCAAACTATTTTAAAATCTGTTCCACTTTCTGTAGTCACATAAACCTAGGCTTGTATTTTTTTTGTAAACTTGCTGGAACAGAAATATCAACATCACTAGGAAGAAAAGGGAACATGTAAAGGCAATGAACTCTGCCCCCATGTCCCTTCAATACAAAGCATCATAAGTGTTCCTTGAGGTCAATGTCTCTATTTTTAACTTTACACTTTTTGCTTAGAAACAAATTGGCAAAATATAGAATACTATATAAGTGAGTGAAGAAATAAATGAATAGAAGAATAAATGTTTTATGGTATTTTTGGTCTGGGTGGGAGGAAGGCAGTGGGGGAGGGAAATACTTGATTTAGAAATTAAAAAAAAGTCACAACTTCAAAATTATGGGAAATCATGAACTTATTTCCAGGGAGTAATGTGATTGATTTCATAATCTGTTTATCTCAGCTTAATACTTTGAGGAAGAGCCAAAAGAACCATTCCTAAAAGTTGGCCAGAAAAATGAGCCTTGCCTGATTTGTTTGGCTACCATCTGCCTGTCAGTTTGTCATATTGTGGTGGCTTTAGTGTTGCTATGATGCTGGAAGCTATGCCATTGATATTTCATATACCAGCAGGGTTACCCATGATGGACAGGTTTCGGTGGGACTTCCAGATTAAGACAAACTAGGAAGAAGGGCCTAGAGATCTACTTTTGAAAATTGGCCAGTGGAAAACCCTAGGCATTACAAAGAAAATATTGTCTTATACAGTGCAGGAAGATGAAGTTGGAAGGCAAGAATGGACTCAAGCCTGCCAGTGACCATGAGGATGGCATGGGATGGGGCAGCAATTCATTTTGTTATACATGGGGTTGTAATGAATTGGAGTCAACTCAATGATAGGTAACAACAACTTGGATGAAGCCTATAAGAAATATGGACATCTTTGTAAATTGTTTTGGAAAGAATACTCAGCTCTGAGTCAGAAAAGGTTGAACTCTGCCTCTGTCATCCACCACCCTTTTCCCTGAACAATCACCTTACTTCCTTAGTTTCAGTTTTCTCATCCTGTCAATGAGTGGATCAGATGAAATAGTCTTTGAGTCCTCTATCAGTGTAGAAAATCCATGAAGCTAAATTAATGAACATAGGCTCTTGTTGGAGTGGATAGTGGTCCTGAAGAGTACAGTTGGGGCATGCTATAAAGAAAGAAGCAAGTTTAGGCTCATGTGGACAAACAGGCTATTTAAGATCTAGTTGAGGAAATATTGCAAAAAGCTGCCTAGAGAATCTCAAAGAGATTTTCAAATAACACCAAGTATTTCTAGGGGAGCTTAGGACAAGACAAAGCTCTTCTATTTCTCAAAGGAAAATATGTGCTGTGTTCTGTGAATTTGAATATAGTCAAGGACATACATCGTCACTGTATGCTAAACCAGCCTCATCAGAATAAGGGACTTTCTTGGAACAATACTTTTCTGTAAACAAAGCTCTGTAAGATGTGCAGCAGAGTGTAGTACTTTGAATATTATCTCCGTGCTAATGCAGAGATTTCTTTTTTATTACAAATTTTAAAAGAATTAAGTGCAGATATTATGGATATTATGCATAGTGACGGGAGTCTTTGAAAGTCGTGTGATAAATTGTGTTTTACATATTATGAAAAATTCACCAATTTATTACAAACCTGATTTATTCACCAAGGCAGTCAGAAAAGAAATATCACTGACCTACTACGTTCCCAGGAGTCCCTGGGTGATGCAAATGGTGAATGAGTTCAGCTGCTAATGGAAAGATTAGAGGTTTGAGTCCACCCAAAGGTACCTTGGGAGAAAGGTCTGGTGATCTTCTTCTGAGAAGTCAGTCATTGAAAACCTTATGGAGTGCAGTTCTACTCTGACACACAGGGGGTCGCCATGAGTCAGAATCGACTTGATGGCAACTAGTGGTTATGCTATGTTCCCTCCAATGATTAGATGCTGGGATTACGCAGATGAATTAGAAAGGTTCCCACAGGTATATTTGTGAGGAACGTGGATCTAAAGTAGCTGCTCCTACATAAAAATGTAACCGATTGTTCAAAAGTTTGTGTGCATTCACGAGAAGTGGAGTGATCAACTAGTGCTTTTGAACTCTTCGGCAGTCGCATTTACCACCACAGGAATTCTAGGGAATAAAGAAAATCACTACTCTTTTTAGACTTGCAAATAGTACTTTAAGCGATTTGAAATATAACAAGCTTTCCCTACTAGGGCACAGGTTCACGAAGTCTAAAGTCACTAAGTCAGGAGGGAGACAGAGACCACATGTCATGGATGCTTTTACTTGCTCTGTGGACAGTACCTCCCTTGACTACATTAGGACCAAATAATCTCTTGAAAATGACTGAATGAATTCACAGGAAGTCTTCCCACTGGGCACAGGCTTTAGGGTTGAAAGACAACATTGTTTCCACCTTCTGGTTTAATCCTTTAAAGGTTCTGCTCACATCAGTTCATTGAAAATAAGGTAACTAGTCCCATATTACTTGACCTCTTGCAGTTACCAATTTGGATCAATCCTTTCATGGAGTTATTTTATCCCTTAGCTCTATGACTCCACCCTCCCCCAATTCTTCTTTATCTCTCTTATCCTTCCTTTTCAATCTCCTTGGAATATTCTTTTTTTGCCTTACTTGACTGCCTTTTTGCTTTTCTACTGTTGCCATAAAAATTGCTACAAATTTAGTGGCTTAGACAACATAAATTTGTCAGTTTTTAAAATTTCCTACGTTAACAGTTTGAGGTGATCTTACCAAGCTAAAGTCAAAGTGTCAGCAGGGCTGTGTTCCTTTTTGGGGGCCTGGTGGTACAGTGGTTACAGTGCTGGTCTGCTAACTGAAAGGTCAGCAGCTTGAACCCGCTAGCAGCTCTGTGGGAAAAAGATGTGGCCATCTACTTCTGTAAAGATTTACAGCCTTGGGAACCTTATGGGGCAGTTCTACTCTGTCCTGTAGGGTTGCTATGAGCCAGAATTGACTCAATGGCAGTGAATTTTTGTTTTTTTAGAGGAGGATCAACTTCCTTGCTCATTTTTTATTTGTTTGTTTGTTTGTTTGGCAAAATTCAGCTCCTTGTGGTTGTAGGACTGAGATCTCTGTTTCTTTGCTGGTTGTTGGCTAAGGACCATTCCCAGCTTCTAAAGCCACCCACATTCCTTGGCTCATGGCTCATTCACCTTCCTTCATCTTTAAAGCTATCATTGGAAGGTTAAATCCTTGTCACTCTTTGGATTTCTCCTCTTTCGCCTACCATCTCATCTCAGGCCACAGTCAGAAAAGAGTCCCTCCTTTAAAGTCTTGTGTGATTAGTTTGGACCCAACTAGATAATTCAGTAAAATTTCCCATCTTAAGGTCCATAGCCTTAATCACATCTGCCAAATCCCTTTTGCCATGTCAGGTAACATATTTACAGGCTTCATGGGTCAAGGTGTGGACATGTTTGGGGGGGGCCATCATTCTGCTTACTACAAAGTCCAAAATATAATTTATTATTAGATCCTGTAGATGGTATCTCCTTTTAGCTTCTTATCTAACCTTTACTGTTGCTTCTAGTCCACAACTTCAGGTATACCTGGGCTATTGAGTGGTACCATTGGTACAATGATGTCCTTACTTTGCCACATCTCCACAATTAACCCAAAATCTGATCAAGTCCTTCTGCTGCTTAAAAAAAAGAAATCTTTTGGTTTCTTCCACTGCCCACAGGATAACTTTTAAAATTATTAACATGATGCTAAAGACTTCCTGTGATTTTTTTCTTTCCAATCCTTTTCTGCCTATCCCTGACTCTACCTCTTTTTTCTCCCACATCCTTCATTCTAGCCAGGTGGCAACATGTCTCAGTGAATTTTCCGTTTCCATTTGGAACGTAACTCTTCTTTAGCTGCTTGATGAGTGTCTTTCAAGTTAAGATGCTCTAAAAACTGACTCCTTTGTCTTTGCTCATCATGTCTCTGCTAACATCCTTCCACAGAACGGTGATTTCTGCTGTAGCATTTTTTCCACTCTATTATTCTACTTTTTCTGTGTCTGTCTCTCTGTTAGTCTGTAAGTTCATGAAGCATAAGGACCTGGAGTTATTCACCTTTTTATCCTCTTTGTCCAGGACAGTGCCTGGAAAATACTAGGTGCCTAATATATATTTATGAATAAGTGAATGGATAAAATATCATTTGGCTCTTGAGGAGATATGCACTTTTCATTCAAATCTATTAAAAAAGTAGTTGTTTGTAATAATACTGTTTATTAAGCACTGACGCCATTAAGTACCTGATTTATGTATGGCAGTTGGGTTATCACTTTGGTGAACTGTGGGGAAATCAACATATCCATCTACATTTTTGTCCAAATGCCTCATATTGAGTTTTATACACAGAAGGTACTCGATAAATGCCTATTAAATTGAATTTCTGCCCTGATTCTCTGGAAGGAAAGATGTGTTGAGGGAGCTGGGATTGTGGAACAGAGCATCCCCTGCATTGAGAATTGAAGTGGCTGGGTTTAGAGGGCCTGGTTGCTGCAATATGAAGAGCCATGACTGTTAAAACCTGAGGGAAAAGTAATGATAAAACAAAAGAAGCCAGTATGAGTTAAGAGACAGCATAGTGTGGGCTTTCTGTCACGTGGGTTTAAACATAAAACAAGGGAGGTAATGGTGGTTCAGTGGCAGAATTCTCATCTTTCATGCGGAAGGCCTGGATTCGATCTCCACTCAATGCTCCTTAAGCACAGCCACCAGTTGTCTGTGCTTGGAGGATTGTGTGTTGCTATGATGCTGGACAGGTTTTAGCAGAACTTCCAGGATAAGTTAGACAAGGCAGAAAGGCCTGACAATCTACTTCCAAAAATCAGCTAATGAAGAGCCTGTGGATTACAACAGTCCCATCCACAACCAATCATGGGAAGGGTGCAGGGGTGCAGGACGGGGCAGCATTTCATTCTCTTATGTATGGGGTCACTACGAGTAGGCAGCAACTCCAGAGCATCTAACAACAAAACATAGAATACTCCTCCTCCCCGGAAAACAACAGGATAGAGACATCTAAGCTACCTCTTTTAAAACACCGAGACGCCCAAGATCAGTTCCGTGAGTGTGAAATCAGAAGTAGGTTTTGCAGGAGAGCGCTCCAAGGCAGACAGATATCTAAAGTATGGAAGTTAAGACGGCGGTAAGACCTCAGCTGTGCACGTAATCGAGGCATAAGGATTACACGGAATAAAAGGCATTGAGAAGCAAATAGTGGGTTTCTGGATTCCAGATCTACCTGTTACTAGTTGTTTATATATGTGACTTTAGACGCTCTGTATCATTGTTTTAGACTCTTTTTCACTATTTGCCAAATAAAGGCTTTCAATTAGATATTTTGAAAAGCCCCATCAAGTTTTCTGTCCATAAATAAGGATTTGTTGATCATTACTACATGACTGATGCTGGGCTCAGTGCTGAGAGAGGTATAACAAAGTATCAGTCATGGCCCTTGCCCTCAAAGAGTAATCTAGCTCAGGGGCCAGTACAGTTTGATAACAATCATAAATTTGAAGCATAGCTTAGGAAAAATTCTCATATCATTCTTGGCTTTTATTCTCTCACTTCACCTGTCTGAGAAGGCAGATTCTTTTTTTTTTTTAATTGTGCTTTAAGAGAAAGTTTACAAATCAAGTCAGTCTCTCGCACAAAAACTTATATACACCTTGCTACATACTCCTGATTGCTCTCCCCCTCATGAGACAGCCCGCTCCCTCCCTCCACTCTCTCTTTTCGTGTCCATTTCGTCAGCTTCTAACCCCCTCTACCCTCTCATCTCCCCTCCAGGCAGGAGATGCCAACATAGTCTCAAGGGTCTGTCTGATCCAAGAAGCTCACTCCTCACCAGCATCCCTCTCCAACCCATTGTCCAGTCCAATCCATGTCTGAAGAGTTGACTTTGGAAATGGTTCTTGTCCTGGGCCAACAGAAAGTCTGGGGGCCATGCCCACCGGGGTCTTTCTAGTCTCAGTCAGACCATTAAGTCTAGTCTTTTCACAAGAATTTGGGGTCTGCATCCCACTGCTCTCCTGCTCCCTCAGGGGTTCTCTGTTATGTTCCCTGTCAGGGCAGTCATGGGTTGTAGCCAGGCACCATCTAGTTCTTCTGGTCTCAGGCTGATGTAGTCTCTGGTTTATGTGGCCCTTTCTGTCTTTTGGGCTCATAATTACCTTGTGTCGAGAAGGCAGATTCTTGGCTTTAGCACTCTTTACACACACAGGCATGCAGTCTTGAATCAGGAGGGGGGAGATGCATATATTTGCAACAGGGGATGAGAGATGTCAGCTGTGAGTATGTGGAGTGGGTGTATAGTTGAGTGGTCCAGGCTTCCACTAGACAGACTAGCAGGGATAAAAAAAAAAAAAAAAGCAGGGATAGTGGTGAACAAATGGCGAATCAGCACTCTGCAAATAGACCAGGAGAGCAAGAATCAGAGAGAGCTTCTCTTCACCAAATTTGAAAAGACTGTGGCCAATATATATTTCAGAAGCTAGAAAACAAAACAAAAACAAGCTTTCTTGCTGGTAGTAAGAAAAAGTAAGAAAAAAGGAGCAGGTCTTAAGACAAAAATTGAAGATCTGTTCTCAAGGAATTACTTCAGCAAATTGAGATCTTCATGATCTCCACTTTCTTGATAGTGATTTTGTGGTTTATTGTGCTTGATAGACTAGGTCTCTGGGTGGCACAGTTTGCACTTGACGACTAACCTAAAGGTGATGGTTCAAACCTACCCAGAGGGACAATGGAAAAAAGGCTTGGTGTGCTACTTCTGTAAAGACCACAGCCAAGAAAGCCCTATGGAGCCTATCTACTCTGTGACACATGGGGTTGACATGAATCGGAATCAGCTCAATGGCAATGGGTTTGATTTTATTTCGAGCTTGGTGGAGTGACTGGTGTGATCCGGCTTGGCTTAAAAGGAGTACTGTTGACATAAATGGTTGGCTTACTGAAACAGTGCTTTTACAGCTATCCATAATAAATCCTACTTCTGAGATCAAGTTCTCAATTAAAAGAATACCCTTTGGAAAGGATGATGCCTATGAAACCCTTTTGTTTTGGGCAGAGCAGAGAGAAATGTAAGTCTGTTTGTAGGTAGCTCTAGACAGTATGGAAACCCTGGTGGTGTAGCGGTTAAGTGCTGTGGCTGCTAACCAAAAGGTCAGCAGTTCGAATCCACCAGGCACTCCTTGGAAACTCTATGGGGCAGCTCTACTCTGTCCTATAGGGTTGCTATGAGTCGGAATTGACTCGATGGCAACGGGTTTTTTTTTTTTTTTGGTTTCCTAGGCAGTACACAGGTAAATAAGAGGAAACCATTGTAACTAGGATAAAATAACATTTTTCTTCTTAGAGCTTCTTGTAGGCAAAGGAAACCTGATGAATGACCCTCTTCTCTTGATGGCATCAGAATGGAAACAGGAAAAGAGGAGGATTCAAAGTGGTAATGATATTACCTTTCAGAAAGAAGTAGAGTCAAGCTTCAGTCCAGATGTGAGTATTTTCTGTTGCTTTAAGTGATCTGTGTCAGTGTTCTCTTACTGGGGCAGATAATCGAGACCTAATTCTATTCATGAGATCTATGATGTAAAGCTGCATCAACTCTGCAGAAGTGCCCCTTACAGAGAAAAGAGCGTTGTCATTGAGTAGGCTTTGGCCCTTGGCGACCCTGTGTGTAACAGACAAAACATTGCCTGGGCCCGCAACAGCCTCATGATTGTCAGTCCGTGTGAGTCTACTGTTGCAGCTGTTGTGTCACCCCACCTCACTGGTGATTTCCACTGGCTCTCTACTTTACCAAACATGATGATGTGTCCAAAGTAAGCGAGCTGAAGTCTCACCATCCTTGCTTCTAAGGACCATTCTGGATTCATTTCTTCTAAGACTGATTTTCTGGCAGTCCATGGTATATTCAATATTCTTCATCAACCTCGCAGTTCACATGCATCAATTCTTCTGTCAGAGAAAAGCATAGAAGACCTCAATAAACACAATGGTTGGACTCAAGAATGCCCTTGGTGTTGGTTACCCCATTTTCTCTGGTCTACTCTCCTCTTTCATGTAGGTACTTTTGACTGCTGTAGACACATAAAGCCCTCATTTACTTAAGAGTTAGGGTGCCTTGGAAGGTATTATTGGAGAGTCACTGCTCTCCTCAAAACCAGATCAATCATTCTAGTTTTATAGATAAGAATAGTGTCTTTCATTCAGTGGGTCCCCATACCTCCATACCCTGTGCTCTGTTGATCAGAAATTGAAACCCATCTGCCAAATGAAAGCAATTTTACTCACCCTAACCCACAGCAGTAAGGTTACTTATGTTTCCAACACCAGTTAAAAGCCTCACGAAAAGCAGAGAATGATTATTACTGCATTTCTCTCTGCTTGGGTTGGAGATAATGAGCCTGCTCCTGCTGCCCTTTCACATGCATAATGCCTATTGATGTCAACCAGAGCCTCATGGCGCGCAAGAGCCCTGAGATCACATGGATCATCTTGAAAATAATAAGGACAAAGGGACACCTTTTTTTTTTTTTTTCCTTTTTTTAACTTGGCAAAGAGAGCCTCTGTGGTTCCAAACCTCTCTAGATGGTTCCAATTAAGAACAAATAATTTTCCTAGAGTAGTGTGGCTGTCATTGTTTCAAGGTGAGTTTTTCATGAGGAAGGGACTGAGCAGTTCCTAAGACTTTTAGATTTGCAAAGTCACTTCCCCCGGGAGGCCTGATAAGTGTTAGCAGTCCTCTCGAAGACTGATCAAAAGCATATACCGTCTATATATTTCAGGGGAAATGAGGAAAGGAAAAAAAAAGAAACAAAAAGAAAAATCTCTTCTCATTTGCGGGAGGTGAATTGCTTCTTTTGGCAATTACTTAACTACTTTGGGCTTTTTGTTCCCTCTTTCGTAAGGAGGGTTCAGATTTAATTCAGTGTTTTCTGACTTGTCTCATCCTTGATATAACTCATGGGAACTTGATAAAAAAAGAAAAAAAAATTCCGGTTCATAATATCCTCTACAGGAGATTCTGAATCAGTAGGTCTGGCATGGATCTAGGAATCTGCATTTTAAACAAGTGATTTTGATAATTGTTCAAGTTTGGAGAACATCTATAAATGATTTATAATGTTGCAAACACTAGAATTACTTCTTTCTTCTTTTAATGTTCTTTATGTGTTTTTTTTTTTTTTTTTTTTATGTGTTAGACTATGGACTGGCCTAGCCTAGTTAATGTCCGGGCACATTTGGAGAGACAATGCCCTGGAACTAAGTCTAGTTTTTGGCTAGGGTTGGCACAGGGAAGGCATGTTTCAGAGGTTGAGAAGTCAAGTCTCACCAGAGGACATAATATTAAATATTATAGCCACAGAAAGCAGAAGCTGGTTCTAACAAGAAAATGGAACTGTCCAAAAAGTTAGGTAGAGAGAAAAGTGTTGGACATTTATGATCATGTATATAGTTGGGTGTTTGACTTCAAAGACATCTTCTAATAGCTTGAACAACACAAAGCACTGGTTTTCTACAAAGTTGCTTCAAACAAAAGCCTCGAGTTATCCCTGGTTATTCTGAAACTCTGATCCTTAGGATGCTCCCACATCTGACATCCATCAATACTTCATGAATTGTATCTACCTTACCTCTAACATACATCCTGAACCCACCTATTTCTCTCTCCATTACAGCAACAACATTAAGCCATCAATTGCCGTACAGTCAAATCCTACTTATGGCGATCTCACGTGTGTCAGAGTAGAACTGTGCTCCATAGAGTTTTCAATGGAAAATTTTTCCGAAGTAGATTGCCAGGCCTTTCTTTCAAGGTGCCTTGGGGTGGACTTGAATGACCAACCTTTCAGTTAGCAGCCTAGCATTTTAACTGTTTTTACTACCCAGGAACTCCATCCTAACTCAAGACCCCAACCATTCTTGCATGAACTACTGTAATAGCTTCCTAACTGGTCCCCTTGCCTCCAATCTTGCTTGCTTGCCATTCTATAGGAAAGAGCCAGTGTAATCTTTTTAGAGCATAAACCCGATTATATCACTTTTCTACTTAAACTTGGATCAGATCCTTTTCAAAATTTCTCTTGGATGCAGGTTATGGATAGAGAGTCCATTTTTCCAGTGGAGAAACAATTTCAGAAAACTTAAGTGACCCTGCCATGGTTATTCAGTGACTAAGTAGCATCAAGAGTGTCACTTAATCCAGAAAAACAAGGCTTTTCTGAGTTCCCATCTGCTGTATTGCCTTTGCTGGCTCATAATTAGCTGAAGCTTTTGCATATGTGAAACCTTCATCTTTCTCACTCATATCAAATGAATTCAGGAATCTAATTATGTGCACTGCTTTTCATAGATGTAATTGATGTTCTGCAGTTTGTTGTTAGGAGAACTTTTTCTAATCAATTATTTATAGTCACCTCTTTTTTTCCTTTCCTAAAGTTCTTTTTTCACTAAACGCTGGATTAAGTGACTTCACAGTAGAAGCCAGTCTTGCAGAGTGCTGAGGAAAGGCACTGTGGGAGGAGGAACAGACATATGGGAAGTAGCATGGGGTTTAAAATTAACTTTACCCAAAGAAATTGGTCTTTGTCCTTGGTTCCTGAGAGATAACCCCTAAAACCTTAGAAATTTCCCAGTAATTGAGATGCCTTTAATGAGGCCTCTGGATCACACAACAACACTGGGTTGGGTAGATCACACGTAAGGGTTTATGCTAATGATGTGACTCAGGTACGTGTCGTCCAGGCCAGAAAGATCACTGAATGGCATGATACCAGCTGACCTGAAGGATGAGGGCATGATGCAATCAATCATGCCTATGTAATGAGGCCTCAGTAAAGGCTTTAGATAGGGAATCTCCATGGGCTTCCTAGTTGGCTACAGACATTCATGCATATGGGAGTGTAGGGTATCCTTTGGGACATGGAAGCTCTGCATTGGGAACCTCCTAGATCTCTCCCTAAGGTCCTCTCTATTTGTATCCTTTTTTTGCTATAATGAAACTGTAATTATAAGTATAGCACTTTCTGTGAGTCATTTTAGTGAATTGTCAAACCCAAAGGAGCAGTGGGAGCCAGCAAATCAGAAATGAGAGTGGACTGGGGGACAAATGAGCTTACAGCTGGTAGGTATCATGAGGGAGTATAGGAAATTCCTCATTTGTAGCCAGCAGGTCAGAAGTGAGGGTGTCCTCGAAACTCCCAAGCTTGCAGCTGACATCTGAGATCTTGGGCTGCCTGAGCAGTCTGGAGGCCTGTGCTCTTCACGTGTGAGGTCTGACCTAGTTTCGAGTGGTGAGGGTCAGGGGAAGAAGTGTTGCAGGTGTAGCTGGTGTCAGAACAGAAACGGAATGGAGGGAAACAGAACTGAGAATTGCTTTATTTGACACATGCATTTTGTGTCAGAAAAGTGGGAATTGAATTGTATTTTTTCCACATAAGTAGCTGGACAAATTCAGGGAGCCACAAGTCACTTGGCATACTCTGATTGAAGCAAAGGGAACTGGTGGAGGAAGAGGAAGCAATGAGATTGGGGATGTGGACAGGTGCCAGCTCATGAAAGGTCTTGTATGCTATATTAAGAAATTTATATTATAAAATCTATGGAGGGCCGTGAAAGGTGAACCAGGGAAGTAGGGTGATAACATTTGAAGTGTAGAATATTTATCTGACATCTGTACGATGGTAGCATGGTGACTGAGGGGAGGTTGTTGTTGTTAGGTGCCGTTGAGTCGGTTCCAACTCATAGTGACCCTATGCACAACAGAACGAAGCACTGCCCGGTCCCGAGCCATCCTTACAATCGTTGTTATGCTTGAGCTCATTGTTGCAGCCACTGTGCCAATCCACCTGGTTGAGGGTCTTCTTCTTTTCCACTGACCCTGTACTCTGCCAAGCCTGATGTCCTTCTCCAGAGACTGATCCCTCCTGACAACGTGTCCAAAGTATGTAACACGAGTCTCGCCATCCTTGCTTCTAAGGAGCATTCTGGTTGTACTTCTTCCAAGACAAATTTCTTCATTCTTTTGGCAGTCCATGGTATATTCAATATTCTTCACCAACACCACAATTCAAAGGCATCAATTCTTCTGTCTTCCTTATTCATTGTCCAGCTTTCACATGCATATGGTACGATTGAAAATACCATGCCTCGGGTCAGGCCCACCTTAGTCTTCAAGGTGACTCTTTGCTTTTCAACACGTTAAAGAGGTCCTTTGCAGCAGATTTACCCAATGCAATGCATCATTTGATCTGACTACTGCTTGCATGGCTGTTGATTGTGGATCCAAGTAAAATGAAATCCTTGACAACTTCAATCTTTTCTCTACTTATCATGATGTTGCTTATTGGTCCAGTTGTGAGGATTTTTGTTTTATGTTGAGGTGCAATCCATACTGAAGGCTGTGGTCTCTGATCTTCATTAGTAAGTGTTTCAAGTCCTCTTCACTTTCAGCAAACAAGGCTGTGTCATCTGCGTAACACAGGTTGTTAATGAGTCTTCCTCCAATCCTGATGCCTCATTCTTCTTCATATAATCCGGCTTCTCCACTATATGAGAGGAGGAGGCAAGACAAAACAGAGAGAAGACAAGACAGAGAGAGTAGACTGAAATCAGTAATCAGAGAATCTTGTTTGCTTTACCTTCAAATGACAAACAGAATATGAACTATTCTCATAATTAGATTGCTACCATCTTGATACAAGACATCATCATTACTCTCCTGGATTATTGAAGTCGTCTTCTAACAGAATCCTGCTTCTGTTCTTGCCTTACCTCCCTCCGTATTTACTGTTCATACAGTAGCTAGAATGACACTTAAAAAAAAACATAAATTGTAAAACCCTCCAATGGCTTCCCATCTGACTCAGAATAAAAACCAAAGTCATTGTAATACCTGCAAGGTCCTATACAAAATCTCTGTAATCTCTTTCAATGGTCTTTCCCCACGTACTCTGCCTTGGCTTTACTAATCTCCTTGTTGTTCTTCCAATATAATATGCATGCACTTTCCTTGAGGTCTTTGCAATGGCTGTTCCCTCTGCATGGAATACTATTCTCATAGATATCTACACAGCTAACTTCCTGACCGACTTTAAGTTTCTACTCAAATATCACCTCTTCAAGGGGCTTAACCTGATCCCTCTGTTTAAAATTGTGACCTACTGCACCTTCTACCCTGGGCGCTCTACATTCCCCTTATCTTTTTTTATTTGTAATTTTTATTACGCTTTAAGTGAAAGTTTACAAATCAAGTCAGTCTCTCACACAAAAACTTAGGTACACCTTGCTACATACTCCCAATTGCTCTCCCCCTAATGAGACAGCCCGCTCCCTCCCTCCACTCTCTCTTCTCGTGTCCATTTTGCCAGTTTCTAACCCCCTGTACCCTCTCATCTTCCCTCCAGGTAGGAGATGCCAACATAGTCTCAAGTGTCCACCTGATCCAAGAAGCTCACTCCTCACCAGCATCCCTCTCCAACCCATCATGCAGTCCAATTTCTGTCTGAAGAGTTGGCTTTGGGAATGGTTCCTGTCCTGGGCCAACAGAAGGTCTGGGGGCCATGACCACTGGGTCCTTCCAGTCTCAGTCAGAACATTAAGTCTGGTCCTTTTATGAGAATTTGGGGTCTGCATCTCACTGCTCTCCTGCTCCCTCAGGGGTTCTCTGTTGTGTTCCCTCTCAGGGCAGTCATGGGTTGTAGCCAGGCACCATCTAGTTCTTCTGGTCTCAGGATGATGTAGTCTCTGGTTTATATGGCCCTTTCGGTCTCTTGGACTTGTAATTACCTTGTGACCTTGGTGTTCTTCATTCTCCTTTGGTCCAGGTGGGTTGAGACAATTGAAGCATGTTAGATGGCTGCTTGCTAGAATTTAAAACCACGGATGCCACTGTCCAAAGTGGGATGCAGAATGTTTTGTTAATAGATTTTATTATGTCAATTGACTTAGATGTTCCCTGAAACCATGGTCCCCAAACCCCTGCCCCTGCTACACTGGCCTTTGAAGCATTCAGCTTATTCAGGAAACTTTTTTGCTTTTGGTTTAGTCCAGCTGTGCTGACCTCTCTTGTATTGTGTGTTGTCTTTCCCTTCACCTAAAGTAGTTCTTATCTACTAATTAGTGAATACCCCTCTCCCACCCTCCATCTCTCCCCCATCTTGTAACCATCAAGGAATATTTTCTTCTCTGTTTAAACTGTTTCTCAAGTTCTTATAATAGTGGTCTTACACAATATTTGTCCTTTTGCAACTGACTAATTTCATTCGGCATGATGCCTTCCAGATTCCTCCATGTTATGAAATGTTTCACAGGTTCATCACTGTTCTTTATCTATGCCTAGTACTTCATTTACATTTACTTCATTTACAATTTATTTATCGATTCATCTGTTGATAGGCATCTTGGTTGCTTCCATCTTTTTGCTATCGTAAACAGTGCTGCAATAAACATAGGTGGGCATATATCTGTTCGTGTAAAGGCTCTTATTTCTCTATGATATATTCCAAGGAGTGGGATTGCTGGATCATATGGAAGTTCTATTTCTCGCTTTTTAAGGAAGTGCCAAATTGATTTTCAAAGTGGTTGTACTGTTTGACATTCCCACCAGCAGTGTATAAGTGTTCCAATCTCTCCACAGCCTCTCCAGCATTTATTATTTTGTGTTTTTTGGATTAATGCCAGCTTTGTTGGAGTGAGATGGAATCTCATTATAGTTTTGATTTGCATTTTTCTAGTGGCTAATGATCTTGAGCATTTCCTCATGTATCTGTTAGCTACCTGAATGTCTTCTTTAGTGAACTGTCTGTTCATATCTTTTGCTCATTTTTAATTGGGTTGTCTTTTTACAGTTGAGTTTTTACAGTATCATGTAGGTGCTGACTGGAAATGTCAAAACTTTTCCCCAGTCTGTAGGTAATCTTTGTACTCTTTTGGTGAAGTCTTTGGATGAGCATAGGTGTTTTATTTTTAGGTGCTCTCAATTATCTAGTTTTTCTTCTGCATTGTTAGTAATGTTTTGTATACTGTTTATGCCATGTATTAGGGCTCCTAACATTGTCCTTATTTTTTCTTCCATGATCTTTATCATTTTAAGATTTTATGTTTAGGTCTTTGATACATTTTGAGTTCATTTCTGTGCATGGTTTGAGGTATGGGTCTTGTTTCATTTTTTTGCAGAGGGATACTAGTTATGCCAGCACCATTTGTTAAAAAGACTGTCTTTTCCCCGTTTAACTGTTTTGGAGCCTTTGTCAACTATCAACTGCTCATATGTGGATGGATTTATGTCTGAATTCTCAATTCTGTTCCATTGGTTTATGTGTCTGTTGTACCAGTACCAGGCTGTTTTGACTACTGTAGCAGTATAATAGTTTCTAGAATCAGGCAGAGTGAGGCCTCCAACTTTGTTCTTCTTTTTCAGTAATGCTTTACATATCTGGGGCCTCTTTCCCTTCCATATGAAGTTGGTGATTTGTTTCTCCGTCTCATTAAAGAATGTCCTTGGGTTTTGGATCGGAATTGTGTTAAATCTCTAGATCGCTTTTGGTAGAATAGGTATTTTTACAATGTTAAGTCTTCCTATGCATGAAAAAGGTATGTTTTTCCCCTTACGTAGGTCTTTTTTGGTTTCAGGCAGGAGTGTTTTGTAGTTTTCTTTGTATAAGTCTTTTACATCTCTGGTAAGATTTATTCCTAAGTATTTTATCTTCTTGGGGCTACTGTAAATGGTATTGATTTGGTGATTTCCTGTTCAATGTTCTTTTTGTTGGTGTAGAGGAGTCCAACTGATTTTTATGTTTATCTTGTATCCTGATACTCTGCTGAACTCTTCTATTACTTTCAGTAGTTTTCTTGAGGATTTCTTAGGGTTTTCTGTGTATAAGATCATGACATCTGCAAATAGAGATACTTTTACTTCTTCCTTGCCAATCTGAATGCCCTTTATTTCTTTATCTAGCCTAATTGCTCTGGCTAGAACCTCCAGCACAATGTTGAATAAGAGTGGTGAGAAACGGCATCGTTGTCTGATTCCCTATCTCAAGGGAAATGCTTTCAGGCTCTCTCCATTTAGGATAATGTTGGCTATTGGCTTTGTATAAATGCCCTTTATTATGTTGAGGAATTTTCCTTCTATTCCAATTTCGCTGAGAGTTTTATCACGAATGGGTGTTGAACTTTGTCAAATGCCTTTTCTGCATCAATTGATAAAATCATGTGATTCTTGTCTGTTTTATTTATATGATGGATTACATATAAATTGTTTTTTCTACTGTTGAACTATCCCTGCATACCTGGTATGAATCCTACTTGGTCATGGTGAATCATTTTTTTGACCTACTGTTGAATTCTATGGGCTAGAATTTTGTTGAGGATTTTTGCATCTAAGTTCAGGAGGGATATAGGTCTGTAATTTTCTTTTTCTGTGATGTTTTTCCTGGTTTTGGTATCAGGGATACACTGGCTTCATAGAATGAGTTTGGGAGTATTCTGTCCTTTTCTATGCTCTGAAATACCTTTAGTAGTAGTGGTGTTAACTCTTCTCTGAAAGTTTGGTAGAACTCTGCAGTGAAGGCATCCAGGCTAGGGCATTTTTTGGCGGGGGGGGCGGATTTCTTGATTACCTTTTCAATCTCTTCTTTTGTTGTGGGTCTATTTAACTGTTCTACCTCCGTTTGTGTTAGTTTAGGTAGGTAGTGTGTTTCTAGGAATTCATCCATTTCTTCTAGGTTTCAAATTTGTTAGAGTACAGTTTTTCATAGTAACCTGATATGATTCTTTCAACTTCAATTGGGTCTGTTGGAATATTGCCGATCTCATTTCTTATTCAGGTTATTTGCTTTCTCTCCTGTTTTCCTTTTGTCAGTTTGGCCAATGGCTTATCAATTTTGTTGATTTTTTTCAAAGAGCCAGCTTTTGGTCTTGTTAATTCTTTCAATTGTTTTTCTGTTTTCTATTTCATTTAGTTCTGCTCTAATTTATTATTTTTCTTCTGGTGCCTGAGGGTTTCTTTTGTTGCTCTCTTTCTATTTGTTCAAGTTGTAGGGATAATTCTTTGATTTTAGCCCTTTCTTCTTTTTGTATGTGTAGATTTATTGATATAGATTGACCTCTGAGCATTGCTTTCACTGTGTACCAATGGTTCTGATAGGAAGCGTTTTCATTCTCACTGGATTCTGTGAATTTCTTTATTTTATCCTTAATGTCTTCTATAATCCAGTCTTTTTTGAGCAGGGCATTGTTCAGTTTCCAAGTGTTTGATTTCTTTTCCCTGCTTTTCTTTTATTGATTTCTGTTTTTATGGTCTTATGGTCAGAGAAGATGCTTTGCAATATTTCCATGTTTTGGATCCTGCTAAGGCTAGCTTTATGATGTAATATGTGGTCTATTCTAGAGAATGTTCCACGTGCACTAGAAAAGAAAGTATACTTGTCCACTGTTGGGTGGAGTGTTCTGTATATGTCTATGAGGTCAAGTTGGTTGATTGTGGTATTTGATCTTCCGTGTCTTTATTGAGCTTCTTTCTGGGTGTCCTGTCCTTCACCAAAAGTGGTGTGTTGAAGTCTCCTACTATTATTGTGGAGCTGTCTATCTCACTTTTCAACGCTGATAGAGTTTGTTTTATGTATCTTGCAGCCCTGTCATTGGGTGCATAAATATTTAATATGGTTATATCCTCCTGATGTATTCTCTCTTTAATCATTTTATTGTGTCCTTCCTTATCCTTTGTGGTGGATTTAGCTTTAAAGTCTATTTTGTCAGAAGTTAATATTGCCGCTCCTACTCTTTTTTGATTGTTCTTTGCTTGATGTATTTTTTTCCATCCTTTGAGTTTTAGTTTGTGTCTCTAAGTCTAAGTTGTGTCTCTTGTAGGCAGCATATAGACAGATGTTTTTTAATCCATTCTGCCACTCTCTGTCTCTTTATTGGTGCTTTTAGTCCATTTACATTCAGGGTAATTATGGATAGGTATGAATTTAGTGCTATCATTTTGATGTTTTTTTTTTGTGTGTTGTTGACAGTTTCTTTTTCTCAATTAATTTTGTGTGCTGAGTAGATTATCTTTATATATCGTCCTTTCCTCATATTTGTTGTTGTTGATTTTGTTTCTGCTCAGTCTCTATTTTTTTCTTGTATTTTGTTTTGATGTGTAGGATAGTTTGTCTCTTTTGTGGTTACATTATTATTTACCCCTATTTTTCTAAATTTAAACCTAACTTTTTGTTTCTTTGTATCCTCTTGTCTTCCTCTCCATATGGAAGATCTATGACTACATTTGTTAGCCCGTCTTTATTGTTTTAATGTTGTCTTCTTTTACATAATAACACGTTGTTACCCTGTTTTGAGCCTTTTTAAAAAATCTTGATTCATTTTTTTGATTTCCCTGTTTGGGTTGACTTCTGATTGCTCTGCCCAGTGTTCTAGTCTTAGATTGATGCCTGATATTATTGATTTTCTCACCAAAGAACTCCCTTTAGTATTTCTGGTAGTTTTGGTTTGGTTTTTACGAATTCCCTAAACTTCTGTTTTTCTGGAAATGTCCTAATTTCACCTTCGTATTTGATAGACAGTTTTGCTGGCTATGTAATTCTTGGCTGGCAATTTTTTTCCTTCAATTTTTTATGCAAGTCATCCCATTGCCTTCTTGTCTGTATGGTTTCTGCAGAGTAGTACGAGTTTATTCTTACTGACTCTCCTTTGTAGGTGACTTTTTGTTTATCCCTAACTGCTCTTAAAATTCTCTCTTTATCTTTGTTTTTGGCAAGTTTGATTACAATATGTCTTGGTGAATTTCTTTTAAGATCTACCTTATGTGGAGTTTGATGAGCATCTTGGATAGATATCTTCTCATCTTTCATGAGATCAAGGAAGTTTTCTGCCAACAAATCTTCAACAATTCTCACTGTATTTTCTGTTATCCCTCCCTGTTCTGGTACTGCAGTCACTCGTAGGTTATTTCTCTTGATAGAATCCCACATGATTCTCAAGGTTTCTTCATTTTTTTAAAATTCTTTTATCTGATTTTTCTTCAAATGTATTAGTGCCAAGTGATTTATCTTCAAGTTCAAAAATTCTACCTTCCACTTGCTCAATTCTGCTTCTCTGACTTTCTGTTGAGTTGTCTACTTCTGTAATTTTATTGTTAATCTTCTGAATTTCTGATTGCTGTCTGTCTATGGATTTTTCCAGCTTATTAAATTTTTCATTATGTTCCTGAATAATCTTTTTACTTTCTTTAGTTGCTTTATCTGTCTGTTCCTTGGCTTGTTCTGCATATTGCCTCATTTCCTTCCTGATGTCTTGAAGGGTTCTGTTTTTGAATCTTTTATATCCTGCCTCTGGTAATTCCAGGAAGGCACTTTCATCTAGAAGATCCCATGATTTTTTGTTTTGAGAGCTTGTTGAGGTGATCATGGTCTGCTTCTTTATGCGACTTGATATTGACTGTTGTCTCTGAGCCATGTGTAAGTTTTTTATTAGTTTATATTATGTTTGCTTACTGTGTCGTAGATACTTGCTTTGTTTTGTTTTGATATGCCCAAATGGGTTGCTTGAGTGAGCTAGTTTGATTATTTTCACCTTTGGAGCTCTGATGTCCTGTCCCCAGATGGCTAGAGCTGTTATCAGGTATATTGGTCTAGGAGTCCATTCACTTTTCTTGTATAAATTCTAGTATGAATTCAGCTCTTGTAGCTGATCATCAAGTGTGTGGTACCAGCTCTGTCCTACAGTCTTAGAGGGGCAGGGGTGATTGGTGTAGGTACCAGTATCTGGTTGCAGCAGGGGTTCACACTCTGAACAAGTCAGAGAGCTGGGAATCCTCCCCTACATGTCTCTGAGGAAAGCGTGTGCCTGTTCCCTAGAGCGTACATGTGGGTGGGTTCTGCAGACGGACCATGGGCACCCAATGTTTTTGGTTGTAAGAACTGGGAGGTACCAGTTATCCTTGGGCCCCTGTCACAAGTGGCTGGGTGACCTGAGTGTAGCTACCAGTCCTTAGGCCTCACATGTGGGTAGGTGAGGACCCTGTTTAATAGGCAAATCAATGTCAAACATCAAACACCCACCTCCCTGCCACACAGCTGAAACGGTTGGAGTCTGCCAATAAGGTCATATTCTCCTGAAATAGTCCCACACAGGTCCATGCAGAAGGGAAAGTACTCAAAGTCCATGAACTGTTTATGCCTGGTCAGGAGCTGCTTCTGTCCTGAGCACCCCTGGTTAGTAGAACTGGCAAATTATATTTTCCCCCAATTGGAAATTCATCCCTTCGTCAAGGCCGTGAGGATGGCTCTAGGTGCTCAACAGGGCCTATCTCAGGCCCAGGGAAGTCAGACGCTGAAGGTGGCTTGGGAGCAGGGGGGAGTGCAGTAAAATATACACAACTACTTAGCTTTTCCTGAGAGTGCATTCTTCTCTGGTTCCAGAGGTGTGAGTAGGCTGTATGGCTGGCTGCTTCTCCCTGAGGAAACTGTGGCTGAATGCTAGTACCAGTCTGCCCCTGGCACTCCTGGGAATGGTGCCCGATGGCTCCCCGTGATTCAGGTCCGGTAACTCCTCTCTGCTTCTGAAGTGTCTCTTCCTCCCCCTGCCCCTCAATTTGTTTTCTAAGCTTGCCTTTGATGCTCAGGCCTCCTAGTTTGTCATAAATATACTCATTTCACTTGGTTTTTCAGGTCTTTGTTGTAAAGACGGCTCACTGGAACTGTCTATTCTGCCATCTTGGCTCCGCCTCCTCTGAGCTCTTGCTGTCTTCATTTGTGATGTCCTTGATGTCACCTCACAATTCATCTGGTCTCTCATTAGTGTTCAGTGCATCATACTTATTCTTGTGGTGGTCTCCAAATCCAAGTGGGATATACTCAAGGTCATAGTTTGATTTGCATAGACTTGTTTTAATTTTCTTCAGCTTCAGCTTGAACTTATATTTGAGCAATTGATGGTCTGCTCCACAGTTGGCCCCTCATTCTTACCTTGTTCTGACTGGTGATATTGAGTTTTCCATCATTTCTTTCCACAGAAACATCAATTTGATTCTTGTGTTTTCTAACTGATGAGGTCCATATTTATAGTCACAGTTTATGTTGTTGAAAAAAGCTATTTGCGATAAAGGAGTGGTTGGTCTTTCTTGCAAAATTTTATCATGTGATTTCTGCATTGTTTCTATTATCAAGGTCATATTTTCCAACTACCAATCCTTCTATGTTTCCAACTTTCTCATTCCGGTTTCCAGTCTGTCAGTTTGTCGTACTGTGGTGCCTTGCATGTTGCTGTGATGCTGGAAGCTATACCATTGGTATCTCAAATACCAGCAGAGTGACCCATGGTTGACAGGTTTCAGTGGAGCTTCCAGACTAAGACAGACTAGGACAAAGGACCTGGTGGCCTACTTCTAAAAAATTGGCCAGTAAAAACTTTATGAATAGCAGTGGAACATTGTCTACGAATTAGGCAATGATAGTCAAGATTACATTTTATCAGTTTGACAAACTGGATTCATTTTTTTTTTTTTTATTAATTTTTATTGAGCTTCAAGTGAACGTTTACAAATCAAGTCAGTCTGTCACATATAAGTTAATATACATCTTACTCCTTACTCCCACTTGCTCTCCCCCTAATGAGTCAGCCCTTCCAGTCTCTCCTTTCGTGAAAACTTTGGCAGCCTCCAACTCTCTCTATCCTCCCATCCCCCCTCCAGACAGGAGATGCCAACACAGTCTCAAGTGTCCACCTAATATTATTATCTCACTCTTCATCAGCATCTCTCTCCCACCCACTGTCCAGTCCCTTTCATGTCTGATGAATTGTCTTCGGGGATGGTTCCCGTCCTGTGCCAACAGAAGGTTTGGGGACCATGACTGCCGGGATTCCTTTAGTCACATCCAGACCATTAAGTATGGTCTTTTTATGAGAATCTGGGGTCTGCATCCCACTGATCTCCTGCTCCCTCAGGAGTTCTCTATTATGCTCCCTGTGAGGGCAGTCATTGATTGTGGCCGGGCACCAACCAGTTCTTCTGTTCTCAGGATAATGTAGGTCTCTGGTTCATGTGGCCCTCTCTGTCTTTTGGGCTCTTAGTTGTCGTGTGACCTTGGTGTTCTTCATTCTCCTTTGCTCCAGGTGGGTTGAGACCAATTGATGCCTCTTAGATGGCCGCTTGTTAGCTTTTAAGACCCCAGACGCCACATTTCAAAGTGGGATGCAGAATGTTTTCATAATAGAATTATTTTGCCAATTGACTTAGAAGTCCCCTTAAACCATGGTTCCCAAACCCCCGCCCTTGCTCCGCTGACCTTTGAAGTATTCATTTTATCCCGGAAGCTTCTTTGCTTTCGATCCAGTCCAGTCCAGTTGAGCTGACCTTCCATGTATTGAGTGTTGTCCTTCCCTTCACCTAAAGCAGTTCTTTTCAGCTAATTAATCAGTAAAAAAACCGTCTCCCTCCCTCCCTCCCTCCCTCCCCCCCTCGTAACCACAAAAGTATGTGTTCTTCTCATTTTGGATTCATTTTATCATGCTCTATTTTAGAAAGAACATAGTTTGAAAACCAGAACTTGCTAGTGGGGAAAAGAGAAGAGGACAAGAAGGAGGAAGAAGATGAAATAGTGGTCAGATGGGACGAAGACTAAAAGTAAGTTTTTCCAAAGGGAAGACTATTCATTCACATGGTTATCTTATAGTCTCAAAGATAGCTATTGTTATTGTTGTTAGGTGCCATCTTGTCGATTCGCAGTTGAACTGCTGCATAGGGTTTCCTAGGGTATAATCCTTCTGGAAGCAGATCCCAGGTCTTTTCTCCCCAGGAGTCACTGGGGGTAGGGGGAGGGTTCCAACTTCCAACCTTTTGTTAACAGCCAAGCGCTTAACCATCATGCCACTAGGGCTCCTTAAGATAGCAATCAATGGCCTATACCTGAGTTCAATTCCCAAGTGTGTTTTGTTTGGCTTGCATAAGCTGATGTTAAAAACAATCTGGAGATTTTCCATAAAAATCTGGGTTTCAGGTGTCTTTTAAAAAATCAGAACTATCTTCTCTAGACCTGCATACTCGTATGGAACTAATTCGTTGGAACTGAGTAAGTTTTCCATTTGGGCAGGTGCTACAATCCCCACTCCTGGACATTTTCCACAATTGAAGTTGAGTGCCAGTCATCCCATATCATCATGCCTGCACTGTTAACTTACAGCAGAGAAACATTTTTCTACCTATGTCTCCATCAAATATTGGAAAACGAGGTCCCGACTATGTTCCAAGAACAATGAGAAAAAGCAAATTCTTTTTTGGAAGTTAAGGATATTTCTACATTCTTAGTATATAAAGTGTTTCAAAAATTCAGTACAAAATGCTCATGTAAATCAAGCTATAATGACAATTATGAAAATTATCTAGAAAATGCTTATAAGAAAGATGCATGGTAAATATTTAATGGCTAAAAAAAGGAGGTTCTCCTTTTTTTGTAAAGTGAATAAAATAAGTAAATCCACTTGCATTAACCAGCCCATTTCAGTCACCAATATAACCTTTCCGGCCCCTGTAGGCATTTGAGTTTTTTACCAGTCTTAGAAGTTGGATGTTTGTTCAGATGGCTTTTTCTCGGAGTAGAAGGAAAATGGAAGAAATTTTACTTTTTCACAATAATGCTCCTTCTTATTCCTCAAGATTTCCTTTTGATCACTCTAGGAATATATATTCTGCCTCCAGACAGAAGCCGCCCATTTGGTCTCATGTATCTGATCTAAGAAGCGTACTCTTCACGAGTATTATTTTATGCTTTGTAGTCCAGTCTAATCTTTGTCTGAAGGGAGGTCTTTGGGAACGGTTTAAGTTCTGGGTTAACAGAGTTTCTGGGGGCCATGGCTTCGGGGGTTCCTCCAGTCTCAGTCAGACCATTAAGTCTGGTATTTTTACATGAATTTGAGCTCTGATTCATACATTTCTCCCTCTCTGCCAGGGACTCTCTGTTGTGTTTCCTGTCAGGACTGTCATTGGTGGTAGCCAGGCACCATCTAGTTCTTCTGGTCTCAAGCCATTTATGTGGCCCTTTTTTCTCTTGGGCTAATATTTTCCTTCTGTTTTTTGTGTTCTTCATTCTCCTTTGTTCCGAGTGAGCTGGGTCAATTAACGCATCTTAGATAGGTCCTCGAAAGCTTTTAAGACCCAGACACCACTCACCAAAGTGGGAAGCAGAACATTTTCTTAGTAAACTTTCTTATGCCAATTGACCTAGGTGTCCCTTGAAGCCATGGTCCCCAGACCCCAGCCACATCTAATCTGTCCTTCAAAGTGTTTGGTTGTCTTCATGAAGCTTCTTAGCTTTTGGTTTAATCCAGTTGTTCTGACTTCCCCTGTATTGTGTGCTGTCCTTCCCTTCACCTAAGGTGATTCTTGTTTACTATCTAGTTAGTGAATCTAGTTATTGAGTTCCTGTCCCTCATCACCATCAAAGAATGTTTTCTTCTGTATTTAAACGTTTTCTTGAATTCTCATAATAGCGGTCTCATACAATATTTGTCCTTTTGCAACTGGTTAATTTGACTTAGCATGATATCCCCCAGATTCATCCATACCGTGAGATGTTTTGTGGATTTGTCATTGTTCTTTATCGTTGCATAGTGTTGCCATAATTTATTTATCCATTCGTCTGTCGATGAGCACCTAGGTTGTTTCCATCTTTTTGCTATTGTGAACAGAGCTTCGATGAACATGAGTGTGCATATATCTATTCTTGTGATGTCTCTTATTTCTCTAGGATATATTCCAAGGAGTGGGATTGCAGGTACTTCTATTTCTAGCTTTTAAAGGAAGCGCCAAATCGATTTCCAAAGTAGTTGTACCATTTTATATTCCCACCTGCAGTGTGTAAGTGTTCCAGTCTCTCCACAACCTCTCCAACATTTATTATTTTGTTCTTCCTTACCAATTTGGATGCCTTTTATTTATTTTTCTTGCCTTATAGCTTTGGCTGGGACCTCCAGCACAATGTTGAATAAGAATGGTGATAAAGGACATCCTTGCTGGTTCTCGTTCTCAAGGGGAATGCCTTGAGACTGTCTCAGTTTAGGATGACATTGGCTTTGTATAAGTGTGGTTTATTATGGAAAGGAGTTTTCCTTCTATTCCTATTTTGCTGAGAGTTTTTTATCATGAATGTGTATTGTACTTTGTCAAATGCCTTTTCTGCGGCAATTGATAAGATCATGTGGTTTTTGTCTTTTGTTTTATTTATGTGATGGATTACATTGATTGATTTTCTAATATTGAACCATGCCTGCATACCTTGTATGAATCCCACTTGGTCATGATAAATTATTTTTTTGATATGTTGTTGAATTTTATTGGCTAGAATTTTGCTGAGGATATTTGTGTCTATGTTCATGAGGGATACCGGTCTGTAATTTTCTTTTTTTGTGATACCCTTACTTGGTTTTGGTCTCAGGGTTATGCTGGCTTCATAGAATGAGTTTGGGAGTATTCTATCCTTTTCTATGCTCTGAAATAGTAGTAGTGGTGTTAATTCTTCCCTGAAAGTTTGTAGAATTCTGTAGTGAAGCTGTCAGGGCCAGGGTTTTTTGTTGTTGTTGTTGGGAGTGTTTTTATTACCTCTTCAATCTCTTCTTTTGTTACACGTTTATTTAGTTTTCCTACCTCGGTTTGTGTTAGTTTAGGCAGGTAGTGTGTTTCTAGAAATTTGTCCTTTTCCTCTAGGTTTTCAAATTTTGGGGAGTACAATTTTTCATCTTATTCTGATACGATTCTTTTAATTTCAGTTGGGTCTGCTGTTATGTCATCCATCTTAATTCTTATTCCTGTAATTCGCTTCCTGTCCTGTTTTTCTTTTGTCAGTTTGGCCAATGGTTTATTGATTTTGTTGATCTTTTCAAAGAACTTTTTTTTTTTTTTCCCAAAGAACCAGCTTTTGGTCTTGTTAATTCTTTCAATTGTGTTTCTATACTCAGTTTTATTTATTTCTGCTCTAATTTTTTATTATTTCCTTTCATCTGATGCCCAATGACTTCTTTTGCTGCTCTCTATTTGTTCCTGTTGTAGGGTTCATGTTTTGATTTTCACCCTTTCTTCTTTTTTGGATGTGTGCATTTATTGGAAAAATTGATCTTTGAGCACTGCTTTTGCTGTATCCCAAAGGTTCTGGTAGGATGTATTTTCATTCTCTTTTGATTCTACGATTTTTTTTATTCTGTCCTTAATTTCTTCTGTAACCCAATAGTTTTTGAGCAAGGTGTTGTTCATTTTCCATGTATTTGATTTTTTTTTTATTGCTTTTTCTGTTATTGATTTCTACTTTTATGACTTTATGGTCAGAAAAGATGCTTTGTAATATTTCAATGTTTTAGATTCTGTTAAGGTTTGCTTTGTGGCCTAATATGTAGTCTATTCTGGAGAATGTTCCATGTGCATTGGAAAAGAAAGTATACTTGACTGCTGTTGGGTGGAATGTTCTGTATATGTCTATGAGATAAATTTGGTTGATTGTGTCATTTAGATCTTCTATGTCTTTACCAAGGTTCTTTCTAGATGTTCTGTCCTTTCCCAAAAGTGGCATGTTGAAGTCTCCTAATATTATTGTGGAGCTATCTCTCTTTTCAATGCTATTAGAGTTTGTTTTATGTATTTTGGAGCTCTGTTGTTGGGTGTGTAAATATTTATTATGGTTATGTCCTCCTGATGTATTGACCCCTTTATAAAGTGTCCTTCCTTATCCTTTGTGGTAAATTTTGCTTTAAAGTCTATTTTGTCGGAGATTAATATTGCCACTCCTGCTCTTTTTTGATAGTTGTTTGCTTGATATATATATTTTTTCTATCCTTTGAGTTTTAGGTTTTTGCATCTTTGAGTCTAAGGTGTATCTCTTGTAAGCAGCATATAGACAGATCGTGTTATTTTTTATCCAATTTGCCACTCTTTGTCTTTTATTCGTGCATTTAGTTCATTTACAGTCAGCATAATTGTTGATGACCCAAAAAACATACCTGTTGCTGTCAAGTCGATTCTGACTCATAGCAACCCTATAGGATAGAGTAGAACAGGCCCATAGGGTTTCCAAGGAGAGCTGGGTGGATTCGAACTGCTGACCTTTTGGTTAGCAGCTGATCTCTTAACCACTGCACCACCAGAGTTTCCAATCGTTGATGGGTATGAATTTAGTGCTGTCATTTTGATGTCTTTTTCTTCGATGTTATTGACAATTTCTTTGTTCCACTTAATTTTCTGTGCTCAATCATTTTTCCTTATATATTTTCTTTTCATTTTTTTCATTGTTGTTGATTTTGTATTTGCTGCATCTTTGTTTTTCTTCTTTTTTTATTTTGATGTGTAGATTTGTTAGCTTCCTTTGTGGTTACCTTAAAATTTACCTCAATTTTTCTAAGTTTAAATCAATCTCTTATTTCTTGATAGCACCTTAATTTCTTCTCCATATGAAAGTTCTATGACGATGCTATTTAGTCCCTCTTTTTTGTTTTAATGTTGATATATTTTATTTATTGATTCTCCATTTCCCTATTTTCAGTGTTTTAGCTTTGACTTATTTTTGTGACTTCCCTATCTTGCTTGATATCTGCTTGTTTTGTCCTGTGTTCTAATCTTGAGTTTTATCTGATATTATTGATTCTCTAGCCAGAGGGCTCCCTTCAGTATTTCTTGCAATTTTGGTTTGGCTTTTACAAATTCCTTTAACTTCTGTTTATCAGGAAATGCCTGAATTTCCCCTTCATATTTGAGAGATGTGTTTTTTCCTTCAAGGCTTTATGTGTCATCCCATTACCTTCTTGTCTGCATGATTTCTGCAGAGCAATCAGAGCTTAGTCTTATTGACTCTTCTTTTAAGTGACTTTTTTTATCCCTAGTCATTCTTAAAGTTCTCTCTTTATCTTTCATTTTGGCAAGTTTGATTATAATATGTCTTGGTGACTTTCTTTTGGGAAGTTCAGTGAGCTTCTCGGATAGATACATTCTCATCTTTCATGGTATCAGGGATGTTTTCTGTCAGCAAACCTTCAACAATTCTCTCTGTATTTTCTGTTATCTCTTCCTGTTCTGATATTCCAATCACTTTTGGTTTTTCCTCTTTATAGTGTCCCACATAATTCTCAGGGTTTCTTCATTTTTTAAAATTCTTTTATCTGAGTTTTCCTCAAATAAATTGGTGTCAAGTACTTTATCTTCAATCTTACTAATTGACGTCCATTACCTCAATTCTGCTCCTATGACTTTCTTTTGAGCTGTCTAATTATGAAGTTTTATTTTTAATCTTTTGGATTTCTATTTGCTGTCTCTCTATGAATTCTAAAAAAAAAAAAAAGAGCCTGTTAAATTTGTCATTCTGCTCTTGTATATAAAAAAAAGATGTCCTGAATTCCTCTATTGCTTTGTCTGTGTGTTCCTTGGCTTGATCTAAGTTTTGCCTAATTTCCTTCCTGATCTCTTGAAGAGCTCTGTATATTAATCTTTTCATTTTTTGGTTAATGTATCTTTTAATATAAACATTCTATTACATTGCAAGAAAGAACCATGGAAAGTATTTAAATTCAACACTTTTGGAAATCAATCCTTTTTTTATTGTACTTTTTTTCTTTTTTATTGTACTTTATATGAAGGCTTACAGAGCAAACTAGCTTCTCATTAAACAGTTAGTACATATATTGTTTTATGACATTGGTTAACAACTCCATGACATGTCGACACTCTCCGTTCTCAACCTTGGGTTCCCTGTTACCAGCTTTCCTGTCCCCTTCTGCATTCTAGTCCTTGTCCCTGGGCTGGTGTGCCTCCTTAGTGTCATTTTGTTTTGTGGGCCTGTCTAATCTTTGGCTAAATGATGAACCTCCAGAGTGACTTCATTACTGAGCTAAAAGGGCTTTTGGGGGCCATACTCTCAGAGTTTCTCCTATCTCTGTGAGGCCAGTAACTCTGGGCTTTTTTTCATAGTTAGAATTTTGTTCTACATTTTTCTCCAGCTCTGTCTGGGACCCTCTATTGTGATCCCTGTCAGAGCAGTCAGTGGTGGTAGCTGAGCACGATCTAGTTGTACTGGACTCTCTTTGGTGGAGGCCGTGGTAACTGCAGTCCATTAGTCCTTTGGACTAACCCTTCCCATATGTCTTTAGTTTTCTTCATTCTCTCTTGCTTCCAAAGGGGTGAGACCGGTGGAATATGTTAGATGGCCACTCACAGTCTTTTAAGTTCCCAGACACTACTCATCAAAGTAGAATGCAGAACATTTTCTTTATAAACTATATTATACCAATTGAGCTAGATGTTCCCTGGTACCATAGTCCCCACAGCCCTCAGCCCAGTAATTTGGTCCCTCAGGGAGTTTGGATGTGTCTACGGAGCTTTCATGACCTCGCCTTGTACAAGTTGTGCTGGCTTCCCCAGCATTGTGTACTGTCTTACCCTTCACCAAAGTTATCACCTATCTATGGTCTATTAAGTGTTTTTCCATCCCTGTCTGTCCCCTCCCTAGTAACCATCAAATATTATTCCTTTTTGTGTGTAAACCTTTTCATGATTTTTTACAGTAGTGGTCTCATACAATATTTGTCCTTTTGTGATTGACTTATTTCACTCAGCATAATGCCCTCCAGATTCATCCATGTTGTGAGATATTTCACAGATTTGTCATTGTTCTTTATCACTGCATAGGACTTCATTGTGTGTATGTGCCACACTTTGTCCATTTACCCGTTGATGGGCATCTAGGTTGTTTCCATCTTTTTTGCTATTGTGAACAACGCTAGGATGAACATGGATGTGCCTATGTCTATTTGTGTGACGGCGCTTTTTTCTCTGGGATAGATTCCTAGGAGTGGGACTGCTAGATCATAAGGTATTTCTATTTCTAGCTTTCTAAGGAAGTGCCATATCATTTTCCAAAATGTGTACGATTTTGCATCCCCATCAGCAGTTCATAAGAGTTCCGATATCCCCGTAGCCTCTCCAACATTTGTTATTTTCTGTTTTTTTGATATGTGCCAGTAATGCCGGGGTGATTTTGGTTTTAATTTGCATCTCTCTAATGGCTAGTAATGACGAACATTTCCTCATCATGTGTCTGTTAGCCACTTGGATGTTCTGGTTCATTTTTTTGTAGATGGTTATCCAGTTTTGTCAGTACCATTTGCTAAAAAAACTGTCTTTTACCCATTTGATAGACTTTGGACCCTTCTAGGTGGATGGATTTACACCTGAGTTCTCATTTCTGTTCCACTGGTCAATGTATCTGTCATTGTACCAGTACCAGGCTGTTCTGACTACCATAGCTGTACAGTAGGTTCTGAGGTCAGTTAGTGCAAGTCTTTCTACTTTATTTTTCTTCTTCTTCAAGAAGAAGTCCTCTCGTATACTAATCTTTTGAATTCTACCTCTGGTAATTCTAAGGCCTTCTCTTCCTCTGGGAAGTTTCCTGGTTCTTTGTTTTGGTCAATTCCTGGAGCCATCACGGTTTGCCTCGTTATGTGATTTGGTATTGATGGTTGTCTCTGAGCCATAAATGAATTATTATATTTATTTATTGTATGCTCGTGTAGTGTGTCCTAGTTTCTTTTTTGTTTTGATATGACCAAATAGGCTGGGAGTGTGAGCTACTTTGATTTTTTGCATTGTTGAAAAAGCTTTCATATCCTGTTGTCAGGTGGTTAGAACTGCTACTAGGTTTGTAAGCCCAGGAGTCCATTACTTTTCTTGTGTGGATTCAGCTCAGGTGTCCAGGTCATCAGTCACCAAGTATGTGGTGCAGGCTCTCACCTACAGTCCTAGATGGGCAGGGCTTTGTAGGGGTTATTAGAGCAGGCACAGCTATCTGGCTGCAGTAGGGGGTTATGTGCTGAGCAAGGTAGGAGGCTGACGGCTGTCCCTGGGTGCCTAGGTGGAAGGTGTGTCCCTGTTCCATATAGATCGTGTAGGTGGATGGGTTTTGCAGCCAGACTTTGGGCACCCAATACTGTTGACTGTAAGGACTGGGAGGCACCACTTATTCTCGGATCCCTGTTGTGTGTGGCTGGATAGAATGAGTGAAGCTGCCAGTCCTCAGGCCCCTGATGTGGGTAGCTGAGGACCCTGCTTAGTGGGCAGGGTGGTGTCAAATGTCACAAATCTCTCACTCCCCCTTAGCTGTTGCAGTTGAAAATAGGCTTCAAGTTTACACCCTGTTATACTATGCTAATGAGGGCCTACGCTGTTGAATGGGCCCACACAGGTCTAGGCAGGGGTGAAAGGTATTCAAAGTCCATGGGCCCTTTGTGCCTGTACCTAGGCAAAGGGGCAATGCCTGCCCTGAGTTCCTGGCTAAGGGGGCGTGGTGATTTTTTAAAGCCACAAGACCAGTTTGGGCAAGGCGAGTCCTGAGCTCCCAGCTTAGGGGAGCTGGCAGCTTCTTTTCTTTTGTTTCCCTGCGTGTTCACTTGTTCCCTCCCCAAGCTGGAGACTGGCTTGGGCACATTGAGTCCCACCTCTAGCCCAAGGGGCATGACAACTGTTGAACAGTGCCAGACTGGCACTGGAACAGAATCGGGAGGGATTAGGGGGGTGAAAGAGTAGCACCTTTCCCTTACAGAAGTCTCGAGGGGAAAGTGTTATTTTGACGCTGTGCAGCAGTTTAGACACTTGCACTTAACTTTCGTAGATTCAGCACCACTTCCCCCCAGCTCCGGAGGCCTATACAGACTCTCTGCCACTAAGTCTCTCCTGAAGAGGTAAAACACGTCCCGAGCACTAGTGCTTGCCTCAGCCCACTGCACCAAATGATCCAGCCTGCAGTGTGCCATCTAGGTCAGGTCTGGCACTTCTTCGCTGCTCCTGAATTGTCTCTCCTTCCCTCTGCTGCTCAGTCCAACTCCTTAACTTTGTCTTTGAAGTTCAGGGCTCCTATATTTTCATATATAATTGATTCACTTGTTTTTTTAGTTTTTTGTTTTTGTTGTAAGAGGGACTACAAGAAGCATCTGTCCATTCTGCCATCTTGGCACCCCCTCCTAGGAATATATTTGGATGGGCCAAGTGGTTGTTGGTAGTTTCAACCCTCCTGGAAGTGCCACAGAAGAAAGACCCAGTGATCTGCTCCTGTAAAGATTACAGCCAAGAAAACCCTATGGAGTGGTTTTACTTTGTAACACATGAGGTCACCATGAGTTGGAATCAACTTGACGGCAGCAGGGTTTTTTTTTTTTTTTAGTTTTGTTTTTTTAGTCTTAAATCATCCTATTTATTCTTTTGATTCTTCACTGTCAGTGACATCCATTTACAACCATAGGCGGCATGCTTCCATATCAGACTGTAGTTCTTTTATTTTTCCTCAGAAAAACTTCGGAAATTACTTTTCCAGTTCGTTCAAAGTATGTGGCTTAAAGCCACCTACTGGTGTCTCATACAGAGGATGAATCTCTGAGCATTGAAAGGGAAGCCACCTCCTCTCTCTCAACCAGAAAACCAGGGGCATGTTTAAACATTACATGCTATGTGCTAATTTGAAAGACAGTTTCAGCTTATCTTTTATCTGTATACTGTGATTAAAAAAAAAAAAAAAGTAAAGGGAGGCTCTAAATTGCTTGCTGACCCTTCTAAGCAAGTTTACTTCACCACTGAAATAACCATTCTCCACGGAAAGCTGCAGATTGGGCTCCCGTGGAGTCACCGTTTCACTCCCTCGGAGAAGACAGCATGTTAGGTTGAATCATCTGAAGTAAATTAACTAGGATTATTTTCTCAGTGACAGCTTTATTGTCATTATGCAATGCATTCTTAGATGCTGATGAACTTGATAAAATAAACAGGGACAGTTTCTCCGACTAAAGAAAAAAAGTAAGTCTTGAAAAAGGCAATTTTACCTTTTGTTTCAGACATCTTTTCAGGAGCCATCTCATTTGCCACAGAAGAGAATTTCACTGAAGAGCTTGGTTTAAACTTACCTTTAACTTTCTAAAATGAAGACTTATTGTTAGAAAACAAAGAAAGGATGTAGACATCGTACTTCATTAGCTAGACTTCATTTACCCCCATAATGTCAGCTAGTCATTTTGAAAATTATTTTAGTATGCTTATGCAACCTTAAAAATGATTTCAGATGCCTTAAAATTTTCATGCTTTGCTTTAGTTTCTGTACATAAATTATTTAAATTGTCATAAACTGGGCTCCTTTGAAGTACACATGGCAAATGAGGGACTGCCTCACTAAAGGAGAAAAACATTTTTTGGCAAAATTTCCCTGGAAATTGAAATAGCTTCTGAGCAGAGCAGGGTCACGATTAATAATTTGTGATTGTTATTTGCTGCACTGTTCCAATCTTGGCTGTCCACATTGTATAATAAAGAAAAGTTTCTATTCAAGGTATTTAGGATCCAGTACATATATTTTGGAGCTCTGGTGGCACGGGAGAGCCCTGGCAGCACAGTGGTTAAGTTACAAAGTCCTAGCTTCTGTTTAGCATGGTGGGTTCACTGGTGCTTATTACATTATTAAAAACAACTAATTAAAAATAAATAAATAAATGTGTGTGTGTGAGAGAGATGTATGCATTGATCAATGAGTGGAGTATATCAAACAATAAAGGAAAAAAAGAAAAGAAAATACATGTGTTGTTAGTTGCATCAAATGGATCCCAACTCAGGGCGATCCAACATATGTCACTGTAGAACTGTTTCAAAGGTTTTCAAGATGGTGACCTTTTGGAAGCTGGTTAAGTTACAGCTGTTAACCAAAAGGTTGGCAGTTCGAGTTCACTAGCTGCTCTTCTGGAACCCTATGGGGCAGTTCTACTCTGTCCTATAGGGTTGCTGTGAGTAAGAATCGACTCGACAGCAATGGGTTTGGTTTGGTTTGGTTGCTGGCACAGTGGTTAAGAGCTTGGCTGCTAACCAAAATGTCAGTAGTTCAAATCTACAAATGGCTAAGCTCTAGACTGCTAGCTGAATCCACTCAGAGGAACCTCAGAAGACAGGACTGATGATCTGCTTCCAAAAGGTGACCATCTTGAAAACCTTTGAAACAGTTCTACTGTGACACATGTTGGATCACCCTGAGTTGGGATCCATTTGATGCAACTAACAACACATGTATTTTCTTTTCTTTTTTTCCTTTATTGTTTGATATACTCCACTCATTGATCAATGCATGCATCTCTCTCACACACACACATTTATTTATTTTTAATTAGCTGTTTTTAATAATGTAATAAGCACCAGTGAACCCACCATGCTAAACAAAAGCTAGGACCTTGAACATGAAGGAATAAAACTGTCATTCACCCCTTTCCTTCCATCTTCCTGCTGCCCCCCTCATTCTGATTCTTATGTTCATTCCTTTGCTACCCTTTGTATTGAACCTGTATTTGTTCCCAAAAAAGTCATGTCTGTTTTAATTATTTTTAGCTTTTAAAATAGGGTATAATGTTTCACGTAATTGTTTAAGACTTAGGCTGTCACTTAATATTACATGATTCAGTACAATTAAGATTCATTTAGTTTGTTGCATGACACCGGAGTTGATTAATTTTCACTGCAGTGTAACATTCTATCCTGTGAATACAGAACATTTTGTTTATTCTCCAGTTGATGGTCAGTTGGGTTATTTCCAAGTTTTTGCTATTGTGGATAATACTGTTGTGAATATTCTTGAATACATCTTGTATTATACACGTGCAAGGAATTCTCTTGTGCATACAATAGGAGTTGAATTGCTGAGTCCTGAGATATCTGAGAGACTATACAGTCTGTTTTGTAAAGTAATTGTGTTTATTTTTATGTTGTTGCTGTTAGGTGCCAAGGAGTCACTTCCAACTCATAGTAACCCTGTGTACAGCAGAACAAAACACTGCCTGGTCCTGCCCCATTCTCATAATCATTGTTATGCTTGAACCCATTGTTGCAGCCACTGTGTCAATCCATCTTGTTGAAGGGTTTCCTCTTTTTTGCTGACCCTCTACTTTACCAAATGTGACATCCTTCTCCAGGGAGTGATCCCTCCTGATAACATGTCCGAGGTATATGAGATGAAGTTTCGCCGTTCTTGCTTCTAAGGAGCAACCTGGCTGTACTTCTTCCAAGACAAACTTGTTCGGTCTTTTGGCAATCCATGGTGTATTCAACATTCTTTGCCAACACGATAATTTAAAGGCGTCAATTCTTCTTCAGTCTCCCTTATTTGTTGCCCAGCTTTTGCCGCATGCAAGGCGATTAAAAACACCATGGCTTGGTCTTTAAAGTGACCTCTTTGCTTTGTAACAGTTTAAAGAGCTTATTTACATACCTACCAGCAATGTATTAGAGATCTTGTGGATCCCTGGTAATACTGGAAATGTTTGGACGTTTTAGTTTTGTGAATCAAAGGATTACACAATGGTACGTCATTATAGTCTTAATTTCCATAACTCTGGTATAATGTACATCTCTTCATATGTTTATTGGTCATCTATGTTTCCTATTCTGTGAAGGGTTCCTTCATTTTTTTTGACCATTTTTCTATAGTGTTATTTGTTCTTGATATTAATTTATATTGTGTTATATTTTCCTGATATTGATCCCTGTCTATTGTGTATGTTGTAAATACCCAATATATAGTGCAAATACACAATCTGTACTTGCACTTTGAGGATTTTTTTTTCTGAATAAAAACCAGTAATTTTTACGTAGCTTAGTTTATCAATTTTTAATTTTTTATAGTAAGCAATGTAAGAAATCATTTCATACTCCAATCACAAAAGATTGTAATCTATATTTTCTATGAAAAGTTTTAAAATTTTATTTTTGATAGTCAAGTTCCTACTTCAGCTGGAGGAGACATTTGCATATTGCTTTAGGTAGGGATTCCATTCCATCATTTTCCTTGTGGATAATCCCTGTTTCCCTACTGCTCTTACATAATACACCTGTCATACCAAAGATCCATCCATATAAGATTATTACATCAATCCTTGTACCACAATATCTTAATTACTATAGTTTAAGTGTTAATCCTGATATATGTTAGAATGAACCTCCCCCGCTTGCTCTTCAGAAGTGTCTTGGCTATGGTTGGCCTCTATTCGCCATACACATTTAGAATCGTCTTATAAAATTCCATTAAAAAAAATTACTGGAAATTTTTTTTCAAATTTTATTGACCTGATAGATCAATTTTTGGAGAATTAATATTTTCCTGATATTAAGTCTTTAATATCTCTTTGTAGAGTTTTATAATTTATCCTGTAGAGGTCTCGGGCATCACTTTTTGGATTTATTTTTACGTACTTGATATTTATTGTATTTTTATGCAAATAATGGGCACCTTCTATGTTTGTTTGCCCACCTTGCCTCCCGCAGCCGCAGGTATTTTCATAAGCACTGCTATGCCTGTATTTTTGTTTACATGTAGCTATAAAAAAATTAGCATAGCACTCTTAGGAAAATACCTTGAGGAGGTAGGGCATGGTTGGCAAACAAATGTAGGAGGCACATGTTATTTGCATAAAAATACAGTATTTGATGTAGTTATAAATGGAGTCCTCTCTTTAAGGATGTTTTCTAGTTTTGTGTTGCTACAAAATAGAAATGCATCTGGCTTTTGTAAATTAATCTTATATCCATCTGTCTTGCTAAATGCTGACATTACTTCTAATAATTTTTCTGTAGATGTTTCTGGCTTTTATATGTGAAGATAATATCTCCAAATAATCACACTCTTATGTCATCGTTTCTAATTTTTATGACTTTAATTTTGTTTGTTTGTTTAATTGTACTAAGACATTCAACACACCGGTGATTTGAATCGTGATAAATATGCTTCCTTGTCTTGCTGTTTATTTTAAAGCTAAGACTTCTAACACTTCTACCTTGAAAATAATAAAAGGATTTTTTTAAAATAGATTCTTTTTCTTTTCTAAATCAGATTAAGAATGTTCCTTTATATTCCTAGTTTACCAAGAGCTTATTATCATTAATGGACTTTGAATTTTATAAAATTTCTGCTTCTATTGAGATGATTATATCATTTTCTTTTTTAGTCTGTTATTGGAGTAAATTACACTAATGGATTTTCTAATACAAATTTTTCTTGCATACCTACAATAAACTCATTTTGGCCATAGTGTATTGTTTTAAATTCACTATTGGCTTTAATTTTCTACTTCTTTAAAGTTATTTTGCGTCTATACTTATGAGTCAAGTAGGTGCATAATATTTTTGTGTAGTCTTGATATCAGCATTATGTTGGAACTATAGTTTGAATTGAGGACTAATTCTCTCTCTCTTTCTTTTACTGTCTAGGAGGATAGATATAGAAATTTGTTGAAAGTTGGTAGAACTTGCCTTTAAAACCATCAAGGCCTGGTATGATGTTTATGGGAACATTTTTAAAACACTACTTCAGTTTCATTAATAGTTACAGGACTAATCAAATTTTCAATTCCTTCTTGGTAAATTACGTTTTCTTTTCCTGAAATAGCATACTGTTGTTAATCTATTTTTTTACATTTTATTCTCTACTTTTTTCTGTGATTGGAGTCCTGGTAGTGCAGTGATTAAGCATTCAGCTGCTAACCAAAAGGTCAGTAGTTCAGATCCACTAACTGATCCTTGGAAACACATGGGGCAGCTCTACTCTGTCCTATAGGGTCACTATGAGTCAGAATCGACTTGATGGCAAGGAATTTCATTCTGGTTTGTTTGTTTGTTTATCTGTGATTATATTCTTTTCATTCATAACTTTACTACTACTCAATTCTTCTTTATAACAGAATTGCCAGATATTATTTTATTAAGGAGCCCTGGTGGAACAATGGTTAAGCACTTGGCTACAAACCAAGAGGTCGGTGGTTCAAACCCAACCAAGGGCTCTTCGGGAAAAAGACTGGTGATCTGCTTCCATTAAGATTACAGCCAGGAATACACTATGGGGCAGTTCTGCTCTGTCATATGGAATCACTGTGGGTCAGAATTGACTTGATGGAACGCAACAACAACAATTTATTTTAATAGATTTTTATTAAAACAACTAAGTTTTATCTTTGTTGATCTTTTAAAAATCATGAATTTCTGTTCTTATATTTATTATATCATTCCTTCTACTCTCTTATTTTGGTTTATTCTATGGCTTGTTTTCTAACTGTTGAGTGTGGTCACTTAGCTTACTAATTTTGAGGGCTTTCTGTATGTCTAAAGTAAGTAGTAAAGGCTATAAATTTCTTCAAGCCACTGTGTTTGATGCATTCCACAGCTTTGGATATGTACTATTTGTCATTATCCTTTAAAATGTCCATCCTGATTTCTTCTTTAACTCGTGGAATGGTTAGCAGAATGTCTTTTCAAATTTCTGCTTGAAATACTTAGTCTTTGTTTCCTCTGATGATCCCTGACGGATACACACTCTAAATTTTGTTTGCTCATTTGTAAAAGTAGGATCATAATAGTATGTATACCTTTAAGTTTTGTTATGAGAATGCAATGAGTTAATGCAGATAAACCATTTAACATAGTGCCTGCAACATAATAACCTACCAAAAATATTAGCTGTGTTTATTTCCTAACCCAAGAGGATACTGTGTGGTTTAAAGTTAGGAAAATTGTGAGTCAGGGTTGTATCTTTTCACAATACTTATTCAATCTGTATATTGAGCACATAATCTGAGAAACTGGACTGTATGAAGAATGCAGCATCAGGATTGGTGGAAAACTCATTACTAACCTGTGATATGCATACGACTCAACCTTGCTTGCAGAAAGTGAAGAGGACTTGAAGCACTTACTGATGAAGAGCAAAGACTTCAGCCTTCAGTAAGGGTTACACCTCAACATAAAGCAAACAAAAATCCTCCAACTGGACCAATATGCAGCATTATGCTAAATGGAGAAAATGTTGGAGTTGTCAAGGATTTCATTTTATTGAGATCCAAAATCAACACCCATGGAAGCAGCAGTCAAGAAGCCAAGCAATGTATCTCATTGGGCAAATCTGCTGCAAAAGACCTTTTAAAAGTGTTAAAAAGAAAGATATCACTTTAACGACTAAGGTGTGCCTGATCCAAGCCATGGTGTTTTCAATCACCACATATGCATGTGAAAGCTGAACGATGAATAGGAAGACAAAAGAATTGATGCCTTTTAATTATGGTGTTGGTAAAGAATGTTGAATATACCACGGACTGCCGTAAGAACAAACAAGTCTGTCTTGGAAGAAATATAACCAGAGTGCTCCTTTGAATGGAGGATGGTGAGACTTCGTCTCACATACTTTGGACATGTTATCAGGAGGGACCAGTCCTTGGGGAAGAACATCAATCTTGGTAAAGTAGAGGGTCAGTGAAAAAAGGAAGACCATCAACGAGATGGATTGACACAGTGGCTGCTACAGTGTCAAGCAGAACAACTATTATTGGGATGGCACAGAATAGGGTAGTAGTTCCTTCTGTTGTACATAGGGTTGAACCAACTTAACAGTGCCTAACAACAACAACATGTGTGTTCCACCACTGTATTTAAGTCTCATGAAAGACAAACAGCTAGTATCTTTAGTTTACCAATTTTTAAATTGAGATGAACCATGCTTTATGATTCTTTTGTTACCTGGATATGATTTATGTAACAAAATCCTGACTCTGAGACTGAGGCTGATGCTATAGTGGGATGATCCATTGCAGCACTTGAGAGAGGGTGAGTGTATTTTTAATGTGGTGGAATGTAAATAATTTGTGTCCGGGAGACAGAATGTGAAGGTTTTGAAATATGATACCGAGATATTTTGACACTCCTTCCCTTGCGATGTGATGACTAGATTCCTTTCCCATTGAATCTGAGAGGTCTTGACACTGCTTTAACAAATAGGGCATGGTGGAAGTGATACCATGTGACTTTTGGGGCTAGGTCAAAAAAAATGCTTTGATGACTCTTTGTGGGCGTCTTAGAATACTCCGTCTTGGGATGCTCATGCTCTGAGTAGCCTAAGCCATATGGAGAAGTCATGTATAGTAACCCTGTTCATAGTCTCAGCTCAACCTAGTCTTTAGGTCATTTGGCCAGATGCCAGATATGTGGTAAAGAAGTTATATTGGGAGTGGATTTTTTGTTCTCAATTGTTCTAATCCCTATCCCTTGGATTCACCTTCAGCTATTTGAATCCTTCTAGCCTTTTTTTTTTTTGTTATTATTTTATATTTTTAGCTGAAGCCATAGACATTGTGGAATGTAAACAAAGCAAATTCTCAACCCACAAGATTCATGAACATAACAAAATTCTTGTTTATTTCACTGTTTCAGAGTGGTTTGTTACAAAACAGCAGTAATCGGAACATATATATGTATATATACACACACATACATGCATATATATGTACATATCTAATCTCAATTCCACAGTAGCTGCCAGATAGACTATAAGTAACAGGGACTTTCATAAACATAATTTATATCTCCATGAGTTTTACACATCTAACACCACCATTAAAGACAATACTTATAGATATTGGGTAGGTTAAATTTGTATTGGAGATGTACATCTCTATCTCTATATCTATTTACCTTGTTTTCTATTCCCTGGGACTGATGTCAAGTCTTTGCTGTGTATGCTGCTCCTAAAAGAATAGTATATATTTAAAGATGCTTGTTTCAGTTTTAGCCCTTAAGAAAGGAAACAAGATGAAAATCTAGCATTCTTCCTATCTGGTAGATCTGAATATTGGACACCAAGACACCGTCTTACCAAACAGGCCTTATAAAATTTTGATCACAGGAACACAAGATTTGGTCCATAAGAAGTCCTAATTTATGTATCTTAAAATTCTGAGATTTCTCAAGTTCAGAGTATCCTCAGTGAAAAGAATCCAGAGACTTATAGAAAATGCTTATGTCATTTTTTTTTTTTTTTATTCGTGAAAGAGAAAGCACAGAATATTTACAGAAAAAGAATAGGAGGAAAAAAAATTTCCTTAGAAGTGTTTCTTTTTCTACCTCAGGCTTCATAAAAGGGAAAGAAAAAATATTGGTCTTTCTTCCACTAGAGGAAAATGCCTATACACTGTATATATGAACTGTTTAGATAATGCAGTGTACCAGATATTAAAGCTCTTTTTATATTAGCTGAGAATGTTTCAGAAGCCCCTGAAGAAGTTGAATTATTTTATGGGGTAAACCAAGGTTCTGTCTTTTTGAAGAATATATTGTACTTTTGCATGGAACACCATTAAAAATAACAAACTACATCAATGGTAAAGGCTAAAGTAAACTCCAGCCAGAAAAAATGGAGTGAATTTGAAATACTTTATGTCCCATGACTCCAGGTCAGCAAGATCAAAGTCTGCAAGGCCATACATTCTCTCTGGATCCCTGGACTTTTTCTCTCAGGCTACGGGCTGGGTAGGCATTGCACACTAAGAAAGGTTGTGTTTTATGTATTCATGTGAGTGGTCACAAGCAAGTTTAGAGGAGCCTTGGTAACACTGGTATTCATGATTCTCTTGTTGAGAACCCCTGACTGAAGGGTCACCTTGGGGCTTCTCTCTCAGTGTTTTAGGAATCTGCTTGTATCTTTGTTTCTTCTGCTCCTCCATTTCCAAATACAGGTGAGTAAGCAAAGTACATAACAGCCCTTGCTCATGTCAGTTTGCTTTCTTATTTTTGTCTCAGTCAGTGATTTGCATGCCCAACCAGGTGACCTGGGTGACTTGTAGGGTTGGTTTAATTTTTCTCTGGACACTGAACTTCTTTATACAGGCCTTCCCTGATCACCAGTTACCTGAAGGAGGTTTGCCTGGCCCCTTCTTCTTTGTCTTAGTACTTTCTCTCCTTCATTCTTCTCATTATAATTGCAGTTATTTTTTGGCCTATATTTTGATCTATTTACCCTATTGCAATAGAAGTGTCATGATGGCCAGAGCCATGCCTTTTTGATCAACTATATAGCCATCGAGTATGTATTAGATGGTCAGTATACACTTATTAAAAAAAAAAAATTTTTTTATACCCTTATTAAAGAGCGAATGATTGTAGGAAAACAGCAATGTGTCCCCCCTCCCCCCGCCAGGGGTGTTATATTTCTCTGATCAACCACATTTACTCATCACCTAGGATTCTGGGTGGTAACAGAATTCAAAAATTTCAATATTCCACTCTGCATTTCAGGCAGAACTTAATGTAAGAATTGCCTTTCATTTCAGATACCTGATAATGCTCAAGTTCTTTAATGAAAACACTGCATTCCCTTGCATTGGCTTGATCTTACCTTTATGGCTTTCATAAAAGCTGAAAACGTAATTTAAGCAGACTTTCAAAAGATTGCCTCATTATAATTAAGTGGGCACTATGGTCTCTAGGGAAACCCTGGTGGCATAGTAGTTAAGTGCTACAGCTGCTAATCAAAAGGTCAGCAGTTCAAATCCACCAGATGCTCCTTGGAAACTCTATGGGACAGTTCTATTCTGTCCTATACGGTCATTATAAGTAGGAATCGATTCGATCGCAACAGTTTTTGGAAACCCTGGTGGGTAGTGGTTAAGAGCTTGACTATTAACCAAAAGTTTGGCAGTTCAAATCCACCAGACACTCCTTGGAAACCCTATGGGGCAGTTCTACTCCGTCCTATAGGGTCTCTATGTGTTGGAATTGACTTGAGGGCAAGAGGTAAATAAAGTCTCTAAGACTCGGAATCAACTCAACGGCAACGGGTTTTTTTTTTTTTTTTTTGGTATTGTGTGACCGGAGCCCTGGTGACACAGCAGTTAACAGCTTAGGCTGTTGAGCAGAAAGTTGGCAGTATGAATCTACCAGCCGCTTCTTGGAAACCCAGTGGGGCAGTTCTCTGTCCTATAGGGTCACTATGAGTCTGAATTGACATGAGGGCAACAGGGTTTTTTTTTTTTTTTTTTTTGGTTTATTGTGTACACAGACTATGCTTTGTCATAAATAATAAGAGTAAGTATGTCATTGTTGACTATATCATAGAAAGTATATAGACTTTCTGTTTACATAGCACTTTTCTTTGCCTATAAGCAAATGTAAAACAAAATAAAATAAACTCTTGATATAATATAGACAACTCCTAGAAGGAACTTGTAAGAAAAAGAGAGCGTTTATGCTTGGTAGTTTTGATGTCTCAGCTGATTGGAATCCTAAGTTGTGTTGGTTCCTTTCGGTAAGTGTATTTTTAGTTTTGTTCTAAATTGCGCAGATAAGCTGTGTTTATAAAATTTTAAATCCTGGCTTTCACTAACCACTGGATTTATGGGAGGTTTGGTGATACAGAGGGCTGTATAGTCTATTATGATATACATTATTTCAAGAAAGGACTATTTATCTGCTTTGCAAACATAAGTAAGAAAGTTTTGGATATATGGAGGATTATACCTCACACTAGTCACACAACTCAATGTGAATTACAGACATATGTGAAAGGTAAAATAATAAAGCTTCTAGAAGAAAACAGGACAACATTTGTAACTTTGGGGTCAGTGAAAATTTCTGGACAAGATGCAATAAGCGTTAACAATAAAAATAAATAATGATAAATTGGTCCTCTGTTTGTCAAAAGGCACCATTAGAAAAGGGCAAAAGCAAGCCACAGACTTGGAGGAAATATTTTCAAAATATTTACCTGACAAAGGACTTATATCCAGAATACACTAAAAAAAAAAAAAAAAAAAAAAATCTGCAAATCAAATAAGAAGAATACAGAAAATTCAACTGAAAAAATGGCAAAAGGCTTGAAGAGGCACCTTACAGAAGAAAATACTCAAATGACCAGAAAGCATATATAAAGGTGCTGGATATCATTGCTCATCAGGGAAATGCAAATTAAAACCACCGTTGAAAACAATTATTGAACTACCAGCATGGTAAAATTAAAAAGACCAACAATTACAAATACTGGCAAGAATGTAGAGCAATGGGAACTCTGGTATATTGTTGGTGAGATTGTGAATTGTTTCAACCATTTTTGAAAAGGTTTGGCAGTATTTACTAAAACTAGAAATTTGCCTACTCTATTATGATCCAGCAATTCCACACTTAGGTATATACCCAAGAGAAATGAGTATATACGTCCACGAAAAACATGTACAAAAATATTCATGGAAACCTAATTGTTGGAGAATGTGATATACTGATATTAGCAATACCCCACAGCAATAAAAATAATAAACTATAATAAACACAACAACGTGAATGAATCTCATCAAGATAACGTTGAATGAAAGAAGGCAGATATAAAAGAGTTTATAATGTACAATTCCATGTATATGAAGTTCAAGATCAGGCAGATCAAATCCATGGTGATTGAAGTCAGTGTAAAGATTCCCTTGTTGAAGGGTGGAAGCGGGCAGGTATCATCTGGGAAAGGATTCAGTGGAATCTTCTGGGAAAATGACAGTGTTTTGTAACTTGATCTGGGTGGTGATTTTTTTTTTTATACAAGTATAAATGATTTATTATGTTGTGTATTTAAGAATTGCTCATTTTTTAACTTTTATTGTGCTTTAAGTGAAAGTTTACAAATCAAGTCAGACTCTCATACAAAAATTTATAAACATCTTGCTATATACTCCTAATTGCTCTCGCCCTAATGAGACAGCACACTCCTTCCCTCTACTCTCTCTTTTCATGCTTTTTCAGCAAGCTTCTGACCCCCTCTACCTTCTCATCTCCCCTTCAGAGAGGAGATGCCAGCATAGTCTCATGTGTCTACTTGATCCAAGAAGCTCTTTCTTCACCAGTATCGTTGTCTATCCCATAGCCCAGTCCAATCGCTGTCTGAAGAGGTAGCATTAAGAATGGTTTCTGCCTTGGGCTAACAGAAGGTCTTGGGACCATGATCTCTGGGATCATTCTAGTCTGTCAGGCCATTAAGTCGGGTCTTATGAGAATTTGGGGTCTGCATCCCACTACTCTCCTGCTCCTTCAGGGGTTCTTTGCTGTGTTCCCTGTCAGGACAGTCATTGGTTGTAGCCAGGCACCATCTAGCTCTGGTCTCAGACTAATGTAGTCTCTGCTTTATGCTCTTTCTGCCTCTTGGGCTCATAATTACCTTGTGTCTTTGGTGTTCTTTATTCTCCTTTGCTCCAGGTGAGTTGAGACCAACTGATGAATCTTAGATGGCCTCTTGCTAGCCTTTAAGACCCCAGACACCACTGTCCAAAGTGGGATGCGGAATGTTTTCTTAATAGATTTTATTATGGCAATTGACTTAGATGTTCCCTGAAACCATGGTCCCCAAACCCCTGCCCCTGCTACACTGGCCTTCGGAGCATTCAGCTTATTCAGAAACTTCTTTGCTTTTGGTTTAGTCCAGTTGTGCTGACCTCTACTGTATTGTGTGTTGTCTTTCTCTTCATCTGAAATAGTTCTTAGCTACTATCCCCCCATCCCTACCCCCTCTCGTAACCATCAAAGAATATTCTCTTCTCTGTTTAAACTGTTTCTCAAGTTCTTGTAATAGTGGTCTTATGCAATGTTTGTCCTTTTGCAGATGACTAATTTCACTCAGCATAATGCCTTCCAGTTTCCTCCACGTTATGAAATGTTTCACGGATTCGTCATTGTTCTTTATCGATGTGTAATATTCCACTGTGTGAATATACCATAATTCATCCATTCATCCATTGATGGGCACCTTGGTTGCTTCCATCTTTTTGCTATTGTAAACAGTGCTGCAATAAACATGGGTATGCATATATCTGTTCCTGTAAAGGCTCTTATTTCTCTAGGATATATTCCAAGGAGTGGGATTGCTGGATCATATGGTAGTCCTATTTCTGTTTTTTTAAGGAAGCACCAAATCGATTTCCAAAGTGGTTGTACCATTTTACATTCCCACCAGCAATGTGTAAGTGTTCCAGTCTCTGCACAACCTCTCCAACATTTACCATTTTGTGTTTTTTGGATTAATGCCAGCCTTGTTGAAGTGAGATGGAATCTCATTGTAGTTTTGATTTGCATTTCTCTAATGGCTAAAGACCGTGAGCATTTCCTCATGTCTGTTAGCCACCTGAATGTCTTCTTTAGTGAAGTGTCTGTTCATATCCTTTGCCCACTTTTTAATAGGGTTATTTGTATTTTTGTAGTTGAGTTTTTGCAGTATCAAGTAGATTTTAGAGATCAGGTGCTGATCAGAAATGTCATAGCTAAAAACTTTTTCCCTGTTTGTAGGCAATCTTTTTACTCTTTTGGTGAAGTCTTTGGATGAGCATTTAGGTGTTTGATTTTTAGGAGCTTTCGGTTATCTGGTTTCTTTTCTACATTGTTAGTAAAGTTTTGTATACTGTTTATGCCATGTATTAGGGCTCCTAGAGTTGTCCCTATTTTTTATTCCATGATGTTTATTGTTTTAGATTCTATATTTAGGTCTTTGATTTATTTCGAGTTAGTTTTTGTGCGTGGTGTGAGGTATGGGTCCTGAGAATTGTTCATTTTACCGTATATATGTTATAACCCAATAAAACAAAAGAAGCAAAAATTGTAATGTTCAGATGTTTTATGAGTCTTACATGAACAGCCATACATACTTAAGATACAGTTAATTTCATAGTTTGGGTTAGATAGGAAGATTTAAATGAATAATCAATCAATCAATAATAAATAAAGACTTAAAATCCTAAAAAGACTCAGGGTATGTAACTTCCAGGATAGTAGGTGATGGTGATGAGGAGATGTACTAGATGGTGAGGCCAAATGATACAAACATAAATGAACATAAAATTAAAAAAAAGGCTGTATCAATGTACATGTGCTGCATATTTTAAGCCACATCTCCAGGTAACCGCTAATGTGGAATAACATAACATAATGAGGACTATTTGTATATTGGAAACAACTGGAAAGGCAAATAAAACAGATTAAAAATAAGTAAATAATGGAAATTTGCTGGCTCACAGAACTCGGAAGTCTAGCAGCTATGTCCATTTCCAGGTCAGTTTGATTCCATGATATTGGAATTTGGTTTGATTCCATCAATAATATCAAGAATCCTATTTTGTTTGCTGTCTTCACCCTGCCCCTCTGCTGTGCTCAATTAATCATACTGAGGTGGCAGCACAAGACTGCAAAACTTCTAGTCCACACATCTTCATATCAAGGCTCCAGAAGGAGAGAGAATAAGAGCCTGGCCCTGAAGCCCCCAGAAAATATCTTCTAATCTTTCACTGACCTGGAATTTGTCACTAGTTTACTCATGAAGCAATGATTTTGACAAGTGGGTGGGATTACAAATGAAATATATGCTCATCATTAGGAGAAAGCTGCTGTGGGTTGGAAACCACTCAATCTCAGTGGGTTTGTTCTCTTTTTTTTGGAGACCCTGGAGCAGGGGGTTTTCCATTCCTAAATAACATGGGTAGCCTGGAGGAAGGAATTGTTGGACACCTGAATAGCAATGAAGTCTTTAACAAAAGAAGAAGAAAATTATTTTTTTTTGGAGGTGGGGAGAGTAGAGGTTGAGGAACCGTTTGTAACAATCTAATGTACACTACAAAGTTGTTCTTGGAGCATCTCTTTTCTCTGTCCCTTCAGATATCAATAATTCTTACCAGAAATATCTGAAATATAAACCAGAAAATCTCATCCTCATCTTTTAAAGATATTTGGTGGCTTGTGAATACACATTTATGACAAACTCTCTTTTTTGATTATAGATAAAATTGTGATTCAGTTTGCCTTTGAAAAGGTAATTTAAAATGCTTGAAAGTATAGTGAGATTTACATACACATAGTTTCCTAGAAGTTTGCCATTCTGGATTTTTACCATGATTTCTGGGGTTTGTCCATTTAGACATTAGTAGGAAGGAGAGGTTCCATAAAGATGAGAAGGATTGATGTGAACTTCTCAAAAGACCACCAGATTAACTTGCCATTCAAACAGCTAAATTCATTAAAGCTCCTTCAGTAAGGAAGAGTACCACTTTGATAGTCTTAACAGTGTCTTAGTGGAGATCACGGGTAGATATTTGTAGGGGTTTGGGTTCTTAGACTTGGGATCAAGCACTGTAAGGCATGTCTCTCAATGCACAGATCTGATTGGCATTGGGTAATTTTCATAATGTAATATTTTTGATTTGGTGTACACAGCAGGGCAAAAATCTTGAAGTGAGTCCTGATCAATAAATAATCATTTGACAAGTGGGCTGTTTGGCCAAGTGTGTAATCTATTGTTCCTAGAGCAGGGCTGTTTGCCCAGTTGAACAAATTCTTTATTCTAATGAATTGGTTTCCAGAAATTTTTTGGAGCCAAAAGTGAAGTTACTTCTTGGTTGACAGCCCTATCTTCCTGGCCAAGAATCTCCTGGAACAAATAAGAAAGTCATGTTGACACAAGTGGCCTCAGTTCTCAATCTCTATGGTTAAGCTATGTGGATGCAGGTGGTCTCAGTTCTTAAAACTAAATGCAGAGAATGGAAAATGCTATTTTGGATAAAAACATTGGCAAGGCATGAGGATTTGAGAGGAGTCAATCAGAGGGAAAGTAAATTTTAAAGATATTTTAGGTGCATTCAAAGATTTGAAGCTAGTTCAGAACTTTCTCAAATATGAAGCAAGCGTATATGTTTTATCATATACTACAGGGTCTCAATGAGTCGGAATTGACTTGATGGCAGTAGGTTTAGCATTTTATTTCATCAAATCTGAGGCCATCCTTGCCTCAGGAGATTAGTAGTGGAAGCCTTCCATATTCCCATTCAAATGTATAACCATGATGTAGGATGTCATTGTTTTGTGCCTTGTTATTCTTACTTCTGAGGCTGATAATTTACATTTCTCCATGTGATGGGTTTTTTTTTTTTTTTTGGTTTGGTTTGTTTGTTTTATCCTATTTTCACCTCAGATGCATAATAGTTTTTAAAATGTGGAGCATCCTACCTTTAAAACTATAATAGGCTTTGATAATCCTAGCATACCATCACTAAGTGGCTGGTCCTTCAGCATAAATTCACCTTCCATGATTTAAGTCAGTTTAATTAGCCTTTTTCCTTACATAGGCTAGTTGAGATAAAAATAAATTCTGAAGATGTGAAGAAAAAAAGTAGATGGCCTTTACCTGAGTCTTTCTGTAACATCATGGTTACAACATAGGCTCCTGAGTATAAAGGAGTTGGGCTGCAGTTGGGATGCCAGGTGTCATGGATTGAACTGTGTCCCCCCAAAATATCAGTCGACTTGGATATGCCATGATTCCCAGTATTGTGTGATTGTCTACCATTTTGTCATCTGATGTGATTTTCCTATGTGTTATAAAACCTACCTCTATGATGTTAATGAGGTGGGATTAGAAGCAGTTATGTTAATGAGGCAGGGCTCATTCTACAAGATTGGATTATGTCTTGAGGCAATCTCTTCTGAGATATAAAAGAGAACAGAGAGACAGGGGGGCCTCATATCACCAAAAAAGAGGCACTGGGAACATAGCATGTCCTTTGGACCTGGGGTCCCTGCACTGAGAAGCTCCTTGGCCAAGGGAAAATTGATGACAAGGACCTTCCTCCAGAGTCAACAGAGAGGAAAAGCCTTCCCCTGGAGCTGGTGCCCTGAATCTGGACTTTAAGCCTACTAGATTATGACAGAAGAAATTTCTCTTTGTTAAAGCTATCCATTTGTGGTATTTCTGTTATAGCAGCACTAGATAGCTAAGATACCAGGTTAAAGGGTAAATAGTTTTTGAGTTGCCAAGGGGCCTCTGTTGCAGTCTGGGACAGACAAATAACTTATATTCATGTGGACTTTCAAAATAATAGGTACAGAACACTAAAAAATACATTAAAAGAAGTACTTGATAGTTGATTTTGGGATCTCTTACTCTAATACTACTAATACCTATGTAACATCACTCAGTACCCTTGTTGGTCAGGATTTGGAACTGATATTTCTTAGGTTGCCTAGGTACCTACCACAGGAAGTTAGGACTTGTTCAAACAAATGGTTTGAATGAGGTGAGATCTGAAGAAAAAATTGTGATATTTATCCAAGAGGTATTCCCCCTGGAGAAAGTATGTAGGGAGAATAGTTGAAACTTGTATTGCCAGCTTTTTCCAAATTCATAACAGGAAGTATTTTGTGCCTTGGATAATATGCTAAAATTTCAAGCCGTGCTCAGGAAGAAGGCTTCTGCAGCTAGATCCAAACTTCAGTCCACTCCCACCTACTTGCTCACTCAAAGACATAATAGGTAACTTCAACATTGATTTCTTCCTCCCCTGAATAGCACATTCTACTTGTGTCATTTAAAGGAGTACTCCATAATATATCTGACTTTTATCATGGTTATATATTGTCTTTTCCCGTCTCATACAATATTAAGGTCCTTTAAGCCACAGACTTGATGCATTCATAAAAATTTTAGTAGGTGCCAACTCTGTGACAGTTCTGTGATAGTTACTAGGGAACAAAAAAGAAGACATCATGCCTGTTTTCAAATAGCCTATTAAACATATCTGCATTTTACTCTTTGCTATAAACTCTCAAGCCCTTCACATTTTGATGTACATACCATAAACATCCCGTAAATATATCTAGTCTATAGATCTGGATGGGAGCTTAGTGTTTAAGAACTGGGACTATAAAGTCATCGTACTTGAGTTTTAACCATTTCCCTCAAAGTGTATTTAGGAACCACTCTAGAGTTTAGTCCACTTTTTTTATAAGTTTTTATAAATATAAATGAAATAAGGCATATAAAGTTGTTAACACAGCGTGTGGCATATGTAGGTGCTCCACAAATGTGAAGTCTTATTATTCATTATAATCTACCCATTGTCATAGAGTCCATTCTGACTCACAGAGACCTGATAGGACGGAATAGAACTGCCCCATACAGTTTCCAAGGCTGTAAATCTTTACCAAAGCACATTGCCACATCTTTCTCTCAAGGAACCGCTGGTGGTTTCGAACCGCTGACCTTTCAGTTAGCGGTGTCACCAGGGCTCCTTATTATCTACTTTAGAGGTTAGTAAACATTTTCTGTAATGGGCTAGTGTTATGGATTGAATCGTGTCCCTCCAAAATGTAAGCCAACATGGCTAAGCCATGATTCCCAGTATTGTGTGATTGATCACCATTTTTTCATCTGATGTGATTTTCTTATGTGGTGTAAATTCTGCCTCTATGATATTAATGAGGCAGGATTAGAGGCAGTTATGTTAATGAAGCAGGGCTCAACCTACAAGATTAGGTTGTATCTTGAGTTAATCTCTTTTGAGGTATAAAAGAGAGAGGTGAGCGGAAAGACAGAGGGACCTCATGCCACCAGGAAACAAGAGCCAAGAGAACAATGCATCCTTTGGACCCAGAGTCCCTGCACTGAGAAGCTCCTAGACCAGGGAAGATTGATGACAAGGACCTTTCCCTAGAGTCGACAGAGAGAGAAAGCCTTCCCCTGGAGCTGGAACCCTGAATTTGGATTTCTAACTTCCTAGACTGTGAGAGAATAAATTTCTCTCTGTTAAAGCCATCCACTTGTGTTATTTCTATTACAGCAGCACTAGATGACTAAGACAGCCAGGTAGTAAATATTTTCTGCTTTGTGGGCCATATGGTCTCTGGGGCAACTGCTCAACTTTTACTTTGTAGCACAAAAGCTGTTTTGGACAATATGTAAACAAATGGGTGTGGCTGTGTCCAATTAAAACTTTACAGTAAATGAATACAGGTAACAGGCTGGATTTGAGGGATGAGCTATAGTTTTCCAACCCCTCATCTAGTCCAAATTCCTGAGTTTATAGAAAAGGAAATTAAAACTGTGGCAGAAAAGGGAATTATTCCATATGCCATATCCATGCCTGTCTTGTTAAAGGCATTGCATTAGTTCCTTCAGCATTTGAGATGCTCATGAGTTTACCTAAAACAGGCTGACATTTCCTGCCAGTCCCCTTGATTTGATACCTAATTCTTCAGTTTATATGAAGAGCGGGGTCTAAAGTCTAAGGCCATGAATAATAGCATCCTATGTGTCTCTCAGATGACATAGGCTTTTATTTCAAAACCTTAAGACTAAGAAAACCAGGTTGTGCCAACTAGATAGAACTGAAATTCAGTTTTCATTGACTGCTTTTCTCAAGGTAGGAGAGTTCAGGCTTTTCCAAATTATTCAGTCGAAATATTTCTGGACATCATTTAAAATTTTATTTCAAATATTCCAGATTTTCTTCTCTTTTGATGTAAACATATTTTGCACCCTTTCTGCTTTAGCTTCAAACGGCAGTGCTGCAATGAAGAAAATTGTCCTTGTGGGAATCATAATAAGAAATATGTAGAAAATAACTTTGCACTTTGGGAGAGGTCCACTCTCAATGCTTCCTCCAGTCTCATATCCATGACAGAATAGTCATATCTGTATTGGCAATGGAACTTTCATTGTTGTTGTAGCAAACTCCTTTTCCAAGGTTTGTAAGTGGTTTGCAGTCAAAATGGAGTACTGACTTTCTTTGCTATATTATAAGGGCAATCATTGCAGCATGATTTTCTGTCTCTCAACACTCAAGCATGAAAGGAAAGGTCTCAATATGGATGCACTCTGTTGAGATGACTTTTTTTTTTTTTCCTGAGTATTTGAAACAATCTTTAAGTTCTACTAAGTGAAAAAGCAAGGTACAGAACAGTGTGTATGAAATGCTACTTTTTTTTTTTAAGGGATATGTGTGTGTACGTGTGTGCCCAGAAAAATTAAGAAACTTGTAAGACTGGTTGCCTCTGAGAAGGAGAACAAAGGAACAACTGCAAAACAAAACAAAAAACAGAACTCTTCTGATTACCCTTTTATAAATTTACAATTTTACATTGTATGTATGAAAAATCTATCTTAAAATTGTATTTAAAAAATCAAAATGCACACCTCAGTGCCTAAGCATTAGCTCAGTACTACCGATCACAACCTTTGGGGAGTGGACCCAGGCTCTTGAAATTTTAAACTACCCAAGTGATTCTGATGATTAGTCATGTTTAGGGACCACCCATCTATAGCACCCACTTGGTTGGTACTTATTGACTTAAAGTGTTTACATGAGAATATAACTTTTTTTTTTTAATAATATTTTATTGAGCTTTGGGTCAAAGTTTACACAGCACTTTAGGTTCCCATTTGACAATGTCCACATAAATTGTTCAGTGACGTTAATTACATTTATCACAATGTGCCAACATTCTCTAATTGTGTTCTATTTACTCCATTTATAGTACTTTAGTTTCCCGTCCCCCTTATCTTCTCATCTTTGTTTTTGAGTAATTGTTGACCTTTTGGTCTCACAGAGCCCTGGTGGCACAGTTGTTAAGCATTTGGCTGCTAAGCAAAAGGTTGGCAGTTCAAATCTACCAACTGCTCTTTGGAAACCCTACAGGGCAGGCCTACTTTGTCCTATGGAGTCACTATGACTTGGAATCAACTTGACAGCAAAGGGTTTTTGGTCTCATACAGATGGTTTTTAAGTAGAGCACAAATCTTATGGGTAATATTTTGTGTGCCACTCTGCTATTTGCTAAAAGGTGATCTCATGGGATAGGCTGTGTTCTAGGTTTAAAGAGTGTCTTAGGGAGATAGTCTCAGGAGTCCATTGTTCTCTACTGTTCCAGTTTGTCTGGATTTTTTTTTTTTTCTTTTCAAGAATTTAATTTCTGCTCTACATTTTTCTCCCATTCTATCTAGGACCGTGTATCGTGATCTCAGTCAGAACCATCAGTAATGGTAGCAGTGCACCATCTAGTTCTTCTGGTCTTAAGGTAGATGAGGTCATGGTTCATGTAGACTTGTTTCTTCTCTGAACTTTTGGTTACCTTCTTACTGTTTTGCTCCTGGCAAGTACACACCGGTAATTGTATCTTAGAGGGCTGCTCACAAATGTATCTTAGACGCTACTTACTTCAGCAGGATGCAGGTCATGATTTTTGCAAACTATGTTTTGCCAATTGATTGAGTTGTCCCATGTGACTATGGTCCTAAGCTTTCAAACCCAGAAAACTAATCTTGAAAAATGTTTGGTTGTATCTGAGAAATAGCCGAATTGTGTCTTAATATATGTGCCTGCACCCACACATTTGTATTTACACGTACCTATTTTATTTTATAGATACTTCCATTGCTATTCATGAGGTTTTCACTGGCTAATGCTTTTCAGAAGTAGACTGCACCTCAACATAAAGAAAACAAAAATCCTTACAACTGGACCAATGAGCAATATCGTGATAAATGGAGAAAAGATTGAAGTTGTTAAGGATGTCATTTTACTTGGATCCACAATCAACAGCCATGGAAGCAGCAGCCAAGAAATCAAAAGACCCATTGCATTGGGCAAATCTGCTGCAAATGACCTCTTTAAAGTGTTGAAGAGCAAAAATGTCACCTTGAAGACTAAGGTGCTCCTGACCCCAGCCATGGTATTTTCAATTGTATCATATGGATGTGAAAGCTGGACAATGAATAAGGAAAACCGAAGAATTGATGCCTTTGAATTGTGGTGTTGGTGAAGAATATTGAATATACTATGGACTGCCAAAAGAATGAACAAATCTGTCTTGGAGGAAGTACAGCCAGAATGCTCCTTAGAGGCAAGGATGGCGAAACTACATCTTATATACTTTGGACATGTTGTCAGGAGGGATCAGTCCCTGGAGAAGGACATCATGCTTGGCAGAGTATGGGGTCAATGGAAAAGAGGAAGACCCTCAACGAGGTGGATTGACACAGTGGCTGCAACAATGAGCTCAAGCATAACAACGATTGTAAGGATTGTAAGGATGGCTCAGGACCGGGCAGTGTTTCGTTCTGTTGTGCATAGGGTCGCTATGAGTTGGAAACGACTCAACGACACCTAATAACAACGACATAGATACTTCCATCTGTTCTCAGCTATGTATACACCTGTACCTACCCATATACCAGTATGCCTATGCTCATCCATATGTGCTCAAATACTTGCTCTTACTTTGGTTTTACTGTGCTCAAAAGTAACAAGCCTGTATGAACTAAAGCATACTTTCCCCTTCCTCCTCTTCTCCCTAGTAATCACCGATGAAAATTGGTCTCTATATATTTAATTCTTATCTTCTCATAAAAGATGGATCATGCAATATATGTCCTTAGATGCTTGACTAATTTCACTTAGCATTATGCCCTCCAGATCCACACAAGTTATAATATGTTTCAAGGACTCATCATTGATCTTTATGGTTGCATAGTATTCTGTTGAATGTATGAACTAATTTGCTTATCCATTCATCCGTTGATGGGCTCTTCAGTTATTTCCATTTATTCGCTATTGAGAATAAAGAAGCAAGGAACATAGGTGTACATATTTCTGTCCATTCATGTCATTATTTTTAGGTCTCTAAAAAAAAAAAAGTTTTTTTTTTTTTTTTAGGATACATACAAGTAATTATCAATGTATATTGATTGCATGTTTGATCAATTTCAGGTTGCAGAAGTTGGTCAAAAACAAAAAAAACAATTTTCCATCTTTGGTATTGGTGGTTGGTGCATAACTTTGAATAATAGCTATAATAACTGGTCTTCCTTGTAGGCATATGGATATTATCCTATCACTGACAGCATTGTACTTCAGGACAGATCGCGAAACGTTCTTTTTGACAATGAATGCAATGCTATTCCTCTCCAATTTGTCATTCCTAACATAGTAGGCCATATGATTGTCATATTCAAAATGGCCTTTTTGGGTTTAGTCCATTTCAGCTCACTAATAATGCCTAGGATATCAATCCTTATGCATTCCATTTCGTTTTTGAAGATTTCCCATTTTCCTAGATTCATACTTCGTACGTTTTATGTTACAGTTAATAATGGATATTTGCAGCTGTTTCTTCTCATTTTGAGTAGTGCCACATCAACAAATGAAGGTCCCAAAAGCTTGACTCCATCCATGTCATTAAGGTCAACTCTACTTTGAGGAGGCAGCTCTTCCCCAGTCGTATTTAGAATGCCTTCTAACCTGCAGGGCTCATCTTCCGGCACTATAACAGACAATATTCTGAAGCTAAAAAAAAAAACAAAACAAAACTTTTTTTATTTTTTATTTATAAGGTATTCACTGGCTAATTTTTTTCAGAAGTAGACCACCAGGTCCTTCTTCCTAATTTGTCTTAGTTTGGAAGCTCAGCTGAAACCTGTCCACCAAGGATGACCCTGCTGGTATTCAAATTCTGGTGGCATAATTTCTAGCATCACAGGAATATGCAAGCCACCACAGGACAACAAACTGAGGTAATATATGATCAAGAATTGATGGTGCTGAAGGAAGATGTCCAAGCCACACTGAAGGCATTGGTGAAAAACAAGACTCCAGGAATTGATAGAATACCAACTGAGGTGTTTCAACCAACAAATACAGCACTGGAAGTGGTTACTTGTCTATGCCAAGAAATTTGGAAGACAGCTACCTGGCCTACTGACTCAAAGAGATCCATATTTATGACTATTCCAAAGAAAGGTGATCCAACAGAATACAGAAATTATTGAGAAATATCATTAGTATCACACACAACAACATTTTTGGTGAAGATCATTCAAAAGCAGTTGCAGCAGCACATCAACAGAAGACTGTCAGAAATTCAAGCCAGATTCAGAAAAAGATGTGGAATGAGGGATATGATTGCTGATGTCAGATGAATCATGGCTGAAAGCAGAGAATACCAGAAAGATATTCACCTGTGTTTTATTCACTATGCAAAGGCATTTGCCAGTGGAGATCATAACAACTTATGCATAACACTGAGAAGGGAAATTCCAGAACACTTAACTGTGTTCATGAGGAGCCTGTACATAGACAAGGAGACAGTCATTCAAACAGAACAAGGGGCTACAGCATGGTTTAAAGTCAGAAAAGAAGTGAGTCAGGGTTGTATCCTTTCACCATACTTGTTCAATCTGTATTTTGAGCAAAGAATCCAAAAAGCTGGACTGAATGAAGAATGGGACAGCAGGATTGGAGGAAGACTCCTTAACAACTTGCAATATGCAGATGACACAACCTTGCTTGCTGAAAGTGGAAAGGACTTGAAACACTTACTGATGAATATCAAAGACTACAGCCTTCAGTACGGATTACACCCCACATAAAGAAAACAAAAATCCTCACAACCAGACCAATAAACAACATAAGTGGAGAAAGGATTGAAGTTGTTAAGTATTTCATATTACTTGGATCCACAATCAACACCCATGGAAGCAGCAGTCAAGAAATCAAATGACACATTGTATTGGGCAAATGTGCTGCAGAAGAGCTCTTCAAAGTGTTAAAAAGCAAAGATGTCACTTTGAGGATCAAGTTGTACCTGACCCAAGCCATGGTGTTTTTAATTGCCTCATATGCATGTGAAAAGTGGACGATGAATAAGAAAGCTGGAAGAAGAGTTGATGCCTTTGAATTATGATGTTGGTGAAGAATATTGAATATTGCATGGACTGCCAGAAGAACAAAACAAATCTGTCTTGGAAGAAGTACAGCCAGAATGCTCCTTAGAAGTGAGGATGGTGAGACTTCGTCTCATGTACTTGGAAATGTTGTCAGGAGGGACCAGTTCCTAGGGAGGGAAATCATGTTTGGTATAGGGTCATGGAAGAAGAGGAAGACCCTTATTGAGACAGACTGACACAGTGGCTGCAACAATGGACTCAAGCATAACAACGATTATAAGGATGGTACAGCACCAGACAGTGTTTCATTCTATTGTACATAGGGTCGTTATGAGTCAAAACTGAATTGATAGCACCTAACAACAACATCAACAAGGGTATGTACCTAGGAGTGGGAGAAGTTATTTGTTATAGATTGATTTATGTCTTCCACAAATGATATGTTCAAATCCTACTCCCCATATCTATGAATGTGACTTTGTTTGAAAATAGGATCTTTGAAGATATCATAAGTAACTAAGCTAACATGAGGTCATACCAGAATAGAGTGAGTCCTAATCTGATCATATTGGTTTCACTATAAAAGCAAAGAAAAAAAGAGAAGAAAAATGTGTATTAAACAATAGGCAAGGTAAGCACGGTGCTTACTTTGCTTACCAGATCATCTGTTGTGGACAATTTTTTAACCACTTCAAAGTCTTATTCTAGGTATGGCTGACATCTATCTCTTTTCCACTCCCACAGCACTGTCTTCTAGAATCAAAGCCTCTTTAACTTTACGGTTCCAAACAGGGACAGATACTCCAGTAAGCAAGGTCTTACTTGTGCTTACTTACTAATTTGTAGTGAACAATTTCACATGGCTTTCCCCACAAGAAGTAAACTGTCCCTGGACAGAGAGTAAAGGACCATGTGATGGTGGAGTTATGCTGTACCTCTGAACTGTGGCAGAGATGGAAATCCAGGACCTGGAACCCAGAGATTTTGGATGTTCAAAGACCAAACTCTTTCTCTATGTTTCACAACAGTCTTGCACTCTACCTATATTTATTACTCCACAGAAGAGAGATTTGAGATTGAAGTGATTTACCAGATTTCACTTACCAAAGGTGATGGTGCAACCTGTATTAGAGTCAAAGTCCTCCTGATCTGGGGGTGACTGAGTGGTTTGCTACCAGAGGGGCACTAGCAGTGTCGTGCTTGAAACATGGCATGTTAGGCAGGCGTTTCCAGGGAACTTCCCCACCTTCTGTGGAAAAGGAGACCCTGTAGGAAAAGAGGTAACATCAAGGAGGAAGAAGGTGTTTGGATAGCAGCTCAGATGACTTTTTTAATCAAGATGTGTTCCCATGCAAAAATGGAGCTTTTTGTAATGATAAGACGTGTGAGAGTCAACTTCATCTATGCCAAATGCGTTTTGGAAAAACAGCTCAGAATGGTTCAGCTATGTACTATCATGAAATATATAAAAGAGTTGAAATTTTGGCCATGAGGTTTTGAAACCATTAAATATTATCAGTGTATAAACATATCTATATTCTGTAGCAAATTGCAGTAAGTCATTCACTCTTCACCTTGGTCATCTTCCTTCTAACAGTTTTGGGCATCCACCTAGCATCATTTTCCTTGAGACTAAGGAATTTTCCTTAGCCTTTCTTTTAGTTCATCCAGGTGACCATATCTCTGGGCTTCTGCTTTTCTGAAAACATTTTATTTCACCTTCATTTTTTTTGATGGATATTTTTACAGGATATAGAATTCTAATATGACAACTCTTTTTCTTTCAGTGCCACAAAAATATCATTAACTTGTCAGTTGGCTTTTATGGTTTCTGTTAAAAAATACCAGTCTCATTGGTGTTCCTTTCAAGGTGATGTGTCTCTACTGCCTGTTCGTTTAAGATTAGAAAAAAATAGTCTTCATTTTTTTAACAGTTTGAAAATGATGTGTCCACATGCTGTTTTTTTTTTGCATTTATCTTGCTCAAGGTTTCCTTGGGTTTTGAATTTGTGAGATAGTGCTTTTCATCTGTTTTGGAAAATTCTCAGGCATCAACCATCCAATAGTGCTTCTATACATTCTCTCTCATTTTCTTCTGAGAATCCAGTTACACTTATGTTGGAACTTTTGACCCATTCCCACGTGTTTATTAAATTCTTTTTTTTTTTTCTTTTCATTATAGAACGGTCCTTCTTGTAAGAAGGCAATCTTGAGCGTGGGCCTGCCCTTTTGAAAGGGAAAGCTATTAGTCTAGCCATTGTTAGGCACCTAAGCCTCCAGGGTCATTTTACCTTTATTCTTGTGACCACAATATCTTTAGAAGATAAAAATCAAGGAAATTTTGTCAAAAGTAGAAAAAACAAGGGAAATGGACAGTGGTGGAGCACATTATGAAAACTGCAGTTCAATTCAGGAGGAACAACATCAGAGTAATTATTGTTTCAGAAATGAAGGACACTCTAAAAGAGAGGAGTACGTATCAACAAAATGTACATTTTCAGAACTGAATGACATGATTCTCAATAAAAGAGCCTAATAAGAGACTGGAAAACATGGATAAGTAAGACTCATACCCAGTGAGATGATTGTGAAATACCAGAATGCATCATTTAAGAGAAGAAGCTGGAAGCTCCTGGAGAGTAATCCACATATGAAGGATTGAGGTTGAGAATGACTTTGAACTTCTCATGATCAACATTGGAAAATAAAAGGTAACAGAATAATTACTTAGCATCTTGGGAAAAGCACCAGAATCTAATTCTGATATTTCAGTGAGTTGTTTTGTTTTCAGGTCCCTTCATTTGTCATGGCAATCATATTTTCAAATGGCAATAGTAAAAGAGATTGACAGAAAAGCCAGACACAAAAATTGTTGTTGTTAGGTGCTGTCAAGTCAGTTCCACCTCATAGCAACCCTATGCACAACAGAACGAAACACTGCCTGGTCCTGCGCCATCCTTACAATCATTGTTATGCTTGAGCTCATTGTTGCAGCCATTGTGTCAATCCACCTCATTGAGGGTCTTCCTCTTTTCCGCTGACCCTGTACTCTGCCAAGCATGATGTCCTTTTCCAGGGACTGATCCCTCCTGACACCATGTCCAAAGTATGTAAGATGCAGCCTTGCCATCCTTGCCTCTAAGGAGCATTCTGGCTGTACTTCTTCCAAGACAGATTTGTTTGTTCTTTTGGCAGTCCATGGTATATTCAATATTCTTCACCAACACCACAATTCAAAGGCGTCAACTCTTCTTCGGTCTTCCTTATTCATTGTCCAGCTTTCACATGCATATGATGAGATTGAAAATACCATGGCTTGGGTCAGGTGCACTTTAGTCTTCAGGGTGACATCTTTGCTCTTCAACACTTTGAAGAGGTCCTTTGCAGCAGATTTGCCCAATGCAATGTGTCTTTTGATTTCTTGACTGCTGTTTCCATGGCTGTTGATTGTGGATCCAAGTAAAATGAAATCCTTGACAACATCAATCTTTTCTCCATTTATCATGATGTTGTTTATTGGTCCAGTTGTGAGGATTTTTGTTTTCTTTATGTTGAGGTGTAATCCGTACCGAAGGCTGTGGTCTTTGATCTTCATTAGTAAGTGCTTCAAGTCCTCTTCACTTTCAGCAAGCAAGGTTGTGTCATCTGCATAATGCAGGTTGTTAATGAGTCTTCCTCCAATTTTGATGCCCCGTTCTTCTTCATATAGTCCAGCTTCTCATATTATTTGTTCAGCATACAGATTAAATAGGTATGGTGAAAGAATTAAGAAAGCTCATGCAGTCAGGATTCACATTTTGTAGAATCCTGTGATATTCTCCAGAACAGATAGAGGTAAAAATACCTTCAGCCAAAATCTCTCTAGTGTTTGTAGAGTTGTCGATGATACTGGCTGAGTGAGTGCGGTCTCATCATATTTTCTGGAAGAATCATGCTTTGTTAATGTTGTTGTTGTTAGGTGCCATTGAGTTAGTTCCAACTCATAGAGACCCTATGTAAAACAAAAGGAAACATTGCCTGGTCCTGTACCATCCTCACAGTCATTGTTATGCTTGAGTCCATCATTGCAACCACTGTGTCAAACCCTCTCACTGAGGGCTTCCTCTTTTTTGCTGACCCTCTACTTTACCAAGCATGATGTCCTTCTTCAGGGACTGATCCCTTCTGATAACATGTCCAAAGTATGTGAGACGAAGTCTCAACATCCTTGTTCCTAAGGAGCATTCTGGTTGTACTTCTTCTCAAACAAATCTGTTCATTCCTTTGGCAGTCCAAGGTATATTCAGTATTCAACACCATAATTCAATGACATCAATTCTTCTTCAGTTTTCTTTATTCATTGTCTAGCTTTCACATGCATATGAGGCAATTGAAAACTCCATGGCTTGGATCAGGCACACCTTGGTCCTTAAAGTGACATCTTCACTTTTTAACACTTTAAAGGGGTCCTTTGCAGCAGATTTACCCATTGCAATGCGTCTTTTGATTTCTTGACTGCTGCTTCCATGGGTTTTGATTGTGGATTCAGGTAAAGTGAAATTCTTGGTAACTACAAACTTTACTTCATTTATCATGATGATTCTTATTGGTCCATTTGTGAGGATATTCTTTTTCTTTATGTTGAGGTGTGGTCCACACTGAAGGTTGCAGTCTTTGGTCTTCATCAATAAGTGCTTCAAGTCCTTTTTACTTTCAGCAAGCAAGGCTGTGTCATCTGCATAACACAGGTTGTTAATTAGTCTTTCTAAAATGCTGATGCTGCATTCTTCTTCATATAGTCCAGCTTCTTGGATTATTTGTTCAGCATACAGGTTGTATAAGTATGGTGAAAGGATTTGACCGTGACTCACACCTTTTCTGATTTTAACCATGCAGTATCCCCTTGTTCTTTTGAATGACTGCCTCTTGATCTGTGTACAGGTTCCTCATGAGCACAATTAAGTGTTCTGGAATTCCCATTCCTCACAATGTTATCCATAACTTGTTACGATCCACACAGTCAAATGGCTTTGCACAGTCAAGAAAACACAGGTAAACATCTTTCTGGTATCCTCTGCTTTCAGCCAGGATCCATCTGACATCAGCAACAATAGACCTGGTTCCAAGTCCTCTTCTGAATCCAGTTTGAATTTCTGGCAGTTCCATGTATATATACTGCTGCAACTGCTTTGGAATGATCTTCAGCAAAATTTTAACTTGTGTGTGGTATTAATGATATTGTTTGATAATTGCTGCATTCTGTTGGATCACATTTCTTTGGACTAGGCATACATATGGATTTTTTCCAGTCAGTGGGCCAGGCAGCTGTCTTCCAAATTTCTTGGCCGAGACGAGTGAGCACTTCCAGCGCTGCATCCATTTGTTGAAACTTCTTAATTGTTATTCCGTCAGTTCCTGGAACCTTGTTTTTCACCAGTACCCTCAGTGAGGCTTAGACCTCTTCTTTCAGCACCATCGATTCCTAATCATATGCTACCTATTGAAATGGCTGAACATCCACCAATTCTTTTTGGTATAGTGACTGTTTCCTTCCATCTTCTTTTGATGTTTTCTGTGTTATTCAATATTTTCCCTGTAGAATCTTTCACTATTGCAACTCTGGACCTGAAGTGTTTCCTCAGTTCTTTCAGATTGAGAAATGTCGCACAGGTTCTTCCCTTTTGGTTTTCTAACTCCAGGTTTTTGCACACATCATTATAATAGCTTGTGTTCTTGTGGCACTCTTTGAAAATCTTCTGTTCAGCTCTTTTACTTCATTATTTCTTCTGTTTGCTTTAGCTTCTCGACATTCAAGAGCAAGTTTCAGAGTCTCTCCTGACATCCATTTAGGTCTCTTCTTTCTTTCCTGTCTTTTTAATGACCTCTTGCTTTCTTCATGTATGATGTCATTCCACAACTCATCTGGTCTTTGGAGGTTAGTGTTCAACATATCAAATCTACCCTTGAGATAGTCTCTAAATTCAGATGGGATATACTCAAAGTCGTATTTTGGCTCTTGTGGCCTTGTTCTAATTTTCTTCAGCTTCACCTTGAACTTGCATATGAGGAATTGAGGGTCTGTGCTGCAGTCAGCCCCTGGCCTTGTTCTGACTGATTATATTGAGGTTTTCCCTCATGTCTTTCCACAGATGTAGTCAGTTGGATTCCTGTGTATTCCACCTGGTAAGGTCCACTGTATAGTCACAATTTATGTTGTTAAAAAAAAAAGGTATTTCAATGAAGAACTTGTTGGTCTTGCAAAATCCTATCATACGATCTCTGGCATTGTTTCTACTGTTGTTGTTAGCTTCCATTGAGTCAGTTCGGACTCATAGTGACCCAACGTACAACAGAATGAAGCACCACCTGGTCCTGCACCATCCTCACTATCATTGTTATACTTGAGCCCATTGTTGCAGCCACTGTGTCAATCTATCTCACTGAGGGACTTCCTCTTTTTGCTGATCCTCTGCTTTACCAAGCATGATGTCCTTCCCCAGGGATTGATCCCTCCTGATATCATGTCCAAAATATGTGAGATGTAGTCTCGCCATCCTTGCTTCCAAGGAGCATTCTGGTTGTAGTTCTTCCAAGGGAGGTCTGCATTCTTTTATCAGTACATTGTATATTCAGTACTCTTTGCCAGCACCACAGTACCAAGGCTGTATCTTCCAACTACTGAGCCTTCTTCTTTGTTTCCCACTTTTGCATTCCAATCACCACTAATTGTCAATGATTTCATGCTCGAGCAATCTATCCATAGTTCCAGACTAATGAACCTGAGGTAATTCTGATTTGTTTAAGAGACTGGCTTCTTTGGTTCAGGTTAACTTTATCAATCTCAGAGTTAGGAAACTTAAAATTTAATTACCACTTCCAATAGAGTAAACTCAGTCACAAATGAACTTTCTCTTTCATCACCCTCAGCTCCCTAGAACTAATGCAGGCTACTTCAAATGCATTCCAGAATTCATTATTGGGAACCAGGACATGAGTTAATTTGCCATATATCTCCACGAGTCATGCTAACAAGTCCTTTGACCAGCTGTGAGGTTAATCTGGCCATCTGCCAGGCCTCCCAGTTTTCTAGAAATTTGTGTTGTAGAATCAGAATGGAATTTTCCAGGTATCTTCAGGAACCAACTTAACAAATCTTCAAACCAGCTCTAGGGTTAATAAAGCCATTCACCTTTCACCCGTGTTAAGGATCCTTGCAGTTTTAGCCTCTCAGTCTTAAATTTTTCTCTTAAATGACTTTTACATCACCAAAGGAAGGATAAATATAATCACAGCTTGCTATTTTTACATGTATTTGAAATTTACAAATAATATGCTATACAGTGTATGAAACATCTTATATATAATGCATACTACTGTGTTTTATTGTGCTATTATACTATTTTATAATGTTTTTCCCATACAAAATCTTGATTTTTACATTTTTGTATTTTATCACTGACTCGTTCTGGGTTTGCTTTAAAATTTCTAAAATTATAATGTTCTTCTGTAAAAGTTTTGTTTCTGTTATTTTTCATCTGGCTAAATATTCTCCATGCATGCTTCATTAGGTAGTGGTCAGAGTTTAATTTCTTATTCAGTCTAATTCACATTAATTACAAACTCATAATTACATCACATTCCAAATTTTCCTAATTCAAAATGAAAACCATTGAGCCACAAATTATATTGGTATGTAGTTTTATATATAGAACTTTCCAAATAGTAACTTTATTTTCTATGTACCATTTTAATTTTCAAACACAATGGGAATAAACCAAAACAAAACAAAAACAAACCCATTGCTGTCAAGTTGATTCTAACTCATAGTGACCCTATAGGACAGAGTAGAACTGCCTGGTTGTGCAATGGTTAAGCATTTGATCACTAACCAATAGGTCAGCAGTTTGAATCCACCAACCACTCCTTGGAAACCCTATGGAGCAGTTCTACTCTGTCCTATAGGGTTGCTATGAGTGGACATTGACTCAATGGTAACGGGTTAATGATGTTAATGACGCAGAATTAGAGAGAGTTATGTTAATGAGGCAGGACAGAAGCTATAGTATTAGGTTGTATCTTGAGTCAGTCGCTTATGAGACATAAATGAGAGAAGCGAGCAGAGAGGAGAGGGACCTCCTACCACCAAGACAGAAGAGCCAGGAGTGGAGCTTTTCCTTGAACCTGGGGTCCCTGAGCTGAGAAATTCCTAGACCCAGATGAAGATTGATGACAACACCTTCCCGTGGAGTTAACATAGAGAGAAAGCCTTCCCCTGGAGCCAGCACCCTGAATTCAGACCTCTAGTCTTCTAGGCTGTGAGAGTATGAATTTCTGTTTGTTAAAGCCATCTGCTTGTGTTATTTCTGTTATAGCAACACTGGATAACTAAGACAACTGGTAACCAAAAAATTGGTGGTTCAAGTTCACCCAGAGATACCTCAAAAGAAAGGTCTGCAGATCTTCTTCCAAAACATCAGTCATTGAAAGTCCTATGAAGCACAGTTCTACTCTGACAGCCATGGAGTCTGTGAAAACCCTTTGGATCACAATGGTTTGATTCACAACTGATCATGGGGATAGTGAAAGTCTGGGCAGTGTTTCATTCTGTTAGCATGGGGCCATGAATGCAGTTGTCATGAGTCAGTGGGGGGTGGGGAGGGGAGAGGTAATTCCATGGCAGCTAACAACAACAGCATTCTATATACATAGTCCAGGAACACAGAAGCTTTCTCCCAACTACATTCATAATGAGGCAAAAACACATCTGAAAAGATTCTAAATCAATAGTTAATTACCTTTTCATTATTTATTCTTTAGGGTTAGATGCCTAGGTAATAATGCTTATTAATCCACCTTGAGGCTCAAGTTTCTTTTGCCACAAATTAATCTTTATCCTCCTGGACTCTCTCTTGGTCTTCAGAGATCTTTGAACTCTCATTTCAGGCCACGCACCAAGAATGGTATACCAAATATGAAACTTCACCCCCAATTTCTGTCTAAGCTGCCTTTAAACATTTAATGACTTTTCCCCAAAATGTGAGGATTAGGGTAAGGCTGATTATGAAAGACAGGGTGCTGTAGCTTCCTGCAGCCACAGAAGTAGACAGAGTTGGTAGCTTTAATGTCAGATGGTGGTTTTTTTTGCAGCTGAGAGAGGTAACAAAGTGAGGGAAGAACCATCTGCCTGGGAGACCTCCCATGCATACTCTGCTTTTTGCAAAATGGAGTGGGAGAGAGAACATACCAAAGTGTCTCTGAGATAATGACCAAAGTGTTACATATTCTCTCTCCTGAAGCTGTTTTAAGGCACTACGAATATTAATGAATTTTTGATATGCTACATGATCTAAAAGGTACAAACTATGCTATCGATTCTGGGTAATAAATAGTATCAACCTGAATTTTAAATAATTTTTAAATTGTATTATTTAGAACGAGGATTTCAGACTGGATGTAAGCCAGAGAAGTAAATTTATTGAGTGGTTGTTTTTAGGTGCCATCCAATAGATTTCTACTTATAGAGACCCTCTGTGATAGAGTAAAACTGCCTCATAGGGTCTCCTAGGTTGTGATCTTTTCCCCTGCACAGCAACTGGGTGGATTCAAACTGCCAACCTTTCAGTTAAAAGCCGAGCACTTAACCATTGATTGTGCCACCAAAGCTCCTTTATTTAGGGATAGCGGTGGTCGTATTGTTAAGCAGGAAAAGATTAAATGTTATTTTATCTGTCTTTTTGCTTAATATATGGTAACATCCACCCTTTAAGAAAAAAAAAAATCTTATTTAGTAGACGTAAGAAATCCATAAAATTTTGCATTTGGTGAAGATTTTCATTACTATTTTTAAAGATTCTTCCTAGTAATGTTTCTGGCAGATTACTCCATATTCGGCATATGGGCCACAGGAGTAAAAAAAAAAATTAGTCACTGATAATGCTGAAAGGAAAACTAAAAGTACTCTTTGCATTTCTTAATCAACAATAAAAGTATTGGTGAAATGAAAAAGACTCAGTGACCATCTTTATTTACAGCCTGGAAATACAGGTTTCCGAAATTCTACTTCACTCGCTATTTGACTAAAAACTTGGCTTGATATAAGCCTATATGTCGTCATTGGGCTTTGCTGGGGAATAAGTGTTTGGGTCACTCTGTTCTCTTTACATGACACAATGGTGCCTCTTGAAAGGAAGGAACTATTGCTAACATTTCTCGGAAGGGTTCTCTCAGCCGCTTCCCATGTCATTACTTGCAATCCTCATAATCCTCTGAGGTAGGTATTACTATTGTCAACATTATAGTCCAAGAAATTGAGGCTCAGGAAGGCTAAGTGAATTGCACAGGGTCACGCAGCTCATGATGTTGGAGCTGGGGCTTGAACAGAAAAGAGTTTGTCCTTATATTTTCAGGTTCCCGGAAAGCCTTTTGAGTCATTTAAGACCTAATTTTCCAAGGCAGAGACACAAGCATTCAAAGTCTGTAAGTGGGAGGGGTCTCCCTGCCTCTTATCAGGATACGTGTTCTAGATTCTTTATACCACTGATACACTGAGATCAAATAATGTGTTTCATCAACTGTCCAAGGAGGTTGCAAATGCCCTACATGCTTTGTAGAATTGCTATAAGGTATGAGGATCAAAAGAGAAAATTTATATGAAAGTGCTTTGTGAGGTGTAGGGACAAATAGATATGGGCACCCTTGGTATTGTCATTCCTGGGCTTTTCTGGGAAGGGTTGAATGAAGAAGGTATCACATATTCTCATATGGATTTGGTATTTTTCTGAAAAGTGGAACATACTGATTTGAGATTCACTGGGTTCTAAAACAGGTATCAGCACCTTGTTAGCTACCTGTTGTCCATCGTTGAAGTCTAAGTCAGCAGGCACCACAGGCAAACTAAGTTGCTACTCCCTGAGGTGTCCCTGTGTCAAGAGTGAAACAAAGGTAAGAAAACCAATTGTTTTTTACATATTTAACTGGATATTTCTCAAGGAAAGGCTACAAAGAAAAGTTTTAAATTTCAAATGGTTACAAGAACAGGAGCAAAAATAGCAAACATTTATTAAATTCTTACTGTGTGGTAGTTAGTGTGCTAAGGGATTTTTATACACTTATTCTCTAATATCCTAAAACAACTCTATGTAGTATATACTATTACTATCACTACGGTATTAAAGAAAGGAAGCCAAAAACTTAAAAGCATTAGATGACTTTTCCAGAGCCCCAGTGTTAATAAGTGATAGAACCCAAACTGAGATCTGCCTGACTCAAAGCCTGCAGGTTCAGTAGTTAGGGAATATTTACATGTAATTAATTAATTTATTTATGAGACAAATGCATAGTGAGTGTTTACTATTTGTCTGGAATTGTGCTATCGAGGAGAGTTTGTCTATTTGGTGTCCAAAAGTAATTATAATACAGAGTAGTAAGTACTACTGCAGAAACAACTAAATTCTGAGACACTTCTATCAGTCAGGTTCAAGCAGCTAAACAAACATATATATCCCCCATGCATATGTCGGTTTGTCATACAGTGGCGGCTTGCGTGTTACTGTGATGCTGGAAGTTATGGCACGAGTATTCAAATATCAGCAGGGTCACCCATGGTGGACAGGTTTCAGCTGAGCTTCCAGACTAAAACATGCTTGAAAGAAGGGTCTGGGAGTCTACTTCCAAAAAAAAAAAAAAAAAATTAGCCAGTAGAAACTTTACAAATAGCAGCAGAACATTGTCTGATACAGTGCCAGAAGATGAGCCCCTTAGGTTGGAAGGTACTCAAAAGATGACTGGGGAAGAGCTGCCGCCTCAAAGTTGAGTTGACCTTAAAGATGTGGATAGAGTCAAGCTTTCAGGACCTTCATCTGCTGATTTGGCATGACTCAAAATGAGAAGAAACAGCTGCAAATATCCATTAATAATCAGAACATGGAATTTACTGAGTATGAATCTGGGAAAATTGGAAATCATCAAAAATGAAATGGAACACATGAACATCAATATCTTGGGTATTAGTAAGCTGAAATGGACTAGTGTTGACCATTTTGTATCAGACAATCATCATATGGTCTACCATGCTGGGAATGACAAATTGAAGAGGAATAACGTTGCATTCATCATCAAAAAGAACATTTCAAAACCTATCCTGAAGCACAACACTGTCAGTGATAGGGTAATAGCCACAAGCCTACAAGGGTAACCAGTTAATATGACATTATTCAAATTTTTTGCACCAACCACTGAGGCCAAAGATGGAGAGATCGGAGATTTTTACTAACTTCTAAAGTCTGAGATTGATCAAGTATGCAACCAAGATGCATTGATAATTACTGGCAATTGGAATGCAAAAGTTGGAAACAATAAAGGATTGGTAGTTGGAAAATATAGCCTTGGTGATATTAACAATGCCAGTGATTGAATGACAGAATTTTGCAAGACCAATGACTTCTTCATGGCAAATATCTTTTTTCAACAATATAAATGATAACTATACACATGGACCTTGTGAGGTGAAATACGCATGAATCAAATTGACTGTATTTCTGGAAAGAGACAATGGAAAAGGTCAATATCATCAGTCAGAACAAGGCCAGGGGCCGACTGCAGAAGAGATCATCGATTGCTCCTATGCAAGTTCAAGTTGAAGCTGAAGGAAATTAGAACAAGTCCATGAGAGCCAAAACAACTTTGATTGTGTCCCACCTGAATTTAGAGAGCACCTCAAGGGGAGATTTGATGCATTGAACACTAATGACTGAAGACCAGACAAGTTGTAGAATGACATCAAGGACATCATACGTGAAGAAACCAAGAGGTCATTAAAAAGACAGGAAAGAAAGAAAAGAACAAAATGGATGTTAGAAGAGACTCTGAAGCTTGCTCTTGAACATAGAGTAGCTAAAGTGAATGTGAAGTAAAAGAGCTGAACAGAAGATTTCAAAGGGCAGCTTGGGAAGACAAAGTAAAATATTGTAACGACAACTGCAAAGACCTGCAGTTAGAAAGCCAAAAGTGAAGAACATGCCTGGCATTTCTCAAGCTGAAGAACTGAAGAAAAAGTTCAGCTCTCCAGTTGCAATATTGTAGAATTCTATGCGATAATGCTGAATGACACTTGAGGCATGGAAAGAAGATGAAAAGAATACACAGTTACTGTACCAAAAAGAATCGGTCGAGGTTTAACCACTTCAAGAGATAGCGTATGATCAAGAACCAACAGTACTGAAGGGAAAGTCCAAGCTGTACTGAAAGTATTGGCAAAAAACAAGGCTCCAGGATTTGACAGAATACCAGATGAGATGTTTCAACAAACTGATGTAGCACTGAAAGTGCTCACTCATCTATGCCAGGAAATTTTGAAGACAGCAATCTGGCCAACAAACTAGAAGAGATACACATTTATGCCTTTTCCAAAGAAAGGTGATCCAACCGAAAGCGGCAATTATCGAACAATATCATTAATATTTCACCCACAAGTCAAATTTTGCTGAAGATCATTCAAAAGCAGCTGCAGCAGTACATCAACAGGGAACTGCAGGAACTGAAGCCAGATTCAGAAGAGGATGTGGAACCAATGAAGTCACCGCTGATGTCAGATGGATCCTGGTCGAAAGCACAGAATACCAGAAAGAGGTTTATCTGTGTTTTATTGACTATGCAAAGGCATTAGATTGTGTGAATCATAACAAATTATGGATAACATTGCAAAGAATGGGAATTCCAGAACAGTTAACTGTAATCATGAGGAACCTGTGCATAGACCAAGAAACAGTCTTTTGGACAAAAGAAGGGAATACTGCATGTTTAAAGTCAGGAAATGTGTGTGTCAGGTTGTGCCCTTTCACCATACTTATTCGATCTGTATGATGAGCAAATAATCTGAGAAACTGGCTTATATGAAGAAAAATGAGGCATCAGTATTACAGGAAGACTCGTTAATAACCTGCACTATGCAGATAACACACGTTTGCTTGCTGAAAGTGAAAAGGACTTGACACACTGATGAAGATCAAGGACGATAGCCTTCAGTATCGATTAAACCTCAACACAAAGAAAACAAAAATCCTCACAACTGGACCAATAAGCAACATCATGATAAACAGAGAAAAGATTGAAATTGTCAATGATTTCATTTTACTTGGATCCACGATGAATGCCCATGGAAGCAGCAATCAAGAAATCAAATGATGTATTGCATTGGACAAATCTGCTGCAAAAGACATCTTTAAAGTGTTAGAAAGCACAGATGTCACTTTAAGGAGTAAGATGATCCTGACCCAAAACATGGCATTTTCAATCACTTCATATGCATGTGAAAGGGGGACAATGAATAAAGAAGACTCGAAAAGAATTGATGCCTTTGAACTATGGTGTTGGTGAAGAACATTGAATATACCATGGACTGCCAGGAGGAGGAACAAATCTATCTTGAAAGAAGTACAGCCAAGTGCTCATTAGAGGCAAAGAATGCAAGACTTTGTCTCACATACTTTGGACATGTTATCAGGAGGGACCAGTACCTAGAGAAGGACATCATGCTTGGTAAAGTAGAGTGTCAGTGAAAGAGAGGTAGATCCTCAACAAGACGGATGGACACAGTGGCTGCTGAAATATAACAATGATTTTGAGGATGGAGCAGAACAGGGCAGTGTTTCGTTCTGTTATACATAGCATTGCTATGAATTGGAACTGAATTGACAGCACCTAACAACATTTTTTGAGCAACATATATATATGCATACCGAGTAACCAAACCAAACCCAGTGCCGTCGAGTCAATTCCAACTCATAGCGACCCTATAGGACAGAGTAGAACTGCCCCATAGAGTTTCCAAGGAGCGCCTGTCAGATTCGAACTGCTAACCTCTTGGTTAGCAGCCTTAGCACTTAACCGCTACGCCACCAGGGTTTCCATATATATGTATATGTAAATATTTACATATGTATATGTAAATATATATAAAATATTTATTTTATATATATATTTTATATATATATAAAATATAATATATAATATTTTATATATACATGTATTTTATATTTTATTTTATAAAATATATATATATAAAATATTTATTTTATACATATGTAAATATTTATACATATATACATACACACACACACACACACACACACTTTGTTGTTGGGTGTTGTCAAATCAATTACGACTCATAGCAACTGCACGTAATAGAGTAGAACTGCCCCATAGAGTTTTGTCTCTAGATGGCAGGAACAGTTTGTCCTTGACTGCTAATCTAAAGGTTGGGCTTTTGAACACATCAAGTGGTACCACAGGAGAAAAAGAGGCCTGGCAATCTGTTTCCATCAAGACAACAGCCAAGAAAACCCTATAGAGTAGTTCTACTCAGTAACACATGGGTCGCCATGAGTTGGAATTGACTCTATGGCAACAAACAACAACAACATATGTATGTGGTGTTGGTAGTATGGCGATTGTTGTGATCCACTGTGTTATTTGATCCGTAAGACAGATACAGAAGACATTACTATTTCCGTTTAGCGGAAGTGGAAATAAGATCTAGAAATATTAATTAAGTAATATGCCTATGATCACAAATCTACTATTTGGTAGGTAGACATGGAAGTTTTAACCCAGGTTTTCTGACCCCTAAGACAGAAATAGTTAAACTGTATAAAGTTTACTCAATAATGTGGCTTGAGGTAGTTAGTAAGGTAAATCGCTAACTGGTAGAGGTCTAGGTCTAATGGAGAGAGGAAGCCTTATGACTCCTAATGACATATTAAAATAAAAAAAAATATATATATTATATTGTTGTTGTCAGGTGCTATCAAGTTGGTTCCAACTCATAGTACTGTATGTACAACAGAACAAAACACTGCCCGGTCCTGCATCATCCTCAAAATTGTCGTTATGCTTGAGCCCATTGTATTAGCCACTGTCTCAGTCCATCTTGTTGAGGGTCTTCCTCTTTTTTGCTGACCCTCTACTTTACCAAGCATGATGTCCTTCTCCAGGGACTGCTGCCTCCTGAAAACATGCCCAAAGTATGGACAAAGTCTTGCCATACTTGCTTCTAAGGAGCATCCTGGTTGTACTTCTTCCAAGACAGATTTGTTTGTTCTTTTGGCAGTCCATGGTATGTTCAATACTCTTCACCACTACCACAATTCAAAGGTGTTGACTCTTTTGGAATCTTCCTTATTCATTGTCCAGCTTTCACATGCATATGAAGCTGCTGAAAACACCAAGGCTTGGGTCTTCAAGGTGGCATCTTTCCTTTTTAATACTTTAAAGAGGTTTTTTGCAGAGATGTGTCCTTCGATTTCTTGACAGCTACTTCCATGGATGTTGACTGTGTATCCAAGTAAAACGAAATTCTTGACAATTTCAATCTTTTCTCCATTTATCATAATATTGCTTTTTGGTCCAGTTGTGAAGACTTCTGTTTTCTTTACATTGAGGTGTAATCCATACTGATGACTGTGGTCTTTGATCTTCATCAGTAAGTGCTTCAAGTCCTCTTCGCTTTCAGCAAGCAGGGTTGTGTCATCTGCATACAACAGGTTGTTAAGTAGTCTTCCTCCATTCCTAATGTCCCATTCTTCTTCATATAGTCCAGTTTCTTGGGTTATTTGCTCAGCATATAGATTGAATAAGTTTGGTGAAAGCATACAACCCTGAAACACACCTTTTCTGACTTTGAACCATGCAGTATCCCCTTGCTCTGTTTGCATACATAAAGTATACAAAAAAAAAAAACAAAACATAACCCATTCCCGCAAGTCCATCTGGACTCATAACCACCCTTCAGGACAGAGTAGAACTGCCCCATATGGTTTCCAAGGGGTGGATGATAGCTTTGAACTGCAGACCTTTTGGTTAGCACCCAAGCTCTTAACCACTGTGTCACCAGTGCTCCATACAATATGTGGAGTGTATGTGTATCTATCCATATTTTTCATGGCATTAGTGGTTCAGCTGTAGAATTCTTGTCTTCTATGTGGATGCCCAGATTGAATTGTTCGTCTATGCACCTCATGCACAGCCACTACCTGTCAGTGGAGTTGTGTGTGTTTTTTTTATAAGGATGAACAGGTGTCCCCACAGTGTCTAGACTAAGATGAACTAGAAACAAACTCCTGACAATCTACTTCTAAAAATCAGCCAAAGAAAAATCCTATGGATCACAGTGGTCTGATCTGCAACTGATCCTGGGGATGGTGCAGGACGAGGTAGAATTTCATTCCTTCATGTATGGGGTTGCCATGAATAGAGGACTGACTCTACAGCATCTAACGACAATAACAACAATCTATATATTATCTCTTCTCTTCCTCTACATATATATATAGTTGTTGTGATTTCCAAGTTTCTCAACTGTCTATAGATGGACTTGTTCCACCTCTGTCTCTATATCAAGCTATAGCTATATCTTGGAAACATTCCTTAACCTCTCTAAGCCTCAATGTTTTCACATGCTTATTGTAAAGATCTATATAAGGATTTAGAATACCTAGCACAATGCCTAGAACCTGGTTGACAATGCATGGTAGCCGTCAGTTTTAACAACAGCATTATCAGAAACAGTGCCAGTAACCGTCATAGTTGCACAGTGGTGGAAACTAGTAGAAGAAGAGTGTAAGTAGGAAGCTATGGAGGGCCTAGAAGTGAAGGGGCCAGCAGGCTTTATATCTGCCGTGGGATATGGAGCCACGGCCCAGCATAGTCATCCTTGGGTGTCCTCTCTGAAATGCCACCTCAAGCTTCTCACCTTTCCTAAATTATTTTCTTCAAAGCCCAGTTCTAAATCATCTATTTCTTGAAGCCTTCTGTGATGAATTACAATTCTTTTTGGTACCATTTATTTAGTCCCAAGAAAATGCTGTCTTGTTTCATGCTCTCTTCCAGGTGATGGTTAAGCAGAGGTGGACAAAAGTGCCACAAGTCCTTGCTTGTTTCATGAAGCTTACAATCCAATAATCTTAAAAGTATGTATCTTTCTTTGCCAACCTGAACTCCCATACTCCACTCTGATTTTGTCTAATTCCTACTTATGGTTTAAAAATCATTTTAAGAGCAATTTTTCCACAAAACTTTCCTTGATGTTTTATTCCCCCTCTCCTATTTTTAGTTAGGTGTTATGATGGTCTTTTTGACATGTCAGCTCAGCTAGGCTTGTCCCAGTCATTCAATTAGGCGTTAACAGACATGTTGATGCAAAGGTATTTTATAGATGTGATTAAAATTCACAAGAAGTTGACTTTAAATAAGGAAGATTATCTTAAATGATCTGGGTGGGCCTGATCCAATCAGTTGAAAGACTTTAAGAACAGAGCTGAGGCTTCCCTTATGAAGAAGAAATTCCATCTGTGGACAGCATCTTCAGCTTGTGCCTGAGAGTTCCAGGCTGCCTTTTCTGAGAGTCTGCTCTATGAATTTTGAATTTGCCTAGTCCCCACCATAGCATAAAATATAAAACAATTCCTTACAACAAATCTCTTTGTTATAGACTATTTTTTTTTTTTTTAATATATTTAACTGGGTATTTCTCAAGCAAAGACTATAAGGTGTAATTTATAGAGAGGGAAAGGCAACAGGCTTGGTTTGGTAACCCGTGATTTGATTCTACAACTCTAACTCATTGCTACGGCACTACTAACAGCGACAAAACAAAATTCCTTGAGCCTTTGTATGAACTAGGCATTCTTCAAGGTGTTTTACATCACACACTGACCCTCCAGATGAGTCTATTATCCCCATTTTATAGGCTAGAAAACAAAAGCAGAGAGAAATTAAATAAACTGTCCAAGGACACACAGATTTTAAGTCTCCAAATAAGAATTCCAATGCAGTCAGTTGTACTTCTTTCCCCCAACCCACTGAAGCCTGTCCCAGAAGGCACAATTTTCCCTGAAGGTAAGCCCCGTGTATTAATAGATAAATGATATTTTCTCTGCACCTTTGCATTCTGTTTTCAAGAACTAAAATTCAGCTGCGTGTGCACAGAAGAAAAACACAGTCATTTTGCACAGCTTGGATGCCTGCATTTTAACCTTTGGCCTCAGGTAAGTAAAATGGCTGCATGAATTTACTGGTAACAACTTATACTGGTGATTCAGAGGGAACATGGTAATGTTTTTCAAGAAGATAAAAATTGGACCTTGCAATAATTTATTAAGGGTATTTTTCAAAGCTCCAAGAAGTTTTTTTTATGTGTTTTTCACAGTGGTTGGCAAAAACAAGGACAGTTTGTCTCTAATGCGCTCATTTCAAGACACCCTAATTTGTGAGAGAGCAGATAGAACTTTCACTTGAGTGTGTTACACTGACATCCATAAATGCCAAAGGAACAGGTGAAAAAAAGGTATACGTATGTACAAAACAAAGTTTTCTGAAAACGGAAATGGATCTATTTTGGGATTCTGTAGTAAAGCCAGCTGCCTGAATAAGATGCAGAGAAACAGTTGGAGTTGGAAAAGTGAAAGGTAATACTTCTGTAAGATTTCAGCAAGTTTGATCAGGCCTTCATACTCTAGTGGTAGTTATTCTTAGTGCTTGTTATTGATTGAATTGTGTCCCCCAAAAATGTGTGTCAACTTAGCTAGGCCATGATTCCCAGTACTGTGTAATTGTTTTCCATTTTGTCGTCTGAAGTGATTTTCCTATGCACTGTAAATCCTACTTCTGTGATGTTAATGAGGCAGCATTAGAGGCAATTATGTTAATGAGGCAGGACTCAATCTACAAGATTAGGTTGTATCTTGAGGCAATCTCTTTTGAGATATAAAAGAGAGAAGCAAGCAGAGAGCTAGAGGAACCTCCTACCACAAAGAATGAAGAACCAGCAGGGGAGCACATCCTTTGGCCCGGGGTCCCTGTGTGAGAAGCTCCTAGTCCAGGAGAATATTGATGACAAGGACCTTCTCCCAGAGCGGACAGAGAGAAAAAGCCTCCCCCTGCAGCTGGTACCCTGAATTCAGACTTCTAGCCTCCTTAGCCATGAAAGAGTAAATTTCTCTTTGTTAAAGAGATCCACTTGTGGTGTTTCTGTTATAGCAACACCAGATAACTAAGACAATGCTCAAAATGTATTCACCTCTAACCAGATAGTTTCTTCCAATCAGTTTCTTTGGTTTAAGTTGTAGGAAGGATCGCTTAGCAAATTATATCTGATTACTAAAAATGTGTATATGCTTTGATATAATTCCTCCTAGGATTTTAGCCTAATGGTATACATGTATGTGTGTATGAGGATTTATATGCAAGAATATTCATCGTATTTGTAAAAATGGTGGAGGGATGTTGTTGTCTGACCTTCTCCAACTTCATAGGGGGAAGAAGAGCCAAGATCAACAGCCCAAGGCTGATTCCTCTGAGAAAGAGGTCAGACATGCCTCCTCTCTCCACCATCTTTACCGATTCTGACACCGACTGTCCCTCTCATGGCATTCTCTATTTCTCGTTCGAGTTTGATACTTCGCTACAATAGCACCCCTAGAAAATGGCTTGCCCTCTCATAAATTCCATGTTGAAGAATGTTTATCATGGCACTGTCAGTAATGATGAAAACATGGAGATAACCTAATTACCCCACAGTAGAGGAATGGGTGGGTTAACTTTGCTACATTCATATGATGGAAGACTAGCAAACATGCTTATGAGCAGCAGGGCAAGTAGATTTCACCACTTATGTCAAGCTAGACTAACTAGTAAAAATGCCTGCAATGTGGGCTTCTGGCATTCACTGGAGCTTAGCAGATATTGGATCCTAATTATATCTATCCAATCCTGGGAGCTGGAGTTGTGTCGCTCATGTTTCGTATTTGACATCCCGGATAGTAATAGCCACATGGAAGGTACTTGTTTAATGATAATCCTTAATTACCTATGTGTAAGATATGTTTGTGTTTCCCATGCATATGCACATAGAAACATGCACATGACAAGCATGACTTTTGTCTCTTGCCTGATCTATTTTAAACCTTGGGCTGTGACATTTTACCCTGATGTTTACAACCATTATCCCACTAAAGTGCTGAGAACCTTGAAACACTGGGTGATTTGCCCCATGTCATACATCTTGGTGGGATCTTTTGTTGATTCCATTGCAATTTCTTTAAGTCCAGGAATGGCTTCTCTCCCTGAAAAGTGCTAAGATGGTCTAAGCCTGGCTGAAATTTTATAGGTGAGTCACTGCGGTCCTCAGTGGTTTGAAATCTTTCTCCATGCCAGCCACCTTAAGCAGAGTTAAGAGCAGTCTGCCAAATTAAGCAACCAAACCAGTTCACTTATATTTTTCTACCAATCACAATTTATCATTTTTCCTAATATTCCAACAATATTAACCTAACAGAGTCATCAGAGCTTCTAGAATTTTCTTTTAAAAAATTTGTATACAGAAGCTCTTAAAGTCTCAGCCTCAGCCAGTGATACTCCTCTGTCAAGAAAGAATCCCTGACCCTGTTCCCCTGTTAATCGCTGATGGACAAAGTCAAGGTGGCAGGTGATGGGGTGCCCTGAGAGCCCTTCCAGAAAGAAGAGTGCCTCTTGAAATCCTCTCACCTAGGTCAGGAGGTCCTCTTTCTCCTACCTACTCTGCATAAAATCTGGAGTATTCAGTCTTGCTTTGTTGTCGTATCCATCAAATCTCTCACCATCTATTTCCGTTATCACTGCTGAGCCCAGCTGGCCTTAACGTTATCTTGCAGCAAAGTGGGAATGGATGACGTACAAAGTGAGTAGGAAAGGATTAGGATGTCTTTCTTCGTAGAGCAAACACCTCACGAGGAAGAGAAAAAAATGGTAATTTCTTTTTCATTCTCACCATGAAAATCAAGCTAATAAATCACGTGCCCTGGATGTTACAGAAAAAAGAAATTACAGTAATTCCTTACATTTAGAATGTTCCCATTTTCAGTGCAGCTCAAAGCTTTTAATAGGCTTTTTCTCACACTCAAATCCCTCCTGCCTTAACGAAGCCTTCTTCAGCCATGTGTGAAGATATTATATTCTTTCACTGCTTGTTTCCTTATGCACATGCTTCTGAAATTTAAGTCTACAGACACTAAATCTTTAATAGTGAAAACATTTTGTTTCTATTTATTCATGAGTATTGATTTTTCTGCCCCAGTGGCCTTTGGAGGTTTCCACCAGGGTTTATTTCTTTTCTTTTTTTTTATTGTACTTTAGATGAAGTTTTACAGAACTAGTTTCTCATTAAACAGTTAGTACACATATTGTTTTACGACACTGCTTAATAACCCCATGACATGTCAACACTCCCCCTTCTCAAGCTTCGGTTCCCTACTACCAGCTTTCCTGTTCCCTCCTACCTTCTAGCCCTTGCCTCTGGGCCGGTGTGCCCCTTTAGTCTCATTTTGTTTTATGTGGCTGTCCAATCTTTGGCTGAGGGGTGAACCTCAGGAGTGACTTCATTACTGAGCTGAAAGGGTGTCTAGGGGCCATACTCTGAGGGTTTCTCCAGTCTGTCAGGCCAGCAAGTCTGGTCTTTTTTGAGTTAGAATTTTATTCTACATTTTTCTCTAGCTCTGTCCAGGACCCTTTATTGGGATCCTTGGCAGAGCAGTCAGGGGTGGTAGCTGGGCACCATCTAGTTATACTGGACACAGTCTGGTGGAGGCCACGGTAGATGTGGTCCATTATTCACTTGGACTGATCTTTCCCTTCTATCTTTAGTTTTCTTCATTCTTCCTTGCTCCCAAAGGGATGAGACCAGTGGAGTATCCTAGATGGCCACTCACAGGCTTTTAAGACCCCAGACACTACTCACCAATGTAGAATTTAGAATATTCTCTTTATAAACTATGTTATGCCGGTTGAGCTGGATGTTCCCTGAACCATGGTTCCCATAGCCCTCAGCCCAGCAATTCAGTCCCTCAGGGGTTTGGATGTGTCTATGCAGCTTCCATGACCTTGCCTTGTACAAGTTGTGCTGGCTTCCCCAGTATTGTGTACTACCTTATCGTTCGCCAAAGCTACCACTTAGCTATTATCTATTTAGTGTTTTCTATTCCCATCCACTCCCCTCCCTCGTAACCCTCAAAGATTGTTTCTTTTTTGTGAAAACTTTTCATGAGTTTTTACAGTAATGGCCTCATAAAATATTTGTTCTTTTATGATTGACTTGTTTCACTCAGCATAACTGCCTTCTAGATTCATCCATGTTATGAGATGCTTCACAGATTCATCATTGTCCTTTATCATTGTGTAATACTCCATTGTGTGTATGTACCACATAGTTGCATTATCCATTCATCTGTTGATGGGCATCTAGGTTGTTTCCATCTTTTTGCTATTGTGGACAAAGCTGCAATGAACATGGGTGTGCATATGTCTATTTGTGTAACGACTTTATTTCTCTAGGATATATTCCTAGCAGTGGGGTTGCTGGATCATACGGTATTTCTATTTCTAGCTTTCTAAGGAAGTACCATATCATTTTCCAAAATGGTTGTATCATTTTGCATTCCCACCAGCAGTGCATATGTGTTCCAATCTCCCCCCAGCCTCTCCAACATTTGTTATTTTCTGTTTTTCTGAGTTGGGCCAGTAATGCTGGGGTGCAATGGTGTCTCACTGTGGTTTTGATTTGCATTTTTCTAATGGCTGGTGATTGCGAGCATTTCCTCATGTGTTTGTTGGCTGCTTGAATGTCTTCTTTGGTGAAGTGTCTGTTCACTTCCTTTGACCATTTTTTAATTAGGTGATTTATCTTTTTGTTCTAGAGGTCTTGGATTTTCTTGTAGATTTTAGAGATTAGACCTTTGTCTGATTTGTAATAGCCCAAAACTTTTTCCCAGTCTGTAGGTTCTCTTTTTACTCTTTTTGGTGAAGTATTTTGATAAGCATAAGTGTTTAATTTTTAGAAGATCCCAGTTATCTAGCTTGTCTTCTGGAGTCTGTGTGTTGTTGGTTATGGTTTGTATCTTGTTAATGCCATGTGTTAGGTCCTCTAATGTTGATCCTATTTTTTCTTCTGTGAACTTCATAGTTTTTGGCTTAATATTGGGTTTTTGATCCATTTTGAGTTAGTTTTTGTATGTGGTGTGAGATATGGGTTCTGTTTCATTTTTTTGCAGATGGGCATCCAGTTTTGCCAGCACCATTTGTTAAAAGGACTGTCTTTTACCCATTTGATGATCTTTGGGCCCTTGTCGAAGATCAGGTGACCACAGGTGGATGGATTTACATCTGGATTCTTTATTCTGTTCCATGGGTCACTGTATCTGTCATTGTACAGTACCAGGCTGTTTTGACTACAGTAGCTGTATAGTAGGTTCTGAGGTCAGGTACGGTGAGTCCTCCCACTTTCTTCTTCTTCTTCTTCAATGCTTTACTTATCTGGGGCTTCTTCCCTTTCCGTATAAAGTTAATGATAAATTTTTCCATCTCTTTAAAGAATGTTGTTGGTTTTGGTTGGGGATTGCATTGTATTTGTAAATCGCTTTGGGTTTTTTTGGGTAGAATTGTCATTTCACAATGTTGAGCCTACCTATCCATGAGCATGATATGTTTTTCCATTTATGTGGATCTTTTCTGGTTTCTTGCAGTAGAGTTTTGTAGTTTTCTTTGTATAGGTCCTTTACATCCCTGGTTAGATTTATTCCTAAGTATTTGATTGTTTTAGGAGCTATTATAAATGGTATTGTTTTTGTCATTTCGTTTTCATCATTCTCCTTATTGGCATATAGATATCCTACTGATTTTTGTACGTTTATCTTGTATCCTGCTAATCTGCTGAATCTTTCAATTAGCTCCAGTAGTTTTCTCAAGGAGTCTTTTGGGTTTTCTATGTATAGTATCATATCATCCACAAATAAGGACATTACCAATTTGGATGCCCTTTATTTATTTATTTTGCCTCATTGCTCTAGCTAGAACTTCCAGCACAATGTTAAATAGGAGTGGTGATAAAGAGCATCCATATCTTGTATCTGTTCTCAAGGGGAATATTTTCAGCCTCTCTCTGTTAAGAATGATGTTGGCCATTGGTTTTGGATAGATGGCCTTCATTATGTTAAGAAGTTTCCCTTCTATACCTATTTTATTGAGAGTTTTTTATCAGGAATGGGTGTTGGACTTTGTCAAATGCCTTTTCTGCATTGATTGAGATGACCATGTGATTGATTTTCTAATGGTGAACCATCCTTGCATACCTGGTAGGAATCCTACTTGATCATGGTGTATTATTATTATTATTTTTGATACAATTTTGAATTCTATTGGTTAGAATTTTGCTGAGGATTTTTGCAGCTATATTCATGAGAGATGTTGGTCTGTAATTTTCTTTTTTTGTGGTGTCTTTGCCTGGTTCTGGCATCAGGGTTATGCTGGCTTCATAGGATGAATTCGGTAGTATTGCTTCCTTTTCTACATTCTGAAATAGTTTGAGTAGTACTGGTGTAAGCTCTTCTCTGTACGTTTGATAGAATTCTCCAGTGAAGCCATCTGGGCTTTTTTTGGTTGGGAGCTTTTTTTTTTTTTAATTACTTTGTCAATCTCTTCTCTTATTATGGGTCTGTTCAGATTTTCTATGTCATTTTGTGTTAGTTTGGGTAGGTAGTGTGTCTCTAGAAATTTGTCCATTTCGTCTAGGTTTTCAAATTTGTTGGAGTATAGATTTTCATAATACTGCTATGATCCTTTTTATTTTAGTTAAGTCTGTTGTAATGCCCCACATTTCATTTCTTATTTGGGTTATTTGTGTCCTCTTGTGTTTTTCTTTTGTCAATTTGGCCAGTGGTTTGTCCATTTTGCTGATCCTTTCAAAGAACCAACTTTTGGTTTTGTTGATTCTTTCTATTGTTTTTCTATTCTCTATTTCATTTATTTCTGCTTTGATCTTTATTATTTCCTTCCTTCTGATGGCTATGGGCTTCTTTTGCTGTTCTTTCTATTTGTTCAAGTTGTGTAGCTAATGTTTTGATTTTGTCCCTTTTTTCTTTTTTAATGGGTGCATCTATTGCTATAAATTGACCTCTGAGGACTGCCTTTACTGTCCCAAAGGTTTTAGTATGATGTGTTTTCATTCTTGTTTGATTCTAGGAATTTTTTTTTTATTCCATCTCTGATTTTTTCTATTACCCAGTGGTTTTTAAGAAGGGTGTTATTCAGTTTCCATGTAATTGATTTTTTTTCCTTGTTCTTCCTGTTGTTAATATTTACTTTGATGGCACTGTGGTCAGAGAAGATACTTTGTATTATCTCAGTGTTTTGGATTTTGTTGAGGGTTTCTGTGTGCGCTAAGATGTGGTCTATTCTGGAGAATGTTCCATGTGCATTGGAAAAGAATGTGTATTTTGCAGCTGTTGGATGGAGTGTTCTATATATGTCTATGAGGTCAAGTTGACTGATTGTGCTCTTTTTCTCTCCTGTATCTTTGCTGAGTTTTTTTCTAGGTGTTCTGTCCTTTACCAAGAGTGGTGTGTTGAAGTCTCCTTCTATTATTGTGGGGCTGTCAATTTCTCTTTCCAGTGCTGTTAGAGTTTGTTTTATGTGTTTTGGGGCCCTGTCATTGGGTGGATAGATGTTTATTATGGTTAAGTCTTCATGATGGATCAACCCTTTAATCACTTTATAGTACCCTTCTTTGTCTTTTATGGTGGATTTTATTCTAAAGTTTATTTTATCTGAGATTAGTATTGACGCTCCTGCTCTTTTTTGGTAGTTAATTTGCTTGATATATTTTTTTCCATCCTTTGATTTTTAATAAATTTACTTCTTTGTTTCTTGGGTATGTCTCTTGTAGACAACGTATTGATGGATCCTATTTTTTAATCCATTTCTTTCACTCTCTGTTTATGAGTGCATTTAAGCATTTTACACTCAGTCTAATTATTGATAGCTGTGAGTTTATCATGTGATTTTGTAAAGCTTTTTTGTGGTGCTGGCATTTCCTTTGTTCCTCTTACTCTCTTGTGCTGAATTCCTTTTGTTTGTGGATTTGTTTTTGTAGATTTTGTTTTTATTGAGACTTTGTCTTTTTCTTCTTTATTTTGATGACTAGGTTTGTTAACTTTGTGGTTAACTTGAAATTTACACTTATCTTCCTAGGTTTGAACCAATCTATTATTGCTTGATGTCACCTTGCCTTCCTCTCCATTGGAAAGTTCTATATCTACAGCATTTATTCCCTCTTTTATTCTCCTGATGTTTTTGTCATTTATAGATTAAGATCTCTGGTTCGTTGTAATTCTTTTGGTTTTGGATAGTCCTTGAGAGTTAATTTCCTAGTTTGGTATCTGGCTAGTACAATCTTGTGTCCTAGATTCAGGATGTGGTCAGACCAAAGGACTCCCTTTAATAATTATTGTAAGTTTGGTTTGGTTTTTACATATTCCCTTAATTTCTGTTTATCTGGTAATGTCCTAATTTCACCATCATATTTGAACAAAATTCTTGCAGGCTATATTATTCTTCGTTGGCAATTTTTCTTTCAAGGTTTTATATATGTCATCCCATTTGATTCGACAGCACTGTTTTTTTTTTTTTTTAATTACCTTCTTGCCTGTATGGTTTCTGCTGAATAATTAGAGGTTAATCTTATTGTTTCTCCTCTGTATGTGACTTTTTGTTTTTCTCGAGCTGCTCTCAGGATTTTTTCTTTGTCTTTGGTTTTAGCGAGTGTGATTATGATATGCCTTGGTGATTTTCTTTTGGGGTCAATCCTAATATGGGGTTTGTTGAGCTTCTTGGATGATCAGCCTTTCATCTTTCATGATATTAGGGGAGTTTTCTGTCAGGAATTCTTCAATGATACTGTCTGTGTTTTCTGTTTTCTCTCCCTGTTCTGGAACTCTGACCACTCTCAGATTTTTGCTTTTGATTGTATCCCACATAATTTTCAGGGTTTCTTCATTTTTCTTCATTCTTTTTTTCTTGTTTTCATCCCACAGAGTTATAGCCAAGTGTTTGCCTTCAGTTTCACTGATTCTGTTCTCCGTCATTCCAAGCTTGCTGCTCAGTCCTTCCATGACACAGTCCATTTCTGAAATCTTGGTGTTTATCTTTCAGATTTCCAATTGGTCTTTTTGTATAATTTCTAGTTGTAAGCTTATTTTGGCATTTTGTCCTTTATTATTTTCCCAAATTCTTCCATTTTCTGTCTGTATTTTCCAAGAATTTGTCTGCCTTTTCCATGAATTTGTCTCTTTTTTCCTCACTTTTGTCTGTTTTTTGCTTCAACTCTTGGATAGCTCTGAATATCAGAGATTTGAATTCTCTATCAGGTAGTTCTAGTGCCTTTTCTTCTATTGGAAAGTCATCTGTTTTTTTATTTGGGACATCTACTGGAGCCATCCTGTCCTTTTTTTTTTTTTCCAATATGTTTTGTTATTGTCTGCTTTCTTCAAGACATTCAGTAGTAATTTTCTTCATTTCTTGGTTGTAGGTCTATTTGTCTTGTCCTGCTTTGTTTTATTTGTTTATGTCTGAGCAGGTGGGCTGTGCATTCTTTGTTGTTTACTCGTCTGTGGTCACAATACTTTTCACCTCCTTGTCTAATGGGCAGGGCCAGCTGAAAGGGAGGGGCGGGTGCTCTGTCTCTTGCTGGGAACTTTGTGAAGTTGCATTCCCATACTCCCTGCCTGCCAATCTCTGATGTAGGTGGAACGAATCCAAGTGGCATGGATGCTGCACTTCTCAGCTGGCCGAGCCACTGCTACCATCCAGGAAGCACAGACGTAGAGCCGTGGAGAGAGAATTGGGAGTGTGAATGCATGTATGGCTGTTTACCAGGTGCTCTGTCTCCTGCTGGGAGCTCCATGAAGCTGCTTTCCTGTTCTCCCTGTCTGCTGATCTCTGACAGGAGTCAAAGATGGTGAGTTCATGCTGCTTAAGATGATAGGGGACTGCTGCACATAGCTCTCCTCGCTGTCTGTTCTTTGTCAATTTCTTATTCCACTTGGTACTTGGCTGAGTTCTGTATCTCTTCATTTGACACTTTGGGTTGCAGGACTGACATTTGTCTCTGTTTTGCTTAGGTTTTGGGGTCTTTGCTGTGGAGGGACAGTGTGGTGCTTCTGTCTATGGTGCCATGTTGGCTGGAAGTCCCCCTAGGGTTTAATTTGAACTTCTTCTCTAAGAACATTACTGATGTTCTCTAAAAACACCATACCGATGTTTGCATTAGAAACAAATCTCAGTAATAGAGAGGAAGAGCCACAGTATTGAGTCTCAGTTTAGTTACATCTTATTTGACTATGAGCATATTGATTCTTCTTCCTGAGGCTCAGTTTTCTTATCTGTACAATGAAATGATTGGTCTGACTTGTACGCCCTCCATCTAAGATAAGTTATCTTAAGAGTTTCTTTTTATTTATTTACCCTATTACTGATTAAATAAAATATTAATCATCTCAGTGAGTTGACTAGAAACGATTTAATTTGAATACTTTATTGTGTTAGTGCTGACAATTACAGCACTTTATGACATGATAGTGCAGGAGCCTCAAACTCCCATCTTTTTCCACATGTTTTGCTCACCTGTTCATATACTTCTGTTCTCTGGTGTTGTTGTTAGGTGCCATCAAGTAGTTTCCAACTCAAAATGATCCTATGTACAACAGAACGAAATACTACCTGGTCCTGCACCATCCTCACAGTTGTTGTTGTGCTTGAGCCCATTGTTGCAGCCAGTGTGTCAATCCATCTTGTTAAGCGTCTTCCTCTTTTTTGGTGACCCTCTACTTTACCAAGCATGATGTCCTTCTCCAGGGACTGACCCCTCCTGATAACATGTCCAAAGGATGTGAGATGTAGTCTCACCATCCTTACTTCTAAAGAGCATTCTGGCTGTATACTCTCCTGGTAGATACATTTTTGCTCTTCAACCCCACTTCCATATTTTCCCTCTCTGATAGTTCATTTTATGTGTCACCTAGGCTAGGCTATGGTACCCAGTTCTTTGGTCAAACACTAGTCTACATGCTTTTTTATGAAGGTATTTTGTAGTTGTGATTAACATTCACAATCATGTGACTTTAAGAGATTGCCCTCCATAATGTGGGTGGACTTCATCCAATCAGTTGAAGGCTTTAAAAATAAAACCAAGGTTTCCCAGGAAAGAAGGAATTTTGCCTCAAGAATGAAACAGAAATCCTGAGCTTCCTGCCTTGCAGACTTCAGACATGCCAGCCCCCACAGTCACATGAGCCAATTCCTTAAAATAAATCTCATAGTTGTTGTTAGATGCCATCAAGTTGGTTCTGACTCATAGCCACCCTATATGCAACAGAATGAAACAGTGCTCAGTCCTGTAACATCCTTACAATCATTGTCATGTTTGATTCCATTGTCGCTACCACTGCACCAGTCCATTTCATTGAGATCTTTCCTCTTTTTCACAGACCTTCTACTTTACCAAGGATGATGTCCTTCTCCATTAACTGGTCCCTCCTAATAATATGTCCAAAGTATATGAGACAAAGTCTTGCCATTCTTGCTTCTAAGGAGCATTCTGGGTGTAATTCTTCCAAGACAGATGTGTTTTTTCTTCTGGCAGTTCACAGTATATTCAGTATTCTTTGCCAACACTGTAATTCCAATGCACCAATTCTTCTTCAGTCCTTATTCATTGTCTAGTTTTCTCATGCATATAATTGGAAAAATCATGGGATGGGTCAGGTACAATTTAGTCCTCAAAATGACATCTTTACTTTTAACATTTTTAAGAGATATTTTGAAGCACATTTGCCCAATGTAATGTGTCCTTTGATTTTTGAATTGCTACTTCCATGGATGTTGATCTTGGATCCAAGTAAAATGAAATCTTTAACAACTTCAACCTTTTCTCCATTTATCATGATGTTGCTTATTAGTCCAGTTGTGAGGATTTTTGTTTTCTTTATGCTGAGATGTAATCCATACCAAAGGCTGTGGTCTTTGATCTTCATCAGCAAGTGCTTCAAGTCCTTTTCTCTTTCAGCAAGTAAGGTTGTGTCATCTGCATATCATAGGTTGTGAATGAGTCTTCCTCCAATCCTGATGCTGTGTTTTTTTCCATATAGTCCAGCTTTTTGGACTATTTGCCGAACATACAGATTGAATACCTATGGTGAAAGGATACAACCATGACAGATACCTTTCCTGATTTCAAACCTTGCAGTATCCCCTTTTTTTGTTCAAATAACTGTCTATTTGTCTATGTACATGTTCTGTATGAACACAATTAAGTGTTCTGAAATCCCCATTCGTTTCAGTGTTATCTACATAATTTGTTATGATCCATACAGTTAATATGCAATATGACTCTTATATAGTCAATAAAACACCAAAAAACTAAAAACCAAACCCGGTGCTATCGAGTCAATTCTGACTCATAGTGGCCCTATAGGACAGAGTAGAACTGCCCCATAGTGTTTCCAAGGAGTGCCTGGTGGATTCAAATTGCTGACCTTTTGGTTAGTAGCCATAGCTCTTAACCACTATGCCACCAGAGTTTCCAGGTAAACATATTTCTGGTATTCTTTGCTTTCAGCCAAAATTCATCTAACATCAGCAGTGACATCCCTCGTTCCATGTCTTCCTCTGAATCAGGCTTAAATTTCTGGCAGTTCCCTGTTGATGTACTGCTGTAGCCATTTTTTAATTTATCTTTTGCATAATTTTACTTACGCTTGATATTAGTGATATTGTTGGATAATTTCCACATTTTGTTGAATCATCTTTCTTTGGAATAGGCACATATATGGATCTCTTCCAATGAGTTGGCCACATATCTATCTTCCAAATTTCTTGGCATAGATGAGTGAGAATTGCCAGCATTGAATCCATCTGTTGAAACATCTCAATTAGTATTCTGTCAATTTCTGGAGATTTGTTTTTTGTCAATGCTTTCAGTGCATCTTAGACTTCTTCTTTCAGCACCACCAGTTCTTGATCATAAGCTACCTCCTGAAATGGTTGAATCTTGACCAATTCTTTTTGGTACAGTGGCTGTGTGTATTCCTTCCATCTTCTTTTAATGCTTCCTGTGTCTTTCAATATTTTGCCCATAGAAACCTTCAGTATTGCAGCTTGAGGCTTGAATTTTTTTCTTCAGTTCTTTCAGCTCAAGAAATGCCAGGCATGTTCTTCCCTTTTGGTTTTCTAACTCCAGGTCTTTGCACATTTTATTATAATAGTTTACTTTGCCTTTTTGAGCCACACTTTGAAATCTTCTGTTCAGCTCTTTTACTTCATCATTACTTCCATTAGCTTTAGTTACCCTATGTTCAAGAGAAAATTTCAGAGTCTCTTCTGACATCCATTTTGGTCTTTCCTCTCTTTCCTGTCTTTTTTATGACTGTATGCTTTCTTGACATATGATATCCTTGATGGCATCCCGCAACTAATCTGGTCATTGATGTTCAATGTGCCCAATCTATTCTTGATGGTCTTTAAATTCAGGTAGGATATACTCAGGGTTGTACTTTGACTCTCATGGACTGGTTTTAATTTTCTTTAGCTTCAACTTATACTTGCATAAGAGCAATTGGTGTGGGTTCTGCAGTCAGCCTCTGGTCTTGTTCTGACTGATGATATTGAGTTTCTCCATTGTCTGTTTCCACAGATGTAGTCCATTTGATTCCTGTGTATTCCATCTGGCAAGGTACATGTGTATAGTCACCATTCATGTTGTTGAAAAAAGGCATTTATAATGAATAGGTCATTGGTCTTCCAATATCTCTGACATTGTTTCTTTTACAAAGGCCATATTTTCCAACTACTGATCGTTCTTCTTTGTTTCCTACTTTCCAATCACCAGTAATTATTAACGCATCTTGATTGCATGTTTGATCAATTTCAGACTGCAGAAGTTGGTAAAAATCATCAATTTCTTAGTCTTTCACATTAGTAGTTGGTATGAAAATTTGAATAATAGTAACATTAACTGGTCTTTCTTGTAGGTGTATGGATATTATCCAATCACTGACAGGATTGTACTTCAGGATAGATCTTGAAATGTTCTCGACAATGAATATGATGGCATTCCTTTTCAGTGTGCCATTCCCTGTATAGTAGACCATATGATTGTCCAATTCAAAATGACCAATGCCAATCCATTTCAGCTCACTAATGCCTAAGATATCTATCTTTAAGGATTGCAACTCATTTTTGACAACTTCTAATTTCTAGATTCATACTTCATACGTTTTACCTTCCAGTTATTAATGGATGTTTGCAGCTGTTTCTTGTCATTTTGAGTCACGCCAAAGCAGCAAATGAAGGTTCTGAAAGCTTGCCTCCATCCGTGTTATTGAGGTTGATTACTTTGAGGAGGCATTTCTTCCCCAGTTGTCTTTTGAGTGCCTTCCAACCTGAGGGGTTCATCTTCTGGCACTATATCAGACAATGTTCTGTGGCTATTCACAAGGTTTCCGTTGGCCATTTTTTTTTTAGAAGTAAATAGCCAGGTCCTTCTACCTAGTCTGTCTTAGTCTGGAAGCTCTGCTGAAACTTGTCCACCATAGGTGACCTTGCTGGTGTTTGAAATACTGGTGACATAGCTTCCAGTGTCATAGTAATACACAAGCCATCACAGTATGACAAACTAACAGACAAGTGGTCTTCCTTGCAGGTTTAGGTATATTATCCTATCACTGATAGCATTTTATCTCAGGATACAACTTGAAATATTCTTTTTGATGATGAATGCAACACTGTTACTCCTAAATTTGTCATTCCCAGCATAATATTCCATATGATTGTCTGATTCAAAATGGCTAACATCAGTCCATTTCAGCTTACTAATGCCTAGTAAAGAGCCTGGCTACTAACCAAAATGTCGGCAGTTTGAATCCACCAGCCACTCATTGGAACCGCTATGGGGCAATTCTAATTTCTCTATAGGGTCGCTATGAGTTGGAATCGAGGGCAACGAGTTTTGGAAACCCTGGTGGAGTAGTGGTTAAGTGCTACAGCTGCTAACCAAAAGGTCGGCAGTTCGAATCCACTAGGCGCTCCTTGGAAACTCTATGGGGCAGTTCTACTCTTTCCTACAGGGTCGCTATGGGTCAGAATTGACTTGATCGCAACAGGCTTGGTTTGGTTAATGCCTAGAATATCGATTTTCAAGTCTTCCACTCTGGTTCTGAGAACTTTTAATTTTCCTAGATTCATGCTTTGCAGCTGCTTCTTCTCATTTTGAGTTGTGCCTCATCAGCAAATGAAGGTCCCGAAAGCTTGACTCCATCTATGTCATTAAGGTTGACTCTACTTTGAAGAGGCAGATCTTTCCCAGTTCTTTTGAGTGCCTCCCACCTTAGAGTCTCATTTTCTGTCACTATATAAGGCAGTGTTCTGCTACTATCCATAAGATTTTCACTGGCTAATTTTTTCAGAAGTAGATCTCTAGGTCCTCCTACCTAGGGTGTCTTAGTTTGGAAGCTTTGCTGAAACCTGTCCACCATGGGTGAACTTGCTGTTATTTAAAATACTGGTGGCATAGCTTCCACCATCACAGCAAAATGCAAGCCACTACAGTATAACAAACTGACAGATGAGTGGCACCTGACTGATAAAGCCCCATCTAAGATCGGTTGTATTAAAATTTTCTTTTTGAATTATTTATTTGTCCTGTTACTGATTAAATTAAATAATATTTTTCTCAGTGAGTGGAATAGAAATGTTTAATTTGAGTACTTTATTGTGTTAGTACTGATCAACACTAAAAATTTTGGAATCTCTTTGGGATAGGAGGATATTCTAGGATTGCCATATTGTGCTCACACCATTTCTCCTATGATTATTCCTGCAAACGTGCTGTACAGCTTGATTTTCCATATATAAATGGTAAGATATTTTTACAAACTGAGGTTATTACTGGAGACTTCTTTACTGACTTTAGCATGTAACTTAATTAAAAGCAACTAAATATAAAATGAAGATTTAAAATATATTTTAAAATTTGTTTCTTTTTTATAGGTCATATTTTTCCTTTTACTATCTTTCCCACACTTTCAAACCAACAATGTTCTTTCTGGAAGATACTTGCATTCTTCTTGGTTTATATAATAAGTTCATGTTGACTTTTGAAGTATATACCTTTGTAGAATAGAATATGGTTGGCTTTTTTTTTTTTTTAACCTTTTTTCTCTCCTGCTTTTCCCTAAAGTAGGGGGTTGGAGCTTGATGTAGAGAGGAGCAAAGGTTTCCAGATATTTTTGCTGACTTTGCAATCTTTCAGAATGGCTCTGTGCATTCTTGGCATGGCAGATATTGAACAGAGGCTTTTCTGTAGTGTTTTCATAAGTTGTTTTTGAGGATTCTCTCTTGGACCTTTTGGATGTGAACACTGCATTTTCCTCTGAATGTTGACTGCCTTTGAAATTCCAGTTCACACAGAACTTTGGAGTCCTCTTGCCCTGTTATTCCAAGATATATTTAATGGCAATAGCCAGAACATAAAGAATTATGTATGAGTTAGTATAAGGAAGACACAGAAAGCTTGATGTTTAGAAATCCAGAGTGGACAAAAGCCACCTGGTGTTAGCCAAAGTTTAATATCTAATTCTTTTGTTTCATGGCAAATGATAGAAATCTCATATTCACACAGGAAACAAGAATTTATTAGAAGAGCAGAGATGCATCTGGTTTCACAGAAAACTGCAAACAGACTTGAAGACCTAGGAACCTTCCTTGATATCTCTCAGATCTGCTTCCTATAAATCCATGGCCACTGAGAAGTTGATTGATATTACTATTATTATTAGGTCCTGTTGAGTCAATTCTGACTCCTAGCCACCCTACCTGCAACAGAACAAAATATTGTCCAGTCCTACACCATCCTCACAGTCTTTGCTATGCTTGAGCCCATCGTTGCAGCCACTGTGTCAATCCATTTCTTTGGGGGTCTTCCCCTTTTTTGCTGACCCTCTACTTTGCTAAGCACTATGTCCTCTGGGTACTAGCTCCTCCTGATAATATGTCCAAAGTTTTGCCATCCTAATTTCTAAGGAGTACTCTGGCTGTACATTTTCCAAGGCAGATTTGTTTGTTCTTCTGGCTGTTCATGGTATATTCAGCGTTCTTTCCAAACACCATAATTCAAAGGCATCAATCCTCCTTCAGTCTTCCTCATTCATTGTGCAGTTTTCACATGCATATGAGAAGACTGAAAATACCATGGCTTGAGTCAGGGACACCTTAAACCTTAAAGTGACTTCTTTGCTTTTTAACAGAGTTCTTTTTGCAGCAGATCTACCCAATGCAATATGTTGCTCGATTTCTTGGCTGCTGCTTCCCTGGGCATTGATTGTGCATCCAAGAAAAATGACATCTTTGACAACTTCAATCTTTTCCTTGTTTATCATGATGTTGTTCATTTGTCTAGTCGTGAAGATTTTTGTTTTCTTTATATTGGTGTAATCCATACTGAAGGCTGTAGTCTTTGATCTTTATCAGTAAGTGCTTCAAGTCCTCTTCACTTTCAGCAAACAAGACTGTATTATCAGCATAACACAGGTTTTGAATGAGTCTTCCTCCAAACTTGATGCCCTGTTCTTCTTCACGTGGTCCAGCTACTCAGATTATTCACTCAGCATACAGATTTAATAAGTATGATGAAAGGATACAACACTGACATACATTTTTCCTGATTTTAACCACAAAGTATCCCCTTGTTCTGTTCAAACAACTGCCTCTTGGTCTATGTATAGGTTCTTCATGAGCACAATTAAGTGTTCTGGAATTCCCATTCTTTGCAACGTTATTCATAATTTGTTATAATCTGCACAGTCAAATGCCTTTGCATAGTCAATAAAACACAGGTAATCATCTTTCTGATATTTTCTGCTTTCAGCCAAGATCCATGTGACATTAGCAGTGATATCTCTTGTTCCATGTTCCGAATCAGGCTTGAATTTCTGGCAGTTCCTTGTCAATGTACTTCTGCATCTCCTTTTGAATTATCTTCAGCACAATTTTACTTGCATGTGATATTAATGATATTGTTCAGTAATTTCCACATTCTGTTGGATTACCTTTGTTTTTAATGGGCACAAATATGGATCTCTTCCAGTCTGTTTGCCTTCAGGTCACTGCCTTCTAAATTTCTTGGCACAGGCAAGTGTGTGACTCCAGCACTGCATTCGCTTGTTGAAACATCTCAAATGGTATTCCGTTAATTCCTGGAGACTCGTTTTCTGCCAATGCCTTCAGAACAGCTTGGACTTCTTCCTTCAATACCATTGGTTCTTGATCATATGCTAGCTCCTATAATGGTTGAATGGTGACCAATTCTTTTTGGTACGGTGATTCTGTATTCCTTCCATCTTTTTTTGAAGCTCCCTACGTCACTTAGTATTTTACCCACAGTGTTCTTCAATATTGCAACTTGAGGCTTGAATTTGTTCTTCAGTTCTTTCAGCTTGAGAAATGCTGAACGCGCTCTTCCTTTTTGGTTTTCTATCTTCAGGTCTTTGTACAATTCATTATAATAATTTACTTTGTCTTTTAGTGCCACCCTTTAAAATCTTCTGTTCAGCAGTTTTACTTCATCATTTCTTTCACTCGCTTTATCTACTCTACATTTAAGATCATGTTTTAGAGTCTCTTCTGACATATATTTTGGTTTTTTCTTTCTTCTCTGTCTTTTTAATGACCCCTTGCTTTCTTCATGCATTATGCCTTTGAAGTCACCCACAACTTGTTTGGTGTTTGGTCATTAGTGTTCAATGTGTCAAAACTGTTCTTGAGATGGTCTCTAAATTCAGGTGGGATATACTCAAGTATATACACGCTTTGGCTCTCGTGGACTTTTTTTTTTTAAATGTTTTCAGCTTGAACTTGAATATGAGCAATTGATGGTATGGTTATGATAGATAATTTTGATATTAATGCTATCTAATTTCCAGCTTAATTTGGACACATCTTCAGGGAAGACCAATAGCTAGAAAAGAACTGCATGTTTGGTAGAGCAGAAGGTCAGCAAAAATGAGAGGAGCCCTCAGTGAGTTGGATTGACACGATAGCTGATTCTACGAAACTAACCACAAAAACAATTTTAACTGAGGATTTACTCTATGTGAAAAGCTGTAGGAAATGCTTTGCATGCATTAACTTATTAAATCCTCACAACAACCCTGTGAGTTAAGTGGCTGTCATTGTTAGATGCCATCAGGTTATTCCAACCCCTAGGGTTTTTTTGGGGGGAGGGGGGAGGGGGGTTTAGTAACAGAGTAGAATTGCCCCACAGGGTTTCCTAGGCTGTGACCTTTAAGGGAGCAGCTTGGCAGTTCTTTTTTTCTCACGGAGCTGCTGGATAGGTTCAAACTGCCAACCTTTCATTTGGTAGCTAAGCTCTTAACAATTGTGACGTCAGCTCTCCTTATTAACTTACTAATATCATTTTACAAATGGGGAACAGAGGCTGAGAGGCTTATTAATCTCTCTGGTTATATTAAACTCGTAAGCAGAGAAACTGTGACATGAATGTAGGTGTCAGGCTCCAGGCCAAAGCCTTCAACTCTATACCATAGAGTTTCCCTCAGATCCATGTTGACAATTATCAGGAAATGTCTCTAATAGCCCTTGTTGTTTTGTTTGCCCCTTGCTAGACTAATAAGGTGGCATAATGGTTAAGAGCTATAATTGCTAATCAAAATGTCATCAGTTCAAATCCACCAGGTGCTCCTTGGAAACTGAATGGGGCAGTTCTACTCTGTCCCATAGGGTCGCTATGAGTCGGAATCGACTCAACGGCAACGGGTTTGGTTTCTTTGAGACTAATAAACTGCATCTGAAGATCTAAGGTCAAATAAGAGTATGAATGCCTCCATTGGAAGCCTGTAGTAGGAGCATAGAGAAAGTACTTCATAGAGGAAAAGGAGAGGAATGCTGGGCCGGCAGAGCAGTGGGGGCCACTATAGCTCCCTGCAGTCTTGAGGCCAGGTTTTCTAGCATCTGCTTAAATGCTTTAATGACAGGAAAGCCACTATCTTCAGGATCAAATGTTCTGAATTTTTTTCTGAAAAATTCCCTCTGTGCTTTACGATCAGTTAAAAGATGTTGTTATGTTAATTGCAACACATAGCTAACTTGGAATCCTTTGCTTTCTTAAGATCTTAGAAATGGCAAATCTAACTCCAGAGCAGCAGGACTGAGGGATTTGGAGAGCCCTTATGCTGCATTTGTTGTCAGAGAAACTGGAAATGAAAAGACCAACAGCATAGCATTTCTAAGCATTTGAACTCCAAAGAGTTTTGTTTGTCAGAACTTTGTTTTACCTTTTTTTTTTTTTAGTATAACACTTAAGGTCAAGTGCCTGAGCTACCTTGGTTTAAGCAAACAGAGGAAGAAAATAGAATTGGCTTTATCCTTCATGACAGCTAGGTGGTGCATTGTAAATACAGCAAATGGCTCTGAGTAGCCTCTTGGACCCAAGGGAATTGGCTTTATTTCCTATTCTATCCTGGGTGGTACAAATGGTTAATGCTTTCAGCTGTTAACCAAAAGGTCAGGGGTTCAAGTCCACCCAGAGGCACCTAAAGAAAGCCTAGCAATCTAATTCTGAAAAATCAGTCACTGAAAACCCTGTGGAGCACAGTTTTACTCTGACACACATGGAATTTTCATGTTTCAGAATCAACTTGATGGCAACGGTTTTTTTTTTTTTTTTTTAATGTGTGGGGCAGAGGGTAAAGGAAGAATGAGTGTGGGCAAACAGCCACCAGTGGGCAATGTGGGTGGTGAAGTAATGCAGGGCCATGTCTTGGCTTTGCCCTCCCGAACACATCTATGGGTTCAATTCCCTAATAACTTCTTATATGGTCACTATGAGTATGAATCAACTCGATGGCAAAAGGTTTGGTTTTTCACGACATAAATGATATTGTTTTATACACTTTACATGTTATTTAATTTCGTCACCAAAACTCAAAAAATCAAACCTGTTGCTGTCGAGTTCATTCTGACCGATAGCTACCCAGGACACAGTAGAAGTGCCCCATAGGGTTTCCAAGGAGCAGCTAGCTGGTAGATTCCAACTGCCAACCTTTTGGTTAGCAGCTAACCTCTTAACCACTGTGCCACCAGAGCTCTAATTTCATCACATCCAAATTAAACCATGGCCTAAACTATGAGAGTTTGATAACATGGGTTAAAGGAGTTAAAAAAAAAAAAAAGTAAATGCAAGACATTATTATTTTATTATTCTTTTCCCCAAATTTATATAGCAATGTTCATTTGACAAATTTATATATCTAATATTTATTGGCGTCAAGTACCACTCTAAATGTTTTATGTCTATTACTCATATAATCCTGAAAAAATAAAAACCTGTGAGATAGTATAATTTTTTTATCCTAATTCACGGTAAAAGGAGAGAAGTTCAGAGAGGGAACGGTAGAGTCAGGATTACACAGATACTTGTGATCCCCAAATCTGAGCTTTTTATTGCTGTAAGATTCTGCCTCTAACTGTCCTAATTTTCTATCTTTTTCTTACCTTCTTCTTCCCTATCAAAATTGTACTTTTTACTTATTTAAGCTAATCCACACTAAAGTGTTCAGCAAGCTTTAGTGAACTGATGTGGTGCCTTTCTCAGAATATATGGGAGTATAAAAATGGCTGTAATTTACTGAGCACTAATTATGCACCATGGGAGAAAAGACCTGGTGATCTGCTCCCATAAAGATTACAGCCTAGGAAAATGTATGAGGCAGTTCTACTTTATCCTATAGGGTCACTATGAATCTGAATCAACTTGACAGCATGCAACTACAACAACAAGAACAATTACAGTCCAGGAAGTATGCTGAGTGTATTATATACGTCATCTCATTTAATTATCACAAAACACTTCAGAGTTAATGTTCTCTTTCCATTTCTATTTGAAGGACTCAAGGCTCAGAAAGCTCAAAGTATTTATCTAAGGTTACCCAACTAGTGGGTCAGAATCACCAACCAGATAGGAATTCCTTACCTTTCTACCACCAGACAAATTTGTTTCCATATTTTTCACTTCCCTTATCTAACAATAAAAGTATGTTCCCTATACCTAAAGCCAACCATTCTCCTATGCTCTGATTGCACCTACTGTTCTCTTACTTACTCGAGGATTTACTCATGCAAATATCCCCCACATGAACAATTTCTTCAATATTGTATAATTCCATGAGTACACAGGCTGTGGTATCCTTCATATGTATATATTTTAAACTCCTCCTTTGACCTCATGGCAACTCTAGCTCCATTCTCTGCTCACCCATATGGTAGAAGTTTCTAAGGATTTGATAAAAACTCTCTTTATACACTTCTTTGCCTCCCTTTCTCTCTCCATTCTACTCCCACAAGCTTTGCCCATAACTTAAACAGTTTTTATCAGGGACCTCCTATTGTCAAACCCACTGTTTACATCTTTATGTTCATCTTTTAGGTTAAGAGGTAGTTGTTTGAACAGAACCAGGGGATACTGCATGGTTTAAAAAAAAATGTGTGCATCAGGGTTGTATCCTTTCACCATACTTATACAATCTGTAGTCTGAGAAAATAATTCAAGAATTTGGACTATATGAAGAAGAACACAACATCAGGGTTGGATGAAGACTTATTAACAACCTGTGATATGCAGATGACACAACCTTGAAAGCAAAGATGACTTGAAGCACTTCCTGATGAAGATCAAAGACTGCAGCCTTCAGTATGGACTACACCTCAACACAAAGAAAACAAAAATTCTCACAACTGGACCAATAAGCAACAGATATAAACAAAGAAAATATTGACCTTGTTAAGGACTTCATTTTACCTGGATCCACAATCAATGCCCATAGAAGCAGCAGCCAAAAAAAGCAAAGGACGAATTGCATTGGGCAAATCTGCAAAAGACCCCTTTAAAGCTCTAAAAAGCAAAGATGCCAGTTTGAGGACTAAAGGGTGCCTGACCCAAACCATGGTGTTTTCAATTGCCTCATACACATGTGAAAGATAAACAATGAAAAAAGAAGGCTGAAGAAGGCTCGATGCATTTGAATTATGGTGCTGGTAAAGAACATTAAATATACTATGGACTGCAAGAAGAATGAATAAATGTGTCTTAGAGGAAGTACAATCAGAATGCTCCTTAGAAGCAAGGATGGTGAGACTTTGGCTACTTTGGACATGTTATCAGGAGGGACCAATCCCTAGAGAAGGATATTGTGGTCAGTAAAGTAGAAGGTAAGCTCAAAAGATGAAGACCCTCAATGAGATGAATTGACAGAGCGGCTGCAACAATGGGCTCAAACAAAGCAAAAGCTGTGAGAATGGTACAGGACTGAGCAACGTTTCGTTCTGTTATGCACAGAGCCACTATGAGTCTGAGCTGACTCAGTAGCACCCTAATGACAACAACAATGTTCATCTTATTTGATTTATTAACTCATCTGTAATGAAACCTCCAAGGGGGCAGTGGTGGTTCAACGGTGGAATTCTCACCTTCCACACAGGAGACTCATGTTCTGTTCTCAGTCAGTATACCTCAAGCACAGCAACTTCTCATCTGTTGGTGGTTGTTTGCGTATTGCCATAATGCTGAACATATTTCAGCAGAGATTCCAGACTTAAATGGACTAGGAAGAATGGCTTGGTGACATACTTTAAACATTAGTCAGTGAAAATCCTATGGATTACAATGGTCTGATATACTGACTGATCATGGGAATGGCACAGCACCAGACAGCTTTTCAATCTACTGTGCACAGTGTCACCACGAGTCTGGGGCCAACTGGACAGGAAGCAAATGACAATACCAAGCTGCCATGCATGCATGGGTCAGGTTTTAGGCTTAATAATCTACTTCTATCCTTGTAAAAATACTTTTTTTATTTACTAAAACTTTATAGAAATTCTTGATATCTGATCTAAAGAGTATTTCTTTCTCTTTCTTCTTGTCCTTTTTTCCCCCCTTCTCTCTTTTCTTTTATCTTCCCCTCCTCTATATTACTCTTCAAAAATTGTCTTGTCAAATTTTAATTTTGCATTTCTAAAATGACTTTAGGTTGAATTTTTAAAGTTTGCTGAAAAACTCTACTGAAGTTTTTGTTGGAATTACATCAAATGTAGAGATTGATTTGGGGAGAATTGCCATCCTTATGTCTATGCTGTCACAGAAGGATACTTATTATGTGAATAATAATGTTCCTGATATCAAATCTGTGTGCCTTCTTTTTGCTCTTCATCAATCATGCCAGAAAGTTCTCTGTTTTATTATTCCTTTCAAATCATAAATTTTGTTTATAGTGAGTTTTTCATTTTACTGGCTTGTGCTTTTGTCTTTCTTCCTATTTTGTTATTTTACTGTTGTCCTTTGTCTAAAATGTTCAGTCATATGATAATTTCATTAATTTTTATTTATCTTTTGTTTTGTAAAGAATATATTTAATGTTATAAATTTCCATCTCAATATTCCAGTATCTATATTCCATAAAATTTTATATCTAATATTTTCACTGTAGTTCAGTTTTAAATATTTTCTAATACTTGTAACATCTTTACTAATATATTATTTTAAAACAGATACATATTTTCGTGATTTTTCTCATTATTAATCTTTTATAATTAATTTCTAATTCTATTTCATACCAGCAAAGAATGTGATCAATGAGATATGTATTTTTTGCATCAAATTCCCAGTAGGGTAAGTCGTTTTTCCCTGGGGAAGAAAAGAGCTGAAGAGACACTCAGAAGGTTACAATAATGGTTGATCTTTGCAGGAAAGGGACCATTTGAGATAGGGAAGAAGCATCTCCCCAACACACAAAGCTGCTCTGTCATTTAAAGGACAATTCTACAATTACACTTGAATTTTCTACTGTTCTGTCTGCCTTCTGTTTCTTCAGAGAAGGAGGGATGGGTTAAGGGCAAACAAAGATAAAACAGACAAAGTAGCCTGGCTTCAGACATTAAAAATTCTCAGTGTGCGGATGTAAAATTGTGTGTGTGAGGAATAGGAATAGAATTTTCTCTTAATGAGCATTTTTTCCTCCACCATTTCTCTACCAGAATGCTACCCTGTCAGCTGCAGGAAAACCTGAGCTCATAAAAACTGCTTCAGCACCTGGAGGAAGAAAGAGAACTTCAAGTCAGAAAAAATACAATGATTCAAGTGAATAAAACACTTAATTTTATGGAAAAGAGGGTTTCTCCTTTTTTGTTTCTAAACCAACTTATTATTGGACACACAGCAGACCAGTTAGCCCCAAAATGTGCTGTCATGTCATAATGGACACTGCAGCGCAGAGGTGGAAGCAGGGGCACTGCAAGGGTAAAGACAGTAGCTTCCTGACGTTCATGCAAGGCCAAGGGGACCCCGTGGTTTCAGATGCACCTCCACACTTTTATCTGCTTCATCCAACAAAAAGTACCTTCACCAAGATGGAGCATGCAGTGTGTGTTAAGGAATGAATTGTGTCCCATAAAAATATGTGCTATAAATCCTAACCCCTATAGTCAGCCCTGGTGTCACAGTGGTTAAGCGTTTGCCTGCTAACCAAAAAGATCAGCAGTTCAAATCCACCAGCCACTCCTCAGAAACCCTATGGGGCAGTTCAACTCTGTCCCAGAGGGTCACCATGAGTCTGAATCAACCTGATGGCGACAGGTTTGGTTTTTGGGCTTTGTAGAGTCAGAATGGACCTGATGGCACCCAACAACAACAACAACATACCTTTGAATGGAATCCCACTTGGGAATATGGATTTCTGTGTTATGTTAATGAGGTCACAGCAGTGTAGGGTGTGTCTTAAACCAATCACTTTTGAGATATAAAAAAGAAGGTTGAGCATAAAAGAAGAAGTACAGATGGGAGAAAATAGATGCCATGCCATATGAAGATCACCAAGGAACCAAGGATGGGAAGCTGAAAAGAGATAAGGACCTTCCCCCAGAGCTGACAGAGAAAGCCTTTCCCTAGAGCTGGTGTCTTGAAATTCAGACTTCTAGCCTCCTAAACTGAGAAAATATATTTATTAGTCAATGCTACCCACTTATGGTATTCCTGTTATAGCGGTAGTAAGAAACTAAGAACATGTGTGTGTTATGTGCAGCAAGCATTCTAATGTTAGAATGCTGAGGTGGAAATTTTACCTTAGCCTCATGAGACTTGTGTGAACTTGGATGACAGAAGTAACTTTCTGCATCTGAGTCTCCTATCTTTAAATAAACCAAAAAGCCTGTCACCATTGAGTTGGTTCCGGCTCATAGTGACTCTATAGGACAGAGTAGAACTGCCCCGTAGGGTTTCCAAGGAATGCCTGGTGGATTTGAACTGCTGACCTTTTGGTTAGGGCCGAACTTTTAACCACTACGCCACCAGGATCTCTGATCTTTAAATAGGGAACAATAATAATAGTACAAAATTTATACGGTTGTGAAGTTCAAGTGTGGTACTCTATAAGAAACAATTAACAAAGTGCCTGGTATATAGTGCTTAAAAAGTATTAATGATATTACTACTACTATTTTTATTTACTATTTCCCTGAAATGCAGGACTCAGGACTTAACCTCTTGATCACTGGCCAAAGCAATCAGTACTTTCTGTAAAAAGGCTAAAATATGAGCACAGGTTGAGATGAAATGTAAAAAGTGTTTTTGGGGAAAGTTCCACTGTTCTGACTTCACTCACTTTAGCCCACAGGAAGTAAAAAATAAGCCCATGTCTTTTTCTGGAAACATAGGTATTCTCATATAATGATTTTGTCATCAAAGCCAATGGACCTTTGGAACTACAATCACTCAACTACACAGATTACTGAACAAATCTACCAAAACTTCTAATCTGTGTCTCACATAATTTGCAAGTTATAAGGGGCCACATTTTCTCTATTGCATAGGAAGAATATGATGCACAGAAAATAATCTTTTGAAAATGAAGATTTAATTATATTGTCCTTTTGAATGAAACTGAATGCATAAAGCGTGATATCCTAGGCATTAAAAAAAAAAAAAAAAAAAGGCATTAGTGAGCTGAAATGAGTGAGCTGGCATTAGCCATTTTGAATAGGAGAAACATATGGTCTATTACGCACATAATAGCGTCACATTCGTCGTAAAAAGGACATTTCAAGATCTATCCTGAAGTACAGTGCTTTCAGTGATAGGATGATACCCACACTCCTATAAAGAAAACCAGTTATGGCTTTTCAAAATTACATACCAATCACTAAGGCCATAGATGAAGATATTGTAGATTTTTACTAACTTCCGTCATCTGAAATTGATCAAAGATGCAATCCAGATGCATTGATAATTACAGATGATTAGAATACAAAGGATGGAAAAAAAGAAGAATCTGTAGTTGGAAAATATGGCCTTGGTGATAGAAATGACCCTTGAAATTGCGTCATAGGATTTTGCAAAATCAATGAATTATTCTTTGCAAATACCTTTTTCAAAAACATAAATGACAACTACACACATGGACCTTGCAGGATAGAAGCCACAAGAATGAAATAAACTACATCTGTGGAAAGAGACAAAGGAGAAGCTTAATATCATCAGTTTGAACAAGGCCAGGGACTGCAAAACACACTATCAATTGCTCATAAGCAAGTTCAAGTTGAAGCTGAAGAAAATTAAAACAAGTTCATGATAACAAAGAAAGAAAAGCAACAGGTCTTTAAAAAGACAGGAAAGAAAGAAAAGATGAAAATAGATGTCAGAACTTACTCTTGAACCTAGAGCAGCTAAAGTGAATGGAAGAAATGATGAAATAAAACAGCCGAACAGAGGATTTCAAAGGGTGACTCAAGAGGACAAAGTATTATAATGAAAGGTGCAAAGTACCTAGAGTAAGAAAACTGAAAGGGAAGAAAACTTTGGGCATTTCTCAACCTAGAAGAACTGAAGAAAAAATTCAAGCATCGAGTTGCAATATTGAAGAATTCTATAGGGAAAATGCTGAACTATGCAGGAAATATCAAAAGAAGATGGAAGAAATACAGAGTCACTGTGCCAAAAAGAATTGGTTGGTGTTGAACCATTTCAGGAGGCAGCATAGGATCAAGAACCAGTGGTATTTAAGGAAGAAGTCTAAGCTGTACTGAAGGCATTGGTGAAAAACCAGTCTCCGGGAATTGATGGGATACCAACTGAGATGTTTCAACAAATAAATGTGGAGCTGGAGGTGTTCAGTCATCTATGAGAAGAAAATTGGAAGAGAGCTACTTGGCCAACTGATTGGCAGAGATCCGTATTTGTGCCCATTCCAAAGAAAGGTGATCTGACAGATATCACACACAAGTGAAATTTTGCTGAAGATCATTCAAAAGCAGTTGCAGCAGTACGTAGACAAACAACTCAAACCAAATTTAGAAGAGAATGTAGGTAAAAGGATATAATTTCTGGTATCAGATGCATCTTGGATGAAAGCAGAGGATACTAGAAAGATATTTACCTGTATATTACTGACTATGCAAAAGCATTTGACTATGTGAATCATAACAAATTATGGACAATATTGGGAAGAATGGGAATCCCAGAACACTTGATTGTGCGTGAGGAAACTGTTCATAGACCAAGAGGCAGTAGTTCTAACAGAACTTAGGGGATACTACATGTTTAAAATAAGGAAAGGTGTGTGTCAGAGTTGTATCCTTTCACCATACTTATTCAATCTGTACGCTGAGCAAATAATACGAAAACCTGGACTACAGGAAGAAGAATGTGGCATCAGGATTAGAGGGAGACTCATTAACAACCTAATGACACAACCAGATGACACAACCTTGCTTGCTTGAAGCAGGTTTTATGATAATTAGTGGGGTGTTTTAGTGGGGTGGTGGAAACCCTGGTGGTGTAGTGGTTAAGTGCTACAAGCTGCTAACCAAAAGGTTTGCAGTTCGAATCCGCCAGGAGCTCCTTGGAAACCTTATGGGGGAGTTCTAGTCTGTCCTATAGGGTTGCTATGAATCAGAATTGACTAGACAACTTTTTTTTTTTCCTTTTTAGTGGGGTAGTGAGGTGGCCCAGTGCGTAAGTATTTGGCTGATAACCACAAGTTAGCAGTTTGAATGCACTAGCCGTTCCTTGGAAACCTTGAGGGGTAGTTCTACTTTGTCCTATAGGGTCGCTATGAGTCAGAATTGACTAAATGGCAATTTTTTTTTTTTTCAGTTGGATATGTATCAGTGGACACTCATTCTAGCCTAGGAGATCAAGGAATGCTTCTCTAATGATGTGCTACTTAAACTTGTTTTAATTTTTCTCAGCTTCAACTTAAATTTTCATACAAGCAATTGATCCCCTTTTCCAGTGGCTCCTGACATTGTTCTTATTGATAATATTGAGCTTCTCCATCGTTTCTTTCCATACAAGGAATCTATACAGCAGAGAGCCTGGTTTGGACTTTTAGCCTGAAGAACTGTGAGAAAAAAAATTTCTGCTCTTTAAAACCACTCACTTGTGGTATTTGTGTTACAGCAGCACGAGGAAGCTAAGACATCTGGAAATATGTATTTTCATTTTATGACTTCTCAGCCAAAGTGGAGAAAGGAGTGTTTGTGAACATATCTACATCTATAGTACTTTCTTCCTAAATTGCATGTATTTGTTCTGCTGTATGCAGGCAATAACCTTTAAGAAAATTCAGTCTTTCTTTTCTTGTTTCTGCTACCATTCCTCTCCAGTTTCAGTTCATAAAACATATCAACCTGGCCCTAAAGCTGCCTCTATTCTCCTCTGCTTCTGTTTTCCAGTCATTTATCCACCTCAGGTAGCTGTGCTGCAGGAGATGAAGGAATATAAGTCATGTAACCAAAAAATAAAAGCTAAAATTTCAACCATCAATCGAGTTCCCTGGCTATAAGGAGCTGAAATGTCTTAATGATCTTTTTAAGGTCTTGCTTTCTCAGCATCTTCATTTTCCAGTGCTGTTATAACTGAAACACCACAAGTGGGTGGCTTTGACAAACAAATTTATTTTCTCATAGTTTAGGAGGCTGGAAGTTCAAATTCAGGACACTGGCCCTGGGGAAGGCTCTCTTTCTCTGTGTCAGCTCTGGGGGAAGCTCTTGTCTCTTTTCAGCTTCTGTTACTCAGTTCTTTGGCAATCTTCATGTGTAGCATCTATCTTACCCATCTATGATTGCTTTTGTGCCTAAATTGCTCCTTTTAGATCTCAAAAGTGAATGGTTTTAACCTTATTAGCATAACAAAAACTCGATTTCCAAGTGGGATTACTTTCATGTATAATATAAGGGTTAGGGTTACAACACATATTAATCTTAATACCCAGTAACAACCATGGTACTGTCTTTGTGAGACTGTGACTGATGCTGCAGTTTCAAGTTCTGATGCAAGAAGCAAATCACAGAATTTTATATTTAAAAGATCTTGAACTGATTCAGCTTAACCACTGTTATCATTAAAGTTGTGTGTCATTTTGGCTGGGCCATGATTCTCAGCTGTTTGACAGTTATGATGTAGTTTGGCAGTCATAAAATGTGATCACCTCCATGACAGAATCTGCTGTGAGTGGCCAATGAGTTGAAAGAGAGTTTCCTTGGGGATATGTCCTGCATCCAGTATAGGTAGGCTTTCTGGCAAGGCTTGTGGGCTTTTACTCTCTCTGGATCCTGCAGCTGGCTCCTGTTCATTTGACCTCTGGTTCTTGGGACTTGAGCTAGCACCTTACCTGCTGATCTTGGGTTCTGTCAGCCTCCGCAGCCTGTGAGTCAGAGGACTGTTGTCTGACCTGCCAATCTTTGGTTCGCCAGCCCCTGAAGCTACATGAGTCAGGAGAAGCCTCCAGCCTGACCCACAGACTTGGAACTGTCCAGCTTCTACAACTGCATGGCTGTAACAATGGGCTCAAGCATAACAACAATTGTGAGAATGGTACAAGACAGGGCAGTGTTTTCATTCTGTTGTACATAAGATTGCCAGAAGTTGGAACTGACTCAACAGCATCTAACAACAACAACAATAGCAACAACAACCTTGTGAGCCATTTCTTTGATATAATGCTCTCTCTCTGTCTATATATATGTGTATATATTTATATTTATATGTGCTTCACTGGTTTTGCTTCTCTAGAAAACCCAGCCTAAGACAACCATGTTCCTACTCAGAACACAGAAAAACCTATAACATTCTTTGATGTTCCTGGTTTGTTTTGTTGATTTCTTACAAGGCTTCACAATGAAACCAAAACCACTGACAACATTAACCAAACCATAATCTTTACTGTGGAGAAAAATATACCTAATGCCAGAAATATGGTAAATTGAGCCTGACTTTAGGGCTGGTGTGAGTAGCCCAATGAAAAGTGAAACTAACATTGTTGTACTGTCAGTCAGAGGCCAATATTGGCAATCAGAGGTTAGTGCCAGGGATGGCAAAGAATTGGAACAGGAAAGGAAGTTAAGAAACACCAATCATCTACCACCTAGGCTTTCCTCTATAAACAGCACTTCACTTAACTCATGTCATATGTTAAGCACTCTGGCAGATCTAAGACTTAGAAAGTAAAGCAAAGACAAAAGTTGTTACTGAGTAAAATTATAGTCTTTCTGAGAAGACTAGACAAATTCATCAGAGATAATAATTGAATAGATGCTTAATTAAGGGAAATAGTCATGCCAGTTGGAGGTATTTGTATGGTTAGAGATATAAAGGGGCTTATACAAACAAGCAATACCAAAAGGCAATAAATACGTGATAGAAGAATCAGGCATTCAGTCATCAATTTACTTCCAAATATTTAGACTTTTTTAAAAATTATTATTTTTATTGTAGCATAAACAAAGAAATAAAAGGACACTGAATTGTTTTAATTCTTTTAGTGGTTGAGCTAAGGTTTGCAACGTACATCTCTAATTAATTAGAGTTCACCTTCAAATAATATTATACACTTAATATGTAGTATAAACCATTATAACAGTATGTTCTCAATTCCTTTCTACCATCCTTCATGCTACTGTTGTCATATTTATTGCTTTTATATGTGCTGAAAACAGAAGTCAGACCCATTGCCATGAGTCTATTCCAACTCATAATGGTCCTATGGGACAGATTAAAACTTCCTCATAGGATTTCCAAGGCTGTAATCTTTATGGAAAAAACTGCCACATCTTTCTCCCATGGAGTGGCTGGTGGACTTGAACCACCAACCTTTTGGCTAGCTGTCACGCACTTAAGCACTGTACAACCAAGGCTCCTTTTCATTTATATTATAAGTGGGAAACCCTGGTGGTGTAGTGGTTAAGAGCTACAGCTGCTAACCAAAAGGTCGGAGGTTTGAATCCACCAGGCACTTCTTGGAAACCCTATGGGGCAGTTCTACCCTGTCTGATAGGGTCACTATAAGTCAGAATTGACTGGATGGCAATGGGCTTGGCTTTTTTTTTTTTTTAACATATATACTATGAATAGCCAGTATTATTCCTTTGGACAGTCCGTTATCTTTTAATACAGTTCAAAACAAACAAAGATATCATTTTTACCTTCATCTATTCTGTTTCCAGGTCTCTGGTTTTGTGCTCGACTAAAAAAAAAAAAAAAAAAAAAACTAAAGGAGCACTGATGGCGCAGTGGCTCACAGCTCAGCTGCTAATCAAAAGGTCACAGTTCAGATCCACCAGTCATTCCTTGGAAAACCTGTGGGGCAGTGCTACTCTGTCCTACAGGGTGGCTATGAGTCAGAATCGACTCCATGGCAAACAGTTTTTTTTTTTTTTTTTTTTGGGGGGGGGCTACAATCTAAAGGCGCCCTGGTGATGCAGTGATTGAGACCTATGGCTGCTAACCAAATGACTGGCAGTTTGAATCCACCAGTCACTCCTTGGAAACCCTACGGGGCAGCTCTACTCTGTCCTACAAGGTTGCTTTGAGTCAGAATCAACTAGATGACAACGGGTTTAGTTTTTTAGATTTACTAACCTAAAGATTGGCTATTTGAGCTTACCCATTGGCACCGTGGAAGAAAGGCCTGGTGATCTACTTCTGTAAAGATTACCACCAAGAAAAGCCTATGGAGCAGTTCTACTCTGTAACACATGAGGTCTCCATGAATCAGAATCGATTTGCTAGCAATGTTTTTGTTTGTTTGTTTGTTTTTAATTCCATTTTTAGTGCTCTCCCTGTCTTTGTTTAAATATAAATGTCTATCTGCTATCATAGTCCTTCCTCCTGAAAAATTTCCTTTAACATTCCCTGCACTGCAGATTCAGCCAGAGGACCAAGAGTTAAGAAGAGTTAGAAAGTTTAGGTAAGAGAGTAGATAACTGTTGGAGCATGTTTCCAGAGGTAATGGTGGAAAATGTTACCAAGAGCATTGGGTGGATTACTCTGCCTTGCACAAAGGAAAAAGACTGCTTATCTGAGACAGAAGGGAAAATAACAAAGATATGTCTCAAAGTAACCAACTTTGCATGAGGGAGGTCATAGATGAAGTCATTCCCCTTGAATGTCACTGGTTCTCTTGACGAAGTAAATGGCAAGGTAATTTGCTGATAATTATGGAAATAGTGGCTTTTAGGTGATTGGTAGAGATTTAGAATAAATTCTGGTCAATGAGAGAATTCATGATCAGGGTTGAGGGCAGAATGGTGGAGACAGAAATTTGTAGTGGCAATTAAGGAAGACATGTTAAAAGAGAGACATACAGGGAAGGGCATGGTTAGTGTTTCATTTTTAAAGGGTGAAACTGGTAATATTGTGGAAAATGGACTATAGGGGGCTAGATTAGAAGCAAGAACCCCTATTGTGTGGCTATTCCAGTTGTTATTGCTGGGTAACCAATTTTCTCCAACACAGCGGTTTATTAAAACAACCATATTAATATATTCATGGATTTTGTGGGTCAGGAATGCAGAAAGGGCACAACAGGGACTGACTATACCTATTCCATGACATCTGGGGTTTAGAGTTGAAGGTTAGAAGTAAAGTAGTGATGGCAGAGATGGAGAAACAGGCTTGAGTTTATAAGTTACTGGAACTAAGTAATTGATAAGACTGATTAAATTGCCTAAACCATCTTCCTTACTTAGAATGTTGTCGGACACAAATTTATGGTCAAAAAGGCCTACTCAGAGGTGGGGCCAAGATAGCAGAGTAGTCAGATGCTTCCTGTGGTCCCTCTTATAACAAAGACCCAGAAAAACAATTGAATTGTTTATATACGAAAGTCTAGGAGCCCTGAAAATCGAAGGCAAAGTTGAGGAATCAAACTAAATGGCAGGGGAGGGAGAGACAGTTCAGAAGCAGTGAGATATTGTCAGACTTGACCCTGTAGGAACCAGCACCCTGCAGGCTGGGTTGGCTGGCATGTGTGGTAAGGCAACTAGAGGCACTTGGGGTGTATTTTCTACATCAGGAGAGGCCTAGTGGTGGAGAATCTGCTCAACCTTCTAGAACCAGTGCTCAATTGGCAAAAGATATGTACATGCATCTAACCTACCGTGTGGATCGAAAAACACCTCTCTACCATTTACCTGCCCCTTCTTTGCTTTGCACTAGATCCAGGCCAGCTTTAGCATTTGCTGCATTCCCTGGTCCAAAAGTAGGACCTGCTGTGCATCCTGAGGCATTCTCCCGGACTTGGAGCAGGAACAAATTAACAAACAGGAAAAAATGATCTGCCAGCTCCCTTAAGCCAGGAACTCAGGGAAGGCACAGCACCTTTGTCTAGGCACAGGCATAAATGGTCCACAGACTTTGCTTTTCACCCTTGCATAGACCTGTGTGGGCCCATTTCAACAGTGCAGGCCCTCATTAACACAGCACAACAGGTTACATACCTGAAGCCTAATTTCAATTGTATCAGCTTTAAGGTGGAGGGGCAGATTCGTGACATTTGACACCACTCTGCCTATTAAGCAGGGTCCTCACTTACTCACATCAGGACCCAGAGGACTGGTGGCTTCACCCAAGCCACCTAGCCACCCACAACTGGGGCCCAAGACTAAGTAGTGGCTCCCAATCCTTACAGCCAATAGCACTGGGTACCCCCAGCCCAGCTGCAAAACCTACTCACCTATGTTCTCTAGGCAACAAGGACATGCTTTCTCTCTGACACTCAGGGGCAGCCATCAGCCTCCTGCCTTTCTCAGTGCATGACCCCCTACTGCAGCCAGGTACCTGTCCCTACTCCAATCACCCATGCCCATCTAGAACTGTAGGTGAGAGCCTGCACCACACACATGGTGAATGACTACCTGGACACCTGAGCTGATTCATGCAAGAAAAGTAAATGGACTCTTGGGCTCATATACCTAGTAACAGCTCTAACTACCTGGTGACAGGATGTGAGAGCTTCAAAGCCACCAATAATCAAACTAGCTCACATGAGCAGCATATTTAGGCATATCAAAACAAAACAAGAAGTTAGGACACAGTAAACAAACAAAATAAATAAATATAATAACTTATAAATGATGCAGAGACAACAGTTAATATCAAATCCCATAAAGGGGCAGACCATGCTGGCTTCAGGAAGTGCCCAAAATAAAGAGTAAAGAAGCCTTTCAGCTTTGGTGAGTATAATCTGGGGTCTTAAAAGCCTGTGAGCAGCCATCTAGGATACTCCACTGGTCTTAACAGTTTGGGAACAAGGAAGGATTAAGAAAACTAAGGCTATAAGGGAAAGATCAGTCCAAAGGGCTATTGAACCACATTCACCATGGCCTCCACCAGACTGAGTCCAGGACAACTATGTGGTGCTCAGCTACCATCACTGACTCCTCTGATAGGGATCACAATAGAGGATCCTGGACAGAGCTGGAGAAAAATGTAGAACAAAATTCTAACTTAAAAAGAAAGACCAGACTTGCTTGCCTGACAGAGACTAGAGGAACTCTGAGAGTATGGCCTCCAGACACCCTTTCAGCTCACTAATGAAGTCACTCCTGAGGTTCACCCTTCAGCCAAAGATTGGACAGACCCATAAAACAAAATGAAACTAAAGGGGCACACCAGCCCAAGGGCAAGGACTAGAAGGCAGGCGGAAAAAGGAAAACTGGTAGTAGGGAACCCAAGTTTGAGGAGAGAGAGAGTTGACATGTCATGGGGTTGTTAACCAGTGTCATAAAACAATATGGGCACTAATTGTTTAGTGAGAAACTAGTTTGTTCTATAAACCTTCATCTAAAGTATAGTAATAAAAATAAGAAAAGAAGAAGCCTTCTGGAGGAAGATAACTTTTTGGAAATACTGGAGGTAGAAATCATAAAATTAATATACAGTGTTCTTCAAGAGATCAGGAAGGAGATCAGGCAAAATGCACAACAAATCAAGGAACACACAGATAAAGCAATGGAGGAACATAAGAAGATTTTACAAGACCATAATGACAAATTTAACAGGCTGCAAGAATCCACAGAGAGACAGCAAACAGAAATCCAAAAGATTGACAATAAAATTTCAGAATTATACAACTCAATAGAAAGTCATAGGAGGAGAATAGAGGCACTGGAAGTCAGAATTAGTGAGATTGAAAATAAAGCACTTAACACTAACATATATGAGGTAAAATCAGATAAAATAATAAAAAAAAATGAAGAAAACCTAGGAATTATGTGGGACTGTATTAAGAGGAATAACCTACAAGTGACTGGAGTACAAAAATGGGGGAGGGGTGTGATAACAGAAAATACAGAAAGAATCATTAAAGATTTGTTGGCAGAAAACTTCCCTGATATTGTGAAAGTTGAGAAGACATCTATCCAAGAAGCTCATTGAACACCACACAAGGTAGACCCCAAAAGAAAGTCACCAAGACGAGTTATAATCAAACTTGCCAAAACCAAAGATAAAGAGAGAATTTTAAGAGTGGCTAGGGATAAACAACAAGTCCCTTACAAAGGAGAGTCAGTAAGACTAAACTCTGACTACTCAGCAGAAACCATGCAGGCAAGAAGGCAATGGGATGACATATACAAAGCCTTGAAGGAAAAAAATTACAGAGGAGAATTATTATTGAGCATAACTGTCTCTCAAATATGATGGGAAAATTAGGGCACTTCCAGATAAACAGAAGTTTAAGGAATTTGTAAAAATCAAACCAAAATTACAAGAAATACTACAGAGAGTCCTCTAATTAGAAAATCAATAAAATCAGATAACAGCCTAAGACTAGAACACAGGACAGAACAACCAGATATCAACCTGGACAGGGAAGTCACAAAAATCAATCAAAGCTAAAACACTGAAAATAGGGAAACAGAGGTGTCAATATGTAAAAGATGATGGCATTAAAACAAAAAAGAGGGACTGTATAATACAGTCATACATCTTTCATACAGACAGGAAGTCAAGGTTATATAAAGAAATAAAAGATTGGTTTAAACTTAGAAAAATCGGGGTAAATATTAAAGAAACCACAAAGGAAACTAACAATCCTACTCATCAAAACTAAAAAATAAAAATAAAAAAACATAAAGACCAGCAAATACAAAATCAATAACAAAGAAAAAGATGAAAAGAAAATACACAAAGAAAAATGACTCAGCACAGAAGATTAAGTGGAATGAAGAAATTGTCAACAACAACAACAACAAAAAAAAACATCAGAATGACAGCACCGTATTCATAAAATACCTATCAATAATTACACTGAACGTAAATGGACTAAATACACCAATAGACAGAGAGTGGCAGAATGGATAAAAAATCATGATCCGTCTATATGCTGCCTACAAGAGACACACCTCAGACTTAAAGACACAAACAAACTACAACTCAAAGAATGGAAAAAAATACATTAAGCAAACACCAAAAAAGAGCAAGAGTGACGATATTAATCTCTGACAAAATAGACTTTAAAGCAAAATCCACCACAAAGGATAAAGAAGGACACTATATAATGACAAAAGGGTCAATGTATCAGAACATAACCATAATAAATATTTTCTCACTCAATGACAGGGCTCCAAAATACACAAAACAAATTCTAACAGCGTTGAAAAGAGAAATAGACAGCTCCACAATAATAGTAGAAGACTTCAAAACACCACTTTTGGTGAATGACAGGACATCCAGAAAGAAGCTCAATAAAGACATGGAAGATCTAAATGCCACAATCAGCCAACTTGATCTCATAGACATATACGTAACACTTCCCACAACAGCAGCCAAGTATACTTTCTTTTCCAGTGCACATGGAACATTCGCCAGAATAGACCACATATTAGGCCACAAAGCAAGCCTTAAGAGAATACAAAGCATCAAAATATTGCAAAGCATCTTTTCTCACCATAAAGTATAAGAGTAGAAGTCAATAACAGAAAAAGCAGGGAAAACAAAACAAAACAAAGCTACATGGAAACTGAACAGCACCTTGCTCAGAAGAAATTAAGGATGGAAAAAATAAATTTACAGAACCAAATGAGAATGAAAATACTTCCTGCCAGAACCTTTGGGACACAGCAAAAGCAGTGTTCAGAGGTCAATTTATAGCAATAAATGCACACATCCAAAAAGAAGAAAGGGCCAAAATCAAAACATTAAGCCTATAACTTGAACAAATAGAGAGCAGCAAAAGAAGCCCCCGGGCACCAGAAGAAAGCAAATAATAAAAATTAGAGCAAAATTAAATGAAATAGAAAATAGAAAAACAAATGAAAGAGTTAACAAGATCAAAAGCTGATTCTTTGAAAAGATCAACATAATCGATAAACCACTGGCCAAACTGACAAAAGAAAAACAGGAGAGGAAGCAAATAACCTGAATAAGAAATAAGATGGGTGATATCACAACTGAAATTAAGAGAATCAGAATACTATCAAAAATTGTACTCTAAGAAATTTGAAAACCTAGAGGAAATGGACAAATTTCTAGAAATACAATACCTACCTAAACTAACACAAACAGAGATAGAACAACTAAACAAATCTATAACAAAAGATGAGATTGAAAGGTAATTAAAAAACTCCCAACAAAAAAAGCCCTGACCCTGATGGCTTCACTGGAGGATTGTACCAAACTTTCCAAGAAGAGCTGACACCACTACTACTAAAGGTATTTTGGAGCATAGAAAAGGATGGAATACTCCTAAATTCATTTTATGAAGACAGCATAACCCTGATTCCAAAACCAGGTAAAGGAACCACAAAAAAAGAAAATTATAGAGCAGTATCCCTCATGAACATAGATGCAAATATCCTGAACAAAATTCTACCCTATAGAATTCAACAACATATCAAAAAAATAATTCACCACAATCAAGTAAGATTCATACCAGGTATGCAGGGATGGTTCAACATTAGAAAAACAATCAATGCAATCCATCACATAAATAAAACAAAAGAAAGGAACCACGTGATTGATGCAGAAAGACATTTGAAGAAGTCAAACACCCATTCATAATAAAAACTCTCAGCAAAATAGGAACAGAAGGGAAATTTCTCAGCATGAAAAAGGGCATTTATACAAAGCCAACAGCTAACATCATCCTAAATGGTGAGAGTCTGAAAGCATTACCCTCCACAGTGGGAACCAGACAAGAAATGCTATTTATCACCTCTCTTATTCAACATTGTGCTGTAGGTCCTAGCCAGAGCAATAAGGCAAGGAAAAGAAATAAAGGGCATCCAAATTGATAAGGAAGAAGTAAAAGTATCCCTATTTGCAGAAGATATGACCTTATACACAAAAAAATCCAAAGAATCCACAGGAAAACTACTGGAACTAATAGAAGATTTCAGCAAAGTATCAGGCTACAAGACAAACATACAAATATCAGTTGGATTTCTCTACAAGGAAGAGAATGTCAATACCATTTACAATAGACCCCAAGAAGATAAGATACTTAGGAATAAATCTAACTAGAGATGTAAAAGACCTATACAAAGAAAGCTATAAGACACTACTGCAAGAAACCAAAAGAGACCTCCATAAGTGGAAAAACATACCTTGTTCATGGATAGGAAGATTCAACTTTGTGAAAATGTCTATTCTGCCCAAAACAATCTATAGATTCAATGCAATTCCAATCCAAATTCCAACGACATTTTTTAACGTGATGGAGAAACAAATCACCCACTTCGTATGGAAGGGAAAGAGCCCCCGGATAACTAAAGCATTACTGAAAAAGAAGAACAAAGTGGGAGCCCTCACTCTACCTGATTTTAGAACCTGTTACAGTGCCATGGTAGTCAAAACAGCTTGGTACTGGTACGAGAACAGATACATAGACCAATGGAACAGAACTGACAATCCAGACATAAATTCATCCACCTGTGAGCAGCTGATATTTGACAAGGCCCAAAGTCTGTTAAATGGGGAAAAGACAGTTTCTTTAACAAATGGTGCTGGCACAACTGGGTATCCATCTGCAAAAAAATGAAACAAGACCTATATACCACGTAGAAAAACTAACTCAAAATGGATCAAAGACCTAAATCTGAAATGATAAAGATCTGGAAGAAAAAATAGGGACAATACTAGTAACCCTAATACGTGGTCTAGACAGAATACAAAACATTACTAACAATGCACAAACATCAGAAGAGAAACTAGTTAACTGGGAGCTCCTAAAAATCAAACACTTATGCTCATCAAAGATTTCACCAAAGAGTAAAAAGACAACCTAGAGACTGGGAAAAAATTTTTGGCTACGACATATCAGATCAGCATCTAATCTCTAAAATCTACAAGTTACTGCAAAACCTCAACAACAAAAAGACAAATAACCCAATTAAAAAATGGGCAAAGTGAATGAACAGACACTTCAAAAAAGAAGACATTCAGGAGGCTAACAGATACATGAGGAAATGCTCATGATCATTAATCATTAGAGAAATGCAAATCAAAACTAAAATGAGTTACCATCTCATCCCAACAAGGCTAACATTAATCTAAAAAATATAAAATAATAAATGTTGGAGAGGCTGTAGAGAGTCTAGAACACTTAAACACTGCTGGTCTGAATGTAAAATGGTACAACCAGTTTGGACATCGATTTGGCGCTTCCTTGAAAAGCTAGAAATAGAAGTACCATATGATCCAGCAATCCCACTCCTTGGAATATATCCTAGAGAAATAAAAGCCATCACATGAATAGATATATGCACACTCATGTTCATTGCAACACTGTTCACAATAGCAAAAAGATGGAAACAACCTAGGTGCCTATCAATGAATGAATGGATAAACAAATTATGGTGTTTTCACACAATGGAATACTACCCATCGATAAAAAACAATGAACCCATGAAACATCTGATAACATGGAGGAATCTGGAAGGCGTTATGCTGAGTGAAAATTAGCTACAAAAGGATGAAGATTGTATGAGACCACTATTATAAGAACTCAAGAAAAGGTTTAAACACAGAAGAAATATTCTTTGATGGTTACGAGGGTGGGGAGGGAGAGAAGGGTATTCACTAACTAGATAGCAGACAAAAATTGTTTTATGTGAAGGGAAGGAAAGCACACAATACAAGAGAAGTCAGCAGAACTGGACTAAACCAAAAGCTAAGAAGTTTCCTGAGTACAATCAAACATTCTGAGGGACAGAGTAGCAGGGATGGGGTCTGGAAACCATGGTTTCAGGGGACATCTAGGTCAATTGGCATAACGAAGTTGGTTGAGTATATGTTCTGCATCCCTCTTTGATGAGTAGTGTCTGTGGTCTTAAAAGCCAGTGAGTGGCCATCCAAGATGCATCAATTGGTCCAAAACCACCCAGAGCAAAGGAGAATGACGAACACCAAAGACACAAGGAAAATATTAGCCCAAGAAACAAAAAGGGCCACATAAACCAGAGACTCCACCAGCCTGAGACCAGAAGAAGTAGATGGTGGCCAGCTACCACCAATGACCAACCTGACAGTTAACTCAAGAGAGTCCCTGACAGAGCAGGGAAACAGTGGGGTGCAGAGTTCAAATTCTAGTAAAAAGACTTGACTTGTCTGACTAAAACTAGAGAAACCCCAGAATATATGGCCCCCAGACTCTGTGTTAACCCAGAACTAAAACCATTCCCTAAGCCAACTCTTCAGACATAGACCGGAGTGTAAGACACGAAATGATACTTGTGAAGAGTATGCTTCTTAGTTCAAATAAATAAAAAGACATGAGACTAAATGGGCAGCTCCTGTCTGGAGGCAAGATGAGAAGGCAGAAAGAGATAGTAGCTGGTTGACTGGACACAGGAAACCTGGAGTGGAAAGGAAGGGTTTGCTGACATAGGGATAGAAACTAGGGTCACTTAATAATGTGTATATAAATTTTTGTAAGAGAAATTAAATTGAGCTGTAAACTCTCACTTAAAGCACAATAAAAGAAAAATTAAAAACAAAACCAAAACACCTACTTATTAAAACTGTACTCCATGTCTAAATAAGGAGCCCTGGTGGTACAGTGGTTAAGCACTCAGCTGCTAATCAAAAGGTCAGTGGTTCTAACCCACCTGTGTCTCCACAGGAGAAAAGACCTTGCGATCTATCTGCTGCTGTAGAGATTACAGCCTAAGAAACTCTATGAGGCAGTTCTACTTTTATTTTATAATGTCGCTATGAGTCACTCAATGACACACAATAAAAATAACATGTCTCAATATTTCCACTTCTCTATTTAAGCAAGTCTTATATATTTATTCATTGTATATAACTCTGTAATTGTAGAGGCTTACGAAAGAAAGAGAATTTATGGTCCTTTCACTGGAAACACACAGAAGCTGTTAAGAGATATGCAGCTAAAGCACCTGGGAGAAAAAATGGTTATATACAAAGACTCTTTTTAAAAATGGAATGCAGTGACAACCTTTTAGAATGGCATACATAAATCAGTGCTAAGGAGGAAGAAAATCTGAATATTTGAAGAAATAACTGACACATTGAGTTGGGGAAATGCAAAATATTTGGGTGAAAGATAAATCTGCTTGGTATAAAGTAAAACTCAGATTTTTCCTCAGGCCTTCAACCTGGTCTTTCTGAGGTTTGTGAAGGGAGGTTCTTTACATTCTTCATGCAACCAGGTGACCTGGTGTACCTTTGTTTTTAACTAATTAAATACACTTATTTAAAACTCTGTTTTCTGTTTGTGGATCTCCTTAAAGAAAGGTAATATGGCTGAGGGAACCTCACATGTGGAGGCAAGAACTCTTAAATTTCCGTGGCTGTTTTTACTACTTTGGTGTTTATGCATTTTGTGCCTCAGTTTTGTCATCTAAAATAAAAGACTGAGCCAAAGGCCATCATGACTTGAAGGATCTTTATAAAGATACTTGGGTGCGATAATGTGAAAGGTTTATACACTCATTTAAAGGACTTGCCAACTCAGGTGAAGCCAAAGGATTTGTCCCCATAATGAGAATTCTGAACCAGAGCTGAGATTTGGCGAATAAAATTGCACGTCACAAAAGCTAGAAGGGAGACTTTTCTCATAAATATTTACACATGGATCTCAGGAGGCTGCAAATCCCTAAGTGTCGAACACTAACGACTGTGTTGGCTCTCATTTCTTACACTCAAAATAATCAACTCTCCCCACCAACAGGATTTCAAAGGGAAATGAAATGAATAGAGTAGCAAATTCAAAATTAGGATCTGGGGTAGCTGTTGAGGGTTCTGATGTTTGTGAAAAGGATTGCTCTGCTTGCTTAGCTTGTAAAGTCAATGTTTCTGGAGTTTTCAGTTTGGGTCTTGTTTTGCTTCCTGAAAAGAGACTTTTTTTTTTTCTCCAAAACATGAATATTTTAATGATTATTTTGCACATTAGGGCGTATTGATGTATGTGGGCTGCCAACGATTTATGCCTAAAAGCTACCTTTACGTGTGAAACTTCCCCATAGGGTTTTTTTCTCATTGAAACCAGGTGTCCTATTTTTAACATTAAAAAGATGCTTTTACTGATGAAAAATATTTAAAAAAAATTGGTGTTTTTATAAGTGCCTGAAGGGCCAGTTAAAGCTGAAATGTAGGAATATTGGAAAAGGGCTGAGTTACTAACCGTGCGACCTTGGAAAAGTTACTTAATCTTCAGTTATCTTGTCACAAAATGAGGGTAATAAGGCTTCTTTACCTCATACATTTCTTGACTTTATTCAGTAGCTAAGTTTTAAACATCTTACAGCCTGAGTATAAGCAGATGGACAGGACATAGCCCCTGTACTCCAGAACCACTCTGTTTGGGTCAAAATAGTTGATTTTCTTCCAGTAAACAACTGATAGTTGTCATGTCACACACAGAACTTCTATCACCTACTCTCTTAACAAAAAGAAACACATTAAAACCATTTTGTGTTTCATCAGCATTGGTCTCCATCATTGTTTTTAAAATAGAAAATACTCTCCTTTCCTCAATACAGAGTTCTAGCCACAAGATAACCAAAACCAAACCAAACCAAACTCACTGCTGTCAAGTCAATTCCAACTCATAGCGACCCTATAGGACAGAATAGAACTGCCCCATAGGGTTTCCAAAGCTGTAATCTTTATGTTGTTGTTGTTGTTAGGTGCCGTTGAGTCAGTTCGGACTCTTAGTGACCCTATGTACAACAGAACGAAACACTGCCCGGTCCAGAGCCATCCTTACAATCGTTGTTATGCTTGAGCCCATTGTTGCAGCCGCTGTGTCAATCCACCTTGTTGAGGGTCTTCCTCTTTTCCACTGACCCAGTACTTTGCCAAGAAAGATGTCCTTCTCCAGAGACTGATCCCTCATGACAACATGTCCAAAGTATGTAAGACTCAGCCTTGCTTCTAAGGAACATTCTGGTTGTACTTCTTCCATGACAGATTTGTTCATTCTTCTGGCAGTCTGTGGTACATTCAATATTCTTCTCTAGCACCGCAATTCAAAGGCATCAATTCTTCTTCAGTCTTCCTTATTCACTGTCCAGCTTTCACATGCATATGATGTGATTGAAAATACGATGGCTTGGGTCAGGTGCACCTTAGTCTTCAGGGTGACATCTTTGCTCTTCAACACTTTGAAGAGGTCCTTTGCAAAAGATTTGCCCAATGCAATGCATCTTTTGATTTCTTGACTGCTGCTTCCATGGCTGTTGATTGTGGATTCAAGTAAAATGAAATCCTTGACAACATCAATCTTTTCTCCATTTATCATGATGTTGCCCATTGGTCCAGTTGTGAGGATTTTTGTTTTCTTTATGTTGAGGTGGAATCCATACTGAAGTCTGTGGTCTTTGATCTTCATTAGTAAGTGCTTCAAGTCCTGTTCACTTTCAGCAAGCAAGGTTATGTCAACTGCATAACATAGGTTGTTAATGAGCCTTCCTCTAATCCTGATGCCCCATTCTTCTTCATATATCCAGCTTCTCGTATTATTTGCTCAGCATACAGATTGTATAGGTATGGTGAAAGAATACAACCCTGACGCACACCTTTCCTGACTTTAAACCAATCAGTATCCCCTTGTTCTGTCCAAACAACTGTCTCTTGATCTATGTAAAGGTTCCTCATGAGCACAATTAAGTGTTCTGGAATTTCCATTCTTTGCAATATTATCCATAATTTGTTATGATCCACACAGTCGAATGCCTTTGCATAGTCAATAAAACACAGGTAAACATCCTTCTGGTATTCTGTGCTTTCAGCCAGGATCCATCTGACATCAGCAATGACATCCCTTGTTCCACGTCCTCTTCCGAAACCAGCCTGAATTTCTGGCAGTTCCCTGTTGATACACTGCTGCAGCCGTTTTTGAATGATCTTCAGCAAAATTTTGCTTGCATGTGATATTAATGATATTGTTCTATAATTTCCACATTCAGTTGGATCACCTTTCTTGGGAATAGGCATAAATACGGATCTCTTCCAGTCAGTTGGTCAGGAAGCTGTCTTCCATATTTCTTGGCAGAGATGAGTGAGCACCTCCAGTGCTGCATCCATTTGTGGAAACATCTCAATTGGTATTCCATCAATTCCTGGAGCCTTCAGAGCAGCTTAGACTTCTTCCTTCAGTACCATCGGTTCCTGATCATATGCCTCCTCTCGAAATGTTTGAACATCGACTAATTCTTTTTGGTATAATGACTCTGTGCATTCCTTCCATCTTCTTTTGATGTGTCCTGCATCATTTAATATTTTCCCCATAAAATTCTTCACTATTGCAACTCAAGGCTTGAATTTTTTCTTCAGTTCTTTCAGCTTGAGAAACACCGAGCATGTTCTTCCCTTTTGGTTTTCCATTTCCAGCTCTTTGCACATGTCATTATAGTACTTTGTCCTCTCAAGATGCCCTTTGAAATCTTCTGTTCAGTTCTTTTACTTCATCAATTCTTCCTTTTGCTTCAGCTGCTCTACGTTCAAGAGCAAGTTTCAGAGTTTCCTCTGACATCCATCTTGGTCTTTTCTTTCTTTCCTGTCTTTTCAATGACCTCTTGCTTTTTTCATGTATGATACCTTTGATGTCATTCCACAACTCATCTGGTCTTCGGTCACCAGTGTTCATTGTGTCAAATCTATTCTTGAGATTGTCTCTAAATTCAGGTGGAATATACTCAAGGTCATATTTTGGCTCTCGTGGACTTGCTCTGATTTTCTTCAGTTTCAGCTTGAACTTGCATATGAGCAATCGATGTCTGCTCCACAGTCAGCCCTTGGCCTTGTTCTGACTGATGATATTGAGCTTTTCCATCGTCTCCTTCCACAGATGTAGTTTTTTTTTTTGGGGGGGGGGAGTAATCTTTATAGAATATATATATGGAAACCCTGTGGAGTAGTAGTTAAGTGCTACAGCTACTAACCAAAAGGTCAGCAGTTCGAATCCACCAGGAGTTCCTTGGAAACTCTATGGGGCAGTTCTACTCTGTCCTATAGGGTCGCTATGAGTTCCCATAGACTCAACAGCAACAGGTTTGGTTTTTTGGTTATATATATATATATATATGTATGTATACATACATATGTGAGAGAGAGCGAGAGACCTGATGATGAAATGGTTAAATACGTGGCTGCTAACTGAAAGGTCAGCGATTCGAACCTGCCACCTGCTCCAAGGGAGAAAAGACCTGGGGATCTGCTCCTGTAAAGATGGTAGCCTAGGAAACCCTATGGGGCAGTTCTACTCAATCATATAGAGACTCTACAAGTTGGAATGAACTCGACGGCACACAACAACTATGTGTACATATATAATGTATAGAATAAACACACATAGACACATACAGTTTCTTGGGTAAATATTTGATGTTTGTTGTCTTTTTTGTTAGCATTAATATATTCTTTCTTCCAGGCCTAGCAAAAAAAATATACCTCATTTTTGACCCCGCTTCCTAGTATCCTCTGAAATTTGTCACTGCCTCCTTCTTTCAAATCTGAAATGAGGCACTTATTACATATTTTATTTATTTGCCCCTCTGACTTCACAAGTGGTTTGTTAGATATCCTAGAATCCAAGAGAAGGAAGAATTTTACAATGTTATGAGTAACTGAGTCAAATGCTGCTGAAACATGTACAGTATAGTAAGTAATCTGGTATAGTAAGGAAAGGGAATGCACTCTTTTTTTTTTTTTGCAAAACTCAGAAAACTGGTGACTTGAAGGAGGTCTAGTGTCACGGTGGCTAAAGCACTCAGCTGTTAACCAAAACGTGGGTGGTTTAAATCCACCAGCAGCTCCACAGGGGAAAGATGGGGCAGTCGGCTTTTGTAAAGATTTACAGCTTTGGAAACTGTGGGGCACTTCTACTCTGTCCTATAGGGTCACTATGAGTAGGAATAGACTCAACGGCAGTGGGTTTTGGGTTGACCTTGGCAAGAGGAATTCTAGTAGGATGCAAGAAACAGGACCCTGAATGAATTGGGTCAAGGAATAAAATAGGAGGTAAGAATCAGAGCTTTCTTATTAAGGTATAGAGGATAACTCTAAAGAACCTGAAAGATTCTGGAGCCCAAGGATTTGTTGTTGCTGTTGCTAAGGTAGGAGATAGTTATAGTGCTGTGCTGCTCAGGGTGATTCAGTAGAGATGGAAGAATGATGATGCAGTAAAGAAGAATCAATATAATTGTAGGAGGGAATTGGATACAGTGCACAAGATTAAACCTTGGCCTTGGAAAGAAGCAAGGAATTCCATCCATTGAAAAAGATGGGTGAGCAGAATATATAAATATAGATGGGTAGATAGGTCTAGTGAAAGGATGATGAGGTAGTATCTTCTGTTGCTTCTATTTTCTTAGGAAAATAAGATGCAAAGTCAATATCTGAGAGTCAGTCAGGAGAAGGGATATTGTAGGTAGGAATTGAGAGTGCGTGATACCCAATTGTGTTTTTGGAGATGGGGCAGTGAATTGAGTACAGGATGAATTAGGGCTTCCAGGCAAGACTAAACGTTTTATGTTGTGTGATTCTTCATTAAAAGCTACATGTTTTTTCTCCTGTCATTGTCAGCTGTGCAGGTTTAGTCTCGTAGGAGGATGATTGAGTTAACCAAGGATTGGGATTTCCTATTAAATAAGCGGACAAGGTGATGGACAAGGGAATTGCAAGTGTGTGGAAAGGGAATAAAACACTCTTTCCTCTATCATTGATGATCGCGTTTGGTCTCAAGGCCTGAAATATCACACATATTCAGACATCTTCCATAGCCTACCCTAATCCAAACTACTCCCTAAATTCTAGATTCACATTACTGACTTCGCTTTTGGATGTCTAACATGTATCTCAAACTTCAAATGTCCTAAATCAAAATCTATATCTTCCTCTAAAACTTACTTCCCCTCACAGTCTTCCTCATTTCATTAAATGACAAGTCCATTCTTTCTGACCAACATAAAATCCTGGAGTCATGATTAAGTGTTCTCTTGCTATTACACCTCACACCCTCTTCTTTTGCAAATCTTGTTACCTCTTTCCTCAGAATATATCAGAACCTGATCATGTCTCATCTCCTTCTGTGCTATCACCTGGTCCATGTCATCACCCTCTCTTGTCTGCATTTGTTCACCAGCTTCTGCTCTTACCTTCCTATACTTTAACACCAACTCTAGGAAGAGTGGTCTTTTAAAAACATAAATCAGATAATGTTATTGCTCAGCTCAAGGCGTGCTAATGGTTTCTCATCTCACTTAGAAAAATAAAGTCTTTCAAATAGATTACCTCATTGCCATCCAGTCAATTCCGACTCATAGTGACTCTGTAGGACAGGATAGAACTGCCCTATAGGGTTTTCAAGGCTGTATATCTTTATGGAAGCAGACTGACACATCTTTCTCCCATGGAAGGGGTGGCTGGTGGGTTCCAACTGCCGACTTTTAGGTTAGCAACCTAATGTTAACCACTATGCCATCAGGGCTGCCCTTAAAATAGATTAATAGGGTTTATATATTTGGCAGAGCCCTGGTCGCACAATGGTTAGGGGCTTGGCTGCTAACCAAAATGTCAGCAGTTTGAATCCACCAGCCACTCCTTGGAAGCCCTATGCGGCAGTTCTACTACATCCTATAGGTTGTGATGAGTCGGAATTGACTGATGGCAATGTTTTGTTTTTTAATTAATTAAGTAATTATTTCTGGCAGGAGACCTATTGTCACAAGTGGTTTGGAATCAGCTGCTAACCTAAGGGTTGGCAGTTTGAACTCACCCAGCAGCTCCATGACTGCTTCTGTAATGATTACATAGAGCAAAGAAACCCTATGGAACAGTTCAGTCACACATGAGGTTGTCATGAGTTGGGGGCCGACTTAAGGACAGCTAACAACAACAAATTTTTTGACCCTTTCTGTCTGTCTGTCCCCTCCTTTTACCACTCTTCCCTTGCCTCACTCTCGTCACACTGACCTTTTTGCTGTTCCTGGAGTATACCGGTTAGTCTCTTTTCTTAGAGCTATTTCTTCATAGACTATTCTTCCTTTAGATTGTTGCACGGCTTGCTCCCTCACCTTCATCAAGTCTCTGCTAAAATACCCTTTTATTGGTGAGGTCTACTGTAATCACTCTACTTGATAAAGTACCCATTTTCTTTCCCCTGTGGCGCTTCCTAGTCTCCTCTGAATTATTTTGCTACTATTTAACTTGTATGTGATGTGCCGATTTCACGTTTTGGCCAAATGGTCTGGTGTTTTAGGCAACAATTAGCCAAAGCTGAGTGTCACCACCCCCAGACTAATGCATGTGAATTATATACAAATATTATTTATTTTTACAACTTTTATATTTCATTATTTATATAGTCACCAATTTTGCAAAGCTTGGCTTTCTAGAACTGGAACACTACCTCCTCAGTACTGTCAGCTGCTAGATTGTTCAGGTTACATCTCTATTCTATCTTTGTGATACTAAATAGATGCTCACTTTCAAAGAGTGTGATTTTTTCTGGCTTTGTTCACATAAGGTATTGGTGATGAGAATGTTCTCAGAAAGTTTTTAAGTTTTCTTCCCTCTCCATGAGTAAGTAAGTAGGTAATGGCTTATCTCATTTTCGTCTCCTGGATTGGAAGATTTTGTCAATGGTGATAACATAGTTTCATTAAAACAATCCCAGAATTCATGTCTTTGGTACTACTGGGAAATATATGCTCATCGAAAGTTTTCAGAAGCAAACTTTAAGATTGTTGCTCCACTTATATCTCTTATTTCTGGTGTTTTCATTATATACAATAATGAGAAAAATGTCATTTTGTTTATACAACAAAAGGAAAACATACATATGGAAATAGAGTTTTGAAAAATTGGCTTCAAGATAACAAAACCATCTCTCAACTTCTGTTGTTGTCTCAGGTTTTGTTGCATAGATCCTAATCTTAATACCTGCTCTGGAAAAGAATTGTATAGTCATTATTAGATAAAAAATGCATACACTACCAAGGTTTATCAAGTTTATTTGAAGTTTTCAGAAAATAAAATGTTTTCTCTGCAAATAAAAATCCATCTATTCTTATATTACATGCAAAATAACAACACAAGGCGTTCTTTTACTCCTGAATCTCTTTTCAAGCGTGCATTTGCTGCTATTCCACCTTGTTAGAACACATTATATCATAGCATGACAAGGCAATAACAAAATCTGTTTCATGTGAAGAATTTAGCTGAAAAGAATGATGACAGAGGCCAACTGACTTTTTTTTTTTTTTTTTTTAAATACTGGCCAGAAGTTCATTTAGGTTACACTGGGCTATAATCACTTTATAAACACTCAACTGAAGGGTGTCATTTTCTATTCTGTAAATATTTCTTCTATCAGAAGCACCATGTCATTATCTGTGTACAAGCAAGAAATCTCTTGGCCAGCTGATAAAATAAGAGTATTGCTGATTTCATCAGTAATCTACTGTGCTGTCAAACAAACAAAAAAAATCATCTGTTGTTTCTGTATTTCCAAACAACTGATAGACCAGGCTCAGGCCAGACCGAGAGTATTGCATGTAAGAGTATCACAGAAGTTTATGTGTATACAAAAAAATATAATGAAGAAAGAAAATAAGATTTTGGTAACATGTTTCAAAAAAGGAACTTTAAACCTAGAATTTATAGGTTATATAAATTCCCCAAATTCTTTCTTTTTCAGGTACTAAAAAAATTGCCAACTTGTGGTATGCAATTTAACAAAAATTTTCATAAAGATTTGATCTTATAGACAGTCAAGGCTTCAAAGCATTTTCCTCTTAAAGCATTTTTTAAAAGTCTTTTAATTTGGAGTTTGACTAATCAGAAAAAAAATTATATTGTTTATATCCTTTTTTTCCTCTTATTTCTGAATTCTGCATTATGTATGGATCAAAATATATTTTTCATGGATATTTCTATATGTAATTTTGGTATCTTTCCTCCTCAAGAAATTGTCTGCTGGCAAAGTTGATGCCCTGATTTTATTTCCTTCTTAAAAGTTATGAATAATAGCTAAATAAAACTTGTTCTTGAAAAATTCATGGTTGAAAAATGGAATTAAATGATTACAGAATAGATACTGTTCTCAAAAGTTAATTTTTAATTTGAAGAATATTATTGATATTAGAATTGTTATTCTCCTTTATTTCATTTTGTTTTAATATGCTGTTGACTAAAACTGGATTTAATATTCTTTTTAAAGTTTTATAACTTAAAACTAATACACCCTCCTGATTTTTTTTATTAGCTATAACTCTATTTGTTTAACTAGTTTAAAGTTTTCAAAATACACTTTGTTCATAAAAGTAGTAACTTTAACAATCATATTTAATATTGCAATATTTTACTATTTCAATAATAGACAAACACACGTCAACTATCTGACAATTGCACATGCATATAAAGTGAATTTCTCTCCAAGTTAAATACAGACTGCTCACCTATATTTAAAATTTATGTTATGATATTACCAATACATCTGAATTACTCTGCCAAATCATGTGCACTTTAGATATGATTGTAACCTGTGCACTTATAAAATAATTATTCACACAGGTTTCAGTGACAACAGAAATTAAATTGAGGGGTTATTGAGTCACTTAGTATTTAATGGTTTGAAGCTAGAGACTACATACTGGATTTAGTTCATATATCAGGAGTAGGACTGAAATTTGCTGCTAATGTCATTAAGATATGATATATAATAGGCAAAGATATATATTTCTATACTACAAAGATATTAAATATATCACATATTTTTACAATTTACTTATGTCTGCCTATCCAATTGTAAGTAAGCTTCACAGGAGCAGATCTTTTGTCTGTTTTATTCACTTTACTATGTCTAACATCCAGAGCATTGTCTGAAATAGCATATTGCTCAATAACTATTTGTTGAAAGAAGGAATAATGGATGAATGACTTATAATAAACAACCACTATTAGGCCCAAGAAGGGATGTACAGAATTGAGTAGGCTAAAGAGAAGAACATGAAAAAAAAAATGATAGAATTAATATATTAGAAGCCCCTATGAAGTTCAAAATTTTGGGGGATTGTATTAATAGAGGCAGAAAGATAGAAGGAGGGAGTCAAACAATGAAAAACTTAAACTGAAAATTTGAAAGGGCAATTATTGATAATGGCAAAATGTAGGGTATGACAAGAGGGTGGATGTTTGCTGCAGAGATAATTGGAAGTGAAGAGGTTCAGAAAGAGAAGCCAGGGTCCTGGGTGGATGAGGTTTGCTCTGAGGATACACTAAGCTTTCAATTTTGGCAAAATTGTGTGTAGCCAAGCACTTAACCATTGTCCTACATTACTTTTGTTCATATCTAATTGGCCACAAATGTCATAACTTTCTGCAAGTGGTCTTTAGCTTGGGAACTATGTTTCCAACTAAAATTTTGAGATTATATTATTGAGAGAACCAATAATAGGCAGTCTCAATGTTGAGCTTATTAATGACTATGGGAATGATGAGGACCCCAAAGTAATAGAAGCCACATAGTAGTATTTAAGCAAAAGGGTCACAGTTACCACAACAAATGGCAATATTGAAGGACCTGCCCTTCAGAGATGTTAATGGACCCTTGAATATGGGCAGCCACTATTCATAAAGTTTTCACTGGCTCATTATTTTAAGAGGTAGACTGCCAGGTCCTTCTTACACTGTCTTAGTCTGGAAACTCAGCTGAAACCTGTCAGCCATGGGGGACCCTGCGGGTATTTGAATACCGGCAAGATCTATCCTGAAGTACAACATTGTCAGTGATAGGAAAATATTCCTATGCCTACGAGGAAGACCAGTTAATACAACTATTATTCAAATTTACAAATGAACCAATAAGGCCAAAGATGAAGAAATTGAAGATTTTTACCAACTTCTGCAGTCTGAAATAGATCGAACATGCAATCAAGATGCACTGATAATTACTGATGATTGTGACATGAAAGATGGAAACAAAGAAGGATCAGTATTTGGAAAATACGGCCTTGGTGATAGAAATGATGCCAGAGATCGCATGATAAATTTTGCAAAACCAGTGACTTCCTCATTGCAAATACCTTTTTTTTCACCAACATAAATGGTGACTACACACATAGACCTCACCAGATAGAATACACAGAAATCAAATCAACTACATCTGTAGAAAGAGACAATGGGAAAGCTCAATGTCGTCAGTCAGAATGAGGCTGAGGCCTACTGCAGAACAGACCATCAATTGCTCATATGTAAGTTCAAGTCAAAATTGAAGAAAATTAGAATAAGTCCACGAAAGCCCAAGTACGACCTTGAATATATTCCACCTGAATTTAGAGACCGTGTCAAGAATGGATTTGACACATTGAACACTAATGACCAAAGAACAGGTGAGTTGTGGAAGGACATCATACATGAAGAAAGCAAGAGGTCATTAAAGAGAAAGGAAGGACCAAAATGGATGAATGTCAGAAAAGACTGGAACTTGCTTTTGAATGTCGAGTAGCTAAAGCAAAAGGAAGAAATGATAAAGTAAAAGAGTTGAATGGAAGATTTCAAACGGTGGATCGAGAAGACAAAGTAAAGTATTATGATGACATGTGCAAAGAACTGGAAGTAGAAAACCAAAAGAACAGGCTAGGTGTTTCTCAAGCTGAAACAGCTAAAAAAAAAAACAAAAAAACCCTCAAACCTCAAGTTGCAATAGTGACTGATTCTACGAGAAAAATATTAAACAACACAGGAAGCATCAAAAGAAAATGAAAGGAATACACAGAGTCACTGTACCAAAAAGAACTAGTAGACATTCAACCGTTTTAGGAGGTAGCATATGACCAGGAATTGATGGTACTGAAAGAAGTTCAAGCTGCGCTGAAGGCATTGGTGAAAAACAAGGCTCCACATGGAGACTGATAGAATACCAATTGAGATGTTTCAACAAATGGATGCAGCACCTGAAGTGCTCACTCATCTACGCCAAGAAATTTGGAAGACAGCTACCTGGCCAAATGATTGGATGACATCCATATTTATGCCTATTTTCAAGAAAGGTGATCCAACCACATGTAGAAATTAAACAATATCATTAATATCACATGCAAGTAAAATTTTGTTGAAGATCACTCAAAAGCAGCTGCAGCAGTATATTGACAGGGAACTGCCAGAAATTAAAGCTGAATTCAGACGAGGACGTGAAACCAGAGATATCATTGCTGATGCTATATGGATCCTGGCTGAAAGCAGAGAATATAAGAAAGATTTTTACCTGTGTTTTATTGACTATGCAAAGGCATTTGACTCTATGGATCATAATGAATTATGGATAACATCACAAAGAATGGGAATTTCAGAACACTTAATTGTGCTCATGTGGAACCTGTACATAGATCAAGAGACAGTTGTTCCAACAGAACAAGGGGATGGTGTGTGGTTTCAAGTCAAGAAAGGTGTGCCTCAGGGTTATGTCCTTTCACCATACTTATTCAGTCTATATACTGAGCAAATAATCTGAGAAGCTAGACTATATGAAGAAGAACCAGGCCTCAGGATAGGAAGAACACTTATTAACAACCTGCATTATGCAGATGATACAACCTTGCTTGCTAAAAGTGAAGAGGACTTGAAGCACTTGCTGATGAAGATCAAAGACCACAGTCATCAGTATGGATTACACCTCAACATAAAGAAAACAAAAATCCTCACAACAACTGGACAAATAAGCATCATCATGATAAATGAAGAAAAGATTGAAGTTGTCAAGGATTTCAATTTACTTGGATTTACAATCAACATCCATGGAAACAGCAGCCAAGAAATCAAAAGACGGATTGCATTGGGCAAATCTGCTGGAAAAATCTCTTTAAAGTGTTAAAAAACAAAGATGCCACCTTGAAGACTAAGGTGCACCTGACTCAAACCATGGTGTTTCCAGTTGCCTCATATGCATGTGAGGGCTGGACAATGAATAAGGAAAACCGAGGAACTGACACCTTTGAATTTTGGTGTTGGTGAAGAATATTGAATACACCATACATTGCCAAAAGAAAGAACAAATCTGTATTGGAAAAAGTACAACCAGAATACCCCTAAGAAGCAAGGATGGTGAGACTATGTCTTTCAAACTTTGGACATGTTATCAGGAGGGATCAGTCTCTGGAGGACATCGTGCTTGGCAAGGTAGAGGATCAGTGAAATAGAGGAAGACCCTCAACAAGATGGATTGACACAGTGGCTGCAGCAATGGGCTCAAGCATAACGACGATTGTGAGGATGGCGCAGGACTGGGCAGTGTTTTGTTCTGATGTACATAAAGTCACTATGAATCAGAACCGACTTGACAACAACTAACTACAATATATAGGTAGCAAATGAGAATGCTAGTTATTAATTAAAATCAGAAGAAAGCAACAATGGAGTATGTGGAGCAGGGGGAAGTCACCCCAATAAAAAGTTCCTATCCTCTGCTAGTTGTGGGACCTAAGCCAGTTTTCAGACTTGGGACCCAACGAAAAAGGAGATAGCCAGGACCTTAGAATGGAGGACCCTGGGGCATAACAGCAAGTATATACCATAATGATTTCTCAACTTTTCCAAAGAGACCTATGACTATTTACTCAGGTGGCTATATGATGGGAAAGGAGCCTCCACAGACATTTAAGGACTGTTACACAGAGCCACCACTTGTCTGTGAATCTGTCGTACTATAGTGGCTTGCCTATTGTTGTGACGCTGGAAGCTATGCCACCAAAATTCACATACCAGCAGCGTCACCCATGGTGGACATGTGTCAGTGGAGCCTCCAGACTAAGACAGACTAGGAAGAGGGAACTGGTGATCTACTTCTAAAAAATTTGGCCAGTGAAAACCTTATGAATAGCAGAACATTGATATAATGCTGGAAGATGAGCCACTCAGGTAGGAAGACACTAAAAATATGACTGAAGAAGAGCTGCCTCCTCAAAGTAAAGTCAACCTTAATTACATGGAGGGAGTAAATCTTTCAGGATATTCATTGGATGATGTGGTACAACTCAAAATGAGAAGAAACAGCTGCAAACATGGAAAGTATGAAGTGTAAATCTACGAAAATTGGAAGTTGTCAAAAATGAAATGGAATGCTTCAAGATCAATACCCTAAGCATTAGTGAGCTGAAGTGGACTGGTGTTGGCCACTTTGCATTGAAAAATCATATGGTCTACTATTCTGGAAATGACAAATTGAAGAGGAATGGCATCACTTTCATCATCAAAAAGAACATTTCAAAGATCTATCCTGAAGTACAACACTGTTATTAATAGGAAAATATCCACATGCCTACCAGGAAGATCAGTTAATACAACTATTATTCAAATTTATGCACCCACAACTAAGGTCAAAGATGAAGGAATTGAAATTATTTTTACCAACTTCTGCAATCTAAAACTGATCAAAGATGGAATCAGGTACATTGATAATTACTGGTGATTGAAATGTGAAAGTTGGAAACGAAGAAGGATTGGTAGTTGGAAAATATGGCCTTGGTGTTAGAAATGATGCCAGAGTTCTCATGATAGAATTCTGCAAGGCAAATGCCTTATTCATTGCAAATACCTTTTTCAACAACATAAACAGTGACTGTACATGAACCTTGTCAGATGGAATACACAAGAATCTAATAGACTATGTCTGTGTAAAGAGACTATGGAGAAGCTCAATATCAGTCAGAACAAGACTAGGGGCTGACTGAAATTGACCATCAAGTGCTCCTATGCAAGTTCAAGTCGAAGCTCAGGAACATTAAAATAAGTCCACAAGAGCCAAGGTATGATCTTGAGTATATCTCACCTGAATTTAGAGGCCATCTCAAGAATAGATTTGAGGCATTGAACACTAATGACTGAAGAGCAGACGAGTTATGGGATGACATCAAGGACATCATCCATGAAAAAAGTAAAAGGCCATTAAAATATAGGAAAGCAAAAAAAAGACCAAAAACAAACAAAAAACCAGAAAAGGATGCCAGAAGAGACTCTGAAATTGGCTCTTGAACGTAGAGTAGCTAAAGCAAATAGAAGAAATGAAGTAAAAGAGCTGAAGAGAAGATTTCAAAATGGGGCTTGGGAAGACAAAGTAAAATATTATAATGAAATGCGCAAAGACCTGCAGTTAGAAAACCAAAAAAGAAGAACACACTAGGCATTTTCCAAGCTGAAAGAACTGAAGAAAAAAAATTTAAGCCTGAAATTGCAATACTGAAGGATTTTATGGGCAAAATACTGAATGACGCAGAAAGCGTCAAAAGAAGGTGGAAGGAATACACAGAATCAGTGCACCAAAAAGAACTGGTCAATGTTCAGACATTTTAGGAGGTAGCATATAATCAAGAACTGACGATATTGAGGGAAGAAGTCCAAGCTGTACTGAAGGCATTGGCGAAAAACCAGGCTCAAGGCACTGAAGGAATATCAACTGATATGTTTCAACAAATGGCTGCAATACTGGAAGCATTCACTTGCCCATGCCAAGAAATTTGGAAGAGAAAAACCTGAACACCCAACTGGAAGATATCTATACTTGTGGCCATTAAAAAGAAAGGCAGTTCAACGGAAGGTGGAAATTACCGAACAATACCATTAATATCACACACAAGTAAAATTTTGCTGAAGGTCATTCAAAAATTGTTGCAGTGGTACATCCACAGGGAACTTCCAGAAATTCAAGCTGGATTCAGAAGAAGACATGGATTGAGAGATATTGCTGATGTCAGATGGATCTCAGCTGAAAGCAGAGAATACCAGAAAGGTGTTTACCTGCTTTATTGTCTATTCGAAGGCACTTAACTGTGTGGATCATACGAAGTTATGGATAACATTGTGAAGAATGGGAATTCCAGAACACTGTGCTTACGAGGAACCTGTACATAGACCAAGAGGCAGTCCTTCGAAAGAAGCAAGGGGTGTGGTTTAAAATCAGGAAACTTGTGTGTCAGGGTTATATCCTTTCACCATACTCATTCAATCTGTTTGCTGTGCAAATAATCCAAGAAGCTGTATTATATGAAGAAGAACAGGGCATCAGGATTGGTAGAAAATTCATTAACAACCTGCAATATGCAGATACCACAATCTGGCTTGCTGAAACTGAAGAGAACTTGAAACACTTACTGATGAAGATCAAAGAGTACAGCCTTCAGTATGGATTGCACCTTAACATAAAGAAAGCAAAAATCCTCACAACTGGACCTATAAGCAACATCATGATATAAACAGAGAAAATACTGAGGTTGTCAATTTAATTTTACTTGGATCCACAATCAACACCCATGGAAGCAGCAGTCTAGAAATCAAAGGACATGTTTCATTGGGTAAATCTGCAAAAGACCTCTTCAAAGTGTTAAAAAGCAAAAAGTTTTCACTTTGAGGACTGAGATGCACCTGAGCCAAACCATGGTATTTTCAATCATCACATATGCTTGGGAAAGTTGGACAACGAATAAGGAAAACAGAACTGATGCCTTTGAATTACGTTGTTGGTAAAGAGTATTGAATATACCATGCACTGACAGAAGATCGAACAAATCTGTCTTGGAAGAAGTACAGCCGGAATGTGCCTTAGAATTGGGGATGGCGAGACTTCACCTCGTGTGCTCTGTACAGGTTATCAGGATGGACAAGTCCCTGGAGAAGGAAATTATGCCAGGTAGAAGGTCAGTGAAAAAGAGAAGACTTTCAACAGGATGGATTGACACAATGACTGCAACAATTGGCTCAAACATAGCGATGATTGTGAGGATGGCGCAGGACCAGGCAGTGTTTCTTTCTTTTGTACATAGGGTCACTAAGTGTCAGAACAGGCTAGACAGCACGTAACAACAACAATTAGATATAGGGTTTGAGATGACATTGAAATACGGAACCCAAAACCTCTTTATGGTCCCGCTGTTAAGGTGGAGCTTTACAGAGACCAGACAATAAGCAAAATCCTGACTGATATACATCTCACAGTGTGCCTACTGAGTCCCTGTATCCACTTGTTTATTATTTTCCTAGTTGCCAGGAGTTTAATTGGGCTAGACATACTTGGCAATAAGAATAATGCCTGTATTAGGTCCTTGGCCTGTGTGGTAATAGGTATTAAAGTGGAGAAGACCCTGCAAGTTTCCTCCATTCCCAGCTAAGATAACAATAAAACAAAACCAATTCAAAACAAACGAACAATTATCACATCTCAGGGAGAATGGTGGGTATATTAGTGCCACCTTTTTAATACGTAAAGGATGTTTCAATTTTATTCACCATTCTAGCATCTGCAGAAACCAGAGTGATCACTGATGTAACTGTAGATCACCATATATTCCACCAAGTAGTTACTTTAAATGTAGCTGTATTATTGGACATGGTTTTCCTATTAGAGATGATTATTAAAGCTTCGTGTGCATGGTATGCAGCCATTGATTCGGAGAACGCGTTCTTTCCCATTCTTATCAGGATAGAGAATAAAAAAAAATTACATTCATAAGGAAAAAGCTTATTTATTTAGTTTTATCCCAGATTTGTGTTAACTGTCCCACCCTCTGTAATAATTTATTTCAAAGAGGCCATGACCTTCTGGACATCCCGGAGTATATCACGTTAATCCATTACATGGAGAACATCAGGCTGATTGGACGGGCCGAGCAAGAGGTGGCCAAAACCCTGGTGACCTGGTTAAGACCCATGCTCTCCCAAAAGCAGGAGATAAAACTATAAAGATTCAGGGTCCAGAGATCAGGGACGTGTTGGGATACTCCCTCAAAAGTAAAAGACAAATTATAGCAGCTTGCATCTCTTACCCAAAATAGGAAGTACAGCACTTGGTAGGCCTCTTTGGGTTCTGGAGACTACTCATCCAATACCTAGGAATAATGATCTGGCAAATGTGCAGAGGAATATAGAAAGCTGCCAGATTTAAGTGTGACATGCAACAGGAAGGTCCAGGCTGTGGTGAATTCCGTATTCCTTCTTGCATCATAAAAAAAAAAAAAAAAAAAAATTTTATTTTATGAACCAGTAAATCCTATGCTACTGGAAGTGTCAGTAGTGTGGACTTTATGGCAAGTTCCATTGGGATTCTGAAAAAAGGGCAGATCACCTGGAGCAAAAAATTATACAGCTTTCAAGAGAGAGTTCCTGTGTGTTATTGATCACAGAGCACAAAATGACAATGCAAATGGAACTGTCTATTGTCAGCAATCTATTTACTTTTGAAGTTTCAAATTGTGAAGTTGGGCATCCCTAGCAGCAGTTAAAGCACTATTCCTTGTGGAAACCAATAGATTTCTTAGTGTTGAGTGGACTAAATGGTGTCCCTTCTGTCCTGGAAGGGCCAGAAGCTTGTCCTCAAAAATGTACACCTAGTTTGAGTATGTTTTTTTTTCTTTTTTTGTGTACAGAGCCCCAGTCAGTACCACTAGCTAGAGGTTATGGTTTCTTGTGGAATTTAAGGAATGCCTGGTCCCTAGGTATGGATTCTCATGCTATATAGCATCTGACCCAGGGGATTTATTTCGCTGCAATGTAAATGTAGCAATGGAGCCATGACTTTGGGAGGCACTGGTTGTATCACATACAAAACCATCCAGAAGCATCCAGCTTTGTAAAACATTTGAATTACCTACTAAAGGTATAGCTAAAGTGCGAGTTCAGAGGTGGTAGTCTACAAGAATGGGGCTCCATTCTTCAGGACACAGCATATGCGCTGAACCAGCTATCTCTATTCGGTGCCGTTTCCACAATAGGACACATACATGATCCAGTAACTAAGAGGTATAAGCAGAAGTAACCCCTTTTACCATCATTCTTATGGATCCACTGTAAGACTTTGTGCTTTGTGTTGCTATGACGCTGATATCTGTAGGGTTAGAGGTCTTGGTTCCTAAAATGAAAGATCTGTTGCCAGGAACATAGCTAAGGTCCTACTGAGCTACAAGCTATAGCTACCATCCGATCATGTTCTACTATTGATGTCCAGTGGCAAGGCAAGAAGAGAAGACACCATTCTGGCAGAGGCACTTGACACTGATTAGTAGGTGAGAAAGGGCCATTTTTACACAGTGAAGGCAGGGAGAAACGTGTGTGGAATCCAGGTGCTCAACTTGGGTACCTCTTGATATTCTCTTGCCCAATTACAACTGTGATGGACATGCACAGCAACCTTGGCTTGAGAAAGGTATGATTACCAAGGGCTCAAACCACTCAGGAATGAAGGCTTGAATTATATCTCCATGTAAGCCACCAAGGAATCCCTGGTGGTGCAGTGGTTAAGAGCTACGCCAAGCTAAGGCTGCTACCAAAGAGATCTGGAGTTTGAATTTACTAGCCACTCCTTGGAAACTCTGTGAGGCAGTTCTGCTCTGTCCTATAGGGTCTCTATGAGTTGGAATCGACTCGACGGCAATGGGTTCAGTTTTGGAGTTTTTAAGCCACCAAGACCAACAGAGATCAGAGCTGAAGGTGAGAAGAATTTATAATGTATAGTGAAGGAGGGGGAGCCCTGGTGTCACAGCGCTTAAGAGCTTAGCCTACTAACCAAAAGGTCCGCAGCTCAAATCCACCAGCTGCTCCTTGGAAACCCCACCGGGCAGTTCTGTTCTGCTCTGTGCTATAGGGTCACTATGAGTTGGAATCGACTCAACGGCAACAGATGGTGGAGAGAGAAAATGAATACCAGATGAAGCCTTGAGGTCAATTGAAACTGACTCGCGTATTTACTACTCAGGTTAAGAAAGAGATTATTATAAACATGCAAAAACCTCTGTCATGACCCCTCCCAATCACTCTCCCCCTTCTCTTCTCTTTCTGAAAGTTAACCTCTATTATGAGTTTTAACATCATGGAGCAGCTTTTCCCTGTTTTCAGGACTTTATGGACATTTAATCATACAGTCTGTATTCTTTTCTTTCTGGCTTCTTTTACTCAAGGTTATGATTGTGTGTTTTACATATGTTACAGAGTTTGGAACTAGCTTGTTTATTTACTGTATGTTATTAAACTTTATGTACAACCAAAACGTCTTTATTCATGCTAGAGTTGATGAACATTTGGGCTTTTTTCCGCTTGAGGCTGTTACAAATATTGCTGTTAAGAATATTCTTGTACGTATCTTTTGGTGGAAATGTGTATGTAATTCTGCTGAGTATGTACCTGGGAGTGAAATTGCTAAGTGGTGGAATATGCACATGGTCAACTTTAAGAGATAATGTCAGTTTTCCAAAGCAATTGTATCAAATTGTACTTCCACCAGCAATGAATCAAAGTTCTAGTTGATCCTTTTTCTTGCTAACACTTGTGTGAATACTGATAATAGAAATACTAATAAAATTATGGAATTAAAATCATAAATAATTAACACAACTACCGTTTAAGCTAGAAATTGAACAGACATACAAAATCTGTGATTGTTTTTATCCGGAGATTTCTATTGACTCTGCCAAAGTATCCCTATTTTAAACATCACCAATTATATCTTTTTGTGAAGATTCTTAAATAAATATGTCTATCCCAAAAGGATATAAATCTAAATCCTTAACACTCACTCTGAAGTAAATTTATAAAATGAACACAAATTTCTAAAATTCTTGTTAAAAATGGATTCATTCTTTCAAACAATAATGAAATTTTATAAACATCATAATCAATTTGAAAACTGCACCTAAATGTCAAATATGGTTCCTCCTGACAATTTCTGAAATTATGTCCTTTTCATTGTGTAAACCAAATTTGGACAAAACGTTTAGAAATTCTGTCTTCATCTAAGTGTACGAATTGTATCAAAGTAGTTAAAGAATAGTTGAACAACATGATGCACAAAATTAATAATTAATATCACTGAATTGTACATGTGAAGGTTATTGAAATGGCAATTTTTTTTACCTATATATTGACCACAATAAAAAAAAGGGTATTTGAAGAGTATATTGGAATAACAGAACAATTTTAAATTCATTTTAAAGGCTATCAGATGGTTGCTTACTTTTACCAACTGCATGATTTTATATAGTAATTAAAACAATTTTTTAATTAGCACTATTATACAATTGATAGAAATAAGAGACTAGTGTTTATTATTAACCGAAAGGGAAATATCATTATGCAGAGAAAATATGGAGGAAGTTAAGATGGAAGACACATTAAAATTCTTGAGATTAAGCATGATGTAAGAAATTCTCAGGAGTCCCTGAATACGTCTTTGACTCCACGTTTGAAGGAAGAATTAATCAATGAGTCCATGGAGATTATGGGAGATTATTCCAGTGAAAGCAGGTGCCAGAGACCCAAAACTAGCACTCAATCAATAACCACAGAGAATGCCGTTACACTGTGAAGACCAAAGAGATTTTAAAAAGAGCCTTCGTTAAATAGACTATTACGTCACTAAAATACCACTAATGCAGCTATTATAAATCAGGTCTTCTTTAAAAATTAAGAAATTCTTTAAAAGTTATCTTCTATGTCTAAAGCAGCTTTGTATGGAAATCATCTTAGCAGGAAGGACCTAGAACTGAGCTGTCCAAAGGGTAAGTTGGGTGGTGAGGTTGGGTAGGAAACAACATTTAGCCTTATCTAGGCTGGCTGTGAAACAATCACAGATGGAACGTCAAATTGACAAAAGAACTGGACAGCGCCAGCATTTTGAGGTTTCAAAAGAAAAAGAAAGTTCAAGTTTATTATTAGCATACTAAGATGGAATGTAATTATAAAGTGTTGATATGATCCATAGCATATAATATTAGTATACTCAGATGTATTTTTGACCAATGAAACAGAGGGCACTAGAGTAGTCTTGTAGCCAAAAGTTAATATTAATTATAAATACATATTTTCAATGTAAAAAAAATGATTTCATGGATTGCTAGAGAGCATACACTGACACATATAAATATAAGTGAGAATTATCTCAATCAATCACTCCTTATTTGCTGTGCATTGTATTGTTATCCTTATTACTTTCCTACCATGATTATAACGGGGTGTCAATCTAACCTTTTTCCAAAATAGTCAAGAATTTTGTAATAGTTTACCAAAAAAAAAATGAAAAAATGACAAAGTTAAAAATGATAATGAAAATAGATTTTAGACCATTTAGATAAAGTCAAAGTCATTATAATCAGAGTCAGGGATGAAAGAGATACTTTACTTAAGTAAAGAAAGTTATCTATCTCTGAACATACTAGTCATAAGATAGAAATGATCTTAAATAGTTATCATCAATTGTTAATGAGAAATATAAAAGTTTGCCATAGATTTTTCTCCCTCTTTTATAGTCCTTCTTTCAATTATTCCATAAACTATAAAGAATAGCTAATTCCATTTGACATTTTGTGTTTCTCCTTAAGCAATTGTATTAAATCCATTTTATTCTCACCATCTTTCCTGTATTGATGCAAAATAATACCACAGAATGATTCTACATGGGGGGATAGAAAAGTCCTTCAAAAAGATGAAATCCAAATAGGTAGCACCCATAACTGCCATACATTCTTTATATTTATGTTGTTTCAAAAGGCAGGGCTAAATATCCTGAATATGGTTGCTAGTGCTGGTGGCTTTATGTTTATGAATTTTGGTAAATTATTTGACTCTTTTGAGGTTCAATTTTTACGTTTGAGAGATGATAGTAATGATATATACCTTTTGTTATAAGGATTAGACCATAGTAAACCACTTAAAAAATACTTGAGAAATCCATGCATTCTTGAAAAATGTATATAAAAACTTTGGCACATACTAGACTCAGAAAAAAAGGCTATTTGCAATAATTATTTTTTCCTGTTAAGACAAATTTGAAAAGTTTAGAAAAAATATTGACCTGTTTCATTAATATAAATTGTATTTTGCAGAAGAAAAAGTCTAATGCCAATTTCATTGAGTTTTCTTGTGCTTAAAGAAATCTTAACATTGGAACTGTGTATTTATAAAGAGGCACATCTGTATCACTGAGCACAGAGACTCTAAGAATCAAACAGCCTCTTATGTATGTTTTGCCATTTTCTTCTCAACCATTCAGGTGATATCAAAGGACCTTCCTCCCTTAGACTATTTTGTAAAAAGAGCAATGAATATCAGAGAGAGCCCATGTAAGAACATACAGAAGCCATCCAGAAATAACAATCCTTCAGTGAGTCTGGGATCAACCTTTCTTTTCTATACTCCAAATACGGTAATGATTTTTGCAATGTTCCTCTTTCTGAGAGACTAAGTGCTCTAATGTTCGAGGAATAATCTACTAGATATGATACTGGGACTACTGCCATCATAGCTTTGTGTATAATATAATTCTCACTTTAATTTCTTGTTCACCATTATCCTTATGTTTTCAGGGAGCTATGCTTCCAAGTGCTTCCAAGTCTCCATTCAGGTCATTCAACAGAAAGACTCCTTGAGGAACCAAATACTTCATGCCAGTTTCTACTGAAGCTACAGCTTAAACGGAATACCAAAACATTAACTATAGCTTTATTCAGGGATTCACTTGTTCCCAGAGCCTTTAAATTGGCCATTATCAAGGTCACTAATGCTGAATGAACTTTATATACATCTGAGCCTCCCGTACCTCACAGTAACCTTGAACTACCACTGAGTAAATTCAAGCGTCTCTAAAACCAGCATTTTATCAGATTTATTTCTAAATGCAAGAATACAGTGATTGTACTTATATTTAAATCTGGAATCCTTTTGGAGGGATAAAAAAAAAAAAACTGTACATCTTCGTTTATTACCATGCTACTCTGAAATATTTAACATTGCTCCCTGAGCCATTTCACTAATTGCTTTAAAACTCAGGCTCTGAGTAGTGAAATGGTGTGTATAGCTTTATTAACCCTAGTTTTTGCTTTGTCTTATTTCCTCCCGTGGGATAACCTCAAACTTTGATTATTTATTTAAAAATCAATTATCTTATAAAAAGAAAATTGCTTTTTTGTGTTACTTTACAGTATTATGCTACACACAGCTTTATTGGTCTAAATGAAGAAATGTTAATTGTTTAAATCAAAAGTAAACCTTACACATAGGTAATTTATGGCAGACTCAGCAGGCATGGGCTACTGGGTAACAACAGAAAATACATTAACAAAGTAGTTTGTTATCTACTTGTTCTCCAAAATTCATTTAAAATAGGCTCAACTCTGCTAATCGGTAGTTTGTTGCATTATCCGCTTGTTTTTATGTTTGTGTTTGCTTGCTTGTTTTTAATGACACCCGAGTTTAAGAGTTTGGTATTCAGAAACTTTTAAAATTTCCACACAGAGGTACTTATTCCATGATTATAACAGTGGCCTATCATTCAGTTCATGCTGATTACATATATTCGGAGTCCCTGGGTTGTGCATATGGTTAACGTGCTCGGCTGCTAGTGCAAAGGTTGGTGGTTCAAGTCCACCCTGAGGTGCCTTGGGAGAAAGGCTTGGTGACCTACTGGTACCTTACAGAGTTCTACTCTGACACACATGGGGTCACCAGGAGTCAGAGTCGACTTGACAGCAACTGGTTTTATTTGTGTTTATTTACTTCTTCAGTCTTCCAGAAGAAGCTAAGGCCAAAGGCTTTACTATTCTCACTTTCCTTTTTAACACATTACATGAGCATTCTGGGTCTTGCTTTTATTGCTATTCTGTATGTAAATTAGCTCTGCTGAAGCTTGTCTCTCGGCCTAGCCTTTGAGTAAACTATAGTTATATTTAGGGTCTTTGTATCGGATTTTTATTAGAGGTAAAAATGTCCTTCTCAGGTCTATACTCTTTTTGGAAGAAAGTGGAAACATCTCATCGATTAGGTCCCCAAGTGGGTCCTGATTAACAGGATACTGGACTTGAGGAAGGGCTTATTCATTCTTAAGAGTGCCAATAAATCGGACATTAGGATAGTGCTAAAACATATAATTGTAAAACATTTGGTTAAGCAAGCAAAATATAACACAATGAGATTCATGGATACAGGCAACACTGAGAATGTGAAAATAAGCCAGATGAAGGGAGTAAATTTTGTAAAGTAAAAAGGAATCCAGAAATGTCTTGTTTTCTACAAACTGAACATATTTTAATGCTTGAAATATACATAATGCTTCCAGAATTGAGGCATGAAGGAACTGCTGGCTGTTCCTTCTGAAAAGAATTTGTAATTATCCTGTTAAATGGTATAATTACATAATTACATGTTAGCAATACTGCTTATTTATCTATTTTTACTTAATGTGGCATCTGGTTCCAGGTGCTATTGAGAAGAACTTGGGATTTGAGTTTAAAACTCAGCTTTAACACTTACTGGCTGTATGAGCTTGAGCCTCCAAGGGAAGAACTTCCTTCATCGTGTTGCTAAGAGAACTTACAGAAGGCAAATTCATGTTAGAGACCTAGCACAGAGTAGAAGTTCAATGGATAATAATTGTTCCTCTTACTCTTATCTCTCCCCTCATCTGTTAAAAAACAATGCATTTGATCCGCTCCCTCAGGGCTGAAGCTAATGGAGAACAGCTGACGTAGAACTGGAGCAGAGCAGAGGATTGATAGCTTTTGACTGCTCCAGAGAGAAGCAGTTGATCCAGTGAAAAGAGCTTACACTATGTAGAAACTGGCCAAGAAATCATGGGCATATAAGAAATAGTAATGCTTAGAAACTTAGTGAGTTCCAAGGTAACGTCCGCATGGAATTTAAGTATAGTAAAACTGATAACTTAGAACAGCTAAGGGGGAGAGAACAAAAAGGATGTTAACATAGATTATAAAGAAAGCCCCATGTGCTTTAAATATTTAAAGATTTTTTTTTCCTCTCTATTCACTACTCTGTAGGATATGACTTATTTATGGCTGAAAAATTAAATGTATATTAATGCACTGGGGGTCTAATACTTGGCTGTTTGTTTTAAAATAAGTTTTTATGTGATGGTTATCTCATGCTTCTACAATTTTCCTGAGTTTTCTGGGTTCTTCTAATAAGAAGAACTACACAGATTAAAGATAAAGGTTTGGCAAAAAAGAAGAATTTTAAAAACAGTTCAAAAAATCCTTCAGTAGCTGGCATTTGTAGGGTGTGGCCCTGGAGATGGGGCAGCGGCAAAGATGAGACTTGAGACGTGTGACTGGGGGTCTCCTATGTGGCCCTTGGCTGGTATCTGGATTGTACACACTTAGGGCAAGAAGACTTCATGAGGCCAAGCGAGGAGATGTGGCTTCAGAATCAGAGCTGAATCGAGATCTCAGAGGTCATTCAGTGCTAGGAGTGATTAGAATTTTGGCCAGGAAGAAGTGGGAGAAATCTCTGAAGACATCAGACATTCAGTGAGAACCCCAAACACTAACATTTTAGAAATTAAGCACATACTTGAGAGAAAGGACCATGAATGGACTAAGAATAAAACCTATACAAAAATGTTCACAACAACTCTATTCAAAAGTGTCAAAATCTGAAAACAAGCCTAATGTTCTTCAGTGGTTGAATGGCTAGACAAACTGTCGTACATCCATACAGTGGAATACTACTAACCATTAAAAAGAAACCACTGTGATATGCCAGAATCTCAAAAGATGGCAAGAAGCCGTCTCAGACGGTCACATACTATACGGTTCCATTAAAATGACAATCTAAAAAGAGAAAACTACAGTAATAGGAGATAGATCAGTGATTGTCAGGGGATGGGTAGGGAAGGGTGTGGATACAAACAGGTAGCATAGGCAGGTCTTGGAGATGCTAATTCTCTTCTATATTCTGATTATGGGGTGGATATATGGATATTAGAAACCCTGGTGGCATAGTGGTTAAGTGCTACGGCTGCTAACCAAAGGGTCGGCAGTTTGAATCTGCCAGGTGCTCCTTGGAAACTGTATGGGGCAGTTCTACTCTGTCCTATATGGTCGCTATGAGTCGGAATCGACTGGACGGCACTGGGTCTGGGTTTTTTTTTTTTTTTTTTTGGTTTTTATACAGATATTTACATGTGTTAAAACTCATAGGACCGTATACCCAAAAAAGTCAATTTTCCTATATGACAATTAAAAAGACTAAATTGAGCAAAAGCCAATTATTATAAATGTGTTCAAGTACTTACAGGAAAAAAAAAAAAAACATACACATAATGGGAAAGCAGAGGTGGATTCTTAGTGGAGAAATGGAAACTTTGGAAAGCAACTAAATGTAAATTCCTAGAATTGCAAGGTACGATATCTGGAATAAAAAATTTAGTGGATGGACTTAAAAGCTGATTCAATACTGCAAAAGAAAGGGTTGGTGTATTTGAAGTCAGATCAATAGAAATTATCCAATTGGAAGAAAAATGGGAGAAATATTAAAAAACATATGCTGAGCCTCAATGTCCTGTGAAACAATGTCCAGCAATCTAAAGTACATGTAATTGGAGTCCTAGAAAAAAGAGAACAAAAATATAACAGAAAAAAATATGTATTTGGAGAAATAATGGTAAACATTTTCCTAAATTGGGTGAAAACCATCAAACTATATTTTCAAGAAGACCAGTGAAACCTAAGCAGGATACAGTCAAAGAAAGTCCATCCAGGCACCTATGGCATGTCAAACTGCTGAAAACCAAAGATAAGAGAAAAACTTAAAATCAGCCTGAGCAAAAGGAATAATGATAAGAATAATGATCACATCTTATCGGAAACAGTGGAAGTCGAAGTCAGTAGAATTATACATTTAAAATGCTAGAAGAAAAATAAAGCTCAAAAAACAAAAGTGAAAAAAATACACTTCCACAGAAAATCTAAGAAAAGTTGTTGCTAGGAGACATAAATCATAATAATTGATAAGGACATTTTCCCACTGAAGGACAAGGATACCAGATAGCTGCTTGATTTAATAGGAAGAAAAGAACAGTAGAACTCACATTAAAAAAAAAAAAAAATTGCTGTAGAGTGGATTCTGACTCATACTGAGACTATAGGACAGAGTAGAACTGCCCCACAGAGTTTCCAAGGAGTGCCTGGTGGATTTGAACTGCTGACCTTTTGGTTAGCAGCCATAGCACTTAACCACTACACCCCCCAGAGTTTCCAGAAATCATATATATGCACGCAAATAAAATGTTGATTATTTTTCTCTTAAATTCTTTAAAAGACAAGTAATTGTTTAATTAAAAAATGAGCATAAAATGAAGACTTTATAGTATATGCAGAAGTAAAATATAGTGAATGATAGCAAAAAAGCTGGGGATAGGAGTTAAAAAAATTAAACTTTCACAGGGCTTGTACATTTTTCATGAAATGGTTCAACATTAATTCTAAGTAGATCGTCATAGTCATACATGGATATTGCAATACCCAAACTACCCAGCTATTATATAAAATAATTGCCGAATAGCAGTAGATGGAATAAAAAGGAATCCTAAAATGAAGTCAAAAAAGAAAAAGCAGAGGAACAAAATCCAGTGCAATACATAGGGAAATTCTAGCTAGTTGGTAGATTTAAACCCAACTGTATTGACTTTAACGTGAAATGTAAAAGTAACTCCAAACAAATGGTAAAAAAATCTCAGACTATATACAAAGGCATAACTCAATTATGTGCTCTCTGGGAGAGATGTAGGTCATATGTGACCAAAAAAACCCAAACCCATTGCTGTGTAGTTGATTCTGACTCATCGTGACTCTGCAGGAAAACAGTAGAACAGTCCCATTGGGTTTCCAAGGCTGTAAATCTTTACAGAAGCAGATTGTTACGTCTTTTTCCCGAAGAGTGGCTGGTGGGTTCAAGCCACCAATCTTTTGGTCATCAGCCCAGCGATTTAACCACTGCACCATCAGGGCTCCATCACTTTGTATATGAAAGCACAGATGGTTTAAAAAAAGTTTGGAAAAAAGTATACCTGCAAACCATAACCTAAAGGTAATTTAATATCAGACAACCTGGACATCAAGACAAAGAGAATTACCCAGAAATAAAGTACATTTCCTTATGAAACAAGTAGCAATTCATCAGTCACACATGACAATCCCAAACGTGTATGCATCTAATACAGGGCTTTGAAATACATGAAACAATGACAGGCAGAAATAAAAGTTGTTGATTCTGACACATGGTGATCCTGCATGTGTACAGTATAACCGTTTCACAACCGTTTTCAAGCCTGTTACCTATCAGAAGCTGAAAGGCAGCCCTATCTTCTGAGGCTCCTCTGGGCACCTTCGAACTGTCAATCTTTTGGCAGGTAGTCAGGAGCTTAACCATTTGTGCCACTCAGGGACTCCACAGAACTAAAAGAGAAAATAAAAACCCCTACTCATATCTGGGTATTTTTATATACCTTCTCAGAAATTACTATAAAAGTAGAAAAAAGCATATAGAAGATACTATCAACCATTTTAATTCAATTAATATTTATTGACTGCTGTATCCCAAAAGGAAACCCTGGTGGCGGAGTGGTTAAGAGCTACGACTGCTCACCGAAAAGTCAACAGTTCAGATCTGCTAGGCACTCCTTGGAAACTCTGTGGAGCAGTTCTACTCTGTCCTATAGGTCACTATGAGTTGGAATTGACTCAGTGGCAATCGGGTTTGGTTTTTTTTTTTGGTTATACCCCAAAAGGAGCCCTGGTGGTGCAGTGGTTAAGAGATATAGGAAGCTATGGCTGCTAACCAAAAGGCTGGCAGTTTGAATGCACCAGCCTCTCCTTAGAAACAGTATGGGGCAGTTCTACTCTGTTTTATAGGGTCCTTATAAGTCAGAATCAACTCCATGGCAATAGGTTTGATTTGTTTGGTTATATCCCAAAAGAGCAGAATAGAAATTCTTTTTAAATACACGTGAAATGTTCTGCATGGTAAACATATACTGAACCTTAAGTAATTCTCAGTGAGTTTTTTTAAAGATGGAAATTTTTCAGGTTATTTGAAATTTAAACTAAATAAGAGAATTAAGTTAGAAACAAATAATATGATACATATAAAATCACCGAATATTTATAAATAAAAAAAACACACATCTATAAAGGCATGGATCAAAGAGAAACCAGAATAGGAAATAGAAAATAGTTTGAACTGAAAAATAACGAAAACAACAAATCAAGATTTGGGGGGTGTGGCTATCGTAGTCCATAAGAATAAATGCATAGAAATAATTCCACATTAGAAAAAAATACAGGTTTAAAATCAATGGCCTTAGTTCCACTTCAGCATGCTAGGAAGAGAGGAGTAAATTAAGCCCAAAATAAGAAAAAAGGAAATAACATAAATAAGAACATAAATTAATGAAATTGAAAAAAAAAAAAGAACAATAAAATTAAAATGGCCAAGGAAAGGTTCTTTGAAAGAAATAATGAAGTTGATAAACACATAGCAAGACTGAAAAAGAAAGGAGAGGAAATAAATTACCAATGTTAAGAACAAAATATTGGCTATCACTTCAGAGCCTATAGATATTAAAAGGACAAAAAAGGAATTTTTAAAATAATTTTTGATAATAAACTGGACAATTATTTGTAATGAACAAATTTATTAAAAAATAGAACTTACTGGAACTGAAATAAGATGAAATAGAAAATTTCATTAAGAAAGCTCAATCCCCAGTGGTGTCACTAGTAATTTTTTTGAACATTTAAAGAATAAATTGTACTAATCTTATCCAAATTCTTTAAGAAAATAGATGACAATTGTAAACCTCCCAATTTGTTTTATGAGTCCAGCATTATGCTGCTATAAAAGATGACAAAGATATTTTGAGAAAAAACCATTTCAGACCATTCTCATGAGAGCCCTTGTGGTGTAATGTAAAAGGTTAAGTGCTTGGCTTTTATCTGAAAGGTTGGTGGTTCAGCGGCTCCACAGAAGAAAGACCTGGAGATATGCTTCTGTGAAGATTACAGCCAAGAAAACTATGGGACAGCACTACTCTGTCACATGGGCTTGCTTGAGTCAAAATCGACTCAACTGGCACCTAACAACAGCAACAACATCTCATGCAATAGATGCAAAACTCCTTAGTAAAATAAAAATTGAATCTAGCAATGTATAAAAATGATGATACATTATGACCAAATGAGATTTATACTAGTAATGTATAGTTGATTCAGCAGTGAAAAATCAACCAATGTCATACACCCTATTGACAGAAAAAAAAGAAAGAAATTACATGATTGTTTCAATAGATTGCAGAAGACTAATTTGATAAAACTCAACAGCAAGTCATGATAAAAATTCTTGGCAAAACAAGACTAGAAAGAAAACTCATCAAACTGAAAAATGGTATCTACAAAGAACCTACAGCTAAAATAACAGTTAACGTTGAAATATTGAATACTTTCTCTTGAAGATCAAGGTCAAGGCAAGAATATGTGTGCTTACAGCTTTATTCTACAGTGTGCTGGATGTCCAGCCAATGCCATAAGGCAATAAAAAAGAAATCAAAGACAAAAAAGCTGGATAAGAAGAGGTAAAGCTATTTTTATTTGCTATTTGCATACGAGTGATTGTTTTATATTGCTTATAAAGTGATTGTTTATAAAAAAAAAAAAACCTTTAAAAAATTACCAAAAAAGAAAATTACAGGTGCTAATAAGCAAATTTATGAAGGTGGAAAGATAGTATACAAAAATCAGTTGTAGTTCTAACAGCATATACTGAAATGGAAACTTAAAAATACCACTTGTAATTGGAGGGCATTATGCTGAGTGAAATAGGTCAATCACAAAAGGACAAATATTGTACGAGACCACTACATAAATACTTGTGAAAAGGTTTACATACAAAAAGAAACAATCTTTATGGTTATGGGGGAGGGGAAAGGTGGGGATGGAAAAACACTTAATAGACAACAGATAAGTGGAAACTTTGGTGAAGGGTTAGACAGTACGCAATACTGGGGAAGCCAGCACAACCTCTAAGGTCGTGGTAACTCCACAGACACATCCAAACCCCTGAGGGACTGAATTGCTGGGCTGAGGGCTGTGGGGACCATGATCTCAGGGAATATCTAGCTCAACTGGCATAACATTATTTATAAAAATATGTTCTACATTCTACTTTGGTGAGTAGCGTCTGGGGTCTTAAAAGCCTGTGAGAAGCTATCTAGCATACTCCACTGGTCTCACCCCTTCGAGAGCAAGGAAGGATGAAGAAAAGTCAAGATAGAACGGAAAGATTGGTCCAAATGACTAATGGACCACATCTACCACGTCCTCCACCAGGCAGAGTCCAGTACAGTGAGATGGTGCCCAGCTACCACCACTGACTGCTCTGACAGGGATCACAATAGAGGGTCCTGGACAGAGCTGGACAAAAATGTGGAATGAAATTCTAACTCAAAAAGAAAGGCCAGATGTGCTGGCCTGACAGAGACTGGAGAAACCCTGAGAGTGTGGCCCCCAGACACTTTCAGCTTAGTAAAGAGGCCACTCCTGAGGTTCACCCTTCAGCCAAAAAATGAACAGGCTCATGGAACAAAACAAGACTAAAAGGGTGCACTTGCCCCGGGGCAGGGACTGGAAGGCAGGATGGAACAGAAAAGCTTGTAATAGGAAACCCAGGGTTGAGAAGGGAGTGTTGACATGTCCTGGAGTTGTTAACCAATGTCATAGAACAATGCATGTACTATTTGACGAGAAACTAGTTTGTTCTGTAAACCTTCACCTAAAATACAATAAAAAATAAATTAATTTAAAAAATACCATTTGTAATATGATCAAAACATAAAATACTTTGGAATAAATTTAACACAAGGTGTACAAGACCTATACTTTAAAAACTATAAAATACGACTGAAAAATTAAAAAATATATGTATCTCAATAAAGGGAAAGATATATTCATTGATTGAAAGGTTCAATGTTGTTAAGAAGTGATTTTTTGTACCAAGAAAACGTTCTGCATCCCACGTTGGTGAGAGGCACCTTGGGACTTAAACGTTAGCAAGCAGCCATTGAAGATACATCAATTGGTCTCAAACCACTTGGAGCAAAGGCGAATGAAGAACACCAAAGACATATGGTAAAGATGAACGTAAGAGACAGAAAGGGCCACATAAACTAGAGACACCATCAGCCTGAGAGAGAAACTAGATGATATCCGGCTACCATGGATCACTGACCTGACAGGAAACACAACAGAGAATCCTTGATGGAGCAGGAGAACAGTGGGACAATGGGATGCAGGTCTCAAATTCTTGTAAAAATACCAGGCTTAATGGTCTGACTGAGACTAGACGTACCCTGGAGGTCATGGTTCCTGGACCTTTTGTTAGCCCAAGATTGGAACCATTCTTGAAGCCAACTCTCCAAACAGGGATTGGACTGGACTATAAAATAGATAATGATACTGGTGAGAAGTGAGCTGCTTGGCTCAAGTAGACGTGTGAGATTATGTGGACAGCTCCTGTCTGGAGGCCAGGTGAGAAGGAAGAGGGGGACTGGAGCTGGTTGAAAGGACACAGGGAACACAGGGTGGAGAGGAGGGATGTGCTGTTTCATTAGGAGGGGAGCAGCTAGGAGCACATAGCAAGGTGTGTATAACTTTTCGTGCTGAGAGACTGACTTGATTCGTAAACTTTCACTTAAAGCACAACAAATAATCAAATAAATTAAAAAAAAAGTGATTTCTTTCCCCTCAATTTGATCAAACAAATCCAACCCCATCCAAAATAAAATTCCATCAGGCTATATTGTATAAGGAAACCCTGGTGGCATAGTGGTTAAGTGCTACAGCTGCTAACTTAAAAGGCTGGCAGTTTGAATCCACCAGGAGCTCCTTGGAAACTATATGGGGCAATTCTACTCTGTCCTAGGGTTGCTATGAGTAGGAATTAATGGCAAAGGGTTTGGTTTTGGCTTTTATATTGTATAAATTGGCAAATTGCTACTAAGTTTTATATGGAAATACAAAACACTTAGAATTGCCAAAATAATCTTGAAAAAGAGATAAGCGCGCACACACACACACACTCAAACCTAAGGAAGAACAAAATATACAGGACTCACATTAATTGATTTCAATACTAACTATACATATATAGTAATCAGGACAGCATTGTACTGGCAAGTATAACCATACATACACTGTCAGTTGATTTTCAACAATAGTGCTTGGTCAATCCAATGGGAAAAACAAAGAGAAGCAAAGCCTTCTTAAAGACAATCCCCAAAGCACTAACTTTATAAAAATTTGATAAATTTTACTTTATAAAATGTGTAAATAAATGCTCCTTGAAAGACAGAATTAAAAAAAAAAATGAAAAGGCAAGATTGAAGGAAGTATTTGAAATACATATACTTGATAAAGGAATTATATTAAGAATATAGGGGCTCTGGTGGTGCAGTGGTTAAGCTTTTGGCTGCTAACCAAAAGGCTGGCAGTTCAAATCCACCAGCTGCTCCTTTAGAAACCATATGGGGTAGACCTACTCTGTCCTACAGTGTCTCTGTGTTGGAATTGACTGGATGGCAATGGATTTTTTTTTTTTTTAAATCATGAATATATACGGAAATCTTCAAATCAGTAATAAAAAGTCACACAATGCCATAAAAAAAGCAAAAAAAAGAAAAAAAGAAAAAACCTTGATAGACACTGCACAACATTATACATGTGGATGACCAATTAAGAAAAAAAAAAAAAAAACCTTTGCCGAGGAGTCCATTCCGACTCATAGCGACCCTATAGGACAGACTAGAGCTGCTCTGTAAGGTTTCCAAGGAGTGGCTGGTGGATTCGAGCCGCTAATCAAACACATGCAAATGTGCTCAACATCATCAGTCCCCTGGGAAATACAAAATAAAAGTACAAGTGGGATAACATCACACATACACACACACAAGAAAAGCACAACTAAAAGGATGCACAGAACCAAAAATTGGTGAGGTTATGCAGAAACTGAGACTCTCGTAAATTGTTGACGGGTGTGTAAAACATTCAGCCATGTCCACTCCTAGGTGTGTACCTAAAAGAAGTAAAAATATGCCTACAAAAAAGACTGTGTAGGAATATTTATGGCACTTATGTTCATCATAGGCCTAACTGGAAACAACTAATTGTTTTATATCCATGCAATGGACTTCTACTCAGCAATAAAAGATTCGATTATTGATACACTCGACAACATGGATGAATCTCCAAAACATTATACTGAGTGAAAGAAGCCAGACACATAAAAAACCACGTATCATATGAATCTATTTATATGAATTTCATTAAAGAACAGAAAAAACTATGTTACAGAAATCAGAATGATAGTTATTTGTGGGGAAGGAGAGTAGAATAACTGGCAGGAAACATGATGGAACTTTCTGTTGTTGTTAGGTGACAACTCATATAGTGACCCTGTGTGCAACAGAAAGAAACATTGCTTAATCCTGCACCATCCTCACGATCATTGCCATGCTTGAGCCCAATGTTGCAGCCACTGTGTCAATCCATCTCATTGAGGGTCTTCCTCTTTTCTGCTGACCTTCTGCTTTACCAAACACGATGTCCTTCTCCAGGGACTGATCCCTCCTGACAACATGTCCAAAGTATGTGAGACGAAGCCTTGCCATCCTTGCTTCTAAGGAGCATTCTGATTGTACTTCTTCCAAGACAGACTTGTTTCTTCTTTTGGCAGTCCATGGTATATTCAATTTTCTTCTCCAACAACACCACAATTCAAAGGCATCAATTCTTCTTTGGTCTTCCTTATTCATCCAGCTTTCACGTGCATAGCAGGCGATTGAAAACACCCTGGCTTGGATCAGGTGCTCCTTAGTCTTCAAGGTGACATCTTTGCTTTTTAACACTTTAAAGATGTCTTTTGCAGCAGATTTGTCCAATCCAATGTGTCCTTTGATTTCTTGACTGATGCTTGCATGGGTGTTGATTGTGGATCCAAATAACATGAAATCCTTGACAACTTCAATCTTTTCCCCATTTATCATGATGTTGTTTATTGGTCCATTTGTGAGGATTTTTGTTTTCTTTACGTTGAGGTGTAATTTCTACTGAAGGCTGTGGTCTTTGATCTTCATCAGTAAGTGCTTCAGGCACTCTTCATTTTCAGCAAGCAAGGATATGTCATCTGCATAACACAGGTAGTTAATGAGTCTTTCTCCAATTCTCATGCCCTGTTTTTCATATAGCTTCTTGTATTATTTGCTCAGCATACACAATGAATAGCTATGGTGAAAGGATACAACCCTGACACACGCCTTTCCTAACTTTAAACCATGCAGTATCCCCTTGTTCTGTTCGAATGACTGCCTCTTGATCTATTTACAGGTTCCTTATGAGCACAATTAAGTGTTCTGGAATTCCCATTCTTTGCAATGTTATCCATAATTTGTTATGATCCACACAGTTGAATGCCTTTGCATAGTCAATAAAACACAGGTAAAAATCTTTCTGATATTCTCTGCTTTCAACCAGGATCCTTCCGACATCAGTCATGATATCCCTGGTTCCAAGTCCTCTTCTGAATCTAGCAGTTCCCTGTTGATATACTGCTGCCACCACTTTTGAACGATCTTCAGCAAAATTTTACTTGCCTGTGATACTAATGATATTGTTTGATAATTCCCACATTCAGTGGGATTACCTTTTTGGGTATATGCATAAATATAGATCTCTTACAGTCAGTTGGCCTGATAGCTGTCTTCCAAATTTCTTGGCATAGACGAATGAGCACTTCCAGTGCTCTGTCCATTTGTGAACCTTCTCAACTGGCAGTCTGTCAATTCCTGAAGCCTTGTTTTTTGTCAATGTCTTTAGTGTAGTTTGGACTTCTTCCTTCAGTACCATTGGTTCCTGTTCATATGGTACCTCCTGAAATGGTCGAATGTTGACCAATTCTTTTTGGTATAGTGACTCTGTGTATTCCTTCCATCTTCTTTTGATGCTTCCTGAGTCGTTTAATATTTTCCCCATAGAATCCTTCAATATTGCAATCCTAGGCTTAAATTTTTTCTTAATTTTTTTCAGCTTGAGAAATGCAGAGTTTGTTCTTCCCTTTGGGTTTTCCATCTACAGGTCTCTGCACATGTCTTCACGGTACTTTGTCTTCTCTAAGTGCCCTTTGAAATCTCCTGTTCAGTACTTTTGCTTCATCATTTCTTCCTCTTGCTTTAGCTACTGTGTGTTCAAGAGCAAGTTTTAGAGTCTCTTCTGACATCCATTTAGGTCTTTCCTTTTTTTCCTGTCTTTTGAATGACCTCTTGCCTTCTTTATGGATGATGTCCTTGATGTCATTCCACAACATATCTGGTCTTCGGTCATTAGTGTTCAACACATCAAATCTGTTCTTGAGATGGTGTCTAAATTCAAGAGGAATATACTCAAGGTTGTACTTTGGCTCTTGTGGGCTTGTTCTAATTTTCTTCAGTTTCAACTTGAACTTGCATACGAGTAATTAATGGTCTGTTCCTCAGTTGGCCCCTGGACTTGTTCTGTCTGGTAACATTGAGTTTTACCATTGTCTCTTCCCACAGACATAGTCAATTTAGTTCTTGTGCATTCCATTCTGTGAGGTCCATGTGTATAGTTGCCGGTTATGTAGGTGAAAAAAAGTATTTGCAATGAAGAAGTTGTTGGTTTTACAAATTTCTGTCATGTGATCTCCAGCACTGTTTCTGTCACCAATACCATATTTTCCAAGTACTGATCCTTTTTAGTTTCCAGCTTTTGCATTCCAATCACCAGTAATTATTAATGCATCCTGATTGCATGTTCGATCAATTTCAGACTGCAGAAGTTGGTAAAAATCTTCAATTCTACTTTACTTGAGGAGGGAGCTCTTCCCCAGTCATCTTTGAGTGCCTTCCAACCTGAGGGGCTCATCTTCTGGGATTATATCAGACAATGTTCTGGTGCTATTCATAAGTTTTTCACTGGCTGAATCTTTTCAGAAGTAGACCACCGGGTCCTTCTTGCTAGTCTGTCTTCGTCTGGAAGCTCTGCTGAAACCTGTCCACCACGGTTGACCCTACTGCTATTTGAATACCGATGGCATATCTTCCAGAATCACAGCAATACGCTAGCCCCCTCCCCCCGCCCCCGTACAACAAACTGACAGACATGTGCTGTGGTTGGAACTTTCTGGGGGGCTGGAAACCTTCTGTGTCTTGATTTGAGTGTTGATGGTGCTTGATCATGTGTATGTCAAAACTCATCCAATTGTGTACTTATCTGTGCATTTCATCCTATGTAAACTTTACCCCAATACAAAAAATACATACCTCACAAAGTTTTTGAATTAAGTAAAAAAAAGAAAAAAATTGAAAGTATGTAGCATTCAGCGGAAACACAAACGTTTTTCTTTTGTATTTTAATTAAAAAAACTATTTACTCTATATCCAATTATAACACAGAGGACTTGGTGAGTATCAATTTCATTTCTATCGTTCACACAACAAGATGAATGTAATTCCTCTAATATAGTCAAATTTAGTTTAACAATAATATATTTTGTGATCACTGTAACATTTTAAAAATGACAATTAATGAGGTAGATTCTAGGCAGCCAACATTAAGAACATGCCTGAGTATATTATGGCATTGAAAACATACATACAGGTGGTTTTGTCAAGTTGTAATATAAAATTGAGTGAAAAACAAACAAACAAAAGAAACCCAGAATTTTGTGCATACAGTATGATACAAGCAGTGTGAATGTTTGGATGTGTATGTGAGGTTGTGTGTGTGTGTATGAGTCTAAGTTTGCCCAGAGGAAATGGAGAAAAACATTATTTTATCATTACTTCTGCTTGGTGGGATTATAGATGAGTTTTCCATACTTTTGGTATTTTTCTAATTTTTCATAAATATACATTATTTTTATGCTAAGCAAAATAAACAATATTGAACTATTTTTGAAATTTTAGAGCACTGCACATTTTCAAAGCTTCCTTACAGGAATGAATTAACTTAATTTTACAACAATTCTATGCTGCAAACAGGATAAGCCCAGTTATCCCCATTTTACAAATAGGAAGTTTATAAACGTAACTCAGAAAGGCAAAAAGAGAAAACCAAATGCAAATTATTATTTTTTTTTTAGCAGCACAGAGAGCAGGTCTCAGGTGTTGCAATTTCTGATTTTGGTTTAGTTTAGTTTTGTTTTTACTATGCTTTGTTGCTTCTGCTTATTAATAAGGTAGCTGCTCTTGTGAGTGAGATGTTTTCCTAAGAGAGGGTTTAATAAGGCCTTGGTTGAATATTCTAGTGGCAAAAAAAAAAGGAGGGAGAACGCATCAGATCAGTAACAGAAAGACAAGGTGACTTATGAAGTTGTTGGTGAGTTTCCTATGGATGGGAGATTGCTGGAGGTGTAATCAATGGAATTTTAAAGACTTTCTGTAAGAGCATTAGGATGGGAGGAGAAAGTTATTAACTATTTTTTTGTCTTTTACTTTTTAACTGCACTTGGCTTTGTTTCTAGTGGGGCTTTGCAGTGTCTGAGATGAATAAGACACATTGTCATCTCTGCAAAAAATGTATTTTGTGTTTCTCCAAGCATACTTGCTGCCAGGTGTTTTTAGGCAGTCATGGGACATACTAAGTTACAATTAGTAGCTATTTTAAAATGCAATTTTGCCAGAACATTTTGTTCACTAAGAGAACTCAGAGGAACAATTTTATCAATGCTCAATGTATCCTTCTGACAAAAGAATTCCTATTGTCCAAGAATTCTTCCCTTTCAAGACAATAGCCTTCTAAAACCGGTTTTCCTCTAAATTTTCTGCCTTGGCATTATAGCTCTTATTGAAACTGGTATATGTTGTTATATTCTTGGTATCTGGAGTAGAGCTACTGAACAGTGTTTGCCCTTCTATTTCTAGATCTTTGGGTTGGCAGTTCCAACCTACCCTGAGGTGCTCCAGAAGAATGTCTTATTGATCTGCTTCTGTAAAGATTACAGCGGCTAAGAGCCCCATAGAAGAGTTCTACTCTGTAACATATGGGGGTCACCGTGAGTCGAAATTGACTCGATACACAGGTTTTGGGAAAATCATGTATTTGTTAACTGATCCGTGGCTATTCTTTTCAAGATCAGTAGTTTTTCTTCATTCTGAAAAAAAAAAAAATTAAATAGGAAGACATGACACATTTTTGGAAAAGTAGACTGCAGAATGAAGATGTCAGTTCTCCCACAATTGTTTCATAAATTTAACATGATTTCAGTAAACTTACCAGCAGGCTGCCTTATTCCTGGAGCTATTGATGTTGATTATGAAGTTCATATGAAAAAATATACAAGCAAGCGGTAGGGGTGGTCTAAAATAGAAAAGCAACAGAGAGGGAGATGGGATTAGTCCAATGATATATTAAAATATCTTTTAAAACCTACATAATTAGAACAGCGTGGTATTTGGATATAAACAGACAAAAAGGCCAATGGTATTCATTAGAATATTTAGAAAGAGATTCAAGCACACTTGGAAATTTGCTACTTGATACAGGTAGCATCTCAAATCCATGGAGAAAAGGTAAATCTTGTTAATAAATGATGTTGGGACAACTGTATAACCATTTGGAAAATTAAAACTAGATTTATACCTCACATGGTATGTACCAGGATAATACCAAATGGATCAAATAGCTAAATATATAAAACACAAATCCATTCAAGTTGTAAAAAATATTATGGGTACAATTATAGCTGTGATTGAAAAAAGCCTTTCTACTTATGACATTCTGAAGCAATAAAAACAATGATGAATGAAAATTTTTTAATGAAACACTTTTTCATGATTTGAGTGAAAGAACAGGAGCAAAGTCAAGAGACATAATGTCGTGGTGTTGGGTTGCCATCGAATCAATTCCAACTCATGTCAACCCCATGTGCGCGGAGCTGAATTCCTCCATAAGTTTTCAAGGCTGCAGCCTTTCAGAGGCAAATCACCAGGCCTGTCTTTCGATACACCTCCAGGTGGGTTCGAACGGCCAACTTTTCAGCTAGTTGTCGAATGCTCATCCGATTGTGCCATTAGAAACATCATCCAAAACCAAAGTCAAACTCATTGTTGCCGAGTCGATTCTGACTCATTGCAACCTTGTAGAACAAGGTAAAACTGCCCCACTGGGTTTCCAAGGCTATACAATCTTTAAGTCAGCTGACTGCCACATCTTTCTCCCACTGAGCAGCTGGTGGGATTGAACTGATGACATTTGGTTAGCAACCGAGCGCTTAACCATTGCATATCCAAGCCTCCTTCTGTATCACAGGCAAATAGCTAATGTTCCAAATACTAACTCCTGAAGATGGAAAGGAGCACCTGGGTTGTGCAAATGATTAACACACTTGGCTGCCACTCAAAAAGTTGTCTATTCAGGTCCACCCAGGGGCAGCTGGGGAGAAAGGCCTGGCAATCTATGTTAAAAAAGCATCCTTCAAAACTATGGAGCACAGTTCTACTCTGAGACACATGTGATTGCTGTGAGCTGGATTGACTTGATAAAATTGATAGCAACTGGCAAAATATGGAAAGGGAAATTCCCAACAAAATGAATGGAACAAGTGGGAGAAATATATGATCAGAATGTTCACAAACTAAAGAAATAAAAATGACCATTAACTATACAAAAAGTACATATCCTAATGCAAAATAAGAAAATACAAATTAAACTCCATTGAGACACTGTTTCTCAATTATCAGATTGTTAAAAACCCAAAAGTTTGACAAAATACTCTGTGGGTAAGGTTGCAGGGTTTATTCCATCCAGGTGGAAATGTAAACATGGTTTAACTTCTAAGGAGAGGAACTTGCAATATCTGGTTAAATTACATATTTTTAACTAACTAAATCCTACTTCAAGGAAACTATCTCAAAGATACACTTTAAGGAATATTAAATGAATTGCACAAAGTGACACATTATGCCATTTTTAGTAGAAAAGTGGCTAGAAGCAACCCAAATACTATATATGTTAAAAGGACTGGGGCACCCACCTTAATGGCACTGCTGGACCCTAATTCCAACCACCAAAAAAAAGAAAAAAGCCAAAATTGTTGCTGTCAAATTGATTCTGATTCATAGAAACCCTATAGGACAGAGTAGAGCTGTCCCATAGGGTTTCCAAGGAGTGGCTGGTGGATTTGAACTGCTCACATTTTGGTTAGCAGCAGAGCTCTTAACCACTGTGCCACCAGGGCTCCATTCCAACCACAGAAGGGAGAACTAGAAAATTTCAAGGGAGTCATTCCAAAGTGTGGTTTTCTCTAAGCACAGGGTTCCCATTTACCAGGTGTAAGGGCAGTACTTTTTGTTAGTTGCCATTGAGTCAGTTTTGACTCATGGGTACCCCAAGTGTGTCAGAGTAGACTGTGCTCATATGATTTTCAAGGCTGTGAGCTTTTAGAAGCAGATCACTAAGTCTGTCTTCCAAGGTTCAGAAACATTGGTGGTTCAAACACACCAAGAGGCACTTTGGACGACAGGCCTGGTGATCTGCTTCCAAAAGCTCACAGCCTTGGAAACACTATAGGCCAGTTTTACTCTACACACCTGGGGTCTCCATGAGTTGGAACTGACTCAGCAACTAATAACAACAAACACAGTGCTGGTACATGAGACTAGGATGGAAGTGAGAATTCTGTACACTCTTCACTTTGGAGTCTGTAAACCTTTACCAATTTAAAGGACGAAAATTAAGATAAAAACAAGGAATCCCTGAAAGTTTAAAACACATGGAAACAATAATCCTTACTATATATCAAAAAAAAAAATTTTTTTTTTTTTTTTATATATCAGGTTGGTAAAATAACCCTACAGAGAAAATAATTATTTCAATGACCTTAAAAAACTTGCTATCAAGTCAGTTCTAACTCATAACGACCCTATACGGTTTCCAAGGCTATAATCTTTATGGAAGCAGATTGCCATACATCTTTCTCTCAAGGAGTGGCTGGTGGATTCCAACCACTGACATTTTGGTTAGCAGCCAAGTGCTTAACCGCTGCACCACCAGGGCTCCCTCAATTGACCTTAAAAAACCCCGTTGCTGTCTAGTCGATTCCAGCTACTAGTGACCCTATAGGCCAGAGTAGAACTGCCTCATAGAGTTTCCAAGGAGCACCTGGTGGATTCAAGCTGCCAACCTTTTGGTTAGCAGACATAGCTTTTAACCACAACACCACCAGGGTTTCCTCAACTGACCTTAGAACACAGTATTTTTGTGATATACTTTAGGGATAAAAACTTGCAAAGAAATTTTCAACTTCATTCAGTGGCCCTAATGTTAGTCAATAATGTCGGTGATGTTATTTTGAAATTATTACATGCCCAGTCAGTTCTGCTATACCATGACATAAGTTAAAATCAGTACTCTATGCAAAATCCCACCCCCCCCACCACCCCCCCCCCAAAAAAAACACAGGGCTTATTGGAAAAACAGGGTTAGGAACATAACACTGAAAAACTTTGTAAATAATGCATAAAAAAAGAAAAGTAGACTATAACTAAAAATAGCATAGTTCCGTTGTTACTAGCTCCCAGTCAAGTTGCTCTCCGTATACATGGGACCCCATGTATAATGGGATCAGACATTTGTGATTTTGGTTGGCTGATTTCCTGATTGGCTGATTTTTGGAAGCAGATGGCCAGGACTTTCTTCCTTTCCTCCTAGTCTGTCAGTCTAGAAGCTCCACTGAAACCTGTTCATCATCACAGCAACACACAAACCTTCGCTGACAGGTGGGTGGTGGCTGTGTGTGAGGTGCATTGGCCTGGAAGCAAACCTGGGCGTCCGGCATGAAAGGCGAGAATTCTACCATTGAACCACCACTGCTCCCATCAGTTTTACACTTTTGAAATCCTTAATGGATAAACACAACAATAAAGATTGCACTTCACTTTGAATAAGACCTGCAGTTTGCTAGCAGAAGCAGGCCTCAAAAGGATTGCAGGTTGGGAGTTATTGTGAGGCAGTGAAAGGAAATTGTGTGAAATCAGAAGGAAAGTTATCCCACCGGATGCGGATGCGTGTGGTGCATAGCACAGGCGCTGACCTGATGTAGATGGTAAATGAGATGTGAGTGTTTTGTGTATTTCTATGTGGTTCGGTCCTGCTGGGCCAGTTGTCTGCATTCACCTAGCATTTCACACAGATGAAATCACGCATAGGCAAATGAGAAATTCATGTTTATGCTCCAGTGGTTTCAATCACATTGGAACAAATTTGCATTTTGAAAGTAAGCATTACTACTGAACTGACTATATGTTATCATAGAAAAAAGCACCAGTTATGTTAATGTTGCTAGGTAGCAAGGATTTTAGCATAAGAAAATAAGATAAAAACAAAGATGTTAATGAAAATATTGTCAGGGTGAATATAAAAAGTAAATATTAATTTATAATTATTTTCTTTTAATAAAATACATATATCCTAGTTTGTCCTCTTAGAGCCCTAAAAATAATGACAACTTATTGGCACCTCCAGTGCCTGTATAACCCATTGCCGTCAAGTTGATTCAGACTGTTAGCGACCCTGCCCCATAGGGTTTCCAAGGAGTGGCTGGTGGGTTCTAACTGTCAACCTTTTGGTTAGCAACCACAGCACATCATAGCTCTTAACCACTGCACCACAATGGCTCCACAGTGCCCATATAGCTGTATCTAAATAGAGTCCTCCAATAAAATAATTCATGGGTTTTTAGAGTAATGACTCATTTCAGGCCTGGTAAAGAGAATGTTGAAGATGAAGCTTGAATGTGTTGTTTTTTGAAACACTATTGGCGCCATGTCTAAAGGACACAGAGGCTAGCTTGTTGAAAGGGCTCCCAACTGACTCCAAATGGGACAATTAGAGCAGCAAAACAAAATTATGATTGTAATTAATTAAAGCACATCATTAAATATATACACTGCATGAGCTCATAATGAAATTTTAAAGGGAGAGAGAGAAAAAAAACTAAACTATTGGTCACGTTTGGATATTGCAAAGCGCTAGTTCATTCATGTGAAATGTGGTAGCTGCAGGGAAATGATTAAGTATTTATTCTGCCTTTTTTATTTTGGCCTTTAGGGTAATGCAAATAATCACAGTAGATGAGGGTAACTCAGAAATAACTTTCTTGATCAGTTTACACAAAACCACATTCTCTCCAACTCTAACACACTGATATTCCCTATTTTCCTAACTCTGCTTTAATACTAACCTTTTTTTATTAAAATTGTAAAGTGGAACACAATGAAGCATGGCACACTTAATGAATCATGGGTAAAATATAATGTTGTTGTGCCATAGAGTCAATTCTGACTGATAGCAACCCTACATGACAGAGTAGAACTGCCTCGTAGGGTTTTCTGAGCTGTAAATCTTTATAGGAGCAGATCCCAAGGTCTTTTCCCTGAAGAGCAGCTGACGGGTTGCAACTACTGACCTTTTGGTTAGAGCTGAGTGCTTAATGATTGTGTGCTAGGGCTCTTTAAAATACAATGCACAATATAATAAATGATTGTAAAACAAAGATGTATGTAACCACTCCCAGGGAAACTTATTTTTCATAAGGATAGTGTAACCCGATGAGGGTGGGTCTTCCCAGGTATGACTCCTCAAGTCAATTGAGAGACACCAGGCCTTTGAGAAAGAGAAAGCAGACTTTATTGCAAGCCGGTCAAGCAAGGAGCTTGGGGACTAAGTCTCAAATTAAGCTCCTGGAGATGGGGGATTCCAGGATAATTATAAGGCTCCGGATAGGGAAGTTATGCATAATTCGTGAAGCTTCTGAGAATAAACAAAGAATTCCAGGAACTAATTAACATGTGTGAGGGTGCAGTGGGGGGTGCAACATGGTGGCTAGGGGTATGTTTTTTCAGGAGATGATGCATGAATTCATCGAAGGATAGCTTTGTGGCTTATTGCACATGTCTGAATGGAAGGGGTGCAGGGAAATGGCCTTAGGCTGCTATACAGGATGGGGGAGCAGTGAAGTGAGTGGCCTTCTGTTACTCCGTTGGTTACAATAGTAAGTCCTTATTACCATCTGACTTATGTATTGTCATTACTTATTTAACTTTGGTCTCTTTCTTCTACCCTTATAAACTCCATGACAGCAGCATTTGTACTGTTTGAATCCTAGTATATCCTCAACCCCACACGTGTCTGTCAGTTTGTCATACTGTGGGGGCTTATGTGTTGCTGTGATGCTGGAAGCTATGCCACTGGTACTCAGATACCAGCAGGGTCACTCATGGAGGACAGGTTTCAGCTGAGCTTCCAGACTAAGACAGACTAGGAAGAAGGACCCAACAGTCTACTTCTGAAAAGCATTAGCCAGTGAAAACCTTATGAATAGCAGCAGAACATTGTCTGATATAGTGCTGGAAGATGAGTCCCCAAGGTTGGGAGGCACTCAAAAGATGACTGGGGAAGAGCTGCCTCTTCAAAGTAGAGTCGACCTTAATAACTTGGATGGAGTAAAGCTTTCGGGACCTTCATTTGCTGATGTGGAGCGACTCAAAATGAGAAGAAACAGCTGCAAACATCCTTTAATAATCAGAACCTGGAATGTAAGAAGTATGAATCTAGGAAAATTGGAAATTGTCAAAAATGAAATGGAATGCATAAACATTGACATCCTAGGCATTAGTGAGCTGAAATGGACTGGTATTGGCCATTTTGAATTGGACAATCATATAGTCTACTATGCTGGGAATGACAACTCGAAGAGGAATGGTGTTGCATTCATCATCAAAAAGAATGTTTCAAGACCTATCCTGAAGTACAACACTGTCAGTGATAGGATAATAAAGGTTTTTTTTTTATAAGGAAGACCAGTTAATACGACTATTATTCAAATTTAAGCACCAACCACTAGGGCCAAAGATGAAGAAATAGAACTTTTTTATCAGCTGCTGCAGTCTGAAATTGACTGAACATGCAACCAAGATGCATTGATAATTACTGGCGATTGGAATGCGAAAGTTGGAAACAAAGAAGAAGGATCAGTCGTTGGAAAATATGGCCTGGGTGATAGAAACAATGCTAGAGATAGAATGATAGAATTTTGCAAGACCAAAGACTTATTCATTGAAAATACCTTCTTTCACCAACATAAACGGTGACTATACACATGGACCTTGCCAGGTGGAACACACAGAAATCAAATTGACTACATCTGTGGAAAGAGACAATGGAAAAGCTCAATATCATCAGTCAGAATAAAGCCAGGGGCTGCCTGTGGAACAGACCATCAATTGCTCATATGCAAGTTCAAGCTGAAACTGAAGCAAATCAGAACAAGTCTATGAGAGCCAAAATATGACCTTGAGTATATCCCACCTGAATTTAAAGACCTTCTGAAGAATAGATTTGATGCATTGAACACTAGTAACCGAAGACCAGACAAGTTGTGGAATGACAATGACATCATACATGAAGAAAGCAAGAGGTCATTGAAAAGACAGGAAAGAAAGAAAAGACCAAGATGGATGTCAGAGGAGACTCTGAAACTTGCTCCTGAGCGTCGAGAAGCTAAAGCAAAAGGAAGAATTGATGAAGTAAAAGAACTGAACAGAAGATTTCAAAGGGCGTCTCGAGAAGACAAAGTAAAATATTACAATGACATGTGCAAAGAGCTGGAGATGGAAAGCCAAAAGGGAAGAACACATTCAGTGTTTCTCAAGCTAAAAGAACTGAAGAAAAAATTCAAGCCTTGAGTTGCAATAATGAAGTATTCCATGGGAAAAATATTAAAAGAAGCAGGAAGCATCGAAAGAAGATGGAAGGAATACGCAGAGTCATTATACCAAAAAGAATTAGTCAATGTTCAACCATTTCAAGAGGTGGCATATGACCAGGAACTGATGGTGCTGAAGGAAGAAGCCCAAGCTGCTCTGAAGGCATTGGTGAGAAACAAGGCTCCAGGAATTGATGGAATATCAACTGAGATGTTTCAACAAACAGATGCAACACTGGAGGTGCTCACTCATCTATGCCAAGTAACATGGAGGAGAGCTTCCTGGCCAACTGACTGGAAGAGATCCATATTTATGCCTATTCCCAAGAAACGTGATCCAACCAAATGTGGAAATTATAAAACAATATCATTAAAATCACACACAAGCAAAATTCTGCTGAAGATCATTCAAAAACGGCTGTAGCAGTATATCCACAGGGAACTACCAGAAATTCAGGCCGATTGCAGAAGAGGATGTGGAACCAGGGATATCACTGCTGATGTCTGATGGATCCTGGCTGAAAGCAGAGAAAACCAGAAGGGTGTTTACCTGTGTTTTGTTGACTATGCAAAGGCATTCGACTGTGTGGATCATAACAAACTATGGATAACATTATGAAGAATGGGAATTCCAGAACACTTAATTGTGCTCATGAGGAACATGTACATAGATCAAGAGGTGGTTGTTCAGACAGAACAAGGGGGTACTGATTGGTTTAAAGTCAGGAAAGGTGTGCATCAGGGTTGTATTCTTTCACCATACCTATTCATTGTGTATGCTGAGCAAATAATCCGAGAAGCTGGACTATATGAGGAAGAAAGGGGCATTAGGATTTGAGGAAGACCCGTTAACAAACTGCGTTATGCAGATGACACAACCTTGCTTGCTGAAAGTGAAGAGGACTTGAAGCACTTACTAATGAAGATCAAAGACCACAGCCTTCAGTATGGATTGCACCTCAACATAAAGAAAACAGAAATCCTCACAACTGGGCCAATGAGCAACATCATGATAAGTAGAGAAAAGATTGAAGTTGTCAAGGATTTCATTTTACTTGGATCCACAATCAACAGCCATGGAATTAACAGTTAAGAAATCAAAAGATGCATTGCGTTGGGTAAATCTGCTGCAAAGGACCTCTTTAAAGTGTTGAAGGGCAAAGATGTCACCCTGAAGACTAAGGTGTGCCTGACCCAAGCCGTGGTATTTTCAATTGCATCATATGCATGTGGAAGCTGAAGAATGAATAAGGAAGACTGAAGAAGAATTGATGCCTTTGAATTGTGGTGGTGGCAAAGAATATTGAATATACCATGGACTGTCAAAAGAACAAACAAATCTGTCTTGGAAGAAGTACAGCCAGAATGCTCCTTAGAGGCAAGGATGGCGAGGCTGCATCTTACATACTTTGGACATGTTGTCAGGAGGGATCAGTCTCTGGAGAAAGGCATCATGCTTGGCAGAGTACAGGGTCAGTGGAAAAGAGGAAGACCCTCAACAAGGCGGATTGACACAGTGGCTACAACAATGAGCTCAAGCATAGCAACGATTGTAAGGACGGTTCAGGACCGGGCAGTGTTTCTTTCTGTTGTGCATAGGGTAGCTATGAGTCAGAACCAACTCGATGGCACCTAACAACAACAACAACAACAATATCCTCAACAGAGAGAGTAAAGAACACAATAATCCTTTGTAGGATAAATCAATTAACACATTATTTTTTTTTAACGTATGCCATTTTATTGAAAGTGGAAAAAATAAAGATGTGCGGTAGTAACTTTTATTCAATTTAGCAGTTTTCAGCCAGCATTTGCAGCTAATATGTAGGGGTTTCTATCAGTCAGGGTTCAACTAGAGAAGGAGAATCAGAAACAAAGAGATAGATGGGAGATCTGTCTTTCTTGAGAATGTAAGCTTAGGCATCCATTTTTGTAAAGCAAAATTTAAAGCTGTTAGTAGATTTTGGTTTTTTTTTTTAATAATAAAGTAAAGCATACCAAGAGTATTGGAAATGATTGCAGATAGATAGGTAGATAAAGACATGGACAGATAGAGATACATAGAGAGAGTTATTACAAGGTATTGGTTTATATGATTATGGGGCTAGCTAAGCAAGTTCAAAGTTTGTAGTGCAGGTAATCAGGAAGCCAAGATCAAGCACAGGCTGGGACCCATGGGCACATGCAGCAGCTATTCTTCACAGGCAGTCAGTAAGGGAAGATGTAGAGAAAGTCGAGTAATTGCAGACTTAGCTGCTATTTGAAGTTTCATTCACCAAAAAGAGCCCAGTCCCTTTAGGTCAGTCCCACTAAGGATAATCTGCATATTTTAAGGTCAACTGATAAGCGACTTTAATTACATCTGTAGAATTCCCTCACAGCAGCAACTAGGTTAGTGTCTGATTGAATAGCTGGAATAGGGTATGTGTGTGCTGCGAAACGGCTGCTGGCCCTTCATTCTGTTCTCATAGATTAGCGTGGTATTCCTATGGGGCTATTTTGGAAACAGGCTGTGTGAGGGACTCTCAGATATTGAGGTGCTGGTAGGTTTAATGGGGAGATTTCAGAACTAAAATTAAGCACTCCATTCAGAAATTAAAATGAAGGTTTTACTTCTACACTACTGATTACCATTAGACTTTGGTTAAAGTTGCCATTTGAAAAGTAAAGCTTAGTCCTGTTTGTCGTGTTAAGAGTGTTCCTGCAACTGGCCTTAGAAAAAGCTTCGTTGAATTGTCAAAACAAATTAGAGCCTATAGATAAACATGCAAAATTCTATCATGCAATCTCTGACATTGTTTCTATCACGAAGACCATATTTTCCAGCTACTCATCCTTCTTCTTTGTTTATAACTTTTTCATTCCTTTCAGCAGTAATTATCAATGCACCCTGATTGCATGTTTGGTCAATTTCAGACTTCAGAAGTTGGGAAAAATCTTCAGTTTCTTCATTTTTGGCCTTAGTGGTTGGTGCATAAATTTGAATAATAGTCTTATTAACTGGTCTTCCTTGTAGGCATATGGATATTATGGATCCACAATCAACACCCATGGAAGAAGCAGTCAAGAAATCAAATGACGCGTTGCGTTGGGCAAATCTGCTGCAAAAGACTTCTTTAAAGTGTTAAAAGCCAAAGATGTCATCTTGAAGACTCAGGTGTGCCTGACTTAAGCCATGATGTTTTCAATCACCTCATATGTATGCAAAAGCTGGACGATGAGTAAGGAAGGCAGAAGAAGAACTGATGCCTTTGAATTGTGGTGTTGGTGAAGACTATTGAATATACCACAGACTGCCAAAAAAAAAAAAAAAAATGAACAAATCTGTCTTGGAAGAAGTATAATCAGATTGCTACTTAGAAGGAAGTATGACGGCAAGATTATATGTCACATATTTTGGACATGTTATTACGAGGGATCAGTCCCTGGAGAAGGACATCATGCTTGATAAAACAGAGGGTCAGCAAAAAAAGACAAAAATCCTCAATCAGAAGGATTGACACAATGGCTGCAACTATGGGTCCAAGCATGAAAACAATTGTGAGGATGGCTCAGGACCAGGTAGTTTTTCGTTCTGTTGTACGTATGATTGCTGTGAGTTGGAACCGACTTGAGGGCACTTAAGGACAACAACATAGATAAACATGTCTTAACTACCTTAAAAAGTTCCCTAGCAAGCACCTAGGCATTATCTCTTTTCTCTCAGATAAATATGCAGAGTTTATTTACACTTTCCTAACTAAGAGTCAATTCTGTATCCAAAGATTCCAATTAAGTTGACCTAAGCGCAATTATATTACTAACTTGCATATCACTAAGCTTTCGTGTCAAAATTGTTTATACTTTTCATTTAAGAGATATTGCCTTAGTTAAAATGCATCAAGTATGAGAGACTTGTGTTAGACTACAAACTGATGTAAACAAAGTTTCACAGTTAATTGCTACCCTTATAGATCTCACCTCCTCTCCTGCCGTTGCTTTGATGTGAAGTTGTTATCTGTACTCACTCTATTTGTTAAACACCTCTGTTTTACCTGTTAGCCAGAGCATACCATTACAGCCAAACTGAACACATGCTCTCTTGTGGTTCATTCCTTCAATACATTTTATTTGTTTGAATATCGAATTAGAGTATTGGTCCAGTGATTTCAGGACAATGCACTGCTACCTTTGGTCTAATCATTACAGAGTGCAAATGAATAAAAGGTCAATTTTTAGGCCTCAAGTTATAATATGAAGTGTCAAGACACCAGGGTTCAAAGGGTACACCACTTTAAATTAGACTGATACTTCTACTGCCAATCTGACTACATAAAAATCATTCAGAGAATCAAGACTTTTCAGTTTGGTGATCAAGTGCCTTGAACTTGACATTGATGTAACCCACAAAAACAAACAAAAAAACAATCTCAGAATTTAAGCTGAGTCTCATGAACATTTTATTTTTGGTCTTTCTGCTTGATAATGTTATCAGAGTGACAACTAATGTCAACTGAGATCTTATTAAAAAAATAAAAATAAAACCCACTGCCATCGAGTCAATCCCAACTAATAGCGACTCCATTGGGCTTCCAAGGCTGTAAATCTCTATGGAAGCAGACTGCCCCATCTTTCTCCCATGGGGCCACTGGTGGCTTTGAACCGTTCACCTTTTAGTTAGCAGTCAAACTCTTTGACCACTGTGCCACCAGGGCTCCTTTGTGATCTTATAGGATATTTAAAGGTCAAGTATATGCTTTTAACATTAAATTTCCGTAATGTCTTGTTCGCTGAATTGCATACTGTACTTGTGCTGATTTTCTGAAGGCTAAGCCTTGCTGGCCTACCCAAGGTAACTTGCAGACAGTTGGTACAATCAAAGAGAAACCCAATGCCTGCATGTAATGAAGGCTTCCTTTAAAACCTGATGGCTTAAGGAAGCTGAACAGAATGAAATTACCTTTCTTCTTCAGTCACTTAGACCATGCCCTTTCTTCAGTGACACAAATCCTAGAGCAATTGGGTCCTAAGAATTGCCCAAGTGAGATAAAAGTTGAAAATCAGCAAGTTTTTGTAAAACTAGTCGAATTTTGTGACTCGCTTACAGAGTAAAAAGTAGCAAGTAAGACTCTAAAGTGTATTATTTAGAATCTGACTTTCGGAGGAATTCTTTTATTAGCAAACTCCTATTCACCCAGGGTTCAGCTGAGAATACCATTATTTTTGAAGGAGAACATAGCATTGCCTGATTATCCTTTATCTGCGGTGATCCTGAGCGCAACTCTGCATTCTATTACATAGCCAGGGATCCATGCCTGCAAAGCACTTAGAATGCTTAGAGTTCACAGGATTACAAGCTTTCAAGCACAAATGTTTTCTCAGGTAGAATGACTTTTTTTAATCACTACTTGGGAATTTTAAGCTAGGCTTTCAGATTCATAAAGTAAAATCTAAAGCTGTTAGAATATTTCTTGAGCGAGAATAAAGTATGCCAAGAATATTGCAAATGATTGATCTTAAAAATTTAGCAGTGTGAGATCAAGAGCAGACATACCTTTTATTTTTTCAATTGGTTTAGTTGTTATAAATAACTTTATAGCTTATTTGTACAAAAAAATGAGGTATTAAAGAGTTACTGGTTTTACTGAAATATCCATTCCTTAGAAAAAATTTCTGTTTAGTTGAGGAATAGCAGTAATATATAAACATAAATTCAGTACTATATGAACATGGAGCCCTGGCGATGCAGTGGTTAAAAGCTTGGCTGCTAACTGAAAGATCAGCAGTTCGAATCTACCAGCCACTCCTTGGAAGCCCTATGGAGCAGCAGTTCTACTCTGTCCTATAGGTTGCTATTAGTTGGAATCAACTCAACGGCCATGGGTTTTTTTTTTTGGTTTTATATAAACATAGAATATATATAGGGTCTCTTTGAGTTGGAATCGACTCGACGGCACTGGGTTTGGTTTTGGTTTTTATAAACATAGAAGTAGTAAAAGAAAAAAAATACACTGATGTGGAACATACTGAAAGTAACTACTCTGACTCATGACATATTGCCTTTTCTGATCAGTGGCTCTTTAATTTTTTAAATCTGTGTTAATAAAAATAGCAGGTAATATTGAAAACTGTGATTACCATGGTTATCACTAAAAAAGTTCTTAGATTAATTTTAATTGAAATATTTTTACATTATTCCTTGAGAAAGACATAACAGAGGTGCAGATAATAATAGAATCTTCTTAAGAATTTCCTAATAACTAGATTATTCTTAAATATCTTCCATGAATATCTTTTTATCTCTTTTTTTTTAATGGAAAAGTAGATCTATGGAATCTATAAAATCTCTAAGAACATCAATGGCTGGTAGTAATGAAGAAGATTCTTAATGATCTGCCAGGCTCGTGATTTCCTTCTTTGCTAATCTACTCTTTGTTCCTTTTAAGTAGCATAAATGTGAATTAGAATTTTGTACTTCTTAAAGGTCCATGATTCCCTTTTAAAATTCTTTTTGCTTACAAGTTTAGAGCATTATAGTCATTCTCTTAAATAAATGTTGTACTAATAATGTAACAATGTCTGTTTTATTGAGGAGCTTGGGTGGTGCAGGTGGTTTGCAATTGCCTACTAACCTAAAGGTTGGCAGTTCAAACCCATCCAGTGGCTTTGAAGAAGAACCAAAAAAAAAAAAAAACCCATTGCCGTCAAGTTGATTCTAACTCATAGCAACCCTGCAGGACAGAGTAGAACTACCCCGTAGAGTTTCCAAGGAACACTTGGGGGATTTGAACTGCCGACCTTTTGGTTAGCAGCCTTAGCTCTTAACCACCACACCACCAGGGTTTCCCTGAAGAAGAAAAGCCTGGCAAATTGCTTCCGTAAAGAATACAGCCCAGAAATCCCTATGGAGCAGTTCTACAGTTCTACTCTGTAACACACGGGATCTCCATGAGTTGAATCAACTCCAAGGCAATGAACGGGTTTGGTGTTCTCTTTCTTTTTATTTTTTTTCGTTCATTTTGTCGAGTTTCTTTTTTCCCATTGTGTTGGCATTGATTTTTTATTATCATTTTTGTAAAAGTATAAAGAACATAACACTTGGCAATTCAACATTTTTCATGTGTACAATTTATCTCTTCGAATAGTTTCTGCAAAGGCAAACTGCCCTAGGAAGTCAGCCTAGTAAAGTTAGACTTTATTTGACAAGAAGTCCAGTAGTCTATGTAAAGAGCCTTCACAGCATGGCAGTGATTACCCTCATGAATTTTTTTCAGTCCAGAGTTTGGTCCTACCATCCTGAAGCCCTGAAAACTTGACTTGTCACTTTCCCAATAGTAGATTTATCCCATAGATATTGTGGTTGCTAGTTGCCCTCAAGTTGGCTCCCCACTCATGGTGACCCTATGCGTAATGGGATCAAACAGTTGTAACCCGCAGGTTCTTCTGGCTGGTTTTTTGGAAGTAGATCTCCAGGCCTTTCTTTCTTTCTGGAAGCTCTGCTGCAACCTGTTCAGCATCAGAAAAACACACAAGCCTCCACCGACAGATGGGTGGTCACTGTGCTTCAGATACAATGGCTGGGAATCCAGTCAGAGTATCCCACACGGAAAGTGAGAATTCTCATTCACAATAACTGTGTCCAAAGACTGAAACACGATATCAAAATGTCTGGAAACCAGACTTCTGTGAAACGCCTCTGTACCCAACATCTTTTTTCATGAAGTAGACCCCACACGGGAAGCCAAGCTGTAATGAGAAGTTTGCTGTTGAAAAAGACTCATTATTAGGGACAATATATAATTGAGGTTTTAATAACAACAGGCAAACACGACCAAAATACCCGACATCAGTTGACCACACCTGCTTACATATATGGTCAGCGTTGGAGTTTCCTTGCCTTGGTAAGAGTCAAATTCCAACTGAAAACCCCTCTTCCCCGCCATACTAGCATGGGCCCCCCAAACTTGCCTCTGTGACATCTCTTTTTTCTAAGAGTTAATATTGATTGATAGTCGTCCTCACTAACAATTATCTTTAAATTGGTGTGTATTTAGTCAAATCATGCTTAAGTCTGATTTGTTTAGCAGCCATATCCTCTCTTGAAAGTAACTTTGTCTCACTATGCTTCTCCATTTGTGTATAATTTTTAATTTTAAAACTCAGAAAGCAACTATTTTTACAATCTTGGGAGGCCACCTCACAGCCAGTACACTTGGTTCCCTGATAACTTTTCCAGGTTGAGAAACAGAGATTTTGGGGTAGTGAGTTGGAAGCTTTTAGAATTTATGCTTTTCTTCATTCATTAATTTAGTTATCGCACCAATTCTTCACATGCTTTTTTCTCTTTGGTAGTCTACACTTTGGTGAATACCTTGCAGTTTCTCCTATTTTCTGCACAATGATTGCTTGTGCCTCAGAAACTTGTATAGACTTAAAGAGCTTCCAAAAAAACCACAGAAAACATGAGAAACACCTAATGGATATAGATGCCTTAGAATTTCCAAACCTCATGTAAAGATATTTCTGATTAAATAAATTTCTAACTTCTCACTCTGATGATGAATTTGTTAAAACAACTATTTCTCCCCTTTATAAAAAAAATTAAAACAAACAATTTAATGAACTATTACACAAATTCAAAAGCAGTTACAGCAGTACATAGTCAGGGAACTGCCAAAAATTCAAGCCAGATTCAGAAGAGGACTTGAAACAAGGGAGATGATTGCTGATATCAGATGGATCCTTGCTGAAAGCAGAGAATACCAGAAAGATGTTTACCTGTGTTTTGTTGACTATGCAAAGGCATCTGACTGAATGGATCATAACAAATTATGGATAACATTGCAAAGGATGAGAATTCCAGAACACTTAGTTTTGCTCATCAGGAACCTGCACTTAGACCAAGAGGCAGTCGTTCAAACAGAGCAAGAGGATACTGTGTGTTTTAAAATCAAGAAAAATGTGCATCAGTGTTGTATCCTCTCACCATACTTATTCAATCTGTATGCTGAGCAAATAATTCAAGAAGACGGACTATATGCAAAAGAACGTGGCAACGGGATTGGAGGAAGACTCATTAACAACCTGCAATATGCAGATGACACAACCTTGCTTGCTGAGAGCGAAGAGAACCTGAAGCACTTACTGATGACGATCAAAGACCACACAGCCTTCAGTGTGGATTATACCTTAAAATAAAGAAAACAAAAATCATCACAACTGGACCAATAAGCAACATCATGACAAGTGGAGAAAAGATTGAAATTGTCAAGGATTTTATTTTACTTAGATCCATAATCAATGACCATGGAAGCAGCAGTCAAGAAATCAAATGACAGATTTCATTGGGAAAATCTGCTGCAAAAGATATCTTTAAAGTGTTAAAAAGCAAAGATGTCACTGTAAGGACTAAGATGTGCCTGACCCAAACTGTAGTGTTTTCATTCACATCATATGCATGTAAAAGCTGGACAGTGAATAAGGAAGAGAGAAGAAGAATTGATGCCTTTGAATTATGGTGTTGATGAAGAATGTTGAATTTACCGTGAACTGCTGAAAGAAGGAACAAATCTGTCTTGAAAGAAGTACAGCCAGAATGCTCATTAGAAGCAAGGATGGCGAGACTTTGTCTCACATATTTTGGACATGTTATCAGGAGGAACCAGTATCTGGAGAAGCACATCATGTTTGGTAAAGTAGAGGGTCAGTGAAAAAGAGGAAGACCTTCAATGAGATGGATTGACAAAGTGGCTACAACAATGGGCTCAAGCATGGCAAGGATTGTGAGGATGGCACAGGGCCCAGGCATTGTCACCTTCTGTGGTACATAGGGTCGCTATGAGTCAGAACTGACTCAAGGGCACCTAACAATAACACTATGCAAATCAATAATTTGTTTTTTATTATTATCATGCCATTTTTTTTACAGTGTATATTGAATGTCATTCTGATCCAAAATATGAGGCTGGGGAGATGATTTAAACAAAATGTCTTCATCTGAATTGTCAAACACATTCCTTTGATCATTTTGTTAGTATTTACTTCCAGGAAGACTCTAATAGCTATTTGAACAGCAATAAAAATGATGTTTTTCATCATAGATAGTTGACCAAAACATTACATACATAGAGATGTGAGAATTATTTTCATACATTCATTTATTCAGTATATATTGAGCATGTTCTGTGCATTAGGATCTAGAGCTATACCACTCGATGTAGGACCCATTGGCTACATGTCACTATTGAACATCTGAAAAGTAGTAGAAACTGCATTTTAAATTTAATTTAATTAATTTAAATTTAAATTAAAAAAACTTGCACTGTAGCGTGTTTTATATTGATTGTATGTTGTAATGAGAGTATTTTGGATATGTTCATTAAAATATGTTACTAAAATTAATTTCACTTGTTCCTTTTTGCATTTCTTAATGTGGCTACAAGAATATTAAGGGCAGACTCAATGGCAGTGGGTTTATGGTTCACATTTCTGTTGGACAGCTCTCTTCTAGAGTTTCTGTGGCAAATAAAACAGGCACACTCCTCACCATAGTGAAACTTGACTGCATGGCTTATTATTTTTCTTGAACTTTAGTTACAAAAGACTCCTTTTTGCCATTAACTTTAACAGTGAGAAGTACACCAAATATGGTAAATTGCTAACAAATCAACTAATGAGTCAAAAATAAATAGAGTATTTGACTATTTCCACACCCTCTCCCCTCAAAAAAAAAAAAAAAAAAAAATCGTATAAGAACTAAAAGACCTTAAAGTTCTGGATATATCAGGGTTTTAATCTTTTATGTGGATCTATTGCAACCCATTTTATTATGGCATATTAACCATTTTTGATACTGGTCAGAAGCCCTTTACTTTACAAAAGAGCTTATTACGATGACCCTGGTAGGTAAGCATTACTTCCCCTATTTTACAAAAAAGGAAAGATAAGCTTAGAGTGGTTACTAAGCTTTTGGAAATTTATACAAAAAAATTCAAACTCATATTTGTCTCATTTCGAATTTCGTATACTCCTTTCTCTACTGAGGATCATGACTCTTGAAGGTGAAGAAGAGGCCTTTGCAATGCTATTTTTGGGAACTAACAGTCTACTCACAGCTATGGCCCAGGATATTTCTGTGACATAGGAAATGGATTTGTATTTTGCCCCAGAAGAAGAATTCACTGTCCTCCATACTGGGATTTTTGTATATTATCACCAATTAGCCAGAGCTACTCAGTCTTTACTCAGTCTTCTTACAGTAGGGAGTTTAGTCTCTCTCATTTCACTTGCCTCATTAAGGACAAGGCCAGTTCCTCTTAAGTGTTGATGCTACAGAAAATGAGTTAATGGAAGCAGGTTTCCCAGTAAAATCTGACATTGTCTCTAGGAAAATGCAGGCTGGACCAAAGGACAGAATGATGGTTCCCAGGAGCCTCTAAGTACAAAACTAAATGGGTTCGTGAAACTAGACTCTTCAAATCAACAGCAGCAAAACAAAGTTTATTTACCTCAGGCTAAAACAATTTATTTAATAATCATTAATATTCTACTTTTTTTTAATGAGTGTATGAAAAAAATTTCTTCCAGTTTAATCTCTAATCCCCAATTTAAAGGCTATACTTGTATAAACCGAAATGAAATACATAGAATTCAGAAGAATATATATTTTAGGAAAGAACTTATATAAATTACAAGCTTATAAATCCTCACAGAGACTTAAAATAATTATTTTGTAAAAGGAAATGTAACATGTTTATTGATCTAATAAGCTCCTCAAAACAATGGTTAAATATTATAGAAGCTACATATCTTTATTTTCATGGCTGTATAGCAATAAGTAATTTTTTACTTATTGCTATTTACGGAGCCCTGGTGGCCCTGTGGTTAAGAGTTCGGCTGCTAATCAAAAAAGTTGGCAGTTTAAATCCACCAGCTGCTCCTTGGAGACCCTACAGGGCAGGTCTACTACTGTCCTATAGGGTCACTACGAGTCACAACCAACTTGACAGCAATGGGTTTTGTTTTTGTTTTTTTATTGCTATTTATTTAGATTCAATAAGAATATATCTTCCTTCCCAGCAGGACATAATTCAGTAATTAAAGTTGTAACTTAGACCATACCATGAACCTTATTTATTTAGATATGAAAACAAACCAACAAACAAATCAGCTGCTGTTGAGTTGATTCAGACTCATGGTAACTCCGTACATGTCAGAGTAGAATGGCACCGCAGAGGATTTTCTTGCCTGTTATCTATCAGAAGCAGATGGCCAGGATTTTCTTCTGAAGCACCTCTGGGTAGGTTGGAACAGCCAAACTTTTGGTTAGTAGCCAAGCATTTAACTATTTGCACCACTCAGGGATCCACATTTAGATATGACAAATCTCTTACTAAAGAACAAGAACACACTTCACACATAGTCCAATGGAGCCAAAGAGCAAATTAATGGTATTGAATCAGAAAAATCAGTAACAAACTTTTGTGTGCATAGGGAAGGAGACTTGAACACAAATATAATAATAGCTAAGCAAGGGGAACAAAATATGTTCCACCTTGAGATAGGTCAAAAATAAATAGGGTCATTCTATCTCATCTGTATCCCCAAAGTTAATGAACCTTTGAACATTTCCTGTAATTGGATGATTCTCTAACAAAACTATTATTCCTGACTTTTACAATGTTGATGTCAGATTTTATGTCACCAACTTTGTAAACTTTTTTTTTTTTTAGATACTTTTGTCTCTGAAGCTTCTTTATAAAACAGGTAATTGTGAGAGTAGCGAGGCTTATCAAAGTCCATGAGATTAGGACATACAATGAAACCAAAAATTCTCCTCTATTTATGATTTGACTCACTGGCAGGAAACCTAAATATTTTAACAACAATATAAGATGGAAGAAATATATTTAAAATACAACCAAGATGAAGGAAAAGCCCTGTTTTTACCTTCTTAAAGGGTTTTCAACTTAGGAAACTGTTGATTACCACCAAAATTAAAACCAGGAAGATAAATGGAATTACTGTTTTATATTGCATCAGCCTTTCAATAATGGAAAACTGCTTTTCATTGACATCAACACTGAGATACTATGAATAACCACCTGATAACAACCATTTGATACCACTGTGCCCAGCGTCATCACTATCACAAAGCCTAGATCTTAACGTGCCTTTCCAATCCATTGCTGCAGTTAAACCATTTCAGTAAATGTAGTGGACTGCAACTAATTCAATGAATTAAAATGATTTTCATGTGGTAGAATTTAATTAAAGATGCCATGTTTTTTAGGCTATTTTATGTTTATATATAGTGGATACAGAAATCTATTTAATTTGGCCAGGTTTTCAGGTAGAAATAAGTGTACTTTATTTTTTGGAGCTTACAATGTAAAGCATCTGGAATGAATACTTTCGTGGAATTCCACTAAGTGAAAATTTTTACTATCTTTCCCCTTAAAACCCATTGCCCTCAAGTCAATTCTGATTCATAGTGACATTGTAGGACAGAATACAACTGTGCCCATAGAGTTTCTAACACTACAAATCTTTACAGAAGCAGACTGCCTCATATTTCTCCCACAGAGCAGCTGGTGGGTTCGAACTGCTGACGTTTTGGTTAGCAGCCAAGCATTTTCACCGCTGTGCTGCCAGGACTCCTATATTGCCCCTTACCTGCTGCCATTGAGTCTATTCTGCCTCATAACGACCCTATAGGACAGAGTAGAGCTTCCCAATAGGGTTTTCAAGGAGTGGCTAGTGTATTTGAACTGCCAACCTTTTGGTCAGCAGCCAAGGTCTTAAACACTGCACCACCAGGGGTCCATACTGTCCCTTCCAAAAAACACCCAAACCCATTGCCATCAAGTCTGGGTCATAGTAACCCTGCAGGACAGAGTAGAACTGCCATGTAGAGTTTCCAAGGGGCCAACTGCCAACCTATTCCTTAGCAGCCATAACGCTCATAACTGCTACACCACCAGTGTTTCCTATTGGCCCTTATGGCCCTTAGGAGGTGTTATTTTAGCTCTTTTAAAGACTTATCACTCTTTACTACTAGTTGTAAGGGATGGTAATTTTTCTGCCTAATTTTGGGTATTTGCGGGGAGTGAAAGAAGGTATGACAAGGAAGGCAAATCTTTGTATTGCTTTTCTACAATGTAAAGAGCAACACTATTTGTTTTCAGTGATAGAGATGATTTGGTTTTTATAACCTCCTGTTAATCAAACTTAAAAATACACCATGTAGAATGCCGCATATATGAGCCAAAGAAAGCTTAAAGTGAATGTCACATTTCTGAAAGGTTGTGTTGTGATGGAGTCCAAGGGAAAACACCTATGGTAATGGAAATAGAGCACCCAAGAAGTAGAATTAGATGAAAACAGCAAGTGAATAACTTACATTTATAAACAACCAAACATGACTCAGGAATTCTAACAAATAATAATAATAAACTTACTAATTCTAAAAACTCAAATTGTTCTAGAATTTTAGTGAAATGTAAGTATAGCAAATAATTTCATTTTGGTTCAATGTTATCACTGGTAAATATGCCAGTGGTTCGAAAAATAATTAGGAAGATCAGTGATATTGCTTATAAATCTTCAAAAATGTTTCTAGATTGTCGCTTCTAGACTGTGACTCTATGTAGATTCTACTCTACAGCCATTCATTCTTTCTCTCTTCCCCTTAACCATTCCAAAATATTTGTAGATTTGCTAGTCACTGTTTTGGGTGCTCAGGCATAACCTCTGAACAAGAAAGAAAGGTTGATATTCTCTTTGTCAGTGTTGTAAAAAAATAATGGGCCATGTATTAGCAAATGGTTGGTGGGAGATATTGTAGGGAGTTTGGATAGGGTAGCATTGGCTGAGTCTTGAAAAGTTAAATGAGAGAAGTTAAGGAGTCAGATCTTTCCTCAGAGAACAAACAGAAAGTGCAAGCGGCCCGCAGCAAGGACAGACTCGTAGAGCCTGAGGAATAGATAGGCTGTATGGCTGGAGTTTCCAGCATAAAAAGAGTTACGTATAAGGAGGTCAGAGAAGTAGGCGGGACACAAATTGTAGGGTTCTTTGGAGACCATGAGAAAGAGTTGGAGTCATTCTAATTTCAAAGATCAGCAGCTAGAATGCTTTAAAAAACAGAATGCTATGATCTAAGACATAGTCACAACAGTGGGCTTCACGTAACAAAGATCAGGAAGGTTGACTGGGAGGCATGGTGTTCCCTTACACATAAGGTCACCACGAGTCGGGGACAACTGCAGCTCGACTAACAGCAACATAGTCTGATATACATTTTAAAGACCACCCTGGTTAATGTCTCTTTTCTCCCCCTGTGAAGGCCATCTAATCACTTCAGCTCTTTTTGATATCTCTTTTTCTCAACATATAGATCATTTATTGTCATTCCTAGTCCATGGATCTGTAAGCAAAAGTGAAGGAATCAAACACTGTTAGGTGGCTATGTTCACCCAAAGCTTCCACTGTCATCTTTACAAAAGAGCCTTCTTTCAAAACAGCACACTACTTTGTTGCTACACTTGGTATCCCTAGATTTTATATATTCGGTAAGTTTAGAGATCAAGCTTTTCATGGATTTTTTTTTTTATTATTATTCTTTTTTAACACAGAACTAAGAGATCATCCTTCTAGGTTCAGGCTAAACCTCACGCCCTTTTTGATGCTTCCGTGTACATCCCCGTAGCCTCTATTGCATCCTTCATAGTTCAAACCTGAACTTTAACGCTTTTCAGATTTGTTATTTGATTCCACATCAGTCTGTGAGCACCTTTAGATCAGGAACTTAGGTTTTACTTATTTTTCACCTTTTTATAATCAGCGAGTTGCATATCCCTGACAATAGGAAGGGGCTAAGTGTATTTCGGTGGCTACAATATGCTCTTTAGAACTATGTTTCAAAAGAACTTTGGCTTTCGCCAACCGAGAAAAGTTAAAAGCATTTAAAACAAAAACAATAGCAGACTTTCAGTGGTTTTATTATATCCTCCCTAGACGTTGTTCTGCTGCTGTTCATAAGGTTTTCACTTGTTAATTCTTTTCAGAAGTAGACCACCAGCTCTGTCTTCCTAGTCTGTCAGTCTGGAAGGTTGGCTGAAACCTATCAGCCATGGGCGACCCTACTGGTATTTGAATACCCGTGGCATAGCTTCCAGCATCACAGCAACATGCAAGCCCCCACAGTATGACGAACTGATGGACACATGGGGGAAAAAGTTCAAGCCTTGAGCTGCAATAGTGAAGGATTCTACAGGGAAAATATTAAATGACACAGGAAGCATTAAAAGAAGATGGAAGGAATACACAGAGTCACTATACCAAAAAGAATTGGTCCACATTCAATCATTTCATCAAGTAGCATATGATCAGGAACTGATGGTACTGAAGGTAGAAATTTAAGCTGCACTGAAGGCATTGGAAAAAAAACGAGGCTCCTGGAATTGACAGAATACCAGTGGAGATGTTTCAATAAATGGATGCAGCACTGAAGTGTTCACTAGTCTATGTTAAGAAATTTGGATGACAGCTACCTGGTAAACAGAATGAAAGAGATCCATATTTATGCCTGTTTCCAAGAAAGGTGATCCAACCAAATGTGGAAATTATCCAAAAATATCAATAATACCACACGCAAGTAAAATTTTGCTGAAGATAATTCAAAAGCTGTTGCAGCTGTATGTATTGACAGGCAATTGCCAGAGATTCAAGGTGGATTCGGAAGAGGATGTAGAACCAGGGATATCATTACTGATGTCAGATGGATCCTGGCTGAAATAGAAAATAACAAAATAATAGAAAGATGTTTGTCTGTGTTTTATTGACTATACAAAGGGATTTGACTGTGTAGATCATAACAAATTATGGGTAACATTGCTAAGGATGGGAATTTCAGAACAGTTAATTGTGCTCATGAGGAACCTGTATATAGGTCAAGAGGCAGTCGTTCAAACAGAACTAGGGACTACTGAGTGGTTTAAGGTCAGGAAAGGTGTGCATCAGGGTTGTATCCTTTCACCATATCTATTCAATCTATATGCTGAGCTAATAATCCAAGAAGCTGGATTATATGAAGAAGAACGGTGCATCAGGATTGGACGAAGACTCATTAACAACCTGGATCATTCAGATGACACAACCTTGCTTGCTGAAAATGAAGACGGTTCGAAGCACTTACTGGTGGAGATCAAGGACCACAGCCTTCAGTATGTATTACACCTCACCATAAAGAAAACAAAAATCCTCACAACTGGACCAATGAGCAACATCATTATAAATGGAGAAAAGATTGAAATTGTCAAGGATTTCACTTTACTTGGATCCACATGGAAGCAGAGGCTGAGAAATCAAAAGACACATTGCATTGGGCAAATGTGCTGCAAAAGGCCTCTTTAAAGTGTTGAAAACCTAAGACGTCATCTTGAAGACTAAGGCGCACCTGACCCAAGCCATATTTTCAATCACCTCATGTGCATGTGAAAGCAGGACAATGAATAAGGAAGACCAAAGAAGAATTGAAGTCTTTGAATTGTGGTGTTGGTGAATAATATTGAATACTCCATGGACTACCAAATGAACAAACAAATCTGTCTTAAAAGACGTACAGAATGACCCTTAAAAGCAGCGATGGCAAGACTATGTCTCACATACTTTGGACATGTTAACAGGAAGGATCAGTTCCAGGAGCAGGACATCATGCTTTGTAAAGTAGAGGGTCAGTGAAAAAGAAGAAAACCCTCAATGAGATGGATTTACCCAGTGGCTGCAACAATGGGCTCAAGCACGGCAATTGATTGTGGGGATGGTGCAAGGTCAGGCCGTGTTTCATTCTGTTGTACATAGGGTCGCTATGAGTTGGAACTGACTCTATGGCACCTAACAGCAACAGGCCATGCTCTGCTTTCTTCTTTATCCCTGAGCTCAAGGGATTCTGTCCACCTGTTGTAGATTAAGAGCCCTGGGGGTACAGTGGTTAAGTGGTCAGCTGCTAACCAAAATGTTGGCAATTTGAATCCACCAGCTGCTCCTTGGAAATCTTATGGGGCAGTTCTACTCTGTCCTATAGGGTCACTATGAGTAAGAATCTACTCGACACAAGGGGTTTGGTTTTTTGATTGTAGGTTAGGAAACTAGAAAGGGAGTACAAAGTGACTGAACATAACTTTGTGTAAATCAGTGGGATACGTCATCCAGTTGCTTTAAAGACAGGCGAAACAATCTCTGAACTGGATAAACTTTTGAAAGAGCCAGGTTGCTGGACTGAAAGCTGATGTTCCTTTGTTCAGGACAGAGAAGTTACAAGAATAGAACCATGTGATAATTATTTTAATATCTCTCTGTATTTGTGTACAAAGGGAGGGACAGGGTCCTGCTTGTCTGTAAGCTTAATGGAAGGCTTTTACTGGATATGCACAGCAAGTCATAAATAAGAACTTAAATCAAGTATGCATTGTTATCTAAGAGATTAATAAAAATCATGTACAGAGTAAAAGAAATCAGATCAACTTACATTCAGGTTTTCATTATTTTGCTTGTGCAGAGGAGGCAAAATTCCGGTTTTATTTTCTTGTTTTTAGGGGAAGAGGTCTGAAGGAAGAATAAATGATTTGATTTTGACACTCCTTTTTTTTTCTACAGCAGACAATTCTGCAGGTAGTTAATCACTTTTCACTTCAACATTTGCCCTGTTTGGGTGAGCAGAATTAGAAATATTTCTTGCAGGCATATGGAGAGTAGGTGTGAAGCAATTCTCACCCTATTAACACATTTTTTGACAGAATCTCACAGTGGTCAAGAGATGGTAACAATTTTCAGGGAACTAAGAAGTATGTAACCTGGGGGTGAAGCATGTTCTGGAGACAGTTCAGGAAAAGCCCAAGAAGTTAGATGATTTTCTTTTTTTAAATAACTTGGGTTGTTGTCAAAATAGTGTGACTGAATAGAAAAACTGGAAGCAGATATCTCTGTCAAGTTATATTCAGGTTTTTCTTTTTTGATGTTTTCCAGCACAGATTAGTGTAGAAATTATAAGACTGAACTAAGGGGATGAGTTTTTCAAAGAGAGAATTTGATAAAAATGTTACCTCTGGTGAGATGGGCATTTATAAGGTAACAGTAAAATGCAACACCTCGCTCAGGAAAATAGATTGTTCTAGCCTCTGCTTCTCTACTGTCACCTCTACTGTGCACTTGAGAATAAGGTTTAAAAAGGCACCAATGCCATGACCACCCAATAGAGAATTCTGCTGCTGGGTGTGTTTTACCTGTGCTTCCTTCTCTTGAACTCTCAAACATTTATTTGGAGAGAAGGTACCTGAAAGTAACAGAGGGTAGCTCTTGTAGCCATAAGGGATATATTTTCTCATTATCAGATCCTATAAATATTTTGAAATGAAAGCTTTTTCTGAAGAGTTCTGTAGTGTTTTTTTCTTTGGGACCAGCTTCAGTGCAGACAGAGAACAGGTAGGATGGCCACAGATTGATAAAACTTAGAAAGGTGAAAAAGAACCATTTATGAGAAGGGTGTTCGGTGCTGGGGCAAATGAAAGGGTATTGTCACTGATTTAATAGAAAAAAAACCTCTGGCGTCTTAGGTAGTACTTTCCTCATTCCAGGGGGCTGTCTAGGCAACGAAATCTTCTTTTGCCCACCAATTTGTATAACCTCACTAGGTTCAAAAACAGAAAATGTGTTCTTCTGGTGGCTTTGGAGTTGTGACTTAGAGTAAACGGAGCCAGAGAGCCATTGGATTAAAAACAGTGGACAATCCAGTGTTTCACTTATTTTTATTGAAAAAAAAATTTTTTTTTTTTTTATTGAAGAGGGAGATAAAGTGTGACTATTATGTTAAGTGTGGGCAAGTGCCAGATGTGTTAGATAGGAAGACATCCAACAAAGGCCAAAATGATACAGTGAACATGTGGTTCACTAAATCGTAAAGGAAAACAGAATTTGCTTTTCCATGAACCTAAAGAATTGTGTAGGAGCTCTGGTGGCACAACAGTTAAATGCTTGACATAGGGACAAGATTATGGCACCTAATTTTTTGCAGAAACAGACTATCAAACACAACTACAAATGTATGAACAATAGAAGACCAAGTTAGATAACTGGAAAAAAAAAAAAAAAACAACTGGAACCTCCTAAAAATAAATACTTATGTTTATCAAAAGAGTACAAAGAGAAACTATAGACTATAAAAAAAGGACACTAACAGACACTTCACCAAAGAGGACATTCAGGTGTTAACAGACACATGAAAAGATGCTCACGATCACTAGTTTTGAGACGGATGCAAATCAAAACTGCAATGAGATACCATCTCACCCCTGCAAAATGGCACTGATCAAAAAAAAAAAAAAAAAACAGAAAGCAACAAATGCTAGTGAGGTTGTGGAGAGACTGGAACACTTATACACTGTTGGTGGAATGTAAAATGGTACAAGCACTATAGAAAACAGTATGGTGTTTCCACAAAAAGCTAGAAATAGAAATACCATGTGATCCAGCAATTCTACTCCTAGGTATATACCCTAGAGATCTAATAACAGTGACACGAGTAGACATATGCATACCTATGTTCATTGTAGCATTATTCACAATAGCAAAAAGATGGAAAAAACCTATGTGCCCACCAATGGATGAGTGGATAAACAAATTGTAGTACATATATACAATAGGATACTACATAGATAAAGAGTCCTCGAGGCATCTTATAACGTGGTTGAATCTGGAGGATATTATGCTGAGTGAAATAAGCCAACCACTAAAGGACAAATAGTGCATGGTCTCTCTTTTATAAAAAGATAAGAAAAGGTATACACACAGAAAGCAACATTCTTTGATGGTTACCAGGGATGGGAGGGGGGATCACTTTCTATTTAGTAGACACTTGTTATTTTTGGTGATGGGAAAGGCAATACCCAATATGGATAAAGCCTTCACAACTTGACCAAGGGAAATGATGACAGGGATAGGGGACAGTTTTTGTTAAATATTATAACATGTACAATTTTGCAACAGTAATAACAACCAGAAAGTATGTGTGTGGTTACATAGATAGATGTATATGCATATATATGTATGGAAGGCATATGTGAGTATACTGGTGTGCATGTATAGGTGAATCTATTGGCATACATATACACATGTTTGTGTGTGCTGTATATGTATTCATATATATAATAAAGCACATAGGGAGCACAGTTACTGATACTTCCTAGACATAACCAAACATCTTGTGGGTTGAAGGCTTAGAACCGTAGTTTTGGGGAACAATTCAATCAATTGGCATAACATAGTTCATAAAGATACTGTTCTACATCCCAGGTTGGTGAGTAGCGTCTGGGGTCTTAAAAGCTTGAGCGAGGCCATCTAAGATACAAGTATTAGTCTGTACGTATCTGGAGCAAAAGAGAAAGAAGGAAATCAAAGACTTGAAGAAGAAGCTAGTCTATAGGACTAATATTCTGCATGAACCATGACCTCATCTTTCCTGAGATGAAAAGAACTAGATGGTGCCTAGCTACCAGTAATGACTGTCCTGACCAGGGGCAAAATAGATGGTCCGGGATAGAATGGGAAAAAACAATGTAGAACAAATCTCAAATTCCTAAGAAAGGCCAGACTTACTGAACCAGTAGAGACTAAAGGATTTCCTGAAACTATTACTCTGAGATACTCTTTGAACTTGGAACTGAAGCCACTCCTGGAGGTCACCTTTTAGCCAAATAATAGATTAGGTCATAAAGTAAACTATATCACCTGTGACTATTGTGCTCCTTTAAATAATTATCTATATGAGATCAAACAGTCACTATTCACTCTAAAGCAAAGATGAGAATGTAAGGGGGGGTGCAGGGAAGTTAGATTAATGGAAAGAGGACAATCAGAATGGAAATAATGAGAATGCTAACACATTGTGAAAAATGTAACCAAGGCCACTGAACAAGATGTATAGGAATTTTTAAATGGGGACCTAATTTGCTGTGTAAAATTTCACCAAAAGTACAATAAAAATAAAACAAAAAACAATCAAGTGCTCACTGCTAAACAAAAGGTTGGTGGTTCAAACCCACCTGGTGGCTCTGCAGGAGAAAGACTTGGCTATGCATTCCCATAAAGATCATAGCCTAGGAAACCCTAGGGGGTAGTTCTACTATGTCACATGGTGTCTCTATGAGTCAAAATCGATTAGAAGGGACCTAGCAACAACAACAATGAACTGTTGGAGAAATATAGCATATTCGTATGCAAATAAAATCATAACTTTGGCTGTGACTTTTACCAGAGAAAGTGATATGGCTGGCTGTAGGGGATGTTATAGAAGATAAGTAAACTGAGATTTACACTGGGTTTTTATGTAGCTTCTTTCTTTGCCTTGGTTTTGTCACTGGGATAATAAGCAAAATAGTCATTTAAATTTCCTTTGTATCATAATAATTGATGCTAAATGTGTTCAGTCTCCTTACCTGTCCTACAATCATGGTTCTGGGGTGGAAGAGAGACAAATTGTGAAGAAAGAAGGATTAGTGATTAGAAAAACACTTCTTTTCCATTTATAGTTTTCAAACTATTTTCCTCCTTCATCCCTGATAGGTTAACAGTTTCATTAAGTAGTATTCTACTCACCTCTTGTAGGTAAACAACAACAACTATGAGGTTTATAGGAGTCTCGGAATGGCACAGATATCTGAGCACTTGACCAAAAAGTTGGCAATTCGAACGCACCTGGAGGCATCTCAGGAAAAAGGCCTGGTAATCTGCTTCTACAGGTCATAGCTTTGAAAACTCTATGGAGCAGAGTTCTACTGTGCAACACAGGTGTTGCCAGGAGTCAGAATCATCTTGAACAATTTGGTTTTTTTTTTTTTTTGGTATATGGGGTTTCTGTTAGGTGCCATCAAGTCAGTTCCAACCATAGTGACCCTATGTACAACAGAACAAAACAGTGCCTGTTCTTGTGCCATTCTCGCAACATTTGCTATGCTTGAGCCAATCATTGCAGCCACTGAGTCAATCCATCTTGCTGAAAGGTTTCCTCTTTTCTGTTGACCTTCTACTTTGTCAAGCATAATGACTTCCTCCAGGGACTGGTTCCTCTTGATAACAAGTTCAAAGTATGTCAGACGAGATCTCGCAACCCTCACTTTTAAGGAGCATTCTGGATGAACTTCTTCCAAGACAAATTTATTTGTTCTTCTGGCAGTTCATGGCATATTCAATATTTCTCCCCAACACCACAATTCAAAGGCATCAGCTTTTCAATCTTCCTTATTCATTGTCCAGCTTTCACATACATATGAGGCACCTGACCCAAGCCAGGGGCACATTAGCCCTCAAAGTGACATCTTTGTTTTTTTAACACTTTTAGAGAGGTCTTTTGCAAGCAGATTTGCCCAAGCCATTTGATTTCTTGGCTCCTGCTTCCATGGGTGTTAATAATGGATCCAAGTAAAACAAAATTCTTGAAACCTTTAGTCTTTTCTCTGTCTATCATGGTGTTGCTTATTGGTCTAGTTGTGAGGATTTTTGTTTTCTTTATGTTGAGGTGTAATCCATACTGAAAGGTGTGGTCAGTGCTTCAAGTCATCACGGCATTCAGCAAGCAAAGTTGTGCCATCTGCGTAATGCAGGCTGTTAATGAATCTTCCTCTGACCCTGATGCCGCATCCTTCATATAGTCCAACTTCTTGGATTATTTGCTCATCGTATAGATTAAATAAGTATGGTGAAAAGATACAACCCTAAAACACACCTTTCCTGATTTTAAACCACTCAGTATCCCCTTTCTCTGTTTGAATGACTGCCTCTTGGCTTATGCACAGCTTCTGCAGAAGCACAATTATGTGTTCTGGAATTTCTGTTCTTTGCAATGCTAGCCATAATTTGTTATGATCCACACAGTCGAATGCCTTTGCATAGTCAATAAAACACAAGTAAATATTTTTCTGTCATTTTTGATTTTCAACCAAGATCCTCCTGACATCAGTGATGATATTCCTGATTCCATGTCCCCTTCTGAATCTGGCTTGAATTTCTGGCAGTTTTCTGTTTTGTATTGCTGCAACTGCTTTTGAACGATCTTCTGCAAAATTTTACTTGAGTGTGATATTAATGATATTATTCGATAATTTCTGCATTCTGTTGTATCAACTTTCTTTGAAATGGGAACAAATATAGATTTCTTCCAATTGGCCAGGTAGTTGTCTTCCATATTTCTTGGAATAGATGAGTGAGCGCCTCCAGCGCTGCATCTGTTTGTTGAAACATCTCAATAGGTATTCTGTTAATTCCTGGAGTCTTTTTTTCGCCAATGACTTCAGTGCAGCTTAGACTTCTTCCTTCAATTCTACTTTTGTTGATAATATGCTACCTCCTGAAATGGTTGAACTTTGACCAATTCATTTTGGTACAGTGAATCTGAATGTTCCTTCCATCATCTTTTGATGTTTCCTGTGTTGTTCAATATTTTGCTCTTAGAATCCTTCAATATTGCAACTGGAGGAATGAATTATTCTTCTGTTCTTTTGGCTTGAGAAATGCCAAGCTTTTTCTTCCCTTTTGGTTTTTTAACTCCAGGTTTTGCACATTTCAACGCTTGCTTTGTCTTCTGAAGCCACCCCTTGAAATCTTCTGTTCAGCTCTTTTACTTCATTGTTTCTTCCATTCGTTTAGCTGCAATACAATCAAGAGGAAGTTTAAGAATCTCTTCTGACATCTATTTTCGTCTTTTATTTCTTTCCTGTCTTTTTGAAGACCTTTTGTTTTCTTCATATATGATGTCCTTGATATCATCCCACTTTTCATCCGGTCTTTGGTCATTAATGTGCAGTGTGTCAAATCTGTTCTTGAGATGGTCTCTAAATTTAGGTGGGATATACTCAAGCTTGTATTTTGGCTCTTGTGGACTTGTTTTAATTTTTTTCGGCTTCAACTTGAACTTGCATATGAGCAGTTGATGATCTGCTCTGCAGTCTTCCCCTGGCCTTGTTCTGACTGATGATATTGAGCTTCTCCATCCTCTTTTTCCAAAGATGTTGTCAGTTTGATACCTGTGCATTCCATTGCCTTCTATAGTTGTCATTTATATTGTTGAAAAAAAGATATTTTCAATGAATAAGTGGCTAGTCTTGCAAAATTCTATCATGCGATCTCTGGTGTCATTTCTATCACCAAGGTCATTTTTTTTCACTATTGATCATTCTTTTTTTTCCAAATTTTGAATTCCAATCACCAGTGACTATAAATGCATCTTGACAGCATGTTTGATCAATTTCAGACTACTTTAATTTCTTCATCATTGGCATTAGTAGTTGGTTAGTAAATCTGAATAGTAGTCTTAATTGATCTTCCTTGTACTCATATGGATATTATCCTATCGCTGACAACACTGTACTTTAGGATAGATCTTGAAATGTTCTTTTTTATGATGAATAGGACACCATTGCTCTTCAATTTGTCATTACCAGCATAGTATAATATTCTATATAAATTTTGCAGAAGATTATTCAAAAGCAGTTGCAGCAATACGTCAACAGAAAACTGCCAGAAATTCAAGCCTGATTCAGAAGGGGACATGGGATCAGGGATATCATCACTGATGTCAGATGGATCTTGGTTGAAAACCAAAAATAACAGAAAAATGTTTACTTATTCACAGTGTGCCAATACAACCCATTTCAGTTCACTAATGCCTAGGATATCCATCTTTATGTCTTCCATTTCATTTTTAATGACTTCCAATTTTCTTAGATTCATACTTTGTACTTCTCACTTCCTGAGTTTGGTACAGACATACCTTGTTTTATTGTGCTTCACTTTACTATAGCTCACTGACATTGTGTTTTTTACAAATCGAAGGGTTTTGGCAACCTTTCATTGAGCAAGTCTTTCAGCACCATTTTTCCAACAACATGTGCTCACTTTCTGTCTCTGTGTAACATTTTGGTGATTCTAGCAATATTGAAAACTTTTGCATGGTTATATATCTGTTATGGTGATCTTCGATCAGTGATCTTTGATGTTATGTTTATGTTATGTTTCTACTGTAATTGTTTTGGGACTCCACAAAAATTGCCCATATAAGACATCAGACTTAATTGATAAATGTTGTGTGTGTTCTGATTGCTCTACCAACCAGCCATTCCCCCAACTCTCTCCCTCTCCTAGGGCCTCCCTATTTCCTGAGACATGACAATATTGCAGTTTGGCCAATTAAGAACTTTACATTTGCCTGTAAGTGTTCAAGTAAAAGATTAAGCTTAGTGAGGAAGGCATACAAAAAGCCAAGATAGGCTGAAAGATAGGCCTCTTGCACCAAACAGGTAGCCAAGGTGTGAATGCTAAGGAAAAGTTCTTGAAGAAAATTAAAAGTGCTACTCCAGTGAACACGTGAATGATAAGAAAGAGAAACACTTATTGCTGATATGAAGAAAGTTTTACTGGTCTGGATAGAAGATCAAACCAGTCACAACCTTCCATCAAGTCAAAGCCTAATCAAGAGCAAAGCCCTAACTCTCTTCAATTCTATCTATGAAGGCTAAGAAAGGTAAGAAAGTTGCAGTAGAAAACTTTGAAGCTTACAGATGTTGTTTCATGAGGTTTAAGGAAAAAAGTCTCCATAACATAAAAGTACAAGATGAATCTGCAGCAAGTTATCCAGAAGATTTAGCTAAGATAATTGATGAATGTGACTACATTAAACAACAGATTTTCAATGTAGACAAAACAGCGGTATATTGGAAGAAGATATCATCTAGGACTTTCATAGATAGAGAGACTAAGTGAATGCCTGGCTTCAAAGCTTCAAAGGACTGGCCTACTGTCTTGTTAGAGGCTAATGCAGCTGGTGACTTTAAGTTGAAGCCAACACTCATTTACCATTCTGAAAATCCTATAACCCTTCAGAATTCTGCTAAATCTATTCTGCCTGTGCTCTGTAAATGGAATATCAAAGCATAAATCACAACACATCTGTTTACGACATGGTTTACTGAATATCTTAAGCCCACTATTGAGACCTACTGCTCAGAAAAAAAGATGCATTTCAAAATACTACTGTGCATTGACAATGCACCTGGCCACCCAAGAGCTTTGAAGGAGATATACAAGGAGACTAATGTTGTTTTAATGAATGGTAACACAACATCCATTCTGTAGCCCATTGATCAAGGGGTAATTTTGACTTCCAAGTCTTATTATTTAAGAAATAGATTTTGTAAGGCTATGGCTGCCATAGGTAGTGATTCCTCTGATGGATCTATGCAAAGTAAATTGAAAACCTTCTGGAAAGGATTTACCATTTTAGATGCCACTAAGAACATTTGTGATTCATGCATGGAGGTCAAAATATCAACATTAACAGAAGCTTGGAAGAAGTTGATTTCCCCCCTCATGGATGACTTTGACAGGTTCAAGACTCCAGTGAAGGAAGAAACTGCAGATGTGGTAGAAATAACAAAAGAACTAGAATTAAAAGTGGAGCTTGAATATGTGACTCAATTTCTGCAATCTAATGATAAAACTTTAATGGATGAGGAGTTGCGTCTTATGGATGAGCAAAGAAAGTGGTTTCTTGAGATAGAATCTATTCCTGGTGAAGATATTGTGAACGTCATTGAAACGACAACAAAGGATTTAGAATATTACATAAACTTAGTTGATAAAGCAGTGGGAGGATTTGAGAGGATTGACTCCAATTTTGAAAGAAGTTCTACTGTGGGTAAAATGCTATCAAACAATATCACATGCAACAGAGAAATCTTTTGTGAAACGAAGAGTCAATCCATGGGACAAACTTCATTTTTTGTCTTATTTTAAGAAACTGACACAACCACCCCAACCTTCAGCAAACACCACCCTGATCAGTCAGCAGCCATCAACATCGAGGCAAGAACTTCCACCAGCAAAAAGATTATGGCTAGTTGAAGGCTCAGATGATGGTTAGTATTTTTTTCTTTTTTTAGTTAAGGTATGTACATTGATTTTTTAGACATAATGCTACTGCCCACTTAATAGACGACAGTATAGTGTAAATGTAACTTTTATATGTACTGGGAAAACAAAAAATTCATGTGACTCACTCTATTGTTATATTTGTTTTATTGGAGTGGTCTGAAACCAAACCTGAAATTTCTTCGAGACATGCCTGTATATGAAAAAAAAAAAAAATTTTTTTTTTTTTTTTTTTTAGTGAATAATAAATACTGTCTTTTTTTTTTTTTTTTAGTTTGGTCTTCAGATTTTCTAATTTAAATCCTTTCTCAAAACTGATTATTTAATAGACACTTTTTCATTTTTCTCAAATAATTACTTATTTTTAAAATTCTGATAATACATAAATGCATAAAAAAGAAAATGAAGAACATTCAATAATTTTCTATCCAGAAATAGGCATCATTTACATTAAAGTGGACATCTTTCTATTCTGCTGTAATTTAGACAACTTTTTTTCTATACTGTGACTTCTAAATTATTATGTATGATACTAAGTCAACTTAGTGGACCATCAACATTAAAAAGAAATGAAATAGAACATATTTCATATATCAGAGTACATTGCAGGTAAAATGGATGTTTTAATGAAACTTTTTAGTTGTTTGCTTGTGTGTGTATGTGTGTGTGAGTGAGCTGAGTTTGATGTAAATTTTATGTCATCCTGTGTGTAGTTAACAGTCAAATACATTAGAAAGCCATTGATTTAAACAATAGCCTCAATGGGTGAACGACAGTCTTAATCTGAGAGACCAGAACTGGAAAGAATTGCAATGTGTAATTACAGTTGAAAATGAAAGGCTATCAAGGGTCAGAGAGGTAAGAGAGCAAGAGTGAGACTGAGACCAAGAACAAGAAGAGATAATGGAGTACTGCTTAAGGGCTGCTGCTGAAGATCTTCTTTTGGTTTTGATCCATTTCTTATTTTACATAACCTCTTCAGCTGAGCCCACCACCTTTCTGACAGTTTGTGGTACTGTGGGGACTTGCATGTTGCTATGATGCCAAAAGATACGCTACCAGTATTTCAAATACTAGCAGGGTCATGCATGGTAGATAGGTTTCAGTGGAGCTTCAAGACTTAGAATATGAAGAAAGGCATTGTGATCTACTTCTCAAAACTAGCCAGTGAAAACGTTGTGGCTCACAGCAGAACATCCTCTGAATCGTTTGCTTTGGGTACATCATCAGGACGAATCAATCTCTTTAGAAAGACATCATATTTGGTGAAGTAGAGGGCCAATGAGGGCAAAGGAGATCCTTTTTGAGATGGATTGGCACAATAACCACAACGATGAACTCAAATATGCTGATGATCAGGAGGATGATGTAGGACATGGCAGTGTTCTGTTGTATAAAAGGCCACCATGAGTTGGAGCCAATTCAAAGGCAGCTATCTATCTACCTATCTATCTATCTATCTATCTATCTATCTATCTATCTATCTATCTATCTATCTATCTATCTATCATCTATCTATCATCACCTATCTATCTTCAGCTGAGCATTTGAAACATGACACAGGCAATGAAAATGGGAAAACGGGAAGTTCTATCAGAGTTTTGGCAGCCTTTAACACAAGTGAAAATGGGCTCTGGTAGCACAAATTGATACGAGCTCAGCAGCTAACTGAAAGGTTGATGGTTTGAACCCACTCAGTGGCTTTGCAGGAATACGAACTGGTGATTTGCTTTCATAAAGATTACAGCCAAGAAAACCCTATGGGTGTAGTTCTACTCTATCAGTTGGGTCCCCATGAGTTGAAATCAACTTGACGGCTCCTAGCAACAACAACAACACAAGTGAAATGGGGGTTGGTCTGAGATGTATGATTTTAGCATCTCCTCCACCTGCCAAGTGTCCTTTCCTGAAAGACAGAAGAATGAAATTTACTCCAAGCTTCTTTCCCTTTTTAAAGCCATGGAGCCCTTATGAAATGAACATACTTCCAGGTTAGGGCATAACTGATGATCATACCAGTCATCTATCTCCCTGCCTAAGCTGGATAAGATGATTTCAGAATTCCCTCCTAATCCTGACATTCTATCTTTTTATGTGAGATTGCTGAGGAATTGAAAAAGAGGTTTTTACAGCAATAAAGTGGTAGCACATTGGAAGTAGAAATACATATGTAGGTAGGAAAATACTGGAGATCAGAGTTCAAAACAGGTTTTCCAAAATTTGTCAAGGACTGACTGAAGAGAAGGATAATGTAATACTAGCTCCACTTATTGATCATTTGCAATGTGCCCAGTGCCATACTTAGGTCTTTCCTACATTTTTTTTATCCAATCTCCAGAGCAACTTCTATGTTGTAGGTACTGTTAGTCTTGTATAAATATCTGGGATGCAAAGTAACTCAGAGATTAAATGATAGAATCAGAGTCCAAATCCAGCTTTGTCTGATTACCAATCTTTTGCTTTTCAATACTACCATTCCAAGTCCTCATTTTGAAAATGAATTACATTTTATAGAATCCAGAGTCTTTACCAATTATCACAATATACACCTTTTAAAAGCGCATACTTCATAATGGAATATATAGAAGTAGGAACCATGGTGGTGCCATGGTTAAAGATTAAAGCCATTGCAGTAATGTTGATTCTGATTCATAGTGGCCCTATAGAACAGAGAAGAACTGCCCCATAAGATCGCCAAGGAGTGGCTGGTGGATTGGAACTGCCAACCATTTGGTTAGCAGCCAAGCTCTTAACCACTATGCAACGAGGGCTCTCTAGTAAAGATTACAGCCTTGGAAACCCTATGGAGCAGTTCTACTCAGTCCTATAGGTTGCTATGAGTCTGTGATCACCATGGGTTTGGTTTGGTGTTTTTTTTTTTTTTTTACTGCAGTATAATAAAAATGATGAAGATGGCATGAGATTGGGCAACATTTTCTTCTGATATGTATAAGGTTGCTGTGAGTTGGAGCTGATTAGAAGGCAACTAACAATCACAATAATAATACTATAGTATGAAGCAAAGAGTGGGAAGAGTTAGAAAATATGGGCTTCAGTGTTTGGTCAGGAGCCCTGAAGCTACTAGGGTGAGTTTTGGTGAGCTGCATAAACCCCTTATAGTTCCTTTAAAAATGGTATTTTTTTTTTTTAACCTGTCACATACCTCAGGATTGTAACTAGGATAAAACAAATTAATCTACTTAAAAAACATTTTGCAAAGTATAAAGCAGTAAATAAATAACATATTGCTTAATTTATTACTGAATTTACTCATTATCTGCAACAGAAAAGGAATTTTATAAAATGATGATGGGAAGTCATTAAGCTTTTTTTTTTAATTATAAATTTTTCATCCACATAAAGAAAAAATGGAAATAATGTTGATTTTTAAAATTGAAAAGTTAGCTGCATTAAAAATATCCAAGTGAGAAACTCACGGTTGTATGAGAAGGCTTGTCTGAGAGTATGCATTCTGAGATGAAAAGTGCAAACACAGTCAGAAATAGTATGACCTGAAGTAGGAAGACTAAGATCAGATGACTTGGATGTCTGATGGCAGAGGCAGTTTGATAAAAGGCCAGCAAGATAAAAGATGGTAGAATCAAAGACGGAACTGTTTGTTCTCAAAGATGAGGTGTAATGACATTTTGACCATGAAAGATGTGATTGTTATCATACGGAAAAAAAAAAAAATCTGTAAAGGTCTTTAAGCCAACTGTGTTGTTGTAGGACAAGAGAGAAACAAGTTAGTGAGTTTTATTGTAAGAGATTTGAAAAAGAAAATCAATGTTCTCCCTCTCTTTGAATTCCATGTGAAGTACTAGTCGTATGTATAGACTCTACTCAGGGTTATAAGACAGAGATCAGGCTTCAACCACCTGCGCTGGAGAAAAATTGGGCAAGTTCCAGTTTTACTCAATAAAAATTCACCTTGCCTTGACTACAATAAATTTTGAAAATCAAGTAACCAGAGTTAAATTAGACCACATTCAGAATTGAAAGTAAGATTGGTTCAAAATGCAAAGAGGATAAAGAATTTAAGATGTTTTGATGCAAAATGATTTAGAGATTAAAAACTAGGGCTTGTAAGCAGATACAAAATTGACTTTTTATATTTTAATGGGTAGGCAAAGGTGCTCACTGGCAACTCAAATTGGAGGATGTATTGGCAATAACTCAGCTAAGGTCTTACTGAAAAGGAGTGGGCATTTTACAAAAGACACAGTATCAGACCAGAGAAAGGGGGTTCAAAGAAGCATTGCTTTGATTAACAACTTTAATAACAACCATAAACCACCCTTACCAGTAATAAAGATGAATAATGGTAACATATCAATGCTAGCTCATCTATTGAATACATGCTACATATTAAATGTTGCAAGATACTTGTATATGCTAGCTCTTTTTGTCAAAAACAACACTGACAGGTTGGCTGTTTCAATTAATTATTTTACAAATGAAGGACTTGAAGCTAGGTCAAAGGATGTTATGGGCGACCGAGTTACGCAGCTAGATTCTGTAAATGCCCAAGCCAGAAGTCAACAGTTTGTCTCTTTATGCCCAAAGCCTCTTTGTCTTTGTCTCTTTATGTTTGTTTTTATTCTTTCTTTCTTCCTTTCTCCTATATGATCTACTTCCAAAGGCAGAAATCCATGTGCTTTCAAAGAAAGAAGCAATCAGTGTATTGGAAGGCCTAGGGTTGAGAGATATTGGTCCTAAAGCTAGCCTTACCTGTTTCCCTTAGCTAGCGTTTAACTTCAGAAAATAAGTAACTTCTCTTTAAATGTGACAATTAATGACAATGCTCTCTGCCCCTGAGCAGTGTGAGTTGTGAGTGCATAGTTCTGGGAAAAGCCTGTTTGAGTCATCACACACATAAACTTACTTTTCTGAAACAGGTTTTGGTGATGAGAAAAATGGCCCTGACTCCCTGCCTTTAAGTTAAGTTGGTGCAGAACTTCTGGCTTGAAATTTATCACAGATAATAAAAACTGATACCTTTACAGAAGTAAGCCCTCCAGCATCTAGAAACACTGCATAAAATGTAACAAAAAGTCTATGAAATGTTACCGGGGCTAAGAAGACAGAAAGGAAAAGAGAGAGAAGGAAGGAAGAAAGGAAGTAAGTAAGTATGTCAGTATGGAACTCTTCAAGCTCCAAAAGCAGAGAACAATAAAAATCAGAGCAAGTGAGTACTTCATCTCTAGCCACAGATGCACCTGGGATGGGAATAGGCGTGTGGGGACTTGGTATAGCTGTATCCGTATCTGTTTTTGTACCTGTGTTTATCTATAAAGCAAAAACCAACATGTTGCAGCCCAGTTCATTCCAACTCATGGTTACAGAGTAGAGCTGCTTGATAGGATTTTTTTGACTATAATCTTTAAGAAACTGTATCACCAGGGCTTTCTTCCCTATCAATGCTGGATAGGTTCAAGCTGCCAACCTTTGGTTAGTAGTCGATCACAAACCTTTTGCAATACTGAGGGATCTTACATTATATTCATATTTACAACTTCACCTTTACCTATGTCTATAGGTATATACAGAGAAAGATGAAAGATAAGAAAGGACAAGAAAATGTGGGAACCTGTCAAGGAGGTTCAATTGAATAGATATATTTCAAGACAGAGGGAAGGCAGAATACAGAAGAGAGAGGTAAAAGTGCAGTCAACCAACAAGAGAAGAAAATATCACTGTAAAAGAAAAAGCAGAGTTTGGGAGGTACTAAGTGCTCAAAACATTACAAAGATGGGAATTCCAGAACACTCAGCTGTGCTCATGTGGAACCTGTACATAGACTAAAAGGCAGTTGTTTGAACAGAACAAGGGGATACGGTGTGGTTTAAAATTAAGAAAGGTGTGTGTCAGGGTTGTAGGCTTTCACCGTACTTATTCAATCTGTGTGAATCATCTTGAAGGCAGTGGGTTATTCAGTCTGTATGCTCAGCAAATAATCTGAGAAACCAGGCTATACGAAGAGAACTTGGCATCAGGATTGGAGGAAGACTCATGAACAAACTGCATATGCAGATAGCAAAACCTTGCTTGCTGAAAGGTAAGAGGACTTGAAGCACTTACTGATGAAGATCAAAGACTACTCAGCCTTCAATATGAATTGCCCCTCAACATAAAGAAAACAAAAATCCTTACAACTGGACCAATTAGCAACATCTTAATAAACGGAGAAAATACTGAAGTTGCCAAGGATTTCGTTTCACTCAGATCCATGAAAACAGCAGTCAAGAGATTAAATAAAAGACATTGCACTGGGCAAATCTGCTGCAAAAGGCCTCTTTCAAGTGTTAAAAAGCAAAGATGTCGCTTTGAGGACTAAGCTCATCTGATCCAAGCCATGGTGTTTTCAATCACTTCATGTACATGTGAAAGTGGCATAATAAACGAGAAAGACCGAAGAAGAATTGACGCCTCTGAACTATGGTGTTGGCAAAGAATAGTGAATATACAGTGGACTACCAGAATAACGAACAAATCTGTGTTGGAAGAAGTACAGCCAGAATGCTCATTAGAAGTGAGGATGGTGAGACTTCGTCTCACATATTTTGGACATGTTATCAGGAGAGACCAGTCCCTGGAGAAGGACATCATGCTTGGTAAAGTGGAGGGTCAGTGAAAAAGAGGAAGTCCCTCAACAAGTTGGATTGACAGAATGGCTGCAACAATGGCTTCAAAAAATAGCAACAATTGCGAGTATGGTGCAGGATCGGGCAGTGTTTCATTCTTTTGTACATAGGATGGATATGAGTTGGAACCAACTCAAGGGCACCTAAGAACAACAACAACAACACACATTGTCAGAAACGAAGAGACACATTTCTGTGTACTGAAAGTTTCCCCATATGGCAGGTTATTTTCGCATTGCGTAGAATGTGTTTTGACTGTTGCTATTGAATTCACCTTGTTGTGCTGAAAGCCTCATATGTTGGAACATAAAAATATCTGAATTTCTGTGAACAAAAGTGTTGACCTTAATTTTTTTTAGCAAGTTAGAGGTATAATGAAAAAATAAAAATATGTACAAATTATAACAGATTCTTTAAAGCTTACAATTATAAAATTAATGTGAAAGACCAGGAAAGCAGTATAAGTTTTTAGATAAATCACACAATATTAACTTCCTAATTTGGCTAACATGTACACAAATTGCACAAATGGAATTATAATTTACACTGGACTTTTATTTTCTTTCAATATGCAGAGAGAGAGAGAGAGACAAATCGGGGGCTCTATCATATCTCAAAGGAGCCCTGGTGGTGAAACAGTTAAAGACTCAGCTACTAACTGAAAAGTTGGCAGTTTGAACCCACCCAGAGGCTCCATGGGAGAAAGACCTGGTGATCTGCTTCCATAAAGATTACAGCCCAGAAAACCCTATGGGGCAGTTCTACTCAACGGCACCTAACTACGACACCATCATCTCTCTAAGAATTGTCTCTTTTTCATCTTTTATGAAAGAAAAGGCCAATGGTAGGTTAATGTACAGCCAATTTCCCCTGGAAGTGAATCTTCACTTGTCCCCTATAAAAGTCTAGTACTGGAAATGAGGATGGATGTCATTGCTGTAGTCAGATCCAATGTTTTGCTACCCTGTTGAGCGATCAGAACAGTGCCTTAATACCTATTAGAGTAAATAGTATTATCATGCCTAATTTGATATAGCTGTGCAATATGATTGTGGTTGAACGCACTTTGTGTGTGCATTTATTGGGATGACCTAGATCAGTAATTCTGAACCAGGAATGATTTTGTTCCCAGGGCAAACATATTTGGAGACATTTTAAGTTGTTACGTTTGTAGGGATCGTTTCTTGCCATCTAGTGGGTTAAAAAAAAAAAAAAAAAAAATTTTTTTTTTTTTAGTGGGTAGAGGCCAGGGATGCCGTAAAACATCCTATAGGGCATATTGTTTTTTCACAGCAAAGAAATATTTGTTTGCCCCCAAATGTCAATTGTGCCAATGTTGAGAAATCCTGACCTAGAATGGTACTCTTTCCTTCACATAATATATGAAATTAGTCCCCATGTCATTTGAATATCAAGCCATCAGGTCCTACTACTGTCTTAAAAAGTTTATAACCTTTGAAATTAGACTTCTTTTCTTCCTATTCTAAATCCTGCCACAGAGAACAAATTAGTTGTCATGTAATTCCCTTTTCTCTTGTTCTGTTTATTTTGGACTCTCAGTTTTTACAAACCCCTATCCCTGACCTTCCTGGGACCAATCCCTCTCCCTACACCTGTGCTGGCTCCATATGTTACTCACAGGGTCATTAGCCCTTCAAAAGCAGAAGAGACACAAACCGGAAAGTGAAGGCCTCGCATGGTGAGAGTAAAATTTTATTTCTCCAGGTTCCCTCCCCAAAGTTCTTCCAACTTAATTTACTCCACCAGGCAGCCGCAGTCATGGATCGATGAGGAAGACATCAGATAGGCCAGATGGCAGTGCCTTCCCCTCTGGTTTTGGTTGCTACTTCCCACTGTTTCCTACTGCTTCACCACTTGGCTTGATGAGTCTCACCAGGTGTTCTGATTTGGCTGGCTGTGTAACCCTTCAGTTCATTTATGAACGATGAGCTTGTTATTCAGTATTAATGTTTCCTATGAGCAACATTGGATTTTGAAGTTGGGTGAATTATCAAGCTGTAACTTTGATCTGGAGTTAAATGATAGTGTTCTATTTCAAGGGTTGTTGACTTTCTTTATGTTTTTTGAAAACCTGGAAAAGGTTAGTTGAGGAATTATTTTCTCTTCCTTAATAAATGATGTGATGTAATCCTAATTGAAGGCAACACCCACCAAACATTTGGGAGGGCCATTTGAAAGGTAGGGAGAAGAACTTGGTTAATCATAACATTCATTTCCAAATTGTTATAGAAACATAGTCCATGCTTACATCATATCCAAAAACTATACCCAAAGAGTTCAGCACCCATGGACTGGGTAGTGTCATTTGAGAAGGTAATATGTTGAAGGAAGAAATATGTATGGGCTTTGAAGTCAGACAATGTTGACATCAAATCATATCTCATTCATTTCCTATGCCTCTACAATCTAAGGTGGACTATTCAACCTCTCCGAACTTTAGTTTCTTCTGCATTTGTTAAAACTGAGAGGAGCACTAGCAGGAGGCGCAGCCAAGATGGCGGAATAGACAGACGCTTCCATCGAGCCCTTTTTTTTTTTTCCATCGTGCCCGCTTTACAACAAAGACCTGGAAAAACAAGTGAAACAAGTATATTCATCACAAGCTGGGAGCCCTGAGCATCAAAGGTAAGCTTAGAGAATGAACTGAGGGGGCAGTGGGAGGAAAAGGCCATTCAGAAGTGGAGAGGCGTTACCAGACCTGAATCGCGGGGAGCCCTCAGGCACCATTCTTGGAGCAGTGGCAGCAGCGGTGGCAGCGGGCTGGTCCTAGCATTCAACCGCAGGTTCCTCAGGGAGAAGCAGCCAGCCACACAGCCCACTCACACCTCTGGAGCCTGAGGAGAACGGCGCTCTCGCCAAAAGCTAAGCACTTGTGTATATTTTACCACTCCCCCCACTCTCAAGCAGGCTTCAGCAGCTGAATCCCTAGGCCTGAGATAGACCCTGGTAGCACCTGGAGTGATCCTCCTGGCCTTGGGGAAGGAAAAAATTTGCAATTGGGGGGAAAGATAATGTGCTAGCTACCTTAACTGGGGGAGCTCAAGACAGAAGCAGCTCCTGTCCAGACATAAACTGTCCATGGACTTTGAGCACCTGTCCCTTCTGCGTGGACCTACATGGGCCTGTTTCAGGAGAATAGGCCCTTGTTGGCAAACTCCAACCATTTCAGCTGTGCAGTGGAGAGGTGGGTGTTTGATGTTTGACATTGCTTTGCCTGTTAAACAAGGCCCTCACCTACCCACAACAGGGACCTAAGGACTGGTAGCTCCACTCAGGTCACCCAGCCACCTGCGACAGGGGTCCAAAGATAACTGGTACCTCCAGGTCCTTACAACCAAAAACTTTGGGTGCCCATGGTACCTCTGCAGAACCCACCCACCAGCACACTCTAGGGAACAGAGACGCATTTTCCTCAGAGACACTTGGGGATCGGTTCTCAGCCTCTGCCTTATTCAGAGCGTGACCCCCTGCTGCAATCAGATACTGGTATATATGCCAATCACCCCTGCCCCTCTAAGACTGTAGGACAGAGCCTGTACCACACACTTGATGATCAGCTACCTGGAAACCTGAGCTGAATTCATACAAGAAAACTGAATGGACTCCTAAACTGATATACCTGATAACAGCTCTAGCCAGCTGGGGACAGGACACCAGAGCTCCAAAGGTGAAAATAATCAAGCTGGCTCACTTAAGCAACCCATAGGGGTACACCAAAACAAAACAAAACAAAACAAAACAAGCAGCCATGACACAGTAAGCAAGCATAAACTAACACAATAACTTCTAGATGGCTCGGGGACAACAGTCAATATCAAGTCACATAAAGAAACAGACCATGATCACCTCAACAGACTCTCAAAACAAAGAATCCAGGGATCTTCTAGATGAAAGTGCATTCCTGGAATTACCAGGTGCAAAATACAAAAGTTTAATATACAGAACCATTCAAGACATCAGGGAGGAAATGAAGCAATACGCAGAACAAGCCAAGGAACACACAGATAAAGTAACTGAAGAAATTAGAAAGATTATTCAGGAACATAATGAAAAGTTTAATAAGCTGCAAAAATCCATAGACACACAGCAATCAGAAATTCAGATTAACAATAAAATTACAGAGATTAGATAACTCAATAGAAAGTCAGAGCAGAAGAATTGAGCAAGTAGAAGCTAGAATTTCTGAACTCAAAAATAAATCACTTGGCACTAATATATTTGAAGAAAAATCAGATAAAAGAATTTAAAAAAATGAAGAAAACTTAAGAATCATGTGGGACTCTATCAAGAGAAATAACCTACGAGTGATTGGAGTACCAGAAAAGGAAGGGATAACAGAAAATACAGAGAAAATTGTTGAAGATTTGTTGGCAGAAAACTTCCCTGATATTGTGAAAGATGAGAAGATGTCTATCCAAGATGCTCATCGAAATCCACATAAGGTAGATCTTAAAAGAAAGTCACCAAGACATATTATAATCAAACTTGCCAAAACCGAAGATAAAGAGACAAATATAAGAGCAGCGAGAGATAAAAGAAAAGTCACTTACAAAGGAGAGCCAATAAGAATAAGCTCAGACTACTCGGCAGAAACCATGCAGGCAAGAAGGCAATGGGGTGACATATTTAAAAAATTGAAGGAAAAAATTGCCTGCCACAAGTCATATATCCATCAAAACTGTCTCTTAAATATGAAGGTGAAATTAAGACATTTCCAGATAAACACAAGTTGAGGGAATTAGTAAAAACCAAACTGAAACTACAGGAAATAGTAAAGTGAGTTCTTTGGTTAGAAAATCAATAATATCAGGTATCAACCCAAGACTAAAACACTGGGCAGAGCAATCAGAAGTCAACCCAGATAGGGAAATCCAAAAAAAAAAAAAAAAAAGCAAGATTAAAAAAAAAGCTTAACACAGGGTAACGGCGATGCTATTATATAAAAGAAGACAACATTAAAATAATAAAAAGGGGCTAAGAAATGTAATCATACACCTTCCATATGGAGAGGAAGATATGGCAATACAAAGAAATAAAACTTAGTTTTAAATTTAGAAAAATAGGGGTATATAATAAGGTAACCACAAACGAGACAAACTATCCTACTCATCAAAATAAAATACAAGGGAAAAATACAGACTGAGCAGAAACAAAATCAACAACAACAAATATGAGGAAAGGACAACATATAAAGAAAACCTACTCAGCACATAAAATCAAGTGAGAAAAAGAAACTGTCAACAACACACAAAAAAAGACATCAAAATGATAGCACTAAATTCATACCTATCCATAATTACCCTGAACGTAAATGGCCTAAATGCACTATTAAAGAGACAGAGAGTGGCAGAATGGATTAAAAAACAAGATCCATCTATATGCTGCCTGCAAGAGACAAATCTTGGACTTAGAGACACAAACAAACTAAAACTCAAAGGATGGAAAAAAATATATCAAGCAAACAACAATCAAAAAAAAGCAGGAGTGGCAATATTAATTTCTGACAAAATAGACTTTAAAGTTAAATCCGTCAGAAAGCATAAGGAAGGACACTAATGATTAAAGGGACAACAGACCAAGAAGATATAACCATATTAAATATTTATGCACCAATGACAGGGCTGCAAGATACATAAAACAGACTCTATCAGCATTGAAAAGTGAGAAAGACAGCTCCACAATAATAGTAGGAGACTTCAACACAACGCTTTCGTTGAAGGACAGGACATTCAGAAAGAAGCTCAATAGAGACACAGAAGATCTAAATGCCACAATCAACCAAACTGACCTCGTGGACATACACAGAACACTCCACCCAATACCAACCAAGTATACTTTCCTTTCTAGTGCACATGGAACATTCTCCAGAATAGACCACATATTAGGTCATAAAGCAAGCCTTAGCAGAATCCAAAACATTGAAATATTACAAAGCATCTTCTCTGACCATAAGGCCATAAAAGTGGAAATCAATAACAGGAAAAGCAGTGAAAAGAAATCAAACACTTGGAAGCTGAACACTACCCTGCTCAAAAAAGACTGGATTATAGAAGACATTAAGGATGGAATAAAGAAATTCATAGAACTCAATGAGAATGAAAACACTTTCTATCAGAACCTTTGGGACATAGCAAAAGTGGTGCTTAGAGGCCAATTTATATCAATAAATGCTCCCATCTAAAACTGAGAGAGTAACACATAACTCACATTATTGCAAGGAATATATATACTAGTCCAGTCTCTCCACAGAATCAATAAGTGCCTCCTATATATATGTATGTATAGGTATATGTATACGTATTTTTTTGTTCTCCCTGTAACAGAACAAGATACAGAAACTGAAAGGATTGAACAATACCGGAGTTGAATTAAAAAAAACCAAAAAACTTCTATTTAGAGTCTTGCTATTTTACTTCTTAGCTGTCCGAACTTAGAGAAGCCATCAAGCTTCTCTGGGACAAAGCACACTGAAGCATATGTGGTTTTCAGATTACTGTATGTTTTCAGACAACTAACCATGAGCTTCTTTCTTCAAACTGAAGCTCACTTAGAAACCCAGTATGAAAAAACTAATAGTTCTGGAAATTCTCTAATTGAAGGGAGCTGGGGAAGATTCCTCTGTGGGCTCTACAGAACACAATTTGGAAATAATTGAGTTTTATGGCCCTCAAGGGTCTTTCATATCTAAAATTCTATGAGCACAAATCCACTGCCGAGGAGTTGATTCTGACACATAGTGACCACATATGTTTTCCAAGGCTGTATCTTTGCAGCGAGCCCTGGTGGCACCGTGGTTAAGAGCTATGGCTGCTAAACAAAAGGTCAGCAGTTTGAATCCATCAGTCACTCCTTGGAAATCTTAGGGGGTAGTTATACCCTGTCCTATAGGGTCACTAGGAGTCAGAATAAACCCAACGGCAATGGGTCTGAATCTTTACGGAAGCAGACTGTCACACCTTTCTCCTGCGTATGCGCTGGTGATTTCGAACTGCCTGCATTTCAGTCGGCAGTTAATCACTTTAATCACTGTACTACTGGCTCCTTATAAGCAACAATTATTTTTAAAAATAAATTATTATGTTTTTGTTGTTGTTGAGCAACAAGTCTTAACTCAGACTTTCTTACTTACAGAAATGAATTGATTAACATGGCCATTCTAACTTGAGCAGCCACCTACTTCAATAGCAGAAATATGCCTGAATCCTGGGAATGATCTTGACTTTAGAAGTTGAAGTATCAAATTTCTGGTATAATTCACAACAATTACTAGTTATGAAAAATGGGTAATATATTACACATTGAATTCCTCTGTAATGTCTAATTCTCTGTGCTTATGCATGCATATTCACATATTGTTCTCATTATTCATCACTGTCTCTACCCCTGGATTGCCCCTCTGTCACCTCTAATAACATGCTTCCATTTAATTGCAAAAAAAAAAATTGAGTTTTATGCTCCATTTTAAAGGCAATACTTTTCAGTACACAGCATGACATTTAGAAGGTGGCAGCCTCTGGTTTGAGTTTTTGGATATAAAATCACCCAAAAGAAAAACCTTTGCTGTTGAGTTGATTTTGACTCATAGTGACCCTATAGGACAGAGTAGAAATGCCCCATAGAGTTTCCCAAGGAGAGGTTGATGGATTAGAACTGCTGACCTTTATGGTTAGCAGCCAAACTTTTAACCATTGAGCCACAAGTCAAAACTTAAAATTCAGAAGAGATTTTGATCTAAGTTAATATGTATTATTTTCTCCACATCACTTTATTTTTTTTGTAGTTTTTCATCACAGTTGGAAATTTGATTCTCCATTTATGTTTATTTTCTATAACTCCAGCCCACTAGACTATAATCTTAGTGAAGGCAGACAGCTTGTAGTTTGTTCAGTGTTTTATCACCAACAGTCAGGAAAGCATCTGGTATGAAATAAGAGTTCGACAGATAATTGTTGCATTACTTTGAGATTGAATGATAGAGTTCTGAGTAGTTTATTATCATGGGTTACTAGGCATGACATGACATACCTCATCATCACAATGCGGCTAATGATCAAAACACAATCACCCCAAAAACCCAAACCCGCTGCCATTGAGTCAATTCTGTCTCATAGAGACCCTATAGGACAGAGTAGAACTGTCCCATAGGGTTTCCAAGAGCCGGTAGTGGATTCAAACTGCCGAGCTTTTGGTTAGCAACCAAGCTCTAACCAGGGCGCCACCAGGGCTCCACAATCACCAGTACTCATCGATTGTTTATGATGGTGGATAAACACCTGTGATATTCTGTCTTATACAAATTATGAAAAACTTTGAAGGGTTAACAATGGTTGAAATACGCTTTGATATTCTTTTAAAAAGCAGTGTGTTTACCACACATTTGTGAAGTGTGAGATTCAAGGCCACTGCCTGAAAACCCAAAAATAAGGCTTTTTATGAAGACGCTTGATCTTGGTAAACATTTTTGTGCAATCTTTGGAGACATTACTTAAGTTTCAAGTGACCTTAGGGACAGCAAATATCCCTTGCAAAGTGTATTTCAGTTTATTTGAAAAGGGATGTGATTACTGATAAATTCTGTTTATTTTTCAGCTAGGAAAAATGAGACATGGAAGTTCCTGGCATAATGTTAACTGGCTGGTAACAATTCAGTCCGGGTGGTCAAAGAACTTTTAGCAAGCTTTCAATAGCTCAAATTTTTTTGACTATTTTTGAGAAGTTGTGTTTAAATCCTTCAAAGTACATAAATTACTAGTATAAGTAATTATGAACTTCTGATTTTCTCTGGAAAAAAAAAGAATTTTTTTGTGAGAAATTTTGAAAGATAAAATGTGAACTTTAAGAACTGAGTGATATTTACAAGTGTGCATCTTATTCTGTTGCATAGCGTAGCTAGCATATTATAATTACTTTTATTGGATTCTTCTTTCTCATTAATTTTTTTGCATAATACTTCTGTTGTTGTTGATAGGTGCCTTCGAGTTGGCTCCTACTCATAGCAACCTCATGTATAACAACGAAATGTTGTCTAATATTGCTCCATTCTCACAATCACTGCTGTGTTTGAGCCCATTGTTGTAGCTACTGTGTCAATTTATCTCATTGAGAGCCTCCCTCTTTTTTACTGACCCTCTGCTTTACCATGCATGTTGTCCTCCAGCAATTGGTCTCTCCTGATGATGTGTCCAGTCAGCAAGATGGAGTCTGGCTATTCTTTCCACTAGCCAAGCCTATTGCCATCTAGTCATTTCTGACTCATAGTGACCCTATAGGACAGAGTGGAATTGTCCCATAGAGTTTCCAAGTAGCGCCTGGTGGATTTGAACTGCTGACTTTTTGGTTAGCAGCTGTAGCACTTAACCACTATGCCACCAGGGTTTCCTTCTTTCTTCCTGGAAGCATAATATTTAGTAGCAAGGTTTTAAATTTTGGCAGAATTTCCAGCTCTGCTACTTACTATGCATGGGCAAGTTAGTTAACCTTTCTAACTCTCACATTTTTTTTTTTATGGATTGAATTGTGCCCCTCTAAAAGTTAAGTTGAGTACTAACCTCTGTACCTGTGAATGTGACGCTGTTTGAGAATAAAGATTTTCTTTTGTTATGTTAATTAGTTCCTTACCAGAGTGGAAGGAGTTTTAAATCTAGTCATTTTTGACAGTTATCTCATAAAAAGATTAGAATACACACAGAAACACAAACACATGGTTTGGCAGGGGGACAAACACCAAGGTATGCTAAAGAACACTAAGGAACCCTCAAGGCTACTGACAAGGAAGGACCCTTCCCTAGAGCCAATGCCTTGATTTGTTCTCCTAGCCTCCAAAAACCTGAGACAATAATTCCTGTTCTTTAAAGCAACCCACTTATGGTATTTTTGTTTGTTTGTTTGTTTTGTTGTAGTAGCACTAGGTAACTAGGACACCTTCGATTTTCTTATTGGTAGATTTAACTTTTTTTTTAGGGGCTACCCTGAGAAATAATGATAAAGTGTATGTCAAGTTCTTAGGTGATATCACACATATTATGAGTTTAGTACATTTGATCTATTTTTTGTAGGGGTTTTATTTGTGCGTGGGAGTGTGCATGTGTGTGTGTGTTTGTGAGCTTCTTAAGGGCATAGGCTGTGTCTTTTGGTTAATCCTAGTTCTAGCACTAAACCAAAACAAACAAACCCATTGCTGTCCAGTCAATTCCGTCTCATACTGATCCTATAATCCCAAAAATACCAAACCCATTGCTTTTGAGTCGATTCCAACTCATAGCGACCCTATAGAGTTTCCAAGGAGCGCCTGGTGAATATGAACTAATGACCTCTTGGTTAGCAGCTGTAGTAGTTAACCACTACGCCACCAGGGTTTCTGATCCTATACTAAAAACTAGTGGATGCTAAATTAATATCTATAGTAGTTTAAATCTTAAGAATTTGATAATCTATGCATCAAGAGGCCAACACATTACTTTAGTTAATACTTTACAAGTTATTATATTTTGTTTAAAAAAGATTGCGTGACCTTTTTTATGTCTACCAAGAGAATAACTTTTTTTAAAGTAAATTACCACAACAAAGATTTTTAGCTAATTTTTTTAAATAAAGGAATTTCTACTTTATTTAAAATTATAATAAGACTATAGAGTTATTAAGCAGACAGCTTTTTTATCTGAAGTTAAGTTATAGTTTTGTGTAATTCTGCTGGAGAAGATTGGGTTTTCGAGGAAGAAGATGACTAGGGAGAAATTTGCAGGCAGAACTGTTATTCAACATTGCTCTGAGATAAACAACTGTGAAGGAGGAGCGCATAAAACAGTATTAGGCAAAGGGAGATGCTGGGGTCCAGCGCAGTAACAGCCAAGGTCTTAACTGACCCACGGGCTTCTATACCCCTGCATTTACCAGTCATTGAATGGAGGCTGCTCCATTCTGATGAGGTTCTTTTCAGATGAGATGGCTCTTTTCAGATGAGGCCAATTGCTGGAAAGATGTGAGCTTCAGAGTGTTGCAGTAGGTAATAGGACCCTGGATCCTGTGTTGATGTGAACACATTTGTACCCCTTTTGTTGTAAAGTAGATTTGATAAAAGTTATTTAGCATTCCATGTCAGAAGATAGATTCCATTGGTCTTTGAATAGTAATGCTAGGCAAGACCCTTCAGGAAGGAAAGGTAAACCCAGAGCCAGAATATCTATCAATGCCAATCAAGAAGAATCACTGCTTCTTCCAGAGCAGAATGTATGCAATAGATTTCAGACCCCCGACTGTTTGGCTCCCTGAAGGAATGGTGCCATACTGGGGAATCACTATTGGTCTTGGTTGTCAGCAGTTGTATTTTTAGCAGCATCAGTGGCTAGATCAGCTTTCTTAAGAGAGGATCTGTGTTATTGGACCCAGATACCCTCTATCTCTGCTGCCATGTCTATCCAGTTCACGGGCCCATTGTGCTAGCACTGGCTGCCTGATGGACAGTCTGAATGACGCCAACTGGCCTACCAATTTGTCTAATTGGTTGTTTAGTGCTCCATCTGTAGTAGATGCTTTCTGATAGGTGTTAGCATGTGTTGCAAAGATCTTCATATTCCATGCCGATTTTCAATGTGCCTATTCTGCAGACTTAATTCTCCTCCCCATCTGAATCCTTCTAAGCCCCTAGTCCCGTAGCCAAGCCATTCGTCACTGTTCATGAATCTATGAATATTCTAAACAGTGGCCACTTCCCTTTCCACATAAAGGGAATGGTCTGGTTAACCACCAACTGGGAGTTGTTTTCTCTCTGCTCAGTGCTGTTTTATTAAGGGCCACCACTGAGTGGTGCCATGGGGCAGCCAAGTTCATTTTTGACTTGTGTCCAAATACCTCACTGAGACAACTGTGAAAGAACTTGACCTTTTTCTCTTCATGCAGCAGTATTTGTGATCTAAGGGTGAGACACTGGTAAAAATAGTGGTGGATAACATGAAGGTCTTGGCCACCTCTCATATACTCTCACCCTGCTCATGTGTAACCTTGAATGTATCATTCTTATTTTATATTGGATTTCTGCTGGAAACGCCTGACCTTATAACACAGTGGGTCTGGTAGAACCCAGGAGTTATAGTCAGTTTTATGTGTCAGCTTGGCTAGGCTATAGAGATCAATAGCTGCTGTTGAGTCAAATCCAACTCCTGGTGACCCTATGTACAATGAAACAAAATGCTACATGGTTCTATGTTACCCTGACAATCCCTGGCATATTTGAGTCCATTACTGTGACTACTGTATCAATTCATCATGCTGAAGGTACCCCTTACCCTGATAGGCCTTCTACTTCACTAAACATGATATCTTCCTACAGCTATTGATCTCTTCCAATGACAAAGCAAGCCAATCAGACAGTGTTCTGTAGTGATTCATAAGCTTTTCAATGCATAATTTTCAAAGGTAGATTGCCAGGCCTTTCTTCCTAAATTGTACTTGCCTAACCAGCCCCAAATCTTTTCTTCATGTGGTCTCTAAATTCAGGTGGGATATACTCAAGGTCATACTTTGGCTGTCATGGATTTGTTCTAATTTTCTTCATTTTCAAAATGAGCTTGCATATGAGTAATTGGTGGTCTGTTCTGCAGTCAGCCCCTGACCTTGTTCTGACTGATATTATTGAGCTTTTCCATTGTCTTCTTCCACAGATGTAGTCGATTTGATTCCTGTGTATTCCACCTGGTAAAGTTTATGCTGGTGAAAAAAGATATTTGCAGTGAAGAAGTTGTTGGTCTTGCTAAATTCTCTCATGTGATCTCTGGCATTGTTTCTATCACCAAGGCGATATTTTCCAACTACGGATCCTTCTTTTTTTTCCAACTTTTGCATTCCAATAAGCAGTAATTATCAATGCATCTTGACTGCATGTTTGATCAATTTCAGACTGCAGACGTTGGTAAAAATCTTTAATTTCTCCGTCTTTAGCCTTAGAGATTGGTGCATAAATTTGAACAATATTAACTAAACAATATTAACAGGTCTTCTGTGTATGGATATTAACCTATCACTGGCAGCCTTGTACATCAGGATACATCCTGAAATGTTGTTTTTAACAATGAATGCAATGACATGCCTCTTCAAGTTGTCATTTCTGGCATAGTAGACCCTATGATCTTCTAGTTCAAAATGGCCAATACCAGTCCATTTCAGCTCACAAATGCCTAGGATATAGATGTTTATGCATTTCATATCATTTTTGATGATTTATAATTTTCCTACATTCATACTTCTTTCATTCCACATTCCAATTATTAAGGGATGTTTGCAGCTGCTTCTTCTCATTTTGAGTCATGACACATAAATGAAGGTCCCAAAAGCTTAACTCCATCCGTATCATTAAAGTTGACTCTACTTTGAGGAGGCAGCTCTTCCCCAATAATATTTTGAGTGCTTTCCAACCTGAGAGGCTCATCTGCCGGCACTACATCAGACTATGTTCTGCTGATATTCAGAAGGCTTTTACTGGCTAATGCTTTTAAGAATTAGACTGCTGTGCCCTTCTTCCTAATCTGTCTTAGTTTGGAAGCTCAGCTGAAACCTGTCCACCATGGATGGCCCTGCGGGTGTTTGAGTATGAGTGGCATAGTTTCTAGCATCACAGCAACATGCAAGCCCCCCCCTCCCCGACTACGACAGACTGACAGATCAAAGACAGAGGAATTCTGGAATGACACCAGGGACATCATACATGAAGAAAGCAAGAGGTCATTAAAAAGACAGGAAAGAAAGAAAAGAACAAAATGGATGTCAGAAGAGATTCTGAAACTTGCTCTTGAACGTGGAGTAGCTAAAGCAAAAGGAAGAAATGTTGACATCCATGAGCTAAAACAGAGTATTTCTAAGTGTGGCCCAAGAAGAAAAGTATTATAATGACATGTGCAAAGACCTGGAGATAGAAAACCAAAAGGGAAGAACACACTCAACATTTCTCAAGTCGAAGGAACTGAAGAAAAAATTCAAGACACAAGTTGCAATACTGAAGGATTCTACTGGGAAAATGTTAAATAATGCAGGAAGCATCAAAAGAAGATGGAAGGAATACACACAGTCACTATACCAAAAAGAATTGTCAACATTCAGTCATTTCAGGAGGTAGCATATGATCAAGAACTGATAGTACTGAAGGAAGAAGTCTCAGCTGCACTGAAGGCATTGACAAAAAAAGGCTCCAGGACCTGGCAGAATACCAACTGAGATGTTTCAACAAATAGATGCAGCACTTGGAAGTGCTCACCCGTCAATGCCAAGAAATTTGGAAGACAGCCACCTGGCCAAACAACTGGAGGAGATCCATGTTTATGCCTATTCCAAAGAATGGTGATCCAACAGAATGTGGAGATTATTGAACAATATCATTAATATCACATGCAAATAAAATTTTGCTGAAGATCATTCAAAAGCTGCTGCAGCAGCATATCAACAGGAAACTGCCAGAAATCCCAACTGGATTCGAAATAGGATGTGGAACCAGGGATATCGTTGCTGTCAGATGGATCCTGGCTGAAGCAGAGAATACCAGAAAGATATTTAACCGTGCTTTATTGACTATGCTAAGGCATCTGGCTATGTGGGTCATAACAAATTATGGATAACATTGCAAAGAATGGGAGTTCCAGAACACTTAATTGTGCTCATGAGGAACCTGTACATAGATCAAGAGGCAGTCATTCAAAAAGAACAAGGGGATACTGCATGGTTTAAAGTCAGGAAAGGAGTGTGTTAGGGTTGTACCCTTTCATTATTCCTATTTAATCTGTATGTTAAGCAAATAATCTGAGAAGCTGGACAATATGAAGAAGAAAGGGACAGCAGTACTGAAGGAAGACTCATTAGCAACCTGCATTATACGGATGACAAAACCTTGCTTGCTGAAAGTGAAGAGGACTTGAAGCACTTACTGATGAAGACCAAAGACCACAGTCTTCCGTATGGATTACACCTCAACATAAAGAAGACAAAAATCCTCACTCTGGACCAATGAGCAACTTTGTGATACATGGAGAAAAGACTGACGTTGTCAAGGATTTCATTTTACTTGCATTCACGATTAACACCCATGGAAGCAGCATTCAAGAAATCATAAGATGCATTGCATTGGGCAAATCTGCTGCAAAGGACCTCCTCAAAGTGTTGAAAAGCAGAGATATTACCTTGAAGACTAAGGTCCACCTGACTCAAGCTACGGTGCTTCCAAGCACCTCATACTCACGCAAAAGCTGGGCAATGAAAAATGAAGACGCAAGAATGGTGCAGGACTGGGCAGTGTTTCATTCTGTTGTACATAGGGTCAGTATGAGTCAGAATTGACTCAACAGCACGTAACAACAACAACAGCCAGCCCCAACCATCATATAAGCCAATTTCTTGCGATAAATCTCATACACACGTGTAAGTGCATATATATATATATATATATATATATATATATATATATACATATATATACACACACTAGGTCTATGTCACTGGTGTAGTATTGACTAATACACCATAATGGAATGTTCTAACTTCAGAGTAACTTGTCCAACGGTCAGATACAATATCTCTTCCAGGGTCTGTGACTGTGCCATAAACGATTTTTGAATGACATACAATTCTCTGCTACAGATGGTATGGCCTTTCTCCAGAACTCTACGAATCTACACCGTGGTTCTCTTTTTAGGGTTTGCCATAAACTCTACAAACCGCCTTTTCCCAACACAGATACCTCTCATAGTAGGGTCTTCTGAATCATATGGCCAAAGTGGCAAAGCTTTTTGCACTGCAGTCTGATAGCACTTTCCTTCTGGGTCCCACTCAAGGCTAGAAGCATTTCGTGTTACTTGGTATATGAATCAGGGCACGTTCCCAAAGATGGAATATACTACCTTTAGAATCCAAAGGGAAAATTCAAAACCTGGGTGACACAAATGATTTGCACTCATCTACCTACCTAAATAATGTCGACTAATTCTTTTTGGTATAATGACTCTGTGTATTCTTTCCACCTTCTTTTGATGCTTCCTGCATCGTTTAATATTCCCCCACAGAATCCTTCACTGTTGCAACTCAAGGCTTGAATTTTTTCTTCGGGCCTTTCAGTTTGAGAAACATTGAGTGTGCTCTTCTCTGGAAAAAGTGTTGAAAAGCAAAGATGTCGCCTTGAAGACTAAGGTGAGCCTGACCCAAGCCATGGTGTTTTTCAATTACATCATATGCATGTGAAAGCTGGAGAATGAATAAGAAAGACCGAAGAAGAATTGACGCTTTTGAGTTGTGGTGTTGGCCAAGAATATCGAATATACCATGGACTGCCAAAAGAATGAACAAATATGTCTTTGAAGAAGTACAACCAGAATGCTCCTTAGAAGCAAGGATGGTGAGACTGAGCCTTGCATACTTTGGAAATGTTGTTAGGAGGGATCAGTCCCTGGAGAAGGACATCACGCTTGGTAAAATACAGGGTCAGTGGAAAAGAAGGAGACCCTCAATGAGATGGATTGACACAGTGGCTGCAAAGATGGGATCAAGCATGACAATGATTGTAAGGATGGCGCAGGACTGGGCAGTGTTTCGTTCTGTGGTACATAGGGTCTCTATGAGTCGTGGCACCTAACAACAACTAACCTAAAGATTCGCTTTTGAACCCACCCAGTGGCACTGCGGAAGAAAGACCCTTAGATCTGCTTCTGTGAAGATTACAATAAAGAAGGATCTATGGAGCAGTTCTCCTCTAACACAGATGATTGGCATGAATTGGAATTGACTCAATGGCAATGGACTTATAATCCAAGGGACGTAAGAAGTGTTATGCTTCTTTCTTAGTGGCCAGAGTGCAAAATGCAAAAAATACATCTTTTACATTAGAGGAGATGTCCTGGCATGCCCCAGAGTTCCAGATCATACAAATACTTCACTGGTATCATGAGTCCTCATATCTTTATAAAGATTATTTCCCACCCTCTGTGGTATATTTGCCTTACCAAGGCTTCCAGCCTACCTACTACCCCTGGTCCAATTAAAGTGAAGTCATTGATCTGTGGGATATCCACATTGTCCAGCTCTCTTCAGCCTATTATTGTATCAGAAGTCAGTGGACTTATCATAGGCCTGTGAAAAGAAAGGCTTACTATTATCTGTTCTAAGTGAATATTTATAAATACTGCTTTTAATCTTCCTTTTTGATAGAGATGGAATAGGACATAGTTGCAAGATCAGTGACTGCATACTATGATGCTTTGCTAATGTGCAAAGATGCCCCATTCCACATAGCACCTGCAACTGGGTTTACTATATGATTGATATTGCAGAAGTCAATGCCATCCTCCAGAATCCATCTGTTTTTTATAGGAACCAGAGACATGAGATAAGTGGAGATCTGGTAGGTATCACCACTGCAAGGTTAGCATTAATGTCTATATTCCCTCCAGTATGTGATACTATTTTTAATCTTTTCTATTTTATTTTGGGGTGGGGAATAGTTTCAGAAGTTGCCACTTGCCTTCCCACTACATACTGATTGCCCGTTAGAACAAGATGTCAATGTGGGGCTTGCCAATTACCAGGTATATTTATTTGATGTTGTATTTAGGCATCAGAGAAATGGCTAGCAGGTGGATGCATTGTGAATCAGACTTGACGAGGATTCCATTTATTACCTGGTGTCCATAAGCCCTCACTCTAACAAAGGGATCTGATGATTCATTGGGTCTGTAGTTATCGATGCCTGCTTTGACATTGTATCCAACAGTTCTCAATACCTTTGGATATTCTAGTTTCCCGATTGTGTAGCTACTGAGGTAAATGGCTGTAGATCTCTTTGCAGAAAGAATGGGGGAATCAATGTCCATATATACTTGCCATTGTGTTGGAGGATCACTACTTCTGAAGACCCAGCAGCTTCAGCATATAGATTCTGAGTCTGAAAATGAATTCAAATCTAGAAACTCTTAGCTTCTTATCATCAATCCATAATACCTTTTGGTTGCATAGATTGAGAAATATTTTTGATGGTTAGCCATCTATCTTGCTCATAGGGACCACATGACATTAATTAATTCCATAGTTCTCTATATTTTATCTGGTAAACCTACTGACATAGAAAACCAATTGTAAATAAGAATTTAATCTTTTCAGCCTTCTCTCAGACTTTTTTATTTTTATGATTATATCAGATTTTTCTGGCCTCAGGCTTCAGGAGGCAGAAGTCTTTTTTCTATTTTGCCAGGAGGACCTTCTAGAATTTAATTGCTGATTAATCGCCCTCAGTCTTTGATAGTCTTTTCTCTGTATCATCTATTTTCCCATAATGGCCATACAATTGCATTGTCCTTAAAAATGCCATTTTCCACGTGCTTCTTAAAAGCAGTGCATCCTTTCCAGGCTTTCCCAGTTTCCCCCAGTGAGAGCTGTAAAAAATTTCACTGCCACTGTATACCAGGAGATATCAGTGCTCTGCCTGCTGTCAGCAGTGGGGTCCTCATTGCTAACCAGCTGACAGGTGATCCAGCCTGCTTTCTTGGACTACTTCTAGCATAAACTAGTACAGATTGTGTTTTCTACCTTGTAAGATAAAGATTTCAGTGCAGGAAGCTTACTGGGTAATGCTCTTGAGATCAATGCCGGTGATGAAGTGAAGAGAGCAGCAGTGAACAGAGGTAGACCTTAGGCTGTGATGGAGTCACAGCATAGATGGGCTCTAGAGTTGGGCAGGTTCTGCAGAATTGTTTACTGCATGTGGAATGCTTCTGTAAATGGGGTTGTAACCTTGGCAAGGTGGCTGTCCTTATTCTATGGCAATTGTTGGGAGAACAAGATCACCTGAGAGCATCAGCCATCGGTATCCCCAGAAGCTGGGAGGAGGGATGCTTTGCCCTGAAATGTGTGTGTGTGTTTGAGGGGAAGGTGAGCTGGGTGGTGTACCACCACATCTGCTTATCATTCATTAAGCAGGTTATGCGATGATAAAGTCTTTTTTTACTTTTCCCTCTGACTTGTTTTCTTTTGTTTCAAAAGAAATAAACATTCATAGTTACATAAATTGTGGAAAGAAACTTAGGGAGATAAAGAAGAGTAGTCCAATTTATATGGAATTTTGCATAATTTTTTTTCAGTTGCATTTGAACACATTTCAGGGTATGAATTAAAAGAAGAATATAAGGAAGGTGAGTTATTATCTAGATTTTCTATGTATTTTACAATATAACTCCATTAAAATATTTGGTTTTAAAGCTTGGTGAATCTGTAGAAGATAATAAGGTTTCATATTTAAATCTAAGTACAAATGCTCGTTCCAATGTCATATAGAAACAATTTTTTCTAGCTCTTGTATTTCATTTCCTTTCCGTTAGCATGGATTTCTGAGCTCTGACTGAGTGTAGAATAAGGTACTGAGAGTGGGAGGGCAAGTTTAAAAATATTGTAATAGATAATACAAAATGCATAAATGCAAGTAGTCCCCGACTTACGACAGGATTTCATTCCAGCGACTCCGTTGTAAATCGGTTCTGAGGTAAACGAAATACAGAGTGATTCTGTCTTTAAATGCCTTGAAATCAGGTATGGGCTCTACCTCTTTGTGAATATAGGTCCGTTCTGGCATCCTTTTCCAAATCAAGCCTGTTATGTTCATATTGAAAATCTTATCATTAGTAACATGTACTACACACAATGCTGCAATGTGTAATTTACTGATGTTAAAAAAAAAAAAAAAGAGTCCTAAGTGCTGTTGATTGTAACTCTAATACGTCCCGAATCGAGGTCTATCTGTAGTATCCCCTGCTAGCTTTAACAACATGAAACTTTAAGATGGCTTATTTAAAAAAAAAAAAAAAAAAAACTTAAAATAACAGGAGAACAATTTATACCCCATCTTCCAAAAAATGGGGACTATTTGCAGGTGTGGAGATTCTGTGGCTGCATGGCCAAAATATGACATTATCCTTAGACATAGTGTAGATAGCATAGTTGAACTTGGACCTAGGCATTATTCTGCACAGTTTTGTATTAAAAGAAGTAGGAGCAAGGCTTTCTTCTTCTTCTTCTTTTTTTTTTTTGTCTTTTAATGCAATTGAGTTGAAAACCATCCAAATTTGATGTGAGAATTCACTTGCATTCACTCACAATGGGAGGTGATATTGACTGCTTTCCAACTTCCAAAGATGAGATTTTAGTAGAGGGACACTTTCAAGTGCTGTTGTACATATTTGTCCCTGTGAGCATCTTTTAGGTTCTGCCACCAAATCAGCAAGTTGCCTTCAATGTCAATGGTGGCATTTTATCCTGTTGTTTCCCCATGGTAAATTCTAATTCCGCCCTTGCGTGGCTGTGACCACCTGTTCTTCCACACCTGTTTCAATTTATAAACCATATGCTATAGTCACAGCAGAGAACCACTGTAGACATGATGAGATTTCTCATAAATATTTAATAAATTCAAAGTTCCCTATTCTTCAAAATAATTTGAAAGAATTGATTTTGCTGAAAACTTCAACAGAGACCGGTAGACACTCTTTACTAGCATCACCATTCAGGCAAAGATTGAGTTTCCACCCACTGCCGTCCAGTGCCTTATAAAATAAGCTTTACCCATCCTAGGATAACACTATCTAGTGTTTATGCTTTTACATAAATACTTACTACAGGCTATAGTAGTGCAATAATTGATATGAAATATATATATATGCTCAGGAAATCCAGAGAAACTTTTTTTTCATTGCACTTCCTACGCGAAATAAAAGACATACCACATAAAACAATCATGTATTCACTAAAAAATAATGTACTCTAATTGGTATAATATTTTCATTTTTGAGAATTTAAATTAAGTGAATTTTTATATATCATGCTTTGCAAATAAATAGAAACCTAAAATCAAACTGGGTAATAATAAAGAAAACTGCCTGTCTTATTAACTGAATAGACAAGAGGTAGGTCTGCGTAATTTTAGGCTTGGATTGATTCAAGAATAAAAGAGTCGTGACCAGGACTTTGTTTTCTATCTCTAAGTCTCAGCTTTGTTTTTATAAGATAAGCTCTACCTGTATGTATAGCAGACACTCAATTGTAAGTAAAATATGAAAGGGTCTCTTATGGGAGCACCATAAAACAAATAGCGATAACCATCACGACAAAGAAGCCTCCTTTTTCCCCAGTAGTCTTAGAAAACATTTCCTCTCATCTCATTGATTATAACCAGGATAAATGACCACCTCTGAAAGAAATGTTTTGAAGTGAAGAATGTGGCATGCAAAGTCATTCAAGATTTACCCCTCGGAGTCAATCCCACTAAAACCACATTCTTGATAGTAGGTAAGGGGTGAATTCCTCTACGGAGAATCAGAGTACTTTGGATGGAAGGGAGGAAATGGATGTGGGAGAAACCAAGTTGTATCTGTGTCTACCTATATATCTTTAGATACATACACATGCACAACATAACTGGGGTGATGCTGTATTATTCTACCTTGCTCCTTATACTTGTCATTTTATCATGGCTGTTTTTTTCATAGCAATAAATAGTCTACAGAAATTTTAGGCTTTCATATTAAGGTGGCATGAGGAAAAATCCCTCTCAATTCCCCATTGGGGCCCTCTATTTAGTTCCATGGGACCGATTATTAATAAAAATTGTTTGGTTCCCGATCTTTGTTTTCAAAGTTACGACAAGAAGAATTGATGCATTTAAATTGCATTGGTGAAGAATATTGAATGTATCTTGGACTGCCAAAAGAATGAACAAATCAGTACTAAAAGAAATACAACCAGAATGCTTCTTAGAAGTGAGGATAGCAAGATTTTGGTCCACTTGCTCTGGACATGTCTTCAAGAAAGACCAATTACTAGAAAAGGACATTATGTTTGGCAAAGTAGAGGGTGAATAAAAATGAGAGAAATTGTTCAATGAAGTGGACTGGCACCATGTATATGGCACAAGACCAAGCAATGTTTCATTCTGTTGTACATACGATGGCCCTGAGTTGGAGAGCCAACTTGACTGCAACTAACAACAACATGCAGTTTTATCTTTTTTTGGTCACGTAAGTACTTTTGTGTGTGTGTGTGTGGGAACTAGGAAAACGTTGAATTTAGAGCCACTAATTTTTTAATCAGATGTAATTTTAATTCTCAATTTTAGCTTTACACTGGCTACTGGAGGAAGAATTAAAATATCATATAGCTGTAATCAATAAGTGAGGACCAGGAGTTATTGCTAAATTGAACACTTTTGCATTGATAGAGAAATAATATAGAATATTTCAATCATTTTTTCCTGAAATTTTTTGAAAAGATGTGATAATGCACAGACAAATCAAGCAGTTTTGAGGTATAGGCATATTTCTTAATGAAAAAGAAAAAAAGACATGATCAGAATGAATATAATGTCAGTACATCATTTAAACCTTCTTTTTTTAATTTATGAATTTCTCTTTTGTGGCAGAAATACAGTACATTTTGTTTTTTTCTCAATTTTATTTGCTTTGCTACTATATTGTGAAGAATGCTTGTCATCATGACAAAGGTGTAACAAACATATCCATTATGTCTTTTTGTAGGTACATATAATCATGAAATATTGGTTTTGGAAATTTCCTCAAATCATTTGGAGATGAGGAAGTTTGGCACATAATTCCAATTCGATGGAGGCCAGATTTTACCTCACCAGTTTCCTTATTCTTTTACATATTGTCTATGGCTACATTGATGTTATAAAGGTGGAGTTGGCTAGTCTGCAAATCTGAAAATATTTACTAATTGGCTCTTTACAGAAAATGTTTGCCAACTTCTGACCTAAACTATGCATGGCAAATAGATCTCCTATCACTTGGAATCATAGATAAACTAATGGTCATTTCCTGGAATGCTATTTGGAGGATTGCGGAAGAGAGCATCAAAGGACACTAATGTTGGCTTTGGATTTCAGAGCACCAGTATTTGTAGGGGATCCTTGGGTGGTATAAAGAGTTTACACACTTGGCTGCTGACAGAAATGTTGGAGGTTCATGCCGTGAGTTGGAGTCAGCAACTGGTTAGTGTCTGTATATATGTTGGGTATTGACAATTATCCTTTGTATAAAAATAAAGGAATACCATTGTAGTATGAAAGAAATGCTGGTTTAAGAGATGAGAAAATTTGTTTCTACCTATCGCTAATTGTATGTTTTTTGGATAAATCATTTAACTTAGTCAAGATTCCTCCTCTGTCAATAAAAGAACATAACCATGTCTGGCCCAATTATAGCAAAGAGTTGCTGTCAAGATCAAAAGAGAAAACGTATGTAGAAATGCTTTGCATGCTATTGGGCTAAAAGAAAGAAATACTAATAATTATTTCATCCTAAAGTTTTGTTGCAAATGGCCACATTAATCACATTAATAACAAGTGGCCACACAAGACCAGTTTTCACTGTGTATTACTAAGTATGATTTGTAACATTTGTTGTACAATTATTGTACTATATATACTTTTTTAAAAGATTCTTGAGTAAGGTCATGTATTAAATTTTGACCTCCAACAAGATTTGCTGAAATCTTAACCCCCAGTACCTATCAATGTGACCTTGTTTGGAAATAGGGCCTTTGAAGATGTTAAGTTGATATGAGCCCATACTTGAGTATGGTGGTTCCTAATCCAATACGACTGGCACCCTCAGAAAAAGAGGAGAAGAGACATAGGCACAAGAAGACATCATGTGAAGACAGAGATTGAAATGATAAATCTACAAGGCCAAAAATGCCAAAAATTGCAAATTACCACTAGAAGATCTTACTCTAGATCATTTTGAGTGAGCATAGCCCTACTGACGCCTTGTGTTCAAACTTCTAGCCTCCAAGACAATAAATTTTTATAGTTTTAAGCCACCTAGTTTGTAGTGTTTTGTTACAGCATCACTAGGAAACAAACAAATAATATAACAAAAGAATGAGTAGAACTTTTGTACTGCTAACTTCAAACCAAACTCATTGCCGTCGAGTCGATTCCAACACATAGCGAACCTATAAGACAGTATACAACTGCCCCATAGTCTATCCAAGAAGCAGCTGGCAGATTCTAACTGCTGACCTTTTGGTTAACAACTAAGCTCTTAACCACTCTGCTTTTTGGTATTGCTAGTGAAGATAATTGAATAACACAACAAATTCAAGTGAATCTAAAAAGTATATGGTCAAAACGGATACAATTTCTTTTCTTCCCCAAATGTATTTACTTATGTGAAACTGTGAAGGTTGAAAACTAACATTTATTGAAGCGCTTATTCATTTAAGGTAGTATGGTGGGCACTTTACATATGGTGTCAAAATTCACTTCTTATTAGTTTGCACTTTAAATCAAAACAAAAACCCATTGCAGTTGAGTTGATTCCAACTCATAGCAACCCTATGGGACAGAGTCTAACTGCCCCATAGGGTTTCAAAGGAGAAGCTGGTAGATTCGAACTGCTGACCTTTCGGTTGGCAGCCAAGATCTTAACCACTGTGTCACCAAGGCTCCAATTCGCACTTTAGGTGCTGTTATTATTCCCATTTGTTGTTTTTAAACCCAAGTCACCTGACAATGAAGCTTGCGTTCTCTGCTGTGCAGTATTACCTAATGGCGGAAAAAAGAACCATTGCTGCTGAGTCGTTTCTAACTCATAGCGACCCTATAGGACAGAATAGAACTGCCCCATAGGATTTCCAAAGAGCAGCTGGTAGATTTGAACTGCCGAACTTTTGGTTAGCAGCCATAGATAGCTACAACTGCGCCAACAGGGCTCCATCTAATAGAGAGTGCTACCATATCTAGGGCACTGTACAGTTTCTCCCCTGATAGAATGTACCAAATGGTGCTAGACAGAAGGGCATCATTAATATATAAAAAGGTCAGGCAAACTAGGACAAAGAAAATCTCTACAAAGCTTCCTCCATTTTTTTTTTTTTTTTTTTTTTTTGGTGCAAGAAGTACTCATCTCCAGTAACCACCACTATTACCTCCCTGATAAGCGAACTGCATAAAGGAAATAAACATGGGCTTTTCAAACGCTGGTGCCTGAGGCAGATCCAAGCTCAAGTACTTCAAATGGCACAGTGAGGAGGCTTGCTCCCATGTTAGCATAAAAAATTTCTCCATACACTGAAGTAATGAGTTTTTGATGATAATAGTGAGCCTAATGAGCGACTCTTCACCTAATAATGCATGAGGTGTGGTACAGGAGATCTGGGGGAGAAGTTTGGAAAATCCATCATCAGTAAACATTGTGGAAAAAGGTTGTACCAACTTTAGAAAATATCCAGTACCATAACTTCAACCTCAAATAGTTCAGATTTTTCTTTCCCATCTGTGGTATTCTCTTCCTATAATTAGCCATCTTGTTGTAGTGAAAATTGAGTTTTGTTTAGCCCAACTTCCACCTCCAGCCCTTACACCTTTACCATTGTACTCCCTCTAGATCCCGTTCATTTGTCTTAAGTGTCCTTTACCTTGACTTTTTTAGAATAATGCTCATTTTTCCCCCAATTTTAAAAGTTAATGTGTTAATTATGAAAAAAAAATTAGCAAAGAGGACCAAATTACCCATAATTATAACCAGTTTACATTTTGATGTACCCTTCTAGTCCTTGTGTGTGTGTGCATGTACAGTGGAGTATAAATTTTTTTTAATGAGATTTACAGTTTATTTCATAGGTTTTAAACACCTGATGCATATTTAACAATACAAGTCTCAAAGTAGTGTGTAGTTAGATTACCAAGAATATACTACACCACAACATTCAGGAAAGAATTGTAACTCTACCTTTGCTGGGGCAAAAAAATTTCTTGAAAGGCGAAATGACAACAGGCCTCTGGATATAGATATTAGCAGAGTTACAATTAAAACACTGTATTCCCTTAATGTTCAGTTTAAAATGAGGCATGAAGTTACTAGGCACAAGAGTATAACCAAACCAAACTAAACTCGTTGTTGTCGAGTCGATTCTAACTCACAGGGATCCCGTAGGACAGAGTAGAACTGCTCCATGGGGTTTCCAAGGCTGTAAATCTTTAGGAAGCAGACTGCCATATCTTTCTCCCATGGAGAGCTTGGTGGTTTTAAACAGCTAATCTTTCAGTTAACAGCCAGATGATTAAAGACTGCATCACCAGGGCTCCAACAAGAGTATAAACCAAAAAACCAAACCCATTGCTGTTGAGTTGATTCTGACTCACAGGGACCTGAAAGGACAGCAGAACTGCCCCATAGGGTTTCCAAGGAGCGGCTGGTGGATTCAAACTGCCAACCTTTTGGTTACTAGCCAAATACTTAACCACTGGCTCCACCAGGGCTCCAAAGCTTTTAAGTATTAAAACGGTAGTGTTAAAATAGTAGCAAGAAGGTATGCTACTATTTAACTGTTTTAAAATGCATTCATGTGGTATGACCAAAAGAAATGTACATATATATCAGCGGTTATGATAAAAATGTAAATATGAACCCATCTGCATTGATCTCCTTGCTTGTACTTCCTTCTGCCTCTCCACCACCAACCAACGCAATGAACAGGCTCTGATGTATATTGCTCAAAGGTGGTTTATCAATTCCATGTTCAAGGTACTTCCTTTTTATTGATTATAACAAAAAAGATATTTGCAAGTTGTTCAATTTACCAGCTTTACTTTTTATCATACAATGACATTTCAAAACATCTAAAAAAGCTCAGGTATTGCAAAAATAAAGTTTCTCCACAATAAACACAGGTGTTTATAAAAAGGGGGGTATAGAACTATGATTATGATTTGAAACTGTCTTCTCAATATGGAGATAATACAAAGAAGCCCTTCCTTTCACCCTTTCTCTCCCCCTTGCCCCTTCAAGCTTAAAGATGATAGACGATCTTTGCTATTGCTAGCCCTGAGACATTGCACTATTTCTTGATAGCTTTTCTAAAATTGAAACCCTGGTGGCATAGTGGTTAAATGCTATGGCTGCTAACCAAAAGGTTGGCAGTTGAATTCCGCCAGGTGCTCCTTGGAAACTCTATGGGGGGGGGGTGTCGACTTGATGGTGATGGGTTTGGTTTTTTTTTTCCTAAAATCTTCCTGTAAATTTTCAATTTGTTCTTTTTTTTATATTAAACTCTTCTCATATTTCTAAACATGTCAGGTGATGGTGTCATAAAGAAAAATAATGCTACCACTCCAACAGATTGTCAATTTCTTGAAAGCAGTCACCATCTCTGTCTTGTTTATCAATTATTCCCATTATTTAGCACAATAATTAATACAGAAACATATAAAATACTTTTTAAATAAAATATTCGAAAGAAAGAGGGTTGGAAAGACACGAGAAGATCACTCAAGTCTTTCTTTACATGATATTCAGTAAATATAAGACATGGCATCCTATTTGTACCCTGAAAATATTCTTGTATGGGTTAAAAAAATTAATTTTATCATTTGGTACAAATATAGCTACACTGGGTTGAATAATGTCTCCCAAAATTCATATCTACTGGAAACCTCAGCATGTAGCCTCATTTGGAAATAGATTGTTTGAAGATATCATTGAGTTTCTACTGGATTAGGGTGGGTCCTAATACAAAAGCTGTGTCTTTATTAAAAAAAAAAAAAAGAAAATTTGGCCACAGAGGCATGTGCAGAGGGAAGATGACGTGAAGACATACAAGGGGAATGCCATGTGAAGATGGAGGCCAGGTGAAAACTGGAGAGATGCATCTACAAGCAAAGAATGCCAAGGATTGCCAGCAACCACCAGCAGCTAGGACAGAGGCGTAGAATAGATTCTCTCTCTGAACCTCGAAGAAGGACCCAAGTCTGATGCTGATGTGATTGCAGACTTCTGGCCTCCTGAACTGTCAGACAATCAATTTCTGTTGCCTTTAGTCACCCAGGTGGCAGTAGTCTGTTTCAGAAGCCCTAGGAAACTAATAAACACAGGTGTTTACTAATAAAACATTGAGAAGAATGAAAATCCCAGAGCACTTAATTGTGCTCATGAGGAACCTGTACACAGACCAAGGGCAGTCATTCAAATAGAACAAAAGGATACTTCGTGGTTTCAAATCACGAAAGGTGTGAAACAGAGTTGTATTTTTCACAGGACTTATTCAATATGGATGCTGAGCAAATAATTTGAGGAGCTGGATTATACGAAAAAGAATCCGGCATCAAGATTGGAGAAAGGCTTATTAACAACCTGTGATATGCAGATGACACGACTTTGGTTGCTGAAAGTGAAGAGGACTTGAAGCACTTACTAATCAAAGACTACATAGACTTCAGTATGGATTATACCTAAACATAAAGAAAATAAAAATCCTCACAACTGGACCAATAAACAATATCATGATAAATGGAGAAAAGATCGAAGTTGTTAGGAATTTCATTTTACTTGAATCCATGGAAGCAGAAGTCAAGAAATCAAATGACGCATTGCATTGGGAAAATCTGCTTGCAAAAGACCTCTTTAAAGAGTTAAAAAGTGAAGATGTCACTTTAAGGACTAAAGTTCACCTAACCCTAGTTATGGTGTTTTCAATTGCCTTACATGCGTGTGAAACCTGGAGGATTAAAAAGGAAGACCGAAGAAGAAATGACATCTTTGAATTATAGTGTTAGCAAAGAATACTGACTATGCCATGGGCTGCCAGAAGAACTAACAAATCTATATTGGAAGAAGTACAACCAGAATGCTCCTTAGAAGAGAGGATTGCAAGACTACGTCTCACATACTTTGGACTTGTTATCAGGAAGGATCAGTGCAAGAGAAGGACATCATGCTTGGTAAAGTAGAGGATCAGTGAAAAAGAGGAAGACCTTCAATGAGGTGGATTGATATAGTGGCTGCAACAATGGGATCAAGTACATCAATGGTTGTGAGGATGGCACAGGACCTGACAGTGTTTCTTGTTGTACAAAGGGTCACTATGAGTTGGAACTGGCTCAACAGCATCTAACAACAACAACAACAGGAAACTAATGCAGTAGTTCATTTATCCCACAACTTTTTATGAAACCCTAATACCTGCCAGCACTAGTCCAGGTACTAGTGATAAAATGGTGTGTGAGATAGAGTAAGTCCTGTCTTCATGAAGCATACACTGTGGTGGAATGACAGCAAATAGATATACAAATAAATATGGGAAACTCAGGCAGAGATAACTAACTACAAAGAAAAGTAAAGCATGATAGAGAGTTATTGAAGGGTATTATTTTATAGGAAGTAATGAGGAAAGAGCTTTGTAAGGCAGTGATATTTGTTGATAGACCTAATCAAAATGAAGAATCAAAATATGTGAAGTTCTGGAATAAAATTGTTTCAACACAAGTATGAAAGCTCTCAGCTGTGAACAAGCTTGGTATGTTTGAACACAGCGAGAAGGCTAGCACTGGCTAGAGCATAATGAAAAAAGGCAGAGGAAGTTATTTTGGAGAAATAGGCAGGATAATGTCACAGAGGGCCTCAGAAGCCTCAGTAAAGAATTTTTATTTTATTCTAAAGATAAATAGAAGCTATTGTAGTTTGCGTGTATATGTAAGGAAGGGAGGTGATATAAATTATTTACCTCATATTTTAAAAACATCTCTCTGGCTTCTGTGTGAATAATAAGATACAAGTGTGGAAGTAGGAAAGCAGTTAGAAAGCTGTTGCATTACTTTAGGCAGGAGAGCATAATAACTTGGCCAGGAGTGTTAGCAGTGGTGGTCATGAAAAGGGACCAAAATCAAGGCAAATTTCGATGGACAAGAAAACATGACCTGCTGCTAGACATGACAACATGGCATGAGGTGTGAAAGAAAGATGAGGATTAAAGATGATTTCTAATTATTTGACCTATGCAGTTAGTAAACGCAATTTACAGAAATGCAAAATAAGAAAAATCAAGAGTCCAGTGTTGGACAAGTTGAGCATGAAATGCCTATAGCATATTTAATGGGAAAAGTGAAGTAGATAGTTGGATATTAGAGTATTAATCAGGGAATAGTTTTTCTATGAAGTTGAGCAAAGAAAATGGACAATAGTTTCAGAGGAAATGGTATCACAGAAAGTCAACGTTTTTTATATTTTAACCCTGGGAGATATCACATGTTTGTTTGATGATGGATATAGGTTACCGCGAGCTGGAATTTACTCTATGGCACACAACAACAACGAATAGTCCAGAAAACAGGAATAAATTTATTGTGTAGGAGAGATGGGAAATTGCAGGGTCTTTGTCACAGAGGCAAATGGGAAATATCCAAAGGCACTAATGGAAGGTCGGTTGGGCTTAGCTAGGAGCAGGGTCAGCAGATTCACTTTAGCCAGAGGGAAAGACAGAGGATGCATATAGATCCAGACTTCTTTTTATGTTTGCTGTTGCTAAATTAAGTAGTTTTTTTCTTTTTTTGTTCTAATTGTATCTATTTTTAATTAGTGGCAAGGAAGCTTAAAATGAGGAGTAGGGGAGAGCGGCAGGAGGTTTGAGAAGATAAAGCTATACAACAAAATCATGTCAGAGAGTAGAGAGCGAAATATGAAGCTAACTTGAGGGGATCAGAGCCTGGTTGTGCTGAGAGCCCAATTATGATCTGTGGTTGTTCAATTGAAGTGAGACCGGCCAGCAGGGTTCTAGGTTTTATTACAGTTACATTCAGCTGCTTGGGTACAGGTAAGGAGGAGTCAGAGATTTGGGTTTAGCTGGGTTCAGATTTTGTGAAGCCAAAACAATAGAAAATCAAGACAATTATATATGTATCCAAAGTATGGGACCCCTTGATTTAAACTGGAAAAGAAGAAAACAAAGTATCAAGGTTGTGGGGGACAGTTGAAAAATGGTGTGGTTAATTATTACAAGTGAACATTTGCTGAAGATAATTCAGAAATGGTTGTAGCAATTCCTCAACATGAAACTGCCAGAAATTCAAGCTGGATTCAGAAGAGGATGTGGAATGAGAGATATTATTGCTTATGTCTGATGGATCCTGGCTGAAAGCAGAGAACACCAGAAAGATGTTTTTCTGTGTTTTATTGACTATGTAAAGGGCATTCAACTGTGTGGGTCATAACAAATTATGGATAACTTTGCAAAGAATGAGAATTCCAGAGCACTTACCTGTGCTCATGAGGAACCTGTACTTAAACCAAGAAGCAGTTGTTAGAACAGAGCATGGTTTAAAGTCAGGAAAGTTGTGAATCAGGGTTATATCATTTCACCATACTTAATTCAATTTGTATGTAGAGCAAATAATCAGAGAAGGGGGACCATATGAAGAAGAACAGGGCATCCGGATTGAGGAAGACTCATTAACAGCTTGTGATATGCAGATGATACAACCTTGCTTGCGAAAGCTGAGAGGACTTGAAGCACTTGCTAATGAAGATCAAAGATTTCTCTAAAATCTGCAGCATGTATACCCAGTGCTAGTGAGTTGATTCCAACTCACAGTGACTGTGAGTTGAACTGCCCCAGTGTTTCCAAGGCTGTAATCTGCATGGAAGCCAACTGACTCATCTTTCTCCTGCAGAGTGGCTAGTGAGTTTGAACCAATGACCTTTTGGTTAGCAGCCATTTGCTTGAACCACTGTCTCAGCAAGGCTCCTTTGTAATATACAGATATAGGTTATAAATATAGATACAGATTATAGATAGAGATAAAGATATAGAGATATAGAGATAGAGACAGAGACAGAGATAGAGACAGAGATAGAGATTAGAGATAGAGATAGATATAGATGATATAGATATAGACAGATGATACAGATATAGAGATGGAGATAGAGATGATATAGAGATAGAGATAGAGATAGAGATAGAGATAGAGATAGAGATAGAGATGATATAGAGATAGAGATGAGAGAGAGACAGAGATAGAGGTAGATATAGATATATGGAGATAGAGATAGGTAGAGATAGATAGAGATAGAGATGAGATACAGAGATAGAGATAGAGAGAGATAGAGATAGAGATGGATAGAGAGAGAGAGATAGAGATAGAGATAGAGATAGATAGAGACAGAGATAGAGATAGAGATAGAGATAGAGATAGAGATAGAGATAGAGATAGAGATAGAGATAGAGATAGAGATAGAGATAGAGATAGAGATAGAGATAGAGATAGAGATAGAGATAGAGATAGAGATAGATGAAACAAGCCAATTAAACTGAATTTAGGAACACAGATAAATTTGATTAACTGATAAATCAGGAAAATCTCTAGACACTATTAAAAATTTCCTCCAAAATTTATAAAATGGAAGTAGATTTTAAATGAATCTTATTTTTCTGAGGTTTGATTTTTTGTTTTTTTGTTTGTTCTTAATTTAAAATTGTAGGATGTTTGGATAAAACTATTCGGTAGTGTAAAACACTATTTATATAATAAAAAAATAAGAAATATTCATTCCTTCACAGGCAAATGGGCTTTGATTTTTCTAGAACTCATATATACATATCTTTTGACATATTCTTTCATTTAGGTTTTGTTTTTCTGTTACAACGCAGCAGGAGAATTTAATTTTTATTATGCACCAGTGCTATTTATGTCACGAATCAAGGCAGGTAAAAAACAGCTCATTCATTTGCTGAAATATGCTTTATTCTTATTTTGGCTCATACATTTTGGAATTTTTTTTCTTCTTTATCTTCATACATATTCTGTAGATTAAAAAAAAAAAACTTTAAATCTGGATCCCTAGGACTGAAGTAAATATTATAACAAGTATTTGTAAATAGATGGTGAAGTCTGTTTTCATTTTTTGACTCACGTTATCACAAAATGCTGAGAGGAAATAAGTTACTGTGTTTCATCTGTGTACCATGATTTTTTTTTGTCAGAATTAAAGATCAGTTGGTGGAGTGTGTTTTACATCTGCTCTCAGCATAAGGGTTTATTTATTTCACTGACGGCTGTTTTCTAGACAATTAAAATATCAAAAAACAAATACGTAGTTTTTTTTTTTTACAGCCCCTCTTACCAGTCATATTTTGTTTTTTACCATACTCATACTTTAATGTGTTTTATTTGAAAAATTCAGTAATAATTTTGCAAGCTAATAATTTCTAGGTCTGTTTTCAATAACATAGCTACCATATTTTTATTCAAATAACCAGCAACTTTTGTGTTTGCTTGTTGGCTTCGCCCTGCCCCCTTGAGGCATCCTCACAAGAGTGTTATGCTAATTTTTCTTCACAGCAATATGTTAAAAAAAACCCCCAAAACTGGCATAGTGGCACCTATGAAAAAACTTGGGGGGGAGTGTGGTAGGGCTCACTGCCAGCAAACAAACCAGAAGGTGTAAGTTATTTGTGTAAAATACAGTAATTTTTAAAAGGTCTTTGTTAAGACTTCCATTTTTATTTCACACATAGAAAACTGCAAACGGTACTGCAATAGCAGTGAGGAAAAAGATGGATAATCTACAAAATGAAACGTTTTTTTCGGGCCCGGCAGAGAGCTGAAGTTGCAAAGAGTACAAAGTACTAGCCCCTCCAATGAAAGGTGGAACCACAGACCGTTGCAACCTTTGGCAGAACATAGGGAAAAGATGTGGCCACCATAGAGATGGGTTGTAAGACGCCAGTTAAAATTTTAATAAATTCTTAAAGGCTAAGTGTGGGCCAGTGTTGGTTTGGAAGCTCATAGCCACTTTGAAGCTTTTCCCTACAGGCCTCCTCTGGCCACCCACATTAAAGATTGGGGCAGAGTAAGAGAGCGTAAAGAGCCCTTCTCCATGGAACAGGCATAAAAGAAGTGATTGGCTACTCCAGGAGGGCTGGGAGCAGGCAAAGAGCATCAACTACTTTCCAATCCCTTCTTCTGTCCTATAAACGAAAAGCTCTAGGCGATTGGGAGAGCTGCTGCACGTGGTAGATGAAGATCTATTGCTTCTTGGAAGGAACAGAAGTAAAGCATCTGTCTCTGGAGTAGTCTCTGGGTGGTGCAAATGGTTGATGCGCTTGGTTGTAAACAGAAAGGTTGCAGGTTCAAGGTTACCCAGAGGCACCTCAGAAAAAAGGCCAGGTCATTTACTTCTGAAAACCCAGACACTGAAAACTCTATCTAGCACAGTTCTACTCTGACACGCATGGGTCACCGTGAGTCAGAATCGATGCAAGGAAAACTTTTTTTACTGTTGCCTCCAGAGGAGGGATAAAAAATCCTCTCCCCAGATTTAAAAATCTGTTAACATTGGGGAAAGAGTAAAAGCAAATACTCCTCATGCCTGGGACAGAGTCAGAAAACTGCCTGGGGTCAATTCAAGTGCCCTGTCACTGAATCCCAGGTGAACAGGGTCTGCCTAACATTGAGGTGTAACTAGAAAAAACAGGGAACCCTCCATGCCTCCAGCAAGATAATCTGAGCAAAGAGCAAGAGCATGGAGAGATACTGTTTCTCTGGTGCAGGTATGCAAAGATGGCTCAAAGCTGAGGAGGAGAGGAAGGACACATTGAATAAAGCTCTGTAGTACCACAGCCCTTAGTCTAATAACACAGAGTCTACCACTAAAGAAGCCTGAGACCTATATTGCACTGAAGGTAACAACAGAAGAACAAAGCCCAAACCCAGTCTAACTCTTGATTAGCTTAACCTCCTATGTTAATGGTCTGACAGAAGAAGAATGCTCATTCCCAAGGGTAAATATTATTTGCTTCTGTTTCCACTGTTCTTTTATATGGTGTATAACATTCAAGTGAAAATTATGTGGTGTGCATACACACACACACACACAAGATAAAAGCAATTAATGGAAGAAACTTAGAGATGACCCCAATGTTGGGAATGGCAGACACACTACCTGATTTCAAAGCTTAATGTAAAGCTAAGGTAATTAAGATGCGTAATTGGACAAAGGGTAGACACAGAGATCAGTGGAGCAGAGTCCAGAAATAAATCCACACATACATGGTTATTTAATTGATTTTTGACAAAGTTGCTAATGCTAATTCAATAGGATTTTCAACAAATGATGTTGGAACAACTGGACATCCGTATGTAAAAAATAAACCTCAACCCAAGCAAAAATTAACTCCAAATTAATCATAGATGTAAGTATAAAACCTGAAATGGTAAAACTTCTCAAACAGAACAGGAGAAAAATATATGTGACCTTCAGTTAAGCCAAGTTTTCTCAGATAAGACAAAAATTACGAAAAAAAGAAAAAGAAAATGACAATTTCATCCAGACTAAGAACTTTTATTCATTGGACAATATTGTAAAGATTATGGATATTCAAGCCACAGACAGTTAATCTTTTTTTTGTGTGTGTGAAATAAACACATATCTGATCAAGTATGTGAATCCAGAATCCAGAATATATAAAGAACTCTCACAAATAATAATAAAAAAACAATAAAATTTTTTTGTAAAATATTTGAATATACATTTCATTGAAAAACAAATATAGGTTGCACACAAGCTTTGGAAAAGGTGTTCAACGTCATCTGTATTCGTCAGGGAAATAGAAATTAAAAACACAGTAAACTACCAGTACTGTATCCCTTTTTTAGCATGGTTAACATGAAAAAATATGACAAAGTCAAGTTTTTAGAAGGCTATGGAGCATAAAAAAAAAAAAAAAATTGGGGGGACTCACCATGTTGCTGGTGGGAATGCCAATGGCACAAGGACTTTGGAAAACTGTCAGCTTCTTGTAAGGATGAACACACTTATTTTATGACCCAGCAGTCCCTGGATGGTGCAAGCAGTTGAAGACTGGGCTGCTAACCCAAAGATTGGGGGTTTGAGTCCACCCACAGGTGACTCAGAAGAATGGCCTGGTGATCTACTCCCCAAAAATCAGCCACTGAAAACACGTGGAGCACATTCCTACTCTGACATACATGTGGTCACCGTGAGTTGAAACTGACTTGCTGGCAACTTTGTTTTAATGGCAAAGGAATCCCATTTCTAGGTATTTATTTAATGGGAATGAAAACATGTCCACACAAGGTCTTTATCTGAATTTTTAATCTAAAAGTCCATCAACTGGTGAACAGATAAAAAATTGTGATGTACCCGTGCTATGGAATATGATTGAGTGATCAAGGGGAGTAAGTCACTGACACACACACAACATGGATGGATACTGAAAGCATTATTCTAAGTGAAAGTAGCCCAACAGGGAAGACTGCATACTCTATGACTGCATTTGTATGACATTCTTGAAATGCAAAAGTACAGAGAGAAACAGATCAGGGGTTGTCATACTGCTGTGCTAGGGTGAGGAGACTGACTCCAAGGGGCAGAAGGGAAACTTTTTATGTGGGGGAAATATATCTCAATGGTTGTGGCGGTTATACGTTGTATGTTGTTGTTAGGTGCCGTTGAGCTGGTTCTGACTCATAGCTACCCTATGCACAACAGAATTAAACACTGCCCAGTCCTGCACCATCCTTACAATCATTGTTTTGCTTGAGCTCATTGTTGTAGCCATTGTGTCAATCCACCTCCTGAGGGTCTTCCTCTTTTCCACTGACCCCGTACTCTGCCAAGCATGATGTCCTTCTCCAGGGACTGATCCCTCCTGACAACGTGTCCAAAGTATGTAAGACGCAGTCTCACCATCCTTGCCTCAAAGGAGCATTCTGGTTGTGCTTCTTGCAGGACAGATTTGTTTGTTCTTTCGGCAGTCCATGGTATATTCAACATTCTTCGCCAACATCACAATTCAAAGGTGTCAACTCTTCTTCAGTCTTCCTTATTCATTGTCCAGCTTTCACACGCATATGTGATGTGATTGAAAATACCATGGCTTGGGTCAGGTGCACCTTAGTCTTCAAGATGACTTCTTTGCTTTTCAACACCTTAAGGAGGTCCTTTGCAGCAGATTTACCCAATGCAACGCGTCTTTTGATTTCTTAACTGCTGCTTCCATGGCTGTTGATTGTGGATCCAAGTAAAATGAAATCCTTGACAACTTCAATCTTTTCTCCATCTATCATGATGTTGCTCATTGGTCCAGTTGTGAGGATTTTTGTTTTCTTTATGTTGAGTGCCATCCATACTTAAGGCTGTGGTCTTTGATCTCCATTAGTAAATGCTTCAAGTCCTTTTCACTTTCAGCAATGAAGGTTGTATCATCTGAATAATGCAGGTTTTAATGAGCCTTCCTCCAATCCTGATGCCCTGTTCTTCTTCATATAGTCCAGCTTCTCGAATTATTTGCTCAGCATACAGATTGAATAGGTATGGTGAAAGGATACAACCTTGATGCACACCTTTCCTGACTTTAAACCAATCAGTATCCCCATATTCTGTCTGAGCAACTGCCTCTTGATCTATGTAAAAGTTCCTCATGAGCACAATTAAGTATATACACTTGTCAAAATTCAAAATGTTACAATTTTAAAGGGTGAATTCTACTATGTAAACCTGATGTTTTAAAAAAGGATTCTGAAATATAGAGAATAAAATGAACTGAATGCTGTCTGTGAACTACGGTACACTAAGTGAAATAATCTGTTAATAAAAACTAATAGTCACATCAAAAAATCACTACTCAAAAAAAAATCAAGTAATGTGTGTTAAAAACATAGCTTGGCCTAAGCACTTATATGAGGAACTGCATAACCCTGTTGCCATTGAGTCGATTCTGACTCATAGCAACCCTATAGGACAGAGTAGAACTGCCCCATAGGGTTTCCAAGGAGCAGCTGGTGGATTCAAACTGTCAATCTTTTGGTTAGCAGCCCAACACTTAACCACTATGCCATAGGATATAGAAAAAAAAGAAAAAGTGCAAATGAATTAGAGCCCTTGCCCTAAAACCATCTATTGAGGGAAGCATCCATGACCACAACAGATGCCATGTATGATTTATTTTCTAAGTACTATCGTATCGCCTAGGATAGAGCAGTTTAATTCTGATTGAAGATACTAGGGAGGGCTTCAGTGAGGAGGTGACATTTTAATTGAACTCTCTAATTTTCAGCTGTTAATCATCTCTTGATAGCAATAGATGTATATTTGCATAATGCAAAATCCCAAGAAACCCCTGTATGATTTTTTACAGATATAAGATGTTTAGACGTAATGTGAATTTCCAATTTACAGTGAATTCGTGGGTACCATTAAACCCTTTCTTTTCCATAGGTTGTATTGTCTCCATGGTAACAAATGCATTTCAAAGTGAACATCAACTTTGAAGTCACTCCACTAGTGCTCATAGACTCTGGGCTGGAGTCTTAGCAGCAATAGACTCTGCTAAGAACAGTGTTAAAATGAATTTCTTTTCTGAGGATCTATCTACCCAACTCTTGTGTCTTACATAAGGGCATATTTAAGGGAAGTGATCCCATCTATGGCGTCACATAGATTTATGGGCAAGAAAACCAAAAACATGCTTGTTTCCTTATGTATAAGGCAGTCACAGTGGTTCTTTGTCCTTGGTCTTTGCATTTCTTTATTAATTCATTAACTACGCAGTTATTGAAAGTCTACCATGTACTGTTGTTGTTGTTAGTTGCTGTCAAATGGGGTCCAGCTCATGGCAGCCTTGTGTATAACAGAATAAAACATTGTCCAATCCTATGCCATTTTTCATAATCTTTGGTATGTTTGAGCCCATTGCTGCAGCCGTTATGCCAATACATCTCATGGAGGGCTTTCCCTCATTTTAAAGAGCTCACCATCTACTTTAGCAAACATGACATCTTTTTCTAGAGATTGGTCTTTCCTGATGGCATGTTCAAAGTAAGCAAGACAAAGTCTCACCTACATAATTGAATCTTTACAATTATCTTTGAGGGAAGTGTTATGATTTGTATTTTATAGATGAAGAAATAGACTCAGAAAGCTTATATCATTACAGTGATTTTGTAAATAGATAAGTTCTCTTGATCAAAGGTGCAGTATTTATTTCTCTTGTGTTGACAATTGTTCCTCTCAAGTGTGGACTCAGACATGTGAAGATTTTTCTTTGGTTTGAGCTAGACATCAATCTATTTTGCCTAGGTCTCAAGGTTGTATACAAATGCCTATTATAAATGTGGTTGTCATAAAGTTGGGAAAAACAAGTGGTCATTAAGTTGCAACTAGCTTTTAAAGATGAGAAAAATTTTAGGAAAAAATTTTGTCTTCTCTGACTTGGGAGATATTAAGAGTGACACGCTCCAGGGATCAGTTCTAGCACTCTGCTGAGTTATTTAACTATCCCGTAATACAAAAGCTCTGGAAGAAAGAGCACTTAATGAGATGATCAAGTTTGCAGATGAAAGTATGGCCTCCTGGGTTGAGAAATGCTTTGCTAATGGGAATAAATTTCAGCAGTTGCTCCTGAGGCTGGGTGAATGCTCAGAGCCAGAGTAGGTGAACTCGAGAGCAGGCAAGCATGAAGTTTTACTTTTAGTCAAAAACAATTCAGACTAAATGGATAAAATTGAGACCTCTAAGTGGTGGCTATGACCCAGGAAAAGATCCTTTCAGTCACTATTGGCTCAGGATGTTCCCTCTGGACGAATGAATAGCCCTCTATTGAAAATCCTTGGGGGGAAAATGGAGACAAAATGAGCCTACTCTTTTGCTCTTGAATTCTGCACACAATTTTGATTGTCGTACTTCAAGATAAAGAAAAAAGGCTTTGCTAAAGGTCACTAAAACAGCTAAGGAGGTGGAACAGTTTTTCCTGTGGGAACAATTAATAAATATAAGCACAGGCTATGGGGAATGTTTTTAGTCTAAGAAAAGAATAAGAAAGTGTGGATGTACCATCATCCTAGACAAATTCAACACATTTAATTTCCTACTTAAGCCCACATTTTTAAACTTGTGAATTTCGTGTCTAAGAGAAATTTGATAGAAAAACAAATAATTTATTCACTGCATTTTCTTGAAGAGAAAGAACCAGGTGGTGGGAAAAGGGTGCCCTTTCTACTTGGGCTTTTTTCTCGTCCCTTTCAAAACTCTAGATGCAGGAATTTGATGGCACTGGGTTCTTGAGAGTTAAGGAAATTAACTCACAAATAACTTCACTGAATTTCTTCTGTTCAAATAGGCAGCCAGGGGTATAGCAAACACTGGGCTCATTTCTTCTGTTTCCAAGTCCAGTGCTTGGTCTCCACCATGGATGTTGTTCTAAGTAGAGGGAAAAGAAGAGTCTGCAGTACAAAGTTATTCGCTCAGTAATCACACCTGGATTTGAAAGAAAAACTCAGAGTTATTTACAGAATAGAGAGTCTCACAAAATTTTTAATTCATATTTTCATCACTGTGCTAATGAGCAAAGCTTCCCCTGATTCAAATATAAGGCCTGATGCATATGCCTATTTAGTGGGGCATTGTGGTTCAGTGGTGAATTCTTGCCTTCAGTGTGGTGAGGGACTTGGATTCCTGGCCAGTGGTCCTCAAGTGTGGTCACCATTTGTCTGTCAGTGAAGGCTTGCACGTCGCTATGATGCTGAATATGTTTCCCCTTGTGTCTTAGGGTTTAAAATCTTTCTCTTATCAGGATATCAGTCATTTTATTTAGGACTTATGGATGAAAATCAAAGACCACAGCCTTCAGTATGGATTACACTTCAACATAAAAATAATAAAAATCCTCACAACTGGACCAATAAGCCACATCAAGATAAATGGAGAAAAGATTGAAGTTGTCAAGGATTTCATTTTACTTGGAATCACAATCAACACTCATGGAAGACTCAGTCAAGGAATCAAAAGACGCATTGCATTGGGCAAATCTGCTGCAAGGAACCTCTTCAAAGTGTTGAAAAGCAAAGATGTCACCTTGAAGACTAAGGTGTGCCTGAACCAAGCCATGGTATTTTCAATCACATCATACGCATGTGAAAGCCGGACAATGAATAAGGAATACCAAAGAAGTATTGATGTCTTGGAATTGTGGTGTTGACAAAGAATATTGAATACACCATGGACTGCCAAAAGAACAAACAAATCTGTCTTGGAAGAATTACGACCAGAATGCTCCTTAGAAGCAAGGATGGTGAGACTGCATCTTACATACTTTGGACATGTTGTCAGGAGGGATCAGTCCCTGGAGAAGGACATCATGTTTGGTAAATTACAGGGTCAGCGGAAAAGAGGAATACCCTTTATGAGATGGAATGACACAGTCGCTGCAACAGTGGGATCAAGTATAACAACGATTGTAGGGATGGCCCAGGACCAGGCAGTGTTTTGTTCTGTGATACACAGGGTTGCTGTGAGTTGGAACTGACTTGACAGTACCAAATAATAACAACAACAAAATTTAGAATGACCTCATCTCAAGATCTTTAATTGAATTACATCTACAAAGACTTTATTTCTATATAAGGTCACATCCACAAATACAAATTATTTAAGCAGATTATTCATTTTTAAGTTTTATAGTTATGAAAAAGAGATTTTTCTTAACCAAAAACCTGACAGCTACTCTTGGCTCTCATTTCTTACCTTCTACTATCTCTTAGAGCTTTACTGTTTTCCTTCCTCAATATACTTTTTAGACCTGCTCCCTGAACTACTTCCATATACTTCTATTATGGATCCTGGCTCCAGTCATACCCCATCAAACACTTCTGTACATTCATCCAGTCATTTTACTGAATGCAACTTCTAGTCTTATTAGAATACCCATTGTCCATGAAGTACAGTCAAAATTCTTTAGTATGAACTTCTCTTCTGCACTGTTCATTCATGTCTTGATGGAGTTAGTGAACAAACACTAGTCTTCCAAGTGACGTGAGTAGATTGAGGGGGAGCTGGTGCTAACAAAACACTTTTTATATCTCCTGTTGTATTGAGTCAGGATTAAGGATCAGTGAAAGAGAAAGGGTGGATGAAAATAATCAGAAAAATGAAGCCCTAGGGGATCCAGATCAAGAATAGAGGTAATAATCTCTATGAGTATGCATACCTGCACATAAATTTAGATAAGAATGAGTGTGTGTGTGTGTTTGTTTTCAGATACATGCACACGTGATTGGTAGTGAAGAATGGACTACAAAAGTTTTTGTCTAATAGAACGATTATATAAAATAAGAAAACGTATACAATTGGACACACTTCATTTTGACAAGCTCTAAAGTATAGTCTTCATAAGAGGTAGTTCAAATTAAAAGAAAAGTGTTGTCTCAAATATTTAAATCTTTTCTTAATTTTTTTCAATATTACATGAACAGCCCAGAATGGTTTTATGTGTTCTTTGTGTATGTATAACTATAGGCTTATATATTTGTATAGGAGGAAACTCAGAAATTTTACTTTAGGTATCTGTTTTTTCTTCCTTTTTTTTTTTTTTTTTTAATGTTTTTAAGAAACAAATTATTGTCTAGTGACCAAATCAAAGATGCTGAAGCCTTATAACTTCACCTCAAGATATATTTATGTCCTAAGTCTTTTATTAATTGTATTTTAATCTATTCTTTTAAAATTAATATTTATTTTTTCAAATTATATATGTATTTAATCAGCCAAATAATTCTAGAAAGCTTTTAATAAAATAATATTAGTGCTATGTTCTGTGTATTCCAAAGCCTATTTCCTGCTCCTTAGGGACCACCATATTTTAGCTCTTATTTCTAGTATTTACTTCCATGTTTCCAAATATAGTAATTGTAATATTTATTTTTTTCAGTTTTACATATTATCTATTAAGCTCTTCAGGAATAAAAACAGGATTTAGCTCTTGTAATGCACCAACACACACATATACACACACCCTTCAATATGCATATCCAGTCATTTTCCTGATTTTGTTACATCATAATTTTGGTTGAATCAATATTCAGAATCTACACTGTTATAACCCAACCACCCAGTGCCGTCGAGTCAATTCTGACTCATATGTTATGGATATGTAAATATTATTCACTACTGAGACACTTAATTTTGTATTTCCTTGAGTTAATTTATTTTACTAATTCATTTTTTTAATTTATTTACTTTTATTTAAAAAATTAATTTCCTTATCTTTAAATCATTCTCATACTGTGTATAGAATACACTGAGTAATGTTTAAACGTTCAAATACATTGAGTAATCCCTCATTAGGGCCCTCTGTTGTCTTGCTCCAATACGAGCTTGTTTTCTTGTAGGCTAGTTTGTAGTTTTCATAGTCTTACCTTTACCATCATCCTGGGCATTTTCTTTACTTGTTGCCTGTGATAAATCTTTACTTCCTGGATCCAGGTCTTTCCACTTTCTGATAAAATTACTTGTTTAGGTGGGGCACATCTTTTGGGAAATTCCTGAGAAAGTAGGTATGGGTGTTGACTTTTTAAGAGCATGTGTTTTGGAAGTAACACAGTCATCCAGGCATTTGGTGATTTGCAAAAAGACTCACAAGACTCATGGCTAGAATTTATTACAGCCAAATGATACACAGTAGGATTAACAAGAAAGGGGAAATAAGGCATCAGGCGAAGCCTGGAGGAGTCTTCCAAAGAACTTCCAAAGTTCTTTCTTACAGGGTTGGCGTTGGGAGGAGATCCATATAGAACACGCTTCATGCTCCACCAATGAAATGTAGCAACACATGCCTAGTGTATCTGCCCAGGGAAACCTGCTTAAGACAGAATCCAGGGTTTTTATTAGGGGCTGGTGATGTGGGCATACTCTGAGCATCCACCCATGATTACCAAAGGTTCAGACTCCCAGAGGGAACACAAGTGTCTACTACCAATCACATTGTTTGCAAAATCTTAGGAAGGCTGGCATAGCAGATTTCAGTGCCCCAGTCACACAAAACAACCTTATACACAATAGACAACAATTCAAAGGCCAAGTTCTGAGAAGCTGTTCCAACAGTCAGTCTCAAAAGCAAGCCAGTGTGTTATTACCTTGTAAAGCTATTTTGGAGTTTCTAGGTCGTACAAGGAAACCCTGGTGGTGTAGTGATTAAGTGCTATGGCTGCTAACCAAAAAGGTGACAGTTCAAACCCACCAGGTATTTGGAAACTCTATTTATGGGGCAGTTCTACTCTTTTCTACTCTGTCCTATAGAGTCACTATGAGTTGAAATCGGCTCGACGGCAATGGGTTTGGTTTCTTTTTTTAGGTGGTAAAAAAAAAAAAATTTTTTTTTTCTTTATGAAGGTGTTACTCTAAAGACTAAAGTACACCTAACCCAAGCCCTGGTGTTTTCAATTACCTCATATGCATGCAAAAGCTGAACAAGGAACAAGAAAGACTGAAGAAGAATTGATGTCTTTGAATTATGATGTTGGAGAAGAATATTGAACATCCCATGAACTGTCAGAACGAATAAATCTGTTTTGGAAAAAGCACAGCTAGAATGCTCCTTAGAAGTGAGGATGGCAAGACTTCTTCAGAAGATAGGCCTGGTGACCTACTTCTGAAAAAAATTAGCCATTGAAAACCCTGTGGAAGACTGTTCTGCTCTGACACACATGGGGTTGCCATGAGTCAGAATTGACGGTAACTGGAAAAAGAAGAAGAAATGTTATATTATTAAGATATTAAAAAACAAAAACAAACCAAACCCTTTGCTGTCGAGTGGACTCCGACTCACAGCAACACTATGAGCCAGAAATAATGGGTGGATTTATATAAACTTTTATATCAGGCCTGTTACGTTAACTCTTTCCTGTGTAACATGAATGTCTAAAAAAATTTGTTTTTGACTTCTACACTTGATAGATATATTCTCTGGGTACTCAGAATACTTGATATACATTTATTTCCTTTTGGGACTTTGAAGGCTCTTGTCTATTCCTATGATTTCCAGTGTTGCAGTTGAGAAACCAGACGTTATCCTTATTCCAAATGCTTTGAATGTGACTCCCCTTATTTGTTTATTTATTTGTTTTCCTTCCTATAAGTTTTAGGTTCTTTTTTGTGAAATCCATATTCTAAAATTCCAGCTGATATGACTTGTTTGAGAATTTTAAAGATTATTTTACTGGACAAGAAGTAGCTTTAATCTGGAGGACCTGCCCTTTAATTTAAGGAAATATTCTTGTGCTATTTTTAAAATTGTCTTGCCCTCTGCTTTTTCTGTTCTTTGTTCAAGGGTCTTGTTGTTTAGATTTTGTACTTTATAGTGAGTTGTTTCATTTTCTTGAGGTTTTTCTCGTATTTTCCATATCTCTGTTTCTTTATTCTGATTTAGGATAACTTCTCTCAATTTTGTCTCTCAGTATCAGGCATTGTTCTGGGAATTGGGAACACAATTATGTACAAATCAGAAAATAGCCTGACCTTCATAAAGCTTACATTCTACTAAGACAAGAAACAAGGCAGATAAGTCTATGTGTAGAATATACTGCTGTTCTTCGGTGCTGTCAATTCAATTCTGACAGAGTAGCAACCTGTGTGACAGAGTAGAACAGCCCCGTAGAGTTTTCTTGGCTGTAATCTTTATGGGAGTAGATCACTAGGTCTTTTTCCCATAGGGTTGCTGGGTGAGTTCAAACAGCCAACTTTTTACTTGGCAGCTGAGTGAATAACCAACAAATGCCCCACTAGGGCTCCTTGTATAAGATATTAAATACAGATAAATTTTATGGAAAGAAAAAAAAGGAGGAAGCAAAGAAAAAATTAGGGAAGTTTGTAAATGAAGGAGTTCAGATTTCAGGGACTGTGGTCAGGGAAAGAACTGAATGCCATTAAAGAGACACTGTTTCATGGATAAGTGGGGTAAAAGTATTGTAGGCTGAAGGACTGACACAGACAAAGTCTTGAGGTGGGATTTTATCAGACATATTCCAGGAAAGCAAAGCAGTATCAGAATGAGATGAGACTTTTAATAGAACAGATCATGAAGGTCGTTGGAAAAAGGAGTTCTGAAAGAGATGAGAAGCCATGGACAGGTGGGAGCAGAAGAATGACCTGATCTAAATTACATTTTTTTGAACGATTCCTCTGCCTAATTTTCTGAGAAAAGATTGAAGGGGCAAGAATGAAGGCATAGAGACCAGTGATAGATGAGACATGACGGTAACTTCCTAGACCAGGGTGGTAGCGGGAAAAGTGACAAGAGGTAGTGTAATGATAGATAATACTTTGAAGGTGCACTAGACAGGATGTGTTGATAGGTTGAATGTGCAATATGCAAAAGAGGAGTCAAAGATAACTCCATGTTTATGATTTGAGTAACTGAAAGGATGAAGTTGCCAATAACTGAAGAGGAGAAGTTGGGAGAAGAAGAATATTTTTGAAGAGGTAGGAAATGTGGTCTCAGTTTTGTACATCTAAGCGGAGATGTCAAGTAACTATTTAGATAAAAGAATCTGGGCTGTTTTCCCGTTCCATAAGCAGTTTGTTCTTGCTTTTTACTCACTTTTTTTTTTTTCCTAGGTTGGTTGCCTTTACCTATTTGATTTGTAGGCATACTTCATGTGTTCTGGACACAGTATCGTTTTTATAAGTAATGTAAATATCTTCTTCCAGTTTGTGGCTTGTATTTTTAATTTTCTATAATGTCTTTGAATGAGCAAAAACTTAGTTTTAATATATCTGAATATAATTTTATTTTCTTTTATGCTCAGCATTTTGCGTGTGGTGGAAATTATTTCCTATGATGCAGTATATCCTTAATTATAAAGATATAATTATATGCTCTGTTGTTGTTCAGCACTGTCAAGTCGATTCCAACTCATGAGACCGTACGTACAGCAGAAGTAAACACTGCCTGGTCCTACGCCATCCTCACAATCTTTGTTATGCTTGAGCCTATTGTTGAAGCCACTGTGTCAACCCATCTCCCTGAGGGTCTTCCTCTTTTGCGCCGACCCTATACTTTCTCAAACACGATGTCCTTCTCCAGGGACTGGTCCCTCCTGATGACATGTCCAAAGTGTGTGAGATGGAGTCTCACTGTCCTTTCTTCTGAGGAGCATTCTGGCTGTACTTCTTCCAAGAGAGATTTGTTCATTCTTTGGCAGTTCGTGTTCTATTCGGTATTCTTTGCCAACACCGTAATTCAAAGTTGTCAGTTCTTCTTCAGTCTTTCTTATTCATTGTCCGTCCAGCTTTCCCACGTATATGAGGCGATTGAAAACACCAGGGCTTGGGCCAGGCTTACGTTAGTTCTCAGGGTGACATCTTTGCTTTTCAACACTTTAAAGAGGTCTTTTGCAGCCAATTTGCCCAATGCAATGTATTGTTTAATTTCTAGACTGCTGCTTTCCTAGGTGTTGATTGTGGATCTAAGTAACACGAAATCCTTGACAACTTCAATCTTTTCTCCTTTTATCGTATTGTTGATTATTGTTCCACTTCTAAGGATTTTTGTTTTCTTTATGTTGAGGTGTAATCCATCTGAAGGCTGTGGTCTGATTTTCATCAGTAAGCGCTTTAAGTTCTCTTCACTTTCAGCAAGTAAAGTTGTGTCATCTGCATAACCCATGTTGTTAATGAGTCTTCCTCCAATCCTGATGCCATGTTCTTTGTCATATAGTCCAGCTTCTTGGATTATTTGCTCAATATACAGATTGAATAAGTATGGTGAAAGGGCATAACCCTAACGCACACCTTTCCTGACTTTAAACCACGAAGTATTCCCTTGTTCTTTTCAAATAACTGCCTCTTGACCTATGTATGGGTTTCACATGAGCACAATTAAGTGTTCTGGAATTCCCATTCTTCTCAATGGTATCCATAATTTTTTTATGATCCACACAGCTGAATGTCTTTGCATAGTCGATAAAACATAGGTAAACATCTTTCTGATATTCTCTGCTGTCAGCCAGGATCCAACACAGCAGCGATATCCCTGGTTCCAAGTCCTCTCTTGAATCCAGCTTGAATTTTTGACAACTGCCAGCCATTGTACTGCTGCAACCACTTTTGAATGTTCTACAAAATTTTGCTTGTGTGTAGTATTAATGACATTGTTTGGTAATTTCCACATTTGGTTGGATCACCTTTCTTTGGAATAGGTATAAACATGGATCTCTTGCAGTAGGTTGGTTAAGTAGCTGTCTTCCAAGTTTCTTGGCATAGAAGAGTTAGCACTTCCAGCACTGCATCCATTTTTAGAAACATCTCAGTTGGTATTCTGCCAATTCCTGGTGCCTTGTTTTTCACCAATGCCTTCAGTGTAGCTTGGACTTCTTCCTTCACTATCATTGGTTCTTGATCATATACTACCTCCTGAAATGACTGAATGTCAACCTTTTTTTTTTGGGACAGTGACTCTGTATTCCTTCCATCTTCTTTTGATGCTTTCTGCATCATTCAGTATTTTACTCATAGAATCCTTCAATGTTGCAACTCTAGGCTTGAATTTTTTTCTTCAGTACTTTCAGTTGGAGAAGTGCTGAACATGCTCTTCCCTTTCGGTTTTCTAACACCAAGTCTTTGGACATGTCATTATAATACTTTACTTTGTCTTCTCTAGCCACCATTTGAAATCTGTTCAGCTCTTTTACTTCATTTCTTCCTTTTGCTTTAGCTCCTCTATGTTCAAGAGCACATTTGAGTCTCTTCTGACATCCATTTTGGTCTTTTCTTTCTTTCCTGTCTTTTTAATGACTCCTTGCTTTCTTCATGTATGATGTCCTTGATGTCATTCCACAACTTGTCTGATCTGCAATCATTATGTTCAGTTTTATGCTGTATTTATTTCTAGATGAATTAAAGCTTTGGCTTTCACATCTAAGATTTTAATTACTCTAGCTTCATATTTTGTGTTTCAAATGAAGAAAAGATCAAATTTTATCTTTTCCATAATGATAAATTTATATTTGTACTTTGATAGGTAAATTGTTCTTGCTTTGCCTGACAATCTGCAGTACTGTCTCTATCTTTAACACATTTCCACATATACCTAATTTGGTTTGTCTTTTCTTGCGTCCGTACCAATGTCTAGTTGGACGATTCATTCTACTTTTTTGTTATTGTCTTAGCTAGTCTTTACCTGTAACTATTTCATATGAATTTTGGGCTCGACCGTTTGCAAACAAGCAAGAAAAAAAAAAAAAAAACTGTCAGGATTTTGATTTGAATCATGTAATGATATGGATTCATTTAGGAAGATTTTGCATTTTTAAAACACTGAGGCTTTCCATCCTTGAATATTGTTAATCTCCCCCATATGACGTTATAACTTCCTTCTTTCAGATCTTATTTAAACTTATTTAATTACTCTTAGATTCCCTTTAATTTACTCACAATCTTTTGAAATAATATTTCCAAAAGTTTGTTATTGCTGTTTAGGGACCATGTTGATTTTTTTACATTGATATTTAATCTATGATATTATTTCTTTGAAGAAATACTATCATCTGTGAAAACACTTTTGTTTTCTTTCTAAACCTTATAATTTTCTTTATTACATTTTATATTTCCTTTCTCTAATATTATTTTCATTTTACATTTTCTTTCTCTAATATCGGTATTAAAAAGTTGAAGATAAATGAAGTTAGTGAGAATCATAGACTTTTTCTAACTTTATTGGGAATGTGTACATTTTACATAAAATTTCAATTTTATTACTAGGTTTTTGTTTGTACTATATTTGAAATCTCTAATATAGCTATAGTTATCGTACCATGGTATTTCTAATGTTGATTATTGTGTCATATAATTTTCTTGATACTTCTTGATAGAGTTTTATCTATTTTATTTTTCTTTAAAGATTAGCCTTTTTTTTTTTTTGCCAATTTCTTTATTATTTCCAAAATATCTTTTATTATTTTGGAATGTAATGTGATTTTTATCCCTTCTACATTTTTTGAATTTCATGTTATTCTTTTTCTACATTCTTGAGATGAATGCTTAGATATTTAATTTGCTATATTTTCTGTATAATTTTTATTATATATTTCCTTCTATGTACCTCTTTAGCAGCATCCCACAAATTTTTCATGTAATATATTTAATGAGTCAACTTGATGGCAATGGGTTTGATTTCAGGTTTTGGTACATTTATTTCAATTAATCCAAAATATGAGTTTAAGTACATATTTTCCTTGATATATGAATCATTAGTAAAGCTAAAAAATTCAACACTTTTAGTCTGTTATATTTTGTATTGCCTTCTAGATTCATTTTATTAAGATATGATGGGCTAGAAATAACGGGCTAGTTTATGTGAGCTTTTATAATTTGTTGAGATTTGCTTTTTATCAAAATTTTGTCAGTTTTAAATGTTCTATGTGGACCTGAAGAAATTTACTCTCTAATTGTAGTCTCCAAATCAAAAACCCACTGCCGTCGAGTTGATTCCAACTCGTAGCAACCCTACAAGGCAGAGCAGAACTACTCCACAAGATTTTCGAGGCTGTATATCTTATAGAAGCTGACTGTCACATCTTTCTCTTGTGGAGCAGCTGGTGGTTTCGAACTGCCAAACTTTTGACTGACAGCTGAATGGTTAACCACTGCGCCACCAGGGGGGTAGTTGAGTACAAAAAATAAACCAAATATTTATTTTCTTGTATGTTCATACACATACATACACACACATATTTTCACCTTATGTTCATGAGCTCTTATTTCTATTGTTCAAATTTTCTGTATTTCTTTTTCATGCTATTTGATATACAAATAACTGTTGATAGATTTGTTAATGTTGCTTTGTAGTCTTTTCAAAAGAATATTTTATTATGTTTTTAGTGAAAGTTTACACAGTAAATTAGGTACTTATTTGACAATTTCTATACAAATTGCTCAATGACATTAGTTACAGTTTTCACACGGTTTGTAATTCTTGAAAAGTCAATTATTGGTTTATATATTTTGAAAATTATGTTATTCAGTGATCACAATTTATGAATTTTTGTATCTCTTTGTTGAATTTTACTTCTTATACAATTACATAGTTACTGTATTTCTAATACATTTTGTCCCATATTAATTATAGCTGCCCCAAACTAACCCCCAAGAACTCTGACTGCATATATATTTTTCTACCTTTGACTTTTCAATACTTTTAAGTTTTTGGTGTTCTACACATCTTCATAAGCATATAAAACATGATTTCTACATGCTTTTTATCAGAAAATTTATTCCGTTTACATTTACTATAATTATATGCATGTATGACTTTTTATGTAAACTTATTTTTTGCCTTGTTTATAATTTTACTTTTATGCTTTTGTTTATCACCTCCTTTGACCCTTTTGTTTTATTTGTTTCAAATTGTCTCTATTTCTTTCATCTTCGGTTTTTAATCTCTACCAATTTTGAAGTTGTTTTTTACACTCCTTTTAGAGACTCTTAAATTTTTAACATTTATATTTGACTTAAAATAAATTAAGTCAGTTACTGTAACTTCTCTCAAAAATAGTAGGATATTTCAATAATTTAAATCTGATAAATCCTGCCATCTTATTTGTTAATTTTTTTCTAATAGCTAATTTCAGTGTCACTTTTATTTTATTCAAATAACAATTACTATTATAATTTCATATATCAATATTCACTTATATTTACTTATATGTTTACAAATTTATTTCCTACCGTCTACATCTTGTAGCTTACTTCATTCCTCTTCTGTGTTTGTTTTAGCATTTTTTTGATGTAATTATTTCAGAGAATTTCCACAAGTTACATATGCCTTAAACATTTGTTTTTCTGATAGTATCCTTACTTTGAGACATTAGTGGTTCAGTGGTAAAATTCTCACTTTCTATGTGGGACACCTGGATTAGATTCCCAGCCAATGCATCTTGTACACATGCACCACCATTTGTCAGTGGAAGCTTGCATGTTGTTATGATGCTGAACATATTTCAGCAGAGTTTCCAGACTAAGATGAAGTAAGAAGAAAGGTCTGACAATCTGCTTTCAAAAATCAGCAAATAAAAGCCCTATGGATCACAAAAGTCCAATCTATAACCAATCATGGAGATAGTACAGTGCTGGACAGCATTTTGTTCCATTGTACTTGAAGCCACCATGATCAAGGGCCAATTTAATTGCAGCTAATAAAAACAGCAATCCTTATTTTAGATTCAATTTAAAGCTAGTTCTTTCTCTTGAATAGCTTTTAAAATCTGTTTGTCTAAAATCACAAACTAGATAGTAGACAAGGATCAACTTTGGTGAAGTGAAGGACAACATATAATAAAAGGGAAGTCAGCACAACCAGACCAAAGTAAAAGTAAGAAGTTTCCTGGACACATTCAAACACTTTGAGGAACAGAATAGCCAGGTCTGGGGCCTGGGGACCATAGTTTTGGGGAACATCTATGTCAACTGGCATAACAAAGTTTATTAAGAAAATGTTCTATATTTCCACTTTGGTCATTGGCGTCCGGGTCTTGAAAGTCATAATTTAAGACTTTTAAATGTTAAAACCTTGTAAGCAGCCATCTAAGATATATCGATTAATTCCATCCCACTTGGAGAAAAGGAGAATGAAGAAAACCAAAGACAAGAAAAATTTTAGCCCAAAGGACTAAAGGACCACATGAACTAGAGGCTCCACCAGCCTAAGACCAGAAGAATTAGATACTGTCCAGCTACCACCAATGACCGCCCTGACAGGGATCACAAAAGAGAGTCCCTGACAAAGCAGGAAAATGTAGAACAGGACTCAAATTCACGTAAAAAGACCAGACTTAATGGTCTGACGGAGACTAGAGGAACACCCAAAACTATGACCCCCAGATGCACTGTTAACCTAGAACTGAAACCATTCCCAAAGCTCACTCTTCAGGCAAAGATTAGACAGGACGATAAAACAAAAGATAATATATGTGAAGGATGTGTTTCTTAATTCAATCAGGTATATGAGACCAAATCCAAAGACAGGAAGTAACAGGAACTGGTCAAATAGACACAAGGAACCTGGGGTGGAAAAGGAGATTGTGCTATCACATTGTGGGGACTGCAACTAATGTCACAAAACAATATGTGTATAAATTTTTGCAAGAGAAGTTAACTTGAGCTGTAAACTTTCACCTAAAGCACAATTTAAAAAAAAATTAAAATAAAATCTCTTTGTCTCTACCTTTCTACAACATCAAGTGTGTGGGTTGATTTGCTTCAATTTATTCTGCTTGTTATTCTTCCTTCCTAAATCTGGGGATTTGTCTCTTTTATTAATTCTGAAAAATAATGCATTCATTATATTTTCAAATAGTATCTGTTTCACATTTTCCCTATTATATTCTTATACAATTCCCATATTTTTTTCTTTCACATTCTCCATCTATGTTATGCCCAATATTTGTGCTTCCCTTCATTCTATGAAAATGCACTTTTCTCCTGAACCCTTGGCAGCTGACTCAGTGCAATGACCTGGTTGCTGTCCCCAATGCTTCGTTCCTAAGATTTATACCTGAGCCTAGTCCTAAACTCAAATGAAGCACCTCGTTATGGGCTGGGGGCCTCAGGCCAGACTTTTCCATGTTTGTCCAATGGGTCCGAATGACACAATTTTGGAAACATTAGTGCCCCATATATTCACCTTCGGTGGAAAACAACTTCAGAAAGAAACACACAGAAAAACTTCTTTCGTTATCCTGAAAGACTGTTCTGAAGCATACTAGCTTTATATTGTCAGTCCAGACACGCCTACATAAACGAGAATTCCATTAGGCTTTTTTCTGAAAATATAGTCAGATTATTAATGCTATACACTGAATTTACTTACTCTCCTTCTTTGCTGCAGCTCTTTTTTCCCCCCTCATTAAGGTTCCTTGACATTACACCTCCAAATAAAGCATTAGCATGTCAACTTTGACTCAGGCTCTACTCTGCTAATCCAAGGCTGATTCACTATCTATTCAGGTTACACACTGAATTCTTGATAATTTAGTCAATAATGTCTTACAGTTCACAAATTTTCTTTTTCCTATGACTTAATTTCAATTCAATCTGCCCACCTAGCTTTTGTATAATTATATATATATTATTTCTGAAAATTCATTATGATTATTTTCAAATATATTTATGCTTTTAATCATATTCATTACATATAATTTTTTAGACTCTAACATCATCCTATCATTAAAAATTTTTGAAGCTCAGCCTCAAATATCTTCTATTTTCCTTACAGATTATCTTTCTTCACCTTGCTGTCTCTCTCAGGTGGCTATTCAGCTTTATGCAAGATCTGAAAGATCACAGCCATTGAAGATTCTCTGAAGCACAGTTCTATTCTGAAACATGTGAGGTTGCCATGAGTTGGAACTGATTTGATGGCAATTTTGTGTGTGTGTGTGTGTTCTATGTTTTCCCTTCTTTAAAATTGTTTTAAACTTGTGTCCCTCAAAAAAGTTCACTATACATTTCCTGAGTTTTCCCTTCTCATCATCCTGTGAGAACTCTGCTCCCCATTATAGGGGAAGATTACCACACTACGCTTTCTACATCCAGTCCTTTCCTTTGAAATCAATTCCTTTTAAGAAATTTTTTTCTTGATTTTCTTTAATTTGCGTGTGTGATCTCGTTCTTTCTAGGACTCTAAATGATACATAGTATACCATATTTTTACACAAATAACATGCTTATTCTACATTTGTTTGTGTCTTAAATGGGGTTCTCTAGAGAAGCAAAACCAGTACAGTGTGTGTATATATATATATAGAGAGAGAGAGAGAGAGAGAGAGATTTATATCAAGGAAGTGGCTCTCAAGGTTGTAGAGGCTGGAAAGTCCCAAGTCCATGGGGCAGGATAGAGGCTTCTCCCGATTCACGTAGCTGAGAGAGTTGGTGAACCCAAGATAAGCAGGTCAGAGAGCAGGGCTCTTGCTCACATGCTGTGAAGATCCATGAATTCCAAGATTGGCAGGTAAGACCGCAGGTAAGCTGCTGGCTCAAGTTCCAAGAACTGGAGGTCAGAGGAACAAGAGCCAGCTTCAGGATCCAGTGTGAGCAAAAAGCCACTAAGTCTTGCCAGGATGTTCATTTATGTTTGATGCAGACCACACACACTGCACTGGGTAAATCTGCTGCAAAAGATCTCTTTAAAGTTCTGGAAAGCAAAGATGTCTTACCTGACCCAAGTCATAGTATTTTCAATCACCTCATATGCATATGAAAGCTGGGCAATAAATAAGGAAGACTGAAGATGAGTTTATGTCTTTGAATTGTGGCGTTGGCAAAGATTATGGAATATACCATGGACTTCCAAAAGAATGAAAAAGTCTGTCTTGGAAGAAGTATGACCAGAATGCTCTTTGGAAGCAAGGACGGTGAGACTGTGTCTCACATACTTTGGCATGTTATCAGGAGGGACCAGTCCCTAGAAAAGGACATCATGCTTGGTAAAGTAGAAGGTCAGTGAAAAAGAAGACCCTCAACAAGATGAATTAACACAGTGATTGCAGCCATTTCAGAAGGTAGCATATGGTCAGAAGCCCATGGTATTAAAGGAAGAAGTCCAAGCTTCACTGTAGGCATTGGTAAAAAACAAGACTCCAGGAATTCATGGAATACCAATTGAGATGTTTCAACAAATGGATGCAATGCTGGAAGTGCTCACTGGTCTATGCCAAGAAATTTGGAAGATAGTTACCTGGCCACCTGACAGGAAGACATCCATATTTATACCTATTCCCAAGAAAGATAATCCAACCGAAACTGGAAATTATTGAACAATGTCATTAATATCACAGGCAAGTAAAATTTTGCTGAAGATCATTTGAAAGCTGCTGCAGCAGTATAGCAACAGGGAACTGTCAGAAATTCAGGCAAGATTCAGAAGAGGACATGGAACTAGTGATATCATTGCTGGTGTTAGATGGACCCTGTCTGAAAGCAGAGAATACCAGAAAGATGTTTACCTGTATTTTATTGACTATGCAAAGACATTAAACTGTGTGAATTGTAAAAGATTATGGATAACATTTCAAAGAATAGGAATTACAGAACACTTAATTGTGCTCCTGAGGAACCTGTGCTTAGATCAAGAGGCAGTAGTTTGAACAGAACAAGGGGATACTGCATTGTTTAAAGTCAGGAAAATGTGTGTCAGGGTTATATCCTTTCACCATATTTATTCAATCTGTCTGCTGAGAAAATAATCTGAGAAGCTGGACTATATGAAGAAGAATGGAGCATTAGGATTAGAGGAAGAGTCATTAACAACCTTTGATATACAGATGACACAATTTTGCTTGATAAAAATGAAGAGGACTTGAAGCACTTACTGATGACAATCAGAGATGATAGCCTTCAGTATGGATCACACCTCAAAGTAAAGAAAACAAAAATCCTCACAAATGGACCAATAATCAATATCATGATAAATGGAGAAAAGGCTGAATTTGCCAAGGATTTCATTTTACTTGGAACCACAATCAACACCCATTGAAGCAGCAGTCAAAACATCAAAAAACGCTTGGCATCTCTAAAGTCCTATCACAACCCCAAAACCCATTGCCATTGAGTCAATTCCATCTCATATTGACACTGTAGGATAGCGTAGAACTGCCTTATAGGGTTTCCAAGGCTGTAAACCTTTGTGGAAGCATAATGCCACATCTTTTTACCACAGAGAGGCTGGTGGGTTCAAGCTGTTGACCTTTCAGTTGGCAGCTGAGCTCTTTAACCACTGTGCCACCAGGGCTCTTATCTAGAGTCCTATAAATCCAGGTAAATCAAAATTTACATACACAAGAGTCATAGTTTGACTTCAGCAACATTTTTAGGCTTTTCATGGCATTTTTGTCTGGAGAAGTCAGTGACGTGTGTACTAGATTAAAACTTCTTTAAATAGCAAAACCCTAGTTTAAGGAATTAAAGTACTCTGTTTCTTAAGCTATTCTTTACATGTATTTTGTAACATTGTAAATTTAAATTGAGTAAGTGCAGCTTTTAAAAATGTTCAGCTTTGACGGAAAAGATACAAACTCAAAAATATGCAATTAGTCCCTGAAGATGTATTATAGACTATCTCCAAGTAGCTGACATGCTAGTTAGCTAGTAACTTTAAATAATGGCATTTTATTGCCATACAGTCAAATGTTTCCATCCTGAACATAAAATTTACAAAAAAGCATACCTGCTGGCGTTATTCTAAAAGTTGTTAAAAAAAAAAAAAAGAGACTAATTTTAAAGTAAAATTAAGTTTATTGATGTAAGATAGCATTTTCTGGTAGTAGGCAGTTCATTTCCAATATATGAGCCAGGAAAGCATCTATCGTGAAGAATTGGGGGAAAAAAAATGGCTTGTAATGACAAAAAACAAGATTAAACCCAAGAAGGAGATAGTGGGGATACGCAAGTTCCGACTTCAAACTTCCACCCATAAGGAAAGCCTGGTGGCGTAGTGGTTAAGTGCTATGGCTGCTAACCAAAGGGTCGGGAGTTCAAATCCACCAGGCGCTCCTTGGAAACTCTATGGGGCAGTTCTATTCTGTCCTACAGGGTTGCTATGAGTCAGAATCGACTCCAAGGCACTGGGTGGGTAAGGAGTATATAGGAGTCTATGGATGGCAAAAATGGCTAGTATTTTAGTTTCTTAGTGCTGCTACAGAACAGAAATTTATTTTCTCATAATTTAGGAGGCTAGAAATCCAAATTCAGGACATCAGCTCTAGGGGAAGGCTTTCTCTCTCTGTCAGCTCTGAGCAAAGGCCTTATTTCTTTTCAGCTTCTGTTTCTTGCTTCCTGGGTGATCTTTATCTTTCCTACTTCCTTGCTTCTGTGTTTAATCCCCTTTTTACATATCTCGTTGTTGGTATTATTAGGTGCTGTTGAGTCTGTTCTGACTCATAGCTACCATATAGGACAGAGTAGAACTGCCCCATGGGGTTTCCAAGAGTGGCTGGTGGATTTGAACTGCTGAACTTTTGGTTAGTAACTGAGCTTTTGTCCCCTATGCCACTAGGGCTCCAACATATCCCAATAGTGATTGGTTTAACACACACCCTTCACTCTGCCTACATACTACACCCTACACGCCCTACATACTGCCTCATTAACATAATGTAGAAAACATTATTTCAAAATGGGATTACATCCACAGGTATTAAAAAAATTTTTTTAAAAAGCCCATTGCCGTCAAGTTGATTCAGACTTACAGCAACTCACAGGTATGGGGGTTAGGATTTACAACATATATTTTGGGAGGACACAATTCAATCCATAACATTCTAACATTTGACTCTCCAAAATTCGTGTCCTTCCCTCATACAGAGCACATTCACTCCATCGCATTGTCCCAAGAGTCTTATCCCATTCCAACATCAACTCTAAATCCGTAATTTCATCTTCTGGATCATCTGAATCAAGCATGGGTGAGACTTCGGGTATGTTCCATCCCAGGCAAAGTTCCTCTTCATCTGTGAAACTGTGAAACTTAGAATATGAGTTATCTGCTTCCAAAGCATGATGGTGGAAAAAGTGTAGGGTAGACATTCCCATTACACATGGGAGAAATCAAGGGTACCAAGCAAGTCCAAAACCCAGCAGAACAAATTATATTAGCTTTCAAGGCTTTTAAATTCTCACCAGAAGCACATTTAATGTCCACATTTCTAACAACATTTTGTTGATGGTGCCATATGCATTTTCCAAGATCAGAGAGATTTTCTCTGTAGTTCTCCTCACCTCCTTCTGAGTATTCATAAAAATTGCCACTGATGTCTATAATTCCACCAACAGCCTTGTCAAGGCAATCTAAAATTTTACTATTAGGCACCTTATAGGTCTTCCAGCCTCCACTCATTACTCAATTCAAAAACCACATCCACATTTTAGGTATCTGTTAGAGCAGCACCACTACTTCTCGTTACCAAATTCTTATTTTCTTAGTGTGCTACAATAGATTGCAAAACAATGTACGAAAACCACATGTTACTCATAGGTCGTACCCAGTTTCTAGATAGCCAGGAGGTCATTAGAAAAAGGAACCAATAACTAATGTGGATTTCTCCATGAATATCATGCCCTTCGCATCAGAGCTTAAACACATGTAAGTGAAAGGAAATTATCGTTTATTACATACAATAAGAAGCAAATAGTACACAACAGATGAGCAACCTCCACTGCTCAAAAGTTGTCTGGGCAGGGTTTACAACATTTCCACACAAACTCTACTTTGTATTATGGATGAGAGACTTAAATAGGACAGCCACAGGACAAACCATTCCCCACTGGGTTCTGAAAACTGTCCCGGTGGAGACAGAGGACTCTCATGCAAGTCCTTCACCTAGCATCCTGGGCAAGGGACATATAGAAGCTTAATTACTGGCAGTCTTGCCTTGGCCAGGTAGGTGCACTTTGGTGGGCGATAAGCTTAATCCCTCCTCCAGCTCTTTGAAACCCCCAGCCTATATAGACAGTTCCATGGAGATTTTTCCTGCCTGACTACCCTAGGAGGAGATGCTCAAACATCTTGACACCTAACCTGGAATTGTATCTCTTTTACTCACCTTACATTTAGACAAATTATTAGCCTTGGGGGTGGAGGGTGTGTGAGGTATTTTGTTAAGCCTGAAGATGTTAGCAGGAGAAGGAATGGGGGAGACTATTGTAGCCAAAGTCGTACAAAGGACTACTCCTTACAGTCCACACCTCAGTTTACTGTAAGCACTGTATTGACTGTAGTGAGGTTCCCCACCAATTGGGTAACCAAGTACCAAACACGTGAAACACGAAAAAGTAAAGTGGGCTCCCTGCCTACAGCCAGTGAGCTTCTTATTTAAATATTTAAGTTAAACATTTAAGCCAAACATTTAAGGGCCCAGTCCAACCAGGGTTTTTTCCAGTCTTGGCATAATTGCATATGTCCTGGCATCACCTACATAGAAGCTCCTTTTGGTCCAGGCATGTTCCACAGTCACCACTACATCACTTGGTTCTACCACTGTACACTTGGGTGGAGTTGTAGACCAGAAGCCTCATTTGATTATGTGTGCTCTTGAAGTCAGCTGCTAATAGTCTTGCTGTGAACAATTGGGATAGATCCTGGAGAAAGCCTGGCTGTTTACATCCTGTCTCTGTCTTCCTGTTACATCCTGTCATCACACAGGCATGGGTGTTCTTCTGGCTCCCAAGAAGCTCAAAAGAACTAAATGGGAAAAACAGAAAGATACAAAGGCAGACAGAAGAGAGAGGAATACTTAAAATTTTTTAAATATAGAGAAACTAAAGTGAAAGTCCTAAGTTTTCTAATCTAAAATTCCATTAAATTTCCAGCTAAGGTCGAAGTGGAAATCTAGGTACACTTTGTCAAAATTTATAAATTGCAAGAATAAAGTAGAAGTGAAAAAAAAAAAATTCTATTGTTTCCAGACATAATGACTATGTTACTTTCAAAGGAGGAAAATTTGGCTGGATATTATCTTCTGAACTGTAACAGCAAAGTGAGAAACAATAGAGTGATAGCTACAGATTAGTTAGATAAAAGGAACACAGCCCTAAGTCCCATACCCAGCCATCACATTATTTAGCTATCACGCATGGAAATAAACATGGATTAGTAAGAATTCAGATGTTATATTCCTAAAGAAGGGAAATGGTGTTGCATTCATCATCAAAAGGAACATTTCAAGATCCATCCTAAAGTACAACAGTGTAAGTGATAGGATAATATCCATATACCTACAAGAAACACCCGTTAATACTACTATCATTCAAATTTACCCACTGACCACTAAGGCCAAAGTTGAAGAAATTGAAGATTTTTGCCAACTTTTACAGTCTGAAATTGATCAAACATGTAATCAAGATGCATTGATAATTACTGATGATTGGAATGCAAAAAATGGAAACAATGGTCACAAAAATTGGAAAATATGGTCTTAATAATAGAAACCATGCCAGAGCTTGCATAACAGAATTTTGCAAGGCCCATGACCTATTTATTGGAAATACCTTTGTTCAACAACATAAATGGAAAATCTGCATGGGGGCCTCACCAAATGGCATACAGAGAGATTGAAGTGATTACATCTACGGAAAGAGACAGTAGAGAATTTTAATATCATCAGTTGGAACAAGGCCACGGGCTGACTGTGAAAAAAACTATCAATTGCTCATACGCAAGTTCAAGTTGAAGCTAAAGAATATAAAAACAAGTCCATGGACAGAGGACCAGACTAGTTGTGGGACGGCATCAAAGACATCATACATGAAGAAAACGAAGGTTCATTAAAAAGAAAGTGAAGACAAAAGTGGACATCAGAAAAGGCTTTGAAACTTGCTATTGAACATAGAGCAGCTTAAGCGAATAGAAGAAATGAAGTAAAGAGCTGAACAGAAGATTTCAAAGGGGAGGTTGAGACGACGAAGTAAAGTGTTATAATAAAATATGCAAAGACCTGAAGTTACAAAACCAAAAGGCAAGAACACACTTGGCATTTGTCCAGCTGAAAGAATTGAACAAAAAATTCAAGCCTAGAGATGCAATACTGAAGGATTCTATGAGCAAAATATTGAACAATACAGGAAGCATCAAAAGAAGATGGAAAGAATACACAGAGTCACTGTACCAAAAGAATTGGTCAATGTTCAACCATTTCAGGAGGTAGCATATGGTCAAAAATTAGTGGTATTGAAGGAAGAAGTCCACGCTGCACTGAAGGCATTTGTGGAAAAACAAGGCTCTAGGAATTGACAAAATACCGAATGAAATGTTTTAACAAACAGATGCAGCCCTGGAGGTGGTCATTCATCTATACCAAGAAATTTGGAAGACAGCCACCCTGCCAACCCACTGAAGGAGATCTATATCTGTGCCCATTTCAAAGAAAGCTGATACAACAGAATGAGGAAATTATGGAACAATATCACTGATATCAAGGAGCCCTGCTGGTCCAGTGGTTAAAGCAGTTGGTGGAGGAAAGATATGGCAACCTGCTTCTGTAAAGATTTACAGCCCTGGAAACCCTATAGTGTCGCTGTGAGTCAGAATTGACTTGATGGCAGTGAGTTTGGGTTTTTTTTTTTTTTTTTTTTTTGGTTTTGGGAATTATTAACATCACACACAAGTAAAATTTTGCTGAAGATAGCTCAAAAGCAGTTGCAGCTCTACATCAACAGGGAATTGCCAGAAATTCAAGCCAGAAGAAGGCATGGACATGGAACAAGGGACATCATTGTTGATGTCAGATGGACATTACTGACTATGCAAAGTTATGACTGTGTGGGTCATAACAAATTATGGATAACATTGTGAAGAATGGAAATTTCAGAGCATTTAGTATGCTCATGCGAAACCTGTACATGAATCAAGAGGCAGCCATTTGAACAGAAGAGGATACTAAGTGGTTTAAAATCAGAAAAAGTGTGCATCACGGTTGTATCCTTTCATTATACATATTCTATCTGTATGCTGAGTGTGCAAATAATCAGAGAAGCTAGACTATAAGAAGAAGAATGGGCATCAGGATTGGAGGAAGACTCATTAACAACCTGAAGTATTCAGATGGCACAGCTTTGTTTGCAGAAAGTGAAGAGGACTTGAGGCACTTACTGATGAAGATCAAAGACCACAGCCTTCAGTATGGATTACACCTCAACATAAAGAACACAAAAATCCTCACAACTGGACCAATAAGCAACATCATGTTAAATGGAGAAAATACTGCAGTTGTCAAGAATTTTATTTTACTTGGATCAAATGCCCGTGGAAGCAGCAGTCAGGAAATCAAATAATGTATTGCATTGCATTGGACAATTGGCTGCAAAAGACAAAAGTGTTCACAAGCAAAGACGTCACTTTGGGGACTAAGGTGTGGCTGACCCAAGCCAAGGTATTTCCAATTGCCTCATATGCATGCAAAAGCTGGACAATGAATAAGGAAGACTGGGGAAGAATTGATGCATTTGAATTATGGTGTTGATGATGAATATTGAATATACCATGGACTGCTAGAAGAACGAAAAAATCTGTCTTGGAAGAAGTACAGCCTGAATGTTTCTTAGAAGCTAAGATGGCGAAACTTTGTCTCACTTACTTTGGACATACAATAAAGAGGAACGAGTCCCTGGAGGACATCATGCTTGGTAAAGTAGAGGGTCCAAAAAAAGGGAGAGAATCTCAACAAGACAGATTGACACAGTGACTGCAACAGTGGTCTCAAACATAGCATGAGTATGGAGTAGGGCTGGACAATGTTTCATTCTGTTGTATACATGGTTGCTATGAGTTGTAATTGTCTTGACAGTACCTAGCAATAACAGCAACATTCGTAATGTAACTAATCTAAAGATATTACCAAAGATAGAACACAGTTTAACATACTAAAATGAAGACTTCAAAATAAAAAAAAAGTAGACTGGCAAAAATTTTGTGATAAATGAGCCTTAGCATTTGATTCTAACCCACTTAGGAAATATCTCCTTAAGATAAATATACGAGCAAATAACAGCAGATGAACAAGAATATTCATAACAGCACTTCTTATAATAGCAATAACTGACAACGATGACTTTTTATCAGTAAGAGAATGGTTGCAAAGAGTATAAAGTATTCATGTGTTGGAATGGATTTGATGACAACGGGTTTGTTACTAAAAGAAATAATTGGATCTCTAAGACCCAACTGGGAAGGATTTCTACAATGTACATTTAAATGGATAAATCAAAGAGAGACACACTTTGAGTTGCATAATTTAGTACTGCATTTTTGCAAAACACTGCATCAGTGAATCGTCCAATGATTATGTGTACAACATTACATAGCACTGAAAAGAGTTCAGGATGATATTCCTACTTTTTTAACATAGGTTAATTTTGAGGGTGTTTTGACGGCACTGGGTTTTTTTTTTTTTTTTTTATGGACGCAGTCTGCCACATCTTTTTTCCATGGTGGATTCAAACTGCCAACTTTTCAGTTAGCAGGCAGCACTTAACCACTGTACTACCAGGGCTACTTCTAACCTACATAGTCAATGCAATTTATGGCATTTGACTAGATAATCCTCAAATAAATATTGAAGAATAAAAGTTCAGGAGTAGCATAGTTATAATGAAGAAAAATGAGGAAAATGGCTTTATAAGTTATTTAGATTTATTACAAAGCAAAAGTAATTAACGTATTATGATATTTGCTCAGAGGTAAAAAAATCGATCAATAGATCAGAATATGGCATCAGAATGAAACTTGTACATGTATGATGACTTCTTGTTGTTGGGTGCTGTTGAGTTGATCCCAAGTCATAGTGACCCCATGTGACAGAAGAGAACTGCGCATACCGTTTTCTTGGCTGTAATCTTTATGGAAGCAGATTACCAGGCCTTACTCTAGCAGGGACACAGGGTGGGCTTAAACCACGAACCCTTTAATCAGCAGCCAAGCATTTAACCTTTGTGCTACCAGGACTCCCTATAGGAACAGTTAGTATGTGATAAAAATGGCATTATTACTCGTTAAAAAGAAAAAAAATATATGGAAAAAAGCTATGAACAAGAAGAAAAAACTTCCGACCCACAAAGCATATGAAAGACGTTCAAATAAACTAGAAATCAGGGAAATACAAATTAATATAACAGTGAGGCACTATTTTTACCCATCAGATTGGCAAAAAAATAAAATGCTCAACGTTATCAAATTTGTCAAAATATAAGGTGAAATAAACTTCTCATTCACTCCAGGTAGAAGTATAAATTAATAAGTCACTTTAATAACAATTTGGCAAATACGTAGCAAAGTTGAAAACATGTAGACTATATGATAAAGCAATTGAGTACTTACTGAAGAATTTCTTGCCTAAAAAATGATTAAGTGTATTGTTGTATCTTATTTTGTAAGAGTTAAAAATTAAAAATAACCTAAAAATCCATCAATAATGTTATGGATAAATTATAGGATATTCATAGGAAGAAATAACATACTCTAGTTAAAATGAATGAAATATAAGTTGTTTCAAGTATAGATAGATCACATATAATAGTACTAAGTAAAAAAAAGTTTAATGATGATGCTTAGCATGTTTTTATATAAATGATTCATAGCATGCAAATACTGTGTAGTTTTTATATCTATATTGGTGTAACATAATACTAATCATTAATGTGGAGGTACACCCTGACCATTTGATAATCATTGACTCTGGGACGGAAAGGAAATGAAAAGAGGAGGAGAAGCATAGTCTTCAACTCAACTAAGAACAGTTTATTTCCTTCAAAAAACATTTGAAGTAAATGTAATACAGTGTTGTTATTGTTGTTTGGTGCTGTCGAGTTGATTCGGACTCTTAGCAACCCTATGTACTACAGAAGGAGACGAAACACTGCCCAGTCCTGTGTCATGCCCACAATCGTTGTTATGCTTGAGGCTATTGTTGCAGCCGCTGTGTCAATCCATCTTGTTGTGTGTCTTCCTCTTTTTTTGTTGACCCTGTACTTTAGCAAGCATGATGTCCTTCTCCAGAGACTGATCTCTCCAGACAACATGTCTGAAGTCTCGCCATCCTTGCTTCTAAGCAACATTCTGGTTCTACTTCTTCCAAGACAGATTTGTTCATTCTTTTGGCAATCCATGGTATATTCAATATTTTCCGCCAACACCACAATTCAAAGGCGCCGATTCTTCTTCTGTCTTTCTTATTGATTTTCCAGCTTTTGCATGCAAATGGTGCAATTGAAAACACCATGGCTTGGATCAGGCCCACCTCAGTCTTCAAAGTGACATCTGTGTTTTTCAACACTTTAAAGTGGTCTTTTGCAGCAGATTTACCCAATGAAAGGCATCTTTTAATTCCTTGGCTGCTGCTTCCACGGGTGTTGATTGTGGATCCAAGTAAAATGAAACCCTTGACAATTTCAATCTTTTCTCCATTTATCATGATGTTGCTTATGTGTCCACTTGTGAGGATTTTTGATTTCTTTATGCTGAGGGGCAACCCATACTGAAGGCTGTGGTCTTTAATCTTCATCAGTTAGTGCGTCAAGTCCTCTTCACTTCCAGCAAGCAAGGTTGTGTCATCTGCATGATGTAGGTTGTTAATGAGTCTTCCACTAATCCTGATGCCCCGTTCTTCTTCATATAGTCCAGCTTCTTGGATTATTTACTCAGAATACAGATTGAACAGGTATGGTGAAAAGATATAACCCTGACCGACACCTTTCCTGACTTTAAACCTTGCAGTATTCCCTTGTTCTGTCCAAACAATTGCCTCTTGATCTATGTACAGGTTCCTCATGAGCACAATTAAGTGTTCTGGAATTCCCACTCTTCATAATGTTCTCCATAGTTTGTTATGATCCACACAGTCAAATGCCTTTGCATAGTCAAACACAGGTAAACATCCTTCTGGTATTCTCTGCTTTCAGCCAGGATCCATCTGACATCATTGGTGATATCCCTGGTTCCGTGTCCTCTTCTGAATCTGGCCTAAATTTCTGGCAGTTCTCTGTCAATATGTTGCTGAAGCCGCTTTTGAATTATCTTCAGCAAAATTTTACTTACATGTGATATTAATGACATTGTTGATAATTTCCACACTGGGTTGGATCACCTTCTTGGGGATAGGCAAAATATGGATCTCTTCTAGTAAGTTGGCCAGGTAGCTGTCTTCCATATTTCTTGGCATAGACAAGCGAGCACTTCCAGCACTGCATCCGTTTGTTGAAACATCTCAATTGATATTCCATCAATTCCTGGAGCCTTGTTTTTCACCAAAGTCTTCAGTGCAGCTTGGACTTCTTCCTTCAGTACCATTGGTTCCTGATCATATGTTACCTCTTGAAATGGCTGAATGTCTACCAATTCTTTTTGGTATAATGACTTTGTGTATTCCTTCCATCTTCTTTTGATGCTTTCTGCATCATTTAATATTTTCCACATAGAATCCTTCAATATTGCAATTCAAGGCTTGAATTTTTGTCTTTGGTTCTTTCAGTTTGAGAAATGCTGATTGTGTCCTTCCCTTTTGGTTTTCTTTCTTCAGCTCTTTGCACATGTCATTATAATACTTTACTTCATCTTCTGTAGCTGCCCTTTGAAATCTTCTGTTCAGTGCTTGTACTTCATCATTTCTTCCTTTTGCTTTAGCTGCCCGACATTCAAGAGCAAGTTTCAGAGTCTCTTCTGACATCCATTTTGGACTTTTCTATCTTTCCTGTCTTTTTAATGACCGTTTGCTTTCTTTATGAATGATGTCCTTAATGTCATTCTATAACAATTTGTCTGGTGTTTGGTCATTAGTGTTCAACACCTCAAATCTATTCTTGAGATGGCCTTTAAATTCAGGTGGGATATACCCAAGGTCATACTTTGGCTCTTGTGGACTTATTCTAATTTTCTTCAGTTTCAGCTTGAACTTGCATATGAGCAATTGATGGTCTGTTCTGCAGTCAGCCCCTGGCCTTGTTCTGACTAATGATATTGAGCTTTTACATTGTCTCTTTCCACAGATGTAGTCGATTTGATTCCTGTGTATTCCATCTGCCAAGGTCCATATGTATAGTCACCATTTATGTTGGTGAAAAAAGGTATTTGCAATGAAGAAGTCATTGGTTTTGCAAAATTCTATCATGCAGTCTCCGGCATCATTTCTATCACCAAGGTCATATTTTCCAACTACTGACCCTTCTTCTTTGTTTCCATCTTTTGCCTTCCAATCACCAGTAATTATCAATGTATCCTGATTGCCTGTTTGGTCAATTTCAGAATGCAGAAGTCGGTAAAAATCTTCAACTTTGGCCTTAGTGGTTGGTGTGTAATTTGAATAACAGCCATATTAACTGGTTTTCCTTGTAATGACCTGTAACCCATTGCCGTTGAGTCGATTTTGACTCATAGTCACCCTATAGGACACAGTAGAACTGCCCTATAGAGTTTCCAAGAAGCACCTGGCAGATTTGAACTGCTGATCATTAGGTTATCAGAGCACTTAAGCACTGTGCCACCAGGGTTTCCAGGTTTTCCTTGTAGGCATGTGCATATGAGCCTAACATTGATAGCATTGTATTTCAAGACAGATCTTGAAATGTTCTTTTTCACAAGGAATGCAACACCATTCCTCTTCAATTTGTCATTCTCAGCGTAGTAGACCGTATGACTGTCCAGTTCAAAATGCCTGATACCAGTCCATTTCAGCTCACTAATGCCTAGAGCATCAATGTTTATGCATTCCATTTAATTTTTGATGATTTCCAATTTTCCTAGATTCATGTGTTATACGTTCCATATTCTGATTTTTAATAGATGTTTGCAGCTGTTTCTTCTCATTTTGAGTTATGCCACATCAACAAGAAAAGATCCTGAAAGCTTGACTCCATCCATGTAATTAAGGTCAACTCCACTTTGAGGAGACAGCTCTTCCCCAGTTGTCTTTTGAGTGCCTTCCAACCTGAGGGGCTCATTTTCTGGCAGTATATCAGACAATGTTCCATTTCTATTCAGAAGGTTTTCGCTGACCAAATCTTTTCAGAAGTAAACTGCCTTGTCCTTTTTCCTAGTCTGTCTTAGTCTGGAAGCTCAGCTGAAACCTGTCTGCCATGGGTGACTCTGCTGGTACCTGAATACTGGTGGCATATCTTCCAGTATCACAACATGCAAGCCCCCATAGTACGACAAACTGACATACTTTTCAAAATTGAGGGCAATGTTCAAAAGGATATTTGTCAAAACCATGACTTCGAACTGGTTCATTCTGGTTTGACCTCCTGGTGAGAATTTTCATTTCCACCTCAGAGATACTGAATTTGAATCTACATTTTTCCAAGGTTTATACATAAGACTCACCTGGGGATCTTTTTAAAAGATAGATTCTAATTCAGTATATATGGGATGGAAATGCAATTTCTCAGCATGTGGTTGAACCAGAATGAACTGGTTTGAAGCCCTGGTCATATCACCCTGTACTTGTCTATAGATAAGAAAAAGGAAAAAATATAGAATTTGCCTCATATGCATGGAAAGCTAGACAGTGAAAAAGAATGACAGAGAAGAATTGATGCGTTTGCATTGTGATGTTGGTGAAGAATATCAAATATAACGTAGACTTCCAAAAGAACAAATCAGTATTAAATACAACCAGAATTCTCCTTAGACGCAAGAATAGTAAGACCCTGACTCTCTTACTTTGACATGTTGTGAGGAAATACCAGTTGCTAGAAAAGGACATTCCGTTTGGTAAAGTAGGTCAGTAAAAATGAGAGAAACCTTCCATGAGATAGATTAACGCACAGCACAGCAATGGACTGAAACATGTTAATAATCATGAAGATAGTGTTGAATGGAGCAACATTTTGTTCTTGTAATGCATAAGGTCACTATAAGCCAAAATTTACTTCACAGCAACTAACAACAGCAATAAGCTGCTGTAGTTATGAAAAGAGTAATTGATCAAAGAAAAGTTTGATGCTAAGAGCAAACATGTTATGTTCCAGAGCATATTAGATGCAGTATCTCAGCTAATCCTCAGAACAACACTATGTGGTAGATACTGTTTTTGTTATTATTTTACAGATGAAAACACTGAGCTGGAGGAAGATTAATTTTATTGCTTGAGGTCTTATATCTGGTAAATGGTGGAAGCAAAATTAGACTTAAAGCCCTATGACTCCAGGTCCTGGGATTCATTCTTCAATTTTAAGTCTACTCTTCACTGACTATACGGTCGCTATGAGTCAGAATCAACTTGATGGCAGCAGCGGGCTTCACTGAAAACACTTAGCCTATTTTTATTGTATGTGTTGGGAGGCAGTGAAATGAATGAACTTTCAGAATTTGGACCCTGTTATGCAGGGCTGTTTTAAGGATGCTCATACAGGGATAGAGATATTAAAAAGAGTATGGGAATTTGGAAATCAGTCCCAAGGGAGTGTGATACTATCAACAACTTATTAAAATACAGCTCAGCCTCCAGGCCGTGTGGCCATAGGAAGGCCAGTAGTAGAAATTTTGAAGGATAAATTTTAATAACAATCTCTGTTCAGTTAAGTCAGGAACCACAACTGGAAGCCACCAATACCAGTTGCTGTTGAGTTGATTCTGACTATGGTGACTCCAGGTGTGTCAGAGTAGAACTGTGCTCTATAGGGTTTTCAATGGCTGATTTGGGGGAAGTAAATCTCCAGACCTTTCTTTGGAAGTGTCTCTGGGTGGACTCAAACCTCCAACCTTTTGGTTAGTAGCAAGCACATTAACCCTTTGCACTACCCAGGATCTCTAACTAGTAGTAGTACACATTTAATGCTGGTACGATGATCCTCTCACCTGGAGCTTTACATTCCTTTTGTCTGGTACTTGGTTTGTTGATGAAGAGAAAGAAGAGCCGCAATATGGTGTTCCTTTCATAGCCCACATAGTGATCAAGTCATGTGAGTTCGGAAAATAGCTCATAATCTTGCTTTCTCCACGGGCAATTGAGTAAAACCAAAATCAAAACTGTTGCTGTATAGTTGATTCTGACTCATAGCAACCCTATAGCACAGAGTAGAACTGTCCCACAGGGTTTCCAAGGAGCGGCTGGTAGATTTAAACTGCTGACCTTTTGGTTAGCAGCTGTAGCGCTTAACCACTGCACCAACGGAGGCCTTTGTTCTTGGAATAGTTTCAATTGGCTTATTTTGAAAAACTTAAAGAGAGTATCCTGAATTTTTATTTATTTATTTATTTTTAATTAGGATAAATATGATGGCATTACCTATAAACTATTCCTATGCCATATGAGCATAGATGCAAAGTGAAGCCTGGTATTTTGTCAAAACACAGAGCCTGCAGCCAACATCCCTAACCTATGTTGACCAGATCATCTTTGCTCTACATCGAGGTCACAGATGGCAAACCAAAGTCTAGCTAGGTTTATCATAAATATCTATCCTTGGTATGTAGAGTGAAAGAAAAGATCAAATATCACAAAATAGCAGTCCTCACTACAACTAGAAGTTTTTTTTTTTTTAAACAACGATGGTTTACTTTCTCCTGACTGGGAAGATTATGGCAACCTCACATGTGCAGAGTAGAAATGCACTCCACAGGATTTTCAAAGCTGTGACCGTTTGTAGGTAGATCTCCAGGCTTCTCTTCCAAGGCACCTTTGGGTGGGTTCAAACTGCCAACCTTTTGGCTAGCAGCTGAGCACTTAACCATTTGTGCCACCTAGATTGCCATGAGTCAGAATCAACTTGACAGCAACCGTTGTGTGTGTTTTAAGTGTGAAGATATCACATCCCTTTTAAATTCATTTTTGCATATTTTCAGAATCATATTATTATATGTATTCAATATTCTTCAAGTGTGAAACATTATAATAACATAACAACAATGACTTTGAGTAGGTCCGTGCTTGAGTAGATCTGGCTGATTTTTCAGAGACAGAGCACTAGGCCTTTCTTCCGAGATACCTCTGGGTGGACTTGAGCCTCTAACATTTTAGTTAACAACCAAATGTGCTAACCTTTCGTACCATCCAGGAATTTAGCAGCACCAAAGGAGTCCTTATGAAAATATGAATGAGAATCATATATATCCATAGAACTTGACATCTATCATCATATAAATATCTGGATCACAAGTTCACCTTGCCCTAGTGACAAAGGAAATGATTTGGAGAAGGGTCTCAACTTTGAGTCTCTCAAGCTCACTTGTGACACCAACATAGTTGAAAATAGTAGCAGCCAATTCAAACCTTGCTTCAAGTTCATCCAGTAGTTGATATTGGTCCACCTCTTGATTGCTTGCCTGTGATAGGAAAAACGATTATCACGACGAAAATTAACAGTGAAAATTTAGCATGAGGCATTTTGCTATCTAGCTTACCAACTTTGCCAAGACTGTACAATGACTAGATAAGCCCATTGCCATCAATTCAATTCCAACTCACAGAGACCCTATAGGACAGAATAGAACTGCCCCATAGGATTTCCAAGGAGCAAATGGTAGATACAAACTGCCTGCCTTTTTGGTTAGCAGCAGTAGCTCTTACCCATTGTGCCACTAGGACTCTGACTATACAACAGACACAAAAAAGAGGACTCTTTTGGAAAGTGGCTCTGCAGACTATAGACCAGCTCCATCCAATAGAACTTTCTGAGACAATGGAAATATTCTGTATCTGTGCTTTCTCATAGGGTAGCCAGGTGTGGCTAGGGTAACCAAAAAAAAAAAAAAAGTTTTTTAAAATTTTATTTAATGTTAATTAATTTAAATGTAAGTAGTCAGGTGTGGCTCATTGCTACATATTGGACAGTGCAGTGAGACCATTTTGCAATTCAAATGCAATATGTGTAATGTAACTGTGAAGCAATAGAAATAAAGTTTGAATGGTGAGGCATTGAGTCTCCTGAATGCATATCGAACTGGGACCTATTGTAATCGTTAACATTAACTGAAAATGAGTTCTATGTGCCATACATTGACTAAGGGGTTTTGTATGCACTAAGTCATTTACATTTCATAATAATCCTTTGGGATAAGTACCGCTATTGCACCGACTTCATTGACAAGGAAAATGAAGCACAGAGAATATAAGCAACTGTCCCAAGGCCGCCCAGCTATTAAATGTTGAAGCCAGTATGCAAACACAGGCAACTTGGTGCCAGAATTCAACTCCAAAGTACAGCTTTCATCTTTTCTGGGGCATATACCATAATTTACTAAATCTAAGATATTAGTGATTTAATATTCTCCATTATTTTATGCACATCTATGAAAAGAAATACAACCCAAAATATCACCAATTAAATAACAGGATATTAAAGGTAAGATGCAATCAGAAATGTTATAATATGGGAAAAAATGTGTGATTTAGGATAGATGAAATATTTCAGCATTACTGATAAGACACAGGTCTTTTTAGTTAAAACTAATCATCTTTTCTTGAGCAAGAGACACAAAATTGGGATTGATATTTTGGCTCTATAACCGTTCATAAAAGGAGAAGTAAACTTATATGGCCTGGAGATGAAAGAATAGAACAAATACTAAACTCAGGTTTAATAAATGTTTCTTAGGAGTTATACCTTTTACAGGGATTAAGGACAGCAAATCTGCTGCAAAAGGCCTCTTTAACTGCTAAAAAGCAAAGATTCCACTTTAAGGACTAAGGTGTGCCTGACTCAAGCCTTGGTGATTTCCATTTTCTCATATGCGTGTGAAAGCTGAACAATGAATAGGACCTAAGAAGAACTGAAGCCTTTGACTTACGTCATTGGTGAAGAATATTGAATATATCATGGACTGCCAGAAGAACGAACAAATCTTTCTTGGAAGAAGTACAGACAGAATGCTCATTAGAAGCAAGAATGGCGAGACTTTGTCTCACCTAATTTGGTCATGTTATCAGGAGAGACCACTGCCTGGAGAAGGACATCATATTTGGTAAAATAGGTCAGTGAAAAAGAGGAAGACCCTCAAGGAGATGGATTGACACAGTGGCTGCAGCAATGGGCTCAAGCATAGCACGATTGTGAGGATGGCACAGGACTCGGCAGTGTTTCCTTCTGTTGTACGTAGGGTTACAATGAGTCAGAACTGACTCGGCACCTAACAACAACAACAGCAGTATAGGAATTTTGCCAATGTTGGAACCCTGGTGGTGCAGTGGTTAAGAGCTTGGCTGCTAATCAAAAGGCCAGCAATTGGAATCCACCAGCTGCTCCTTGGGAACCTTATGGAGCAGTTCTACTCTGTCAAGTTATACCCTGTGCTGTAGGGTTGGTATGAGTTGGAATTGATTTGATGGCAACAGAAAACCCTGGTAACCAAGTGGTTAAGTGCTAAGGCCTCTAACCAAGTGGTCAGCAGTTCGAATCCACTAGGCACTCCTTGGAAACTCTACAGGACTGTTCTACCCTGTCCTATAGTGTCACTATGAGTCAGGATCTACTTGACAACAATGGGCTTGGGTTTGGGTTTTGAGGGCAATGGATTTGGTTTCTTGTTTGTTTGTTTTGGTTATTTACCATTTAATCCATCAAGCTCCAAACTTTCTATACTTAAAAAAATTTGCTATACTTAGTAAAGGCAAAATACAGATGCCTCAACTCTGTTTCAGGGATAAAACAAAATTACATTCTCCTAGATTTGGCTAGGGTAGCATTCTAATCTACTTCTGCTTTATCCCATACTTGCCAAGGACAAAAGAGTGGTGCATTATTATGCATGTCTTGGGGTGGAGTGGGGTGAGGAATCCCATATGGCTGCCAAAGTATAAAATATTTGTACAAGAGGATACTGTTGGAAAAGACTCTTTAGCTTAGTACACTGACACAGTGTCTTTTCAGTGGTACCTATATACTTTACCTGGAAAGCTTTCTTTTCTCTCTAGGGTGATGTGTGCCTTATCCTAAGCTCCAGTTGTTCTTCATAGCATCTGCGTTTTAACAGTGATGTCATGGTGTTGTGATCATGAGTTTTCAAGTCCATTCTCTTTGTGCAATACACTGTGTATACCAGTGGCTGTACCTTTTCATCTTGTATTTAAAAAAAAAATTTATTGTACTGTAGTGGAAACTCTATGGGGCAGTTCTACTCTGTCCTATAGGGTCGCTCTAAGTCGGAATAAACTCAACGGCACTGGGTGGGGGTAGGCAGAAGTTTACAACTCAAGTTAGTTTCTCATCAAAAATTCACGCACATATTGTTTTGTGACATAGGTTGCAATCCCTACAATGTGATAGCATTCTTCCCCTTTCCATCCCAGGATCCCTGTGTCCATTTGTCTAGTTTTCCCGTCTCTTCTTGCCTTCTCGTCTTGCTTTTGGGCAGGTGTTGCCCATCTGATTTTGTATATTTTACTGAACTAAGAAGCATATTCCTCACAAGTGTTATTGTTTGTTCTATAGGATTGTCTAATATTTGTCTTAAAAGTGGCAGTTGCTTCAATTCTGAGTTAGCAGGGTGTCTGGGGACTATAATCTCAGGATTCATCTTGTATTCTTACTATCCCGAAAATTGACACATACTCAATATTCAGCACCTAATGACCACCAGGTAAACAGAAAAAATAAATAAATGCATGTTTTTAGGTGCATATGATATTGTCTAAATGTATTTGATACTCCAGAACCTCTCTCACTTTTACTGACATAATAGTTAAGTTGACATAGTGGTCAAGTGTCTGATCCTACCAGAATCCACTCTCCCTTCTAGTTTTTAGTCTCATTCTAGTAGGGCTGTTGAACTTGTAGGATGTAGGTCTAGAACTGTCTGTAGTCTTTTGGGCCCCATGCAAGGAGAGTCTTCATGAGAATGAAACCATCACAAAGGAAAGTAGAACAAAGAAGAGTGGAAAAACAGAGTGCTGATCACCTAACCTGAGCATCTATATCCAGCAGTAAGAGACATAATTCAATTACATAAGCTAATGACTCTCTTTTCTTTTTCCAAGCTAGGATAAATATTAGATGAATAACTTGTTGAATTGGAATGTAGACCATCCAAAGATATAGTATTGAAATAAAATATTTCAAATGTCATCCTTCAACAAATATTTGTTGAGTTACTACTACATGACAACACTTTTCTAGGCATTGGGCATACTGTCATGAACAAAATACTCAGGCAATTAGGATAGCATAATGGAGCAAAACTTACTCTCATCCAAAATGTAGCATATTTTATTTAATGATCCCAGTACTGAAGCCTTTAGCATGTCTCCATTATACCCAGTATCCAGTTGTTAGGTGCTGTCAAGTTGGTTCCAACTCATAGAGACCTTACAGATAACAGAAAAAAATGTTGCCTCCTCCTGTGTCATCTTCATGATTGTTGCTATGATTGAGTCCATTGTTTTGGTTATTGTGTCGGTCCAACTCACTGAGGGTTTCTCTCATTTTCAATAACCCTCTACGTTACCAAACATGATGTCTTTTTCTAGTTATTGGTCTTTCCTGATGATGTGTACAATGCAAATGAACCATCCTTAACTTCTAAGGACCATTATGATTGTATTTTTTCTAACCCTGATTTGTTCTTTCTTCTAGAAGCCCAAGGTATATTCAGTATTCTTCAGCAACTACACAGTTTTAATGCATCAATTTTTCTTTGGTCTTATTTTTCATTGTCCAGCTTTCACATGCATATGAAACAATTGAAAAGACCATGGCTTGGATCAGGTGCACCTTAGTCATCAAAGTGAAATCTCTGCTTTTTAACCCTTCAAGGAGGTATTTTGCAGCAGATTTTCCCAATGCAATACATACTTTGATTTCTTGACTGCTACTTCCATAGCACTGATTGTTGATCCAGGTAGAATGAGATCACTGACAACTTCAATTTCTTTGACATTTTTCATGATGTTGTTTATTAGCCCCATTGTAAGGACTTTCACTTTCTTTATGTTTGGGTGAAATCCATATTGAAGGGTGTAGTTGTTGACATCATTAGTAAGTGCTTCAAGTCGTCTTCACTTTTGGCAAGCAAAGTTGTATCGTCTGCATATCACAGGTTGATAATGAGCCTTCCTCCAACCCTAAAGCTGCATTCTTCTTCATATAGTCCAGCTTCTTGGATTACTTGTTCAGCATACAGATTAAATATGTAAGGTAAAAGAATAAATCCCTGGGCACACATTTTCTAATTTTAAACCACACCAAAATCCAAAAACCAAACCCGTTACCGTTGAGTCGATTCTGACTCATAGCGACCACATAGGACTGAGTAGAATTGTCCTATAGGGTTTCCAAGGAGTGGCTGGTGGATTAGAACTGCTGACCTTTTGGTTAGCACCCAATGTTTAACCATTGCACCACCAAGTCTCTTAAACCACACAGTATTCCCTTTTTCTATTCCAATGACTGCCTCTTGATTCATGTACAGGTTCTGCCTGAGCAAATGTAAGTGTTCTGGAATTCACATTCTTTGTAATATTATCCATAATTTTTTACTGTCCACACAGTCAATGCTTTCAAATGGTTGACAAAATACAGGTAAACATCTTTCTGGTATTCTTTGCTTTCAGCCAAGATCCATCTGACATCATCAAGATATCCCTTACTCCACATCCTCTCCTGGATCTGGCTTGAACTTCTGGCAGTTTTCTGTTGATGTATGGCTGCAGTCGTTTCGGAATTATCTGCATCAAAATTTTGCTAGCATGCAATATTAATAATATTGTTCATTAATTTTCACATTCCATTTGAGAGCCTTTCTTTGGATTGGGTACAAATACAGATCTCTTCTAGTTGGTTGGCCTGGTAGCTGTCTTTCAAATTTCTTGACATAGATGAGTAAGTTCTTCCAGCACTGCATTACTTTATTGAAGTACGCTGCTAGTAGTCCATTAATTCCTGGAGTCTTTTTTTGCTAACATCTTCAATTCAGCTTCTACTTACTGCATGTCTTTGCATACTTCATTACAATACTTTACATTGTTGTCTCGAGTCACCCTTTGAAATCTTCTCAACTTTTTTATTTCATCATTTATTCTGGGCTAAAAAGCAAGTTTCAGTTATTACACACAAGGGGTGATATTCCCTTGCTAGACTTTGGTAGAGCAGGTGAGTGTAGTAGTGGAAGTATTGTGAGAATATCCTAAGGTATATTTCTCATCAAGTACAGAATCTCAAAGTATGTCTGTCCTATAGAAGAGTACTGCTTATCCCATTTAGTCAATACTTATTTAATTTGTACTATTTTCCAAACATGGCAATAGATACTGACTTTTGAGAAGCAAATAGGAGCCCACAATCTAATAAATACTGTCTAATTTTTTTTAATTCTATAGCTTTAAATAAAACCAGTGTTATTTTTACCTTTTTTACTTACTAAGTAGATAATTAGGAGATACATGAACACTGGAAATCATGGCTGAATGGAATGAAAAGCTGAATTTTCATTCAATCTTGAAATTAGTATCTACAAAATCAGGCACGTTGGGTAATTCATTTAATTATTCTGAGCTGTGGTTTCTTAAAAACAAACAAGCAAGATTCGATGATGTCCAAGATCTCTTCACTCTCATTTAATCACAAAATTGTATTGATATCCTTAAGAGATCGTCTGTGAGAGCCCTTCACTTCTGAACAGAATTAAATTTAAATTAACCCTTGGGAGGTGCCATGACTGAAAGCATCTCATATCTCATTTTATTCTAGGGGTTTTTAATCTAATGTATTCTACCTTTTCTGTATTCCTTAGTATTGCTAGAATTTTTCCTCTGAACCAGTGCTAACCAATTTTAAACTGATAATTAATTGCTGGATTATGGAATGAGCATAAATAAGGTTAAAAATAGAATTCAGCAAAAATTCTATGTGTAACTTATGTCCAGAATAGAATTTAGTTCTATTTTATCTCTTAGTGACTAAGAATAATAGCTACCTTAATGGAAGTCCTGGTGGCGTCGTGGTTAAGTGCTATGGCTTCCAACCAAAGGGCTGGCGGTTCAAATCCACCAGGCACTCCTTGGAAGGTCACTGTGAGTAGGAATTGACTCAATGGCAGTGGGTTTGTTTTTCGTTTTTTTAATTGAAAACTGTATGTCGTGCATTGTGCTAAGTGCATTCCATGAATCATTTTACTCAATCCTCATTCTAATTTATAATAAACATACAACTTTATGGATGAAGTCATAGAGATAGCGAGTGGTTGAGTAAAGATCCGCTTTTTCACCTGTTTGCCCAAGTTTAAACTGAACTTTCCAAACCAAAATAACATCTTATTAAAATATTTTCTTTATTCTCATAATTTATATAGTTTCAAAAACTACACTTAAGTTTTCTCATCTTATTTATAACTTTAGAGAAAGCAACATGATTGGTAAACAAAGAATTTCAAATTACTTATAACTTATAGTAGAATCTCTCCTTCTAGAGTGCACTATATTTGTTCTTGGAAACCCTGGTGGTGTAGTGGTTAAGAGCTACAGCTGCTAACCAAAAGGTTGGCAATTCGAATCCACCAGGTGCTCCTTGGAAACTCTATGGGATAGTTCTACTCTTTCCTATAGGGTCGCAATGAGTACAAATCGACTCGATGGCAGTGGGTTTTTTTTTGCATTTGTTCTTGAAATTTACAGTTCCACCATTGTTTTATTCAGAATGGGACAGATTATGCCATGGTAACAAGTAACCTCAAAATTCTCAGTGATGTCACACATCAAAGGTTTATCTCTGATGTAAAGTTCACTACAAGTCTGAACAATTTTCCAGGACAAGTTATCTCCATGAAGTCCAGAGTAAAGATGCTTCCACCGTCCTGCAACTACACCATCTCAAACATGTGTGGCATATTGGTCTTTGTAGCAGAAGAAAATAAATTACTGCCAATTAAATTCTTCAGCTTATATAAAATAATAATAATAACTTTTGCTTAGAGCTCATTGACCATAACTGGAAAAAAAAAGGGGATGGGGGGAGGATATGGAAAATAGTCTTTCATCTGTCTAAAGAAGGGGAGCCTGGATATAGGGAGCACTGGCAATGCCTACCATAACCATTTTCAACATGTGATTTCCAAATCACTGTGCTGTCTGTGGAGTCACTGGGTGGTGCAAACAGTTAAAGTACTCCGCTACTAAACGCTAACTGAAAGGTTGGAAATCTGAGTCCACCCAGAGGTACCATGAATCGGAGTTGACTTGATGGCAACTGGTTACTGGTGCATGACTGTATCAAGTTGGCAGAGGATGAGTCAATAAGAAGGACCACACATTAGAAATTCATTTGCACCAGGCTTAGGAGTGGCACTTCAACTAGAACTCAGTCACACCTAACTTCGAGGAAGGCTAGAAAATATAATCTAGCTGTGTGGCCAGAAAGAAAAGGAAAAGTGTTTTGTACTTAGCTAGTGGTATTTGACTCACAGGCTTTGCCAGTTTTGTTCCCTCTCCAGGGATCATTTTCCACCTAAATTCTAATGTTAGGACTTTCTTCTCATGGCAATGGATATTGATAGCCCAGATCTCCCCCTAAATTCCAATCTCATACAGCAAATTGGATATTTCAAAATCATGTCCAAAACTAAAACTTGATCCCCATACCAGCCTACCTGCAGCCCAGATCATTTTTAGCAATTTCCCACTTCGAAATGATCAGGCAAAAAAAAAAAAAAAAAGAACCTGTAGGCATCATTTTCTCTTTCTTTTTTTTCTCCCACTTTATAGCCAATCACTTCACTTCCTTGTGTCTACCTTCAATGTATATTCAGAACTGTAGTGCTTCTCAGCTCTTTCACAGCTAGTCTCTGATCCAAGGTACTGTCATTGCTCATCTGGACAATTGCAAAAACTTAACTGCCCACCTGTTTTCTTCCTTGACCCTCCATTCAATTGTCATCACTAAAGCCAAAGTAATCCATGTGAAGCATGTGTAGAATTTTGCCACACTGCATTTTCCCTTCTTTCTTTACTTTCCCTCCAATTTATCTCATTAATAATGGAAATGTCTACCTTGCGCCTGTTCCATCATTGTACTTTGGAAGCAGATAACTTGTATTCTAGATTTCACGGGTTCACAGATGAAGAAGGATTTTGCCCCAGGATGGAATTTGGACTTGGAATTGGCTTAAGACTTTGGCATGATATAATGTGATGAATGTGTTTTACATGTGGCATGGACAAGAATTTTTGTGAGCCAAAGGGAAAAATGTTACGGATTGAATTACATCCTCCAAAACATGTATTGTAAATCCTAACTTCTATTCTTATGGTTATAATTGCATTTGGGAATGAGTTGTCTTTGTTATGTTAATGAACAGGACCAATGTAGGGTGTGTTTTGAGATACAAAAGAGATTAAACAGCAAGTCGAGAAGCAAAGATGGGGGAAGAGAGATCCCAACCCACATGAAGATTGCCCAGGAGCAGAAGCTAGAAGAGACAAGGACTTTCCTCCTGAGTTGGCAGAGAAAGAAAGCCTTCCCCTAGAATTGGCACACTGAATTTGGACCTCTAACACCTCTTAAACTGTGAAAAAATAAATTTCTGTTTGTTAAAGCCATCCACTTGTGGTTATTTCTGTTATAGCAGCAGTAGATGACTAGGACAGTTGTACACAGGGCTGCTATAGTCCAAGCCCACTAGACGGCACTTAACTACAACAACAAACCACATATTGAGTATAACTGATTTTTTTTCCACTTATTTTCTATTTTTGTTTAACCTTTGGAAATCTAAGTAAGCTTCGTATATGATAAAGAAACTATATAGTGTGTGGAGGCTTATAACAAACATTATTATTTAACTTTGTTCATTCTGGAAGATAGTTGCAGGTTTGGCAAATGTCATTTTTGGTCCGTGTATTCTTGAGGATCCAGTGAGGAACACTTTTTCTAATTATGGAGTAATTTTCTTCTTATAAAACATATTAAGCTGTTTTGAAGAGTATGCAATTTCTGTTGGAAGATTGTGCTTCCAGCAAAGCTATTGTAATTGCATGCAAATTATAGTTACTTTCTAGTTTATGCAGTTATTTAGCAGATATGTAGGGCGTTTACCATGAGTAAAAACTTGTGTAAGGACCTGGAGAAAAATAAAATGACAATTCCTAAATGTGATTTGTCTTGAATGGGTTTGTAGTCTAGAGAGTCAACAATAAATATGTAAAATCAATTCATGAAGCCTAGCTTGATCTACCCCTTCCCATCAAAATGATCTCTTTTTGTTTGTTTCTTATTTTGGTTTTTCCACTCGAAGAACAATTGTTCTATATCATGTTATTATTAATTGCTTTGGCAACCTCTACAGGACTCAAACAACTTGAAGGTAGTTGGGAGTATATTTGATTATATACAATATTATTTGCCACCCATTGAATACTCAGTAAACATCTATGGGATCAACAAACACCACAAGTTTAAAAGATATGTATGTATCTATTTTAAAAGATTTATATAATGTAAACGGAATGGTGAATAATAGAGGAATCAGACTAACATTTTTGGCATCTTGAAAATCAGAGGGAAGACAAAAGACAAAATATTTCTTTCATTTGATAAAATGTTCTAATGTATTAAACATCATCAACAGATAACCATCTACTTTTTCTGTGGAGAATTTTTCTCTGAAGATACTCTCTCTTTTCTTGCAAACTGCCTCTCTTGGGATGACCCAGTGGTCAGCTGGAACAACCAATGCATACAAACTTTTGTTGTTGTTTGGCACCCTTGAGTTGATTTCGACTCACAGCAACCCCATATGACAGCATAGAGCTGCCCTATGTGTTTCTTTTTTTGTGTGACAATTTTAAATCTTTGATATCAGCTGTTAGTTTTTATCCATAGACTGTAAGGTTTTGAAAGTTGTAACAGGTACATGGGTATAAAGATGGCATGGTGTTAGACCTCATCTCAATTCAGCAGTAGGGAGGAGAATCACCATCAACATCACCCTAAAGCTTATTCCTATGAGATGGAGATCAGGCATACCTCTACTCTCCAAACTTTTCACCAATTCTGACACCAGCCATCCTTCCCACAGCACTCTCTACTTCTCTAATAGCTTCACTAATTTGTTGCAATGGCCATACAAAACTCATAGACCATACTCACTATTATGGGGTTAATTAAGGAAGTAACGGTACAACTCTGGATCGGGATCAACAGGTTACAGCTCAGGAGCAGGATCAGGAAGCTTGTAAGCAAGGTCTGGAAGGGCACCCTGAAGGAGAGAGCACATCTCTCCCTTCTTCAGTGCAGGATAGTTTTATCAGTTCTTCTTGTACGTGCAAGCAAGCAGGCCCTTCTCTCTGACATGAACACCACCTGAGGACAGGCTCTTCTTGGCCCTGGCCTCTGCCCTGCTTGGGCAAGTGTTACAAAGCTCTTCAGCTCTGCTGATAAGTGCCCAGAGGCACCCTACTCTGTCAGCGAGCCTCCTGCCCAAAGGTCCTCAGCACTGTCACTCTGTGGGCCAGGAAGCCCACTGTGGCTGTCTTTTTCCACGGGCCGGGAGCCCACTGGATTGTCTTGTGCTGGTCTCCTGGTTCTTGCCATCTTACTCCACTGCCACCTACAGTGTTACTCTCTCTCTACTGCTGTGTCTAGGGACTCTGGGTCCAAAAGACACACTCCATTCTTGGCTCTTCTTGATGGTAGTGAGCCCTCCCCCTGGCCTTTGAGCTGTGGTGGTGCAGTAATTAAAGTGTTTGACTGCTAATGGGAAAGTCAGTGGTTTGAACCCTCCAACTGCTCCATGGGAGAAAGATGTGGCAGTTGGCTTCTGTAAAAATTTGTAATCTTTGAAACCCTGTGGGGCAGTTCTGCTTTGCTCTGTAGGGTTACTATGAGTCAGAATTGACTCAAAGGCAGTGGATTTGAAGCCTAGCAGGATGGCAAAACCAACTAATCCCCTACAAGGGCTCCATGCACCTTATTTGCATGATTCCACCCCCACTAGGATTCCATGCACCTGGAAAACTGTCCAATCCCCTTGGTGGGTCACAAGCACCTTATTTGTATAATCTGACCCAATCGTTTTGTGGAAGTTACAAGAACCATGGCTAGAAGGACCATATAACAGTAACTCACTGCACTGAAATAGGTGACCAAAATATAGATTTCTTTGTTGCTTCCAAGGGTGTTGATTATTGATCCAAGTAAAATGAAATCCTTGAAAACTCCAATATTTTCTTTGTTTATCAAGATGCTGCTCACTGTCCAGTTATGAAGATTTTTGTTTTCTTTATGTTGAGATGTAATCCACACTGAAGGTTGTAGTCACTGATCTTCATCAGTAAGTGCTTCAATTCTTCTTCACTTTCAGCAAACAAGGTTGTGTCATCTGCATATCACAAGTTGTTAATAAGTCTTTCTCCAATACCGATACTTTGTTTTTCTTCTTGTAGTTCAACTTCTCAGAGTATCTGCTCACCATACAGATTGAATAAGTATGTTGAATAAGATTTTAAACCATGCAGAATTCTCTTGTTCTGTTCAAACAAATGCCTCTTGGTCTATGTACAGATTCTGGAGCAGCACATTAAGAGTTCTGGAATTCCCAGTCTTTGCAATGTTATCCATAATTTGTTATGATCCACACAATTGAATGTCTTTGCATAGTCAATAAAACACTGGTAAACATCTTTCTGGTATTCTCTGCTTTAGCCAGGATCCATCTGACATCAGCAACGATACCCTTGTTCCACATTATACAGAAACACACAAACCTCCACAGTACGAGAAGCAGACAGGTGAGTGGTGGTTTATACACTGACCAGTGGGTTATTTGCTTTTTTAAAATCTCAATTTTCTTATCTGAAAAATTGGGACTATAGTGTCTGCTGCTAACCAAAAGTTCGGTACTTTGAACCCACCAGCTGCTCCAAGGCAGAATGATGTGGCAGTCTGCTTCCATAAAGATTTAATCTTGGAAATCCTATGGGCCAGTTCTACTCTTTGCTGTAGTGTTACTAAGCGTCAAAATCGACTAGACAGCATTTTTTTTTAATGCTATTCACACCAAAGAGTGTTTTGTATTTTTTAGTTATATCTGACTCATAGGATGCATTTCACAAATTGTCTAGAGTTTCATTGTTTTATTATTATAATAAATATATACATATATATATAAAAACCTCCAAAACCAAACCCAGTGCCGTCGAATCTATTCCGACTCATAGCGACCCTATAGGACAGAGTAGAATTGCCCCATACAGTTTCCAAGGATTGCCTGGCGGATTCAAACTGCCGACCCTTTGGTTAGCAGCTGTAGCACTTAACTACTACACCACCAGGGTTTCCATATATATATATATTTTTTATATATACATATATATATATTTACTTACTTACCGGCTCTGTGAACTTTTGGTAAGATACTTTAGCTTTCAGTTTCTTCATGTGGAAAATTGGGACTATGCTATCATGCATGGGGATTTTTTCAGTAAGGACAAGTAGGTATGTGGTGAGCATTCAACAAATAATGGCTGCAATTATTTTCATAATAATTTTTTGTTTTGTGTTATTATTATCACTGCATGGAAACCCAGGTGGCATAGTGGTTAAGAACTATGGCTGCTAACTGTAAAGGTTGGCAGTTCCAATCCACCAGACGCTCCTTGGAAACTCTAGGGGCTGTTCTACTCTGTCCTATAGGGTCGCTATGAATTGGAATCAACTCGATGACAATGGGTTTGGGTTTTTTTGGATTACTATTATTGAATGTTATTGTGCTGATCTACTGAAGGATAATCCCACATATTATAAAACACTCAGGTTTATAATAGGGGAACTGATTCATTGAATCATTTCAATAAAATTCTATCCATCAAGACAGTCAAAAAGATTCACCGATTGAAGTGACCTGATGTGTTGTCCTCCAGAATCAAACAGTTTTAATATTATGCTATGTAGTATATTTTATTTTACAAGTCTCTACAGGCATTGTCAATGGATGGAATTGAAACGTTTTCCTTTTATTTGCTATAGCAATTATATAATACTTGAAATCATTTTCAAAACAAAATGTCATATCCAATGGGAAAACTGGGATTTTCGATTCATAATTGTCAGGAGACTCATTACACTTTTTTAAAGCTTAACAGATGTTCTGGAAGATATGGGAAATATGACCTTTGTTCTCCCATAGGGAATTCAATTTGTGGCACATAATGCCTGTCTGTTGGACAAATGGCAGATTCAGCTTCCTTTATGTCAGCTGCTGAATGTAGTTTCCTTTTGTTGTTGTCAGGTGCCATCGAGTCAGTTCCAACTCATAGCAATCCCATGTACAACAGGACGAAACACTGCCTGGTCCTGTGCCATCCTCATGAGTTTTGTTATGCTTCAGCCCATCGTTGCAACTACTGTGTCAGTTCATTTCATTGAGGGTCTTCCTCTTTTTCAGTGATCCTTCACTTTACCAAGTATGATGTCCTTCTCCAGGGACTGGTTCCTCCTGATAACATGTCCAAAGTGTGTGAGATGAAGTCTTCCATTTTCATCTCTAAAGAGCATTCTGGCTCCTTAGAAGTGAAGATAGTTTGCTTTAGCTAAGAACATTAAAGCACTGTTTTTAGAATTTTAATAGAACTTATTCAAATTTTGGATTAAATAATTCTTTATGAAAAAATGTGTAATTTTCAAGGTTGATAATGAAAAAAATTCAGAAGTACACTTTTTTTCTCTACAAATAAAAAGCTATAGCTCAATAATCAAAGATAGAATGGTACAAGACAGAGCAACGCTTTGTTCTGTTGTACATGGGGCCACTACTAGTCTGAGCTGACCATGGCACCTAACAACAATAGCTCTATAAAAAGTCAAAAACATTTAAAAAAAAAAAAAAAACCTCACTAATGGAACACATCTCAATTGAACCAGAATAAAACAGTGGACAATTAAAAATCAGCTAATTTTTAAAGGTTTATTTGTTGAGAAGAATTTTGTAAACAGAATTGAGATAATTATCCTTCTTACTCATAAGCTGTGGTACTGGAAAGGGCTTTATTTAGATAAGGTGTCCTTACCTCCTACTTTGCCTAGGACAGTCCCGGTTTACACCTCTTTTTATGTGATTTTTGGAGTCACTAGGTGGCACAGTTAAGCAGCTATTAACTGAAAGGCTGACAGTTTGAATGCACCAAGAAGCTCCTTGGAAGAAAGGCCTGGGTGATCTGCTTCCAAAAGATCAAAGCAGTTGAAAATTCCATGGACACAGTTCTACTCTGAAATGGATGGGGTTGTCATGGGTCAGGATTGATTTAACAGCCATAGTTTTTATTTTATTTTACTTTTTAATATGATTTTTAACATCTCTCCTTTCTCTCTTCAAATTCCCCCACTTTCAATAATATATGCTCACCCTACTTATGTCAAAAAGAACATTTTGAGATCTATCCTGAAGTACAAAGGTGTCAGTGATAGGATAATGTCCATACTTTTACATATCCACACGTCTACCAGGAAGACCAGCTAATACTACTAGTATTCAAATTTACATACCAACCACTAAAGCCAAAGATGAAGAAAATGAAATTTTTTCCCAACTTCTGCAGTCTGAAATTGATCATACTTGCAATCAGAATGCATTGATAATTACTGATGATTGGAATATGAAAGCTGGAAGGAAAAAACAAGGATTGGTAGTTGGAAAATATGGCCTTGGTGACAGAAAAAATGCCAGAGATCATATGATTGAATTTTGCAAGACCAACGACTTCTTCACTGCAAATACCTTTTTTCATCAACATAAACGGTGACTATACATGTGGACCTCACCAGATGGAATACACAGGAATCAAATCTACTACATCCATAGAAAGAGAAAATGGAAGAACTCAATATCATCTGTCAGAACAAGGCCAGGGGCCGACTATGGAACAGTCCATCAATTGTTCACATGCAGGTTCAAACTGAAGCTGAAGAAAATTAGAACAAGTCCACTAGAGCCAAAGTACAGCGTTGAGTACATCCCACCTGAATTTAGAGACCACCTTCAGAATAGATTTGATGCATTGAACTTTAATGACCGAAGACAAAATGAGTGGTGGAATGACATCAAGGACCTCATACATGAAGAAAGCAAGAGCTCATTAAAAAGACAGGAAAGAAAGAGAAGATCAAAGTGGATGTCAGAAGAGCTCTGAAATTTGCTCTTGAACGTTGAGTAGCTAAAGTGAAAGGAAGAAGTGATGAAGTAAAAGAGGCAAACAGAAGATTTCAAAGATTCAAGAGTCGCTAGAGACGACAAAGCAAAGTATTATTATGATATGTGCAATGACCTGGAAATAGAAAACCAAAAAGGAAGAACATGCTCAGTGTTTCTCAAGCTGAAAGAACTGAAGAAAAAATTCAAGCCTTGAGTTGCAATATTAAAGGATAATGTGGGGAAAATATTAAAAGATGCAGGAAGCATCAAAAGAAGATGGAAGGAATACACAGAGTCACTAAACCAAAAAGAATTGGTCAACGCTCGATCCAGAAGGTAGCATATCATTAGGAACTGATGGTACTGAAGGAAGAGGTTCAAACTGCACTGAGATCATTGGCAAAAAACAAGGCTCCAGGAGCTGATGGAATACCACTTGAGATGCTTCAACAAAAGGATGCAGCACTGGAAGTGTTCACTTGTCTATGCCAAGAAATTTGGAAAACAGCTACCTGGCCAACCGACAAGAAGAGATTCATATTTATGCCTATTCCCAAGAAAGGTGATCCAACCAAATGTGGAAATTACTGAACAATATTAATATCACCTGCAAGTAAAGTTTTACTGAAGATCACTCAAAAGCAGCTGCAGCAGTATATCGACAGGGAGCTGCCAGAAATGCAGGCTGGATTCAGAAGAGGATGTGGAACCGGGGATATCATTGCTGATGTCAGGTGGATCCTGGCTGAAAGCAGAGAATACCAGAAGGATGTTTACCTGTGTTTTATTGACTATACAAAGGTACTTGACTGTGTGGATCATAACAAATTATGGATAACATTGTGAAGAACAGGAATTCCAGAACACTTAATTGTGCTCATGAAGAACCTGTGCATAGATCAAGAGACAGTCCTTCAAACATAACAAAGGAATATTGTGTTGTGTGGTTTAAAGTCAAGAAAGTTGTGTGTCATGGTTTTATCCTTTCACCATACCTATTCAATCTGTATGCTGAGCAAATAATCCAAGAAGCTGGAGTATATGAAGATCAGGGCATCAGGTTTGGAGGAAGACTCATTAACAACCTGCGTTATGCAGATGACACAACCTTGGTTGTTGAAAGCGAAGAGGACTTGAAGCACTTCCAGATGAAGATCAAAGACCCAGCCTTTAGACTGGATTATACCTCAACTTAAAGAAAATAAAAACCCTCATCACTGGACCAATAAGCAACATCATGATAAATAGAGAAAAGATTGAAGTTGTCAAGGATTTCTTTTTACTTGGATCCATAGTCAAGAGCCATGGAAGCAGCAGTCAAGAAATCAAAAGGTGCATTGCATTGGGCAAATGTGGTGCAAAAGACTTCTTTAAAGTGTTGAAAAGCAAAGATGTCACCTTGAAGATTAAAGTGCCCTGACCCAAGCCATGGTTTTTTCAATCGCCTCATGTGCATGCAAAAACTGGACAATGACTAAGGAAGACAGAAGCAGAATTCACTCGTTTGAATTGTGCTGGCAAAGAATATTGAATATACCATGGACTGCCAAAAGAATGAACAAATTTGCCTTGGAAGAAATACAACCAGAATGCTCTTAGGAGGAAGGATGGCAAGGCTATGTCTCGCAACCCTAGAGAAGGACATCATGCTTGGTAGAGGGTCAGCCCCAAAAAGAAGGACCCTCTACAGGATGGGTTGGCACAGTAGCTGCAACAATGGGCTCAAGCATAACGATGATTGTGAGGATGGTACAGGACAGGACAGTGTTTTCTTCTGTTGCACATAGGGTCGCTACAAGTCGGAACTGACTAAAGGGCGCCTAATGCCAACTTAAAAAAGGGACAAAATCTTAGCTGACTTCTGAAGGATGAACAGAAGTTAGATGAAAAGTTCCTAAAGGTACAAAGAATATACAAAAAAAGGAAATTGTACATTCAAAGATCCCCAGGTATTAGCATTTCTGAGGATCTACAATTTAAGTGTGAATGGAGTATAGCATTTTAGTGATACAGAGTATTGGGAACTAGGCCTACATGTGAAGGAAAATGTCTCCAAATCCCTTTTCTTGGGAGACTTTAGTTGTTCTATTTAACTTTACTTTTTTATAATCATTTTGTTTTGTGCTGTTATTTTATTTTGTGTTTTCATGGTTTTGTTTGATTTTAAATTTGAATCTGCCCTTGCTCTTCCAGTATCATGGCCCTGATCACTCAGCTGACTGCCAACCACAGACATCTTGTAAAGACACTGATTCTATCATAAAATAGGTTTCACGGCTGTAGCGATTCATCCTTTGTCCGTGACCTGTGTATCACCATAAATATGGGCCTAGCATGCAGCTTTTGAGTGTGTTACAGCCAACATATATTATTAATGAACTTGTTCCTCCCATAGCCCTTACAGGAAGCACAAATATTCATGGTCCGCTGGCATAGTTTCCCTTTGTATTTGAAATACAGATCAAGCAAGAATGGGTTCATGTAGGTTGTTGAATGCCCTTGAAAGAACCCTGAAAACTAAGGAGAATGAGGTAGAAGTTAAATAGAGTTTGTGACCATTTTCTCTATAGGTTCCTATGAGTTGGAATTGTTTCAGAGGCAGCGGGTTTGATTTTTTTTTTCTTGTCACTATGAGTCAGAATCAACTTGGTGACAATGGTTTTTTGCTTTTTTTTTTTTTTTTTGGTGCCTATAAAAGGAGCCCTGGATGACATACACAGTTAAGCACTCAGCTGCTAACTGAAAGGTTAGTGGTCCAAATTCACCTACAGGGACCTCAAAAGGAAGGCCTGATCTGCTTCTGAAAGGTACAGCTTTATAGTCCTAATCCTTATGGAGCTCAATCCTACCCTGCAAAGCTCGGGGTTACCATGAGTCAGAATTGATTTTACGGCAACTGGTTTGTTTTTATTTTTTGTTTTGGTGTCTATAAACTGTTTGTATGCCCACCCACCTCTATATAAAAATCCCCATATTATAAGGCATTCTGAAACAGAGGCTGAGAATTTAAGACTCTAGTCAAAACTTCTCCCTTGAGCTAATACCTAAACTTCTCTTAGCTTTAGGTTTCCCTGTTTTCATGACAAGAGAGTTGAATAGATAACAACTCTTGCCCTCTGGGCTTTAAATTTCTACAAGATTTATAAATCTCTTAAATTGTCCCTGTGCACTGGGAAGAGCCTCAAGCATGTGGACTGTGTGTGGCCTGCTTGAACCAAGCACAAATCACTGCCTGAGGCTTTGGGGCCTGTATGCATACAGTCTGCTTTCCTGAGAGCATTCATGATGAATCATGTGGCAGTCTCTAAGCACAATAGACAGTGTTGACGTGTACCACACACAGGAAATCTGTCCTGCACAGCCTCATGAGCTGACAACTGCTGCTCCTGTGTTAAAGCAACAGCTCGAGGCCAAATAATACATGGCAATCAGCACAAATGACTTGGATTCAAGGTCCTTACATGAAAAAAAACCTAAGGAACAAATCTTGAGATAATAACCTCAGAGATGTCAGGGGTCAAGATCTTCAAGTGTGTATGACAGATATAAATTGACGCATCTTATTGAACTATTTTTTTTTTCCTGAGAATACAAATTAGCAAAGCCATTCTGAAGATTCTAAGAGGCTTAGTAATCAATTTTTGTGCACTTTATGAATTATAAATGTGTGCTGGAGTTCCAAAATTGAGGCACTTGACTCGTATCAGAATTATTGGCCCAGGTCTGATCCCTGACTCCATCTTGGCTTTTGCTTATTTCCCTTGCAGTCTTCAAACCCTTAGACAGACTTCAGCACGTAACAAAGGATTTTCCTTTCAACTGTCAAACCTTTAGACAGACTTAAGAACATAACAAAGGAAACACTTTTTTCTCTGTGGTTAAACTAAAGATATGGAAAACATGTTCCTACGGGAGGGTTTTGATACAAGACCCTTATCAGAAATTCCCTCCACAGCCCTCAGGGAATGTTTTAAGATAATTACCTTATGACCACCCTATAAAACCCCCTTTAGTCACATATTTAAACTAGCCAGTCCAAATAGTCTACATTTGTGTTTCCAACCAATCACTATAAAAACCACCTCCAGCTTCTCTGATTTTGCAAATTTCAATCAAAAGGTTGGACCTTTAGCTCTTGAGTTTACCTCATAAACATGTTTCTGTTACTGGACCATTTTGTAGCATTTGATTTTACTTTGTCAGATCAGATGTGTACCCAGTTGGAACTGTTTTGAACCTTCAAGACATCTCTTTGCTTTTAACAGGGTGCGTGTTCTTACTCATTGACAAATGAAATGAGTAACCCTCTTGGTGGCCTTATTTTCTACATAACTCATGATACTTCTTAACTTAGCACAGAAATGTTAAAAAAGGAAAGATCAAGAGGAACCTTTTTGTTCCTTGACTCCTTAACTGTTTAAAAAATGGAGTAGAGAGGAAATGTTTTGTGTAGATTTCAACATCTTCATTTACTTCCTTTTTTTAGACTCTGATTATAGAGATTTTATGTTATGTTTAACAGTGATGCTTGACAGTTTTTGAGTATCTGTTATGAGCCAGGACTTTCATAAAATAATGGTATTAGGTATATTTTCCAGAATTTGAATCCAGGCCAACAAAAGGTCAATATAAGACCTCTCCTCTAAGCCACAATGCCTCAAAGATATACAAGAGTGGAGAAAAAGAATAAATATATATATTTTTTGTAGCAGCTTTAATATGGAGGAGTATCAGGTCAACATAAAGGCATTCAAACATTTAACCGGTGACTTAAATCCTTGTTTCCTCAAAAGTAAGAATTATATGTCCATAAGGAGCCTGTGGAAACCCTGGCGGCATAGTGGTTAAGAGTTAAGGCTTCTAACCAAAAGGTCAGCAGTTCAAATCCACCAGGCATTCCTTGGAAACTCTGTGGAGCAGTTCTACCCTGTCCTATAGGGTCGCTATGAGTTGGAATCGACTCGACAACAGTGGGTTTGGTTTTGGGGTTTATAAGGAGGTTGTGGAGCCCTGGTGGCACAGTGGTTAAGTGTTCGGCTGCTAACCAAAAATTTGGCAGTTTGAATCCACCAGCTGCTCCTTGGAAACCCTATGGGTCAGTTCTACTCTGTCCTATAGGGTCACTATGGGTTGGAATCGACTCAACAGCAATGTTTTTTTTTTTTTTTTTTTTTAATAAGTAGCCCTGGTGGGGCAATGGTTAAGCAGTCAGCTGCTAACAGGCCGAAAGTGTGAACTTACTAGCGGCTCCACAGGAAAAAAGACCTGGCAATCTGCTTCAAAAAGATATCTGCCTAGGAAACCCTATGGGGAAGTTCTACTCTGTCCTACAGGGTTACTGTGAGTCAGAATAGATTCCACGGCGTGTCTGTAGCACGTAATTGGAGACATTGGTGGTTCAGTGGTAGAATTTTTACTTGCCATATGGAAGTCTTGGGTTCAATTTCTGGCTAATTCTCCTCAAGTGCAGCCACAACCCGTCTGTCAAGAAGGCTTGTGTTTAGCTATGATGCCACATGCAGTTCCACAGAGCTTCCAGGCTAAGATGGGCTAGGAAGAAAGGGCTGGTGATCTGCTTCTGTAAATCAGCTAAGTTAAAACCCTGTGGTTCAAAAGGCCCACTGTGCAAGCGATCACTGGGATGGCACAGGACTGGGCAATGTTTAGTTATGCCTGGGGTACATGGTGTCACCATGAGTCTGGGCTCGACTCAAGGACAGTTAACAGCAACAACATGGTTTTGTTTTTTTACTTTGATGTCCCACTGAAAGTTAGTCATAAAGCTCTGTTTCCTATACTGCTCTACCTCTAATAATTCCCCTTAAAGCTGTTTTACCTGACACTGGTTAAAAAAAATTTTTTTTTTTTGGTTATTTATTGAATTCCTCGGTCATGTAAAAAAATAAGTAAATAAGACATATTATTTCTTTCACTCAGTCATTCAACAAATATTAATTTCCCTTCAACCAAATAATACTAGAGACTGTGCGCTCAACCGGGGAATGACTAGTTACATCTGTCAGAGCACACGGTCTAGTTTATCCTTTTTCTTTTGCCCATCCCACATGTTTATAACCCCAGCTTTTAGTATAGTGCTTGCCACACGATGTGGAGTCAATACTTACCTGTTAAAGCTATGCATCATGCTAACTTTGGTGCCTAGCTTCACCAAATAACAAAATGCTGAAGTAAAAAAAGAACCTTGTTGTTCATCTATCCAGATGCCCTGATTTTATAGAGGAGACAGCTCTCTGCTGGATAAATAAAACCAGAGAACTGTGTTATATAAAAGATCGCACAGAAAATTAAGAGCAGAGCTGAGACCGTAATCCAGGTATTTTCACTCTCTTGTCTTTTGCCCATTACAATACCCCCTTACGATGGGGTGTACTTTCTAAACTAAAGGTTAGATACAGCATATAAATTAATAATGATATTTACAACTTAAAGTACATTATAAACTACATTTTTTAAAAAGCTGATATAATTTGCTTTCTAAAAATATAATAGGCATTCATACAATTTTTTTTTTTTATTTGATTCCTCTAACCATTATAACATTAGGTAAAAACTTGGCTCTAACCTCTCTAGGGGTCAACTCACATCTGTCAACAGGTCTCAGCAAAGTGACTGTCACCAGGTATTGATAGAAAAAAATGAGTTTCAAAATTAATCTCTTCATTAACAGTAGAAACAATGACTCCCTCAGATGCCCTTTTTGAAAATGTAGACGGGGATATATGCGTATTTAGGTCAAAATGAAGCTTTTAGGGTAAAAGTATCTAATTTTCTTCAGGTAAGAGCAGAACACTAGTTCTTAGAGGCAAATACCTTTCACCAGGGAATAAAAAGATAGAGATTAAAAAAAAATAGCAATAACCAACAATAACCATGTTCTTAAAAGTTCACTGTTATGGATGCACGCCACTTTTGTTTTATGTTTATTTTTTGGATGATTTCTTCTATCTCTTCCTGAGTTTCCCTGTCTCCTATGGGTGAAGGTGTTGGTTGTTTGGTGAAGATTCCCTGTGACATTTCTGTGTCAGGATCTGACCCTGGGCATGGTTTGTTCTCACATAGCAAAAGCCATCCATACTTTCATTCTGAGAACAAATGGCAGTGAAAGATCTTGCAAATCTGTGTGATGATGAAAAATCTAGCATATTTGGTTTTCAAGGTGAGAGTAATAAAAATAAAATCTCACATTTATTAAGGGCTTATACCATGTAAGATTTTATGCTAAATATTTAATGTTCATTTGTTTATTTATTCCTTACAACAACTCTGCAAAGTAGTTTATATTATAATCTGCATTGTACAGACAAGGGAAATTATATTAAAAGTAGTCATAGAGTTAAAAAAAACATTAATCATTTGGACTTCCAGCATTTTGCAACAATAACAAAACTTTCTGGAATGGACTGTTACATACGTTCAACTCAAAACAACTCTATATAGTAAACCCAGTGTAGACACTATTATTATCAAGAAACCGTGGTGCAGTAGTTAAGCACTTGGCTGCTAATCAAAAGGTCAGCAGTTTGAACCCATCCATTGGCTCCTCAGAGAAAAAGACCTGGCGGTCCATTTCTGTAAAAATTAGAGCATTGGAAACCCTACGGGGCGGTTTTATTCCGTCCTATAAGGTCTACTATGACACAGAACCTACTCAGCAGCAACGGGTTATTATTATCGCCTGCAATTTTGCCAATGAAGAGGCAGAAATAATGCAACAAGCCTAGTCTTATTGCTAGTAAGTAGAGAAGCTGAGATGTTGAGATTTGAACCCAGGCAATGTTCACTTTGACATTATGCACATATTGACCAGGTATAGTGTCACTGCAAATATTGTTATGTCTAACATAGTAAATAAACCTACTAACCAAAATGTCAGCAGTTCAAACACACCAGACGCTCCTTGGAAAACCCCATGTGGCAGTTCCACTCTGTCCTATAGGTTCTCTACGAGTTGGAATCAACTCGAAGGCAATAGGCTTGGTTTTTTGGTTTTAACATAGTAAATAAAATATAAATAGACATATTATACTGCAGTTTTATCATATCATAAAACTTTGGTACCACTTCTAAATTTAAAAGGTCTAATTAGAGATATAAGTAGAAGTTAGCTGCAATGGTTATTCAAATTCTAAATTATTTTTCTCCAATCACAGGTATAGACTTCAAATCTGTTAGAACATCTACAGTCACGTCGTAGTCACATGACAGTATAAAAATATATCATGTGGCAGCTTTATACTTTAATTAAATTTTCTTTTACACAAACTTTAGAATTTCAGTAATTATTAAGATAGAAACACATTGCACAGTTCTTTGTGATAATCTTTATATTTACATGCACAGCAATTTCTGTTTAATTTCAGTAATCCCTTCCTGAAAATCATATATTCTGTGCCAAAATCTTAACAGGAAGCCCATTTTTTATTATTTCAAAAGGGGAAAATTAGAGTGCATTACACATCAAGCCAAACCTCCAACCAACGTCTTGAAATGTAACTAAAACGAGAAAGAAAATGCCTATATATGAGTAATAAACTGTCATATTCAGATGTAAAATTCTTAAAATATTGCTTTCAGATCACCAATTAATATGGTTTGTTAAATTTGATTTCCTTATACTCTTTGTTTCCTTTTCCACAATTTCCCTTAGGAGTTTCTCAACATTTTAGGAACCCATAAAACACTAGGCAAAAACAAGAACTGGTTAAGAAATGCCCTATGGAAACACCTTCAGGATGATCACATAATGTCTAAGAATTGCTTCCACTAAGTATAAGACTGTGTTAACTCAGACTGAATAATATCCAAGAGGCATAGTTCCTATTCTGGCACCCAGAGGCTTTTTCTAAATGTCTACGTGTAATTGTGTCGTATGACCAATGGTGTTTGGAATATAACTTCACACGTTTCCCACAGTCATTTTGTGAAAAATATTGTGTTGCATTTTGAGGATGTAAGTACAAAATGCCCTTGTATAAGCATTAGCTGAATAATAACTTGTTAAGATATAAGAATATTCTGTAAAGCCTGGGTATGAAAAACAGAAAGGCCTTCTACTGGAGAGATGTTCACTGGGAAGAAGTTCTCCAGGGTAAGCCTGTGTTTCATTTTGAAAGTTAGTTAGTAGGCATTAACACATGTTTATGCAGAGTGTCTGCATTTCTGTCTATTTATCTAGCTGTTTGGTGGTGAGATAGAAGCAAAGATGTGGAAATCATAGATCTTCTGGAATGTCCTCTTAGCTTTCTGTCACCACAGAGAAACATTTTTTCAATGCACACTAAATCCTGAAAATGCTTGGAAAGTTTTTCGATAGCTCTGTTACAGTTTTGAACAAAACTCTCTGCCCTTGTGTAAGTCCAGATGAGGAAGAGAATCTAAGGTGTGCCACAAAAGAGTACGGGCAGCATTTATTACCACAGCTAAAAATAAGAAGAGTAACTTCCCTTGTGCTTAATGAGGCCACAAGTTCCATATTTTGAAGACTACAGAAGTTTAGAATTGTGAAATGGTGTGTGGTAAAAGGTGGAATAAACCAGATTTTCATGGTAATTTACACATGTTTATGTAATCTTTTGCGCTGTGCAAGCTTACAGCAAGAAACTCCCATACTTTAGAAGTCAGAGAAGAATAGGGTCTCATAGTAAAAGAGTACAATTACAACTGACATTGCTTTCAAGGAGTTGAAGAAATATTATTGTATCATATGTGGCAAATATTATCATCCTACTTATGCAAATTTTATTCTATCTGTGGATTTTTCTGATACTTAAACATAAGAGAATTAACAATGAATAAGTGCTTAATGAAAGTACGAACGAAGATATGACCATTTGCCTTTTAAACGATGGAGCTTGGATGAGAGGCAAAAACCGGTGACTGGCAATGTGGATTAATTGTTCTAGAACTAATGATTCCTCAAGATTACCCCCAGATATAAGTCTGTAGGTTGAGAAAATCTGATTAATTTTTCTCATTCTCAAAAGCTGACATCAGCGAGCAATAGTTACTGTGAAATGGGATTGAAGCAGAACTGTTAAGGGTTGAATTGTGTCACCAAAATATATGTGTTATAAATCCTTCTGTACCTGTGGTTATAATCCCATTTGGGAATAAGGTTTTGTTATGTTAATGAGGCAGTATTAGTGTAGGATATGTCTTAAATCAATCTCTTTTGAGATATGAACCCCCCCCAAACAAAAACAAACCCATTACTATTGAGTCCATTCCAACTCGTAGCAACCCTATTAGGGCAAAGTAGAACAGCCCCATAGAATTTCCAAGGAGGGCTGGTGGAGGTAAGCTACAAACCCTCTGGTTAGCAGCCATAGCACTTAACCACTATGCCACCAGGTTGATATGAAAGAGCAGACTAAATCAAGCAGCAAGAAAGCAAAGACAAGGGAAGATAGATGCCACTCTATATGAGATTTCTAAGGAACGAAGAAACAGAAGCTGAAAAGAGACAAGGACCTTCCCCACAGCCAACAGAGAGAGAGAGAGAAAGAGAGAGAGACAGCCTTCCCCAAGAGCCTACACCCTGAATTTGGACTTCTAGCCTCCTAAACTGTGAGAAAACACATTTCTGCTTGCTAAAGCCATCTACTTGTGGTATCCTGTTATATCACTAGATAACTAAGACAAGAACATTGACGTATTCTTTATATATTTCTGTATTTTGTATTACTTTGGAGCAGTGGTGGTGCTGTGGTTAAGAGCTACGGTGAGCTACGGCTGCTAACCAAAAGGTTGGCAGTTGCATTACTTTAAAGTTTTAAAATGTGTATATTGAATATATATAAACATATACATATATACAAATATATGCATATATATATTCATGTCTGTCCATGTATAAAGACATGAGCAATTTTATTTGAGCCTTGATGAAATCACTGTTATGTCTGAACTTTTACATTTAGTATCAGTTAAGTAAATGTAATTGTGTTAGAATAATTTACCAGTTAGCAGGCTTGAAACTTAACCAAAGGCAATCTCAAGGCACAATGACCCTATATAAGCATCTTAGTTTAGATCCAATGTATTTAATTATGTGGAAAGCCAACTGTTAACTTTTAATTTAAATGCTTCTTTCTAGGCATTTTCTTGTTTTCTCTAGGATTACATTTCTGAATATTTTCAAGATGTTGGTCCCAGAATTAGAAAATACTCTGCTTTTTCTATGAATTACAGTGTATAAGTCAAATCCCAGGTTTACAAATTCCATCAAAATAACACAGAATTATTACTTACAAAAAAAAAAATTATAGCTCTACTATATTCATAACTCAGTTTTTGCAATGACTAAACATAAGAGCACTGAAGCCACGTCACTAAATCTAGACTTAAGGAAGCATCATTCATTCCATGTTATTGCTTGGCAGAATAATGGTCCTTAAAGAAAACCAGGAGGAGCGGATGCCTGGGGAGTTAAGGTTCAGGAAATAACACCATAATGAAAGAGTAACAGCTTATGTTAATGAAGCCCTTTTACTGAAGTCATATTACTCCAGTTTCATAAAAGCCAACTTGCTAAACACCTAACTTTGAACAGGTTACAGGGTCAGTGGGAAAAGAGCAAGACCCTCAATGAGTTGAACTGACTCAGTGGCTGCAACGATGGGCTCAAGCGTAACAACGATTGTAAGGATGGTGCAGGACCGAGCAGCGTTTTGTTCTGTGGTACGAAGAGTCTCTATGAGTCGGAACTGACTCGATGGCACCTAACAACAACAACTTTGAACTAGATCGTCATTTTGGTAGCATGAAGTAATATCTTGCTTTTTGTTGCCATTGAGTCTGCTCTGACTCATAGTGGCCCCGTGTACAATAGAACAAAACATCGTCTGGTCCTATGCCATCTTCATGATAGATGGTATGTTCATTATTGAGGCTACTGTGTATTTTGAGTGCTTTTGAACTTAGGGGGCTCACCTTCCAGCACTGCATCAGGCAATATTATTTTGTGATCCATAGGCTAATTTTTGGAAATAGATTGCCAGGCCTTTTTTTCCCTAGTCCGTCTTATTCTGGAAGCTCTAATGAGACCAATCCACCATGAGTGACCATGCTGGTATTTGAATTATCAGTGGTATAGCTTTCAGCATCATGGCAACATGCAAGCCACCAGAGTACTACAAACTGACAGAAGGGTGGTGGATGAAATAGTATAAAAGCTCTCAAATAAGATTGTCACAATGGCATACTAAGGAAGAAATGAGATGTAATTACGTAGGGTTCCCAGAAATTTTGTATAACAAAATGTTTATCTTATCAGAATAGTACCCCATGGTAAAAAATGGCGACTGTAGATCACACAGGCGAATGTTTAATCTGAGGTATATCACGGTGAGTGAAAACAAGCTCGAGAACCACACGAGTAGTGGAAAGATCTCTTCTCTAAAGAGTCTTGTTTATTCGTCCATTTCACCCAACATGCATACTACTATAGGGTGCCTGCTCTCTCCATGGATTATGTCTCAGTCTAAATTTTGCCTAAAACCATCTATGAGATCCTTAAATGCCACATAATCTCTCTGAGCCAGTTTCCTCATTTGTACAATGAGACAGTGCACTCAGAATATCAGGTTCTCTGGCTAGAAGCGCCTTCACTTTCTAAATGACTCCATTAGCTGCTTCAGCACTTTGAGAGCTTCCTTTATTTTCCTATTCTTGCTACTGTATAGAGTTTGATTACCTGAAAAAAAAGCTGGGTTTAACAGTTTTCACTGAAATATTCACTCGTGCACTTTACTATCCAATAGCATTTTTAGTCTTAGTCAATGTGCATTCTCTGAGTTAAAAAAAAAAGTCATTCTTGGATGCCATCATCATACCCAACATGTTTGGAAGGGTAGGGGAAGCACAGCACATTTTGGTATTGATGCTTACAAATAAGCGTGATCTAAGCTTGCTTGGCTTAGTCAATGTAGTAAACAATCAGAAGGGTAGTCCATTGACCAATCAGGATGGAAGCATAACTAATTCAAGCACCTACTGGCTAAAGTGTCGTGGGTGCCTAATGTCCAAAAACAAAACAGTTGCCTTCGAATCGACTCCAACTCGTGACCCCATGTGCTTCAAGATAGAGTTGTCCTTCATAGGGTTTTCAATAGCTGAATTTTTGGAAGTAGGTTAAAAAAAAAACAAAAACAAAAAACAGGCCTTTATTCCAAGTTGCCTCCGGGGTGGGCTTGAACTTTCAACCTTTTGGTTAGTAGCTGAGCACATTAACTCTTTGCATAATCCAAGACTTCGATGTCCAAAAAAAAAAAAATCAAATCTGTTGCCTTCAAGTTGATTGCAACTCATAATGAATGACCCTATAGAAAAAAGTAGAACTGCCCCATAAGGCTCTAACGTCCAAATATCAACTGTAATTTCAAAAAGTCTAATATTGATACATTTCAAAAATGCCAGTTACATGGATGGTGACATTTACAGTGTGACTTATATCTTGCGAAATAATCATACTTCTTTTGTTCTCAGTTTTTATTAGGAAGAAATTTCATAGCACACCAGTTATCTTCATATACAGTCCTAATTGTTTTACTCAGTACCTTGTTGGTAGCATGGTTGTGGATATGGCTTCACCATGGCTGTCATGCTAAGGAGAACACATTAAGGAGAAAAACTGCTGTGAACTTTGCAAAATTTATCGATGGCAATTCGATGAGTTTTTAAAATAGAACCTACTACATTATGAATTCTATGCCTGTGGCATATCCATCACGGAATCCTTAAAAAAACTAAAGATTTTAAGGACTCTGTGCTTATTCTGGAAACCCTGGTGGCGTAGCAGTTAAGTGCTACGGCTGCTAATCAAAGGGTTGGCAGTTCGAATCCGCCAGGCGCTCCTTGGAAACTCTATGGGGCAGTTCTACTCTGTCCTATGGGGTCACTATGAGTCGGAATCAACTCGACGGCACTGGGTTTTGTTTTTTTTTTTTTTTTTGTGTGTGTGTGTGTGTGTGTGTTTATTCTGGAAACTCTGGTGACATAGTGGTTAAGAGTTGCCTCTGCTAACCAAAAAGTCAGCAGTTTGAATCCACCAGGTACTCCCTGGAAACTCTATGGGGCAGTTCTACTCTATCCTATAGGGTCGCTATGAGTCGGAATCAACTCGACAGCAATGGGTTTTTGGGTTTGGTGCTTATTCTATTAATAATTATTTAAAAATAACTTTAATAAAGTAAATTAATGTCCTTATATTTTAGGGAATAAGACACTGATATATTTTACTATCTAGTGCTATGTATTACATTTTTATTCTCTTTTTCTTTTAAGATTTATGTCACCTTTTTGACGGTCTCCATTGGATACATGGCCTCATTTTATGTTTTGTAAAAATCAATATAGAATTTGGAAATTGCCTTTTAATTTATTCATCAGGCTATCATGTACACTAAAAGCATATTACTACATCTTGAGGGGGAAAGAAAAGGATTTTTTCCTCAGCATCGATTCATATTTTCTCATTTCATAATAATCTTCAGCCTCTTAAGAAACTAATTCAGACATAGTGAAATACAGTTCCTTGCAGTAGCCATAATATGAGAAAAATCCTAATGAAGTGTGAATCAGGAGGAGTTTGAAGGTGAACGTTTAAAATGATTTAAGGTTTTAAAATGTAGAAACTGCAATTGATGCTACAATTTTCAAACGTCCTAGGTTTTATAGATTTTTCACAACTTAAGCAGTTTGAGCAAATGACTGATTCAGAGGGCAAAGTATCGAATTTCTCTTAAGGGCAATGAAGCCAAACCCGGTGTGCCCTGTGTCTTTGTACGTTTCCAGGGGTTGTTTACTGGGTCATCTAAACCACCAGCTCTCAAAAGACAGCCTTCAAGCGGGATGCATAAGATACAGATTCCTGGAAGCCACTCAAAATTGATCTGCTCAAAATCGTTGAGGGCGGGTTCCAGATATTTTAAGAAGCTCTTCAGATAATGCCGTCCTAGGTGCATTACAGCATGTTTTTCACAAAATTCCCCAGGATACATTTGTACCTTATTTTGATATTTAATAAGAGAAAAAGAGGGAGGTAGAAAGTGACAAAATCGATTTCCCTTAATGCGTACACAATGCGTAAACACAGTGCACAAAGCTTCCTGCCAAATGCACTCCTCTCAGAGCGCCGCACCGTTTGTTCCTGCTCCATTACTCTTCCAAGTCATCATTCGTTACCTTCTGGTGCACTCATTCTGTTATTTGAGGAGACATAGATGCCCCAAACCAGTGTGAATAACAGCTTTAGACGTTTTTAGCTGTATTTCTATTTGTTGGAAGCGGCAGAATTTCTTAGACCTCTTGACTACTCTTTGCCTGATGAAATGACACAATAAAGAAGATTGATATCAAGGTCTTCTAGATAATCGCGCAGGGAGAAACTTCAGGAGCTATACATTAAAAAAAAAATACATTAGCTCCACTATATTTGTCAGCAGTTGCATTAAGTGATCCACGGGTAATCATTTAAGACAAAAGACTCTAAATTTACTTTAACACTAGTGTTAATAATAGCATTAAGCACTGGCTTAGCTTAGCACCATAAATAGACTTTATATCTTACACAGTAACCAAAAGCCAAAACCAAACCCACTGCCATCCAGTGGATTTCGACTCATAGTGACCTTGTAGAACAGAGTAGAACTGCCCCACAGAGTTTCCAAGGAGCGCTTGGTGGATTTGAACTGCCAGCCTTTGGGTTAGCAGCCGTAGCTTTTAACTGCTAGGCCACCAGGGTTTCCTTTTTTTTTTTTTTTTTCTTACATAGTACATGACTTAATTATAGCAATGGAATTTGGGGAAAGGATAAAGACTAAAGGATTCAATTTATTCTGAACTTAACATATGTACAGCCAGAGTCAAAGAATAGAATAATTTGTTATAAAGGAAAAATCCAACCAAAAGGCTTTAATTCTACTTTTTTTGACAACCCTCATATTTGTTATCATCGTTGTGAGGTGCCCTCGAATTGGTTCCGACTCATAGCGACCCTATGTACAACAACAGAAGGAAACACTGCTGGATCCTGCTCCATCCTCAGAATTTTTGTTATACTTGAGGCTGTCATTGCAGCCACTGTGTCAATCCCTCAACCCATTTTTTTTACCGGAGATTTCATCTAACATATTTGGCATTTTCCTTCTTACATGTCTTAGAGCTGCAGGGAAATATCCTACATGAGAAATGGGTAGAATTTAAATCAAGATCTTGCACAAGTGACTGTTTTATTTTTATAATCCTGGAATAAAATTAGTTAGAAAGAAAAATAAAATGTTTTAACTTTTAACTGCTTTTTTTCGGCCCATAAATCTATGGACTGGAGTTAGCATTCAAGGTTACTTATATTTCTACTGCTACAACTGTGGCTGAAAATGTATATATATCATCAAGAGAACATTGAGAAAGTTCAAACAGATGATTTGATTATTGCCTTTCCAACTGAGTGGATCACTTTCTTCTAACTTCTGCCAGCTCCAGGTTTTCCTTGGCTTGCAGCTAGAGCATCAAAGGTGGCCCTCCTCTGTCTTCCTGCCTCTGTGTATCTTCTGTGTATAAGAACAGCAGTCACATAGAATGAGGACTCACTCTACTCCACTATGACTTCATATTAACCTAACCTTCAAAGACTATTTCCGTATAGGGTCACATTCACAGGTACAGGGATTATAAGTTCAACATGTTTTTTGGGAGACACAGTTCAATCCATAATAATTTATAATAACCAAAAACTGAATACAAACACAAATGCACATCAACAGTAGAATGAATAAATTAATTCTGATGTATTTGCCCAAGGGAATACTATTTAGCAATAAGAAAGAATGAATTATTGCTTCACTAGAAAAACAGAATGAATCTCATAAACATAATATTGATCCAAAAAACAGCCAAATTGATCCACGATATGAGAAATTGGGATATTGATTCTCTTTGGGGTAGAGGCTAATGCCTAGGAGGGGACATCAGCAAGGCTTTGTGATGCTAGAAATATTTCATATCTTGATCAGGGAGGAGGTTCAGTGAGTATACTCCCTTTTCCAAAATTAGTAAAATTATATAATTCTGATTCTCATGCTTTTCTGTATGTATATTTTATTTCAATGACAAAGCTAGCATAAACGAATAAAAAAAAATCAAGATGTAGATTGTTTGTTGTTGCTCTTAGGTGCCCTTGAGTTGGTTCTGACTCATAAAGACCCTATGTATAACAGAATGAAACACAGTCTGGTCCTTCACCATCCTCACACTCATTGCTATGCTTGATCCCATTGTTGCAGTCACTGTGTCAATCCATCTCCTTGAAGGTCTTCCTCTTTTTCACTGACCCTCTACTTTGCCAAGCTTGATGTCCTTCTCCAGAGACTGGCCCTTCCTGATAACATGTCTGAAGTATGTGAAACAAAGTCTAGCCATCCCTGCTTCTAAGGAATAATCCTGTTGTATTGCTTCCAAGACGTTGAATAAATAATTGTGGTTTATTGCTGTTGTTCATTGCTGTTGAGTCAGCGCCAACTCAGACTGTGTGATTATTAAGTATGTCAACTTGCCTGGGCCATGATTTGGCAGTTATATGATGAAAAAGTCGCCTCCATGATGAGATTTGATATAATGTGACTGCTTCCATGATGGTATCTCTTGTGAGCAGCCAATTAGTTGAAAGGGGGTCTTGTTGGGGGTATGGGGGTATCCAATATAGGTGGACTGTCTGGCAAGGCTCACGGCCCTTGTCCATCTGGATCCTGCAGTTGGCCCTTGTCCATCTGACCTCCGGTTCTTTGGACTTGAGCTAGCAGCTTGCCTGCTGATCTTAGAATTCATCAGCCTCCACAGCCTGGATCTTGAGTTCACCAACTCCTGCAGCTACTTGAGTTGGGAGAAGCCTCCAGCCTGAACCATGGACTTGGAACTTTTCAGCTTCTAAGACTGTTTGAACCATATACATATAAAGATGCTTCATTGGTTTTGTTGGAAACCCTGGTGGTGTAGTAGTTAAGTGCTATGGCTGCTAACCAAAGGGTTGGCAGTTTGAATCGGCCAGGAGCTCTTGGAAACTCTATGGGGCAGTTCTACTCTGTCCTATAGGGTTGCTATGAGTTGGAATTGACTCGATGGCACTGGGTTTGGTTTTTTTTTGGTTTTCACTGGTTTTGGCTCTCTAGAGAATCCACCCAAAGAGAAAGTGACACCATGTACTCATGATCATTGGTAAGCTCAAGTCCATTGTTGCAGCCACGGTGTATTTTGAGTACCTTCCTTCCAACCTAGGGGGCTTATCTTCCAGCACTATATCAGACAGACACTCTTCCACTGAACCACCAATGCCCTCTGGCTAGACTCTTTACCTGTGTACTAACATTAAGTCATAGTAAAATTTAAGCCCCACATGAGTGACATGCATTTCTAGTCCCTGATAAGGTATTTGGGGCAATCATGGGAGGTAGATGTGTTAATTCCATTTTACAGATGGGAAAATTGAAGTTCACAAGCTTAGCAATGTGCTCACGGTCCAAATCTTGAAAGTGATGAAGCCTAGCCTTGGGTCTGAGGGAATCAGAAGTTCATTTTTATTTTATTATGTAACCTAATGGTGAAACCTGGAAGACTTTTTTGCTTGAAAATATTTGTGAAATATAAAATTAAAAAACAGTTCTAACTAGGCAAAACATGCAAAACCATCTTCAGTAGTATCTGCAGTTAATAATTTTATGCAGAAATATCACAATCTTATTTTGTACATTTTACTAATTTCTTTACTAATTATTAGCCCCTGCGATGTGTCAGACATTATTCTGGTCATTGCAAATACAGAACTAAATCAAACTTTACCCTCGTGGAACTCCCAAACCTTCTTTGCTTCTCTCTTTTGTGCGTCTAACACGTGCTCGGAGAATATTCTTAATGAAATTAGCCTAAAGCCTTAAAAAATTTTGATTTTTCTGCATATGGTGACAAAAAAAGAAAACTATTGCCCCTAAAATAAAAATAAAGTATGCATCTCTGATCTAACTGGGCTTAGAAACTTCTACTAAAGCACCGACAAAGAGAAATTTTATATATATATATATATGTTTTTTTTTTTTTTTTCCGGTGTGTATAATGTCATTAGATATTCAGAATAAGCCACCCATATGTCAACCCCGATGGCGTGGTAGTTAAGTGCTACATCTGCTAACCAAAGGGTTGGCAGTTTGAATCCACCAGGCACTCCTTGGAAGCTCTATGGGGTAGTTCTACTCTGTTCTATAGGGCCACTATGAGTCGGAATCCACTCGATAGCACTGGGTTTGGTTTTCCTGTTTTAGTGTCAACAGGGGCTTGTGTGTTGCTATGAAGCTGAATAGGTTTTAGTGGTGCTTCCACACTGATAAAGACTAGGAAAGAAGAAGTCTTCGGTCTTGCAAAATTCTATCATGCGATCTCCAGCATCGTCTCAATCACCAAGGTCATATTTTCCAAGTACCGATCCTTCTTCATTTCCAACTTTTACATTTCAATCACCAGTAATTATCAGTATATCTTGATTGCATGTTTTATCAATTTCAGACTGCAGAAGTCGGTAAAAATCTTCAATTATATTATGACTAAAAACCAGAAAACCAAACCTGTTGCCTTTGAGTCAATTCCAACCCATAGTCACCCTAGAGGACAGAGTAGAGCTGCCTCATAGGGTTTCCAAGGAGCAGCTGGTGTATTTGAACTGCTGACCTTTTGGTTAACAGCTGTATCACTTAACCACTGTGGCACCAGGGCTCCATGTTATGACTAGGTAATTTGCTAATTTCATTTAAGAGTGGAGGAAAGAGATCAAAAAAGTAAAGTGACTAGCTTCAAGTCATAAAATAAGTGACTAAGTTAGGACTCGAATCTGGATATTGAAATTTTGATTCTTAGAAGTTCCAATGAGCTGAGTATATTAAAGAATTTTTCTGATTTCCACCAAAAACACACTGAGGCACCTTTTGGACTCAGACACACAGAGCACAAACAGAAGCTTAAAATGTGTTCATGTGGTTGGTTTTTCTCTTGCCCCTTCATCACTATCAAAAGACTTTTTCATGGCAAATGATTGCCCTTTTAGCCCGGGCCCTAGAAAGAACATGCATGGAACAGACCTGAGCCCAACCCTTAGTGAGAAACCAAGACCATGAGAACTACTCACAGCCTGAAGCCAAGAAACCCACCTGAGCGTAGCTAAAACTAGCCAACCCCCATCTAAGCCAAATAAGTGTGAACAAGAGGAGATGGTTTTTGTTTTAAGCTACTAAATTTTGGGTGATTTTTGCACAACACTGTTTGATTTTCACACATACTACACACACACACGCACATACACGCACACACACGCACACACACACACACACACACACTGGTCATTGTCCTAGAAGTGAATATATCTTGAATGATTAGGGAGGAGGGCTGTAATGCTATGGGGTCAAGACTGCTGGATTCAGGAGTTTCAGTATGATCTAAAGTACAATTGATTTAGAAGCCTTTGTAGCTCAGGATTATTTCAGTTTTAAGCTACAGAAACTCTAAAACAATACGGTTTGGCAAATAAACCTACACAAGACAGAACAGTTTAAAGGGGCCTCTAATTTCCAATAGAACTTGATCAGCAGCTCAAAGATGCCAACCAAATTCTTCTTTGAGCACTGTTTCCTCTGAGCTGATTTAATCTTCAGGTTGGGTTGAAATTTTCAAGGTCTCACTCCTGGAATTCAGCAGTTTTAAGTCTCACAAACTTGAATCAACAACTCCGTTGGCGAACTGAGAGTTTGATTCCATCATCCCCAGAAAAAAAATCCTGATTCTCTCTGACCACAACTCTAAACTTTAACTGTGGCCAGGGAGTGAGATTGCTAATTGCCTCAATCTTGAAACCAAATCCTGAAGTTGCATGTGTGAATAATCCAATCCAAATCACTTGGGCAGAAACCAGGAGGTATTCACTACAATGCACACATTATCCATAATACAAAGAGAAAAATAACCCATAAAGTTATGACTGCATTCTGCTGCGGAGTGAGTTTAAAGAGGAATTGATCAAGATCACTATTGGTTTTCACTTGATCAAGTGTTTTCTTGTTTGGATAAGTTCCACAGCACTTTGCAAACCCTTTGACATAATTGAAGACCACAAGGCAGACTTTTCAGGGAGTCTAGACTATTGTGTTGACCCTTATTCCATTTAAAAAGATAAAATATCCATGCCACCACAGAGGCCTCCAGCTAAAGCTGAATTGTTTTCTGGGGTAATTTATACACAGATAACAACCAGTCAGCTTAACAATATGACACAACTACTTATTAAAAGTGTGCCAAAAGCCGAATGTGCTCTTCCTGTGGGTTCTATGGCAGTTAAAGAAATATGAAAGTCAAGAGTGAAGCACATGCAAATATACCCTTTCCACAATAATTATTGAAAGATAACACTAGATTTATATATTGTCCAAGTATAATACATACAAAATAATTTAAAACACCAATAACCATCATAAAACTGATGTTTAGTGACCCCTTGCTATATACTTGATTTAGTACTAAATGCTCTTATCATCATTTAATATTCACAGTTTTATGATTGTCATTTTTCACAAGAAACTTATCAATCCATGTAGCCAGTAAGTGTTAGAACCAAGATGGGAAGCCCTATTGTCTCAAGCCAGCCTGAATCTCCTATGATGCATTGTGTTGCCAGGGAGATACAGAACATTATCACAGAATAAAGTAATAAGCTACACGGAGTGAGTTTAATTCCAAAAACCTTCCCAAATGACACATTTTGATTTGAGTACAGAAAACAGAGATAGACATGGATTAGGTGACAGTGGGAGGAGGTGTCAAAGGCCATCTTGATTACCTAAAAGGATCAATTTCTTCAAGTTATCAAATGTCTTTATTTAAAAATCATCCATTTGGGTGTGTATTTCACATGGTGGGGTCTTGTGCATTAGTGCTTAATATTTGCTTACTGAATAAAAGTAGTATTCAAAACAGGTGCAATCTTTTATTAGAAATAAACCATTTTTTTTCTTAAAGTTCACGAGCTATGGGGTTAGCTAGGTTCTTACAGTGAATTTAAAGAAACTTTCTAATTTGTGTTTTGGTAAAATTATGTTTTGATTAGTTTATAAGTTATTGAAATGATGAGGAAGCTAAAAAGTGGCAAAATTTTGTTAAAGAGAAATATTTTGTTGTTGAAACCCCCAAGGCATATAATTATAGATTTTATTTATTTTTAACTCAGAAAGGATCTTTATTAAATGTAGGATTACAATATAAATCTGTTTTAAATGGGAAAATATTTTAAAAAATTTGTAGACAATGCATTTAAAACTACGAACTATTCAATATTGTATATCAACATATTTATTTCTCTTTCTACTGATTACAATGTCCAAAGCGCATTAAAACTACTCTATAGGAATCTAAGGGGGTGTGTGTGTGTGTGTTGTTATTGGTCATTTTTGTTATTGTAGTATTTTGTTGTTGTTGTTGATAGTTTGTATTTTTCATAGTCCTGATTAATAGACAAATTCATTGTGTTTTCAACATCTAATTTTGCTGTAAAGATCATTTCTTAATTTAATGTCTTGTCACTTTCTTGCTCTCTTTTTTACTTTTATCAGAATAATTTGGGAACCCTGAATTTCCTCCTGGTTTTAAATTCAATCTTTTTGTTGTTGTTGATAATCCCAAAATTGCATACATTGCTTCCACAGGAAAATATTTGATACCAATGCACAACAGGCTTCTTAAGGTAATTCTGATGGACAGGCTAAATGCTGGACATTTTCCCTTACAAGCCCAGCTCTTGTCTTAGCCATGAAATTGCTTCGCTATGCATTTTATTAGGCTAGGAGTCTTAATACTCTTTTTCCTGCTGAGAAATGAAGAGGATATAGGTCCCTGGATAAACTTATCTGCTGGGAAGGGAACATAGAAATGTAATCTCCTAACTGGCCTCATATCATTTGGCTGTGCTCTGCACAAATACATCTGAAGACATTTATCTGACTGTAAAGCTGAGATCTCCATGAAAGCAGGTTAGCTCTCCTAGATTCAAATAACTGAACTTTTATCTTCTCACCTACAAGTGACTTTTGAGTATTAAACCAGTCCTGTGGGTTAAAAGAGAAGTGACCTTAAAATAGTTTAGATTTGTTGTGAATGACAGAGAGGTGAACAATGCAGAGAGAAAGAAATGACTGTACAACACTTCCTGCCATAAAAGAGTCTACCTTGAACCTGCTGATTGAGAAGAAACGATAGTGTCTTGCAAATAAACCCTGCTGATGGATGTCTTCTGCTAGAATGGAGTTCACTGTATTTACTCTCTTTCTGTTTGTTGCCAGTATCTTAGCACTCAGGACAGACTCTACTACAACTAACTGTCAAAATAAGTTATTTCTAGTTGATAATGAATACTTCTTTCACATGTTATTACTGAATATTACAGGTTCCGAATGTGTGACTGTATGGTATGTAGTTCATTTTCTTCCTCCATAAGAATTGGATTTTCCTGTCATTAGAGTTCAACTGAGCATCGACACTGTGCTAAGATGGAATAACCAGAATCCAGACCAAAGGCAAAAGCTTGCCTTGAAAGAGTGTAATAACAAGTGCAATTGGACAATGGTTTACAACATGCAAAGAACTTTTACAGTACTTTCTTTGCTATATCCCATCACCCTCTAAGGAAGTTAACTTAGGTATTTTTATTTCTATTATAGCAAAGAGTGGATTTAGGCTTGGAGTGCTTAAATGACTTGCCCAAAGTCATAAAACTAGTCATCGTGAGCACCAAGGCTCAAACCCTGGGCTCCTACTTATCAAACTAATGCTCTTTGCCTACTCTAAAAATAAAATATAATTATCTGGGTATTACTTGTCTACTTTGAACAACTAAAAAAAGCACAAAAGCCCATGAAATGATTACAACCAAAAGATCACAGAGAATGTTAGCTCATATAACTTTCTTATTGTCCAAAGTGTCACAAATAGATAGCTGGTTAAGCAAGACTTAAGACAATTTTGACTTATTTAAAGTGACACTTCAGATATATATTTAAGGATCAAACCACTTAGAAAAACCTCTTTTTACAACTTTTTCTGTTTTCCAAAAGGAAAGAACACACAGCATTTCTCAAGCTGAAAGAACTGAAGAAAAAACTCAAGCCTTGAGTTGGAATATTAAAGGATTCTATGGGCAAAAAATTGAATGGTGCAGGGATCATCAAAATGAGATGGACAGAATACACAGTCATTGTACCAAAAAGAATTGGTCGATGTTCAACCATTTCAGGAGGTAGCGTATTATCAAGGACGTACGACACTGAAGGAACATGTCTAAGCTTCACTGAAGGCATTGGTAAAAAACAAGGCTCCAGGAATTGGCAGAATACCGATTGAGATGCTGTTGAAAACGGATGCAATGCTGGAAGTGTTCACTTGTTGGTGCTGAGAAATTTATGGAACTGCTATCTGGTCAACTGATTGGCAAAGGTTTGTATTCATGCCCATTCCAAAGAAAGGTGATCCAACAGAATTCAGAAGTTATTGAACAATATCATTGATATCACATGCGAGTAAAATTTTGCTGAAGATAATTCAAAGATGTCTGCAGCCTTACATCAACAGGGAACTGCCAGAAATTCAAGTTGAATTCTGAAAAGGACAAGGAAGGAGGGATATCATTGTTGATGTCAGATGGATCCTGGCTGAAAGTAGAGAATACCAGAAAGATGATTACCTGTGTTTTATTGACTATCCAAAGGCATTTGATTGTGTGAACGTAACAAATTATGGATAATGTTGTGGAGAATGGGAATTCCAAAAAGCTTTATTATGCAGAAACTGTAGATAGATCAAGAGGCAGTGGTTTGAACAGAACAAGGGGATATTGTATGTTTTAAAATCTGAAAAAATGTGTGTCTGGGTTATCAAAGGCTTATGAAGCGTAAAGAGTGCCCAAGGGCAATCTCTAAACTTGCAATGGTGCCCAGATCCCACCACATGGGCCTTGTTGGGAGTGAGTGATTTTCTGGCTAACCTTGCCTGCACCCCCTTGAACTTGCTCCAGAGGGCAAATGCCCTCTCTAGCCTAGCCCCACCTGGCTATGCCTCTGTTGGCTATATCAATTCACCATACTTATTAGACCTGTATGCTGAGCAAATAATCTGAGAAGCTGGACTATATGAAGAAGAATGCAGCCTCAGGATTGGAGGAAGACTCATTAAAAACCTGTAATATGCAGATGACACTTGTCCTGCTGTAAGTGAAGATGTTTTGAAGCACTTTAAGATCAAAGATCACAGCCTTCAGTGTGGACTATTCCTCAACATACAGAAAATAAAAATCGTCAAAATTGAACCAATAAGAATCATTATGATAAACACAGAAAATATTTAAGCTGTCAAGGATGTCCTACTTGGAGCCTTGGTGGCGCAGTGGTTAAGAACTTAGCTGCTAACCAAAAGGTCGGCCATTGAAATCCATGAGCCAGTCCTTGGAAACCCTCTGGGGACGTTCTAATCTGTTCTGTAGGGTTGCTATGAGTTGGCATTGATTTGGGGGCAGTGGAGTAGTTAGCTAATCATTCTACTAGATTCAGCAATGCCCATGGAAGCAGCAGTTAAGAAATAAACGTATTTCCTTGGGCAAATCTGGTGCACAAGACCTCTTAAAAGTGTTAAAAAGCAAAGACTTCACTTTGAGGATTAAGGTGTGACCCAAGCCATGTGGTTAAGAGCTACTAACCAAAAGGTAAACAGTTCAGACCCACCAGCCTCTCCTTGGAAACCCTATGAGGCAGTTCTACTCTGTCCTGTATTGTTGATATGAGTCGGAACTGACTCAACGGCAATGGAGTTATGGGGCCCAAGCCATGATATATATGTATTTTAATTTATTTACTGTGCTTTAGGTGAAAGTTTACAAATCAAGTCAGTCTCTCATACAAAAAGCCATATACACCCCGCTGTGCACTCCCTGCTGTTCTCCCCTTACCGAGATAGCACATTCCTTGTTTCTACACTATATTCCCTGTGTCCATTCAACCAGCTCCTTCACCCCTCTTCCTTCTCCTCTCACCACCAGACAGGAGATGCCTGCATAGTCTCATGTGTCTACCTGAGTCACGAAGTTCACTCTTCACCAACATCATAGTCTATCTCATAGTCCAGGCCAATCCCTGTCTGTAGAGTTGGTTTCGAGAATGGTTCCAATCTTGTGCTATCAAAGAGTCTGGGGACCATGACCATCAGGGTCTCTCCAGTCTCAGTCAGACCATTAAGCCTGGTCTTTTTATGAGAATTTAAGTTCTACATCCCACTGTTCCCTATGCTCCATCAGGGATTCATTGTTTTGTTCCCAGTCAGGGCAGTCATTAGTGGTAGCTGGGCACCACCTAGTTCTTTGGGTTTCAGGCTGATGGAGCCTCTGGTTTATGTGACCCTTTCTGTCTCTTGGGCTCATGTTTACCTTGTGTCTTTGGTGTTCTTCATTCTTCTTTGCTCCAGGTGAGTTGAAACCAATTGTTGCACCTTAGATGGCCGCTTGCTAGCCTTTAAGACCTCAGACACCTCTCACCAAAGTGGAATGCAGACAGTTTTCTTAACATGGTTTATTATGCCAATTGACCTAGATGTCCCCTGAAGCCCTGGTCCCCAGACACCCATCCCTGCTACTCTGGCCTTTGAAGCTTGTGATTGCTTTTGGTTTAGTCCAGTCGCACTGACTATCCTTGTGTTATGTGTTGCCCTTCCCTTCACCTAAAAAAATTTTTGTTTATTACCAAGTTAGTGAACATCCCTCTCTCTCCCTTCCCACCCTTGTAACCACAAGCCATAATCTTTTCAGTAGCGTCATATGCATGTGAATGCTGGACGATGAATAAAGAAGACCAAAGAAGAATTGACGCCTTTGAATTACAGTGCTGGAGAAAAAAATTGAATATACTATGGAGTGCCAGGAAAAACCTGGTGGCATAGTGGTTAACCAAAGGGTTAGCAGTTCGAGTCAGCCAGGCGCTCCTGGGAAACTCTATGGGGCAGTTCTACTCTGTCCTATAGGGTCACTATGAGTCGGAATCAGCTTGATGGCACTGGGTCTGGGATGGAATGCCAGAAGATTAAACAATCTGTCTTGAATGAAGTACAGCCAGAATACTCTTGAAGTAAGGGTGGTAAGAGTACATCTCACTTACTTTGGACATGTCATCCGGAAGGACTAATCCCTAAAGGACATCAAGCTTGGTAAAGCAGAAAATAATAATAATAATAATAATAATAATAATAATAACAACAACAACTTGTTGCTGCCAAGTTGATTTCTTTGACCATTTTGTTAGCAGCTGAGTTCTTAACCACTATGCAACCAGGTCTCCTGGTAAAGCAGAGGGTTAGAGAAAAAGAGAAAGACCCTCAACAAGATGGCTTGACACAGTGGCTGCAAAAACGGGATCAAATATAGCAACAATCTTAGATGAAGCAAGACTGGCACTGTTTTTATCTGTACATGAAGTCACTATGAGTCTGAACTGACTCTATGGCACCTAACAACAGCAACAAATATGACATTAAATAATTATTAGACCAACTTAATGACACATAACAACAAAAAGAAGCTTGCTTAGTAGATTCTTGTAGACATTCACACAAGATTCATGGCTTCATGAACACAGATGCTTAAAAAGAAATGTAGAATGCCTTCCTTCCTCTCTCTTTTTCTTCCTTCCTTCCTCCGACTATTTTCCCTCCTTTCCTCCCTTTCTGCTTCTCTTCCTTTCTCCTTTCCTGCTTTGTTTCCTTCCACAATTATTTACTGTGTACCTAATATTGATTCACAACTAATCGTGGGAATGGCACAGGACTGGGAAGATTTTTATTCTGTTGTGCATGTATTTGCCGTGACTCAGGGACCAACTCCAGGGCAGCTAACAACAACAATATTAACCTAGGTACTGTGAACAATAGCCATTGTTTCTGAATTTTAGCTTCCTATTTGAGATTACTCTACCATATCAACTAATGAATTTCTTTCCCTTATTCACTTTAATAGACTATTGAAGAAACTGCTTTTCCTAAAATGTTGTTATCCCTGCAATCTTGCTAGCAATGAGTGATAGCAATTACCACTCATTCTTACACACATCAGACTTTCCTCCTATAAGAGTGTCTTTATTTGGCATAACACTGGGTTTCAGTTCAACTCTCATGATCAAAATAGCATCGTATGGTGGGTAAAGTATGGTGATGAAAAATGACAGAACAGTTACAGGGAATCTGCAGTTCTATTCTACTAACTGGTTACACTCAATTTAGCAAGGAAATCATGGGTTCACTTTTGCAGAATAGAGACTCCTGGAAACAGCAAGATGTTTGCAAATAGAATACCCTTATCTCCAAAGTAAGGTTTGTTCTTTAAACAACACTTTGCTCTGAAAAAAGTCTAGAAAATTTAGAACAGACCTAATAGCTGCTATTTCATGTAAAGTTATAGTTCCAAAGTTTTAAGATCCATTATGTGTTGTTACCAGGTGGAAATCTTGCTTGTCATGACTAGTATAGGCCAATAAACTAGAGACCGAGGTGGGAGAAGGAAAGGCACCTTTATTTTATTGTACAAGGAAAAGGTGTCAGTCAGAGCTGCCCCGCCAAGACTGCTCCCCAAGGGCAAACAGACGAGTTACTTTTAAGGGGTTTACAAGTAGGTAGTTCACATGTTACCTCAGCAACATTCTTAATTATACAACACAGGTGCAATGAGGTTTACATAAAACCTCCAAGCAAAAGCAAGACTCGAATGCAAAGCTGAGGGGCAGGAGGAAACCAAGGAAAGAAAACAAGATTTCTAATGCAACATCGTGGGGGCTCTATCTCAGTATCATTTGCTCTAATAGTTTAATGTAAAGCTGACATTTTAAACACTTGTTTCTTCAGTATTTCATTAATATGGCGTGACTTTGTTGCAATACAAACAGAATAATGGGCTAGCATCTGGTGTATCATATATCAATAATATTATAAAAATATTAATCAAATTTAATAGATTTTACTATGTATAAACCACTTTTCTAAGTGCTTTACATGTATTTGTTACCATCTCATTTAATTTTTACAACAAAACAGGAATCAGATCTCTTGTTCTTGCCACATAGTTCTGGTCCTCTTTGAGAATTTCCTCACACCTATGAGTTGGTCGTTATGAGCTGGAATCAACTTGATGGGAACAGGTTTGGTTTTTGTTTGTTACTATGAGTTGGAATCAACTCGACAGCAACAGATTTAGGAATACTTAATTTTTTTACTTTGACTATTCCATTCCTAGAATGCTGGTATATTGTCATTGTTCACTAGTCCTCCCTCCTTGTTGTTAGGTGCCGTCAAGTCGGGCCCAACTCATAGTGACCCTAGCACAATAGAACGAAACACTGCCTGGTCCTGAGCAATCCTTACCATCACTCTTATGCTTGAGCTCATTGTTGCAGCCACTGTGTCAATCCACCTTGTTGAAGGTTTTCCTCTTTTCCACTGACCCTGTACTCTGCCAAGCATGATGTCCTTCTCCAGGGACTGATCCCTCCTGACAACATGTCCAAAGTATGCAAGATGCAGTTTCACCATCCTTGCTTCTAAGGAGCATTCTGGTTGTACTTCTAAGACGGATTTGTTCATTCTTTTGGCAGTCCATGGTATATTCAATATTCTTTGCCAACACCACAATTCAAAGGCGTCAATTCTTCTTCGGTCTTCCTTATTCATTGTCCAGCTTTCACGTGCATATGATGTGATTGAAAATACCATGGCTTGGGTCAGGTGCACCTTAGTCTTCAGGGTGACATCTTTGCTCTTCAACACTTTAAAGAGGTCCTTTGCAGCAGATTTACCCAATGCAATGGGTCTTTTGATTTCTTGACTGCTGCTTCCATGGCTGTTGATTGTGGATCGAAGTAAAATGAAATCCTTGACAATTTCAATCTTTTCTCCATTTATCATGATGTTGCTCATTGGTCCATTTGTGAGGATTTTTGTTTTCTTTATTTTAAGGTATAATCCATAATGAAGGCCATGGTCTTTGATCTTCATTAGTAAGTGCTTCAAGCTCTCTTCACTTTCAGCAAGCAAGGTTGTGTCAACTGCATAACGCAGGTTGTTAACGAGTCTTCCGCCAATTCTGATGCCCCGTTCTTCTTCATATAATCCAGCTTCTTGGATTATTTGCTCAGCATACAGATTGAATAGGTATGGTGGAAGAATATAACCCTGACGCACACCTTTCCTGACTTTAAACCAATCAGTACCCCCTTGTTCTGTCCGAACAACTGCCTCTTGACCCATTTAAAGGTTCCTCACGAGCACAATTAAGTGTTCTGAAATTCCCGTTCTTCTCAGTGTTACCCATAATTTGTTATAATCCACACAGTCGAATGCCTTTGCTTAGTCAATAAAACACAGGTAAACATCCTTCTGGTATTCTCTGCTTTCAGCCATGGTCCATCTGACATCAGCAATGATATCCCTGGTTCCATATCCTCTTCTGAAACCGGACTGAATTTCTGGTGGTTCCCTGTCGATATACTGCTGCAGCTGTTTTTGAATGATCTTCAGCAAAATTTTGCTTGTTTATGATATTAACGATATTGTTCTATAATTTCTACATTCAGTCAGATAACCTTTCTTGGGAATAGGCATAAATACAGATCTCTTCCAGTCAGTTGGCCAGGAAGCTGTCTTCCATATTTCTTGGCATAAATAAGTGAGCACCACCAGTGCTGCATCTGTTTGTTGAAACATCTCAATTGATATTCCATCAATTCCTGGAGCCTTTTTTTCCACCAATGCCTTCAGAGCAGCTTGGACTTCTTCTTTCAGTACCATCAGTTCCTGATCATATGCCAACCCTTGAAATGATTGAACATCAGCTAATTCTTTTTAGCATAATGACTCTGTGTATTCCTTCCATTTTGTTTTGATGCTTCCTGCTTAGTAGATGCTTCTCGCTCCTTAGTAGATAAAAATACAACTCCTCACTTCGTCATGTGAGATACAAACTTGATTTGGCTTTTGTCTTCGATTTCTGAAAGACAATCAGGGTGCCTTTGTTTTTTAAAACAGCCAGGCAACACTTAAACATGTGCGAATGAGGGGGAACCCCAAAGGCCACACCTGGTTATAACTATACAATGAGGTCCCCGTCACAACTATACAATGAAGCCAATAAAATGCCCAGAACATGCAATTTCCTTTGAGCTTCCAGGTTGATGATGCACGTGGAAAGGTTGCATGTCTCTAGGGAACCTAAAGATTCTCACCAAAAATCTCTTCCAGACCTCTCACCTGTGTGTCTTTTCACCTGTGTATCCTTTTGTGATTATATTAGAGTTGTTATAGTGAGTAGAGCTCTTTCTGTGAGTTCTAGCAAATTATGGAACCCACAGTGGGCAGTCAAAGCCCGCAAATCTTAGCATCTTCTTAGTCAGCAATTGAAAGGACTGAGTCCTAACTTGTGAAGACCAGCTGTGTGTGGCTGAGGGTCGGAGAAAGGCTGTGTGGGCAGCTGATCTAACCTGAAAGATATGACCTGACTCCAAATGGTTAGCATCAGAAAGAGAAAGTGTCATTGGGTGGCTGTTGTCAGGGATAATGGAGAAGTATGAAAGCTGGATATTAGTAATCTTTGCATTTTGGGCATTGGCCTTACATCAATTTTTACTCACAAACCATGTGATTTTACTGTGCCTTCCTCTTCAGTAGGCTGGGGCGTTTTTCCTGTACCAGTGGTATTGGGCATGGCCAGTGACTTGCTTTGGGCAATGATACCAACAACCAGAATGCCAGAAAAAGCTTTAACTGTGCTTCAGTATTTCCACTTTTCCTCTTGTCCTGTCATCCACCATGAAAAGAATATACTCTGCATTGCTGTTGACCCCAGAATAAAGAGACACTTGCACAAACCTGATCGAAATATGGAACCTGAAGAAAAGCCTGGATGAGGTCAGGCAAGCCCAGAAGAGCAACATTTAATTCAGAGATTCATGAGTGAGAAAAATATACGTATTTATTCCCTTTAAGCCCCCAAGACTTTGTGGTTGTTTGTTATGGAGCATTTCTACAGCAAATCTAACTAATCTTCCACACAATATTGGACATACGTTTTATTTATTTTCTCCTAAGTCATCCTATATCATTTCAAATTTAAACACCTTACATACCATCTCTTTGTTACCAAATATAAATTGTTCATTTTCCATATATACCTACCTAAGATTTCTTGGTAGACTTTTCCAGCCATTGTACTGGTGCATGTATAAAAACCATATACATATTTGGGATATAATAGCTGATAATTTCAGAGGAATGGTTGAGAGTGACTAGAATGAGTTGAGATTTACTTTGGATTTAGGAATTTACTGGGTGGTATTAATGTGTTTGGAAATTTCATTTATTGGTAGAAAATTTTTTCTTTTCTCCCAATGTGAGGAAATGATGATAGCCTTGGCTATGAAAATATTCACTCTCTCATAAAAGAAGTATAAAAACCTTCCCTACACATTTAGCCTCAAATGTATGGCCCAGGATCTTATGCTCTTTACCTTTTAGTAGAAGGGTATTTATCTCGTGTCAAACAGCATTGTATGTAAGGATAGATCTAGAAATGTTCTTTTCGACGATAAATGCGACAGCATTTTTCTTCAATTTCATTCCCAGCATAGTAGACCATGTGATTATCCAATTCAAAATAGACAACAGCAGTCTATTCCAGCTCACCAATGCCTTGGATATCAATCTTTATGAGTTCCATTTCATTTTTGATGACTTCCAACTTACCTAGATTCATACTTCATACATTCCATGTTCCAATTATTAACCGTTATTATTAACAATTTGCAGCTGTTTCTTCTCATTTTGAGTCATGCCACATCAGCCAATGAAGATATCAAAAACTTCATTCCATTCATGTTGTTAAGGTCAACTCTACTTTGAGTAGGCAGCTCTTCCTCAGTCATATTTTGAGTGTCTTACAACCTGAGGGGCTCAATTTCCAACACTATATCAAACAGTGTTCCATTGCTATTCATAAGCTTTTAACTGGCCAATTTTTTTTTTTTTTAAAGTAGGTCACCATATCCATCTTCATAGTCTGTCTAGAAGCTTCTTTGAAACCTGTCTATATGGGTGACCCTGTCATTTTTTAAAATAGTGATGGCACATCTTCCAGTATCACAGCAACACACAAGACACCAAAGTACAAAAACTCATAGGTGATTGGAATGTGAAAGTTGGAAACAAAGAAGGATGGGAAGTTGGAGAATATAACTTTGGTGATAGAAATGACTTCAGAGATTGCATGACAGAATATTGCAACACCATTGACTTATTCATTGCAAATACCTTTTTTCAACAACATAAATGGCAACTATACACATGGACCTTAACAGATAAAATGCACAGGAATCAAATTGACTATATCTGTGAAAAGAAATGATCGAGAAGGTCAATAAAATCATCATCCAGAACAAGACCAGGGCCCAACTGTGGAACAGACTATCAACTGTTCATAGGCAAGTACAAGTTGGAGCTGAAGAAAATTAAAACAACTCTGTGAGAGCCAAAATATATCCTTGAGTATATCCCATCTGAATTTAGGTTCTTTTTGTTGATGAGTGCAACACCATTTAGGTTCTTTTTCATGATGAGTGCAACACCATTCTTCTTCGAGTTGTCATTCTCAGCATAGTAGACTATATGATTGTCCAATTCAAAATGGCCAATGCCAGTCCACTTCAACTCACTGAAGCCTAGGATATTGATGTTTATGGGTTCCATTTCATTTTTGATGATTTCCAATTTTCCTAGATTCATACTTTGTACATTCCAGGTTCTGATTATTAATGGATGTTTGCAGCTGTTTCTTTTCATTTTGGGAACAGTTAATTGTGCTCATGAGGAACCTTTACGTAGATCAAGAGGCAGTTGTTCGGAGAGAACAAGGGGATACTGATTGGTTTAAAGTGGGGAAAGGTGTGCGTCAGGGTTGTATTCTTTCACCATTCCTATTTAATCTGTATGCTGAACAAATAATCCAAGAAGCTGGACTGTATGAAGAAGAAAGGGGCATCAGGATTGGAGGAAGACTCATTAACAACCTTCGTTATGCAGATGACACAACCTTGCTTGCTGAAAGTGAAGAGGACTTGAAGCACTTACTAATGAAGATCAAAGACCACAGCCTTCAGTATGGATTGCACCTCAACATAAAGAAAACAAAAATCCTCACAACTGGACCAATAAGCAACATCATGATAAATGGAGAAAAGATTGAAGTTGTTAAGGATTTCATTTTACTTGGATCCACAATCAACAGCCATGGAAGCAGCAGTCAAGAAATCAATAGATGTGTTGTATTGGGCAAAACTGCTGCAAAGGACCTCTTCAAAGTGTTGAAAAGCAAAGATGTCACCCTGAAGGCTAAGGTGTGTCTGACCCTAGCTGTGGTATTTTCGATCATATTATATGCACGTGAAAGCTGGACAATGAATAAGGAAGACCGAAGAAGAATTGACGCCTTTGAGTTGTGATGTTGGCAAAGAATATTGAATATACCATGGACTGGCAAAAGAACAAACAAATCTGTCTTGGAAGAAATGGGGCCAGAATGCTCCTTAAAGGCAAGGATGGCGAGACTGCATCTTACATACTTTGGACATGTTTTCAGGAGGGATCAGTACCTAGAGAAGGACATCATTCTTGGCAGAGTACAGGGTCAACAGAAAAGAGGAAGACCTTCAATGAGGTGGATTGACACAGTGGTTGCAACAATGAGCTCAAGCATAACAATGATTGTAAAGATGGCTCAGGACCAGGCAGTGTTTCTTTCTTTTGTGCATAGGGTCGCTATGAGTCGGGCCTGACTTGATGGCACCTAACAACAACAACAACAACAACAACAACAACAACAACAACACATACTGTTTTGTGACATTGGTTACCAACTACACAACATGTCAACACTCTCCTCTTCTTGACTTTGAGTTCCCTATTACCAACTTTCCTGTCTCCTCCTCCCTTCTAGTCCTTGCCCCTGGGCTGGTGTGCCCCTTTAGTCTCGATTTGTTTTATGGACCTCTCTAATCTTTGGCTGAAGGGTGATCCTCAGGAGGGACTTCAGTATTGAGCTAGAAGTGTGTCTGGGGGCCATCCTCTAGGGATTTCTCCAGTCTCTGTCAGACCCGTAAGCCTGGCCTTTTTGTGTGTGTGGGTTAGAATTTTGTTTTTACATTTTTTACCAGCTGTGTACTGGACCCTCTAGAGTGATCCCTGTCTGAGCAGTTGGTGGTAGTAGCCGGGCACCATCTAGTTGTGCTGGATTCAGTCTGGTGAAGGCTGTAGTACTTGTGGTCCATCAGTCATTTGGACCAATCTTTCCCTTGTGTCTTTGATTTTCTTCATTCTCCCTTGCTCCAGATGGGGTGAGAGCAGTGGAGTATCTTAGATGGTCTCTCAGAAGATTTTAAGACCCCAGACACTACTAACTAAAGTATAATGTAGAACATTTTCTTTATAAACTATGTTAGGCCAGTTAATCTAGGTGTTCCCTGAGACCATGGTTCCTACAGTCCTCAGCCCAGTAATTCAGTCCCTCAGGAAATTTGGAAGTGTCTATGGAGGTTCTATGACCTTGCCTTGATGGTGAAGAATACTGAATACACCAAGGACTGCCAGAAGAACAAAAACATCTGTATTGGAAGAAGTACAACCTGAATGCTCCTTATGAGCAAGAATGGTGAGACTTCATCTCATGTACTTTGGGCATATTATCAGGAAGGACTAGTCCCTGGAGAAGAACATCATGCTTGGTAAAGTAGGAGGTCAATGAAAAAGAGGAAGACCCCTCAATGAGATGGATTGACACAATGGCTGCAACAGTGGTCTCAAACATAGTAACAATTGTGTGGATGGTGCAGGGCCAGACCGTGCTTCTTTCTGTTGTACATAGGGTCATTATGAGTCGGAACTGACTTGACAGCACCTAAAAACAACAACAAAAGGGCTTTGCTTTATCAGTAAAATATATTGAATACCAACTCTTTCCCTGTAATGATCCCATGTGTCTTGAAAATATAAGAAACATCTTTGCTTCCTGTTTCTCAGCAGTAATTCCTGGATGCTTATTTCCTGGCTCCTCAGAAATTCTCATCCTTTTTATTGCCACTGGCCTTCTTGGTGAATGCAGAATAAGCACATTAACTTTACAGAAGAATTAATGTTTATGTACACAATTCTGCTGAGCTCATATTGTTTGTTTAGTTTCTAGTCATTATGACATTTCTTCAAAATCACCATAAATTAATAATAATCCTTTAAAAAGTTCTATAGTTTGACTACTATGTGATATGGTTAGTAAATTGTTTTATTTCTTATTGTTTTCCTATTTTTATTCTTTCCTAAAATATGTCAATGATTTTCAAACAGTTTTCAATGGTTTATCCCAGAAGGAGGCACAGTGGAAATGGAACAAAAACATACTATAGCCTATGGTTGTACCAGCCAACAGTATAAGCCTATTAAATACGAGAAGAAAAAGTCAGAAAAGTAAATCAGATTACTCTTTCATGTTTCTAGTTCTTTTAAAAATCCCTGGAATTTTTCAGACTTTGGAACAAAGTTGCATGTCACATGTATAATAAATGAATATCAAAAGGTATGAAATCTAAAAAATTATGGACTTTTGGCTCTGTATGACATTGTTGCAGAAAAATAATTAAACAATATCTTGGATTTAAAAACTGTTTGAGTGTAAATTCAGAATGCTATTTGTTTTGACCCCTCTTTAGTTCCAAATGAAAACTCGTGGATAGGTGGAGAACCCATGCTAGTCTTCTCTACATTTTTCTGTGAAAAAGATACTTTTGAAAGATTTTTCCAGCTAAAGCTCAATTACAAAGGAAGGCTTTTATAAGAGATGATGACAATACATATGTTAATATCAATGGATCTATTATAAGATTAAAAATAGACAATGCATAATTTGGGAGACCATTTTTATACACATTAATTTGCTTGTATTACCTTTCATTTTGCTTTTTAGTACTAGTGCTATATGAGAATAATAATAAAATATTCACAATATAAGTATGAAATTTCTCTACAGTTGTAAGGCAGGGTTCTCAATCATTTTTCAAATAAAGTATTTGTTGAATACATCATGGTAGAAAACACAGAATTTGCCTTTAGTGAACACATTTAGATTTTTCTCAATTACATTATTTAACATTTATTTTATAACATAGAAATTTTTATTCCTATTTCTTGTTATTTATTGGTTAATACTAATTTTTTCAGACATATTGTATCAGTCTTATTTAAAAAAATAGGTTAGTCAAAGCAAAAACAAAAGCAAAATCATTACTGTAGCTTTTTATTGTGAATCTTTTCTTTTAGGTTAATTCATCATAACAATGCTTTTCAGAGTAGAATAAGGTTTTCTCACACATTATCTCTTCCAGTCCCACATGGTAGGTTTGGCACTCAGATGACATTGCATTATTAATGTGTCAGTTGCAATCGGGTTGACAATTCTCTGAGGATGAATGGCTTCCACAAAGCAGGTGAGAAACTCATGATAATATTTCTTGAGGCAAATCCATGGTAGTACCTATTTAGGTACTTCAGAAAACCCCATTATCCATGTCTAGGCAAACAGGTAGATCCTTTAACACCCTCTGGGATAGTTCAGCCCTACTTTCAATTGGCAAAGACCACAAATGAACACTGAATTTCTTCCTTTTAACGTTATACACATATGCATAAGCATGTGCATACATATGTGAAATATATCAAACACAAAGAATGTGTTTTCTGAATATGTACCATTTCAAAAATAATAACGATATAAATACCCAGCCAGCTTAAGAAATTGATGATTACTATTATCACTAATTACTTTACAGATGCTTCGAGAACACAGTAGTGGTAGCATGAACCCAAAATTCAAGGAATCAAAACTATCCCTACAGGTCTGCTGATTCTCTGACTTTCCAACTAGAAAGAAAAAAAAAAAAGAGAGAGAGAGAGAACGAAAGCAAAGAAGACAGATATGAACATAAAATGTAAAAGGTAGTCACAACTTGGGCCAAAAGAAGAAATCAGGGAAGATAATAATAAGGGAATCACAGTAAAGTATCAGCAGTGAAATAAAGAACATTGTTATCAAATCAGCGTGCTGTGTGTATGTGTGTGGGCGTGCACGTGTGTGTGTGTGCATGGACACACTTGAATTTCCTCATTTACCTCTCTTCCCTTCTTGTGTGCTCTGCCAGGGAGGTTATTTGTAGACCCATCTATAATAAAGTAGGTTTTTATGTACTGGTTTTAAAAGAGATTGGATCAGAATGTGACTCATAAAGGTTCTGACCCACTCATCACCCCAAAGTGCAAAAGCTACTTTGGTAAAAGTTGGTTTGGAAAATGTTTCCTAGAACAGAAGATTTAAGAGAGACTTCTCCAAATACACAGTGGCCAGCTCTGTGGAGCAGACACTGGTCCATTGCTTTATCACTAGTCTTTGTATCTGGTCACTGGCAGAGAAGATGGTAGATGAAGAGTAGGATGTATTTTACTTTTTCTCAAAAGACAGGCCCTTTTGTGTGTGCCTACAGTTTAAAGATAGTGGGAAAAACAAAGAAGGAAGAACATTAAAGACAAGTATGTGGCCTGGAGTTAGAAAACCAAAGGAAAAGAACGCACTTCGCATTTTTCAAACTGAAAGACCTGGTCAAAAAGTCTTAAGTTGCAATTTTGAAGATTTCTAAGGTCAGCAGCTCGAATCCACCAGCTGCTCCATGGCCACTCTGTGGGGGAGCTCTACCCTGTTGTATACGGTTGCTGTAAGTCAGAATCGACTGGACAGCAATGCTTTTTTCTTTTTTTTTAAACGGGCAAAATATTTGAATGACACAGGCAGTACCAAAAGAAGAGGGGAGGAACACACAGAGGCACTGTACTGAAAAGAACTGGTTAACATTCGATCATTTCAGGAGGTAGGGTATGACCAAGAACCAATGGTATTGAAAGAAGACCAAGCTGCACCGAAAGCATTGTTGAAAAATGAAGCTCCAGGAATTGATGGAATACCATTAACAAACAAATGCAACAGTGGAAGTGTTCACTTATCTATGCCAAGAAATTTGGAAGACAGTTATTTGGCTAACCCACTGGAAGAGATCTGTATTTGTTCCCATTCTAAAGAAATTTGATCCAACAGAATGCAGAAATTACTGGATAATATCAATAATATCACACGCAAGTAAAACTTTACTGAAGATGTTTCAAAAGTGGTTGCAGCAGTACATTGACAGAGAACTGCCAGAAATTCAAGCTGGATTCAGAAGAGGATATGGAACAAGGGGTATCATCGCTCACGTCAGATGGATCTTGGCTGAAACCAGAGAATACCAGAAAGATGTTTACCTGTGTTTTATTGACAATACAAAGGCATTCAACTGTGTGCATCAAAACAAATTATGGATAAAATTGCAAAGAATGGGAACTACAGAACACTTAGTTTTGCTTGTGCGAAACCTGTACATAGGTCCAGTGCTAGTCATTTGAACGGAGCAAAAGGATACTGCATGGTTTAAAATCAAGAAAGGTGTGCATCAGGGCTGTATCCTTTCTCCATACTTATTCAATCTGTATGCTGAGCAAATAATCTGAGAAACTGGACTATATTAAGAAGAATGCAAAATCAAGATTGGTGGAAGGCTCATTAATAACCTGCAATATGCACCTTGCTTGCTGAAGGCAAAGAGGACTTGAAGCACTTACTAATGAGGATTAAAGACTATAGCCTTCAATATGGGTTAAACTTCAAGGTAAAGACAACAAAAATCCTCATAATTGAACCAATAAGCAGCATCATGATAAATGGAGAAAAGAAGGCCGTTGTGAACAATTTCATTTTACTGGGATCTACCATCAACGCCCATGGAAGTAAACCATCGATTCCGACTCAGAGTGACCCTATAGGACAGAGTAAAAATAGCAGTCAGGAAATCAAAGGATGTATCGCATTGGGCAAATCTGCTCCAAAAGAACTTTTGAAATTGTGACTAAGTTGCACCTGACCCAAGCCATGATATTTTCAATTGCCTTATATGAACGTGAAAGCTGGACATTGAATAAGGAAGACTGAAGAAGAATTGATGCCATTGTATTATGGTGTTGGCAAAGATTATTGAATATACCATGGACTGCCAGAGGAATGAACAAGTCTGTCTTGTGGAAAACACAGCCAGAGTGCTCCTTGGAAGCGAGGATGGTGAAACTTCTTCTCACGTACTGTGGACATGTTATCAAGAGGAGAAGGACATCATGCTTGGTAAAGTTGAGGGTCAGTGAAAAAGCGGAAAATCCTAGAGAAGCTGGATTGACACAGTGACTGCAACAATGGGCTCAAACCTAACAATGGTTGTGAGGATTGCACAGCACCTGGCAGTGTTTCAGCCTGTTGCACATAGGGTTGCTATAAGTCGGAACTGACTCGATGGCACCTAACAACAACAACAATGTGGACTATAAGAAAAATATTGCCTAGTCAGCAACAACAACAATGTGGACTATAAGAAAAATATTGCCTAGTCATTTTATTTCCAGTAATTGAGAACATCATTTCCACCTCCTGGTATAGGGAAGCTAGGAAGAAAGTAGAGAGGAAAGTAATAAGTGTGAGTAGAATTGTCTGCTCTACCCTGTGGAGCCAATATGAGCCATGGAAAGATGAACAAAATCTTTTTTTTTTTTTTTAATTTTGCTTCATGTGAAAGTTAACAGGTCAAGTTAATTTCTCACTCAAAAAATTTATACACGTATTGTTTCGTGACATTGGTTCAAACCCCCACAATGTGATAGCATGGTCCCCCTTTCCACCCTGGGTTCCCTATGTCCATTCATCCAGTTTCTGTCCCTCCCTGCCTTCTCATCCTACTTTTGTACAGGAGCTGTCCATTTGGTGTCATATATTTGATTTAACTAAGAATCAAATTCCTCAAGTGTATTATTTTTGGTTTTATAGGCCTGTCTAATCTTTGTACAAAAAGTGTGCTTTGGGGATAGTTTCAGTTCTGGGCTAACAGAATGCTGGGGCCATAGTTTTGGGGGCTCCTCCTATCTCTGTCAGGCCAGTAAGTCTGCTCCTTTTATGTGAATTTGAATTCTGTTCTACATTTTTCTCCCACTCTGCCTGGGACTGCCTGTTGTTATCCCTGCTTGGGCAGTCATTGGTGGTAACTGGGCACCATCTAGTTCTTTTGGTCTCAGGCTGGTGGCATCTCTGGTTCATGTGGTACTTTAGTCCTTTGGCCTGATATTTTCCTTACGTCTTTGGTTTTCTTGATTCTCCTTTGCTCCAGGTGAGATGGGACCAATAGATATATCTTAGAAGGCTGCTTGCAAGCTTTCAAGACTCCAGGTGCTACTCACCAAAGTGGGATGTAGAACATTTTCTTTATGAACTGTGTTATGCCAGTTGATCTAGATGTCCCCTGAGACTATGGTCTCCAGGCCCCAGCCCCACCTACTCAATCTCTCAGAGTGTTTGGATGTTTCTAGGAAACTTCTATGTTTCTGCTTAGCTCCAGTTGTGCTGACTCCCCCTATATTGTGTGTTGTCCTTCACTTTACCAAAGTTGACATTTGTCTGCTATCTAGTTAGTGATTTCCCCTCTTCCTCCCTCCCCACCGTCATAAGCATCAAAAAATGTTTTTTTCTGTGTTTAAACTTTTTTTGAGTTCTTATAATAGTGGTCTCATTAAATATTGGTTCTTTAGTGTCTGTCATTTCACTCAGCATAATGCTTTCCAGTTTCATCCATATTGTGAGATGTTTTGCAGATTCATCATTGTTCTTTATTGTTGCATAGTATTCCATTGTGTATATGTACCATAATTTGTTTATCCATTCATCTGTTAATGGGCATTTATTTTCTTTCCATCTTTTTGCTATTGCGAATTAATAGTGCTGTAATGAACATGGGTGTGAATTTGTCTATTTGTGTGATGGTTCTTATTTATCTAGGATATATCCCTAGAAATGGGATTGCTGGATCATTTGGTATTTCTATTTCTAGCTTTTTAAGGAAGTGCCATATCATTTTCTAAAGTGGTTGTATCATTTTTCTTTCCCACCAGCAGTGCAAAAGAGTTCCAGTCTTCCCACAACCTCTCCAACATTTGTTATTTTGTGCTTCTTGGATTAGTGTCAGTATTGTCGAGGTAAGGTGGTATCTCATTGCCATTTTGATTTGCATTTCTCTATTGGCTAATGGTTACTAGCATTTCCTCATGTGTTTCTTAGCTCCCTGAATGTCTTCTTTGCCCATTTTTAAATTGGATTATTTGTCATTTTGTTGTTGAGGTGTTGCAGTATCTTGTAGATTTTAGAGATTAGACCCGTGTCGGATATGTCATAGCCAAAAATTACAAAATCATTCCCAGCATCTAAACAATTGAAAGTGAAAATTAAAGAGATGACAGAATTTGGAGACAGATAGATACAGAGAGATAGATAAAAGTACAAATGATACCACTGTACTGTGGTGGTTTTGTGTTGCTGTGATGGTGGAAGTTATGCCATTGATATTTTAAATACCAGCAGAGTTACTCATGGTGGACAGTTTCCAGCCAAGCTTGCAGACTAAGACAGACTAGGAAGAAGGACTTGGTAATCTACTTCTGAAAAATTGTACAGTGAAAACCTTGTGAATAGCAGTAGAAAATTGTTTGATATAATGTCGGAAGGTGAGCCCCTCAGGTTGGAAGGCACTCAAAATACCACTGGAGAAGAGCTGCCTCCTCACAGAACAGTTGACCTTAATAACTTTAATGGAGTAAAACTTTCAGGACCTTTATTTGCTGTTATGGCATGACACAAAATGAGAGAAAAGAGCTGCAAATATATATTAGTAATAAGAACATGAAATTTTAGATGTATGAATCTTGGAAAATTGAATGTTGTCAAAAATGAATTGGAATACTTGAAGATCAATATCCCAGATATTATTGAGCTGAAATGGACTGATATTAGCCATTTTGAATCAGAAAACCATACAGTCAACTATGCCAGGAGTAAAAAATTATAGATGAATGGTGTCACATTCGTTGTTTAAAAGAATCTTTCAAAATTTATCCTGGAAGTACAACACTGTCAGTGATAGGATAATATACATACACCTACAAGGAAGACCAGTTATTATGAGTATTATTCAAATTAATGCACCAACCACTAATGCTAAAGGTGAAAAAATTGAAGATTTTTACAAACTTCTGCAGTCAGAAATTGATCAAACATGCAAACAGGATGCATCGATAATTACTGGTGAATGGACTGCAAAAGTCGGGAACAAAGAAGAAGGATCAGTTGTTGGAAAATAAGGTGCTAGTGATAGAAAAATTTGGGAGATGGCATGAAAAAATTTTGCAAGACCAACAATCTATTCATTGTAAATACCTTTTTTTTTTTTTTAACTTTTATTAAGCTTCAAGTGAACGTTTACAAATCCAATCAGTCTGTCACATATAAGTTTACATACATCTCACTCCCCACTCCCACTTGCTCTCCCCCTCTTGAGTCAGCCCTTTCAGTCTCTCCTTTCGTGACAATTTTGCCGGCTTCTCTCTCTCTCTATCCTCCCATCCCCCCTCCAGACAAGAGTTGCCAACACAATCTCAAGTGTCCACCTGATATAATTAGCTCACTCTTCATCAGCGTCTCTCTCCCACCTGCTGACCAGTCCCTTTCATGTCTGTTGAGTTGTCTTCGGGGATGGTTCCTGTCCTGTGCCAACAGAAGGTCTGGGGAGCATGGCCGCCGGGATTCCTCTAGTCTCAGTCAGACCATTAAGTTTGGTCTTTTTATGAGAATTTGGGGTCTGTATCCCACTGATCTCCTGCTCCCTCAGGGGTCCTCTGCTGTGCTCCCTGTCAGGGCAGTCATCGATTGTGGCCGGGCACCAACTAGTTCTTCTGGTCTCAGGATGATGTAGGTCTCTGGTTCATGTGGCCCTTTCTGTCTCTTGGGCTCTTAGTTATCGTGTGGCCTTGGTGTTCTTCATTTTCCTTTGCTCCAGGTGGGTTGAGACCAATTGATGCGTCTTAGATGGCCGCTTGTTAGCATTTAAGACCCCAGACGCCACATTTCAAAGTGGGATGCAGAATGATTTCATAATAGAATTATTTTGCCAATTGACTTAGAAGTCCCCGCAAACCAAGTTCCCCAGACCCCCGCCCGTGCTCCGCTGACCTTTGAAGCATTCATTTTATCCCGGAAACTTCTTTGCTTTTGGTCCAGTCCAATTGAGCTGACCTTCCATGTATTGAGTGTTGTCTTTCCCTTCACCTAAAGGAGTTCTTATCTACTGATTAATCAATAAAAAACCCTCTCCCACCCTCCCTCCCCCCCTCCTCGTAACCACAAAAGTATGTGTTCTTCTCAGGTTTACTATTACTCAAGATCTTATAATAGCGGTCTTATACAATATTTGTCCTTTTGTCTCTGACTAATTTCGCTCAGCATAATGCCTTCCACGTTCCTCCATGTTATGAAATGTTTCACAGATTTGTCACTGTTCTTTATCGATGCATAGTATTCCATTGTGTGAATATACCACAATTTATTTACCCATTCATCCGTTGATGGACACCTTGGTTGCTTCCAACTTTTTGCTATTGTAAACAGAGCTGCAATAAACATGGGTGTGCATGTATCTGTTTGTGTGAAGGCTCTTGTATCTCTAGGGTATATTCCTAGGAGTGGGATTTCTGGGTTGTATGGTAGTTCTATTTCTAACTGTTTAAGATAACGCCAGATAGATTTCCAAAGTGGTTGTACCATTTTACATTCCCACCAGCAGTGTATAAGAGTTCCAATCTCTCCGCAGCCTCTCCAACATTTATTATTTTGTGTTTTTTGGATTAATGCCAGCCTTGCTGGTGTGAGATGGAATCTCATCGTAGTTTTAATTTGCATTTCTCTAATGGCTAATGATCGGGAGCATTTTCTCATGTATCTGTTGGCTGCCTGAATATCTTCTTTAGTGAAATGTGTGTTCATATCCTTTGCCCACTTTTTGATAGGGTTGTTTGTCTTTTTGTGGTTGAGTTTTGACAGAATCATGTAGATTTTAGAGATCAGGCGCTGGTCGGAGATGTCATAGCTGAAAATTCTTTCCCAGTCTGTAGGTGGTCTTTTTACTCTTTTGGTGAAGTCTTAGATGAGCATAGGTGTTTGATTTTTAGGAGCTCCCAGTTATCTGGTTTCTCTTCATCATTTTTGGTAATGTTTTGTATTCTGTTTATGCCTTGTATTAGGGATCCTAGGGTTGTCCCAATTTTTTCTTCCATGATCTTTATCGTTTTAGTCTTTATGTTTAGGTCTTTGATCCACTTGGAGTTAGTTTTTGTGCATGGTGTAAGGTATGGGTCCTGTTTCATTTTTTTGCAAATGGATATCCAGTTATGCCAGCACCATTTGTTAAAAAGGCTATCTTTTCCCCAATTAATTGACACTGGTCCTTTGTCAAATATCAGCTGCTCATACGTGGATGGATTTATATCTGGGTTCTCAATTCTGTTCCATTGGTCTATGTGCCTGTTGTTGTACCAGTACCAGGCTGTTTTGACTACTGTAGCTGTATAATAGGTTCTGAAATCAGGTAGAGTGAGGCCTCCCACTTTCTTCTTCTTTTTCAGTAGTGCTTTGCTTATCCGGGGCTTCTTTCCCTTCCATATGAAATTGGTGATTTGTTTCTCTATCCCCTTAAAATATGACATTGGAATTTGGATCGGAAGTGCGTTAAATGTATAGATGGCTTTTGGTAGAATAGACATTTTTACCATGTTAAGTCTTCCTATCCATGAGCAGGGTATGTTTTTCCACTTAAGTATGTCCTTTTGAATTTCTTGTAGTAGAGCTTTGTAGTTTTCTTTGTATAGGTCTTTTACATCCTTGGTAAGATTTATTCCTAAGTATCTTATCTTCTTGGGGGCTACTGTGAATGGTATTGATTTGGTTATTTCCTCTTCGGTGTTCTTTTTTTGATGTAGAGGAATCCAAGTGATTTTTGTGTGTTTATTTTATAACCTGAGACTCTGCCAAACTCTTCTATTAGTTTCAGTAGTTTTCTGGAGGATTCCTTAGGGTTTTCTGTGTATATAATCATGTCATCTGCAAATAGTGATAACTTGACTTCTTCCTTGCCTATCCGGATACCTTTTATTCCATTGTCTAGCCTAATTGCCCTGGCTAGGACTTCCAGCATGATGTTGAATAAGAGCGGTGATAAAGGGCATCCTTGTCTGGTTCCCGTTCTCAAGGGAAATGTTTTCAGGTTCTCTCCATTTAGAGTGATATTGGCTGTTGGCTTTGCATAGATGCCCTTTATTATGTTGAGGAATTTTCCTTCAATTCCTATTTTGGTAAGAGTTTTTATCATGAATGGGTGTTGGACTTTGTCAAATGCCTTTTCTGCATCAATTGATAAGATCATGTGGTTTTTGTCTTTTGTTTTATTTATGTGATGGATTACATTAATGGTTTTTCTGATATTAAACCAGCCTTGCATACCTGGTATAAATCCCACTTGATCATGGTGAATTATTTTTTTTGATGTGTTGTTGGATTCTATTGGCTAGAATTTTGTTGAGGATTTTTGCATCTATGTTCATGAGGGATATAGGTCTAAAATTTTCTTTTTTTGTAATGTCTTTACCTGGTTTTGGTATCAGGGAGATAGTGGCTTCATAGAATGAGTTGGGTAGTATTCCGTCATTTTCTATGCTTTGGAATACCTTCAGAAGTAGTGGTGTTAACTCTTCTCTGAAAGTTTGGTAGAACTCTGCAGTGAAGCCGTCCGGGCCAGGGCTTTTTTTTGTTGGGAGTTTTTTGATTACCGTTTCAATCTCTTTTTTTGTTATGGGTCTATTTAGTTGTTCTACTTCTGAATGTGTTAGTTTATGTAGGTAGTGTTTTTCCAGGAATTCATCCATTTGTTCTAGGTTTGCAAATTTGTTAGAGTACAATTTTTCATAATAATCTGAAATGATTCTTTTAATTTCATTTGGTTCTGTTGTGATGTGGTCCTTCTCGTTTCTTATTCGGGTTATTTGTTTCCTTTCCTGTATTTCTTTAGTCAGTCTAGCCAATGGTTTATCAATTTTGTTAATTTTTTCAAAGAACCAGCTTTTGGCTTTGTTAATTCTTTCAATTGTTTTTCTGTTCTCTAATTCATTTAGTTCAGCTCTAATTTTTATTATTTGTTTTCTTCGGGTGCCTGATGGATTCTTTTGTTGCTCACTTTCTATTTGTTCAAGTTGTCGGGACAGTTCTCTGATTTTGGCTCTTTCTTCTTTTTGTATGTGTGCATTTATCGATATAAATTGGCCTCTGAGCACTGCTTTTGCTGTGTCCCCGAGGTTTTGATAGGAAGTATTTTCATTCTCGTTGCTTTCTAAGAATTTCCTTATTCCCTCCTTGATGTCTTCTATAACCCAGTCTTTTTTCAGGATGGTATTGTTCATTGTCCAAGGATTTGATTTCTTTTCCCTAGTTTTTCTGTTATTGATCTCTAGTTTTATTGCCTTGTGGTCTGAGAAGATGCTTTGTAATATTTCGATGTTTTGGACTCTGCAAAGGTTTGTTTTACGACCTAATATGTGGTCTATTCTAGAGAATGTTCCATGTGCACTAGAAAAAAAAGTATACTTTGCAGCAGTTGGGTGGAGAGTTCTGTATAAGTCAATGAGGTCAAGTTGGTTGATTGTTGTAATTAGATCTTCCGTGTCTCTATTGAGCTTCTTACTGGATGTCCTGTCCTTCTCCGAAAGTGGTGTGTTGAAGTCTCCTACTATAATTGTGGAGGTATCTATCTCACTTTTCAATTCTGTTAAAATTTGATTTATGTATCTTGCAGCCCTGTCACTGGGTGCATAAATATTTAATATGGTTATGTTTTCCTGATCAATTGTCCCTTTTATCATTATATAGTGTCCTTCTTTATCCTTTGTGGTGGATTTCAGTCTAAAGTCTATTTTGTCAGAAATTAATATTGCTACTCCTCTTCTTTTTTGCTTATTGTTTGCTTGATATATTTTTTTTCCATCCTTTGAGTTTTAGTTTGTTTGTGTCTCTAAGTCTAAGGTGTGTCTCTTGTAGGCAGCATATAGATGGCTCGTGTTTCTTTATCCAGTCTGTGACTCTCTGTCTCTTCATTGGTGCATTTAGTCCATTTACATTCAGGGTAATTATAGATAAATAAGTTTTTAGTGTTGTCATTTTGATGCCTTTTTATGTGTGTTGTTGAGAATTTCATTTTTCCTCGTACTTTTTTGTGCTGAGGCGTTTTTCTTAGTAAATTGTGAGATCCTCATTTTCATAGTGTTTGACTTTATGTTAGTTGAGTCATTACATTTTTCTTGGCTTTTATCTTGAGTTATAGAGTTGTTATACCTTTTTGTGGTTACCTTATTATTTACCCCTATTTTTCTAAGTAAAAACCTAACTTGTATTGTTCTATATCACCTTGTATCACTCTCCATATGACAGTTCAATGCCTCCTATGTTTAGTCCCTCTTTTTGATTAATGTGATCTTTTACCTATTGACTTCTATGATTCCCTGTTATGTGTATTTTTTTTTTTACTTAATCTTAATTTGTTTGTTTTTGTGCTTTCCCTATTTGAGTTGATATCAGGACGTTCTGTTTTGTGACCTTGTGTTGTGCTGATATCTGATATTATTGGTTCTGTGACCAAACAATATCCTTTAGTATTTCTTATAGCTTTGGTTTGGTTTTTGCAAATTCTCTAAACTTGTGTTTATCTGTAAATATCTTAATTTCGCCTTCATATTTCAGAGAGAGTTTTGCTGGATATATGATCCTTGGCTGGCAGTTTTTCTCTTTCAGTGTTCTGTATATGTCGTCCCATTCCCTTCTTGCCTGCATGGTTTCTGCTGAGTAGTCAGAACTTATTCTTATTGATTCTCCCTTGAAGGAAACCTTTCTGGCTGCTTTTAAAATTTTCTGTTTATCTTTGGTTTTGGTGAGTTTGATGATAATATGTCTTGGTGTTTTTCTTTTTGTATCAATCTTAAATGGGGTTCGATGAGCATCTTGGATAGATATCCTTTCGTCTTTCATGATGTCAGGGAAGTTTTCTGTCAGGAGTTCTTCAACTATTTTCTCTGTGTTTTCTGTCCCCCCTCCCTGTTCTGGGACTCCAATCACCCGCAGGTTATCCTTCTTGATAGAGTCCCACATGATTCTTAGGGTTTCTTCATTTTTTTTAATTCTTTTATCTGATTTTTTTTCAGCTATGTTGGTGTTGATTCCCTGGTCCTCCAGATGTCCCAGTCTGCATTCTAATTGCTCGAGTCTGCTCCTCTGACTTTCTATTGCGTTGTCTAATTCTGTAATTTTATTGTTATCTTTTGGATTTCTACATGCTGTCTCTCTATGGATTCTTGCAACTTATTAATTTTTCCACTATGTTCTTGAATAATCTTTTTGAGTTCTTCAACAGTTTTATCAGCGTGTTCCTTGGCTTTTTCTGCAGTTTGCCTTATTTCGTTTCTGATGTCTTGAAACATCCTGTAAATTAGTTTTTTATATTCTGTATCTGATAATTCCAGGATTGTATCTTCATTTGGGAAAGATTTTGATTCTTTTGTTTGGGGGGTTGTAGAAGCTGTCATGGTCTGTTTCTTTATGTGGTTTGGTATGGACTGCTGTCTTCGAGCCATCACTGGGAAACTAGTTTTTCCAGAAAATCCGCTAAAAAATAATGCAGTCAGATCCCTATCAGAGTTCTCCCTCTGGCTTAGGCTATTCGGATGTTAATGAAGCCGCCTGTGTCCAGTGCAAATCCCGGTGGGATGGTTCCCCAGCTGGGACGCTGCTCTCCCCGTTCCAAGACCAGTCACTGCCTCCCGGGGACTTCTCCTACCGGCTGCATCCCACGCCGCCCGCGGAACCGGCCGGTCCCCCTCCCGGGGTTAGTTCAGAGGGGTGGAGCAGCTCTCTGTGCTTGTGCCGTACCTGACTGGTATGCTGGCTCCAGGCTCTGAAAACAATCACTGCTTCCCCATATTAGTTCGTTCTCCATCTCCAAATCTGCGCTTGTTGCTCAGGGTTCCTAGATTGTTATGTATGTGATCGATTCACTTGTTTTTCCGTGTCTTTGTTGTAAGAGGGATCCGAGGTAGTGTCTGCCTAGTCCGCCATCTTGGCTCCATAAATACCTTTTTTCAACAACATAAAAGTCAACTTTATACAGGGACCTTGCTAGATGGAATATGCAGGAATCAAATTGACTACATCTGTGGAAAGACAATGGCGAAGCTCAATATCATCAGTCAGAACAAGGCCAGGGGCTGACTGCAGCAGAGACCATCAATTGCTTGTATGCAAGTTCAAGTTGAAGCTGAAGAAAATTTAAAAAAGTCCTCTACAGCCAAAGTACAACCTTGTGTATATCCCACCTGAATTTAGAGGCCATCTCAAGAATAAATTTGACACGTTGAATGCTAATGACCAGAGGAGCTGTAGGATGACATCAAGGACATCCTACCTGAAGAAAGCAAAAGGTTTTTTAAAAGACAGGAAAAAAAAAAAAAAAAAAGACTAAAATGGGTGTCAGAAGAGACTCTGAAACTTGCCCATAAATGAAGAGTAGCTAAAGTGGATGGAAGAAATGATGAAGTAGAAAAGCTGAGCAAAAGATTTAAAAGATGGCTCAAGTAAAGTATTATATTGAAATGTGCAAAGATCTGGACTTAGAAAATCAAAAGAGAAGAACACATTGAGCATTTCTCAAGCTCAAAGAACTAAACAAAAGTACCAAGCCTCGAGTTAAAATATTGAAGGATTTTATGGGCAAAATATTGAACAACACACAAAGCAACAAAATAAGATGCAAAGAAAACAGGGTCATTGTAGTGAAAATAATCGGTCAACCTTTAACCATTTCAGGAGGTAGCATATGATCAAGAACTGACTGTATGGAAGGAAGAAGTCCAAGCAGCACTGAAGTCACTGGCAAAGAATAAGTCTCCAGGGATTGATGAAATACCAACTGAGGTGTTTCAAAAACAAATGCAACACTGGAAGCACTTACTTGTCTAGGCCAAAAAATCTGGAGGACAGCTACTTGGTCAACTGACTGGACAAGATCCATATCCATTCTCATTCCAAAGAAAGGTGATCAACAGAATGTGGAAATTACCAAACATCATTAATTTAAAATTAATTGTTATTAATTTAAAAAATGGTTCTAGCAGTGCATTGACAGGAAATTGCCAGAAATTCAAGCTGGATTCAGAAGAGGACATGGAATGAGGGAGATCATTACTGATGTCAGATGGATCTTGACTGAAAGCAGAGAATATCAGAGAGATGTTTACTTGTGTTTTATTGACTATGCAAAGGCATTCAACTCTATAGATCATAGCAAATTATGGATAACATAGCACAGAATAGGAATTCCAGGACACCAACCTGTGCACGTACAGAACCTGTACATAGACCCAGAGGTAGTTGTTTGAACTGAGCAAGGGGATATTGCTTGGTTTAAAATCAGGAAATGTACACATCAGTGTTGTATCCTTTAACCGTATTTACTCAACCCGTATGCTGAGCAAATAATCGGAGAAGCTGGACTGCATGAAGAAGAACATGGCATCAGAATTGGAGAAAAACTCATTAACAACTTGCCTTATGGATCTGACCCAACCTTGCTTGCTGAAAGTGAAGGGGACTTGAAACACTTACTAATGAAGATCAAAGACTACAGCCTTTAGTATGTACTACATTTCAACATAAAGAAAACAAAAATTCTCACTGCTTGATCAATAAGCAACATCATGATAAATGGTGAAAATGTAGAAGTTGTCAAGGATTTCATTTTATTAGGATCTGCAATCATCTCCCATGGAAGCAATAGTCAAGAAATCAAACGACATATTTCATTGGGCAAAACTGCTGCAAAAGACCTTTTTAAATTGTCAAAAAGAAAAGATGTCACTTTGAGGACTAAGTGTGCTTGACCCTGTTGTTGTTGTTGTTAGGTGCCCTCAAGTCAGTTCCAACTCATAGTGACTCTGTGTACAATAGAACAAAACACTGCCGGGTTCTGCACCATCCTCACAATCATTGTTATGCTTGAGCCCATTGCTGCAGCTGCTGTGTCAATCCACCTCGTTGAGGGTCCTCATCTTTTTTGCTGACCTCTACTTTACCAAGCATGATGTCCTTCTTCATGGACTGGTCCCTTCTGATAACATGTCCAAAGTCCCTGAGATGAAGTCTCGCCATCCTTGCTCCTAAGAATTCTGGTTGTATTTCTTCCAAGACAGATTTCTTCATTCTTGTGGCAGTGTGTGATATATTCAATATTCTTCACCAACACCATAGTTCAAAGGTGTCAATTCTTCTTCTGCCTTCCTTATTCATTGTCCAGCTTTCACATGCGTATGAGGTGATTGAAAACACCAAGGCTTGGGTCAGGTATACCTTAGTCTTCAAGGTAATATCTTTGCTTTTTAACGCTTTAAAGAGGTCTTTTGCAGTGAATTTGCCCAATGTAATGTATTGTTTGATTTCTTGACTGATGCTTACATGCATTTTTTTGTGGATCCAAGTAAAATGAAATCCTTGACAATGTCAATCTTTTTTCCATTGATCATGATGTTGTTTACTGGTCCAGTTGTGAGGACTGCTGTTTCCTTTATGTTGACGTGTAGTCCATACCGAAGGCTGTGGTCATTGATCTTCATCAGTAAGTACTTCAAGTCTTCTTCACCTTCAGCAAGCAAGGTTGTGTCATCTGCAAAATGCAGGCTGTTAATGAGTCTTCCTCCAATCCTGATGCCTTGTTCTTCTTCATATAGTCCAGCTTCTCAGATTATTTGCTCAGCATACAGATTGAATAAGTATGGCAAAAGAATAAAATCCTGAAGACATAGCTTTTCTGATTTAAATCAAACAGTAATGATTGCCTCTTGATCTAAGTACAGGTTCTGTATGAGCACAATTAAATGTTCTTGAATTCCCATTCTTCTTAATATTATCCATAATTTGTTATGATCCACATAGTTATAGTCAATAAAACACAGGTAAACATCTTTCTGGTATTCTCTTCTTTCAGCCAAGATCCAGCTGACATCAGCGATGATATCCCTGGTTTCATACCCTCTTCTGAACCTTGCTTGAATTTCTGGTAGTTCCCTGTGCTTGACCCTAGGTATGGTATTTTCAATCACCTCATAGTCATTTGAAAGCTGAACTGTGAGTAAGGAAGTCCAAAGAATAATTGATGCATTTGAATTACGATGTTGGTGAAGAATATTGAATATACCATGGAATGCGAGAAGAAGAAACAAATCTGTCTTGGAAGAAGTATAGCCAGAATGCTCTTAGAAGTAAGGGCGGAGATATTTTGTCTCACATACTTTGGACATGTTATCAGGAAGGATAAGTCCCTGGAGAAGGACACCATGCTTGGTAAAGTGAAAATGTGGAAGGCCCTCATGAAGTTGGATTGACACAGTGGCTGCAACACTAGGCTCAAACATTGTGAAGATGGTGCAGGACTGGCCAGTGTTTTTTTTTTCTTTTTTGTTGTACATAGGGTCTCTATGAGTTGGAATTCACTCCAAGACACCTAACAACAACAAAAATGGTAATTTTAATGATACCTTGGGATATTGGGGTTTATGATTATGTTGGTCATACAATGTGTTATTTTGTTTGTGCATGTGTATGTGTGTTTGTGTGTGTGTGAGAGAAAGAATGATAGTAAAAAAATATTTAAGAGATAAATATGCTTAGAAAATTTTTTTTTCAATCAAGGTGAAATTAATATAATGTAAAATTACAGGAAAAATTAGTACATTCACCTTGATGTGCAACCACTACCTCTATCTAGTTCTGAAATATTTTCATCACACCACGAGGAAATCCTGTATGCATTAAGCAGCTCCTTTCCATTCTTCTCAACTGCCAGTGCCAGGCAACCCATCAATTTGTATCCTGTCTCTATGGACAATATGTGGCCTCTTGCGTCTGGATTTTTTCACTTACAGGAATGTTTTTGATGTTCATCGCATTGCACCATGTATCAATACTTTACTCCTTTTTATAGATAAATAATATCTCATTGTATGTATATCACACAGTATGCTAATCTACTCATCCATTGATGGACATTTGGGTTGTTTCTACCTTTGGGGTATTGTGCATTGTGTTACTATGAACAAGTGTGTGCATGTATTTGTTTGGAAAACGTTTTCAGTTCTTTTGGAACTATTCCTAGGAGTCTAGTTACTGGATTTCATGGTAATTCTATGTTTAAGTTTTTGAGGAGCTGCCAAACTGTTTTTCATAGTGGCTGAATCATCTTATATTCCCACCATCAATACATAAGAATTCTAATTTTTCCACATCCTTGGCAACACTCATTATTTTCTACTTTTTTGTTTTGTTTCTCGTGTATTTGAGTGTGTGTATGTTTTAGTTATAGCCAGACTATTGAGTGTGAAAGGAACCCTGGTGCCACAGTGGTTAAGTGCTTGTCTGCTAGCAAAATGTCGATGGCTTGAACCCACCAGTACTCTGAGGGAGAAAGATGTGGCAGTCTACCTCTGTAAAGATTACAGCCCTGGAAACCCTATTTGGCAGCTCTACTTTGTCCTATAGGGTTGCTATGAGTCGGAATCGACTTGACGGCAATGGGTTTGATTTTGGTTTATTGAGTGTGAAGTGGTACCTCATCGTGGTTTTGATTAGCATTTCCCTAATGACTAATGATATTGAGCATGTGTTTTCATGTGTTTGTTGGATATTTGTATATCTTTCTTGGAGAAATGTCTATACAAGTCTTTTTCTCATTTTTTAATCAGTTTGTTTGTCTTTCTGTTATTGAGTTGTAAGAGATACTTATAAATTCCACATACTAGAACCCTATCAAGTATATGATTTGCTCCATTCTCTAGGTTGTTTTTTCACCTTTTTGATAATTTTCTTTGATGTACAAAAGTTTTGATGTTGTTAAATTTATCTTTATTTTCTTTTGTTGTACATGATTTTGGTGTCAGATCTAAAAATCCATTACCAAATTCATGTAAGGAAAATTTACTCTTATGTTTCTTCTAAGAGTTTTATGGTTTCAGCTCGTCCTTTTAGGTTTGTGATCCATTTTAAATTAATTTCTGTATATGATATGAAATAGAGTTTCAACTTGATTCTTTTGCGTGTAGGCATCTTGTTGTTCCAGCACCATTTATTGAAGAGACTATTCTCTCCCCATTGCATGGTCTTGACAACTTTGTCAAAAATCACTTAACCATAGATATGTGAAGGTTTATTTATGGACTTGCAATCCTATTCCATTGATCTATATGTCTATCCTTGTGCAAGTACAACACAGTTTTGATTAGTGTACTTTAGTGACTTTTCCAAACCGTTTTTGAAAGAGTTTTTTCATGTCATTTGTGGTCATTAAGGTCTGTATTTTGTTATCTTTGTAATCAGCTACTGACCTGACAAGAATTTCTTTATATTTCTGGATCCAAGAAGGCAAAAAAAAAAAAAAAAAAAAAAAAAATTTTTTTTTCTCCTGGTTTTTAAAATGTGCCTGAGCTGGTGCATTTTTTCAATCTTAATCCAGGCTAGCAAAGACTTTGCTTCACCCTTCACCTCCTTCTTGTGGGAGCTGAAGATCCACCAGGCCTTTTCTTAGCATGCATGAAGTGCTGGACATGCACATTGCGCTCTTTCTTCCCTAGTTAAATGCTGAGCTTTCTAAGCCTTTATTCCCACAATAACCTTTCTGCTTGGCCTCTTCCTTCCCTAGCTTTTGAATTCTATATGCCACTTGACTGTCTACTGTCCCTTGCCCCAGGAATGTACGGGGTGTATATATCTTTACCTCTTTTGACAGATGCTACTGCCACCTGGAAGGTTTTTTCACTCAAAGGATAAGGGAAAAAACAAAAGTCAATGCATTAATCTCTCAGGGAATCATAAGACAAGTCAAAATGCACAACCAGAGCATTTGAAAAACAAGTTTTGTATTAGCCACCTGGTACCACCAAGACGCACAGGACTGCAGGCCATCAACCCCACAGCTGCTGGTGCTATGGCTGACACAGCACTGGGGGGTGAGAGGTGGTAGTCAGGCAGACAAAAACATCACGACACTCTCTCACTGCATTTCAGCCCTTCTTTTCTTTAATTCATAGTCTTCTGCAGGCTGTAAATTTCAGAAAGTTTCCAGACTTCCGGAAGAGTTGATTCAGTCAGCCTATGCCAGTTTATATTTACTGAATTGGGAGGAGCTGATTCTTTCAATGCCTTACTCCACCATTTTCTGTAATATTTGACATACATACTTTTGTTCTAAAGTTTAGAAACTTCTCAAAGTTTGTATCGCTCTTAATTCCAATGACTGGTTTACAAAGTTTTCTTTTACACAGTTTTACTTTTTAAAAAAATTCTAAATGCATGCTAATCAGTGAAAGGTGATAGTGTTCTACCACAGCATGCTGTTAACCTCTTGTACCAAGCTTTTATTTATTGTGTTGCATTACCTTATTTATTCTAATGTACTAATGTCCTTGATGATAAAAGCAAAGAAATACATGCAAACATAATGAGCTTCTGGCCAAAGGTGAAAAATGCATGCTATAGTCTTCTGCCTGCCTGACATGGCAATTGTCAGCATCTTATTAACTGGATCTTATTATATGACCAGACTCTATTGTTTACATCTAAACAAAATTATATAAGACATTAAAAATTTTGGCATGTCTTTGCACTTATTCTGTACTATAGGACATTTTTCCTTAGAAATCCAATTCCTAGCACAATGGGGAAGAGGAGCAGTTTACTGATTTCAAGGGAGGCTTCAGGCAACTACTCGTTGACTTACAACATGAACATTCACTTTTCTTTCTATGCCATGGAGCTTTTTCCTGCCAACATTTTATCAACATGTTTTCAATGGAAAATTTATTTCACACTTCCTCAAAACAGCACCTAAATAGCCCACACATCTCCAGATAGGTTAGAATGTACTGTCTCTGTAGTGCTATGATAAGGGGAAAATCCCAATATGCCAGTGTGGACTTTTTCATTCTAGTGTACCAAAGTCAGCACTTTTCCTGGTCTTCATTTGTTGGGTATTATATGTCAAATAGTACGCCACCAGGGTTTCCTGATAAAGTTTAGCAAGGGGATATTCAAGTCAATTAGAGACAGAGCTATCCTATGCTTGTCATAAAAAAAAAAAAAAAAATTGCCGTCTAATCAATTCCAACTCATAGAATTCCTATAGGATGGAGTAGAACTGCCCCAAAGGGCTTCCAAGGCTATAATTTTTACTTCTTCTAAGACAGATTTTTTTCTTTCTTCTGGTAGTCCATGGTATAGTCAATATTCTTCACCAACACCATAATTTAAAGGCATCAATTCTTCTTTTTCAGCCCCATTTATTCATTGTCCAGCTTTCCCATAGATATGAGGCAATTGAAAATACCATGGCTTGGATCAGGGACCTAGGTTCTTGAGGTAACATCTTTGCTTTTTAACACATTAAAGAGGTCTTTTGCAGCAGTTTTGCCCAATGATTTGTATATGTTATCTAATTTAATCCTTTAAATAAGCCCAAGTATTAGCTCACCACAGTTATTCAATCTGTATGCTGAGCAAATAATCCAAAAACCTGGACTAAATGAAGAAGAGCATGGCATCAGGATTGGAAGAAGACTCATTAACAACCTGCAATATGCTGATGACACAGCCTTGCTTGCTGAAAGTGAAGAGTACTTGAAGCAATTATTGATGAAGATCAAAGATCACAGACTTTAGTATGGATTACACCTCAAGACAAAAACAACAAAAATCCTCATAACTGGGTCAATATACAATATCATGTTAAATGGAGAAAAGACTGAAGTTGTCAAGGATTTCAATTTCCTTGGATCCACAATCAACGTCCATGGAAACATCAGTCAAGAAATCAAAAGATCCATTGCATGTGGCAAATCTGCTGCAAAAGGCCTCTTTAAAGTATTAAAAACAAAGATATCACTTAAAGACTAAGGTGCACCTTACCCAAGCCATGGTGTTTTCAGTCATCTTATATACATGTGAAAGCTGGACAATGAATAAAGAAAACCGAAGAAGAGTTGATGACTTTGAATTATGGAGTTGGCGAAGAATATTGAATATACCAAGGATTGCCAGAAGAACAAACAAAACTGTCTTGAAAGATGTATAGCGAGAATACTCTTTAGATGCCAGGATGGAGAGACATCGTCTCACATACTTTGAACATGTTATCAAGAAGGATCAGTCTCTGGAGAAGGACATGATGCTTGGTAGAGTAGAGGGTCAGCAAAAAAGAGGAAGACCCTGAACAAGATGGACTGAAATACTGGCTGCAACAATGGACTCAAGCATAAAAACGATTGTGAGGATGGTGCAGGACTGGGCAGTGTTTCATTCTGTTGTGTATAGGGTTGCTATGAGTCAGAACCAACTCAACAGCACCTACCAACAACAACAACATTAGCTCAGAAATGACAGAATAAGTAAGTATGTTTGCCTATGATACTACCTCCCTTCTTGATTTGAGTTAGAATTTAATTCCAACAACTAAAATGAAGAAAATGTGTTTCTAAGATGATCAGGGAGAAGAGAATTTTGGAGAAAATGCCAGCAGACTCACTTCCATTCTCAATTTCAATTCTTCTGTCTATTCTGTTCCAAAAGCCTACACATTCATATAAAACTATTTATATATTTATATGTGCATATTTATTTAAATAAAACACAAGAGTTCATACTGATATTTATAATTCCAACCAAACACCTCAGGGTACTGTCTAACCTTCCTTTTTTCCATACTTTTATATAACACTTCTCTGACATTGAAACACTTGGCCCACATTATTTTCTATATCTTTACACATTTTTAATAATTTTGTTTACTTGCTACATGCTACCAGTCTCTCAAACAAGCCAGCTTCCTCTACCCATGAGCTCTGTTTTTCTGCTATGCCACATCCTAGGCTGTCAGATGCCTCCTCTTGGACACCTTCTCCTTACCTTGGACTGGTCTTCTTGGCCACTTACCACACCAACAAATCCCTGCGGCACACCTCCCACTGTCCTCTGTTTGTTGCAGGCATACTGATGCCTCCTCATGAAATCCTCCTCCTATTTTCCTGCTTTCTTGGCCACCAGAAACTGATGACTTTAGATTATCTTCCCCACTTCATCTTCTTTGAATGCCAAGATGACTCCATTTCTGACATACCACCCTGTTTTTGGTCTCTGATACACATGTGAAAGGGATGAAGGAAAAGAAGAGACAGGGAAGATGAGGAAAAAAAAAGGAAAAATGAAAGAACAAGGAAGAGGAAAGGACAGGGAAGAAAGAAGGGAAGGGATGGGGAAATAAAGGAAAAGAGAGAAGGGAAGAAGTAAGAGAAGAGGAAAGCAGGAAGGGAAGGCAAGACTTAAAAAAGGAAAATACTTCAGACAAGAGAAGGATAAGAGAAGACAAAAGAGTAGGTGAGAAAAGATTATTAAAAAACAAGTGAGCCAGAAGAGATAACTTAAAATGGGGACAAAAAGGTGTGAACAAAAGCCTTGCTATAAATGCAGAGATACCCATTTATTCATATAAACCTCCAGTAGCTTCTCATCACACTTGAACTATGAACCAAAGGCCTTATTTTGACTTATAATATTCTCAGTATACTCATTTATTTGCTCACCATAATCATTCTCCCAACCAAGCCACCAAATGGCAGTCCTATCCACCAGAAATCTATGTTATAACCTAGAATATATTCTTGTATATTTTCCTCAAGGTCCTGTAGTCATATGCAAGCCCGTCAACGGACACATGTGTATATATACACTTACCTTCCTATAAGGAATACTGGGATATCTTTTTGTTTTACAAAAATATCCTAATACATAAACAAATATTAATCCTTTATTGTCACTCAGCAATACATTACTGTGCCCCATATCTTCTAAAAAAAAGGCTTGATTGATATACATAAGAAAGAGAAATATATGAAAGAAACTTATGCCTCACACACATAGGAATAATAACCTTCACTTATTTTATTATTTACTAATCTTCTGGGCATAAAGTGATTGCTTATTATAACTTTAATTTGTGTTTCCAATTTTTGAATTTGAGCATTTTTAAAAAAAATCTTTATTAGTGACCTGTAATTGCTTTCTGTGGATTGTCTACTCATGTGATTTGACCATTGGATAATTGTGTCATTTGTCTTTTTGCTCACTTTGTTAAGAGCTCTTTGTTAAGGGAGCTAATAAATAGTTAGTTATCTTTTCACTCTTACCTACAGTGCACATTTATATTCCAAATCTAGTGTATGCTAGTTGACTTGGTCCACTGCCATAAAAAAGGTATTAATGTTTTAAATATTTTAAACATCTCTGTCTTTTCCTTTTTATCCTCTAGATTTTAAAGGTTAGTTAAGAAGGTTCCCTTTGACCTTGCATTGAAGGGTAATTTCTCTTTTTTTTTTTATCGTTTTTGTCAATATTTAAGTCTTGAACACATACGTAATTTATCTTTTGAGTACGGTGAAAGATAAGTTCACATTTTTATTTATTTTCCAGGTACAAAATATTTTTGCCAAATGCAATGTAAGTAATTCCTTTCACTGAATTGAAAAATCACCTTTGTCTTATATTAAATAATCTAGTATTTTGGTGGTGCCTATTTTTTTATAGGATAGCTATGAGTCAGAATCAACTCAGTGGCAACAGGTTTTTGGTTTTATATTTCTGTTCCAGTTTTATACCAATAGCATATTGATTTGATAATTTATAGTATGTCAGTAGGTCAAATTTCTCCCATTATTTTTTACATGTTTTGAGGGTTATCTGAGTCTTTATAACTACCTGTAAATTCTAATATCATTTTAATTAAACTTTTGAAGAAGAAACATACCTTCGGTGATTACACATGGAATTGCTTTAAATATATGTATTATTTTGTGGAAAAAGAACAGTTTTCTAAGCTCTTAATTTCAAAAGAGAATAACTATTGATTTTAATTACATATCATAATTCCTATCGGGCAGTTCTACTCTGTCCTATAGGGTAGCTATGAGTCAGAATCCACTCAATGGCAGTGGGTTTTGGTGTTTTTCTTTTTTTAATCATAATTCTAGTCTATTGATTATTGTTGATTAATAATTTTAGTAGTATTTTAAAGAAGTCTCAGTATCCTTGCTTGTGAGGAACATTCTGACCGCAACTCTTCCAAGACAAATTTGTTTGTTCTTCAGTCAGTCCATGGTATAGTCAATATTTTTCGCCAACACCATAATTCAAAGGCATCAGTTCTTCTTTGGTCTTCATTATTGACTGTTTGGCATTTGCTTGCATATGAGGCAATTGAAAATACCATGGCTTGGGTCAGGTGCAACAAAGCAACATCTTTGCTTTTTAGCACTTTAAAGATGTCTTCTGCAGCAGATTTGCCCAATGTAAAATGTCTTTTGATTTCTTGACTGTTGCTTCCATGGGCGTTGATTGTAGATCCAAGTAAAATGAAATCCTTGAGAACATCAATCTTTTCTTGCTTCATCTTGGCGTTACTTATTGGTCCAATTGTGAGGATTTTCTTTACATTGAAGTGCAGTTCCTAGTTAATCTTTACTCATCAGGAAGTGCTTCGAGATCTCTTTCAGCAAGCAAGGTTGTGTCATCTGCATAATGCAGGTTGCTATCAAGTCTTCCTCCAAACCTGACGTTTCATTCTTCTTCATATAGTGCAGCTTCCTGAATTATTTGCTCAGCATACAGATTGAATAAGTATGGTGAAAGGATACAATCCTGATGCATACCTTTCCTGACTTTAACCCAAGGAGTATCCCCTTGTTCTGTTCCATCGATTGCCTCTTGGTCTATGTACAGGTTTCACATGAGTACAATAGGTGTATGGAATTCCCATTCTTCTCAATATTATCCATAATTTATTATGATCCACACAGTTGAATGCCTTTGCATAATAGGTAAAAACACAAGTAAACTTCTATCTGATATTTTCTGCTTTCAGCCAGGATCCATCTGACATCAGCAATGATATCCCTGGTTCCAGGTCTTATTCTGAATCTGGCTTGACTTTTTGGAAGTTCCCTGTTGATGTACTGCTGCAACCAATTTTGAATTATCTTCAGCAAAATTTTGCTTGTGTGTGGTATTAGTGATACTGTTCAATAATTTCTCCATTCTGTTGGATCACCTTTCTTTGATATGAGCACAGATATGGATTTCTTTCAGTCATTTGGTCAGGTAGCTCTCTTCCAAATTTCTTGGCATGGATGAATGAATGCTTCCAGTGCTGCATCCCTTTGTTCAAACATCTCAAATGGTATTCCATCGATTCCCGAAGCCTCATTTTTTGCTAATGCCTTCAGTGCAGCTTAGACTTCTTCCTTCATTACCTTTGGTCCTTGATCATATGCTACCTGCTGAAATGGTTGAACATTTACAAATTGTTTTTGGTACAGTTACTCTGTATATTCCTCCCATCTTCTTTTGATGCTTTCTGAGTCATTCAATATTTTTGCCTACAGAATCGTTCAACATTGCACCTGGGGACTTGACATTTTTCTTCAGTTCTTTCTGCTTGAGCAATGCCTAGGCTGTTCTCTTTTGGCTTACTAATGTCAGGTTTTCACACATTTCATTAAAATACTTTACTATTCAGAGCTGCCCTTTGAAATCTTCTGTTCACCTTTTTTATATCACGTTTCACCTGTTTGCTTTAGCTACGCTAAGTTTGAGAACAAGTTTCAGTGTCTTCTGACATCATTTTAGTCTTTTCTTTCTTTCCTGTCTTTTTAATGACCTTTTGCTTTCTTCGTGAATAATATACTTGATGTCATCCCACAACTCCTCTGGTCTTTGGTCATTAGTGTTCAATGCCTTGAAACTGTTCCTGAGATGGTCTCTAAATTCAGATGGGATATACTCAAGGTCGTATTTTGGCTCTCATAGACTTGTTTTAATTTTTTTCAGCTTCAAGTTGAACTTGCATTTGAGCAATCGATGGCCTGTTCTTCAGTCAGCCACTGGCCTTGCTCTCACCAATGATGTTAAGTTTCTCCATCAATTCTTTCCACAGATATAGTCAATTTGATTCCTGCGTTTTTTATCCAGTGAGGTTCATTTGAATAGTTGCCATTTATGTTGTTGAAAAAAGGTATTTGCAATGAATAAGTCATTGGTCTTAGAAAATTCTACTAAGCAATCCCAGTGTCATTTCTATCACCAAGCCCATGTTTTCCAACTACTGATCCTTCTTTTTTTCCAACTTTTCCATTCCAATAAGCAGTGATTATCAATGCATCTTGATTGCATGCTTAATCAATTTCAAACTGGAGAAGTTAGTAAAAATCTTCAGTTTCTTCATCTTTGGCATTAGTGGTTGGTGTGTAGATTTGTAATAACAGTTGTATTAACTTATCTTCATTGTAGACATATGGATACTGTCCCAACATTGACAGCATTGTACTTTAGGATATATCTGGAAATGTTCTTTTTGACAATGCATGTGATTCTATTCCTCTTCGATTTTCATTTCTGACATAGTAAACCATGTGATTGTCTGATTCAAACTGGTCAATATCATTCCATTTCAGATCTTTATTCCTAGGGTGTTGATCTTGAAGTGTTCCATTTAATTGTTGCAACTTCCAATTTTCCTAGATTCATATTTTGTACATCCCATATTCTGATTATTAATGGACGTTTGCAACTGTGTCTTCTATTTTGAGTCTTGCCACATCCACAAATGGAGATCCCAAAAGCTTTAATCCAGCCATGTCATTAAGGCTGGCACTACTTTGAGGATACAGCTCTTCTTCAGTCATATTTTGAGTGCCTTCCAACCTGAGGGGCTCATTTTCCGACACTATATCAGACAATGTTCCACTGCTATCCATAGGATTTCACTGGCCATTTCTTTTCCCAGAAGTTATTGACAAGCCTTCCTTCCTACTCTGTCTCAGTGTGGAAGCTCTGATAAAACCTGTCCATCATGGGGACATTTGAAATACTGGTGGCATAACTTTCAGCATCATAGCAACAAGGAAGTCACCACAGTGGTACAAACAGACAGAAGAATGGTGGCCAATGTGATTAACACGTGCCAATCATTTTGTGGATGCTGAGGAGACAAGATGAATATGGCATATTTTCTCTTCTTAGTATTTCAAAGTATTTTGGAGACGGTTTAAGTGCCAACTTGGCTAAGCTGTTATTCTCAGTGGTTTAACCAAATACTAGAAAAGTTGCTGTTCCCTAATGTAATGTAGTCACTTTCTATAATGTAATTTAATGTGATCCATCAGTCAAAAGTGGAGTTTCCTTATGGTGTGGCCAATCTTCAGACTATAAATAGATATTCTGGCAGAATTCTCTCTCTCTTTCTCTCGACTCTGCACTATTCCATTGCCTGACCTATGGATCCTGGGAAGCCGTCTGTAAAAGTCTGCAGCCTGACACCTGACCTATGGATTTTGGACTTTCCAGCCCCCACAATTGTGTGAGCCAATCCCTTGAGGTGAATCTCTCTCTCTTATATATATGTGTGTGCAAGGCATCCATGAAGAACAGGGCTCCAGGAATTGACAGAATATCAATTGCTATGTTTCAGCATATGGATGCAGCACTGGAAACGCTCACCTGCCTATGCCAAGAAATTTGGAAGACAGCTACCTGGCCAAATGACTGGAAGAGATCCATATTTATGAGTATTCCCAAGAATGGTAATCCAAATGAATGCAGAAATTATCAAACAATATGATTAATATCACATGCAAGCAAAATTTTGCTGAACATCATTCAAAAGCGGCTGCAGCAGTATATCGACAGGGAACTACCAGAAATTCAGGCTGGATTCAGAAGAGGACGTGGAACCAGGGATGTCATTGCTGATGTTAGGTGGATCTTGGCTGAAAGCAGAGAATACCAGAAGGATGTTTACCTGTGTTTTATTGACTATGCAAAGGCATTCGACTGTGTGGATCATAACAAATTATGGATAACATTGCAAAGGATGGGAATTCCAGAACACTTAATTGTGCTCATGAGGAACCTGTGCATAGATCAAGAGAAGGTCAGTCAAACAGAACAAGGGGATACTACATGGTTTAAAGTCAGGAAAGGTGTGCTTCAGGGTTGTATCCTTTTACCATACATATTCAATGTGTACGCAGAGCAGATAATCTAAAAGTTGGGCTATATGAAGAAGAATAGGATATTAGGATTGGAGGAAGACTTATGAACAACCTGCGTTATGCAGATGACACAGCCTTGCTTGCCGAAAGTGAAGAGGACTTGAAGCACTTACTAATGAAGATCAAAGACCACAGCCTTCAGTATGGATTGGACCTCAACATAAAGGAAGCAAAAATCCTCACAACTGGACCAATAAGCAACATCGTGATAAATGGAGAAAACATCAGAATTGTCAAGAATTTTATTTTACTTGGATCCACAATCAACAGCCACGGAAGCAGCAGTCGAGAAATCAAAAGACACATTGCGCTGGGCAAATCTGCTGCAAAGGACCTCTTTAAAGTGTTGAAAAGCAAAGATGTCACCTTGAAGACTAAGGTGCACCTGACCCAAGCCACAGTATTTTGAATTGCATCATATGCATGGTAAAGCTGGACAATAAATATGGAAAACAGAAGAATTGGGGCTTTTGAATTGTGGTGTTGGCAGAAAGTATCGAATATACCATGGACTGCCAAAAGAATGAACAAATCTGTCTTGTAAGAAGTACAACCAGAATGGTACTTAGAAGCAAGGATGGCGAGACTGTGTCTTACATACTTTGGGCATGTTGTCAGGGGAGATCAGTCCCTGGAGAGGGACATCATGCTTGGTAAAGTACAGGGTCAATGAAAAAGAGGAAAACCTTCAATGAGATGGATTGACATGGTGGCTGCAACAATGGGCTCAAGCATAACAACAATTGTAGCTGTAGCGCAGAACCGGGAAGTGTTTCATTCTGTTGTACATAGGGTCACAATGAGTCTGAACTGACTTGAGGGCATCTAACAACAACATATACATATGTACGTATGTGTGTTTGTGTGTGTGTGTGTATATGTACGTGTGTGTTGCAGGGTTACACACATCTCTTAAGGTTATAACGGGTTCCATTTCTTTACAGAACCTTAACTAAGTCTGTAACCCTGCAAGGAAAATAAAGTGATTTTATAAAGTGATTTCAGATAATTTTGAGTTCATAATTATAATTAAAAGGATAGCATCTTATCTTACGCAGCACTTTGGAATTTGCAAAGGACTTACTCGTGGATCATCCCATTTAATATTAAAAACAACCTTTGTATTAAAATAGGTTCCGTAGTTTCTCAGATGCAGAGGGCTTGGGACTCTCAAAGTTTAAAATACACAGTCAAAATGAAAACTGGACAAGTCCCAATCTTTTACTCCAAAATCTGTGCTCTTTTGTATGCTTCTATTCAGGGCATTTTTACTTTATGATGTAGATTGTAATGTTGTTGTTAGGCTGTTAGGTGCTGTCAAGACAGTTTTGACTCATAGCTACCCTACATACAACAGAACAAAACACTGCCCAGTCCTGCCCCATCCTTACAGTCATTGTAAGCCCTGAGCCTATTGTTGCAGCCACTACGTCAATACATTTTATTGAAAGTCTTCCTCTTTTTTGCTGACCCTCTACTTTTTTGCTGACCCTCTACTTTACCAAGCATGTGCTTCTCCAGGAAATGGTCCCTCCTGATAACATGTCCAAAGAACATGAGATGAAGTTTCACCATCCTTGCTTCCAAGGAACATTCCGGCTGTACTTCTTCCAAGACAGATTTGTTCATTGTATAGCAGTCCATGGTATGTACAATATTCTTTGCCAACACCATAATTCAAAGGCATCAATTCTTCGATCTTCCTCATTCATTGTCTAGCTTTCTCATGCATATGAGGTGACTGAAAACACCATGGCTTGGGTCAGGCACACCTTAGTTCTCAAAGTGACATCTTCGATTTTTCACACTTTAAAGAGTTCTTTTTCAACAGATTTGCCTAATGCAATGAGTTGTTTGATTTCTTGACTGCTGCTTCCATGGATGTTGATGTGGATCCAAGTAAAATAAAATCCCTAAGAACTTTAACATTTTCTCCATTTATCATGATGTTGCTTATTGGTCAAGTTGTGAGGACTGTTGTTTTCTTTATGTTGAAGAGCAATCCAAACTGAAGGCTGTAGTCTTTAATCTCATTAGTAAGTGCTTCAAGTCCTCTTCACTTTCGATATACAAGGTTGTGTCATCTGCATAACGCAAGTTGTCAACAATCCTTCCACCAATACTGGTGGCCCATTCTTCTTCATATTGTCCAGCTTCTTGGATTATTTGTTCAGCACACATACTGAATCAGTGTGTTGAAAGGATATAACTCTGACACATACCTTTCCTGGTTTTAAACCACCAAGCATCCCCTTATTCTGTTAGAATGGCTGCCTCTTGTCCTATGTACAAGTTCCACTTGAGCACAGTTAAGTGTTCTGAAATTCTCATCCTTTGCAATGTTATCTATAATGTATTATGATCCACACAGTCGAACGACTGCATAGTCAATAAAACACAGCTAAACATCTTTCTGTTATTCTCTGCTTTTAACCAAGATCCATCAGACATGAGTGATGATATCTCTCATTTCACATTCCCTTCTGAATCACTTTTGAATTTCTGGCAGTTCCCTGTTGATGTACTGCAGCAAACACTTCTGAATTATCTTCAGCAAAATTTTACTTGTGTGCGATATTAATGATATTTGATAATTTTTGCATTCCATTGGATCACCATTCTTTGGAATGGCCACAAGTGTGGATCTCTTTCAGCCATGGACCTCATACATGAAGAAAGCAAGAGGTCATTAAAGAGACGGGAAAGAAAGAACAAACTAAAATGGATGTCAGAAGAAACTCTGAAACTTGCTTTTGAATAAAGAGTAGCTAAAGTGAATGGAAGAAATGATGCAGTAAAGGAGCTGAACAGAAAATTTCAAAGGGCTGCTTGAGAAGACAAAATAGTGTATTATAATTAAATGCACAAAGACCTGGAGATAGAGAAACAAAAGGGAAAAACAATGCTCAATATTTCTCAGACTGAAAGAACAGAAGAAAAAATTTGAGCCTTGATTTGCAATATTGAAGGATTGTATAGGGAAAATATTGAATGACACAGAAAACATCAAAAGAAGGCAGAAGAAATACACAGAGTCACTGTACCAAAAAGAATTGGTCAACGTTCAACCACTTCAGGAGGTAGCATATTTTCAAGAACTAATGGTATTGAAGGAAGAAGTCCAAGTTGCACTGAAGGCATTGGGGAAAAACAAGGCTCCAGGTATCGAAGGAATATCAGTTGAGATGTTTCAAGAAATGGATGCATTGCTGCAAGGGCTCACTCCTCTTGAAGACAGCTATGTGGCCAACAGACTGGATGAAAGATCATAATAGCATTGGAAAATAAAAAAGAAATCACTTCACCCAACTACAGTAGTTTTCTTCCTTTTTTATTTTTCCAGAGAAAACTGATTGCTCTGTAAATACACAATTAAATAATGTTTATAATCCCAGACTACTCCCAGCAATTTCCAAAACAGCTAATTGTTGGCATTTCAAAACTCAGGTACAAAAATTAAAATAGCACGCAATTTAGAATAATATATTGTACTTGCCTCTGAAGTCCGTAGGCGGCACAAAAGGTTTGTGCTTGACTGCTAATCTGAATGTTAGTAACTCATACTTGCCCAGTTGTACCTCAGAAAACTGGCCTGGAGATTTGTTTCCTGTAAGATTAAAAAAAAAAAAAAAAAAGATTACAGCCAAGAAAATCTTATGGAGCAGTTCTACTCTGTAACACAGGTGTTACCATGAATCAGTTTCAACTCCACAGCAACTAGCCTCTCCTTCTAGCAACCTTCTGAATTTGCCTTCTATTTCCAATCTCATGTTCCATTTCCTGTCTCTCCAACTGCCACTTGTGGCTTCAAGTTGAGTGCTTACCCATCTGCTCCTCTAGTGTTTCTCATGCTTTGAAGACAAACCATGTCCTATCCATTCCTGGAGTTGAAATCAGTTCAGGACTCCCTGATGTCTCATTTGTAAATACCCTTTCAATTTTGCACCCAGCGTAATGTGTGCATATAATGAAAAAAAAGAAAAGCTACTATTCTTTGGGCATTTATATGTGCAAAGTTGTACTTTATAAATGCCCTCATTTAATCCTCACAATTACATGATCCAGCTACTATTATTACCATTACCTTTGTGCAGATGAGTACACTGTGTCGCGGCAAGTTTAAGTAATGTGTTCAAGTTTAAAGTGCTGGTAAACTTGATACAGGGTTTTAACCCAGGATATCTGGCTCCAGAGCTTTTACTTTTAGCCACCTTGCTACATTCTCTTGTGGCAGGCAACGATAACATATTTATCAGATACAAGAAATATTGCTTCATATTGGAAGAGCTCACGGCAAAACCACGTCTGGTCATTTTATGGATGTATTAGATCTAAAATTTCAATTAAAAAAAAAAAAAGCTCAGAGTTAAATGCATGGGGAAATTCAGAATCTTTGTATGAGACACAATAGAGAGTGGACCCAGAGTAGAATATAAATTGATAAAATGCATTTCTAAATAACGTAATAGGAAATGTGTTGGAATCATAGTATTCCATTTCGAAGTTCTCCAGGTTTCCATAGATGTTAATTATTTTATCCTTTGTGGTAGATTTAACTTTAAAGTCTATTTTGTCGGAAATTAATATTGCCACTCCTGTTCTTTTTTGATTGTTGTTTGCTTGATACATATTTTTTTCCATCCTTTGAATTTTGGTTTGTGTCTCTAAGGTGTGTCTCTTATAGGCAACATATAGGCCGATCGTATTTTTTTAATCCATTCTGCCACTCTCTGTCTCTTTATTGGTGCATTTAGTCCATTTACATTCAGCATAATCATGGCTATGTATGAGTTTAGTGCTGTCATTTTGATGTCCTTTTTTGTGAGTTGTTGACAGTTTCTTTTTCCCACTTAATTTTTTGTGCTGAGTACTTTATATATTGTCTTTTCCTCTTACTCATTGTTGATTTTGTTTCTGCTGAGTCTCTATTTTTTTCTTGTATTTTATTTTGATGTGTGGGATAGTTTGTCTCTTTTGTGGTTACCTTAATATTTACCCCTATTTTTCTAAGTTTAAACCTACCTTTTATTTCTTTATATTGCCTTGTCTTCCTCTCCATATGAAAAATCTACGACTGCATTTCTTAGTCTCTATTGTTTTAATGTTGTCTTCTTTTACATAATAACATAGCTGTTTCCCTGTTTTGAGGGTTTTTTTAGTCTTGATTTATTTTTGTGATTTCCCTGTCTTGGCTGACATCTGATTGCTCTGTCCAGTGTTCAAGTCTTGGGTTGATACCTGATATTATTAATTTTATGACCAAAGAACTCCCTTTAGTATTTCTTATAGTTTTGGTTTGGTTTTTACGAATTCCTTAAACTTCTGTTTATCTGGAAGTGTCCTAATTTCACCTTCATATTTGAGAGACAGTTTTCCTGGATATATGATTCTTGGCTGGCAATTTTTTTTCCTTCAATGCTTTATATGTCATCCCATTGCCTTCTTGCCTGCATGGTTTCTGCCGAATAGTCAGAGTTTATTCTTATTGACTCTCCTTTGTAGATGACTTTTCACTTATCCCTAGCTGCTCTTAAAGTTCTCTTTTTATCTTTGGTTCTGGCAAGTTTGATTATAATATGTCTTGGTGACTTTCTTTTAAAATCTACCTTATGTAGAGATCGATGAGCATCTTGGGTAGACGTCTTCTCATCTTTCACGATATCGGGGAAGTTTTTTGCCAAAAAATCTTCAACAATCCTCTGTATTTTCTGTTATCCCGCCCTGTTCTGGTACTCCAATCGCTCATAGGTTATTTCTCTTGATAGAGTCCTACATGATTCTTAAGACTTCTTCGTTGTTTTTTTTTTTTTAATTCTTTTATCTGACTTTTCTTCAAATATATTAGTGCCAAGTGCTTTATCTTCAAGCTCACAAATTCTGCCTTCCACTTGGTCAGTTCTTCTCCTCTTTCTTTTGAGTTGTCTAATTCTGTAATTTTATTGTTAATCTTCTGAATTTCTGATTGTTGTCTCTGTATGGATTCTTGCAGCTTAATTAATTTTTCATTTTGTTCTTGAATAACCTTTTTAATTTCTTCAACCATTTTATCTGTGTGTTCCTTGGCTTGTTCTGCATATTGCCTCGTTTCCTTCCTGATGTCTTGAAGGGTGCTGTATATTAATCTTTTTTTATTCTGCATCTGGTAATACCAGGGAGGCACTTTCATCTAGAAGATCCCTTGATTCTTTGTTCTGAGAGCTTTTTGAAGTGATTATGATCTGTTTCTTTATGTGATTTGATATTGACTGTTTTCTCTGAGCCATCTGTAAGTTATTATATTAGTTTATTTTATGTTTGGTTACTGTATCCTGTCTTCTTGCTTTGTTTTGTTTTGATATACCCAAACGGGTTGCTTGAGTGAGCTAGCTTGACTATTTTCACCTTTGAAGCTCTGTCATCCTGTCACCAGATGGCTAGAGCTGTTATCAGGTACATCAGTCTAGGAGTCCATCCACTTTTCTTGTATGGATTCAGCTCAGGTGTCCAGGTAGCTGGTCATCAAGTGTGTGGTACAAGTTCTGTCCTACAGTCTTAGAGGTGCAGGAGTGATTGGTGTAGGTACCGGTTTCTGGTTGCAGCAGGGGGCCACACTCTGAACAAGGCAGGGGACTGAGAATTGTCTCCCAAGCTTCTCTGAGGAAAGTGCATCCCTCTTCCCTAAAGCATACAGGTGGATGGGTTCTGCAGACAGGCCATGGGCACCCAATGCTTTTGGTTGTAAGGACTAGGAGGTACGTTATTTTTGGATCCCTGTCATGGGTGGCTGGGTGACCTGAGTGGAGCCATCAGTCCTTAGGTCCCTGATGTGGATGGGAGAGGACCCTGTTAATAGGCAAAGTGGTGTCAGATATCAAACACCCACCTCTCCACTGCACAGCTGAAACAGTTGCGGTCTGCCACCAAGGGCCTATTCTCCTGAAATGGGCCCACACAAGTCCATGCAGGCAGGAAAGGTATTCAAAGTCCATGGACCATTTATGCCTGGACAGGAGTCACTTCTGTCTGGAGCTCCTCAGGTTAGTGGAGCTGGAAATTATCTTTTCCCCCAGTTGTGAATTTATTCCTTCTCCAAGGCCGGGAGAATGGTTCCCAGTACTCAACAGGACCTATCTCAGGCCCAGAGAAATCAACAGCCTCTGAAGCCAGTTTGGGGGCAGGGCACATGGTAAAATATACGCAAGTACTGGCTTTTGCTGAGAGCACCGTTATTCTCTGGTTCCAGAGTTGTGAGTATGTTGTCTGGCTGGCTACTTCTCCCAGAGAAAACTGCAGCCAAATGCTACTACCAGCCCACTGCAGCCACTCCCAGGATGATGCTTGAGAGATCCTGGCAGTTCAGATCTGGCAACTCCTCTCCACTTCTGGACTGTCTCTCCCTTCCCCTGGCACTCAGTCCATTTTCTAATTTTGCCTTTGATGTTCAGGGCTCCTAGCTTGTCATAAATATAATTGTTTCACTTGATTTTTTGGGTCTTTGTTGTAAGAGGGATCGCCAGAAGCATCTGGCTATTCTGCTATCTTGGCCCCACCTCTATTTATTATTTTAAATGAGGAGTGCATCAGAACACCCATACCTATGGCTTCCAAAGTTATTTTTCAATTATCATTTGCATTTATATTTGCTCTGTTTTTAAGGTGATTACCATCATTCTGAGAAACAAATGTGTAAAAGTGATTTTGAGTACCATTTCTCCAGTTATAGTTCTTCCCCCATCCCTCCCCTGAATTTCCCTTTATATAGTGCAAACTCTGGCATCAGATATAAGATTTTATTTTATTTCTAACTGAGGGGTTCTGATAAAGTTCTCAGGTATACAAATGGGAAGTAATGCCACTCCTGAGAGTTTCAAAGGAAAAAGTAGAGCTAAAGCTGACTGTTTCACCATATACTTTCTTTCTGGGCTCTTTTTTTTTTTTTTTTTTGGAGGTCTAAGGCTTGCTCTAGGTTTTTCACCTTGTCTCCCTGTCTTAGGCTGGGTTATCTATAGAAACCAAACCAATAAAGCATATAAATGTATACAGAGAGACTTATATCAAGGAAACAGCTCATGCATTGTAGGGGTTGGAACATCAAGTCCTTGGATCAGGATAGAGGACTTCCCCAATTCACTGAGCTGCAGAACCTGGTGAACCCAAGATGAGCAGGTCAGAGAGTAGGGCTTCTGCTCACATGCTGTGATGGTCAAGGAATCCCTGAGGTTGGCAGGCAAGACCACAAGGTTTCTCCTGAGTCACTTAGCTGCAGGGATTGGCAAGCCCAAGATAGGCAGATAGGGGAGCAGGACTCTTGCTTGCAGGCCACAAAGACAAACAAATCCCAAGATGGACAGGTAAGCTGCTAGTTCAAGTCCCAAGAACCAGAGGTCAGACAGGAGACAGCTGCTGAATCCAGAACAAGTCAACAACCTTTGCAAGCTAAGCAGGAAGGAAGTAGGAGGTGGAAGGCAGAGAGATGAAAGCTGAGGGGGCAGTGAGATACCACAAGCCCCACCCCTGCTGATACCACTTAGCAGATTCCATCATGGGGTGATCACATATCATATTTTGACAGGGAAGTGATTACAACATTATACAACTGCCAAAACCCTGAGAATCATGACCCAGCCAAGTTGACACACAGTCTTAACCATCACACTCCCTTTTCCTTTTCTGTACAGGTAAATGGAAGAATGGTTCAGGGTTTCTCGTGCTCAGGAGCATGCATTATTCATGAAGAATCTCTGATGAGTAGGCTAGAAGTGAGGGGGAAAAGGAAGTAATTGACATTCTCTCTTTTTGCATAATTGAAATGACTCAGTATTAGTGCCTAGCTACTGTTACCTTTCTTCTTGTGGAAATGTCAAGATTCAGCAAAATCAGAGTTCAGTCCTAGCTCTAGCTCTTATTATGCCATTTCTGGCCATGTAACTAAAAGGCAAATGATGCCTCCTTCCTTCTTCTCTGTTTCCAAAAATGAAAAGGGATTGATTAAATTGCACAGTTTTTGAGTTCTCTAAGAGTACTACTGTTTCCTGTTTCTAAATTAGGAGTTACTTACACCAGCACATTATAGGAAAATGATGCCATCTGTCTCGTGACTATTATTTTTGTCAGTGCGTTAACATGGAATACCTTTACGTACTGATTTAATGATCAAAACTTAAATTTAGAGTTTGATTTTAATGTTTTACCACAGTTTAAGGCAAAAATTTAACTCTATGTGATTTAGCCTTTTTGATTAGTCACTCCCTTTGTCAGAATTGTTTCTATTACGATTGAGGTTTTATGGACAACTCAAAAGTCATGAATTTGGGCACAAACTTTTAGGTTAATGCAATAAATTTGATTTCCCCAAGTCTTCTTATTGTTAACAGTATTTTCTGAGAGTCATATTTGCTAAAATTATTTGGCTAAGAAAACCTGCTTAAAAACGTGAAGGGAACATGTCCCTTAGGTTAGGATGATTAGGAATATAGAAATCGCACAGTTAAATTTAACTGAATTAAGTAGATCTGACTGACTTTCATATTAATTTAAGCTCACAATTGGTCTTTGGGGAGACTATTCCAGATGAAAAAGGTGATTGTAGTAAAGCACATGAAATATTGCAACATATAAACTGAATTACAAATAATCCAGGTAGTGGAACAACCAGGAAAATTTTCTAAAATAGCTTTCATTGATATGTTAAAATAGAATTAAAAATGTGTTAAAGAGATGAAAAAATTCAGCCGAGAATCTGAATTTATTTTAATGGATATTCCAGAATTGCAAAATGAAATATCTGAAATTAAGAACCCAATAAATGGTCTTAAAAGCAACTGCCCAAAGCAGAAGACAGGAGTAGTAAGTGCATATGCATATCAATATAAAATACATGTGCATATCAATATAAAATAAACTAAAGCACAGAGGGGATAATAGGAATGACAGAACAAAGCATAAGTGATTCATGTAGAGTCAAATGATGCAGGTAATTGGAGACCTGGAAGGAAAGAAAAAGAGAGTAGAATGGAAGTAATATTTGAAGAGATAATAGCCAAGGCTTTTACAACATGGATAAAAGACGTTAAGTCGTACATTAATGAAGGTCAGCAAACACCAAAAAGATAAATCCAAAGTAAACTTCAGAACACAGCCAAACTGCTAACACAAAAAGACAAAGTGAATATCTTAAAGGCCACAAAAGAAAACAGACACATTTCCTTCAAAGCAGCAATAGGGAATAAGACTTAAGACTGATTTTTCAATAGAAAGGATGAAAGCCAGAAGACAATACATTAACCTTTTTAAAAGTCTGAAAGAAAATTGTCAATTTAGAATTTTGTACTCAATGAAAATATTCTTTAAAAATTAAATAAAAATAAAGACTCTTTCAGATAACAAAAGTTGAGAAATTTGTCAAAAGTGGCACTGTTTTATAAGATATACTACAAAAAGTTTCTCAAGTAAAAGGAACATGACCTCACCTGGAAGTGCGGAGATGTAGGCCAAAGAAGGGCACGAGAAAAAAATATGTGTAAGGAATACCATTTTAGAATATTGTCAGTTTAAGGAAATAAAATACAGTAAGAGTCTTGTGATAATTGGAATATATATATATGTATGAAAATATAGGATGGAATAGAACAAAGGATAGGAAGAATCAATTAAGTTAAACTATTCTAAGTTTCTCATATAGTTTGGGGAAATTAAAAGGGTACTAATTTAAGGTACATTTAAAGTAAGTCAAGTAATCAAGGTTTTCTTTTTTAATCTCAGGTAGCTACTAAAAGAGAAAGCCTGGCAGCGCAAAGGTTAAGCACGCGGGTGCTAACCCAAACATTGGCAGTTCAGATGCTCTGCGAGAGAAAAGACCTGATGATATTCTGTCTTTAATTTTATAGCCCAGGAAACTCCATGGGGTGGTTCTACTCTCTCCATAGGGTCACTACGAGTTGGAGTCCACTAGACAACAACTACAAAAAGAAAAACCAAGCACTATAATTAAAAGTTAATAAAGGAGGAAAAATTGAACAGAGAATGTATAAAATGGAATATAAATATTTGATTAACCCAAACAGAAATAAAGGAACAAAGGAAATATTGGACCTATCAAAAACAAATGACAATATTTTATACTTACTGTATTGATAATTCGGAAATCCTGGTTGCATAGTGGTTAAGAGCTACAGCTGCTAACCAAAAAAGTTGGCAGTTCGAATCCACCAGGCGCTCCTTGGAAACCGTATGGGGCAGTTCTACTCTGTCCTATAGGGTCACCAGGAGTCAGAATCAACTTGAGGGCAACGGGTTCGGGTATTGATAATTATTGCAAATATGAATAGACTAAGCACACCAATTAAGTTACAATGATTGGGTTTCTAGTTTCAGCTCTGATAAGTAAAGAGATTGGAAGTTGTCACTCCCATACTTAAAATAAAATAAAAGCTAAACAAACTGAAAGTCATTGGCTCTCGTGAGACCCCTCAGACAGCTGAAAATATAGAGAAAACCACAACTCTAAAATCTGGAGGTGCAAACACAAAGAATCGCACCTGAGATCAGCTTACGTGAAGATAAAACTATGGGACCATATGCTGGTAGAAACATTTTAACAAATTGCTGGAGGGTGAATGTGGACTAGCTGGAGAGTGAAAAACTCTTGGGGCCTAGTCTTAGGACCTTTGTATATTTTGCCTCCAGAAACCAACTAGGTTCTCATGGTAGTGATACGAGAAAAATTTCCTCTTTTTTTTTTTTTCCTGGCAGAGGGAGGGGAAAGTTGTTTGGCTAGGGGTCCTTATCTTTGGAAAGACAGTGAGGAGGGAAACCTGCTGTTAGACCATTCAAATCCTCCTGATTTAACCATATGTCGAAGCAGCACATAATATCGGACATTAATTTAGGCCTTCCACAGGGCCATAAAGCAATCTCAAAAAATGTCAAAAGATTGAAATCATATAGGCTCTCTTCTAAGTACTGATAGAATTCTTCAATTTGATATTATGTGACTCCATCAATCAGTTAAAAAATTAATTTGGAAGTTATAAAACAAACTATTTGGATATAGTTATTAATGAATTATGTTCAGAACAGGAGAGAAGTAAAACCAAAATAAAAACCAAACCCGTTGCCATTGAGTCGATTGCAACTCATCGAGACCTTATAGGACAGAGAACTGCCCCATAGGGTTTCTAAAGAGTGCCTGATGGATTCGAACTGCTAAACTTTTGATTAGCAGCCCAACTCTTAACCACTATGCCACCAATGAAGAGAAGTATGAATGAAGAAATGACCCACCTTATTCATGGATACACAAACAAATTAGTGGAAGATACTAGATGGCCTTTTACAAAATCCACAAGATTTTCAGATTTGGTAGATTATAAAGATAGATTGCAGAACAGTAGCAATTTTTTTTTTTTAAACTTAAAAAAAAAAAAATCCTGGTGGGAAAATGTCAGTTTCTCACATAAGCATGACTGGCTTGCTATAGATCATTGTTCCCACTGAGAACAATAAAAGTCTTGCTAAAATATTTCTAGAAATCTTTCTGAAGCTATTGGAGAGCTACAAGGGAGCAATCACTTGCAACCTGGTAAATTTGCTGAGAGTTAATTAGCATAATCACCAGACCAAAAGGAATACATCTCCTATTTCATGAGTAATTTATGCTTCCTCAAAAACAGGATTTGAGTTGCTCATAAGGATCATCCCTATTGTATCAAGTTTGAGGCAACTCAGGTCCAAGTGGAAGTCTAGTCTTGCATCAAACCCATGTATCTTTTCCTTTGGCACCTGCACGGATCCTCAGTCAAAACTGCTGCGGCCAATAACATAGGTTTGCTTTGGGGTAATTACCATATGTAAAGCTTGGCGATTTTTGTGGCCGAAGAAACCATTTGAGCCACTTTCTTTAACATGGGTATTGAGATTTCAGGGACACTTTCTGAAGCCTAATCAGCAGTGTTTCAAGCCAAGGAAACATAGATACAGTTTCATTCTATTTAAATCTTACAACTTAAAACACTCTTACTCCGTTTGACCAATACCTTGGTGCGTTCAACTTAACAGACATACCTTATGGACTCTTGCGTGTTAATCAATGTTTTCGGCCCTGTGGGAGCTCTACAGCAAACAGGGTGTAATCCCATGATCTATATATATGGGATCTTTATGCAAACTTACTGGAATTACTTGGACTATAAGTTTCTAATTGAACATTAAAACTTATTGCTTAACTCATTTTATTATTACATTCTTACAAAAAAATTAAGTAATTATCTCTTGAGAATGAGTTGTCAAAAAAAAAAACTATTCAGACTTTGACAGGGAGATTTATTCAGAAAGAAAAGGCGGAAAGGGAAAAGGACTATTGTAATAGTGGGGGAGGGGAGCTACTACAATAGGGAGAACACTTCGACCATAAAATCTGCAAGCTTCTCAGCGTTAAGGAAAAAGCTTTTTTTTAAGTAGAGATTGAGAGTAAACAAGGCTGGAAAAATGCCAAGTAGGGGCAAGTGGACTGAAAGGCTGATATCCAAAGCCAAAGCCAAACGCATTGCCTTGGAGTTGATTCTGACTCATAGCAACCCTGTAGGACTGATTAGAACTGCCCCATAGGCTTTCCAAGGTTATAATTCTTAGGAATCAGACTGCCACAACTTTCTCCCGTGAAGCAGCGGATTGGTTTGAACCACTAACCTTTGTTTAGCAGCCAAGTGCTTTAACCACTGTACAACCAGGGCTGCTAGAGTGACATCCAAAATAACGCAAAACCAAACCTGTTGCCATCGTGCAGATTCCGACTCATTAACAACCCTGTAGGACAGAGCAGAACTGCCCAATAGAGTTTCCAAGGAGCAGCTGGCGTATTCGAACTGCTGACCTTTTGGTTACATTGCACCAGCAGGGCTCCAGGGGGACATCTAGTAGATAAAAAAAAAAAAAAAAAAAAAGATAGGAAATCAGAATATTTTATGCTGAGGTCAGTCTATTTTCCAGGAGGGGTCCTTAAAGAGGGGTAGGGAAAGTATGTTGGCTGAGATTCAGGGACTTGTGGGAAGGAGAAAAACTTAATCAAAGTTTGATCAACAAGCACTTTGTGATTGATCAATGGGAACAATCAATTTAATTACTCAATTATAAGCCAAGGAATGGGAATTTGAAGGATCTGTGCCTGGCCTGGTGCCTGGCCTAAGAGCCCTGGTGTTGCTGTGGTTAAGCACTCCACTGCTAACCAAAAGGTTGGTGTTTCAAACTCACCAGCCCGTCCATGGCAGAAAGATTGGGCAGTAGGCTTCCATAAAGATTGCTGTTAGGTGCAGTGGAGTAGGTTCTGAACCATAAGTACAACAGAAAGAAACACTGCCCAGTCCTGTGCCATCCTCAGAATCATTGTTATGTTTCACCTCATTGCTGCAGCCACTGTGTCAATCCATCTCATTGAGCATCTTTCTCTTCTTCTATGATCCTCTACTGTAACAAATAAGATTAAGATTGATGTAAAGATTACCATCTTGGAAACACTATGGGGAAGTTCCACTCTGTCTTATAGGGTCCTCCGAGTCAGAACTGACTTGACTGCAAAATCATAGGTAAACAAAGGAGAACCATAGTCTTGCCTAAGTTATTTGGAATAAGCCATTTTTCTGAACACAAATGAGGAGGGCATTTCTTTAACCACTGCTGTTTTCCAGTATCATAGGGTTCAGGTAAAATTCAATGTTGTCAGAGTTTGGGACTCTAAGGGAATAAAGAACTGCAATTCTGTTCAGAGAAGTCCAAGGATGTTCTCTTTTCCTATTGCTTAGGCAGAAGCTCTTTCTGGTAATGAATGTTCTAGAAAACCTTGCTTATTCTTAATGCCGTCTCCAATTTTTCTAAAATTAACTCAAACTTTTTGTTATGTGTCTCAAAAAATTCTGGTGAAAATAGTTCTCTTTTGATTTTTTTTTTTTCCTGATTAAACTCCTCTTAAAGGGTGCAGTAAAGAACCGTAGGAATAATGCCATGAAAGTTTTGTAGGATTAAATTCAATGCTGGATATTGATGTTGTTAGCTGCCATCTAGTCTGTCCCCAACTCATATCGACACCTTGTGCAGTGGAATGAAACACTGTCTGATCCTGCCCCATATTGAACTTTGGTTGCAGATTGGATTTTTGCAATCCATAGAGTTTTCATTAGCTTACTTCCAGAGGTAGATTACCAGGCTTTTCTTCTTAGTTCATCTTACCCTGGAAGCTCCACTGAAACCAGTTAAGCATCATAGCAACATGCAAGCCTCCAATGACAGGCAGATAGTGGCCACAAATTAGACACATTGACTGGGAATCAAACCTGGGCCTCCCTCACACACACACAAAAAAAGGCGAGAATTCTAGCACTGAACCACCACTGCCCTGGATATTGATAGAATCTCTGAATATCATAAGGAGAAATCCAAAATTATATGACAGACTAGTTACAAATAGGAATACCTCACATATCATTTTGAGAGAGATTATAGCCCCTCAGGTCAGATGGTACTCAAAATACAACTGGAGAAGAGCTGCCTCCTCAAAGTAGAGTGGACTTTAATGATGTGGGTGGAGGAAAGCTTTCAGGACCTTCGTCTGCTGACATGGCGTGACTCAAAATGAGAAAAAACAGTTGCAAACATCTGTTAATGATCAGAACATGGAATGTATGGAAGATGAGTTGAGGCAGTGGCTGCAACAATGGGCTCAAACCTAGCAACAATTGTGAGGATAGCGCAGGACAGGGCAGTGTTTCACTGTGAGTCAGAACCTACTTGATGGCACCTAACAACAACAATATAGACATACATAGATAGATTACAGGTGTCTATAGCTTGATTAAAAAAAAAAAATGTTAATTCACTCTTTTATTCATTCACCAAACCTTCATTAAACTACAGTACTTAAAATGTGTAAGTATTACGCTAAGTACTGGGGACACAAAGATGAATAAAACATTGTTCGTACACTCAGGGAGCTCAGTTTAGTTGGAAAAACAAACAAAAAATATCAACCAGTGATTACAGTAGGGGGTGATAAATGAGAGAACTTTGCACACAGGTGGCTTTAGCAGCACTTAGAAACCTGGCGTGGGTTAGAGAGATTCTCCAAAAAGGAATAATGCCTTGGACTCAGTCTTTAAGAAGAAGTATGAGTTATGCATGTTAGAGGTGGGATGTGAGTGGTGAGGGGCAAAGACTCAGTGGTGTAAAAACAGCCTGATGTGAGATCTTGCAACAATGTGGAGGTCCGATACTCCTCACCTTTCATTAAAGCACTTTTCACAGTGAATTAAAATGAATGCATACCACTGTTCTGCCTGGCCACCAGTTTCTCCCCCAAGTGAAATGTATAATTGCTAATATATTACTTATAAGTATATATGTATTGGATGCTGTTGGAGGTACATTCCATCGCTGTGGTCCACGCCAACCCCCTTGGCTAAAAGCTCACACCCGTAGCCTTCTCTGGAGAATCTTCCATAGGGGATTAAAGCTACTAATTAACTCACAAGGTAAGGAACACATTCTCTGCATTCTTATCTCAAGGCAGATGGAACCACATTATAATTCAGTCTTCAGAGATTCCCTTGGCGTCAGCCTGAAGTTAGACTTCAACTAACAACACATTGTATAGCCCCTTTTTTCCTTGACTGGCACTCCTTACACTGAGACCATTTTCTCCCGAGAGTACTTCTTCAACAAATTACTTTCATACAATTTCCATCGCAGTCTCTGATTCTAAGGAACCCGGCCAAAGACAAGTGGAGTGTGGGTTTTGTTTATGTTTGTGTCAAACTACCAGAAAGTGGAGAAATACTGTCAGCTTTGAAAATGAATTGTTAAATGAGTGAATCTGAAAATTACTTACATTTGGTAGGATGCAAACACATGTGACAATTTAAAATCAGATAGTAACACTTATGACTATTTACTGTGCTCTTGTTAACCTGTTACATGTATACTCCTATTTAAGCCTCCAAAGAACCCATGAAGTAGACTGAGCATTAGCTATATTTACTGGAGAAGAAACTAAGGGTTAGAGAGTTTGATTCATTTGCCAGAGACAACCCAACAAGTATGACCTTTTCAATTTTATTTAAGATTTTTTTTCTTTAATACTAGTGGATATCTGATAATTGTACTTTATTAATCATGATTAAGTCAATTTTGGGGAAAAAATTAAAAAACCCTGAAAGTCAAATGTATAACAAATATTTTAGGGGACTGTTTGAGTTATTAAGAAGATGCCATATTAGGTCTGGGGGTAGTGGTGGTTCAGTGGTAGAACGATCTGCTTCCGTGCCAGAGAGCTGGGTTCAATTCCTAGCCAACATATTTCATGAGCAGTCACCACCCTTCTGTCACTGGAGGCTTATGTGTTGTTTTGATACAGAGCAGGTTTCAGCTGAGCTTCTGGACTAAGTGGGACTAAAACAGACTAGGATGAAAGGTCTGGTTATCTACTTCTGAAAATAAGCCAGTGAAAACCCTGTGAATCACAACAGCCTGATCCGCTACCAATCATGAGGGGAGCAGGACCAGGCAGCATTTGTTCCATTGTGCATGGCATCACCATGAGTTGGAGCGCAACTCTAGAGCAGCTAACAACAACATATTAGGTCTACTTTATTCATAGAAAAAAATTTGTCTCTCCCCACTTTCTCTCCCGAATGTGGGTGGCACCACATTGTCCATAGCTAGTACCCTGAGTATCACATTGACATGTGGATTATGTAAGATATAACTGGATTTACTCTATGCCATTAAAATTTAGATTTTTTGGTGCTGAAGTGCTATGTTGCAGTTTTTGCTGAGAAATGAGTGTTAAGCACTTTACTTGGTACTTGGAAAATCTGCCTTGACAGTGCTTCGTAACAGAACCAATTATCAGGTACGCTGTTACACATAGCCTTCCAGACCCCAATTTAAATAGAAAGTAATGATAATTTCTCTTGTGAAATAGTCTCCATAACACTTAAAATCAACCATATGTAAAGACCTACATGCTTATCAAGGTGACAACTAGGGACCAAAGATACCCGTTACATAAACATGTATTTTAAGGTTGCAATGATGAAATGCCGACTAAAGAGAACGACAGAATAACTTCACCTTCCAAAGCTGCTTCTTGCTGAATTTCTTTAATATCCATTATCACAGTTACATTTATACTTTACCTGTATTATTCCTCTAAAAGACAAAAATCACTTTCCTAAATTCCCATCCCATGCTCTGCTTCTTATCGACAAAAAATCAATGTGCTCTTAGCTACATATTTTGAGGTGGCACAGAGGTTAGAAGCTACAGCGAGGTGTGGCTGCTAACCAAAAGGCTGGCAGTTCAAATCCACCAACCGCTCTTCAGAAACTCTGTGGGGCAGTTCTACTGTGTCCTATAGGGCTGCCATGAGTCTAAATCAACTGCACGGTGATTTTTTTTTTTTTTTTAATTTATACATTGACTATGTAAGCATAGAAAAATAAAAATTGGTCACTCACCAGAGAAGCAAGTAGAAATGCATGATGGAAATGCACATTTAAACCTGGTAATGAAATTTACTACTCTTCCCACCCTGTCTAGAGCAAGGGAGAATGAAGGAAGCCAAAGACACAAGAGAAAAATTAGTCCAAAGGACCAACAGACCACAACTACTACAGCCTCCATCTGACTGAGTCCAGCACAATTAGATGGTGCCTGGCTACCACTGCTGACTGCTCTGAGAGGGATCACAACAGAGGGTCTCAGACAGACCTAGAGAAAAATGTAGAATAAAATTCTAACGCACAAAAAAATTACAGGTATATGCATACAATATATTCAACTCTAAAACTTCGGGAAGCCTTTTCTGTTTTTCTTCATGCATGCAACAGGTTTTTAAATATTGATCCCTAGGGATTTTTGATGCATCAGAACTGTGACATTGATGAAGAATATTGGATATACCATGCGCTGGCAAAAGAATGAAATCATCGGTCTTAGAAAAAATACAACCAGAATGTTCCTTGGAAGCAAGGACAGCATCATCAGGACAGACCAATCCCTAGGAAAGGACATCACATTTGGTAAAGTGGGGGGCCAAGGGAAATGAGGGGAACCCTCAATGAGAAGGATTGTACAGGAAGCACAACAATAGTCTCAAACACACCAAGGATCATGAAGATGGCACACACAGAACAGGGCAATGTTTCGTTCTGTTATACGTAAGGTTACCATGAGTTGGAGCAGACTCGACATTACTAATAAAAATGGCTGAAAAAGATTTTGGATTTTCAATGGGCCTATTCTGTTGCCTCAAGACAAAACTATGTTCAGGTTTCAGGTGGATTAAGTATTGTTGAGAGGACATGCCACTTCTTCTATAAGATTGTGATTATTTTAATGAGCTGAAGTGAGGTGACTAGGAAAAGCAGGAAAAGATGTAGCATATCTTAGTGCAAAAAGAAAAATGAAAAAGAACATGAAAAAACAAACCCATTTCCATCTAGTTATTTCTGACTTGTGGTGACCCCATGTGTTACACCGTAGAACATCTTCATAGGTTTTTCTTGACCGTAATCTTTACAGAATCAGATCTCCAGTGCATCTTTCTTCTAATGCACTGCTGGGTGGCTTTAAACCTCCAACCTTTAGATTAGTAGTCAAGTGTAAACCGTTTGTGTCATCTAAGAAAGTAAGATATGTTTACGCCTGGGAGTACATAAAAATGTTCCAAGATTTTGAGAAACACCAACAGTTGCTAGAGAGTCAATGTTTAGGTTCTCATTTCCCATATATACTCTTTCCTATAACTTATCTGCCTATGGGTGCCCATATCATTATGTAGATTCTTGCTTTCCATTTCTCCTTTAGAAATCACCTTTCTCACACTTCGCAACTCAATGGAAAGCCTCTAATCTCCTTCTAATTTATTACAGTAGATTGTGCTGGGATGTATACATCTCAGAGGCACCAAGGAGCAATTCACAATATTGATGTAGGTGTTGAGAAAGTGAATGATTCAAACGACTGTGTAACAAAGCTTTTTGCAAATCAGTTGTTTTCCAGCTTTTGATTTCAACAACATTGATAGAAGACCAAACAGATTTGTTAGGGCAGAGTTCATTTATAATAATTTTTGCTGCTAGGTCACTGTGTAATTTTCGAATATAACATAGAGGTAGTTCAAACAATTGATGAAATTTTTTCCTATCTACTTGCTAATGTGAACAAGGTTGTATCATCATTTATATCTCTAAAATGAATGCATGGATCTGGGTATAAGTAATATTCTTTTGCATATTTTAAAGTCAAAACAGTCCATCTATTTAAATTCCCAGCCTAGTCTACTTTCAGAATCTGTATTCATACTGAAATTTAAGATAAAATGAGTTAAAGCTCACAATATCTACTTGGATATATTTGTTGAGCTTATTGATAGCTTTACAAAAGCCAGTTTTCCAATGAATTAAAGTGCTCTGTCTCTTGATTTGTTTAGGTCTAATTCAATTTCTCTCCATGATATTTTTTAGTTCTTACATTTATGCCTAGGTATTTAATAGACTTAGGTGTTATTATAAATATTATCATTTTAAAAATGTAGTTTTTATTCGTCACTGGTATATAGACATGTTTTTTATGTTGAGCTTGCATCTAAAATTTTGGAATTCACTGATTAATACTAATAAACCCATGGCCCTCTAGTCGTTTCCAACTTATAGCGACCCCATAGAGTTTCCAAGGCTGTAAATCTGTTTGGAAGCAGGCTGCTACATCTTTTTCCCAAGGAGCTGCTGGTGGTTTTGAATCACCAATCATTTTTTTTTTGTTTTTGTTTTTAACCTATGCAGTCCTGCCATCTATAAATAATGACAGTTTTATTTCACTTTTCAAAATGTCATATTATTTATTTCCTTTATTGCCTTATTGTACTTCCTAGATCTTTTAATAAAATGTAGCATAGAAATACTGGTGATCCTTGCCTCTTTCTCAGTCTCAGTGGAAAGGCTTGGGATATTTCACCAGTAAGCTTTTTGCGTACACACTTATTCAAATTAAAGATGTTCCCTTCCATCTCTGATTGTCTAATAGTTGTTGTTGTACATGGTGGTATTTTAAGCAGGTATGGATTTTGCGTATTGTCTAAAGCTTTTTTTTATTCCCCCCTGAATCTATCTATATGACCATATAATGATTCTTTTTTTTTTTCTTCTTCTTTTTGTTTCAATGTAGTAAATGACATTCATTGATATTTTGAATGGTAGACAGAACTTCCATACCAGGAATGACCCTACTTGGTCATGATGCATAATTCTATTTTAATATATTACTTATTATAATCTGTTAATATATTTCAGTATATTTAAACCTTATTTTTATGATAGAAATTGCCCTTTCCGTAAGGTCCTTTTTAGTTATTTTTATCTAGAGTTTATTGGCCTCAGAAAGATAGGAAGTATCTCCTCTTTTTCAATTCTCTGGAATATTTTCTGTAATATTGGTATTATTTCTTAGAAGTTTGGAATAATTTACTGTTAAAACCATCAGGGTCTAAAGGTATCATTCCATTTATAGGGCATCCTGGAAAAGGCAAAACTTTATTATTGATTGTCAAGGACCAGAGGGTGTGGGAAGAGATTGACTATTAAAGGGCAAGCAGGATTTTGCTGGAATGATGGAAATACTCTATAACATGATTGCAGTGATAGTTACATAAAAAAATCTTTAAACTGCATAATCTTCACTGTACACTTAAAATAAATTTTACTCCATGCAAATTATTGCTCAATATATATGACTTGGAAACGCTGGTGAGGTAGTGGTTAAGTGGCGTGGCTGCAAACCAAAAGGTTGGCGGTTTGAATCCACCAGGCACTCCTTGGAAACCCTATGGGGCAGTTCTACTGTGTCTTATGAGATCTCTATGAATCAGAATTGACTTGACCGCAATGGGTTCTTTTTTTTTTACGTGTGACTTATTAGAAAATGTATTGCATAATTATATATCAATATTAAATCTCAATTAATTTGAATTAAAAAATAGGTATATTCATTCTGAAAAAATCATGGAGAAAAAAGTGTTTTGGAAATGATCTGGATTTGAAGTAAAAAAATAATTTTTAATTTCAGCTGTCCCTGTGAGCTATGTAATCTTAGGAAAGTCATTTAATCTCCCAGAACAATATTATTTGTAAAATGAAGCTTAGATCTATATCATAGCTCTTTGAAGAACTCTATTAAGTATTACTTAAAATATTTTTATTACACACTGCTATGGATTGAATTGAATACAAAGGCATTTGACTGTGTGGATCATAACAAATTATGGATAACATTGCAAAGAATGGGAATTCCAGAACACTTAATTGTGCTCGTGAGGAACCTTTACATAGATCAAGTTGGTCACACAGAACAAGGGGTTACTGCATGGTTTAAAGTCAGGAAAGGTGTGTGTCAGGGTTGTTTTCTTTCACCATACCTATTCAGTGTGTATGCTGAGCAAATAATCCGAGAAGCTGGGCTGTATGATGAAGAATGGGGCATCAGGATTGGAGGAAGACTCATTAACAACCTGGGTTGTGCAGATGACACAACCTTGCTTGCTGAAAGTGAAGAGGACTTGAAGCACTTACTAATGAAGATCAAAGACCACAGCCTTCAGTATGGATTACAGCTCAACATAAAGAAAACAAAAATCCTTACAACTGGACCAATGAGCAACATCCTGATAAACAGAGAAAAGATTGAAGTTGTCAAGGATTTCATTTTACTTCGATCCACAATCAACAGCCATGGAAGCAGCAGTCAAGAAATCAAAAGATACATTGCATTGGGTAAATCTGCTGAAAAGGACCTCTTTAAAGTGTTGAAGAGCAAAGATGTCATCCTGAAGACTAAGGTGCACCTGACCCAATCCATGGTATTTTCAATCGCATCATATGCAAGTGAAAGCTGGACAATGAATAAGGAAGAAGGAAGAAGAATTGACACCTTCAAATTACGGCGTTGGTGAAGAACATTGAGTATACCATGGACTGCCAAAAGAACAAACAAATCTGTCTTGGAAGAAGTACAACCAGAATGCTCCTTAGAGGCAAGGATGGAGAGACTGCGACTTACGTACTTTGGACATGTTGTCAGGAGGGATCAGTCCCTAGAGAAGGACATCAGGCTTGGCAGAGTACAGGGTGAGCAGAAAAGAGGAAGACCCTCAATGAGGTGATTGACACAGTAGATGCAACAATGAGCTCATGCTTAACAACGATTGTAAGGATGGCTCAGGACCAGACAGTGTTTTTTTCTGCTGTACGTAGGGTTGCTATGAGTTGGAACTGACTCAACGGCACCTAACAACAACAACAACATGGATTGAATTGTGTCTTCTCAAAAAACAGGTGAAAATCCTATCACATGTGAATGTGACATTGTTTGAGGAAATGGGGTCTTTCTTTGAAGATATTATTGCTTAAATCATACTGGAATAGAGAGGGTACTAGCCATAATCCATTCTGAGTGACGTCTTATAAATGGGAGAACAGACTCAGGGAGAAATTCACACACCAGGGGTAGACAGATGCCATGTGATGATACATCTCCAAGCAGCAAAGGAATGGATTGAGAGCAACCACTAGAAGCTAGGAGAGAGGCATGGAACAAAGAGTTCCACCCTCAAAGCCCTCGGAAGGAATCGATATTGGAAGGAATCAATATGGCCAATGTTCTGATTTAGACTTCTTGATTTCAGAACTGTGAGACAATAAATTTTTATTCTTTAAAGCCTTCTACTTTTGGCATTTTGTTATGGCAGCCCTAGTAAACTGAGACACCCATATTCTCCACAAAAAAAAAAAAAATCAAGGACAGAGCAGGCATACTTAAACTTAAATATGGTATGATGATAAGTGTCTTCATTATGCACTTGTCTTCTCTTGAATGATTCTAAAAACTTCATTGAGATAGCAGTTTTTAAATTTGTAAAGGGCACTCACAAAAAAGAAGAAACTAACTCTTTGGTTTGTTTCAATTAGCTGCGTTGAATAAAATAGCGCTTTATATCCTTTTTTTTTAAAGTATAATTCAGTAAGTATAAGTTAGGCATTGGGCTAAGCTCTGAGGGAACAACAGTTGCAATGAGCTTTTGTGATTTTTTTTTTTTTTCCTGTCCAACACCCAATTTAACACTGCCATGTAAGTAGCCCAGTCTGTGTAAAGGCTGAGCAGGACATTCTTAGCGCCTTATTATCACAGAACGTTCCCACTTCTGAAGCCAGTCTAGCCATATTCTTACTAATCTGTCCTTTCTATAGCCTCAATGATGTCATATAGACCAACTCTTATTGATATTTTACTTTGGATGTGGACCTGCAATTTTTGGAATTTCTGTCAATTTTCAAGCCTTGTGTTGATTCAAGGTTCCACAAAACATCTTCCAGAAAATGTCCTTTCTTAATTTCATATCAGCAAGTGTTAGTTTATGTTTTCCACAACAACAACCTTGATTTATACTACAGTGAAAAAAAAAATGCCATTTCTCTCAAGGAGATTACAGTCTAGATTGCCTGGAAATGTAGATGACTTTGCTTCACAAAGTAAGATTGATGGTCATGTGTCAAATGAATGAATATGTTGAAAGAAAAATGAATAAAGGGGGCTTCACTTCTAATCATGATGGATTTTCAAAAACCAGATTTACTCTCATACTTTAAACAAAACAAACAAATGACAAAGTACATGAAATAATGGTTTTCAGATTTGGACAACAGTGATTTACAGTGATACTTATAAAATGAAGATAAATGAGGTAAGCTGTACATATGCCCCATTCTATAGTGTAGGATGGAGGGGAGGAATGTACTCAAATAGAGCCCAGCAGTCCATTTGAGTGAACGAGACAAAGTTTAGAGTTTGAGGAGTTCAAGTTTTCTAGAATCAATGGAAAAGAATAGTAGAAATAAGAGATGCACACAGAACACTGGAGAACTGAAGACTCCTCTCAAGTTTTCATCTGATTATTGGTAAGTACATATGCATAAGAAAACTATTTAAAGGCAGAAAAGATAATTAAGGAGGATGAGGCAGCACAATACCTGGAGACCATACAGGGCCAGGAAAAATTTGTTTCCCTTGCCAGAAAGTAAATGCCTCCTAAAACATGGGACGTTTCTAGAGTTTTTGAAAGGGATCCAGTAATACTTTGCTGGTCCTCAAAGACTATTTTGGAACTGCCTAAGAAAGTTTATAAACAAGTCTTATAATAATGAATCAAATTGTTTCCAACAAAGCCTCAACATGCTTAGAGGAACAGAAAAACAAATAAGCAAATAAATATACAAACAAAACTCTAGAACTCAAAAACAAAATTTACAATAACATCCAGTAAAAAATAACAAGAATGCAAGGTAGGAAAACATAATCCCATATGAGAAGAAAAATCAGTCAATAGAAGCAGACCTTGATATGACACAGGTAATAGAACTAGCAGATAAGAATGATAGAAGAGATATTATAAATATATTTCATAATTCAAGTAAACAGAGGATGAAAGCTTAAAATAAGAAAGGGGAACAGATGAAATTAAAAAAAAAATCCAAATCAAGCTACTAACTACAGAAAACACAATATATGAAATGAAATATATATTCACATATATATTCTTGGGTATAAATATATATATGATCATCAGCAGACTAGACACTGCAGAAAATCAGTGAACATGAAAATACAGCAATAGCATCCACCCAAAATGAAAATGAGAAAAAAAGACAGAAAAATAAAATTAGAAGTAAATCAGGGAGCTGTAGAAAAACATTAAACAGCCCGATGTGCATATAAATACAGTTTCAGAAAGAAGTGGGAAGAGTGGAAGAAAAATATTTTAAGGAGTAATGGCCCTTTTTTTTTTCCAAATTTGACAAAAACTATAAACCCACAGGTTCAAGAAGCTCAATGGAAGACAATTTGAAGAAAAAGGAAGAAAATTACACCATAGTACATAGGTAGCAAGGTGCTTAAAAACAATTATAAGGGGAATCTTAAAAGCTGAGATAAAAGCACATTACATACATATACAAAGACAAAGATAAGAATGACAGCAAGGCTCTTCTCAGAAACAATGCAGGCAAGAAGATTGGTAAAAGAAATAACGTCACTGCAGAGCTTACGGGTCTTTAAAAAGATAATAAGGATATAATATGGACAACTCTATGCCAATAAATTTGACAATTCAGGTGAAAAAATATAAACTCCTTTAATGACACAATCTTCCATAATTCAGTTAAGAAAAAACAGAAAAAAAAAAATTGAATAGCTCCTTTATTAAAGAAAATAAATTCAAACTTAAAAACTTTCACACAAAGAAAACTTCAGGCATAGAAACATCAAAACTAAAATCTATTAGCTATTAAGAAAAAACTAATACCAATACTGTGCAAACTCTTCCAGAAAATTGAACAGACAGGATGTCTCAGCTACCTAGTGCTGCTGTAACAAAAGTACCACAAATGTGGCTTTAACAAATGGAAATTTAATTTCTCACAGTTTAGGAGGCTAGAAGTCCAAATTCAGAGTGCCAGCTCTGGGAGAAGGCTTTGTCTCTCTGCTGGCTCTGGAAGAAGGTCCTTGTTTGTTTAAGGTTCTCCTGGGAGGTCTTCATGTGACTAGGCATCTCTCTTCCCCCATCTCTGCTTCCTAGGTTACTTGTTTAATCTCTTGTATTTCAATAGAGATTGACTCAAGATACACCCTGCATAAATCCTGTCTCATTAACATAACAAAGACAACCAGTTCTCAAACGGGATCATAAGCATAGGCATAGAGGTTAGGATTTACAACACACCTTTTTGGATGACACAATTCAATGCATAACAAAGAGACACATCCTGACTGATAAGAAAGTTGTAGACAAATATTCAGCATGAAACTAAATCCCAAAGTTCTGACCAAAAGCCTAGCAAATAGAATATAAGTGTATATTAAATAGATGAAACATCATACCTAAGTGTAGTTTATTTCAGGAAAGGAAGGTTAGTTTAGCATTCAGAAATCAGTCAGAGAAATTCATTATCATATGATTCTCTCAACAGATGCAAAGAAAAATTTGAAAAAACTCAATATTCTTGATAAAAGTTTTCATCAAATAATATTTTAGAAAGAATTTCCTTAACCAGATAAAGTACATCTATTAAAAAAAAAAAAAGAATCCTACTCTCACCATCATACTTAATGGTAAAAGGCTTATTTTTCCCCCAAGACTGGATCCGAAGAGGATGCCTGCTTTCAGCATTTCAATTCATCATTGTACAGTGGTCCTAAGCAATACAGTAAGTACAGAAAAAGTAATAGCCCAAATGACGACCAACAGATGAAGGAATAAATCAATTGTGACATGGTCCATACATTGTAGGAAGTCAGTAATAAAAAGAAATAGACTATTAATATACGCCAAAAACCTGAATAAACCTCATAATAATGCTGCTGAGTGAAAACAACGAAGACATAATATTTTATTACATTTATTTAAAATTCTAAAAAAATGTGATCTAATTTTAATGACCAAAAGTATATCAGTGGTTATACAGTGGTATATCTGAGGACCAAGAAGAGATAAATTACAAAGGGTTATGAGGAAGTTTTGAGGTGATGGATATGTTCAGTATTTTGATTGTAATGAGGTGACACAGCTTGTATAATATCTTCAGGAAACCCTCGTGGCGCAGTGGTTAAGAGCTACATATAATCGTACTGTTTATACACAGTTTATTGTGTGTATGTTTGTGGCCTGGAGCAGGCTTTTCTGGCTTTGACTGTTCTTGCACAGTGTTCTGCAAGTCAGCTGGTAGGTAAACCGAGGGTTGGCTGGTCTAGATTATTTCCATTAAGAAAATCCATCTCTGCTCCATGTGATCTCTCATTCTCCTGTGGGTTGGTCCACACTTGCTTAAATGGTGGCGGCACCGATTCAAGAAAGTGAGCAGAAGAGTGCAGTGCTTCTTGATGCCTAGGTTTACACCTGGGACACTGTCACTTCAGCCTTGTTATTCTTAACAAAGCAAGTATAAGATCAGTCCAAATTCAATGGCGGGAGAAATTAACTCTAACTACAGGCATACCTCAATTTATCGTACTTTGCGGATGTTGCATTTTTTACAAATTTTTGGCAGCCCTGTGTCAAGCAAGTTTATTGGCACCATTTTTCCAATGGCATGTGCTCACATCTCTTCTCTATGTCACATTTTGGTAATTATCACAATGTTTCAAAGGTTTTTGTTATCATTATATCTATTATAGTGACCTGTGATCAGTGATCTTTGATGCTACTATTGTAATTGTTTTGGGTCACTGCAAACCATGCCCATATAAAACGACAAACTTAATCGATAAATGTTGTGTATGTTCTGACTGCTTCCTCTCCTCAGGCCTTCCTATTTCCTCGGTGCAACAATACTGAAGTTAGGCCAATTAACAAGTTTACAATGGCCTCAAAGTGTTCAAATGACAGGAAGAGTCACACCTCTCTCACTTTAAATGAAAAGCTAGAAATGATAAAACTTAGTGAGGAAGGTATATCAAAAGCTGAGACAGGCCGAAGCTAGGCCTTTTGTACCGAACAGTTGGCCAAGTTGCGAATGCAAGGGAAAAGTTTTGAAGGAAATTAAAAGCGCTCCTGCAGTAAACACATGAATGATAAGAAAGAGAAACAGCCTCATTGCTGATACGGAGAAAGTTTTAGTGGTCTGGGTAGATGATCAAACCAGCAACAACGTTACCTTAAACAAAGGGCTAATCCAGGGCAAGGCCCTAACTCTCTTTGATTCTATGGAGGCTGAGAGAGGTGATGAGCTGCAGAAGAAAAGTTTGAAGCTAGCAGAGGTTGGTTCACGAGGTTTAAGGAAAGAAGCCATCTCTATAATATTAAAGTGCGAGATGAAGCAGTGAGTGCTGATGGAGAAAAAAAAAAAAAAAATTTTTTTTTTTTTTTTTTTTTGATGGAGAAGCTGCAGCAAATTGTCCAGAAGATCTAGCTAACTGATAAAGGTGGCTATGCTAAACAACAGATTTTCCATGCAGTCTTATATTGGAAGAAGATGACATGTAGGCCTTTCATATCTAGAGAGGAGAAGTCAATGCCTGGCTTCCAAGCTTCAAAGGATAGGCTGACTCTCTTGTTAGGGACTAATGCAGCTGGTGATTTTAAGTTGAAGCCAATACTCGCTTACCATTTTGAAAATCCTAGGTCCCTTAAGAATTATGCTCAAGTTACTCTGCCTGTGCTCTATAAATGAAACAACAAGGCGGAACGACGACACATCTGTTTACGACATGGTTTACTGAATAGTTTAAGCCCACTGTTGAAACTTACTGCTCAAAACAAAAAGAAGACTCAAAATGTTACTGCTCATTGACAATACACCTGATCACCCAAGAGCTCTGATGAAGATGTACAAGGAGATTTTTATTTTTTTCATGCCCACTAACACATATCCATTCTGCAGCCCAGAGATCAAGGGGTAATTTAGACTTTCAAATCTTATCTAAGAAATTCATTTCATAAACCTATCACTGTAATGGATAGTAATTCCTTTGAAGGATCTGGGCAAAGTAAATTGAAAATCTTTTGGAAAGGATTCACTATTCTAGATGCCACTAAAAACATTCATGATTCATGCGAGCAGGTCAAAATATCAACATTAACAGGAGTTTGGAAGACGTTGAGTCCAACCTTCACGGATGACTTTGAGGGGTTCGAGACTTCAGTGACTGTAACTGCAGATGTAGCGGAAATAGCAAGAGAACTAGGATTAGAAATGGAACCTGAAGATTCGATTGAATTGCGATAATCTCATGATAAAACCTTAATGCATGAGGAGTTGCTTCTTATGGATGAGCAAAGAGAGTGGTTTCTTGAGATGCAATCTACTCCTGGTGAAGATGTTGAAATGACAACAAAGAATTTAGAATATTATATAAACCTAGTTGATAAAGTATTTGCAGGATTTGAGAGGATTGACTTCAATTTTGAAAGATGTTCTTCTGTGGGTAAAATGCTATCAAACAGCATAGCAAGAAACGGAGGAATCTTTCATGAAAGAAAGAGTCAATTCATGTGGCAAACTTCATTGTTGTCTTATTTTAAGAAATTGCCAAAGCCACCACAACCTTCAACAACCACCACAACCTTCAACAACCACCACCTTGATCAGTCAACAGCCATAAACATCCAGGCAAGAGCCTTCATCATCAAAAAAACTATGACTTGCTGAAGACGCAGGTGATAGCATTTTTTAATAATAAAGTATTTTTAAATTAAGGTATGTACACTGATCTTTTTTTAGACATAATGCTATTGCACACTCAATAGACTACCAAACCAAAAACCAGACCTTTTGCTGTCGAGTCGATTCTGACTCATAACAACCCTATAGGGCAGAGTAGAGCTGCCCCGTAGAGTTTCCAAGGAGCGCCTGGCGGAACTGCCAACCCTTTGGTTAGCAGCCGTAGCACTTAACCACTATGCTACCAGAGTTTCTAACAGACTACAGGATAGTGTAAACATAATTTTTATATGTGCTGGGAAACCAAAAAATTTGTGTGACTTGCTTTATTGTGATATTCACTTTATTGCAGTGGTCTGGAACCAAATCTTCAGTATCTCTGAGGTATGCCTGTATTGATGAAGTCATATTGTGGGGTATTTGGTGTTATTTTTATTGTTGTTAGGTGCCCTTAATTCTTTCCCAACTTAAAGCAACCCTATGTACAGCAGGTGAGCCCTGGTGATGTAGTAGTTAAGAGCTATGTCTGCTAACCAAAAGGCCAACAGTTTGAATCTACCAACTGCTCCTTGGAAACCCTATGGGGCAGTTATACTTGGTCCAGTAGGGCCTATGAGCCAGAATCTACTCGACAGCAATGTTTTTTTATTTTTATTTTTTATATAACAGAACAAAACACTGCCTGGTCGTGTGCCATCCTCATAATCATTGCTATGTTTGAGCCCATTGTTGCAGCCACTGTGTCAGTCCATCTTGTTGAGGGTCTCCCTCTTTTTCACTGACCATCTACTTTACCAAGCACGATGTCCTTCTCCAGGGACTGGTCCCTCCTGATAATATGTCAAAAGGACATGAGACGATGTCTTGCCATTCTTGTTTCCAAGGAGCATTCTGGCCTTACTTCTTCCAAGACAGATTTGTTCATTCTTCTGGCAGTCCATGGTATATTCAATATTTTTTGCCAACACCGTAATTCAAAGGCATCAATTTTTATTTGGTCTTCCTTATTCATTGTCCAGCTTTTGCATACATATGTAGTGATTGAAAATATCATGCCTTGGGTCAGGCGCACCTTTGCCCCCAAAGTGACACCTTTGCTTTTTAACACTTTAAAGAGGTATTTGGTACGGGGTGGGGTGGGAAGGGATTGGAGAAATTTTTATAATCCATATGTCTTGTATATTTTAATAATTATAACTAAGCCCATGTTATGTTGAGGGGCACTTTGTTATGTTAATACTATGCTCCACCTTCTATTTGAAAAATAAATTGGTAGTTTAGATAAAAGAAGTCTTGTTTCACTAATATTTTATTTTCTGAGTTTTTCTGTGAATAAATTTTCACTTTAAGTGGTCCCTCCACTTTTTTAATATTCCTAATATTTCATATCCCTATCTACTTGGATTTTTAAGTAGACTCTGAGCTTCTTACCATTCATATAATTTAATTGTATTTTTTAAACCACGATTGTGTATCTGTCAAAGAACCATATAGCTAAGATTGATTTGGTAATAATTAGAAGTTATTTAATTTTTTTTCCCTAAGCAATGATTATTTTGAGATTAGAATACTATAGACGTGAATTGTCTGAACAATATATAATGTGACAAAGCAATGGTAATACTGAAGTGAGCTGATAACTAGTGACTGAGATGTCTGACTGCCAGAACTTTCTGGGCTTGGTTTGAAAAGCTTTATGTATACTATCATTTATGCTCTATAGAAGGATAAAATAGAAGAGCCCAAGAGTTTTCTATGATTCTATAATTTATTCTCTTTATTTAAAAATAAACCCAGTCAGAAAAGGATTTTGAACATTCAGAAGAGAATAGCACATTTAAGGACTTAATTTGTTTTTTATTAGGGAATTGTTTTTCCCTTGTTGGTATAATATTTCTTCATTGAATAATCCAAAATGAAGAAAATTCACAATGCATAAATGCTAAATATTTTGCCAGTGTGGGAGACCTAGCCAAGAGACATTTCAATTATTGTTTGAAAATAAACTGCATATTGTTTCACCTTAAAATACTTGTGTTACAAATATTTCACTCAAATTAAATCCAGTTGAATGTAATGGAGCTACTCACATTTCCAACTCTTAGGTGTAGAGTGTAGTAGGCATTCATTGTTTAGCTACCCATTACTGTTGAATGCCCTCTTTGTAATTGTTAATTGCCCAGCTTATAAATCTTGTCTTCTCAGGGCTGAAAACAATAAGCTTGCATGGCCAGTCTTCCATGAAGCTGGCATTTGTGCATATGACCTAGGTTGTACCAATCAAATGAACTCACAAAACAGATTCAACAGTAAACATTGTGGGAGAATAAATCTTCTAGAAAATCTGTTGTAAAACCCATTTATTTCTTTGAGAGAAACAATAGTAGGGGTTTTGGCTTCTGGTGTTAATTATTACAAATGCTAGGGTCGCCATGAGTCGGAAATGACTCGACGGCAACAGGTTTTTTTTTTTTTTTAGAAGCAGTGTATGTGTGTTGTCATTAGCAAAGGTCCAATGTGCTTGGGAGGACTGCCAGATAAAATGTAGGGTGCTCATAAGTCATGCCCATGGAATGATAGAGACAGCCAAACAAAAACTTCTGGAGCATCTGTTTTCATGTCAAAATCAAGACTACATCTATGATAAATTACAAAGATCAAGGCCAACATCAAAGACTTGGAGGTGCAGTGTTTGTGATTCTGTTTGTATTCAAACATCCATAACTCTGGAATGTGCTAGTTTATAGTACCTAAGAACAAAATGCATCTCCATTTAATTGGTAGCTGGGCTTCTGTTTGGTTATTTCAGACTTCCTAGCACTGAGATATAAAAGAATTAAAAGGTTATTGTGTTGTCTGGATGGTTGCTCTTGATTATTAACCCAATATGAGAAAATTAATTACAGATAAATCCAGAGGATCTTCTGGAGTATCTTCCAGAACTGTAATATCTTTTGGAAAAGGTTAAGGATAGTAAGAGCATCACAATAAATGTAAAATAACTAAGGACTCCCTTACGAAATCCATTTTTGAACCACCATGTAAATAACATTGACCAACAGAGCTGCAAGATAAGAGCAAAGTGAATATGAAATGAGTACTGGAAAAAGTCTCAATACCAACTGTGGCCTTTTCACTAGCTGCAGAAATAAAGAATGTTCTTTCCATCCATCCATCCATCCATCCATCCATCCATCCATCCATCCATCCATCCATCCATCCATCCATCCGCCCATCCGCCCACCTGCCCACCCACCTACCTACCTACCTACATACCTACTTACCTTTCTATCTACCGATCTAAATGTTCCTTTTTTCTCCTTACCTTCCCCTTCTACTCTATATAAGGTTTATTGGGTGGATGTGAACTTTATAATGTAGTTCATAAGTAAAAAATATCAAGACAGGATTATGAATGGTCTAGAAGAGGGATGGCTATTACTCAAGTATCTTGAATTAGTGATTTCAGTAACTGATATGAGTTTTTTTTTGAAAAGGGAGATTCTTTTTATTTGTATGAATAGTTGTGTAATGTTAGTTTGGTTGCATGCTCTTGTTTGAAATTTTAAATTGGGACGCAAAGCACATGTTAATATTGTACAGCCAATATTAAGGGGCTCTAAAGGACATTAATGTCTTGCATTGGTCTCACCAATGAGCTCAAACATAACAACTATTGTAAGGATGGCGCAGGATCAGGCAGTGTTTCGTTCTGTTGTGCATAGGGTCACTATGAGTCGGAACTGACTCGACGGCACCTAACGACAACAACAATTGGTCTCACATCTTTAAACAGCCTGTCTATATTTAAAAATAATCTTCTTTTTGAACCTGGCCTTACTAAGTTAGAGGCCAGGAATTTTGCTTACTAAGACTCTCATAGCTCAGGTGTAGGGTGGTGATGCAAGTTCTACTAATCAGATGTACTTTAATAAGACTTGTAGGTGAGCAAAATGAAATGACAGTCACATGAAAGGTAATTGACATATGAAACCTATGCTGATAGACATAGATGATTCTTTGTGGAAGGCAAAATTAGTACTTCTGTGCCCATTCCTAAACATTATGTCTAGCAAGTGAGACTGGTTAAAAATTTTCTAGAGAAACCAAACAGTGATATTGGCTATAGTTTCTGCCTGTATAAGTCTTTAGAATATGGCACTGCCTTTTAGCTGCAAGTCAGCACCTTCCAATAAATTGATTTTGGATTTTTTGTTTAAATCAAGCCAATTGGTACCATGGATGTCTTCTGTCAGCACTAAAATTCAGTTTACCATAAGATGATTTTATTATATTCTCCTTGAAACAAACTGATCTTTATGAATTTACCAGTTCTGCTAACACCACCAAAAGTTTCAAGAAACAGGATTTTAACTTTCAAATTCAATACAATTTCATCTCCTTTTCTATCACTCCACACTAGTTGATAGCCTAAATAATCTACCCTTTTTTTCCTTAAAATAGAAACCATCACAGAAAATGTTCAAAAGTATAAATATAAAATGATACATATAAATTTTCCACAGAGTTGTAAGTTAGTATTGGAATAGGTGAGCAGGAGAATAACATATAACATAGAAAAAAAAAAAAAAAAAAAAACTTCTCAGGTTAAATGATATAGTGGTTATTAGCTCTGAATTCTAATTCTAAATTTTGTTTCAAATACCAAATTCTCCCACTTATGTGTAAACTTGGACAGGTTCCTTAAAATTTTTGTCAATATCCTCATCACTCCAATTGTAATTCAATACACCTTATGTGGTTTTCACGAGAATAACACTAATAAGTGTTTCAGTCAGTGTAATGTTTGTATCTGGAAGGAATTTGGCAGGTACCTCTTCCCTTTCTCTCCCTTTGCTCTTCCTCTCATTGATCCTGTTGCCAACACCCTTCTTCAAAACCTCATTACTTCTCGTCTTGACTATTGAAACAGTCTCTAGATTTTTCCTTCTTTTTGGTTACTCTTCATCTTTCAAACTATCATGATTACTGTTGAAAAAAAATTGGCTAAAATGCAGTTGTAATCATATTTTTATATTCAGTGTTTCTCCTTTGCCTCACAAATAATAGTCAAACTCTTCTCTTCGTAATTCAATGATCTCTAAAATATGACCTCATTTTAAATTTTCAGATGTTTCTCTCACTACTTTTCTACACATGCATTAGGCTTAGGTCTAGCTCTACCTACTGGGATATGTTAAATATGCCTCTAAATTTCCCAGTTCTGTGTCCTTCTTCATTGTTCTCTTTTGCTGAGTGCGCTCCACTTTTTGTTGTTGTTGTTGTTGTTACAGATCTCATGCATTGCCAAAGGTCACTTGTCCAGAATTACCAAGGCCAATAATCTCTTATCTCATTCTGTCTTGGCCTTGTATTATGGGAATCTCTGTTTTTCATTGCCGTGTCTATCACCTTCTATCTTCCACTTTTGCCTTCCATACACAAATTGATGTCAAACTCCTTAAAATAATGCTTTCAGGATTGGGGAAGATTTTTAAATCATCCAATCCTATTTCAAAGTAAACATTTTTTTCAAATATTGCATCTAGACCTACATACAGAGCTACTATGTAATCTGAGTATAAAGACTAACTCTGCAACTATCCTGAAAAGTATGCCTTTATAAATTCAACTGAAAATCAACACTCTTATGAAGGTATATAATGTCAACATAACACTTAGATTCCATATCAATTTATATTCAATTAAAGCTAATATATATTTTTTTAATACAAGATCTACTACTTTACTGGGCACTCAAGTAGTTGCCTAATTTTGGCCTAGGTGGAGGAATACAAATATTCCTGTTAAATGATTAAATGTCTTTTTGATAAAGATATAAGAGGTTCCTGGACCTAGAAAATGCTGGAGGACACTTTGCAAATTATTTAGCACATAATAAATAAAACATTTATATACATAAAAATTAAAATCAAAGAAATATAATTTTTAAAGGTGTTTAACTTATCTCTCTAGAAAGACGGTTGTGAAATGCTCTGCTGTATATGTCAATGTGTTGAACAGTATAGTGTAAATAGATTGCAGGTGATCACAAAGGCGATTGTCATAAGTTGGTCACAACAATATTAAAGTGAAGCCTCAGTGTACTGTGGGCGGATAACTATTCAAGGCTGAGAAAGAATATAACAGTGTGTTGGCTAGAAAGTATTCTACATTTACCTCCTAACATTTAAGTTTACTGCCCCTGAGATGCTTTAGTTTAAAAAGATTACAGCATTTATGACCACCTCCCAAAAAAGCATTCATTATTTGGAATATTTACTTACTTTGCCTGGTCAAAAACAGTAAACCCCAGAACCTGCTATTATTTTTGAAGGAGACAATAACACACATCCTTGCATTTGAGTTGGTATCCTTTCTGACCCTGATAAATCCCAAGGGCCCCTGAGTATTAGATCCTTAAGAACTTCCCAGGGTCCCATTTTCTAGGCCAAATTGCAAAAGAAAACTCATAAAAATGGAAATTCATAAAAGAAATAACATCATGTTGCCACTGTTCAATGGGAAAGAATTGCTTGACCAGCAGTCCAAATGCAGGAAGCAGCATTTTACAACATTGGGTGTGTACTGGCCCCATCAATTTAGATTGAAGACAGCTGGGGGAGAAAAGCAACTGCAGCAGAGATGCAGGAAGCTAAACATCAAGAACACGTCTATAGGACTGAACTGACGTTAAAAGTGAATCTGAAGGACTTCTACTTAGCTAATATTTTAGAATATTTTCATTAAATCAACATGGCTCAGAGTTGAAATCTTCCCTAAGGATCCAAATTGGACACAGACAGCTCATCAATTTGACAATCTCTGATTCTTTATCATTAATCAAAGCCTGTATATGTGTTTTACCTGCCCTCTGATCTGTCATCTGCAAAAGTGCAATTAGGAGGGCAAAGTAGCATGTTTAGTGCTTAAAGTTCTTCCACATAAAACAGCGACCTAACATTTTCTGCAGACTCTAGAGAACATATCTGAGACCAATGAATTGCACTGAGAGGCCAATAACGTTTGGCTTAATACAGAAGGTGTACCTTTGGAATTGCTCATTAACTGGAATAATGTGCCTTGCAAGGTCAGAAGCTCCCTGTCAAAGCAATGCTTCATATGTTTAAAATTTTTATATTTTTCCTTTATGTGGGGACCCTGCACAATTATTTTAAGTCTAGATTTCAAAGCTTTTAACTGTTTTACTTTACCTACGGCAAGATTGAGCTAAATGACATTTAATTTTAATGAATACTACCAAAGAGTCTGGTATCATGAACATCGGATATTCTGTTATTTATAATATCAGGCAGACTACCTTTAATGCAATGTCCTTGCATTTATACTGAACAGGGGATAGTAATTTGGATAACTTGAATTTATTTCCATTTATTCACTCTATTTATAATGATGGAAACCAATATGTTAAAGAAACTGTTTACATATGCTTAATTAGTTATGGTATTGTATGTGTTCCCAATTACCTTACAATGCTTCTATGTTGGTGAAAGCAATTTTTTATGTAGACCTTTAACAAAAGGGGCAGGAATAAGCCAAAGAAAATAAATTGAATGATAACAAGACAATTACTAAAGGTTATTTTTTCCCCCCTTTGGACTTTAGTTTTTTGTTTCACTAAGAAGTTATTCCCTCAGAGCACAATTTCTCCTTTAACTTGGTGATTCTTTGATATTCCAGAACTGGCTCCCATTTTTATGTGACTTTTCATAGAATTGCATAAGACGAGAGGAGGGTACATTTGATTTGTCAGGGAACTGGTTTCCATCAAAGGTGAATGACTGGTGCATTTACTGAAAAAGCCAGAATGAACTTTGATCAGAAGACCAAAGACATGAAAGAGATGAAATGTAGAATGACTTACTTGCCTCTGAAGACAAAATTCTAACAGAAAGCAGAATTCTCACACTGCTGTAGATACCTCACCCTGGTCAAGTTATTCATTTGGTGCGTTGAGATCAGTAAAGATTGAAAAATGAAATACTTGATATGGTGAGACGCCTTTTTGGTGTATCCAAGTGTTACACTGCCCTAGTCAGCAGACATAAGATTTAAGAACTGGGGGAAAATTAAGTTTTGTTGTGGCTTCATCATAGTTCAGTCACTTGCAATCATTTCTAACTTTAAAACAAATTATCAATAGTTTTATGAAATGTAAAACTTGACTTTGTAATTCCATAGTGACACTTGTTTCACATTAGAAGAGAATTCTTTGTGAAGGACAAAACTTAATGAAACAGTGAAAGAATACCTGTGAGATTTGTTTGTATATATTTTGCCAGAATTGTTGCAGACAGTATGATGCTTGTTTGTTTAATAAGCTCTTCTATAGAGCATACTTTGCCACACATTGCTGAAAATGCCTTTAGAAAGGTACTGCACCCAATACTTCTAAAATCCCTGTAAGGCAAGTATTATTTTTAGCCCCATTTTACAGACAAAGAAACAAATTCACAAAGTGGTGAAATAACTTGTTCGAATTCATCTCTTAACCACTACACTATATTTCCTCTATGATATCTAAACACACATTGAATTTTATCTAAGCTTGTTAAAAACCCAAAATAAGGTTTACTCACCACCATTAGTTATAGAAATTTAATTCACAATTTGAATTTAACTTACCTTGATGACCCAATGTGTTATACTGAAGATATCAAAATTAATCACCTCTTTCAAAGATTATCCTGGAAACTATTAAACACAATGGGATAAAATGACAAATGGTGAGGGAGAAATAGAGGTCAGAGTTTGATAAAAAATGTTCATAGAGACTCATTTCTATACATTATCAGGATTATTGATTCATTCTTTTCACAAAGACTGTAGAATATACAGTGTGTATTTTCTTGATATTGCTGTGGGTGATAAGCCAAAATGAACAAAAAAAAACCCGCTGCCATGGAATGGATTTCGACTCATAGCAACCCTTTAAGACAGAGTAGACTGCCCTACAGCAACATTAGATACTCTTTTCGAAAGAACGCCTGGTAGATTCAAACTGTCGACCTTTTGGTTAGCAACCGTAGCTCTTAACCACTACGCCACCACTGTTGCTATCCCTGTGGGTGACAGCAAGAAATAATTCTTGAAGAATTTTCAGACTGGTTAGGAAGACAGGATTTAAATGCTTCAAAGTTAAATAATCCAAGCAATGGAAAAGTACAGAGTGATTTACAAAACTTATGCCAAGTTTGAATTTCATGAATTTCCTATTGATATATGGAAATATGATCATATATTCAGTGTCCTGAGATACGATATTTAGATGTATTTGTGGCATACCTTATATTAAATTCATCATATACATAAAAAAAGAAATTCAAATGATCAGAATCGCTTTTCTCTTCTGGGAAAATTCATTAATTTAAAAATGTTGTTGGGACATGTTACCGCAGTACATAGATGTTGGAGATAGAACTTTGAAATTAAATGCCAGTATAGATAACCAGTTTCAGTTATCAAATTCAATTTGAGACACTGTTTATAACATACTCATTGTATGAACTCAGAGTCAATTAAAGTGGAAATATGGGGATTCACACAAGTAAAAGTATATTTAACATATGGGGAGGAACTGAAGATAAACATTTTTCATTTTATTATTTTACTTAATTTATATGCTAAGTTTCTACCAGATTTTTGTCAAATAACATGCATTAGTTACAGTATTTTTTTTTATCTCATATATGCTCAAGATTGTATTAGACTCCTCTGAAAAGGCAAATAAGAAAGAAACTAGTTTCTCACAATTCTTACAGTAGAATAGAACATGAGATAAACACAAAACAAACATAAGTCATATATACGCACTGACTGAAAGGATTTTCAGTCTACAGTAATCCATTGTATATTTTGGCCATTCTTTCAGCTCTGAAATATAATTGCACATGGCAATTATATTTCCTTTATGGGAAGGTATTGATAAGTTTGTCTCATAGCTGTAGAAATCTAAAGAAAAGAAAGAAGTCTAGCAAAGTTTCTAGAGAAGTGGAATTTTCAAGTTAGTTTCTTTTTTTTTTTTTTAAGATCACCATATAAGTCATATAAGAGATAAGCACTGTATTAACCATGAGATAACTAAAAGACAAATAAATCATTGGTACAACACTCAAGGAACTAGCAATCTTAGAGGGCTTAGACATTTATAAAATGTACATAATACTAGGGAGACTCTAACAGTGCTTTATGTAAGTTTTTAGAAAGGTGTTTGGTAAGCTTGGAAGATAGAGTAATTTGACTCATGATTTGGAGGGACTCAAATTAGTATTTAAGAAATAGTACACTCAGGCATCAATAGAAGACATCAATAATATAACTATTGCCCACAGCTCCACAGCAAAAGCTTGAACGCCCCCAACCCATGCTCCATGATAAGCATTAATTCTTTGGTTATTCAGTCATTACATGACAAGGAAAGTGAAGGGAGGGGGTCGTGAAGGTCAGAAAGCAGGGACACTTTAAGAGCTCAGAATAATGGCTCTGTACCAACTAGTATAAAAACACTTCGATATTTTAAATGCTAGTATCATGTAGATAAAAAAAAAAAAAAAGGTTAAATATATCCTTTGCTATCCTGTGATGGAACTCAAAATATACATAATATTTCATCAGTTGGATGTAATATGTAAGGCTGAGAGGCTAGATTTATTGAGCACCTAGATGTGTCGTTTTTAATAAGGTGAATTTTATAACCATCTCACTGAATCTGCGCCAACCTTGTAAAATAGATATATTACTATTGCAACCTGTTGCTTTAAAATTACACTTTTCACGCTCTTCAAACACTGAATTCTTAGTAGATTTCCTGCTTTCTTTGTCCAAATTTTCAGTGATCTCTTCAGCCTTTCTTTCTTACTGACTGTGGCATAGTCCACCAGATTGATGACTCTAACCACTTTCTTAATTCAGACAGCTGTAGCTGCAGTATAGACCAAGAGTGAGTCTCCTTGTCTCTGGCCATTGAAGAGCAACTCACCATCAAATACAGTCTGCCACAACTTCATGACCCCAATGGAAAAGTTTGTCTCAAATTTGATATTTAGAGCAGCTTGGAATTGGCACTACTGAAAAGTAATTTTTCCCTGATTTTTTTAACCTTAACTGCAATGTAATCTTATACTTTCCTATTTCACCTGTTGAAACAATGGGCATGAATCTAAATACAATCACATCTTTCGTCTGTTTTTATTGGAATAAATATGGCAGGAAGTACTTACTTAATAACACGAGCTCTGCAGGACAGATTTCCCTTCCATGTTCAAACGTCATGAATATTGATGAACCCAGAGATGGAAGCAGTAAAATAAAATGAATTGGCTTGAGCCAAACACTGTTCTCTCATCTTTTGCAGTTCCTTCAATTAACTGCCACTTGACCAAGACCTCACTCAGATGAACTTGCACATTAAACTACTCACTGAAAAATCGATTTCCCAAATGTTTTTCAATTACAGAATGACATGGAATTTTACAGAAGCAGTCTGCAAAACAATCAGTATTGTTAAGATTTTAAATTCTGACCAAAAAAATTCATATCAAGTGTTGGTTGTCTGTTGGTTCTCAGGCCCTTCTTCCCTATCCAGCAGTGTGCTCTTATAATGAGTTGCATTTTGTTTTGAAAAATTACATCCCTTTCTTTGTAAGAGAAGTATGCATCCTTCTCTTGGCCATGTGAGTTTCAGGGCTTCTTGTGGGATGAGTGTAATTCACGACTCCGTTGTCATGCATGGCCATTTGACTTTCAAGGGTCAACAAAATGTGGGTAGAAGTGATTCATGTCTGTTCCTGTCAAAAGTTTTACTGCTCTTGTGTATTTCCAACTTTCTTGCCATCTTTCTCTGCCATGATAATGTTGCTGTTGTCCCTTCCAGTTGGCCATGAGTTGTGATGGACTCCATGCACCAGGGAACAAAATGTTGTCAGTCCTGCACCATTCTCACGATCAGTTGTGAATCAGACCATTATGATCCACAGGGCTTTTGGAAGGAGGCCTTTCTTCCTAGCTCATCTTAGTCTGGAAGCTCCACTGAAACCTGTTTAGCAGCACAACATGCGAACCTCCACAGACAGATGGATGACAGTTGTAAAGGAGGGGCATTGGCCAGGAATCAAACCTGAGTCTCCTACCCAGAAGGCAAGGATTCTACCACTGAACCACCAATACCTCATATTATGATAATAAAAAAAAAATAATAGCGTGTCTCAAATACAGCCTATTCTTTTATCTCAAATTTCAGAATAAGGTGACACATGGAACTGAGACACAGTGAACCTATTCTTTTATCTCAAATTTCAGAACGGGGTGGTACATGGAACCAAGACACAGTGAACCCAAAGCCGATAACAAGCAATATGAGTAACATTTGAACCAGTGCATTAATAAGCCTTTGAGATTTGCAGGTTGTAACAGAAATATAACGTAATAAAAATGTCATTGGAAATGGAATACTTTCATAAGATTAACCTCAAATATGTGTTAATTGGCTTAGGGTATAGGAAACAGATAATGCAGAAACTATATTTTTTTTTATTACTTAATGTTTGAAGAATAGTCGCATGATGTTATAAAGGGGCAAAAATAATTTGTAAAACTCTCACCTGTGATGGTTTATAAGGCAGATAATATGCTGAAGAAGCTGTGTTTTTTGACAAAGTGGTTTGAATAATGTTACTGATGAGACTTAGTTGTTATTAGCTACATTTAACAAGATATTGCAAAAAAGAGGCTTACAAAAAGTTGGTTGGTTTATAAGAGGTGGAAAAAGATAGGATCCAGAAATTTCAGGACTGGCGAGATGAGAGTTACAGTGAGTAACAGATAACTTAAGGTTTAGCCACAGGGCAAAGATCAAATCCAGGATGTTGTTGTCAGTGGCCTTTGTTAAAAATCTCTGAGTGGATTAAAGTGGCACCCTTAATTGACCGTTAAACCCTTTTAGATGAACAAAATGTCTCAGGGAAAAGAGACTGAGGGTGTGGCACTACCTAAGAAGACAACATTCTCAAATGATCTGTATCTTATTTTACAAAGAGAAGCCTATCTTAAAAGTTGTAGATCAAGTCTTGGGATAATTAGCCTGACTGGAGTCAAAAAAATATGAAGATGGCTAAATTTTTGAGTGAGTGTTACTACCAACAAAGCTTGTTGTTAGATGCAGTCTAGTGGGTTCCAGCTTATAGCAACCTATGTACAACAGAACAAAATGCTGCCTCGTCCTGTGCCAACATTGCAAACGTTGATGTTTGAGCCTATTGTTGCAGCCTCTGTGACAATCCATCTCCTTGAAGATCTCCCTCTTTTTCACTGACCCTCTGCTTTACCAAGCATGATGTCTTTCTCCAGGGACTGATCCCTCCTCGTAACATATCTAAGGATCATTCTGGCTGTATTTCTTCTAAGGCAGATTTGTTTGTTCTCCTGGCGGTCCACGGTGTATTCAATATTCTTCACCAACATGGTAATTTAAAGGCATCAATTCTTCTTCAGTCTTCCTTCTTCACTGTCCAGCTTTTGCACACCTATGAGGTGACTGAAAATACCATGGCTGAGGTCAGGCACACCTTAGTCATCAAAGTGACGTCTTTGCTTTTTTAACACTTGAAAGAGGTCTTGTGTGACAGGTTTTTCCTATGCAATACATCGTTTGATTTCTTGATTGCTGCTTCCATTGGTGTTGATTGTGGATCCAAGTAAAATGAAACCCTTGACAATTTTGATATTTTCTCTGTCACAATGTTGGTCCAGTTGTGAAGATTTATATTTTCTTTATGTGGAAGTGTTATGCATACTGAAGGCTGTGGTCTTCAATCTTCATCAGTAAGTGCTTTCAGCAAGCAAGGTCCAACAAAGCTACCAACCTGAATTAAAAGGTATTGAGACTGTTCATGATATAAAGCAATCTTTGGGCTGCCAAACCTCCATGGCATAATGATGACTGAAAAAAAAATCTCTCAGCATCTAAAGAAATTGTATTATCCAATCCTCACTTTATGTGTGGTTAAGGAGGATAATGGAAGCAAAGTCTTTCTAGGTTGTTTTTTCTTACAAAAAAAAAAAAAAGCATATCTATTAAAACTCAGCTTTACCTGATAAAAGAATGATAATGAAAAGTTACCTGTTAGCACTATCAGAGAAGAATTATAACATTTGGGAAACACGAAGTGAAAGATCCCAAGCTGTGTGTTCCGTGAAAAAAAGGTTGCAGATTCTACGCTTTTATTTTAAAGAGAAAATAGCAATATTATAAAATGCACAAAACTGAAATATGCTTCTAGCATATGGTACTGAACCCAGAAAATGTGAAGAGGAGAGGAATGTCTACTTCACATTAAGTATCAGCGAACTCTACTAAAAAGCATATAAGTCTATCAAATGGTTACTTCAAAGATTTTAGCAACTCTGAATAAACATTTTTTGACTGAATATCAGAAGAAATTGAGCTTGAAATACTTTAGGTAGGTCTTAAGACTGATCTTTAATTAATTAAACATCTTCCCTAAAAATAACTGCAGATGATGGAATTTAGTAATTGAGGTACAAAGGCAATAATTAATATGAAAATGGTTGCTAACTGAAAAAGATATTCTGGACAAAGGCATAGCGCCGTATTTCATGAACTTACATACAAACCTTCACAATATATATTGGAGACTATATTTAATGTTAAAATCATACTTATATCAGACCGAATTGTTCTTACATAAGTTCCAAATAAAATAGTAGATAAAATAGAACCATTTAAATTCTGGATCTTCATTAGATATGAGGAGTTGAAAATCTACTTTTTAAAAACATATATAGCATTTATATATATAAAATGGCTTAATCAGAGAGTTACATTTTGTTTGACATTTTTCAGTCAGTGATTGATCACTCCAAACTTGTTTACACTTCTTTACCATTTGTCATTATTATACCTTATGTTTTACTACCCTGTTCCTCGTAGGTAAACTGATCGATTCTATTTTCTAAGGAAAAGGTTCGTTTTTCAAATTAACATAAAAAGTTTCCTTTTTCATAAGATTTGGCTCATTGGCTTCTGTTCTTCCAATTTTATGGCAACATATGACATAACTCAGAGCAGAGATGAAAGAATAATAAATCTCTAAAAGACACACTTGACCCACCTGTTAATGAGAAAAACAAAAACTATTTGTGCTCAGCCGTCCACTCCTGGCACGGCACAGTTAGCCGCCCTGGAGCTGGCTCCCACTCATGGAGACCTCATGTGTAATAGAATGAAAAGTTGCCCAGTCCTGTGCCCTCCTCCTCATCACTGGTATGGTTGAGCCCATTGTTGCAGCTATTGTGTCAATCCATCTCATTGAGGGTCTCCTTCATTTTTGATAACCCTCTTCTTTACCAACCACGATATATTTTTCTTGGGCTTGGTTTTCCCTGATGATGTGTCCAAAACAAGTGACACAAAGCCTCGCTATTTTTGCTTCTAAGGAACATTCTTGTTGTATTTCTTCTAAGACTGATTTGTTTGTACTTCAGTTCAGTATTCTTTGCCAACAGCACAATTCAAATGCAACAGTTCTTTTGTCTTCTTTTTTCATTGTCCAGCTTTTGCAGGCATATGAGGTGATTTTGAAAAAATAGAACTTCATTTCAGGCATTTTAATAAATTATTTTGATTTAGTTTTATACATTATTTTGCCCTAAACTGGATTTACATGGATATATTTTTCCATGGAAATTACTCCTCCCGTGCCCATAAAACGAATTTGAATAATCCTTATTCATTAGAATGTAATATGTTTTATGTTTGTTCAAGTGCGTTTAAAAAAATTTCTAGCAATTGATAAAAATGTAATGACTGACTTATCTGTTAGTGATCAGGCTGTTAATTATTACACTGCTCATGTAGAAATATGTTGCACCCAATGCATTGATTTATATATACATACATATATATATATATATATATATATATATATATATATACAAAACTTACATACAAACCTCCACAATATATATTGGGGGCTTGGAGACTATATTTAATGTTAAAATCATACTTATATCAGACCGAATTGTTCTTACATAAGTTCTAGATAAAATAGATCCATTTAAATTCTGGATCTTCATTAGATATGAGGAGTTGAAAATCTACTTTTTTTAAACATATATAGCATTTATATATATATAACGGCTTAATCAGAGAGTTACATTTTGTTTGACATTTTATATATATATAACATTTGAGTTCTTGTTGTTGTTAGGTTCCATCAGCCAGTTCCCACTTCTGCTTGGTCCTGCACCATTCTCACAATCGTTGTTATGCTTAAGCCCATTGTTGTAGTCACTGTGTCAATCCATCTCATTGATGATCTTCCTATTTTGTGTGGACCTTCTACTTTTTCTACTTTACCAAGCATGATGTCCTTTTCCGGGGACTGATCCCTTCTGATAACATGTCCGAAGTGTATGAGAAGTAGTCTCACCACTCTTGCTTCTAAGGAGGGTTCCAGTTGTACTTCTTCCAAAACAGATTTGAGTGTTCTCTTGGTAGTCCATGGTATATTCAATATTCTTTGCCAACACCAACATTCAAAGGAGTCAATTCTTCTTCAGTCTTCCTTATTCATTGTCCAGCTTTTGCATGTATATGAGGTGATTGAAAATACCATGCCTTGGGTCAGGCACACCTTAGTCCTCAAGGTGACATCTTTGCTTTTCAGCACTTGAAAGAGGTCTTTTGCAACAGATTTGCTCAATGCTATTTGTCTTTTGATTTCTTGACTACTACTTTCATGGGTGTTGATTGTGGATCCAAGTGAAATGAAACCCTTGACAACTTCAATCTTTTCTCTATTTATCATGATGTCGCTTATTGGTCCAGTTGCGAGTATTTCTGTTTTACGTTGAGGTGAAATCCATACTGAAGGCTGTGGTCTTTAATCTTCATTAGTAAGTGCTTTCAAGTCCTCTTCACACACAGCAAGCAAGGTTGTGTCATCTGCATAACGCAGGTTGTTAATGAGTCTTCCTCCAATCCTGATGCCCTGTTCTTCTTCATGTAGTTCAGCTTCTTGTATTATTTGCTCAGTTTACAGATTGAATAGGTATGGTGAGAGTATATAACACCGATGGACACCTTTCCTGACTTTAAACCACGCAGTACCCCTTTGTTCTGTTCGAATGACTGCCTCTTGGTCTATGCGCAGGTTCCTCGTGAGCACAATTAATTCTGGAATTCCCATTCTTTGCAATGTTATCTATTATTTGTTACAATCCACAAAGTTGAATGCCTTTGCATAGTAACAAGAAACAGATACACATCTTTCTGTCATTCTCTACTTTCAGCCAGGATCCATCTGACATCAGCAATGGTATCCCTGGTTCCACATGCTCTTATGAATCCAGCTTGAATTTCTGGCAGTCCCCTGTTGAGGTACTGCTGCAGGCGCTTTTTAATGATCTTTAGCAAAACTTTACTTGCGTGTGATATTGATATTGTTCAATAATTTCTGGTTTAGTGGAATCACCTTTGTTGGGAATAGGCATAAATATAGATCTCTATTTTTTTTTCCAGTTGGTTGGCCAGGTAGCTGTCTTCCAAATTTCTTGGCATAGATAAGTAAGCGCTTCCAGCACAGCATCCGTTTGCTGAAACATCTTAATTGGTCTTCCATCTACTCCTGGAGCCTTGTTTTTTGACAATCCTTTCAGTGCAGCTTGGAGCTCTTCCTCCAGTACCATCAGTTCCTGATCATATGCTACTTCCTGAATATCAACCAATTTTTTTCAGTATGGTGGCTTTGTATATTCCTTCCATCTTTTTTTGATGCTTCCTGTGTTATTTAATATTTTTCCTGTAGAATCCTTCAGTATTGCATCTTGAGACGTGAATTTTTTTCTTCAGTTCTTACAGCTTGAGAAATGCCGAGTGCATTCTTCTTTTTTGGCTTTCTATCTTCAAATCTTTGCACAAGTCATCATAATACGTTATTTTGTCTTCTTGAGCTGCCCTTTGAAATCCTCTGTTCAGCTCTTTTACTACATCATTTCTTACTTTTGCTTTAGCTATTTGATGTTCAGGAATAAGTTTCAGAGTCTCTTCTAAAACCCATTTTGATCTTTTCCGTATTTTTTATAACCTCTTGCTTTCTTCAATTAAGATACACTTGATGTCATTCCACAACTCATCTGGTCTTCAGTCATTAGTGTCCAACACATCAAATCTATTCTTTAGATAGTGTCTAAATCCAAGTGGAATATACTCAATGTCGTACTTTGACTCTCAAGGATTTGTTCTGATTTTCTTCAGTTTCAAATTGTACTTGCATATGAGCCATTGATGGCCTGCTCTGCAGTCAGCCCCTGGCCATGTTCAGACTGATGATTTTGAGCTTTTCCATCATCTCTTTCCACAGGTGTAATCTATTCGATTCCTGTGTATTCCATCTGGTGAGGTCCATGTGTATAGTTGTCATCTATGTTGTTGAAAAAAGGTATTTACAAAGGTATTTATAGTGAAGAAATCATTTGTCTTCTGAAATTCTATCATGCAATCTCTAACATCATTTCTATCACCATGGCCATATTTTCCAACTACTGATCCTTCTTCTTTGTTAAGAACTTTCGCATTTCAATCACCAGTAATTACCAATGCATCCTGATTCTATGTTTAATCAATTTCAGACTGCAGAAGTTGGTAAAAATCTTTTATTTCTTCATCTTTGGCCTTAGCGGTTGGTCCGTAAATTTGTGTAATAGTCGTATTAACTGGTCTTCCTTGTAGGTGTATGGATATTATCCTATCACTGACAGCCTTGTACTTCAGGATAGATCTTGAAATGTTCTTTTTTGAGGATGAGTGCAACATCCTCTTCAAATTGTCATTCCCAGCATAGTAGATCATATGGTTTTCTGATTCAAATTGGCCAATACCAGTCCATTTCAGCTTACTAGTGCCTAGGATATTGATGAGTTTCATTTCATATTTGACATCTTAAAATTTGCCTAGATTCATACTTCATACATTCCACGTTCCGATTATTAATGGATGTTCGCAGATGTTTCTTCTCATTTTGAATCATGCCACATCAGTAAATGAAGGCCCTGAAAACTTGGTTCCATCCATGTCGTTAAGGTTGACTCTACTTTGAGGAGGCAGCTCTTACCAAGTCATATTTTGAGTGTTTTTTTCCACCCTGAGGGGCTCATCTTTGGCACTATACTAGACAATGTTCTGCTGCTGTTTATAAGGTTTTCACTGACTAATCCTTTTCAGAAGTAGACCACCGGGCCCTTCTTCCTAGTCTGTGTTAGTCTGGAAGCTTACTTGAAACCTGCCTGCCATGGATGACCCTGCTGGTATTTGAATACTGGTGGCATAACTTCCAGTATGACAGCAATCAGGAAGCCCCCATTACAAACTAACAGATGGGTGGTGGAAAACATTTGAGTAGTAGAAAAAAAAGCAGTTCATAAATCTGAAAGACAGCAAATAATAAAAGGGTTCATACACTTTCATTATCTATGAATATTTTTATTTAATCTCATAAATTGCAGGACCATTGAGTGCTCTAAGTCCTATATGAGCTTTATATATGGACTCCTGTATTCATCAAGTTGATTATTTTGTAAGACACACTAAAAAACACTAAAAGACATGCACTCCATTTTCCCCTTTTATTCCTGACTCTCATTCTTTCTCGGTTGTCCCAGGCAAATAGAGGCCAATTGTTGTGCTTGGATGGCCAGTTGTAAGCTTTTAAGACCCAAGGCACTAGGCAAGGAACTAAGAGGTAAAACAGTTAATACAACTATTACTTAAATTTATGCACCAACCTCTAATGCCAAAGATGAAGAAACTGAAGATTTTTACCAACTTCTGCAGTCTGAAATTGATTGAACATAGAATCAAGATGCATTGGTAATTACTGATGATTTGAATGCAAGAGTTCAAAACAGAGAAGGATTAATAGTTGGGAAATTAAAGCAATTAACTGGAATGTCCCATGAAACCATGACCCTAAATCTCTAAGTGGAGACTTGTACTCCAATTTCATCGCAGCACTATTCACAATAACCAAAAGATGGAAACAACACAAATGCCCATCAATAGGTGAATGGTCAAACAAAATGTGGTGCATACATGCAATGGAATACTACTCAGGCAGTAGGAGAAATGAAGTCCTGATACATGCTACAATATTGATGGAGCTTGAAGACATTATACTGAGTGAAATAAGTCAATCACTAAAGAAAAGATATTGTATGACTTCATTTATATAAAAAAAAAAAAAGAAAAGGCAAATGTATAGAGATCAAAGTTTATTAGTGGCTACCAATGGCAGGAGGGAGGGAGAAAAAGAGGGGTTAATGGTGACAGAAAAATCTCATTGATTAAGGGTGGGGTTGAGAGTCATTTACTGTAATTGCTATCAATAAGTTGTACACCTGTTAAAAGTTGAATTGGCAAAAGTTGTGTGATAGATATATTTACAACAATGACAAAAAAAAAAAAAAACACAAAGAGTAGCTGCTGAGGTTGCTTATATACAACCAAACACCTCATGGGATTTGGTTCCTTGGTCAGGCTGCAATCTTTACGAAAGTGGATTGCCAGGTCTGTCAACCTTTCTGTTAGCAGCCAAGGGTTAACTGTTGTGCTACCAGGGCATGTTCGGTCTCCAAGCTTAGGGTACCTCGTTATCTGGCTTCTCCTGACCAGTACACCTTCATCTCTTGACTCTTTCACTACACCCCATGGAATTTACTAATAGGATTGCCACAAACTGGGTGAGTTTCCTGAAATCATAGGCTTTGACTTTTTTCTACCCATGCATCATTTTACACATTTTGTTGTTTCTTTGGTGCTTTTACGACACCTGTTTGCTTGTGCAGCCACTACGGCTTTCAAAGCCTGCCTTAAATGTCAACCCCTCTTCAGTCTTTGAGGATTTACTGAACCCTGCCCACAGCATTCTTCTCTTTTACCTCTTTTTTCTTCCTTTAGGAAAAGGCAGAGTATTCCAAGTTTAAAGTGTGGAAAAATAATAGCAGAAGAAAACCAAGCATATTTATGAGAAACAGAGAAAAGTATAGTTTGAGAGAAATATAAAATGAGGAAATTGGAAAAAAGATGTGAGCCATTTGAGAAATCTGGCTTGACAGAAATGAGATTTTAAGAAGTTATTTACTTTCGGATAGTAAAGATCTGTGGATGTTTATGACCTCTGATTGAGGTCTTTAATTTTCTCCAACTCAGTGCTTCTCAAACTTTACTGTGCCCACGAATCACTGACAAACCTGATAAAATGTGTTTTTTGATTCAGAAAATCTAGAGTGGGATTGTTCTGAAAGCCACACTTTGAATCATTAGACCATAAAATCTGTCTAGAGAGCTGTTGGTCCTCGTTTAGTGCTTTTGTGACACTTGTTTGCATGTACACCCACCATAAACTTTCAATGCAAACAGTGACTAAATCTGTCTTTTTCATCACTGTATCTCCAGTGCCCAACACAGTAGACAGATAGTTAGGGAGCTGCTGTTAAGTCATCTCCAACTGATGGCTACCTGATGTACAACAGGTCAAAATGTTGTCTGCTCTTGGGTCATCATCACAATTACCAGCATGTTTGAGCCCATCGTTACCGATACTGTGCTCTTCCCTCTCATTGAGGGTCTCCCTTGCCCTCACTGGCCCTCTACTTCACCAAACATGACATCTCCCCCCAGTAATTGCATCCACCTGATGGCAGGTCCAAAGCAAATGTGTGGGACAATGTTCTGTTGTGATCAGGTTTTCACTGGCTAATTTTTGGAAGTAGATCACAGGGTCTTTCTTCCTAGTTTGTCTTAGTTTGAAAGTTCCACTGAAACCCGTCCTCCATGTGTGACCCTGTTGGTGTTTGAAGTACCCGTAGCATAGCTTCTAGCATCATAGCAACATGCAAGTCACCAAACTGACAGATGGGTGGTGTGGTCCAAAACAGTGCTGAGGACATAATAAATGCTCAATAAATAGTCAATGAGTGAATTCATAAATGACTGGAAAAAAAATGTAAAATTGAAACAGGCTGCTCACCCATATCTTGAACAGAACCTGAGCCATTTTTCCTTTCCCTAGTCTGTCTCTGTCCCCAAGTATGATTTTGCTGTTAACTCCCCTAGAAGTTAAATTTTAACTAATGTTTCCCCTAGGACCTTGAAAAATAACTGATACCAATCTAAGCTCGTCAAACAGGATGAAGGATGGCACCAGCCACCCCCTGGGCTTATGGGATAATGGCAAGAAAAAATCAACATGTTTAAAATATGACCACGGAAACCAAACAGAAAGAGAATGGACATTCCTTAAGTTCCTAAAACCCATGTCCCCCTTTCCCTATAAAACCCCAGTTGGACTGTGGTTCCTCAAGACAGATAGCTTTAGGAGGAGATCATTCCCCTCTGTCTCCATATACTGGTATATATAATAAAGCTTTTGCTACCCACCTCACTCCTGTCTCAAGAATTGACTGTTTGCAGCAGGGGGCTCTAACTCAAGAAATTGTGGTAACAAAAGTATGAAGACATGGAAATTTTAGATGTAAGCGAGAGAAGGGATGATTTACCGAATATCTTTCTTGGTGATGAGAAAGTTGGGCAGAATCAAAACTACAGCCAGTGTAGGTAAGTTTTGGCCAGCAATAGGATCAACTCTTCTGTGGAAAAAGGAAAAAAAAAAAAAAAAAGAAGAAGAAAACTATTTTGAAGTAAAAATAAAGGGAAAAAAATATGGAGTCCAATTGAATGACCTGGGATCAGCGAAAATATATATATATATATATATATATATATATATATATATATATATATATATATTCAAGTTCCTCACCTCCTAATCCCATCTCCACTCCAAAAAAGCCCAAATCTCTTAGTACTTTGTCATGTGAGGCAGTAAATAAAGAATTAAACTTGAACCCCAGAATGCTAATCTCAGACTTGTCAATAATTAGTATGACTTTGTTCAAGTCAGGCAGTCCCTCTGTATGGGCTAAAGGCTCTTCACCTATAAAGAGGAAGACCACAAACCTTCAAAAAATGATATTTTGTTTGTTTTGTTTTTTGAATACATATTCTCAAGTTCAGTTCAAATTTATGGAATCAACTAACATATTTATGTGGAAGTCCATGGAGTATCTATTTAAAGAACTTTACAGTGATTATGAGTGATATCCTGCTTCAATGTTTTGTTATGTTATACATAGGGTCACCATGAGTCAGAGCTGACTCCACACCACCTAACAACAACAACAGCAAAGGTGAATATAAGCTAGTACTTAAGAGAGCAGAAACTCAAAGCTATTATAACTGAACCATACATTTTTTTATATCTCATTGCCTTCAGAAGAGTGCTTATAATTTGCCTAGTACTATTGCTGATATACCATTTATATGGTTCTAAAGCTCGAGTGTTCAAAATTAATAATATTTTAATTCAGAAAAAAAAAAAAAAAAGGAAAAAGATGGACCCAGGAGTGTATTTTGTAAACTTTATTCTAAAACTGATGTCTTCTGTTTGGAATTTCTTAACATGCTTTTGCTGATCTCTGTTGATTACTCACGAAAACTATATCATCAGGAATATAACCCGTTGTTATAGACTCACAGCAACCTTATAGGACAGAACAGAATTGTCCTATAGAGATTCCAAGGAGGGCCTGGTGGATTTGAACTGATGACCATTTGGTTAGCAGCTGTAGCACTGACCATTACGCTACCAGGGTTTCCTTATCATGACCATAGTAAGGCATTATTTAAAAAGTCATTTGAAAAATGCTGCCTTGCCCACTTTGTCTTGTTAGAATATCTCTATTGCTTAAAATCAGCCTGATATTTGAACTTAAATGCTTATAAATTTAGAGAAAATTATCTAATCGATGGCAGCTTGGTTAGTGAAGGCGGATATGTTTACTAAGTGCTGGTTCAATTCAGACTACATATTTTTATTTCTGGAGGTGTTCTGTTGTATTGATCTAAAAAAAAAAAAGATGCTTAAAATGAACTTTGAATAAAAAAGGAAGTTTTAACGTTGGTGTATTATTGTTGCTTTTGTTAAATTAAAACAAATTCTGTTTTAAAGAAAATGCCAGGATAATATGTAGATGTTGACTCAATTAAAATGCTTTAAAGAAGAGGCATAGAGAAATGTATGGTAGTGAATTAGAAGTTGTGAGGTTTGAAATAATTCCTTTAATGTTTTATCTTTCTAGCTTTGTCTTAAAAAGGGAGAGTAACTTCTTAAAATACAGGTGCTATATTAGGTTCGAAACCCTGTTGTCATAGTGGTTAAGTGCTGCCTCTGTTAACCATGAGGTCTGCAGTTCAAATCCACCAGGCACTCCTTGGAAACCCTATGGGGCAGTTCTACCCTGTCCTATAGAGTCACTATGAGTTGAAATTGACTCATTGGCAAACATTTTTTTTTTAATTAGATTAGGTGTGTTGTCTTTCTGAAGTGGCTGAGAGGATTAAATCTATACAAAAATCTAAGAATCTTGCTCTACGTGAAACATAATGAGATTAAATTAGAAAAATCCAGTTAATTAAAACATTGACCCTGCAAATGTATATGATTGTATACAAGTTATTATTGTATATAATTTTCTCTTCCTCTGCATTTTATTCTTTTTGCCTTTAAATCCAGTATTTCCAGCTTTTCACTTCTTAAGTACTCAATGATAAATTTTTGAATTGTAAAAATTGCTACTTTTGACTTGTGAGTACTATTTTTTCTGATTTCTTTAATTAATTTCTTCCATATTACATTAAAAAAAAAACATAATTTTGTATTAGTACCTTATTGCCAAAATTTCATTTGCTCAGACAGAGCACTTTGTCAAATTTAACTCCATACACCAGAAATTCAGAAGTAAAATTTAAAAAAGAAAAATTCAATTGTTGCAAGTATGAAAATTCTTCTTGAAAAAATCAGTGGGTTAAATTGATGGGTTATTTTAACGCCCCTAACCAATTGTTCAGTTTTAGCCTTGCCTCCTAATAGCCCCTCGTGTTTCATAAATGGCATGATTCCAGTCATTTACATTTTTTTATTTTACTCAGACAAATCTTCCCCTTGCCAAAGTTCCTGTTCAGAGTACTTGCCTATTTTGTTTGAGTTTGTTGAGAACTATCTCGGATCTGAGGTTTTCCCAATGAAAACTACTTGAATCATAATTGAAGGACTTCATCGTGACAACGTACCTTAAAGTATGCTCGGTGGTTGAAATGGCATTTAGCAATTAATTAGCACGTTATATTTGTTTCTCATTATATTCTCTTTGCATTTTTTTAGTGGCTTTAATTGATGATACACAGGGCCAGGTTTCAATCCATGGTGAGTGTTTTCCCAATATAAAGGGACTAGTTTTTTTTTTTTAGGAACTTGAATGATATTTTTTTCTTTATTATTTACTGAAAATTTTAAAATCATCCTCCAGAGAATCTATCCTTCTGTATTCTAAAATATTCACAAAATTAAACCTTTGTACACCCAAGTAGCATTGAATTAACCATTTCGACAGTGTCAGCAGACAGTTCTGAGGAGGGATCTCTGAAATCTGCAAAATCAACCTTAATGTATGAAGTTTCTCATTGAATCTTATCTGGTATTAATAGCTGTCTTCCTTCCTGCAACAACGAGCTCAAGCATAACAAGGGGACTTGGCAGTGTTTCGTTCTGTTGTGCATAGGGTTGCTGTCAATTGGAGTCGACTCAAAGGCACTCAGCAACAACAACAACAACAACATTCCTTCCACGACAGTAAAATTAATGGATACAACTCAAATCTCTAAGAGAAATGAAAGTTGAAACTAGAGCTAAAATGAGGATTAATGGTGTTAAGTAGAATAACAAGAAAAAGCAAAGCATCTACAATGTAATTAAAAATTAGAGTTGCTTTCATGGTAACCCTGGTGGCCTAGTGGTTAAGTGCCGCAGCTGCTAACCAAAAGGTGGGTGGTTCAAATCCACCAGGCACTCCTTGGAAACTCTATGGGGCAGTTCTACTCTGACCTATAGGGTCACTATGAGTCGGAATCAACTCAACAGCAATGGGTTTTCATGGTTAAAAAAAAAAAAAAAAAAAAACCCATTGCTGTTGAGTAAACTCCAACTCATAGTGACCCTATAGGACAGAGTAGAACTGCCCCATAGGGTTTCCAAGGAGCTTCTGGTGGATTTGAACTGCTGACCTTTTGGTTAGTAGCCATGGCTCTTAACCACTACGCCACCAGGGTTTCCTTCATGGTTATAGGTAGTTGTTTCTCTTTAGTAGAATTGTTCAGACCTGTTTACTTTTTAAAAACTAAACTATGTTTCACAAGCCCCCCTTTCTCTTTATTTCTCTAAACATCTTATACTTTCAGAAAAAGAGCCATCTTTATGAAAATTATGTATTTTAGATCTTAAAGTTTCATGTTTTTATATACCTGTCTTTTCTTTTCCTGTTTTTTTTTTTTTTTTTTTACTTTATTGGAGAAAACTAGTTTGCATGAAAACAAACCAATATTTTATTAATGAGAACTGGAGTTGACCTAATCATATTTAAATCTTTGTCCTGGATTGAAAAGTGGTGTGTAATTTTTACTGTGCTTTGTTGCAATGCTACTCAAATTGCAGTCCAATGGTTGTCTTCCCCCTGAAGTTTGTTAGAGAGGAGCAACACAAGAAGCACAGAAATTGAGAGTGAAAAGTAAACACTAAGAAGCTTTTATAGCACTCGGGCTGGCAAATTGTATCTGTTCATCTAAAAAAAAAAAATTGGGGTCTTGTACTTTGAACTGTTTTTGTCTTTATTTTTCAATCAACTACTTTATCTTACTTTTTTATTTCCCCAAAGTATAGATTTTTGAAAGACTGAAATTAAAAATGAGGCCAAACTAAATAAAACAAAAAAGGTAACCTTTAACACAGAGAGTGAGTGGCAGTGTTTTGTGGAGTAGGAGCAAGAGCTCAAGGTGTGGTTCAGGCAGACCTGGATTCCACCCAGCCCCTGCTACTTACAAGCTATTGTAACTTGGGGAAAATTACTGACAATCTCTGAGCTTGTGTTCTTACCCTTCAAACGGCAATGAAAATAAGTTATGGGAATTTTGTTTATATAGTGCATAAAGTCTAGACCAGTTTCTCAGTTTCAGCACTAATGTCATTTGTGGCCAGATAATCCATTGTTGTGGCACTGTCCAGGGCATTGTACCATGTTTAGCAACGTCCCTGGCCTCTACCTTCTAGGGACCAATAATACCCCTTGAGCTGTGACAATGGACAATGTCTTAAGGCATTGTCAAATGTCTTTTTGGGAGTATACAAAATTGCCCCTGGGTAAGAGCCAATGGTGTAATCTCACTGCATAAGGCAACATGCACATATGTTTAGTCTAAATTTTTTAAAGATCTTAAGATATTGCAATGAAGGCCAAGAAATTATATCATAATAACTCAGAGTCATTTTTTTTCCTTCCAAAATTAGCAAGCTTGAGTGTTTTCTTTCCTTTATAAAAATTTTTAATTATGGTATATTTTTAGATTAAGTGCTGGATGAAAGGCGTCATTTTTGAAAATGTTGTATTATATATGCATATGCATACATGCATACTTACATACATACTAAACACACATACATACCATTGTATAATATATATCATATAATCATATATGAATTATGTATGATGTGATATAATATGAAAAAATATAATGTAATTGTCTTTGGCCAGGTTCTCTAGAGAAGCAAAACCAGTAATGTGTATAAGTATAATGTGTGTAAGTATATGTATACTATATATACTATATAAGTATATATAGTATATATAGAGAGAGATTTATACTAAGGATACAGCTCACACAAATGTAAGGGTTGGAACATCCCAAGTGTTTGGATCAGGGTAGAGCTCTTTCCCAATTCACGGAGTTGCAGAAGCTGGTAAACCGATGAGCAGGTTGGAGAGCAGGAATCCCGGTCACTGGTTGTGATGGTCGAGTAATCCTGTAGGTTGGCAGGCAAGGCCACAAAGTTTCTCCTGAGTCACTTAGCTGCAGGGACTGGCTAACCCAAGATAGGCAGGTAGGGGAGCAGGACTCTTGCTTGCTGGCTGTGGAGACCGGTGAACCCCAAGATGGGCAGGCAAGCCGCTAGCTCAAGTTCCAAGAACCAGAGGTCAGACAAGAGACAACTCCTGGATCCAGAACAAACCAACATTTGCAAGGTGAGCAGGAAGGAACTAGGTGGCCAAGGGTGGAGAGATGAAGGCTGAGGGGGAGGTGAGCCGCCACAGGCCCCACCCCCACCAGTACTACTCAGCAGATTCCATCATGGAAGTGATCACATCTCAAATTTCAACAGAAAAGTGATCACAACATTATAGGACTGCCAAAACACTGAGAATCATGACCCAGCCAAGTGGACACACAATCTTAACCTTCAGAGTAGTATAATACATTTATTTACTACTGATATAATATAAAATAATGTAATATAGAATAACTTAACAAAACATAATATTATACTTGCTAAAAAAAACAGCTAATTCATTTTTCTAACCACATTCTTACTGTAGTTATGCTGTTCAATACAGTAGCCACCAGTCACATGTCAGGACTTGAAATGTATCCAGTTTGAGTTGAGATGTGCTGTATGTGTAAAGTACACACCGGACTTTGAAGACTTAGTATGAATAAAATAACGTAAACCATCGCATTAATCACTTACATACCCACTACATATTGAAATGACAATATTTTCAATATCTTATAGTAAAAACACATTATGTAATTAATTTTATCTGTTCCCTTTTACTTTTGTTAATGGGACTACTAGAATATTTTAAATGCCATATTTGGCTTGTATTTGTGCTTCACATTATACTTTTATTGGACAGGGTTGCTGTATATCACGTATTCTTTTATTACTTTTGTTGTTACTACATAGTAACTGGACTTGTTCAATACCTGAAACAGTAAAAAAGGAAAGGAAGATTTATGAGTTCTCATTCTTTTTATTGTGCATGTTTATAAGCCAGTTGTGAATACTATACATTTCTAAATGGGATGAGAACTAAAAACCTGAATACAAGCTTCTTGAGACCACATCTGCACCTGTTTATTTTTATTCCCTTACCTTGTCTTCCTAGCATTAGAAAGTGAACATGGAGGCGCTCAGCCTATTTTTACTGAGTTCTTTCTGTTGCCTTTAGAAAATTAATGACCTCTTTTTTTTTTTGAATTTTTTTTGATTAATTTTCTCAAGCAATTTGTATTGATGGTTATAATTTTTTTTAAATAAAATAATCAGTGGAAAGCATTTTCCACTCAATTGTGTATAAACACATAATCCCTTTTTTTTTTCTTTAATTAAATGCTAAATGAAGATACTTCTTTTTGTATGGGACTATATGATCAAAATAATTACAAAGAATGTATGCAGACAAGACAAATATAAGAGCGGTCATGTTGCTTTTCTGATTTTTCTTATAGCATTATGATTAGAAAGATCAATGGATAAAAACAAAGAAACACATGAATCTTTTTTAAACAGAGACTCTCTGTGAGAGAATTCAAATCTAATTCCCTAAACAGTCATCATAGTATGGAGTTAATTAACTTTTCTCTTATGCAGTCTAGAATTGTGCAAGGTATGTAACCATCTTGAGAGAATGAAAAAATAGTGACTCCATTATCTTCTGTGTACCATTGTTCAGATAAGTAACCATACTGAAAATGAGGTGGGTAAGTTTCTGTAGAAATCCTTCACTTTTTCTCTATTCAAATATTTGTCTTTACTTGCATAATCCAGGGTTGAAGAGAGAAGCCCTGTAAAACAAACAAGAACCAAAGAAAATGTGATTGTTGGCTTATTAATCAGAAGAAAGAAACACAGCATTTTGCTGTAAAATTAATCCTCAAAGACAGAAACAAGAGCTAAACATTTAAGGAAAAGTTGTGTGTGTGTATGTACATATATTGGAGCCCTGGTGGCACAGTGGTTAAGAGTTAGTCTGCTAACCAAAAGGTGGGCAGTTCGAATTCACCATCTACTCCTTGGAAACCTTATGGGGCCGTTCTACTGCGTTCTACAAGGTTGCTGTGAGTTAGAATCATGAGTTGGAATCAACTCGATGGCAATGGATTATATATATATATATATATATATATATATATATATATGGAAAGAGTGATGAAAGACAAGGCAGTAGATACCAGAAGTATTCAGGTGGTTTGAACTGAGTTTACAAAGAAGAAATAGAAATTAGAGAGAACAAAGCAAAAATGAAGAAATTCAGTAACAGTAGAAAGTAGAGATAGCCCCTGGAGGATATTTGAAATTCCACATTAACATTTAACATAACTCTGGATAAAAATAACAATTCTGTGGCCTATGGGAGCAATTAGTGTAAGAGCAAGCTGACTTAGACTTTTCTAGGTCTCTAGAAGTCTTATATTGCTATACGTGGGCCACTTTAAAAGCAATACCAAATAATAACCTGTATCCACTTGTGGAGAGGTGTACTGTAATTTTAGTACATGACAAGTTAAGCTGAAATAATGTGAATCCTTGTAATGTGAACAATGATCCATACAAAAATAGACCCCAAAACTAGTAGCAGTGGAAAACATCTATTTAAATATGAATTCTAAGAAGAGTATAAGCAAGATAGAATAGTACAGGAGGAAGTAAAGACTAAAAAATAATTAAAAAAAGAAATTTCAGGACAATAGGACTTGGGAGAAACAGCTGATCATGCTTTTTACAAATTTGGAATTATTTAATTTATTTAATGCTACTATATCATACATAAGGAAACCCTGGTGGTGTAGTGGTTAAGTGCTACAGCTGCTAACCAAAAGGTCAGCAGTTCAAATCCACCAGGTGCTCCTTGGAAACTCTGTGGGGCAGTTCTACTCTGACCTACAGGGTCGCTGTGAGTCGGAATCAACTCGATGGCAATGGGTTTGGTTTTGTTTTTTATCATACATAAAAGCCCCTTGAGGTGTCACTGGATGGCGCAAACTGTTAAGCACTCCATTGGCAGTTCAAGTGCACTCAGAGATGACTTAGAAGAATGGTCTGGCAATATAGTTCCAAAAAAGCAACCGTTGAAAACCTGTGGAACCCAGTTTTACTCTGACACATACGAGGTGGCCACCACGAGTTGGGATCAAGTCGAAGGCAACAGATTTGGTTTGTTTGGTTTTATGATACGTATGGGTAAGTCATAGCATATTGTTTTTATTTATATTAATGGGAAATGCCAGACGGTATCCAAAATTGATTTATTCATTCATTCATCCATCCATAAATATACATTGAGCTGCTCCCAAATTACAGGCACCAGAGTAGGCATTTGAATGGTGGTCAAGATAGAAAAGCTCCGTACCATCATGAAACTTATAATCGAATGCATTGCAGGTAATAAACAAACAAGCAAACCTTACGGAACAAAAACAAACAGGCATAAACAAAACAACCAGCATTTAATATTATTCAGGTAGTTATAAAGACTAAAAAGAGTAGAAAATCAGTATAAAGGGACAGGAAATAATGCAGGAATGTTTACATTGTTTGGTGAAGGAAGATTTCTTTGAGGAGGTAGTGACTGAGCAGGGACCTGGATGAAATAACTGACCTGAATAAATGTCTAAAAGAACATCAGAGAAATACTTGAGTAATATCACAAGCAAGGGGTGGTCTGGGGTAGGAATATCCTAGGAAGAGGACACTATATGTGTAAAGACTTTGAGAAGGAAACAAGATTGCGGTATTTGATGAGTAACAGAAAGGCCAAAGTGGCTGGACTGGACTGAGCAAGGGATAGCTGGCAGGAGATGATTTAAAATATTCAGGCAGAAGCCAAATCTGATAGAATCTTATAGGTTATGACAAGAATTTTTGTTATTATTCTAAACATGAAAGACCAACTCTGGAAATCTGTGAACAAACACATTACATGATTAGTACTGAGGATAGAAATAAAGGGCAAGAATGAAAGGTAGCTAGACCAGTTAAGAAGCTGTGGTATATACCCATTTAGTTTATGACAGTAATTTGGTCAAGTTTGGTTTTGGCAGAGGGATACAAAGTGATTGGCTGTGACTTGATTTGCTCATAGACTGGATAAAAGGATCAAGAAAGGAATTAAGGATGACTTAAAAGTTCTGGGTTTGCAACAACTGCGTGAAAGACATTTGTATTTAGGGGGATGAGAGAGATTTTGTACAGTCAGGGAATCAGTCATTGGTTTTGGGCATGATAAGTTAGATATGCCTAGTGGGGATGTCAAAGTGAGAGTTGGAAATACGAGCATTCTCAAGGGAAAAGTCTCTTCTTGTTGTTAGGTGCTGTCAAGTCATTTCCGGCTCGTAGCTACCCTAGGTACTACAGAACAAAACACTGGCCAGCCCTGAGCCATACTCACAATCGTTGTTATGCTTGAGCCCATTGTTGCAGCCACTGTGTCAATGCATCTTGTTGAGGGTCTTCCTCTTTTCCGCAGATCGCGTACTTTACCAAGCATGATGTCCTTCTCCAGAGACTGACCCCTCCTGACAACATGTCCAAAGTATGTAAGACGTAGTCTCACCATCCTTCCTTCGAAGGAGCATTCTGGTTGTACTTCTTCCAAGGCAGATTTGTTCATTCTTTTGGCAGTCCATGGTATATTCAATATTCTTCCTCGACACCACAATTCAAAGGTGTCAATTCTTCTTCAGTTTTCCTTATTCATTGTCCAGCTTTTGTATACATATGATGCGATTGAAAATATTTCGGCTTGGGTCAGGCACACCTTAGTCTCCAAGGTGACATCTTTGCTTTTTGATACTTTTAAGAGGTCCTTTGCAGCAGATTTACCCAATGCAATGCGTCTTTTGATTTCTTGACTGCTGCTTCCGTGAGTGTTAATTATGGATCAAAACAAAATGAAATTCTTGACAACTTCAGTCTTTTCTCTATTTATCATGATGTTGCTTATTTCTCCAATCCTGTTGCCCTGTTGTTTTTCATATAGTCCAGCTTCTCAGACTATTTACTCAGCATACAGATTGAATAGGTATGGTGAAGGGCTCCAACCCTGACACACAACTTTCCTTACTTTAAACCACTCAGCATCCTCTTGTTCTGCCTGAACAACTGCCTCTTGATCTATGTAAAGGTTCTTCATCAGCACAATTCAGTGTTCTGGAATTCCCATTCTTCACAATGTTATCCATAATTTGTTATGATCCACACAGTTGAATGCTTTTGCTTAGTCAATAAAACACAGGTAAACTTCTTTCTGGTATTCTCTGCTTTCAGCCAGGATCCATCTGACATCAGCAATGATATCCCTGGTTCCATGTCCTCTTCTGAATCTGGCCTAAATTTCTGGCAGTTCCCTGTGGATATACTGCTGAAGCCACTTTTGAATGATCTTCAGCAAAATTTTGCTTGCATGTGATATTAGTGATATTGTTTGATAATTTCCATATTGCGTTGGATCACTTTTCTTGGGAATAGGCATAAATATGGATCTCTTATAGTCAGTCGGCTAGGTAGCTGTCTTCCAAATTTCTTGGCATAGACGAATGAGCACTTCCAGTGCTGCATCCATTTGTTGAGACATCTCACATCAACATGGAGAGATATTTAATGACATTTGACTTGATGAGATCATTTAGAGATATAATGCAGAGAGGGGAGAGAAGAGGGACAAAGTTGAAACTTCAGGATACTCCAATACGAAGGTTAGGAAAGAAGGAAAATCCACTAAAAACTACTGTGAAATTGCCAATAGATTAGTGACAATGTTAGGAAAAGGTGGTATCCTGGAAGCCTAGTAGATTAAGTGGTTCAAAAAGGAAGGAAGATCAACTGTCTCAAATTCGAATTCTGAGAGGGTGTTGGGGCCTGAGAATTACCATTGGACTTGTCAAGTCAGAAGTCATTTTTGATCTTGACAAAAGGGTTTTCAACAGTATAGTGAGGGTAAAAGCCCAAGTAAAGAGGATTTGTTGTGGATTGAATTGAGTCCCCCCAAAAAGGTATGTTGAAGTCCGAATTTACCATTGAATAACAGTGTAACTGTGAATGTAACCTTGTTTGGAAATAGAGTCTTTGAATATGTTATCGGTTAAGTTAATATGAGGTCATACTGGAGTAGGGTGGGTCCCAATCCAATCTGAGTACTGTCCTTATGAAAGAGGAGAACAGACACGAGATACAGGCAAATGAAGGAAGGCGATGTCAAGATACATCTACAGGCCAAAGACTGCCTGGGACTTCTATTAGCTGGGAGAAACAAGAAAGGGTCTTCTTTTAGAGACTTCAGAGGGAGCAAACCTCAGGCAATATGGTGATTTAGACTTATTGTTTCCAGAAGTGTGAAACAATAAGTTTCTGTTTTTATAAGCCACGCAATGTGTGGCACTTTGTTAGAGCAACCTTAGGAAATGAATATGGGGTTGAAGGCAGGATGCAAGGAAAGGAAGTAGAGAATATAATTGTGTCAGTAACTTTTGACCAACAACTGGAAAAAGATGGAAGATCAAGGCAATTTCTTTTCAATAACAAAAGAACAGAACATGTAGATATTGATGATGAGAACACTGGTACTATAAGAAAGGGAGGGTATAACAATAAAAATAAATTCTTTAAATTGTGAATCAGGAGAGAAATTTTGAGCGTCAGTGGAAGGACTGACCTTAGGTAACAGGGACAATTTAAAAGTCAGAATGTCAGCGTATGTAAGAACACACTGAAGCAGCTTTGTGTTTTCTCATTGGAGAGTCAGGAATGGCGGAGGGTCATGTTGACAGTTTGAGGAGAGAGAGGAAATGTGAGTATTTCCTCTCTGAACGGGAGAGAGCAAACTGGTGAGAGAAAGTATATGGATTTTGAGAGTACAGCTGTTACTTGTACTGGTAAATGTGTGTTAAGTTTTAATTCAAATGGCAACATTGTTCATGAGCCTCTCCTGCTGAATGAGATATTCAGGCTTTTAAATGCAAGACTTTGGTTTTGTCTCAAACTTACCCTTTCACCTGGGTGAAAGCACCTACCCTTCCCATGCTTCATTTGTATAATGGGAATCACGCCACCTATCTTATAGGATCATTGTGAGAGTTAAGTGACATAAAACACTTAGCACAGTACCTAGCCATAGTAAGCATCCATCCGTTGTAAACTATTATTATGGGTATTGTTACTGTTTCTGTTATAAAAGCAACAATAACCAGCTACCTTCTGTTCGTAAGGTACTTGAGATTTAGGAGGGTATAGTGGTTAGGGATGTAACTGGTGTCAACAAGTAGAAAACCTGCTTATGATGTCTCATCCAGATAGGAGTTTATTTTTTTCACCAACATGATGGCAGTCAAGGGCTGGAGCAGCTGTTCAAGGATGCAATAAAGAAACAACGCTCCTTGTATCTTTTCTACTCTCACCTTAATATATGGCTTTTGTCCTCAGGGTTGCAAGATGGCCACTGCCTGAATAAATTTTATATTATATCAGAGCTACGTGGAGAATGATGAAAGAAATGGATGGTTAATGTGTGGGCCTGCTGAGAGATTATATATATACATTTTAGGTAAAGCAGTTGCTTTCTTGAAAGAACCAGCCTGTTGACTTCCTTTTCCATCTCATCAGCTTCAACTTCATAAAACACAAGGCAGTCTGGAGAGGTGAATATTTTATCAGGATAGATTGTACTCTGTATAAAATTGACATTATCTTTTTAAGGAAGAACCCCAGAATGTACATTTGTTAGGCAGCTAACTGTGCCCAACACAGAATGTCAAGATGAATATTTTCCCCAGGATAGTTCATCATTTAGTGGAGAAGACAAACACAAAAACCACATTAAAAAACACAAATGTGCACAGAGCCAAGCTGAGAACAGAAATGAGTGCAGGGGGTTGTAGGGCAAATTGGAGAGCATGTATCGCAACTAAAGATGAAACAATGACAACTCAGGCCTAATAGATTGCTACCTTGTAGATCTATGGGCTTAACACACTTAGTTCTTTTGCTTTTGCAACAGAAGTCCAAATCTGAATTTTATATTAATTCTTCCTTTTTTTCCCCTAGAATTATAAACTAGGTTAATTTTTGTGAAAATGTGCAAACCAAACAAATCATATCGTGATCTGGATTCAACACTCTATCCACTGCTGATGTGTACATTTTGATATTTTGAATTTTGATTGTGGTGCAATGAATTCCTTTTGTGTGCCCTTTCTGGCTCTGGGTTTGCAATTCTCCCAAAATGATTGGTCGGGCCACAATTTGCCAAGTGATTGGTGTGTTTGCTATTTGCATTAGCAGCTTGCAAAGATTAGTAGGTTTGCTATCCACATAAGTGGCTTGCAATTTAGCCATTATGATTGGTCCTGCTAGAAAAGCCATACCCTGAAATTAACAAGGATTTTTCAATTTCATATCTTGAAATTGACAAGGTCAGTCTCACAGAGGTTTTATGGGAATGTCCTGATCAACAAGAGCCTGGAGATGAATGCATCATTTGGACGTGGGATCCCTGTGCTGAAAGCAACCTAGATACAGGTAAAGGAGCTGTAATACTGGTCAAGGGCTGTAACGCTGAGCTGATAACACTGAAGACCAAGAGAAATAGCAGCAAACACAGCAGAGGCCAGCAGCAGATAAATGGTGGAAGCAGTAGCAGTGGTGGGGACCACAAGACAGAGAGATAGCAGTGGTGGGCAAGTTTGTCTATGGAGGAGATTGGTAGCGGTGGGCAGAGCTGATCCACAGAGTGCAGCTGGGCACCTCCAGGCAAGAGGTCACCAACAGAGCAGAGCATCCCCAAAAGAGGAAGAAGCCACAGTCTGGGCCCATGCAGATAGACACCTGAGCAGAGCAAGTGGCAGCATGGTGGCTGAGCTGGCCTGCCTTTGGCAGTGGCAGATGCCCCAGCTGTGCTGAGAGCTGTAATCTTAAGACTGAGAGAGGGCCAGTCCTGAGGGGGCTGAGAGAGGAGGCCTGTCCAGGGAGGGTCCAGAGAAGGCCTGTGTTCAGGGGGCCTGCACTGAGGGGGCCAAGACGAGGCCTGCAGAGCTTTGGGTATACACCTTATAAGAGCTTCCCATAAGACAATTTTGCTTTAAGAGCTATTGTAATGCTGGCCTAACCATGGCATTGGCCCAGCGTTGTCTCAAAGATGTTGGCTGAGAGAGGACCAGTAAGCACAAGGGGCCAGAGCCAGCCAAGAAAAACCATGGAGACAGTGAGAGAGAGAGAACAAATGCAGCCATGCTGCACCTGGAGTGAACTGGTGACATGCCTGCTGAGAGGGAGTAACACCTGCTGATACCTGATCCACAGTGTGCCTGCTCAGTGACACAGAAAGGTACACGGGTAATTTGGGAAGGCTGAGCAGGTCCCCTTTAAGACGTAAGTGAGTTCCTTTCCTACGATGCTAAGTGGGGCACTCGTTGGGGTGAAGGAGATTCATTCACTTCAAATCTGTTCCTATTGTTTATCGTTTCATTTCTACAAGTAATCTGCTCTTGTTGGTGGCTGCCTACCTTGGATAAATAATAACAACAACTTTCAATTGCCAACCCTTTGTAATGTGCGACCCAACTAGATCAGGTATTAGAGTCCTTACTCTAGCTGTCTCGTGATTGCTTGGTATATACAGGCTCAACCTGTGTGTACGCACATGTCTACGTGCACACATGCATAGTTACGTGATAAAACCTTCAACAGAGGTACCAGCCAAATGCTACGGAACATCATGGAGAAAGGAAGACATAGTGAAGGACTTCATTTTTGCTTTACCAAAATACAGGGTGTCACAGAATTATAAAACTGTAAGTGGAAGAGACCTAAGTGCTCATCTAATTAAATGTCTGTATTTCACATACAGGAACCCTGGGTGGTGCAAACAGTTAAAACATCTAGCTGCTAACATAAAGGTTGGAAATTTGAGTCCACCCAGAGATGCCTCCGAAGAAAGGCCTTGTGATCTCCTTCCAGAAATTCAGCCATCGAAAACCCCGTGGAGTACAGTTCTGCTTTGACACACATGGGGTGCCATGAATCGGAGTTGACTTGATGGCAACTCTTCTTCTTTTTTTTTTTTTTAATTTCATATTTAAAAAAGTTGAGGCCTGAAGAAATAAGGTTCCTGTCAAGGTTACAGAACAAAGCTCTTGAGTCCAGGTCTCCTGATTCTTAGTCCAAGACTCTCTCTCTCTACCTCAGCGTACATCTTCATACAAATCAGAGAGAAGAGTGGGTTGAAACTGACAAGGCGATTGACCTAATCCACTGGGCTTGCGATGCAGAAATAATAGATAATGTTTTAGACACTCCTGTCAACTCGTTGTGGTGATAATGCCAGGGAAAGAGACGAGTTTCCAGAGATTGTGAAAATAACTCAGCTGAAGGCTATTTCACAGCCCTTGAGTCAATAATTAATTCTGCCAACAGGTACTCGTGTTATCCTTCCAGAAGGTCATGCAGATGCTCATCTTTTATTAAGATTTTATGAGAAAGAAACAATTGACCCCAAATATAGCTCACATCAAAGACTTTCTTGATGTAATTGAACATTTGCGTTGTGTTCTTTCCAAACAATCCTCTCTCTGAGAGGATTTTTGTCTGAACCTGTAGGTAAATGCAATATTGGAGGTTTTTGAATCATTGAAAATTTATGTATCTATAAATGTATTATATGTAATATATAAATATAAGTACATTAAATTTTCTAAGGATCTACTATAAATATAAATAGGATAAAATTATATTTATTTTACTGAGTTTGGTCAGACAAGAAAGGGTAAGAAATTTTAGAAATATTTTTATCACATGGCTTAAATTAAAAAATAATAATAATAATTAAGTGCTTTCAGGAATTGATAATTAAAAAAAGTGTCAATTCAGAATATCTTATTCTTAGAGTCGTTCAGGTTGCTGTTATTAGTAACTTTATCTGATTCAGCCAACTCATTACACATTATTGATGAGAAATTTAGTTCATGTCTTTTTTTCACAGGAGGACTTTTGCTCTTAAACATATTCAGGATATTTCAGAAACAAAAATAGGTAAAGAGTGCCTGGCAATTAGTTAAATAGATCCTCATCTATTAAGCTGGATAATTCTTCTTCATATTTTAATTCCTAGCTCAGTTGGAACCTATGCTTTCTCTGGTTTTCAAGTTAATCATTTGTTTAGCTCATCTCTTTGCAACCTTGTTTTTTATTTGATACTATTGCTGGTATAAATGAGAATTCATTTGCTTTTTTTCTCTGTAACTCTCCCAGTTCGTGCTAACCACAGATCCACCTAAACTATCACAGGCAGATATAAATCTAGCTGCCTTTTTTTTTTTTTTTTTTTTTTTTAAAGCTCTCTAGGGAAGAAGATTCTATAAGCTCCCTTGGTAACCAATTCTAGTGCTTAATGGAACATGTCCATTCATCTATAATAATATTTGTAATTATACAGCACATTTCTTCTGAGTAGCTCCTGGCACTTTAAAATAGTATTTCAATCCCCAAGACACTCCTAGGAGTAGGTGGTAAGCTTCATTATGCTCCTAGAGGGCACAAACAATGTCTTTATACATGCTATCCTCGGTGCTCAGGATATTGTGAAGACTTTAGAAATGTATAATAATCAGAATGGATGGGCTGAGAGAAAGGCCTTTCTCCAAGCAAACATAATTGAGAAGAAATTCAGAATTTCCAACATACTGGGGGCTGGAATACTCTTCCATAAGCCTCTGCTGTCTTTTTTTTTTTTTTTTTTGAGGCTGTGATTAAAAATTAGATGCTTTTAAAATTTAGGGACCTAAAAAAGGCAAATAAAACTGTCCACTCACCGTCTCCCTAAGTCTGATGCTATGCAGTTCATTATTATGAGTTTAAACTTACTGGAGGCAGACAAACTGTCAATAAGATAACTTCATCGTTAGAACTGTCCATCTGGGTGTACCTTTTCTGCATCTGCCTGCATCTGATCCCCCATTATAATGGGAAGTTCTTCTATCTATTGTGTATGAGCAAGCTCTCTCTAAAGAGAGTTCTAAAACCTTCAAAATTTTGCCAGTTCAAACATTCCTGATTTGTCTATAGCCCATTAGAATCCTGGTAAGCTTCTACAGTGCTATTAGAGAAATGCTTTAGAAATTACTGATATGGTCTGAATCTCGACATACATTTGTATTTTCATAAGAAACTTCGGAATGCACAGTAGTTTAACCCAAAAAGTGAAAGGAGAAATTTCGAGAGCAATGTCATGAGTCAGTGGGAAACAGTTTTTGGACATCTACTTTCCTTAGGACATGTGAGTTACATCACGTAAATGGCTACCTACTTAGTCTTTGAATAGGAATAGTCGCGGATGGATTCATTAAACTCGAAGACTTTGGGTTGTCATTCAAGATTAAATTTTACTGTATTATCAAGTTCGAAGAGCTCTGGTGGCACAACGGTTAAGCACTTGCCTGTTAACACAAAAGTTGGCAATTTGAATCCACTCAACGGCTCCTCAGGGGAAAGACCTAGTGATAGGATTCTGTAAAGATTCTAACCAGGAAGAGCCTACGAGACACATGGGGTCACGATGAGTCTAGATCAACTGGACAACACTTAACAACAACAACGACCACATTTGGTAACCTGGGAATCTTGCCTTTCTCAAAAGGATCTGGAGGCCTAAAGTAGATACTTCGTGTGACTTGGAGGACTCAACTTATGTGATTGGTAAGTCATTTTGTTGGCTATTTTTTTTAAGTGAGAATAGTGCTTATTCAAAAGCAAATGTTCTAAGCAGAATCTAAAAATAGAACTGAATCAGAGATTCACATGTAACCTGATTCCTCTCAGCTGTTTGAAATTTTTTTTTAAATTTGTTACTGTGAATTAGCTTACAGAGCAAATTAGTTTCCCATAAAGTATGTAAAGTGTTCCATGATATTGGTTTCATTCTCCACAATGTGTCAGCACTCTCCCCATTTCTGTCCTAGATTCCCTGTTTTCTTTAGTTTAGATTTTCTACCCCTTCCTACCTTCTCATCTTTGCTTTGGGGCAAATGCTGCCCTTTTGATCTCGTATAATTGATTGTTCTAAGGAGCATGTTCCCCTTGGCTGTTACTGTTTATTTTATGGGCTAGTCTATAGTTTGGCTGGAAGGTGGTCTCCAGGAATGGCTTCAGTTCCAGTTTAGAAAGGTGTCTTAGGGCCATAGTCTTGAGGGTTCCTCCAGTCTGTCAGACCAGTAAGTCTGGTCTTTTTTGTGAATTTGATTTTTTGTTTTACAATTTTTCTCCCACTGCATCTAAGTCCCTCTGTTGTCATCCCAGTCAGAGCAATCAGTAATGGTAGCTGGGCACCATCTAGTTCTTCTGGTCTCACGGTCATGTAGGCTGTGGTTCATGTGGCCCATTAGTCCTTTGGACTAATTGCTCCCTTGAGTCTTTGATTTTCTTCATTCTCCTTTTGTAAGAGATCTATAGTTGTATCTTAGATGGCCACTCACAAGCTTTTAAAACCCCAGGCACTACTCACCAAGGTAGGATGCAGAACTTTGTTTTTATGTACTAGGTTGTGTCAATTCATATAGATGTCCCCCAAGTCTATGGTCCTTCACCTATGAGCCTAGGAACTTTGTCCCATGAGGTATTTGGTTATGACTAAGTTGCCCTGACTATGACCTTGTGTACTATATTGTCTATATTAATATACAAGCAGCACCTCTAGTTATGTGTGTAGAAATATCTACCACCTAACCTGTATCTGCAGGTGGGTATGTTCATTTACACCCTCCTATATTTATTGGAATATCTATCTACCTATGTATCCATTCATAAACTAGCGTTTGTTAATATTATTGTTGCAGTGTTGTTTATGCTATAGTAATTACCTTTGTTGTACTTTGTTCTTGCGTTCCTCTCAGTGTGCTCCCATGACTTGGTCGTGTTTTCCTGACTTTGCCTACACTGTGTATTGCCTTTCATTTCACCAATATTAGCACAAATCTTCTCTCTGGTTAGTAATTTTCCCTCTCTCCCCCTCACGTCTTCAAAAACCATCAATGTTTTGTTTTGTTTTCCTGTGGGTAAACCTTTTCTTGCTTTTTTTTTTTTTTTTAATAATAATAGTCTCATGTAATATTTGTCCTTTTGTGAATGACTTATTTCACTTAGCATAATGTCCTCCAGATTCATCCATGTTATGAGATTTATCTCAGATTTGTCATTATTCATCATTGCATAGTACTCTGTTGTGTGTATATACAGCAGTTTGTTTACTCATTCATCATTTAGTGGGCACTTAGGTTGTTTCCATCTTTTTGCTATTGTGAATAATGCTGCAATAAACATGGGTGTGCACATGTCTATTGGAGTCATGACTCTTATTTCTTTAGGGTATACGCCTAGGCGTGGGATTTCTGGGTCATAAGGTACTTCTATTTCTAGCTTTTTAAGGAAGAGCCATACTGTTTTCCATAATGGTTGTACTATTTTACATTCCCAACAGCAGTGATTAAAGGTTCTAATCTCCCCACAACCTCTTCAACATTTGCCATTTTCTGTTTTTGTTTAGTTCCAGTATTGTTGGGATGAGATGGTGGTATCTCATTGTAGTTTTGATTTGCATCTCTCTAATGGCTAATGATCTTGAGCATTTCTTCATGTGTTTGTTGTTGTTATTGTTAGTAGGCACCCCTGAGTCGGCTCCAACTCATAGCAGCCCTATGTACAATAGAGTGAAACACTGCCTGGTACTGCACTATTCTCATAATTGTTGCTATGCTTGAGCCCATTGTTGCAGCCTCTGTGTCAGTCCAACTTGTTGAGAGTCTTCCTCTTTTTCACTGACCCTCTATATGTGCTTGTGAGCCATCTGAATGTCTTCTTGGGTGAAGTATCTGTTCATATCCTTTGCCCATTTTTAATTGGATTGCTTTTCATTTTGTTGTTGAAGTGTTGAAGTTTTCTATGAATTTTAGAGATTAGAACATTGCGGGATATATCATAACCAAAAATTATTTCCCAGTCTGTAGATTCTCTTTTTACTCTTTTGGAGAATTCTTTTGATAAGCATAAGTGTTTAAATGAAGTTCCATTTATTTAGTTCGTCTTCTGCTGCTTGTGCATTTTTGTTATGTTTGGTATTCTGTTTATAACATATATTAAGAACCCTGGCATTGTCCCATACCATTCATCTGTCAGTTTGTCAGTTTGTAGCTTGTGTGGTTGTTATGATGTTAGAGCCAGAATTTCAAAAAGCTTTAGGGTCACCCGTGGTGGACAGGCTTCAGTGAAGCTTCCAGAGAAAGACAGATTAGGAAGAAGGATGTGTTGGTCTATTGCTCAAAAAATTGGCCAGTGAAAACATAATGATTAGCAGCAGAACATTGTCTAATATAGCGCTGGAAGATGAGTCCCTCAGGTTGGAAAGCACTCAAAATATGACTGGAAAAGAGCTGCCTCCTTAAAATAGGGTTGACCTTAATGGCACAGATGGAATCAAGCTTTCAGGACCTTTATTTACTGATGTGGCACAACTTAAAATGAGAAGAAAGAGATGCAAACATCCATTAATAACTGGAATACAGAATGTACAAAGTATGAAACTAGAAAAATTGGAAGTTGTTAAAAATGAAATGGAAAGCATTAAAGTGAACATCCTAGACATTACTGAGTCAAAATGAACTGTTATTGGCCATTTTGAATAGGATAATTATATGGTCTACTATGAAAGGGATGACAAATTGAAGAGGGATGATGTTTCATTTATCTTCAAAAAGAATATTTTAAGATCTATCCTGAAGTGCAATACTGTGAGCAACAGGATAATATCAGTACACTTACAAAGAAGATCAGGTAATATGACTATTATTCAAATTTATGCACAAACTATTAATACTAAAGATGAAGAAATTGAAGATTTTTACCAAATTCAGCAATTGATCAACATCTGCAACAGAGATGCATTGATAATTAGTGGTGATTGGAATGCGAAGTTTGGAAACAAAGAAGGATCAGTAGTTGGAATATGTGGCCTTGGTGATAGAAATGACACCAGAGATCATGTGATAGAATTTTGTAAGACCAATGACTTCTTCACTGCAAATACTTTTTTTTCAACAACATATATGGCAACTAAACACTTGGGCCTCACCAGATGGAATACATAAGAATTAAATTGACAACACTTGTGGGAAAAGACAATGGAAAGGCTCAACATTTTCAGTCATAACAAGGCCAGGGGTTGAATGTGGAACAGATCATCAATTGCTCATACACAAGTTCAAGCTGAAGCTGAAGAAAATTAAAAGAAGTCCATGAGAGCCAAAATGTGACCCTGAGCATATCCCTCCTGAATTTAGAGACCCTCTCAGGAATAGATTTGACACATTTAACACCAGTGACCAAAGACCAGATGAGTTGTGGAAAGACATCAAAGATATCATGCATGAAGAAAGCAAAAGGTCATTATAAAGACAGGAAAGAAAAGAAAGGACCAAAACGTGTGAAAAAATGAAGTAAAAGAGCTGAACAGAAGATTTCAAACGGCAGCTCAAGAAGATAAAGTATTATAATGTTCAAAGACCTGGAGTTAAAAAACCAAAAGAGAAGAAAAAGCTCAGAATTTCTCAAGCTGAAAGAATTGAAGAAAAATTCAAGCCTTGAGTTGCAATATTGCAGGATTCTATGGGCAAAATATTGAACAACACCTGAAACATCAAAAGAAGATGGAAAGAATACTCAGGGCCGCTACACTAAAAAGAATTGGTCAATGTTCAAACATTTTGGAAGGTAGCATATGATCAAGAACTGATAGTACTGAAGTAAGAAATCCAACCTACATCTACGACATTGGCGAAAAACAAAGCTCCAGGAACGTATATAATACCAAATGAGATATTTCAACAAATGGATGCAGTGCTGGAGGTGATCATTCATCTTTGCCAAGAAATTTTGAAGACAGCTACCTGGCCAACCAACTAGAAGAGATCAATATTTGTGCCCATTTCAAAGAAAGGTGATCCAACAGAATGCAGAAATTATCAAAACAATATCATTAGTATTACACACAAATAAAATTTTGCTGAAGATAAATTAAAAATGATTGAAGTAGTACACTGAAAGGGAACTGCTGTCCAGAAATTCAAGCCGGATTCAGAACAGGACATGGAACAAGGAATATCATTGCTGATGTCAGATGGATCTTGGGTGAATGCAGAGAATACCAGAAAGATATTCAAATGTGTTTTATTGACTATGCAAAGGCATTCGACTGTATGGATAATAACAAATTAAGGATAATGTTGCAAAGAAAATTCCAGAACACTTAATTGAGCTCATGCAGAATCTGTAAATAGACCAAGAGGAAGTTGTTTGAACATAACAAGGGGATACTGCATGGTTCAAAAACAGAAAAGGTGTGCATCAGGGTTGTACCCTTTCACCATACTTTATGGACTATATGAAAAGAACATGGCATCAGAATTGAAGGAAGACTCGTTAACAACCTGCAATAAGCAGAAGACATAAATTTGCTTGCTGAAAGCAAAGAGGACTTGAAGCACTTACTGAAGAAGATCAGAGACTGCAGTCGTCAGCATGTATTACACCTCAACATGAAGAAAACAAAAACCCTCACACCTGGACCAATAAGCAACGTCATGATAAATGCAGAAAATATTGAAGTTGATAAGGATTTCACTTTGCTTGGATCCACAATCAATGCCCATGGAAGCAACAGTCAAGAAATTAAATGGTGCATTCCATTGGAGGCAAATCTGCTGAAAAGACCTCTTTAAAGTGATAAAAAGAAAAGATGTCACTTTGGTGACCTCTTTAAAGTGATAAGAGCAAAGATGTAACTTTGGTGATTAAGGTATGCATGACCCAAGCCATGGTATTTTCAATTGTCTCATGTGCATTGAAAGCTGGACAATGAGTAAGAAAGATTGAAGAAGAACTGACACATTTGAATCATGATGTTGGCGAAGAATATTGCAGGTACTACGAACTGCTAGAGGAATGAACAAGTCTGTCTTGGAAGAATTACAGCCAGAATGCTCCTTGGAAGCAAGAGTTGTACGACTTCCTCTCACATACTTTAGACGTGTTATCATGAGGGACCATTCCCTGGAGAAGAGCATCATGCTTGGTAGAGTATCAGCAATAAAAAGGAAGACCCTCCATGAGATGGATTGACACCGTGGCTTCAACAATGGTCTCAAGCACAGCAACAGTTGTGAAGATGTCACAGAACCAGGCAGTGTTTTTTTTCTGTTGTATATAGAGTCAGTATGAGTTGGAACCGACTCGAAGATAAAAACAGCATTGTCTCTATTTTTTCTTCCATTATCTTTATAATTTTAAGTTTTATTTTTATGTCTTCAATCCATTTCGAGTTAGTTTTTGTATATGGTGTAAAGTATGGGTCTTGTTTAAATTTTTTTTTTTAATGCAAATGGACATCCAGTTTTGCAAACACCATTTTTAAAGATGTTATCTTTTCCTCAGTTAATGGACTTTGGTCCTTTGTCAAAGACTAGCTGTCCTTTGATGGATGGATTTATGTTTGGATTCTTCGTTATGTTCCATTTGGTCTCTGTGTCTGTCCTTGTACCAGTACCAGGCTGTTTTGACTACCATGGCTGTACAGTAGGTTCTGAGGTCAGGTAGTGTGAGGCATCCTACTTTGTCCTTTTTATAATGTTTTACTTATCTGTGGCCTCTTTCTTTTCCATGTAAAGTTGATGATTAGTTTTTTCATCTCATTACAGAATGCTCTTGCAATTTGGATCGAGATTTCATTACACCTGTTGATCACTTTGGGTAGTGTTGCCATTTTTACAACACTGAGTCTTCCTATCCATAAGCATGGTGTGTTTCTCTGTTTATGTAGGTCTCTTTTGTTTTCTTCAGAAGTGTTTTGTAGTTTTCTTTGTACACGTCATTTACGTCTCTGGTTAGATTTATTTCTAAGTATTTTGTCTTTTGGGGGCTATTGTAAATGATGTTGTTTTCCTGATTTCTTTTTTGAAGTTCTTTTCGTTGGTGTGGAGTAATCCAACCGATTTATGTATGTTGGTCTTGTATCCTGCTACTTTGCTGAATGCTTCTATTAATTCCAGTAGCTTTCTTGTGGAATCTTTGGGGGTTTCTATGTATACGATCATATCATCTGTGAATAGGATAATTTTATTTCTCCCCTTCCAATTCTGTATCCGTCTTATTTGTTTTTCTTACCTTATTGCTCTAGTTAGAACTTCCAGCTCAATGTTGAATAAAAGTGGTGATAAAGGCCATCCTTGTCTGGTTTCTGTTCTCAAGGGGAATACATTCAGTGTCTCTCCATTGAAGATAATGTTGGCTGTTGGTTTTGCATAAATGCCCTTTATTATGTTGAGAAATTTCCCTTCTATTCCTATTTTGCTGAGGGTTTTTTATCAGGAATGAGTTTTGGACTTTATCAAATGCCTTTTCAGCATTGATTGAAATGCTCATGTGATTCATTTCTTTTGTTCTATTTATGTGGTGGATTATGTTGATTGATTTTCCAATGATGAATCATCCTTGCATACCTGGTATGAATTTCACTTAGTTGTGATATTATTATTATTATTATTTTGGAGATTCTGCTACACTTTATTCCATACCATGTTACAAGAAAACAGCAGTGACAGTTGACAATTAAATCTTTCATAATACAAATTACATTTGGTAACAAATATGCAACATATACCATTGCATTCTACTTACTATGTGTCATTTTGAAGTATCATATTTTTCTGAATGATGCTACCACATCTCTTAGGTATCGAACCCTGTTCAAAAGTACACATTTCAGTTTATCATACAAAAAAAGAAATAAGAAAAAAAAAAAAACCTCTTCTAACTGGAGACTATAAATTTTGCATGTGCCTCTAAAATATGCTGTTGTGAGGAGGGGGAATGAAAAAGGAAGAGTGCTAGTTTGAGTTTGTATGTGTGTGTGTGAGAAAGACAGAGACAGAAAATTGCAAGGCAGTAACATACAGTTTCCTCTGTCTACAAGCCAGTAAGGGAGATGGAAGTTATGTGCAATTATGCTGTAGGTTCCTGTGTGAAAAGGGGGTAGGCAATAGTCTACCCCAGTAAGTACAGCCTAAACATTCTCTTATATAACAGAGATTACAAAACCGATAATATTCACAGGTGATATCTTAAATAGAAGCATAACCTAGGGTATTGATTAAACTGGCTGTCATAATGATGTATTATGTTTTGATATGATACTGAGTTCTATTGGCTAGAGATTTGTTGAGAATTTTTGCATCTGTATTCATGAAGGATATTGGAGTGCAAATTTTCTTTCTTTCTTTTTTTTTTGAGGTGTCTTTCCCTGGCTTTGGTATCAGGGTGGTGTTGACTTCACACACTGAATTCAGGAACTTTCCTTCCTTTTCTGTATTCTGAAATAGTTTGAGTAGTATTGGTGTGGGCTGTTCTCTGAATGTTTGCTAGAATTCTCCAGTGAAGCCGTCCAGGCCAGGGCTTTTTGTCGTTGTTGGGAGTTTTTTTGTTTTGCTTTTTAAATTACCTCTGCAGTTTCTTCTTTTGTTATGTGCCCAGTTTTCTACTTCATTTTGTGTTAGTTTAGGTAGGTAGTGTGTTTCTAGAAATTTGTCCATTTCCTCTAGTTTTGCAATTTGTTAGAGTATAATTTTTCTTAGTATCCTGTTATGATCTTTATTTCCTTTGATTTTGTTGTAATGTCACCCATCTCAATTCTTATTTGAGTTATTTGCCTCCCCTCCTGCTTTTCTTTTGTCAATTGGCCAATGGTTTGTTGATTTTGTTGATCTTTTCAAAGAACCAATGTCTTGTTGATTCTTTCTATTGTTTTTGTTCTTTATTTCATTTATTTCTGCCCTAATCTTTATTATTTCCTTTCCTCTAGTGATGGTGGGCTACTTTTGCTGCTCTTTTTCAATTTATTCAAGTCGTAGGGTTAATGTTTTGATTTTGGCCTTTTTTTCTGTTTTTGGTTTGTGCATTTATTGTTATGAGTTGACCTCTGAGGATTGCTTTTGCTATGTTCCAAAGGTTTTGGTAAGATGTATTTTCATTCTTATTTGATTCTAAGATTTTTTTTTTTATTCCATCTTTGATTTCTTCTACTACCCAGTGGTTTTTAAGCAAGGCATTATTTAGTTTCCATGTTTGTTTTTTTTCCCTTGATATTCCTGTTATTGATTTCTATTTTTAAGGCTCTGTGATCAGAGAAAATGGTTTGTGTAATTTCTGTATTTCGGATTTTTTTAAGGCTTGCTTTGTGGCCTAAAAGGTGGTCTATTCTGGAGAATGTTCCATGTGTGTTAGAAAAGAATGTATACTTTGCTGCTGTTGGGTGAAGTGTTGTGTATATGTCTATGAGGTTGAGTTGGTTGATTGTGGCCTTTAGTTCTTTTATATCTTTGTCAAGTTTCTTTCTAGATGTTCTGTCGTTCATCGAAAGTGATGTGTTGAAGTCATCTCTTATTATTGTGGAACAGTCTATTTCTCTTTTCAATGCTGTTAGAGTTTAGGTATTTTGGAGCCCTACCATGGGTTCATATATGTTTATTATGATTATGTCCTCCTGGTAGACTGACCCTTTAATCATTATATGCTTTTATGCCTTTTATGGTTGATTTTGCCTCAAAAGAAAAAAAAAAAAAAACGTTGCCATCGAGTCGATTCCGACCCATAGCAACCCTATAGGACGAAGTAGAACTGCCCCATAGAATTTCTAAGGAGCACCTGGTGAATTCAAACTGCCAACCTCTGGGTTAGCAGCTGTAGCACTTAACCACTACACTACCAGTGTTTCCTCAGAGTCTCTTTTATCAGAGATTAATATTGCTCCTGTTCTTTTATGGTTTTTGCTTGCTTGACTTTGTTTTTTCATCATTTGAGTTTCAGTTTGCTTATGTCTTTGTATCTAAGGTATGCCTCTTGTAGACAGCATATTAATGGGTTGTGTTTTTAATCCATTCTGCCACTCTGTCTCTTTACCCATGCATTTAAGCCATTTACATGCAGTGTGACTATTGATAGGTATGAGTTTACTGCTGTCATTTTCTTTTTTTTTTGTGGTGTTGATGGTTTCTTGGTTCTGTTTAGTTTTTTGTGCTGAGTTGTTTTTGTTTGTAAATTTCCTTTTCATTTCTTTCATTGTTGTTGATTTTGTGTTTATCGAGTCTTTATGTTTTTCTCTTCTTTTTTGTTTTGATGAGTAAGTTTGTTAACTTTCTTTGTGGTTACCTTGAAATTTGCTTTTATCTTCCTAAGTTTAAATCAGTACTTTAATTCTTTATATCACCTTCACCCTCTCCATGTTAAAGTTCTATAACTACACTGTTCATTCTCTATTTTGGGTTTTTATGTTGTCATCATTAACAAATTGACATCTTTGATTCTCTGTTTTCAGTCTTTTAGCATTATTTTATTTTATTTTTGAGAATTTTTTATGTGGGTTTTTTTTTTTTTAATCTCAGGTTGTTGTCTGATGTTGTTGGTTCTGTATCTGAAGGACTCCCTTCAATACTTCTTGTGCTTTGGTGTGGGTTTTATAAAGTTCCTTAATTTCTGTTTAACTGAAAATGTCCTAGTTTCGCCACTGCATTTGACAGACAATTTTGTTGGATATATAATTCTTGGCTGGCAATATTTTTCCTTCAGAGTTGCATATATGGCAACCCATTGCCTTTTTGCCTGCATGGTTTCTGCCAAATAATCACAGTTTAGGCTTATTGACTTCCCTTTATAGGTGACAGTTCATTTTTCTCGAGCTGCTCTCAGGGTTTTGTTTTTGGTTTGGGCAAGTTTAATTATGATATGTCTTGGTGATTTTCTTTTGGGGGGTCTATCCTATATGGAGTGCATTAAGCTTGTCGGATAAAGTTTTCTGCCAGCAAATCTTTGACAATTCTCTCTGTGTTTTCCATTGGTTTCCCCTCTTCTGGAATTCCAATCATGAGCAAATTTTTCCTCTTGATAGTGTTCCACATAATTTTTAAGCTTTCTTCAGTTTTCGTCATTCTTTTTCCTGATTTTTCTTCAAACTGGTGTCAAGAGTTTTGTCTTCAAATTCAATTCTGCTCCCATATCCTTCTATTGAGTTGTCTATTTCTGAAATTTTTATTGTTAATCTTTTGGATTTCTAGTTGCTGTTTTTGTATGGTTTCTAATTGTCTACCTGTTTTGTCATTTTGTCCTCATATTGTTTGCCTGAATTCTTCTATTGATTTGTTTGTGTTTTCCTTGGTTTTGTCTGTGTTTTCCTTGATCTCTTTCTTGATTTCTTGGAGAGCTCTGTATGTGGAGAGCCATGTCTTTTGAATTCCTTATCAGGTAGTTCCATTGCCATTTCTTCTTCTGGAAGATTTTCTGGTTCTTTATTTTGGTCCCTTACTATAGCCACCTTGTCCTGCTTCTTTATGTGATTTGATATTGTCTGTTGTCTCTGAGGCATAGATAATTTATATTTATTTATTTATTGTATGTTTGTTTGCCGTATCCTGAATTTTTGTTTTGTTTTGACATAGCCAAGCAGACTGGGTGTGTGCACTACTATGGTTGCTAAAATGGCCATATTGAAGCTCTCACCTCGTGTCTCTGGGGGTGGGGGGCAGTGACTGAATGTGAGCATGGATCTCTGTTCACTGGTCTTGTGGATCTTCTGAGGATGTAGCTAGCATTTCTGGTGAGGTGATGTATGTGTCTTGCTCATCACCTGGCCATAGGTACAGTGGATGTTCTCTTTGGTCACTAGGTTGTATGTTTTTTTTTGTGCTCTGCCAATTGCTGGGTGCTCAGGGTTAGGGTGCCTAGATCATTGGTCACTGGATGGGTGGTGTGGAAACTCTCATTGATAGTTTTGGGCAGGCAGGACTGCACAGGGGTGTTTGAAGTGGGCATAAGCCTCTAATTGTGAGGGCCAGGGAGGCAATGCATGGGGAAGGCAGGGGGGAGGCCATCTCTCCATTGGTGCCTCTCTGGAGGGTGTGCCCTGTTTACTAAAGCATGTCATGAGGGAGGTAGTACAGCAGGTCTTTGGGCCACTGACGTAGGTGGTTGAAGGGAATAGAAGGCACTGCCAGTCCTTGGTTTCCTGGTACAGGTAGTTGGAGACAATAGGAGGCACTATGGGTCTTCAGGCCCCTGGCACAGGCAGCTGGAGGGAATGGGAGGCACTGCTGGTCTTTAGGCCCCTGACTTGGGTGGCCAGAGAGAGTGTGATGCACTGTCAGTCCTCAGGCCCCCAGCATGGGTGGCTGAAGGGAGTAGGAGGCACTACGGGTCCGTGGACCCCTTAGGAGGTATGGGGTGGGTGCCACTGGATTGTGATCGTGTGTGGGGAGGGTGGATGAGGAGGTTGGGAGGTCCCTACAGATCTGTGGGTCTCTAGCATGGGGAACTAGGGTGGGTATGATGGTTGCAGTTTATGTACTTAATTTTCGCAGGGCAGGAAGCACTCCTGCCTGGCTCTGGACATCAGTACAGTCACTCCTGTTTGGCTGTACCTGGTGTGAGGGTTTTGGCTGGGAACACTGCTTGCTTTGTCTCAATATGGCTATGCTGTGCAGGTTAGGCTAGCAGAGTGCCAGCAATCTGTACTTCTCTGTGTCCACTGTTTTTCTAGTGTCTCTCCTTCCACTTGCCACTTGGTTCAATTCTTCAAGGTTCCAAAGTTGTCATCTATATCCTAGTCACTTGTTTTCTTGGGGCTTTGCTGTAAGAGGGATGTTATGAAGTATCTGACTACTCCACCATCTTGGACAGCCTAATGTTTGAAAATTTAAGATTAAATCTTACTGACCTGTGCGTGAGTGAATATATTTGTATGAAACAGAGGAAACAGACAAAGAAAGAGACATGAGAGAGTGCAAGCACTTGAGTGCTTATTCCAACAGGCTAAATTTTGAGAGCGTCATCCACAGGGATATAAATGGAACTACTCTCATCATCTCTCTAGGGAGCATGTGTTATAAAGCTCTTAAGTACCTTTTGAAGGAAAGTCTGTAACTGAATGGAAAATATGATTTCACTCAGACCTGCAACCCCATACATACTATGAAGTATCAGAGATTCTTATAAAGAAACAGGGGACTGAAGAATTTCATAGAGAATAGAGATACTGTTGAGAAAACATTCATGATCTTCATCCATCTGCCAGCAGAGTGAAGTAGATCATCCTTGGGAAAGTTTGCTTTAGTGTCTGACTCAGTGGGCATCAGCTGGTGGTGAAAACATGGCAGAATGCCAGGAATCATGCTGAAGAAAGATTGGGGAAAAAAACAATGCAATGGATTATTTTTAAAAACCCATACAGGATTAGTTACATCTAAAATATAAATTGAAATTGTGAGTATGTCTCATTTATGGTCAGTGCTAGCATGGATATATTAACATGAATATGTTAGTAGAGTAACAATATAAGGGAAAGGACAAAGGAGTCTTTATTATCATGTCACTGAGCAACAGAGCTGAAGCTGACATATAGTGAATGTGTGCCATCCAAGGTTCTCATACTTAATCACTAGATTCCACGGAGGAAAATAGTGTGTGTCAGATTCAAATTCATATTGTAACAAGTCCATTTTTTCCCCAACCTACTCCTAGGTGGGTCACTGAATATTCATTCCACATAAAAGATTGTATAAATTAATGAAATACAATTTTAAATACAAAATAGAGTAACTATATCCTTCAGAAGAAAAAAAAAGCTTATTCTCTTTTTTCCTAATTATGTTTCTCCCTTGAATTATCAGAACCACCTACACGCATCAGGTACTAGTGCCTATAAATTGTAATGGTAGGAGTAGAACTAGTATGAGGGTTATTCAGATAATGGGATGCAGATGTAAATGGAAGCATTCCATCTGATTGACAATCTTGACGCTGTGAGGAGAAAGGTGAGCTGTCAGCTATGACACTAATGAACTATTTGGCTGAGTAAATAGATTCTCTGTGTGCAATACAAAGCATGTTGTTTTTAGGGGTATATTCATTATTCATAAGTAGGTGTTGCTAATAATATTGGGCAATCATATATAAATTTCCTAAGGCACATCAAATAAATAATGAACCCAGAGGAATAAGTCTCAAGTGTCAGACAATGATTTTCATCACAAATCCCAGTTCTTCTACTTTCAATCTTATGTCCTTGGCTATGTAGTTTAAGCCAATTAAATTTTACTTTATTGTCTGAAAAATGGGAATAAAAATTCTTACCTTACAGGTTGCTGTAAGGGTGATTCAAATGCTGTTAAAATGGTACATAGCCTATATCTGTAGCATAGTGTTTTATAAATGATAGTTATCTATTAATAAAATTCTTGGAAAATAACTAAAATGCAGTGTTGCAAAGATTTTTACTGAGCTGTAAATACTGTATACTAACAGTAAACTTTGTATAATGAAGCCTCTTCAGTGGCAAGTGAAAGTTTATATATTTGGAATTTATTTTACACAATACTCTATATAATAATAATAGTAGGCATTGTAGATGAATTCCAATGGCTCTAAATTTCCTATCAAATAAGCTACAAAAATGAAACTCTGAGAATGTGGGACAGGTCTAAAGAATGTCCTATTAAATATGAAGATGGTAGTGATAAATAGATTATGCTTTTCCTATGATTTTGCTTTATATTTTTGAAGGTCTTTTATATACCATAAACTTATTTTTCTTTAATGTATATGGAGTAGAGTACTTTAATGACAAAATTTTGAAGAAGGTGTTTAATGTAACCAAGGATGCAAATATGATGACGATGACCAGAGACTTTGTGTCATATATTTTGTGATATAAATAACATATTAAAATTATTCAGTTCATTGATACATGCGTTTCTAAAATTAATTTGGTAATTCAGCCAACTTATATTGAGTGACTGCTTTGTTCAAGGCATATGACCTAGGTAAATGAGGAAAGTGAGAGTATAAATGAGACTGTAAAGGAAAGCACAACGTCACTATTGGAGCACAGAGAGAAGGCACACATTTCTCTCATTGAAAGTGCTCTTCAGATACAATGTGAATATTTTTTGGAACCACTGTATCACGGTACTTAATTCTGGCTTTATTCCACAATCCCTGTTCTGTCACTAGAGACTGAATTTTGTTGTTGTTGTTGTTAGATTTTGTTTGTTTAGTTTTTAAAATTACATTCCCTGTCCTAGTTCATTTCATTAATGGACTGTGGAATTTTGCTTTCGAAATCATCCTATCCCCTGAGCCCCTGCCCCCAGCCCTGCCTGTTGAAGTTCAGGGCTCCTTTTCTGCATTTCCTAGAGCTCATGGAATACCTCTGCAGCAGCACTTTTAGGTATGGCTCCTCCCCCAGAAGATACCCTTCTTGCAAGTCGAGACTTTTGTTTGCTATTCATCAATGCTGTCACAGTGAGAAACAACTCGTATTCAGTGATATTAGCAGATATCAATGTCATTGTTACCAAACACAAGTCCTCACAGTTCTAGGGCTACTACTTATACGTTTATTTTCATGGATGAATTAAACTCTTCTCAGTAAATCTGACTTTTTAATTATTTTTTCTGTAAGTGTTTTTCTAATAGCTTGTTATATTTATTGAATGAGTCAATGGTTGGCTGAATGAATTAGTGAATAAATTTTGTATTTCCATACGTAAAAACGAGTTTGTTAAAATCCCTTTAAAAAGAAAAGGAAAAGAAAAACAAACAAAAAAGTCTAAATATACAAACACACTATATGTGTGTAAGTGGAAAATGCTTGTTAATTGGCTTTCAGGACGAGTGAGTGAGGAGCTGGCCATTTGGGCTTTGCTCTCCTGTGCCTAGACCCATGGATTTACCTTGGGCTATTCTCGCTAATTAAAAATTCTCACTAGTTTCGTTACCTGTTTATCTTGTGGTAATTGTTTTTGTTGTACATTTTTGTTTTATGGGTGTCTGTCTCTTGAGTTTTTCTGCATGTGAAGATTGGGATATGGAAGTCACAGTTTCATCTATGTTTTTGTCATTAATTGGCTTTGAGTTGACTCCAATTCATGGTGACCTTATATATAACAACAAAATGTTGCCCTGTCCTGTGCATGTTCATGATCTTTGATATATTTGAGTCCCTTGTAGTAGCTGTTGTGTCAATCCATTTCCAAGAGGGTTTCCCTTGTTTTCATTGACACTCTGCTTACAGCTTTATCTACCCAATGAAAGACCTGTTGCCATAGATTTCGACTCATAGCCAATCTATAGGACAGGGTAGAACTGCCCCGTAGGGTTTCCGAGGAGTGGCTGGTGGATTGGAACTGCTGACCTTTTGGTTAGCAGCCGAGCTTTTACCCACCGTCCCCACTGTTTCTGGGTCCAAGCCTTGCCATTAATTTTTATTGCACCTGGTGCTTCAGAGTGCCAAGCCTCCCCAGGGCTCTGCAGCACTCATGAGCATCCTTCTTTGCATTGGTCTTTAACTTTTATTAACTGGCTGAATTAGTTATCAGTATTCTTCTCACTTTCTGTCTTTAAATCTCTTGGACATGAACACTCCCCCACCTTTTGTTCTCTCTATTCTGATAGTTTTCTACTTTTTATTATTAGTAGTATTAGTTTGCTGTCATTTTAATGGGTATTGGGAGTGAAACAAGGCCAATGTCTATTTTGCTCAATCTTGCATATTATTCCAACCCCCCTTTCCCAATATTACTTAAATATTTGTTCAACTTTTATAATACATGGGTGGCAGATTATTTTGTAATAAAAATTACACTTATTAGAGTGAACACAAAGAAACTTATCACATACATTGATCATAAGTGAGCATCTTATTAAAACCTTTTTATCTTATTTTTTTCTGTTACCAATACTTAGGTTCAATAGTCTTCATACTTAGTGGAGATGGAGGTAATTTGTAAGAATGGAGTACGAGTGAAATTATTTTTCTATAATTTATACTTACCAAATAGTATCCAAGTCTCTGTGCTTTTTGCTCTTGCTTTCCTTCAGTTTCTTTTTTTTCTTCCTAATCACCCAGTTTCTTGGAAGGCATATTAAAAGGTTTGAAATGTAGATGACAAAGTATATCCTGTATCCCTGCAATATAGCAGTATGACATACATTATCTGTTTTCAGAATTTCAGCTGACTTAGACTATCTCCAGGAAACTCAAAAGATCTTCAGAATCTTAAGTTTGGGGTCAAACCTGTGGTTGCAGAGAAAAATTTGCCCTGATACTCCACTGAGACTGGTTGTGGCTAACCAAACGTTTGTTTTAAATTTATTTAATTTATTACCAAAGTCACAGTCTATTTTACTTGAAAGAAGTCCAGTTTAATTTCATACAGCTACAGATTACATTCTGTAGGGAGTCAGATGTAGACAAGTCCCTATGCTTTAGTTTAGATCCATTTCAGTGACACTTATGTGCCAGTTTCCATATGAGGCCCCAGGAAGCTGATGCCTAGTCTTCCTTTTAAGTTGACTCCAGACACAGGACAATGTTTAGTCTGGCCCTTCAGTTTAAAAAAAAAAAAAAATTCCATGATGGTAAGCAAGAAAAAAAAAAAATTTTTTTTTTTTTTCAGTTTATTTCCAAGGCTTCACTTCTTATGGAAAAAATACTTATTGCTACTATTTGTCAGTTTTTTAATCTCTTCCAAAATCTCCCTTTCCTACTGAAACCAGCTTTGTAAGGAATTTTCATGCTTTTTCACAACCGCAAAACCAGTATAATGGCATGACCAGTGTGCATTTACCCACATTGTCCTCACAACAAAGGAGCTTTTCATAATGACTTCCTCCTCCACCACTGAAGATATCTCTTAATATCTAGCTAAATTGTTATCTCCCTCATGAAACATCCCCTCTTCTCCCCAGCCAGGAATAACCAACCACTTGCTTAAAAAAAAAAAAAAATTATTTTTTTTTTTCTTGCTTACCATCATGGAATTATTTTTGGTACAATTTATACTTTTGTATTATAGGTTGTCTGATCTCCTCTTCTAGATGGTGAGTCCCCCAAATATCAGGACCTGATAATAATAATGATATTAATAATAATAATAGCACCAATAACTACATTAACATATATTGAATGGTTTCTCTATGTAGACCCTTCACTAAGGGCTCTTCTAATGTTATCTCATTAAATCCTCATAACCCCCCGAGTTGGAACTGAGCCCATTTTAACCTCCTTTACAGAGGAGAAGGAAACCTTGGTGGCGTAGTGGTCAAGTACTACGGCTACTAACGAAGAGGTTGGCAGTTTGAATCCACCAGGTGTTCCTTGGAAACTCTGTGGGGCAGTTCTACTCTGTCCTGTAGGGTCACTATGAGTCGGAATCGCAGTGAGTTTTACAGAGGAGAAACCTGGGCCCAAGAGAGGTTTTATAAATTGTCAAGAATTTGACAGCTACTAGGATTTAGAGATATTTTCAAACCCAGATCTACCTTCATTCAACTCAGTATTAGTCCTTTCTCAAATATTAGGCACATATAGGACTTATACATAAAAAAATAATTAATACAAATGCTTTGAATAAAACTGTGAGTGAATTATTGGCTATTATGAACATTTTAAAATCAACTTTTTAAATGTATTTTTCCAGAGCACAAAGAAAATTTGTTTTATCTAGTTTTTATATTTCTTTTTCGCAGTAAGGCAGGCTACATATTAACATCACAAAAAGAGCCATCATGTGATACTCTAGAATATCCTTACTGTCTTTATTTAGCATGTTCAAGTGTAACAACCCATCTGCCTATCCTTTAAAATGTAAACCCCTTCTGATAGTACTCCTATAAACAGAATTCGTGGGAGGTACCTCTTTGCCTGCAGAAATAGACATTGCATTAGTTGGTATACAGAATTGTTACCAATCAGGGACCCAAAATAAAACTCACTTAAATAAGATATAAGTACTTACCTGCATAGCTCAAGAAGATTCACAACCATGAGCAGTAGTCAGAAATGGGGGTGGGGCTGAGGGAGGGGAGGGAGAAGGCACACGTTGCTTCACTTTAAGGGACCAATTTGGAACATTCCCAGGTTCTATCCTACTCACATCCCATTGTTCATAATTCAGTCCTGTGGCCACAGCTTGCTACAAGGGATGCTAGAAAACGCAGTCTGTATTCTAGGGGACCATAAGGCAGCTAAACATTCTATTACTATAAAACAAGGGGGCATATATATTGGTGAATAAATAGCAGTCTCTCCCACAGAAATGATGGTCTTATTATACTGGCTTTTACATGCTGAGAAAACTTGCTGGCAACTTTACCATTTATTTCTTCCTTTAATATATACAGATGGTATATAACTTCAAATGAAATACAACATAGAGCATAAAATCAATAGAAAAATGTATATTATTCCTTCCTAAGTACATCTTAGGCATTTCTAAGTTCAGTTTATAATCAGTGCTTGATGTTGGATTACAAAGAAATCATTGGACTTTATCCTAAATAAATGTTTCCATCCCAGTGAGACTTGGCTCCAACTGCTCCTTCTTTGAGTTGTCATTTCAGCGCATACGCATAAACCTTAACCGTATTAATGCAGACTAAAAATCCCCCAAACCAGAGAGAAGTGCATGGAGTATTTTGTGCATAGAATGTAATTTTTGTCAGCACCTTAAAATGCACTGTATGAATAGAATAACTTTGACGTAAAATAAAGGATTTTGTTAAAGCTATTAAACTCTCTTTTCTCTATTTCGGTGAGAAGGATCAAATGAGCAGTTGCTTTTTGTCTAGGAAAAAAGGAAAAAAAAATGAAAATTGTGCTATGATCTGTAGAATCACAGTTTGATGGACAGGTAGAATAGAGTTTAGAAACAAAAAGGAAAAGTGCATGTATTAAGTATCTAGGGATGGTAGAAAAGATTGTGAAGGGCAAAGTGAAATTTCTAGAAATGGATGTAACTTTACCAACAGTAAATGGATATTGTGATGAAATTATAAATGTTTTATACTCCTAATGAATTGCCTTTTAGGTTCATTTGTCACGAAAGTTTATTTGTGCACACACTGACTTTCCTATTTGTAAAGGGTTTTCTTCAGTCAGTGCACATTCAAAACCTCTTGTGATTCGGTGCCTTTATGTATATTTTGTGAATGAATGTACGAAAGTCCAGGGTCAAATTTTTCTTAATACACTTACTTTAGTTTCTTAGGGCTACCTCAACAAACTGCTACAGACTGGGTTGGCTTTAAAAACACAAATTTATAGTCTCACAGTTCTGGAGGCTAACCTGTTGCTGTCGAGTCGATGCCGACTCATAGTGACCCTATAGGACAGAGTAGAACTACCCCCATAGAGTTTCCAAGAAGCACCTGGTTAGCAGCCATACCTCTTAACCACTACAACACCAGAGTTTCTGTTCTGGAGGCTAGAAGTCCAAAATCAAGGTGTCAGCAGGACCATTTTCTCTCTGAAGTCTCTAGGGGAAGGCCCTTTCTTGCCTCTTCCTAGCTTCTGATGGTTCATGGCAATTTTTGGCGTTCCTTGCTTTGTAGATGACTTACTTCAATCTCTGCCTCTATCTTCACGTGGCCATTTTCTTCCGGGTCTGTCTGTCTCTGTATCTCTTCTCTTCCTTTTATAAGGGCACCAGTAACATTGGATTAGGAGCCATCTACTCCAGTATTACCTCATTAAGTTAAGAAATAACATATTCAGAAAGCCTATTGCCAAACCTGTGACTGGTCATGTTCACAACTGCCAGGGGTTAAAGTGTCAATGTATCTTTTTGGGGGGAACAATTCAGACCATAACAAGACCAATATTTCCAATACTGTGGAAATATTGATTAATATGTAATTACAGGAATAAAATAACATTGTTTATCCGCCCCTTCCTTTTTTAAATCTCTGTTCTGATTTGAAACATTCAAAGAGGCATGTATGTTAATAAAAAATAGGAAGAATAAAATTGTAATACTTACACCAAATTCTGAATGATGATTTTGAAGAATTTTCGTTTGTATTTCTATTTTTATTTTCCGCTCTGTACTGCCTAACTCATTTCTTTCTATGAGTCTAGTTACTTGGCCACATCAGTTCTTCTTCCTAAATCTTAGCAAATACTCTAAAGATGGTGTGATTGTGAAACTGGTATCTGGAAAATAAATGGACTAAGTTTTAATAAAGCAGCCTAGTTACACAGAAATCCATGGTTTATTTTAGCTAAGTGCCATCACAGAATCAGATGGTGAGAGCTGGACGGTGCTTAGAGATTTGGTAATTGAGTCCCTGTATTGCATGAATGAAGCCAGAGAAAAGCCTGTTTTGCGTGTTAGTTTTCATTTTCCTTTCAATTTTTAAGTTTTCATTGAGATTTTTGTTTTAGGCATAGCACATTTGTCTAACAGTTGATTAACTAATAGCCTGTTCAACTCTACTCTTACAAACCATAAAGGTAGAACATCTGAATCTATAGTCCTACCTGGACTGCACCTAATGAGAACGGGTGATTTCCCAAAAGGAACCCAGCCTGCTGCAGAGACCACTACCACCAGCCATCTCTACTTGAGTGTCAAGTGAGAATCCCAAATTCAAAATGTCTAAAACAGAAGTCTTTTCCCAATCAAATGTTCAGGCCCCAAACCTAGATGTTATCTCTGAGTCTTCTTTTTCTCTCTTACTTCCAATCCAATTCATCAGCAATTTCTATTAACTCTAACTTCAAAATGTGCCCCAAACCCTGCTATCTCTCATCACCTCCACCACCATTGCACTGGCTGAAGGCACGGTTATCTTTCATTTGGATTTGCATGGTAGTCTCCTAACTGGACTCCGTCTTTACTCACTTCCCTTGTGCTCTTTTTTCCACTTAGAGGCCAAAGCTGTCTTTTCAAAAAGTAAATCATGTCCTAGCATCCCCTTACTCCAACAGGAGAAATGAAGGTGCATTTCAGAGAAAGAATAGTTACTGGGAGAATGGAGGAGGGCCAGCAGGAAGTACACAGCAAACATCCACTACAGGGTGGAGGGAATAAAGTCAGTATCCCTTCTACTTTCAAGGATATCTGTCTAACGGGTTTGCTGTCATTGTTAGCTGCCATCGCATCAACTCCAACTCATGGAAGCCTTACATACAACAGAATGAAATGCTGCCTGGTCCTGTACCATCCTCGTAATCAACAGCATCTTCGAGTTTATCGTTGCTGCCATAATGCCAATCTGTCTCATCAAAGATTTCCCATGCCCTGGTTGGCCCTCGATTTCACAACAAGATGTCCTTCTCTGGAATTGGATCCCTCCTGATGGTATATCCAAAGAAATCGAATCAGAAAATGTTCTATTGTGAGCCATTCGGCTTTCATCGGCTAATGTCCAGAAGTAGATCACCAGGCCTTTCTTTCTGGTTTGTCTCAGTGTGGCAGCTCCTCTGAAACCTGTCCAGCATGGGTGTCTTCTGGATGTGCAATACTGGTGGCATAATTTCCAGCATCACAGGAACATGCAAGCCACCACAGCACAACAAACTGACAGACGGGTAGTAGTCTAAAGAATTTACAATGGCTGGACTTAGTGTGGGGAAAATACTGAAAGCCTCAGAGTGATGAACTGGTGGACTTTCATAAAGAAAGTTATATTTAAAAGTAGCAAGAGAGAAAGAAATATATTGTTGCTTTTCCTAAGAAAGAATCCTGTTGAGTCCAAGTTGGGATTATACACAGTGTTTAAATTTTGAAGCCCTGCGTTTTTTTTTAATGGAACAAGCTGTCAAGTATTTTTGCCCTGGGGTATTCTTAAGTTATTTGTAATAAAAGTTACAAAACTGAAAGAAGGATGAGAAGTTACCCTTGAAAAGCAAGAGTTATAAAATAAATATAAACAAATACGTGCTTGACAACAGGAAAGAGCAGCTGCTTGTGAGCAGAGCAGGGCTGGATACAAATTATGAAGAAGGCTGCCATTCTATGCAGCAGCAGTAGATGGCGCTGATGTGCTAGAAGACAGGTTTTGCTTGAGGCCTGCAGGAGGTAGTTTATGCAGGTGCATGCTAAAAAAGACACTATTTTGTCTGAGGAACTGTAAATTGTATTCATGATTCACATATCATTATTAATTCATTTTGTATTCATTATCATACAGCAGATTCATTTGGCATTTATGCAGATGTCAGAGTGTAGGCATTTCCAGGAGCTATTGATGCAAGTTCAAACCAGGCTATCTGTGTTCAGGTTTTCATGAAAGTCTAAGGGGCAAGAAGAAATGCTTTTTTAACCATGACAAAATTTGGCCGTAGATTGTACCAGGGCTTTCATGTCTAATTCTGTGACGACTGCGTGTGCTTATAACTTACCTCCACACATTTTTGGCAGATTAAGTCTGGCAGATGAGAATCTCCCAAACTGGAGAGCTCTGAGTGAGATAAAAATTTAATAATCTTATTGCTGACCCAGCCCCTAAGGGTAGAACAGCTAATCCTTTAATAACACACTTCAGAAGTCTTGTTTGCATAGCCAGGGACCAGAGGTGGCCTGGTAGAATGGAAAGAGAGCCTTTGAGACGGTAAAGAGGGGTTCTGGTGTTGGCTCTGGCACTAACTAGCTCTGAGACTTTGGGAAAATCAATTAACCTTCCCCGGCCTCAGGTTCTTAATCTATAAAATGAAGGGACTGCATGAGATCATCCCAACGTCCCCTTTGGAGCTAAAAATAGCACGATTTCCTGGTAGGAAAACACAGATACCAGATAGAGTTTTGAAAGTCTAACGCTTTCTCGTGACCTACTTCAAATCAGATGAGTTATAACACTTGCCATGAACTGTGGAATGTATATCATCTGTGAGTAAATGCACCTCGAGTGGTTACAAGTGTTATTTATCACCAGCGGCTGATACAGCATCACATCTAAGTGACAATCCTGGGTCTTGAAACATTTCTTAGGTCTCAGAAATGACAGACGAGGAACTTTGGGAAGGAGGTCTAACTCCAGGATGGCTTTCTCACAAATGAACACAATTTTGACAAATTGTATGTCGTGCCATGGCATGAACTTCACAAATGTGCAAAGAGATGATCTATTTGCCATGTCCCTGAACTCTGAACCAGATTTTCCTCAGTGCTTAAGCCACCCTAGAAATAAAGCAGATGCCCAGAGAAGCTCATTAACTCTTTAAGGACAGCAGGCTCCTCCCTGGACTGCAGGAATATGGAAATTGTGTTCTCTGAAAGGGTTTATATACTGTCATATGTTTCCTGATTAACAAGCGAAATGGTGGGCCATTTGGTAAATTCTCAAATAAAAGACACTGACCTTGAACAGTCCAACAGATTTAGTAGACAAAGATGACCAGTTCTTTAAGGGAAAATCGAATTTGACTAATCTCCTTTTAAAAAAAGAGATGGTCAATAAACATGATACAAAAAACTCCATAATAACCAAACCAGTTGCCTTCAAGTCAGTTCTGACTCATGACAACACCGTGTGTGTCAGAGTAGAAATATGCTCCATAGGATTTTCAATGGCTAGTGTTTTTGGAAGTAGATCTCAAGACTTTTCTTCTGAGGTTCTTCTGGGTGGTTTTGAGCCTCCGACCTTTCTGTTAGCAGCCGAGCGCTTAACCATTTGCATCACCAGGAGACCTCAATAAACATAATTGGGACACATATTTGCAATATCAAAAATCTTGGACAGGGCTTCAAACAAGGCATGTTTATTTTAAGAACAACTGTCAGAAAAGGGAGAGATATTTTGTCGTAAATCATGTACTTACATCTCTTTGGAAATGAATAGTTGAGTAAAGCATAAAAGCTTCAGTGTTGAGACTCCTTGTTTAGTCTTATTGTCTAAGGTCAGACAGAGGGAGTTCCAGTGTTTCTTCATATTTGCAGGTGATTTTAAGCTCTTCAGTACTGTTAAATGCTAGATCAATTGTGGTTAAATTTCATGAGTCTCTCATTAGATTAAAAAAGGGATTGAAAAATGTAAAGGAGCTTCATCCTACAAACAGTAACTACCCCATGCCCATCACTCAGCAGTGCAGGAAATTCTGAGATGTTCAAGTACAGTTTTGAAGAGAGGTAGATATGTAATTAGAATTGTATCATGTGCCACTGTGATAAGTACTATTTGAAGAGGTGTTGGAAGGGCGATTGCTGGTGTGTAGGTGGAAGATGGGTGGGAGAAATCTCAGCTAAAGGCAAATGAAGCAGTGCATGGAAAGGCATGGTAAGCTAAGACAGCATGTGATGTTAACTGAGTATCAGTTAGGGTGGTGTGACAGGGGTAAAAAAAACATACCTGAAGTTAAATTGTGGGAGATGTGGTTAGAGAGGAAGACAAGAGCCAGTTCTTGAAGGATGTGCTGAGGGAACAGTATACTCTTTGAAGGGAGACAGGTCCCTTTGTGAATTCTTGCTCATCATTTACTGTGCGACTCCAGGAAAACTGCTGCATTCTAAGTAATGGTTTCCTCACTTCTAAAGGCGGGGAAGTGATGTCAACCTCAGAGGCTCATTGTAAGGTGTGATGGTTAAGGTTGTATGTCAACTCGAAATGACAAGTTGGTCTCTGGTTGTCTGTCAAATGGAGATCAACAGCTCAACTTTTTTGGTCAGTAGAATGATTAAATGTGGATGATAGGATAGCTGGATATATGAGTTTAGAGGAAGCTTGCCTAACATGCTGACAGTGAAATACCTCCTAACGTCTACAGTTTTGTTCCCTTAGTCTTTTTGTTTCCAAAATCAAGGCTACGCTCAGCTATGGATTTGGCTGTCTTTTCTAAAAGACCAGTAGACTATGAAGACCTTCCTATCTCTACCTTATGAGAACACTCATACAACACCAACTTCATTTATCTTTCTGTGACCTCTGGTACAGTTAGCTTGAGCCCCAGAAAGCTCAGAAATGAAGAATTTAGTCCAAACATAATCTCCCAGAAAGTTCTCTCTCTCTTCTACATTTTAACTAAAATATGACCAGTTAGGTTATCAAATGCAGAAAGCATGGCAACGTGTACAAGTGACAGCTTAGAATGATTACAAGTAATACTATTTTTAAGCTATGAATCCTGCCTATTTTTTTTTAAATCATAAGAAGGAATCAAACCCCAAAGTTTAAAGTTTCATTCTGCTTTAAGTTAAAAATGAAAGAAAAAAATGTTTTAAGTTAAATTCAGAAATTGAAGTTTGTTTGTTTGTTTTTTTTCCTTCAATTTCTTATTCTGCAAAATCTCAGTCAGATATGACTTGGTGAAATACCTTGCGGAGTTGAAGTCTCCTTAGAAACTGTAGTTTGGCCCCTTTTATTGGAAGGGCTATGGTTCATTCAAGGAGTCCTAGTGGCATAAATGGTTAAGTACTCAGCTGTTAATCAAAAGATTGGTGGTTTGAACCCACCCTGTGGCTCCATTGGTGTAGTGGTTCAGTGCTATAGCTGCTAACCGAAAGGTCGGCAGTTTGAATCCACCAGACACTCCTTGGAAACTCTGTGGGGCGGTTCTACTCTGTCCTATAGGGTTGCTATGAGTCAGAATTGACTCGATGGCAATGGGTTTGGTTTGTTTTTGTGGCTCCACTGAAGAAAGACCTGGCAATCTGTTTCCATAAAAGTTATAGCCAAGAAAACTCCCTGGAGCAGTTCTACTCTGTCATATGGGATTGCTATTACTTGGAATAGACTTGACAGCACTTAACACCAAAAATGACACGGTTCATTCAGGGCCTAAGAATTTCAAATACTTTCACTCAAAGTTTCTCATGTGCCTCAGTTTTTAGAAGCTAATAGGCCACACAAGAGTTTTATAGGATTGGCTCTACATCCTCAATGTTTAGAAAGTACAGGAAACCTCAGCATCTACTTGAGTTATTCCAAGTAAATACTGTTCTTACAACCCAGTACTGGTTGAATTCAGATCCAAATTATTGTGAAAAACTAAAATAGAAAGAGAAGATTAAGTCTCCTTGATTGTCTTCTTACTAGATTCTCAATCAACCTGTTCTAGCTGTCAGAGTCTAAGACCTGTGAGCTTAAAGTGAACGTGATGACATTCCTCAACAAGTTAGCATTAATTATAAAAACCAGTTACCGTCAAGTCGACCCCTACTCATAGTGATCCCATGTGTGTCAGAGTAGAGCTGTGCCTGAAAAAGTTTTTGGCAGATTTTTTGAAAGTAGATTGCCAGGCCTTTTCTCCAAGGTGTCGCTGGGTGAACTGGAACCCCCAACGTTTCAGCTGGCTGCTGAGCGCATTAACTGTTTGCACCACCGAGGGATTTCTGTTAATTACAGCTTTGTTTTTTTTTTTTTCAGACTGGGGATGAGGAAGACCCAGCTATGCCAACTGACTGTCGTCTCTCAGAGTGATATTTGAGATATTTGAACTTCTTGACAAGTCTGTAAATTAGTACTCATGGTACCTCCACTGGTTCTTCTTTTCCCTCAACCTCAATACTTTGAAATCTATTAAAGTCCGCTTGTGAGCCCAGGCATTGCTCCCTAGTCACACATTTGTTTCAGCTGGAGGATCACAAGCAGCATCAGCAGATCCATGACCTCAGTTGCTGCCGAGACTTCAGAAGGCATCGCTCCTTGGAGGCCTAATGAAAGCTGAGACCTCACAGCATGTGCCTACCTCAGTAGTGACCTTTCCTCTGCTTTGCTTTCGGGTTTTTCAGAATCGGAATAACTTATTTTATTTTGGTGGCAAAGTATGTATTCTCCTTCTGCTACATCTTTTCTTGTTGTTGTAGGGGATTATTCCTTCAATGCTTTTATCCTCTTCTGTTTTTCCTTTCCAGAAAACCTAGCTGAATTTGAACATTCTCATGTACTTCCTAACCCTTTCGTGACCCACGGGACACACGGTACTCCAACCTCTTTTTATGCCTCTGGCATTCTTATGGAAAGGAGGCAGCACAATTTTAACACATTTAGTCTCAATGTGAGTGCCTTTTGAATTGCATGAAACTTAAGAACCCTGGGTTGGATTCTCATTTTTTTTTGTTGTTGTTGTTGTTAGGTGTCATTGAGTCAGTTCCGACTCATAGTGACCCTAAGTACCACAGAATGAAACACTGCCCAGTCCTGCACCATGCTCACAATCGTTGTTATCCTTGAGCCCAGTGTGGCAGCCACTGTGTCAATCTATCTCCTTGAGGGTCCTCCTCTTTTCCGCTGACCCTGTACTTTACCCAGCATGATGTCCTTCTTCAGAGACAGATCCCTCCTGACAACATGTCCAAAGTATGTAAGACGCAGTTTCTCCATTCCTTCCTCCCAGGAGCATTCTGGTTGTACTTCTTCCAAGACAGATTTGCTCATTCTTTTGGCAGTCCATGCTAAGTTCAATATTTTTCACCAACATCACAATTCAAAGGCATCAATTCTTCTTCAGTCTTTCCTATTCATTGTCCAGCTTTCACACGCATATGATGCCATTGAAAATACCATTTTTGTGTAGATTGAGCATTATCTTAGATGATGCCTCCTAGATGTGTGAATTTCCTAAACTTTTGTCAGGTTTGCCTTTATTTCTCTGAGAAGAGCCTCCTCACTATGTTTCCTGGTCACTACATTCTCATGGGAAACCCTGGTTGCATAGTGGTTAAGAGCTATGTATGGCTGCTAACCAAAAAGTCAGCAGTTTGAGTCCACCAGATGCTCCTTGGAAACTCTATTTGGCTGTTCTACTCTATCCTATGAGTCAAAATCAGCTCGATGGCATGGGTTATATTCCCATGAGAATGTACTTATCTTGAGAATAAGCTATTCTTAATCTTTGTTTAGAGCCCTAAGAATAACTTCATTCAGTCATAGTGGAAATTTTCTCCTTGATGCCATTCATTGTTTTCAGGTGTTGCTGGCACCCTGCCTTTTTCAACCAGTGGGCACTTCCTATTTTTCCCTGCTCTCTTATTCTCCTTATCATTTATTGCTCCCTTTCATAAAAAAAAAAAAAAAAATTTTTTTTTTCTCATACTACATACTCAACCACTCATTTCTTTTCTGTCTCTCCCTCAAGATGTAAATTCCATGGCTATGAAGATATGGAGTCTTTTTTTCCTATATATTCCCAGGAGCAAGAGAAGTGCCTGATAAATAGTGAATGCTCAAAAATTATGTTGAATCAACTTTTGCAGGGCCAATATCTATATTTCCAACTATGACAATAGCCTTACTTGGAAACAAATCTGATAAGCTGGAAGTACTTTATGATGATGGGCCTAGGTTTCCCCTCTCAAATGATCTATAGCTGCTTGATGTAGCTGCCCCAGTCTTCACAGGAGGGCTACCTAATTGCTGTTGCTACAAGCTTCCAGTATACTCTTTTAAGAGGACTCCTGTCAATGCTTGCTTGGATATGAGCTCTTTCCTGAGAAATCATTCAAGTTCTCTGCTGAAAAATTTTACCATTTGGTGTAAATGTAGCTCATTTTCCCTTTCATCTAGTTCTGATTAGGTGATTAAGACCTAAAAGTACCTTTCAGATAGGCCTCTTTCTTTCTCCCTTGAAAATTTGTTCTCTGCTCTTTTCAGAGTTAAAAACATTTCCTGAGCCATTGCCATTTAAAAGATTCTTTTACCCCTCTAATTTTTTTTTATTATTATTATCTGCCAACCTTATTTCTAAGACGAATGAAGGTAAAATGTTTCATTGCTAAATTTTAGATTTTAACTTTGTGATAATCTCCAATATCCTTTAAACCTAGGTTCAAGTAAAATCTTTTCTAACATAATATGCCTTTTTTCCCCTCTTCTTCCTTATTGTTTGATTAATAAAATCTACCACCCTTTTATGGATCAACCTTTGAAATCTTATGTTGCAGTCATAGCTCATTCAGTGACCGATTCAGGGTCAATTTGAGACTACGTGGTAAGAGGTAGCTCTCAGAGACTGTGAACATGCCACATGAGTTCATGGTTTATGGTTCTTGACACGTCTCATCTTCAGTCTTTTGGGAATTAGATGCCATTTCAAGAATGGTAAGAGGAAGGAATTTGAAGTAGCTAAACGAATGGCTTTTACTGATATCAAACACGAACAGTACAAAGGCTTAGACTTCACCCACTCACTCTATAGCCCACATGGATATTAACTGCCTTTGCAGATTGAAGCCTCAGCTTGTTGTCCTTCATGAGAAACACTGTAAGGAACAAAAATAATTTCACCCCTCAGTGCCTGAAGAGCCTGTATCAACTGAGCCTTAACTGGAACTAAAAGACTCCCTTTTCCTGGATAATCTAATTCCTATCTCATTCATGCCTGCCTAGGCCAAAGCTGCACCTGCATCAGTCAAGGTCAGCTACAAAAGACAGTGTGCGACATGCTTACTAAGCCCTATGCTACTTACAAAATACCTGATAAATCATAGACATCTGCTGCAATAAGCTGAAGTGACTGGCTGCTGTAATTCCAAAAGGTTGAGAACTGGAGCCTCCTGATCCGGCCATAGTGGAAGCATCAATTTCTCTACATGGTATTTTGTTTCACATAGCACCTACACATTGTTGTTTTTTCAAGGTTCAATACCAGTGTATTGAACTTTTAAGATCTCAATCAATAATATGTATGTCTTTCCTTCCTCCTACGTTAGGTACAAATTTGAGAAAGTAGATATATAAATTACCAAGTGACTATTAAAATGGCAATTTTATTGTTAAAAGAGCTGAATTGCAGGAGAGAGTCTAGCCGTATGTTCAATATTAAAAAGGAACAACAACAACAACAAAAAAACTCATGGTGACCCCATGTATTCTAGAATAGAGCTGCCCTCCATAGGGTTTTCAGTGACTGGGTCACTTGCAGATTGCCAAACCTTTTCTCCAAGTTGCCTCAGGGTAGATTCAGACTGCCAACCTTTAAGTTAGATACTGAGCTAACCATTCGTGCCACTCAGCAAATTCATACTCATTATAGCACTTTCTAATTCTATCCTTTGTTAATTGAATTCGTCTACCCCAAACTATAGGCCAGCTTGCTAAGGACAGAGATGGGTGCAGTCAATGTCCTATAATGAAGAATAGAAAATATGGGCATAAGAATGATAACCCCTACCCTAAAAAAGAGAAAAGGCAAGACACACTCACATTCAAGCTGAACAACCAATCAGGTAAGATGGGTATGTAACAAACAATCAGGGTGTTTCCACATTTTGCTCCCTCCAGGCTTGGCACTGGGTCTAGACTGGTGATCAAAACTAAGACAAGCTATATCGCTATGGTGTTTAAAGTCTAGTGCAGAGGGACAGCACAATTACAAAAAAAAAAGTCCAGGTGATAATAATGCATGAGGTGTTCAGAAAAAGTTGTTTTTTGAGAAAATAATACGTAAGATGTTACCTTAAGGATGGGTAGGAAAAGATGTTTTATTTAACACAGAGATTGAAGCATGGGAAATATTAATGTTGGGTTATAAATAAAAACAATATGATAGTAAATAAATTGCATTAAAATATGAAAAAAAGACTCAAAATCACCTCATGAAAAGTAAATAAAATAAGGTTAAATTCCAAAGTTAATTTGGTGACATCACAAAACCTTCCTAATTTTGTTTCAGGAAGGTCATCCTCACTAACAAGAAGTACTGTATCCATTAGTTGTACACAGACAAAAGAATGAGGTAGCCATTTGAGCCTGGGGAAGTGGCAGTTAATAAAGTTAATATAAATTATCTATGTATCTTACAATGAGAAAGAATACTTCTTTTTCATAGTCATAAGTCTGGCAATTGTACTTTGGTTATTTATTGAATGACAAGTGCAAAGTTTCTCTAAGTTTTGCTGGCCAGATAAATGTGGCATTACGGAAACAGCAATACCAGACTACTTTCCATTGGTAACAAGTCACTTGCGTGTTTTTGTTTCCTAGGCTCATGCTGAAATTGGTCTCCTTAATAACTTATTTGTGGACATTTTTGCAGTCTGAGACAGAAACATTTCATTTGCCATGTCTATTAAATTTTTATTTAGTTTTCCAATATAAAATACTGCAGATATTTAAAATTCTTCTGCTTCTAAAAAAATTAATACATCCACTCCTCACTTATCAACATATATAGGTTCCGAAGACCAGGTTGTTATATGAAAATTAGTGTTAGTGCAAATGGAGGATGACCATATCAGATCACAAAACAGGGGATGACTATGTCATTAATAACTGCCAAATTACATCATTGCATAACTGTCAAGCCACTGAGAATCATGGCCCAGCCAAGCTGACCAAGATAACCATCAGAACCAGTGTTACTCTCACCTAGCAATATGGCATTTGTTACTGTCATTATTGTCAGATGTACATTGTTAATGCACAAAATAGTGTGATAGTAGATTTTTAACTATTGTCATCAATGAGAAGTGTTGAGTAATGAGATAGTCAATAAGTGAGGTTGTTGTTGTTAGGTGCCGTCAAGTCAGTTCTGACTCATAGCGACCCTATGCACAACAGAACAAAACACTGCCTGGTCCCGCGCCATCCTTACAATCACTGCTATGCTCAAGCCCCTTGTTGTAGCCACTGTGTCAATCCACCTCATTGAGGGTCTTCCTCTTTTCTGCCAACCCTGTACTTTACCAAGCATAATGTCCTTCTCCAGGGACTGATCCCTCCTGACAACATGTCCAAAGTATGTAAGACTCAGTCTTGCCATCCTTGCTTCTAAGGAACATTCTGGTTGTATTTCTTCTAAGACAGATTTGTCCCTTCTTTTGGCAGTCCATGGTATATTCAATATTCTTCGCCAACACCACAATTGAAAGGCATCAATTCTTCGTCCATCTTCCTTAGTCATTGTCCAGCTTTCACATGCATATGATGCAATTGAAAATACCATGGCTTGGGTCAGGCGCACCTTAGTCTTCAGGGTGACATCTTTGCTTTTCAACACTTTAAAGAGGTCCTTTGCAGCAGATTTGCCCAATGCAATGCATCTTTTGACTTCTTGACTGCTGCTTCCATGGCTGTTGATTGTGGATCCAAGTGAAATGAAATCCTTGACAACCTCAATCTTTTCTCCATTTATCATGATGTTGCTTATTGGTCCAGCTGCGAGGATTTTTGTTTTATGTTGAGATGGAATTCATACTGAAGGCTGTGGCCTTGGATTCATTAGTAAGTGCTTCAAGTCCTCTTCACTTTCAAGAAGCAAGATTGTGTCATCTGCATAACGCAGGTTGTTAATGAGTTTTCCTCCAATCCTGATGCCCCGTTCTTCTTCAAATAGTCCATTTTCTCAGATTATTTGCTCAGCATACAGATCGAATAGGTATGGTGAAAGAATACAACCCTGATGCACACCTTTGCTGACTTTAGACCACTCAGTATCTCCTTGCTCTGTCTGAACAACTGCCTCTTGACCTATGTACAGGTTCCCCATGAGCACAATTAAGTGTTCTAGAATTCCCATTCTTCTCAATGTTATCCATAATTTGTTATGATCCACAGAGTCGAATGCCTTTGCACAGTCAATAAAACATAGGTAAACATCTTTCTGGTATTCTCTGCTTTCAGCGAGGATTCGTCTGACGTCAACAATAATATCTCTGATTCCACATCCTCTTTTGAATCCAGCCTGAATTTCTGCCAGTTCCCTGTGAATATACTGCTTCAGCCACTTTAGAGTGATATTCAGCAAAATTTTGCTTGCCTGTGATATTAATAATATTTTTCAATAATTTCTGCATTTGATTGGATTACCTTCCTTGGGAATAGGTATAAATATGGATCTCTTCCAGTCAGTTGGTCAGGAAGCTGTCTTCTATATTTCTTGGCAAAGACAAGTGAGCACTTCCAGTGCTGCATCTGTTTGTTGAAACATCTCAATTGGTATTCCATCAATTTCTGGAGCCTTGTTTTTCACCAATGCCTTCAGTGTAGTGTGTACTTTTTCCTTCAATACCATTGGTTCCTGTTCATATGCTACCTCTTAAAATGTTTGAAAGTTGGCTAATTCTTTTTGGTATAATGACTCTGTGTATTCCTTCCATTTGCTTTTGATGCTTCCCGAGTCGTTTAACATTTTCCCCACAGAATTTTTCACTGTTGCAACTCGAGGCTTGAATTTTTTCAGCTTAAGAAACGCCAAGCATGTTCATTCCTTTTGTTTTTCTATCTCCAACTCTTTGTACATCATTATAATACTTTACTTTGTCTTCTTGAGACACCCTTTGAAATCTTCTGTTCAATTCTCTTACTTCATCATTTCTTCCTTTTGTTTTAGCTGCTCAACATTTAAGAGCAAGTTTCAGGGTCTCCTCTGACACCCATCTTGGTCTTTTCTTTCTTTTCTGCCTTTTCAATGACCTCTTGCTTTCTTCATGTATGATGTCCTTGATGTCATTCCACAACTAGTCTGGTCTTCGGTCACTAGCGTTCAACGTGTCAAATCTATTCTTGAGATGGTTTCTAAATTCAAGTGGGATATACTCAAGGTCGTATTTTGGCTCTTGTGGACTTGCTCTGATTTTCTTCAGTTTCAGCTTCATCTTGCATATCAGCAATTGATGGTCTGTTCCATAGTCGGCTCCTGGCCTTGTTCTGACTGATACTGAGCTTTTGCATCTTCTCTTTCCACAGATGAGGTCAATTGGATTCCTATGTATTCCATCTGGCTAGGTCCATGTGTAGAGTCGCCGTTTATGTTGGTAAAAAAAGGTATTTGCAATGAAGAAGTCATTGGTCTTGCAAAATTCTGTCATTCGATCTCTGGCATTGTTTCTATCACCAAGGCCATATTTTCCAACTACCGATCCTCTTTCTTTGTTTCCAACTTTCACATCCCAATCACCAGTAATTATCAATGCATCCTGGTTGCACATTTGATCTATTTCAGACTGCAGCAGCTGATAAAAATCTTCAATTTCTTTATCTTTGGCCTTAGTGGTTGGTGCATAAATTTGAATAATAGTCATATGAACTAGTATTCCTTGTAGGTGACCAGTTAAATGTGGAGTAGGTGTAAATATTTATTGAATAAGAGAGTAGAGAATTATCCTAATAACTCAAGTGCCTTTTGAAAAATAGAAATCCTAGCACAGCCATCATAGACCTGCTACACAAACTCCTAAAATTTCTTGAGGTTTGGACAAATAGTCAAATAAATAAACAAAAAACAAAGAAGATACACGAGAAAAAAAAAAAAAAGGGAAAATCCCTAGATGGGTGATTCTGGAGAGAAGTACTACAGGGAATTCACAAATTTGTGAATTTCTAAGTCTCTGAATGTAAGTGATCCATTATTATTTTGGTGCATGTGGTTATTGTCATTGGGTGCAATGGAGTTGATTTTGACTTATGCAATCCTATGTGTGCCAGAGTAGAGCTGTGCTCCACAGGATTTTCAAATGAATGATTTTTTGAAGTAGGTTGTCAGGCCTTTCTTTTAGGGTACCTCTGGGTGGACTTGAACCTCTAATCTTTTGTTTAGCAGCCAAGCATGTTAGCTATTTGTACCACCCAGGGCTTCCTGTTTGAATATGGTCTGCTAAGATGTCATCCTCATCCCTGGTGGTGAAGTGTTTAAGAGCTCAGACTGCTAACCAAAAGGTCGGCAGTTCAAATCCATCAGTCACTCCTTAGAAACCCTATGGCCAGTTCTACTGTATCTTATAGAGTCTCTACGAGTCAGAATCAACTTGACAACACACAGTAACAACAAGATGTCATCCAAATCCCCAGAATTTGGAATATGTCACCTTATGTGGTAAAAGAAACTTTACAACTCTGACTAAGTTAACAATCTTAAGATGAAGATATATCCTAGCTAACCTGGATAGGCCCAAGATAATCACAAGGACCCTAGTAAAAGGTGGGGGGAGGGGACAGAAGGTCAAATATGGGAGAAGATGGTGTGTGACAGGGGCAGAATGGACTGATGCAGCCAGGAGCCATTGAATTTTGCAGTCTCAAGAAGCTGAAAGAGGCAAGGAACAAATCAGCTCTTGGAGCCTCCGGACAGAACCAGCTGAACCAACACCTTGATTTTAACTTCTTAAGACTCATTTTGGAAACCCTGGTGGCATAGTGGCTAAGAGCTACAGCTGCTAACCAAAAGGTTGGCAGTTCAATTCCACCAGGCACTCCTTGGAAACCATATGGGACAGTTCTACTCTGTCCTACAGGATTGCTGTGAGTTGAAATCAACTCGTTGGCAATGGTTTGGTTTTTTTTTAAGACTCATTTTTGACTTCCGACCTCCAGAACTGTAAGAGTACAAATTTGTGTCATTTTAGCAAGTAAGTTTGTGGTAATTTGTTATAGCAGCAATAGAAATCTAATAATGTATACCAATATTAATAAGAATTAATACATGATGTGTGTTAACTTTTCAGGTCAGATGCTCTGCTAAACTCTTTCCACAAAGATTATATAATTTAATCTTGAAAATTATGTGAGGCAGATATTAGTATTAGGTTTATTTTACATAGGAGGAAACTGTACTTAGAGAGATTAGATAAATTCCCTATATTCACATAGCTAGTACAATGTAGAGCCAGAATTCAAACCCAAGGAGTCTGGTTACCACCCTCATCACAACCAACTGGCCCTTTCTTTCCTTGCTTATCCATGTTATTGTCTGAGATTCGTGGTCATTGGTTGAGGATAGAGTCTATGGCTACAGAAGGTAATTGTTTCACGAGATTAAAAACCACAACAATTAATTGAACAAATATTTAATAAGTTCCTAATATATAGCAGGCATTTAACTAGATGGCAGAACACCCAGGTTGATAAAATAAATGTGGCTCCAAACCTTGACAAGTTTATGTTGTTGTTATTCCACCCACTGCCGTCGAGTTGATACCGACTTATAGCTACCCTGTAGGACAGAGTAGAACTGCCCCATAGAGTTTTCCAAGGAGCACCTGGCGGATTTGAACTGTGAACCTCTTGGTTAACAGCTGTAGCACTTACATACTGCGCCATGTTGTTGTGGTTGTTATTAGTAGCCATCAAATAGGCTCCAACTCGTGACGGCTCCATGTACAACGGAATAAATGGTTGCTTGATCCTGCACCAACCATCTTCACAATCTTTGGTTTCCTCAAGTCCATTGTTGCAGCCACTGTTGATGTGGAGCACTTTCAGATGTGGGGGACTCATCTTCCAGCACTATATCAGATAATATTCTGTTGTGATCTATAAGGTTATCATTGGCTAATTTTCAGAAGTAGATAGCTAGGCCTTTCTTTCTAGTCTATTTTAGCCCGGGAGCTCCACTGAAACCTGTCTACCAAGGGTGACCCTGCTAGTTTTTGAAGTACTGGTGAAGTAGAGAAAATACATTTTCTTTAGTGTTTTAGGATTAAAACAAGAGAGAATGTATTTTCTAGTTTAGCTGTATAAGCTGTGATTAAATCTTTGGTCTTTGAAAACGTCGATTTCTTGCTCTGGAATCTGTCTCACGATTGTTCCTTTGTAGAAAAACAAGTTCTGTTGTAGAAAAACAAGGTAATCAAATTTTTTTTTTTGTTGTTCATTAAACCACATTTCTCTCCCAGGGAACAGAACAATGAGAGATATCATCAGGACCCAAGATAACTGAGCAAAACCTGGACCCATCCTGTGACCAAAACCAAGATGGCGTCAAGAGACCTGCTTGACCTCAACAACAGGTCACTTTGGCATTTTGTCCACCTCAAAGAAGAATCAACATTCCTGGAAATCTCTAAACCCTGACTTCTCCTTATAAAACGCTCCAGTTAGCCCTTCTGGGCAGACAGAATTTGAGGGAAATTTATCCCCCTCTGTCTCTTGGACACCAGTGTTCAATAAAACCCTATTGCTGCTTACCTCCTCCTGTCTCAGTGTTGGCTTTGCGGCAGGCAGCTTGCATCCGCAATTTGCGGTAACACTGGTGGCATAGCTTTCACCGTGCAAGTCAACACAGTACGACGAACTGACAAACGGGTGGTTGTGGAAAGCTTACAATCACAGCAAAAATGGTGCCATCTTTAGTACTTATTACATTTCCAGTCTGTATTCAGTACTACTTTTTTTCCCCCCCTGGCTGTTCTAAATCTTACAAAATGTATTAACAGTGCTGGGTCACTACCAATGCACTGTGTACAACTCAGCCGTCTCAGGTTTTAGGATGCTGATATCTGAAGTGGACGGGGAGGGCTGTCTTAGAAAGATGAACAGCAAACATGTAATTACCATTTTTCCTACAATATCGCCATTGAAGTCTCTGCATTCTGGCATTCTTTACCGGTGGTGGAACCACTTTTAATTGTCATTTCCTTTACTCGCTGGAAAACAAAATAAATTAAGCAGCTTCTCCATTTGTTTTTAAACATGAAGGGAAGTTTCAAGTGAGGCACTTGGGAGAATAGAAAGATTTTTAAATGAGGCAGCAGTGAGTTCAGGGGACAGATTCACAACACAGGGGAAAAACAAAAGAATCCTTTTTAAAAAAAATGGGTTTCTTCTTCCCTCCCTCTCATTTCCTCAACTTAATGGTTTTATGAGCCAAATATTTTACTATCTTATGTTAAATGGGAAAAAAGGGCTGCCTTGCCTGTTATTAAATATAGAATTATAAGAATAATTACATAAAAATACGTTGCACTAAGATTCCCTCAACTCTATTTTTACAGTGAATTTGAGCTCATTATATTCGGCTGGGTCTATTGATTCTACTTCTGTAGATTCCGAGTGATTCGTTGCAATATAGCCGTTGTTCCTCTTTTAATTAACAGCGGATATATAATGCAGCAGTAGGCAATATTTATTCCACAATATTAATTCGGCACTGGCACAGAGACATAGCACTTTGTACTAAACAAACCCACAAGCTAAGCTGCATGCCCTATAAGATAAAGCTTTATAGTATGCCTTGCAGTGTGATTTCCTGACTGGGGTTCTAGAAATGTGGGTTCTGCTCCTTTCTGTGTTAAATGTCTCACGTTAATTGCCCACACCACAAATCAAAAATAAGGATTTCCAAGGGATCTTTTTAGCACCTATGCACCAGGTTTCTGGCTCATGTTGTATTTACAGAGACATGTCATTCTCTAGTGCTCTCTGAAAGGAATCACCTTTGGACTCTCAGACACATAGAAAAGTCCACTTAAAACATGATCGACATCGGAATTTGGCTATAGGAGAGTCCTCTCAGGACCTCTTGGAAGTAAAGGAGTGACAAGTTTCCTCACAAATCAAGTCCTGCCTGGTCCTTATTTTCTCTTCGTTTTGATGGCTAGCAGGTGCTAGTCCACTAGGTGGCAGAATGGCTATATATAGCTAAATCTTCAAGGGAATTTACACTTCATAAATTCCCATGTCCTAGCTCCATTTTGGAAAACCTGGTGGTGTGGTGAAGTCCTATGGTTGCTAACCTAAAGGTCAGCAGTTCAAATCCACCAGGCGCTCCTTGGAAACTCTATGGGACAGTTCTACTCTGTCATATAGTGTCGCTGAGAGTCTGAATTGCCTTGACGGCAGCAGGTTTGGTTTTGGTTTTGGTTTTGGTTGGTGGTGAAGCGGTTAAGAGCTACAGCTGCTAACCAAAAGGTTGGCAATTCAAATTCACCAGGCGCTCCCTGGAAACTCTATGGGGGCAGTTCTACTGTGTCCTATAGGGTTGATATGAGCCAGAATTGTCTCCATGGCAGTGGGTTTGGTTTTGGCCCCCGTTGGAGCATTGTGTCTTAAAACCACTACTCATGAATCCTACACAGAGGAAACAGTCCTCTTCCCAATTGTGTCTCCAAGGAAGCTTATATCCTATTGCAAAGCTCTCTTCCTTGATAATGAGAAGAGAATGTGGTGCATATTTTAAGCAGCCTTACAGCTGAGTGAAAATAAAGAGGGTCAGCAAAAGACTGATTTATTTTGACTTGAAGAGAAACAACAAAAAAAGATTCTAGTTAAAAAAAAAAAAAAACCTTTAAAGTCAAAGACTTCCAGTAGTTGTGCACTACCTCTGAAATTCAGTTTTCCTTTACAGTTGTAATCAGTTGAGAGTAAACAACAACAGTAACTTTAAATGTAGGTACATTTCCAAGTCCCCTTCACTGGGAGCAGCTCCCTCACCCTTAAACTGTTATGGTTTTACCTTTCAAACAGCAGTAGTGAGTGCCCCGCCTGACCCTGCTGTGACCCTAATACTCCCTGGCATGTTTTCTCCTTTTCAAAATGGGCAACTTAGCGTTTGACATAACTAACACCATGATGAACTTATAAGTTCTTCCCCTTCCTCTGCCTGCCTTCTCCTTTCCCCGTACCTTTGCTAATGACTTTATTTCAATCTGATGCAAATAACTTTGTTCTTTGTTTTGATTTGATGCCAATACCTTTGTTTTGTTCTGTCTGACCACCTGTGTCTTATGACCCTCTCCTCCCAGGGAGATTACAGCTCAGATATCTGGCATGCGTATCTCTAGTCTGTTAAGAAGATGTCCAGCAGGTATCTCTTCAGCCTGATAAAGAGTCTCTTGTCATTATCTTGTAATGAATAACTCCTCTGGCCATGCCATCTGTGGGCTACAAAGACACTTCTAATCCTTGCAGAAATTGTATATAAGCTCTAATGTAAAATTGGTTTTTGGAATTCCATAGAGACAGCCTGCATTGTTGTTGGAGTTGGTGGGCCCCTCCTAAATAAACTTTCTCACTCCTTCTGACTTGGAGTACGTTTCATTGGCTCCACTGCTCTGGGGCATGGACTCTAATCCAGCAACACTGTCCAGTACTATTGGCAGTTAGTGGTTGAGGGCAAGGGAATGTGCTGACCTGGAGGCAGCTTTTGGAAAATAAGGACATCTTGCTTCCCATTCCATCCTGTCACCTTTTCTGACCCCAAAACCATAAAAAATGAGTATTGTCACTTACAAGTCAGTTTTCTGGAAAAACGAGGATAATAATACCTACCTCCCATTATTATTACGGGGATCAGACAAGATAAGGACTGTAAATGCCTGAAACATGACAAAAACCGAAAAACCAAACCCCTTGCTGTTGAGTCCATTTTGACTGATAGCGACCCTATTGGACAGAGTAGAACTGTCCCCTATGGTTTCCAAGAAGCACCTGGGATTCAAACTGTCAACCTTTTGGTTAACAGCCATAGCTCTTAACCACTATACTACCAGGGTTTCTGAAACATGGCAAGTGCCCATGAAATGGCAACTGCTATTACATTGGTTGTTGTTGTTGGTAGTAGTACTCTTTTAAAATGAGATGCTATGATTGCAGTTTCTCCCATGCAAAGATTTGCATGACTTTCGGGTTTCTTTCAAGCTATTTTCCCTAGTCTGAAAGGAAACAGAAAAAAACCTATGCCAGACTGGGACCAGTGCCATGAGATAAGGCATTATATTCCTAAACTTCCAGGAAATGGTCTTGAGACAGAAGTCAGAATTCCAGAAAAATCATGATGGGTGAGCACACTAAATGCAAGGCTTTTCTTCTGAAAGTAGGACAAAGACGCATTCTTCATGGTACTTTTGGGTTAGAAGTAAGAGGCATTCTTCTCTTCCTTGGCCAGCATAAAATATGAGTTTATATCCTAAAATTTAAATATCACTTTTTAATAGTTTCCCATATGTAGCCTATAATATGGGAAATGAGAAAAACAGCACCTTAAGGAGAACTGGTGGCACAGTAGTGAAGAGCTACAGCTGCTAACCAAAAAGGCCAGCGGTTCAAATCCACCAGCAGTTCCTTGAAAACACCATGGGGCAGTTCTATTTTGTTCTATAGGGTCACTATGAGTTGGAATCCATTTGACAGGAATGAATTTGGTTCTGGGTTTTCATTAATATAAAGAGATATATTCTGACAAAAAAAAAAATCCTATAATCCAAATTTGATAAGTGAAAAATTTAATCACGAACTAATATAATATGAATAGAGAAAATGTTTACCAGAAGAAAACTTCTCTTAAATTGAGACATATCACAAACAATGACTTTTTAATCCTGGAAGCTAGGGTTCATTCAATACAACTAATTTCATAAAACAAAACAAAACATTTGATCAATAACATTAATGTATTATAATTACACTTCTTATAAGGGAATAATTTTTCAGACTAAACATCATATCTGCTGTGATGTGTTTTAATTCCCAGAACAGATTAACCATGAGCCTAAAGGACCTTAGCTTTCGGGCCCTTGTGAATCCTGTGAGTGCTGAAAAATGTTGGAACTGGTAGTTTTCTAGGTGAACAAGAAAAGTCAGGTTTGGTTAGAAGTACTTCTATATAAGGTTTCCTTGTAAATTCAAAAAGAAAAAAGTCACAGGAAAAGGACTAGAATCTTAAAATAAGCAATGATATGATATCATTTCTTTTCTCATTCTAAGTAAATATTCATACAGAGGTAAGCAGAATAATGGACTCCCAAAGATGTCCATGGTGTAACCCCTGGAATCTGTGAATATGCTAGGTTACATGGCAAAGAGTAATTAAGTTTGCAAATGTTGAATTAAGGCTACTAATCAATTCACTTTATGGTAGGGAGACTATGTAGTCACGAGGGTCCTTAAACGTGAAGAGGGAGGCAGAAGAGTCAGTGTCAGAGTGATGTAGTGCGAGACTTAACCAGTTACCGCAGGCTTTGAAGCTAGAGAAAGGGTGCCATGAGCTTAGGGATGTGGGCAATCCTCAGAAGCTGGAAAGGTCAAGGAAGCAGATTTTCCCCTAAAGCTTCCAGAAAGGAACACAGACCTGCTAACACCTTGATTTTAGCCTAGTGTTACCCATCTCACACTTTTGACCTTTGGAAATGTAAGATAATAAATCTGGGTTGTTTTAAGCTACCAAAAACCAAAAAACCAAACCTGTTGCTATCTAGTCGATTTCTACTCATAGAGACCCTATAAGACAGAGTAGAACTGCCCCACAGAGTTTCCAAGGGGTGCCTGGTGGATTTGAACTGCCGACCTTTTGTAGCACTTAACCACTACCCACCCAAAAAACCCCACCAGCTTTTTCTTTAAGCCACCGCGTTTGTGATAATTTGGTACAGCAGCATTAAGAGCTTAATATGCATATCTAACTTTGGATTTATAATTTAGTATTTGTTTTCTTAAAGAGAGCCCTTGAATTGTATCATTTTATGCACCCATCGGTATCCATGGGTGGTGCAAATATTTAATAGGCTTGGCTGCTAAACGAAAGGCTAGGGGTTCAGTTCCACTCACAGGTGCCTCAAAAGAAAGGCCTGGCAATTCCAATCAACGGCTGAAAACCCTATGGAGCACAGTTCTACCCTGATACACGTGGGGTTGCCATGAGTCGGAGTCAACCCTATAGCAATTGGTAAAATGATATGTAAAACGATACGCACGTGGAGGACTTGCCTCCATCTCTCTCAATACTATACGTGAATGGTGGTTTTATTAACATATGTATATTGTCCCACAATATACATTTATTTCTCCAAGGGTCCTAGGTATATTTTATGGCATCATTGGTCTTTCCCCTGGGGACACTTGTTCTCTCTTAATGTTAACGGACTTCCTTGTCTTTCACTAAACCCACCATCCACAGAAAGGCAGAAGAACGTTAGTTATTTTGCAACACTTCCTATACGAAGGGCTTACAAGGCTGTAAATCTTTACGGCAGCAGACTGCCACGTCTTTCTCCTATGCAGCAAATGATAGGTTTGAACCACCAAACTTTTGTTTAGCAGCAGAGTGCTTTAACCACTGCACCACCAGAGCTCCCACCTATGGTACCAATGTGGGCTTTTCCTGACTTCCTTGCCCTCCCCTCATCTGCTTTCCACATAGCCTATTCCTGATTAACTTCTTCATAATTCAGAAATACCTCCTTAGGAATCTTGCTGGACATTTTCCCTAATTAGACTAAGTGCCCTTTAAATTACCCACCTAATTTCCTAGGCTTATCTTTCTCTTAGTAACCACACCAGATGGTGATTGCATGCCTGCCTCTTTGTCTTCCTCACTAGACTCCTTAAGAAAAATAGCTGTGTCGAATTAAATTCTTAGAACCCTAGAAATATCTAGGAAGTAGTCTATGCTCAACCCTTATTTCTTGAATTTATAGTTTTATTTTCAGGTTTTTTGCAAATACTTTTCCAAAATGAGACAAAATAACAATTGTCCTGCTTTGGATTTATAAAAATGAAGGACCATTACAGCTTATTATGCATATTTTATGGGTCTTTTTTGTTTATGTGATCATACTTACTTCCTATAATAACTGTATGAATTTGATGAATTTTATCCTCATTTCACAGATGATCAAACTGAGGGTAAAAGTATAATAATTTGGATTCAGGTTCTTCTGGTTCCGGTGATAGTGCACCAGAGAAGTAGCCATTATTAACTAATTGAAGGCATACACAATGGACTTGGGTCTTCCTCCTTAAAGGGTGACACCCTCTGATCGTACGGAGAGGGACAGGCTTCAGAATACCAAAGTCTCCACAGCCTGCTCCCTTGGGAATAAATTTTGCCTTTGATGGATCTTGTTAAAATTTTCTATCAGAGTTTGGCAACAGGTTCTCACTTCTGGTAAGAGTTATGTATTACTTGTTTCCTAAAACACCACCTACTGATATCCTCTTTTGGCCATTGAACAGCTCAGAGCATTGTCAGCTGAGGAGGGCAGGTCACAGACAGCAAATCCTCTAAAAACTTTCAAACAATTCTATCGAGGGGTGGTACTTTTTAAAAATGCACAAATTATGATGCAGTAATTGTAGCCCATGTGCGTTCATCAATGGATAAAATGGAATATTATTTAGCAATAAAAAGAGATAAACTACTGATATATACAATGACATGAGTGAACCTCAAGCATATTATGCTGAGTAAAAGAAGTGTATTAGTTTCCTATTGCTGGTGTAACTAGTTGCAAAAAATTAGTGGTTTAAGTAACACAAATGTATTATCTTACAGTTCTGGAGGTCAGAATTCTGAAATGGATCTTACTAGGCTATAATCAAGGTGTCAGCAGGGCTGCATTTCTTTCTAAAGGTTCTAGGGGAGGACCTGTTTTCATGCCTTTTGTTTCTAAAGGCTGCCTGCATTCCTTGGGTCATGGCCCCCTTTAACCTTCCAGTGCGGCAGTCTTTAGTCAAGTCTTTCTCATACTGGCATCTGTCTGTTTCAAAGTCTTCTGCTTCCCTCTTTCACATTTAAGGATGCTTGCGATCATATTGGAGCCTTGGAGGCACAGAGATTAAGAATTTGGCTGATTACCAAAAGGTCGGGAATTCAGATTCCCCAATTACTCCTTGGAAACCCTATGGGGCAGTTCTACTCTGTCCTATGGGGTCGTTATAAGTCAGAAATGACTCAGTGGCAATGGACTGGTTAGTTGGTTTTGTGATCATACTGGTCCCATTTGGATAATTCAGGATACCGAAAAACAAAAACTGAACCCACTGCTCTTGAGTTAACTCCGACTCATAGTGACCCTATAGGACAGAGTAGAACTGTCCCATAGGGTTTCTAAAGCTGTAAGTCTCTACAGAAGCAGACTGCCACATCTTTCTCCCATGGAGAAGCTGGTGAGTTGGAATCACCAATCTTTTGGTTAGTAGCTGAGCACTTAACCACTGTGCCTCCAGGGCACCTTGGTAATTCAGAATAATCTCCTTCTTTTAAGGTTAGCTGATTAGCAAACTTATTTCCATGTACACCTTTAATTTCCCTTTGCTACACTTTAACGACTGAGCCTCCAGAGCTCCTTTGGATACTTGGGCATGGATATCTTTTGAGGCCATCATCCTGCCTACCACAAGAAGCCTTACACAAAAACCTCATACATCATGACCTCCTTTCAATAATGTTCTTTAACAGGCCAAACTAATCTTTTACGGGAAAAAAATTAGAACACTGGTTTCTCTGAGCCTTAGAGGCAGAGATTGACTGCAAAACCGCATGAGGCAACAATATGGGATGATGTTAATGTTTGTTTTGATAGAGGACTTTGTTAAGTATATAATTTTGCTAAAGCTCAATAAATTGTACACCTAAGTGTACCGTTATATTTCATTATATGTAAATTTTACCTAAAAAAAAAAAAAAAAGACCAAACACTAGCTACTGCTGTTCTAATAAGTATTTAGGGGAAAGTGCAGTGATGTGTGCAACTTGCTAAGGACTGCATTGACAAACAGATTGATGAATGAATAGAGCAATGGAAAGGAACCCAGGTAGCACAAACAGTTAAGTGCTTGGCTGTTAACTGAAAGGTTGGCCTTTGAACCCATGAAGCAGCTCCACAGGAGAAAGACATGCAGTCTGTTTCCATAAAGATTACAGCCAAAAAAAAAAAAAAAAAACCCTATGGAGCAATTTTATCCTGTCAACATGGGGTTGCTATGAGTCGAAATCTACTCGAAGGCACCTAACAACAACAGAATGATGATAAATAAATAGATATGTGATAAATTAAGCATAGTAAAATGTAGCTATTAGATAGCGGGTATCTGGGTGTTCCGTATTATTTCAACTTTTCTGCACTTAAAAGTAATAATAATAAAATGTTTGGGAAAGTGTTTGGAGTAGTAAGCTGTTTAATGCCTCTGTTTAATATGCCCGTTTCCTCTTTCAGGACTTTAATGCAGAGTTTAGACTTTATTACAAAGCTCAGATTTTGCAATGGGCTTATTTTTCACAAGTTTAAAAGCTCACTCTAGCCAAAGAGAACAATCCCGGGCCTCAAGTCTCTCTCTTTCTAATGTCCAAATGTAGATATGCAGAAACTTTAGAAGAACTTAATTCTACTTCACATCCCTACTCCATACAATCGGATGGGAGCAAAACTAGACCTTTTGACCCTCAAGCCTGGCAAGAGAGTGTGTGTTCATAGTGGGCGGGTGAGGATGGGTGGTGGAGTCATGGTGGTGGGTGTGGGGTGGGTATGGATGGTCAGGAATTTATTCTAGAGAACTCAACATGTATCCTTACTATAGAAGAATTTCAAAACAGATTCTGTCTATGTTCTCACTAAAAGAAGTTTTACCAAACCTGATTCCTGTGCCCTCCAACAGAGACTGTGTTTGAGCAGAAAAAACAGAGACCCATAGTCTATCCAATGATAGGAATGCCTGTCACTTTATTCCATCCACTGTCTTTGACGTCTGTGTGCCAACCCATTCATTTGTCACATTAAGCTCTAGCGGAGCACATGAACAGCCTATTACACGCTCATGAAGAAGGCAATCCTTTACCATATCGCAGCCAGTGGTACTTTTGGATATGCCGTTTGAAAAATTCTGAAATATTCCCTCAACTTCGGAGCATCTCACGTTACTTCTGCAAACTCTGAACATTCCTCTTCTCTGGTGGCTATATGCAGGCTTTTCTATATGCACGTGTGGCTTCCCATTATCTATTTATGGTTGTTTCTCTATAGCCATTGTCAGTGGGACTACGTTCCATTCTGGTTTTAAAAAGAAAGGAGCAGTTATACTTTTAATATTTTCTTTTCCTTTTAAGACACATTTTCTGTATTTTTTGGAAGATATTGGATGTGAGCTTGTGGCCCTCAAAAATCTCTGGCTTAAATTAGGCCCTCTATGTGGAAACTACAAGGTTAGCAACGTGGAGCTCATTAAAACCAAATTCTAATTTGTCTGCAGTTGTGGCTATGCGCATCTCTCCTTCCCTGCTTCTCCGGACTATGGCAGACTACAATAACCAAGGTAACATCACTACTAATGAGATGGGGCTTTTCCCTTGACACTGAGTTTTGTAATACTCTATAGCCCAGATAAATTCAATACTTTTATATGAAAACCCAGGCCTGGTAAAAACACAACCTCAGCCTGTCCCCAGTGATGCTCTTGTTGGCAGCTGTTCATGAATGATAAATTGCTTTGATTCCAGAGAGTGGTGGTGGCTGCTACTTAAGTTGAAGCTTATGAAAGCACCAGAATCTACTTCACACACATACAGTTAACTTCTAATTGTTCTTTGCTTCTTTTTCCTCTGTCCCTCAGTGTTTCAGTGTGATGATTTTTTCTACTGTAAGGTTACTAATCCAGGAATACTAATATTTTTGTCAATATCAATTTGCCCTTCTTAAAGGACTGATCAATTTCATTTGTATTTCTTCCCGAATTTCTTCTGATTTTCCTTTGCTATTGCTTCAACTGGAGTTTTTATTGTTAATGGAATTTTTTTAAAATAATTTTTATTGTACTTTAAGTGAAAGTTTACAAATCAAGTCAGTCTGTCACATATAAGCTTATATACACCTTACTACATACTCTGATTTACTCTCCCCGTAATTAGTCAGCCCGCTCCGTTCTTCCAGTTTCTCCTTTTGTGACCGTTTTGCCAGTTTCTAACCCTCTCTACCCTCCCATCTCCCCTCCAGAGAGGAGATGCCAATACAGTCTCAAGTGTCCACCTGATACAAGTAGCTCACTCTTCATTAGCATCTCTCTCCTACCCATTGTCCAGTCCCTTCCATGTCTGATGAGTAGTCTTCAGGAATGGTTCCTGTCCTGGACCAACAGAAGGTTTGGGGACCATGACCGCCGGGATTCTTGTAGTCTCAGTCAGACCATTAAGTCTGGTCTTTTTATGAGAATTTGGGGTCTGCATCCCACTGTTCTCCTGCTTCCTCAGGGGTTCTCTGTTGTGTTCCCTGTCAGGGCAGTCATCAGTTGTGGCCGGGCACCATCTAGTTCTTCTGGTCTCAGGATGATGTAAGTCTCTAGTTCATGTGGCCCTTTCTGTCTCGGGCTCTTAGTTATTGTGTGTCCTTGGTGTTCTTCATTCTCCTTTGATCCAGATGGGTTGAGACCAATTGATGCATCTTAGATGGCCGCTTGTTAGCATTTAAGACCCCAGATGCCAAACTTCAAAGTGGGATGCAGAATGTTTTCATAATAGAGTTTATTATGCCAATTGACTTAGAAGTCCCCTTAAGCCATAGTCCCCAAACCCCCGCTCTTGCTCCGCTGACCTTCGAAGCATTCAGTTTATCTCGGAAACTTCTTTGCTTTTGGTCCTGTCCAGTTGGGCTGACCTTCTGTGTATTGAGTATTATCCTTCCCTTCACCTAAAGTAGTTCTTATCTACTAACTAATCAGTAAATAACCCTCTCCCACCCACTCTCCCTCCCTCCCCCATCTTGTAACCACAAAAGAATGTGTTCTTCTCAGTTTATACTATTTCTCAAGAACTTATAATAGCGGTCTTATACACTATTTGTCCTTTTGCAACTGACTAATTTCGCTCAGCATAATGCCTTCCAGATTCCTCCATGTTATGAAATGTTTCACAGATTTGTCAATGTTCTTTGTCGATGCGTAGTATTCCATTGTGTGAATGTACCATAATTTATTTAACCATTCATCCGTTGATGGACATCTTGGTTGCTTCCAGCTTTTTGCTATTGTAAACAGTGCTGCAATAAACATGGGTGTGCATGTATCTGTTAGTGTAAAGGCTCTTATTTCTCTAGGGTATATTCCGAGGAGTGGGATTTCTGGGTTGCATGGTAGTTCTATTTCTATCTTTTTAAGAAAATGCCAGATAGATTTCCAAAGTGGTTGTACCATTTTACATTCCCACCAGCAGTGTGTAAGAGTTCCAAGTTCTCCACAGCCTCTCCAACATTTATTATTTTGTGTTTTTTGGATTAATGCCAGCCTTGTTGGAGTGAGATGGAATCTCATTGTAGTTTTAATTTGCATTTCTGTAATGGTTAATGATCGAGAGCATTTTCTCATGTGTCTCTTAGCCACCTGAATATCTTCTTTAGTGAAGTGTGTGTTCATATCCTTTGCCTACTTTTTGATTGGGTTGTTTGTCTTTTTGTGGTTGAGTTTTAACAGAATCATATAGATTTTAGAGATCAGGCACTGGTCAGAGATGTCATAGCTGAAAATTTTTTGCCAATCTGTAGGTGGTCTTTATACTCTTTCGGTGAAGTCTTTAGATGAGCATAGGTGTTTGATTTTTAGGAGCTCCCAGTTGCCTGGTTTCTCTTCGGCATTTTTAGTAATGTTTTGTGTTCTGTTTATGCCTTGTATTAGGGCTCCTAAGGTTGTCCCTATTTTTCCTTCAATGATCTTTATAGTTTTAGTCTTTCTGTTTAGGTTTTTGATCCATTTGGCATTAGTTTTTGTGCATGGTGTGAGGTATGGGTCCTGTTTCATTTTTTTGCAAATGGATATCCCGTTATGCCAGCACCATTTGTTTTTTTAAAAAGACTATCTTTTCCCCAATTAACTGACACTGGGCCTTTGTCAAATATCAGCTGCTCATATGTTAATGGAATTTTTTATACATATTTTTCTTGTTATTTACCTTATGATTGAGAAGCATAGAACAACCTAACGATTGGTTGAGCAGACGTATCAGAAATTTTCTTTGATGAAGAAATGTGTGTGTGCAGTTTAAATCACTGGATCCATTCTTTCTTTCTTTTATTCTTTCAGCATTAACTGTAACCTTCACACGTACATTTGCTGAGCACTTTTGGACACTCATGGTTCCTTTCAATCATATAAACAATAAATCTACAAATTGTAATATTTGACAGAATGCATTATGTCATAAAAGAAATAAAGCTCACATTATAACACAGAGAAAGTGCCATGATAGTTAAAAGAAAATGGCAAGGAAAGAGCAGCCATACGTACACTGTGGAAAAGAATGGTTATGAAAAGTGGGGAGGGACGAGTATATTAACTTCCATCATAATGCAATTAAATCAATCAACAACTATTCTTTAATTATTTTCCACTTGCCACCCTCTCTATCAGACTCTGAGAATAAAAGGTTAATAAAACACAATATCTGAGATTGTATTAAAGATGCTAGTAAAAAAAAAAAGTTTATATAAAATTTATTACTGAAGCATTATAAAAGGGATACATATTAGGAGCATAATTCTAGGACACCTAAGAATTTGTGAAATCAGCTAAGAATTTCTTGAGGGAAAACTGTAACCTGGGACTTGAATTTGGAATTATCTTAGGGAAAGGATAAGGGAAAGGCCAGTCAAGGCAGAATGATTTTGTCCTTTGTGAGAATAAATAAATGAACAGGTGTATTTCAGTACATACTATTCACTGGCTCTGCATTAGAATGTATAAAATATTGTATTCACCAAAACAATTTCCAAGAATCATTATGTCTTCATGGTAAAACCTAGGAAACTAAAGATCAGAAGAAGAAAGAAAAAAAAATCAGTGAATTGCCCATGACCAACCAATTAGCAAGTGGTATGGTTGAGATTATAGACCCTGGAGTCAGGTGATGTAAAATTCCAATGCTGTTTCTGTCCGTTACTGTCTGCATGATCTTGCATGATTGCTTTACTAAGCCTCTGTTTCCTCATCCCTAAAATGGGACTAATAATATTGTCTACTTCACATAGTTGCAAGGATTCAATGAAATTTTGGACTTTGTTAGCACATTGCTGTGTTGCAATAAGTGAGAATAAAAGGTTAGCTACTTTATTTTTGTTCCATCACATGTTCTTGATTTTGTACACCTGTACTTGACCTAGCTTTTACCAAAGGAGGTTTTTAAAAGCTTGTTGTTAGGTGCTATCAAGTCAACTTTCAACTTGTTATCAACCCCATGTGACACAGTAGAAGTGCCCCATAGGGATTACTTGACCGTAACCTTTACAGAAGCATATCCTCAGATCTTTCTCCCATGGAGCTGCTGGATGGGATCAAGCTGCCGGATGGGATCAAGCTGCCAATCTTTCAGTTAGCAGCTATGTACTTAAGTAGGGAAATAAGAAAAGTGAGTTTTGTTTCTTCATTTTTTTTGTTTTTCCCATTTTTGCCTACAGTGAAGAAAGAAGCATAATGAATAAAACCTGGATGCTTCCACATTTTCCAGAAGCATGAAGAACATCTCTCTGATTAGTCTTACAGTTATCTGCCCTCAAGTTGACCCCTGACACATGGCAACCCAACACAATTGATTTGAGGATCAGAGCCTTGTGATCCACAAGGTTTTCATTGGCTGATTTTTAGAAGTAGATCACTAGGCCTTTCTCCCAAGTCCTTCTTAGTCTAGAAGCTCCACTGAAAACTGTTCCTCGTCATAGCTAACCATCCACAGACAGACGGGTGGTAACTGCACATGAGTTGCACTATTGAAGGAGTCTATGGGCAAAATATTGAATGACACAGGAAGCATCAAAAGAAGATGTAAAGAATATACAGAATCACTAATACCAAAGAGAATTAGTCCAAGTTCAACCATTACAGGAAGTTGCATATGATCAAGGACTGATGGCATTGGAAGAAGTCCAAGCTGCACTGAAGGCATTGGTGAAAAACAAAGCTCCAGAACTTGATGGAATACCAACTGAGGTGTTTGAACAGATGGATAAAAAGCTGGAAGTGCTCATCCGTCTATGCCAAGAAATTTTAGTAGACAGCCACCTAGCCAACCTACTGGAAGAGATCCATATTTGTACACATTACAAAGAAAAGTGATCCAAGAGAATGGGGAAGTTATTGAACATTATCATTAATATCACAAGCAAGTAAAATTTTGTTGAAGATAATTCAAAAAAGTTTGTAGCACTACACGGAGAGAATTTCTAGAAATTCAAGCAAAATTAAGAAGAGGACATGGAATGAGGAAAATCACTGTTGATGTTGGAGAGATATTGGCTGAAAGGAGGGACTATCAGAAAGATGTTTACCTGTGTTTTATTGACTATGCAAAAACATTCAGTTCTGTGGATTGTAACAAATTATGGGCAAAGTTGTGAAGATTAGGAATTCCGGAAAACTTAATTGTGCTCATGAGGGCCCTGTACATAGACCAAGAGGAAGTCATTCAAACAGAACAAGGGGGGTACTGCATGGTTTAAAACCAGGCAAGTGTGTGTCAGGGTTGTATTCTTTCTTCATACTTATTCAATCCATATGCTAGGTAAATAATCTGAGAAGCTGAACTATGCGAACAAGAATGCAGCGTCGAGTTTGGAAGAAGACTCATTAACAACCTGCGATATGCAGATGACACAATCTTGCTTGCTGAAAGTGAAGAGAACTTGAAGCACTTACTGATAAATATCAAAAACTGCAGCCTTCAGTATGGATTAGACCTCAATATAAAGAAAACAAAAATCCTCACAACTGCATGACTGGACCAATGAGCAACACCATGATGAATGGAGAAAAGATTGAAGTTGTTAAGGGTTTCATTTGGATCCACAGTCAACACCCATGGAAGCAGAAGTCAAGTAATCAAAAGACATATTGCATTAGGAAAACATTCTGCAAAAGATCTGTTTATACAGTTAAAAAACAAAGATATCACTTTAAGGACTAAGGCACACCTGACCCAAGCCATGGTATTTTTAATAACCTCATATGCATGCAAAACCTGGATAATGAATAAGGAAGACCAAAGAAGAGTGGATGACTTTGAATTAAAGTGTTGATGAAGAATAATGAATATACCGTGAACTAGAAACCCTGGTGACACAGTCGTTAAGAGCTACAGCTGCTAACCAAAAGGCTGGCAGTTTGAATCCACCAGGCACTCCTTGGAAACCCTATGGGGCAGTTCTACTGTGTCCTATATGGTTGCTATGTGTCAGAATCAACTCGACAGCAATGGGCTTTTTGGTTTTGCCAGAAGAACAAACAAATCTGCCTCGGAGGAGGTATGGCCAGAATCCTCCTTAGAAGCAGGAAAGGTGAGACTTTGTTTCACATACTTTGGACACGTTATCAGGAGGGACCAGTCCCTGAAGAAGAACCTTATGCTTGATAATGTAAAGGATCAGCAAAAAAGAGGAAGACTGTCAACGAGATGGATTGACACAGTGGCTGCAACAATGGACTCAAACATAGCAAAGATTGTAAGGATGGCGCACTGGGCAGTGTTTCATTCTGTTGTCCATAGAACTACCATGAGTCAGAACTAACTTGAGGTCCCTAGCAACATATTACCAGGCCTTTCTTCCTAGTCTGTCTGAGTCTGGAAGATCCACTGAAACCTGTTCAGCATCATAGCTGACCTTCCACTGACAGAGGAGTGGTGACTGCACAGGAAGTGTGTTGGCTGAAAATCAAACACAGATCTCCACATGGAAGGCAAAATTTCTACCACTGAACTACCACTGCCTCATCTGATTAGTCTAATATGTGTTAACTGTTCCTCTTCTTCTCCTGAGGATAGAGGTGGGATCGCTCACGTTTCTTCAGGACTGCCCTGTAAGGCTGGCACTTCCTTCTGGCTGGCTCTCTCACCTGTTGCTTTCAGTAAAGATTCTTGTGTAGCTGTCCAGCTATAGTTTACCCTGGTACACTTATTTCTGTATGTTTTCTCCCGTTCTTTCTCAGTCCTGGGTGGAATAACAGGTACCTAATAAATATTTGTTGATTTATTAGTTGTTGACCTGGAGTGAATCACTACGTAAATCCAGCTGTATTTTCTCCCAATATATGCTGATTGGAGAAACACTATAGATTTAGTGGAAAGGGCATAACTTTTTGTATTATGTAAACTGCACTACTTAAGGACAGATCCTTTAGCATCTCTGTGCCAATTTTCTTACCTTTAAAATGAGGACACTAAATTCTACCTTCTGAACTTACTCGGAAAAATGATGAGCATGATGGGTCAACTACTGTAACACTCTCAGAACATAATAACTGTTTGATGTATCTTTTTTTTTTAATTTGGTGTTATTGCAGTCTGATATTATATCTGATTTTGATAAATTAATTTTATATGTTTGACCACTGTAGCAGTTACATATGATTTCAAATTTTCCCTCACCCTCTTTCTCAAAGAAGTATCCAAAAAAGAATTTCCTATTCTTTTACAATTTTCACCCTTCTGCCTTCCCAAGACTCCCCCTAATTATGTGCTCATGTTTCCTTTACCCTTACAAATCCTGTAGGACTGCATATATTTTTCTTTTCATCATTTCCTATTTCTGCATCCCCGTATGCGCAATCCTCTCAGAAGCCAAAATAAATCTTGATTCTCCTTCTTTCTTCAGCTGTCCTTCCATTTCCTTTTTACTTTGCTAGCTGCATTCTCTTCAGTGTAGATGTTGTGCTTTGCCTGAACTTACTCAGACTCATTTCTCAGTCTCCTTCAGTCAAATTCTGTCTTCATTCTCTCACACTAATAAGAGCTCAATGGCTAAATCCCATAGCCTTTTCTTGCCCCTTGTTCATTTTGACAAGCCGGAATTATTAACATCATGGACCATATTATTCATTGAAATTATCACATTTCTTGCTTTTTATGACACTGTATTTTCCAGGATGTCTCTTCATTCCTAACTTCCCTTTTCTCTCCTCTGTTTACCCCCTAATGGTAGCAAATTTTTATAATTCTATCCTTGACCTTCTTTTATGTAAAACCTTTTCCAAGTTAAATCTGCTTACCCACTTCACATTTTATAGATCCAAAAATTGTTTCACTTCCTTAAGCTTACTCCTGTTCTTATGCTTCTTATCTAGACTAATAGTTCTGTCATCCCACTAGCTACAAAGCAATCTTTGATTTCCAACCCTTCCTTAAACCACTGCCAACATTTCTGTTAGTTTTTTTCCATGTTTAGTACTGTTTCATTAGATTCAATCTTTATTATCCTTTCTCTCGGCTATTATTGTAATATCTTCTCAATTATTGTCCTTGAATCCTTAATTCTCTCCTTTCTAGCAGGATTATAAAAATAATTTGACTCTTTCTTGATTCCATTGTAGGGTCTGTAGAGAAAAATCAAGTTTCTAGGGAACTGTGATAAGTAGAATTGCCTGGGGGTCTTGCTGAATCACGGAAACCCTTTTCATAGGTGGTATAAGACCATCAAATCCAAAAAAGACTCCATATCATGCTTGAGGAAAGAATGTCTAGAGGTGGTTTTGAGCCATTGGTAAAAAGAGATTTAAATGAGGAAGTACATCATAAGTTTCAATGCTATGGTGTGCTAACAGGTGTGAAATGAATTAAGGCAAATGGATTAGGACTTAAGTTATGCACAATATGGAGATTCAGGCATCCAATAGTAGATAAGATGGATGGTATAATAGGATGGATCAGATAACGTTCAGCAGATCAAGGAACAAGATCATGTCTCATCTTTCCACAAGTGCCAGCCAAATTAAAAAAAAAAAAACTGTTTATAGACTAACTCCCAAACTTTTATCATGATAAACACAGACATTTTGCATTTTTATATACTAGTTCAGAATCCATTTTGGCTATGCCAGTTACTAACCACAACATTTGGAAAAGTTACTTCAGTTCATTAGGTTTCTCTATAAAATGGGGTTAATAATGTCATCCTTGCAGTGTTGTCTGAAAAATAATTATAATATCTTGAATGGAATACATGTAAATCTCTCTGAATTAAGATCCTCGTGAATTAGCCTTTGTCCTAACACGCCCTGCACATATCCAAGGCTCCTATCTTTCTGCTCTACTCACCATTTCATACGTGGACCATGCATGCTTCATAGCCATGTACATGTCTTCGTGTGTTTCCCCTTCTGCTATATTTGCATTCATTTTCCTCATGCTGAAATCTTAGTCTAATGATAAGGTCCCAGTTCTCATTGAAGTATTTCCTGATATTCCCATTTAGAATCAATCATTTACTCTTTTATTTGCACCCTGTTCCATGCTTACTCATACCTTGATTTACACTGCATTCCCCTGGGTCGTGCAAAGAGTTAAGCATTAGGCTACTAACCAAAAGGTTGATGGTTTCAATCCACCCAGAGACACCTCAAAAGAAAGGGCCGGAGATCTAGTCCAAAAAATTACGGACATTGATAACCTAATACAGTGCAGTTCTACTCTGACACACATGGGGTTGCCACGTGTCAGAATCAACTGGACAGCAACTGGTTTTATTTTTCCCTGTAGTTATAGAAGTTTGTTGGAATTTGGCGTCCTCCATCAGATTATAAGCTCCTGGTATACAGTGTCTGATTTCCCTTTCTATCCCTATGCCATTCAATGAATACTTTATCTGAAATGTGAAAGTCTCACTGAATAACCCTTGAGGCTGGTTCTTACTTTCTCCTGCCTCATGAGAAGCAGATAAAACTCAATAATTATTAAAGGGCATTTTCTGTGCTTGAAACTGCTTTTGAAAGAGTTTTACATTTCAATTTATGTGGAGATTTTTATTATTCTCTATTTTTTTTCTATCTCCTAGACTTTAATTTTGCTTATATCAATGACACTTAAAGGCCTAAAGATTGATCTCGTTCTTAAATCTGAAAATATATACGTGTGTATATATAGAAAGAAAGAGAGAGAGAGAGACAGTATTATTCCAGTTTTTATATTTAAAATAATTCACAGAAAGAGCCATTTTTCTCAACTGTATTAACTAATGATGATACAGTAAGTGGCAGTTATAGAACAGGTTAGCTATTAAAACATCAAGTATTTAAGGTGAACAAGGCTACTTAGCTGTTCTCATTATTACATAAATGGGAAATCCTATATAACTAATGAGCATAGCAGACACACATGCTTTCTCTCATATTGCTGTAGACACTCTTAATTACCCTCTGCAAGTTAACTGTACCCTGAAGGAGTAAACTACATTATCCTTAAGAATGTTGGCTCTTGAATCTCACACCTGGTGCTATTGTGGCCTTAGATACGTAAAATGATTGGGTTACTTTCAATAAGAAATGCTTTGAAGTAGTTGTAGTCACCAAAGGGAAAGCCATTGTGTACACTGAGGTGTTTTTCTACCCCTTTCTCAAACCTTAGGTCTTGGGAACCTTAACTCAGCTATGGAAAGCTTCATATTAGAGAACAAAAGAACCAATCAAGGTGTAACTCCTTTAGCACCCTCCTCACTAACAGAATTGAATGCAGAATTTTTTTCTCTGTCCAGACTTCATTGCTATAATACCCATTCACGCTATGAAATACCTGGCATATTTCTGTTTTCTCCTTTCCTTTGTTGATGTCTTCTCATCCTCTGGAGGAAGTCCACATATTGGAACAAGAGATCCACACATTGTCCCCCTCTCTCCAGAAGTGAGTCAGTACTTTTGTACAGCATGTTGCAGGGGGCATTAGTGATTTGGTATAGAGGGGCCTCTATGTCTCGTGTCGCAGATTTATACAGTCACCGGCACTTCACGATACACTTGAGCCACTAAGGGAAAAGGATGAATCCCTTTCAGGAAATCCATAGTTCAATATTGACAGGAGCGTTAGAAGAAATTTCAGATTGCCCATTTCTGCCGGCGAAAATGTCCTGTAATTGTGGCAGGCAGGGGGCAGAAAGCCTTTGGTGGCTGACTGAGTAGAAATACTTGATCCCAACTCTCAAAGCCTTTGTAGATATTTCTATCCAGAGAAGAGCACCAGGGCTGCATTAGCTGAGTCCTTGAGATGAAATTGAGGAGCAATGCTATTTTCCTTCTGGCTGAGAGAAATGGCAGAGCCTCTTTGCAACAAATGATCATAAATTGCCCGAGTGTCTCCCAGGCAATGAGAGTGCTTGCATGTTAGTGCTAATGCAAGCTGCTCTTATGCTTTTGAGTGGCGCTTGCTATTGGGAAGAAATAAGGGCCTGAGGATAAAGCTACCAAGATATGTCTGTATCCCTCGAGTAAGTGCCATCAAAAGTAAAAAGGTTTTCCTACTGTGAATGTTACAGAAGGGCCCTGCCGTGAAGTCTGCTCCCGTAGTCAGCACTTTACCTGCCTCCCTGTGAACCCAATAGCTCTGGCCTCTGAGACCAACAAGACAAACCTCCCTGGGGGTCAATTAGGGTTAGTGTTCCCCCACTTCCAGTTGGTACTAAGGAGTGCTGACTGAGGTTGCTATGTTCTAGGTAGCAAGAGTCTTGAGTGGAGGCTACACTCACAGCCAACAATCTATCGGGAGGACTCTGATAGAAACAAAGCAGACCTCCATGGGGATCTGATCAGAGCATGACACCCCCTACCCCACCTGGTAATTGTTGGTTTTCAGACTGTTGCAAACTGCTACAGAAGGCCCCCATAATGAAGTCTGCTCCCATAATCGGCACTCTTTTTGTCTTCCTGTGCACCCATTGCTCAGGCTTCTGAAACAAACAGGACAGACCTCCCTGGCGATCAGTTTGGGTCTGTCTGCTCCACCTTACAATTTGTGTTGAGGACTGCTGAATGAAACTGCTGTGTCCTAGGAAGCAGGCACCTTGAGTGGAGGCTACACTACAGCTGACATACTACAGAGAGGATTCTAATAGCAACAAGGCAGATCTCCCTGGTGGCCTGTTTGGAGTGTGATTACCCACCCCCAACTGGTAACTGTTGGATGCTGAACTGACAGGAATTCCTACAGAAGATTCCCTTCTGTGGAGCCAGGAGGTGGGTCACCTAAGTGGAGACTGCTCCTCCAACCACTGCAGGGCTACTGGGACTCTGAAACAAAGAAGACACCTTCCAGAGTTTCTCCTGGGGGTGTCAGCTCCCCTCCTGAAATGGAGGGAAGTTTGATTGTGCTTTCCGTGAATGCCAGAGCAGATACAAGCAGCCCCCACAGAGCGGGGAAGGAAGCCTTGGACAAAACCAGAGGGCAACATCCAGCCCTGAAGGGGGCTTGCTGGGTGTGGGTTTTACAATTAAAAACTTGATTGCAGAAAAGAGAAGGGAGTAATAACCAGAGAAAGGGGACTGTGCCCCCTGCTGGACAGATTGATTAATACATGAAATCTTACCTGAGTGGCGATGCCTGCTAGTGGACAGACCACAGTGTGTTCTCTGGTGTGTTTGGGAGAGACTGAAAGTTTAAAAGTGAGATCCAGATCTTTTGAATCCCAATTAAGCCAGGGAGGGAGAAGAAGCTATCACAGAAATGGAGAAGAAATGGTAAACAGAGGCCAAAGGCTCTGCCCACCCAAGGATTTCTGGCAAAAAGTTGTGTGGGCAAAGGAAAACAAATACTGAGGAGACTGAGAAAATTAACATCCTCAAAAATTCCAATGCCCCAACAAAAAAATCACAAGACACACAAAGAACAGAGAAACAATGGCCCATCCAAGTTACCATGACAAAGGGAGTAAAAGTGCATTAGGGATGATGAAGTAATGAAAAAAATGGGAGAATATAATACAACATAAACATAATTAAAGAACTAAGGGAAAACATAAACAGAGCTGAAAGAAATAAGGAAAACAATGAAATAACAAAATGAGCATCTAAAAAGAGATATTGTAACTGAAGGGAACAATAACTGAAATAAGGAACACAATAAAAGAACTTACCAACAGATTTAATCAGGTAGAAGAAAGAACCAGTGAATTAGAGAATAAGTTAAAATTACAGATGCTGAAGAGCAACAAGAACAGCAGCTGAAGAAGGCTGAGCACAGTTTAATGGAATTATGAGACAATAACAAGAGACCTAATATACGCATCACAGGAATTCCAGAAGGAGGTGAGAGAGAGAAAGAGATAGAAAGAATATTTGAAGACTTAATGGCAGAAGACAGAATATTTCCCCAATCTAACAAAGGGTATGAATCTACAAATCTGAGAAGCTCAAAGAACCCCGAGCAGTATAGACCCAAAGAGATCTACACCAGAACACATCATAGTTAGGCTCTCAAAAATTAAAGATAAAGAAAGAATCCTGAAAGCAGTGAAGGAAAAACAACCAGTCACATCCAAAGCTCCCCAATAAGATTAAGTGCTGCATTTTCCTCAGAAACATGAGAGGACAGAAGGCAATGGAATGATATATTTAAAGTGTTATAAGGAAACAAAACAAAAACTGTCAACCAAGAATACTATACACAGCAATACCGTACTTCAAGAATGCGGGTAAAATTAAAACATTCCCAAACAAATAGAAACTGAGTGAGTTCATATTCACCAGGCCTTCCCTACAAAAATATTAAGGGGAGTTCTGTAAATGCAAGGGAAAAGACACTAGAAAGCAATTCAAAGCTATACATAAAAAGAAAGATTACTAATGAAGGGAAATGCATAGACAAATGTAAGGGCTAGTAATAAGGTATTCATACTTGTTAATTCTAAATGTTTTGCCCTTCACGTTTTTTTAATATCAAATATATAAAAGGTAAGGGTACAATTATGATACAGGGAAAATGCAATATAAACATATAATTAGTAATAACAACAAAAAGGGGAGGAAAGGAATGATACATAGAATTTCTTGCATGTTACTGAAGCTAAGTTGGTACCAAGTTACCCTCGAATGTTATAAATAAAAAAAAAAAAATTTTTTTAAATGTAATATTCATGATAACCACTATCATGGTTATTTTATACAGAAAAGGAAAGGAGAAGGGAAACAAAAAGGCTCACTACAATAAACTAACAAAACAAGAAAGTAAGCTGTACTAAAGACAAAAACAAAGAAGGCTTAAGGTACACAAAAAACAAACTGGCAGAAGTAGGTCTGTTTTTATCAGCAATTACAGTGAATGTAATGAACTAAGTGCTCTAATCAAAAGGCAGAGAGTGGCAGAATGACTAATATATATATATATATATATATATATATATATATATATATAAAACACTGTATGCTGTTTACAATAGACACACCTTAAACCCAAGGACACAGATAGGCTGAAAGTGAAAGAAAGGGAAAAAATGTATATATATTTTCCAGGCAAATAATAATCAAAAGAGAGCTGGGGTACCAATCTTAATATCAGACAAAGTAGACTTTACGACAAAATCTGTCAGAAGAGATAAAGATGGGCATTATATAGTGATAAAAGGGTCAATTAATCAAAAATATTTAGCAATCATAAATATATATGCACCCAACACTGGAACACCTAAATATATAAAGCAAACATTGATGGAGTTGAAGGGAGAAATAAATAGTACTACAAAAATAATTAAAAAAACAAACAAAACCTGTTGCTGTCAAGTCAATTCCAACTCATGGCAACCCTGTGGGACAGAGTAGAATTGCCCCATAGGGTTTCCAAGGAGCTGCTGGTGGATTTGAACTCCCAACCTTTTATTTAGTAGCCTGAGTCCTTGGTTTTTGGTTTGTTAACAATAATACAATACGCCACTTGCAATATTGGACAGACATATAGAAAGATCAGCAAGGAAACGAGGACCTGAATGACGGTATAAACCAACTAGACTTAATAGACATATTTAGAACAATTCATCCAAGTCTAGCACAATATACATTCTACTCCAGTGCACATGGATCATTCTCCAGGACGGAGTACATTTTAGGTCACAAAGCAAGTCTTGATAAATTTTAAAGGATTGAAATCATACAAAGTATTTTCTCTGACCACAACGGAGTGAAGCTAGACTTCAATAAGAGAAAAAAAAAAAACTTGGAAAATACACACACAAAAAAAGAAAATAAACAATACACTATTAAACTACCAATGGAACAAGGAAGAAATAAAAAAAGAGAAATCACAAATTTCTTTGAATCAAATGAAAATGAAAGCACAACATACCAAAACTTATGGGATGCAATGAAGGCAGTACTCAGAGGGAAATTTATAGCAATAAATGCTGACATAAAAAAAGAAGAAAGATCTCAAATTAACGGCCTAAATTGACAACTCCAGGAACTAGAAAGTGAAAAGTAAACCTAAACATACTAGAAAAAGGAAATTACAAAGATCAGAGCGTAAATAAATAAAATCGAAAACAGAAAAACAATGAATAAAACCAGAAGTTGGTTCTTTGAAAAGATCAATAAAATTAGCAAATCTTTAGCCAGACTGGCAAAGAAAAGAAGAAAAAGATACAAATAACCAAAATAAAAAATGAAAGAGGTGACATTACAACTGACCCTATAGAAATAAAGAGAATTAGAATATTACGAACAACTATGGCAACAAACTGGATAGCCTAGATGAAGTGGACAAATTTTTAGAAGCACATAGCCTACCCAAATGGACTCAAAAGGAAATAGAAAGTCTCAACAGACCCATAACAAGTGAAGAGATTGAATCAGTAATCAAAAACCTCCCAACAACAACAAAAAGTCCTTGACCAGATGGTTTCACTGGGGAATTCTACAAAATATTTAGAGAAGAATTGACAGCAGTACTGTTTTTCTCTTCCAAAAGATAGAGAAGGAAAGAGTACTGTTTTTCTCTTCCAAAAGATAGAGAAGGAACTCCCTAATTCATTCTATGAAGCAAACATAACCCTGAACCCCAAACTAGACAAAGATAACCACATACACACACACACACAAAAAAAAGTATGGGCCAATATCTCTTATGAATATAGAGGCAAAAATCCTCAACAAAATACTAGTGAACAGAGTCCAACAGCATATTAAAAGAGTCATACACCATGACCAAGTGGAATTTATTCCAGGAATGCAGGAATGGTTCAACATTAGAAAATCAATCAAAATAATACACTAGATCAATAGAACAAAGGGCCATGTGATCATCTCTATGGATGCAGAAAAAAAATTTGATAAAATCCAACATCCATTCTTGATGAAAACTCTAGAGAAGACTGGGATAGAAGGGGAATTCCTCAATATGATTCAAGGCATATGAGAAAAGCCAACAGCTAACTTTATACTCAAAGGAGAAAGACTGAGAGCTTTCCCTCTGAAACCAGGAAAAAGAGAAGGGTGCCTGCTCTCACCACTTCTAGTCAATATTGTATTAGAAGTCCTAGCCAGAGAAATAAGAAAAAGAAATAAAAGGTATCCCGATTGGAAAAGAAGAAGTAAAATTATCTCTATTCATGCAGGATATGATCCTATACACAGAAAATCTCAGAGTCCACAAGAAAACTTCTAGAGCTAACAGAGGAATTTAGCAAAGTTGCAGGGTTCAAGATCAACAACCAAAAATCAGTTGAGTTTCTATACACCATCAGTGATAAATCTGAAAGGGAAATTAGATAAATGATTCCATTTACAATGACATCTAAGAGAATAAAAAAATAAAAACAAACCTGTTGCCATCGAGTTGATTCTGACTCATAGCGACCCTATAGGACAGAGTAGAACTGCCCCATAGAGTTTCCAAGGACAGCCTGGTCTTTTCAAAACTGTCAACCTTTTAGTTAGCAGCTGTAGCACTTTACCATTGCACCACCAGGCTTTCCAGAGAATAAAATACTTAGTACAAATCTAACCAGGGACATGAAGGACTTACACAATGAAAACTATAAAACACTGCTGAAAGAAAGTAAGAAGACTTAAATAAATGGAAAGACGTTCCACGTCCATGGATTGGAAGACTTACACATTGTTACCTAAAGTGATCTATAGATTCAAACCAATCCTGAACAAAATGCTAACAACCTTTGTTATAAAAATAGAAAAAACAATCCTCAACTGTATAAGAAAAGGCAAGAGACCCCGAATAGCAAAAACAATGCTGAAAGAGAAGAACAAAGTAGGAGGACGTATACTTCCTGATTTTAAAACATGCTATACAACTACAGGAGCCCTGGTGGTGCAGTGGTTAAGAGCTAGGCTGCTAAGCAAAATGTTGGAAGTTGAAATCCACTAGCTGCTCCTTGGAAATCCAATGTAGCAGTTCTACCCTGTCCTACAGGGTCGCTATGAGCCGGAATCGATTGAACAGCAATGGATTTTTGGTATACAGTTATAGTAATCAAAACAGACTGGTACTGATATAGCAATAGACACATAGACCAGTAGAATAGAATTGAGAGTCCAGAATTAAACTCACACTTCTATGGTCAACTTTTTGACAAAGATGTTAAGTACATTCGATAGGGGAAGAAGAGTCTCTTCAAAAATGGTGCTGGGAAAATTGGATTTCCACATGCAGAAAAATGAAACAGGATCCTTGCCTCATACCCTACACAAAAAGCAAATCTGAAATGGATTAATGACCTAAATGTGCAAACTAAAACCATAAAATTCTTAGAACAACCAGGGCAACTCTGTCAGGCCTAGCTTTTAACAATGGATCATCTGGTATAATAACAAAGACCACAAACAGCAAAAAGCAAAATAAATAAACGTGACTTTATAAACATTAAATACATTTGTTCATCAAAAGATTTTATCAAAAAAATGAAAAGACAAACTAATGACTGAGAGAATGTTTTTGGAAACCGTATATATGACAAGAACCTAATAACGAAAATATATATAAAACTTTGACAACATAACAACAAAAAATAAATAACCCATCATAAAATGGGCATAAGACTTGAATAGACATTTCATCAAACAGAATATTCAAAATAGCCACCAAACATATGAAAAGATGCTTTGTGTCATTAGCCATCAGAAAAATGCAAATCAAAACCACAGCAAGATACAATTACACTCCCACTGGGATGGCTAAGATTAAAACAAACAAATAGAAAATAACAAATGTTGGCAAGAGTGTGGGGAAACTGGAACACTTAGCCATTGCTAGTGGGAGTGCAAAATGGTACAGCCACTGTAGAAAACAGTATGGCTGTTCCTCAAAAAACTAAAATTAAAACTACCATATGATCTGGCAATTCCACTCCTAGGTTTATACCTAAAAGACTTGAAAGCAGAGACTCAGTGTTCATTGCAGCACTATTTGCAATACCCAAAAGGTAGAAACAACCTAAATACCCATCAACAGATGAATGAGTAAGCAAAATGTGGTAAGTACATACAATGAGATACTACTCAGCCAGTTGGAGAAATGAAGTCTTGATACATACGACAGTATGGATGGAGCTTGAAAACATTATGCTAAGTGAAATAAGCCAATCACAAAAGGACAAATATTGTATGATCTTACTTATACAAAGACAAGAAAAGGCAAATGGTGTAGAGACCACATTTTACTAGTAGTTACCAGGGGTGGGAGGGAGGGGGTAACGGAGGGTTAATAGTAATGAAAAAATCACATTGATTAAGGGTAGGGTTGCACAGTCGATTATTGTAACTGCTGGGAATAAGTTGTACACCTGTAAAAAGTTGAATTGTCAAAAGTTGTGTGATATATTTACAAAGACAAAAAAAAAGTAACTGCTGAGGCTGCTTTTGTAAAACTAAACACCTTATGGGATTTGGGTTCCTTGGTTTGGAGGTTTAGAGTCATGGTTTCATGGGACATTCTACTTAACTGGCCTAATAATGTATTTACTGTTCTACCTCCTAGTTTATTGCTTAGTGCTGGGGTCTTAAAAGCTTGCAAGTGATCATCTGAGGTGCAACAATTGGTCTCTACTCACCTGGAACAACAGAGGAAGAAGGAGAGTCAGGAAAAGGAGGAGGATATGGAATGTGGGGATAATTGCCTCTATGAACAACTGCCTCTTTTGCCATGAGCTCAGAAGAACTGGATTAAAGATTTCATAGAAGAATCCTGATCTAAAGGGGAAAATGCAGAACAGGATTTCAAATTCTCATGGACTCTGGACTTTCTGGAGCCATCAGGGTGGATGAACCCCCAAAACTATTGCCCTGAGATAATCTTTGAAACTTGAACCAAAAATATCCCTTGAATTCTTAAAAACCAAATCATAAACTTGTAAAAAAGGTCTGCTTTAAGCATTATGTTCCTTAAAAAAAAAAATCCCATTGCCATCAAGTAGATTCCAACTCATGGCGACCCTATAGGGCAGGGTAGAACTGCCCTGTAGGGTTTCCAAGGAGTGCCTGGTGGATTTGAACCACTGACTTTTTAGTTAGCAGCCATAGCTCTTAACCGCTATGCCACCAGGGTTTCCATGCTCTTTTAAGAATATAGAAATCAAATTTACAACAACAACAGGAAAGATTGAGCGGGAACCTTAGTAGGCAGTGAATTTGTGTTAATGCGGGAAGAACAACTCAGAAAAGGAGGAAGAATGTAATCAATGTCAACTAAAGGATACATACAGAAACTGTAGAATTGGTATATATTTTGCTGGGTATATTTTCAACAACAACAAAATAAGTAAAATTTAAAGAAAAAAAAAGTGAAAGGCTTTCAGCTTTTGCGTTACTTTAAAAGCAGATTCTCAAAACTCAATAATCAAATCCAGAGGAGGCCAAAGTCAGAAACTAGGAACAACTGAAATTTGGAAAGTGGAAAATGAGAGTATAAGATCTTCAGCAGGAGTCAAGCCTGGCTGTCAACCTTGGCTTATACCCGGTTTTTGTTTCTGACTTCTGTATAAAGCCATGTGAGTAATGTCATAGAAATGTGTAATCAAAAAGTATGAATCTATTTCAAGTTTAAATTCAGAGAAAAGTTCTTGTTCAGTGCTGCCTAAGGCCATTTTGGCCAATTTAAAAAATTTTCCAGTACACTGTCTAGGTCATCTTTAAGCTTTCCAAGTTTTACTATTCACTGGTATTTTGTAAATCATTTTTTAAGTACACTTCAAATACACAGACTTAAAGTGACTTTTGATGTACTTTGATTATGGTCATATCATGGTTATAAAATTTTCCTACAAGCCTGAGAGTACCACATCTGTTTCCAGGTTGCATCTATGAGCTTTAGTTTAGCATAACACAGACAGGGGATTTTGCAGCTTGGTCATTCTACGATTCTTAAGGACCTGATGATAATGGTGTTTATGATGCTGATGGCAGTACATATCATTTGGGAGGAATTTACTAGGCGATAAGATTCTCTGCTAGGCACTTAGCATATATTATCTCATTTGATTTTCTCAACATCCAGGCATTATCATTACACATGTTCTTTGAAGACACTGAGGATCAGGCATGATAATTATCTTGCTTAATCATGCTAGATGGGAATGATAGTCTTTATTTCACATTTTACAAATCCCAAATACAAAATGCTAATAAGGAATGTGGAATTGTGGGGCAGAAAGGCACTAGTGTATTTGTTGAAAGACCTGGGGTAAAGTTCTCACTCTTACTACCTAACAGTATACCATGAACTTCTTTTGTTTTTGAGATCCAACATATGTACATCATAGTTCTGCAACAATTATCCTAATTTTGCTTTGGTAAAACACCATTTCTAATGGTCACTTATAGTTTGAGTGCTATTGGCTCTACTCCCAACTACAAGGTTAGATCCTGCTTGGCTTAAGTACCTACCATTTTTATGGCTTTTTTTGTTTGCCTAAGCTCCTGGCAAAAATGAATCAATCTTTTTCTTCCCACTTCTGCAGGGTCTACCCAATTATATACTATCTTTCATTGGATGACATGGTGTTGCATGAAAACATGAGATTTGGGAATAAAGCAACTATATGGGCACATGGAAGAATGAGTCACAAACTCCTTGCAATCTTGCCCTCTTGCTGTGACTTTCTGACATCTTTTACCAAGAGATGGAGGCACTTTTTATCTACCTCTTGAATCTTTTTTTTTTTTTTGAATCTAGTCTGGGTTTCTCACTTGTTTTGAATGATAAAAGCTGAAAGAAATGACATTGTTTGACTCTGAGGCTGAGAGTTTGCATCTTTTATTTTCATTCTATTGGAATTCTGCTCAAAGACTAGCATGTGAGGAGGTCAGTCTAGTTGGCTGGAGGATAATAGATCATGTGGATGAGATCCATGATGTTCAAGACAACAGCCAACTTCAGCTATCAGACCTGTGAGTCAAGCCATCTTGAAGCATCCAACTCAACCAACGCTCAGCTTAATGAAGTTATGTGAGTAGCACAGTAGAGGAGCCACAGCCAGCCAACATTATTGTGAGAAATAACAAACCATTGTCTTTTAAGCCATTAAATTTGTGGTGGTTTATTACACAGTAACAATTAACTGATACAGTTATCATGGCTAGGGAATGGTGTGAGGCAGGGAGAGTGATTACAGAGCAAGAAGAAGAGAGAAAAGCTAATTTTTGTGCTGTCACTTGAATTATTAAATCAAGCCTTACCTAAAATCTGCCCTACATCTACCCAGTACCCCAGTGCCCTTCGAGTCGATTCCAACTCCCTACATCTAGACCTACCATTTTTTTTTTTTGTTTCTTTTGTTTTGTTTTTGCTTGTTTTTTGTTTTTGTGGGGGTGGCTTAAGATAATTGTTTTTCTTTAGGTCAAAATTTAAAGAAATCTATTATCTTAATCACTATTCTGTGTTGTTGGTTCATTTTCATAAACTTTTAGATTTGAAAGTTATTTTTGCATTTCTGGGTCTACTCACAATAGGGATTCACAGGAAGGTCATTATGAATAACAAAATTCAAAACCCAGCATTATTCAAGTTTGAGTAGGGTAAAGCTCTAGAAGCTTTAGGAACATCTTTCCTTTGTTCATTTCTGAAATAAATAAGCTCTTAGCTGACTCATGACCTATTTAGAATTGGCACTGTGACACAACTGCTGAAGCCTAAGTTATTTTAATGTATAACCTGTTACGAAAGGTGTCCTGGGAGGAATGGTGGTGTTTTTTACGTAGGAGATGACTTCTAGGTCTTTCTCTATGGAGAAGAAATGGCATAGTTTTCAGTATGAAATCAAAGTCTAGCACACTACTTCATCCACATGGTGGAGCAGGCCCAACATTTAGAACAAATATCAAGTAAAAGGGAGGTGGCAGAAAAGGTAAAATATGTACTTTTTTGTTAAACCAATTGCATTACAGTTTAGGTGTATGTCTTTCTGCAATGTAATTAAAATAATTTTTAGGAACCTCTAAGACTCTAAGACTTATTATTAAGTCTTTGGTACTGAATTCTAGAAACAAGTCTTCAAATTGTTTCTAGATATTGGCTTCTAGAATAACCCATACTCTAGAATATGAGTATAACATAATCTAAGTATTTAAAATTGATGATCTAACCATCTATGGATATTGTTGGTTCAATAACTAGATTGAATAAGGTGATGTTATAAAAACCTGCAGTTTAATGTTATTTTTAAGAAATAATCAAAATTGAGTGTGGTATAAATCTTGTTCAGCCCTCTGATTTAAAGGTGCCAACCATTCCAAGGGCCATTCGTTCACTTATTAAATTTATTGAGTACCTACAATATGTCAGGCCCTGTGCTAAGAGGAATGAAAAACAATAAATTTTCTCAGTAAACTCACAATCTCAGGAATGAGCCAGACAATTTTTATAGACTGTGCAATCAGGTAACTCAGGATAATGAGAAGCAGTCAACAGTGCTGAACAAAGAGACGGGGTTAATTGGGTCTTTTCTTTGAAAGAAAATGCCAGCCATGTTGCCCAGTGTTGCCACCTTGGTTAGTAGAAATAATCAGTGCAATGGAAATGTCTTATGCCACTCCTGGTGTGGATCTTCTAACTTTTGGAACAAATCTCTACAGAGCTCTCTGCATTCCCTCCAGCATGGCAACCACCAATATTCAAAATGGTGCCTGCTCTGAATTTGGGTGATAAGTTGTTCAGAGTGCCTCTTGATGATCCGCAAGGGACATGTTAGATAGAGCAAGGTATGTACTTTTTTGTACCTTTGTTGTGGTAAGTCATTGCGATTTTGGTGTTACTTATTACTGCAACATTAACTAGCACATCCTGACTAAAAATGTTTTAGTTTTTTTTGTTTGTTTGTTTTCAGTTTTTACATTGTTTTTACAGTGGTTTTAGAATCATTTGCTTATGTGGATTGAATAATCAAGCACCAGAAAGGAAGAGTTTTGAAGGAATGGTGCTTATCTTTCCCTATTTTTTCAGACTTATACATGCAGCATTCCCAACATTGTGAACTACTGAGGAGGTCCCAAAAGTTACAGATTCACATCCCAATCCTATGCTTTTAGGCACGTACGTGTAAGGAGTTTTGCGTTCTTCTTCTGTTTATTTAATATATAATTGTTCACATGATGGATTTGAAAGGAAGTTTATGATACTCGCTCGTTGAATGACATTTGTTGTCATGGATGTTTTAAAAAATAGACTTTAAATAAGGTTTATTTTCAGGACATTGCAAAATTCATTTCACCTCAAGTAAAGCCTATATACTAATAGAAAGGAGCCCTGGTGGTGCGATGGTTAAGCTCTCAGCTGATAACAAGGGGGTCACCCAGTGGCCCTGTGGGAGAAAAGACCTGGCAATCTGCTGCTGTAAAGTTTACTGCCTAGGAAACCCTATGGGGGCAGTTCTACTCTGTCCCAAAGTGTCCTCATAAGTAGGAACAGGCTCGATGGCACACAACAGCAACAACAACATACTAGTAGAAGTTGATACTTACGGATCATATAAGGAAAATGAAAGAACAGGAGAACTGAAGAAGAGAAGGCATGTTGATCTAAATGTTGAGGATGGGTATACTGACTTCCTTCCAGGTACGTTGCATGGTTTTGAAAAAGGAGTTTGACTATGTGATGCCAAAATCAACTTTTCTAGAGACTTTGACATGAAGGAAGTTTTTATTTCTAATATAAGCTTCAGGATGAGAGTTTCTCTTTTTATTTCTGAAAGTTCTTGGCACTCTGTTTATGTAATGATGTTTTAGTGATATTATAAAATGCTATAGCTTCACATTATACTTATCTTTGATTAATGCTTCTTGTATTGGAGATAGGATGAGATTCTTTCCCTAGGCGTTCAACTCGCAGTTTCTGCAATATTCATCTAAAATACAATTTGACAATGGAATGCGGCTCAGAGAATAAAAAATGATGACTGTTCTAAAGGTCTCTTTAGGTGAAGAAACTAAAATAAGCATTTCATGTATAGAAAAATTAAGTTTTAAGAAGCTAAACTCCCACAACATAAGCTACTTCTTGAGAATATATAAGACATTTTAGAAGCTGTATTAATTCTTTCAAGATAAATTACTATCTGTTAGTTTTAAATAGTGCCCTAAGAGGCCACATTTTTCTCTAGTTTTTTCCAAGCTAAATATACATCTAGTTGAAATACTTGTGAGCATAGATTTAAAGGAAACCTAGAATGTAGGTTTCCATTTCCTTTTCTTAATGTAGACACTCAACAATTTGTGGTTATAATTTTACTACACCTAAATATCTGTGTACAGTCCCTGGGTAGCACAATTGGTTAGAGCATGACTGCTAACCTAGAGGTTGGTGGTTTGATCCCACTCAGCAGTACTGTGGGGAAAAAAAAAAAAAAGACCTGGAGATCTGCCTCCATTAAGATTACAGCCAAGAAAACCCTATGGAGCATTTCTACTCTGTACCAAGTGGGGTCACCATGAGTTGGAATTAACTGGACGGCAACTAACAATAAGTGACAAAAATCTGTATAATTCAAATATAAATACAGATGCAGTTTAATGATATAAACATTTCACTTTACTATTAGGTTCTGTTTGTCTCTCTTTGATCCAGCAGGTGACATTGGGATGGCAAAGATAATTAAAACATGGCCTTTCACTCAAGAAATGCAGTTCCATGAACAGGGGGTTTCAGTACCAAGCAGAAAGATGGTGGCTGTGCTACCTTAATGCCCTGTGTACGTTTCTGGGAAGGCATTCTGTCCTCTTTATTTAGAGGTTTGTGCATGTACCATTTTTCAGTATTCTTGCATAGAAAGAATTGGAATTTCACAAGATTGCTACTTGGGAGGCAAAAACAGCACAGAAATCTCAGTTATGGTACAAAGTAATTATGTCAGAATTTATACCTAAAAATTTCTTTGTACATGCATTTGAGCTGATTGTCACCTGATCTTTTCTGAAAGTGTTAACAATCAAAACAGTATATGATGAAATAATAATAACTTCTGTTCATTCTTATATACAAAATATTAATCAGTGTGGCTGCCATGACATAAATACATAATGATTGATTCTGAAATCGTGAAATATAAATTTCTGGAGCTCCTGTGCTTGTCTAAATTTTTTAAATCTCTGATTGGAACAAATTGTCGCGTATATCTTCCAAAGAACACATTACCTCTACCGTGTGAAAAACCCATATGATCTGCACTGTCAGATTTGATTATTATTGTGACAGATACTTTAGCATATAAATCTTAAACTAATGAAAAAATGTCATCTCCTTTTTGGAACTAAGTGTTCAAAGTGCATCAACTATTTGATTTGATAGGCATTTCTTCAGAAGACTTGGGAGGAATTGCATATTAAAAATACTTTGTATTTGAAACTCATCATTTTTATCCAGCTCCACAGAGGATAAACTAATTGTAAACCACTTCTGAGAACTAGATTTGCAAAAAACTTTCACCTGTAGAAACAGAACTCTAAGAATGCCAAACAACATTTCTGTGCATTTTGTAATATGTTGAGACATTTTTTTTTTCCCCCACTGGTTTAAGATTAAAAACAAGCAGAGTAAAAGATATTTGGGACCAGAAGCAATATCTTATATATCTTTGAAGTTGTTGTGGTGAGAGTACACAGGACATGGTCAACTGAACTAATGAATGAGTGAGTCTTCCATTGCCCTATACATTTGAACCTTTTTTTTTATATATAATTTTCATTTTGCTTTAAGTGCAAGTTTACAATCAAGTCAGTCTCTCACACAAAAACCCACATACACCTTGCTACACACACCCAATTACTTTCCCCCCAATAAGACAGCCCGCTCTCTCCCTCCAATCTCTCTTTTCGTGTCCATTTTTCCAGCTTCTAACCCCCCCCACCTTCTCAGCTCCCCTCCAGGCAGGAGATGCCAACATAGTCTCAAGTGTCCACCTGATCCAAGAAGCTCACTCCTCACCAGCATTACTCTCCAACCTATAGTCCAGTCCAATCCATGTCTGAAGAGTTGGCTTCCGGAATGGATCCTGTCCTGGGCCAACAGAAGGTCTGGGGGCCATGACCACCGGGGTCCTTCTAGTCTCAGTCAGACCATTAAGTCTGGTCTTATGAGAACTTGGGGTCTGCATCCCACCGCTCTCCTGCTCCCTCAGGGGTTCTCTGTTGTGTTCCCTGTCAGGGCTGTCATCAGTTGTAGCCAGGCACCATCTAGTTCTTCTGGTCTCAGGATGATGGAGTCTCTGGTTCATGTGGCCCTTTCTGTCTCTTGGGCTTGTAACCACCTTGTGTTCTCGGTGTTCTTCATTCTCCTTTGGTCCAGGTGGGTTGAGACCAATTGATGCATTTTAGATGGCTGCTTGCTAGCATTTAAGACCCCAGATGCCACTCTTCAAAGTGGGATGCAGAATGACTTCTTAATAGATTTTATTATGCCAATTGACTTAGATGTCCCCTAAAACCATGATCCCCAGACCCCTGCTCCTGCTACACTGGCCTTCAAAGCATTCAGCTTATTCAGGAAACTTCTTTGCTTTTGGTTTAGTCCAATTGTGCTGACCTCCCCTGTATTGTGTGCTGTCTTTCCCTTCACCTAAAGGGGTTTTATCTACTATCTAATTAGTGAATACTCCTCTCTCACCCTGCCTCCCTCACCCCTCTCGTAACCACAAAAGAATGTTTTCTCCTCAGTTTAAACTATTTCTCAAGTTCTTATAATAGTGGTCTTATACAATATTTGTCCTTTTGCAACTGACTAATTTCACTCAGCATAATGCCTTCCAGGTTCCCCATGTAATCAAATTTTTCACAGATTCCTCACTGTTCTTTCTCGATGCATAGTATTCTATTGTGTGAATATACCATAATTTATTTAACCATTCATCCGTTGACGGGCACCTTGGTTGCTTCCATCTTTTTGCTATTGTAAACAGTGCTACAATAAACATGGGTGTGCATATAACTGTTTGTGTAAAGGCTCTTATTTCTCTAGGATATATTCCAAGGAGTGGGATTGCTGGATCGTATGGTAGTTCCATTTCTAGCTTTTTAAGGAAGTGCCAAATCACTTTCCAAAGAGGTTGTACCATTTGACATTCCCACCAGCAGTGTAGAAGTGTTCCAAGTTCTCCACAGCCTCTCCAACATTTATTATTTTGTGTTTTTTGGATTAATGCCAGCCTTGTTGGAGTGAGATGAAATCTCATTGAAGTTTTGATCTGCATTTCTCTAATGGCTAATGATCGTGAACATTTCCTCATATATCTGTTAGCTACCTGAATGTCTTTAGTGAAGTGTCTATTCATATCTTTTGCCCATTTTTTAATTGGGTTATTTGTCTTTTTGTAGTTCAGTTTTTGCAGTATCATGAAGATTTTAGAGACCAGGCACTGATCAGAAATGTTATAGCTAAAAACTTTTTCCCAGTCTGTAGGTAGCCTTTTTACTCTTTTGGTGAAGTCTTTGGATGAGCACAGGTGTTTGATTTTTAGGAGCTCCCAGTTTATCTAGTTTTTCTTCTACTTTCTTTATAATGTTTTGTATACTGTTTATGCCATGTATTATGGCTCCTAACTTTGTCCCTAATTTTTCTTCCATGATCTTTACCGTTTTAGATTGTGTTTTCAGGTCTTTGATCCATTTTGAGTTAGTTTTTGTGCATGCTGTGAGGTATGGGTCTTGTTTCATTTTTTTGCAGATGGATATCCAGTTATGCCAGCACGATTTTTAAAAAGACTGTTTTTTCCCCCATTTAACTGTTTTGGGGCCTTTGTCAAATATCGACTGCTCATATGTGGATGGATTTATTTCTGGATTCTCAATTTTGTTCCATTGGTCCATGCCATGTATTTCTGTTGTTGTACCAGTACCATGCTGTTTTGACTACTGTGGCGGTATAATATGTTCTAAAATCAGGTAAAATAAGGCCTCATATTTTGTTCTTTATCCAGGGCCTCTTTCTCTTCCATATGAAATTGGTGATTTGTTTCTCCATCTCATTAAAGAATGTAGTTGGGATTTGGATCAGAATTGCATTAAATGCATAGATTGCTTTTGGTAGAATAGACATTTTTATAATGCTAAGTCTTCCTATCCACGAGCAAGGTATGTTCTTCCACTTATGTAAGTCTCTTTTGGTTTCCTGGAGAAGTGTACTGTGGTTTTCTTTGTATAAGTCTTTTACATCTCTGGTAAGATTTATTCCTAAGTATTTTATCAGGGCTACTATAAATGGCATTGATTTGGTGATTTCCTCTTCGATGTTCTTTTTGTTGGCGTAGAGGAATCCAACTGATTTTTGTATCTTTATCTTGTATCCCAATACTCTGCTGAACTCTTGTATTAGTTTCAGTAGTTTTCTGGAGGATTCCTTAGGGTTTTCTGTGTATAAGATGATGTCATCTGCAAATAGGGATACTTTAACTTCTTCCTTGCCAATCTGGATGCCCTTTATTCCTTTATCTAGCCTAATTGCTCTGGCTAGGACCTCCAGCACAATGTTGAATAAGAGTGGTGATAAACGGCATCCTTGTCTGGTTACCAACCTCAATGGGAATGTTTTCAGGCTCTCTCCATTTAGGATGATGTTGGCTGTTGGCTTTGTATAAGTGCCCTTTATTATGTTGAGGAATTTTCCTTCTATTCCTATTTTGTTGAGAGTTTTTATCATGAATGAGTGTTGAACTTTGTCAAATGCCTTTTCTGCATCAATTGATAAAATCATGTGATTCTTGTCTTTTGTTTTATTTATGTGATGGATTACATTAATTGTTTTTCTAATGTTGAACCACCCCTGCATACCTGGTATGAATCCCACTTGGTCATGGTGAATTATTTTTTTGATATGTTGTTGAATTTTATTGGCTAGAATTTTGTTGAGGATTTTTGCATCTAAGTTCATGAGGGATATAGGCCTATAATTTTCTTTTCTTGTGGTGCCTTTACCTGGTTTTGGTATCAGGGATATGGTGGCTTCATAGAATGTTTGGTAGTATTCCGTCCTTTTCTATGCTCTGAAATACCTTTAGTAGTAGTGGTGTTATCTCTTCTCTGAAAGTTTGGTAGAACTCTGCAGTGAAGCCATCAGGACCAGGGCTTTTTTTTTGTTGGGAGTTTTTTGATTACCTTTTCAACCTCTTCTTTTGTTACGAGTCTATTTAGTTCTTCTACCTCTGTTTGTGTTAGTTTAGGTAGGTAGTGTGTTTCTAGGAATTCATCCATTTCTTCTAGGTTTTCAAATTTGTTTGAGTATAGTTTTTCATTGTAATCTAATATGATTCTATTAATTTCAGTTGGGTCTGTTGTAATATCACCACTCTCATTTCTTATTTGGGTTATTTGCTTCCTGTCCTGTTTTTCTGTTGTCAGTTTGGCCAGTGGTTTATCAATTTTGTTGATTTTTTCCAAAAACCAGCTTTTGGTCTTGTTAATTCTTTCAGTTTGTTTTCTATTTCATTTAGTTCAGCTCTAATTTTTATTATTTGTTTTCTTCTGGTGCCTGTGGGTTTCTTTTGTTGCTCTCTATTTGTTCAAGTTGTAGGTATAATTTTTTGATTTTGGCCCTTTCTTCTTTTTAGATGTGTGTGTTTACTGATATAAATTGGCCTCTGAGCTCCACTTTTGCTGTGTCCCAAAGGTTCTTATAGGAAGTGTTTTCATTCTCATTGGATTCTCTGAATTTCTTTATTCCATCCTTAATGTCTTCTATAATTCAGTCTTTTTTGAGCAGGGTATTGTTCACTTTCCAAGTGTTTGATTTCTTTTCCCTGCTTTTCCTGTTATTGATTTCCACTTTTATGGTCTTATGGTCAGAGAAGCTAACCAAAGGGTCAGCAGTTCGAATCCGCCAGGCACTCCTTGGAAATTCTGTGGGGCAGTTCTACACTGTCCTATACGATCGCTAAGAGTCGGAATCGACTTGACGACACTGGGTTTTGGGTCAGAGAAGACGCTTTGTAATATTTCAATGTTTTGGATTCTGCTAAGGCTTGCTTTATGACCTAATATGTGGTCTATTCTAGAGAATGTTCCATGTGCACTAGAGAAGAAAGTATACTTGGTTGCTATTTGGTGGAGTGTTCTGTATATGTCTAAGGTCAAGTTGGTTGATTGTGGCATTTAGATCTTCTGTGTCTTTATTGAGCTTCTTTCTGGATGTCCTGTCCTTCACTGAAAGTGGTGTGTGGAAGTCTACCACTATTATTGTGGAGCTGTCTATCTCACTTTTCAATGCTGATAGAGTTTGTTTTATGTATCTTGCAGCCCTGTCATTGGTGCATAAATATTTAATATGTTTATATCTTCTTGGTGTATTGTCCCTTTAATCATTATGTAGTGTCCTTCCTTATCCTTTATGATGGATTTAACTTTAAAGCCTATTTTTTCAGATATTAATATTGCCACTTCTGCTCTTTTTTGATTGTTGTTTGCCTGATATATTTTTTCCATCCTTTGAGTTTTAGTTTGTGTCTCTAAGTCTAAGGTGTGTCTCTTGTAGGCAGCTTATAGATGGATCTTGTTTTTTAATCCATTCTGCCACTCTCTGTCTCTTTATTGGTGGATTTAGTCCATTGACATTCAAGGTAATTATGGATGGGTATGAATTTAGTGCTATCATTTTGATGTCTTTTTTGTGTGTGTTGTTGACAGTTTTTTTTCCCACTTGATTTTATGTGCTGAGTAGATTTTCTTTATATATTACCCTTACATTTTTTGTTGTTGATTTTGTTTCTGCTGAGTCTGTATTTTTCCCTTGTATTTTATTTTGATGAGTAGGTTAGTTTGTCTCCTTTGTGGTTACCTTAATATTAACCCCTATTTTTCTGAATTTAAAACTAACTTTTATTTCTTTGTATCGCCAAATCTTCCTCTCCATATGGAATGTGCATGATTACATTTCTTAGTCTCTCTTTATTATTTTAACATTGTTTTCTTTTATATAATAATATCACTGTTACCCGGTTTGGGGATTTTTTTTTTTTTTAAATATAATTTTGTTTTGTTTTTTTGGATTTCCCTGTCTGGGTTGACTTGTGGTTGCTCTGCCCAGTCAGTGTTCTAGTCTTGGGCTGATACCAGATATTATTGATTTTCTAGCAGAAGAACTCCCTTTAGTATTTCTTGCAGTTTTGGCTTGGTTTTTATGAATTCCCTCAACTTGTGTTTATCTTGAAATGTCTTAATTTCACCTTCATATTTAAGAGACAGTTTTGATGGATATATGATTCTTGGAAGGCTATTTTTTTCCTCCAATTTTTTAAATATGTCATCCCATTGCCTTCTTGCCTGCAAGGTTTCTGCTGAGTAGTCCGAGCTTATTCTTATTGGCTCTCCTTTGTAGGTGGCTTTTCGTTTATCCTTCCCTGCTCTTATAACTCTCTATTTTGGTTTGGCAAGTTTGATTATAATATGTCTTGGTGACTTTCTTTTAACATCTACCTTATGTGGAGTTCGATGAGTATCTGGGATAGATATCTTCTCATCTTTCACAATATCAGGGAAGTTTTCTGCCAACAAATCTTCAACAATTTTCTCTGTTTTTTCTGTTATCTCTCCCTGTTCTGGTACTCCAATCACTCGTAGGTTATTTCCTTTGATAGAGTCCCACATGATTCTTAAGGTTTCTTCATTTTTTTTAATTCTTTTATCTGATTTTTCTTCAGATATATTAGGGCCAAGTGATTTATTTTTGAGTCAGAAATTCTAGCTTCTACTTGCTCATTTCCGTTCCTCAGAGTTTCTATTGAGTTGTCTAATTCTGTAATTTTATTGTTAATCTTCTGAATTTCTGATTGCTGTCTGTCTATGGATTTTTCCAGCTTATTAAACTTTTCATTATGTTCCTGAATAATCTTTCTAATTTCTTCAATTGCTTTATCTGTGTGTTCTTTGGCTTGTTCTGCATATTGCCTCATTTCCTTCCTGATGTCTTGAAGGGTTCTCTATATTAAACTTTTGTATTCTGCATCTGGTAATTCCAGGAATGCACTTTCATCTAGAAGATCCCTGGATGCTTTGTTCTGAGAGCCTGTTGAGGTGATCACGGTCTGTTTCTTTATGTGACTTGATATTGACTGTTGTCTCCAAGCCATCTATAAGTTATTGTATTAGTTTATGCTTGCTTACTGTGTTGTAGCTTCTTGCTTTGTTTTGTTTCGGTGTACCCCTATGGGTTGCTTGAATGAGCTAGCTTGATTATTTTTGCCTTTGGAGCTCTGGTGTCCTGTCCCCAGCTGGCTAGAGCTGTTATCAGGTATATCAGTCTAGGAGTCCATTCAGTTTTGTTGTATGAATTCAGCTCAGGTTTCTAGGTAGCTGATCATCAAGTGTGTGGTACAGGCTCTGTCCTACGGTCTTAGAGGGGCAGGGGTGATTGGCATATATACCGGTATCTGATTGTAGCAGGGGATCATGCTCTGAACAAGGCAGGGGCCTGAGAACCGACCCCCAAGTGTCTCTGAGGAAAATGAGTCTCTGTTCCCTAGAGTGTGCTGGTGGGTGGGTTCTGCAGAGGGACCATGGGCACCCAAAGTTTTTGGTTGTAAGGACTGGGAGGTACCAGTTATCTTTGGGCCCATCGCGGGTAGCTGGGTGACCTGAGTGGAGCTACTAGTCCTTAGGTCCCTGATGTGGGTAGGTGAGGACCTTGTTTAATAGGTAAAGCAATGTCAAATGTCAAACACCCGCCTCTCCACCGCAGAGCTGAAATGGTTGGAGTCTGCCAACAAGGACCTATTCTCCCAAAATAGGCCCACACAGGTCCATGAAGAAGGGAAAGGTGCTCAAGGGCCATGGACGGTTTATGCCTGGACAGAAACTGCTTCTGTCCTGAGCTCCCCTGGTTAATGGAGCTAGTAAATTATCTTTTCCCCCCAATTGCAATTTTTTTCCTTCCCCAAGGCCAGGAGGATGGCTCTAGGTGCTCACCAGAGTCTATCTCATGCCCAGGGATTCAGCCGCTGAAGCCGGCTTGGGGGTGGGGGTGGGGGTGCACTGTTAAATATACGCAAGTACTTAGCTTTTGCCCAGAGCGCAATTCTCCTCAGGTTCCAGAGGTGTGAGTGGGCTGTGTGGTTAGCTGCTTCTCCCTGAGGAACCTGCGGCTGAACGCTAGTACCAGCCTGCTGCCGTCGTCGAGGCTTCTCCGGGAATGGTGCCTGAGGGCTCCCCTCAGTTCAGGTCCGGTAACTCCTCCCCACTTCTGAATGGTCTCTCCCCCACCCTGCCCCTTAGTTCGTTGTCTAAGCTTGCCTTTGATGCTTAGGGCTCCCAGCTTGTCCCAAACATACTCATTTCACATGTTTTTTTGGGCCTTTGTTGTAAAGAGAGCTCAACGGAAGCGTCTGTCTATTCCACCATCTTGGCTCCACCCCTAAACATTTTTTTAATGATAATGTCAATTATGCATTCCTACCACAAAACAAAAAGCTAGTGTAGTGTAGCTCAAAATTTCACCTAGTTGTTTATTACATTGTGGCTTCTCAAGAACATCTACAGAAATTTGTTATTAATAATTGCCTCTGATGGCATGTCCTGGGTAATTCTGATGTAGGTGGTTCAAGGAACACCTTTGGATACAAAGCTATGCCGAAGGTTCAGATTTATTATTATATGGTTCAAGAAATTCAGGTGCTACCTGAACTTCTGAATTGTATCTGAAGTTGAAATTAAGAAAACAAAGAATATGAGAACGGACATTTATTTTATAATTACTTTCTTCTTTCAAAGAAGTTACTATTGTTGTTGTTTCTGAAAGGAAGAGTTACTCAAAGTTAAATGTCTAAAGATCGTAACATTCACTTTCATTTTTCAAAATAATTTTCCTAAAACTTGGTGTGCCATGTGAGATGACAGCCTATCAGGCAATCTTAGCTCTGAATCCTTCTAGCTTAATATTCTATGTCTCTCATCACATATTGCCCTGAGCTTTTGTTACCGTAATCTGACCTGAATGTCGATATAAAAAAAAAAAAAGTAAGGCTTTTTTTCTGCTGAAGTGCAGGTCAAGCAATTCAAGGACAATCCAGTATGTAGTGAAATTTTCTCCTCTGGGGACTTATGTGTTTCATTCCATTGGCATACAAACATTACAAGCCCATCCTCACGGTCTTCACTGAATGCACCACTCAAGGGTAAGAGCAATTTGACTGTATCTCTGAAGAAGGTGATAGCAATCTTCATTTTTATAATCTTTCCAAGCCATGTTGATGCAGTGCTATGTGTATCTTCTAGTTCTAGTTGAATGACTTTAAGGTGAAATATTCTAAATGATATTAACCATGCAGGTAATGTTTTGACCCTAAGAAATCTCTATATTTAGCAGAATTTCACATTACATTTTAAACCATATTGGTTCACAAAGGTTTCCCTCTGTAAAGGGGTTTTATGACCATATGGATAATTCTGCATGCCATAATGTTGCTCTTAAAGATTCATGATGAACATGATTATATTAAAGTTCTGGAGTTGCCCTGGGAATAAGGTACTTCCTAACCTTGCTTAGTTCACCACTTCCCAAATGTATTTGTCTATACAGCCCCCTTTTTTATATAATACCTCTTGATTGCATAGGACAATCCATTATGTAGTATAATTTTCTCCTCTGGGGCACTCATGGCATATGTTTAATTCAACTGGAAGGCAAAGTCCATGAGCTGATTCTCCTGGTTAACCAAGCATAAGCTCAGAAGGATGAGCATTTCTGCAAGAAAATGATAGCCATTTTAATTTTTTTAATCATTCAAAGTCATATTAATACATTGTCAATATAAGAAAGCTGTTTTTTGAAGTATTATTTGTTCACGATCTCACCTCATGCCTCTATTTACCCTACATAAAATCAGGTGCCAAATCCAGTCGATTCAATTTTACACTAGAATTCTCCTTTCAATTTCCATGCCACAATGCTAAGCTATCACTTCTTACCTGAACCATTGCAGTCTCTTTTGAAGTGTTCGCTCTGTCTGATTTTGGTGCCGTATGAATCTACCAATACATACTACTAATCCTGCCATTATTTAAATCTTTTAAGGGTCTTCCATTGCATAAAGAAAAAAGTTCTAAGACCTTGGAATCATTCAGATTTCTCACAGCCTCATCCCAGCCAAGTTTTCTACCTTCATTATCCTTTACACTTCTACAGTAATAAGTCATCATATCTAAAATAACTCAGATGCTCATCAAATATTTGCTGCTTACATGAACCCATGTAGAGGTTTTATTCCAGATTATTCCCTTTTCATAGAGACTATAGACTTTCATTCTACTTTGTTCACCTGGTTACAACCAAGGAACTCAGAGAAATGATCTTTCTTCAATGTGACTCTAATGCTTTATAAAACTTGAACTAGAAATGAGACCTTAAACAAAATGGGTCAATGACCATTTTCCCTGGAAAATTTGGAATTAAGACCAAGAAATTCCAGGCTCAATTTGTCAGTCTTTAATGAAAAAGAAATAAACTCTCGAACTCTAGGAAGCCATGTAGACTGGAAAGCAAGGAAAGCTAGTCTGGTCCTCAACAAAACAATACAATGAAGCAGACTGTCTTAGTCATCTAGTGCTGCTATAACAGAAATACCACAAGTGGACAGCTTTAACAAAGAGAAATTTATTTTCTTATAGTCTAGTAGCCTAGAAGTCCAAATTTAGGTCATTAGCTCCAGGGGAAGGTTTCTATCTCTGTTGGCTCTGGAGGAAAGTCCTTGTCATCAATCTTTCCCAGGTCCAGGAGCTTCTCCACATAGGAACCACAGGTCCAAAGGATGTGCTGTGCTCTTGGCACTGCTTTCTTGGTGGTATGAGGTCCCCAACTCTCTGCTTACTTCCCTTTCCTTTTGTCTCTTATAAGATAAAAGGTGGTACAGGCCACACCCTTTATATTGGATTAGGGATGCGACCTTAGTAAGGGTGTTACAATCCCACCCTAATCCTCTTTAACATAAAATTACAATCATAAAAGGGAAGACAACCACACAATACTGGAAATCATGGCCTAACCAAGTTGACACATATTTTGGGGGGATGCAATTCAATCCATGACACAAACTATACAGAGAAAGAGAAATACGAGGCAGAACTAGAATTTTCACAGTATTCAGGCACCTGAGTCCAGCTCAATCCTGAAGTCTTGCATGCTGTAACTATATCGTCAAAGTGTACTTTTTTTTTCTCTAAGCAAGTTCATGTCAGTATCAGGTTCCTTGTGATTAAAATAGCAAGAACTAAAAAAAAAAAGTACAAAGTATATACCCATATATAGTATATATGTGCCCCACATTACTTTTCCAGTGCTGGGAATGTTTGCCCCTCTGTACTTCTGCTTGTCAAATCCTATCCTTCATTTAAAGTCTGACTCTTCCTCAAAGCCCATCCTAACTTGTGGTTCACAGGCCCTCTCTTTAAGTCCATGGTATTTAAAATATCTTTACAAAAGATATCATATGTATATATATTTGAGTGTAAGGATCATATCAAAGTAATCATGTATAACCTAATTCTTATACCTAACATGGCAGGCATTAATAATGATATTTTTGAGTTGAATTGAAGAATAAAGAAGACTACATAACTCTACCTGTATCTTCTACAGACATAAACCTCTTGATAGGAAAAACTAACTCAAAATCAACTTCGCAGCAGTCACAATGATTATTTCCTGGAGAGTGTGCTTGTTTTCCCATTGTTGTCACAGTGAATGCCTCAGCCCCAAAGGTGATGAAGCTTTGAATGTTTATTTGCCACTCCCTAGGAAGAGTGAGAAATCACATCCAGATTGTTGGTATAAATATGAGAAATAACAAAGGCAAGTTTTTGAAAAGATCCCCATCGTTATGGTGAAGAAGGGAGTCTGCTGGCTGAATAGAGCCCCCGACTGTGATTGAAAGACCCTTCCAATGCAGAGGGAATAAATTGCTTCTATGCAACACCTTTAAAGTGTATGCATAATGTAAAAGGGTAAAAATCAGTAGACATTAGCAAGTTGATAGATGAATAATTGTTGTGTGTTTTCTAAAAACTAAAGGTCATCTGACATTATCATAAATAATAGTACTTAACATCTGAATCAATTTTTGACAGGTTTAACAAAGCATTATCCAAAAGTGTGACTCATATGAAGAAGTAAAATTATTTACCTAACATAGAGACACAGCTTCTCACCTTGGCCCCTACAATAGCTCCTGCTGAGTTAGGGACTATCGGTAAATACACTCCAGAGGACAAGACTTTATAATAGGAAAAAGAGCATAGGCTAGAGGGACATATAAAATTTGTTTCTGGCAGTGTACTCTACCAAGAGTCCAACTGGTCAATATTTGCATTTTTGTAGTAGGAATTACTCTAAAGTAGTGGAAGGACAGGACAGAGCAGGGTAGGATATACAAAAGACAAATGGTATTTTTGACCATTTCTTGGGTGCCACCAGTCAATGCACTAACTGATTTACTGGTGTCTCATTTAATGTTTTCACTATAATCCTATCAGATACGGTTTAACTATCTCTGAAATAATAATATTGATTTTCTGATAAATTAAGCAGCTTGTCTCAATTTTGCCCAGCTTAGTGGTTGCTTGTTAATTTATACTGGGCTCTGTGTTCTTTGAACTTCACATCCCTGCCCCAAGATATGATTTTCTAACTTTTACTTTATTTACCAAGTCCTTGGTTGGTACAGTTAATGCACTCAGTTGCTAAACAAAAGATTGGACATTTGTGACCACTCAGAGGCACCTTGGAAGAAAGGCCTGACATTCTAGTTCTAAAAATCAGCCATTGGAAAACTTACGGAGCAATCAATGTGACCACAGCTGGTATGGTATGAATATGAATATTTTATTTACCTATATCAAAGGCCTTGAGTGTTCCTACCACAAACTGTGTGACAGCTGGGTTTAGGCGTGAAAACTGTTTTCACCTAGTGAGGGCAGGGTGACAAACAAAGAGTTTCCTTTCATCTATACACAAAATAAAGCAAACGACAGTAGGCTATGGATTATTATTTAAGTACGTAATGCTAATATTGAAACTCTCTGATCACTACAATGATGGGTATATTCCTCACAAGGTGGTTATGATGATTCCATGACATAATGTAAGTTACAGATGTCAAACCCATTGTTCGATTCCAACTTATAGCAACCCTACAGGACACAGTACAACTGCCCCATAATATTTCTGGGGAGCAGCTAGTTGATTTGAACTGCTGACCTTTTGGTTGGCAGCCGAGCTCTTAACCACTGAGCTAAGGACCTGTAGATGCTTTAAAAACAGGCCAGGCTACTGCATTTTATATCCTCTACTTCCTGGTTTCCTATCCATGCCATTAAATGAGAGACAAGAAATCTCTTTAAAAGTAACATCTCCAAGAGTAAAAAAAGAACGGGAGGTGAGTCTTTAAAAGATGTTTTAACACATTCCTGGATGTAAGACACGAGTAGAGGAATGACAAAACAGATTGAGAAAAAAATTTAGGCATACCATGAAGGCAGAGGAGGCTACACATATAGCCTAGGGAGTATATGGTCCAAGAGGGGGCAGTGGTGGTTCAATGGTAGAATTTTATCCTCTCATGTGGGAGACTTGAATCTGATTCTCAACCGATGCACAGACACCACCGGTCTGTCAGTGGAGGCTTGCATATTGCTATGATCCTGAACAGTTTTCAGCAAAGCTTCCAGACTAAGACAGACTAGGAAGAAAAGACTGGTGATCTACTTCCAAAAAACAGCCAATGAAAACTCTATGGATCACAACAAATAACCCAATCTTCAATGAATCATGGAGATAGTTCATGACAGGACATTATTTCATTCAGTTGTTCATGGTGTTGCCATGAATCAGAGGCTGACACCTTGTTCACAGATGGGTCTAGGAAGGCTGAGCCCAAAACTCTGGATAAAAAGAATACAGTGGTGAGACATGGGGCTGAAAATGGAGGATTAATTGAAAATCTACAAGGAAAATTTTTTTGAACATTTTACTGTGCTTTTGGTGGAAGTTTATGGAGTATATTAGTTTCCCCTTCAAAAATATTTATACACAAATTGTTTTGTGACATTGATTGCAATAATCTCTGCAATGTGTCAGCGCTCTTTTCTGGGTTCCCCATTTTCATTCGTAGGGTTTTCCTGTCTTCCGGTGGCTTGCTTTGCCTTAGTCAAGTTGTGCTGACTTCCCCTATGTTATGTATTGCCTTTCCCTTCACCAAAGTTAACACATCTACTACACAGTTAGTGGCTTCCCCTCCCCACGCCTCCTCTCCATGGTAACCATCAAAGGTTGTTTCTTTCTTCATGTAAACCTTTTTTTGAGTTTTTATAATAGTGCTCTCATGTAATACTTGTCTCTTTGTAATTTGCTTATTTCACTCAGCACAATGCCCCCCAGGTTCATCCATGTTGTGAGATGTTTCCTGGATTCATCCTTATTCTTTATCTTTGCTTAGTATTATTTGAGCATATTTTCACGTTATTTGTTGGGCAATTGATGCCTGCTTTGATGAAGTGTATGTTCATGTCCTTTGCCCATTTTATGATTGAGTTGTTTTGCCTTTTTGTTGTTGAAGTTTTCTACATACTTTAGAGATTAGACCTTTATCAGATACGTAGTAGCCAAAGTTTTTTTTTTCACAGGCTGTAGATTCTCTTTTTACTCCCTTGATGAAGTCTTTTGATGAGCACAAGTATTTAGTTTTTAGGAGGTCCTTGTCATCAAGTTTATTGCCTGGAGTTTATGCATCTTTAGTTATGCTTGATATTCCATTTTTGCCATAAATTGGGGCCTCTAGCATTGCCCTTATCTTTTCTTTCATGATCTTTATAGTTTTAAGCTTTACTTTTAGGTCTTCGATCCATTATTAGTTAGTTTTTATGTATGGTGTGAGGTATGGATACTGTTTCTTTTTTTTGCAGGACCATTTGTTGAACAGTATATCTCTTCCTCATAGATGGATGGATTTACTTCTGAATTCCCAATTCTGTTCCGTTGATCTATGTGTCTGGCTGTTTTGATTACTATGGCTGTATAGTAGGTTCATATATAGTAGGTTCTGAGATCAGGTAGTGTGAGACCTCCTATTTTGTTCTTCTTTTTCAGTAATGCTTTACTTGTCTTTTTTTTTTTTTTCCCCATATGAAGCTGGTGATTAGTTTATCCATCTTATTAAAGAATGCTGTTGGAATCTGGACGAGGATTGCATTTTATCTTTAGATCACTTTGGGTAGTCTTGACAGTTTCCCAATGTTAAGTCTTCCTGTCTGTGACCATGGTATGGTTTTTCCATTGCTGAAGGTATTTTTGGTTCTTTAAGTAGTGTTTTGTAGTTTTCTTCATCTGAATCTTTTATGTTCCTACTTAGATTTATTCCTAAGTATTTTATTGTTTTCCTGATTTCCTTTTCAGAATTCTTATTGTTAGTGTAGAGGAATCAGATTGATTTTTGTATGTTGATCTTGCAGCCTGCCACTTTGCTGAATCCTACTCTTAGTTCCAGTAGCTTTCTTGTGGATTGTCTGGGGTTTTCTATGTGTAGGGTCATATCATCTGTGAATAGAGATAGTTTTATTTTTTTCCCTACCAGTTTGGATGCCCTTTATTTCCCTTTCTTGTCTTATTGTTTTAGCTAAGGCAATGTTGAATAAGAGTGGAGATAAAGGACATCCTTGCCTAGTTCACATTCTCAGGGGGAATGCCTTCAGTCTCTTTCCATTAAGAATAAGGTTGGCTGTTAGTTTGGTGTATATGCCCCTAATTATGTTGAGGAATTTCCCTTCTATTCCCATTTTGGTGAGAATTTTTATCAGGAATGGGTGTTGGACTTCATCAAATGTCTTTTCTGTATTGATTGAGATGATCACGGGTTTCTTTTCCTTGTTTTTTTTTTTTTGTGTGGTGGATTATGTTGATTGATTTTTCTAATGCTGAACCATTCTTGCATACATGGTATGGATCCCAGTTGGTCATGATATATATATGTATATATTATGTGCTGCTGGATTCTATTGGCTAGACTATCGTTAACAAATTTTTGTGTCAGTGTTCATGAGGGATATTGGTCTATAATTTTCTTTGTCAGTGGTGTCTTTGCCTTGCTTGGGAATCAGGTTTATGCTGGCTTCAAAAAACAAATCAGTGAGTATTCCTTCCTTTTCTGTGTTCTGAAATAGTTTGAGTAATATTGGTGTCAACTATTCTCTGAATGTTTATAAAATTCTCTAGTGAAACTGTCCAGGCCAGGGCTTTTTTCAGTTGGCAGGTTTTTTTTTTGTTTTTTTTTTTTTTAATGAACTCTTGAATTTCTTCTTTTGTTATGGGCTTGTTCAGGTTTTCTACCTCAGTTTGTGCTAGTTTAGGTAAGTAGTGTGTTTCTAGGAATTTGTCCATATCCTCTAAGTTTTCAAATTTGTTGGAGTATAATTTTTCATAGTATTGTGTTATGACCCTTTTTATTTCTGTTGTTTCTGTTGTAATGTCACCCATCTAATTTCTTATTCGGGTTATTTGTATCTTTTCCTTTTTTAATTTTGTCAGTTTGGCCAGTGGTTTGTCAATTTTATCAGTCCTCTCAAAGAGCCATTTTCTAGTCCTGTTGTTTGTTCCTACTGTTTTTCTGTTTATATATGCAAAATTTTTAACACACCAACACATGCAGTCACAAGAGCATCCTTCACATAGAACCACTTTACAGTGCATAGCAATCAAATGTTTGCCAAATTAAAAAAATAATAAAAATAAAATAAAATCATGAGGGCTTCCTCTTCTGGCAACATGGTCATCTAAATATTTGTAACTTACTGGATCAAAACACCTAAAAATGCTAGACAATTGCTGAGGTGGCAAAAAGTAAAGATAACCTGTAGGGCCAAATGGAAGACAGTAGTGATGTAAAAGGATAAGTAGGTTCTGCATCTGACATGTATCCTGAAAGCATCTGCTGTCCTGTTTTACTCCAATGGCCTATGTTTGCAGGGCCAGGAACAAAGCCTATAGACCAAGCCCACGGGAAATCCATGCTAGAGAGGTCACATACTGCCATAAATAACAAGAAGATACACTGTATGAATGACTTGGGAGAAAAAAAAATTCCCCTACTAAAGGAGGCTATAATTGTGCTTGCTCCAACTTACTTTGGATGGAGGTAAAATAATATACCTTGAAAACACATAACAACAAGTTAGTCCTCTCACTGATTTGTAGCCAAATTTCCACTGTCTATATAGGGTCGCTATGAGTTGGAATCGACTTGATGGCATTGGTTTGGGATGTAGATTTAGTGGTTCAAATTGTTAAAGCACTTAGCTCCTAACTGAGAGGTTGGAGGTTTGAGCCTACACAGAGAAACTTCGGAAGAAAAGCCTGCTTATCTACTTCAAAAAAAAAAAAAAATTAGCCATTGAAGACCCTATGGGGCACAGTTCTACTCTGACACACGTGAGGTTGCCATGAGTTGAAATCGACTCGACAGCAACTGGTTGGTTATGTGGCCTAAAATTCTCAAGGCAGAAATGTAGTTGAAAGTGATTTAAGTTCATATGTCCCCAGAAGACTTGCAGAAGCAATTAAAATAAATGATCTACAGCTACGTATATCAACACTGATCTGCCACATAAAAAAAATTATGTTGTATGGAAAAAAGAAGTTACAAAAGAATATATGTACAATATGCCTTCACTGACATAAAGGTCACAAACACAAAAAACAGAACAATGTATAATTCAAGGATACATACACATTGTGTGAGATTCTTGTTTACTTCTGCAGAGCACAGATTTTGAAGTTATTATAAAAATCAATTGGATCAACAATCAACACCCACAGAAGCAGCAGTCAAAAAATCAAATGAATTATTGAATTGCTCAAATCTGCTGAGCGATCAAAAGCAAAGATGTTGCTTTGAGGACTAACATAAACTTTACCCAAGCCATGGCATTTTCAGTCACCTCACATGCATGCAAAAGCTGGACAATGAAAAAGGAAGACTAAAGAGGAATTGACATGCTTTAATTATAGTGATGTCAAAGAATATTGAATATACCCAAGTCATTCATATGGACTGCTAGGAGAACAAAGAATCTATCTTGGAGAAAGGACAGCCAGAATGCTCCTTAGAAACGAATATGTCAAGACTTCTTCTTACATACTTTGGACATTTTTCAGGAGGGACCAATTCCAGAGAAGGACATCATGTTTAGTAAAATAGAGGAAGACCCTCAATGAGATGGATTGACACAATGACTGCAACAATGGGCTCAAACATACCTACTATTGTAAGGATGGCACAGAACCAGGAAAGGTTTCATTCTGTTATACTTAAGGTTGCTATAAGTCAGAGATGACTTGATAGCTCATAAAACCAATAACATCCTAGTTACACTGGAGGCTTCATGGTAGGGTGGCACTGACATACAGTGTTCTTTTATTATTATTATTTTAAAGTATCTTTGTACTAAAAATGCTATTTTGTATGTTGGATAGGCTATAAGTAATTAAGAGTTACCTAAGAGTAAAGGACATTACAATAAAATACTGACTCCGTAGATCCTCACTATAAAGTTGGGGCTGCCAGTCAAGTAGATACTGACACATACACAGATCCTCCCAGTCAGCATGTCTCTTGCTATATCTGTAATCATGATCAAACCACAAAAGTTCCATGATACTTGAGAAAAGACAGCCACGCAATAGAAAAAGACCAAGAAAAATAAACGGAGAAAATGATTATAAAGGGAAAATGAGAGAATTAAATATAATCACGATAAAAGGTTTTACACCAAAATCTATTTAGTACCTTCCAAAGATTAAATAATAAGAGTCTCTATAAAACAAGAATATCCTAGAAAAGTAAAAATTACACAAAGTTTGAAATTGACAATATGATTGCTAAAATTAAATAAAAGTTTTATATAATGGATGTAGCATGGAGTTGAGATAATTTTATATAAATTAGAACAGAAAAACAAGAAAAGAAAATATGAAAGAAAAGTTGAAAGTCAAAAAGGGTCAAGCCAGAAATTTCATCATCTTATTTAACAGGAGAGCCAGAAAAAAGAGAAGAGAAAAACAAAACAAAGTAAAAAAACAAAGGGAATTATCATAGAAATAATAAAATTTCTCAAAGCTGAAGAAAGACATTATCTTCAGACTGGAAAGACAATTAAGCACTTATAGAAATAAAAATAAATAAAAAGATAAAAAAAAAACCAGATACAGTGTTTTGAAATTTCATAATAATACAGATAAAGAAAAGTCCCTAAAAGCACTTCAACAATAAAAAATGACTAATCTAAAAAGAAATAAAATTGGAACAGAATCAAAATTTGTTTAGCCAAACTAAAAGTAGTCAAACAGTATCTTTAATATTCTGAGGAAAAGAGTTTTTTGACTTAGAATTGTATGCTTATTCAGGGTGATACTACTCTGAGAGTTTTTCTATCTTTTTTCTTAGAAGGAATATCTGAAGGCTTTCTACAAAGAAATCAGACAGGAAATCAAGAAAGAAAAGGCAGATTATCTAAAAAGCAAGGAAGTGTGCCCAACAAGACAATGATGCAATGTCCTAGGATAACAGGTGAGAAACAGATTTAGGAATAACCAGAGCAGAAAAACATGGATTCTTTGAGGTAAGTAAGTAGAAAACAAAAAGAATTTACAGTTTTGATTATGTACTTAAATATCTGAAAAGTAGAAAATGCGACTGAATTTGACAATGGAATAAAAACACAAAGCCATCATCGTTGTTGTTAGTTGCATTTGACTCAGATCCAGCTCATGGTGACATTATGTATAGCAGAACAAACCATTGCCTAATTTTGCACCGTCTTCATGATTATTGGTATGCTTGTGTCCATTGTTGCGGCTATGGTGTCAATCCATCTCATTGAGGATTTTCTTTGTTTTTGTTGTCCCTCTACTTTACTAACCAAAAGGACTTTTCTAGTAATTGATCATTCCTGTTGACATGTCCAAAGTCTCACCATCCTTGCTTCTAAGGAATATTCTGGTTGTATTTCTTCTAAGACTTATTTGTTCCTTCTTTCGGCAATCCACAGTATATTCAATATCATAAAGCCATACAGATAAACAAATACAACCAGAATATAATGCCTGGTTCTGTAGTAAACATTTTAATAAAGTCATAATAATATGAACATTATGTATACATTTTCCAGTATTAAGCAAGAACAGAATGTAAATATTAGCACCTTAATACTTAAAAGAGTAAAAGGGAATGTAATGGGGAAGACCTTTCCTCTGCTAATCTCAAGGGTAAACCATAAATCCTAGTATTTGTGTAGCCTTCAACCTCTGCATGAGATTTTTAGTTTAAGAGTAGGGGATCTTCTTCAGAGGACATTAGGCTTGACTGATTAGAATGAAAATTTCTCCCTTGTGTTGTGGTGAAAAAAAGTGAAACTACAGATTAGTAAGTATGCACAAGCAAGGCTGTGCTTATCTTGTTTACCAGGGAACCCTTCCCTGGTCTGGCACATTTCCAGGTATTGGCATACACTATTGTTCCTTCCCTATTATTTGAATATTTAATCATTTGTATGTACTGTTGTGAGCTGCTGTCATGTCAGCCCTTGCATCACAGCTACCCCATGCACAACAGAAAGAAACATTGCTTGGTCCTGTGCCATCCCCATGACTGGTTGTGGATCAGAATGTTATGATCTGTAAGGTTTTCATTGGCTGAATTTTGGAAATAGATTGCCAGATCTTTCCTCCTACTCAGTCTTAATCTGGTAGCTCTGCTGAAACCTGTTCAGCATCATAACAACAGATAAGTCTCCACTGACAGACTTACGGTGGCAGAGCATGGGGTGTGTTGGCTAGACAATGAACTAGGTCTCCCACATGGAAGGTGTGAACTCTACAAAAGAACCACCAATACCCTCATGCATGTGTTGTTGTTGTTCTTAGGTGGCATTGAGTTTGTCCTGACTCATAGCAGTCCTATGTACAAAAGAACGAAACACTGCCTGGTCCTGCACCGTCCTCACAATTGTTGCTATGTTTGAGACCATTGTTGCAGCCACTGTGTCAATAAATCTCTTTGAGGGTCTTTCTCTCTTTTAGTGATGCTCTACTTTAACAAGCGTGATGTCTTTCTCCAGGGACTGGTCACTTCTGATAACACACCCAAAGTTTATGAAATGAAGTCTCACCATCCTCTTTTCTAAAGAGCATTCTAGCTGTACATATTCCAAGGCAGATTTGTTAGTTCTTCTGGAGGTTCATGGCATATTCAATATTCTTCACCAACATCATAATTGTAAAGCATCAATTCTTCTTTGGTCTACCTTATTCTTCCTTGGTCTATGTTATTCAGATCTTACATGCATATTAAAAAAAGGCAATTATAAATATCATGGCCAGGGTTAGGCACACTTTAATCTCAAAGTGTCATCTTTTCTTTGTAACACTATAAAGTGGTCTTTTGCAGTTGATTTGCCCAATGCAATAAGTCATTTGATTTCTCGAATGCTGCTTCCATGAGCATTGATTATGGGTAAAAATAAAACGAAATCCTTGACAACTTCAACCTTTTCTCCATTTATCATGATGTTACTTATTTGTCCAGTTGTGAGAATTTTTGCTTTCTTTATTTGAGGTGTAATTCATGCTGAAGGCTGTAGTCTTTGATCTTCATCAGTAAGTGCTTCAAGTCTTCTTAGCTTGTAACAAGCAAGGTTGTGTCTTCTGCATATCACAGGTTGCTAATGTGCCTTCCCCCAATCCTGATGCCACATCCTTCTTCATATAGTCCAGTTTCTCAGATTATTTGCTCAACATACAGATTGAATAAGTATGGTGAAAGAATATTGAGATAGAATCTATACACAACTTTCCTGATTTTATACTACACCATATCTCCTTGTTCTTTTTAAATGATTGCTTCTTGGTCTACATACAGGCATACCTCATTCTATTTGTCTTCTCTTTATTGTGCTTCGTGGATATTGGTTTTTTACAAATTGAGAGTTTGTGGCAACCCTGAGTTGAGCAAGTCTATTGGCACCCTTTTTTCAACAACATGTGCTCATTTCGTGTCTCTCTGTCACATTTTGGTTTTTCTTGCAATATTTCAAACTTTTTCATTATTATTATATCTATAATGCTGATCTGCGATCAGTGGTCTTTGATGTTACTATTGTAATTGTTTCAGGGTGCCATGAACCACATCCAGATAAGATGGCAAACTTAATCTATAAATGTTATATGTGTTCTCACTGCTCTATCAACCAGCCATTCCTCCACCTCTCTCCTTCTCCTCAGATCTCACTGTTCCCTGAGACATGAGAATATTAGAATTAGACCAGTTAATAACCCTATAATGGCCTCTAAGTGTTCAAGTGAAAGGAAGAGTCATATGTCTCTCACTTTAAATCAAAAGCTAGAAATCATTAAGCTTAGTGAGGAAGGCATGTCAAAACCTGAATAGGCTGAAGGCTAGGCCTCTTAGGCCAAACAATTGTCAAGTAGTGAACGCAAAAGAAAGATTCTTGAAGAAAATTAAAAGTGCTACTCCAGTGAACACACTAATGATAAGAAAGCAAAACAGCCTTATTGCTGCTATAGAGAAAGTTTTAGTGGTCTGGATAGAAGGTCAAACCAGGCACAACATTCCGTTAAGCAAAAACCTAATCCAGAGCAAGACCCTAACTCTCTTTAATTCTGTGAAAGCTTAGAGAGGTGAGGAAGCTGCAGAAGAAAACTTTGAGCTAGAAGACATTGGTTCATGAGGTTAAAGGAAAGAAGCCCTTCTTCATAACATAATAGTGCAAGGTGAAGAAGCAAGTGTTTATGTAGAAGCTGAAGGAAGTTATCCAGAAGATCTAGTAATATAATTGATGGTATCTACACTAAACAACAGATTTTCAATGTAGACATAACAGCCTTATTGGAAGAAGATGCCATATAGGACTTTCATAGCTACAGAGGAGAAGTCAGTGCCTGGCTTCAAAGATTCGAAGGACAGCCTGACTCTTGTTAGAGGCTAATACACCTGGTGACTGTAAGTGGAAGCCAGTGTTCATTTGCCATTCCAAAAATCCTAGAGCCCTTAAGAATTATGCTAAATCTACTCTACCTGTGCTTTATAAATGGGACAACAAACCCTGGATGTCAGCACATCTGTTTATAACATGGTTTATTGAATATTTTAAGCTCACCATTGAGACTTACTGCTCAGGAAAAAAGATTCCTTTCAAAATATTACTGCTCATTGACAATGCACCTGGTCACCCAAGAGCTCTGATGCAGATGTACAGTGAGATTAATATTGTTTCCATGCCTGCTAACAAAATATCCATTCTGCAGCCCATGGGTCAAGGAGTAATTTTGACTTTCAAGTCTTATTACATAAGAAATACATTTCATAAGGCTATAGCTGCCATAGATAATGATTCCTCTGATGGATTTGGGCAAAGTAAATTGAAAACCTTCCAGAAAGGATTCACCATTCTATTTGCCATTAAAAACATTCACAATTCATGGGAAGAGGTCAAAATATCAACATTAATTGGAGTAGGAAGGAGTCAATTCCAAGCCTCAGGCACAACTTTGAGAGATTCAAGACTTCAGTGGAGGAAGGAAATGCAGATGTGGTTGAAATAGTGAGAGAGCTATAATTAGAAGTGAAGCCTGAATATGTGACTCAATTGCTGCAATCTCATTATCAAACTAACAGATGAGGAGTTGCTTCTTATGGATGAGCAAAGAAAGTGGTTTCTTGAGATGGAATCTACTCCTGGTGAAGATGCCGATAACATTGTTGAAATGACAACAAAGGATTTAGAATATTTCATAAACTTAGTTGATAAAGTAGCAGTAGGTTTGAGAGGATCGACTTCAGTTTTGAAAAAAATTCTACTATGGGTAAAATGCTGTCAAACAGCATCCATTGCCAGAGATATCATTCATGAAATGAAGAGTCTATTGATATGTCAAAGTTCATTGTTGTCTTGTTTTAAGAAATTGACAGCAGCCATCAACGTTGAAAAGACCCTCCACCAGCAAAAATATTACGACTCACTGAAGGCTTAGACGGTGGTTGGAATTTTTTAGCAATAAAGTATTTTTAAATTAAGGTATATACATTTTTTAGCTCCCACGTGTCTGTCAGTTTGTCGTACTGTGGTGGCTTGCGTGTTGCTGTGATGCTGGAAGCTATGCCACCAGTATTCAGATACCAGCAGGGTCACCCATGGAGGAGTGGTTTCAGCTGAGCTTCCAGACTAAGACAGACTAGGAAGAAGGACCCGGCAGTCTATTTTTGAAAAGCATTAACCAGTGAAAACTGTATGAATAGCAGTGGAACATTGTCTGATATAGTACTGGAAGATGAGCCCCCCAGGTTGGAAGGCACTCCACAGATGACTGGGGAAGAGCTTCCTCTTCAAAGTAAAGTCAACCATAACAACATGGTTGGAGTAAAGCTTTTGGGGCCTTCATTTGCTGATGTAGCATGACTCAAAATGAGAAGAAATAGCTGCAAACATCCATTAATAACTGGAACCTGGAATGTGCAAAGTATGAATCTAGGAAAACTAGAAATAGTCAAAAATGAGATGGAAGGCATAAACATCAATATACTAGGAATTAGTGAGCTGAAATGGACTGGTATTGGCCATTTTGCATCAGACAATCATATCGTCTACTATGCTAGGAATGACAACTTGAAGAAGAATGGTGTTGCATTCATTGTCAAAAAGAACATTTCAAGATCTATCTTGAAGTACAATGCTGTCAGTGATAGGATAATATCCATACGCCTACAAGAAAGGCCAGTTAATATGACTATTATTCAAATTTATGCATCAACCACTAGGGTCAAAGATGAAGAAATAGATGTTTATCAGCTGCTGCAGTCTGAAATTGATCAAACATGCAATCAAGGTGCATTGATAATTACTGGTGATTTTAATGCAAAAGTTGGAAACAAATAAGAAGGATCAGTAGTTGGAAAATATGGCCTTGGTGATAGAAAAAATGCTGGAGATCGAATGATAGAATTTTGCAAGACCAATGACTTCTTCATTGCAAATACGTTCTTTCACCAACATAAATGGTGACTATACACATGGACCTCACCAGATGGAACACACAGAAATCAAATTGATTACATCTGTGGAAAGAGACAATGGAAAAGCTCAATATCATCAGTCAGAACAAGGCCAGAGGCCGACTGTGGAACAGGCCATCAATTGCTCATAAGCAAGTTCAAGCTGAAACTGAAGAAAATCAGATTAAGTCCACGAGAGCCAAAATATGACCTTGAGTATATGCCACCTGAATTTAGAGACCATCTGAAGAACAGATTTGATGCACTGGTGACCAAAGACCAGATGAGTTGTGGAATGACATCAAGGACATCATACATGAAGAAACCACAAGGCCATTGAAAAGACAGGAAAGAAAGAAAAGACCAAGATGGATATCAGAGGAGACTCTGAAACTTGCTCTTGAATGTCGAGCAGCTAAAGCAAAAGGAAGAATTGATGAAGTAAAAGAACTGAACAGAAGATTTCAAAGGGTGACTTGAGAAGACAAAGTAAAGTATTATAATGACATGTGTAAAGAGCTGGAAATGGAAAACCAAAAGGGAAGAACACACTCGGTGTTTCTCAAGCTGAAAGAACTGAAGAAAAAATTCAAGCCTCGAGTTGCAATAGTGAAGGATTCTATGGGGAAAATATTAAACTACACAGGAAGCATCAAAAGAAGATGGAAGGAATACACAGAGTTATTATACCAAAAAGAATTAGTCAATGTTCAACCATTTCAAGAGGTGGCATATGATCAAGAACCGATGGTACTGAAGGAAGAAGTTCAAGCTGCTCTGAAGGCATTGGAGAAAAACAAGGCTCCAGGAATTGATGGAAAATTAATCGAGATGTTTCAACAAATGGATGCAATACTGGAGGTGCTCACTCGTCTATGCCAATAAATACGGAAGACAGCTTCCTGGCCAACTGACTGGAAGAGATCCATATTTATGCCTATTCCCAAGAAAGTGATCCAACCGAATGTGGAAATTATAGAACGATATCATTAATATCACATGCAAACAAAATTTTGCTGAAGATCATTCAAAAACGGCTGCAGCAGTATATCGACAGGGAACTGCCAGAAATTCAAGCCGGTTTCAGAAGAGGACGTGGAACCAGGGATATCATTGCTGATGTCAGATGGATGCTGGCTGAAAGCAGAGAATACCAGAAGGATGTTTACCTGTGTTTTATTGACTATGCAAAGACATTTGACTGTGTGGATCATAACAAATTATGGATAATATTGTGAAAAGTGGGGATTCCAAAACACTTAATTGTGCTCTTGAGGAACCTTTACATAGATCAAGAGGCAGTTCTTCAGACAGAAAAAGGGGATACTGCATGGTTTAAAGTCAGGAAAGGTGTGCACCAGGGTTGTATTCTTTCACCACACCTATTCAATCTGTACACTGAGCAAATAATACGAGAAGCTGAACTATATGAAATAGAACAGGGCATCAGGATTGGAGGAAGGCTCATTAACACCCTGTGTTATGCAGATGACACAACCTTCCTTGCTGAAAGTGAAGAGTACTTGAAGCACTTACTAATGAAGATCAAAGACCACAGTCTGCAGTATGGATTGCACCTCCACATAAAGAAAACAAAAATCCTTACAACTGGACCAATGAGCAACAAACATCATGATAAACAGAGAAAAGCTTGAAGTTGTCAAGGATTTATTTTACTTGGATCCACAATCAACAACCATAGAAGCAGTAGTCAAGACATCAAAAGACTCATTTCTTTGGGTAAATCTGCTGCAAAGGACCTTTTTTTTTTTTTTTAAATTAATTTTTATTAAGCTTCAAGTGAACATTTACCATTCCAGTCTGTCACATGTAGGTTTACATACATCTTAGTCAGCCCTTTCAGTCTCTCGTTTCGTGCCAATTTTGCCATCTTCCCTCTCTCTCTATCTTCCCATCCCCCCTCCAGTCAAGAGTTGCCAACACACTCTCCAGTGTCCACCTAATTTAATTAGCTCACTCTTCATCAGCATCTCTCTCCCCCCCACTGACCAGTCCTTTTCATGCCTGATGAGTTGTCTTCGGGGATGGTTCCTGTCCTGTGCCATCAGAAGTTCTGGGGAGCATTGTCTCTGGGATTCCTCTAGTCGCAGTCATACCATTAGGTATGGTCTTTTCATGAGAATTTGGGGACTGTATCCCATTGGTCTCCTGCTCCCTCAGGAGTTGTCTGTTGTGCTCCCTGTCAGGGCAGACATCGATTGTGGCCGGGCACCAACTAGTTCTTCTGGTCTCAGGATAATGTAGGTCTCTGGTTCACGTGGCCCTTTCTGTCTCTTGGGTTCTTAGTTGTCGTGTGACCTTGGTGTTCTTCCTTTGCCTTTGCTCCAGGTGGGTTGAGACCAATTGATGTATCTTAGATGGCCACTTGTTGGCATTTAGGACCCCAGGCGCCACAATTCAAAGTGGGATGCAGAATGTTTTCATAATAGAATTATTTTGTCCATTGACTTAGAAGTCCCCTCAAACCAAGTTCCTCAGACCCCAGCCCCTGCTCCGCTGACCTTTGAAGCTTTCATTTTATCCCGGAAACCTCTTTGCTTTCAGTCCAGTCCAATTAGGCTGACCTTCCTTGTATTGAGTGTTGTCTTTCCCTTCACCCAAAGCAGTTCTTATCTACAGATTGATCAATAAAAAGCCCTCTCCCTCCCTCCCTCCCTCCCCCCTTTGTAACCACAAAACTATGTGTTTTTCTCTGTTTTTTCTATTTCTCAAGATCTTATAATAGTGGTCTTATACAATATTTGTCCTTTTGCAACTGACTCATTTCGCTCAGCATAATGCCTTCCAGATTCCGCCATGTTATGAAATGTTTCAGAGATTCGTCACTGTTCTTTATCGATGCGTAGTATTCCATTGTGTGAATATACCACAGTTTATTTACCCATTCATCCGTTGACGGACATCTTGGTTGCTTCTAGCTTTTTGCTATTGTATACAGAGCTGCAATAAACATGGGTGTGCATATATCTGTTTGTGTGAAGGCTCTTGTATCTCTAGGGTATATTCCGAGGAGTGGGATTTCTGGATTGTATGGTAGTTCTATTTCTAACTGTTTAAGATAAAGCCAGATGGATTTCCAAAGTGGTTGTACCATTTTACATTCCCACCAGCAGTGTATAAGAGTTCCAATCTCTCGGCTGCCTCTCCAACATTTACTATTTTGTGTTTTTTGGATTAATGCCAGTCTAGTTGGTGTGAGATGGAATCTCATCGTAGTTTTAATTTGCATTTCTCTAATGGCTAATGATCGAGAGCATTTTCTCATGTATCTGTTGGCTGCCTGAATATCTTCCTTAGTAAAATGTGTGTTCATATCCTTTGCCCACTTCTTGATTGGGTTGCTTGTCTTTTTGTGGTTGAGTTTTGACAGAATCATGTAGATTTTAGAGATCAGGCGCTGGTCTGAGATGTCATAGCTGAATATTCTTTCCCAGTCTGTAGGTGGTCTTTTTACTCTTTTGCTGAAGTCTTTAGATGAGCATAGGTGTTTGATTTTTAGGAGCTCCCAATTATCGGGTTTCTCTTCATCATTTTTGGTAATGTTTTGTATTCTGTTTATGCCCTGTATTAGGGATCCTAGGGTTGTCCCAATTTTTTCTTCCATGGTCTTTATCGTTTTAGTTTTTATGTTTAGGTCTTTGATCCACTTGGAGTTAGTTTTTGTGCATGGTGTGAGGTATGGGTCCTGTTTCATTCTTTTGCAAATGGATATCCAGTTATGCCAGCACCATTTGTTAAAAAGACTATCGTTTCCCCAATTGACTGACACAGGTCCTTTGTCAAATATCAGCCGCTCATATGTGGATGGATTTATATCTGGGTTCTCAATTCTGTTCCATTGGTCTATGTGCCTGTTGTTGTACCAGTACCAGGCTGTTTTGACTACTGTAGCTGTATAATAGGTTCTGAAATCAGGTAGAGTGAGGCCTCCCACTTTCTTCTTCTTTTTCAGTAATGCTTTGCTTATCCGGGGGTTCTTTCTCTTCCATATGAAATTAGTGATTTGTTTCTCTATCCCCTTAAAATATGACATTGGTATTTGGATTGGAAGTGCGTTATATGTATAGATGGCTTTTGGTAGAATAGACATTTTTACTATGTTAAGTCTTCCTATCCATGAGCAGGGTATGTTTTTCCACTTAAGTATGTCCTTTTGAATTTCTTGTAGCAGAGTTTTATAGTTTTCTTTGTATAGGTCTTTTACATCCTTGGTAAGATTTATTCCTAAGCATTTTATCTTCTTGGGGGCTCCTGTGAATGGTATTGATTTGGTTATTTCCTCTTCAGTGTTCTTTTTGTTGATGTAGAGGAATCCAAGTGATTTTTGTATGTTTATTTTATAACCTGAGACTCTGCCAAACTCTTCTATTAGATTCAGTAGTTTTGGGGAGGATTCCTTAGGGTTTTCCATGTATACGATCATGTCATCTGCAAATAGTGATAGCTTTACTTCCTCCTTACCAATCTGGATACACTTTATTTCTTTGTCTAGCCTCATTGCCCTGGCTAGGACTTCAACTACGATGTTGAATAAGAGCGGTGATAAAGGGGATCCTTGTCTGGTTCCCGTTCTCAAGGGAAATGCTTTCAGGTTCTCTCCATTTAGAGTGATATTGGCTGTTGGCTTTGCATAGATGCCCTTTATTATGTTGAGGAATTTTCCTTCAATTCCTATTTTGGTAAGAGTTTTTATCATAAATGGGTGTTGGACTTTGTCAAATGCCTTTTCTGCATCTGTTGATAAGATCATGTGGTTTTTATCTTTTGTTTTATTTATGTGATGGATTACATTAATGGTTTTTCTCATATTAAACCAGCCTTGCATACCTGGTATAAATCCCACTTGATCAGGGTGAATTATTTTTTTGATGTGTTGTTGGATTCTATTGGCTAGAATTTTGTTGAGGATTTTTACATCTATGTTCATGAGGGATATAGGTCTAAAATTTTCTTTTTTTGTAATGTCTTTACCTGGTTTTGGTATCAGGGAGATGGTAGCTTCATAGAATGAGGTGGGTAGTATTCCGTCTTTTTCTATGCTTTGAAATACCTTCAATAGTAATGGTGTTAAGTCTTCTCTGAAGGTTTGGTAGAACTCTGCAGTGAAGCCGTCTGGGCCAGGACTTTTTTTTGTTGGAAGTTTTTGGATTACCGTTTCAATCTCTTTTTTTGTTATGGGTCTATTTAGTTGTTCTACTTCTGAATGTGTTAGTTTAGGTAGGTAGTATTGTTCCAAGAATTTATCCATTTCTTCTAGGTTTTCAAATTTGTTAGAGTACAATTTTACGTAGTAATCTGAAATGATTCTTTTAATTTCATTTGGCTCTGTTGTGATGTGGTCCTTCTCGTTTCTTATTCGGGTTATTTGTTTCCTTTCCTGTTTTTCTTTAGTCAATCTAGCCAATGGTTTATCAATTTTGTTAATTTTTTCAAAGAACCAGCTTTTGGCTTTGTTAATTCTTTCAATTGTTTTTCTGTTCTCTAATTCTTTTAGTTCAGCTCTAATTTTTATTATTTGTTTTCTTCTGGTGTCTGATGGGTTCCTTTGTTGCTCACTTTCTATTTGTTCAAGTTGTTGGGACAGTTCTCTGCTTTTGGCTCTTTCTTCTTTTTGTATGTGTGCATTTATTGATATAAATTGGCCTCTGAGCACTGCTTTTGCTGTGTCCCAGAGGTTTTAATAGGAAGTATTTTCATTCTCGTTGCTTTCTAAGAATTTCCTTATTCCCTCCTTGATGTCTTCTATAACGCAGTCTTTCTTCAGGAGGGTATTGCTCATTTTCCAAGTATTTGATTTCTTTTCCCTAGTTTTTCTGTTATTGATCTCTAGTTTTATTGCCTTGTGGTCTGAGAAGATGCTTTGTAATATTTCGATGTTTTGGATTCTGGAAAGATTTGTTTTATGACCTAATATGTGGTCTATTCTAGAGAATGTTCCATGTGCAATAGAAAAAAAAGTATAGTTTGCAGCAGTTGGGTGGAGAGTTCTGTATAAGTCAATGAGGTCAAGTTGGTTGATTGTTGTAAGTAGGTCTTCTGTGTCTCTATTGAGCTTCTTACTGGATGGCCTGTCCTTCTCCGAAAGTGGTGTGTTGAAGTCTCCTACTATAATCGTGGAGGTGTCAATCTCACTTTTCAATTCTGTTAAAATTTGATTTATGTATCTTGCAGCCCTGTCATTGAGTGCGTAAATATTTAATATGGTTATGTCTTCCTGATCAATTGTCCCTTTTATCATTATATAGTGTCCTTCTTTATCCTTTGTGGTGGATTTAAGTCTAAAGTCTATTTTGTCAGAAATTAATATTGCTACTCCTCTTCTTTTTTGCTTATTGTTTGCTTGATATATTTTTTTCCATCCTTTGAGTTTTAGTTTGTTTGTGTCTCTAAGTCTAAGGTGTGTCTCTTGTAGGCAGCATATAGATGGATCGTGTTTCTTTATCCAGTCCGAGACTCTCTGTCTCTAAATTGGTGCATTTAGTCCATTTACATTCAGCGTAATTATAGATAAAAGTTTTTAGTGCTGTCATTTTGATGCCTGTTCATGTGGGTTGTTGGCCATTTCATTTTTCCACATGCTTTTTTGTGCTGAGAAGTTTTTCTTAGTAGCTTGTGAGATCCTCATTTTCATAATGTTTAACTGTGTTTGTTGAGTCGTTACGTTTTTCTTGGCTTTTTTCTTGAGTTATGGAGTTGATATTCCTTTTTGTGGTTACCTTATTATTTACCCCTATTTTTCTAAGTAAAAACCTAACTTGTATCCTTCTATTTCGCCTTGTATCACTCTCCATCTGGCAGTTCAATGCCTCCTATATTTAGTCCCTCTTTTTGATTATTGTGATCGTTTATCTATTGATTTCCATGCTTCCCTGTTATGTGTATTATTTTGTTTATTTATTTATTTTTTAGAGTTAATCTTAATTTGTTTGTTTTTGTGCTTTCCCTATTTGAGTTGCGTTGATATCAGGGCGTTCTGTTTTGTGACCTTGTATTGTGCTAGTACCTGATATTATTGGTCATCAGGGCAGACAATCTCCTTTAGCATTTCTTGCAGTCTTGGTTTAGTTTTTGCAAATTCTCTAAACTTGTGTTTATCTGTAAATATCTTAATTTCTCCTTCATATTTCAGAGAGAGTTTTGCTGGATATGTGATCCTTGGTTGGCAGTTTTTCTCTTTCAGTGCTCTGTATACGTCGTCCCATTCCCTTCTTGCCTGCATGGTTTCTGCTGAGTAGTCTGAACTTATTCTTATTGATTCTCCCTTGAAGGAAACCTTTCTTTTCTCCCTGGCTGCTTTTAAAATTTTCTTTTTGTCTTTGGTTTTGGTAAGTTTGATGATAATATGTCTTGGTGTTTTTCTTTTTGGATCAATCTTAAATGGGTTTCGATGAGCATCTTGGATAGATATCCTTTCGTCTTTCATGATGTCAGGGAAGTTTTGTGTCAGGAGTTCTTCAACTATTTTCTCTGTGTTTTCTGTCCCCCCTCCCTGTTCTGGGACTCCAATCACTCACAAGTTATCCTTCTTGATAGAGTCCCACATGATTCTTAGGGTTTCTTCATTTTTTTTAATTCTTTTATCTGATTTTTTTTCAGCTATGTTGGTGTTGATTCCCTGGTCCTCCAGAAGTCCCAGTCTACATTCTAATTGCTCGAATCTGCTCCTTTGACTTTCTATTGCGTTGTCAAATTCTGAAATTTTATCGTTAATCGTTTGGATTTCTACATGCTGTCTCTCTATGGATTCTTGCAACTTATTAATTTTTCCACTATGTTCTTGAATAATTTTTTTGAGTTCTTAAACAGTTTTATCAGTGTGTTCCTTGGCTTTTTCTGCATTTATCCTAATTTCATTTGTGATATCTTTAAGCATTCTGTAAATTAGTTTTTTATATTCTGTATCTGATAATTCCAGGATTGTATCTTCATTTGGGAAAGATTTTGATTCTTTTGTTTGGGGGGTTGAAGAAGCTGTCATGGTCTGTGTCTTTATGTGGTTTGATATGGACTGCTGTCTCCGAGCCATCACTGGGAAACTAGATTTTCCAGGTAATCAGCTAAAAAAAATGCAGTTAAATCCCTATCTGAATTCTCCCTCTGGCTCCGGGTATTCGGGTGTTAATGGAGCCGCCTGGGGAGGGTGGGGGAGGGATCAGAAAGCTAGGAGTGTAGCACCACAGAATATAGAGCTGATCACCGCATTCACGCTCCGCCCCTGTCCGCCAAAATCTGGGCGGGATGGCTCCCCGGTTGGGACGCTACTCTCCCCACTCCGAGACCAGTCACTTCCTCCCAGGGACTTCTCCCTCCGGTGCGCGGCACTGCTCGCGCGAACTTGGTGGGCGTCTCCCGCACGAACGGGTGGGCCCGCCCCCAGGGTCTATTCAGGAGAATATAATTGGACCCCGCGCTCATGCCCCACCTGCTTTTGCCAAAATCCCAGGGGGACAGCTCACCGGCTGGGACACTGCTCTCCCCGCTCCAAGACCAATCACTTCCTCCCAGGGACTTCTCCCTCCGGTGTGCCGCACCACAGGCACGAACAGGGTGTGCGTCCCCCCGCACGAATGTGTGGGCCCCGCCCCGGGGTCGCTTTAGGGAAATATAGTTGACCCCGCCCCGCTCGTGCCCTGCCCGCTTCTCGCCAAACTCCCGGCGGGATGGCTCCCTGGCTGGGACGATGCTCTCCCCGCTCCAAGATCAGTCACTGCCTCCCGGATGTTTCTCCCTCCGGCTGCGCTGCTACGCTGCCCGCGCCAACCAGCTAGACTCTCTCCCGGGATGGGTTCGGGGGTGTAGGGCTGGGCCCCTTGTCTGTGCCGTCTGCCCCCCTGGGCTCTGCCCCAGATCCGGCTCCGAAGGTCACCTGCCTGGTACGCTGGCTCCCAGTTCTGAAAACGGTCGCTGTCTGCCTGTATTTGTTCGTTTTCCATCTCTAAGTCTGTGCTTATTGTTCAGAGTTCGTAGATTGTTATGTATGTGATCGATTCACTTGCTTTTCCGAGTCTTTGTTGCAAGAGGGATCCATGGTAGCGTCTACCTAGTCCGCCGTCTTGGCCCCGCCTCAAAGGACCTTTTTGAAGTGTTAAAGAGTAAAGAAGTCACCTTGAAGACTAAGCTGTGCCTGACCCAAGCCATGGTATTTTCAATCACATCATATGCATGTGAAAGCTGGACAGTAAATAAGGAAGACTGAAGAAGAATTGACGCCTTTGAGTCATGGTGTTGGTGAAGAATACTGAATGTACCATGGACTAACAGAAGAATGAACAAATCTGCCTTGGAAGTACAACCAGAATGCTCCTTAGAAACGAGGATGGAGAAACTGCATCTTACATACTTTGGACATGTTTTCATAAGGGATCAGTCTCTGGAGAAGGATATCATGCTTGGCAAAGTACAGGGTCAACGGAAAAGAAGAAGATCCTCAATGAGGTGGATTGACACAGTGGCTGCAACAATGGGCTCAAGCATAACAATGATTGTAAGGATGGCGCAGGACTGGGCAGTGTTTCGTTCTCTTGTGCATAGGGTTACTTTGAGTTGGAACTGACTCGATGGCACCTAAGGACAACAATATTTTTTAGACATAATGCTATTGCACACTTAATAGACTACAGCATAGTGTAAACATAACTTGTATATGCACCGGGAAACCAAAAAATTTGTGTGACTCACTTTATTGTGATTTTGCTTTATTGCAGCAGTGTGGATGAGAACCTACAATATCTCTGAGGCATGTCTGTATAGGTTCCTCCTAAGCACAATTAAGTGTTCTGGAATTCCCATTATTCACAATGTTATCCATTATTTGTTATGATTCACACAGTCAAATGGCTTTACATAGTCAATAAAACACAGGTAAACATCTTTCTGGTATTTTTTGCTTTCACCCAAGAACCAACTGACATCAGCAGTGATATATCCTGTTCTTTGTTCTCTTCGAAATCCATCTTGAACTTTTGGCAGTTCTCTGTCAGTGTATTGTTGCAGGCATTTTTAAATTACCTTCAGCAAAATTTTGCTTGCATGTGATATTAATGATATTGTTTGATTTTTTCTGCATTACATTGGATCATCTTTTTTTTGGCACAAATATGAATCTCTTCCAGTTGGTGACCAGGTAGCTGTCTTCCAAATTTCTTAGCATAGATGAGTACTTCCAGAGTTGCATCTGTTTATTGGAAAATCTCTTTGGCTATTCAGTCAGCTCCTGGAGGTTTGTTTTTAGCTAATGTTCTCAGTTTAGCTTGAACTTCTTCCTTCAGTATCATCAGTTCTTAATCATATGCAACATCCCGAAATAGTTGAAAGTCTACCAATTCTTTTTTGGTACAGTGACTGTGTATTTCTTCTTTCTTTGATGTTTGCAGCCTCATTCAGTTTTTTGCCCATAGAGTTCTTCAAAATAGAATCTTGAGGTTTGTGTTTTCTCTTCGATTCCTTCAGTTTGACAAAGGCCAATTGAGTTTTTCCCTTTTGGTTTTCTAACTCCATGTCTTTGCACATGTCATTATAACACTTTATCTTGTCTTCCCCAAGTTGCCCTTCGAATCCTGTTCAGCTCTTTTGCTTCGTCATTTCTTCCATTCAGTTTAGCTACTCTGTGCCCAAGAGATAGTTTTGGAGTCTCTTCTGATTTTCGTGTTGATCTTTTTTTCCTTTCCTGTGTTTCTAATGACCTTTTGCTTTCGTCTGGTATAATACCCTTTATGTCATCCCACAACTCCTATGGTCTCTGGTCATTAGCAGACCAGTGTATGGGTGTACCAAATCTGTTCTTGAGATGATCTCTAAGTTTAGATGGGATGTATTCAAGGTCATACTTTGGGTCTTGTGGACTTTTTTAAATTTTCTTCAGCTTCAAATTGAACTCGCATGTGACCAGTTGATTTTCTCTTCCACAGTTGCCCCCTGGCTTTGTCTTAACTGATGATAAGGAGTTCTCCATTGTCTCTTTGCATGGACATAGTTGATCTGATTCAAGTCTATTCTATACAGCTAAGTCCATGTGTTTAATTATTATTTGTTTTGTTGAAAAAGTTATTTCAAATGAATAAGTTGTTAGTCTTGCAGAATTCTATCATGCAATCTGTGTTTTTTTTTTCCTGTCACAAAGACCATATTTTCATTCTTCTGTTTCCAAGTTTTACATTCCAACCACCAAGTAATTATCAATGCCTGTTTGATCAATTTCAGACTGCAACAGCTTGTACAAATTTTCAATTTCCTCATTTTTGGCATTAGTGGTTGGTGCATACATTTAAGTAATAGTCATATTAATTGGTTTTCTTTGTAACCTGTTGCCACTAAGTTGATTCCAACTTGTAACAACCCTATAGGACAGGGTAGAACTGCCTCATAGGGTTCCGAGGCTTTAATCTTTACAGGAGTAGACTGCCACATCTTTCTTTCACAGTGTAGCTGGTGGATTCAAGGTCCTTTTGTTTAGCAGCCTTCTTGGTTACCTAGTGCTGCTATAACAGAAATACCACAAGTGGATGGCTTTAACAAAGGGAAATTTATTCTCTCACAGCCTGGGAGGCTAGAAGCCCAAATTTAGGGCACCAGCTCCAGGGGTAAGCTTTCTCTCTGTGTTGGCTCTGGGGGAAAGTTTTAGTCCTCAATCTTCCCCTGGTCTAGGAGCTTCTCAGGCACAGGGATACCAGGTCCAAAGGATGCAATCTTCTTCTGGCACTGCTTTCTTGGCGTATGAGGTCCCTGTGTCTCTCTGCTCGCTTGTCTGCCTCCCTCTTTCATATCTCAAAAGAGATTGACTTAAAACACAACCTAATCTTGTAGATTGAGTCCTGTGTCATTAACATAACTGCCTCTAATCGTGCTTCATTAACATCGTAGGAAAATTACATCAGATCATAAAATAGTGAACAACCACACAATACTGGAAATCATGACCTAGCCAAGTTGACTCACAATTTAGGGGGACACAATTCAATCCATGACAGCAGCCAAGTACTTAACCACTATGCAACCAGGGCTCCTTGGTTTTCCTTGTAGGTATATAGATATTATCATATCACCGACAGTGTTGTACTTCAGGATAAATCTTGAAACATTCTTTTACTAGCGGATGTTTGCAATGGTTAGTTCTCATTTTGAATTGTACCACACCAGTAAATGAAGATTTTTATCTTCATTTTAATCTTCATTTACCAGTGTGGAAGGTCCTGGAAGCTTTACTTCATCCAAGTCATTACGGTCAACTCTACTTTGAGGAGGCAGCTCTTCCCCAGTTGTATTTTGTGCCTTCCAACATGAGGGGCTTATCTTTCACACTATATGGGACAATATTTTCTTGTTATGCATAAAGTTTTCATAGGCTTTTTTTTTTTTTTGAAGTAGATTGCCAGCTCCTTCTTCATAGTCTACTTTAGTCTGGAAACTCTGTTAAAACCTGTCCAACATAGGTGAGCCTGCTGGTGATTGAAAAACTGGTGGCATAGCTTCCAGCATCACAGCAACAGGCAAGCCACCACAATACAACAAACTGACAGACAGGTGGTGGTTAAAGAACATATGGGAGGTGATTATGAAGAACTGAAACTTCATGGAATAAAATCTATAAAAGGTCAGTTTGATTTTGACTCTTTCACTGAACAGGCCTTAGGGCCATATGAGCTTGAACTATGACAGATTAAAGGACATTGAGCCTTAGTATCTGCCCACTAAATCTTTGGAAGATTTTGAGAATTGTTACTAATTCTTCCTTAAATGTTTGGTGAAATTCACCAGTAAAGTAGTCTGTTTCAAACTTTCCTTTGTTGGTAGGTTTTTGGTTACTGTTTCAATCTTTTCCCTTAGTATAGGTCTGCTGAGATTTTCTATTTCTACTGGAGTCAATTCAGGTAGTTTGTGTGTTTCCAGGAATTTATCCATTTCATTAAGATTATCTAGTTGGCATGCAATTATTCATATTATTCTCTTCTAGTCCTTTTAATTTGAATGGATTGACCTCTCTGATCAAAAGATACAAATTGGCAGAATGAATAAGAAATTATGACTGTGAAGTGTGGAATCACCTTGTAAAAAGTGGTTTGGCATTTGTTCTCAGCTCTTCCTAGGTGTACCAACATCTGCAGTTAATAAATGGGGGTTGATTCGACCAAGAGGGATCACCTGGAGGCCCGATGCTGACTAAGCCTCATGAGGCATAATGCAATCTATCATGAACACATGGTGAGGACAATAAGAACCCTGAACTCAGAGGCTAAGAGGCTAAGAGCTTCCTGGTTGGTAACCATGCATAAAGTAGGGTAGTGCATTCTTCTATGGGACATGGAAGCTCCACATTTTGACGTCTCTCAGACCTCATCCTTCACATCTCTTCATTTGTATCCTTTGTAATAAATCTGTAGCCATAAGTATGATATATTTTCCATGATATTCTGTAAGTTATTCCAGCAAAATAATGAACTCACAGGGGCATATAGAACCAGCAGAGCCTAACCTTTGCCAGTGTTGGAGTCTTAAAGAAAGTGTCCTACTAACATGTGAGCTCTGTCCTAACTCTGGGTGACTAGGTAAAAGAAATGTTTCATGGGCAGCTGGTCTGAAAGATGGTCTCTGTGTAACTTGTGAGCTCTGAATCGGCTTTGGGTGGCTAGGGTCAGAGACAGACTGTTCTGTGTGAGCAGCTGGCAACAAGGATAAAGAAGTGGGAAGCTGAGGACTGGATCCATTTCTACACTTTGGGAATCAGTTTCATGCTGATCCTTACCACACAGTTAGCAATAAAGATGGGATTTACACACCTTGCCCCTTGTTTACTGTAATTACCCAACTGTATGCTGTCTATAAGAGATAGAGTTTAAAATAAAAGACACAATAGGATGAAAATGGAACTTTGGAATAAATATTACAGGGGAATTGAAAATAAGAGAGGGCTGGAATGGCTACACAAATATCAAATAAAATGAACTTCAAGCCTAAAATAATCAAAAGAGTCAAAAAGGACATTATTTGAGGGGGCGGAGCCAAGATGGCGGACTAGGCAGACGCTACCTCGGATCCCTCTTACAACAAAGACATGGAAAAACAAGTGAATCGATCACATACATAACAATCTACGAACCCTGAACGACAAACACAGATTTAGAGACGGAGAACGAACTAATACGGGGAAGCAGCGATTGTTTCCAGAGCCTGGAGCCAGCGTACCAGTCAGGTACGGCATAAACACAGAGAGTTGCTCCACCCCCCTAAACTAACCCCGGGAAGGGGACCAGCCGGGTCGCGCGGGCTGCGTGGGACACAGCCGGTAGGAGAAGTCCCTGGGAGGCAGCGACTGGTATTGGAGCAGGGAGAACAGAGTCCCAGCCGGAACACTCGATCACGGCACAAGCACAGGGACCTGCTCCACCCATCTGAACTAACCCCGGGAGGAGGCCCAACTGGTTCTCGGAGGCGGCACGGCCACGCGGCTGGAGGGACGAGAAGTCCCCGGGAGGCAGCGACTGATTTTGGAGTCGAGAGTGCACCGTCCCAGTAGGGGAGGCTTGAGGCTGGGCGTGGGGCTGGAAGCGGAGGATCTGACCATGACTCCAGCGGGCCAGACCCCCCGGGGGCAATCTCCACACTGCCAGCACACATAGGCGACGCGCCCCGCGGGAATCTCAGATATAATAGTCATTCCAAGCAAGACAAGCAACTCTGGCTATATTCTGAGGTGCTACTCTCCTATCTCTCTGTTCCCTTCCCCACCCTCCCCAGGCGGCTTCATTAACATCTGAATAGCCTGAGCCAGAGGGAGAACTCTGATAGGGATCTGACTGCATTTTTTTTTTAGCGGATTTTCTGGAAAAACTAGTTCCCCAGTGATGGCTCGGAGACAACAATCCATATCAAACCACTTAAAGAAGCAGACCATGACAGCTTCTCCAACCCCCCCAAACAAAAGAATCAAAATCTTCCCCAAATGAAGATACAATCCTGGAATTATCAGACACAGAATATAAAAAACTAATTTACAGAATGCTTAAAGATATCACAAATGAAATTAGGATAAATGCAGAAAAAGCCAAGGAACACACTGATAAAACTGTTGAAGAACTCAAAAAGATTATTCAAGAACATAGTGGAAAAATTAATAAGTTGCAAGAATCCATAGAGAGACAACATGTAGAAATCCAAAAGATTAACAAAAAAATAACAGAATTAGACAACGCACTAGGAACTCAGAGGAGCAGACTCGAGCAATTAGAATGCAGACTGGGACATCTCGAGGACCAGGGAATCGACACCAACATAGCTGAAAAAAAATCAGATAAAAGAATTAAAAAAAATGAAGAAATCCTAAGAATTATGTGGGACTCTATCAAGAAGGATAACCTGTGGGTGATTGGAGTCCCAGAACAGGGAGGGGGGACAGAAAACACAGAGAAAATAGTTGAAGAACTCCTGACACAAAACTTCCCTGACATCATGAAAGACGAAAGGATATCTATCCAAGATGCTCATCGAACCCCATTTAAGATTGATCCAAAAAGAAAAACACCAAGACATAGTATCATCAAACTCACCAAAACCAAAGATAAACAGAAAATTTTAAAAGCAGCCAGGGAGAAAAGAAAGGTTTCCTTCAAGGGAGAATCAATAAGAATATGTTCAGACTACTCAGCAGAAACCATGCAGGCAAGAAGGGAATGGGACGACATATACAGAACACTGAAGGAGAAAAACTGCCAGCCAAGGATCATATATCCAGCAAAACTCTCTCTGAAATATGAAGGCGAAATTAAGATATTTACAGACAAACACAAGTTTAGAGAATTTGCAAAAACCAAACCAAAGCTACAAGAAATACTAAAGGATATTGTTTGGTCAGAGAACCAATAATATCAGGTACCAGCACAACACAAGGTCACAAAACAGAACGTCCTGATATCAACTCAAATAGGGAAATCACAAAAACAAATTAAGATTAATTAAAAAAAAAAATACACATAACAGGGAATCATGGAAGTCAATAGGTAAAAGATCACAATAATCAAAAAGAGGGACTAAATACAGGAGGCATTGAACTGCCATATGGAGAGTGATACAAGGCGAAATAGAAGGATACAAGTTAGGTTTTTACTTAGAAAAATAGGGGTAAATAATAAGGTAACCACAAAAAGGTATAACAACTCTATAACTCAAGATAAAAACCAAGAAAAATGTAACGACTCAACTAACATAAAGTCAAGCACTATGAAAATGAGGATCTCACAATTTACTAAGAAAAACGCCTCAGCACAAAAAAGTATGTGGAAAAATGAAATTGTCAACAACACACATAAAAAGGCATCAAAATGACAGCACTAAAAACTTATTTAGCTATAATTACCCTGAATGTAAATGGACTAAATGCACCAATAAAGAGACAGAGAGTCACAGACTGGATAAAGAAACACGAGCCATCTATATGCTGCCTACAAGAGACACACCTTAGACTTAGAGACACAAACAAACTAAAACTCAAAGGATGGAAAAAAATATATCAAGCAAACAATAAGCAAAAAAGAAGAGGAGTAGCAATATTAATTTCTGACAAAATAGACTTTAGACTTAAATCCACCACAAAGGATAAAGAAGGACACTATATAATGATAAAAGGGACAATTGATCAGGAAGACATAACCATATTAAATATTTATGCACCCAATGACAGGGCTGCAAGATACATAAACCAAATTTTAACAGAATTGAAAAGCGAGATAGATACCTCCACAATTATAGTAGGAGACTTCAACACACCGCTTTCGGAGAAGGACAGGCCATCCAGTAAGAAGCTCAACAGAGACACGGAAGATCTAATTACAACAATCAACCAACTTGACCTCATTGACTTATACAGAACTCTCCACCCAACTGCTGCAAAGTATACTTTTTTTTCTAGTGCACGTGGAACATTCTCTAGAATAGACCACATATTAGGTCATAAAACAAATCTTTGCAGAGTCCAAAACATCGAAATATTACAAAGCATCTTCTCAGACCACAAGGCAATAAAACTAGAGATCAATAACAGAAAAACTAGGGAAAAGAAATCAAATACTTGGAAAATGAACAACACCCTTCTGAAAAAAGACTGGGTTATAGAAGACATTAAGGAGGGAATAAGGAAATTCATAGAAAGCAACGAGAATGAAAATACTTCCTATCAAAATCTCTGGGACACAGCAAAAGCAGTGCTAAGAGGCCAATTTATATCAATAAATGCACACATGCAAAAAGAAGAAAGAGCCAAAAGCAGAGAAATGTCCCTACAACTTGAACAAATAGAAAGTGAGCAACAAAAGAATCCATCAGGCACCAGAAGAAAACAAATAATAAAAATTAGAGCTGAACTAAATGAATTAGAGAACAGAAAAACAATTGAAAGAATTAACAAAGCCAAAAGCTGGTTCTTTGAAAAAATTAACAAAATTGATAAACCATTGGCTAGACTGACTAAAGAAATACAGGAAAGGAAACAAATAACCAGAATAAGAAATGAGAAGGACCACATCACAACAGAACCAAATGAAATTAAAAGAATCATTTCAGATTATTATGAAAAATTGTACTCTAACAAATTTGAAAACCTGGAAGAAATGGATGAATTCCTGAAAAAACACTACCTACCTAAACTAACACATTCAGAAGTAGAACAACTAAATAGACCCATAACAAAAAAAGAGATTGAAACTGTAATCAAAAAACTCCCAACAAAAAAAATCCCTGGCCTGGACGGCTTCACTGCAGAGTTCTACCAAACTTTCAGAGAAGAGTTAACACCACTACTACTAAAGGTATTCCAAAGCATAGAAAATGACGGAATACTACCCAACTCATTCTATGAAGCCACCATCTCCCTGATACCAAAACCAGGTAAAGACATTACAAAAAAAGAAAATTATAGACCTATATCCCTCATGAACATTGATGCAAAAATCCTCAACAAAATTCTAGCCAATAGAATCCAACAACACATCAAAAAAATAATTCACCCTGATCAGGTGGGATTTATACCAGGTATGCAAGGCTGGTTTAATATCAGAAAAACCATTAATGTAATCCATCACATAAATAAAACAAAAGACAAAAACCACATGATCTTATCAATTGATGCAGAAAAGGCATTTGACAAAGTCCAACACCCATTCATGATAAAAACCCTTACCAAAATAGGAATTGAAGGAAAATTCCTCAACATAATAAAGGGCATCTATGCAAAGCCAACAGCCAATATCACTCTAAATGGAAAGAACCTGAAAGCATTTCCCTTGAGAACGGGAACCAGACAAGGATGCCCTTTATCACCACTCTTATTCAACATCGTGTTGGAAGTCTTAGCCAGGGCAATTAGGCTAGACAAAGAAATAAAAGGTATCCGGATTGGCAAGGAAGAAGTAAAGTTATCACTATTTGCAGATGACATGATTATATACACAGAAAACCCTAAGGAATCCTCCAGTAAACTACTGAAACTAATAGAAGAGTTTGGCAGAGTCTCAGGTTATAAAATAAACATACAAAAATCACTTGGATTCCTCTACATCAACAAAAAGAACACCGAAGAGGAAATAACCAAATCAATACCATTCACAGTAGCCCCCAAGAAGATAAGATACTTAGGAATAAATCTTACCAAGGATGTAAAAGACCTATACAATGAAAACTACAAAGCTCTACTACAAGAAATTCAAAAGGACATACTTAAGTGGAAAAACATACCCTGCTCATGGATAGGAAGACTTAACATAGTAAAAATGTCTATTCTACCAAAAGCCATCTATACATTTAACGCACTTCCGATCCAAATTCCAATGTCGTATTTTAAGGGGATAGAGAAACAAATCACCAATTTCATATGGAAGGGAAAGAAGCCCCGGATAAGCAAAGCACTACTGAAAAAGAAGAAGAAAGTGGGAGGCCTCACCTTACCTGACTTCAGAACCTATTATACAGCCACAGTAGTCAAAACAGCCTGGTATTGGTACAACAACAGACACATAGACCAATGGAACAGAATTGAGAACCCAGACATAGATCCATCCACGTATGAGCAGCTGATATTTGACAAAGGACCAGTGTCAATTAACTGGGGAAAAGATAGCCTTTTTAACAAATGGTGCTGGCATAATTGGATATCCCTTTGCAAAAAAATGAAACAGGACCCATATCTCACACCATGCACAAAAACTAACTCCAAGTGGATCAAAGACCTAAACATAAAGACTAAAACGATAAAGATCATGGAAGAAAAAATTGGGACAACCCTAGGAGCCCTAATACAAGGTATAAACAGAATACAAAACATTACCAAAAATGATGAAGAGAAACCCGATAATTGGGAGCTCCTAAAAATCAAACACCTATGCTCATCGAAAGACTTCTCCAAAAGAGTAAAAAGACCACCTACAGACTGGGAAAGAATTTTCAGCTATGACATCTCAGACCAGCGCCTGATCTCTAAAATCTACATGATTCTGTCAAAACTCAACCACAAAAAGACAAACAACCCAATCAAGAAGTGGGCAAAGGATATGAACACACATTTCACTAAAGAAGATATTCAGGCAGCTAACAGATACATGAGAAAATGCTCTCGATCATTAGCCATTAGAGAAATCCAAATTAAAACTACGATGAGATTCCATCTCACACCAGCAAGGCTGGCATTAATCCAAAAAACACAAAATAATAAATGTTGGAGAGGCTGCGGAGAGATTGGAACTCTCATACACTGCTGGTGGGATTGTAAAATGGTACAACCACTTTGGAAATCTATCTGGCGTTATCTTAAACAGTTAGAAATAGAACTACCATACAACCCAGAAATCCCACTCCTAGGAATATACCCTAGAGATACAAGAGCCTTCATACAAACAGATATATGCACACCCATGTTTATTGCAGCTCTGTTTACAATAGCAAAAAGTTGGAAGCAACCAAGGTGTCCATCAACGGATGAATGGGTAAATAAATTGTGGTATATTCACACAATGGAATACTATGCATCGATAAAGAACAGTGACGAATCTCTGAAACATTTCATAACATGGAGGAACCTGGAAGGCATTATGCTGAGCGAAATGAGTCAGAGGCAAAAGGACAAATATTGTATAAGACCACTATTATAAGATCTTGAGAAATAGTAAACCTGAGAAGAACACATACTTTTGTGGTTACGAGGGGGGGAGGGAGGGAGGGTGGGAGAGGGTTTTTTATTGATTAATCAGTAGATAAGAACTGCTTTAGGTGAAGGGAAAGACAACACTCAATACATGGAAGGTCAGCTCAATTGGACTGGACCAAAAGCAAAGAAGTTTCCGGGATAAAATGAATGCTTCAAAGGTCAGTGGAGCAAGTGCGGGTGTCTGGGGAACATGGTTTGAGGGGACTTCTAAGTCAATTGGCAAAATAATTCTATTATGAAATCATTCTGCATCCCACTTTGAAATGTGGCGTCTGGGGTCTTAAATGCTAACAAGCGGCCACCTAAGATGCAGCAATCGGTCTCAACCCACCTGGAGCAAAGGAAAATGAAGAACACCAAGGCCACACGACATCTAAGAGCCCAAGAGACAGAAAGGGCCACATGAACCAGAGACCTACATCATCCTGAGACCAGAAGAACTAGTCGGTGCCCGGCCACAATCGATGACTGCCCTGACAGGGAGCACAGCAGAGGACCCCTGAGGGAGCAGGAGATCAGTGGGATGCAGACCCCAAATTCTCATAAAAAGACCAAACTTAATGGTCTGACTGAGACTGGAGGAATCCCGGCGGCCATGCTCCCCAGACCTTCTGTTGACACAGGACAGGAACCATCCCCGAAAACAACTCATCAGAAATGAAAGGGACTGGTCAGCGGGTGGGAGAGAGACGCTGATGAAGAGTGAGCTAATTATATCAGGTGGACACTTGAGATTGTGTTGGCAACTCTTGTCTGGAGGGGGGATGGGAGGATAGAGAGAGAGGGAAGCCGGCAAAATTGTCAAGAAAGGAGAGACTGAAAGGGCTGACTCAAGAGGGGGAGAGCAAGTGGGAGTAGGGAGTGAGATGTATGTAAACTTATATGTGACAGACTGATTGGATTTGTAAACGTTCACTTGAAGCTTAACAAAAGTTATTAAAAAAAAAAAAGGACATTATTTAATAATAAAAGATTAATTCATGAAGAATAGTTGGCAAATATAAATAAACATATACGCCTAAGAGTAGAGCCCCAAATTATGTGAAGTACACCTAGACCGAACTGAAGGCAGAAATAGACAGTCCTACAATAAGAGTTGGAGATTTTAACACTACATTCAGTCAGGAGATCAAGAAGGAAATAGCGGACCAAAGAGGCCCTGAACAACACTGCCTCATCCTGTGCCATCCTCACAATTGCTGTTATGCTTGAGCCCATTGTTATAGCCATTATGTCAAGCAATTTTGTTGAGGTTCTTCCTCTTTTCCACTAGCCCTCTACTTTACCAAAAAAAAAAGCATGGTGTAATTCTCCAGGGACTGAACGCCCCTCATAACATGTCCAAAGTGTGTGAGATATACTCTCGCCATCCTTGCTTCTAAGGTGCATTCTGGTTGTACTTCTTCCAAGACAGATCTGTTCATTCTTTTGGCAGTCCATGGTATATTCAATGTTCTTCACCAACACCACAATTTGAAGCTGTCAATTCTTTGGCCTTTCTTATTCATCATCTAGCTTTCATATGCATATGAGGCGATTGAAATGGCTTAGGTCAGGCTCACCTCAGAGTTCAAGGTGATACCTTTGCTTTTCAACACTTTAAAGAGGTCTGTCGCAGCAGATTTTCCCAGTGCAAAGTGTCTTTTGATTTCTTGACTGCTGCTTCCATGGGTATTGATTGTGGACCCAAGTAAAATGAAATCCTTGACGACTTTAATCATTTCTCACTTTATCATGATGTTGCTTGTTGGTCCACTCGTGAGGATTTTTGTTTTCTTTCTTTTGAGGTGTAATCCATAGTGAAGGCCGTGGTCTTTGACCTTCATCAGTAAGTTCTGCAAGTCCTCTTCACTTGGAGCAAGCAAGGTTGTGTCATCTGCATATCACAGGTTGTTAACAAGTCTTCCTCCAAGCTTGATGCCCCATTCTTCTTCATATATTCCAGCTTCTCAGATTATTTGTTTAGCCTACAGATTGAATAAGTATGGTGAAAATATACAACCCTGACGTACACCTCCCCTGACTTTAAACCACGCAGTATCCACTTATTCTGTCAGAACAACTGCCTCTTGATCTTTGTCCAGATTCCTCATGAACTCAATTAAGTGTTCTGGAATTCCCATTCTTTACAATGTTATCCATAATTTGTTATGATCCACACAGTCAAATGCCTTTGCATAGTCAATAAAACACAGGTAAATATCTTTCTAGCATTCTTTGTTTCCAGCCAGGATCCATCTGACATCAATAATGATATCCCTGCTTCCACGTCCTCTTCCGAATCTGGCTTGAATTTCTGGCAGTTCTCAGTTGATATATTGCAGCAGCCACTTTTGCGTGATCTTTAACAAAATTTCATATGTGTCTGATATTAATGACATTGTTCAATAATTTTCCACATTTGGTTGGACCACCTTTCTTGGGCATAGGCATAAATATGGATCTCTTCAGTCAGTTGGTCAGGTAGCTGTCTTCCAAACTTCTTGGTGTAGACGAGTGAGTACTTCCAGTGCTGCGTTTGTTTGTTGAAACATCTCAATTGGTATTCTGCCAATTCCTGGAGCCTGTTTTTTGCCAACATCTTCAGTGCAATTTGGACTTCTTCCTTCAGTACCATATGCTCCCTTCTGAAATGGTTGAACATCAATCAATTCTTTTGGCTATAGTGGCTTCGTGTATTCCTTCCATCTTCATTTAATGCTTTCTGTGTCATTCAGTATTTTCCCCATAGACTCCTTCAATATTGCAACTCAAGGCTTGGTTTTTTTTCTTCAGTTCTTTCAGCTTAGAAATGCTGCGTGTTCTCCCCTTTTGGTTTTCTACCTCCAGGTCTTTGCACTTTTCATTTTAATACTTTGTCTTCTCGAGCTGCCCTTTTGAAATCTTCTGTTCGGCACATTTACTTCCTCATTTCTTTCTTTTGCTTTAGCTACTCGACGTTCAAGAGCAAGTTTCAGAGTCTCTCCTGACATTCATTTTGGTCTTTTCTTTCTTACATGTCTTTTTAATGACCTCTTGCTTTCTTCATGTATGATGTCCTGGATACTATTCCACAATTGGTCTGGTCTTCAGTCATTAGTGTTCAATGTCTCAAATCTATTCTTGAGAGGGTCTCTAAATTCAGGTGGGTTATGCTCAAGCTCATACTTTGGCTCTTGTGGACTTGCTCTGATTTTCTTAAGTTTCAACTGGAACTTGCATATGAGCGATTGATGGTCTGTTCCACAGTCAGCCCCTGGCCTTGTTCTGACTGATGACATTGAGCTTTTCCAAAGTCTCTTTCCACAGATATAACTGATTTGATTCCTGTGTATTCCATCTGGCAAGGTACACATGTATAGTACCTGTTTATGTTGGTGTAAAAAGGTATTTGCAATGAAGAAATCATTTGTCTTGCAAAATTCAGTCATGCAACCTCCAGCATAGTTTCTATCACCACAGCCATATTTTCCATCTATCAGTCTGTCTTCTTTTTCTCCCACTTTCTCATTCCAACCACCAGTAATTATAAATGCATCCTGATTGCATATTTGATCAATTTCAGACTGCAAAAGTTGGTAAAAATCTTTAAGTTCTTCACCTTTGGCCTTGGTGAGTAAATTTGAATAATAGTCATATTAACTGATCTTCCTTGCACGTGTATGGATATTATCCTATCACTGACAGCATTGTTCTTTTTGTTGATGAATGCAGCACCATTCATCTTGACTTTGACATTCCCGGCATAGTAGACCATATGATTATCCATTCAAATGGCCAGTACCAGTCCATTTTAGCTCACTAATGCCTGGGATATCAATGTTTATGGGTTCCATTTCATTTTTGAAGATCTTCAATTTTCCTAGATTCATACTTTGTACATGCCACATTTGTTATTAATGGATGTTTGCAGGCGTTTCTTCTCATTTTGAGCTGTGCCACATCTGCAAATGAAGGTGCTGAAAGCTTGACTCCATCCATATCATTAAGGTTGACTCTACTTTGTGGAGGCAGCGCTTTCCCAGGTGTATTTTGAGTGACTTCCAACCTGAGGGGCTCATCTTCTGGCAGTATATCAATGTTCTGCTGCTATTCATGCAGATTTCACTGGCTAATTCTCTTCAGAAGTAGAGCGCCAGGCCCTTCTTCCTAGTTTGTCTTAGTCTGGAAGCTCAGCTAAAACCTGTCCACCATGGGTGCCCCTGTTGGTATTTGAATACAGGCAGCATAGCTTCCAGCATCACAGCAACATACAGGCCCCCACAGTATGAAAAATTCATAGACACATGTGAGATAGGCTCAGTGGGATTTACTCAGTGGCATCTCCTAATTATTTTTGCAAGGACTTTCCTTCTAGATGTGTGTGGATACTGAACACTGTCCTTTTTTTTAGAATCAGCATCATTCCATGTTGATTAGTCTTATTTGCTCTAATTTTTCGGGGGTAATTATTGAAATTTTTTTTTAATTATTGAAATTTTTAGTTGTAATAAATAGATGTGAGTCTAGTTATATTTACATATCTAGCATACATTAGTGTGTTGGCTTTGGGTATTTTCAGTTATTTATTGTGTTTATTTTTACAGTAATATTTATTACGCATTGGATAGAAAGCTATGTTTCCATTTTTAGAGCAAAGAATAACAGGCATGAAAAAGGGGAAAAATCATTCCATATGTGTGTAAAAAAACAAAACAAAACAAAAAGCATATCTGTTGACATCGAGTTGATTCTGACTCATGGTAACCCTGTAGGACAGGGTAGAACTGCCCCATAGCATTTCCAAGGAGTGGCTGGTGGATTCTGGCTGTAGGAGAGATATGTAGATATGTCATTCCAGGTTATGGGAAGAGCATCAGTACAATCTAATAAAGGACAAAGATTATGCAACTGATAATAAGGGAAAGTGTGAGTAGGTAAAGAGACCTGCACAACAGAAATAATGGGTTCATATTGGAAAAAGAAGAAATAAGCTGTACTAAAAAAAAAAATTTTTTTTTGATTATTAATTATTCCAAAGTAGCTTGTAGATTTTGTAAATAATAATTGAAAAGTGGGATATGTTGAGAAGCAGGTTATACCGGTCTCTCAGGAAACCCTTCCTTACTTCATAGAATTTTGAGAAAACATTTGGAAGTGGTATTTTTGGTATATAAAATTTCCTTGGAAATGTATTTCTTATACAAAATATGAATCTGTGAGTGAAAGTATTTGCTGTGTATCTTCTGTGGGAGCTGTATACGTCTGCTCAAATTGTTATTTATTAGCAGTATTGCTATGGCCAAAAATATTAATAAATAATGAATATGCAACTTTAAACAAGTCATTGAAGGATTTATGGAGTTTTTATATAGAAAAAAAGAAAATCTCTCATTCCCACACACAATTTATCCATTCATTATTTTATTCAAACATATTTATCAAGCACCGGGAACTAGTCTAGGTACCGGAGAAATGACAGTGAATAAAGTTGACCAAATCCCTGGCTTCATGAATATTATATTCCAATTGGATGAGACACAATGCAAACAAACAAACAAATTATACAATATATTACTTGATAATAAGTGCAATGGAGAAAAAGTAAAGCAAAAAAGAGGATAAAAGCATGAGAGATCAGTTTTAAATAGGGTTGTCACCGAAGGCTCGTCTGAGAAGGTACATATTGAAGGAGAGGAAAAAACAAGCCATTCATATATTTGAGGGAAGAATGTAAAATGCTTTTTGTTTAGAAGTGTGCTTGATCTGATTGAGGAAAAGGAAGTAAGCTGTTGTAGCAGTTTTGGAATTTACTCTGACTGGGGTAAGAAGGTATAAAGGGGTGTGTACTTTTTTTATAAGGGATTGAGGGAATGTGGCTGTTTCAGTGTGATCACTCTAGTAGCTTTTTGGAGCGTAGTCAGTTGGCAGATAAGGGCAGAAGCAGGGACAATTGGAAACCCTGGTGGCGTAGTGGTTAAGTGCTACACCTGCTAGCCCAAAGGTCGGCAGTTCGAATCCTCCAGGCACTCCTTGGAAACCCTATGGGGCAGTTCTACTCTGTCCTATCGGGTTGCTATGAATTGTAACCGGCTTGACAGCAATGGGTTTTGGTGGGGTAATGTTTCATGGTAATACCTATTTCAACATTGTTGTGTTGGGGATGGTAAAAAATAATCAGATTCTAAATATACTATGAAAATAGGAGTAGCATATTATTTTGAAGTATAAGATGTACAGTGTGTGAAAAAGAGAAAAAATCAAGTATATTTTGTTTATTTATTTTGCCTGAGCCACAGGAATAATTCAGTTCTCGCTAACTAAGATTGGAAGTACTATGCTAACAGCATGTTTCAAAGGAAAGATCGATGTTTACATTTTGGACATGCTAATTTCGAGACGTTCAAGATAAGATAAGTAAATGGGATTAGTAGAGCTACATATAGGCAGTTGACTATACAAGTCTGAAATTCAAAGGGAAATACAGACTGTAGATATAATCTTAAGTGTCATCCTTGTCATCACATATTTATTGAAGTTACAATACTGGATACAATTTTCAAGTTAGCAAGTTTAAACTTGCAATTTAGGAGAAGACTACCAAGGACAGAATGCATTTGAGAGTTGGAAGAGAAAGCAGAACCAACAGAGAATAATGAGAAGAAGGAAAGAATCAGATTTCTGTTAGTCATTGGATGCTTTTAAATTTCCAAACATTTTCGTGTGTGATTTAATTCTTAAAAAATAGTTTACAGGATATAATATTATCTCCCTGATATAAATGAGGAAAAAAATTTTGAAGATCAGCTTACCCAAGGCTACGTATTTTAAGTAGTGGATGCTGTACTTGAATTCTGACATTGGCATTTAAAGTCAGGGAAAAGTTCTACTCTGTCAAGTGGGGTCGCTATAAGTTGAAATCACCTCAACGACATCTAACAACAACAACAACAGCAAACTTTGCACTGTTTAAAGAGATCATGGTCACTTTGCATTTGTGTCTTTGGGTTCAATAGATGCAAACATTAACCAAAGTAGTATCTTTAAAGGAGATGTGGCAGCATGAGGAATGAAGAGTTTCACTAACCCACTCCTCAATGAAACTAGTGAAATTTTTTTAAAAAATCAAAGCAACAAATAAATAAAATCTCTGGAAATGATTCTACAGATAAAGAGTAAATAACAAAACACCTGTTTAAGAAAATCTGAAGAAATTTGACAAGAAAGTCAAATGTTTATTGCATTTGAACCAAAACTACTCTCTCCCTCCCGCCTTCCCAGCTCACCTATGCAGAAACTACACTCTATACTGCTATAGCCAAGAACACGGAGTTTCCTCTTTTTCCCCAGCTCCTAGTCAGAGGCAGAATCTTCATGGAAGGAGTAGGACATGAACATTTCTCATCCTGTTCCTAGTACCTGTTGCTTAACCTAAGTACTGGGTAAGTATAGTTGAGGGGGTGATACTTTCTTACACCCTGCCCCCACACATGGAATGGAGGCTCTATCTTGGGTATAGCACTGTGAAAATGCTGGAACCCTGATCCCCTTTCCCTGATTTATGAGGCAGTAGTCCCATGCCAGGAGAGGTAAGCTGACAGAATGTCAAACTGCTGACCACCCACTTTCACTAAGCACTCAGCTCCTAAAGTGGGGATGTCCTTTAGAAAGAAACTTGCCATTATCTCCACCTCCAAATCCAGAGTACTGGCTCAGAGATTTTGCCTGGGAGAAGAAGCAGGCAATAAAACAAATTCTGATATTTTCCTGACCACAATGAAATCAAAACAGGAAAAAAAAAAGGGGGGGGGGGCAAATTACAAATATGTGAACATCAAAAAGCACATACCTAAATTATCAACCGGTCAGAGAAGAAATCAACAGCAAAATCAGAAAATATTTTGAGATGAATGATGATGAGGACACAACATACCAAAACTTATGGGATGCAGCTAAAGCAGTGTTGAACTGTTGCCATTGAGTCAATTCTGACTCATAGGGACACTATAGAACAGACTAGAAATGGCGGCTGGTGAATTCAAACTGCTGACATTTTGGTTAGCAGCCGAACTCTTAACCACTGCACCACCAGGGCTCTAAAGCATAGCTGTAAGAGGAGTGTACATATGAATGAGGAACATACATAGCTGTAAATGCCTGTGTTAAGGAAGAAGAAATATCTCGAACTGATAATCTAAACTTTTACCTTAAGACACTGGAAACAAGATGAGCAAACTAAACCTAAGGTAAGCAAAAGGAAGGAAATAATAAAAATTAGAGTGTAAACTAATGAAATAAAGAATAGAAAAACAATAGAGAAAATCAATGAAACCAAAAGTTGATTCCTCAAAAAGATCAACAAAATTGACAAATCTTTTGCTAGATTGATCAAGGTAAAAAGAGATAAGATTCAAATTACAATACAGAAATGAGAATGGGAACACTACTACCAATCTTATAGAAAAAAATATATAAAGAAATACTATGACCAAATATAGATAAAAAATTAGATAACTTAGATGAAATGGGAAATTTTTAAGAAAGACAAACCACCAAAACTGACTCAAGAAGAAAAAGACCATTTTGAATAGACCTATAACCAGTGAAAAGATTGAATTAGTCATCAAAAAACTACCCATCCTTTACCACACATACAGGCTCTCACCATTCCCATATTATATGGACATTACCTATATGTGCACCGGAGATAAAAAAAAAAAAAAATAGTATGCACATTTATTGAGTTTATTGGAGACTTGCCTTTTGCCAGGCTTTGTGCTGGGTGTTTAAGGATGATAATAATATGGACCAGATATAAAAAAAAAAGATATATATATAGATACGTTTTTTTATATATGTAGAAAACGTACTATCTTTGATATAATGTCCCAGTGTTATTTGTCAGTATTTCTGTGGTACTAGTATTATTCCAAACTTACAGAAAAGGAAACTGATGGACAGAGAAGTTGCATACTTTGTCCAATGCCCCATTGTCTCACAGCTACTAAAGGGCAAAGCAAAGATTAGAACTCAGGTATTCTGGCTCCTGAGACAGAATTCTTAGTCATTATACCTTGCCACCCCTCCTAAATCTCCTAAAATCATTCAAAGACTTAAATTACAATATTATAAACACTATATATAACTTCGGGAGTCCTTGGGTGGCTCAAACAGTTAAGCTCATGACTACTAGAGGAAAGGTTGATGGTTCAAACCCACCCAGAGACTCCTCAGAAGACAGAGCAGGAGATCTTTTTCCAAAAGGTCAGAGCCTTGAAAACCCTATGAAGCAGTTCTACTCTGCACACATGGGGTCACCATAAGTCAGAATACACTCAATGGAAACCAACAAAAATCAAAACCACAATATATAACTTCCATTTATTATATCAAATTTCCAGTTAAAGAATCTTTCCATAACATAATTCTCAGGGCACCCTTGGGGATTCCACTTAGATGGGAAGAGAAAAGATGGGGAAACATATTTATCTGTATTCATTTTCTGTGCACTTCCCTGGGCACTTTTATATGAAATTTCTAGGAAAATTAACATTCATACCTAGATTATCTGAAATATCCTTAAATTTACTGGTGCATGAATAGTCCAGATTTATTTTTGCTCCATATGTTCTAGAAGTTTCCAGGACAGATCGTTACCTATACAAAGGAAAATCATTCCTTTTAATATCACCCTCAAAACAGCATCTCAAAGTATCTGTGCCTTTCTTCAGATAAATCTCCAGTGTTGTAGAATTACAGTCCTAGATGTTAACTGGCCATCTTCAGAAAATGAAATGATATCTCAATCTTCTTTTTTCCCTAAGAATTGTAAAGTAATAACGTAAATTTCATTATAATAACATCGTTCAACATTGTTATTAGAAGAGGCCCTGAAAATCATATGTTCCCTTCCTGGCTTTATAGATAGAGAAACAGAATTAGAGAGTTTAGGTGAGTTGTTCAAGATTATGCAACCAATTGTTAGCAGGTTTTGCAAAGGATACAATATGAACATTGGACTTTATTTATAGATAAATGTGTATTTAGGCTTGTCTGTATGTATTTGAAATTATTTAGAGGTACCATTCTTCAGGAAAATTGAAAATACAAAAATGTTATTCATAGTTCAAAAACGTAATGAAAGAAACACTAAGTGCAATATTTATGACAAAATAGGGACAATTGTGACGACCATTAAGTCTCAAGATATTTAAAAAGTATGTCTCTTGACATTGAATATTTAAGTAGAATTTGAAATTTAACTTTTGCCTTTACTTCAAATGCAGAGTCATTTCCTTTTTCTTAACCAAGTGCAGAGTTCTGCCTACAAAGCACTGCAGAGACAGGACAAAGCTGTCATCAGACAGCCAATTAAAAAATGGAGAAGCTGAATTTCTTCTTGAGAGTGCCTGGTAGGACAAATGCAGGATCTTGTAGCTAGGGATTGAGAGTTGGTCTTTGAGTAAAAAGGATCATTAGGGCCATTATCAATGAAATGTCACTTTGGGATATGTCAACATTAGGGCCATTACCAATGCAATGTCACTTTGGGAGATGTCAGGTAGAACTCATTCTGGAGGGATCAATAATTTGGGACATTTATTAAACTAAAATTGATCAGGACAGCTGCAGAAAACTAGAATTTTCTTTGCTTCCCCTTCAAAGGCAAATGTTTTTTGAAACAAATCAAGAACATTGTGGAAGGTGTTCTTCTATATGAGAATATAGTAACCTACGCTGGGCTAGCCCCTCCTGATTCAGCTGCTGTTTTCCCATTCCATGTTCCTATTTTTTAATTCCACCCAATTTACTGTCATTTTTCTTCTCATACATGCCATTATTTCACCATTTCTTATTCATTCACTCGATTGTCATGGCTTCCCTTTGATATATTCTCATACTTGAACAGATTCTCTTCTTCAGTAATGTTTATATAATGCTATTAATACCACTGTCATAGGTATTCAATAGAGTGAAGAAATATAAGTTAAAAAAAGTACATCATAAATGCCCCCTAAGCTTCCACAATTTGCAAGTGGATTCAGCTGAATGTCCACTGTAATAAACTATCATTAGTGTTTCAACACATTTTATATCATATAATTTTTTATTTTATATTTCACTCTTATATTTGGCACCGGTATTTAACACATTGTAGATTAATGAGATGCAGAACTCCCAGATTTAAAAGACTCCATGTCTTTGAATTGTATTCCCTTGTAGTTGGAAATGACATTATTACTCATCTAATCTGTTCTCTCCCCAGAGCAGAAATCCTTAATAACCTCCTGAAAGGTCAGCAGCTTCTTCTTGAAGGGTAAAAATGATGGAGAGATAGTACCTCCAAAAACAATTCCAGAATGCTATCCAGGATACCTTATTACATTTGGTCACCGTGTCTCCTTAGGCTCCTCTTGGCTACAACATTTACTCAGACTTTCATCTTGCCTTTTGGAATGCCTTTTAATTTTTTGTTGAAAGCAAACATGTTGTACTAGAAATCAGGAACTGAGGTGAATTGGATTTATGTGAAGATTTATGTTAATCTGGCTAGGCGTTGGGCTTTATTAAATGCTTAACTACAGTGCATTAGATTCCTCCAGTGTCCTGGTTTTTGTCTTCTCTCTTGACTTTGGGCTTCCCTAAGTACTCACCCTGAGATAGAATCTTATGTTTTTAGCTCTTGCAACTGCAATCCACCATTATTATACTGTGGTCCTGTTGATATGGTAGTAGTCTTTTAGTTGGCTATGTCTCTGGGCTGTGACCTTCACAAGTGTTTCTCATCTATGGTATATAGTGCTTCCTCCATCCGTCTCTCCTGCTTGCCGACCTCTTTTCTCTTCCATAGCTGCACCATTCTCAATCTATTTCATAGAAGCTTTGACTCATATTAACTGCTTTATGTTTATTTGTTTGCGTTTGTGTGTGTGTGTGTGTGTGTTTTCCTCACAGGTAATACAGCGAGGCTAGTGTGGGATGGAGTGAAGGAATGTCTTTCTCCCTAGACAAAGTTTTTGGTAAGTATTCACTCCTGGAGAGTGGGTCTTTGCTATGAAGAAGGCTCTAGGTATATTTCACAATGGTTAATCTTTCTCTTGCCTTGGCAGAACCTTGAATGGAATTTTCTTAGGTCTTCACTGTAAAAAACCTGAATTCCTGGAGATAAAGCCATGAAACTGTAGGAGAGGAGGTCCTAAGACTATGGCTGCCAAGAGTTTTTCATTGTTTTACTATGCCACATTCAGCCTCCAGCAATTTCTCACCATTGTCATTTAAATACCCCTTGGAGTTTATGGCTCTAACAGCTTTTGTTTTATGTAAGCAGATCCCAGCCATGATTCTCTTGTTCCTCTCCCTCTCCAGGTTTTAGGGGATGGTTTGCCCTGTAATCTCAGTTCGTTAATGGCACCAAAAAAATATTTCAACCTTCGGTTTGTCCAGCGTTTTCATGTTCTATGGATGGGAATGCAACTAGCAAATTCTTTATATGTTGGAGCTCTAACCATAAATGCCAATAAGGAAAATGTTAATGTCAATTTTTTTTATGTCCAGTGTTTGGGTGTATTAAACATTATCAGAAAAGCCACCATGGTGAATTATCAACAAAGGGTCTATGGTGACATTCACACTACTTAAATGGTCAGAGACAACTGCTGCATATGTAATGTGAAGACTACATGTGAGGATTAGAGATACTCTGTGTGCCCACAATAGTGTGTTTGGCAGAACCAGAACTAAATAATCGTTAGAAGTTATTCCCAAAGCCAAAAGGATAATTTCTTAAACAGAAGAGGAATATGACTCACTAACAAATTATCTCCAAAGTAATTGTAACTTCTGAATGGAAGCAATTATAACTTCAATGTTATGAAGCATAAAAATAAGAAAGCACAAGTTTTAAAATAATTTTTACATTGCTTGAACATTTTGGTTACAATATAAAGGTGTCCTAATTAAGTGTATATTATATGCTTTCAAAGGCAATAAAATTACTAAGAATTCCAGAATAGTTATCTTTAAAATCAATGAATGCACAAACTGATTTTCATTTGGAATTGGGAAAGAAAATTTGGGATATCTCTAGATTTACTGAGACACTAAAATAAATCTCATACAAGAATCTTTTTATTGCATGTACAATGATTAAACAAGTAAATGACCTATATTTCAAAAAGCAATGATTCTCAAACTTTACCTAAAAAAAACTTACAGAAATGCATATTTCAAATAACAATTCCCGAATTTCTGATTCAGTTATGTCACCAGTGTGGAGTCCTGATAACAGAGTGGTTAAGAACTTGGCTGCTAGCCAAAAGGTCAGCAGTTCGAATCCACCAGTTGGTCCTTGGAAATCTTAAGGGACAGTTCTGCTCTGTCCTGTAGGTTTGCTGTGAGTTGAAATCCACTCGACAGCAACAGGTTCGGTTTTTTTTTTTTTACATTACCGGTAAAGCCTATAATCCTGCATTTTTAATAAGCTTAAACAAACAAACCCGTTGCCGTCGGCTGGATTCTAGCTTCTAGCAAGCCTGTAGCTAGTTAAGGAATTCTTCTTTACATGGTCTTCAGACTAAGTTTTGAGAAACATTTCTTTATGGTTAATTTGGAGGGAAATGTTAATGTTGTAAAAGAAAGGGAAAGTGATATGGTTAAAAAAAATAATAATCTGAGTATTTTAAGTATCTTCTGTTCTGAGATCTGCCACTGGATATTCCTAAAAAAATTACCTAGGCAATTTCCGAAGTCTCTTAGGTTTTCCTCTTTAGAAGATTTGAATTCAATTATACAATCTCAAGGTCTCTAAAATTCTATGAACATAGAGTATATATATAGTGTGTTTGTGAAAAATTTCTTTTGCTACTTTTAGAGCCACCTATACTCTCACAAATTTTAAGTTGGTTCAGCTTTAATTGAAATAATTCTTTAATACAAGGGACACACCCAACCTTACCACCACTTGTCTGTCAGTTTGTCATGCTGTAGTGGCTTGCAGGTTGCTGTGATATTGGAAGCTATGCAACCAGTATTTCAAATACCGGCAAGGTAACCCACAGTAGACAGGTTTCAGCAGAATTTTCAGACTAAGACAGATTAGAAAGAAAAGCCTGGTGATCTACTTCAAAAATTAACGAGTTAAAATGCTATGGATCACAGAATATTGTCTGAGACTTCAACCCACTTACTTTAGATGCGTCATCACGAGAGGCCAATTGCTGGAGAAAGACATCATATTTGGTAAAGTGGAGGGCCAGCAAAGAGAAGGGAAACCCTCAATGACATGGAATGACTCAAAGGCTACAAAAATGGACTCAAATATAAGAATGATCCTGAAGATGGTGCAAGACTGGGCAAAGTTTCATTCTGTTCTACATGGGGTCATTAAGAATAGGAGTCAACCAGACAGCAACTAATAAGGTAACAACAATAACACAATCTTATGTACTTAAGGGGTGTTGTTGCTGTTACTTGCCATTGAGTCAATTCCAACTCATGGTGACCCCGTGTGTGCGGGGTCGATAGGGTTTTCAAGCCTGTCACATTTCGGAAGTAAATTGCCAGGCCTATCTTCCAAGGTACCTCTGTATGGGATCATACCACCAACCTTTCAGCTACTAGTTGTGCCACCCAAGAACTCCTATGTAAGGGAGACATTTCCTGAAATGGAAGTGCTCACCACACTGTAGACTTTTTTGCCTGAGGTCATCGGATTCTGCTCCTTCTCATTGGCAACTCCCATTCTCTTTAAATCTTCTAAGGTAATGATATGCATCTACTCAGGATTTCTTCAAGCTACTCTTCATTCAGTTGTTAGTCAGTTCTCCTGGGCTGCCATCATATCAACTATAACCTTCACAAAACCAAAGAACTCATTTCTGTCCCTAATTACCTGCAATTCTTATTCTTGGTTTCATCAAGCTTTTCTTTGAGTGTACCTGTAAATCTGGCTGTTGTGAAATTTACATTTTAATATTCAAAGAAGTCTTTCTTGTTTCTTTGTGACAAATCCAACATATTACATACACATTGTCAACCAGGATTCCTCGAAGTGATTTATTAAAACCAAAAGAAATAGCAAAAAAAAAAAAAAAAGCCACACATATGTACCCACACAGACAACAAACAAAAGCATGCATCTCAAAATACCTGAATTTAGCATAGAAGAATAAGCATTCATTTATCAACTCATTTTCTCAGCCATTTACTCAACAATTATTGTTATATTCACCTGTTATTATTAGTCTAAGGATGTTGTGGTAGTGTTACAGTCTGGGACCTATGGACCCCAGAAAGTGAGTCGTTGTCTTGCCCACAAGAAATGAATTACTCACATAGACTTGGCTGGCTTTTGCAAGGAAAGCCTTTATTAGAAAATGAAAGCACTGCGCAGAGGGACACCATCCAAGTGTACAGCATTCTAGCAGGCTACTCCCCTGCACAAGTCTTTGTCTGGAGCTTTTACTGTTCTCTAAGAAAAGGAAGCAAATCAGCAGCTAGAATTTCAGATAATTCCTTTTTGGTATAAGTAGTCCGATGTGGCTCCTTAGTTCCTGATCTGCACGCACACTCTGCAAGTAAGAGGGAGTCCGTGACAAAGGCTTCTGGGAAGGCTGGCAGCACTTATTATGGGATGTCACACCTGCGCAGTTGCGTGTTCCCTAAGTTTGATTCCCAGCTGAGGCTGGAGCTTCTTGCTGTCCCTGGTGGAAGGTCATACAGCGGTCACAGGTGGATGTTCTGCACATGTCTCTGGGACTGGTTCCATTCGGCTGCTTCTGAAAGGCTACTTTGAGGAAGTATATTTAGGTAGCCTGAAACCCTGATAGCCTTATATAGGGTGGTTTTTCTCAGTTGTTCCAGGAAACGGTTTCGACATAGCCAGATACTACAAGGTTACTGACATGGGTCCCTAGGGTGATTTAACTTGGCTGTCTCGGTAGTGTGGGTGGAGAAAATTTCATTACTATCCTCAAGACATGTATTATCCATTGAATAAGGAAGGAAATAAAGTTTTTAAATTCGGTACCATAAGCAAAATATTTTTTTAAATATCTGTTTATTTAACAAATAAAAGTGAGAAACTACTATGTAGTAAGAACAGCATTAGAAGAAGGAACAAAACGGGCACCCATTCCTGTTCCCACATACCTTAAAGTATGGCCAGAGAAGGGGACAGTAACATACTCAATTACACCTGTAATAGCAAATTATTATAAATGTTGTACAGAAAATGTACAAGGAGCTATGAGGGAAATGTAAATAGGCAGTCAAAGAAGAGTTCCTTGATTAAGTGATATTTGAGCTGAGATCTACAGTATGTGTAGTACTTGAATGGGCAAAATGGTTGGGTGGGGTACAAGAAGAGAACATCACTGGCATAGGGTGAACTTGAATGGAGGAGGAAACAAGGGGCATTTGAAGAATTAGAAGAATGTCAGTGTAGCTGGAACTCAGAAAATGAGGGAAAATATGTCTAGAAGTGCGTCGATGTCGTAAGGCAGAAAATGTCAGTACAGGGGCTTGTAGGCCATATTTTAATGAAAGAACCATATGAAAAATTATTTTTAACTGCTATGGAAATGACCTTTTAAAAATAACACTCAGCTTCAGGGTGGAAATCGTATCAACGGCAAGTCAGAGAAGATGCTAGGGAACCAGTTAAAAGGTTAACCCAAACCCATGGTGAAGGAAATCAAAACAATGTTTGCCTCTGAGAAGAGGGTTGGGTGATAGTGGAAATGGCTGGGAAGGAACATGGTTCAAGTTTCTGGGGTAATGATAATGCTGTGTATCTTGATAGGGGTTGTGGTTAAGTAGATTTATACATTTTTCAAAACTCTTTGAATTGTATATGTAAGATTTGAATATTTCAATTAATATAAATTTCATCTCAAAATAACTGTACGAAAATATAAAACTCAAATTATATGCATGTTGAAGTGTTTAAGAATGAAGTGTAGTGATGTCTACCACTTATTTTGAAATGTGCCACAAAATAGATCACAAATGGATAAAGGAATGAATGAATATGATAAAACAACTGTTTGTCGTTGTGTGCCATTGAGTCAATTCCAACTCATAGCGACTCTATAGGACAGACTAGAACTACCCCATAGGGTTTCTTAGACTGTAATCTTCAAGGGAGCAGATTGCCAGATCTTTTCTTCTGTGGAGTAGCTGGTGGGTTCAAACTGCCAACTTCTTGTAGCTGAAATCTTAACCATTGCACCACCAAGGCTCCTTAAAGCAAATACAGCATAGTGCTAACTGCAGAAACTAGAAAATAGGTATGAATGTTTGCCACGCAATTCTTTCAACTTTTTTGTACTTAAGAAAATTTGCGTTGTAAAACGACTTAAAATAAAGCTATTGAAAAATATAGGCAAGGGATGATAAGAATTTAGGTGTAGGTGGCATTGGTGGAAATGGAAAGACTAGACAGATCTATGACATTAGAGAAAGTAACTTTGCCTGGATATGGTTATAATTTGTGGCTGAAATCGGGAAGATGAAAAGGGCTGTTCATAGATGCTGGGCTTATGCAACTGGCAGCTTGAAGGTACTATTTCCTGAGTCTTATGAATAGAAGGAGGATGTAGTTGGAGTATCTTATAGTTTTGGTTGCTGAAGTGTTGCATTTGAGGTACTTTTAAAATCTAAAAATGTTTAGCAGATATTTTGCTATCATCAACGAAGTCCGCTTAAATGTTTAGGTCTCCACTAACACATATGGGAAAAAATTATGCATAACAAAATATTGGTAAACCATATAACTGATCACTAAAAAAAGTATGAATTGTACTACAGTATTTCAAAAAAAGCTACTGAACCGAACAAACCCATGGCCGTCGAGTAGATTTCGACTCATAGTGACCCTATAGGACAGAGTAGAACTGCCCGTAGGGTTTCTAAGGAGCGCCTAGTAGATTCGAACTGCTGAACTTTTGGCTAGCAGCTGTAGCTCTTAACCACTATGCCACCAGGGTTTCAAAAAAAAAAAAAAAAAAAGCTACAGAAAGAAGTAAAACACTTCATTTTTCCTTTTTATAAATAAAATTGGTTGGCTTATACTTTTTTTATATTTATCATTCTAGGTAATGCCAGAGAATAAAACAGCAAAGGATAGGTGGGAGCCCATGAATTAGGAGTAGGGTAAGAAGTATTAAAAAGCTTTTTTTTTAAAGAAAGAAGCAAAGGTCCCTTATTATTTTAGAAAATTTATTAGCATCCTGACCTAGTGTGCTAGCTATAAACGTGACAAGAGTTGTTTAAAAATCCCAAGTCATTGCTATTACAATAAAGTCTGGCAGACGTAAGATACACATTACCTCGCAAACTCAGAGTAAGTGCATACATATAGACAAGATGATAATTTAAATTATCAAGTTAAATATTCTATAACGTAATTCACCTCTACTTATTTCAAGATGCCTTAAGTCACTTGGCTGGTAGCATTATGAACTATTTCACAATTGCTAACTTGTTTTAAATGTATTTCAATGTTGTTAATCAGGCAATACAGTTTTATGGGACGTAAACTGGTAACCTCTTTTTGAAATATTAGAAAAGAACTTTTCTTGCTGGCCCACCATCTCCAACTCTGGTTTAACGAAAGTAAAAGTTCAGTGTGGAATCGTTACCAAGAAATACAGAATTTTATCTGAACTATTTACGTATTCTTCTATACTCAGATTATTCAGGTTCCCAGTGCCTTTGGTCTTCACAAAGACTTAAGTCTGATAGACCAGATAGATACCCTATTCATCTTCCTCTACTTTAAAGTGCATAAATTTATTTGGTCCTTCCTTTATTTAGCAAAACAATTTGTGATATACTATGACTTTTTTTTTTTTTATGACTTTAGCTGGAACCATCATGTCCTTGAGCCACGAAACTTCCCACATGCTGATCATGTACTCTGCTACTGGAGAAATGTATAAAGTGAGAGCTGCTGATGCACAAGAGTAACAGTAATGGGTGACTCAGCTTCGAGCTTGTGCCAGACATCACATGGAAATGAATTCTAAGGAGCTTCTGTCATCACCATGAGAAGAGCATGCCCTGGGCAAGCAAATCTGGACTCAGTCTGCAGCTTGGAGCCTGACCTGCCTGTAGACACAAGAATGAGAATAAATGATGGTTCTTAAAAAAAAAAAAAAAAAAATTCCGGAAATCACAACCATTGTGGTGATTCAGTTGAGGATATGTTAGGGGACGCTGGAGGGTGAAGACACCTAATTCATTAGTAGCCCACCAGGTATCAGGCCACTCCCGGTCAGCTTCCCACTGTGTCATTCACTTCCTCTAAGTTGTTTCTCAGGCCCTCTGGAGAGCCCCTGAAGGATCCACATCTAACTGGCTCAGAGTAGCCTGACATGCGCAGAGCAGACCACGATGACCGACAAATGACCTTGGGCTGCCACCCACGCTCTATAACGCAAGAGAACTTCTGTGAAGGAACCAAAAGACTCATGCCAAGAAGCCAGAATCACCGGAAATGCATCATCGACAATAGTCGAGCCCATTTTAAAAGCATTTGGTCCGTCGGCCACTTCTATGCCGAGTCTTAGCCCCGCCTCATAATACAAAATCAGTAGAAATTATGAATAGGTAAAACTTCTGATCCTGCCCACCATTTTCCGCCACCCCTAAATGAATATGTATAGGTATAAATTGTACATTGCTCGAGCAGATCAGGGAAGTCAATCTGAGGTCGATATCTCTGGGTTCCCTCTGGCTAATCTGCAAAATAAACTCTTCCTCTCAAAGACAGCGTCTGAGAGTTTGGCTTCTTGCAGGCTGGGCTGAGACCCATTGGTTCGGTTTCAGATACAAAAATGTGATCCCTTAATACAGTTAAGTAGGCACAATGAGATTTAAACGCAAGTTCCTTGGGGTCCTACAAGAAAGAGTGATCAATATGTTTGGAATTGATATTGGAAACGGGTATGATTTTACCCACCCCAGGATAAGAGGAGATTTACCAACCCAAGTTGGAGGTTTGGGAGAATTTGGAAGTAAGGATTGGAGATAAGAGAAAATAGGAATTGAATATAATACAGCCCAGGATGAGATGGGACTTCTTTCTAAAGAAATCACATGACGTCATCATAGTGATGGATCTGGAAATAAGTATTGTCTTTGTGGGATTTCAAAATTCTAGACTTAATGTTTAATTTCAAAAGAGGTAGAGGGTAATGAAAGAATAAAAATAAACTTTTCTTTCAGTGGTTGGGAACCATCGAAGACTAAAAAGAAGACTGACAATCAGAATTGTGTTTTAGAAAGATCAACAGCAAAGATGCTATAAAAATAGAATGGAGGAGGAGTCTGTCCTCTTCTAACTTCACAAGGCCGAAGAAGAATCAAGATCAACAGCCCAAGGCTGATTGCTATGTGGCAGCAATCAGACATGCCTCCTCCCTCCACCATGTTTACAAACTCTGACGCCAATCACCAATCATCCTTCCCATAGCACTCTCTACTGAGTTCGATAAGTCATTGAAATGGCCACACAGAACTCACAGTCAATACTCATAATTATGTTGTTTATTAGGGAAGTAAAAGATTACAATTCAGGTTCAGGACTGCTCAGGATACAGTTCTTCCATCAAGACAGCCTCTTCCCATCTGTGTTTGCGGGCATACCTCTCCCTGGCCCTCTTCCGCTGCCCAAAGGCACTCAGCTCTCTTGCTTCTCAGGCCAGGAAACTCACTCTATCGTCTCCTGCTGCTAAGTGTCTGCTTCCGGGTCTTGCCACCCCCAGTATTACAGCTCTCTCTCTGCCTCCTGTTTCCAAGAGCTTCTCAGTGTAGGGATCCCGGGTCCAAAGGACATGCCGGCTTCTGGCTGTTCTTCCTTGGTGGTGATGGGATCCTCTTTCCCACCTCTGGCGTTACTCATTTCAAGCGGGGAGGGATGACAAAACTGACCAATCCCTTTGGTGGGCTACAATCATCCTATATCACAATTCCAACCAGTCACTTGGGTGGGAGTTACAAAACCATGGCTAAAAAGGCCACACGAAAGTGATACATCCACCCCCTGGCTTTTCTAGCCATGATTTTTTCATATTTGGAGGATAAGATCTCCCTCCCAATCATTTTACCAGGCCAAACAGTCATTAACAATCAGGCCTTCAGTAGGGCAAAAAGTACTAACGGTGGGTTACTCAGGTATCAGCCATTCAGGTCTGTGCAGGTATCCATCTGAATTGTTCAGATTCTCCAATTGTCGCCTCAGCTTCACTCTGCTTGGTGCCTGATAAAATTTAACTGAGAGGATTCTTCCCTGCTCTGAGTCTCACAAGGTATCGGCATAGCAAAACCCCTAAGGGACTTTAGGTTCTGCCTTTGTACTTGAGTCCAGCACTGCCTCCCCCTTAGTTCACGCTTTCACAGTTACAGCTTCTACGATTACAGTATTTACAATCACAATTCATCCTCCTCCCTCATCCCCCTCATTTTGTTTAAGATGATGTTGCTTCCTGGTGTAAAAATCTTTCAATACATAGCATTTTCATTCATGGTAAAATTTATAACCCTCACAATTGCTTTATATTCTTGTTCTTTATCTTTATTTTCACCACCTTTAACAACGGAGATTGTGTTCAAGCCATATGGAATTACAGTGTAGTCACATCTTCTATCATTTGGTTCTAAAGACGAAATCAGTGTTAGAGCAGATAGCTGTTTCTTTCGCCAAGCACTAGGTACAGTAGTTTTCTTGCACTTAATGATATGAAAAATACCTGTCTTTAAGTATAGTAATCCTATAGCATCATGCTCACATTCTGACATGTATATGGGAATTGAGACTGACAAAGTAAAAGCAGATTCAAGTCTCCCATTTTAGGCTCACTCATTCCCAGAAAGTGCTCATCATGTGGTAAATAAAATGTATTTTTACTACTGTAATTCTACTCCTCTAGAAATATCTAGAATATACTATGCTCTCTCATGTCTTTGTGCCTTACACATACAGCCTTTTATCTAGAAAAAGGGTCAGCAAACCACGGCTCTCCAAGATCAAAGGCCAAATATATCTAACCTTCTATTTTTGTAAATAAAGTTTTATTGAAGGATGCTCACATACATTTATTTACGTATTATCTATGACTGCTTTTGCACTACAATAGCAGAGTTGAGTAGTGGCAACAGAGATGATAAGGCCTAAAAAGATGAAAGTTTATAGCAAAAATTTGCTAATTTCTGGTCTAGAACACACATCTTCCCCTTTGTCTGGTTAAGTCCAATTTACCCTCCAAAATTATGCCAAGATATCACTTCATCAAGAAAACGTCAGTGTCCTCATACTCATGGTTAGATTCTTGGACAACTTACTCTAAAACAGGGAATGAAATGATAATTGTTCAGTGATTAGGAAAAAAATACTGCATTTTTTCCCTAATCTTGAGGTGAGGTATTAGGATGGACTGTGCTATTATCATTCACAATTGAGAGTCATTCTCTCAAGAAATGAAATAGAAAAGAGTTTCTTAAGCTTTATTGTACATACATTCATCAGAAAACCTGGTGTGGGGCCTATGAGTCTGCGATTCTAACAAATTTCCTGTGATTACAATGCTGCTGGTCCACAGACCACACTGTGGGTAAGAGAAATGTATATTATATGTATATTAATGTAAATGTATAAATGTATATTAAGAGCTCAGTATTACCTTCTTCCGTAACTCTAGATCCTTAGACAAAGGAAAATCCTTTTGGTTTTCTTGTATATTATTTTCATTGCATATTCCTACATTTTGTTCTGCCACCCTGATGTAAACCATATACACTCTTTTAGTGATCAGGTGTCTTTGATAGAATCAGCTTAAGTGTAGTCAGTTGGCTTAAAAAGTTTACTCTTGGGAGCTGAAATAGTTGTTGTCATTGTTAGCTACCATCAAGCTGTGCCCTGACTCATTGTGACACTATGCACAGCAGAATGAGACTCTGAGCAGTTCTGCATCATCCTCGTAATAAATTGTAGATCAGTTTATTGTGATTCATAGGGTTTTCACAGGATGATTTTCAGAGGTAGATTACAAGGACTTTTTTGCTAGTCCAGTTTAGTCTGGAAGCTCTGCTGAAATCTGTTAAGCATCACAGCAACACTCAAGCTTCCACTAACAGTCGAGTGGCAGCTATGCATAAGGTGCACTGGCTGGGCATCAAACCCAGGTCTCCCACAAGGAAGGTGAGACTTCTACCACTGAACCATCAATGCCCCCAAAAAATGAAAAAAGGGATAAATGAAACTGGGCTTTCCTCATCATTGACACCCTAACTAAATGTTGTATATTGGAAAGAGTTCTGTACTGGGCGTCATCTTGAGCAAGTTGTTAAACTTCTCTAAATCACTTGATTCCTGATTTTTTAAATGATAGATTTGTAGTAAAAAAATCCCTGAAGTCCTGTATTAGTCTCACACATTCTGCTTTCCTCAGTTTTTAGAGTTAATAGCTTATTAAATATGGTGGTCTTCTGGGAACATATGATCATTTACTAACAGCTTCAGACATAAAAATAACATTGAATCAGTGCACATGAACAATTATATAACTGGATTTTTTTTTTTTAATTTGTGTTTAGAAGAACAGCAAATTCTTAATTTATTATTATTTGTTTTGGTAACATTCAAACTTCACTGGAATCAGCCTGATTCCTTTATTGAATGACCTATCATGATAATTCATATTTATTGATTTATGTATTACCTACAAGATTCTATTTTTAATTACTTTTGATAAGAAGGGAGAATATAATAATGGCAAAATATGACATTTTAGTTAATTCTTATGTAGTATGTGTATGTATAAATATGTAGACACATATACCTATATATGCATACATATATATATGTATATAGTATGCGTACTTATGGTATAGTCTCATGTACTTTGGACATGTTATCAGGAGGGACCAGTCCCTGGAGAAGGACATCATACTTGGTAGAGCAGAGGGTCAGTGAAAAAGAGGAAGACCCTCAACAAGATGGACTGACAAAGTGGCTGCAACAATGGGCTCAAGCATAACAACAATTGTGAGGATGGTGCAGGACTGGGCAGTGTTTCCTTCTATTTTACATAGGGTCACTATGAATCAGAGCCAACTTGACAGCATCTAACAAAAACAACATGTAGTATGCATGTGTGCTTTGTAAATGTACATACAGACACAGAATGTTGCATTTTAGAGTGTTCTTATTGATGAGGCTACATATTTTGTTTTGGTTACGGTCAGTTGGTAGAAACTGTCACTATTCTTGGAAAGTTTCAACTGATGGGCTAGTATAAATAGAAACCCAATATTATTAAAGTAATGCCAGCCTGATAAACAGAAGACATGTCTGATCATGATTTTGATAAGGTCTGTATGACTTTGAACAAATAACTTCACTTCTCTGAGATTTGATTTTCTTACTCACAAACTAAGGGTGTTAGAAATTAGTGGCTCAAAATAGATCTTTTTCCTGAAGTCCTTTTCAGCTTATTTTGTCTAAAAAGCACTACTATAATTTTAAGAGTTTCAAAGTAGGCTATACATTATTTTTAAATAAAGTTTTCCAGGTAAGATGTAAAACAATACTTAGTGTGTGGGAGTCATAAAGAAGTCTAAAGTTGCCTTGAAAATTTTAAAACAAAGAGCAGGAGTTTAAAAATGCTGCAGAAATTTCAACAGATGACATTACCGTGGGAGGAAGAGTAAATAATAAAGAAAAATACAGCAAGATACATGAAGACTTAGATCATTTAAGTGCTAAAAGATGAAAGCTAGTTCAAAATAGCTCTAAGTGAGAACAGTGACACATCTCTGCAAAAAGGAATACCAAATAATTGCATATAATTAAGTCTAAGATTTCAGAAAGTAAAAGTATAAAGGTGATTCTGTGTACATCATTAAATATGAGTAATCAGTAATACTAACAAGATTTTTTAAAAGTTGCAACATAAAAAAAGACCAACTATGATTAAGTAGGGCAGAGTCTAAAGAATCACTGAACACTGGTAATCTCAATAAGAGAAAAAATATGGAGAAACTAGGAGAAAGAATGTCAGAAGTGCTACTACCAATAAAATTATATGCAGTATCATTTATTTAAAAAGAAGAATATTTTGCCTATTTGCACCAAGTAAAAGAACCTTCTTAGAAATTATTTTCCATGCTTTCCTTTAATCTCAGACTAATTGAGTGGGTGGAAAAAGTAGGAGAGCTCTGCCTCCTCTGTTTTGACACCAGACATAAATTTATCTTTTACCAGTATGGACCATCAACAGAAAATTGCTTGCTATTAATCAATGGGAGGTTGTGCCTCTATCATCCTTAATGTTCACTCATGCTGTCAGCACCTAACACCTTCCACAGGATAACCCTCCACAAGATGTCAAAGAATAGACTCTACTAGAGATGACAAACACCTTGTTCAGGCTACAGATCTGTAATTTATTTTCTCCCATAATTTTTTAGCCTGTGTAACTTCTACTGATCTATTTTCTAGGTTAATAACATTTCTTCTGCTGGATCCACAATCGACACCCATGGAAGCAGCAGTCAAGAAATCAAAAGACACATTGCATTGGGCAAATCTGCTGCAAAGGACCTTTTAAAGTGTTAAAGCAAAGATGTCACCTTGAAGACTAGGATGTGCCAGACCCAAGCCATGGTGTTTTCAGTCACTTCCTGTGCGTATGAAAGCTGGACAATGAATAAGGAAGACTGAAGAAGAATTGACGCCTTTGAATTGTGGTGTTGGAGAAGAATATTGACTATATCAAGGACTGCCGAAAGAACAAATAAATCTGTCTTGGAAGAAGTGCACCCAGAATGCTCCTTAGAAGCAAGGATGGTGAACACTACATCTCACATACTTTGAACATGTGTCAGGAGGGATCAGTCCCTGGACAAGGACATCATGCTTGGTAAATGCTTGGTAAAGTAAGGGGTCAAAGAAAAAGAGGAAGACTCCCAATGAGGTGGACTGACGCAGCGGCTTCAACAATGGTCTTAAGCATAACAATGATTGTGAGGATGGTGCAAGACTGGGCAGTGTTTCCTTCTGTGGTACATAGGGTCGCTATTTGTCAAAACTAACTCGATGGCACCTATCAACAACAACTGCTGTGTTAAATCTGTAGTTTAACCCATGTGTTATTTTCAGTTGCAGATTTTTGTGTTCCTTTTGGGTATTTGATTTAATTAATTTGCTTTTAAGAAGATTACAGTTATTCATTGAAAGTTCCATCTTGTCATTTATTCTCTTAAACATATTAATCACTGCTATTTTAACAAATTGTGTCTTCTAAGTCCAAAAAGTGGGCCAGTCACTTATGGGTTTCCTTTGTTTTTCAGTTTTTTTATTCATTACTTTTAGTATGCATAACAGATTTTATTTGAATGTTCAACATTGTGTATGAAAAAATAACTACACTCTAGATGTGCAATGCCTTTCAAAAGATGGTTTATCCTACTGTTTGTTAGGAAGGTTGAGTGGAAGAAGAGGATGTTAGTCTAGTAAGAGACTGAAATGACTTGTGAGTGGGCTAAATTTTTGTAATGCTCAATCCAGTTCTACTTCCTATATTCTACATTCTCTCTGGCTCACTGTCTCCAAACCGAGAGAAATCATTAACAGTTTTAGATAAGGGAGCTACTTTAAAGATCATTAGCCAGGCACCTTCATTTTTATAGCAGAAAAAATGTCAAGGAAATGTATGTACCTTGCCAGGATTTCATGCAGAAACTAAGTGAAAGTTCCAGAACGGGAACCCTATCATCCTGGGCTTTTGTACACTGCTCTTAAATCTCCTGACGTGGTAAACTTTTTACTCTCCTTGTGCACCTGTGAAGATCACGTTGCCTACCAAAAAATCAACCCTGGGCAAAAGCATCCTATTAGCCAAGCTTGGGTCACACGACTTTTCCATAGTAATTGAGTGTGCAGAAATATAAGGAAATCTCTGGTGGAAGAAAAAGAAAAAAAAAAAAAAAAAAAAACGAGGTCTTGAATCTCATAATGGTGGTTACAAAAAAAAAGTTTCAACTACCGATTTAGTGTGGAGTACAGAGATCTTTCACTAAAGTCTTCGTTTCTTTTCTCTTGCCTGGAATCTAAATTGTTAAAAGTTTAGACAATTAGTATGGCCTCTGTAATCCTTTCTTTTCCCAAGGCTGTAAATCTTTCTGAAGGCAGACTGCCACATCTTTCTCCCACAGAGCAGCTGGTGGGTTCAAACCACCAACCTTTCAGGTGGCAGCTAAGTTCTTTAACCACTGTGACAACAGGACTCCATCTGTAATGTAGGGATAATTCTTGCCTTTTCTTAACTGAAAGAGATATCGTGGTGATCTTAGAAATCTTACAAAGTAAACAGAATATATAACCAACATTTCTGATACAGGTTAAAAAAAAACCAAAAACAAAAACACGTTGCTGTTGAGTGGATTCTGACTCCTAGCGACCCTATAGGACAGAGTAGAACTGCCTCCTGCCTCGTAGGGTTCTCAAGGAACAGCTGGTGCATTCGAACTGCTGACCTTTTGGTTAGCAGCCAAGCTCTTTAACCATGGCGTCACTACGGCCCCTTGAAATATGTAACTACTAGGTAATTGTAATCTTATTAAAATGAGGACAATGGTTTAAAAAAAAAAAAAAAAGGAAAGCTATCGTCACTTTCTTTCCCTATAGCTGTCTTACCCATAAATTAAAAGTAAACTCAAAATCAGCAAAGCTTTCATGAAAACTCTAGTAATAGATTAAAGCAACTATAAAGCTGATTTTACAAATACGTTCAATACACCCAAAAAGCCATGACCTGTGATTAAACTGAACACTATTTGTGTCGAATGAGATCTATATTTTTAGTTTTATTTGAAGCCCTGTGTCCAAAAACCTTTCTATTATTAAAGAGGCAGTATTATCAATTTTTGGATTTCATTTTGTCCCATCAATTGCTAGCAAGAAATTTTAGTTTCTAGGCCATCATTCTTAAACCTCCAGTACATTGTCCATTATAAATATGTCTGTGTGACCAATTACAAAGCAGAGTACATCTCTGTGGCAATGGGATATATATTAGACAAGAGATTCTATTCATTCTGCAGACAGTTTCAGCAAAGAGGTCAATGGGTAATTGAGTGTTAGACTGAACTCTCTTTTTCCCATTAGGTGTTTGCTCTGTGTCTAGACTGAGGTTCATCGACATTGTTGTGAAACAAGACTGCAGTACCATTACTACAAGTTGTTTGATAACTTCTTTTCAAATTCTTGGATTGAAACCCATTGTAAATCAAAACATCTTCATACAAAGTCATAAACACATGTAATAAGGTTATATCCTCGGTCAAAGTTTTCCCCTGTTTTTAATCAACCTATTATAACCATTGGAATGAAATGATAAGTTCATCTTCCAAAAAGACATTAATATGATAAAACAGAAGGTAATTTTAGATAAACAGTTTTTAAATCAGCTATTACAATGGTAACATTTTAATTCATGAATTCTGTTGTTAGGTGTCCTCAAGTTGGCTCCAATTCATAGTGATCTTAGACATAAGAGAATGAAACATTGCCCAGTCCTTCACCATCTATGAATTCTGCAAGAAAACTTGTATCATATTTCAGGAAATGAATTTCCATATAGACGTTTAAAGAAATCAAGAAATCATAGATGATAAAGAGAAAACGTTTAAAGAAATCAAGAAATCACAGATAATAAAGAGGAAACGTGGCTAAATTCCTTCCTTTGGGGCCCTGGTGGTGCAGTGGTTAAGAGCGATGGCAAGCTACAGCTGCTAATCAAAAGGTCAGCAGTTTGAATTCATTACCTGCTCCTTGGAAACCCTATGGGGCAGTGTTGCTCTGTCCTATAGGATTGCTATGAGTCAGAATCAACTTGAAGGTCTTATATTATTATGCAGCCCTGCTGGCACTGTGGTTAAGAGCAATGGTTGCTAACCAAAAGGTCGGCAGTTTGAATCCACCAGCTTCTCCTTGGAAACCCTATGGGGTGCAGTTCTACTCTATCCAATATGGTTGCTACAAGTCAAAATCAAATCAACTCAATGGCAATAGGTTTTATATTATGATGCAAAAAAGAAAATAGAAATAGTGGGATAATAATGTACTTATTTTTATAGGTAACAAAAGTTTTAAAGTTTTTCTGTGTAAAACAATTTTCAAGAACACATTGAAAGCTGTCACTTCAAATTACCCTAACATGAAAAACAAACAATTAGTGACTTTTTTCTTTGCATAATGAGAGTCATTAAAATGACGGAAAGACAGAGTGATATAGTGAAATTCACATTGTATTAACAACCTTGTTTTCTATTTGACATGATACCAGCATACTAATGTATTTTATGTTTATTAAAATGTTAAAACATTCTACCACAATTTACGAACAACATATATAAAATCATTGATACATTTAATTTGTTATAATAAAACATTGGCAATTTCTTACCTAAAAAACCAATATGAAGCAGGCTTATTGGAAAAACTGATGGGATGTGAGAGAATGTTTTTAGAGTGTAGAGGCAATATTATTTTTAACAAATCTGATTGTAATATTTACGTCTGATTTATCTCATAACACATAATATGACACATGAGTCCAAGATCCTAAAACATAAACTCAAGGCACGATTACCATGTCTGTGTTGTAGTTTCTCACGCATAAGCTAAAAGTTTGCCTTCAAAGTCTCACTGCACTGAATTTACCAATTCCCACACCTGCCATTGGCTAGTCATTTGAAATATTCATTTTAATTTGCTTTCTAAGTCTGCAAAACCATGTAGAGAAAAAGAATTCTAAAATTATTCAGCTTGAAAGGCCACGTTGTAACAAAGACTGGATGAATTTCAAACTCTTCAGTAAAACAGCTAACTGAACTTTAAGACGAAAAGCCACCAAAAGTCCAGAATTCATCGCTAATCCTAAATTGGGGGGTACTACATGTAATGCCAAGCAATTGTCTCTCCTTCTATCATATGTTAAATGACTTTATGAGTAAACAGAGTTGAGGATTTTATATTGATATTTGAATTGGAAGGAGTAGCTCTCCCCCTCTGAGTTAGTTTTGATAACATATTGAAAAGTATTTTGGATGATATCTGCTCACTGCAGGACCATAGCCTCCTCAGTGGGAGAGTTTATCTTAGTCATTGCCTTTAATTATAACTTTTCGTATGTCTTGCAAAGTTTTGGGGATTATGCTCTGAGACGTCTTTAAAATGTCACATACCTATGAGATAAAGAGACTTTTAAAATGGTCTCATGGAATTTTCCCGACGAATTTTTTTTTTTTTTTTCCAAACAGGGTAATGAGGTTGTGCTGGAGGTACTAATAATACAAATCTCTGCAAGTGGCCAGCTGCTGGGTTCCAGGGATCCTCAGAAAAAGGAAGATTTCTGACAGCAACTTGACTGGAGATTAAGCAGTACATGTTTAAGATGAAATATTAAATCATGATTGACCTGGCAGGAAACTTGCTTCAAATTTTAAGAAAATTTCCTGTCTTTCCTATTTTTTAACTCAATGGTTGGTGAAAAATTAGGACTGGATGAATTTCAAATGCTTTAGAGAAGTTTCTTAGCCAATCTGAGCTTCTGTCTTGTCATCTGTTCAAAGGAGGTAACACTCACCTTGTTGAGTTAATACAAGTACCAGGTAAATTGACATACATTGTCACTGATAAGCAATATATGGATACCACTAGTGCAGCCATGGAAAACGAACTTTAAAAATACTAAAACCTTATGATGGGTATCATTACTGCTTAGCTATTTTTTTATTCAATCATCATTAGGATTAAAATTTACTTAAAATCCATAGTTAATCTTCTGAAATCTGGGTAGCAACACTGATAGCTTTTGGCTTTTTGAGTTTTGGGAGCCTTCTCATTCATTTTGATTTAACACCTATTTATTGAGCATTTACTATGCACTAAGCTTAAACTAAGGAGCCCTGGTGGCACAGTGTATAAGTGCTGGCTGCTAACTGAGAGGTCGGTGGTTTGAACCCACCAGCTATTCCAAGTCTGCTTCAGTAAAAATTTTCAGCCTTGGAAACCCTATGGGCATTTCTACCCTGTACAGGGTTGCTGTAGGAATCAACTCGATGGCAATGAGTTTTGGTTTAAGCTCTAACTAAATACACAGAGAGAGAGAGAATACAAAAGGAGAGATGTTTCTTAGTCTGAAAATATCTGAAGACATAGACCCCATAAAATGATAATGATAATATGGTAATACCACCAATTTCCATTTATTGTGTACTTAAAAAAACAAGAAAAGCAGATCCATTGCTGTCGAGTCTATTCCGACTCATAGCAACCCTATAGGACAGAGTAGAACTGCCCCATACAGTTTCCAAGGAGCGCCTGGTGTATTCGAACTGCCGACCTTTTGGTTAGGAGCCACAGCTCTTAACCACTACATCACCAGGATACTTAGGTCCAGGAAAATAGCTAACTACACTTTATATTTATTATATCACTGATTGCTTGTGGTAAACCTATGCAACAGGCACAATTATCCCTACTTTCTATAAGAAGAAACTCAAGCACATAAGTGATTGACTAAATTGTTATTTGTCACACAGATAGAATGGTTAATTAAATTTTAGTGGATCCCATGTTGTAAGTGGCAGAACCTGAGTCTAATCTCCAGGGTGACTGGCTGCTTCAGTAAAATATGGGTTGAAAGTGCTAAGGATGAGGTTTTAAAACCAAGTCAGGAAAGATTTTTGAAGAACTTGATAACTAAGTTTGATTCTTAAAGAAAACAAAAAAAGGCTAGCATGTATGAGGGTGCAGTTTTAAGCTTGGAAAGTTTATGAGAAAGGGCACTGACCATAGGACAAATGGCTAAGTGCTCAACTCCTAACCAAAAGGTTGGCAGATAGAACACACCTGCCACTCCTCGGGAGAAAAGACCTGGCAATCTGCTCCTGTAAAGATCTCAGCCTAGGAAATCCTATGAGCTCTACTATCTGAGTTCCTACAGGATCGCTATGAGTGGGAATCTATTCTGATGACACACAACTACAACAACAACAACAACACAAGCTCTTTGGTGTGCTGAGTGAGAAATTAGGAAGTCTTGAATAGTAAAAAAGATTACTAATGCCAACTCACAGAGGCTGGGTGTGCCCTATTAGGAAGCTTCAACTTTATCTTGAGAATAATTAGGAGATTAAAGGAATTTTATAAGAAAAGGGGACAGTTGAATATGAATAGTTAGATAACTCACTGGCTATGTTAGAGAAGAGGAATTCAAGGATGATGAGATTGGAGTCAGGGAGATGAAATATGAGGATTTTGAAACTCTCTGGTGGAGAAATGATAGTGATAGTAGAAATGGAAAGAAACTAATGATTTTGAGAAATAGGAAGAGAAGCCAGCAAATATTGGTGATCGTGATGAAGAGGATGGGTACACAGCAAAGGAAAGGGAGGTCTATGATGGCTCCCAGTTTTCACGCTTGCATTACTTAGAGTCATGCCTTCAAAGGAGACAGATTGTTCTGGGAGGATGATGAGCTTGTGGGGCCTGTAAACCAACAAGTTGGAGTTGTTTTGCAGCCAAATAAAGTAAGAATCTAAAGCTTGGAGGAGAAATCTCAGCTGAGATTTGGGAGTCATTGAACATGAATAGTCATTAAAACTGTGGGAATGGATGAAAGAGCTCATGAGCAACTTGGGATAATGGAACTGAGAAACTCCTTTGCAATGATGTTGGCGCCAAAGTAACTTCACTTCCTAGGTCATCTGAATATGTCTCTCTTCACACACCCAAACATTAATGAAGAATTAAGCCTAGCACACTGCCCAGGTACATTCTGGACATCATCTACTCTGAAATGACCTGTGACACTTGTTGAACACGATACTTCCTGAGTCCTGCCCCAGACATAATGAATTAAAATCCTCTGAGAGTAGAATCCAGGAGCATGCATTTTCAACCAACTCTCCAAGTGATTCAGTTTATTCCAAACATGAGAAAGATCTACTTTAGCCAAACCAAACCAAACCTGTTGCCGTCAAGTCCATTCCAACTAATAGCGACCCTACGGGGCAGAGTAGAACTGCTCCAAAGGGTTTCCAAGGCTGTAAATCTGTAAGAAAGCAGGCAGCCACATCTTCCTCCCACAGAGCAGCTGGTGGGTTCAAGCTGCCTACCTTTTCAGTTAGTGGCCAAGCACTTAACCACTGCCCCACCAGGGTTCATTCTAGTTTAGCCAGGACATCTCAATTATTAATGAGGAATTGAATCACCTGGGGTCATGTTAAAAGGCAAGATCAGATTTCACAGGCCTGGGGTGAAGTCTGACAGTCTGCGTTTCTAATAGGCTACCTGGTAATGATGAGGCTACCGGTTCAGACAAGGCCTCAGAGCACACAGTATATATCACTACACTTTTGTTATTATTTCATTATTACTATTGTTCTTATTACTATCTAAAAGGATACGATAGCTTCTACTCCATTGATTAATTCTGGAGCACTATCCATGTCTTTTGAGTCTGTTTCCACAAATTAAAAGAGCAAAATATTCTGCTGGTTACATTGCTGGCTTATAAAATTTAACCATTTTAATTTATTTAATAATTTTTAAAAAGAAATTTTCACAACCTAAAATATGCAATGCAAGTACCTCAAAAGGGAGAAATAGTTACATTGTAAATGTATCTGACCACAGGACTTTTTTGCAAGGAGTACTTACGAAGTTGCCTGGAGAACTTTTTGTTTGTTATTTTCGGTTCATGGTGATGTATCTATGCGTCAGCTATTGTAAAGTAGGCTGTTTGAAGCGTTATGGTTATGAGGCTAATCTCAGGAGCAAGACTATCTGGCTTCAAATCCTGACTTCACCACCTAATTTTGTGTGGGCTTTAATGAGTTGCTTAGCTCTTAGGAATTCCTCTTTTCTCATCTGTAAAAAAAGGATAACAATAGTTCCTATCACAAAATGTTGTAAGGTTTCAGTAAGGTAATTCGGGAGAAAGCTCTTAGCATGATGCTTACTTAGGGCATACTAAGAGTTCACTAGGTGCTACCTTATAACTATTGGGAATTTAGTCACTTCCCATTAACTCTGCTTTTGTATCCATGAATTCCCAAGTTTCTTTTAAAAAAGTCATGTATATGTGTATATATATATATATATATATATATATATATATATGAATGTTTGGGCACTATCTGAGTATTATATTGGGGCTTCTTATAATTAGAAAAGAAACAGAAAATAGAAATAGTAAGTGACAGTCCTTCCAGGACCTTGTTTGAGTGTAGACTACCATTTGGCCCAACTGCATACTCACTCCCATCCCATGTGATACACTCAGTACTGGGTGTTCAGCTCTGAGTACTTGTGGAGGTTATCAACATTATTTATATTATTTTTATTTCACTATACTCATTTCTTTTTACTAGGTTACTGCTTATAGTTATTTATTTAATTTAAATAAAAGTATGCCTTTCAATTAATTTACAAACTTCTTTAATTCAGGGATAATGTCAACTTATTCTTTGGTATGTATTCATAACTTAAAATTTAAAAGGTGATTAATAAATCTAGATGATTAAATACCTTTCCAAATAATGAAAAATAAATCTTCAAAAAAAGGTCCACATTGAATTTACCTATAAAAGCTGTTTTGCATAACTGTACATTTTCTGATTTTTAGTAAAACTGTCAAATGCAAAAAGGACTTGAATTAAACTACATTTAATTTGATTCTGTGCCCTAAAACATTATACTATAATGGGAGAGCCATTAGAATCGAATTGCAATGAGATATGATATGGCTTGAGTTAGGGTTTTAGAAATAAAGATGGAGTAAAGTGCACCAATTCTGGGTATATTTTGGATCTCAAATCTTAGGGTTTTTCTGATAAATCTGATATAAGAGGTAAAAACAAGAGGTTTTTTTCTAGATGTTTTGCTTGAGTGATTTGATGGACTTTTATCCCTCTTACTGAGACAGGAAAACTAAAGAAGCATTTGGAGGTGGGGAGGATGGATCAAGTGTTGTTTTTGGTGTTGTTTTGCATTGCCTAATAGATACACAAGTAGATATGTCAAGTAGATAAGTACATTGGTGCCTGTAGTTCCAAGCAAAGCTTGACTTGTTGTTAGTAGTCATCAAGCCACTTCCCACTCCTAGCAACCCTATCTACAATACAACAAACACTGCCTGGTCCTGTACCATCTTCACAATCATTGCTATGCTTGAGCCCATTGTTGCAGTTACTGTATCAATCTGTCTCATTGAAGTTCTTCCTATTTTTAGCTGACCCTCTACCGAGTATGACGTCCTTCTCCAGGAACTGGTCCTTCTGATAACATGTCCAAAGTATGTGAGATGAAGTCTTGCCATCCTCGATTCTAAGGGGCAATCTGGCTGTACTTCTTCCAAGACAGATTTGTTCTAAATCATTATGCTCTAATGGGGAGAGCCATTAGAATGGAATTAAAATGAGATGTGAGATATAATATGACTTGCAAGCCTTACGGCTGGAAATTCAGCTTTTGGGGTTATTGGCATGTAAATGACACTTAGTGCTACCGGATTGAATAGAGTCACTTAAAGAGATTTTATTGTATAAAGGTTTCCAGAACAAGGCCCTACGTTGGTATTCTCCAAAACAGAGACTGAGAAGCAGAAAAGGCACCTGCAAAGGAAATTGGAAAACCACAGGCAATAAAATGGGTAAAACAAACAAAAATTGGAGAGTATGGTGTCACAAAGGTTAAAAAAAATTGGAGAGTATGGTGTCACAAAGGTTAGGCGAGAAAATTTTCAAGAAGGAGGGTATGGGGCCGTGTATGGAATGCTTCATCAAGGTCAGTGAAATTTGAACAGAAAGGTGACAACTGGATTTGATGACATTCACATTCATATCACTGGTTATCTTGAAAATGTTGTTTTATTGGAATGTTGGAAAATGAAGTCTGTTAGCTGAGGTGTGCAGAGAAAATGTAAAGTGAAGCGTGGACAGAACAATAAAAGACCCTTTTCTCAAGCTTCACTGTGAATGTGAGTTAGTACGGTTTCTGGATAAAATGCAGCGTGCCGGTTTAAATTTACATTTTAAATAAACAATGAATTGGTACAGTGGTTAAGCACTCAGCTGCTAACCAAATGGTCAGTGATTCAAACCCACCAGCTGCTCTGCAGGAGAAAGATGTAGTGGCAGTCTGCATCCATAAAGATTTACTGTCTTGGAAACCCTAGGGGCAGTTCTACTCTGTCCTATTAAAAAAAAAAAAAAAAAAAAAAAGTCCTATATGTTTGCTATAAGTTGGAATGGACTCGATGGCACTGGATTTGGTTTGGTTTTATATCCCATAGTTATTTCTATATTTTTGTTTGCTAAATCTGACAACCCTGAATTAAAGGCAATTTTTTTTTTAAGACAGAAAATAATAAAGTATGTCACATGGCTGAAAGACCTTGCAGAGATAGATAATGATCAAAGAGTAGACATAATTGCAGAACTGGGGTTGTTTAGAGAGTTACATTAAACACAGGAAGTGAGATTGACTTTGGGAGAAAATGGAACATTTCTTTCACAGTAATTAAAGTCAAAGACATGGGTCCAGAAGTAAAAAGATTAATCTGGGTGGTGAGAATGTATCTACCTAAGTGCTTTATTTTTAATTAAAGTATGACCAAGTTTGTAAGTCACCTAGTGCTGCTATAATAGAAATACCACAAGTGGATAGCTTTAACAAAGCGGAATTTATTCTCTTACAGTCTAGGAGGCTAGAAGTCCAAATTCAGGGTGCCAGCTCCATGGAAGGCTTTCTCTCTTTGGTGGCTCTGGGGGAAGGTCCTTGTCATCAATCTTCCCCAGTCAAGGACCTTCTCAGCTCAGGGACCCTGGGGCCGAAGGATACACTACTCCTGGCTCTTGTTTCTTGGTGGTATGAGGTTCCCATGTCTCTCTGCTTGCTTATCTCTTTTATATCTCAAAAGAGATTGATTTGGACAGAGTCAAATCTTGTAGATTGAGTCCTGACGCATTAACATAACTGTTGCTAATCCCACTTCATTAACATCATAGAGATAAGATTTATAACACACAGGAAAATCACATTGGATGACAAAATCACACAGTACTAGGAATCATAGCCTAGCCAAGTTGACACACATTTATGGGGGACACAATTCAATCCATAACACAGAGGTCATAGCTAACCTTGTTTTAACAATAATATTCATAAAGTTACCGGTGTGTTATGTTGGTTTAGGTAATCAAAACACTTTACAATAAATGTTAGATGGTTATATTTAATTGTACACAAACATTTTTTAAGGGTTTTAACACTTGTACATTTATTTGAATGTATTTCAGCCATGTAATCAGAATAATATACTGATGACTTCATGGAAAACAGCCTGTATATCATTATGATGTGCTCAAGTTAATTTTTATTACTATCATTGCTATATATATTATACATAAATAATAAGGCCATCATCACAGGTGAACATGGGTTCACCTAATCACTATGCATAGGCTAAAGAAAAGGAATTCAAATAGATTATATTTATTGATGGCCATGGAAGCAGCAGTCAAGAAATCAAACAACATATTGCATTGGGCAAGTCTGTTGTAAAAGAACTCTTTCAAGTGTTAAAAAACAAAGATGTCGCTTTAAAGACTAAGGTGCACCTGACCCATGCCGTGGTATTTTCAATTACCTCATATGCATGTGAAAACCGGACAATGAATAAATAACTTGAAAGAAGAGTTGATGCCTTTGGATTATGGTGTTGGCAAAAAATATTGAATATATCTTGGACTGCCGCAAGAACAAACAAGTCTGTCTCAGAAGAAGTACAGCCAGAATGCTCCTTAGAAGTGAGAATGGCAAGACTTCATCTCATATACTATGGACATTTATCAGGAGGGACCAGTCTCTAGAGAAAGATACCACGCTTGGTAAAACAGAGAGTCAGCGGAAAAGTGGAAGACTCTTGAGATGGATTGACACAGTGGCTATAACAATGTGCTCAAGCATAACAGCGATTGTGAGGATGATGCAAGAAAGACCAGATAATGTTTTGTTCTGTTGTACATAGGGTTACTATGAATTGGAACTGACTCAACAGCACCTCACAGCTACAATAACAACATGTTTACTGAAGGAAAGAAAACATGTTTGCTTTAACTAAACATGGGGCTTACCAAATTTTCCCATTGGTGACTTTCTTTCCAGATTGGATGGATGTCATTATATACTGGTAAGGCATTAAACAGACCTGGACTTGAAGCCCAGTTCCAGTATTTCTTTTTGTGTAACTTTACGGAAGTATTTTCTCTGAACCTTGGTTTTGCTATATGTAAAACAGAGGTAAAAAGTGTTGTATGGGCTCCATTTGAGGATTAAAAAGATAAAAAAAATGAGGAACTAAGCAGAATGTCTGGAACTTAAATGGAAAATCAGTGTAATAAATAACAATGTTGCTGTTGCAACATTGAGTCAGCTGCGACTCACGGTGACTTTATTTTATAATAGAATGAAACACCGCCCAGTCTGTGCTACCACCATGATCTTTGATATATTTGAGCTCATTGCTGTAGCTATGAGACAGGTAACCCTTCTAAGAGCTCAGCCCTTCTAAAAATAACCTTCTCTGGCTTATCTTCCTGCAGAGAGCAGAATAGGCCACACTTTTTTCTGAAATTGTCCTTGAGAAGACAACAACACAACAAGCCATAGCTGGCCTCAACTGGTTTTAGCAAGTTTTCAATCCCATCTTGGCACTTTAAGTGATCTGTTAGCTCATTAAATGTAAAATGCATGCAAGTAGCCTGCCTCTGGGTGGAGGCTTAACATACAAAGGAAGGAAAATCAACCCCCCTCCATCCTGGAGAATCAAACTCATGTCTAAAGAAAATGCATAGTCATCCTCAAGTTCTGGATGCCTGCAAGAAGGCCAAATCTGAATATTCATGATAAATTTACATTTCCATATCTGCTCTCTGTAAAGCCCCCTTCCCCAAGTTGCCTGTGAGAAGTCTTGGAGGCAGCATCCCCGACTTGGCTGTTCCTTTCCTTGAGCAATGAAATAAAGGCACCTTTCTGAACTCCCACAGTGGCTTCCTGTTTATTGGCTATGACTAGTCGTGCTGAGCAAAACCTTGGATTTCCACCAGGCAACAGCTATGGTATCAATCCATCCCACTGAGGATTTTCTCATTTTCACTGACAGTCCACTTTAACAAACATGATGGGCTTTTCTAGACATTGTTTTTTTTCTTGATAACATGTCCAAAGTAAACAAGACTGAGTCCTGCCATCCTAGCTTCTAAGTAGCATTCTGGTTAAATTTCTTCTAAGACTGATTTGTTTGTTTTCCAGCAGTTCATGGTATATTCAATACTCCTTGTCAACACCACAATTCAAATGCATACATTTTTCTTCTGTCTTCTTGTTTCATTGTTCAGCCATCAAATGCATATGAGGCTATTGAAAAGAAAGTGGCTTGGATCAGGCACATCTTAGTCAACAAGGTGACAATAAATAAGAATAGAAACTATATATTAGAGGCTACTATGGGACATAGGCACCGAATATACATTAATTTGGAGTCTCTGAGTGGTGCAAACATTAGCTCACTGGACTGCTAACCCAAGGGTTGGAGCTTTGAATCCACAGAAGCCCTTCAGAAGAAAGGCCTAGCAATCTACTTCTACATAGTTTCCTCCACAGTCTGTCTTTTGTCTCAACTTTCTAAAAGATCGTGAGAGGCAGTGGGAGTAGCACAATGCTCACAGCGTGTAAGCTGTAGAGTTACATACATGAGGGTACCAAATTTATTATCTTTTATATTGATAATGGGAAGCATACTCTAAAGTACAGGAGAAATGTTCTTGTTTTCAATAGACATGTTGTTGTTAGTTGCCACTGAGTCAATTCCTACAACTGCAAAAAAGAATATCAACATTTTTCTGTTTGGCTATCTATCCATTGATCTATCTGTACAGCCATTTGAAGACAGCATTTTAGAGTGCATCAGGATTTGGCATTTACTCCTAAATATCTGTTTCTTAAGCTCTTAAGAGAGATTGCAAGGCCACTGTCATAGAGAAAATATACTGTGATTACATATAATTGGATCTCAACCAGCAATGCCATTCCCCAGATATGCCAGGTAAAATTATTTCTGTTACTCTTAGAAGACATTGTTAAATATCTCATGTAGATGCTACCTTGTCAAGGAGATAGAGGTCATGTTTACTTATGTGTACACACTACATGCACACACACACATGTTCACACACACCAAATTAGGGGAAGAAAATTAACAAGGTCATTTAAGCAATGGGTTACTGAAAATCACTGGGTTATTAATTGCCCTTTCACCAGTTGTTTGGCTGAGTTAAACTGATTATCTACAAAGTAAACATTTAAAAGTAGATTTCCATTTTTGTCATGCTGATTTGTGTGTCAAGACAAAATCAGAGTGCACAATTAGTAGTCAAATTTGACTGAATTGGCTACCTGATTGCTTTCTGACTTTAGGTCACCTTTAACCTTTCTAATAACTAAGGTACTCAAATATTGTACCAAAATGCTTGTGACATGTTCTATAGTATTTTCACAGGGTGAATTGGCCAATAAATCAATGTAATAATGAGTATTACTGACTTAAGCTTAACACTGTACATGAGATAGCACTGATTTATTTAAATTCTCCAAAAAGATCATCAGAGAAAAAAACAAGAGCTCTGAGGTTTTGGCCTAATTTTTCTACTAAGTATCTATGTAATTTTCATCCAGTCATTTATCTTTGCATGATAATGATTACGAGCAAGACAATGCTGTTTTTGTGGAGTGCCTTCTAGTTGATTTGGACTCATAGCCATCCATCCCACATGACAGAGTAGAGCTGCCCTATAGGGTTTCCTAGGCTATAATCTTTATGGGAGCAGATCTCCACCTCTTTCTCCCACAGAGCTCCTTAACGGGTCTGAATTGCCAGCCTTTTGGTTAGCAGCTGAGTGCTTAACCATTGCATCACCAGGGCTCCTTGAGCAAAATAATAATAGCAACCAATATATACTGAATGTTTACTACTTGCTGGATTTGTAACTGTCTTTTAATTGTGTTATAACATTTATTCTGCACAAAAATATCAGGATGTAAGTATTGTTAGTTTTCTCATCTTAGAAATAAGGAAACTGAATTTGAAAAAAAAAATCATTAATAATTTAACAAATTTTCACAGTTTCTAAGTGCCAGAGCTGGGGGGACTCAAACCAACTTCTACTTTCCCAAAGTCTGTACTCCTCTTTCTCTATTGAGTCAATCCTCACAAATCTCATATACTACGTTTTCCCCTGGTTATGAACATCACCACAGAAGAACAAACAAATCTATCCCGGAAGAAGTACAGCCAGGGTGCTCCTTAGACATGAAGATGGCAAGACTTCATCTCACATACTTTGGACACTTATCAGGAGGGACCAGTCCCTGCAGAAGGACATTATACTTGGAAAAGTAGAGCGTCAGTGAAAAAGAGGATGACCCTCAACAAGAGAGATTGACACAGTGACTGCAAGAACAGGCTGAAGCATAACAACAAGAAGATAGAGCAGGACTGGGTAGTGTTTTGTTCTGTTGTGCATAGGATCAGAGCCAACTTGATGGCACCTAAAAACAGCAATGTGAACATCAGTGAAAACATAGGCCATCATCTCTTTAGAAATTTAGCAAGGAAAAGCAAGTCTACCATGACTCCATTAACCTCTTGAGCAAGAGAGCAGTCACTATGCAATCAGGATGAGAGGGTATGGAAACTCTCAGATGCAGGATAGGACTTTCCTCTGTGCTCAGCTTTTGTCAAATGGGCATTATTAAAAAACGATAACCACCTAGATAATCGGTAGGGCTTGGAAAACTAGAAATCCAGATGCAATTGCAGGAATGAAATTCATTTAACCTAACTACTTGAACTATGTTGATAGCAGCTCCTTCTTGAAACTTAAAATAATTAGAACATGAGGTTTCTTTACAAAGAAGGGTTTCTCTACTGTTCACTGCTGACCTAGAATTTGAAAGATGCTTCAACATAGTGGCTCTCCAGAGGAAATTCGGTTCCACTGGTACATTTTTTCTACCTTTGCCCAGGGAGATCAACATAAAGCCTAGAACTTTTGCTAATTCCCAAAGGAGCAAAGACACCTGGAAGAAAGATGATTTTTTAACATCTACAGGTTTCCACCGGGACGATTAGAAAAGAGAGATACACTGAGACCAAGAGGAGGGAAAAGATTAATAGGTGTGGCTGTTACTGCAGGAAAAAAAAAAAAATAGATTTTTCAAAACAGTAACAATAAAAAAGTGCCTCTGGTACAGCTGTGCAATATTCTCTTCTGCTAAAAAGGAAAAACAGAGAAGCTAAAAAGGAATGGAGAGAGAGATAAATGCAATAAAAGGTCAAGTTCTTAGAGTTGTACATAAAGGAAAGGTGAAAGGAGAAGATAATTTAGTTTTTTATTTTTCCATGTATCATATATGTGAAGGTATTCGATATTATGTATCTGTGTAGAAAACAGCCCTGGCTATAAAAATAGATAATGTACATAGGAGTCTATGCACTCCAAGTCATTTGTGTGGTACAGGCTGTCAAGTGCTGGCACTCTAAAATACAGATTCCAAACCAAGACCGTGAAAAGAAAACAGTAACCAAGTAACTGATTAAAAAAAAAAAAAAAAAAAAAAGAAACAGAAGGTGATCCTTCTGACTGCTGTCTACTAACCATCCAATTTTTACATATACTTCTCTGGCATGTGTTCTTTTTTCCTCAAAATATGTTTTCTTTTGTTTGTTTGCTTATTTCTTTGTATGAGTGTCTTAACTTAAAAATTGAGGGTGATTCATTCTATACATTTTTCTAGAAGCATATTCATGTGAAAATGACGTAGCCTGAGAATTGTGACATTCATTTTAAATATAAACAATCACAGGAATGTGTTTCCATTCTGCACTTTTCTTTTTTTGTTTTTGCATTTTTTTTTCTTTCCTTTTTAAAGAATATTCAAAAAGCTCTTTAGGAATTTTGTGTATGTCTCCCAGAATCTTGTTTTAAAAAATCATACACTCATATTAATACACTTAAAAAAAAAAGATTTCTGTATTTAATATAAAATCATAAACTTTTTCTTTCATTAACCCATAGTGATAAGATCTTTATGATGAAAATTAATCTCTCTGATGACATTTTAATAATCAGAGAACTATGCTGACTCCGTTTGTACATCTTTTAGTTTTAGACATTATAATTACTTGATAATATGTTTCTTTTATTAAAAAATATGAAGTAGCTAAATAATAGTCTTAAAAAAAAGTTGCTGTCAACTGGATTCCTACTCATAGAGAAATGATAGTCTTAGATGCTTCAAGTAATGATCTGGGGAAAAAAAAAAGTCTCACTGCCTGCAGCCTCAGAACTGACTTTTGTCAGTTTGCCCACGGAAGCAATGGGGCAGAGAGAGAAAAGTGACACTCCAGTGATTTAATTATTGCTCCACTCTTCATTACATAAAAAAAAAAAACCCAGTGCCAGTGCTTCATTACATAAAAAAAAAAAAAAATAGGTGCCTTAATATAGCCTACAGAGCAGCAAAGATGACAGCGTAGTCATCTTCCTGCAGTTGAAATCTATATCATACTCATAATCATAAACAAAGCTTTCGATTTATTGTTGTTGCTACAGAAATGCTCCCAGGAAGGAGAAAGTCATTTTCAGATACTATGTTGCCAGTTTTACCAACATGCGGTGCACTGAGAGAATGCCCACACATTTCCGTGATATTTTAAGTATTTGCATAATGTGTCAAAATACATTTTGACACATTATGCAAATACTTAAAATGTCCCTCAGAATTATCAGAGCACTGTAGAGTTTTGTATTTAATCTCTTTTATTTTTACATAATTGAATGGACTGTGACTATCCCTTCGGTAACTGATTTCAGTTGTTAATCACCGTTCCCAATTATGATCAGTGGAAACCGTGGTGGCCTAGTGCTAACCAAAGGGTCGGCAGTTTGAATCTGCCAGGCACTCCTTGGAAACTCTGTGGGGCAGTTCTACTCTGTCCCGTAGGGTCGCTATGAGTCGGAATCGACTCGACGGCACTGGATTTTGGTTTATAATCAAAATTTCTCATGTTGCCAGCTTAAAACTTCTTTCTTGACTTCTAATGTTTGAAAACGATTGGCCAGTCTGCCCCAGATTCCTCTGCTATATTCATCTTCTTAACACAAAGTTCTTATCATGACCCTACATTTTTCGAATAAGATGTTGTATGCTTCTCAGTGCCTGTCACGTGGAGTATGACCACTTTTGGGTTTGGTTTCAAACCACAGCTCATCTTTTCTGCACTCTTTCTCATAATCCATGTACTTTGATATGTAACCAAATCAGGCAGCTTATTATCCTTTTTGGTCGCCATATGTACTTCTGTGTGTGTTTTACAATGATGAAGCTCTTTCACTGGCCTAGAATTTTCTTCTCCTGTCCACTTCCACCCCTCTTCATGTGAGTTAATCCAGTCTTTCCTTCAAGAGTTTTCTAAAATTCAGCAGCCTTAGGTTAATTATTGCAGGCATTCATTTAAATACTGTTCATAAGCATCTATCTTATGGTGGGCAGAGCAATAGATATGACAGAAATAGTGATGGATCCGATGGACTCAGCCCTTGTTCGCATGGTACTTTGTATTCCTCTAGCACTGCATTTATATCCACTATGACTTTTTATTACTTTCCTCCTACAGTCCACATTTCTTTCTATCTCGTGTGTGGATATAACATGTATTTATACTAAATTTATGTTTATATTCATATTTAATACTTTTCCAGTTATCTTTTGTTGTCTACAAAAACTACACCAAAATTTCATGTATTAAAATATCAATTTCATGATTTCATTAGGGCAAAACAGTGACGTCTTGTCCGTTTTCTGTGATATCTGGTGACTCAGCTGAAATGGTTCAAATACCCAGGAGCTGGAAAATTCAGGGACCGGCAAACTGTCTTTCTCTCTCTGTATCTCGTCACATAGCCTCTCTACATGGCTAGTTTGGGCTTCCTAATAGCATGGTGGCCTCCTGGAAGCTGAAGTTCATATATAGAAGCTCAGAGCTCCAGGGATGAGAGTTCCAAAGGTTCAAGTAGAACCAGCTTTCCAGCCACCTAGCATCTAAAATCACTTCTTTCACATTCTATTGTTGAGGCAAGTCAAGAAGTCTAGCCCAGGTTAATGGTGAGGGGAATTAGACTTGATCTCTCAATGATAGGAGTATCAAAGAACTTTTGTCCATCCTTAAACTACAATTACTGTACAAAATTCAAAGAGCTGGGCTGCTTCTGTCTCCTAGTTAGGACTCCCAGAGCACGTGATGTCTGCATAACTGCAGCAGGGGAGGAGAGAACCAGAGGACCGTTCAGGGTGTTTCAGGGGGCACACCTGGACGTAGCTTAAATCATTTCTACTTTCATCCCATTAGCCCAAATGCCATCCTATGGTCTCAATCTAAGTGCAAAAAAGGCTGGGAAATGCCAAGGAGCACATGATCCTTTGAACTAGCAATCTCTCACAGTTCTTTCCTTTTGGTGCCTTTTGGTATACATACATTTATAGACATATTTTATTGTTTAACAAAAAACCAAACCCATTGCTATCAAGTTGATTCCTATTCGTAACAACCCTATAGGACAGAGTAGATCTGCCACGTAGGGTTTCCAAGGAGCAGCTGGTGGATTGAATCTGCCGATGCTTTTGGCTAGCAGATGAGCTCCTGACCACTGTACCACCAGGGCTCTCTCTCTCTCTCTCTATATATATATATCCCACTGCCTTCGAGTCGATTCCAACTCATAGTGACCCTGTGGGGCAGAGTAGAACTGCCCCATAGAGTTTCAAAGGAGCACCTGGCGGATTTGAACTGCTGACCTCTTGGTTAACAGCCATAGCACTTAACCACTATGCCACCAGGGTTTCATATATATATATATATATATATATATATATATATGTACATAAAACCTTTGTTCTCTTCTTTCTGTACAGGCACTGTGTCTTGCCTTCATATGTCTGGGTGATTCACAGTCCTTTCCATCAGCATGATCAATATGTGAAAGTTTGTTCCTCCTCTTGATGTAGTGACTTCTGAACTAAATGAGGGACAAAATATTGCTCACCTTCCAACCCCAATACACACAGCCAATATGTACTGGTGGAGCAGAGACATGAGGACTGTAATAAACCCTCCCATTGGGAAAGAGAAAAATGAGATACATGCAAGAGTGAGCCTGTTCCTCTTCTCTGAAAAGGCCTTTGGTTCCTTGTTTACAGAGTAGCACTTAGTTCTAGTCTCTGAGCTCTTTCTTTGCTACAATTCTTTTGGCCAAATCTGGAGTGAGAGAGGGAGGTCATGGCAGAAAGAATTTCATAATCATACTGCCCCAGCTTTGAAATCAGTCCTTTTTCCAAAGAACCCTGCTTCTTTTTGGTGGAGAATGGTATTTAGAAAACAATATCTGGACTCTAGGCATGCTCATTGTTTTGCGGTTCATGGTTTGTTTGTGCAATATATTTTACTCAATAACTGAGTATACTTATGATCTCTTTGTCTCCGTTGAGTTCCACTTGTTAGAAACATTAACCAAAACTACTTTTAAGAAATACTTCTTAAGCCTTAATTTTATTTATTTATTTGCTTGAACAACCCCAAAACTCTCTCCAAACCTAACAGAGGCATTTTTAAGGCCATCTAGTTTAAATGCAAAGGTCACATCCATAATCTTATCTTTGTCCTAGTACACTCTTAACAACTGAAGAATTTTAGGGACTTTTTGCTCAAATGTGTTTTAAAATAATTTCTAAAAGCAATAACATTTTCCAAATTAGAAATCCTTTGAATTATCTATCTGCCTATGTATCTATGTATCTATCTATCTTTTACCTTCAATTGAATTATAATAATCATGAAAAAAAAAAAAACTACTGGTCATAAGTGTGCTGCTCAATCAATTTTCACAAATTGACCAAACCTGTGTTATTAGATGCAGCATCAATAAATAGAACATTAACAGCTCCCTCAAAATATGTCCTCATGCCACCTTATGGGCATTATTTCAATCCCACCCCCAATAGTAACTATTGTGTAACACAACAGATTTATATTGCTGAATTTTGAACTTTATTTGAATGGAATTCAACTATATGTATACTCTTCAGTCAGGCTTCTTTTGTTCGACTTTATGCTTAGGAAATTCAACTATGCTTTTATATACAGTATGTGGTTCATAGCTGTATAATATTCCATTTTGCTAATATCCTATAATGTAATTATCTGTTCAAATATTGATGAGCATCTGGGTTGTTGTTGCTGCTGTTAAGTGTCTTCAACTCAGTTCCAACTCACAGGACCCTACATACATCAGAATGAAACACTGCCCAGTCCTGTGCCATCCTCCCATTTGTTGCCATGTTTGAGCCCCTTGTTGCAGCCAATGTGTCAATCCATCTCATTGAGTTTGGGGGTCTTCCTCTTTTTCACTAACCCTCTACCTTACCAAGCATGATGTCTGTCTCCAGGGACTGGTCCCTCCTAAAAAAATATCCAAAATATGCGAGATGAAGTATCTCCATTCTTGCTTCCAAGGAGCACTCTGTCTGTACTTCTTCCAAGGCAGACTTGTTCATTCTTCTGGCTGTCCATGGTATATAAAATGGTATAGTCAATGTTTTTTTGCCAACACTATAATTCAAAGGCATCAATTCTTCTTTGTCTTCCTTATTGATTGCTCAATGTTCACATGCATTTGAGGTGATTGAAAATACCATCACTTGGGTCAAGCACAGCTAGTCTTCAAAGTGACATCTTTGCTTTTCAAAGCTTTTAAGAGATCTTTTACAGCAGATTTCCCCAATGCAATATTTTGCTTGATTTCTTGACTGCTGCTTCCACGAGTGTTGATTGTGGATTCAAATAAAACCAAATCCTTGAAAATTTCAATATTTTTTCTGTTTATCATGATGTTGCTTATTGGTCTAGTTGTGAGAATTTTTGTTTTCTTTATGTTGAGGAGTAATCCATACTGAAGGCTTTAGTCTTTGGTCTTCATCAGTAAGTGCTTCAAGTCCTCTTCTCTTCCAGCAAGCAAAGTTGTGTCATCTACATATGAAAAAAAAAATTCCGGTAAGTCTATTAAAACTCATTGTGACCCTATGGAACAGAGTAGAACTGCCCCCATAATGAGCCTTCCTCCAATCTTGATGCCGTGTTTTTCTTCATATAGTCTAGCATTTCAGATTATTTACTCAGTTTACAGGTTGAATAAGTATTGTGAAAGTATACAACCCAGACACAAACCTTTTCCGATTTAAACCACATAGTATCCCTTTGTTCTGTTCAAAGGTCTGTCTCTTTGTGTATGTACAGGTTCCTCACGAGCACGATTAAGTGTTCTGGAATTTGGATTCTTTGCAATGTTACCCATGATTTTTTATGATCATAGTTTCTAGTTTTGCTATTGTGAAGAGGGTTGCTATGAATATCCTTGTACATGTGTTTTGGTGAACATATATGCATATTTCTGTTGGGCGAGTCATAGAAATGCATATATCCAGCTTTAAAATATATTGCCAAAAAATTTCCCAAGGTGGATATATCAATTTATACTCCTTCTATCAGTGCGTGTTTTCAAGAATCTTCTTTTCTTTTATTTCTGTTTGCACGCAAGACAATTCTTTCTTGTACTTGTCTGTTTTCTTCCATATCTTGCCAAATATAGTTAAAACACACAACTTTCTGCTTCAGACCTAGTTCCCTCATTCAGCTATCTCAGAAAAGATGGGACTTATCTCCTCAGAGGGAACAGGTAATGGATTTTCCAAATAATTTGTCCACGTTTTACCATAAATGACCATTTTCTTGCTGCAGGTATCAGTTTCCTCACTGCCTGCTGCCTGGCCACTAAGTTAATGCCACATGTTTCAGTTTTTAAAACAACACCTCACTTGAAGGAATAATTTTAGTACTGAGCAGTAAACTAACATTTGGTACTGCAATAAATGAAGCCTGAAACCTTAATGGATTAACAAACAAAGTTTTACTTCTTGTTCACATCCTAGTCTGTTGCAAAACATTTGGTGCTCCATCTGGAGCCGTGTCATCTTGGACTTATGTGGCCTCAATGATTGCCTCAGCAAAGGAAGAGACAATTGAAGGTTCATTTGAGATTTTTAGGGCTTTTAATAGAAGTGGCTTACATAACTTTCACCCAAACCCTATTTTCCAGAAAATACTCACATGATTTCAACCTGAGAGCAAGTTGAAAAGATGAGGGGCATATGGATAGTTGTTGAATAATAACAATATCTGCCCCAAGGTGCCTTGTCAAAAACTCCATGAGCATGAATGGAATGAATGAACTTTAAAGAATTAATGTGCCCTCTATGCTATACCTGGAGCTCTGGTGGCACAGTGGTAAAGCGTTTGAGTGCTAACCGAAAGGTCAGCAGTTCAAATTCACCAGGCACTCCTTGGAAACTGAATATCATACAGAGTTGCTTTGAGTTTTAATCGACTCGATGACAAATGGTTTGGATTTTTTTTTTTTTTTGGTATTTACATATATATTATATATAAAACAAATACATATATATTACTTTGTTTTTGTTGTTAGGTTATGTTGAGTTAATTTTCAACTTATATGCATATATAGATATAAAAACACAAAACAAATATATGCATTACTCTGTGTGTGTGTGTGTTTAGTGTGTGTGTGTGTTTAGTGTGTGTGTGTGTACAGAGCACAGGTCTGGTAGTCAGCAGCACAATAGAAGTATCTAAACGTTAAATGACGACGTCATCTTGACTTTAGTGTTTTTCTACAAAAGCAACCATTTATAGTCAGAATTCCTCAGATACAGGAAATCAAGGTATGTTCTGGTCTCTTACCAAGAAACCCCATTGCTATTGAGTCAATTCCGACTCCTAGCAACCCTATAGGACAGAATAGAACTGCCCCATAGAGTTTCCAAGGAGTACCTGGTAGATTCAAACTGCTGACTTTTTGGTTAGCAGCCGTAGCTCTTAGCCACTACACCATCAGGATTTCCTGGTCCTAAATCTTACTAAGAAGTCAATGTGAGCTCATTCCAAATTAATGAGATAGATTCTTCTGAAAATTTTTCTTTATATGCTATCTATTAAAATTAATCCCTGCTTCCCAATTCTCTACAGAAATCAGCAGAGCACATCGCAGTTGATGATTCTTCTGAGAGCACCATTATAATTTATTAATTATGCTTTAATCACTAATAGTAAGTGCTCAAGCACTTTGTTTAAAATAAAAAAAAATAAGACCTTCCAAAGTGCTGCTTTTCATGATTTTCATTGGCTTTCTTTATGAGGTCTTCATTATTATTGACATTGCTTCAGTACTGCTGTGTTTCATTATTAGTTATCTTTTTTTACCCTACAAGAATTGTTTCTTTCTGTAAAGTACTGGTGCTTTTCTCTGTTTGCCATAGTATTAACCACAGTGCTGTTCACCCAGTGATCCTTTGGTAAGTATTGGATTGAAATGAATGTGAATTTAGGATTATTTATATATTCAACAATTTGCAACCAAAAGTGGGAAAAACTAACAATGGATTGAGCACACATTTTTATTTTCTCTTGTAAAAGGTGGCAGGGATAGATAATCTGGGTTCCTTTGACACTGTGATACATTTTTCAAGGTCTCAAGCCATTTCCTTCTTTCTGTCCCACTGTTCCTAAAGTGTGGCTCTTGTTTTTTGGGGCTAAGATGCTTGTTGGATCACCAATCATCACATCTGCATTCCAGGTATCAGCATGGAAGAAGATACAAAGAAGAAACTGGCAAAAGGTATAGTATATAAACTCTCTTGAGATTATCCAGAAAAGACCACACAGAAATTCTACTTCAGTCTTTCTGGCAAAGCTTATTTGTGTAGTCACAGCTACTTCCAAGGGAGTTTAGAAAATGTAGTGTTAGTCCAGGCAGTCAACATGGGCTAAAAGTGTGTGGGGTGGGGGTTATAGCTGAGAAACAACGTTTAGAACAAGAGTTTTATTGTTAGGTGCCATTGAGTCAATTCTTTCTCATAGAGACCCTACAGACAACAGAATGAGACACTGCTCATTCCCGTGCCATCCTCACCATCCTTGCTATGTTTGAGCCCACTGTTGAGGCTACTGTGTCAGTGCACGTTGTTGAGGGTCTTACTCTTTGTCATTGACCCTCTCTTTACTTTACCAAGCATGATGTCCTTCTTCAGGAACTGGTTCCTCCTGATAACATGTCCAAGATATATGAGACGAAGTCACTATCCTCACTTATAAGGTGCATTCTGGCTGTACTTTTTCCAAGACAGATTTGTTTATTCTTCTGGCAGCCCACGGTATACTCAATATTTTTCACCAACACCATAATTCAAAGGCAACAATTCTTTGGTCTTGCTTATTCATTGTTCAGTTTTCGCATGCATATGAAGCGATTGGAAATATTATGACTTGGGTCAAGCTCATCCATCTCTGCTTTTTGACATTTTAAAGAGGTTTCTTGCAGCACATTTTCCCAATGCAATGCATTGTTTGATTTCTTGACTGCTGCTTCAGATATAGATCTAGGAAAACTTCAGTCTTTGCCAAAACCAGGATCAGATAAGCCAGAATCCATGACAAAAGAATGAAGTGCAAAATAAGAGTCAGTGGTCACCGACTTAGATGTGAGGATGACTGAGGTTTGAAACCCATCTTGATTGTTTTTTTGCTGCATGGACTTGTATATTTAACTAACCTCCTTAAGCTTTGTTCTTCATATCTGTATATTGAGGATAAAATTTATCTTTTAATTTTATTTCATTTCTGTTTGTGAGATTTTAATGAGATTCTGTAAGCTTTTCCAGGCTCTAGTCACTCAAATAAAGTTTCTTCTCAGTATCATTATGATTTTCTCCTTTGTTTTTCCAACAGTTGCTTTATTTATGAAGAAGAAGAAGAAGGAAAAAAAAAAAAGACTTTTAGTTAGAAGGCATGCTTGTATTCTATCATTTATGAGTCCTAAATTCATTTTAAGCATTCTTATCTGTGAAATAGGTTACTAATACTCTCTCTCTTATTGTTGTGGTAAGAATTAAATGAAATATTGCACATGGGAAGGGTTAAATTAAATATTGTACATGGTATTGGTCCAATAGAGGACTTGGTGTAGAGTACTTGCTGTAATAACTATTGATTTATTATTTTCCCGTATTTAAAATCATATCATTTTTACTCTTTTATGTCTCTGTAAATGGATATGTTGAGTCCAAAAACCCCCAAAATATGCTGAGATATTGGCAGCTGCTACTTACTTGGTTGGTGTGCAAATATTTAGATTGTGGATTACAGCTATCAAAAATTTACTGTTCAATTTTATTTTCCATTGAAATACAGCAGTATGGGTCTTAGAAGAGAGTAAATGAGTTACTCCTTAGCTTGCCTTTGAGTTAAATGCTTATTCGAGATCAAGAGATAACCTATACTGCCCTAAATTATTATATAGAAGAACAAACAACAACAACATCAACAACAAAAAGTTGCCATCGAGTCAATTCTGACTCATAATGATCCTGTAGGACAGAGTAGAACTGCCCCATAGGGTTTTCAAAGCTATAATCTTTACAGAAGTAGAACGTCACATCTTTCTACCATGGAGCAGCTAGTGGGTTTGAGCCACTGACTTTTGGGTTAACAGCTGAGCACTTAATCACTGCACCACTAAGGTTCCTTCTAAACTAACATAAACATGCAAAAATTGGAAGAGAAAGATGGCTGGTCTGACACATGGTAGGAGCTGAATAAATATTTGATGAATGAATGAATTAATGATAAAAACAACAAAAAAATGATAGGATGGATAAATGGATATATTTATGTCCTCGTCATCCTATTGGTCTTTTCTACCAAGAAACCATCAAGAACTGATGAGCTGGCTTCTGCGTGGTTGCAGTTATGATTCGTGTGTTTATTAGATCCTTAGTCACAGTGGCAGGCCTTCTCTTTACTGTTAGGTTTGGTGACTGTTAGAGATTCAACTAAATGAACCACAGCAAATATAAAATAAATCTTTGCCAAGGGGACAGTGTAAATTGAAGCAATTTCTTTTTAGTTACATCAGTTTCTCAGTAAAAAACACATAGCATTGGCAAACAGCATTGCAATAAAAAAGCTTGTTTTCCAGAGGACTACCAAAGTAACTTGGCCATCACTGGATTGTTCATTAAATGGAGTTGAGAAATCTGTATCTTTTCTTTCAATTTAACGATTTATTTATGATTCTGCTAATGAAGATTCTGATTCATATTAGGTTGGCGAATTAACTTCTATGATCCTAGTTCCTCATCTTTAAATGAGAGGAACACAAGAGAACTATCCAAGTTTTCTTTCATCTCTAACATTCTTTGAGACTAACAATTTGGTTGGGCAACCCCGTTCAAACAAAAAACCACTGCCGTTGAGTCGATTCCAACTCATAGCAACCCTATAGGACAGAATAGAACTGCCCAGTAGGGCAACTGTCCAAGGCTGAAATCTTTAAGGAAGAGGCTGCCACATCTTTTTCCACTGAGTGGGTGGTTAGTTCAAACCACTGACTTATTAGTTAGTGGCCAAGCTCTTTAACCACTGTGTAACCAGGCCTCCAGAGAATCCCATAGTAGCCCTTAAATCCAATCTTCTACTTACTGCAGGGATCCCTTTTTCATGAAATCTCTGCCAGAGGATCATGCAGTTTTAACTTGAAAAATCTACTATAGAATACTTCTTGGGCAAGACAACTCAAATGCCAGGTTCTTCTAATTATGAGACAGTTCCTCATTTTGAGACACAGCTTCCTTGCATGTAATTTCTACTCAATTGTTCCAGTTCTGTTTCCTTGAAGAGAAGTATAATACCTGTTTACTCTGGCAGTCTATCAAATACCCATGGCTATCATGTCTACCCTATTCTTCTCCAAGCCAAGTTTATTTAATTCCTTTAGTCATAACTTACATGACAAGATTTGAAGACCTCCAAGATTTAACATTTTCTCCCAAATGTGGCATCTAGAAAGAATGGCTTTCAATAAATTTGCTGTGTATCTGTGCCAAAACAACAAATAATACCTGAAAACATGCCACTAAGGTGTGGGCAGAGAAGATGGATAGGTGGATTATTCATATGCTTATTTCTCCTATTTTGCCAAGAGGATATATTGTGTTTTTGAAATTAGAAAACTAACTCTTAATTTTGCTTTTTAAAACATTAGCTGTGGTTTACAACTAGATGGTGCCTGGCTACTACCACCCACTGTTCTGACAGGGCTCACAATAGAGGGTCCCAGACAGAACAGGAGAAAAATGTAGAACAAAATTAAAATTCACAAACAAAACAAAACACCAGACTTGCTGGTCTGACAGAGACTGGAGAGATTCCAAGAATATGGTCCCAGTACATCCTTTTGACTCAGTACTGAAGTTGCTCCCGAGGTTCACTCTTCAGCCAAAGATTAGACAGGTCTATAGGGCAAACAATAACACACAAGGAACACATTCTGTAGTTCAATCATGTATACAAGACTAAATGTACACACCACACCAGCCCAAAAAACAAAGATGAGAAGGCAGGAAGGGACAGGAAAACTGGATGAATGAAAACAGGGAACCTGGAGTGGAGAAGAGGGGAGTGTTGACACATCCTAGGGCTGGTAACCAATGTCACAAAATAATCTGTGTATTAATTTTTTAATGAGAAACTAGTTTGCTCTGTAGACTTTCACCTAAAGCACACCCACACAAAAAACATTAGTTGGGGAATTTGTCAAGTCATTTAACCTCTCTGAAAATGTTTGCTAAAATGTAAAATATAATAATAATATCTATCATATATGGTCATTCTTATACAATGTAAAATGCTTTGAAATTTTTAAGTTCTATGCATCTACAACTGTATAGCTTTTACAATAACTTTTTCTTACTTTTATTTTAGTAAAAATATACATAAAGAAACTTATGCCAACAATTCCCTTATGTATAGTAACATTGACTATATTCTTCAAGGTGTAGAACCATTCCCTGGATTCTTTTCCAAATGATTCCACCACCAATAACATAAACTCAATGCCCACTAAACAAAAATCCCCCCTTTCCTCTTCTCCTCCCCCATCCCACCCCTGGTAACTGCTAATAATCTTTGGTATCTACGTAATTGCTTATTTCATATAAGTGAGATCACATAATATTTGTCCTTTTGTAACTGATTTATTTTACTCAGCATGATGTATTCCAGGTTCGTTTATGTTGTAGCATGCATCAGCAGTTCATTTCTCTTGAAGGTTAAGTAGTATTCCATTGTGTGTATATATCACATTTTGTTAATCCTTTCATCTGTTAATGGATATTTCATTTATTTCTGCCTTAGGACTATTGTGAAAAGTCTGCAGTGAGCATTGGTGTGCAGTGCTTATGATGGTTAAGATGGTGTGTCAACTTGGCTGGGCCATGATCTCAGTATTCTGGCAGTTATATCATGTGATCACTTTCCTTTTGAAATTTGATATGTGGTCACCTCCATGATGGAATCTGCTGAGTGGTACCAGCATGGGTGGGGCCTGTGGCCCCTCACCGCCCCCTCAGCCTTCATCTCTCCACCTTCTGACATCTACTTCCTTCCTGCTCATCTTGCAAAGGTTGTTGGTTTGTTCTGGATCCAGCAGGTATTTCTTGTCTGACCTCTGGTTCTTGGGACTTGAGCTAGTAGCTTACCTGTCCATCTTGGGATTTGCTGATCTTCACAGCCTGAGAGCAAGAGTCCTGCTCCCTGACCTGGGTTTGCCTATCTTGGGTTCACCAGCCCCTGCAGCTAAGTGACTCAGGAGAAACCTTGCAGTCTTGCCTGCAGACCTTGGGGATTCCTCGACCATCACAATCTGTGAGCAGGATCCCTGCTTTCCAATCTGCTCATCTTGGGTTCACCAGCTTCTGTGGCTCCTTGAATTGGGAAAGGATTCTATCCTGGTCCAAGAACTTGGGACGTTCCAACCCCTACAATTGCATGAGCTGTTTCCTTAATATAAATCTCTCTATATATTTACATGGATTACTGGTTTTGCTTCTCTAGAGAACCCAGACTAAGGCAACTGGTACTGAGAGTGGTTCTAGAGAAACAAACTTGTAAGGACAAATATTCTAAATTGGTTCTTAAGTTTGGATAGTCTTAAAGATGTTGATGACTCTGCTTCCAGCAGTAAAGAGGGCACTGCTAGCCCATGGGCTAAGGTAGCAATACAAATACGCAAAATACCATCACCAGTAGATCAGGTATTGGTGAAAGGCAAGGCTCTGGGTGAACACAAGTGTGAAATCTTTCTAAAGTTTTGTCAGAATGAGAAGTATAATGAAGCTGGTTGGCGGGTCCTGCTTTCACTAGACAAAGTGGTGAAAGAAAGAAACGTGCTCACGGCTTCAGAGTCAAAGCTCAAGTGCCATGTTAACTACCTCAAATCTTCCACTTGAGCTTTGAAAGAAAGTCTTATTTCTTGAAGTGACAGAGCTGATATTGCCGAAAGCCAAGCCCAGACTCTTATTGTAAGAGTGGCTGAATTACAATGCCAGCTTAATTGCCAACCTACAGCGGTGTCTGAAGTTAAAGTGAGGACATTGATTGGGAAGAAATTGGATCCTGACTTGGAATGGGGGGACATACTGGCAGATAATCAGGAAGCTGGAGACACTGAGCCCCCAGGTTACGTTGAAGTTGAATCCATCATGCCTGTCAACAGAACCATTCCCACCTGAAGAGATTACTTCATGTTTGTCTGCTACACCATCCTGCCCAGAAAAACCAATAGCCCCTCCACTCCCATCTAATGAGATTAGTGCTAGCCCAGCTGCCTCCAAAGAGCCCTTACCAGAGTCATTGCCTGAGGCATCACCTGAGGTAGATGCTTTACAAGACAATGTTGGATGTTTTCAAAAACAATTCCATACTACTAATTCTGGCTTCTAGATCTATAACTAGACCTAAGTCCCAGGGAGCCCCAAAAGGTAAAGTACAAAGTGTGACCCAGGAAGAAGTATGCTACACTCCAAAAGAACTACTTGACTTTTTTTAATATGTACAAACAGAAGCCTAAAGAATATGTGTGGGAATGGCTATTAAGCGTGTGGTGTAATGGTGCAAGGAACATAAAGATGGATCAATCTGAGTTTATTGATATGGGTCCACTAAGCACAGATTCTTCATTCAATGTTTCAGCTTGAGAAGTTAGGAAAGGATCTAATAGTTTGGCTGGGTTGCTGAAGCAAGAATTACATGGTCGCCTACACTAAACCGAGTTGAAGTACCAGGCCTGCTTTGGTGTACTGTAGAAGAAGGTATCGAAAGGCTTAGGGAAATTGGCATGCAAAGGTGAATTTATCAGGTTAGACCCACAGACCCACACATGGAATGCCCAGAGGACACAGCTTTTACCACAACCGTGAGGAACAAATTTGTGAAGGGGCCTTCAACATCTTAGAAGACTACTGTGATTGTTATTTTATGTAAATCAGATTTGACTGTGGGAACTGCCCTAACTAAATTAAGACACATAACTACAATGGGGCTGATTGGACCCCATAGTAGTAGGGGCCAAGTGGCTGCCCTCAATCGACAAAGACAAGGTAGGCGTGGCTACAGTAATGGACAGTGGAGTCAAAGCAGTAATCAGGATAGTCTGATTCTTATGGACTTATGGCTTTGGCTACTTGGTCATGGTGTCCCCAGCAGTGAAATAGATGGGGAACCTACTAAACATTTACTTGGTCTGTACGAACAGACGAATTACAGATCAGGTGAACAGCAGTCTAACTCGAATCTCCAGTATAGAGAGTCACGGTTTCTCAATCAATTCCTAGACTTGAGCGAGTTTAAAGACCCACAACACCTTGAACAAAAGGGATGTTGGGTCCCCTCGAGGAAGGGCTCCAATACACTGCCAAAAATTTATACAGTCGATCTCTCTCCCAGTCTTCCCCAAAGGGATCTATGGCCATTTATGAAAGTGACTGTTCTTTGGGAAAAGGGAAATAATCAGACTTTTTGGGGATTACTGGATATTGGCTCTGAACTGACGTTAATTCCAGGATACCCCAAATGTCACTGTAGCCTACCAGTCAGAGTGGGAGTGTATGGAGATCAGGTTATTAATGGAGTCTTGGCTCATGTCCATCTCACAGTAAGTCCAGTGGGTCCCTGAACCTATCCTGTAGTGATTTCCCCAGTTCCAGGATGCATAATTGGAATAGATATACTCACCAATTGGCAGAACCCCCATATTGGATTCCTGATGAATGGAGGAAGGGCTATTATGGTAGGAAGAGCCAAGTGGAAGCCATCAGAACTGTTCCTACCTAGGAAAATAGTAAATCAAAAGCAATACAGCATTCCTGGAGGAATTACAGTGATTACTGCCACCATTAAGGACTTGAAGGATGCAGGGGTAGTGATTCCCATCACATTTCCATTCAACTCTCCTGTTTGGCCTGTGCAAAAAACAGATGGATCTTGGAGAATGACAGTAGATTATCAAACTTACAAGGTGGTGACTCTGATTGCAGCCGTTGTTCCAGATGTAGTTTCATTGCTTGAAAAAATTAATACATCTCCTAGAACCTGGTATGCAGCTATTGATCTGGTGAATGCCTTTTTCTCCATACCTATTTCAAACGACCATCAGAAGCTGTTTGCCTTCAGCTGGCAAGGCCTGCAATACACCTTCACTTGCCTACCTCAGAGCTACATCAATTCTCCAGACCTATGTCATAATTTAGTCTACAGGGACCTTGATTGCCTTTCCCTTCCACAAGATGTCATACTGGTCCACTACATGGCAACATTATGCTGACTGGAACTAGTAAGAAAGACATGTCAATGACTCTGGACTTGTTGGTAAAACATTTGCATGCTACAGGGTGGGAAATTAATCCTGCAAAAATTCAGGTGCCTTCCATCTCAGTGAAATTTCTAGCGGTCCAGTGGTGTGGGGCATGTCAGTATATTCCTTCTAAAGTAAAGGATAAGTTATTGCATCTGGCTGCTCCCACAACTAAAAAGGAGGCACAGCACCTAGTGGGCCTCTTGGGTTTTAGAGGCAATGTATTCCTCATTTGGGTGGGCTTCTCTGGCCTATTTATCAAGTGACTCGAAAAGCTGCTAGTTTTGAGTGGGACCCAGAACGAGACAAGGCTCTACAACAGGTTCAGGCTGCTCTGCCACTTGGCCATATGATCCAGCTGATCCAATGGTGATTGAAGTGTTGGTGTCAGATAGAGGTGCTGTATGGAGTCTTTGGCAGGCCCCTATTGCTGAATCCCAGTGTCGGCACTTAGGATTTTGGAGCAAAGCCCTGCAATCCTCTGCCGATAACTACTCTCCTTTTGAGAAACAGCTTTTAGCTTGTTACTGGGCCTTAATAGAGACTGAACGCTTAACCATGGGCCACCAAGTCACAATGTGGCCTGAGTTGCCCATTATGAGCTGGGTGTTGTCTGACCCACAGAGTCATGAAGTTGGATGTGCACAGCAGCACTCCATCATTAAATGAAAATGGTATATACAAAATCGGGCCCGAGCAGGACCTGAAGGCACAAACAAGTTGTATGAGGAAGTGGCTCAAATGTCCGTGTTCTCCACTCCTGTCACATGACCTTCCATCTCTGCACCTATGGCCTCATGGGGAGTTCCGTATGAACAGTTGACTGAAAAAGAGAAAACTCGTTGTTCTGTGGGATATCCAGGCACTACACGAAAATGGACAGCAGCAGCACCTCAACCCTTTTCTGAAACCTCCCTGAAGGACAGTGGTGAAGAGAAATCCTCCCAATGGGCAGAATTTAGAGCAGTGTACCTGGTTGTTCATTTTGTTTGGAAGGAAAAATGTCCAGATGTGTGATTGTATACTGATTCATAGGCTGTGGCCGGTGGTTTGGTTGGATGGTCAGGGACTTGGAAGGAACATGATTGGGAAATTTGAGACAAGGATTTATGGGGAAAAGGTGCGTGGATAGACCTCTCTGAATGTGCCAAAGAAGTGAAGTTGTTTGTGTCTCATATGAATGCTCACCAAAAGGTGACCTCAGCAGAGGATGATTTTAACAATCAAGTGGATAGGATGATGCATTCTGCAGAAACCACTGACGTTCATTCCCCAGCTACTCCTGTCATTGCCTAATAGGCTCATGAACAAAGTGGCCATGGTGGCAGGGATGGAGGTTATGCATGGGTCCAGCAACACGGACTTCCACTCACCAGGATTGACCTGGCTACAGCCACTGTTGAGTGCCTAATCTCCCAGCAGCAGAGACAACATTGACTCCCTGATAGGCCCACCATCCGTCAAGGTGACCAGCCAGCAACTTGGTGGCAAGTTAATTACATTGGACCACTACCATCATGGAAAGGGCAGCGTTCTGTCATTACTGGAATAGACACTTACTCTGGATATGGATTTGCCATCATTGCACGCCATGCTTCTGCCAACATTACTATCCATGGACTTACAGAATGCCTAATCCACCATCATGGTATCCCATACAGCATTGCCTTTGATCAAGGGACTCCCTTCACAGCAAATGAAGTGCAGCAGTGGGCCTATGCTCATGGAATTCACTGGTTTTACCATATTTTCCATCATCCTGTAGCAGCTGGTTTGATAGAACAATGGAATGGTCTCCTAGAGACACAATTATGACGTCAGCTAGGTGGCAACACCTTACAGGTTTGGGGCAATGTTCTCCAGGAGGCTGTATATGCTCTAAACCAGCATCCAATATGAGGTATTGTTTCTCCCATAGCAAGATTTATGGGTCCAGGAATCTAGGGATGAAAATGGGAGTGGCACCACTCACTATTACCCCTAGTGACCCACTTGCAAGATTTTTGTTTCCTGTCCCCAAAACCTTATGTTGTACAGGTCTAGAGGTCTTAGCTCCAAAGGTCGGAATGCTCCCACCTGGACTCACCTCACTGATTCCACTGCACTGGAAGCTAAGAATGCCACCTGACCACTCTGGGTTCCTTATGCCTCTGGATCAACAGGCAAAGAAGGGACTTACCATACTGGCTGGTGTGATTGATCCAGACTACCAAGAGGAAATTAGACTGATACTATGTAATGGAGGTAAAGAAGTGTATGTCTGGGATGCAGGAGATTGCTTAGGACATCTCTAAATAGTACCGTGTCCTGTGATTAAAGTCAATGAAAAACCACACCAACCCAATTCTGACATGACTACTAATGGTCCAAACCCTTCAGGAATGAAGGTTTGGGTTACCCCAGCAGGCAAAGAACCATGACCAGCTGAGGTGCTTGGTGAGGGCAAAGGGAATACAGAAAGAGTGGTGGAAGAATGTAGTTCTAAATACCAGTTATGGCCACGTGACCAGTTGCAGAAATGAAGACTGTAATTGTTATGAGTATTTCTGCTTTGTATGTATGCATCATATATTTTTGTTTTCTTCCCTTTTTTTTTCCACTTAAGAAATTTAAGATGTAAATGGGACCAGTGCATTTTTGGTTTACGTATGTTAGTTGTATCATATGAGGCACAAGTATAACTTTGTAGTTGTGTTTGTTCAGAGAATATGTATGGTTTGGGGAGATATGTACAGATGCCAAGTTGACAAGTGGTGGACTGTGATGGTTAAGATGGTGTGTCAACTTGGTTGGGTGATGGTTCTTGGTGTTTTGGCAGTTGTATAATGCTGTGATCACTTTCCTGTTGAAATTTGACATGTAATCACCTCCTTGATGGAATCTGCTGAGTGGTACCAGTGGGGGTGGGGCCCGTGGCAGCTCACCGCCCTCTCAGCCTTCATCTCTCCACCTTCTGCCACCTACTTCCTTCCTACTCATCTTGAAAAGGTTGTTAGTTTGTTCTGTATCCAGCAGCTATGTCTTGTCTGACCTCTGGTTCTTGGGACTTGAGCTAGCAGCTTACCTGTCCATCTTGGGATTTGCTGATCTTCATGGCCTGCGAGAAAGAGCTCTGCTCCCCGACCTGCCTCTCGTGAGTTCACCAGTCCCTGCAGCTAAGTGACTCAGGAGAAACGTTGCAGTCTTCCCTGCCGACTTTGGGGATTCCCCAACTGTCACAAACTGTGAGTGGGATCCCTGCTCTCCAACCTGCTCATCTTGGGTTCACCAGCTACTGTGGCTCCTTGAATTGGGAAAGGATTCTCTCCTGACCCAAGAACTTGGGACGTTCCAACCCCTACCATTGCATGAGCTGTTTCCTCATTATAAATCTCTCTATGTAGATTTATACACTTTACTGGTTTTTCTTCTCTATTGAACCCAGCCTAAGACAGTGCTTTTACAATAATTTTATATTTGGATTTATGTATGATAACCTCTGTGTATGTGTGATGATTAAGATTGTGTGTCAACTTGGCTGGGCCATGATTCCCAGTGTTTTGGCAGTTGTATAATATTGTGATCACTTTCCTGTTGAAATTTGATATGTTTTCACCCCCATGATGGAATCTGCTGACTGGTACTAACAGGGGCAGAGCCTGTGGCAGCTTACCACCCCCCTGAGCCTTCATCTTGTTGCTCTCTGACACCTGCTTCCTTCCTGCTCACCTTGCCAAGGCTTTGGCTTGTTCTGGATTTGGCAACTGTCTCTTATTGTCTGACCTCTGGTTCTTGGAACTTGAGCTAGCAGCTTACCTGTCAATCTTGGAATTTGTCGATCTTCACATTCTGCAAGAAAGAGTTCTGCTTACTGACCTACTGATCTTGGGTTCACTAGCCCTGTAGCTACGTAAATCAGGAGAAAGCTTGCAGTCTTGCCTGCTGATCTCGGTATTCGTCAACTTTCACAGTCTGTGAGTGGGAGCCCTGCTCTACAACCTGCTGATCTTGGGTTTGCCAGCTTCTGCAGCTGCATGAATTTGGAGAGACCTCTATCCTGATCCACAGACTTGGGACTTTCTAGCCTCTACAAACTTGTGAACGGTTTTCTTGATATAAATCTCTCTCTATATATATTTATACACTTTACTGGTTTTGCTTCTCTAGAGAACCCAGCCTAAGACAGCATTCTTATTCGCTTATATAGAATTGAGACTTATTTTAAATTATTAACACCAAAATTAACCTGGCCATAAAAATAGTAATACTTATACTTACCTTTGAAAGTTATCATGACGACATTGAGACCACTAAAATAAACTTGGGAATATTCATCAAATATATTTATATTTTTTAATTCATATCTACATATCTATATAGGCAAATTTAAAAAATCAGAAAATTATGCAGGTGACACTTCATGTATATTAAAAGAAAAGGTTAATAAATTCTGTGTGTGAATTCATACAGAAAGTTAAAATATATTCTATATTTTGTACTTAAGCACCTTTAAGAGAGTTTTATATTACTACTCATGTCAAGTTTGGTTAATATTCTCACATGCTCTGTATGACTTGGCAGTTAATTCATAGTGCAATGAGGGAATAAAAAAAAGACCTGTTTCAAATTCATCTCTAGATTTTGTATTGAAGCGACATATAGTTTCTAAAGGAGAGAACTTTGGTTCCTGCATATTAAATCAGCATACAGAATAGCAGATAATGACTGGAATACTGCAATACATGTAGGAATTACATTTACTGATAATTCTGGTTTGACTGCAAAATTCTGAGTAGAATACATTTCATTATTTTTATTCTATGTGAAAAATTTTCTTTCATTTATAAAAACCAATTAGATTAGAAAAAAAGTCATTCTCTGATTTTGTCTCATTGTACTGAAACTATCAACTAAACTTTAAATGCACTGAACAATTTTCTTTAATGTATAAAATGAACTGTGCCACGCATAAAAAACCCACTGCCATCGAGTCAATTCTGACTCATAGCAACCTTATAGGACAGACTAGAACTGCCCCATAGAGTTTCCAAGGAGCACCTGGTGGATTTGAACTGCCGACCTTTTTGTTGGCAGCTGTAGCACTTAACCACTACTCCACCAGGGTTTCCCTACCACATATAGTTATGATATTTAAGTTATTCGTGGTATATTCGAAGGATCTATGCTGTTTTGCCATCTGGTCAGTATGGGAGTTTTCTGTTCTAACAGCAACAAAAGAATTCCTCCATTTCAGACAAGAGTCAATCAGTTCAATGATAAGGGATGGAAGGAAAATGGGGACATCAGGGTATTCGTAAGTCCAAATAGGTAGTGGGTTGAATTTTGTCCTCCTAAGAGATTTTTTTTTTTTTTTAAGAGATACTTTGAAGTTCTCAACCTTGGCACATGTGAATGTGATCCTATTTGGAAATAGGGTCTTTGCAGATGTATCTAGTTAAAATGAAGTCACGTTAAATTAAGATGTATCTTTATCCAATATGACAGGATATCCTTATTCTTATAAGGATAGGAAAAGGAGAAGACACAGAGACATGGAGTAAGACACAAGGGAGAAGGTCATGTGGAGATGTAGGCAGGGACATGGAGTGATGCAGCTGCAAGACAAAGACCCCTAAGGATTGCCAGCAACCACCAGAAGTGAGGAAAGAGTCAAGGAAAGATCCTTCTTTAGAGACTTCATAGAGAACATGACCTTACTGGCACCTTGATTTTAAATTTTTAGCATCCAGAATTGTAAGACAAAAAATTCCTGTTGTTTTAAGACACCTCATTTGTGGTAATTTGTTATGGCAGCCCTAAGGATCTAATACAGATAGTTAATTTTTTCTTCAGAAAATTTGAACAACATTACCATTTTAAACCAGTCAGCCCTTTCTAAGGTGTCAGCAACTGACATTTATTACATTTGCCCATAACACCCATAATATTGTTCGTGTTGTAATAAATGGCATCACCAAGGTGATTATCTAGTCAAACTCTGACCCAACACCATTTTGTCTCAGCAACTGACCTTATAAAGTCTCCCCTTTCCTTCTCCAAGAATGGCGTCAGATGAAGTATATCTAGTTTTGGTATATACTCTGGCTCTTGCCCAGAGGCTTAACCATTCCAGTGCAGCACTTTTTTCTCTCAGAATCACTGAAGAAAATCTGTTTCTGGTTACCAGTGTTGAGGTATACCTTTTGTCACTTGTGAATGAAGTAATAAAGGGGGTCATACATTAGGTTCTACTGATCATATCACATAATGCTCTCTCTAGAGATGTCAACCTGATATAGTGTTGGAATAGCCTACTAAAGGCGTGGTTGAAGGACAAACTCAGAGCCAATACTCTGTTGATAGAAGGTGTCACCTCCAAAATGCAGTATGCACACTAAAGCAGAGACTTCCAGAAGATGCTGCGTCCTCAAGTGGAAGACCTACATCCAGGTACCAAGAGCTAGATTCAGGAGTAACCCCAGTGACCCACTGGTGACCTCTGTGCTTCCTGTCCCAGAAATTCTGGGCCCTGCAACAGGAGCACACTTGCCAGTTTCCACACAACAAGCTGCTGATGACCCTGAGAACTTTGGTCTTTTTGTGCCAGAGTTTAGCATAAAAAAGAGGATTGGCAGAAAGAGATAGGGCTGCTGTTACATGGTGAAGACAGGATGGAATAAGTGAAAAACTCAAATGATCCCCTTGGGAGTCTTTTGGTACCCTTTGCTCAGTTGTTATGGTGAATAGACAAGTGTAGCAATTCTGCTCTGGAAAGTATGTGGTTATTAGTGGCTCTGGCACCTAAAAAATGAAGATTTGGGTCATACCACGACATAAACCATCAAGATTGGCAGAGTAGATAGCTGAGCGTGAAGGGTATTCAAAATGGATAGTGGTGGAGGAAGAAACTGAATGCCAGTTGCAGTCCCATAACCAACTGCAATGATAAGAGCTGTAGTTCAACTTATTAACCTTTCTCTTCTATGCTTCCTCAGGAAGAGGCCACTGGGATCCTTACAGCCATGGAGGTGTTCCACTAATATCTCTGCAAGGAGTGCCATTAGCTGACACCCCCAACTACTTTCAGAAACTGCTCCAGCTTTCAAATCAAAGACGCCTTTTTTCTAGGGCAGCACCAGCCTATGACTGAGCATGGTGGACATACTAGAACTTGTCCATTTCTGTTCAACAGAGGTCTCTTCTAATGGGCCATCTTTGCTCTGGCACTCCACATTGGATTGACTGAGACTTTGTTGTACCTGCCTCATGATTTAAGTATTGTCTTACACAGACCTCTTCCTTTCTCCATTTCCTTTCATACACGTGAAATCTGTATCAATGTGTGAAGGCTTTCATTGCTCAGCTTGCTTTCTTCCACTTTATCTTTCACAGATAAACCTCTTATCATCAAATTGGAAAACTTATACTACCTGCGTTTGTTATACTAAAGAAGATAAATCCATGTTAATGGACAGGTAGATGTCAATACTACCGGTTATAGCTTGAATTGTGTCCCCCCAAAATGTGTGTCAACTTAGCTTGGCCATGATTTCCAGTATTGTGTCATTATCCACCATTTTGTCATCTGGTGTGATTTTCCTGTGTGTTATAAATCCTGTCTCTGTGATATTAACAAGGCAGGATTAAAAGCAGTTCCTTTAATGAGGCCAGACTCAATCTACAAGATTAGGTTGTATTTTAAGTCAATCTCTTTTGAGATATAAAACAGAAAAATGAGCAGAGAATCATGAGAACTTCCTACCACCAAGAATGAAAAATGAAAAGGGGAGAGTATCATTTGGACCAGGAGTCCCTGTGCTGAAAATCTTCTAGACCAGGGGAGGATTGATGACAAAGACCTTCCTCTAGAGCTGATAGAGAGAGAAAGAATTCCCCTGGGGCTGGCACTCTGAATTTGGACTTCTAACCTCCTAAACTGTGAGAAAATAAATTTCTCTTTGTTAAAGCTGTCCACTTGTGGTATTTTTGTTATAGCAGCACTAGATGACTAAGACATTATCCAAAACAATGTATACATTCAATTCAATCTCCATCAAAATTCCAATAGCTTTTTTTTTTTTTTGCCATAATGGTAAAGTAAATTCTTAAGTTTATAGAACTGCGAAGACCTCCAAATAGCTAATGCAATCTTGGAAAATAAGATCAAAATAAGAGTACACAGACTTCCCAATTTTAAAAAGTACTGTATTGCTGCAGTAATCAAAACAACCTGGTACTGGTATGATGATAGACACACCGACCGCTGCGGTAGAATTGAGGGCCCAGAAATAAACATCTATGGTCATTTGATTTTCCACAAGTGGGTTAAATTCACTCAATAGAGAAAGAATAGTCTCTTCAATAAATGGTCCTGGGACAACTGGATTTCCACTTGCAAAAGAATAAAACTCAACTTCTATCTCACATCATATATAAAAATTAACTAAAAAAGAAAGAATAAATGGCTTAAACTTAAGAACTAACATGATAAAACTCTTAGGATGGAACATGGGGTAATGACTCAATACCTAGTGTTTGCCAGTTAATTCTTAGATATGACATCAAAAGCATGACCAACGAAAGACAAAATAGGTAAAATTGGACCTCATCAAAATGAAAAACTTTTTGGCATCAGAGTGCTTTATCAACAAAGTGAAGAGGCAACATAAAGAAGGAGAAAAATGTTTGGGAACCATATATCTGATAGGGGTTTAATATAAAGAGTATATAAAGAACTCCTATAACTCAACAACAAAAATACAAACAGCCCAATCAAAAAATGGGAGAAGACTTGAATGAACATTTCACCAAAGAAGAGATACAAATGGCCAACAAGCACATGAAAATATGCTCACCTTTCTTAGTTATTGAGAAAATCAAATCAATGCCACAATGACATACCACTTCACACCCACTAGAATGGCTACTATCAGAAAAATTGAAAACTAAAAATAAGAAAACTGAGGATATGGAGAAACTGGAGCCCTCATCCATTGTTGACTGGGTTGCAAAATGGTGCAGCTGCTGTGGAAAACAGTTTGATGGTTCCTCAAAAAGTTAAACAAAGAGTTAACATATAACCTAGCAATTCCACTACTAATATACCCAAAAGACTTGAAAGCAAGGACACAAACAGATACTTATTAAACACAAATGTTCCATGCAGCATCACTTAAGTAGTCAACAGGTGGAAACAACCCTAGTGCCCGTTAATAGATGAATGGATAAGCAAAATATGGTATATCCATACAATAGAACAGTGTTCGGTCATAAAGAAAAATGAAATTCTTGTACATGGGTGAACCCCAAAAACATTATGCTGAGTGAAACAAGTAAAATAAGCCAAAACATTATGTTGAGTGAAAAGAGAACAAACGTTGTATGATCCCACTTACACGAAATATATAGAATAGGCAAACTCAAAAAGACAAAAGTGTTTTAGTGGTTACCAGGGGTGGGTAAAGGAGGGAGACAAAGGGAGTTATTGCTTAACGACACTGAGTTTCTATTAAGGGTGATGAAAAATTTTGAAAATGGAGTGGTGAAAGTTGCATAACATGAGGAACATAAATAATGCCACTGATCTGTACATGCAGAAATGATTGAAATGGCAAATGTTTTGTTACATAAATTTAACCACAGTTTAAAAAAGTATATCAAGGGCATAAAGGCTATAGGATAAGGGATGCCACTCAATAAATGTTGAATTTTACCTTTCATTTTAAATTATATTTAATAAAAAAAAAATTTGTAAACATACTGCCAAAACCTTTTGATTTTCTTATACTTGAAATCTATTGTTTGGATTATAACCTAGAAAGGATTTTTTGTCTTAGTTTATCTTTGAAAGTGATGTCTTGGATAAAGTGTAAAGCGAGGGAACTCAGGATTTACTTTTCTGCTATAAAAAATATTACCTAGTTTATAAAAATAATTATTTTCAAGTTATGGAAGACAATAAATTTGTGTTTGTCTTAGGCTGGGTTCTCTACAGAAGCAAATTTTGTTTTAGTTATCTACTGATGCTACAACAGAAATATCTCAAGTGGGATGGTTCTAATAAAGAGAAATTTATTCTCTACAGTTTAGAAGTCCAAATTCAGGGTGCCAGCTCCAGGGGAAGCCTTTCTCTCTCTGTCAGCTCTGGCGAGAGGTCCTTGTCATCAATCTTCCCAGGACTAGGAGCTTCTCATCACGGGGACTCCAAGTCCAAAGGACATGCATCACTCCGGGAGCATCCTTCTTGGTGGTATGAGGTCCCCAGGTCTCTCTGCTCAATCTGTACTTCTCTCTTTTATATCTCAAAAGAGATTGATTTAAGACAAAACCTAACCTTGTAGACTAAGTCCTGTGTCATTAACCTAACTGCCTCATTAACATCATAGGAAAATCACATTAGATCACAAAATGGTGGACTACCACACAATACTGGGAATCACGGTCTAGCCAAGTTAACACACATTCTTAACAACCCCAGCACTCTTCAAAAAATATTGTAACAATTGTATTTGCTTTGAAAATGTCACTAAGATATCTGTGCTTATATTGTGCTCTACTTCACCTTAGAAGCGCTAACTGAATATGGGATTGATTTAAAAAAAAAAACATATTTTTACTATCTTTAGTATATACTAGATTTTATTACAGGAAGCCCTGGTGGCATAGTGGTTAAAAGTGCTCAGCTGCTAAACAAAAGGTCAGTGGTTCGAACCCACCAGCTGCTCCTCTGGAGAAAGATATGGCAGTCTGCTTCCTTAAAGATTACAGGTTTGGAAACCATATGAGGCAATTCTACTCTGTCGTGTATGGTCACTGTGAGTCAGAACCAACTTGCTGTCAGTAGGTTTTTTGTTTTTTGGTTATCTTTTATTACAGTGAAACCTGCAAAAACCAGAACCTACGTAAGGCAGAAACCTGTCAGAGGAGGAAAACTCAAATATTTTCCACCAAAAATGAGTGATAGAAAAGTGGTAACACCTCACCCTGTCAAAGGTGGAAAACTTGAGAGACCTAGTAGAACAAGGCAGTCCTGACGAGTTTCAACTCTCACAGATTTCACTATATAATCGTAAAAATGTTCTTTATAGTTTTACCTGGAGAAAAATATTAGAGAAGGAAAAATGACAGAAAGCTAGAGTGAGAGTGAGAGAGAAGATGTTTAGCTTTTCTACTAAATATGCGTGGCCTTAAGCAGCCACTTCTTCTGTCTAGGCACAAGTATCTGTTGTGGACATGGGGTTTTAGTCAACTTTCTTCAGTAAAATACGCTTCCTTTAGGGCATTATTACCTGCCTTTTTCCCATTTTATTCTCAATCTAGCACATGGTAAATTGATTAGATGCAAAACACTGGAAGTTGCTGTTGGTAGCTGACATCTTGCGTAACCCTCATGACCACTGGCCTATTTAAGTATGTTGCTATGACTATTGTGCCTATCCATCTCATCAAGGATCTCACAGCAAGACACAAGACATCACAGCATGATGAGCTGACAAAAGAGGGATGGAGGTGCTGTAGGGATTCTAGAGATGTGTAGGAAATAACCCCTACTCTCGTTTTTTTTTTGAATAGCTTACAAATCTGCAATTAAATCTCATGCATAAATTGTGGCAATATTGCTTTAAATGACTTAAGCAGAGTTCTTCAAAACTTTCACATCCTTTGAGTTCTTCTCTTCTCAGATATGTAAGGAATCCTGTTAACAGGAAAGCCAAACAGTGGGAGATAGACCTTTTGCGGAATTAATCAGTGACCTTGGCTCTGCTTAGGAACATCTTTCTGTCACTGCGTCTTAGTCCTGTAACTTTTTCAGCACCATTTCCTAATGAGAGCTTTGATTGAAGAGAATCTCCATGTTTCTTGAAACTTTATTGGTGTTTCCTGCTTGTTAGTGAGTGGCTCCATTGCATTTTGGCCTTGGAATGATTTGTAGTCCAATTTTTCCTTTAGCAAATCTATATTTTGATTTTTAGTTGACATTAGAATAATACCCTTTGCAATCTATGGTTTTGAGGGTAGGAGTGAAATGCAATATGAAGGGACACGGCCAGAATGTTCCATTATTTTAAATATTTACTAGTGTACTTGTTGATCATATTCTAAGATGTAAATCAAGTTATAAGCCTCCTCCTTTTAAAAAACAATTAGACCATATTCACATAAAATGTATTTACAATAATAATAAAAAAAACACAACTTGCTGTATAAAATGCAAAAGAATACCTGATGTACTAATACAAAAAAAATACAAGTATATTTTAAATAATAATCTTTACCATGCCTTATTTATATTTAAAATCATACAGTGAGTATATGTACACATTTCTTAGTAGAATGGTATATAAAACATAGTCTTATAAATCTGAAAGATAATAAAATTGAATATAGAAATATACCTTCATGAGGAATGCTGATATCCAAAATTCTCAAATTTAAAAACTCTTAATCTGTTCCCCTTCAAATTCTTCATAAAATCCTATATAAAAACCATGCTTCCAAAAACCTACACTGATTATTTTTTATTATGATTACAGTTTTCCATTATAACTAAAATATATTCCAAAGGCATTAGAAAGGAACAAAAAAAGATACATACGAAAAACAAAACAAAAAAATAAGCCATATAATCAGAAAACCTATTTGCTGACAGGCACATACCCAATTAATAGACTTGTGTACTTTTCTGAAATGCTGTTAACAAATTAAAAAAAAATAATTTTGTGGTTTGATTAAATTTACACAAATTTATGTGGGAGACAGAGTTTCCTCTGTCTTACAGAGCTTATAAGAACAAATATTCAGAAGATTCTAGCATGTAAGAACTTTTGATGCCAGATTCCAAAATAAATGTTGGAGCACACAGTTTCATGTTTCAAATTAAAAATATATAGTGCTTTGAAGCCATTAAGGTGCTTTCGTACCTCAACTGGTCTACACAGGTTAAAGACTTTATCATTATTTGGAATCAGATTTTAAAACAAATTGCATTTGAAATGGGATATCAGAGTAAATCTACTAAAGTTACTTTTAAAGTAAAGAAGAGAATGGTGATGGAAGAGTTTAGCGACTTGTGGGATGGGGGGTGGGCAACAAAGTAAAAAATGAACATGGGTGTTGTGTCTTATTACTGAATGAATCCATGGGCAATCATATATTGCAGGGTAAACTGAATCTGATGAATCAATATCCTTCTTGGAGGTGTCTCAGTGTGCCAGATACTGCCTTCCGACTTACACATCTATGCTGTTTGAACAGTAATAAATATACATTCACTCCAGAACAAATAACTCAAAGTGTACCAACTACTGCAACACACTGTGAATAAAATGGCATATGTACACATACACTAATAACACAAGAAATGTGATATCTTAGTTATCTTCCACATGAAAGGTTTGCTTCTCAGAAACAATTTATACAAGAGTATACACATACATGTGCACATGCACATATCTATATACATATATACCAATCATATATTTCAATCAAGGTCTATAATATAAAAAAGTATCAAATCAAAATGTTTAGTAATGCTAGCCAGGCACCATTCAGTTCTTCTTGTCTCATAGTAAAGGAGGCAGTTGTTCACGGAGGCAATTAGCCTCACATCCCGTTTCTTCCTCCTGTTCCTGACTCCCCTTCTTCTTCTGTTGTTACAGGTGAATAGAAATCAACTGTGCCTTGGATGGCAATTTGCAACCTTTTAAGACCCCAAGCACTACGCAACAAATTAGGAGGTAGAACAGAAGCACTAAACACATTGTAGGACAATTAATTGGGATGCCTATGAAACCATGACCCTAAACCTCCAAACCAAAGAACCAAATTCCATGAGGTGTTTGGCTGTACATAAGCAACCTCAACTACTCTAATTGACTCCATGAACAACTGGCTCCTTTGCCGTGAGACCAGAAAAAACTGGATGGTGCCTGGCTGCCATTACAGGACATTTTGATCTATTCTATAGAAAGGCTGGATCAAAAGGATGGAAGTGTAGAACAGAACTTCAAATTCTCGTGGAATCCAGACCACCTCAACCCTAGAGGCTAGACAAACTCCTGAAACTATTGTCCTGGGATAATCTTTAAACCTTAAACCAGAAAGACCCCCTGAAATCTTAAAATCAAACAAATAGTTTAGCTTAACTAGAAAAGAGCGTCTGCATTGAGCATTGTGTGTTTTTAAGATCTATCCATATGAAATAAAACTGATGACAGTAATTTGAAAGATTAGATAGGAACCTTAGGGGGCTTACATTAATGGGGGAGGAACAACTCTGAAAAGGAGGGTGAGAATAGTTGCACAACTCTAAGAATGACATCATTATCATGGAACTGTACAAGTAGAAACTGTTGAATTGGTGTATGTTTTGCAGTATATATTCTCAACAACAAAAAATAAAACAAATTATTTTTAAAAAACTATCAAATCACTACAGTTTTAATTCCTATAGTCCAACTTATAGAACTCTTTCTTTCAGAATCTGATACAGAACTTATTTTTCAGAGGACTGGCAAGGGTTCTAGAATCAAATGTCCACAAGGTTGATACAGTTGCTTTGCTTGAGTAATTACCTACATGTCTTTGGTCTCAGTGTTCTGGTTACTGAAACAGTCTTGCATCTTTGCAATTTGGACTGCCTGCAGATATAGGGTAGCTATGAGTCAGAATCGACTTGAAGGCAGTGGGTTCTTAAAAGGTTCTTACAGATGTCCAAAAGACTTTGTGTCCCACTCTGGTAGGTGGTCCTTAAATCAGCTCTGCATGTATAGATGAGTTTGGAGTTTCCTGAACTAAAGGTTTCAATCAGAGACCAGGATGGAAGCACATGAATCCTCATAACCACCACAGGTGCCCAGTTGTGATCAATGGAGGTGAGTAAAAGAACACATAATCCCTTGGGTAAATTAGTTGTCCATGTTCTCAAAGCAAGGTAGCCCTGAACAGGATTGGGTGCCGTATTATTTTGAACACAATGGTAAATTTCAGTTTGACTGTCCAGGATTTCAAATGACTTTGGAATCTAGTAGTTCTACATCCAGATGCGCTGCTATTTAAGTAGGTGCTTTAATACTTCCTCAATCATAAAAGGGTCTTTGATGATGAACCTTCTAAGTGTTAGAGTGGGTCATTTATTCATCTTTATGGATGCCTCGACCTGCTCTTGAGTAGTTGATCCATCCTTTAAACCTCTCTTTTACCTTTTGAAAAAGCTTTCCACCCATTTCTGGAGGAAGTAGTCATAGTCAGTTGATTTGTCATTACTTAGTTGTGCCAATGCTTCCAGAGTGACGGGCTTCAGCTCTTTTTTAGTATAGGACATATTCCAACATTGGCTCATTTCTGCGAGTACCTGGAAAAGCTTCTTACACCCAGGAATCATATGGAAAAGCCCTTGAGTGGCAGCTAGTTTCATCCAAATCTTTCTGATCTAGAGAAGAATTCTCTCTTCTGAATGTTGAGGAGGAACAAGGTTGATTGGAGTTATCTGGTTTTCTTTTACAGCTGCCATGCCCTCACTTAAGAAATAAAGCATTGGCAAAACTTCCAGGTTCTAATCAGGCAGAAGCATAATGACAGTCATGCCTGCCTGGAGGCACAGGTTCTAGGGTACATATTGGTAGATCCTTAGGAAGCTTTCTAGCTCAGGAAAACCTTAAAAAAAAAAAAAAAAAAAAAAAAACCTTCAATATGCCTGTCATGTTATGAGCAGTCTGTCATTCATAACTGACAAAATACACATTTTTATTTACCTTGGTGCAAAGCCTGAATCCATGATTTGTTCATCTGCCCTTTTTCAGTCCATGTGGCTTCCATGTGGACAGCTCCACTGCAGGATGCCAAGAGAGGATATGAAGCCCAGGCCTGGATAATTAGAGCATTGCATAGAATTAATTCATGTTTGGATCAAGGAAAGTGCTCCGAATGAGCCAACCAAGCCAATCACTATAAACCATGAGACTTTAAAAGGAGAATACTTAAGAATAAAAGCCTTTCCTTCCTTGTTGTTCTTAGGTGCCCTCAAATTGGGTCCAACTTATGGTGACCCTGTCAACAGAAAGAAACACTGCCCAATCCTGTGCAATACTCACAATCCTTGTTATGCTTGAACTCATCTTGCTTTCTTCATGTATGATGTCCTTGACGTCATTCCACAACTTGTCTGGTCTTCGGTCATTAGTGTTTAATCTATTCCTGAGATGTCTCTAAATTCAGGTGGGATATACTCAAGGTTGTATTTTGGCTCTCAAAATAGCCATATACTATTATTTTTATTTCTCCATTCTAGATGAGATTTAGAAAGAAGTGTCTTGTCAAAAACCTTGAGTTAGTGACAAACCTTGATGTTCAACACAAAATGTTATATTCCCAAACCTTTGAACAAGACAACTCATTACAACCTTTGGAGTGGGTTTATGAAACACCAGTATCCTTCATCACAGCTTTCACCTCTCTGTTATTAAAGTCTATTACTTTGATTATCAAGCTACAATGACATGGGTGGTTTTTGTAACATCCACTTTAAGTAAAGCTTTTCAGACTATTCAATACACAATGAAATCATTTCGAATTCTCAGATTTATTGAGGATGACGTCTCTTCAAGAAATAGAAAATTTAGGTTTTATTTTCTGTAACGGTTAGTATTCAGCCTGCTCATACCTTTATAACTTAGATTATGTTTGTATGCTCTGTGAGTCATAACAAATTATGGATAACACTGTGAAAAATGGGAATTCCAGAACACTTAGTTGTGCATGTGAGGAACCTGTACATAGGTCAAGAGGCACTTCAAAGTCAGGAAAGGTGTGCATCAGGGCTGTATCCTTTCAATGTACTTATTCAATCTGTATGCTGAGAAAATTGTTGTTGTTAGGTGCCTGAGCCATCCTTATAATAATTGTTATGCTTGAGCTCATTGTTGCAGCCACTGTGACAATCCACCTCATTCAGGGTCTTCCTCTTTTCTACTGACCCTGTACTCTGCCAAGCATGATGTCCTTCTCGAGAGACTGATCTCTCCTGACAACATGTCCAAAGTATGTAAGACACAGTCTCGCCATCCTTGCTTCTAAGGAGCGTTCTGGCTGTACTTCTTCTAAGATGGATTTGTTCATTCTTTTGGCAGTCCATGGTATATTCAATATCCTTCGCCAACACCACAATTCAAAGGTGTCAATTCTTCTTCGGTCTTCCTTATTCATTGTCCAGTTTTCACATGCATATGAGACAATTGAAAACACCATGGCTTGGATCAGAAGCACCTTAATCTTCAAGGTGACATCGTTACTCTTCACTTTAAAGAGGTCCTTTGTTTGCAGCAGATTTACCCAAAGCAATGCTTTTTTTGATTTCTTGACTGCTGCTTCCATGGGTGTTGATTGTGGATCCAAGCGCAACGAAATCCTTGACAACTTCAATCTTTTCTCCGTTTATCATGATGTTGCTCATTGGTCCAGTTGTGAGGATTTTTGTTTTCTTTATGTTGAGGTATAATCCATACTGAAGGCTGTGATCTCTGATCTTCATCAATAAGTGCTTCAAGTCCTCTTCACTTTCAGCAAGCAAGTTTGTGTCATCTGCATAATGCAGGTTGTTAATGAGTCTTCCTCCAATCCTGACGCCCTGTTATTCTTCATATAGTCCAGTTTCTCAGATTATTTGCTCAGCATACAGACTGAATAGATATGATGAAAGAATATAACCCTGATGCACACTTTTCCTGACTTTAAACCAATCAGAATCCCATTGTTCTGTCCAAACAACTGCCTCTTGATCTATGTAAAGGTTCCTCAGGAGCACAGTTAAGTGTTGTAGAATTCTCATTCTTCGCAATGTTATCCATAATTTGTTATGATCCACACAGTTGAATGCCTTTGCATAGTCAATAAAACACAGGTAAACACTCTCGTGGTATTCTCTGCTTTGAGCCAGGATCCATCTGACATCAGCAATGATATCCCTGGTTTCACCTCCTCTTCTGAAGCCAGACTGAATTTCTGACAGCTCCCTGTCAATATACTGCTGCAGCAAATAATCTGAGAAACTGGACTATATGAAGAAGAATGGGGCATCAGTTTTGGAGGAAGACGCATTAACAACCTGCATTTTGCAGATGACACAACCTTGCTTGCTGGAAGTGAAGAGGACTTGAAGTACTTACTCATGAAGATCAGAGACTACAGCCATCAGTATGGATTGCACCTCAAAATAATGAAAACAAAAATCCTTACGACTGGACCAATAAGCAACATCATGATAAACGGAGAAAAGATTGAAGTTGTTGAGAATTCCACTTTACTTGGACCTACAATCAATACCCATGGAAGCAGCAGTCAAGAAATTGAAAGATGCATTGCACTGGGCATATCTGCTGCAAAAGACCTCTTCCAAGTGTTAAAAAGATAAGACATCACTTTAAGGACTAAAGTGCGCCTAACCCTAGCCATGGTATTTTCAATTGCTTCATATGCATGTGAAACCTGGGCAATGAATAAGGAAGACTGAAGAAGAATTGATGCCTTTGAGTTGTGTTGCATAAGAATGTTGAATATACTGTGGACTTCCAAAAGAAGGAACAAATCTCTCTTGGAAGAAGTACAGACAGAATGCTCCTTAGAAGTTAAGATGGTGAGACTTTGTCTCACATGTTTTGGACATGTTATCAGGAGAGACCTAACAACAACAGCAAATTTATTGAGGAGGCAGTTCTATATGTTTGTGCAAGGCAGTAGAAATCCTAAAAGAACAATCATTAGAACAGAGCTCCATCCAAGTCAAACAAACTCTATTTGCATATGGATGAGTATTTACACAGTTAGATAACCCTAATGATATGAATATGAATAATATGAATATCAAAACAAAATATAAAGTGACAAATTTAGTAAAAATTAAGCATATATGCACATACATGTATAAAATATATACAGAGTCTATCCTCATTATTCACGGATACCTTGTTTTAAATTCATTTACTTGCTAGATTTTATTTGAACCCCAAAATCAATTCATAGCACTTTTGCAGTCATTTCTGAACATGTGCAAAGCTGCAAAAAATTTGCGTCACTCAATGAACATGTTCCCAGAAGAGACCAAACAAGGTGGCTTTCTTCTTGCTTCAGCTCTCCCTCATACAAGTATATTTTCCATGGTATAGTTAGTGCCACATTTTTTTTTTTCTGTGTTTTTGCCCTTTTCTTTGGTGATTCTGTTTAAAATGACTTCCAAATGCGGTCCTGAAGTGTTTTCTAATGTTCTTAAGTGAAAAATGGTTGTGATATGCCATTACAGAGGTCAGGGATGAGTTATAATGCTCTTGGCTATGACTTCGGTGTAATGAATTTACAATATATGTTAAATTATATATTTTTAAAAAAGAAATATACGTAATTGTGCATTTTGTTGGTGAAAATTTTATGATCAGAGGCTTGCAGGAACCTAACCTTGTCTTTCCCCTGGGATCAATAGAATGTTTTTGTTATTGTTGTTTGCCTTGGAATTGATTCTGACTCAAAGCAACCCTATTGGCTAATTGTGACCCTATTGGTTAATTCAGTGTTCGTGGTGACTTTATAGAACATAACTACTGCAAATAATGAGAAGTGACTATGTACACACACACACGTATACACATATATACATGTGTGTATTAGAATATATGATAAAAACCGAATTAAACCCTTTGGTGTCCAGTGAATTCTGCACATAACAACCCTGTAGGACAGAGTAGAACTGCCCCATAGGGCTTCCAGGACTGTAATCTTTACGGAAGCAGACCGCCACATCTTTCTCCTGCAGAGAGTTGGTAGGTTCTGGCCACCAACCTTTTGGTTAGAAGCCGAGCACTTAACCATTGAGCCACCAGAGCTCTCTGTCTCTCTAGATATGTGCACAGGTATATATATGCGTATATGGTTTTGGGGGATATATAATAAAGAAAATCAGTTAAATAAGTCAGACATATCCTTTTTAAGGCTCATTTATGTTCTCCTTTAAATTGTGCTTTTACTAATGGAAGTCCTTCTGATTAAAGAACCAATTCAGATTTTTTGTTAAGATTTATGGATTTTGATACCCATTATCTGGAATCACATATATCCCACAAGACCTTGGTTATTGTAAATCCTGCTGATATGAGTCAATGTTAAGATCGATTTTTAAAAAAATTTTATTTCTTGAAAATTTGCAAAATCTGAGGTAAAACACAAAGGCACCTGGCAACGGCTGAACATACATTTTATTTTAGTCTCTTTCTTAGCCTTTTTATTATTTTTCATGAAGTTTTTCAAAACAGGTACAATGCATTCTTCTTTACTGCAAAAGCAGTACTTACAGCTCAAATAAATAAAGTCAAGAGTTTTTATCTCCGGGAAATTACCACTACAATGCATTTTTCATTACTGCAAAAGCAGTGCTGACAGGCCAAATTAAACTAAGGGAATTTGTATCTCAGGAAAATTACCACTACTATGTATTCCTCGGAAACCCTGGTGGCGTAATGGTTAAGTGCTATGGCTGCTAACCAAAGGGTTGGCAGTTTGAATCCACCAGGCGCTCCTTGGAAACTCTAGGGGGCAGTTCTACTCTGTCTATAGGGTCGCTATGAGTTGGAATTGACTCGATGGCACTGGGTTTGGTTTGGTTTTTTTAGTATGTATTCTTCATTATAACAAAAGCAGTGCTGACAGCTAAGAAGCAGAAGCGGAATACTACAGAACTGCTCAGAGTGGTGCATTCCACCTTCTATACATGGAAGCAGGGTAAAAATAACTTATAGGAGTTCTACTCTCTTGAAAAATGCCAATGCAATGCATTATTTCTTATTGCAAATGAATGATTTATTGTCCAGTAGCTCAAAAGGCAAGGAGTCAGTAACACCTTGAATCAATTAATGGCATTGGGGAGAAAATGGCCACTGTGCCTGAATGAAGAATGGGGATAGCTTCTTCTTGTGATAAGTACATTCTCACCAGAAGATAATAATTGGGAAACATCATGAGGAGGCTTATCTCACAGAAATTTAGGCAAACCTGTCAAAAGTTTAGGAAATTCGCACATCCACAACAAGGCTCAGTGTACGCAAAAATGAGGCGCTAACTCAGGGTTCTTGAGTTTCATGCATTTCAAAAGGTTCTCACCTTAAAATCAGGCTATCTCCTTCCCAAAGAACTCCAGAAGTATAAAAAGCGTGTGGAATACCGTATGTCCCATGAGTCACAAACACATATATAAAATGTATTGTAATATATGTATTCATTTCTCCTTGAATCTGAGGATTTAGCTTTCATTCAGAGATGCAGACAATATATGAGGATTCTACTGTTAATGACCCTGCCTTTCCACATGAATATAAACCAGGAAATATAACATTCTTTTCTCTAAAGTCATCATTCACAACATTGGGAAGGAAGGTGGTGATCTTTTGAATGGAAAGCAGAACATAATCATGTATCTTGATAAATATTTTCTATAAAAGTCAGAACTATTCTTTAATGTTTGTAAAAATAAGAACCGTCATCTGCTCTCATATTTCATGATCTTCCATTTATTATATAGGTCTTATATTCACCAGAAGGAGCCCTGGTACACAGTGGTTAAGCTGCTAACCAAAAGATTTGTGGTTTGATCGCACCCACAGTTCCCCGGGAGAAAGATGTGGCAGTCTGCTTCTGTAAAGATTCATAGCCTTGGAAACCCTATGGGGAAGTTCTGCTCTGTCCTAGGGGGTTGCTATGAGTTGGAATTGACAGTGGGTTTTGGGTTCAATGGAGACTAGCAGCTCAGAATGCTTTTCTTTTGTCCCTTAAATCTATAGTGTCCTAGGTTAACAAGTCATCATTATCTTGGGGGTAATGAGGACAACAATGCTTTAAATAACTTAGTAAAGAAACAAAGAATCTTCCTTAAAGACCTGATGTTTTACATTAAGGAAGTGAACATAATTTGCCAGGAAATACCTTGGAATTAAAGTCATGGGTATGCTCAGGTTCAAGTTCCAAGAGCAATGTAAAGACCATCAGTTAGTTAGCCATTTCCCAACTCACATACTTAAAGAATTAAATAATAATCAAATTGTTTTGTATATTATCCTCATCGTGTACATAGGAATAGTTTCTTGAGGAGCATTCCAAGAATAGATGTACCTCATAGATAGATAATACTCCAGGTAAATACTTGAAGCAAGAATTACTCTGATTACCTCTACAGTAGCCACAATCTTTTAAAAAAAAAAAGCTTAAATGCATTTTCAGGGTCTCATAATTAGTAGATCAAATAATAAATAACAATTCTAATCAAATCTATAATCAGGTGCTTTTTTTTTGTCTAAAATCCCACGAAGTCTCTGATATATAATCCTCATAAATAAATATATAATCCTAATAAAACTCAAACTCTCACATGATCTGGGCTTTGAAGAGAATTGCATATAAATACATACAGTTCAGTAAATGAATCTGTTAAAAATAATATCCATATTTGCACGTTGAGAAATTTTAAAGAGTTCCAGTTTGTTACACAGAGTAATACTTTTCAAATTTTCTTTTCTTTCCTCCCAAGTTCTCTAATGACAGATTCTCTTCTTCATCAAATCCTCTACCAACAGTTGTCAAGTTGATTTCGACTCATAGCAACCCTGCAGAACAGAGTAGAACTGTCCCAGAGGGTTTCGAAGGCTGTATATCATTAGGGAAGGAGACTGCCACATCTTTCTCCCATCAAGTCCTCTAGATTCTCCCAACCATCCCATGAAGCTTTTCAATGTATCTTGTGGTACAGTGATTAAGAGCTTGGCTGCTAATATAAAGGTTGGCAGTTTGAATCCACCACCTGCTCCTTGGAAACTCTATGGGGCAGTTCTGTGTGTCTTATAGGGTTCCCATGAGTCAGAATCAACTCAATGGCAACGGGTTTGGTTTTTTGGATTTTTCCTCCTTTTAGATTTCTCATCCCTTTTATTCCAAGCCTTTTATTATGTAGATAAATCTATCTTCTGTAGCCAATAATCTCCTCGCATTTTCTTCTGTCTCTGTCTGGGTAGATAAAAGTCTACTTAGATGGGAATATAGGGAAAGGAAGAGAGCAGGTGAAAACAAAGGGCAAAGGCAAGAGCCACTCAATTAATAATTGCTGTCCTCCTCAGAAGAATTTTAAATAATTTTAAAACAATGTTTTAAAATGAATGGAATAATGTCAAAGAAGCTAAATAACTCTCAATAAATTTAATGTGTTTTATTTTTGTTAAGATATTCTATGCCATCAGTATAAAATACACTTAATTCAACATGGAGATGTTCTTTTATATACATATATATTATGTATTTAAAAAATCATTGCGAAGTATCAGCTGTGGTTATGCTTTGAAAGTTCAAGAATCAAACCTTAATGAATGTCAAAATGAGAAGCATCTCTTTGAAGCTCCATGAATCTTCTAATGTCTGTGTCATGCCATTTTTCAGGGATAACCAATATCTATAACAAGAAACTAATTTTAAAGTCTCTGCCTGGGGCCAGGTCCACCTATCTCCTCTATAGGATACTGTTACAGTTAGTTGGATAATGGTAGACAGAATATTTGTAGGTTTTTCTTTTTTGTCAACTAGAGTTTAATTTAATTGAAATTTGTTTTTTTCAACAGTAAGAAACTGATAACCACTATTAAAAAAAAAAAGCTTTGAAGTAAGCATAATAAGCAAAGTCTGAAACATGACAATGTATATTATATGCTTTTATATTTGAAGGCCATGATCCATAATTCCAGGAGTAAAAAAGTAAACTGATCCTTTCTCAGTAAGAACAACTCTTGGAAACTTGTTCCAAATTCAAAAGAACAGATTGAGAGGTTATATCTTGAGAGACGGTGTGTAACAGCTGAAAAACAGGGTCTTCGGAGCCAAGAAGACATTTGTTTGGATTGGAAGAGTGTTTACCAAGTGACAGACACTGTTTTACATACTTTATGCGTACTAACTCAGTAGTTGCATTAAGCAGATAAATTAGTATTGGATTATTCCAAATATAAAGTGAGGAACTGAGCCTTTGAGAAATAAAGTTAAGTTGCCCCAGGCACATAATAAATAGATAGAATAGTAAGAATTTAAACACAAATTATCATTCCAAACCTTTGCACTTAACTAGAAGAATATACTGCTTCTTTATTTCTGTGACTTCATAACAGCTACATAAAACAGAATTCTCTTTAGTCAGTTTAAGCAGCAGAATAATTGAGTAAAGTATATAGAGAAAGCTCCCACAATCTCCAGGAGGGACAGAAAATCAGGATTGCGGGCTATTCATCGAACACTGGTGGTGTAGTGGTTAAGGTTGGCAGTTAGAATCCACCAAGTACTCCTCAGAGACCCCATGGGGCAGTTCTACTCTGTCCTGTGAGGTCATTATGGTTCAGAATTGACTCGAGAGCAATGGGGTATCATCAAGAAAACAGTTTTCAAACTATAGAGAACACTAGAGGTCACAGACAGTGAGGATCACACTACTCACTTCTCTAGTGCCCCTGCCACTCTAGAGCCATAGAGTTAGTATATGCTGTTCCTCACATTGTTCTATTCAGAATAAATCTATATACAAGTGTCTGAAATGTCCCTAAATTAATGGTTGGCAGTTAGAACCCACCCAGCGGTGCCACAGAAGAAAAATCTGATGATCTGCTTCAGTAAAGATTACAGCCAAGAAAACCCTATGGAGCCTTTTTCACATGTAAAAAAAATGGGGCTACCATGAGTCAGAACTGACTTGATGGCAATGGGTTTGGCTTGCTTTCTTGCAAGTGTCTGAGAAAGTTTAGCTGCAAGAGAGGCTGGGAAAGAAAGTATGGGAAAAAAAGACTTTCCAGTTCTCAAAGATAGAATTTATTTCTTAGTCTCCTTAGGACCTTTGTCTGTATTTTATTTTTTTAATTAGGTGCCCAAAGTGTGTATGTTGTATTTTAGCTAACCTTGTATGCATTTTCGATGGCACTGGGTGGGTTGTATGCACTCGGAAACCCTGGTTGCATAGTGGTTAAGTGCTACGGCTGCTAACCAAGAGGTCAGCAGTTCAAATCCGCCAGCCACTCCTTGGAAACTTTACAAGGCAGTTCTACTCTGTCCTATAGGATCGCTATGAGTCGAAATCGACTCGACGGCAGTGGGTTTGGGTTTTTTTGTTTTGTTTTGTTTTGTATGCATTCATTTTCTCTAGCATATTATAAAATCTTTATTCCATGTCTGACCATCTTTGCATCCCTCAAGGGTCCAGCACAATGCCCGACACATATAACCTAAAAGGTTGTTATTCCTTTCAACAGACTGAACTGAATTAAAAAAAAAAGAACTGAATACCTCTGTTAAAATGAGGGTGAGACAGAGACAGAGCTAATAAATCCTGTCAAAGGACATGGTGAGTCAGATCTCTTGATTCCTGCTCCAGAACTCTTTCATCAGGAGACACTAAATTACTCTTCTTGAGTAAAGACAGTTTGTTCTACCTCCCTATTCATAGGCAAAATTCCTTTCTTTATGTTTTTAGCATAATACTTCTAATTCTGTGGTTACAGTAATGGTCACGTTGTCTTTATTCCGAATATAGCAGGTAGTGATGGTGGAGTCTCAAGGAATGCACTTTTTATTTTTGTAACTTTAGAATTTCAGACTATTGAGGCTAAAGGCTAAGAAGCATTTATCATAAATTTTCTCATTTTGAAAACTGAAAGGAAAAAAGAAAAACAAAAGCTGAATCCAAAAAAGTTATGAAGTATCACTGTGCCTCAAGACTGAATTAAGCACGAATGTTACGTGTTCCCACTGTACTTCGTTCTAACTACCTCGAAGCACTTTCCACTGTCCCTTGTGTTAACCTGGTTAGTAGTTTGTAACAGGCACTAGACTAAAAACATTTTGAGGTCAGGGACTGTGTAATGATTGCGGCTAGGGCCCCCATTACATAGCATGATTCTTGACTCTTAGTAGGCACTTTGTAAATGAATGTTAATTATGGTGAAAAGAAACCACCTTTGATTATGGCATTCTGGTTGGGGCTTAGGACAGATACCTCTCACCTCTCCCTTGATTTGTGAATAATTCAAATGTCACAAGATACCAAAATATAAGAGAGTTGATTTTAAATATCAAAGCATAATCATAACATTCTAACTTGTGAATGAAATTACTCAAGTTAAAAAAAAAAAAAAAAAAGCTTCCTAAATCATGTAAGATACAAGTGGGAAGACTTGTCTGGAAGCAATTATACTGATACAGTGCTAAATAAATGGCTGAACACTATCTTTAGAATTTCTGTTCCACTTCCTAGTTCAGTGGATATTACCAGGGGTCTTTAAAGCTTGCTAGCAGCCACTCAAGATACAACAGTTGGTGCCTCAAAAGAAAGGCTTGGTGATTGACTTTTTAAAAATCAGCCTTTGAAAATGCAATGGAGCACAATTTTACTATGAGACTCATGGGAACACCATGAAAGGGGGCTGCCATAAGTCGGGGCTGACTCAATGGCAGCTAACAACAACAGGGGATTACATTGAAATCATGTTTGATGTGACTTAGGAAGAATCTTTTAAAATGTTACACTTACATAAGGGATTGATTAAATCAATATAAATGTGATTTGAAACAGGCTAATTGCAGTGGAGGCCATGAGAAGTTTTCATATTCTGAATGTGCTTTGAGACTAGAACAAATAATATTTCCTGATGATTTTTTTTTTTATAAAGGGGGCATAAGAGAGAGGAGCCAAGGATGACTTAAGGTTTTTGGTCTGAGTTACCAGAAAACAAGTTCAGTTGATTCTGACCCATGGTGACCTTGTAAGGTTTTCAGGGGCTAATTTTTTGGAAGTAGACCACCAGGCCCTTTTTCCAAAACACCTTTGGGTGGGCTTGAACTTCCAACCTTTTGGTGAGTAGCAGAACACATCTCTGTGAGGTACAAGAGGTTATGGCATTTGGTCGATAACCAAAAACTTAGAAAGTGTGGTATCCAGGAAGATATTTTCTAGGAAGAGAAGTGATCAACTCTCGAATGCTATATATAAGTCATGTAATATGAAGGCAGCAAATTTCTCATTGAACTTGACAATGCAGATGTCTTTAATGACCTTCAAAAGAAAATTTCAGTATGGTGATGGGTCAAAATACTAACCGGAGTGAATTTACAAGACAGTGGTAGAAAAAGGAATAGAATCATCAAGACTAGATCACTCTTTTGAAAGTTTTGTGTGTAAGTTGGAGGTGAAACACTGAGAATTTAGTTTTTTTTTTTAAGGCAAACGAGACAGAATGTTTGTATATCGATGGAAGTTTGATCCAGAAGAAAGGGAACACATTAGTATATAAAAGACAGTGGAGGGAATTATAAGAGTAAGAGGGGATGGCATATAGTACACAAAAGGAAGGACTGGCTTTACATAAGCTCAGAGATTGTACATCTGTATTGGAGGGAAAATGCTGTATACTGGTGTAGACACTGGTAGGTGGTGATCATGGAAGTGAAACTTTTGGAAGTTCTCCTCTGACTGTCTTTATCTTTCCAAGGAAGTCAAAAAGAAATGGAGAATGATGATGGGAGAAGAGGTTTGGAATTTTGAGGAAAGAGAAAATGATATGACACAGTTATCTAGGAAAGAAAGAGAATGAATGGATCAGGAAGATGCAGACAGATTGTCAAGTAGCATAAAGGGCCCACTTGAACTCATGGATGTGAGTTTAATGAATCTAATCATTATTATATAGTACTCCAGTCAAGCTCCACCACATAAGAGTGGTCCGTTAGTAGGTAGACATGTGGATTTAACTGAGATCTGATTATGGTTAAGTGAGTACAATGAAGCAAGAGAGGGGTATAGGTTTGAATGGTTTAGGCAAAGAATGATTATAATAATAGGCAATAACAGTCACCTGGTTAAAGAGTGCAATGAGAACATTAATGGGGTGATTGTGCAGCTGATTAATGGAGTTACATACTCAGATTTTGTCTTGGAAGAAGCACAACCAGAATTCTTCTTAGAAGAAAGGATAGTGAGACTGCATCTTACATACTTTGGACATGTTGTCAGGAGAGATCAGTCCCTGGAGAAGGACATCATGCCTGGTAAAATAGATGGTCAATGGAAAAGAGGAAGACCCTCAACAAGATGGATTGACACAGTGGCTGTAACAAGGGGCACAAGCATAACGATGACTGTGAGGATGGTGCTGGACCGGGCAATGTTTCATTCTGTGGTACATAGGGTCGCCAAGAGTCGGAAGTGTCTCAATGGCAACTAACAACAACGCCTAACAGATTTAGAATCTGGCTTGGTAGAGTGCTTAGGAATTTTGGTGTTAAACCAATGTAAAACAAGACAAAACCTACAACCTGTAAGTACTAAGTAGCTCCAGAAAAGAAAAAAGCAACACACACACAGACACATACAGACACACACAGACATACACAGACATATACTTACGCAGAATGCACACTTCGTATTATTGTGACACCTTTTATTTTTTCACTGTGTCTCAAGATATTTGTTTGGAAATTTGAAATTGTGGACAGTCCTATTCACAAAGAACATCTCACATCTTTTTTTTTTTTTTTTTAATGAGAAAGAATGATATAGCGACACTTCCCTGCCATCACATCTAGAGTGGTGGGATGCAACTGCCAAAAAAAGAAAGAGTACAGATAAACCAATGTTGTCCAAGAAAAAAAAAAAAAGGTCTGGAGAATCAAAGGTTCAGTGTTGCACTTGTTACATTACCTTCATTTATCATTTCAAGCTGTGTTATTTTGATGGCTTTTCAGCTGTGAGAGTACTGGTGCTGATGCAGAGATAATGAAATACTGAAAGCCCCAAAGAACAAAAATGTCTGTAACTGGTAATGGGCAGCCTCCTTCAGTTTATTAACTCCAGCTGTGCTGTTTGACTATCTTTGTGAAGAGGTGCAGCATGAGGGGAATATAAAACAGTAGCCAAAGGATCTGATGTCAGAAGCAAATGGATCACACGATATCTGTATTATAGGATAAGCAGGTTGGGGAAATTGCCCAGATTTGAAACACAGCTCCATGTGCATCAAGATAAAATGTGACTGCTACGAGTTCCTTTCCTGGGAGGTGTGTCAACTTCAATTTTCAAAGTGGCATTTGAGAATGCACTCACTGATCATATGCCTAGCCAGGGCTCTGAACAATATTCTGGAAGTTAAGGTATCAAGGAGTGACTGAATTTTTTTTTTTTTTTTTCATACTAGGATCTCCTGATAGGTTAAAATTTGAATACTTCCATTTAAGAGTAAGAGTGAGAACGTTTGCAATCTTACTCCTTACTTTCTCTTTAAAATGGATTCTTACATTCCGATCCATGGGTCATCTAATTACTTAAAAAAAGAAAGAAAGAAAGGAATGACTTGGGGAGTGAAAAAGAACATTGCTCTCAAATTTATAACTCAAACTTGAAATAAAAAAAAGCTGGGTAAAGAACAAGTTTACAACATTTCTTGACCTCTTAGTGGGCTGAAGTTGCAGGGCAACCAAATGGCCCAAAATCTAAGGAGAGAGAGGAAAAATATGAACACTGCTTATCTGGGCAGGTACCAGTCAGATGCTGGTAAGGAGAGTTCAGCCAGGGTGATTGCTGCTGAGTATGCAGAGTTGAAATAGGGAGATCCCTGAGAAAATCATATCCTAATGGTGGAAGCCTGGAGAAAAGGAACAGTACACTGATGGAGTGACTTGAAACTCCATTGGGACCCTCCCCCCTTTATTGTGAAGGGACATGGGCAGCAAACACTGTCACCTATAAGGCATTGGTCAAAATCCATGTGAGCTAGGGGAAAAGAACAGGAAAAAAACAAAACAACTTCTACTCCTGGGAAAAGGTCATGAATACATGCTGGGCTCAGAACCATGTGAGGTGAGGGAAAGGAGCATTGAGAAACTCACATCTACTTTACATATAAGTACAAAGCTGTGAAAAGGTAAAGAATGATGAAAAATACAGCATGCAAACACTAACCAAAATAAAGATGAAATCACTATATAATATCAGGCCATGTATACTTCATAATAAGGAATATAATCAGAAATTAAAACAAGACACTATAAAATGAGAAAAGGAAAGGAATCCTTTCTCCAAGAAGCATCCCAAATATGTATGTACCTAAGAGTATTTCTTCCAAATTTATACAGGAAATAATAACAGGATTTAAAAATAAATAAGAAAATACCAAAGTAAAGTTAAAGGCTTCAACATCCCTCCTTCAATAATTGATAGAGCAAGATAGACCATACACTGTACCATAAAACAAACCCTAACAAATTAGGAAATACAGAAATCATACAAAGAATATTTTGAACCATAATGGAATCAAATTAGGAATAAACAACAGGAAGATATCTGGAAAATCCTCAAATGTTTAGAAATTAAAAAAAAAAAATCTAAATAATCCATTAACCAAAAAAGATGTCTCAAGAGAAATTTAAAAATATTTTGAACTGAAAATAAAGATTACATATCAAAATTTGTGAGATGAAGCTAAACAATGCCAAGATGGAAATTTATAGTAATAAGCACTTATATTTTAAAGTTAGAAAGATCTAAAAACTAGAAATCTAAGAAAACTAACCCTAAGAAACTAAAAAAGGAAAAGGAAATTATACTGAAAACAAGCAGAAAGAAGGAAATAATAAAGAACAGAAAAGAGTGATATAGGGAATAGAAAAACAATTGAGAGAATGAAATTAAATCAAAACCTAGCTTTTTGAAAAAAAAATTAAATTAATAAGCTGTTAGCCTCTCTGACCAAAACAGAGGAAGACAGGAAGAGATAACACACAAATTACCAGTATCAGAAATGAGGGACATCACTACAGTCCACACAAGTATTAAAGAATAGTAGTTGAATACTATGATAAACTCTGTGCTGTCACTTGGAAGAAATAGACCAATTCTTTGAAATTCACAAACTACCAAACTAAATAATAATAATAAAAATTCCTATATATATTTAAAAAATTCAATTTGTAGCTAAAAACTTACAACATAAAAAATTTCATGTCTAGATATTTTCACTGTAAACCTGTAAAGAATAAATAATACACTTTCTACACAAATTCTTACAGAAAATGGAAGAGGAGGAAACACTTTCCAATCATTTTATGAGGCTAGTATTTACCCCAGAAGCGAAAGACTAGTTCTACGTTTGAAAATCAATCAATATACTATGATAAAAGACAAAAGAAGGAAGCCCATTTGATCACCCCAGTAGGTGTACAAAAATTGTTAGACAAAATTCATCCTCTATTGATACATAAGGACTCAGAACCAATTAGTATAAAAGGGAGCTTCCATAACCTGATAAAAGGGATCTAAAAAATAATTACAAATAACATTATTTTCAATGATGAAAAATTGAATTTTTCCTGCTGAGTAACTCTTCTCCCATTAGTCTTATTCAATATTATATTGGAAATCCGAACCAGTGAAATTAGGCAAGTAAAAGAAATGCACATGATACAAATTATAAAAGATATAAAGATGTCTGTATCACAGATGACATGGTTTTCTATACAGAAAGGACAAATAAAATAAAATAAAGTAAATCCTAGAACTAGTAAGTGAATTTAACAAGATTGTAGGATACAAGATCAACATAAAAATCAATGTTACTTCTATATACTAACAATGAAAAATTCAAATTAAAAAATTACAATAGAATTGAAAAAAAAACCTCTAAATCTACCAAATATGTCCAGTACCTGTATGTTAAAAATTACAAAATCCTGATGACATAATTCAACAAAGATCTAAAAAATAGAGCGATAAACCCTGTTCCTGAACCAGAAGACTCAATATCGTTAAGAAATCATTTCTCCTCTATTTGATCAACAAATCCAATGCAATCCCAATGAGATTTTTTTTGTAGATGTTGACAAGAGGATTTTAAAATTTGCATGAAAAGACAAAGGGACTAGAATAGATAAAATTTTGAAGAAGTAGAAAGGTTCACATGATTATCTAATATCAAGACTAACTATGAAGCTACAGTAGTCAAGACAGTGTGGTATTTTCAAAGACGTTGACACATAGATCAGTGAAACATAAAAGATTCCACAGAGATAAACCCAGCTTATTTTTGTCAAAGATACAATGGCAATGCAGTGGGCAAAAGAAAACCTTTTGAACAAATGATGCTTGAATCATTGGATGAATAAATAAATAAAGCTCAATCTATTCTTTATATCTTCTATAAAAAATTAACCCAAACTATCTTAGACCTAAATGTAAAACATAAAATTATAAAACTTCTGTAAGCCAATTTAAGACAAAATCTGAGTGATACTGAGTTTGACAGGCATGGATTTAAGAGCACGATCTGTAAAAGTAAATCTTAAATTGCACTTAAGCAAAATTAAAAACAAAACAAACAAAAAAACTTCTTCAAAATACACGGTCAAGAGAATGAAAATATGGCTATAGACCAGGAGAAAATATTTACAAATTGCATACTAATTTTGGTACATTCACACAATTTGATACTTCTCAACAATTAGAAGAAGCAAACTATTGATTTTAAACAAAATATAAATAAATCTTAAATTCATTTCGTTAAGTGAAAGAAGCCAGACACAAGGAGCTATATATTGTATAAGATTCTGAAAAAAAAGCAAAGTGTTTGGGGTGGGAAGAAGATCAGTGGTTACCAGGGGTTTGGGTTCTAGGTGAAAGTCTGGGTTCCAGGTGGGGCAGCACGAGGGGATTTCAAAGGTGATAGAACTCTTCTGCATGGTACTATGGGGAGTTCTACTCGGTCTTATAGGATTGCTATGCTTCGGAATCGACTGGGCAGCAATGGTTTTTTGTTTTGTTTTGTTTGATTATGGTGGCGTATATACAGCTGTATCCATTTGTCCATACTCATGAAACTGTATATCACAAAGAGTGCATTTTTACTGAAAGAAAATACAAAAAAAAAAAAAAAAAATCCAACCAGAATGTATATGTGGGGGGAAACTAAGAAGATAGAATGCAGAGTGTGACAATTGAATTTAACTTTATTACAAACGAATGACATACTACCCTGAAGGATGAGGACAAAAAAGTTGACCTAAGTAATTTTGGAAAACACTGATATGATGAGATACTGTAAAGACGATGGTAAAAAGAAATATATAAAAGCACTTTACTCTGATTAATTTGTTTCTCAGAGAAGTATGTGTTAGTAATTCTGTGTTATATATGTAACACACACACACACACACACAAAGTTGCCAACAAGCCAATTTCGACTCCTAGTGACCCTATAGGACAAAGTAGAAAAGAACCATGAGGTTTCCAAGGAGTGGCTGGTGTATTCAAACTGCCAGCGTTTTGGTTAGCAACTGTAGTGCTTAACTAATGCGCAACCGGAGTTTCTTATGTGTAACAGATAAGTAAATATATCCTCTCTATATAAATATATCCTCTCTATATAAATTTCTCATATTTTAGAGAATGTACCAAAATAAGTATGTGATTTGCAAATATTTTCTCCCAGCCTATAGCCATATTTTCATTCTCTTGACCGTGTATTTTGAAGAACAGAAGTTTTTTGTTTGTTTTGTTTTTAATTTTGCTTAAATGCAATTGAAGATTTACCTTTATAGATCATGCTCTAAATCCATATATACAGAAATAAATATAGATGTATACATACAAGGATATATATATATATAAATGGGTGATTAAGGGCTCAAGACAAAGATGTGGCAGTTGCTTCCCTTAGGATTACAGCCTTGGAAACTTTATGGGGCCTATAGGGTCCTGTGAGTCAGAATCCACGGGACAGTAACAATGGGCTCAAGCACAGCAACCATCGTGAGAATGGCAAACGGTGGGACAGTGTTTCCTTTTGTTGTACATACGGTTGCTATGAGTTGGAACTGACTCGACGGCACCTAACAACGACACTCACTCACACACACACATATTATATATATATATAGACAGAGAGCCCTAGCCCTGGTAGCGCAGTGGTTAAGAGCTGAGGCAGGGCTGCTAACCAAAAAGGTTGGCAGTTCAAATTCACCAGCCACTCCTTGGAAACGCTGTGGGGAAGATCTGCTCTGTCCTAGAGGATTGCTGTGAGTCAGAATTGACTCAAGGGCAATGGCTTTTTGTGGCACAGTGGTTGAAACACTTGGATGCTAACTGAAAGTTTGGGGGCTCAAGCTCACCAGCTGCTCCGAGGGAGAAAGATGCAGCTGCTCTGTGGGAGAAAGACGTGGTAGTCTGCTGCCATAAAGATTAAAGCCTTGAAAACCCTGTGGGGCAGTTCTACTTTGTCCTATAGGGCTGCTTTGAATTGGAATTGACTTGACGGCAACATATATGTATAAAACCAAACCAAACCCATCGTAACGGCTCCATACCAGGCAGAACACCACATTCAGTGAAAGGATAAACCAAAAGTATCTGGCAGTGGAGGCAAATCTATTTTCACATGAACTTTTATAAGTAATCCAACCAACATTGGGGTTTCAATTGTGAGTCATCACTACCCAGCTTACTTTAGCTGTATATACCTGGTGTAATTTTTTCCTATCCTCCTAGCTCTTGTTTTAAACACTAATCATGCAGCCAGTAACTAGTTTTGGGAGCCATGGACAGGTGGAAGAAGATTACATATAGAGACCTGCCTTCTGTCTTTCTCTTTCACCAATACCCGTATGACAACTTTTAAGCTCCTTGTCTTTAAATATATATATATACAGTGACTCGACGGCACTGGGTATGTATTTATACATACCAAACCCAATGCTCTTGAGTAGAACTACCCCATAGGGTTGCCAAGGTGCGACTTCTGGATTCAGACTGCCACCCTTTTGGATAGCTCTTAACCACTGTAACACCAGGGCTCCCTGTGTGTGTGTGTGTGTGTGTGTGTGTGTATAGGCACCGTGGTTAAGAACTCAGGCTGCTAACCAGAAAGTTGGCAGTTTGAATCCACCAGTTGGTCCTCGGAAGTCTGAAAAGGGCAGTGCTACCCCGTCCTGTAAGATCACTATGAATCGAAATTGACATGAAAGCAAGCAATAGTGTATATATATATATGTATATATATATTATTATATATACTAGCTTTAGTATTTTTATCAATATTTTCACATCTTTTTCAGGGATTTAGGATGAAACATAAGACAGGATTACTGAAAACCAGGCAATTTCAAATATATCTGGAATTTGAACAGAGGTAAATGAATAGCTGTTTGGTGAGAAACATAGAACCCAGCTAACACTAGTAAGTGATAAGACAAATTCCATACCCACTGCTTTGCAATGTGTGGGAGAATTAGTGCAACGATGAAGTTCCTCTGTACTCTGTGGATGGGAAATATATCCTTTAAGCCCTCTGAAAACATTACTTGTATAGGAGTACTGAGGTTTCCTAAATCACCTATATGCCATTGGAAATTTTTGGAAATGACTGATGTATTTGATCTCTGCAGTCATTTGAGAGAAAGTATGGGAGATTTTCCTTGGGCTTTCAAGTCATGTCAACATAATTCTTCTTCCACGCTAGCCTTTTGCCTAACATTCTAAGACCCACATTTAATAGAAAAAAAGCTACCTCAGGCCTGCAAATGATATCTTCAACAATATTTTTAACTACTGCTACATTTTCTTCTTTACAGGTGTTACTTATCCAGGGAGGAGTTCTCAAAGTGGGAGGTGAGGGAAGAGACATAGTTCCTATCACTTTCAAGAGGCTTAATGTTTCCTTCTGTTCACACTAAAACATGTTTTGCTTTGCATATATCTGGAATATTTTGACTCCATATTCAACAAAGGGTCAGTGGTTCAAATCTGCCAGGCGCTCCTTGGAAACTCTATGGGGCAGTTCTACTCTGTCTTATAGGGTCGCTATGAGTCGGAATTGACTCGACGGCACTGGGTTGGGTATTCAACATATTCAACATCCCATGAAAGTGTAACTTCCTCCACTAAAACTTCCTTGGCTCCCTCAATGGTCAGTCATAGCTCTCTGATGGTATGTATTCTCCTCTTCTTTATGTTATCAGTATTGAGTGGTGCAAACGGTTAACACACTCATCTGCTGACTGAAAGATTGAAGGTTGGAGTCCACTCAGAGTTGCCTTAGAAGAAAGACCTCGTGTTCTACTTCTGAAAAATCAACCACTGAATACCCTATGGAGCACAGTTTTACTCTGACACACATGGGGTCGTCATGAGTTGGAATCAATTCGACAGCAACTGGTAGCATTTATATACAAATTGTGTTGTCTATTGAATTATAAATTCCTTGGTTAAAACTGTCCACATTTCAATCTAACATAGCACCATATATGATGCCTTGAATATTGTAATTGATCAGAATACATTTATTGAAAATAATGAAAGAAATGTACTAGGGATAGGTTTCTTAATACAAACCCTTCAATAAAAAGAGTATAGTTTATTTGATTTTGTTTTTGGCAAAAATTGCTACAATTCCCCATGCCTGCCCTTGTATCTATACGCAATATGTCCTTGCAGCTCCACTCTTTGAGAGTCTGAACTGGTGAAGTGACATGCTTTGAACAACAATAAAATGTAGTGAAGTGTGCCAGTTCCTAGGCAGTAAGAGGACTTGTTCTCTTTAACTTACTCTCCCTAAGAACCCTGCTACTGCCTTGTGAAGAAGCTTCAGCTAGTCTGCTAGAAGAAGAGAACTATGTGCAGCCAAGAAAAGCCAAAGCTGCTGAGACAGTAATCCTGTGGGGCAGTACTATTCTGTCCCATAGGGTCACTACAAATCAGAATCAACTTGATGGCAATGGATGTGGTTTTTTAAGGCATTTTAATCAGTCCCACCAACTCACTTAAAGATCATATGTGCATGAAGTGGTCCAGCCCAGATTAACCTAACCCAGGCCTGATAAACAGGACTGCTAAGCTCACTTATTGGTTTGTGAGCAAAAATAAATATTTATTGTTGTGTGCCATTGAGGTTTTGAATTTCTTTTTTCTGTTGTTTTTACATAGCATCATTGAGACAATAACCAAAAAAAAAAAAAAAAAAAAAAACCCGTTGACATGAAGTTAATTCCAACTCACAGCAACCCTATAGGACAGAGTAGAGCTGCCCTACAGGGTTTACAAGGAGCAGCTGGTGGATTTGAACTGCCAGTATTTTGGTTAGCAGCCACCAGGGCTCCAATAGATAACAAATTCAGAGATAGAAGAAGCTTTTACTAATGTTAAATTAAATATTACATGTCATATTATACACACTAATTAGTGGCTTCATTTAGTACCCAAATTCCTTCTTAAGCTCTTTTCACATTATAATTTCCCAATCAATGAATCATACCCTTTACTTTAACCATAATCATACCTGAGTCAAAATGAAAAGCAAATGTTTTAGAAATTCCCACTCAAAGGTTTAAGTTTTGGCACCAAAGCTCAAATGTTAAATTCAATTCTCAAGATCCCTCCATTTTCACTCTGTTTTCTCTGGGGTCCTTGGCTAAATTGTGCCTCCAGTGTGCTTCCAGCACAGCACGGAAGGAAAGAAGATTATGATGACACAAATGTAAACTCTTTACACAAAGGTCGTACCAAAAGTCATTGTAATTGATTAGGTGGCATCTGCTGGCTTAGTGGTACAAGATTGCTTTCATTCATACCCTGAAGGTTTATGTCACCAGCTTTCCCAGCAAGGCACTTCATGAACTGACCTCCTGTCTGAAAATTCATTTGAAATTCTTCACCTGACTACAGACTGTCAAATGCAGTCAGATAATCCTAGCCTAGTTTAAAAAAAAAAGAGAAAGAAATCTGACAAAGATCAGGACACAGAGAAGTAGCTCCTAAGAAATATCCAGAAAGTATTGCTTCTTGAGCCATTTGGAAGAAACTACATGCCATTGGAAAGTGATGCTGTTAGGTAGAGTTGTACAATATTGGGAAAGATTTAATAGGGTAAATGACAGTTTGCTTTCTGTCCTGTCCCTCTATGGTTGTCAAGATTGAGATAAGTGCGATCTCATCTTGTTTTGTCAAGTATCTAGAGGATTTAGTGAGATTAGATCATTAATGACATCAACACTGGAAAAATGAAGGATATTACTAACTACTCCTTCTGTACAGAGTATGTGAACAACCTTGAATACCAGAGGTAATAATTATAATTTTTAGGGATAATAGGTTTTAGACTAGCATTTTACAGTTCTCAAATTTCTTTCAGCAATGTTATCTTCTTTGGTTTCCACAGAAATTTGGTGAGATAGGTGGATCAGGGAGTGAGATGAGTGAGGGACATGACCCGGTGATGTTAAATCTGTGACTCAGTGACTCCCTTCCCCTCAGCCAGTGAACATTTGGGTCTGACTCCGTGAGCTCCCTTGACCTAGACTGAGGTAAATGTAACTATTACACCAAGGCCTGATTCTATCTTTTGGGTATTTAAAATCTATTATGTGTCTACTATGCACTTGGTGGTTGGGTGGTAGAATTCTTGCCTTCCATTAGGGAGACTCGGATTCGATTCCCAGCCAATGCATCCCATGTGTAGCTACTATCCATCTGTCAGTCAGGAGGCTTTTGTGTTGCTATGATGCTGAAGAGGTTTCAGCAGAGCTTCCAGTCTAAAATGGACTAGGAAGAAAGCCATGGCAATCGACTTCCAAAAATCAGCCATTAAAAACTCTATAGATAGGAGAGGCGGGGGGCCAAGATGGCTGACTAGGTAGACGCTACCTCGGATTCCTCTTGCAACAAAGACTCGGAAAAACAAGTGAATCGATCACATATATGACAATCTACGAACCCTGACCAACAAACACAGATTTAAAGAGTTGACTTGAGTGACAGAGGTGGAAATCGAACAACTATGGGGAAGGAGAGACTGTTTTCGGAGCCTGGAGCCAGCGTCCCAGTCAGGTAACCTTGGCGCCGGGCTTAGGATTGGGCTCAGGGGAGCTGAGCACTGCATCCTGTCACAGCGCAAACACAGGGCGCAGCCCTACCACCCTGAACTGAACTCGGGAGGGGGCCCAGCCAGTCAGCGCAGGCGGCGCGGCAACGCGGCTGGTGGGAGAAGTCCCTGGGAGGCAGCAACTGGTTTTGGAGCCGGGAGTGCAGCGTCCCAGCTGGGGAACCTTGACACTGGGCTTTGGACTGCCAGCAGAGGAACTGACCGCGGCTTCTGTGGGCCTGACCCTCGGGGGCAATCTCTACCCAGCCAGCACACATAGGTTACACGCCCCTCTGGAATCTCAGATAAAATAGTCATCCCAAGCAAGATAAGTAACTTTGTCTATATTCTGGGGTGCTACTCTCTCCTGTTTTTCTGAACCCTCCCCTCCCCTTCCCAGGCGGCTTCATTAACATTGGAATTTCCTGAGCCAGAGGGAGAACTGCTCTGCCCTTTTTCCTTTCCCTTTTCTTTTTTTGGTCTTTTCCTAATCCATTCTTCCGGCCTGAGACAAGCAACCACAGAAAACCCAGGGACCAAAAATCTTTTCCTAATTGGACTAAAAACACAGAACCCGCTCCAGCCAAGCATATGTGATCCACAGTCTCCGGCTTTCAACCCTACAGGGAACAATGTGGCTACTATAATGCAAAGGCATTTCTGATAGGGATCTGACTGCATTTTTTTTTTTAGTGGATTTACTGGAAAGAAAAGTTTCCCAGGTCTGATATCTCTGCATATTCAATAGAGCCCTCACTGACCCCCAACAGGGAACTGAGGGCTGAAGCTCCCCCCAGACCACCTAGCCTCCTGCCTTAGGGGTCTAAGGAGGGTGACACCTACCAATCTGTAGAGGTACTTGCAGTGGGGGCCTAAGGTACAGCTGCAGAGCCCAGCCACCAAGGCGCTTTAGGAATAGAGACACATCTACCTCACTGATACTTGGGGGAAGCCTGTCAGCATCCTGCCCCCCCTGGAGTGTAAACCCCAGCTGCTACTAGAATCTGGTGCGCACAACTATCACCACTACCTCTCAAGGTGGATAGGTGATAGGGTGCATCACACACTTGATGACCCAAAATCAGATTCTACTCAAGAATAGTGAATGAACTCAGGCCTATATATCTGGTAACAGCCCAAACCAGCTGGTAATAGGTCATAAGTAAGTCAAGGGCTACAACAATCAAGACAGCACAATCTAGTAGCCAATTCACGTATATTGAAAGAAAACAAAACAAGCTAAGACTCAGTGAGCAAATATAGAATAAATCACTACAATATCTTAGTGATGGCTTGGTGACAGCAGTCGATATCAAACCACATAAAGGAGACCATGACTGCTTCTACAACCCCCCAAATAAAAGAATCAAAATCTTTCCCAAATGAAGATACAATCCTGGAATTATCAGATACAGAATATAAAAAACTAATTTACAGAATGCTTCAAGACATCAGGGATGACCTCAGAAATGAAATAAGGCAATCTGCAGAAAAAGCCAAGGAGCACACTGATAAAACAGTTGAAGAACTCAAAAAGATTATTCAAGAACATAGTGGAAAAATTAATAAGTTGCAAAAATCCTTAGAGAGACAGCATTCAGAAATCCAAAAGGTTAACAATAAAATTACAGAATTAGACAATGCAATAGGAAGTCAGAGGAGCAGACTTGAGCAATTAGAATGTAGACTGGGAAATCTGGAGGACCAGGGAATTAACACCAATATAGCTGAAAAAAAATCAGATAAAAGAATTAAAAAAAATGAAGAAACCCTAAGAATCATGTGTGACTCTATCAAGAAGGATAACTTGCGTGTGATTGGAGTCCCAGAACAGGGAGGGAGGACAGAAAACACAGAGAGAATAGTTGAAGATCTGCTGACAGAAAACTTCCCTGACATCATGAAAGACGAAAGGATATCTATCCAAGATGCTCATCGAACCCCATTTAAGATTGATCCAAAAAGAAAAACACCAAGACATATTATCATCAAACTTGCCAAAACCAAAGATAAAGAGAAAATTTTAAAAGCAGCCAGGGATAAAAGAAAGGTATCCTACAAGCGAGAATCAATAAGTTCAGACTACTCAGCAGAAACCATGCAGGCAAGAAGGCAATGGGATGACATATACAGAGCACTGAAGGAGAAAAACTGCCAGCCAAGGATCATATATCCAGCAAAACTCTCTCTCAAATATGAAGGCGAAATTAAGATATTTACAAATAAACACAAGCTTAGAGAATTTGCAAAAACCAAACCAAAGCTACAAGAAATACTAAAGGAAATTGTTTGGTCAGAGAACCAATAATATCAGATACCAGCACAACACAAGGTCACAGAACAGATCCTGATATCAACTCAAATAGGGAAATCACAAAAATAAATTAAGATTAATTAAAAAAAGAATGCTCTAAACAGGGAATCATTGAAGTCAATATGTAAAAGATCACAATAATCAAAAAGAGGGACTAAATACAGGTGGCATAGAACTGCCATATGGAGAGGGATACAAGGTGATATAGGACAATACAAGTTAGGTTTTTACTTAGAAAAATAGGGGTAAATATTAAGGTAACCACAAAGAGGTATAACAACTCCATAACTCAAAATAAAAACCAAGAAAAACATAACGACTCAGCAAACATAAAGTCAGATACTATGAAAATGAGGAACACACAATTTACAAAGAAAAACATCTCAGCACAAAAAAGTAAGTGGAAAATTGAAATTGTCAACAACACAAATAAAAAGGCATCAAAATGACAACACTAAAACACATGCTTATCTATAATTACGCTGAATGTAAATGGACTATATGCACCAAAAAAGAGACAGAGAGTCTCAGACTGGATAAAGAAACGTGATCCGTCTACATGCTGCCTACAAGAGACACACCTTAGACTTAGAGACACAAACAAACTAAAACTCAAAGGATGGAAAAATATACATCAAGCAAACAATAAGCAAAAAAGAGCAGGAGTAATGATATTAATTTCTGACAAAATAGACTTTAAAGTTAAATCCACCACAAAGGATAAAGGAGGACACTACATACTGATAAAAGGGACAATTGACCAGGAAGATATAACCATATTAAATATTTATGCACCCAAGGACAGGGCTGCAAGATACTTAAATTTTAACAGAACTGGAAAGTGAGATAGACACCTCCACAATTATAGTAGGAGACTTCAACACACCACTTTCGGAGAAGGACAGGACATCCAGTAAGAAGCTCAATAGAGACACGGAAGACCTACTTACAACAATCAACCAACTTGACCTCATTGACTTATACAGAACTCTCCACCCAAATGCTGCAAAGTATACTTTTTTTTCTAGCGCACATGGAACATTCTCTAGAACAGACCACATATTAGGTCATAAAACAAACCTTTGCAGAGTCCAAAACATCGAAATATTACAAAGCATCTTCTCAGACCACAAGGCCATAAAAGTGGAAATCAATAACAGAAAAATTAGGGAAAAGAAATCAAATACTTGGAAACTGAACAATACCCTGCTGAAAAAAGACTGGGTTATAGAAGACATTAAGGAGGGAATAAGGAAATTCATAGAAAGCAACGAGAATGAAAATACTTCCTATCAAAACCTCTGGGACACAGCAAAAGCAGTGCTCAGAGGCCAATTTATATCGATAAATGCACACATACAAAAAGAAGAAAGAGCCAAAATCAGAGAACTGTCCCTACAACTTGAACAAATAGAAAGTGAGCAACAAAAGAACCCATCAGGCACCAGAAGAAAACCAATAATAAAAATTAGAGCTGAACTAAATGAATTAGAGAACAGAAAAACAATTGAAAGAATTAACAACGCCAAAAGCTGGTTCTTTGAAGAAATTAACAAAATTGATAAACAATTGGCCAGGCTGACTAAAGAAATACAGGAACGGAAACAAATAACCCAAATAAGAAACGAGATGGGCCACATCACAACAGACCCAACTGAAATTAAAAGAATCATATCAGATTATTACGAAAAATTGTACTCTAACAAATTTGCAAACCTAGAAGAAATGGATGAATTCCTGGAAAAACGCTACCTACCTAAAACTAACACAATCAGAAGTAGAACAACTAAATAGACCCATAACAAAAAAAGAGATTGAAACGGTAATCAAAAAACTTCCAACAAAAAAAAGCCCTGGCCCGGATGGCTTTACTGCAGAGTTCTACCAAACCTTCAGAGAAGAGTTAACACCACTACTACTAAAGGTATTTCAAAGCATAGAAAATGACAGAATACCACCTAACTCATTCTATGAAGCCACCATCTCCCTGATACCAAAACCAGGTAAAGACATCACAAAAAAAAGAAAATTACAGACCTATATCCCTCATGAACATAGATGCAAAAATCCTCAACAAAATTCTAGCCAATAGAATTCAACAACATATCAAAAATTAATCCATCATGACCAAGTGGGATTTATACCAGGTATGCAAGTCTGGTTTAATATTAGAAAAACCATTAATGTAATCCACCATATAAATAAAACAAAAGACAAAAACCACATGATCTTATCCATTGATGCAGAAAATGCATTTGACAAAGTCCAACACCCATTTATGATAAAAACTCTCACCAAAATAGGAATTGAAGGCAAATTCGTCAACATAATAAAGGGCATCTAATTTTTTTTATACAAAGCCAACAGCCAACATCACTCTAAATGGAGGGAGCCTGAAAGCATTTCCGTTGAGAAAGGGAACCAGACAAGGATGCCCTTTATCACCGCTCTTATTCGACATTGTGCTAGAAGTCCTAGCCAGGGCAATTAGGCTAGACAAAGAAATAAACGGCATCTGGATTGGCAAGGAGAAAGTAAAGTTATCTCTATTTGCAAATGACATGATCTTATACACAAAAAACCCTAAGGAATCCTTCAGAAAACTACTGAAACTAATAGAAGAGTTTGGCAGAGTCTCAGGTTATAAGATAAACATACAAAAAGCACTTGGATTCCTCTACATCAACAAAAAGAACATCGAAGAGGAAATAATCAAATCAATACCATTCACAGTAGCCCCCAAGAAGATAAAATACTTAGGAATAAATCTTACCAAAGATGTAAAAGACCTATACAAAGAAAATTACAAAGTACTACTACAAGAAACTAAAAAGGACCTACTTAAGTGGAAAAACATACCTTGCTCATGGATAGGAAGACTTAACATAGTAAAAATGTCTATTCTACCCAAAGCCATCTATACATACAATGCACTTCCGATCCAGATTCCAATGTCATTTTTTAATGTGATGGAGAAACAAATCACGAACTTCATATGGAAGGGAAAGAAGCCTCAGATAAGCAAAGCATTACTGAAAAAGAAGAAGAAAGTGGGAGGCCTCACTCTACCTGATTTCAGAAGCTATTATACAGCCACAGTAGTCAAAACAGCCTGGTACTGGTACAACAACAGACACATAGACCAATGGAACAGAATTGAGAACCCAGATATAAATCCATCCACATACGAGCAGCTGACATTTGACAAAGGCCCAGTGTCAGTTAATTGCGGAAAAGAGAGTCTTTTTAACAAATGGTGCTGGCATAACTGGATATCCATTTGCAAAAAAATGAAACAGGACCCATACCTCACACCATGCACAAAAACTAACTCCAAGTGGATCAAAGACCTAAACATAAAGACTAAAACGATAAAGATCATGGAAGAAAAAATAGGGACAACCTTAGGAGCCCTAATACAAGGCATAAACAGAATACAAAACATTACCAAAAATGATGAAGAGAAACCAGATAACTGGAAGCTCCTAAAAAGCAAACACCTATGCACATCTAAAGACTTCACCAAAAGAGTAAAAAGACCACCTACAGACTGGGAAAGAATTTTCAGCTATGACATCTCCGACAAGTGCCTGATCTCTAAAATCTATATGATTCTGTCAAAATTCAACCACAAAAACACAAACAACCCAATCAAGAAGTGGGCAAAGGTTATGGACACGCACTTCACTAAAGAAGATATTCAGGCAGCTAACAGATACATGAGAAAATGCTCTCGATCATTAGCCATTAGAGAAATGCAAATTAAAACCACGATGAGATTCCATCTCACTCCAACAAAGCTGGCATTAATCCAAAAAACACAAAATAAGAAATGGAGAGGCTGCGGAGAGATTGGAACCCTTATACACTGCTGGTGGGAAAGTAAAATGGTACAACCACTTTGGAAATCTATCTGGCGATATCTTAAACAGTTAGAAATAGAACTACCATACAACCCAGAAATCCCACTCCTCGGAATATACCCTAGAGAAATAACAGCCTTCACACAAACAGATATATGCACACCCATGTTTATTGCAGCACTGTTTACAATAGCAAAAAGCTGGAAGCAACCAAGGTGTCCATCAATGGATGAATGGTTAAATAAATTGTGGTATATTCACAGAATGGAATACTACGCATCGATAAAGAATAGTGACGAATCTCTGAAACATTTCATAACATGGAGGAACCTGGAAGGCATTATGCTGATTGAAATTAGTCAGAGGCAAAAGGACAAATATTGTATAAGACCACTATTATAAGATTTTGAGAAATAGTATAAACTGAGAAGAACACATCCTTTTGTGATTACGAGGGGGGCAGGGATGGAGGGTGGGAGAGGGTTATTTACTGATTAGGTAGTAGGTAAGAACTACTTTAGGTGAAGGGAAGGACAATAGTCAATACATGGAAGGTCAGCTCAACTGGACTGGACCAAAAGCAAAGAAGTTTCCGGGATAAACTGAATGCTTAAAAGGGCAGCGGAGCAAGGGCGGAGGTTTGGGGACCATGGTTTAAGGGGACTTCTAAGTCAATTGGCAAAATAATTGTATTATGAAAACATTCTGCATCCCACTTTGAAATGTGGCATCTGGGGTCTTAAATGCTAACAAGCAGCCATCTAAGATGCATCAATTGGTCTCAACCCACCTGGATCAAAGTAGAATGAAGAACACCAAGGTCACACGATAACTAAGAGCCCAAGAGACAGAAAGGGCCACATGAACCGGAGACCTACATCATCCTGAGACCAGAAGAACTAGTTGGTGCCCGGCCACAACCGATGACTGCCCTGACAGGGAGCACAACAGAGAACCCCTGAGGGAGCAGGAGATCAGTGGGATGCAGACCCCAAATTCTCACAGAAAGACCATACTTAATGGTCTGACTGAGACTAGAAGAATCCCGGCGGCCATGGTCCCCAAACCTTCTGTTGGCCCAGGACAGGAACCATTCCCGAAGACAACTCATCAGATGTGAAAGGGACTGGACAGTGGGTAGGAGAGAGATGCTAAGGAAGAGTGAGCTATTTGTATCAGGTAGACACTTGAGACTGTGTTGGCATCTTCTGTCTGGAGGGGGGATGGGAGGATAGAGAGAGTTGGAAGCTGACAAAATTGTCACGAGAGACTGGAAGGGCTGACTCATTGGGGGGAGAGCAAGTGGGAGTACGGAGTAAGGTGTATACAAACTTATATGTGACAGTTTGACTTGATTTGTAAACATTCACTTGAAGCTCAAAAAAAGTTAATAAAAAAAAAAAACTCTGTAGATAACAACAGTCCAGTCTTCAACCTATCATGGGGATGGCACAGGACCAGGGGTATTTTGTTCCATTGTGCGTGGGGTTGCCATGAGTTGTGGTCAACTCAATGACAGCTAACGATAGCAAGAAGTATAAGATAGCATGCTGAGCACTTTCATATTCCTTCCTGACAATGTCTCTGTGATTTAAATATCATAATCAGTATTTGGGATGAGAAAACAGGCTGAAAGTAAACATTTTTTAACAACATAAACTCCAAGCAATAGAACAATAATATTTTGATAAATTTACTTTGTCTGTTTAACTAGTGAAGATATTGAGGACACAATATTTTGAGTGATTTGGCCAGAGTTAATTTCACTTTTCTTTGTTTTATGTGGACTGGTCAAAGCCTTTACATTACATACTATCTCCCCTCGGAACTGGATTGTCCCTAGAAAGGCCTCTGTTCTATAGAGTCTGATGTGTGAAATATGTCATTTACCTCATTCTGTGTTCTTCATTGGTGTCTATTGTCAATTAGGATTGGCAGAAGGAATCTCATGTGAATATATGACATATCAAAGCTTTACCCTTGCAGGATGAGGGAACACTGACTATGGCTCTGTACCTACAGATATCAATTAGAGGACATTAACCATTGCCATCAAGTTGATTCTGACTCACAGTGACCCTATAGGACAGAGTAGAGCTGTTTCATAGGGTTTCCAAGGAGTGGCTGGGGGATTTGAACTGCTGACTTTTTGGTTAGCAGCTGTAGCACTCTGTAGCTCTTAACCACTGCGCCAGGACATTGGATGTCACCAGAAGTCTGCATGTTTCTCCCTTGATGTGAAGTAATGCCCAGCAGTCAGTATCTTCAAGTTTATTCTCTCTGTTCCCATATCTGAGCTCATCTATGTGTGTCCATATATTGGTATCTCAACATAGATTTGAAATTTTGCTCGTTATTTTTTTCCTTCTTGTAATGCCCTTCTAACTTTACTCTCAGCCTGAAGCCATCCTCAAGTATATCAGCTCTTATGAGCAAGCCTTTCTCCACACTCTGGTAGCACTCTCTCTTACTTTTATGGCATCTAGCCATTTGCTATCTGGCATCATTTTTTAATTTTGTGTTCAATCCATGTCATCACATAGGTTCTCGGTAATAATAGTAATTAAACTTCTGTTCAATGAGTCTCTGGCATGTGATGAGAACTCTACAAACAGTATATGGACACTACTATTGCTAAACACATTATGTATATTATTTAATTTAATCCAAGAAGGATAAATTATTTCCAATTTAAAGATGAGAAAACAAAATATCAGAGAGGTTAATAATTTACCCAAAGCCACACAGCTGATCAACAATGCTGTCAATATCAAAAACTAAATTTATTTAGTTTCAAATCCTGTTTTTCTAAAACAAAAACACCCAACGATATGTTGCACACAAAAAAACTGATAGGTTAAAAGTAAAATAATTAGAGAAAGATGTACCATGCTAACACTAATCAAAAGAAAGCCAAAGTGGCCATATTAATTATAGACAAAGAGACTTCAATCAAAATTATCAGGAACAAAGAGAAGCACTATATAAAACAAACGAAAAAACCTGTTTTTCTAGCTATCTTTCTATACTTCCTCAAATGTAGGGAAAATGCCTTATAATTCTTTGGGTATTCACTGGCTGGCATAGTATTCACATACAGTTAATACTCGATAAATAATTAATGGTAAAAATTTTGAATATGTATTTAGTTTATTCTACTGACAGATAAGACCAAACCAAAACCAAACCCATTGCTGCTGGGTCAATTCTGACTCACAGCGACTCTATAGGACAGAGTAGAACTGCCCCACAGGGTTTCCAAGGAGTATCTGGTGGATTTGAACTGCTGACTTTTTGATTGGCAGCTGCAGCACTTAACCATTATGCCACCAGGGTTTCCGGCAGATAAGACTGTTCAATATTTTTAACATTTTGTTTCTGTAACACCTGAATATTTAAGAAAACAGCATAATGTGCACATGCAGGGGTCTCACATATGTTTATCTATTCTAAGGAACTACGTGTTTTGAAATAATATATATAGGGGATAAAAAAAGTGTTCATCCCAGCACTACTGAATTATAAATTTGGAAATATCCAATTCAATAGAATATTTTGAAAGCCTTAAAATGCCACTTAAATAATGTATTAATAACACGAAAAATGAGATAATCCTGCTGCCCATGCCATTCAGAAAAAATATTTTTAAAATTTCAATCATACAGTAAGATAAAACCTAAGGCCTTCCAAGTCTGACACTGACTTTCAGTACAAATGTTTTGTCATATGCTCCAGCACCATCAATTTTGTGCATCAATTTTTTGGTTCAGCAACCACAAGGACCTAACTCCAGGCCTTCCCTATTTAGCCTTTGTGCATCAGCAAGCAACTCTTTGGCTTTATACTCTAGGTTTTTAAAAAACCAAACAATGGTTCTCACTTTGGTAATGCCATTTATTTGGCAGTGTTGCATATATTATTTCGTTGATTACTCTTACCGTGTAAGGTCAGTATCTATGAAAGTTTCCTTCTGGGTACACAGGAAATGTATATTTTTAAGCCTTCTTTGTAGTTAGGTGAAAATAATGTGATGGAGTTTTGAGCAATAAGACGCACTTCAGGAATGATTATGCTACTTTTGACTTGGCCGTTAAACACCTTCTACCATTTTCTCTGTTCTCTGTCCTCTACCATCGGGGCTAGAAGCAAAAGGCTCCAAGATAGGATAGTCACAAGAAGGAAGGAGGAAGAATCCTGACTTCCTCACTTACAGGAGAGCTGCCTAGGAAGGGTAGTTGAGTCAAGTTTTTTATGAAATGAGATAAACATTCAAAGTATTGAGATTTCAGAGTTTACTGCTGCCATATCATTGTTGTTAGTTGCCAATGAGTCGGCTTCAGTTCATGAAGGCTTTATACATAACGGTATGAAGTGTTGCCTAGTCCTATGCCATCTCCATGATTTTTGATATGTTTGAGCCCATTGTTGAGGCTACTGTGTCAATTCATTTCATTGATTGTTTTTCTTGTTTGCGTGATCCTCTGCTTTACCCAACACGATGTCCTTTTCTAGCCCCTGGTCTTTCCTGATAGGGTGTGCAAAGTAAGCAAGTTGAAATCTCACCACCCTAGTTTCTGAGGAGCATTCTGACTATATTTCTTCTAAGGCTGATTTGATTGTTCTTCTGGCAGTTCATGGTACAGTTAATATCCTTCCACGTTTATCTATATGCTTCACTGGAGGAAATTAAGGGGTAGAAGTATGAATAACTTGCAAGTTCATGTAGACAGATATAAAGTTAAGCTAGAATAAGAAGAAAATCAGCTTGACTTCATAGCTTCTGTCTGTTCCATTATAATAATCTGTCTTGCAAATTTAATTCTAAAAATGTACTGGGGTTTGGGGGGATTACTTATAATAATAAAACTTGGTAAAAGTTATAAGCTGTTATAGTATGGAAATATGTGGAAACCCTGGTGGCACAGTGGCTAAGTGTTACAGCTGCTAACCAAAAGTTCAGTAATGAAAATCTACCAGCTGCTCCTTGGAAACCCTATAGGGACGTTCTACTCTGTCCTGTAGAGTTGCTATGAGTCGGAATCAACTCAATGACAACGGTTTTCATATTTTTGTTGTTATAATAAGAAACCAAAAAACCAAACCCAGTGCCGTCGAGTTCTTTCCGACTCATAGCACTCATAGACTCATAGAACAGAGTAGAACTGCCCCATAGAGTTTCCAAGGAGCGCCTGGAGGATTCGAACTGCCGACCCTTTGGTTAGCAGCTGTAGCACTTAACCACTATGCCAGCAGGGTTTCCTATAATAAGAGAACAGGGAATCTATTTTGTTATAACTAGAAGATGGCATCATGGGAACCATGAAAACCAGGTTTTAAAGAATATTTTATATAAACTGAAAATTTCCATAGGAAAAATTAAAAACAAGATTATGTATATATCTTAAGTCCAACTTTGTATATTTGACAGAAAACAGCTTGAAATAAAATATATTGAAGTGTTTATAGAGGTTTCCCTGGAAAGTGGTAGCCAAGAGCACTTTTATTTACTATTTTTCAATTTACCTGAGGTAAGCATGTATTATTTTTTAATGCAAATATTAGATGAAATACATATACTGTTGATACCCCTTTTGACCTTGAAGCAATACCTGAAAGGCCAATTATCAATCCTGCGTGGTTCAGAAATACCAGCATGTATAAACAGCAGTATCTTTGGTTGCTAACAGCAGCCATGTTTGCAGCTGATGATGTTTTTCTGGAAAGAATTCATAACTTTTCTTCTGCATTGAGACACCTTTCTAACTGGTTCATTATGTGAACCATGAATATCTTTTATTGCTGTACCTTCATTGAACCAAAATGGATTGCTATTCGTATAGCGTAGTCAACGTGTACATTTTTTTGCCAAGTGGTTGTGACTCCATCAGCATATATATATTATTTGGGTATTTTTAATTTTCAAGCCTATCTGGAATGTTATATAAGCCTTCTGCAAACTCTTGGAAAGATTTAATTCCTTTATAAAACATTGTAGGCAACTTTAGTGCTGACAAATTATCCCGGACAAAAGTACAACAGCAAATCAGTGAAAACTAATCCAAGATTCATTAATCACTTAATATGCAGAACGAGCATTCCCCATTTCTGTATTCTACAAAAGACGGTTAAAACAGCATTGCTCTCAGTGCCTGATTCTTGAGACTTAGAAAGAATACAGTATTTCCCCAATCGGCTTACAGACAAAAGAACAGCAACAAAAACATTGTTTTCGAAGGATTATTTTTATTTTGTTCATAATAATATTCTGATGATCCAAATTAATGTATTTTTAATAATCTAAAATTAAATCTTTGTTTTTATTTTATCTAGAAGTTTTTGCTTTTGAAGTCTATCACTAGTAAATACAAACATGGAATTTTATCTTCAAAATTTTTCTTTGGAGAGGTGGGGGTAGTTAGAATTATGTTCAACCAGGTGTAATTTTAGGGTTTTTTTTAAAGGGCATTCCTTAATTCTTTGAATGAAACACTGAATGTGTACCTGAAAAATTAGAGGCTTGAGCCAAATGTAGAGAACCATCATTCTTCATTATATTTCTATTAATTAATTCCATATTCAGTAAGAGTTGCTTTGAGCAAATATTATTTTTTATGTGATATGTTGGTTTAGAGCCATGGCTGCTAACCAAAAGGTTGGCAGTTCCAATCCACCAGTTGCTCCTTGGAAATCCTATGGGGAAGTTCTACTCTGTCCTATAGGGACACTATGAGTTGGAATCGACTAGATGGCAATGAGTTTTTTTCTGTTTTGTTTTATGTGATATGTCAGCTTAAGATCATATACTCAACATGTTATATTTTTCTCAGTGTGAGTTTTGGAAAAGGGCCAACTTCTGATTTTAGTAACAGAATCAGAAATACATAGTGAGCATATTGCTTTTTTTTTTCTCTTTTCTTTACCCTTTCAGTCTTTTCAATCTTTGTCTATTTTCATAAGCTTTCATTTCTTCAATTGTTTGGTTCTTGACATTTTTTTTTTTGTACGTCTTTACACTAAGCTAATGTGCATGAAGATCATTTAATTCCTTTAACTGGAAGCCATAGTAGTTTTGACTGATGTAAAACTGTTCTTAAAATGGAGGCCATAAGAAACAAAAGTCTAGGATTCCAGAAATTAGAATAAGAAAAAAATCAAGTTTGTTTCCTGATTCAAGACATTTATAACTATGGGATATGGGGCAAAAATTTTAAATTCTTTGAGCCTCAGATTATTTATAAACTGGTGATGATAATAATAATGCCTATCTTGTCAATCTCTCAATGCCTAGCAAAGGAAGTAATCCATGTAAATTGCTTCTTTGCCATATATATGCTATTAAAATCCCTGTTGTTGTTGTTGTTAGGTATTGTTGAGTTGATTCCACGCATAGTGACCCTATGTACAACAGAACAAAACACTGCCAGGTTCTGTGACATCCTAACAATCCTTGGTATGTTGGAGCCCACTGTTGCAACCAGTGTGTCAGTGCATCTCTTTGAGGGTCTTCTTCTTTTTTGCTGACCCTCTGCTTTACCAACCATGATGTGCTTCTCCAGGGTCTGATCCCTCCTGATAAAATGTACAAAGTAATTGAGATGAAGTCTCCCCATCCTCACTTCTAAGGAGCATTCTGGCTGTACTTATTCCAAGACAGATTTGCTCATTCCTCTGGTAGTCCATGGTAAATTCAGTATTCTTTCCCAACACCATAATTCAAAGGCATCAATCCTTCTTCAGTCTTACTTGTCCATTGTCCAGCTTTCACATGCATACGAGGTGAATGAAAAGACAATAGCTTGGGTCAGGTGTACTTTAGTCCTTAAAGTGACATCTTCACTTTTTAACACTTTAAAGAGGTCCTTTGCAGCAGATTTGTCCATTGCAATGTATCATTTGATTTCTTGACTGATGCTTCCATGGGTGTTGATTCAGAACCCAAGTAAAATGAAATCCTTGACAACTTCAATCTTGTCTCCATTTATCATGATGTTGCTCAATAGTCCAGTTGTGAGGATTTTTGTTTTCTTTATGTTGAGGTAGAATCCATATTGAAAGCTGTAGTCTTTGATCTTCATCAGTAAGTTCAAGTCCTCTTCACTTTCAGCAAGGTTGTGTCATCTGCATAACACAGGTTGTTAATGAGTCTTCCTCAAAATCTGATGCTCAGTTCATCTTCATATAGTTCAGCTCCTCTGATTGTTTGCTCAGTATACAGATTGAATAAATATGGTAAAAGGATACAAACTTGACCCACACGGTTCCTGAGTTTAAACCACACATTATCCCTTGTTCTGTTCGAATGACTGCCTCTCGGTCTATGTACAGGTTCTGCATGAGCACAGTTAGGTGTTCTGTAATGTTCACAATGTTACCCATAATCTGTTATGATCCACACAGTTGAATGTCTTTGCATAGTCATAAAACACAGGTAATCATCTTTCTGGTATTCTCTGCTTTCAGCTAGGATCCATCCAACATCAGCAATGACATCCCTTGTTCCATATCCTCTTCTGAATCCGGCTTGAATTTCTGGTAGTTTCCTGTTGAAGTACTGCTGCAACCATTTTTGAATTATCTTCAGCAATATTTTGTACGTAATATTAATCATATTTTTTGAGAATTTCCACATTCAGTTGGATCACCTTTCTTTGGAATGGGCACAAGTATGTATCTCTTCCAGTCAATTGGCCAGGTAGCTGTCTTCCAAATTTCTTGGCATAGACAAGTGAGCACTTCCAGCTCTGTATCCCTTTATTGAAACATCTCAATTGGTGTTCCATCAGTTCCTGGAGCTTTGTTTTTCACCAATGCCTTCAGTGCAGCTTGGACATCTTTCTTCAACATCATTGGTTCTTGATCATATGCTAGCTACCTCTTGAAATTGTAGAATGTAGTCCAAATCTTTTTGGTATAGTGACTCTCTGTATTTCTTCGATTTTCTTTTGATGCTTCCTGCCTCACTCAATATTTTGCCCATGGAATTCTTCAGTGTTGTAACTCGAGGCTTGAATCTTTCCTTCAGTTCTTTCAGCTTGAGAAATGCTAAGCCTGTTCTTCCATTTGGTTTTCTAACTCTAGGTCTTTTCATATTTCATTATAATACTTTACTTGATGGTCTTGAGCTATCGTTTGAAGTATTTTTTTTAAGCTTTTTTCCTTCATCATTTATTCCTTCCCTTTTAGCTACTCTACATTCAAGAGCAAGTATCAGAGTCTCTTTTGACATTCATTTTGGCCTTTTCTTTCTTTCCTGTCTTTTTAGTGACCTTTTGCTTTCTTCATTAATGATGTCCTTGATGTTATCCAATGACTCAGCTGGTCTTCAGTTATAAGTGTTCAATGATTCAAATCTATTCTTGAGATGATCTCTAAATCCATGTGGGATATACTCAACTTTTGGCTTTTGTGAACTTGTTTTAATTTTCTTCAGCTTTAACTTGAACTTGCATAGGAACAATTGATGAACTTCTCCATTGTCTCTTTCCACAGATGTACTAGATTTGATTCCTGTGTACTTCGTCTGGTGAGATCCATGTGTATATTCTCTGTTTATGTTGTTGAAAAAAGATATTTGCAATGAACATGTCTTTGGTATCGTATAATTCTATCATGAAATCTCCTGTGTCATTTCTTTCACCAAGGACATGTTTTCCAACTACCAATTCTTCTTTGTTTTCAGCATTAGCCTTCCAATCACCAGAAATTAGCAATGCATCTTGATTGCATGTTTTGTCAATTTCAAACTGAAGAAGTTAGTTAAAATCTTCAATTTCTTCACCTTTAGAATGTGTGGTTGGTGTGTAAATTAGAATAATAGTCATATTAACTGGTCTTCCTTGTAAGTGTGTGGATATTGTTATATCCCCGACTGTATTGTTCTTCAGGATAGATTTTGAAACTTTTTTTTTTTTTTTTACAATAATTGCAATGCTATTGCTCTTCAATTTGCCATTCCAGGCATAGTAGACCATATGATTTGCTGATTCAAAATGGCCAACACTAGTCCATTTCCTCTCACTAATGCCTAGGATATTGATCTTCAAGCATTCCATTTTATTTTTGACAATTTCCAAATTTCCTAGATTCATACTTCATACATTCCATGTTCTGGTAATTAATGGATTTTTGCAGCTGTTTTTTTCTTATTTTGAGTTGTGCCACATCAGCAAATGAACATCCTTAAAGCTTTACTTCATCTACTTCATTAAGGTTAACTCTATTTGAAGGAGGCAGCTTTTCTCAAGTTGTATTTTTGGTGCCTCCCAACATAAGGGGCTCATCCTCAAACACTACATTAGGCCATGTCTCCCTGCTATTCATAAGATTTTCACTGATATATATATATATATATATATATATATATATATATATAATCATGTCTTAAAATTAACTATATGGGTATTCATGATATATATATATATAACATATATGTTTTTTACTGGGTTTATACGTAATCTGAAGCTCTGCTGCAACTTTTCCACCATGGGTGTCCCTGCTGTTATTTGAAATAATGGTGGCAGAGCTTCCAGCATTACAGAAACATGCAAACCACCACAGTAAGGTAAACTGCCAGACTAGTGGTAAATACATTGATGAACTTCTTTCAAATAAATACAATGTATTAAGTATAAATTTAGTGGCTAATAATGTATGCAATATTGAGAATTCACAGTGATTTCTTGTACAGCCATCATGAATGCCCAAATAGTAAATTTTAAGACATGATAATTAATGGAGATTTCAGACTGATTTATTTCAAGTCGATTGGATTTTGCTGCGTCTATAATTCTACTAAATACCATTCTTGAGACCAAATGTGCAGCTCAGAACACGTTGTTTTAGGTAAAGAATGAGGAGGATTAAATGCAATTAAAATGTTTGCCACGCGGCATCTTAGGTGATCCAACAAGCTTAATTGACTTTTCTCTGTATTAATTATTCTAGGTTACAAAAAAGAAGCATACCTTGAATACCTTACATTATTTAGTAATGAATAAATTGTTCTTGTGAAAACTAGTTTTGCAAGAATAGGTGTTGCATCAAATAGGCTCTGTGAAAACATCAGTGTAGGAACTTGTATTAAAAAAAAAATTGAACAGAGTTTTGTTTTGTTTTTCTTTTTAATTCTAGGGCTATTAGACTTTTTTTTAAAAAACAAACAGACAAACAAAAACACATTGCCTTCACCTCCATTCAACTCACAGTGACCCTATAGGCCAGATTAGAACTGCCCCATGGGCTTTCTAAGGAGTGCTTGGTGGATTCAAACTGCTGACCTTTTGGTTGGCAGCTGAGCTCTTAACCACTGTGCCTCCAAACCCCAAACTAAACCCACTGCCGTCAAGTCGATTCTGACTCATAGCGACCCTATAGAACAGAGTAGAACTGCCCTGTAGAGTTTCCAAGGAGTGCCTGGAGGATTTAAACTGCTGACCTCTTGGTTAGCACCCGTAACTATGTCACCAGGGTTTCCACTGTGCCTCCAGGGCTCCTTTAAACTTCTTTAGTATGTTCTTTAGTGTATTTAATTTAATGATGGCTTTTTCAGAGAAAAGCGTATGTCTTAGGCTGAGTTCTCTAGAGAATCAAAACCAGTAAAACATGTAAATATATACAGAGAGAGGGATTTGTACTAAGGAAATGGCTCAAGCGGTTGTAGAAGTTGCAAAGTCTCAAGTCCGTGGGTCAGAATAGAGACTTCTCCTGACTTATGTAGCCACAGGGGCTGGCGAACCCAAGATTGGCAGATCAGAGAGCAGGGCTCTTCATCACAGGCTGTGAAGATCAATGAACCCCAAGATCAGCAGGCAAGATGGCAGGTAAGCTGCTAGCTCAGATGAACAGGAGCCAGCTGCAGGATCCAGAGCTAGCAAAAGACTATGAGTCTTGCCAGAATGTCCACTTATTTTCAGTGCAGGCCACACGCCCAAGGAAGCTTCCTTTCAACTGACTGGCTACTCACAGCAGATCCCAGCATGGGGATGATCACATTACATCAAATCTCATCCTGGAAATGATTGCAACAAATTACATCATAACTGCCAAACCACTGATAATCATGGTCCAGCCAAGCTGACACACAAGCTTAACCTTATTCATCTTTTGCATACTTTTACTTTATATTTTACAGGAATAATGTCTATGGCAAACATTTTGGAATAGCTCCTTGGAAACTCTACGGGGCAGTTCTACTCTGTCCTATAGGGTCACTATGAGTCGGAATTGACTCGAGGACATGCAGTTTGGGATTTATTCAGTCTTTCAAAGGGCATTGAATTATTTCTACATGGTATCTGCTGTATTCAGTGCTGTAATTTCAGTGGCGAGCAAGACAGGGAAGATATCTGTTCACAGAAAAATTACAAACTAGTAGGAGAGAAAGACAACACACATTACAACAAATGATCAAAATAATTTTGAGTAGTGCAATTGTGTAATGGAATACAGAGTGACTGTAAGTGATAGGTGTCAGGTATCCTTGTATAAGTTGGTTAGAAATGGATATAACACTGAGCTGAGCATAAACGGGGAAGAGAAATCTACTATGTTATGATCTATTTGAAGAGTATTCCAGGAAGAAACATATTGTTGTTAGATGCCATCGAGTCAGTTCTGACTCATAGTGACCCTATGTACCAGAGAACAAACCACTGCCTGGTCCTGAGCCATCTTCACAATCATTATTATGCATGAGCTCATTGTTGCAGCCACTGTGTCAATCCATTTCATTGAGGGTCTCCCTCTTTTTTGCTGACATTCTACTTTACAAAGCATGATGTCTTTCTCCAGGGACTGATAACTCCTGACAATATGTCCAAAGTATGTAAGACTCAGTCTTGCCATCCTTGTTTCTAAGGAGCCTTCTGGTTGTACTTCTTCCAAGACAGATTTACTCATTTTTTTTTGCCAGTCCATGGTATATTCAATATTTTTCACCAACAGCATAATTCAAAGGCATTCATTCTTTGGTTTTCCTTTACTTATTGTCCATCTTTCACATGCATACTAAGCAATTGAAAACATCATGGCGGGGATCAGGTGCACTTTAGTCCTTAAAGTGACATCTTTGTTTTCTAACACTTTAAAGAGGTGTTTCAATGCAATGCATGTGTCGTTTGATTTCTTGACTGATACTTCCATGGGCATTGATTGTGAATCCAAGTAAAGTGAAATTATTGACAACTTCAATCTTTTCTCTTTGTATTGTGATGTTGCTTATTGATTCGGTTGTGAGGATTTTTGCTTTCTTTATGTTGAGGTGCAATCCATACTGAAGGTTGTAGTCTTTGAATTTCATCAGCTTATTCATAAGCTTATTTTATTAAATCCAATGTTTTGAAGGAGACTGTCTTAGTCATCTAGTGCTGCTATAACATAAATACCACAAGGGGATGGCTTTAACAAAGAGAAATTTATTTCCTCACAGTAAAGTAAGCTGAAAGTCCAAATTCAAGGCGTCAGCTCCAGGGGAAAGCTTTCTGCTTCTGTCAGCTTTGGAAGAAGGTCCTTGTCCTCAATCTTCCCATGGTCAAGGAGCTTGTTAGGTGCTGGGACTCCAGGTCTGAAGGACGCCATCTGCTCCTGGTGCTGCTTTCTTGTTGGTCTGAGGTCCCCCGTCCCTCTGCTTGCTTCTGTCTTTTGTATCTCAAGAGATTGCCTCAAGACACAAACGAATCCTGTAGGTTGAATCCTGCTGCACTAACACAACTGCCGCCCATCTTCCCTCATTAACATCATAGAGGCAGGATTTATAACATAGAGGAAAATCACACAATACTGGGAATAATAGCCTAGCCCAATTGATACACACATTTTTGGGGGGCCATAATTCAATCCACGACAGGGACACATATATATATATATGATGGTCGTGATCAAATTTTCCAACTGTCAGAATTAGTAATTCATTCCTATAAGCTGATATTTTCAACATTGTCTTTATGCACTTTAATTTAATACACTGATATTGAGGCTCCTTACTAAGTAGTGAGTCACTGGGTAGTGCAAACAGTTAAGGTCTAGGCTGCTAACCAAAAGGTTGAAGTTTCAAGTCTACCCAGAGGCACCTCTGGAGAAAGTCCTTGTGATCTACTTCCAAAGAATCAGCCTTTGAAAATCCAATGGAGCACGAATCTATTCTGACACATATGGGGTCAGCATGAGTCATAATCCACCTGAAGGCAACTGGTAACTGATGGTGCTGTTGTTAGGGTCCATCTAGTGAGTTCTGACTCACAGCAACCTTATGTGTAACAGAACAAGACATTGCCTAGTCCTGCGCCATCCTCATAGTTGTTGCTATGTTTGAGCCCATTGTTGCAACTCCTGTGTCAATCTATCTCGAGGATCTTCTTCTTTTTCACTGACCCTCTATTTTACCAAGTATGATGTTCTCCTCCAGGGACTGGTCCCTCCTGATGACAAGTCCAAAGCACAGGGGCAGTCTCTCCATCCTCACTTCTAGGGAGCATTCTGCCTGTACTACTTCCGAGACAGATTTGTTCATTCTTCTGGCAGTTCATGGTATACTTAATATTCTTTGCCAACACCATAATTCAAATGCATCGGCTCTTCTTCAGTCTTCTTTATTCATTGTCCAGCTTTCACACACATACGAGGTGACTGAAAATAGCACAGCTTCAGTCAGGAACCCCTTACTTGGTTAGTCTAATGGATATTGAGTGGTAATTTAGGCCCATCTTATCCTTATTTGCATTTTGGTTTATGCACCCATCTCTGTTTCAAGACATTTGGTAGTCTGTAAAAGTCACATGAAAGAAAGCAAAACTTTTAGGAAGAGGCTAGAAGCCTCGTTTTCAGAAAGGAATGTGAGCTTGAAAGGCACTTAATATTTTAGGGGTAAATCATTATCGTATATCTCAGTTTTGTGACTGAGGAATATACAAGACAATACAAACAATATAAACCCAAACTAATTTCTGTGCACCATACAGCTTAGATTAAATAATGCTTTTTGTGTTTTTTAAAATTTGAAGTACATAACAACTAACTTAATTCTTCACTTTTGCTACTGTGTATAAATATTTAGCAAATACCTTATCTATAAACTTCCAAGAAGAACTTCATTGACTTTCTCAGAATATTTTGAAAAATAATTAGATGCCAACATATAAAAATATGTATTTTTTTCTATTTGAATAAGTTCTTACATATTCATAGACAAAAAAAAAAAAAAAAAAAAACCAAACCCATTGCCGTCGAGTCTATTCTGACTCAAAGCGACCCTATAGGACAGAGTAGAACTGCCCCATAGAGTTTCCAAGGAGCACCTGGTAGATTCGAACTGCTGACCTTTTGGGTAGCATACATAGCTCTTCACCACTATGCCACCAGGGTTTCCTTCAAACATAGAGGCATATCTCATTTTGCTGAATAGATATGTTCATGAAGAGTTGCCTATAAATCAAATTCCTATGTATCAAAATTGATTTTCTTATTAGCTTTCATTATAAAGACAGCTATGCTTGAAGATCTACTCCTCTAGGGAATTAAAAATAAACTAATCCTAAAATGTAAAAGAACGACATTCAAAAGTGATGCAAAAATGTTAAGAGGCAGACATTTAAAGAACATTATCATTTTTTATTTTAATATTACTTTAAATAATAACCCAAAGGGGGGAAAAAAAAAAATCTTAGAGTGTGGTTTCTGATATTCCACATCTTAAAACTGAGAGGTAAAAAGTAGATTGGCCACCTTGAAAAAAATGAAGTAAAAAATCCATTCAATTTTGGCTAGCCTTCCTCTTTATTCTATCATCAGAAAAGAAAATGCAAACCTGTTTGATTCCAAAGACTCCACACAAACTAGTAAATTATATTGAGCTGGAATAAATGGAAACTCTACGTGAGACCACTGAAAATGCAGCAATAAGTGAACAAACAGAAGCACATTCACTATAATACATAATTACTGTCAAAATGGTATTTAACAACTTGTGTCTTGGCAAGAGTAAGAAGCCCATAATGCAAGTGTACAACACTTACAACTAGTTTCTGATTCCGGGAATACCAAAAAAAACAAACAAAAAAAATTGTGCAGTCTCAGTTATCCTGTCATTACAGAGAATTTGAAGGTATTGGAAGGAAAAGGTTGAGGGGGAACAAGGTGTAACATTTATTTTACTTATATGTAAAGAACAGTGCTAAATATTTACGCATTTTCATATTCCTTTCACCACAGCCCTTTTAGGGCCTTATTGTTTCCTCATTCACTGTTGAGAAAACTAAACACTCTAGACAAGACCAAATAGTCTAGATACATGCTCTGTACTATGAGAATGCATATTCCACATTCTTTGCATAATAAGGATTTACACACAATTTCTATGTGCAAAACACCATAAACAGTTGTCATTGAGTCAACTCTGACTCATCATGACCCCATGTGTGTCAGAGCAAAACTGTGCTCCATAGGGTGCTCAGTAAATGATTTTTTGGAAGTAGGTCTTTCTTTTGAGACACCTCTTGGTACACTCGAACCTCCAACCTTTTGGTAGCAGCCAAGCATGTTAACTGCTTGCACCAAGACACTGAGACCAGGGAAGGTAACTAAACACGTCTAAGGCCACAAGTTGGATAGTTGAAGAATATCTCATATGCAATCCTATGTTACATAAAGGGTTTTCCTTTAATAGCTCATTTCCAGTAAAAAACTCATTCACATGTGATTCATAGTAAGTATGGGAATAATATTTAACAAAATTCTTAAGAAAAAATGTTTGCAAAATAAAATATTGGAAGCTTTATGATGAATTTTAAGGCACTCTGATGGCTCACCAGTTAAGAGTTCAGCTGCTAACTGAAAGGTTGGTGGTTTGAACACACCCAGCCACTCTGTGGGGGAAAGACCTGGCAATCTGCCCTCATAAAGATTACAGCCTAGAAAACTATGGAACAGTTCTACTCTGTCACATGGGGTTGCTATGAGTCAAAATAAACTCGACAGCATCTAACAATAATAACAAGTAATGAATTTTTATTAAAATATCCTATAAATATGTATTTCTGGGTATTGAGATATATACAATCAGGCTATCATTAATTTGATAGGAATATAGTTCACAGGAAATTGGAAGTGATTATTATTTTGATTTCATTCCCTCAATAATTTGTTGCTTCCTTGGTTGTAAACATCTCTTTAAGAAATTACTGTACATTTTTTTCTTTGAGTCATTTTATTTCTACTATTCAGTATGTAATGAGGATAATCTGTTTAAAATCTTTTACTAGTAGTAGTGGTTATATCACACACTAGAGAAAGATTTAAGGCACAGGTTTTAAATACTTCGAGGTGGCAGATAACAATAACTTACTCATTCTACTGGAAGAAAACAGAGAAGGGTAACAAACGCTATCTTTTCTATTGAAAAAGTGGGACCAGACACAAGAAGTTATTAGCAAAGACCATAGAGAATTTAGCTTGTCCTCATTTGAAACAGTTTGGTTTGGCTTCTGATCTTGTATTGTGATTATTAGACTATCTTAGAAAGAGTTTTATACCTGTCATGGAAAAAAAATAGCACCACTGAGGAATTAAAAATAATTGCCCCATTAGCAGTCCTTGGGAGGTCCAAAATAACCGGAAACAAAGAACAAAGAATCACAACGATCTCGATTTTCCAGGTTAAGTAAGCTGGTCTTTTCTGCACTGGACAACAGTATCTCGGAAGTTAGTTACCAATTTTTAGCTTCTTTTTCTGTCTTCCTTTTGGGGGAAAAAAAAAATATATGTATATACATATATATACATACTGTAGTTATGCATTCTAGAAGTCTTCAGATATAGGTTTATTGACAACATTTTAGACTTTTCTTTGTCACAGTATGCTTATTAGAAAATGTGAAATATATGTTTTAAATTTTACTGGAAAAAAAATCAACTCCAATTGCTGTCCACCCAATTCCAGCTCATGGTGATCCTATGTGTTACACGGTAGAACTGATTCATAAGATTTTCTTCCCTGTAATCTTTACAGCAGCTGATTGCTAGGGCATTCTTCCACGGTGCAGCTGGGCGGGTTCAGACTGCCAACCTTTGCATTTAATAATACTACCCAGGGACTACTTACTAGAACATGGGGAATATAAGTTTCAAATCTTTTTTCTTTCCAGAATAAGTATTTTTCCTCAGTGGTAATAATGCAGAGTCACGATTTTTTTTAATAGCACAATTAATTTGGACACCATAATGATGAAACTAAAAATATGGATGTACCATATATGCTAAAATGTCAAAGAGAACATATTGCCCTGTATCTTCCAATAGCACAGTGTAGGAGGAAACCCAAAAGTCCCTAAAACAACTAATATTTTGGACAATTAAAAAAATAAAATAAAAACATCCTTGAAGTGGCATGAAATTCAGAACCCTATCCAGAACCAAATAAAAGATGAAACTGGACTTTTTATGACTAGCTAGTGTGAAAGATGATTTTAACCCTGAAAGCTAATGCCAAATCTCAAGTCACAGAATATATGCGCTGACTTTAGGGTTTGTGGATAAGAGATAAACTTCAGATCCAGCCAATGTAGAGAATTTCATAGAATTCAAAACTACAGTTGCAGCATAAGGGTGATATAGAAATAAATCCTTCTGTGAAGAACGCAACACAGAGACTTGTGTGCCTCTAAGCTGGCATAGGAAGAGGAGGAAAAGTTATATATTTCCCTGGAGAATTTATAACCACCAGCTTTTCAGGCTTTTGCAATGAAAATTCAAACTTCTCCCATTGTCATGGGAAACTCAAAGGGATATTTTAATTTAAAGTGATGCCAGGTTGGGGGAACCCGTGGGTAACTAGTGGAAACAAACATCAATTTCTCTGAAAAAAAAAAAAAAAGATTCACTTTCAATATAGTTCCAAAGTTAATAATCCACTTACTTTCAAACAAACAAGCAAAAAGTGTAGTAAGATAAAACCGTAATGAAACAGGAGTGAACAAAAATAAATTCACATATGATTCAGTTATTGGAATTATCAGATTCAGACTTTAAAATTACTACGTTAATAGACTTAAAGTCATAACAAAGAAGCTTGCAAATATATAGAAGAAAAATTTTAAAGTACAGCTAATGTCCAGATCTCAGTTTCAAAGGCCATTCTCCAATAGATGGAACCAGGGCTCCCTGGAACAATGGCTGATTCTAGGGCTGGGGCAGAAAATACACAAGATAGACCTGGAGACTTTGTAGTGTCAGAAAACAAGAAAATGTGAAAAGAACTAACAAAACAAAAATCCATAATGACGGGAGTAAGTCAAAGAACACAAGAGTCAGCTGAAAGATTTACCAAAGCCAGAGCTGGAACAATTTGCATATAGTGATTTCCTTCCAAAGAACACCGTATACCAAAAAAAAAAAAAAAAAATGTCGTCAAGTCAATTCTGACCCATAGCAACCCTGTAGGACAGAGCAGAACTGGCTCATAAGGTTTCCAAGGCTGTAATCTTTACTGAAGCAGATTGCTTTAGACTGAGGTGAAGAGATTCATAGGTTCCAATCACCAGCGTTTAAGTTAGCAGCCAAGAGATTAGCACTCTGCCATCAGGGCTCCTGAACTCAAAAAGAAAGAAAAAAAAAAAAGAGGAAATTTAAAGTGGAGAAACCTGACAAACACTACCTCATCCAGATGATAAGCCTGGCGATCAAGCAAGAAGTATTGTTAATAGCTGACTTAGAGTTAGCCCCAACTCATGGTGACCCCACGACCAAAGAAACTATGGATAATCCACGACTAATGATTTATTCCAGTTATGACAAACTGCATTTATGATGTCTTTTTTTTTTTTCACATCTTATAGTTAGTAACATATACCACATAAATGCTACAAAGTGTAATTTGCTGTTATTGTCCTTATTTAATCAGGATAATATGATGAAAGAGATCAGTGGAAAAATCATCCATATGGCAAGAACACTGAATTTAGAACTTGATACTGCTGGTGTGGAACAGCTCATAGATCACAAAGAAGGGGCGTTGACAGATCAGGAAGTAATGGATTTTGAAGAGGAAAGAAATGCTGAAGAAGAAAGAAATAACGAGAAAGAGGAAGGAGAGAAGCTGTCAAAAATTTTGAAGTGAAAGAATTAGCTGATTTTTTTCTAAACTAAATCAGGGGCTTCAGGTACTTGAAAACATGGACTTAAATTCTGATCACTTTGCTAAAGTCCACAGGAAGGTTTGGGAAGCAGTGAGATGTTATGGAAAAACATATGAAGTGGAAAAAAAAAAAGGACCATACAGACAACTCTTGCTAATTTTCTGACTACAGATGCTACTCCCACTCTCAGAGATAATCCAGATGACCCAGAACCTTCCACAAATGAAGTTATTACCACAACTGACTAAATGCCTATGTTGTCCCACTCTTCTTCATTGTCAGAGTAAATTTTTATGATTTCTGTATTTTTTTATGTATGTATGTATTAAAATATATCTGTAAATTTATATGTAATACTTCCAATCCCCAAAAACCAGATTTATAAAGATACTGATAATAAAAGACAATAATATAAAAAAGGTATTCAGTTTATGTCAGAACCGGCTTACCACGGAGTCGGTGGAACTGAACCCGGTCATAAGTCAGGGGCTGCCTGTAAATGCTGCACAGCACCATCCCCATGATTGCCTGTGGATCAGCCTGTAAGATTTTCATTGGCTGATTTTCAGAATTAGATGGCCAAGCCTTTCTTCCTGGTGTGTCTTAGTTTGGAATTTCCGCTGAAACCTGTTCAACATTATATACCAATAAACGAGTCTCTACTGACAGACAGTTCAGTGATGGCTGCACATGAGATAATTTGGCTAGAAATTCAATCCTGGTCTTCCACATGGAGGCTGAGAATTCTACCACTAAACCACCAATGCTCCCATAAGCAAGAAATTGTTGTTGTTAGGTGCCTTTGAGTCACTTCCAGCTCATAGTGACCCCATGCACAACAGACCCAAACACTGCCCAGCCCTGCGCCATCCTCATGTTATACTTGAGCCTGTTGTTGCAGGCATTGTGATTATCCATCTCCTTGAGAATCTTTCTCTTTTTCACTGACCCTCTACTTTACTAAGCATGATGTCCTTCTCCAGGGACTGGATGCTTCTGATGACAACACGTCCAAAGAATGTGAGACATAGTCTCACAATCCTTGCTTCGAAGGAGCATTCTAGCTATATTTCTTTCTAGACATATTTGTTCGTTTTTTGGCAGTCCACGCATATTCAATATTCTTCACCAACACCCCATAACTCAAAGGCATCGATTCTTCTTCCATTTTCCTTATTCATCGCCCAGCATTTGCACTCATATGAGTCAATTGAAAGCACGATGGCTTGGGTCAGGCTCATCATAGCCCTTAAAGCGACATCTTTGCTTTTCAACACTTGAAAGAGGTCCTTCGCAGCAGATTTGCCCAATGCAGTGCATCATTTCATTTCTTGACTGCTGCTTCCATGGCTGTTGTTTGGAGATCCAAGTAAAATGAAATCCTTGACAATTTCTATCTTTTTTTCTGTTTATCATGATGTTGCTTATTAGTTCACTTGTAAGGATTTTTGTTTTCTTTATGTTGAGGTGCAATCCATACTGAAGGCTGCGGTCTTCGACATTCATCAATAAGTGCTTCAAGTCCTCTTCACTTTCAGTAAGCAAGGTTGTGTCATATGCATATCCCAGGTTGTTAGTCTTCCTCCAATCCTGATGGCGCATTCTTCTTCATAGAGTCCAGCTTCTCTGATTATTTGCTCAGCATACAGATTGAATATGTATGGTGAAAGGATACAACCCTGATGCATACCTTTCCTGACTTTAAACCATGCACTATCCCCTTGTTCTGTTCGAACTACCGCTTCTTGGTCTATGTATAGGTTCCTCAAGGAGTGCAATTAAGTGTTCCGGAATTCCCATTCTTCCCAATGTTCTCCATAATTTGTTATGATCCACAAGGACAAATGCCTTTGCATAGTCAATAAAACACAGGTAAACATCATTCTGGTGTTCTCTGCTTTCAGCTAGGATCCATCTGACATCAGCAACGATACCCCTCTTTCCAAGTTCTCTTTTGAATACACCTTGAATTTCCAGTGCTTCCCTGTTGGTATACTGTTACAACCATTTTTAAAGATTTCAGCAAAAATTTACCTGTATGTAATATTAATGATATAGTTCAATAATTTCCACATTCGGTTGGATTGCCTTTCTTGGGAATAAGCATAAATAAGGCTCCCTTCCAGTCAGTTGGCCAGATAGCTATCTTCCAAATTTGTTGGCATAGACGAGTGAGCACCTTCTATACTGCATCCATTTGTTGAGACATCTCATTGGGTATTCGTCAATTCCTGGAACTTTGTTTTTCACCAATGCTTTCAGTGCAGCCTGATCTCTTCCTTCAGTACCATTCTGAAACGTTTGAATGTTGACCAATTCTTTTTGGTATAGTGACTCTGTATAATCCTTTCATCTTCTTTTGATGCTTCCTGCATCTTTCAGTATTTTGCCCACAGAATCCTTTACCACTGCATCTCAAGGCTTGAATTTCTTCTTCAGTTCTTTCAGCGTGAGATATACAGAGCACATTCTTCTCTTTTGGTTTTCTAACTCCAGGTCTTTGCTTATGTCATAATGTTTTACTTAGTCTTCTTGAGCCACCCTCTGAAACCTGTTCAATTCTTTGATTTCATCATTTCTTCTGTAAGCTTTAGCTACTAGACATTTAAGAGCAAGTTTCAGAGTCTCCTCTGACATCCATTTTGGTCTTTTCTTTCTTTTCTGTCTTCTTAATGACCTCTTGTTTTCTTCGTGTGTGATGTCCTTGATGTCATTCCACAGCTCACCTGCTCTTTGGTCATTAATGTTCAATAAGTCAAATCTATTCTTGAGATGGTCTCTAAATTCAGATGGGATGTACTTAAGGTTGCACTTCAGATCTTGTGGACTGGTTATAATTTTCTTCAGCTTCAACTTGAGCTTGCGTATGAGCAAATGATGGTCAGTTCCACAGTTGGCCCCTGGCCTTATTCTTACTGATGATATTGAGTTTTTCCATTGTTTTTTCCACAAAAGTAGTTGACTTGATTCCTGTTTATTCCATCTGGAAAGGTCCAGGTGCATAGTCACTGTCCATGTTGTTGAAAAAAAAAGTATTTGTAGTGAAGAAATCACTGGTCTTGTAAAAATCTATCATGTAATCTGTGTTACCGTTTCTATCATCGAGGCCATATTTTCCAGCTACTGATCTTTTTTGTTTCCAGCTTTTGAATTCCAATCACTGGTAATTATCGAAGCATCTTGATTGCATGTTTCATCAATTTCAGACTGCAGAAATCGGTAAAAATGTTCAATTTCTTCAAGCAAGAAATAGATATATCAAATTTTCTATTTATGATTATGGATTTGACTTTTTGAGTTCTTTTTCTTTGTTTTGCTCTGTGTGTTTAAGGTATGTTACTATTATGCAAAGGTATAGAATTGTTATATGTTGTTGTTGTTGTTAGATGCCGTCGAGTTGGTTCCAACTCATAGCGACCCTACGCACAACAGAACGAAACACTGCCCGGTCCTGACCCATCCTTACAATCATTGTTATGCTTCAGTTCATTGTTGCATCCACTGTGTCAATCCACCTCATCCAGGGTCTTCCTCTTTTCCGCTGACCCTGTACTCTGCCAAGCATGATGTCCTTCTCCAGGGACTGATCCCTCCTGGCAACATGTCCAAAGTATGTAAGATGCAGTCTCACCATCCTTGCCTCTAAGGAGCATTCTGGCCGCATTTCTTCCAAGACAGATTTGTTTGTTCTTTTGGCAGTCAGTGGTATATTGAATATTCTTCGCTAACACCACAATTCAAAGGCGTCAACTCTTCTTCGGTCTTCCTTGTTCATTGACCAGCTTTCACATGCGTATGATGTGACTGAAAATACCATGGCTTGGGTCAGGCACACCTTAGTCTTCAGGGTGACATCTTTGCTCTTCAACACTTTGAAGAGGTCTTTTTCCATCATCTCTTTCCACAGATGTAGTCAATTTGATTTCTGTGTGTTCCATCTGGTGAGATCCATGTGTGTAGTCGCTGTTTATGTTGGTGAAAGAAGGTATTTGCAATGAAGAAGTCTTTGGTCTTGCAAAATTCTATCATTCGATCTCCGGCATTTTTTCTATCACCAAGGCCATATTTTCCAACTACCGATCCTTCTTCTTTGTTTCCAACTTTTGCATTCCAATCACCAGTAATTATCAATGCATCTTGATTGCATGTTCAATCAATTTCAGACTGCAGCAGCTGATAAAAATCTTCTATTTCTTCATCTTTGGCCCTAGTGGTTGGTGCGTAAGTTTGAATAATAGTAGTATTAACTGGTCTTCCTTGTAGGCATATGGATATTATCCTATCACTGACAGCATTGTACTTCAGGATAGATCTTGAAACATTCTTTTTGATGATGAATGCAACACCATTCCTCTTCGAGTTGTCATTCTCAGCGTAGTGGACTACACGATTGTCCAATTCAAAATGGCCAATACCAGTCCTTTTCAGCTCACTAATGCCTGGGATATCAGTGTTTAGGCATTCTATTTCATTTTTGACAATTTCCAATTTTCCTAGATTCATATTTTGTACATTCCAGGTTCTGATTATTAATGGGTGTTTGCAGCTGTTTCTTCTCATTTTGAGTCATGCCACATCAGCAAATGAAGGTCCCGAAAGCTTTACTCCATCCACGACATTAAGGTCGACTCTACTCGGAGGAGGCAGCTCTTCCCCAGTCATCTTTTGAGTGCCTTCCAACCTGGGAGGCTCATCTTCCAGCACTATATCAGACAACGTTCTGCTGCTATTCATAAGGTTTTCACTGGCTAATGCTTTTCAGAAGTAGACTGCTGGGTCCTTCTTCCTAGTCTTTGTCAGTCTGGGAGCTCAGCTGAAACCTGTCCTCCGTGGGTAACCCTGCTGGTATCTGAATACTGGTGGCATAGCTTCCATGGTCACAGCAACACACAAGCCCCCACAGTACGACAAACTGACAGAGTCATGAGAGAATTGTTATATATTCCTGATGAATTGATCTCTTATTTATTATGACATGCTCCTCTTTATCTCTAGAATGTATTTTGCTTTAAAATATATCTTGATTGATAGTAGGATACCTGAATCAACTTTCATTTTGTTAGTGTTATCGTGGGATATCTTTTTTCCATTATTTTACTTCCCAGCAATCTGTCTATCCAGATATCTAGCTAGTTTATCTATCAAGCTAACTAGCTAGCTTCCTATCATCCATCTACCTGTTATCTACCTACCTACCTACTTATCTATCTTGTTGTTGCTGGGTACCCATGAGACAGATAGAATTTCCCTATAGGTTTTCCTGGGTGTAATCTTTTTTTTTTTTTGTGCTTTAAGTGAAAGTTTGCAAATCAAGTCAGTCTCTCACACAAAAACCCATATACAGCTTGCTACATGCTCCCAATTGCTCTCCCCCTAATAAGACAGCCTGCTCCTTCTCTCCTCTCTCTCTTTTCATGTCCATTTTGCTAGCTTCTAACGTCCTTTACCCTCTCATCTCTCCTCTAGGCAGGAGATGCCAATATAGTCTCAAGTGTCCACCTGTTCCAAGAAGCTCACACCTCACCAGCATCCCTCTCCATCCCATTGTTTGGTCCAATCCCTGTCTGAAGAGTTGGCTTTGGGAATGATTCCTGTCCTGGGCCAATAGAAGGTCTGGGGGCCATGACCACCGGGTCCTTCTATTCTCAGTCAGACCATTAAGTCTGGTCTTCTGAGAATTTGATGTCTGCATCCCACTGCTCTCCTGCTCCTTCAGGGGTTCTCTGTTGTGTTCCCTGTCAGGGCAGTCATCCGTTGTATCCGGGCACCATCTAGTTTTTTTGGTCTCAGGCTGATGGAGTCTCTGGTTTATGTGGCCTTTTCTGTCTCTTGGGCTCGTAATTTACCTTGTGTCTTGGTGTTCTTCATTCTCCTTTGGTCCAGGTGGGTTGAGACCAATTGATGTATCTTAGATGGCCGCTTGTTAGTGTTTAAGACTCCAGAAGCCACTTTCCAAAGTGAGATGTAGAATGTTTTCTTAATAGATTTTATTATGCCAATTGACATGGGTGTCGCCTGAAACCATGGTTCCCAAATCCCCACCCTTGTACGCTGGCCTTCGAAGCATTCACTTTATTCAGGAAACTTCTTTGCTTTTGGTTTAGTCTGGTTGTACTGACCTCGCCTGTATTGTGTGCTGTCTTTCCCTTCCCCTAAAGTAGTTCTTATCTACTATCTAATTAGTGAATACACCTCTCCCACCCTCCCACCCTCCCCTCTCTTGTAACCACAAAAGAATATTTTCTTCTCAGTTTAAACTATTCCTCAAGTTCTTATAACAGTGGCCTTATACACTATTTGTCCTTTTGCAACTAATTTCACTCAGCATAATGCCTTCTAGATTCCTCCATGTTATGAAATGTTTCACAGATTCCTCACTGTTTTTTATCGATGCGTAGTATTCCATTGTGTGAATATACCATAATTTCTTTATCCATCCATCCGGCGATGGGCACCTTGCTTGCTTCCATCTTTTTGCTATTGTAAACAGTGTTGCGATAAACATGAGTGTGCATATATCTCTTCATGTAAAGGCTCTTATTTCTTTAGGATATATTCCAAGGAGTGGGATTGCTGGGTCGTATGGTAGTTCTATTTCTAACTTTTTAAAGAAGTGCCAAATCACTTTCCAAAGTGGTTGTACCATTTGCCATTCCCACCAGCAGTGTATAAGTGTTACAATCTCTCCACAGCCTCTCCAACATTTATTCTTTTGTGTTTTTTGGATTAATGCCAGCCTTGTTGGAGTAAGATGAAATCTCATCTCAGTTTTGATTTGCATTTCCCTGATGGCTAATGATCATGATCGTGCCCTCATGTATCTGTTAGCTACCTGAATGTCTTCCTTAGTGCAGTGTCTGTTCATATCTTTGGCCCATTTTTTAATAGGGTTATTTGTCTTTTTGTAGTAGACTCTTTGTGGTATCACGTAGATTTTAGAGATCAGGCACTGATTGGAAATGTCATAGCTAAAAACTTTTTCCCAGTCTGTAGGTAATTTATTTACTTTTTTGGTGAAGTCTTTGGATGAGCATAGGTGTTTGATTTTTAGGAGCTCCCAGTTATCTAGTTTTTCTTCTACTTTCTTTATAATGTTTTGTAGACTGTTTATGCCATGTATTAGCACTCCTAATGTTGTCCCTATTTTTTCTTTGATGATCTTTATCTTTTTAGATTTTATATTTAGGTCTTTGATCCATTTTGAGTTAGTTTTTGTGCACAGAGTGAGGTATGGGTCTTGTTTCATTTTTTTGTGGTTGGATATCCAGTTATGCTAGCACCATTTGTTAAAAAGACTGTCTTTTCCCTATTTAACTGTTTTGAGGCCTTTGTCAAATATCAACTGCTCATATGTGGATGGATTTATATCTGGATTCTCAATTCTGTTCCACTGGTCTATGTATCTGTTGTTGTACCAGTACCAGGCTGTTTTGACTACCGTGCCAGTATAACAGGTTCTAAAATCAGGTAGAATAAGGCCCCCCACTTTGTTCTTCTTTTTCAGTAATGCCTTACTTATCTAGGGTCTCTTTTCCTTCTGTATGAATTTAGTGATTTTTTTCACCATCTCATTAAAAAATGTTGGAATTTGGGTTGGAATTGCATTGTATCTATTGTTGGCTTTTGGTAGAATAGACATTTTTACAATGTTAAGTCTTCCTATCCATGAGCAAGGTATGTTTCTCCACTTTTGTAGGTCTCTTTCGGTTTCTTGCAATAGTGTCTTGTAGTTTTCTTTGTATAAGTCTTTTACATTTCTGATAAGATTTATTCTTACCTATTTTATCTTCTTGGGGGTTACTGTAAATAGGATTGATTTGGTGATTTCCTCTTCAATGTTCTTTTTGTTGGTATAGAGGAAACCAACTGATTTTTGTATGTTTATCTTGTATCCCGATACTCTGTTGAACTCTTCTATTAGTTTCAGTAGTTTTCTTGAGAATTCCTTAGAGTTCTCTGTGTATAAGATCATGTCATCTGCAAATAGATACATGTTTATTTCTTCCTTGCCAATCTGGATGCCCTTTATTTCTTTATCTTGACTAATTGCCCTGGCTAGGACCTCCAGCACAACATTGAATAAGAGCAGTGAGAAAGGGCATCCTTGTTTGGGTCCTGATCTCAAGGGGAGTGCTTTCAGGCTCTGTCCATTTAGGGTGATGTTGGCTATTGGCTTTGTATAAATGCCCTTTATTATGTCGAGGAATTTTCCTTTTATTCGTATTTTGCTGAAAGCATATATCTTGAACGGGTGTCGAACTTTGTCAAATGCTTTTTCTGCATCAATTGATAAAATCGTGTGATTCTTATCTTTTGTTTTATTTCCATGATGGATTACATTAATTGTTTTTCTAATGTTGAACCACCCCTGCATACCTGGTATGAATCCCACTTGGTCATGGTGAATGATTTTTTTGATATGTTGGTGAATTCTATTGGCTAGAATTTTGTTGAAAATTTTTGCATCTAAGTTCATGAGGGGTATAGGTCTATTATTTTCTTTTTTTTTTTGTGGTATCTTTACCTTGTTTTGGTATCAGGGATAAGGTGACTTCATAGAATGAGTTTGGTAGTATTCCGTCCTTTTCTATGCTCTGAAATACCTTTAGTAGTAGTGGTGTTAACTCTCCTCTGAAAGTTTGGTAGAACTCTGCAGTAAAGCCACCCAGGCAAAGGCTTTTTTTTTTTTTGTTTGGAGTTTTTTGATTACCTTTTCAATCTCTTCTTTTGTTATGGGACTATTTAGTTGTTCTGCCTCTGTTTGTGTTAGTTCAGGTCGGTGGTATGTTTCTAGGAATCGACCCATTTCTTCTAGGTTCTCAAATTTGTTAGAGTACTCTTTTTCATAGTAACCTGATATGATTTTTTTAATTTCAGATGAGTCTGTTTTAATATCACCCATCTCATTTCTTATTTGGGTTATTTGCTCCCTCTCTGTTTTCCTTTTGTCAGTTTGGGCAATGGCTTATCAATTTTGTTGATTTTTTCAAAGAACAAGTTTTGGTCTTGTTAGTTCTTTCAATTGTTTTTCTGTTTTCTATTTCATTTAGTTCTGCTCTAATTTTTATTATTTGTTTTCTTCTGGTGCCTGAAGGTTCCTTTTGTTGTTCTCCTTCTACTTGTTCAAGTTGTAGGGATAATTCCTTGATTTTGTCCCTTTGATCTTTTTATATGTGTGGATTTATTGATATAAGTTGGCCTCAGCACTGCTTTCGCTGTTTCCCAAAGGTTCTGATAGGAAGTGTTTTCAATGTCGTTGGATTCTATGAATTTCTTTTTTCCATTCTTAATGTCTTCTATAATCCAGTCTTTTTTGAGCAGGGTATTGTTCAGTTTCCAGGTGTTTGATTTCTTTTCCCTGCTTTTCCTGTTATTGATTTCCATTTTATGGCCTTGTGGTCAGAGAAGATGTTTTGTAATATTTCATTGTTTTGAATTCTGCTAACACTTGCTTTATGACCTAATATGTGGTCTATTCTAGAGAATGTTCCATGTGCATTAGAAAAGAAAGTAAAGTTGGTTGCTGTTGGGTGGAGTGTTCTGTATATGTCTATGAGGTCAAGTTGGTTTATTGTGGCACTTAGATCTTCTGTGTCTTTATTTAGCTTCTTTCTGGTTGTCCTGTCCTTCACAGAAAGTGGTGTGTTGAAGACTCCTACTATTATTGCGGAGCTGTCTCTCTCACTTTTCAATGCTGATAGAGTTTATGTATCTTGCACTCTGTTATTGGGTGCATAAATATTTAATATGGTTATATCTTTTTGGTATAGTGTCCCTTTAATCATTATATAGTGTCCTTCCTTATCCTTTATGATGGATTTAATTTGAAAGTCTATTTTGTCAGAAATTAATATTGCCACTCCCGCTCTTTTTGATTGTTGTTCGCTTGTCTCTAAGTCTAATATGTGTTTCTTGTAGGCAGCATATAGACTGGTTGTGTTTTTTAATCCATTCTGCCGTTCTCTGTCTCTTTATTGGTGCATTTAGTCCATTTACATTCAGCGTAATTATGGATAGGTATGAAGTTAGTGCTATAATTTTGATATCTTTTTTTGTGTATTGTTGAGAGTTTCTTTTTCTCACTTAATTTTATGTGCTGAGTAGATTATCTTTAAATATTATCTTTTCTTCATATTCATTGTTGTTGATCTTATTTCCATTGAGTCTCTATTTTTTTCTTGTATTTTATTTTGATTTGTAGGATAGTTTTTCTCCTTTGTGTTTACCTTTTTATTTACCCCTATTTTTCTAAATTTAAACCTAACTTTTATTTCTTTGCATCTCCATATGGATGGTCTATGATTACATTTCTTAGTACCTCTTTATTGTTTTAATGTTGTCTTCTTTTATATAATAGCATCACTGTTACCCTGTTGAGTTTTTTGTTTTGTTTTGTTTTGTTACAATCTTGCTTTGTTTTTTTGGATTTCCCTGTCTGGGTTGACTTCTGGTTGCTCTGCCCAGTGTTCTAGTCTTGGGTTGATACCTGATATTATTGATTTTCTAACCAAGGAACTCCCTTTAGTATTTCTTGTAGTTTTTGTTTGTTTTTTATGAATTCCCTAAACTTGTGTTTATCTGAAAATGTCCTAATTTCACCTTCATATTTGAGAGACAGCTTTCCTGGATATATGATTCTTGGCTAGCAAGTTTTTTCTTCAATTTTTTATATAAGCCATCCTATTGTCTTCTTGCCCACATGGTTTCTGCTGAGAAGTCCGAGCTTATTCTTTTTGGCTCTCCTTTGTAGGTGACTTTTCGTTTATCCCCAGCTGCTCTTAAAATTCTCTCTTTGTCATTGGTTTTGGCAAGTTTGATTATAATATGCCTTGTTGACTTTCTTTTAAGATCTATCTTATGTGGAGTTCGATGAGCAACTTTTATAGATCTCTTCTTATCTTTCACAATATCAGGGAAGTTTTCTGCCAACAAATCCTCAACAATTCTCTCTGTGTTTTCTGTTATCCCTCCCTGTTCTGGTACTCCAATTACTTGTAGGTTATTTCTTTTGATAGAGTCCCAAATGATTCTTAAGATTTCTTCATTTTTTTTTTTAATTCTTTTGTCTGATTTTTCTTCAAATATATTAGTGTCAACTGCTCTATCTTCAAGTTCAGAAATTCTGCCTTCCACCTGCTGAAATCTGCTTCTCTGACTTTCTATTGAGTTGTCTGTTTCTGTAATTTTATTGTTAATCTTCTGAATTTCTGATTGGTGTCTGTCTATGGATTTTTCTAGCTTATTAAATTTTTCATTACTTTCCTGAATAATCTTTTTAATTTCTTCAGTTGCTTTATTTGTGTGTTCATTGGCTTGTCCTGCGTATTGCCTCATTTCCTTCCCAATGTCTTGAAGGGTTCTGTATATTAGTCTTTTTCATTCTGCCTCTAGTAATTCCAGGAAGGCACTTTCATCTAGAAGATCCTTGGATTCTTTTTTTTTGAGAGCTTGTTGGGGCAATCATGATATGTTTCTTTGTGTGACTTGATATTGACTCCAAGCCACCTATAAGTTATCATGTTAGCTTATGTTATGTTTGCTTAGTGTGTCATAGCTATTTGCTTTGTTTTGTTTTGATATACCCAAATGGGTTGCTTGAGTGAGATAGCTTGATTGTTTTTACCTCTGGAGCTCTGATGCCCTGTCCCCAGAAGGTTAGAGCTGTTATCAGGTATATCAGTTTAAGGGTCCATTCAATTTTTTTGTATGAATTCGGCTTAGGTGTCCAGGGAGCTGATCATCAAGTGTGTGGTATAAGCTCTGTCCTACAGTCTTAGAGGGGCAGGGGTGATTGGTGTAGATACCCATATCTGGTTGCATCAGGGGGTCACACTCTGAACAAGGCAGGGGGCTGAGAATCATCCCTCACGTGTCTCTGAGGAAATCATGTACCTCTTCCCCAGAGTGTACAGGTGGGTGGGTTCTGCAGACAGACCATGGGCATCCATGTTTTTGGTTGTAAGGACTAGGAGTTACCAGTTATCCTTGGACCCCTGTCACAGGTGGCTCGGTGACCTGAGTGGAGCCACCAGTCCTTAGATCCCTGATGTGGGTAGGTGAGGACCCTGTTTAATAGGCAAAGCAATGTCAAACATCAAACACCCACTGCTCCACCACACAGCTGAAATGATTAGAGTCTGCCAACAAGGGCCTATCTTCCTGAATATGCCTACACAGGTCTATGCAGAAGGGAAAGGTGCTCAAGTTCTATGGACCATCTCTGCCTGGACTGGTGCTGCTTCTGTCCTGAGCTCCCCTGGTTATTGAAGCTGGCAAATTATCTTTTCCCCTATTGTGAATTTATTCTTTCTCTAAGGCTGGGAGGATGGCTCTAGGTGTTCAACAGGTCCTATCTTGGGCCCAGAGAAATCAACAGCCACTGAAGCTGGCTTGGGGGTAGGTGGCAGGGTAAAATATACGCAAGTACTTAGCTTTTGCGAAGAGCACCATGCTTCTCTGGTTCCAGAAGTGTGAGTAGGCTGTGTGGCTGGCTACTTTGCCTTGAGGAAGCTGCGGCCGAATGCTAGTACCAGCCCACCGCCACCACTCCGGGAATGGTGCCTGAGGATTCCTCGCAATTCAGGTCCTGTAACTCCTCTCTGCTTCTGAACTGTCTCTTCCTCCCTCTGCCCCTCAGTTCGTTTTCTAAGCTTGCCTTTGATGTTCAGGGCTCCTAGCTTGTCAGAAATGTACTCATTTCACTTGTTTTTACAGGTTTTTGTTGTAAAGAGGGCTTGCTGGAAGCATGTCTATTCCACCATCTTGGCTCTGCTTCAAGCTGTAATCTTTATGGAAGTGGCCTGCCAAGCCTTCCTCCCAGGGAGCTTTTGGATGGGTTCAAAACACCAACTTTTGGTCAGTAGCCAAGCACTTAACCATTTAGCAACCAGGGTTCCTTCCAACCTGTTTAATATTTGTTGTAACCAGAATATAGTTATATAGCTGCGTCTTATTTTCTCACACTATCTGATAATTGCAGTCTTTTAACTGGTGTTACTTCATTTGCCTTTCAAGTAATTACTAATATATTTGTGCTTTTTTTATATCTATTAGTTTGTTATTTATTTTCAATTTTACCTACTGTTTCGTATTGCCTTGTCTCTACTTCTGTTTTTTTTTTTTTTTTTTTGGTTAATCAAGTTTTACTCCTTTTTTTTCTGTATTAACTAATATCTTATAGTTAATTTTCTTTAGTTTTTCGATTACCATAGGGCCATCCTTTCCGATATGATAGCCACTATTCATATGTGACTAATTAAATGTAAATTTGTTAAAATTAAATAAAATTTAAAAACCAATTCCTCAATCGTGCTAGCCACATTTCAAGTGTTTAAAAGCCACATGTGGCTAGTGGTTATCCTATTGAAGTGTGCAAAAATAGAACATTTGTATCCTCACAGAATCTTTTATTGTAAAACACTCCTCTACATATTTAAACAGGCATCCTCGTCATGTCTAATACAAATTAGACATCATTACAAATAAACACAAATTTTCTTTGTACTCCTCTGATAATGCCAGAGACTTAGAAAATTCTAATTCCATTCATATCATCTGTATGTTACAGTATTGTTTTTATGCTTTTACATTCTGTACACACTTAAACTCATAGGTCAATACTAGTACTTGTTTGATTACTCATTTCTCTTTACTCTTTCTGGAGCTCTTTTTTCTTTTCTCCATTCCTGTATTTACATCATTTCTTTTTGCCTTTGGTTTTCTTTTTGGGAAGTCTGTTGGTGATAAACAATCTTGCTTTTAGTTTGTAAACATCTTTATATTGCAGTTATTATTGAATAATCTTTTCACTGAGCATAAATGAAATAAAATTTACAAGGAAAACGCTAAACAAAAAAAGCTGTAGGAGCTGCATTAATATATGAGAGAATAGATGTTAAAGAAAAAAATTATTAGTGGAGATAAAACATAATCTAGGAACCACTGATTTCATTCCCAAATACATAAAACATGTCCTATCAGAATCATTAATAACAACACAAATATGTAAACTACCCAAATGATTATCTATAATATATTAGAGGAAAAATATGTGGTTTATTTATATACAGTAGAATACTATACATCACTGAAAATGGATCAATTATAATTAAAACATCAAGTTGTATAAAAATTAAAGCATATTTAAAAAAGCATATTAAGTCATATTAATTAGCAACAAAAATAAAATACACACAGTGATATTCAATTTATGTAATATTTATAAATTGTATATATATATACGTACATACTTGGAAGAAATTTCAAGAAGTTAAGAAAAAGTTTAATAAAAATTATGGATAATGGAAACCTCTTGGACAGAAGTGTGGGAGGGGTAGGTTGCTAGAAGGAACCATCTAAAATACTTCATAATTAGAACTTCCATTCCTATTCAGTTGTTCATTTTACTACTAATCTGATTTTTTGTATACATCATTTTTTTTGGTATACACACTTTAGATTTACTTTCTGGTTAAAATATAACATCCATCAATTCATACATCTTCTGTTTATTTCCTTAAAGAGTAAACAAGAATGTTGACTTTTCATATAACTAAATTGTCTGCAGTTTTCTCTGAATACTACATCAGTTTAAAGTTTCCCACTCTGGGTCACTCCATCTTAGAGCATTTGCTAATCAATGGGAACTTAAACTGGAGTCCTGTGCAGTAATTGTGTTCTGTAATTGCTGTTTCAGGAGTTACTTCAATAGTTCCCACTTAATTAAAGTCAAACCTGAAGATCAAATTATCTCTAGAAATTTAGACTTTAGTAGGGGCTTAAGCGTGGCTTCCTTATCATACAGTATGCATATTTTTCTTTTTAATTGACACCTGGCAATCACCTCTTTCTCAAATTTTTCACAGAATTTTATTTAACCTTATAATAGCACAGATTGGAAACTTTTATAGCCCTTCTTTTTGAATAAACAAATATTTCAAAATATTGCTTTAAAGTCTTCTGTCTCTGAACATGATTAAGTCTTATCTCATTATTTACAGTCATCTTTTTATGGTTTAAGGAGCCCTGATGGTGCAGTGGCTAAGCACTTGGCTGCTAGGCTGCTAAACCAAAGTTTGGCTGTTCGAACCCACCAACAGCTCCATGGGAGAAAGATGTGGCAATCTGCTTCTGTAAAGATTACAGCCTTGGAAGCCATGTGGGGCATTTCTACTCTGTCCTTTAGGGCCGCTATCAGCTGGAAGTGACTTGACAGCAGTGTTTTTTCTGTTTATTTTTATAGTTTTATTAAAAACAGCTCAATAAAATTTAGTACATATTTAATATGTGAATTTAGAATTATGTTAGGAAGAAGAAAAGTCATGATTAAAAACCATTTTTATATGACCAACAACATTTACCAACTAGAATTTAATCACTCACCCTGAGATGCAGGGCCTTGTCTGTCTGATTTATTTCTGTACTTATGATATATATTCACCACTCATAGGTGCTTGATAAATATACCTCATATATAAAAATGCCCTTATTTAAATAAATGATGTTTAAAATCCAAACAGCACCAAAAGCGACATATAGAAAAGTCTTATTCTTGCTGTCTCCATATATCTGATGCTCACCCACCTCCAACAGTTCTTTTTTTTTTGTTATTGTGAACAATAGTTCCTGGAAACATTTTAACATCTGTAAAAGAGATTTTTCCCGTCTTTTTTTATACCTTTATTGTATTCCATTGTGTACATATAACAGTTTATTTAACTAACCCCATTGCCATCAACCCTGACTCACAGTGACCCTATAGAGACTCATAGTGACCCTATGTATGAGTTTATTTAATTAGTCCCTTATAAATGGACACTAGGGGTATTTCTAAACTTTTTTTTATTATTATAACCACTACTGCAATGAATAACAATATGCACACAATATTTTTCACGTATGCAAGTAGACCAATAGGATAGAATCTCAGAAATGGAACTGCTAGATATAATTTATAATGTCGTGTTACAATTTTTACTGTCTTCTTATATCATTTTCATTTTTTTAGTTAAGATTTCTGTTATCTTTCACACAATTTTTATGGGATCCTTGTATAGTTGTAGAGTTTTTTTTTTTAATTAATATTTTATTGTATGGATTTTCCTGGACAAACTATTAGCAAAAAGCATATCTCTAGAGAATGGGGAGGGACAAGGGTAACTTTCCAAGTTTTTTGTACAATTCTTGTACAACTACTATTGCCAAAGTGAAAGACATTTCCTAAAAAATATTACATCTCTCAATAGCTACGTTTCCCTTGCCTCTCAGGAATTGGTATGTATTAATTTCCAAGAGCTGTCTAACAAAATATTTTGAGTACTAACCCCTGGTACCCACGAACATGACCTTGTTTAGAAAGAGTCTCTTGGAAGATATTATCAATTAAATTAAGATGAGATCATGCTGGAGTAGGAGTTGGATGGGTCCTAATTCAACCATGTTGTTGTTGGCTGCCATAAAGTCAGCCCTCGACTCACAGCAACCCCATGAACAATGGTATTGAACCACTGAAATTGATAGGGTATCCACTGACTGATTTTTGGAAGTAGATCACTAGTTTTTCTTCCTAGTCTGCACACTCCGCTGAAATCTGTTCAGCATCAAAAAAAAAAAAAAGTTGCCATTAAGTTGATTCCTACTCATAGCGACCCTGTAGGACAAAGTATAACTACCCTATTAGGTTTCCAAGGAGTGGCTGGTGGATTTGAACTGCTGACCTTTTAGTTTGCAGCCAAACACTTAACCACTCCACCACCAGAACCCTGTTTAAGACCATAGCAACACAAAAGAGTGGTGGCTATGCTTCAGGTTCACTGACCAGGAATCAAGCCCAAATCTCCTACATGGGAAGTGAGAATTCTATCACTGAACCACCACTGTCTCCTAACTCAACCACAGTAGTGTCCTTATAAATGAGAAGAGATACAGAGAGAGAGAGAGAAGGAAAATGTCCACGTAACAATGCAGTTATGTTGCAATGGAAAGCCAGTGAATGTCTAGGGTTACTAGAGCTGAGAGAGGCAAAAATGTTATTCCCCTAGATCCTTCAGAGAGAATATGGCCATGCTGACACTAGGAATTAAGATTCCTAGCTTCCAGAACTGTGTTGTTATGTGCCACCCAGTTTGAGGTATTTAGTTACTGCAGCCCTAGGAACTTACTACACATCAAGTTCTGAGAGGCAAAGGAAACAGTTACTGTCCTTCTGCCCAACTGGGGGTTGGGCTTGTCCTACTAGTCCAACAGGGTGCTCTTTCTTAGTTTTTATAATATTTATAAGTTGATAGTTTTCTAAATCCTCAAGTTCTGATTCTGTTTTGCACACACCATTCCTCAAATTTATTCCTTTTCATTTCATTATAAGCAGCAAGGAGAAATCAAGTTGCACCTTTCAAATTTTGCTTAGAAATCTCCTCATGTAAATATCTACGTTCATCACTTTTACGTTCTACTTTCCACAAAACATTCAAACGTAATTCAGCCAAGTTTTTTTGCCACTTTATAACAAAGGTTGCCTTTCCTCCAGTGCTCAGTAACATATTCATTTTTTTTAAGACTTCACCAGAAGCACATTTAATGTTCATGATGACACATGTATTCTCTAAGGTGATAGAATCTTTCTCTACAGCTCTCTTCATTTCTTTTTGAGTTTTCACTAGAATCACCTTTAAAGTCTAGAATTCTACCAACACTCTCTTCAACGCAATCCAAACTTTTTCTAGCACACTCCTCAACGTCCTTCTAGCCTCTACCCTTTACTCAATTACAAAGTCTTTCTACATTTTTAGGTATTTATTACAGCAGCATCCCACTTACCAGTGCCAAAATCCATATTAGTTTCCTAGGGCTGGTGAAACAAAATGGCTTGAAACAACAGAAATTTATTGTTTCACAGTTATAGAGGCCAGTAGTCTGAATTTGGGGTGTTGGCAGAACCATATTCTCTCTGAAGAACATAAGGGGAGATCCTTCCTTACCTCTCTTAAGTTTCTGGTAGCCCCAGGTGTCCTGTGGCTTGTATATTCATCTACCTCTGGCTGTCTCCCTCTTTCCCCTTATGCCATGTGTGTCTCTGTGGACATAGCCTTTGATATCAAGGTTGACTCTGTCATTTCTAGAAAAAAGATAACAGATCTCTCACCTCTTTGCTTTCTTTCTCCAATGCTTACACCTTGATTGATCTCAGCCCTGCTTATATCAGTTTTCACTTAAAAACCCAGTAATGTTATTTGAAAAGTGCAAGAAAAAGGTTAGCTAATTGCCAAAATCTATATTTTCCTCTTCTTTCTAGGCAAAAACTATACTAAATTCTCCAGGCTCCCGTGTATTTACATGTGCTTAGCTGATTTATTTGTAACCAGAAAATGTGACTGGAAGTGATGTGTAATGCTCCCAGGCCTGATGCAAAGTCATTTCAAACCATACTCTTTTATCCCCTTTTTTCCCACCAGCTGGATAAAAGGTTATGGGAGATCACCTTTAGAAGTCACATGTTGAATATAGAAAGGAATCTGCCAGCTTAACTACATGGAGGGGACTTACCCCATTTAAAGGTTTGCTTCCTCATGGCTGTTATGTGAGCTAGAAATAAATTTCTGTTATGTCTGTGCTATCAGCATCGTTGGGGGGAGTCTATTAGTTATAGCAATAAAATGATCTTAATAATTGTTGTTGATGTTAGGTGCTGTCAAGTCAGTTCCGACTCATAGCGACCTTATGAACAACAGAACAAAACACTGCCCGGTCCTTGGCCAACCTTACAACCGTTGTTATGCTTGAGCTCATTGTTACACCACTATGTCAATCCACCTCGTTAATGGTCTTCCTTTTTTCCGCTGACCCTGTACTCTGCCAAGCATGATGTCCTTCTCCAAGGACTGATCCCTCCTGACAACATGTCCAAAGTATGTAAGACACAGTCTCACCATCCTTGCTTCTAAGGAGCATTCTAGTTGTACTTCTTCTAAGACAGATTTGTTCGTTCTTTTGGCAGTCCATGGCATATTCATTATTCTTTGCCAGCGTCACAATTCAAAGGCATCAGTTCTTCTTGGGTCTTCCTTATTCATTGTCCAGCTTTCACATGCATATCATGCAACTGGAAACATCATGGCTTGGGTCAGGTGCACCTTAGTATTCAAAGTGACCTCTTTGCTCTTCAACACTTTGAAGAGGTCCTTTGCAGCAGATTTACCCAATGCAATGAGTCTTTTGATTTCTTGACTGCTGCTTCCATGGCTGTTGATTGTGGATCCAAGTAAAATGAAATCCTTGATAACTTCAATCTTTTCTCCATTTATCATGACGTTGCTCATTGGTCCAGTTGTAAGGATTTTTTTCTTTATGTTGAGGTGCAATCCATACTGAAGGCTGTGGTCTTTGATCTTCATTAGTAAGTGCTTCAAGCCCTCTTCACTTTCAGCAAGCAAGGTTGTGTCATCTGCATAACACAGGTTGTTAATGAGTCTTCCTCCAATCCTGATGCCCTGTTCTTCTTCATATAGTCCAGCTCCTAGGATTATTTGCTCAGCATACAGAGTGAATAGGTATGGTGAAAGAATGCAACTCTGATGCACATCTTTCCTGACTTTAAAACAATCAGTATCCCCTTGTTCTGTCGGAACAACTGCCTCTTGATCTATGTAAAGTTTCCTCATGAGCACAATTAAGCGTCCTGGAATTCCCATTTTTCACTTTGTTATCAGCCCCCACATGTCTGTCAGTTTGTCTTACTGTGGGGGCTTGCATTTTGCTGCAATGTTGTAAGCTATGCCACCGGTATTCAGATACCAGCAGGATCACCCACGGAGGACAGGTTTCAGCTGAGCTTCCAGATTAAGGCAGACTAGGAATAAGGACCCAGTAGTCTACTTCTGAAAAACAAAAGCCAGTGAAAACCTTATAAATAAAAAAATTTTTTTTTTTTTTTTATAAATAGAAGCAGAATATTGTCTGATATAGTGCTGGAAGATGAGCCCCCCCGGTTGGAAGGCACTCAAAAGATGACTGGGGAAGAGCTGTCTCTTCCAAGTAGAGTCGACCTTAATGTCGTGTATGGAGTAAAGCTTTCAGAACCTTCATTCGCTGATGTGGCACGTCTCAAAATGAGAAGAAACACCTGCAAATATTCATTAATAATCGGAACCTGGAATGTAGGAAGTATGAATCTAGGAAAATTGGAAATCCGCAAAAATGAAATGGAATGCATAAACATTGATATCCTAGGCATTAGTGAGCTGAAATGGACTGGTATTGGCCATTTTGAATTGGACAATCGTATAGTCTACTATGTTGGGAATGACAACTTGAAGAGAGATGGTGTTGTATTCATCGTCAAAAAGAATGTTTCAAGATCTATCCTGAAATACAAAGCTGTCAGTGGTAGGATAATATCCATATGTCTACAAGGAAGACCAGTTAATAGGACTATCATTCAAATTTATGCACCAACCGTAGGGCCAAAGATGAAGAAATATAAGATTTTTATCAGCTGCTGTGGTCTGAAATTCATCGAACATGCAACCAAGATGCATTGATCTTGGTAAGATAATGAGATATTTCATATTACAGATTTTGTTCTAACTTGTAGGAAGCAAAACACAACAAAACAAAACCTAAGGAATGTTTTTCTAGTCTAAGAAGAAATAATAGTAAATTTTAGTAAGGCCACAACAGTGAGGATATAAAGAAGTTGAAGAATTCAGTGTAGTAGCCATACAACTTCAACTGGATGTGATGCAAAAGGAGAGTGTGCAAAGGGGTCTAAGATAACATCCAAAAGGAAGTCAACAGGATGACCCATTCTCTATATGCTATATATGGCATTGATATTTTCTTAGAATTTTCACTAAACACTCTCCTTAACATAGCTTTGTTTCCATCTTCAATATTATCAAAGAAAATGGAGAACGCATTCAACATACCTGTGGCTGAGTGAAACATTTGTCCTATTTCTTTTCCTGAAATACAAATGTCAATTTTCACTTATTAGGTCATTTTGTCCATATCACACTCTTGATCATAAAAAGTTAATTTTGTAGATGGAGAAACTGAACATTGGAGATAAAATCATTTGATTCAGAAATTTGAGTCACAAAAGAAACACAAACACTTTTCCCATGGTTTCCAATCAAACCAGAGCTCACCGTTCTGGCTCTTTAAACACATATATAAAGGTAAAAGGCTTGAGAAATACCTGTTTTTTCTTTAGAGAACACTTCTTTCCTAAAAACTTAACCCATTCTCTTCTCTGGATGTGAAAGATTTAAATAGAACTGATTCAAAAGTAAATAGAAGCAATTCTCTTCCAACATACTGCTTCTGGGGGAAAGAACTGGTTTCCAAGCACAATGTCAAAATATTAGTCACTTGTAAAACCCGTTGCCGGGTTGAGGCCGACTCATAGCAACTCTAAAGGACAGAGTAGAACTGCCCCATGGGGTTTCGAAGGAGTGCCTGGTGGATTCAAGCTGCTGACGTTTTGGCTAGCAGCTGTAGCTCTTAACCACTGTGCCACCAGGGTTTCCAATATCAGGCACAGACTTCTGATTTTTATTTATAGGAATAGCTTCAAGAAAACAGTCTAAAAATTAAATAATATAAATTTATCTCTTCTATTTGTTTCATAATAATTGTTCTTTTGATTCTTAATTAGTTTTTGATGCATTTTACCCCTCAGCCACCAAATTTACCCCTCACTCACCCCAAAACTCTGGACACACAGGATATATCCCCAAGGAGCTCTCTTGCTTTTATTTGCTTTTTAAGCCAAGCCTTCGTCTTTTCCTTTTCATGTAAAAATTAGTCAGTCAGTCTACTGACACAGATTAAGATTAAAAAAATGGAAGTTTTATTGGTATATACCTGACATATTGGGAAATGTATCCACTGAAATTAAACAGTTCGATGATTTTTCATATTATAGCAGAGTTGTACAACCAAGACCACAATCTAATTTTAGAATATTTACATTACCCCAAAAGATGACATCACCCATTAACAGTTATTCCTCATCATCCTGCCCCCCGTCACAGACAACCACTAATCTACTTTCTGTCCCTCTAGATTTGCCTATTGTGGACATTTATGACTGGCTTCTTTTATTCAGCATAATGTTTTCAAGTGGTAAACCAAACCCATTGCCTTTGAGTTCATTCTGACTCATACTCAACTCATAGTGACTCTATAGGACAGAGTAGAACTGATCCGTAGAGTGTCCAAGGCTGCAATCTTTAGAGAGCCAGATTACCACTGAGTCACTGGTTGGATCAAACTGCTGACCTTTTGGTTAGCAGCTGAGCACTTAACCACTGTACCACTAGGGCTCCTTCATCCATGTGATAGTATGTATCCATACTTTTTTTTTCCCTTGCCAAAGAATATTCCATTTTTGTTTTACACTATGATGTTGTTAGGTGCTATCAAGTCAGTTCCAACTCATAATGACACATGTACAACAGAACAAAACACTGTGCGATCCTGTGCCATCCTAACAATCATTGCAATGTTTGAGCCCATTGTTGCATCCACTGTGTCAATCCATCTCATTGAAGATCTTCCTCTTTTCACTGAGCCCCTACTTTACCAAGCATGATTTCTGTTTCCAGGGCCTGGTCACTTCTGATAACATGTCCAAAGTACATGAGAGGAATCTCACCATCGTCCCTTCTCAGGAGCATTCTGGCTGTACTTCTTCCATTGTAAGTAAGGAAATAAGGAACATAATTGGTATAATTTTAAAATTGCTGTAACATGCCTATTTCTGTAGTTGGATGTTTGTATAAATATGTTCAAACCTAAAGCAACATTTATAAATTTATTCTACAATTATTAATCAATATATAAATTAAGAATAGCATTAAATGAGAATGGCTCGTATAGTTCTGATAAGGGCACAAACAACGTCAGCCATTGTTATTCTTTTTTTGCACTTATTGCTTCTTTTTTTGAAATTTTTATCTTAAACTTATTTGAATTAAACTGCCTAAAATTACTCCTTACATATTATAACACAGAATTTTGTCTATGAATCTTTGAAAACTCATTTCAGTATATTGTCATTTGAATCTTTGAACCTGAATACTGGTATCTTATTTCTGTGAGGATGGCACAGGACTGGGCAGTTTTTCCTTCTGTTATACATACAGTTGCTATGAGTCAGAACCCACTCGACAGCACCTTACAGCAACAACAGGTAGGTGTAGCTGAAGATTTGGTTGTTCAGTGGTTAAATCCTCGGCTGCTAACTGAAAGGTCAGCGGTTCCAATACACCAGCTGTTTTAAGGGAAAAAAGATGTGTCAATTCGCTTTCTTAAAGATTACAGCCTTGGAAACCATATGGGGCAGTTCTACTCTGTTCTATAGTGTCACCATGAGTTGGAATCAACTCGAAGGCAGTGGGTTTAGTTCAATGAAAGGAGCCCTGATGGTGAAATGGTTAAGTCTTCAGTTGCTTAAGGTTGGCAGTTCCAACACACCAGGGGCTCTGAGGGAAAAAAGATGAGGTGATCTGCTCCCATGAAGATTACAACCTAGGAAACCCTATAGGGCATTTCTATGCTGTCACACAGAGGTCACCATGATCTGGAATTGAATTTATGGCACACAACAACAACAGTGGAATGATAGTGTAAGGATTGAACTGAGAATTGGCACACCCGTATTCTAGAACTGGATGTGTTCATAGTTGGCAGTATGGCCTTGCTCTGAGAACTGGTTTTCCATCTGTACATTTGGGAAACATTACATATTTCATAAGCCCAAATTGTGGTTTACATAGTTTGCTGTCTTGACATCAGTTGGCTCCTCCTAGTTGGCCTTTCACCCAGTTTCTAACATGGCCATTTCAATCTTGTCACATAGCTTCTCAATAGTTGTGGTCTCTGACTGGCCCTGTTAGGCATGCCCAGATGGTGTCCTGTGATAAGAACCAATTACTGCCTTATAGCCCTGTCTTTCAGTGGCTGCAGCCAATCCTTGCCCCTCCATTTTCCCACGCTAATGCTCTAGAAATCTTTAAACTGACCAATAAGACTTCAGCATGTGCTAGCCCCGAGACCTTACCCTGTTTGCCATGCATAAGGCCTCTCCTACAATTCCTCTCTAGGACCTGTGAGTACTAAATTTTATTTGTTTCCTGCCCTTCCTGTATGAGTCTCACTTATTTGTGCTGTACCTAACAGACCACCCGTGACACTCACAGGCCATCTTTGGGTCAAAATTAAGACAATGTCCTCTTCCCATTTTATGGTATCAATGAGAGAAAAATGTGAGAAAATAAATATCTAAGCAAAATCCAGGAAAGGATAATGAGTAATATAACAGATTATTTTTGATTAGGAGAACAAGGAACTAATGTGTGTTAACATAGACTAATATGTTTCAGGCATATTTCATAACACTTATAAGTATTAGCTAGATAGCTCTAAGTGGACCCTGCATAAGAACAAAATTCTTTAATAGGCTATTTTGTGATGCAAGTCTAAGCCTGACCAGAAAGATAATTTTCAAGGGCATATTTAGAGTGAATTAAATCTTCTAGGTGAAAAGAAATTTTTATAAAGCACAATAATTTCTTCTGAGAACAATTTTTTTTTTCTACAGCAAGTGGCATAATCCTGAAGATTTTTCTTCACATTAGAAAGAGGCCAAAGAATAAAAAAATAGAATCAAATCTAGGGAACACCAAATATTAGCTTTAGGAAAAATATATATATATTGTAGGAAGAATTTAAGCTATATTTGTTTCAAGGCAGAGCTAAATCCCAATGAACTTTATTTTTTATTATTAATTATAAATGCCAAATCCATTATTTTTGCAATATAAATATCATTAAAACTATATAACAGAAACTCATTATTTCTGCTTTTAAATATACCTGTGCTAAATGAGCCCTTCTCTATGCTTTTCATTTTCCTTCTCTAAATTACAGCACATTTTTTAATATTTCTTTTGCATTTTAGACTTGCTCAAACCCATAATTTATGCTTATAAAAAATATTTCAGTTTAACTTTGAGTAAATTTAATTTTCAAGAAACTAATACTGGTCTGCTAATTCGGACAGAGGGCACATATTAGAACCATTTGCAGCTGTTCTTCTATTCCAGAACATGGTTCTTATCAGAGTTCCCACCTCCAGGGTCACTGTCTTGGAGTTCTCAGAGAAATTCTACTTATTCAGCTGGACTCCAGGCCTTCAAAGCACAATGGCCACAGGGAATGTTTATCCTACACCTCATCCTGCTTCCTTAAGAGACATAGTACGACTCAAAGCAGAGAAAGATTTATGGTTTGAAACACAGTGGTGGGCATAATAATAGCAGATCATCAAATCGGATGTATCAAGTTATTTTAAATTAACCAATTGCATTGAGCAGTATAGATTCCACAGGTAGTCGGTATCCAAAATATTTCCCCCATCCTCATTTTAGTCAGTAATTATAAAAATTAAACCTTCTTCCCTGTGGAATACAGTAGAAGCATTCTTTTTAAACTCTATTTGGACTGATAGCTAGTTGGATAGTCAACTAGTAACTGAAGCAATTACTCATAAAAAAGAAAAAAAAAATTGAAACAGTTATTTTAACTTAAAACATATCAATATAGAACAAAATTTACATTAACAGAAAAAATACATATACACACGTACCTTAAATATTTTAACTTAAAGCGTAACAAAATATGGTTGATTCCGTCTTAGTCAATTTCCTCTTGATTTACTGCCTAATGCTTTAAGTCCATCCACTAAAATGTACAAATACACATAGCATGCTGAATCCTCCTGGCTGTGTAGGAGGGATTGTTCAATACACCCATATACTTCTGTTCCCTCCAGGTGAGTTAAATACCTTGTCAAGAGTCAGTATGTTTGTTTTCATACCTGTTTTGGGGCTCTTGAACTTAAGGTTGTAATTACGTGATGAAACTAACTCAGCATTGCAAGACTCCAGGGAGACATTCACATTGTAAGCTGTACTGAATTAACTGATAAATTATGAGGGAAGCAGAGATAATACACTTTATCCATTGATTTTTTATTGTGCTTTAGGTGAAAGTTTACAGCTCAAGTTAATTTCTCATACAAAAATTTATACATATATTGTTACATAAAGCTAGTTGCAATCCCTATAATATGGTAGCAAATGCTCCTTTCCACCCTAGATTGCCCATGTCCATCCATCCAGCTCTTGTCCCTTTTTGCCTTCTCGTCCTGCTGCCAGCCAGGAGGTGCACATTTGGTCTTGTGTATCGCTTAAGCTAAGAAGCACACTCTTCATGAATATTATTTTTTAATCCAGTCTAGTCTTTGTCTAAAGAGTGGGCTTCGGGGTGGTTTTAGATCTGGGCTAACAGAGCATTTGGGGGCCATAGCTTCAAGTCAAGCCACTGACTCTGTTTTTTTTATGTGAACTTGAGTTCTGCTCCATATTTTCTCCTGCTTCCTCAGGGACTCTCTTGTGTTCCCTGTCAGGGAAATCATTGGTGGTAGCCGGGCACCATCTAGTTCTTCTGGTCTCAGGCTAATGGAGTCTCTGGTTTATGTGGCCCTTTTGACTCTTGTGCTAATATTTTCCTTGCATCTTTGATGTTCTTCATTCTCCTATACTCCAAGTGGGTTGGGACCAACTAATGCATCTTGGATGGCTGCTCGCAAGCTTTTAAGACCCAAGATGCCAATCTCCAAAGCAGGATGCAGAACATTTTCCTAATAAACTTCGCTAGGCCAATTTCCATCTTTTCACTATTGTGAACAGTTCTGCAATAAAAATGGGTGTGCATATGTCTATTTATGTGACGACTTATTTCTCTAGGATATGTTTCAAGGAGTGGGTTTGCTGGAACTTATGGTACTTCTACTAGATTTTTAAGGAGTTGCCCAATTGATTTCCTAAGTGGTTGTACCATTTTACACTCCCACCACCAGTGTATAAGTTTTACAGTCTCTCCACAACCTCTCCAACATTTATTATGCTGTTTTTTGGATTAGTGTTAGCCTTGTTGAAGATAGATGTTATCTCATTGTAGTTTTGATTTGCATTTCTCTAATGGCTAATGATCGTGAGCATTTCCTCATGTATCTTTTAGCCACCTGAATATTTTTTTTGGTGAAGTGTCTGTTCATATCCTTTGTCCATTTTTAGTTGGGTTATTTGTCTTTTTGTTGTTGAAGTGTTGCAGTATCTTGTAGGTTTTAGAGATTAGACCCTAACTGGATTTGTCATAGCCAATTTTTTTTTGCTAGTGTGTAGATTGTCTTTTATTTTTTTGGTGAAGGCTTTTGATGAGCATAAGTGTTGATTTTTAGAAGTCTCCAGTTATTTAGCTTCTCTTCTGGTTTTTATGCATAATTAGTTATGATTTGTATTCTGTTTATGCCATGTATTAGGGCTCCTAGCACTGTCCCTATTTTTCTTCCATGATCTTTATTGTTTTAGATTTTATGTTTAGGTCTTTGATCCATTTTGAGTTAGTTTGATCCATTTTGATCCACACCTCCATGGTGTGAGGTATGGGCCTTGTTTCATATTTTTGAAGATGGATATCCAGTTATGCCAGCACCATTTGTTGAAGAGACTGTCTTTTTCCCACTTAATGAACTTTGGGCCTTAGTCAAATATCAGCTGCTCATAGGTGGATGAGTTTACATCTGGATTTTCAATTCTGTTCCATTGGTCTATGTATTTGTTGTTGTACCAGTACTAGGCTGTTTTGACTACTGTGGTAGTATAATATGTTCTAAAATCAGGTAGTGTGAGGTCTCTCACTTCTTCAGTAATGCTTCTTATCCAGGACCTCTTCTCTTTCCATATGAAGTTGGTGATTTCTTTCTCCATCTCGTTAAAAAATGTCATTGGAATATGGATCGAGATTGTATTGTGTCTGTAGCTCGCTTTGGGTAGAACTTACATTTTCACAATGCTGAGTCTTCCTATCCATGAGCAAAGTATGTTTTTCCACATATGTAGATCTCTTGTGGTTTCTTGCAGTAGTGTCTTGTAGTTTTCTTTGCATATGTCTTTTACGTCCCTGGTTAGATTTACTCCTAAGTATTTTATCTTCTTAAGGACTGTTGTAAATGGTATTGATTTGGTGATTTCCTCTTCGAAGTTCTCTCTGTTGGTATAGAGGAATCCAGCTGATGTTTTATGTTTACCTTGTACCCTGATACTTTGCTGAAATCTTCTACTAGTTCCAGTAGTTTTCTTTGGAGTTTTCTGTGTATAAGGTCCTATTATCTGCAAATAGGGATACTTTTACCTCTTCCTTACCTATTTGAATGCCCTTTATTTCTTTCTCTTGCCTTATTGCTCTGGCTAGGACCTCCAGCACAATGTTGAATAAATGGTGATAAAGGGCATCCTCGTCTGGTTCCTGTTTCAAGGGGAATATTTTCAGACTCTCTCCATTCAGGATGATGTTGGTTATTGGCTTTGTATCTGTAAATCTGTTGCTATCGAGTCAATTCTGACTCATAGCAACCCTATAGGAAAGAGTAGAACTGCACCTAGTGGATTCGAACTGCCAAGCTTTTGGTTTGCAGCTGTACCACTTAACCACTATGCCACCAGGGTTTCCATGTATAAATGCCCTTTATTATGTTCAGGAATTTTCCTTCTATTCCTATTTTGCTGTGAGTTTTTATAATGAATGGGTGTTGGACTTTCTCAAATGCCTTTTCTACATCAATTGATAAGATCATCTGGTTCTTATCTTTGGTTTTACTTATATAACGGACTACATTGATTGTTTTTCTAATGTTGAACCATCCCTGCATACCTGGTATGAATCCCACTTGGTCATGGTGAATAATATATTTTTTTTATATGCTGTTGAATTCTATTGGCTAGAATTTTGTTGGGGATTTTTGCGTCTATGTTCATGAGGAGTTTTGTTCTGTAATTTTCATTTTTTTTATTCATAATCTGCTTTTGGTATCAACATTAGGCTGGCTTCATAGAATGAGTTTGGGAGTATCTTATCTTTTTCTATGCTCTGAAATTCCTTTAGTAGTAGTGGTGTTAGCTCTTCTCTGAAAATTTGGTAGAATTCTCCAGTGCAGCCATCTTGGCCAGAGCTTTTTTTGTTGAGAGTTTTTTAATTACTACTTCAATCTCTTATTTTGCTATAGGTTTATTTAGTTTTTCTACCTCAGTTTGTGTTAGTTTAGGTAGGTGGTGTGTTTCAAGAAATTTGTCTGTTTCCTCTAGGTTTTCAAATTTGTTGGAGTATAATTTTTAGTAGTATTCTGTTATGATTCTTTTAATTTTAGTTGGGTCTTTTTTTTTTTTTTTTGTGATACCACCCATCTCATTTCTTATTCAGGTTATTTGCCTCCTTTCCTGGTTTTCTTTTGTCAGTTTGGCCAATGGTTTATTGATTTTGTTGACCTTTTCGAAGAACCAGTTTTTGGTCTTTTCGACTTTTTAAATTGTTTTTCTATTCTCTATTTCATTTATTTCTGGTCTAATTTTTATTAATTCCTTTCTTCTGGTGCCCAAGGGTTCCTTTTGCCAGTCTCTTTCTTTTTGTTCTAGTTGTAGGGTAATGTTTCAATTTTGGCCCTTCTTTTTGGATGTGTACATTTATTGCTATAAATTGACCTCTGAGCACTGCTTTTGCTGTGTCCCAAAGGTCCTGATAGGAAGTGTTTTCATTTTCCTTTGATTCTATGAATTTTTTTATTCCATCCTTGATTTCTTCTGTAACCCAGTAGTTTTTGAGTACAGTGTTCAGTTTCCATGTATTTGATTTTTTTCCTTGCTTTTCTGTTGTTTATTTCTACTTTTGTGGTTTTATGTTCAGAATAGATGTTTTGTAATATTTTGATGTTTTGGATTCTGTTAAGGCTTGCTTTATGACCTAATATGTGATCTATGCTGGAGAATGTTCCATGTGCATTGGAAAAGAAAGTATATTTGGCTGCTGTTAGGTTCTATGTATGTCTATGAGGACAAATTGGTTGATTGTGGCATTTAGATCTTTTATCTCTTTATGGAGCTTTTTTCTAGATATTCTGTTCTTCACTGAAAGTGGTGTGTTGAAGTTGCCTACCACTATTGTGGAGCTGTCCATCTCTCTTTTTATTGCTGTTAGAGTATGTTTTATGTATCTTGGAGCCCTGACATTGGATGCATAAAAATTTATTATGGTTATGGCCTCCTGGTGTATTGACTCTTTAATCATTATATAGTGTCCTTTCTTATCCTTTGTGGTGGATTTTGCTTTAAAGCCTCTTTTGTCAGAGATTAATATTGCCACTCATGTTCTTTTTTGATTGTTGTTTACTCGATGTATTTTTTTCCATCCCTTGAATTTTAGTTTGTTTGTGTTGTTGAGTTTAAGATGTATCTGTTGTAGGCAGCATATAGACAGCTCACGTTTCTTTTTTTTTATCCATTCTGCCACTCTCTGTCCATTGGTGCATTTAGCCCATTTATATTCAGTGTAATTCTTAATACATATGAATTTAGTGCTGTCATTTTGGTTTTGTGTGTGTGTGTTGTTGAGATTTCTTTGTTACACTTAATTTTCTGCACTGAGTTGTTTTTCTTTTCATCTTTTTCATTGTTGTTGATATGGTATTTGCTGAGTCTTTATGACTTTCTTGTTTTTTATTTTGATCTGTAGGTTTGTTAGTTTCCTTTCTGATTACCTTAAAATGTACCTCTATTTTTCTAAGTTAAACCAATCTTATATTTCTTGATATTGCCTTAACTTCCTCTCCATATGAAAGTTATATGACTGCACTATTTAGTCCCCCTTTTTTGTTTCAGTGTTTTCATCTTTTACATATTAATATCTCTGTTTCTCTATTTTCAGTGTTTTAGCTTTGACTTATTTTTGTGATTTCCCTATTGGGTTGACATCTGGTTGCTCTCTCCTGCATTCTAGTCTTGGGTTGATAAATGATATTATAGATTCTCTATCCAGAGGACTGCCTTTAGCAATTCTTGTAATTTTGGTTTGGTTTTTGCAACTTCCCTTGACTTCTGTTTATCTGGAAATGCCCTAATTTCACCTTTGTATTTGAGAGACAGTTTTGCTGGATATATAATTCTTGGCTGGCATTTTTTTTTCTTTCAATGATTTATATATGTCATCGCATTGCCTTCTTGCCTGCATGTTTTCTGCTGAGTAGTCAGAGTTTAGTCTTATTGACCTTCCTTTGTAGGTGACTTTTTGTTTACCCCTAGCCACACTTAATATTTTCTTTTTATCATTGGTTTTGGCAAGTTTGATTATAATATGTCTTGGTGACTTTCTTTTGGGATCTACCTTGTTTGGGGTTCAATGATCTTCTTGGGTAGATATCATCTCATCTTTCATGATATCAGGGAAGTTTTCTGCCATCAAACCTTGAACAATTCTCTCTGTATTTTCTGTTATTTGTCTCGCCCTGTTCCGGTACTTCAATTGCTCGTAAGTTATTCCTCTTGATAAAGTCCCACATAATTCTTAGGGCTTCTTCAGTTTTTAAATATTCTTTTACCTGATTGTATCTCAAATAAATTGGTGTTGAGTGCTTTATCTTCAGTCTGATTTCCAGTTCCTCAATTCTGCTGATATGATTTCCTATTCAGTTTTCTAATTCTGACATTTTATTGTTAATATTTTGGATTTCTATTTGCTTTCTCTCTATGGATTCTTTCAGCCTGTTAAATTTGTCATTTTGCTTTTGTATAACCTTCCTAAATTCCTTGGCTTGTTCTGTGTTTTGCCTGATCTACTTCCTGATCTTTCGAAGAGCTCTGTATATTAATAATTCAAATTCTACCTCCAGTAATTTCAAGATCTTATCTTCTTCCAGGAGGTTTCCTGGCCTCCATTTTGATCACTTGCTGAAGCCATTATGGTCTGCTTCTTTATGTGACTTGACATTAACTGTTGTCTCTGATCCATCAATAAGTTGTTACATTTATTTATTTTTATTTTTGCTTACCGTGTCCTAGCTTCTTGTTTTTTTTTTTTTTTTTTTGTACGCCCAGATGGGCTGGTTGTGTAAGCTCCTTTAATTATTTGTGTATTTGAATCTCTCATGTCCTGTCACCAGGTGATTAGAGCTGTTGCTAGGTATGTGAGCCCAGGGATCTATTTACTTTTCTTGTGTGGATTCAGCTCAGGGGTCCAGGTCATCAGTCACCAAGTGTGTGGTGCAGGCTCTCGCCTACAGTCCTAGATTAGCAGGGCTATGTAGGGGTGATTGGAGCAGTCTCAAGTATCTGGCTGCAGTAGGGGGTTAAGTACTGAGCAAGGTAGGGGATTGAAAGCTGCCCCTGTTTGCCTGTGTGGAAGGTGTGTCCCTTTTCCTCACAAGGTGCAGTTTGGTGGGTTTTGGAGCCAGGCTTTGGACACCCAATGATGTTGACCATAAGGACTGGGAGGCACCCTTATTCTTGGTCCCTTCTCTTGGGTGGCAAGGTGGAGTGGGTGGAGCCACTAGTCCTCAGGCCTCTGATGTGGGTAGGTGAGGACCCTGCTTAAAGGGCAGGGTGGTGTCAAATGTCATGGATCTGCCACTCCCCCTTAGCTGTTGCAGTTGGAAATAGGCTTCAGGTATATACCCTGTTGTACTATGCTAAAGAGGGCCTGTACTGTTGAAATGGGCCCACACAGGTCTAGGCAGGGGCAAAAGGCATTCAAAGTCCTTGGACCCCTTATGTCTGTGCTTAGGCAGAGGGGCAGTGCCTGCCATGAACCCCAGGCTTAGGGTAGCTGGCAGATTCTTCTTTTCTGTTTGCTCTTTTGTTTGTTTCCTCTCCAAAGGTGAGAAGCTGGCTTGGGCACACATGACATATCCCACTTCTGGTCCAGGGGGTGTGGCAATCACTGAAGCAGAACCAGGACTGGAGCAGATAAGGGAGGGGGAAAGTGAGGGGGAGAGAGGTACTTTCCAGAGAGGTAAGGGTTATTTGGATCCCATGAAGTAAGTTAGATGCTTGCACTTGACTTTCACAGATCCAGCATTGCTTATCCCTGGCTCCTGAGGCTTCTTGCAGGCTGTCCTTCACTCAGTGTCTCCTGGCATGGAAAACACATCCCAAGCGCTACTGCTTGCCTCAGCCTGTGTGTGCCAACTGTTCCAGCCTGCAGGGTGTCAGCCAGGTCAGAATTAGCAAATCCTCCCTGCTTCTGAACTGTCTCTCCCTCCTGCTGCCGCTCGGTCTGACTCCTTGATTTCGTCTTTGTTGTTCAGGGCTCCAAGATTGTCATATATTAACAGATTCACTTGTTTTTTCAGGTCTTTGTTGTAAAAGGGGCCACAGGAAGTGTCTATTCCACCATCTTGGCCCTACCTCTCAGAAATAATATACTTTAAATACCTGATAAACTCAAGTTACTTAAGAGGGGTTGTCAAATAAGGTATGGGTGAAGCAATTGTAAGAACTCAGAAACTACTGTATTTAGAAGAAAATATGCTCTCTTCACTTAAACTAAAATTCTAGTTCATTATGCATGAGAAGTTTCCAATAGAACTAACTGGTGATGAGATCTACATTTAATAAAAAACATTTCTTCAAAAACAAATCACAGATGGAAACATTTTAAAGTTAAAGTGGCATTTTTCTAAGTGACTCTCAAAATCTTATTGTGCGTATGTATGTGTATATTTATATGTACATGTGTGTACGTATATATATATATGTAGAAACAGGGAGAGAGAACTATAGAGCAGTAGAGCAGTTGGGGCAAAATATAAACAATTTATTCATGCTATTTTTTTTTTTTTTTTATCTCTTAGGCCTAGATGTCTTGTTCTCTTTTTCTTACTAACTACTATGCATTCTGCAGGTCCATGATTAAAGATTAGCATCCATAGTCTCCTGATATATGTGAGATTCCCATTAGATACTCTCACAGCACACCATGTTTCACCTATATGACTTTTCAAAGTATAAGTAAATTTATACAATTATTTTTCTATTATCTTTCCCTCTGCTAGATTGCAGTCTGAGAGGAGAGTGTAGGAGTTTTGAGCCATTTCTCTATCTCTAGTAATTAACACATTGTTAATGTGTAATAACCCTTTAAAACTGGATTAAATAAACAAAAGAAAATGATCAATATCTCTTGTCATTCTTTGTAAAACTTGAGGCTCAAGAATTTAATAGTATGGGGAGGGCAGTAAAATACCTTTATCTCTATTCTTCTGTATTCTCCCACCTTGAAACATGTATGCCAAGATGAACTTGTGTTTACGTCCCTGATTCTTTCAACTGACCCTTCAAAAAGTGTTGCTAACAACATGTAAAGCCAAGTTTTAATCAATTTTTTGGTGTGTACCATGAACAAATGCCCAAGATCAAGAATGAATCTACTTCCTATCTGGGGCTAGATTACTGGGTGATACAACTGGATCTGAGAGTTTTGTTACCAGCGTAAGAGCAACATGTAGCCAGGTCATGTTGGTGAAGGAATGGAAATAATGGAGTAGAAAAGAAAGCAGAAGGCAAAATACAACATCCTGCTATGATATTTGGACTCTAGAGTCAGAAGTTAAAAAATAATTAGATTTGTTGGCAACATATGATAGTCAAGAGGCTTAACCTAATAATCCCAATTTTAGTGTTTCCTTGAAAAAGAGATCTGAGATATTTAATGTTTTTGTGGTGAGCAACAATTAGTGAAGGTATGGACCTCCCACTCTCTTTGGTAAGGCATATACCCTCTAGCTTATGAGATTCCCCACTCTGTTGAATTTTCTCTTTTATGTGTCTGCCCTGATTTCATTTGAGTTTATGAATATCATATAAAGGGATTTTAAAGAGTCATGAAAATAGCATATTTTGTGAGATTTAATTTAGGTTGAAGAACAGTATTTGAGCAGGATAGATTTTAGAATTATTCCACATTTCGAGTATCGATCTATATTTACTGATTATTGATACATGTCATTAGAAATAGCTCTATTAGTTTTCTACTGTATATAGGGTGTATGCCTGCCTTCAATTTTAAACCTACATAAATAGTAAGTTTAACTGTGATAAAGTATTCTGGGATTTATCATGCTCACTTTTATTCACCCTACTTAAAAAAAAAAAAAGAAAGGAGCTATTGATTATAGAGTATTACTAGAGTTCATTTTGTATTGTTGAGGGAGTTACAGAAGTTTTATATTACCTTGAGAAAAGATGTAATTAAAATTTGGTTGCTGATTGTGTTGTTAAATAAACCACTGGCTCTTTGGGAAACATAATTCTAGAACTATACAAAAAATACAGATATCTATAGGGAAATAGAATTTTGAGCATTTAAGTAACATAGACGTTGGTCTTCAATTTTACTTAAATAATAATCTTTTACCTTTTATTGAAATTCATATTTTTCAAAGTGTTTTCAGGCTTATAATCTCATTTAACCTTTGCAACAATTTGAACGTCTTTGAAAAGAATTGTTATTAGTATCAGTTTACAAGTAGAGAAAGAAGCCCAGAAAACTTAAATATGTCCTAAGGTGCATGATAATATATTTATGGAGCCAAGAATAGAATCCAGTTATTTCTGATACCCGTTTCACTACAATGGATTGTTTCTGCAATTTAAACAATATCAAGCTTTTAAAAATCCCCACCTGCATCTAAAAAACATTATAAATTTAATGAAATAATTGGGGCACTTAAGAAATAAGAAAAGACTGAGAGAAGAAAAACAGACTTAATAAATATCTGGGATGTTTTAATTACTAAAAGTGAACAGTTTATTTAGTTTTGAGATTTATTGCATCTGGGTGGCACAAACAGTTAAGCACTTGACTACTAGTCAAAAGGGTTGCTGTTTGAACACACCCACAGGCACCTCAGAAGACAGGCCAGGCAATCTGCTTCTAAAAGGTCAAAGTCTTGAAAACCTTAAAAAGCAGTTCTACTCTCCACACATGAGGTCGACATGAGTCAAAATCTGCTCAATGGCAACTAACAACAGTAACAACAATAAACAGAAAGATGAGTTATATATTTCTTATTTCTATTTAAAGGAAAGCATCACTCAGAAAGATATTTTTCCCCTTCCCGGGAAATCAACATTAAATGGAATTTAATGCACAGAAGATCTATATACTTTATAACCTATTTTATATAATGCATAATTGTATACAAAATATAGCATTGCCTATACTAAAAGTCTTATTAGAAATATTATCTTATGTTTTGGCATCTAATGAAATGATACTGCAGTTTTTAATAGTAATGTTAACATATATATTGAATACTTGGTATATAATACACTTCTCTAAGTATTTTCCTTGAACTAAAGATTTTAATTTTCACTACAGTCTCTGATATACCCAAACCCAAACCAAACCCGTTGCCATCAAGTTGATTCCGACTTATAGTGACCCTATAGGACAGGGTAGGACCAACCCATAGGGTTTCCAATGAGCAGCTGGTAGATTCCAATTGCCAACCTTTTGGTTAGCAGCCGAGCTCTTAATCACTGCATCTCCAAGGGCTTCAATCTCTGATATAAATATATATATATATATAGGTACTATTATTTTTTCCTCTTTGCACAAGACAAAGCTCATGTGTAAGTTTTAAATAACTTGTCCAAGGTTGCAGAGCTCGGTCCAAGGTCACAACCAATATACTAGTTGGCTGTTGTGTATAATGCAGTATAACAAACAACTTGAATGAATCAGTAGGGTAAACCGATGAACATTAACTTTGTGCTTATGCCTTTGCAAGTTGGCTCAGTTCATTTGATATGGGTTGGAATAAACTGGGCAGCATGGACTATAAGCTTTGAATATGGTTTACATCTGCTTCCTATGTCTCTCATTTTGGGATCCAGGTTAGAGGGGCACGGGCTCAAGCAGGCTATTCTCTTGGTAGACAGCTGGTCTCCTCAGCCAGCCAGGCATCAACCTGCCATGCCTCTAAAAATTTCAGCTCAGAACTGTATCCCATTGGGAAATGAACCACATGGTCAAGTCCAATGTGATAAGGGCAAGTGAGTATACACCCATAAAGGAAAACAATGGCAAAAGTGGGGAAGGAAAATGAATTTTGAATCAATACACTAGAACAAGGATACAAATTGAGACAATCTATCTCTAGAGACAATGCACTTTTCCACTGCACTCTTCTGGTTTCCTATTGTATTATATTAATGGATTTATTTATATTGAAAGATTCCTACATTTCTGACTTGAACATTAAATGATATTTAAGCTATTCTTTTAAAATATTACTGAATTCTATACTAATGCTTTCAGACTTCCATGTCTGTATTCATAAAGTGAGACTGGTCTATGGTTTTGTTTTCTCTTTTTTAAAATAGATTTTAATATCATCAGGGTCAGGCTTGCTGTGTAGAATAAATTTGATAGCTCCACATCTTTTTATGCTCTTCTAGCAAACCAAAAATGATACAGCTGCTTAAGAGAGAAAATATACGGGAAAGCGTTACGTAAATTGTGCATGTTGTTGTTTTTAGGTGCCATTGAATCGATTCTGACTCATAGCAACACTATGCAAAACAGAACGAAACACCACCCTGTCCTGCGCCATCCTCACAATAGTTGCTATGCTTGAGCCCATTGTTGCAGCCACTGTGTCAATCCATCTCATTGAGTGTCTTCCTCTTTTTCGGTGACCCTCTACTGAGCATGATGTCCTTCTCCAGGGACTGGTATCTCCAGACAACATGTCCAAAATATGTGAGATGCAGTCTCGCCATCCTTGCTTCCAAGGAGCATTCTGGTTGTCCTTTTTCCAAGACAGATTTGTTCCTTCTTCTGGCAGTCCACAGTATATTCAATATTCTTCACCAACACCACAATTCAAAGGTGTCAATTCTTTGGGCTTCCTTATTCATTGGCCAGCTTTCACATGCAAAATTGTGCATAGTAATACAAATATAAAAAAAATGAAAAATAAAATTTAATGTGTAAGTAGTTTATGAAAGACTGCACTAGATTTTGGAGTTACTTTCATTGTTTTCTCCTTTTTAATTTAAGTAATTCTCTTTGTTAAATTATCTCTTTTAATTTAAGTAATTCTCTTTGTTAAATTATTAAATAATTAATTTACAACCCCAGTCTTATAAGCCACCCTTCATGTTTTAATCCTGGATCACGTCTTTTAAGGTATCAGCAATTATCTTTTAACTGTCTTCATTTGATGTGTCTATAAAATGGGAATTGGAATGATTAAGAATGGAATCTCATAAAATACAACCTGTATGTTTTTTAACTTTAGTATTTTATATTGTGATGAGTCTCCTTAAATCTTAATACATAAATACATTTAGTCATAACTAGAATATTTTCCTGTAAATTTAGGAAAAAGACGTTAAGAAGATAATTATCAAATTTACCCACTCCACTTTTTTTAAAAAGCAGAATTTGCATGTTAGAGTCAGGTCATACTAGGCCATGAGAGACAATTTATACATTTTCTAACTCTGCATTTTGTGACATTATGTTGGTGGCTTGACACTGGCAATGGTAGAAGTATTTATACCATGGAAATGAGAAACACTATAAATCAGTACACCACCTTTCTCTCCCCAGAAACCCCATTGACCAGCACATCAATATTTCTGGGTCATCTTTACAGACCTCCAGGTATAAATATTCTGAAAGATAGCCATCTATCTAGTTTTTCATTTTTATCTAATTCAAACTTTTTAACCCAGAAAGATGTTCTCATTTGGTCATCAGACACTTGCACCCACCCTATGTTATAACAAAGTTACAACCCCAGCTGTCTTGTTTCCTACTGAATAAAAACAAACAGACAAAAAACAACAAACCAAACTTGTTGCCCTCAAGTTGATTCTGACTCATGGTGACCCTACAGGATAGAGTAGAACAGCCCCATGGGATTTTCAAGGAGCAGCTTGTGGATTCGAACTACTGACCTTTTGGTTAGCAGCTGAGCTCTTGATCATTATGCCACCAGGGCTCCTTCTTACTGAATAAGGACCAAAAAATATTTACCATGGCCACACAATGAAGATATTCATCGTGTTTTAGTTAAATGAATATCTCTATCAATAACTGCAATTCCTCCATAATAAACTAGGTTCTGTTTTCTAATTACCACTTTCTATACTTTCATAGCCCAATGTCCCAACACTTCTTTGGCAACACCCAGACCAATTGCTCCTATTGGCGTCTATTTATCACATAAAAACCCTAATGTCTTCATGTTTCTTCTAATCCAGCATGAATTCTATAGCCCCGTATTAGAATTGTCACCTTGCCAAAGTTCTAACTCTATCTTCTCTCAATTCTTCAACTGGATTGGCGATGCTCAACTTTGGTAAAGGCGTCTTCAGGTGGCATGAATGGTTAAGCACTGAACTAATAATCAAAAGGTTAGTGATTCCAACCCACCCAGAGGCACCTCGAAAGTAGGGCCTGGCTATGTGCTTCCAAAAAGTCACAGCCTTTAAAACTCTGTGGAGTGCAGTTGTACTTTGTGCACTTGGAGTCCCTATGAGTCAGAATCAACTCAATGGAAACTAACAACAACAACAACCTTGGTGAATTAAACTCTCAGCCAACGATGTGTCTGTATGCAGGTTGAAGAAAAGTACACAAGTTCAAATTCATGATCATTAATCTCAAAATGGTCTTTAATGCTGCCCAGGCATCAAAACATCCCTAGTTCATGAATCCTCCAATTTCCCAAGATAAATATTTTGTGTATTCCCTCCATTCCTCAAATATCAACTACCATTTCTTCTATTGACACTTTTAGCTTATGACCCTATTTCCAGTATCGTTGGAAATGGAAAAAAAAAAATCACAAGACAATTTCTACTGTTATACTGTGACATCTCTCCTCCCTTCATCTGGGTTCATGTGCTTTGCCTTCCCATCATTACTATGCATAAACCGTCCATGTTTCCAAAGTCAGTTCCTCCTCTTGTGCGATGGAATTCCTTCTTTTCTTTTTTTAATCTTTTTAGGTCCTGATAAAGGAAACTTTGTGATGGCTACAAACATACTTTTCAATGATGTCTTTTGAAATTGTATTGTTTTTACTTTCACACACAGATCTGTAATTCATCTTAGTATACGATTGATCTTGCATCTATTGAACACATTCTTCTCTACTGCATCACAGAGGATCCTTATATATGCATCACTTAACCTATACGTGAGGCCCAATTTCTGGGCTCTATATTTTTGTATCATTGTGTTATTTCTCTATCTTTAACACAATAGTACATACTTTTGATTCTTATAGTTTATAATAACTCTTGATATTTGTATTCATTTTCCAAATTTATTGTTCCTCCAGATTTATTGGGTCGCTCTGTATAAGTTTAAGATTAACATGTCAACATTCACACCAAAACCTTCTGGGATTATAATTGGAATCTAATAGGACCTATAACTTTTGAATACTTAACATCTTTACAACATCGAGTCTTCCAATCCATGAACATATGCATATGAATTTTCAGTTTCATTGGGTTGTAGCAGACAACTAGCTTTTAGGTGTGTTGCATGCAAAATAACTTAAAAACACACAGACCACACTTGGTTAAACATTTACAGATTCAAATACTTATTTACTTCATAATCTAAGAATCCAAAAGACAAAAAGATGAGAAAGAGTCGTATGACACATCCTCCAGTCAGTCAGTCTTTCCATTGGTCTCCACCACCACCACTCGTCCTTTGGTTGTTATTATTTACCATGTTTCTTGGAAACATGCAAGGAACACAAGTTGACAGTTGATGAAAAAAAAAACTACTATTTTGCTAATAACATTTTTTTTAATTCATCTCGTTGTTACAGTACAGATTAAACCATATATCTCTGCCCTGGTGGTGTAGTGGTTAACAGCTACTAACCAAAAGGCCAGCAGTTTGAATCCACCAGGGGCTACTTGAAAACCATATGGGGCTGTTCTACTCTGCCCTATAGGGTTGCTATGAGTTGAAATTGGCTCGACAACATTTTTTTTTTTAATACATTCTTGTTTTTAGTTGCCATTGAATCAATTCTGATTCATAGTGACTCCATGTATGCAGAGTAGAACTGCTCCATAGGGTTTTAAAGGCTGTGGCCTTTCAGAATCAGATTGCCAGGCCTGTCCTCCAAAGCTTCTCTGACTGGGTTCGAACCACCAACGTTTAGGCTAGTAGTCGAGCACTTAACCATATGAGCCACCCAGGAACATATTTCTTTCTACTGTGTTTAATCTTCTGTTAATCTCACTTATTGAATTCTTATTTTTAATTTGTATGATTTATTTTTTAAAAATTACAATTCTGATTAAATTATCTTCCCTGATATCGTTAACATATTAAGCATAGTCATCTTATAGCATGTCTCTGATAATCCTAATATCTCAAACAACTGAAAGGAAAAGATCTGTTTCTGTTCACATTTTTTTTTTTCTTAATTTTCAGTCATTTTTTTCCCTGTAATCTGACATGTTAGTAATAACATAATAAATGATGAACATTGAGTGCGAAAAACCATACAGGCATTTGTTGCTGTTATCCTACACCCCTAATGACTCACTGTTTTTTCAATACTTAGGCAGAGCTTGGAAATATGACATAGATTCGTATTACGGTGGTCTATTTCCATTTTTCCCTTATTCTTCAGTGGCAGCTTTCTCTTTAGACATTTGAACTTAAAAGTTAAATGTTTAGCAAGGAGCCTTCACTGACGGCTGTGAACATCAACTTATTTTCCCAAGAATGTGGGATTATCAAATATTTTATTACCTTTGCAAATTATTTTTTGAAAATTATTTTGGTGTTTTGAAATCTCACCTGCACAAATGCAGGTTAACTGTCCCCACATGTTTTGAAGGAAAAATATATGCAAAATGTTAGGATCACACTTACTTAATTCTCATTTCTTCTGAATTTGGCTTTGCATGTTTTGGCTGTCTTGATAGTCATAATACCTATATTTCCACCAGTGCAATGAAGCTGCCATAGGATTTAGTCTTCTACTTTTTTTTTTTTCATGTTCAAAGGTTTTTTTTTTTTTTATTATTTTTATTTTTTTTAATTAATTTTTATTAAGCTTCAAGTGAACATTTACCATTCCAATCAGTCTGTCACATGTAAGTTTACATACATCTTACTCCCTTCTCCCACTTGCTCTCCCCCTATTGAGTCAGCCCTTTCAGTTTCTCGTTTCGTGCCAATTTTGCCATCTTCCCTCTCTCTCTATCTTCCCATCCCCCCTCCAGTCAAGAGTTGCCAACACACTCTCCAGTGTCCACCTAATTTAATTAGCTCACTCTTCATCAGCATCTCTCTCCCCCCCACTGACCAGTCCTTTTCATGCCTGATGATTTGTCTTCGGGGATGGTTCCTGTTCTGTGCCATCAGAAGTTCTGGGGAGCATTGTCTCTGGGATTCCTCTAGTTGCAGTTTTAGGTATGGTCTTTTCATGAGAATTTGGGGACTGTATCCCGTTGGTCTCCTGCTCCCTGAGGAGTTGTCTGTTGTGCTCCCTGTCAGGGCAGACATCGATTGTGGCCGGGCACCAACTAGTTCTTCTGGTCTCAGGATAATGTAGGTCTCTGGATCATGTGGCCCTTTCTGTCTCTTGGGTTCTTAGTTGTCGTGTGACCTTGGTGTTCTTCCTTTGCCTTTGCTCCAGGTGGGTTGAGACCAATTGATGTATCTTAGATGGCCGCTTGTTGGCATTTAGGACCCCAGGCGCCACAATTCAAATTGGGATGCAGAATGTTTTCATAATAGAATTATTTTGCCCATTGACTTAGAAGTCCCCTCAAACCAAGTTCCCCAGACCCCAACCCTTGCTCCGGTGACCTTTGAAGCTTTCATTTTATCCTGGAAACCTCTTTGCTTTCAGTCCAGTCCAATTAGGCTGACCTTCCTTGTATTGAGTGTTGTCTTTCCCTTCACCCAAAGCAGTTCTTATCTACAGATTGATCAATAAAAAGCCCTCTCCCTCCCTCCCTCCCTCCCCGCTTTGTAACCACAAAAGTATGTGTTCTTCTCCGTTTTTTCTATTTCTCAAGATCTTATAATAGTGGTCTTATACGATATTTGTCCTTTTGCAACTGACTCATTTCGCTCAGCATAATGCCTTCCAGATTCCTCCATGTTATGAAATGTTTCAGAGATTCGTCACTGTTCTTTATCGATGTGTAGTATTCCATTGTGTGAATATACCACAGTTTATTTACCCATTCATCCGTTGACGGACATCTTGGTTGCTTCTAGCCTTTTGCTATTGTAAACAGAGCTGCAATAAACATGGGTGTGCATATATCTGTTTGTGTGAAGGCTCTTGTATCTCTAGGGTATATTCCGAGGAGTGGGATTTCTGGGTTGTATGGTAGTTCTATTTCTAACTGTTTAAGGTAACGCCAGTTGGATTTCCAAAGTGGTTGTACCATTTTACAATCCCACCAGCAGTGTATGAAGGTTCCAATCTCTCCGCAGCCTCTCCAACATTTCTTATTTTGTGTTTTTTGGATTAATGCCAGTCTAGTTGGTGTGAGATGGAATCTCATCGTAGTTTTAATATGCATTTCTCTAATGGCTAATGATCGGGAGCATTTTCTCATGTATCTGTTGGCTGCCTGAATATCTTCTTTAGTGAAATGTGTGTTCATATCCTTTGCCCACTTCTTGATTGGGTTGTTTGTCTTTTTGTGGTTGAGTTTTGACAGAATCATGTAGATTTTAGACATCAGGTGCTGGTCTGAGATGTCATAGCTGAATATTCTTTCCCAGTCTGTAGGTGGTCTTTTTACTCTTTTGGAGAAGTCTTTAGATGAGCATAGGTGTTTGATTTTTAGGAGCTCCCAGTTATCTGGTTTCTCTTCATCATTTTTGGTAATGTTTTGTATTCTGTTTATGCCCCGTATTAGGGTTCCTAGGGTTGATCCTATTTTTTCTTCCATGATCTTTATCGTTTTAGTCTTTATGTTTAGGTCTTTGATCCACTTGGAGTTAGTTTTTGTGCATGGTGTGAGGTATGGGTCCTGTTTCATTCTTTTGCAAATGGATATCCAGTTATGCCAGCACCATTTGTTAAAAAGACTATCATTTCCCCAATTGATTGACACTGGTCCTTTGTCAAATATCAGCTGCTCATACGTGGATAGGTTTATATCTGGGTTCTCAATTCTGTTCCATTGGTCTATGTGCCTGTTGTTGTACCAGTACCAGGCTGTTTTGACTACTGTTGCTGTATAATAGGTTCTGAAATCAGGTAGGGTGAGGCCTCCCACTTTCTTCTTCTTTTTCAGTAATGCTTTGCTTATCCGGGGGTTCTTTCCCTTCCATATGAAATTAGTGATTTGTTTTTCTATCCCCTTAAAATATGACATTGGTATTTGGATTGGAAGTGCATTATATGTATAGATGGCTTTTGGTAGAATAGACATTTTTACTACGTTAAGTCTTCCTATCCATGAGCAGGGTATGTTTTTCCACTTAAGTATGTCCTTTTGAATTTCTTGTAGCAGAGTTTTATAGTTTTCTTTGTATAGGTCTTTTACATCCTTTTATTTACTCCTAATTATTTTATCTTCTTGGGGGCTACTGTGAATGGTATTGATTTGGTTATTTCCTCTTCGGTGTTCTTTTTGTTGATGTAGAGGAATCCAAGTGATTTTTGTATGTTTATTTTATAACCTGAGACTCTTCCAAACTCTTCTATTAGTTTCAGTAGTTTTCTGGAGGATTCCTTAGGGTTTTCCATGTATACGATCATGTCATCTGCAAATAGTGATAGCTTTACTTCCTCCTTACCAATCTAGATACACTTTACTTCTTTGTCTAGCCTAATTGCCCTGGCTAGGACTTCAAGTACGATGTTGAATAAGAGCGGTGATAAAGGGCATCCTTGTCTGGTTCCCGTTCTCAAGGGAAATGCTTTCAGGTTCTCTCCATTTAGAGTGATATTGGCTGTTGGCTTTGCATAGATGCCCTTTATTATGTTGAGGAATTTTCCTTCAATTCCTATTTTGGTAAGAGTTTTTATCGTAAATGGGTGTTGAACTTTGTCAAATGCCTTTTCTGCATCTATTGATAAGATCATGTGGTTTTTACCTTTTGTTTTATTTATGTGATGGATTACATTAATGGTTTTTCTGATATTAAACCAGCCTTGCATACCTGGTATAAATCCCACTTGATCAGGGTGAATTATTTTTTTGATGTGTTGTTGGATTCTATTGGCTAGAATTTTGTTGAGGATTTTTGCATCTATGTTCATGAGGGATATAGGTCTAAAATTTTCTTTTTTTGTAATGTCTTTACCTGGTTTTGGTATCAGGGAGATGGTAGCTTCATAGAATGAGTTGGGTAGTATTCCGTCTTTTTCTATGCTTTGAAATACCTTCAATAGTAATGGTGTTAAGTCTTCTGTGAAGGTTTGGTAGAACTCTGCAGTGAAGCCGTCTGGGCCAGGACTTTTTTTTGTTGGAAGTTTTTTGATTACCGTTTCAATCTCTTTTTTTTGTTATGGGTCTATTTAGTTGTTCTACTTCTGAATGTGTTAGTTTAGGTAGGTAGTATTGTTCCAAGAATTTATCCATTTCTTCTAGGTTTTCAAATTTGTTTTGAAATTGTTTGAGTACAATTTTACATAGTAATCTGAAATGATTCTTTTGATTTCATTTGGCTCTGTTGTGATGTGGTCCTTCTCGTTTCTTATTCGGGTTATTTGTTTCCTTTCCTGTTTTTGTTTAGTCAGTCTAGCCAATGGTTTATCAATTTTGTTAATTTTTTCAAAGAACCAGCTTTTGGCTTTGTTAATTCTTTCAATTGTTTTTCTGTTCTCTAATTCATTTAGTTCAGCTCTAATTTTTATTATTTGTTTTCTTCTGGTGCCTGATGGATTCTTTTGGTGCTCACTTTCTATTTGTTCAAGTTGTCAGGACAGTTCTCTGATTTTGGCTCTTTCTTCTTTTTGTATGTGTGCATTTATCGATATAAATTGGCCTCTGAGCACTGCTTTTGCTGTGTCCCAGAGGTTTTGATAGGAAGTATTTTCATTCTCGTTGCTTTCTAAGAATTTCCTTATTCCCTCCTTGATGTCTTCTATAACGCAGTCTTTTTTCAGGAGGGTATTCATTTTCCAAGTATTTGATTTCTTTTCCCTAGTTTTTCTGTTATTGATTTCTAGCTTCATTGCCTTGTGGTCTGAGAAGATGCTTTGTAATATTTCGATGTTTTGGATTCTGGAAAGATTTGTTTTATGACCTAATATGTGGTCTGTTCTAGAGAATGTTCCATATGCGCTAGAAAAAAAAGTATACTTTGCAGCATTTGGGTGGAGAGTTCTGTATAAGTCAATGAGGTCAAGTTGGTTGATGGTTGTAATTAGGTCTTCCGTGTCTCTATTGAGCTTCTTACTGGATGTCCTGTCCTTCTCCGAAAGTGGTGTGTTGAAGTCTCCTACTATAAATGTGGAGGTGTCTATCTCACTTTTCAATTCTGTTAAAATTTGATTTATGTATCTTGCAGCCCTGTCATTGAGTGCGTAAATATTTAATATGGTTATGTCTTCCTGATCAATTGTTCCTTTTATCATTATATAGTGTCCTTCTTTGTCCTTTATGGAGGATTTCAGTCTAAAGTTTATTTTGCCAGAAATTAATATTGCTACTCCTCTTCTTTTTTGCTTATTGTTTGCTTGATATATTTTTTTCCATCCTTTGAGTTTTAGTTTGTTTGTGTCTCTAAGTCTAAGGTGTGTCTCTTGTAGGCAGCATACAGATGGATCGTGTTTCTTTATCCAGTCCGTGACTCTCTGTCTCTTTATTGGTGCATTTAGTCCATTTACATTCAGCGTAATTATAGATAAATAAGTTTTTAGTGCTGTCATTTTGATGCCTTTTCATGTGTGTTGTTGGCCATTTCATTTTTCCACATGCTTTTTTGTGCTGAGACGTTTTTCTTAGTAGATTGTGAGATCCTCATTTTCATAATGTTTAACTTTGTGTTTGTTGTGTCGTTAACGTTTTTCTTGGCTTTTTTCTTGAGTTATGGAATTGATATTCCTTTTTGTAGTTACCTTATTATTTACCCCTATTTTTCTAAGTAAAAACCTAACTTGTATCCTTCTATATCGCCTTGTATCACTCTCCATCTGGCAGTTCAATGCCTCCTGTGTTTAATCCCTCTTTTTGATTATTGTGATTGTTTATCTATTGATTTCCATGATTTCCTGTTATGTGTATTATTTTGTTTATTTATTTATTTTTTAGAATTAGTCTTAATTTGTTTGTTTTTGTGCTTTCCCTATTTGAGTTGCGTTGATATCAGGGCGTTCTGTTTTGTGACCTTGTATTGTGCTGGTACCTGATATTATTGGTCATCAGGCCAAACAATCTCCTTTAGCATTTCTTGCAGTCTTCGTTTAGTTTTTGCAAATTCTCTAAACTTGTGTTTATCTGTAAATATCTTAATTTCTCCTTCATATTTCAGAGAGAGTTTTGCTGGATATATGATCCTTGGTTGGCAGTTTTTCTGGTTCAGTGCTCTGTATATGTCGTCCCATTCCCTTCTTGCCTGCATGGTTTCTGCTGAGTAGTCTGAACTTATTCTTACTGATTCTCCCTTGAAGGAAACCTTTCTTTTCTCCCTGGCTGCTTTTAAAATTTTCTGTTTGTCTTTGGTTTTGGCAAGTTTGATGATAATATGTCTTGGTGTTTTTCTTTTTGGATCAATCTTAAATGGGGTTCGATGAGCATCTTGGATAGATATCCTTTCGTCTTTCGTGATGTCAGGGAAGTTTTGTGTCAGGAGTTCTTCAACTATTTTCTCTGTGTTTTCTGTCCCCCCTCCCTGTTCTGGGACTCCAATCACTCTCAAGTTATCCTTCTTGATAGAGTCCCACATGATTCTTAGGGTTTCTTCATTTTTTTAAATTCTTTTATCTGATTTTTTTTCAGCTATGTTGGTGTTGTTTCCCTGGTCCTCCAGAAGTCCCAGTCTGCATTCTAATTGCTCGAGTCTGTTCCTCTGACTTTCTATTGCGTTGTCAAATTCTGTAATTTTATTGTTAATCTTTTGGATTTCTACATGCTGTCTCTCTATGGATTCTTGCAACTTATTAATTTTTCCAGTATGTTCTTGAATAATCTTTTTGAGTTCTTCAACAGTTTTATCAGTGTGTTCCTTGGCTTTTTCTGCATTTATCCTAATTTCATTTGTGATATCTTTAAGCATTCTGTAAATTAGTTTTTTATATTCTGTATCTGATAATTCCAGGATTGTATCTTCATTTGGGAAAGATTTTGATTCTTTTGTTTGGGGGGTTGGAGAAGCTGTCATGGTCTGCTTCTTTAAGTGGTTTGATATGGACTGCTGTCTCCGAGCCATCACTGGGAAACTAGATTTTCCAGGTAATCAGCTAAAAAAAATGCAGTCAAATCCCTATCTGAATACTCCCTCTGGTTCCAGGTATTCAGATGTTAATGGAGCCGCCTGGGGAGTTTGGGGGAGGGATCAGAGAGCTAGGAGTGTAGCACCACAGAATATAGAGCTGATCACTGTGTTCACGCTCAGCTCCCGTCTGCCAAAATCCGGGCAGGACGGCTCCCTGGTTGGGACGCCACTCTCCCCACTCCGAGACCAGTCACTTCCTCCCGGGGACTTCTCCCTCCGGTGCGCCGCACCGCTCGCGCGAACTGGGTGGGCATCACCTGCACGACCAGGTGAGCCAGCCCCCTGGGTCAATTCAGGGGAATATAATTGGACCCCGCGCTCATGCCCCACCTGCTTTCGCCAAAATCCTAGTGGGATGGCTCCCCGGCTGGGACGCTGGTCTCCCCGCTCCAAGACTAGTTACTTCCTCCCGGGGACTCCCCCCCCGGTGCGCCGCGCCACACGCACGAACAGGGTGGGCGTCCCCCCGCAGGAACGTGTGGGCCCCGCCCTGGGGTCGCTTTAGGGAAATATAGCTGACCCCCCCTGCTCGCGTCCCACCTGCTTCTCACCAAACTCCCGGCGGGACGGCTCCCCGGCTGGGATTCTGCTCTCCCCGCTCCAAGATCAGTCACTGCCTCCCAGGTGCTTCTCCCTCTGGCTGCGCCACTACTCCGCCCGCGCCAACCAGCTAGACTCTCTCCCGGGATGGGTTCAGGGGAGTAGGGCTGGGCCCCTTGTCTGTGCCGTCTGCCCCCCAGGCTCTGCCCCAGATCGGGCTCCGAAGGTCACCTGCCTGGTACGCTGGCTCCCAGTTCTGAAAACGGTCGCTGTCTGCCTGTATTTGTTTGTTTTCCGTCTCTAAGTCTGTGCTTGTTGTTCAGAGTTTGTAGATTGTTATGTATGTGATGGATTCACTTGTTTTTCCGAGTCTTTGTTGCAAGAGGGATCCGCGGTAGCGTCCACCTAGTCTGCCATCTTGGCCCCGCCTCTCTTCTACTTTTTTTGTGTATAGGTTTTAAGTTCTGCACATCAGCCAATGACCCAAGGGATGAGATGGCCAAGAATCTACCAGCTCACTCAGTGCTTTATCTTCCTTCCGAGGACTTTGGCCTTTCAAGCCTTGGCTGCCTTGGTTGCACTTTAATGTTTTAAAAAACGTGATGTGTGTGTTTGTGGAGGGGGGGGCTCTTAAACAGCTTTCATAGTTTTAAGCAGAATAGATAGCTTGATAACAAGCAACCTGCCATGGCCAGAAGAACGTACTGCCATTTACTTTCAGTTGTCATCCTGAGGGACTTCTCATATATCTTTGCCTTAGGCCAGAAATATTGAACTATGGCATTACCAAACATTGAAAGCAAGAAAAATCTGCTCAGGACGGTTAAAATAAAACCCTGTATTACCAGCCAGCATGTATGCTCAAAAAATAAAAAAAAGAGAGAAAAAATAAATAATAACTGAGAAAAATAAATCTGAAGACAGGCTATTAATACCCAGTTTTGTACCAAATTTTGGGCAAGACCGCAAATGAAATTTTCCATTTCATAGCTTGTTGAAATACCTTATGTTGTTTGATAATGTTCTTGAAGAAATTTGACAAAGAAAATATTTTTGTTTTCATTTTCACAGCAGTAGTTTTCGAAGTTTTTATACTAAGGCTAACAAGATACTCTGGAGCAGGCAAAAAAAAAAAAAAAAAAAAATCTAGAGAATATAACCATTGAGTTCTAATTTTAGCCAAAAAGTTCAGGCCAATCAGAACAAAACACTGAAGCACAAACCTGCATGTACTAAGCTTTAAATATCTGTCAACTCAGTACCATCAGGCTATTGCTTATCATTATATAAACATCTGTTAGATGCTAAAAGCTTCCTGCTTTTCACATGCAGTGAAATGGTTGTTAGGATTTATCTGTATATATCTTTTGTTTATTTTTTCTCTTATTTTGTTGAATCTTCTGGAAGACTGGTAAGTTCTTTTATGTTCAAGTTTTTCCCTGTCAAATGTGATGAGAATATATTTTAAAATTGGTGAATATAGTGAATAGCAACCATGTTGAATCTTACCTGAGTCCTGTGCTAAGAAACTCCCCCACTCCTAAGTTTTTTGTTTTACAAATACCCCCACTCACTCTTTTGTGTTCTGTGAAAGTGTTTGCCACAAAAAACCATGGTTAGCCACATCACTTAGATAAGACTTACAGTCCACTCTTTCTCAAGATTCTCGTAAGACTCACAAAGTGTTCCTTATTTATCTGTGACAATGCCATATATGAACTTTCCCTTTCGCTTGCAGACAAAGCCAGACATAAACCCTCCACCTTCCTGTATTTGGCTCATAAATGATTAGCTGAGATTAAAACTGCTCATCTTGCTGCAACCAGCTAGACACAGATAAACATTTCCTAAGGGGTCATTGAAGATGTGGATAAATTAATATCTTGACATCAGGAGAGTATCCTGGATTATCCAGGTGGACTCTATACCCAATTATAAGTGTCCTTATAAGAGAGAGGTAGAAAGATATTTGATACACACAGAAGAGGAGGAGACAATGTCATCACAAAGGCAGAAACTAGAAAAGTCCAGGAACAGATTTCCCCATGGAGCCTCTGAAGAGACCATGGCCCTGCTGACACCAAAGTGAGGGAAAGGAACCTCACTTTTGCTTAATGAAACTTATTTTGGATTTCTTTCCTCCAGATCTGTCAAAGAATAAATTTGTGTTGTTTTAAGCTACTAAGTCTGTAGTTATTTATTACAGTACCGAAAATAAAATCTAACCCCTTGCCGTTGAGTGGATTCCAACTTGTTGCAACCCTGCAGGACAGGGTAAAGCTGCCCTATAGGGTTTCCAAGGCTGTAATCTTTATGGAAGCAGACTGCCACATCTTTCTGCAGCAGAGCGGCTGTTGGATTGGAACCACTGACCTTTTGGTTAGCAGCCGAGTGCTTTAACCACTGCCCCACCGGGGTTTCTTATTTGTTACAGTTGTCACAGGAAATTAATAAACCAATGTTCAGTTCATTTCCTGCAAAAGTGACAGAATTGTATTAATAATTTTCCTTTTCTCACCACCAGTCCAATTCTGCTTCTTCTTCACCAAAACTTCACACCCCAAATCCTCTGTGTGCCTACCCCAGCCCTTTTACCCATTCACTATTTCTCCTTATTCTGTGATTCTATTTTTCTCTCTTTAGCCCCTACTCCTTTTCTACCCACTCCTCCATTCAACTCCTTGCTCCACAGCTCTCCACCCTAACACATATTATTGGACTTTGTCCTCATGACAAAAGATCGACAACCGGAATGTCTGATAAAACAAGCACTCTTTAAGCCTCAATCTTACTCCGATCTGCATGTGATTGTTAGGCTTCCTGGATCCATGTAAGGATAGAGAAACATTTAGTAATCTGTTCAGATTAGTCCTTAGCACATATTACCCTGGGCTCCATGATTTATATCAATTTTTGAAACTGCTAATGGGCCTTGGAAATGGGCCTTCAAAGAAATTAGAAGGCTTCAGAGGCTTACATAAAGGCTAAAGCCATAAGGTAGGAGAGTTTTAGAATCCATTCCCACTGTCTCCTGCTCAAAATTTATTGGTTAAAGATATAAGATTGCAGAAAACAAGAAGTAAATCAATCTCTATATACTGACATAGATTAGAAAATGTTTAGAAAACTATTCTGGTTCACTCTGGAAGCCAAACCACTTCCACCTTGGTCACTATGATCACTAGCTTTATTAATAGCTTATAATCAGAAATTGGAGGTATTATCCAAGAATATTATGAAAATTGGTGAACCATCCCTGTCTATGAAATAGACCCTAATGCAAGACCATGTGGACTGCATTGCATAAAGGGCCAAATCAACCCAGAACAAACTCTTGGCTTTACAACTTAAACAACAATTAAAAGTAAACATGTCAGGGAAATCTGCTGTTGCAAAAATCCCCACTTGCAGATGTTATGAAAAAAATAAATAAAAGGATATAGGACTCTAGGTTGCTTGACTTTAAAACGCAAAAGAAAACAACAGTCCAAAAATCAATCTCCGCAATGAATTTCTCAGAAGTACCTTCCCCCTGTGTCCACAATTACCTCTCAACGCACAACGGAAAATAAGAAGGTAAGTCAAAAAATATTGTTACTATGACTCCAGTTCATACAGTGTGGATACATGCAAACCTGTTTAATTAAACATGTAAAAAAAAAAAAAATTTTTTTTTTCTATGAACAGTGGATGGCTGCAGACACGTTCTCTCAGTAATACGCTTGCCTTAGTCTCATTGTAGTGCCTTAAAAAGGAAAAAAAAAAAAAAAGGAATATTTTTTGCGCCATGGAAAAAACGATTTTGAGGTCAGGGCTAATACCAAATTCTTAACACAGCTCAAGTGGACATCTTCCCAAATCATTGAAGCTTTGCAACAAATTTTTGGGAATGGTGTCCCACATAAAACAACAGTTTTTAGATGGATGAAATGTTTTAAGGAAAGTCGGGAAGACCTCAAAGATCAGCCAAGAGAGGGAAGACTCTTCAGAAGGTTATGGCGATTGTTTTTTGGCATTCCAAAGGGGTAACCTTGATAGATTTTCTCGAATGACACAGAGCGATCACAAGAGCTTGTTAGGAAGAAGTTTTAAGAAAACTGAAAGCTGCATTGCTAAAAAAGGCCAGGGAAGTTGCACCGAGGAGTTTTTTTTTTTTTTTTTTTTTTCTGTCACGACAATGCACCTGCTCATTCTTCGCGGGTAGCAAGGGCTGTCCTACGAGAATTTCATTGAGAAACCCTACTCCTTCCATCCTACAGCCCTGGTCTTACTCCTTCAGACAATTTTTTGTTACAAAAACTCAAAAGAACATTTAAAAGGAACACGATTTAAGTCCCTTGAGGATGCCGAAATTGTGTTCTGACTTGGTGTAAATTGAGGTGTGCAGAATTCTTCGGGGAGGGGCTAGAGAGATGGGAACATCACCCTCAGAACAGTAGAGACCTACATGGAGAATATTTCGAGAAATAATAGCTTCACATTTTGGTATTTTTTTGATAAAGTTTTCTATGATTTTGTAGCAATACTTTTTGGCTTATCCTCTTAAATCAGCTTCATCAGTGGAAATCCCAACACCTTCCTAGTAGACACCGGAGCAACATATTCTGCTTTATATATTCTACCCCTCTCTCTCAGAGTACAGAAATCATACCTGTGGTGGGACTTGATAACCTGCTACAAGGCTCATCTTTATTTAAACCTCTTTCTACCTCACTAGAACCTCTCACTAACTAGCATAGCCTCCTGCTTAACCCCAAAAAATTGACCGGAGAGAAAACAGCTTTTTTATACCAACCATGGAGATACAAGCTCACTGTGTTTGAATGCATGTTTATGTGTCTGAGTGGTAATATGTTCCCACCCACCTCTGGATGGTATTGCCCAATTCAATCGTATCTTCTCTGATAGGAGTTCTATTCTGACTGGCTTAGAGATAAATAAGTGCTTAGATAAATTGAATATTACTAGAATTTCTAGAAATCAAAGGAATTGAACTTTCAGTGTGGCAAAAAGTATTATTTTAGAAACTAACTCAAATATTTTAACAATTTAACTTTATATAACTTAGATAAATCTTTGTCAAACAAGACTAGATTAATATTGTTCGTTTAATAAAAACAGTTGTGTCTTCTGAGTTATCAGTGTCAAATAAAAAAAAAAAAAGCATATATTTTTATTCTGCTTAGATATGTTCTTCCTGAACTTATACAGGTATACTGTTTTAGCCAGCTACCATAACATCTATTAGATTCTTAAGAGTATCGTCATAGGCACTTAGTGCTGCTATAACAGAAATGCCACAAGTGGATGGCTATAACAAAGTGAAATTTAGCCTGTCACTAGGCTACAAGTCCAAATTCAGAGTGTCAGCTCTAGGCGAAGCTGTTTTCTCTCTGTGGGTTCTGGAGGAAGGTCCTTGTCATCAGTCTTCCCTTGGTCTGGGAGCATCTCAGTGCAGGAGCCTCGTGTCCAAAGGGTGCGCTGTACTCTTGGCACTGCTTTCCTGTTGGTAAGAGGTCCCCAACTCTCTGCTTCCTTTCTTTTCCTTTTATCTCTTGTAAGATAAAGGGTGGTGCAGGCCACATCCCAGGGAAACTCCCTTTTCATTGGATCAGTAAAACCCCGGTAGGGGTTTTACAATCTCACTCTAATCCTTTTAACATAAAATTAGAATCACAAAATGGGGGGACAAACACAGCATACTGGGTATCATGGCCTAACCAAGTTGATACATATTTTTGGGGGACACAATTCAACCCATGATAAGTATGAAGAATGTAAATTTGTTCTTTATACTGGCAAACTTTACCTCAGCAATAATCATCTGTTTTAGTATGTCAACTTGAAGGTAGCTTTCAAGATCTTAATGTAACTAACTTAAAACCTTGAATTCATATAAAGTTAATTAATGGGTATTTATTTGACACCTAGATCATTCCTAAGAAAGAATACTGAAACATTATGAGAAGTTGCATTATAAGGAATGTGTATGACTATAAAAAGTTCTGAAATGTATATTAATAAGCTCTGTAAGTCTGTTAAGAAATGTTGGTGCATGACAGAAAGTTCAAAATTAACTACCTCTTAACACGGTGGCTGCAACAGTGGGCTCAAGCATAACAATGATCATGAGGATGGCGTAGGACAGGGCAGTGTTTCGTTCTGTTGTACATAGAGTCGCTATGAGTCAGAACCAACTTGACAGCACCTAACAACAACAACACATTTTCTCCTGAAACAGAAGTTCCTGTGGTTAGAAGTTTTAATCAGTGCATGTGAATGGTACTCTGCTAGAAGCATAATGACAGAAAAACAACTTTGTATGGAAGATACGCAAGATGCATTCAGCAAAAAGAGCGTAGTGCTGTTCTAAGATGAAATGACTGTCTGTTCCAGAATGAGAAAATAAAAGAGTAGGACAGAATCTAAATTCATATTGAAAGTTGTCTAAGATTTGGGTAAAGGGAATTTTATTTGTCCCTGTGAAAGCTGGATAAGATCTAATGGGCTTATTTATATGATTTTCTAAAAGAGCTTTAGTTTCAAATATTTTGCCGATGTAGAAACTAGAATTGTTTTTTCTGCTCTTAATAAGAGGTCGATAAAGGTTTTTCTTTGCCTTCTGAATAGTCTGTTTTATCAGATGAATTTTGAATAAAAGAAAAAATACCTTACTTTTGCAAGAGCTAAGATTCTTTACAATCATTTTACTCCTTATGTTTACTTTTACAGACTTTTGTCACTTGATTAAATAGCCAGGTATTGTCCCTCAGTAAACTATGATTCTATTAAATCAAGTCCTCAAACCTCCTGACAAATTTTGCTATTTTGCCTTCCCAGATTCAAACGTAAGGTTATCAACTGCCTTTGAGGTTTCCCTGGTGATCCCTAGAAAATCCCAAATATTTTTTTATAAAAAGTGAGGTGCTAAAAATAAGTAAGCTTATTTGATATGTTACTATTGATGGGTTGAATGGGAGCACTGTCAACCAGAAGAGCTGCTTAGACTTCCCTAAGTTGAATCTATATGGATAAATATTATTCCAATAAATGTTTTAGAAATTGTATAAAGTTCTTGGAATCCCTTGACAGCAGAAACGGTTGAGCACTCCACTACATATATATAGAAGAAGTCCCTGAGTGGCACAATTGCTTAAACATTCTGCTACTAACCAAAAGGTTTGTGTAAACTCAAAAGGCTTCGTTATCAGCCCCTTAAAGGTCACAGCCTTGAAAACCCTGTGAAGGGAAGTTCTACTCTGCATGCACGGGGTCACCATGAGTTGGAATCAACTGGGTGGCAACTAGTAAACTAGTAGCTGGTAATAATTATCAAAAATTATTTTTTGTGACAAAATTTACCCTGAAGAATACAATGGACATTTCCTTCATTTAGAATTAGTATACCTGATTTTAAATTTTTTAGTCGTAAAAGAAACTAACAACCTAATTAATTGCAAAGAAAAGGAATTCCTTAAAAATAGATTGATAGTCCTCAACAGTCATTGTTGAGATGTGAAAATTGAGTGGCAGTCTTAAGGCCTTGGATCAAACAATATATGTTTTTGACACTGGAGAACAGATTCTCTTGTTCTCTAGTCAGGCCCTTTCTGATACATTCTAGACAAGTTTTCTTCTCCAAATATGTATGAAAGCATCTGAGGAACAAAGACATCTCCAGTTTTCAGTGAGCAGCCTTCAAAGGAGCCTTTCTAATAAAAAGAAAATATGTACTTAAACTGCTAACATCACCAGAAAATGTCTTTTTTAATTGGCAGGAATTATGCAGTCAGGTGTGACAAAGAGGAAGGGGTTATCATGAGCTAATGATTCTACAGAAATGCAGTCTCATGCTTCTAATCCCTCCAGAGTGTTACCCCATGATTACCAAACACCCTGCTTAGATATGCCTTATTAGTTTCTCTTTTGGATATCTTCAGTCTTAGAAAAAAAAACATACGTCTGTGAACTAGAATATGATGATGTTAGCAGTTTTAAAATATGAGCAGCTGCTTCAGCTGAACTAGTAGTTCACAAAAATCAACCTACTCTACATTAATCTCTGCACCAATCAGAATGTTTCTTTAAGCCAAGGAGTTTTATAATTCAGTCTAAATCACTCTGGTCCAAGTGCCTTGTGCTACTTAAAGAAAAAGTAATGGGAAAATTTAATCTGAAGATTATTACCTATTTTTGGTTGGAGTTGGCTTGTATCACCTAGCAACTATAGAACATACTGAGCAAATCTAACAAGTAGCAGCTGATTCTTCCTGTCCTCACAGATCAAATAATTAGGACGGAGTAAATGTGAATGCTGATGGCAATAACGAAGATAATGATAAGACTCAAGAGTTTTAGGAAGACAAAAAGTGCTTTGAGATAATAGCTTGGGTCTGCTGCTATTACTAGGACCATGATTGGCTGGATACCATTTATGAACACAGAAGCTCATAAAATGTCTCAAAAGTTAGTGTCTGTGATTCAGGGGCATAGTTATGCAAAACTGACCAAACAAAGAAGTACTACCTGTATTTAACTGCCTGGCAGAGCAAAGCTCAATACCTTTTAAAGGAAGATCGTATAACTCATCCATGATATACAACAGACAATAAAAAAATTATTAGGCATGCTTTGAAAAAGAAACGTATTACACGTAGTTAAAATAAAGAGAAGTTTATAAAACTTAACATTGTGATGACCGAATTTTTTTTTTTATATATTTATCAGACAAGGATTTTAAAGCAGATATCGTAAATATGTTCAAGAATTTAAAGAAAAAATTGTTGGAAATGGAAAATTGCATAGAAATAGAATATAAATATATATTCTATTTCCATATATATGTATATAAATATACATACATATACATATACACATATATATTCAAGTGTATGTGTGTGTGCGTATAAATATATATATATATATGGAGCCCTGGTGACACAGCGGTTAAGGGCTCAGCTGCTAACTAAAAGGTCAGTGGTTCAAGTCCACTAGCCACTCCCTGGAAATCCTGTGGGGCAGTTCTACTCTGTCCTATATGGTCGCTATGTGTCGGAATCAACTTGATGGCAACAGGTTTTTTCTTTTATATATATTTACATACATATATATATATCTGTATACATAAGTATGCATATATATATATATATATACATAAAATCAATATCCTAGGCATTAATGAGCTGAAACGGACTGGTATTTCCATTTTGAAATGGATTATCAATTGGTCTACTATGCCATAAATAACAAATTGAAGAGGAAAGGTGTCATATTCATTGTATAAAAGAACATTTCAAGATCTACCCTGAAGTACAATGCCGTCAGTGATAGGATAATATATACACATCTACAAGGAAGACCAGTTAATACTAATATTTTTTCAAACTGATGCACCAACCATTAATGCCAAAGATGAAGAAATTAAGGATTATTACCAACTTCTGCAGTTTGAAATTGATCAAACATGCAACCAAGCTGCATTGATAATTACTGGTGACTGGAACGCAAAATTTGGAAAAGAAGAAGGATCAGAAATTGGAAAACATGGCCTTGGTAATAGAAACTACACCAGAGATCACATGAAGGAATGTTGCAAGACCAATGACTCCTTCACTGTAAATATCTTTTTTTCAACAACATAAATGGCAACGTTACACATAGACTTTGCCAGGTGGAATACACAGGAATCAAATCAAATACATCTGTAGAAATAGACCATGGAGAAGCTCAATATTATCAGTCACAACAAGGCCAGGAGCCCACTGCAGAACAGACCATCATTTGCTCATATGCAAGTTTGAGTTTAAGCTGAAGACAATTAAATATACGGGTTGCAATACTGAAGGATTTTATGAGCAAAAAATCAAACAACACTGGAAACATCAGAAGGAGATGGAAGCAATATACACTTTCATTGTACCAAAAAGAACTGGTCGACGTTCAACCATTTAGGAGGCAGCATGTGACAGAGATGTATCTGTCAGTTCATCATGCTGTGGTAGCTTGTGTACTGTTGTGATATTGGAAGCTTTTTACCAACTTCTGCAGTCAGAAATAGAACAAAAATGCAACCAAGATGCATTGATAATTATTGGTGATTGGAATGCAAAAGTTGGAACAAAGAAGGAACAGTAGTTGGAAAATATGGCCTTGGTGATGGAAATGAGGCTGGAGATGGCATGAAAGAATTTTGCAAGATCAATGAATTATTCATTGAAAATACCTTTTTTTCAACAACATAAACTGACTATACACATGGCCTCATCAGATGGAATACACAGGAATTGAATCGCCTACATCTGTGGAAAGAGACCATGGCAAAGCTCAATATCGTCAATCAGACAAAGTCCAGCGGCCGACTGTGGAATAGGCCATCAGTTGCTCATATGCAAGCTCATGTTAAGCTGAAGAAAATTAAAGCAAGTCCAGATGACTTCAGCCTAAAACCCAAAATAATGTAGATTAGAATTGCCCGTCTGAGCCCAGCTGTCCCACAACACTGTGAGAGACAATAAAACCATTTTTATTTTGAGGAATTGAGTTTTGGCATGGTTTGTTGTGCAGAAATAGACAACTGACAGAGGGGAACAATGCTATAAATCGTAGTAGAATTTTCATCTGAAATGTGAGTCGAGAAAATAATAGAAAAGTTTAAAGTGATCAAAAAATGTTAAGTTAGAGATTATTATTCAAATATCCTTTAAAATTAAGGTAAGGAAAGCTATTCACAGTGGCAGAGTGAAGAGGCTGAACAAACCTCCTGCAAAAAAACAACTATGATAATTCGATAAAATATTTTACGTAACAACTAATTAGAAGCATTAGAGTATCCAAAACAAGAAAGAAGCCAGAAGAGAATTTTCTCATAAAAACTGGCAAACAGAGGTGCTAAGAATTATGAGTTTATGACTTTCTGTGTTGAGAGAGCTCTCCAACCCAAAGGGGTACAGGAATGAAAGACGGCTGAAAACAATTTCAGACTTCCTGGCTCAAAGTGCATAAATCAAAGCTCAAGAGAACCCAGAAATTAAAGGGTGAATTCTGACTCTGAGTGTGCTACAGAAGGAGTGATACCCCAAAACTGGATCTAAATGCTGCCTAACTCTCTGGTTGACAGTTACATTACGCAATTGTGAAGGAAATCCCATGGGACCTGTTAAGACAGCAGGAAGAGACTGAAGAGGAATGTACTCTTAAAAGAGAGAGCCCTGTGGGATGGGATCTGTTATTTTGCTGCTGCTTTAACTCTGTGCGGAAATCCTTGTGGTGTAGTCGTTAGGCGTTCCGCTGCTAACCAAAATGTTGGCAGTTCGAATTGAATCCACCAGCTGCTCCTTGGAAACCCTATGGGGCAGTTTGACTCCGTCCTATAGGGTTGCTATGAGTTGGAATCAACTCTATGGCAATGGATTTTAACTCTATGCACCTCAGGTGACAGAAAGATTAAGCATTCCGGGATTAAAGTATAAGATATTAAAGCCAAGGCCAGTAGAGTTGCTGAAATTTGGGAGGACAGGGGGAACTTTTAGAGGCAAGGGAATCACAGAGAGTATGAGTCCCAAAATCTGATTACAATCTTTGCACAAATCCTTAGTGGCTGCAACAGTAGGCTCAAGCACAGCAAAAATTGTGAAGATGGCACAGGCCCAGACAACGTTTTGTTCTGTTATACATAAGGTCTTCATGGAATTGGAGCTGACTTGATGGCATCTAATAACAACGACAGCATTTGTCTAGTTATAGAGTATAAGGTTTTGAGGCTTCATTGAAGATGGTGGGATGTATTCACTCCCTATCTATTTTCTTGAAAAATCTAAGATTTGAAAGAGCTGTTTCTAAAAACTTTGGCAGAACTTATCTGGACAATCGTCTGTACCTGGATATTTCTTTGTGGGAAGATTAGTTATTGGTTCACTTTGGGCTATTGAAACTTGCTTTTTGAGATAGTTCATCATAGGGATATTTAATACCATAAGTCTATCAACTCATAGCCACCCCATAGGTCAGAGTAGAACTGCCCCATAGGGTTTCCAAGGAGCACTTGGTGGATTTGAACTGATGACTTTTTTGTTTAGCAGCCATAGCACTTAACTACTATGCCACCTGGGTTTCCAAGCTATCAGTTACCAATATTTTAACTGGATAATATAATCTGTGTACTTTTATTGAGATTTCTGATATACATTGCCATGTTTCTACCTGTCATCTTAGCTTTCCTATTTGTCTTTTCTCCATTTTTTCCCCTACTTTTGTCCTTGGTTATAATCTATTAGCATTTTTTCTCTATTAGTTTTGAATTGTAATACTTTATTCATCCTTTTGGTAATCAGGCTGAGATTATACTATAAATACTTAACAACACCTAAAGTAAATCTCTTCTCACAAGCAACGGAGAGACATTCCAAAATGAAACAAAACAAACTCATTGCCTCAAGTTGATTCCGACTCTTAGTGTTCTATCGGACAGAGTAGAACTGCCCCACAGGGTCTCCAAGGAGCACCTGGTAGATTCGAACTGCCAGACTTTTGGTAGATCATTGTCTTAGTCATCTAGTGCTGCTATAACAGAAATACCACAAGTGGGTGGTTTTAACAAAGAGAAAATTATTTCCTCATAGTAAAGCCGATTAAAAGTCCAAATTCAAGGCATCAGCTCCAGGAGAAGACTTTCTCTCTCTGCCGGCCTTCTCATTGATCTTTCCCTGGACTAGGAGCTTCTCTGAGCAGGAACCCCAGGTCCAAAGGACAGGCTCTTTCCTGGCACTGCTTTTTTGGTGGTATGAGGTCCCCAATTCTCTGCTTGCTTCTCTTTTCTTTCATCTCTTAAGAGATAAGAGGTGGTGCAGGCCACACCCCAGGGAAACTCCCTTTACATTGGATCAGGGAGATGTGACCTGAGTAAGGGTGGCGTAAAAATCCCACCTTAATTCTCTTAACATAAAATTACAATCACAAAATGGAGGACAACCACACAAAATTGGGAATCATGGCTTGATCAAGTTGATACACACATTTCCAGGGAGACATAATTCAATCCGTGACAATCGTCTTATTTTCTACTAATATACTATTGATCTTTTAGTCCTGTCCTTTTATATTGCCACACAAATAACAAACTATTGTCATTATTATCTTTATGGTTATTCTAATAATTATTTTACTGTTATTTGAAATATATAATTCCTGTTTCAGTACTATCTTTAAGTTTTTATAATTGCTGTTGAGAAGACTGCTGTCAAATAGACATACCCTTGTAGGTGGTCTTTTTCATTTGTATGTGTATGTGTTCTTTAAAATATTCTCTTTACTTTTTCAAAACTTGTGAAATGCTACTTCACTGACTTCTAGTCTCCATACTGGCATTTGCCCAAGGCTATTCCTTTTGATCATGTGCTTGCAATCTGATTTTGTTTTTGTTTTTTTTCCCCTTCTTTATTTTTCAGAAGACTCTTAGACTATTCTTTTTCCTCACTGTCCTAAAATATCTATAGCAATATTTCCTTTTTATAAATCAATTTTTCCGGGTTCCTGTTGGACCTTGACAATCTGGAAATGCATATATAAGAATCTTCTCTTTCAGTTTCAGGTCTGGTAAAATTTGTTGAATTATTTATTTCCTTTCTATTTTATCTGTATTCATTCCGTAATTCCTGTAATTCATATTCTCTATCATCTGAGCAGATACTATGCTTTTAAACATTTTTTTCTTTCCTTTTTTTTTTTTTAAGGAGCCCTGGTGGCACAGTGGTTAAGTGCTTAGCTGTTGACTGAAAGGTCAGTGGTTAGAACCCACCAGCTGCTCCACTGGAGAAAGATGTGGCAGTCTGCTTTTACAGAGATTTACAGCCTAGGAAACTCTATAAGGCGGTTCTACTCTGCCCTATAGGGTTATTGTGAGTCAGAATCCTCTTGAAGGCAACAGGTTAAGTTTTTATTTTATTTTATATTTTGGTATTTTTGATCTACTTTCTGAAAGAATGCCTCATCTTCAACTCCCAATTTTTCTACTGATTTTATTAATTTAGATCAACGTATACTAATTTTAAGCATTTTTATTGTTGTTCTCTGAATGTTCCTTTTTTAGAGGCAACCTTTTCTTGTTTCATGAATGCAACCTATTGATGGACTTGGTCTTTTTTTCTTTTTTAACTGTGCTTTAGGAAAAGGTTTACAGAGCAAATTACCTTCTCATTAAACAATCAATATACATATTGTTTGGTGGCAATGGTTGCCAATCCCTTGGTGTGTCAACACTCTCCCCTTCTAGACCTTGGGTTCCCCACTTCCGATTATCCAGCTTTCCTCTCACCTCCTGCCTTCTTATCCTTGCACCTGGGCTGGTACGCCCAATTTAGAATCATATACATGGTTGAACTACGTCTATTATTGTTTGTTTTATACGCCTGCCTAAACTTTGGCTGAAGGGTGACCCTCAGGAGTGACTTCAGTACAGAGTTAAAAGGGTGTCCAGGAGTCTTGGGGTTTCTCCAGTCTCTGTCAGACGAGCAAGCCTGTTTTTATTTTTTGGATTTAAATTTTGTTCTACATTTTTCTCACACACTGTCGGACCTTCTATTGTGATTCCTGCCAGTGTAGTTGGTGGAGGTAACTGAGAACCATCTAGTGGGTCTAGGTTCAGTCTGGTGGAGACTGTGGTAGTTGTAGTCCATTAGTCTTTGAACTAATCTTTCCCTTGTGTCTTTGGTTTTCTTCATTCTCCTTTCCTCCAGCTGGGATGGGACCATGTTAGATGGCAGCTCACAGGCTTTTAAGACCCCAGTCACTATTCCCACAGGTGGATGTAGAACATTTTCTTTATACACTATGCTATGCTAATTAAGCTAGATGTCCCCTGAGATCGTGGTCCTCAGTCCTCAGACCAGTAGCTCAGTCTCTCAGGGCATTTGGATGAGTCTGTGAATGCTCACAAGCTTTTAAGACCCCAGGCTCTACTCACTAAAGTAGGATATAGAAAGTATTCTTTATAAACTGTCTTATGCCAATTGAGCCATATGTCTCCTGAAACCATGGTCTCCAGCCCTCAGCCCAGTAACTCAGCTCCTCAGGGAGTTTGGATATGTCTGTGAAGCTTCTATGACTTTGCCTTGGTCAAGGTGTGCTGACTTCCTCAGTATTGTGTACTATCTTACCGTTCACCAAAGTTACCACTTATCTATTGTCTAGTACTGGTGTTTTTTTTCCTCTGGCTTCCTCTCCTCCCTCATGACCATCAAAGATTGCTTATTTCTGTGTGTAAACATTTTCATGAGTTTTTATAGCAGTGGTCTCATACAGTATTTGCTCTTTTGTGATTGACCTATTTCATTCAGCATAATGACCTCCAGATTCATCCATGTCATGAAATGTTTCACAGATTAATCATTGTTCTTTATCATTGCATAGTATTCCATTGTGCCTATGCACCACAGTTTGTTTATCCATTCCTCTGTTGATGGGTGCTTAGGTTGTCTCCATCTTTTTGCTATTGTGAATAATGCTACAATGCACAATGGTTTGCATATGCCTATTCATGTGACAGCTGTTGCTTATGTAGGATATATTCTTAGGAGTGCGATTGCTAGATCAGATAGTATTTCTACTTATAGCTTTTTAAGGAAGTGCCATATCACTTTCAAAAATGGTTGTACCATTTTTCATTCCGAAGAGTAGTACATAAGAGTGATAATCTCGCTGAAGCCTCTCCAACATTTGTTATTTTATTATTATTATTTTTTATTGGTGCCAGTAATGTCAGGGTGAGATGGTATATCATCTTAGTTTTGATTTGCATTTATTTCATGGCTAGTGATCTTGAGCATTTCCTCATGTGTCTGTTAGCCACTTGAATGTCTTCTTTGGTGAAGTGTCTGTTCATATAGTTTCCCATTTTTTAATTGAATTATTTATTTTTTATTGTAGAGGTGTTGGATTTTCCTACAGATTTTAAGAGATTAGATCTTTGTCAGATATGTCATAGTTGAATTTTTTTTCCTAGTATGTAGATTCTCTTTTTATTTATTTGGTGATGTCTTTTGATGAGCTTAAGTGTTCAATTTTTAGAAGATCCAAGTTATCTAGCTTCTCTTCTGATGTTTGTCTATTGCTAGTTTTGGTTTGTATTCTATTTATACCATATAGTGGTTAAGAGCTACCGCTGCTAACCAAAAGGTCAGCAGTTCGAATCCATCAGGCTATCCTTGGAAACCTTATGGGGCAGTTCTGCTCTGTTCCATAGGGTTGCTATGAGTCAGAATCGGCTTGGCAGCAATGGGCTTGGTTTTGGTTTTTTAACACCATACCTATCCAATCTGTATGCTGAGAAAATACTCAGAGAAGGTGGGCTATATGAAGAACTGGGCATCAGGATTGGAGGAAGACTCATTAACAACCTGCATTAGGCGGATGACACAACCTTGCTTGCTGAAAGTGAAGAGAACTTCAAGCACTTACTAATGAAGATCAAAGACCACAGCCTTCAGTATGGATTACACCTCAACATAAAGAAAACAAAAATCCTCACCACTGGACCAATGAGCAACATCATGATAAACAGAGAAAAGATTGAAGTTGTCAAGGATTTCATTTTACTTGGATCCACAATGAACAGCCATGCAAGCAGCAGTCAAAAAATCAAAAGATGCATTGCATTGGGTAAATCTGCTCCAAAGGACCTCTTTAAAGTGTTGAAAAGCAAAGATGTCACCTTGAAGACTAAGGTGAGCTTGACCCAAGCCGTGGTATTTTCAATCGCATCACGTGCATGTGAAAGCTGGACAATGAATAAGGAAGACCTAAGAAGAATTGATGCCTTTGAATTGTGGTGTTGGTGAAGAATATTGAATATACCATGGATTGCCAAAAGAATGAACACATCCTTCTTAGAAGAAGTACAACCAGAATGCTCCTTAGAAGAAAAGATGGCAAGACTGCATCTTACATACTTTGGACATGTTGTAAGGAGGGATCAGTCTCTGGAGAAGGATATCATGCGTGGCAAAGTACAGGGTCAGTGGAAAAGAGAAAGACTCTCAACGAGGTGGGTTGACACAGTGGCTGCAACAACGTGCTCAAGCATAACGATTGTAAGGATGGTGCAGGACCAGGTAGTGTTTCATTCTGGTGTGCACAGGGTAGCTATTAGTTGGAACCAACTTGACGGCACCTAGCAGCAACAATGACAACCCTATTTTGATATCCGTGATCTTCATAGCTTTTGGTTTTATTTTTAGGACTTTCATCTACTTTGAATTAGTTTTTGTGTATGGTGTGAAGTATGGTCCCTGTTTCATTTTTTCACAGATGGACATTCAGTTTTGCCAGCACTGTTTGTTAAAAAAGACTGTCTTTTCCCCATTTAATGGACTTTGGGCCTTTGTCAAAGATCAGGTGACCATAGGTGGATGGATTTACATATGGGTTCTCCATGCTGTTCCCTTAGTTGATGTGTCTGTTGTACCAGTACCAGGCTGTTTCAACTATCATAGCTGTATAGTAGATTCTGAGGTCAGGTAGTGCAAGGTCTCCTACTTTATTCTTCTTCAATAGTACTTTACTTCTCTGGGACCTCATTCTTTTCCATATAAAGTTAATGATTAGTTTTTCCATCCTGTTAAAGAATACCATTGGTAATTAAATTGGGATTGCATTGTATTTGTAGATTGCTTTGGGTAGAATTGACATTTTCACAATGTTGAGTCTACCTCTCCATGAGCACGGTATGTTTTTCCACTTATGTAGATATTTTTTGGTTTCTTGCAGTAACGTTTCCTAGTTTTCTTTGTACAGATCTTTTATGTCCCTGGTTAGAGTTATTCCTAAGTATTTTATTTTTTTAGGGGCTATTATAAATGGTATTGTTTTCCTGATTTCCTTTTTGTAGTCCTTTTTACTGGCGTATGGGAATCTGACTGATTTTTGTATGCTTGTCTTGTATCCTGCTACTCTGCTGAATCTTTCTATTAGTTTCAGTGGTTTTCTTGTAGAGCCTTTTGGGTTTTTCATGTATAGTACCATATCATCACAAATAGGGATATTGTTACTTCTTGTTTACCAGTTTGGATGTTCTTCATTGCTATTATTTTCTTTCCTCTACTGCTTTTGTTCTTGTGGATTTTTTTTTTTTTTAACCACTTAATAACATGTATTTAGATATCAGGTTCAACTAGCCAATTTTACCTGAAGGCTTCAAGCTTTTTTCTTTGTCATCACCACCTGAATTGCTTTATTAGGATGCTTTGATCTGCCCAGCACAAAACAGTTCATTCTAAGGTAAAGCCACAAACAATTTTCATATTCTTTTTTTTTCCTTTTCTCTCTCTGTAACTAAACATTAAATATCCATTCATTTCTTAGGCATTCAAGTTCACATTTTACCCTAGATTTCTCCAGGTATAAAGGAAGTAACATGATAACCTTATAAGAAGATGCTGAAATCAAGTCAATGACATTTCATATATTTTCATACAGCAAATATTGCTGTTATTAGGTGCCATCGAGTTGCTTCTGACTCATAATAACCCTATGTACTACTGAATGAAACATTGCCCAGTCCTGTTCCATCCTCCCAATTTTACAGCCATAATCCAAACCTTTAAATTATGCAGTAACCCATTGTTGTATTAGAATGGCTGCCTCTTGGTCTATGTACAGGCTCCTCGTAAGCACAATGAAGTGTTCTAGAATTCCTATTCTTTGTAATGTTATCCATAATTTGTGATCCGCACAGTTGATTGCCTTTGCATAGTCAATAAAACTCAGGTGAACATCTTTCAGATATCCCTTGTTCCACAACTTCTTCTGAATCCAGCTTTAACTCCTGGCAGTTCCCTGTCAACACACTGCTACAACCACTTTTGAATGATCTTCAGCAAAATTTTATTTGTGTGTGATTTTAACAGTATTGTTTGATAATTTCTGCATTCTGTTGGATCACCTTTCTCTGGAATGGGAACAGCAAATATTATGGAGCACCAAATATGTAAGTGTCATTGTGTTCAATGCTTAGAACATTAAAGATAGTAATAGCATTAACTACAATTAAAAAAACATATTCACTAATCTTAGGAAGCTTATCCTAGTAGGGCATATAGGAAAAAAAAAATTCATGTCAATATTGTATGAGCTATTATAGAGGTAAGTGTAGCAGACCAAAGGAATAGATTTGTCTGTGATATTTGAGCAAGCTTTATATTGAAGGATAAATAGAATTTTACCACTTAGACTAGAAAGGGTAAGCTGATCAAAAGACAGTTATATTTATTAAGAATAAGATTAGTCTCAAAGAAGGAGAACATAGAGTTCCATCAATATCCAGCTGTGTGATTTCGGGCAAATCATTTAACCCAAGTCTTTGTTTTTAAATCTAGAAAATGAGAAAATTAATACTCTTCTCATAGTTTTTCTCTCAGGCGTGTATGAAATAATACATATTTATCATACTCCATGGGACATAATAAATGCTTATTTTCTTAGTTGTCTAGTGCTGCTATAACAGAAACACCACAAGTAAATGGCTTTAACAAAGAGAAATTTATTTTCTCATAGTCTAGTAAGCTACAGGTCTAAATTCAGGGAGTCATCTCAAGGGCTTTTTCTCTCTGTCGGCTCCGGATGAAGGTCCTTGTCGTCCACCTTCCCCTGGTCAAGGAGCTTCTCAGCACAGAGACCCAGGGTCCAACGGATGAGCTCTGCTCCCAGCACTGCTTTCTTGGTGGTATGAGGTCCTCGGCTCCCTGCTTGCTTCCCTTTCCTTTTATTTCTTGTAAGATAAAAGGTGGCACAGGCAACACCGCAGGGCAACCCCATTTACATTGGATCAGGGATGCGACCTGAGCAACGGTGCTACATTCCCCCCCATCCTTTTTAACCACAGGCAGAGATTATGATTTATAACACAAAGAAAAATCACAAAATGGAGGACAACCAGACAATACTGGCAACTATGGCCTAGCCAAGTTGACACATATTTTGGGGGGACACAATTCAATCCATGACACTTATCAAAACTTATCTGACATTATTTTATAAATTATACATTTTGTTTTGTAAAGAAAAGGTAATATTTTAGCAAAAAAACAAAGAAATCTATGATACCATTTTCAAACACATTGGTAGCTATTTTGTTTTGGAAAGAAGCAACCTCCCAGTCATCCTTCAAATCATAGAATATAGACAACTTATTGCTTTTTTTTCCCAACAGCTATGACTGGGCCTGGTAGAGAAATGGCCCAAAACTGGATATCTTTGTGTTAGAATTAGGATCACCTAAAATTTATGTTCTTCCAAATGATTTTAACAACTTTTTCTTTTAAAAATCAATAATCCTACTCTTTACAATTTATATCTATCTCTCCTAGACAGATCTTATCTTGTAACTTGGATAGCACACTTGAAGGAAATTTATCAATGTATTTTCCCTAGCTGCAACTATGACATGTTTTCTTTCTTTATGTTTTTTTTGTTTCATTTCATTTGTTTCTGTTTTTCTTTTGAGAGGAAAAACAGCAATAACATGTAGAGTTGATTGTTTAAAAAATAACAACATCACAACATTTATTGATTTACAAATAGGTCAAGATAAAAAAATGCTATGTGGCATAAGTTGGTTCACTGCTGATTTAAATTTATTTTATTTCATTACCCTTTTATAAGACAGATTTAGTGGTCTAATATACTTCTACAGTTTAGATTAATGTGATATTTAAAACTATGATATGCCAAGCTTAGAACAGTAAGTGAATCATTCTACCCAGGTCTCTTCAATAACTGACCAGAAGAATACAGGCAGGAATGATTTTTCTGGACCCACAGAAGCTATCAGTAGGCCTGTGTGATTGGATTGCTTCTATTCTTGCATATTAGGTGTCCATTTCTTATGCATATTCAAATTATGCTTCATAGTATAACCCCTGACCTAAACATTTATGGAAGATTTTAAAAAGGGTTCCCTCTGCAAGGTGTTAGAATTTGCACATTTTGATAATTTCCTATGCAGAATTTTCAAGACAAATGCTTTCTAAGCTTCTTTTAATCTCTCTGAACATGGCACAGCATTTTACCCATATTTAAGGTGAAATCACTTTCCGTTTTATATTAAGAGAAGTTTTAAGCCAATAGAAAGGCTTCAAGCTGTGCAGATATTTAAAGGGACTTAGCGTCATTTTTTTTTTTAGTGTCAGTCATAGGAATTTAAACCATTGAAAGAAAATGTTCTTTCGGCTTCTGGGAATGTCATCCTAGGAGCAGACTCTGGGGCAAAGCATGCAGGAGCTACGGCAGCACCAGGATCGGAAAGTTCCAGGAAGGCACAGGATTTGGGACTGGGGAGACAGACAGTTTCAGAGGCTGGTCCTTAGGAGAGTGGTTTAGAAGACCAGAGCAGGGGCTGATGGCCTTGGCAAGCTCAAGCTCAGCAGTGTGCACAGGGAAAGAGGTCATGTCCATTCAACGTTTATGATATAGCCTCATGGAAGTCTACCTGGTGATTGTGCCAGTGAAAAACCTCAGACTTAGTTGTTCAAAAATGCTAACTTTCCTTAGGCCTTACATTGTCTTAGGAGGCTGGATTTCTGTTTACTGTTGGAAAAATTGACCTTGCTAATTCAAAGTAGTTTAATCCAATCCAGCACATTTTTTTCATTAAAATTTGTGATTCAATTTAGTCCTAGTCCAATTTAAAGCCCATCCCTAAGCTTCTCCCACCCTACCAACCCTGGGAAGACTCTAATGAGATAAAAGCTTTCCCAGCTATCGCTGAGTGAACTGGTAGGATATATGATGATGTTCCTGTGTGTATGTTATTACTGATCTTGATGTCATCCGATCCTCAATCGTACAATATTACTAGACAACTGCTGATTTTCAAATAATGAACTCTTTCATCTTGAGCAGTTTTTCTTGATAACTCTGAGAGATTTGGCTTCCTTCCATGTCTACAGTGTCAAGAACACCACTGAATTTTACTACCACCCCTTATTTATGTCTTTCTACTGCTATGTTCAAGGTGGTGCAGTGGTTAAGGTGCTCAGCTGCTAACCAAAAAGTGTAAAGTTCAAACTGCTATGCTTTTACTCTACCAGTCAGAGTCTTGGTGAGGAAGGGTGGACTGTGCTGTGTTATCTTTATAATGTTTGTGTTATGGATTGAAGAGTGGTCCACAAAATGTGTGTCAACTTTGCTAGGCCGTTATTCCCACTATTGTGTGATTGTCCACCGTTTTATCATCTGATATGATTTTCCTATGTGTTGTAAATCCTGCCTCTATGATGTTAATGAGGCAGAACTAGAGGCAGTTATACTAATGAGGTAGGATGCCATGTACAAGATTAGATTGTATCTTGAGTCAACCTATTTTGAGATATAAAAGAAAGGAACAAGCAGAGAGGCAGGGGAACCTCATTAACAACAAGCAAGAAGAGCCAGGAATGAGCATCCTTTGGACTGAGGGTCCCTGTGGCAAAAATCTCCTAGACCAGGGAAAGATTGATGATGAGGACCTTCACCTGGAGTCAACAGAGAGAGAAAGCCTTCCCCTGGAGCTGGCACCCTGATTTCAGGTTTCTAGTCTCCAAGAATGTGAGAGAATAAATTTCTCTTTGTTAAAGTCATCCACTTGTGGTATTTCTGTTACAGCTGCACTAGATATCTAAGACAATTTGGAACTATATTTTCTAGAGACTTTCCCTATTTGGTGCAAGTTAGTTGTTGTTGTTAGTGTCTGCAGCATTGGATCCTCATTCATGGCTACCCAATGTACAACAGAATAAAACTTTGCTGGTTCTAGCATATGATCAATTGCAGGCCACACCATGTGCTCCATAAGGAAAATTTGAAACTTGTTAATGAATGTTGAGTAGCTAAAGCAAATGGAAGAAATGATAAAATAAAAGAGCTGAACAGAAGATTTCAAAGGGCAGCTCAAAAAGACAAAGTAAAGTACTATAATGACCTGTGCAAAGAAAACCAAAAGCAAATAACATGCTCGGCATTTCTGAAGCTGAAAGAACTGAAGAAAATATTCGAGCCTTCAGTTGCAGTATCGAAGTATTCTACAGGGAAAATATTAAACGACTCAGGAAGCATCAAAAGAAGATGGAAGGAATACACAGAGCCACTGTATCAGAAAGAATTGGTTGGCGTCCAAATACTTCAGAAGGTAGCATCTGAACAGGAAACGATGGTAGAAGCTGCACTGAAAGCATTGGCAAAAAACAAGGCTTCAGGAACTGACAGAATACCAGTTGGGATGTTTTAATAAACAGAATCAGCCCTGAAAATACTCACTCATTTATGCCAGGAAATTTGGAAGACAGCTACACGGCCAACTGACTGGAGGAGTTCCATATTTATGCCTGTTCCAAAGAAGGGTGATCCAATTGAATGTGGAAATTATTGAACAAAATTATTAATGCCACAGGCAAGTAAAATTCTGCCAAGGTTCATTCAAAAGTGGCTGTACTGTACATTGAAAAAGAACTGTCAGAAATTCAAGTAGGATTCAGAAGAAGACATAGGACAAGGAATATCACTGCTGATGTCAGATGGGCCTTGGCTGAAAGCAGAGAATTCCAGAAAGATGTTTACCTGTGTTTTATTGACTACGCAAAGGCATTAGATTGTGTGGATCATAACAAATTATGGATAATATTGCAAAGAATGGGAATTCCAGAACACTTATTTGTGCTCATAAGGAACCTCTACATAGATCAAGAGGGAGTGGTTCTAACAGAACAAGGAGATACTGCATGGTTTAAAGTCAGGAAAAGTGTGCTTTAGGGTTGTATCCTTTCACCACACTTATTCAATCTATATGCTGAGCAAATAATCTGAGAAGCTGGACTATATGAAGAAGAACAGGGCATCAGGATTGGAGGAAGACTCATTAACAACCTGTGTTATGCACATGAGACCACTTTGCTTGCTGGAGGTGAAGAGGACTTGAAGTACTTACTGATGAAGACCAGAGACTTCAGCCTTTAGTACAGAGTACACCTCAACATAAAAAAAAAAAAAAATCCTCACAACTGGACCAATAAGCAACATCATGATAAATGGAGAAAAGATTGAAATTGTCAAGGATTTCTTTTTACTTGGATATACAATCAATATTCACGGAAGCAGCAGTCAAGAAATCAAAGGACACATTGCATTGGGCAAATCTGCTGCAAAGATGTCATTTTGAAGACTAAGGTTCTTCTGACACAAGCCATGGTGTTATCAATACCTCATATGTATGGAAAACTGGACAATGAAAAAGGAGGACCGAAGAAGAATTGACTCCTTTGAATTATGGTGCTGGTGAAGGATATTGAATGTACCATGGAATGCCCAAAAAATGAACTAATCTGTCTTGGAAGAAGTACAGCCAGAATGCTCCTCAGAAGCAAGGATGGTGAGACTTCATCTCACCTACTTTGTACATATTATTGGAAGGAACCACTCCCTAGGGAAGGACATCATGCTTGATAAAGTAGAGGTTCAGCAAAAAAGAGGAATATCCTCAAGGAGAAGGATTGACACATTGGTGCAACAGTGGGCTCAAGGATAACAATGATTGAGAGGAAGAAGCCAGACCAGACAGTGTTTTATTCTGTTGGGCATAGGGTCACCATGAATTAGAACCAACTTGATGGCACCTGATATCAACAATTTTTTGAAATAGATCACCAGGCCTTTCTTCCTAGTCTGTTTTAGTTTGGAAGTTCTGCCAAAACCTGTTTAACACCATAAATCCAAACCCAGTGCCATCGAGTCGATTCCAACTCATAGCAACATGCAAACCTCCACCAACAGACAGATGGTGACTGTGCATGAAGTTTAATCTGAATCTCCGACATGGAAGGAAGGGATTCTACAACTACTGCCCTGGTGCCAGTTTATAGATGGCAATAAAGGAAACATGCAATTTGGAAGACTGAAGTGATCAGCAGCCTCTGCTTCTGATGTGTTTTTTGAAGCCAGAAACAGAAACAGAGAGTTACAGAGGCAACCGTTTCATTTCAATGTGTCCTCGCTCTCTTCTGCTCTAGATCCAGTTCACCCTGAGGCCCATCACCACACCCTTGGCTGAGGAACCACAGAGGTCATAGCTACACTGACAGGAAGGTTTCCTATAGACATCTCTCTACACAAGCTCCCCTTTTGTGGTCCCACTTCTGTAGCTGAAGCGCTTCTCAGACTAATTATCTCTGGTCCTCCATTCTTTCTCTTTGACAACATACACATGTGGACCTTCACTTCCCTACCAGTTCCCCAATTGCATAATGTCTAATTTCTATACTAATTCTGTATCCCACAGCATTGAGAGTGAATCTGTGACTGCCCCCCTGACTAATCCCTGACTGGGAGAGGTAAGCACAGTGGTTCTCACTGGGCTAAATCCTATAACTGCCCCAGGTTCAAGGGTAACGTGGATTCTTCTACGTCTTTTTTGTCTCTCCATACCCATGTTTGAAGCAGTAATCATACTAAGATTGCCAACTTTTGGAAATCTGCGTGGCTCAGATATAGGCGATGCTCTGGACCACTCTTCAATCTCACTTCAAACATCAAGAAAATGTTCCTGCTCTCCCTACCATTCCTGTGGTTATCAGGGTAGGCTGCAGGGAACAGAAACACTTGTGTTCTCTCTACATTTCATCTCATCTCTATAAAAAAAAAAAAAAAGAAGTTTAAAATATCTGTGCTATTCTTCTGTTAGAATGCTGGGTGGTGCAAATGGTTAAGTGCTCAACTACTTGCCAAAAGGTTGGAGGTTCCAAAACACACAGAAGCATCTTGTGATCTGTGTGTGAAAATTCACGGCCTGGGAAACCCTATGGAGCAGTTCTACTCTGCATACATGGAGTTGCCTTGAGTAGAATCAACTCAAGGGCAACGAACAACAACATCCTTCTGTTACATAAGCAGTCCTCATTCCCATTCCCATATGGCGTCCTTCGGACTAGGTGGCAAGATTTACCATTTTTGTTTTGAACTGTACTTATGAGGGTGGTCACATTGTTGTTGTCATTCTTAGGTGCTGTTGAGTCAGTTTTGACTCGTAGCGACCCTATGCACAACAGAACGAAACAATCCCTGGTCCTGAGCCATCCTTACAATTGTTGTTATGCTTGAGCTCATGGTTGCAGCCACTGTGTCAATATTTCTCATTGAGGGTCTTCTATTTTTCTGCTGACCCTGTACTCTGCCAAGCATGATGTCCTTCTCCAGGGACTGATCCCTCCTGACAACATGTCCAAAGTATGTAAGACACAGTCTTGCCATCCTTGCTTCTAAGGAGAATGCTGGCTGTACTTCTTCTAAGGCAGATTTGTTTGTTCTTTTGGCAGTCCATGGTATATTCTATATTCTTCACAAACACCACAATTCAAAGGTGTCAAATCTTCTTCGGTCTTCCTTATTCATTGTCCAGTTTTCATGTGCATATGATGCGATTGAAAATACCACGGCTTGGGTCAGGCTCACCTTAGTCTTCAAGGTGACATCTTTGCTCTTCAACACTTTGAATAGGTCCTTTGCAGCAGATTTACCCAATGCAATGCATCCTTTGATTTCTTGACTGCTGCTTCCATGGCTGTTGATTATGGATGGATCCAAGTAAAATGGAATCCTTGACAACTTCAATCTTTGCTCCATTTATCACGATGTTGCTCATTGGTCCAGTTGTGAGGATTTTTGTTTTCTTTATGTTGAAGTCCAATCCATAATGAAGGCTGTGGTCTTTGATCTTCATCAGTAAATGCTTCAAGTCCTCTTCACTTTCAGCAAGCAAGATTGTGTCATCTTTATAATGCAGGTTGGTAATGAGTCTTCCTCCAATCCTGATGCCCTGTTCTTCTTCATATAGTCCAGCTTCTTGGACTATTTGCTCAGCATACAGACTGAATAAGAATGGTGAAAGAATACAACCCTGATGCACACCTTTCCTGACTTTAAACCAACCAGCATCCCCTTGTTCTGTCCAACAACTGCCTTTTGATCTATGTAAAGGTTCCTCATGAGCACAGTTAAGTGTTTTGGAATTTTCGTTCTTCCCAATGTTATCCATAATCTGTTATGATCCACATGGTCGAATGCCTTTGCATAGTCAATAAAACACAGGTAAACATCCTTTTGGTATTCTCGGCTTTCACCCAGGATCCATCTGACATCAGCAATGATATCTCTTGTTCCACATCCTATTCTGAAACCAGCCTGAATTTCTGGCAGTTTCCTGTTGATATTCTGCTGCAGCCATTTTTGAATGATCTTCAGCATACATGAAGAAGGCAAGAGGTCAGTGAAAAGGCACGAAAGAAAGACAAGACCAAGATGGATATCAGAGGAGACTCTGAAACTTGCTCTCGAACGTTGAGCAGCTAAAGCAAAAGGAAGAATTGATGAAGTAAAAGAACTGATAATGACATGTGCAAAGAGCAGGAAATAGAAAACCAAAAGGGAAGAACACGCTCAGCGTTTCTCAAGCTGAAAGAACTGAAGAAAAAATTCAAGCCTCGAGTTGCAATAGTGAAGGATTCTATGGGGAAAATATTAAACAACACAGGAAGCATCAAAAGAAGATGCAAGGAATACACAGTCATTATACGAAAAAGAATTTGAAGAGGTAGCGTATGATCAGGAACCAGTAGTACTGAAGGAAGAAGTCCAAGCTGCTCTGAAGGCATTGGTGAAAAACAAGGCTCCAGGAATTGATGGATTATCAACTGAGATGTTTCAACAAACAGATGAAGCGCTGGAGGTGTTCACTCTTCTATGCCAAGAAATACGGAAGACAGCTTCCTGGCCAACTGACTAGAAGAGATCCATATTTCTGCCTTTTCTTAAGAAAAGTGATCCAACCAAATGTGGAAATTATAGAACAATGCCATTAATATCACATGCAAGCAAAATTTTGCTAAAGATTATTCAATAATGGCTGCAGCAGTATATCGACAGAGAACTGCCAGAAATTCAGGCCGGTTTCAAAAGAGGACGTAGTAGTCACATAGACAATGAAATTAAAATTAATCCCAATGTGCTGTTTAAATGTGGTTGTGTTGTTTTTATTAGGGGCCATCAAGTCAGTTCTGACTCATAGCGACCCTATGTGTGACGGAACAAAACAATGCCCAGTCCTGCGCCATGATACAGTCCTTGTTGTTCTTCAGCCCGTTGTTGCAGCCACTTGTCAATACATCTCATTGAGGGTCCTCCTCTTTTTTGCTGACCCAGTACTTTACCAAGCATGATGTCCTTCTCTAGGGACAGATCTCTCCTGACAACGTGTCCGAAGTATGTAAGATGGTCTTGCCATTCATGCTTCTAAGGAGCATCCTGGTTGTACTTCTTCCAAGACAGACTTTTTCATTCTTTTGGCAGTCCACAGTATACTCAATTTTCTTCGCCAACACCACAGTTCAGGGGTGTCAATTCTTCTTTGGTCTTCCTTATTCATTGTCCAACTTTCACATGCACGTGAGGCGATTAAAAATACCATGGCTTGGTTCAGGTGCACCTTAGTCTTCAAGGTGACATCTTTGCTTTAAAGAGGTCTTTGGTTGCAGATTTGCCCAATGCAATGCATCTTTTGATTTTTTGACTGCTGCTTCTGTGGCTGTTGATTGTGGATCCAAGTAAAATGAAATTCTTGACAACTTCAATGTTTTCTCCATTTATCATGATGTTGCTTATCAGACCAGTTGTGAGGATTTTTGTTTTGTTGATGTTGAGGTATAATCCACACTGAAGGCTCTGGTTTCTGGTCTTCATCAGTAAGTGTTTCAAGTCCTCTTCACTTTCAGCAAGCAAGGTTGTGTCATCTGTATAACACAGGTTATTAATGAGTCTTCCACCAATCCTGATGCCCCATTCCTCTTCATATAGTCCAGCTTCTTGAATTATTTTCTCAGCATTCAGATTGAATAGGTGTGGTGAAAGGATACAACCCTGAGGCACACCTTTCCTGACTTTAAACCACACAGTATCCCCCTGTTGGTTCAAAAACTCCCTGTTGATCTATGTAGAGGTTCCTCACGAGCACAATTAAGTGTTCTGGAATTCCCATTCTTAGCAATGTTATCAATAAGTTGTTATGATCCACACAGCCGACTGTCTTAGCATAGTCAATAAAACACAGGTAAACATCTTTCTGTTATTCTCTGTTTTCAGTCAGGATACATCTGACATCAGCAATGATATCTCTGGTTCCATGTCCTCTTCTGAATCTGGCTTGAGTTCCCTGTCAATATACTGCTGCAGCCACTTTTGAATGATCTTCAGCAAAATTTTACTTGCATGTGATATTAATGATATTGTTTCATAATCTCCTCATTAGCTTGGATCACCTTTCTTGAGAATAGGCATAAATATGGTTCTCTGCCAATTGGTTGGTCAGGTAGCTGTCTTCCCATTTTCTTGGCACAGACAAGTGAGCACTTCCAGGGCTGCATCAGTGTATTGAAACATCTCAATTGGTATGAGGTCAATTCCTTGGCCTTGTTGTCATCATTGTCTTCAGTGCAGCTTGGACTTCTTCCTTCAATACCACTGGTTCCTGATTATATGCTACCCCCTGAAATGGTTGAACATCAACCAGTTCTTTTTGGTATAATGACTATGTATTCCTTCTATTTTCTTTCGATGCTTTCTGTGTCGTCTAATATTTTCCCCATAGCATCCTTCACTTTTGCAACTCGAGGGCTTGAATATGAGGTCCCCATGTCTCACTGCTTGCTTTTTTCTTTTATAACTCAAAAGAGTGTGGCTCAAAATACAATCCAATCTTGTAGATTGAGTCCTGCCTCATTAACATAACATATAACATGACATGACATGACATGACATGACTTGACATAACGTAACAACATCACATCACATCACATCACATCACAACACAACACAACACAACACAACACAACACAACATAACATAACATAACATAACATAACATAACATAACATAACATAACATAACATAACATAAAGTAATTGCTAATCCCATCTCATCGACAACGTAGAGACAGGATTTATGGCACATAGGAAAATCGATCTGATGACAAAATGGTGGACAGTCACATAATAAGGGGAATCAGGGCCTAGCCAAATCAACAGATAATTTGGGGGGACACAATCCAATCTATGACACACACCTAGTTTGCTACATCCACCCTAATAAAAATTCAGCAAATGCTTTTGAAGGGAAGGATAAGATCATTGGAAATGTATTTCATTGGTCACACACAACTGATTTTGAAAACCCTTAATTTTGTGTTTCTGCCAAATTTCTGATTTAGGATAAAAGTAAATATCCTTTTAGGATAAAAGGAAGTGAATACCCTATGATATAAGAAAATCTTTACTTAGTAGACCATGAGAAAAGACATGGGAAATATCACTTCTAATTCCCTCCTATTCTGTGATATCAGTCTTGATCAAAAGCAGTCCGTGCCCTTCCTTTGCTATAAAACCTGTGCCTTTATCAAAAGCAAAGTGGTTACTTAAATTTTAAACGTAATAGAGGGATTACTTACCCACATGACCAGATGATCAGATATATAATAAATGCTCGGAGGATCAGAGAAGCTTTGCAGGAATATGTGATCTGTAGTCTTTTGGGGGATATCTGCTCACTGTGTACGATTGATTTCTGCAAATGTACAAATTGTACTAAAAGAAGAATTATGAGAACAAATCCTTTCAAACAAAAATAAGCCCAATGATGAGAAAGCTGTCGATGAAGCAAACTTTCATCCTGGCATTTTTCTGGAGACATAAACTTGCTGAGACAAGTAATTGTATTGATACTAGTATTAACAATATCTGGAAAATTCTTGGATGCTTTTTGTACACCAATATGCTAACTGCTTCACCTATATTTATTTTAACAACATCATGAGGCAAATACTATTACATTTTCCATTTCACACGTAAGGAAACCATGACTCAGTGTGGTTTAGTAAATGCTAAATGTCACAACTTAATTAGGTAGGTATATCAGCATTGGATATCATATGTGTCTGATCCCAGAGACTGCACTCTTAAGTACTGTTTAGCACTCCAGCCTGGAAGCAGGTAAAATCTTCACTCTGCACATTGGCTTTCATTGTCTCTGAATTTATTTGAACTAACTTCAGTCTACACAATTTCTCTTTACTCTTTCTTGTTTTCTTAGTTGGTTTTCCAAAATCACCATGTGATCCAGAAATTTTGGATCCTATTGGACACATTACTGTGGCTCCAGGTTGGCACTGAGCTTCAAAACAATCTTGCAAGTACTCACTTAATAGATTTAAAGCAAACAATGAAAGGGTAAAATTAGGTCTGTGTAGTGGATGATGCAGTGTTATGCTCAGAAACCCAGAAGGAATCACAGAACTCAGGACCACAATAAGAGAATAAAGCCCCATAAGCAGGGTTGTCTCATGGCAAAATATTAAGGTTGATCACTTTCTTTTTGGTGTCTTGTCATTTTTTTCTTTTAATTCTTTCAATATAACTATCTAGGAAGATGGTCTTAACACCAAAGCACTTTGAAGTCCTGCTTCAATGATGCAGGTAACATCTTTATGACTGATCAGTTACAGTTGCTTCAAGATTATTTGTTTTCTAGTTTTCATTTTATTGCCTAATCACCAAAAGAGTTTTACTACTTTACGAAACCTCTTTCAATTGATGCATTGTATAAATTTCTCTGGATGTCAGAAAAGACTCAGACTTGCTCTTGAATGTTGAGTAGCTAAAACGAAAGGAAGAAATGATGAAGTAAAAGAGTTCAACAGAGGATTTCAAAGGGCAGTTTAAGAAGACAAAGTAAAATATAACGACATGTGAGAAGACCTGGAGTTAGAAAATCAAAAGTGCAGAAAGTGCTCAGCGTTTCTCAAGCTGAAAGAACTGTAGAAAAAATTCAAGCCTGGAGTTGCAATAGTGAAGTTTTCTGTGGGCAAAATACTAAATGACGCAGGAAGCATCAAAAGGAAATGGAAGGAGTACACAGAGTCACTGCACCAAAAAGAACTGGTTGATGTTCAGTCATCTCAGGAGTAAGCATATAATCAAGAACTGATGGTATGGAAGGAGGAAGTTCAAACTGCACTGAAGGCATTTGTGAAAATCAAGGCTCTAGGAATTGACTGAATACCAACTGAGATGTTTCAACAAACAGATGCAGTGCTGGAAGTTCTCACTTGTCTATACCTAGAAATTTGGAAGATAGCTACCTGACCAACTGACTAGAAGAGATCCATATTTATGCCTAGTCCAAAGAAAGATGATCCAACAGAATGCAGAGATTATCAAACAATCTCATTACTATGATAGTGTTTGATAATATATTAATGATACTGTACAATTAATATCACACACAAGTAAAATTCTGTGGATGAACATTCAAAAGCAGGTGCAGTAGTACATTGCCAGAGAACTGCCAGAAATTCAAGCCCCATTCAGAAGAGGACTTGCAACTAGGGACATCACTGCTGATGTCAGATGGATCCTGGCAAAAAGCAGAGAATACTAGGAAGATGTTTACCTGTATTTTATTGACTATGCAAAGCCATTAGACTGTGTGGATCATAACAAATTATGAATAACATTGCTAAAAATGGGAATTTTAGGACAGTCAATTGTGCTTATGTGGAACCTGTACCTGGACTAAGGAAATCGTTTGAAAAGAACAAGGGGATAGTGTGTGGTTTAAAGTCAAGAAAGGTATGCATCAGGGTTGAATCCTTTCACCACACTTATTCAATTTGTATGCTGAGTAAATAATCCAAGAAGCTGGACTATATGAAGAAGAACAGGGCATCAAGTTTGGAAGAAGACTCATTTACAACCTGCCATATGCAGGTAACACAACCTTGCTTGCTGAAAGTGAACAGGACTTGAAGTACTTTCTGACGAAGACCAGAGACTTCAACCTTAGTGCAGATTACACCTCAACATAAAGAAAACAAAAATCCTCACAACTGGACCAAGAAGCAAGCATCATGATAAACAGAGAAAAGATTGGATTTTACTTGGATCCACAATCAACACCAATGGAAACAACAGTCAAGAAATCAGTGATGTATTGCATTGGGTGATTTGCTGTAAAAGATCTCTCTGAAGCGTTAAAAAGCAAAGATGTCACTTTAAGTACTAAGGTACACCTGATGCAAGCCATGGCGTTTTCAATCACCTCATATGTGTGTGAAACCCGGACTATGAGTAAGGAAGGCTGAAGAAGAATTTCCACCTTTGAATTATGGTGTTGGCAAAGAATATTGAATATACGATGGACTGCCAAAAGAATGAACAAACCTGTCTTAGAAGAAGTACAACCAGAATTCTCCTCAGAAGCAAGGATGTTGATATTTCATCTCACATACTTCGGACATGTTATCAAAAGGGACTAGTCCCTGGAGAAGGAGATCGTGCTTGGTAAAGTGGAAGGTCAGAGAAAAAGAGGAAGACCCTCGATGAGATGGGTTGACACAGTGGTTGCAACAATGGGCTCAGACATAACGACAATTGTGAGGATGATGCAGGACCAGGCAGCATTTCATTCTGTTGTACACGGGATTGATATGAGTCAGAACTGAGTGGTACCTAACAACAACCTAAATTTCTCAGTCTTCCATTAAAGTTTTGTTACTGGCCTCTGTGTTCCATACAATACATCCCTTCTAAATTTCTCTGAAACCAATTAAACTCTTGTTTCCAAATCTGCAACTAGAGTTCTAAGTCTCTTTTGTCTAGAACTGGGATTCGTCCCATGCCTCTTTGAAAACTACCATCAGGACTTTACCCTTAGATTTAATGAATTACCAACAAGAAAGAGAAAAAACTTTAATGTTCACAAGCTTTGGAAATCCATACTCTCATATGTATTAATTCCATCTGTGATCTCTCTGATGGAAGATAAGGTCATTATCAGGAACAGCAGAGAGCCCAGAAAGTTTCTTCTATTATCTGTTTACTTCAGAGTCACGACATTAAGGTACCTTTAGCAGATTACTAACACATTTATTTTTATTGCCTAATCTTTCCCTTGTTGTTTATGTCCTAGTCCATTCCATTCACAGAACAAAACATTGCCCACTCCTGTGCCATTCTCACAATCACTGCTATGCTTGAGCCCACTGTTGCAGCCGCTGTGTCAACCCTTGTTGAGGGTCTTCCTCTTTTTAACTGACCCCTACTTTACCAAGCATAATATCCTTCTCCAGGGACAGATCCCTCCTGACAACATGTTCAAAGTAAACAAAATAAAATCTCCCTATCCTCGCTTCTAAGGAACATTCTGTCTGTACTTCTTCCAAGACAGATTTGTTCATTCTTCTGGAAGTCCATGGTATATTCGATATTCTTCACCAACACCATAACTCAAAGGCATCAATTCCTCTTCAGTCCTCCTTATTCATTGTCCAGCTTTTGCATGCATATGAGCTGATTGAAAATACCATGGCTTGGGTCAGGTGCAACTTAGTCCTCAAAGTGACATCTTCACTTTTCAACCCTTGAAAGAGGCCTTTTGCAACAGATTTGTTGAATGCAATACATCATTTGATTTCTTGACTGCTTCTTTCATAGCTGTTAATTGTTGATTAAAGTAAGGTGAAATCCTTGACAACTTCAGTCTTTTCTACGTTTATCATGACAGTATTTATTGATCCAGTTGTGAAGATTTTTGTTTTCTTTATGTTGTGGTGTGGTCCATATTGAAAGCTGTAATTTTTGGTCTTCATTAATAAGTGCTTCAAATTTTCTTTGCTTACAGCAGGCAAAATTGTGTTATCTACATAGAACAGGTAATTACTGAGTCTTCCTCGAATCCCGATGCTGTGTTCTTCTTCATATAGTCCAGCTTCTCAGATTATTTTTTCAGCATACAGATTGAATAAGTATGGTGAGAAGATACAACCCTGAATACCCTGATACCTTCTCCACTTTCAAACCACACAGAATCTCCTTTTTCTGTTTGAACAACTGCCTCTTGGTGTGTAGTTTCTACATGAACACAATTAAAACCCATTGCCATCGAGTTGATTCCAACTCATAGCAACCCTATAGGACAGAGTAGAATTGCCCCATAGAGTTTCTGAGGAGCACCTGGTAGAATCAAACTGCTGACCTTTTGTTTAGCAGCTGTAGCACTTAACTACTATACCACCAGGGTTTCAGAACACAATTAAATACCCTGAAATTCCTGTTCATTGCAATGATATTCATAATTTGTTACGATCCACACAGTCAGATGCCTTTGCTAAGTCAATAAGATGCAGGTAAACATCTTTCCAATATTTGCTTTCAGGCAAGATCCATCAGACATCAATAATGATATCCCTCATTTCATGTTAGTTCTGAATATGGCTTGAATTTCTGACTGTTTTCAGTCAATGTATATCTGCAACCATTTTTGAATTTTCCTCAGCAAATCTTTTTCTTGGGTATGATATTAATGACATTGATCAACCATTTCTGCATTCAGTTGGATCACCTTTCTTTGGAATGGACATGAATATGGATCTCTTCTTGTCAGTTGGCCAGGTAACTGTCTTCAAATTACTTGGCATAGACGAGTGAGCACCTACAGTGTTGCATTCGTTTGTTGAAACATCTCAGTTGGTATTCTCTCAGTCCCCAGAACCTTGTTTTTCACCAATGCCTTCAGGGCAGCTTGGTCTTCTTCCTTCAGCACCATCTGTTCTTGATCATATGATACTTCCTGAAATGGTAGAAATTTGACCAATTTTTGGTACAGTGACTCTATGTATTCCTTTATCTGCTTTTGACATTTCCTGTGTCATTCAATTTTTGGCCCATAAAAGTCTTTCAATATTGCAACTTGAGTCTTCAATTTTTTCTTCAGTCCTTTCAACTTGAGAAACGCTGAGTATATTCATTCCCTTTGGCTTTTAACTCCAGGTCTTTGTATATTTCATTAATCTCTCTCTTAATTTCCAAATTTCCATATCTGCATTTTTATTGCTGTTAGTTGCAATGGGTTCGATTCTGACTTATTGTGACCCCATGTGTGCAAAGTAGAGCTGCTCCAAAGGGTTTTCAAAGCTGTGACATTTCAGTAGCAGATCACAGGCCTGTCTTGCAAGGCACCCCTGATTGTGTTGGATCCTCCAACCTTTTGGCTATTAGTTGAGCACTTAATCATTTGGTTTGCCAAGGGATTCATATTTGCATCAGGTATCCTCAAACTTAACGTATTTAGAAGAATACTGCTTTTTCACCCAAATTTTTATGTCTGTTGACTTAGAGTCAACAAATTGTACCACAACTCACCCAAATGTTCCATTTAAAGTTTAGGCTTGATTTCTCTGCTTTTCTCACTAAATTCCTATTCCTAAAAATTGTCTCTGAGCTGTATTTTGGAAACACACCTGAAATTCTTTCACTTCTCTTTGTCTGCAGGGAGTCTACTCCATTATCTTTCATTTGATCTACTGTAGTAGCCTCCTATTTATTCTTTCTGCTTGCACTTTTGCACCTTTCTAATCCATTCTCCAAGGAGCAGCCAGAATGATATATTAACATTTCAGTAAAATTAAGCTGCCAATTGGTTTTAAAACTTCCCTTTCCTTTATTGCTGCTGTAACAAAGTATACCAAAATCAGTGATATAAAACAACACAAATTTATTTTCTGATAGTTGTGGAGGTCAGAAAAAAGCAAAATGGATCTCACTAGTCCAAAATCAAGGCGTCATCAGGGCTGCATTCCTTTTGGAGGTTCTCGGAGAATCTGTTCCCTTGCCTTTTCCAGCTTTGAATGGCTGCCTGCTTTCCTTGTCCCGTGGATACTTTCCATCTTCAAAGCTACAAATGGTTAAGTCTTTCATAGGCGACATCATTCTGAAAATGACTCTTCTTCTGCCTCCTGCCTCTACTTTTATGGACCCTTGTGATTTCTTTGAGCCCACTCAGATAATACAGAATAATCTTCCTATTTTAAGGTCAGCTGATAAGCAACCAAAGTACCTGGGTGGCATAAGCAGTTAAGTTCTGGACTATCGGCCAAATGGTTGGCAGTTCTAACCTACCCAGAGGTGCATTGGAAGACAGTCCTGGCGATCTCCTGAAATGACACAGCCATGTAAACTGTGTGGAGCTCAGTTCTACCCTGCACACATGTAGCCGCCTTAAGTCAAAATCAACCTGATGGCAACTGGTTTTTGATAAACAACCTTAATTTCATCTGCACACTTCATTTCCCTTTGCCATGATAACACAGGCTCAGGGCCCAGCGATTAGGATGTGGATGTCCTGTGGTAGCCTACCACAAAAAAACCAAACCAAACCCAGTGTCGTTGAGTCGATTCCGACTCATAGCGACCCTGTAGGACAGAGTAGAACTGCCCTGTAAAGTTTCCAAGGAGCCCCTGGCAGATTTGAACTGCCAACCTTTGGGTTAGCAGTAATAGCACTTAACCACTACGCCACCAGGGTTTCCAGCCTACCACAGGCTCATCAAATTAAATAATAAAACGCAAACTGCTTTTCAAATCGTAAATGTCCTATTGCTTGGTCTCTGTTCAACTCTTAGTCACTGTCTTTTCCTGTCCTCTCTTTTGCTCACTGGGCTCTAGGCAAACTGGACTTCAGTGGATTTCTGATCTAACCAAGCATTGCCTGCCCTAGGGCCTTTGCACTGTCTTTTCCTTTGTGTAAAATACTCTTCGCCCAGACATTCACTTGATGTCTTCATTCTTGCCATTCAGTCTATTTCCCCAGACAGGCTCCCTGGCTACTCTACCTGAAATAGTTCCAAATGTTTCACTCTCTTAAATCATTCTGTTTTGCTTTCTTCACAGAACTTACCCTCAGTTGAAATTGTGTTATTCATTTATTTTCTTATTTAATATCTTTCTAATCCAGAAGAATGAAAAATACATGAGAAGAGGAATCCTGCCAGTTATTTTAACTACTCTACCTCCAGAGGTGACAACAGCTACTTACTTGTAGATTCTCAATGTGTAAATAAGTGATTGAACAATTTTATGAATAAATCTTTTAATGACTGTCACCAAACTAATCATACACTTATATTTCCTTTCTTCCTGCAAAAAAAGGATTTGCCTGTCTATTTTCCATCTCCATAGAGCTAGCTATTATTTCAAAAGGAAGAAAAATTCAGTTCTTTGCTTCCTCTAGGGTACTGTTCATCATTCCTCTGAGGGCATTTTTAGCTCACAACAAAGTTGTCTTTATTCTGCAGTTTCCTAATCCCTTTTTCCTCTGATGCTCTGAGAAACAAAAAATAGCTGTTCTCAGAGGGATGGACTAGCAAAGAACATTAATTTAGAAAACAAGAGAATTTTCTATGAGGTTCTGCTATCTAAATGGAACCTGAAGGTCACTGTGCACCTCTTCTTAAATTGCACAGTGTGTCTCCCACTCTTACTTGCATTTTATGCAAACTTATTTGTGCTAGTTGGGTATAAATTTGGGAAGATAGTCGATCAAATGCCGCTCCAGATAAATATGAGGCAAATGCCACTGTATTAGCTGTGATAGAAAGGCTCCATGAGCTTGCTCGAACCCTTTCAGGATCCATTCTGATTAAATGTTAAATCCGTTTATGTCTCTTGTATATTTCTCTTTTGCTTGGTCTTCAAGGTTCATATAAGTTGCTCATTCCTAACAAGATCCTAGCAGTTTCTTTCTTACTGTATGGGTGAGTAAGGCATTATGGATTGGCTCGTGCTTTCCAAAGAGATACACTGAAGCCCACACTCCTGTACCTATGAATGTGCACTTGTTTGGGGGAAAATAAGGGCTTTCGTGGAAGATGTTATTAGTTAAGTTATACACGAATAGGATGGGTCCTAGTCCTAATCCCTTCTGAGTAATGTCTTATAAAAGGACAGACACAGAAACAGTCACACACAGGAGGAAGACACCATGTGAGGATCCATCTATAGGCCAAGGTATGCCAGAAATGACCAAGGCTACCATGAAGCTGAAGGCGACCAAAAAATAAATCAATAAATAAGGGCCTTCTAGAGTCGGCAGAAGGAGCTCTAGTGGCACTGTTGTTAAGCACTTGACTGCTAACTTAAAGGTCAGTTGTTCAAATCCACCAGTTTCTCCATGTCAGAAAGATGTGGCAGCCTACTTTGATAAAGATCATAGCCTTAGAAGCTCTATGGGGCAGTTCTACTCTCTCCTACAGGGTCACTGTGAGTCGGAATTGATTAGACAGCAACGGGTTTTTGGATTCAGCAAGTAGAGAGCACAGCCCTGCTGCCAACTTAAATTTGGACTTCTAAATCTCAGAACTGTGAGACAACAGGTTTCTGTTCTTTTAAGCCAGTCACTTTGTGGTATTCTGTTATGGCAGCCCCAAGAAATGAAGACACAGAATAACAGAATATAAGAACAGAAAATAAACTACTGTCATTTCTCGTTTGGTGACATATATTATACAGTTTAAGAATTCAGAATGGGCAAAGACTATCTAGTTCTTTTTCAGCAGTGTATGCCTGGTGGCGCAGTGTTAAGCACTCAGATGCTAACCAAAAGTTCAGCAGTTGGAACCCACCAGCCACTCCATGGGAGAAAGATGTGGCATGGAGAAGTGGCTGCTTTTATAAAGGTTTACAACCTTGTTAACCCTATGGAGCAGTTCTCTCTGGCCTATGAGTCGGAATCAACTCAACAGCAATGGACTTCAAAGAGATGCCTAGAAAATAACAGGTACCTGACACAGAGCATATTCTCTATTCATATTAGCTTAATTAACAAATTAATTAATTAACTCTACATTTAATACTTTTATACGCTTGGGGTCTTGTAAGACTTCAGAACAGACAATAATGACTTTGTTTTTGGTTGTTTAAAAGGAGATCTATTCCAAACTGTACATAAAGAATCATATTTTAATTTTGTTAATATTATAAAAATTATATATACCCGCTGCTTAATATCATAAGGCAAACTTATCACAGACACCTCCATTCATTTCTACTTGAAAAAAAAAAATGAGTGTGGGAATTATGAAAGCTGTGCTTTATTGGTAGAGGTAGAAACTTGGCATGATGCACTACAAACTATCTAATTAAAAAAAAAAAAACAAACAAACCCGTTGCAGTCAAGTCGATTTCTACTTATAGCGACCCTATAGGACAGAGTAGAACTGCCCCACAGAGTTTCCAAGGAGTGCCTGGCAAATTCAAACTGCTGACCCTTTGGTTAGCAGCAGTAGCACTTAACCACCATACCACCAGGGTTTCCAAACTATCCAATAGCACTTGTTTTTCGTTAATCTCACTTTTACTGAGACAGATCCCATTATACAGATCCCATTATACAGCCCTGAAGAATTTGAAGTCTGGGGCAATTCTCTTCCATACACCCAAGGGCAGTATATGACATTTATATAGTCCTACCTTCCAAAGAGCTCAAAGCACTTGATAAATATCATACCATTGATCTTATCCACTTTTCCAAACAGTAAATAGCAAGAATTGGTATCACCATTCAATCGACAGAGACAACTCTGGGAAAAAAAATGCAAAATGATTTGAAAAATCAGTGAGAGAGACAGAAGAATCTCAGTAATAAAGTTTAAGTAAATGTAGCTCTCCTGGGTCTCCAAATTTACCTTTCCACTCATCTCTGTGATTTCTTTAGCTGTAATTCTTAAAAAGGGACCCCTGGTGGCACAGTGGTTAAGCATTTGGCTGCTAACCAAAAGGTGAGTGGTTGGAATCCACCAATTTCTCCTTGGAGACCCTATGGCGCAGTTCTACTCTGTCTTGCAGGGTCTCTAGGAGTCAGAATAGACTCGACAGTGATAGGTAATTCTTGAAATAGTTCAGCTTACTTTACTTGATTTTTTTTTCTCTTTAAATATGGACCATTTTAAGTCCTTTTGTTGATTATAAACCTAGAAAATATAAAATTTTTCTTCTTGATACATATTTGTCTCTGAAATCCATGTAGTTCTGTACTTTTCTCTTACATTCAATGAAGAATCATAGTGAAATGACTTGATGTAACTTGAGAAACCATTACCCCAAATCCTAATGTTACAGAAAAGATAACTAAGGCACAGGGTAAGTATAAGATTTGCCAACCATCACACAGCTTGGCTAGAGACAAGCGGAGACTGGAATCACAGCTTTCTGATTGGGGGTTTTTGTTTGTTTGTTTTTGTTTTTGTTTTTAGTATCCCATAATTCAGAAACAGAAAGCAATTAAATTTAAAGGCGCCCTGGTGGTGCAGTGGTTAAGAGCTCAGCTGCTAACCAAAAGGTCAGCAGTTCAAATCCACGAGCCACTCCTTGGAAACCCTATGGGGCAGTTCTACTCTGTCCTATAGGGTGGCTTTGAGTCGGAATCGACTCAACGGCAACAAGTGGTATAGGTTTTATTGGTGTAACACTATAGCGTTCCTGTGGCCAAGTCTGAGGGAGGCAGGAGAAAGATATTTCAGTCTACGTCCTGTCTAATGTTGCTGTTATTGTTGCTGTGTGTGTGCGTGTGTGTAAGTGTGTGTTTTTTCACCATTGCATCCCCATGGCTAGCATAATCTTGAATGAATGAATAACACATACTGCAGCTAAATGCTTTTATGGCAATTGATTCTAAATATTCATACATTTGATTCCTTCTGACGTTCTAAAATGGACACTATAGTGCTGTATTTTAGATCGGTCAGAATCGTTTCAGTTCTGATAATGAATTTTTCGTGGAAATGTCCTTATCTTCTCCAGATTCTCAAGATTATCTCAACCATTTCTAGGTCATTCCAAATAGAAAGTAGCGGACTATTTAGGACAGTTAAACAGAGCAAATAATGCTTCAACTGTCTTATCAACAACATTTCAATACAGGTGAAAGCAGGTTATAAAAGACGTCAATAGCATCTTTAATTTTTTTTTTTTTTTAAATAATGAAAGGTACAAAGCAGTGAGTGTATTCCCGCATCCACCAATACGGTGAGGTTCTTTGCATTTTATTAACCTCTCATCTGTAGGTGACTGTTTCGGAGTTAAACAACTTCTGTGGTATATTGTTATTAAAACCAAGGGTAAAGATCATTCTTGTGATAACTCTCTGACCACACGCCCTGCCAGATTCCTGATGGCGGTTCAGACCTGATGAGGAAACAATGTCATGAACTGTCATGACTAGAAGGTAAGCGCCAATAAAACAAAAATCTAAACTTATGGCCATTGAGTCCATTTCAACTCATGGTGATTCCTTGTGTTGCAGAGTAGAATGGCTCCACAGAGTTTTTTTTTTTTTTTTTTTTTTATCAAATTTACTGAGGTATTACATACAATTAAATTTACCATTTTCAAGTGTATTATTTGGTGAGTTTTAACACATATATACTGTTATTAAGCATCACCATAATCATGATATAGATAATTTTGAGGCTTTGATATTGCAACCATGTTGATGGTTTATTCTTTCTTTTTTCTTTTCCCATTTTTTTATTGTATTTTAGATGAATGTTTACTGAACAAATTTGTTTCTTATTAAATAATTAATGCACATATTGTTTTGTGACATTGGTTGCCAACCCCATGACATGTCAACATTCTCCCCTTCTCAACCTTGGGTTCCCTATTACCAGCTTTTTTGTCCCCTCCTGTCCTCTTGTCTTTGCCCCTGGGTTGATGTGCCCTCTATTCTCATTTTGTTTTATAGGACTGTCCAATCTTTGGCTGAAGGGTGAACCTCAGGAGTGACTGCAATACTGAGTTAAAAGGGTGTCTGGGACCATAATGTTGGGATTTTTACAGTCTCTGTCAGACCAGTAAGTCTGTTCTTTTTATGAGTTAGAATTTTGTTCTACATTTTTCTCCAGCTCTGTCTGGGATCCTCTGTTGTGATCCCTGTCAGAGCAGTTGATGGTGGTATCCAAGCACCATCTAGTTGTACTGGACTCAGTCTGGCAGAGGCTGTGGTAGTTGTGGTCCATTAGTCCTTTGGTCTAATCTTTCCTTTGTGTCTTTGGTTTTCTTCATTTGCTCTTGCTCCAGACTGGGTGGGACCAATGGAGTATTTTAGACAGCCACTCACAAGCTTTTAAGACCCCAGATGCTACTCAACAAAGTAGGATGTAGAAGATTTCCTTTATAAACTATGTTACGCCAATTAAACTAGATGTCCCCAGTGACCATGATCCCCAGCCCTCAGCCCAGTAATTCCATCCCTCAGAGAATTTGTATGTGTCTATGAAAGGTCCATGTATTCCATAGGGTTTAATTGGCTGTAATCTTTATGGAAGCAGATCACCAGGCCTTTCTTCCATGGTGCTGCTGGGTGGGTTGGGGCAGACAACCTTTAGGTTAGTAATCAAGCACAAACCTTTTGTTCCATTCAAGGACAAGCTCCATTAAGGTAGTCCCCCTCCCTCTTTTACTGTTGTGTTCATTGACTTACCACCAGTACTTAGAATGAGAACATTCTAGTCAGGTACCTGATGCCACCTGGTATCTCCAAGCAGCATCTAAAACACAGTCTTATTAGGTCCCCTCATCTCTGGAGGAATCTCACTTCTGTAAGTCTCTGCTTTTCTAAAATACATAGGAAAACCTGAGGGCGAAACTGTCCTATGTAAAGCTTATCACATCACCTGGTTCACAGTATCCTCTCAATAAATAATTCAGTTGGCATAGAGTCTATTCCAACTTATGGTGACCTCATATGTGCCAAAGTTGAACTATGTTCCATAGAGTTTTCAATGCCTTTGTGTGTGTGTGTGTAAATACAGATCATCAGGCCTTTTTTTCCAAAAAACCACTAGGTGGACTCAGAGCTTCAACCTTCCCGTTAACAGCTGTGTGTTTTAGCCTTTTGTATCACCCAGGGACTCCTCTCAATAAATAGTATGGGTCATTATACCCCAGTTCCTTTTTTCTCTTTTAAATTATTTTCTTCCCACTCTTGAGTCAAAAACTTCCCTCTTTGGAAGCTCACCTTGTCTTTATGCTTCTTAGTCAATACCACCTTCTGATTCCATGCCGTTGCTTTTTCATTCAACATTTTGGTTTCAGATTCAAGGTGTACCTCTCCATGCAAATCGTGCTGTCATCCTAAGGTTTTTAAAAACTATTTAGATGACACATCTAAGAATCTAGCCTCATATTTTCTTGATATTCTAATCTCTGGGATTTTTATTTTCAGATCTCCACTCTCGTGAGCTCACTCTGTATGTTGTTATTTCCTGGAATTTCTCCTTCTCAGATTATTTAAATTAAAATATCTCAATATACGAACACAACTTTCCATCCTTCCAATCCTTCAGTTCTTTATGGTTTTATTCCATGCGTTGTTTTATCTCAGTTGTCTTTCAGTTCTTTGCTAACTTTTTACGTCAATATTTTGGACCTCTCACTGGTGGCACAGTGGTTAAAAGCTCGGCTGGTAACCAAGAAGTCATTGGTTCGAATTCACCAGATGCTCCTTGGAAATCCCAATGGGCAGTTCTACTCTGTCCTATAGGGTAGTTATGAGTCAGAATTAGCTTGATGGCAACCGGTTGGGTTTTGGCTTGGTTTCTTGTTCTACGTTATGTAGCCTAGACACTCACAATGTCCTTAACTCTTTATCTTTTTACACCTTTTAAATTATTTGGAGGGTGGAGTGGATTTATTCTAAAAGTCCCAAAACCTGTAAGCCTACCATTACAGAAAATAATGAAATAGACGTACATATTGATGGTGCTAAACACAATTAAACAAACAAAAAAAAAATCAATTGAGGATGCTCTAATCCATTAGTCAGTAAGTGTAATACATTTCACATTCACCATCCTTCCTGTTCCACTCCTTCAAGCTCTTACATCTAGGCTCAACTTTGGGAACAGGCTTTTGGTTTTCATTTTTGCTTATATTCTCTCCCTTCTTTAGACAAGTCTCTTACAATGGTTAAATGATTTCTCTCAAGCACAAATATAAACATGTCATTTTCATGCTTAAAATTTTCAGTAATTTTCTTTTTTTAACAGTTCACTTTAGCATTCAAAAGAAAGATAATGAGAATCTCAAATATCGTGACATGAAATCACACCCTCACGTATCCTCTGTCTCATATTTAGTCTCCCTTTCCAAGTCATATTTTAAATATTTTTATCCAGAAATAACAAAATCTTTACAATTCTCAAAAAAAAAAAAAAATCCTGTTGGTCCATGAATTCCTGTCTATTCACCAATCTCTCTGCACAGGATGCTTTTTCCAATGATACCTGGTGGATGAACTACTCTCCAGTTTCCCCTCTAGTGCTGTGGACTCAGTGTAGCTTTCGTCTGACTTCTGAGGCCAAATGCTTTAATCATATATGCAATTTTACATTTCTCCCATTCATTTAAAAATAATTAAGGAAGGGCTTATTATGTACTTTAATTGCTATACTAACACACATTGTTCCACTCAAATGTAGCTATAGTGTTCTTTTTTGTTAAAATCGGAGATTCTTGAGCATAGGATCTATGTTCTGAAATACCAGGACATAGCTCAGTGCTTGGCACATAACAGGTTCTCAGGAAATTGTTTCTAAATAAACAAAATTAGTAAATAGTGAGTAAACAAAATTAGTATATATGACAGGAATTTCATGAATTCATTAGGTCTCAGTTATAGTTCCAATTTCAGACATACTAATAAAAGTTGAATGTCATATTATTATTAAATCTAACCAAATGCAAATTTCCCAATTCACAGTGAATGGGAAATGCTTTCACGGCAGGTTATTAGTACTTCTGCCTCTGAGTGATGGCTTACCACTGATAAAAACCAAAAACAAAGCCCAGTGCTGTTGAGTCAATTCTGACTCATAGAGACCCTATAGATTATGCACATCTCAAATGAAGTTTTGCCGTGGGTCCTAGAGGACTTGGACACTTAGCTCATTATACTGAATATGCTTAACTTCAATTTATGTTTCTAGACTATATCAGTTTAAAGTCTGCTGGTTGGTAGCTGTTACAAAAAAGAACATTTTTTGAACTGGGCTGTCTTCAAACATGATAGATGGAAAAATCAACTTTCTCTTAATGCTATTTTTGTCAGCATCAATAGGTTTTCTAACTACTGCGTCTATTCTAATTTAAAACCACGTGTTCCTCCCCAAAATGAGAACTGAGAATGAAAGGCAAGCTTTAAATGCAGAGAGCTTTACTTTTAGAATTACTGCTGAGTTCATAGAAAATGAAAATGCCATTTAAAAGTTTAGGAAATGTCTGATAAGAAATAAAGAGGTCAGAAAATAGTTTTTCTTGATAAGCCTACATTTTAAATATACTCCATAGGGCAATAAATTGCCTGTGTATTAAAAAAAATAGCCAAAATGTATTGCTCAAAACTGGTTTCCTATAATTGTTGGCTTTGTAAAATATAACTGATGGACATCCCAAAGACTGAATAAAATTAGCTATATATATATATATATATATATAGTGTGTGTGTGTGCGTACGTGATTTGTACATCTTTTAAAAATGGGCTGGAACAGAACACAAGTGGTGAAATGCAGGCTCTTCCAGTTTTATCTTTGCCTTTGTTTGACGAAGGTTGAGAGAAAATATCTGGGCATATTTACATGCTTGCAAGGAAGATATGAATTTTAGGTTCGATAATTCATGTCTCTATTTTCAGAAGGAGTTATCTGGGAAGGAGCCCAAGTTGTCTGCCTAAGAGAAAATAACTTGAGTCATATGGTTCTAAAAGTAAATTTGGGGTTTCTCTATGTTAAAGCAAAGGTTTCCATCATGCACATATGTCCCAAGCTTCCATATTTCCATTCGTTCTTTCAAAGTACATTTACTGAGCCACTGCTAATAGCCCAGACCCTAGTGAAACAAGGATAAATAAAAGCCAGTCTCACCCACAAGAACCTCCCAGCTTAATGAGGGAAAGAAGAAGTTTTTTTTTTTTTTTTTAATACTTTAAGTTTTACAGTGTTGATTTGTACAAGTTCACATAGGAATGCAAGGAAAATACGCCTAATGATGGCTACCAGAGTTTGCTATCAAGGGAAGTGATGTTTCATGCATCATTAAGGCTGCTGATCAAGGAAAGTCTATTGTAGAAAGAGTTAAAGTCATGCAAAAACATGAGTAGAAAAAGGCCATAATGTTCAGTACATACACTTTAGTTTGAATTGACAGAAGAATCAGCTATCTATAGCACTGTGATAGAAGATAGAAATAGAATGGAAACCAGTTACGTAAATATTTAATTAGCTAGGTAGGCACTGTGGTCAACACCACGGATATAGTGGGAAGCTTTGTATTACTTGCCAACTAATTTTAGATTTTTCTAAAGGTAAAGAGAGCCATGGGACCATAATTAGCAAAGAGATAGCAAGGTGAGGTTTATATTTTAGAAATATCATTATGGTAGCTACATAGAGATTGGATTTAACAGAGAATACTAGAGTTGGGAAAACTAATTTGGAAGATATTGCACTGATGATGGCAGGAGAATATGAGTATGTGGATTAAAGAAACAAGAATGGTAATGTAGAAAAAGAAGCCGATTTTTCATGCGTGTAGAAATTATTACACATAGACTCTGATGAGAGAGTGTGAGATGTATGTAAAAGGGAGGACTTGCTTTTTTTTCCTCCCCTTGGTTTGTCACACTAGTGATTGGTAGAAGAAGGGATAGCAAACACAGAAGAGGCAGTGAGTTTAAAAGAATTATACTTTGATTACTTTTATTTGAGGGGCTATAGAACTGTTATTTGGTTTAGAGGACTGTCCTGTAGGCACACAGAAGGTATCAGTGTGTTCATTAAGAACACAGAAGTACTCATTATGTCCCAAAGAGGGTTTAGAGTATGTTTATTAACTTTTTGCTGTTGTTAGAGATAATATCTTTGAAAATCAGAGTAAAGCTATGGCTCCTACATCCAAAAGTTCTCAGTCCATATCAGGAGATTCTTGTGCCTCTAAGAGTTTTCATTGGCCTTAGGTTAAGAGCCTCTTGAGCTGAATGAAGAAAGAAGTGGAATAGTAATAAAACCCTGAGGGAGACTATTCAGTTAACAGTGACTTCAGTGTTGGCTGAAAACATTTTCTGTGATGAATTAATCTTTGTTGGATATTCCTCTTAAAGAATAAAGCATCCACTGGCACCATGTATTGATGAAGTAGTCCATGTATCATGAGCTATCATTGTAGAAAGCATAATTTTAGAGAGAAAGCAAAGAAAAATTATTTTCTAAGTCAGGAAAATCTTTTTATTTTGTTGTAAATTTTAAGACCTTCAAGAAAATTCATTGTGCAACTAGCCTGAGACGAGAACTAAATTTTTTAAAGCTCATATAAATAATACTGCTATTTGATGCTTAATTAAGACTTTTGGCACAGCCACCATCAAGCTCCCTGCCAATATAAAACAATTTACTCCCTAGAGCTAAAAATAGCTCTGGTTAAATTGAAGTTGACAGACAATGAGCAAGTGGTTGGGCAAGTTTATTGAATAGCGTGCCCCAATTTTGTTAATGAAGGTATACATCATGCTTCAGTTGGTACATTATTTGTTAAGCCAGGAAGGATGCCAATTCCTAACACTGGTGCCAGGACCTATAATTTAATCAGCAAAAAAGGAGACACATGCTGGAGTCATGTGTCATCATAGTACCAGGGAATCCTGAGCCCTGAGATACAACTGATTCAATGTGAATTTCTAGAAGTTTCTGAGTTGCCTTGTCCCTGTCCCTCACCATTAGGTTAGAATTTTTTAAATTAAAATAACATTTCCCAAATATTCCATGTCAGATACAACACTAAGTAAGGAAGAGATAGGAAAGCTGAAGGTAGCAATTTTTAGATGACATCCTTCCTACCCCCTGGCTTATTTAAAATGGAGCTTTCTCTTTCCATAGCTAGAGTATTTATATTCCACATCAGATACAACACTAACTAAGGAAGAGATAGGAAAGCTGAGTGTAACAATTTTTAGGTGACATTCTTCGTACTACCTGGCTTATTTAAAATGGAACTCTCTCTTTCCATAGCTAGAGTACTTCTGTACTCTTGTTTACAGATTCTACCATTTCCAGCACATTTGTTTTTTTTTTTTTTTTTGGTTGGTTGTAAAACATCTCTGTCAATTAAGATGCAAAGAATAGTAAGAGAAAACCTGATTAACAGTGAACACAATAAGTACTTTTAAGCCTTCGGGTAATCCCTCATTTATGACAGGGTTCCATACTGATGACTCTATGGTTTGTTGTTGGTTTTAGGTGCCTTCAAGTCAGTCCTGATTCATTGCAACCCTATGTACCACAGAACGAGACACGGCTCAGTTCTAGGCCATCCTTACAATCATTGTTATGCTTGAGGCTATTGTTGCAGCCACCATGTCACTCCATCTCCTTGAGGGTCTTCCTCTTTTCCGCTGACCCTGTACTTTACCAAGCATGATGTCCTTCTCCAGGGACTGATCCCTCCTGAGAACACGTCCAAAGTATATAAGACACAGTCTCGCCATTCTTGGTTCTAGGGGGCATTATAATTGTACTTCTTCCAAGACAGATTTGTTCATTCTTTTGGCAGTCCATGGTATATTCAATATTCTTCATCAACACCACAATTCAAAGGCACCAATTCTTCTTCAGTCTTCCTTATTCACTGTTCAGCTTTCACATGCATGTGATGCAATTAAAAATACTATGGCCTGGGGCAGGTGCACCTTAGTGAAAATACCATGGCTTGGGTCAGGCGCACCTTAGTCTTCTAGGTGATGTCTTTGCTTTTCAACATTTTTAAAAGGTCCTTTGCAGCAGATTTGCCCAATGCAATGCGTCTTTTCATTTCTTGACGGCTGCCTCCTTGGGTGTTGATTGTGTATCCAAATAAAATGAAAACCTTGAAAACTTCAATCTTTTTTCCATTTATCATGATGTTCCTCCTTGGTCCAGTTGTGAGGATTTTTGTTTTCTTTATGTTGAGGTGTAACCCACACTGAAGGCTGTGGTCTTTGATCTTCATCAGCTAATGCTTCAAGCCCTCTTCACTTTCAGCAAGCAAGGTTGTGTCATCTGCATAACACAGGTTGTTAATGAGTCTTCCTCCAATCTTGATGCCCCGTTCTTCTTCATACAGTCCAGCTTCTCAGATTATTTGCTCAGCATACAGATTAAATAAGTATGGTGAAAGAATACAACCCTGGCACACACCTTTCCTGACTTTAAACCAATCAGTATCCCCTTGTTCTGTCCGGACAACCGCCTCTTGATCTATCTATGTACAGGTTCCTATGGTAAGTCATTTCTACCATAAGCTGAATATCTTATTTATTTATTTTCAGTTTTCATTTTTATTATCAGTATTTTATAAACCCAATCTTTATTTGTCTTTGGGGGTTTAGAAACAGTATATATATGCCTCTGTGAATGAACATTTGAGAATGATAATATCAGCAAATTACATGCTGTAACACTGTATGTAGTATATATTACTAATATAATATGTTTTATGTTATAATATAATTTTAAAAAGACAGTTGTAAGTGCAGTCCATTGTAACTAGAATACATTGTAAATCAGTAACTACTTCTACTTAGTAAAAGTCCAGAGGAAGCTGTTTTCAGAGTTAGTTCAAGAGCTTTGGACTTTTCTACTTTTCCTTTATATTTCTTATGTTGGCTTTGCTTCTTTGTTGTTGTTAGGTGCCATCCAGTTGGTTCCCACTCATAGCACCCTATGTACAACAGAATGAAACACTGCCTGGTCCTGTGCCATCCTCACAATCGTTGTTATGTTCAGCCCATTTTTGCAGTCACTGTGTCAGTCTCTCTCTCTGAGGGTCTTCCTTTTTTTTCTAACCCTCTACTTTACCAAGCATGATGTCCTTCTCCAGGGACTGCTTCCTTCTGATAAGATGTTCACAGTATGTGAGACGATGTCTTGCCATCCTAGATTCTAATGAGCATTCTGGCTGTACTTCTTCCAAGACAGATTTGTTCATTCTTCTGGCAATCCAAGGTACACTCGACATTTTTTGCCATAATTCAAAGGCATCAGTTCTTTTTCAGTCTTCCTTATTCATTGTTGAGCTTTCACAGGCATGGGAGGCATTTGAACACACTATGGCTTCTGTCAGGCACACCTTAGTCCTTTAAGTGTTATTTTTGCTTTTTAACACTTTAAAGAGATCTTTTGCAGTAGATTTGCCCAATGCAATGTGTTATTACATTTCCTGACTACTGCTTCCATGGGTGTTGATTGTGGATCCAAGTAAAATGAAATCCTTGACAATTTCAACATTTTCTAATTTATCATGGTATTGCTTATTGATCCAGTTGTGAGGGTTTTTGTTTTCTTTATGTTGAGGTGTAATCCATACTGAAGGCTGTGGTCTTTGATCTTCATCCGTAAGTGCTTCAAGTCCTCTTCACTTTCAGCAAGCAAGTCTGTGTCACCTGCATAACTTGGGTTGTTAATGAGTCTTCCTCCAATCGTGATGCCCATTCTTCATATAGTCCAGCTTCTCAGATTATTTGCTCTGCATACAGACTGAATAAGTATGGTGAAATGATACATCCCTAACGCACACCTTTTCTGACTTTAAACCATGCAGTTCCCTTTGTTCGGTTTGAACGACCGCTTCTTGGTCTAAGTACAAGTTCCTCATGAGCACAATCAAGTGTTCTGGAATTGTCGTTCTTCACAAGGTTATCCATAATTTGTTATGATCCACACATTTGAATTTCCTTGCATGGTCAATAAAACACAGGCAAACATCTTTCTGGTATTCTCTGCTTTCAGATAAGACCCATATGACATCAGCAATGATATCCCTCGTTCCATGTCCTCTTCTGGATCCTGATTGAATTTCTAGTAGTTCCCTGTCAATGTACTGCTGCAACTACTTTTGAACAATCTTCAGCAAAAGTTTACATGCATGTGATATTAATAATATTGTTTGATAATTTCTGCATTCTGTTGGACTGCCTTTCTTTGGAATAGGTACAAATGTGGATCTCTTCCAGTTGGCTGACCAGGTAACTGTCTTCCAATTTTCTTGACATAGATAAGTGAGCACTTCCACTATTTTATCTGTTTGTTGAAACATCGCAATTAGAATTCTGTCAATTCCTGGAGCCTAGTTTTTCACCAGTGCCTTCAGTGCAGCTTGTACTTCTTCCTTCAGTACCATTGGTTCCTGCTCATATGCTACCTCCTGAAACTGTTAAATGTTGACCAATTCTTTTTGGTACAGTGACTCTGTGTATTCCTTCCGTCTTCTTTTGATGCTTCCTTAGTCATTTAGTATTTTCCCTGTAGAATTCTTCAATATTGCAATTCTAGGCTTAAATTTTTCCTTCAGTTCTTTCTGTTTGAGAAATGCCAAGCATGTTCTTCACTTTTGCTTTTCTATCTCCAGGTCTTTGCTCATTTCATTATAATAGTTTATCTTCCCGAGCCACCGTTTGAAATCTTGTTTTCAGCTCTTTTACTTCATCATTTCTTCCTTTCACTTTAACTACTCTATGTTCAAGAGCAACTTTCAGAGTCTCTTCTGACATCTATTTTGGTCTTTTCTTTTTTTCCTGTCTTTTGAATGACATCGTACTTTCTTCATGTAGAATGTCCTTGTTGTCATTCCACAACTTGCATGGTCTTCCATCAAGTGTTCAATTAGTGTTCAATGCGTCAAACATATTCTTAAGATGGTCTCTAAATTTAGGTGGGATATATACTCAAGGTCGTATTTTGGCTTTTGTGGACTTGTTCTGATTTCTTCAGACATGTTATTTATTGATCACAGAATGGCCATCTCAGATCCAGGACTCATGATGACTTTCAAAAGCAAGAGGCATCAACACCTGTTTCAACATTTAAATAGCCATCCTTGTTGTTAGTTGTCATCTAGTTGATTCTGGCTCACAGTGACCCCATGTGTGCAGAGAACTGCTCCATAGGGTTTTCAAGGCTGTGACCTTTCAGAAGCAGATCATCAGGTCTGCCTTCAGAGATGCCTCTGGGCGAGTTCAAACTACCAACTTTTAGGCTAGTAGGAGAGCCCGTAACTGTTTACACCACCCAGGGACTCCCATCGCATGAATTAAAAAATATATATATTTTAAACAAATTAAATTTAAAGTATATACTTAAAATTGTTCATAGCAGTAATTACTCTGATAACTTTTAAGCCAATTCAGACGTCCAATTATGTACTACAGTATGCACTGAAGCAATAGTTTAGTTTTTTTTCTTTTTTTCTTAATTGAGGAATATTTAAAATGTTTACACATATGTTGCAAGAAATCCTTATTTCTCATTGGGAAAAATCAAACAGCATTTGCTAATTCAGGCTAACAAACAGTGGAACATATAACTTCATAGTACACACTTACTCAGAAAATAATGTAATACGTACTTAACAAAGGAGCCCTGGTGGCACAGTGGTTAAGTACTTGGTTGTTAACAGAAAGGTCAGTGGTTTGAACCCACCAGCTGCTTGCTCTGCAGGAGAAAGATGTGGCAGTCTACTCCCATAAAGATTTACAGCCTCAGGAACCCTGTGGGGCAGTTCTACTCTGTCCCATAAGGTTGCTATGAGTAGGAATCTACTCCAAGGCTACCTGTTTTTGGCATTTGCACTTAAAAAGGCTGCATCAGGGGGTTTGAGTGGGAATATTTACATTTACTCTATCATTTTTGTCCAAGGATCTTTATGGTTAATTTGCATTACGCTCAGCCTTAATGTTATCTCACTTTATCATCACTACGAATATTCATTTGTTGTCTGTGATATAAACAGTGAAACCTGAATGAAAAATTCTATGCATATTACTAAGTACCTAATTGCAATTAAAATTTTGGCATGTCCATCTAATGTTGATTTTTCTAAATATTAATCATGACTCTAATATCATACTATTGCACAAGGAAGAATAAAGCTTGCCAATTACTTTTATATGGAAGAAAGGAGCTGATAAAAGTTTTGCACTGCTGAGAAATGATCCAGTATAGTATGCCTGACCCAGAAGAGAGAACAGTGATCACGAATTCAAGCTCTATAACCAAATTGTTTTGAACTGTACTAGCTATGCAAACTTGGGGAAGTTACTTTTCTGTGCCAATGTTTTCGGTTAATTGAGAGTGAACCTTCATAATACCTTGCACATAGTCAAAGAGCTAGTATACATGATGTGCTTAACATAGAACATGGAACTAGGCAGACCTGTGGAACTCTGAGCCATTATTTCTATCATTGAAACACAGGGGGTAAGAAGATCTTGACCTTATACATTTTGTTTGTGTCCCAGCTTCAACATCCATAAAAAGTGAGTAATAAACCCTGCCTTTTCTAATCCACAGGGTCATTTAAAAAAAAAAAAAAAATGCAGTAATGGGTGTTGGAGGCAGCGAGGTATAGTAAACAGAGCTCAGCATTAAAAAAAACAGCATTAGAGCTACATAAATCTGGTCTCAAATCCTGGATTGTTGCCTCCAGGAGCATCCTGAATGAGATTGTTAAAATGCAAATCTGATTTGATTGTATTGTCTGTTTAAATGTTTAATTCTCTTTCTGTTCTCCTTAGGATACAATCTATAATTCTTTGCATGATATGTAAAGATAGCTCTGCATGAAATGGTCCCTTCAATTCTACCTCATGCCATGTAGCCCTCACCCACTAGAGATGAACCCTACTGCCTTTCTTTGATTTCCTTATTTTTGCCAGAAAACTTGCCCACTATAAAGTTTTTAAAAGTGCTAGATTCTCTGCCTGGATTATTTTTCCCTATGCAGTTCACCTTGCTGGCTGTTATCTCTTTTATTTGTCACTTTCTTAGTAACCCCTTCTGCAATCCACTAAACTCTCATGGTACTGTTTGTTTTGTTTTGTTTTATAATGCATCACAAAATGTAATAATATATTGTTTTAATGAATATTCCTTAGTGTCTGTTTCTCTGTATACTCTCTGAAGGCAATGGCCATGTCCATTTAGTTCACAGCTGTGTCTTCATGTAGTAGCATGAAATAGGCTCTCAATAAATATCGTTGGAAGAATTAACATAATCTCTTGAACCTTGTAGTGCTCACTAGAAAAGGTGGATATTCATAATATTCATGGTGAAAATTATATTTCAGGTGATGCACATATAATACCTGTGTGATAGTAGCAATTTAAAAAAGTAGCTATTATTAATGTAAAGTAATTCCATAAAGTACAGTGCATTTTCAAACAATGTTATTTTTATTCTATTGAAATGGATGAGAGTTGAACAAAGGAAACACAAAGAGATATGACTAGTGCTCTATGGTACAAATTGAAAACAAATTTTATTGGGGGGGATTTACAAGCAGAAACATAGCAGAATGCACATGATCCTCTGTTGCTGTCATTAGGTGCCATCAGTCGATTCTGACTCATAATGACCCTATATGACAGATAGAACTGCCTCACCGGGTTTCCTAGGCTGTCATCTTTATGGGACAGATAGCCAGGTGTTTTCTCCCATGAACCTGCTTCTGGGTTCGAACTGCAGACCTTTCAGTTAGCAGCCAAGTGCTTAACCATTGCACCACCAGGACTCGCATGATCCTCTAAGCTATTATTATTCCAAACAGGCATGTGTAGGCAGGTCATCGCTGGAATGGATACATCATGGAGAGGATTTTATTGGGTAAACTTTTTGCATATTTATGAGATGTCAGGGGTAATCTAGATAGCCATGCAAGAATGGAAGCTTCTTGGCAGAGAAAGTAGCCTTATTAGAAATCGGAAAAATTTCGAGTCCAGTGGCTGATACCATTCTCATTTTCTGTTGAAATTAACTCAATCCTGTGAACTGGCTCTTTAAGAAGCTAGTAGAGGTGAGGAGAAAATTAGCCATCAGTGCCATACAGGTGTGTCTCTCATCGTTGGGAAAATATTTGAGAATCATCCGTATGCAAGGTTCGGGATTATTCTTCATGGTGCTTGACACATATTCTGGACTTCCCCTTCATCTTAACTACTTCATCATTCAGACTTCTTTCTCCAAATCACTGTTTTTTAACATTTTTTTTTTAATCCCCAACACCAAATGCCAAACTTAGGTCCTCGGAGGTACTCAATAAATATTTATTGAGTAAAACAAAGGTGGTTCATTCAAGGAAGTCACAGAGTGCAATAGTTCCACTGTGAAGTGGAACACCAGCTAGGTATTCTCCAGCTGTTTGACCTTGGAACATCTTGGTCTCATTGAGTTCAGTTTCTTCATTCATAGTGGTAATAATAGTACCCAAATCTCAGTATGGATGGAAAATTATATAGCAAAATGAATTTAAAAAAAATGCTTATCAGTATTCCTGGCGTATGATAAGTAAAAACAAATGGAAGCAAGTACTATTAATACCCACTACGGTCAGTGGATTTTGACTCCTAAGGACCCTAGAGGACACAGTAGAACTGCCCCATAGGGTTTCTAGGGCTGTAAATTTTAATGGAAGCAGACTGCCACATCTAGTTTGAACAGCTGACCTTTCAGTTAGCAGCTAAGTGCTTTAACCCCTGTGCCACCAGGGCTCCTTATCACTATTAATAATCACTCTACTACTGTCAGATATTGTATATAGATATAATTGAGAGCTCTGAGTGTAGAGTTTGAAAGATTAGAAGGACAGCATGTAGCCAAGATAAAAGGGTTCTGGGAATGTCAGCGAGGAAGAGGAGAATACGTGAAGGGAAAGCAGTGAAAAGAGAGAGCCCAGACACAAAGACAAGGACGTGGGGCCTTAGAACTGACCTTAGTGACTAGTACTTAATATGGAAACTGTGAGCTCTGAAAACACATGGCTAAACATATGTGTTTTTTCTTTGTTGTCATTGTTGTTAGGTGCCGTTGAGTCAGTTCCAACTCATAGAAACCCTATGCACAACAGAACAAAACATTGCCCAGTCCTGCGCCATCCTTAAAATCCTTGTTACGCTTGAGCTCGTTGTTGCAGCCACTGGGTCACTCCACCTCATTGAGGGTCTTCCTCTTTTCCACTGACCCCATACTTTGCCAAGCATGATGTCCTTCTCCAGGGACTGATCCTTCCTGACAACATGTCCAAAGTATGTAAGACACAGTCTTGCCATCTTTTCTTCTAAGGAGCATTCTGGTTGCACTTCTTCCAAGACAGATTCATACGTTCTTTTTGCAGTCCATGGTATACTCAACATTTTTCACCAACTCCATAATTCAAAGGCATCAATTCTTTGATCTTCTTTGTTCCTTGTCCAGCTTTCACATGCATATGATGCAGCTGAAAATACCATGGCTTGGGACAGGTGCGCCTTAGTCTTCAAGGTAACATCTTTCTTTTTAACACTTTAAAGACGTCCTTTGCAGCAGATTTACCCAATGCAATGTGTCTTTTGATTTTTGACTGCTGCTTCTATGGCTGTTGGTTGTGGATCTGTTGGGGTACAGATATTTGGTAGGCTAGAGAATATGGTATCCAGAGAAGAATCACAGAGATGATGCTAAAACAGCGTTGTAAAGAATGGAGAGCATTTCTCCTACAGTCATCCCATGTGGTGGGAAAAATTACACGGAAGTAGGGATGAAAAGAGCAGTAACAGTAAGAAGCTCAGTATCTCCAGAATAAAAACTTAGGAATACGGCAGGAGTGGTAAGAACGAGTGTTAGAAAATGAGACTAAAAAGACAGGCAGGGGCAACACATGAAAGGCCTTTCACTGAAATGCAAATCAGATCCCCTGAGAGATTATTCACATTCCCAGCTGAAAACAGGGTAAATATTCTTCTGTCTGTCTTGGAAATTTTCAAGCCATGAAGAAATTCTAATCATGATCTGGAGCGACTTAGTTTCTGAAGTTGGAAAACTCCAAGAAGATAAGGTGAGAGATCATGATCACAATCAGAAAATCTGTCTCTTTACTTTATCTTCTATGGATAATCTACCTTGTTTTACCTCTTGAGCACCATTCAGGGAATTAATGGTGTAAAACCAGGCATATGGATGCTGATGGCACAGAAATACGCAACCTGTGAGTGAACTCTCACAAGATAGAATTAAGTGGAGTTTTTATGGTCTCATTTGTAACTAGTACAATCTTGGGAGGCTGTGAAATCCCTTTTAGAGACCTGATTTTATAGGAGTCATCTAATTAAAAACCCACTAAATAATACTCATTTTACTTATTTCTTTAGCCTAATTGAATGTAAGCCATTTACTTTTCAAGGACTCTTAAATACTGTCCCACTTGAGACTTTAAAAACAGCTGCTATTGTGACACAATCTGGTAAGACATCAAGCATATTTCAGTTTATGGAGAAATTAAACATGTAGTCCACTTAAAAGTAAAGGCTTAGAACTATATTGAAATTAATTATCATGCAATATTTCGTATGAGTGCTTGAAATTATGCAAAGTTGGGACTCAGAGACCCAATCACTGGGGAATTTAAAAATTCCAGTGCTATACCTCTAAGGGCTTCAGGCATACATCTGCTCTTTTACACTGCTTACTGAAAGTATCTTACACCCTCAGTAAGTGCTTCTGAGACTAAGCATTCCTTGCTTACCAAACAGAGTTGCAACTATAATTCTTAATACACTTTTTCTGTTTACGCAGAGATTACTGGCATGACTCTAAGGCTCATTATTTTCAGGACTGTGTGGGTATTTGGGAAGAGAGTTAAACGGGAACTCTATGATCATGAAAATTTGATGCCATCTCTCAGGAAGTCATACATCATCAAAGACAAAAGACCAGACAAGTCTATCCTTCATGAAGCAACAAATCTGAACTCTGATTAAAATGGATGGATTAGCACCTACAAAGAATGATTCCAATACATTTTCTAGTGATTCTAATGGAATAAACTTCCAGACTAGCACTGTACGTAATATGAATTTTTCATATTAAGTACATAAAAATTATTCAGATTCATACAATAAGAAGTTGTACTCCTCTAAGGTTCTTTTGTTGTTGTTGTTGTTCCATGGCAAGTTTTTAGGTAAATGCTTGTGACTAAAATCATACTGTTTGTCATAGATTGAATTATGTCCCCCCCAAATATGTGTGTATTAATTTCACTGGGCCATGATTCCCAGTATTGCGTGGTCGTCCTCCATTTTGTGATTGTAATTTTATGTTAAAGAGGTTAGGGTAGGATTGTAACACCCTTACTAAGGTCACATCCCTGAACCAATGTAAAGGGAGTCTCCCTGGGGTGTGGCCTACCCCATCTTTTATCTCTCAAAAGATAAAAGGAAAGGGAAGCAAGCAGAGATTTAGGGACCTCATATCACCAAGAAAGCAGCACCAGAAGCAGAGCACTTCTTTTGGACATAGGGTCCCTCCACACGAGAAGCTCCTCGATCAGGGGAAAATTGAGGACAAAGGCCTTCCTCCAGAGCCAACAAAGACAAAAAGCCTTCCCCTGGAGCTGAGGCCCTGAATTTGGACTTGTATCCTACTAGACTATGAAAAAAAAATAAATTTCTCTTTGTTAGAGACATCCACTTGTGGTACTTCTGATATAGCAGCAGACACTATCCATTGGATTGAATTGAAAGTTTCCTTAGATGTGGAAGGTCATTTAATGATAATAAGGAGTTATGCAGGTACAAGAGCATATTTTATGAGTTTTACCTCTCATGTGTTTTGCTTATTTTCATGGCTCATCTTCAAGCCACCCTTACATCAGACTGAACCATTAGGCATAAGCCAGTTTGTATATTACACAAACACAGTAGACATAAATACATTGTTCTAATGGTTAATTATCCAAGACATATAATGATATGGGTTGAGGCATTACAGGAATTTGTGCCTTCTGTCTCAAGCTTAAGCATGTTGTTATTGTGGTTAGGTGCTGCCAAGTCGGTGCCAACTCATAGTGACACTATGCACAACAGAGTTAAACACTGCCTGGTCCTGCATCATCCTTACAATCCTTGTTATCCTTGAGCTCGTTGTTGCAGCCACTGTATCAATCCACCTCATTGAGGATCTTCCTCTTTTTCACTGACCCTGTACTTTGCCAAGCATGCATGTCCTTCTCCAGGGACTGATCCCTCCTGACACCATGTCCAAAGGAGGTAAGATGCAGTCTCTCCATCCTCATTTCTAATGAGCATTCTGGTTGCACTACTTCTAAGACAGATTCGTTTCTTCTTTTGGAAGTCCACAGTATATTCAATATTCTTCACCAACGCCACAATTCAAAGGCGTCAATTCTTCTTCAGTCTTCATTATTCATTGTCCAACCTTCACATGCATATGATGCAATTGAAAATACCATGGCTTGGGTCAGGTGCACCTTAGCCTTCAAGGTGACATCTTTGCTTTTCAACACTTTAAAGAGGTCCTTTGCAGATTTACCCAATGCAATGTGTCATTTGATTTCTTGACCACTGCTTCCATGGCTGTTGATTGTGGATCCAAGTAAAACAAAATCCTTGACAACTTCAATCTTTTCTCCATTTATCATGATGTTGCTTATTGGTCCAGTTGTGAGGATTTATGTTTTTTTTAAGTTGAGGTGCAATCCATACTGAAGGCTGTGGTCTCTGATCTTTGTTAGTAAGTGCTTCAAGTCCTCTTCACTTTCAGCAAGCAAGGTTGTGTCATCTGCCTAATGCAGGTCGTTAATGAGTCTTCCTCTAATCCTGATGCCTCATTCTTCTTCATAGAGTCCAGCTTCTGGTATTATTTGCTCAGTATACAGATTGAATAGGTATGGTGAAAGGATACAACCCTGATGCACAACTTCTCTGACTTTAAACCAATCATTATTCCCTTGTTCTGTCTGCACAGTTGCCTCTTGATCTATGTGAAGTTTCCTTATGAGCACAATTGAGTGTTCGGGAATTCCCATTCTTTGTAATGTTGTCAATAATCTGTTATGATTCACACAGTCAAATGTCTTTGCATAGTCAAAAAAACAATGGTAAACATCCTTATGATATTCTCTGCTTTCAGCCAGGATCCATCTGACATCAGCAATGATATCCTTGTTCCACGTCCTCTTTTGAAACCAGCCTGAATTTCTGGCAGTTCTCTGTCAATATATTGCTGCAGCCGTTTTGAATGATCTTCAGCAAAATTTTGCTTGCTTGTGATATTAACGATATTGTTCTATAATTTCCGCATTAGCTTAGATCACCTTTCTTGGGAATAGGCATAAATATGGATCTCTTCCAGTCAGTTGGCCAGTAAGCTGTCTTCCGTATTTCTTGGCATAGACGAGTGAGTACCTCCAGCACTGCATCCATTTGTTGAATCACCTCAATTGATGTTCTGGCAATTCCTGAAGCCTTGCTTTTCACCAATGCCTTCAGAGCAGCTTGGACTTCTTCCTTTAGTACCATTGGTTCCTGGTCATATGCTACCTTTTGAAGTGGTTGAACATCGATTAATTCCTTTTGGTGTAATGACCCTGTGTATTCCTTCCATCTTCTTTTGATGCTTTCTGTGTCATCTAACATTTTCCCCATAGAATCCTTCACTATTGCAACTCAAGGCTTGAATTTTTTCCTTAGTTCTTTCACCTTGAGAAACGCCAAGCGTGTTCTTCCCTTTTGGTTTTCCACCTCCAGCTCTTTGCACGTGTCATTATAATACTTTGTCTTCTCAAGCCACCCTTTGAAATCTTCTGTTCAGTTCTTTTACTTCATCAATTCTTCCTTTTGCTTTAGCTGCTAGATGTTCATAAACAAGTTTCAGAGTCTCCTCTGACATCCATCTTGATCTTTTCTTTCTTTTCTGTCTTTTCAATGACCTCTTCCTTTCTTCATGTATGATGTCCTTGATGTCATTCCACTACTTGTCTGGTCTTCAGTCACTAGGGTCAATGTGTCAAATCTATTCTTCAGATGATCTCTAAATTCAGGTGGGATATACTCAAGTCATATTTCGGCTCTCGTGGGGTTGCTCTGATTTTCTTCAGCTTCAGGTTGAACTAGGAAGAAGAACCCAGCAGTTTACTTCTGAAAAGCATTAGCCAGTGAAAACCTTATGAATAGCAGCAGAACATTGTCTGACATGGTGCTGGAAGATGAGCCCACCAGGTTGAAAGGCACTCAAAAGACGACTGGGGAAGAGACGCCTCCTCAAAGTAGAGTCGACCTTAATGAGGTGGATGGAGTAAAGCTTTCAGGACCTTCATCTGCTGATGTGGCATGACTCAAAATGAGAAGAAACAGCTGCCAACATCCATTAATAATTGGAACCTGGAATGTACAAAGTATGAATCTTGGGAAGTTGGAAATCGTCAAAAATGAAATGGAACCCATAAACATCGATATCCTAGGCATGAGTGAGCTGAAATGGACTGGTATTGACCATTTTGAATCAGACAATCATACAGTCTACTGTGCTGGGAATGACAACTTTAAGAGGAATGGTGTTGCACTCATCATCAAAAAGAACATTTCAAGATCTATCCTGAAGTACAACATTGTCAGTGATAGAATAATATCCATATTCCTACAAGGAATAACAGTTAATATGACTATTATTGAAATTTATGCACCAATCACTAGGGCCAAAGATGAAGAAATAGAAGACTTTTATCAGCTGCTGCAGCCTGAAATTGACCAAACGTGAAATTAGGATGCATTGGTGATTATTGGTGTTTGGAATGTGGAAATTGGAAACAAAGAAGAAGGATCGGTAGTTAGAAAATAAGGACTTAGTGATAGAAACAATGCTGGAGATCGAATGATAGAATTTTGCAAGACTGACGACTTCTTCATTGCAAATACCTTCTTTCACCAACATAAATGGTGACTATACACATGGACTTTACCAGATAGAACACACAGGAATCCATTGACTACATCTGTGGAAAGAGACCATGGAAAAACTCAATATCATCAGTCAGAAGAAGGCCAGGGACCAACTGTGGAACAGCTTAAGCATACACACCTGCATATCCATCCTGCTCAACTATCTAGATTCTTGCTTCAGTTTCGGGAAACTGAGAATTTCTGTTATTTTTTTCCCTATCTAATCATGTCTTTTTTAAAATGTGGCATCAACATGTTTTATCTATGATCCTGAAGTATGATTTTAGTTTATTTTGTATTTGCAAGATTTTACAGACTATATCATTCCCTAAAGGAGCCTTGGTGGGACAGTTGTTAAAACGCTCAGCTGCTAACTGAAAGGTCAGCAGTTCAAACTCACCAGCGGCTCTGTGGGAGAAGGATTGGCAGTTTGCTTCCATAAAGATTTACAGCCTTGGAAACCCTAAAAGGCAGTTCATTATGAGTGGGAATCAACTCAATGGCAATGAGTTTTGGGTATGATCCCTTATGTTTTCATAATTTGAAGGGTTTACCTACTTTTTAGCATATGGATAGTTTTTTTAGGGCTCAAAAAGTAATTATAGAAAGGTATGTTTAGCTATAGCATGAATTTCCATCATTTACATTTAAATAATATGAATTCATACATAAGCTTCTAAGTAAGAGAAGTTAAGTCTACAACCTGTCTGTCAGTGTGGTGTACTGTGGTGGTGGCTTGTGTCCTGCTATGATGCTGGATACAGGGTCAGTGAAAAAGAGGAAGACCCTCAAGGAGATGAATTGACACAGTGGCTGCAACAATGGGCTCGAGCATAACAATGATTGTGGGCATGACGCAGTACCAAGCAGTGTTTCATTCTTTGTCCACAGATAGGGTCGCTATGAGTTGGAACTGACTTGATGGCACCTAACAACAATAACAACATGATGCTGGAAGTTATTCCTTTTGGTATTTCAAATACCAGCAGGGGCACCCGTCATGGAAAGGTTTCAACAGAGCTTCCAAATTAAAACAGACTATGAAGAAAGGCCTGGTGATATACTTTTAAAAATTACGCAGTGGAAGTCGTATGGATCACAACAAAATATTGTCCAGTACATTACCGGAAGATGAGCCCCATAGGTTGGAAGGCCTTCAAAATACGGTGGCCAAGACAATGGACTTAAGCATACCAAGGATGGTGAAGATGGCACAGGATTGAGCAATGTTTCTTCCTGTCATCCATGGAGTCATGAATTGGAGTCAAGTTTATGATAGCTAAGAACAACAACGACTAAAAGTAAGCACGGAATAGCATTGAAATCAATATAGTAAATATCACACTATAATTTTAACAGCTTGTCTCTGACCTACTGAATTTATAATTATTAGAAGAAATTTTATTTTTAAAGTCTCAAAACATTTGTGATTGATTGAGCAAACCCTAGTGAAATGAACACAGCACTTTGATTAGCAGGCAAGTAAAAGGCAATGTGCATGTGGGAGAATTTAAAAAGAGACAAAAAGTAGGGGGTAGGGAAAACAAATGTCCACTTTGGTCTTATGTTATTATTGTTTTTCTTTTTTCCAAAATTTTTGAAATTTAAGTCTTTTTCTTAAACTACTAGAATTATTTCCTCAAAAATCATTATTTCCTCTTGAGGTCATGGTCCCTAGACCTTCTATTAGTCCAAGACAAGAACCATTCCCAAAGCCAACAGGGATTGGACTGGACTATGGGATAGAAGATGATACTGGTGAGGAGTGAGCTTCTTGGATCAAGTAGACACATGAGACTATGTGGGCTGCTCCTGTCTGGGGGGGAGATGAGAGGGCAGAGGGGGTCAGAACTAGCCAAATGGACACAAAAATAGAGAGTGGAGAGAAGGAGCATGCTGTCTCATTACGGGGAGAGCAACTAGAAGTGTATAGCAAGATGTATAAAAATTTTTGTATGAGAGACTGACTTGATTTGTAACATTTCACTTAAAACAATAAAAGTTTAAAAAAAATCACTATACCACCAAATCATTGTAATTCACCTCATTAACATTTCCAAGAAAAAATAATGCGGCCATTTCAATAGAAGAAGTATTTTTAATAAAGCTCAATATACATTTATGAGGAAATGTATTAGCAAGTTGGGATTAGAAGAAAACTTCTTATTCTGATAAATATATCTAAAAGAATCTAAAAGAAGCATCACATTTAATTTCAAAATGTTACTTAGTTTTTTCTCTGAAGTCACTAATGAAATAAAGCTGACAAAAATATCTCTATTTCTTTTTTTCTTTATACCACAAACCTTCACTTTCTCAGTAAGGCAACAAAAGTAAATGCATTCATAAGAATTGAAAAAGAAGAATAAAGGGTGCCATAATTTTCACATTAATATTATTGCATACAGAAATTAAAAAAAAAAAATCAACTCAGGTATTAGTAATACGAGAGTTTTGCAAGATTGTGGCTGTTTGCTGAGGTCAAGTTGGCCCCTGACTCATGGCAACCATATGCACAACAGAAGGAAGGGCTGCCCAGCCCTGTGCTATTCCCACGATCAGCTACTGACAGGACCATTGTGATCCATCGGGTTTTCACTAGCTAATTGTGGGAAATAAAATAATACAAAATAACGAATTGAATTTTTACCTATCGATGACAACAACAACAAACTAATAGAAAGCGTTTTTTAAAGATATAATTTATATGTCACCAAAATTAAAACATACATAACCAAAACCAAACCGGTTGCCACTGAGTTGATTCTGACTCACAGTGACCCTATAGGCAGAGTAGAACTGCCCTGTAGGATTTCCAAGGAGCAGCTGGTGGATTCAAACTACTGACCTTTAGGTTAGCAGCCAAACACTTAACCATGTACCCTGTACATAGGAAAACGTATAAGATAGGGAAGAACTCTTTGAGAAAGTCATTAAACTTCAAGAAAAAATATTCAAAGAACTAAATAAATCTATTGATATATCTTCTGCACATGGTTAGGAAGACTAAATATTGTAAATATGTTGACTTTCTTCAAATTGATTTATAGATTTAATGCAATCCCAAATCAATTGCAACTTTTTTTTTTGATGAATACTCTAAAATTTATATGAAATCAATTGCTAAGGGCCAACAGGGTACTCTTGCCAAGGTACTCTTGAAGGCAATGAACATAGATAGAGGATTTGTTCTTTAAAATATTGTTTCTCATGGTAAAGCTATATAAATGCCGACAGAGCAGTATTGGTGCAGGATAAACACTAGGGAGCCTGGAAACATACCACACACATACAAATGCTTCGTATGTACAGCAAGGATTACTGAAGAGCACTTAGGAAAACAGGATCTTTTCAATAATTGATACTGCAGTAATTAGACATCAGAAGGGAAAAATATAAGAATTTTGAGTCATTAGAAAGGCAAAATAAGGCAAAAGTAAAAGTTTTAGAAGGTAATATAGGAGAATATCTTTATTACCTCAAGCTAGGGAAAGATTCTTAAAACATAAACATACCATCAATGAAAGGAAAAAATTAATATATCCAACTACATTAAAATTGACAATATCTGTTTATTAAAAGACTGTATCATTTTAAAGGCCACCATTTTGGAGAACATATTTGCAACACACTTAAGTTTTTTTTTTTTTTTTTTAAGATACAAAGGTCTAACCTCCGAAGATCAGACAAATCAATAGGAAATATGTAGACAATTATTTTGCAAGCAAAAACAAAACAAAAGTTACTTCACTATGGTAGATACACAAATGGGCAATTCTCACGTTAAAAAATATTTAACTAAAAGCTTATTCCAAAAAGAAAACCAAACCTGTTGTCATGAAGTCAATTTCGACCCACAGTGATCCTATAGGACAGAGTAGAACTGCCCCATAGGATTTCCAAGGAGTGATTGGTGGATTTGAACTGCCAACATTTGGTTAGCAGGCCTAGCACTTAACCCCTGTGCCACCATGCAAATTAAAATGAAAACACAGTACCCAACAGACTGATGAAAATAAGATATTTGAAAATACGATCTGTTGGGAAATGTGGAGATACGGAGTGTTCATCCTGTCATCCTGCACAAATTGGGGAAAAAAAAAATTCAAGTACTTTGGGAAAGATTTAAGCAGTGTCTAATGAAGATGAAGATGTGCACACTCTATTAGCCACAGATTATGGCCCCTGGGTACATCCTCTAGAGAGAACTATGCATATGTACAAGAAGCACAAAACCGTATGGTTGTTGTTAGTTCTAGCGAGTCCTTTCTGACTCATGGCAACCCTGTATGTGGAGAGCAGAGCTGATCCTTAGGGTTTTCAAGGTTGTGACCTTTTGGAAGCAGATTGCCAGGTCTATCTCTTGAAATGCCTCTGAGTGGGTTCAAACTGCCAGCCTTTCTGCTACAGTTGAGCACTTAACTCTTTGTTTCACCCAGGGTCTCTGTATCAGATGGTACCTAGCATCATTCTTTGTAAAAGGAAAAAAAAAAAAGGAAAACCTAGAAACAGCCCAAATATAAGTTAATAGAAAAATAGAGAAGTAAATTATCATAAATTCAGTATTAAATGTTATCCATCACTGAAAATAAATAAAATACGATTATAAATACATATCAAAATTCATTAACCTCTAAAGCATAACAGTGAAAAAAAAGTAACCGCAGAAGAATACATAAGATTAGGGTGCATTTGTATAGTTTAAAAACATGTATAACTGAATATTATTAACAGATGCATATATTTTGGAAAAAATTAAGGATGTGAGTTATAAATCTGGTGTTCAAGATAATGATTAACTCTGGGGAGGAAGGCATTCTTAGGCTGTGGCGAAACAATGTTTCAAGTCTTGGTAACATTTTGTTTCTTAAGCCGTAAGTGAATATTTGAAAATTTGTTTTGTTCTTTTCTTTATATCTTAATAATATCATATATATATATTTGTTTTAGGATGAAAAAATTTAAAAAAGTGTATCACAAGAAATCAGGTGACAAAATGGTATTAGGTTCAGAGGGAGCATTATAGCTATTATTACCTGTCGTAAAATTACTGCGTCAGTAACATATATCCTATATTTACAGGATTTAGATATTAAAAAAATGAAAACTAGAGGGTTTTTTTTTTTGTCATTGTATCATTGTACCTTTGATTTATTTTTCTTTACTGCTTGTTTCCATAAAAACACACTCTGGGGCACGTCTTTTTTTTTTTTAAATCAATATCCCAGGATATTTTCTCTATGCTTACATCGGGGGGTGGGGGAGGGAAGTAGTTTAATTCTTTCAAAGAAATGTTCCTGCATTCATTTTCGCCATAATTGAATGGTCTTTAGAAGGATTATGCTTGCCCTTCCCTTCATGAACGACCACATCATACTTTTCTCATTTCATCAGGAACATAGTTGTGTTTGGCAGCAAACTTCTTCATCAAGTCCTTCAATAAAATTTTTTTGCTTGCCTTCTTTTAATCATTTGTACAATATTGAATGTGAAGTTGCTTCAAAGTAATAATTAAATTCATATTTCTACACTTAATTATGTCAAATATGCCTCCAAAAATACTTTTGCTTCTTGAAAATGTCTATACTTTTCGTTTACATTCTAAATCTTTTTTTGTTCAAAAGGGGAATACTTTTAATTGTACTGAAGTGGGCCTTGGTCTCCTTAAATAGATCACCAAGCTTACGGTCAGAGGCTACATTCATCTACTTTTATCTTCCTGACCCATTTCCTTTGTTCTCTAAAGTGCTTAGACCAGGATCTTAAAATCTACATTTTCTGTCCTGTTTATCTACTATGACTGGACTATCCTTAGATAGCCAGAGCTGGAACTCTTCTGCAAATAGACTTCACTTAATAGTAATTTTATTGATAACTCAAAGTTCTGAATAGAATCCCTGGTGCCAACAAGTTGGGACACTTGTTCAAGACATACATTTCAAAGAGTTCATTTGGTTTTACATACAGGGATGCAGGAGATTCCCAAATGCAGTCCTTGAGGACAAAGAACCCCTGAAGACACACATGAATTATTCCTATAATTCACAAGAGGAGGTGGAGACAAATTCACATTTCATTATTCCTATAATTCACAAGGAGTCCTGATGATGCACTGGATAAGCACTCACTGCTAACCTAAATGTTGGCAGTTCAAACCCACCACCGGCTCCATGGCAGAAAAGACCTGGTGATTTGCCCCCATAAATTGTACAGCCTAGGAAACTCTACGGGGCAGTTCTATTCTTTCCTATCTGGTCGCTATGAGTCAAAATTGACTCAACAGTCCAACAACACTCTTGTAATTCAGAAATCATGTTCTGAAATGTGATCATTATGTAGATAAAGGAGGCTAAATCCAAAATATCTATTAATTTGGAAACAAAGTAGTCTATATCAAAGGTTCTGAAGATGGAGTCTGAGGAGCTCTGAAGGTCTCTGAGACTGTTTCAAGGGGTCCAAATGGTAAGAACCAGTTTTGTAATATTAGGATGTTATCTATATTTTTTTCATTTTCTCATGAGTGTAAAATGGAATGCCCCAAGGGCTAAATAAATGATATGCTATATCAGAAAAGATTGAATGCAGGAAGAAAAAAAGTCCAAACCTGTGGCCATCAAATTGATTCCTATTCATAGTGATCCTATAGCAGAAAGAGTTAGGAAAATTCATTTGTCTTCTATTCAGCTAGACATTAAAGATACTTATAGAATTAGAAAATAATGGGATTCTTTTTATTACTTTTTTGTTTGGAAAATATACTTATTTTCATAAAATGGGATCAATATGTGTATAAGTAGTAGGTCTACATTCATTTGAAATAAATTAATAAATATACATCTAACTTTCTAATTTTTAATTTGACATAGAGTAAATATCAATAAATAAATAACCCACGTAGACTAAAGCTCATTGATGTCCTCAGGCAATGTCTACAGGGTAAGGGGGTGCTGAAACCAAAAAGTTTAATAACTAGTGATCTTAAACAGCTTCATGAGATTTTATTCCTTGAGATTATTTAGAGTAATGGGATTATCTTCTCCTAGGATGCAGATTTCAAATGTCATGAGTTTGAAATTTTTCTAAGATTCTGTAAACCATATTATGTGCTCATTTGCCTCCCAACTCAATGAGTTTTGGTAATTGTAATATATCCTTAAATAATTTGAACAAAATAGAGAGGTTATTGTTCTCACTGATTTGTGGTATTTGATAACATTTAGTTTTTGATTCATAAAAGGATCTAAATTAGGAAACTAATTTTAACTATTTTATTCCTTTATAATATGGAGGCACTCACTTGTCTATGCCAAGAAATATGGAAGACAACTTCCTAGCCAACTGACTGGAAGAGATGCATATTTATGCTTATTTCCAAGAAAGGCATTCGACTGTGTGGATCATAAGAAATTATTGACAACATTGTGAGGAATGCGAATTCCAGAACACTTAACTGTGCTTATGTGGAACCTTTACATAGATAAAGAACCAGTTGTTTCGACAGAACAAGGGGATACTGATTGGTTTAAAGTCAGAGAAAGTGTGCATCAGGGTTGTATCCTTTCACCATACCTATTCAATCTGTATGCTGAGCAAATAATCTGAGAAGCTGGACTACATGAAGAAGAATGGGGCATCATTAACCACCTGTGTTATGCAGATAACACAGCCTTGCTTCCTGATAGTGAAAAGGACTTGAAGCACTTATGAATGAAGATCAAAGATCACAGCCTTCAGTATGGATTGCACCTCAACATAAAGAAAACAAAAATCCTCACAACTGGACCAATGAGCAATATCATGATAAATGGAGAAAAGATTGAAGTTGTCAAGGATTTTATTTTACTTGGATCCACAATCAACAGTCACAGAAGCAGTGGTCAAGAAATCGAATGACGCATTGCATTGGGTAAATCTGCTGCAAAGGACCTCTTTAAAGTGTTGAAAAGCAAAGGTGTCACTTTGAAGACTAAGGTGCACCTGACCCAAGCCATGGTATTTTCAATCGCATCATATGCATGTGAAAACTGGACAATGAATAATGAAGACTGAAGAAGAATTGACGCCTTTGAATTGTGGTGTTGGCGAAGAATGTAGAATATGCCATGGGCTTCCAAAAGAATGAACAAATCTGTCTTGGAAGAAATACAACCAGAATGCTCCTTAGAAGTAAGGATGGCGAGACTGTGTCTTACATACTTTGGACATGTTGTCAGGAGGGATCAGTTCCTGGAGAAAGACATCATGCTTGGTAAACAGGGTCAGCAGAAAAGAGGAAGACCCTTAACAAGGTGGATTGACACAGTGGCTGCAACAATGAGCTGAAGCATAATAAGGATTGTAAGGATGGCGCAGGACCAGGCAGTGTTTTGTTCTGTTGTGTATAGTGTCACTATGAATCGGAACCAACTGGATGGCACCTAAAAACAGCAACAACATTTTCTATCAAATATATCTGTACTTGTGCTAAAAGAAAAAAAAAAAAATGCCAAATATATTTTTTTAAATCTCAGAATTGCTCTGATTTTTATTGAAACATAAGCTAGACCATATTTTTATGCAAATAACACACATCTTTTACATTTGTTTATCATCTGTACCCTCCCCAAGAGGTATTTTCGTAAGTGGTATATGCTATTTTTTTTTTTACAGCAACAATGTAGGTGGATTTAATTTTTATGAATATGTTCTTTGTTTTCAGAACTAAATGCCAATTGCATCTTCCAACACACACAGCATTTCTGAGATTCTAAAATATTTTGGGTCTTGTAGGACCAGTTGGCGCCTTTCAAATCAGCCATTTTAGGACCAGTTGGCACCTTTCAAATAAGCCATTTTAGTCATTCCCCTAATTATTGGTCTCAAACCCAATGGACAACCAAGGCAATTGTTTACATATTTTTGTGAACACACACACATCCTAAAATATATATATAATTATGTTATGTAACTTTAATTATAGAGATTACTTGGTACTTTAATATTACAATATATTATATATAAATCCTTTTTATATGACATTATAAATTTATATAATTTTTATACATATATGGAGTCCATAGGTGGGGCAAATGATTTAGTCCTTGACTACTAGCCAAAAGGTTGGCGGTTCAAACTAACCCAGAAGCACAGTGAAAGAAGTCCTTGCAATCTGCTTCTGAAAGTTTACAGCCTTGAAAACCCCATGGAGCACAGCTCTACTCTGGAACACATGAAGTTATCATTAGTTGGAATTCACACGACAGCAACTAGTTCGGTGTTTTGGTTTTTATTGTTACGGAGTCCATGGGTGGTGCAAACAGGTAATGCACTCAGCTAATAAAAGGAAGGTTGAAGGTTCCAGTTCACCCGAGACACTTTGGAAGAAAAGTCAGGGACTGTATTTCCAGAAATTCATCCATTGAAAACCCTGTGGAGCAGAGGTCTACTCTAACACACATGAGGTTGCCATGAGTTGGAGCTAACTTGATGGCATATGATTTTACTAGTATTCTTTATAATTTATTATAGAAATATTTTATAGTATAGTCTACCTTTGCACAAATTAGAATTTTTAAAGGAAGGTGCTTCCAAATTGTGGATGTCCAACCATAGGTTTTGCATAAAAAATAATTTTTTTTTTTTTTTGGTTTTGCAGAGATGTCCATTATTATATTGAGAAATTTCCCTTCTAAACCTATTTTATTAAGAGTTTTTATCAGGAATGGGTGTTGGACTTTGTTGAATGCCTTTTCTGCGTCAATTGAGATGATCATGGGATTCTTTACTTTGTTTTTTTTTTTTTTTATGTGGTGGATTACATTGATTGATTTTCTAATGATGAACCATCTTTGCATAAAAAAAAAATATGAATCCTACTTGGTCATGGCATATTATTTTTTGATATGATGCTGAATTCTACTGGTTAGAATTTTGTTGAGAATTTTTGCATTTATATTCATCAGAAATATTGGTCTGTAATTTTCTTTTTTTGCAGTATCTTTGCCTGGTTTTGGTATCTGGGTTATGCTAGCTTCACAGAATGAATTTGAAGTATCACTTCCTTTTCTGTGTTCTGAGTAGTACTAGTGTAAGCTCTTCTATGAATATTTGGTAGAATTCTCCACTGAAACCATCTGGGTCAGGGCTTTTTTTGTTGCTGTTGTTGGAAGTTATGTTTTATTTTTTTTTTTGAATTACCTTTTCAATCTCTTGTTATGAGTCTGTTCAGATTTTCAACATTGTTTTGTGTTAGTTTGGGTAGGTAATGTGTTTCTAGAAATTTGTCCATTTCCTCTAGGCTTTCAAATTTCTTGGAGTATAGTTTTTCATAATACTGGTATGATTCTTTTTATTTAATTTCGGTCTGTTGTAATGTCCCACCATTTCATTCCTTATTTGGGTTATTTGCATCCTCTCCTGTTTTTCTTTTGCCAATTTGGTCGGTGGTTTGCCAATTTTGTTGATCCTTTCAAAGAACCAACTTTAGGTTTTTTAACTCTGTTGTTTTTCTATTCTCTATTTCATTTATTTCTGCTCTGATCTTTATCATTTCCTTTCTTCTGGTGGCTATGGACTTTTTTTTTTTTTGCTGTTCTCTTTCTCCTTGTTCAAGTTGTGTAGCTAATATTTTGATTTTGTCCTTTTCCTCTTTTTTGATGTTTGCATCTATTGCTGTAAATTGACTTCTGAGGACTGCCTTTGCTGTATCCCATAGGTTTTGGTATGATGTGTTTTCCTACTATTTGATGCTATGAATTTTTTTATTCCATATCTGATTTCTTCTATTACCCAGTGGTTTTTAAGCAGGGTGTTATTCAGTTTCCATGTAACTGATTTTTTTTTTTCCTTGCTCCTCCTCTTGTTACTCATAGCGACCCTATAGAGTCAGAATCAACTCGATGGCAAAGCGTTTGATTTTTTGGCCTGTTGTTAATTTCTACCTTGATGGCACTGTGGTCAGAGAATATGCTTCGTATCATCTCAGTGTTCTGGATTTTGTTGAGGGTTGCTTTGTGGCCTAAGGTGTGGTCTATTCTGGAGAATATTCCATGAGCATTTGAAAAAAATGTGTACTTCGCAGCTGTTGGGTGGAGTGTTCTATATATGCCTATGAGATGAAGTTGGCTGACGGTACCCTTTAGCTTTTTTGTAACTTTGTTGAGTTTCTTTCTAGATGTTCTGTCCTTTACCAAGAGTTGTGTGTTGAAGTCTCCTACTATTATTGTGAATCTGTTTATTTCTCCTTTCAGTGCTGTTAGTTTTTTTTTTTTTTTTTTCCATGTATTTTGGAGCCCTGTCATTGGTGTATGGATGTTTATAATGGTTATGACTTCATGATGGATCATCCCTTCAGTCTTTAAATAGTATCCTTCTTTGTCTTTTATGGTGGATTTTGTTTTAAAGCCTGTTTTATCAGAGATTAGTATTGCCACTCCTGCTCTTTTTTGGCAACTATTTGCTTGATACATTTTTTCCATCCTTTGACTTTTAATAAATTTACATCTTCGTTTCTAAGATGCGTCTATTGTAGACAGCATAAAGATGGATCCTGTTTTGTTAACCTATTCTGTCACTCTCTGTCTCTTTATGGGTACATTTAGGCCATTTGCATTCAGTGTAATTATTGATAGGTATGAGTTTATTGCTGTCACTTTGTAGTGCTTTTTGTGTGTGTGTGTTGCTGACGTTTTCTTTGTTCCTCTTACTCTCCTGTGCTGAATTCCTTTTGTTTGTGGATTTTTTTTTTTCATTTGTTTTGTTTTTCTAGATTTCGTTTTTACTGAGACTATATGCTTTTCTTCATTTTGATGACTAGGTTTGTTAACTTTCTTTGTGGTTGCCTTGAAATTTACTCTTATCTTTCTAGGTTTGAACCAGTGTATTATTACTTGATATCACCTTGCCTTCCTCTCTGTTGTAAAGTTCTATATTTACACCATTTACTCCCTCTCCTACTGTTCTGATATTTTTGTCATGTACAGATTAACCTATCTGGTTCCGTGTTGTAATTCTTTCTTTTAGTTTTGGATAGTCCATGAGAGTTCATTTCCTAGGTTGACATCTGGCTGGTACAATCTTGCATCCTAGATTCAGGTTATGGTCTGATGTTGTTTGTTCTCAGACTGAAGGACTCCCTTTAATAATTTTTTAAGTTTGGTTTGGTTTTTTACATATTCCTTTAATTGCCATTTATCTGGAAATGTCCTAATTTTACCATAATATTTGAATGAAAATTTTGCAGGATATATTATTCTTGGTTAGCAATTTTTTTTTCAAGGTTTTATATATGTTATCTCATTGCCTTCTTGCCTTCATGGTTTCTCCTGAATAATTACAGCTTAGTCTTATTGTTTCTCCTCTGCATGTGACTTTTGGTTTTTCTCCAGTTGCTCCCAGGATTTTTTTCTTTGTCTTTGGTTTTAGCGAGTGCGATTCTGGTATGTCTTGGTGATTTTCTTTTGGGGATCTATCCTATATGGGATTCATTGATCTTTTTGGGTGGTCAGCTTTTCATCTTTCATGATATTAGGGAAGTTTTCTGTCAGTAAGTTTTCAACAATCCTCTCTGTGTTTTCCATTTTCTCCCTCTGTTCTGGAACACCAATCACTTGCAAAATTTTGCCTTTGATTGTAACTCACATAATTCTCAGGTTTTCTTCATTATTTTTTTTCCTCAAATACAGTTGTATACAAGTGTTTGTCTTCAATTTTGCTGATCCTGTCTTCTAGCATTTCAAACCTGCTCCTCAACCCTTTTATGACACTGTCCATTTCTGAAACTATGTTGTTTATCTTTTGGATTTCTAAATTGTTATTTTTGTATGATTTCTAGCAGTGAATTTTTGTTCTTGCATTATTTTCCTGAATTCTTCCATTTTATTTGTCTGTATTTTCCATGAATTTTCTGCTTTTTCCATGAATTTGTCTATTTTTTCCTCATTTTTGTCTGTTTTTTGCTTCAACTCTTGGATAGTTCTGAATGTTAGAGATTCGAATTACCTATAAGGTAGTTCTAGTGTCTTTTCTTCTATTGGAAAGTCATCTGGTATTTTATTTTGGATGCCTACTGGAACCATCCTGACCTGTTTTATTTTTATTTTTGTATTTTTTGATATTGTCTACTGTCTTTGGGACATCCAGTAGTTATTTTTTTCATTTATTGATTGTAGATTTGTTTGTTTCATCCTGCGTTCTTGTTTTATTTGACTATTTCTGAGCAGGTGGGATGTGTGTCCTTTATCGTTTGCTCGTCTGTGGGCACGATACTTTTCATCTCCTTGTCCAATGGGCAGGGCCAGTCATTCAGCTATGCTGCAGCAGGGCAGGCCCAGCTGAAGGGGAGGGACCAAGATGGGTTGTTTGTGGCACATACTAGGGCTGACATGGTGGGCTGGGAGTCAGTACAGGGCAGGTTCTGGTAGGCTTTGCCTGTGGTGCTTAAAGGTGTGATGTTCTTTGCACAGCGCAGGTAGGCAGGAAGGAGGGAAGAGGTTGTGATGTTTGAAGCTAAGACGCATATGGGAAAGAGGAGAGAGAAACAGGAGCCAAACAAACAAACAAAAAGAGCGCCAAGGCAGCTTGACGTTGAAGTAGAGAGATGAGAAATCGAGAAATGGAGAAAAACAAAAAAGAAATACATAAAAATTAGAAAAAAAAGAAAACCGCCCAAGGATCCCACTGGTCTGGCTGTGAAGACTGGGGAAGTGGCTCCCAGGCCATGCAGTACAGACTGGCTTGAAGGGGTAGAGCTGTCACACAGTGCCAGGTATACAGGGCACAGGAAAAGAAAGTAAGTATAGAGAGGGAAGAAACTGAACATTGAAGACATGAAGAAAGATAAAAAGGAAAAATGAAAAAAGAAATGCTCCCAGGGATCCCACTGATGCAGCTGCACAGACCAGGGAAGTGGTTCCCAAGCTGCACAGTACAGCCCGGGTAGAAGGGGCTCCCAAGTCACAAAAAGAAAAAGCAGAAACCAAACAAAACAGAACGGAACAAAAGAACACAAAACAAAACAAACCAACGTGGTAGCTCGGGATGGGAAGAGTTCCCCAGTCAAGCGGTGGTTCACTGCCTTTCAAGAAGAAACAGAAATGGTACACAGAGCCAGGTGTTAAATGAGGGGATGAGAAAGGCACGGAAAAAAAAAAAAGAAAGAAAGCAGAAAAAAGCAACACTGGCAACAAACAAATTGCATTCAGGGAGCCTGTCAGTGTGGGTGGGGTGAATCCAAGCAGGGTGGGGCCGAAGCTGGTGCCTCCTGGCCCAAAGACTGCAGGCAGCGGAAGCAGAGAAGGCCGGCTGGGGAAGGGGGGGAAGACGGTTGGGGGATAGAAAAGCATATATTGGTGGTTACTGGGTGCTGTCTTCTGCTGGAAGCTCTGCGAAACTGCTTTCCCGTACTCCTTGTCTGCCGAGCTCTGATGTGGGCAGGGCAAATCCAAGAAGCAGGGACCCTGCACTTTCCAGCCGACCAAGTGATCACAGCCAGCTATGAAGCAGTGGATGTCCAGCAGTGGGGAGAAGGATGGGAGGTGGGAAAGCATATATCACTGGTTACCAGGTGTTCTGTCTCCTGCTGGGAGCACCATGAAGCTGCTTCCCCCTACTCCCTGTCTGCCAAGCTCCAATGTAGGCAGGATGAATCCACGCAGCAGGGACACTGCACTGCCTGGCTGGCTGAGCTCCCACAGCCAGCTAGGAAGTGGCAGAGGTAGAGCAGAGGGGAGAAGGATGAGGGATGGGAAAGCATATATCACTGGTTACCAGGTGTTCTGTCTCCTGCTGGGAGCTCCCTGGAGCTGCTTTCCCATACTTCCTGTCCCCTGATCTCTGACGGGAGTCCAAGATGGTGAATCTGTGCAGCGTTAGCTGCTGGGAAACTCCACATGTATCTCTCCTCACTCTCTGTTCTCTGTCAGTTTCTTATTCCATTTGGTGCTTGGCTGAGTTCTTTACCTCTTCGTTTGATGCTTAGGGTTCCAGGGTTGCTGTTTGTCTCTGTTTTACTTAGGTTTTCAGGTCTCAGCTATGGAGGATGGAGTGGTGCTTCTGTCTACAGAGACATGTTGGCTCCGCCCTCTGCCGCTCTAAACTCTGTAAATATAAAATCAGAAACAAACAAAAATATAGCTACCAGTTATCAAGAAACGAGTTGTTATTACTCTTTAAATGAAAATTTTCCATAATTTTGAGTAAATCGCTTCAAATATCTAGGCTTCAGTTCACTCACTAATCAAACAAGAAGATTAAATTTGATTATCTGTAAAGTAATTCTCTGGGTGGTGCAACCAGTTTAGTACTCAGAAAGTTTGGTAGTTCAAACCCACCCAGAGGTACCTCGGAAGAAAAGCCTGACAATCTGCTTCAGAAAGGTCATAGCCTTGAAAACATCATGGACTGAAGCTCTACTCTGCATACATGGTGTCACCATGAGCCAGAATAAACTCGAGAGCAGCTGGTTTGGTTTTTTAAAAGGTACCTTCCAACACTTACTCTTCTTGATTCCAATTGGTAAGAAAGAAACTTAGGTATGGGCTTACCTTTTCATTTCAGGAAGTAGTACTTCTTTCATGCCTTTCAATGTGTATGTGTGTGTATGTTTCCCCCCCAAAATTTTAGAGATATTCTCATTGCAGCTACAAGCAAATAAGTCCAATTTCTGACCTCCAGAGAGCTATATGAGGGCTGTTTGGTGGTTAAGAAAAGCATTTCTTATACAGAGGTAAAAAAAATTTGTATTTTTGTGTAATATAATCCTTCCCTTCTTCTAGTTATTGACCAAATACATGTCTTCCATATATAAACTTACATGCTGTGCATTCATTTAAAAGGGCATTAGTGAGAAACCAAAAAAAAAAAAAAAAAACCATTGCCGTTGAGTCGGTTTTGACTCGTAGTGACCCCATAGGGTCTCCAAGGCTGTAAATCTCTATGGAAGCAGATTGCCTCATCTTTCTCTCATGGAGCCACTGGTAGTTTGGAACTGCCAATTTTTTGGTTAGCAGGCGATCACTTTTAACAACTGCACCACCAGGGCTTCCTATAAATATCTCAAGAAATGTATCAACCCCCAAAATTCAAGCAATACATAAATCCAAGAAGTATACAAATCTACGTTAAGTAATGTAGAAGATCCACATAGAAAATCCTTTGTTAATATTTTCCCTAAACTGTTTAATTATCTTATTTTCAATAATATTGTTCTTAAGCAAGATATCTCCTAGATTATATTCAGCTGTACTGGGATGGAAATTGTCTACCATACTCTTTTTACTGGAATGGAATGAAAGTATAAATAAAAACTTTGTTTAAAATGATGGTATTTTTGATATTCTGCCCCAAGATCTATGAACATTATGCTACATTAAAATTAAAAAAAAAAAAAAAAAAAGAAATTTCTTGATTGGAAACAGCCAAAATTAAAGGACTAAGTAAAGAAAGAAATGTAACCTCTCTGGTGTGTTATATGGGCAATAAAATGATACTTCTGGAAACAATGTAGACACCTAGAAAACTGTCTTCCTTATAATGTTAAATGAAAAAAATGAGACCGCAAAACTGAGTGTGCTACAATTTCTATTAGATACATATGGGGATTTTGACAGTAAATGAATAGAGCCTGGAAAAATGAAAGCAGATGACTTCAAAGTGTAAGATTGTAAGAAAAAAACAAATTTGTCTGTTAACTTTTTAAATTATATTATTGTGTAGTAGTCAAAGATAAAAACTAGAAAATCTATGTATTTAAATATGAAAAAATAGATACGAAAAAAATTAAGAAACAAATCTCCCTTGACTCTATATTTCATATTTAAATACATAAATTAAATTTAAATCATGCTTCCAGCAGAGTTGCAGAAGCATGATTTAAATTTAATTCTGTCCCATTTACTTGCAAAGTGCATGCTGGTCTTACATTCTGATCATTAATATAGGTTTCACATTTTGAAATATGCAGTTTATGTTGATAATAGATAATGAACATTACAATGATTAAAATCAACCTAGCAATCAATTCACAGCTATCATAAAATCTATGTAAATGTTATGAAGATAATGATGTCATGTTAACTACATAGGAAAATAATTTGAAAAATTTATAAATTAAATAATATAAAATTGGAATTTAAAATTTTCTGATAAGAGAAAAATTGAGACAATTTATAAAAATGAAATGTATTAGGGATGCATATACAGATATGTATTTCATTTGAAAGAGGCAATATTCATAAAATAATATTGTACCAACCTAGGATTTCTGATAAAAAAAAGTTATTATGGATAAATATAAGAGTGAAAATTAAAATGTATCACCAACTGAAATACCGTTAGTAAAGGTACAATGTCGAGAGCAGTATTTTTCCGCTGCCATTTATAGCACAACTCGCTGTCAGGACTTATGTCAGAAGAACTACTCTTCTGTTGGAAATTCTACTTCATTACCTAAGAACTCATGTCATCTTATTTCAGATTCTTTTAATTGCCTTAGTAAGTCACTGTTATTGAAGAATGCAAGCCATTTCCCTCAAGTATTATTGAGACAAAACAAAAACAAGAAAAATTTAGAACCTGTTGTTTAGAAGTCACTATATAAGAGTAATATATTCAATATTATATTCAGCTCATGTTGATAAAAATACACAAGATGCATTTCCAAACTGAATATAATACAACAAAAATATCAGAAGTTGATAAGCCGTGCCATACTGAAAATGATGAAGGCAATTTGATTCTTTAGTTTGGAGACTAAGTGACAGGTGAGTTCAGTATTGAGTATTTTAATTTGGAAGAGAGAATGGATTTATTTTATTCTTTGACTGTGCAGAGGAGGAAACCCTGGTAACGTAAGGGTTAAGAGCTAACCACATATTTGATTGTGCAAATCTGTTCCAAAGGAGCTCTTTAAAGTTTTAAAAAACCAAGATGTTACTTTGACGACTAAGGCAAGCCTGACACAAGCCACGATCTTTTCAATTGCCTCGTATGCGTGCAAAATCTGGACAATGACAAAGGAAGATCAGAGAAAAAAGTATGCATTTGGATTGTGGTGTTGGTGAGAATATTGAATACACCATGGACTGCCAGAAGAATGAACAAATCTGTCTTGGAAGAAGCAGAGATAGAATCTTCCCTCAGAAGCAAGCATGGCAAGACTTCATCTCACTTACTTTGGACATGTCATCAGGGGGGACCAATCCCTGAAGAAAGACATCATGCTTGGCAAAATAGAAGGTCAGTGAAAAAGAGGGAGCCTCTCAATGTGACGAATTGACACGGTAGGTGTAACAATGAACTGAAATATAGCAATGATTGTGAGGATGATGCAGGACCAGGCAACATTTCATTTTGTTACACCTAAGGTCACTATGGAGACCTGAAGGTGTGATGGTTAAGAGCTCCGCTGCTAACCAAAGGTCAGCAGTTCAAACCCAACCAACCTTATAAGGCAGTTCTGCTTCTTCCTATAGGGTCGCTATGGGTCGAAACTGACTCAATGGCACCTAACAACAACCACAATAAGGTCACTATAGGGTCGTTAAGAGTCAGAGTCAACTAGACGGTAATGAGTTTTCGGTTTAAGGTCACTGAGAGCCGGAGGAGATTCAAAAGCACCTTACACAACAACAACATGAAGTGGTATGCTAGGCTCTTCTGGAGTAAAGGCAGTAAGAACTCAAAAACAGTGTCTAGGAATAGTTACTATTTTGATAATATATTTTCAGAAATATATCTCATATAGTAGAATAGTTAAACTCTATGTTGTATATTTTTAGTCACAGTGAATCAGCTATGTATGGTAGGTTTACTTTTAGCTATAAAGTGATGGAGAACAGTCAGAACATAACACGGAATCAATCCATTGAGCAGAACAGGCAGTAGAGAATTAATAAGCTGGAAATAATGGACTCGAATCGATGGCACTGGATTTGGTTTGTTTGGGTTATAGTCAGAGAAATGTTGAATTTGGAATGCTAATAAGTTCTTACTTTAATAAACTCATGAAATCAGGGAAACAGTGAACAACTGAATGTCCAGGTGAAATGAATGGGAGATAACATTCCCAACCAGGTGATGGTTGGTATCATTAGTGTCCATTAAAGGGGAAGCAGAATACCTCCTCTTCTCTTCCCCCTGCATCAGTTACTGTTCTCCAGAGAAAAAGAACCAATAGGTTGGATAGATTATCAATAGGATGTCTATTTAATGGCCGACTTGGGTAGTGCAATATATACGTAAAGGTGATATGTACAGAAATATCTATGAGTTATTTTAAGGAATTGGCTTATAAGATTGTAGAAGCTGGTACATCTGAAATCCATACAGCAGACTACCCAACCCACTGCCGTCGAGTCGATTCATAGCAGCAGACTAGCAGGCTGGAAACTCAAGCAGGATTTGAAGCCTCAGTCTTGAGGCAAAATTTCTTCTTCTCCAGGAAACTTCAGATTTTACTCTTAAGGCCTTCAATTGGTTGGAAGAGGCTTACCCACATTATCCAGAGTAACCCTGTTTACTTAAAGTCAGTTGATTATAGATGTTAATCCCATCTACAAAATACCTTCACAATATTACCTATATTAACCCATAATCAGTACCCAGTTGCAGTTCAGTTGATTTTGACTCATGGCAACCCCATGTGTGTTAAGATAGAACTGTGCTCTATAGAGTTTTCCATGGCTGATTTTTCAGATGTGTATTGCCAGATATTTCTTCTGAGATGTCTTTGGGTGGATTCTAATCCCAAACCTTTTGGTTAGCAGGCTGATAGCACCCAGGGAACCCACACTTAGATTAGCATTTGATTAAATAACTGAGGACCATACCCTGGCCAAGTTGACACATAAGACTAATCACCAACTTCCCCTCTTGCTGTGCAAGTATGTACATGTGTACATGTGCATGTGTACACACACAAAGCTGTCCAAATGAGTTGATATTCAAATCAAGTCTCCAGTCTTCTGGGGAGATGAAGTGCTTGTCAGGGTCATGAGCGAATTTTGTAACACAGGCTAAGACAGAACAATGGATGGGTAATGGATGAAAGTTTTATAACGTAAAGGTTTTCCTTGGATCATCCCAAAGGCTCTAGGTCCCTGGAACTTATTGGCCAATTAGAAGTTTTCTGTAGCAATTTAATGTTTCAATGTCATGGCTGGTCCTCCATGAAACTTTATTCAAAATCCCACTAGCTTGGAGTAAGGTGGGGGGCAAAAGCTATACTAATAGCTGAATTGTTTCAAGAACTTAATTGTACTGAAAATATTGATAGACAGCTTCAGTGTGTACTATTGTGGACCTGGATGTGTCACTGGTAAACAAGCTAACAAAGTGCAAGGAATCCAGAAGATTTGAGACTTCTTCCCAACTCTAACATGCTATGATCCTAAATGTCCAGAGGTCCTCTTCAGAGACTTCTCAAAATTGTATATATCTGCCAAATCACCTATCTGTAGTTACAGTAAATTTCCTTCTAGAATGTGTATTAAAGATACTTGAAAACAATCAGTTTTAATCAATTTTATTTATTATCTTTCAATTAATATTTCAAAACTGCCAATTACTATTGCTTTTTAGCCCAAATAAATAGTATTTTAGGTATTTTTGGGGCTAGCGTGGGAATTTAACCACCAACAATAGTCATGTTTATAAGGTAAAAGTTATTCGGAATTTCAAATGGGAAATTTTTTAAAAAATTACCTTGAGGGCACTATTTTTTTTGTGTGTGTGTGGGTTCCCTGCAAACAGTATTACACATTTCAGAATTATAATCTGAATTGCTGCTAAAATATTGCCACTAGCATTCTGCATGTGTCGGAGAACATTGGAGTAAATCTTAGAAACAGCAAAATGAGAATGGAACAAGGCAGCAGCTGGACATATTAGCAGACTGGAATGTCATGAAAATGGAATGGGATGAATCATGTTCCATGAAAGTGGCAGTTTTGCAGGGATTGAGTCTCTCAGCTTACTATACTAGACTCATTTGCAAGACATAGTCATGTGAATGGATTAAAAGCAGTTTCGATTAAGCCAGAATTGTGATTTGAGAATTAATGGTTAAGTGATTTTTAAGAATGGTGGCATATCACAGAGGAAAGTTAATAGTTGGAAGAAGTTAAAAAAAAAAATGAAAATGAACTAGTGTTACTTTAATAAGATTTGTCAATTTTCTGTTTTCTCACTTTTTTTCTCTTAAGATAGCTGAGTTGAAAGGATCTCAACTTTCTTTTTTTTTCTTTGGTAAAATACAACACATCATATCAGAAAATGTTAAAATGAGTTTAAGTTAACAAGTTTTTAAAAATCAACTCGACTCATTTTTAAAGTGAGTTAGAATCAAAACGAGTCAGCATCAGAGGGAAGCTGAATTGGGTCACGTTAATAAAATGGAAAAAGCGCGAACAACCTGATGAAGCTTGGCAGTTTCAGCATCAAAAACATTGCTTGCAGAGATAATGAACTTCACAATAACTCTCCTTAATCTTAAGATATGATAGCATGAAGTCACTGTACAAAATCTCAGAATGAGGCCAATTCATGCTGACTACAGAATCATTTCATGGTGACTAAGAATGTCTGTGATTGATGCATTATTATAAAGTGAGCTCCTGTATTGTCAGAGGAAGGACAAGAGCAAGAATGACACAGTTCTTCTGGGTGATACAGCCAGAGATCTCAAATTACTATGGGCACTTTGCAAGACTTCATTTGAGTTAATTTACCTAAGTGTTGAAAATCACAACTGAAAATCTCAACAGGAAAAGATTGGTTTCAAAATGACTAGTTCAGCAAGACCTCATTTATCCATTTCACTTCCATGAACAGTTCAGGTTTTTCCAGACAGTTCTCATCCCTAAATTATTTTGTACCACATTTCTTCCCAGCACAACAATCTCCCATCACCAGCCCAAGAGGACTTCTCATAAGCAATAACATGCTAGACGGACAGATATTAGTTTCTACCTAAGCCATGTCAAAATATTTATGGTAAGAAAAGACCCCTGACCATCTAGAATATTTATATTTTGAATATATAAATCATGATAATCTCAAAGAAAATTAAACTTATGTTATCCAACCTGATAAAAGAAATATTTATCATTGTTGGTCAATTGTTCTGATTGTTAGAAAGTTAATTATCAACTCTTATTAAACTCAAATATTTAGAGCCTTTAGGGACTTTTGGGTGACCTTAGGATCTGGTAGGATCTGTCTGAAAGTGGAAATGAGAAAAAGGATTGAAGGGTTATCACACATGATCTCATCCTTATGCTTGTGCTCCCAGGTAATCTTGTACAGGGCAGGAATTGATTTAGAGAAATGGGCAATTCTTATACTAATATTTTCTTAATTGTGGTACTTCATATCTGTAGTTGAGAAACAGCTATGCTATACAATCTGTTCCATTTTAGGAGGTAGCATATAATCAAGAACTGATGGTACTGAAGGAAGAAGTTCAAGCTGCACTGAAGGGATAGGCAAAAAACAAGGCAGGAATTGATGGAATACTGACTGAGATGTTTAAACAAACAGATGCAGCACTGGAAGTACTCTCTTGTCTATTTCAAGAAATTTGGGTGAGAGCTATCTGGCCAACTGACCTGAAGAGGTTCATATATTCACCCATTTCAAAGAAAGGTGATCCAGCATAATGTGGAAATTATTGAACATTACCAATATCACACACAAGCAAAATTTGCTGAAGATCATTCAAAAGTGATTACAGCAGGACATCGACAGGGAACAGCCAGAAGTTCAAGCAAGATTCAGAAGCAGATGTAGATATCATTGCTGATGTCAGATGGATCTTAGCTGAAAGCAGAGAATACCAGAAAGATGTTCACCTGTGTTTTATTGACTATGCAAGGGCTTTAGACTGTGTCGATCATAACAAATTATGGATAACATTACAAAAAATGAGAATTCCAGAGCACTTAATTGTGCTCATGAGTAACCTGCACTTAGACCAAGAGGCAGTCATTGGAACAGAACACGGGGATACTGCGTGGCTTCAAGTCAGAAAAGGTGTGCTTCAGGGTTGTATTTTTTCACCGTATTTATTCAATCTGTATGCTGAACAAATAATCTTAGAATTGGACTATAAGAAGAAGGACACAGCATTAGGATTGGAGGAAGATGGATTAACAACCTGTGACATGCAGATTATACAACCTGCTTGCTGACAGTGGAGAGGACTTGAAGTACTTACTAATGAAGATCAAAGGTCATACAGCCTTCAGTATGAATTACACCTCAACGTAAAGAAAACAAAAATTCTCACAACTGGACCAATAAGCAACATCATGATAAATGGAGTAAAGATTGAAGTTGTCAAGGATTTCATTTGACTTGGATCCACAATCAATGCCCATGGAAGCAGCAGTCAAGAAATCAGATGATGTATTGTGTTGGGCGAATCTGCTGTGAAAGACCTCTTTAAAGTGTTGAAAAGCAAGGATGTCACTTAGAGGACTAAGGTGTGCCTCACCCAAGCCATGGTATTGTCAACCACCTCATATGCATGTGAAGGCTGAACAATGAATAAAGAAAACCAAAGAAGAACTGTTGCCTTTCAATTACAGTTTTGGCAAAGAATACTGAATAACCATGGGCTGCCATAAGAACGTACTCCCCAAGCAGACAAAAAGTAGAACTGTTTTCATAACCTGAATGGATATGGGGAAAAAACGATGTCTGAATATCCTGAACTCTTTGCTTGACTTCTCCCATTTTCTTTCTCCAGAGTTGTACTCTACTTTCAGCATTCATTCTATCATTTCAGAATGTTGGTAGTAGATAGAGCCACTGCACAAGGCAGTCGACTGAGAGTTTAAGTAGGGGATTAAATCATCCTTTACTAGGTTTGCAAATAAAGCCACCTAACATGGTGGTCTTCGGGAAAAGGGAAGTATTTTCTGATCCATAAATCATACTGTGGGTAGAGAGGCCCTGCTAGTGGATGTGAACTGTTTATTGTTGTTTTTAGGTGCCATTGAGTCAGTTCTGACTCATAACAACCCCATGTACAACAAAACAAAACACTGACCATACCTGCACTATCCTCACATTTGCTATGTTTGAGTCCATTGCTGTAGCCACTGTGTCAATCCATCTCATTGAGAGTCTTCCTCTTTTACACTGAAACTCTACTTTACCAAGCATGATGTCCTTCTTCAGGGACTGATCCCTCCTGAGAACGTGTCCAAAGTACATGAGACAAAGTCTCACCAGCCTTGCTTCTAAGGAGCATTCTGGCTGTACTTCTTCCAACAAAGATTCGTTCGTTCTTTTGACAGTCCATGGCATATTCATCATTCTCTGCCAACACCATGATTCAAAGGCATCAATTCTTTTTCTGGCTCCCTTATTCATTGTCCAGCTTTTGTATGCATACAAGGAGATTGCAAATACCATGGTTTGGGTCTGGCACACCTTAGTTCTCAAGGTAATATCTTTGCTTTTTAACATCTTCTGAGAAATGGTTCTTTAAACCAGAGAGTTATAGTGAAGCCTTCCAATCTGAGGACCATACCTTCCTGAACACAGAGTTGAGCATATGACCCAAGATCATCCTATCAGGTTGTTTTCTTTTCCTAGTCATTTGTGTTGCTCCAGAAATATTCACAGAATCTCAGCTAGACTGATCTGAGTCTCCCCTGGAATTTTTAAAATTTCAGATGGTTGAGATGATCAATTTGTGAATTCAGAATCGGTAGTGGTTATTCCCACCCAGCTGTGGACTCCATCATCTCAACTCTGAATTTTAAAATTCTGAATACAGGTAGCAGTATATAGTGTTTAAGGGCACAGACATTGGAAATAGAAAGATCTGAATTTAAATACCGGTAACACTCTTCATATGGGGTCTGTAACTTTAAGCAAGTAATATAATTTCCCAGTCTATGGTTCCCGAAATTTACAGAGATGATAATTCCTGCATTAGAGGTCTGTTGTGATATGGTTGTACTGTGCTGTCCCAGAGTAAGTGCTCAACATATATTAGCAATTTTTTTTATTTATGATTTTTGTGGGACATTAATAAATGCATTTTTTGGTTAAGGGATGTAATTCTTTTTTGCCCAAGTTTCTTTGAAGCATGACTAAATGCATGCATTATTGTTAATTTTTTTTAACTTGCTGACACATATTATTTTTTAATACCAACTTGGTAATGTAAGCATTTGAAAAGTAGTATTAATAAAATAATACCTTACTATTATGGAAGAACTGTTTGTGTCTAGCCATTCTTCCAAGTGTGCTTATAAATATCCTATGAATCCTGTTTCACCAAGAGTCTGTGCCATGTGTATTTTCATTATTCCCTCAGATATACTAAATACTAAGGTAACACATTAGTACTAGATTGAGCTCAGTCCACTTCCGCCACGTGTCTGTCAGTTTGTCGTACTGTTGAGGCTTGTGTGCTGCTGTGATGCTGGAAGCTATGCCACCAGTATTCAGATACCAGCAGGGTCTCCCACGGAGGACAGGTTTCAGCTGAGCTTTCAGACTAACAGACTAGGGAGAAGGACCTGGCAGTCTATTTCTGAAAAGAATTAGCCAGTGAAAACCTTATGAATACTAGCACACTGAACTCTTCCTAATAGTCCCCTTTTATCCTTCTAAAAAATAAACAAGCATGGGCTTTATAATAGGATTCTTAGAGAAACCTCTAACCAGCTTCCCAGATTTATTGGACCAATGTCGTATCAACGGCAGTGGGTTTGGTTTTTGGTTCCAGAGATGTTAGCTGCTTCCTGTGATTACATCCCAGGGAAATAATCCCCCAGTATTCCCAGTTTGCATTGTAATTTTTCCAATATACATTCAACCAGTTACTTATGTCATTGCTAATGTCAGATGGATCCTGGCTGAAAGCAAAGAATACAAGAAAGATGTTTGCCTGTGTTTTATGGACTATGCAAAGGCATTCAACTGTGTGGATCATAACAAATTATGGATAATATTTCACGGAATGGGAGTTTCAGAACACTTAATTGTGCTTATAAGGGATCTGTACATGGATCAAGAAGCAGTCATTTGAAAATTAGGAAAGGTGTGTATTAGGGTTGTATCCTTTCACCATACCTATTCAATCTGTATGCTGAGCAAATAATCTGAGAAACTTGACTGTAGGAAGAAGAACAGAGCATCAGGATTGGAGGTAAACTCATTAACAACCCATGTTTTGCAGATAACACAATTTTGCTTGCTGAAAGTAAGGCAACTTGTAGCACTTACTGATAAAGATCAAAGACCACAGCCTTCAGTATGGATTACACCTCAACATAAAGAAAACACAAATCCTCACAACTGGACCAATAAGCAACATCATGATAAATGGAGAAAAGATTGAAGTTGTCAAGGATTTCATTTTACTTGGGTCCACAATCAACACCTATGGAAGCAGCAGTCAAGAAATCAAAAGACACATTACATTGGGCAAATTTTTTCCAAGAAATCTCTTTAAAGTGTTAAAAAGCAAAGATGTCACCTTGAGGACTAAGGTGCACCTGACCCAAGCCATGGTGTTTTAAATTGCATCATATGCATTGGAAAGCTGGACAACGATTAAGGAAGACCGAAGAAGAATTGACGCCTTTGAATTGTGGTGTTGTATATACCACGGACTAGTTTATTTTTATTTTATTTTATTTTTTTTAATATACCACAGACAGTCAAAAGAATGAACAAATCTGTTTTGGAAGAAGTAGAACCAGGATACTCCTTGAAAGCAAGGATGGCAAAAGTATGTCTCACATACTTTGGACATATTGCCAGGAGGGATCAGTGCCTGGAGAAAGAAATATCATGCTTGGTAAAGTAAAGGGTCAGTGAAAAACAGGAAGATCTTCAAGGAGATGAATTGACATAGTGGCTGCAACAATGGGCTGAAGCATAGCAACAACTGTGGGGTTGGTGCAGGGCTGAACAGTATTTCATTCTGTTGTGCCTGGTGTGCTATGAGTCAGAAATGACTCATTGGCAGCTGTCGTGGATTGAATTATGCCCCCAAAAAACTGTGTGTATCAACTTGGTTAAGCCATAATTCCCAGTATTACGTGGTTGTCCTCCATTTTGTGATTATAATTTTATGTTGAGAGGATTAGGGTGGGATTGTAATACCACCCTTACTCAGGTCAACTCCCTGATCCATGGTAAAGGGAGTTTCCCTGGGGTGTGGCCTGCACCACCTTTTATCTCTCAAGAGATAAAAGGAAAGGGAAGCAAGCAGAGTTGTGCACACCATACCACCAAGAAAGCAGCACTGGGAGCCGAGCGTGTCTTTTATACTTGGGGTTCCTGTGCAGAAAGGCTCCTGGTCCAGGGGAAGATTGACAAGAAAGACCTTCCTCCAGAGCCGATAGAAAGAGAAAGCATTCCTCTGGAGCTGACACCCTCAATTTGGACATGTAACCTACTAGACTGTGAGAAAAAATTTCTCTTTGTTAAAGCCATCCACTTATGGTATTTCTGTTATGGCAGCCCTAGATGACTAAGACAGCAGCTAACAACAACAACAACGTGACCCTAAGAAAACCTCTACAAGTTGGAAAAGGCAAGGTAATTGATTCTCCCTCTTATAGGCATTATTTCATTTAAAACACACATACTCTCTGGGGATGATTTAATTGCTATCTCCATTTTATCTATGTGGGAACAAAAGCTTGGAATAGATAAGAATTTGACTTAATTTACACAGTACACAGTGGAAAGATTCAAATATAGCTAAGGTAAACACAAGCAGGATGCTCTGTCACTGTGGTGGGCAGAATAATGAATTCCCAAGATGTCCAAGTTCTAATCCTCAGAACCTCTGAACGTGTGACCTCAAATAGCAAGGGAGACTACAGATGTGATGCAGTTAAGTACTTTGACATGTAGATGTTACTCAGATGGGTCCAAGAAGGAGACAGGAGACTGAGTGTCAGAGGAGATGTGAAGACTGAAGCAGGAGCAGAGTGATTCAGTTTAGAAAGATGTGGAAGGGGCCATAAGGTAAGAAATGAGGGCTATCTCCTGTACCAGTACTAGCTGCCTTAAAGTTGTCTAGGTCTCGTGATGGCTCCAGGTATGGCAGAGTAGAACTGTGGTCCACAGGGTTTTCCATGGTTGATTTTTTAGAAATAGCTCACTAGACCTTCCTTTGCGTTAGCATCCAAGCAGTATAACCATTTGCACAAACCAGTGACTCTAACGAAAACTCCAGAAGCTGGGAAACTAAAGGGAATAGATTCTCCCTAGTGTCTCCAGAAAGAATACGGTCCTGCCAACACCTTGATTTTAGTCCAGTGAGACTCATTTCAAATGTCTGACTTCCAGAGTTATAAGATGATACATTTGTATTGTTTTAAGCCACCAAGATCATGGTAATTTGTACAGTTGGAATAGAAAATGAATACAGTATCTTTTTACTACATTTTCTTGCTCTCAACAGACGAGATATAAAGCTCTTTGCATGCATCCTCAAAAAGAAAAGACAAACTGGAAAACAACCAGAGGAGACATAAAGTAAGCTAATGCTGGTTCCATTTATTCACTTAGGCAACTTGATTCTTCTAGCACTGCACATTACATATGGCAGTAAATCCTGTCCGCTGTAATTTTTAAATATACCCGGGACCTACTTCTCACCACTTCCCCCCAGTCCGGCTGATACCACCATCATTTTTCCACTGGATTAGTGCAGTAGCCTCCCAAACATTCACCCTAAATTCTACCTTACGCTCCCCAGTCTCTTTTCAATTTCATAGCTAAAGTTATTTTGTTGGAACCAAACATCATAGTCTATCTCTCCATTTATTCAAGTCTACTATTATGTCTTTCATGGCAGTTTATTTATATGAGACCTACTATTATTTATTCATTTTGTGGAGCCCTGGTGATGTAGTGGTTAAGAGTTTGGCTGCTAACCAGATGTTGGCAGTTCGAATCTACAAGCCGCTCCTTGGAAACCCTATTCTGTCCTACAGGGTCGCTATGGGTCAGAATTGACTCGACGGCACCAGGTAAGGGTATTATTTTTTGTAGATTTAGTTATTAACTTGGCATTTTACTGTAGTTTTCATATTGATTGCTTTGGGTTTTCTAGAACTTAATCATATTGAATGCAAACAGAGATAGTATATCTTTTCACTTACAATTCATATACTTCCCAATGTTTGATCTTGCCTCACGTTTTCCCCATTAACCAAGATGCTGGCTTTCAGGACAAAGCATATACTTCAACCCAAATGCCAGCCAGAATTCAATATATTTATATGAACATGTATATATGATCACATTAAGAATTAATCAATTTCTATTTTATTGAGTGTTTTAAATCTGAATGATTGCTGACTTTAACATATGCTTTTAACACCTATTGAGATAAAAAAGTGTAATTTTTCTCTTTAGTTCTATTCATGTGACTATATGAATATATTATTGAAGTTTCTATTACTTAACTATTTTTTCTTTTTCCTGGAATAAATTCCATTTGGTCATGATGTATTATATTTTTAATGCAATTTTGCATTCTTTCTATTACCATTCCATCAAAATTTTTGCATCCATATTCATCATTTAGACTCATTTGTAGATTTTTTGCTTTTGGCTGAAATATTTATTCAACATGGCAGTAAAAGTTGTAGTCATCTCATGAAAGACAATTAGACTTTGATCTTTATGCTCTAGAAGAGTTTAAGTAACGTTGAAAGTATCCTGTTAAAATTTGGATCTAGTAGTTTTCTTCTAGAGGGTTCTTTAATTTCTCTTTCTGCTTTTGTGATGTTTGGTCAGTTACTACTGTGGTCAACTTTAATAAATTCATTTTTTCAAGAAAATAATGTATTTCATCTATTTTTCTAAATGTGCATGTATAAAGATATAGAGAACTTCAACATATTTTATTTCCTCCAATGATTAATTAACCTTTATTATTTCTAAATTTTTGTATTTCTACTTTCTTCTTATTAAGCAAATGATATTGAAATATTTTTTCAATTATAGTTTTTTTAAACAATACTTTCATTAGTGCATTATTTTCTAAAATTAATTTGTAATTATAAACTAATTTTTCTTCAGTTGTTTTCGATTTCAATTATTTCTAGTTTTTTATTTAAGGAAGAGTGAGCAATCCATTTATTTGCATTTTTTTTTTCAGATCATCAGCTTATTTTATTGTGAAGAAATACATATAACAAAATACCTGCCATTTCAACTCTTTTTATGTGTACAATTCAGTGACATTAATTACATTTGCTGTGTTGTGCAACAATCTCCACCATCCATTTCTATTTTTTTAAATAATTTTTATTGAGCTTTAAGTGAACGTTTACAAATCAAGTCAGTCTGTCACATATAAGCTTATATACACCTTACTCCATACTCCCACTTACTCCCCCCCCTAATGAGTCAGCCCTTCCAGTCTCTCCTTTCGTGACAATTTTGTCAGTTTCTAACCCTCTCTACCCTCCTATCTCCCGTCCAGACAGGAGATGCCAACACAGTCTCAAGTGTCCACCTGATACAAGTAGCTCACTCTTCATCAGAATCTCTCTCCTACCCATGGTCCAGTCCCTTCCATGTCTGAGGAGTTGTCTTCAGGAATGGTTCCTGTTCTAGGCCAACAGAAGGTTTGGGGACCATGACTGCCGGGATTCCTCTAGTCTCAGTCAGACCATTAAGTCTGGTCTTTTTATGAGAATTTGGGGTCTGCATCCCACTGATCTCCTGCTCCCTCAGGGGTTCTCTGTTGTGCTCCCTGTCAAGGCTGTCATCGATTGTGGCCGGGCACCATCTAGTTCTTCTGGTCTCAGGATGATGTAAGTCTCTGGTTCATGTGGCCCTTTCTGTCTCTTGGGCTCATAGTTATCGTGTGACCTTGGTGTTCTTCATTCTACTTTGATCCAGGTGGGTTGAGACCAACTGATGCATCTTAGATGGCTGCTTGTTAGCATTTAAGACCCCAGACACCACATTTCAAAGTGGGATGCAGAATGTTTTCATAATAGAATTATTTTGCCAATTGACTTAGAAGTCCCCTTAAACCATGGTCCCCAAACCCCTGCCCTTGCTCCACTGACCTTTGAAGCATTCCGTTTATCCCAGAAACTTCGTTGCTTTTGGTCCAGTCCAGTTGAGCTGACCTTCTGTGTATTGAGTATTGTCCTTCCCTTCACCTAAAGTAGTTCTTATCTACTAACTAATCAGTAAATGACTCTCTCCCACCCTCCATCCCTAACCTCCTCGTAACCACAAAAGTATGTGTTCTCAGTTTATACTATTTCTCAAGATCTTATAATAGTGGTCTTCTTTAATAATGGTCCTTTTGCCTCTAATTTTGCTCAGCATAATGCCTTCCAGATTCCTCCATGTTATGAAATCTTTCACAGATTTGTCACTGTTCTTTATCGATGCGTAGTATTCCATTGTGTGAATATACCACAATTTATTTAACCATTCATCCGTAGATGGACACCTTGGTTGCTTCCAGCTTTTTGCTATTGTAAACAGTGCTGCAATAAACATGGGTGTGCATATATCTGTTCGTGTGAAGGCTCTTACTTCTCTAGCGTGTATTCCGAGGAGTGGGATTTCTGGGTTGTATGGTAGTTCTATTTCTAACTGTTTAAAAAAACGCCAGATAGATTTCCAAAGTGGTTGTACCATTTTACATTCCCACCAGCAGTGTATAAGAGTTCCAATCTCTCCACAGCCTCTCCAACATTTATTATTTTGTATTTTTTGGATTAACGCCAGCCTTGTTGGAGTGAGATGGAATCTCATCGTAGTTTTAATTTGCATTTCTCTAATGGCTAATGATCGAGAGCATTTTCTCATGTATCTGTTAGCTGCCTGAATATCTTCTTTAGTGAAGTGCGTGTTCATATCCTTTGCCCACTTCTTGATTGGGTTGTTTGTCTTTTTGTGGTTGAGTTTTAACAGAATCATATAGATTTTAGAGATCAGGTGCTGGTCGGAGATGTCATAGCTGAAAATTCTTTCCCAGTCTGTAGGTGGTCTTTTTACTCTTTTGGTGAAGTCTTTAGATGAGCATAGGTGTTTGATTTTTAGGAGCTCCCAGTTATCTGGTTTCTCTTTGTCATTTTGGTAATGTTTTGTATTCTGTTTATGCCTTGTATTAGGGCTCCTAGAGTTGTCCCTATTTTTTCTTCCATGATCTTTATCGTTTTAGTCTTTATGTTTAGGTCTTTGATCCACTTGGAGTTAGTTTTTGTGCATGGTGTGAGGTATGGGTCCTGTTTCATTTTTTTGCAAATGGATATCCACTTATGCCAGCACCATTTGTTAAAAAGACTGTCTTTTCCCCCAATAAATTGACACTGGGCCTTTGTCAAATATCAGCTGATCATATGTGGATGGATTTATATCTGGGTTCTTAATTCTGTTCCATTGGTCTATGTGCCTGTTGTTGTACCAGTACCAGGCTGTTTTGACTACTGTGGCTGTATAATAGGTTCTGAAATCAGGTAGAGTGAGGCCTCCCACTTTCTTCTTCTTTTTCAGTAATGCTTTACTTATCCGGGGCTTCTTTCTCTTCCTTATGAAGTTGGTGATTTGTTTCTCCATCACATTAAAAATGTCATTGGAATTTGGATCGGAAGTGCATTGTATGTATAGATGGCTTTTGGTAGAATAAACATTTTTACTATGTTAAGTCTTCCTATCCATGAGCAAGGTATGTTTTTCCACTTAAGTAGGTCCTTTTTAGTTTCTTGCAGTAGTACTTTGTAGTTTTCTTTATACAGGTCTTTTACATCTTTGATAAGATTTATTCCTAAGTATTTTATCTTCTTGGCGGCTACTGTGAATGGTATTGATTTGGTCTTTTCCTCTTCCATGTTCTTGTTGTTGATGTAGAGGAATCCAGGTGATTTTCGTGTGTTTATCTTATATAACCTGAGACTCTGCCAAACTCTTCTATTAGTTTCAGTGGTTTTCTTGAGGATTCCTTAGGGTTTTCTGTGTATAAGATCATGTCCTCTGCAAATAGACATAATTTTACTTCCTCCTTGCCAATCCGGATGCCCTTTATTTCTTTGTCTAGCCTTATTGCTCTGGCTAGGACCTCTAGCACAATGTTGAATAAGAGCAGTGATAAAGGGCATCCTTGTCTGGTTCCCGTTCTCAAGGGAAATGCTTTCAGGCTCTCTCCATTTAGAGTGATATTGGCTGTTGGCTTTGCATAGATGCCCTTTATTATGTTGAGGAATTTTCCTTCAATTCCTATTTTGCTGAGAGTTTTTATCATGAATGGGTGTTGGACTTTGTCAACTGCCTTTTCTGCCTCAATTGATAAGATCATGTGGTTTTTGTCTTTCGTTTTATTTATATGGTGGATTACATTAATGGTTTTTCTAGTATTATACCAGCCTTGCATAAAAAATAAATCCCACTTGGTCGTGGTGGATTATTTTTTTGATATGTTGTTGAATTTTACTGGCTAGAATTTTGTTGAGGATTTTTACATGTATGTTGATGAGGGATATAGGTCTGTAATTTTCTTTTTTTGTGGTGGCTTTACCTGGTTTTGGAATCAGGGATATGGTGGCTTTATAGAATGAGTTAGGTAGTATTCTGTCATTTTCTATGCTTTGAAATACCTTTAGTAGTGGTGGTGTTAACTCTTCTCTCAAAATTTTGTAGAACTCTGCAGTAAAGCCTCCTGGGCCAGGACTTTTTTTTGTTGGGAGTTTTTTGATTACCGTTTCAATCTCTTTTTTGTTATAGGTCTATTTAGTTGTTCTACTTCTGAATGTGTTAGTTTAGGTAGGTAGTGTTTTTCTAGGAATTCTTCCATTTCTTCTGGATTTGCAAATTTGGTAGAGTACAATTTTTTGTAATAATCTGATATGATTCTTTTAATTTCAGTTGGGTCTGTTGTGATGTGGCCCATCTCATTTCTCATTTGGGTTATTTGTGTCCTTTCCTGTATTTCTTTAGTCAGTCTGGCCAATGGTTTATCAATTTTGTTAATTTTTTCAAAGAACCAGCTTTTGGCTTTGTGAATTCTTTCAATTGGTTTTCTGTTCTCTAATTCATTTAGTTCAGCTCTAATTTTTAGTATTTGTTTTCTTCTGGTGCCTGATGGATTCTTTTGTTGCTCACTTTCTATTTGTTCAAGTTGTAGGGGCAGTTCTCTGATTTTGGCTCTTTCTTCTTTTTGTATGTGTGCATTTATCGATATAAATTGGCCTCTGAGCACTGCTTTTGCTGTGTCCCAGAGGTTTTGATAGGAAGCATTTTCATTCTTGTTGCATTCTATGAATTTCTTTATTCCCTCCTTAATGTCTTCTATAACCCAGTCTTTTTTCAGGAGGGTATTGTTCAGTTTCTTTTCTCTAATTTTTCTGTTATTGATTTCCACTTTTATGGCCTTGCGGTCTGAGGAGATGCTTTGTAATATTTCGATGTTTTGGATTCTGCAAAGGTTTGTTTTATGACCTAATATGTGGTCTATTCTAGAGAACGTTCCACGTGTGCTAGAAAAAAAGGTATACTTTGCGGCAGTTGGATGGAGTGTTCTGTATAAGTTAATGAGGTCAAGTTGGTTGATTGTAGCAATTAGGTCTTCCGTGTCTCTATTGAGCTTCTTACTGGATGTCCTGTCCTTCTCCGAAAGTGGTGTGTTGAAGTCGCCTACTATAATTGTGGAGGTGTCTATCTCACTTTTCAGTTCTGTTAAAGTTTGTTTTATGTATCTTGCAGCCCTGTCATTGGGTGCATAAATATTTAATATGGTTATATCTTCCTGGTCAATTGTCCCTTTTATCATTATGTAGTGTCCTTCTTTATCCTTTGTGGTAGATTTAAGTTTAAAGTCTATTTTGTCAGAAATTAATATTGCTACTCCTGCTTTTTTTTGCTTATTGTTTGCTTGATATATTTTTTTCCATCCTTTGAGTTTTACTTTGTTTGTGTCTCTAAGTCTAAGGTGTGTCTCTTGTAGGCAGCATATAGATGGATCGTGTTTCTTTATCCAGTCTGAGACTCTCTGTCTCTTTATTGGTGCATTTAGTCCATTCACATTCAGCGTAATTATAGATAAGTATGTGTTTAGTGCTGTCATTTTGATGCCTTCTTATGTGTGTTGTTGACAATTTCATTTTTCCACTTACTTTTTTGTGCTGAGATGTTTTTCTTTGTAAATTGTGTGTTCCTCTTTTTCATAGTATTTGACTTTATGTTTGTTGAGTCGTTATGTTTTTCTTGATTTTTATATTGAGTTATGGAGTTGTTACATCTCTTTGTGGTTACCTTAATATTTACCCCTATATTTCTAAGTAAAAACCTAACTTGTATTGTCCTACATTGCCTTGTATCCCACTCCATATGGCAGTTCTATGCCACCTGTATTTAATCTCTCTTTTTGATTATTGTGATCTTTTACATATTGACTTCAATGATTCCCTGTTTTGAGCTTTTTTTTTTTAATTAATCGTAATTTGTTTTTGTGATTTCCCTATTTGAGTTGATATCAGGATGCTCTGTTCTGTGACCTTGTGTTGTGCTGGTATCTGATATTATTGGTTTTCTGACCAAACAATTTCCTTTAGTATTTCTTGTAGCTTTGGTTTGGTTTTTGCAAATTCTCTAAGCTTGTGTTTATCTGTAAATGTCTTAATTTTGCTTTCATATTTCAGAGAGAGTTTTGCTGGATATATGATTCTTGTCTGGCAGTTTTTCTCCTTCAGTGCTCTGTATATGTCATCCCATTGCCTTCTTGCCTGCATGGTTTCTGCTGAGTAGTCTGAACTCATTCTTATTGATTCTCGCTTGTAGGATACCTTTCTTTTATCCCTGGCTGCTTTTAAAATTTTCTCTTTATCTTTGGTTTTAGCAAGTTTGATGATAATATGTCTTGGTGATTTTCTTTTTGGATCAATCTTAAATGGGGTTCCATGAGCATCTTGGATAGATATCCTTTTGTCTTTCATGATGTCAGGGAAGTTTTTTGCCAACGGATCTTCAACTATTCTCTCTGTGTTTTCTGATATCCCTCCCTGTTCTGGGACTCCAATCACATGCCAGTTATTCTTCTTGATAGAGTCCCACATGATTCTTAGGGTTTCTTCATTTTTTTTTTAATTCTTTTATCTGATTTTTTTCAGCTGTATTGGTGTTAATTCCCTGGTCCTCCAGATGTCCCAGTCTGCATTCTAATTGCGCGAGTCTGCTCCTCTGACTTCCTATTGCACTGTGTAATTCTGTAATTTTATTCTTAATCTTTTGGATTTCTGAATGCTGTCTCTCTATGGATTCTTGCAGCTTATTAATTTTTCCACTATGTTCTTGAATAATCTTTTTGAGTTCTTCAACTGCTTCATCAGTGAGTTCCTTGGCTTTTTCTGTAGATTGCCTTATTTCATTTCTGAGGTCATCCCTGATGTCTTGACGCATTCTGTAAATTAGTTTTTTATATTCTTTTTCTTGCAATTCCAGGATTGTATCTTCATTTGGGAAAGATTTTGATTCTTTAGTTTGGGGAGTTGTAGAAGCAATCATGGTCTTCTTCTTTATGTGATTTGATATCGACTGCTGTCTCTGAGCTATCACTAAGATATAAAAAAAAAAAAATTTTTTTTTGATTTATTCTATATTTGCTCACTGAGTCTTATCTTGTTTTGTTTTCTTTCAATATATGTAGATGGGCTACTAGATTGCGCTGTCTTGATTGTTGTAGCCGTTGACTCACTTATGTCCTATTACCAGCTGGTTTGGGCTGTTACCGGATATATAAGCCTGAGTCCATGCACTATTCTTGAGTAGAATCTGCTTTTGGGTCATCAAGTGTGTGGAGCAAACTGTCACCTATCCACCTAGAGAAGTAGTGGTAAGAGTTTTGTGCACCAGATTCTAGTAGCAGCAGGGTTACGCACTCCAGGGGAGGCAGGATGCTGACAGGCTTCCCCCAAGTGTCAGTGAGGTAGGTGTGTCTCTATTCCTAAAGCGCCTTGGTGGGTGGGCTCTGCAGCTGTACCTTAGGCCCCCACTGCAAGTACCTCTACAGATTGGTAGGTGTCACCCTCCTTAGACCCCTAAGGCAGGAGACTAGGTGTTCTGGGGGGAGCTTCAGCCCTCAGTTCCCTGTTGTGGGTCAGTGAGGGCTCTGTTGAATTCGCAGAGATATCAGACCTGGGAAACTTGTCTTTCCAGTAATCGGCTAAAACAATTACAGTCAGATCCCTATCAGAAATGCCTTTGCATTATAATAGCCACATTGTTCCCTGTAGGGATGAAAACCCAAGACTGTGGATCACATATGCTTGGCTGGAGCTGGTTCTGTGTTTTTAGTCCAATTAGGGAAGGGTTTTTGGTCCCTGGGTTTTTTGTAGCTGCTTCTCTCAGGCCAGGAGAATGGGTTAGGAAAAGATCAAAAAGAAAGAAAAACTGCAAGCAGTTCACTCTCTGGCTCAGGAAATTCCAAAGTTAATGAAGCCGCCTGGGAAGGGGAGGGGAGGGTTCAGATAAATAGGAGAGGGTAGCACCCCGGAATATAGACAAAGTTACTTGTCTTGCTTGGGATGACTGTTTTATCTGAGATTCCCGAGGGGCATGTCGACTGTGTGCGCTGGCTGGGTAGAGATTACCCCCAAGGGTCAGGCCCGCCTCCCGTGCTTGCACTGTCTCAGAAGCTGGGGTTTGTTCCTCCGCTCCCAGTTCAAAGCCCAGCGCCAAGGTTCGCCAGCTGGGATGCTGCACTCCCGGCTCCAAAACCAGTTGCTGCCTCCCGGTGACTTCTCCTCCTGTCAGCCGCGTCGCTGCATTGCCTGCATGCACTGGCTGGACTTCCCCCGAGGTCAATCCTGGGGGCTAGGGTTGTACCCGGTGTTTGCGCCATCTCAGGATGCCGTGCTCAGCTCCCCTGCGCCCAGTCCAAAGCCCAGCGCCAAGGTTTTCTGACTGGGACGCTGGCTCCAGGCTCTGAAAACAGTCGCTGCTTACCCGTGGTTGTTCGTTCTCAGTCTCTGTCACTCAGGTCAACTCTTTAGATCTGTGTTTGATGGTCATGGTTTGTAGATTGTCATGCATGTGATAGATTCACTTGTTTTTCTGAGTCTTTGTTGCAAGAGGGATCTGAGGTAGCTTCTACATTGTCAGCCATCTTGGCCCCTCCCTCCATTTATTTCCATTTTAACGTGCAATTTATATGTTCATAAAGTTACACTTTTTTTTCTGATAACTCTGACGTGTCCATATTATTATTATTGCTATTATTATTTTAAAAGTTTGACATTCTCAATTTTGCAGTTTAATGGATGTGATTTGTTGGACTAGATAATCTTTTTCAATAGCTTTGTTTTATTTATAAGATCAGTGCATATCCATGGCAAGATAAGAACAAACAAAAAAAAAGAAAGGAAAAATCTCAAAATCCAGAGTGAACTAAAGTTAATCTTTTGAAAGATAACTTCCTAGATATTTATCGTTATGTACTTTTTTTATTCATTTCTTCATTGATAATTTTGTTTCAATAGCTTCACGGCCTTAAACTTTCTTAGCCTTGATTTTTCTTTTTTTTTTCTTTTTACTCAAAATGTGTAAAAGTGTATTGTGGACACTCAAATTTTTAAAATAATAGTGAATAAAAATTTTCTTTATTTTTATTTTAAAATTTATATTAAAGTACACACATTTTTAAGTGTAATAATTCTAAAGGCTTATAATGTCTAATAGCAATCTCTTGTTTTGCCACTTATACTCCTATCCTCTTCTACACAAAGGCCATTTAAATGCTAAGCATTTCTTCTAATTTTAAATCCCATATTTTTTAATGATGTGGTCACTATGTCTTGATTTTTCATGGATTGAATTATGTCCCCCCAAAAATGTATGTATCAATTGGTTAGGCCATGATTCCCAATATGTTGTTGTCCTCCATTTTATGATTGTAATATTATATTGAGAGGATTAGGGTGAGACTGTAACACCACACTTACTCAGGTCACCTCCCTGATCCAAGGTAAAGGGAGTTTCCCTGGGGTGTGGCCAGCACCGCCTTTTATCTCTTAAGATTAAAGGGAAGGAAAGCAAGCAGAGAGTTAGGAACCTGATACCACCAAGGAAGCAGCACCAGGAGCAGAGCACATCCTTCAGTCAGGGGGTCCCTATATCTGAGAAACTCCTTGACCAGGGGAAGGTTGAGGACAAGAGCCTTCCTCCAGAGCTGACAGAGAGAGAAAGCCTTCTGGAGCTGACACCTTGAATCTGGACTTGTAACCTACTAGACTGTGAGAAAATAAATTTCTATTTATTAAAGCCATCCATTTGTGGTATTTCTGTTATGGCAGCACTAGATAACTAACATAGAATTTGTTACCAAGAGAGTGGGCTGCTGCTCTAACAGATACGTAAAATGTGGAAGTGGTTTTGAAATTGAATGGATAGTTTGTGACAGCGGCAGAGGACCAGTGCAGCAGAGAACCTGCAGCGATAGAAAATTTGCAACAGCAGAGAACCAGAAACAGCAGAACCAGGAGACCAACATAAAACAGCGCTGGAGTTGACCCAAGGAGCAAGAAAGCTGATTACCTGTGTTCTTGAGGCTTTCTGGCGGAGTGGAGCACCTCCAGGCACTTATTGGTCGAGCTACAGAGCTTTGGAACACTTGCCCCAGCAGGGCAGATGCGGGTGTGAGGCCCAAGGAGCCAAGAGGCCAAGAAACCATGAAGCAGAAGCTGAATAGACAAGGAACACAAGAAACTGAGCTGCCTTAGTCTCAAGAGTTGTGGCCAACAGACCTCAGGGCTTTCAAAAGGTGGAGCCATGGCCTCTGGTGTTTCTAAGGGTGCAGTTGCCATTCAGATGGTTGAGAATGGTGTGCCTAAACTCAAGGGAGTAGAGTTGCCTTCCCAGTGGGGCTGGAAGGCAGAGTCGAAGCCCAGGGCCGAGGAGCCACCACTCAGAATTTGGAGAGTGTGTCCAATACCTAGAGTCTGGAGGGCAGGGCCATTGTATAAATTGTCTCAGAGAACAGGGGATTATTTTCAAAGCTTTGAGGGCTAATGTAATGTGTTCTGCTGACTTGCTTCGTGCCTGTTATCCCTTCTTTCCCTCCAGTTTCTCCCATCTGTAACGGAAATGTCTAGCTTGTGCCTTTTCTGCCATTGTACCTTTGGAAGCAGATAAGTTATATTCTAGATTTCACAGATGAAGAGGAATTTTTGGATTTTAGACTTGGAGTTAAGACATTTGCTTTGATATGATGTGATGAATATGTTTTGCATGTTGCAAAGATGTGACTGTTTTGGGGGCCAAATGGTGGAATGTCGGATTGAATTATGTCCCCTCAAAAATGTGTTTAAAATCTTGGTTAGGCCGTGATTTCCAGTATTGTGTGGTTGTCCTCCCTTTTGTGATTGTAATTTTATGTTGAGAGGATTAGGGTGGGACTGTAACACCACCCTTACTCAGGTCACCTCCCTGATCCAAGGTAAGGGGAGTTTCCCTGGATTATGGCCCGTACCACCTTTGATCTCTTAAGATGAAAGGGAAGCAAGCAGAGAGTTGGGGACCTCATACCACCAAGAAAGCAGCACTAGAGCACTTCTTTTGGGGTCCCTCCACCTGAGAAGCTCCTCCATCAGGGGAAGATTGGGACAAAGACCTTCCTCCAGAGCCGACAGAGAGAAAAAACCTTCCCCTGGAGCCGACGCCCTGAATTTGGACTTGTAAACTACTAGACTGTGAGAAAATAAATTTCTCTTTGTTAAAGCCATCCACTTGTGGGATTTCTGTTATGGCAGCACTAGATGCCTAAGACATAGGTGTTATCTATAGATTTCCAATTATTTAAGAGAAAGATTTGTCTCTTTCAGCTGTCTCATCTGGGTAGGCATACGCCAACCTGCGCACACAAACACACACAAAAACACACTTCCCCACTCTTTATTTCTCAATAATGGTGAAATCTTCCACATTTTTCTTATTATTATCTTATTATGACTTGTGATTCATACCTGAACCTTGAAATACACTATCATCTCTTTTTTTTTTTGGCATCCTGTTTTGTTTCCTATAGTTTATACCCTCCTCGTTTTTCCCTTGATAATTTTCTATGCATTCTTACTAATTAACTCCCTCTCAAAAAAATTTTTTTTTTTTTTTTTAGATTCAGTACTACAAATCTCTTCTCATTATGCTCAAACATATCTCATAAGTTAAAATTTTATTCTCTCCTTCTTGGATAGAGTCCAAGATCTCCAAGAAAAATAAATTGCTCCCCAGCTTAATTAGGACAAGTTTTTGTTTCTTTTTCTTTTGGCCTGTGGCCTAGCTACTATCCCAGGATTTCTCTTTAACATCATCTAGCAACTTCCTTTTGCCTCTCTCCTTTTACTTGAATCATGTATTTTTCCTCTTTTCAGTTAATTCTTTGTTTAAGAGGACCAAATCCTTCTGCAGCTTTCTGAGAAATGGTTCATATAGGCTCACGTGTTTTTGAGATTTTCTTGTGTGTTTAAAAAGAATTTATTTCTTTTTCACACCTGAAGGATATTTAAACTGAAGCCAGAAGTCTAGGGGCATCTATAAGTAAGGTTTTATAAGGTGCAGAACAGTGCTTACATTTTGCCATAATTTTTTAAGTAATGAAATTAAAATATTTGTATTCGTATATAAAAATACATTCAGTAAGGAAACATGAGGAACTGATGACAGTATTGGTCTCCGGAAGGGTAGAAATTTGGGGGGTACCTTTCAATGGACATTATTTTGTATATTTAAATATTAAACCAAGGCAATGTACTGTTTATTAAAAAAATAAATATAAAGTACTCTTATGAGTTAAATTGTCCCACCATCTTAATTTTTCAGTGCTGCTTTAAAAGAAATGCCATAAAAGAAATGCCATAAGTAGGTAGCTCTAATAAAAAGAAATTTGTTTTCTCACAGTTTAGAAGGCTAGAAATCTGAATTTAGGGCACTAGCTCTAGGGGAAGGCTCTCTCTGCCTTCCCTTGGGAAAAATTCTTGTCTCAGCTTTTTCAGCATCTCTAGCATTCCTCTTGACATTCCCTGGAGATTTCCTCGTGGCATCTCTCTTTCCCCCATCTGCACTTACTAGCTTCTGTACCGAATCTGCCCTTTTACATCTCAAGAGTGATTGATTTAAGACACATTCTACACAGATACACTTTTATTAACATAACAAAGAAAACCCTATTCCCATTCACAGGTATGAGGGTTAGAATTTACAACACATATTTTTGCATGAAACAATTCGATCCATAGCATTCTACCCTTTACCCCCCCTACCCAAAATTCATATCCTTCCCATGTGTAGTAAAGCACATTCACTCTATTGCATTATCCCAAATGTCTTATCCCATTCTAGCATCAATTCTAAATCTGAGAGTTCATCTCCTGGATCATTTAAATCGAGTGTGTGTGAGACTTTGAGAGTATTCCGTTCTGGGGCAAAATTTCTTTCCATCTGTGAATCTGTGAAATCTAGAATACAGGTTATCTGCTTCCACAGTACAATGGTGAAATAAGCACAAAGTAGACGTATTTCAAATGGGAGAAATCACTGATACCAAGAAAGTCTAGACTCAAGGAGAGAAAATTTCATTAGCTGTCAAAACTAGAAAATAATCTGTTCTCCAGGACCATCTAGGCAATGACCATGCCATCCAGACTCTGGGTGTTAGCCATAATCGCTGGTTTCTGAATGGAGGCCTCTCAGCCCTGGCATCAGTCCTGCCCTCTAGGCCCACTGGAATAACAACCTCACACACTTGGCCTTGGGCAGCACTAATCCCCTAGTCCACCTGAGTGATGACCTCAGCCTCCTAGCCCTGGGTGGCTCCATTCTCCTGATCCTTGGACATGGCAGTCCCACTTCCTCAGCTTTGGGTAGCAGCGCCATCCTCTTAGCTCACTTAAATGGCAGCCTCACACTCTGGAATCAAGACAGTGGAGATCTGGCTCCTTGAACCCTAGGATGAGGTGGTTCCACTGATGTAGGCAGCCTTGCCTGCCATGGTGACGCCAACAGTTCTGCCGATCTCCAAACTGTTGCTAGGATGGTACCTCCCTTTCCTCAGAGGACAACAAATGTTTGCAACCAAGTAACTCCAACTTGCCTCTTTCATGCCTGTAGAATTTCAGGAGACAAGCAGCTAGCTACCTTTCATTTTGTACTGCCTTTTTTTCTTTTTTGTCCTTTTCTACTACAATGGTTGAATAAATCCATTAATCACAGGATTAATCTCTTTTACAAAATATTGAGTAGCCAAGCCCTTAGTGAAAGTTTTTCCAGGATATATTTCCTTAATTTGTACTGCAGAATTTCCCAAATCTTTAAGTTCTGTCTTCATTTTGCACAGTTCATTTTTAAGCCCATTTCTTTCCTCCTGCATTTTACTGCAAGTGTCAAGGAGATACCACATGATTCTCTTCAGATCTGCTTAGAAATTTCCTCACTCAAACTTACAAGTTCATCACTTAAAGTTCTATCTTCCACCAAACATTAGAACATAATTCATACAAGTTCTTAACCACTTTATAAAAAAGCATCACCTTCCTTCCAGTGTCCAATCACATGTGTTTCATTTCTGTTTAAAGCCTCTCTAGAAGCACATTTAATGTCCACATTTCTGGTGAGATTATATGATTATTATATAAATTACTTTACTTATGATGCTAGGAGATTTCCCCAGAGCTCTCAATTCTTTCTGAACCTTCATGAGAATCACTTTTAATACCCATAATTCTCCCAAAAGTCTTTTCAAGGAAATCTGGGGTCTTACTATAAAAAAGCACATCAAAATTCCTCTAGCCTCTACTCATTACCCAATTGCAAAACCACTTCCAAATTTTAGGTATTTGTTAGAGTAGTACCCCACTATTGGTAACAAATTCTTTCTTAATTTCTTAGTGCTGCTGAAACAAAAATAACCCAAATGGGTCACTTTAAAGAACGGAAATTCATTTTCACACAGTTTAGGAGTCTAGAAGTCTGAAATCAGGCTGCTAGCTTTAGTAGGCACCCTATGCCTGCTCTGGGTTGGGAGGAGGATCCTTGTCTCAGTTTCTTGAATTTTATTCTCTGCTTTCCTTGGAGACCTCCAGGTGTCATCTGTCTTCCCCCATTCACACTCTTTTATATCTCAAAAGTGATTGTTTTAAGACACATACTACACTGATTGCTTTATTAACATAACAAAGAAAATCCTGTTCCCAAATATATCACCGGTATTAAACAAAAACAAAAAAACTCTCCCCTCAGGTCGATTCTGACTCATAGTGACTCTACAGGACAGAGTAGAATTACCTCATAGAGTTCCAAGAAGTGCCTGGTGGATTTGAACTATTGACCTTTTGGTTAGCAGCAGTAACACTTAACCACTACACCACCATCACCAGTATAGGGGTTAGGATTTAAAACACATATCTTGTGGGGACACAATTCAACCCATGATAACTTCCTCCATACACGGTATGTGTTAGAATTCTAACCCCTACACCTGAGAAAGTAATCCTGTTTGGAAATAGGGTTTTCATTGTTATGTTAGTAGATCATACTCAAGTAGCGTGGGTTCTAAATCTAATCATTTCTGAGTTACCAAAAAAAAAAAAAAAAAGATTAGTCATAGAGACATGCACATACAGGGGAAGACAAAGGTCACATCAGGTCATCTATAAGCCAAGGAACCAAAGAATCCCCAAAGCTGCCTACAAGAAAGAAATAGACACAGCCATGTCAATGAAGTACATGATTTGGACTTTTAGCTTCCAGAACTGTGAAGAAATAAATTTCTGTTCCTTAAAGTCACCCAATTGTGGCATTTCTGTTAAGGCAATAATGGGTAACTAAAACAAGTAAGTTTTGCTAATTTAATGAAATTAATAGTTTTTATGTATTATGATATGTTTACAAGTCTGAGGTCTAGCACCATAATTTTCTACGTGACTATATATAACCCATTGCCTTTGAGTCAATCCCAACTCACAGCAATCCTGTAGGACAGAGTAGAACTGCCCCATAGGGTTTCCAAGGCCACAATCTTTACAAAAGCAGACTGCCACATTTTTCTCCCATGGAGTAGCTGGTAAGTTTGAACCACTGACCTTTCAGTTAGCAGCCGAGTGATTAACCTCTATGCCACCAGGGCTCCTTGTGATTATACGCGTGCACATCCACACACATATGCATATATGTATATTTGCAGCCTTGCACACATACAAACACTAATCATTTAAACTCCTGTCTTTCTTAGATTCTTTCAACAGTTCCCTATTTTCCCAAATATTTAACATAGGACATAAGAAGTGTAACCTTTCTTAGTTTGCTTTTTCGTCCCTTTTCACCTCAACTACTCAACCCAACTTCTATGCCTCTATATGAGCACACTCTACACTGAAACACACGCTGTATTCATTAGATCATGTTTTCAATCTCAGTGGCCTTTTTATTTGTTTCTTTTTATTTTTCATTGAACATCTTCTTCTTCTTTTTTTTTTTACTGATTAATATTTTATGAATTATTTCATGTGTCATCTCTTCCCAAAGCTTTCTCCCACCTTTCAGTCCAGGGAAGTTTTTTTTGTTGTTGTTTGTTTTGTTTTGTTTTATGAGCTCTCAGTATCTTACGTGCATTTATCTTGTATTTTTCATTTTAGTGGATTTTAATTGCATACATTTGAGTACACTCACCATACTAAACCAAAGCATTTACTACTAGTGCCTTATCTAAAATCTAGCAGAGAAAATGCATTAGAGAGGAAGGTTTTGAAAGAACAATAATTAATACTGTTCTTTATTTGGTATCAAATATTTGCAAACAAGCAAAAACTTTGTCTACATTTTTAAGAAAGAAATACATGGCATAGATATACATTATATGTGAACACTTCCTAACACTCAATTCTAGAACCCTTCCTCCTTCTGCTCTGAAACATATGTTTTCCTGTTTTTCTCTGAGGCAGAGATCAGGAGAGTGTATTATCAACTCTAAGTTAAATAGATTATTTTTTTGTAGCTTTGGAAATGTCTAATTCAGAGATATACTTCTGTATCCAATCTAAACTTGAACTCAATGAAATACTTTCCAGTTTTTTGGAGTTCTACCACACAAGAAGGCTAGCACACAAATAACTACTTCTGCAACTTTAAATTACTTTATATATTTATTGAAAAACTTGGCAGGGTTCATAGATAAATTTTCAATCTTCATTTTGTATATATCTGACAATGCCCCCAGACTAGAGAATTTCAGCAGAAGATATTGGGCCCCCACATATCTTGGTTGGAAATGATGTTTCTTAATCACTTCTGCTTTTTAAAACACCCATCCTGGTTAACTAAAGCTATAATCCAGGGTTAATGTTGGATAAAAACATTGGAATGCTCTTCACTTTCCAACTTGACTGCAAATTGACTCAGGAGAGGAAAGCTTGAACATCAGTGTTCAATAATCATGACTTAGCAATGTTTAAATAGTTTGTAATAATAGAAGTGTTAAGCTGATATGTTTGTTTGATATCCCAGTGTTTTGATTAATTAGCATTCAAAAAAATTTTTTTTTAAAGCAGGATCTACTAAGAAAATATTTATGTGTGTGTGTGATTGTGTGTGTACAGGTTAGATGTGACAAGACACCAGTCTGTTTAACTTCAGTGAACACACAAGAAAAGAGACAATGATTTTACTCAAAGAAAACACTCATTAAAGGGAAAAGTCTAGTATGCTAAATATAGTAGAGTGATACCTATAACTTAATTGCTATACTTTAAATTTGTTAACTCTTATGCAATCCAGGAAGAGCATTTACTCTGCCAGGAGTTTATGACTACCCTTTAAATAGACAATATATCTACCAATGGCATCATCCAATAGCTTCACACTCTTTGCTTTGTTAAATATAAGTATACATATACAAAGAGAGACAAACATTAAAATAAGGAAAAAAAAATTTAAACCACTATTTTTTTGGAACATGTATGAGGGCAACTTTACCAGTATTTTGAGATACTGGGGATATTTAAAACTGAAGGTAGTTTTACTAAGATTTCATTAATGGGTTAGAAAACCAGCACACATTTTTCTTCATGGATACAAATTAGTATTATAGCAATATTACACATAACAAAATCATAAAAATACAAATATGTAGTAAGTGCTGTATGAATTGGCTCCTACTACTGTTTTCTGATATCAATTTGTATGTGAGATCAACATACAGAGAACATATTTGTTCTCATTAATGGCCTAATTTCTCAACCTTTATCTTTCCTCTTGTATCAGTTAGGATGTTTCTGGCGCTAAGTGGCATAATACCTGATAAAGTGGAGGGGTAGATAATTTAGCACCTCAGCTATTTTATGTTCTTTCACTTTTCTGAAATTCTCTCAACCTTCTCCATTTTCAGAAAATGGCAGTTGCAACTACAAAGGTACCTCTTTCAAAAGAGCATCCAAAGGCCACGAGGTAAGGGAGTGGAGAAGAATATTACATTTGAGTCTCATTTTCAGAAGAGAAGTCTTTCTTGTGAGCTTCCTCCTGAACTCTACTTCCTTCTTATATCTCATTTGAAAGAGATACTGAGAAGGGTTGAGCTAGTAGGCTTGAACTAGTTCACATTCCTACAATTAATGAGTCTCTAGGAGAGCACATGGGGTTTCTACGTTTTTTTCTCACAAACAGTTGACTTTCATCAGTTGTAACTCATCACCTGAAGCTGGACACAGGGTCTGACTTACTTGAGAATCTTGACACTCTCATGTTTTAATCTCGCTTCTCATACTTGGAGTATTGTTTTGTCTTTGTTTCTTAATATTTCTTTTTCTGACTTATTTTCCTTGTCCCTAAATTCTGATTTTTATCATGTCAGGGTTCTCCAAGAAACAGACACCTCTCAAGCTCTGAGGAAGTGTGAGGTTTTTTACCTCACCATTATTAAAGTGAAGCTATAGACCATAAAACTTCTTAACTACAGCATGGCATGGGCTTGTCAGCAACATGTTGTCCTGCCATTCGTGTTGCGTTGTCATCTTTCTCTTAGTTTCAGCATGGTCCCTTTGAAATAAAGCTGTTACCTTTGCCTGTGCTTGCTTTCAGTCTTTATACAAGTGATGTACTCTCTGACTTAAAAAAAAAAAAAACTGTCAATGTTTCTTTACCAGCAAAATCTGTCAAATTTGCAGTGACACTTGCTATCCTCAACTTTGTATTCATCTTTCTCCCTAATTGCAGCTCTATGAACCTCAAGCTCCTGCATCAGATACAAAGGCAACAGACTTCTTTGTCTCTACATACAAAAGTATTAAGCCAAAAGCAATACAACATTACTTGGAGAATTGCAAAGATTAGTGCCATGAACACTTGACTTGAAAGATGAAGAGTAGCGATTCCTACCAATCTTCGTTCTTTTTCAGCCTTAGCAGAAGACAGGTCTTGGAGAATAAATACAGTACATTTAATTAGTATTAACAGCTAAGTGCAGCTGTTATTTCAAATGTGATTTCATTGCTGGAGCAAATCTATACACCCTTGGCACCTGGTATGCAGCCATTAATCATGCAATTACATTTTTCTCTATACCTATAATAAAGGTCAGCAAAAGGGATTATCTTACAGCTGACATGGCCAGCAATATACCTTCCTTGTCCTACCTTAGGGTTGTATCAACTCCCCAGCCCTGTATCATATACTACCCCATGTACTGACCACCATTCCATTTATTTATTCTGTAATGGATCCAGGCTTCCATGTTAGTTGTTCTGCCATTTGAATCATATAACTTAGCAGGTCTGATGGTGCTTGTTGTGTCAGTGGCAAATACGGATGCTTTATGAAGCTTTTGTCTGGTACTTGTAGATGAATCATAGTGCAGATGCAGAATTTGGGAGCAAAGCTGCATTGTATTTTGCAGATATCTTCTCTCTTTTTGAGAAATGGTCTTTGGATTGTAATCACACCTTAACAGAGACTGAATGCTTTACCATGGGCCACCAAGTTAACATGTGACCTGAGCAGCCCATCATGAACAGGTATTCATAAAGTTATTCACGCATAGCAGACTCCATCAAATGAGAGTGGTACATATGAGATCAGGTCCAAGCAGGTCTCGAAGGCACAGATAAATTGCATGAGGAAGTGGTCCAGATGGCCATGACCTGCATTGCTCCTACACTGCACTCTCTTTTTCAGTCCAAACTTACGTGTTGGGCAGTTGACTGAAGAAGAAAAACTTGGGCTTGGTTACAAATGGTTGTACACAATATTCAGGCTTAACCTAAAGGTGTACAGCTGTAGCTCTACTGACCCAATCCATGATGGTCCTAAAGGACACTGCTGAATGGAAATTTTTCCAGTGAACAGAACTTTGAGCAGTGAATCCAGTAATTCATTTGCCTGGAAGGAGAGATGATGCATTTTTAGATGTGGCTCTGAAACAACAACCAACAAAGAATTCTGAAGCTATAGATGTTGGCCTTTAGTTATTAAAATTTGGTAGTATCAAGAAATTTATATCATTTCCCCATGTTTATTCTTTAGTTGTTGTTGTTAGGTGACACTGAGTGGGTTCCAACTCACAGAGACCCTATTCACAACAGAACAAAACATGGCCCAATGCTGTGCCATCCTCACAGTTGTTGATAAGCTTGAGCCCATTGTTGCAGCCACCGTGTCAATCCATCTCATTGAGAGTCTTCTTCTCTTTTGCTGACCCTCTACTTTACGAAGCATGATGTCCTTCTTCAGGGACTGATCCCTCCTGATAACACATCCAAAGTACTTGAGATGAAGTCTCTCCATCTGAGCTTTCGGATTTATTCATTCTTCTGGCAGCTCATGGTATATTCGCTATTCTTCAAAACCGTCAATTTCTATTCAGTTTTCCTTATTCATTGTCCAGCTTTCACACACATATGAGGCAATTGAAAAATACCATAGCTTGGGTCAGGCTCATCTCCGTCCTCAAAGTGGCATCGTCGCTTTTCAACACTTTAAAGAGGTCTTTTGCAGCAGATTTGCCCTATGCAATATCATTTGATTTCTTGACTCCTGCTTCCAGGCGTGTTGATTGTGGATCCAAGTAAAATGAAATCCTTGACAATTTTAATCTTTTCTCCTTTGTCGTAATGTTCCATATTGATCCAGTTGTGAAGCTTTTTGTTTTCTTTATGCTGAGGTGTAATCCATACTGAAGGCTGTGGTCTTTGATCTTCTTCAATAAGTGATTCTTCAGTTATCTTCTGTATATTTTTCTGTTGTAGTTAGCACTTTAATGTTTAAAATAATTAAGTTTCCCCTCTAATTTTTTAGGAATTTAAAAGGATGAGTAGAAAATATTTTATAGCCAGATTTGGGGAGGAGTTTAAAAGTATGTTAGGTGTTGGTAGCTAATTGTTAATAACAGTAAGAAAAAAAACAACACAATCAGTTTTATTGAGGAATCTCAGCTAGAGTATAAATGTAGGAGAGTTTTAGCTTTCTTGTTGATTTTAACTGTGCTCTGTTGGATATTCCATTTGCAGTGAGTTACAGTGACTCTTCATACTTGAGACATATTCCACAACTTTTCTGCCCCTTTTGGTGATTAAAATTTAATTTGATCAATTTTTACACTGTAGTCTCCTAAAATCCAAAGTTCTCCTCTTCCATAATGGGTAAGTGTAATATCTTACAGCACGTGATCTTCTTTGTTACACTCCCTCAGTCATTCTTAAGGCTTTCAGTAAGAATGTATTCTTTCCTTTTTAAATCACCTAGAGAATTTGTATCACTTTTAAAACTGTTTTCAACACAACTGTTTAAAAAGCCACTTAAGGCTTCTAGTTCTTAAGAATAGAATCTATATTTTGAAATTCTGATATTAAATTGAGTGCCCACATATATCTGCTGAACTGAGTTAAGATGATAACTAGAGTTATCTCAAGACATGAGGAGATTTTCCCAAATAATTTAGAGAAGAATTATTTTGTCAAGCCCTGGTGGACATTTTTAAATTCGTATATCAGGAGATTGATTAAGAAAATCCATGTTTACGAATACATTGATACCTAACAAGAATGTAAGCAGGACTTTGTTAATTATTTTTTAATGTATATTCTTTTCTTACCACTATTTTTAGAAGAAGATCATTTTTTTCTAATATCATAGCATATACCATGTTCATGTTTCTGACTGTAGTACTAGATAATATGCCAAGTACTCTTTTATGTCTTGCTGTATCCCAAACATCTGGTATAGTGCTATGTGGCAATTTTCTGGAGACAGATGGTAAAACAAACATAAATCTGGGGTGTAGTGGATAAGGGCCTATATTTGGAGTCAGGTAGATATGCACAGAGAACTAGCTTCTTCACTTTATATTTGTGTTATTTTGCTGAAGACACAAATTTACAGTTTCGTCATATATAAAATGGGGACAAAAAACAAAAACAGAAAACCTGACTCTGAGTGTTGTTGTGAGAATGAAAGTGGCTATCACAATGCCTGGCACATGGCAAGCTCTCAAGGAACCTTGGCCATTAGTGCAGTGCAGTGGTGGAGAGCCTGAACTCTGGAGCTGACCGTCTAGATTTGAATGTTAGCACCATCATGCTAGCTGGGTGACATTGTGCAAGTCACTTAGCCTCCGTGGCTCTTATGTTCATTTGTAAAATTGTGAAGACAATAGTTTCTATCTTAGAGACCTATTCTGTAGAGTAACTGAGTTAAACAGAGTTTTATTTAAAATAGTTCTAGGGTCCTATGGTAAATACTATATGAGCATTTATCATAATTATTTAAAAGTGTGTGTTTTTGGCTCTTTTTTTTTCATATGCACTCTTCAATCTATGTCAAAACCTGAAATGCAAATATACATCCACCACCACCTTAGTTCAGTCTCTTATGATTAATTTGGGGTGTTGACACAGTCTCATAACTGGCCTTCTCATCTCCCATTTTCTTCCTTTCCAACCTGTCCACTATATTGTAGGTGGGTGTTATGAATTGAATTGCATCTCTCAAAAATATGTTGTAAATTCTAACCCCTATACATATGGTTGGAGCCCGTGTGGTGTAGCGGTTAAGAAATTGGCTGCTAACCAAAAATTTAGCAGTTCAAATCCACTAGCCATTCCTCAGACACCCTATGGGACAGTTCTCCTCTATCCTATAGGGTCGTTATGAGTCAGAATCAACTTGACAGCAATGAGTTTTTTATATCTATGGTTATAATCCAGTTTGTGGATGAGTTTTCTTTCTTATATTAATGGGGAAGTATTACTGTCAGTGTGTCTTAAATCAATCTCTTTTGAGTTATAAAGGAGCAGATTAAGGAAGCAAGCAAATAAGGACAAACAAAAGGGGAAGTACTCACCGCATGTTCACCAAGGAATTCAGGAATAAACACTGAAAAGAGAGAAGGATCTTTCCTCAGAGTTGACAGAGAAAGAGGGTCCTCCTTCCCCTAGAGCTGGCACCCTGAATTTGGACTTCTAGCCTTCTGAATTGTGAGACAATAAATTTCTGTTCAATAAACCACCCACCTGTGGTATATCTGTCATTGCAGGACTAGGTAACAAAACAGTGGTCTCCCTGATTGTCACTCCCATTCTTAAGGTAGTTTTTTGACCTTCTCTTGCCTAAATACATTTCTTGGCCTAGAATACACAGTTGTTTTATTTGGTCCTTCTTTTCTGTTTATAATAAATTCCCAATCACATTACCTTCCCCTTTCTGTTCCTGACATATCATTCTTACACTTTTTAACCTTTGCATATATTATTGCATCTGCTTGGAGTTCTTCTCATTTATCTCCCTTATTTTGCCTGCTAAGCTGTTATGTAACCTTTAAGACTCCTTACAAATGGCATGTTTTCTACCACTGCCTCTCTACCATAAGCCCAGTTAAGCAATTTTCCCTCTGTGATCTAAGGGCACTTGATCAGGCCACTAATATTTGTATTAATGTTTGTTTTACTGTTTTTCTCACCCTCTAATCTATGAGTTTCTCAACAGCAAGTGTGGTGACTTAATGTTCATTGCCTCTTTAATACAGGCTGAGAAGTCAGTTGTGAATATGTGTTCATCGAAAGAAAGGAAGAATAATGGTCTTTGGAATTATGTAACACTTAATAAATAATAGTAATGGCTACCCTTTTCCAAAATTTTGTAGCACACATCTTAAACCTAGTTTGAAGGGCTTGAATGCACCATTTCACTGACTTCCTAGTATTTCCTGAGGGATGAATTTTACTTTTGTAGTACATATTTTGGTTAGCACATATTTATGAGATTTGATGTAGGTTTAAATGAACCCTCCGATTTCATGAAGTTAAGTGTAAATGATATTTTAATATGAAACTAAAAGTTTGCATAACGTTGTGTAAATAAAACTGTGAATCAAATTCTATAAATAAGACCTGTGCAAATGAAAGGAGCTCTGAGGGTATTCTCTCCAGTGCTAAAAACACAGCTGGTCAGTTCACTCAATCTGATGAAGAACTCAGATAATGTATTTCTCCTTTCACCCAAATAGCAATAGGCTGGAATGCAGAGAAGAATGTAACCAGTCAAATCACAGAACCTGGCCAGAATCTACATCTTTAATCCCATAACTGCTTGATGTATTCCTACAATTCGAGATCCTGTCACCCGAAGAGGTAATAGGTTGTAGAATACAGTTGTTTTTTGAAAGATGCCCACAATTTTTCCCAAATTATATTTAAATTCTAGCCATTTTATAGGAGAGCTTCCTGAAATCACTGGATTATTACAACGATTACCTATCTTTTGGCTTTGAAATTTAATGAACTTGGGTTGAAATTCAACTCCTACAGGAACTGGTTGTGTGACCTTGGATAAATAACTTATTTTACCTACACCTCAGTTGCTGCATGCCTCATAAGTAATAAAAACAAAAACTGATTGTCATCATGTTGATTCCGACCCATAGAGACCCTAGAGGGCACAGTAGAACTGCCCCATAGGGTTTCCTAGGAGCAGCTGGTTGATTTGAACTGCCAACCATTTGGTATCACTTAACCACTGTGCCACCCAAATATCATCCTCCAAGTGTTGTGGGGAAGAGGAAGTAAAATGTTGTAACATTTAGAAATAATCCAGTTGCTCTAATAGAAAATTTTAAGGATAGAGGGTAAGATAGTGTTAGTTAATGTACAAGTTATTGGAATGACACTGACCAAATTGAGTTAAGCACCAACACCTGAACAAACTGTAGTGGTGTCTAACAAAAGGGAATGAGCTTGCTGGCTTTGCCTTGGCTTACAGATGCATCTGTAGCAGTCAGGATTCAACCAGAGAAGCCTGTCACTATAAGAAACATATATACCTTATGTAAGTTAATTTCCATAGATTTGGCTCCAACTAGTGTCAACCCCATGTTACAAGAGAATATAATGTTGTCAGGTCCTGTACCATTCTCACAATCATCGGTATGCTCGAGTCCACTGCTGTGGTCACTGTGTATTTTGAGTGCCTACCAACCTAGGGGGTTTAGCTTCCAGGACGATACTGGAGAATCTTCTCTCGTGATCCATAGGGGTTCACTGGCTAATTTTCAAAAGTATATTGCCAGGCCTTTTCCTTTTTAGTGTGTCTTAGTCTGGAAGTCCCTGAAACCTGTCTGCCATAGGTGATTCTGCTAGTATTTGAAATATATGATATAACACCACATAAGCCACTATAGTATGACAAACTGACTGACAGGTGGTGAATATGTGTGTGTGTGTGTGTGTGCACACACATATGTACTTCTTGCAGGTATTTGGCCATCAACAATTGAGGGAGTGGGTTAAACTGTTTCTGTAGGGCTGTTGTCTTCACATCTGATTGATGCTGGAGCTTGAAGTCCGCAAGGCAGGCAGTGAAGAAAGGAAGACGAATATACGGAGCAGACTGGAACATATAGCAGATGCTGGAAGCCCATGCAGACAGGTTGAAAACCCTGTCAGTCCTTCTTGCCTCTGATATTGGCTGTATGGGTATCCTCTAGAAACCAGGGCTCTTTCCTCCTGGAGGTAAGCACACACACATACACACACACACACACACTCCTGGCCCAGGAGTCTGAGAAGGTGCAGGAGAATCCAGCAAAAGGTGGAGAACTTGTAAGCTCAATGCTGTTTCAAGGTCATGAGATGAGCCAGAAGATCAGCAATAGTGTGTATAAACGGCAGTATGACTACTGTTTCTCTTCTACCCTCCCAATCTCCAAAACTCTCTCTTGTCTCGCCCTAATCAGAAACATAAAGAAAGAAATTCTGCAAGTATAGTTCAGCCTAACAAAGTTGACACATTACGAAGTCTTCACACCACCCTAGAACTAGAGTGGGAGTCAGCTCCATCAAAGCATAGAGAATGAAACCAGATTTCTACTAAAAGAATGATAATGTGGTTGTGACAGCCAAACAATAAGGCTGTTTCCAGTACCCAAACTGATATAGACCCTACAGGACAGAGTAGAACTGCCCCATAGAGTTCCCAAGGCTGTAAATCTTTACAGAAGCAGACTGCCACGTCTTTCTCCACTGACCAGCTGATGGGTCCAAATGGCCAACCTTTTGGTTAGTAGCTGAGAACTTAACCACTATGCCACCTGGGAGCTTAAGCCTATCACGTAGTAAGCCCTCAATGTTAATAAAATGAACGAAAAAAGAAGTAAATAAACAATTGACCTAGAAACTATTACACTATCTAAAATGTGTTCAGTGAACTTTATCTACGCACTTCTGTGTTTCTTTGCTGCAATAAACACTGGGTATTCAGATGCTGAAAATGTTATCATCACCACAAACTTTTTAGCAATCCTGCTTACACCCATGTTGTATATTTGTGATTCATCATGTTGTGATTTCCTTCGTTATGAAACACAGATCCTAGTCTAACAGGAGAAAACATAAATGACATACATTGTGGCTATTTTCCTTAAATCTGGATAAAATCTGGATACTATGGTTAAACAAAGCAAGAAGCAATGTTCATCAAACACTCTGCTTTCTGAATTCCCTGTGGAAAACTAGCATTTCGTTTAGTGGGAACCTTCTCCATGACCATGCGCTCCCCATGAAAGCAGTCATTTGAGACATTAGTGCATGTATTGGTCCATTATAAAACCTAAACAGTTCCATTAGATAAAAGACCTAAAATGATTATGAAAAATGTTCTTTTTCTTTCAAAGCATTCTAAATCAAACACTCAGTAGTACAATATGTTTTAGGTTAATTAGTTTAATCCAGTTTTAATTAAGTTGATGTTTCCATGCCAACAAATGGTTTTTAAATTGCTGAAATCTTGATGTTTCAGAATATGACTAAAATTAATTACCTAAGAGCATTTGATGCCATTTTTTGGAAACATGTAGTGCAATTGTAGCATCACCATGGCAGTAAATTTAACATTGGCAATAAATCATGATAAAGAATTTAAAAAAAAAAAAAAAAACTCATATCATAAGGTTTATGTTTATATTTGAAATTCTCTGCACATATTTTTAATAACGTCCACCTACTTGGATTATGTATGGCTTTATCAAGGTTTTTTTAAATTGATATACACAGATGCACAAGCATAAGTAAACACACACCAACTAGGTCTCTGCCCCAAATGAACTCCATTTCCAGACACTTAAAGTTTATTTTCTGGTAAGATCGTTCTGCGACTATACATCCAAATGGAAGGTGAAGTCCAACAACAAAACTGTTGGTTTTGGCCTAATTTATAATTTCAAATCTCTCACGAAGGTGCTTAGAAAAGAAAAATTTTCAACCTGAAATAAGGACAAAAATGACTTATAAATGCCTAAAGATAGAAATACATCAGTTGAGGAAATTTTTTATGTACTTTTAAGGATTTTGTTTTGATATTTATATTGCCTGTTCTTGAAATAGCCTTTCATTAGTTGGGACCAAGTAGGTAAGGATCCCTGGTGGCACAGTCGTTAAGAGCTCAGACTTTGAACCAAAATGTTGGCAGTTGTAATCCACCAGCAGCTTGAAAACCATATGGGGTAGTTCTACCCTTTGCTATAGGGCCGCAGTGAGTCAGAACCAACTCAAAGGCAATTGGTAAGTAGGTAAATTAAAAATTATCTTAGTTATATGAATAAATAACTTTTTTTTTTTATGAATAAATAACTAATGAAGGGCATTTGTTACACAGGTAGTCTAACAAAAAAACCAAACCCAGTGCTGTCAAGTTGATTCTGACTCATAGCGACCCTATAGGACAGAGTAGAACTGCCCTATAGAGTTTCCAAGGAGTGCCTGGTGGATTCGAACTGCCAACCCTTTGGTTAGCAGCTGTGGCACTTAACCACTATGCAACCAGGGTTTCCACACTGATAGTAGAGACCTAAAAACAATAAGGGAATATTGAATAAGATAATCTAAGTGATGCAGCTATCATCTCTAGGGGTATGAAAGAAAGGGATGGAGTTGGGATGATCAGAACATAGAAGCTTAGAGGAGGGACTTAATGGAGCTGGAGCTCAGAACTCTGATAGCAGGTGGTGTTATGTGGGTGCTGCTGACACTTCTGAGGGATGCCATGTGGCTGTACCTGGAAGTGTTTAAAGGATGCTAGGGCTGGAACCAACTGATGTTACTTTAATGAAATACTGCTGCTGAAATGAAGGGTTGCTGCTCTAGGAGGACTGAACCAGGAACAGTATCATAAGATAATTGAAGGAGATCCCTTCTTTCCCTTGCAGTTTTTAAAAAAATCATCCCATACCTCCTACTGACCGAATCTAATGAGGTGCCAGGTAGCCAGAAGCATCAAAAGTGATGACAAATGTAACCAAAGGGTAAATTCGGAGCTGTAAGACAATAGGTGAAGAACCTGCATAAAATGGCTACAATTCAGTTTTCTTGAGTGGGTTGTTTCCTTCTTTTATTAAATGTTTCTGTATTCCTCCTAGAGTTGTCCATGTTGCCTTAAATACTTCAAATCCTCTCATTTCTCCACTTTACATTGAATTCCTCATTCTTTCTCATCATATCAGTGTCAAGTGGGCCACTCCTCCATTTCATCGCTAGCTGCATTGCAGTTGTTCCTATCTTGAAACCAGTGCCCACCTAAAATTCTCAAATGCTAGTAGAAGAATCCATTACTTCCTAACTCTCACAGTTTATTGATAAGATGGGGATAGCAAAAAAAAATCATTAAGCTACTTATCAGAAATCAGTGGTGAGAAATTAAGAATTATTAAATGCAGCCTATGGGTGAGACATGAGGCTAGACTTCCTCTCTGACTTTACCGGATATATGACAGTGACAAAACATTTAAAACTCTTCACTTTAAAATGGGGGTAATAAGACATACACTGCCTTGGTCATGGGTAGTTATGAGGACTAAAAAAAAAAAAAAAAAAATCAAGGCTATAGAAGCGTGTAGAAACCAAATCAAAATGATAGGTGCATGAAGTCTTCTCTAGAATTGCGTAGGGAAATAAATAATTACATGAATCTGAACAATCAACATAAGTAATCAAGTTGGTTCTAACTCATAGAGACCCTATGTACAACAGAATGAAACACTGCCTGGTCCTGCGCCACCCTCACAATCCTTATGCTTAAGCCCATTGTTGCAGCCACTGTGTCAATCCATGTTGCTGAGGGTATTCCTCTCTTTTGCTGGCCCTCCAGGGGAGTTACCTGAACAAAAGCAGCTCAGTGACAAATCAGTGCCAGAAATTCAGTGTATGTGCTTTGGTGACTTTCAGTTTGGGACTCATGTTTAAGACCATACTTTTCTTAGCAATAACCTTGATATGTGACTAATTTTTTCAATACAAAGCCACATGACCTCACAATGTATATTAATTTCAATTCAGATAATTGTTACCTATTGTTTGAGGCATTTACTAGGAAATCCTAAAGTGAATTTTGGATAGCCCTGGTGGCACAGTGGTTAAAAGCTTGACTGCTAACTGAAAGGTCAGCAATTCAAACCCACCAGCCGCTCCACAGGAGAAAGATGTGGCATTTGCTTCCTTAAAGATTACACAGCTTGGAAACCCTACAGGGCAGTTTACTCTGACCTACAGGGTAGCTATGAATCAGATTTGACTCAACAACAACTAGTAGGTAAGTATCTCTATTAACTTAGACCACTTCAAGCTCACCATGAGAATTTGATAATTTGTCAAGCCATTTTTCCTGATTCAAGAATAAATATTCAACAACATTTGATTTATTAGCGTGAATTTTTTTTTTTAAAGGAGAAGAAAAGCTAATAAAGATTGAATGGTGAAGAATAAGGGGTTAGTAAAGGGGGAGAAATAAAATAATACCTTAATAATGGAAACTTACCTTGGTATTTCTTCTTAAACAAATGTAGATGGCAATTTCTAGGAAAAAAAAAAAAAATCCTGACAATATTTCCCAGTAAACTTAATGAGGATTTTATTAGTTATCTGGGGGAGAAAGACACAATTCAACATTATACACAAGTTAAACACTTGTTCCTAAATTCTGTGCCATATCAAAAATGTTAGCTTGTAGAAGTAGGATGATTGAATATTCAAGAAAGAGAATAAATTGAGAGTCCTTAATTGGGGCGGAGTGGGGGGAGAATTGCCTCTGCATTGCAACTTTTTAGCTCTGAAATGGAGAAAGCCACATAAAGGCACTTGGTATGGGTCACTGGTAAAGCGTACCCATAAGAAAAGATAAGATTAATGTGATTACTTAAGAGAAGCCTCTCATCTGCAGAGGACCTGAATATTAATGAGCCTTCTGGCTTTCTCTCTTCATGGGAATATGTTTGCTCGAATAGCTCATCCAACCAGAAATATAACTTGTGTCCTGATTGGTGAGACATCTAAAGAGCTAAGGCAGGGCCATTGCTCTCAATGAAAGAGTTGCTTGAAAAGAAACCACGAAACAGGACAGTGAATATTTGAGAGAGGCTTATGTATAACTGCTTCAGGAATAAGCTGACACATGCCTGCAAGAAAATTTAGAGTCAAAAATAGCATCAAATGAGCATTATGCTAAGTCAAATAGCTGCAGTGAAATGAGAATAAATAACAATGTACTTGGAACAGGATGACCTTAGGGAATCACAGTTTTAGCGAATTGTTCCAGGTCACAAAAGCATTTTAATAATCATGAATTATCAATTATAAATAAAAATAGAATAGCAAACACAAGTAGAAAAAAATACCTCGTACATAAAGTACTATACTTCTGTCTTTTTTTGACTATGTCAAAAACTTTTATTAACCCAATGTGCAATGAAAATATTTTTTTCTTTTAACATCTATTAATATATTATTAGTAGTCCATGTACATGTTAAGAAATACTAGTGGTGGTACAATCAGTTAATATGCTTGACTGCTAACCAAAATATTGGAGGTTTGGTCCACCTGAAGGTGCCTCAGAAGAAAGAGCTGCCTATCTACTTCCAAAAAATCAGCTACTGAAAACACTGTGGAGCACAGTTCTACTCTATACACATGGGTTCACCATAACTCAAGAGTAGATTCCATGGCAATTGGTTCTGGTACATTTGGGAGGATAATTTTCTAGACTTTCTTGGAAAACCTCACAGATACAGGTCTTACATGGTTGCCTGGTAGCTCATCTTATGAATTTACACACACCCCCCTCACTTTACATTGGCTCCCTTGCTTAGTCTGCCATAGGATGAAAAACAGCACAATGACATTACCCTTCATAGCCTGAAATATGGTAATAAAAAATGTTCATAGGAGCCATCTTGAAAACTTAAAATTGCTTTACTTTTAGTTGGAATCTTTATTGAGATAATGGTAGATCCACGTGGAACTTTAAGAAATAACACAGAGCAATTCCACATACATGAGCCCCTGAGTAGTGCCAACAGTTTAAACACTTGGCTGCTAACTGAAAGCGTGGAGGTTTGAGTTCACCTAGAAGTAGCTAGGAAGAAAGGCTTGGATCTACTTTTGAAAAATCAGCCATTGGAAACTTTATAGAGGGCAGTTCTACTGTGACACACTCGGGGTTGCCATGAGTGTCACATACACTCACATCCCATATACACTACCCAGTTTCCCCAAATAATAACATTCAGTAAAACTTTTGTATAACATGACAAGAGTTTTGCCGTTAATACAATCCACTAATCCATTCTTATTTCCCTAGTTTTCTTGTACTCATGTGTGTGTATTCGGTGCTTTACAATTTTATCAAATGTCTGCCTTCCTGTGTCTGCTATTACAGTCAAGATACTCAATAGTTTTATCACCACAAAATTCCCTCCTATTGCCTGTTCATTATGACATCCAACTCCCTCCTGCCTTTCACATAATTCCCTGGAAATTCCTCCAAATTCTTGCATGTATGAAAAATTTGATCATTTTTGTTTCTGAGTAATATTCCATGAAATGGATAAACCACAGTTTAACAATTAACCTGCTGAAGAATAAATATCTAGGCTGATGCAAGTTTTGAGCTATTATAAATAAAACTGCTGTGAACATTTATGTAAAGGTTTTTTTAGCAAACGTAAATATCCATTTCTCTGGGATAAACCCCTAAGAGTACAAGAGTGCAATTTCTGGGACTTATGGATAACAGTGCTCCAGAATGCTCCTTAGAAGCAAGGATGGCAAGAATTTGTCTCCCTTACTTTGGAAGTGTTATCAAGAAGGACCAGTCACTGGAGAAAGATACCATGTCTGATGAAGTAGAGGGTAAGAGAAAAAGACTAAGACCCTTAATGATATAGATTGACATCATGGCTACAACAACAGGCTCAAAGATACCTGTTATAGTGAGCACAATGCATGACTGGGCAACTTTTCATTCTGTTATACATGGGGTCCCTATGAGTCAGAGACAACTGGATGACACCTAATAAGAACAACAACAACATGGAAATAGCATGGTTTGTTTTGTGGTTGTTATGTCTTTCTGTGTGTGTGTTTTGAAACTCACACTGTTTTTCAGAGTGGCTTTACCTTTTTACATTTCCATCAGCAACTTATGAGTGAATCAGTTTTTCCAAATTCTCACCAGCATTTAGTGTTGTCACTGTTTTTTTGTTGCAGTCATTCTGATAGATGTGTAGTTATTTCTCATTGTGTTCTTAATTTGCATTTTCGTAATGGCTAATAATGTTGAGCATCTTTTCATGTGAGTTTTGCCAAATGTATATCACCTTCATCTGGCAAAACTCACATGAAAAGATGCTCAACATCATTAGCCATTTTTTGGGGGGGGGGGAGGATATCACCTTCAGGTCTGTAAGTGATACAAACAGTTTGTACTCTACTAACCTAAGTTTTGGTGTTTCAAATCCACCCGGTGGTGCCACAGAAGAAAGTCTTGGTGATCTGTTTTGTTAAGATTACAGCTAAGAAAACCTCACGGTGCAGTTCTACTCTGTAAAACGTGGCTTTGCCATCAACTTTGATTACAAGGGTGGAATCAACTCAATGGCAATGGGTTTATCATCTTTAGTGAAATGTCTGCTCATGTCATTTAACTTTGTATTTGGATTGCTTGATAGATTTACTATTGAGTTTTAAAAGGTCTTTATATATTCTGGATACAGTCCATTGTTAGATATATGGTTTGCAAATATTTTCTTTCAGTTCCTACCTTATTTTTTCATCCTCTTCAAGTGAGCTTTCAAAAGCAAATTTTAACATTGATGAGACCCAATACATGATTTTTTTTTTCAATTTTCAAAGATTGTGCTTTGATATCATGGTTAATAATATTTACCTAGTTCTAGCTCTAAATTCTGACAATTATCTCGTATTTATTTATTTATTTCTAATAGTTTTATCATATCTGTCAGTTTGCCGTACTGTGATGGCTTTCATGTTACTGTGATAGCAGAAGCTTTGCCACCAGTATTTCAATTACCAGCAGTTTCACCCTTGGTGGATAGGTTTCAGCAGAGGTTCCAGACTGTGGCTGACTAAAAAGAACAACCTGGCAGTCTACTTCTGAAAAATTAATCAGTGAAAACCTTATGAATGGTAGTGGAACACTGTCTGATATAGTGCCTAAAGATGAGCCCCTCAAGTTGGAAGGCATTCAAAAGACAACTGGTAAAGAGCTGCTTCCGCAAGGTAGAGTCAACCTTAATAACACGGATGGAGCCAAGCTTTCAGGACCTTCATTTGCTGATGTGGCACCACTCAAAATGAGAAGAAACAGCTGCGAATATCCATTAATAATAGGAACATGGAATGGAAGAAGTATGAAACTTGCAAGTTGTCAAAAATGAAATGGACTACATAAAAATCTATAAGCCAGTCATTATTGAGCTGAAATGGACTCTATAATGGGCATTTGGAATTGGACAATCACATCGTCTACTACACCAGGAATGACAAGTTGAAGAGGAGTGGTGTCACATTCATCATCAAAAAGAGCATTTCCAGATCCATTCTGAAGTACAACACTGTCAGTGAAAGGATAATATACATACACCTACAAGGAAGGCCAGTTAATACAACTATCATTCAAATCTACGCACTAACCACTAAGGTCAAAGACAAAGAAACTGAAGATTTTTACCAACTTCTGCAGTCTGAAATCAATCGAATATGCAATCAAGATTTATTGATAACTACTGGCAATTGGAATGTGAAAGTTTTTTACTGGCAATTGGAATGTGAAAGTTGGAAACAAAGAAGGATTGGTAGTTGGAAAAAATGGCCTGGGTAATAGAAACAGTGTCAGAGATCGCATGATAGAATTTTGCAAGACCAACGACTTCTTCATTGCAAATCTATTTTTCAACAACATAAATGGTGACTATACAAGTGGACCTCACCAGATGAAATACGCAGGAATCAAATCTACTACACCTAAGGAAAGAGATGATGGAAAAGCTCAATATCATCAGTCACAATAAGGCCAGGGGTTGACAGTGGAACAGACATCAATTGTTCATATGCAAGTTCAAAATGAAGTTGAAGAAAGTTAGAATAAGTACAGGATAGCCAAAATATGACCTTGTGTATATACCACCTGAATTTAGAGACCTTCTCTAGGATGGATTTGACTCATAGAATGCTAATGACCGAAGACCAGACGAGTTGTGGAAGGACATCACACATAAAGAAAGCAAGAGGTCATGAAAAATATAGGAAAGAAAGAAAAGATCAAAGTGGGCGTCAGAAGAGACTCTGAACCTTGCTCTTGAACATAGAATGGCTAAATCAAAAGGAAGAAATGATGAAGAAAAAGGGCTCTAGAGAAGATTTCAAAGGGTGACTCGAAAAGGAAAAGTATTATAATGAAATGTGCAAAGACCTGGAGATAGAAAACCAAAAGGAAAGAACACACCTGGCATTTTTTAAGCTGACAGAACTGAAAAAAAATCAAGCCTCCAATTGCAATATTGGAGGATTCTGCTGGGAAAATACTAACCCAAGAAGGAAGCACCAAAAGAAGATGAAAGGAATACACAGAGACACTGTACCAAAGAGAATTGGTCAGTGTATCTCTGCATGGTGGAGGGGTGTGGTGACATCCAGCTGCACTGTATCTTTGGGAAGAGAAGTTGTCTGAGGTCCACTGAGTCAAAGAGCCTTCCCTGGTAGGCAGTTGTTGTGGCTAGTTTTATCCCACAGTTTTTGTATGCCTGCCTTGATGCCTGTGGAAAGATCTTTCTGGGCCTAACTTTTTGCAGTGGCTGGGTCCTTCTTGGTGCTTTCATCTGCCATTCCCCAAAGTCTCAGGCCCATGGAGCTTTCAGGGGTAAAGAAACTCCCAGGACTAAGCCTCTTTTTGTGGCAAGATTCCTCTCACCAGTTCCTCCTGTCCATCGTGACATCTCTGGATGGGTGGAGAGACTCAGGAATATGGAGTCAAATAGATTTTGGGGCTGGTGCTTGTTGTGACTGGGTCCTAGCTGCTTCTTCCAGCTTACCTCAGTTTAGGAGACGAGTCTTATGCCTGTGGGGACAAAAAGATACTAGACAAGACAGCTCATTGTGGAAAAGTATCTCTTTCTGATTTCATTCCTCCACCTGTCTTATGTATCTGGCAGGGAATTCACAGGCCTGGTGGGAAAGGAGACTGCTTCTCCTGGCTGCTTCCTGTTGGCAGAGCTCCTGATCATACTCATTGCTAGTAATTTTGGCTCACCTCATGTTGTTAGAGTGTTTCCTATTCAATATTAGCCAAGGAATGATCCTACTTGCTGGGTTGGGGGTCTTGTGGACTGCTTTTTGTTGGAAGGATGTAAGACATTCTGCCACTATTTTATTCCTCCAGTCATGGGGTGTCAAACCAGTTGGATTTCTTGTAATAACTTATTAAAGTTTTCTTTTTGTTTGTTTGTTTATTTTGTGTATCATTTCCAGGATTTATATTTGTGCTTAGCTGAGAGAGCAGCTAAGACGGTTTTTTTTTTTTAGCTGAGAGAACTAGAGAGTAATGGATCTACAACATTCCTTCCTTATTATCATTTTTTAACAGCACCTCTCAAACCCTCTAATATGTCTACATTTCACTAAAAAATATAAGAATCAGTGCCAGGGATATTTCTGTAACTGAAGTATGATAAATAGATTTCACCTTGCATATTTATCAGTAATAAACTTAGTTGTTATTATTGTTATTGATGCTGTTGTTATACTAGTCACGACCTTACTAATTAACATTGGGCAAGTTGCTTAAATTATCTAAGCTTCAGTTCCCACCTTCCCTCCATCCTTCAAAATTAGATGGGTGAACTAGATAAATTTTCAGTTCACTTCCTGTATTTATACCATTAGTTTCTGAACAGATTTAGCATGGACATGCAGAGTGTAATACTTTTGAGATACCAACCTAACTTCTTTTAAACTGTGTCCCACTAAATCAAATTACATGCATTTATAAATTTTTTATGAACTATTTTAGTCAATGTACTTGAGCCAACTGTATTTTTCTTGCACAGATATTTATTTTTTTTTAACCACACAAATTAAAAAAAAAAACCAACTTTATTTCTTCTTTATCTCTTTACTGAGGCTGTTTCTCTTGTTGTTGTCAAGTGATTACACTTCTAATTGTTAATAACATCTTTACAACTCTGTTCTTTTATGCTTCATAGATCCTTCTTGGGTTAATCATAACTTTATTCTAATCTGTCATTTGGAATTGCAAAGGCAGAAGTATTTATTAGAAGTTTTTATGAAAAAATATATAAGTTTTCTTTTACTATGTAGTGAAGAAGTAAAAATTGAGATACTTGTAACAAGACAGGATATCCTGCTTCTAGGATGACTAGACAATGGAAAGATACTTTACACACACACATTTACACACATGCACATACACACATTTCAGCTGTTCGGTATGCTATTGGGTGACTTTCTGCTGAACTGAAACAGCAATGTATTCAACAACAAAAGGAATATTTATTACTGTTATTATTAATATTGATCCCCACTTTTGAGTGCTGTGTGTTGGGGATGTTGGAGAGCCTTAAAGGAAATTTAAAGTGAGATATTTTTATTTTATAACTTGATGTTAAACTACATTATTGCGTGTTTTGCCATATATATAAATACCAGAGTTGAGCTGAGATATGGCAGAGGTTTTTCACTTTGCCTTATTTGATATAAAAGTTTTATTTGTTAGAGTGATGGTCCACTGAATTATGGTATATGGCTGATCATTTTTATTGATCATTTTCTGGATTCTTATGGATTCAAGATATAGATTTAACATCAAAATTTGGGGGCACCTGAGGCATTTCCAAAGCTAAGAGGCAGGTGACAGATTTTAGAAAATGACAAGCACTCACAACCATAGAGTAATTATATAGATGGGATCTCTAAGAATATAAAGTTTGATCAAGTTTCTGATTGTAGTTTGTTCTGTTTACATTTCTAACTAATCGATAGAATTAGCTGAACTGGAAAGTGATTGTGCAAAATGTTGTAGTAAGTCATAAGTTTTTATTGATGTGCCCCCTTTGACTAGACTTTGGGATACTACTTGCCTGGTCACTGATTATCGAAGGTATCAAATGGATAATAAAATTTATTATTCTCCTGCAAATGAGCTTGTGAGCCAAATTATCTTTTCATCACCTTATAAGATGAGAAGAGCCCAGAGCAGCAGGACTACTGAGGGTCCTCCAGGAATCACATGGTGGTTAGTAACTCAACTCTTTTTCAGATTGCTGAAGTTTAAATCCCAATTCTAAAATAGTACAACTACTTTGAAAAGCTGGCTTTATAACTTTTTTTTTTTTTAAATACATTCAAGCAGAAGCATGTACTATGACCTATAAGTTCCTCTTCTAGGTATTTACTCAAAGAAATTAAAGCATATAATGACAAAAAAATCATAGGAGAACATTCATAGCTGGTACAACCGTTTGGAAAATGATATGGTGCTTCCTTGGAAAGATAGAAATAGAAATACCGTATGATCCAGCAATTCCACTCCTGAGAATATATCCTAGAGAAATAACGGCCATCACACAAATAGACATGCATACCTATGTTCATTGCAGCATTGTTCACAATAGCAAAAAGATGGAAACAACCTAGATGCCCATAAACAGATGAGTGGATAAATAAACTATGGTACATACACACAATGGAATACTACACAACAATAAAGAACAATGAGAAATCTGTGCAGCATCTCACAATGTGGGTGAATCTGGAGGGCATTATGCTAAATGAAATAAGTCAGTCACAAAAGGACAAATATTGCATGAGACCAGTACTGTAAAAACTAATGGAAAGGTTTACACTCAAAAAGAAACAATCTTTGATAGTTAGGAAGAAGGGTAGGTGTGGGGATGGAAAAACACTAAATAGACCATAGATAAGTAGTAACTTTGGTGAAGAGTAAGACACTGCACAATACTGGGGAAGCCAGAACAACTTGAGGAAGGAAAGGTCATGGAAGCTCCATAGACACATCCAAACTACCTAAGGGACCAAATTACTGGGTCGAGGGCTGTGGGGACCATGATCTTGGAGAATATCTAGCTTATTTGGCATAACACAGTTTATAAAGAAAACGTCCTACATTCTACTTTGATGAGTAGCTCCTGGGGTCTTAAAAGCCTGTGAGCTGGTCATCTACTCCACTAGTCTCACCCCACTGGGAGCAAGGGAGAATGAAGACAGCTAAACACACAAGGGAAAGATTCATCCAAAGGACTAATGGACCACAACTTCCACAGCATCCACAAGACTGAGTTCAGTACAACTAAATGGTGCCTGGGTGTCACCACTTCTCTGACAGGGATCAAAATAAAGAGTCCCAGACAGAGCTGGAGGAAAATGTAGAACAAAGTTCTAACTCACAAAAAAAGACTGGACTCACTGGCCTGACAGAGACTTCAGAAATCCTGACAGTATGGCCCCCCGAAACCATTTTAGGTCCGTAATGAAGTCACTCCTAAGGTTCACCCTTTAGCCAAAGATTAGACAGGCCCATAAAACAAAATAAGACTAAAGGTGAGCACCAGCCCAGGACCAAGGACTAGGAGGCAGGAGGGGACAGGAAAGCTGGTAATAGGGAACCCAAGGTCAAGAAGGGAGAGTGTTGACATATCATGGGGTTGTTAACCAATGTTATAAAACAATATGTGAATAACTGTTTAATAAGAAGCTAGTTTGTTCTGTAAACCTTCATCAAAAGTATGATTTAAAAAAAAATAAAAGTGGAAACAACCTAAATATCCATCAACAGACGGATGGATAAACAAAATTTGGGTTATTCATACAATGGAATATTATTCAGCTATAAAGAGAAATCATGTCCTGATACATGGCATAACATGAATGAACTTTGAAAACGTGCTGGGTGAAATAAGTCAGTCACAAAAGCACAAAGACTGATCTCACTTATGTGAATATAAGTATACAGAAATATATAGAAACCAAAGCTTATTAGTGGTTGCCAGGGGTGGAAGCGACTGGGAAAGGGGAATATTTTGTTTACGGGGCACTGAGTTGCACAACTTGAAGAATGTAATCAATGTCGCTGACCTGTACATGTAGAAATTGTACATGTGCTTCGTTATATATATTAGTGCCATAATAAAAAGAAAGAAAAAAAAAGAATGTTCATAGCAAATTTATTCCTAATAACCAAGAAATAGAAATTACCCAAACACCCATAAACATGGGAATGGAGAAATATAATATATTCATATTGTTGTACACTAGTCAAAATTAAGGTTGACTAATTTTTTTTTTATAATTTTTATTGTGCTTTAAGTGAAAGTTTACAAATCAGTTCAGTCTTTCACACAAAAACCCATATACACCTTGCTACACACTTCCAATTACTCTCCCCTAAATAAGGCAGCCCACTCTCTGCCTCCACTCTCTCTTATCATATCCATTTCGCCAGCCTCTAACCCCTCCACCCTCTCATCTCCGCTCCAGGCAGGAGATGCCAACATAGTCTTAAGTGTCCTCCTGATCCAAGAAGCTCACTCCTCACCAGCATCCCTCTCCAACCCATTGTCCACTCCAATCCATGTCTGAAGAGTTGGCTTCGGAAATCGTTCCTGTCCTGGGCCAACAGAAGGTTTGGGGGCCATGACCACCAGGGTCCTTCTAGTCTCAGTCAGACCATTAAGTCTGGTCTTAAGAGAATTTGGAGTCTGCACCCCACTGCTCCCCTGCTCCCTCAGGGGTTCTCTGTTGTGTTCCCCATCAGGGCAGTCATCAGTTGTAGCCTGGCACCATCTAATTCTTCTGGTCTCAGGATGATGTAGCCTTTTGTTCATGTGGCCCTTTCTGTCTCTTGGGCTCATAATTGCCTTGCGTCCTTGGTGTTCTTCATTCTCCTTTGCTCCAGGTGGGTTGAGACCAATTGATGCATCTTAGATGGCTGCTTGCTAGCATTTAAGACCCCAGACGCCACTCTTCAAAGTGGGAAGCAGAATGTTTTCTTAATAGATTTTATTATGCTGATTAACTCAGATGTCCCCTGAAATCATGGTCCCCACACCTCTACCCCTGCTATGCTGGCCTTCGAAGCATTCAGTTTATTCAGGAAACTGCTTTTGGTTTAGTCCAGTTGTGCTGACCTCCCCTGTATTGTGTGTTGTCTTTCCCTTCACCTAAAGTAGTTCTTATCTACTATCTCATTAGTGAATGCCCCCTCCTACCTTCCCTCCCTCCCCCACCTTGTAACCACAAACGAATGTTTAGTCTTATACAATATTTGTCCATTTGCAACTAATTTCCCTCAGCATAATGCCTTCCAGGTTCCTCCGTGATATGAAATGTTTCACAGATTCCTCACTGTTCTTTATCAATGGATAGTATTCCACTGTGTGAATATACCATAATTTATTTATCCATTCATCCATTGATGGGCAACTTGGTTGCTTCCATGTTTTGCTATTGTAAACAGTGCTGCAATAAACATGGGTGCGTATATATCCGTTCGTGTAAAGGCTCTTATTTCTCTAGGATATATTCCAAGGAGTGGGATTGCTGTGTCCTATGGTATTTCTATTTCTAACTTTTTAAGGCAGTGCCAAATTGATTCCCAAAGTGGTTGTACCATTTGCCATTCCCACCAGCAGTGTATAAGTGTTCCAACCTCTCCACAGCCTCTCCAACATTTATTATTTTGTCTTTTGGATTAATGCCAGCCTTGTTGGAGTGAGATGAAATCTCATTGTACTTTTGATCTGCATTTCTCTAATGGCTAAGGATCGTGAACATTTCCTCATATATCTGCTAGCTACCTGAATGTCTTCTTTAGTGAAGTGTCTATTCATATCTTTTGCCCATTTTTGAATTGGGTTATTTGTCTTTTTGCAATTGAGTTTTTGCAGTATCATGTAGATTTTAGAGATCAGGTGCTGATTAGAAATGTCATAGCTAAAACCTTTTTCCCAGTCTGTAGGTAGTCTTTTTACTTCTTTTGGTGAAGTCTTTGGATGAGCATAAGTGTTTGATTTTTAGGAGCTCCCAGTTATCTAGTTTTTCTTCTACATTCTTTATAATGTTTTGTATACCGTTTATGCCATATATTAGGGTTCCTAATGTTTTTTTTTTTTAATGTTATCCCTATTTTTTCTTCCACAATCTTTATCATTTTAGGTTTTATATTTAGGTCTTTGACCCATTTTGAGTTAGTTTTTGTGCATGGAGTGAGGTATGGGTCTTGTTTCACTTTTTTGTAGATGGATATCCACTTATGCCAGCACCATTTATTAAAACAAATGTCTTTTCCCCATTTAACTGTTTTGGGGCCTTTGGCAAATATCAACTGCTCATACGTGGATGGATTTATGTCTGGATTCTCAATTCTGTTCCACTGGTCCATGTATCTCTTGTTGTACCAGTACCAGGCTGTTTCGACTACTGTGGCAGTGTAACAGGTTCTAAAATCAGGTAAAGTAAGGCCTCCCACTTCGTTCTTCTTTTTCAGTAATGCCTTATTTATCTGGGGCCTCTTTCTCTTCCATATGAAGTTGGTGATTTGTTTCTCCATCTCATTAAAGAATGTCGTTGGGATTTGGATCAGAATTGCATTAAATGTATAGATCACTTTTGGTAGAATAGACATTTTTATAATGTTAAGTCTTCCTATTCACAAGCAAGATATGCCCTTCTACCTATGTAAGTCTCTTTTGGTTTCTTGCAGAAGTGTACTGTAGTTTTCTTTGTATAAGTCTTTTACATCTCTGGTAAGGTTTATTCCTAAGTATTTTATCTTCTTGGGGGCTACTGTAAATGGCATTGATTTGGTGATTTCCTCTTCGATGTTCTTTTTGCTGGTGTAGAGGAATCCAACTGGTTTTTGTGCATTTATCTTGTATCCCGATACTCTGCTGAACTTTTCTATTACTTTCAGTAGTTTTCTGGAGGATTCCTTAGAGTTTTCTGTGTATAAGATCATGTCACCTGCAAATAGAGATAATTTTACTTTCTCCCTGCCAATCCGGATGCCCTTTATTTCTTTGTCTAGCCTAATTGCTCTGGCTAGGACCTCCAGCACAATGTTGAATAAGAGTGGTGATAAAGGGCATCCTTGTCTGGTTCCCTATCTCAGTGGGAATGTTTTCAGGCTCTCTCCATTTAGGGTGATGTTGTCTGTTGGCTTTGTGTAAATGCCCTTTATTATGTTGAGGAATTTTCCTTTTATTTCTATTTTGCTGAGAGTGTTTATCATGAATGAGTGTTGATTTGTCAAATGGCTTTTCTGCATCGGAAAAATCATGTGATTCTTGTCTTTTGTTTTACTTATGTAATGGATTACATTAATAGTTTCTCTAATGTTGAACCATCCCTGCTTACCTGGTATGAATCCCACTTGGTCATGGTGAATTATTTTTTTGATATGTTGTTGAATTCTATTAGCTAGAATTTTGTTGAGGATTTTTGCATCTACATTCATGAGGGATATAGGTTTGTAATTTTCTTTTCTTGTGGTGTCTTTACCTGGTTTTGGAATCAGGGATATGGTGGCTTCATAGAATGAGTTAGGTAGTATTCTGTCATTTTCTATGGTCTGAGATACCTTTAGTGGTAGTGGTGTTAACTCTTCTCTGAAAGTTTGGTAGAACTCTGCAGTGAAGCCGTCTGGACCAGGGCTTTTTTTTTGTTGGGAGTTTTTTGATTACCTTTTCAATCTCTAATTTTGTTATGGGTCTATTTAGTTGTTCTACTTCTGTTTGTGTTAGTTTAGGTAGGTAGTGAGTTTCTAGGAATTCATCCATTTCTTCTAGGTTTTCAAATTTGTTTGAGTATAGTTTTTCATAGTAATCTGATATGATTCTTTTAATTTCAGTTGGGCCTCTTGTAGTATCACCCCTCTCATTTCTTTTTCAGATTATTTGCTTCCTCTCCTGTTTTTCTTTTGCAGTTTAGCCAGTGGTTTATCAATTTTGTTGATTTTTTCAAAAAACCAGCTTCTGGTCTTGCTAATTTTTTCAGTTGTTTTTGTTTTCTCTTTCATTTAGTTAAGCTCTAATTTTTATTATTTGTTTTCTTCTGGTGCCTGTGGGTTTCTTTTGTTGCTCTTTCTCTTTGTTCAAGTTGTAGGTATAATTCTTTGATATTCGCCCTTTTTTCCTTTTGGATGTGTGCATTTATTGATATAAATTGGCCTCTGAGCACTGCTTTTGCTGTGTCCCAAAGGTTCTGATAGGAAGTGTTTTCATTCTCATTGGATTCGCTGAATTTCTTTATCCCATCCTTAATGTCTTCTATAATCCAGTCTTTTTTGATCAGGGTATTGTTCAGTTTCCAAGTGTTTGATTTCTTTTCCCTGCTTTTCCTGTTATTGATTTCCATTTTTATGGCCTCATGGTCAGAGAAGACGCTTTTTAATATTTCAGTGTTTTGGATTCTGCTAAAGCTTGCTTTATGACAATATGTGGTCTATTCTAGAGAATGTTCCATGTGCACTAGAAAAGAAAGTATACTTGGTTGCTGTCGGGTAGAGTGTTCTATGAGGCCAAGTTGGTTGATTGTGGCATTTAGATCTTCCATGTCTTTATTGAGCTTCTTTCTGGATGTCCTGTCCTTCACTGAAAGTGTGTGTTTAAGTCTCCTACTCTTATTGTGGAACTGTCTATCTCACTTTTCAATACTGATAGAGTTTGTTTTATGTATCTTGCAGCCCTGTCATTGGGTGCATAAATATTTAATAGGGTTATATCTTCTTGGTGTATTGTCCCTTTAATCATTATGTAGTGTCCTTCCTTATCCTTTCTGATGGATTTAACTTTAAAGTCTATTTTGTCAGAAATTGATATTGCCACTTCTGCTCTTTTTTGCTTGTTGTTTGCTTGATGTATTTTTTTCCATCCTTTGAGTTTTAGTTTGTGTCTCTAAGACTAAGGTGTGTCTCTTGTAGGCAGCATATAGATGGATCTTGTTTTTTAATCCATTCTGCTACTCTCTGCCTGTTTATTGGTGCATTTAGTCCATTCGCATTCCAGGTAATTATGGATAGGTATGAATTTAGTGCTACCATTTTGATGTCTTTTTTTGTGTGTAGATAGTTTCTTTTTCCCACTTGATTTTATGTGGTGGGTAGATTTTCTTTATATATTGTCCTTTCCTCATATTTGCTGTTGTTGATTTTGTTTTGGCTGAGTCTGTATTTTTCTCTTGTATTTTATTTTGATGAGTAGGATAGTTTGTTTCCTTTGTGGTTACTTTATTATTTACCCCTATTTTTCTGAATTTAAAACTAACTTTTATTTCTTTGTATCGCCGTATCTTCCTCTCCATGTAAAGGTGTATGATTACATTTCTTAGTCCCTCCTTATTGTTTTAATATTGTTTTCTTTTATATAATAACATCGCTGTTACCCTGTTTGGGGCTTTTTTTTTTTCTCTCTTATAGTCTTGTTTTGTTTTTTTTTGGATTTCCCTGTCTGGATTGACTTCTGGTTGCTCTGCCCGGTGTTCTAGTCTTGGGTTGGTACCTGATATTATTGATTTTCTAATCAAAGAACTCCCTTTAGTATTTCTTGTAGTTTGGGTTTGGTTTTTACAAATTCCTTAAGTTTGTGTTTATCTGGAAATGTCTTAATTACACCTTCATATTTAAGAGACAGTTTTGCTGGGTATACGATTCTTGGCAGGCAATTTTTTTCCTTCAATTTTTAAAATATGTCTTCCCATTGAGTTCTTGCCTGCATTGTTTCTGCTGAGTGGTCTGAGCTTATTCTTATTAGCTCTCCTTTATAGGTGACTTTTCATTTATCTCTCGCTGTTGTTATAATTCTCTATCTTTGGTTTTGGCAAGTTTGATTATAATATGTCTTGGTGACTTTCTTTTAACATCTACCTTATGTGGAGTTCGATGACCATCTTGGATAGATATCTTTTCATCTTTCACAATATCAAGGAACTTTTCTGCCAACAAATCTTCAACAATTTTCTCTGTATTTTCTGTTATCCCTCCCTGTTCTGATACCCCAGTCACTCGTAGGTTATTTCTCTTGATAGAGTCCCACATGATTCTTAAGATTTCTTCATTTTTTTTTAATTCTTTTATCTGATTTTTCTTCAAATATATTAGTACCACGTGATTTACCCCGAAGTTCAAAAATTTTAGCTTCTACTTGCTCAATTCTGCTCCTCTGACTTTCTATTGAATTGTCTACTTCTGTAATTTTATTGTTAATCTTCTGAATTTCTGATTGCTGTCTGTCTATGGATTTTTCCAGCTTATTAAACTTTTCATTATGTTCCTGAATAATCTTTCTAATTTCTTCAGTTGCTTTATCTGTGTGTTCCTTGGCTTGTTCTGCATATTGCCTCATTTCTTTCCTGATGTCTTGAAGGGTTCTGTATACTAAACTTTTGTATTCGGCGTCTGGTAATTCAGGAATGCACTTTCATCTAGAAGATCCCTGGATTCTTTTTTTGGAAGCCTGTTGAGGTGATCATGGTCTGTTTCTTTATGTGACTTGATATTGACTGTTGTCTCTGAGCCATCTATATGTTATTGTATTAGTTTATGCTTGCTTACTGTGTCATAGCTGCTTGCTTTGTTTTGTTTTGGTATATCCCTATGGGTTGCTTGAGTGAGCTAGCTTTATTTTTTTTTTGCCTTTGGAGCTCTGGTGTCCTGTCCCCAGCTGGCTAGAGCTGTTATCAGGTATATTAGTCTAAGAGTCCATTCAATTTTCTTGTATGAATTCAGTTCAGTTTTCCAGGTTGCTGATCATCAAGTGTGTGGTACAGGCTCAGTCTACAGTCTTAGAGGGGCAGGGATGATTGGTGTATATACTGGCATCTGATTGCAGCAGGGTGTCATGCTCTGAACAAGGCAGGGGGTGAGAACCGACCCCCAAGTTTCTCTGAGGAAAACACATTTCTGTTCCTTAAAGGATGCTGGTGGGTGGGTTCTGCAGAGGGACCATGGGCACCCAAAGTTTTTGGTTGTAAGGATTTGGATGTATCGGTTATCTTTGGACCTCTGTCGTGGGTGGCTGGGTGACCTGAGTGGAGCTACCAGTGCTTAGGTCCCTGATGTGGGTAGGTGAGGACTTTGTTTAATAGGCAATGTCAAACATCAAACACCCACCTCTCCACTGCACAGCTGAAATGGCTGGAGTTTGCCAACAAGGGCCTATTCTCCCAAAATAGGCCCACACAGGTCCATGCAGAAGGGAATTGTGCTCAAGGTCCATGGACAGTTTATGCCTGGACAGGAGCCACTTCTGTCCTGAGCTCCCCTGGTTAATGGAGCTAGCAAATTATCTTTTCCCCCCAACTGCAAGTTTTTTGCTTCCCAAGGCTGGGAGGATGGCCCTAGGTACTCACTAGGGTCTATCTCAGGCCCAGGTATTCAGCCGCTGAAGCTGGCTTGAGGGTGGGGAGGGGCACAGTAAGATATATGCAAGTGCTTAGCTTTTGCCGAGAGGGCCGTTCTCCTCAGGTTCCAGGGATGTGAGAAGGCTGTGTCGCTAGCTGTTTCTCCCTGAGGAAACTGTGGCCAAATGCTAGTACCAGCCCACCACTGCCACTGCCACCACTCTAGGAATGGTGCCTGAGGGATCCCCGTGCTTCAGGTCCAGTAACTCCTCTCCACTTCTTAATAGTTTCTTCCTCCTCCTGCCCCTTGGTTCGTTGTATAAGCTTGCCTTTGATGCTCAGGGCTCCCAGTTTGTCACATATATACTCTTTTCACTTGTTTTTTCTGGTCTTTATTGTAAAGAGGGCTCACTGGAAGCATCTGTCTATTCAGCCACCTTGGCTCCGCCTCCTCCTCTCAGGTTGACAGTAATTTTTATGGAAGCAGATCACCCGGCCTTTCTTTCACAGAGCCACTGGGTGGGTTCAAATCCCCAGCCTTTAGTTTAGCATTTGCTCACAAACCATTGATACATGCAACATTACCGAAACATCTAAAAAATGTTATGTTTACTGAAAGAAGACATATAAAAAAATTCATTGTGTATGATTCCACTGATTGTTGTTATTGTTAAGTGCCATCGAGTTGGTTCTGACTCATAGTGACCGTATGTACAACAAAATGAAACACTGCCTGGCCCTGTTTTGTCTTAGGCTGGGTTCCCTAGAGAAGCAAAACCAGTAAAGCATATAAATATATATAAAGAGAAAGATTTATATCAAGGAAACAGCTCATGTGATTGTAGAGGCTGGAAAGTCCCAAGTCTATAGATCAGGATAGAGGTTTCTCCCGATTCACAGAGATGCATGGGCTGGCAAACCTGAGATCAGTGAGTCAGAGAGCAGGGCTCTTGCTCTCAGGCCATAAAGGTTGATGAATCCCAAGATGGGCAGGCAAGACCACAAGGCTTCTCCTGATTCACATAGCTGCAGGGCCTGGTGAACCCAAGACCAGAAGGTCAGAAAGCAGGAATCTTGCTCTCAGGCTGTGAAGATTGACAAACCCCTGGATTGGCAGGTAAGCTGCTAGCTCAAGTCGCAAGAACCGGAGGTCAGTCAAACAAGAGGCAGCTGTAGGATCCAGAACCGGTGAAAAACCTTGGCAAGGTGAGTAGGAAGGAAGAAGGCAGTGGAGGGCAGAGAGATGAAGGCTGAGGTGGCAATGGGCTGCCATAGGCCCGCTTTGCTGCTACCACTCAGCAGATTCCATCATGAGGGTGATCACATATCAGATTTCAACAGAGAAGCAATCACATCATTACACAATTGCCAAAACAATGAAACTCATAGCCCAGGCAAGTTGACACATAATCTTAACCCTCACATGTGCCATCTTCACAATCGTTGCTGTGTTTGAACCCTGTGTTGAATCCACTGTGTCAATCTGTCTCTTAAAGTGTCTTCCTCTTTTTCACTTACCCTTTCCTTTGCTGTGACTGGGAATCTATTTATAGGAAGCCCAATATCAGCAAAATTAATCTATAATGATAGAAATCAAAACAGTGCTTGCTTCTGGAAAAGGGCGTGAAGAAACTTACTGGGATGATGCAAATATCCTATATTTTGATCAGGATGTTAGTTACATGTATATGCATATTCTTCAAACTCATTTAATATACTGTCAACTATTTTACGTTTTACTGTCTACAAATTGTATTTCCTAAAGTTGAATATTGAAAAAGGGGAAAATTCCACTTATAGGCTGTATATACCACTGTAAGTTTATCAAGCCGTCCCTGGTTTGGCAATTTTATTTCTAAAACTATAATTACAGGACCTATCCACAGGGTAGCTATGAGTCAGAATCGACTCGATGGCAGTGGGTTTTTTATCCACAGGGTAGGAAACCCTTACGGCATAGTGACAAAGCACTCCAGCTGCTAACCAAAAGGTCAGCAGTTTGAATCTACCAGGCACTCCTTGGAAACTCTATGGGGGCAGTTCTACTCTGTCCTATAGGGTGGCTATGAGTCGGAATCAACTCCACGGCAACGTTTTTTTTTTTTTTTAATCCATGGGGTTGTTGTGATGATTAAATAAATTCACATGCGTGAAGCATTTAGCATTCTGCCTGACACCAAACAAGCTTTTGAAAATTATAATTTGGAGGCATTCTTACCCAGAAATAAGTAATTTGAATACATTATCTCATTATTTCTATAGTAGCGCTGGAGGGAATTAATATGTATGGAAAACTTAAAATAGTGCCTGATACATAGAGAGGTCTCATTAAATGTTGCATGTCATCAATTTAGCTTCCATTAACCCTTTAACTTCCTGTACACATTTCATTATTACATATAATAATGAAATATTATATATCACAGCATTCGTGATAATATAGGTGGTGCCTCCCAGGGAAGCCCAGGGTCTGACAGAGGTCTGGCTGCCCTGATGGTCAATTCACACTTGAGAGCTCCTGGTTGGGTTGATTCAAGCTTTTTTGGCCCTCTCTAGAAGTTTGATGTCTTCTCCCAGTTCTTCTTCCTCCCCATCAATTTGTGGGTGCTGGTCTCTAATTAGCATTTTGCACCCCAACTTCTTTCTCAGCCTCTTTTTCTAGAGAACTCAACCTGTGACAAAGAGTGGCAGGACTCTAGACAAGTTATTTGCACCTTAGGCAGTGGAGCAATGTGAGAAAACAACTAGAATATCAAGAAATTGGACAAGTCAGAATCCCAGTTACTCACAGGGGAAATGTCATAGAAAGAATCAAGCAGACATGGTAAGCACAGGAAGGCTCAGAAATCAAATCAAATCTAGACTCTCCCAGGTATTAAGAGCCTGATGCTTTTGATCTGAAAAGTAGGTAGGATAGGAATAGAAAAACAAAGTCTTTGGATTTAACTAAGAATATTTAGACAGGTAATGTACTCTACTATGGATCTACTGGCAAAAAAAAGAAAAAAAAATTATTTGGGGCATGTATCTAGGAGTGAAATTACTGATCATACGGTAATTCTATGCTTAACTTTTTGAGGAAACACCAAACTCTTTTCCACAATGGTTGTGTCATTTTACAATCCCACTAGTAATGGATTAGGGTTTCAATTTTTCCACATCCTGGCCAATATCAGGTGTTTTCTGTTTGTTTTTAAATCATAGCCATTTTAGTGGGTGTGAAGTGCTATTTCATTGTGGTTTTGATTTGTATTTCCCTAATGGCTGCCGTGGTGGAACAGTGGTTAAGAGTTTGGCTGCTAATCAAAAGGTCAGCAGTTCAGATCCACCAGCCACTCCTTGGAAACCCTATGGGGCAGTTCTACTGTATCCTAAGGGTCACAATGAGTCGGAATCAATTTGACGGCAACGAGTAATGGCTAATGATGTCGAACATCTTTTTACGTGCTTGTTTGCCATTTGTATTTCTTTGGTCAACAACAAAAAGACAAACTACCCATCAAAAAATGGGCAAAAGACTTGCATGGATATTTCAAAATGGTGATCATCTTTCTAATTGAAACAGCCAGAAACCAAAAACCATGCCTCTCCACCCTCTGACACAGACATCAGGGGAAAAACTCAGGATGTTCCTGCATTTTAAATTGGCTGTTTCTTTATTCATTATTAAAGACTAACATTAAGACAACGGAAAAGAATGTTGTATTTCAAAGCAACAATTGTGCTGTCTTCAACAATGCTTTATTAAAAGTCGTGTACCACATTGAGTTTTCAACTTTTCAGAGAATGACACCAATTTTTATCCATTTCCTTGGATTTTTAATGAGCAGTTTTTCCTCTGATGTCTGTGTCAGAGGGGAGAGGAATGGTTTTTGGTTTCTGGTTGTTTCAATTAGGGAGATGATCATTATTTTGAAATATCTGCTCAAGGCCTTTGCCCATTTTTTGATTGTCTTGTTTGTCTTTTTGTTGTTCAAAACAAGAATGCAAACAGATACTTGAGCTCCATTGTTCATTGCAGCACTATTCACAATAGCCAAAAGTGGCAACAACCTAAATGTCCATCAACAGATGAATGGATAAATGTGTCGCAGTTGATCACATTTGAATACAGTAGAATATTACTCAGCCTTAAAGAGAAATTAAACCCTAATACACGTCATGATGTGGATAAATATTGTAAAAAAAAAAAAATTATGCTGAATAAATTAAATCAGCCACAACGGGTCCGGTACTGTATGATTCCACTTATGTGAAATATACAGGATAGACAAGTGTATGAAGACCATATGATGGTTACTATAAGCAGATGGAAACACTCGTGGTGTAGTGGTTAAGTGCTACGGCTGCTAACCAAAAGGTCAGCAGTTCAAATCTGCCAGGCGCTCGTTGGAAACTCTACCAGGCAATTCTACTCTGTCCTATAAGGTTGCTATGAGTTGGAATCGACTCGATGGCAGTGGGATTTTGATAAGCAGACAGAAGAAAGGAGAAAACGGGGACTCAGTGGCTAGGAGGCACTGAGCTTGTGTTAAGGGTTATGGGAAAATTCAGAAATGGATAATGGTAATGGTTGAACAACATGATAAACATAAGTAGTTACAGGATGGTATGTATGAATGTTGAAAATGCAAAAGATTTGTTAGATATGTATTTACCACAATTAAAAAGATAAACATAAAAGGAAAACAAGCAAACACATAGACAAAAAAGCAATGGATGATTGTCTTATTAAACTGGCTGAGTCTGCCTATGATGATTATGATTGTTTTTAGCTGGAGTCAGACAGGAATGTATAGTGATCAATAGAGAGACTTCAGGATTTTTTTGTTTGTTTTTGTTTTTTTCCAACCTGTTTGAAAATAAAATTTTAGGAAAATGTCAATAAGCATATAATGTATACCCAAAGGAGTTTTCACCATTTGGATGCAATTTCAACAGCCATCGTGTTGAGCTGCTATTTCAGTTGAAGAGGAAGAAAAAGGATGTTATGCCTAAAATGAATGTAACAGAAGAAGATAAAATAGATTTTAGAAATCATTTGGATATAGATGTAAAGGAGGATGAAGAATCAGAAGTGAATCTAGGGCTTTTGTTTCCAGCCTTATAATGGGTATTGGGGTCATTAAAAAAAAAAAAGTGAAAATTAGTAATGAGAGTTGACATGAAATAGGGAAGATGGTAAAATGAATTTTGGCATAAATTTTTAGAGGATAATTATTATTTTTAACTCGTTTCCTCCAAAATATATAGTCCAGAGTCCTGCATGTAGTGAGTGCTCAATAAATAAACAAATATGCAATTGAAGGGAACTTGTACATCCAAGGGGAAATGCCTTGTTGAGGGTTTAATTTATGGTTAATATTAATGTAACATATAAGCTGTTCAGGCTAGAAGTTATTGTTAAGTGCCATCAAGACAATTTGCAACTATAGAAACCCCATGTGATGGAGTAGAACTGCCCCATGGGGTTTTCTAGGCTGTAATCTTTTATGGGAGCAGATCGCCAGGTCTTTCTCCCACAGAGAAGTAGAAAGAGGCAGTTTTTATGTCATTATAGGGATGTCTTTACCTTCTCTTAGAGACCCTGGTGGTTGCTAATCAAAACGTTGGCAGTTCAAACCCACCAGCTGCTCCTTGGAAACCTTCGGGGCAGTTCTACTCTGTCCTATAAGTCGCTGTGAGTCAGAATCAACCCTACGGCAACAGGTTTGGTTTTATTTACTTATTTTTTCACCTTCTCTTATTCCTTCTTCTTCTCCTTCTCCTCTTCTTGTTCTGTCCTTATCATTTTTCTTCTTTTATTTTTGAGAGCAAAATTCAATAAAGACCAAAATAGCAAGCTTTCAAGACCGACTTATCCTGGATTGATGGAAAAAGAACAATCTGTGCATGAACCAGTGGTATGTCAGAGAGAAAAAAAACAACCAAGCATAAAGCACAAAGTGGGGTTAAAGTAATGGATCCAACTGAAAAGTTTCCTGAAAGGAGCTATCTTCAGAAAAGCCAAATATTGCAGAGAAGAAGCAGCAGTAATAAAGGCTTTTGGGATTAAAAATAAAGAATTGATTTAAATGATCATATCTACCATAAAAAGAGTTGTTTTTGAAGGTAGGAGGCAGAAAACTTTTATAACCTAACTCAAACAGGTCCAATGTTAATATTTGCAGGGCCTGGAGGAAGTTTGTAAATGGTAATCACATACAATAAATATAAATATAAATTATTTTAAATTATAAATCAAGATAACCAACTATTAAAAATTTATTTTATTCTCTTTCCCTGACAAATAATGCATTTGTAGCAACCTAATAAACCAAGTACAAATTCATACAGACTTCCACACAGAAACTGGTAATGCAAGGGCAGCTGGCACCAGCTCCTGGCTCATAAATACAACTCTCTTTTCTTCCCACTTCCAGCTCCTACGGTATGAGGGGCTTTGCATGCTCTCATGTAGATATTCCAACCCACAAGTCATAACTCCCAAGAAACTACCACCTGTTTGCCACTCTTTGAGTATAGGGTTGTGCACACCAGCTGCATAATGCATCCTTGTAAAGAATGGACTTGGCAAGACATCCATCATGTTGCTTTAAGCAAATTTGAAGTCACGTAAGTAGTGTATATGGAATAATAAAGAGGAACAGGAGGTTCTGAGTGATATGACCACTTGGTTCCATGGCCTGCTAACTCTGGGGTGAGGAGAGGGATATGGCCAAATTGAGGCCCTTTGAATTGAAATGTCCCCAGAAGTGGGTCACTCTTGCCTGAATCTATGGGTCAGCTGAGTCTGGACCTTAATATGTAAGAAAATAGGACCTGTAAGAAAGTTTGTCTCTGGTTACCTAAGGACAGAATTTAGTCTATGAATATAATCTTCCTTTTTCTATATTCAAGAGCTTTGAATAAAACTAGAACATAGAGTATAATTTCTCAAGAAGTAAATGTATTTGTGCCCAGTTCCTTTGGTGGAATTTTGGGCCAGTTTAGCCCCCGTTCCCAGTGGGAACAGCACAATCTATTGAGAAAGTTCTTTAAACCATCTGGAGTGTTACAATGACGTTTACTTTCCTCTAATTTTCTCTCAGTGTGTCACTCAACTTTCTCTGTTCTCGAAGGACATCCCTGAGTTTTAAATTAGCTGTTTTCTTTACTCGTTATCAAAGACTAACATTAAGACAACACAGAAAATAATGTTGCATTTCAAAGCCACAGCTGTGTTGCCTTCGACAGTGCTTTATTAAAAGTCTAAGTTGTGTACCACGTTGAGTTTTTAACTTTTCTGAAAATGACACTCATTTTTATCCATTTCCTTGGATTTTTAATGAGCAATTTTTCCCCTGATGTCTGTGTTGGAGGGGAGAGGTGTGGTTTTTGGTTTCCGGCTGTTTCAATTAAGGAGATGATCATTATTTTGTGTACTCCAACACCCCTAATAAATCTGATTAGGGGAAATTTTGACACAGAAAGTGGCTTAGTTGAGATTGATTTTTAAAAGGCATTGATAACTACTCCAGACTATTAAATCTCATCTGTTTCAACAACAGATGCTTTTCTACTCAAAGGCCCACAGGACAATTTATCTTCATTTTTTCTCCGCTATTTTCTACCCATCATCCTGTGCGTTATGGAGTGTGTAGGAATGAATAATCTCCTAGAGAACAAAAGGAAGAAGAGCAGATTCAGTTCTGAAATAAGTCATCAAAGCCCCTCAGCCTGCACAGTGATGCAAAGCTGCACAAATCTTCATTCTAAATCTATGAACACTTCCATGCCATTTCTTCAATAGGAATAATTGGATGATTTATATTTCCTGCTGACTGTTAAACATGATTGTCAGTGCATAAAAAAAATTAGTTTTAATAAGAACTCTCATTTGAGCACAGAGAATAGGAGTAATGGGAAAAGTAAATGGAGGTTTTCAGTAAATGCATTGATGGGGCTACACCAAAAGAGTATTCAAATAATGAGGATGATTAAGCAATAATGAACATCTCACTTATTACATTTACTGTATTTCAAAATGTTTAATGAATTTATTAATGAAAAGTGTACTGTCTATATAAAGTGAGTCCTTTCACTTTTTAGCAGTGTTGAAATGTGATACTTAGGAAAGTGAACGTCAGTCACACTGAAAACCTGATAAAATGCTGATCCTGCGTACTCAGCTGACTATGGGATTCTTTATGAAACAAGAGTTATATGAGATAAATTTCAGTAAAATAATTGATTTCATTACTCTTAGAAAATTTTATTCTAGACCTATTTTGAAAAGAATACCTACCTTACCGCCCATTGCCATCAAGTTGATTCCAACTCATAGGGCTCTACAGGACGGAGTAGAACTGCCCCATAGGGTTTCCAAGGAGAGGCTGGTGGATTCAAACCACCAGGCTTTTCGTTAGCAGCCATAGCTCTGAACCACCGTGCTACCAGTGCTCCTTGAAAAGAATATCAAGGCATAACACAACAGCATAGTAAGTATAAAATTAATTAGTACTTAATTTTATGGGAGAGCTGATGAAATTTTATTATTGTTTTGTTATTTTATACACATTGTAAATGTTGGTATAAATATCTTGCCAGATAGAATTCATAAATATGGTTTTAAATAGGCATGACACTGTTGTGGAGCAAAAAGATTATGACTACATGCATAGAACCTGGCCTATGACTTAGAGTGCTTGAAGTTAGGTAAGTGAAGCTGGCAAAATTGGTTGGAGTCAAATCATAGGCTCCTTTGAAATTAGGAATAAAGCCGAAGAACTTTATCTTTTGAGTAATGGTTTGTTATGAAACAATGGGAAAAAAAGTAGTGAAAAAGTTCTCTCTTCAATGCAGCTATGGTAAGATTCCCATCATTAAATCACTGATGCCTCCATATGATACTTTCATTGTCTGGAATCATTTAATATAAAGCAGTTTAGTTAATGTATTACTGATTTGTCTTTGCTATTTAAAAACTGAGGCTATTAGAAAAAACAACAACTGGTAATGGGTTTCATGAGGTTAATGGTTTTCTATATTACTAAACCACAAAAGGAAACCTTGGTGGCAGTTCAAACTCTCCAGCCATGCATCAGGAAAAAAAGATGTGGCAGTCTGCTTCCATAAAGATTTACACTCTTGGGAACCCCATGTGGCAGTTCTACTCTGTCCTATAGGATCTCTATGAGCCGAAATCAACTCTAGGGCAGTAGGGTTTTTTTCTTAACATGAAGATTTAAGAATGTATCTAACTTTATTCCTTTGTGGATTTGTTCTGCTGGTCATTTTTTAAATCTGTCCATTATTTCTTTAGAGTGCAGGGTACTAAGTAGGAAGATTTTTGTCAAGTGCTTACAGTATACTGCGTATCATGAGGAAATGTAAAAGTAAATTACATTTTTGTCCTTAAGAAGCATGTAAACAAGTAAGAGAAGTACAATACATGCATGGGCAAACCTGAATATGAAATAAGGGGAATTGTGAAGTTGTTTATATGTGATCGTTTTTAACCTAGTACATACACACATATTAAAATGACTTCAGTGTGGAATGGCAGGAGACACACACTTAGCTGCATTTTCTGTATTTGGTCTTTAGGTTCATATTATTTATCAATGAATAAGTTTAGCTGCCCAACTTAATATAAGCATTTTTGTCACCATAACTCTCAAAAAGTGAATACACACACAAAAAAACAAAAAACTTGATATCTTTGTCAAAAATACTCCTGCCCAATCAAACAAATATATATACAAGTAAGAATAAAAACAAAATTTAGTAATGGATATAAAAATTTAAACATCTGAAAAAGTCTAAAAAAGTGATGCTTTTAAGCCAACTGTTAGACTTTTTTTTTTCTTTTTGTGATAAGTCAGAAGACAGTCACATTTTTATGAAAGCTAAAATATTAGAAGGAACAAGACTTCCACGTAACTCTATGACATTATGAAATAGCAACTAGTTAAGGTATTTTAATAAAAACCTCAGCTAGGTCAAAATTTTCTCATCAAATAAGAAAACATTAGTGAAATTTGAAGAAAAGGTTTAAGATGTAAGGATATGACCAGTTTATATGCCACTAGGAAAAGTAAGATTTGAAAGAGAACTTTGAGCTCAAGCAAATATACAAAGGCCTCCAAATATATCTTATTCATATCAAGGGTATGTTGTTTAAACCTACTACCAAGCTATAACATGCTAAGAATGAGAAATAGGAAGAGTATAGTCAGTTTTAGTCAGTTAGTAACCCATTACCTTTAAGGTAATTCCAACTCATGGAGACCCCATCTGTTACAGAAGCTCCATGTGGTTTTCTTGGCTGTAATCTTTATGGAAGAAGATCTCCAAGCCTTTCTTCTGTAGCATCACTGTGTGGGTTCATACTGTCTGCCTACAGGTTAGTAGTTGAGCGCTAAGAGTATACCATACCCAGGGGCCAAGAGCCAGATAGTAGAGGACGTTAAAAAGTAAGGAATAGCACCATGCTGTGCCTCCATAGCAAAGACCCAAAAAACTAAGTGAAACAAGACAAATGCCAGTCCTGGAACCCTAAGCATCAAATGAAGGGATAAAGAGCTCAACCAAGCACCAAACAGAATAAGAAATAGGGAAAAGAAAGTGAGGAGAGATATGGAGTGGCAGTCCCCTATTAGCTAATGCAGCATGGATTCGCCATCTTGGACTCCTCAACCATGAAGAACAGTGGACAGGGAATACAGGAAGGCAGCTTCATGGAGCTCCCAGCAGGAGACAGAGCACCTGGTAAACGGCGATACACGCTTTCTCACCCCTCACTCTTCTACCCCTTGCTCAGCCTCCACCATTTTCTGGTAAGTCTGGGAGACTCCGGTACCTTGCTGCTTGAATTTGCCCCACCCACACAGTCCAGCTCCTTCAGTGCCATTTTTTGTTGCTGTTGTTGCTTTTTTTTTTTTTTTTAACTTCTTTTGGTTTCTTCTCTCTGTTTCACCTCCTTCCTTTCCTTTCTCTTGAATATTTGGCTCTGCTCCTTCTTGACAGGCTGTTAAATGCCACTAGGCTGGAGAACCACTTACCTGGTCCAAGCTGCCACACCAGAGGGCTCTCTGGGGGAATTTTTTTTTTCCTTTTTGTTTCTCTTCGTTTCTTGGTTTCTCGTATTTCTCGACCTTTCGACCTTCCTTCTTTTCCTGTCTCCTGAGTGCCTGAGGCTGTGTGCCAACTCCACTCCTTATAGATGGGCTGTGCAGTGCCAATAGGCTTGGGAGCTGCTTCCCTGATAGTCACTGCCAAGACAGTGGGCTCCCTTGGGTTTTATTTTTTTCTCAGTTTCTTGTCTTTCTCTACCTTACTTCCCTTCTTTTCTCCTGAACACTTGGAGATGTGTGTCATCTCTGTTCCTTCTAGATGGGCTGTGTAGTACCACTTGGCTGTGGAACCACTTTCCTGATCTCCACCGCCACACCATTGGGTTTCCTTGGGGAATTTTTTTTTCTTTTCTTTTTCTTTTCTCAGTTTCTTATCTTTCTCTACCTTCCTCCCTTACCTGGCTCCATGTGCCATCCCTGCTCCTTCTAGACAGGCTACGCAGTGCTTCTTGGCTAGGTACCTGCCTTTGGTGGACTTCTTTGGTCCATTATTTTTCTTTATTCTTTTTTTCTTGGTTTCTTTTCTCCAACTATCTTCCTTTCTCCCAGTCACCTGATATCTTCTTTCTTCTTTTTCTTGGTTTCTTGTCTCTCTCTACATTCCTTCCATTCTTTTCTTCTGATTTTTAGCTGTGTGTGCCTTTCTCTTTCTCTCTCTTTTCTTTAATCTCTTATCTCTGTCTCCTTTCTTTTCCTTTCTCCTGACCACCTAGCTGTGTGTGCCTTATATTTCCTTTCTTGACAGCCGGCACCTATCTGTCCAACTAGAAAGTAAGCAGCATATGGCTTCCCTGGGTCTGTACCACTCCAATGGCAGGCTCCCTCAGCACTTTTTTTTTCCCCTGGCTCCTGTTTCTCCCTCTTATTTCTCTTCTTTCCCACATCCACTTAGCTCCACACATCACAACCTCCCCCTTTCATCTTGCTTATCTGCACCACGCACTGAGCATCACACCCTCGAGCAGCACAGTCACAGTCTACCTGAAGGCAATACCAAGTAATTAAAGACTGGTTCAAACTTGGGAAGATAAGGGTAAATTTGGAGGTAACCACAAAGAAAGCTTAAAAACCTACTTATTAAAATAAAGAAGAAAAACAAAGTCTCAGTAAACACAAAATCTACAAATAAATAAATCCACAAATGGAATCCAGCACAGGAGAGCAAGAGGAACAAAGAAAATGTCAGTACCACCAAAAAAAAAAAAAAAATCATTACAAAATGAGAGGATAAACTCATACCTATCAATAATTACACTGAATGGCCTAAATGCAACCTTAAAGAGACAGAGAGTGATAGAATGGATTAAAAAAAAAAGATCCATCAATATGCTGTCTACAAGAGACACACCTTAGAAACAAACATAAATTTATTAAAAATCAAAGTATAGAAAAAATATATCAAGAAAACAGCTACCAAAAAAGAGCAAGAGTGGTGACACTAATCTCAGGTACAATAGATTTTAAAACAAAATCCACCATAAAAGACAAATAAGAGCACTATATAAGGATTAAAGGAACGATCCATCATGAAGGTAAACATCTACGCACCCAATGACACACAAATAGATATATGCACACCCATGTTCATTGGAGCATTATTCACAATAGCAAAAAGATGGAAACAACCTATATGCCCATCAACAGATGAATGGATAAACAAACTACATACACACAATGGAATACTATGCAACAATAAAGAACAATGATGAATCTGCGAAGCATCCCACGACATGGATGAATCTGGATGGCATTATGCTGACTGAAATAAGTCAATCACAAAAGGACAAATATTGTATGAGGCCACTACTATAAAAACTCATGAAAAGGTTTACACACAAAAAGAAACGATCTTTGATGGTTATGAGGGAGGTAAGGGGTAGGGAAGGAAAAACACTAAATAGACAATATGTAAGTGGTAACTCTGATGAAGGGTAAGACACTACCCAATACTGGGGAAGCCAGAACAACTTGAGGAAGACAAGGTCATGTAAGCTCCATAGACACATCCCAACTCCCTGAGGGACCAAATTACTGGGCGGAGGGCTATAGAGACCATGGTCTTGGGGAACATCTGGCTCAACTGGCATAACATAATTTATAAAGAAAATGTTTTACTTCCTACTTTGGTGAGTAGCATCTGGGGTCTTAGAAGCTTGTGAGCAGCCCTCTAAGATACTCCACTGGTGTCATCCCACTTGGAGGAAGGGAGAATGAAAGAAACAAAAGACACAAGGGAAAGATTAGCCCAAAGGTCTAATGGACCACAACTGCCACAGCCTCCACCAGACTGAGTCCAGCACAACTAGACGGTACCTGGCTACCATCACCCATGGCTCTGATAGAGATCACTACATAGGGTCTCGGACAGAGCTGGAGAGAAATGTAAAAAAAAAATTCTAACTCACACACATGCACACACACTGGAGCGGCACCAAGAATACGGCTCCTGACCCCCTTTTACTCAGTAATAAAATCACTCCTGAGGTTCACCCTCAATTAGACAGGCCCATAAAACAAAATGAGATGACATGGCCACACCAGACCAGGGGCAAGGACTAAAAGGCAGGAAGGGACAGGAAAGCTGGTAATGGTAAACCTAAAATCAAGAAGGAGAGAATGTTGACATGTCATGGGGTTGGCAACCAACGTCACAAATCAATATGTATATTAATTATTTAATGAGAAGCTAGTTTGCTTTGTAAACCTTCATCTAAAGTACAATAAAAAAAATGAGGAAGACAGTTGTGGGAGGAATTTAGAATTCTGTCATAGTTTTACAGGTATAGGTTAGATTGAATTATAATGCAATATTACATATAAGTTAAGGTATTGAATTGCAGTGACCAGTTTTTAAATATCAACATATTCTTGCTTTCTAATTCTCACTTTGAGAACCACATGCGTAAGTTTCATGTTGCCAGACAATTGTGATGAATGTTAAATTAGAAAGAAGCTGGTTTGTGAATGTCAGATTTCCTGACAGTACAAGCAAATTTTACATTGGTTGGAAATCAAAGAGTCATGCATGGCTCAGAATGAAAAAAAAAAAAAAAGGAACTGATAAATGCAAGCTGGAATCATGAGTAGGCTGACAGGACTTAACAAGACAGAAGGCAACTGTCAATGTACATAAAACAGAAAAGGACAACTCCAAATGCTGAAGGGGGTAGTGCTAAGCTGACTGGGTGTACTTTGGAGCTAGCATACCTATCTGCCCACCAGCCAGGTCTATCTATCCATTGAGAAGGCTGCGTTAGGCTGAGTTTAACACGTTTTGACATTTTCACTTTTTGACATTCACACCATAAAAATAACTCCAATGTCCAGAATTCTGGGCTCATCAATAAACTTTCTGATAATTTGAATGCACAAGTACTTTTTTTCTTCTTTTTTCTTTCTGTGGTGAAAAAAATACAGAAAAAAAAAATTGCCAATTCAACAGTTTTTACAGGTGTAATTCGGTGACATTTATTACAATTTTTCATAATGTGCAACCAAAAAAAACTATGGACCACTCAGTGAATTTGTGTGCCTTCCTAGGCCAGGGACCATGCTGATCTTCTCTGTGCTACTCCAATTTTAGTACGTGGGTTGCCGAAGCAAGCACTGAATGTTCACACACTTATTGCAAAGAGAAAAAAATAAATGGACTGATGCAAATGTCCAGTCCATCTGGCATTTTAATTCCTCCTCTAACTCAATAAATTGGAATTTATGATCTTGAGCTTATGAGTTTTGTTAAGATGACATGTATTTCTGAAAAATAGGTGCCAGTGAAACCAGGTTCCTAACTTGCAGCACTGAGACTCAGAGCCTGGTTTGTTGAGAATTATGCAAGTACGAATATCTCTTGAGGTTTCTTGCTCTCGCCTGTGAAGTAAACTTACACGATTTATCCTCACCAATGACCAACAAGAAATTATATAAGAAATTTAACAACTTATTTTTTCTTTTTAGTGTCAGCTACCAACTGTGACTCAAATATGGTTTTATGAGGTAATGGGATTAAAGCCCACCTTTAGTCTTAATTGCACACTAGGTATCATGATGCAAAAATCATCAGATCACACAGAGATGTCTACAGGAAGCCACATCAATTATTCAGAATGTGAGTAGATTTTATAAGGCAGTAGAATTGAGATGTTTGGGTTTTGTTTGCCCATTTAAAGTACCTGCAATTTGCAATTGAAGAAAAAGTTTTAAAGTGTTTCTCAAATATTTTACACAATTACTTTTGATAGGCCCAGACAGATCCCAAACTGGGGGCTAAATAAAACTAAAACTATCTTTATCGCATTATGTTTTATAAACCTCACTTTTTATCAAAAGGATGATATACTCAATTATAATGTGAGTATTCCGTATAAGCTGGAGTCCTGATAGATGTGGCTAATGTCTGAAGTAAAATTGTTTCCGTTGGTTTTCTCATTGTGTCCATTTTGTTGTACCCACAGGCAATAACTAATTTTTTGAAAGAGGCTGGAAAAATGATGGCAGCCGCTGACCTTATCCTCAGATGGATGACATTCACTTCTGTTCTTTCACAAATTGGGGAAGGTGAATTATTATTTCCCCTTGCAAGAGAGACTTAACCTTGTGTATTATATGGGCTGCTTTCATTAGTAGAAGCTTTAGCCCTGTGTGAGCTGTAGAATGCTAATGACTCATTTCATCCTTCATAGATGCTACTTCTTGGAATTATACCTTAGATCTTAGAGGTTTTGCCTGCTATTTGCCTGAACCATTCAAGTAGGGCTTATTGACCCAGCACCTGTATATTTTGAAAAGAATGACAGCAGGTGAAAAGGCAAATGAAAAGATGGTATGTTTTAAAAAAAATACACATATCTCAACCATGCACATGAGGCTAAATGTGCGTACCAGCCCAGAGGCAAGGATGAGAAGGCAGGAGGGGACAGGAAAGCTGGATGAAAGGAAATGGGGAACCCAAGGTTGACAATGGGAGAGCTTTCACAAGTTGCAGGGTTGGCAACCAACGTCACAAAACAATATGTGTGTTAGTTGTTTAATGAGAAATTAATTTCCTCTATAAACCTTCGTCCAAAGCACGCACACACACACACACACACAGAAGACGTGATGGCATATTTGAGATGGGGACGCGTGGTCCCAAATTTACTAATTTGCAGGCCAACAAACAGTCAGCAATAGAATGAGTAATTAGGTTAGCAAGCTGAGCATTTAGAAGATTGAGAAGACTAGTCTGTTTCGCAATGGGCCTGGCTAAACAGATGTTTGGTGAGCCAAAATTCAGAATGGCACAACTGATTAGCACTAAGGGCTTTTCAACTGGGATTGGCATAAGGTGCTTGAGAGACACAATTCAGCACACAGAACTGGCAACGGTGGAAGTTCAAGTGAAGCCGGACTCTCCTGCTGGGTTTCCTTGTTTTCAGGCTGCTGAGACTGTGCCAATCTGTGAGGTGGTCAGTCCCCATCCACCACAGCAGGCCACCAGTGAGTCTACTTACCTTTTTTCATGGTTGTAGATTTGTGCTATAGGCTAGTGTTTATTGTTTGGATTCTTGTTAACCACCAACCGCTTTCAGGTTGAATGTTTAGGCTACATAAAATCTGAGCCAAATCTATAAAACGGAATAACATACATACATATATACAGTCATGCACTGCATAACATCAGCTCCGGCAGTATTTGACTGGATATACATCCATGGTCCCATAAGATTCAGAAATCCCAAATGGAGAATGGGACATAGGGAATGCAGCATCTTCCCGCATGCAACACGTGTATCTCACATCTCTTGCATCCAAAACAATTAAGCTGCTATGTGTATAATGATACAGTACATATATAAACATAATACATATGTCTTGATAGTCATAATAAATGCCTATCTTATTAGCTTATGTATGTAGTGTACTGCACTTTTTATCTAAAAAGTTTACTATATAACTGTGTATGCTTCCACTCATAGGCAGCAGCATACAATCTCTTCTATCACACGTCTTTTGAAGTTTGTAGCTTTATCTCTCTCTTTTTAATTTTCTTTGGACAATACTACAGTGAAGTGCATCATGGCTCTCAAACACAGAAAAACCAGTGCTAGTGATAGCAGTAACAAAAGGCCCACCCACCACTGCCGTCGACAAAAGGCAAAGGAGAAATATCGATCTGAAAGTGAAACAAAAGGTTATCGAACAGCATGAAGGTGGAAAATCAATGAATGTTTTGCTCACAGTTTAGGCTTGTAGCACTTGACAATCACATAGTTCCTCAAAAACAGAGAAAAAAATCCTCTAAGCTGTTAAAGAATGGCCCCCCAGAAAGCTACAAGGCTAAGGAATATGCAAGAGGGACCTATATCAGGTGTAGAGAAATCACAAATGACGTGGATTAAGGGACAAACATAGATGAGAATCCCACTCGGCACGATGATGATCACTGCCAAGGCACGAAGCTTATCTGAGATGCTTAAAGCAAAAGCAGAGCCAGATTACGACACAGTGTTCACCCAACGTCCAAATCACAAAACATCCTGTTTCACAGGATATATCATGAACGTTAAGTTTTGATACATGACTGTATGTATATACATATATACGTAAGGTCACATTGAGTCAGAGCCTACTCAACGGCAACTAGCAAAGACAAAAATAATCTGTAAAGCAAGGAGCTCTGGTGGTTCAGTAGTTAAGAACTCAGCTGCTAACTAAAAGGTTGGCAGTTCAAACCCATCCAGTGGCTCTGCTGGAGAAAGACCTGGCAATCCGATCCTGTAAAGATTATAAAAAAAAAAAAAATAGTAAATCCTATGTGGGCAGTTCTACTCTGTCCTATAGAGTCTCTATGTGTGGGTGGGGCTATGCAAATGAGGTACCTGTGGGCCCCCCCGACAAGGGGATTGGATAGCTTGCTAATAATACAAATAAGGTGTATGGTAGGACTTGACTCAACATCAAAAAATGTTTTTTTTTTTTTTTTTGCCCCTGCCTTCACACCTCCTCCTACCTCTCTGCTCTGTCCCAAGGGGACCTGGTCCTGAGCCCTGACCCCTTCCTGCTGGCTCTGGACCCCTCCTGCCACTGCCGGCTCCCCAAGGGAACTATGAAAACGAGGTACTTATGACCCACCAAGGGGATTGGATAGCTTGCTAATAATACAAATAAGGTGTTATGGCACCCTTTTGGGATGGGAACATACAAATAAGATGTATGGAACCCTGATGAGGGGATTGATTAGTTTCACCATCCACTAGGCTAAAAACGAGCCATTCCAGAGGTGAAAAGGGAGGATCTTACTACAATCGAGAAAGATGAGCTAGGAGTGGAGCACATCCTTTGAACCAGGGGTCCTGCACTAACAGCCTCCTAGATTCAGGAAAAAAAAAAAAAAAAAGAGAGAGAGGGCTTGTCTCAGTCATCTAGTGCTGCTATAATAGAAATACTGCAAGTGGATGGCTTTAACAAAGAGAAATTTATTCTCTCACAGCCTAGTAGGTTACAAGTCCAAATTCAGGATGTCAGCTCTAGGGGACGGCTTTCTCTCTCTGTTGGCTCTGGAGGAAGATTCGTTGTCATCCATCTTCCCCTGGTCGAGGAGCTTCTCAGGTGCGGGGACCCCAGGTCCAAAGGATGCCCTCTGTTCTTCTTTCTTGGTGGTATGTGGTCTCCCTCTATCTCTGCTTCCTTCTATCTTTTATATCTCAAAGAGATTGCCTCAAGACACAACCCAGTCCTGTAGGTTGAGTCCTGCCTCACTAATACAGCTGCGCCCATCCTCCCTCATTGACATCATAGAAACAGGATTTACAACATATAGGAAAATCACACAATACTGGGAATCCGGGCCCCGACAAATTGATACACATTTTTGGGGGACATAATTCAATCCATGACAGAGCTGTAACACAGAAGACAGTGAGAGATGGTAAGAAGCAGAGAAATAGTGGCAGAAAAGACTGCAGAACCAGGAGACTAGAAGATGGCTGTGGTCAGGCTTGCCCACCTACAGAGATAAGAGCTTTAACACTTGCCCAAGAAAGTCCTCAACAGGGCCCAAAGGCAGAAGGTCCTCAGCAGGGCCTGGCAGCAGAGGGCAGAAGAGGGCAAGCAGAAGGTGTTCTGACCAAAGAACTGTATCCGGAGTTGTGCCTGATCCTGAATGCCTCTGTTACTTCCCTAATTAAGCCCCGTAACTGTGAGTATGGTCTGTTAAGTTTTGTGTGGCTGTTGCAACGAATTATCGAGCCCAGCAGAGCAGTGCATGGGAGGGATGGCTCGTGTCAGGACTGGTAAAAAGGTTGGAGAGAGGAGGTATGTCTGACCTCCACCTCACAGGAACCATCTTTGGGCTGATTCTGAGGCTGATTCTCTCCCCCTTTTGAAGTAAGAGGGAGTCAGATACTGCAGCCACACCATTTTTACACTATGAATTGAAGACAGCACACAACAACAATCCACGTACATTGAGGGTGAAGATTAAATAAATTAGCACGTATAAAGCATATACTAACGTGTGGTACCTAGTAAATGCTCAGTAAATGTTAGCTATGACTATGAAAATGATAATGATGATGGATATGGTGAAGATGATGAATGACAGGTATTTGAAATAGCTCTGTGCTTTAATGTCTCTGCTATTTTGTAATAACTCCAAAACACTACAAGGCTTTTTCCCATTAAAATACAATTTTTGAATCCTCACCAACCAGGAAAAGACGATGGAGCCTTCCAGGAACTTTAACTTGATATGACACTGCATTAATTCTTATGAGGATATAAGGAGGGGCAAAAATCATCCAGTCTATCTAGCCATCTGGATATTCAATCTAATAATAAAAGAAAAATAGGCTTAAGAATTTTTGTTGTTGTTGTTGTTTCCTAAAAAGCAAATTAGGATGGATACAGTCCCTGTTAAATAATTAAAATAAACACAAATACTATTTCAAATAAGAATTAGATTAACAAGTATTTACTGGAAATGAAGTCCTTGTAATCACGGAATTCACATTCTAGTTAAAAGATACTGTCAAACTACTAAACAGTACATAGATAATATCTCTCATGGAGATAGGTGGTACGAATATGTAAATAAATAAATAAAGCAGAGGAAAGAAGTAGCTTGAAGGGAGTTGCTGTCTTGTGTGGGATCTTACTAAAAAAAAGGAATCGTGGAGAAGAAAACACATGAGCAGATAGCTGGAAGTGACAAGTATGTCACTTAACACTTTTAGGAGGACCATTCCAGGTAGAGATGACAGTGCATGTAAGTGCTCTGGAGGCATTTATGGTGTAATTAGTATTTAGGGTATTGCAGAAATAATGATAAGCCTGTGTGACTGAAGCTGAATGAACAAGGTTGGAACAATAGATACGTCAGAGGGGTAGCCAGGGACAAGTTTATGTGGGGCCTTGCATGAATTGAATGGAAAATTGCAAAGGAATGAAATCATTTGACTTATATTTTTATAGGAGGACACTGGTGCTGTGTTAAGAATATTCTGTTAGGAGGGAAGGAAAGGCACTAGTAGGAATTCCCTTTAGAAGTCTCTTATCAAAACCTAAGTGAAAGGAGGCGGGGCCAAGATGGTGGACTAGATAGACGCTACCTCGGATCCCTCTTGCAACAAAGACTTGGAAAAACAAGTGAATCGATCAAGTACATAACAATCTACGAACCCTGAACAACAAACACAGACTTAGAGACAGAAAAGGAACAAATACGGGGAAACAGCGATTGTTTTCGGAGCCTGGAGCCAGCGTCCCAGTCAGGTAACCTCTGGCGTCCGATTTAGGGCAGAGCCCAGAGGAGCTGACGGCGCAAACAAGGGGCCCAGCCCTATCCCCTGAACTCAACCTGGGAGGGGGCCCAGCCGGTTCGATGCAGCCGGTGGGAGAAGTCCCCGGGAGGCAGTGACTGTTCTTGGAGCTGGGAGAGCAGCGTCCCAGCCGGGGAACCGTCCCGCCGGAATTTTGACTGGGTGCTGGCATGGCACAAGCAGAGAGAGCTGCTCCACTACCCTGAACTAACCCCGGGAGGGGGCCCAGCCGGTCCGCGGAGGCGGCACGGCGACTCGGCTGGCGGGACGAGAAGTCCCCAGGAGGCAGCGACTGATTTTGGAGCTGGGAGTAAAGCGTCCCAGCAGGGGAATCTTGATGCTAGGATTTAGACTGGCAGTGGGTGGCTTCAGAGGGCCAGACCCCTGGGGGCAATCTCCACACAGCCAGCACACATAGGCAACACGCCCCGCGGGAATCTCAGATATAATAGTCATTCCAAGCAAGACAAGCAACTCTGGCTATATTCTGAGGTGCTACTCTCCTATCTCTCTGATCCCTCCCCCACCCTTCCCAGGTGGCTTCATTAACATTGGAATTGCCTGAGCCAGAGGGAGAACGGCTCTGGCTCCGCGGTGGCTTTGCTTTCCCCCCCTTTTTTTTTCTTTTGGTCTTTTCCTAACCCACTCTTTCGTCCTCAGAGAAGAAAAAAAAAAAAAACTCAGGGACCAAAAATCCACCCCTAATTGGACTAAAATCACAGAACCAGCTACAGCCAAGCATATATGATCCAAATCTCAGACTTTCATCCTTACAGGGAACAAGGTGGCGGTTATAATCCAAAGGCAATTCTGATAGGGATCTGACTGCATTTGTTTTTAGCAGATTTTATGGAAAAACTAGTTTCCCAGTGAAGGCTCGGAGACAGTCCATATCAAACCACATAAAGAAGCAGACCATGACAGCTTCTACAACCCCCCAAACAAAAGAATCAAAATCTTTCCCAAATGAAGATACAATCCTGGAATTATCAGATATAGAATATAAAAAAACTAATTCACAGAACACTTCAAGACATCACAAACGAAATAAGGCAAACTGCAGAAAAAGCCAAGGAACACACTGATAAAACTGTTGAAGAACTCAAAAAGATTATTCAAGAACATAGTGGAAAAATTAATAAGTTGCAAAAATCCTTAGAGAGACAGCATGTAGAAATCCAAAAGATTAACAATAAAATTTCAGAATTAGACAACATAATAGGAAGTCAGAGGAGCAGACTCGAGCAATTAGAATGCAGACTGGGACATCTGGAGGACCAGAGAATTAACACCAACATAGCTGAAAAAAAATCAGATAAAAGAATTAAAATAAATGAAGAAACCCTAAGAATCATGTGAGACTCTATCAAGAAGGATAACTTGTGTGTGATTGGAGTCCCAGAACAGGGAGGGAGGACAGAAAACACAGAGAAAATAGTTGAAGACCTGCTGACAGAAAACTTCCCTGACATCATGAAAGACGAAAGGATATCTATCCAAGATGCTCATAGAACCCCATTTAAGATCGATCCAAAAAGAAGAACACCAAGACATATTATCATCAAACTCACCAAAACCAAAGATAAAGAGAAAATTTTAAAAGCAGCCAGGGAGAAAAGAAAGGTTTCCTTCAAGGGACAATCAATAAGTTCAGACTACTCGCAGAAACCATGCAGGCAAGAAGGGAATGGGACAACATATACAGAGCACTGAAGGAGAAACACTGCCAGCCAAGGATCATATATCCAGCAAAACTCTCTCTGAAATATGAAGGCGAAATTAAGATATTTACAAATAAACACAAGTTTAGAGAATTTGCAAAAACCAAACCAAAGCTACAAGAAATACTAAAGGATATTGTTTGGGCAGAAAACCAATAATATCAGATACCAGCACAACACAAGGTCATAAAACAGAACATCCTGATATCAACTCAAATAGGGAAATCACAAAAACAAATAAATATTAACTAAAAAAAAAAAAAACACTCATAACAGGGAATCACGGAAGTCAATATGTAAAAGATCACAATAATCAAAAAGAGGGACTAAATACAGGAGGCATAGAACTGCCATATGGAGAGTGATACAAGGTGATATAGAACAATACAAGTTAGGTTTTTACTTAGAAAAATAGGGGTAAATAATAAGGTAACCACAAAGAGGTATAACAACTCCATAACTCAAGATAAAAGCCAAGAAAAACCTAACGACTCAACAAACATAAAGTCAAACACTACGAAAATGAGGATCTCACAATTTAATAAGAAAAACGTCTCAGCACAAAAAAGTATGTGGAAAACTGAAATTGTCAACAACACACATAAGAAGGCATCAAAATGACAACACTAAACACTTATTTATCTATAATTATGCTGAATGTAAATGGACTAAATGCACCAATTAAGAGACAGAGAGTCACGGACTGGATAAAGAAACACGATCCGTCTATATGCTGCCTACAAGAGACACACCTTGGACTTAGAGACACAAACAAACTAAAACTCAAAGGATGGAAAAAAATATATCAAGCAAACAATAAGCAAAAAAGAAGAGGAGTAGCAATATTAATTTCTGACAAAATAGACTTTAGACTTAAATCCACCACAAAGGATAAAGAAGGACACTATATAATGATAAAAGGGACAATTGATCAGGAAGACATAACCATATTAAATATTTATGCACCCAATGACAGGGCTGCAAGAGACATAAATCAAATTTTAACAGAATTGAAAAGTGAGATAGACACCTCCACATTTATAGTAGGAGACTTCAACACACCACTTTCGGAGAAGGACAGGACATCCAGTAAGAAGCTCAATAGAGACACGGAAGACCTAATTACTACAATCAACCAACTTGACCTCATTGACTTATACAGAACTCTCCACCCAACTGCTGCAAAATATACTTTTTTTTCTAGCGCACATGGAACATTCTCTAGAATAGACCACATATTAGGTCACAAAACAAATCTTTGCAGAATCCAAAACATCGAAATATTACAAAGCATCTTCTCAGACCACAAGGCCATAAAAGTGGAAATCAATAACAGAAAAACTAGGGAAAAGAAATCAAATACTTGCAAACTGAACAATACCCTCCTGAAAAAAGACTGGGTTATAGAAGACATCAAGGAGGGAATAAGGAAATTCATAGAATGCAATGAGAATGAAAATACTTCCTATCAAAACCTCTGGGACACAGCAAAAGCAGTGCTCAGAGGTCAATTTATATCGATAAATGCACACATACAAAAAGAAGAAAGAACCAAAATCAGAGAACTGACCCGACAACTTGAACAAATAGAAAGTGAGCACCAAAAGAATCCATCAGGCACCAGAAGAAAACAAATAGTAAAAATTAGAGCTGAACTAAATGAATTAGAGAACAGAAAAACAATTGAAAGAATTCACAAAGCCAAAAGCTGGTTCTTTGAAAAAATTAACAAAATTGATAAACCATTGGCTAGACTGACTAAAGAAATACAGGAAAGGAAACAAATAACCCGAATAAGAAACGAAAAGGACCACATCACAACAGAACCAACTGAAATTAAAAGAATCAATCAGATTATTATGAAAAATTGTACTCTAACAAATTTGCAAACCTAGAAGAAATGGATGAATTCCTGGAAAAACACTACCTACCTAAACTAACACATTCAGAAGTAGAACAACTAAATAGACCCAGAACAAAAAAAAAAAGATTGAAATGGTAATCAAAAAACTCCCAACAAAAAAAAGCCCTGGCCTGGACGGCTTCACTGCAGAGTTCTACCAAACTTTCAGAGAAGAGTTAACCCCACTAGTACTGAAGGTATTTCAAAGCATAGAAAATGACGGAATACTACCCAACTCATTCTATGAAGCCACCATCTCCCTGATACCAAAACCAGGTGAAGACATTACAAAAAAAGAAAATTACAGACCTATATCCCTCGTGAACATAGATGCAAAAACCTCAACAAAATTCTAGCCAATAGAATTCAACAACATATCAAAAAATAATTCACCACGATCAAGTGGGATTTATACCAGGTATTATGCAAGGCTGGTTTAATATCAGAAAAACCATTAATGTAATCCATCACATAAATAAAACAAAAGACAAAAACCACATGATCTTATCAATTGATGCAGAAAAGGCATTTGACAAAGTCCAACACCCATTCATGATAAAAACTCTCACCAAAATAGGAATTGAAGGAAAATTCCTCAACATAATAAAGGGCATCTATGCAAATTTTTTTTTTTTTATGCAAAGCCAACAGCCAATATCACTCTAAATGGAGAGAACCTGAAAGCATTTCCCTTGAGAACGGGAACCAGAGAAGGATACCCTTTATCACCGCTCTTATTCAACATTGTGCTAGAAGTCCTAGCCAGGGCAATTAGGCTAGACAAAGAAATAAAAGGCATCCGGATTGGCAAGGAGGAAGTAAAATTATCCCTATTTGCAGATGACATGATCTTATACACAGAAAACCCTAAGGAATCCTCCAGAAAACTACTGAAACTAATAGAAGAGTTTGGCAGAGTCTCAGGTTATAAAATAAACATACAAAAATCACTTGGATTCCTCTACATCAACAAAAAGAACACCGAAGAGGAAATAACCAAATCAATACCATTCACAGTAGCCCCCAAGAAGATAAATTACTTAGGAATAAATCTTACCAAGGATGTAAAAGAATTATACAAAGAAAACTACAAAGCTCTACCACAAGAAATTAAAAAGGACATACTTAAGTGGAAAAACATACCTTGCTCATGGATAGGAAGACTTAACATAGTAAAAATGTCTATTCTACCAAAAGCCATCCATACATATAACGCACTTCCGATTCAAATTCCAATGTCATTTTTTAAGGTGATAGAGAAACAAATCACCATTTTCATATGGAAGGGAAAGAAGCCTCGGATAAGCAAAGCATTACTGAAAAAGAAGAAGAAAGTGGGAGGCCTCACTCTACCTGATTTTAGAACCTATTATACAGCCACAGTAGTCAAAACAGCCTGGTACTGGTACAACAACAGGCACATAGACCGATGGAAAAGAATTGAGAACCCAGATATAAATCCATCCACGTATGAGCAGCTGATATTTGACAAAGGCCCAGTGTCAGTGAATTGTGGAAAAGATAGTCTTTTTGTCAAGTGGTGCTGGCATAAGTGGATATCCATTTGCAAAAGAATGAAACAGGACCCATACCTCACACCATGCACAAAAACTAACTCCAAGTGGATCAAAGACCTAAACATAAAGACTAAAATGATAAAGATCATGGAAGAAAAATAGGGACAACTCTAGGAGCCCTAATACAAGGAATAAACAGAATATTCAAAACATTACCAAAAATGATGAAGAGAAACCAGATAACTGGGAGCTCCTAAAAATCAAACACCTATGCTCATCTAAAGACTTCACCAAAAGAGTAAAAAGACCACCTACAGACTGGGAAAGAATATTCAGCTATGACATCGTAGACCAGCGCCTGATCTCTAAAATCTACATGATTCTGTCAAAACTCAACCACAAAAAGACAAACAACCCAATCAAGAAGTGGGCAAAGGATATGAACACACACTTCACTAAAGAAGACATTCAGGCAGCTAACATGAGAAAATGCTCTCGATTATTAGCCATTAGAGAAATGCAAATTAAAACTACGATGAGATTCCATCTCACTCCAACAAGGCTGGTATTAATCCAAAAAACACAAAACAATAAATGTTGAGGCTGCGGAGAGATTGGAACTCTTATACATTGCTGGTGGGAATGTAAGATGGTACAACCACTTTGGAAATCTATCTGGTGTTATCTTAAACAGTTAGAACTACCATACAACCCAGAAATCCCACTCCTCGGAATATACCCTAGAGAAACAAGAGCCTTCACACAAACAGATATATGCAGATTCATGTTTATTGCAGCTCTGTTTACAATAGCAAAAAGCTGGAAGCAACCAATGTGTCCATCAACGGATGAATGGGTAAATAAATTATGGTATATTCACATGATGGAATACTACGCATCGATAAAGAACAGTGACGAATCTGTGAAACATTTCATAACATGGAGGAACGTGGAAGGCATTATGCTGAGCGAAATGAGTCAGAGGCAAAAGGACAAATATTGTATAAGAGCACTATTATAAGATCTTGAGAAATAGTATAAACTGAGAAGAACACATACTTTTGTGGTTATGAGGGGGGGAGGGAGGGAGGGAGGGAGAGGGTTTTTTATTGATTAATTAGTGGATAAGAACTGCTTTAGGTGAAGGGAAAGACAACACTCAATACATGGAAGGTCAGCTCAATTGGACTGGACCAAAAGCAAAGAAGTTTCCGGGATAAAATGAATGCTTCAAAGGTCAGCGGAGCAAGGGCGGAGGTTTGGGGACCACGGTTTAAGGGGACTTCTAAGTCAATGGGCAAAATAATTCTATTATGAAAACATTCTGCATCCCACTTTGAAATGTGGTGTCTGGGGTCTTAAATGCTAACAAGCGGCCATCTAAGATGCATCAATTGGTCTCAACTCACCTGGAGCAAAGGAGAATGAAGAACACCAAGGTCACACGACAACTAAGAGCCCAAGAGACAAAAAGGGCCACATGAACCAGAGACCTACCTCATCCTGAGACCAGAAGAGCTAGTTGGTGCCCGGCCACAATCGATGACTGCCCTGGCAGGGAGCACAACAGAGAACCCCTGAGGGAGCAGGAGATCAGTGGGATGCAGACTCCAAATTCTGATTAAAAGACCATACTTAATGGTCTGACTGAGACTAGAGGAATCCCGGCGGCCATGGTCCCCAGACCTTCTGTTGGCACAGGACAGGAACCATCCCCGAAGACAACTCATCAGACATGAAAGGGACTGGACAGTGGGTGGGAGAGAGATGCTGATGAAGAGTGAGCTAATTATATCAGGTGGACACTTGAGACTGTGTTGACATCTCCTGTCTGGAGGGGGGATGGGAGGATAGAGAGAGTGGGAAGCTGGCAAAATTGTCACGAAAGGAGAGACTGGAAGGGCTGACTCATTAGGGGGAGAGCAAGTGGGAGTACGGATTAAGATGTATGTAAACTTACATGTGACAGACTGACTTGATTTGTAAACGTTCACTTGAAGCTCAATAAAAGTTAATAATAAAAAAAAAAAAAAAAAACCTGAGTGAAAGTCTGTTAAGAAACCATGGTACAGGTAAGTGGAAGTAGTAAACAAGGGACAATAAATGTCAAGTTCGTTGGTTAAAGAACTCAGAAGGATGCAACTGCCTTTGGGGAAAATATAGTGGAAGAGCAATTTGGCAAATATGGGAGTGGAGTTGGGGAATTAGTAAAAAAAAAAAAAAAAAAAAGACTCAGAAAGAATAGCAACCAAGAAAGATAGATGTTTCTTGGGGGAAATATTTCAAGCAGGAAAATACCAAACGTGCCAAATGCAGCTGTTAACTCAAGAAAGGTGAAGAATGAGCCGTGACCATTTCTTTTAGCAACACAAAAGTCTCTGGTCAACTTGAGTGGCATAGAGATGATGAAAGACTCTCTGAAGGGAGGTCAATATGAGAATTGCCTTTCTTTTCTTGAGTACCTTTTCATAGACACAAAGTTATAGCTTTGTCACTTTAAGGCCACTAAGCTCAGAGAGAGGTCTTTGTCATTACTGACTCTAGCTGATCCTTTCTCTTGATCTATGTGGGTTCCAGCAGAGCACAGATGTTTCCTCAGAGTCTGAGTGTCTGGTAAATAAGAAAATTTCTTATTTCTCCTATTTTTCTAGCAAACTGTGTCCAACAATTTAACATGAAAGGAATCTACTGGATTTTGATTGAGTTACATTTAATAAAGCAGCATATGACATTTATACGGGCTCTCGTTTTAACTGCCAGCACTCAGTAAATTTTCCATTACTGTTTAAGGCATACACATATAGCTGAAAACTGGAAATGTGGTAGCAAATTTTATATTAACTAACTCAATCTACATGAGGCATCATGATTGTCTCTTTTAGGAGTGGGTTATATAAACCAACAAAATTAGCTTATTTCACAGTATCTCTGAGAGCCATTTCTAAATGTGAATTATATTTGATAACTGACAATCAATATCTCAAGAAGCCCTGGTGGCATAGTGGTTAAGTGCTTAATAGTAACTGAGAGATTGGCAATTCGAACCCATCAGCCACTCCAAGGTAGAACAATGTGGTGGTTTGCTTCCGTAGAGATTACAGCCTTGGAAACCCTGTGGGACAGTTCTACTCTGTCCTATAAGGTAACTATGAGTCACAATTAACTTGATGGGGCACAATAACAGTCAATATTTCCACCTGGGGTGTTAGGTAGGCTTCTCAAACTTAATACATACCACATTTAACTCCTGCTTTTCTCTGCCAAACCTGCTTATTTTGGTGTTTTCTCCTTTTACATCTGATGACAACCCATTTTTCCAGGTACTAAGGCTTTTTTTTTTTTTTTTTTTTAAGGCCAACATTTTAGAGTCATCCATGAATCTTCTCTTTCCCTCACACCCTCTACTTAGTTCATCAGCAAATCCTGTTGTTTTGGGCCTTCAAATTATATCTACATACAGTGGCTCCCAACAACTTCCACTGCTAATAACCTGGCCTTAAAAACATCATCAATTCTCATCTAGATTACTGCAGTAGATTCCCAGGTAGGGTCATGATTTTCTGTGTTCTCCTCACCCTCATGCTATTTTCCAGACAGCAGCCAGAAGAATATTTTTAAACGTAAGTCTGATGTTGTCATTCCTGTGTTCTGAATCATGTAATAGTTCCCAAGTTCTTTGAGTTTCATACAAAGTCCTACATTATTTGTCCTACCTGTCCCTGGGTGGCGCAAGTGGCTTGCATTTGACTGCTAACCCAGAGGTTGGCAGTTCAAACACACCCAGCAGCACCGTGGAAAAAAGTTCTGATGATCCGCTTCCATAAAGATTGCAGCCAAGAAAACCCTATGGTATAGTTCTACTCTATGACACACGGGGTCGCCACAAGTGAGAATCGACTCAACTGCAATGGATTTTATCCACTTTCTTTCTATAACCTATTTATTACTTTTCCCCTAACACTTTTGGCCAACTAGTCTTCTTGCTCTTCCTTGGGCAGTTTATGCAAAATCCTACCATAAGGCTTTGCACTGACTGCCTGCTAAACTTTTTTCCTTGATATTCTTATAAGTTACCACATTTAAGTCATTACTCATATATCTTCTCCTAAAATGTCTATCCTAAGCACTTTTTGAAATTGAAATGTCTCCTACCACAAGGAGTCCGAAAGCCTTCTGCTCTGCTCCTCTTTGCTCTGCATAATACTTATTTTTACTGTTAGTTCACAAGTTTATGTATTTACTTTTAATTATCTGTATCCTTTTCTAGAATATAAATTCCATGAGAAAATAAACCTTGTCTATTTATTTATTTTTTTGTTTAGTGGAGAATCACAAGCACCTAGATTGGTCCGGCACCTAGCAGGGGCTTAGTAAATATTTGTTAAACAAAATGAATGTGAACTAACCATTTAGCCCTCAAAACAATCTTATGATATAGATGTATTATTATCCCCCACTTGAACGATAAGGAAATCTTAAGCACAAAGAGCTTAAAAATGTTGTCTAAATCCAAGTAGCAAATGACTAAGCTTGGATTTAAAAGTAAAAATTCTACTTCTAAAATCAGTATTTGAGTAAGTAGTCAAGTCAACACCATACTCCCTCTGGCTGAATGTTAATATGATGGGATAGTGTTTATTTTGTGATTAAAAAAAATAAAATCATATTATATGGATGGACATAGGGAGCCATCTCTCATGTTATTAAGCAAAAAAAAAAAAAATAATAATTACATAGAAAGTTGTTATGGGTTGAATTGTGTCCCCCCAAAAGGTGTGTCAACTTGGCTAGGCCATGATTCCCAGTATTGTGTGGTTGTCCCCTGAGTTACAATTAATAAATTTTGTGTCTGGCCTTCCTAGCCATGATTTTGTAACTCCCACCCAGGGGACTGGGTGAGACTGTGAGATAGGGTAATTGCAGCCTACCAAGGGGATTGGTCAGTTTTGCCTTAAAAGAGAGCCAATATTAGAGCAGAGAGGAGGAGCCCACCACTATCAAGGAAGGAGAGACCAGCAGAAGAGACCTAACAGCAGAGACCTGGCAGTAGGAGATGATGCATTGGGCTTCCTGACCCATAGAGAGAGAAAGCTGAGTGCCTTTGGGCAGAGGCTGAGGGCTAACGTCAATTGGGTGACTAATCTGGTCCTTTAAATTAGTGCCATAAATCACTTATATATGGAAACTAGTTAATCCAAGACTTACTAGACTATACCTTATTCTCTCTATTAAAGTAAGTACAGAATTTACCTTATATTAAGTAGAGGCTATATATTATATTATATTTCATGTAAAAACACATTTAGTCCTGGATTTGAAGGGATAACTCTTAAATTTGTGAATTTTTCTAAGATATTTAACATATTAGAAGAGTTTTTCTCAAAGAGAATATGCACCCTTGAGGATTCATGAACAAATTACCACCCCTAAAGTATTCAAATATGCTTTTTTCTGGCCATTCCCCTGTTAGAAACCACTCCTATTACTGTTGGGAGCACAACGCTTTACTAGTTGTGTTCAGAGGGCTGTACTTGGAGCACAACTGGGAATAGGCTGTCCTGATGAAAGAACTGTAGCCTGAGTGTTCCTGAGTCTGAGCTGTAACTGTTACTTTCCTTATAAACCTTATAAACCCCATGATCTTGAGTATGGTCTGTGAGTTCAGTGTGGCTATTGCAATGAATTACCAAACCCAGCAGAGAATTAGCGAGTGCTGTGGGAGGGATGGCTGGTGTCGGAAGTAGTAAGAGAGGAGGCTTGTATGTCCTCCATCTCATGGGAGTCAGCCTTGAGCAATTGATCTTGGTTCTCCTCCCCCAAAATGGGATTGGAGGAGGTCAGATGCTGCCCCAAGCTGTTTTTACATCCTCCATTTTGTGATCTGATAATCTTATGTGTTGTAAATCCTAACCTCTATAATGGTAATGAGGCAGAATTATTTTATAGTATAGGATCGCTATGAGTCAGCACTGGGTTTGGTTTTTTGGTTTTGGTTTTATGTTAATGAAGCAGGACACAATATATAGGATTGGGTTGTATCTTGATTCAGTCACTTTTGAGATATAAAAAAGAGAAGCAAGTAGAGAGGGACCTCACACCACGAAGAAAGAAGATCCAGGAGCTAAGCATATCCTTTGGACCCAGGATCCATGTGCTGATAAACTCCTAGACCCAAGGGGAGATTGATGACAAGGACCTTCCCCTAGAACTGACAGAGAGAGAAAGCCCTCCCTGGGAGTTGGCCCCCTGAATTCAGACTTCTAGCAATTAGACTGTGAGAGAATAAATCTCAGTTTGTTAAAGCCATCCGCTTGTAATATTTCTATTCTCTTATAGCAGCAATAGATAACTAAGACGGTTGTATAGTACGATATATGTATATACTCATAAATACATATATGTTCTCTATTCCTTTATTTATGAATGCACTTAGAAATTATTCCAAAAGTAGGATATAATATTGAGAAAGAGATTTTTTTTTTAATTTTTATTGTGCTTTAAGTGAAAGCTTATAAATCAAGTCAGTCTCTCACACAAAAACTTATATACACCTTGCTACATACTCCCAATTGCTCTCCCCCAATGAGACAGCCCGCTCCCTCCCTCCACTCTCTGTGTTCATGTCCATTCCACAGTTTCCAACCCCCTCTACTCTCTCATCCCCCCTCCAGACAGGAGATACTAACACAGTCTCAAATGTCCACCTGATCCAAGAAGCTCACTCCTCACCAGCATCCCTTTCCATCCCTTTGTACAGTCCAATCTCTGTCTGAAGAGTTGGCTTTGGGAATGGTTCCTGTCCTGGGCCAACAGAAGGTCTAGGGGCCATGACCACCGGGGTCCTTCCAGTCTTAGTCACACCATTAATTCTGGTCTTTTTACGAGAATTTGGGGTCTGCATCCCACTGCTCTCCTGCTTCCTCAGGGGTTCTCTGTTGTGTTGCCTGTGAGGGCAGTCATTGGTTGTAGCCAGGCACCATCTAGTTCTTCTGGTCTCAGGCTGATGTAGTCTCTGGTTTATGTGGTCTTTTGGAGAAAGAGATTTTAAAATAATATTTTTGTTCTCGAATATATTACAAGCAGTAGTTGTTACTTTATAATTAAATAATTTAAAAATTGATAAATGAACACTATAGCCACAAAATCTCCATAACTACTAAAGTTTATAAAAAGTCTACCACTCTTACCCTCAACTGAGGTTCATGGCTTTTTGATTCCTACCTTAGAATGTCAATTGGGTGACTAATCTGGTCCTTTAAGTTAGTGAGGATGCTGCAGGGATCTTTACTACTATTTATGAACATCATTACATTACAATTTCACAATATTTTTTTCAACAATATCCCAAAAGGCCTATGAAAGATACAGACAGTGTGGCCCTTTTCAAATGTAATTTACCTTTAGCAGTTTTACATTGAGTTACAGTGAGGCCCTTACCCCTCCAAGTACAGCCCTCTGAACACAACTAGTAAAACGTTGTGCTCCCAACAGTAATAGGAGTGGTTTCCAATAGGGGAATGGCCAGAAAAAAGCATATTTGAATACTTTAGGGGTGGTAATTTGTCCATGAATCCTCTAGGGTGCATATTCTCTTTGAGAAAAACTCTTCTAATATGTTAAATATCTTAGAAAAATTCACAAATTTAAGAGTTATCCCTTCAAATCCAGGACTAAATGTGTTTTTACATGAAATATAGTATAACATATAGTCTCTACTTAATATAAGGTAAATTCTGTACTTACTTTAATAGAGAGAATAAGGTATAGTCTTGGATTAACTAGTTTCCACATATAAGTAAATGATTTATGGCATTCAGATACACTTCTGAATTTAAAATATATATATTTTTTTATGTATGTATATATATACTTTTAAATTTTAAAGGTGACCAACAAAGAAAAATGCAACCCTTTCTTTTTTTTTTTTTTTTGGTCAGAAAAGAATCAGTAGTGTTCCCCTGGTGCTAATTCTTCTGTTTCTATTCACTTTTGTTGAGGCACATGCCCACCACTCATTTGTCAGTTTGTCATACTGTGGTGGCTTGCATGTTGCTGTAAGGCTGGAAGCTGGGCCACTGGTATTTCAAATACCAGCAGGGTAATGCATGTGCTCATGTAGAACCTGTACATAGACCAAGAGGCAGTTGTTCTAACAGAACAAGAGACTACTTCATGGTTTAAAATCAAGAAAGGTGTGTATCGTGGTTGTATCCTTTCATCATACCTATTCAATCTGTATGCTGAGCAAATAATCCAAGAAGCTGGACTATATGAAGAAGAATGCAGCACCAGGATTGCAGGAAGACTGATTAACAACCTGTGATACGCAGTTGACACAGCCCTGCTTGTTGAAAGTGAAGAGGACTTGAAGCACTTAGTGATGAAGACTAAAGATGACATGGGTATGGGTTACACCTCAACATAAAGAAAACAGAAGTCCTCACAACTGGACCAAGAAGCAGCATTATGATAAACAGAGAAAATACTGAAATTGTTAAGGATTACATTTTACTTGGATCCACAATCAATGCATATGGAAGCAGCAGTCAAGAAATCAAAGGGCATATTGAATTGGGCAAATCTGTTGCAAAAGACCTCTTGAAAGTGTTACAAAGCAAAGCTGTCACTTTGATGACTAAAGTGTGCCTGATCCAAGCCATGATACTTTCTATTGCTTCAAATGCATGGGAAAGTTGGACAATGAATAAGGAAAACTGAAGAAAAATTGATGCCTTTGAATTATGGTGTTGGTAAAGAATATTGAATATACCATGGACTGCCAGAAGAATGAACAAACCTGTCTTGGGAGAAATACACTCAGAATTCTCCCTAGAAGCAAGGATGGCAAGACTTCATCTCACATACTTTGGACATGTTATCAGGAGAGATCGGTTCCTGGAGGACATCATGCTTGGTAAAGTAGAGGGTCAGCGAAAAAAAGGAAGACCCTCAACAAGATGGATTGACACAGTGGCTGCAGCAATGGGCTCAAGCATGGCAATGATTGTGAGGATGGTGAAGGACTGGGCAGTATTTCCTTCCATTGTACCTAGGGTTACTATGATTCAGAATCAACTGGGTGGCACCTAACAACAGCAACAACAAAGTGCATATATGTTTTGTTTTTTTTTAATCGATGTACTTATATATCTATCCCTATATCTATATCTTTCAATTTAATCACTTTTCAATATATACATATCAATTTAATTATATTATTTATGTCATGTACACATCATTTTTATAACAATAAGAAATGAACAGTAAAGTGAAAATGTGGAGATTGAAAGAGAGCAAACATTTGTTGGAGGCCCTGGATGGTGCAAATAGTTAGGCGCTGAACTCCTAAACAAAAGCTTGGTGGTTCAAACCCACCCAGAGGCACCTCAGAAGAAAGGCCTGGCAATCTACTTCCAAAAGGTCACAGCCTTGAAAATACTATGGAGAGCAGTTCTACTCTACCCACCTGGGATCACCATGAGTCAGAATTGACTTGATGACAACTAATAGCAACAACAAATTGTATAATATCTACAGTGTTTTCTAGTAAAGAGAGATGGAAGCATAAACTTATGGAATGTTCATGCTACGTAGCGAACAGGAAAGAGGCAAAGACAATTTAGTCTGGGCGGTGGATTAATTACTTTTGTGTGTGGTCTTTATAGCCATGGACTTGTAACTCCCACCCAGGTGATTGTGTGATAGGGTAATTGCGGCTTACTAAGTATTTTTTTTTTTTTTTTTTAAGGAGACTTATCAGTTTTGCCTTAAAAGAAAGCAAATTCTAGAGCAAAGAGGAGAGCCCAGGACCACCAGAGAAGGAGAGACCTGCAGCAGAAATCACCAGCAGAGACCCACAGGAGAAGGCACAGTGGGCTTCCTGGCCCATGGAGAGAGAAAGCTGAGTGCCTTTGGGCAGAAACTGTGGGCCAGGGAGAAGTCTACACCTGACCCACGAATTTGAGACTTGCCAGCCTCCAAAGCCTCATAAGCCATTTCCTTTATATGGTCCATGAGTTCTGTGAGAGGTTACAAGGAATCAGGGAACCCAAAGACAGGAGGGAGAGTACTGAGGTGAGAGGGAGTAGTTGATGGTAGAGATGATGACGTGGTACAGCAGCTTCAGAAAGTTAGACATTTGGGACATCTTTAACCTCTACCTCATAGGAACCAGCTTTGTGGTGACCCTTATAAAAGAAATTATTCATCTGGTCTGACTGGATCAAATAAAACAGAAAAAATACATAAATGTTGAAATAACACAGGTTCCCTGGAATGCATTCCTATAATACATTTTAACACCCTAAACACTTTAAATTCCACATATAAATTTGAATTTACTTGTTTTCTATGCTAAAAACAATTAAGTTTTAGCTCTCATTTAATCTCATCAGCTCTTGTTTGAATTGGCCATCTAAGAGCATTTCAAGGCCAAGATCATTAAAATATTTCTAAACAAGAAGTAATTTACTATGAACTCTCCAAGGTGTTGGATTTCAAACAAATACATATATTATGACATTTAGAACTTGATGATTTTCATTTATGTGTTCCCCAGTCAGTATATAATCAAAACTGGAAAAATGAACTTGAGTAATGAGATAAATGAGATGCCAAGCAATCGTTTTTCTTAGAACGGAGACCATTAGTCTATTTGCCACGGATGGTAATCAGGTCTCATGGCCCTGTTACTTGAAGAAGTCTTTTAAACCCTAAATATGAACATATCATTCCCATGTACTCTTGAGTAGTCACCAGAGTGGGGCAAGAAAATATTCACATGTTGAAATGTCGTAAATTTATGATTCTCTGAAGAAATATTCTCGGCTTCTCAGTCTTCAAGTCATACCGCAGACATGTAGTTTGCTGAGTTTCAGCCTGGAGACCTGGTGGGTGAGAATGTTATCCAAGTTCCTCATCTGCAAAAAGGGTATTTTCATAGTCATTGGCAGATCGTCATCATCACTATTATCATTGTAATCCCCGTCTAATACTGTTGGCTTTATTGAGATGATTTATGTAAACCATTTAGCACATCCCCTGGCAGATAGAAACCACATACAAAAAATGAAAATTAAATCAGTTGCTGTAGAGTTAATCCTGACTCAGTGACAATGTCTGTTTCAAAGCAGAACTGTGCTCCATAGGATTTTCGATATCAATGATCTCTGAAGCAGATCGCCAGCCCTTTCTTTTGAGGTACTTTGTTGTTGTTGTTAGATGCCGTCGGGCCAGTCCTGACTCAGCGTCCCTACGTACAACAGAACAAAACACTGCCTGGTCCCATGTTATTCTCACAATCGTTTTAATCCTTGAGCCCACTGTTGTAGTCACTGTGCCAATTCATCTTGTCGAGGGTCTTACTCTTTTTCGCTGACCCTCTACTCCACCTTCTTCAGGGACTGATTCTTCCTGATAACATGAGGCACCTTTGGATGTATTCAAACTGCTAGCCTTTCAGTTAGTAGCCAAGCACTTAACAGTTTGCATCAGCCAGGAAATACATACAAATATTCTTAATGGACTCTTAAGTATAGGATTTAGAGTAAGTGTATGTTTTTAGATTTTGGCTCCTCCACTTACTATTTAAGCAAAATAGTAAAAAACTTGCACAAACTTTCTAAGCCTTAGATTCCCCACTTTTAAAATGGGGATTACAATGCCTTTTTCTAGGTTTTCGACAGAATTAAATTTGAATAATGTCTATGTGGTGCTTACTTGGCATACAGTATAAGATATAAAATTGAGTCCAACTTCAGAAATTGAAGAATATTTTCACAAAGCAGGTAGTCAAAGCTAGGTGGGATGTACTTTAAGGAACATTGATTCTCTGAGACTAAAAACCAGTGGGTATATGTTTTCTTCCCCCTTTTTCCTACATCTCACTGAATCCAGCCCCACAAAACCATGGTAGACCAGTATGTTTATTTTTACGGGAAACCTTTACTTAAAATGGTAAATCTTTGGCAATTAAAAGAAAAAATTCCAATGGAAAATAATATTAAAAAAAATTGTTGCCATTGAGCAGATTTTGAATCATGGTGGCCTCGTGTGTGTCAGAGTAGAACCGTACTCAATAGTTTTCAATGGCTGGTTTTTTTGGAAGTAGATCACCAAGCCTTTTGTCTGAGGTGCCTCTGGGTGGACTCAGATCTCCAATTTTCTGTTTAGTAGACAAACACACTAACTGTGCCCGAGAACTATAAAACCTGTTGCCATCGATTCGGCTCTGACTCATAGTGACCCTATATGGCAGAATAGAACTGCCCCCATAGGACTTCCAAGGATGCAAACTGCCACACTCTTTTTCCGTGGAGAAGCTAGTGGGTTCAAACCACCGACATTTTGGTTAGTAGCTGAGCGCTTAACCACTATACCACCAGGGCTACTATATTAAATATGATACATTTTTTCTATCCTAGATATTTTTTTTTAGATATTTTATCCACAACTGCTGCCCTTCTTAGTTCTTTCCCATTTTAGCACTGAACTTTAGTCTAAGAGATTTTTCATCAGAGAGAGGAATGTAGTAAAAAGAGCATGAATTTTGGAGTCAGACTGTTGTTGTTGTTAGTTGCTTTCAAGTCGATGCCAATTCATGGTGAGCCTATGTCCCTGGATGGCACAAATGGTTAAATGCTCAATAGCTACCCAAAAGGTTGACAGTTCGAACCCACTCAGAGTTGTCTCAGAAGTCAGGCCTGGGATCTGCTTCCACAAGGTCACAGCCTTGAAAACCCTACTTTGCAGTTTTGCTCTGCACACATGTGGTTGCCGTGAATTGGAATCAGACTAGCCATGTTTGTAATACTAGCTATTTAATGTTGTTAAATGGTGTATGACTTGGGCAAGTTTTGTCTCAGTTTAATCATCTATAAAATGTGGGTAAAAGTACCGTTACTGTAGGTTTCTTATACGGATTACATACAATATGTACAAAATGCCTACTGTTGGTTGTCTTTAGTTGCCTTCCGGTGGATTCTGACTCATGGCAACTAGGTATTCATTAAATTGTAGCTCTGATAACTCTGTTAGAATTTCATGTCAAAATGTACTCCATTTGTTACTCAGTTTTTCCTTAGATTAAATTTCTAAGAAAAATTTTTGAGATGCCTCCTTCATAGTGTTTTCAAGGTAAATTGACCAGATTTTTCAGCCTCACTCTATTCTCTTTGCCTTTGGGAAAATTTGAAAAAAGAAGGAGTCAGTGACTTTACACAGACTAGAACTATGACCTTGACTTCAGACTTAAAGAAGCATTTCCTAAAAATTCTGTCCCTTTAAAAAAATCCAGAAAATAACCTACTTTCTTCCTGCAAACATAGGACTCAGGCCCCAGTAACTAGAACGTTGCATTCTGGACACAATGAATGTTTTTCTCTTAGAAACTTATGTGCTCTGTCCCACACAGGCCTTTGCTCCACTATTCATCTGTCAGTGGAACCTCGCATGTTGCTGTGATACAGAACAGGTTTCAGTGTAGCTTCCAGTTAAGATGAACTAAGAAGAGAGGTCTGGCAACTAAATTTCAATGGCTTTCAGCCATTGAAAGCCCTCTGGAGGGAGATGGTGCCAAGGTGGCAGAGTAGTAAGATGCTCCCTGTGGTCTCTCTTAAAACAAAGACCCGAAAAAGCAAATGAATTGATTATATACGACAATCTAGGATCCCTGAACATCAAAGACAAAGTTGAAGAATCAGACTGAGCTGCAGGCGGAGGGAGAGATTGTTCAGAAACAGTGAGGAGTTGTCAGACCTGACCCAGTGGGAAACGGCACCCTGAAGGCTGGATCAGCTGGCACCAGCGGTGAGGCAAACAGTGGCACTCGGGACCTGTTTTCCACATTAGGAGAGATTGAGAGGCAGAGAGTCTACTCAAGCTTCCAGAATCAGTGAAAAGCGGCATTCAATCAGCAAAAAATAAGTACATGCATCTAACCTACCACATGGATTAAAAAACACCCCTTTGGGAAAAACCTCCCTCCCGTTTATTTAGCTGCTCCCTCCCTGCTCTGCACCAGTCTTGGCTGGTTTCAGTGACTGCTGTGTCGCCTGGGCCAGAAGTAGGGCTCTTCAAGCTCCCTGAGCCATTCTCCCAGCCATGGAGAAGGAAGAAATTAACAAACAGGAAAAATAATCTGCCAGCTCCCCTAAGCTGGCAACTCAGGGCAAGAACAACTCCTTTGCCTATGCACTGGTATAAGGGGTCCACAGACTTTGATTGCCTTTCACTGCTGCATAGGTGGGCCCACTTCAACAGCTTAGGCCCTCATTAGCACAGTACAACAGAGTATATACCTGAAGCCTAAGTTCACTGTATCAGCTATATGGTGGAGTGGCAGGTTTATGACATTTGACACCACTCTGCCTATTAAGCAGCTCCTCATCTACCCACATCAGGGGCCTAAGGACTAGTGGCTCCACCCATGTGACCTAGCCACCTGCGAAAGGGGTTCAAGAAAAAGTGGTGCCTCACATTCCTTACGGCCAATGGCACTGGGTGCCAATTCCAGCTACAAAACCCACTCTCTTACACACTTTAGGGAACAAGGACATGCTTTTCTCCCAGACACTCAGGGGCAGCTTTCAGCCTCCTGCCTTGCTCAGTGCATGACCCCCCTACAGCAGCCAGATATCTCTGCCTACACTAGTCACCCCTGCCTGTCTATACTTGGTGACTGATTACCTGGACACCTGAGCTGAATCTATACAAGAAAAGTAAACAAACTCCTGGGCTCGCATACCTAGTAACAGCTCTAACCACCTGATAGCAGGATGTTAGAGCTTCACAGGTGTCAATAATCAAACTAGCCTACACGTGCAATCCATTTGGACATACCAAAACAGAACAATACAAGAAGCTAGGATACAGTGAGCAAACAAAAAATAAATAAATGTAATAATTTATTAATGGATCAGAGACAATAGTCAATATCAAATCACATAAACAGGCAGGCCATGAAGGCTTCAGCAAGCTTCCAAAACAAAGAATCAAGAAATCTTCTGGAGAAGGATAACTCCCTGGAATTACTGGAGGTAGAATACAAAAGATTAACATACAGAATACTTCAAGAGATCAGGAAGGAGATCCGGCAAAATGCAGTACAAGCCAAACAACAGATGGATAAAGTAATAGAAGAATTTAAGAAGATTATAGAAGAGCATAATGACAGATTTAACAGGCTGCAAGAACCCGTAGAAAGCAAACAGAAATCCAGATTAACAATAAAATTTCAGAATTAGACAACTCAATAGAAAGTCATAGGAGCAGAACTGAGGCAATGGAAGTCAGAATTAGTGAAATTGAAGATAAAGCACTTGACATAAACTTATTTGAGGAAAAATAAAAAAAACTTAAAAAAATGACAAAACTCTATGAATTATGTGGGACTCTGTCAAGAGGAATAACCTACGAGTGATTGAAGTACAAGAAGAAAGGGGGAAAATAGAAAATACACAGAGAATTGTTGATTTGTTGGCAGAAAACTCCCCTGGTATCATGAAAGATGAGAAGATATTTATCCAAGAAGCTCACTGAACCCCACACAAGGTAGATTCCAAAAGAAAGTCAACAAGACATATTTTAATTAAACTTGTCGAAACCAAATATAAAGAGAGAATTTTAAGAGTGGCTAGGAATAAACGAAAAGTCATCTACAAAGGAAAGTCAATAGGACTAAGCTTGGACTACTCAGCAGAGGCCATGCAGGCAAGAAGGCAATGGAATGACATATATAAAGCCTTGAAGGAAAAAAAAGATTGCCAGCCAGGAATTATATATCCAGCAAAATTGTCTCTCAAATATGATGGTGAAATTAGGACATTTCCAGATAAACAGAAGTTTAGGGAATTTACAGAAACCAAACCAAAATTACAAGAAATACTAAAGGAATTAGAAAATCAGTAACATCAGATAACAACACAAGACTAGACCACAGGACAAAACAACCAGATATCAACCTAGATTGGGAAGTCACAAAAATAAATCAAAGATAAAACACTAAAAATAGGGAAACAGAGATGTCAATATGTAAAAGATGACAACATTAAAATACAGAAGAGGGACTAAAAAATGTAGTCATAGATCTTTCATATGGGGAGGAAGTCAAGGAGTTATAATGAAATAAAAGACTGGTTTAAACTTAGAAAAATATGGGTAAATATTAAGGTAACCACAAAGGAAACTAACAATCTTAAAACCAACTGCCGTTGAGTTGATTGCGACTCATAGCAACCCTACAGGACTGAGTACACACCAAAATAAGAAAGAAGAAAAACAGAAAGACTCAGCAAATACAAAATCAACAACAACAAAAAGGATGAAAAAAAAAGTAACAAAGAATGACTCAGCACAGAAAAGTAAGAACAGAGTAACTGTCGACAACACACAAAAAAAGAGATCAAAATGACAGCACTAAACTCATACCTTTCTATAACTACGCTGAACGTAAATGTACTAAATGCAACAATAAAGAGACAGAGACGGGCAGAATGAATTAAAAAAAAAAATCAGCCTATATGCTGCCTACAGGTGACACACCTTAAAGACACACACAAACTAAAACTCAAAGGATGGAAAAAATATATATATCAAGCAAACAACAAAAAAGAGCAGGAATGGAAACATTAATCCCTGATAAAATAGACTTAAAGTAAAATCCACCACAAAGGTTAAGGAAGGACACCACATAATGCTTAAAAGGTTATGTCCTGGAGGACATAACCATAATAAATATTTATGCACCTAATGATAAGGATCCAAAATACATAACCTCTAACAGAATTGAAAAGAGTGATAGACAGCTCTAAAATAATAGTAGGAGACTTCAACACACCACTTTCAGTGAAGCACAGAACACCCAGAAAGAAGCTCAAAAAAGACATGGAAGAACTAAATGTTGCAATCAACCAACTTAATCTCATAGACATATACAGAACATTCCACCAAATAGCAGTCAAGTATACTTTCTTTTCCAACGTACATGGAACATTCTCCAGAATAGACCACATATTAGGACAAAAAGCAAGCCTCAACAGAATCCAGGGCATCAAAATATTACAAAGCATCTTTTCTGACCATAAAGCCATAGAAGTAGAAATCAATAATAGGAAAAGCAAAGTCAAAAAATCAAACCCATGGAAACTGAACAACACCTTGCTCAAAAACTACTAGATTATAAAGAAAGTAAGAATGGAATAAAGAAATTCACAAAATCAAATGAAAAAGAAAACATGTCCTGCAAAACCTTTGGAACACAGGAAAAGCAGTGCTCGGAGGTCAATTTATAGGAATAAATGCACAAACCCAAAAAGAAGAAAGGGCCAAAATGAAAACATTAACCCAACAATTCGAACAAATGGAAAGAGAGCAGAAAAAGAAGCCCTTGGGCACCAAAAGAAAGCAAATGATAAAAATTAGAGCAAAATTAAATGAAATAGAGAACAGAAAAACAATTGAAAGTTAATAAGATCAAAAGCTGGTTTTTGAAAAGATCAACAAAATTGATAAACCACTGGCCAAACTGACAAAAGAGAAACAGGAGAGCAAGAAATTAATCCAAATAAGAAATGAGATAGGTGGATATCACAACAGACCCAAATGAAATTTAAAGAATCACAACAGAATACTATGAAAAATTGAACTCTAACAAATTTGAAAACCTAAAGGAAATGAACACATTTCTAGAAATACACTACCTACTTAAACTAACACAAACAGAGGTAGAACAACTAAATAAACCTATAACAAAAGAAGAGATTGAAAAGATTAAAAAAGTCCCAACAAAAAGAAGCCCTGGCCCTGATGGCTTCAGTGAAGAATTCTACAAAACTATCAGAGAAGAGTTAACACCATTACTACTAAAACTATTTCAGAGCACAGAAAAGGAAAGAATACTCTCAAACTCATTCTATGAAGCCAGCATAACCCTGATACCAAAACCAGGTAAAAACACTACAAAAAAAGAAAATTACACACCTATATCCCTCATGAACATAGACTCAAATATTCTTAACAAAACTCTAGCTAATAGAATTCAACAACATATCAAAAAAATAATTCACCATGACCAAGTGTGATTCATACCAGGTATGCAGGGATGGCTCAACATTAGAAAAACAATCAATGCAATCCATCATATGAATAAAACAAAAGGCAAGAACCACACGATCTTATCAATTGATGCAGAAAAGACATTTGAAAAAGTCCAACACCTATTCATGATAAAAACTCTCAACAAAATAAGAATAGAAGGAAAATTCCTCAACATAATAAAGGGTATCTATGCAAAGCCAAAAGCCAACATCACTCTAAATGGAGAGAGTCTGAAAGCATTCCCCTTGAGAACGGGAACCAGATAAGGATGCCGTTTATCACCATTCTTTTTCAACATTGTGCTGGAGGTCCTAGTCAAAGCAATTAGTCTAGAAAAAGAAATAAAAGGCATCCAAATTGGTAAGGAAGGAGTAAAAGTATCTCTATCTGCAGATGGTATGATCTTATACTCAGAAAATCCCAAAGAATCCACAAGAAAACTTCTGGAGCTAATAGAAGATTTCAGCAAAGTATCAGGTTACAAGATAAACATACAAAAATCAGTTGGATTCCTCTATACCAACAAAGAGACCTTCTAAGCGGAAATCGCCAAATCGATACCATTTACAGAAGCCTTCATAAAGATAAAATAACTTAGGAATAAATCTAACCAGAAATGTAAAAGACCTATACAAAGAAAACTATAAGACATTACTGCAGGAAACCAAAAGAGACCTACAGAAGTGCAAAAATATACCTTGCTCATGGACAGGAACGTTCAACATTGTGAAAATGTCTATTCGACCCAAAGCCATCTACAGACAGGTACAATGCAATCTTGATCCAAATTCCAATGGCATTTTTTAATAAGATGGAGAAACAAATCACCAACTTCATGTGGAAAGGGAAGAGGCCCCAGAGAAGTAAAGCATTACTGAAGAAGAACAAAGTGAGAGGGCTCACACTACCTGATTTTAGAACCTATCATACCACCACAGTAGTCAAAACAGTCTGGTACTGGTACAACAACAGATACGTAGTTCGATGGAACAGAATTCAGAATGCAGATGTAAATTCATCCTTCTAAGAGCAGCTGATACTTGGCAAAGGCCCAAAGTCCGTTAATTGGGGAAAAGACAGTCTCCTTAACAAATGGTGCTGGCATAACTGGATATCCGTCTGCAAAAAAAAACAAACAACATCCATACCTCACGTCATGAACAAAAACTAACTCAAAATGCATCAAAGGCCTAAATATGAAATTGAAAACAATAAAGACCATGGAAGAAAAAATTAGGGATGATGCTAGGAGCCCTAATACATGGCATAAACAGAATACAAAACATTATTAACAATGCACAAACACCAAAAGAGAAAATAGATAACTGAGAGTTCCTAAAAATCAAACACTTAATGCTCATCAAAAGACTTCATCAAAAGGGTAAAAAGACAATGTAAGGACTGGGAAAAAATTTTCAGCTAGGGCAAATCCAATCAGTGTCTAATCTCTAAAATCTATAAGATACTGCAAAACCTCAAAGACAAAAAGCCAAATAACTCAATTAAAAATGGGAGAAGGATATGGACAGGCATTTCGCCAAAGAAGACATTCAGGTGGCTAACAGATACATGAGGAAATGTTCATGATCATTAGCCATTAGAGAAATGCAAATCAAAACTACAATGTGATGCTATGTCACCTGAACAAGGCTGGAATTTATCAAAAAAACACAAAATAATAAATGTTGGAGAGGTTGTGGAGAAACTGGAACACTTATACACTGCTGGTGGGAATGTAAAATGGTACAACCGCTTTGGAAATCGATTTGGCACTTCCTTAAAAAGCTAGAAATAGAATTACCCTAAGATACAGCAATCCCACTCTCTGTAATATATCCTAAAGAAATAAGAGCCTTTACACGAACAGATATACGTGCACCTATGTTCATCGCAGCACTGTTCACAACAGCAAATACATGGAAACAACCTAGGTGTCCATCGATGGATGAATGGATAAAGAAATTACGGTATATTCACACAATGGAATGCTATGCAACCATAAAGAAAAAGGATGAATCCTTGAAATATATCTTAACCTGGAGGAATCCAGAAGGCATTATTGCTGAGGGAAATTATTCAGTCGCAAAAGGACAAATATTGTTTTAGGCCACGATTATAAGAACTCAAGAAAAGCTTTAACACAGAAGAAAACATTTTTTGATGGTTACGAGATTGGGGAGGGAGGGAGAGGGGTATTCACTAACTAGATAAAAAAAAAACAAAAACAAGAATTGTTTTAGGTGAAGGGAAGGACAACACACAAAACATGGGAAGTCAACAAAACTGAACTAAACCAAAAGCTAATAAGTTTCCTGAATACAACCAAACACTTCAAAGGACAGAGTAACAGGGGTGGGGGTTTGGGGACCATGGTTTCAGGGGACATCTAGGTTGGCATAACAAAGTTTATTAAGAAAATGTTCTGCATCCTAGCTTTTGAGTGGCATCTGGGGTCTTAAAAGCTAGAAAGCAACCATCTAAGATGCATCAATTGGTCCCAACCCACTTGGAGCAAAGGAGAACGAAGAACACCAAAGACATAAGGAAAATATGAGCCCAGGAGACAGAAAGGGCCACATAATCCAGAGACTTCATCAGCACGGCCAGAAGAACTAGGTGGTGCCTGGCTACCAGCAATGACCACCCTGACCAGAAACACAACAGAGAGTCCCTGACCGAGCAGGAGAAGAGTGCGGTGCAGAACTCAAAGTCTAGTAAAAAAGACCAGACCTAATGGTCCGACTGCAACTGGAGGGACCCCGGAAGACATGTCCCCCAGAATCTCTGTTAGGCCAAAACTAGAACCATTCCTGAAGTCACTTCTTCAGGCAGATTAGACTGGAATATAGGACATAAAATGATACTTGTGAAGAGCGTGCTTTTTAGCTCAAGTAGTTACATGAGACTAAATGTACAGCTCCTGTCCAGAGGTGAGATGAGAGGGCAGAGAGGGACAGGAGTTGGTTGAATGGACACAGGAAATAGAGGGTGGAAAGGAGGAGTGTGCTGTCACATTACAGGGAGAACAACTAGGGTTGCATAACAATGTGCATATAAATTTTTGTATGAGAAACTAACTGAACTATAAACTTTCACTTAAACACAGTAAAAAAATATGAATCACGAAGTTCCGATCCCATTGTGCATGGGGCTTCCATGAGTCAGGGGCCAACTAAATGGCAGCCAACACCACCACCACCCTATGACTGGAATGTTTCTCCCCTTCCCCCGTCTCGACAAGACCTACTCTTCCTTCAGATCTTCATTCCTCTCAGAAAAATGCTTCCTTTTTTCCTAATACGGAAAGCTTGTTTCCATATTGCCTTATACCTCTTTTTCATGAGAATTACCTGAGAGGTAATTGTTTTGTTCACATTTACCTCCTTCATGATACGTCTAAGAAAGACAGGAAGACTATGTCCGTTGTTTCCTTTGTAACGTCAGCAGAGGCGCGCGGTCAGATAGCCCTACCCTTACCAGGAATATCCGATGAATGAACACAGGCGTCGATAAAGGAAGGGTGGGATTGAAACGCCGGTGATGCAGCTGTTTCGTAGATGTCGTGTGATTCTCTTTTATTTCTCTTTCATTGTTCTTTTATTTATTGTTTTTTGTTTATTTATTGTTTCATTGTTCTTTTATTTATCTTTCATTGTGATAAATTTATGTTATTATTCATTTTTCTATTCTCACAAAATGAGACAAAAAGTGAGGGAGGAGCTTAAAATAATATTCTAGTGAAAATTACTTCAACTCAAATAAAATTCAACAAAAGTAAGATAAGATTGACTTAAGTAAGTCATAGTATCTTACCTTTGACTGAAAAGGTCAATTTCTTAATCTCTCTAGAAATCTGATCATTATTTTTATTAAAAAAAGTAAAATAAAATAAAGGACTCTCACAAAGGACAATTTAATTATATTTCATTCGTGTTATAAAGCCATTTCAGGCATCTTTTGTGTGAGTTGGGGGCAGTTACTAAACTTCTCTGTGACCAAAACCCATAAACCTCATACCTTATAAGGTTTTTAGTAGGTTAAAATGAGTCAAAACATTCAATATGCTTAGAATATTATTATTGTCATTAGTTTAAAAATCTGAACAGTATTGGAAACTCTAGCATTTCAGTTTCTTTGAGATGCAATTGGAACCTTACAAACAACCCATGTATTTAAGGAAAATATGTAATAAATGAGTCAGCAATCACTTTTTAATAATAACGATGCACATACCATTTTCACCATTCCATATATCAAATTCGTTGGAAGTAGGGCAACTTAAAATTCTACAGTTTTTCTATATATATGTTATAAATAAAACTATATTACATAGCCTGTTTGGTTTGACTGGCCAGTAAAACAAATACTAAACCTGATTCTTTATAGTGGGAATAAGTTAGGCCCTTAACAAGCCTTCAGTAACAGTTCAGCTGACCAAGCAGCAACCTAATAAAAAGAAAATCTCTTCCTGAGGTGTCTGAAAATCAACTGGAACATAGAATATCCTGAAGCAACAGCTGTTCCAGTCAGCAGGACATACTCAAAATGTTAATTCAAGAAAGTCTAATAAAAGCTTAATGTAGGGCCTGTTTACAGAAGTGGAGGTAGGATTAAACTATGCAATAGGGATGATGAATCACCCTGGGACCAGCAAACACTGTACACCTGTACTACCTATTAGCCCAAAGGAGGAATTCAATAAGAGCAGAAGGACTGGAACCTGACACTTGTTGGGAGCAGCACCTGTGGGACTGTAATCCCCTAGGTGGAGGAAAGCAACCAGTGACAAAACTGCAACCTGTCAACAGGTGAAAAGAACAAATCTATCATCTATCTATCTGTCTGCCTGTCTATCTATCTGCCTGTCTATCTATCTATCTGTCTATCTATCTGTCTATCCATCATCTATCATCTATCATCCGTCTATCATCCATCTGTCATCCATCTGTCATCCGTCTGTCATCCGTCTGTCATCTGCCTATCCATTTGCCTATCCATCCGCCTATCCATCCACCTATCAATCCATCTAATCTATCTACCTACCTACCTATCATCTATCTACCTATCTATCATCTATCGTCTATTCATCTATCATCTGTTCGTCTATCTATGTATCTATCTACCTATCTACCTAATCTATCTATCTATCTATCTATCTATCTATCTATCTATCTATCTATCTATCTATCTATCTATCTATCTATCTATCTATCTATCTATCTATCTATCTATCTATCTATCTATTATCTACCTATCTCTATCTATCTATCTATCTATCTATCTATCTATCTATCTATCTATCTATCTATCTATCTATCTATCTATCTATCTATCTATCCATCCATCCATCTATGTATCTCTCTATCTATCTGTCTTACTATCTAAAGCAGTCCTGGTGGTGCAGTGTTTAGGCTCTTGGCTACTAACTGAAAGGTGGGCAGTTTGAACCCACCAGCTGCTCTCCAGAAGAAAGATATGACAGTCTGCTGCCATAAAAACTGGAACCTTGGAAACCCTATGAGGAAGTTTTACTCTGTTTCATAGGGTTGCTTTGAGTTGGAATCGACTGCATGGGTCTGTCTGTCTATCTATCTATCTATCTATCTATCTATCTATCTATCTATCTATCTATCTATCTATCTATCTATCTATCTATCTATCTATCATCATCTATCTATCGTCTATCTATCTATCAACATATCTATCGATCTATCTATCAACCTATCTATCTATTTATCTACCATCTATTGCTAACTCACCAATTCTCTGCTGCTGTCTTCATTGATAAAGTATTAACTGAGGATGGAGGACATGGTGATAACACAGCTCATGAAAGTCAGCCTCCTGTGGTCTGGATCAAAGCACAGAAGACAGCAGCTGAAAATTAGCCAACCCAACAGCCTTAGAGGAAATGTAATTTTAAAGTAGAGTAATCTGATCTTAGTTTTAGTCAGTTCTGTTATTTTTTTTTCTACAGTGCAATTTATATAAGAGTGAAACTGAATAAAAAGAAAAAAGATACATACATATGATACTTAATTTGTATGACTCACCTTTTATGACTAAAAATGAGACAAGGATGATTTTATTCTATGTTGTTGTCGTTAGGTGCCGTCGAGTCGGTTCCAACTCATAGCGACCCTATGCACAACAGAACAAAACACTGCCTGGTCCTGTGCCATCCTTACAATCATTGTTATGCTTGAGCTCATTGTTGGAGCCACTGTGTCAGTCCACCTTGTTGAGGGTCTTCCTCTTTTCCGCTGACCCTGTACTCTGCCAAACATGATGTCCTTCTCCAGGGACTGATCCCTCCTGACAACATGTCCAAAGTATGTAAGATGCAGTCTCACCATCCTTGCTTCTAAGGAGCATTCTGGCTGTACTTCTGCCAAGACAGATTTGTTTGTTCTTTTGGCAGTCCATGGTATATTCAATATTCTTCTCCAACACCACAATTCAAAGATGTCAATTCTTCTTCAGTCTTCCTTATTCACTGTCCAGCTTTCACATGCATATCATGCAATTGAAAATACCATGGCTTGGGTCAGGTGCACCTTAGTCTTCAAGGTGACATCTTTGCTCTTCAACACTTTAAAGAGGTCCTTTGCAGCAGATTTACCCAAAGCAATGCATCTTTTGATTTCTTGACTGCTGCTTCCGTGTTTGTTGATTGTGGATCCAAGTGAAATGAAATCCTCCACAACTTCAATCTTTTCTCCATTCATCATGATGTTGCTCATTGGTCCAGTTGTGAGGATTTTTGTTTTCTTTATGTTAAGGTGTAATCCATACTGAAGGCTGTGGTCTTTGATCTTCATTAGTAAGTGCTTCAAGTCCTCTTCACTTTCAGCAAGCAAGATCGTGTCATCTGCATAAAGCAGATTGTTAATGAGTCTTCCTCCAATCCTGATGCCCTGTTCTTCTTCATATAGTCCAGCTTTTCATATTATTTGCTCAGCATACAGATTGAATAGGTATGGTGAAAGAGTAAGCTAAAACTAACTTGCAAAAGAAACTCAAATTTTTTCTAGTCATAATATTATAAACATGCTTGATATATTGCCCCAGCAGTTCACTCTTTTAGAATGCATGTTTCCCATATGCTGATAAGCATTTACTTTCCTGGACTTTTGGTATTAGTATGGTGATATTTATTATTGAAGCTTATATTATGATTTTGTACGATAGTACTCTTAATTGTTCATGCTTGAAAGCCTTTTCCTTATTTACTGATGCTCAGGATTATCAATGATTAAGTCCAGAACCAATTAGGAAGCAGGCAGACCATCTCTGTACCTTTTCATGATTATTTTGCACAATTCTTCGGGTACTCTCAAATTCTCGATTTTATGTAACTTTTGGAGGGATTTCATATCAGAGTCAATTTTCGGATAAAAAATCATAGAGTTCTAATTAAATGCTCATGTGTTAAAAAAGAATATACATTTATGATGTATAAAAGGATATATATATGTATATACATTGCTGTTAGATGCTGTCCAGTTATTTCCGACTTACAGCAACCCTATTATCAACAGAATGAAACATGCCCGTTCTTGTGCCATCCTCACAACTATTGTTATGCTTGAGCCCATTGTTGCAGCCCCTGTGTCAGTCCATCTCATTGAAGATCTTTCTCTTTTTCACTGACCCTCTACTTTACCAAGCATATTGTCCTTTTCCAGGGACTGAGCCCTCCTGATAACATGTCCGAAGTATGTGAAACAAAGTCTCACCATCCTCATTTCTAATGAGTGTTTTGGCTGTACTTCCAAGACAGATTTGTCTGTTCTTTTGGCAGTCCAAGGTATATTCAATATTCTTCGCCATCACCAGAATTCAAAGGCATCAATTCTTCTTTGGTCTTCCGTATTCATTGTCCAGATTTCATACACATATGAGGTGATTGAAAATACCATGGCTTGAGTCAGGCACACCTTAGTCCTTAAAGTGTAATCTTTGCTTTTTAACACTTTGAAGAGATCTTTTACAGCTGATTTGCCCAATGCAATGTATCATTTGATTTCTTGGCTGCTACTTCCATGGGCATTGATTGTGCATCCAAGTAAAATGAAATTCTTGACAACTTCAATTTTTTCTGCATTTATCATGATGTTGCTTATTGGTCCAGCTGTGAGGACTTTTGTTTCCTTTATTTTGAGGTGTAATCCATACTGAAAGCTGTGGTCATTTATCTTCATCAGTAAGTGCTTCAAGTCCTCTTCACTTTCAGCAAGCAAGGTTGTGTCATCTGGACAACTCAGGTTGTTAATAAGTCTTCCTCCAATCCTGATGCTCTGTTCTTCTTCTTATAGTCCAGCTTCTCAGGTTATTTGCTCAGCATGCAGACTGAATAAGTATGGTGAAAAGATACAACACTGATGGATACTTTTTCTGATTGTAAACCACTCAGTATCCCCATGTTCTGTTCAAATAACTGCCTCTTGGTCTAAGCACAGGTTTCTCAACAGCATGTTTAAGGGTTCTGGAATTCCCATTCTTTGCAATGTTATCCATAATTTTATTATGATCCGCAAAGTTGAATACCTTTGCATGCTCAATAAAACACAGGTAAACATCTTTCTGGTATTCTTTGCCTACAGCTGTAATGCATCTGACATCAGTAATGATACCCCCGGTTCCAAGTCAATTTGGCTTGGATTTCTGGCAGTTCCCTGTCAATGTACTGCTGGAACCACTTTTGAATGATCTTCAGCAAAATTTTACTTATGTGTGATATTAATGGTATTGTTCCATAGTCTCTGCATTCTGTTGGTCACCTTTCTTTGGAATGAGTACAAATACAGATCTTTTGCAGTCAGTTGGCCAGGGAGCTGTCTTCCAAATTTCTTGGCATAGACAAGTGAACACATTCAGTGCTATATCCCTTTGTTAAAAAGGTTTTGTCAAGGATTGAATTATGTCCCCCCCTAGGCCATAATTCTCAGTATTGTATGGTTGTCCTCCATTTTGTGATTGTAATTTTATGTTGAGAGTATAAGGGTGGGAACACCACGCTTATGCAGGTCACCTCCCTGATCCAAGGTAAAGGGAGTTTCCCTGGAGTGTGGCCTGTACTACCTTTTATCTCTCAAGAGATGAAAGGGAAGCAAGTAGAGAGTTGGGGACCTCATACCACCAAGGAATCAGCACCGGGAGCACAGCGCATCCTTTTGACATGGGGTCCCTGCTCCTGAGAAGCTCCTCGACCAGGGAAAGCCTTCCTCCAGAGCCCACAGAGAAAGAAAGCCTTTCCCTGGAGCTGATGCCCTGAATTTGGACCTGTAACCTACTAAACTGTGAGGAAATAAATTTCTCTTTGTTAAACCCATATACTTGTGGTATTTCTGTTATGGCAGTACTAGATGACTAAGACACATCTCAACTGTTTTTCCATCAATTCCTGGACACATGCTTTTTTTTTTTTTTTTGTCAATGCCTTCAATGCAGCTTGGATTTCTTAGTTCAGTACCATCGGTTCCTGATCATATGCTACCTCCTGAAATGGTTGAACGTCAGCCAGTTGTTTTTGGAGTAGTGACTCTGTGTACTCCTTCCATCTTCTTTTGATGCTTCCTGTGTTGTTTAATATTTTCGCCATAGAGTTATTCAGTACTGCAATTCGAGGCTTGAATTCTTTCTTCAGTTCTTTGAGAAATGCTGAGTGTGTTCTTCCCTTTTGCTTTTCTATCTCCAAGTCTTTGCACATTTTGTTATAATACTTTACTTTGTCTTCTCCAGCCTCCCCTTGAAATTTCTGTTCAGCTGTTTTACTTCATCATTTCTTCCTTATGTTTTAACTACCATAAAATCAAAAGGATTTTTCAGAGTCTCTTCTGACGTCCATTTTGGTCTTTTCTTTGTTTCCTGTCTTTTTAATGGCCTTTGCTTTCTTCATGTATGACGTCCTTGATGACAATTCACAGTTCTTCTTGTCTTCGGTCATTCGTGTTCAATGCATCAAATCTATACTTGAGATAGTCTCTAAATTTAGATGGTATATACTCAAGGTTGTACTTTGGCTCTTGTGGACTTGCTCTAATTTTCTCCAACTTTGGCTTAAACTTGAATATGAACAATTGATAGTCTGTTCCACAGTTTGGCCCCTGTGTTCCGACTGGTGATATTAAGCTTTTTCATTGTCTTTTCCCACAGATGTAGTCAATTTGATTCCTGTGTATTCCATTTGGTGAGATGGAATTTATGTTGTTGAAAAAAGGTATTTGCAGTGAAGAAGCCATTAGTCTTGCAAAATTCTATCATGCGATTTTGTGTGTCATTTCTATCATCATGACTATATTTTTCAACTACCAACCCTTCTTTGTTTCCAACTCTCAAATTCCAAACACCAGTAATTATCAATGCATCTGGATTGCACGTTTGATCAATTTCAGACTGCAGAAATTGTTAAAAATCTTCAATTTCTTCATCTTTGGCCTTAGTGGTTGGTTTGTAAATTTGAATAATAGTCATATTAGCTGGTCTCCTTTGTAGGCTTGTGGATAATATCCTATTACTGACAGTGTTCTTCTTCAGGATAGATCTTGAAATGTTCTTTTTGACAATGAATGTGATACCAATCATCTTCAAGTTGTCATTCCCAGCATAGTAGACCATGATTGTCTGATTCAAAATGACTGATACCAGTCCATTTCAGCTTACTAATGCCTAGGATATTGACGTTTATGTGTTCCATTTCATTTTTGACATCTCCCAATTTTTCGAGTTTTGTACTTCATACATTCCTGGTTCCAATTATTAATGGATGTTTGCAGCTGTTTCTTCTCATTTTGAGTTTTGCCACATCAGCAAATGAAGATCCCAAAAGCTTGTCTCCATCCATGTCATTAAGTTTGACTCTCCTTTGAAGAGACAGCTCTTCCCCAGTTGTATTTTGAGTGCTTTCCAACCTGAGGGTCTCATCTTCTGACTTTATATCAGATTATATTCCACTGCTTTTCATAAGATTTTAGCTGACTTATTTTTTCAGAAGTAGGCTGCCAGGTCCTTCTTCCTAGTCTGTCTTAGTTTGGAAGCTCTGTTGAAATCTGTCCACCAAGGGTAATCCTGCTGGTATTTGAAATACTTGTAGCAAAGCCTCCAGTATCACAACACCACCAGGTCAGATAGTGCGACAAACTGACTGACATGTGGTGGATACAGATATATATATGTAAAGATCTGAATGCTAACGAAAAACTTTGGCAGTTCAAATTCTCTAGCCTCTCCTTGGAAACCCTATGGGCAGTTCACTCTGTCCTGTAGGGTTGCTATGAGTTGGAATCAACTTGAAGACAATGGGTTTTGGGTTTATATCTGTATGTATGTGTGTATATAGATATATATAGACTTGTATTTTTATGTATATAAATATGTGTGTATATATATGTATATATAAAATATCAAATTTTTTCCCAAGAAAAACGATTATAGCCTAAACCTATATTTAGGTTTGTAGTTTTCTATCCTTTTGGTCTTAGGACACTTTATACATCTAAAAAAAAAAAAAATTAAAGACTTCCTAAGTGTTTTTTGTTTATGTAGTTTAAATCTATTAATATTTTGTGTTCTGTATTAAAACTGAGAAAACTTTAAAATATTTATTAATTGATTAATTAGAAAATATACCTGCTACATATGAATACCTGTAACATATTTTTGTGGAAAATAAGTATATTCCCCCAAAATAAGAAAATTAGTAAGTATAATGGTATCGTTTTGCATTTTTTAAATTGTTATGTCTTGCTTGATAAAACACATCTGGATATTCATATGTGCTTCTCCATTCAACTCATTGCAATATACTGTTTTAGTAAAAATGAGTAAAGAAAATCTAACCTTATAAAGATGATACAGTTGGTAAAGACCCAACCACCTAAACCCATGGAAGGTCCTTGGGGACTCTTTAATGTGCCTTTGGACCACACTTTGAGAATTGTTGCTTCAGGGACAGTCAGAGTTGTTGACAATGGAGAAATTGCTCTGATCCCTACTTCCTAGAAACTGGTTCTGAAAGAATATCAATATTCTAAGAAATTTACGTACATCCTATCACTTAATATTTCCCGAAACCTTACAAATAGAGAATGATCATGCTTAATTTATAGGTGCTAAACCTGAGGCAATCAGAGTAATATGGCTAAAACCACAATTCATGAGAGGAGGAGTAGAGATTTGAATCACAAGATGACTGTTTAGCCTCCACATTTTCATTCTAGGCAAGGAAAGTCAGAACTTCCAAAAACCATTTCCCTGAGAAGGTTTACTTTTTACTTGGGAAGGAAATCCTTCACACCAACCTCCATTTATGAACTAGAAGGTGGCTAGGTGAATTGAGTACAGTCATGTGCTTTATAATGTCTGTTCAGGGAATGTCTGATGGCATATACCTCCGTGGTACCATAAGGTTTTTTGTTTTTGTTTTTAAAGAAAATCAGCTCTCTTTTTGTTTATTATTTCCCCCTAATGGTTTTAAACACTCCAAACTTCCAGAGTGAACGAGCAGCAGGGCTCCAGGGTACATCCTAATCCCTGTAGTATCTTCTGCTATGCCTCCTCTTCCTCCTTCCCAGCCTGCCTTCCCCACCTGCCATGGCTCCTCTGCTTCTGCCATGGGTACTGGCTGGGGATCCAGGCCAGGGCATTCATAGGCTTCCATCTCCAGGTGTTAGTGGTGGCTGCACAACATCAGAAAGGGTTGAACCAACAGGGTTGCGGCAGCCAGGGCCACCACCACCAGCCATATTCTGGGCACCTGCACACCCCCTGGTGCCTGTGGCTACCTCTTCTCACCTCCTGTGGGCCCCAGCCCAGCTCCTGGATGTGGGCAAAATCTAGATTAGTGCACCTGGCAGCACTGGCCTCCTGTATCCAGTAGATACAGCTCTTGGGCTTTGTCTGGTAGGCTCCCATAAAGTTTTAATATACTAGGCTTTATGAGGATTAGTTCCTAACTAAAGATTGTATGGAGACTGCCAGAATATAATATGGTGTTGGCGCAAAATTCAAATTGATAACTTCCTATTTCACAGAACATATCTTGGGTGTTAAGTATCATATGCATGTATTCATTTTCTGATAAAGGAAGACGAGAGATGAGTGGTTGAGTGGGCCAAACTAACTTTTTATTCGTTCATTCCTCAGACATTTATTGTGCACCTACTCTGTTTCAGGCAGTCTTCTAGGCAGTAGGAGTACAGGAGATTAAAAAATAAACAGAAAAATGTCATTGTCATTATAAAACTTATATTTTAGTTTGATGAGACAGGCTCCTAGACAAACAAGTAAAATACTTTATATGGTAATTAACAATAACTGCTATGAAGAAACAGTAAACATGAAAATAGGATAGAGACAGCCAAGAGGAAGGATGCCATTTTAAAGACTATTGTGAGGGTAGAACTCAATGAAGAATCCCTAGTGGCAGCAATGTTTGAGCACTTGGCTGCTAATGGAAAGATTGGCAGTCGAATCCGCTCAGCAGCTCCATAGAAGAAGGAAGTGGCAATCTGCTCCAATAAGGATTTACAGCCTCGAAAACCCTAAGGAGCAGCTCTATTTGTCACATGGGCTTGCTATGAGTCAAAGATCAACTAGAAGGGAAATTCAACAACAACAGACCTCAATGATAAGAAAACTTCTGTTTAGAAACTTGGAGAATTTGGAAGATGAAGCCACTTGGTCTCCTTAACTAAAAAAAAATTTTTTTTTTTTTTAGGAATATTTCAGTTTAAACCAAAACCAAACCAAACCCTGTGCTGTTGAGTCGATTCTGACTCATAGTGGCGGGATCTGTAAATCAACATTCTAAGACTCCATGATATGTTCAATGATAAACTTGGAGTGGAGATGAGCAGAGAGGAGTGAGCTAAGGGTAAGGTGATAGGAGGTGTGGTCAGAGAAGTACAGGCAGATTGAATAGGAATTTTAGACCATTGTTAGAACTTTGACTTTTCCTCTGAGATAAAAAATGGAGCAGGCAGAGGGCGGTGAAGGAGTTTGAAAAGTGTCTGCCACACTGTTCCATGCTACAGGAAAAACAACATTTGAAAAAATTTATACACAGTGTTGTTATGTACATGGTTTCATTTGGTATTCACAGCCTGAGGATAAAATACGTAGATAAGACAGATATCAGTCCCATTTTTATAGGGAGGAGACAAAGCTCAGGAAGCATATGCTACTTACGAAAAATCGAACAGCAAATCGAAATGTTGTACCTACTACTCTAGTGGGGTTTCCACTATACTCCAAACCATATTTTTTTTTCAATGTGGACAATGCATCTCTACTTTGGATTTTACTGCATCAGAAGTAACATAAATTTTAGTTCTATTTATTTTTTAATATTCTATTGTAAGTATGTATATAATAAAACATCTGCCATTTCACGAGCTATTTATTATTCAGTAATATATATGGAGTACTGGTGGCTCAGTGGTAAGAGCTATGGCTGCTAACCACAAGGTCAGCAGTTCCAATGCACCAGTCACTCCTTGGAAACCCTATCGGGCAGATATATATAGTGACATAGTTTGAAATAAAAACAAAAAAACTTAGAAAGTTTTGTTTTCTGGAATTTCTTATGCACTGAGTGAGCTGCCATTGAGGCTGGTGGGATTTCCCTGAGCATCAATTTTGTCTTCTCTTTCAATATAAAAACATCTGTGGGAGCAAGAACAGAATAGTTTCTCCACACTGTAGTGAGCTGAAAGTTCAAGGAAAACAGCATTAATGATCCTGTCTAAACCAGCTAAATAAAAAGCAAACTCTATTCAGGCTTTTTCTTATAGCTCACGGCTTCAGAGTACACGAATCCTGCCCCATAACACCCCTTCAATTTCAGGCACCACACACAAGTAGGAAATAACTGTCAATCACGTGGAACACTCTGTCAAGTGCCAGCACTCTTGTACAAGTGGTAATTTTGATGCCGCCCTTTTTTATTCCATTCTAAGACTATCTGGTGAAATGGTTGCTATGACATTAGACTTATTTTCTTCCACAACTTTAGAAAGATAATTTCATTGAAATACCTAATTGGCTTAGTGCCTAGATTTAAAAAAAATATAATATATTTTCTATTATCATGAAGTTTATGTATACTTATTGCGAATCATTTGAAAATTCAGAAATATAAAGAAAAAATTTCTCTCATCACCATTAAAAAACAATATTACCATTAGAACGTTAATATAATACTCAGACACACACATGTGTAAGTGCTTACTGTCTTTAGAAGATAGTATATCTTGGTTAACAGTTTTGAATTTGACTTTATTTTTCACCAAGTAAGATACCACAAATACTTCCCATCTCAAGCAATTTATTAGTCTTTGAATATGTGACATTTTAATAGTGGTATGTTGTTATTACTTTTGCCTTTTAGTGCGTTCCAACTTATGGCTACCTTATGTATAATAGCACAAAACATTGCCTGGTTCTATGTCATGTTCATAATTATTTTTATGTTGTAGGTATTGTTTCAACCCATCTCATTGAGGGTTTCCTTCATTTTCATTGGGTCTCAAAGTAGCAGTGGCAAATAGAGATGCTGTTTAGAGTCTTTGGCAGACTCCTTATGGTGAATCACAGCACAGACCCTTAGGATTTTGGAGCAAAGCTCTGCCATCCCCTGCAGATAACTACTTTCCTTTTGAGAAACAGTTTTTGGCTAGATACCAGGCCTCAGTAGAGACAGAATGCTTAAACATGGGCCACCAGGTCACCATGAAGCCTCAGCTGCCCATCATGAAATAGGTATTATCTGACCCATAGAGTCATAAAGTCAGATGTGTACACTAGCAGTCTTCATTAAATGGAAGTGGTATATACGAGATTGGGCTTTAGCAGGACCCGAAAGCACAAGTAAGTTAAACGAGGAAGTGGCCCGAATGCCCGTGATCCTCACTCCTGTCACGTCACCTTCCTTCTCCCAGCCTGCACTGATCGATGGCCTCATGGGGAGTTCCTTATGATCAGTAGATTAAGAAAGAGAAAACTCATGCCTGTTTTATAGATGGTTCTGTGCGATATGTAAGAACCACTCAGAAGTGGACAGTGGCAACACTCCAGCCCCTTTCTGGGATCTCTGTATGGGACAGTGGTGAAGGGAAATCCTCCCAGTTGCCAACACTTTAACCAGTGTACCTGGTTGTTTGTTTTACTTGGAAGGAGATATGGCCAGATGTGTGATGGCATACTGATTCATGGGTTATAGTCAATAGTTTGGCTGGATGGTCAGGGACTTGGAAGCAACATGATTAAAAAATTGGGGAAAAGGAGGTATGGGGAAGAGGCATGTGGATAGACCTCTATAAAGAGGCCAAAGACGTGAGCCTATTTGTGTCTCATGTGAATGCTCACCAAAGGATGACCTCAGCAAAGGAGGATTTTACATTCAAGTGGATAGGATGACATGTTCTGTGCATACCAGCAAGCTTCTCTATCCAGCCACTCTTGTTATTGCCCAAGGGGTTCACGAACAAAGTGACCATGGTGGCAGAGATGGAGGTTATACACGGGCTTAGCAACACGGGCCTTCACTCACCATGGCTGACTTGGCTGCAACCATTGCTGAGTGCCCCATCTGCCAGCAGCAGATACCAACACTGAGATCCTGATATGGCACCATTCCTCAAGGTGACCAGCTGGCAACCTAGTGGCAGGTTAATTATGTTGGACCACTGCCATTACAAAAAGTGCAATGGCTTGTTCTCACTGGGAAAGACACACTGCATATAGATTTTCCACCCCTGCATGCAATGCTTCTGCCAATACTACCTTCTGGGGACTTACAGTATGACTTTCCATCCACACAGCATTGTTTTGAATCAAGGAGCTAACTTCACAGCAAATGAAATGTGACAATAGGCTCACGTTCATGGAATATCCTAATCTTACCATGTTCCCTATGATCTTGAAGCTGCCTTGATAGAGCTATGTAATGGCTTTCTAAAGAAACAGTTGTTGTACTGAATAGGTGCCAATACCTTGCAGTTCTCCAGGAGGCTGTATATGCTCTAAACCAACATCCGATATATGGTGCTCTTTCTCCCAAAGCCAGGTATCGAAGAGTGGAAATGGGACTGGCACCACTCACTATAAGCCCTAGTGACCCACTTGCAAAAATTTGCTTCCTGTTCCCATGACCCTATGCACTGCCAGTCTAGATGTCTTAGTTCCAAAAGGAGGAATTCTCCCACCTGGAGACACATCACTGATTCCATTGAACTGGAAATGAGCAATGCCACCACCACTTTAGGCTCCTCATGCCTCTGGATCAATAGGCAAAGAAGGGAGTTACCACACTGGCTGAAGTGATTGATGCTGATTACCAAGGGAAAATTGGATTGATATTACATAAGGGAAACCCTGGTGGCATAGCGGTTAGGTGCTAGAGCTGTTAACCAAAGGGTCAACAGTTCTAATCTGCCAGGCGCTCCTTGGAAACACTATGGGGCAGTCCTACTCTGTCCTATAGGTTAGCTATGAGTCGGAATCGACTCGACGACACTGGGTTTGGTTTGGTTTTGGTAATGGAGGTAAAGAAGAATATGTTTGGAGTGCATGAGATCCCCTAAGACGTCTCTTAGTGCTATCATCTCCTGTGATTAAAGTCAATTGGAAACTGTAGCAAACCAATTCTGAACTGACTGCTAATGTCCCAGACCCTTTAGGAATGAAGGTTTGGGGTACCCCCCCTCAAGGCAAAGAGCCACGACTGACTGAGGTGTATGCTGAGGGCAAAGGAAACACAAAATAAGTGGTGGTAGAAGGTAGTTCTAAATACCAGCTATGACCACATGGCCAGTTGCAGAAATGAAGACTATAATTGTTATGAATATTTCTTCTGTTTCCTTATACGTACGTATGCATAAATATATATGTATATATACTTGTATATATATACATATAAATAATATTTTGTTTTCTTCCCTCCCTTATTTCATTATTTACTATAAAAAATAAAATGCAAATAGGGTTATGTATATGTATTTCTCAAGCTGGCTACATTTCTCAAGCTGAAAGAACTGGAGAAAAAAAATTCAAGCCTCAAGTTGCAATATTGAAAGATTCTATGGAAAAAATATTAAACAACTCAGGGAGCATCAAAAGAAGATGAAAGGAATACACAGAGTCACTATACCAAAAATAATTGGCCAACATTCAACCATTTCAGGAGCTACCATAAAAGCAGGAACCAATAGTACTGAAGGAAGAAGTCCAAGCGACACTAAAGGCATTAATGAAAAAGAAGGCTACAAAAATTGATGGAATACCTATTGAGATGATTCAAAAATGGATGAGCTTTGGAAGTACTCACTCATCTAAGCCAAGAAATTTGGAAGAGAGCTACTTGGCCAACTGACTGGCAGAAATCCATATTTATGCCTATTTACAAGAAGGGTAATCCCAGCGAATGCAAAAGTTATCAAACAACATTAATATCGCACACAAGTAAAAATTTGCTGAAGATCATTCAAAAGCAGCTGCAGCATATCAACAGAGAACTGCCAGAAATCCAAGCCAGATTCAGAAGAGGACATGGAACCAGAGATGTCATTCCTAATGTCAGATAGGTCCTGGCTGAAAGCAAGGAACACCAGAAAAATGTTTACCTGTGTTTTATTGACTATGCAAAAGCATTTGACTGTGTGGATCATAACAAATTATAGATAACATTGCTAAGAATGGGAGTTAGAGTACACTTAATTGTGCTCATGAAGAACCTGTATATAAATCAAGAGGCAGTTGTTCAGACAGAACAAGGAGATACTGCGTGGTTTAAAGTCAGGAAAGGTGTGTGTCAGTCTTCTATTCTGCCACCATACTTATTCAATCTGTATGCTGAGCAAATAATCTGAGAATCTGGACTATATGAAGAAGAACAGGGAGTAAGGATTGGAGGAAGACTCATTAACAACCTGAGACATGCAAATGACACAACCTTTCTTGCTGAAAGTGAAGAGGGCTTGAAGCACTTACTGATGAAGATCAAAGACCATAGCCTTCAGTATGGATTACACCTCAACATAAAGAAAACAAAAATCCTCATAACATCATGACAAATGGAGAAAAGATTGAAGTTGTCAAGGATTTCATTTTACTTGGATCCACAATCAACATCCATGGATGTAGCAGTCAAGAAATCAAAAGTTGCATTGAATTGGGCAAATCTGCTGCAAAAGGCCTCTTTAAGGTGTTGAAAAGCAAAGATATCACCTTGAAGACTAAGGTGGGCCTGACCCAAGCCATGGTATTTTCAATTGCCTCCTATACATGTGAAAACTGGATGATGAATAAGGCAGAGATAAGAAGAAGAAGACACCTTTGAATTGTGGTGTTGGAAAAAAATATTGAATATGCCATGGAATGCCAAAAGAACGAACAAACCTGTCTTGGAAGAAGTACAGCCAGAGTGCTCCTTAGATGCAAGGATGGTGAGACTATGTCTCACATATTTTGAATATGTTGTCAGGAGGTATTAGTTCCTGGAGAAGGACATCATGCTTGTAAAGTAGAGGGTCAGCAAAAGAGAAGAAGACTCTCAATGAGATGGAATGACACAGTGGTTGCAGCAATGGGCTTAAGTATAACTACTATTGTGAGTATGGTGCAGGACCAGGCAGTCTTTCATTCTGTTGTGCATAGGGTTGCTATGAGTTGTAGCTGACTCAATGGCACCTAACAACATCTATGTATGTGTATATGTATATAGAAACTGTATATATATATACTTATACATATTGTTCATATAATACTTTATCTCTAAATAAGAGTGTTTATGTGTTTAAAAGTTTTATGACATGACTGTTCTATTTATTATCTATGTGACTAAAAATAAGATTATGAAAGTAGAAAAATTAAGGGAAATGTGAAAATATACAATTACGAAAATAGGAACAAATAATTACCTCACAAAAAAAAGCCAGTTCAATAAACATATATTTCGTGTGTACCATTTATAACTCACTCTGCTGGGGATTATGGAAGGGATGTTTGTTTATTTGAATTGAATTAATTGAGCTGACTTGAATCAAATTGAATTGTGGAATAAGGTTAACTAATGTGAAGATAATTCAAAAGCAGGAAACTGCTATAAATTCAAGCCAGATTCAGAAGATGACATGGAACAAGGGATATCATTGCTGATATCAGATGGATCTAGGCTGAAAGCACAAAATCCCAGAAAGATGTTTACCTGTGTTTCATTGCCTATGCAAAAGCATTTGAGTGTGTGGATCATAAGAAATTGTCAATAACATTGCGAAGAATGGGATTTCCAGAACACTTAAGTGTGCTCATGAAGAGCCTGTACATAAAACATAGACCATCAGAAAAAGGGGGATAATGTGTGGTTTAAAATAGTGAAAGGTGTGCTGCAGGGTTGTATCCTTTCATCCTACTTACTCAATCTGCATGCTGAACAAATAATCCAGGAAAGGGACTATGTGAAAAACGTGGCATCAGGCTTGGAGGAAGACTTATTAACAACCTTTGATATGTAGGTGATATAAGCTTGCTTGCCGAATGTGGAAAGGACTTCAGTCGCTTCCTGGTGAAAATCAAAGACTATAGCCTTTAGTATGGGTTGCACCTCAACATAAATAAAACAAAAAACTCCACAGCTGGACCAAAAACCAACCATGATAAATGGAGAAAATTTCGAAGTTTTCAAGGATTTCATTTTACTTGGATCCATAATCAATGCCCATGGATGCAGCAGCCAAGAAATGTATTGCATTGGGCAAATCTGCTGCTAAAGACCTCTTTAAAGTGTTAAAAAGCAAAGATACCACTTTGAGGAATAAGATGTACCTGACTCAGGCCATGATATTTTCAATGCCTCATATGCATGTAAAAGTTGGACAGTGAATAAGGAAGACCAAAGAAGAATTATGTCTTTGAATTTTGGTGTTGGTGAAGAATATTGAATATACCATGGACTGCCAAAGGAAAAAACAAGTCTATCTTGGAAGAAGGACAGCCAGAATACTCTTTAGAAGCAAGGATTTCAAGACTTTGATTCACATAGTTTGGACACTGTCTTAATCATCTAGCACTGCTATAAATGAAATACCACAATGGCTGGCTTTATCAAAGAGAAGTTTATTCTTTCACAGTCCAGTAGGCTAGAAGTCCAAATTCAGGAAAGACTTTCTCTCACTGTTGGCTCTGGAGGAAGGGCCTCGTCTTCCATTTTCTCTTGGTCTGGGAACATCTCTGCACAGGAATCTCAGGTCCAAAGGATGCACTCTGCTCTCGATGCTGCTTTTTTAGTGCTATGACATCCCCTGTCTCTCTGCTCTCTTCTCTTTCTTATATCTCAAAGGAGATTGGCTTAAGACACTGTCTAATCTTGTAGATCTCATCAATATAACTTCCACTAATCCATCTTATTACATCATAGTGATAGAATTTACAACAAATAGGAAAATCACATCAGATGATAAAATGGTAGACAACCATACCATACTGGGAATCATGACTTAGCCAGGTTGACTGATATTTTTAGGGAACATAATTCAAATTATGACAGACATGTTATTGGAGAAGGACATCATGCTTAGTAAAGTGGAAGGTCATCAAAAATAAGGAAGACCTTCAATGAGATGGATTGACACTGTGGCTGCAACAATGGGCTCAAACATAGCAATGATTGTGATGAAGGCACAGGACCAGGCAATGTTTCGTTCTGTTGTACATAGGGTTGCTATGAGTCAGAAACAACTAGATGGTGCCCGATAACAACAATGTGATGGTGGAGTTACAGGGTGGTTCAACTGGTTAAGTGCTCTGCTACTAACCAAAAGGTAGGCAGTTCAAACCTACCCAGAGGTAACTTGGAAGAAAGTTCTGGCAATCTACTTCCAAAAGGTCACAGCCTTGAAAGCCTATGGAAGGCATTTCTGCTCCACACGCATCGGCCCTGGGATCACCAGGAGTCAGAATTGACTCGATGGCAACTAGATTGGTTTTGGTTTAGCGTTATGGCCACTGTATCAAAATTAGAAAAGAGATATATGAGTTTCAGGAGTGTTTATTGGATGAGAAGAGCAAAGCAGCAGTGTAAAAGTAGTGGTGAGCACGTGTGCACTAATCCATCTTCTTGGCCCTTTGAGTGTGGCATAAGAAAATAGCACGTAAATCTCAACAAAGCTTTCAAATAGAAGAGTTAATATATTGATTTCGATTTTTCCTCTTTTAATAAAATGAAAAGATTATGTGTTGAATCAACAGGAGACAAGTAATATTGTACTCTAGGATTTTTAAAAGTTGGTTGAATCTAGTTTTAGAGGCACAAGTTTATATTAATGCACAGCATAAATGAATTACTCTCAGGCCTTGACAATTGAGTCTACAATAATTATAGAGTAATAAGACAATGAAGAGACTCTGTCAGGTTTTTTTTTTTTTTTTTTTTTAGGCAGAGAGGCTTGAGAATACAAGTATTTGAAAACATAGAATACCAATTAGTTTTCACACTGAAGCATTAATAGGTCGAAGGGTTCCATTTTGTCAATTCTGTGGTGAAATGAAGGTAGGAGGGCAACAAAATGCAGCTCACATAGTAGTGCTCCCTGTTGAACAAGTTATGGCCATCATAGCCTGGAAACAGCAAAGTAATTAAAAATCAGTCTTCCTTGCCAGCAAAAAGCCACCTCCAAACTACTGTAGTACAGATGATACATAGGACGAGGTGACTGCATGATTCCTATATTCTATCTGTTTGCTTGGAATTAGGATCCCAAATGTGTATTTATCAGTACTTTAAAAAATAAAAGTCTTACCATCATTTTGTGTTAATTACCATTATATTTATGTCCTTGCTGTTTGATCTCTACCAGCCCTGGAAGGGTCAATTAAACTGTATTTAATTTATTCTCCTTTGTAGGTGTCCAGTAAAATGAACACTGTAAGTAGCTGTGCTCTAAGGTTAATTTGTTCTGTAAAATTGGGCATATTTCTCCAGAGTATTCATTAGTAGAACAACACAGAGAACTAATCTAGATGCTGAAGGATTATTATTATTGCCATATGGATATCTTTGATAAAACTCCAATTGGGATTACCTCCCAGGGCCTGGAAAAAACAAAGTAGATTATGACAAATCTCTACTCTCACATGTATCTTGCAAAAATCACAGATGAAAGTGTTGAGAATGACAAGCTGATCAAAACATTAAGAAGCTACTTGCTGCAGTAATTTATTGAAGAGTTTCTCAATGACATTTTGATGTTCAACACATAACTCTAGTAAATACAATTAAGACATAAGTTAAGCCTAATATTCTGCTATGACACTCAGTGCATCTTAACAATTCCAAATGCATTTCCAAGCATCCACTGGCCTTTTGAGACTAAAGATAACATAAAAATTGATTGTTCTAATTAAAAAAAAAAAAAAGATGCAGTGCCCTCAAGTCAATTCTGCCTCACAGCTACTCTATAGGGTTTACAAAGCTGTAAATCTCTATGGAAGCAGACTGCCACATTTTTCTCCCACGGAGCCACTGGCATTTTCCAACTTCCAACATTTGTTATCAGTGGATAGCTTTAACCACTGTGTCACCAATAGTAGACAGAAAACATCATATCTTTAAAACATGTTGTTTTGTTAGCTACCATTCAGTTGGTCCCCAACAACTCATGAAGACCCCCTGTGTTTCAGAGTAAAATTTTCCATAGGTGTCTTAATTAGGGCTGCTATAACAGAAAAATGAGAAGTGGGTGGCTTTAACAAACACATTTATTTTCTTACAGTTAAGAGGCTAGAAGTTCAAATTCAGGGCATTGCCTTTAGAGGAAGTCTTTCTCTTTCTGTTGGCTCTAGGGGAAGGTCCTTGTGCCATGGTTTCCTTGGTCATCTTCATGTGGCTTGGCATCTATCCTCCACCATCTCTCCTTGTGCTTCTCTATGCCTAACCTGCTCTTTTATATCTCAGGAGAGATTGATTTAAGACAAACTCTACGCTAAAAAATCATCCAAACCCATTGCTGTCCACTTGATTCCAATTTATAGCAATCCTATATGACAGAGTAGAACTGCTCCACAGGGTTTCCATAACTGTAATCTCTACCGAAACACACTGCTACATCTTTCTCCCAAGGAGTGACTGCTGTATTCCAACCATGGAGCTTTTGGTTAGCAGATGAGTGCTTTAACCACTGTACCACCAAGACTCCAAGTGAACCCTATATTAATACTGTTTAATTATAACAAACAAAAACTTATTCCATGATGGGATTATAGATACTGGTATAGGAGTTAGGAGTTCGGTACAGCTACTTGTGTATTCTTCCCATCTTCTTTTGATGCATACTACACTTTTCAATTTTTTTGCCCATAGAATCCTTCAACATTGCAACTCAAGACTTGAAATTTTTCTTTAGTTCTTTCAGCTTGAGAAATGCTGAGTGTACTCTTCGCTTTTGGTTTTCTATCATCAGTTCTTTACACATTTCGTTATAATACTTTGTTTTCTTGAGCCACCTTTGAAATCTTTCATTCAGCACTTTTACTTCACCATTTCTTCCTTTGCTTTAGCTACTTAAAGTTCAAGAGCAAGTTTCAGAGCCTTTTCTGAGATCCATTTTGGTCTTTATTTTATTTTTTTCTTTCCTGTCTTTTTTAATGATCTTTTGCTTTCTTCATATATGATGTCCTTCCACAACTCATCTGGTCTTCAATCATTAGTGTTCAATGTGTCAAGTCTATTCTTGATGTTCAACCATTTCAGGAGAGCGTATATGATCAAGAACCAATGATACTGAAGGATGAAGTCCAAGCTGCACTGAAGGCATTGGCAAAAAACAAGCCTCCAGGAATTGATGCATTAAACACACATATGGCTGGAACTACTCACTCGTCTATGCCAAGAAATTAAGAACAGCTACCTGGCTAACTGACTGGAAAAGATCAATATACTTGCACATTCCAAAGAAATGGGATCTAATGGAGTGTGGGAATTATTGAACAATATCATTCATATCACATGCAAGTAAAATTATGCTGAAGATAATTCAGAAACAGTTGCCATAGTACATTGACAGAAACTTCCAGAAATTCAAGCCAGATTCAGAAGAGGAAGTGGAACTAGGGATTTCATTCCTGATGCCAGGTGGATCCTGGCTGAAAGCAGAGAATTCCATTTTACCTGTGTATTACTGATTATGCAAAGGTATTCAGCTGTGTGGATCATAACAAGTTATTGATAACATTGCAAAGAATGGGAATTCCAGAATACTTAGTTGTGCTCATAATGAACCTGTACATAGACCAAGAGGCAGTTGTTTGAACAGAACAAGGGGATAGTTCATAGTTTAATGTCAGGAAACGTGTGCATCAGGATTGTATCCTTTCAGCATACTTAACCTGTATGCTGAACAAAGAATCCGAGAAACTGGGATATATGAAGAAGAATGTAACATCAGGATTGGAGGAAGATTCATTAACAACTTGCAATATGCAGATGACCCAACCTTACTTGCTGAAAGGAAGAGGACTTGAAACACTTACTGAAGAAGATCAAAGACCGCAACTTTCAGTATGGATGGCACCTCAACATAAAGAAAACAAAAATCCTCACTACTAGACCAATAAGCAACACTGATAAATGGAGAAAATATTGAAGTTGTCAAGGATTTCATTTTGTTTGGCTCCACAATCAACACCCATGGTAGCAGCAGCCAAGAAATCAATTGATGTAGTGCAATAACACTTCTCTGCATTTAAAAGTTATTGCCAGAAGCCATATTTTGAATACGAATGTGAAATTTAGAGATGAGTTAGTAATCAATATTCTTTTTATATTCAATTTCTCAAATATATCTTGTAAAAATGTAGAAGGTTAGTCATCTATTGTTTTTCTACCTTGCTCAATATCTGTATGATATTGCTTTCAAAGTATTACAATATTTAAATTGGTTATGTTGCCCAGCTTTCCAAGAACAAGACATTATTAATTAAACCTGATTTTTAATGGCTTTTTAAATTTTAAAAGAGGTCTTTTCTTCTTAACAATCAAACCTTTTATAAGTAAGTTTATATTTTATTTTTGGGTTTTCTGAGAAATGCTATGGAAAAGCAAGGACAAAAAGATTTTTGCAAAAATTTGGATTGATGATGTGATCTTTTTTGGTTACATTTTCGAACTACTATGACTCTCATTTAGTTAACTGTGATGTAAACGAGAAAAATAGGAGAGGATCTGATGAGTTGGTATGAGTGCCAGAATTTAGAATTGAGTGAAGTTAATCTGAGTCTAGTTATTTAAAATTTAATTTTTCTTTTGCATACATGACTTTTTTGAAGACATATGATGCCATTATCATCTGAAGCTAGTGAAGGAAAAGTTTTCTTCTTTTGATAGTTCATATCCAGGCATGCGTTACTCTGTTCTCCTGGCAGTTAATTTTGTTTTCATCATATGTGAATTCTTTGTTTGGATATGTTCCTGAAAATAAAGAGCACTGTGTTGAAAACTATCAATAGACATCATTGTCAAATATGATTTACTCATTCTCTAAAAGAATGAAAATATACTTCTAAAAATGGATTCAAACATTAACAGTTATGGTATAGAATACCTGGGATGACTGAAGGAAAAAAAAATTTGTTGTTAATTTTATAACAAAAAGAGTAGTTAGCATTGTTGAACTTTGGAAAAGAGAGAATTTCAGTCCACGTTGACAAGTGTTAATGATTAAATTGTGTCCCCTCCAAAAGATACGTTGAATTCTCAATCTCTGTGCCTATAAATGTGACCCTGTTTGGAAATAAGATCTTACTTTGAAGATGTCATCAGGTCATGCTGGAGTAGGTGGATTCTGATCCCAATTGAGTGATGTCTTATCAAGGAGGAAAACAGGCATAGAGAGTCACACGGGGAGAAGGGAGAAGCCATATGAAGATGCAGCTAAAAGCCAAGGAATGCCAAGAAATAACCAGGGCTGCCAGAAACTGATAGGAGCCTTGGTGGGGCAGTGGTTAAGCACTTGGCTGCTAACCAAAAGATTGAAGGTTCGAACCCACCAGCCTCGCAGGAGAAAGATGTGGCAGTCTGCTCTGGTAAACATTACAGTCTTGGAAACCCTGTGGAGCAGTTCTACTCTGTCCTATAGGAGTGCTTTGAGTCTGAATAAACTTTCCCTAGGCAGAACAGAAAGAGCATGACCCTACCAAACCCCTGAATCAAGACTCTTAGCCTCAAGAACTATGAGGCTATAAATTTCTGTTCTTCAAAGACACTCAGTTTGTGGCATTTTATTATGGCAGCCCTAGGAAACTAAGACAACAAGTAAGTCACCTCTGCTGAGAAACTTTAGCAATATATTAGAAATGAATATTCCCGACATACCATCTCTAAAAAGACTGTCTTATCTAATTGTGCAAGAAATGGTATAGTGATTAAATGTAGCATTCATATAGTATTCCCTACTGGTGATGTAGTGGTTAAGAGCTACAGCTGCTAACCAAAAGGCTAGCAGTTTGAATCCACCAGAAGCTTCTTGGGAACCCCATGGGGCAGTTCTACTCTGTCCTACAGGGTTGCTATGAGTCGAAATTGACTCAAGCACAATGGGTCTGGGTTTGGTTAGGACTCATTTGCAGTCCTAAAGAAATTAAGTTTTGTTACAAATTCAGATCTTGAATGTGTAATAATAATAATAAAAAGAGAATATAAAATCTGCACGGGTGTATGTATGTGCATGTTGAATCTCAAAGTTTCAAAAGTAGCTTGGTCTTGACAAACTTAGGATATGAACTTCCCTTTCTCAGCTAAAATAATTACCCCATGTGGAGTCAGGTTTGATAGCTGATCCTCTTTTGCTCTGTCATGAGGAAAAGCATTCTTTTGGGGTAAGTAGGAAATAATATTCTGTAATTCCCAAAGGAAATTGTATTTGGTAACATCCAACTCTTAATCATAATTTAAGGACTTTCAATCAGCTCTAACGCAAGAATTTTGAGTGGCTAGCTCTACACTGTGAACACAGAGCAGACATTTCTGACCAATGAACCTGTGCGAAGTACTCGTGTTAGCTATACGGTGTTACAACCCGCATTTTACTCAGTGACCTAAAACCTTGGCCCATTTGAGGACTTCAAATAGCCCAGTGAGAGCTTTCAATCTTTGCATAACTATGAATTTGATGATGAATCAGACCTCTATTTGTTCCCAAGGAGCTTTTCCTCTGCTTAGTAAGTCCAGAGAGGTAAAACCACAGCCCGCATTTTGGTTAAAATGATAAGAGCAATGACAAATAGTTTTTAAAACAAACTGTAGAAAAATAATTTTAGATTATAGGGAAGAAAAAATGAACTGGGAAGAAATAAAAAAAACAGTGTGGACAAGGCTAGATTTGAACTGGATTAAGAAATCTGGAGAGTAGTTCATGATAGAAGACAGAGAAAGGGGTCTGTTCTACACTAAGCAAGAGCAGGAACAAAGAAATGAAAATAGAATATTACCATAGTATACATCAAAGAGGAACTAAGGAAAAATGTTATTAAGTTATATATTAAAATGATAACTCTACAGAGGCATAGTTATTGTTTGCAAAAAGAAAATAAAAGTGTGTATTGCCTAATTGAGAACTTATCATCTACATTTATTTGTATTTTCCTTTATTAAAAAAAAGGCCATGTTTTTATTGATCATTTTGAGGTTGGATCACGTGAGAAAACCTTATTAGAGATCAGAGTTAATTTGTATATTAATAGAAACTTTCTTGCAGTGTGTATAATTTAACATACTAACATAAAACAGCTTTTCATTATTACTTCCAACAGTCTGCTGTCTTCCAAGTGCATATTCTTACTTATTAGACTAAAGAACATTGAGAAAAAAATTGCTATCCCTTTGAGAAAATGAACAGGTTGTGGAATTAATTAGGATCTTTATCAATTTTTGTAAGGTCATCATGCATTTGTCTAGAGAATTTCTTTCTCTTTTCAAATAAAATCATATAAAATTCTTAGCCAATTATTCAGTCTTTCACTTGCTATCTTAGCATGTAGCTGCCTGTCACAGTCTTTCATAAATAAAACATTTCAATAAATTCTTCATAAAAAGGGCATTTCTTCAGGAATATGTGAGCTCAGGATGAAATCTTGTTTTAATACCTCTCCATTGTTGAAAAGTCACTTACTCATGTAGTGCGATGCGTTAACACAGAGTAGTAGATATGACTTCTCTTTTATCTTTGGTAGGTAAGTGAAGAGTGAACTATCCCCTTTATAAAAAATTCCAGTAGGTCTTAAACATCCTGTGAAAAAAGACAAAAGTTTAAGAGCTATTACAGGATTTGTAATGACATCTCTGGGAATCAATTCTTTTTTTTTTTTTTTTTTCTGGTGATAGTCTTGTTCACTTATTTGAGAGATTATTTTTAACTTAATTCTTAAAAAAATAAAATAAAATAACCCACATAAATAAATAATTCTGTTTTTGTGTCCTTGGATGTGTCCATTGAGAAGAGACAAGCTGTTTTATTATTATGCACATGTATGTATAAGATCATGTATTTACATTCCACATAACCAGCTAGATTTGGATACTTGAAAAAAATGGAGGAGGAATAACAAACCAAGATGAAAATATTAAACCTAATGAAACACATCTTTTCTCATTTTTGTGTATGTACAGAATAGTTTGAATATTAATGTCTAAGTCCATGCAACTCTCCAGGATGGAGTTCTATTTCCATTTATATTTTTGAGTGCTAATACAGAATTCAGTAGAGAGATAGAACTGCATTACTGCACGACAGCATCATTGATTATTCCACAATAAAAGAGATTGGTAATGACATGATATTATATGTTTATTCTCTCTGTAACCTCCGTTCCATGAAGTTGCTAGATGAAAAATGGTCTTCCTTATTTTCCTGTTCAGTATCTCAAATATCAATATACAGTCCAAATGTGCATATGAATTTTCATATGTCTTTTTATTATACTATAGACTCCAGGAGAACAGAGGTCATGGCTTTCACCCCTATACTAAAGAGTTCTACAGAATGCTTGAAACATAGCAAGTGCTAAATATAAAAGTTGCTCTAATAATTTACATCAGAAAGTCAAAGAGCAAAAAGCAATATTGGAATAAAATATTCCGTATTACTAAATGTATAATTTAGCAGGTTGGTATGCACATTTTGAAATTGAATATACTTAAAACATATGTACAAAATTATTATAAGGAGAGATAGATAAATTGATAGATAAAATCAGGAATTACTCTCTTAGTAATTGATAAATTAATCGGATTTTTTAAAAAGGAATAGGAACATAGATCTTTTGAACCAATCGTCATGTAAAATGTAACAAATGAATTGCAGAACTCAGAACCCAATAATTAGAGAATTTAAAATCTTTAAAAAGCATGGAACACCTATATATTTGATCAAATACTGGTCTCAAAGGAGGTCTCAAAACATATAAAAAATATGAAATCATGGGGACCAAATACTCTGGCCTAAATGCAATAAAATTCAAAGTCATTGACCAAAGTTTACCTAAAATGTAATGAAGGAAATATTTGGGGAAACAATGGAGATTAATGTCCCAGAATTAACGGTGAAAGATCTCAGGTTGAAAGGGCACATAGTTTGTCAAAGGAAAGAGAGAGATAAATTTACATTTATATATGTTATAATGAAATTAAAAAAAAAATTTCACAGCATCCCTGGATGTAAGAACATAATGAAGTAATATTTTAAAAGTATTCAAGAAATATGCGCCTGGAATTTTAATTTTAGATTTAGCCAAACACTTCTCCAAATGGAAGGAAAAGTTAAATCATATTCTCAGGGTTCTAACAGATTCCTGTGATGCTAAGGCAGGTGTGATGTGGGAAAAAGGAGTCAGGGAGACCATGAAAAGTAACATTTTAAATATACATACAGCTCCTAGAGATGGGAAGACACAGCACACCATGAAGCAGGGCCACACAGAGGATTGCACCCAGAGAAAATGTGGAATTGAAGGAGAGGGCTTATGTATGGTAACTAGGATGGGGCTAGCTAGGTTGCAAGGGATTCCTGGAGACTGGGGACTTTGAATAATTTTGTAGCAGGTCAGGGTACATAAGAACTGTCCCTAGTTTTTGGGTACCTGGCCCTGGGGTAATTAGGATGGGTACATAGTGGTCTAGGAACGTGAGAAACTAAGAGGAGAGTGCTTGGTGAGCTACTAAACAAAGAGAATGGACTGGCCTTCAGACAGGGTATAAAAACTGTGTCAAGACAGCAAAAAAGGAAATGGTATTACATACGGGCAATCAAGTACTCAGAAATATTGCCAAAAATGTACAAACGTTGGATACAATTTTAGAAAAGAAATATAACCAGAGAATTCTATAAGAGACACTTGAAGTCAAAGTTTTCAAACTGTTTGAAAAATTTGTGGTCTTAAAAAATACTAAAACTGATACCAATACCACACAAAGGTATTACCGTAAAAAAAAAAAAAAAAAAATATATATATATATATATATGACCCAGCAATTCTGCTCTTAGGTCTATGCCCAAAATAATTGAAAACAGGCACTCAAACAAGTACATGTTCATGCATGTTCATAGCTGCATTATTCACAATAGCCAAAGGTAGAAAGTGCCCAGTTGTCCATGAATGGATGAACAAACTGTAGCACATACACACCATGGAATAATACTCGGTCATAAGAAGTAATGAAGTACTGATACATGCTACAGTGTGGATGAACCTCAAAAACATTATACTAAGTGAAAGAAGTTGGACACTAAATGTCACATATTGTATGATTTCATTTATATGGAACATCCAAAAAAGGTAAAACCGTATAGTTGGAACACAGGTCAGAGATTACTAGGGGTGGGTTTGGATTCATAATGAATGGTTTTGCTGTTGTTAGCTGCCATCAGGTTGACCCTGACTCATGGCAACTCCATGTACAATGTAACAATTGTGATTCGTGGGTTTTCATTGCCTGATTTTTGTAAGTAGGTTGCCAGAACTTTCTTCCTAGTCTGTCTTATTCCAGAAATTCTGTTGAAGCCTGTTCAGCATCATAGCAATAGGCAAGGCTGCACTGATAGTAATATAGTAGTGACTGAAAATAAGGTGTATCCACCAGGAATCAAACCCAGGTCTCCTGCATGAAAGACGAGTATTCTGTCACTGAACCACTGATGCCCTCGTCCTCATGAAAGCAGACACCACAAATTCAATCAGTAATATGTCCCAGGAATTCAAGGCTGATTTACCATTTTAAACCAGTCAGGTTAGTTAGCCATATTAACACAACAAAGTAGTAAGCCATATTATCCACTCAACATTCATTCATGATAAAATCTATCAACTAACTACAAATATAATGTAAACCATATTATCCACTCCACATTCATTCATGATAAAATCTATCAACTAACTACAAACATAATGGTACTTCCTCAATCTAATAAAGGACATCTGAGATAAATCATACAAGTGATGTCATATTTAACTGAAATACTGACTGCTTTCCCTCCAAATTCTCAATTCATTCCAAACTAAGAAAAATGCATGGATGTCAACTTTCATGATTTCTGTTCAACATTATGCTGGATGTCCTAATTAACGCAAAAAGACAAGAGAAATAAATAAAAGTCATAAAGGTTAGAAAAGAACAAGTGAAACTATCCATATTATCAGGCAAGATCTTATTTATTTATCTATCTTTATTAAGGAATAATTTACATATTGTTGTTGTTGTGTGCCATCTAGTCAATTTCTACTCATAGAGGCCCCATATGACAGAGTAGAGCTGCCCAATAGGGTTTTTTTAGGCTGTAATCTTCACAGTTGATCCTTAGAAGCTCTATGGGGCAGTTCTGCTCTGTCCTACAGGGTCACTATGAGTTGGAATCGACTCGATGGCAAAGGACTTGTTTTTGTTGTTTAATCTTTGTGACAGCAGGTGATTATGTCTTTCTCCTGTGGATTCACTGTGTGGGTTCGAACCACCACCCTTTCATTTAGTAGCCAAGTGCTTCACCATTGCACCACTAGGGCTCCTTTACATACAATTCAATTTTTTGGACAGTACACTTTTTCTCATTCCCCTTTTTGCCATCCCCTGGTAACCATTAATCTCCCTTGTGTAGGTGGTTTTACCTATTCCAGACATTTTATGCAAGTTGAGTCATGTGTTACTTGTCCTTTTCTGTGTGGTTTATTTTACTTAGCACAATGCTTTCAAAGTTCACCCATGTGGTGGAATGTATCAGAGCTTCATTATTCTTTATAGCACAACAATACTCCATGGTCTGTACACCCCGTGATTTATTTACTCATTCATCTGTTCATGGACACTTGAATTGTTCTCACATTTTACCTATTGTGAATAACACTGCAGTAAATATTTAGCTGTTGTTCTGAATTCTTTTGGGAATATACCTAGGAGTGGAATTGCTAGATTATATGGTATTTCTACATTTACCATTTTAGTTTAAAGTTCAATTATTGATTTGGGCTCTTTCTTCTTTTTTAATGTAGGCCTTTATACCTATAAATATCCCTTTAAGTACTGTACTTGATGAAATTGCATAGTTTTTGGTATGTTTTATTTTCACTTTCATTTGTCTGTATTTTTCATTTCCTCTATTATTTCTTCTTTTATCCTTTGGTTTTTTTAACAGCATTTTGTTTAGCTTCCACTTTTTTTTTTTTTTTTTGGAATTTCCAGTGTCCTTCTATTATTGATTTCTAATTTCATTCCACTATTTTTGGAGAAAATACTTTGTATGATTTTACATTTACTGGGGCTTTTTGTATGACCTAATATAGAGTCTATTGTAGAGAATGATCCATGATCACTGGAGAAGAATGTATATTATAGTTGGGTGAAACATTCTATAAATACCTGTTAGGTCTAGTTTGTTTATAGTGTCGTTCAAGTCCTTCATTTCCTTATTAACCTTCTGTCTGGATGTTTGATCCATTATTGAAATTGATGTATTGAAGTCTCCAACTATTATTATAGAACTGTTTATTCCTCCCTTCATCTCTCTCAGTATTTGTTTCACATATTTTGGGGCTCTGTTATTAGGTGCATATAAACCGGAAAAAGAAACAAAAAAAAATTGCCATCAAGTCAATTCCAACTCATAGCAATCCTATAGGTACATATATGCATTTGTAATTGTTATCTCTTTTTGATAAATTGATCCTTTATCATTATATAATATCCTTTCTTGTCTCTTATCATGGTTTTTGACTTAAAATATATGTTTTTCTGATATTAATATAGTCACCCTGGCTCTCCTGTCATCTCCGTATTCATGGAATATTTTTCCTAATCGTTCCCATTCAGTCTGGTTGTATTTTTTAATTATTATTATTATTTAAAATGGGTTTCTTATAAACAATATGTAGTTGGGTCATGTTTTTAGTGGCTTTTTTGTTTGTCCATTATGCCAGTCTGTGCCTTTTGATTGGTGAGTTCAATCCATTCATATTAACATAATTACCAATAAAGAAGGACTTATTTCTGCCATTTTGCTATTTGTTTTTTTAAATCTCAGCAAAAATTAGCTCATCCCTGATAAGTTTTTATACTGCCTTGCCTCTGAGAAGACACTCCAATCTCCCATGATACCCTCCTGAAAGGCAGAAGATTATGTTGTGTACGTGGAAAGAATCCTTTTCCATTTTTAAGGCAGTTTTGTAAATTCCTGACCTCCGTCTCTCCATCCCTGAATGTTTTATTAACTATAACTATGCCTTTCCCTTTAATAATTCCCACAACTTCCCTGGTGCTTACTGATAGGATAAATGAAGGTAATTTCTTAGGGTCATTTCCTAGGTATGCTACTCTCCTGTGGGGTCTTTACAACTGCCTAAGACTCTTCTTACACCTACTTCTCAGTATCCCATGGACTTTATGATTTGAGTATCTTTCCCAGTCTCTTCAATTTCTTCTTAATCTCCCTTGTCTTCTTGCTCCCCTTTTCCTCTTTGTTTTCTGGCACCCTTTTTTTCCTCTCTGACTTAGTAGGCCAATAAAAAAATAAAGCAACAAATCATTTATAGTATAGCAATTTTAGGGATGTTATTCTCGTTTGAATTAAAACAAAAACAAAAAATATAGCAATAAGTGGTCAAAAAACTGACTTTTTTTTTTTTCCAATCAATGTGTTTTCTACACTTGCCTTATTGATTAGATACTGGTTCAATAGTTTAGATTAATAGTTCAGTTTAAGACGTCAAGATTGCCCACAATATGTATTTGGCCCTCTTCTTGCACAACTATGTTACAGTAAATAAATAAGAATAATAATGCCCTTTTACAGAGAAACTTACATTTTGCTTTATCTATTTTTATAGGACTGACAGTCATTTTTTATTATTATTACATATACTGTTATCAGCTTTGTTCTTTCAGAGATTGTTTAATTCTATTTATTTTTAAAACATTGATACCTTCTTGTCATAATTTCTTGCTTTAGACAATAGAATGAATCCCCAAAGGTCATCTACCTTCAAAACTTTATCATTCTCTCAAAGTCAGTGGTAAGATGACAAATAAATGCAGTACAACATCCTTGACTATATCCTAAAGCTGAAAAAAGAGATCAGCAAAATCTGGTGAAATGTAAATAAAGCCTAGGCTTTAGTCAATAGTACTGCACTAATATTAATTCTATGACTCATCTGTCAATTTGTTGTACTGTGACGGCTTGCCTGTTGCTGGGATGCTGGAAGCTATGCCACCAGTATTAAATTCCAGCAGAGTCACCCATGGTGAACAGGTTTCAGTGGAACTTCCAGACTAAGACAGACTAGGAAGAATGACCTGATGGTCTATCTCTAAAAAAATTGGCCAGTGAAATCCTTATGAATAGCAGTGGAACATTGTTCATTAAAGTGCCAGAAGATGTGCCCATCAGGTTGGAAGGCACTCAAAGTAAGACTGGGGAAGAGTTGCCTCCTCAAACTGAGTCAACCTTGATGACTTCGATGGTGTAAAGTTTTCAAGACCTTCATTTGCTGATGTGGCACGACTCAAAATGAGAAGAAACTGAAAATATCTGTTAATAATCAGAATGTGGAATGTATGAAATATGAATCAAAGAAAATTAGAATTCATCAGAATTTAAATGGAATGCATAAAGACTGATATTCTAGGCATTAGTGATCTGAAATGGACTGGTATTTGTCATTTTGAATTGACAATCATATGGTCTTACTATGCTGCGAACGAAAAATTGAAGAGGAAAATTTGACATTCATTGTCAAAAAGAACTTTTCAAGGTCTATCCTGAAGTACAATGCTGTCACTGATAAGACAACATCTATATACCTACAAGGAAGACCAGTTAGTACGACTGTTATTCAAAATTCTGCACCAACCACTAAAGCCAAAGGTGAAGAAATTGAAGATTTTTACCAACTTCTACAATCTAAAACTGATCAAACACGCATATAAGCTGTTTTGGTACTCACTGATGATTGAAATGCAAGAGTTGGAAACAAAGAAGGGTCAGTAGTTGGAAGATAAGGTCTTGGTGATAGAAATGACACCAGAGATTGCATGATAGAAATTTGCAAGACCAACAACTTATTCATTGCAAATACTGTTTTTCAACAACATAATCAGTGAATGTTCACTTGGACCTCGCCATGTGGAACACACAGGAATTGAATCTACTACATCTGTGGAAATAGACAATGAAGAAGTTCAGTATCGTCAGTCAGAAAGAGACAGGGCCCACTGCAGAATAGGCCGTGAATTGCTTATATGCAAGTTTAAGTTGAAGCTGAAGAAAGTTAAAACAAGTCCAGGATAGCCAAAGTATGACCTTCAGTATACCCCACCAGAATTTATAGACAATCTTAAGAATAGATTTGACCTATGGAACACTAATGACTGAAGACCAGATAAGTTGTTGGGATGACATCAAGGACTTAATACATGAAGAAAGCAAAAGGTCATTAAAAAGACAGGAAAGAAAGAAAAGACCAAAATGGATGTAAGAAGAGACTCTGAAACTTGTTCTTGAATGTAGAGTAGCTAAAGAAAACAGGAGAAATTATGAAGCAAAAGAGCTGAACAGAAGATTTCAAAGGGTGGCTCAAGAAGACAAAATAAAATATTATTATGAAACATGCGAAGACCTAGAGATAGAAAATCAAAAGAGAAGAACATGCCCAGCATTTCTCAAGCTGAAAGAACTGAAGAAAAAATTCAAGGTTCAAGTTGCAATATTAAAGGATTCTGTGGGCAAAATGTTGATTTCTTAAGTAATTTTCTCTCTTTACTTTCTGAATTTTTATTATGACAGCCCTGAGTGTGCCTCTTTTTCCACTGATTATAATTGGATTGCACTGAAATTTTTAGATGTGTTTCAGAGACTCTTCTAACATCTATTTTGGCCTTTCAGAAACTGAAACTTGCTCTTGAACATAGAGTACCTTTAGCAAATGGAAGAAATGATGAAGTAAAAGCACCGAACAGATTTCACCATCTCTAAATAGTGGTCTTTTTTTTTTTTTCTCTCCTTCTACAATTCTGCTTATTTATTTATTTTAATGTGCTTTAGGTGAAATTTACAGCTCAATTTCTCATTCAAAAATTTGTACACATATGGTTTCTTGACATTAGTTGCAATCCCCACAATGTGGCAGCACACTCCCCTTCCCACCCCGGGTTTCCTGTGTCCATTTTTCCAGTTCCTGCCCCTTCCTGCCTTCTCATCTGTTTTGGATAGGAGTTGCCCATTTGGTCTTATATATCTGATTGAACTAAGAAGCGCCTTCCTCATCGGTATTATCTTTTGTTTTATAATCCTATTTACTCTTTGTCTGAAGAGCGGGCTTCAGGAATGGTTTCAGTTGGGGGTTAACAGTCCCATAGATTTGGGAGGTCTATTCTAGAGAATGCTCCATGTGCATTGGGAAACAATATATACTTGGCTGCCGTTGGGTGGAGTGTTCTGTATATGTCTATGAGGTCAATTTGATTGATTGTAGCATTTAGATCGTCCATATCTTTATTAAGTTTCTTTCTGGATGTTCTATTCTTTGCTGAAAGTGGTGTGTTAAAGTCTCCTACTATTACTGTGGAGCTGTCTATTTCTCTTTTCAACTTCGTAAAACTGGCACAAAGACTTTTTAAAAAATTAATTTGTCTAATGTTCCCATAAAAAAATTGAATTATTTGAATGTAAATACTTCCATTTTCCCAAAGTAGTCTTAATCTTCATTTAAACCTTCCAAAGCTTTTAATTGAAGTAACTTAAACTAAAAAACAAAGTAAAACAGAACACTGTACTATGCTTACCTCCTAAAAATACCACTGGTATAAAGATTCCTCAAAAGGAGAAAATACCTACGAATGAAATAGCACTTGCACCTGCAGAAGTTCTTTTCCTAGGCTGTGCATTAAAGGGGGACGAGAGAGATAAAGCAGAATAGAACATAATCACATACTGCTAGAGCAATGTTTCCTCAAAATTTCCCATTCATAAGAATCATCTGGAGAACTTCTTAAATGCAAATTCTTTTATCCAATCACCAGGCATTTTGAATTAATCTATTGATGATGGGATCCTGGATTTTTAATTTTTAATAAGCACCTCAAGAGCTTCTGATGCAGATGGTATGGCAAAAGTCTAGAAACATTAGGGTTCTATTCATGGGATACTGAGAAAGGTTGTGAGGTATTTCAAAGAGAAGTTAAAAATAGAATGGGTAACAACTGGTCATGATGGTTCAATAATTTCATCACCAAAACAAAATTTTAGCGCTTAAATTTTATACCAAATGTCTCTTCTTTTAATATCAGGAAGATGTTTACCTGTGTTTTATTGACTATGCAAAGGCATTTGACTGTGTGGATCATAACAAATTATGGATAACATTGCAAAGAATGGGAATTGCAGAGCTCTTAATTGTGCTCATGAGGAATCTATATTTAGGCCAAGGGCAGTCATTCAAACAGAACAAGGGAAGAATGCATGGTTTAAAGTCAGCAAATGTGTGCAACAGGGTTGTATCCTTTCACCACACTTATTCAATCTGTGTGCTTAACAAATAACCTGAGAAGCTGGACTATATGAAGAACAGGGCATCAGTATTACATGAAGACTCGTTAACAACCTGCAATATGCAGTTGACACAACTTTACTTGCTGAAAGTGAAGAGGACTTGAAGCACATACTGATGAAGATCGAAGACCACAGCCTTCAGTATGGATTGCACCTCAACACAAGGAAAACAAAAATCCTCACAACTGGACCAATAAGCAACATCATGATAAATGGGGAAAAGATTAAGTTGTCGAGGATTTCATTTTACTTGGATCCACAATCAACACCCATGGAAACAGCAGTGAAGAAATCAAAGGACTCGTTGCATTGGGCAAATCTGTTGCAAAAGACCTCTAAAAATGTTAGAAAGCAAAGATGTGACTTTAAGGACTAAGATGTGCCTAGTCCAAGCTGTGGCGTTTTCAATCGCCTAATGTATGTGTGAAAGCTGGACAATGCATAAGGAAGACCGAAGAAGAATTGATGCCTTTGAATTATGGTGTTGGTAAAGAATATTGAATGTACCGTGGACTGCCAAAAGAATAAACAAACCGGTCTTGGAAGAAGTTCAGTCTGAATGCTCCTTAGAAGCAAGGATGGCAAGACTTGTGGACCAGTCCCTGATGAAGGACGTCATACTTGGTAAAGTAGAGGGTAAATGAAAAAGAGGAAGACCCTCAAAGAGATGAATTGACACAGCGGCTGCAACAGTGGGATCAAGCATAACAACGGTTGTGAGGATGGTGCAGGACCAGGCAGTGTTTTGTTCTGTTGTACACAGGGTCACTCTGAGTTGGAATCAACTTGAGGGCTCCTACTAACACCACCACCACCACCTCACTCTGAACTTAGAATTTATAATAAACAGGTGGGTTGATCTGCCTTGAAGGAGTGGAAAGTTGTGGATGTGAAAGAATGTTCTGCATTCAGTTCTAACATCTCATAGCTAAAATCAAAGGTAAAATAGAGCAAATTAAAGTTTGGGATTAGGTAGTTTCTAAAAACTCAGATATACTCTGTACAGGGTGCAGATGCATAATTTAAGATTATTAGAGTAGTTCTGCTTTAAAACGTGTCATTTTGAAGAACATTTTTAATCAATAGTTTATTAAAAAATATTCCACTTGGTATACTTTTTTTCTGGAGTTTTAAATTTTAATGTGACATATATTAATTTGTATTATAGTACCAATTATAATGAAAGACTCCACATGAGGCATTTTCTTATTTTATCAAGTTCTATTTCATGAGATAACTTCTGTACCTTCTGATGTTTAAAGCAGTGTCAGTAAAAAATACAAATAACAAATGCTACTCTAAAATTTCTAAATAGTATGGCATCTATTGCAATTGATGTCCCTGGTTTTACAGCAGTGTCTATGATGACAGCAAGAAGAAATTACATGGCAGGTTGATGTTTAGTGCAACATATATGTCTGCTGACCCTCATTTCCCCAGTGAGAAGTCTCCAGAGAATTATAATAGAAAGATATGGTGAACCAGGTTATCCCTGAGTGGTAGATTCCCTTAGGGTAAGGGATAAAACACACAAGCACCTGTACATACCCTGCACACCACAATTTCATAATTAGTGGAACACTTTGCTAGTCACACACTCTGTCTTGTTTGCAAAAGGTAACTCAATTCAGTTAAAACAATTCAAAATACTCAATTTCTTTGGAAGACATGAAAACTGAGCAGTGGATTAAACAAAGAAAGTATGAGGGAAATCTATAATATCAGGCTGCTATGCATTTTTTTTTTTTTATGCATTAGTATCCAAGAAGGAAATAGCATTGTGGTCTTTCAGTGTTAAGGAAGATAAAAATGCTCTTTTGCCTTGCCCCTCATTCTTAACCATCCTGGCTGTTACTATTCACGGCAATAACCTTGCTAATAATAGCCACTAACACATTCATGCCACATTTCTACTTGCAAAATACTCTCATTCTGTTTTGTTTTGTTTTGAATGTGCTCTCCCCATAAGAATTTTAACAATTACTTGAGCTGCGCTTTACTCACCACTGAACATAGAAGCCAAGTACTTTACCCAGGGTAACTGAATCAGTGAATAGCTGTAGAGAGATAGAGATATAGTTTTATAGATAATTTTATAGATGTCTAGTTTTACAGATACATATTTTTATATATATAAGCCAAAACAAACAAACAAAAACCCATTGTCATCCAGGCAATTCCAACTCATAGCAACCCTATAGGATAGAGTAGAACTGCCCTATATGTTTCCAAGGAGCGCCTGGTAGATTCGAACTGCTGACCTGTGGTTAGCAGCCATAGTTTTTAACTACTACGCCACCTGAGTTTCCTTTATATAGTTTTAAATATATATATTGTTACATATTTTAAAAAATAACCAAACCCACTGCTTTTGAGTCGATTCTGACTCATAGCGACACCACAGGGTTTCCAAGGGTGTAAATTCCTATGGAAACCAACTACCACATCTTTCTTCTGAGCCACTGGTTTGGAACCACTGACCTTTCATTAGCAGTCAATCACTTTAACCACTATGCCAACAGGGCTTCTTATATATATGTTGGTATAATTTCAACAGTATTTCTGTGATATATATGTATGTGTATAGCAAATCGAAGGTGCAAATTATAGAACAATATCATTAATATCACATGCAAGCAAAATTTTGCTGAAGGTCATTCAAAAATGGCTGCAGCAGTATATCCGCAGGGAACTGCCAGAAATTCAGGCCGGTTTCAGAAGAGGAGGTGAAACCAGGGATATCATTGCTGATGTCAGATGAATCCTGGCTGGAAGCAGAGAATACCAGAAGGATGTTTACCTGTGTTTTCTTGACTATGCAAAGGCATTCGACTGTGCGGATCATAACCAATTATGGATAACATTGCAAAGAACGGGAATTCTACAACACTTAATTGTGCTTATGATGAACCTTTACATAGATCAAGAGGCAGTTGTTTGGACAGATCAAGCCGATGTTGATTGGTTTAAAGTCAGGAAAGGTGTGCGTCAGGGTTGTATTTTTTGCCATACCTTTTCAATCTGTACTCTGAGCAAATAATACCAGAAGCTGGACTATATGAAGAAGAACAGGGCATCAGGATTGGAGGAAGACTCATTAACAACCTGTGTTATGCAGATGACACAGCCTCGCTTGCTGAAAGCGAGTAGGACTTGAAGCATTTACTAATGAAGATCAAAGACCACAGCCTTCGGTATGGATTACACCTCAACATAAAGAAAACAAAAATCCTCACAACTGGACCAATGAGCAACATCATGATAAACGGAGAAAAGATTGAAGTTGTTAAGGATTTCATTTTACTTGGATCCACAATCAACAGCCATGGAAACAGCAGTCAAGTAATCAAAAGACGCATTGCTTTGGGTAAATCTGCTGCAAAGGGCCTCTTTAAAGTGTTGAAGAGCAAAGATGTCACCTTGAAGACTAAGGTGCACCTGACCCAAGCCATGGTATTCTCAGTTGCATGATATGCATGTGAAAGCTGAACAATGAATAAGGAAGACCAAAGAAGAGTTGACGCCTTTGAATTGTGGTGTTGGAGAAGAATATTGAATATACATGGACTGCCAAAAGAACGAACAAATCTGTCTTAGAAGTACAGCCAGAATGCTCCTTAGAAAGAAGAATGATGAGACTACATCTTACATACTTTGGACATGTTGTCAAGAGGGATCAGTCCCTGGAGAAGGACATCACGCTTGGCAGAGTACAGGGTCAGCAGAAAAGAGGAAGACCCTCAGCGAGGTGGATTGACACAGTGGCTGCAACAACGAGCTCAAGCATAACAATGATTTTAAGGATGGCGCAGGACCAGGCAGTGTTTTGTTCTGTTGTGCACAGGGTCTCTGTTAGTCGGAACTGACTCAACGGCACGTAACAACAACAACAACATAACAGACCAGACTAACAACAGCAATACATACATGGTGTTGCTATTGTTATTTGCTGTCACGCCAGTTCTGACTCATGGAGACCCATGTGTACAGAGTATAACTGCTCCATAGGGTTTTCAAAGCTGTGAGCTTTCAGAAGTAGATCACCAGGCTTGTCTTCTGAGGTGCTTCTGGATATTATTTAGAAATAATATCTAGTTTTATTTCATTGCTTTCAGAGAATGGAGCCCTGGTGGTGTAGTGCTTAAGAGCTCAGGCTGCTTACCAAAGAGTCTACAGTTTGAATCCACCAGTCACTCCTTGGAACCCCTATGGGGCAGTTCTACTCTGCCCTATAGTGTTGCTATGAGCTGGAATGGACTCAATGGCAATGGGTTTGTTTAATTTTTATCAGAGAATGTACACTTAAAATTTTTTTTCAAATATTTAACCTGTATTAATAACTTTGTAAGTAATATATATTGCTAAATGTTTTAGGGACATTGCACAGTTGTATTGTGCTTTTGTTGTTTTTTTAATACATAACTCAATATAGAATAAAAAGGTCACTATAGATACATTATTAAAACTGTGGCCATCTTAATGTTTTTATTAGTTAAAACTCATGATGGTGAATTTGATAACATTTTATCACAATATTACAATTGTGATTGGCAATTTAATATAAATTTAGGAAAGTATTGCTTTACCTAACGAGCCATAAATAATAAATTTGTGATTTGCCTTGGTATGTAATTTCTTCTATATAATAACAGTTCATTCTACTTTGTACTATGTTAATATCATATCTCATATTTCTTTTGTCTTAGGATGATAATTCATTTGTATTTATATATTCAAAAAGTGGGAGCTTAACGATTTTTTTAAATGTATTACTTTTTACTAATACATAATTAATACAAGTTTAGTGTACAATCTTTGTAAAATGCAGAAATGAGAAACAAGAAACAAGGGCATTGTTTATAATCACAGAACATGTTAATATAAAATATTAAATTTTAGTGACTTTCTAACAGGATATGTTTGCATGTATGTCTCTGTATGTAGGTACATAATTAAGGAAAATTAGCAATATATGTTGACAGTTTTTATTATGTATTCTCATTTTCATGAATTATGTCACATTTTTTAGTATTTAAAAATTTGTTCTGAGAAATGCAGAATATTCCATTGTATTTTATTTGCTTATTTTGGAGTAAATTACTCAACTACTACCCAAACATTGGACATTGTGCCTGGTCCCAGGTTTTCGCTATCATAAATAATGCTGAAATACACATTCTCATGCATAATTCATTGTTTATCCTTCTAATAATTTCCTTAGGATATATTCCTAAAAATGGAACAATTAGGTCAAAGAGTATGATTGTGTTAATGATCTGGATAATTGTTGTCAAGTTGTCCTCCAGAAATTTTCCATACATTGTTATTCTCACATTTCTTTAATTATAAACCATTTTGAGTATTTTCATGTGTTCATTAACTGTTTGTAGTTCCGGAGGTTGTTTGCATAGGTGGAGTTAAACAAGTTGGTAATTTTCTCATTGTCCTTTTTTTAATTTATTGAGTTACTAAGAAGTTAACCTTCTCAGTGGCATATGTAGTAAATTATTTTCCAATTTTCCATTTGACTATTAATACTCTTCATTTTGTATTTTTAAGATGTACATCTTTTTAATGTATATATACTTAGATTTTTCCACTTTTTTCTTACTCTACTTTTCTGATTTATAACTATTTCCAAATCATGAGATTATACGTCTACATATATTTTCAGCTAATTAATTTCCATTTTATTATTTCACCAAATTTACATACATTGAGGCAATTCTTGGAAGCATTCAGGGTTTTCATATGACTATTGTATGAATGAGCAAAGCATGTTATATTCTGACATTTATGGTTGTGTTTGTGTAGGTTGGGGGTAAATTTCTAAGATATAGCCTTATGGGGTGGAAGATGCTGCCTTCATTTTGAATTCAACAAATATTTCTCAGACGTTGTTGTTAGTTGTCATTGAGCCAACTATGGCTCAAGGCGACCCCATGTGTTACTGAGTAGATATGCTCCACAGACTTTTCTTGGCTGTGTGCCACCTTGGAACCTTTCTTAAGCATTAGCTTCCATTTTTATTCACAAACTACCTGTTGAAAGTTAGATCCAGAGTGTTGTAACCATCTTTAAAGTACTATCATTCTCTCAGAAATTTACCAATTTTTCTTTTCCGATAAAATTGAGTCTGACAAAAAATGAGCATGATAAAAATCTTCAATGTAGACGATAAGACTTTCAATAACTTAAGTGCAGAATAGTGTGATTTTTAGTAAACTTCTGGTATTCCCCATAATGTTCTGACATCTAACTAAAAGCATTTATTTCTCTTCAGCCACCATATATCAAACAACATCTTCCTTTGCACTTTGTCTTTACATCCAGTCTTATAGGAAATTCTTTAAACCTGACCAGTGCCTAGAAACGGATTTAATTCAATGCTGCTGTTGTTAGTTGCTTTCCAGCAGACACCCACTCACAGCGACCTTATTTATAACAGAACGAAACACTGCCTGGTCCTGCGCCATCCTCATAATCGTTGTTATGTTTGAGCACTTTGTTGCAGCCACTGTGTCAATCCATCTCCTTGAAGATCTTCCTCTTTTTCCCTGACCCTCTAATTTACTTTATATGATGTCCTTCTCCAGGGACGCATCCCTCCTGATAATATGTCCAAAGTATGTGAGACAAAGACTTACCATCCTTGCTTCAAAGGAGCATTCTGGTTGTACTTCTTCCAAGATAGATTTGTTCATTTTTCTGGCAGTCCATGGTATACTCCATATTCTTCGCCAACACCATAATTAAAAAGCATCAATTCTTCTTTGATCTTCCCTGTTCATTGTCCCAGCTTTAGCATGCATATGAGGCAACTGAAAACACCATGGCTTGGGCCAGGAGCACCTTAATCCTCAAAGTGACATCTTTACTCTTTAACACTGTAAAGTGGTCTTTTACAGCAGGTTTGCCCAATGCAATGCTTCCTTTGATTTCTTGACTGCTGCTTCCATGGGTGTTGATTGTGGATCCAGGTAAAACGAAATTCTTGACAACTTCAATAGTTACTCTGTTTAACATGATGTTGCTTATTGGTCCAGTTGTGAGGATTTTTTTTTTGTGTGTGTTGAGGTGTAATCTATATCGAAGTTTGTAGTCTTTGATTTTATCATAAGTATTTCAAGCCCTCTGCACTTTCAGCAAGGAAGCTTATGTCATTTTCACAATGCAGCTTATTAATGAGTCTTCCTCCAATCCTGATACCTCATTCTTCTTCTTGGATTACTTGCTCAGCATATAGATTGAATAAGTGTGGTGAAACGATATAAACCTGATACATATCTTGATCCGCTGTAATAACTCAAAATTTTATTGATTAGTGAAGCAACTGTTAAATTAAGATGAGAGACACAATCACAATGAACTGGCCTATTTTATGCTAAATAAACTATTTAATAATTAAATTAATATTTATTAAAAGTATTATTTGCCATGATTATCAATTAGCAATTGATTCTCACATATTAAGGTTATTTTTTCTTCAGAAGACTCCCACATATTTAAATATTTATAGTACTTCATAATAATCTGGCCATAATAGCAAGAATTTAGGCATAATTTATCTAAACTACACGTTGCCCAATCTCTTATTGTTTTTCAGATGCTCCGATACTAATACTAAATACCAACCTCCTTGGAATCTTGTCATGTATTCATCTGTTGTGTTGTTTGCTGCCTGTTCATTATTCTATTTTCTAATGCTCAGGAATCTTATTCTCTATTGCTAAAATGTACATATGTTTTGGTGGTATGACTCTGAATTTTAACTTGAAAATCCCTTTATGTAAGGAGGTTAGAAATATTCTTATTGGTACCTCTGTAGCAGAAACAGCAGTAAAACGATAACACATTCAGGGCCTAATCCTGACTTGAAGCATAGTTCATTAGGTTGTTTATTAGCTGTTTGCTGAGAGCAAAAACTTGAGACATGATCCAGATAGTTAAACTTTGATAAATGCTTGAAGGGATGAAGCAGAACCTGAGGCATGGGAGCTCTATATTGGAGGTAAAAATATCTTCTACAGGGCAGAAAAAGATTCAGAGAGGAAGGAGGGTGAACCTCTATGAGTTTAAGATTTCTTCATCTTTCAAATAAAGTAGATTGCATGATTTTTTTTAGATACTTCCTGATTAAGTAGTCTATTTATTTATGAATAGATGAAACAGTAATATAATTCCTCTACTTCACAGATAGAATTTTTCTGCATATTATTTCTGAGAACACAGACCTGGCAGTCCTTTTTACAAGTGGGAGTTGAACCAGAGCCTAGAGCTTTGGATTATTTTTTCATGTCTGAGCGTTATCACAACCTAGGCAAAAATTAAGAAACATTTTATTTAGTAGACATTTAAAATATCAGGCATAATGGCTTGCATTATTCTATACAATTCCAAAGGGAATAATGATCTTCCTCCTTCTCCATTGGCAAAGCAGTCCATGGTGAAAGTGTCTAATTTTGCCTAACCTTCAGGTTATTTCACAAACTCAGGGATATAGTTCAAGCCTTTGTTTTTGTTTCCTGGAAATCTTCATGCCAGACAGAGGGCATAAGACAGGACTTCTTTTGCAATAGAAGATCTGCAAAAAGTCATCAAGGTTTCACTACTTCCTCAAGATGTATGATTTGGCGGATAGCTCACTAATTATGCTTTATAGAGAGTGTTGTCTTCAGAGATGTCGGTTGATTGTGCCATTTTCTTTCTCAAATATAATGGAAACGTCATGGCATTTGAAATTACCTGCCAATTCTCAGATAATTTTGTGAACTCAAGCTGACATCTATCTAAAGTAACCTGGACACAAACATCTAATATTTTATGAGAACAGCACTCCAAAGTATATCATTGTTTATTTTTTAATAACTAGTAGAGATGGAAAAAAGTCCACCTGCCTCATAGATACATCATGGAAGTAATTCACTTTGGAAAGGCACATTGATATTAGAAGAATTTAATTTGATTTGAGTTTTTTAAATTATTTTACTGTTAAAAGTTTATAAACTTTTATCAATAGCAGCAAGCTTCTTTCAGTCATTAAATCTCATTCCATAGGATCTGAAGAGTCTACGAAATTGTGTAAAAATTTCTATGTTTCACTGTATATACCACAAAAAATAGATATTTTCCATGTGAAATGTGTTGTCAAAGTTATAACTTTATATACTGCAATAAAGTCATAATAGGAGAATATGTATTATAATTTCTATTAGCTGTATTCAGTCTTTAAAAAAACATTAGATAGAAGAACTATGGAGATACATATTCCGTCCTCTTTAAATGACACATACTACTGATTTTACTGATTTTAACATGATTCATTTATTAAAAAAAAAAAAAAAATTTTTTTTTTTTATTTAGGCAGATGCAAATAACTCCATGAGAAATAAAGACTGAATATACTGCAAAGAATCCAAATTTTAGAACTGAAAAGAAACCTGGAAAAAGTTCTGTTCAATTTTCTCATTTTAATTAAGAAAAATATTGAGGTCACCTTGGTATTTTTTTATCTTTGAAAGGAGGGTCAATAAACCTTTTGAGAAGCTAATTTATGTGGGGATGAATGTGAATTACGTGTTTTCAGTAAAAGAAAAATGCAAAAGTGTCTGAAAAACTTGGAAGAAGAGTTGTTGTTATCAGCTGCTGTTGAGTTGATTCCAACTCTTGGACGCCCCAAGAACAGACCACCAGGCCTGTCTTCCCAGGCACCTCTGAATGGGTTTGAATCATCAACTTTTCAGCTAGTAGTCAAGCGCTAAACCATGTGCACCACCAGGGACTCCTGGGAAGAAGAGTATACATCTTAAATACCCTAATGTAAGATGAACAAAATAATGCTAAGGTAAATAGGTTGTACACACTTTAAAAACCTGTTGTGCCTCTTTGGAAAAATGCACACATTTATATAAAGCAGAATTTTCACACAACTTCATGGGGTTCTCAGAACCCCTGAAACTCATTTATGATTCCCTTAATTAGTGACCTCTAAGTTGTTAAGCTTCCATTAAGTTATTTATTGAATATTGCACAATCGTTCAAATAAATATTCTAAGGCATTCCGTTGAATCATGCTATCCTGAAAGGCATTTTTTCTGTTACTGCAGACTGGTTAAACTGAGTAACAAAGCGAGGAAAGCAAGCCAAGCAACCTTAATAAACAATAAGATGTGATATCAAAACACAGAAATAATCTAAAGAAGCATGCAGGACAGCAAAATACAGATAAATTGATGAAAGGAGCATAACAGGGAGCCCAGAAACAGATCCAAGAACATATGAAAACTTAATACATAATGTATAGTAGGCTTCCAGTATTATTCTCCCTCTGCGAACAATCACTGCCTAAAACTCCATTCACTGAGTAGTTTTTTCTTGTCCCAATGATATCCCATGCTACTTGTCATATGTCAGATTTCCCGCACATGTACGTGCAGACCTATTTTTGGTCTGTCTTTTCTCTTTGTCTATCTTGGTACCAATACCACACAACGTTACTTTTAACCTCAAGGTGCATTTCTATATGCATCTGGTACACCCAGCTCTGGTAGCACAACTCTTCTTGTCCTGGTCTTTTTCTAAGGTATCTTAGTTGTGCACTTTTTATTTAAAAAATTATAACAATTTGTTAAATGTGATAAAGATCACTATTGGTTTATTTATTAAAGATATTTTATTGATCAGTGAGAGCGTTCTATGATCACCTAGGAGAAACAATGTATAATGTTAAGCCTCCTGAATTATAAGCAGGAGATAACTTTCCATTTACTTAGATCTTCTTTAATTCCCTTTCTTGCAGTTTCATTATTAGATGCATAAAGTTCTTGCACATCATTTGCTAAATGTATTCCCTGGTACAATATAGCTGTTCTTGCTGTTCTAAATTATATCATTTCCGTGCAAATGTTTGTAGATAAATTGACTTTTTACATTTATCTTAGATCATGTCAGCTTTCTAATTTCTTCTATTGATTATAATAATTCATCTTTGTGTTTGTGTTTCCATGGGGACAATCACTAACAGCAAATAAGGATAGTGTTTTTTTTTTTTTTTCTTTCCATTTCTTATGTATTTGATTTAATTTATTGATTTATTGGGCTGGGTAAAGCCTCCAGTGCAAAATTGAATAGAAGAGGAGATAGAGGGTATTTTCATATTGTTCACCATTTTAAAGCAAATACTACTGCTCAATGGCAATTTACAACAACAAAAACTAACACCCATTTAGGTTGTTGTTATTGATCATTTAGATTTTATAGATACTGTTCATCAAGTTAAGAAGTTTCTTTTCATTAATTCAATTAAAAAGTTATTTCATTGAGTGTCTTCTATGCACAACAAACTCTTCTGCCTGCCTGAGATATATTATGAACAGAATAGGCCAAAATCCCTATCTTCATGAAACTTACTTTCCAGAGTTTCCTAGTTCACCAATAGCTTGCTTGTTTTATTTTGTTTTTTGTAACTATGATATATATTAAATTTCCAAAAAGTTTTCTATATTTATTGAGATGATCTTATATACACATACATACATATCCATTGCCTTCGAGTTGATTCCGACTCATAGTGACCCTATAGCACAGAGTAGAACTGCCCCATAGGGTTTCCAAGGAGTGCCTGGTGGATTTGAACCACCAACCTTTTGTTTAGCAGCCATAGCTCTTAACCTTTACACCACTAGGGTTTCCATGTGCATATATACATACGTACATATATTATTATTTTTTTAATAATATTAAGGAAATGATGAAAGTAGACTTATGCAAATAACTGGTAGGGAGCCACAGAGCGTCTTCCAGCATGTTCTAAGTGCAGGTTCAAATACATTAGCACCATCTGTTGGTGTTCCGACCAGGTTTAAATATATATATTAAAAAAAAGAATTGCCAGCTGCTGTTGAGTTGACTCTGATTCATAGCAACCCTATTAGACAGAGTAGAACTGCCCCATAGGGTTTCCTAGGCTCTAATATTTACAGGAGCATAGTGCTATATCTTTCTCCTGCAGGGAGGCCGGTGAGTTCTAACTGCCTACCTTTTGGTTAGCAGCCGAGCTCTTAGCCACTGTGCCACAAGGGTCCCTATAAATGTATAGGAAGATAATATATCTTGGGTATATATCAAAGATTTCAGAAATTTCCTGGTTCATAAAAGCCAACATTATCGACCCAATCAAGAGTTATTGACCTCAGAATATTCTAGATACACAAGACCCCAAACTCTGCATACCTGTTTTTCAAAATGGGATTGTATGTCATTTTCCTAGCAGACCTCTTCCCTGTCTACATGCTCCTCCTTCTTAAAAACCCACAAATTTAACTCTTTATTTTTCATGAGAAGAGGGAGCTGGCTAGGACAAAAAAAAAAAAAAAATTGGAACAGCTAATCATTTGTCTTATTTTCTTATGTGGGCTATTACAAATTTTACTGATTTATTTCCTATTTTTTGCACCTATGCTCATGGGTCAATTAGGCCTGCAATTATTTCTCTTTCTCTCTTTGTCTCATGTTGGTGATCAAGGTCATGGTGACCTTATAGAATGACCTGAAGAATGTTCACTCTTTCTCTGGAAAAGCCCAAAGAAGGTGAAATTGATACGTAATTTGAAAGTTTGTTAGAAATACCTTCTAAAACCTTCTGTGCCAGATAATTTCTTTGGAAAAAAGATGTTAAAATATGGTTTCAATTTATTAAATAATTATAACAATATTCAGGCTTCCATTTCACTTGAGTTGGATTTGGCAAAGAAGATTTTTTTTTTAATATTTTTATTTCATCTAATTATCAATTTTACTGCCATAAAATGATGATGGTATTAGTCTTAGGCTAGGCTCTCTACAGAAGCAAAACCATTAAGAGTATATGTATATATATAGAGAGAGATTTGTAACAAGAAAATGGCTCATGTGGTTGTAGAGGCTGGAAAGTTCCAAGTCCATGGGTCAGATATCAGGCTGGAGGCTTCTCCTGGCTCACATAGCTGCAGGGGCTGACAAACCCAATATTGGCAGGTAAGATGACGGGCTGCTGGCTTAAACCCCAAGACCCGGAGGTCAGATGATAACAAGGTGAATACAGGATCCAGAGCAGAGCAACAACCAGCAGGCTTTACCAGAAAGTCCAGGTATAGTGAATGCAGGCCACACTTAAAAGGAAAATCCCTTTCAACTGATCAGCTGTTCATAACAGTTCTCATCATGGAGGCAATTACGTCATATCAGCTCTCATCATGGAAGTGATTACATCATTACATAACTGCCAAACTACATCATAACTGCCAAACCACTGAGAATCATGGTCCGGCAAAGCTGACACACAGCCTTAACCATCACAGTATTCTCTTATTACCCTTATACTTTCTGCTACAACAATGATCATGATTTATTTTTATTCCTAGTATTACTGACTAGTCAATTATTAATTTTCTTAGCCAGTCTTTTCAAAAATTTGCCCATTGTTTTTAGTTGATCCAAATAATCATCTTTTGGATTTGTTAATTCTTTCTGTGCTTTTTAAAACTTTATATTTCATTGGTTTTTGATTTTATCTCTCTTTATAATTTCTTTGAGTCTATTCTGTCTACATTGTTAAGGTAGAATCTTGGCCGTTAATTTTCAGTATGTCTTCTTTACTAACAGTTATCTAGTACTGCTATAATAGAAATACCACAAGTAGATGGTGTTAAAGAGAAATTTATTCTTTCACAGCCTAGCAGGTTACAAGTCCAAATTCAGAGCATCAGTCCCAGGGGAAGTCTTTCTCTCTCTGTCAGCTCTGGAGGAAGGTCCTTGTCATCAATCTTCCCCTGGTCTAGGGTCTTCTCTGCACAGGAACTTTGTCCAAAGTACAAAGGATGTACTCTGCTCCTGGCACTGCTTTCTTGGTGGTATGAGGTCCTCCCCTTTCCTTTTATCTCTTATAAGATAAAAGGTGGTGCAGGCCACACTCCAGGGAAACTCCCTTTACATTGGATCAGGGATGTGACCTTAGTAAGGGTGTTATAGTCTCACCCCAATCCTCTTAACATAAAATTACAATCACAAAATGGAGGACGACCACACAATATTGGGAATCGTGGCCTAACCAAGTTGACACATATTTTTGGGGGACACAATCCAATCCATGAGAGTTCCCCTTAAAATTCCAAATTCACTAAATTCTGTAAGTTGTCAAATATTTTCTTTTCAATATTATTCAGTTCTAAATATTTTAAAATTCAGTTATTTTCTCCATAACCTATAAGTAATTCATAAGTTTTCTTAAAATTTCAAATATATTACACAACGTAATTTAAATTTTTTAAATTTTAATTTTTGTTTACAACTTTTAAATTAAATGCATTGTAGTCATAGTCATAGAATATGGTCCGTATGATACTTGTATATTTTTTGTTTGATGCTTGCTCTATATAAAAGTATATTACAATTTCTTTGTATGTTTCAGGTTTATTAAAGAATGTTATTACCTAATTGTTGAATATGTGTACATATAGAATATATCTACACACTGTTTATATATGTATATATATAGAATATATATATTGTGTGTGTGTGTATATATATATATATACACACACATATATATACACCGAAGTTGAGGTAATACATTACTTTTTTTGCTTAAGCAAAACAAAATTGTGTTTCCACCATTTCCTGATGGGAAGAGTAGATTTTCTAATGTCTCTAAACAAATTGTCACAAGTTTGTTGTTGACTTTCTTGTTGTTAGGTGCTTCAAGTTTGTTTACATTCACAGCAACCCTATGTACAACTGAACAAAACACTTCCTAGTCCCGCACCATCCTCACAATTGTTACTGTGTTTTAGTCAATTGTTGCAGCCACTGTGTCAATCCATCTCACTGAGGGTCTTCCTCCTTTTCCCTGGCCCTCAACTTTACTAAGCATAATGTCCTGCTTCAGGGACTAGTCCTTCTGGATAACATGACCAAAGTACATGAGAAGAAGTGTCACCATCCTCACTTCTAAGGAGCAGTCTGGCTGTATTTCTTCCAAGACAGATTTGTTCACTCTGCTGACAGTCCACGGTGTATTCAATATTCTTTGCCAACACCATAATTCAAAGGCATCAATTCTTTTTCAATCTCCCTTCTTCTTTGTTCAGCTTTCGAATGCATATGAAGCAATAGAAAACACAATGACTTGACTCAGGCTCACCTTAGTCCTAAAAGCGACATTTTGCTTTTTAACACTTTAAAGAGGTCTTTTGCAGCAGATTTGCCCAATGCAAGAAACCGTTTGATTTCTTGATTGCTGTTTCCATGGGGTTTGATTGTTGATCCAAGTAAAATGAAACCTTTGACAACTGCAATCTTTCTCTGTTAATCATGATGTTGCTTATTGGTCCAGTTGTGAGGATTTTTGTTTTCTTTATGTTGAGGTGTGATCCATACTGAAGGCTGTGGTCTTTGATCTTCATCAGTAAGTGTTTCAAGTCTTCTTCACTATCAGCAACCTACGTTGTTAATGAGTCTTCCTCCAATTCTAATGCCACTTTCTTTTTCATACAATCCATTTTCTCAAATTATTTGCTTAGCGTACAGATTGAATAAGTATGGTGAAAGCATACAATCCTTACCCAACACCTTTCCTGACCTTATGCCATGCATTATCCCTTTGTTCTGTTTGAAGGGCTGCTTTTTGGCCTATGTAGTTTCCTCACGAGCACAATTAAATGTTTTGGAATTCCTTTTCTTCTTAATGTTATCCATAATTTGTTCTGATCATCACAGTTGAATGCTTTTGCATAATCGGTAAAACACAGGTAAGCATGTTTCTGGTAGTCTCTGCTTTCAGCCAAGGTTCATCTGACATCATCAACGATTGCTCTCGTTCCATGTCATTTTTTGCATTCTACTTGTATTTCTGGCAGTTTCCTGTCGATGTACTGCAACTGTTTTTGAATGGTCTTCAGCAAAATCTTCCTTTCCTGTGATACTAACGATATTTTTCAATAATTTCCACGTTTGGTTGGATCACTTTTCTTAGGCATAGAAAAAAAGCGGATTTTTTCCAGTCGGTTTTCCAGGTAGCTGTCTTCCAAATTTCTTGGCATAAATGAATGAGCACCTCTTGGGATGCATCCATTTGTTGAAACATCTAAAGTGATATTCAGTCAATTCCTGGAACCTTCTTTCTTGCCAATGCCTTCAGGGCAGCTTGGTCTTCTTCCTTCAAAACCATTGGTTCTTGATTAAATGCTACCTCCCGAAATAACTGAATGTTGACCAATTATTTATGGTACAGTGACTGTCTGTATTCCTTCCATCTTGTTATCATGCTTCCTGTGTTGATCAATATTTTGTCCAAGAATCCCTCAAAATTGCAACTCAAGGCTTGAATTTTTCCTTCAGTCCTTTCAGTTTGAGAAATGCCAATTGTGTTCCTCCTTTTTGGTTTTCTAACTCTAGATATTTACACATTTCCTCACAATATATTACTTTGTCTTCTTGAGCCATTCTTTGAAATTTTCTGTTCAGCTCTTTTACTTCATCATTTCTTCCATTTGCTTTAGCTACTCTACGTTCAAGATCAAATTTTATAGCCTCTTCTAACTAATATTTTGGCCTTTTCTTTCCTGTCTTTTTAATGACCTTTGCTTTCTTCATGTATGATGTCCTTGATGTCATCCCACAATTCATCTGTCCTTTGGTCATTAGTGTTAAGTGCATGAAATCTGCCCTTGAAATGACTGGATATGCTCAAGATCATTTTTTAGCTCTTATGGACTTGTTTTAATTTTCTTCAGCTTCTACTTGAAATGCATAGGAGCAAATGATGGTCTGTTCCACAGTCAGCCACTGGCCTTGTTCTGCCTTTTGATATTGAGCTTCTCCATCATCTCTTTCCTCAAATGTAGTCTATTTGATTCCTGTGTATTCTGTCTAGTAAGGCCCACTTGCATAGTCTCTGTTTATTTTGCCCCCCCCCCCATAAGAGCTAAAAAATGAATAGGCCATTGGTCTTTCAGAATTCTGTCATGCAATCTCTGCCATCATTTCTAACACCAAGGTCATGTATTCCAACTACTGGTCCTTCTTTGTTTGCAACTTTCACATTCCAATCTCCAGTAAATGTCAATGCAAATTTATTGCATGTTTGATCAATTTCAGACTGTAGAAGTTGGTAAAAATCTTCAATTTCTTTACCTTTGCCATTAGTTCATTTGTGTATAAATTTTTGAATAATATTTGTATTAACTGGTCTTTCTTTTAGGTGTATGGATATTATCCTATCACTGACAGTGTTGTTCTTCAGTACAGATCTTGAAATGTTCTTTTTGACAATGCAGTGCCATTTCTCTTCAATTTGTGATTCCTGGCATAGTAGACCTCATAATTGACCAATTCAAAATGGCCAATACCAGTCCATTCTAGCTCATTAACACCTAGGATATCAATTTTTATTATTTCCATTTCATTTTTGACAACTTCGAATTTTCCTAGATTTATAGTTTGTACATTCCATGTTCTGACTATTAATGGATGTTTGCAGCTGTTTCTTCTCATTTTGTGTCATGCCACATCAATAAATAAAAGTCCTGAAAGCTTTACTCCATTCATATCAAGATTGATTCCACTTTGAGGAGGTAGGTCTTCCTCAGTCTTCTTTCAAGTGCCTTCCAACCTGAGGGTCTCATCCTCTGGCACTATATCAGACAATGTTCCACTGCTATTCATAAGGTTTTCACTGGACAATTTTTTTTTAAGATGTAGACCACTACGTTCTTTTTCCTTGTCTATCTTAGTCTGGAAGCTCTGCTGAATCCTGTCCACCATGGGTGATCCTGCTGGTACTTGAAATACCTGTGGCATAGCATCCAGTATCACAGCAACACGCAAGACACCACAGTAGAACAAATGGACAGATGAGCGGTCGACCACAAGTTTAATGGCCTAAAACAACACAATTTTATTTTTCTTACATTTCTGTGGATCAGAAGCCCAAACCCATTGCCGTCCAGTCATTTCTGTCTCATAGCGGCCTCATAGGACAGAGTAGAACTGCTCCATAGAGTTTCCAAGGAGCACCTAGTGGATTCAAACTGCTGACCTTTAGGTTAGCAGCCGTAGCTTTTAACTACTATGACACCAGAGTTTCCAAAATGAGTCTTAAAGGACTAAAATTAAGATGTTAATAAGGCTGACTCCTTCTGGAGGCTCCAGTGGTGAATCAGTCCCTTAACTCTTCCATATTCTACAGATTACCTGTATTCCTTGGTCTGCGGTCACACCACTCCAATCTGCTTCTCTTGTTACATTGTCTTTTGTCTTCTGTAGTCAAATCTCCCTCTGTTGTGCAGTCATAAGGACACTTATGATTACATTTAGGGCCTACCTGGATAACCAGGGATAGTCTTCCCACCTCAAGGTCTTTTGTTGGATCACATCTGCAAAGAATCTTTTTCTGTATGGGGTAACATTTGCAGGTTCCAAGGTTTAAGACCTGGATATATCTGTAGGCCATTGCTTAGCCTAGAGAGCCCTGCTGTTGCAGTGATTAAACTGCTCAGCTGCTGACTAGAAATTCAGCAGTTTAAACCAACCAGCCACTCAGTGAAAAAAAGATGTGGCAGTCTGCTTTTATTAAGATTAAGATTACAGCCTAGGATATAGGTGGCTATTGACTCAACAGCAATGTATTTGGTTTTTTTTAGAATATACGTCAGGATTTACTAATAATTTTAAGTGTACATACAGTCGAGAGGCACATATGAAACAACAAGATGCTTGAGACTTGGAATAAGGCTTCCCTCGCCCTTTCTATCCCTATTAGATAAGCACTTCTGGCTCAGAATGATAGATGAGGTATCTAAGTGAGGTCACTGGGGTATTCTCAAACAGGAATAGTTAAAGTAATACCCCCAGAAAACAGTGCAGCTTATATAATATTCCCCAGGGAGCCATGTCTCATAGGTTCTGGGTTTATTTAGTATAAATAATTCTTTATCCAGGGAACATTCTACCAAAGGTACTGAGAGCAAAAGTTTCTGGAAGAGTAAATCTGCTTTCTTTCCTTTCCCGTAATCATTCCTCCTTCCAGCCCCAATCCCTTAAAAGACTGAATAAACAGCTACCTAAGATCTTTCCATCCAGGGTTTTTACCTTGTATACTAATATTCAGTACGTTAATAGGTATATGCATTACAAATATATACAGTTTTTAAAGTGAAATGATTTCTTTCTGTAATCTGAAGATTTAAAATTTAAGGTAGTTTAATTTACCTTTCCTTGTATGGTTTGCACTTCTGTGTTTTTCTTTATTCATACACACACACACACACATATATATACATATAAATATATATAACCTCTTTATATCAATTATTTTTTGTTAGAACACATAATGTCAAAAAGAGCCATTTAAAAAAATGCACAGAACATAAGAATACACAGCACAACAAATGAACAAATAAATACATAAACACCTATACACACATACATCCATCCATAAATAGAGATAAAGAGTGAGAAGTATCTCTACCAAATGCATTACTAAAACGAAAACTTGAAAATGTGTAGAGTCATGCCATATTTCAATATTGCTAATATGTTAGTCTTTTCCAGATTATATTTATACATTTAAGAAGATTCTAACGAAAACTCTGTTTCTGGTGCATGACAAACTTATTTTGTAGTATACCTAGAAAAATTCACTAGGCTAAAAAGGAAAAATAGGCAAAAGTAAACAAATGAGTACGTGGTTATCAAATACTCAAAGTTGAAAAAAAAAAAGCAGCAAATGTTAGATTATGTGGTTATTGCACAAAGATGAACAAATCAATGAAAAGATATCCTCGCTACAAAGGTAATAGAAAGATAGATATAAAGATTTAGAGATAAATATAGATTTAATAATAAATTCATACATGATGGATTTTGCCTTTGAATGTGCTAGATAAATAGGTGATTTATCACTGAATAGTGCTTAGGCAATTGCAAAAGTTTAAATATTTAGAAAAAAATAGCATGTTAAGTTTTACATTTGCAAATGCTCCCAAATGAATATTATGACTATCATTGAAAAGCTAATGAAAGCGCTAGAACTTTGCCCCAAAACACAAACATGCATATACCTATAGAAGTGTAATTATAACTTCAGGTGTTTCATGAAATTCCTGTGAATCTCCATCATTAGATGACATTAAGAGATCAGCAGATTTAAACACATAAAGCCTATAAATCTTTACTTAGGAATTACTTTAATGCATTTGCAAAATGTATGACAGATAGCTAGTGAGTTTTCTTTAATTTACAGAGAATTGTTACCAAAAAAAGTTAAATAGGAAAGCCGGGAAACCATCAAGGTGAATTGACAACTACTGATGTTTGGAATACAAATGTTGGAAGCAAAGAAGAGGGATGTGAAGTCAGAAAGTACGGCCATGGTGTTAGATATGACTGAGGAGATCACATGGTAGAATTTTGCAAGACGAATTTTAACGACTTATTCATTGCCAGTACATCTGAGGAAAGAGACAATGGAAAAGCTAAATATTATCAGTCAGAGCAAGGCCAGAGGCCAACTGCATATCAGACCATCAATTACTCCTATGCATTTCAAGTAAAAAAAAAGCTGAAGAAAATTTTAAAAAGTCCACAAAAGCCAAAGTACGAGGTTGAATAAATCCCACCTGAATTTAAAGACCATCTCAAGAATAGATTTGACTCATTGAACACTAATGACTGAAGACCAGACAAGGTGTGGGATGACATCAAAGACATCATACATGAAGAAAGCAAGGTCATTAAAGAGACAGGAAAGAAAGAAAACACCAAAATGGATATTAGAAGAGACTCTGACACTTGCTCTTCAATGTACAGTAGCTGAAGTGAATAGAAGAACTGATGAAGTAAAAGAGCTAAACAGAAGATTACAAAGGGCAGCTCAAGAAGACATAATGTAGTATAACAAAATGTGCAAAGACCTGACATTAGAAAACCAAAAGGGAAGAACACACTCAGCATTTCTCAAGCTGAAAGAACTGAAGAAAAAAATTCAAGTCTCAAGTTGCAATATGAAAGGATTTTACGGGAAAAAGGTTGAATGACACAGGGTGCATCAAAAGAAGATAGAAGGAATACACAGTCACTGTACCAAAAAAATTGGTCAACATTCAGACATTTCAGGAGGTATCATAGGATCAAGAACTGATGGTATTAAAGACCAAGCTGCACTGAAGACATTGACTAAGAAGAAGGCTCCAGGAACTAAGGGGATACCAATTAAGATGTTTCAACAAATGGAAACAGTGCTAGAGGTGCTCACTTGTCCATGCCAAGAAATTTAGAAAACAGCTACATGGTCACCCTACTGGAAGAGATTCATATTTGTGCCCATTCCAAAGAAAAGTGGTCCAAACTCATGCAGGAATTATTGAATAATATCATTAATACCACATACAAGTAAAATTTTGCTGAAAATTATAAAACAGTTGCAGCAGTACATCAACAGGAATTACCAGAAATTCAAACCAGATTCAAAAGAGGACATGGAACCAGGGATATCACTGCTGACGTCCAATGGATCCTGGCTGAAAACAGAGAATACCAGAAAGATGTTTACGTGTGTTTTACTGAATATGAGAAGGCATTTGAGTGTGTGCATCATAATGAATTATGGATAACATTGCAAGAATGAGAATTCCGGAGCACTTACTATTGCTCATGTGGAACCTGTACTTAGACCAAGAGGCAGTTGTTTGGACAGAATGAGGAGACACTGCATTGTTTAAAATCAGGAAAGGTGTGCATCATGGTTGTATACTTTCACCATACCTGTTAAATCTGTATGCTAAGCAAATGTAAAGAAGAACGTGGCATCAGGATTGGAGGAAGACTCATTAACAGCCTGCATTATGCAGATGAGGCAACCTTGCTTGCTGAAAGTGAAGAGAACTTGAAGCACTTACAGATAAAGATCGAACCCTTAGTATGGATTATACCTCAACATAAAGAAAACAAAAATCCTCACAACTGGACCAATAAGCAACATCATGATAAGTGGAGAAAATATTGAAGTTTGCAAGGATTTCATTTTACTTGGATACACAATCAATGCCCATGGAAGCAGCAGTCAAGAAATCAAAGGACATATTTAATTGGACAAATCTGCTGCAAAAGACCTCCTTAAAATGTTGAAAAGCAAAGATGTCACTTTGAGGATTAAGGTGTACCTGACCCAAGCCATGATATTTTATATCTCCTGAAATGTATACAAAAACTGGACAATGAATAAGGATGACCAAAGAAGAATTGATGCCTTTTAGTTATGGCGTTGGCAAAAAATATGGAGGACTACACTGTGGATGCTAGAAGAAGGAACAATTCTGTCTTGGAAGAAGTACAGCCAGTTTGCTCCTTGAAAGCTAGGATGGCAAGACTTGTCTTGCATACTTTGGACATATTACTAGCAGGTACCATTCTCTAGAGGAGGACATCATGCTTGATAAGTTACAGGGTCAGTGAAAAAGAGGAAGACAGGCAAAGAAATGGATTGACATAGTGGCAGCAATAATGAGCTCAAATACAACAACAGTTGTGAGGATGATGCAGTACACCCAGTGTTTCATTCTATTGTACATAGAAGAAAAAAAAATTTTTTTCTTCGTAGATTCACTATGAATTAGAACTGACCAGAGAACACCTAACATCAACAACAGCATAAATATCACCAAAAGAGACAAATAGTCAAATAAGAAATTATGAATGGACAATAAAACTATAATATCTTCTACTAATAATTCAGAACAGTAAAATAAATAGATATCTTTATTATCAAATTCATAAATTATTTTAAGATTAAGTCCAAGTAAGGATGGGATAAAATAGATACTTGAGTAAATTATTGACTGTCTTTAAATCAGTTCAGCGTTTCCAGAAAAAATAGCAATACGTATCTCATTCTAAATTAATTCCACAGTTAGGAAATTATTTGAAAGAAATTTAAGATAAAACTCAAATTTGGCAGCAAACCAAACCTGTTGTTTTCGATTTGATTCCAACTCACAGTGACTCCACGTGTTACAGAGTAGAACTGCTCCATGGTTTTCTTTGCTGTAATCTTTTGGCAAGTAAATCACTAGTACTTTCTCTCACAAAGCCACTTGGGTGGGTTTGAACTGCCAACCTTTAGGTTAGTAGTTTAATGTTTGTGTCACCTAGGGGCCCTGAATTTAGCACACACATATGTTAATCTTAACTTATATTGGCAATAATCTAGAACAACAACAAAAAACCTCTGTTATAATGTTAACTAAGTCAGATAAATAATTTTACATGACATAATAATAAAGAGCTTACATTAAAACAAGTCTTTAAAGATATTGATTACCTTGGAATGTACTCTTGATATTTTGTTTTAAAAAATATATCTTGTGCATAAAAAACAAGGGAACAATGTAAAGGTATATATATACATATATATAAACAGACAATACATACCCACACATGTGTTTGTATATATGCACATGTATATATGCATATGCACATATGTATATATGTATGTGCATGTATGTCTTTTTTATAGAAAGAGAAAGAAAGAGAATAAAATGACCAAGTCTTCAACATGGCCAAAAAACACATAAAGGTGCTCAAGTTTCTCAGTTGTCAGAGAAATTCAAATTAAAAGCACAATACAATAACAGTAAACACTAATTCAGAAAGAGCTATAACATAAAGGTGATAATGACCAAATTCTACTCCATTGCTATGAGTCAGAATCGACTTGATAGCAGTGGATTTTTTTTTTTTTTTGGTTTAATGACCAAACATTGGAGAGAATGTGAAAAAACAAGAACTGTACTACTCCTGAGTGTTAAGATTGGTACAATGTCTTGTAAAACTGCAAGATAGTACCCACTAAAACTGAACATCTTGCATATTTTATGGTCCTACATACAGAGGTCAAAGAAATAAGCACACAAGGTTAAAAAATATATTCATAGCAGCACTATCTCCAATACCCCACATGGGAAACTATCTACATACTTTTCAATGGACACCTTTACATTACAGCCACAAGATGGGAATACGATACAGCCATAACAGTGGACAACTTACAACACATTTGATAATATGGCTGAATCCTGAAAGCCTAATGTTGAGCAAAAGAAGTCAGGCCTAAGAGTACATGATTTATGGAGTTACGAAGCAGACAAAACTAATCGATGCCCTTAGAAGTTTGGATAGTGGTTACTTTGGGGTGAAGGTTGGTGACGAAAAGTAGACACTGGGTGTTCTGAGGCAATGGCAGTGTTCTGTTCCTCGAACTGTGTGCAGATTGCACAACTGTTCAGTTTGTGAAAACGTATTAAATTGCACATCAAATTGCTTATATACACGAGATTTCAATAAAATGTTAAGAAGGCAAAATGTTTATTAATAGCAGTGAGTGCTTTTTTAATTTTTTACATTTATCTTAAAAAACCCATTGCCATCGAGTCAATTCCTACTCATAGCAACCCTATCGAACAGAGTAGAACTGCCCCATACAGTTTCCAAGGAACATCTGGTGGACTCGAACTGCCAACCTTTTGGTTAGCAGCTGTAGCACTTAACCAGGGTTTCCATGTATCTTAGCCTTCAATTACTTTATAATCAACAGAAACAAAAATAGTATGAAATGTTATACAGAGAATATCAGATATAAAATGAAGACTCAAAATAATGTATAAGAAGCTGGTGAAGTTTAGCATAGACAAGAGTGAGTGGATTATTTGTTGTTGTTCGGTGCCATTGAGTCGGTTCTGACTCATAGCGACCCTCTGTACAACAGAATGAAACACTGCCAGGTCCTGGGCCATCCTAACAATCGTTGTTATGCTTGAGCCAATTGTTACAGCCACTGTGTCAATCCATCTCTTCCTCTTTTTCGCTGACCCTCTACCAAGCATGATCTCCTCCAGTGACTGACTCCTCCTGATAACATGTCCTAATTACGCTAGGCGTAGGGATCATAATAGGCTCGCAACATGTTTATGTCCAAAGAAGGAAAGTAAATTTGAATTACCAAATATGGACTCAGCACAATTAAAAAGCAAGTCAACTCCCACCACAAGGCCATTTTGTTTTTGGTTGTCTCTACCTGGAATATTTCCTTTACTTTCTCAGGTTTCTGATTAAATGCTACTGTTACAGAGTGACCTTCTATGACAAGTCTATTTATAATAGCACATCCCCCATATCTATTATCATCATTCCAATTTTTTTCTAGTACAAATTCTAACATGATATTCAATAGATTTATTGGTTTGTTTATATCCTGTCTTCTTCCCATTGGTTTTAAACTCCAGGAGGTCACGGAATGAGTATGTTTAGTCAATATTGTATCTTTGACACCTACGACTGTTGCTGACAAGCAACCAGTAAATATTTGTTATATGAATGTATCAAGCTGCTTGCTCAACATTATTTCTTTATCGTCTCAAATGCTTCATACACGTTACTCAAAAAAAAACTCACTGTTACATTTCCAAAACTAATATCATTGTACTTGGGCTCCCTTTTTCCTAAACTTTGCTTCAACTTGACTAACCATACCTCCCTTCTATTTCACCAGCCAGAAAGTTGGAATTATCTTTGACTCCTGCTCAAGCTCCCACCAATATGTATATTTATTATCTCACAAATCTTTCTCAGATTTATGCTTCATTGTCCCATGGGGTTGCTGTGAGTAGGAATCAACTTGATGACAGCAGGTTTGCTTGTTTTTGGTCCCTATCCCAAAAGGAACTTCACATATGCTGTTTTTTAGCACTGATTTCTCTCTTCCCCATTCCTCCTATTAACATCTCATATACCTGTTAAGCTTCTCCCAGGGTCTAAGCCTTTTCTTTGTAGCATTTATTAGACTTGTAATTTCTCATTTGTTTGTGAATTATTTGATCAGACACTCACTAGACTCAAATCTTCAGGCAGATGGGAATCCAGTGTATCTTGTTCACCAGCATAACCCCTGTTCTTGGTAATCACTAAGTATATTTTCAATAAATAAATAAAACCATGAGCAAATGGGCTTGGTTACTGTGTAAAGTTACAGGCAGTCCTTAGGTTATGAACAAGACACATTCATAAGCATGTCTTTAAGTGGAATTTGTAAGTGAGTTGGAACAGGTCCATACAGTTCTTAGACTCACTTTAGTGCAAGAAAAGTCTCAAAGGCTTTTCAGTGATTTAAAAGCCGCACCTGCAGCGAGTGAAGATGATTGTAATGAAGAATTTGTTGTCAGTAGGGGTTGGCTCAATCGTTTCAAAGTGAGGGCAAATTTACATAATATTGAAGGGCAAGTAGGAGTTATCCATAAGTCAGATGTTTGTAACCCGGGGACTACCTATATATAGATTCAGATTTTTACTCTATAAAAATATTTTTTAATTGCACTAAATCAAAAACTACTGCATTTGGGAAGTAGTATATCAGCCACTTGGCAGAAATATTGCAAAAGAGTATACAAGAACCAGGTAGGGATTACACAGATAAGTTTTATGATTATTCCAACTTGAGGATACTTGAGTTAGCATTAAGTAAATATATATATATATATATAAAATTATAATTACATATAAATTCTTAAGGAAAAAGAAAGAGAAACATTTGCAGACTCGGGAGTGATTGAAGTCATAACTTTCAGAGCACTTGATATGGCATCTGTTTTGTCATCTTGCTGATGAAATAATTGTACCCAGTTTATATGAATCAAATAAAACATATAATCTTAATCCACCGTATTCATTTAAAATGTTATTTCATTTGCTTTCTGACTCAAGCACATAATCAATAGGTAGGTTGCAAGTGATAAACTGTTGACATGGCCTGTGGTTTTGCTCTGCATTCTGTAAACAAAATAAAAATAAAATACCATTGAAAGTATCAAAATTGATACAACCACAGAACTGGATACATCCCACTTGATGAAAATAACAGAAGGGTATTTTTATTTCATTAAAACTAGTATTAATGTAAGATTTCTCCTTAAATTGTTCTTAAGGTGGTTGAAAAATAAAGTCAGGAAAAAGAGTGACCGTCCAGCTTATGTTGAAGAGGGTGCCTGATGGATAATGTGCAGAAAAATCTCAAGACGGTTGTTTCGATTTCATGTTTTATATCGCAGCCTTTGGGAAGAGTCTTTAAAACTCTCATAGGCAGCATGTGGCAAGTAAAATAAATCCCTATATTTTAAAATGTTGGGTATGAAGGGTTTGAGTCAGGTTGCTTTTCTAAGAAAAAAAAAATCAATAAATATTTTTTATTAATGTGGTTCAGGCTGTTTCCACACTAGGGTTTGAAACAAAAGTGCGTGTTACCTAAGGAAGCATTTTTTCTTTCTTTTTTCTGTTCCAGAAAGCATTTGAAAGAACCTACATTGGCTCCTCAGAGATCAATGAGAGTTTTCTCTCCATATCAAATGTCTGTGCCTTGACTCCCATTGCTGTCAACTGGATTCCAACTCATAGTGACCCTATCGGACAGAGTAGAGCTGCCCCATAGGGTTTCTAAGGAGCAGCTGGTAGACTCGAACTTCTGACCTGTTGGTTAGCAACTGAGCCCTTAATCACTGTGCCACCAGGGATCCTGTTCCTTTACTACGGAAATTAAAACAGCAACAACAGCGACATACTTTATTTATTAAAAGAAGACTGTAGTTCATGTAATCAGATTACACGCAAATTGTAAATCAGTTGGCTGACGGAATAACCAGTGACACTTCTTTTAGCAGCAGAGAATGTGACTTTAATTTGTGAACATAATACATGTCTTATTTACCGCATAGAAATTACTTATCTTTCAATAGGTGAAATTATCATTGTATTGTGGGCCCTAAGTCATGGATGAATCATGATATCTCCATAATTTCATTTAGAGAAACTATTAACTTTCTTGAAGTCCATGCCCCTACTAATAATTCCATAAAACCAATTTCATGGACCACTGCCCTCATTGAAAATATGATCTAGAGAGAGGGAGCCGTGTAAACAATTACAGTAAGTCTCTTTTTTGAACAAGAGAGAAGGACATTTAGCAGAAGGTGGATGTGTGGTAAAGGCAGAATTGGAGTCTGCATTGTGGGATAGCTCTGGGAATGACTGGCTCGGGGGGAAAGTTAAAATGAGAAACTGAAAAGCTATTAGAGGTGTCATTTTAGTTTAAGCCTGAATTTGAGCCTTGGATTTTTCTTTACTTAATAATATCCCTAGGCAAATTAGAACTAAACACCAAAATACATTTCGAAATAGCTTAATACTTTATTACTTTGCTAGAATGTAAGCTCAATGAGAGCATGGATGTCTAACATATAATTTTCTTCCATATTTCCAGTGTCTTGCACACATTTTTGATAATAAATATTGAACACATGAATGAAACTCAAGTAGTTAAAATGTAATATAAACATTATTTATTAAAAGACTGTATCTAGTCAACTAAAGCATTTCATTAAGTGGTGATTACAATTTTTAGTTCAATCATTTGCAAGTTGCCCATATGTTATATTATGTTGTACACCAAGTGTAAATCATGAAATAAATGTATAAATGATGTGAGAAATATTTAGTTGTCCTCTCATAAAGAAAAAAAGAAAGGAGGGAGACATCTCATGAATGCAGTCTATTTTAGTTCCTTCAAGACGTTATTTCATCTGGTGTGATGGTGATAAAATCTAATTCTATTATTGTAAAAATAACTATAGATAATAGTAGTTTATGTTTTAGGAGTACTTACTATGTTTTTGGTACCCCATTAAGAATTTTACACGTATCAATTTAATATTCATGTTGTTGTTAGTTGCCCTTAAGTTGGCAATGACTCCTGGTGACCTTATGTATAACAGAATAACACACTGCCTGGTCATGTGTCATCTTGAGTCCATTGTTGTGGGTATCGTGTCAGTCCAACCACAATAATGTGGCAAGAGCATGGTTTTGTTTTATAGGTGAGAAAACTGTGATACAGACAGTTAATTAAGTTGTTTACGGTCACCAGCTATTTAGTGACTGAACAAGACCCTGAAGACAGAGTGTGTACTTCTCGTTACTGTAAGAGGTTACCTTCTGATTAAAGTAACAGTGATGAAAATGACTTGTGTTCATGCTGACAATTGTTGTTGTTAAATGCCTTCAAGTTGGTTCAAATCGTACCAGCCCTACATACAATGGAATGAAACCCCACCCGGTCCTGTGCCAGCCTTACAATCATCGCTATGTTTGAGCCCATTGTTGCAGTCACTGTGTCAATCCATCTCATGGTGGGTCTTCTTCTTTTTCTCTGACCCCTCTACTTTGCCAAGCACGATGTTCCTCTCAGGGACTGACCCCTCCTGATAACATGTCCAAAGTATGTGAAGCAAAGTCTCATCACTTTCACTTTTAAGGAGCATTCTGGCTGTACTTCTTCTAAGACAGATTTGTTCATTCTTCCGGCAGTCCATGATATATTCAACGTTCTCTGTCAACACCATAATTCGAAGGCATCAGTTCTTTTTCGGTCTTCCCTTATTCCTTGAACAGCTTTTGCCTGCATATGAGGCAATTGAAAATACCATGCTTGGATCAGTCACACCCAAAGCGATATCTTTGCTATGCTGACAATAGACCGAAAAACCAAACCCACTGCTGTTAAGTCAATTCCAATTCATTGCGATCCTGTAGGACAGTAGAACTGCCCCATGGAGCTTCCAAGGAGTGCCTGGCAGATTTGAACTGCTGACCTCTTGGTTAGCAGCCATAGCACTTAACCATTATGCCACCAGGGTTTCCATGCTGACAATAGTTAAGAATAAATAACATTTATTGAGTGTTTACTTTTTGTGGGGCACTGTACAAAGTACTAAATCTTTTGCATATTTTGTCTTATTTAAAATTCATGAAAACTTTGAAACCGTGTTACTCTTATCATCCCCACCTTACTAATGAGAAAACTAAAGTGTAGTTTGCTCACATTTACCCATCTAGTAAATGCCAACACCCAAATTTTAGTTTGGTTTGAGTTGATGCCAAAATCATTTATTTAGTAAATATGTTCTCTAGGGAAATTGAATGAATTCTTGTAACAGCACCAGTATTCTATACCTTTACACTCAATTGGAGTGCAAAACTAAATAAATCTATCACGGTAAATGTTTTGCTTAATATGAACAGAAAAATCATAACAGTTTAAAATGGAATGCAGACAGTGCATTATGAGGGTGATTATTCCATATGCCAGTTTCTTCCAGTGTCAAATACTTCTATACGCGCACACAATGAGACAGAGAAAGAGACTGGTGAGAGTACCTCTAGAGAAAAATAAATAAATGAATAAAACCCAAACCCACTGCTGTCCAGTCGATTCAGACTCATTGTGACCCTATAGGATAGAGTAGAACTGCCACATAGGATTTCCAAGGCTATAAACCTTTACAGAAGCAGGCTGCTGTATCTTTCTCCCAGGAGCGGCTGATGGGTTCGAACTGCCACCCTTTTGGTGACCAGCTGAGGTGGAAACAAAAATATACTTATGTATTTTAGTTTAGATTTTGATGGAGTAAGAAAAGCTAAATGAATAACAGAATTTAAAAATGAAGCAACCATACACAAAACCAAAGAAATTTGTGGTTATAAAAGACCTTAAAGGCTTTCTTATTCTAATATCTTTGAAATCAACCCATACTATCTCCTTCAATTTGTTACAAGTTGGTCTGTTCTATTTTCAGAAGGTTGTAATAGTTACAAATGTCTTCCTTATGTTGCATTTAAATCTTGATTACTATAACTTCAAGTCTTTGATGTAATTCTTCCCTCTGGGATAATATAAACCAAGGTTATTCTCTCTTCTCTACTACCATCCCCAAGCTAAGACTTTTCCCTTGAACACCCCAGTTTCTTCAGTCATTAATCTGAGCTGTCACCTTTCCTCCCCTTTACCATCTGAGGATTCTATAATTTTATTGTTCTGTACCCAATATTTTAATTCTACATTTCGATCACACGCCTGGTTGCTAATATACTTTACCAAGTGAATTATATTTTGCATATGGCCCAACTGATCTGTAAGATAAAACAAAGAGGGTGGGGTACAGAACAAAGCCCTGAATTGTTCCATAAAACTATATTCCCCAGAGTGGCGCTGTATAATGTGAAAAAATATCCAAAATTTATTGCAGTCCCTCCACTGAGAGATTATTTCCCCTCTCCTTAAATCTAGACTGGCCTTGTGACTTGCACTGATTGTAAAGGCAACATTGCATGAGTTCCAAACCTTAGCTTCAGCAGGCTCTATGTGTTTCCATTTTGCTCTTGAGATTCCTGCCACTGATGGTTTGTAAAATATGCCAAAGACAAGCTGATTGAAGATGAAACAATATGTGGAGCATAGATGAGCCATCCTCCAGCCACACTGGCTGCAGAAAATAGTCTTGATACACCAGTGATTTCAGCTTAAATCAGCTGAGCCTGGCCCAGACCAGCAAAACATTACAACTGAGCCCAGCCCAAATTATCAGCCCAAGAATTATAAACTAAATAAGTGTTTGTAGTACTAATCCACTAAATTTTGAGTTGCTTTTTAAGCAGTAAAAGCTAACTGATGTAGACATTAATCAAAACCCTTTCAATGCAATTCATTAATATATTTTTAAAACACGTATTGATAAGATTTTAAAGATATTTTAAAATCAGTGTGGCATGCCTATCATATTCTTTTTCCTTGGATTTATAAAGTTATTACTTATTTCAACATCACAATAGATACCCTCTTAATTTTGGTGTTTGCTACTCATATTTCATTTCTGCATCTTTTCCAACCACTTAAATACTTTTTGTCTCCATACTTCAAAGGAGGTGAATAAGCTAAATAGTTATATAGTACACAATATGTGTATCCAAATTTACAGCAAATGTTCCAAATGTCCGTAAGTTATACACGTATGACACACACATCTAGCAAAGATAAAAAAGTAGCCAAAAATCAATTTGCAGTTCTCTGGAAAAATGTACTCATCTTTCTTAGAGTGAGAAAACTGAGGTCCAGACGAATATAAGACGTAAGAAATCTTTAAAACTAACAAGTGGCAAAAATGTGCCTTAAACCTTGGCTTTGATACATGATATTCCAGTGCTCTTTCAGAACTTGTGATTCCGATGGTAGGACAACTTCAGGTTGTCAGGTGTTCCTACATTTTGGGGTGTGGGAGAGCTGCGATGGAAAAAAGCTGGAATTCAGTGAAAATCACAAGATCACACATTACTGTTTTGGTCATCCATTGATCTGAATTCTAACTTATCTAATTTATTCTTTTATCCTAACATAGACTATATTCTCCATGAGGTCTAGGATTGACGTTTGCTCTGTTTTCTCTTCGCTAACCTCTGCACCTAGATCAGAACCTCTCATAGAGAAGATACTAACTAGGTAGACATAGGTTGAATAACAATTTTTTTTTATTAAATAACCACTTAATCAATGTTTTTTTTCCCTAAACTTCTTTGGCATTTGTGTGATTCTGAGGAATAGACCCATTTTAACCAATACATTTTGTGTATACTTCAAATATCTACACATATGCCAGGCTCCTTATTTGGAGCATATTCAGAACAACATGTGATCTTCTCAAATGTTTTATGATATAAATCTGAACTACTATTACAATACTGTACTTAAGAGGTTTAGTCACTAAAGTTTAAGTGTAGATACTATTTTCAGTTGACAAAAATAAGAGTTTTTTTTAATTTATTTTTAATGGAGATAACAAAATTAATGTCACTAACACTTTAATGGTACTACCTCTGAGTCCGACACTTTTCTATGATTTCACATATGCTAACTCGTTCAATTCTCTCAGTGAGGAAAGTATTATTATGCCCATTTTACAGGTGCAGAAATTAGCCAGATAGGTTAATTTTTTTGTCCCCAAATCACATAGCTTGTAAGCAGTGGGGCTCCCAGACAATAGAGTTGCAGCACCTGTTCTCTTAACTCTAAGTGATGTTTTATTTTCTACAAGAAAGCAATACATATACTGCATTAATACCTGAAGTGTAAAGAGAAGAAACAGTTTTAAATTAGGTTGTGTTATATCTTTAGAAGAATAAAGAGGAGACTTGGTGGTGAAATGAAGTATAATCAATCATGTGAAAGAAGAAATAGATTTCCCCCATTGTGTGACACCAAGAGTTATGACAGAGCTTATAAAGGGGCGCTGCAGAGAAATAAAAAGATATCACACTAAAAAGAACTTTCTAATATCCAGAGCTCTCCAGAGAAAATAGACTGCTTTAAGAATCATAAGCATCCCCTAACCTAAGACTTCCAAATGAGCTGAAGGACCACTAAGTACAGCAGGGAGATTATTAAGAGCAATTGAGTTTATAGGCCACCAACTTTTTAGCCAATATCAGTAATATCTCCTGCAGTCAGGAGATTCTACGACTAAGAATACTGGCACATTAGCTAATGTTTCACACTCTTACTGATCCCTTATATTGCACTTGAATTATTGCTTTTCCTGGAGAAAGAACATTTAAGTTGGTAGCATTATGGTAGATCATCAAAGACACGGCGTTTCTGTCAAATGTTAAGTACAAGAAATATTGTGTTTATGTGTTATGCTTTTTAGTCAAGAATAAAAACCATAAACATGATTAAACTTTAGGAAAATAGAATCCCTAAAGAAAGATGAAAAACAACATATATCTAAGAAAAGACCTAGCTGATAAGAAGCATAAGGGAAACATTAAATATTTAAAAAATGAAACAAAAACTCATGAAAAGTACTAAAACAATTCCTTATTCTGCCTACCTATCCCCTTCCCTTAGTCACAGGTAATTCAGGTTGTAACTAGATTTAGAAATAAGGATTTAGTGTCTCCTAAGGTAAGCAAATATCAGTCAAGGGGAAAAATCAAGGTACATTATCAGGTACCTAAATAGAAGATACCGAAAGAAGATTAAGGACTTACAGGAAAATTGAAATAACGGGCCTTGCAATAATGAAAAAATTATCCAACAGGTCACAATTGGCTATTAACTTTATTTACCTCCCAGCATCCCTCAAAAGAGGACAGGCTAAAGTTCTTTTGGGCGTTAGTATTTAGGGGGGCAGGATGGTTGTGATGGTTGTGAAGCTCAACAGACGGTTGGCTACCCAGACTTAAGGAGTCATGGAGGTGCAAGATTAATCCCTGAACCCCACTACTAACCCTGCCCAATCTCCTCAAGTTAGGGCAATAAAATTAGCTCAACTAATCAATCTATGCCTGCAATCACTATCAAGGTTCTCAATATCACACCCAGCTACAGGATTCACTACCTTAAATAGGAGCAGGAGACTGCCACCCAGTGGCAACAAACTATAGTCAGAAACATGGCTGGAAATGGAGAGCAGAGGTGGATCTCCAGTGGGCTGGCTGTGCAGGCTTGATTTGGTCATTTTACTAACTTCAAATAAAACCATCCCTCTTTTTTTTTTTTTTTTTTGTATTTGAAAAATTGAAGATCAATTTTCATGTCAGGATCAAGTTTACTGTACTAAAAGGCTGTAGTTTGGAGAAGCCATAGGCATTATCTTGCATAACTTATGGGTTTTCCCTCTTTACACATGCAGTTTAAAAGTTCACTACCCAGGCATCAAGACAGAATGCATGAAAATGATAATGATCAACAATGGGGTTTTTGTGTGTGTGTGTGTGTGTCTTTTCAGTTACCACATTAATATTTCCAATACAGGAGCAGAGGAGTTACTTGATGGCTTGCCTTGTGAGGGGTTAAAAAGGCAACATAGAAGTTTTGAATTAAAGTTTATATAATTCAAGAGTATATTAATACAACTTCAGCTGCTTTCACCTCACACTGTGTTATATGTTTTCTTGATATGTGAAGATAACAGTCTCACTATATTCCAAGTTCTCTGGTAAAGAGCACCCTATAACATGGAGGACTTTGACAAACATAAGAACATATAGGAGATTAGTCATCTAGGAAAGAATTCAGGATGTAATGGCTTATAAGCTTAAGCACTGGAGGATTTTAAGGGACCTTAGCTTAGAAATTCGCTAAGTGATTTTAAATCACTAAAGTCTCATGGTTTAGAAGAATGAATTTTGTGTTGATTCAGATTAGAAAAGCCATGATCAATGGGTATATACATATTCCAGGGAGTCAGATTTTGACTTAATAAAAGGAAGAACTAAATATTAGAGCTGATAGAAAATGAACTGACAAAGTATTGAATCTTCTGTTACTAACCCACTAGAAACACTGAAACGGAAGTTTAATGGTCACTTGTTAAAACAAAAAAACCTGATGCTGACAAGTTGATTCCAACTCCATAGCCACCCTGTAGAATAGAGAACTGTCACATAGGTTTTCCAAGGATTCGAACTACTGACTATTTGGTTAGCAGCCAAGCTTTTAACCACTGTGGCATCAAGAGTCCAGTAACTTGTTAGATGCAGTTATTTGCTGTGGGTTGTAAATGGAACCACTTTTCCACTATGATCCTGTTTAATTTCAAACTTGTGTTGTTTTCTGAGGGATAGTCCATAAAATGGAACTGTAATTAAAGGAGTTAAATCTACGTGAAGTACAAGTGCAGAATATTTTAGGAGCATAGAGAACAGCACTTCCTTTTCCTGAAGTCAACACAAAAGTAAAAGAAACAAGATTCTGTGGTTGTTGCTGTTGACGTCCAGTCATTTCCAACCCATAGAGGATCCTCCGTACAACAGAACAAAACGCTGCCTGGTTCTGTACCACTCTCGCAATTGTTGCTATGCTTGAGCCTATTGTTGCAGCCACTGTGTGAATCCATCTCATGGAGAGCCTTCTTCTTCCCTGACTCTCTACCAAGCATCACATCCCTTCTCCAGGGATTGGTCTCCAGGGATGATAACTCCAGGGACTGATCTCCAGGGATGATAATATGTCCAAAGTGCTTGAGATGAAGTCTAGCCATTTTTGCTTCTAAGAAGGATTCTGGCTGTACTTCTTCCTAGACAGATTTGTTTGTTCTTCTGATAGTCCATGGTATATTCAATATTCTTCACCAATGCCTTAAGTTAAAGACATCGGTTCTTCTTTGGTGTCCCTTATTCATTTTCCAGCTTTCACATGTGCATGAGGCAATTGAAAAACATCATAGCTTGGGTCAGGTGCATCTTAGCTGGGTTAAAAAAGACAGCACTATATGAACTTGCAAGGGCTATATTTTATTTTTACAAAATAAGAAATTAAAATTTGATTTTCTCAAAACCTCATATTGTTGCAGAAGTATATAAAATGCTTTTTACAATTAATGTAACAATTTAACATTAGCTCAATTCATACTAGGGGAACATTAAGAAAATTGCACGGAGGCCAAAGTTTTTGGGTGAAAGAAATTGCCCAACTTGTTGGAATGATTTTGGAGTTATAAGAGTTAAACTTGAATTTTGAGAGCCTTGAATTACCAGGTATATCTCGGGACATACTCATGCATATAATGGGAGCCCCCTTGGCTGCTAACTGAAAGGCTGAAGGTTCAAGTCCACCCAGAGGTACCTAGGAAGAAAGACCTGGTCATCTACTTCCAAAGAAAAAAACATTGAAAACCTTATGGAGCAGAATTCTACTCTCACACACACAGAGTAGCCATGATTCAGAATCATCTCAATGGCAACTAGTAAGAAATGCCTGTAGAGAGATCCTGTGAAACATTATTCATCAAACACTTACTTAGTTGTCCAAGATCACTCACTTCGCATCACCATAGCCAAGTCAGGTGAAGACAATTGTTCAGTGTTCAGAACAATTAGAGAACCCAAGGAAACTGGTTCAAACTGTACCTCTGTTACTAGCGTACTAACAGTATTTGGGTAAATTATTTAAATAACTTTAACTTTTATTTCTTACTTTGGGAAATGCACATAGTGATAGTGCCTACCTAAAAGAATTTTTGTAAATATCAAAATATGTAATTCAAATAAACACACAGTACTTGAGCCATTATAATAAAAATTACTATTCTCAGTATTATTTATGCAATTACTCTGAACTACTATTTATAAAATAAATCAATATCAACAATAACAAAATGTTTTCATAGTTTTGTTTATATGTCTACCATATCTAATGCTGTTCAAATGACTCCAAGAATAAAAAGAGAATAAAGATAAAAATTAGATACCTTGAATATAAAACAGCAATACTCAGGTTTACAAATTGTAGACTTGTCCCTTTCTCTTTTTCTCACTCTCTGTCTTTCTCTCAACCCCGCCTTTTATGTCTGAACCCACCAACAACTGAGCTATAATAGCAACTTTAAAAATATTTGCTGAATGAGAATTGAATAAATGGATTCACTTTTCTTTGCTTTAAATAAATATGGATTGATTGGGCAAATAATCTCAGAAAAAGTCAAGTTAAATTATATATTGGTAAGCTAAATAATTCATTTTAGTTTTTATACAGCTCCATTACAACTTTTAGGCCATAATACTTTTTCAATACCATTTAACAGTATAATCAGTGTTTGGTGACAATGAATGAGTGTTCTGTTTTATGATAGTGGGGCTCTATTTTAATCAGTTTTTTCTGAGGTAATACTTCACCTAATATCTCAATGGCTTACAACAACCTGCAAGCATTTCTCATCCCTGGATTTGCTGGTCAAATGCAGATGCTCTTCTCCAGGTTGTTCTATATACCATCATTTATCCACCAAATAGAAAGGGAAGTGGTTGCATGTAGTTTGCTTTTCTTAACTCAGATGACAGTAGACAAAAGGCTAAATCATACTGAGCAAGGGCATTTTAAGCCTCAACCCAGACTCAGCCTATATCACGCCTGCTCACATTCCATTGGTCATAGCAAATCATAAGGCCAAGAAAAATATCCATAAGACAGGGTGCATATTTCTCCCATGGAGAGGGGTGTGAAAGATGAATATTTTCTTCCCATAAATATGGAGACCTGGTGGCGCAGTGATTAAGAGCCTGGCTGCTAACCAAAATGTCAGCAGTTCAAATCAATCAGCCACTCCTTGCAAACTCTATGGGGCAGTTCTACTCTGTCCTGTAGGATCACTATGCATTGGAATTGACTCAAAGGCAATGGGTTTTTGGGTTTAGAGTCACATTTTATAGGCTTTCTGTGCTATCCTAATAATGTGATGTTTCACGTATTTTTAAATGATATTTTAATGAAAGAAGCAATAAAATATTATTGGTATTAAGCTGTGGTGGTAATAGGACTCATTGAAATTATATTTTACGTTATGTGTCATGTTATATATGTTAAGTGATGGGAATGAAAAATAACTTCATACAATTAGCCCATGAATATGTCACCTTGAAATTTAATTGTCTGTCTTCATCTGCCAAAGCCAAAGCGCATTTGATGTGAAAACTGCAATATAAGCCATTATTTTTCAAATTTAATTTTTAAAATTTACATTAAATGGTAGCAAGAGATTTTGATTATTATTTTTCCTCCTTTGCTGTATGTAACGTAATAATTCAGGATTAGAATGTTCTGGGGAGTGAAGGTAGATGAGCCTAAGAATACCAACTAGAAAGTTAACTGCCGGCTGTGTCACATCATGTCTATCCAAACCACGTGATGAATCCTAGGTGATGTATGAGCAACAGCAATAGCTAGACTTCAAGGGTTAACAAGGAGGAAAACAAATGGGTCAAAAGATCAATGATTTCCTTAATATTTGTAAACTTTCTACATCTGAAAGTGTATTAATACAGATTTTAGAATTATTAAGATTTGAAATCTGTATCATTTCTAGTGATAATGTGTCCTTTGTGTACAGATTCATTATATCAGTATCGCTAACATGTCATCTCTCTAGATATTTATCTTAATATATATATAAAATATATATTTAGTAGTTCAACTAAAAGTAATTCACTTCAAATTCCATGAATGACTTAATACTCTCAAGTTCTGTTTAAGAAAAGCACATTTTTTTATATATTTATTTTTATGATTTTATATATATTACTATATTCGTCTTCATCGCAAAATATTTCCCGAGGAAATGCATTAATTTTTAAATTAAAAAGAACTCACACTACATGCTACAAATGATATTTTTAATGTTTTAGCATATCTAAAATTTGCTTAATTTTATCTAAAAATTGCATATTAAAATCTTGCGTTCCTTAAGGATGTATAAATGAATGCTATTTCCCCAAAGTTTTTTTTTTTTTTTTAATCAGTGAAAAACAACAGTTTATAGCTCTTGTATTTTATCCACACACAATAGTATGGACATGAAAGAATAGTTGGAATAGTAGAGCATGGATTCACATCCTGTCTCCATCAATTAGTGTGAGATTATAGGCAAATCATTTATCCTTATCTCTTCCTAGGTATCCTTATCTATAAAATATCTAGGAAAGACTTCTGCATTTCTTATAACATGGAGTTGGGAATCATTGCATATTTTCTGCTGTAAAAAATGGAATAAAACAACTTTACTATTATAACCATATTGTGGGAGGGCAGAGCAAGATGGCAGAGTCCTTGGGCACTTCCATTTACTCCCCCAGCAACTAACCCACTGAAGAAGGAATAAAAACAAGTACAGACTGAGATCTCAGGGCTCAGAATGGCAGCTGAGGTGTTGGAGATTTGGGGTGAGTCCAGAAGCAGGGCAAAACTACTTGATAACATCTGGAGTGCTCATTCATCATAGTCATTTTGGGACAGGGCTGGGCAACACCTCAAACAAGGAACACAGAAAGGGAGCTAAACTGAGGAAGCTGTAACCTGATGTTTTAAGACAATGAAGACTGGTCATGGGAGTTCACCGGCCATGCAATTGGGAGGGGGCGAAGGGAGGCCAAGGCACTGTGAGAAAGTAATATTGAATCTTACTGAATCCCAAGACAAATGGGAGCTAGGACCAGGATGAACTTCAAGGTCAGCAGGGCAAAGTGAATGATTCAGGCAGACAGGCAACACAGAGGGAAATGGCTGGCTTCCTGTCCACAGTGGTACACCAGGGGAGAACCTGTGCAGTGAAGACATAGACAGCCTCCCACCTTAACCACAGGAAGATCATGCCCCACCACTTACATCACCATCTGCAACTAGCTAAACTCCCCCTACCCATGCATATGTACTGAATTCCAGAGATCAAGCACCCAAAACTCCTGAATCAGCACTGAAGGAAACCTAGAAATAAGAATGTCTTTTAGTGGTTCTCAGGAGAAGATACAAAGTTCATGGCTGCCGGATCAATTCTGACTCATAGTAACCCTGTGGGTTGGAGTGGAACTGTCTCATGGAGTTCTCAGGGCTGTGAGCCTTTGCAGAAGTAGGCTGCTGTATCTTTCTTCTGTGGAGTGGCTGGTGGGTGTGGGCCCTGGCCTTTTGACTGGCAGCCAAGCACTTGGCTGCTATGCCATCAGGGCTCCCAATTAGAAAAAAAATCCCACAAAACCAGAAAGCAAAGTTTAAAGTTTAAAAAAAAAAAAGAAAACAAAGTGGCCCAAGTTCACCAAAAAAAAGTAAAACACAAAATCATAAGAGAAGAAGTACCAAGTCTATCCCCTGAGATCACCTTTACACAAAGTAGCAGAGTGGCACACAAAGTAAAGGATGAGGACTCTGGTGCACCTGTCACAAGACTTGGTATTTTCAGTCACTTCATATGCATGGGGAAACTGAACAGTGAAAAAGGGAGACTGAAGAGGAATTGATACCTTTGAACTATGGTGTTGGCAAAGAATATTGAATAGACATACAGTGGACTGCCAAAAGAATGAACATATCTGTCTTGGAAGAAAGACAACCAGAGTGCTCCTTAGAAGCAAGGATGACAAGACTTCACACTATGTACTTTGGACATATCAGCATGGACCAGCCCATGGAGAAGGCCATAATACTTGGTAAAATACAGGGTTAGCAAAAGAGAGGAACACCCTCAAGGAGATGGCTACAATGATGGACTCAAGCATAGCAATGATTGTGAGGATGGCAAAGGATCAGGCAGTGTTCCATTCTGCTGTGTATAGAGTTGTTATGAGTCCGAACCAACTTGACGACGCCTAACAAATCACTGGTAAGATCTATGCTCTACTTAAAAACCATCAATATGAGACTATAAGGTCAACAATTATTCTAAAGTAAAGATGAGAAGATAAGGGGCCAAGGAAACTGGAGTACTACAAATGGAACAAACAGAACACAATTAAAGAGAATGTTGACACATTGTGATAAATGTTAACTAATGTCAGTGAACAATTTGTGTGGAAATTGTCAAACGGGAACCTAATTTGCTGTGTAAACTATCACTAAAAACTCAATAAAATATTATTTTTTAAAAATAACCATTTTGTGTATATTTCTGAATATTACTTTTAGATCATAATTAAAAGATTGAAAACGTTCAATAGTTTTTAATAAAATTAATTATAAATAATAATTTGATTATTTTCAGTGTTATGAGAATTCAAATCAATTGACTACTAGACATTTGAAAGCCTGAGTTTTTAAAGATTATTTACAATATTTGTAATGGAGATATTAGCAAATTGAATTTCAGAGTAATTAATCAAAATTAAAGAGAGAGAGAGAAAGAGTAATCCCATGAAATAGTTTAAGTAAACACGAAAGGAACATTTCCAAAGCAAGTCTGGCAGGCTTCCAAAGGTTTGCTTCAGGAAGGGATTTAATGACTTTTGGAATTTCCTCTAATTTAATCTTTTGTTTAAACAGTTGATGTGTTAAAAAAGAGTTTGGGTAGGACTGGTGATGTTGAGATCCAGATATATAAGTTGAAGTTCTCAGGAGTAATATTGCTCTTGTAAAGAACTGAACGAATCCTTCCTTAGCCTATGATTGACATTTAAGAAATGAGAGTGCATTCAGGGCACTAGAGTAATGGTGTATAAATGGAAATAGGATTAATATAAAAATGCAGTCATGGTGAGGTTTGACATCAAGGCCACCCTAGGCAACCAAAAATAATTCCACAACAGCCTTGAATGTGCTGCTATTTCTACCATTTAATAGTCAATTTGCCTTCCTGCAATAAAAAGAATTATTTAATACTCAAATAAGGCATTATCACAATGAAATTATGAGTGTGAACTGACATAACTGACAACTGGATATTGACTTAAAAAATGTTCAAAAAAGATTCTATAACTCTTGATGACTTGAGAGCATTTAATGCCAGCTTTTTTTCTCTTTATTAATTTCAGTATTTTTACACAATCATATTTCTAGGTTTTCCTCCAAATTGATTTGCATTGTCTTAAATTTTTTTTTTTTTTAATGTATCAAGAGTATTGACATAATCATTTAATGGTGGGTGACTTTAGCAGAGAAATTTTTTAAGATACCTGAAAAATGCTGTTATAGATTGAATTGTATCCCTAAAAATATGTATTGTAATTCCAAACACTTATACCAGTTTATGTAATTCTATTTGGGAATGGGGATTTCTTTGTTATGTTAATGAAGTCATATCAGTGCAGGGTATGTCTTAAGTCTTAAGCCATCTCTTTTGAGATATGAAGAGCAGATTAGGCACAGAAGAAGGCAAAGGGGGAAGACCAACACTGATTTGAAGACAACAGCGGCAGACTGGTCTACAAGCCCAGAAACTCCAAGGATGGGTGGATAGAGAAGCTGAGACAATAATTTTTTTCTCCAGAGCCAGCAGAGAGAGGGATCCTTCCCCTAGAGCCAGTGCCCTGAATCTGGACTTCTTGTGTCCACAACTGTGAGAAAATAAATTTTTGTTCATTAAAGCTACCCACTTGTAGTATTTCTGTTATACCAGCACTAAGAAACCAAGAATAATGGAAATGGTCATATTTATTATAAAACCATATTTACATATGCTCTTGTTGTTAGTTGCCATCCAGTCAATTCTGACTCATGGCAATCTCATGTGTGCATAGTAGAATTGCTCCATAAAGTTTTCAAGGCAATTAAGAAGCAGATCTCTAGGCTTGTCTTCCAGGTGCCTTTGTTTGGGTTCGAACCACAACCTATCAGCTAGTAAAAGCTGAGTGTTTAATCATTTATGCCGCCAAGGGACTCCACTTATTCATGTTAGGGGGTGAAAAAAATCTCAAAAAAGAGGAAAATTTAAAAATACATCTTAAAAACTAAATACAACTTATTTCAACTTCTTTAAATCCAATGGATTATTCCTTTCCATCAAATCTATTTGTAGGTTTTAATTACTCAAGGAATACCCATGTAATTACCCTATCAATATTACTATATTTCTTCTGAGAAAACCTGTATGAAATTTGTTTAGATCTTTTCTTGGTTCACCACCAAGGAGTGATACTGAAATATGTTTGGATTAGGCAGGATTACCCAAAATAGTACTATCCCCAATCATAACAGCAAAAACAAAATTATAGTCATTTACTATGCATTTGTTATGTGCCAGGCACCATGCTAAGTGTTTTACATATATATTGTCATTTATATTGGTGACTACTCTACAAAGTCGGTCCTCTTATTATCTGCATTTACAAAAGAGGATATTGTTTTTAGTGTTTAAGTTAGTGACTTTGAATATTCGATCTTAAAACTTACTGTTGTTATTAGGCTCCGCTGAACCAGCTCCAACCTCCAGCTACCTTAGGTATAACAGAACTAAACACTGCCCAGTTCTGCACCATCCACACAGTCTTTGCTGCATTTGAACCCATTGTAGCAGTCACTGTGCCAATCCATCTCATTGAGGGTCTCTCTTTTTTTCATTGACTCTCTATTTTATGAAGTATTATATCCTTCACCAGTGATTGATCCTTCTTGATAACATGCCCAAAGTAAGGGAGACAAAGTCTTGCCATCTTTGCTTTTAAGGATCATTCTGGCTATACTTCCTCCAAAACAGATTTTTTGTTCTTCTGGCAGTCCATGGCATATTCAATATTTTTCATCAACATGACAATTAAAATGTGTCAATTCTTCCTTGGTGTTCCTTTTCCATTGTCCAGCTTTTGCATGTATATGACGTGTCCTACAGAAATAGGTCAAGAATTTCTCTTTTAATATTTAGGTGTTACTTTATAAAACCACGTAATTTTACAGTTTGAGTATGTTTAGGGTCATCTGTATCAATATCTACATTTTTATAATCCTCACAACTGGATCACTTAGCAACATCATGATAAACAGAGAAAAGATTGAAGTTGTCGAGGATTTCATTTTACTTGGATCCACAATCAACAGCCATGGAAGCAGCAGTCAAGAAATCAAACAACACATTGCACTGGGCAAATGTGCTGCAAAGGACCTCTTTAGAGTGTTGAAAAGCAAAGATGTCACCTTGAAGACTAAGGTGCGCCTGACCCAAGCCATGGTTTTTTCAATCACATCATATGCATGTGAAAGCTCGACATTGAATAAGGAAGAATTGACACCTTTGAATTGTGGTGTTGGTGAAGAATATTGAATATACCATGGACTGCCAAAACAACAAACAAATCTGTCTTGGAAGAAGAACAACCAGAATGCTCCTTAGAAGCAAGGATGGAGAGACTACTTCTTACATACTTGGAACATGTTATCAGGAGGGATCAGTCCCTGGAGAAGGACATCATGCTTGGCAAAGTACAGGGTCAGTGGAAAAGAGGGAGACCCTCAATGAGGTGGATTGACACAATGGCCGCAATGCTGAGCTCAAGCATAACAAGGATTGTGAGGATGGCGCACGACCTGGCAGTGTTTCATTCTGTTGTGCATAGGGTTGCTATGAGTCAGAACCAACTCAAGGGCACCTAGCAACCTAACAACAAGTCAGGAAATTTGGTCAAATTATCAAGTGCATCATACATGCTGGCGTAGCACCAATGCATATGAGAATTGATTGCTAACATGCACTTACCTTATATTTTACCAAAAAGTGGATTAACCACTCAGATTTTAATTTAGATTTTTCATCTGTTTTTATATGATTATGTTTCATCAATTCTGATGGAATGCCTATGTAGTACAGTGGATTTTCTTTTATATGTCCTTTCTGGCCCTGGGGTTGTAATTCTCCCAAAATGATTGGCCGGGCAGCAATCTTGCAAGGGATTAGTCGGTTTACTATCTGCATAAGCATTTGCAGGGAATGGTCCGTTTACTCTCCACAGAAGTGATTGGTCAATTTATGAAAGCCATGCACCTTGAAATTGACAAAGAGTTTCACTACATACATGGTAAATATCACAAAGGTTTTTCAAGGCTTCCTGGTCTATAAGAGTCAGGAGAGTAGTGTGTCCTTTGGAGCTGGTAATACTCACTGAGCTGATAACACTGAAGACTGAGAGAAATGGTAGCAAGCACAGGAGAGCCAACAACAGGGAAAAGACAGCATCAGTACAAGTGGCAGGAACTGTGAAACCAGCATATGACAGCAGTGGGCAGATTCAGCCTGCAGAGCAGAGATGGACACCTCTGGGCAGGAGGTCACCCATAGAGCTGGGTGTTTCCAGGTAGGACATTACCAGTGGAGCAGAAGGCATATGCTGATGGGGGGTGTCAGTAAAAGTTTTACCTCCAGAATTGTTCTAATGCTAGCCTAAACTTGGAATTGGCCCAGGGTTGTCCCAAAGCTCCTAGTTGACAGCTGGACCAGTAAGCACAGGGGGCCAGACCAGCAAAGAAAAGCTGCAGAGAGAGAGAAAGAGAGACAACAAATACAGCCATACCACACCTGACCTGACTTGAGGATACACCTGCTGAGAGAGAGAAAGCTAGACACCTGCTGATACCTGGTCCATGGTATGTTCACCTAAAAAAAAACACAGAAATGAACATGGGTAACTTGGGAGGGGTGAGTGGATCCCCTTTTAGACATAAGTGGGTTTCTCCCCTACAGTGCTAAGTGGGGTACTTGTAGGGGAAGAGGGGACCAGTTCACCTCAAATTTGTTCTGTTGTTTACTATTTGCTTTCTATAAATAATGTGTTCTAGTTGTTTACTGTTTACCTTCTATAAATAACAATAAACACTTTCAATTGCCAGCACTGTGTGTCCTGTGTGTATGACACAATTGGATTGGGTATTAGACTGCTCATTTTAGAAGTCTCATAATTACTTGGGATTTAGAGTACAATCTGTGTATATGCACACATGTACATACATGTGCACGCAGTTCATCTATCTTTATGTAATTTTTCCTACATCTTTTTTTGTAGATAATATCATATTACTCTATTTCATTTTCTTTCAAGTTTCTTTTAAAAGAAAATCTTCAGAAATTTAGTGGAAAATTTATTAAAATGCAAAACAATTACCTCAACTTTAAAAAAGTTCCATCAGAGAAAAATCAAGTAGAGAGATACTGCAAAAACTCAAAGTACTGTTCTTTCTGTCCTTTTTGTTTTGTTTTCCTTTGTAATATTGAATATCCATTGTAGCTTATTGATGCACATAGATGTAGCTACAAATAAACCTTAATCTTTTTCCATTTTGTGCCCACTGTTAAATATTGCTGTATAGACAACATAATATATATTTCATAATTTCAGCTGGAATAGGAATATTCATGATTACTGCATTTTCTTCTCTCTCATCTACCGTAACATTGCCCTCAGATATCAAGTGCAATTAAAAACCTCTATGGGTTTGTAGTTAAGAAACCTGAGTTGAATTATAGCTGCATGACTTTAATCAAGAACATTAACCTCTCCATGTGGTGTTTCCTCATGTATGTGTAAGCTGTATTTCCTTCTGTAAATGTTATAATGTCTATCACATTCTCCTCAAACATGTAGCTCAAGTAAAACAAATGTAGAAATATAGGTTATTAAAAACAATCACCCCATTATTTAACATTTTGCTATAAGATTAATGATTATTCTCTTTCACTAAAGATGAAACATAACCAAGTTTATCTCAGGGGTATATTAAAAGCAACATTAGCTAAATCATTTATCTGGCTTTGCCTTGGGTATTAGGTGTATGAAGTAAAAGGGTAAGTGCTTTTATGTGAGAATGAAGTATATGAGAAAACAGGGAATTAAAAAAAAATAGGCAATATTTAAAACATTAAGTGACAGAAATTAGGGTGATATGTAAATCTACCAGTCAAATTCTAGATAGGTCATGTGTAGAAGCACTTAAAGAGGAATTTTTACCAGTTACAAGAAAAGAAGAAGAGAGAACCACCCTTAACCATCTAATCTTTACTGGTGCCATTTTATTTATTTTTTTACTTGCTTAATATTAAATGTTCATGTTTTAAGTGCAATAATTTGCACATGTGGAATACTTAACATAGCAGTACAGAATTAACAGGGATAACTTGTATTTCATGTGTCCTGACATGCATCCTTCTTTTGCCCTGGTGCATCCTCTTCATTCTTCAATTCTCCATCCTTCCTCATCACCCACACTAAAGACTTGCTGCTACTTATCTTTATTTCACTAATTTTGATTTCGATTGCCTATTAATTTTTATGTTTAGCTCTGTAATAGTCAACCTTCACAATACATTGTAAGTACCATGACCGAAGAGGCCATTTGGTTTTTTTCATCATTGTAAACACAGTGTATAGGAGAGTATTTGTAACACTGATTGATGTTAGCTGCTGCCCAGTTGGCCCCAGACTCATGGAAACCCCATATGCAACAGAACAAAATGCTGCCTGATCCTGTGCCACCTCCATGATCAGTTGTGGATTGGACTCTTGTGATATGTGGGGTTTTCATTGGTTGTTTTTTGAAGTAGATCATCAAGCCTTTCTTCCTAGTCCATCTTAGGCTGGAAAAAAGATCAGCCAAAACCTGTTCAACATTATAGCAACATGCAAGCCTCCATTGACAGATGGGTAGTGACTGCCCATGAGGTGTATTGGCAGCAAATCAAACTAAGTATCCCACATGGATGATGAGGCTTCTACCACTAAACCACCAATGTCCCAATATTTGCACATATAAGAAAAGATTGGCATTATCAAGGATTTCATTTTACTTGGATCCTTAATCAACACCCATAGAAGCAGCAGTCAAGAAATTAAAAGACCCATTGCATTGGGCAAATCTGCTGCAAAAGACCTCTTCAACCGGTTAAAAATCAAAGATGTCACCTTGAAGACTAAGGTGTGCCTGACCCAATCCATGGTGTTTTCAATTGCCTCTTATGCATACTAAAGCTGGATGATGAATAAGGCAAACCAAAGAAGAATTGATACCTTTGAATTGTGGTGTCGGTGAAGAATATCAAACACACCATGGACTGCCAAAAGAACGAACAAATCTGTTTTGGAAAGAAGTACAACCAGAATGCTCCTTAGAAGCAAGAATGGCAAGACTACGTCTCACATAGTTTGGACAAGTTATCAGGAGGGATCAGCCCTTGGAGAAGGACATCATGTTTGGAAACAGAGAGCATCGGTGAGAAAGAGGAAGACCCTCAAGGAGATGGATTGACACAGTGACTGCAACAGGGGGCTCAAGCATAACAATGATTGTAAGGATGGGCAGGACTGGGCAGTGTTTTGTTCTGTTCGACATAGGGTCGCTATGAGTCAGGATCAACTTGATGGCACCTAACAACAACAATATACATATATATATATAAACCAAAAAATCAAACCCATTGCCATTGAGTCGAACAGCCCCATAGTTTCCAAGGAGTACCTGGTAGATTCAAACTGCTGACCTTTTGGATAGCATCTGTAGCCTTTAACCACTACACACCAGGATTTCCAATATAGATAGATAAAGAGATAGATGATGATGATAGATGATAGATAGATAGACAGACAGACAGAGAGACTGATAGACTGATAGATAGATAGATGATAGATAGATAGATGATACATAGATAGACAGACAGACAGACAGATAGATAGATAGATGATAGAGATACAAGTGTATTTGTATATATACATATATAGATAGAATTAAAAGATTAATGCCCTCTAAAATTTTTAATATGCATCAAACACTATTAAATCACTCACTCATTCATTATTCTTGAGCACATACTAAGCCCTTGGAACATATTAGCAAATGAAACAGATAAAGAGCCTTACCTTGTTGCACTTATAAAAGGGCAAACAGACCAAAAATAATAAACAATGAATAAAATACTTTATAGCATGTTAGAAAGTGGTAAGTGATTATGGGGGCAGGGAAAAAGCAGAATAATATAATGAGGCTTAGAAATTCTAGATCAGGGACCAAGGTGGGTAGTAAGAGGTAGGCGTGCTACTATATCCATGCCTTGGATTTGATACATGCTAACTGCATGGTCTCATTTTCTAAAGTATTTCTGCACAATTAGACACTTGAAGGAGATTTACTTCAAAATGCTTACAACTATAATATTCTATAATACTATATCTAATCTAAGGTCTCTGGGTGGAATAAATGATTTGAGCTGGGCTGGTAACCAAAAGGTTGACCGTTCGAGCCCACCCAGAGGCAATACAGAAGAAGAGGCCTAGTGATCTGCTTCTGTCAAGATTATAGCCAAGAAAACTCTGTGGAGTAGTTTTACCCTGTAACACATGTGGGGGCCATGAGTTGGAATTGACTCAGTGGCACAGCAACTTATCTAATCTAAGCAACTCTCACAGAGAGGATGAAAAAGTGCTATCAGTGATTGTTTAAAATCTAATACAAATACAAATACAAATAGAAGCAGGTCAGATTAATTAAAAAGAATCCTGGCCAGTGATGTATGAATAAAACACATTTGTTACTGTTTGAGATTCGGTGATAATTTTATTCACTAATGGCACTTTCTGCATTTGTGAACGGAAAAATATTGTTAACTATGTCATAGAAACTTCATAGTTATTAAAAATAATACAATGGCAAGCAACAAAAAAATCACTTACTATGTTCATAGGACATGAACATGGTAATATTTTATAACGTTCTATACCATAATGCTAGGTTATGTTTATGATGTTATATAATACTGAATTTGCCTGGTTTTCTGAAATACACGATGTGAAGTAAAAAATGTTAAATATATTCGCAGTCTGGTTTTAACGTGCTGGATGTACTGCCTGTCTACGCTTTTCCAGTTGGTTCTTCAAACTAAAACTGAACTACTTAAGAATTTCAAATATGACAAATAGCTCTTTGTAGCTGACTTTTGTGTGTGCTTCAGAGAAACACAAGATGGAACATAAATAAAAACAACTCATGGAAACAAGGTTTAAGATCTGACATTTCTAAGCAGCAGGCTTCTTCTGTCCTCAGGGAGATAAACAAAACCACTGAAAACCCCATTAGGTATATTTATAGCCCAGGTTTAATGTCTGGGAAGTAAACTAAGATGCCAGACTGCCAGCCACCAACTTAGGGATGGAAGAAAACAGCCTCTCAGAGTGAGCGTTTTCATCCTTTTCTCATCAATATTCTGAAGATGGGATTAAAATAGGTTAAGTAGTGGGGCGCAGCCAAGATGGCAAAATAGACAGACGTTTCCGGTGAGCCCTCTTTACAACAAAAACCCGAAAAAACAAATGAAACGAGTATATTTGTGACAAGTTGGGAGCCCTGAGCTTCAAAGGCAAGCTTAGAAAATGAACTGAGGGGCAGGGGGAGAAAGAGACCTTTTAGAAGTGGAGAGGAGTTACTGGAACTGAATCTCAGGGAGCTCTCAGGCACCATTCCTAGGAGTGGTAGCAGTGGCAGGCTGGAACTAACATTCAGCCGCAGTTCCCTCAGGGAGAAGCAGCCAGCCACACAACCCACTCACACCTCTGGAACCTGAAGAGAACAGCGCTCACGGCAAAAGCTGAGTACTTGCGTACATTTTAACGCATGCCCCCCACCCACAAACCAGCTTCAGTGGCTGAATTCCCTAGGCCTGAGATAGGCACTGTTGAGCACCTACAGCCATCTTCCCAGCCTTGGGAATGGAAAAAAATTGCAATGGAGGGAAAACATAATTTTCTAGCTCCACTAACTGGGGGAGCTCAGGACAGAAGCAGTTCCTGTCCAGGCATAAACTGTCTGTGAACCTTGAGCACCTTTCCCTTCTGCATGGACCTGTGTGGGCCTATTTTGGGAGAATAGACCCTTGTTGGAAGACTCCAACCATTTCAGCTGTGTGGTGGAGAGGTTGGTGTTTGACGTTTGACATTGCTTTGCCTTTTAAACAAGATCCTCACCTACCCACATCAGGGACGTAAGGACTGGTAGCTCCACTCAGGTCACCCAGCCACTCACGACAGGGATCCAAAGATAACTGGTACCTCCCAGTCCTTACAACCAAAAACATTGGGTGCCCATGGTCCCTCTGCAGAACCCACCCACCAGCATGCTCTAGAGACATGGGAACACGTTTTCCTCAGAGACACTAGGGGACGGTTCTCAGCACCCTTCCTTGTTCAGAGAGTGACCCCCTGCTGCAATCTGATACTGGTATATACACCCATCACCCCTGCCCCTCTAAGACTGTAGGAGAGACCCTGTACCACACACTTGATGATCAGCAACCTGGAAACCTGAGCTGAATTCATACAAGAAAACTGAATGGACTCCTAGACTGATATACCTGATAACAGTTGTAGCCAGCTGGGGACAGGACACCAGAGCTCCAAAGGTGAAAATAATCAAGCTAGCTCACTCAAGCAAAACAAAACAAAACAAAGCAAGCAACTATGACACAGTAAACAAGCATAACTAATACAATAGCTTATAGATGGCAAGGAGACAACAGTCAATATCAAGTCACATAAAGAAACAGGCCATGATCACCTCAAACAGCTCTCAAAACAAAGAATCCAGGGATCTTCTAGATGAAAGTGCATTCCTGGAATTACCAGATGCAGAATACAAAAGTTTAACATACAGAACCCTTCAAGACATCAGGAAGGAAATGAGGCAATACGCAGAACAAGCCAGGGGACACACAGATAAAGTAACTGAAGAAATTAGAAAGATTATTCAGGACAATAATGAAAGTTTAACAAGCTGGGAAAATCCATAGACAGACAGCAATCAGAAATTCAGAACATTAACAATAAAATTACAGAAGTAGACAACTCAATGAAAGTCAGAGGAATGGAATTGTGCGAGTAGAAGCTAGAATTTTTGAACTTGAAGATATATCGCTTGGCACTAATATATGTGACGAAAAATCAGATAAAAAAATTAAAAAAAAAGAGGAAGAAACCTTAAGAATCATGTGGGATTCTATCAAGAGAAATAACCTATGGAGTGATTGTAGTACCAGAACAGGGGGGAATAACAGAAAATACAGAGAGAATTGTTGAAGGTTTGTTGGCAGAAAACCTTCCTGGTATTGTCAAAGATGAGAGGGTATCTATCCAAGATGCTCATCGAACTCCACATAAGGTAGATCTTAAAAGAAAGTCACCAAGACCTATTATAATCAAACTTACCAAAACCAAAGATAAAGAGAGAATTATAAGACCAGCAAGGGATAAATGAAAAGTCACCTACAAAGGACAGCCAATAACAATAAGCTTGGACTACTTGGCAGAAATCATGCAGACAAGAAGGCAATGGGATGACATATTTAAAAAATTGAAGGAAAAAAATTGCCTGCCAAGAATCATGTATCCAGCAAAACTCTCTCTTAAATATGAAGGTGAAATTAAGACCTTTCCAGATAAACACAAGTTTAGATAATTCGTAAAAACCAAACCAAAATTACAAGAAATACTAAAGGGGGTTCTTTGGTTAGGAAATCAATAAAATCAGGTATCAGCGTAAGACTAGAACACTGGGCAGAGCAATCAGAAGTCAGCTCAGACAGGAAAATCCAAAAAAAACAAAGCAAGATTATATTAAAAAAAAAAAAAAAAAAACTTAAAACAGGGTAACAGCAATGTTCTTATATAAAACATCAATAGAATAATAAAGAGGGACAAAGAAATGTAATCATACACCTTCCCTATGGAGAGGACGATAAAGCGATACAGAGAAATAAAAGTTAAGTTTAAATTTAGAAAAATAGGGGTAAATAATAAGGTAACCACAAAGGAGACAAACTATCCTACTCATCAAAATAAAATACAAGAACAACATTAGTAGCCCTAATACATGGCATAAACAGTATGCAAAACATTATTAACAATGCAGAAGAAAAACTAGGTAACTGGGAGCTCCTAAAAATCAAACACCTATGCTCATCCAAAGACTTCACCAAAAGAGTAAAAAGACTACCTACAGGCTGGGAAGAAGTTTTTAGCTATGACATTCCCAATCAGCATCTGATCTCTAAAATCTACATGATACTGCAAAAACTCAACTACAAAAAGACAAATAATCCTATTAAAAAATGGGCAAAAGATATGAATAGAAACCACTAAAGAAAATGTTCAGGTAGCTAACAGATACATGAGGACATGTTCACAATCATTAGCCATTAGAGAAATGCAGATCAAAACTACAATGAGATTTCATCTCACTCCAACGAGGCTGGCATTAATTCAAAAAACACCAAAAAATAAATGTTGGAGAGGCTGTGGAGAGATTGGAACACTTCTACACTGCTGGTGGGAATGTCAAATGGTACAACCACTTTGGAAAGTGATTTGGCACTTTTTTAAAAAGCTAGAAATAGAACTACCATACGATCCAGCAATCCCACTCCTCGGAATATATCCTAGAGAAATAAGAGCCTTTACACGAACAGATATATGCACACCCATGTTTATAGCAGCACTGTTTACAATAGCAAAAAGCTGGAAGCAACCAAGGTGTCCATCAATGGATGAATGGGTAAATAAATTGTGGTATATTCACACAATGGAATGCTACGCATCGATAAAGAACAGTGACGAATCTGTGAAACATTTCATAACATGGAGGAACCTGGAAGGCACTATGCTGAATGAAACTAGGCAGTTGCAAAAGGACAAATGTTGTATAAGATCACTATTATAAGAACTTGAGAAATAGTTTAAACTGAGAAGAAAACATTGTTTTGTGGTTATGAATGGAGGGAGGGAGGGAGGGTGGGAGAGGGGTATTCACTAATTAGATGGTAGATAAGAACTACTTTAGGTGAAGGGAAAGACAACACACAATACAGGGGAGGTCAGCACAACTGACTAAACCAAAAGCAAAGAAGTTTCCTGAATAAACTGAATGCTTTGAAGGCCAGTGCAGCAGAGGCAGGGGCTTGGGGACCATGATTTCAGGGGACATTTATGTCAATTGGCATAATAAAATCTATTAAGAAAATATTCTGCTTCCCACTTTGAAGCGTGGCGTCTGGGGTCTTAAACGCTAGCAAGCAGCCATCTAAGATGCATCCATTGGTCTCAACCCACCTGGATCAAAGGAGAATGAAGAACACCGAGAACACAAAGTAATTATGAGCCCAAGAGACAGAAAGGGCCACATGAACCAGAGACTACATCATCCTGAGACCAGAAGAACTAGATGGTGCCCGGCTACAACTGATGACTGCCCTGACAGGGAACACAACAGAGAACCCCTGAGGGAGCAGGAGAGCAGTGGGATGCAGACCCCAAATTCTCATAAAAAGACCAGACTTAATGGTCTGACTGAGACTAGAAGGACCCTGGAGGTCATGGCCCCCAGACCTTCTGCTGGCACAGGACAGGAACCATTCCCAAAGACAACTCTTCTTACATGGGTTGGACTGGACAATGGCTTGGAGAGGGAACCTGGTGAGAAGTAAGCTTCTTGGATCAGGTGGACACTTGAGACTATGTTGACCTCTCCTGCCTGGAGGGGAGATGAGAGGGTGGAGGGGGTTAGAAGCTGGCGAAATGGACATGAAAAAAGAGAGAGGAGGGAGAGAGCGGGCTGTCGGATTAGGGGGAGAGAGATTGGGTGTATGTAGCAAGGTGTATGGAAATTTTTATGTGGGAGACTGACTATCTGTAAACTTTCACTTAAGGCACAAAAAATTTTTTTAAATAAATAAATAAAATATGTTAAGTAGTAAATATGAAAATAAACTGCAAATATTTGGAAGTCAAGACAGGAATTTTTTTGTTTGTTTCCATGATTTTATTAATAGTGAACTTAATAATGGTTGGAAAAAATTGATCACTATTTTATTTTGGTATCTCATGTAAATATACTTTTTTTTTCTTTTTATACCTCCACGTATCTATTTAAAGCTGGTTTTCTTTTTTTTTTTGAGAAAGGAATAAATTCACATGTATATAGGGAGATTACAAGACAATGTTACCGAATTAGAAATGGTTTTAAAAATTTCCTAATAATTACTGAAGCAGAAAAGATTAATTTGAAAATATATGGTCACTTTTAAAGACTACCTCTATAGGTAATAGTCTTAGACATGCCTAAGTGTTGCTATACTTTTTAAATGGTTTCCAAATTTACTAGAAATTTAATGTTTTTTCTCTTCAATCCAAAGTTATTTCTCTCCAGGACTTATTCCTTAGAATCATTATCTGTGGTTGGAATTAGTATTTGTCTCAGCAACACTCTTAATATACCAAGAAAAATAGCCTAGAGAATTCTACTACCCTATGGACTAAACTAACAGTCCAAGTAAGAATCTTGATAAGTAAGCAAAATTCACATTCAGATGAAATTTACATATTTATTAGCCTTTGTATAAGCAGGTACTTTTACATTTCAACTTTTTATGCACAACTTGCCCATTACTTAAAATTCTGTATGCAGCTGTTATGTGACAACTTTAAAAAAAATGACCTTTTGTTTAGAAAACCGAATAGGAATATAGCATAACAAGACATTTCTCAGCTGAGATGTTTAACAAGGAAAGTTTGGTTCAAATGGTTTTTTGGGCTTTACTTCTGTCTGTACCCTGGGAAAGGCAAAAAGCAAAGATCTGTTTTCTCCTGACTCTATAATGTCAAGCCCTCAGCAACCGGATGTGGAGTCTGAAGTAGAAGATTATCAAGCATGCTTTTCCACCTAAGGAAAAAAAATTGCTTATGACGTTTGTCTGTGAACAAAGCTAATCAGCTTTCTGAAGGTTAATGTCTTCCCTCTTTAGTATTCTTATGATCTGATTTGTTTAGAGTATTTCAATTATTTTGTGCTATTCTAGCTTAAGGAGCCCTGGTTGCACAGTGGTTAAGCTCTCAGCTGTTAACCAAAAGGTCAGCAGTTAGAATCCACCAGCCGCTCTGCAGGAGAGAGATGTGTCAATCTGTTTCCATAAAGATTTATATCCTTGGAACCCCTGTGGGGATTAAAGTTTCACATTTCAGTAATAATACAACTTCCACGATGCTACTAGAGAAGCCTTTCAAAGTTGTAGGTTTCTTTTGATACTACTCAATAGCACACGTGGGAAAAGCCCATGCCCTTTAGCTCATTGTACAAACTTGTGTGTGTGCCTGTGTATATGCATGCCTGTGTGCCTCTGTGTGTGTGTGAGTGTGTGTGTATACAATCGGGCTCATGTGTACTTCTTCACCTCCTTTGCAAACCAACCTGTGTTTATGACAGACCACTTGCAGTTCTCAGAAAGTACAACTATTTCATCCCTTTTTACAACAAACAACATAATTTCCACTTTTGAAAGCCATGGCCCTTTACAGCCAATAGCCTAGAACACAACTACTCACCTTTCAAAATTTATTACAAATATCTCTCCTTCTAAGAAGTCTACATGGAGCACCTTCCTTCTGCAGAGAGCATCATTCAGTCCCTTCCTTCTAACCCTACTGAAATTTGTAAAGATTTCTATCACAATACTTTTAGCATTTTATTGCACCTATTTGTTTTCATGAGTAGCCCCTTCTTCAACACCAGTGACTCTAAGAATTGAGGATTATGTAAGAATATTTATATTAATGGGACTGAAAAAGATGGTGAAACTTCTACATCAGAGCTTTCTAATTGTTTTACCAGTGGGTGTCTGTCCAAAGAGTGATACTACCAAGAGCCAAAGATGGGGTCTTTTTTATCTGTTTACAGCCACAAAGTCTCAGGTAAACCTGTTGTGTTAGGTATGGGCCAATAAGTTTCCAACTTATAGTCACTCTGTGTAAAACATAACCAAATGTTGCCCAGTCCTGTGACATCATTACAATTGTTGCTGTGTTTGAACCCATTGTTGTAGCCACTGGGTCAATCCATCTTTTTGAACGTCTTGCTCTTTTTTACTGACCTTCTACTTTACCAAGCATGCTGTCCTTGTCCAGGAACGGGTCCTTCCTGATAACGTGTCCAAAGTACATGAAACCAAGTCTCGCCATCCTCATTTCTAAAGAGCATTCTGGTTGTACTTCTTCCAGGATAAATTTGTTCATACTTTTGGCAGTCCATGGTATATTAAATATTCTTTGCCAATACCGTAATTCAAATGTGCCAGTTATCCTTTGGTCTTCCTTATTCATTGTCCTGTTTTCTCATGCATGTGAGGTGGTTGAAAATACCTGGCCTGGGTCAGGCACACCTTAGTCCTTAAGGTGACATCTTTGTTTTTTAACACTTTAAAAAGCTGTTTTGCAGCATATTTGCCCAATGTAATCCATTGTTTAATTCTTGACTGTTGTTTCCATGGGCGTTGATTGTGGATCCAAGGAAAATGAAATCCTTGACAGCTTCAATCTTTTCTCCATTTATCATGATGTTGCTTATTGGTTCAGTTGTGAGGATTTTAGTTTTCTTTATGTTGAAATGTAACCCATAATGAAGGCTGTGGTTTTTGATCTTCATCAGTAAGTGCTTCAAGTCTTCTTCACCTTCACCAAGCAAAGTTGTGTCATCTGCATATTATAAACCAAAAAAACCCAGTGCCATCAAACCCTATAGGACACAGTCAAACTGCACCATAGAGTTTCCAAGGAGTGCCTGGTGGATTTGAACTACTGACCCTTTGGCTAGCAGCCGTAGCACTTAACCACTACACCACCAGGGTTTCCATCTGGTTATTAAAAAAAATATATATATTGCAGGCTGTTAATTCTTCATAATCCAAATTCTGGGATTATTTGCTCAGCATGCAGATTGAATAAATGCAGTGAAAGGATACATCCCTGATGCACACCTTTTCTGATTTTAAACCATGCAGTATCACCTTGCTCTGTGCAATAATAAGATGCTCAATAAAAACTTACTGCATAAATGCATGGGTTGTATTTCAAGAGAACATTACAAAAATACCCTGAGTATGCCCAAACATTTTATTTTTTCTTCTTTCCTTTTGCTAAAATTTTTAATTGTGATATATCAAAAAAGAAAACCCTGCACTCTGGTATGGGTGAAAGAAAAAGACTTTTATTGAGGGATAATATACTTGAACTAGGCAGCACTAAGTAAAACCACAAAGTACTCCTCTGTCTCTATTGAATTAGAGGTTTTTCATGCATATATGACAAAGGAAAGGTAGGCAGATAATGATTGACTCAGCTTCACCTTTGAAATAATTTGAAATGTAAAGGTCAACCATTTGGCTAGGAGTGAGTTTTACTGCCAACATGAATGGCTCCAACCAGTTTCATCTACACACATTCCTTCTAGGAACAAATTGTTTACATCCTGACCTTTAGCTTGCTGGCAATGTATGTTGGCCCCTTCATTCTTACGTCTGACATGAGTGCCTTCAGTTTAAAACTTTTCTGTTTACATTTCCCCCTTTTGATTAAGCCTCCCTCACGGCTACTGATCACCCGTGATGGAGTAGCCTTTCTTCCGAAAGGAATTTGTCTGTTTTCTTGAGAAACCTTAGTAAAAATTATTTTCTTCGCTTTTCTGAACTAATAGGCCTCATATTCAGGTTGAATAGGTTTTATGGGGGAACATCTTAACGGACAAGGCCACATTTAAGGAACATTTCTCAGTTAAGGCAGAATGATAGAAATCAAGATAAAACATAGACAGGGAGACAAAAGAAGGTGATTAAACAACACAGTGATTGGTGAAAGCCTGTGAACCAGCATGATTTTATGTGAAGGGTCAAGTGCTTCTGAAGTACAGCATTTCATGGATAAAATGTGTTGAACTAAAGTAAAATGGCATTTTATAATTAAAATTGTAGAAACAATGAGGAATATAAAGATTCTAAAATAAGGTAGCAATTTTTTTCACTATCCTTCCCAAGAGGAAAACCAGTTGCTTATAATATCAGTTAAGGAAAAAACAGAATCTCTAAAGTGAGACATTACACGTTGTATATGATTAACAGAGTGTAATATTAGTATTATTGTCAGGAATATAGATACAGCAATAAGATTTTATTATGGCACTGGTGTCTCCTTGGGTTGCAGTGAGAATGTCAAGGGCCATTCTATTTTAGAGTACTACTTTTCTCACCATTGACATTTTGGCATTGATCTCTTGAAGCCATGGACACTGCCATTTAGGGCAGCTTGTTTATATTTGATTAGTATTTCTACATGTGCTGTAATATCTTCAAGCACTACTGGAGGTGAGAATACTGCCACTAGATGATCAATCCAATGAAACACAGATCGAGGCCTTCGAGTTCTTAATATGAGTACATTAGCTGGTCAAAGGAGTTCAGTTAAAATACTTCCTTGAATCCAGCTCAGATCCAGATTGCACCTTCCAATCCAGCCTGATGGGAGCCAGGGCCAAAGGTTGGTTCCACAAAGCCAAAATGTACTCTTAGGGGTTACCCAATAGATACCTGAGTGTCATAAGCAGTTGGTGGTGAGCCATTCAATAGCTTGTAATATTATAATTGATGCACATTCAGATATTGGGAGCCATCCCATAGGTCTGGTGATGGTGATGGTGGGGTTATTTGTATGGATGTGATTAGATTGTTCCCAAGAAACAACTTAACATAGCTTTCCTGATTGGGAGGTAGCTAGAGGAATTCGTCCCACAGTTGTTGATATGAACCTACAATACAAAGTTTTGTTTGTGCTGTTTGTGATTTGGAAGACTCTTTAGCTAACTTTTCTTGGGTGACTTTATTTAATAAAGTAAATGCCACATTAACATTAAAAGTTAACTTATGGTCTAGGTTTCATTCAGATCTGAAAAAAGGCCATTTATCAATAGAAAATCTATTAATAGTAATTTCCTGCAGTAATGAGCTATTTCTCCATTCTTCTTGTGTCCATAGATCAAGAGCAACCCAATCAGATCCTTGTAGTGGAGAGACCCACCAAGAGAAGCCAGACTGCCTTGAGGTTAGGATGGCACCACATATCCAACAACAATAACAAAAAAACTTGTTAAAATGGTGAGCAGAAGCATCTGCCCAATCTAGGAAAACATTAATAGAGGCATGACTGTAACAAATATAAAAAGAAAAAGAGGTATATTTTCAGCCCTGATCCAGAGTCCTGGGTCAGCCATCTGCTTTAGTTGACATCTGCTTCTGGCCACAAGAGCATTTATATATAACCTTCAATTCTCTCATGGGATAGTTAATCCAAAGAGATGCCTTAGCCTATTTAAACTGTGACAAATGAATCTAAGATACCTTAGGTTGGGTTCTCCAGAGAAGAGAAAACAGAAAAATGTACATAGAGAGAGAGAGAGAAATTTACATCAAGGAAAATCTCATGAGGCCCCTAGAGGCTATACATCCCAAGTTTGTGGTGCAGTAAAGAGGGTTCTCCTGATCCATGTAGCTGCAGGGGCTGGTGAACCCAAAACTGGAAAGCTAAAGAGCAATGGTGCTGCAGGCTGTGAAGATTAATGAATCTCAAGATCGGCAGGCAAGACTGCTGACAAGCTAACAGCCTAAGTCCCAAGAACTAGAAGCTGAATGAACAGGAGCAAGCTTTAGGATCTGGAACAAGTGAAAGCCTTGGCAAGGTGAGCAGGAATCAAGTAGGTGAAGAAGGGTGAAGAGATGAAGGCTGAGGGGGTGATGAGCAGCCATAGGCCTCGTGCCAACCAGTACCACTCAACAGATTTCATCGTGGGGGTGATCACATATCCAGTTTCAATAGGGAAGTGATCACAACATTATACAACTGCCAAAACACTGAGAATCATGGCCCAGCCAAGTCAACATACAATTTTAACCATCGCACAAGGTTTTATTACCTCTAATATGGCTTCACATGGATTGGTGAGGAGAAATAAGTATGATCCTTTCCAAAGAGATTCTAATGCATCTTTTATTTGGTATCTATTCCAATATACATACTCTCCTGGGGCAATGTTAGGCAGACTTTGGGAGTCTAACTTCTGTTCATCAAAGGCTTCTCTAAACTTTGAAAGATATTCTTTAGAGTATTGGACTAAAGACTGCAAATACTTCAGTAATTCAGATTGAACAATGTTAACGCTGATGCAGGAAACATAAGGAAGGACCATAGGTCTTCCAGTAATTATTTCATGGGGAGATGTTTGGGAGATTTAAATGAGGTGGACATCAGATATAAAAACTAAGAGAAGGATTTTGTCCAAGGCAAATATAAAATTTCACAAATCTTGGCCATTTGGATCTTATTATTAAATTAGTTCTCTTTTGGTCTTTAGTAGACCAAAAGACTGAGGATGATAGTGACATTGTAGCCTTTGATAAATGGGAAAAACTCGACACACTTCTTGAATGACTTGACCAATGAAATGAGTTCCCAGATCACTACAAAGAGTTTTTGGTGTTCCCCAGGTGTGTATGATGCTTTCAAGAAGTTTCTCTCCTATAAAGGCTGCAGTAGCACAACGGCAGGGGAAGGCTTCTACCCAATGTGAAAATTTACAGATCATTACTAGTACATGTTTACAACCATTTGCTAGTGGAAGCTCAATAAAAATCTAGCTGTAATTTAATCATAGGTCTGGAAGGTAAAGTGTACTGTCCAGGTAGGACTTTAAGATGTTTTCCAGAGTTATAGCAAAGGAAAATAGAACAATGGGTAGCAACATGTTCAGCTGTCTAAAAAAAAATTTCCCCATCAATATTTTTTAAGGTCTCAATTATGTCATCTTGTCTCATGTGGGAACCTTCACGTAAGGTTTACATCATAGGAACATGCAGGAAATTGGGTGTCATGAATTGAATTTTGTCCCCCCAAAAATGTGTGCGTCAATTTGGCTCAGTCACGATTCCCGGTATTGTGTGCTCATCCTCCATTTTCTGATTGTAATTTTATGTTAAACAGGATTAGGGTGGGATTGTTACACCCTTGCTAAAGTCACAACCCTGATTCAATGTAAAGGGAGTTTCCCTGGGAGGTGGCCTGCACCACCTTTTATCTTACAAGAGATAAAATGAAAAGGAAGCTAACAGAGAGTTTGAGACCTCATACCATCAAGAAAGTGCCAGGAGCAGAGCGTGTCCTTTGGACCTGGGGCCCCTGCACGGAGAAGCTCCTAGTCTGGGGGAAGATTGAGGAGGAGACTGACAGAGAGAGAAAGCCTTCCTCTGGAGCTGACACCTTGAATTTGGACTTCTGGCCTACTAGGCTGTGAGAAAATAAATTTCTCCTTGTTAAAGCCACCCACTTGCGGTATTTCTGTTAGAGCAGCACTAGACAACTAGGACATTGTTAGGCCCAGAACACAATTTAATGGCAGGATCTTGGAAAGAGTTTGCCTTTTTCCATGCCTTAATTTTGTTTGTTTGGGCTAATTGTTGGTCTTTTAACATTTTTTCTAAAGTTAATTCATGAAAACTGGAGCTATTCAAAGTCAAATTTGGGAAGTTCATCACTTTATTTATTATAAGTGTAGAAATAACTTGAGAGGCATCTGGCTTGATCTCCTTATCAGCAAGATTATTTCCTCAAATTTCTTCAGTTTTGGGTGCTCCTTCTGGTTGGTGAACTTGTGTTTTTATCACAGCAATTTCAGAGGGGAATAATAGAATGTTTAGAAGGTCCGCTACTAAAACTTCATTTTTTATGCTTTTTTTGGAAGAGGTTAAAAATCCTCATCTCCATAACATGCCAAAATCATGTACAATTTCAAAACAATATCTATTTCTATTAAAAAAAAAATTATTAACATATTTTCCTGAAGCAATTCTACAAGCTCTTGTAAGGGCAATTAATTCAGCTTGTTGGGCTGAAGTGGCTTTAGGGAGAGCCTGATTTTTAAGTACTTCAATAAAAGTCGTAAGGGTGTATCCACCTTGACAGTGAAGGCCAGCAGGATTAGGTTTTAAATAGAAACCATGCACAAAACTAAATCAAGCTTAGTTAAAAAAAAAAAAAATCTTTAAGTCTTTACAAGTGGTTTTAATTGCTCAGACAAGTCTAGACAATCATATGTAGGATAGTTGTAGAATAACTAATACTATATTAGCTGCAGTTATTCTATGTCAGTTGCAGGAGAAGATAGATATGACTTCTACAGAAATAAGGCTGCCCAAACATTTAACAGAGAGCTGTAATAATTGTAATTTTACTTTGGAAAACTATATCCACCATCAGCCAGATGTTTTAATAAAGCTAGACTGTTGTCAAGACAGGCCTGCTGCAAGGTTGAGCAACTAGCAAATCATCAATGTATTGCAGCAATGTGGATTTGCTTGTAAACTGTAAAGGTTACAAACCCACATGCAGAATCTGAGAAAAATAGATGGAAGGTTTAAGAAATCCTTGAAAGTCATTACACTCCAGGTAAATTGTTGATTTTCCCAGGTAAAAGCAAACACATACTAACTTTCCTGTTGGACAGAAATACTGAAAGGGTCATTACAAAGATTCACAACTGTAAAATGAGTTGCATCTGAAGGGACATTGGAAAGTATTAAATGAGTATTAGGAGCTACTGGGAGTCTAGGAATAACAATAAGGTTGATTGCACGCAAACCTTAAACAAATCTTCAGCCCCTATTATTTGTTTGATTTTTTTTAACTGGAAGAACAGGAGTATTACAAGGGCTGGTTGCTACAAGGAACAATTAAGCCTTTAGAAAGGAAATCTTGTGTGTGTGAGCTATTCCTTACTTTGCTTCTCATTGGAGTGACTACTAGGGAATTTTTAGCAGAAGTTTTAGATAAATCTATGAATTTTAATCAGCTCTGCTGACAAAAGTCAGCCTACATCTGTGCATCTGGTGGCCCACAAGTTTTCAGGAACTAGGAAAGAGGTGTTAGAAGGGAGACGACTAGGCCAGGTTGAATTTTGGAGAGGTTTTTTTTTTTTTTTTGCGTATGCATATGAGAAGTGCTTGTACATAGCAAATGGTTTCTTTCTGAATGTTGTTTAATTCAGAGCTTGTCTCTGTTGACTTAGGGATATCAGGCAGACACAATAATATTTCCCCCTTTTCATTAAATTGCAAGTAGCAATTCCATTTGGGTAAATTATCTCTTTCCAGTAGATTGACAAGATATCAGAGTTGAGCAAAAATGGATGTAAATCTTCGGTAGGACCAAGAGATATTATAACAAATTGAGAATGAATCAATGTTTATTTCTGGTTGGTGACCCCTACTACTTTTAAGATTTTAGTACTCTGACCAGTTTTTTAAATAGGTAGGGTTAATAGTGCACAGGATTACTCCATTGTAGATTAAGATTCTCCATTAATAAGTAAAGTAGTTTCTCCTTGTGGATTAAGAGTCACCACAGGAACAGCCTCAGGAATAGCCTCTAGCAATTTTTCACTCAAGACCTGAGAGTCTTCCAACAGCTCAGTGGCCATTTAATCAATATTTAAGGCTAAATTGTTCTTGGGGTCTTTTCTTTCTGGCTGTTCTAGCTATAGTTGGGCTTACTCTGGGCCAGCAATCATGTGAACAAGCTGCTATAAGTCAGGGAGTCCAGGTTGGTAGACTTCAATGAGGATTTTAAATTCTTCAGAGAATTTGTAGAGTTCCTTATGGAATTTAGGAAAATCTTTCACAATGCTACACAATTCTGAGTGTGTCCACAGGATGAAGTGTTATGAGAGGAATTCTCCATGCCTTTGCTGGGGTGAATTTAAAAGGGCATTTCAGACAAGGGCTTAGTTGTTTTGAGAGATGTGTGTGATGTAGTGGGTTTTTTGGAATAAAAGGGGAGTTCAGATATTTGCTATAAGAGTAGGAGGGCGAAGCAGAATATAAAGAGGTAGTAGCCAGCAAGAGTGCATAAGGTGTGGGAGATGAAATTTGACATTGTAATTCTTTATTCCGCTTAGTTAATTTAGAGAAAGTGTCCTGCAGGGAAGCAATTTTACTGTGTTGATGTTTCTTAGAGGCCTCAAAACACAAATTAAAATAGGGATTCTACTGGTACTGTTTAATCTAGAAGCCTCGGTTCTCTCACTTACTGCACCAAAAAGTTAATGTACAGAAATCAAAAGAACCCCATATTGGCCACTGATATTCCAAATTGTCTAGAGTGAGTTTATGCCAGGCAGACAAGAATAAAAAGGATAAAGGACCATAATGCTTGTTCATGTAGTGAGTAGGAGTCCCAGAAGGTGGTTCAAAATCTTCTTTAGACACGACATTCCCCATTTTATAATGACAGTAACAACAAAGCAAAATTATAATTGCAAGAAGCAAAACAAATCCACAGAAAAACTCAAAAGGCTGTCAATGCAAGGGAGCAGAGCTTGATTTTGAGAGGTTTTTTTTTTTTTTTGCCTCAAATAATTCCAGAGAATTTGCAGAAGCAGAGAGCCAAAGCAGCTCAGCAGGTACCTTGCCTGCGTCTGAATGCCCCAGAGATTATCAAAGATATTGCACCTTTAAAGTCACCAGAAATGTCAAAGAAGAAAATCCCACTCTGCTAGGAGTGAAATAAAAAGAATTTCACTGAGGAATAACAGCTCGAGCTGGGCAGTGCTAAGTAAAAATACAAAGTATTCCACCATCTCTGTTGAGTTAGATGTTTTTGTACATAAATAACAAAGAAAAAGTATGGGGTTAATGATTGGTTCAGGTTAAGGTCTGGAGTCTTTGGAAAGGTTTAGAGTCCTTGGAAATGTAAAGGTTGGTCATTTAACTAGGAGGGGAGTGAGTTTTACCCCTTATGTGAGAGGTGCCAGCTGGTTTTGGTTATATACATTCTTCCTTGGAACAAATGGTTCACATTCTGACACATCTTTTTGTAAACAAATGGAGTACACCCTGAGCTTTTGCTTCTTGTGAATGTATGTTGGCCCCATCATTCTTATGTCTGACAGAAGTGTCTCTAGTCTGAAACTTTTCTGTTTACAGGGATGCAAAATAATCTTTGTATTAATTTAGATGGACATGGAAGAAAGAGCCATGTGTGATTATGGATATGTGCACGAAGTTGTAATTTGAACATGTGTGCATGTTTATATGGTGTATGTTGCTGTATATTTGTAGATACAGCTGTGTATGAGCTATGAAAGTGTTGGGCCATGCCTGTTTTTCTTATCTGTGCGTTCCCAACTTTTAGCAGAATGTCTGAGTGTATAGTAAATGTCCATGTAAGCAGCAGTCAAGAAATCAAATGACCCATTGCACTAGGCAAATATGCTGTAGAAGACCTCTTTAAAGTGTTAAAAGGCGAAGATGTCACTTTAAGAACTAAAGTGCACCTGACCCAAGCCATCATGTTTTCAATCACCTCATATGCATGTGAAATCTGGACAATGAACAAGGAAGAACAAGGAAGAGTTTATGCCTTTAGAGTACGGTGTTGGTGAAGAATATTTAGTATATCATGGACTGCCAGAAGAGTGAGCAAATCTGTTTCAGAAGAAGTACAGCCAAAATGCTCCTTAGAAGCAAGGATGGCAAGACTTTGTCTCACATGCTTTGGATGTGTCATCAGGAGGGACCAATTCCCAGAGAAAAGCATCATTCAGGGTAAAGTAAATAGAGAAAAAGAGGAAGACCCTCCACGAGAGGGATTGACATAATGGCTGCAACAATGGGCTCGAGCATGACAATGATTATGAGGATGGCACAGGATTGGGTACTATTTCATTCTATTGTACTTATAGTGGCTACATTTCAGAACTGACTTGATGGCACTGGACAACAACATCTGCCACTAACTATATGCCAGATATGGTCCTGCCACATCATTCTCCCGTGGAGGGAGGGACTGGTGGGTGTGAACAACTGAACTTTCAGTTAGGAGCTGAGCTCTTAACTACTGTGCCACCGGGGCTCCATATATATATATATATATATATATATATATATATATATATATATATATATATAACGTATCATATATACATATTCTGTGGGGTAATTGTTTCTTCATAATAAAATATGAAGATGTTTCAGAAATTTTGATCCATTATTCTTTATTCAATTAGTCATGCCCTAACAGATGTTTTTAAAGTGATAAAACTGGCTTCACCAACCTCATTAACATTCATATTTAAGAAATTACTTTCCTTTAAAATATCTAATGCTAGGACATAGTTAATTGCTATATTATGCAAAATTGCAGGGCACCACAAAAAATTCTAACAGTTTTAGGAATAAAATAAGCAGTACAGTCAGAACTCTGCTCAGGTACTTATTTTATATTTTTAAGTCACAATATTGGCTACATTTTGTTATACTCTTTAATACAAATTTCATGATTTGTTTTATTTCCAAAACAACTTCACTCTCCTTCTTCCCCCTACCCCATCTTTACATAGAAGTTATTCAATTTATTAGTGAATAATGGCATGTGATATTCTGTTTCTTATCTACTCATACAACCAAAGTTTAAGAGTTACAAAGTAAAGCGTAACAAACTTAACTTGGGTGATAAAATTAGAACTCTGCAGTATGTCTTAATGAATGATAATATTAATTTTAAATAAGAGCTTAATCACATATTAAGTATAAGATGTTAAGAGTGTTAAGGAAGGTAACACGTGGTACTATCTCTAATTGAACAACGTGCTTATTCAGTGATACCATGTATGCCTATTACAGCCTCATCTGTATTCTTTCATGAGTTCACCCATTAAGTTAAAACACATCATTTAGCACCTATAGGATCGGGCAATGTTTTGTTCTGTTGTACATAGTGTAGTTATAAGTCTGAACCAACTTGGCAACACCTAACAACAAGGTGTCAAGTAGGAGTGGAAAACACAGTTAAGTGTTCAGTGACTAAGCCAAAGGTTAGGAGTTCAAGTTCAGAGAGGCACCTAGGAAGAAAATACCACTTCCAAAAAATCAGCCATTGAAAATTTTATGGGGCATAGCTCTACTCTGAAACACATGGGGATTGCCGTGGTTTGGAATCGGATTCACAGCAACTTTTTTTTTTTTTCTTTGTTTGACAGGTGCCAAGTAAAGTTCTAGGTTCTCAAGATGATGCAAGGAGGAGAATAAACAAAGTCCTTGCCCTGGAAATTGCATGTTCTTTTTTTATAGTAACCTGAGTAGGAACAAACTCCATCTTATCCCTGAACTTCATCTTCATCAATTTTTTTGGGGGGGAGGGTGTCACCAAATTAAATAGATCTCAGCAAGGATTCTTGTTATTTCAATCATCTTTAATCGTGACTTTCCACAGAAGTCTTACCGTTGCCATCAAGTTGATTCCAACTCCTAGCGACCCTATAGGACAGTGTAGAACTGCCCCACACTGTTTCCAAGGAGAGCCTGGTGGATTTGAACTGTTGACCTTTTTGGTTAGCAGTCATAGCTCTTAACCAGTACTAGTCGAAATCAAAATAAAGGATCTACAAAAAATATGCATCTCAGAAGGCCACGTGTACATGTAGAAGTGGGTGGGGCATGCATATCATGTATCTGTAAGTATCTTATGGCAAGCAAAATATGTTTAATCAGGACTGCTGTGGTAGTAAGCGTTGACTCAATAGCTTTTCAAATAGGATCTTAAACGGAAGGGTTTTTTATGGTCTGCTTTTAAGTAATCAAATGTATCAGCAAATAGATTTGTTAGAAACTTATGTTACACACTGAATAAAGTACAAGGAATTCAAACAACTCCACATGTGTCTTTTATTTGCTGCAGTTATGTAACTAAAAGAGAAAGATTTGACCTGAATAATCCTCATGATTAAATCAGTTATATCTTTAAGGCTGTATTTCTAGATCAGTGGTTCTCAACTAGGACTGATTTTGTCCCCAGGGGACAATAGACAATATCTGGAGGAATTTTTGGTTGTCACAACTAGGGGAAGTGGATGCTACTGGCATCTAGTGAGTAGAGGTCAGGGATTCGGTTAAATATCCTAAAATGGACAGCACAATCCCTCTATAACAGAGGGTGAGATACCCTTATTAGATAAAGCATGGATAAGTAGATAAACTATCTACTTATGATGTAATGTTATTCGTCTGTGGGTAGGGTTGCTAGATTTAAAAAATAAAAATACAAGGCACCCAGTTAAATATGAATTTCAAATAAACAACATTTTAAAGAAAATTATTAGTGTAAGTATGTTCCATGCACTATTTGGGAGATCCTTCTCCTAAAAAAAAAAAAAAAAAAAGTATCCCTGAAATTCAAGTATATATTGGTATCTTGTCTCCTTACAATGAGGTAAAAAGGAACTGAGAGCCAACAGATGTTATAATAGTCAATATTTACAGACATTGACTCTTGTGTGTAATGATACAGACCTTACCCTTTTGTTTGTCTGTCAATAAAGCACAGAATACACTTCAATCAGTTATTTGCCTAGGAAAGACTCAGTTAATACAACTGAGGGGTACTTTTGGAGCAGAAAACAAGTAACGAGAAGGAAGATGGCCAATTAAAATTAACAAATTCAAAGAGAATTTTCAGAAAAGTAACAAATTTTTCCAGAGCAAAGCAGCTGCTCTAAAATACCCAGAAAAAAATTGCAAGTAAGTTACACTTACATAAATCATGATTAATTCCATTATAAGAGGGTTTTGTGATTTTATGTAAGTAATATTATAGTAGATTAGACCCTTTCTGAATAATCTTTATATAAATGAGACAGAAGATAAATATTAGTTGAAATCTTAAGACACTGTTAGAATCTTAAAAGAGTTATTCCCAGCTCTTGTTCTATAAAACAAGTGAACCTGAGTGGTGTGAGGAGTGGATATTACTGGTCGCCATGACAAGAAAATGTTTTTGCCTTTCAGGACTGAAACACACATTCCCCTATTCTGTGGGAGTGTTGCATACAAATGGTTCTTAGCTAAGTACTTCTTGGCAAACTACCCTCAAGAGACTTTCCAAGCCCAAGTTTATGCTCCTTTCACAAATGCCAAACTGCATCCAATGAATGGTTTAGATAGTACAAAGCTTGACCTCCTTGCCCAAAGTTAGGACATGTATGAAGCACCATTCCAGCACAGATACTTGTGAGGTCAGCAAAGTTCTTTGGAATTGCCTTACAGTTCAACAACTCTCCTTCCCATTCCTACTTTTCTCCCACAGGGTTGATCACAAGGGATTTTCCTACAAACCTCTGCTTGCATATATCCACCCCTGAATGATTCCTTGGTACCTGGCATAAAATAGGAAGCAGGGGGTTGTTTTCTGCCAAGTGCTCTGATAGGCAATATGTGATATTTGTACATTCTTTGCAATACATTTTTAGCAGTAAATTCATGTGTATGTCTACACACACACAATTCTCCTTGTGTATCAGAGATTGGGTCACATCTCTATTTCTCTCGTGGGCATAAAAAAAGTGGTTTCTCCAGGGCTTAGTCATTTTTGTGTGGGAAAAAATACAGTATTTTCACCTACATTTCATCTCCAAGTCAATCAAACATTCTTATTTAATATCAGTTACAGATGTCAATACTCTAAGTGGTACTATGTACAATCCTATCTATACAAAAAACAAACCAAATTTGTTTCCATCAAATGGATTCTGACTCTTAGTGTCCCTATAGGACAGAGTAGAATTGTCCTGTAGGGTTCCAAGGAGCATCTTGTGGATTTGAACTGCCAACCCTTTGGTTAGCAGCCGAATACTTAACCACTGCACCATCAGGGCCCTATCCAATTTATAGATGACCAAAAAAATATTGAAGAAGAGAAAAAAAAAATAATGTTATTATTAATTTCATTTGATGTAACATTTATTATGTAATATGGTTAACAACCCCCACATGTCTGTCAGTTTCTCCTACTGTGGGGCCTTGCATGTTGCTGTGATGCTGGAAGCTACGCCACTGGTATTCAAACACAAGTAGGGTCACCCATGGCTGACAGGAAAGAAAAAAAAAAAGACAAAAACGGATGTCAGAAGAGATTCTGAAACTTGATCTTGAGAGCCAAGTAGCTAAAGCAAAAGAAAGAAATGATGAAGTAAAAGAGCTGATCAGAAAATTTCAAAGGTTGTTGTGTTAGGTGCTGTCGAGTCAGCTCCGACTCATAGCAACCCTATGCATAACAGAACAAAACACTGCCTGGTCCTGCGCCATCCTTACAATCATTGTTATGCTTGAGCCCATTGTTGCAACCACTATGAAGACACTCGTTGAGGGTCTTCCTCTTTTCTGCTGACCCTGTACTTTGCCAAGCACGATGTCCTTCTCCAGAGACTGATCCCTCCTGACAACATGTCCAAAGTATGTAAGACGCAGTCTCATCATCCTTACTTCTAAGGAGCATTCTGGTTGTACTTCTTCCAAGATAAATTTATTTGTTCTTCTGGCAGTCCATGGTATATGCAATATTCTTCGCCAACACCACAATTCAAAGGCGTCAATTCTTCTTTGATCTTCCTTATTCATTGTCCAGCTTTAGCATGCATACGATGTAATTAAAAACACCATGGCTTGGGTCAGGCACACCTTAGTCTTCAAGGAGACATCTTTGCAGATTTCACCAATTCTTTGATGTGGTACAAAAAACTTGCAAAATTGTTAACTACACATTAGTAAGTAAGACCAAGTAAATCCATATTTACCTTGCTTACTGAGTGATCCGTCACTGTCAGGGCTTGTAAATTTGAGAAGAAACTTTGATTTTGTGGGAAGGTGCTATGGAGCCAGGAAAGAGACAGATGCCAGCCGTACCTAGAAGCTGAATCTTTGATGTGGCAAAAAAAAATGTTAAATTATTCACTACAGATTACTAGGTAAGATGAAGTAATCCAATTCTTACCTTGCTTATTGGGTAATTCAACACTGAATGTGTCTATAGTGTTGTTGCTGTTAGTCACCATGGAGTTGGCTCCAACTCAGAGCAACTGAGCAAGATATTGCCAGTCTTGTGCCATCTTCATGATCTTCAGTATGTTTGAGTCCACTGTTGTGGCTGTTGTGTTAGACCTTCTCATTGTGGGTTTCCTTGCTTTTATTAACTCTTTACCAAACATGATTCTCTTTCTCTAGTGATTAGTTTTTTCTGATGATGTATCCAAATGAAGTGAGCCAATATCTCTCTATCCTCTCTTCTAAAGAACATTATGGTTGTATTTCTTTTAAAACATATTGAACAATTCATAAATCCCTTTAGAGAGGCTTAGTGAAAATGGAGCTTAGCCTTGAACAAACGAAAGCACACAGCTAGTAGTGTTCAGGGGAATGAGTGTTTCAAATGGCCAAAGGCATGCATAAGTTTGGCCAATACTAAAAATGGTGTGGAAAATCATTTGACTAGAAAACATGTGAACAGTAAACATTCAGGGAGGAAAAAAAAAATAATTGGGAAATACATGACCAGATTTTACAGTTTTCATTGTTAGAAAGAAGGTTTGGACTTCTGGCCAACATGGCACCATAGACAGAAGCACCATGCTGTCCCTCCACAACGAAGTCCTAAAAAACTAAGTAAAACAGAGACAAACTTCATTCCTGGAACCCCAAGCATCAAATGAAGAGATAAAGAACTCAGCCAAACAACGAATGGAATAAGAAACTGACAGAGGACTGAGATCGAGGAGAGACACCTTCTGAGGTTCTTTATCAGCTAACACAGCATGTATTCACCATCATGGGCTCCTGTTGGAGATCGGCTGACAGGGAGCATGGGAAAGCAGCTTCACGGAGGACCCAACAGGAGACAGAGCACACACTAACCAGTGATACATGCTTTCCCACCTCCCCCCCCCATTCTCTTCCCACTGCTCTACCTCCTAGCTTCCTGGGTGGCTTGGTGCCTCAGCCTGCTGGAAAGTACAGCATCTGTGCTGCTTGGATTTGCCCTACCCACATCGCAGATCATTGGACAGGGAGTATGGGAAAGCAGCTTGACAAAGTTGCCAGCAGGAGACAGAACACCCGATAATGAGTGATATACACTTTTCTACCACCCACCCTTTCTCCCCTCCCCCTTCGGCCTCTTCTGCTTCCTGCCAGCCACAGTCTTTTGGCCAGGAGGCAACTGCTTCCTCCCTAGGTCACTTGGATTTGCCCCATCCACACTGACCAGGTCCCTGAGCTGGTTTTGCTTCTTTCTGCCTCTTTTGGTTTCTTCCGTGCCTCCCACAACCTCACCCTTCTTTCTCTCAAACACTTGGCTCCACCTGCCATCTTTGCTTCTTCTTGAAAGACTGTGAAGCCCTGCTCGACTGGGGATCCATTCCCCAGTCTGTGACACCGTGCTGGTAGGATCCCCCGGGCTTTTTTTTTTTTGCTGGTTTTGTTTGGTTTTATTTGTTTTCTTTCTCTTTTCACACTTGGGAGCCCTTTCTAGTCAGGCGGCACTGCACAGCCTAGAAGCCACTGCCCCAATCTTCACAGCTGCATAGGCAGAATACTTAGAGGAGTTTCTTTTTTTTCCTTCTCTCTTTTCCCTTTCTGTTTTTCTTCATATCTCAGTTCTCGTCTGTCTATAATTGCCTTCTTTTCCTGTCTCCTGAATACCCTGTGCTGTGTGACATCTATACCCCTTCTAGCCAGGCTATACTGCACCACCTGAGAGACTTCCCTGGTTTTCATGGCAGCACTGGTGGGACAAATGGGGGTTTTTCTTTTCTTCTTCTTTTTTTTTTTTCCGAATTTTTATCTAGTCATTGTTTTTTTCTTTTCCCCCTTTCCTTTGCTTTTTTTCCTATTTGCTTCTCTCTATTTCTCAGGTTCTCATCTCTCCACTCCAATGGCAACCTCCTTTTGCACTCTTTTTGGTTGTTTGTTTATCCTTCATTTTTGGCTCCAGTTTCTCTTGCCTCTTTCCAGTACCTAAACTAGCTCCATACCTCACAGTCTCCACAGTCTTTCCTGCCTACCTACACCCTACGCTGAACATCACACCTCTAAGCAGCACAGGCACAGCCTACAAGATCCTTCCTGGCACTGATGCCTGGCCCACTTTGTCGGCCCTAGTGCGTGCCAAAAACAACCTATCCCAGCCCCTCCCTTTCAGTCAGACCTGCCCTGCTGCACCATAGCCGAGTGACTGGCACTGCCCATTGGACAAGTAGGTGAAAAATATCACGACTACAGATGAGCAAACAACAAAGAATACACAGCCCGTCTGCTCAGACATAACCAAATAAAACAAAAGAGCACAACAAGAAAGACAAATCTACAATCAAGAAATGATGAAAATAGCCACTGAATGTCCTGAACACAGCAGACAATATCAAAATATATTTAAAAAAAAAAAAGGGGTGAGGATGGTACCAGTAGGAGCCCAAAATAAAATACAAAATGACTTTCCAGTAGAAGAAAAGTCACTAGAACTACCTGACAGGGAATTCAAATCTCTAATATTCAGAGCTATCAAGGAGTTGAAGCAAAAAGCAGACAAAAACAAGGAAAAAATAGACAAATTTATGGAAAGGCAGAAAATTCATGGAAAATACAGACAAAAAAATGGAACAATTCAGGAAAATAATAGAGGAACAAAATGCAAAAATAAACTCATGACTAGAAATCATACAAAAACAATTAGAAATCCAAAAGATAAACAAGATTTCAGAAATGGACAGTGTCATAGAAGGGCTGAGGAGTAGGTTTGAAATGACAGAAGACAGGATCAGTGAAATTGAAGACAAGCACTTGGATACAACTATGTTTGAGGAAAAATCAGAAAAAGAATGAAGAAAAGTGAGGAAACACTGAAAATTATGTGCAATACAATCAAAAGCAAAAATTTTCAAGTGATCGGAGTTACAGAATAGGGAGAGAAAATGGAAAATAGGGAGGATCATTGAAGAATTGCTGACAGAAAGCTTCCCTAATATCATGAATGATGAAAAGCTGTCAATCCAAGAATCTCAAAGAACCCTGTATAGGATAGACGCCAAAAGAAAAATACCAAGGCATATCATAATAAAAACTCTCTAAAACTAAAGAAAAAGAAAAAATCCTGCGAGCAGCTCAAAAGATCAAAAAGTCACATACAGGAGAGAAACAATAAGACTAAGCTCTGAGTATTTGGCAGAAACTTTAGGCAAGAAGGTAATGGGATGAAATATATAAAATCTTGAAAGAAAAACATTGCCAACCATGAATAATATACCCTGCAAAACTTTCTTTCAAATATGATGGTGAAATTAGGACATTTCCTAAACAGAAATTAAGGGAATATGTAAAAACCAAACCAAACCTACAAGAATTATTAAAGGGAGTCCTTCTTTTTTTTTTTTTTGGTCTGAGAACAAACATTAGGCCACAGCCTGAATCCAGGGCTCAAGATTGTACCAGCCAGATACCAATATAGGAAATGAACTCTCAAAGACTATCCAAAACCAAAAGAATTGCAACAGGGAACCAGAGAACTTAATCTGCAAATGACAACCACATCAGAAAAATAGAAGAAGGAATAAATGATGTAGGTATAGAACTCTCTAATGGAGAGGAAGACAAGGCAATAACCAAGTAATAATAGACTGGTTCAAACCTAGGAAGATAAGGGTAAATTTCAAGGTAAACACAAAGAAAGTTAACAAACCTACTTATCAAGATAAAGAAGAAAAACATAATGTGTCAATAAAAACAAAATATAAAAAAAAAAAGAAATGAAAAACAAATCCACAAATAGAAGGAACTCAGCAAGGAGAGTAAGAGGAACAAAGAAAACATAAGCACCACAAAAAAAATAGCACTGCATAATGACAGCAGTAAGCTCACACCCATCAATAATTACACTGAATATAAATGGTCTAAATACACCCATAAAGAGACACAGAGTGACAGAATACATAAAAAAAAGGCTTCATCAATATGCTGCCTATAAGAGACACTCCTTAGAAACAAAGAGTTAAATTTATTAATTATCAAAAGATCAAAAAACAAAACAAAACAAGCAAATAACTACCAAAAAAGAGCAGGAGTAGCAATAGTAATCTCAGATAAAATATACTTTAAAACAAAATCCACCATGAAAGCCAAAGAAGGGCTCCATATAATGATTAAGGGGACAATCTATCATGAAGATTTAACCATAATAAACATTTATTCACCCAATGACAGGGCTCTAAAACACATAAAACAATCTCTAACTGCACTGAAAAGAGAAACTTACAGTTCCACAATAATAGTATGCAACTTCAACACACCACTCTCAGTAAAGGAGAGAACACCTAGAAAGAAACTCAACAAAGGTACAGAGAGCTAAAGGGCATAATCAGCCAACTTGACCTCATAGACACATATAGAACACTCCACCCATCCGCTGCAACGTACACATTCTTTTCCAACCCACATGGAACATTCTCCAGAATAGACCCCATCTTATGCCACAGAGCAACCCTCAACAACTTCCAAAACAGTGAGATATTACAAAGTTTCTTCTCCACCACGATGCCATCAAAGTAGAAATTAAAAAAAGGAAAAGCAAGGAAAAAAAAATCAGTTACATGGAAATTGAATAACACCTGCTGAAAAACCACTGGGTAATAGAAGAAATCAGAGATGGAATAAAAAATTCCTAGAATCAGATGAGAATGAAAACATATCATAACAAAACCTTTGGGGCACAGCAAAAGCAGTTCTCAGAGGTCAATTTATAGCAACAGATGCACATATCAAAAAAGAAGAAAGAGACAAAATCAAAACATTAGCTACACAACTTGAACAAATACTGCAGCAAAAGAAGCCCACAGCCACCAGAAGAAAGGAAATAAAAAAGATCAGAGCAGAAATAAATGAAATAGAGATAGAAAAACAATAGAAAGCATCAACAAAAGCAAAAGTTGTTTCTTTGAAAGGATCAACAAAATCGACAAACCACTGGCCAAGCCAACAAAAGAAAAACAGGAAAGGATGCAAATAACCCAAATAATAAATGAAATGGGGGACATTACAACAGACCCAACTGAAATCAAAAGTATCATAACAGAGTATTATGAAAGACTATATTCCAACAAATTTAAAAACCTAGAGGAAATGGACAAACTTCTAGAAACACATTACCTACCCAAACTAACACAAAATGATGTTGAAAATCTGAGCAGACCCATAAAAAGAGAAGAGATTAAAAAGGTAATTAAAAAAAAAACTCCCCCCCCCAAAAAAGAAAAGCCCTGGCCCAGATCACTTTACTGGAGAATTCTACCAAACATTCAGAGAAAAGCATCCACCAGTGTTACTCAAACTATTTCAGAGCATAGAGAAGGAAGCAATACTTCCAACTTCATTCTATGAAGCCAGCATAACCCTGATACCAAAAGCAGGCAAACCCAAAAACCCACTGCTGCCGAGTCGATTCCAACCCGTAATGACGCTATGGGACAGAATAGAACTGCCCCATAGAGTTTCCAAGGAGCATCTGGCAGATATGAACTGTCAACCTCTTGGTTAGCAGCTGTAGCACTTAACTATTACACCACCAGGGTTTCCAAAGCAGGCAAAGACACCACAAAAAAAGAAAATTACAGACGAATATGTCTCATGAATATAGATGCAAAAATTCTCAACAAAACTCTACCAATAGAATTCAGCATCATGTACACCATGGCCAAATAGGATTCATACCAGGTATGCACAGATGGCTCAACATTAGAAAATCAATCAAAGTAATCCACCACATAAATAAAAAGAAAGAAAAAAATCACATGATCATCTCAGTTGATGCAGAAAAGGCATTGGACAAAGTCCAACAACCATTCCTGATAAAAACTCTCAATAAAATAGGTATAGAAGGGAAATTTCTCAACAAGATAAAGGTAATCTATGAAACCAATGATCAACATTGTTCTTAATGGAGAGAGGCTGAAAACATTCCACTTGAAAACAGGAACAAGACAAGGATGCCATTTATTACCATTTCTATTTTTAACATTGCGTTGGAAGTCCTAGCTAAAGCAATACCAAAAAATAAATAAATGAGGCAAGAAAAAGAAATAAAGGACATCCAAATTGGTAATGAAGAAGATAAACTCTCCCTATTTTCAGATGATGTGATACTATACATAGAAAACCCAAAAGACTTCATGACAAAACTTCTAGAACTAATAGATTCATCAGAGTATCAGGATACAAGATAAACATACAAGAATCAGTTGGATTCCTATACACAAATAAAGAGAACGATGAAAAGGAAATCACAAAAACAATACCATTTATAATTGCCCTAAAAAAATAAAATTCTTGAAAATAAATCTAACCAGGGGTGTAAAAGACCTATGCAAAGAAAACTGCAAAACACTACTGCAAGAAACCAAAAGAGATCTACATAAATGGAAAAACATACCATGCTCATGGATAAGTAGACTCAATATTGTGAAAATGACAATTCTACCCAAAGTGATATACAAATACAATGCAATACTGATCTAGATACCAACAACATTCTTTAAAGAGATGGAAATACTTATCATTAACACTTTATATGAAAAGGGAAGTAGCCCCAGATAATTAAAGCACTACTGAGGAAGAAGAATGAAGTAGGAGGACTCACACTACCTGACCTCAGAACGTACTATACAGTTACGGTAGTCAAAGTAGCCTGGTACTGGTACAAGGACAGACGCATTGGCCAATGGAACAGAACTGAGAACCCAGATGTAAATCTATCCACCTATGGCCACCTGATCTTTGCCAAGGGCCCAAAGTCTATCAAATGGGAAAAAGAAAGTCTTTTTAACAAATGATGCTGGGAAAACTGGATGTCCACCTGCAAAAAAATGAAACAGGATCTATACCTCACGCAGTATACAAAAAGTAACTCATAATGGATCAAATACCTAAATACAAGACCAAAAGCCATGAAGTTCGTAGAAGAAAATATAAGATCAACCCTAGAAGCACTAATACATGTCATTAACAGGATACAAACTACAACCAACAACACACAAGCTCCAGAGGACAAGTTAGATTACTGGGATCTTCTAAAAATTAAACATTTGTGCTCATCAAAAGACTTCACCAAAAGTGTAAAAAGAGAACCTACAGACTGGGAAAAAATTTTCGCTAACCTCTAAAATCTACATAAAATCCAACACCTCCACAACGAAAAGGCAAATAATCTAATTAAAAAATGGACAAAGGAAATGAAAAGATACTTCACCATGGAAGACATTCAAGGGGGCAACAGTCACATGAGGAAATGTTCACGATCTCTAGCCATCAGAGAAATGCAAATCAAAACCACAATGAGATACCATCTCACTCTGGCATTACTGTCATGAATCAATAAAACAGGAAATAACAAATGTTGGAGAGGCTGCAGGGAGAACGGAGCTCTTATGCACTGCTGGTGGGAATGCAAAATGATACAATCATATTGGTAAATGATATAGTGCTTCCTTAGACAGCTAGAAATAGAAATACCACATAAACCATCAATCCCACTCCTGGGAATATATCTTAGAGAAATAAGAGTTGCCACACAAATAGATATTTGCACACCCATGTTCACTGCAGCATTATTCACAATAGCAAAAAGATGGAAACAATCTAGAGGCCCATCAGCAGATAAATGGATAAATAAACTGTGGTACATACTTATAATTGAGTAATACACAAGGATAATGAACAAAGATGAATCTGTGAAGCATCTCATAACATGGATGAATCTGAAGGGCATTATGCTGAGTGAAATAAAAAAAAAAAATAATAAGTCACCTAAAAAAGGACAAATATTGTATGAGACCACTGTTGTAAGTACTCATGAAAAGGTTTACATACAAAAAGAAACAATCTTTGATGGTTACTAGGGAGTGGAGTGGTGGGGATGGAAAAACACTTAATAGACAATAAATAAGTGGAAAATTTGGTGAAGGGTAAGACAGTACACAATACTGTGGAAGCCAGCACAACCTGTACAAGGCAAGGTCATCATAGCTCCATAGACACATCCAAACTCCCTGAGGGACCGAAGTGCTAGGCTGAGGCCTGTGGAAACCATGATCTCAGGGAATATCTATCTCAATTGGCCAAACACAGTTTACAAAGAATATGCTCTACATTCTACTTTGGTGAGTAGCATCTGGGGTCTTAAAAGACTGTGAGCCGCCATCTAGGGTACTCCACTGGTCTCACCCCTTCGGGAGCAAGGGAGAATGAAGAAAACTAAAGACACAAGAGAAAAATTAGTACAAAGGACTAACGGACCACATCTATCATGGTCTCCAACAGAGTGAGTCCAGCAAAAGATGCTGTCTGGCTAATACTGACTACTCTCACAGCAGAGCGTCCCTGACAGAGGTGGTGAAAAATGTATAACAATATTCTAATTAAAAAAGAAAGACCAGACTTGCTGGCCTGACAGAGACTGGAGAAACCATGAGAGAATGAACCCTGGACACCCTTTGAGATCAGTAAGGGGGTCACTCCTGATGTTCACCCTTCACCCGAAGATTGAACAGGCCCACTGAAAAAAACAAGACTAAAGGGGTGCACCAGCCCAGGGGCAGGGACTGGAAGGCAGGAGGGAACAGGAAAGCTGATAATAGGAAACCCAGGGTTGAAAAGGGAAAGTGTTGACATGTTGTGAGGTTGTTAACCAATGTCACAGAACAATGCGTGTACTGTTTGATGAGAAACTAGTTTGTTCTGTAAAAGTTCACTTAAAGTACAATAAAAAAAAGAAAGAGAGAAAGAAAGAATGTTTGAGGTGGCTGAACAATAGACAGCAAATATTGTTTCAGCACAGAGAAGCTACCTAACAAAAGGGATGCTCTAGGAAAAGTAATCCTTCTTTTCTAAAGTAAGATAAATGCTGGCAAGTATCAGCATAAAAAACAAAACAAAACAAAAAACACTTTGCTGTCGAGTTGATTCTAACTCATAGCGACCCTATGTCAGAACAGAATCTCCGAGTATTATCAAAACAATGGGAAGCTTTTTGCTTGATGGTAGAAGATCAGCAGATATTTGTTATTTATGAAGAGAGCGTATTATAACATTTAAAAGGCATAAAATCACTTCCTTGTTCTTCTTTCAGTATTAATTTATAATTTCCACATCATTCTTTTAGAAAACAACTTATTTTTATGAGATTGATTGCAATTTTACAAATTATATAAAATTTCCATAAAATAGAATAGGACTCTCAAAAATTAATCTTCAAAGAGAGATCAGAAGAAAACCTGAGACATAGTTATCTCAGGTTCTTAAGCACTGCCAAGTTCTCTGAATTGTTAAATATGCAATTACACAGTATTTTCTGATTTATGCTCGATTTTTCAAAATGATGTATTTTTGCCTCATGGTTAAGAAAAGACAAATGACTAAATATTTTACAGTGGTACCTATTAAAATTAGGCTTCAATGATGTCAGAAAAATGTGTCCTTGTATTTTCAGCACAAAAGAGACAGATGAGAAATGAAGAGTTTATTCAGTTTGTATTTCAGGGCAATCACGTAACTGTTTATTTTGTTGGCATAACATTTTGTTACACAATGTTATCGATTTATATCATCTCTACATAAATTATTTTGCATTTGTAAATGGACACTCCCACATATTTGATGTGACTGTCCCCATATACATATGTCTGTAATGACTGATCTATACATGTTCCTTCATCTAAAGTACAATAAAAATAAATAAATAAATAAAAAGAAGCATTGCATTGGGCAGATCTGCTGCAAAAGACCTCTTTAAAATGTTAAAAAGCAAAGATGTTTCTTTAAGGAGTAAGGGGCACCTGACCCAAGCCATGGTATTTTCAATCACCTCATACGCATGCAAAAGCTTGACAATGAATAAGGGAGACCGAAAAAAAATCAATGTCTTTGAATTATGGTGTTGCCAGAAGAACCAACAAGTCTATCTCAGAAGAAGTAAGCCAGAATGTTCCTTAGAAGCAAGGATGGCAAGACTTTGTCTCACATACCTTGGACAAGTTATCAGGAGGGATCAGTCCCTGGAGAAGGATATCATGCTTGGTAAAATAGAGGATCAGTGATAAACAGTAAGACCCTCAAGGACATGGACTGACACAGTGGCTGCAATGATGGCTCCCAGCACAACAATGATTGTGAGGATGGTGCAGGACCAGGTAGTGCTTTGTTCTGTTGGGTAGAGGGTTGCTATGTGTTGAACCTAACCTCCCCCTTTTATTTTTGTACACCTAATCTCTATATGACCCATGTGAACAAGAACTGCATTTCTTAATTATTTGATCACCATCTCGAGAAGTTAAGCCAGACTAGTGATAAAGGCAAAACTCCACTTTAAATAAATTCTGCTAAATGTAATAACCTTGTCCAGAAGGGAATAGACTAGATACTGGCCAGCACATTCTTTGATGCATCTGATGATCTGAGAATGCCTTATTCCACGACTCAGTTCAAAAGTTAGCACCCAAAATAAATATATATCATTTGCAATCTGTGTTGTTATAAAGAATAACTTTCATTTTCTTAAACAATATTTATCCCATTTAATTAAAGAGTCTGTGCGTTAGTTGTCATTTTTATTTTATTTCACTCTTTTACAAAAACAATAGCCAAAATTATTGGGCCACTGCTTATCATATCCACTTTTCCATAAGTTATTATCTAGAGAATGTCTAAATGAGCAGAATAAAGAGCAGATTTAAAGGAATTATTTGCATATTTACTAGGAACATCCTCATTTGGAGCATAAATTGTGCTGTGTGCCATGAATTTTAGACATCTTTTTTAAATGTCCAGCTAATTTCCATCTTGATTAGAGTCATGTAAATGTTCTTTACTTCCCCTTGTTTTTCAAAGCGTGTTAATGTAAAAAGATGGTTTTTAAACAATTATCATACAGAACATGTTCCATTAGCAGCATCAAGGTGTTTTGTTGCTATAATTGAATAATGAATCTTTTCTCAATTTGTAGGGGCAAAATACTTAATGGAGATAATTGTTTTTTAATTTTATGTTTCCCTTCAAATTTATTTTTCTTGAAACTTTGACTCTTGTTGCATCTTATCTATACTATTTGTGTGTAAGATGATGTCTGCTATGCCACAAAGCTATGTATTTAAATTTTATAAGGTTCATTATAATCCATATCTCAGTATTTCAATGGCATTGGACAGATAGAACTGTGACTTCCAGTTGCTAAACCATTTGCACAATTTTGAGAATCGCTAAGTAAGAACTGAAACAAAACAAGAAAAATTATACATGGAAAAATAAAATTAATATTCCCGACTAATGAATCTGAGTACTACAAGATATGCCAAACAATGTAGTGTGATTGTCTATACAACATTATTCATCAAGAGCCCTTGAAACTTTTCCAGTATTAAACTTCTTAGAGCTTGCTAGCCAAACAAAGCAGGGCTTTGAAGTTTGGACTGTCCTTATGTGGATGAAAATTCTCCTTGGGATACATCATAAAATGTTTATAAAAGTTCATTTACCAAAAGTAATAGTGATTGAAATATAGAAGCTAATTTGATTTTAGCTACCTTTAAAAACAAACAAAACACGCACACACACACACACAACAGGGCCTCATATTGATCAGTATAGTTCTACAGAAGAGCTAGAAATTTACTTTCAATGATGAGGGTTAGGACTCCATTTCCAAGCCACAAAATCACACACACATACACAAAAAGTCCAAACTGAACAACAGCCCCTGTTGGGGGAAGGGGAGGAAAGCCATTAGATATGAATCATTGTTATTCATATTACAAAATGATGTCTTAATTCAGACAAGGTTTTTTTTTTTAAGGTTTTAAACATTTTCCCCTTCATCAGTTTGATTTTGACCCATTATTGAAAATAATTTAAAAGAATAATGTACATACTCAAGAAAAAGAATATCCTTTCCTCCCCTTGAAAGCCATTACACACAAGGAAGATACATACTTGAAAAGTACAGACATCTATGAAAAATTCCTTACAATGTGGATGCCAATATCTCAAAACATATTTCTGAATTCATTTGACATTTAAAATAAAGGTTTCTTTTTAAATCTAATGTATGAATTTTTGTTAAAAATAACTCACGTGAATTAACATTACCATTTATTCAATTCTATTCAAAAAATAATTTGAGGTTAATTATTCAGCTTTCATGACTAGTTTATGTGTACATTTTCTTAGACTTTTCCCTGGGTATGGCCAAGTATACATCCTCTTCTTTTTGGAATGGCACAATTTCTCTGTGAAAGAATGTCTTATCCAAATTTAGGAAGTCTCATTTAAAAAAATTTAAAAAATCCTTTGTCCTGGGCTCTAGGTTGATAAGAGGGAAAGCTATGGTATAGGTTCTGTGCTCAGAGGTCTTACTTTCAACGCAGTCTATTTAGTAAAATGTTGCTATAACTCTTTTAAGACTCCCTGGGTGATGCAGTTAACAAGCTTGGCTGCTAATTGAAAGGTTGGAGGTTTGAGTACACCCATGTTCTCTGCATTGCAAAAAAAAAAAAAAGAAAAAAAAGCTCAGGTAGAATTATATATATATACATGTATATATATGTGTATATATATATATATATATATATACATATATAGCCAAAAAAACAACCAAACCCATTGTCATCAAGTTTATTCCAACTCACAACGACCCTATAGGACAGAGTAGACCTGCCCCATAGAGTTTCAGAGCAGCACCTGGTGGATTCAAACTGCCAAACTTTTGGTTAGCAGCTGTAGCTCTTAACCACTACACCACCAGGGTTTCCATAAAAAAAAATATATATATATATATGTATATATATACATATATATACATATTTTTTAATTTATAACTGAAACAGGGCATGGATTCAATCTGAAAATGTTTGCTCCAGAGTTTGGAATCTCAAGGTATTTCTCTAAGCAAATGCATTCACGTGGTAGTTGTTTAAACTGATTACCCTTCCTCTAAATTCAGTTCTCGATAAAGTTATTAGATGTTGCTGCTTTACGGTTTTAATCCATACCGTGACCACGCCACCCGTTTTGACTGTGCTGAGAACAGAAAGCTTCTCTAGCCTAGGTTTCTATCCTTGTCCCAAGATTAATTATCGTGCCATATCAACATGAGAGCAGTTCAGTTTAATTAGCTATATGGCTTTACAGGCAGCTGGGTCAAGTCTTTCATTTTTCTGCACAAAATTCACGACTTTAGAGATGCAAGCTTTTTCCAGATGGAAATTATTTCTGGCCATTCCAAGGCGGGGGAGGGGGGAGTAATCTAGCAAAATAGGAGCATAAAATAGACACAGAATATTTAGTAATTTCATTTCAAATTATGGAAATTATGATTGCATGAATGGTAAATCCATGATATTCCTAAATAACAAAGATGTTAATTGATTTGAAATTTGAACAGAAGAGTTAAACAATAGGTACAATCATTATCTATGTTTAGTGATATTAAGAAAAGGAAAGAAAACATGAGTATTTTAATATGCTTTTGGAGATAGTTATCTAGGTATTGAATGCCTTTATTGACAGTTCTTTGCCGCAGCATTGACATAGCTACCAAACAATGCATTCACTGTTTGCTTTCGATTCACTATTTAATCTCAGTTCCTCAAGTTATTATGCATATGAATGGTGACCAAATAATTATATAAAAACTTTAACATTTATAGCTCTTAACACATATAAATCATATACGATTACTAAGTAAATATACAGACACAGACACCATATAGACACGCACACATACGTGATCTATGTATGTTATGCTATAATAGTAATATATACGTATTATGATCTATGAACATTAGCTTAAGAGTTTTAGACCATCATTTAGAGACCATTCAGTGCTTTTTACATTTTTCAGTCAAAGATCTCTTTGAAAAAATGATGAGAGCTATAGGCCCTGTTCTCCTTCAGTTTGCCTATGATTTTTTTATTCCCAAATCTTTATCTTCCCTATACCCTAAGTCCATCTATAGAAATAAACACCAGATTAAGATATTTTCATATTGAATCACTTGGAAGACAAAAATATTGAGTCTATGGTGTTTCAGCAGTACAATTGCTAGAGATACCACCAAAGTAAAAAATAAACAAAAAAAGATCCACAAAAACATGAAAAAAACCAAACGAGTTGCCATCGAGTCACTTTTGACTCCTGGTGACCTCATCTGTTACAGAGTAGAGCTGCTCCATAGGGTTTTCTTGGCTGTAATTTTTACAGAAGCAGAGTGCCCCATCTTTCTCCCACTGTGCCACTGAGTGGGTTTGAATCATCAACTTCTAGATTAGTAGCTGAGTGAAAATCATTTGTACCACCCAGGACCTTCAAGATACCACCAAAGCTCTATCAAACAGGGGGGCATCACTATTCCTCTACATTGTGGTCCATAAGGATTTGTCTTGGTCTGTATACCACCTTCCATAACTGCACAGTAAAATCATTACCTATCTCATGCAAATTTCACACTACATAAGGTAAAATCTCCCTCTAAATACTCCACTCAAGATTTATAATGAGATTTTTGTTTGTTTATTTGTTTTAGCAGAAATCCCTCATCTGTTTGCATAATATCATTAACCAAGGTCACTGTGATTTTTTCTTGCTTACTAGGTTAAAGTTGGAACCCTGGTGGCACAGTGGTTAAAGAACTTGTCTGCTAACCAAAAGGTTGGCAGTTCAAATCCACCCAGCACTCCTTGGAAACCCTATGGGGAAGTTCTATTCTGTCCTACAGGGTCACTATGAGTAGGGATTGACTTGGCAGCAACATTGTTGTTTTTTAAATTAATATTATTTATTTGGTTGTTGTTTTTATAGTATATTATTGTGAGTATTTTCAAGTCAATTTTGGGTAACTTATAATTCAGGATAGAGGTGGTTATTTAATGTTTTATCCTTGTATCTGATCTTCATCTTGTCTAATGCACATTGTTTTATCTTTACAACCTATTCACTTCCCCTTGTCAGTTATTTGCATGGATTTAACAACATTTCAGCCTTTGGTCAAATCTCCTTTTATCTTAGTTTTTCTTAACCTTAATCCTTTTTCCTGTGCTAAGTCTGTAGTTCTTCCTCTGCTACATTATTTTATTCCCCATGAATTTATCTCTAATCACAGGCATTTCTTCCTGCCTAGAACCACACAGCCCTGTGTTAGTATTCATACCATGCCATGTGGTTCTCACATTCAGTGGCTCAGCATTTATATTAGCATTCTGCACCACACAAATACATTTTCTCAGCTAACTGCTCTTCTTATAAGTACTTAGCCTAAATGAGAGAGATTGTGTGTACAAAAATTTTTGTGACAAATATCACTGTCAATGATATGTTAATTTTTTAATCATTTGGAAGACAATATTATAACTTGTCAGTGGGAACAAGAAGAGAATAAATTGGACTAGAATTCAAGTATTTACTACCTTTTACCTGAACCATCTGATTTCCAGATTTTGTGTTTCTTCCTTTCTTAGTTTAAGGCCTTTGATTTACACCTATAATGTCAGCTCCAGCATCAACACCTGCCTTAAAAAGCCAGTTGCTGTCGAGTCGATTGGTGGTTTAAAGACGTTTCTAAACCAACAGTCTAAACACAGCATCAAATATCTATTGTTATAACCCTGACATTGATACTTCATTCTGATTTTACTGGTTGCTGATTTACTGGCTTCTAATTTTCAAAATAACAACATACATAATATCTTTTTATTTCCAGGATCTTATTCAGGCCATTTTCTCCTCACCTAGCTGCTTCCCATCTTCTATTTCTCTGTGAGGGACAATCTTGATACTAAAACCCAGCTTGTTAAATTTGGGACCATGTCACCTCACGGCAAGTTTTCTTATCAGTAATGCCTGTCCCTGGATTTGCCAGAACTCTGCTCTAAGACATGCCGGGGGCTCCTGCAATGTGGGGTTGGGTTACATAAGCACACATTGTCTCTTCCTTCGTCCTATGAGTAACACAAATGCAGCTTATGTGAACTTTTCATACTTCTTGGGCTAATTTCCCTGGAGACTATGGAGTTACAGGGAGGAGAATTAACTCTAAGCCCTCCTGGTTATCCTTTGTCATCCTAAATTTAAAAAGGCTTTATTTGAAAATGGAGTCACTGCAAAAGGACGGCAGTTCAAGTCTACCAGCTCCTTCTTGGGTTCCCTATGGGGCATTTCTACTCTGTTCTGTAGGGTTGCCATGAGTCAAAACTGACTGGACGGCAACGGGTTTGGTTTTGGCTGGGTGGTACAAACTGCACACTCAGTTGCTAACCCAAAGGTTGAAGGTCTGAGTCCACCCAAAGGTGCTTTGGAAGAAAAGCCTGGTGATCTACTTTTGAAGAATCAGTCATCGAAAACCCAGTGAAGCACAGTTCTACTCTGACACACATGGAGTCACCGTGAGTTGAAACTGACTCAAGGACAACTGTTTTTACTTTTGGTTTTGGGTTTTTTTTTTTTTTTAATTGTTTTAAAAACAGCTAAGTCTCTGCTGTATTCCTTAGGATTTCTTCTCTTATGTTGTATGTGTGGTACTCACCGTTCATTTGTTTATATGATTTCCTCATTTAGTCATCTACCGCTCTCTCTTTTTTTTTTTTTTTTCTTGTTGGCTTTTGCATCTCAGTTGCTTTCTAACTTATTTTCCTGCTCATGTAAATTAAGCTTCAACTAAATCATTCATTCATCCACACACTCACTAACTGATTCGTTTAACAAATGTTTAGTGAGTACCATATGCCTGCTTTGTTAAAAGCACTGGGGATATAGAAGTAAATAAGACTGTTGTCACTGAGCTTATATAAGACAGACTATACAATAAATAAACATTTCAATAATTTATGCTTGCAATAATTTTCAAGACCATAAATCAGCTTGATGTGATAGAGACCAGAGACTGACTAGAGCAGGTAAAAAGCTGTTTTACATGGAATGGTCAGAAGAGTCCCCCTATGGAGATGGTTGATAAACTCTTTGATGAAGTAAAGAAGTGAACCATGCAAATGTATGATCAGTGTTCCAGGAAGAGGAAAGTAAAAACAAAGACCCTGTGGTGGTAAAGAATTTGGTCATTAAAACAAGAAATGCTTCGTGGCTAAGACAGAGTGACTACAGAGAAACTTAGATATGAGGTGAGTTTGGAAATGTTATAAGGATCTTGTAAGCTAAGACTCAAAATTTAAATTTTGTTTTGAATTAAACAGATAATCAAAATGGCGTTTTAAGCTGGTAATTTCAGTTGGCTTGCTTAATTTAAAAAAAAAAATACTGGCTGTACCAAGAAGCTTTGTAATTCTGCATTATTTCAATCAATCATACAGTATTGATTTAGGGAGATATTGCTAATTTCATTTTTGGAAGGAGAAAACAAATAAACTGAATGAAGTTAAGCAACTTCCCCAAGATCACACAGTTAGAGAAAGGCAGAACCAAAAACCAAACCCACCGCCGTTGAGATGATTCCAATTCATAGCCACCCCATAGGGTTTCCAAGGCTGTAAACCTTTGCAGAAGCAGATTGCCACATCTTTAGCCAGCAGAGCCACCAGTGGGTACAAACCACCAACGTTTTATTTAGCAGTGATTGATTTAACTACTGTGCCATTTGGATAGCAGAGGGGAGAGAGAATCTCAGATCTGTTTGACCCTTTAGTACTAGCTTTTCCTCGATATTACGTGACACAGAGAAATAAAGCATCATCTTAGCAAAGAGCAGATGTACACATTAAGTTTCTGTTGCCTGTTGCAAGAGAAAGGAGGGCCTGCATGGTTTACCTGTAAACCTGTGATGTCTGGTAGGTATTAAAAAGATGTGCTATTGGCCAACCGCTAAGGGGCAGTGATGCACAACTATCAGCGCATTGTGGCCCTGAGCAGTGCGTCATGGCAGCTACAAGTCCATTGCAAGGCAAAGAATTGAATCCTCTTGGTTTTATTTCTCAGTAGAGAACTGGAGCAGAAACAAAGCAAAACACTTTGTCTCTCCCCAGGATCTAGTTATACCTTTTACTAAGACAAACACATCGCATCCAATTCTCTTTGCCCACTGCTGATGAGAGTGGAGTACATTTAGAGAACCAGTCAGAGTAGCCAAGTAACTGTCATGCACACAAAAAAAGGTGGCTTTGTTTACAGATCTCTTTCTTGTCTTTACCCACAGCCCAGTGCTCATAGAGGCAAGCAAATTAACTTCTAAGACGTAAAACTGTTGTCTTTTGGTGACTGAAGTTGAAGATTTCAAATGGACTATTTGACTACTTGGGCCTTACTAATTAGTAATTAGTGTATTGGTAACGAATGCCCTCTGAGGTCTTTCAGATCTAGATTCTTTGCACAATATCCTGAGACATTGCTTTTTGGCTGGGCAAGACGGGACGGAAGGAAATTACTGTTATAAAGGGAGTGGGGGAGCGGGGGATTCTTGTACTACCGTTGACACACTATATTGGTCTTGAATGAAATCCAACCATTACTGAGACAGATGGGGGAGCTCTGAGACTCTCGATCTCAAAACTGCATCAGCTCTTGCGGATGCTGCTGCAAACACTGACAATAGCTACAGTCTGAAAAGCAGGGTTTACATGCCTGAAATAAATTGTTTTGATTAGAACCTTTAGGAGAGAAAGTCATAAGGTACAGTTTTATTGACTACTTGCCAAACAACACAGACTCGTGCACTGGAAGCTTGTTTTGCTCTTGTAAGTCAAGCACCAACTAGGCTTTTATTTTCTAAGGTTATGGAATTTGAGTATAATATATTACCATTTGCTCTGAATTGTTGCACACATGGCAAACTAGGAAATGGCATTCATTCTCAAGTATTGTCGACCTCTGTATGTTTGTTTCCTTTTAGCTAGGCGGAGTCTAATTGTGTATAACAAAGACGGATTTGATTTCTTGGTAATCTATTTAGTGTTGTGGCCAACAAAGTGAGTTCAAAAAGCTGCTGTTTGGCTCTAAAGGAACAAATGGTAAAAGGATAAACAGATAACTAGCTATATTAATAACTCCTTCTCTCCTTTTCTCCTTCTCCCCTGAAGCATATTTTCCCCTGCAGAGAGCTATCTTTTAATCTCTTGCTATTTTTCCCAAACCTGACAATTCAGTGTAATCAACCACACAAAATGTGGAGAAATTGTTGTAAAATGCAAAGTGAGAAGCCAGCCCCTCTTTTGTTCTGAAGCTGGACCTGTGTTGCATTATCTTCCAAGGAAGCAATTCATCGCGGTGTTCTTTTCTCAACAAAATGCACGGAGACCACTCTTCTCTCTCACTTTTCTGGCTGCTTATACGGGTTTCAGCTTTGGCTCTTATAAGCAGAAGTGAGCATATACAAGGTTCATTATGTGCGCTACCTATAATGAGACCATCTTGGTGTGTCTATCGTGCCTACATGGAAATAAAGATCTTGCCTAGAGGGAATTGTACACGAATGTTTTCTGTGGAAACCTACAAATACTTTAATGAGGATATAAATCTAAGGACAGGGAATAAAAGGAAAATCATATATATATTAAATGACCTACTTTATTACAGGTACTATATTGCATGTTTTACGTCTGTTATTTCATTTTATGTTAAATTTACCAAAACACAACAACACACACATATCTACTGCTCTACCTATTCAGTTTGAACTTTAGTTCATCGATCTTTTGTTATTTACTGACACGACTACACTCTAATTTGTGTCAGATTAATTAATCAATTAATAAAAGGGATGTAGAATGTGATGTCTGCCCTGTAGGATTTTCTAATCCATTCAAGAGATATGAATCATTGCATTCAATGGTCAGCTAGGAAATGCTAAATGTCAAATGATTATTAAAGCTATGTAATGAGAGACCATTTAAAGGCCAGCTATTGAATTTTTTTTTTTATTGCTAGACAAAAAGAACAATAATTTATTTCATATAACAGCTACCTATTTTAAAACAGAACATGCATTAATTAAAATTACAACACCAGTATATGTGGCTAACATCTGACCAAGAACACTCCAGGATTCATAAATTGTTCTTAATATGTGCTGACACCACCAAATTCTAAAATGGTGAGATCCAGGGTCTCAATTTTTAATAGCTAATGTGAATGACAAGTTGCCTAGCTTTCAATTTATACGCCATAGGAGAGCCAAAGGTGGAACTGAATCTGCTAGAATCTGCACTGTGGATCTGGGGGTTAGTGCTGAATAGAACCACGAATTATTTTTTGAATACTCAGCCTGCATTGCCAGACCCTCACAGCACATTAACTGTAAAATATCTGTCATTTTTAAAAAATGACATGAGCTCAGTATTGTTGGAGTTAATATCATAAAGATTTTTATTATCGTCATAATTATTAGAAAAAAACATGGAAATAGCACATGAGATTAGCAAATCCTTTTCTGTATGTTTGAAATGACACATGTGATTGTACGGGTTTTACTTACCTAGACAAGTGACCTTATCCGATCAGATCTTGTTGAGAACTTGAGGCTGTTGTATGAGGCAGGAAAAAGCTGTAGATCAGTTATACTGGAAGAGTTAAATCGTGGCCTGCTGCTCTGAAGCAGCCAGCAGGGTCATAGGCATTGAGACAAGTGGAGCATCATTTATTACCTCTGTCTCTTCCAGAGTGTTTTGAGAGGAGGTATTGGCAACAGATTTGATCTTCTGTTCTCTGAGGACATGCTGTCGCTGGTATTATTTACTCTCTGAGCAAAAAATCCTTATAAATTATAAAGGCTCTCCAGACAGCCATTTATAAATTTAGTCAGAGATGATTCCCCTGCCTTTTTCAATTATCCCTAAATTATACTGAGACACTGTAACATGCTAATCCTGTACCATATTTATTCCAAAAATGCAACTACAGTAAGCTTCCAATCTAAAAGAAGTGACAGCGAAAAAGATAAATTAGCTCATAACATATTAAACTATTAATCTTTCCTTCTAAAATTTTATAAGTGCTGCAAGAGATTCTAGGCCATCCTATATGCCAAGACCCTTCATTGCTCCCTGTTGACAAAATATGCTATCAAAGTAACCAGTAATCACAGAATGTTAACACGAAATAGGATCTTATCTCTAAGGCATAGACTCTGAAGACAGAGCGACCCAAGTTTGTGTTCTGGTTTGACCATTTACCAGATATGTGCTCAAGAGGATATTTTAACCTCTCTAAGGCCATTTTTTCAAATGTAACATGGAATAATATTAACATGTCTCTCATACAATTACTTTTAGGATAAAACCATAAAGTAGATATAAATAACATAGACAAGCCTAGATATAGTGATTTTTCAGTAAATGACAACCATTAATGATAGCCCACCTCTCCTTTCTTTTTTAAATAAAGCAATGTAATATGAAAGAATTTAAATAACTGTCAAGGATCACAAAAAGAACTGGGATAGCCTCAGGGTTTGAGCATGTGTTTCCAGTTTTGGATCACCTTCTATTAAAAGCTTTGCTGCAGACAGTTTATTTTATGTAAGACATCTGCCTTAGTTTCCTAGTACACACCACAAGTGGGTGGCTTTAAATAACAGATGTTTATTTTTCACAGTTCTGGAGGCTAAAATTCCAAATCATGGTCTCCGCCATGCTGATGTCTTCGGCGGGCTTCTCTCGTTTCTGATGACTGCCAGAAATCCTTGCCATTCCTTCGTTTGTGGATGGGTTCTCACATGGAATCTGTTTTCCCCCTGTGTTTATGTCTCTGTGTCTTTTCTGCTCTTTTCATAAGGCAACTCTCAGAAGTAATTAGTTTTAGGATCCACCCTTCTCTGGTATGACTTCATTAACATAACAAAATAGCCCCCTATTTCTTAGTAAGGTCCTATTGACAGGTACCGGGGTTAGGACTTCCACATATATTTCAGAGGAGGCACAAATTCAATTCAAAACAGTACCCAAAGGTAGATAATTCCCTGAGCACTTTCCTTGCTCATTAGTAGCAATCCTACCTTTTATTTGGCCATTCCAAGTAAGGATTTAGAACAGTAGTGGCCCTTGACCTCTGGAGATTGCCTTAGAGAATCCAGTGGCATTTTAGGTTCAGTTCAAACTGATTTTACGCTTGGACATGGTAGTGTTGGAAATGGATGCTGGATGAACTTGAGCTGCCTCAGAAATCAATACACAACAGGATACAACTGATGTTAATAAGCAAAGTAAAGGACCCTGGAGCAAGGGTGAAGAGGAGTATAGCTTCAATAAACTGAAAAAATAACATTTTCCCTCCAGAGGTGGGACGTGTGGAGGGAGCCACATGCTGGGACTTCCATTTTATTTAGCTTTGCTTTGTCCTTATAATGATATCCCATCTCTATATATAGTCTCTATATAGTACATATAGTTTCTCTCTCTATATATATATCTAATACAAAATCAAGAACATGAAAACAATTCAGTAATTTTGTACAGAGACTTGCCACAATATCTTATTACTCAATCCAATAAAAACCAGAGTTTTAGCTCAAATATACTGCTATCTCAACAACTTCATTTTCCTTCAGTATGGTGTCCATTTTCCAGTGATCTTAACAACGATCTTACACATTTATTGCCCATGCAGCAGTGACTTTGTACCGTGAGCCTAGCCATGCTGTATAGATGTGTCACATCAGTTTAGCTTTAATGAGCTTTACATACAACATAAAAGGTGATTTCTCTATCTGTTCATGCTCTTGCAATTTAATACAATAAATTAGAATTTAAATGCTTTACCTTTATGTTCTGCTTTATATTTTTCGTAGTTTTGCACATTTGAAACTCATCCTCCCCCAAGAAGAAAAAAAAAAATACTGGGGGAAGATATGTTTCCTATACCAGTATCATTTCAAACAGAGTATATACTTGTCATATCTTTTCAAAACCTCACCAGAGGAAATGATGTAGTTTTATCGCAATTGCTCTTAGTGAAGCACTTTGGCTTGTCCTGATTGCCTCGAAACTCCTTCTCTCCTTCCCTCAGCACATCAAACACTTCAGACAAGCAAAGGCCCATGAGGACAAACTACAGTGACAGTTTTAAATGTGACATCTATGTTGTATATCCCAGTCTTTCTTCCTTCTTCCTCTTGGCACATACTTAGCATAGCCGACATCTAGAGTTACATGACTAGCTGTGCAGGGTTTAATACCAATGGCTAAAACATTTATTCATTGTTGCCTCATTTTGTAGTAAAGTTAAAAGAATGCCCATGTGAGAAGGTAATATGAAGTAACTATTATCCTCTTAACTCTGACAGTCAAGCTGGGACCACATGGTCAAAACTGAAAATAATCAGACAGTTCATCTACCTCATCCCAAACCTGCTTGGAAATCTCAAGAGGTTGTTGTGATTTAAATTCCAATAGCTAATAATAATGCTTTTAGTAGAACAAAACCTGGCTCTCTCTCTGCCCTCATACTCACTTTTCCCCACTGGAAGAGATGGTTGAGATTGAGAGAAGGAAATAAACAAGTGAGACCCAACCTTTTCTCATCTCTCTGACACATCTGCCAGGAAGATACCACACACTCCCGGTGTCTCCTTTCTTGAAGCTTTACAAGGGCAGGACTCCAGAGAGAAGTCATGCAGGTTCTTGGCTTAAGGCTGCACAAGGTCAGTTCCAGGGTATCATATGAGCAAATTCACATAGCTAGCCGACTGAGAGACATAGTCTCCAGTTCAGTCTTTATAAGTATTTGTGGTGCTCTTTTGACCTCCATCTGTTTGGTCCCTGGGTCTCTTAATTGATTCCCAGCCTGAGCAGAAAAAAAGACACTCTCAAGTCGTAACAATAGCTCACGTTTATTGAGATTTCATTTATTCAAATTTATAAATTTATATTGCTCATAAACCCCACTGAATTATGACTCAATGTTTCACAAACACTGAATTAATTTTTTTATAGCAAAGTTATAGTTTTCATTATATTTCTAATAGCTTTATTAACTTTTCATTACTTAGATATGATTGAACATTAATAAAATCTCAAGCAATGATCATAGAGAGGAGATTTAAGTGACAGCAAATTTGAAGAAATGCAGAAAAAAATCAACTCAAATGAAAATCTAAGCTTACTGGAGGAATTGGAACCTAAGCATGTAAATTACCCTTTCTGTACATTTTAATTATGTGTCGCCAACAGGAAATTGCACTACTACCCAGATTTTTGGTGAGAAAAGTAAGTTTTTCAACCTTTAAATATTATTGGAAATTTTCCTAAGATAGCTTAGAATCATTATTCACGTATTTCCTTGATTCTTAGTAAATTCAGACATAGAGAAAGACAGTGTCTTCTACATAATAATTTAGTGTCAGGTCAATATGGAAATAGAGCTGTTGCAAAGGATGGTAAATGTGTCTTTCTTTAATAAATAAATGAGTGAATCAATCAGGGAGTAAACTGATTTCCTTACCTGTAGCCACAAGTGATTGATCTTTTTCAAGAACATATATTTAGGGTATTTTAGCTTTCCATTGTTTTTTTTCACCATTGCACTTATTGCATTGTACTTATTATTGTAAAACCCATTGCCCTCAAGTCAATTCCAACCCACAGAAACCCTATAGGACAGAGTAGAAATGCCCCACAGGGTTTCCAAGAAATGACTAGTGGATTCAAGCTGCCCCAACCTTTTGGTAAGCAGCTGAGCTCTTAACCACTGTGCCAACAGGGCCCACTTATTAAAGTATTTATTATAATTATTACTTTGAACTTAAATGGAACCTCACCACTCATCCAAAAAGCAAAAAACAAACAACAGCAACTAAAAAAGAAAAAAAAAAGAGAGAGAGAAAGAAAAGGAATTTTTAGAATCCCTGATTCCCTGTTACATGTTTTGTCCTTCAAATATAAAGTGATACATTACCTGTAGGCCAAGTTCCTTGAGTTCATTTTCCATTTATGAAAATCCAAGCATGCAAATATCCCTGTGCTCTCAGTAATGCAAGTTCAATTTAAGTTATGTCACTGAGGAACAAAGGCAATTAAATCAGCCTTCCCTGTTCTCCACGACGCCTTTCTCCTGACCATACTACTTTACTGAAAATTTGTCTCAAAAGTCATATCAGGAGAGTTCAAGATCAAACTCGTATGACACTTACCATCATAAGCCTCACTTCAGCTCTACAAGGTGAAGGCTTGAGTAAGACTGACTTTCCTTATTTACTTTTAACTCTGATGACATGCTTTCCTCAGGAGCCTGGATCTTTGTTGACACTGATGTTCCCTCACCCAAATACTAAACTTTCATTTACACTTGAAATGTCATTGAGGTGACCTTACATGATGACTACACCAAACAAAACCAAAAAACCAAACCCTTTGTCTTCGAGTGGATTTCAACTCATAGGTACCCCACAGGACAGAGTAGAACTGCCTCATAGGGTTTCCAAGGAGCGGCTGCTGGATTTGAACTGCCAACATTTTGGTTAGCAGCTGTAACACTTAACTAAACAAAACTGCTTACTATTACCTTCTAGTTTACTTTTCCTGATTCTCATCTTTTCCATTTTAGAATTTTAAGCCTGGGAAGAATCTTTAGCAGGACTATAATAATAAATCTTTCTTTTTTATTTAAACCAACCATCAATTTTCTGGCTTGGAACTTCTACAGAAATAACTAATTATTAATTATTTTCTACTTTGTTCATTATAAGAGTTAAAGAGTGATTCCACACCAAAAAGTTACGTAAAATCACTGTCTCATTTCATGAATAACATGCAAGCATTTTGTGGTTAATACAGGTGTAATCATTACCTCAAATGAGAAAGTTACTTAAATAGAATTTGGGAATGGTACCTAAGCGATAAGGTCCCTAGGTAGCACAGTCTGCCCTAGACTGTTAACCTAAAAGTTTAGCAGTTTGAGCCCACCCAGAAGTACTATGGAAGAAAAAACTGGTGATTTGCTTCCATTAAGATTACACACAAGGAAACTCTATGGAGCAGTTTTTCTCTGTAAAATATGTAATTGACTGAGTAAAAATCAACTGGAAGGCAACTAACATCAACCTAAGCTCTCTGCTTAAGGTAGCAAAACAAAAGAGAGGACAATTTCAAAATCTAGATTGATAGCCAGAAATAATCTTCAAATTCTCTTCTGAGTGCCTTGCACTTAGAAAGGATCATTGTCCAGGTTCTGTGTCCAGAGCTATTATCTACAGAACATGCCAAAATGCCTCACACCCATTGGCATTTGTTGACTGATGTATCCACTAATATTTTCCGTTTTTTTTTTTTAATCTTTCTCGAATATTTTGATGAGATATATTTACTCCCGGTGGCAACAGTCTGAGAGTACTTGTATGCTTTCTCTCATATCTGGAAGGTGATTACAAAATATGAAAAAAAAAGAATTAATCAAATACCCAAAACGTACCCACTGATTGCAAAACTAAGGAAGGAAATGGGCAAAATTTAGACACTAAAAGTGGCATTATTCTGGTGGATTTATGAATGAGAAAGTGGCTATTTTTATCAGATAGCTTTATGTGGATTTTCATTTTCCTTTTTTAAGGAAATCAAGGGCAACATCCCTTAGATGGTAATGAGCAACCATAATACTGAGAATAGGTATTCATACACGGAAAAATGTGAATAAAATTCTAAGCACTACTCTGAGTTTGAGATTGAAGAATGCTGAAATGCTTAACTGTCACTTTTTTTTTTAAAACCATTTTCAGCCAACCTGTGCAAAATAGCAGGAAGAAATGTCAACCTACAGTCAGTATCCATCAGACTATGGCATAATGCAAGTATTAGAAAATGTATTTAGAGCCCCATGGGGAATCACTTGGGGCTTTGACACTTTATTTATTTTTGCACATACGCTAAAATAAAAACATTAAATGAAATTCATGCAAGTGTCCATTTATATATTTACAAAGATTCCAGTTGTTTGGGGAATGATGACACTAAAGGACCAAGAAAACAGTAACAGGTTTTTAATGATGAGATAAGGGGTAAGAGCTGACCTTCTCCACAGGACCATACTACCTCGTTGGAATGTATTCTTTCACTTCCTCCTCTGAGAGGCTGGGCCTAATGGGTGCAGGAATGGTTGACAGTTCTGAATTCACACAGTTAGAGGAGGAAGATAGTTACTTTTCTGTCTTCTGAAGAGATGGTTCTTTCAAGCAATAGTTTTAGCAATCCACTTCAATTTGAAGGAAATGAGTTTTTATTATTACTTTATAAACAACTAGGTTGTCCTCAGAAATACCTTTAGCCTGTCAATGGGAAAGGTCCGTTTAGGGTTCAGCCAAGGCGTAAAGAAGGTTTTATAGTCACAGGAGATCCTTACCTTTCAACAGAGCTACATCCCCTGCTTTACTTTCCCAGGTAATTCCCAGGCTCCCTCTTAGAGTTGTATTGTTTGAAAATCATTACTGTTACTAATGGTATGAGAATTGTGATTTAAAACTTGACTGTAACCACTTCAAAGCACTAAAGTCAGTGTTAATGCCACCTCAGTGACTAAAGGAACACCAAGTGAATTGAAATGTTCTCTTGTTAATGGAAAATAAATAAATAAATAAATCCTACAACTTCAGGGAGAGTAACAATGACTCTTACAGTGCTGAAAACAGCAGGGAGCTCTCCTGTACATACAAGTTGAAATAATCATGTCTCGATCATGTTAGGAATGAATTTCTATTAAGAGTTGATTTAGGTCTTTACACTGCAGGCTTTTGGGCTCTCAAGAGGAATTAAAATATCTCTCTGGGAAATGTGGGTACCATTAGATAGAGGATATCTAAATGGCCTGGGGTACAAGTATGACACGTTTCCTAATATGTCAGAACAGAATTAGAATTTGACATTAACCTCCAAATGGGACTAATTCAGAAACCCATTTTTTAATCAATTTGGTGATTTCCATATGCCTATTTTTATATCTCTTCCTGTCACCCTAATTTGAAGTCATTTTGACAAGGGTGCTATTTTGGGATTCCATTTCTAGTCCCTCTCTACTCCTTTGTGTTTTTTGGCTTTTAAATTTCAGTTGTAATCCCTACAAGATACGAGAATTATAGGTGTACCAGATTGTGCTGAATACACAAGCAGAGTTCAGGAAATGCTGTTTCTTTTAAATATATAATTCATATCATTCCAGTAATTAACTGTGACCTCAAGGTTACCACAGTAGCTTATCTCACTCTAGATCAAAGCTCAATATTCTGGAGGGAGCGGAGCTCTTGCTAGAGTGACATAGATGGTTTAGGTATTAAATGAATATTAATACATGGTGATAAAAATATTAATGAGAAGAAAAAAACTATATTGGTTAAAAGGGAGCAAATAATCTCTTTTAACTTAAATTTAGGTATTTATATAATAATAAATTACATACTACAGTCACAGGAAAGGAAAAAAAAAAAAAAAAAAACATTTCCTTCTCTTTTTCCAAGAATATTCGGTCCCAGGACCAGAGAGTCATATGAGGTCTGGGAGTTCCATCCCTTACTGAACAATCGCTCCACATATTCTCTTGCCAGTCTAATTCTGAAACACATCACCTTTAAATTGCATTGTCAAGAAAGTAAATTTCTGCACATAAATTAAGCTGTTGCATTAAGTATGATAACCATTATTTTAAAATAGCGTTGTGTCAACCCTCCAATTTTCATAAAGATACATAGAAAAACTTTCTCATTTTTATTTATGAGATCTTGGAAGAAATAATTGTTGCATTATAAGGATCATGGTAGCTAAGGTTTAGATTTATAGTACATGAATATATCTTTCCAAATGTAGAACTCTTGCACAGTGTGGTATGCGCTTTGGGCATGAGTCAAAAAGAATTTCCAAATTGTATATTGGCATGTGGAAGGGGAGGGTGGATTATCAGTGATATTGAGATATTAATTATTCAGTTTTACTGCCACGCATCATGAATAATATATATGACATTCCACTGTAGAACAGCGGTTTCCCATCCTATAAACATGCATAGGGACACCAGGGCATTAATAATATAATTAATTGATCCTGGAGCTTTGTATGAAAACTTCATCTTCATCAAGCTTAGTAGGACAGGTCTGTGTTTTCATCTACCTCTGGTGTTGGCACAGTGGGAAGCATAAGATGGAGTAAAATCAACCGTGGCAAAGTGGATTAATTCTGTTGGGAGAGAAATCTTTGAAAAGAGTTGGACTGTGTTCTGTACCAAACTAAAGTGGAGAAAATGAGCTTTTTATTTTTAACGATTTTTTTCCTTTTTAGTTTTTTTTCTTCCTTTCTTCCTGTCTTCTTTCCTTCCTTCTATCCTATTCTTTCTTTTAGCCAGTAATGTCTGCCAACACTCTGCATCACAAAGCAATAGATTATAGTGGCTATGAGCTCAGTCTGTAGGGTAATTCAGAGCGAAGCTCTACTACCTCCTAGCATTGGGATCCGAGAAATATTACTCCTTTAATAATTACTTTGCCAGAAAAAAAATAGCGGTAATAATACCTAAACTAATAGGTGGAGATGAAGACTAAATTAGGTCATTCTTGAGAAAATACTGATTAAAAAGATTATTGTTGCTATTGTTATTGAAGATGTGGCTGAGTTTCTACATGCCATTACAGGTATTATGAGAAATAGTAAGGATGAAATAGCTCTTCAGAAAAGAAAACATAATTTGTAATTCAAAAAAAAAAAAAAAAAGATGGTAAAATTTGATAAGCATTTGTTCAAATATATTAAAGATCTATAGGAATATAGTGAAAGAAGCTATGTTTTCATGCTCCAGCATATTGGCACACACATCATAAAAAATATGTTTATTGAAAAAGATTCGGGTTCCTACAAAAATGGCACAAAGTAGGAGTTCCTGGTTCCCTCCTCAAAACTCAGTTCTGAGTAAATTAAAGGCAGGAGGGAAACATGAACTCCAAGAACTATTCAATCAAACGATAACAATAAAGTAAGAATAAGCAAACAACAATGCAACTAAGAAATCACTGGGAAGATAAAGTCTGTCTCAGACTGATGTGATTATACAGTGGATGATTTCAAACTGTAAAAGTAGACACCTGGATCCTGAAGAGAGAAGATACCAAAAACAAACTAAACTTGTTGATGTAAAGTCGATTTCGACTCGTTGTGACCTTATAGGACAGAGTAGAACTGCCCCATAGAATTTCCAAGGAGTGGCTGGTGGAGTCAAACTGCTGATATTTTGGGTAGCAGTTGAGCTCTTAAGCACTATACCACCAGGGCTCCAGTGAAGAGAGAAGATAGGTTGGAGAAAATGTTTTAAATTTTGTTTCTAACTTAGCTCCCGGTAGCCTGGTTCCTTCAGAACAAACACGCACAACAGTAAACGTAGACTGTCTGTGGTACTGTCCCTGAAGCTATATCAGTGCATCAAAAAAGCCATGCAGTTGTGTGGAGTTGGAGAAAACAGGTGTGATTTGAGTAGCCCTTAGACATTACTGCTCCAGCCCTGACCAAAAGGGTTTCCTGATAGATTGACAGAAAATGGAAATAAGCAAGTTAGCTAACACTGTCACAAAAAAAGGTTCTGACTTTTACATCTTACCCAACCAACACTAGCAAATCGTATCTGTTAACTCTAAGGCAACGTAAGCCCGCAGGGCAAACACTAAATAGCTGAGGAGGACATACAGTGTAAAAGAAATTGAACAACATAAACATTTGAAGCAGAATTATTGCAACAGGCTGAACAAAAATTTAAAATAAGAAAATCAAGCAAGATACTGGCAATATAAAATAACCAAATTAAAATATTATATATGCAAATATAATTGTAATAAAAAATAGGTGGGGCTCATAATAGTAAGAATGCAAAAAAGAAGAAATTAAAGAATTAGAATACCCAATAGAGGAATTCTCCCAGGCAGCTGAAGGAAAGAAAGAAGTTGTAAAATATGAAACGAAGCTAAAGACATACATGTTGCTGTAAAAAATTTAACATAGTGCACTTACAAAAATACCTCTTTGGGGAGTGGGCAGCTGGCAAACAAAAATTAAAGGCATGCAGTAACTTGAGTAAAAATATGGTATTAAGATCAAAACGTAAAAATGAACAGCTTTTTCTATACCAGAGATAATTAACTAAGACAAACTACAAATTATTTTTTTGAAGTCCAGATGATAAAGAGATGGGATTGAATAAAAGGTGCAAGGTCAGACATGTATGCATAGGAACTAAAATACCACATATCAAAAGAAAAAGAGCAGATTTTTCAATCTATAAAAATTAGCTCACAATAAGAAAAATGAAACTATCTTTACATAACACCAGTTGCACTTCAATTGGGTTAATGATCTGGATGTAAAGGTCAAACTATAGAGTTAGTAGAAGAAAATATGCAAAATATCTCTGTGGCCCAGGGGAAAGGGATTCTTATGTAAAACTTCAAAAAAAACCCAAAAAGGGTTTAAGCACCCACTAATAAAGTTCTAACTTTTTTTTTTAATTTAATTGCATGACAATTAGCAACTTCTTGCAATGAAGAATGCTAGAGACAAAATTATTAGAAAAATGACAGAATGGGAGATAGTATATACATATTCAATACTGGCAAGAGACGGATACCCAGAACAAAAAAGGAAGGCCTGCAAATCAACAAGAATTATATAATAGTCACAATAGACAAATTAGCAAAGGAGATGAATTAGTAATTTATGAAAGAAAAACACTAAAATAGCAAAAAGCATCTGTTATGGATTGAATGGTGTCCCCTAAAAGACATGCTGAAGTCCTAACCTCCTGTACCTATGAACTTGATTTAGTTTGGAAATAGAGTCTTTGAAGATGTTCTCAATTCACAGGAGGTCATACTGGAGTAAAGGAGTGGTTAAGCACTCTGCAGCTAACTGAAAGTTTGGCAGTTGGAACCCACCAGCTGCTACACGGGAGAAAGATATGGTAGTCTGCTTCCGTAAAGATTACAGCCTTAGAAACCCTGTGGGGAAGCTCTACTCTGTCCTACAGAGTTGCAATGAATCGGCAATGGGTTTTTTTAATACTGAAATAAGGTGTACCTTAATTCAATACAAGCGGGTTCTTATAAAAAAGAAGACCAGGTATGGAGAAAGACAGGAAGAAGAAGATCATGTGACGAAGGAAGCAGAGATTGGAGCAATGCATCTACAAGCCTTGGACAGCCAAAGATCATTGGTTGTCACCAGGGGCCAGGAGAGAGGTATGGAACAGATTCTTCCTCAGAAACCTCAGAAAAAATAAACATGGTTGATTTCTGACTTCTATCCTCCAGAATCGTGAGTTAGTATATTTCTGTTCTTATAAGACACCCAGTTTGTGCTACTTTGTTACAGCAGCCCTAGGGAACTAATATAACATATGAAGAGAGATGGTCAAACTCATTAAAAATCGGAACTGTGAAAATGAAATTAGTTTATACTTAATCCTTTGGCAAAACTTTTAAACCTGGATTATGCTAAATATTTGCATGGATGTTAGAATTTAGCAACTCTCAAATACTTGTGTTGGGACAGTAGACTATTCTGGTCAGGAATCTGCAGTACACAATACACAGCACCCCACACATCTGTCAGTTTGCCATAGCTTGGAGACTTGCATGATGCTATGATGCTGGAAACTATGCCACTGGTATTCAAATACCAGCAGGGCCACCCAGAGTGGACAGGTTTCAAATGAGCTTACAGACTAATGCAGACTAGGAAGGACATCGTGCTCTACTTCTGAAAAAAAATTAGCCAGTGAAAGCCTTATGAATAACAGCAGAACATTGCCTGATATAGTTCCAGAAGATGAGCCCTTCAGGTTGGAAAGCACTCAAAAGATGATTGTGGAAGACTGCATCCTCAAAGTAGAGTCAACCTTAATGACCTGGATAGAGTCAAGCTTTCGGGACCTTCATTTGCTAATGAGGTATGACTCAAAATGAGAAGAAACAGCTGCAAACATCCATTAATAATCAGAACATGGAATGTACACAATACGAATGTAGGAAAATTAGACATCATCAGAAATGAAATGGAATCCATAAACATCAATATCCAATGCATTAGTGAGCTGAAATGGACTGGTATTGGCCATTGTAAATCTAACAATCATATGGTCTACTATGATGGAATAACAACTTGAAGACAAACGATGTTGCATTCATCATCAAAAAGAACATTTCAAGATCTGTCCTGAGGTACAACACTGTATGGATAGGATAATATCCATACACCTATGAGGAAGACTGAAGAAGAACTGATGCCGTTGAGTTATGGTGTTGGTGAAAAAAATGTTGAATATACCATGGACTACCAAAAGAACCAACAAATTTTTCTTGAAAGAAGTACAGCCAGAACATTCCTTAGAAGCGAGAATGGGGAGACATCTCACACATTTTAGGCATGTTAATAAGACAGACCAGTCCCTGGAGAAGGAAATTATGCTTTGTAAAGTAGAGGGTCAACAAAAAAGAGGAAGAAATTCAAGGAGAGGGATTGACACAGTGGCTGCAACAATGGGCTAAAGCAGAATAACGATTGTGAGGATGACTCAGGACTAGGCAGTGTTAGTTCTGTTGTACATAGAGTTGCTGAGTCAGAGCCAACTCGACAGCAACTAACAACAACAAGGAAGACCAGTTAATATGGCTAGTATTCAAATTTACACACCAAAGCCTAAGAACAAAGATGAAGAAATTGAAGATTTTAACAAACTTCTGCAGTCTGAAATTGACTGAACATGCAATCAGGATGCATTGATAATCACTGGTGCATTTCAGTTGGTTCCAACTCATAGTGACTCTGTGTACAGCAGAAGGAAACACTGCCCGGTCCTGCACCATCCTCATGATCACTGTTATGTTTAAGCCCATTGTTGCAGCCACTGGGCCAATCCATTTAATTAAGAGTCTTTCTCTTTTTTGCTGACCCTCTACTTTATCAAGCATGACGTCTTCCTCCAGGTACTGATCCCTCCTGATAACATGTCAAAAATATGTGACACTTAGTCTCACCATGTTTGTTTCCAAGGAGCATTCTGGCTGTACTTCTTCCAAGACAAATTTGTTCATTCTTCTGGCAGTCCAATTTTACCTTTAAATGTGTGCAATATATTGTATGCCAATTATACTCACAAAGCTTTTTTTTTTCTTAGTAATAAATGTAGAAAAAAATATAAAAGTACATTTGAAGAAAATCTCATAGCATCGTTTGAAGAAAATCTCATAGCATCAGGGGAGGCTTTTATTTAACTTAACCAAATTCACAATTAAAGCACAACACAAGACCTGACTGATATGTTTGAAGTTCAAACTAGGCATAATAAAACACCTTTGCAGGTCAATGTTTCCAAAGTCTGATGTGCTCCCATTAGCCTTTCCCCCTTAGAGAATACCAGGGCAAAACCTCTCACCCCCTAAGATAGTATTTTGTTTACCTGTATACTCACACTTTCTGAAGCCCTCAGGACACAAACATAGGCTCTCTATTTGATAAAAATGTGTCAGTTGAGTCTCATTGTCCACAAGAAAGAATAATTTCAATTTCAGCTTAACTGCTTTTGTAATCAATCTAATTTTAACTATCTGTCTCCTTCCTATCTGACAGGTAGGAAAGTCAACTTTGGCCATGGGCAGCAACAAGAAAACTTTGGGAAGTTCCCTAGTATAATTTTCTAATCATGAGTGTATACTGGTTCTCTCCAGGAAAACTTCCAGTTCATTTTATGTTGTTTCCTCAGTACCCACTGATCTGTTGCTTCTCTGCCTCACAAATCTTTACCAAGACTGGGAATCATGTAACCGTTCTTCTTGGACTTCCTGTTACTTGCCTGGAAACCTGCTAGTGGGAACTAAGGAAGGACCTCATTGATTGTCCTGGAGTCCCTCGGTGGTGCAAAAGGTTTAACACCTTCAGGGACTAACCAAAATGTTGGAGGTTCAAGTCCACCCAGAGGTACCTTGGGTAACAGCCTCGGCCATCTACTTCTGAAAAATCAGCCACTGAAAACCCTACAGAGCACAATTTTACTCTGACACACGTGGGGTCATCATGAGTCAAAATCAACTGGACAGTAGCTGGTTTTTATTGATTATACTAACTATAGAACTGCACTATAATCAGCCTTCTCCAGTCTCCTGATCCTGTTTTTGGTCTGAAGGAAATCCTTCTCTGTCCACCTCTCCTTCCATCTACTCTTCCTCCGGGCAACCTGGACTAATTGCTTCATTAGATTTTGGTTTTAGGAAATGAATACCAGATAAAGAGGGTGTCTTGCAGACAATTTCTGCTTTTTCCTCCTGCCAAAAACTGTCTTCATTAAGAAAACGAAGCTCAGAGTTTGTTACATTCAGGGCTGAAGGAAAGGAGAGGGGAAATCACAAGAAAAAGTAAATTGATACCTCAAAAATTTTCACAAAGATATAAAGTGTTCAATGTCCAAAAAATATTTGCTAAAATATTTTCATTCATTCAATTCAATGAACAAACTTAATGAAGACTGATGCCTTACAAAACCCTGTGCTTACCAATACTCAGCATCATGAGCAAGACCGTTAAAGGCAGCATTTCCTCTTACAGAGTTTAGGTTATAACAGATAAAAATCTAAGGCAAGGCTGTGAACATACCTGTGTGCGTGTGTGTGTCTGAGAGAGAGAGACAGAGACAGAGAGAGACAGAGAGAGAAACTTAACCTGCGTCCTGCAGGAAACAATATGCTTTTAGCTTATATTAACTGAGTGTTGTCTCAGACACTGTATTACATTATCCTCACATTAGCCCCTATAAGGAAATATTTTAATTATATTTCTATTAAAACTTAACTTATTAAAAGTTAAGTGATTTGACAAAAACACAAAATTAATAAATGACAAAGATAGAATTTAAAATCAAGTTGTTCATTCCTTTCTCTAATTTAATTCTCATATTATCCTGGTGTTACATGGTTGAATCAACAGAACTGGATTCAGTGCCTGGCATGGTAATTTGGCACACAAGATGTACTTTTCTATAAAATGGGCCTAGCTAATTAGGCAGCCACTATGCTTAGTACTCTCATGGGTAACCATGTCCACATACACAAATGGTTTGGTAAACCAAGTTGATTTTAACATGGCCAATTCCCTGGAGAAATTGTGAAAGTATTGTTAAATCGTGGTGATGGTATTTTTCTCTTAAAAAATTAAAATGTTTTGCCTACCAGGTGAAAATCCAGACTTAATATTACTAAAATAATCAGATTTAGGTAAGACAAAACTCTGAAGGGATTTCTGAAATTATTTTGTTGTTGTTGTTAATTCTTTATTAGCATTCACTTCTTATGTGGTATTTTTGATATGTGAGCAAGAGCTACAGATGCAAAAATTCCTAGGTATAAAAGCTATTCCAGACAGTAATAAGTAGGATTTTCTCTATGCTACGAGATGCCTAAAAGCCTAGTGAGGCAAAATTAACAGTAATGCGGCAGGTGCCTTCAATTTGCCCCTCCATATTCCTTCTTCATCCTACTCCTCCTTCTTTCTTGCTCTGGGGGACTGACCCACAAACAGGGCACCTGGCCTTTTAGGAGTGGGTTTATTGGGCTGAGTTTGTTGATTCCTAGCTGGAAAACAGAGGCAAGGAGGGAACAAAAGGAATGGGGTAGAAAAGAAGAAAGGAAAGTGAAGTCAGTGTATTATTCACTTTACTAGCAAGTGCTCAACTAGTCGCTGAAAGATGGGCTGAAAGAGGCTCTTCAGAGCACAGGCCTGGTGATCTGCTTCTGGAGGGTCACAGCCTTGAAAACCCTATGAAGCAGTTCTAGTCTGCACACGTGAGGGCGCCACGTGTCAGAACAGACTCAACAGCAACTTACAACAACAACTTTCTAATGAGAGCAACTTAGACTGCCTACCCCAAAAAATCCACTGCCGTCCAGTTGATTCCAACTCATAGCTACCCTATAGGACAGAGTAGAGCTGCCCCATAGAGTTTCCAAGGAGCGCCTTGGTGGATTCGAACTGCTGCCCTTTTGGTGAGCAGCCATAGCACTTAACCACTACGCCACCAGGGTTTCCTTAGACTATGTCCTTTTTTTTTTTTTTATTCTGCAAGATTCTCTTTCTTTCCAGCATTTGGAAATTCTTCCTTCCCTTGTCCCTTCAGGCTTTAGGGTAACAACAGTCCTGCTCTTAATAGTCAAGGATATTGCACTATCCCATTCCTTCACTTTCCTATACTCATCCACACCTTTATAATTAATCTCTTTGTAAATAAACCCTTTTCAAATTATCCCAATTTGAGAATGCCATCTGTTTCTTGTTTTGAGCTTGAGTAATAAAAATTCCTTGTGTAAGCTTCCAGAAATTTTCTTGCATGCTAAAGCTTATATGTATATATATGCACTTTTTTCTTCTGCACAATTACTAGCATTCTCTGCACATCTTGATTTTTTTCACTTAATAGCATATCTTGTAGATTTTTCCATATTAGCACACGGAGAGTTGCCATGTTGAAATCATCTTAAAAAGAGTGTAACATTTGAAAGACTAACAGATGAAAATAAATGAATATTACCTGTAATGGAAATGCTTAAAGTCATAAAAGCAGTTTAATTCGCTCCCCCTGGCCCCCATAACTTAAGAACCTATTGAATGAAAATTTAGCATCACATCAGGATTGTAGATTATTCTTTTTTTTTTCTTTGAAAGAAAATCACTCTTCTTTTCCTCCAATTCCATGAGTCAATGATTGTAGTGAATCTTTGCATAGCTACCTGAGGAAACCTGAGCTAATTTACCCTCTCAATAAAGAATGTGTATCACATGAAAGTGGCAAATATCAAGGAGCAGTGTCATTTTAAGTGTGCCTCATTACCACTAGGATGAAGATTGAATAGTTCACATTGAAGCATCACAAAACCACTGCTCAGATCACTAGTAATAGGTCTTTATAAGCCAGGATTGACTCAATGGCAGTGGGTTATAGACCACAGTGGTTTATCCTTTAAGCAGATTTAGGAACATTTGTGAGGGGGATAGGGGACAAGTGGAAAAACGAGAGAACATTGAGAACATCTTGTGACTCTATGTATTAGCTTACTTGTTAGGTGCTGTAAGGTTCATGTTGACTCTAGAGACCCAAAGTGGGTGGCTTAAAACAACAGAAATTTATTCATTTCCATTTCTGGAGCTAGAAGTCTGAATTTACCACATTAGCGGGCCATGTTTTCTCTGAAGTCTCTAGGGGAAGATAATTCCTTATCTCTTCCTGCTTCTGGTAGCACAGTTGTTCCTGGGTTTGTATCAGAATAACATCAATCTCAATCTTCACACAGCCATCTTCTCCCTTGTGTTTGTCTGTACCTGAGTCTCTTATCTTTTTATAAGGACACCGGTCATATTATACTGGGGCCCACCCAGCTCTAGTAAAATCTCATGCTAATTTAACAATTAGTTAAAAGACCTTATTTCCAAATAAGCTCATATTCACAGGTACCAGATATATCTTTTCTGGAGGACACAATGCAATCCATAACACTCTGAGATTGAGATAACAGGGGTGTGTCCCTTTTTTTGAGCCGTCAGACATCTACAATGATCATCTTCCATGTGTAACCACGCTTCACTTAAGTTACTCCGTTTATGGAACTTCTGAATAAACCTACCCACAGGTTTTCAGTATTTTAAGATTATCGGAATTCTAATTGATATATCTATTACCAGAATGTTCTAAAAATATCATCAAGAATGTGTTTCCAATTACATAAATATTCCAGAAAAGTGTTAAATAACAATAACAAAAGAAATAAAATATATCAAAATCTAAATGGAAATCACATAACCCTGAGCTAAAATTACATTTTCACAGAAAATAAAACCATATGGCCAAGTGAAAACTACTTTTCCTTATTTATATCATCTTATTATTAAATGTTCCTTGAAGTATTATCTGGGAGACTGGAACCACATTATGTTTAAACAGATTCAATTTTATTCATTTACTAAATAAGACAAAACAGACAATTGTTTATTTCTTAAAAAAAAAAAATGCATTTTTCTCCATGGGACTTCTTTTCTCTGTGGATTCCATCAGTTTTTGGCTAGGAAATGAATTCTCATAAATGCCCTAGAGGAGTCTATTTTCTTTTGGTTGGCAATTATCCCTTTTTCAGAGTTTATTCTCATGCTAAGATTCAAGAGTCTTTTAGAACCCATATCCATGCCAACCCTGGTAGTGTAGTGGTTAAGTGCTATAGCTACTAACCACAAGGCGGGCAGTTTGAATCTACCAGGAGCTCCTTGGAAACTCTATGGGGCAGTTCTCCTCTGTCCTGTAGGGCCACCATGAGTCAGAATCAACTCAGTGGCAACGGGTTTGGTTTCAGGTTATTTGGTATAACTCCTTTTACTATTTTAAAGATGTATTAGTCTTTTTAAGCCCTAGAAGAATGGACATACTCTGTTAGTCACACCACTGTGGAACTCGGAATCTCAGTCTTAAAGCACAAAATTACAAAGAAAGTTGTAATTTCCTACAGAAATACTAGCATAGTACCAGATAAAATCATTACCAGGCCTGGAATTAAATATATAATGGAAAAGACCATAAAATGTTATAAAATTAAGAATTTATTAATTTTAAGAAAACTTTAAGACATAAAAATGGGCATTGGTATAATACGCACATTAATTCTACCTGAGTCCCCAACATATTTCAATGTTTACACATGTAAAATAAATATAGAATTAGAGTAGATCTTAAATTTGGCCTAAATTTATAATAGTGTGGTAGGCATAACAATGCCCCCACAGCAAAAAAAAAAAAAAAAAAAAAAAAAATGCTACTGTACTAATTCCTAGAACCTGTTAATATGTTCTATATTCATATTCAGATGTTAGTAAGGGTACTCATCTTGAGTTGAGGAGATAATCCTGGATTACCTGGGTGGTCTTCCAAGCACCATATTATAGGAACCGTCTCTAGGTCACATATAGCTGAGGAACCAACATGTTAATATAACCCAGCCCGTTTGTGACCATTGCTGGTTCCAGTATAGTAAAGTCACAAAATTTGGCCAATCCAAGTACCATGATCTACTGGTACATTTTGAAGCTATGTTAGTCCTTTTAGGCCAAAAAAAGAATTGATATTCTTTGTTAGTCACACTGCTGTATAACTGGGAAACTCAACCTAAAAGCACATTGTTGTAATGCTGCAAGTTCTATGGGAAAAGCGAAGGAGTCTAACACACAGAAGCAACAAAGTCAGAGATGGAGAAAAGGCCTAACACAATTGAGTCTATGGCTTCAATTATTGCTTAGGCACCTCTCCAAGGTTGATTTTCTTACCCACTTTTAGATTCTGTGAGATAATAAATTACCTATTGTTGTTTGTTGTTACTTAAATTAGACACAATGCTGTTTCTGTCATTTACAAAAGAGTCAGTGTTGAGCGTTGTATGAGATTTCTATTGCTGCTGTGACAAATTATCACAAACTCATGGCTTAAAACAACTTAAATACATTGTTCTTCAGTCTGAATGATTTAACTGGAATAAAATCAAGGTACCAGCAGGGCTGTGCACCTTTCTGGAGGCTCTAGTGAGAATTTGTTTCTGTGATTTTTCCAGCTTCTGCTTTCTTTCTCCATCTTCAAAGCCAGCCATGATACATCTCTCTGGTGTTTTCTTCCGTAATCACAACTGTTTCCGACTCTCCGGTTTCTCTCTTTCACTTTTAAGAGTCCTTGTGAGTATCATGGGCCCACTAGGTAATTGAAAATACAGGTAGTTCCTGATTTACAATGGGGTTCTATTCCAGTGACTCCATTGTCAGTTGGTTTTGATATAAGTCAAACACCTCATTTTTTTTTTTTTTTTAGTTTTTATTATTATCTTTTATTTAAGTATCTTCATAAATCTGATCTTTATTTGCCTTTGGGGTTGGAAACATTTCATATAAACTTACAGGTATATTTTAACACATATATACATACATGAAATATATATATATATATATATATATACCTATAATAAAAATTTACTCCCACAATGAAAAACATTTGGACAACTTTGAAAGGTTGTCAGTTCTGGTAATAGTTCCACTTATGGAAGGTTCTAGATTATCTGGATTATCCCAAGGAATAGGAATGGCATTTCTAGTCAGTAAATTAGTGAGAGTTGCCTGTATGGTCCTTTTCTTTTCTTTTTCATATACTTCGTGGTAACGTTTTGCTGCTTCCCTTCCCAAACTGACCTACAGACTTAGCAAAGCGATCAGTGTTTGGGTCTATGTTTTCAAGCAACTGCTGCCCCAGATTTAGTTTAGGAAACTAAACTTTACAGCAGTGTTTCGAATAGTAAATCATATAATTGAATACCTGCAAGTGAACATCTGAGAATAATGTTAGTTGCCATTGAGTCAGTTCCTACACATAGCGACCCTAATGTACAATAGAATGAAACACTGCCTGGTCCTGTGTCATCCTCACAATTTTTGCTATTCTTGAGGCCATTTTTGCAGCCACTGTGACAGTCCATCTCTTTGAGGGTCTTCCTCTTTTTCACTAACCCTCTACTTTACCAAGCATTATGTTCTTCTCCCAGGGACTGATACGTACTGATAACATCTCCAAAGTATGTGAGATGAAGTCTTGCCATCTGTGCTTCCAAGGAGCAGTCTGGCTGTGCTTCTTCAAAGACAAATTTGTTTGTTCTTCTGGCAGTCCATGGTATATTCGATATTGTTCACCAACACCATAATTCAAAGGTATCAATTTTTTTTCAGTCTTCCTTATTCATCGTCTAGCTTTCACATGCACACAAGGCTGTTGAAAACACCATGGCTTGGGTCAGGTGCACCTTAGACCTTAAAGTGACATCTTTGCTTTTTAACACTTTAAAGAGGTCTTTTGCAGCAGATTTGCCCAATGCAGTGTGTCTTTTGATTTCTTGACTGCTGTTTCCATGGTGTTGACTGTGGATTCAAGTAAAATGAAATCTTTGACAATTTCTATCTTTTCTCCATTTATTATGATGTTGCTTATTGGTCTTGTTGTGAGGATGTTTGTTTTCTTTATGTTGAGGTGTAATCCATACTAAAGGCAGTAGTCTTTGATCTTCATTAGTAAGTTCTTCAAGTCCTCTTCACTTTCAGCAAGCAAGATTGTATCATCTGCACAACGACTCTTCCTCTAATCCTGAAGACCCATTCTTCTTCATACAGTCCAGTTTCTCAGATTATTTGCTCAGCACACAGACTGAATAAAAAGAATACAACCATGTCAAACACCTTTCCTGACTTTAAGCCATGCGGTATCTCCTTGTTCTGTTTGAAGGACTGCCTCTTTTTCTATGTACAGGTTCCTTACGAGCACAATTAAGTGTTCTTAAATTCCCATTCTTCCCAATGTTATCCATAATTTCTTGTGACCCACACAGTTGAATGTCTTCACATAGTCAATAAAACACAGGTAAGCATCTTTCTTGTATTCTGTGTTTTTAGCCAGGATCCATCTGACATCAGCAATGATATTCCTCATTCCATGTCCTCTTATGTATCCAGCTTGAACCTGGGAATTCCCTGTCCATGTACTGCTATAACTGCTTTTGAAAGATCTTCAGCAAAATTTTACTTGTGTGGTATTAATGATATTTTCTGATAATTTCCACATTCTGTTGGATCACTTTTCTCTGGAATAGGCATAAATATGAACCTCTTACAGTCTGTTGGCCAGGTAGCTGTCTTCCAAATTTCTTGACATAGATGAATGAGCAACATCAGCACTGCATCCATTTGTTGAAACACCTCAATTGATATTCCGTCAATTCCTGGAGCCTTGTTTTTCAACAATGTCTTTAGTGTAGCTTGGACCTCTTCCTTCAGTACCATTGGTTCTTGATCATATGCCACCTCCTAAAGTGGTTGAACAATGACCAATTGTTTTTGCTATAGTGTGTGTTCCTTCCATTTTCCTTTGAAGCTTCCTGTGTCATTCAGTATTTTGTCTATAGAATCCTTCAATATTGCAACTTGAGGCTTGAATTTTTTCTTCATTTCTTTCAGCTTGAGAAATGCTAAGTGTGTTCTTCCCTTTTAGTTTTGTAACCAGGTGTTTGCACATTTCATTATAATAATTTCCTTTGTCTTCTTGAGCTGCCCTTTGAAAAATAATGTCAGCAAAGTACACACTGCAACGCTGTACGTAATACATATTACTAATGATAAGATGTACAAAAAAAGAAGGCCATAAGCACATGCTTGTAATAACTCGAATACAGTTGTAAGTGGGGGACTACCTGTATTCTCTATTTTAAAATCAGCTGATTAGAAAAAAATAGCTGATTAGCAAATTTAATTCCATCTACAATTTTTTTTTCCCTTTTTCATGTAACCTACAATATTTGCAGGTTTTGGGGATTGGGTCATGGATATCTTTGGGGAACATTAATCTGCCTATCACAGGAACTAAGGGCTGAAAGAGTAATCAAGAACATTGGCTTTGAGTACAGAAAGACTGGGTTCATATCCTATTTCTTCCTTGTTGCATGACTTTGAGCAAATATTAATATTTTCTGAGCCTCAGCTTTCTCAACTATAAAATAGCAGCAATAGAAGCTACCTCATAAGACAGCTGTGAAAATTAAATTTATGTAAATTGTTTAAAAAACTGCTACTTCAATAGTAGTATGATGAATGTTAATCAGGCTTATAAATGTTGAGGAAGAGAAAAAATGTGACTGAGAATCTTGATTCTGGTAAATGGAAAACAGTGACTACAATGCAGGATAGAAATAATGACTCCTCTAACTCCCTGCTATTATTGTTGTTGTTAGGTGCTACTTATAGCTACCTTATTATAACAGAAAAAAACATTGCCTGGTCCTGCACCAACATCAAAATCATAGCTAAGTTTGAGCCCATGGTTGTAGCCACTGCGTCAATCCATCTTGTTGAGGGTTTTCCTTTTATTCACTGATCTTCTGCTTTACTAAGCATGATGTCCTTCTCCAGGGACTGGACCGTCCTGATAACATGTCCAAAGGACATGAGATAAAGTTTTGCTGTTCTCACTTCTAAGGTTCATTCTGGCTGTACTTCTTCCAAGACAGATTTGTTTGTTCTTCTGGCAGTCCATGGTATATTTAATTTTCTTCATCAACACCATAATTCAAAGGCATCAGTTCTTCTTTGGTCTTCCTTATTCATTGTCCAGTTTTCACATGTGTATGAGGTGCATGAAAATACCACAGCTTGTGTCAGGCTCACCTTAGTCCTTAGAGTGACATCTTTGCTTTTTAATAGTTAAAGATGTCTTTTGCTGCAGATTTGCCCTATGCATTAAAAAAAAAAAAAAAAAAAGTTGTTGTTGAGTTGATTTCAACTCATTGTGACCCTATAGGACAGAGTAGAACTGTCCCATAGTGTTTGCAAGGAGTGCCTCGTGGATTCACACTGCTGACTTTTTGGTTAGCAGCCATAGCTCTTAACCACTATCACTATGCTCCCAGGATTTCTCCCCAATGTGTTTGTTACACTGTTTGATTTCTTGACTGCTGCTTCTGTGGGCATTGATTGTGGATCCAAATAAAATGAAATCCTTGACAACTTCTATCTTTTCTCTGTTTATCGTGATGTCGCTTATTGGTCCAGTTGCGAGGGTGTTTGTTTTCTTTATGTTGAGGTGTAATCCATCCTGAAGGCTGTAGTCTTTGATCATCACTAGTGTTTCATGTTCTCTTCATTTTCAGCAAGCAAAGTTGCAACATCTGTATACCTCAGGTTGTTAATGAGTCTTCCTTTAATCCTGATTCTGTGTTCTTCTGCATATAGTCCAGTTTCTCTGATAATTTGTTCAGCATATAAACTAAATAAGTATAATGAAAGAATACAACCTTCCCACACGTCTTTTCCTATTTTAAACCATGCAGTATCCCCTTGTTTTATTTGAATGACTGCCTCTTGATCTATGTAGCAGTTCCACAATTAAAGTGTTCGCGAATTCCTATTATTCACAATGTTATCCATAATTTGTTATGATATACTCAGCTGAATGACTTCTCATAGTTAATAAAAGACAGGTAAGCATTGTTCTGATATTACTCCATTTTCAGCCAAGATCCATCTAACAGCAACAATGGTATCTCTCATTCCACACCTTTTTCTGAACCTATCTTGAACTTTTGGCAGTTCCCCATCAATGTACGTCTATATTCAGTTTTTAATTATCTTCAGCAAAATTTTGCTAGCATGTGATATATTAGTTTGATAATTTCCTCATTCTGATTGCTTTTCTTTGGAGCAGGCATGAATGTGGATCTCTTCCAGTCATTTGGCCAGGTAGCTGTTTTCCAAATTCCTTGACATAGATTAGTGTTTTCAGCATTGTATCTATTTGTTAAAGCGTCTCAGTTGGTATTCCATCAACTACTGAAGCCCTGTTTCTCGCCAATGCTTTCAGGCTGGCTTGTACTTCTTCTTTTTGTACCATTGCTTCTTGATCATATGCTAGGTTGAACTTTGACCAAGTCTTTTTGGTACAGTGACTCTGTGTATTCTTTCCATCTTCTTTTGATGTTTTTGCATTATTCAATTATTGTGGATTGAATTTTTCTTCAGTTCTTTCACCTTTAGAAATGTCAAGCTTATTCTTCTTTATTGGTTTTCTAATTCCAGGTCTTTGTACATTTCGTTACAATACTTCACTTGCTTCTTAAGCAGCCCTTTGAAATCTTCTCTTCAACTTTTACTTTATCGTTTCTTCTGTTTACTTTAGCTACTTTGCACTCAAGAACAAGTTTCAGAGTCTCTTCTGACATCATTTTGCTCTTTTCTTATTTCTTGTTTTTTTAAATGATATTTTACTTTATTCATGTATAATGTCTTTGATGTCATCCCATAACTCCTCTGATCTCCACTCATTAGTGTTCAGTGCATCAAGTTTATTCTTGAAATGGTCTCTAAATTCAGGTGGGGTGTATTCAAGGTCAGAGTCTGGCTCTCTTGAACTTGCTTTGATTTTCTTCAGCTTTAACGGGAACTTGCATACCAGCAATTGATGTCCTGTTTCATATTCAGCCTACGGCTTTGTCTTAACTCATAATATTGAGCTTCGCCATTGTCTCTTTCCACAGATGTAGTCAATTTGATTAGTGTTTAAACCACCCTGCAAGGTCCACATGTGTAGTCATCGTGTTGTTGAAAATAAAGTCTTTCTGGTGAATAAGTCATTGTTCTTGCAGAATTCCGTAATGTGATCTCTGGCATTTCTATCACCAAGCACATATTTTCCAAATACTGATCCACCACCCCTGTGTCAGTTTGTCATACTGTAGTGGCTTGTATGTTACTATGATGCTGGAAGCTCTGCCACAAGTATCTCAAATACCAGTAGGGTCATGCATGGTAGACATCTCTCAGTGGAGCTTTTACACTAAAACAGACAGGAAAAAGTTCTGGCAATCTGCTTCAAAAAGAAGTCAATGAAAACCTTATGGGTAACAACAGAACATTGTCCAGGATAATGCTCGAGGATGAGCCCCTCAGGTTGGAAGGCAGTCAAAATATAAGTGAGGAGGTGCTGCCTCCTCAGAGCAGAGTTAAAATTAATGACATGGATGGAGTAAAGCCTTATGGATCTTCATTTTCTGAGGTGGCAAGACTCAAAATTAGAACCAACAGCTGTAAGTGTACATTAATACTTGAAATGTGGGTGGTATGTATGAAGTATGAATCAAGGAAAATTGGTTGTTGTCAAAAATGAAATGGAATACTTGAAGATCAATATTCTAGGCATTAATGAGCTGAAATGAACGGGTATTAACCGTTTCTACTCCTGCAATCCTGTGGCCTATGCCCTGCTATATGTTCTAAAAAAAAGGGGGCAGGAGATAAACAGAGCTTCTAAGACTGGTGATTTCTCTGGTGAACTAAATTGTCCCAAATGGACATGGAAAACAAATGAACACTACTTTTTGAAGTGTAAATAGATTTGAAGAATACTTGGTAGTGTTTTAAAAAGTTGAAAAATGCATGTATCCTATAAAAATAGGCATGTATTCACTGCTACACTCTTTTTGATAGTAAATTATTGGAGGAAATGCCAATAAGTATACTCATAGATAATTGTTTAAATCTATTTGTGCCATTTAGGATTACACAGAGTTCAAAATTATCATATTAAATCTATATATGCCTGAAGGTGGTTCCAAAACCAAAAACCCAAACTCATTGCCCTCGAGTAGATTCTGACTCATAGCTATCTCCAAAATACAATGTTGCATGGAAAAAACAAGGTATAGTAAGAGAGTAAATTTTAAAAGCATACGCTGTTGGTATAAGCATAAACATTAAAAAAAAAAAACTCAAATAAGGAAATTTTTAAAAACTCATGAACATGAAAATGGAGCTGGCTCTGGAGAGAGGGGAAGTGGACTGGTGAGAAAAGTGAAGATCTTCCTTTTACCTGTAATGCCATCTTTATTTATTTTTAAAAGGCCTGGACCATTTAAATATATATATATATGTTTGGAATTTTAGGATTTTGGTATCTAAGTTTTGTTATATTATTTACTTACTCTTCTGAGTTTGTTAACTAAGAAAATTTTACGGAGAGAGAAAAAATTTAACTGATAACCTTAAACTTGGAAAAATTAGGTTAATGTCTCTCACTTGACATGGAACCCATGGATAAGCCATAGCAAATGTGTTGGTGCCTAACACCATCATTTCATCTTAAAGCTACTAGATGTCTTTGAAAGCACTTAGATAGGCACATTTGCATTTCATTTTGCATAAATGTACTATCAATTTACTTAATTTGAATATGACTTTAAAGGAGTTTAACATCAAGTATATCAGGTTGAATAAAATACTGCAACTTTAGCAACTGAATTAAAAGTTTAACTTTCAAGGTCAAAATTAAATGAAATTTTAGAAGAATCCCTCCTCAACAGTGTTTGGGGAAATGATGTGATAGTATTCCTCTACTGGAAAATACAGTTGGTAGGAAGAGAAGAAATTAATTGATTATTTGGGGGGATGGCAGGTAGCATAGTGTAGTGGCTAAGAACATGAGTGTGAGGACTTAGACCTATCTCGGTGCTAAACCTAGCAGTTTTCTCAAATTTAAAAAAAAAAAGGAATAATAAAAGTACATATACCTTAGTCTTATAAAAATGGTATGTGTTAAGAACCTGGTACATGGTAAGTACCTTTTTTAATTCAATTTTTGGAGTGTTAATTTACTTGTCCGAGAAACTAGTGCATTGCTTTCTGATCTGTGGCATGGAATTGACTGTCCCAAGAAACTGAATACAATAAAATTAATATATTGGGTGAGTTTTATTTGAGCAAAAGACTCACTAGTTGGGCAGCACCAAACCAAAAGTGGGAAGGTATTCCACTATCTGCAGTGAGGAAACCCTGGTGGTGTAGTGGTTAAGTGCTATGGCTGCTAACCAGGAGTTCTGCAGTTCAAATCCACCAGGCACTCCTTAGAAACTCTATGGGGCAGTTCCACTCTGTCCTATAGGGTTGCTATAAGTTGGAATCAACTCAACGGCAGTGGGTTTGTTTTTTTTTTTTTTTTGGTTTATCTGCAGTAACTGGCTTTTATTGACAAAATGAGGAAGTATAAAAAGCTTATTTCTGATTGGCGTATGCAGTTTTCTGTGCAGCACTGTCAGAATCTCATTGGTCAACAAGGGTGGCCTAATTGTCAAGAAAACTAGGCAGTTACAAAAGGTTTTATCAGATAAATCTTAAGGGCGTTGTCTACTACTGGGTTGCCCCTGCCATTTTTTCAACCACATGATTCCATTGTGATTTCATTTAGCATGACTAAAGAATACCTTGAGAACTGTTGAAACACAAATGTGAACTTAAGTAAGAAGAGATTTTATTTGACAAGACTATTGCAATAAGGAGAACACTCTGATGGTAAGTATCCCAAAGGTGAGGTGGAAAGGACTTGACTAGAAAGAACTGGCTGTGGGGAAGTGAGATGAGCAAGGGGCATAATCACGTTTTTTTTTTTTTTTTCCCCCCTGAGGGCAGTTGATTCTCAAAAGAAGTCATTAAGTACACCTACTTCTCACTTACAGACTATCTCATTATCTGAAATTTCGTATTTACAACAATAGTGAAAAATCTACTATCTAACTGTTTTGGGCATTAATGACATATATCTGGAAGTAAAAAATGCTGAGGTGTGTGTGAGGTGAGAGGGAGGCTGTGATAGATAAGATTATATGCCAACTTGGCTGGGCCATGATTCTCAGTGGTTCAGCAGTTATATAATGATATAATTGTGCTATTATGTAATGCTGTAATTTTGATGTAGTCATTCTTCATTTTGTGACCTGATGTGACCATCCTCTATTTTCACATAATCCCAAATTTTGCATAATGACCTGGCCTTTAGAACCTAACCATGTCAATAAGTGAGGAGTGGGTGTAGTTGTATTTTCAGATTCAGATTCAAAGGCCTGTGTCAAGGAAAGAAGCCTGACAAATGTTTACATAAATCAGTTTTGCCCAGATTAGTCAAGACAGATACCAAAAGAGTGAGATAATCGTAATAACCTACGGCAGAAGTTGATTTATCCAAATATAATTGATTAAAACTTGTAAAATATTTTATCTAAAAACAAAAGAAGTGCACTTTTCTTAAAAGCAAAAACAAGCAAATTAACATAAGTTTACTTATTAGCAAATGGCACTAAATTTAGATTTCATTAAAGGTGTTAAAATGAAAAGAAAATAAATGCATTTCTTTTGTCTTAAATGTGTTGTTTCCAAAATTATTATCTCATATTTTATCATAGTGCTGTTAGCAGAGACTTGATAAAAATGCACTATGATTATTTGCAAGTATTTCATTTTACTTAAAATCCCTCTCTCTCTTTCTTTCTATGTCAGGCCTTTAAGTCTGATTCCTGGGCTTATGGATAAGCACCTTTTGTCTTGTAAATTATGAGGTCATTCATGTGGTGTTGTAGCTTCATAAAAAAAGGCTGAGAGAAAAAAGAGAACTAGTTCAGAAAAGTGTAAGCCTTTGTTTAAACACTGAGAGATTTAGTTAAGAATGTAGTAAATATTAGAATTGTTATGGAAGCATAAACCAAAAAAAAAAAAAAAACCAAACCCAGTGCCATCAAGTCCGATTCCTACTTATAGCTAAGGTAAATGTAGCTAAATGAATTTGTGTTTAGGGATGCTTTTTTTCTCTTCCCCTTTTCAAGCATGAACTAAAAAAATATTTAACTCTAGTGTATTTTGCCTTCAAGTTTTACTTTAACTATTACAACTCTTTTAAATGTTAATGGAATCGTTATTAATGCATAAGCCAGGTAGTTTATTGAGTTTTATAAAGTGTGTGAATAAACTCAATGCAAATACAATTTCTAGTATAAACAAAACAGGATATAATCATCCATTCTTCTATTACAAAACAGCTCTAAAAAATGTTATAAAACTTAGAAAGTATATAAGAGGAATAAAAAACATTGGTAGTATACATCTAAGAGTTTCTTTAAGACAAAACATTCAGAAAGGTACTGCATACATTTTGTTAAATTCAACCTGTACCCCTAACCACCTCTTTTCCATCTTGACCTTGACTTCTGAAATCCTAGCTCTAGTTGATCATTTTGATTATTGCTCATGCCTTCTACAGCTTCATTACTAGTTCAGCATAGACCCATATAATTATGCAACTTTTAACAAAATATTGGTCTTGAACACATGATGATTGTTCTAAAGAAATATTATGTCACATTTGAAATCCGAACCTGGAATTGCTAATGTTTTATGCTGAAAGAAGTATGAAGTGTGGCTCTCCCTTTCTCTGTTTGAATGACTTTTCTTCTCTTCCACTACTGATCTGAAATTTTCATTTGGTAGCTTGTTTGAAATAAGGGAGGAAGTGATGGCAACTTCAGAATAAAAGCAAATGAACCCTAAGGAGTGGGAGGACGGTGGGAGACAAAAAACAACAGTCAATTGTCTGAATTCAACTCACTCTATCCACAACTTTCTTATATAATTCTCTTTACTGCAAAACCTTTGGGGTTCTCAGCAATTTGTAAAAGCAAGGCAGAAACTGAAGTGGATTGAAAGTTTCTCCAAAGTGGGCAGTGTATGATGACTGATGGTGCCTTTGAGGTCTCTTGATAACGCTCTATAAATAATCTGTGTCAAAAACCTAAATGCATGCAGAAGCAGCAAAAATGAGTGTAATAGAATATATTTATTGTGAGTAGATGCAGTTTGAATCTAGCAGTATCAATGGGAAGACACTCCAAAGAAGGGGACAATGAAAATGGTTGAATAGGCTATTGACATGTTAATTTTGTAGGAGATAGCATCAGAACACCTGTAGGGTTCTAGGTGGTTGGAGAAACAGTCACTAAGGACCTGCCATACATTTTCCAGTCAGAACCTGTGTTCCTGCTCCTGGAAACTGGCTGCACATGGATAATTCTATAAAAACACCCAGTGTCTAAGGAAAAAAACAACCTCCGCTGAGCTGCTTACTAAGCTATTGTTTGACTTGAAAGTGACTGTCTTAGTCGTCTAGTGCTGCTATAACAGAAATACCACAAGCAAATGGCTTTAACAAAAAGAAATTTATTCTCTCACAGTCTAGGAGGCTAGAAGTCCGAATTCAGGGCACCAACTCCAGGGAAAGGCTTTCCCTCTCTGCCGACTGTGGGGGAAGGTCCCTGTCATCAATCTTCCCCGGTTGAGGATCTTCTCTGTGTCGGAAATCTGGGTCTAAAGGACATGCTCTGCTACTGGCACTACTTTCTTGGTGGTATGAGGTTCACCCCCCACCCTTCACTTCTCTCTTTATACCTCAACCTATCCTTGTAGATTGAGTCCTGCCTCATTAATATAACTGTTGCTAATTTCACCTCATTAACATCACAGAGGTAGGATTTACAACATATAGGAAAATCACATCAGATGACAAAAGAGTGAACAATCACACAATACTGGGAATCACGGCCTAGCCAAGTTTACACACAATTTTGGAGGACACAATGCAACCCATGAGAGTGACTTTAGATAAAGAGTTCCTTAAAGGTTCAAGGTTTAAAAGGGCATCTAAAGGCAAATGTGCTGGGTGGGTCACCCTAATTCTGTGAACCCAGAAACCTGGACTCCAGGTGAATCAAAATGGTTTTGTCATCTGGCTGAATTAAAAGAACCTTGAATCAGTGGCTAAATGCTCAAATTGGCAACAGCTATCTTGAGAGTCCCAGAAAACTCTTTTAGGGTCTCTCTGCCTCTGGAGACTCAAGGCATGCATGCTTCAGGGACTGGTAAAATGCCGTATAGATTTGTTTCTAAGAGATCCATGAATGGGATGATTAGCTTAACACAGCAAGTAGAAAGTGGGTTATGCTGACTTTTTCACAGTAGTTCAATTCAACCAATATGTGTTAGACATCTTCTGTATGTCAGACACTAATAGGTGCTTGGTATCCTAATGTAGCTTACCCAAAGCTTAGTCAATTTAAATGCAAGAGATAAGTGTCCCAATAGATACTTCCAACTCTTGTTAAATTAAACAATATATGTACACACAGGGTACTAAGGAAGCACAGGACTAGACCCTGTCTCGCCTGAGGAGTCAGGGACAATTTCCTCGATGAGATGGTGTCTAGTGTGAAACACAGAACAAGATAGAAATAGAACAATTACTAGAATTAACTCCCTTTGTCAGCTTCTTAATTATTTGTATGACTATCATTATACAATGAAGCTTGGCATTTGTAAATTTATTGTGTGTGAATCCAGCTATTGAGGAGTGATCCTAGAGGTCTAAACCATGAAATTTATAATTCTTCTGAAAACAAAGTTAAATTGCTTTCTGTTAGATTAATGGAAAACCCAAGTGAAACCAGTTTAAATAATAAAGGGAATTTAATTCAGAGTATCATTAATGCTGTAGAGTTTTCTTTTTTTTTTTTTTCTATCGCTTTCTTTAGCCCTGCTCTTTTACTCTGTTTACTATATTTCTCTTACATTGCCTTTTTTTCTATATGACTGTTCTATACTCAGGGTGGCTTTTCCCATGGCAGCGAAATAATTTCCGCCACTAGAATCCACATAGCAATAATACACATTATCCAGAAGAAGAGAACGTTTCTCTTACCCCGATGATAAAATGTAAGCCAATTGGGCCCACCTGTGAGGAATGCACAGAGAGATTAGATTAAGTCCAGGTTAGAGCCATCCCTGAAACAATCGCAATGGCAGATGAATGGGTTTCTTCTATTGGTTTAGAAGACTCATGAGAATTTGATCCTAGAGCAGGATACAGGGTGAGACGTGATCTGACCCATCGGGAGATTAGTGGGGGGAGTGGATGTCTTAGCCAATGGAAAAGCCTAGACAACTGCCCAACATCTGTATTACAACCTCTCTTTATTATTCTTACTGTTCTTGTACACGACACCTATCAGCAAGGTATTTTCTAGAGTATGTGAAAAGAAATACGCTGTTTTGAACTAGAGAATTTTGGAAGGTCTCTGGATGCATTGCTTATGAATATCTAGGAGCTTCAATAATTGTAATTAGTTTTAGATTGAATTCTAAAATGAAGATGTGTAAATTCCAATATGGATACTTGCATTAAGTTTTCTATTACTGTGATAGCAAACCACAGCAAACTTAGTATCTTTAAAAAGCACATGTGTATTATTTTCCAATTCTGTATGTCAGGGATCTGACACATGTCTTACCAGTGAAAATCTAAGTGTCAGCAGGTGGAAACTATGGGGAAGAATCTGTTTCCTGCTCATTTGGGTTCTTGGCAGAAGAGATTTCTTTGGAGTTGTGGGACTGAACTCTCCATTTTCTTGCTAGCTGTAAACTGAAAGCCATTCTAGCTTCTAAAGTCAATCACATTCCTTGGCTTATGGCTCCCTTCATCCATCTTCAAAACCAGCAATGACAGGTCAAATTCCCCTAACTCTGTATCACTCTAACCCTCCTTTGCATGAAATAGTTATCTAATTTTAAGGATTCATGTGATTAAATTGTGCCTACTTGCATAATCCAGGATAATCTCCAATCAAAATCCTTAATTCAATTATATCTGCAAAGACCCGTTTTCATCTTAAGGTAGCATTAATAGGTTCCAGGGCTTCAGGTCTGCTATCTTTGTGTAACCATTATTCAGTTTACTACACTCTTCTCAAATTTTGCTGCATTGAAGTCCCACTCCCCAGTCCCTACCTTATAGAACTCCTCTTATCAATATCCATAGGCTTTCATTTATTTTCAGCTACCACTACAGATTCATTGTAGCAGGCTTATTTATAAACTTAAATTTCTTATCTGATCCAAAGCTCTTTTCATACCTTACACTCAGTGCAAGTTGTAGCTATGAAGGAAGTATGGAGGAAAGTATGATGTGGTATCTGCAGCACTTCTCTCTATCCATTTTAGCTCTTTCCTTTGGTATTGAGAGCATGTAGAAAAGTGTGCAAAACATAGGAGCCTTACTTGTCTAGGTAAGTCTGTCATTCTTCCTTGTTTTACCTTCAGTGTAGTTCAAGCTCATTATCTGTGATCTCAATGTGTTTTAATCATGCTACACAGACAAGAGACTTAGTCCTGGGTACAGAATGTTTCTGAAATTTGACACAACTTCTAGAAAACCCTTAGCCAATCAAATCAAACTGCATTACCATTTTGTGTATCCCCCTTTTTCCCACAGGTTATCTTGATCCTGAAATACTGTAACCTCCCATGGTCAACTATCAGATCTGTGTGTACAAATATGATCCATCTTCCATACCCACTAGATAGAGATAGATAGCTGCTGCCTAGTCAACTCTAACTCATAGTGACATTATATACAATAGAACAAGACAATGCCTCGTTCTGCCTCACCTTTATAATTGTCAAGACGTTTGAGCACATTGTTGAGTCAATTGTGCTGACCCATCTCACCAAGTGTCCCCTTCATAATTCCATGGCCCTTTACTTCGCCAAACATGATATCCTCCTCCAGCAATTGATCCCTCCAGATGACATGTCCAAAGCAGCAAGTTGGACAATGTTCTTTTGAAATCCATAAGATTTGCATTGGTTAATTTTTAGAAGTAGACTGCCAGGCCTTTCTTCCAAGTATGCCTTAATCCGGAAATTTCACTGAAGTATGTCCACCATGGGTGACCCTGTTGATATTTGAAATACCAGTGGCATGACTTCCAGCAACACAGCAATTAAAAAGCCACCATGGTATGATAAAATGACAAACAGGTGATGGTTCAGGGTCACTATGATTTGATATATCAATTCTTCCTGCCCTCTGTCAACCTAGCTGTTCCCCACATAACATTTCTACTGAATGCTCATCTCCCCTATTCTATCAGTAGAGGTTTCAGATATGTAATTATGACAGCTATACTGTCATCTAATTGAGAAAATAAACACACTAAATTTTCCATCTTGCAGAAACTCCCCCACTTTGCCAGTAACTCTCCTGGGGATACTTTTACAGGAATGGAATATTTCTTTCCATTTGCCTAGAGTAGAGAAATAATGTTCCTACATGACTACTTCAGTACCCAAAGGATATGGAGGAATGTTTTTTTTTAATATGTCTATTTCTAATTTTGGTGACTCACAGTAAGCTCATCAGTACTTCAGTTTATCTTTGGGTTTTAGCCATAATTCCGGAAAACAAACAAACAAACAAAAAGCCTACGTGATATCAGAGTACAATAATAGGATTCACAGAATCCTGAATTGACATTTGGGACATTGTAAAATCCAGCCAGATGAAGATTAGGTTACACACAGGAGAGACAGAGTGGTGCAGTGGTAAAGAATTTAGGCACCAAATCCTGGTGGCCTAGTGGTTAAGAGCTACAGCTGTGAACTAAAATGTTGGCAGTTCAAATTCACCAGGCACTCCTTGGAAACTGTATGGGACAGTTCTACTCTGTCCTGTAGGGTCGCTATGAGTTGGAATCGACTTGATGGCAACTGGTATATTAAACAAGATCTACCACTTACTAGGAGATCTGGTAGCACACTAGTTAAGAGTTCAGGCTGCTAACGAAAAGATTAGCAGTTTGAATCCACCAACCGTTCCTTGAAACCCTATGAGAGAGTTCTCCTCTGTCCTACAGGGTCACTATGAATCAGGATTTACTCGATGATAATGGGCTTCAACGGATACCACTTACTAACTCTGTGGTTTTAAACAATATATACACCTTGGTGAGCCACAAGTGTTAGTTCAGACAAAACTGCCATTATTCAAATGCCACAGGTGCAGTACCTCTTCCTCTGGACTTTGATTTCAGGGCAAGGTTGGTAGTAGCAATCTTTAAGATGAACAAGCACACCGTTGTCAGCCACGGTCACACAGTCCTGTTGAGAAGCAAAGAAACTTCACAAATGGCTTACTCTTTCCTTCGCACACACAGACCAACCTGCCTTTGAAGCCAAGAAGGTTTTTGTACAAGAGAAAGCAGAGCCAGAGGAATAGAGCGCAGGTTCATGGAAAGTCACTCAGAAAACTCTTAAAATCATAGACTCCACAATGAGGTGGAAAGAAGAGGGAAGTTCTTTGGTAATGCTGATAGTGATACACTCTCTATAGCTCCTGGAATGGCTGACACAGAGGCATTCTAGCCTTGGGGTGTTTGACAGACATGTGTTTTCTAGAGGCATATTATGACTGTTTTAGTTACCTAATGCTGTTGTAACAGAAATACTACAAGTGGATGGCTGTAACAAACAGACATTTATTTTCTCACAGTTTGCTGTTGTTGTTGTTGTGTGCTGCCAGGTCAATTCCATCTCATAGTGACCCCGCAGGACAGAGTAGAAATACCCCTTAGGGTCTCCTAGAAGTGATGGGTGGATTCAAACTGCCAACCCTTTTGATTAGCATCCTGAGCTCTTAACCGCTTTGCCACCAGGGCTCCTCTCAGAGTTTAGTGGTCTGGAAGTCAAAATACAGGGTGTCTGCTCTAGGAGAAGGTTTTCTCTCTTTTTCGGCTCTGGAGGGAGGGCCTTGTCTCTTTGAGCTTCTGCTCCTACGCAGTCTTCATGTGGTTTGGCATGTCTCTTCCCAGATATCTGCTCTCTCACTTGTTTGTTTAATCTCTTTCATATCTCAAAAGAGATTGACTCAAAATACCTTAACCCTGCCTCATTAATGTAACAAACAAAACCTAATCCTCATTAACATAACCTAACTCTGTCTCACTATCATAACAAACACAACCCATTCACAAATGGGATTTTAACCACAGGTAGAGGTTAAGATTTACAACACGTATTTCGTATTTCGGAGGGACACAGTTAATCCATAACAATGATCAAATTGAAGACAGGAAAAGAAGAGGTAGTTTGACTTAGTTTGTTGTAGTAAGTCTTTCCAAGAGATTAAACTAATTCTTATTGTGCCTACATTTCTATATTCTCTATGCAATGGTTACAATTAATGTAATTTTTACAGTTGTAGATCAAAGAGAACAATTTCGTGCACAATTTTCATCCTTTATCATGTTTTCCATTGTTATAAAACTTTCTTGCTCTTGAAAGTCAGGTTTTCAGGACTTTAGGTAGAGGTACTGGTATGTATCAGGGCTTCCAATGCTGTACTTAATTTTTTCCATTTGTATTTGTACAGGCATAAAACACATCTCAAAGGTAACCTATTCAAGTTCATTTTACATACTGCTGCCTAATAAATTCTGGAAATATAGTTTGCTCATGATCCTTTCAATCAATTGTTAATCAAAAATATTCTGTGGCTCTGCACTGATAAACTTCACATTTGTTGATATGATATTTTACATTCCAATTTTTATATCTCTTCCCTGTCTTAGTTTCCTGGACAGGTGCCCTCTATTCCAGGCAAAAAGCATTAGTCAGAGTGATTTCTCCTCTTCCCCGCTATTGTAAATGGTTATAGTATTGTCTCCATGTTGTTCCCACCTCTTTGTAGTCACACTCTTGGGTAACCCCTTCCCATAGTCCCTCTGGATTTGCAATGTGATTTGATTAAGCTAATGGACAATAGCCAGCATAATACAAGCAGAGACTCGAAAAGTGCTTAAATATTGGGACTCGCCTTTCCTCTCATGAAATCTTAGTATTGCCATGGAAATTAGCCTGCTAAGCTTGCTGGATGATGAAAGACATGTTTCCCCCAAAGCCCCAGCTGAAAGGCAGGCAACCACTGGACCAGTGAGTGCATCCATCTTAAATTAACTAGTGGTTAGCTGCTAACCACATGTATAAGTGATCCTAGCTGACAACATCACTCATATCAAATCTCAAGAAGGAATTGGAATTGGTTAATAATGATTCATTGAATACAGGAGAGACAGAGTATATAGGGGATGGCCCATTTCTGTGTCATACTGCCATTACTGGGATTATGTAAGGAATAGGGAAGACAGGAACAGACTTTAGCCCCACTGAATGAACAGAATTTGTTTTGTCTAGAAGGCATACAGCTCCCTGAATGGAAGAGATACTGGGTAAATGAGTTTCATATCCATTACAAAGGCAGATAATTTTGGAGTTGTATTAATAATTTCTAGGATGCAGTATAGTGCAACATTGTCTTGAGGCAGGAATATTAAGAACATAGGTTGCTTAAAGAGGCTCAGTCACATTCCAGTTAGATTCACAATCTAATATATACATTTTTTTTTCTTGGCTTTTGTAAGTAAGGGCCATGCTTGAAGCCTTTAGAGGGCAATAAAAGAGCAATGGTTCTCGCCATACCTCAAAGGCTATTGTATCAATGAACGTGTTGGAAATAGAAAGGTAGATGTAACACATTAATGTTAGATGGGTTTTATCTAATGCAATCAGCAATAGATTTTAAAGGTTTATGCCTAAATTCATAACACAAGCCTTTTAAAAACTACCGGGATGCATGTGTGTGTGTGTGTGTGTGTGTGTGTGCGTGCACATGTGTATATGAATAGCATGAGATCAAAACTTCACTGTTGGTTAAAATGGATGCTTCCACTTTCCTCATCATTATTTCTTATTTTTTACCCATCTCATTTTACTTTGTTGTTTGTTAGGAACTGCATGTACTTGTCTTCCTGGAACCTAATGGAAAATTGTAAATCATTTTAATGAAACCTTTTAAAGAAACTTTGAATAATGTAAAATTCATTATTGCCAAACCTTTTAAAATGATAATTAAGGCTTTACTAATACTTCAATTATATGTATGCTTGATTTACATGCTTAAAATAAACTGAATGATAAATACTATTTTTGCAAACCTTATGTACATTCTGAACATTCTATTAGGACTTAGAAAAATAGAGAACAAATTGATATAAAGAGATTTTTTTTTATGTGTGGTAAATTATTGTACTTACATGTGCAGAGTAGAACTGCTCTGCAGGGTTTTTAAGGCTGTGACCTTTCGGAAACAGATTGCCAGACTTTTCTTCCCAGGCCCCTCTAGGTGGGTTCAATATGTCAACTTTTTTGCTAGTAGTTGAGTATTTAACAGTTTTGACACCCTGGGACTTCTATGTGGTACATTATGTCTACATATGCTTGCTTTTGATATACTTAAAAATTAATATCATCCCACAAGTTAAAAAAAAAAAATGGATAAGGCAATTATCAGGCAAATGAGTGAGTGAGTTACTATACCTAACACTGTTTTATCACTTTATTCATTCCAGAACATACAGTAAGCACCAATGAAATTACATCTTCTGTATTACAAATGTGAATTTCTGAGCTGTCTGACCAGACCTTAGTGGGAAAGAGGATAAAATGGGTGAAAAGAAGAATTTTTTTGTTCAGGGTGATTAGAAATATTATGAATTAATGATAATGGTGCATAATTTGACTGAAGGACATAGAGATATTATTAGAATAGAAAGAGATAGGTCACATAAATAAGTGTGGGAAAGGGGCCTCTAAGAGGCTTGTCTGTGAACTGACCAATGTATCAAGACAGCAAAGGAGATATGGAAAGTTTATATGCAAAGAGGCTTGCTTTTTGGGGGAGAAGAGGTATTTAAATTTGATTGGAAGAGAAAAACCTATAGTTAGGGAAAGGAAGTCATATATCCTAGGGAAAAAAAAAAAAAAGAATACCTAAGTTTTTGGAAGATTACACAAATGGAAATAGATAGAAATCTGATAGTATTAAACCATGCGAGTATTTTCAACTTTCAAGGCCCTGTTAAAATATTGACAGGGAGAACTTACCATCTTGGTGCCCAATGTCCCCTGTTTGGAGTAAGTTTTCTTCTCCTGTTTAAAATGTTCATAGCTTCTACCATATTTCACTGAGATAATCTTTTTATATAACTCTCTCTCTCATATAGGATCACTATGAGCAGGAATCGACTCAACAGAAATGGGCTCTTTGGTCATAAGGTCAGATGCCTCTAAAAGCTACTGATTAAAATTCATCCCTTTGTCTCTCCAGCACCTGGCACATAGTATCACACCTAGAAAGTGCTCAGTTAGCTTTCCTTGAAGTAAACTGTAGAATCTTCCTGTGATTAACTAAAGAACTATTTCCCCTCCAGTGGACATGATATAGACAAACGGTATTCTGACAGGATTTCAAAGATACTAGACTTATGTAATAATGACAAGTAAAATCCAAAGAGGGTGCTAGGAGACACCCAGGGAATCTACTTTTTTAAAAAATATTTTTTAATCATGGCATTTTATACCTTTATACTTACTTCTCTATTAATTAAGTCAATTACTTTGATTTTTGAATCCTGAATTAATTTCTGCACTAATAATTTCTGTAACTACTAGCTTTTTATGTAGATTTTTGTCTGTAACAAATGTAAATCTCTATTCTGGGCTCCTGGCACTTATAATTCTGTTGTTAATATGTTGAGTGAATCATCAACCTTCTCAGGTACTTAAATGTCAAGCTCAAGCACTTCGAAGACATTAATTAAAAAAAAAAAATTAAAAACTCAGAGATCTATCATGTAATTTGTTTTGCTTCCAATTTGCTTTGAGATGCAAACAAACCCAGTATTTTGCATAATCTAAATTATAGGTGAACATAAAAATACATAGCACTACTACAGTGTATACAAAAATTAACAGGAACTTTACTGGTATTTACATTTTAACACATTAAATAGCAATAAGCTTCCAATATGAAATAGAAGAGTGTTTTGAAAGGTTTTCATTGCTGCTGGAGATTTGAAAATGACACTTAAAAATTTGAGTATCTTTTATTGCCAAAAAGAACTGTTAGGATTCTGCTTTGGACTAAAGAGGAATTGTTAGAAAAGACAGATATGCACTGACTGGTGTTTCACAGTTTTAGGAATTATATAATAAAGAGAGTATATATATATACATGTGTGTGTATAATAAAAAAAAAATTTTTTACTATGTGTATACATATATGTATACACACCTGTATGTGTGTGAGTATATATATATATATGTACAAACACCTATATATATGTAAGGAGCCCTGGTGGCACACTGGTTAAGCTCTGGGCTGCTAACTGAAAGGTTGGCAGTTCGAACACACCAGTTGCTCCATGGGAGAAAAATGTGGCAGTCTGCTTCCATGAAGAACACAGTCTTGGAAATCCCATGGGGTGGTTCTACCCTGGAAACTTGGTGGCACAGTAGGTGGTTAAAGCAATTGACTGATGACCGAAAAGTCAGTGGCCCAAACCACAAGACACTCCCATGGAGAAAGATGTGGCAGTCTGTTTTCTAAGAGATTTACAGTCTCTGACATCATATGGGGTTGCTATGAGTCAGAATCAACTGAGGGCAGGGGTTCGGTTCTTTGGGGTTATTTATACATATGAATGTCTTTTTAATGTGAATGCTCCCTTTTGTGCTATGGAATTTTTATTCCTTTTAAGAAAAAAAAAATCTATTTTTAAGGAAAAGAATTGGTTTTTATTAATTAATTCTAAATGCATTAAAAAAAAAAAAAATTACTTTGCTAGGGGCATAGCACATTGTTATTAGTGCCGGTCAAGTCAATTCCAACTCATAGCGACCCTCTGCACAACAGAAGAAAACACTGCCCAGTCCTGCACCATCCTCACAATTGTTGCTATGCTTGAGCCCATTGCTGCAGCAACTGTGTCAATCCACCTCTTTGAGGGTCTTCCTCTTTTTCGCTGACCTCTACTTTACCAAGCATGATGTCCTTCTTCAGGGACTGATCCCTACAGATAACATGTCCAAAGTATGTTTGCTTCTAAGGAGCACCCGGGTAGTACCTGTTCCAAGACAGATTTGTTCATTCTTTTGGCAGTCTGTAGTATATTCTATGTTTTTTGCCAACACCACAATTCAAAGGTGTCAGTTCTTCTTCAGTCTTACTTATTCATTGCCCAGATGTCACATGCATATGAGGTGATCAAAAATACCATGGCTTGGGTCAATTGCACCTTAGTCCTCAAAGTGACATCTTTGCTTTTCAACAGTAGAAAGACATCTTTTGCAGCCGATTTGCCCAATGAAATGTGTCTTTTGGTTTGTTGTCACTACTTCCATGGGTGTTGAAAATGTCATCCTTGACAATCTCAATCTTTTCTTTGTTTATCATGATGCTGCTTATTGGTCCAGTTGTAAAGATTTTTGTTTTCTTTATGTTGAGGTGTAATCCAAACTAAAGGCTGTGGTGTTTTATCTTCATGAGTAAGCGTTTCAAGTCCTCTTCCCTTTAAACAAGCAAGGTTGTGCCATCTGCATAACACAGGCTGTTAATGAGTCTTCCTCCAATCCTGATGCCCCATTCTTCTTTGTTTAGTCCAGCTTCTCGGATTATTTGTTTGGCATACAGTTTCAATAGGTATGGTGAAAGGATAAAACCCTGGTGCACACCTTTCCTAATATTAAACCTCTTGTTTGGTTAGAATGACTGCCTCTTGATCCATGTACAAATTTCTCATGAGCACAATTAAGTGTTCCTGAACTCCCATTCTCCTCAATGTTATCCATGATTCGTTACTATCCACATAGTTGAATGCCTTAGCATAGTCAATAAAGCACAGGTAAACATCTTTCTGGTATTCTCTGCTTTCAGCCAGGATCCATTTGACATCAGCAATGATATTCCTCATTCTGTATCTTCTTCTAATTCCAGCTCGAATTTCTGGCAGTTCCCTAGCAGTATACTGCTGCAGTCACTTTTGAATGAACTCAAGCAAAATTTTGCTTGCATGTGATATTAATGATATTGTTTGCTAATTTCCGCGTTGGGTTGGATCACCTTTCTTGGGAATAGGCATAAATATGGATCCTGGCTGAAAGCAGAGAATACCAGAAGGATGGTCAGGTAGATGACTTCCTAATTTCTGGGCATAGACAAGTGAGCACTTCCAGTGCTGTGTTGGTAACTAATGTCACAAAACAATATGGGTACTAACTCTTTAACGAGAAGCAGGTTTGTTCTGTAAATCTTCATCTAAAGCACAATTAAAAAAAAAAAAAAGATTATACCCTTGGAAATCCTATGGCACAGTTCTCTTCTGTCCTATAGGGTTGTTATGAGTTGGAATTGACTAGATGGCACACAACAACATACATATCCGCCTGCCCCTTTCTTGCCTCTAAACAGACTATTTCTGCCCCCGAGAACCACACTATTGGGGAATATATAAGGGATAGGATCATAAAAAAGATCCATTTTTATTATTATCTTACTTTTTTTATTAATCCTCTTATTGTTGTCGTCGTAAGTTGTCATTGAGTCGATTCTACTGGGTGGCGATCATAATAATGATCAGAAACTCTTGAACTGCTAATCAAAAGAGACTGATTCAATAATATCTACATTCCTTAAAATAATAAAAAAAAATACACAGGCTTATTTCTGGCTCTACTGAGAACAATGACTTTATGAAATTTTTTCTAAGTTTTGTAGGCTGCTTGGTAAAATATTTCAAAGATTCTTATGGTTTTGGAATTAAATCATTTACTAATATGATTATATTTCAGTTTTTATATTACTCTTTAAACACTACAAATTCATATTCAGGTTTAAAAAGGCATGGGAAAAGGTGTAAAAAGAAAGCTCTCAATTTGCATAAATTTTATTTTTTGTTTCTTAATTGTAGATAGAATGGTAACACCAGAGTCATTGTTTTGTTGTTTTTTTCTTTTCAGGGATATTTGGAGTGAATGTCTTTGCAACATGTTCAGTCAATAAATAAAGAATGGCTGCTTACATGTTTTGTTTTGTTCATTTATTTCCCCAGATGCGTTTACAAGGTTTTCTTTGAAGCTGGTAAAATGAGCCAGTCTCTGGGTAGAGAATAGGGAAAATAGTGTCTTTCTTTCATAATGTTCCCATTCTGCAGCGCATGATATACAAAAAAAAAAAAAAAAAAAAGCAGGCTCTAAATTGCAAGGAGGTGAGGTCACAAAGGAAAGAAGGTTTTCTATGGTGGAAGTTATAATCCACTTTAAGGAGATTCTAATATAAGAGGAACTGGCACGCATGTAAGGAGCCCCAGTGGCGCAGTGACTGAGACCTGGGCTGCTAACTGGAAGATCGGCTTTAAATCTCCAGCTGCTCCGAGTGAAAAAGATGTGGAGGGATGTCTGCTTCTGTAATGATTACAGCTTTGGAAACCTTATGGGGTAGTTTTACCCTGCCCTGTAGGGTCGCTATGAGTTGGAGTGTACTCAAAGCGAAAGTTTTGGCATGCATGCCTGTACAGGGGAGGGTTAAGGGGAGGGCTGCTGAGAAATACGCACATGGGAGAAAAAGAAGAAGAAAGAAATGACCTTGATTTTTTCCCCCTTTTCAAAGATGCTATGGATAGTCTTCTTACATTTACCTTTGCTCAGTTTTCTGGGTCACTTACACAAGAAAATCTTGCGTGCCAAAGTGCGCGGATTTATTCAGGAAAAGCACCTAACCTGGGACAGGGGCTCAGGCCAACTCCCGCAGTCATTAGCCACCAGTGGAGAGTTCCAGTCTGCACCTTTGCCTCATTGGAGCTCTGATACTCCAGTCTCCGTGTAGAAAGAAAGATGCTGACTGACCCTTTCACTGCAAATGGGACTGTGCTTGACTGTCGTGCTGGAAAACCAACCGTCCTTTCTATTGCTGGCTGACTTAAAGCTGTTCCTGTCAGTTCTCACAACTCTTTTCATTTGAATGTGGACCAAGAAAAAAGGGTCAATTCACCATAATGATTTCAGTCCCACCACAGATCCGTAGGGTCTGCATGACATATTGAGACTCAGCGCCACAGGTACAGACTGTCCTGGGAAAAATGATCCAATTGCTATTGCCAGGGACTCAGTAATGAACATAACTCAAGGTATTTTTATGCAAATAACAAATTTATTTGCCACTGCTCCCTCCACCCGGGAGGTATTTTTGTAAATGTGCTATACTATTTTTTTTTTTTTCTTTTAATGGCAACTGTACTTCTTTTTGTTTTGGGGAGGTAGAGGAAAGAAAAAAGTTTACAAGGAGAAAAAAGTCTAGTATTTTGTCTGACTACCAAACCCAGTGCCCTCGAGTCGATTCAGATTAATAGTGACCCTATAGGACAGAGTAGAACTGCTCCCACAGAGTTTCCAAGGAGCGCCTGGCGGATTCGAACTGCCAACCCTTTGGTTAGCAGCCGTAGCACTTAACCACTAAGGGTGTGACTACAGGAACAGGAATTAAGTTAAGCAGAATGTAGGAAGATATGCACAGGCGCAGAAACACCATTTTTCTAGCTAAAGAGGTTGTTGCAATTGTTCAATGCACAGGCAGCAATATTTTTTCTTTTCTATTTATTTTGATTTACATTCAAGAGATAATTTTCAGAGTGACTCAAAACTGAAAAAAGAAAAAAAAATACACACACCAAAAAAAAAAAAGTTCCTTCAAAGCATTTAGGTGACTAATACAATGTTAAGTCTTAACTGAAAATTCTCAGTATTTTTATCCTCAGGAAATCCAAGCAATGACAGTTATCAGAATCCTTTTTTTCCATTTATTTTTTCTTTTCTTTTTCCCTGCTTTGAATAATAAACTCACTCTCTTTGTACAATAGATTCTGTGAGGAGTGCCCTGAGTATTTGTGCAACGATAAGTATCAATTTTTTTCATCCTATGCTGTTAGATCTGCATTTGTGGATAGACATAATGACAGCCCATCCTGAGGAGCGACTTATTTATAGAATTTAAAGGATTTGGGATTTTACCAGTCCATCTTATATAGATGGTACATTTAATAGCCAATTTTGAACAAAAACCATTGTAACGTAGAGCTGGTGAAGGTGAGACCTGAGATTTCAAATAAGTGCATTTCGGTGGGAATAAAAGAGTTTCATTGTGATTCAAACGGGAATGACAAAGCTGACTCAAGGGTTTCATTATTGACTTCGTAGAGAGTGCTGTCTTTGTAGCTGCAGCCTTGAAGATCTCTGGTTCTATAAATCTGACAGTAGATTATTTGCCCGAAATCTGAGAGGCCTATCCATTTGGAGTTTAAAATTCCGGATCAGTCTGACCTGGCATCACGCTGGGAAGAGTCAAATGGTCAGACACTACCTCATTGTGAAGGAAAAATGATCCTGTCAGAGTATCAGGAATAATGATTCTAACATGGACAGTTCTAATTCATTCAACATTTCAATGATGGCCAAGTCACACATGCTGAGAGAGCTCAACCTCCACAGCTGGAGCCTTAGCTCTTTAGAAAGACGTGGCAATGCAAATTTCTTGAAGATAAATGACATGTCGTTTTCCTGAGATGACTGGAATTTTTAGCCAGACAGGGACTTTTCAGAAATCTCCAATAATTCTAATTTTATTTTTCTTAACTTTTTAATTCTCTTCAACCCGCAAAAGCCACTGCAACACCCCCATGAGCCCTTCCACACATATCTGTTTTTTATATTAATTTGCACATGTTTTTCATTGAAAAATATTACTATAAATATCCGTATGTCATCTCCTGTGGGTAATTACACTTCCTTTTGTGTGTGTGTGTGTGCGTGTGTGTGGAGAACCGAGGAAAATAAATGGAAAAAAATTTGATTTGAACAAAAATTATATTAAGATCATATGTGTTGGAGAGGAGATATTCTCAGAAATACAAAAAATAAATAATGTAATATCATCCCTGTATACTTCCCTACAAAGGCAATAGATCAAGTGCTAATGACAGAGTCAACAAAAGCAAGATATACTGCTATTGGCAAGATATCCAGTGTCACCTAGTTGGCTCTACTTTTCAAACCCTTGTTGTAATAAAAGCATCTCTAAAGGTATAGTTCTTTTTCACAGAACGTGCGGAATGCAATCACAGAAAATTGATGTGGAGAGGTCTGACAAAACCCACAACACATCTGGATTCTTCACATATTCTAAGGATATTGGTTGACATATGACATATGTAATGGATTTTTATATCCCCTTAGTCAATCGCAAAATACATTTCCTATCACTGCCTCTGGATTCCTTCTACATAGAGTATTTCCTGTGACAGTGATAGATGGAAGTATGTATAGATGAGAGATGTACACGAGATAAACCCGAATTTTTAAAATCAAAATAGTAAGTTCAAATGACTTATAAAAATGGCAAATACGTGGATAAATGTTGCTATGCCTTATTATTCTTCTAAATTTGTATACATAAAAAAAAATCTGTTTCTGCCTGTGTTGATCATATATTTATGTATATCCTCTCACATGTGGGGATAAATCAATGACTAATGTTAAAAAAAGAAAAGATTTACTAGCAGGAAAAAAGCTTTTGGGAAAAATGTTAATTTTGTTTTGACAAAATTATAACTCATTGATAGATTTTTATGAACTATACTATTTAGATTTCATAGTGAGCTTAAATTACTTACCGTAAGTTTTGCCGTAGGGATACAGTCAGAGGATGTTTTCAAATTTATTTAACATGCTTTTATTTAGTACCTATCAAAAGTAAGACACAATAAAAGATATTGGACATGTGGCAATACTCTTTATAAGTCTTATAAATAGCTTATATATAGCTCTTATAAGATTTACTTGAATTAATGTTAATGTGGTATAAGCATAAAAATTTGTTAAAATATGTAAGATTTTCAATGATTAACAAAACACTTTTACAAGCATTATCTCATTGTTCCTTCTTATGATCTTGTTAAAAGTGTAAATGATTATTATAATTATTTCCATTTTATATATGAAGGAATAAAGATCTGAAAGGTTAAATAAATTTACTAATATTACTTGGCTGGTAAATAAGTAAGTAAAACCAAAACCAAACTTGTTGCTGTCAGGTCGATTCCAACTCTTAGTGACCCTTTAGGACAGAGAGAACTGTCCCCTCGAGTTTTCAACGAGCACCTGGTGGATTTGAACTGCTGACCTTTTGGTTAGCAGCCTTAATACTTAACCACTACGTCACCAGGGTTTCCAAAGTAAGTAAAAAAAAAAAAGTAAGTAGTAGTACTTAAATGTAATTCTGTTCTCATTGTATTGTGCTATTCATTCATTCATTCATTCATTCTACTCTCACTGTGTCTCATCTATACTATCATGTATAGTTGCTCTCTGTCTGAAGTGTAAAAGAAAAAAAGCTTGGCCCCTTTCTAGATCTCCTATTCACTCTTTTTGCCCTCTATTATTTCTTTACTAGAAAGTTCCAGTAGTATCTTTCACACTAACATATAAAGAGATACACATTTAATAGACTTTTAATTAATTGGTAAAACTGTTCACAGAATCACGAGTTAAAAAGAGACTGCATTAGGTTTGATCTAACTCACTTCCTCCAGATAAGTAAAAAACTCAGCAATCAAATCCTGGAAAATTTATACTTCTTTTTTTTTTAGGCTTTGGCAGGCCTTTTAGCCGCCTATTCTAGGATTTAGTCACCCTTGGAGTGAAGAATTAGTTATGCTCAACACAATTTGCTCTGGATACAGCTAAAATTGGTTACTCTCTGGCTTAAATTTGAGAATGGTTGATAAAATCTGATTAAAATATTTCTCATCCCTTTAAGGCCAGGTAAGTTTCATCTCTAATCACTCCAAATGTCTATAATCTATTTTTCTTTAAATCTGAGTATTTATAGAAATCCCTAAAAGTTTGTACCAGAAAAATAATTTAGTATAGGTTGGGTCCTATTTTTTTTTGGTGCCTACACTAGGTTTTGTTTTCTAGCGGCACAATGGTTAAAGTGCTTGGCTGCTAACCTAAAGGTCAGAGGTTCGAACCCATCAGCCTCTCAGGGGGGAAAAGATGTGAAGGTCTGTTTCTGTAAAGATTACAGCCTTGGAAACCCTATGAGACAGTTAGTTATGCGCTGCCCTATAGGGTCGCTATGAGTAAGAATCAACTGGATAGCAAAGGTTTTTTTTTTTTTGGATTTGAATCTTATTTTGTATTCATCATTAGTGTTTCATGTGCATAAATTCTGTAAATTGTAAGCATATTAATGTTTTATATTGTGCTGTATACATCTCTATCTAATAGCATATTACACAGAGCTGAGGTATATTTGAATGGTTTCTCAAACAGATTGAAAAAAAAAACAGATTATATATGAGCTAAAATCCAGATTTGTATTTAATTTCCACTTTCCTATTTTGGTTTTAGGCTAAGGTCCGTATGTTGTTGTTAGGTGCTGTCAAGTTGGTTCTGACTCATAGCGAACCTGCGTACAACACAATGAAACACTGCCTGGTCCTGTACCATCCTCACGATTGTTATGCTTGAGCCCATTGTTGCAGCCACTGTGTCAATCCATATTGTTGAGGGTCTTCCTCTTTTTCACTGACCCTCTACCTTAGCAATCATGATGTCCTTCTCCAGGGATTGATCCCTCCTGATAACATGTCCAAAGTCTGTGAGACGTAGTCTCGTCAACCTTGCTTCCAAGGAGCATTCTGGCTGTACTTCTTCCAAGATGGATGTGTTTGTTTTGTATGTTCAGTGGTTAATGAAGAAGTCTTGGTGTCAGTATCTAACTAAGGAGATCAAATACAGCTGTCCTCCACAGCTCCATTACATATAATTCTATTTCATTTATAGTTTTTGTGTGCCGTCAAGTTGATTCCGACTCGTAGTAGCCCTATATGACAGAGCAGAACTGCCCCGTAGTGTTTCCTAGGTTGCAATCATTGTGGGAGCAGATTGCCACGTTTTTTTCTCCTTTGAAACAGCTGGTGGGTTTGAACTGCTGACCTTTAGATTAGCATTTCAGCCCTTAACCATTGTGTCACCACATGGATTTCCAAAAACTATTATGCTTCACAAACCAAAAACCAAACCCGTTGCCTCCTAGTGGATTCCAATTCATAACAAACCTATAGGACAGAGTAGAACTTCCCCATAGGGTTTCCAAGGCTGTAATCTTACAGAAGCAGATTGCCACACCTTTTTCCCACAGAGCAGCTGGTGGGATAGAGCCCAAGACCTGTTGGTTAGCAGCCCAGTGCTTAACCATTGTGCTGTCAGGGCTCCTTGTTATGCCTCAGAGTGAAACCAAAAATAATTATATAACCGTTTGATAAACACCATTTTGTTCATTCCAACACTTAGACAATAATCAAGAGATAATACACAATAGAAAATGATTAATGTCTTAACAACAGAAGTACACAGTTTTTGAAGGGAAGAATGCATATAGTGAATTGACTGGAAAAGATTTCACGGAGGAGCTTTGAGGTGGGCCTTGAAGGATAATTACAGCTTGGGAGGATGGGAATAGAACTATGGCAGTAGTAGAAATCTGCTGAATAGGAAATTGTAGTCATCCCCACTTGCTGGTGTGGTCGGGATTACACTCCTTTATTGCTACTTGTTTCCTCTTTTGGTGGTTACTACACTATGAAAAAGATGGGAATCTAGTCTAGCACTACACGCGGAGACAGCCATGTAGAAGAAAGTGTGTTGGCGTGAAAGTCAGCATAACTTATTTCTAGTTAGACTTAGGTGTTCGTTAAAGCTTCATAGGCTCTCCAAAACTCAGTTTCCACATTTGCAAAATAAATAAGATGGTTTATAACTCACTAACTTCCCTTCCAGAAAAAAAAATATTTAATAAAATTATTGTCTTTTTGCAGTTGGTTTATTCTTTTTTCTTATTTAATCTGATTGTTTATCTCAGGGTCATGAGTACCCCATGAGGTAGTTCTCATAACTCTTTATACAAATCTCCACATAATCCTGGATTTAGCAGTGTTTGATCTTCACTCCACACTGCTACAATATATATTTGAAAGAATATTTATATATCTCTGGATGACTTGGTTTCTTTTAGTTTACCTTTCTTACTCTCTGCCATCCAGTCGATTCCTACTCATAGGAACCCTAGAGGGCAGAGTAGAAATGCCCCACAGAGTTTCCAAGGAGTGCCTGGTAAATTCGAACTGCCCACCTTCTGGTTAGCAGCCTTAGCACTTAACCACGACACCACCATGGTTTCCTCACCTTTCTTAAGAATCCTTTAATTAAATTTAATTTAATTAAAGCCCCTTTAATTAAACACCTAAGGTTAGCCATTCTTTCGGTTATTTATTCTTCAAATACATGCTAATATTCTACTTTAATACAGTGATAAAGAGGACAAATTCTTAACCTCAAGGGCTTTACCGTCTAGTGGGAAGTACAATTAAAGGACAAAAATCATAATCCCAGACAATTATAACGCATTCCTGGTATAAATGTTGAGATATTTAACTTGTTTCCATTTTGTTTTCTTGATTTGCTTGAACGCTCAACTCAATTTCCACTTTTCTAGCTTCTTTGGAGTTTTCAGATCCCTTTTGAGGATAAAGAGTAGAGGAGAGAGAAGGATAACTTACTTTCAGGGCTCAATCAGAACATCTTTTCTCCTCAAGAATGAGTAGAGATTTACCATATGTATCTAATGGAATCCTGCCCTCCAGCCCTGGAGGCATAGTAGCATTGTTGTTTCTTTGTGATTAAGGTTCCAATTCCAATAAACCGGTAAGGTTACTTACAATGGGTCCAAAGTTGACAAAAGAGATTTTGTTGTATAAATATATAGTTTATTAGGGAAGATGGGGAGATAAGAGAAGAGATAAAACCCAGGAGCTCTGAACAGGAAACTGTGTTTCTAGAGTTTGGGGCTTCTGTCAAATGGGTGAAGGGGAAGCATTATTTGAGTGTCCAGAAGTCATGCTGGAGCAGAGACCTCAGAAGTCCATTGTTCTTTGGTAAGTGAGTAGTATTTCCACATGTTCTATACTATAGATGTATGTCTGTAGATATTCCAGAGTTTGGATACGTGAGGGTCTTTACTAGACAACATCTGTAATGACTCCAATCTTGGCTGGGAATCTGTTTCACCAACATCCAACTACTCCACGGATTGCTCATGACAACTGTAAGAACAAACGATACCTCTGGACACTCAATGAGATAATAGTAAGGAGTACTACACTCACACATGTATGTGTGTTTGTGTTAGGGGAGTTAATTAAACTTGAAAGGGTGTTTTCAGCTGGGACATGGGGAGAACCATTGCCACAAAAAATGTTTGATCTTCATACAGCATTATTATAATATCTATTCAAAAGAATATTTTTCTATCTTGGACAACTTGGTTTCTTTTAGTTCACCTTTCTTAGGGTCCATTTAGTTAAACTCCTAAGGTTGGCCATTCTTTCTGTCACTTATTCTTCAAATATATGCTTATATTCTACTTCAATACAGTGATAAAGAGGCCAAATTCTTAACCTCAAGGACTTTACTGTCTGGTGGAATAGCAAATGAAAACACAATATACTGTGGTAGCTTAGAAGAAAGGCAACAAAGAGTCTGACAAGTGATGGAAAAAGAGAAGACAAACATTAAGAATGTGATTTCCAGCTGTATCTTAATTCATGAATAGGTATAAATTTGGTGAAAATGGGAAGCAAGGGAGGGCAAGGAAGTTAGAATAACATACCTAACAGGAAATGTAAAAGAAAGAGGTAAAAAAAAATGCAAATTCCTAGGAATTGGAAATATTTTTTATGTGGCTGGCTTGTAAAAAGTTAGGTGGAGATGTTTAACAGGCTGGAAAGGCAGCCTGGGACCAAAGCATGTCATACTAAAGAGTTCGAATTTAATTCTCAGAAAATGAAAAACCATTGAAAAGTGTTGAGGGGGGTAAATGTCATGACAATACTTGCATTTTAAAAAGTTGCCTTGGACAGTATGAAGGATAGGATGAAAAGGACAGAGAAATTATTTAAGACTGTTTCAGCAGTACATGATAGAAAAGATGATGTCCTGAGTTGCAGAAGCTGACATGGGAATGAATAAGTGGGAATACATGTATAAAGGAGAAGGGCAAGATTCCCAGACTTCTAGCTGTGGGGGTTATTTGCACTATTGTTGTTAGGTGTTCTCAAATGGGTTCTGACTCTTAACCAAAACAACTCATTGCCACTGAGGTGATTCTGACTCATAGCTACCCTATATGTAAGAGAAGGAAAAGTTGCCTTGTCCTGCACCATTCTCACAATCACTGTTGTATTTGAGTACATTGTTGTAGCTACTGTGTTAAGCCATGTCATTGAGAGCCTCCCTCTTTTTCACTGATCCTCTACTTTACTAAGCTGGATGTCTTTCTCCAGCACTTGGTTCCTCCTGATGACATGTCCAAAGTACGGGAAACAAAGTCTCACCATCCTTGCTTCTAAGGAGCATTGTAACCGTGTTTCTCCCAAAACAAATTTCTTCTACTGACAGTCTGTGGTATATTCAATATTCTTTGCCAAAAACCACAGTTTAAATGTGTTGATTTTTCTTCATCTTCCTCTTATATTACCCTGTTTCCTCATGCATGTGCAAGTAAGGAATACAAGAGGTGATGCTGCTTTAGCTCTGTGAGTATAACGGATATTGAATTTTAAGTTCAGTTTAAGATAGAGATAAAGATAGAGATAGATATAGACACATATATGTATTTTATATATACATATATATGTATTTGGTATATTTATATATACATATATGTATATATTTATATATACATACATATTTACAATGATACTACACACACACATATATACCTATATATTGGAGCCCGGGTGGCACAGTGCTTAGGAGCTCGGCTGCTAACCAAAAGACTGCCAGTTCGAATACACCAACCACTCCTTGGAAACCCTATGAGGCAGTTCTACTCTGCCCTGTAGTGTCTCTACAAGTCGGAATGGACTTGAGGGCAACAAGTTTGGTTTTTGGTTATGCATATTTATATTTATAAACCTGTGAAAGCTGGAACCAGTATAAGGCAGAAACTGATCAAAGAAAGAAAACTCAAATATTTTCTACTGAAATGAATGATAGAAAATTGTTAAGACTGCACCTTGTAAAAGGTAGAAAATTTTCGAGACTTTGAAAAACAAGGTGGTCCTGTAGAGTCCTGGTTCTCAAAGGTTTCACTGTATAGGTAATACCCAACTTATGCCAGTGTTCCATTCCAATGACTTCATGATAAGTCAGTTCTGATGTAAGTCAAATAACTTTTTTTTTTTTAGTTTTCATTATTATTACCTTTTATTATCAGTATAAGTCAGATCTTTGAACATTTGCAAGTGAACATCTGAAAATGAAAACATCAGCAAATTATACTCTGTCACATTGTACGTAGCACAGATTACTAATGATAAGACGTACAAAAAGAAAAAAGAGCAACAACAGACAGTACTAAGTGTGGAAATGCTAATATAGCAAAGGACTACATGAATCTACAGTGGTAGTGGTTAAGAGCTACGGATGCAAACTAAAAGGTCGGCAGTTCGAATCCACCAAGTGCTCCTTGGAAACCTATGGGGAAGTTCTATTCTGTCCTTTAGGGTCACTATGAGTTGGAATCGACCTGATGGCAACGCGCTTATGGTTCAAGGAAATATTTTCAGCTATGGATACGAATCAGGGATTATTCCTGTAAAATCAGTGTATAAAGGGATGGTCATAAAATTAAAATCCTGAAAGCCAGTTTGGAAGGAAAAACAATTTGGTTAAGAATGGAATAATGGAAAATTCACAGTACAGCGGGAGGTCAGAGAAAGAAGAGGGTACCTTTCCCTTTCTAAATTCCAGTTAATATTATTTCGTGCTGAACTCCTGTTAAATTTGGTGGTCTCTCCTGACCGCCGCCGATGGGCTGAATTGTGATTTTTGTTTCCTGAACTACTTCTCAAATTCCTCTACTTCCAGTTCTCTTGCACCATACACCTCCTTTTCTTTCAGTTGAAACCTTCCATGAATTTTTTTTTTTAATTTCTACCTCTCTCCCCCATTTTATATTCTGTAAATTAACACAGCCTCTTTCTCCTAAGATGGAGATATGGGGAACTAAATTAAAGGAGGAACTGAGGAGGTGTGAGAAGAATGATTGTAAATAATCATATGTTATGATGTTTGTACTCACACTACAGTCATTCATTCATTCAACTATAATTATTTATCAGACATCCGTTGTGGGTTAGGTAGTACCATTTTCATTCTTCTATTTCCTATTGACTTCACACTGGAGCTATGCACAATCCAAAATATTTGCCTTCTTAAAAATTTGACTCGTTTCTACTTATTTAATTAAACCAATCATTAGCACTAAGGAACTTAATTACATTATTTAACTTTTATGGAAGACCTTCCCCCATGCTAGAAACTTGAATCACGATTTGTATTTTATAGAATCACTGCTCCCACTCAATGAACACCAGGTTTGAGCTTCAGAGTTGCAATTACTTTCTCCTTATTAAGAAGTCGGTTTTGTTGTTAGGTGCCATTGAGTGGGTTCCAACTCACAGTGACCCTATGTAGAACAGACTGAACACTGCCCAGTTCTGTGCCATCTTGACAAACTTTGGTATGCATGAACCTGTAGCTTCAGCCAGTGCATCAATCCATCTCATTAAGGGTCTTCCTCTTCTTCACTGGCCCTCTACTTTACTAAGCATGATGTTCTTCTCTAGGGACTGGTTCCTCCTCATAACATGTCCAAAGTAGATGAGACAAAGGAGCATCCTGTCTGTACTTCTTTCAAGACAGATTTGTTTCTTCTTTTGACAGCTCATGTTCTTCGCCAACAACATAATTCAAGGCATCAATTCTTCTTTGGTCTTCCTTATTCATTGTCCTCCAGCTTCCACATGCATATGTGGTGATTGAAAACACTATGGCTTGGGTCAGCTACACCTTAGTCTGAAAAGTGATATAAATGCTTTTTAACACTTTAAAGAGGTCTTTTGCAGCAGATTTGCCCAATGCAATTCATCTTTTGATTTCTTGACTGCTGTTTCCATGGGTGTTGATGGTGGATCCAAGTAAAATGAAATCCTTGACGACTTCAATCTTTTCTCCGTTTATCATGACGTTGTTTATTGGTCCAGTTGTGAGGATTTTTGTTTTCTTTTTGTTGAGTTGTAATACATACTGAAGGCTGTGGGCTTTGATCTTCATTGATAAGTGCTTCAAGTCCTCTTCACTTTCAGCAAGCAAGGTTGTGTCATCTGGATAGCTCAGGTTCTTAATGAGCCTTCCTCCAATCTTGACTCCATGTTCTTCTTCTCTAGTTTCTCAGATTATTTGCTCAGCACATAGTCTGGATAATTACGGTGAAAGAAAACAACCCTGACACACACCTTTCCCGACTTTAAACCGTGTAGTATTCCCTTGTTCTGTTCGAAGGACTGCCTCTTGTCCTATGTCCAGGTTCCTCTTGAGCACAATTAAGTGTTCTGAAATTCCCATTCTTTGCAAAATTATCCATAATTTGTTATGATTCACACAGTCAAATGCCTTTGCATAGTCAATAAAACACATGTAAACATCTTTCGGTATTTTCTGCTTTCAGCCATGATCCTTCTGACATCAGCCATAATATCCCTTGTTCCACATCCTCTTCTGAACCTGGCTTAAATTTCTGGCAGTTCCCTGTCGATGAACTGCTGCAACTGCTTTTGGCTGATCTTCAGCAAAAGTTTACTTGTGTGTGATATTAATTACATTGTTTAATAATAGTTGGTACAAATATATAAGTATCTTGATAGTGTATTACTTCTATATTTTTAATCAGTTGATGATTTCGTGCTGTCGACCTTTTCCGATTCCCTAGTCACTGGACATGACTTCACTACATGGTTACCCTATTTTTTCTTGCTTCTACTTACCATTCTTTATCTATCACAATTCTATTACAATATTTCATTATAGTGCACCAACTCAGTACTTCATTCCTGTACGCATTCATTCAACACATGCATTGAATGTCTACCATGTGTTATTAACTATTAGGCAAAGGGCTGGAGGTTCACTGGAGAATAAAACAAGTCATGCTCCTATTCTCATGGAATTTACATTAACTAATTCACTCAAAAAATAATTATTTAATTAATTAGTTAAAAAGGCAAAAAAAATGTACTTATAAAATAACTATCAATCAGATCACAAAATGAGAGGTGATACAGGGTGTCTGCAAAACCACTGAGAATTACAGCCTAGCCAAGTAGACACGTAACATTAACCCTCACAGCGATACAAGCAAATCCCTCACCTTTTGGGATGAGGCTCTTAAAAATTCATGTAGTAATTAACTTTCTATCCCCTATTCCTTCCCGTACATACTGACATTTCACTAACTTTTTTCTATTCACCTTTTTATTCTCCACATCTAGCATAATGCCTGGTACTGAAGGGGTACTCAGTAAATATCTATAGGTTGAGGAAATTACTGTCTCCTAGCAGATCAATGAGCATTGCACCTAAATCTGGGCTTTGTTGATGACTCAACAGTCTTTTTAACATCCTCATCACTGATTTGATGTAGAAATTTGTTTATGAAGAGAACCCTGTTGTATTATTATTTTATTTTTAAACACAAAAACTGCATAAAATTGAGCTAGCTACTGTAAAACATTCTCAAATTAGTCAAAAGGGCTTACCAAAACTCCTACCTAATAAGGATCTGGCATTAGATATTGTATTGTTTAATACATAATATCTTGAGTTTTATATATTTTCCATCTACTCGTTAAATATTTCTTTCTAAATCTGCTATCTCGCAGTAATAATTCTGTTTCCTAAGAGTCATTCCACTAGTTAAGAGCCCTCAATACCCGTGAATTATAATGAACTATTGAATTTTCACTCTTTCAACTTTTAATTCCATGTTTTATTATAGGAAAGTGGCTCTCCATAAATGAATAGAATTCTTTAGTCCACAGAAAGTTTTCTGGAGTGTAATAAAAAAAAAAAAAATTTTCTGCCTCAATTAAGGGTATATATACCTCATTGGTAGATTGATTTATGCCTTTGAATTTCTGCCAAGGTAGACCTGGAAAACGAATCAGATGCAGTTGGGAACAAAAACTAAAAGTATAACTCAGCTAATAGCCAAAAGGATATATTCCACAATGCACAGGCTCACTTAAAATTGATCAGTCTTTTAAATTAGAGAATTAAGTAGTTCAAATTCAGGGAATTACCAAAAAAATACTAAAAAAAGTTGATGTGATTAGTTTTGAAACTTTGTATGATCTCATAATTTAAATATGCATTTATTGACATGAAGATGGTTAATAATAGATTGCTATGTGATAAAAAAAAAAAAAAATTACCTGTGTACCAATATTCATTGCAGTATTAGCCATAGTAGCTAAAAAGTAGAAACAACCCAACTGTCTATCAACAAATGAATGGGTAAACAAAATGTATGTACACACACAATGAAATATTGTTCAGCTATAAAAAAGAATGAAATTCTAATACATATTATAACATGGGTGAGCCTTAAAAATATGCTAAGTGAAATAAACCTGACACAAAAGATGAATATTGTCAAATATTGTATGATTCCATTTTCATGAAATATTTAGAATAGGCAATCCACAGGGACAGAAAGTAGATTAGAGTTTACCAAGGACTGACCAGAGGAAAGAGGAAGTATTGCTTAATGGGTACAAAATTTTTGTTTGCCATGATGGAAAGTTTTGGAAGTAAATAGAATGCTGTTATTTAGTAAATGGGTCGAGTGTTTGAAAAAACAAAGTCCTCTGACTAAGCAGTTGGTAGATTTTATTCATCAGAGTTATTCCTATTACCCACTGGAGCTGACAATGAAAAGTTGAATGAGAATTAATTCAAAGTAACATAAAGGAAAAAATAATAGCTCTGGCCAATACTACCTTTATTCTGAAGTACCCAAATGAGTCTGTACTTGGATCTTACTCAAAATTTGTTCATTTCCCTAATTCATTTTTGGACATGGAGAGCTTGAGCCAAAGAAAGCTGGATATCGTTCAGCTGGTTTCCTGCATAGATGGACCATTTATAATTTCTACGTACCTACTAATAACAATCCAAACCTATGCTCAGACTATGCTTTCTTCTTGCTCTTCAGCCATGAAAATAGACTCTTAATTTGATGATCCAGATTCTGAGGAAGCAAACTATAATTTTTTTTAAGGTTTTACTATGGGCATTCTACTGTTCTCAGCAATTTTTCTATGTGTAATCTGTATAATGACCCAGTGAGACATGCCCATTAATTAGCCAATGCTCCAAAAGACGGACTCATTTTCTACAGGTTACACAGCTAATAAAAATTAAAAAAAAAAAAAAATTAAATTAAAAAAATTCATTTATGGGGACTTTACAGCTAGTAATGAGAAAAAAGAAAGAAATTAAACCCACATCTCTTTGGTGACAGGGAACTTAATTTTTCAATAACAACTCAGCCACCTATGAGGATATTTATTTCTTCAGAAATTATAGTGCGTACAGACTCAGGTGGAATTCTGAAACTTAAAACTATCTTTTGGTAGAAAGATTATTTTTTGGTTCCTGAGTAGCAATTTTATTTAGTGTTCTTTTACTGATCAAGTCTCCTGTGAATTTTCTATTTACTTCTCTGGCCAGGACAGAGAGGGGTGTTTGCTCCCTGCATTGACCTTTTAGCACCCCTTCTGGTTCTGGCTATTGGGGATTGTCCTCTTCCCACCTGCTTTTATTTGTGCTCTCAGAAGCACTGTTTGCATTTAATTTTAAAATGCCTCCTTCTATTATCTTCTCTAGTTTTTAAATCTTTTCTATGTCACTTCCATTTATACACTTCACACTTTCCAATTCATTTGATTTTTTTTTTCCTTCTGAGCATATCCTAGATTATGAGAGAAGAAGCCAACTGAGAGTGAATGGATAGATGAGACAAAAAAAGAAAAAAATTAAAAAGGACAGAAGTGTCAAAGAGATTGAAACACAGGAAATATTGAGTTTAGACAGAATGTTTAAACTGAAGATTTTCTCAAATTGCAGTAAAGGAATTAGTATGACAATGAGGAAAGTAACTTACCAGTTTGAGGCTTGCATGGATGAACTGTCTACATAAACATATTCACAGATATTTCCTAAAAACCTAAACAGTCAATCAAACTGCCCACATAATAGGAGAGAAGAATCTTATGTGCATAGACACAGGCATCATCCTTCATTTCATACAATCCCACAAAACTAAAACTTGACCTAAATAGTTCTACCTAATGTTGCATGGAGTCCCTGAGTAGCGTAAATGGTTAACACACTTGGCTGTTAACCAAAAGGTTGGCAGTTTGAACCCACCCAGAAGAGCCTCAGAAAAAAGACCTTGTGATCTGCTTCCCAAAAAGTCATCCACTGAAAAACCTATGGAACACAGCTCTCTTGTGACACACATGGGGTCGCCATGAGTCAGAATTAACTCAATGGCAAATGGCTCATTGTTGTATACATTGGGTGGAGTCTTGATAAGAGAAGATACTCTAGAAACATTGGTTGTCATTTACTGAGGCTAGAATTAATGATAGGGCTATTTCTGTGTCTGACTTGACTGACCCAGAACAAATTTGTGTAATCAGTTTCCATACGTTTTGCTTTTCAGTTTTGTACCTTTTATTGCTTTGCTCTTATTCATTAGGATGTTGGTCACTTTATGTTTTTCTTTTCAACAAAATTCTCCTGGGCCTAACTTTCTTAAGAGTCTCTAACTTACTAAACAAAGAAGCTATTAAAAATTTATTGTTTGGTTATTTCTCTATGACAATATATTATTTAGTCTAAATGCATGCATGTGTGTGTGTGAGTGTGTGTATAATATAATCTATTACAATGGAGTGTCTGGGGTTGGGGGCTTAATATTGTGGTACCCACCAAATCACGAAATAAGGGTGAGAGGAGGAGGCTGCACTAGGCTTTTCATATTCATTATATCATTTAATTAACACAACAATCCCATAGAGTAGGCACTGACATGACAGTCCTGCCTCCTTAGGAAACACTTCTGAAAGTTACAAACAGTGAATACTAATTCAGACCCAAGTTGCTCTGGCTTCATAAATAGAATATTTAACCAGATGTAGAACCAAGTTAAGTCAAACCTAAAGCTTCTACAATTTGGAGAAACTACTTTAAGAAATTAATTCAGAATTACAAATGCATAATTAGAGTAGAAAGTGAGTGTTTACAGAGAATGAGGACAAAAGGCAAAAATTCTTGTTACTAATAGGTGCCTTCGAGTCAGTTCCAACTCATGGCAACCCTATGTACGACAAAACACAACACCGCCCGTTCCTGCACATTCCTCGTGATCGATTGTTGCTATGATTGAGCCATTGTTGCAGCCACTGAGTCAACCCATATCATTGAAGGTCTTCCTTTTTTTCACTGACCCTCTTCTTTATGAAGCATGATGTCCTTCTTCGGAGGGACTGGTCTCTCCTGAGAACACATCCAAAGTAAGTGAGATGAAGTCTCGCCAAACTCACTTCTAAGGAGCATTCTGGTTGTACTTCTTCCAAGACAGATTTCCTCCTTCTTCTGACAGTCCATAGTCAATATTCTTCATCAACACCATAATTCAAAGGCATCAGTTCTTCAGTCTTTCTTTGTCATTGTCTAGCTTTTCCATGCATGAGGTGATTGAAAATACCATGGCTTGGGTTAGGCACACCTTATTTCTCAAAGTGACATCTTTGCTTTTTAACACTTTCAAGAGGTTTACTTGCAGCATATTTCTGCAGTGTAATATGTCTTTTGATTTCCTGACTGCTGCTTCCATGGGCTCTGGTTGTGGATCCATGTAAAACAGAATCGTTGACAACTTTAATATTTTCTCTGTTTATTGTAATGTTACTTATTGGTCCAGTTGTGAGAATTTTCGTTTTCTTTATATTGAGGTGAAACCCATACTGAAGGCTGTGGTCTTTGTTCTTCATCAGAAAGTGCTTAAAGTATCATTCGATTATCACAGGCTTTTAATGAGTCTTCCTCCAATCCTGATGCATGTTCTTCTTCATATAGTCCATCTTCTTAGATTATTTGCTCAGTATACAGATTGAATGACTATGGTGAAATGATACAACCGTGATGCACACTTTTTCTGATTTCGAACAGCTCAATACCCCCTTGTTCTGTTCAAATCACTGCCTCTTGGTCTATGTACAGGTTCACATGAGCACAACTAAGTATTCCGGAATTCCTATTCTTAGCAGTGTTATCTATGATTCATGATGACCCACACAGTCTAATGCCTTTGCACAGTCAATAAAACATAGGTAAACATCTTTCTGATTTTTTCTGCTTTTGGCCAAGATCCATCAGATATTGCCAGTGATATTCCTTGTTCCACATACCTTCTGAATCCAGCTTAAATTTCTGACAGTTCCCTGTCGATATACTGCTGAAACTGTTTTTGAATTATTTTCAGCAAAATTTCACATGGTTGTGTTATTAATGATATTGTTCAATAGTACCACATTCTGTTTGATCACCTTTCTTTGGAATGGGCACAAATATGGGTCATTTTCAATTGGTTGGCCAGGTAGCTGTCTTCCAAATTTCTTGACATAGACAAGTGAGAGCTTCTAGAGTTGCATCCATCTGTTGAAAACATTTCAGTTGGTATTCAGTCAATTCCTGGAGCATTGTTTTTTCACTAATGCCTTCAGTGCAGATTGCACTCCTTGCTTTAGTGCCGTTGATTCTTGATCCTATGCTACCTCCTAAAATGACTGAATGTTGGCCAATTCTTTTCGGCACAGTGACTCAGTGTTTTCTTTCCATCTTCTTTTGATGCTTCCTGCTTCCTTCAATATTTTGCCCATAGAATTCTTTAATATTACTACCTGAGCCTTGAATTTTTTCTTCAATGTTGAGTGTGTTTTTTCCTTCTGGTTTTCTAACTCCAGGTCTTTGCACATTTCATTGTAATACTTTACTTTGTCTTCTGGAGCTGGTCTTTGGAATCTTCTATTCGGCTCTTTTACTTCATCAGCCCTTCACTTCATTTTAGCTACTGTATCTTCATTTCAGCTACTGTATCTTCAAGAGCAAGTTTCAGAGTCTCTTCTGACATCCATTTTTATTTTCTATTTCTTTCCTGCCTTTTTAATGACCTTTCAAGTTTTTCATGTATGATGTCCTTGATGTCATCCCACATGGATCAAATCTATTCTTGAGATGGTCTCTAAGTTCAGGTGGATTATATTCAAGGTCATTCTTTGGCTCTTATGGACTTGTTTTAATTTTCTTCAGCTTCAACTTGAACTTGCACATGAGCAACTGATGGTCTGCTCCATAGTCAGCCCCTAGCTTTGTTCTGATGATATTGTGCTTCTCCATTGTCTCTCCACAGACATAGTTGGATTTTATTCCTGGGTATTCCATCTGGCAAAGTACAAGTGTATGCTCTCTGTTTATGTTGTTGAAAAATGGTGTTTGTAATTAATAAGTCATTTGTCTTGTAAAGTTATATCATGTGATTGCTAGGGTCATTTCTATGACATATGCCATATTTCCAACTACTGATCTTTCTTGTTTCCAGTTTCCGTTTTCCAAATCAGTAATTATCAGTGCATCTTGATTGCACGCTTGGTGAATTTCAGACTGCAGAAGTTGGTAAAATCTTCAATTTCTTCATTTTTGGCATTAGTGGTTGGTGCATAAATTTGAATAATAGTCCTCTTAATTGCTTTTCTTTGTTGGCACGTGGATATAATCCTCTCAAACATCATCTTTCCCAAATTACCCGCATCCATTTCTGTGTCAAATCTATTCTTGAGATAATATCAAAATTCAGGAGGGACATACTCAAGGGTGCACTTTGGCTCTCTTGGACTTGTTCTAATTTCCTTCAGCTTCAACTTGAACTTGCATATGAGCAATTGATAGTTTGTTCTGCAGTTGACCCCGGGCCTTGGTCTGACTGATGATCTTGAATTCTTCTATTGTCTCTTTCCACAGATGTAGTCAATTTGAACCCTGTGCATTCCATCCAGTGAGGTCCACTTCTATAGTTGCCATTTATGTTGTCAAAAAAAAGTGTTTGTAATGAAGAAGTCATTGGTCGTACAAAATTCTTTCAAGTGATTGCTGGCATCATTTCTATCACGAAGACCATATTTTCCAATTACCAATCTTTATTCTTTGTTTCCTACTTTCCCATTCCAATTACCAGCAATTATCAATGCATCTTCGTTGCATGTTCAATCAATTTCAGACTGCAGAAGTTGGTAAAAATCTTCAATTTCTTCATCTTTGGCCTTAGTGATTCGTACATAAATTTGAATCATAATCTTATTAACTGGTCTTCCTTGTAGGCATATGGATATTATCCTATCACTGACAGCGTTGTACTTCAGGATAGATCTTGAAATGTACTTTTTGATGATTAAGGCAATGCCATTCCTCTTTAATTTCAAAGACCTGGAGTTAGGAAGCCAAAAGGGAAAAACACACTAGGTATTTCTCAAACCGAAAGAATTGATGAAAAAATTCAAGACTTGAGTGCAATATTGAAGGATTCTACTGGGAAAATACTGAATTAAGTACTTACCAAGTATGACAAAGTATGAGTAATGATTTTTGCATAATAGATTAAATGAAATATAAATAAATATAACATAAAAATGTTATATGTGTGATTTATAATTGTGCTATATTTTGTCTATCCTTTATTTTCTTAGAACTTGCATTGTCACATCAGGAATTTGTAGCATTGTTATCAATAACTTTTGCATGTAATTGTCAAGAATTGTTACATTTTTCTTAACTTCAGAATTCTTTAATCTTTTTTTCTTAATACAAACACTGTATTTGCATAATAAACTATTATGACTTACTATAAACTCTCTCTTTCTCTTTCTCTCTCTCTATATATCTTAAGTATCAGATGTATACATAAGATCATTGAAGGAGAAATAATATCTGTTTGAAAATTTGTCTTATCTGAGAGTAAAATGAATAAAATATAAATCTCTGAATATAACAGACTGCATGTGATCCTAGAATAAGTACGTAACCTGTGTATACATGTAAATGAATGTGTGTAGCAATACAGCTATTATTTGCATGAGAGAAATTTATAAAGCAAGCTCTGTTATCCTAATTCTGTTTAGATTCAGTAAATATTTACCCTGAATCTGTTTGTTTTGATTTGCTTGCTGCTTTTTATCTGTACGCCATGAGTAATCACCTGAAAGAAGATAGATCAATAGCTTATTTCTGATTATTTCGAAATCCTAAACCTTTTTCATTTTCACTCTTTGGTATGGCATATTGATATGTAAGATAATTTGGGATCACAGCCCTATTCTTGAATATATTTTATAACTTGTTGAAACCACAGTCAAAGCGAATGAACTTAATTAACATATTTTAGGTTTTGGTTTTTCAAGAAGACCAAATGTTTCTAAATATATTGGGTCTTTTAATAATACACTAAATCAGTAAAAAAAAAAAAAAAATTAGCCTTGGGAAAATATATATTTTGAGATTTTGTAGACTATATACTTATTAAAGCAATTGAAATTAATACTTAAACATTATACCTGGAGACAGTGTAAGTCTTTTTCGGAGGAAAATTGAGAGCCTTAACGATTTTATAATTAAAAATAAAATAAAAAGAAACTATTTTTAGAAATTTTTCAGTTAAAATTAAAAAAAAAAAAAAAAACCTACAACCTTGAAAATCCTACGGGGCAGTTCTACTCTGTCATATAGAGTCAATGTGATTTGGAATTGACTTGATGGCACACAACAATACATAGATATCCACATAAGTAGACTATTTCTAACATTATACAAATAAATAAATGGAAAACACAGAGAAAACAGGTTTATAAAGAGAGCACATCTACCGATTATGTGGAGACAGTTCTTTTAAAAAACAAATTATTTTCCATAGCAGTGAGCCTTCTGAGACCAGCCATGAAAACAGAGAGGTACATTGGGATAGTGTGGAAAAGGAAAGAAATGTACCTCTTCAAGGTGGAAAATACCAAAACAATCTGACACCAATGAGTCAGCCTCCTAGAAATTTGATGGGAAGAAGCTTGGAAAGTGAATGGGCCAGTGTGGTAATCTTGGGAAGTCTCCAGTTCTAGAAGAAAGAGAAAAAAAAGCACCTGGAAATAGGTGACATTGCTTAGAGAATTGGTGGTGAAAGGGAAAAAGGAACAGTAACAGAAACGAGAGACTATCAGTGAATCAGAAGAAAGGACATGTTTCTCAGAATCATTCCCCACTAAAAGGAACCTAGGTTCCAGAACCTGGAAAGGAAAAGTACCAGGTAGTGGTGGGACATGTTATGCCAGAAAGCAGACAAGAATGCAAAAAACTAACCCAAGGGCATGCCAAAGAAAAAAGAGGTCAGCCTAAGGGGCTCTTACTGGCTAAATCTGGAATATTTGAATAACAATATTAACAACGACAACATTACTATTTTATTGGTATCATTTCTGTAATTGATTGTATATGATTGAAAAAAAAAAGTCTTTTGTGTTTATGTGTGTATGAATGAGAGAAACGGAGACAGAGGGAGAGAGAGAGAGAGAGAGGAGAGAAGCTAAAGCTAATGGCTGAAGGTGAAGGATTTCGGGAAACAGAATTTTGAACAGTGTCAAAGGGATATTCCACAGATTACTTGAGAAGTGACAAGGGGAAAAAATAAGTGAGCCTTTCCCTTAAAATCTGGTGGTTATTTTCTTTAAAAAGTGACCAAATTTAGCAGCACTAACAGTTGGATATAGATTTGGGGAGTGGGGGAACTACACCACATTTTGAGGATAAAAGGAGAAATTTAAATATGGAATCTATAATTACTTATTAGGGAATTTTTGTTGATTTTCTGTATGAAATGGAGCATCTGATGAAATAAACTCTTGAAGGATGTCTTTTAATTTTAGGAGATGCATGCAAAATATTTTGAAGTGAAGTGTCAGTATTTCTGTAACTTATTCTGAAATGGCTCAGGAAATACAGTTATAGTCAGATAACAGACTGATAGGTAGGTAGGTAGACAGGTATGGGTGGATAGGCAAACAGATTAGGAAATTATGACTTAAGAAATGATATGCAATAAAATGGTTAACAGTTATTAAACTTAGAGCTTTAGAATAAGAGTGATCATTGTATTATTATTATTTAACTTTTAGGTTGTTGTTAGCTGCTGTTGTGTTGGCTTCAATTTATAGTGACCTTATTTTATTATTATTTTTTTTTATGTTTAACAGAGAATAATCATCTGTTTCCTGCAGCATCCTTACAATCATTAGTATGTTTGAGCCCATTGTTTCAGCCACTGTGTCAGTCCAACTCATGGAGGGCTTCCCTCATTTTTGCTGACCCTCTACTTTACCAAACATGATGTCCTTTTCTAGCAAGTGGTCTTTCCTGATGATACATCCAAAGCAAGCAAGACAAAGTCTCACTATCCTACCTTGTAAGGAACATTCTGGTGATACCTGCACCAATATAGATTTTTTTCATTCTTCTGGCAGTCCACTGTATATTCAGTATTCTTTGCCAACGCCACAATTCAAATGTGTCAATTCTCCTTCGATTTTCATTTTTCATTGTCCAGCTTTGACATACATAGGAGGCGATTAAAAATCCATGGCTTGAATCAGGTGTACCTCAGTTATTAAAGTGACATTTTTGCTTTTTACCACTTTAAAGAAGTCTTTTGCGTCAGATTTTCCAAGTGCAGTATGTCTTTTGATTTCTTGACTGCTGCTTCCGTGAGCATTGATTATTGATCTAACTTTAGGTATTACCTTTTTTTTTCCCATAACAAATGTGGGAAAACTTAATTTAAAATTAGGGAAAAAAATGATATACTGTATTCTTGAGGTATATGAACTAAATGTAAGGGAACTGCAAGGATCTGGTAAATAGTCATATATAATTATATAACAAAAATATTTACAGAAAACAAAATTATATATATATACATAATGAAGAATTAAATTCACAAACACACAAAAAATTGAAAATTCCTTAAATACACCAAAGTCCCAGTAAAAGTGCAGAAGTAATATTAATGGTAGATCACTGAAAAACACAAAAGAAAAAAGAAGTTCAAATGGCAAAAAGAAAAAAATACGTGCAAAAAACTATTCAACATCACTGATATTAAAGGAAATGCAAATTAAAACAGCAAAAAGGCAGAGTTTTTCCTTCTATTATATTGGAAAGTATTTTAATGATTAATAATATTCATTCCTCTTAAGCATAGAAGGGAAAAATACACTCATATATTACTGATATAAGTGCACGTTAGAACAACCTCTTGGGAAAAGAATTTCCCAGTATTTACTAAAAGTAAACTTTGCTACAAAGAAAACTCAAAAAAACAAACAAGACAGAAAAATGCCAGATTAGGGAATGTCTACAAGGATATTCATTTATTGATGAAAGTTATGAAACTGGAAGCAACCTGAATCTCAAACAGTATGCAATTATTGAATAAATTATGCTAGATCTATAGTTAGAAAAACAATGCAGCTATTAAAATAAGATTTATGCATTAATCTAGAAGTATATCTACAACATATTGAAAAATGGATAGTTCTGTTTTTATAAAATATAAAAAGGGAAATAAACCATATATGTGTATATATTTGTATGAGGTTAAAAAAAATAAAGTTTGAAAGCAGAAACATCAAATTGTTAACACTGCTTAGCATTCCTCATGCAGAGGGAGATGAAAGGAACGGGGAAGGTAAAACCTTTGACCCTTAACTTAAAACGTCTGTATTCTTTGAATCGTGACAAACATGCATTCCTTTTCTAATTACAAAATAGCAATACAGTAAAAAAATAAATAAAAAGTAAAGCTCAACAGTAGCAACAAAAGGACTTGATATTAAATGAATTACATCCAGTCAGGCACAAAGTATTATTTCCTAGTGTGAGAAGTTTGACTGCAGGGCTGATAGCAAAGGAAGAGATTTATGAATCTTTTCATGTAAAATTAATGATGCAGTATAATATGTAGTATTTTTTCTTTAAAAGGGGTATCACAATGTGATACTTTATTACTATGCCATTTTAATTGCTACATCTCTGTGTGCTTTATTGTGAATATTTTCACTTTTTGAAGTTTTGACCCTAGGCAATTTCATTATAAAGTAGGCCTCCTTTTCATAGATGAGAAAATATTACAAATTAAAGGGATAAATTATAAACACACTGCATTATAACTCATCCTCTTAAATTTTATCATATTTTTCTCTTTATCCTGTTGGAATAAAGTGAGCATTCAGTATGTTAGCGTGAAATGAAGAAATGAAAAAAATGGACTGCAATTGTTCTTAGAAGTTTAGGGGATACTGTCACTTCAACTAGTAAATTAGAGAAATTGGAAAGCAAATTATCTCTTTAAAGCTAAAATATAAAATGTGACTTAGGGTCTAGAAAATCATGCTATAAAATCTTGTTAAAACAAAATTGTAAGTGAGGTTATAAAATTAACATTCCTTAATTCCCACACTACCAGTCCTCTGTCAGTTTGTCATATTGTGATGACTCGCATGTCGCTGTGATAATGGAAGCTATGCACCTACGAGCTATTTCGAATACCAACTGGGTCACCCGTGGTGGACAGGTTTCACTGGAGCTTCCAGAGTAGGACAAACTAGGAAGAAGAACCTGGTGATTACTTCTAACATAAAACAAACAAAAAACTGGCCGGTGAAAACTTGACAAATAACAGTGGAACATTGTCTGATACAGTGCCAGAAGATGAGTTCTTCAGGTTGAACGTTACCCAAAGTAAGACTGGGGAAGAGCTGCCTCCTTGAAGTAGAGTTGACCTTAATAACTCAAATAGAGTAAAGCTTTTGGGAACCATCATTTCCTGAGCTGGCCTGACTAAAAATGAGAAGGAACATTCTGTAAACACCCATTAATAATTGGAACATGGAATGTATGAAGTATGAAAATCTAAGGAAATAGGAGTTACCAAAAAATGAAATGAAATACATAAAGATCAATATCCTAAGCATTAGTGAGCTGGATGGGCTGATAGTGGCCATTCTGAACAGGACAATCATATGGTCTAATATGAGGGAAAGACAAATTGAAGAGAAATGATGCCACATACATCATCAAACAGAATATTTCAAGATCTACCTAAAAGTACAATGTTGTCATTGATAAGATAATATCCATATGCCTACAAGGAAGACCAGTTAATACAACTATTATTCATATTTATACACCAACCAATAACTCCAAAGATAAAGAAATTGAAGATTTTCATGAATTTCTGCAATATGAAATTCTTCAAACATGCAATCCAGATGCATTGATAATTACTGGTGATTGAATGCAAAAGTTGGAACCAAAGAAGAAGGATTAGCCTCCTCTCTCTGCCATCTTTACCCATTCTGACACCAGCTGTTCCTCCCACAGCACTCTCTGCTGGGTGAATTTATTGCAGTGGCAACACAGAACTCAAAGACCATGTTCTCAATTTTGGGGTTTATTATAAAGGAGATAATAGTTTATAATTCAGGTTCAGGAACACTCAAAATACAGTTCTTACATCAGGATACTCTCTTCCCAGCTGTGCTTGCAGGCATGCCTTTCCCTGGCCCTCAGCCTCTGCGCAAAGGCTCTCAATTTTCTCTCTCTGTGGCCTAGGAAGCTCACCATGCCATCTCCTGCTGCCAGATGTCTGTTGCTGTTGGTCTTTACTTCCTGGTGGTGGTGGGCTCCTCTCTTCTGCTCTAGAATTGGCTCTCTTTTAAGGCAAAACTGACGAATCCCCTTGCTAGGCCACAATTACCGTATCACACAATCACCTCGTCTAAGTTACAAGACTATGATTAGAAAGGCCACACACAAAAGTAATTAATTGCACCATAATATGTAACGACCACCCCTCTGTTCCAATACTGGAATCTCAAACCTCTGTCTGAAACTCTTATCTCCTTTATTTCTACATAACGAAAAACAAAACAACAACAGAAAACCACTGCTATTGACTCATGGAAAGCCCATGTGTTACAGAGTAGAACTGCGCTCCATAGAGTTTTCAATGGTTGTGAACTTTCAGAAGTAGATCTCTAAGGCCTTTCTTCTGATACCTCTATATAGCTAACTTCATATTCAGGTTTCAGCTTGAATGTTGCATTGCAGGGATTTTTTTTTCTTTGACCACTAAAGTTAGATCCATCTGCATACTCTATTCTAGCCTTCTCTTTTATTTTCTTTGGAATTATCACTCTGAAATTATCTTGTTTGTTCATTTGTTTACTCTGGTATTGTCTCTTGCTCTCTCTCTCAATAGAATGTGTGTTGTTAGGTGCCATCCAGTCGGTTCCAACTCATGGTAACCCTAAGTACAACACAATGAAACACTGCCCAGTCCTGCACCATCCTCACAATCCTTGTTACGCTTAAACCCATTGTTGCAGCCACTGTGTCAATCCATCTCATTGAGGGTCTTCCTCTTTTTCCCTGACCCTTTACTTTACCAAGCTTGAGGTCCTTATCCAGGGCCTGATCCTTTCTGACAATATGGCCAAAGTATGTGAGACATAGTCTGGCCACCCTTGGTTCTAAGGAGCATTCTGGTTCTACTTCTTCCAAGACAGATTTATTCCTTCTTTTGGCAGTCCGTGGCATATTCAATATTCTTTACCAACACCACAATTCAAAGGTGTCAATTCTTTCAGTCTTGCTTATTCATTGTCCAGCTTTCACATGCCTGAGAGGTGATCGAAAATATCATGGCTTGTGTTAGGTGCGCCTTAGCCTTCAAGGTGACATCTTTGCATTTCAACACTTTTAAGAGGTCTTTTGCAGCAGATTTGCCCAGTGCAACGCGTCTTTTGATTATGACCCACATAGTCAAATACCTTTGCATAGTAAATAAAACACAGGCAATAGAATGTAAGATCTATGAAAACAAGTACCTTTACCTATCTTGATTACTAATTTATCTTAAGTGTCAAGAATAGTCCCTGACACAAATATCTGAATCAGTGAATGATTGACATTCTATTAGTTTTATGTAATAGATCTAGTATATTAGAATTATTGCAAGTAATGAATGGATCAGTCTAAATTAGAGCAATATTATTTTATACTACAGATAACACTAATTAAAGACTTTGCTCCAGGAAAGAGTTTATGTTAAGTTAGAAGCAGGCTCAAGTGACTAAAAGATTGGATAGCCTAAAGGGGATAATACATATTTGTATGTGTGTATGGATAGATAGCTAGATAGATAGATGGATTAGATATAGATATTTTTAAAATGAGAAGAGTTTTCATGAATATCATCTGTCATTATCTCAGAATGGTTTTCTGAGGTTAAATTCAAATTAATGACTTCTTGAGGAGAAATTCATTTTTTTTGTGCATGCCTAGTCTACCTTCTGGAATAATGTCCATTAAGGGCTAAGTTTATCATTACTTAAAATTTCAGCTAAATTCATATTTTGCAAAGAATTAAGCCTTCTGCCAGTTAGGTAAGAAAATGACCACCCATTTTTTTTTAAATGAATGTTCCAACTTTCAAGGAAAATTTCTGTTTGGATTGAAAATCATAGTGAGAACTTCTGCCATTAGCAGAGTCCAGAGAAAAAGGTTGAAGTTTCAAATTATCACCAGTACATAGTGATTAGTACAGTGAGGAAGAAGAATATATTTAACAATATTGTCAAGTACAAGTTTCCTAAGTGTTGTATCACAGAATTTCTAGGGAAAAAATTAAATGTTCCTTTTTTGTATTATGATTAGAAAAATGTTAAAATTAGCAAGGAGAAAAACAGTGCAACTAAAGGCATCCAGAACAGTAGGAAAAAATAAAACACTTAAACCAGAAGTATAGTTGAGAATGAAAATTTAATTCAACATATTTTAATATTGCATATTTATAAATATAATCACGAGAAGTAGATTTCTTTTGAACTTTAGGGAATACTGGTCTGTGTAGCAGTTCTGGCAATATGATCCTTTGGCCATTAGGGGATCCTGAGACTCTTTCAGTGGGTGTGCAAGGTGAAGTCAAAGCTATTTTCATAATATCACTAAGCTGTTTTTGCCTTTTACACTGCAATAACATTTGCCCGGAAGTTACAGAAACAGTTAGTAGGCAAAACTTAGCATGATTCAAGGCAGTAGAATCAAATTGTACTAGTAGTCACTTAAGGAGTCCCTGGTTGGTGCAAATGGTCAAGAGCTTGACTGTTCCTGAAATGATGGTGGTTTGAACCCACCGGGAGGCTCCTTGGAAGACAGGCTTATCATCTGCTTCCAAAAGGTCAGAGCCTTGAAAACCCTACGGAGCAGTTCTACTCTGCACACATGGGGTCACCACGACCATATGTACACACATACACAAGCATGCACTAGTTTCATTTAAGAATTTTCTCTATGAAGAAGTGAAAGTTATTTTTAAAAACCTGAAATCTTGAAGCATTCCGTATGATGAAATGGGAAGGACATATAAAGTACTTTGGTTGTCAACCAAAGTACACTGTATGTTCAAGAAAAATTATCATGTCATCATTTGAATTGCAAGCTATACTAGCCATTTTTGTTCATGAAACACCAATTTTGGAAAATTCAACTGACAGACAAAATACAGTTATTCACCTTTGGGTATTTGGCAGATATTATCTCATAAACGAACAAAGTGAGCCTGTCACTTCATGGAAAACAACCAACTGTACTTGTTGCCAATGATAAATTAAAGCTTTCAAGCAAGAATTAGAATTTTGGAAAACATATATTAGCTAACCTGAACTTGACAGCTTTCCAATATTAAGATTTTTCTGATGAAATTAGTGGTAATATTAATATTTTTTACTTTGTGCAATAAAATATGTCTATATTTGTAAGATCCATATAAGTCAGTGATCAATGAATGATTTCACAAATTCATGCAGAGACAAAATATTCATTCAAAGTGCAAGATAAGGAAATGGATTTTCATGTAGCAGAGCACAATAAGTTTATTGATATGGTATTCTGCAAGTAACTTTAAAAGAAATTATCATTGAACAAGTTTTGGTGTAGTATCAAAGAAGGACATCTGCAGTTATCTAAAAACGGTATTAAATTTTTTCTATGTTTTCAAAATAGTTATCTGTGTAAGCTTGAATTTTCTTTATATACTTCAACCAAAATAACATTTTATGCCATATTAGAAGACCTGGTGATACAGCGGTTAAGAGCGCAACTGCTAACCAGAAGGTTGTCAGTTCAAATTCTCCAGCTGCTCCTTGGAAATCTTATGGGGCAGTTATACTCTGTCCTATAGGGTCACAAGGAGTCAGAATCAACTTTGATCTTCATTGGTAAGTTTTTCAAGTCCTCGTCGCTTTCAGCAAGTTGAGTTATGTCATCTGCATATCACATATTGTTAATGAGTCTTCCTCCAATCCTGAGGCTTCAGTCTTCTTCATATAGTCCAGCTTCTCGGATTATTTGCTCAGTAGACAGATTGAATAGGGTGAAAGGATGCAACCCTGGTGCACTTCCTTCCTGACTTTAAACCACACAATATCCCCTTGTTCTGTTCGAATGACTATCTCTCGATCTATGTCCAGGTTCCTCATGAGCACAATTACATGTTCTGGAATTCCCATTCTTCAAAATGTTGTCCATAATTTTTTATGATCCATGCAACTGAATGCCTTTGCTCAGTCAATAAAACACAGGTAAATATCTTTCTGGTATTCTCTGCTTTCAGCCAAGACCCATCTGAGATCAGCAATGATATCCCTTGTTCTATGTCCTCTTCTGAATCTGCCTTGAATTTCTGGCAATTTCCTATCAACATACTGCTATAACTGTTTTTGAATGACCTTCAGCAAAATTTTACTTGTGTATGATATTAATGATATTGCTGGATAATTTCCACATTCTATTGGATCACCTTTCTTTGAAATGGGCACAAATACAGATCTCTTCCAGTTGGTTGGCCAGGTAGCTGTCTTCCAAATTTCATGGCATAGATGAGTGAACACTTCCAGTGCTGCATCAGTTTGTTGAAACACCTCAATTGCTATTTCATCAATTCCTGGAGCATTGTTTTTCACCAATACTTTCAGTGCAACTTGGACTTCTTCTTTCAATACCATCAGTTCTTGATCGTATGCTACCTCATGAAATTGTTGCAAGTCGATCAGTTCTTTTTGGTATAGCAACTGTGTATTCTTTCCACCTTCTTTTGATGCTTTCTGTGTTCAATATTTGGCCATAGAATCCTTCAGTGTTGCAACTAGAAGCTTGAATTTTAATTCAGGTCGTTCAGCTTGAGAAATGCTGAGCATGCTTTTTTTTTCTTTTTGGTTCCCTAACTCCAGGTCTTTGCACATTTCCTTATAATACTTTGTCTTCTAGAGCCACCATTTGAAATCTTCTGTTCAGCTCTTTTACTTCATTTCTTCCATGAGCTTTAGCTTCTCTAAGCTCAAGAGTAAGTTTTAGTGTCTCTTCTGACATCCATTTTGTTCTTTTCTTTCTTTCGTTTTTTTTTATATAATTTTTATTGTGCTTTTTAAGTGTAAGTTTACAAATCAAGTCAGTCTCTCACACAAAAACCCATATACACCTTGCTACACACTCACAATTACTCTACCCTTAATGAGACAGCCCACTCTCTCCCTCCACTCTCTCTTTTCTTGTCCATTTCGCCAGCTTCTAACCCCCTCCACCCTCTCATCTCCCCTCCAGGCAGGAGATGCCAAAATAGTCTCAAGTGTCCACCTGATTTTTTTTTTTTAAATGACTTCTTGCTTTCTTCATATATAATTTCCTTGATGTCATTCCACAACTCATCTGATCTAAGGTCATTAGTGTTTAATGCATCAAAACTATTCTTGAGATGTTCTCTAAATTCAGGAGGGATATATTCAAAGTCGTACTTTGGATTTCATAGACTTGTTTTAATCTTCTTCCACTTCATCTTGGACTTGCATATGAGCAATCAGTGATCTGTCCCACAGTTGACCTGGGCTTTGTTCTTACTGATGATATTGAGCTTCTTCATCATCTCTTTTCACAGACGCAGTTGATTTGATTTCTCGGTATTTCTGTGTATATAAATTAGGATTACTCATTATATTAAAAAAAATATATTTTGACTGACATGGTTTCAGAGAATTTTTTTAGTAATTGAAGTGTAAATGCATATGAATGCTGTAACAACATTACTACTTATATAATATTTACTTGGAGCCTGGGGAAGCTCAGTTGTTAAGAGCCCAGCTGCTACTGAAAGGTTGGCGTTTTGAACCCACCAGCTACTCTGTGGGAGAAAGATGTGGTAATATGCTTTCATAAAGATTATAGCCTTGGAAACTGTACAGGGCAGTTCTGCTCTTTCCTATAGAGATGCTATGAGTTGGAATCAACTCAATGGCATCAGGTAAAGAGTAATACTTACCAACTAGATAGATATTGGTTTATGCAAATATGATCTCTCATATACCCTTCTTCAAAATGGTTAAACTGACTTTATGGTTTAAAAAGTAGCCATAAGTTTGCATGGGTTATATGAACTCATAGTACATGTATTTCATGGATGGGTTATGTTAATATTTAGATTCACTATGAATATGAAAATGCATTCATTCCGTATCAGCCTGTTTACAAATAGATAATCCAAGCTCTATATATGCAAAATATAACTGTCTAAGCACAGGTAATAAGTTGATTCAGGATTTACATAATTCCTTTGTCAAACATAAATACAAAATACTTTTTCTTAAAAAAAAACAGTAAATGAAAATGATTCAGTTGGTAAAATAATATGATTTTGAAACTGAATAAAATTATTTCTACTTTAACTCATTGCCTACATATTTCTTATTTATTTATTTATTTTTATTGTGCTTTAGGTGAAAGTTTACAGCTCAAGTTAATTTCTCATTCAAAAATTTATACACATATGTTTTGTGACTTTGGTTGTAATCCTTACAATGTGACAGCACACTCTCCTTTTCCACCCTGGGTTCCCTGGGTCCATTCAACCAGTTCCTGTTCCTTCTTGCCTTCTCATCCTGCCTTTGGACAGGAGTTGCCTGTGTGGTTTCATTTATCTGAATAAATAAGTATTGTTTTGCAATTCAATGTATTTTAAGCTAACATTCCAGGTTTAAAAAAAACTCTTAATCGAGTTGCCAGAGTCTCATCAGAGAATTTGTAAAGGTACAGGATTCTAAGCATGGATAGTAAAGAATACACAGAGGCATGTATCCAGGTGAAGTCTTGTACTATGTTAGCTCAATGCTTTCTGTTGGCTCACAGAGGATTTTGCTCCACTGATTTGATGGCAGGTTTGGTCTAGGTCACATTTTAACAAGTTTCATTTCTGCTAACAGACATGTTATCATTCTCTAGAGCTTTCTTCTCTGCACAGAATTTTCCAGAGGATGGAGATACATGTATAACATAAATGCTTCTCCTTTTCAACACTGACTATTCAATATCCAAGGTCACTTTTAAAAGCAGCCCCTTTAGTATTGATAGAGCTGTCTTTTCTGGTTCGTTTCTCTTAAAATATTGGCTAATGGATGGCTACAGGTGATTTCTAAAGCTGTAGCATTAGACAGGGATTAGAGCTCCATAGCCTCCCTTACCTGTGTGAGAAGATGCCAGTCTGATGTGTGATGAACGCCCTCTGTAACTTTAGGTGCCTCTTTCTCTTCATATTCAACATCTTTGACCACATGGGAAATAAAATCAATATATGAGGTAATACAGTGTGCAGTGTAGGCCTATTAGAATAACTTGTTGACTCAATAGTTTTAACGTGGTCTCTATGAAACAAATGCCACAAAAGTAAAACTAATTGCGTAATTTTCTATTCTTCTCAATGACAATCAGGTGGCTGCTAATGCTCTATGTGGTTTTAGTGTGGAGTGAAAAGAAAATTCAACTACTTCAGCTCTTCAGAGAAGCCATTTGGGGAGATTTATTCTTATTCTTTATATATTTTTAATTGTTGTAAAAATACAAAGAACACATTTGCCAGTTTAGTACTTTTCACACACATACAATGCAATAATGGAGATTCTGTGACGGTTGTTGAGTTTCAAAATGGGGAAAGAAGAAAAGAGACATGTGATTCTTTTAAACAAGCTTCAGTTATGTTATGATATTAGTCTTTTGTGTGGATGAACAGAGAGAGTTATATGGAGACATTTTCCTCCAAAGAGCACTACAAGATTTCCATGTGTGTGGATGAGCATATCAATCCCTAGTCTAAATAAATACCTACCTTTATCTATGTAAATCAAATATCTAGGTTGGTCTTAAGGATCCTGGAGACCCCTGAAAAATTTATGCACAGAGTTATCTATGCTTCACGCATTTACTGAGTGCTACCGATAAATGTCTTAGGCACTCAGAAAAATAAACCTCTATGGTAATTCTGAATTATAATTTTATGGTAATTCAAACACTATTTTGTTGCACTAAGAAAAAAAAAATTGATGTTAGTTTTAAGTTATGGTTTGAGGGGGAAAAGTGCATTGTGCTCCTGACATATGAGCTAGCATCAGTGTATGCACTGTGTATTTGTAACTGACAGTGCCTATGGCTCCATTTAGGTCTGATTCATCAGTCATGTCATCATCTGAAAGTACTAGAAATAGTGGCAATACTGGAGTGTCTTTAGAGACTTCCTTTCACACTTCCATAATGTTATTGTACATCCATTAGCCAGATGACAAAGGAAATGTCATCTGAGTTGACTGAGTGGATGCCAGAATGCTAAAAGCCTTATTGTCTCAGGTGAAAAGGGCAAATGTGCATCCTTGGAGGATGGAAATTTCTGAATCTCTATTTTCTGTAGTCACACACTGATGCACATTGTCCTTACAGATTTGTGGAAATGAGGATCATCAACCACTAGATGATATGACGTATATAGCTGGACCTTGGTGTTGGCCTGCATTAGTCTTCAACTGCTTTCTACTGGTGGCATCTGTCTTATAATAAATACCAGTTGTTGAGGAATGTCAGGCCACAATGAACCAGGGCCAAGATAGGCCTCACATGAACTTTCTAGAGCGTGCTTGGAAGAACATGAGAAGTATGCTAGAATTCTGTATGTGCCATTACAGCAGAGTTGGTATAATGGAAGTGGCAGTGCTGGCTAAGAAGCATATTTGGGTCGAAGCAATGAGACTTAAAAACATGGTGGAACAAGAATGAAAATGAGCAAATGTAGGATATTTGAAGACAATGAACTTAAACAATCCCTGAAGCAATTAGGAGGCATTATTGTTTCAGTGGGAGGAATCTTGCCTTCCATGTGGGAGACACAGATCCCAGCCAACATGTCTCACATACAGCCACTACCCATCTGTCAGTGGAAGCTTGTATGTTGCTATTATGTTGAACAGGTTTCAGTGGTTGTCTTAGGCTGCGTTCTCTAAAGAAGCAAAACCAGTAAAGCATACAAATAGATTTATAATAAGGAAGTGACTCATGTGATTGTAGAGACTAGAACTTCCCAAGTCCACGGATCAGGATAGAGGCTTCTCCTGATATACGTAGCCAAAGGGGCTGGTGAACCCAAGATTGGTAGGTTGGAGAGCAGGACTCTTATCCACAGGCTGCAAAGATTCACCAATCCCCAAATCAGCAGGCCAGGCTGCAAAGCTTCTCCTGATTCATGTAGCTGCAGGGGCTGGCGCACACAAGATAGGCAGGCAGAGAGCCCAGCTCTTGCTCAAAGATGTGAAGATCGACAAATTCCAACATCAGCAGGTAAACTGCTAGCTTAAGTCCCAAGAACTGGAAGCAAACAGAGGGGAGCTACAGGATTCAGAGCAGGCAAAAGCCAGAACTTCCAGTCATATTCCGACAAAGACCACAAGCCTAAGGAAAATCTCTTTCAACTGATTGGCTACTCATAGCTGATTCCATCATGAGGGTGATTACATATGAACACTGAGAATTATGTCCCCTCTCCAAGTTGGCACAGAATCTTAACCATCACAGAGGTTCTTCCAGGCTAAGACAGACTAGGAAGAAAGAACTGGCAATCTACTTTTGAAAATCAGCCAGTGGAAACTCTATGAATCACAAGGATTCCATCCACAGTTGATCATGAGAATAGCACAGTACTGAGTAACATTTTGTTCAACTGTGCATGAGGTCACCAGGAGTCAGAGGCTGACTTGACAGCAACACAACAACAAAGTGGTTAGAAATAGAGATATATAAATGTTTATACGGATGATGAAGGAGAAATACACTCGATATTTGTTGTCTATACTTCTTGGGTAAAATAACCCAAAAGACAACTGAGTTAGAAGCAGATTTTGGAAATCTACCAGCCAGTATTGGCTGCACCAGTTTTTCTCGAAGGTAGTTTATGGCCCACCTTAGGAGCTAGTTAAAAATTCAGGGTCCCATTCAGATCTAATGAATTTGAAGTATTATGGATGAAGCATGGGAATCTAGATTTTAAGCAAGCTCATAGTTTATGATTGTTGAGATCCATTGTGATAGACCAACCAGTGTCTGACTTCAAGCTCTCCTTGGATCAGTCATTCCTCCTTACCCTCTCCTTCTTCTAGAACTCCCCTACTTCCCCACTCCATAGTGCTTATAACAGGAAAAACTGATGTAACATTCTCCAGTTCTACATTTAAAAATGAAAAAAATGTACTTAATATAGAGCAGCAAATGTGTCCTAAAAGAGAGGAGAATGCCTTTGTAGAAGTTAAATATGGTTTATATCTTCACAGCATAATAATTTAGGACACTGAAGATTTAGAGGATATTGACAATAGCTTTGGTAGGGGAGGTGTTATATGTAATCTGAGTAAAATGGAAGTTAATTTTCTCTTCAGAAAACCTGGAGTCAAAAAAGTTTTAGTAGATGGAAGGTAAAATGGATGAAGTCTAAGAAGTTTCAATGTCACTAAGGTGGAATTCAGAAACAAGGCTTGGAAATAGTTTGCAAGCAAAAATCTTTCCTCGATGGATAAAACCAAAAACCAGCTGCCATTGAGTCAGTTCTGACTAATAGTGATCTTATACCACAGAGTAGATCTGCCCCTTGGTGTTTCCAAGGAGCGGTTGGTGAATTTGAACTGTTGCCCTTTTGATTAGCAGCCAGGCTCTTAAACACTGCATCACCAGGGCTCCTCCTGGATGGACAGAGTTCAAGTTAAGTCAAATCCTTTGAATAATATGTAACAATATCTAGCAGCATCGTAAAAAGTTCTATCAGTGTCACTCTTCTAAAACCCCGACTTCATTTTACAAACTAGTTTTAGAGAAGAATTATACAGTCTGTTTCTACTGTATATGCTGAAAATAAAATGTAAAATAATACTTTGTAGAATTATAAACTACAGCTCTGAGGTTTAATTTAGACTCTTGGCAGCCAGTACTTAGTTTTGAATCCTCTTTTTGGTGAGACACAAACTAGAAAACAATAAAATAACAAGATGAGTTCAAAAATCAATATATATTGATTATTTGTATTAATCATAAAATTGACAGGTAACATCAATCAATTATATAATAATATTAACACTAACATTGATTGTCAGACACTATTCTACTCAACTAACATTTATTAACTTATTTAATTTATAATAAAAGTGTATGGTAAGTTATTGGAGCCCTGGTAGCACAGTGGTTGAGGGTTCAGGTTGCTAACTAAGAGGTCTGTAATTGGAATTCACCAGCTGCTCCTTGGAAACCCTATGGGAAAGTTCTTCTCTGTCCTATAGAGTCACAATGAGTTGGAATCCACTCAATGGCAGTGGGTTTTTAGGAAGTTATTTGTAAATTATTTGACTACTTGGAAATATCCTTCATGTAACTTGATTGAGGTGACTTGAACACATCTTTTGGTCTCTGAATTGGAAAACAGAATCTGGTAAACGTGCAAAGCCATAGTAGCGACTATAGTAAGGAAATTAATTGTTAACAAGGGAGAATCATGTCTGTTGTTGCCATGGATTTGATATGCTCTTCCTTTCATTGGGGTTGCTGGATGCGAAGGGCACACAATCAGGTTAATGGCATAAAGACTTAAGCTTTCAGAAATGAAAGGTATGCAACCTGACCACCTAGTCCAACTCCTTCATGTATTCCTGCATTTACAACAAATGATTTCCCTTTCTTAAACATATATAATTCATATCTTTGATAGAACTAGATGAGGGCAATGTGTCATCACCTTCCCCAGGGATACCATGGAAGCCCAAAATGTCCCTTCCTTCTCCAAATTTCTACTAGGTTTGAATGTAAACAAAGGGAAGGGGGACTGGGTCAGAATAGAATAGTGGTTAAACATTTAGACTCTGGAACTAACTACCAAGGGTTGATTCTTGGCTCTGCTAGCTAGTATCTGCCTGTCCTTGGGAAAATCACTTAATCCCTCTTTCCCTAATTATGAAATGGTGATAATTATATATAGTTTTAGGGTGGTTGTAAGGACTAAATTATTAATAAGCATAAAAGCTTAGCATGCCTAGTACAAAAGAAAGAAATCTTTTAGCTAATCATGTGTCTATCACCAGCCCTAAGTGCTATGCCTGGCACAAAAGAGTTGTTCAATAAATGTGAATTGAACTAAACCTTTATAAATAAATCCATTTTATCCAACTAATTTTAAGCTGATTCTTAAAATTTCATAGTTATCAAAAATTCATTCCTTATGAAAAATTGCTGCTATTTGAAAGTAATAGATGATGACAAAGTCAAAATATTTACTTGCTTTTGCTTTCTCACAGCCCTGGTGGTACAGTGGTTAACAACTTGGCTGATAACCAAAAGGTTTTTGGTTTTTGTTATCTCAGTCCACAGAGTCCCTGGGTCTTACAAATGGTTAAGTGCTCAATTAGAGCCAAAAAGTTGGTGGCTCAAACGCTTCTGATATGCTTTCAAAAGGCCATAGCCAAGAAAACCCTATGGAGCAAAGTTCTGCTCTGTACACACGGGGTTGCCCTGAGTCGGAGTTGACTATGACAGCTCACAACAACATTACTGATTTTGTTCCATGCTGTTGAAGGAAAAGAAAACAAAACAAAAAACAGAAGATTTAAAATTATGTAGACATGGGATGAAATCTCAGCACACTTGGAGCAGTGTGATTTTGGGAAAGCCAAGTTTCTAACTGTTTCTTCATCTGCAAAATGGTCATCATAGTACATCCTTAATAGTGCCACTGTGAGGACTAACTGAGATTTTAAACACACAGAGATTGGTCCACATTAGCTCGTTACCCATTGTTCTCAAGTCAATTCCGACAAAGGAGGCTGGTGGTAGAGTGATTAAGTGAAGATTGCTAACAAAAAATGTTGGTGGTTCAAACGCATAGCCGTTCCAGGGGGGAAAGATGTGGCAATCTGCTTCCTAAAGATTACAGCCTTGGAAACCCTATGGGAGCACTTCTACTCCTTTGTGTAGGGTCACTGTGAGTCCAATGGTCCACATTAGGCATTCAAATTGATATTCTTATGTTAACTTTTATTCTTGAATTCCCAGATTATTCTAAATTGGCTTGCAGCAAGTGAAGACGATTAAGCCAATTGCATAAATTTTTAATGTTCAGAATTCCTTATTGGTACCAGCTCTAACCTGGTGTGTTGACTTTCCCAGGGAGCACTGGGTGATATGTATATATGCCATGTAATTTTGCTTAATAACATTAGGTGATCTGGGACTAAGAATTAGTAGTGACACATTAGAGTAACAAAACATTATTTTAAAAAATCAATTCGATCTTTGGCCCAAGTGACCCGCTCGATATTTTACCAGTCACTCGTGGGCCATGCATTTTTAAGTAGACTTTTGCTATAAATGTCTCCCCAATACTCTAACTTTACACAGAAGAAGCACTTCAGCATTTCATTCAAAAAAAATCAATGCACTTTGCCATAGTTACATTAATAGAATATCTTTAGTAGTAATGTGAACTGATTTTTTTTGCAGAAATGTAACACGGTCAATGTTTTAACAGAGCAGAAAAATATTCCATAAGACCCATTGCCTCATTTAGTATTTACATTTGCATAACATTGCATCTATTAAGAGCGCATGGCAATCATTTTCATTAGCTAAAAGTGAGTAAGGTCAATATTATTTCTTACATTTTCCAGAGAAAATGCTCAAGTGCAGAGAAATGAAGAGATTTCAACCACAAAAGTAATATTTGTGAGTTCCATTGTCAGTTTTAAAGATATTACCAAGATATTACACTCCTGTAAATTGCAAACAAAATGTTTGCTTCATTCTTACTAGGGAGTGGGGAAAAAAAAAAAAAAAAAGCCCAACAATCACACGTTAAGCCCCTCCTCTCATAGGCCACATTCTTTTAGATGGGAATAAAATAGAAAAGTAGAACCAAAATTATTTATGTTGTTATATCCTTTCCCTCTTACCATACAAATCATTCCTGAGGCCCTCTAGATTGAGTAACAAATTTAAGAAATAGGGAAAGAAACAGGGAAATGCAATTGTTGACTTAGGACCGAATTGCAGAATAAAATGTGCACGTGTTGCTAGCTGCATATCCTAAGCCGTTTTTTTTAATTAAAAATGGCTTAAATTCACTCTCATGTCTAGAAAAATCAACTTTGTAAATGAATTATGTAAGTCTTGCTTTTGACAGGAAGTGGGTAAATTATTAGTCAGAGATTGCTTTTGGCAGCAGACAATAATCAAGTATAGATTTTCAAGGAAAAAAATACAAAAAGTATTTTCTGGTCAAAAAAAGATAGTTTAATTTAATGTCAAGGAAGATTGCTATAAGTAGTAGGTTTTACAAATATTACAAAATGTCAGAAGCAGAATTTTTGAGGCTATTTAATAATTTTCCTAACAGCAGTGTATCTTTATATAAAAGTATGCAAGCTCACTCGTATACCTTGGGTATTACTGTGCTGTCAGCAAAAATAAGTAGACAAATCCACACGAAACTCGTTGCCATCAAGTCAATTCTAACTCATAGCAACCCTATAGGACAGAGCAGAACTGCCCCATACAGTTTCCAAGGAGTGCCTGGTAGATTTGAACTGCCAGCCTTTTGGTTAGCAGCTGTAGTTTTTGACCACCATGCAACCAGGCTTTCCAAGTGTAGACAAATGGTAAGAAAATTATGGTTAGAAATAAATTAAGTGAGATAATATATGTAAAAGCATGTTGGAAACTACATTATTATCATTGTGATTTTTTTTCTCCACAATCTTATTTAACTATTTATCATTTGTCGAGCAAGTGCACAGCTAACACTTTGGGCCACTAGACATACTAAAATGATTATGTTAGAAATGATATGGTACAGAAAAAGCAAGAAATCAATCATTTAAAGTCAAATTATCCCCATATTAATTTCTCTTTTCCTTTAGATCTAGTTTTGATTTTCCCAGGTGTAAAAACTTTTAGGCCATCTTCCCACTTTCTGATTTCCTTCAAAATCATTAAGGTAAAGTGGGAAAAACAAAGAAATTAAAAAAAAAAAAAAAGAGACATCTGAAAGTTCACCTCTGCTAAGTCACAAAATAATAAACTGATCTTGGACAAACTGTCTAACTTACTGAAAATTCAGTTCCCACTTATGGAATACAGCAATAATGATATCTTCCCTGTGTCTCAAAGAGGATTACTATAAAAATTCACTGCATTTTAGAACTGGAGTAATAACCCAAACTTCATATCTAACATCAGGCAAAACAAATGGCACTCAGCTAGAGTCATGGCATACAGTGGGCTTTGACCAATGGCTTTTAAGACACTTACCTTTTCTGGTATTTTCTTTTTTTCATTAAGGAAGAGGTAAAGGACATTTAAAAAGAAGAAAACATGATGCCTATTCAAAATTTTTTTCTTAATATCATCCAGACTAACAAAGATTTATATAATCCCTACTGGTAAAGGACAATCTATTGACCTAACGTCAAATCTGTTGACATTTAGAGTTAAGACTGGAAACAAATCAGGCTAAAAAACATTAAAAAAAGGATATTTTATTCTAAGTATTTTATCCTGTGAACAGAAGAAAGGTATTGAATGACTTTAAGAGGGAAATGGTACAATCAAATTAATACATATCACTTAGATGTTGTTGTTGTTAGGTGCCATCCAGTTGGTACCGACACATAGCGACCTTACGTACAATAGAATGAAACAGTCCCCAGTCCTGCACCATCCTCACAATCACTGCTATGCTTAAGCCCATTGTTGCTGCCACAGTGTCAATCCATCGCATTGAGGGTCTTCCTCTTTTTCACAAACCCTTATAGTTTACCAAGCATGATGTCCTTCTCCAGGGACTGATCCCTCCTGACAACATGTCCAAAGTACGTGAGAAGTAGTCTCACCCTCCATGCTTCTAAGGAGCATTCTGGTTGTACTTCTTCCAAGATAGATTTGTTCCTTCTTTTGGCAGTCCATGGTATATTCAATTTCTTCTCCAACACCACGATTCAAAAGCATCAGTTCTTCTTTGGTCTTCCTTATTTGTTGACCAGCTTTCACATCCATAGGAGGTGATTGAAAACACCATGGCTTAGGTCAGCTGCAACTTAGTCTTACAAGGTGACATCTTTGCTTTTCAACACTTTAAAGAGGTCTTTTGCAGCAGATTTGCCCAATTCAATCCTTCCTTTGATTTCTTGACTGCTGCTTCCATGGGTGTTGATTGTGGATCCAAGTAAAATGAAATCTTTGACAACTTCAATCTCTTTGACTTTTATGATGATGTTGCTTATTGGTCCAGTTGTGACAATTTTTGTTTTCTTTATGTTGAGGTGTAATCCATACTGAAGACTTTGGTCTTTGATCTTCATCAGTAAGTGCTTCAAGTCCTCTTCACTTTCAGCAAGCAAGGTTGTGTCATCTGCATAATGCTGGATGTTAATGAGTCTTCCTCCAATCCTAACGCCCTGCTCTTCTTCATATAGTCCAGCTTCTCAGATTATTTGCTCAGCATACAGATTGAACACGTATGGCAAAAGGATACAACTTTGAATCACGCCTTTCCTGACTTTAAACCATGCAGTATCCTCTTGTTCTGTTTGAACGACTGTCTTTTCTTTTATCTATGTACAGTTTCCTCATGAGCACAATTAAGCGTTCTGGAACTTCGACTCTTCATAATGTTATCTGTAATTTGTTATGATCCACACAGCTGAATGCCTTAGCATAGTCAATAAAACACAGGTAAACAAACATCTTCCTGATATTCTCTCTTTCAGCGAGGATGTATCTGACATCAGCAATAATGTCCCTGGTTTTGGGTCCTCTTCTGAAACCCTCTTGAATTTCTGGCAGTTCCTTGTCAATATACTGCTGTAGCTGCTTTTGAATGATCTTTAGCAAAATTTTACTTGGGTGTTATATTAATGACATCATTCAATAATTTCTGCATTTGGTGGGATCGCTTTTCTTGGGAATAGGCATAAATATATACCTCTTCTTGTCAATTGACCAGGTAGCTGTCTTCCAAATTTCTTGGCATAGACAAGTAAGTACTTCCAACACTGCATCTCTTTGTTGAAACATTTCAATTGGTAGTCTGTCAATTTCTTGAGTCTTGTTTTTTGACAATGCTTTTGGTGCAGCTTGGACTTATTCCTTCAATACCATTGGTTTCTACCCATATTGTAGCTCCTGAAATGATTGAATGTTGACCAATTACTTTTGGTGTAGTGACTCTGTGCATTCTATCCATCTTCTTTTGATGCTTCCTGAGTCATTTAATATTTTCCCCATAGAATACGTCAATATTAAGACTCAAGACTTGAATTTTTTCTTCAGTTCTTTTAGCTTGAGAAACGCAGAGTGCATTCCTCCCTTTCAGTTTTTGATCTCAAGGTGTTTGCACAAGTCATTAAAATATTTTACTTTGTCTTCCTGAGCCATCGTTTGAAATCTTCTGTTCAACTCTTTTACTTCTTTCTTTCTTTCTTTTGCTTTAGTTGCTCGATGTTCAAGAGCGAGTTTCAGAGTCTCTTCTGACATCCATCTTGGTCATTTCTTTCTTTCCTCCTTTTTATGACCTCTTGCTTTCTTCATGTGTGGTATCCTTGATGTCATTCCACATCTCATCTGGTCTTTGGTCATTAGTGTTCAATGCATCAAATATATTCTTGAGATGGCCTCTAAATTCAGGTGGGATATTCTCAAGGTAGTACTTTGGCTCTCCTAGACTTGTTCTAATTTTCTTCAGTTTCAACTAGAACTTCCATATGAGCAATTGATGGTCTGTCCTGCAGTTGGCCTTGGCCTCTTTCTGACTGATGATATCGAGCTTTTTCGTCGTCTCTTTCCACAGATGTAGTTGACTTGATTCCTGTGTATTCCATCTGGCAAGGTCCTTGTGTACAGTCATTGTTTATGCTGGTGAAGAAATGTATTTGCAATGAAAAAGTCTTTGTCTTGCAAAATTCTATCATGTAATCTCCAGTGTCATTTCTAGCACCAAGGCCATATTTTCCAACTATGGATCCTTCTTTGTTTCCAACTTTTGCATTCCAATCACCAGTAATTATGAATGCATCCTGATTGAATGTTTGATCTGTTTCAAACTGCAGAAGTTGGTAAAAATTTTCAATTTCTTCATCTTTGCCCTTTGTGGTTGGCATGTAAATTTGAATAATAGTCTCAATAAATGGTCTTCCTTGTAGGCGTATGAATATTATCCTATCACTAACAGTGTTGTACTTCCAGATAGATCTTGAAATGTTCTTTTTGACATTGAATGCAATGCCATTCCTCTTCAAGTTGTCATTCCCGGCATAGTAGACCATATGATTTTCTGATTCAAAATGGCCTATACCAGTTCATTTCAGCTCACTAATGCCTAGGATATCAGTGTTTATAAGATCCGTTTCATTTTTGAAGACTTCCAATTTTCCTAGGTGCATACTTCATACATTCTATGTTCTGATTCTTAATGGATGTTTGCAGCTGCTTCTTCTCATTTTGAGTGGCTCCACATCAGCTAATGGAGGTACCGAAAGCTTGACTACATCCACATCATTAAGGTTGACTCTACTTTGAGGAAGCAGCTCTTTCCCAGGCATTTTTTGAGTGCCTTCTGACCTGAGGGGTTCATCTTCTGATACTATATCAAACAAATTTTCGCTGCTATTCAAAAGGTTTTCACTGACTAATTCTTTTCAGAAGTAGACTGCTGGGTCCTTCTTCCCAGTCTGTCTTAGTCTGAAAGCTCAGCTGAAACCTGTCCACCATAGGTGACCCTGTTGGTATTTGAATACTGGTGCCATAGCTTCCAGCATCACAGCAACACGCAAGCCCCCACAGTATGACAAACTGACAGGCACGTGGGGGATCACTTAGATAGGCAAGAGCAAGAGGAAAGAGTCCAGAGAAGGTTGCATTAATTCAATGAATTATAATGGTGGTTTAATACAGGCAGTGACATGGAAACTGGACACTATGAATGGAATTTAAAACATAGGAAAAAGGTAGATTTCATAGTACTTACTGATTGTACTTTGAAATCTACCTTTTTTCCAATGCTTTAAAAATATACATATATCATTAATATCACATGCAAGAAAAATTTTATGGAAGATAATTCAAAAATGGTTGCAGCACTGTATCAGCCAGAAATTCAAACCAGATTTAGAAGAGGACACGGAATAGATAGATATTATTGCTGATGTCTTACGGATCTTGGCTGAAAGAGAGTACCAGAAAGATGTTCACCTGTGTTTTATTGGCTATGCAAAGGCATTTGTCTGTGTGGATCATAACAAATTGTGGATATCATTGTGAAGAAAGAGAACTCCAGAAAAACTAATCATGATCATGAGAAAACTGTACATAGACCTAGAGGTAGTTGTTAGAACAGAACAAGGGGATACTGCGTGGTTTAAAGTCAGGAAATGTGTGCATCAGGGTTATATCTTTTCACCATGCGTATTCAATTTGTATGCTGAGTAAATAATCCAAGAAGCTGGACTATCTGAAGAAGAAAGGGGGATCGGGATTGGAGGAAGACTCATTAACAGCCTGCATTATGCAGATGACACAATCTTGCTTGCTGAAAATGAAGGGGACTTGAAGCAGTTACTGTTGAAGATCAAAGACCAAAGCCTTCAGTATGGACTACACCTCAACGTAAGGAAAACAAAAATCCTCACACCTGGGCCAATAAGCAACATCATGATAAATGTAGAAGAGATTGAATTTCAAGGATTTCATTTTACTTGGCTGCACAATCAACACCCATGGAAATAGCAATCAAGAAACCAAAGACATATTACTCTGGGGTTACTTTTAAAAATGTTGAAACACAAAGATGTCACCTTGAGGACTAAGATGCGCCTGACCCATTCCATGGTGTTTTCAATCACCTCATATGCATGCAAAAGCTAGATAGTGAAAAGGAAGACCAAAGATGAATTGATGCCTTTGAATTATGACGTTGGTGAAGAATATTGAATATTCTATGGACTGCCAGGAGAATAAGGAGTCTTGGTGGCATAGTGGCTAAAGTGATTGACTACTAACTGAAAGGTCGGCATTTCAAAACCACCAGGAGCTCCTCAGGAGAAAAGATGTGGCAGTTTGCTTCCATAGAGATTACAGCCTTGAAAACCCAATAGGGCTGCTGTGAGTGGGAACTTAATCGATGTCAGTGAGTTTGTTTTTTGGGTTTGCCAGAAGAATAAGCAGTCTTGGAAGAATTGCAGCCTGAGAAGGGAGGATGGCAAGACTTTGTCTTATGTGGTTTGCTCATGTTATTGTGAGGGTGTGTCTCTGGAGAAGGATATCATGCTTGGTAATGTAGAAGGTCAGTGAAAAATAGAAAGAAACTCAAGAAAACGGATTAAAACAGTGGTTGCAACAATGAGCTCAGACGTAGCAATGATTGTGAAAATGGTGCAGGGCCAGGCAGTGTATTGTTCTGTTGTACATAGGTTCATTACAAATCAGAAATGACTGGATGGCACCTAACAACAACAACAACTAACTGATTGGTGATGGAGGTGAGGGTGAGGAATGAGTCAAGAATAATGTTCAGATTTCTGGTATAGGAAACTGGTGGTGCACTTCATGGAGTTGGAGCCTAAATGAAAATTATTTTTGGGAAGAGGTATAGTTATTACATTCTGTTTTGTATGTGTACAGTTGCAAGCATGTGGAAATACACACACATATATATGTGTGTGTGTATATGCATATACATAGAGAGAGAGTGAGTGAGAGAGTCCAGGTGGTGCTCTGGATATGTACTCGGCTGCTAACTGAAAGGTTGGTGGTTCAATCCTGCCTTCATTTCCTTGGAAGAAGGGCTGGGCATCCCTTCTATGTTTGTTTACCAACCTCACCCTCTCCCCATCATGAGGTATTTTCATAAACACACAATGCTAATTTTTTTTACAACATGTAAAAATTAATTGGCATAGTGACCCTTATGAAAAATACCTCATGGGGGCAAGGCATAGCTGACAAACAAACTTAGAAAGCACAAGTTATTTGTGTAGGAAAATGGCACTCCGTACAGTTTTGTTGTGTCACGTTGTTCTTTCTGTAGAGATGATTTGGACTTGTTGTGACCCCAAGTGACAGAGTAAAACTGCTCCATAGGGTTTTCTAGGCTGTAATCTTTATGCGAGTAGATTACCAAGCCTTTCTCCAACCTAGCTCCTGGGTGCATTCGAACCAGTAATGTTTCAGTTAGCAGCTTAGTGCTTAACCAATCCACCACTAGGGCTCCTTCCCATAAAGGTCATATCCTGGAAGACCCTATGGAACAGTTTTACTCTGTCAGGTAGAATCATTATGAGCTGAAATCAACTCAGTGGCACACAACAACTACATATGTGTACGCATGTGTGAAGTATGTACATACATATGTATAATAGTCGAAGATTTTCCAGGTTGGCATGGATCTATAGAAGTGGAAATTACAATCATATAGGGACTATCTTTAGCCTTAAGCTATGAAGAAAATTCACTTATTCAGCAAATTTTTATTGATTGCCAATTTTTTTTTTTTTTTTTATTGTGCTTTAAGTGAAAGTTTACAAATCAGGTCAGTCTTTCACAGAAAAACGTATATACACCTTGCTACATACCCCCAATTGCTCTCCGCCTAATGAGACAGCCTGTTCCCTCCCTCCACTCTCTCTTTTCTTGTCCATTTTGCCAGCTTCTAACCCCCTCTACCCTCTCATCTCCCCTCCAGGGAAGAGATGCCAACATAGTCTCGAATGTCCACCTGATCCAAGAAGCTCACTCCTCATCAGCATCCCTCTCCAAACCATTGTCCAGTCCAATCCATGTCTGAAGAGTTGGCTTTGGAAATGGTTCCTGTCCTGGGACAACAGAAGGTCTGGGGGCCATGACCACTGAGGTCTTTCTAGTCTCAGTCAGACCATTAACTCTGGTCTTTTTACGAGAATTTGGGGTCTGCTTCCTCTCCTGCTCGCTCAGGGATTCTCAGCTGTGTTCCCTGTCAGGGCAGTCATCGGTTGTAGCCAGGCACTATCTAGCTCTTTTGGTCTCAGGCTGATGTAGTCTCTGGTTTATGTGGCCTTTTCTGTCTCTTGGGCTCATAATTACCTTGTGTCTTTGGTGTTCTTCATTCTCCTTTGGTCTAGGTAGGTTGAGACCAATGGATGCATCTTAGATGGCTGCTTGCTAACGTTAAAGACCCCAGACGCCACTCTCCAAAGTGGAATGCAGAATGTTTTCTTAATAGATTTTATTATGCCAATTGACTTAGATGTCCCCTGAAACCATGGTCCCCAGACCCCTGCCCCTGCTACGCTGGCCTTCAAAGCATTCAGTTTATTCCAGAAACTTCTTTGCTTTGGGTTTTGTCCAGTTGTGCTGACCTCGCCTGTATTGTGTGTTGTCTTTCCCATCACCTGAAATAGTTCTTATCTACTATCTAATTAGTGAATACTCCTCTCCCACCCTCCCTAACCCTCCCATAACCATCAAAGAATATTTTCTTCTCTGTTTAAAGCATTTCTTGAGTTCTTATAATAGTGGTCTTATACAATATTTGTCCTTTTGCAACTGACTAATTTCACTCAACATAATGCCTTCCAGCTTCCTCCAGGTTATGAAATGTTTCACAGATTCCTCACTGTTCTTTATCGATGCGTAGTATTCCGTTGTGTGAATAATGTGATGGTCTTTGATCAAGATGTTGGCTACACCATAATAGGAAAACAGAGTATATTGGGTATGGCTTTTGCTTTTATGGTTCTACCATTCCATCTAGGATAGAGTAAGAGAAAAACACAGGGTGCAGAATTATGGTAATGCCAACATTTCAATATAATCGGGAAAAACACAGCATGTGTTCTTTTTACTTTGTTTATTTTTTGCTTTCTGTATGAATTATAATTACCTAAGGGCTGTGAGTTATCAAAAATGACTAAAGTCTTATCATTCCTTTAGTTTGAAATTTCAGAGATCATGTTAATTCACTACCTTTTACTTTTTTGTTGCTCCTTCATTCATTCATATCCTCCCTACCCCCCAAGCATTATTGGGTGCCTCCAAGGTTCATTTCAGGCATTTCTAGGTGTTGAGGATACAGCTGACTAAGACACATTCTCTGCAGTAAGGAAACGTGTAATTCTTACTCCATTAAAATAACTTAATTAGCTCCTTTTTTTTTCTTTTCTATTATAGGGAATTTTGGCCGTAGGAAAAAAAAGTGGTTACATAACAAGCAGTGTTGAAATGAATGCAATAATGACAATGAAATAGAAAATTTGTGAAGGGGAAGGAGAGGCCCGAGATGGTCATTTTTGCTATTCAGCTTTATCCCTGCTCTCCCTCACTGCCCTTGAAGTGAGACATAATTAAATGACTTGATTTGGCTAACCAAATGGGAGCCTTTCAATGCTAATCCACAATTTGACATGTTCTCTTCCTGTGTCAGCAATGTTCCAGATACTGGGAGCTCCATTACCTTGGACTCCTGGGTGAAGAAATATGATGAAGATATCCTAGCTTATTCACAGTGAATATGTAGTGTAAGAAAAAAGCTTTGGTTGTTTTAAACTACTATGACTGTGATATTTGTGTTACAGCATATGTTAGTCTACCATGATGAATGTTGTTATTAGTTGCCATTGAGGTAGCTCTGATGCATGGTGACCTTATGTATAACAGAAAGAAATTGCCCATTCTTGCACTGTCTTCACGATCATTGGTGTGTTTGTCTCCATTGTTGTGACCGTTGTTCAATTCATCTCATGGACGGTTTCTCTTACCTTTGCTGGTCCTCAAGTTTACCAACCATAATGCCTTTTCCCAATGAATGGTCCCCACCTGATGACATGCCCAAAGTAAGCAAGTCTAATCTCAGACAATATTCTGTGACCCATAGCGTTTTCATTGGCTGATTTTCAGAAGTAGATTGCCAGGTCTTTTTTCCTAGTCTTAGTCTGGAAGGTCCACTGAAACTTGTCTACCACAGGTGACCCTGCTGGTGTTTGAAATGCCAGTGCCATTGCTCCAGCATCATGGCAACACTCAAGCCACCACATTACCACAAATTAACAGATGGGTGATGGATCTTGATAGGTACAGAGGGTAAATTATAAACAAAAACAACAAAAGACAGCTTCTAAATGGATTTTTATTTTACAGTTTTGGTTAGCAATACCTCCATTACGATCTAGGAGAAGGGGTGCAAGAATAAGGTAAACAGGTGCAGGAGGGAGGAAATCTTGTTTGTTCTACCCTATCACACTGAAGATTGACCTTAGAGATGTGCTGTGTCCATAGCTAGAATGTATCCAGCTAAGGTATTTGGGCAACATTCCAATTTTCTTGTGTTGCATGCCACATAATGGAAACTTGAAGAACTCCTAGATGAAATGTTCACTCAGTCATTTGACTGGTGTTCTCCAGATGCTAAACTTTATTGAAGAAATAGGTCAGTTTTCTGCTGATTAATTATTTGAAGCTTTGTAGAAGATACCAGTTGATGAAAAGACTACCTTTCTACCTATAATATTTTATTTAAAGGGTACATCATGTCCTGGCAAACAAAAGTTGTTATACTCATTTTACTTCAAAAATTTGACAGTAAAATGCCAAAATGTTTGATATTCTTCTGTAAAGTCTTGTCAATTCCAAGTTTGTTTGACTCCTGGGACAAACTAACAGTCAAGAGTCTCTTGAAAACTAGGTAATAGCAGAGAAAGCTAAGTGTTTATTTCATCAGACAACTTTTTGATGCGTATAATGGTTTCCAGCTTCAACCTCCAAGACAATCCACCTCAACTTGCTTGGCGGTTTAAATATTACCTTTGTATAGGTAATTAAAAAAAGATTCTTAATAGTGGGTGATGGCAGGAGATGATTAAAAAGGGGCAGCAAGTACAGAAACAATAAAACTATACTCATTAACTTTAAATCAAGGCAAGGTATATCTACTCATTGATGTTCCATTTTTTCATTCTGCCTTGTGGATGACAGCAAATCTTTATTGAAATGAAGACAGCAGGAGAGAGAATAAGAAGCCTGGATCATCCATTAGAGTAGTAGATAAGATGTTCAAAGTATTACTTTACAGTATGTTGTAATATTTTAGGCCAGTGGTTCTCCACTAAGAATGATTTTGCCCCCAGGGGACATTTAGCAATATCTGAAGACATTTGTGGTTGTCCCTACTGGCATTTAATGTGTGGTTTAAAATGACTATAGTGCTGAGATTGAGGAACTTTGTTCTAAACCAAGCACTTTATTTTATAGAGAATATATCTAAGGCTCATTCATCCTTACCAAAATATTTACCAAATGCCCACTACTGGGCAAGCATTTGTGCAGAGTGTATGGATAATAAAAATGAACCAGAATGATCACAATACTGCCATTGAGTGTCTTGGGATAGAGAAGAAAGAAAAAGATGTTTTTATGTAACATCATGTCTATTCCAACTTATAGCAACCGTATATGCAACAGAGCAAAACACTGGTTCTTCTCCATCCTCACAATCCTCATAATCTTTGTTATGCTTGAACCCATTGTTGGAGCCACTGCGTCAATCCATCTGATTGAGAGTCTTCTTCTTTTTCGATGACCAATGACTTTGTCAGGCATGATGTCCTTCTCCATGGACTGGTCCCTGCTGATAATAGGTTCAAAGTACATGAGCCAAAGTCTTGACATCCTTGCTTCTGAGGAGCATTCTAGCTGTACTTCTTACAAGACAGATATGTTTGTTCTTCTGGCAGTCCGTGGCATATTCAGTATTCTTTGCCAATACCATAACACAAAGACGTCAGTTCTTCTTCAGTCTTCCTTATTTGTTGTCCGGTTTTCTCATGCTTATAAGGTGACTGAAAACACCATGGGTTGGATCAGGCACACCTTAGTCCTGAAAGTGATATCTTTGCTTTTTAACACTTTAGAAAGTTCTTTTGGAGCAGAGTTGCCCAATGCAATGTGACTTTTGATTTCTTGACTGCTGCTTCCATAGGCATTGATTGTGGATCCATGTAAAATGAAATCCCTGACAACTTAAATATTTACTCAATTTATCATGATGTTCCTTACTGGTCTAGTTATGAGGGTTTTTGTTTTCTTTATGTTGAGGTGTAATCCATAGTGAAGGATGTAGTCTTTGATCTTCATCAGTAAGTGCTTCAAGACCTCTTCACTTTCAACAAGCGAGGTTGTGTCATCTGCACATCCTAGGCTGTTAAAGAGTATTCCTCCAATCCTGATGTTTATGCATTCCATTTCATTTTTGATGATTTCCAATTTTCCTAGATTCATACTTCATACATTTCATGTTCATATTAGTGGATAATGTTCCGCTGCTATTCATAAGGTTTTCACTGGCTAGTGCTTTTCAGAAATACACTGCTCGGTCCTTCTTTCTAGTCTGTCTTAGTCTGAAAACTCAGTTGAAACCTGTCCTTTGTGGGTGACCCTGCTGGTATCTGAATACCGGTGGCATAGCTTCCAGCATCACAGCAACACACAAGCACCCACAGTACAACAAACTGACAGACACTTACTATGAAGATCAAAGACCACAGCCTTCAGTATGGATTGCACCTCAACATAAAGAAAACAAAAATCCTCACAACTGGACCAATGAGCAATATCATGATAAAAGGAGAAAAGATTAAAGTTGTCAAGGATTGCATTTTACTTTGATCCACAATGAACAGCCATGGAAGCAGCACTTAAGAAATCAAAAGATGCATTGCATTGGGTAAATCTGCTGCAAAGGACCTCTTGAAAGTGTTGAAGAGCAAAGATGTCACCTTGAAGACTAAGGTGCACCTGACCCAAGCCACGGTATTTTCAATCGCATCATATGTATGTGAAAGCTGGACAATGAATAAGGAATACCGAAGAAGAATTGACTCCTCTGAATTGTGGTGTTGGCAAAGAGTATTGAATATACCATGGACTGCCAAAAGAATGAACAAATCTGTCTTAGAAGAAGTACAACCAGAATGCTCCTTAGAGGCAAGGATGGTGAGACTGCGTCTTACATACTTTGTTGTCAGGAGGGATCAGTCCCTGGAGAAGGACATCATGCTTGGCAGAGTACAGGGTCAGCGGAAAAGAGGAAGACCCTCAACGAGGTGGATGGACACAGTGGCTGCAACAATGAGCTCAAGCATAACAACGATTGTAAGGATGGCTCAGGACCAGGCAGTGTTTCGTTCTGTTGTGCACAGGGTCCCTATGAGTCAGAACGGACTCGGCGACACCTAGCAACAACAACAATTATTAATGGATGTTTGTAGCTGTTTCTTCTCATTTTGAATCCTGCCACATCAGCAGATGAAGGTCATAAAAGCTTGACTCCATTCACATCATTAAGATTGACTCTACTTTCAGGAGACAGCTCTTCCCCAGTCGTACTTTGAGGCCTTCCTACCTGAAGGACTCATCTTCCTGCACTATATCAGACAGTGTTCCCCTACTATTCATAAAGTTTTCACTGGCTAATTTTTTTTCAGAAGTAGACTTCCAGGTCCTTCTTCCTAGTTTGCCTTAGTCTGGAAGCTCTGCTGAAACATATCTACTATGGTTCACCCGCTGGTGTTTGAAATACCAATGGCATAGCTTCCAGCATCATAGCAATATGGAAGCCACTACAGTATGACAAACTGACAGATATGTGGGGTCATGCTGATACCCGTGGAAATCTTTTCAGTAGAAACATGAAGTAAAAAATACCTAGAATTTGTGAAAACTGGGATTTTCCTATGTTCATGTTTATATGTTAATATTATTCCACAGGGCCTAAAACCTATTGATGTAATAAATATTAACTGAGAAAACAAATGGAAGAAACCCATCATCATCCGTTAAAGAAATGAAATAAAAAGTGTAATTATTCAATATTTAATAAGCAATAATAGGTTTCAAGCACTCTTCTAAATGTTGGACTTATTAAAGTTAATAAAAGAGGCCAACATTCCTTCTCTCATGGAACTTATGTTCTAGTGAGAGGAGACATACAAACCAAATAACAACGTAAAATATATATTATTTAAAGCACTTCAACAAGGGAATAAGAGCTTCGGAGGAAGCAAAAGAGGTCAATTGTTCAAGAGATTAATTTTTAACTCAAAACTTCCAGTAAAAATTATCCAGAATTTCCATGAAAAATCTCAAAGGAATTTTTATATTTAGTGAAATGTTTAAGCTTAAGATAGAAAAAAATATATTTATATATTAGGTGGAATGATGAGTTCTGGGATGAAAGAAGTGTTAAAATGGTAAACAGCATGGTCAAGGAGTAACTCAATGAGAAGGCAACATCTCAGAAATGGCCTAAAAAAGCATAACTAGTGAGTCATATCCTCCAAATATCTGGGGGAAGGATACCAGCAGAGGGGACAATGGATGGTATTGTTAGAAAGGTGATTGTCCACTGTGTTGGAGAAAAAAAAAGCAAACAAGTAACCAATGTGATTGGAGTCGAATGAGCAAAAAAGGCAGAGGAACTGGGGAGTTGGAGGCTGAGGTGAGATCATCACAGCTCCTTGTGAAGACTTTGTCTTTCGCTAAAACTTAGATGGGGAGCCTTTGGCAATTTTCCATGGTGAAGTGATTGGTCTGGATCATACTATAGCAGAATCACACTGACTGCTGGGTTGAGAACAACCTGGAACAGTGGAGATGAGGGAGATATAGGAGAGAGCCAGAGGGCAGAAAGAAGACCAGTTGGGCAGCCACCTCCAAAATTCCAGTGTCTGATAATGGTGATTTCGACTGAAGTGGTAGCAGGGAAGATAATGAGAAAGGTTCAGATTCTGGAGGTAGAACCAGGAGAATTTGTGAGTGGATGGAATGTGAAGTATGAGAGAAGGAGAGGATCACAACTGACTTGCAGGGATTTGTCCTGAGTCACCAGAGGATTAGAGTTGCCATTTACTGAGAGTGAAGACAATGAAAAGAGCAGGTTGGAATGTGAGGGGAATGTCAGGAGCTCAAATTCAAAAAGTCACTGGTCTTAAGTTATTTACCTAAAAGACAGAAGCAGGATTTGAAAATCATCTGAAAAATATTGGGCACTCAGGCATGTATCTAAAGCTTGCATGCTTCATAATTCTTTCTTTAGCTTTTACTTATCTGTTCCCTAAGTATCTCATTTGAATTCTTTTCAGAGTACACCAATTTGCAAAGATTATATATATTTCATAAATGATTTTATCTTCTGTTGTTGTTGAGCATACACACAGCAGAACATATAACAATTCAACAATTTCAGCGTGAAAAAAAAAATCAGTGATATTGATTACATTCTTAAAGTTGTGCAACTCTTCTCACTCTTTTTCCACTAAATTGTTCCTCTCCCATTAGTGTAAACTCTCTGCTGCTTAAGTTTCCTATGTACTAGTTGGAGTTGCTGTTATCAGTTTGATCTCATATTTTTTGTTATTGTTAAGTGTAGTTGAGTCAGTTTCGACTCACAGCGACCCTAGGTACAACGGAACAAAACACTACCCAGTCCTGCGCCAGCTTCACAATCATTGTTATGCTCGAGCCCACTGTTGCAGGCACTGTGTCAATCCATCTCATTGAGGGTCTTCCTCTTTTTCACCGACCCTCTGCTTTACCAAGCATGATGTTTTTCTCCAGGGTCCCTCTTTATAACATGTCCAAAGTACGGGAGATATAGTCTCACCATCTTTGCTTCTAAAGAGCATTTTGGCTGTAGCTCTTCCAAGAAAGATTTGTTCATTCTTCTGGCAGTCCATGATATATTCAATATTATTTGTCAACAACAGATTTTAAAGGCTTAAACTCTGATCTCATACAGATAGTTCTTTAAAAGAGCACAATGTTCAAGACATATTCTTTGCTAATTAAGCTAAACCAGTGTTATTTTAAAGAAGACTACAAAGGACATTTTTGGTTTAAAGTTTAAGGTTTAAAGATTATCTCAAGGCAATAGTTACAAGGATTGAATTGGCTAATGTTGTGTGGTAGATAATTACAACAACAACAACAAACAAAAGAGCAGCTGCTGAGGCTACTTTCGTACAACCAAACACATCATGGGGTTTAGTTTCTTGGTCTGGAGGTCTAGAGTCACTGTTTCATGGGGCATTTCAGATAATTGGCCTAATATTCTGCTTAGTGCCTCTGTTCTCCCTTCTAGTTTGTTTCTTAACCCCTGGGGTCTTAAGGCTTTCAAGCGGCCACTCATGGTACAACAATTGGAATCAATTTGCATATATTATATATTTGATTGTACCTTCCTGCTTGTCTCAAGCTTGAGTTCTCGTGCTGGTTTCATACAATACAATAACATGACCACTTCAATTTCAGTCACACAGCAAGGTTGTAAATTCTGTTAAACCATGACAAAATGCTTCAGGGAACCTGACAACTCTGGTTCATTAAGAGTAGCCCCGTTGTTCACCAATTTTACAGTAAACTATTCTGACAGCTGGATTACTGTATTTTAGTGAAGGCACAAAGAATGAAAAACCTCTCAGCCTCACTATCTGGAAAATCTCTAATTGCAAAGTTAATTATTTTTAGAGCTTAGAAATGTCTGTCAACTAAAATGAGCACATTATTATGCAAATAAGAAATGATATAAATTGAATACAAACAATTACAAGGCCATAAACCACTTTGAAAAGAGATAACAAAACAAGTGGTTTTTACTTTGCATCCCCACCTTTGGAGGTTATGTATGTGGCTGCTTTTTGTCTTGTCTTTGTTTTGGTTTTTAGCTTGCATTTTGTCAGAGCTACATGGATGCTCAAAGAAGACTCCAGTTTAAGAAGAAATTTTCAAATCCTTCAAATTTTTCTTCATCTGGAGGACAAATAATATTAGTATCTGTCTTATAAGTGGAAACCCTGGTGGTATAGTGGTTAAGAGCTACGGCTGCTAACCAAAAGGCCAACAGTTCAAATCCACCAGATGCTCCTTGAAAACCATATAGAGTCAGTTCTACTCTGTCCTGTAGGGTTGCTATGAGTTGGAATCGACTCAACAGCGGTGGGTTTTTTTAGTGGGTGGGTCTTGTAACCTGCTTTATTTTGCTTATTGTTCTTTGTGTTTTAAGATGATGCTTAGGGTTGTTTGGTTTGTGCACAAATTGCATGGCCTGAAGAATTAGGCCATTCTTAGCATCTGCAGACCCTTTTGCTGAGTCTGCTGAAGGCTAGATTTTTTCTTTTTTTATCTTATCTTCCATTCAATGCTAAAGGATGTGATTGTTTCCACTTCCCAATTCACCATTTCAGAATGGACATGGGTGGAGGTGGGAGAGGAATTAACTTCCGATACAGAACTCTCAAATTTTAAAGGTTGTAAATTGTCCTCCACAGACCATGGGATTAAAGTATACTCTCTTGCATGCTTTGCAGAATTATTGATTTACTTTCTTCTATTTCTTGATGTCATGTTTCACAAGTATAAAGTTGACTTGTTCATTAGAAACTTTAATCATATTAGAACTTCATGAAGATATAAGAAAAGATGAAATTTCCTAATGGCTTAATATGTGAAAATATGCTTCGCAAACCACCCCCAAGAATGCACATCACATACCACAGCAGCATTTAAGAGCATCTTAGAAACCACAGCAGAGCGCCTTGATACTTCAGATAGATATAGAATCTTCTTCTGGGTGTCTGGCACTGCTAACCTCTTACAGGGAACCCAGTGCACACCCCTTCATAAGGATGCACAAATTTGGAGGAATTTGCAAGCCATGTGAAAGTTTTGAAAGGTGAACCTACCTTAATGCTGAGGCAGGAGGACTTGAAATCTCTTCATTTTATTTTTCTTCCACTCTCATTTATGGAAGATATTTGTGGGCTCTGTCATTACAGGCCAGTACATTTGATTATTTCTTTATTGTAGTAAGTGTGTTGGTAATGAAACATTGGCCATTTCTGTAGTCTTCACATGTATAATTCAGTGACATTAATTATGTTCATCATGTTTTTCAGCCATCATCATTAACTGATCCCAAATTTTTCTGTTACTCTCAACAGAAACTCAGTGTTCTCTAAGTATTGTGTCTTCCTTCCCACTCACCATCAGTAACTAACCACTAAAAAACTTCGATTTCTATACATTTGCCCATTTTAGCTATTTCATATAAATGGGATCGTACAATATTTTTTTTCCTTTTGTGACTGCCTTATTTCACTTAGCATAATGGTTTTAAGTTTTATTCCTATTGTAGCAGGTGTCAGGACTTCTTTTCTCTTTATGGCTGAGTAATATTCCATTGTATGTATGGACTGCATTTTGTTTATCCATTCATCTGTTGATGGACATTTAGGCTGTTTCCATCTTTTGACTGCTATAAATTGTGCTGCAACAAACCTTGGTTTAAAAGTATCAGTGTACATTCCTGCTTTTAATTCTTTTGGGTATATGTAGGAGTAGAATTGCTGAATCATATGGTCTTTCTATGTTTAACTTTTGAGGAACTGCCAAGCTGTTTTCCACAGAAGTTATACCATTTTACAGTCATTGTTCAGTATCGCATTGGAGCTATCAGCCCACCTTTTCAGCCCCTCTCACTGACACATCATCATATTAGTAGCAGTATCTATTACATCCTGTATACTCTGAGGAATCAGTAGTATCTCTTATATCCTGTATACTCTGAGGAATCAGAGAGAGGGAGAAGGAAAGAGAGAGACATAATGTGGTTGGAAAGTTTCTGTGGAAAAAGGAATAATGAATGAGATGGGAAGAAACGGAGAATTTTCATGCAGTCTTTGCAGTTCAGTACCTAAGCCATGCTCTGGCAAAAAAGAAAAAAAAAAAAGGGGGGGGATGGGTTCATAAATTTTTCTTGATGAAACTAAGCCCTTACTGGTATTCCGTATATAATTCGGTGTACTAGTGGGCCCAACAACCAAAAAACAAAAAATAAACCTGTTGCCATCAAGTCTATTCCAACTCATAGCAATCCCATAGGGCAGAGTAGAACCGCCCCATAGAGCTTCCAAGGAGCCACTGTTGGATTCAAGCTGCCCACCTTTTTGTTAGCAGCCAAGCTCTCAACCTCTGTGCCACCAGAGCTCCAACAGCGTGGCAGCAAAACAGCAAGTAGCAATGAGTGGAAATAACTCTCCTTAGGTAGACTGGCCTATACATTTGAGCATGGAGGAGCACCAGATGACCTCTTGCTTCGTTAGTTTTTATAATCACAGTACAGGGGCCTGTGGATTAAATCCAACTCTCACCCTAAAACTGAAGAGAATATCATGAAATGCATCCTAGCTAACAACGTGAAAATGAAGCCAAGGTCGTGAAACAAATGTGACAATATCTAACACAATCAAATCGAAGAAAAGAAAAATCAGCGATAACAGTAAAGTATGAAAGGTCTGTATAGGACTGTTTGTTACGAGGCTTCTTTAGGCTGTTAAAGCTAATTGACATCCTTAATATCTGGTCATCACTACCAGGTACTGATTATACAATTTTCTAATATAAAGGTGAAAAGAGATGAACGCTGGCAGAGGGAGAGAGAAGGTTCAGACACAATCTTCAAAGACATACAACTTTGATCACTAGATTGTTATAGTAGACGCTAACGTACAGCAAAATAAAAATACTGCTTCCTCCATATATGGAAACCTGGAAATAATCTGAGCTCACAATTCAAACGTATTTAACATTCTTGTATAATTAGGTCAAAATTTACTGTTGTTGTTGTTAGGTGCCATCGAGTTGAATTGGTTCTGACTCATAGTGACCTTTTATGTACAGCAGCGTGAAACGCTGCCTGGTCCTGCACCATCTTCACAGTTATTGTTATTTTAAATCATTTTTATTCACTGATACGTTAAAATTTTACCAAGGATGGCTTAAGGAAACCATTTTCAAATCTGAAACTTATTCCTGTTCTTCTCTGAGTACAAACATTTTACAGTAACTTTCCTTAGAATTCCAATCCAGTCATGTCACAAAACCATTTATATCTGAGCAATCAGTCCAGCCCCCTTACAGAGAAACCAGATGTTGAACAAAAATTCATTTTGATCTTTGAATCCAACAACAGCTAATACACAAAGTACCTGGTGATCGTCATGATGTTTATAACATTCATGTTTACTATGTGATGAAACTAGACTATAAGTCAGTGTTAACATCACAAAATTGTCTCTATATTTACTTGAACTTCAACTTAAAATGGCAGTGCTACATATAGAAAGTCTGTGGTTCCTAATTTCAATTTGTGACATATTTAACTTGCTGTTGTTAGGTATCTTGAGTCAAATTTCTACTGATAGTGGCCTCTCGTGACTGAGTAGAGCTGCCCCTTAGGTTTTCTGGGCTGTAATCTGTTTGATCTGCTTTACAGAAGCAGATCCCCAGGTCTTCCTCCTGCAGAACCACTGGGTGAGTTTGAACCCCCAACCTTTGAGTTAGCAGCCAGGTGCATTTTAATCATTGAGCCATCAGAGCTCATTATATTTTACCTAGCCAGTCAAATTAAAGTTTCAGAACCCACATCGAAAATTAGGTATAAATAACTTACAATAAATTATGCTTAATGTTTTAAAAATTTGGATTTTTACTATTATTATTTTAATTAAAGAGAAGTGATGATTTATATTTTATTTGATGGAACAAACATTTCAATTTTGGAAATAACCTGCTTGGAAAGAAACACACTATGTGCTCACAAATGTAAAGCATCTTTTTAATAAAGGCCCCATTCACGATTCCAGGCTAGAGAACAAGATTGTCACAGAGCCGGCCTCTGGGGAATTGCTGGCTATGCGAGGAGGATTTACGGCAATTACTCAGGCTGTGGTTTAGATTAAGCCACTTGCAGCTTTGATTCACAAGCATTTATGAACATTCTCATTCAGGTTTACTTAAAAGAGTCCCTTAAACTTCAGACCGGTGTGTTGGATAATCACAGCACCTCATTTATTTTAAATGCTGCATAAAGTAATCTCTAATATAACCTTTACCAGATAGCACAAATGAAAAATAAAATAATATTGCTACGGAAGTTTAGTGAACACTTGATCTTACGTCTTTTAAGTGAACTTGGGTTTAGTAGGAATCATGGCACGTGTTGGAAACCCTGGTGATATAGTGGTTAAGAGCTAAGGCTGCTAACCAAAAGGTCAGCAGTTTGAATCTACCAGGTGCTCCTTGCAAACTCTATGGGGCAGTTCTACTCTGTCCTATAGGGTTGCTATGAGTTGGAATTGACTCAGTGGCAATAGGTATGGTATATATTAAAATGTTTCAGGTTTAAATGTTCCTATTAGCAGCTATCTCATGGTCAAATAATGTTGTTCCAATTGTTGTAACAGAATTCTTCTCTGACTTTGGTCCCTTTACCTTTTTTTTTTTCTTCTTTTCCCCAGACACTTCTGGGAGTTCATTAAGGATTGTTTCCCTTAAACACTGATGTCAGACACCATGTCCTTTTGATATTTTTCTCCTCTCCTGTTTTAGTAACTGGAAGTTTGTGAGAAGCCTTTGGTGCAACGTGCACAACAATTGAGCCAAACAAAGCCTTACCTCTGAACTTTCTGTCCTTGAAATAAGGCCAAGAACGCCAAGAGCATCACCTGAATGTGCACGTGAAACCTCCACCAGACAAAGCCATTTGCCACTGAAGTCAAGAGAATAGTGACTACAGTTCTTGTGGTGCAGCCTGTAGTGTATATCCCAAAGGAGAATCAACATACACTCCCTGGACCTCACAAAAATGCTATACATCTTTTGGTTTTTAGGCTCTGACATGAGTGAATGGAGGCTGGATTGAAGAGAGACAGGGATAGATATTATACTCTGTTCTTGACAGCTTATGTGCCTAGGCCTGGTGTATGACCTGCTTTGGCCAGCAGAATATGAGTGGCCAAGCGTAGCAATGACATGGTGTAAGGAATAGAATCGTATCTCTTTAAAATACGTGAATTCCCAGCCCTTGTACCTGATTCTGTTTGGAATTAGGCTTTTTCTTTTTTATGTTAACAAGGTGATACCGGTATGACCTAATCACTGAAGCTAATCACTTCTGAGTTATAAGAAGATCAGAATGGATACAAAAACATATACATTAGGGAAGACAGATGCCATGTGAGGATTGTCTACAAGCCAAGGAACCCCAGTGAACCAAGGACCACTTGGAGCTATCAACAAGGAAAGAATCTTCATGGCTGAGAATCTTTGTCTGAAGAGTGGGTTTCGAGAATGGTTTAAGCCTGGGGACTAAAGATTGGGGGTTCCTCCAGTTTCTGTCAGACCATTAAGTCTGGTCTTTTCATGTGAATTTGAGTTCTGTTCTACATTTTTCTTCTGCTCTGTCCATGACTCTCTCTTGTGTTCCCTGTCACGGCAGTCCTTGGTGGTAGCTGGGCACCATTTAGTTCTTCTGGTCTCAGGTCGATGGAGTCTCTGGTTCTTTTGATCCTTTAGTCCTTTGGGCTAGTATTTTCCTTGTGTCTTTAGTTTTCTTCATTCTCCTTTGCTTCGAGCAAGGTAGGACCAATTGACGTATCTTAGATGGCCACTCACAACCTTTTAAAACCCCAGAAACCACACTCCAAAGTGGGATGTAGAATATTTTCTTAATATACTGTTATGCCAATTGACTTAGGTGTCCCCTGAAACTATGGTCCCTAGGCCCCACCTCCAGCTACTGTGTCCCTCAAATTGTATGTGTCCAGGAAAATTCTTTGCTTTTGCCTTGGTCCAGGTGTGCTGACTTCCCCTGTATTATGTGTTATCCTTCCCTTCACTGAAGAATAAAGAATCTTGACTTTCTTTTAAGTGTGATTGAAAGCCATTGAAGAGTTTTAAGTAGAAGAGTGGTGTAATTTAATCCATATTGTTTAAAATTCTGGTAGTTGTGAAAAATAAATTGTACTGAGTCAAGAGGCAATGCAAAATGTACAGTATGAAGGCTGTGGCTATTCAAAGAGGGAATAAAGCAGGGTTGCTGTAGTAGGGTAATAATGGAAACAGAGAAAAGTGAGTTAAATTGGGATATAGTTGGGTAATATGTCAACAGAAATTGCATGGGAGACATGTAGTAAGTAATGGAAAGAGAGCACAGTGATTTTGTTTCCAGAACTCTTCCTTGAGATAACAAGGACTCCTAGCACTTACAGTCAGCCTTCCCTTTCTGCTTATAACCTCAGTAAGAATAAATACTTTTCAAAATCTCAGTGTATACGGTACCTGATAATTTTAAAGAAAATCGTGTCAATTCTAAGGCATATACCATGCATTGAATTATAGCACTGGTGGCACAACAGTTAAGCATTTGGCTGCTAACTAAAAGGTTGGCAGTTCAATCCTACCTAGCAGCTCTATGGAAGAAAGATCTGGCAATTCACTTTTGTAAAGATTACAGTCCTACTCTACATGGGGTTACTATATGTGGAAATCGACTAGACAGCACTTAATAACAACAGAATTATAGATAAAATATTTGTATTTCCTAAAATATGACCTACGATGTTTTCTTTATTTTGCCATGTTTCCTTTTTAGCTTACCTTTTTAAAAAACTTAAACAAATGTAAAGAACCTGTCTCCTTGAGTATTAAACCTATACTTGTACTTCCATTTCCTATATATGTATATATTTTTCCCCCATCCCTTCCTCCTTTCCCAAACTTATTTTTTCACATTTTCTTACTTCATCTTCTAGCCCGGCAGCACATCAACCTTTCTGCTCATTCCCCTCATTACCTCGTTTGTATCCTCCTCTCCTTCCACCTGCCACAAGGTTTGCCTTTTGTCCTTTACATCTTGTTTTCACATTCTCCCTAGATTGGCAAATACTTCCCTCAATTAAATACTCTGCTAACATAATAGGTTTTTGGTTTAGTACAATTTAGGAGAAGTAGGACAAGGAAGTTCACCTAATTATCTCTATTCTAGAGAAGATGGGAGTTTGCAGGTTTTCACAGAAGTCGTTTTGCTTCCTAATTTTGTGGTATGGCCCAGTCAATTTCTAGCATGATAAGGTATAGAGGAGTTGTTTAAGTGAGAGAAAGATTGGTAAGCTGAACAGTTCAAATTTCACATCCATTTTTCTTCTCTTTCTACGCCACCATGTATAGTAAATTTAAATGTAAACGACAAAGTAAAAATTTTTTTGTAACACCTATACTCTTTTTCCTCCAGTTATTTTCGTGACACTCTTTCTGTTTATTATTGTTATGTACTATCAGTATTACCAGACCTTGATTTTAGGGAAGGCAAAATGTTAGTTAAGAGGATCAGCTGTGAAAGCATTGCTTTAAACACATATATACACACACATCACTATATAAAATTCATTTTTTCCTTATATAAAAAAGTTGGGTAAAAAATATTCATTCAAGAAAATTTGATTCACTTCCTATTATGTGATAGGCACTGTGCTAGGTGCTGATGATTCAAGGGAGAATCAAACAAATATGGTCCTGTTTTATGGATCTTAAGTAGAGCGGAGGGTCTTTGAAAAAGCAAGCCTCCCATTTTGTTGGTTGTAGGTGGGAGGTATAAGGACATATTCACAATACTGACTCTCTCTCTGTGTGAGTTTCTAAATATACCCACCAGCCTAGAAGACTGAATGTGATGATTTTCTCCCAGCTCTGTCAAAGAGAAAAGGCAAGTCTTAATTTAATATCCAAGAAGGTCCCTGATACTCATCATCCTTTGAAGTCTGGCTGTCAGAGCACTTTCCACGATGAAGTTCTTTAGCTTATCTATTGCCATCTGAAAAGGAAAGCTGTCACCTTGAAGACTAAGGTAAGCCTGACCTAAGCCATGATATTTTCAATCACCACATATGCATGTGAAAACTGGACAATGAATAAGGAAGACTGAAGAAGAACTGACACCTTTGGATTGTCGTGTTGGCAAAGAACATTGTATATACCATGGACTGCCAAAAGAACAAACAAATCTGTCTTGGAAGAAGTACAATCAGAATGCTCCTTGGAAGCAAGGATGGCAAGACTACATCTCACATACTTTGGACAGGTTATCAGGAGAGATCAATCCCTGGAGAAGGACATCATGCTTGGTAAAGTAGAGGGTCAATGAAAAAGAGGAAGACTCTCAATAAGATGGATTGACACAGTGGCTGCAACAATGGGCTCAAGTATAACAATGATTGTAAAAATGGTGTATGACTGGGCAGTGTTTGGTTCTGTTGCACATAGGGTCGCTATGAGTCAGAACTGTCTCGATGGCACCTAACAACAAGAAAAACATTGCCATCTGAACCAGATAAAATTTTCCTGAATATATAACGTCTTTATATGAGCAGTACTAAAATGGCACAGTAAAGGAAATAACCACTAGTGTAATTTCCTTATTTCCATACAAAATATTGTGATGTGATTCTACTCTACATATTTTTTTTTTTTTAATGGGATAGTTTTCTGTCCCCATAAACTTGGGAATCTTGGGAAAAGGCTGAAGTTACACGGTTAATTTGAATTTTCTTATCATTGACACCAATAATGACGCCATTGTTTCCAAAAGGGTAACAGCCAAAAGCTAGAAGAAAAAAAAAAAATTTTCCTAGTGTTCTTGCTGTGTAATTCCTTTTTTAAATGGAGGCTTCCCATTAACTTCAATTAAACATTTAATAAAGATTACAGCCAGAAAATATATTTTCCAATTGAAATTACTTCCCTCAAAGAAAACTGTGTGGGTGTATAACTGGGTGGGTTGGATTCTCAGTAGAGTTTTATCTGTCTCCTTCCTTTTCAGAGTAATTATTGACCTGTTAACACTCCAGGCAAAATCCTTTTGGTAATTTACATTTCCAGATCACTTTCCCCTTTGTCTGTGACTACAATAAATACAGGATTTATCCTTTGTTCAACATGTGCAAGAACAGATGTTCCTGTTACTAATTCTTTGATCATTTGGAGCATGAAAAAATGAGAGGCTAGGTCCTGCACAGATCAAGCCTGTCCCCTCAGACTCAGAGCCTTGCACATACCCTGGAGAGATGCAATTTGAGAATCTCTCTGTACCCATGGGGCTGAAAGGAGGGGTACAGATTCTTACTTTCTGATCCAGGTTCTTTTTCCATGTCTTTTAAGATTTTCCCAAATAATGCTGTTCTCATATTCTCTAGCTTCTGTCAATTCATTAAATGCTGATTTACTTTTTTATGGTAACATTTGTCTCAGATGAAAGTTACAGTAAAACTCATCATTAAACCTTATAATTTTTAGTGCTGCATATAATTTATGGTTCCATTTTTAAATCAAATACACCATAATAAATTGTCCTAAGACTTTGACGATACATCATGTAGTTAGTTTTCCCTTGCAACATCATTTATAATGTCAGGATAGGATTTTATGCTTGAAGAATATATTTTATTTAGAGCACAACAATGCATTCACGAACTTGGAGTAAATTTTCTCAAAGAAAGAGTATCTCGGAAGAATAGAAAGACATATCAGTTTACATCATGCACAATAGCATGGGGATAATTTTGGAAGTGTAACAGATATTTAAGGAAAAATTTCAAAACCATTTTTACTACTTAACTTGAATTGTATCATTAGTTGCTATGTGAGATAATATCATCACCATCAAAATCAAATCCATTGCTATCAAGTTAGCAGCTCACAGCAAACCTATAGGACAGAGTAGAACTGCCCCATAGTGTTTGTAAGGCTGTAGATTTAAAGGAAAGCAGACTGCCACATGTTTCTCCCACGGAGTGTCTGGTGCATTTCAACTGCTGACCTTTCCGTTAGCAGCTGAGGGCTTTATCACTTGGCCGCCAGAGATCTTAGTAATTTTATACCTAGTCTAATTTATGTTCCCCCACGAGTCTATCAGTTCACTGAAGGACATCTCTAGAAGACAAAGTAAAGTATTACAATGACATGTGAAAACAGCTGGAGATGGAAAACCAAAAGGGAAGAACACACTTGGCGTTTTTCAAGGTGAAAGTACTGAAGAAAAAATTCAAGCCTTGAGTTGCAGTAGTGAAGGATTCTATGTGGAAAATATTAAACGACGCAGGAAGCATCGAAAGAAGATGGAAGGGGAGGCAGAGCCAAGATGGCGGAATAGTCAGACACTTCCGTCGAGCAATCTTTACAACAAAGACCCGAAAAAAAACAAGTGAAACAAGTATATTTGTGACAAGGTGGGAGCTCTGAGCAACAAAGGCAAGCTTAGACAACGAACTGAGGGGCAGGGAGAGGAAGAGACTGTTCAGAAGTGGAGGCCTCAGGCACCATTCCTGGAGAGGCAGCAGCGGCAGCGGCCGGCTGGTACTAGTGTTCGGCTGCAGTTTCCTCACGGAGAAGCAGCCAGCCACAGAGCCTACTCATGCCTCCAGAACCTGAGAACAGCGCTCTCAGCAAAAGCTAAGTACTCGCGTATATTTTACTGTGCCCTCCCCCACCCCCAAGCCGGCTTCAGCGGCTGAATCCCTGGGACTGAGAGAGACCCCTGTGAACACCTAGAGCCATCCTCCTGGACTTGGGGAAGGAAAAAATTTATAATTGGGAGGAAAAGATAATTTGATAGCTCAATTACCCAGGGCAGCTCAGGACAGAAGTGGCCTCTGTCCAGGCATAAACCGTCCGTGGACCTTGAGCAACTTTCCCTTCTGCATGGACCTGTGTGGGCCTATTTTGGGAGAATAGGCCCTTGTTGGCAAACCCCAACCATTTCAGCTGTGCGTTGAAGAGGTGGGTGTTTGACATTTGACATTGTTTTGCCTATTTAACAAGGTCCTCACCTACCCAGATCAGGGAAATAAGGACTGGTAGCTCCACTCGGGTCACCAAGCCACCCATGACAGAGGTCCAAAGATAACTGGCACCTCCAAGTCCTTACAACCAAAAACTTTGGTTGCCCATGGTCCCTCTGCAGAACCCACCAACCAGCGTGCTCTAGGGAACAGAGACACATTTTCCTCAGAGACACTTGGGAGTCAGTTCTCAGGCCCCTGCCTTGTTCAGAGTGTGATCCCCTACTGCAATCAGATTCCAGTATATAAGCCAATCACCCTGCCCCTCTAAGACTGTAGGAGAGAGCCTGTATCACACACTTGATATCAGCTACCTGGAAACATGAGCTGAATTCATACAAGAAAACTGAATGGAACCCTAGACTGATATACCTGATAACAACTCTAGCCAGCTGGGGACAGGACACCAGAGCTCCAAATGTGGAAATAATCAAGCTAGCTCACTCAAGCAACCCATAGGGGTATACCAAAACAAAACAAAGCAAGCAACTACAACACAGTAAACAAGCATAACTAATACAATAGTTTATAGATGGCAAGGAGACAACAGTCAATATCAAGTCACATAAAGAAAGAGACCATGATCACCTCAACAGGCTCTCAAAACAAAGAATCCAGGGATCTTCTAGATGAAAGTGCATTCCTGTAATTACCAGATGCAGAATACAAAAGTTTAATATACAGAACCCTTCAAGACGTCAGGAAGGAAATGAGGCAATAAGCAGAAAAAGCCAGGGGACACACAGATAAAACAACTGAATAAATTAGAAAGATTATTCAGGAACATAATGAAAAGTTTAATAAGCTGAAAAAATCCATAGACACAGCAATCAGAAATTCAGAAGATTAACAGTAAAATTACAGAATTAGATAACTCAATAGAAAGTCAGAGGAGCAGAATTGAGCAAATAGAAGCTAGAATTTCTGAACTTGAAGATAAATCACTTGGCACTAATATATTTGAAGAAAAATCAGGTAAAAGAATTAAAAAAAATGAAGAAAACTTAAAAATTATGTGGGACTCTATCATGAGAAATAATCTACGATTGATTGGAATACCAGAACAGGGAGGGATAACAGAAAATACAGAGAAAATTGTTGAAAATTTGTTGGCAGAAAATTTCACTGATATTGGGAAAGATGAGAAGATATCTATCGAAGATGCTCATTGAACTCCACATAAGGTTGATGTTAAAAGAAAGTCATCAAGACATATTATAATCAAGCTTGCCAAAACCAAAGATAAGAGCAGAAAAAAAAAAAAAGAGCAGCAAGGGATAAACGAAAAGTTACCTACAAAGGAGAGCCAATAAGAATAAGCTCGGACTACTCGGCAGAAACCATGAAGGCAAGAAGGCAATGGGATGACATATTTAAAAAATTGAAGGAAAAAAATTATCTGCCAAGAATCATATATCCAGCAAAACTCTCTCTTAAATATGGAGGTAAAATTAAGACATTTCCAGATAAACACAAGTTGAGGCAATTTGTAAAAACCAAACCAAAACTACAAGAAATAATAAAGGGAGTCCTTTGGTATAATATCAGGTATGAACCCAAGACTAGAACACTGGGAAGAGCAACCAGAAGTCAACTCAGACAGGGAAATCCAAAAAACAAAAGCAAGATTAAAAAAAAAAAAAGCCCAACACAGGGTAACAGTCATGTTATTATATAAAAGAAGACAACACTAAAAAAACAGAGACTAAGAAATGTAGTCGTACACCTTCCATACGGAGAGGAAGATACAGCGATACAAAGAAATAAAAGTTAGTTTGAAATTTAGAAAAATAGGGTAAATAATAAGGTAACCACAAAGGAGGCAAACTATCCTACTCTTCAAAATAAAATACAAGGGAAAAATACAGACTCAGCAGAAACAAAATCTACAACAACAAAATATGAGGAAAGGACAATATATAAAGAAAATCTACTCAGCAGAAAAAATCAATGGGAAAAAGAAACTGTCAATACACAAAAAAGACATCAAAATGACAGCACTAAATTCATACCTGTGCATAATTACCCTGAATGTAAATGGACTAAATGCACCAATAAAGAGAGAGTAGCAAAATGGATTAAAAAACAAGATCTGTCTATATGCTGCCTACAAGAGATGCACCTTAGACTTAGAGACACAAACAAACAAAAACTCACAGGATAGAAAAAAATATATCAAGCAAACAACAATGAAAAAAGAGCAGGAGTGGCAATATCAATTTCTGACAAAATAGGCTTTCAAGTTAAATCCATCAGAAAGGATAAGGAAGGACACTATATAATGATTAAAGGGACAATACACCAAGAAGATATAACCATATTAAATATATATACATCCAATGACAGGGCTGCAAGATACATAAAACAAGCTCTATCAGCATTGAAAAGTGAGACAGACAGCTCCACAATAACAGTAGGAGACTTCAACACACCACTTTCGATGAAGGACAGGACATCCAGAAAGAAGCTCAATAAAGACATGGAAGATCTAAATGCAACAATCAACCAACTTGACCTTGTAGACATATATAGAACACTCCACCCGATAGCAACCAAGAATACTTTCTTTTCTAGTGCACATGGAACATTCTCTAGAATAGACCACATAAGACGTCATACAGCAAGCCTTGGCAGAATCCAAAACATTGAAATATTACAAAGTATCTTCTCTGACCATAAGGCCATAAAAGCGGAAATCAATAACGGGAAAAACAGGGAAAAGAAATCAAACACTTGGAAACTGAACAATACCCTGCTCAAGAAAGACTGGATTATAGAAGACATTAAGGATGGAGTAAAGAAATTCACAGAATCCAATGAGAATGAAAACACTTCCTACAAGAACCTTTGGGACACAGCAAAAGCAATGCTCAGAGGCCAATTTATATCAATAAATGTATACATCCAAAAAGAAGAAAGAGTCAAAATCAAAGAATTATCCCTACAACTTGAACAAATAGAAACAGAGGAACAAAAGAAACCCACAGGCACCAGAAAAAAACAAATAATAAAAATTAGAGCTGAACTAAATGAAATAGAAAACAGAAAAACAATTGAAAGAATTAACAAGACCAAAAGATGGTTTTTTGAAAAAATCAACAAAATTGATAAATCACTGGCCAAACTGACAAAAGAAAAACAGGAGAGGAAGCAAATAACCCAAATAAGAAATGAGATGGGCGATATTACAACAGACCCAACTGAAATTAAAAGAATCATATCAGATTACTATGAAACAAATTTGAAAACCTAGAAGAAATGGATGAATTCCTAGAAACACACTACCTACCTAAACTAACACAAACACAGGTAGAACAAATGAATAGACCCATGACTAAAGAAGAGATTGAAAAGATAATCAAAAAACTCCCAACAAAAAAAAAGCCCTGGTCCGGATGGCTTCATTGCAGATTTCCATGAAACTTTCAGAGAAAACTTAATGCCACTACTACTAAAGGTATTTCAGAGCATAGAAAAGGACGCAATACTACCAAACTCATTCTATGAAGCCACCATATCCCTGATACCAAAACCAGGTGAAGACACCACAAGAAAAAAAAAATTATAGACCTATATCCCTCATGAATGTAGATGCAAAAATACTCAACAAAATTCTAGCCAATAGAATTCAACAACATATCAAAAAAATAATTCACCATGACCAAGTGGGATTCATACTAGGTATGCAGGGATGGTTCAATATTAGAAAAGCAATGAATGTAATCCACCACATAAATAAAACAAAAGACATGAATTACATGATTTTATCAATTAATGCAGAAAAGGCATTTGACAAAGATCAACACCCATTCATGATAAAAACTCTCAGCAAAATAGGAATAGAAGGAAAATTCCTCAACATAATAAAGGGCATTTATATAAAGCCAACAGCCAACATCACCCTAAATGGAGAGAGCCTGAAAACATTCCCACTGAGATCGGGAGCCAGACAAGGATGCCCTTTATCACCACTCTTATTCAACGTTGTGCTGGAAGTCCTAGCCAGAGCAATTAGGCTAGATAAAGAAATAAAGGACATCCAGATTGGCAAGGAAGAAGTCAAAGTATCTCTATTTGCAGATGACATGATCTTATACACAGAAAACCCTAAGGAATCTTCCAGAAAACTACTGAAACTAATAGAAGGGTTCAGCAGAGTATTGGGATACAAGATAAACATACAAAAATCAGTTAGATTCCTCTACACCAACAAAAAGAACATCGAAGAGGAAATCACCAAATCAATGCCATTTACAGTAGCCCCCAAGAAGATAAAATACTTAGGAATAAATCTTACCAGAGATGTAAAAGACTTATACAAAGAAAAGGACAGCAAACTTCTGCAAGAAACCAAAAGAGACTTAAATAAGTGGAAGGACATACCTTGCTCGTGGATAGGAAGACTTAACATTATAAAAATGTCTATTCCACCAAAAGCGATCTATACACTTATTGCAATCCCGATCCAAATTCCAAGGCCACTCTTGAATGAGATGGAGAAACAAACACCAACTTCATATGGAAGGGAAAGAGGCCCCGGATAAATAAGGCATTACTGAAAAACAAGAACAAAGTGGAAGGCCTTACTTTACCTGAATTCAGAACCTATTATACTGCCACAGTAGTCAAAACAGCCTGATACTGGTACAACAGCAGATACATGGACCAATGGAACAAAATTGAGAATCCAGACATAAATCCATCCACATATGAGCAGTTGATATTTGACAAAGGCCCCAAAACAATTAAATGGGGGAAAGACAGTCTTTTAAACAAATGGTGCTGGCATAACTGGATATCCATCTGCAAAAAAAAATGAAACAAGACCCATACCTCACTCCATGCACAAAAACTAACTCAAAACGGATCAAAGACCTAAATATAAGATCTAAAACAATAAAGATCATGGAAGAAAAAATAGGTACAATGTTAGGAGCCCTAATACATGGCATAAACAGTATACAAAACATTGTAAAGAATGTAGAAGAAAAGCCAGATAAATGGGAGCTCCTAAAAATCAAACACCTATGCTCATCCAAAGACTTCACCAAGAGTAAAAAGACTACTTACAGGCTGGGAAAAAGTTTTTAGCTATGACATTTCTGATCAGCGCCTGATCTCTAAAATCTACATGATACTGCAAAAACTCAACTGCAAAGAGACAAATAACCCAATTAAAAAATGGGCAAAAGATATGAATAGACACTTCACTAAAGAAGATATTCAGGTAGCTAACAGATATATGAGGAAATGTTCACGAACCTTAGCCATTAGAGAAATGCAGATCAAAACTGCAATGAGATTTCATCTCACTCCAACAAGGCTGGCATTAACCCAAAACACACAAAATAATAAATGTTGGAGAGGCTGTGGAGAGATTGGAACACTTCTACACTGCTGGTGGGAATGTCAAATGGTATAACCACTTTGGAAATCGATTTGGCACTTCCTTAAAAAGCTAGAAATAGAACTGCCATATGATCCAGCAATCCCACTCCTTGGAATATATCATAGAGAAGTAAGAGCCTTTACACAAACAGTTATATGCACACCCATGTTTATTGTAGCACTGTTTACAATAGCAAAAAGATGGAAGCAACCAAGGTGCCCATCGATGGATGAATGAATAAATAAACTATGGTATATTCACATAATGGAATACTACACATCGATAAAGAACAGTGAGGAATCTGTGAAACATTTCATAACATGGAGGAACCCGGAAGGCATTAGGCAGAGTGAAAATAGTCAGTTGCAAAAGGACAAATATTGTATAAGACCGCTATTATAAGAACTTGAGAAATAGTTTAAACTGAGAAGAAAACATTCTTTTGTGATTATGAGGGGGGAGGGAGGGTGGGTGGGAGAGGGGCATTCACTACTTAGATAGTAGATGACAACTACTTTAGGTGAAGGGAAAGACAGCACACAATACAGGGGAGGTCAGCACAATTGGACTAAACCAAAAGCAGTTCCCTGAATAAACTGAATGGTTCGAAGGCCAGCGTAGCTGGGGCAGGGGTCTGGGTACCGTGGCTTCAGAGCACATCTAAGTCACTTGGCATAATAAAGTCTATTAAGAAAACATTATGCATCCCACTATGAAGAGTGGCGTCTGGGGTCTTAAACGTTAGGAAGCAGCCATCTAAGATGCATCAATTGGTCTGAGCCCACCTGGATCAAAGGAGAATGAATAACACCAAGGACAGAAGGTGATTATGAGCCCAAGAGACAGAAAGGACCACAATAACCAGAGACTACATCAGCCTGAGACCAGAAGAACTAGATGGTGCCCAGCTACAACCGATGACTGCCCTGACAGGGAACACAACAGAGAACCCCTGAGAGAGCAGGAGAGCAGTGGCGTGTAGACCCCACATTCTCATAAGACCAGACTTAATGGTCTGACTGAGACTAGAAGGACCCCGGTGATCATGGCCCCCAGACTTGATGGCCCAGGACAGGAACCATTCCTGAAGCCAACTCTTCAGACATGGATTGGACTGGACAATGGGTTGGAGAGGGATGCTGGTGAGGAGTGAGCTTCTTGGATCTGGTGGACACCTGAGACTATGTTGGCATCTCCTGCCTGGAAGGGAGATGAGAGGGTGGAGGGGGTTAGAAGCTGGCTAAATGGACACAAAAAGAGAGAGTGGAGGGAGAGAGCAGGCTGTCTCATTAGGGGGAGAGTAATTGGGAATGTGTAGTAAGGTGTATATGGGTTTTTGTGTGAGAGACTGACTTGATTTGTAATCTTTCACTTAAAGCACAATAAAAAGTATTAAAATATATATATAAAAAGAAGTAGATGGAAGGGATACACAGAGTCATTTTACCAAAAAGAATTAGTTGATGTTCAACCATTTCAAGAGGTGGCATATGATCAGGAACCGATGGTACTGAAGGAAGAAGTCCAAGCTGCTCTGAAGGCATTGGTGAAAAACAAGGCTCCAGGAATTGATGGAATATCAATTGAGATGTCTCAACAAACAGATGCAGGGCTGGAGGTGCTCACTCATCTACGCCAAGAAATATGGAAGACAGCTTCCTGGCCAACTGACTGGAAAAGATCCATATTTATGCCTATTCCCAAGAAAAGTGATCCAAACGAATGTGGAAATTATAGAACAATATTATTAATATCACACTGAAGCAAAATTTTGCTGAAGATCATTTAAAAAGAGCTGCAGCAGTGTATCGACAGGTAACTGCCAGAAATTCAGGCTGGTTTCAGAAGGGGATGTGGAACCAGGGATATCATTGCTGATGTCAGATGGATCCTGGCTGAAAGCAGAGAATACCAGAAGTATGTTTACCTGTGTTTTGTTGACTATGCAAAGGCATTCGACTGTATGGATCATAACAAAGTATGGATAACATTGCAAAGGCTCATTAACAACCTATTTTATGCAGATGACACAACCTTGCTTTCTGAAAATGAAGAGGACTTGAAGCACTTACTAATGAAGATCAAAGACCACAGCCTTCAGTATGGATTGCACCTCAACATAAAGAAAACAAAAATCCTCACAACTGGACCAATGAGTAACATCATGATAAATGGAAAAAAGATTGAAGTTGTCAAGGATTTTGTTTTACTTGGATCCACAATCAACACCCATGGAAACAGCAGTCAAGAAATCAAAAGACACATTGCATTGGGTAAATCTGCTGCAAAGGACCTCTTCAAAGTGTTGAAGAGCAAAGATGTCACCTTGAAGAGTAAAGTGTGTCTGACCCAAGCTATGGTATTTTCAATCGCATCATATGCATGTGAAAGCTGGACAATGAATAAGGGAAGACTGAAGAAGAATTGATGCCTTTGAATTGTGGTTTTGGCAAAGAATATTGAATATACCATGGACTGCCAAAAGAATGAACAAATCTGTCTTAGATGAAGTACAGCCAGGATGCTCCTTAGAGGAAAAGATGGCTAGACTGCGTCTTACATATTTTGGACATGGTGTCAGGAGGGATCAGTCCCTGCAGAAGGACATCATGCTTGGCAGAGTACAGGGTCAGCGGAAAAGAGGAAGACCCTCAACAAGGTGGATTGACACAGTGGCTGCAACAAGGAGCTCGAGCATAACAAGGATTGTAAGGATGGCTCAGGACTAGGCAGTGTTTCGTTCTGTCGCGCATGCGGTTGCTATGAGTCGGAACTGACTGGATGGCACCTAATAACAGCAAAAATTTATCTTTTGTGTTTAAGCTCAAATTTGAAAAATGAGTTCTTTCTTATGCACATTACACCACAATTTTTCTAAGCAACTCATTGTTTCACCCATCATTTACTTTGTAGCAACCTGAAAATGTGAATGTGAGCCCCAGTGCTTATTGAAGTACTCCAGTGGCTTTCCATTGTTTTCAGGGTCAAATCCAGGCATTTTAATGAGACAAACAAGACCTTCTCTAAGTGTTATAGTTTTTCTCCACCAAATAAATGTTGGACTCTATTTTGGTACCCCCTAACAATCCAATCCTATTTTGTTTCTTACCTCATTATTTTACTCTCATTTTCCCCATAAATGTTTATTGCACACCACCTCTTTGAAAATACTGTGCTGCGTGAACAAAATCAGACTTGGCCCCTGACCCCAAATTCTTTCAGTCTGCAGGGCAGACAGATATTAATCAAATAATCAAACAAATAAATGTAAATTGTAACTGTCACAGGTGGCATCAAGGAGAGGAACAAGGTGTTCTTTATACCTGTTTTAGGGGAAGTTCATGAAGTCAGAGACGTCAAGTTAGAATTCCCCAGAGGGAAGATTTTCTGAGTAGAGACCTGAAAATACAGATGTTCATTTTGCAAGGACAGAGTTGTAAGAGCATCACCGAAAGAACGATGAGCATTGTACTTTTTTCCATGCTTCTTTTGCTTTACTTGGCCTTTTCCTTTCCCTGGAGTTTCTTTTTCCCCATCACTTCTCCACTTTCACCTGAATCAGGTGACATTCCCTAGAAAACTTCCCTCACTTTTTTCTCATCAGACTAGTAGCCTTCCTTTTTGTTCCCAAATAAATGACACATTATCCACATTATATATTTTTTATCCATTATGGCATTTTTTAAACATTGTTTTACAATTATTATTTTTTTTTTTTGTACACTAACGTTCGTTGCATCTTTATTCACAATAGGCAAAAGGTGGAAACAACCCAAATGTCCATCAACAGAGGAATGGATAAACAAGGTGTGATACATACATACAATGGAATATCATTCAGCCATAAAGAGAAATGAAGTACTTTTTTCACTGCATTTTAGGTGAAAGTTTATGGAGCAAATTAGTTTTTCATTCAACAGTTAATACACAATTATTTTATGGCATTAGTTGCCAACCCTGCAATGTGCCAACACTCTCCTCTTTTCCATCCCAGGTTCGCTGTTTGCATTTGTGCCGTTTTTCTACCCCTTCCTGCCTTCTCGTCTTTGCTTTTGAGCTGGTATGCCCATTAAAAAAAAAAAAAAAAAAAAAATTTTTTTTTTTTTTGACTGAACTACAAAGCACATTCCTTTCAGGTGCTATTGTTGGCTTTATAGACCTGTCTAACCTTTGGCTGAAGGGTAAACCTCAGGAGTGAGTTAAAATCGTGTCTGGGGGCCATCCTCTTCAGGTTTCTCCAGTATCTGTCAGACCAGAAAGCCTGGTTTTTTTTGTGTGTGTATGTGAATTTGATTTTTTTTCTACATTTTTCTCCTGCTTTGCCCTTAACCATCTATTGTGATCCCTGCCAGAGCAGCTGGTGGTGATAACCAGGTACCATCTAGTAGATCTGGGCTCAGTTTGGTGGAGGTTGTAGTAGTTGTGGGCCATTTGCCCTTTGGACTAATCTTTCTCTTGTGTCTTTGGTTTTCTTCATTCTGGTTTGATCTAGTAGATGTATCTTAGATGGCTGCTTGCACTCTTGTAAGACTACAGACGCTATTCACCACAGTCGGATACAGAACATTTTCTTTATAGGCTATGTTATGCCAATTGAGCTAGATGTCCCTCAAGACAATGGTCCCCAGCCTTCAGCCCAGTAATACTTTTTTTTTTAATGTGGTGAAAATATGTATAACCAAACACTTACCAATTCAACAGTTTCTACATGTACATTGACCACACTCTTCATGTTGCACAAGTCATATATTTTAACTACTTTTTAATGAGTAGGTTGTTCCCACTTGGTTGCAAGCTTTTTGAGGACACACACAATGTCTTTTAATTTCCATCTGTAATATGACATATTTGACACTCAACTAATGCTTGTTGAAGAAAGAAAAGGAAAGAAAAGAAGAGAAAGTAAGGGAAGGGAGGAAAAAGAAAGGAGAGGAAGGGAATGGTGAAACTAATATCACCGGTTAAACAGACAATTTTGTTTTCCATTAAAAACCCATCTATGAATTAAGGTCAAGCTAAAAAAAGAAAAAAAACTTTTTTCGTGAAGTCACCCCTGATTTTCCAAGCGGTATATGTTCTCTCACTACTTAAATTCCTAAATATTTCTATCTATTACACATGCGAAAGCTGAACAACAAATAAAGAAGATAAAAGAATTGATGTCTTTGAATTATGGTGTTGGTGGAGAATATTTAATAAACCATGGACCTCCAAAAGAATGAACAAATCTGTCTTAGAAGAAGTACAGCCATAATCCTCCTTAGAAAAAAAGATGGAAAGACTTTGTCTCACATACTTTAGACATGTTATCAGGAGGGGTCAGTCCCTTGAGAAAGACATCATGCTTGGTAAAGTAGAGGGCCAGCAAAAAAGACAAAGACTCTCAGTGAGATGGATTGACACTGTGGCTGCAACAATGGGCTCAAGCATAACAATAATTGTGAGGAGAGTGAAGGACCAGGTAGTAGTGCACATAGGGTCTCTATGAGTCAGAACTGACTCAAAGGCACCTAACAACATATGACTTCACTTTTTTCTGCTTAATATCACAATTTTTTTTCTTCTTTTCTTCTTTTTCCTTCCTCTTTCCCTCTCTCCCTTCCTGCCTTCCTTTCTTTTTTCCTTCCTTCCTTTCTTTCTTTCCTAAGTAATCATAAGTTATTTCAAAATCCTTAAGGACAGGATATAGGTTTCCTAGTCATTTCATTCAGCATTTTTTTTACATTCATGAAAGAAAACAAAACAAAATGATTTCCCCTTTTTTCCAGATGAATATTTTCTTAATATTTTAATCTGCTTTATGTCAAGTCCCTATATACCTTTATTGATATCTGAAATGTTTCCGGGTCTATTTAAAGTGGAACAACTATAAACACAAAATTTAAGATAGAATCGCCGGACAAAGTTCTTCAGCATGTTTCTTAAACAGGGTAACTCAACCTCAGCACTATTGATGCTATTATGGGTCAGGTAATTCTTTGTTTTGGATGGGGTGTGGCTTACCCAGTACAGAATATTTAGCAGCATACTTTTCCTCTACCCAGAAGCACCTCCCTTACCACCAACTGTGATAAATGTCCCCTGGAGGGGCAGGATGATCCCTGGCTGAGCATGATTGCTTTTAACTATCAAGGAATCCTAATTTCCCTGTATATAAAATGGGAACCTGAAGAGTTTTTACGAGGATTTAAAGTCTGGCACAAAGTAGATGCTCACTGCTCATTATTTTCATCATTATAATTACGTTTATTTTCTATATTTTTTTCAGTGAGACCTGTTATTACAGTGTTCTTTTAGGCCAAATTGCCATATTGGTTCATTGACTTAACGAAACTATTTTTAAAGACTCGACGTTTTTTTTCTTGGTGGTGGTAGAAGAGGTTATCAAATCAGTTTCTTCAGATTTTATCTTCATAAAAATATAATTTAAATAGATTTTCCAAAAAATATGACCTTACTTTTACCCATACTGTCTGTCACATTCCTACCCACTCACACTGACAGAGAAATTTTGAAATGTATCCCAGTTGGCTTGATATTTCAGCATGTGGGAGAGATTAGAATTATTGGCAAGTTAAACGTTCTTTCTTCTAGATCATTTATAAATGTTAAATACGGCAAAACATTCTCCCAAGTCCCAACCGTAAGGCATTTCTTTGACAATTTGTGGTGCAGAAATTTGCACAACCTTCCTGAAATCTCTAATTGATTCCCTGTGACCACCTATGCACCTAACTCCACAAGGAACTAATGCAAGTTTCTCCTGTTAAGGCAAACATTTTGCCTATGAGATGTTTTCATTAAGAGAGTTTTTTCAAATCACCCAGTGTAAACCAGTGCCTCTAATTCTGTTCTACACTGTTTGCTTAAAACTGCATAACTGCTCCATCAGACAAGTATCCTTTTTATTGTCCTGAAATGTGTGTGTATTGTTTCTCAACTTGTTTAGTTGAAAGATTATATGATTTATTATATATTCCTATTTTTTCCCATAAAATTAATGCAAAATTAGTGGTGGTGTTTTTCTGTCATTTTAAATCCTCATAATTAGGGTGAATGACATTTATATTGCTCTTGTTTGAAGAAGAAATATAATTTTCAAAGTGTATGCCCCAAAATTTGTAGCAAAAATAATTTTATAAACTTAGATTGATATTAGGCATTCATTCCTTAATTGCTAATTACAGGGTCATGTTAAATGTATACAAATCAAAGAGTTTTTACTTTCATACCAGAAAGTTAATCCTTTTAATTTGTAGGCTAATGGTTTGCTTTCATTTATTTATCCAGTTAAGCATTTGCAGGCTTATTTTATTTTCTAATGTAATTGTAGACTGTTCATCAAAGTAAAATATTCATTAAGATTCAGAAAAACTCTACCAAAGGTATACTCTAGATAAAGAGAAAGAATGATACAAACATAGAACTTTTAAGCTAGGAAAGGTAGCCCAGATCATCCAGACTCTATCCTCTCTTCAGTGAATGAAACAACTGAGAAAAATTATTTAGAAATCATTGAGCAGCTGTTTGATGACTATGACATGAATACTGTCTTGGTCTCCTGCTTTACAGTTCAATGATATTTGCAATCATTGAATCATTAAATCATCATTAAATCAAAAAATCCTTGGAGATGTGACAGACTTTAGAAGTCCCATACCTAGTGTTGTCTTGTATCCCTGGGGGCTTGTTAAATGACAGAAAGCTTCATTCTCTCTGAAGATACAGAACACTCTATCCCTATTTGTTCCAATATCCCTATATGTTCAACATGTCTTCCATATACTCCCAGTCTTATTATACATTCTATGGCTGGCTTTAGTTTTATTTTCTAGTTCAATATAGTGCTATTATTCGAATATTGAAACCAAGCATCAGATTAGATATATCAAGTTTTTTACAGTTCCTTTAAATGCATCAATTTTCAAGCAATTGAGCCTAATTATTTCGTGTTGGAATATTCTAATTTGTTGTTCATACAATTGGGGGGGCTTGAGAGTCTAAAACCTGTAGGTCTATGACAAGCTAGAGATTTCTGCAGGTTTGTGTCCCAAAATCAGGTGACGGAAAGAGTAAAGAGTGAGTAGATTTCTGAAAAGATGTCTATTTATAGTCTGGAGGCAAAAGACAACCCAAGAAACTCTCTTATTGTTCCTAATACCACCAACTGATTGGTTGAGGCTCTAAGGCCCACCCACATTACGGAAGATAATTTGCTTTACTGAAAGCTAACTGATTTAATCACATGTGATCACAACAACTAGGCTAGTGTATGAACAAAAAAAAAGCCATAGCTTAGACAAGTTGATATCTAGACAAGTTGACAGCATCACAGTCTATACAGTCTACCCCTTGTCTACCTATTTCTCTCTCTCTCTCTATATATACATATATACACACACACATATACATACTCACATACAAACATATTCATAACAAAACAAGGAAAAATACTCATAACAATTGCAGTCCTTATTTCTACAACTGGTCACATGGCCATAGCTGGTATTTTCAGTACCTTCTTCCACTACCCATTCTATATTTCCTTTGCCCTCAGCAGGAACCTTAACTGGTCACAGTTCTTTGCCTGGTAGGATGACCCAAACCTTTATTCCTCAAGGGTCTGAGCAATTAGCAATTCTGCCTGAATTTGATTGTTCTAGTTTTTCATTGACTTTAATCATAGGGCATAATAGTACTATGACGTGCCCTAAGAGATAGCCTGTATTCCATACATAGTCTTCTTTACCTCCAGTGTATAATAACAGTCCAATTTCCCTTTGGTTATCAGGAGCAATCATATCAGCCAGTAGAGTAACTCCCTTCTTTGCCTGTTGATTCAAAGGCATGGCATGAGGCACCTAAAATGTCTTGGTGGCATTCTTAATTTCCAGTGCAATGGGATCATTGCTGTGCCTCCTGGTAGAAAATTTCCACCCTTGGAAAGTAAAACTTCCAGACCAGCAAAACATAGGATCATAGACACCAGAAGCAAACATTTTAGGAGTGGATCACTCGTAAAATTAGTGAGTGGTGCCACTCCCATTTCCACCCTTCATCCTGAACTTGTATATTTTGGCTGCTGGAGAAACAGCACCATATATTGGACACTGATTTAGAGCATATACAGCCTCCTAGAGAACGTTGCCCCAGTCCTGCAAGGTATTGCCTCCTGACTGACATCATAACTGAGTTTTTAAAAGGCCGTTTCACAGCTCTATCAAGACAGCTACTTCAGGATGATGGGAGAGATGGTAAAATCAGTGAATTCCATGTAATGGGGCCGATACCATACTTCATTTGCTGTGAAGTATCTCAATCAGAAGCAATGTTGTGTGGAACACTACGATGGCAGATAGGACATTCTGTAAGTCCAAATAAGGTAGTTTTAGCGGAAGAATTGTGTGTAGGAAAGGCAAATTCATGTCCAGGGTAGATAACTTTTCCAATAATAAGATGCTGCTCTTTTCATGATGGAAACAATGCAGTGTAATCAACCTGCTGATGATGATCCCATCCACTGCATTTAGATTTTCCAGTTCAGTGGCAGTAGTTTCCACTGCAATAACTGATCAACATAGAAGATGATCATAGCACTCTTCCTTCAAAGATGCTGGGGCTCTCCTTACAAATTTGTTTCTCACATATGTGTTGAAAAGTGTGTCCTTTGGGCATTTCCAGGGTAAGTGGGTGGGTCTGAAATGATAAATCCACATTCTAATTCCCTGAAGTCTTTTGATACCCTTTTCTAAAGTACAGCAAGGCAATGCGGGAATTTTAACTTCATTAAGTATGGGCCAACTTTTGGTATTTGACTCATCCAACAAACCAACCAAACTGTTTGTTTCCTTCCTAATCCTTTGAGCTGGAACTTTGAATGAAGAATCTGTGCTTAGTGGACCCATATAATAAATTATGACTGATTGAACTTTATGTTCTTTCCACCATTATCCCACATCTTCAATATTTACTCTGGTACATATTCCCCATGTTTCTAGCTGCCTAAATTAGAAAAATCATGTAATTCTTTTGAATTGTAGCATATGTCTTCATGGGTATGTCACACTTTGTACCTCATCTTTTGGGGCCCACTGGGAGTTGAATCTTGTTATAGGTCTAGAAGCAAAGACAGGTGGAGGTGGGTCCTAAGAACAAAAAGCCTTATTTTTCAAGGCATTTGACTCTGGGGAGGCCATTAAATTTTCCTCAGGTAAGTTGGATTAATATCCTCAGATGGCACTTGAAGAGCTGCTTCTACTGGCAAAGAAGCCTTAGCAGAATTTATGAAATTTATGTCCCCAGTTTCATCAGTATCTCCCATATGTCCCCATGCCAATTATCGGGATTCCATTCCTTCCCAATCAATGCCCTCGTTTTAATATTAAACACCTTGTGAGTTTGGGAATTCAATAGCATTATAATTCAGCCACACGTATAATTCAGCCACACATAGGAAGAGACCCTTGGTTTAGTTGCCATCAATTTTAGCTCTGTGGCTAGAGGAGATAAGATTTTCTTTCAGGGCACACAGAACAAATTCAGACTTTAAGCCTCCCATATTGTGAGAAAATAAGTTTATGTTCCTTAAATTCACCCACGTGTAGTATTTCTTTTATAGCAGCACTAGCTAACTAAGACACATATCCATCCCCACAGTCAGTGAAGAAATGAGACAGTACTTACCTCAAGTAAAACATACTAGCTGGAAGTTAGGACACAACATACAAGTTGAGGGTTCTTTCAACAACAACAACAAAAAAAATCAGGTTTCTGATGGCAAAAGGAGAAATAATGGAAGAATGGATGTTGATTGTCCAAAGGTGTGAGGGGAGAGAAAACATGTACATTGTGAGACATGTTTTTTTTTTTTCTAGAACATACAAAGATCATTTCTATTGTGTAAACAGCAATTTATTCAGTGATTATATGTTAAGCATTACCCATTATCTATAATCTTCACATGTTATCTGTAAGATAGGTAATTTCATCTCTATTTGTAATTGAGGAAAATTAAATCTGTCTAAGTGGTTAAGTGCTACGGCTGCTAACCAAGAGGTCGGCAGTTCGAAACTGCCAGGTACTCCTTGGAAACTCTATGGGGCAGTTCTACTCTGTCCTATAGGGTCGCTATGAGTCAGAAGAGACTCGATGGCAGTGGGTTTTTTTTTGCGGGTTTTTAAGTACGTATGGGAAAAAGTGGGATTTGATCCATGCAACTCCTAAACTAAAATTGGCACCTTTTTGATACACTAAAATGCCTTCATAAAGCAATTATAATATTATTTATTTCAAGTCATCTTTAGCTTTACTAAGCTTCAAAGGGGTGGTCTAGATCAATGTTGATCAACGTTGATGGCATATTCTTTTATTTGGAGAGCTTTAAAAAATGCTAAGGTCTCAGTCTGATTCTTAGAGATATTAAATTAAATCGGCATGTGGTAAGACTGGAACGTTAGAATTTCTCAAACCTGCTCACATGATCCTAATATTCAGTCAAGTTTATAAATACTTGGTATAGAGAACAAAAGGAAGTCTGACATAAGAATCCTCCTCTACTATGCAGCTAAGATGTGTGGAATTCCATACCAATATTAAAAAAAGTGAAGTCACAGTTGTGGGCTTGTTTAATTTTACAAAATGGCTCTTAAACATTGTTGTTGTTAATTGCCTTTGAATTGACCCCACTGAAATCTGTTCAGCATCACAGCAACAAGAAAAACTCCACTGACAGACAGGTGGTGGCTGCATCTGAGTTGCATTCTTGGAAAATCCAGCCAAGGTCTCCCTCCTGGAAGGCAAGCTACCACTGAAGCATCATTGCCCTCCATACATCGTTACCACTGTTGAAGACTTTGCTTGTGCCTTTCCATTGTTATTTTCCTAGGCAAAGTTGAATTAATTGGACAAGACTCCTGCAGTGAAGCAATTTGTCTTTCTGAACTTTAGGGCAGTATTTCTCAAAAAATGTGATACTTGACAGAGAGAAATCTGAGACAGAAAAGAAAGCAGAGAAAATGGCTTTTTTCTCTATGTTATTCTTATTCCCCTAGCATGTTCTATTTTAGCTCAAGTTTGGCCCAAGAAAAAGACCAAACCCATTACCATCGAGTCAATTTCGATTCAGCAACCCTAAAAGACAGAGTAGAACCACTCCATAAGGTTTCCAAGGAGCACCTGGTGGATTCGAACTACCGACCTTTTGGTTACCAGTCGTAGCTCTTAACCGCTACACCACCAGGGTTTTGCAAGTTTGGCCAGGAAAGCTTAAATCTCAGAATGCTAAATCAACATTTCATGAGCCCCATTGAACAAGTCCTCCTCTCTCCTGCATACCTGTCATGTGTGCGCAGAGAGCAGCAACCTGCCTTCTCAGCAGCCCTCGCAAACTCTTTCACACAGTTTCATCAGTTTCTATTAAACCCAAGCCCTGGCTCCTTTGTAGAAGTGGATTCTAAGAAAGATAATTATCTCCTGAAATCTGAAATGGCACAGCACTGTATTTCCCACCTAAATTAAAAGGCAGAGGACCGAAGACAAACGTACTAATGTAAAATCTAGTTAGTGAAGTGCTTAGAATGAAATAAAGTCAGACTTGGAGATCGGTACAAATTTTTTTCGTGGGTAGAGTAATGCATAAAACTCTTTGAGTGAGTACCTAAAAGCTATTTAAATCTTTACTAACGGAAAAAAAGAAAATAGAGTGAGGGCTTAGGTAAAAATAAGCCAATTTCTCAGAACAATGTCATACTTCAGTAGGATAGTTTCAGACTGTGTTCTTTAAATGCAGTGGAATGTGTGACACTACATGGTATGTGGTATGGTAAACGATATAAGCTAAAGCTTAATGTATTTCCTCCTTTCTTTGCAGATCCTACTTCTACAAAAATTCATTCAAACCTTTTCCAAGGTCTGCAGATCGTCTTTAAATATTTAGCACAGACTGTCACTTCCTTCGGAGTGATAAAAGTAAGAATTTTCTTTACTTTTTTAAAAATAGAACAAGCAATATCACGCATCATTTTCTCCCTTTAAAGAGTGTTTTCAAATTATCGAAATGAAAAGCTCTTTCTTCTCTGACGTTAGTTTGCTGACCCTCAAAATCATGTCAGTTACCTGCAGTCTTTTAACATCATTAAAAAAAGTTTATATAGACTGTAATTACTTTCAATCTCCAGATTGAAAATTATGCTGTATAGTTTAGTAAAAATTACCTTTAACCTTTTAAGCATCACATAACCATTGAAAACATAAGCAGAAAATATGGTTCCAAATGCATATTTTATACAATTTTCTATACAATGTATAGAATGCCAAGTAATTTAGAGGTTTGGTATTACCCCATGTGTCTGACAGATAACAATTGAGATCCTTAACATAGACCAAGACGTGAGCTAGACACAGAAGATTTAGGTGATTTTAAAGGCTGTTGAGTTTGCATGTTATTTCGTGAGCAAAGAAAGCCACTAGAGTATTTTAAGAAAAGGAGTGTAATTAACTTATTTATATCTTAAAATATCACTCTAAAATCTTGATGGGTAATGGCTTGGAGACAGACTAGTATGTCAAGGAAAATTTTTGTTAAAATGGTTTGGCACTCTCAAAGACACCGACCTATATCAGTTATTATTATTTTTTTGGTTAGCTATTTCTTAAATATTTCTATGGAAAGTCTTCTCAAGTTTTCTCAGCTATCTTAACATTCAACAACCTAGACATTGGACATCTTTATGCGGGGAGAGCTAATGGTATACAGTGGAAATGAATAATTAAGATAATTTTTATGTCTTTCAAGTTCTCTTTCCAAACTGGAACTTATACAGCCATGTTTCTATGAATACGGAGAGATGTAGCAATTACCCCTAGGTTGTCTCATGTAATCAGTTACGAATAAGTTACACTTTACCAGATAAAGAAGTTATAAAAATGGGGCCAATGTAACTGCTCCCAGGAAAGAGATTGTCTAATCTGGGGTGATTTCCATCTGGTAAACTAGTCGGAATCGACTCGACAGCAGTGGGTTTTTTAAGCTGTAGAGAAGTGCTAACCATGGCAATGAACCAGATACCATGAGGGCACTGTGTATGGAGTAATTGTGAAAGGGACCTCATGGAGGAGATATTGGAGCACAAGTAGTAGCACAGCACACATATTCATTCAACACATATGTGGTCCCTGGTATGTATATGGCAATAAGCTAGTTGCAGGATATATATAGATAAGAAACAAAGGAATGATGCTCAAGGACTCTTAACAAAATGAGGGGCTCACAATCTTCTTTTCTAAAGGAAGAGTTGATATCCAGTCCAGAAAACATTGTGTACCTAGTTCATGTAAACACTGTCTCCCGAAACCTCCTGCTGTAAAGAAACAGAAATCCTGGAAAGAAATTTTAGATGAATATATCTAGCAGAAGAAGATCTCTAGAAGATGGTAAATATGACACACACCTTTCCTCCTTGAACACAGTTTCTATAACAATAAAGTGATTTTTTAAAAAGGTCTAAAATCCAAGGATAACGAGGTAAGGAGAAATGAAAATTACAGCAGTCTATGTATGCGTGTAAGGAGCCCTAGTGGCCCAACAGTTAAGAGCTCAGCTGCTAACCAAAAAGTTGGTGGTTTGAACATACCAGCAGCTTTGTGGGAAAAAAGGCTTGGCAATTTGCTTCCTTGAAGATTACATCCTAGGAAATTCTAGAGTGTAGATCTATCCGTTCAATAGGTTCTCTATGAGTCAGAATCCACTGGATGGCAGGCACCAACAACAATATGTGTGTGCATGTGTGTAGGTATGTGTGTGTTTTTTTTTTGATACCAGAATGAGGCAAGGACAGTATAAGAAGTTAAAGACCAATCTGTGTAGAACAAACATAGATGTAAAAGTCCTAGATAGCAAACCAAATCCATCATTGTATAAAAACCAAACCCACTGCCCTTGAGTCGATTCTGACTCATAGCGACCCTACAGAATAGAGTAGAACTACCCCATATGGTTTCCAAGTAGCGGCTGGTGGATTCAAATTGCTGACTTTTTGGTTAACAGGCAAACACTTAACCACAGCACCACCAGAGCTCCAGCATGTATATAAAAAAAAAAGGAATACTTGAATTACGGTGTTGATGAAGAATATCGAATATCCTTCTGCCAGAATAATGAACAAATCTTTCTTGGAAGAAGTACAGCCAGAATGTTCCTGAGAAGCAAGGATGATGAGGCTTTGTCCTGCTTACTTTGGACATATAATCAGGAGTGAGCAACTCCTGGAGAAAGACATCATGCTTGGTAAAGTAGGGGGTCAGCGAAAGAGAGAAAGACCCTCAACGAGATGGATTGACATAGTAGCTACACCAGTGGACTTAAGCATAACGACAATTATGAGTATGGCACAGGACTGGGCAGTATTTTGTTCTCTCGTACATGGGATCATTATGAGTGGGAACTGACTTGAAGGCACCTAACAACAATATAGTAAAGGCAGGAAAGTATGGCAAAATGGATTCAATAGCTGTGTTGAATTGGGACAGTTACGCCACCAGAAAGATTTTCTATATTGTGGATAATTGACATCTCTGGACCTCAGTTTTTCCTCTGTAAAATAAGGATAGGATTGCTTCCCTTGTATGGCTGTTGGAAGATTACATAAAGTATTTTATATATAGGGTCAAGCACAGTACCTGGTCCAAATAAAATCTCCAGTAAAAAAATAATTAATGTCAATTGGAGTATGACTTTATCAGGCAAATGTGATAAGAAATTGAAAAAAAAAAATAAAAAGCTGTGAGGGAGTATAGCACATTGTGGGAGTCCCGGGTTGTTCAATGTGGCTATAGAACAGAGTAGACACAGTAAGAACAAATACAGGTGCAACAGGACAGGTATCTGAAAAGGTAAGACAACAAAGATTATGAAGAGTACCGTATTCAACACTTTGGAAACTATATATTTTATTATGTAGTTGTTATATATTCATTAAGTGATTTAAACATGGGGATAGCAATGTCAGATTAAAACTTTAGAGACCCTTTGACAGCAGTTTGCAGAGTGACAGCAGCAAAATTGAGACTTGAATGGTGGTACGTGTGAATGTGATAGGTAACCAGTAGAATCTGAAGAATGAATGAATAAACGAGGTCATTATGTAGTAGTGGTTCTATACTGCGTCCAGTTGTGCCCCCCCCCCCACCAAATTCATGTCCTCATGAAACCTGTGAGTGTGATGCTATTTAAAAATAGGGTCTTTGCAGATGTAATCAAATTCAGATAAGGTCATACTAGGTTAAAAAAACCAAACCAAACCAAAACAAACAAACAAAAAAACCAATTGCTGTCGAGTCAATTTTGACTTATACCAAGCGACCCTATAGGTCAGGGTAGAATTGCCCCACAGAGTTTCCAAGGAGCTGCTGGTGGATTTGAACTGCCAACCTTTTGGTTAATAGCTGGGCTCTGAATTACTTCACAACCAGGGCTCTGTTATTAGATTAGGATGGGTCCTAAATCTAGTGATGTCCTTGTCAGAATAGGGAAATTTGGGCACAAAGGAGAACAGGTAGAATGCCACGTGATGGAAGTGTGAGAGACTGGGGATACATGCGTAGATAAGCCAAGGAACATCATGGACTGTGGACAACTACCAGAAGCAAAGAGAGAGTCATGGAGCTGATTCCCTTAGATCCTTCAGAGGGAGTGTGGCTATGCTGACACCTTGATTTCAGGCAGCTAAGCTTCAGAACTATGAGAGAATAAATATTTGTCTTTTTGAGCCTCCCAGCCTGTGGTAATTTGTTATGACAGTACAAGGGAACTAATACAAACATATGCATCAAAAAAATTGTATTATCTCACTAGGTGCCAGAACAGTTGGCAGTGGTATCACAAATAAGATCCAGACTCTTGTCTTTAAGGCACTTATATTTGTGACACCCTACTTAGAAAAAGACATGACTCTAAAGCATTACTGACATTTTCTTCACTTATCAAAGCAGGAATCAGGGTATAGGAGTAAGAGAAAATTATGGTGTGTTTAAAAAAATATATATTCCACGTTTGTTTACCTGCCGAAGCCATATTCCATTTCTGAACAATACAGCTTTCCGTTCTTCCTTTAGAAAACTAATTATTGGGGAAGGAAGGTTACAAAAAAGAGGAAGAATATTGAGAGACCAGTGAGAAAAAGAGGAAGACCCTTAATGAGAATGATTGACACAGAGGCTGCAACGAAGGGTTCAAGCATAACAACAATTGTGAGGATGGTGCAGGGCTGAGCAGTGTTTCGTTCTGTTGTACATAGTGTTGCTATGAGTCGGAACCAACTCGATGGCACCTAACAACAAGGTTGTTATGTATTTCTAAATGAAACTGTTTCCTTAACTGTGCTAATCATTCAACAATTTTAAGTTTTCAGCGTGATTTAATTTTCTTGGGTGAAAATAAAGTAGTCATATAAACAAAAGCAATACAAAAGAGATGTCATTGTACAAGGAAGCAGTTTGCACTCTCTTTTACCAACATCATTTGTTACATTTTACCATTACACGATCTTGGTCTAACCACACTGTCAATGATGCCATTAGGAGGCTAATGTAGATGCTCACATACGAATATTAGAAAAAAAATCTATGCACATTGTGTGTATGAAATATGACAACATATTTAAAGATATAAATAATGCATTTTATCTTGCAGTCTTCCTGGAACATATAAGGCAGTATAAAAAATGAATGCAACATCATAAGATTAACAAAAATACAAAGGAGTCCTTCTGTTAGTAATACTATGCTAAGAGTGTTGCATTTAACAACTTAAAAAAAAGACAAATAACCCAATCAAAAAATGGACAAGGGACTGGAACAGACATTTCACCAAAGAAGATCTTCAAAGGGTCTGCACGGACATGGAAAGATGCTCAATATCATGAACTACGTAAGACCGAGCAATTCCGATACTAGGTATGTACCCAGAAAGGTTAAAAGCAGAAATGCAAACAGAAACCCTACATCAATGTTCGTTGTAGCACTTTGCACAACAGCCAAAAGTGGAAACAATGGACACAACCATCAACAGATAAGCAGATGCAAATACAGTACACAGACACAATGGAATACCACGTCGCTGTGCAGATGGAAGAAGTCGTCTCATTATCAGTGGTCACACAGTTACGACGTGTGAAGAAAGGGAGTGTGGAAAGGGGAATTTTTGCTTAGGGGCCATTGAGTTTATGTTAATGATGAAATAATTTGGAAAAATGGTGACAAATGATTGTACAACTTAAAGAATGCAATCAATGTCACTGAATTATACATGTAGAAATTGCTGTGTATATTTCATTGTGTATGTTTTGTTCTGTATATTTTCACCACAATTAAAAAAAAAAAAAAATAGTATTGTACCTACCAATGAGATCATGCTACCAATATGTGGCAGACTTGTATTTCACTCCAAATGTGTGTGTTATTATCTTCTAATTCCTGGAATATTATTTTACTCAAAAACAGGAAATAATTATTCACTTGTTTAGAGAATATTTGTAGATGCATCTGAGAACTTAGTACTTAGATTGTAAGGCAGGTTTGTATGGTTTTCATAAAATACATGTTTTTGTGTGTGTGTATATGTATGTCTGATTAGTATCTTTATACCACTGAGTCATAAAAAATATATTGTACTTGAGAATATCTAATACAAAAAACACAATTGTTTTTAATCACAAAATAGATGTTGATGGTATGAAGGATTGTGACATATAGAGAGGACACACATGTTCTCACTGCCCATGAGGGCAGAACTGGAAGTAATAGTTGGAAGTTGCAGGGAAGCAGACGAGCTCAACTTAAGGCACTGTCTAAAATGAGTTCCCTTATAGCAGAACTAGCTGCCATATAAGGAGGCGGACAAAGAACCTTCAAGCTGAGTGTTGTGACATGGTTTTGTGAAAGTGAGAGAAACAATTGCTGTTTGAGGAGGTCTGGAATCTGTTTCAATAAAGGGCATGCTGCTAAAAATGGAAAACGAGAGTGCTCAGTGTCATACCTGGCAAGTGTTAGTTCACAGCAAGTTTATTCATCTTCTGCATTGCAAAGTTTCAGGATGCGAATTAGGGTGATTAAGAAGAGGTTGTGACAAGAGTCTGAGAGCAAGTAAACTACATAGGGAAAGCAGTTAACCAGAGAGGCAGAAGAAGTTGAGGAACCAGGTATCCAGATGCAGACATCTAGGTAATGCTGATTGGCAGCTTAACGGCTCTCGACTTCCCCAAAGTATGCATTCAGGGGCTGTGTCTATTCTTTCTCAACATATTGGGGCATGCAGTGCGACCATATTGAGAAGGGGGAACCTAGTGACAAAACTGCAGAAAGCAGTGACTACTGGGATTGAGAAATACTCAGAAGAATTTAATATGGAAGATGTATCAGTCAATGTCCCAGCAAGGTGCAGGTGGCTCACTCAAATCAGGATAATCAAAGGGGAATTTTATAAAGGGGCTTTTGAAAAGGTATGGGCATGATGTTAGAAAACGACAGGGATGGTGCAGGCCTCTACTCTTAACTTTAGAGCTGTAACCACCTGTACGTTTAAATGGACTGGAGTTGGAAGTGCGTATCAGAGTTTGGAGGAGAGAATCATGAAGAATAGTGCTTCTCAAACTCTCTGTGGTAGGGTTGTAAGATAAAACACAGTATTTGGGACAGATTTACACTAAAAAAGAAAAAAAAAATCATTGTTTATTTGAAATGCAAATGTAACTGAGTGGGTTGTATTATTTAGTCCGTCTGGCCTCTATGAAGGCATTGCTGGTTCAGTGGTAGAATTCTCACCTTTCATGGAAGAGACCCAGGTCAGAGCCCCAGCCAATGCAGCTCACCCACAACCACCACCCGTCTGTCAGTGGAGGCTTGCTATGTATACGCTGTCAGTGGAGGCATTTTACTATGACGCTGAATGGATTTAAGTGGAACTTTCAGGCTAAGACAGTCTAAGAAGAAAGGGCTGGCGATCTACTTCCAAAAATCACCCAATGAAAACGTAATGGATCAACAACAAACTCTGGCCTTATCTAAACTTTTCTGTGGGGAAGGTCTATATTCTGTTTTTGTTTGTTTGTTTTGTTTAATTTCCAAACCTTAATAAACATAACTTTTGTATTGTAAAATTTAGTAAAAGTAAATTACTAGACAAATGAAATAAAAAGGCAAACAAAATGCAAGCTCCATTTTCAAAATTAAGTTTAATAAATTTAGTTAGAATTTCTAGATGCTCTTTGTCGTCAGTACCAGTCCATGGACTGTAATCTGTGTAGTTAATTATGGAGAAAAGGGCACAATGGGACGAATTGTGTCTTGCAGTGAGGGTTGTAGAAGCATGCAGGTAGGATGCTAGGAAAATAAGTCCCAGCCTCATTCTCATGCTTTTCTTCTTTAGAAATTTTTCAGAAATTCCCCATAGGCCAAAAGACAAGGGGAGGGGGCCAACTGGGTTGGAGAGCAAGGTATAAAAGGACAAGCAGTAGATTTGAAGGAAAAAACTGGAAATATTCATCACGAAAGGCCGAAGTTGCTACCATAACTAACATAATCCAAAACCAAAAACCAAACCCATTGCCTTCAAGTTGATTTTGACTTACAGCAGCACTATAGGACAGAGTAGAACTGCCCCATAGAGTTTCCAAGGAGCAGCTGGTGGATTCAAACTGCAGAGTTTTGATTAACTGCTTTTGATTAACAGCAGAGCTCTTAACCACTGTACCTGCCAAATGGAAAATAACCATTTGACAGGTACTATTTTTTTTTTTTTATTTTATTAGGAATACTACTAGAGGTGCAGTGGTTAAGTCCTTAGTAACCAGAAGGTTGGAGGTTCAAACCTACCAGCTTCTCTGTGGGAAAAAGATGTGGCAGTATGCTTTTGTAAAGATTTACAGCCTTGGAAACTCCGTGGGGCAGTTATACTTGTCTTACAGGGTGCTATGAGCCAGAACCAACTGGATGGCAATGGATTTATTTTTTTGGTTATTAGGATTAATATGTCAGATAATCATTATTTGAAGAAACTGGCTTGGACATATCTCTGGTCACACTGAAAGGGAGGAATTAGTCATCAATTTAATTAACACCTGGGGAACATAGGGGTCAGGTTATTTCACTTAATATCCTTCATTAAAAAAGGAAATTGATTACCAAAAGCAAATTTGATAGTTTTAGAATGCCCTAATATAGGGAAACTATCATATACAAAATAGTGCTCAGTCTTCAGGTTCCTGGCCAAGAGAGTGATACCAGGAGAAAGAGTGGAAGGGCACATTATTAATGACAAGGATCTAACTCATCATTTAAGTGCATCTTAAAATTTAGAAGCTTATTTGGGAATTTAATGTGTTAGTATTTATTCAGAAGTAAATTATGATTATATCACATTGTTAGGCACCATCTAGTTGGTTCTGACTCATAGCAACCCCATGTACAACAGAACGAAACTCTGCCCAGTGCTGCGCCATTCTCACAATCATTCCTGTGTTTGAGCCCACTGTTGCAGCCACTGTGTCAGTCCATCATGTTGAGGGTCTTTCTCTTTTTCACTGACCACCTGCTTTACCAAGCATGATGTCCTTCTTCAGGGACTGGTCCCTCCTGAAAACATGTCCAAAGTAAGTTAGAAAAAGTCTCATTATCATTGCTTCTAAAGGGGATTCTGGCTGTGCTTCTTCTAAGACAGATTTGTCCATTCTTCTGGCAGTCTAAGGTACTCAGTATTCTTTGCAAACACCGTAATTGAAAGGCATCAATTCTTCTTTGAGGTCCTTATTTATTGTTTACCTTTCTCTTGCAGATGTGGCAATTGAAAATGCCAAGTCTTGGCAGTCTCACCTTACCCTCAAGGGGACATCTTTGTTTCTTAACACTTTCTAGAGTTTTTTTTTTTTTTTTTTTCACTGCAGATTTGTCCAATGTAATATCATCATTTTATTTCTTGACTGCTGTTTTCATCCATGGATGTTGTTTGTGGACCCAAGTAAAATGAAATCCTTGACAACTTCAATCTTTTCTCCATTTATCTTGTTGTTGATTATTGGTCCAGTTGTGAGGATTTTCATTTTCCTCGTGTTGAGGTGCAATCCATACTGAAGGCTGTAGTCTTTGATCTTCATCACTAAGTGCTTCAAGTCCTCTTTTCCTTTCAGCAAGCAAGGTTGTGTCTTCTGCATGTGGCAGGTTATTAATAAGCCTTCCTTTAATCCTGATGCTGTGTGTTCTTCTTCATATAGTCATTTCTTGGATTATTTGCCCAGCATACACATTGAAAAGTTATGTTTTCCATAATCTGCGATGTTATCTATAATTTATTATGACCAACGCAGTCAAATTCCTTTGCATGGTCAATAAAACACAAGTAAACATCTTTCTGGTATTCTCTGCTTTCAGCCAGGATCCATCTGACATCAGCAATGATATCCCTCGTTTCGCAACCTCTTCTAAATTTGGCTTGAGTTTTGGGCAGTTCCCTCTTGATGTACTGCTGCAACCATATTTGAATATCTTCAACATAATTTTATTCGTATATGATATTGTTTGATAATTTCCACATTCTGTTGGATTATCTTTCTTTGGAATGGGCACAAATATGGATCTCTTCTAGTCTGTTGGCCAGGTAGCTGTCTTCCAAATTTTTTGGCATAGATGAGTGATTGGTTCCAGTATATCATATGTTTGTTGAGTTATAAAATAATGGCATTGAAATTAAGCAAAGCCATCACTTGGTGTTTTTCCTTATTTCATAAAAAAGTAATGGGTATAAATGAGCTTGACCAGAGGTATAAAAACATAATCTGCAGCCTGAAACCAGTCCACAGATGCAGCAGTGTTTGTTTTTATTTTAACTGATTGTCAGTTAAGCATTTAAAGATTATATACACTTATAAAACTGAACCTCCATGCGAGCAAGGCAACAATCACCTGGAGCTGAATAGCAGTGGCTTCTTCCAGTTTGGGAGCAATGTACACCCAATTCTCTTACACCTGGCTTGCTTTATTCATAAGTACTGCCTTCTTGGATTCTGTAGACATTTCTATTCTGATTTTCACAACTGAGCAAAGACAAACCCCCTCTCTTTTTCTGGTTTGTGTTCCACATGATCTGTTCACAAAAAAAAAAATGGTAAAGGAGTCTGGAGAATACTCTTAAACATATTTAAGAGTAATGATTTTCAGGCTAGGTTATGCTGATGAATTACATAAGAAATTTGTTAAAAATACGAAGTCCTGGGCAGCACTACCTATAAATTCTGAGTGAATAGATTTGGCTTAGAATATAGGAATCTATTTTTAGTGCTCGTCTAGATATTTGGATCCAGTGTCTGGAACTATTACCTAGTCACAAGATCTTTGAAGTCTCACAGTATAAAATGTACTCACAATATTTTGGCACTTGCTTTGCCTAAGAACACAAGTGTTTCTGTGACCTTTTTCTCCTCAGCCTATTATGTTTTTCTCTCTCCCCCTTCTCTAACTCCCTTGTACCTTACCCTCCAGCCCTACTGAACTATCTGCAGACCCTTGTAATGCCAGATTACTTTATACCTGAATTCTTTGTTCAGGTTACTCCCACAACAAAAATTGTCCCCCTGTTCCTGCCAGCTAATCTGCCTCATCAACACTAACTCGTCTTTCAAGACCCAGAGCCAGAGTCATATCCTACATAATTTCTTTCTTGACTTGCTTCATTCAAGTCAAAAAAAAAAAAGTCAAGAAGATGGATTTAACTTCTCACCTAGCTTTGCCCATTTTCTTAACACTGTCCATTTTGCACAGCAATCATGGTATCTGTAGCTCACTTTTAGAGGTATATTTTTTCTAGTCTTATTAAAGGGCACAGCAAAATATAGTAGTTAAGACATTTGTCAGACTATTTGGTTTCAATTCCCAGCATTGCCACTTAATAGCTCTGTGACATGGAGCAAGATACCTTTTCTGGAATTCAATTTCGTTACCTGAAAAATGTAAACCATAACTTATTTAATAGATTATGTGAGTTAATATATGCAATGAACTTACCATAGTGCCTAGTTCATAATACTTGGTAAATAAGCTAATAACAGTGATATCTGCTATTATTTTACTATAGTCTATTTGGGTACTATATCTTGCATATTTTTACTGAATATTCAAAAACTCACTCATGACCTAGAATTTAATAGGTGCTTAGCTCATATTTGTTTAAAAAATAAATTAATGACCTATTCAGTTAGTTTTTGTATAAAGTAACAATAATACTGCTTGTGTATTTTTATATTTCTATCTCTGTGTGTGTCTAAACTTTTTGAACACGTAATAGCTGCGCTTTCAGCAAAAAGTATGTGTTCAAATGTAACTTTGAGTTTCTGAAGATGGTTGAGGAGACTGATTAAATTTAAGGTTGAATCAGTACTTAGTGATTGTGTAAAAAAAAAAAAGTTTTTTTTTTTTTTCCACTTAGTGATTACAGAAATCTAAATTTAAGATCAAGGTACTAATTTTTCAAAAAATAATAGAAGCACACGAACTCATAGATGATGTTTGATCAGGTTTTGGCAGATTTAGAGGTAACATGAGATGATCCTGAATAGGGGTGTGAGCTACTTAGCCCAACGAAACATGTCCACTTCCGCAGGTCAGATTGATTTACTTCAATACGAATGTTCACATACTGTGTATGAGTTTCAACCTCAGTTTTTGTTTTATTTTATGTTTTCATTTAAAGGTACAAGAAAAATAATTTGGTCAAATTCAGTTGTGTGCTTTTCTTTCCTATTTGAGCTATACATCACTCACCTTTAGCACATTCAAATAGATGCATTGTTTAAATGTTGAAATTACTCTCCACTGAATTTTTGAGTCCAATTGGTCATAACATCCTAATAACCTAATGCTTGTTCTACAATTGGCCCTGTCACTCTTAACTAATGAATGTAAATTATAAGACAATAAATAAATAAGCAGCAATTGCCCTTGGGTGACATAACTACTGCTTTTAATTACTTTGAGGCATGCTTTTAGAGCCAACAGTGTGAAATTATTGTTTGATAAACACAGTGGAAACACAAGAGCTCTCATTTTGGCTTTTAATAAATTTATGAGGTTACATTAGTGGAAGGCCTTAGTCATACAAAGCCTGCTATAATGGAGTTGTGTCATCCTGGGGGTAACTATATAATTATAGCAATAACGGAATGAAAAAAATGTGGTCCTTCAGCTTTCTTATCCTCCTGGAAGACAACATAAAATGTAATGAGAACTTTGACAAATGTATCTTGTAAACTCTGATCCTGAATTAATCTGTACAAATAAAATTATATTAACAAAATAGATTCCTGATGCATTTGCTTTAAAGAACATAGAAAAGTTCTTATGGCATCACTGTAAGCACTTTTGGGTTTACTAACCCATTGCACTGAATTGATCAAAACAGATGATGACAATTATGATTGTGATGATGATGTAATAGTGCCATATTTAGAGGGTGCTGATAAATAAGCAGCCTGTTAATGATGCTGCTTACCAAAACCCATCTCCGTAAGGGCAGGATCTAGACTGCAGGCCCATTTGATAGTTATCAGATTTCCCCAAAGACTGCTTTTGAAAACTCTTGTTCCATGATTTGCTCCTGGAATAATAATCATAATAAAGTTTTTTTGTTCATTTGAAAAATAATGCAACCTCTTTATCCCTTGGATATCCAGGGTCCCTTAGCGTTTTAGTGACTTCATAAAGTTTTCAAATTTTCTTTCAGTTATGCATTCAATACACATTAAAGTTTGCCAATATGAGCCAGCAGCGAAGCACTGAACAACAGCAAAAAAGTTCTCACACTCTTTTCTTAAATAAAAAGAATAAAAAGAAAGAAAAAAAAAGGGAGGAAGGAAGGAAATAAGAGAATGTCATGAACTGAACTGTGTCCTTCCAAAATATTTGTTAATTTGCCTAGGCCATGTTTCCCAGTATTGTGTGGTTGTCCTCTACTTTGTTATAGGTTATAAATCCTAACCTCTATACGTTAATGAGGCAGGATCAGCGTGGGGTGTATTTTGAGTCATCCTTTTGTAAGGCTATGAGTCAAGTCACACCCTTACTCAAGTCACTCCCTTTCTTGAGTTACACCTTTTATCTTACAAGAGATAAAAGAAGAGAGAAGCAAGAAGAGAGGAGAGGGACCTTACTACAAAGAAAAGCCAGGAGTGGAGCATGTCCTTTGGACCCAGGAACTCTGTTCTGAGAACCCCCTACACCTGGGGGAAAATTGATGCAAAGACACATGAAGACCTACAAGGAACATTGGGCCCACTGATGTTGAAAGGAAACGAGGGCTTTCCACTAGAACCCACAGAGAGAGCCTTTCCCTAGAGCTGGTGTCCTGAATTCAGACTTCTAACCTTCTAAACTGTGAGAGAATAAATTTCTGTTTGTTAAAGGCACCCACTTGTGGTATTTCTGTTACAGCAGCACTAGATAACTAAGATTATACATATGTATATATATATAGTGTGTGTGTGCATATGCATGTATTTAGTGATGATAAAGGATGTTATGAAAATAACATAGTATAAGGGAAAAGCAAATAATAGAGGAAACTCTTGTATATAGTATGATTAAGATTAAAAAAAAAAAAACTGAACCCAGCACCATCAAGTCAATTCCGACTCATAGTGACCCTATAGGACAGAGTAGAACTGCCCTATAGAGTTTCCAAGGAGAGCCTGGTGGATTCAAACTGCTGACCCTTTGGTTAGCAGCCATAGCACTTAACCACTATGCCACCAGGGTTAAGACAGGGCTCTAAAAAAATAAAATTCAAGTGAAGAATACAGCCATAAGGATACTAGGAACTGAGCCTCTCAAACAAAAGAAAGATTTAGAGCAAAATTCTTGTAACAGGAACATGCTTAGAATAGTTATGAAACAAGAAGTCCAGTTTGGCAGGGGTGGTGTGAATAGGGGAGATGAAATCAGGCAGTTAGAAGAGATCCCATAAACCACAAAAAGAGAATTTGGCTTACACTGAGTGCATTTGAACATGGTAGTTTCATGATCTCTTTTTCCTACAGGGTCGCTATGAGTCGGAATCGACTCGACAGCAGTGGTTTTTTTTTTTTTTCATTATTAAAAGATCATTTTTGTTAATGAGTCAAGAATGGGTTTTAGCAGGACAAAGGTGGAGACTTGGAGACAAATTAAAAGAGAAAGCTACTGCAATAATCTAGTGAGAGATATTGAAGGCTAAAAACAAATGATATGGTATTATTCTGGAAAAAATAGGATTTGTATATGAGGCTGATTAAAAAAAATGTTGATGGATTATCTATAAGGTGTCCTAGAAAGAAAAGAATCCATGGCTTGGAAAACTGGGGGTAAAAAATGAGTTGCCATTTTCTAAGATAGGGCTTTGGACATGTTACCAGGAGGGACTAGTCCCTGGAGAAGGACATCATGTTTGGTAAAGTAGACGGTCAGTGAAAAACAAAAAAAACCCTCAACAAGATGGATTAACACAGTGGCTCAACAATGGGCTCAAGCATAACAATGATTTCGAGGATGCCACATGACCAGGTAGTGTTTCATCCTGTTGTACGTAGAGTCTCTGTGAGTCCGAAAATGACTTCTGGCACCTAACAACAACAACATACATATATATCCTATTGATTCTGTTTCTCTAGAGAGCCCTGACTAATACAAGGGTATTTGCCCTCAGTTTTTCATCACTTTATTCATTGTCTTCCTTGTCAGTACTCTGCCTATTAAAAGCAATGACTGTTTTAAGATCCAAGTAAATGAATCACAAAATTCTGGTCTCCCACTTCCAATACACTTTAACTCAAACAATTTTGCATTTTTTTTTTAATAACACCACAACCAAGCATAAGACCTTGTGATTACCAAAAACTAAATCCAAACATTTCACTCTCTGTAAATCATTGAAATTGCTCAAACTTTCTCTATTTGTCCTTCTCCAACATTCTGGGACTGATGAAGTTTTCGGTTTTATTTTCTTATCTATATTAATTACTTCTTACCTTAAGTGATCAATTTCCTCCTTATTCAATGTAAAGTCCATGTTATAAAACTTTAATGTGTTTTTTGAGTTCTCTTTTTAACTCTATGTTTTTCAAATTACTTGCTTTCCAATACTCCAATTTTGATTTCACCTGGCTACCCCTGTATCATTTTCCTGGACCTATCAGTTGACTATTTTTGGAGAAAATTATATAACAGGGCTGACTAAGCTCACTTTAAATTGTTGTTGTTGTTGTTAGGTGGCATCTAGTCAATTCCGACTCATAATGACCCTATGTATAACAGAATTATGTATAACAGAATGAAACATTGTCCATGTCAGTGCCATCCTCACAATCCTTATGCTTGAGCCCATTGTTGCAGCCAATGTGTCAATCCATCTTGTTGAGGGTCTTCCCATTTTTTGCTGACAGTCTACTTTACAAAGCTTGATGTCCTTCTGCAAGGACTGGTCCCTCCTGATAGCATGTCCAAAGCATGGGAGATGATGTCTTGCCATCCTTGCTTCTGAGGAATGTTCTTACTGTACTTCTTCCAAGACAAATTTGTTTGGTAGTTCATGGTATATTCAATATTCAACACCTTAATTCAAAGGCATCATTTTTTCTTCAGTCTTCCTTATTCTTTATTCAGCTTTTGCATGCATATGAACAATTTAAAAAAACATGGCTTGGGTCAATCACACCTTAGTCCTCAAAGTGACATCTTTGTTTTTTAATACTTTAAAGAATTCTTTTGCCTTTTGCAGCAGATTTGTCCAATGTAATGAGTCATCTGATTTCTTGACTGCTGCTTCCATGGACATTGATTGTGGATCCACGTAAAATGAAATCCTTGAACAACTTTAATATTTTCTCATTTAATGTGATCTTGCTTATTGGTCCAGTCATGAGAATTTTGTTTTCTTTATGTTGAGGTATAATCCAAATTGAAGGCTGTAGTCTTTGATCTTCTTCACTAAGTGCTTTAAGTCATCTTTTTCTTTCAGCAAGCATAGTTCTGTTATCTGCATATCATAGGTTGTTAATAAGCCTTCCTTCAATTCTGATGCCTCGTTCTTCTTCATGTAGCTCAGGCTCTTGCATTATTTTCTCAGCAAGTATATTGAATAAGTATGGCAAAAGATACAACCCTAATGTACACCTTTCCTGATTTTAAACCACACAGAATTCCCTTGTTCTCTTCCTAGGACTGTCTCTTTGTCTATGTACACGTTCCTCATGAGCACAATTAAATGTTCTGGAATTCCCATTCTTTGCAACGTTATCCACAATTTGTTGTGATCCACACAGTCAAATGCCTTTGCATAGTCAATAAAACACAGGTAAACATCTTTACAGTATTCTCTGCTTACAGTCAGGATCCATCTGACATCAGCAATGATATCTCTTGTTCCACATCCTCTTCTGATTCCAGCTTGAACTTCTGGCATTTCCCCGTTGATGTACTTCTGCAACCGCTTTTGAATGATGTTTAGCAAAATTTTATTTGTGGGTGATATTAATGATCTTGTTCGATCTGCATTATGCTGGATTACTTTTCTTTGGAATGGACACAAATATGAATCTCAGTTGGCCAGGTAGCTGTCTTCCAAATTTTTTGATTTAGGTGAGTGAGGACCTCCCTTTCTGCATCCTTTTGTTGAACATTTAAATTGGTATTTTGTCAATTCCTGGAGCTTCCAATTAGTGGTTACAAATCTCAAACTTAAACTCTATAGTGCCAGTCAACACTACCACTCTTCCTCAGGATACCTACTCTATCCCTCTGTGAGATAACATACAAAGGAGACAAGTCTTCACTTCCTTCTAGTCATTCTCATGACTCCAACAAATATGTCATAAAGAAAATCAACCTGATTTTAAGAAATCTCTTATTAACCAACTACCTCTTTCATCAACCTATCTATATTTGTGACTATATACTTTTTATTCAAGTTAAAGTGGAGGATACATTTTTGACCAAGAGTTAACTTGCCCCCCATTAGTGCTTTCCATTTCTTCCAGTCTAGCTTTCCCAATGACTTTTTTCTTGCAACTTTATTTTTATTCTCTATACTAATTTTTCCCTCTTAAATGAATGAATCCCATAGAGTTGTAGTTACGTGTCAATTTCATTCATAAAAAAATTTTTTTTTTTTTAGGAACAATTCACAAATGATGACAATAAAAATTTTTAAAAAGTTATTTGATTCCCAGACCCCATGCAGACACTATCCCAATCTTTTCAAAATATACGATATCTAACTAAAAATACACATTCAAAAAACCAAACTCATTGCTGTCAAGTTGATTCTGACCCATAAAAAAAAAAAAAAAATAGTGACCCTAAAAACAGAGTAGAACTGCCCCATAGGGTTTACAAGTAGCAGCTGGTGGATTCAACTGCTGAGTTTTTAGTTAGCAGTCTTAGCTCTTAACCATTGAGTTGCCAGGGCTCCAAATACTCTACAGAGTGTCTAAAAATCTGTAAACACTGGAAATAATGTTCATCCCTACTAAAGTTTGTCTTTGAAAATAACCAACTGCAATCTTTGCTTCATATTTAGAGCTACCACACCTTAAAAGTTATCTGGAGGCTAAAAAAAAAAAAAAAAAAAATTGAGTAGTTTATTGGAGACTGTAACTAACATTTGAAAGTAAGATTATCCCATGCTTTCCACCTTTTTGGAGCATTCCTAATAGTTACATTCATTTTTTCCAATTGTTCATTTCTCATTCTTTTATTATCATATTTTGGTTGAGTATTTTTCTACTGTATTGTTCTTATTTAGGCCATCAAAAGTGATTAATGGTCGGTTTTCCTTTTCCCCTACCCCTCAGTACCTTATCTATGATGAAATAGGATTTCTTTCCGGTTTTTTGTTTTAGGAAGATGATAATCTTTAGAATTCTCTCCAACATCACTGTCTTCTCATTCTTCTTTACTAACTTCTTTTTTAAACATTAAAAATCTTTGTAACTCTTCTGTTTTCACTCTATACTTCTACCTATGTGATCTTATTCTTCTCCATGGGTTAATTACCAACTTTTTAAATATATTTATATCTCCCAAAATAATACTCTAGACATCTTTCATAAACATCTATCTCAGTATCTTCAATTCCAGAAACAAACAAAAACCCAAACCCACTGCCCTTGAGTCAATTACGACTTGTATTGAATTTATAGGACAGAGTAAAACTGCCCCATAAATTTTCTGAGGCTAAAATCTTTATGGAAGCAGACTGCCACACCGTTCTCCCTCAGGGTGGCTGGTGGGTTCGAACCACTGATCTTCTTGGTTAGCAACTGATCAATAACCATTGTGCCACCAGGGGTCTTCCAATTAGCTTTCGTAAAATAAACAATTCCTTACTCCCTAAAAGATCTTTTCATTTCAATATGTATCACCACAATCTATGTACTCATGTACATCAGACAAAAAACTAAATTGTTGTTGTTGTTAGGTGCCTTCAAGTCAGTTCTGACTCATAGCGACCCTGTGTACAACAGAACCAAACACTGCCCGGACCTGCGCCTTTCTCACAGTTGTTGCTATGTTTGAACCCATTGTTACAGACACCGTGTCAATCCATTTTGTTGAGGGACTAGCTCTTTTTTGATGACCCTCCACTTTATCAAGCATGATGTCCTTCTCCAGGGACAAATCCCTCCTGATAATGTGTCCAAAGAATGTGAGACAAAGTCTTGCCATCCTTGCTTCTAAGGAACATTCTGGCTGTACTTCTTCCAAGACACATTTGTTCATTCTTTTGGCAGTCCATGGTATATTCAATAATCTTCACCAACACCACAATTCAAAGACGTCAATTCTTTTTGTGTGTAAACCTTTTCATGGGTTTTTATAGTAGTGGTCTTATACAATATTTGTCCTTTTGTAATTGACCTATTTCACTCAGCATAATGCCTTCCAGATTCATCCATGTTTTGTGATTTTTTTTAAATAATTTTTATTGTGCTTTAAGTGAAAGTTTTGTTTACAAATCAATTCAGTCTCTCACATATAAACTTATATACACCTTACTACATACTCCCATTTACTCTCCTCCTAATGAGTCAGCCCCCTCCCTCCTTCCAGTATCTCCTTTTGTGACCATTTTGCCAGTTTTTAACCTCCTCTACCCTCCCATCTCCCCTTTAGACAGGAGATGCCAACACAGTCTCAAGTGTTCACCTGATTCAAGTAGCTCACTCCTCATCAGCATTTCTCTCCAACCCATTGTCCAGTCCAATCCATGTCTAATGAGTTGGCTTCTGGAATGGCTCCTGTCCTGGGCCAACAGAAGGTTTGGGGACCATGACCGCCGCGATTCTTCTAGTCTCAGTCATACCATTAAGTCTGGTCTTTTTATGAGAATTTGGGGTCTGCATCCCATTGTTCTCCTGCTCCCTCAGAGGTTCTCTGTTGTGCTCCCTGTCAGGGCAGTCACTGGTTGTGGCCAGGCACCATCTAGTTCTTCTGGCCTCAGGATGATGTAAGACTCTAGTTCACGTGGCCCTTTCTGTCTCTTGGGCTTATAATTACCTTGTGACCTTGGTGTTCTTCATTCTCCTTTGATCCAGGTAGGTTGAGACCAATTGATGCATCTTAGATGGCTGCTTGTTAGTACTTAAGACCCCAGATATCACACTTCAAAGTGGAATGCAGAATGTTTTCTTAATAGAATTTATTTTGCCAATTAACTTAGATGTCCCCTGAAGGCATAGTCCCCAAACCCCTGCCCTGGCTCCGCTGACCGTCTAAGCATTCAGTTTATTCAGGAAACTTGTTTGCTTTTGGTCCAGTCCAGTTCAGCTGACCTTCCCTGTATTGAGTGTTGTACTTCCCTTCACCTAAAGTAGTTCTAATCTACTATCTAATCAGTAAATAACAGTCTCCCACCCTCCCTCGCTCCCCCTCTCATAACCACAAAAGAATGTGTTCTTCTCGGTTTAAACTATTTCTCAAGATCTTATAATAGTGGTCTTATACAATATTTGTCCTTTTGCATCTGACTAATTTCACTCAGCATAATGCCTTCCAGGTTCCTCCATGTTATGAAATGTTTCACAGATTCCTCACTGTTCTTTATCGATGCGTAGTATTCCATTGTGTGAATATACCATAATTTATTTATCCATTCATCCGTTGATGGACACCTTGGTTGCTTCCAGCTTTTGCTATTGTAAACAGTGCTGCAATAAACATGGGTGTGCATATATCTGTTACTGTAAAGGCTCTTATTTCTCTAGGATATATTCTGAGGAGTGGCATTTCTGGGTTGTGCGGTAGTTCTATTTCTAACTTTTTAAGGAAATGCCAGATAGATTTCCAAAGTGGTTGTACCATTTTACATTCCCACCAGCAGTGTATAAGAGTTCCAATCTCCCCACAGCCTCTCCAACATTTATTATTTTGTGTTTTTTGGATTAATGCCAGCCTTGTTGGAATGAGATGCAATCTCTTTGTAGTTTTAATTTGCATTTCTCTAATGACTAATGATCGAGAGCATTTTCTCATGTATCTGTTAGCCTTCTGAATATCGTCTTTAGTGAAGTGCGTGTTCATATCCTTTGCCCAATTTTTAATTGGGTTTTTTGTCTTTTTGTGGTTGAGTTTTAACAGAATCATATAGATTTTAGAGATCAGGCGTGGGCTAGAGATGTCATAGCTGAATTTTTTTTCCCAATCTGTAGGTGGTCTTTTTACTCTTTTGATGAAGTCTTTAGATGAGCATAGGTGCTTGATTTTTAGGAGCTCCCAGTCATCTGGTTTTACTCACAATCGTTGCCATCTCCAGATGTCTTTAGTAAAAGACCAAAGACTAATTCGTTCTGGAGAGAAAGCAGAGTATTGTGTGATGTTTTGCAGATTCATAATTGTTCTTTATCATTGCGTAGTACTCCATTGTGTATATGTGCCATAGTTTGTTTATCCATTCATCTGTTGATGGGCATCTAGGTAGTTTCCATCTTTTTGCTATTGTGAACAATGCTGCAACGAACATGGGTGTGCATATATCTATTCATGTGAGAGCTCTTACTTCTCTAGGGTATATTCCTAGGAGTAGGATTGCTGGGGCCTATGATATTTCTGTTTCTAGTTTTCTAAGGAAGTGCCATATCGTTCTCCAAAATGGTTGTATCATTTTGCATTCCCATCAGTGGTGCATAAGAGTTTCAATCTCCCCACAGCGTCTTCAGCTTTTGTTATATTCTGTTTTTTTGATTTGTGCCAGTAATGCAAGCGTGAGATGGTATCTCACCGCGGTTTTGGTTTGCATTTCTCTAACGGCTAGTGATCTCAAGCATTCCCTCATGTGTCCATTAGCCACTTTAATGTCTTCTTTGGTGAAGTGTCCATTCATTTCCTTTGTCCATTTACTAAGTGGATCGTTTATCTTTTTTTTGTAGAAGTGTTGGATTTTCCTGTAGATTTTAGAGATTAGAATTTTGTCAGATTTGTCATAGCCAAAATTTTTTTTTTTTTTCCTCAGTCTGCAGGTTCTCTTATTACTCTTTTGGTGAAGTTTTTTGATGAGCCTAAGTGTTTAATTTTTAGAAGGTCCCAGTTATTTAAGTTACCTTCTGAAATTTGTGTGTTGTTAGTCATGTTTTGTAGCCTGTTAGTGCCATGTATTAGGTACTCTAGCATTGATTCTGTTTTTTCTTCTATAATCTTTACAGTTTTGGGTTTTATATCTAGGTCTTTGATCCATTCTGAATTAAAAACTGCCTCAAATTGGAAAACTATATATGAGGTCATCACTGTTTTGGGGGGGGGGGGGGGATGACCGCTCTTTGCCTCACGGATGTCTGTCATTGATTTCTTCTGCAATTTTAATCTGACTAGTAACTTTGTTCTATATCTATCCCATTTGTTGCTCAGTATACTTTATTCTACCAATTATACCATTAAATCTCTGTGAATGAGGTCTCTTGACCTTGATGGTCATTATTATGATTGTCATCCCTGGCCTGATGGCTAAGTGTAACCACTCCTTGTTTTCAGGTTCTACTATCATTCCCTCAGCAACAAACAGTAAGCCACCTTCTTTAACAGAGTTTTATCCTCCCCTTAGCCCTGACTTTAGAAAAGCTACCATTGAACATCTTCATGACCTCCCTCTATATAGTGCATTTCTCATAGCCTTGATAAATGGTATGTCTTGGTGTCCCATGAAACAATCACTTAGTGAGTGATTTGAATACAGATAGCTTATTCTTTCCAGCAAGTCAAGATCCCTGAACCTTTAAATTCTTTTCTTCCCCATCTTCCATCAGAATTTTGGCATTTCAGTTTTGTTCAGTATGCATGATTCTTTTTTCTAAGCATTTGCACCATCTCCTGAAGTACTTGCCAGAGTTTTAAATCCAATATTTTGGGAGAGTGTTTCCACATCAAAAGACCCATCCCTGTCGTATTTTATGATTTAGTCCTCTTTATTAGTCACTCTCAGATATGACTGCATCAAATGAAAGGAGCCTAATTTTGTTTGTATGTATTGCTGTATAAAATTATGACCACTAAATTTCATTCTGTGTGGACCATGTGATGACAAGAACCTACGTTTGAAGAATTGGTTTAAGATTATTAGTAGTATATCTTGTTTTTTGGGTGATACTTTGAATAATAGGGGTGAGATTATCACCGAAATGTATTCACATAGACTATCTATTCATAAGCAAGACTTAAGAATCAAAACACATCAAATAAGAGGGTGCCCATTTTATTTTTCAGCATCTTTAAGAAATGGAGATTATTACTCCTTAGTTTAGAGTCAGTACTTTTTCTTACAATCAACTATGAACTGAGTATAAAAGAGTCATATATGTTTTGATGGATACAGTAAATCAAGACTTTTTTTCTTGGTTTTGATTTAAAAAATGGGATATCGTTATGGATAGGTTGGTGCTTGCATTTGTAAGTAATAAATGTGTCAATATGAATTGAATTGGAATTGGTGGTGTTGTTCAATTTTATAGACATCCTTAATGTTTCACAGGAGATTTGCTGTTTAATTACTCCTAACAAATTGAGTGACACTGTATCACTATTTAGAAACCCTGGTGGCATAGTGGTTAAGTACTATGGCTGCTAACCAAAAGGTTGGCAGTTCAAATCCACCAGGTGCTCCTTGGAAACTCTATGGGACAGTTCTACTCTCTCCTACAGAGTCACTATGAGTCAGAATCGACTTGACTGCAGCAGGTTTGTCTTTTTTTTTTTTATAGATTTGGACAAAAGAGATGTACAGACTTGTTTGCTTTAAATTTTAAGTCAAGTGACTTCCAAATCTTGTCTTTTGGTTTTAAGATCTTTTTGTCTACAAGTGGGAAAAAAAAAAAAAGTAAGATAACTGTACTATTGATTCTCTTAATTAAAAATTTTCCACTGAATACCCTTTAACTTGAGAAATACAATAGCAATTATAGTTGTTCACAAAGAATTTCAGAAAGGTAAAAGGGTCAGCTTGAAATCTCCTGTTCTTAATCTTCTGGATAGAAACAGTACTCTTTCATTTCGGCTGTACTAGAGTGTAAGAAATCAATGACAGGTACATCTCTCTTTGGAATAACTTTTATAACATTCTCTCAAGAAAAAAAAAGTCTCTATTCTCCACATGCCACCCACAGTTCACTGACTTTGAACTAGTCATGTCCAATCCTTAGCCCAACTAGGCTGTTTCTGCTATTTGTGGTGGAAGAATCCCCTGAGACCTTTCTTTGCTGAGATATTTCCAGTTGCTCTTCTCATAATAAAGATGACTTTTTTAGAGGCCAGCCATGTTATTCATCAAATGAAGTTCAGGGCTTAGTTACTTTTTTTTTTTTTTTTTTTTAACATTTTAAAGGTCGTATCAGTTTGCTAGTGTGTATTAAAAAAAAAAAAAGAACATTACTACAAATTTCTTTTATTTCTGTGTTTTATTACTTCAAGATTCTCATATAATTGTGTTTTATATCCTCTTATTATTTTTACAAATTAGAGCACTTAACATCTAGGGATTAGTGGTGCTTTCAGTTATAACTGTTACAGTAACACATCAGGGTCCTTTATTATATTATCTGTTGTTTTGATTGTTGTTAGGTGCCATTGAGCAGGTTCCGACTCATAGCGACCCTATGTACAACACAAGGAAACACTGCTGGGTCCTGAGCAATCCTCACAATCATTGCTATGTTTGAGTCCGTTGTTGCAGCCACTATGTCAATCCATCTCACTGAGGGTGTTATTCTTTTCTGCTGACTCTGTACTTTACCAAACGTGATGTTCTTCTCCAGGGACTGATCCCTCTTGACAACATGTCTAAATTATGTAAGACGCAGTCTCTCCACCATAAGAGGAATTGAGAAGAAGGTTACATTTGGGCACAGTGTTTCAGTGAGAGGGAACAAACAATGGTAATGCCCCACCTGATATATTTAAGTAATAGCAAGGATGGCAGTGCTGCAAGAGAGATATTATTGTTGATGAGGTCAGAGATTTGACTGGGATCTAATTTGCAGAGGAGATGATGGGCCATTGGGAAGCCACTGACTTTATTCTGAATGAGAAGAGGAGCCACTGGAGTATATTCAGCGGAGAAGTGACTTGATCTCATTGACATGTTGAAAGGATCACTTTGGCTGCTGTTTCAAAGAGACTAGAGAAGCAAGAATGAAAGCAGGTCTAGTACAATAGGTGAGAGGTAATAGAGCCTTGGAGGAGGGTGGGTGTGTGGGAAATGGTTGTCTACTGTGTATATTTTAAAAAAGGACAATTTTGTTGATGCATCAAATGTAAGATTTAAATGAAAGATTTCAAGGATGGATCCAGTTTTTTTCTTTTTCTTTTCTAGTGGCTGGAATGATTTAGTCCAATAATAAGGAGTAATGTATGTGGTGGAGCAAGGTCTCAGGGAGAGACAGTAATGGATTGGGCATCTCAAATTTGAGATATTCCAAGTTAAGTTGAACTACACATTGTATGTAGATTTATGGAGTTTAGCAGAAAAATATGGACCAGAGATATAAACTTTGGAGTCATCAGCACATAGAATAAAAAAGAAATTATGAAGCTACAAGAAATCACTGAGTTGAGAAAGAGAAGGTAAATGTTTAAAAAGTAATCCCTAGGTCTTGTGCAAAGATTTGGAAATAGAAAACCAAAAGGGAAGAACATACTCAGCATTCCTCAAGCTGACAGAACTGAAGAAAAAATTCAAGCCTGAAGTTGCAATATGGAAGGATTCTACAGGGAAAATACTAAACAACATAAGAAGCATGAAAAGAAGACAGAAGGAATACAGAGTCACTATACCAAAAAGAACTGGTGGACATTCAACCATTTCAGGAGGTAGTGCATATAATCAGGAACGGAGGGTGCTGAAGGAAGAAGTCCAAGTCGCACTGAAGGCATTGGTGAAAAATAGGACTCCAGGAATTGAAGGAATACTAACTGAGATTATTCAACAAATGGATGCAATGCTGGAAGTGTTCACTTAACTATGCCAAGAAATTTGGAAGACAGCTACTTGGCCAACTGACTAGAAGAGGTACATATTTATGGCCATTCCCAAGAAAAGTGACCCAGCCAAATGTGGAAATTATACAACAATATCATTAATATCATAAACAAGTAAAATTTTGCTGAAGATGATCCAAAAGTGGCTGCAGAAGTATGTTGATGGGGAACTGCCACAATTTCAAGTCGGATTCAGAAGACAATGTGGAACCAGGGATATCATTGCTGATGTCAGATGGATCCTGGCTGAAAGCAGAGAATACCAGAAAGATGTTTACCTGTGTTTTATTGACTATGCACAGGTATTTTTCAGTGTGGTCATAACAAATTATGGATAACATTGCTAAGAATGGGAATTCGAGAACACTTAACTGTGCTCATGAAGAACCTGCACATAGATCAAGAGACAATCATTTGAACAGAACAAGGGTATACTGTCTGGTTTAAAATCAGAAAAAGGTATGCATCAGGGTTGTATCCTTTCACCATACCTATTCAATCTGTCTGCTGAGCAAATAATCCAAGAAGCTGGATTATGTGCGGAAGAACGGGGCATCAGAATTGGAGGATGACTCAATAACAACCTGTATTATGCATATGACACAACCTTGCTTGCTGAAAGCAAAGAGGACTTGAAGCACTTACTGATGAAGATCAAAGACCACAGCCTCCAATAAGCAACATCATGATAGACAGAGAAAAGATTGAGGGTGTCAAGGATTTCATTTTAGCTTGTATCCACAATCAACACCCATGGAAACAGCAGTCAAGAAATCAAAAGATGCCTTGCATTGGGCAAGTCAGCTGCAAAAGACCTCTATAAAGTGTTGAAAACAAAGATATCACCTTGAGGATTAAGGTGCACCTAACCCAAGCCACAATGTTTTCAATTGCCTCATAAGCAAGTGAAAGCTGGATGGTGAATAAGGAAGACTGAAGAAGAACTGATGCCTATAAATTGTGGTGTTGGTGAAGAATATTGAATATACCATGAATTGCCAAAAGAACGAACAAATCTTTCTTAGAAGAGATACAACCAGGACATTCTTAGAAGCAAGAATGGTGAGACTATGTCTCACATACTTTGGACATGTTGTCAGGAGAGATCAGTCCCTGGAGAAGGGCATCATGCTTGGTAAAGCAGAGGGTCAGCGAAAAAGTGGAAGACCCTCAACAAGAAGGATTGACACAGCAGCTGCAACAATGGGCTTAAGCATAGCAAAAACTGTGAACATGGCCCAGGACTGGACTGTGTTTCCTTCTGTTGTGCAGAGGGTTGCTATGAGTCAGAACCGATTCCAGGGCACCTAACAACAACTACAGGTCACTCCAACTTATGAAGTTGGTGAAAATTGGGATTCTCAAAAGATGTATAACTTAACCAGTGTCAAAGGAGGAAAATCAGAGAATGTGTTTTATAAGAAACCACGTGAACAAAACACTTCTAGGATAAAGATGATATGTATATATATGTATCCTAGAAGATATACTATATATAGCCTATATATATATAGTAACAAACGTATGTGTGCTATGCTGTTTGGCTGCTCAAAATTGCTTCAGAGGTCAGTGAGGCTCTATTCATTCCTTTCTCAATCTTTTTTCCTGTGTGCTTCAGGAAGTTTCTATTACAATGTCTTTAAGTCACTGATCTTTTCTTCTGCCATGTCTAGACTAGACTCAGTTTTTAAGTGAATTGTAAATTATTATGATACAAACATTCCATTTATCTCTCTTCTCCTGCTTATATTTTCCCCTTGAGGAGAAAGCTAACTTAAAAAGCTGTCTGACAGGCTGAAAAGTTAAAAGGGCTATTCATAGACTCATGAAGTTAAAGGGATGGATGGTACAAATTTCAGTTCAGTTCCTCCACAGGAGGGCAAGTCTAGAAACATCTCAAACATTCATATCAGCTATATACTAGGAGCAAGCGGGAAGTGGAAGTAGACCTGTCCTTAGAAGAATTAAGCTCATCCTTGAATCCTGTTATTCCTGGATCAGACCAAGGCTATATGGAATTTCTGGTTCTCCTAGCCTAACTGGCTACTATCAAAAGGAAGAAAAAAAAAAAATCTCTGGGAGAACATTAATTTACGAGAGATTCAAATTATAACAGCAATTTTTCATACATAATGCCTGACACTGAATTCATAATTACCATACACATAAAAAGAGGAGTCTTGATTATTACTCAAAAGACAAAGACAGAATATAAATACCAGTCTAGAGTAAACCCAGATAATGGAGTTAGAGACACAATCTTTAAATGAACTTGATTAATTAAAAAAAAAAAAAAAAGCAAGATACGCTAGAGAGAACAAAAGACTATACCCAGGAATCAAATGGAAATTCTGGAACTGAATATCTTCTTTTGCTCTCTTTCCATTCACAAATTATTTCTTCAACTATGTTCAGTCTTCTATTAAATTGAGCCATACGTTTTAGTTTTAGCTACTTTATTTTTTACAGTCTGTAACATAAAAAAAAAAAAAAAAAGATCTGAAGAAAATACCCAGAATGACATCTTCAGAGGGAGCAGGGAGGGAACGTTACTTGGGAGAGTGTACGGGGCAGGGGCTCTAAAACTTAGTGCTCTGTATCTTAACCTGGTTCATAGTTATACTGGTGCCTCCACTTTTTGATATTTCTGCAGGAAGCCCCAGTGGTGTGGTGGTTAAGAGATATGGCTGCTAACCAAAAGGCTGGCAGTTTGAATCCACCAGGTGGTCCTTGGAAGCCCTACAGGGCAGTTCTACTTTGTTGAAATCTACTCGACTACAGTGGGTTTGGTTTATGGGTTTTTTATACACTTATTGATTTATTCACTGATTTGGGTTTATTTTATACAACAGAAAAAGGTTTATTATAAAAATAAAGACCTTTACCATCTACCATACAATTATTAATGACCCTCAGGCAAAAAAAAGAAAAACAACAACTAAACAAAACAAATGAAAAACACCAAACTAAAAATTTGGTTTGGGAAATAAATAATTTCTCTGTGATAATATGGTAATTTTGTGTTTTCAAATTGGTAATAGTCTTAAAATTTAATTTAATTTAGCTTAAGAAGAGTCTTGATCATCTGGATGCTTATTTTATTATATTCACTGAGTTTTGGCCCCTGTATGTTCATTTTATATTATGACTATGTTTATTCCTCCCAATGGTTGTCATCGTAACTGTTAGGTGCCTTAGAGTCGGTTCCCACTTGTAGCAACCCTATGTACAACAGAACGAAACACTGCCCGGTTCTGTGCCATTCTCACAATCCTTGTTATGCTTGAGCCCATTGTTACAGCCAGTGTGTCAATTCATCTCTTTGAGGGTAGGTCTTCCTCTTTTTCGCTGACCCTCTACTTTACCAAGCATGATGTCCTTCACCAGGAACTGGTCTCTCCTGATAATATGCCCAAAGTATGTAAGAAGTAGTCTTGCCATCCTTCCTTCTAAAACGCGTTCTGGTTGTACTTTTTCCAAGACAGATTTGTTTGTTCTTTTGGCAGTCCATGGTATAATCAATATTCTTCGACAATGCCACACTTCAAAGACATCAATTCTTCTTCAGTCTTCCTTATTGGTCACCCAGCTTTCCCACGCATATGAGGAGATTGAAAACACCATGGCTGGGGTCAGGCACATCTTAGTCTTCAAGGTGACATCTTTGCTTTTCAACACTGTAAAGAGGTCTTTTGCAGCAAATTTGCCCAATGCAATGCATTGTTTGATTTCTTTTTTAATTAATAATATTTTAACCCATATATCTAAAATATTATCTTTTCAACATACAATCAGTATAAATATATATTTTTCATTGTATTTTAGATGAAGGTTTATAGAACAAAATAACTTCTCACTAAGTAGTTAGTACACATACTGTTTTATGACATTGGTTCACACCTCCACAACATGTCAACATTCTCCCTTTTCCACCTTCGGTTCCCTATTACCAGCTTTCCTGTCCCCTCCTGCCTTCTAGCCCTTGCCCCTGGGTTGGTGTGTCCCTTTAGTCTCATTTTGTTTCATGGTCCTGTCTAATCTTTGGATGAAAGGTGAACCTCAGTAGTGACTTCATTACTGAGCTAAAAGGGTTGCTAGGGGTCATATTCTCAGGGTTCTCTGGTCTCTGTCAGGCCAGTAAGCTTGGTCTTTTTTTGTGAGTTAGAACTTTGTTCTGCATTTTTCTCTAGCTCTGTCCAGAACCCTCTATTGTGATCCCTGTCACAGCAGTCAGTGGTGGTAGCTGGGCACCATCTAGTTGTACCGGACTCAATCTGGTGGAGGCCATGGTAGTTGTGGTCCATTAGTCCTTTGGGCTAATCTTTCCCTTGTGTCTTTAGTTTTCTTCATTCTCCCTTGCTCCTGAAGGAGTGAGACCACGGGGTTATCGTAGATGTCTGCCCACAGGATTTTGAGACCTCAGACGCTACTCACCAAGGTAGAATGTAGAACACTTTCTTTATAAACTATTTTACGCCAGTTGAGGTAGATGTTCTCTGAAACCATGGTCCCTACAGCCCTCAGCCCAGTAATTCGGTCACTCAGGGAGTTGGGTGTGTCTATGGAGCTTCCATGACCTTGCCTCGTATGAGTTGTTCTCTCTTCTCCAGCATTGTGTACTGTCTTAACCCTTCACTAAAGTTACCTATTATCTATTGTTTATTTAGTGTGGTGGTTTGATTTCTTGACTGCTGCTCCCATGGGTGTTGATTGTGGATCCAAGTAAACTGAAATCCTTGATAACCTCAATCTTTTGTCTGTTTATCATGATGTTGCTTATTGGTCTAGTTGTTAAGGAATTATGTTTTCTTTATGTTGAGGTATAATCCATACTGAATGCTGTGGTCTTTGATCTTCATCAGTGAGTGCTTCAAGTCCTCTTCACTTTCAGGAAGCAAGGCTCTGTAATCTGCATAATGCAGGTTGTTAAAGAGTCTTCTTCCAGTCCTGACACCCATTTCTTCTTCATATAGCCCAGCTTCTCAGATTATTTGCTCAGCAGAGAGATTGAATAGGTATGGCAAAAAGATCCAATCATGACACACATCTTTCCTGACTTTAGACCACAAAGTATCCCCTTGTTATGTTCAAACAATTGATTTTTGATCTGTGTACAAGTTCTTCATGAGCACGACTAAGTGTTCTGGAAATCCCATTCTTCTAATTGTTATACATTAGTTGTTATGATCCACACATAGTAAAACACAGGTAAACATCTTTCTGGTATTCTCTGCTTTCAGCTAGGATCCATCTGTTATCAGTAGTGATATCCCTGGTTTCATGTCCTCTTCTGAAACCGGCTTGAAATTCTGGCAGTTCCCTCTCCATATACTGCTGCAGCTGCTTTTGAATAATCTTCAGCAAAATTTTACTTGTGTGAGATATTAATGCTATTGTTCAATAATTTCTGCATTAGGTTGGATTACCTTTGTTGGGAATAGGTATAAATATGGATTTCTTCCAGTTGGTTGGCCAGGTAGCTGTCTTACCAATTTTTTTGGCATAGGCTAGTCAGCATTTTCAGAGCTGCATGTGACTGTTGAAACATCTCAATTTGTATTCCATCAATTCCTGGAGCCTTGTTTTTTTGCCGATGTCTTCAGTGCAGCTTGGTCTTCTTCCTTCAGTATCATTGGTTCCTGATCATATGTTACCTCCTGAAATGGCTGAATGTTGACTGTTTCTTTTTGGTATAGTGACTCTGTGTATTCCTTCCATTTCCTTTGGATGTTGCCTGCGTTGTTTAATATTTTCTTTGTAGAACCTTTCACCTTGAGGCTTGAATTTTTAATTCAGCTCTTTCAGCTTGAGAAACGCTGAGTGAATTCTTCACTTTTGGTTTTCTATCTCCAGGTCTTTGAACTTTTTGTCATAATACTGTCTTCTTGAGCCACCGTTTGAAATCTTCTGTTCAGCTGTTTTACTTCATCATTTTTTCCTTTTGCTTTAGCTACTCGACGTTCAAGAGCAAGTTTCAGGGTCTCTTCTGACATCCATTTTGGTCTTTTCTTCCTTTTCTGTCTTTTTAATGACCTCTTGCTTTCTTCACATATGGTGTCCTTGATGTCATTCTACAACTCACCCGATCTTCGGTCATTAGTGTTCAACGCATCAAATCTATTCTTGAGATGGTCTCTAAATTCAGGTGGGATATACTCAAGGTTGTACTTTGGCTCTCATGAATTTGTTCTAATTTTCTTCAGTTTAAACTTGAGCTTGCATATGAGCAACTGATGGTCTGTTCTGCAGTTGTCTCCTGGACTTGTTCTGACTGATGATATTCAGCTTTTCCATTTTCCCTTTCCACAGATATAGTCAATTAGATTCCTGTGTATTCCATCTGGTGAGGTCCATGTGTATAGTTGCCACTTATGTAGGTGAAAAAAGGTATTTTCAGTGAAGAAGTCCTTGGTCTTGTAAAATTCTATCATGGGATCTCCAGCATCGTTTCTATCATGAAGGCCATGTTTTCTAACTATTGACCCTTGTCTTTGTTTCTGACTTTCACATTCCAATCACCAGTAATTACCAATGCATACTGATTGCATGTTTGATCAATTTCAGAATGCAGAAGCTGATAAAAATCTTCACTTGCTTAATCTTTGGCTTTTGTGGTTTGTGTGTAAATTTGAATAATAGTAGTATTACTTGGTCTTCCTGGTAGGCGTATGGGTATTATCCTATCACTGACAGTATTGTACTTTAGGATAGATCTTGAAATGTCCTTTTGAGGATGAATGCAATGCCATTCCTGTTCAAGTTGTCATTCCCAGCATAGTAGACCATATGATTGTCTGATTCAAAATGATCAATACCAGCCCATTTCAGCTCACTAATGCCTAGGATATCAATGCTTATACATTCCACTTTGTTTTTGATGATTTCCAATTTTCCTAGTTTCATACTTTATACACCCCAGGTCCCAATTATTAATGGATATCTGCAGCTGTTTCTTCTCATTTTGAGTTATGCTACATCAGCAAATGAAGGTCCTGTAAGCTTGACTCTAGCCTCGTCATTAACTTCGACTCTACTTTGAGGAAGCAGCTCTTCCCCAGTCGTATTTTGAGTGCCTTCCTTCCAACCTGAGGGACTCATCTTCCGGCACTATATTGGACAATTTTCCACTGCTATTCATAAGGTTTTCACTGGCTAATTCTTTTCAGAAGTAGACTGCTGGGTCCTGCCTCCTAAGCTGTCTTAGGCTGGAAGCTCAGCTGAAACCTGTCTGCCATGGGTGACCCTGCTGGTATTTGAGTATCAGTGGCATAGCTTCCAACATCACAGCAACACACAAGCCCCCACAGTACAACAAACTGACAGAAGCATGGGGGTGGATTAGGTGAGATGTCATTTTTTCTAAGATGACTGCTTCGCTCTCCCACACCGTTTTTTGTGAATCAAAACCTTTATTACAGTGCACATGATGCTTTATGTAAATGTCTCTTTACCTAGCTGTCTATGGCCTCCACACTCAGTAGTATTCTTTGAAAACCAGAACTTGTGATTTTTACTGCTGTATCTCAAGAATAGGAGGACAGTGCCTAACAATGCCTTCATTTTTCATTCATGCCCTGCACAACGAAGAAGGTTGAAATATACCTGTACACAATATACCCAAGAACTGCCTTCAGAACAATATATGATTCCCATCTTTACTGTTGCTCTGGTAGTGAAGCTGTGGCCTGATTATGCTACGATTATTTTCAGGGTTTCTTCTGGAAGCATTTGCCAATGTTTGCACTTTGGAGGATGGGCTCATATATCCTTTGAGATAATCATAGAAAGACCAGCTTTTTCGTGTACCAGTGGCTGTGAAATAGTATTATTTATCAGGGGTAGAATCCACTGAAATTTTTATACAACCATTTATTATCTCAGTGAATTGTTTTGGGAACTAAATGACAGTTGAGGCTTTTTATAGAACATATGAGCGTTATATCTATAATAATTATTTAATAGCTTAAAAATTTTAATGGAAGGCATTAAATCAGCAAAAAAACAATTTCTTTTTTCCCACACAGATGTACAATTTGAGTGTGAAAACAAGTGGCTAAAATTGTTTTAAAGGATGGCATAATCTGAGTCACACATTTGGCAAAATATGAATGCTTTGGGGAAAATAATCCCACAAAAACACCTCATTAACTTTTGGCTAAAAATAGTGACTTTTCCCCATTCTACCTTTTCCTTCTCTTGTAGTGGTTCTCACTTATCAAACTGTTTAGGTCACCTCAGGACATGAAATCTGTCAAGAAGTTATTGAGACATGGGGGAAGGTGGGTATAGAATCTTCTCTATCAGAATAGATGATAACTAATTATAGTCCAGAAACTGGAATCCCCCAGGGAAGAAGCAAAGTCTGAGTCTGCCAGACAAGGCTGTTTGAGGCTATTTTTGATTGTGAGAGTATTTATGAGTTGTATTAATAATAGATGAAGCGATGTTACAGCATTAAAATATGAAAACATTCTTATTTGACCACTAGGAAGTTGCTTGCTTGGCAATAATAACAAAAATAAGATAAATATTAAATAATAAATCACTTTTTAAAAGAAATTTTTCATGGTATTACTTAATATTCATAACATTGTTAACAAAGGTTTTTTTTTTTTTTTTTTTTAAAGCTTTACCTGGTAGCATTCTAAGAGAGATGAAGTAATATTTTTTTCTTAATTTAAAAAATGCTTTGTGTTTGTTTTTTCTACAATTACTGCATTTTCCTTAGCTTTAACATTCTCTCTGTGTATTCTCTATTATTAAGCAATTAATACTACTTATAAATTTTTTTTTTATAGTAAAGATAATCCTATTAAATTTCTTTTTTCTTTTATTTAATTTTAATAATTAAATAATGGCCCTCAAGATTTTATCCTCTTCCCATCTAAAGGAGAAAAACATGCTTCTTAATTTCTTTCTCTCACCACAGGAGAAAGTTTCTTTCCACTAACTCTGCAGATTTACTCCCTGAGAAGGTATTGTCATGTTTGATTTAAGAGGTATCAGGTCAACCCTCATACTTCAAGCATCAGCCAGACCCTGGTGTCACAATGCCTAAATTTTTCCTGTGGTTTGCAGAGCGTTTTTATTGATCAGCGTCTCCTTCAGCCTTTTGATACAAAGTAAAATGTGTGTATACCTGAGGATGGCACAGGACCAGGCAGTGTTTCGTTCTGTTGTGCATAGGGTCGCTATGAGTCGGAACCAACTCAACAGCACCTAACAACAACAACAACAACAACACACCTAAGGAAGGACAGGCAATGCTCTCACTTTGGTATGAATGAGTTTATTAAATCCTTTCCCTCTGACCAGGCAATTAGAATTCAGAGTAGGTGTGTAAGAGAGTATATGTATAAGGAACCTTGGTGGAACAGTGGTTAAAGTGCTCGGCTGCTAACCATAAGGTGGGTGGTTGGAACCCACCAGCTCCTCTGCAGAAGAAAGATGTGTCAGTCTGCTTCCAGAAAGATTTACAGCCTTGGAAAACTTATGGGTTTCATTTGAATCCAAATTGACTTGATGGCAATGGGTGAATGCCAGAGATGGGAGAAAAGGTTGAAGTGGAATGTTAAAGACACATTTTGTTATCTCATTTTCTAGCTCTGCTTGTAAAATTTAAGTCCTGGGGTTGTGTAAACAATTAAAACACTTGATTGTTAACATAAAGTTCAGAGGTTTGAGGCCATCCACAGGCCCCTTAGAAGAAAAGTCTGGCAATCTACTTAACAAATATCAGCCATTGAAAGGAGTACAGTTCTAGTCTGACACACATGGGGCCACCATGAGTTGAAATTGACTCGACTGTAATTTAAAAATTTTTTTAAATGTAAAATTAAAGAGGCACAGAAAGAGAGAGAGAAAGAGCACTACTTTCACATGTTCCTATTTCATGGAGTCATTTACCTTATACGTGTAATTTCAACAACAATTTTTATTATCGAGGTGGTCAGCAAGCTGGGGAAGTGAGAACAATTCCTTTCTTTGTTTTCCTCTTTGTTAACGGACTACTATGCTGCTGTTATAATTGACTACTAAGGGGACACAGAAACGGAAAACTTATTCGGAAGCTTGGCAGACAAATAGAAAAGATATTTAAAACATGAATAAGCTTAAAACTTTAGGAATTCATGTAGATTTTTAAATATTTATAAACTCTGGCTCTTTTTCCTAAATAATTTTCAACAGTTTGCAATAATATGCTCAAATATTACAAAAGCAAAAACAAATCACGATTAGAGTAACAGGAAAGCAGCAAGTTACAGGAGAAGAGGGAAGAGAACACTGAGCTCTTTGTGTTTTGACAGACGCAGAAAGGCAGAAGAAACGTGCATAGTTCTATGTCTAGTAAAAAATATAAACCTCATTATTCAAGATGGAGAAACTTTTTCATAACTTCAGACTCTGGGTTAATTTACTTAAGTGCATAATTATATAAAAGATATTGAGCTCTCTGTTGGATTTTGTGCTTGATAGCAAAAGTACAAAAATGCTGAGAAAATCTCAGAGCTTATGTGACATCATTTTATGAAAGTCAGAAACACAGTTTAATGCTGCTGTGACAGACGAGTAGGTTCACAGAAATCAGAGCAATACTGTTTATTTTTACAGAACTTGGCCAACGTGCCTTGATAAAAGGAAAGATCTCGGATGATTTCTCCAGAACGTCTCAGAGGGACCATAATGCCTAGTAGTGCATATACTATAACTGTAAATATGTAAAAAAGAAAAAAAAAAAATTTTTTTTTTTTTTTTTGTTAAGTAACAAGTACAACTTACATAGTGATTATTATATGGAAGGAAGTCTTATTAGCAGATTTAACAAATAAAAGTACAGGACATTGGGTTAAATGTGAATTTCAGAGGAAACATTTTTTTTTCAGTAAATATAGATTAGTATATTTTTTATATTTTAGTCTATGCCATATAGGTAGCCCCTGACTTACAAAGTATTTTAGTTACGCAGAACCACACTTGCTACCATTTTTTTTTTGTACATCTTATTGTTAGTAACATGGACTATATACAATGTTACAGTACATGATTTGCTGATGTTATGATTCTTAGATGTAATGTTTCCAACCCCCCAAAACAAATACTGGATTTATGAAGACACTGATAACAAAACACAATAATGAAAACTTGTCTTAGTTATCTACTGCTGCTATAACAGAAATACCACAAGTGAATGGCTTTAACAAAGAGAAATTTATTCTCTCACAGTTTAGGAGGCTAGAAGTCTGAAATCAGAGTGCCAGCTCCAGGCGAAAGGTTTCTGTTTCTGCTATCTCTGAAGGAAGGTCCTTGTCATCAATCTTCCCCTGGTCTAGGAGATTTTCAGTGCAAGGATTGTGAGTTGAAAGAATGAGCTATCTCCTGGCACTACTTTCTTGGTGGTATGAGGTCCCCCTGTCTTTCTGATGGTATCTCTTCTTTTACATCTCAAAAGAGATTGATTTAAGACACAACCTAATCTTGTAGATTGAGTTCTACCTCATTAACATAACTGCCGCTAATCCCACCTCATTAACATCATAAAACCCAGAAAACCCAGCGCCCTCGAGTTGATTCCGACTCATAGAGACCCCACAGGACAGAGTAGAACTGCCCCACAGAGTTTCCAAGGAGTGCCTGGCGGATTTGAATTGCCGACCCTTTGGTTAATCATAGCAGTAGGATTTATAACACAGAGGAAAATCATATCAGATGACAAAACGGTAGACAATCACACAATACTGGGAATCATGGACTAGCCAATTTGACATAGATTTTTGGGGGGCGCACAATTCAATTGATAACAAAACTGAAGGAAAAAGAGGATGTGACTTAAGCCAGAACTGATTTATAGCAGAGTAGTCGTCAGGATGAAACCTGTCTTAAGTCTAGGACTACCTGTATTTGGAACATAACTAAGCATTTTTGAAGGACTAGTTTATGTTAAAACATTATTATTTACCTAAAATATAAATGTAATGGGAATTCTGTATTTTATCTCGCAGCTCTATTTAACACTTTCAACTATTAAATCATTTGATTCTTAAAATAACCCAACATAGTACGTACTATTATATTTTTCATTTTACAAATGATAGAACTGAATCCCAAAGACATTACATAAACTTTCCAAATCCAGGCAGCTAGTGAGTGATGGAGCTGAAGTTCATACCCAGCAGCTCTAGAGCCTGTACTCTTAACCTCTCTCTAAATGATGTCTTCTTTCTCCCATGGACAGGTTGTGAGTTGTGCAGACTAGGACCAAATGGAGAATAAGGAAGAACTCCTAGGCAGTGATACTTCTGGTAAAATAGTAAATATAATAAGGACTCTGTGTTAGGATCCTTACTTCTGCTTTTTCTTTCTTTTTTTTAATTGAAGATTGTGCTTTATTCAGTGGGAGCTGGGAGAAAAAAAAAAAAAATTGGTGAAATGAATGTGCCAAAACCTAACCAGACCAAACCCGCCAGAAACAAGTGCTTGTCCAACAAATCAGATTCATGGATTCACAGTGAGGGAGGAAATTCCAGAGGAACCTTGAAATGCAGCTTGGCATGAGCTGGGAGGGAAGTGTGTTTTGCAAGGTTTGGTTTCCAGCTGAAGGAGTTTTTTTTTTTTTTTTTTTTTTTAATTGTGAAAGTTTACAGCTCAAATTAATCTCTCATACAAAATTTTATACGTGTATTGTCATGTGACACTAGTTGCAATCCATAGAGTATGACAGCACACTCCCCCTTTCCACCTGGGGTTCCTGCGTTCATCCAACCAGCTCCTGTCCCTTCCCGCCTTCTCATCTTGCCTCCCAACAGGAGCCGCCCACTTAGTCTCAAGTGTCTGCTTGACCTAAGAAGCACATTCTTCACAAGTATTTTTTCATGTTTTATAGTCCAGTCTAATCTTTGTCTGAAGACTGGTCTTTGGGAATGGTTTTAGTTCTGGGTTAACATAGCGTCCGAGGTTTACTTCTAATATGTTGTTGTTGTTAGTTGCTGTAGAGTTGGCTCTCACTCAGGGTGACCCCATATACCACAGAATAAAACATTGCCTAGTTCTGCTCCATCTTTGTGATCACTAATATGTTTGAGTCCATTGTTGAGTGCCTTCCAATCTAGGGGGCACATCTTCCAACACTATACAGGAAAATATTGTTTTAATATTCATAGAATTTTCATTTGCTAATACTTGGAAATAGATCACCAGACCTTTCTTACTAGTCTGTCTTACTCTGGAAGCTTTCTTAAAATCTTTCCACCATAGGTGATCCTGCTGGCATTTGTAATACCGATGGCATAGCTTTCATCATCAGAGTAACACGCAAGCCACCACAGGATGATAAACTGACAAACGAATGGTGGGCTTCTGATATAACCCCCTTTAATTGCCACATTATCCTGCTGTCATGTGATTTTTCTAAAATAATGTCACTTATTGACTCGGATTCTTCAATAGCTCTCAGTCCCTACAAAGTAAAATTAAGTGCCTCACATGGTAGACTATGCTTTCATAATTTGATCCCTACCTACTTCTATTAAATCATCTCTCTTCAGCTTCCTTTTTCTTCCTGCTTTCACATGTATATTATTCACATGTCTACACCTAAGTGTTATGACCCAGAAATATTAAGTTACCTTAATGTGAATATGAAGCTCATCAGAGTGTCTGTAGATTATCTGGAGTATAAATGGTGCCCAAGGTAGAGCTATTGAATAAGTAAACAAGTGTTCTTCATCTTACCATGCACCATATATGCCATCACACCAGTTTGCCTCCCTCTTTCCCTTGGAAAACTCTTGTTTATTCCTTACTCCCTGATTGAATGCTCTCTTCCTGGGAGGTTGTCCTTGGTTCTCCAAGCAGACTTTTATATTGGCTGTCATCTAATTACTCAAAGGAAGGCATGTTTAGACTTGCTTTTTCAGGAAACCTCAAGTAGTTTAATTTCAATATCAAAGATTTAACCTAATAAGAACAACAATAACAACATCAATAATGGTTATTCCCAACCTTTATTATTTAATATGTGCTTTTAGTTATCCTTGTACTTGTACATCACTGTTGTTGTTGTTGTTGGTTGCTGTCATTTCCAGCTCATGAAAACCCCATATGTGCAGAGTAGAACTGCTGCATAGGGTTTTCAACACTGTGTCCTTTTGAAAGCAGATTGCCAGGCCTGTCTTCCGAGGCATCTCTGGCAGGGTTCAAACCACACCTTTCATCTAGGAGCTTCAACCATTTATGCCTCCCAGCTGCCAATTGTATATCATGAGTTCTCAAAAATATCTATTGATTGACTGACTGGCTACCTTCTTGTTATCTTTAAGTGAGCTTTTAAACAAGGTGTTAGTGATAAAACTATAACTTGGAATATGGATATACTAATTCCTGATAATAAAACATAAGATATTTATAATGTAGGAAAGCACAGATATAGTATATTAAAAGCAGCTAATTCATCATTAAGAACTTGCTAAAACTCCTAAAGTGTTAGCTATGATGTACAGTAGCTTCTCAAAAAATATTAGTTGATGATAAAATTCCTAAAATGAGAACATTTAATGTGTTCTATACATATTAACATTATAATCAGACTTCCAGATGTCTTCTACTTTCCTAGAAAAAATTACCCCCTTTTTACTGGCAATGACTAGATCATTATTTGCAGCTCATACCTCTCCCCTGAGCTTCAGAATTCCAATAAATTATATATTCCATTAGAAGAGAGACCAACCCCAAAACAATCAAACCTGCTGCCTCTGACTTAACCATATAGGACCGAGTGGAACTGCCCCATAGAGTTTCCAAGGCTGTAAATCTTTATGATGGAGTAGCTGGTGAGTTCAAACTGCCAACCCTTCAGTTAGCAGCCAAGTGCTTTGACCACTGTACCACCAGGGCTTCTTAGAAGAAGGATCCAAAAAACCTGTTGCCATCGATTTGATTCCAATTCCAACTCACAGAGACCCTATATGACAGAGTAGTACTGCCTCATAAGGTTTGCAAGGAGCAGCTAGTGGATTTCAACTGCCAATCTTTTGGTTAGCAGCTGAGCTCTTAAGCACTGCACCACCAGGGCTCCAGAAGAAGGACAGAACCGTCTTATTTTCTTTTGTATTCTTGGAGCTAATATAATCCTAGTTACAAACTGGTATCCATGGTATTCCATGAATTATCAGCCGAATAAATTAATGTCAACAGTTAACTAACTACATTAAGTCCTGTGATGGCCTCTTAGTTTCCACTTCAAAATACTTTTAATATCTGTCATATCTTTCAAAAACTGTAAAAAATGAAGACCCTCAATGAGGTGAAGTGACACAGTGACTGCAACAATGGGCCCAAACATACCTACGACTGTGGACATAACAAACGAATGGACAACATTTCCTTCTCTATGAGTCTGAAGCAACAGGCTGGCACCTAACAACAACAAAAAAATGGGGAGTGTGACAAAAAACATGTTCAGGATTAGGTTATAGATTTCAAACTACATTTCATGGTCAGCTCTTGGCTTACCCCTTTTAAATGTATGTTTGGTCCCATTGTTGTAGTCACTGTGTCAATTCATCTCATTGAGGGTCTTCATTTTTTTTGTTGACCCTCTACTTTAGCAAGTGTGATTTCCTTCTAGGGATGGGCTTTACATTTGCATACCCAAAAGGCCCACTTAAGTGTGTGACAAGTGTGTGGGCACACATGTGCAAATGCACCTGCACCGTGGCACTTTGATTTGTTTCCTAACGATGGAGCTCTCTCCCCCAAAGGTGAATGTTATCTCTAGAGCAATAAACAAAAACAAAAGGCAGCTTTTAAAAAAATGGCAATTATTTCTCATCCTGGTATACATCAGCAAATGCATTCATTTAATCAACGATTTTCATTTTCATCTACTTTACCGAGCATGATGTCCTTCTCTGAGGATTGGTCTCTCCTGATGATATGTCCAAAGTAAGCTGAATGAAATCTTACCATCCTCACTCCTAAGGAACATTCTGGCTGTATTTTGTCCAAGACAGATTTGTTTGTTCTTCTGGTAGTCTGTGGAATATTCAATATTCCTTATAACATTGTAATTTAAAAGCATCAATTCTCAAAATGTAGCCTCCAAGAAATCTTTGTAATTCTGATGAACCTGGGCCAAGGTGTACCTGAATTATAGGATATATCATTTTAATAGTATGGATTTTTATCGATAAAAATTAGTAATACTTTTATTATTGTGGAAACCCTGGTGGTGCAGTGGTTAAGTGCTGAATCTGCTAACAAAAAGTCAGCAGATTGAATCCACCAGGCACTCCTTGGAAACTCTATGGGGCAGTTCTACTCTGCCCTATGGGGTTGCTATGAGTTGGAATCGACGGCAGTGGGTTTAGTTTGTTTTTGGTTTATTATGTTTATGTAATATTATTATAAGAGACATTACCTTAATTAATGGAAGAAAATGCCTTGTTATTAACTATTAGGATATCAATCTTTTATATCTTCATTTATACCTAGGTAAAAAAATGTACTTTTAAAATGTTGAAAACATTTTATCTCAGTAATGAAGTCACTCCTTAGGTTCATCCTTCAGCCAAAGATTAGACGGGCCCATAAAACAAAACGAGACTAAAGGGGCACACCAGCCCAATGGCAAGGACTAGAAGGCAGGAGGGGACAGGAAAGCTGGTAACAGGTAACCTAAGGTGGAGAAGGGAGAGTGTTGACATGTCCTAGGGTTGGTAACCAATGTTACAAAATAAAATGTGTACTAATTGTTTAATGAGAAGGTAACTTGTTCTGTAAACCTTCATTTAAAGCACAATAAAAAAAAAAGTGTTGAGAGCACCTGGTGTGTCATTGGTTTTGAACATACTCTTTATAGTCTTGAGAGCACAGTTTATTAGAAAGAATATTGGAGATTACTATCACCTCCCAGACTACTGAATCCAGAGAGGTCAAGTTTTTTTCAGAATATTACAGAAACGTAACGTTAGCTTAGGAAGAACTAAGCTAAAACCCTCACCTCCTAAAACACCCCAACGTCATTTCTCAGATACTGACTATCTCACTGGAATCTGTTCTTATACAGTAAAGGAGAACTAGAGTATGTTTTCCCTTAAATTATAATCTATTTTGAAGTAATAGATTGTGAGTAAACAGATTTATTTATACAATTCAAAAACTTTTGATATAAGCTAAAGGAAAAAAAAAAGAAGCCACTATAAATTTCTCTAATTCAAAAAAGAGTCCACTTGGTTGGCTGCTTATTTGGAAGAGAAAGTCAGGTTTTTTTGTTTTTTATGTCTAGATGCATATTCCATCAGTATTTGTATACATACTCATTTTGTCTGTATGTGAGAATATGTGTGTGTATATTTCCCACTAATAACATTTAAGTGAAAGTTAGGTGTAAATAGTTTAAGGAGAGATTGATTCAGAAGAGAAAAAAAAATCTTTATATTTTATAGGTATATCTATAACTATATTTATATCTATACCTATACTTTTACCTATATGTATACATAAATCAAGAGGCAGTTGTTCGGACAGAACAAGGGCATACTGCATGGTTTAAAGTCAAGAAAGGTGTGCATCAGGGTCATAGCCTTTCACCATATCTATTTAATCTGTATGCTGAGTGAATAATCTGAGAAGCTGAACTATACGGGGCATCAGGATTGGTGGAAGACTCATTATGCAGATGACACAATGTTGCTTGCTGAAAGCGAAGAGGACTTGAAACACTTACTGATAAAGATCAAAGACCACAGCCTTCAGTATGGATTGCGCCTCAACATACAGAAAACAAAAATCCTTACACCTGGACCAATAAACAACATCGTGATAAATGGAGAAAAGATTGAAGTTGTCAAGAATTTTGTTTTACTTGGATCCACAATCAACACCCATGGAAGCAGCAATCAAGAAATCAAAAGAAGCATTGCATTGGGCAAATCTGCTGCAAAAGACCTCTGTGAAGTGTTGAAAAGCAAAGATGTCACCTTGAAGACTAAGGTGTGCCTGACCCAAGCCATGGTATTTTCAACAGCATCATATGCATCTGAAAGCTGGGCAATGAATAAGCAACACAGAAGAAGAATCGATGCCTTTGAATTGTGTTGTTGGCAAAGAATATTGAATATACCACGGACTGCTGAAAGAATGAACAAATCTGTTTTAGAAAAAGTATGACCAGAATGCTCCTTAGGAGCAAGGATGGCGAGAAAACATCTTACATACTTCGGACATGTTGTCAGGAGAGATCAGTCCCTGGAGAAGGACATCACGCTTGGTAAAGTATAGGGTCAGCAAAAAAGAAGAAGAACTTCAACAAGATGCATTGACACAGCAGCGACAACAAAGGGCTCAAGCATAACAACGATTGCGGGTGTGGCAAGGGACCAGGCAGTGTTTGGTTCTGTTGCACCTAGGGTCACTATGAGTTGGAACTGACTGGATGACACCTAACAACAACAACATACGTATATTTATACCTGTATTCATATTTATTTATATATATTTGAACCTTTTTCCAGCAATATAGATGTTTTCTACATTTATCAAATTTTGCATGGTACATACTTATACTAACAAATTACTCCTTATTTACCTTATATTCAAATGTAACTGAGCATCCTTTATTTTATCTGGTGACACTAAATAAAAAGCACTTGACTAGATACCATAACTGACACCTTGAGTTAACTATTGCTTGCCAGTGTAAACTTAAATAAGGCTTATTATGAATTGACACAATGGTTGCAATGATAGGCTCAAACACACCTACTATTGTGAGGATGGCCCAGGACCCAGCAACGTTTAGTTCTATTATACATAAGATCACTATGCGCTGGAACTTGCTTGATGGCATCTAGCAACGACAGCAACAAACTTCTTAAGCAAATATCAATTTTAGAGTGCAAAGCTTCATATAAACACAATGGAATATTACTCAGCCATAAAGAGAAATGGAGTTTCTACTTAATCAAATATTGATTGAACGATCTCACTTACATGGAGAATTTAGAATAAGCAAATGTATAGAGACTGAAGTTTATTATTGGTTACCAGGGGCAGAAGAGAAGGGGAAAGAGGAAGCATTGTTTGGGAAGCAGTAGCGTTTGCTTATGGTGACGAAAAAGTTGATCAGGAACCCTGGGGATGGTTATACAACATGATTAAGGTAACTGATGTCACTAGACTGTACATATAAAATTGTTGAATTGGTGTCTGTTGTGTTAGATATATTTTTAAAGCAATTAAAAATGCCTAATAATCCCTACATTTTAATATTAAATCAGATTTTTCCCAACCAGAAAATGCTTCAGCTTTAAAAAACATTCATGTATAAATCAATTGCTTGGAGCTTTACTATCATGCTTTTCAAGAAATAATACTCTACAGGATTGTTACTTTTCCAGGCCATGTTTCAAAAGCTTATTTCACACCAAAGATAGTTGAGCTACTTGTTAAAATACCTATTGAATTCTGCTTTAGAACTCAGGACAAAATGGCTAAATTTTATCCTTGATTTTCTGGCACTGGAGAGGGACGCTGAGGGGTCTCTTCTATTACAGGACTCATTATTCCACCCTAGGAAGGATGCTGCCCTCCCAGCAGAGCTTACTGTTTGCACAATTATGGTTTTTGAAAGTTCAGTATTAGTGTCTCAGGTTTGCTCTGTATTCCGTAGAGTATACAATTTCCTCAGATTCTCCTTTCTAAAACTGATTCTTATTCCTATTCCTTGACTTATAATTTGCCTTAAAGCTGTCTGTCAATTTCTTATTGCATTTTCTCAAGTATTTACTGTGAGAGTTGCATGATGATGATTATGATAAAGAGGAGGAGGAGGAGAAGGAGAGAGACAATCACAAACATCACTGCCATTTTTGAACATGGGTTATGTCGCATGCTAAGCACTGCTATCTTTGCATTATGCATAGTAATTCTTACAGTAACCCTATGAGTTAGATTTTATTTCTATTCATAGAAGGGGGTTATAAGTCACAGAATGGTTATCCAAGTTTAAATAGGTGGAGGTAAGATTTTATTTTATTTTATTTTTTTACTCCAAACACTTGTTCTTATTTATAATTCTATGCATTGGGGCAGTGATCTCATAGGTAAAATGTTTGATATTAACCATAGATACATATTAACATATACTAACACTAAGCTAAAGCAGGCAAAGTCAAATAATTTGATTGAAAATGTCTTGCATAAAAATAGCCCTACAGTATTAGTGAAACAATGGAAAATAACACTATCTTCCTTTTGCCTAACACTCTAACAACAACAACAACAAAAAAACCCATTGCCATCAAGTCAATTCTGACTCATAGCAACCCTATAGGTCAGGGTAGAACTGCCCCACAGGGTTTCCAAGGAGCACCTGGTGGATCCGAAATGCCAACATTTTGGTTAGCAGCCAAACACTTAACCACACCACCAGGGTTTCCGCCTAACACTCTAGGTTTCAAATTTTTACTTTTTGGCTTGTTTGTTTTTTTGTGATACTAACTTACAAGACCATATTATGTGGAGAAAAGAAATAGTAAGTAAAAAAAGGAAGCATGAATATACCATAATTTGTTTGACTACTCGACAGCATTGGGTTTTTGGGATACCATAATTTGTTTATGTGTTCATCCATTGACGGGCACCTGAGGTGTATCCATCTTTTTGCTATTGTGAACAGTGCTGCAGTGAACATGGGTGAGCATATGTCTATTCATGTGAAGACTCTTATTTCTCTAGCGTATATTCCTAGGAGTGAGATTGCTGGATCATATGGTACTTCTATTTCTAGCTTTTTAAGGAAGCACCATATCAGTTTCCAAAATGGTTGTATCATTTCGCATTTCCTCCACAAGTGCTTAAGAGTTCCGATCTCCCTGCAGCCTCTCCAACATTTATTTCCTGATCATACAATGGAATACTATGCAATGATAAGGAACAAACGATGAATCTGTGAAACATAACATGGATGAATCTGGAAGGCATTATGCTGAATGAAATTAGTCAGTCGCAAAAAGGAAAAATATTGTATGAGACCACTATTTTTTTTCTTTTTTTATTGTGCTTTAATTGAAAGTTTACAGTTCAAGTTAATTTCTCATACAAAAATTTATACACACGTTGTTATATGACCCTAGTTGCTCTCCCTATAATGTGATAGCACACTCCTCCTTTCCACCCTATATTTCCCATGTCCACTCAACAGCTGCTGTCCCTTTCTGCCTTCTCATCTCACTTCCAGAAAGGAGCTGCCCATTTAGTCTCATGTATCTACTTCTTGAGCGAAGAAGCATACTCTTCACCAGTACCATTTTATGCCTTATAATTCAGCCTAGTCTTTGTCTGAAGAGTTGGCTTTGGGAATGATTTCAGTTTTGAGCTAACAAGAAGTCAGGGGCCATGTCTTCTGGGGTCTCTCCAGTTTCAGTCAGACCATTTAGCCTGATCTTTCTACTAGAATTTTAGTTCTGCACCCCACTTTTCTCCTGGTCCATCAGGAACTTTCTGTTGTGCTCCCTGTCAGGGCCATCATTGGTGGTAGCCAGGTACCATCTAGTTTTTCTGGTGAGACCACTATTACAAGAACTCAAGAAAAGGTTTAAATGCAGAAGAAAACATTGTTTGATGGTTACGAGGGTGGGGAGGGAGGGAGAGGGATACTCACTAACCAGATAATTGACAAGAATTATCTTAGGTGAAAAGAAGTACAATGCACAATACAGGGTAAGTCAGCACAACTGGACTAAAACAAAAGCTAAGAAGTTTCCTGAATACAACCAAACACTTTGATGGACAGAGTAACAGGGGAGGGGTCTGGGGACCACAGTTTCAGGGGACAACCAGGTCAATTGGCATAATAAATTTTATTAAGAAAATGTTTTGCATTCCACTTTGGTGAGTGGTGTCTGGGGCCCTTAAAAGCTAGCAAGCAGCCACCTAAGATGCATAAATTGGTCCTAACCCACCTGGAGCAAAGGAGAATGATGAACACAAAACGTACAAGGTAACTATTAGCCCAAGAGACAAAAAACGACACATAAACAACAGACTCCATCAACCTCAGACCAGAGGAACTAGATGGTGCCCGGCTACCACCAATGACTGCCCTGATAGGGGACACAACAGAGAGTTCCTGACGGAGCAGGAGAAAAGTGGGGTGCAGAACTCAAGTTCTAGTAAAAAGACCAGACTTGATGGTCTTACTGAGACTGGAGGTGCCCAAGAAGACATGGCCTCCTGGGCTCTCTGTTAGCCCAAAACTGAAACCATTCCTGAGGCCAACTCTTCAGTCAAAGATTAGACTGGGCTATAATACATAAATGATAGTTGTCAACTGTGTGCTTCTCAGCTCAAGTAGATGCATGAGACTAAATGGGAAGCTCCTGTCTGGAGGATAGATGGGAAGGCAGAAAGGGGCAGGAGCTGGTTGAATGGGCACAGGAAATACAGTAGAAAGGAGTGTGCTGTCACATTTTAGGGAAAGCAACTAGGATCACATAATGTGTGTATAATTTTTTGTATGAGAAACTAACTTGAACTGTCAAGTTTCACTTAAAGCACAATTAAAAAAAAAAAAGGAAGTAAAAGATAAGGCCTGGTCTCAGATATGCATCTTCTGACCCTGAGGCCATGACCTTTTCCAATACATATTTTTTTGTCAAAATATTATTGTGCTAACAATATTTTGTACTATACTTATCTTTTTTATTAGGTGGTAAATATGTAACAAAACATTTTCTCTTTGTTCATGTATGATTTAGTGACATTAATTATATTCATCATAAATAAATACATTTATCTTAATAAACCAGTTACTGTTGAGTCAATTCTGATGCATGGTGACCTCATATGTATCAGAGTAGAGCTGTGCTCCATAGCATTTGCAATGCCTGTTTTTTTTCAGAAGTAGATCACCAGGCCTTTTTCCAAGGTGCCTCTGTATGGACTCGAACACATAATCTTTCACTTAGCCGCCAAGCACCTTAATTGTCTGCACCATGCAGGGACTGCATTCATCTTAAAAGGAGTTTTAAATTGATCTTATGCACCTACTTATTCTATGCTAGATAAAATACTTTAAAAATGGAAATTTCGTAACTGTAAAATGTTTCTTCTTTTAATCTAATTCATAGCAAAAATAAATCTTTCTAAGCTATACTTGATGTGGCAGATTTTTGCAGCACTTGTTACACTATAAAAACTTGTACTAATAATGATGATGATAAAAACAATAGAATATACAATTAACATGCTTTGAATCATTGCTATGTGCCAGTTACTATAATAAGATTTTAACATAAATTTTCCCATTTAATCTACAGAAATAAGAAAATGAAAAAGAGAATTGCTATCTTTCCTGAGTAGAGTTATTGGGGTAACCTTTTGCAGTTAATAGTCTCACTGGCACATGACTCCCTTTTTCCATGTTTCAGACAACTGTGTGAAACAAATGAAATGTTACCAAGAAGATAATATGTAGAAACACAATATTACAAATGATCAAAAATACATGGGAAGCTAACAGATTAAATGAGGCATTAATGTGAGGTAGCTGTCTCATTGGAATAAAAAGAAAAAAGAATGTTTACCTCATTAGTCCTTTATTCAGACCTGAAACAACAGTCATAAACTTCTCAGAAATGTCAAGAAAATTCTAGAATGGATAGTTCAACCTTCACGGACTAACGGCCAAGGCACTTCTTTCTAAACATCATCACAAATAGCTCAATGTTGTTACCAGGAACAAAGAAATAACTGAAATGACTATGGTAGCACAGCGATTAAGAGCTTGGCTCCTAACCAAGAGTTCAGCAGTTTGAATCCACCAGCTGCTCCTTGGAAACCTTTTGGGGCAGTTCTACTCTGTCTTATAGAGTTGCTATGATTTGGAATCAACTTGATGGCAATGGGTTGTTTTTTTTTTTGGTTTCCCATGTCCATCCGGGGGTCTCATAAAAGGACTCCTGTACTCCCTCCCTCCATGGAATCTTTAATTGCTCACCATCTTTTTTATGTATCTTTCCAATGGTTATTCACCTTTGCCTTGAATTGTTGCACATCTGTACTTCAGGTGGAGAGATACCTGTAGCTAGTCGTTTCCATATTTCAATCAACATAGAACACTGATGTGTTTTGCATTGGTTAAAGTGGCAAGAAATCTTAAATATAGAAATTGGTGGATCATAGAAAGGTACAGATTCTGACATCACATAGACTGTGGTCAAATGTATTTATATGCAGATTTTTAGTTCCCAGGCTCTATTCTACTACCAAGGCTTTGCAAATACTGCTTCTTCACCTTGAAACAGTATTTCCACCTGTGAACTTCCACTTACCTGCCTTACAATCACTCCAAATCATGAGTAGGGGACCTTCATTTGCTTTTTTCCTGGAACACCAAGCTTACATCATCAGTGGAAATCTCATAGGCTAGTGAACATTCTTGTTTATTTACCTATACCAACTCAGTTCTGGAAACCCTGGTGACATAGGGGTTAAGTGCTATGGCTGCTAAACAAAAGGTCAGCAGTTCAAATTCACCAGGAACTCCCTGGAAACTCTATGGGGCAGTTCTACTCTGTCCTATATGGTTGTTATGAGTCAGAATTGACTCGACAGCAATGTGTTTGTTTTTTGGTTTTACCTGGTTGTATTTCCAAATGAAAAAACAAAACATACAGCTTGGAATGGAGCAGTTCCCTTTGCTGTTGGATGTTGACGGATGTCTACGGCTGAGAGTCTTACCTCTCCTTCTGGTCACTGGTTTCAGTGAAATTGCTACTGTCTCAGCTACGCTGTACTAAACCGATTGGAAGAAACTTGGGACTCAAATTGATGACAGCTGTGGACCTGACTCGGCCATGACCCTTTACTCTGTACATTGTACTCTTGAGGCGGGCAGAGTACTACTGAGGCCAATCCTAGTAATTCTCACTTTTTTCCATGTCTTTCATAGAATAGCCTGGATTCAAACGAAAGCCTACCACCTGTCTGTCAGTTTGGTGTTCTGTGATGGCTTGCACGTTGCTATGATGCTGGAAGTTATGTCACCAGCATTTCAAATACCATCAAGATCACTCATGGTCGACAGGTTTCAGCAGAGCTTCCAGACTAAGATGGACTAGGAAGAAAGGCCTGGCAATCGATCTCCAAAAATCATATGAAATTCAAATTTTAGTGTCAATAAAAAAATACTTAAGAAGTACAAGGTTTCAATCTATTGTAATAGATATATACTAATATTTTCAGAATGTAAGAATTTACCCTGAATCAAAAAAAAAAAAAAAAAAATGGGGAGGAAAAGGGATATAAAAATACTAAGTGTAGAAATTTATCTACTGACTGTGATCTATGAAATTATCCAAGGAAAAATGTGATGCCATTTGGGGGCAGCTAAAAGATGCACCCAATTTCAGCAGCAGAGGACCTGCATTTTCACCGTTGTCATATGAGCTCATTCTCACAGATATTTACTTTTATAAGACAAGCAGGCTTCCCCCCCACCCACCCACCACACCATAGAAGAGATCTATGCAATTCAGAACCACAAAGAAACTGGAAAACTTCTAATTAAAAAATTACATAGGGGAATCCCACAGTCTGATTGGGTCAATTGCTTTCTGGCCTCATTGTATGAATTGGAATTACTTCTGCTTACTAATGGCATCCTGAAAAAAAAACATTAATATATTTCTAATATCAAGGTTATCCAGGTTAATGAAGAACACGATCCTCAAGCGTCATTTAATATTTGAGCAACCATTCATGAGTAAAAGTAGGATAAATATGATGTTATCATTGCATTTATTATTTTATACTTGACTTCTTTTGGAATGGTCTCCAGCATTATTTTTCTGTTGACTAATATTTTTTTTAATATTTTTTTATCTTCTTAATTTCTTGCTATTTTTAAATCCCCATTCTGACCTATTTTCATTTTTTTCACTTCTTTTTTTTTCTTAGCTTTATTTTAAAAAAAAAAAAAAAGTTGCCTTAAAGCCTATTTTGACTCATAGTGACCCTAAAGGACAGAATAGAACTGCCCCATAGAGTTACCAAGGAGTGCCTGGTGCATTCGAACTGTAGACCTTTTGGTTAGCAGCCGTAGTTCTTAACTGCTATGCCACCATGGTAAAAAAAAAAAAAAAAAAAAAGAATTGTTTTTGCTAGTTCATTAAACTATTTTGTGTTAAAGATTAAAACCAGAAGCAAAATAATATGATTCTGAAGCCAATCTTCTCACCCTCCCCCCTAAAGTTTAACTAATAACTATTAAGGAACTTGAAGTCATGTGGAAAAAAACAAAACAAAACAAAAGATTTGAAGGCATACTGACCTCATTTGAATCTTCGCTCTCTTAATTCATGTTTTCTAAAACCTTAATCCAAACTAGTTTAAAATCTATCAATGTATACTTGTTCTGGTTAGAGTTGAGTGATCAATCTGTCATTAATTTATTTATTATCACTTTTTTGTTCAATACGTATTTACTGAATTACTCTTATGAAGGTGACTTTATACTCCATACCAAAAAAGAAAACCAAACCCATTGCTATTGCATCACTTCCAACCCATAGCAACCCTACAGGATAGAGTAGAACTGCCCCATACAGTTTCTAAGAAGCGCCTGGTGGATTTGAACTGCTCACCTTTTGGCTAGCAGCCGTTGCTTTTAAATACTATGCCACCAGGGTTTCCATACTCCTTACAGTCAACGATAAAAAGATACTATGGCAAGAGATCTGTCTTCCAGGAACTAAGAAAAGATTGGATGACAAGGTATACATTTAAATATGCCCATCAATATCTGACACTCTGCAATACCAAATGAAAATATGAAAGCACTGATGTATAAAAATTAAGTATTTATCATATGATATCATAATGTCATATAATTATTTGAGTGGAGAACTCAGGATGGACTTTTGAGGAAATGCCATTTTATTTTGACAGAGGATAGATAGAATTCCTAAGGACAAAGAATAGAGAAAGGACGTAGATGAAAATTTGATTATATTGGGATTCCAGGTAAAGAGATTGTATGGAAATGGTTGGGGATTGCGAAAATAGAGCAAATAAGCTAATGTGACTTTATCTTGTAGAGATACAGTTTGTTGAAGTCAGGTAATCTTGAAGTTATAATATGGAGAGTAAAAACTCATATCAATTGATAAATTAGGATGATATGCTATGTTCTATTTTCTCTCTGCCTTCAGGCATGCATATTGATGATGACAATAATAACAACACAACAACAATAAACATTTTTAGTGCCTACTGTATGGCACTGGGTTTTTTTTTTTTTTGGACTGTATGGTAAACCTTGCCAGTAAACATACACAGCAACAAGAAAAACTGTAAGTACTACAAATGATCCTGGTTTATAAATGAATAATTTGAAACACAGAGATATTAAGCAGCTTGCTCAAAATCATACAAGCAGTTTATAAAAAAAGAAATAGCCTGGGTTTAAACCCAGGGTGTTTACAGATAGCAATTTAAAAATACTAATAAATGTTGCTCAGATATCATGTTATAATCTATTTGATTTCTGAAAAGGAATGGAGATAGGTAAAGAAGAATGAAACCTGAAGTCAGCAACTTTCCTCCTTCTCTTTGTGCTTCTAATCTCAGCTAGCAACTAGAGAATGACCCTTTAATCCTCTGCCTCCCTTATATCTGTACTGTCTGTTCTACATCTTTGTTTTCATTCATAAGAATTATCTCCATTCTATCTTTACTGTGAATACCTCCCCTAAATCCCTGATTACTACTAGCAATAGGTATCTAATTAGTATCCCTGACTCCAGTTTTTCCTCCAATCTCCGGAACATTTACCACTCTGTAGTCAGGGTGATTTCCTAAAACCTTTTCAATATGACACTCCCATGCTAAAATGTCTGTTTCACGCTCCTCACAGCTGAGAGAAACAAGTCTCAATTCCTTACTTCGGCAGAGAAGGCCTTACCTAATAGGCATCGTTTCTTTCTCAATCCTAATCTCTAGTCATACATGGAGATGAACATGCGTTTTCCAGAAATACATTAAAGGCAGTCCTGTCTTTGTTTGTTTTTTTTTTTTTCCTGACGAGCAAAGCTCATTTCACGTCTACACACTTTTGCCTGGAGCCACGTGGTTTACTTTTATTTGAAATTAAAGTCGCGAACCAGGTATCATCTCCTTTATGAACCTTTTCTGACCTCAGCCATCAATTTCCCCCCCCCCCCCTTCTATGGAAGCACTTATAATACTCCAAAGATTCCTGCATCTAAATCCCTACTCTTCCTGGAAGTTCTTTGAAGTCAGAAACAATACCGCACTATTAACTGGTATTCATGGATCAGCCTAGCATAGAGCCTGGTACCTAGTGGACGTTGAAGAAATGAAACCTAAAATGAATGAGAAGGGTTGTAGATATAACTGGGATATACCGGCTGCAGCAGCTGGCCCCTGTATAAATGAATAAAATAAAATAAACCTAAAAGAAAATAGAAAACACAATTCTTTCTCCTCAAGCCTTTCCACTGCCCAATTTTATGGTATAATTTAATTGTACCATGGATCTAAGAAGCCACAAAGCCTAAGACAGAGTGTTTGCATTGTTTGTGCCTGTGCCTAAACTTTAATCTAATACACAAAAGGGGAAAAACCTGAGTTAAAGTAGCTAAGATCTGTCACAAACAGCTGTTCTGTGCTCCCGAAAGTTGCCTGGAAAGCCAGATTTGAGGGGGTGAGAGTGGGAGGCAGAAAGCAAGGCAAAGAGAAGGAAATAGGGCGTGGGGGCGAAGCGTGAGAAATCCAGGAGGGCAGAAAAGAAAAGCAAGATAATTAGCTGCCATAATTACAAGGTTTTATTTTTCCAGTCACTTTTTAATCTAATTCATATCGTATAAAATGTTAAGTTCTATTTCTAGGGTGAGTAACATACTGTAGTACCAAAAATTTGATAAATAATTAACTTCCTATTTCACCCATAAAAATATTAAGACAGATCCATTTAATTACCATAACCAACCCGACAGAGTGTTGGCTGGGCCCTGAGGGATTACCGTTTCCTGCCTGACCTAAGTGTTTGGCCTTGAGCCTGGTGCGGGAACACCTGGGGGCAGAAACTGGCCCATCTCCTTCCAGTTCACTGCGGTGAGGCATGTCATTTTCATGTCATTGCTCATTTTCTCATGTGCAAGCTTTGCTCTTCCCTTAGGGAATGGGAATCTGACAGGCACTTTATCTCAACACATTGAGTCTCATATGAAATTGTCACTTTCTCTTGCCACCTTGCTAGTTAGTTTAGGGCTAGGAGGAGCTACATGGAGTGAAATTTTACATGGAAGCCAAGCTGAAGAGACTGTTATTTCAGGGGAAGTGCCCTGTTTTATACACATTGCAGAAAAAAATCAAGGAGGATGTGTGAAGGGGAGGGAAGTTTGGTCATTTCACAATAACACGAGAGTGCATTATTTGTGCACATCTTTGTGGGTTCATATATGTATATGTATACATATTAGCTCAGTTAATCTTCCCAGACCATTAAACACTGTTACTATATTCCTCAATTTCATCAGAAAAAATGGAGCTTTAGGAAAATAAGGGCTATGTGGCTAGGAAATAGCTGAAACTAACACTTTAATTTCTAGGTACAAAACAAATGCTTTAATTTCTAGCTACGATACTATTCGCATGGTATTACTGTTTATAAACGATTTTAGGAAGGTGCTAAGAGTGAAGTGCTGGTTTGTTTCTCTTTGTCATTATGTGAAGAGAATTCTGACTCATACATTTTTGGAGAAATATACATTAGTACTGCATGTCACAATTTGATGACTGAACCAATATTTTACTCAGTTAGTGGTCATTTTCTTTGGGCATCTGCTTCAGCCAGCAGTTGAATAATTGGGATTTTCTAGAAAGGGCAATTTTTCATGGCTTGGAAATATGTGTAAAAAAGAATATAGATATCTAGTTTTGAGCAGTACAGTCTGATAAAAATAGGTATGGGATTTATATCTTTTGTTTTCCATAGTTTTCCCTCTCTTACACTGGAAAAACATTTTTTTAGAATTAATTACTGACAATCCATCTTTACTTCTCCTCACTTCCATTAAAATGACTGTAAGTGAAAACAGACCAATGGGTCTGTGCCCAGCATGCAAGAAGCCAAACTTCTATACGTTGGTTTGGGGAGGAAAAAAGGGTTTATGAGTTCCCCAATCTGCTTGAGAAATGTACTATTTATACTTAGACATACTCATTTAGGGGTGGAGGGAAATGGTAGGCAGGATCAGAGGTTTTACCTATTCTTAGTTTCTACTGATTTTTTATTATGAGGTGGGGCTAAGACTTGGCACACAAGTGGCCAATGGACCACACACTTTTGAAATGAGCTCTACTGTTGTCGATGATGCACTTCTGGTGATTTTGGTTCCTCGGCATGAGTCTTTTAGTTCCTTGACATAAGTTCTCTTGCTTGCTTTATTGAGCATGTGTCAGCCCAGGGCCGTTTGTTGGTCACCATGGTCTGCTCTGCATATGTCAGGCTACTCTAAGCCAGTTAGGTCTGGACTCTTCCAGGGCTGTCCGGAGGGTCTGAAAAACAACTTAGAGGAAGTGAGTGACATGAAGGGGTGGTGACTGGGAGTGGCCTGATACCTGGTGGAGTACTAATTAGTTAGGCATCTTCAGTGTCTTCAGCCTCCAGAGTCCCCTAACATAAGCAGACAAGTAAAAGTACAAAACTTCAAGAACAAAAGGAAAGAAAAAGAAGACCATAGCACAATATTTTGAAAGCTGAAAAGCAGATAGGTCAATGCAACTGACTTTGTACAAAGAGATGCCTGAAACATAAGCTAGTGGAGGGCAGGCCCAGAAGCAGGATGACTGGGGTCCAACAATTCCAGAAAGTCATGGGCAATGGAGGTTCTGTTTAATTCTGAAGTTGATGGTACAGTGGGGCTAAAAACAGAGTTTCAAGTTTTTAAGAAAGAAAAGTTGGATGCCCTCAACCTTCTAAGCTGTCAGATGACTCCCGCCACCTTCAACTGTGGAAATCCCTGGGTTTATTCACTGCAGACATTGGACTAGAATACTTTGGCTAGGAGACGCGAGGCATATTTGAGGGTGCGAATACCACAGATAAAATTGTGGAAGTAACGGTAGTCTCTATATTGAATAATAAGACCTGACAAGGCCCTTTCTGCAGTGCAAGGTGTTTTCAGGCAGGGGATTGGGTGTTTCCTTTTTGGTGAAATACTCAGCTCCAAATAAAATACTTACATATTGTGACAGTTGCCGGACTCCCAGAAATAAAATTAGCAAATTCCCTCTAGATGGAAGGATACCAGTCAAAAAACATTACATGTGAACATACAGATAGCAATTGCTATTTTTCCCCCCACTCTTTGACATGAGTTGACAGCCAAGGATCTCCAAATATTGGATAAAGGGAAAACAAAATAAAACAAAAGTCAAATACAAAATAACAAAGCTAACTGAAACAACACAACCTTTAAGATGCAAGAGTGACATGGAAAAAGAAAAAAAAAAAGATTTCAGAGGAAAGAGAGATGGTAGAGACATACATAGTTAAACTGTGAATAATATTACGTGGTTACTGAATATTAATCTAGCAAACAATTATGAGGGGGGATCATTGGTATTTGTCCATGAAGCTGAGTTACATAAGGAAACTAATTATTCAAACTGAGAAATTAAGAAATAACAGTAACAGCACTTTAGATGGTAGTATAGAAATGAAGACTATAAGAAATGACTAAAGTTGCTGAAACTAATTTTCTCTTAGGAGAGAAAATTGAAGGTAGGGAAAAATGTATAGTCTATGACTTTTCCTTATAAGCTTTGCAAAACATTTTGAAATTTCAAACTTTATATAATCATAACTTCAATTGCAAAAATAAATCAGAGATAAATCATTTAAAAAATAATATGTAGTAACATTAATGTTCCAGCTGTCATGATAAGTAACAATAATGTTAAAAATAAAATAATAAAAGCTAAATACATTGGGGACATCTAGTTCAATTGGCATAGCATAGTTTATAAAGAAAATATTCTACATCCTACTTTGGCGAGTATCATCTGGGGTCTTAAAAGCTTGTGAGTGGCCCTCTAAGATATTCCACCAATCCCACCTCAAATGGAGCAAGAGAGATTGAAGAAAACCAAAGACACAAGGGAAAGAATAGTCCAAAGAACTGATGGACCGCAATTACCACAGTTTCTACCAGACTGAGTCCAAAACAATAGATGGTGCCTGGCTACCACCACTAACTGCTCTGACAGGGGTCACAATAGAGGGTTCCTGACAGAGCTGGAGAGAAACGTAGAACAAAATTCAAACTCACCAAAAAAACAAAACAAAACCAGGCTTACTGATCTTACAGAGGCTGGAGAAACCTCAAGAGTATGTCCCACAGATACCCTTTTAGCTCAGTACTGAAGCCACTTCTGACGTTCACCTTACAATCAAAGATTAGACAGCCCATAAGATGATAATACACATAGCTCAAACATGTATATGAGACTAAATGGGCACACCAGCTCAGGGGCAAGGATGAGAAGGCAGGAAAGGACAAGAAAGCTGAACTAATGGAAATGGGGAACACAAGCTCAAGAAAGGGAGAGTGTTGACACGTCACAGGGCTGACAACCCATGAGACAAAACAATATATGTATTAATTATTTAATTAGAAATCAATTTTCTATGTAAACCTTCATCTAAAGTACAATAAAAGAAGAAAAAATGACTAAGGATAAAAGCTAAATATGGTAAAATACCTACCTTACTATTTGCCAGATATTGTGTCAAATTATACATATATATATATATATATATATATATACTCATACACGTGTGTGTGTGTGTATTTGGCAGGCATAATGTCAAATAAAAAATATATATATATACATATGTATACATTTTTTTATACATATATACACATACACATATGTATACATATATACATATGTATATATATATACATGTATATGTATATATATACTCACACACATATGTGTCTGTGTGTATATATTTGCCAGGTATAATGTCAAATTATGTATATATATATATAATCTCATTTTTAAACCTCACAACAGTGCTCTGAGATAGGTATTCCTATTTCTCTTTTGTAGGTAAGTTAACTGAGTTTTAGAAAGGTTGATCAACTTTCCATATGTCAACATCTTCCAAGAGCCGGAGTTGGCATTCTGGATGTTCTATGCCTCAATGTAAGTCAAATATGGAATGATGATTAGTTCTGTGTAGTGTTTACTGAATGGATACACTTAACAGTTCTTAAAATTAACTTTCTCCTTGACCATAAAACTCTTATTTTGTGCTAAGTCCTAGCAATCCTATAACACTAAACTATCTGGCAAATTTATACTTACTTTTCAATCAAAAAGAGAACAAGAAACCATTCACAAGGGTAACACTGTATTATTTTTAAAACTATTTTAAACTCAATACGGTGACTTAATTTCTTATCCACCCCACTCTCTGCTATTTGATATCAAAAACAAATGAGAACATACATGAACAACAACAAAAAAAACACAACTTTCTAAACCTCCTTTGCTACGAGAGATTTGACCACCACCTGAAAACACAACAATCAGTTTTTTGCAAGTTAGTTGTTTATAAGTGCTCTTTGAGGCATGCCTTATGACATAATTACTTGGATGTGCTAAACTATTTCATTTTGTTTTTTTCACTAGACTGGGAAAGCCACTGTAAGGTATGGAATGCCCATTAAATTAGGCTACTTTCTCAAAATAGAAAAACAAACAAACAAACAAAAAAAAAAATAGTATTCTTTTAGTCGTTTTACCTGCAAATGTTGTCACTTACCAAGGAGAGACAGTTGTGCTGGGCAGTTCTCATTCTAGAAAGAAATTAAGAGACACGCATGTTCTTCCATTACTATGATCCTGCAGTTTTCTTCTGTTTGTCTGACCTCTGGTTCTTGAGACTTGAGCTAGCAGCTTACCTGCGGTCTTGCCTGCCAATCTTGGGATTCAGTGATCTTTGAAGCTTGTGAACAAGAGCCCTGCTTTCTGACCTGCCGATCTTGGGTTTGTGGTTACATGAATCAGGAGAAACCTCTATCCTGACCCACGGAGTTGGGATATTCCTGCCTCTACAACCACGTGAGCCATTTCCTTGATATAGATCTCTCTGTGTATATATTTAGACACTTTACTTGTTTTGCTTCTCTAGAGAACCCAGCCTAAGACATATACAGTAATGCTCTCCCATTACTATGAATTCTACTAGCACTATTCTAGGTTAGAATAAAAAACGATTGAATCTGATAATATTCAAAGCTAAATGTTGATACAGAGTGAAGATATGCCAGGAATAGTTTCAAGTGCTTCATAAGGCTTAAATCATTTTATCCTCACAACAGCTCTGTACGGTCGTTATACTATTGTAACCCTCACATTTCAAATGAGTATACTAAGAACAAGCAATTCATTAAGGTTATGCAGCTAGTAAGTGATTGAGTTTGGAGTCACCCCTTGGCACTCTGGCTCTAGAGTTCATTCTTTTTAAGTGTCTCTCAGTAAAATGGAAAAAGCTAGATTTTTAAAAATGGTGCAAATGGATTCATAATTTTTTATAAAATTTTTTATACCATATGTAAATTAAATGACCTGAGTAAAATACTTAAACAATATGGGCCTCCATTTCTTCACCTGTAATATTGGGATAATAATGAGACATAGAGTATCCTAGATTGAATTATGTCCCCCCAAAAATGTGTGTATCGATTAGGCTGGGCCATGATTTCTGGTATTGTGTGATTTTCCTATGTGTTGTAAATCCTGCCTCTATGATGTTAATGAAGTAGGATGGGCGGCAGTTGTGTTAGTTAGGCAGGACTCAACCTACAGGATTAGATTGTGTCCTGAGGCAAACTCTTAAGTATAAAAGATAGAAGCAAGCAGAGAGACGGGGGACCTCATACCAGCAAGATAGTAGCACTGGAAGCAGAGCATGTCCTTTGGACCTGGTGTCCCTGCACCTGAGAAGCTCCTTGACCAGGGTAAGATTGAGGACAAGGATCTTCCTCCAGAGCTGACACAGAGAGAAAGCTTTCCCCTGGAGCCAACACCCCAAATTTGGACTTTTAGACTACTTTACTGTGAGGAAATAAATTTCTCTTTGTTAAAGCCATCCACTTGCGGTATTTCTGTTATGGCAGCACTAGATAACTAAGACATAGAGGATTGAATGACAAGGTATGTGTGAGCAATTTGCAAACAAATAATACAAAATACTTTTGAATTTTAAGGGAAGCAAATTCACATGACTAACATTTTTTGAGACACACGCTTCAAACTAATACACAGACTGGAAGAAGAGGTAGGAACATGTTTATAACTTCTGGCCTCTGTAATCCTAACAAAATGAATTTAAGACTCCTTTTAAATTGGGGGACAATGGAACGACAGTATGCACTGTAGTGAGGATTGCAGAGTGTGGTAAGACACATCAATAAACTCACTTATGAACAATAGCAAATGAGAACTTGGAGAGTCAATGAGGTTTTCTGGCTTAATAGGACAAATGTAATTAACTGAATATTGCCTTCTTTCCCACAGGAATACAGTGGAGGTTGGCCTTTGACAAAACAGCATAATTCAGTCAATAATAACATTGAAGTGGTGAATATAATTCAAAAATGAAGGCTTCAGTGAGATGGACCAGAGAATGTATATTCTGGAATTCTGCACTCATTCTGTTGGCCTGAGCATTGCTAAGTAATATTTTTTTCATAACTTACAGCATCCTTAAACTTAGAAGTTATAGGTTTTGAGGGCCCTAAGTGGCTATAAATTCCATAATGAAAAGCAACTCTTTCAAGGTTAAGAGGAAAAACTGTGTTCCAGAATCGCCCACTGCTAGCTGTATTTTAAATCAAAGAAAACAATTAAAATAGCAAATGTAACTTGAATAATGTGTTAGGCCTTTTAATCACTGAAAACCCAAACTTTACTTACTCAGTTAATTAGCAGCTGGCACATCAAATGACATATGGCGCCAGTCCTGGTGCAAAAGAGAACATAAAAAAAGAAAGAAAAAAATCTTATGAGTAGGTAGGAAAATCTTTTCAAGTGAATAAAGATCAGTGATATTCTGCAATTGGACTGAGTTTCAAACATATCAAAGTGTAATTTTATTCCAGTGGAGCGTTACGTCAACTCTTTGAGAATCATTGTCATCAATGGACACTTCTCAGGCTTCCACTACTAAAGCCTTCAATGGGTGATGAAACAAAGAGGAGACAATTAGTGCGAAATTCAATCTCTCATTGTCACCTCAACATTTGTTGAAGTCAAGATTCATAAATACGAAAATCTGTTTCTAATATATACTTTTAACTTTGCAACTTCGATTTCTTTCTGTTTATATATGATTGAAGTTTCTAAGAATTAAGGACATTACAAAAAGATCCTACTAGTTACAGTCAAAGATACACTTTATTTTCTTAAGATTTTGTGTGTGCCAGTCTTGCCAGCCTTTTCCCTTCCATTCAAAGCTACACACACACAGACACACACACACACAGGCACACACACAAAGGTAGGGAATGATGGGCAAGTAACTTTGTTGTGCTAAACTAAGAATTTGGAGGAAGTTGACAGCTGTAGGTATGCTAAGAGCTACAGAAAAAAACAAAAATCCAACCTACAGAAATCGTGTCTTGAGAACACATGGGACCTGTCTTCGTGGTCAAAATGGAGTGAAAAAATGAAGGCAGAACCTATATGTCCTTGGAATTACCAAAACAGATCCATGAGGATTCTCATTTTCACTATTGACTGTCTTCTAGAAAAAGAAAGGCATTGCTTTAGAAAATCTTTCTATGACGCCTTCAAAAAAGCTTTAAAAACAATACGTTCTTGAAGATGTAACCCAGTTAATAAACAAACTTAATTTGGTGGTGTGAAAATATAAAATTGATTTTTTTCCAGGTGTGTGTTTGAATAATGCTCTATGTATCTCTACTTCTTGTCATTTTTTGACATGAGAAGCTCCTATAGCACTTTCAGTTATTAAAAAAAAACCCAAAAAAAAAAGTTTATTCAACTTAAAATTCCAGTCACAAACACATTTTCTTTCCTATTCTTAGCCCACTGTTGGGTGTGTGATCATGCGTGGGTGTTTGTGGTAGAATGTGCTATTTAATTTTTCCTTTCCACACTTTTCCGTCTCAATCATCTGAAAATAGAGAATTCAGAGGTTATCATATGTAACTGGCCTTCCAATCTAATATCCTTTCTTGGCTGTTTCTTCTTTCTGGTAGGTGGTGATGCCATCAATGTCAGTTGGTGTCAAACATGCCAATGCTGACTTTCTAGTGGGGACATTTTGTGATCTTTGGAGCCTGCACGGAGCACATTACTTAGTTAGATCTTATGTAGGAAATTTGTATTGGCTGCACTTTCTCCAAACTTAGCTCCTCCTGCCCTCAGAACGGCCCACAGCGTCTTATTTCTAGGGTTAGTGTTTGCCTTCATATGGTGTGACATCATCAAGATAACTCAGTCTTCACATTTTCTTTAGTGTTTAATGAAACACTGTGGAGCTGATGTACTTTTTCAAGCCAAATGTGGGGATACAAGCTCTGCACTATCACTCTTCTCTCTGTCCCGATGTCTCTACCCAATTCTCTAATTTACCGTGCTCATATGGGGCTACAGGGTAGATTGACAAACCTAATATATAAATAGACATTCACTCAGAGATGATATGCTGGTTCCTGTTACTTTAGCAGAAGCATCTCTGATCTTTATGAATAGTTTCATTGGAGCCTTCCTTTCCCCATTTGGCTTAGGTAGGAACATAGTCCCTTCCCGTCTCCCACAAGGAATAAAGGAGTAAATTGTCTTAATTAACTGAATGCTTAGTCTGATGATCTGAGACAACAAAAGTAACTTTCTAACCCCTACATACCTCTAGCCCTTTTATAAATAGGGGTGATGACTGGAAATGCAAGAGCCAAAGCAGCCCCCAGTGTTACAGATTTTGTTAACATAATCAATATCTCTTAATACGTGTAATCTTCAGAGAAATGATGTCCCTCTCTCTCATCTAATAGGAGAGACTACCATGACTTTGATATTCTAATCAACCATTAAAGGCAGTATAGCAGGGTGTTTAGAAGTCAAATTCCCTGACTTTAAATTCTAGCTCCACCACTTACTAACTGGACGTATGGTTTTAGGGGAAATTATTCCACATCTGTAAACCGATAATAATAGTGCCTATTTTATAGGGATATTATACATATTAATAATATAAACTATGGAGAGAACACATAGTCCACACGTAGAAAATGTTAGCTATTTTTATTGAGACTCTTTTTTGTACCTGGTGTCTAGCCTACGGTATTCATAGACAATATTTTTAATAATCCTCCCCATGAGCCTTTAGGATTGATAATATTTTCACATTTTATGAAGAAGAGACAGAAGTTAGTGGAGTATAAGTACTTCTCTAAGATCCTACAGGTGGTTAAGTAGAACAGTCAGATTTTTAAGTTAGGCCTCCCTGAATTTAAGAACATAAAGAGAACACAGCAAAACATAGGAAAGTTGGTATTTTCCATCACAGGACCTTGCCTCCTGTGATGAAGGTAGTTCCCTTCCATGGCTCTGCACATCCTGAAGTCCAAACTCCTTTGCAAGACGAATAAGATTTCCCTGATTTAGTCTTTGTCTCATTGTCTTAAAAAAATTCCAGCAACTTCCCTGAGCCACTCTGACCTTCATAAAATAACTAGCTCCCAGGCTCTCTCTCCTCCGTAACTTAGCTCTTGCCATTCTTCCTGACTAGCATGCTCTCCCATCTTCCCTCACCCATTTTCACCTGGGTAACTTTTGTTTTTGTTCAAGACTCAGTTAAACAATTTTTCCTCTCTGAAGAATTTCAGAATTAACTTCCTCCATCCATCATGCTTTTTATTATTGTTATTATTTTATTTTTATTATTTTAAATATACAAAATGAAGCACAGTATGAAAATGCTGGATTGGTAATAAGGGGACCTGGCTTTTGTAACTTCTAAATACGTAATTCAGTTCATTATTGGTATAAAAATATGAACCTTCATTTTTTTGCGGTGAAATGAATCAAGCATACCACATCTAGTGTACGTTTCAAAAAAATTTAAACACACTTGCTTCATTCCCTTCTACAGAGACTCCCCTGATTCCCTCCTATAGAAAAAAGAGCTTTGCAGTTGAAGAAAAAAGAAATAAAATTAAATTAATGTCTTGATCCAAACTAAAAAAGTATTATCATTTTTCTGATGATTTGTCTCTCATCTACCCCCCTTAATTTCCCTCCTACAAGATGTTGAGATAATTTTTTTAATATGTGTGTGTGTATATAGATATATATATGTATATATACACACACACATACTTTTACAAAAATAATGCACAACTTCTACATTTGTTTACCAACCATGTCCTCCTCCTTGCTACAAAAAAAAAATTAGCATAGAGCACTTATAAAAATACCTGGGAGGGGGAGGGTTATGGTTAGCAAACAAATAGAAGGTGCACATTATTTGTGTAAAATATGGGATATGTATATGTATACGTATATGTATATGTGCATATATATATATATCTCACACGTTGTTGTTGTATGCTCTTGAGTTGGTTCTAACTCTTAGCAACCATACAGGAAAGAGTAGAACTGCCCCATAGCGTTTCCTAGGCTGTGATCTATACAGAAGTAGATTGCCACGTCTTTCTCCCACGGAGTGGCTGGTGGGTTCAAACCACCCGCCTTTCTTTTAATAGAGAAGTGTGTAACCAAAATACAAAAAAAACAAACCCAGTGCTGTCTAGTAGATTCCGACTCATAGTGACCCTATAGGAGTGAGTAGAGCTGCCGCATAGAGTTTCCAAGGAGTGCCTGGCAGATTCGAACTGCTGACCCTTGTGTTAGCAGCCGTAGCACTTAACCACTAGGCAACCAGGGTTTCCATATATATATATATATATATTCACATACACACATACATGTGTATATACCATATAATACATATTTTATTTATGTGCCTAGATGTTTTGAACATTTCTCTAATTGCAATAACAAAATTCTTAAATTTTCACTGTTGTGTTAATCTTAAAAAAATTGAGAGGTTGGTTAAAGAGCTCACATGATTTCTCATTTTCCGAATTAGATGGGTAAAATCATATTGTGATCTTTCAATATTAAATGAGAGATGAGCTCTTGATTTCCAATTATGAGATACTATGAAACCAAATCTATTTCTTCTTCATTGACTATAATTTGATTTTGATAAAGGAAGTAAAAAATTTCCTAGAAATGTTGTCGGATTAAAAAAAAATAAACCATTTAAGTTCAAAATTTCAGGTTATTTTTAAACGGTGAGATTTGTAGGTTATAGTGTTACCCAAACACTTTAACACAGGGATTAACACATTACAAATCAGGTCACCGAGTTCTTTTCTTAATCTCTTTACCTTCAGCAGAAACCCCAGGGCAGAGGAAAACATTAAACCTGTACTTGAACAAGCTTTCAAAATCTGTTAAACACCAAACAGCATTGTAAAATTGTGAAAAGGCTCTACCCCAGGATCTGTAGGAAATACTCCAACCACCAATGAAATGGAAGATACAATTTTGAAGGTTCAAGGTACACAACCATAAGAAAATATCAAAAGATAGTTTCCAGCAGAAAATTTGGATATTTAAAGAGGAAATTATGAAGAATATCTTGGAGGTTAAAAACGTTGGCTTTGGACTCAGTTAGACCTATCTTTAAATCTTGATTCCAATACTTAGTATGGGTATGAGTATGACCAAGTCATAGAACTTCTGTGATTCAATTTCTCCATATGCAAAATGGGGATAACACAGAATTCATATGATTATTATAAGGATCCATAAAATTATGTATACAGAGCACACGGGCATAATCACAAACATCGTAACTGTTCCAGAAACACTTGTAAGTATTAGGTAGATAAAGTTGGACAGAAGTAATATTTTGCGGCTTTCTTGTACTTTTTTAAATGGAGCAGTAAAACTTCAGTGAAAATGTTTATGTTATTTACAACCTTATCACTGTTTCAATAAATCGATTAGAAATTGCATATATGAATTATAATTTGCATTGAATATGTACATATATATTCATAATGATTACATAATAATAGTTAAACAACTTGAATATAAATTTATGATACCTGAAAGAAAAGTTACATAATCCCAATTAAAAAAAATAATTTGACAGTAATAGACAGGGGCAAAGTGTCTAACACAAACTGGAGTGTGGATGGTGGATGGAGGACAGAAGAAGTTTTATAAAACTTTCAAAAATAGAAATAAAAAGATCTTAATTGTTTTCTGATGACTCTTAAATGTGTATTTTTTAAAAAATATATGCATCTACATTTATAAATGTATATATGTGCATGTGTGAATATACACGTGTGTGTACAGATGTTGTTGTTAGGTACACTTGAGTCTGTTCTGACTCATAGTGACACTATGTACAACAGGAGGAAACACTGCCCGGTCCTGTGCCAACCTCACAACAGTTGCTATGCGTGAGCCCATCTGTCTTAGTTATCTAGTGTTGCCATAACAGAAATACCACAAATTGATGGCTTTAACAAAGAGAAGTTTATTTTCTCATGGTAAAGTAGGCTAAAAGTCCAAGTTCCGGGTGTCAGCTCCAGGGGAAATGTTTATCTCTCTGTTGGCCTTCTCATCAGTCTTCTCCCAGACTAGGAGACTCTCTGTGCAGGGACCCCAAGACCAAAGGATGCACTCTGCTACTGATGCTGCTTTTTTTGGTGGTAGGAGGTCTCCCTGTCTCTCTGCTGTCTTCTTTCTTTTATATCTCAAGAGATTGCCTCAAGATACAATCCAATCTTGTAAATTGAATCCTGCCTCACTAACAAAACTGCCACCCATCCTCCCTCGTTAACATCATAGAGGCAGGGTTTACAAAATATAGGAAAATCACACAATACTGAGACTTATGGCCCAGTCAAATTGATACACACATCTTTGGGGGGACATAATTCAATCCATGACACCATCCTTGCACTGCCACTGTGTCAATCCATCCCACTGAGGGTCTTCCTCTCTTTGACTGACTCTCTACTTTACCAAGCATGATGTCTTCCTCCAGGGACTGTCGCCTCCTCCTGATAACATGTCCAAAGTATGTGAGACAAAGTCTCACCATCAGTGCTTCTAAGGAGCATTTTGGCTACAGTTCTTCCAAGACAGATGTGTTCGTTCTTACGGTATGTTCAATATTCTTTGCCAACACCATAATTCAAAGACATCAATTCTTCTAAGGTCTTCCTTATTTACTGTCCAGCTTTCACATGCGTGTAAGGTGATTGAAAATGCCATGGCTTGTGTTAGGCACACGTTAGTCCTTAAAATGACATCCTTGCTTTTTACCACTTTAAAGAGGTCTTTTGCATCAAATTTGCCCAATGCAATATGTTGTTTGATTTCTTGACTGCTCCTTCCATCCTTCACAACTTCAATATTTTCTCCGTTTATCATGATGTTGCTTATTGGTCCAGTTAGGAGGATTCTTGTTTTTCTTATGTTGAGGTGTAATCCATACTGAATTGAAGACTGTAGTCTTTGATCATCATCAGTTACTGCATCAGGTCCGCTTAACTTTCACCAAAAACCTTTGTGTCATCTGCATATCGCAGGTTGTTAAGGAGCCTTCCTTCAATCCTCATTCTGTGTTCCTCTTTATATAGTACAGATTCTCAGATTATTTGCTCAGAATACAGTTTGAATAAGTATGGTGAAACGATGCATCCCTAACACACATTTTCCTGATTTTAAACCATGTGGTATCCCCTTTTTCTGTTCAAATAATTGCCCCGTGATCTATGTACAAGTTTCTCATGAGCACAATTAAGTGTTCTAGAATTCCCGTTATCCGTAATTTGTTATGATCCACACAGTTGAATGCCTTTGCGTAGTCCACCACTCATCTGCCAGTTTGTTGTACTATGGTGGCTTGCCTGTTGTTGTGATACTGAAAGCTTTCTCACCAGCATTGCATATACCACCAGGGTCACCCATGGTGGACAGGTTTCAGCAGAACTTTCAGACTAAGACAGACTAGAAAGAAGAACTTGGCAGTCTACTTCTGAAAAAAATGGCCAGTGAAAATCTTATGAATAGCAGCAGAACATTGCCTGACATAGTGCCAGAAGATGAGCTCCTCAGGTTGGAAGGCACTTGAAATATGACTGCTTCCTCAAAATAGAATCAACCTTAATGATGTGGATGGAGTCAAACTTTTAGGACCTTTATTTGCTGATGTGGCATTACTCAAAATGAGAAGAAATAGCTATAAATATCCGTTAATAATTGGAGCTTGGAATTATGAAATATGAATCTGGGAAAATTGGCAATCTTGAAAAATGAAATGGAATGCATAAAGATCGATATCCTGGGCATTAGTGAGTTGAAATAAACTGGTATTGGCCATTTCAAGTCAGACAGTCATATGGTCTACTATTCGAGGAATGTGTCTAGAGAAATATGTATAAGGTTAACATTACTGGCAAACCCTAAAATCAGATTATGCAACTTTGAAGTAGCACTAAAATAATAAATGAACTATAGACTGCCTTTAAAAGTTATTACTAAAATGTTGTGACTCAAATAACTAATAGTAAAAATATGGATGTTTGTATGCCATGAATTTAAAAATTAAGAATATACCAGTATCAGACCAGATACAAATAATGAAACAAAAGAAGAAATAGTTACCAAGCATGATGTCCTTTTCCAGGGACTGATTCCTCCTGATAACATGTCCAAAGTATGTGAGACATAATCTCACCATCCTTGCTTCTAAGGAGCATTCTTGGCTGTACTTCTTCTAAGACAGGTTTGTTCATTCCTTTGGCAGTCCATGGCATATTCAAAATTCTTTGCTAACACTATATTTCAAAGGCGTCAATTCTTCTTTGGTCTTCCTTATTCATTGTCCAGCTTTTGCATGCTTATGAGGTGACTGAAAAAAATCATAGCTTGGGTCAGGTTCACCTTAGTCTTCAAGGTGACAGCTTTGCTTTTTAGTGCATTAAAGAGATCTTTTGCAGCAGATTTGCCCAATGCAATGCAACAAAATATTACTTGCGTCTGGTATTAATGATATTGTTTGATAGTTTTTGCATTTGGTTGGATCACCTTTCTTTGGATAGAAATAAATATGGACCTCTTCTCATTGGTTGAAGTTATCTAGGATTTCATTTTACTTGGATCCACAATCAACAGCCATGGAAGCAGCAGTCAAGAAATCAAAAGACGCATTGCATTGGGCAAATCTGCTGCAAAAGACCTCTTCAAAGTGTTGAAGAGCAAAGATGTCACCCTGAAGACTAAGGTGCGCCTGGCCCAAGCCATGGTATTTTCAATAGCATCATATGCATCTGAAAGCTAGACAATGAATAAGGAAGACCGAAGAAGAGCTGACACCTTTGAATTGTGGTGTTGGCGAAGAATATTGAATATACCACGGACTGCCAAAAGAACGAACAAATCTGTCTTTGAAGAAGTACAATCAGAATGCTCCTTAGAAGGAAGGATGGTGACACTGCATCTTGCATACTTTGGACATGTTGTCAGGAGGGATAAGTCCCTGGAGAAGGACATCATGCTTGGCAGAGTACAGGGTTAGCGGAAAAGAGGAAGACCCTCAACGAGGTGGATTGACACAGTGGCTGCAACAATGAGCTCAAGCATAACAATGATTGTAAGGATGGTGCAGGACTGGGCAGTGTTTCGTTCTGTTGTCCATAGGGTCACTATGAGTTGGAACTGACTAGACGGCACCTAACAACAACAATCTCATTGGCTGGCCAGGTAGCTGTCTTCCAAATTTCTTGTCATAGGGGAGAGCATTTCCAGCTCTGCATCCATTTGTTGAAACATCTCAATTGGTATTCTGTCAATTTCTACAGCCTTGTTTTTCGTCAGTGCCTTCAGCGCAGCTTGGGCCCCTTCCTTCAGTACCATCAATTCCTGATCATATGCTACCTCCTGAAATGGTTGCACATCAACCAACTGTTTTTGGTATAGTGACTCTGTGTATTTCTTCTATCTGCTTTTGATGCTTTTGGTGTCATCTAATATTTTGCCTGTAGAATCCTCCAATATTGAAACTCAAGGCTTATGTGGATGGAGTCAAGTTTTATGTATCTCCATTTGCTAATGTTAACTGTTTACCATATCACCCTTTAATTAAATTGGTTAGAAATTATATGCATGAATTGTTACTACTTTCATCCTTTTCGCCGTTATCTTTTCATTTGAGTTAATGCAACAACTTTCTGATAGATCTTTTTCCCACTGTACTTGGCTCCATGTTCTACAGTTTGTTCCTGAAACAACAGGTAGAGTGATTCTCATAAACAGAATCCAGATAATATCCCTTCTGTGCTCAAAACTCTGTAATGGCTCTCCCCTTCATAGTTAGCATTTTCCGGTGACCTAAAATGCCATACATGGTAGAGTTACTCTTTATTCTCTCTGGTATTGCTTCCTACCATTGTCACCATCACTTATTCTTTTCAAGCCACGCTGATTCATTTGTCGTTACTGGGTGACACCAGACATATTCTAATGTGTTCCCCTCTGCCTGGAAATAACTTCCTGTAGTTACCCTCTTGGCTAATTCCCTTAATCCTTTCACATATTTTCTCAAATCTTATTTTTAGTAATTTTTTTTCAAAGTATTGTGCTAGCTATTGATTTACAATTCCAATTTCACCCTTTATTGCCTGTCTTCAGAAAATAAAGCTGATGTCTTTAGCTTTGTTTTGCCAGCTGTGAAGTTTATCTTCACCAGCAGAGAGCACTGGAGAGTGATTAAAATAGAAAGGGTTTCTCTTCCTGGTTCCAGTGTGTTGTCTCAGCCCACTCCATTACAGCAAATGACTTCTCAGTGTCTGGGTCCTGCAGTACAGGCAGCTTCTCCAGTAACTGGTTCCAGCAGCAGGTGGGTTTTCCAGCACCAGGCTCCTGTTGCGTAATACTTTTTTCCAATACCAGGCTCCTTGCCATGTACGCTGATCAGCTTTGTGGCAGTAAAGAGCTTTTCTGATACTCCTCTCAGGATATTTTGTCCGTAAACATCTTTTCCTAGTACCCCAGAATGTAGATTTCAAGTTCCGCCATCATAGGCCCACAATGACTTCTCTGCCATTCAGTGCACCATGATGACACACTCTGCACCAATGTCTGGATCTCAGCCTTGGTAAGGCCCCTTCCTTGGATACTCTACTTCAGCACTAGGGGTACTAAAAAAAAAAAAAAAAAGGGGTACTAGCTGTTCTTTATATCTGCTATTCTATGTTTTAAGTTATTTTTACTTCTTACAGATAATCCCTCATTATTCCAGTCACATTTAAAGTTAATAATTCTTTATATTAAGCTTTCACTATTCAAATTACTTTTTTAGTCCCCAAGAAATACATCTGTGATTATAACCCTATCAATTATTACAATCTGTGCCTCTCTGGATTCTGCACCTCCCTACCATTTTTGTTTTTCTTTTATTTTTCACTATGGCAAAAGAGCAAGTTGCTGAATGACATGCACAGATACACAGACATGCGTGCACACACGCATACATACATATGCTACATATAATACGATTCCATTTTTATAATAAAATGTTAATGATTACTCAAGACTATATGGTAAAATATACTTTGAAGAAAAATGTCAAAAAAAAATTATTTGCCTTTTATCTCTAAAGGTGAACTGCTGGTGAGATGGAGGTTGTCACTATGTGGCACTTTGCTTTCCAAGTTAAATATTTATGGTAAATTTTAGACCACTTAAAATTAGAAATGTTTACCTTGGTCATCAAAAAAAAGATAATATTAAATATTTTAAAGTCGACTTGTGATGAACACATTTCTGTATAACTGTCCACGCGTTTTTGATCATTGTTTCCATATTTGTAACAAATAGATTTGTCTCTTTCGTTGTTCTTATGGCTACCCAGTGATCAGCCATTCTACGTGTTTTGGATAACACATGAAAATTTCAGATTCGTGATTGTGCTATAGCTCTAGCAAGAATTTTTTTTCTTCTTATAATTATTTTGTTTACTAATTCAGCAACTATTTATCCACTTGGCCAAAACTAGGTTTAGCAAAAGAAAGGCATTGTTTTCTATAAGTTATATAGGAAATCAGTCTAATATAGAGAACAAATAAATTTTAAGTTCTGAAAAAAAAAATACTCTTAGCAATCTGGGAAAAAGGAGAAAGGGAAAGAAGAGGGAGGAGGGAGATAGTGGACGAGAGAGAGTCAGAGAAAGATAAAGGGAGAGAGAGAATGAGGCTATGAAAACAAAGTAGACTGCACATCCTCTGCTTCCTATTATTCGTCTAGCAGTTATTTTAGAAAGCAATGGCCCAGAGCTGAAAACTAGATTTTTGCTGTTGTGATCAAAACCCAGTTGTCCAATACTGCGAGTATCTTGTGTGCTGGAAACACATTTAAATGATAATAAAACAGCAGAATTGAAGATGCTCCAGCTCATATTCATTTGATAACGAGAAAATAAAGTATGCTTTGATGGCAACTGCTGTCAGACATTGAAATGGCCCTGCCACACATATTTATTCTAAATTTATTTACTCTACAACTCGTAGCAGTGTTACTAACCAGTGAGCAACCAGGAAACATCAGGAAACCATTTTACTTAAATCGAGAGTCTTTCATGCTGGAAATGGTGCCCCTAAAAATATAACTATGCCACATGCTGATTTATAGTGGTGCTTTTGGTTATTTACTGTGTTATCTTGAAATAACTGTGTTGTGTGTTTGTGATTTACCAAGGGTTTTATGTAAAGTTCTGGATGGTGATTGAACACTGCTCTCTAAATAATTCTTTTCCTCTCTGTGACTCTTCATGCTGACTCTGATTTATGAAGTCAGACTGAAGATGAGAGGCTTCCATATAAAAAAGATCTTTTATGAGTAGGAATCTTTCTATGGCAGCCACGTTAGACACTGAAGGACTGTCATTCAGGAGCTAAAATGCCAACAGAGACTACATGTGGAATTATTGGTCTCCATGGCTGTCAAAATCCCATCCAATCTCCCACAGCCAAGACTCTCTCTAAAGCTCACTGAACTTCCATTCATCTTGAGAAGAGTTCCAACCACATTTAGAAAAAAGAAGTGGATCCGTGTTTCCCTATAAATCAAGTTGGTATTCTCTTTTTCCTCCAGCAGTGATCATACAGGTACGTTTCCAGGTTTGAAAGCACAAGATTGCTTTGTGTGATATTTTTCATTTCTTACTTTGTGGGATCCAGGTGGTAAACTAAGTTCGTTATCCGGGATCATCAGCACATCTAGCCAATATCAAAAATTTCATCTATTTATAATATAATTTAATATAATCTATTTATTAAGTGGAAAGTCATCAATGACTCAGTTGGTGGGATCAGTCTAGGTAGTTGAATGGGCCATGACTAATTCACACCTTAGTAATGATTGATAATATTGCTATTGGCCAATTGACTGTGTGACATTGGTTATCAATCATTATGTTTACCTAAGGAAAGAAACTGATGCCATTTTGGATCACTTCAAAACACGACCAACAGCAATTATTTTGGAGAATTAGATTTAAAAAATGGATAATTCTCACAGTTATCTTTGGTTTTGTTTGTCTAAGACTGGTGGATCAGTAAGTAGATTCTGAAAGTTATTTCATTTTTACCATTTGGTAAATGATATCCTGGGTTTATATTCATTTGGAATGTAGAAAAGGGCTGAACTTTTGGGGCTTTCCTACCCATGCCTCTTTCAAAATGAATGTACCCTGATCTTTGATTTCATTGAAAAACCTCAGTCAAAGTAGATTGCAAGGTTATTCCAGCTCCATGATTCCAGATATGGGTTAATTTGTCTTGTACGAATTTGATGAGTATGCCCACCATCAATAAATCTTTAGTATTATTGGGCAACATTTCTTAATATCCAGATTCATCATCAGAGTAAAGGAAACAGCTATTCGAAAATATCATTTACATTATACTAGATTTCTTTTTCATTTTCAGAACATATAAGGCTATAAGTTAGGTCATTTGATTTTGTATATTTGTAACGAGCAAGGCTATTTCAGTATTTGTATACATAAACTCATGCTTGTACCTTTAAATAGATGCTATTTTCTTCTAGTATTCGCTTTCCTGTTCTTTGTTTCTACTTATTTGACCCAAATATTGGTCTCTTTTGCTTCTTAGCCTCTGTTTTAATGCTAGAAACAGATTTCCTACCTTGATGAATGAGCTCTGGCAGAGCTTGTATACTTTGATGACCTAGCACCTCTTGGAGTAATAATGAGAACGGCTGTTTCCTAATAGGTATTGCTGTTAACTCTAGTGAGAAAAGGGATTTTACAAGATGATTTATTGACTACATGAAACGATTCCCAAACTGATTTGCTGGCTGACAAGGAACAATAATATCACCAATTGATTTTAAAAACTTATATAAATGGAAAGTTAATAGAGAAGGCCAATTTTTGAAAATATTTCTGTGTTGACACATCCAAAATGAAAAAAAAAGAGCTAAGTCCTATATCTTCATGGCTTGCAGGCTTGAAAATCAACTGCATGTAATGTGAGTAGCTAAATAGCTGATGCTGTGATAGCTCATAGATAACCTTGAAAGCACAATTATCTTCAGACCTATCCAATTCCTTGCCTCGATTTTTCTCATCCCAACAATATCCGCAATTTGTGTTCCTATGTATGTGATAATGGCATTTTTATCAGAATACAACATGAAATACCATGTACCCACCTATTAAATGTTTTGAACCACAGCTCAACCTTAAGAAATGAAATAAAATCTGATCATATTAAGCATACAATAAAAATAACATTTTCTCTCTACTCTATGAAGATGGAAAGGAAATAACTTTAATGCCCACTACATGATGTAGGTATGAGTATGTGTGTCCTCCTTAATCTGTGCAGTGGGTAATACTAACGAGCATTTTGTAGATGAAATCATTTTGCAGATGGACCCTGAGGCTCAAAGAAGAGAAACAATATGTTTTAAATCCACAGAACCATTAAATAGCTAATTTGGTTGTGAAATCTCGGTCAGTTGAACTTCATAACTTATATTTTTTTTAATACAACTATCAAAAATTTTGTATTTGTTATTGTGACTACATTGTTGTCGTTGTTGTTGCTGTTAGGTGCTATCTAATTGGTTCCTACTCATAGTGACCCATGTACAACAGGACAAAACACTGCCTTGTCCTGCACCATCCTCACAATCATTGTTATGCTTGAGTCCATTGTTGCAGCCACCGTGTCAATCCATCTTATTGAGGACCTTCCACTTTTTCACTGACTCTCTACCTTATCAAGCATGATATTCTTCTCCAGGGATTGGTCCCTTCTGATAACACTTCCAAAGTACATGCGTAAGATGAAGTCTCACCATCCTCACTTCCAAGGAGCACTTTGACTGTACTCTTCCCGGACAGACTTGTTCTTTCTTCTGGCAGTCCATGGTATATTCAATAGTTTTCACCAACACCATAATTCAAAGGCATCAATTCTTCTTTGGTCTTCCATATCTATCGTCCAGCTTTCACATGTAGATGAGGCGATTGAAAACATCATGACTTGGGTCACCACACCTTAATCCTCAAAGTGACATATTTACTTTTCAAGACTTTAAAGAGGCCTTGGGTTTTTTATGGTGATAAGAAAAATATGCATTTAAAAAAAAAAAAAGACTGCTAAGAAAATATGTGTTTTTTTTTAATGATATTTTTCACTCCTGTAGGATTAATAAGGCAAAAGAAAATCAGCCATAATCCTTCTGTACAAGTAAAGAAGTAAATCTTTTTTTAAAGTCTATTCTGTGGAACAAAGTTCTTTGGGGATTTCTAAAGAGAAAGAGGCATAGTGGTTTTGGTGCTGTATTCCTCACTCATTTTTATCTGAAATTTTTGCTTGCAAAATCCCTATTAACTTCAAAATAAGATAAAATCACTGGTCACATATATGCTATTCATTTTATAGATGAGAAATTTGATGCCTAAGGTGAAGGGAATTATCTGAGTTTAGGTGGCCAGTTACAGGGAAACCTGGGACTTGAAGCTGTGTTTCCTGATTTCCCTGAACTGTGTTCTTTCCACTTTACCAAATTGCTTTTCTGATATTTGACTCGCTTTGGAAATTGCAGATTCTAAGGGCTATGAATCCAAATGCTTGTACATTTGGCTTTTCTTTTGTACATTTTATAATAGCTCAGTGGCTGTGGAGAAGGTAATCTACTTCTCAGTGTGCATGTTCTTTTACTACAGGCGATAATCTACTGAGTTCTGGAGTTCCCATAATATAAGCAACTCCCTTTGTGACTTTCAATTGCTGTAGGTCTGTAATGGTGCTTGGCACTTTAATAATTAGTCTACAGGGAGCTTTAATAGAGTAGGGCAACTGTTTTAATTAACTTAATCCCCAGTACATGAGTTGACCATTAGACATCAAATCACACTTTAGCTCCAAGAGTATTTGAACTCTGACGAAATCACATTTGTAACTACAGTGGGGATAACATTATCTTCTGTTATAAAACAATGCAGCTGCAACCGATTTGGCTTCACTGGCCTCTGACTCTGTGGTAAATGGAAGTCATTATTTCCATTGCAATGAATGTATAATGGAAATGGCTTAAGAGTTGGCTTTGGGTAGTGTAGAAATGATGTGTGCTGGCCTAATTTATGAAAAGCAAAAGACAAATAGGAAGAAAGAGCCATTTGCAAACTTGCAGACTGTGTATTTTTAGATGAGTGAGAAATGCATGCTGTAAAATGATTTAGAAATCTAATTCGGCTCAAAAAGAACAATATCACAGTAACATATTTTCATGCTCTGATAACTTCATATTACTTTTTTAAACTGTAGGAATAACTATTTTAGTCACTCATTCATTTATTCAAAAAGCTGTATTATGTATAAATTATGTGTAGGGAAAATGCTAGGTACGGAGCACACAAAGAAAAATATTTGCACCCATAATAAAATTGCAAGATGGAGTTTAGGAAATATTTTTCTCATCTACATAATGATATTTTGTTCTCACAAAAAATTGGTGAGATTCTTTTAGTGTCATGTATTTCTTTTTTGTGCTACGCATATATTTTAAACATCTGTTATATAAGGCAAATTACTAGGCACTGGAAGTCAAATAAGACACTCAAGGCATCCTCCAAGAACTTAAAGTGAAGTGGACAGGACAAACAAGCAAAGGGTAAGTTAAATGCTGTGTGTCATTAAATTGGATAATAATGGTAATTATATAGTGGTATAGGAGGCAAATGGTTTGCACTTGACTGCTAGCCAAAAAGTCGACAGTTCAAGCCCGTTCAGCGGTACTGTGGAAGAAAAGGTCTGGTGATTTGCTTCCGTTAAGATTACAGCCGAGAAAATCCTATGAGCACTTCTATTTCATAACACATGGGATCAGCATAAGTCAGAATCCACTTGACAGCCACATGACAACTACTACCAACAATAACGGGATGATACAGGAAGAACACTTTCCTAGATCTGAGATTTCTGAAGGTTTCATAGATGACATAATATTTGGACTGAAAAACTGAAGGTCAAGAAGATATAATGAGACCTAGATATGGGTAAAATTGTTCCAAGGAAAAATAGTAAACATGCAAGGATCCAGACCAAACAGAAGTCCTGCCATGTGTTTAATCTTCAGGAAATACTTGCTGCTGCAATAGAAAGTGCGGATATGAGACTAGAGGAGTGATTATATCATGACGACTCTTTTATATCTTGCTATGAAATTTATACTTAATCATAAACAACATATGAAACTGCATTGAAGAACATTAAGTGAGGCAGCTTTATAAGCTACAGAAAAGCAAACAGGATAATATAGTTTACTTAACACCATAATTCTAAATATTATTATGTCAACATATAATGATTATAAAAAACACATTAATGAGATATTTTACATTCTTTTTTAGCACTAAGTGTTCAAAATTTGATGTGTATTTTATACTTCTTTCACATCTAAGTTAGAGTTAGGCACATTTCAAGTGTTTATTAGCTCATAACCTGGAGGGGCCTAACTCAGTTCAGTTCTTTTTGAGCCTGGGTGGACAAGTCTGCCTAATTCTAGGGCCTAGTGAAAAGACACATTTGAGTTTAATCCAAAACCACATCTGCAAACATCTTCAGCAATCGAGATGGTATTTTGGCTGCTATCTGCCAATGTTTTTAGTTTTCCACTTGCTGGCTTTATTGATTGGGCACCTTCCTGGAAACCACATTTAAAGGGATCCAAGAGATGAGAAGAAGGAGTCAGCATTACTATGAAATCTCCTGGCAACTGGGTGGACAACTGCTCCATTCTTGATATCTGAGAATGTAACAAAAGGGGAAAGTTTTGGTAGAACATGAGTGTTTCTGTCCTGCTTTGGATAATTTTCAAATGCAGTGGGACATTCAGATAGGGATAACCATGACGATCTGGAGCCCAGCACAACCACCCTATATACAACCTGCATGACAGTGGCCCTTACTCCTCTCATTGAAAGCAACGTTTTTACTTTCTGAGCTGTTAATGTATAATTAAAAAAAAAAAAAAGTATATTTCTCTGTGTGTAATAACCCTAAAGAAATGTTGTTTTTTTATGTTTTAAATATTATACTGCTTTTAAGATTTGTTGAAAATATACTCATTATGTGCATATGTTGTTCTAGACTTTTGGACATTCCTTATACAATTTTCTTTTCAGCAAAGAAGAGGAAGGCCCTCAATGAGATGAATTGACACAGTGGCTGCAACAATGGGCTCCAGCATAACAACAATTGTCAGTATGGTGCAGGATCAGGCAGTGTTTAGTCCTGTTGTACATAGGGTGGAAATGAGTTGGAACCAACTCTATGGCACCTAACAACAACAGCAAACAACCCTCTGAGTTAAGTACTATGCACAGATGAAGTGTTTGCAGCAGTTCTTAAGAGACCTTACTATTTCAACTGGTCTTCTTGTGCTGCTATCTTCACCATAAAAAGAACAGCCCCTGTCATCCCCACAGGTCCCAAATAGAGGGTGAAAGACGTGGCAGAAAGCCTCACCTGCTGACCCTTAGCATTAAGTAGAGCTACCTAGCCAAGCTTCAGACATGTGATTTTCTTAAGTTGTTAAAAAATTACACAGCCAAAATTTGACTAATACACCTTCTAGGTAAATGCATGTTAAAGTTCTTTTTGTATTTGCTTATTTTTGATGAAAATAATACATGGCAGGAATTCTCTGAGTTGTCAACAAATTGCCTATGATCTGAACAGTTAGAGTACTGATACACATGAAAAAAAATATTATGAGGTTTCCAAACAAAAAAGAAGAGCTTATAGTGCACAGAAGTAAGTAATCACTATTCTACCTTTCTCCATGGAACTTCATAAAGGAGAGAATAGCAATGCTGACGGATTGGTCTATTCTATTTTAACACAATACCCCTTTGCAAAGTGGTTTTCTGAAGTAGGATGAGGACTTTGATTTTTAGGGTAATGCTTACACTCTTTTCAATTTACATTTTTAGAATGTTGATTTGGGCCTCTTAGAAAAGCCCAGAAGTCCTTTATGAGGGGGCATGGAAGATAACCCTAAATCTCTCCATAAAAGTTCCCAAAAGAGTAGTTAAAAATAGTTTAGTTTTTATGTAACTACTGAAATAGTTAAACATGTATAAAAATTATAAAACACTCAAGATTTGGAGCTTGTTATAGATTGAATTGGGTCCCCCGAAAAGCTATGTTGAAGACCTAACCCCTGTGCCTGTGAATGTGATCTTGTTTGGAAATAGGGGTTTTCTTTTGCTAAATCAGGTTATTAACATAGAGTAAGTCCCAAAGTCTCTTCTCAGTGGCGTCTTACTAAAAAAGCAGAATAGACAGAGAGATAGACCCACTGGGAGACAAACGCATTTACAGACTCAGGAAAGCCAAGGATTGCTAGTAGCTGAAAGAGATCAAGGAGGAACTTCTCCTAGAGCTGACAGTCTGAACTCAGACTTCAAACTCCTGGCCTGTGAGAAAATAAATTTCTGTTCTTTAAATCCACCATTTTTTTTATTATTATTATGGTGGCACTAACAAATTGAGACAGAACTGTATGTCTCTAAATACTCATATCCAAGATATAGTCATGCTTTCATCGAGTGCAGGTTCATCTGGAGTAAGCTAATGATTTCATCTTTCCAGGTGCAAAGGGAAAGAAGTCGCCAAAGCAGTCATCTCCTGTGGTATTAACGACTCTGGCTAGAAGTCCCATCTTTACTGCTGACCGTAGTCTCTTTTGAGGTCAGTCAGTGCTAAGTGCAGCAATGTCCACTTAACTAACGATTAAATATGCTGAGACAATCTTTCTATTGAGACTCTATTCAATATGTGTACTCAGTCGGGGTCACAGGTCATCATCTGAAAATACTAGACTCAACCAAACTTTTATTTTTGCTTTATCTGAAGAAATTGGATAAAGAAAAAAGCATGCTGTTGAGTTAATTTTGGCTCATAGCAAATCTATAAGACAGGGTAGAACTATTTCATAGGGCTTCCAAGGCTGTAATCTTTATGGATGCAGATTGCCATATCTTTCTCCCATAGAGTGACTGATGGGCTGGAACTGCTGACTTACCTGTCTTTCAGTTAGCAGCTGAGCACACCACCAAGACTCCTTAAAGAAGATAAAGGAGGAGATACTTTATATAATTCTAGGTTCTAGCACCAGTTCAGGGAGCCCTGATAACACAATAGTTAAGTGCTGGCTGCTAACAGAAAGGTCGGCGGTAGCAACCCACCAACACCTCTGCAGGAGAACAGACCTGGCGATCTGTTCCCATAATTATAGCCTGGGGGAGGTGCAGACAAGATGGCGGAATAGACAGATGCTTCCGGCAAGCCCTCTTACAACAAAGACCTGAAAAAACAAGCAAAACAAGTATATTTATGATAAGCTAGAAGCCCTGAACATCAAAGGCAAGGTTAGAAAATGAACTGAGTGGCATGGAGAGGAAGAGACGGTTCAGAAGCAGAGAGGAGTCACTGGACCTGAATCGCGGGAAGCCCTCAGGCATCATTCCCGGAGTGGCGGCGGCAGGCTGGTCCTAGCATTTGGCCTCAGTTTCCTCAGGGAGAAGCAGCCAGCCACACAGCCTACTCACACCTCTGGAACCAGAGAAGAACTGCACTCTCCGCAAAAGCTAAGTACTTCCGTATATTTTACCGCGCTCCCCACCCCCCAAGGCAGCTTCAGCGACTGAATTCCCTGGGCCTGAGACAGGCCCTGTTGAGCACCTAGAGGCATCCTCCTGGCCTTGGGGAATGAATAAATTTGCAGTTGGGGTAAAAGGTCATTTGCCAGCTCCACTCACTGGGGGAGCTCAGGACAGAAGCGGCTCCTGTCCAGGCATAAATGGTCTGTGGACTTAGACTGCCCTTCCCCTCCGCATGGAACTGTGTGAGCCAATTTCAGGAGAAGAGGCCCTTGGTGGCAGACTCCAACTGTTTCAGCTATGCAGCGGAGAGGTGGGTGTTTGACATTTGACATTGCTTTGCCTATTAAACAGAGTCCTCACCTACCTACATCAGGGGCCTAAGGACTGGTAGATCCACTAAGCTTACCCAGCTTTTGGTAGCATAAACATTTTTATAATGTTAAGTCTTCCTATCCATGAGCAAGGTATGTTTTTCCACTTATGTAGGTCTCTTTTGGTTTCTTGCAGAAGTGTTTTGTAGTTTTCTTTGTATAAGTATTGTATATCTCTGGTAAGATTTATTCCAAAGTATTTTATCATCTTGAGGGCTACTATAAATGGTATTGGTTTGGTAATTTCCTCTTTAATGTTCTTTTTGTTGGTGTAGAGGAACCCAACTGATTTTTGTATGTTCAAAAATCAGTATCCCAATACCCTGCTAAACTCTTCCATTAGTTTCAGTAGTTTTCTTGAGGATTCCTTAGGGTTTTCTGTGTATAATATCATGTCGTCTGCAAATAGAGATACTTTCACTTCTTCCTTGCCAATCTGGATGCCCTTTATTTCTTTATCTAGACAATTTTTTTTTTTTTTTTTTAATAGCTCTGGCTAGGACCTCCAGCACAATATTGAATAAGAGCAGTGATAAAGGGCATCGTTGTCTGGTTCCTGATCTCAAGGGGAATGCTTTCAGACTCATTCCATTTAGGATGATGTTGGCTATTGGCTTTGTATAAATGCCCTTTATTATGTTGAGGAATTTACCTTCTATTCCTATTTTGCTGAGAGTTTTTATCATAAATGGGTGTTGAGCTTTGTCAAATGCCTTATCTGCATCAATTGATAAAATCATGCAATTCTTGTCTTTTGTTTTATTTATGTGATGGATTACATTAATCGTTTTTCTAGTGTTGAACCATCCCTGCATACCCAGTATGAATCCCACTTGGTCATGGTGAATTATTTCTTTGATATGTTGTTGAATTCTATTGGCTAGAATTTTGTTGAGGATTTTTACGTCTGTGTTCATGAGGAATATAGATCTGTAATTTTCTTTTTTTGTAGTGTCTTTATCTGGTTTTGGTATCAGGGATATGCTGGCTTCATAGAATGAGTTTGGGAGTATTCCATCCTTTCTATGCTCTGAAATACCTTTAGTAGTAATGGTGTTAACTCTTCTCTGAAAGTTTGGTAGAGCCTTGCAGTGAAGTCGTCCGGACCAGGGTTTTTTTTTTTTTTTTTATTGGGAGTTTTTTTTATTACCTTTTCAATCTCTTCTTTTGTTAGGGTCTATTTAGTTGTTCTACCTCTGTTTGTGTTAGTTTAGGTAGGTAGTGTGTTTCTAGGAATTCATCCATTTCTTCTAGGTTTTCAAATTCTTAGAGTACAATTTTTCGTAGTAATCTGATATGATTCTTTTAATTTCAGTTGGGTCTGTTGTAATATCACCCATCTCATTTCTTATTTGGGTTATTTGCTCCCTCTCCTGTTTTGGTTTTGTCAGTTTGGCCAATGATTTATCAATTTTGTTGATTTTTTCAAAGAACCAGCTTTTGGTCTTGTTAATTCTTTCAATTATGTTTTTTGGTTTTCTATTTCATTTAGTTCAGCTCTAATTTTTATTATTTGTTTTCTTCTGGTGCCTGAGGGTTTCTTTTGTTGTTTTCTTTCTATTTGTTCAAGTTGTAGGGATAATTCTTTGATTTTGGCCCTTTCTTCTTTTTGGATGTGTGCATTTATTGATAAAAATTGACCTCTGAGCATTTGCTGTGTCCCAAAGGTTCTGATAGGAAGTGTTTTCATTCTCATTAGATTCAATGAATTTTGTTATTCCATCCTTAATGTCTTCTATAACCCAGTCTTTTATGACCAGGACATTGTTCTGTTTCCAAGTGTTTTTCTTTTTCGTGTTTTTTCTGTTATTGATTTCCACTTTTATGGCCTTATGGTCAGAGAAGATGCTTTGTAATATTTCAGTGTTTTGGATTCTGCCAAGATTTGCTTTATGATCTAACATGTGGTCTATTCTAGAGAATGTTCCATGTGCACTAGAAAAGAAAGTATACTTGATTGCTGTCAGGTGGAGTGTTCTGCATATGTCTATGAGGTCAAATTGGTCGATGGTGGCATTTAGATCTTCCGTGTCTTTATTGAGCTTCTTTCTGGATGTCCTATCCTTCACCAAAAGCAGTATGTTGAAGTATCCTACTCTTATTGTGGAGCTATCTATCTCACTTTTCAATGCTGACAGAGTTTGTTTTATGTATCTTGCAGCCCTGTCATTGGGTGCATAAATATTTAATATGATTATATCTTCTTGGTATATTGTCCCTTTAATTATTATATAGTGCCCTTCCTTATCCTTTCTGATGGATTTAACTTGAAAGTCTATTTTGTCAGAAATTGATATTGCCACTCCTGCTCTTTTTTCATTGTTGTTTGCTTGATATATTTTTTCCATCCTTTGAGTTTTAATTTGTTTGTGTCTCTAAGTCTAAGGTGTATCTCTTGTAGGCAGCATATAGACAGATCGTGTTTTTTAATCCATCTGCCACTCTCTGTCTCTTTATTAGTGCATTTAGTCCATTTACATTCAGAGTAATTATGGATAGGTATTAATTTAGTGCTATCATTTGGTGTCTTTTTTTGTGTGTTGTTGGCAATTTCTTTTTCCCACTTAAGTTTAAGTGCTGTGTAGATTTTCTTTATATATTGTCCTTTCTTCATATTAGTTGTTGTTGATTTTGTTTCTGCTGAGTATTTTTTTCTTGTATTTTGTTTTGATGTGTAGGATAGTTTGTCTCCTTTGTGGTTACCTTATTATTTGAACCTATTTTTCTAAATTTAAATCTAACTTTTATTTCTTTGTATCACCTTATCTTACTCCCCATAAGGAAGATCTATGACTAGATTTCTTAGTCCCCCTTTATTGTTTTAAAGTTGTCTTCTTCTTCTTTGTAATAACATTGCTGAGTGGTTTTTACCTTGATTTATTTTTTTTGGTTTCCCTGTCTGAGTTGACTTCTGATTGTTCTGCCCACTGTTCTAGTCCTGGGTTGATACCTGATATTATTGATTTTCTAATCAAAGAACTCCCTTTAGTGTTTCTTGTAGTTTTTGTTTGGATTTTAGGAATTCCCTAAACTTCTGTTCATCTGGAAATGTCGTAATTTCACCTTCATATTTGAGAGACTGTTTTGATGGATATATGGTTCTTGGCTGACATTATTTTCCTTCAATTTTGTATATACATCATCCCATTGCCTTCTTGCCTGCATGGTTTCAAAAATATGGAATGCTTCACGATTTTACATGTCATCCTCGAACAGGAGCCATGCTAATCTTCTCTGTATTAGTCCAATTTTAGTATATATGCTGCCAAAGCGAGCACATGAATATTGAAGGTAGAGAAAATACAGTTTCCCAACTGAGTGATATGGGCTATAAGAGAAAGAAAGGATTCAAGGATGTCCACAGGGTTTTGACCTTCACAGCTGGAAGGAAACTATTGACATTTACTGAGCTGAGAAAGATTGTGAATGAAGCAGGTTTTGCAAATGGGGATTGGGGTATTCTTTCGGTGTTCCATTCCCAGTCTTCCAGGGCCTTCACCCAATCCCTCCCATGCTGATTTATAGCACCAAACGCCCTGCTTCTTTCAAGGTTCAAGGCAGGTAATCTGAAAAATTGAATTTTTGAGAGTTCCATAGAAACAGCAAAAATATTCCTCTGTGAAAACTCCTATCTCCCTAGTTTATATTACATCTTCATAGTATCCACAGTAGACAAAGGTCTCCATTCAAATAAGCAATGCAAAAAGTGAGCATTTTAGGCCAATTAGAGGATTGTCAAAACACGCTGAGTTGTTTTGTGAAGTCAGAATCTCACAACAAACCCTGAATCATACCTTGTGTGTAGTAACCTTCCTTGACCTTGAGTAGGGCCACAAGGGCCAATTTATCAGCCAGGTACAGTAAGTAGCCGTGAAACCTTAAAACCCATGATATTTTTAGGGGTCTACACAATGTTTTAATATATTCTAAAATCAGAAGAAAATAATGAATATTGTTAGTCTGGATTACATTTACATTTATGCCAAACCCACTGCCTTTGAGTCAATTCTCATTGTGAGCCCATGTGTTACAGAGTAGAGCTGTTCCATAGGTTTTTCTTGGCTGTAATCTTTATGGAAGCAGATCTCCAGGTCTTTCTTCAGCAACAGCTGGGTGGGCTTGGACTTCCAACCTTTAGATTATTGGTTGAGCCCAAACCTTTTGTGCCATCCAGGGACCTATATTTATGCCAAGACAGCCATAACATGCAATTTAATTAATTAAATGAAAGAAGGGGCCTGTGAAGACAAAAGTATCTGAAACCCAGGGAAATTTGAATGTGGCCTGGAGAGTCAAATCTGATTATCATCGTACTCTGTGCTATAGTCACCTGGGATTATTGAGATTATTTTCTTGCACCAGGACACCCAATTCTACATCAACACAGATTTAAAATTTTATATATCAAACAATTTATTCAGAGGAATGTCTGATTGTTAAGACAGTATGCTTGGTTCCTGAATATTGTATATTAACTCTTGAATGCAATATGCTATTTGTATGCTATAAAATTAACCTTTTGAGACCAGGCTTTACTGGTCTGACAGAGACTGAAGAAACCCCGAGGGTATGGCCCCAGATACCCTTTTAACTCAGTGCTAAAATCATTCCTGAGATTCACCCTTCCGTCAAAGATTAGACAAGCCCATGAAACAAAACAAGACTAAATGGGCACACCAACTCAGGGGCAAGGACGTGTGAGGGGACAGGAAAGCTGGTAATGAGGAACCCAAGGTCAAGAAGCAGAGAGTATTGGCATGTCATGGGGTTGGCAACCAATGTCATGGAACAATGTGTGTATTGTTTAATGAAAAACTAATTTATTCTGCAAACCTTCGTCTAAAGTACAATTAAAAACAGGAAAAAAAATTAAACCTTTGAAATTAAATAGTAGAAAAGTACAGAAAAACCCATTATATTTCCCTCTTTTATAAACCAATGTATTTATATTTTTTTATGAAATTCTTTTTTGGATAATCTCAGTAAAAGGTTGAAACTTGGCAATATAATTCAATGGTCAAGGGGAAATAATTACCTAACAGGCCTGGATTGGGGAAATCTAAAGCAGCAGGTAAGGTTAATCCCATAGCTAATAACTCTGCAGGGTCAGAAAACATATATTTTCCCTACCCTGAGGAGTCTGAACAGGATTGATGAAAAATAGCAAAAGTGAAAAACAAAATGGAATGGCAAGGCCATATCTGTTTCTTTCCTCAAAGTCAGCCAGAAAAGATTTTTGATTGATTAAAAAAGGCAGGCCACTCTTCACTCACAGCTGTAAACTGTAGCTTAACTGAAAATGAATAATAAGCCTGGATAAAAATTAAGCAATTTCACACTTTTCTGATATCTTGATAACTACCCTTTCTTTGGTGCTTTGCATTGGGCAAATTTGCTGCGGAAGACCTCTTTAAAGTATTCAAAAACAAAGATGTTACCTTGAAGACTAAGATGCCCCTGGCCCAAGCCATAGTGTTTTCGGTCACTCATATGCATATGAAAGCTAGATGATGAAAATGGGCAATCAAAGAATTGGTAAACTTTGAATTATGGTGTTGGTGAAGAATATTGAATATACCATGGACTGCCAAAAGAACAAACAAATCTGTCTTGGAAGTACAACCAGAAAGCCCATTAGAATCAAGGATGGCAAGACTACATGTCATGTAGTTTGGACACTTTATCAGGGAGGATCAATACCTAGAGAAGGACATCATGCTTGGTAAAGTAGAGGGTCAGTGAAAAAGAGAAAAACCCTCGACGAGATGCACTGACACATTGGCTGCAACAGTGGGCTCAAGCATAACAACAACTGTGAGGATGGCGCAGGACGGGCAGTGTTTCCTTCTGTTATCACTGTGAGTTGCAACTAACTAGATGGGACTTAACAACGACAACATCTTTAAAAAAAAAAAAAAAAGATAGCTTCAGATTTTTTTGCCTGTTTAATGGTTTACAAACCGACTCTTGGCTATTATGTATAAATGGCAGAATCAAGAAATTAAGGCTTATATTCATTTGAAGAACTTTCTAAAAGTGTCTACAATGGGCTGTCTGATAACAGAATGTCCTTGAACTCTCGTTCCAGACACAGGAACATGTGGTGCTGTGTCCTGGGCTGAGGTTCTGGAAGTTGGGACAAGAAAGTAAGACTATGTTGATGTTGCTATGTAGCAATGGGGTGTGTGGCTGAGATGTTTGTGAAAAGTTAGTTGTTCAAAGCCAAGGAGAGGGATAGGAAAGTGGCATTGTGATATCCAAATTGGTGGGCAAGTGGTAGAAGCAAAATTTAAAGTTAAGGAATTGCGACTGGAGCCTGCAAAAAGACATCTTTTAAATATGAATCTCTGTCTTTACTGATATAGCTCACAAAACATCCCCCAGAGCCACAAATTTACTTTTATTAGAATCTGCACTATTTCTTTTCTACTCCTGTCTCCTCTTTTCTTCCTTAGTGAGAGGTAATATAACCCAGCAAATCAGAAAGTTAACTCTGGAAAGTTTTTAAAACAAGTTCTAACCCTAAGTAATCTTGTACTGTTACTTAACCAATATAGGCCTTACGCTATAAAATAGCTCTGTTTATTCAATGCCCCCTGCCGTTGAGTAGATTTTGATTCATAGTGACCCTACAGGACAGGGTAGAACTGCCCTATAGGGTTTCCAAGGAGTGGCTAGTAGATTTAAACTGCTGACCTTTTGGTTAGCAGCCTGAGCTCTTAACCACTGTACCTTCAGAGCCCCATTCATTAAATAGGTATAGTAAAAGTAAATGCCACATCATCGTTGTTGTTAGTTGCCATCGAGTCACCTCCGACTCATGGCAACCCTGCATACAATAGAACATGTGCTAGTGCAGTCTTCACCATTGTTGGTATGCTCTGGTCCATTAAACACCTTATAGGTTTGTTTTACAGATTAAATTAAATGATGTGTAATTTGCGCGGAGCTTGAATAGATATTAGTTGTTGTTAATATCGTTATACTCTTAGACTGGCACAGGCATATTCACTTTGTAACGCAGCTACTCACAAATTGTAAGGTTTAATTTCACAGGGCAATTAATCTTCTGTCTCTAACCTCTCCTAAATTTCCTATTCAATTACTTTTCAAATCCACTAACATTTATTGGGAATAATCTGAAAATTCTAACAACTCCAATTTTATAAGTTACTCTCCAGGAAGCAATATAGAACTTCTGCAAATGTTCACCATGTCTCTGTCGTCCTCGTTAATAGATTTAATATCCATTCACTTTAACAATGGGTAATCTTCACTGTAGATTTCATAGAAACTGAGAGTAAACCATCATTATAATAAATACTCTGAAATAGATGAACTGGTATTTCTTGTGATTAAAAAATATATAACATTTTCAGATAAACACCAAGCAGACTAGTGACATGACACAATTGGTATGGTTAAATTTAAAAATCTATCATCCTTTTAAATCACTCTAAAATAGTTGTAGTAATGCTACATCGGTACCCATTCTTCCTATAATTCAATTTTAACATTTCCATTCATTGAAAACATCAGAATTAAAGAATATTGATGAAAATAAGATAAAATATTTTGCCTCATTGCTTAACTGCACATAAAAAGAAGAAGAGCCGAGAGAGAAAATGCAATGTGCTTTTCAGATTCAACAAACTGCAAATCAGGAAAGTATGCTGGGCCATAGAGGCCCTGGCATGCTATTTTCCTCCCTTTAGCCAATATGTAGGCATTTATTTCCAAGTCTGTGACTGTTCTTACATTTTTACTGCTGTTAGTTGCTGTCCGTGGAAAAGGACATCATGCTTGGCAGAGTACAGGGTCAGCGGAAGAGAGGAAGACCCTCAATGAGGTGGATTGACACAGTGGCTGCAACAGTGAGCTCAAGCATGACAATGATTGTAAGGATGGCTCAGGACTGGGCAGTGTTTCGTTCTGTTGCGCATGGGTCGCTATGAGTCAGAACCAACTTGACGACGTCTAACAACAACAGTTGCTGTCCAGTCAGCTCCGACTTATGGTTACCCCGTGAACAACAGAGCAAAACCTTGCCAGGTCCTGGGCCATCTTCATGATCGTTGGTATGGTTGGTTCCTTTGTTGTGACCACTGTGTGTATTGAGTACATTCCAACTTATTGGGCTCATCCTCAAGCACTACTCCTGACTATATTCTGTTGTATTCCATAAGGTTTTCAGTGGCTGATTTTGGAAGTAGATTGCCAGATCTTTCTTTCCAGTCTCAGTCTGGAACCTCCACTGAAACCTTTCCACCACGGGTGAGCCTGATGGTATTTGAAATACAGGTGGCATAGCTTCCAGCATCATAGCAACACTCAAACTACAACAGGATTGACAGGTGGGTAGTGACTCTTATACTTTATGATGGCTTTATTCATATCCACATTCAATTTTGAATCTTTCTTGCCTCGATCCGCTCACCTATTTCTCACAGTTCCTGCAACTAGAGTGTCGTCAGGAAATGTGTGTGTGTGTGTGTTTTAATTGTGTTTTAGACGAAGGTTTATAGAGAGAATTAGTTTTTCATTAAGTAATTAATACACATATTGTTTTGTGACATTGGTTGCTAACCCTGTGATGTGTCAACACCCTCCCCTTCTTGACCTTGGGTTCCCCATTTCCTTTCATCCAGCTTTCCTGTCGCCTCCTGCTTGTCATCCTTGGCCCTTGGCTGGTGTGCCCATTTAGTCTCGTACGCTAGTTGAGCTATGAGTATTACTGTTTGTTTTATGGGCCTGACTAATCTTTGGCTGAGGAGTGAGCCTCAGGAGTGACTTCAGTACTGAGTTAAAGGGTGTCTAGGGACCATACTTTTGGAGTTTCTTCAGTCTCTGTCACGCCAGTAAGTCTGGTCTTTTTTTATGAGTTTGAATTTTGTTCTATATTTTTCTCCAGCTGTGTCCAGAGCCCTCTACTGTGATCCCTGTCAGAGAAGTCGGCAGTGATAACTGGGCACCTTAGTTGTGCTAGATTCAGTCTGGTGGAGGCTGTGGTAGTTGTGGCCCATTAGTCCTTTAGACTAATCGTTCCCTTGTGTTTTTGTTTTTTTTCATTCTCCTTTGCTCCAGATGGGGTGGGACCAGTGGAGTATCTTAAGTGGCTGATCACAAGCTTTTAAAACCCCAGATACTATTTGCCAGAGAAGGATGTAGAATACTTTCTTTATAAACTATGTTATATAGATTGAGTTAGATATCTCCTGAGACCATGGTTCCCAGCCATCAGCCTAGTAATTTGGTCACTCAGGGAGTTTGGATGTGTCTATGAAGCTTCCATGACCTTGCCTTGGTCAAGTTCTCCTGACTTCCCCAGTACTGTGTACTATATTACCCTTTACCAAAATTACCACTTATCTATTGTCTAGTTAGTGTTTTCCATCCTCACTCTTTCCCCTCCTTCATAACCAGCAAAGATTTGTTTCTTTTTGCATGTAAACCTTTTCATGAGTTTTTATAACAGTGGTCTCATACAGTATTTGTTTTTACGATTGACTTATTTCACTCAGCATAATGCCCTCCAGATTAGTCCATGTTGTGAGATGTTTAGGAAATGTGTTTTGAATGCACAAATTATTGCAATTCTTTCACCTATTCAACAGACATTTATTTAGCACAGACTACATTCAGGCAGTGTTTTAAGGGCTAGCATGAGACAAAGAAGAAAACAGACCAAATCTCTGCCCTCATTGTGCTAATGCTGTAGTAATGAGAGAGTCGTTGCATTTGTCATGCTAGGTATCATCCACCCAGGAGTAAGATTTCCAAGCCCGAATATAAGGAGAGGTCTGTAATGAAGCTCTGTGATGCTGGGAGATGATGGTGGTTTCCTCAGAATTGTGCAGAAAATCATCCTTATTACACTGCCCCTCTTCCACATGTGGAATCTGCTGGGAAGAAAACACATACCCATCAAAGAATTCAATTCAGATATCCAAGGTGCAAAAAGTTTTAATTGCAAGGTTTTTGCTTAATTGCTGGCTGTTGATACATACAGAGAAGAGGCAGGATGATGACTTCAATTTTGGGAAATAAAACTACAATAAAAAAATTAAAAAACCTCTGTAAAAATTATTCCCAGTGCAAACGTTGGCCCCAGAAATGAGTGTAAAGGAGAGCAATTTCAAACAAAACTAGAAATACTCTGCACGATGATGTGAAACACTAACTGTATTTGTGGCCAATGGAAATGCCTGTGGATTATAGTAACCTTTGGTTTCACAGGGTATTGGGAATGTGTATGTAAGTCTGAGTGTGTGTGTGTGTGTGTGCGTGTGCGCACACATATACTTTACCCAATATTTCATTGATAAACAGAAGAATGGAAACACATATACACACACACACATACCTCACATTGCCTTCAAAACCACAGGACTCAACTTAAGGTTCAAATACCCACTGTTGAACTGTTCTAATGAAGTTCCCTGGGATATTAGTTAAGACTAACTGCATTGGACAAATCTGCTGCAAAAGACCTCTCTAAAGTATTAAAAAACAAAGACTTCACTTTGAGGACTAAGGTGCACCTGACCCAAGCCATGGTACTTTCTGTTGGCTCATAGGCATATGAAAGCTGGATAATGAATATGGAAGACCAAAGAAGAACTGATGTCTTTGAATTATGGCTTTGGTGAAGAATATTGAATATACCATGGACTGCCAGAAGAAAGAACAAATCTGTCTTGGAGGAAGGATAGAAGTATGCTCCTAAAAAGCAAGGATGGTGAGACTTAGTCTCACGTACTTTGGACATGTTATCAGGAAAGAAAAATCACTGGAGAAGGATATCATGCTGGCCAAAGTAGAAGGTCAGCAAAAAAAAAAAGGACGACCCTTAATGAGATGGATTGACCCAGTGGCTTGCGACAATGGGCTCAAACATAGCTATGATTGTGAGGATGGCACAGGACCCAGCAGTGTTTTGTTCTGTTGTACATGGGGTCTTTATGAGTCAGAGCTGGTTTGACAGTGCTTAACAACCCTTAACACCTCATAGAATAGACAATGTACTGCTCTGAACTATTACACACCATTGCCCTAGTGAGGGAAGTGGTAGGTATACTAGAGGGATAGCAAGTTCTGTGGGCAGAAGATAGATGCTCCAAAGAGGGTAGAGATCTACAGTAACAAAATAAAGTAGCACATTCTCTCTTTCTCCCTCCCAGGCTGCAGACTGAGAGAGTCAATCTTAATGTAAGAAAGCTAGGCTGAAATTGTGGTTTACCTTGTGAAGGGGTACTATCAGGAAGAATTAAATTCCTTCCTTCCTTCCTTCCTTCCTTCCTTCCTTCCTTCCTTCCTTCCTTCCTTCCTTCCTTCCTTCCTTCCTTCCTTCCTTCCTTCCTTCCTTCCTTCCTTCCTCCCTTCCTCCCTTCCTCCCTTCCTCCCTTCCTCCCTTCCTCCCTCCTCTCCCTCCCTCCCTCCCTCCCTCCATCCCTTCCTTTTTTCCTCCCTGCCTCCCTCTTTCCTTCTCTTCTTGTCCCTTCTTTTCACTTCCCTTCCTTCCTTCTTTCTCCCTGTCTGCCACTCTGTATATCTCTCTTTATTCTTTTATTTCTATTTCTGCTACCCATACATATCAGTCATGGTAGTATAAGATTATAAGAATTAGATAAAGGAATGTCTGATCTTTGTGCATCATCACTGTTTTTATCATTACCCTTATTTACTCATTATTATTTACTCTTTATTAAGCTGCACCTTTTAAAAGAGGATTGTGGTCCAGATTTTCCTGAATAGGATCTGAAACTAGTGATGAAAAGATAGACTTTAGCAGAGATGCTGGTAGCAGTAGAAACTGTCTCTACAAAAAAGCGTAATACAAACTTTTCCATCTCTAAAAATTAAGAAAGAAATACAAAATAGGTTTGTGTGGGCATTGTAGGTTGCGGTTAGGAAAGACAGACATTTGAATTCATTTGAAAAGTCCATTGACTTGCTCTGAAAGGTAGTTAGTACTTGGCTTATTCCACAAACTGCTCTAACATCAACCAAACGCAGAATTCATGTTTATCTAGACAAAAGCTAAATCTATGCCTGCAGGTTTACATCTATCTGGACAGTGGGTGTGCTCTCAAAATATAGATATAAAAATAAGATATTAAGTTTTTCTTTCTTTTAAAAAGCATAGATTCTAATTGTATTGTGTTTTCTATCCCCCTTTATACCCCCACCACTTAGCACAGTGCCTAGCTCATAAAGTACATTGTATACACTTTCCTTGAAGAAATACAGGAAGGCACTGTGCTGGGGGCAATGATCTACTCAAGGGAACTTGGTCTTTTCCAGGAATTATATTATCGATCTATTTGTAAAGAAAAGTGAATCATCTTTCCTCTGAGAACAAGGCACACCTCATTCCAAATATATTTGGTTTTAGCCAGGGTTTCCAGGCTTTCATTTATCTTTACTTAAATTCAGGTTTGCAACTGAAAGTTAAAGGTCACTTTATTTACCAGAACCAAGATGGCAACAAATAAGGATTCTTTCTCCTTGTTTCTCAAATCAGCATGCATGAAAAACTATACAATGTTCTAAGGCTACACAATGTTCTCTAAGATGTTAATGGAAACCATTAATCCATACAAAATATGTTAATTCTTGGTATACTCAGACCGCAGGAACAGAAAGGATAATGTGTCAGGAATCAAAAATTTTCCTTCTAAATAATCCTTTCATAAGCTTTACTGAGCAGAAATCCCTGCAACTAATCGTAGTGATTCTAAAATATCTGGTTTGGGACATAGAGCACATGGGTTCTGAAAACAGCAGAACTGTTAAGTACCATGTACTGTAGACAAACTGCTTTGACACTCTAGTCTTCATATTTAACCACCTATAAAAGAGGTGATCCACCATGTTTCTGTCAGTTTTTCATGCTGCGGTGGCTTACATTTTGGTGCGATTCTGGAAGCTTTGCCACCAGTATTTCAAATACCATAGAGGTCACCCTTGGTATACAGGTTTCAGCAGAGCTTCCAGACTAAAAAAAACACTAGGAAGAAGGACTTGGCAGTCTACTTCTCAAGAAATGGCCAAAAAAAAAAAATAAATAAAAGCAAACATTGTCTGATACAGTACCAGAAGATGAACCTCTCAGGTTGGAAGGCACTCAAAAATGACATGAAAGAGTAGCCCCCTCAAAATACAGTAAAAAAGAATATGGTCAAAAAGAACATTTCAAGATTCATCCTGAAGTACAATGCTGTCCTTGATAGGATAATATCCATACACCTACAAGGAAGACCAGTTAATACAACTACTACTCAAATTTATGCACCAACCACAGAGGCCAAAGAAGAAACTGAATACTTTACCAACTTCTGTAGTCTGAAACTGATCAAATGTGCAATCAAAATGCATTGATAATTACTGGCAATTGGAAAGCAAAAGTAGAAAACAAAGAAGGATCAGTCGTTAGAAAATATGGCCTTGGTGATAGAAACGATGCCAAAGATGTCAAAGATCAGAATTTTGCAAGACCAATGACTTCTTGCACATACATTTTTTACCAACACAAATGGTGACCTTACACATGGACCTCACCAGATGGGATACACCAAAATGAAATTGACTACTTCTGTGGAAAGAGACAATGGAAATTTCAATATCATCAGTCAGAACAAGGCCAGGGACCAAATGTGGAACAGACTTTAACAATTGCTCATATGCCAAAAAATTTGGAAGACAGCTACCTGGTCAACCAACTGAAAGAGATCAGTATTTGTACCCATTCCAAAGAAAGGTGACTCAACGAAAAGCATAAATTATCGAATAATATCATTAATATTATGTGCAAGTAAAATTTTTCTGAATATCATTCAGCAGCAGCAATATATGGACAGTGAACTGCCAGAAATTCAAGTCAGATTCAGAAGAGGGCACGGAACCAGGGTTTATCAGTGCTGATAGCATATGGGTCCTGGCTGAAAATAGAATACCAGAAAGATGTTTACCTGTGTTTTATCGACTATGCAAAGGCACTGGATTGTGTGGATCATAACAAATTATGGATAACATTGCCAAAAATGAGTATTCCACAACACTTAATTGTGCTCATGACGAACCTGTGCATAGACCAAGAGACAGTGTTGGAACAGAACAAGGGGATACTATGTAGTTTAAAGTTAAAAAAAATTTGTGTATCAGGGTTGTATCCTTACACCATACTTATTCAATCTGTATTGCTGAGCAAACAATTCAAGAACCTGGACTGTATGAAGAACAATTCATCAGAATTGGGGGAAGACTCACTAACAATCTGCGATGTGCAGATGACACAACCTCGCTTCCTGAAAGTGAAGGGGACTTGAAGTACTTAGTGATGAAGATCAAAGACCACAGCCTTCAGTATGGATTACACCTCAACACAAAGACAACAAAAATACTCATGACTGGACCAATGAGGAACATCATGATAAACAGAAAAGACTGAAGTTAAGGATTTCATTTTACATGGATTCACAATCAACATGCATGGAAGCAGCAGTCAAGAAATTAACAGACACATTACATTGGGCAATAGATAAGTGGTAACTTTGCTGAAGGGTAAGACAGTACAAAATACTGGGAAAGTCAGCACAACTTGTACAAGGCAAGGTCATGGAAGCTCCATAAACATATCCAAACTCCCTGAGGGACTGAATTACTGGGTTGAGGGCTGTGGGGACCATGGTGTCAGGGAACATCTAGATCAACTGTCATAACATAGTTTTTAAAGAAATTGTTCTACATTCTACTTTGGCGATTAGCATCTGAGGTCTTAAAAGCCTGTGAGCAGCCATCTAAGATACTACACTGGTCTCACCCCCTCGGGAGCAAGGAAGATTGAAGAAAACTAAAGTCATAAGGGAAAGATTTAGTCCAAAGGACTAATGGACCACAATTACCAAGGCCTCCACCAGACTAAGTCCAGTACAACTAGATGGTGCTTGGCTACCACCACTGACTGCTCTGACAGGTATCACAATAGACGTTCCCAAACAGAGCTGGAGAAAAATGTAGAACGAAATTCTAACTCATGAAAAAAGACCAGGCTTACTGGTCTGACTGAGACTGGAGAAACCCCAAGAGTATGACCCCCAGACATCCTTTAATTCAGTGATGAAGTCACTCTTAAGGTTCACCCTTCATCCAAAGATTAGACAGGCCCATAAAACAAAATGAGGCTAAAGGGGTACACCAGCCCAGGGTCAAAAAATAGAAGGCAGGAGAGAAGAATAAAACTGATAATAGGGAACCCAAGGTTGAGAAGGGAAAGTGGTGACATGCCACGGGTTTGTTAACCAATGTCGTAAAAGAATATGTGTACTAACTGTTTGACGAGAAGCTAGTTTGTTATGCAAACCTTCACTTAAGTACAATAAAAATAAATACATGAAAAAAAATCAAAAGACACATTTCATTGGGCAAATCTGCTGCAAAATATCTTTTTTAAATGTTGAAAAGCAAAGATGTCACCTTGAAGACTAAGGTGCATCTGACCCGAGCCATGGTGTTTTCAGTCACCTCATATGCATGCAAAAGCTGGATGATGAATAAGGAAGACTGAAGAACTGACGCCTTTGAATTGTGGTGTTCGTGAAGGATATTGAATATACCACGGACTGCCAAAAGAACAAACAAATCTGTCTTGGAAGAAGCACAACTGGAACGCTCCTTAGAAGCAAGGGTGGCCAGACTATGTCTCACATACTTTGAACGTGTTATCACAAGGGATCAGTCCCTGGAGAAGGACATCATGCTTGGGAAAGTAGAGGGTTAGCAAAAAAGTGGAAGAACCTCAAAGGGATAGATTAACACTGTGGCTGCAATGATGGTCATAACAAGGATCTTGAGGATGGCACAAGACTGAGCTGTGTTTCCTTCTGTTGTACATAGGGTCACTGTTAGTGGGAGCCAATGGGACAGCACCTAACAACAACAACAGCCAGAAGAACTAACAAATATATCCTAGAAGAAATATAGCCAGAATACTTATTAGAAGCAAGGATGGTGAGATTTTGTCTCACATACTTTGGAAATATTATCAGAAGGGATCAGTCCCTGGAGAAGAACATTATGCTTGGTAAAGTAGAGGGTCAGTGGAAAAGAGAGAGTCCCTCAATGAGATGGTTTGACACAGTGGTTTTAACAATGGACTTAAGCATAACAACGATTGTGAGAATGGCACAGGACCAGGCAGTGTTTTGTTCTGTTGTATATAGAGTGGCTATGAGATGGAACTGACTTGACAGCCCCTAGCCACAACAATGAAAGTTTTGATAAATTTGCCTTGAAAATGGTTGCTGTAAAATACAACATACTGGAAATGGTGGGATTTTGGTACCTTATAAAAGCTACAAAATATAACCTGCAATCACCAATTCAATTTAAACAAGAGTGATGGTGATATGATTATGAAAGTTTTTAGTGTAGACTCTCTTGGTTAAGCCTTCTGTGCCTCTGCTGATGGCACACGCTGTGAAACATTATTACATTCTGCTATTCCAGAACTAATTTTTGAACTATTTTATGTGCCAGGCATGGAGTCCCTGGGTGGCACAAACGGTTAAGCACTTGACTACTAACTGAAAGGTTACTGGCTCAAAGCCACCACAGGCACCTTGAAAGAAAGGCCTGGCAGTCTACTTCTGAAAGATCATAGCCATTGAAAACCCTGTGGAGTACAGCTTTACTCTGAAACACATGGGGTTACCAAAAACTGGAATTGGCTCAAGTGACTACTTGTCGTTTCATTTTATGTTTCAGGCATTCGGCTAAATGCCATTCAGGTAAACTGTTATAGCTCCTATTGTAAAGCAAGTCTGTGTCTGAAATAGAGAAATAAATGGGCAATGGCATTAAAATGTGGTCAGTGTTGTGATATAAGCACAAGGTGCTTGGGAGCAGCATAGGTGGTGCACCAGGCTTCCAGGAAGGAATTTTCTAACAGAAGAGTTTAGTTGTCTTTTTGATGGTTGGTGGTGGTGTTGGAAGTTAAGATACAATTCTCATGGAGAGTTTGGTAACAAGGTGTTCAAGTTTAACTTCCAATTGTATGGCTTTTCTGGAAGGTAAAATTTCTTCTGTAATGTGATATTTAAAAAAAAATGTGATACAGAGTCCTAAAAAACTTTTTTGCTGAAAATGATGCATGGAAGCAATAAGGCTCGTGGGAAAAAAATTGAATCAGTGTTGATCACTCAAAACTTATTGTAAACAGAATACTAATGAGACAATTACAATCCTAAGGAAAATATCATCATAAAGAAGATATGCTAAATTCTGTAGAAACAAACTGCTCTGGTGATTGTTGCTGGTAGTCATTGAGTCAATTGTGACTCACAGCAATTGCAAGTGTTTCAGATTGGCACTGCTCCATAGAGTTTTCAAAGCTGTGACCGTTTAGAAGCAGATCACCAGTACTATCTTCCAAGGCACATCTGAGTGGGTTCAAACTACCATACTTTCAGCTAGTACTCAAGCACTTAACCATTTCCACCTCTCAGGGAAAGTAGCTTGAGAAAACAGGTTAAAGAAAAGCTGGAGACTCCAATTTATGGAGACAAGGTCAAATGCACAGACATCATGAAAACCACTCCCAGTACAGAACAGGTGGCCATTCTGAGCCACAGGAGAAGAGTGGACATCACGTACGTGATGGTTTTCCTCAATTGCTTGCTGTGCCTCACTGATATTCCACAAGAAATAACTGGCTGGGAAAAAACACATTTGATCTAATGTGTCTTCTCTATTATGCTGACATCAACTTCTATTTATCAAATGCATATAAGCTCATTCACATCACAAAAATGTAGGTTGTAGCAGAAGACACTGTTGAGACATTAATTTAAATGTGATTATGGGTTCTGAGGAGGTCAGCTCTGAGGATACATTATCTTGCTTACCAGGATTCCTGGCACATGATACAAGCTCATTAAATATTTGTTACTTAAATGAGTGCATGGATTATTATAAAATTCAGTAGTCCCCAGTGATGTTAAGTAGCAGAAACTGGTTTCACTATCCACATCTTTCCCTAGCCTTGCTGTGATTGCTGCACTTAACTACTCTACCTCAATTATTCATGTTAACACTCATCCACTTCTCACTCCTTTTTAAGAAAGGGGCCTCTGAGTGGCGCAGACAGGTACATGCTTGGCTACTGGCCAAGAGACTGGCAATTTGAACCTACCCAGAGGTACTTCAGAAGAGAGGCCCGGTGATCTGCTTCTGAAAGATCTCAGCCTTGAAAACCTAATGGAGGATTATAGGGGAGAGAGACCAAGACGGTGGAATAGACAGACACTTCCAGCGAAGCTCTTACAACAAAGACCTGAAAAAACAAGTGAAATGAGTATATTTATGACAAGCTAGGAGCACTGAACATCAAAGGCAAGGTTAGAAAACTAAGGGGCAGGGGGAGGAAGAGACAGTTCAGAAGTGGTGAGGAGTTAACAAACCTGAATCACGGGAGCCCTCAGGCACCATTCCCAGGAGCAGCTGCGGTGGGCTGGTATTAACATTTTGCCTCAGTTTCCTCAGGGAGAAGCAGCCAGCTGCACAGCCTACTCAAACCTCCAGACCCAGAGAAGAATGGTGCTCTAGGCAAAAGCTAAGCACTTGCATATATTTTACTGTGCCCCCTTCCCCCACTACATCCGCTTCCAAGCCAGCTTCAGTGGCTGACTTCCCTTCCTGGGCCTGAGATAGGCCTACTGAGCACCTATAGCCATGCTTCCAGCCTTGGAGATGGAAAAAGTTCTCAATTGGTGAAAAAGATAATTTGCCAGCTACACTAACTGGGGGAGCTCAGAACTGGACAGAAGTGGCTCCTGTCCAGGCATAAATGGTCTGTGGACTTTGAGTACCTTTCCCCCTCTGCATGGACCTGTGTGGGCCTATTTCAGGAGAATAGGCCCTTGTTGGCAGACTACAACTCTTTCAGCTGTGCAGTAGAGAGGTAGGCGTTTGATGTTTGACATTGCTTTGCCTATAAACACGGTCCTCGCCTACCCACATCAGGGGCCTAAGGACTGGTGGCTCCACTCAGGTCACCCAGCCACCAGTGACAGGGGTCCAAGGATAACTGGTACTTCCCAATCCTTACAAGAAGAAATATTGGGTGCCCATGGTCCAACTGCAGAACATACCCACCTGTACGTTCTAGGGAACAGGGACACGCATTCCTCAGAGATAATTGGGGGATGATTCTCAGCCCCCTGCCTTTTTCAGAGTGTGATACCCTGCTGCAACCAGACACTGGTAGCTAAACCAATCACCCCTGCCCCACTAAGACTGTAGGACAGAGCCTGTACCACATACTTGATGATCAGCTACCTGGACACCTGAGCTGAATTCATACAAGAAAAGTGAATGGACTCTTAGACTGATATACCTGATAACAGCTCTAGCCATCTGGGGACAGGACATCAGAGCTCCAAAGGCAAAAATCATCAAGTTAGCTCACTTGAGCAACCCATTTACACATAACAAAGCAAAGCAAGAAGCCAGGATATGATAAAGAAACAAAAAATGAACTAGTACAATAACTTATAGATGGCTCGCAGACAACAGTCAATACCAAGTCACATAAAGAAACAGACAATGTTCACCTCAACAAGCTCTCAAAACAAAGCATCCAGGGATTTTCTAGATCAAAGTGCCTTCCTGGAATTACTAGAGGCAGAATACAAAAGATTCATGTACAGAACCTTTCAAGACATCAGGAAGGAAATGAGACGAAATGCAGAACAAGCCAAGGAACACACAGATAAAGCAATTGAAGAAATGAAAAAGATTATTCAGGAACATAATGAAAAATTTAATAAGCTGGAAAAATCCATAGACAGACAGCAATAAGAAATTCAGAAGATTAACAATAAAATTACAGAAGTAGACTACTCAATAGAAAGTCAGAGAAGCAGATTTGAGCAACTGGAAGGCAGAATTTCTGAACTTGAAAATAGAGCACTTGGCACTAACTGAAGAAAAATCAGATAAAAGAATTTAAAAAAATGAAGAAACCTTAAGAATCATGGGGGACTCTATCAAGAGAAATAACCTACAAGTGATTGGAGTACCAGAACAGGGAGGGATAACAGAAAATACAGAGAGAATCGTTGAAGATTTGTTGGCAGAAAACTTCCCTGACATGAAAGATGAGAAGATATTTAACCAAGATGCTCATCAAACTCCACATGAAGTAGATTTTAAAAGAAAGGCACCAAGAAATATTATGATCAAACTTGCCAAAACCAAAGATAAAGAGAGAATTTTAAGTACAGCTAGGGATAAATGAAAAGTTGTCTACAAAGGAGAGTCAATAAGAATAAGCTCGGACTACTCAGCAGAAACCATGCAGGCAAGAAGACAATGGGATGACTTATTTAAAAAATTGAAGGAAAAAATTTTCCAGCCAAGAATCATAGCCCAAGCCCACTGCCGTCCAGTTGATTCTGGCTCACAGTGACTCTATAGGACAGAGCAGAACTGCCCCATAGAGTTTTCAAGGAACGCCTGGCATATTCAAACTGCTGACCCTTTGGTTAGCAGCTGTAGCACTTAACCACTATGCCACCAGGGTTTCCAAGAATCATATATCCAACAAGATTGTCTCTCAAATGTGAAAGTGAAATTAGGACATTTCCAGAAAAATGGAAGTTTAGGGAATTCCAAAAAACCAAACCAAAACTACAAGAAATACTAAAGGTAGCTCTTTGGTTAGAAAATCAATACTATCGGGTATCCACCCAAGACGAGAACACTGAGCAGAGTAATTGGAAGTCAACCAGACAAGGAAATCTCAAAAAATAAATCAAGATTAAAAAAACTCTCAAAACAGGGATACAGTGATGTTACTATGTAAAAGAAGAAAACATTAAAACAATAAAGAGGGACTAAGAAATGTAGTCATAGATCTTCCATATGGAGAGGAAGACAAGGCGATACAAAGAAATAAAAGTTAGGTTTAATTTTAGAAAAATAAGGGTGAATAATAAGGTAACCACAAAGGAGATAAACTATCCTACTCATCAAAATAAAATACAAGAAAAAAATAGAGACTTAGCAGAAACAAAATCAACAACAATGAATATGAGGAAAGGACAATATATAAAGATAATCTACTCACCACATAAAATTAAGTGGTAAAATAAGCTATCAACAACACACAAAAAAAGACATAAAAATGATAGCACTAAATTCATACCTATCCATAATTACACTGAATGTAAATAGACTAAATGCACGAATAAAGAGACAGAGAATGGCAGAATGGATTAAAAAACATGATCAGTCTATATGCTGCCTACAAGAGACACACCTTAGACTTAGAGATAAAAACAAACTAAAACTCAAAGGATGGAAAAAATATGTCAAGCAAACAACAATCAAAAAAAAGCAGGAGTGGCAATATTAATTTCTGACAAAATGAACTTTAACAAAACATTATAAAGGATGAGGAAGGACACCATATAGTGATTAAAGGGACAATATACCAGGAAGATATAACCATATAACCTTATTAAATATTTATGCACCCAATGATAGAGCTGCAAGATACATAAAACAAACTCTATCAACACTGAAAAGTGAGATAGACAGTGCCACAATAATAGTAGGAGACTTCAACATACCGCTTTTGGTGAAGGACAGGATATCCAGAAAGAAGCTCAATAAAGACACGGAAAATCTAAGTGCCACCATCAACCAACTTGACCTCATAGACATATACAGAACACTCCACCCAACAGCAGTCAAGTGTACTTTCTTTTCTAGTGTATATGGACCACATATTAGGTCACAAAGCAAGCCTTAGCAGAATCCAAAACATTGAAATGTTACAAAGCATCTTCTCTGACAATAAGGCCATAAAAGTAGAAATCAATAACAGAAAAAGCAGGGAAAAGAAATCAAACACTTGGAAGCTGAACAATATCCTGCTCATAAAAGACTGGATTATAGAAGACATTAAGGAATGAATAAAGAAATTCATAGAATACAATGAGAATGAAAACTCTTGCTATCAGAATCTTTGGGACACAGGGAAAGCAGTGCTCAGAGGTCAATTTATATCAATAAATGCGCGCATACATAAAGAAGAAAGGGCCAAAATCAAAGAATTATCCCTACAACTTGAACAAATAGGAAGAGAGCAACAAAAAAAACCCTCAGTTACCAGAAAAAAACAAATAATAAAAATTAGAGCAGAACTAAATGAAATAGAAAACAGAAAAACAATTGAAAGAACTAACAAGACCAAAAGCTGGTTCTTTGAAAAAATCAAGAGGATTGATAAACCATTGCCCAAACTGACAAAAGAAAAAGAGGAGAGGAAGCGCCAATAACCTGAATAAGAAATGAGAAGGGCGATATTACAACATACCCAACTGAAATTAAAAAGAATCATATCAGATTACTATGAAAAACTGTACTGTAACAAACTTGAAAACCTAGAAGAAATGCTTGAATTCTTAGGAACACACTTCCTACCTAAACTAACACAAACAGAGGTAGAACAACTAAATAGACCCATAACAAAAGAAGAGATTGAAAAGGTAATAAAAAAACTCCCAAGAAAAAAAAGCTGTGGCCAGAGGGCTTCACTGCAGAGTTCTACCAGACTTTCAGAGAAGAGCTAACACCACTACTACTAAAGGTATTTCAGAGCATAGAAAAGGACTGAATACTCCCACACTCATTCTATGAAGCCAGCATATCCCTGATACCAAAACCAGGTAAAGACACCACAAAAAATGAAAATTACAGATCTATATCCCTCATGAACTTAGATGCAAAAATCCTCAACGAAATTCTAGGCAATAGAATACAACCACAGATCAAAAAAAAAAAAAATTCATCATGATCGGGTGGAATTCATACCAGGTATGCAGGGGATGCTTCAACAGTAGAAAAACAATTAATGTAATCCATCATATAAACAAAACAAAAGACAAGAATCACATGATTTTATCAATTGATACAGAAAAGGCATTTGACAAAGTTCAACACCTATTCATGATAAAAACTCTCAGCAAAATAGGAATAGAAGGAAAATTCCTCAACATAATAAAGGGCACTTATACAAAGCCAATAGCCAACATCATCCTAAATGGAGAGAGTCTGAAAGCAATCCCCTTGAGATCGGGAACCAGACAAGAATGCCCTTTAAAACCACTCTTATTCAACATTGTGCTGGAATTTCAAGCCAGAGCAATTAGGCTAGATAAAGAAATAAAGGACATCCAGATTGGCAAGGAAGAAGTAAAAGTATATCTATTTGCAGATGACATGATCTTATGCACAGAAAACCCTAAAGAATCCTCAGGGAAACTACTGAAACTAGTAGAGTTCAGCAGAGTATCAGGATACAAGATATACATCCAAAAATCATTTGTATTTCTCTACACCAACAAAAAGAACATCGAAGAGGAAATCACCAAATCAATACCATTTACAGTAGCCCCGAAGAAGATAAAACACTTAGGAATAAATCTTACCAGAGATGTAAAAGACCTATACAAAGAAAACTACAAAACACTTCTGCAAGAAAACAAGAGATCTACATAAGTGGAAAAACATACCTTGTTCATGGATAGGAATATTTAACATTATAAAAATGTCTATTCTACCAAAAGCCATATATAGATTTAATGCAATTCCGATCCAAATTCCAAAGACATTTTTTTTTCAGGGTTTCTTTTTTTTTTTTTAACAATTTTTATTGTGCTTTAAGTGAAAGTTTACAAATCAAGTCAGTCTCTCACATATAAACTTACATACACCTTACTACATAATCCCATTTACTCTCCCCCTAATGAGTCAGCGGCTCCCTCCTTCCAGTCTCTACTTTTCGTAACCGTTTTGCCAGTTTCTAACCCCCCTACCCTCCCATCTCCCTTACAGACAGGAGATGCCAACACAGTCTCAAGTGTCCACCAGATACGAGTAGCTCACTCCTCATCAGCATCTCTCTCCAACCTGTTGTCCAGTCCATTCCATGTCTGATGAGTTGTCTTTGGGAATGGTTCCTATCCTGGGCCAACAGAAGGTTTGGGGACCATGACTGCCAGGATTCTTCCAGTCTCAGTCAGACCATTAAGTCTGGTCTTTTTATGAGAATTGGGGTTCTGCATCCCACTGTTCTCCTGCTCCCTCAGCAGTTCTCTGTTGTGCTCCCTGTCAGGGCAGTCATCGGTTGTGGCTGGGTACCATCTAGTTCTTCTGGCCTCAGGATGATGTAAGTCTCTAGTTCGTGTGGCCCTCTCTGTCTCTTGGGCTCATAATTATCTTGTGACCTTAGTGTTCCTCATTCTTCTTTGATCCAGGTGGGTTGAGCCCAATTGATGCATCTTAGATGGCCGCTTGTTAGCATTTAAGACCCCAGACGCTACACTTCAAAGTGGGATGTAGAATGTTTCTTAATAGAATTTATTTTGCCAATTGGCTTAGATGTCCCCTGAAGCCATAGTCCCCAAACCCCCGCCCTTGCTCCGCTGACCTTCAAAGCATTCAGTTTATTCAGGAAAATTCTTTGATCCAAAGACATTTTTTAATGAGATGGAAAAACAAATCACCAACTTCATATGGAAGGGAAAGAGGCCCCTGATAAGTAAAGCATTACTGAAAAAGAAGAAAAAAGTGGGAGGCCTTACTCTACCTGATTTTAGAACCTATTATACCGCCTCAGTAGTCAAAAAAGCCTGGTACTGGTACAACAATGGATACATAGACCAATGGAAAAGAATTGAGAATCCAGACATAAATCTATCTACATATGAGCAGTTGATAGACAAAAGCCCCAAAGCAGTTAAATGGGGAAAAGAGAGTCTTTTTAACAAATGGTGCTGGCATAATGGATATCCATATTCAAATAAATGAAACAAGACCCATACTTCACACCATGCACAAAAACAAACTCAAAATGGATCAAAGACCTAAATATAAAACCTAAAATGATAAAGATCATGGAAGAAAAAATAGGGACAACATTAGGATCCTTAATTCACAGTATAAATAGTATATAAAACATTACTAAAATGCAGAAGAAAAACTAGATAACTGGGAGCTCCTAAAAATCAAACACCTCTGCTCATCCAAAGACTCCACCAAAAGAGTAAAAAGATTACCTACAGACTGGGAAAAAGTTTTTAGCTATGACATTTCCAATCAGTGCCTGATCTCTAAAATCTACATGATACTGCAAGAACTCAACGGCAAAAAGACAAATAACCCAATTAAAAAATGGGCAAAAGATATGAACAGGCACTTCACTAAAGAAGACATTGAGGTAACTAACAGATACATGAGGAAATGGTCATGATCATTAGCCATTAGAGAAATGTAAGTCAAAACTACAATAAGATTGCATCTCACTCCCACAAGGCTGGCATTAATCCAAAAAACACAAAATAATAAATGTTGGAGAGGTTGTGGAGAGACTTGAACACTTATACACTGCTGGTGGAAATGTAAAATGGTACAACCACTTTGGAAATTGATTTGAGGTTTCCTTAAAAAGCTAGAAATAGAACTACCATGTCACCCAGCAATCCCACTCCTTGGAATATATCCTACAGAAATAAGAGCCTTTACTTGAACAGGTATATGCACACCCATGTTCATTGCAGCACTGTTTACAATAGCAAAAAGATGGAAGTAACCAAGGTGCCCATCAACAGACAAATGGATAAAGAAATTATGGTATATTCACACAATGGAATACTATGCATTGATAAAGAACAGTGAGGAATTTGTGAAATACTTCATAACATGGAGAAACCTGGAAGGCATTAGGCTGAGTGAAATTAGTCAGTTGCAAAAGGACAAATATTGTATAAGACCACTATTATAAGGACTCAAGAAATAGTTTACACAGAGAAGAAAATATTCTTTGATGGGTATGAGAGGGGGAGGGAGGGAAGGGTAGGAGAAGGGTATTCACTAATTAGATAGTAGATAAGAACTACTTTAGGTGATGGGAAAGACAACACACAATAAACAGGCGAAGTCAGCACAACTGGACTAAACCAAAAGCAAAAAAGTTTCCTGAATAAACTGAATGGTTCAAAGGCCAGTGAAGCAGGGGCGGGTGTTTGGGGACCATGGTTTCAGGGAACATCTAAGTCAATTGGTGTAATAAAATCTATTGAGAAAACATTTTGCATCCCACTTTGGAGAGCAGCATCTGAGGTCTTAAACGCTATCAAGCAGCCACCTAAGATTCATCAATTGGTCTCAACTTACCTAGACCAAAGGAGAATGTAGAACATCAAGGATACAAGGTAATTACGAGCCCAAGAGACAGAAGCCCAGTGCCGTCGGGTTGATGAGACAGAAAGGGCCACATAAACCAGAGACTACATCAGCCTTAGACCAGAAGAACTAGATGGTGCCTGGCTACCACCCATGACTGCCCTGACACGGAACACAACAGAGAACCCCTGAGGGAGCAGGAGAGCAGTGGGATGCAGACCCCAAATTCTCATAAAAAGACCAGACTTAATGGTCTGACTTAGACTAGAAGCATCCCAGTGATCATGGTCCCCAGAACTTCTATTGGCCCAAGACAAGAACCATTCCCAAAGCCAACTCTTCAGATAGCAATTGGACTGGACAATGGGATGGAGAGAGATGCTGATGAGGAGTGAGCTTCTTGGATCAGGTGGACGCTTGAGACTATGTTGGCATCTCTTTTCTGCAGGTGAGATGAGAGGGTAAAAGGGATTAGAAGCTTGGGGAATGGACACAAAAAGAGAGTGGATGGAGGGAATGGGCTGTCTCATTATGGGGTGAGCAACTGGGAGTATGTAGCAAGGTGTGTATAAGTTTTTGTGTAAGAGACCAACTTGATATGTAAACTTTCACTTTAAGCACAATAAAAATTAAAAAAAAAAACAAAACCATAAAGAAGCAGTTCTACTCTGCACAGGTGGGGTCTGCATTAGATGGAAATACCTTGATGGCAACCAACAGCAACATTAGCAAAGATTATAAATTATTTTGCTTTAAGGGTATATTTTAGTAAGAAGTTAGAAGTTGGAGATCAAGTATTTATTAATCAGGCACTGTTTATGCTTCAATACTGTACTTATTTCACTGTATCTTAAAAGCCAAACAGTAGGCTAAGTTTTTGTATGTTCAATTAAAAAGGCAAAATTTTCGAGGCCCATGAAGGATAGTACATTGCCCAAAGAAATTCAGCTAATAGTTTCAGAGTTGAAATATAAACCCATGTGTGTCAGCCTCTGGCATTTATATTCTTTTAGTTTTAAATGATAGCAGTAAAATGCTTGTTCACTTTGGCATCAACTTATTTTCTTATAGAAATCAAAGTCTTAATCTAACTTAAAAAAGACCTTCATTAAAATTTTAATAATTACTTCCAGTTTGGAAAAGAAGAATGGTATTCTAATGATACTTGAACTATACGTTCATAGTCCCACACAGAGCAATATCTCAAATGAAAAAAACGAAAAGAAAGAAAAGAAAAACATTGGTTTAAGGCCTTCTCCTTCAGTGGACTCTCTTGCAATATAATCCTTGAGGCTACACATAAATAAAAGCTGATACATATTCTTATAGAAATAAGGATGGCTTATGTCCATTTTTAGGAGTGTTAAGAAACATTGAAGTGCTTTTGGATTCCTCCCTACTTAAGTATGTTTTTATAAATATCCTAGAGGTTTCTGTAGTATTATATTTTAGTCATTAAGACTGTATTGAAAAGGATCAATTCATTGTTTAGTACCATAGAACTCTTGAGTCATGAACTCTGTTCATGAAAAATCTGCGTAAAATGGCCTCATTTCCTCTGCCAGTAAACAGAAAAGAGATCCATCCCATGTGGAGGTTCTAACTCCAACTTCTGTCAAATCTGTTAGCAAAATTTTGTATCTCATCCATAGTGTGCAAAGGTCTGGGCTCTGCTTCCCAAATATCTCACTTATTTGCTTGTAGCTGTGAGATGCAAGTCCTTGGATAAGCCAGGCACCCATGGTTTTCTCTGTTCTTCTCGTCACTGGTATCCTTAGGGCCCAGAACAAACCACCATACTCACTGAGGCCTGATGTTTATAAAAAAAAAAAAAAATTTTTTTTTTTTTTTTTTTATAATAGGCAAGCTTAAAAAAAATCCAATTTTGGGCTAACCAACCCCTCCTCTGTCAACCTCAGGAAGTCATGGTGAGGGCCATGATGCAGTAGGATGTTTGTTAGCAGGCTTAATAAGATATAATTAGTCGTTCAGGTTGAGGGTATAAATAGCTGAGAGAGGAAGTTTTCTTTGTCTCCTCAGCAATGGTTCAGCTGAGGCACACACAGCATAAGCTTAAATCCACTTAAGTGAACCTACCTGGCAAGTGGGAGACCAGCAGTAGGTAGGGTGCCATTTAGATCCTTGTCCATGACACAAAGTGGAGTGTACATGGAAGAATCATCATCTCTGCCAGGAAAGCTTTTGAGCCAAGAGGCACTCACTGCTCACGATGGAAATTTTCCCGTTGTATGCTGTCTTGATTCTTGTAAGTAATAAAAGTTACTTTCTATGTGGTAGTGTTTGTTCAGGATGTGATCAGAAGGATGCAATGTTTGTGGGGCAATCCATATTAGTTATTGGTGCTCTTTTTCTAACTGCATCCTGGAAATCTAGAAATTGAGTACAACCTGAGAGCACCATACAGACTTGGAGTGTTGTCTTACGGTAGCTATAATTAATTTTGTTTTTAATTTAGTCATGTATTCAATAGTGTAAATTAAGTCTCTAATTATAATAACTGTTCTCCATGCTGGGAATGCACTGATAAAATTCAGAACAATATACTAGGTGTTTGTTCTCATGGATTGTACATTCTGGTGATGGTATTGGGGAAAAATTTTGAGGTACGATTTTAAGCAGAAGTTAATTTCAGATACGTGGTATAAAACTGATAAGGTATCAAGCATCTTCTTCAATAGAATAATTAGAATGCACTATCACATAAGCTAAAAGGAGTAAGCATTTTCTTGCCTACATATTAAAAACTTAATGTAATCTTTTCAAAAATATTGCTCAGTGTCTGAGTTTATCTGATTGGCCCTTATGAGGGTTGCCTTCCTGGAAGATAAGGGAGTCATTAAGAAATGGACTATATGGTGATTATTTTACAGACTATATAGGGTACGAAGCATCATTGGAAATGTCAAACTTGATGGCCATATGCATGGGCAATATGACATCACTATATGCTTGGGCATCTGTGTCTAATTATGCTTTCCAAAAATGGCCATAGTGATATTTCTGGTGCCATATACTTTTCTGAATCCTGTACCCATAAAATAAGGGCCATCTGTGGTGACGTACATGAGGTGGCAGAAGTGACACTGCATGGATTCAATGGCTATGTAATCAGAGGTGATAAATCTTCTGTCTGGGTCTCTTCCTCTCTCTCGGGACATACGCCATGAGAACTATAAGCTGACATATAAAAATTCAGCCATTGTGGAGAAAACATGTGGGGAGGCCACATGAAGGTAGAAAGAGGTCCCTGAGTAGCTCCAACTATTTCAGCACCCAGTTCTTTAAGTCTTCTCAAAGTCAGCCACTAGACATGTAAGTGAGCAGTCCAGCACCTAACCTTCATGCTGCCCCAGGTGATAGCAAATAAAGCAGAAGCATGCTGTATCCACAGAGCCCTACCCAAATTTATAAATTGTGAGCAAAATTAATGTTGAAGTTTCAAGATACTAAGCTTTTTCGTAACTTGGCAAGCAGCATGGTAACTGAAAGACTTTCAAAGGCACAGGTCAAGAAATACCACCATGTGGCACGTTCCAGAAGCCTGGTATGTCCTATAGAAGTGAGTAGGACAGTTCGAGAATGCCTATTGACTATTCAATGGGCTGCTTGCATAGACACAAGAAAACACCCAAAAGTGGTATCTCTGGAACACGTCTATTATTCTTCTGAGTAGTTTTCTTGGTTAATAATAGAAAAATCAGAAGTGTGAAATGTATTTTTACTTTTAAGTTATTTCCCTTGTGTCATTTTTGTGAATGAAATTCAAACAATCTACCAAGTGATACTTTTTAAGCACGGTGCAATTCACACTAAGAAAAAAAAAAGATAGTGAATACAGAAAATTGAAACATTCGGCACTAATTCTTAACACTTCTTTTGTCTACATCCTTTGCCATGGAACTTTCCAGTACTAACCCATTATGAGCTGGGAGACCTACCTCTGAACTCAGCTGAGAGGCCAATAACCAAATTTACCTCAGTAAAGATCAGCTAAATTAGTCAACAGCCAGCCAACTCATGGCATGGGACTGAGCCTAGCAGAAACTGAAAGCAACACCCAGATGAGACCAATCTAAATGTCTTGTTTTCAGATTCATAATTTGATTAATAGCTCACTGTTTAGAGTTGCTGAATTGTGGGGTCATTATTATGCAGCATTGATACAATGAATATAGCATGTGTTTGTTAAATGTTTAATGAATAGCTTTAACATTTTATAGGGGAAGAATGTTACACAGATATAAGAGTATAATTTTTTACTTGAGCAAGTGATAATGTAAAAATAATTTTTTTTTGGTTTCAATATTTGTATTTTAAATACTACAAAGCATTTTGTAGTGTAAGTAAGAAGTATAATGGGGCCAAAGAAAAGAGAGCACACTCAGAATTCCAGCGTGAAGAGGGTTCCAGAATCAGGTGAAATTTAACAGATATGAAGTCATGGATGGGGTTTGGATAATTATGGGGACGAGAGGAAGGGCAGTCAATGAGACTTGAGATGCTATCTTAATCATGAAAGTTGGTGAAAGTAAAAGTCAATATTTATAAACAATCATTTCTCACCCCAGAATTTAGTGGGAAACTGTTGCTAATGTGGTTTAAATCTTTGTGACAAAGTAAACCTGCATGGCAAAAAAAAAAAAAAGAGCTAAAGAAGTTTCAAAAGTAATGATAATATTGATAACAACAAACATTTAAAGTCCGTTGCTATAGAGTCGATTCCTATTCACAGTGACCCCATAGGACAGAGTAGAACTGCCCCATAGAGTTTCCAAGGTACACCTGGATTCGAACTGCCAGCCTTTCGGTTAGCAGTGTAGTGCTTAATCACTATGCCACCAGGGTCTCCAACAAACATTTAGCACACACTAAATTCATGGAGCTTATCTAAGACCTCTATACTTAATATTTGATTTGATTCTCACAGCAATCATACATGAATGGTAGTATTATATAACAATCATTTTATAAATAAGGAAGGTGAAGCTCATAGAGATTTCATAGCATTCACAAGGTCATAATGACTGGTTAGTGTTAGATCCAGGATTCAAACCCAGTCAGTATTCCTTCACACCAAGATGCTTATTCACTTCACTACCTCCAGACAGCTTTTACAGAGAAATGAACAAGTGATCAGACTTCCAAGATGTGGTGTGGTTATAGATGCAGCAAGAATGGGTTCCAGTGGTTTGAGGAAATGATGCAGACATGCTCTTCAGTTTCCCTCCTCTCGTATCTTCTTATATTTAATTATTAGCAGCCTTGGTTAATCATGAATTACGCCCCATCAATTACGCTTACACGATCTTTCAAATAGATACAATATCTGATTGATTTGACTAAAATAACCCCTTTGCTTAATTGTCAGTTTGCATAAACTTGCATGCAATGAGGTGTTGCATAGTGATTCATTAGGCACTAGCAGCAGCAGCAGCATCCTGAACAACAGGCAACTCGGTGCTGCAAATTATTGCCATTTCCAAAGAGATTCCATTAAAACAGACTTTTCTTAGTCTGGAATTGTGATGAGGAGTTTGCAAGCTTCAGCTTCCGGTGGCTCTGTGGGGCGACACTAAAGGGGAGTGTGCATCCATGACCCCTGCAAGACATCTGTGTGTAGGTAATTGAAACTTTGTCCTGTGCTGGTCCAGTGCCTTGATGGCAGGGCACTGAGTTTCCACGCTGGTGCTCTCATTATTGGGGTGGCTGTCTGAATGTGATCCTCCAGTCTAGGGAGTTGAATGAGTCACCTCTCCCACTGACTGTAAGTGAGGTTTTGTTGAAGGTGAGTGAGGTGAACTAGCAAAAATTTAAGGTTTTCTTCTTTGCTCCTGTGATAATAATAATATATACTTTTTTTATTGTGCATTAAGTGAAAGTTTACAGTTCAAGTCGGTTTCTCATACAAAAACTTATACACATATTGTTATGTGACCCTAGTTGCTCCCCTTTCAATGTGACAGCACACTTCTCTCCATCCTGTATTTCCCATGTCTATTCAGCCAGCTCCTGTCCCCCTCTGCCTTCTCATCTTGCCTCCAGACAGGGGCTGCCCACATAGTCTCATGTGTCTACTTAAGCAAAGAAGCACATTCCTCACCAGTATCATTTTATATCTTATAGTCCAGTCTAACCTTTGTCTGAAGAGTTGGCTTTGGGAATGGTTTTAGTTTTGGGCTAACAGAGAGTCTGGGGGCCATGTCCTCTGGGATCCCTCCAGTCTCAGTCAGACCATTAAGTCTGGTCTTTTTACTAGAATTTGAGATCTGCATCCCAGATAATAATATTTTAAAATGCCTATTATGCACTAGATGTTTATTATATATTATGCATATTTCATCACACTTAATAGAACAATTCTATAAAATTTATGGTGTTATCATATTTGCATGGATCCCTGGTGGAATAGCAGTTAAATCATTTGACCGCTAACCGAAAGATCAGTGGTTCAAACCCACCAGCCACTGGATGGAAGAAAGATGTGGCAGTCTGCTTCCATAAAGATTTATAGCCTTGGGAACCTTACGAGACAGTTCTACTCCATTCTATAGGGTCGCTATGAATCAGAATAGACTCAACGGCAGTGGGTTTTTTGGATCATGTTTGAACAGCTCACATGTTTGGGAAGTACAAAGCTGTAATATAGCCCAAATCTGAGAACTCATAATCTCTTCTACATTGTCTTTCCAATATCTCTTTGGTCAGTAGATTAAACTGGGTGCATTATTATTTAATATTTAATAGGCATATATTTTAAACACATATTCAAATATATTATTTTATTGATTCATCCCCATCATATGTCAAGTGGAGCTCAAGTATTACTACTGCTACTACTACTACTACTACTGCTGCTACTACTAAGCTACTACTGAATCAGCTGTTTTAGGCTAAGTAAGAACGCACAATATTTTCTTCTGGATTTCTTCCTGTTTTACTTTAGCAACATTGCATGCGTGTATGGTACTCCATAGAACTACCAAGCTATAGTCTGTAATATCATCACTGCAGTGTTTTTAGAATTTATAATCCTCATTTCAAAGATGTGGAAATTTAGAAATTTAACGGTTCCAAATTGTAAAACTCATAGATAAAGGAATTACATTAAAAAAACCTCTATTTCACAAAGATTGTCCCCGGGTGGTAAAAATCGTTAGTGGACTCAGTTGCCAACTCAAAGGTTGGAGGTATGAGATGGCTTTAGGAGAAAGACCTGGTGTCCTACCTGAAAAGTCAACCGTTGAAAACTGTACTGAGCAGAGTTCTACCCTGACACACATGGGATTGCCATGAGTTGGAGCTGACTTGACAGAAACTGGTTTACTCGTATTCCCTAAATCCGTGTTCTTTCTTCTATTCTTTGATGCTTAAAAACTTTAAAAACTTTTTTTAAAACTTTTTTTTCTTTAATTTCATATGACTGGTGTTCTCAAGACAGCTACTGACTTTTCATAATATTCGAGCAAGAATATTTGAACACCTGTTCATGGTTAAGCTACTTTTTTTCTATTAAGTCCCCTGCCTTATTATAAACTTATTTTCTCTGAGTCCCAAACCCTCAAGATATAGAAAATTATTTTGGCAGGTTGTTCTTTTGCCATATTTTAGACAAGAGCTAATGTGCCATCATAAGCTGTGAATGTTGGGAAATTTCAGGCATTTATTAGCCTTACTATCTAAATAGTAAGTAGTGGTTAAGAGCTACGGCTGCTAAACAAAAGGTTGGCAGTTCAAATCCACCAGGTGCTCCTTGGAACCCTATGGGGCAGTTCTACTCTGTCCTGTAGGGTTGCTATGAGTCAGAATCAACTCGACGGCAATGGGTTTGGTTTATCTAAATAAGCGGTTTCTTTATAGACTTTGTCTCTGACTGATTCCCCAATATAAACACTATGTAAGCAACTGTCACCATAACTTAAAAGTTAGCAAAAGATAAATGAATTTAAGGTCCTTACTAAGTTTGAGAAAATAATCAAACCACCACCATTAATTGCCATCAAGTAGATTCGGACTCATAGCAACCCTGTAGGGCAGAGAACGGCCCCATAGGCTTTCGGAAGCTATAATCTTTACAGAAAAGGAACCTTGGTGGGGCAGTGGTTAAGTGCTGGGCTGCTAACGAAAAAGTTAGCAGTTTGAAACCACCAGTCGCTCAGGAAGAAAGGCGTGGCAGTCTGCTTCTGTAAAAATTACAGCTGTGGAAACCCTACGAAGCAGTTCTACTCCATCCTACAGGGTCACTTGGAGTCAGAATCAATGGCAATGGATTTGGTTTGGTTTTAATCTTTAGGAAAGTAGACTGTAGAAAATTTGGAAAATAAAACACATAGTCATTAACATAAAAAGTATACTCAGTAAAAAAAGCTGGAATAATCACTGGTGGAGATATAGTTAAAGAGTAATTTTATAATCTGGAAAATAGCACTATAGAATTTATCACTAAAAAAACAAAAAATCATTGGGAAAGAGAGAATTTTAAAATGTGAAGGAAAAATAAGCAGGCATAGATAACAAAGAGGAGTTATAATATTTTATTAACAGAATTATCAAAATGAAAGAATCTAGATAATGGTATTGAGGCAATATTTAGGGAAATATGGCTGAAAATATTCTAAAATTGGAGAAGTATATGAATATAGCATAGGCTATAATTTTATATGCTAAGTATATAGTGGAACATCAAAGTGTCAGGGATAAAAAAATCCTAAAAACCTAACAGAGCTTGAAAATATATAAATTAACAAGAAATAAAAATTTGATTTGTTACAAACTTCTTATTAGAAAATTGAAATACCAAAGGCAGTGAGTAATAATGTCAAAAGATAGCACAAACAACTTTTGACATAGGCTTCTCTAGCCAGTTAACTTATTATTCAGACAAAAATAATACCAGGAAGTTTTCAGATGTACCAAATCAATCAATCAGTCAATACACTTATGATTCATACTTTTCATAGGGTACTCAGTGATGCATTTCAACCTAAGGGAATTAAAACAGAAGAATGAAGTACGAAGCAGTCAGCAATCTTATGTGAAGAAACCGGCAATCAAAGAAACCAGTCAATTTCACGAATTGTGTATGAAAGTAATAAATGAATAGCTTCTAGAAGAAAGCATAAGAGAATATCACCCCACCCTTGATATCTTAGAGAGAACACATACGTCATTAACCACAAAATAAATTGATAAATGAGTTCCATCAAAATTAAAATCTTTTGGCCACTGAAAGAGATTATAAAAATAAATATGCAAGTCAGAGACAGGAAGAAAATATTCAAAACACATGTGTCTGGTAAGGGTTTGTAGCTTGAATATTAAATAACAATAATAAAGCAAACAAACAATCAAATAAAAAGTAAGCAAAAGGCTGGAACAGATGCTCCCCAAATGAGGGTATAAGAAGACATATAGGCCATAAGCACATGATGGTGGGCCAACATCAGTTGCCATCATAAAATTCACATTAGAACCACAATGAAATACCACTCCACTCCCACTAGAATGATTAAAGAAAAAAAAAATATATATATATTTTTAAAAACAGCACCAAGTATTGGGAAGGCTGTGAGTGGAATAGTTTTAATTTCTAGAAATTGATGGTAAGAAAATAAATTGGTACAACCACTTGGGAAGACTACTTCCTTAAAATGAAACATATACATGACCCTATAATCCAGCAATGACATTCCTAGGTATTTACTTAAAAGAAATGAAAATATTTACAAAAAGCCTTGTGTAGAATGTCAACAACTTTATTCATAATAGCCCCAAACTGGAAATAGTCCACTTGTTCATCAACAGGGATAGATTCACCATAGTGGATATAGACATATATAATGGAATACTTTTCAGAAACTACTTACATACACAGCAATAAGGATGTATATATATATGCTGAGTGAAAACAGTCACAAATGAATACATAATATTTAATTCCATTTGTACAACATTTCAGATCGGGTAAAGCTGATCTAAACCAAAAAACCAAACCAAACCCGCTGCCGTCTAGTCAATGCCAACTATAGTGGCCCTGAAGGACAGGTTAGAACTGCCCCATAAAAAAAAAAAAAAAAAAAAAAAGTGCCCCATAGGGTTTTCAAAACTGTAAACCTTCACAGAAGCAGACTGCCACATCTCTCTCTCCCATGGAGCAGCCGGTGAGTTAGAACTGCCAACCTTTCACTTAACAGCCAAGTGCTTAACCACTGTGCCACCAGGCCTCCTAAAGTAGAGATAAAAAAACCAAACCATACCTACTGCCATCAAGTCAATTCCAACTCATAGCAACCCCTTAGGATTTCCAAGACTGTAAACATCTACAGAAACAGACTGCCACACCTTTCTTCCGAAGAGTCATAATATCATAATGTCAAATAATAATCTTAAAATTACAGTTACTAGAACAGTACAGGAGGAAATGGTTTTTATCAATTCAACAGAACACAGAAATTGAGAAAAAAAGGAAGCAGAAGGAAAAGCAAGAAAAATCACAACAAAAAACACACCTCAAAAACCTTAAGATAAACTGATAAAAGACCAAATTTATAAAAATCCTAATGAATGGAAACAGCTTAATGCCGAATTCATATTATGGGAAGGATGAGTAATTTTCCTATGGGCACAAATAAGTGGCAAGGCTGAGCTTTAAATCCCAGCCCTCTTTGACACTAAAGCATTTGTCCTCAAATACTAGCTAATGTTGAGTATTTCAGGAACTCTTGGAAGCGATATTTTGTGATAATAGCTGAGGAGAAAATTATTCATTCATAAAATAAACTAATTTTGCAATGCGTATATTCATTAGTTGTTCCAGTTGCCAGCTAGTCTATTCAGACTCATGATGACCTCTGACGGATCAGAGTAGAGCTGTGCTCCTTACGGTTCTCTATGACTGATTTTTTGAAAGTGGACCACCTGGGCTTTCTTCCAAGGTTCGTCCAGGTGGACTTGAAAGTCCAACCTTTCTGTTAGCAGCCTAACATGTTAATAGTTTGCATCACTCGGGGGCCCCTTATTAGTTATAAGCATTCCTTTATAAAGATTTGCTGGTTGCACTTGGCCTCTTTGATGTTGCTTGAATATAGGAAACACATTCCACTACTGTCTCAAGGCTGTGCTCTTTATTCCTCTCATTATCATAAATTTTGTGCTTCCCCATAATTGTATGGCTCAATCTCCTTGCTTTCTCATATACTTGCTTAAATGTAACCTTAGTAGAAGAACGTTGCCTGATGCTTTGTTGAATGTTGTTGTTGTTAGGTGCCATTGAGTCGGTTCTGATGTACTCTATGTACTATAGAACGAAACACTGCCCAGTCATGCACCATACTCACAATTGTTATGCTCGAGCCCATTGTTGCAGCCACCACGTAAATCCATCTCATAGAAGGTCTTCTTTTTTTTACTTTACCAAGCATGATGTCCTTCTCCAGGGCCTATTCCCTCCTGATAACATATCCAGAGTATGTAACATGAAGTTTCGTCATCCTTGCTTCTAAGTTCTGGCTGTACTTCTTCCAAGAGAGATTTATTTATTCCTCTGGCAGCTCACGGGATGTTCAATACTCTTCACCAACATCATAATTCAAATGTGTCAATCCTTCGATCTTCTCTATTCATTGTCCAGTTTTCATATGCATATGAGGCAATTTGAAAATACCAGGGCTTGAGTCAGGCACACTTTAGTCCTCAAAGTGATGTTTTTACTTTTTAACACTTCAAAGAGGTCTTTTGTAGCAGATTTGCCCAATGCTATACCTCGTTTGATTTCTTGACTGCCCCTTCCATGAGTGTTATTTGTTGTCTTAGGCTGCGTTCTCTAGAGAAGTGAAACCACAGGCCTCTGTCAGATAGTCGTGCTATGGTGGATTGGGTGTTGCTCTGATGCTGGAAGCTGTGCCACCAGTATTTTAATTACCAGCAAGGTCACCCATAGCAGGAAGATTTCAGCTGAGCTTCTAGGCAAGACTAGGAAGGAGGACTTGGGGGTCTACTTCTGAAAAGAATTAGCCAGTGAAAACTTTATGAATAGCAATGGAACATTGTTTAATATTGTACGGGAAGATGAGCCACTGAGGTTGGAAGACAATCAAAAAACGACTGAGAAAGAGCTGCCTCCTCAAAGTAGAGTCGGCTTTAATGATGTGGGTGGAGTCACGCTTTCAAGATCTTCATTTGCTGATGGGCAAGACTCAAAATGAGAAGAGAAGCAGAGGCAAACCTTCATCATTTGAATATAGAAAGAAAAAAAAAAAAACATTACCATGAGATCAATTCTGACTCGTGGAGACCCCATGTGTTGCAGAGTAGCACTGTACTCCACAGGATTTTTAACTACTGTAGCCTTTTGGAAGCATATCACCAGGCAGTTCTTCCAAGGCACCTCTGGGTGGGTTTGTACAGCTAACCTTTCATTAGTAGTCAAGGACTTAACCATTTCCTCCCTTTTGCCTTGCCATAGGGTCACTATAGGGTTGCTATGAGTCGGAATTGACTGCACGGCAGTTGGTTTGGTTTTGGGTTTATTCTATCCTCTTGCCTTGATTTTTCTTAATGTAATTCAAACCACCAAACATCGTGTCTTTGTTAACTTGTTTATTGACCATATCCACCCAATGGAAGATAAACTCCATGAAAGCAGGATTTCTCCCCCTGATGTGTCAACAATTCTTCTCAAAGAGTATATGGTCAATAAATATATGTGGAATACAATTTGAACTAACCACATGATTTTCTTTCCCTCAAATCTATTCACAATAGTGTTTGATTGATATTTTATTGAGATCTTTTCTCAACCTGTTTTAATCAACTCATCAATCATTTAACTAGCAATTCCAGTGTCTAAACTATTTCTAGATGATTATTTAACTTAATGTTATGATTTCTATTAATAGTAAACAGTTTCAATCCAATTTTTTCCAAGTGAAAAATATAATGACAAAGATAAACTACATTTTTGAGTACTCATTATAGGACAGACACTGAGCTACATACATTAAAACATCATCAAAGCTAATTCTTACGAAAACGCTTAAAGTTGTTTAACTATCAATTTTAGAGATGGTAAAAACTGAGATTTAAAGAATTGAATCAACTTGCTTAAAGATATATAGCCAATGATGCACTGCTAAATGTTTAACAGCCGCAATGGAGGGACCAAGTCTTGATTTGTGCGATCTGCCAGTGTCTGTGTTGTGAACACTCCCACCATGGCCAATTTTAAACTATCAACCTGACCACTGAAAACAGAGATGGGAAGAGATGTTAATATTCAGCTCTCCTGAGCCAGTACTTGGTGACCCTGACACACCCTAATATTTGCCAAAGCCAGAATACAAGCCAGGTCTGTTTGATTTCTTAGCCCATGATCATAATCACTACACTGGAGTTACCTAAGAGGGTGAGTGAGAACCATTTGGAACAAACTCTAAAGGCACAGATTCATTTTCTGTGATATTATTTGGGCTGAAAAGTACTCAGCAAAGGATTGAGCCCAGTTTGTTGGATGTGTGAAGGGCCTCCACTTACCTAGCTTGAGCCTCCACTCCCAATCTCTAACAAATTGACAAGAAAACCATCCCTTTTTTCAGTGTCCCTTTTTCTACATGACAAATCGGTGGACTCCAAAGTTTTGTCTTTAATTAACATTCATTGGCTAATACTTTCTTCTTTAATCAGCACAAATTATGGATCATATCTGCATCCCAAGTGATGATTTTAAAGGGAGAATTTAAAGCTGTACCCTAGAGCATCTCTTACATTTTGTTCAGCTATTCATATTGAAGTAGGGTAGATACTTCTTTAAAGACCACCAGCAGTTTATTTCTAGATCCAGTGTGGCATCTTCAATAATAGGATAATGCCTGAGGTTAGATTCTCCCTTGTCTTTGAAATTAGCAGTTCTGAGTAAAGATAATTTAATAGTGTAAAATAAAAGTTACAAAACTCAGAGTATATTAACTTGCCTGTATAGCAATAATTGTGAGGATGGGGCAGAACCAGGAAGCATTTTGCTCTGTTGTACGTAAGGTTGCTGTGAGCTAGGACCTACCTGATGGCATGTAACAACAACATGCACCCAGAAGACAAGAAAAGACTCTGCTAAGAAAAGGGGCTGTGGTTGATGAGACTGTTCGAATAAAACAAGATGACAGATGTCCAAGTTAAATAACAAACCCTTATTTGCACAGGTGTCTACTGTTGGGAATAAAATAAGTTTCTCTGCCTGACAAGGCACTTGCTTATATACAACATGAGGCCAACTATGCCCCTCTGCAAAGAGTAATGTTTTTAATATAGTTTTTAGTATAGTGACTAAGTTGTATATTAATTACTGTAACGATGTCAACATTTTCTAATTTGGAATATGAAAAGTAAACCTGCTTTTAAACATAAGGGATTTCCTTCTTACTCATGTCTTTCATTTTCTGAAAATCATAAATTTTTAAATCTCAAATATTTAAAGTACTATAACAAAACCTCTGCGTGAAGCCCCTTTTAGCTTCAAAAGTAGCCATACCCTACTATATTCCAGTCGACTTTACATCTTGCTTACCATTATTTAAAGATAATAGAAAGAGAACTGAAGGGGACATTAGTTATGTAACACCTTCAAAAATATTTGAATAGTAATGTGTTTTAAATATTTAATAGGTGTGAATTAGTGCTACTTGCTCCATAATATTGTAATTGCATATAAACCCCTTGCTCTTCTGATTTTAAATGAATTCAGAGGGAAGCTATTCAAACAAAAAAATGATATTACCAGGTTGAAAGTCACAGAACTATAAGGTTCTTATACCTATACTTACTATGCAGTCTGAATAATAAGTAGCAGGCTTTTCTGAGAAGGAAAAGTTATTGTTATTCATTCCAATCGACTGGTCTTAGAGTACTGTCAACTTTAAAAAGTAGAGTGCTGAGTTTGCACCCACTTCTGAAATGTTTGTTTTTTTTTTTCTGAAATAGCCTATACTCTCTTAAAAGTATGTTTGGGTCTTTTTTACTGCAAGAGACAACTGTATTCTGCAATAAAAATTGCAATTTTCTCAGCACTGTTACAATGGCATCGACATTTGTTAATTTAGAGTATATTAACTATACATTGGAATAATCGTCTCAGATGTAAAAAATGCCAATTAATTTCTGTTTCATTACGTTTAAGATAAGACAACTAGAAAGATATTATCATTAGATCAAATATTTTTTATATCTATTTTGGATTTGTTAATATTTAAAAAATCAATGGGGATAAAAATTTGCCTGTGCTATGATTTAGATAATGTTCGTCAGGGCAGTGTCACTTTATACAATATTGAGGTTCGCTGTGAAATTATACTCAACACTTGAGGCCCAGACAGAGTCACACCTCTGCTAGAAGCATTTATCTGATTAAATTCATGGGATACAAAGTTTGGAATAAATCTTAGAACTCATCATGCCATATCTCTAGACCAGATTTTTCTCAAATGTTCTGTCCTCAACCATGTATCAGCAGCGCATCACAAAATCACTCATAAAATTATGCTTTTAAAAGGGTGATGCCGATAAATCTGAATTTAAATTGGCACTCCAAGTGATATTATTATGCATTATAAAATTGTCAAACCACTACTCCAGCAGGACTGGAAATCCTTCTGTGACAACTTTGCCAATGGTTGGACATCTTCAGAGAAAGAAAAGATTCTACTACACTACACTGAAATGCTACCCATAATTTAGGTAATTTTGTCATAAATATAAATATATTTGCTGAAAAATTGTTGCTCCCAAGTATATATTTACACTTTCTTAAACTATACTGAACACTTCTAATCTCTTAAACAAGACACGTTATTAATTAATATTATTTAAGTTAGTCATCATATTCTTTCATTATTAGTTTCAATAGAGTTTTATCACTTATTTATATGACGTGGTTTCAGGGTTACTAACTCTACTGCCATACACAAATTTAGTAATGTCATCAGAACAAGCTTTTATTGAATTGTATACATCTTAACCTACGTTATTGTTGTTAGGTGCCATCAAATCAGTTCATAACGCCATCGACTCATAACGACCCTATGTACAACCGAAGGAAAAACTGTGCAGTCCTATGCCATCATTGCAATTATTGCTATATTTGAACCCATTATTGCAGTTACTGTGTCAATCTATCTTGTTGAGGGTCTTCCTCTTTTCTGATGACCCTATATCTTACCGAGCATGTCTTCCTCCAGGGACTGGTCCCTCCTGAGAACATGTCCAAAGTACATGAAATGAAGTCTCGCCATCCTCACTTCTAAGGAGCATTCTGGCTATACTTCTTCCAAGACAGATCTGGTCATTCTTCTGGTAGTTCATGGTATATTCAACATTCTTCATCAACACCGTAATTCAAATGAATCAATTCCTTTTTGGTCTTCCTTATACATTGTTCAGCTTTTGCATGCTTATAAGACCATTGAAAACATCATGGCTTGGGTCAGGCTCACTTTAGTCTTAGTTCTCAAAGTGAAAAAGACAGTTATCACACTAAGGAATTTTCATCTATTATTTTACTTAATCCTCAGAATCACCTCATATACTATAAGCTCTAATTTTAACATTGAGGTTTTAGACATCAAGGTGAAAGACAAGATGCAGAAGGCTTCCAGAGAGAAAAAGTGGATTGTGTATAAAGAAAGCTGAAATGCAATGTCATAGAATTTTCAACAGAAACACTGGAACTGGAACAGCCTGTACATTTCGACAAAAAATGCAGTAGAAAGAACATTGTCTCCAGTATTTTCTTGGAAGAAGGTAATAGGAATTGAGAAAATAGCTTAGTGTCAATGGCATTGAGAGCAACTTTGCAGAGTTTTTGTCCTGCTTCTTTCCTTCTTTCTTTTTTTCCTTTGAGATTTATATTAGAAAACTAAGCTCATAAAAAAGGCAATTATTAACTTCAAAGAAAGCAACAATACCAACCAAAAAAAAAAAAAAAAAAACTGCAGAAGAATGAAATATAATTATATTACCTGACTCAGCTATAAATGACCTGTCCATATCATAATATGTACCTTACTCATTGCCATTGAGTCAATTCCAACTCATAGCAACCCTACAGGACAGAGTGGAACTGCCCTGTAGGGTTTCCAAGTAGCACCTGGTGGATTCAAACTGCCACCTTTTGGTTAGCAGCTGAATTCTTAACCATTATGCCACCAGTGTTTCCAATGTAATCATAGTTAAGATTCATATAAATGAAAATTGTAATATAAACATATTTGTAAAATCAGACATGTGATTGTGTGTGGATTTGTGTGTGTGTGCAATGCTTGAGCAAGTCAAGGAAAAACAGCTAAAATTTATCTCCTGCAGTCAAGAAATTCACAGATAATTTCCTAGAATTTAAAAAGAAAGAAAGAGAGAGGGAGAGAGGAAGGAAGGAAGGGAGGGAGGGAGGGAGGGAGGGAGGGAGGGAGGAAGGGAGGAAGGAAGGAAGGAAGGAAGGAAGGAAGGAAGGAAGGAAGGAAGGAAGGAAGGAAGGAAGGAAGGAAGGAAGGAAGGAAGGAAGGAAAGAAACTTCAGTTTTAAAAGCATATCGCTATCTTCAGGTTTCGCTTCAACATGTAAAGAGTTTCCAAGTCGTCACTACCATCACTACACCAAATAAAAGCTAAACAGACTGATAAAGAATGGCTTTTCTTGGACTCCTCAAATAACTGAGGTCACAGGGTCAACTGTGAGGTCCCAGGGCAAACTGTTACTCCAAAATATGGAGACAGGAGAATTCAGAGAGTCACTGTCAAGATCTGTTTATCTGAACCAGAAGCCACTGAGACTCTAAACTGATAAGAACACAAATGGTAATTTTGACAGATCACTGGAGACTGAGTGTGGCTAACATGAGAGCAAGAAACTCCTGGGAGATGCAGCCTGGGTGGGGGAGAGGTAACACATTTTCGTGGATTATACCTTTGGGAACCAGACCAAATTCTTGTGGTGAAGAATCAAGAAAGATTCTACCAAGGCTCTGGTAGCAGGAGGGGAAGATTAAGGATTGTGAAATACATGTACAGCCTTTCCTACATAAAGTCTATTCCAGGAAATAGAAGCGGAAGAAATACTTTCAAACTCATTTTATGAGCTTGGCATTACTCTTATTCCCAAACCAGATGAAGACCTTACATGAAAGGAAAACTACAGGCTCCTATCTCTCATCCACCACTTGTGTGTCCGTTTTTGATACTGTGGTGGCTTGCATGTTGCTGTGATGCTGAAAACTATGCGACTGGTTTGAAATACCAACTGGGTCACCTGTGGTAGACAGGTTTTATCAGAGCTTCCAGACTAAGACTAGGAAGAAAGGCCTGGCAATATATTCCAAAAATTAGCCAATGATAAAGTTATGGATCACAGCAGAACATTGTCTGAATCATCATCAGGAGGGATCAATTGCTAGGGGACAGCATCATGTTTGGTGAAGCAGAGGGCCAATGAGAGCATGGGAGACCCTCAGTGAGATGGGTTGGCATGATAGCCTCAAGGATGGACTCAAATATACTGGTGATTGTGAGGATCATGCAGGTCCAGGCAAGGTTTCATTCTGCTGTATATGAAGTTGCCATGAGTCAGAACTGACTTGACAGCAGCTGACAACAACAACAATATCTAATAATCATAGAAGTAAAAATTCTCAACAAAATAATAACAAATGAGTTTAATGATGTATATAAAGGCTGGAGACCATCACCAAGTGGGGCTTATTCAGGGGTACAAGACTTGTAAAACATTTGATAATCAATCAATGTAATTCACCACATAAATAAGCTAAAGGAGAAAAATAATACAATTATATCAATTAATTCAGAGAAAGCATTTGACAAAATCCCATACATATTCATGATAAAAGTCCTCAGCAAACTTAGAGAAAAACTTCCTCAACCTGATTAAACACATCTACAAAAAATCTATAGCTAACAGTATACTTTATGGTAAAAAATACTGGAAGCCTTGACCCTAAGATTGGGAATAAATCAAGGATGTCCTCTATTATCACTTCATGAACATTGTACTTGTAGGCCTACCTAGTGCAATACACAAGGAAAAGACATAAAAGGTCTACATTTTGAGAAATAAGAAATAAAAACGTTTTTGTTCAGAAATGACATGATTGTCTATATAAAAAGAAACCCAGTGTCCTCGAGTCAATTCTGACTCACAGTGACCTGTAGGACGGAGTAGAACTGCCCCATAGCGTTTCCAGGGAGTGCCTGGCGGATTGAAACTGCTGACCCTTTGGTTAGCAGCCATATATACATTCCAAAAATTGAAAAAAACAAAACAAACAAAAATAAAGCCTGAGATACAATAAGTAATTACAGCAAAGGCAAGGGATGTATGGTTAGTAAGAAGAGGTAGCCTTTTTCAAGGAACAGTGCTAAAACAATTGTATGTCCATATGCAAAAAAATAAATAAAAAAATTGAAGCTATACACAGATCTTAAACCTTTCACAAAATGTAACTCAAAATAGATCATAGACATAAACGTAAAATGGACAACTATAAAACTTCCAAGAGAAAACATAGGAGAAACATCTAGATGATCTTTGGGTTGGCAATGCGTTTTTAAATACAACTACAAAAGCTGGAGCCATAAAAACAAACAAACAGCAATGATAAGTGTAAACCCCTTGCTGTCGAGTCATTCCAACGATTGCGACCCTACAGGACAGAGTAGAACTGCCCCCTGGGATTCTGAGGAGCACCTAGTGATTTCCAACTGCCGACCTTTTGGTTAACAGCGGTAGCTCTTAACCATTATGCCACCAAGGTTTCCAGGATAAATTTAGCTGTAGTAAAATTAAAAACTTTAGTTATGTTGATGACAAGTGATTAAGCGGCTTATTTCTGCAAAGTTCAGAAGCTTAGGAGAAAAATAGCCCTCCTGTCACAGTAGAGGGAGAAGCTTCTCACTGCAATGTATTATTCACAGTACTTTGCACATAGTTTTGGTCATTTTTTTTTTAATCGAGGAGGAATAATATCTGATTTTTGAGCCTGAAAATGTGCCATTCTTCTCCAATGTTTTATATTACCCACATCCTTAATAAAAAGAGATTGGGCTGAGTTATTTCTCTCTTTTTTCATTTTCATTTTTTTTAAACAGCCCAGAGGAGTGAGGCTAATATTCTGTGTAATTGTAATTATTTTAAGACTGAGTTAAAAATTTTTTTTTTTTTGCCTGATTCTTTTCTCCTGTTGTGTTTTCAATTGAAAAGGGACAAAAAGTTTTTAGTGAGTTATGAATATCTAGACTGGAAATAATTCTAAAGATTTGGACCAAACCACTGGGGTTAGTTTGCTATTGTTGTTTTAAAGCTCAAACTGAGTATTCCTGGGGCCAGATGAGCTTCCTCTACAGTTGTTAAGAAGAGAAAAATATCTCTGCTATAAATGTTTGATAAAGACAACAAGAAAAACAAAAGACAAATTTTCAAATTTCTGCATTATTTGCTTACAGGGAAGAATATCACAATTAGAAAAGTGGTCGTTGGAATTCATCTTTATAATATCTAATGATAGAGGAAAACTACAAAGAGAATTTTTTTTAAAAGATTAACATTTTCCATTTGTTATTGCTTCGGCCAATGTAAGTCAACATAAAAGCTGCTTCCTTCCAATTCCATTCCATTTCAAATGTTGAAGCAATATCAAGGTTAGTGCATATACAAAAAGTTATAGGTAGGTACATTTGGGTTATCTTTTTAATTTTCTTTGATTCACTAAATATAATAGCATTATGTTATTCCTTTTAATTAAATGAGTTTTCATGTGAACTAGAGGAATGCTTTGTGTCATAGTAATCTACAACATGTTTTATCATATCATATCACATTATTTCACACGATTATTTAATGTTATAGGGAAAGCTCCAGAATAAGAGATAGAACACTGGTGTCTTTACTGGACATTAGCAAAGCCACCTCAGAAGGGGTGCATTATCTTTCACAGTCTCAACGTTCTCAAATTTAGAGTGTGAATAATAATACCTGTTCATTTTACATATTATGTTTCATTAAAAAGATCCTAAAAGTTCATGGAAACATGAACTTTTAGTTAAAAAAAGCAATATTTTGAATCAGTGTACCAAGTCCTGTAAATAGAACAAGATTAATAAAGTTATTTAGATTACATTTACCTTGAAACCATTGAAGTAAATAAATAAGACTCATATACCACTAATTTAATATGGGTCAATTTTGAAAAGTTCTTTGAAAGCCCTTGCGAATACTTGAAAATAATTTTTGTATTTAAGTATTTTGAATAATATTTTAATATTTTTATTTACATGTTTGGTTTCAGCATTTCTACCTAAAGTATTTGGAAGTTTAACCAATTTTAACCTTGTTAATTAGCACAAATGAGAATTAATGTACTATATGTATCTCATTGTGGAGAATTTCCATTACATAGACTCAGTATTAGTATTTCTGATACATTATTTATAAGTGCTTTGCTAAACCAGTAATCTTTAAGAATCCTACAGCAAAATTCCTAGGTATTAACTTCTTCCCCTGTGACTACTATACTTTTCACTTTAGATACTACAGTTAAACTTGATTCTTTTCACATTTCACAATTCTATATTTATGAAAATTTAAATGACAGCTTGTTAGAAGCTTATCCTTAATTATAAAACCATTTATAAATAGAGTAAAGCACTTTTCAAACAGTATCCTGGATCATTATTTAAAATATTTAGGAAAACAAATTGTTTTGATTGACACGAGTAAATTAGAATTGACCATGTACAGGCTACCATATTGATATGCTAATTACAGGTTGTTACTTATTAAAATAAATTTCCTGAAGGAGGACGACTGCTAAGTAATATGAAGCTCTGAAGATGCTCTCCAAGTCAGACCAGCTCTCGTCTAAATAGTCAAATATAGGGAGATTTATCAATGTATCTTTTGCTTATGTTGTTGAATTACAAAATGATCCAAATCTTATTTATCTTACATTATCTTTTTGTTTCACTAATTGGCTTAGTGTAACAATAAGAGATAATCAGTGTAATGTAGTAATGACATATAATGCCCCATGTGATACCCCTTTCCCACTGACACATACTAGTCCATCCCCTAACCCTGGCTGATACTACATTCCTTAACGATTGTTCTGGAATCAACCACATCATTCTTCCAAACATCATGAAACTGTTTCCTCGCTTAATAACTGAATCCAATATTTTTCCCTTATATTCTCTCATTTGAGTCTTAATTAAACCAAGGGATCTTAGCAGGGCAGGCTTGTAATTGTAGAGTTATACAAAGAGTTTGAAGACCACCATGTTTTTAGGGATAAACCCCTAAAAAGAGTTATTGTAGTCAGCCCATCCCAAGGCCATGTCCTTAGCTTGGAAGTTTAGAAATTCTATTGTAAATCCAGAAGATACAATAGAAGAGTAATGTATAAAATCAGATAATCTATTTACTCATTGAAATGAGATCTGTAACCAATAAAGAGATCAGGTTTTCATTTTTGCCTGGCAAAAACTTCCTTTTTTTTTTGGAAAAGTCAGATGATAAATAGGTGCTTGGAGATGATGAAGTCAAATGTCAAATGAAAGGGTTAAAATGTATATGATTCAAATGTCTAGTTCAGATGTCTAATGACATATGACTTACATAGCTTGATATAACCATCTGCAACTTAGGGATCTAGCTGCCAGTCAGACAGCCGCATTGGTCCAGCCTGTACTCTCAGCCCTGAACAACACAGGTAACTGGCCTTTGTGATATATCTTGATTTTCCTTTTTTCCATTTTTCATTGTCTCACCAACTATCTTTTTAATTTACCATTCATTAATTAAAAATAACATTAAATATAATGGTTACTATTAATTAACATGTTTTAAATGCCTACAGTGTGCCAATAAAAAAATAGCTGCTCTAAATATTTTTCATGAATTATCTCACTGAATATTGAGATAATATCATCAACTACCCCTTTAAATTCCATAACTTTACAGTCTAGGAAACTAAATGTTAGACCAGTAAATTGACAAGATTGAATTGGCATAGTTGAAAAACAGCAGAGTTAATACACACAGGCATGTTTGTAGGACTATAAAACTTTACTCACAGGCTTTTATTTTCTCTGTTATGATCAATTAAAGGACAATCTTTCTCTCATTTTTCTTGTACTTAAAATTTTGAGGGAGGAGCTGTATGAATGTCTTCAAATATAACAATTGGCACAAAGCCAATTCCTAGGAGGCAGAGGTCAAATGTATCCCAGATTTTCACATTCTCCAAGCTGCTGTACCACTCCATCTCTGACACTGGCCACTTTCTAACCCCTCAACACTCTACCCTCCTCCATTTGGGTTTGGCAGTTTCCTCCAACATCTCACAGAACTCAAGAACTGTCTTGACAATTAAGTGGTTTATTAAGGAAATAACAAGGTACAACTCAGAATCAGGATCAATAGGCTAGAACTTAGGCTCAGGATCAGGAAGCAGGTAGGCAAAGTATGGAATGCTTCCCCAAAGAGGAGAACATATCTCTCCCTTCTTCAGTGTGAGACAGCTCTCTCAGCTCCCTCAGGAGAGGCCTCCTCTCAGTCCCCTAAGGATAGGCTTCTCAGCTTCCTTAAGACTCCTCTGGAACACCTGAGGACAAGTTTCCTCTCAGCTCCCTATGGAAATCTTCCTCTCAACTTCCTCAGGACAGGCCTCTTCTTGGTCCCTTAAGGACAGGTCTTTCTGCCTTTGGTTTCCTTCCCTACCATCACCACTGACTCCATTGCAGAGCCACTTTCAGGCCTCTCCTTACAACCTTTGACTTGTATTACAGTTCTTTTAGAAGGTTCATTGCCTCCTCTCTTACCACTTCTTCTCACTTCTCTCTTCTTTCTTCCTTCCTTCTACTTCTGTCTGCCAACCTCTGTGGGGTTGGCTGCATATATAAACAAACATCTAGTCATTTTCAAGGCATGACCCTCACACCAGAGCCACGGAACTGACCAATCCCTTCTCAGTAGGCCACAGGCACTTCATTTACATAATAGACTATAGTCACTCCATTTGCATAGTCTATAGTCACTTCATTTGTACAGCCTATTGGCCAAATCCCTGAAAGGTACACACCAATCTTGGGGCAGGCAGCAGCCCAGGGCCAAACAAGTCATGTTTTTACACCTTACCCAGGAAATGTCAATCAATCAGGACAAAAGTAATAAATCCTCTGAGGTAGAAAACTAGGGAAAAGATAACTCCTCAGAGTTTAGGGGAAAAATCTCTCAAGTCTTTTTTCCATAACCAAGGCAAAGGTCATAGAAAGGAACTCATTTTGCCACAGGAATCTTTTCACAATTATTGACTAGTGCCACAAATATTCTTATTAAAGATGGCAAAACTGAGAGTCACAAAAGTCAAATAACTTATTTAAAGTTGCCCAGATAGCAAGGACTAGCCAGAGACATTGACTTGAATCTACTACCTGCTAAGTAAATATAGTGGGTCCTGCATATTTGCGGGTTCTGCATCTGTGGATTCAACGAACTGCAGAACGAATGTATTTGGGAAAAAAAGAAAGTTCCAAAAAGCAAAGCTTGAGTTTGCCTTGCACTGAGTGCTAAGCTGAATCCATGTGAATGAAGTGATATGTAGGCATCCCCTGCTGTAACCTCTCACCATTTCATAGCTCTCAGTCTCTCTCTAGCACTCATGGCTTGAGCAGTGTTCACCTGGTATCTTGTGTTGTGTATACCCTTTGTTTCTGTGGAAAAAAAAAAAAAAAACCCTAAAAAGCAATGAAGTGGTCTAAGCAATCCCTCAAAGTTTTTACATAACATTACATAGTTTTAGGTATTATATGTAATCTATACAGGAGGATGGGCTTCTGTTACATGCAAATACTGCACTTTTTTAGATAAGGGACCATCCACAGATTTTAGTATGGGGGGGAAGCTTGGAATCAATCTCCCGTGGATACGAAAGGACTACTGTACTAGTTTCATTAAAATAGGCCAACCTCCCTTTGGAAACCATAGATCCTCCATTTAAGTACGAAACCCACTATTTGAGAAAAACATGTCTTCCAGGTAGCTTTTTCTTTTTGAAGTAGAGATGCTTAAGTCTCTGCATACTATCTTCATCATTATTAAGAGGATGCTGCAAGGCAATTGAGGATATATGTTTTTCTTCAGTTAATTTTTCCCATCAATGAAAGTAGACATCAGCATAAGTACACCTATCAAAACCTTAATTTAATATTCAGGAAGTTCTTTTCAGTGCCATGGAATCACTTGTTCTCGTAGTATTTTTCATTATCACAGTGACAGCTGGAGATACCTGTCTGGGAAGAATTAACCTTTTGCCTCCCACCACAGCTCTTCAGAGCCACTTGTTATTGTTGCAGTCTCAATTGTTTAGGAGTGAAAAATTGCAGCAACGATGTAAGAAAAGCTTCTCTGGAGGTCAAAGCCTTACTTTTCCAGTTGTGGGGAAAAAAGAAAAAAAAAAACAAACAAACAGGTATTGTCAGGTAAAACTAAAACATCTCAGACAAACTTGCAGTGAAATATAGAATATTATATAAATAATCTGTGTTTTTTAAACAAAAAAGATGAATGGAAATTTTATGTGTGTTCTATATGCATAGTAACTTTAATGCTAGTTAAAACTCTATTTACAGCATTTACTCAAATTAAATTGAATGTGAAATCAAGGAAGATTATAATTCGGACAGGAGTGAAATAAATGTGGACTACAAATCACTTTAGTCAATTCCATTGTGAAATCTATATCTGCTGATCTCTAAAAATCTGAGGATATAAGTTGATTTCTTATAATCAAAACACTGTGGCTTGGGTCAGGTGCACCTTAGTCCTCAAAGTGACATCTTTACTTTTTAACACTTGAAAGAGGTTTTTTTTCCGCAGATTTGCCCAGTGAAATCTGTCATTTGATTTCTTGACTCCTGCTTCCATGGGCTTTGATTGTGGATCCAAGTGAAATGAAATCCTTGACAACTTCAGTCTTTTTTCTGGTTATCATGATGTTACTTATTGGTCCAGTTGTGAGAATTTTTGTTTTCTTTATGTTGAGGTGCAATCCATACTGAAGGCTGTGGTCTTTGATCTTTATCAGTAAGTGCTTTAAGTCCTCTTTACTTTCAGCGTGCAAGGTTGTGTCCTCTGCGTATTGTAGATTGTTAATGTGTCTTCCTTCAACCTTGATGCTATGTTCTTCTTTATATACTCTAGCTAGCTTCTCGGGTTATTTTCTTAGCATACAGATTGGGTTACCCTTGAACGTGTTTCAGTAGATCTTCCAGAATAAGACATACTAGGAAGAAGGACCTAGGAGTCTACATCTGAAAAAAAACTGGCCAGTGAAAACTTTTGAAAATAAAGTACGCCAGTAGAATTTCTGAATTACCTTAGATAGATTTACTCTCTTAGAATGAGGGCCCTAATTGGTAGAGCTTTAATTTTAGCCTGGTCTTTCAAATATCAATTTCAGCTCTATTGGTCCTTCTTTACCTTTATGACCTATGAGCATTTATAAAAATTTCAACACCACTGTCTTAAAGAATGGTACGTAAGAGTCTCTTATTTCCTAAAAGAAAGGATTCAGCTAGTAATGGGCACTACAGACTGTGTGCCCAGCATCAGTTCCTCTTGTTTGATTCATTAACTTACCCCTGCTCCACAAAACCTTGTGCAGCTGTGGAAATTGAACCTCATTTTTACTGTAGCAGCAGGATTAGTTTAGCCAAAGACAGTCATCTCTAGAATTCACCTATTAACACCCGGGGTAAGCACTGGAACCGTGCTGATCCCATCACGTTGAAGGCTAGGACTTATATTTCTCCATCCACTGGCAAATTTGACTATTCTGATGGTATGTTTGCTGCATTATAAAACACCCAAAATTTAGTAGTTTAAGATAAAAGACATCATTTATTTTGTTTATTAATTTACAATTTTGGGAGGGGTATGTGGGGATGGCTTGTCTTGTTCCAAGTGACAGCAACTAATTCTCCCTAGGATCTCAGATAGGAGATAGAAGATTTACTTCCATGACGGGTGACTTTCACGACTCATAAGTTGGTTCTGGCTTCTCTTGAGCTCAGCTAGGAGTCTCATTTGCTCTTAATTTTGGCCTCTCCCGGGCTTTTTAAGCTTTTTCACAGCATGGACATTGGGTTCCAAAAGCAAGTGTTCAAAGAGAAAGGAAGTAGAATCTACAAGTATTTTAAAGCCTTGGCCTAGAAGCAGGGATGGAGTCACTTCTGCCATACCCGATTGCTTAAACAGAGAGCCCACCCAGATTTAAAAAGAGGTTAGATAGACTCATGTCGAAATAGAAACATGTCAAATAATTGGTGGCCATCCTAAACGTTACACAGTGAACAAGAAAGCCTATAGCATCCACTGACGCTAGCCGCCATCTTGCAATAAAGAGAGGAATAAGCTTTAAGGTGAATTTAACCTAATGAACTTAAGATCTAACCAATAGGAGTAAACTTGGTTCTTAAAAGCAACGAGTAGCTCAATCAACTCACAGTGAGCTGTCAGTTATGAGATAATAAATTTACTGATATTTGTTAGTTGTTAGTTACAACATTCTGATACCAAGTTATATCAGAATTTAGAAGAAAATCTGAAAAATTTTGATCTGGTTTGCAATCTAAGAACTTATTTTTGGAAAGAAAAAAAGGAGAGTGAGAATCAGTAAAAGGAGGAGGAATACTATAACTATTATACTCCTATTTCTTGGATGTGATATCAGTCATGTTAAATTTATTAATAAACAAGAAAAGAATCTTAATGGATTAACGTTAATTAGTAATGTGAAAATTCCCTTGAGCTAAATGAAAATTTCTTCATTATTACAGGCAAATAGTCATGCATTATGTGATTTGTTTGTTTTTCAATCTGTATAGCAGATTTAGTATATCCTTGTTAATTTAGTAATAGGGTTTGAACATTAATTGACATTTTACAACATCTTTACAAGTATTAAAAAAAGATGTCTTATCAGAAACAATTGACTTATCTGTCATCCTATCAATCAAAATTCTTAATATGAAGAACTTCCAAGTCTGTTAGCATAATTATCTAGGCCTAACTTGTGCATAAAACGTATTAAATTCTACAAAATAAAATCCTATTCCTTTGCATATATCTTTTCCCTTTCCATGTGTGCTATTGTAAAATGGTTATACAAACCAGAGAAGCAATCCATTATTACTATTTTAATTCTTAGCATCTTAATGTAAATAATGAATTGGTACCATTTGGATCCTCTAGGATAGAGGCGTTAAAGCTTTCTTCTGAACAAGTCTTTTCTAAGGGATTTTTTTTTTTTTTTTAATAAAAAACATAAACTAGAGATTTTAAATTTGCAAGTGTGGGATGAAATTTGCAAATTAACAAGAACCTCAAGTGATTGTGCTCAGGTAATACTTCAAGAAATGGCTCAATTAGGAGAATGAGGGGAGGAAAGACAAAGTGAGAAAAGACAAGAAAGAAAGAGTCAGTGGAAATTAAATATTGTTAATCTACAACTTATGCTAAATATAGGTTATAATTGATAATCATGACTATGAGACACTGCATAATTTTAAATTACAACATAAACTATTAGATAAAAATTTGATCAAAATAATGCACTATTAGCATTATTGTTAGGTGCCATTGAGTGGGTTCCAATTCATAGTAACCGTATGTACAACAAAATGATATACTGCCCGGTCCTGCACCATCCTCAAAACTGTTATGTTTAAGCCCATTGTTACAGCCACTGTATGAATCCATCCTGATAACATGTCCGAAGTACGTGAGACTAAGTCTTGTCATCCACCCTTCTAAGGAGCATTTTAGCTGTGCCTTTTCCAATACAGATTTTTTGTTTTTTTGGCAGTCCATGATATATTAATATTCTTCCTCAACACCATAATTCAAAGGTGTCAATTCTTCTTTAGTCTTCCTTATTCATTGTCCAGCTTTCATATGCATATGAGACAATTGAAAACACCACAGCTTGGGTCAAGCACACCTTAGTCCTCAGAGTGACATATTTGCTTTTTAACACTTTAAAGAGGTCTTTTGCTGCAGATTTGCCCAATGCAATGCATTTTTTGATTTCCTGACTCCTGGTTCTGTGGGTGTTGATTGTGGATCCAAGTCAAATGAAATCCTTGACAACTTTGATCTTTTCTCCTTTTATCATGATGTTGCTTATTGGTCCAGTTGTGAGGTTTTTGTTTTCTTTATGTTGAGGTGTAATCTATACTGAAGGCCATGGTCTTTGATCTTCATCAGAAAGTGCTTCAAGTCCTCTTCATTTTCAGCAAGCAAGTTTGTGTCATTTGTATAAGGCAGGTTATTAATGAATCTTCCTCCAATCCTAATGTCCTGTCCTTGTTCATATAGTCCTGCTTCTTGGATTATTTGCTCAACATAGAGACTGAATAAGCATGATGAAAGGATACAACCCTGATGCACAGCTTTTCTGATGTTAAACCATCCAGTATCCCCTTCTTCTGTTCCAATGACTACCTCTTGATCTATGTACAGGTTCATTATGAGCACAGTTAAGTGTTCTAGAATTTCCATTCTTTGAAATCATCATGGATTGAATTGTGTCCCCCAAAATGTGTCAATTTTGCAAGGCCATGATTTCCAGTATTGTGTGATTCTCCATCATTTTATCATCTGATGTGATTTTCCAATGAGTTGTAAATCCTACCTGTATGATATTAATGAGGTAGGATTATTGGCAGTTATGTTAATGATCCAGGACTCAATCTACAAGATTAGGTAGTGCTTTAAGCCAATCTCTTTTGAGACATAAAAGAGAGATACAGAGAGACATGGGGACCTCACACCACCAAGAAAGCAGCTCCAGGAGCAAAGCGAATCCTTAGGACCTGGGGTCCCTGTGCCTGAGAAGCTCCTAAACCAAGGGGAGGTTGATGGCAAGGGCCTTCCTCCAGAGCCGACAGAGAAAGAAAGCCTTCGCCTGAAGCCGGGACCCTAAATTCTAACTTTCAGCTTACTAGACTGTGAGAGAATAAATTTCTCTTTGTTAAAGCCATCCACTTGTGGTATTTATGATATAGAAGCACTGGGTAACTAAGACAGTAGCATTATCCATAATTTGTTATAATCCACAGAGTTGAATGTCTTTGCAAAGGCAATAAACTACAGGTAAACATCTTTCTGGTATTCTTCAGCCAGGATCCATCTGACATTACCAGTGTCAGATAGAATCCTTCAATATTGCAACTCAAAGCTTGAAGTTTTTCTTCAGTTCTTTCAACTTGAGAAATGTGAAGTGTATTCCTACCTTTTGGTTTTCTAACTCCAGGTTTTTTTTTTTTTTTAATTGTACTTTAGATGAATGTTTATAGAACAAACTAGTTTCTCACAAAATAGTACACATATTGTTTTATGACATTGCGTAAAAAGCCCATGACATGTCAACACTCTCCCTTCCCAACCTTGGTTTCTCTAATACCAGCCTTACTGTCCCCTCCTGCCTTCTAGCCCTTGTCCCTGGGCTGTTGTGCCCATTTAGTCTTGTTTTGTTTTATGGGTCTGTCTAATCTTTGGCAGAATGAAGGGTGAACCCAGGGAGTGACTTTGCTACTGAGCTAAAAGGGTGTCTGGGGGCCAAACTCTCAAGGTTTCTCCAGTCTCTGTCAGGCCAGTAAGTCTGGTCTGTTTTTGTGAGTTAGAATTTTGTTCTACATTTTTCTCCAGCTCTGTCTAGGACCCTGTATTGTGATCCCTGTCAGAGCAGTCAGTGGTGGTAGCCAGGCACCATCTAGTTGTACTGGACTCAGTCTGGTGGAGGCCATGGCAGATGCAGTCCATTAGTCCTTTGAACTAATCTTTCCCTTGCGACTTTAGTTTTCTTCATTCTCCCTTGCTCCCAAAGGGGTGAGATCAGTGGAGTATCTTAGACGGCTGCTCACAGGCTTTTAAGACCTCAGATGCTACTCACCAAAATAGAATGTAGAACACTTTCTTTATAAGCTATGTTATGCCAATTGAGTTAGGTGTTCCTGGAGACCAGGGTCCCCACAGACCTCAGCCCAGCAATTCAGTCCCTCATGGTGTTTGGATGTGTATATGGAGCTTCCATCACCTTGCCTTATACAAGTTGTGCTGGTTTTCCCCAGTATCTTGTACTGTCTTATCCTTCACTAGGCTTACCGCTTATCTATTTTCTATAGGGTTGCTATGGGTCAGAATCGACTCAACAGCAAAGGTTTTTTTTTTTTTTTTAATTGTCTATTTAGTGTTTTTCCAATCCCACCCTTCTCCTCCCTCGTAACCTTCAAAGATTGTTCCTTTTTGTGTGTAAACCTTTCCATTAATTTTTATGGTAGTGATCTCATACAATATTTGTCCTTTTGTGATTGACTAATTTCACTCAGCATAATGCCCTGCAGATTCATCCATGTCATGAGATGCTTCACAGATTTATCATTGTTCTTTATTGTTGTATAATACTCCCTTGCCTGTATGTACCATAGTTTGTTTATCCATTCATCTGTTGATGGGCATCTAGGTTGTTTCCATCATTTTGCTATTGTGAACAATGCTGCAGTGAACATGGGTGTGCATATGTCTATTCATGTGATGACTCTTATTTCTCTAGGTTATATTCCTAGGAGTGGGATTGCTAGATCTTACAGCATTTCTATTTCTAGCTTTCTAAGGGAGCACCATATATTTTTCCAAAATGGTTGTATCATTTTACATTCCCACCAGCATTGCATAGGAGCTCTGATCTCCCTGCAGCCTCTCCAACATTTGTTATTTCCTTTTTTTCACTCGTGTCAGTAACGCCGGGGTGAGATGGTATCTCATTGTGGTTTTGATTTTCATTTTTCTAATGGCTAGTGGGAAACCCTGGTGGTGTAGTAGTTAAGAGCTACAGCTGCTAATCAAATGGTTGGCAGTTCAAATCCACCAGGAGCTCCTTGGAAACTCTATGGAGCAGTTCTACTTTGTCCTATAGGGTTGCTATGAATCGGAATCAACTTGACAGCAATGGGTTTGTTTTTTTATTTCCTTTTAATGGCTAGTGATTGAGAACATTTCTTCATGTGTCTGTTGGCTGCTTGTCTGTTCATTTCCTTTGCCTATGTTTTAATTGGATTATTTGTCTTTTTGTTGTAGAGGTGTCGAATTCTCTTGTAGATTTTAGAGATTAGACCGTTGTCTGATTTGTAATAGCCAAATTTTTTTTTTTCCCAGTCTGTAGGTTCTCTTTTTACTCTTTTGGTGAAATCTTTTGATGAGCATAAGTGTTTAATTTTTAGAAGATCCCAGTTATCTAGCTTATCTTCTGGAGTTTGTGTGTTGCTGGTTATAGTTTGTATCCTGTTAATGCTGTGTATTAGGGTTGCTAGCATTGATCCTATTTTTTTCTTCTATGAACTTTGTAGTTTTTGACTTTATATTTAGGTCTTTGATCCATTTTGAGTTAGTTTTTCTAACTCTAGGTTTTGCACATTTCATTATAATACTTTGTCTTCTCAAGGTGCTGTTTAAAATCTTCTGTTCAGCTCCTTTACTTCATCATTTCTTCAGTTCATTTTAGCTACTGGACATTCAAGAGTGAGTTTAAGATTTTGGTCTTTTCTTTCTTTCCCGTCTTTTTAACGACCTTTTGCTTTCTTCATGTATGATATCTTTGATGTCATTGTAAAACCTGTCAGGCCTTAGGTCATAAGTGTTTAACGAAGCAAATCTATTCTTGAGATGGTCTCTCAGTTCAAGTGGGATATACTCAAGGTTGTCTTTTGGCTGTCTTCGACTTGTTTTAATTTTCTTCAGATTCATCTTGAACTTGTATATGAGCAATTGATGGTCTGTTCTGCCATCAGCCCTTGGCCTTGTTCTGACTGACACTCTTGTACATGTATGTATGTATATGTGGAAACCCTGATGGTGTACTGGCTAAGATTTTGGCTGCTAGCCAAAAACTTGGCAGTTCGAATCCACCAGGCATTCCTTGGAAACCCTATGGAGCAGTTCTACTCTGTCCTCTATGGTTGCTATCAGTCAGAATAGACTTGAAGGCAACAGGTTTTATGTATATGTGCATACAAATATATTATTTCGAAGAACTTAAATTACATTTGACTACACTAATATCTTTCACTGTTTTTGTTGTTAAGTATAATTTATGTTATTCAAAATTAAAAAAGAATAAATGCATGATTTTCATTGCAGTATTTTATACTAAAAAGCTTAATTTCTTAGAATGAAGGTATCCATGAATTTAAAAAAATGCATGTTTGAAAAAATCATTGTCTATATAATATACTAAAGTAAGCATAAGGCTTATTAAAATTATTCCTGAAAATTTCTTAAATCACAATTGAATAAAGTACATAACTAATAAGGCCATGGATACATGTAAACAATACTGTTTAGCATAAAATAAAATGTACTTCTATTAAGTATAATTTTATAGCCTTAATTATTCTCTTTCTCTCCCTCTCTCATCAAGGGGTATAGAAGATGTGTCAATTAAATGCCAGCTATTATTCGGGACCTTGTTCAAGTGTTTTACTCCTTTAGACCCTAAATGTCCTCATTTGCAAAATAAGAACTTTTCAGAGATTATTTTCAAGGTCATTTTCTTTTCTAATGTTTTAAAAGTCTGATTGTTTTTTCTCTCTTCCCCAATACACACACAGGGATCCACCATCCAAATGCTGATTCTGGCCTCACAAGTTTAGAACTGTTGTATACTTTATATCATTTTAGTAGTCACATATGAAGATAATTCAAAACAGTAGATATGGATAATTACCTCTATTAATGCTGCCATCCCCATTATCATATATAGATATTTGTATAACTCTGAACAAGAAAATAGATATTATGATTTTGTGTTCATATAGTCCTAGGAAGGAAATATTCCAATTTAAATTTAGGTTTAGTCCTTCTGAAGCTACTGACTGACAAGATGAGATAATCTTCCTTAGTCCCTGCAGTAGAAGATTTTCCTGCTTATTTGAGAAATAGAATAGCTCTGGTGCCAGCACAGGAGACTCTTGAAATACTCACAAATAAACCTGGAAATAGTGTGTTAATAAGCTGATTCTGTCTCCTTCGGTAAAAATTGTAAAAAAAAAAAAAAAAAAAAAGATTTAATGCTATACTATTGACAGGGGAAATATACGAATAATCATATAATAAATGTAAATTGGTTATGCTAACTGTGATGCTGATGAACAGGTATGCAATAAATAAAGTGATGTGAACTTTTAATTTTGCTCTCGAGACTCTGGTCTTGCATTTGTTGCTGACCTAAACAAGGTTCTAACTCCTTTGTATTTCTGAAAATGTTATTTATAACATTTGTATTATTGGATGTTGCCAATTTGTACAAATTTTACTTAGGTTTTTGTGTTATAACAAGAATTTGATATAACCCGCTTACCAAAATATTATAACTTTGAAAAGAGTAAATTCCCGATTTTAGCCAATGAATGCTAGTTCACAAACTACAAGTTGAGGTGACATTTTCCTGGGTGATACTATGCAGAGGAGATATTGATCACTCTGAGGGTATGTAGTCTAAGGGCATGCCCCTTGATGAATGGTTAACACTGTAGTCATTAAGATTGAGAAAGTGGAACTCTAGGGGGAAAATAAGGAAGTTCGTGGAGAAGTTAGAGATGGACCAGTTTTTAATTTTTTCTCTTCTTTTTCTTCTTTAATTTATTCTGTCTTATCTCCATTTTCAAAACTTATTTACTGAGACTTGTTGAAGCGAAGAGAGGGTACGATTAAAGCACATGCCATTAAGGCATTAATACACCACAGGTCCGACTATCTCCCAAAGGGCATTTTCTTGTTAGAATATGTAGTGTATTTAATCTAGTGTCCTCAGAGCACAATGCATTATGCTCTGTGTCAGTGTGACAACTTCTTGCTTACACACACATGCATATGTATATACACACATTCACACATTAATACATTATTACCTACAGAACTAGATCTGGCTTGGGTTCAGCTTTTTTTTTTCCAAAAGTTATCTAATCCCCTCATCTAAAAAAACCAAAACCAAACCCAGTGCCGTGGAGTCATTCCGGCTCATAACCACCCTACAGCAGCCCTATAGGACAGAGTAGAACTGCCCCACAGAGTTTCCGAGGAGTACCTGGTGGATTCGAACTGCCAATCCTTTGGTTAGCAGCTGTAGCACTGGACCGCTATGCCACCAGGGTTCCCATCTAGAGCCATAGTTAAAAACAAAAATATATACGTTAAAGTATTGTCTTGACAGAGTTCTAGGAAGTTGTATTAACTTGTATTCCAATATACCACTTCAGCCCCAAAATAAAACTGGATCTAACCAGGAGAGCAAATTGAATTTAATGTCCTTATCTGGGAGAATGTACTTCCACATGGAGCCCTCTGTTGGTGTACCACAATGTCAGTCCTGGAACCCCAGAGCTCTTTCTAAGGAAGTGCATTGAGGACAAAGCTATGCTATAACCAGGACTTTTCATGCACCTCTTGAATTGAATCTAAGACAATTCTGGAATCATCACTGCCAATTAGGAGACGTGTGATTTTAGGAAAGTCACTTGGCGATGCTGTATCTCTTTCTTTAACTATATAATAAGAACATTCTTGACAGGCTCACAGGGTTGTTTGAGGTTTCGAAGACAATGAGTTTGAAATGGCTTTGAAGCACCTTATTATGAAAGGCGTCACCATTATCATACTAATTGCAGTTACTTAGCAGGAAGAAAGTATACACACACATACTTCAATCATATAACATCTCCCGATTTTACCTTCCAAGACTAGCATAATCACCATGTCTTTCTATACGACCATAACTAACAGATTTTTCAACATATTCTTGTTGAAATTAAGCATGTTTAAGGCAGTTCAGAAGAGGGGACTGTGCAGAAATATTTTCTAACTGTTCTGCTTAAAGTGTGGTCCCTGGTCTAGTGCCATAATGACCTAAATTGAGAAACTGAGATTAAGTGTTTGGATTTTTTTATAGAATTTTGACAGAGTGACTTTATGTCTATTGAATCTAATAAAAACCAAAAAAAAAAAAAACCCACTGCCGTCAAGTCGATTCCAACTCATAGCGACCCTACAGGACAGAGCAGAACTGCCCCATAGAGTTTCCAAGGAGTGTCTGGCGGATTCAAACTGCCGACCTCTTGGATAGCAGTCGTAGCACTTAACCACTACGTCACCAAGGTTTCCTGTTGAATCTAATAGGAGATGCATTTTATATGTCTTCTTAATTTCATTTGCTAATATATCATTTTTACCTTGTGTTATAAAAATATTGATGAAAACAAATTGGAAAAAAGAAAAATCCCTCACCAGGGAGAAGCACTGTTTAACATTTTCTGTAACTGTGTGCTTAGGAATATCCAGTGACAGTAATTTTGTGAACAAGTGGCTGAGTATACAGCTCATTCCCTGAAGCAACTGCTACAAGTGTGCTTTTCCAGCATCCCCTGTAGAACTCTGCAAGGTTAGACACTGTCATCAAATATATGTGCAAGTAATTATGGAAGGTCATGATTCCTTGAACCTAGTTATCTAACATTTTCTGAAGAAGCTGTGAATACCTTGGGAATAGATATAAAGTTGTAATTTACTTTTAAACATGGACTACAAAAAGAAGGTAGCTATTACCTCAAACAGATTGTTAATCGTTAAGAAGCCCAGTGCTTAAACTAAAGGAAGGACTTTGTAAAACTTAAATGTCAAAAAAGAAAAGGAAGGCAAATGAAATGACCAAGGAAAAACAGTAAGAACCAAAGAAACTATACCAAAAAAAACAAAGAAGGAAATGAGGTGCAATTTTCAATATTTAAAATGTTCCTCCAAAAATAATAAAATAAGAAGGTAAACTAAAACACATGGGAAAAAGAAAGAAGAAAATCTTGAGGATACAAGAATTTTGCCATTTAAATATTGTAAAATCATTAAATTATTGTATATCATTTTCTTAGTTATTTAGTGCTGCTATAACAGAAATACCACAAGTGGATGGCTTGTACAGAAAAAAAAAATATTTTCTCACAATCTAGGAGGCTAGAAGTTCAAATTCAGGGTGCTACCTCCTGGGGAAGGTTTTCTCTCTCTGTCAGTTCTGGGGAAAGGTCCTTGTCGTCAATCTTTCCCTGGTCTAGGAGCTTCTCATGCAGGGACCCAGATCCAAAGGACGTGCTCCGCTCCCAGTTCGTCTTTCTTGTTTGTACAAGATCCCTCTCCACTCTGCTCAGTTATCTCTTCTATTTCTCAAAAGAGATTGACTCAAAATACAACCCAATCCTATAGATTGAGTCCTGCCTCGTTAACATAACTGCCTCTAATCCTACCTCATTAACATCACCAAGGTTAGGATTTACAACACATAGGATAATCAGATCAGATCACAAACTGGAGGACAACCAGGAAATACTGGGAATCATGGCTTAGCCAAACTGGTGAATATTTTGGGGGGACACAATTCAATCCATGACAACTGTAAAAGCAATTCATTTTCAAAACATGCCTTTTAACCTCTTTGGCTTTGTTTAAATACAGCTACAATCATGGAAATACTGAGATGGGAAAGCAGGATCTAAGAAGCCACATATTTTAAATTATTTACTATTTTTTTAATATATTTACTGTATATTTATTTCTCCTTAACTCAATATTTGTATATCCATTTGCCCACTAACCATCTCCAGTTGAGTGGCTAATTCACTGTACTGCCATCAAGTGAATTCCCACTCATAGCAATCCCATAGGCTTTCTGAAGCTGTAAATCTCCATGGAAGCAGACTGCCACATCTTTTTCCTGTGGAGCCACTGGTGGTTTCAAACTGCTAACCTTTGGGTTAGTAGTCAACTTAGTGGATAATAGACAATCTAAATCTATATTCCTGAATTCCTACAGTCCCTCCTATAAACATACATGTTGTTGTTGTTAGGTGCCATTGAGTTGGTTCCGACTCATAGCAGCACTACTTACAACAGAACGAAACACTGCCCGGTCCTATGCCATGCTGACATTCATTATGCTTGAGTCCATTTTTGCAGCCACTATGTCAACCGATGGCAATGGGTTAATGGGCATGTCAGCCTATCCCCTTGAGGGCTTCCTGTTTTTCTCTGACCCTCTACCCTACCAAGCATAATGTCCCTCTCCAGGGACTGGTCCCTCCTAAACATACATAGTCTCCCTCACTCCACTTCATTCAGTGTGCGTGGCCTAAAATCCATGGAATCATCTTTGATTCTGTTCTGTCTTTAATACATCCAGTCCTTTTTCAAAGCATCTGGCTCTGTTTGTAAAATATATCTATAATCCTTGCATTTCCGCAGCCACAGCTACGTTCTGGTCTAAGCCACCATAGTCTCTCACTTGGATTATTGCAGTAGCTGCCCAAATTGTCTAGATGCTTCTACTCTTAACTTCCTCTACCCTTCTTACAATTAGTCTTCACACAGCCACCAGAAAGATAATTAACAAGTAAATTATGTCACTATTCTTAAAAAACTCCAATGGGGCCTAATTAGCACAAGCTATAAGCCAATACCTATCTTTGGTCAAGAAAACCAAAAAAAAAAAAACTAGTGCTGGTCAGTTGATTCTGACTCATGGTTGGCCCCATGTATATCAGGTAGAAATATGCTCCACGGGGTTTTCAATGGTTGACTTTTTGGGAAGTAGATTAACAAGACTTTCTTCCAAGGCAACTTTGGGTGGACTGTCAGTTAGCATCCAAGCTCAACCATTTTTACCACCCAGGGACTCCCTGTAATAAGTATTCGACAAATATTTGTTGAATTCATAAAATTAATATATAATAGTATATCTTTACTCCTCCTGTAATTAACTGCTACCCACTCTTAAGCTTTTAGCATAAATAACCCTATCTCTGAAAATGAGCCTAAAAATTTTTTAAAAAAGTTACAATGAAAGAAATTACCATCATCATAGAAATTGCTGTTATTTAGCAGGAAGAAAATACACACACATACCCTTCAACTACATTACATCTCCTGATTTTACCTTCCAAGACTCGTATCAGCATGCTTTTCTATGTGATCATACCTAATGAATTTCAAAGTCCTTAAAAATGGTTTAAAAAATCAACTTTCAGTATGTGTTATATTTGAACATAAAGAAAATGAAAATCTTTACAACTGGACCAATAAATAACATCATGATAAATGGCAAAGAAATTTAAGTTGTGAAGGATTTTATTCTTCTTAACATTGAAAATGTCCATGGAAGCAGTAGTTAAGAAATCATGCAATGTATTGGCATAGGGCAAATTTTCAGCAAAAGACCTCTTTAAGGTGTTAAAAAGCAAAGATGGCACTTTAAGATGTGTCTGAACCTGACCCACGGTATTTTCAATAGCCTCATAAGCATGCAAAAGCTGGATGATGAAAAAGGAAGACCAAAGAAGAATTGATGCATTTGAATTATGGCATTGGAGAAGAATAATGACTATTCCATGGATTTCCAGAAGAACGAAAAAACAAGTCTTGGAGAAAGTACAGCCAAAATGCTTCTTAGAAGAGAGGATAGTGAGACTTCGTCTCATTTACTTTGGTCATGTCAGCAGGAGGGATCAATCACTGGAGAAAGATATCATGCTTGGAAAAGTATAGGGTAAAAGAAAAAGAGGAAGACTCTCGATGAGATGGATAGACGCCAAAGATTGTGAGGATGGTGCAGGACCACTCAACTATTCCTTCTGTTAGGTAAAGTCACTCTAAGTCGGAGCTGACTAGATGGCTCCTAACAACAATACAGTAGTTGATAGTTTACTGTGTATAAAAAATTTAGGCATTCATACTTTTCCCCCCTTTGAGATGTCTAGCTTTCCAAAGTAGATTTCACAGCTTCTGATATAAAGTCTCATCTCCTATGTCCTTGTGACCTCAATACAATAAAATTTATAAACAGAGAATTGAATCACTCTCTAATATATATTTGAATATACTTGTCAGTGTTTAATTCATCTTTACACATCTTTAGCACTTATTCTAAACAGTTTATTTGTATTATCTCATTAATTATTACAACTAGTAAACCATTCTCATTTCACAGCTTAAGAAACTGGAGGTTAGAAAAGTATTGTTAATTTGCCCAAGACCACAGAGCTAGTATATAAAAAAAAATATAGTGCACCTATATTTGAATCCATATAGTGTGATTTTAGATCCTGATTTCTTAGCAGTTAGTCTTTATTCCTTCCTAAGTAAATGAAAAAAATAATGTTAAAAGATTATTTTAGTTTTAGAATTTTGGCAAAGACACCATAGAGCCTAAGAACAATTTGATGGTTTTCCAATACTCCTGTACAATAAAGTGAAACACAAGACAACCCACCAGAATATGCTAGATATTTTGAGACATATACTGATAATGACCATTCATCACACACACACTCTCCAGTCTAAGAAAACAAAGACTTCTTGAGAGATTTGTAGGAGAAGAAATGTCAAATAAGGGGGTGGGGGGAGAGGAGCTTAATAAAAAATCACATGGAGAGTTTGAAATGTGTGCCTTGAAATTTGAGAGATAAGTACTGAAGTTTTCAACTGAGCGTCTAATTTTGAAATTGTCCCTTCATTGTAGAAGAACATAGAAAAACTCTGATAATATCCAAAATCTGATGAGACCAAGATGATTATATATTTTTATGAGCTATATGATCAACCTATGAAAAACAGTTAGTTTTATTTTAAAGAGGCTCTGCAGGAGAGGACTCAGAGGAAAAAAAAAAATGATAGACTGCTGAAACCTAAAAGGCTGTAGTGGAATTCTTATGTGACTACTTGGAGGAGGCATCACCCACATCAATGAAATTATGTCAGAGTTTTCCCCATGAGAAAAACAAAACAAAACAAAAAACTGTGCTATCAAGTTGACTCCAGCGCATGGTGACACCATGTGTGTCAGAGTAGATCTGTGATCCATAGGATTTTCAATGGCTGAGTTTTCAGAATTAGATAACCAGGCTTTTCTTTCATGGCACCTATGGTTTGACTGGGAAACCTTGGTGGTATAGTGGTTAAGAGCTATGGCTGCTAACCAAAAGGTCGGCAGTTCACATCTATCAGGTGCTCCTTGAAAACCCTATGGGGCAGTTCTACTCTGTCGTGTAGGATCACTATGATTCAGAATTGACTTGAAGGCAATAGGTTTGGTTTTTGGGTTTTTTATGGGTTAACTGAAACTGCCAGCCTTTCATTTAGCAGCCAAGTGCTTAACCATTTGCACCCCTCAGGGACTTCTCTCCATGACAATTTTTCCAAAAAGCTTCTAAAAGCACTTCCCTGAAAGAGACTCAGCCTTGTGTGTCTGTCACTGTGAGAAAGTACCAAAACTGGTTTACACCTGTTGCATTTGTTCAGTGAGATATTTTCTGTCCTTGACTCTTTTCCATCCAATAGTCCCAGAAGATCCAAACAGTGGTTAGAATGTGGGGAAGGAGGTGGAAAGAAAGAAAACCACTAATGTCTTTCTATCTCCATTGCAGGTATCCTAGTCTACAGTAGCCTAAACTGGGAGGAGGGATAAACTTCAAATTGGATGAAAGTTCTGATATTTGAAATTTCTTAATCTCTGGGTAAAAAATTAAAAAAAAAAAAAAGGCTTTTGTTTTATTACCTAACTGCTGCTGGAGGAGTTTTTATTACCTGAGCATAACCAAAAAAAATCTGTGATATGTGCCTTAGTTCTTTTCAGTAAAAGGAGAAAAACAAGCAGATAAAAATGGTTTGTAATGGATAGTATTGTAAAAAAACAGTTTTCTGCTTATGTTCTTCTGATTCCAATTAAGCTTTCAATAAACCACTTGCACAGGAATGAATGATGATGATATAATGACAATAAATATATACAAAAATAGCTTTTTATTCCTAGTTTATTAGACATATTTATTCTTAAAATGCTGTAATACAACAATGCCTATCCCAAAGATACCCATATCTTAATGTTTGAAACCTGTGAATTTGTTGCAGATGTAATTAGGTTAAGTATCTTGAGGTGGACGAATTATCCTGATAGATTCAACACAATCAAAAGCGTCCTTGTAAAACAAGAGAAGCAAGAGGGTTAGAGTCGCAGTAGGAGATGTATCAAAGGAAGGAAAGTTTGGAATAATGTGAAGGAGGGGCCAGAACTAAGGAATGTAGGTGACTTCTGGAAGCTGAGCCAGGCAGGCAAACAGGTCATCCCCTAGAGCCTCCAGAAAAAAATGTGGCCCTTTATTTTAGGACTTCTGACCTCCAGAAATATAAGATACTAAATGTGTGTTGTTGTAAAACAGTAAATGTGTAGTAAATTATTGCAACAATAGGAAATGATTACTCTTATAGACAGTACCTACTATGATACTTAGATGATGATGGTGATACATAGATGAACAAAACAAAGGGCTATGCTGAACATTGTGCTTTATTTAAATTTAGTTCATGGATAAGGCTAATATTTCTCAATATCTTGGTGTTTACAGATGAAAAAATCTTATATAGACTATGAAGTTTTGAGATATGAAAAGATTGGGTGTATACAGAGGAGGATCAGACTCATGCACTGGAATATTATTAGTTCAATGAAAAAATGTAAGTTGGTTCTCTTAACTTTTGGGCAAGAAGACTCACAAAATATAGTGGAATCTGAGTGAGAAAGAATAATATTTGAAGTGCATTAATATAGACAAAGCTTTTGTCATGGATTGAATTATGTCTTCCCCAAAATGTATCAACTTGGTTAGGCCATCATTCCCAGTATTGTGTAGTTGTCCTCCATTTTGTGATTGTAATTTTATGTTAAGAAGATTAGGGTGAGATTATAACACCACCCTTACACAGGTCATCTCCCTGATCCAATGTAAAGGGAGTTTCCCTGGGGTGTTATCTGCACCACCTTTTATCTCTTAAGAGATAAAAAGAAAGAGAAGCAAGCAGAGAGTTGGGAATTGCATACCACCAAGAATGCAGTGCTGGGGGCAGACCTCATCGTTTGGAGCCAGGGTTCCTGTGCCTGAGAAGCTCCCCGACCATGGGAAGATTGAGGACAACTACCTTCTTCCAGAGCCAACAGAGAGAAGGCTTCCCCTGGAGCTGACACCCTGAATTTGGACTTTCAGCCTACTTTACTATGAGAAAATAAATTTCTCTTTGTTAAAGCCATCCACTTGTGGTATTCTGATATAGCAGCACTAGATGACTAAAACAGAATTTGGTACCAAGAGAGTGGAATGCTGCTCTTATAAATACCTAAAATGTAGAAGTGGTTTTGAAACTCTGAATGGATAGAGTAGTGACAGTGGCAGATGACCAGTACAGCAGAGAACCTGCAATGACAGAGAAGCAGCAGCCAGAGAACCAACAGCAGCAGAACCAGGAGACCGGAGCCAGATGGCACTGGAGCCAACCCATGGAGCAAGAGAACTTAGTGTGTGTGCATGGGAGGCTTCCTGGCAGAGTGGGGTGCCTCCAGGCACTTATCAGTGGAGCTACAGAGCTTTGGACCACTTGCCCCAGCAGGGCAGATGCAGGCATGAGGCCCTAGGAGCCAAGAGACCAAGAAACCATGAAACAGAAGCTGAAGAGACAAGGAACACAAGAAGCTGAGGTTTCTCAGTCTCAAAAGGTATGGCCATGACCTCAGGGGTTTCAAAGGGTGAAGCCATGGCTTCTGATGTTTCTAAGGGTGGAGTTGCCACTCAGATAGTTGAAGAGAATGACATGTCTAAAGCCAAAGGGAGCAGAGTTGCTGTGCCAGTGGGTCTGGAAGGCAGAGTCGAGACACAGGGCCGAGGGGCCTCCACTCAGAATTCTGAGAGTGTGGCCAATACCTAGAGTGTGGAGAGCAAGGCCATTGTGTAAATTGTCTCAGAGAACAGAAGATTATTTTCATAGCTTTGAGGGCTAATATAATGTGTTCTGCTGACTTGCTTGGTGACTGTTATGCCTTCTTTCCCTTCAGTTTCTCCCATTTGTAATGGAAACATCTATCTTGGGCCTGTTCTGCCATCGTACCTTTGGAAGCAGATGCCTTGTATTCTAGATTTCACAGGTGAAGAGCAATTTTTGGATTTTGGACTTGGAGTTAAGACTTTTGCTATGATATGATGAGGTGAATATGTTTTCACGTTGCAAGGATGTGATTTTTGGCGGGGGGCAAAGGGTGGAATGTCATGGATTGAGTTATGTCCCCCCCCCAAAAGTGTATCAATTTGGTTAGGCCATGATTCCCAGTATTGTGTGGTTGTCCTCCATTTTGTGATTGTAATTTTATGTTAAGAGGATTAAGGTGGGATTGTAACACCACCCTTACCCAGGTCACCTCCCTGACCCAGTGTAAAGGAGGTTTCCCTGGGGCACGGCCTGCTGTAATTTTTCTCTCTTAAGAGATAAAAGGAAAGAGAAGCAGAGAGTTGGGGACTTCATACCACCGAGAAAGCAGTCCTGGGAGTGGAGTATGTTCTTTGGACCTGGGTCCTTATGCCTGAGAAGCTCCCCATGCATGAGAAGATTGAGGACAAGTACCTTCCTCCATAGCCGAGAGAGAGAAGCCTTCCCCTGGAGCTGAAGCCCTGAATATGGACTTTCAGCCTACTTTACTGTGAGAGAATAAATTTCTCTTTGTTAAAGTCATCCACTTGTGGTGTTCTGTTATAGCAGCACTAGATGACTAAAACAGCTTTATAGCAGGGAACAGAATTTAATTTTGTTCTTTAAAGAATCAAATCGACTGAAAAGGAAGGCTAAGAAATTGTCTTTTAACAAAGGTATTTATGGATGGAATGCATTAATAGGTTTCCATTTCAGCTGAATAGTTTCTTACTGTTTTGGTCAAAATCAGGTTGAAGAACTCCAAGACTCACAGGAAGTTGCTTTGAGCCCCTGACTCCTCTAGTTTTTTGATAACTGGGAAGCACATTAGATATGAAAAAAAAGAAGGTATTCTTTCATAAATTGTATCTTTGCCTGAAGATTCTTCAACTAGTGTGAAAACAACAGTTGCAATTCTATTAGTTCTTTTCCCTAAAATAACTCATCGTAAAAAGTCATTAATGTAGTAGGAAGGAACTGATAGAGGGCCTTTAGGGATCCTACTCTAAATCTCAGTGATTTGCCCCATTAAAAATCAGTTGCAGAACCAAAGCCTCATGCCTGTATCTAGCGGGAGAGAGAGAAATAAGAAGCATAGAAATAAAGCCTTGCCCAGTTTCATTTAGATCTTTTTTAAAAATACTTTTATTTTAACGTTTAAAAAATAAAATTATTATAAATGATATTAATGAAAATTTCTGCTTTGGGGTATTTACATTTTTCTAAAAGAAAATATCATGTTATTTCTGGATTATCATGTTACTTCTGTTACCTCATAGGCTAGAAATGCCACTTTCTGTTAGTTTCTTGATAAATTTAGCCTTAAAATTGCCTCTATCTTTTGGACTACTCTTCTACAAATTTAACACTGAGAGAGCTTAATAAGTTGTAAACATTGTGCAACAATGTATAAATCATGGAGAGAAAATAAAAATATGCCGACTCTGTTAGTTTTTCATTCCAAGAGAAAGAAAACATTTGGCTGAAATTAGAAACCTAAGAATCTTAGAGAAGGATGATAATAACATACTTAGCACTTTTATAAGTACTTCTTTTTCCATTATCTAGAAGCTAGTTAAAATTCCTTGTGCTTGATAACGTGAGCTCTCTAAGAGGTACTATCTGGAGGAAAATGAAGTAGTTTATATACTTGTGTCTCTCCACATAGGAGGTGTGATGAGCTACGTTGCTACCAACTGCTGTTACTTGCAAAGACTTTATGTGTCAAAGGATAATGGCATAGAGTCAAGGTCATCCTTGAAGTTAGACACAGGGAATAGCTACCATACCATAATTAAGTCTACATTTTTTTAAGAAAAACAAAGGTAAGATGAAGGAGTTCCTTCATTTAGGAAAAGAAACTGCCAAATGATTTAGTATGCATATCTTGGATATTGTTTTTGTTCTTATTTTCTTCTAGTTATTCAAGGTGCCATGGCAGAAATTGTTTTTTTCTTTAGGTGCACACATCAGTTGAAAATGTGTCATATATTCAAAAGCGCTTAATATAATCTGAGCTGTAACAAAAAGCTGATATAAACGTCACTTCAATAAATATTGGAGATTCTTGGCTGCAAGGAGGCTTAGGGTTTTGGTAATAGGCAGGTGTATAGATAGATAGATAGATTGATAGAAGGGTTGATAGAATTTTGACACAGCATAGGCTCAATAATATCCTAAGAGCATGTCCTGTGATTTCTGATTCTTTATTTCTTATAGTGTTTCCAGATCCCTTCGAACTCATTGTAGTTAAGAGGTCAGCTGCTAAGCAAAAGGTCAGCAATTCAAATCCCCCAGCCTCTCCTTGGAAAACCTATGGGGCAGTTCTACTCTTTCCTACAAGGTTGCTATGAGTCAGAACGGACTCGATGAAAATGGGTTTGGTTTTTGGTTTTATCCAAAGAATCTAATATTGACTGAATACCACTATTTCATCAGAAAATTTTCTACTTATTTTTTTTTTTTCAAAACAACTTTTTGTAGTAACTATTAATAGCCCAAGTATAGGCAGAGGGAAAATATGAAGTGTAATTGACTTATCCAAATTTAGCTAGCATGTGGAGGAGTGAAAATACAAAGATCTTTTGATTTTATGACAAGATATCTTTACAATGTTTCTCCTCCACCTAAATTATTTGAATGCGTTTAACAAAATGCTGTGGCAGTGGAGTTACATCAAACTCCTATAGGCAGAAATAGAACACAGTACCTTTAAAATTGTTTATATGTATTTGCAATGCAATCATTCCTTGAGTTCTTACGAGGCAGATTATCAAACTGCAATCTCTTAAGATTAGGAGTCAATGATTTTTTTTTTTCTTGCCTTAATCTGAAAGAGTAACTATTTTCCACGTTCTAATTTGAGTTTTTCTTTTAGTATTTTTCCTGAAATAAACTAAAAAAAGAAAGAAAGAAAACTCAAAGCAAAACAAACAAACAAAAAACCAGGATAAGCAATAAGCGTGGTTGCAGGGCTCTGAATTTAAGTGGTAAAGGGAAACTATTTCTACACTTTAAGCTGTTTGAATGTATTTGACTAAGAAGAAATTCAACTCTTTAAGATGGTAGATGATTGCAGTATTTTACTCACATGAAGACATGCACATCAATCAAAGAAGAACTAGCTCTCTTTTAATAAGATCGTTGGGTGATACTGTCAAATATTTGTTCATGATGTAGCCCATATATAATGTGCTTGGGGAGAAATTACTTCGTGGCAGTATACATGCATGCCCTGTGGCTAACCTATGAGAAATGGGTTAGGCTCCTGTAACTTCTAAATCTACATTCTAGAAGCTTACATCACTAGTTCTCCAAAACGGTGCCAACCCTGAGCTGACAATTCTTCCTGGTCTATGATTCACTTTCAAGGCTTCTATAAACCCTTAAGAAGGAAGGCAGATGCTCTCACCCAGTCCTCTTTCAGGATCATAACAAGAAAATTCTCAAGGAATACAGCAACAATTTGTGGTTGCTCTAAGGAAATATCTCTCTCTGTAGAGGTAGTAGTATTAAAGTCCACATAAAATTATTTTGAAATTTTTGCTGAACTATTTACAATCAATAGCATCAATGATAGAAATTCTTTGAAATTCTGCCTATTTTATAAGAGATAAAATATTCTATCCATTAAGAAAGATACGTTGAGTCTCCACCTGATGTTTAACACTGACATAGACATCAAGCTGTTATCAGCCATTTAAGGGGCCCTGTTGTTGCAGTGGTTAAGTACTCGGCTACGAGCCAAGTCAGCAGTTTGAACCCACCAGCTGCTCTTCAGGAGAAAGATCTGGCTGCCTGCTTCCATAAAGATTACAGCATTGGAAACTCTATGTGACCATTCTATTCTATCCTATAGGGTTACAATGATCAGAATTGACTCAACGGCAATGGGTTGTAGTTGGTTATTTATCAGCCATTTATACTTGTTCTTAAATTTTATTTTGCTAGAAGGTTGAAAGGAAACCCTGGTGGCAGTGCCGTAGTGGTTAAATGTGACGACTGCTAACCAGATGGCCGGGCAGTTTGAACCTACCAGGCGCTTCTTGGAAACTCTATGGGGCACTTCTACTCTGTCCTGTAGGGTCATTATGAGTCAGGATCTCAGGATCGACTCGACGGCAGTGGGCTTGGTCTTTTTTGGTTTAGAAGATTGAGATGGGATTCAAAGTGAATCAGATAACAGTCAGGCAAATTATGATTGGATTTGGATACATTAAGAATGATAGCTTTATCACAAAATTATTTTGTGATCCGTATTGTTATACAGAATGTGGACATTATCAAATAATATCATTAAGATCTCACTCAAGTAAAATTATGCTGAATATCATTCAAAAGCTTTTGCAGCAGTACATCAACAGGGAACTGCCAGCAATTCAAGCTGGATTCAGAAGAGGACATGGAACAAGGGATATCATTGCTGATATCAGATGGGTCATGGCTGAAAGCAGAGGATACCAGAAAGATGTTTACATTTGTTTTATTGATTATGCAAAGACTTTCAATTGTTTGGATCCTAACAAATTATGGATGACATTGTGAAGAATGGGAATCCCAGAACACTTGCTTGTGCTCATGCTGAACCTGTACATAGACCAAGAGGCAGTAATTCAAATAGAACAAGGGGGTAATTCTTGGTTTAAAGTCAGGAAAGGTGTGTTTCAGGGTTATGTCTCTTCACCATACTTATTCGATTTGTATGCTGAGCGAATAATCCAAGAAGCTAGACTTATATGAAGAAGAATGCAGCATCAGAATTGGAGGAAGACTCATTAGCAACCTAAGATATGCAGATGACACAACCTTGTTGCTCAAAGTGAAGAGGAATTGAAGCACTTACTGAAGAAAATCAAAGACCACAGCCTTGGGTATAGATTGAACCTCAACTAAAGAAAATAAAAATCCTCACCGCTGGACTATTACACATCGTGATAAATGGAGAAAACATTGAAATTGTCAAGGACTTCAACCCTGGTGGCATAACGGTTAAGAGCTATGGCTGCTAAGCAAAAGGTTGGGAGTTCAAATCCAGCAAGCACTCTTTGGAAACTCTCTAGGTCAGTTACACCCTGTCCTATAGGATCACTACGAGTCAGAATCAACTCGGAGGTGACAGGTTTGGTTTTTGGTTTTCATCATTTTACTTGGATCCACAATCAACGCCTGAGGAAGCGGCAGTCAAGAAATCACACTACACATTGCATTGGGGAAATCTGCTGCAAAAGGTCTCTTTAAAGTATTAAAAAACAAAGATATCATTTTACGAATTAAGATGTGCCCGACTCAAGGCATGGTATTTTCAATTGCCTCATATACATGCAAAAGCTGAACACTGAATGAGAAAGATTGAAGAAGAATTGAAGCCTTTGTTTTGTGGTGTTGGAAAAGAATACTGAATATACCATAGATTGCCAGAAGAACGAAAAAGTTTGTCTTGGAAGAAGTACAGCAGGAATGCTCTTTGGAAGTGAGGATGGCGAGACGTCTCACGTACTTTGGACATGTTACTAGGAGAAACCAGTCCCTGGAGAAAGACATCAAGTTTGGTAAAGAACCAACGAAAAAGAGGAAGACCCTCAATGAGATGGACTGACACAGTGGCTGCAAAAATGGACTCAAGCATAGCAGTGATTGTGAAGATGGCGCAGAGCCGGGCAGTATTTCCTTCTGTTGTACAAAGGTTTGCTGTGAGTCGTAACCTACAGGACGGCACCAAACAACAACAATAACATTGTTACACAGGAGTCCCTGGGTGGTAAAAAAACAGTTAATGCTGCCAGTTGCTTACCAACATTTTTGCAGTTTAAATTCACCCAGAGGTGACTTGGAAGAAAGGCCTAGTGAGCTACTTCTGAAAAAAAAAAAAAAAAAAATCACCTAATGAAAGCTGTACAGAGCACAGCTCTTTTCTGACACACATGGTGTAGCCATGTGTCAGAACTGACCTGAAGGCAGCTGGTTTACCGGTGGTTGTTCCACAAGGTAATAGTTATAGGTTCTGTACAGATGTTCCTGCAGAGAATTCTGAGCAGCTACATGAGGAAAGGGAGGAAGAGAGGCAGCACATTAAAGAGATCAGAAAGAACAATGTATATAAAATAAGTTCACGATTTCGTTTAGGGCTTGAACTAACTTCATAAATTGAAAGCTATACACTTAATAGATGCTTATTAAATTCACTATTGAGAAAAAAAATTTCAAATGTTTAAATTATTAATCACTTCATTGTTAAAGTGACAAAGACATTTAATTTGGCTCTAGACACTACTGGTCCAAAAATGAGGGCAAAAACATTGGATTTGGATTGTTTGTCGTTTGGTTAATATACGTATGTTATACGCTAAGGAAGTCAGATCTCACATCGATGTTTACAGAAATATGTGTCATTTATTGAAAACTCTGGGGCAGTTATTTTATTGAAAGTGCTCTTCACTTAAAAAAAATAGATTCATTCAACAAGTGTTTATAGAGCATCTTCTTAGCTCCAGGCAATGAAACAGATACAAGAGATTCAGAAATGAATAGGATAAACCGCATATCTTTGAAGAACTCAAAACCCAGTGTGAAATGTATACTTTCAAAATAATACAATACAAATGCCCCTTACATAACAGAATTTAGTAAAAACTATTATGGGAATATTGAAGAGAGCGTGATTAGCTGTGGCAGAAAGGGAATGGGGAAATTCTTACAAAAACATTTATATTTCTAGAGTGAGTAAAGAGAAAAAATACATATTTTCAATGAAAAGAAGTAGTTGAAATTCCATGAAGAATTTAAAGCAATTTCAAATAAAATCAGTTCATTTGATATTTGCATAATGATTCCTTTCATAAGATATATAAATTTCACCACAAAATTTGATCTTAGTGCGACTGTGACTAACATAAAAGTTTGCCATTTTTTAAAAAAAATATTTCATATTTTCAGTGGGAGTATACACAAGACAGGTTCCTAGTCTATAATTTCTACTCACATTGTTCAGTGATATTGATCAAGTTAGCCATTTTTAATAAAACGTTCAATCACTATGTGACACTGGACTTTTATCTGTATCTACTTTAAAAAAAATAAAAAATTACACAATGATATTTCCAGACAAATAAAACGAGGGTTGGCATGTGACAGTCTTCTTCCCTTAGACCAGTGTTTCCAGTGGTGTGGGTATTGTCGTTTTGTTGTTGTTAGGTGTCATCAAGTCGGTTCTGAATCATAGCGACCTTATGTATAACAAATTAAACATTGCCTGTTCCTGTGCCACCCTAACGATCCTTGCTATGTTTAAGCTCATTAAAGCAGCTGCTGTGTCTATCCGTCTTGTTGAGAGTCCTTCTCTTTTGTTGCTAAACCTCTTGTTTACAACTATAATGTACTTCTCCAGGGATTGGTCCCTCCTGATAACATGTGAAAAGTAAGAGAGATAAAGTCTTGCCATTCTCACTTCTAAGAAACTTTCTGGGTGTACTTCTTCCAAGACAGATTTGTTCATTCTTCTGGTACTCCATAGTATATTCATATTCTTCATTAAAACCATGATTCAAATGCATCAGTTCTTCTTCAGTCTTCCTTATTCATTGTCCAGCTTTCACGTGCATATAACGAAATGGAAAATATCATGGCTTGAGTCAGGTGTACCTTAGTCTGCAAAGAGATTTTTTTTTTTTTTTTTAAGCTTTATAGAGGTTGTTTGTGGAATATTTTCCCAATTCAATGCATTGTTTGAGTTCTTGACTGATGCTTCCATGGGTGTTGATTATTGGTCCAAAAATGAAATTCTTGACAGTTTCAATATTTTCTCCATTTATCATATTGTTGCTTAGTGGTCTAGTTGTAAGGATTTTCATTTTCTTTATATCGAGGTCTAATCCATACTGAATGCTGTAGTCTTTGAACTTCATCGGTAAGTGTTTCAGGTCATCTTTATTGTCTCACATTCTGTTGGATTACTTTTCTTTGGGATCGGCATGAACATAGATCTCTTCCACTTGGCTAGTCAAGTGGCTATCTTCTAAATTTTTTGGCATACACAAGTGAGCCTTTCAGTGTTACATGTATTTGTTGAAGCATCTCAGCTGGTTTTCTGTGAATTTTTAGAGCTTTGTTTTTTGCCAATGCCTTCAGTGTAGCTTGGACTTTTGTCTTTTTAGTGTAGAGGTGTTGGATTTTTCTATGGATTTTAGAGAGTAGAACTTTGTCAGATATGTCATAGCCAGAAATTCTTTCCTAGTCTGTAAGTTTGCTCTTCTGATGAAGTCTTTTGATGAGCATAAGTATTTAATTTTTAGGATATCCTAATTATCTACCTTATCTTCTGGTGTTTGTGTGTTGTTAATTACGGTTTGTATGTTGTTTATGCTGTATATTAGGGCCTCTAGTGCTGACTCATAGGGTCACTATGAGTTGTTATTGACTTGATGGCAACAGGTTAATGTTGACCCTATTTCTTCCATGGACTTTATAGTTTTTGGTTTTATATTTAGGTCTTTGATCCATTTTGAACTAATTTTTGTGTGTGGTGTGAAGTATGGGTCCTGTTTCATTTTTTTACAGATGGACATCCAGTTTTACCAACACCGTTTGTTTTGAAGACTGTCTATTCCCCATTTAGTGGACTTTTGGGCCTTAATTTGATCAGGACAAAGTCATGGAAGCTTCACAGACACATCCACATGCCCTGAGAGACTGAACTACTGGGCCAAGGGGTGAGAACCATGGTCTAGGGACACATCTGGCTCAATTGGCACAACATAGTCTATAAAGAAAATGTTCTACACTTGACTGTGGTGAGTAGCAACTAGGGTCTTAAAAAGCCTGCAAGTGACCCTCTAAGATACATCTACTGGCCCTATCTTGGGTAGACCAAGGAAGAATGAAGATCAAAGACACAAGGGGAAGATTGTGTTCATTAGTCCAAAAGACTAATGAACCACAACTACTGCAACCTCCATCAAATATAGCCCAGAAAAACCAGATGATTCCCGGTTACCATCACTGACTGCTCTGGCAGGGATCACGACAGAGTGTTCCATATAAAGTGGAAGAAAAGCATAGAAGAAAACTGAAACTCCTCGCCCCCCACTATATATATAGATAAAAGACCAGGCTAGCTGGTCTCACAGACTCTGGAGAAACTCTAAGAGAATGGCCCCCAGATACCCTTTTAAATAAGCACTGAAGTCACACCTGAGGTTCACCCTTCAGCCAAAGGTTAGGCAGGTCTATAGAGTCACTATGAGTCAGAATTGACTCGAAGGCAATGGTTTTTTTTTTTTTTAATTGAGCCAAATATAACATACGTGAAGGACACGCTTCATAATTCAATCATGTATATGAGACTAATGGGCACACTAGCCCAAAATCAAAGACAAGAAGGCAGAAAGCATCAGGAAAACTGGGCAAATGGAAACAGGGAATCTGGAGTGAAGAATCAGAGTGTTGACATATAGCAGCATTGGCAACCAATGTCACAAAACAATTTGTATATTAACTGTTTAATAAGAAACTAATTTACTCTGTAAACTTCCACCTAAATCACAATTAAAAAAAAAAAAAAAGACAATATTGTTGGAAATACTCCCCAAAGCAATCTACAGATTCAGTTCAGCTACTATCAAACTTCCAACAAACTTTTTTCAGAATTGAAAAAGTAAACCCTCAAATTCATGGCTATGAGCTTCGAATACAGAAAAATATTGACGGAGAGCAAGGCTTGAGAACTCACACTTCCCAATTTCAAAACTCACTACAAACCTACCATAATCAAAACAATGGAAGAGAATTGACATAGAATTAGCTATAAAATAGAATACCAGAAAGATGTTTACCTGTGTTATATTGACTATTCAAAGGCATTCGACTATGTGGATCATAACATTGCAAAGAATGGGAATTCCAGAACACTGAATTGTGCTCGTGAGGAACCTTTACATAGATCATGAGGCAGTCCTTCAAACAGAACAAGGGGATACTGTGTATAGTTAGGAAAAGTGTTTGTCAGGGTTGTATCCTTTCACCATATTTATTCAATCTGTATGCAGAGCAAATAACCTGAGAAGCTAGACTATGTGAAGAAGAGTGGGGCATCAGGATTAGAAGAAGGCTGATTAACAACCTGCTTTATGCAGATAACACAACCTTGCTTGCTGAAAGTGAAGAGGCCTTGAAGTACTTACTGAGGAAGATCAAAGACCACAGCCTTCAGTATGGATTACATGTCAACATAAAGAAAACAAAAACCCTCACAACTGGGCCAATAAGCAACATCACGGTAAACGGAGAAACGATTGAAGTTGTCAAAGATTTAGTTTACTTGAATCCACAATCAACAACCATGGGAGCAGTAGTCAGGAAATCAAAAGATGCATTACATTGGGCAACTCTGCTGCAAAATAACTCTTTAAAGTGATAAAAAGCAAAGATGTCACTTTGAAGACTAAAGTGTGCCTGATCCAAGCCATGACACTTTCAAGTGCCTCGTATGCATGCAAAAGCTGGGCAATGAATAAGGAAGACCAAAGAATTCATGCCTTTGAATTGTGGTGTTGGCAAAGAATATTGAATATACCAGGCACTGCCAAAAGAACAAACAGTCTGTCTTGGAAGAAGTACAACCAGAATGCTTCTTAGGAATAAGGATGCAACACTACTTCTCATGTACTTTGGGCATGTTATCAGGAGGGATCAGCCGCTGGAGAAGGACATCATGTTAGGTAAAATAGAAGGTCAGTGAAAAAGAAGAAGACCCTCAATGAGATGTATTGACACAGTGTACTCAACAATGGGCTCAAGCATAACAATGATTGTAAGGATGATGCAGGCCTAGGCAGTGTTTAGTTCTGTTGTACATAGAGCCACTATGAGTAGGAACCGACTTGATGGCACCTACGAACAACAGCAGTAGAATTAAGAATCCAGAAATATATCCAAACACCTATGGCCAATTTATTTTTTACAAGGAGACTGGGACAATTCAGTAGGGAAAGAACATACTCTTTGATAAAAAAAAGTACTAGAATAGCTGGATAATCAAATAAAAAAGACTGAAGTTGGACTCCTACTTCACTCCATATATGAAAGTTAACTCAAAATGGATCAATGATCTAAATACAAGTGCTAAAACTATAAAACTATTAGAAGAAAATACAGGGGCACATTTTCATAACCTTGGATTTGGTAATGCATTCTTAGATTTGACACTTAAAAGCATGAGCAACAAAAGAAAAAAATATATAACTTAGATTTCACCAATATGAAAAAAATTGTGTACGTCAAAAGACAACATCAAGAAAGATAAAAGACAACCTACAGAACGGAGAAAATATTTGCAAGTCATATATCTGATAAAGGTGCATAATACATAAAGGACTCTAAAAATTCAACAACAAGAAGGCAATCTATCCAAATATTAAAAGACTTGAATAAATTTTTTTTTCCAGAGAAGATATATAAATGGCCAATAAGTATATTAGATATTAAGAAAATACCAATGAAGACCACAGTGAGATACCAGTTTACACCTCCTATGGTAATGATAGATAGGTAGATAGATAAGAAAAAAAAAAAATTAAAAAAGGTAAAATAACAAGAGTTGGCAAGGAAATGGAGGAATAGAAACCCTCATGCAATGCTGGTGGTGATGTAAAATGGTAAAGTCACTGTGTAAAACAGTTTGGCACTTCGTCAAAAAATTAAACATAGAATTAACAAACAATCCCAAAATTCCACTCTTAGGTATATACTCAAAGGAATTAAAAGCAGGGACTCAAACAGATACATGTGCACCAATGTCCGTGGCAGCATTATTCACAATAGCGAAAAGGTGAAAACAGCACAAATGGCCATCAACGAATGAATGCATAAACAAATTGGGCTGTACACCTACCAAACCCTTTGCCATAAAGTCGAATCCTACTCATGGAGATCCTATAGAACAGGGTGGAACTTCCCTAGAGGGTTTCCAAGGCTGTTATCTTTACGGAAGCCACCTGCCACATCTTTCTCCCCTAGAGTGGATGGTGGGTTTGAACTACCGACCACTCTGTTAGCAGCCGAACACTTAATCACTGCGCTACCAGGGCTCCTTTGTACATATACAGTGAAACATTATTTCGACATAAAATGGAATGAGGTACTGATCCATGCTACAACTTGGGTGAACTCTAAAAACATGCTAAGTGAAGGAAGTCAGCCACAAAAGGGCAAATACCGTATGATTCCTTTTATGTGAATTAGTAAGAATAGGTACATTTACATATACAAAAAGCAGACAGAATAGAACTGCCCCATAGAGTTTCCAGGGAGAGCCTGGTGGATTCAAACTGACAACCTTTTGGTTAGCAGCCATAGCACTTAACCACTACACTACCAGGGTTTCCAGTAGGGGCTACAGTAAAGGGGAAATGAGAAATGATTTCTTACAGGATACAGGGTATAATTCTGGTCTGAGGAAAATGTTTTGAAAGTCAAAAGAAGCAGTGGTTATACAACATTTTGAATGCACTAAATGCCACTAAACTGTATATATTAAAATGGTTAATTGATGTTATGTCAGTATGACTATAATTAAATATAATGAAGGTAAGGTACAGACATTTTCAGATAAAAAAGCTGGGAGAATTAATTTCCAATAGAACTGAAGTGCAAGACATGCTGCATTTCTTCATTCTGAAAAATATGACTCAAATCACATATACGACAGTTTGATTTTGCCACACTCCTCAGAATTTTAATCTGTCATACTCAGACATTGTTGTTAGATACCTTCAAGTCAGTTCCAATTCATAGTGACCGCAGGTAACAGAGTAGAACTGGCCCATAGGGTTTTCTAAATTGTAATCTTTATGGGAGCAGATTGCCAGATTTCTCCCAGGGAGGAGCCACCGACTGAGACTGAACTGCCAACCTTTCTGTTAGCAGCCGATCACTTAGCCGTTGTGCCACCAGGGCTCCTTACTCAGACGTTACATGTTCATTAACACTTATTTTGGCTTTTCCTTAGCCCAAACTTTAGCAGATTCTTCATTTTCCCACCACTCTGCTAGAGATAATAGCAGCTGAGGTCTCTGCTCTCCTTTAAAGAGCTTATTTATTTTTCTGGATCTTATTTAGATTTCCCTGCACCTTCAGCTTTCTGATAATTTTAAATATATATAACTTTTTAGCTTATTCTATTTTTTTGTTTTAGAGTGTGAGCTGTGGTTTGTCATAACTCTGTAAGTCCTAAATAGCAGCAGCCATTCTTTTATTTGTTCTTCTTTTAGGTGCGGATTCGTCATCCTTGTTCGATGAAGGTTTTTTTCTGAAAATCTACTGTAAACAGGTTGGGGGTTGTCTTGTTGTATCCTTCATTGAGAGAGAAAGTAGTGAGGATTTGGAGCCAGAATATCTATATTCAAGTACATTAAATGTGGTTTAAGCACACACATTTCTTGAGTTTCAGTATTTTTTTTTGTCTGGTGGGAATACTAGTTAATAATAATTATAAAGACCACTTTCAAAAGACAAACAAAAAAACACTATTTTTATGATATACAGAGTAGAGAGAATACAAACTGAGGTACAGTTTAAGAAAGCTCTTTATGAACTGAAAAGCCGTATGTTGTCCTTGGCCGCTATATTGTCAATCCCAGACTGATGGCAGCCGCATGCACAATAGCCCCATGCACATTTTCCAGTCTTGTGCCATTCCCATAATCAGTTGCAGGTTGGACCATTGTGATTCACAGGGTTTTCACTGGCCGATTTTCAGAAATAGATCTCCAGGCTTTCTTCCCAGTTCATTTTAATCTAGAAGCTCCCCTGAAACCGATTCAGCATCATAGCAGCACACAAGCCTCCAGGGACGAAGGGATGGTAGCTGCACAGGAGGTGCATTGGCCAGGAATCAAATCTGATGTCCTGCACGGAAGGCAAGAATTCTACCATTGAACAACCAGTGTCTTCTTAAAGTTGTATATACACTTGCTTACATATTTATAGGCATTAAAAAAACTAAGCCTTTCTAAACAAATAGTAGTCTTCAGATTGTATCTCAGGTGATTCCAGTTTGTAGTGGAACCACATGTTAAGAATTGCTATCAGCCCTTGTAAATATCTGACACCTTCTCAAGTGCTTCATCCTCTGTGACAGGATTTGATTTTTATTCTTTAAAGAATATATACAGCATAAATGTAAGTCAGCCAGTTTTTCACACACTTTTGAACAACTTATTTAGTAATTCATTAGTCATTCAGATTACGCCTACTCCATGAGTAAATATATATATATATGTGTGTGTGTGTGTGTTTGTGTGTGAGTATTTAACACAAATCCAGAGAAACCCCCTCAAAGTCTGTAAATGTAACTCAAATATTACTTAAATTCAAAATTTTCAGTTAGAAATGAGAAGGACATGGAAATAAAATTTTTTGATAGATCTATCTAAGAAGTAAATTTCCAAGCTAGGACACTAAAAAAAAAAAAAAAAAAATTTGATTCCATAGCATGATTTCTTTTATTTTCTATTCAGTGTCTACCACCATTTATTTATAGCCCTAGTGTAATTATCATTTCTTTGAAACTTGGAACATTTAGCTTTCAGTGGTAGGGTTATTATTTCTTGGTATGGACTGGATGCATTTTAGGTTACTTTAGGTTGTTGAGTAAGACCTCATAATAATATTACTGATGTCACCAATTTTCAGCTATCTAATTACATGCTATCAGGGTTAACATAGGTACTTGAAATCCATACGTATGTGACACATAATTAATCGACTACATCTTGGAAATAGACAATGGAAAAGCTTAATAAAAGCTTAATAACAAGGCCGGGGATGACTGTGAACAAGATCATCAATTGCTCATATGCAAGTCCAAGTTGAAGCTGAAGAACATTAAAACAAGTCCATAAGAGCCAAAGTATGAACCTGAGTTTATCCCACCTGAATTTAGAGACCATCTCAAGAACAGATTTAAAAGGTTGAACACTAATACTGAAGAACAGAGGAGTTATGGGATGACACCAACGACATTATACAGGAAGAAAGCAAAAGGTCTTGAAAAAGAAAGAAAACAAAATGGATGTCAGAAGAGACTCTGAAACTTATTTTTGAAAGTAGAGTAGTTAATCTGAACAGAAGAAATGATGAAGTAGAAGAGTTGAACCTCAGATTTCAAAGGGCAGCTCAAAAAGACAAACTAAGTATTATAATGAAATGTGCAAAGATCTGGACTTAGAAAACCAAAAGGGGGGAAAAAAGGTTAGGCATTTCTCAAGCTGAAAGAACTGAAGCAAAAATTCAAGCCTTGAGTTGATATATTGAAGGACTCTAAGGGCAAAATATGGAATGACACAGGAAGCCTTGAAGGAAGGTGGAAGAAATACACAGAGTCACTGTATCAAAAAGAATTGGTCAACATTCAAACATTTCAGAAGATAACGTGATCAAGAACTGATGGTATTAAAGAAAGAAGTCCAAATGACACTGAAGGCATTGGCAAAAAACAAACCTCGAGGAACTGAAAGAATACCAATTGAGATGTTTCAACAAATGAATACAATGCTGGAAGTGCTCACTTATCTATGCCAAGAAATTTTGAAGACAGCTACCTGCCCAACCAACTGGAAGAGATCCATATTTGTGCCTATTCCAAAGAAAGGTGATCCAGCAGAATGCAGAAATTATCTAACAATATAATTAATATCACACACAAGTAAAGTTTTACTGAAGATTATGCAAAAAACATGTAGCAGTACATCAACAGGGAAATGCCAGAAATTCAAGCCAGATTCACAGAGGACCTGGAATGAGGGATATCATTGTTGATGTCAGCTGGATCTTGGCTACAAGCAGAAAACACTAGAAAGATATTTACCTGTGTTTTATTGACTATGCAAAGGCATTCAACTGTGTGGACCATGATAAATTATGGATACCACTGTGAAAACTGGGAATTCCAGAACACTTAATTGTACTCATGAGGAGTCTGTACATAGACCAAGAGGCAAGCAATTCAAACATAACAGAGGGAAACTGTGTGATTGAAAATCAGGAAAGGTGTTCTTTCACCATACTTACTCAACCTGTATGATGAGCAAATAATCTGAGAAGCTGGACTTTATGAAGAAAAATGTGGAATCAGAATTGGAGGAAGACCTCTTAATAATGCAATATGCAGATGACACAACCTTGCTTGCTGAAAGTGAAGAAGACTTCATTTTACTTGGATCCACAGTCAACACCCATGGATGCAACAGTCAAAGAATCAAATAACATATTGCGTTGGGCAAATATGCTGCAGAGGACTTCTTTAAAGCGTTAAAAATAAAAGTTAATCACTTTGAGAACTAATGGCCACCTGACCTATGCCATGGTGTTTTCACTCACCTCATACGCATTTGAAAGCTCGACAATGAAAATTGAAGGAAGAGCTGACACTTTTGAATTATAGTGTTGATGAAGAATAGTGAATATACCATGGATTTTCAGGAGAACGAACAGATCTGTCTTGGAAGAAGCACAGCCAGAATGTTCCTTAGAAGCGAGGATGGACAGACTTCTCACATACTTTTAACATGTTATCAGGAGGGAGCTGTCCCTGAAGAAGGACATCATGCTTGGTAAAGTAGAGGATTAGGAAAAAAGAGGAAGACCTCGAAGAGATGAATTGACACACTGGCTGCCACAATGGGCTCAAAAATAGCATGGTTGTGAGGATGACACAGGACTGGGCGGTATTTTGTTCTGTTGTGCATAGGGTTGCTATGAGTTAGAACCAACTCAATGGCACCTAACAACAACAGCAATTAATCATACCATAGCTCCAATTTTTTTTCTTTTTTGTTTCAAATGATAGCGTCTAGCAATTGGGAAATGATTGACCTAAATAATGCCTCTTTTCTCTTTCTGAGTTTATCTTGTAGTAAAGATGCTAAAGAGAACTGTGGAAGAGAGCGCCCCAAAAACAGAGTCGGGAAGGAGACATGAGCCAACAAGAATGAGAGTTGAAAAAAAGTTATCAGCAAAGATATGTTTAAATTGGAATTAGAAAAATCCAGAAATGTTTCTGAGGACATAATCTGTCTAAAACAGAAAGATTTTTTGGGAGACATAAAGAAAGAAAAATAGGTGGGGGTGTTAACTACATGCAATGTATTTCAACCTGAATTTAACCAGCATTACTCTGTATCAAGAACCGGGTTTTAAGAAGTTACAATGATAATATCTGGCCTCAGATCTGGTTTGTATGGCAATAAGTTATAGTGGTAAGTGTTATAATAGCTAAACCTATAAAAGTTACCCAATAAAAGTTAACAATAATCAAATTATCAATGTACTAATAAATCTTATATTGCTAGCTAAGTAATACTGTGAAACAAAGAAAGTTTTGGTAATGATTACCAAATAATTCCTAAGAAAGGAAAGATAATTAAAGGCTAGGCAAGTCAGAGAAAGAAGTGTTTAACATTTAACTTTTTGATCCCATGATTATAACATATTATCAAAACTAGGAAGCAAATAGGTTGCAGGGAGGGTTCTTTCAGACTATAGGTAAAAATGACAGTGAAACTTAAGATATCCAACAAGACCAAGTGATAACAGCAAAACAATGTAAATAATTAGAAATTTTATATTTTCTTAACAGGGGTTTAGAGATATGTTGTATAGTGTAAGTGAGTCCTAGGTAGAGGAAATAGTTAAGCATTTGACTACAGATCGAAAGGTTGTTGGTTGAACCCACCTAGAGGCACCATGGAAGAAAGCCTGGTGATCTGCTTGGAAAGGTCAAAGATTTGAAAACTATGGAAAGCAGTTCTACTCTGCCACATATGGGGTTGCCAGGAGTCAAAATCAACTCGACGGCAACTTTTTTTTTTTTTTTTAATGGAGTAAATAACAAATTTTAATATTGTATTTATTCTAATGAGCTCTGGTGCTGCTGTGGTTAAGCATTAGGCTGTTTACCAAAAGATCAGTAGTTCAAATCCACAAGCCGCTCCTTGGGAACCCTATAAGGCAGTTCTACTCTGTTCTATAGGGCCGCTAGGAGTCAGAATTGACTCGATGGCACCAGGTTTTTTGGTTTATTCCATGTCTGAAACAACTGTAATCTAGCGTCCCTGAAAGACATTCAATCTAGGTGAAACACAAAAATATCTGTTACCATACTTTTATTTTTATGTTTCATATAGCAGAATAAAAAATCAAATATGTCTCCTACATGAGGAAAGAGAAAGTACAGTTTTGGTGAAGCAGCTAGTTGCAATATCACAGATCAGTTTTCTCTCCTTACTAAACTCTCTTAGCTTCATCAAGCTTATGAGCCCAATTCACATACAACAAAAACCTGGCTGCAGAGTGTGTTTGAGTGTTCCATGATAGGCATGGCATTTCCTGCTTTTATTTCCTTCTGAAATTTTATGTTTTACAGTTAATTTAAAAAAGTTATGAGATTGCAGGCTGCTATTTCAGTCTCCTAACATCTGGATGAACAAACAGAAAATGTTTATTCCACGATAGAAACTTTATGCAATAAAGAGAAAAATGATATTCTCAAATATTCCTTTTTTTTTTTTGAAATATCACGAATTTCATCCTATTACTAATTATCTTAGTCTGGGTTCTCTAGAAGAGAAAAACCAGGGAAATGAATATGTAAATATAGAGAGACTAACTTCAAGGAAATGGCTCATGCAATTGTGGGAGCTGGGAAGTTACAAACCCATGGATCTGGTGGCAGACTGGGGACTTCTCCTGGCTTACTGGGTTGCCAAGCCCATCACCACTGAGTCAATTCTGACTCATAGCGACCCTATAGGACAGAGGAGAATTGTCCCACAGTGTTTCCAAGGAGCAGCTGGTGAACTCAAAATGCCAACCTTTTGGTTAGCAGCCAGGCTTTTAACCACTGCATCATCAGGGATCCACTGGGTTGCAGGGGGTTACAAATCCACGTCAGGCTACAGGTTGGAGACCCCAGCTGTCTTACAGGGTTGCGGGGGCTAGAGAAGACATCTGCAGGCTAAACTCCCAATAACAAAGGTCACGTAACTAGAAGACTTCAGAAGGGAGAGAGACAGAGGGAGAGAAAACTATCCCAGAACATCCATTTTATATACTAGAGACAGACTATACCCCCAAAGAAACTCCCTTTTCAACTGATTGTCTTCTCACATCAGATCACAAAATGGAAGATTGTTACATTATGGAAGAACACATGCCAAACCACTGAGGATCATAGCCTAGCCAAGTTGACATATAACATTATCCATCACACTTACTCTCATGTACTCAAACCCAAAGTGCTGCAAAAATTTCTTTAGAACTTTCTCTCTTTGATTTCCCCTGCCCCAAATCATCTTGCTAATTACCAATACTTCATGAAAATCTCCTTTGACTTTATCATTTATTTCCTTCAACAGCTTTCTCATTTTCTCTAATCCTCCTTTCAGCTTAGCATTTGAGACCATCCCCAAGCTGTATGAGACCACTATTTCTAGTCTTATCTTTTACTCTTTCTTCACATGGCCAAGTTGTTCAACAAATTGCTTTCTGTCCTTGTATCTCCTTCCTCCGTAGTATCTGCTCCCTTCTTACCATTAGAAATATTTTTTCTAGATTGCCATTTATTGACATTCCCTCCACTCTTTTTTAATTTGAGCTGAATACAACTCTCTACATTTATCTCTAAATTTATATCCCATAAACATTTGAAACTTAACTTATCTAAAACTTAATTTATTATTTTTCATATCCAGCGTGAATGTCCCTGCCCAGCCATGATTTCTCTGTCTTTATTAATGCCATCTTCAGAAACAAACTATTCAAGACAGAAATCTTAAAAACATCCTTGGCTTCTCTCTGTTCTGTAAAACAATTCTGATCAGTCTTTTCTTTCTTTTGGCCTCTTGAATATCATCGAATATATTCTTTCCACTACATTCCCCACAAGTATTGCAGTAGGTCATATATTTATCAAATTTTCCCCAAGGTAATTACTACAGCGCTAGTTTCCCTTGCCCATTCCATCCACTCAAGGGCCACCAGAATGGGCATCTATATCTGAGTATCTCATAAGCAGATTATACTCAAATGCCTCAAACTAAATTCACAACCTATCACGCACTTAAAATTTTCCTCTTTCTCCATTCCCTCTACTTTTAAAGGTACCCTAATTAACTTGACGCCCACGTGTCTGTCAGTTTGTCGTACTGTGGGGGCTTGTGTGTTGCTGTGATGCTGGAAGCTATGCTACCGGTATTCAGATACCAGCAGGGTCACCCATGGAGGACAGGTTTCAGCTGAACTTCCAGACTAAGACAGACTAGGAAGAAGGACCTGGCAGTCCACTTCTGAAAAGCATTAGCCAGTGAAAACCTTTTAAATAACAGTGGAACATTGTCTGATGTAGTGCTGGAAGATGAGCTCCCCAGGTTGGAAGGCACTAAAAGATGACTGGGGAAAAGCTGCCTCCTCAAAGTAGAGTCGACCTTAATGACGTGGATGGAGTAAAGCTTCCAGGACCTCCATTTGCTGATGTGGCATGACTCAAATGAGAATAAACAGCTGCAAACATCCATTAATAATCAGAACCTGGAATGTATGAAGTACGAATCTAGGAAAATTGGAAATCATCAAAAAAATGATGTAGGAAGCATCAAAAGAACATGGAAGGAATACACAGAGTCATTATACCAAAAAGAATTAGTTGATATTCAGCCATTTCAAGAGGTGGCATATTATCAGGAACCAATGGCACTGAAGGAAGAAGTCCAAGCTGTTCTGAAGGCATTGGTGAAAAACAAGGCTCCAGGAATTGATGGAATATCAATTGAGATGTTTCAACAAACAGATGCAGTGCTGGAGGTGCTCACTCGTCTATGCCAAGAAATATGGAAGACAGCTTCCAGGCCAACTGACTGGAAGAGATCCATATTTATGCCTATTCCCAAGAAAGGTGATCCAACCGAATGTGGAAATTATAGAACAATATCATTAATATCACATGCAAGCAAATTTCTGCTGAAGATCATTCAAAAATGGCTGCAGCAGTATATCGACAGGGAACTGCCAGAAATTCAAGCCGGTTTCAGAAGAGGACATGGAACCAGGGATATCATTGCTGACATCAGATGGATCCTGGCTGAAAGCAGAGAATACCAGAAGGATGTTTACCTGTGTTTTATTGACTGTGCAAAGGCATTTGACTGTGTGGATCGTAACAAACTATGGATAACACTACGAAGAATGGGAATTCCAGAACACTTAAGTGTGCTCATGAGGAACCTTTACATAGATCAAGAGGCAGTTGTTCGGACAGAACAAGGGGATACTGATTGGTTTAAAGTCAGGAAAGTTGTGCATCAGGGTTGTATTCTTTCACCATACCTATTTAATCTGTATGCTGAACAAATAATATGAGAAGCTGGACTATATGAAGAAGAACGGGGCATCAAGATTGGAGGAAGACTCATTAACAGTCTGCGTTATGCAGATGACACAATCTTGCTTGCTGAAAGTGAAGAGGACTTGAAGCACTTACTAATAAAGATCAAAGACCACAGTCTTCAGTATGGATTAGACCTCAACATAAAGAAAATAAAAATCCTCACAACTGGACCAATGAGCAGCATCATGATAAACGGAGAAAAGATTGAATTTGTCAAGGATTTCATTTTACTTGGATCCACAATCAACAGCCATGGAAGCAGCAGTAAAGTAATCAAAAGAAACATTGCATTGGGCAAATCTGCTGAAAAGGACCTCTTCAAATTGTTGAAGAGCAAAGATGTCACCCTGAAGACTAAGGTGCGCCTGACCCAAGCCATGGTATTTTCAATCACCTCATATGCATGTGAAAGCTGGACAATGAGTAAGGAAGACCGAAGAAGAGTTGACACCTTTGAATTGTAGTGTTGGCGAAGAATATTGAATATACTGTGAACTGCCAAAAGAACAAATCTTAGAGAAAGTACAACCAGAATGCTCCTTAGAAGCAAGGATGGCGTGACTGCATCCTACATACTTTGGACATGTTGTCAGGAGGGATGAGTACCTGGAGAAGGACATCATGCTTGGCAGAGTACAGGGTCAGTGGAAAAGAGGAAGACCCTCAACGAGGTGTATTGACACAGTGGCTGGAACAATGAGCTCAAACATAACAACGATTGTAAGGATGGTACAGGACAGGGCAGTGTTTCGTTCTGTTGTGCATAGGGTCGCTATGAGTCAGAACCAACTCGAGGGCACCTAACAACAGCAACAACAATTAACCTGATTATACAAGCTATGACCCTGGACAGTTCTGTGTTGGAACCAGCTCTTTACGTGCTTGTGAGAGCCAATTGTGTATATCTTCTTCCAACTCTGCACTCAATATCATCATTTTGGTAGCTCAGAACTGGCCTTGGTGGGAGTATTTTTACCATGGAAATTGACAATTCAAGGATTTTTGCTTATGTTGTTGGAGATCTATTTACCAACACACCAGTGTTTGACAGTATCCTCCACACTGGTCATGTTTTCTTTTCAAATTCATCTCAAGTATATCAAGTTCTTTAAAGATTTTAACTTATGCATGTTTTATTTTTTCATTTTGATACATTTGCTTAAACTCAGATTGTATCACTGAAGTAATTTCCTTATAACTCCCATTCATTTTCCTCTGGGGTACTCCTGCATTACTGTTACCACGGTCACTGTTCTGTAGTGAAAATCTAATCACATAACTCTTGTATTTAACATTTGCAGAAATTCTCAAATACCTAGAAAATAAGGAACAAATTCCTGACCATTTTGTGGAAGGCCATTTATGGTCTGTGTGGTCTTTTGTTCTCTCTCCAAACCTGTATCTTTCTGCCATTCCTATTTAATTATTTTCAACTCCTTCTAGTTCAAGAAGTTTTGATTTCATTTTTAATATCCTTTTAAATGCTGTTCATTTTGCATTTTGATTTCATTTGAGTTTGCAAGCTCAAAATGTCCTGCTTATGCAAGATGCAACTCTAAAATCTGAACTGGTAAAGCACTGCAGATTTTTTTAGAAATTCTCATCTCCCTCTTGTTCTATAACTAAAATCTCTGCTACTACTAATGTAATGCCTTTGTAACATTAACACACATGCATATTTTTCATTCACCTTTGTATTCTTGGAAGCTGGCCTATCCTTGGTGCTTGACTGACACATGGAAAATGCCCAAATAAGGTGAATAAATAAAACAATTATCTCCATGATAGATTAAAAAAAAAAAAAAAGACAAATAAAAGAAATCTTTTCTTCCTACTCTTTCACTTGAATTCAATTCAGAGAGCATTACCTGACTGCCTACTACATAGGAAGATCTGTGTATTTGATTTTAACTCCATAATGGGTATGCTTTTAGTACTGTTATATGCTTAGAATGTTTAAAGTTTATCATATATATGTGTGCATGCAACATTCTTCTAAGAATTATGGAGTTTTGACCTACAAACAATTTCTGCTCAGTCTTAAAGATAATCTCAGGTTAAAAAAAAAAAAATCTCAGGTTACATGGGGTGAATCTGATGCCAATGAAATAAATCATAGTTAATATTTATTTTACTAATTTATCTATTATTTATCTATCTATCTATCATCTACCTATCTATGTCTGTCTGTCAGTCTATCTGCCTATCTACCTATCTATCTACCTGTCTGTCATCTATCTATCTATCTATCTATCTATCTATCTATCTATCTATCTATCTATCATCTATCATCTCTCTTTCTATCATCTACCTACCATCTACTGTCTACACTACCAAGGAGAATTCTGTTATGCTTGTATTTGTTTAATTCTGATAATAATCTTACAAATTTAGTGTACTACTATTTTCATTCTCTTTCTACAAATGAATTAACAAGACAGAGAGAAATTAAGCAAAATTTTCCAAGGTTATATGGGGAAATAAATGGTGGAAACAGAATACAAACCCAAGCGATCAGACTCCCAAGTCTCTGCTTTTAACCACTATATACTATACTGACTTAGTTGTTGATGAAATAATATAGACATTTAGAGAAAAAGTGAAGAGATTGGTCTTTCTTTAAAATTGTGACTCACCTCAAACATTTTTTGAAGACGTGGCATTGTAAATATAAAACCACGTTTTGTTTGGGTTAGAGAAGGCATCATGGTGATAATGTTTGTGTCTAGTCCTGAAGGATGAACAGGTGGCAGCTAGGAGAAATATGTGTGAAGAAGGCAGTGCATATTTGTGGAATACTCAGGGATTAAAAATAATACTTTTTTGTAAACTATGTGAAATCTTTGGGTTCAATTTCAAGCAAATGACATTTAAATATTGTAAAGCAAAAGTGGTGAGTGAAGGCAAATTTTAAAAAAATAAAGAAAAGAAAACAGAGACTTTTAACCTATATCAGTTATTTGTAGCTTATGGAAATGTGACTAGATTCAATTCTTTGGAAAAAAGCAAAACACAACCTATTTTCCTTTTTAAATCTCAGCACAGCACTTTCCTCCATCAGAAATGTTTTGTTCCCCACACAGTGTTATTAATATATTTTAAATGTACTATTTAAGCATGTGAATTTTGCTGATTTTATGTTTGAAGTAAGACCCAGCTCATGCAAATTATGAATTGATTTATAGCTCGCTTGGCTGACTGTGATTCCACAGAGTGGAAATGTACTTACAGTAAGTGTTATAACCTCCCAGGGGAGCGTCCACAACGTTGAGTGAAGGAGCATTGAACAAAACAGCTTCTGGAGAAATATCAACCAATTTCTGCCTAGCTTTTAATGTGTCTGGGGGGAGCCTTTGTTTTGCAGATGATCTTGCTGCTTTTGCTATCATGGATGATTTTAGCCAGGCTTATAATATTTTTCCACTAGGAAAAAAAATCATAAAAACAAATGAATGGGACTGTAAAATATTGAGATATGAACACAGAAAAGGAAGAAAAAGGGGCAGGCAGCCAGCCAAATCCCATTTATAAACTATATTGGTCTCTTCTTTCCCTATGAGCTTTGCTACCAAGTCCCTTTACTGACTTCCCCCCTTCCCTATCCACCGTCCTTCAGCTTGCTGGTTTGAAAAGATAAGGACCTATTTCCGTAGGGGAATCAGTTCTTGTAACAGGTAATCGACCTGCTAAGTGCTGGAGCACCCAAGGTAAGGTGGCTGTACATCTGAAAGAACAACCTGCCTCACAAGAGGCATGGCTTCCTGGAGACATTTGGAAGTTTATTGATTTCCAGAGAATTGAAATCTTGGACATACGTGCTGTTTTCTCAGAGGAGTTTATCAGAGCACTATGACCTTTTTGGGCTCTGTGCTTCTGCTTTTGGTAACAAGAGAGAGCCATTGTCACAACTCTAACATTGCACTGGGATGACAAATATTACACAAGAGTTTAAAGAAGAGTGAAAGCTCAGTGCTTTGCATTCAGGGTAGCCACACTTCAGGGCTTGCTTTAAGGGAGTATGTGTCAGGACAAATGCTGTTTGACACTTGCTCTTCCTTCACGTTGGTGTTTTGTGTGTGTGGTTGTGTTTTCCTTAGTCTCTTTTATTTTAATGACTCTGGGAACAAAATTCCTGGTGCCCTGTGCTAGTTTATTGAGGGTAAGCGTCCTCTTTGGCCTTAAATTAAAACACAAACAGCAAAAAGTGTTTACTCTCAGGCTTCGTAGGGCACTTTTATAGAATTATCTGATACCAAAAGTAGAAAGCTATGATTGCATTTTGAGGGCTCAAAAGAATTTGATCAATTTTTACTAGGGTAAAATGTGATGGACGATAAGAACAAGTAAAATATATTGTGCAGTGTTGTCTTATCATTCCTTTTTATCTCTTTTGGCCTCTGCATTAAAACCAAAACCAAAGCCATTGCCGTCAAGTCGATTTCAACTCATAGCAACCCTACAGGACAGAGTAGAACTACCCCATAGGGTTTCCAAGGAGCACCTAGTAGATTTGAACCACTGACCTTTTAGTTAGCAGCTGAACTCTTAACCACTACACCACCAGCGTTTTTACTTTCAGTTGATATATAAGCTTACAAATCTGGGAAACAATATTTGATATCGTTTTCTATCTGTTAGAAAATAATAAAAAATCACAGGAATATACAGGGTGAATGAAGCAAGAAAGAACTGTATCATATATTTATATCCACCATGAAATTAATGTTCTATGTCATATAAACAAGACAAGAAATAAAATAATGATAGCAGTAGGATGTGATTCTGTTTTGTTTTGCAACTTATTTGAAACAGGTGATATCTGATTGTGTATGTCAGACATTTATGTTTCTAGTCATTCATTAAATCCTATTATTTGAAATAGAGCCTATTCAATTCAAAATTTCAAGATTAAAAAAAGAAGAATAAATTGTACAGGTTTTTTTTTTTTTTAATTCCTACTGACAAAGAAAAGGATCCCAGGTGGCACAAGGGTTAAGTTCTCTGTCACCAACTGAAATGTTGCCTGTTTGAGCCAACCTGGTGGCTCTGCTGGAGAAAGACCTAGTGATCTGTTCCCATAAAGATTACAATCTAGAAAACCCTATGAGGCAGTTCTACCCTGCCAAACGGAGTCACTAGGCATCAAAAATTGGCTTGATGGCACCTAACAACAACGACAAAGAAATAAAATCTACTGATTTTATTGTAATTTTTATCCGATCTAACTCAGACCGTTATTTCTTTCAACCAGTGGTTTGGAGAGCATTTAATAAGATTCCTTGTCTCCTCTCAACTTTTTTAGGTGAATCACCTGTGATCTTTATGTTCCCATTTTGTTTTCTTTTACACTGTAGTTTTAATCTTAGAATCCCCATTTTGTTAGATGCACACACATATACATACTCAACCATTATTCAACATTTCAACTCATTGTACAACTCCTTTCTCTTGGCTACTTATGTTGTCTTTATAACAGGAATATAGCTTGTTATTTCTTAACCTTGAATATTGTTTCAGTTTTGAGGAAGAAATTGAACCTACCAGAAAAATCTATTTTCAACCTGATTTTTAGACCACTCAACCAAGTATCCTCATTTGCAGGATGTGACTTTGCCCTTCAGCTCTTGGCAACTGGGGAGGGAAATGTTTTTCAAAATGTTGATTAACAAATAAATATATATATATGAATATAATTTGAGATAATACAAATCGATTTGCTTTTATTTTAGTTTTTTTACTTATTCATTCACTATTTCTGCTCTACATCCTCATTTTAATGATTATAAAATATTCTACTAGTTGTATAAATCATGTTTTATTTAAGAAATTCTATGTTGTTTGATATTTAGGATGGTTTAAGTTTTTCCTTATATAAATGATATTGATATAGATAGGTGTTTAGAGTAATTTTTTGCTTATATCCATGATTATTTCTTTAGTGACATTTCCAATACTGTAAAACTGATTTCATCTAAGAAAGATATTTCCCAAAGATCATTCTTTGCTATTTAACTCTATAACATCAATATTTTTTAAGGACACTCTTTTAGTTCCATTAAAACTGTCTGAGATGTATCTATAAAAGTATTACAATCAGTAGCACTTTTTTTTTTTTAAGACATTTTAATACCAGGCTTCCTTAGTACTTCTGAAATTCTGAAATGTATGTCTCCCCTGGAAATGTTTTCATTATTAATGGTGCCATCTCGTACTTAAAACTATGTCAGATCTTCCATTTTTCCCCCTAGTTTCTATATCATTGGAATATATCTAGCTCGTCATTTTATACCATAAAGTCCTAACATAGTTTTTAGTAGGTGGGTTTTTTTTGTTTTTTTTTTTTATAGTTAAGGAGCCCTGGTGGCACAGTGGTTAAGTGCTTGGCTGCTAACTAAAAGGTCAGCTGTTCAAACCCACCAGCCACTTTGAGGGAGAAAGATGTGGCATGCTTTTTTAAAGATTTACGGCCTAGAAACTCTATAGGACAGGTCTACCCTGTCCTATAGCGTCACTATGAGTCAAAGCCTCTCAACGGCAATGAGGTTTTGTTTTTTTTTTTGGTTAGGTGTGTAGTAGGCATTCAATACAGAAAGATGGTAGTTCTATATATTTCACATAGTTCCTGAAACATTTCAAAAAGGAGCACAAAAATATCGCCTTAAAACATATTAAAATTTACTTTTGCTTCTTTACATTTTTAATTTATTTTTAGATCACAATCACCCATGTGTCTAGAACTCTACTTTTACAAACTTTTCAAAAAATTGGTTTTCCGTTTCGTCTACCTTGAAATACTCTTAATTCAGTCTTATTATCCTCATTTTTAAAGTAAAGACACAAATAACCCAGCACATAAGTGTTTTCTAAGTCAAACTTGTACAGTTCAAGCTCAGCACATTTGAGCCCCAACCTAGTGTTTTTTTTTTTTCTGTTATACTAAGCTTTTTTTTACTAAGCTTAGCTCATATAGTTTACAAATATTTATTTTTAAAAGTCAACAATCATATGAAATCAAGAACCATGTTGTTTGTTTGTTTATTTTTAGTATTTTTTTGAACTGAGAGTTAGAAAATGGATATGCATGGGTAATAAAATGGGGACTTAAAATGGTTTTGACACTTCAGTTTTACAAAGGTTTGGGGGTTTGTTTGACTCATTTTAAAAGTGTACCAGTGTACCAGTTAGAAGGCAGAAAACTACAGTGAGAATTGAGATCAACGATCTGTTACCATTAGAGCATTTGCTGTGGGCTGCTACCTTGCAAGCCCAAACATGACAGCCTGAATTCCAATTAGAATAGGTGGTATGTGTTTGTTTGTTTACCTGTTTGGTAATTGGTTGATTGGAGCAAAACTTTTCTCAATGTCTTTTCTTAGGATGAAACAAGCCGAATCTTTTAAATAAGAACATGGTGGTTCATATTTCATATTTTATAAATATTTATTAATTCAAATCTTTTAGTAATTTTTTTTTTAGCACCCGTTTTCTAGAAAACGAGAAGGTATTTTGTCAAAACTTCATAACCCAAGATACCATCTGCATCGTTTTTTGAATTGAATTGAATGAGGCCCAGAGAAATACCAGTTGTCATTAAGTCTATTATCGTCCATAGCGACCCTATAGGACAGAGTAGAACTGCCCCACAGGGTTTCCAAAGAGCAGCTGGTCGATTCAAACTGCTGAGCCTTTGGTTAGCAGCCAATTTCTTAATCACTGTGCACCAGGACTCCTTATGTGGTCTAGACGACTATTATTAATGTAATGTATTTATAAATCGAAAAAAAAAAATGACTCTTAGAAGTCAATATAACTTTGTGGTTAAAGGACGTGCTTTAATTTCACGTAGAATTCATGAACAGTATTCCCCCCCGCCGCCACCAACTATGGTCCCTGGTGTCCGTTGAATTGATCTTGAATGCATGAGCTACCAGGAACTGAGGCAAAGAAGAATGCTTGGAGCGTGGACCTACTGATACCGTGATTTTGGACTTCGGCCTCCGGAACTGTGGGAAAATAAATTTCTATCTTAAACCACCTCATTTGTGGTAACTTGTATGGCAGCCCTGGGAAACCCTATTCTTAGGTCTCCCTGTCCGAATTATCCACAACTATAAAAACAAAAATGCTTGTGTAATCATTCAGTGTAGGTTCCGGTAATGAAGACTACAATGATTTTTTTTTCTCACCATTAGACATAAAATTATTACAATATATAAATAAAGATTATATAATTTACATATTTTAATTAAAAAAAGTATTTTGTAGCAAGAAAATATGATCAAGCTGGCAGCTATAAGCCAATTTGTTGAGTGGTTTATAGGAAAATACCCAATTGGCTCTTGAGCTGCAGGCAAATGAATTAAGTTTTGCACAAAGGATAAAAACCCTGAAGATGAGCCCTTAACATAGATGAAACTTCATTGTTGAGACTATAAACTTTCAAGAGCAAAAACTATACCTTAATCAATTTGCCTTGCAAATAATAAAAAAATTGCCTTGCACATAATACTCCCTAACAAATATATGTTGAATAAAGAAGGAAGGGTGAAAGGAAGGATATAATCCATAATCTATGAAAACATCTAATGCACTCAACCCCACCCCCACCCCCTGCCATTAGGGAAAAATGTTGCTGAGAGCTGAGCATAGACAAGAAACAAAAATAAACCTGAAGGCAGAATCAAGCAGGGTATTACAGATTTTTCACTGTTGATTTATGTTTCAATTATTTTTATCTCTCACTAGTGGGCAATACTAGTGGGCAATAGGGAATTCTGATGGCATAGTGGTTAAGAGTGTGGCTGCTAACCAAAAGGTTGGCGGTTCGAATTCACTCAGTGCTCCTTGGAAATCCTATGGGGCTGTCCTATTCCGTCCTATAGGGTCGCTATGAATCGGAATCGACTCGGTAGCAAAATTTTTTTTTTTTTTTTTTTGGTTGAGTGGGCAATGGGAGCCCTGGTGATGCAGTGGTTAAGAGCTTGGCTGCTAACCAAAAGGTTGGCAGTTTGAATCCACCAGCCTTTTCTCGGAAACCGTATGGGGACAGTTCTACTCTGCCCTATAGGTCGCTGTAAGTCAGAATCGACTTAAGGCAGCGGGTTTAGTGGGCAATAAGGAGTAGGGAGGTTTCAGGGGAAGTAATCCTCTTTTTTTTTTTTTTTTTTTGGAGGGGGGTTGTGGAGAGGAAGGTTGGGGGTTGACTATGCTCAAGGCAGAAAAGATTTTTTTTTTTAAATAGAATATATTTCAGGTTGAAGTCTGTTTATCTAATAGTAATAATAATGGTAGTCATAATAATAAATTATTTTCTCATTGGTTTATAATATTCTTTACCTGCTCACAAGCATAAGCATATGAGATAACATATGTCAAGAGTAGGTATGATCGATATGCTTAGGGTGGCACCTGTTCAGTCTACAGCTATCGTTGCTTCCTTCTTGACAATTTGTTTCATCTTTTTGGAGGATTCTGGGTATGATTCTCCCTGTATTTCATTGCACTAACTCACATAGCTTACGCACAACTGCATTCACGGTGAGAAAGCTCTGTAACACAGGTTTTTGTTTGCATATAGAAAACTTGCTCCCCAGGGATAAATTCACATATGCACAAATGCTCAGAGCGCTCCAACTTCTCCCAGGAGTGTTGGCTTACATTTCCAGAAGACTTCCTCAGGGCAGAGGGCCTTTTAAAGAATGTTTTAACCTCTGTTTTGCTCACACTTCAGCTTTAAGCTCCTACTTTTGTCTGTCTGCTGTAAATGCTGTTTGACTGACCACTGGCAGATAAGCAATACTCCTTTGGTGGTTGCATAATTCTAAATTTTTTTGTGTAGGAATAAAAGTAATAGCCTAAATCAAGTGATTGTTGCAATTGTCTAAATGGACTGTTGTGTCATACCGAGCAAGTGAAAAATCCACATACCCATTAGCCAGACCCCTACATTAAAAATCATGTAATCCTATTTTCTGAGTTGGACCCCTTACCTCAACTCCTTGTTTTAGCCATATGGTGATATAGATAAGGCATGCTTGGTAGAAGTACACTTGTTCACTGATATACGAAGACAGATCATATACAGGATATGGATGCTAGTAAGACTGATGTGCTTTTGCAGTAAGACACAATACAGAAACCACGGAACACCTGTAATCAAGAACTAGAGGAAGATTGCGTAAGTTAAACAAAAACAGCTATTGAAACACCAAATATCCAGCATTCTGATCTTGGCTGCAGATAAAAGACTCATTGCTTTGTTGTTGATCTTGCTGTAGTTAGCTCCCATTGAGTCAATTTCTAATCACAATGAACAGATGTGACAGAGTAGGTTGTCAGTGAGTCAGACTGTGGTGGCTTGAGTGCTCCTGTGATTCTGGAAGTTATGCCACCTGCATTTCAAATACCAGCAGAGTCATCAATCATGGACAGATTTCAGTGCAGCTTCCAGAGTAAGACAGACTAGGAAGAAGGATCTGGAGATCTACTTCTAAAAAATATTAGCCAGCAGAAAACTTACGAATAGTAGTGAACATGGTTTTATACAGTGCTAGAAGATGAGCCTCTCAGGTTGGAAGACACTCAAAATACAACTGGGGAAGAGCTGCCTCCTCAAAGTAGAGTTGACCTTAATGACAGGGATAGAGTCAAGCTTTTGGAACCTTCATTTGCTAATGTGGCACCACTCAAAATGAGAAGAAACAAGTTGTAAACATCCATTAATAATAGGAATGTGGGATGTATGAAGTATGAACCTAGGAAAATTGGAAGTCACCAAAAATGAAATGAAACACAAAAAGATCGATATCCTAGGCATTAGAAAGCAGAAATGTACTGGTATTGGCCATTTCGAATGTGCAAAAACTTGGAGTTAGAAAACTAAAAGGGAGAATATTCTTGGCATTTCTTAAACTGAAAGAACTAAAGAAATATTCAAGCCTTGAGTAGCAGTATTGAAGGATTCTATGTGGAATATATTGAATGACAAAGGAAGCAACAAAAGAAGATGGAAGGCATACTCAGAGTCAATGTATCAAAAAGCATTGATCGAGGTTCAGTCATTGCAGGAGGCAGCATATGATCAAAAACTGATGGTACTGAAGGAAGAAGTCCAAGCTGCACAGGAGCTGGAAAAACAAGGCTCCAGGAATTGATGGAATATCAACTGAGATGTTTCAACAAATGGATGCAGTGCTGGAGGTGCTCACTTCTCTATGCCAAGAAATTTGGAAGATGGCTACCTGGCCAACTGACTGGAAAAATCCATATTTGTGCCCATTTCAAAGAAAGGTGATCCAACATCATGTAGAAATTATCGAACTATATCACTGATATCACACACAAGTAGAATTTTACCGAAGATCATTCAAAAGTGGCTACAGCAGTACATTGACAGAGAACTGCCAGAAACTCAGATTCAAAAGAGGACATGGAACCAGGAATATCATTTCTGATGTCAGATGGATCTTGGATGAAAGCAGAGAATACTAGAATGATGTTAAACAGTTTTATTGGTTATACAAAAAACATTTGACTGTGTGGATCATAATGAATTATGGATAACATTGAGAAGAATGGGAATTCCAAGACACTTAATTGTGCTCGTGGGGAGCCCGTACATAGACCAAGAGGCAGAACAAAAGAATGCTGCACGGTTTAAAGTCAGTGTAAGTGTGTGTCAGGGTTGTATTCTTTCACCATACTTAGCCAATCTGTATGCTGGGCACATAATCTGGGAAGCTGGACTATATGTAGAAAGATGAGGCATCAGGATTGGAGAAAGGCTCATTAACAGCCTGCATTATGCAGATGACACAACCTTGCTTGCTGAATGTGAAAAAGACTTAAAGCACATACTGATGGAGGTCAAAGTCCATAATAGCCTTCAGTACGGATTACACCTCAACATAAAATAAAAATCTTTGCAGTTGGACCTATTAGCAACAGCATGACTCATGGCATGGAGCAAATCTGCTGCAAAAGACCTCTTTAAAGTGTTAAAAAAGCAAAGAAGTCATTTTGAGGACTAAGGTACACCTGATCCAAGACATGATATTTTCAATTTCCTCATATGCATTCTAAATTGGACAATAAATAAGACTGAAGAAGAACTGACATTTTTTGATTATGGTCTTGGGAAGACTATTGAATATACTATGGACTGCCAGAAGAACGGACAAGTTTTTGCTGGAAAAAGTACAGCCAGAATTCTCCTTAGAAAAAAGGATTGCAAGACTTTTTTTCATGTACTTGGACATGTTATCAGGATGGACTAGTTCCTGGAGGAGGACATCATGCTTGGTAAAATAGAGGGTCAGTGAAGAAGAGGAAGGCCCTCAGTGAGATGGACTGACACAGTGGCTTCAACAATGGGCTCAGTCATAGAACACTTGTGAGGATAGCACAAAACAGGGCTGTATTTCATTCTGTTGTACATAGGGTCGCTACGAGTCAAGACCAACAGCACAACACCTAACAACAACAACAATCTTTATGGAAGCCAATTCCAAGTTCTTTCTCCTGGGGAGCTTCTGGGTGGGATCGAACTGCCAAACTTTGTTTAGCAGCCCAGCGCTCTACCAGGGCTCCTAAAAGATACATAAGAACTACCAAAGCCATCTTTCCCCATCACATTACCAACAACACCTGTTTACTTTTGGCTTTTTCGAGAATCTCATCTAGCTTCATTGTCCTTCCTATCTTACCTACAAAATTTGCTTAATCATTTCAAGGGTACTCTTATATAGTATCCTCCATTCTTCTGTTCTTTTGGCATTGTAGTACTATGTGCAAACTGCCAGCACTGTATCAACTGACCACACTTTTATTTTCTTTACTACAGGAAAGAGCTTTGCCTGAAAATAGACCTCATAATCACTAAGATTGACCCAAACAGTGAGCTAGCAGCTAAGCAAAAAGGCTGTGCTTAGGCTAGATTTTCCGTGGAGTCAGTGTCTTCTCTTCCATCTATCTCCCTCGAGAAGGGACTGTAACTTCCCATGGGTCCTGGGTTCAGACCTCTATGTGATACGTACTAGCTGTCCTACATAACACCTGGGAATAGCTGCACCCAAACCCAGGATGCTTCACATCATAATGCTGACTTTATTGGCATGCTTGACTTATTAAAAACAACAGCAACAAAATAGGATGTGGGTATTCTATGTGGGTATTCTATGACACCCACATCTATATTTTAATATCTATATTTTTTCATATTAAAAAAATAAATCTGAGGTATCTTGGTCACAGATAGATCATTATTATTACAGGAATTACTATATCAGTTTCCCTTTGCTTCAATTCTTCCCTCTTCTAGGGCTGTGTGAGGAAAGCCAGATGTCACCCTACATGTATTGGGGTCTGTACTTTGGGCTAGAAACCCTGAAAATGTGAATATGAAGGCTTATATGCATCTTGATCCTCTCTTCTTTGGAGAGAGGGAGAAAAAAAAAAAACTTAATCTGCATAAAGTAAACAAATTCTCCTGTAGAAGAGAAGCCCAGGAACCCTGGGTTCTTGTCCTTTGGAATGCAAATACGTGTCTCTAGAGTGAAAATAAGACAAGTCGGCAGGTCAACAGTCCCAAGAATATTTCCATGGTTCATGGGGAGAGAGAAGTTTTACTACCATTTGAATCCGAGTAGATGGCTCCAGGTCCAACATGCTTGGAATGGGAGAAGCAAATGAGTTTGGGGAAAAGGCAAAGTTCTGTAGCATGGCAATTCACTTTATCAAGAAGCCAAACTATGCAAAAAGAAAAACAAACAAAAAACATTACCTCTGCAATCCCACACTACCCTGGAACACAGATATATTCTGAGAATTCAAGTACGCCTGGCCCCTCACACTTCCTCCTGGGAATGATGAGAAAGCAACAGACCCATAACTTCTCTTGCTAATCTTAACCTTTTGAGATCTCCCAATCAAATTAATTCCTCACCCATTCCAGGTGACCTGGTAGAAATTGTAGGGAGCCTGATGCCTTGCAAGTGGTAACTAGAAAGGTCCAGGCTTACACAAACTTTTTTCTTTTCTCCCTAGGCTTCATAGTATTCTCAAAGAAAACTTCCTATCTATTTTTCATCAGCAACAACTAATCTCTCGATATTACTCCGCAAATCTTTTCCTCAGTTTTCATCAGCTGCATTTTTGATTACCACAATGTCTGCTCCAAATGTTTAAAATCAAACATCAGCACAATTTAACACATTTTTTGTACTCTTGCTCTTGCCATCTTTCTCTGCCTATCTGTCTCTCTCTATCACACACACGCATGTGTGTGTATGCACACACACACAAAGTATCCGTAGCCTTATCTTTTGGTCTCTGTGTCATTATTGAGCTCCAACATGACGTCTTCAACTGTCCTCGTGATTCTATTTCCAGGTACCTATGCCATGTTTTTGCAAGTGTGGTCATAATTTTTTAATCTAATGAAATTGGATTTAAATATCATTTCTGTAAGTTGTTAGCTGTTAGATATTGGTCATAAACAATCTTTCCAATTTCCTCTTCTGAAAACTGAAGGCATAAATAACTTCTGTTATTAAAAGAGATAAAAGATATAAATCACTTAACTTAGTTCCTAGTACTCAAATGACAGCTATTATTGTTATTGTTATTATAGTTATTTCATAATTGTCCCCTTTTTCTCTTAAGTCTTATCCTTTAAGTGCATATCTTTCACCTATTGCCCCCAAAATAATAGATAATTTCCTGGTACACATCACCCTCCAGTTATATAATTCCTTCCCTCTTTCTTTTCTTGCATTGGTAACCCGCTGAAAATCTAGTATCTGCTCACTGCACTCACGCATTCACGGCTTCATCTCCCATTGTTTCCTCATTCTTCCATTGTTTTGTGCTCAGACATGACTTTGCTAATTACTGAATTCACAGGGGCCTCAGCATTCTATTTCGTCATTCTGTAACATTTAACTTTGACCTTGGAGTATTTCGTACCTTCTTTTTCCAAATTTTGGGACCTTTTCTTTTCTGAGTATTCATCTGTTGCCCTGTGCCCTTGCTCATTCACTGTGCATTTCTCATCGTTAGCTACTTTCTCTTGTATATGTGTGTCCTCTGGAAGCATTACCTTACAGGCTTTTCTCTTGCTATTTTTCCTGTCTATTAAAGCATTATTGTGGCCGAGGCTTCTCTTTTCTTGACTTGAAGCTGTCCTTCCTTTTAGGGGGTGTGTAGTATACTATTGCCTTAACCATCATTCTCAGCTCCAAGTAAATAAACCCAAAATCATCTACATAGCTCCAGTCATAAAACTTTTTTTTTCAACATATCCCCTTAGAAAGTCAATTTAATTAAAAAATAAAAAAGAATAGAAAACTACACTTAAAGCATAAGAGCCCTTGTGGCCCAGTGGTTAAGAACTATGGCTGCTAACCAAAAGGCTGGCAGTTTGAGTTACCAACTACTCCTTGAAAATCCTGTGGGGGCAGTTCTACTCTTTCCTATAGGGATTCTATGAGTCAGAATCTATTTGACAGCAATGAGTTTTTGGTTTAGTTTCGTGAATGTCTATACCACTGTGTGGTTTTGTCTGTTTGTGGTTGTTATTTATTTTGGTAAAATCACAAGAAAAAGAAGTGGTTACTCATGCTTTCAAAATGTTTCTGACATCATTTTATCTTTGCTATTCAAAAAGGAAAAGGCACTGTCTGTTTTTAAGGGGTTAAAATGAAATTCTTTTCACTACAGAAGTAAAATACGTAAGAAAGAAAAAAAGAACATATTCTTGATTTGACTTTTCCAGAAAAATTATTATTCTCTAAAATATCAGAAGCACATAAATGTGCACCACCTACTCTGAAGAGGTCCTATTCATTGTTCCCAGGATTTGCACCTGTTTTATTAGTTTTATGAATCCTTAATTAAGCCTTTGTTCACAGAAAAGTAATATTTGGTGAACATAATTATTTCTTGACTTGATATATCTTAGAGAAAAATCTTGCCTCTTTGTTTTCTCCATCTTCATTTTAACTTCTCAGAGGCTCTTCTCTATACACAAGCTTCTGTCTTCATATTCTTCAAAAAAAAACTCCACTCCATGCCCAAGATCCACCTCTTCTACAACAGCCTTCTTTTTCTACATCAATGTCATGTGCCTCAATTCAGGCCACTCTGAGTTCATTTGGTGTTGGGTGCTCAGCAGCCTGGCCCCTCTGTGGCCCTGACCTTCCTCTACAACATCTTTCACAACAGCTACCCTTTGGTAAATCAAGCTCCCCCATACTGCTCTACCTCCTGGCTCAATCCTTCTTCAGATAGTTAGAGCTGTCACTTAGGAACAGAAACTGATACAAGTCAATGTAAACTGCCATACAAACCCTATAGCCATGCACTATAGGACAAATCTGGTGGTCGTATAAGCAAAAGTTTTGTTTTTGTTTTTGTTTTTAAGTCCTTTAGAGGAGATTGGACTTGTAGCTTTAGCTGGTGAGAATCAGGTAAAGGGGAACTATCATATATGAAGTGGCTTTTGCTATAGCTTTTTTCTCTGCCTGGAATGATTTTTCCTGTGATGTATGTTTGGCTCACTCCTTCATATCCTTCAAGTGTCGGCTCATATCTCACCTCCTCAATAATGCCTATTCTTACCACCCTGTTTAATATTTCAGCCTGCCCCAGCTCTCATTCTCTATCACTCTGCATTCTCTTTACCTACTTTATTTGATTTTTTCTTTTTTTATTTGATTGTGAGGGTGGCGCAGGACCAGGCAGTGTTTCGTTCTATTGAACATAGGGTCGCTATGAGTCGGAACCAACTTGACGGCATCTAACAACAACACCAACAACTTTTTATTTTTCCCTCCATAGAACTTAAAACCTGATCATATACTGGATAAATTATTTATGGTGTTTTTTATGCTTGTCTTTATTTCCTCACTACAAAATTTAACTCCAGCAGTGCAGAGACTTAGTTCTTGTAAATCACACAATACTGAGCACTAGAAAAATATTGTATATGTGAATCAATGAACGAATGAATGAAAGGGAAAAAAAGGAAGAATGACAATCATAAGCCAAATAAATGACTAATTCTCTCTTTGCAAAGTCAGTGTGTGTTAGTTTCTGTTCAGTTCAACAAGAATTTGCTGAATGGCAATATAATTTAGGAGTTACTGTATGTTACAATTTATACATAGATAAATGAGACATGCATTCTGAGTTAAAGGAGCTTGCAGTTATTTGGGAACAAAATTATCCCAGTGAAATATTATAGAAGTTGGAATATTCTGTAATGGAAATGTTACAACAGGTTTGCATTTTAACATATTTTAGCTGCTTGTGAATAATACAATGGATTGGGTGGGGGTGCTATGTGAAGTGCAAAATTAGAGGCAGGGGATCAGTTAGTAGATTCCTCCAATAGTTAGCTGACAACAGATATGTGCCTGAACTAGGGTAGTGTTAATAGTAATAGCAAGGCAGTGATGGATTTCCAAAGTATTTAGGAGGTAAAATCAGAGGAACAGGGTGAAAGATTAAGGATGAGAGATTTGCTTCTAGTAATGCAAGAGTTTGAGGATAAGCAAATTAAGTCTGTTCATGACTCCAGTGACCATTAGTTAATAATACTACCGAGACAGTGGAAAAGATAAGTACAACCTAGCCATCAGAAGCAAAAGAATCAGGAAAGCACAGTGGAGAGGAATTCCAGTTTAGAACGTTTTAGTATTCCGGCAACTGAAAGCTGATACTATCAAAATTAAGCATTGGAAAGAGGTGTGTGTGGGGGTGGGAGTGGTCCAACTGAAAACACCAGCAATTACTCAGTTTTTTTAGATGGTTTCTTATCATGTTTAGTTAACTCTGAGAGGAATTACTAATATTTCAAAAATTCCTAAAATGATAAGAAAGGGGAATATGACAATTCAGTTCATATTTCATGGGACAAAAGACCTATGGAAATTAATGAAAAAAAATGCATGAAATGTGTAGCACAATTTAAGACAAAAAGGTACTTGAAAGTTTCAACATATTAACTCATATGACTATGGCTTGACAAGTTTCAATCACATAAACAAAATCAAAACCAAACCTGTTGCTGTCTAGTCAATTTCAACTCATAGCAACCCTTTAGGAAAGAGTAGGACTGACCCATAGGGTTTCCAAGGAGTGTCTGGTGGATTTGAACTGCTGATCTTATGTTTAACAGCTGGGCTTTTAACAACTGTGTCACCCAGGCTCATCTCCCCATGTGTTGTTGTTAATTGCTGTCCATTCAATTTGGACTTATGATGATCCCACGTGTGCAGAGTAGAACTGTTCTAAGGGATTTTCAAGTCTATAACCATTCAGAAACAGATTCCCATCACTGCCTTCTGAGATGCTTCACCTCTGGGTAGGTTCAAACAGCCAGTCTTTTGGCCAGTAGTCAAGTACCTAACCATTTGTGCCACCCAGGCTATCTTAGTCATCTAGTGCTGCTATAACAGAAATACCACAAGTGGATGACTTTAATGAAGAGAAATTTATTTTCTTACATTCTAGTAGGCTAGAAGTTCAAATTCAGGACATCAGCTCCAGGGGGGAAGACTTTCTCTATGTTGGCTCTGAAGGAAGATCCTTGTTGTCAGTCTTCCCCTAGACTAGGAGTTTCTCCATGCAGGAACCCTGGGTCCAAAAGATGCGCTCTGCTCTCGGCACTGCTTTCTGTGGTATGAAGTCCCCAACTCTTTGCTTGTTTCCCTTTCCTTTTTTCTCTTGTAAGATAAAAGGTGGTGCTGGCCACACCCCTGCGAAATTCCCTATACATTGGATCAGGGATGTGACCTGAGCAAGGGTACTACAACCGCCCTAACCCTCTTTAACTAAAGGCAGAGATTATGATATACAACACATAGGAAAATCCCAAAATAAAGAAAAACCACACAATACTGAGAATCATGGCCTAACCAAGTTGATATATATTTTTGGGAGACACAAGTCAATCCATGACACAAGGAGTCAATCACTGGCAGGGTTATTATTTCACTTGCTTATTTTCCCCCGTGTCTAGCTTAGCACTAATACATAATTAATGATTTTTTTTTCCAATGGCTGAGCAAATAAATGAATAGGATGGTTATTGGTGATGCGGTTTTGGAATCAGACAGAAAATGCTTTAAGTCCCAAATCTGCCATTTTTAGTCAAGCAATCTACTTTCTTTTCTAAACTTCAATTTGCTTACATGTAAAATGGAAATTATAACAGCACTACCTTACATGGTTGTTAACATTTTAAAATAATGATCAGTGAGAGAGGTGGGTCCAAGATGGTGGAGCAGTCAGACACTTCCTGTGGTCCCTCATACAACAAAGACTCCCCCCACAAAAAAACAAAAACAAAAAAAAACAAGTAAATCAATTATATATGATAATCCAGGAGCCCTGAACATCAAAGGCAAAGTTGAGAAACTGGACTGAGTGGCAGGGGGAGGGATAGACAATTCAGAAGCAGCAAGGAATTGCCAGACCTGACCCAGCAGAAACCAGCACCCTGCAGGCTGATTACACTGGTGTGAGAGCAGTGAGGCAGGCAGTGGTGTTTAAGGATGCATTTTCCACGTTGGGAGAGACTGAGCAGCAGAGAGTCTACCCATGCCTCCAGAATCAGTGAAAGTGCTCAAAAGGCAAAAGATAATTACTTGTGTTTAACCTACCATGCCAATCAAAAAATACTCCTTTGGGAAAAAATTTCTCCCCCACTTATCTGCTCCCTTCCTGCTCTCTACTGCATTCCAGCAAGCTGTGTCCCCTCAGCCAGAAATAGGATGCTCCACTCACCCTGAGCTGTTCTCCCAGCCTTGGACAGGGAACAAATTAACAAACAGGGAAAAAAATAATCTACCAGCTCTCCTAAACTGGGAATTCAGGGTAGAAACAGCTCCTTTGCCTAGGCACAGGCATAGGGATCCACAGACTTTGAATGCCTTTCACACATGCATAGACCTGTGTGGGTCCATTTCAATAGCATAGGCCCTCATTAGCACAGTACAACAGGGTATATACCTGAAATCTATCTTCAACTCTTTCAGCTATATAGTGGAGAAGAAGGTTCGTGACATTTGACACTGCCCTGCCTATTAACCAGTGTTCTCAGCTACCCAGATCAGGGGCCTGAGGACTGGTGGCTCCACACATGCCACCTAACCACTCACAACAGGGGTCCAAGAATAAGTGGTGCCTCCCAGTCCTTATAAACAACTGCATTGGGTTCCTATGGTCCAGCTGCAAAACGCACCCACCTTCACACTCTAGGGAACAGGGACACAGTTTGTTCACAGATACTCACAGGTGGTTGTCAGACCCCTGCCTTGCTCAGTGAGTGACCCCATGCTGCATCCAGATAACTGTACCTACACCAATCACTCTTGCTTTTCTAGGCTATAGGTGAGACTCTGTACCACACACTTGGTGACTGACTACCTGGACGCCTGAGCTGAATCAATACAAGAAAAGTGAGCAGATTCCTGGGCTCACATACCTAATTTCTAAACACCTGGTGACAGGACATTAGGGCTTCAAAGGCATCAATAATCAAACTAGCTCACTTAAGAAGCCTGTTTGGGCATATTGAAACAAAACAAAACAAGAAGCTAGGATACAGTAAACAAATATAAATAAATACAATAACTTATTCATGGCTCAGAGACAACAGTCAATAAAGTGGCAGACCACGATGGCTTCAGCAAGTTCCCAAAACAAAGAATCAAGAAATCTTCTGGGTGAAGAGAGCTTCAAGAGGTCAGGAAGGAGATCAGGCAAAAAGCAGAACAAGCCAAGCAGTACAAAGACAAAGCATTAGAGGAACTTATGATTAGAGAAGAGCACACTGACAAATTTAATGGGCTGCAAGAATCCATAGAGAGACAGCAAACAGAAATCCAGAAGACTGACAATAACATTTCACATTTAGACAACTTAATAGAAAGCCTTTAGAGCAGAATTGAGACAATGGAAGTCAGAATTAGTGAGATTGAAGATAAAGCACTTGACACCAGTATATTTGAGGAAAAATAGGATACAAGAATTAAAAAAAAGATAAAAAAGACACCGTAACAAAAAAAAAAAAATTTTTAAGAATTATGTGGAACTCTATCAAGAGGAATAACCTACAAGTGATTGGAATACGAGAATAGGAGAGTATAACTGAAAATGCAGAGAGAATTATTGATTATTTGTTGTCAGAAACTTCCCTGATATCATGAAAGATGAGAAAATATCTATCCAAGGTGCATATTGAACCCCACACAGGTTGATCCCAAAAGAAAGTCAGCAAGACATATTATAATCTAACTTGCCAAAACCAAAGATAAAGAGATTATTTTAAGAGCAGCTAGGGATAAATGAAAAGTCACCTACGAAGAGTTAATAAGACTGAAAGTTAAGCTAGGATTAGTCAGCAGGAAACACGTAGGCAAGAAGACAATGGGACAACATATATAAAGCCTTAGAGGAAAAAACAAAAAACTGCCAGCCAAGAATTATATATCCAGCAAAACTGTCTCTCAAATATGATGATGAAATTAGGACATTTCCATATAAAGTTTAGGGAATTTGCAAAAACCAAACCAAAATTACAAGATATACTAAAGGGAGTCCTCTGGTTAGAAAATCAATAACATTAGATAATAACATAAGACTAGAACATGAGACAGAGCAACCAAATATCAACCTAAATAGGGAAATCACAAAAATAAATCAAAGGTAAAATGCTCAAAACAGGGAAACAGAGACATCATTATGTAAAAGATGACAACATTAAAAGAAAAAAAGACAGACTAAAAAATGCAGTCATAGACATTTAATATGGAAAGGAAGTGAATAAGATATAAAGAAACTAAACATTGGTTTCAACTTAGAAAAATACAGGTAAATATTAAGGTAACCACAAAGGAAACTAACAAGCCTACACATCAAAATAAAAAAAAAAAAACACGAAGAACACAAAGACTCAACAAATACGAATCAATAATAATGAAATAGAGGAAAAGAAAATACATAAAGAAAAATGAGTCAGGACAGAAAATTATGTGGAACAAAGAAACTGTCAACAACACACACACACAAAAGATATCAAAATGAAAGCAGTAAACTCATGCCTATTAATAATTATGTTGAATGTAAATGGACTAAATGCACCAATAAAGAGACAGAGAGTGGCAGAATGGATTAAAAAAACACAATTTGCCTATATGCTGCCTACAAAAGACACACCTTAGACTAAAAGACCCAAACAAACTAAAACTCAAAGGATGGAAAAAATATATATCAAGAAAATAACAATCAAAAAAGAGCAGGAGTGGCAATAATAATCTCTGACAAAATGGACTTTAAAGTAAATCCACCACAAAGGATAAGAAAGGACACTATATAATGATTAAAGTGTCAATATACCAGGAGGACATAACCATAATAAATATTTATGCACCCAATGGCAGGGCTCTAAAATACAGGAAAAAAAAAAAAAACTCTAACAGCATTGAAAACAGAGAAAAACAACTCTATAATAATAGCAGGAGGCTTCAGCACATAACTTTTGTTGAAGGACTGAACATCAATAAAGAAGTTCAATAAAGACGCAGAAGATCTAAATTCCACAATCAACTAACTTGATCTCATAGACATATACAGAATACTCCACCCAACAGCAGCCAAGTATACTTTCTTTTCCAAGACACGGAACATTCTCCAGAATAGACCACATATTAGGCCCTAAAGCAAGCCTTAACAGAATCCAAACCATCAAAATATTATGAAACATCTTTTCTGACCATTAAGTAGAAATCAGTAACAGAAAATGCAAAGAAAAAAAAAAATCAAACACATGGAAACTGAACAACACCTTGCTCAAAAACTATTGGGTTATAGATGAAATTAAGGACAGAATAAAGAAATTCATAGAATCAAATGAAAATGAAAACACATCCTACAGAACCTTTGGGACACAGCAAAAGCAGTGTTCAGAGGTCAATTTATAGCAATAAATGCACACATCCAAAAAGTAGAAAGGACAAAAATCAAAGAATTAACCTTACAACTTGAACAAATTGAAAGACAACAGCAAAAGAAACCCATGGGCACCAGAATAAAGCAAATAATAAAAAATATAGTAGAATTAAATGAAATAGAGAATAAAAAAACAATTGAAAGAGTTAACAAGCCCAAAATCTGGTTCTTTGAAAAGATCAACAAAATCGACAAACTATTGCCTGAACTGACAAAAGAAAAACAGAAGAAACAAATTACCTGAATAAGAAATAAGATAGGCAACATCACAGCAGATGCAATTGAAATTAAAAGGGTCATAACAGAATACTGTGAAAACCTATACTCTAACAAATTTGAAAACCTAGAAGATATGCACAAATTTCTAGAAGCACACTACCTATGTAAACCAGCACAAATGGAGATAGAACAGAGATAGAACTAAATAACCCTCTAACAAAAGAAGAGATTGAAAAGATAATTAAAAAACTACATCCCCAAATAAATAAATAAAGCCCTGGCCCTGACGGCTTCACTGGAGAATTCTACCAAGTTTTCAGAGAGGAGTTAACACCACTACTACTAAAGGAATTTCAGAGCATAGAAAAGGGTGAATACTCCCAAATGTATTCTATAAGCCAGCATAACCCTGATACCAAAACCAGGTAAAGACACCACAAAGAAAATTGCAGACCAACATCCCTCATGAACTTAGACGCAAAAATCCGCAAAAAAAGTCTACCCAACAGAATTCAACAACATATCAAAAAAATAATTCACTTTGACCAAGAGGGATTGATACCAAGTATGCAGGGATTGTTTAACATTAGAAAAAACAATCAATGCAATCCATCATGTAAGTAAAAGACAAGAACCACATAATCTTATGAGTTGATGCAGAAAAGGCATTTGACAAAATCCAACACTCATTAATGATAAAATTCTCAGTAAAATAGGAATAGAAGGGATATCCTCAGCATAATAAAGGGCATTTATACAAAGCCAACAGCCAACATCACCCTAAATGGAGAGAGTTTGAAAGCATTCCCCTTGAGAAAGGGAATCAGACAAGGATGCCCCTTATCACCACTCTTATTCAACATTGTGCTGGAGGTCCTAGCCAGAACAATTAGGCTAGAAAAAGAAATGAAATGCATCTAAATCAGTAAGGAAGAAGTAAAAATGTCTTTATTTGCAGATGATATGATCTTATACACAGAAAACCCTAAAGATTCTACAAGAAAACTACAAGAACTGATAGAAGATTTCAGCAAAGCATCAAGATACTAGATAAACATACAAAAATCAGGTGAATTTCTCTACAGGAACAAAGAAAATGTTGACGAGGAAATCATCAAATCAACACCATTTAGAATAGCTCCCAAGGAGGTAAAATACTTAGGAAGAAATCTAACCAGAGACGTAAAAGACACATACAAAGAAAACTACAAAACACTACTTCAAGAAACCAAAAAAGGCCCACATAAGTGAAAAAACATCCTTTCACATGTATAGGAAGACTCAACATTGTGAAAATGTCTATTCTACCCAAAGCAATGTATATATACATGCAATTCTGATCCAAATTCCAATGGTATTTTTTAATTGAGATGGAGAAACAAATCACCAACTTCCTATTGTAAAGGAAGAGGCCCCAGATAAGTAAGCATTACTGAAAAAGCAGAACAAAGTGGGAGGCCTCACACTACCTGATTTTAGAACCTATTATACTACCACAGTAGTACGAACATCCCCGTACTGGTACAACAACAGATACATAGACCAATGGAACAGAACTGAGAATACAGATGTAAATTCATCCACTTGTGAGCAGCTGATATTTGACAAAGGCCAAAGTCTGTTAAATAGGGAAAACACAGTCTCTTTAACAAATGTTGCTGGCATAAATGGTGCTCGATATCCACCTGTAAAAAATGAAACAAGACCCATACCTCACACCATGCTCAAAAATAACTCAAAATGGATCAAAGACTTAAATATAAAATCTAAAACAATGAAGATCAGGGAAGGAAAAACAGGGACAACACTAGGAGCCCTTATACGTAGCATAAACAGTATACAAAACATTACTAATGTTGTCCAAATGCCAGAAGAGAAGCTAGACGACTGGAAGCTCCTAAAAAATCAAACACTTACGCTCATCTGAAGACTTCATCAAAATAGTAAAAAGATTACCTACAGACTGGGAAAACATTTTATGGCTACAACATATCTGATCAGCATCTAATCTCTAAAATCTACAAGATACTGTAAAACCTCAGCAACAAAAAGACAACCCAATTAAAAAACAGGCAAAGGATGTGAATAGGCAGTTCGCCAAAGAAGACACTCAGGTGGCTAACAGATACATGGGAAAATGCTCATTATCATTAGCCATTAGAGAAATGCAAATCAAAACTACAATGAGATACCATCTCACCCTAACAAGGCTAGCATTAATACAATAAACACAGAATAAGAAATGTTGGAGAGGTTGTGGAGAGACTGGAACACTTATACACTTCTGGTGGGAATGCAAAACAGTACAACCACTTTGGAAATCGATTTGGTGCTTCCTTAAAAAACTAGAAATAGAACTACCATAACGATCCCACAATCCAACTACTTGGAATATATCCTAGAGAAATAAGAGCCCTCACACAAATAGATATATGCACAATCATGTTCATTGCAGTATTGTTTACAATAGCAAAAAGATGGAAACAGCCTAGGTGCCCATCAATGGATGAATGGATAAATAAATTATAGTATATTCACACAATGGAATACTATGCAACAATAAAGAACAATGATGAATCCTAGAAATATTTCACAACATGGATGAATCTGGAAGGAATTATGCTGAGTGAAATTAGTCACAAAAGGGCAAATATTGTAGGTAGACCATTAGAACTCAAGAAAAGGTTTAAACACAGAAGAAAACATTTTTGATGGTTACGAGGGTGGGGAAGGAGAGAGAGGGGTATTCACTAATTAGATAATAGAAAGGAATTATTTTAGGTGAAGGGAAGGACAACACACAATACAGGGAAGTCGGCACAACAGGACTAATCCAAAATCTAAGAAGTTTCCTGAACACGATCAAACACTTCAAGGGATAGGGTAGCAGGGGCGAAGGTCTGGGGACTGTGATTTCAGGGGACATCTAGGTCAATCGGCATAAAAAAGTTTTTTAAGAAGCCTTCTGCATCTCACTTTGGTGAGTGGTGTCTGGGGTCTTAAAAGCTAGCAAACTTGATCCCTACCCACCTGGAGCAAGGGAGAATGAAGAACTCTAAGGACACAAGGAAAATATGAACCCTAACAGACAGAAAGGGCCACATAAACCAGAGACTCCATCAGCCTGAGACCAGAAGAACTAGATGGTGCCTGAGTACCACAGATGACTGCCCTGACAGGGAATACAACAGAGATCCCATGATGAAGCAGTAGAAAAGTGTGGTGCAGAGCTCAAATTCTGGTAAAAAGACCAGACTTAATGGTCTGACTGAGTCTTGAGCGACCCTAGAACACATGGTTCCCAGACTCTGTTGGCCCAAAACTAAAACCATTCCTGAAGCCAACTCTTCAGACAAAGATTATACTGGACTATAAGACATTAAATGATACTGGTAAGGAGTGTGCTTCTTAGCTCAAGTAGACGCATGTGATTAAGTGGGTACTCCTGTCTGGAGGTGAGATGAGAAGGCAGAGGGAGACAGGAACTGGTTAAATGGACATGGGAAATACAGGGTGGATAGAAGGAGTGTGCTGTCACATTATGGGGAGAGCAACTAGGGTCACATTAAAAATGCTTGTATAAGTTTTTGTATGAGAAACTGACTTGAATTGTAAACTTTCACTTAAAGCACAAGTAAAAGAAAATAAAAATAAAATAATGGTGAGCTATTATTTAAAACACTTAGCATAGTGCCTGACATGTAGTGCAGGCTCAGTAAATATTAATAATTATTATGTTCAAATTGTGTGAGGTCAATTTTAAAACACTTAGCATAGTGCCTGACATGTAGTGCAGGCTCAGTAAATATTAATAATTATTATGTTCAAATTGTGTGAGGTCAATTTTAAGCTATCACTAAATATATTCGAATTTTTAAGGCAGGCTTCTGAAACAGTAGTACACTTGGTAAGCTAGAGGGTGAATCCACTTACAGTAATGAGTTTTCAGTAAGGACACCCATGCTTTGCCACTGTTGTTTCATTCTCTTGACCCACATTCCAATATATATTCAACCTTTTTTCTGTAAATCTTCCTTTTCATTATTTTATTATTTCACCATTGTTTTTCATTATCTTGACTACTCTTAATCAGTTATAAGAAATATGCCATCCCATGAAATGCTTAAAAATAAATTGGAGCATGCTAAGCAACAAAAAAAAAAAAAAAATTTTTTTTTTTTTTTTTTTAAGCAGCAGCTAGTCAATTTTTAAATTCTTTTTAGATTTTTTAGAGAATGTTACTGAATTATATTTATTCAGGAAATGTATTCAATGACTTCTCCAAATTTATAAAGTAGATTCAATACAAATTTTACTAAACCTTCTGGTAATTGATGGGATCCTATGTAGAGATTTTTGTCATTTTAATGTTATTCAGGAATTTTCCATACTCAGAACAATAGGCCTAGGGCACATTCAAGCAGTTAGAGAGATGAGTACAGACTGTGTTTTCAGTTATTATGTTCATTTTAAAAAGTCATACTTCTTACTGGCAAGGCCAAGTACCTTGGTACCAACTCCTAGAAAACATAAAACCAAAAACCAAACCCTTTGCCCTCAAGTCGATTCTGACTCATAGTGACCCTATAAGACAGAGTAGAACTGCCTCATAGACTTTCCAAGGAGCTCTTGGTGGATTCTAAGTGTGGACCTTTTGGTTGGCAGTCGTAGTTCTTAACCACTACTCCACCAGGGCTTGAGAAACAATAATGCAAGATCAATGACCATTTAAACTGCAAGATCCCTGCTAAGAAATGTTGATGGCACCAAAGAGCTCTGGTAAATGAAACAAATGAGGCAACCAAAATAGATTCCTTGGTGTGGAAACTTTTTTATTTTTAATTCATTCATCCTTCAGACATTTATATATTTGGTCAGTCTGTTATACAACCCATAGTAATTGAAAGCCAAATATGTGCCAGGTCTTTTTTTAGCTACTGCAGATGATAGCTAATGGTTATGAGGTCTTCCCTTCAATTATCAAATTAATGCAGTCGTCCACCTAACCTGGACCAAATTGATGGTACTATCCACCTAATTTGCTTCTGTTGTGAAATGATTGATACTAATAGCTACTTGGCTATTATTGCTAACTACCCATTGGCTACTGGATATTGATAACACAGTTTGTGTTCTTAAGAAAACATATAGAATTCGCTCTGAAAGCTATAAAATAATTTTATTTATTTATTTATTTTTAATTTAAGAAGAGTTGGGATGTTATTTATGTTAGGGTGTGTTGAAATCACCAAACTCTTGATTAGCAGTCAAGGGCAGTTTCATCACCCAAGAACTTAATTCCAAGGATAACCAGATCAAACTCAAACTTGTTTCCAACAAGCTGATGCCAACTCATAGCAACCCTATAGAACAGAGTAGGACTGCTCCCATAGAGTTTCCGAGGCTGGAAATCTTTACAGACGCAGACTGCTACATCTCTCTTTCGAGGAGCAGCTTGTGGGTTTGAGCCACTACCTTTCGGTTAGCAGTCCAGCGCTTAACCACTTGCACCACCAAAAAACAAAAACCAAACCCATTGCCATCAAGTTGATTTCAACTCATAGTGACCCTATGGGACAGAGTAGAACTTCTATACAAGGTTTCCGAGGACTGGCTGGTGGGTTCAAACTGCTGAGCTCTTAACCACTGTGCTACCAAGGCTCTAATTACCAGGGCTTCAACCACCTAAGCTCTTTAATTCCAAAGGTAGGGGCTTGGCCTGATAATCTACATTCTTAACATTTCCCCAAAGTAATGATGAATAGCTAACTTTAGATCTAGGCGCCAAGCAGAATGTTAAATGAAAAATGATGATATTAGATTAACATGGTTTTTCAATAATCTCTCAACATTTAATTGAGTTGTGAAAATAATTTTGTGTATTACAACAAACATTAAAAGAAGTTTGAACAGAATAAAAGAGAAAATATCACAGGGCATCACACATAATACGGGTGAATACTGCATCATGAAAGTTTGTTTTATTGTGTATTAGTGTACTGGGTAGTGACGTAAACTATATTTTATACTGTCAGTTATGGTGAAACATTTCAAAAAGCACTGGAATAGATGATTTTTAGATTTCTTTCACTTAAAAATGTTTAATTTACTGTATTACTCTCCCTGAACTAGGGATTTCAAGCGCAACATCACTAAAATATTCAAAGAATAAAAAGCACTACATATCATTGTTTCCATATATAATATATATAAAAATAAAATCAAGTAGATACCTGCAGAAATTATTGATTTTAATTGAAAGTCCTGAATGAAAGATTAATATGTTTCTCTATGCCAGAAATAACAAAAAAAAGTTTAGAGAATGAATAACATCCTTTTCAATGGTAAACAAAATATAAAAGACATAAGAATATACAAGAAGACTACATATATTTATTTAAATTAATGTTTTAAAAAGGCAAATTAATAAAACATAAACTAATTTAATAAGAGAGATGAAAAAGCTACTTCTAAACAATAGTAGCACTGGAATAGAATAACAATATTTCAGTATTTATATTAGAAAACAAATCAGTTGGACAGAGAGTCAAGATATAAACACATATATACATACACAAAAACATGTTGACAAACATATACACCTCTGCAGTTTAATAAAGCAAGTATAATTTCAGTCCAAATCAGTGATTCTCAAACTTGGCTGCACATTAGAATTACCTGGGAGCTATAGAATATACTGATGACTGGGTTGCTACACCAGAGATACCAATTTCAATGCTCTGGGGTGTGGTCTGTGTGTACCCAAAACCCAGTGCCAATGGCCTGTGTGTAGGGATTTTAAAAAGCTCTCCTACTTGTGCCTACTAATTAGAATTTTCAAACTAATTTGAGAATTATTGCTTAAGGGAATTGCATACTTTATTTAAAATCACATGGCAAAATTTGGAAAAAGATCATCCAGGTACATACAATGGACTAAATCACATATTTTAATTCTTCTTCATTGTCACTATTTACCTACCAACTGATGTATCTTACAAGGGAAAATTTTTCTGGATTGTGCATATTTAAATTGCAAAAACTATGGCTTTCAGTGTGAATTACACCTGAAAGTGACAAACTGAATATCCTCAAAACTGGACTGATAAGCAGCATTTTGATAATAGAAGAAATTGAATTTGTTAACGATTTCATTCTACTTGGATCACCAGTTAACATCCAGGGAAGCAGCTGTCAAGAAATCAAATGATGTGTTGCAGTCACAAATGCACTGCAAAAGATCACTTCAAAGTTTTGAAAAGCAAAGATGTCATTTGATGGCCAAGGTGCTTCTGACGCAAGCCATGGATTTTTCAGTTGCCTCAGGTGCCACAACCTTTCTTGCTGAAAGTGAAGAGGACTTGAAACACTTACTGATGAAGATCAAAGACTACAGCCTTTAGTATGGATGGCATCTCAACATAAACAAAACAAAAATCCTCACCACTGGGCCAATAAGCAACATCATAATACATGGAGAAAATATTGAAGTTGTCAAGGATTTCATTTTATTTGGATCCACAATCAGTGCTCATGGAAGGAGCAGTGTAGAAATCAAAAGATGTATTGCATTGGGCAAATCTTCTGCATGAGACCTCTTTAAAGTGTTGAAAAGCAAAGATGCCACTTTGAGGACTAAGATGTGCCTGACTCAAGCCATGATATTTTCAATCTCTTCATATGTGTGTGAAAGCTGGACAATGAATAAGGAAGGCCAAAGAAGAATGGATGCATTTGAATTAAGGTGTTAGTGAAGAATACTGAATATACCACGAACCGCCAGAAGAACGAACAAGTTTGTCTGGGAAGAAGTATAGCCAGAGTGCTCCTAGAGGCGAAGATGGTAAGATTTGTCTCTTGCACTTTGGACTTATTATCAGGAGGGACCAGTCCCTGGAGAAAGACATCATGCTTGGTAAAGTAGAGGGTCAGTGAAAAAGAGGAGGACCCTCAATGAGAAGAATTGACACAGTGGTTGCAACAATGGTTTCAAACATTGCAAAGACTGTGTGGATGGCGCAGGACCGGGCAGTGTTCTGTTCTTTTGTACATAGGGTTGCTAGGAGTCTGAACAGATTTGATGGCACTTAACAACAACAACAACTGTTCTATTTATTCATCGAAAGCAATTTTATACCTTTTCCAATAATAAATGAAGCCTGAGGGGGTGGTGGAAAGTCATTAGAAGAGAAAGCTACTGAAGAATTCATCAGGCTTTTCAATTTCGTAAACCAAAAGGAACAATTCTAAAGCAGAAATTTGACCTCTACAAGGATCCAAACAGGTGTATTTTTCCCCCAGCCTAAAGACTTTCCAGTGATGAAAATGTGTACAAATTGATTGGGTTAGAAAGATAATGGTCTGGTAGAGAAGTAATTACTAAAAGCTAACACATTTAGAGTGTTCTAGTGAATAAAGAGCTGCAGGCTACATCAACTGGCTTCTGGAAGTTTTATTTCGCACAAATAATTATTTTGAGAAACAAATGAAGTTTTATTTATGTCAGTAGGATTTGGATCCTTGATGATCACTGGTGAAAAAGGAAACCGTGAACTCATTTGTGTTAAGCAAAACTGTACTCCATCCAACAAAGCAGTTTTTTGAATTTCAGTTGGTATTTAAGTAAATTATTATCGCCCCAGGACATTTGAACACTGCAGCCAGGGCTTGATCAGTTTTCACAAATCTTCCCTTTGGACATTTTATTTTCACTATGCATTGATCTGTAATGTATGATAAGAGTTATTGTTGTACCTGACATGTAATAATGAGCCTACCATTTGCAAATGAATTTTTCAAATGATTAGTTAACACCATATTTAAATTAGCACTTAATTTATCTTGAGTTTTAATAAGAAAATCATTCCCAAGTACCTTTGAGATATTTATTTGTTTTTGTGATTCATAGTAAGAAGCTAAATAATAAAAGATTAAAGCTATCATAAGCAAGCAAACAGTGACTTCATAGAGAAGAGGGAAAAAAGATTTAAAAAAAAAAAAAAACCCTCAAGATGCCGTAGCCTAAAAAAAAAGCAAATAGGTATGTATATTTAATCTTTTCTTTTAGAATTATATCAATAGTTGTGTTAGTAAATGTTTAAAAAGTGGCTCTCTGGAGGTTTCTGGGAAGACCTGACTTACAGTGTTTACCCATTCCCATGATATAAATACCTCTACCTTGGCCAATCTCTAGCTACTACCTTGACTTCACCTACTTTGAAGTATAGGATATTTTGGTGTATTTTATATGTTTTCAAAATATTTTTGGTGCTATTTGTATTAAATGCTTTTATATGTATGCCAAACCTGTTGCCGTCGAGTTAATTATGACTCATAGAGACTCTATAAAAAAAAAAAAAAAAAATTGCCAAACCTGTTGCCGTCGAGTTAATTATGACTCATAGAGACTCTATAGGACAGAGTAAAACTACTTCATAGGGTTTTCAAGGCTGTAATCTTTATGGAAAGCAGACTGCCAAATCTTTCTTCTGTGGAGTGGCTGGTGGGCTCAAACTGGCAACCCTTTGAAAGGATAATAGCTGAGCGCTTTACTATTGTGCCACCAGGGCTCTTTTATATGCATGCAGGCATATTATAAAACATTTTCAAGTACTGGAAACTGAAAAATATTTACATGGATGTTATTGTGAAAATTTCTGAAGAACAATTTGATATTTACAGAATCCACTTTTTATACTTTAGTGAATATTTCCTTAAAAAAAATTGTTAGAGGGCCAATATAACAAATAATGAAGGCAGTTTTATGTAATTAGAGATCTGCACAGGTTTGTGTATGATACAGATTTCAAAGAGGAGAAGTAAATTTAATATCTGAATACTATTTCCCACTTTCTAGTTTATATTTTTAATTTTTTTTTATATCTTGCTTCCCATCTGCCCCCTCTCTGTTCCCCTGTATCTTACAACACAACCTTTTCCCCAAAAAATGTGTTCCCCTTCTTTGTTGCTTTTATTAAGAAAAAACATTTTCAAAAGATTTCATAGACTGTTCCTTCTGTTCACCTGGCTTTCCAATGTTCATTTCTTCCTCTGTAGGGGACTGTTGTTTTGATTCACAGAAACCCCATACAACAGAGTAGAACTGCCCCATAAGGTTTTCTAGATTGTAATCTTTACAGGAGCAGGTCACCAGGTCTTTCTCCCATGGAGCCACTGGCTGGTTTTGAACTGCCAACATTTTGTTTAGCAGTTGAGCGCTTAACCATTTTGCCACCTGGAGTCCTTTTGGAGACTAAACTCACTGCCATCAAGTCAATTCTGACTCATAGTGACCCTGTAAGACAGAGTAGCACTGCCCCATAGGATTTCTAAGGAGTGGCTGGTGGATTCTAACTACTGACCTTTTGGTTAGTTAGCCAAGCTTTTGTTAGCAGATGAGCTCTTAACATTGCACCACCAGGGCTCCTAAATTCAGCATGGAGAATGCAGGCAACGATGGTGCTACCTCTCACATGCTAAGCCAGTGCTCTACCATTTGATATAATTCCCCAGCTCAGGTAGACTAAATGATCTAATTCCCCAGCTCAGGTAGACTAAAAAAAAGACTAGACACCTTTAAATGAATGGAGTCATGTCTGGACTGAACATCATAGTGAAAATAACACTGTAGTTAAGGGTGGTCCAATTACCAGAGTATGACCATTAGTCTCTCTCCCGTGAGAACTGTGGAACTAGGATTGCAAACAGTAAGTCACTCACAAAAATTGTGTTTGGCTAAATCATTAATGGCTGCCAGGGCAGACAGTGTTCAGTGTACCAGCCTACTCACTTCTGCTCGGCCTGATAAATTGTGTGCAAGGCAACTTGCCCTGCCCTTCTGATCTACAGGCAATGGGAGAGGCTGTCCATGATTTGTCTCCTCTCAAAATTGTTTAAATATTCCATGGGCAGCCTCCTCCAGGAACATGCTCTCTCTGCCTCTTCCTCTCACTGGTGTTGGTCTACCTCACCCAGGGACTCCCGTAGCTTGCATATTCCTGAGTGATAAACCAAACTGTCTTAGTTTCTGGCAGCCAAATGCTTAACCACTGCATCACCAGGGCTCCCCATTAGTTTCCCAAAAACAAACAAAGCTAGTTACTGTCAAGTCAGTTCCAATTTGTAACGACCCTGTAGGACAGAGTAGAACTGCCTCATAGGGTTTCAGCTGGTGGATTAGAACTGCTGTTCTTTTGGTTAGCAACCTGAGCTCTTAACCACTGCACCACCAGGGGCCCTTAGTTTCCTAGGGCTGCCAAAATAAAATACCATAAAGTCGGTGACTTTGAACAAAAGAAATTTACTCTCTCACAGTTCTGGAGGTTGAAAATTCTAGATCAGTGTGTTAGCTGTGTTGATTCCTTCTGAGTCTTCGAGGGAGAATCCCTTCTGTGTTTCTCTTCTGCTTCTGGCAGCTCCAGGCATTCCTTGGCTTGCAGCTACAACACCACGTGGCATCCTTCCTCCATCTTTGTGTGCTTGTTCTCTTTTATAAGGACAGCACTCAGATGGGATTAGGGCTCAACCTACTTAACCTCATATTAACTACCATCATTAAAAATTTTACTTCCAAACAAGGTCACATTCACAGGTATCGGGGGTTAAAGTTCAACATATCTTTTTTGGGGGATAAAATTCGATCCATGACAGTCCACATCTGTATCCCCAAAATTCATATTCTTCTGTTGTGAAAAACCTTCCCCAGCTCAGCATCCCCCCAAATCTTTACCCCTTCCATTATCACTTCTCTGTCCAAAATCTCATCTTCTAAATCGTCTAAATCATGTATAGATGTGACTTTGGGTATGCTCCATCCTGGGACAATATTGCTGTCTATCTGTGGGCCTCTGAAAATTAGAATACAAGTTATCAGCTTTCAAAATACAGTGTTCAGATAGGCATAAGGTAGGCACTCCATTCCAAAAAGGAGCAGTTGGAGGGAAAGAAAAAGCTGTGGGTTCAAAGCAAATCTAAAACCCTGGGCAAATTCCATGAATTTAAAATAATCATGTGTCCCCTGGGCCCAATTGGGTGGTAGTGGCCCTCCTCTCCAGGCCCATCAGAATGAGGTATGACATATTTTGACATTGATACCTTTGAAGGCAGGGTCAGCATACCCTGGTAGTAGGCAGGGGTAGGAACAAAAGAGGAACTTTGAATCTTGAAAGCAAGGATGTAAAAAATATGATTTCTTCCTTCTAGCAGTTGTACCCTGTGGAGAGCCTTGAGTAATGTCTGTTATCAAGACTGCTGGGTCCCTTACTTACCTGAACTTCACATTTGATCGTGTGAGTTCCCAGAAATTTCCAATGCATTTATTTTTCAGTGATTACCCAAAGATGGATTATGCCACAAGGAAAGAATTATAAATGACATAAAGATTTTAATGAGGTTATTTCATTATTTGAAAACAATACAAAACAAACAAAGCAAATTAGAGTTATTTGTGAATACCCACACACTTACAGCCACATATACGAACACACACACACATAAACACACACACAGTTTAACACCCAGGCCAAGCCAAAGGATGCTTAGACTAATACATAAAGATTCGGTCCAGTTGTCACATCTTTGACCACATATACATGGTACTTTTATTAAGAGAGATACCTCCTCCCTCCTCTTGGTCCACATGTTTTAAGGACCATCCTTTGTTTTGATTCTGCTTTAAAGATAATGGTTAAAATAACTGACATTCATTTCATGCTCACATGCCACTCACTGTTCAAAGAACTTTCTATTCATGATTCTATTTATTCCTCAGGACAGTCCTCTATGGACAGTATTATTATAATTATCCTACCATGCAAATGAGAAAGCAAACTTCAAAGTAAGTAACTTGTCCAAAGTTTCACACCTAGTATACCAAAACAGAAGTTGACTCAAATGTCACTTTTTTCATGATTACCTTACATTGCATATAACTTGTATTTTCATAGTTTGTGTATGTGATGCTCTACAATCTCTCTCAACTGGGACCAGAACTATACATTGAACATTTCATTTACCCAGTGGCTGCCATAGTGTTTAGCACATTGCAGGAGCACAATATTGTTGTCATTAAAAAAAAAAAAAATGTTGTCATTAGATGCCATCTAATCAGTCCCAACTCATAGCAATCGTATGTACAACAGAATGAAACACTGCCCAGTCCTCTGCCATCCTTACAATCCTTGCTATGTTCGAGCCCTTTGTTGCAGCCACTGTGTCAACCCATCTAATTGAGGATCTTCCTCTTTTTCACTGATCCCCTACTTTATCAAGCATGATGTCCTACTCCGGGGACTGGTCCCTCTTGATAACATGTCCAAAGTATGAAAGAAGAAGTCTTAGTATCCTAGCTTCTAAGGAGCTTTCTGGCTGTACTTCTTCTGAGACAGATTTATTCATTCTTCTCGAAACCCATGGTATATTCAATATACTTCACCAACACCATAATTCAAAGACATCGATTCATCTTCATTCTTCCTTATTCATTGCCTATTTTTCACATGCATATGAGGCAATTGAAAATCCCATGGCTCAGATCAGGCACACCTTAGTCTCAAAGTGGCATCTTTGCTTTTTAAAATTTTGAAGAGGTCTTTCACAGCAGATTTTCCCAAGGCAATACATTGTTTGATTTCTTGACTGCTGCTTCCATAGGCATTGATTGTGGATCCAAGTAAGATGAAATCCTTGATAATTCCAATATTTTCTCCATTTATGTTGCTTATTGGTCCAGTTGTGATGATTTTTGTTTTCTTTATGTTGAGGTACAGTCCATACTGAAGCCCGTGATCTTTGATCTTCTTCAGTAAGTGCTTCAAGTCCTTTTCACTTTCAGCAAGCAAGGTTGTGTCATCTGCATATCACAGGTTGTTAATGAGTCTTCCACCAATCCTGATGCCACCTTCTTTATACAGTCCAGCTTCTCAGATTATTTGCTCAGTATACAGTTTGAATATGTATAGTGAAAGGATACAACTCTGACTCAAACATTTACTGATTTTAAACTACACAATATCCCCTTGTTCTACTTGAAGGACTGTTGTTAATCTATGTACAGGTTCTGAATGAGCACAATAAATTGTTCTGGAATTCCCATTCTTAGAAATATTATCCATAATTTGTTATGATGCACACAGTAGAATGTTTTTGCATAGTTAATAAAACACAGGTAAACCTCTTTCTGGTATTCTCTGCTCTCAGCCAAGATCCATCTGATGTGAGCAATGATATTTCTCTTTCCACATCTTCTTCTGAATCCAGCTTGAATTTCTGGCATCTCCCTGTTGATGTACTGCTACAACCGTTTTTCAATGATCTTCAGCAAAATTTTACTTACGTGTAATTATAATGATATTGTTCTGTAATTTCCACATTCTGTTGGATGACCTTTCTTTGGAATGGCTACAAATATGGATCTCTTCCAGTCAGTTGGCCAGGTAGCTATCTTCCAAATTTCTTACCATAGACAAGTGAGGGCTTCTGGGGTTGCATATGTTAGGAGCACAGTAAATGGCTGTTAAATAATTCCCTAAAGACTTCAAAAGAGTTGATTTTTTCACTTTCAGTGAGATATTTTGACCTAATTTCAACATAAACTAAGTCACTTTCTACACAAGTGAAAAATTGAGTTAGCAATTGCCCAAGAAATATTCTGAAGCAAAAAAAGAAGAAGAAGCTACAGCTCTGACAAGCAATCAGTGACTATATTACATAAACCTGTAAATGAAGGAGCTTAAACATCTGCATAAAAGAGAAAAGGGCAAAAGGATTTGAAGATTATCAACTGATAATCAGAGACAGAAAAGCTCTAGAGAGGGTATTATTCAAAAATATCAACTCTCAACGAAATACGCCCCAGAGTGCATGTTGAAGACAGAGCTAATTGTCCCATTTCTATCAGCAACGAAGGAAAATGTGATCTTGTATTTTCAATTCAACCCTTCAGCCTTTATATATTTCTGGGGAGGTTAAGGTCCCATTCCTTAATATAGCATGACACTATGGAGATATTTCTTAAAAAATAAATTGTATCTCAATGGTAAGAGAAGAATGTTGATGGTAAAATATACCTGTTATCTGAGAATAGCAAAATGTCCCTCTAGGTACAACACTGCCCCATGGGCTCCAGGAGACAAGATGATATGAACAGGGAGAGAATGGCAAATGTGATAAGCAGGGCTGGCTTTAGGCACTTGGGTTGCTCAGGGAGCCCACATATTCAGGAAACTCCCCGAGGACCATTTTAGTCACTCATTTAGCATAACCTGGGGTGGGAGTGCGACGTGTATCAATAAAATCACAGCAATGTACTCGTGGAGAACTGCTCGTTTCTCTCTCACCAGAAGCAGTTGAGCCCCATGAGCTCACACAGGGTCCTCTTAAAGCTACAAAGAAGTAATGAAGTTCTTAATGGAGGCAATTAAGAAGTGGTGATGTGAATTATATCTGTCATAGTCCAGATCTCAGGAACTATTTATATTTAAATATCTAGACACTGATTTTGGTTACTTTCCTGTGGATAATGAGACTTCATGCCCCCGAGCCATTTCTACTCTTCATATTACGTGCATTCCAACCTTTTTGGTGTTTATGGTATATTTCTAATGCTGCGTAGGCTTCAGTGCATTGAGGCGATCTTGTGACTGCAGAGGAAAAAAAGGATGTATAAATGTTCCAAGCAAATAAAGTCATTAAAACTACAAACACATCAATGAACGTCAGTTTCAGATAAATGTTTTACTTATCTAAATGCATAAGGAATAAAAATACGCTAAAAGAACCCCCACCTTTGACAAGTCTCACATGCTTTAGCAAAACCAAAAAAACCCAGTGCCGTCTAGTCAATTCCGACTCATAGCAACTCTGTAGGACAGAGTAGAACTGCCCCCATAGAGTTTCCAAGGAGCGCCTGCCAGATTCGAACTGCCAATCCTTTGGTTAGCAGCTGTAGCACTTAACCACTAGGCCACCAGGGTTTCCACTTGCTCTACAGATGAGTTTAATTGTTGATTCTAGAAAGGCTAGACCAGTACAACAGATCTTATTCACCAGCCCCCCCACCCCACCACACACACACAGATCCTCTTCTCTTCTGATACCCACTTCACAGCTTTCTTTTCCGATTTGTCTTTTCTAATATTAAATTTAAATGACAGAGCAGATGCTGACCTTCATCCCTCAGGCATTTAGCAGGACAAATTCCAACTGACTCACGAATGTATTCGTATTCTTTGCGACTGGCCCGTGGCCACTCTGAGACAAGAGGCAGGAAACACTTAGTCAATCATTCTAAAGCACAGCCTAGCCCACTACATTTTTTTTTGCCTTGCTTAATGGTGGTAGCACTGCTGCTCCCACTCACAGGGACACCCCCTATTGTTTTGTTTATTTTCACTGTACGTGAGCATCAAGGCTGGATCTTTCTTTTCTCTCTTCCTCTCTCACAAATCTTAAAACATGACTAGATTAAATCGACCTGAGATTTAAGAGAGAAATACACTTGTATACTGTCATTTTCTTTAGCCACTGTAATTTTGAGCCTTTCTGTTGCAGCTTCATACTCTTTGCCCTAGATGAAAACAGTTGTAAGCTGAAGGGGCAGCCTGGATAAAGGAGTTTGCTATAGTTCAAGAAATGGAAATCAAAGTTCAGTTTTTACTCACTCATTTCTACTCAGGGAGTCCAAGTCTTTTACCCTAGGTTTTGTTTTGTTTTTAGTTGTCTCTTTGGTTGATTTGCAGGCGAGGGGAGGGGGAGGAGGGTTACATGCACACAGCATGCTTGTTGAATGGCAGGAGAATCCTTGCTCTAGGACAATTCATCCCTGAAGCCATTTGCTGTGCTCCTTTTTCTTTTGCTACAGAAAGACCCATCTCTCTTCTACTCTCAGACCATTCTCCCTCTTCATTTAATTTTAGTTACCAATTGACCTTCCTACTCCTCTTCTCTCCAGACTCAATTTTATCCAGTATCTCTAAGGGAAAAGCCAGTACTAAAATCAATTAATACTTAGAGATGTAATTCCCTTATGCTAGCTAAATACCTTAGCTATATATAGTGAAGCTGTGGTAACTTTTCTCTTATTTGTTATACTGGCCAATCCCTTATAAACACTGGAGTTGAATGTGAATTTGCATAATGTATGAGCTATGTACTACATGGTCTTAGGTCAGTGGCCCGGTTTACTGGAATCGATTTGAAAACCGTGGCATGCTTGAGGTCCAAGTATGTCAACTCTAACACTGGAAAAAAGGGAAGGAGCCATGGGACAAGCTGCAACACACAAATTCAGAGACTGGCAAAAATTCAAGATCCAGTATGAAAAGTTTAATGTAGCAAAATTTCTGTGACCTCTAGATTATCAACAATCTGAAGAGGTCCAGAGAAGTTCAACCTGCCAAAACTTTGTGTGTGTGTCTATGTATGTTTTGATGCTATTGATACCAATATTGTATTAGGTAGAAATTTTATGAGGTACAAATCTAGGCAGACATGAAGTGTGAATTTAATATTCCACAACAAAACAATTTTTAATTTAAACTGCCATCCACACTTGAATTGAGGTTCATTTGCTTGGCTGTCTCTAAGTTATGCAGGTGTGGGGTGGTCGTGGTGTTGCTTACATATTGTCCCAGATTTGGAGGTGGATTATCTGGTCCTTATTGACTGTGTATCCACTCTGGCATCTACTGAGGTATACATGATTCTACCTCATTCTTTTTTATGTGAAGGTTGCAGCTATGTTGCACTTTAACAGCAACCATAATGTCTCCTTAGTTCTGGGTTTAGCAAAAAAGCTCTCTTATATTCCCCTTGTCTCTAAAAACACTCTTTTGGAGCTTCGGATCCTTTCTACCTAGAGACATCAACTTAGGCTCCTACTGTCCCTCTCCTGTAGCTTTCTGGACACAGAATTTTAATCTTGCTGGAACATACTTCTAAAGTGTAGAATCAATACCCTCTTGTTTCAGATTCCTCAAAACCCATGCAAATTTTCCATTATCCTTTCATTCCCATAAGTTTGGATGAGTTAGAACATCAATTTTCAGGAAGCTGCCTCAAATAGATCTTTTGTTTCCCCCTTTTCACACATAGTTCTAAGGTGAACATTTTATTTTTGACTCCAGCTCAGCCTCATCACATATTCTTCCAAATGTTTTCAGTCTTATACCTACTCTTCAGCTTTTAAAACCAAATGGATGTCCATCCTAACAAAAACATCAAGGAGGATCTAAACTGAGTAGAATATCAAAATAACTTCCTGCAATATATTAATTATAATTGCATTAAGTACATTGTTATTTTATATTTAATTTCATCTTTAAAAAAGACTATGCTTTATGGTTATAGTAAATATTATTAGGCCAATTTTGCGAATTAGGTAGTAATATTTAGGTCAAGTGATCACCCAATCTTTGGGAAAAGAACTAGAGTAGAACACAAATCTGGTGACAATTAGCTCAACACCTGCTTAGGAGATGCTGAGTTTTGTTAAGGATGGTGAAAGAATTTGGAAATGGTAAAGGTTGCACAACATGAGAAATGCAATTAATCTTACTTCATTGTACATGTGATGAATGCTGAAATGGCAACTGTTTTGTTACATATGTACTTAGTACAATAAAAAATAAATTAAAAAAAATTTAGATTTAAAAAAAAAAAAAAACTACAGCATGCATCACAGAAAAAATACTCCAGTTTATCTTGCATCTGACCCTAGAGGGCAACCCTAAATAAAATGTAAAATGCCAACCTGCTCAATTTCTTGCAAATGATCAAGTTCACATTTGTGAGCATAAGAAAACAACTAGAATTCTTAAAGTTATGCATAGTGCCAGAGTATGTAAAGAATATCTAGCATATGTAGTAAACCTTATGATTATCTGAAGTGCCTGAGGTCAACAGGTCCTCTTATAATTGTTTATGACATCCATTCTCGTTATATAAGGCATAGCTATTTATAACCGTAACAGGGTGTATCTGAACAAATTCAAGGGATGTGGATGAATATTCAGCTCTATGAAAGTACACTTCAATTTATTTTATATGCTCTTAACCAATAACTTCCAACTTTTGCTGAATTAATATAAATAGAACCACTTACACAGATTTACCTTTTCAGAGATTCTGATTTAATTGGTATGGAATGGACCTCAGGGTTAGATTATTACAAACTCTCTCCTCTAGGTCATTCTAAAGTGCATTCAGGATTCAAAAACACTACCTTAAAACACTGTCTCTGTATTGTTCATGATCTATGTGTTGTATTTAAACTTCCACTTTGGGGGCCAACATCAGGATTTGCATTGAAAGAGCTACATTGATTTCTGACAGTTCAATCTCTCTTTCTATTCTCTTCCCTCCGCCAGTTTCTTCTAGCAGGGAAAACTAGCCTGAGAAAAATGACCAACCCCCTCACTTCAAAGCTTGAGTCTTGACCTCTTCATCACTTTATGAGTGCCCTTGTCACTCTGGTTTCTTCTTCATACCCCAGAGGAGCTGCTAATAGAAGTGGCTAAGGTGAATTCTGTTAAAAAATGATGTAAACTTTTTTCTAACTTGCTTCCTTTCCCAGAATTCTGAAAGCCCTATCTATGCTCCACTGTCATGGACCAAAGCAGGCTGAAATCCATATGGATGTCCTGAGTGATGATATTTTCATGTTTTTTGGGAATTGGTCCAGGTTAGCGTGAGCTCAGTTATACAGAGTATTTCTAAGGCTAAGGTTTGAGTCGTTCTATAGAATCAGCTTTACATTTGCTTTATTGTCAGCTTTCCAAGAGCCCAGTGACAACTGAGCTATTGTGTTCTCTATGAAGGCTGCTTCTACCATTAGCTCTTATTGCTGTTTTCTTTGAGCCAACTCTCCTCAAAGCAATTCTTCGTCTTGTCTATTGAAGCTGCTCCACCCCTCATACTATTTCATTTATATGTTCCCTATGCAGTAGACTTTAATGACCACTTGCTAATATTGAAGAAGAGATAGGCATGTACTTTGCACTGAACCTTATTCTAAATAATAAAATAATTTGTATAGAATTAGAAAAGAAGGGATTATTTCAATCCCACAGTCAGAAAAGTACCTTATTCAGTTGAACCAATCATCCGTTTCTTAGCACGTACAGTCCTCTAGTGTGGGTACTTGTGTCTAGACTTGTCTGCACAGTTAAACAATCCACGCATTACAGCAGGGATTGTGTCTTACACATCTTGTTCTCCACTGCAGTGCTTGAAGCAGCCCCACCGAGGTAGAGCTAAATCTGTTGCGTACATAATCCCTGTTCTGTATTTTAAATTATTGTTAAAATATATGCAATACAATGAAAGAACACTTTACCAACACTAAGTAGGATGGATAGTCTTTCAAGATGAAAGATGCAGTTATCAAATATGCGAAAAGAGAAGTGGTAAATAAATTTACATGCTTGTTTTAATTATTTGTGATTAATGTATTTTGCCTTTTAGAGTAGGGGCTTAAAGGTACATAAGTTAATAAATGCTGATTGATCAATTCATTCAAGCAGATACATGATGGCATGTTTATTTTATCTCAGTTCTTATTGTCCTCAGGATGTGAGTGTCCTTTGCCCCATGTCAAGAACACATTCAAGAAAATGTATTCGACACATTTAGAAGGCTATGTGTATCTTTTCCTTGCAGGCTGTTATGGTTAAAAACTTAGATGTTTGCCTTCCTGAGAAAGTACTTGAAACTTAACATCAACGTGCAGGTTGAATTCAAAAGGCAAGATCACTTGGCTCATGGGTAGTATTTAAGCCGGGCATGTTTTTAAATAACAGCATCTTGACTTTCCGTGAACCAGATAGACAAAGATCATGCCGACATTGTCTCATTTCATAACCTTCCACAAATACGGTCTGATTCTTTAAAAAAAAAAAACTCTCATTTCTGATTTTTTGAGTTTTGAGAACTCATGTGGAGTGAATGGAAGTATAATTACATTTTCTAGTAATTAGCTAAGTGTACTTCTAATTAACAGGACTCATATGCACCCTGCTTGCATCAAACAAAACTTTAAGAAAGAACCATCAGAGCATCCAGAGACTTTTAAGTTACATCTTTCTATTCTGCCTAAAGAAATAAATAAAACTCATGTAAGATGAAAGGTGAAATGGAAGAACAAGCTCAGGCAACAACAATTAAGAGAAAGCAGAAAAATAGAGAAATGTTAACTCGAAATGTCCAAAGAAACCAGGAATCTTCACTGTATTTTTGTACAAGAGAAAGATCTTGGTTTTTATAGTGACAATAAAATAGTTATTTGAAGACCATTTCTTCATTTTGAAAAATGTATTCTAAGCCTTTAGTCATTATTTAAATACTATGAAATATTCTTAGAGTTTATTGCTAACTTGCTGTCATTGAGTGGATTCTGAGTTTATTCCTAGGGTATTTTTATTTCATTTAAATTTTATCCAAATACCTAATTTTAGGAGGCAATGGAAACTACATTTTTTTTTTCCCAAATGTGCCAGGAAACTAGTAAATCTTTGATTATTTGTGATTAGCTGTACTTTTGTTTTATCACATCCTAGACATGTTTCTTTCTTTGAAATAGTTTCTGATTTCACTTATTTTCATTTTTGTCATTTTTTGTTGTTGTTGATGGTAGTAATGATTATCATTATTATTACTTGAAGGCTAACTATGATCCATTTCATTGTTCTCAACATTATACATGACTGACTTATCTTACTTAATTCTCGCAGTAACTCTCTAGTTTGGTACTATTTGTGTAGTCATTTTGCATATGCGGAAATTCTGGCATCAACTTCTGCTCTATTTACCTCCCCAGCACTCCCCAGAAGCAGGAAATAGGTATATTCACCTCTATATTCATATAATACAGGTATCCCCCGCTTTTCAAAGGTCACTCCACACCACTTTGCTTTTTAGGAAAACCTGCATTAGTATCTGTTTTCTCTAACTGAAAGAAACCCAAAGAACATTTTCACTTTTATGAAAAGGCAAAAAGCAGAAATAGAGTTCAGCATTTGTTTTGCAGTGAGACCTTAAAAAAACAGTGCACGCCCTGAGCAGCAAGAGTGGCTTCAGCAATCTCCTTCCCCAGGAGCTACAATTAGCATGTCAGCATCAAACTGCCGTGGCTTTAAACTGTGTCTGTGAACACCTGTACTTTATCTCAATTATTTTGTGCCTCTTAATAGCAAGATGCATCCTAATCTATCAGAAAAGCCTAAGAAAGCTCATAAGGACATTAGGCTTGCATAAAACTGGCAATCACCAAACTTGGAGATGTTCTTGATAGGCTGTCTTCATGAGAAATGGCATTTGGCGCAAACTGTCCCAAAGCCGTGACTGATTTTAAAGGCTTTGAATCAACAACACTAAACATGGCAATGGTGACTTTAGCTAAGAAAGCTGGGTTTGCGGGAGTTGAGGAAGATGATGTTGAAGAGGTTTTAGTGTCCCATGGCCAAGAATTGACAGTTGACGAGCTGATGCAATTGCAAGACGAAAGGATACAAATCAAAACTGACCGTGATAGCAAACAGGCCAAAAGTGAAATCCTTCAGAAACTGAACGTGAAGCACTGGCATGAGATTTTTGCTACAACTGACAGTGCTGCAATGATTGCAGCAAAGTATGACTTAATTTTGAAAAGGCGCGTAGGTTTAGGGTGGTTTTGCAGGATGTTTTGAGTACCTACAAAGAGCTGTATAATAGAAAAATGCGTGAAGCTACGCAGTCAGGCATACTGTCGTATTTCAAGCCTTCCGCATCAGCCACAGCAGACAAGGAAACTAGACCCTTGACATCGAGGCAAGTAGAGGTAGAAGGTGTAGACATTAGCAACCTACCTGCCCTGATGAATTCTGAAGACGATGAGATGTGAATAGATGACCCTCTTTTTCTCTCTCCTACACCCCAGTCTCCTGTACCTCCCACCACCCCAACCTCCACTCAGCCTAACACACCATCATCGTCCTTTTTTTGCAGCCATCTGACCGTTGATCTCTGGTTTACTGGTAGGGGAAGCCTTACTAATATCTTACGGTTTCAATACCCGATTCGGCAGGGCTAGACCAGATGATTAGTCAAGGATGTGGATATCCACACCGATTGGCAGGTGGTGTGGGAGTCACACCCACTAAAACCCCTCAAAAAAGTGGCAGATGTGTTTTGCCATCTATCCGGATGTGATTGACTCCAGGTCAAACATTGCCCGTTAACTTCTGAGGTTGGGATAGTTGTGTGAAGGTTAATCAGATGCCCAGTGTCCCCCTCCTGGCAGCGATTACACTGGAATGCTATGTGGCAGGAGAGCCACACCCATCCTCACTCCTCTGGAGGAAGTGAGACACTCAGCGAAGCTTCTATTTCAATGCCTCCACCCACTCATTTCATACACCAGCTTGACCAAACTCCTCCTTTCAAACTCCTTGGTCCTTAATGAACGACCAAGTCACATCCAATCAAATGCCTGTGACATATAAATGCACCATGCATCAAGATCCCATCCTTGACTTGTCCCCTATGCATTTCTCTAACTGCAGGACCCATCTTTCTGCATGCATCCCTATTAAGGGTAGTTAATATAAATCCCACTCTTTTGTGGGATTCAAACCCTGACCCTTCAACCCAGCCCCATGTCCCATTGCCAGCTAGGCTACCCCAGCAACCATCATCACCATCATCACTTCCTAGCCTTCCAGTGTGCTCACTGTGTTCCTGATTCTGGTAAATGAAACTAAACTGTACATTATTTCTACTTTGTATCAGCTGTTTATTTATCATATCATCTCTGCTTTTACTATATGTAGTCATTTTAGGTTTTATGTGTTACTTGGTATGACTTGGTAGGTTTTTTTATAGAACAAACTAATTTTTCATTAAACAATTAGTGCACGTGTTGTTTTGTGACATTGGTTACCAACCCTATGACATGTCAACACTCTCCCTTCTTGACCTTGGGTTCCCTGTTACCAGCTTTCCTGTCCCCTCTTGCCTTCTAGTCCTTGCCTCTAGGGTGGTGTGCCCCTTCAGTCTCATTTTCTGTAGGTTATTTTTTGGGTCTGGTAATGCTCAAAAAATTTTCCCATATAAATTAATGGTACTTGCTTTGCTTTATGCCGTTTTGGCTTAGGAAAGATTTCAGAAGAATGCTCTACTTTTGGATAGGAGGGAAAACGTGTATATACATAAACCCGTTGCCATCGGGTGGATTCCAACACATAGTGACCCTACAGGATAGAGAAGAACTGCCCCTTAAGAGTTTTCAAGACTGTAAGCTTTATGGAAGCTGACTGCCATAGCTTTCTCTTGAGGAGTGGCTGGTGAGTTTGAATCTCTGATCTTTTGGTTAACAGCCCAGTGCTTAACCACTGTGCCACTAGAGCTCCTTAATAGACACACACACACACACACGCACAAATGTGTAATTAAGAGTTCATGCAACAACAGTAATAACAATGTACAGGTGTGTACATATGTACATTGCACATTTTTTATTGCACTTTGCTATTAGTGTTGTGTGAATTCCTGATTACTTACTCCATAGCTACTGGTATGTTGAAAAAGAAAGATTGAAAGAGAAACCAGTTAGTTTTTAACATATTTCTATGCTAAGTCAGCACTGGTCCTAAATTCTATGCTACAGTTTGCAGATATAGAAAATTGCTTTAGGAAGTCCATTTATCTACGAACCAAATTTGATTGACTGATTCGTATTGATCAAATTCACAAAAGTCTGTGTATATACAAGCCAAGATGTAAATTTATTAATTTGATATTGACTCAACAATGACATCCTTCTAATCATCCAGGAATCTTGTTTTGGATATCCAAAGAATGATGTGTTCTCCTCATCAGTGAGGGATTTCTTGGCCTCTTCAGATACAGTTGTATTTACATTTGACCTCTAAAATAACACCAATCATACTGTCATTTATTTGTTTCCTATTTCCTCTATTATTTGAAGGCTTTGAGAAAAAGGGTATTAACTTGGCATTCTTTTTATTTATCTTGTGCAACAGAGTGACTGGCTTTTTATAGACACTTCATAGATGACAGTAGCAAAAAATGTACATATTTTATCAAAGTGGAGGGGCCAATTCTCTCTGCATCATCTCCACAGGCTATTTCTGAGGTACCTGGGACTCCTATAAGGTCCCTGAATGATAAGCCAGATGTTCTTTGGCCTGGGAACATCTCTGTCCATGAGCAATTTAGGTCTAGGAAAGTATAAGCCCTTCTAGTTAAAAAAAAAAAAAAAAAAAAAACAGTGCTGTCGAGTCGATTCCAACTCATAGCGACCCTATAGGACAGAGTAGAACTGCCCCATAGAGTTTCCAAGGAGCGCCTTTGGTTAGCAGCCGTAACACTTAACCACTACGCCACCAGGGTTTCCTGATATATCTTGATTGATTGAAAAGACAGCTATTAGCCCAGCTCTCTTAATTTTAAATGAGTTCTTCAGCCTTGATCGCTATTGTGATTATGGACACCAGGTTTTAGAATGGGACTTAATTCTAGCAGATTGAAGGATAAAGTAAAAAAAAAAAAAAAAGAAAAGAAAAAAATACATAAAATTCACTTGCAACATTTTGTCCCTGGAAAATTATATGAAATGGGTCTTTGGTATGTTTTTGTCCAAGTATTTTCACAGTTGCTGTTAAGGTAGAGTTATGGAAGTGATTAGACTCAGGTCTATTCTCATTCATCTTGAGCCTAGGATGTCAGAAGTTTGCAGATATTATTGTACCGTATCTTGCAATTTACTCCAAATGAAATCTTGTGAAAATACTATGAGATGTTTGATGGATGTGAATTTAAGCTGCATCACTGTGTAGTGAAGGGGAATGAAAGGCAATAGAAGATGGAAACTACAATTACTGACATCATAAAACATGAATCATTACTACATCTGTGTCAATGAAGAAAATCAGTCCCTATAAATGGCTGCATTTTTGGTAAACCAAAGTCATCATGTTATTCACTGGAAGTTTAAAGGAAAAATATATGATTCACCATAGATTTTGGTGCAATATATATTGAGTTTGATTATAAACTAATAATAAATATAATCTGAGCAACAAAAAAGACGGTCCTATCGTTGCTAAGCAGTTAGCGGTAAAAGAAAATTAGCAAATGGCACTTTGAGTGTAGGGGTATATAAAGAGTCCCACTAGTGACAAATGTTTAGATATTGGGCACATCACACTCACAAAATCCACATTTGTAGAGAAAAACTGAAAGGGACACAAAATGTTATGTGCATGGATTTTATCTCTTTTTAAGATTCCCAAACACACTGCCGTCGAGTCAATTCTGACTCATAGCGACCCTATAGGACAGAGTAGAACTGCCCCATAGAGTTTCCAAGGAGCGCCTGGTGGATTTGAACTGCCAACCCTTTGGTTAGCACCTGTAGCACTTAACCAGTACGCCACCAGGGTTTCCTTTTTTAAGATTTTTTTAAAATGAAAGCATTAAATATTAATAAGAAGCATAGTGTGAAGGTTCCGCCCCCTCAGTAAACAACTTTTTTATTTACCTAATAACCTTATGTGCAAGTGTTCTATAGAAGGTTGATTAGCGCTCTGAATGAGCACTCGACACTATGGCTATGTGAGCAATGCTAAATTGAGGGTAACCAAGCCAAGCCAAACCCATTGCCACTGAGTCAATTCTAATTCATAGTGACCCTATAGGACAGAGTAGAACTGCCCCATAGGGTTTCCAAGGAGTGTCTGGTGGATTCAGACTGCTGACCTTTTGGCTAGCAGCCATAGCTCTTAATCACTACACCACCAGAGTTTCCAAATTGAGGGTATAGATCATGAAATCTTAGTCCTGGATGAAAACTCAAAAACAAATTAGTCTGCATAAATGAGAGCCCTTAGGTCCAGAGCTATTGAATGATTGACATAAATTAACAGAATTGCCTACGGACAGACTGGGATGAGAACCATACTCAGCTAAGACAAAATGCAAAGCCCTTTCTATGCTACCTCATCCCTACAGTAACTAGAAAATGACTAGTAGCATATCAGCATGACCTCGGTGGTTTAAGATTCACTCTTCAGAATACAACTTAACTAGTGAAACAGGAATTCAGTTTAGTTTTGCACATTTAGGCTTTGGGTATTTGGGAGTGTCTAGGGTGTTCACCACCAATTATCTGTCAGCTTAATGTTCTGTGGTGGCTTGCGTGTTGCTGTGATGCTAGAGGCTATGGCACCAGTATTTCAAATACCAGAAGGGTCACCCATGGAGGACTGGTTTCAGCAGAGCTTTCAGACAAAGATAGACTAGGAAGAAGAACCCAGCGATACACTTCTAAAAAAATTAACCAGTAAAAACCTTATGAAAAGTAGCAGAACATTGTTTGATATAATGATGGAAGATTAACCCCTCAAGTTGGAAGGCGCTCAAAATACAACTGGGGAAGAGCTGCCCCCTCAAAATAGAGTTTGTCTTAATGATGTGGATGGAGTCAAGATTTTGGGACCTTCATTTGCTGATGTGGCATAGCTCAAAATGAGAAGAAACATCTCCAAGCATCCATTAATAATTGGAACATGAAATGTACTAAGTATGAAGCTAGGAAAATGTGGAGTTGTCAAAAATGAAATGGAATCCAAAAAGGTCCACAGTCTACACATTAGTGAGCTGAAACGGACTGGTATTGGCCATTTTGAATCAGACAATTGTATGGTCTACTATGCCAAGAATGACAACTTGAAGAGGAATGGCATCACATTCATCTTCAAAAAGAACATTGCAAGATCTATCCTGAAGTACAATGCTGTCAGTGAAAAGATAATATTCATAAGCCTATAAGGAAGAGCAGTTAATAGGATTATTATTCAAATTTATGCACCAGCCACGAATGCCAGAGAAGAAAAAATTGAAGATATTTATCAACTTCTGCAGTCTCAAACTGGTCAAACATGCAATCAAGATGTGATTGAAATGGGAAAGTTAGAAACAAAGAAGAAGGATTGGTAATTGGAGATTAGGGGCCAAGGTGATAGAAGTGATACCAGAGAGTGCATGATTTTTTTTTGCAAAACCAGGATTTATTCGGTGTAAATACACTTTTTCCACAACATAAGCAATGACTATACACATGGAACTTGCCAGATGGAATACACATGAATCAAATTTACTACATCTGTAGAAGGACACAAGGGAGAAGCACAATATCATCAGTCAGAACAAGGTCAAGGAATGACCATGGAACAGACCATTTATTGCTCCTATGCAACTTCAAGTTGAAGCTGAATAAAACTAAAACAAGCTCACAAAAGCCAAAGTATGACCTTGAGTATATCAAACCCGAATTTAGAGTCCATCTCAAAAATAGATTTGACACATTGAACACTAATGACTGAAGATCAGAGAAATAGTGGGATGACATCAAGGATATCATACATAAAGAAAGCAAAAGGTCATTAAAAGACAAGAAAGAAAGAAAAGACCAATATTGATATCAAAAGAGACTCTGAAAATGCTCTTGAAATTAGAATTAAGTGAACTGGAGAAATAATAAGGTAAGAGAGCTGAACAGAAGATTTCAAAGGGCAACTTGAGGAGACAAAGTAAAGTATTATAATGAAATGTGTAAGGACTTGGAGATAGAAAACCAAAAAGGAAGAACAAGCTGAGCATTTCTCAGCTGAAAAACTGAAGAAAAATTCAAGACTTGAGTTGTACTATTGAAGGATTCTACTGGGAAAAATAAATCAGAAAAAAAAGACTGAAGTTGTCAATGTTTTAATTTTACTTGGATCCACCATCAACATCTATGAAAGCAGCAGTCAAGAAATCAAACAGTGCATTGCATTGGGCTTATCTGCTGCAAAAGATCTCTCTAAAGGGTTAAAAATAAAGATATCACCTTGAAGACTAAGGTGCTCCTGACCTAAGCCATGGCATTTTCAATCACCTCTTATGCATGTTAAAGCTGGACCATAAATAAGGAAGAGTGAAGAAGAAGGACTGACACCTTTGAAGTGTGGTGTTGGTGAAGAATACTGAATAACCATGGACTGCAAGAAGAAGAAACAGATCAGTCTTGGAAGAAGTGCAGCCAGAATTCTCCTTAAAGGAAAGAATGGCAAGACATCATCTCATGTAATTTGGACATGTTATCAGAAGGAATCAGTTCCTGGAGAAGGACATCATGCTCGGTAAAGCAGAGGGTCAGGGAAAAAGAGGAAGAGCCTCAACAAGATGGATTGACACAGTGGCTGCAACAATGGGCTCAAGCATATCAACGATTGTGAGGATGGTGCAGGACCTGGCAGTGTTTCCTTCTGTTTTTCATAAGGTCGCTATGGGTATGAACTGATTTGATGTCATTCGAAAAGAACAAGGGGATACTGAGTGGTTTAAAATCAGAAAGGGTATCTGTTCGGGGTCTATCCTTTCACATACTTTATTCAATCTGTATGCTGAGCAAATAATTCTAGAAGCCAGACTACATGAAGAAGAACTTTGCTTCAGGATGGAGGAAGACTCATTAAGAAACTGAAATATGCAGATGACACAAGCTTACTTGTTGAATGTGAAGAGAACTTGAAACACTTACTGATAAAGATCAAAGAAGACAGTCTTCAGTATGAATTACATTTCAACGTAAAGAAAACGAAAATTCTCACAACTGGATCAATAAGCAACACCATAATAAACAAAGAAAATATTGAAGTTGTCAAGAATTTCATTTTACTTGGATTCACAACCAATTCCCACAGAAGCAGCAGTCAATAAATCAAACAAACATTGCACTGGGCAAATGCGATGCAAAAGTCCTCTTTAAAGTGTTAAAAAGCAAAGATGTTACTTGGAGGACTAAGGTGTGCCTGACCCAAGACATGGTATTTTCAATCACCTCATCTGCATATAAAAGCTGTACAATTAATAAGGAAAATGGAGGAAGAATTGATTCCTTTGAATTATGGCGTTGGTGAAGAATACTGAGTGTACCATGGACTGTCATATGAATCAACATTGACTTGATGGTGATGGGTTTTAAAAAGTCAGAAGAATGAACAGGCCTGTCTTGGAAGAAGTATAGCCAGAACTCTCCTTAGAAGCAAGGATGGCCAGACTTCCTCTCATGTACTTTGGACATATTATCAGGATGGACCAGCCTGTGGAGAAGTACATCATGCTTGGTAAAATAAAAGGTCAGTGAAAAAGAAAACCCTCAACTAGATGCTTTGACACAGTGCCTGCAACAATGGTCTCAAATATAGCAACAATTGTGAGGATGGTGCAGGACCAGGCAGTGTTTCATTCTGTTGTATGTAGGGTCGCTATGAGTAGGAACCAACTCGATGGCACCTAACAACAACAACAACAAGAGCTCTTCATATTGTTGTTTTTAATTGCCATCGACTTGGCCCTGAGTCAAAGTGATGGTATGTACGACTGAAACATTGCACGGTATGTGTGGCCGAATCTTCATGGCCCTTGGTTTGTTTGAGTCCGTGATTGTGGCTATTGTGTTAATCCATCCCACTGAGGGTTTCCCTTATTTTCCCTGAGGGAAATGTGAAGAGACATATGTGATTTATAACAATCTGTTAGCTACATGGAAAATAAATTCTTGTGTGGAACTGATGGCTTTGTGCTACGACATCCTTCTCTATCAGGATAGGTAAGAATGAGAGCTCATGCTTAACACAGTGAAATAAAATGGGCTTTATCTACTTCATGGAACAGCATCAGATATTGAGGAAATCAGTGATGTATGATGCTAGCCAGACCTGTTTTCTTATATTAATTCTATAGAGTTTGGAATGAACTTTTAAAAGGCCAGCTTGTTTAACTGGTTTTATAGCATCAGAGTCACCTAGAGGCTCAGTGCCCTCTCCAGATGTTACTAAGAGTGGAGTTGCTGAGTAACTGACTAAAGGACACAGGAGACTTTCAGACTGTTTATGGGGATGACAGCTTTACACAGAGAAATGGTGGCTGTCCCTGCCTCCATCGTTGGTGATAAGAATAAATGCTGAGATGCGTATGACAGCAACATCTGGGATTTGCCAACATACCAGTGCCAACATACTAACAGAAGTTATAGATATATCTGAGGAGATATTGTCATGAATTGAATCACTGAATTGTGTTCCCCCAAAATATGTGTCAACTTGGTTAGGCATGATTCCCAGTATGGTGTGATTGTCCTCGATTTTGTGACTGATGTAGTTTTCGTATGTGTGGTAAATTCTAATCTCTGCCTGTGGTTAATGATGCAAGATTAGATTATGTTAAAGAGGATTATAGTGGAATGTAACACCCTTACCCTGGTCACATCCCTGACCCAATTTCCCTGGGATGTGGCCTTCATCGCCTTTTATCTTACAAGAGATAAAAGCAAAGGGAAGCAAGCAGAGAGTTGGGAACCTCATACCAGCAAAAAAGCAGCGCTGGGAGCAGAATGTATCCTTTGGACTCAGGGTTCCTGTGTGGAGAAGCTCCTAGACCAAGAAGAGACTGATGACAAGGACCTCCCTCTAGATCCAAGAGAGAAAGCCTTCCTCTGGAGCTGGGACTCTGAATTCAGACTTCTAGCCTACTAAACTGTGAGAGAATAAACTTTTCTTCATTAAAGCCATCCACTTGTGGTATTTCTGTTATAACAGCACTAGATGACTAAGACAGATATTATTTCCTTGAAGTTTTACTCTGTATTTTACCAGTCACCCCTAAAGGAAAAATGTGTTGTAGCTCTCAGTTTCCACTCTACCTTGTGACTACAGAAAGGGAGAGAAAATTGATCAAGACCAATCATCACAATTTATTGTAAATCAGCTCAATTTATGCTGGGGGTCTTATATATCCTATCTCATTAAGTCATCTCGGTGGGTCTGAGAAGTGTCTCAGAACAGAATCCCTGTTTTAAAAATGAGGAAACAAGGACTCAGAGATGGAAGTGACGTGCTTAAGTTCATTTCAATAGAATGTGCAGGGTTGGAATTTGCAACAGATCAGTTGCAATCCAAAGTTTATGCTATTTTTACTGTGCCATGCAATCCCTCTTATTCTTGTTCTTTCATTTTATAGTTGTTTAAGAAGATTGAGTTTAATTTTATAAAACTCTGTGGAAACACAGAGTTTGGTTTTTCAGGAGGGATTACAAGAGTACAGACACAATATTCAAGATAGGAAAACGTAAAGGAAGCTACAGCCAATAACCTGTATCTTCATAGCTGGCATTGCAGTTTCAAATGCAGAATGATTAAAGATATTTAGAGTAATAACATGCCATACTTAATTTACTTCTGTAACTATGAATCAAAGAATCTCAAAGAATTACACAAGGCACTTGGACCAGAGAGAATCAGGGGCATCTTGTCCTGCTCCTTTATATATGTAGATTGCTATATTTATGAAAGGTGTTGGGTTTGAAGGAGAATTGAAGAAGCTACTCTAATACTTTAGAATGTGGGTGAATGTTTCTGTCTGGGAAATGTAGCAGATGGCATAGCAACACTTACCACAACGTGGTAAACATAAATTGATTAATAAAAGAGCAGTGACAAAATGTTCTTTCTGTTTTCCTTGGGTTACCCTACAGATAAGAAGAGCTACAGCTATGAATCAGGAGGAATTTTCAAGGTACCTCTAACAGTATTACTCTCAAGATCACAGAGCTAGTAACAAGATGAGTTCACTGCCCTGATTATGTCTACAAAGTGTTACAATTTGCTGCTGCTTCACTCCCTAAATAGAACCCATAATTAAAACAGTATATTGGGTCTTAAGTTGAACTTTATAAGTAACCTTTTATTGTTAAAATATATATATATATATTTGTTCTGTTTCTACATCCCCTGTGGGGATTCGGAGCAGAGGAGGCTAGGTTATTTTCTCTTCTTGTCTTCTTCTTCACATTGAAATCAAACTTCCAAACGTCATACATCATCACAATAAGAACAGCCATAAGGGAGTATTTTTTCCTTTCTTAAAAAAAAAAAAAAGGAATCAGTCTTTTAGAGAGGCTTGGATCCCTGCCGACTCCTTTTCTTGACTCAAGCAAAATAAAGCTTGCTGAAGATAAAAAAAAAAAAAAAAAAACTAGCCATCAGCATACTGATTATGGTAGCTCAAAAATCAATGTTTTACTTGTCCTTATTCATTTGCCATTCAAATGTGAGCACCTATGCAGTTCTCATAGACATTAGGCATATGCCTATGGGAAAAACATAGTTGATTGTTTTGAAAACTAAAGGAACGTAAGACACTCAGCCATTAGATAGTATCTCTGTATGAGCACAAATGACAGGTTTATGTTATTTCAACATTATACTAATTTGTTTTTAAATTAGACAAGATCTTTTTGAGAAAAGTCAACATCAAACATGATTGTAGAGAGAAAGAGCATTTGGGGAAGAATCCAAATTCAATCATTTCTGAAAAGTAAGCAACTAGTTTGATGCAATCCCAATTCTGTTTCCGTTATCTGTATACATGGTTACATACAGTGTATGGCAACTGGGAGTCACAACAAAAGGAAAAAAAAAATAGTTGAAGTTTGAAGGGACTGTTTATCCTCTTGATTCTGGCTGATTTGAATAGCCCTTTTAAAACTGAATTTTGTAATGGATATTCTGGATAGAAAAAAATGGAGCATGTTGGGTATAAACACAAGTACTAGAGTATAAACACAAGTACTTCAGAAACCCAGCATGGCTCTGTTGTTTACTCTTAAGTCTAAGCATCCAGGGGAAAAAAAAAAAAAAAAAAGGACTGCAAAAGTTTTATTTGCTCATTGCCTCTCACTTAAATCTTCACTTAAAAAAAAAAAAAAAAACTGTCCCTTTTTTGGCCATGGAGGTAAATAGTTAACACAGGCTGTGATTTCAATTACCTCATCTGTACTTGGTCCAAGATATGGTCATATGACTCAAGCCTGACCAGTCAGACTTCTTGCTTGTCTTAGACTGAATTGTCTAGATAAGCAAAACCAGTAAAGCATATAAATACATATAGAGAGAGAGATTTATATCAAGGAAATGACACACACAGTTGTAGAACCTGGGACATGCCAAGTCCATGGGTCAGTACAGAGGCTTTTCCTGATTCACATAGCCGCAGGGGCTGGTAAACCCAAGATCCACAGGTCAGAGAGCAGGGCTCTTGATCACAGGCAGCAAGGATCAATGACTCCTAAGACTGGTAAGATGCTAGCTCAAGTCCCAAGAACTGGAGGTCAGACTAACAGGAGCCACCTGCAGGATCCAGAACAAGCAAAAGCCCACAAGCTTTGCCAGAATGTCCACTTATATTCAATGCAGGCCACACGGCCAAGGAAACTCCCTTTCAACTGGGTACTCACTGCAGATCCCATCATGGAGGTGATTTACATTATATCAAATCTCATCATGGAAGAAATCACAACATCATACAACTGAGAAACCACTGAGAATCGTGGCCCAGCCAAGTTGATACACAGCCTTAACAATCACATTGCCTATGAATTTAAATTTAAATTCTGTAACTGAAAGAATTTTTTTTTTTTTAACTGAAAGAAATAGGAGTTCTGTTTTATTGTTGTTGTTGGTAGTGGTGTTTTGCTTTGTTTTGTTTTTTGTTTATTTTTTGGTAGATGAGAGACTGATCAGGTCAGAGAGCAAGAAAACTTGGCATGCCCCTGCTGTATTTTTTACTTTCAGAAACAGTTCACACATGCAAAGAGAAGTTGAAACTGCCACAAAGAGAAAGTAGAGACAGAGGCTTTCCTAACTAAATTCAGGTATCTATTCCCAGCCATTCTTCAGGCAGCCAGCCTCTACTCTTACCATGGTTTGGTTATGTGAGCCAATAAACTCCCCTTTCCTACCTCAAACTGACTCGAGTTGGGTTTTTGAACTCTAATATAAGGAGTTTTTTTTTTACTAATTCATCTCACATAACATAAGAAGGCCCATTTCTTCTAGGGGGTCGTGTGAGATCCAAGAAAAGCACCTTACCTTCTCCATGCCATATTTTTCATATTTCCATCATCTGTACACTGAGGGGATGAGTCTAGATAATTTCCAATGTCCGTCTACCTCTCATAGTCTGATTCTCTTCTGGGCCTGGGTATGTATAACTTCTCACAACACCTGTGGCTACCACAATTATAATTGATGCTGGCTAGGGTGTAAAAAAAGAAAATTTCTTAAGATCACTGAAGAGCTAGTTACTGAACATTTACTTTAAACATAAAATTCAAAACTAACCTCTGTTTTCTCCATGCCAGTCCTAGCTTGGCAGCCTCTCAAATAGACAATGAGGGCCTCTGACAGGTCTTTTAATACAGCCACATTCCAGTATTTTTAGGCAGTTATTTTCAAACTTTTCCATAGAAATATCCTTAATTGCAGACATATTAAATGGAGGAGGCTTTGGAGTTACAGGAAAATTAACCTACTCCAAAGAAAAAACCATATTTGATGTTTGGAAAATTGGACTAAAACAGTCCCATAACTTGCATATTCTGCCCAATAATATATAAGCTGTGTTTTAATTCACTTGTCATTAAGTAAAATACATGCTCCAGACAAATACATCATGTTTACCTTGTACCTTTTGATATCCTGAACACACTAATACACAGGTGTTTGCACTGCCTGATATGAAAAGCACAGGCTTTTGGTATTGATGGCCCTGTTAAAATAAAACCAGGTATTTTAATAGTGAAATCATATAAAGTCAGTAGTCCATAAGAAAGCAAAGCTCCGATTTCTTCATTCAAATGTACAAGGGATGGAAAACACGACAGGTAAATTTGAAGAAATAGAAGAGTTCCGGAAAATGTCAAAGCATGAAGCAAACTCAAAAGAATACCTAGGTATCTAGGGAGCAGCTTCAAAGCACAGAGCACCTGGAGACAAAACAGCAGAGGTGAAAAGAATTCCTTGCCTAGTGTAAGGCTGAAGTCGTTCCCGAATCACCTCTACCATCATCCCAGGAGTAGCAGAATAGACAGTAGCTATGGTAAAAACTTGTGGTAACATCAGGGAAGACAGAATTTTGTAGCCACAGACAAAATGAGCCTGAGGCAAGATGAGAGTCCTTGAAGCTGAGTTTCAGAAACTCCTGACTTTGGAGGAAAATGACTGCTTTCTTTCAGAAGCTTGCTAATTTCCTTTTGTATGTCCTTCTGTGTGCGCACACATGGTATTACCAGGTTGTTACCCAACTTGTGGGCATTTTTAACAGCAGCAAAACTTTTCTGACAGTTCTGATATGATAATTAGAAACACATATCCTTTAATTGAGCACTCATTAAATCACTTGGCCAGGAATCCAAAACACAAAATGTCTATTGTGCTAACCTGTGTGCATTAGAAGTTATGCAACTTGTTTCTTCTCCATAGAGTCAGTAGGGTTGATGTCACCCAGTATAGTAACTCACGGTGTCACCCATGAGCCTCCTCCCCTGCCAGACCGCACAGAATACTTAGTAATGTATTTTGCGCTAATGTTACTTATAATATCCGTACATCACTTTTCCTTTAATTATTACTTCATTCTCAAAAGAGTTATTGACATAGGTTAACAATACTAATTACCACAACATTGTAGCTAAAACACCAGAAAATTTGTCAAAATCGGAGATTATAAAAACACCAGTAACAATGAAAAACAAAGGACATGCTTATAGCGTGTACAGACTAAACCACATGCTTCGAAACATCATTGTGAGTGGGTAATAATGACAGCTCTGACCAGAGCACTTCCTTGTCGTTGTTAGGTGCCACTGAGTAGGTTCCGACTCATAGCAACCTTATGTACAACACAGCAAAACACTGCCCATTCCTGTGCCATTCTCAGAATTGTTCCTATGTTCGAGTCCACTGTTGCAGCCACTATGTAAATTCATTTCATTAAGAGTCTTCCGCTTTTTAGCAGATCCTCTACTTTGCCCAGGATGATGCTCTCCTCCAGGGTCTGGTCCCTTCTGATAACACGTCCGAAGTATGTACATCTCTCAAAGACTTTCACATTTCATTGAAGGGACCCAAAGTCAGTCTGTGTTACTTCTCAAGCTCTGCGTGCCATGGTGCTGACTTTACTTTCCACTGAATAGATTTTGGGTGTTTTCCTTAGCTCCTCCTGTGAAGACTGTGATAAATGGGTGGTCTGAGCAGGTTTTCTGTTTTATTCTAATTATTCTACTAATTTATACTAACAATTGTTATTGTCGTTGTTAGTCGCCATCAGGTCAGTTCTCACTCATGGCGCCCTGCATACAACAGAAGGAAACTCTGGCCTGGCCTGTGCCATCCTCAAAATCATTGTTATGTTGAGCCCATTGTTGCAGCACTGTCTGAATCCATCTCTTTGAGAGCCTTCCTTTTTTTGCTGACCCTTTCCTTTTCCATGCATGATGTCCTTCTCCAGGGGCTGATCCCTCCTGATAACATGTCCAGAGTACATGAGAAGAAGTCTCACCATCCCTGCTTCTAAGGAGCATTCTGGTAGTACTTCTCCCAAGAGAGATTTGTTTTTTTTTTTTTTTTTTTCTTTTGGCAGTTCATGGTATATTTAATATTCTTCTCCAAAACTAGAATTAAAAGACATTAATTCTTCTTCAGTTTAACTTATTCCCCCCCCCAGCTTTCCCATGATATAAGGTGATTGAAAACACCATGGCTTAGGTCAGGCACACCTTAGTCTTCAAAGTGAAATCTTTGCTTTTCAACACTTTAAATAGGTCTTTTGCAGCAGATTTCCCCAATGAAATGTGCCTTTTGATTTCTTGACTGCTGCTTCCATAGGTGTTGATTGTGGATACCAGTAAAATGAAAAGCTTAACAACTTCAATCTTTTCTCCATTTATCATGATGTTGCTCATTGGTTCAGTTGTGAGGATTTTTTTTTTTTTTTTTTACGTTGAGGTGTAATCCATACTGGAGGCTATGATCTTTGATCTTCATTAGTAAATGCTTCAAGTTTTCTTCACTTTCAGCAGGTGAGTCTTCCTCCAATCCTGATGCCCCATTCTTCTTCATATAGACCAGCTTCTCGGATTGTTTGCTCAGAATACAGATTGAATAGGTATGGTAAAAGGATACAACCCTGAAGCACATCTTTCTTGACTATAAACCGCACAGTATCATCTTGTTCTGTTCCAATGACTGCCTCTTTATCTATGTACAGATTCCTCATGAGCACAATTAAGTGTTCTGGAATTCCCATTCTTGGCAATATTATTCATAATTTGTGTGATCCACACAGTCAAATGCCATTGTATAGTCAATAAAACACAAGTTAACATCTTTCTCATATTCTCTGCTTTCACCCAGGGTCCATCTGACATCACCTATGATATCCCTGGTCCCTTATCCTCTTCTGAATCCAGCTTGAATTTCTGGCAGTTCTCTGTTGATATACTGCTGCAACTGCATTTGAATGTTCTTCAACAAAATTTTGCTTGCATGTGATATTAATGATATTGTTTGATAATTTCCAAATTCATTTGGATAAAATTTCTTGGGAATAGGAATAAAAATGGATCTCTTCCAGATGGTTGGTCAGGTAGCTGTCTTCCAAATTTCTTGGCATAGATGAGTGAGCACTTCCTATGCCACATCTGTTTGTTGAAACTCCTCAATTGGTATTCTCTCCATTCCTGGAGACTTGTTTTTCACCTATGCCTTCAGCGCAGCTTGAACCTCATCCTTCAGTATCATCGATTCCTGATCATATGCTGTCTTGGTTATCTGGTGTTGCTGTTACAGAAATACCACAAATGGATGGTTTTAACGAAGGGAAGTTTATTCTCTCACAGTCCAATAGGCTAGAAGTCTGAATTCAGGGTGCCGGCTCCAAAGGAAGGCTTTCTCTCTTCATCAGCTCTGGAGGAAGGTCCTTGTCATTAGTCTTCTCTTGGTCTTGGAGCATCTCAGCACAGGAACCTTAAGTCCAAAGGATGTGCTCTGCTCCCAGCACCGTTTTCTTGGTGGTATGAAGTCTCCATGTTTTTCTGCTTGCTTCTCTCTTTTATATCTCAAAAGAAATTGGCTTAAGACACTATCTAATCTTGTAGATCTCATCAGTATAACTACCTCTAATCCATTTTATTACATCATCCCAACCCCCTGCCGTCGAGTCATACTGATAGGATTTACAACACATAGGGAAATCACATCAAATGACAAAATGGTAGACAATCATACAATATTGGTAATCATAACCTAGTCAATTTGACAGATGCTTTTGGGGAACACAGTTCAATCCATGACATATGCTACCTCCTGAAATGGTATGACAAGTTTTTTTTGGTATAGCCACTCTGTGTATTCCTTACATCTTCTTTTGATGCTTCCTGTGTTATTTAATATTTTTCCCTTAGAATCCTCCAATATTGCAACTTGAGTCTTATATTTTTTCTTCTGTTCTTTCAGCTTGTAAAGTGCCAAGTGTGTTCTTCCTGTTTGGTTTTCTATCTCCAGCTCTTTGTACATGTCATTATAATACCTTACTTTGTCTCCTTGAGTCTCCCTTTGAAATCTTCTGTTCAGCTCTTATACTTCATCATTTCTTTCTTTCTATTTAGCTACTCGACGTTTAAGAGCAAGATTCAGAGTCTATTCTGACATCTATTTTGGTCTTCTCTTTCTTTCGTGTCTTTTTAATGACCTCTTACTTTCTTCATATATGGTGTCCTTCATGTCATTGCATAACTCGTCTGGTCTTTGGTCATTAGCATTCAACACGTCAAATCTATTCTTGAGATGGTCTCCAAATTCAGTAGGGGTAAACTCAAAGTCTTACTTTGGCTCTGGTGGACTTGTTCTAATTTTCTTCAGTTTCAACTTGAACTAGCATATGAGCAGTTGATGGTCTGTTCCACAGTCAGCCCTTGGCCTTGTTCTGACTGATGATATTGAGCTTTTCCATCGTCTCTTTCTACAGATGTAGTTGATTTGATTCCTGTGTATTCCATATGGGGAGGTCCATGTGTATAGTTGCAGTTTATGTTGGTGAAAAAAAAGATATTTGCAATGAAGAAGTCATTGGTCTTGCAAAATTCTATTATGTGATCTCTAGCATCATCTGTCACCAATGCCATATTTACCAACTATAACCCTTCTTCTTTGTTTCTAACTTTCACATTTCAATCATCAGTAATTATCAATGCAACCTGATTGCATGTTTGACAAACTTCAGACTGCAGAAGTTCATAAAAATCTTCAATTTTTTCCCTTTGCCCTTAGCAGTTGGTGCATGAATTTGAAAAATAATCATATTAACTGGTCTTCCTTTTAGATGTATCTATCACTGGCACTGGGTTTTTGGGTATCACTGACAGTGTTGTACTTCAATATAGATCTTGAATTTTTTTTTTTTTTGACCACAAATGCAAAGCCATTCCTCTTCAAGGTGTCATCCCTGGCATAGTAGACCATATGATTGTTTTAGCCCACTAATAGGAAAAATGAGAACAAGGGCACCAAAGGAATCTTCAGAAATGAACCTTCCAAAAAATACTTTAGTATATTAAAGGAGGTAATGGGAAGCCATGCTCTGTTGTTGGTAGGTGCTGTTGAGTCCATTCTGACTCATAGGGACCCTATGTACAACAGAATGAAATGATGCCCAATTCTCTGCTATCCTCAAAATTGTTGTTGTGTTTGAGCCCCTTGTTGTAGATACTGTGTCAATTCATCTCATTAAAGGTCTTCCTCTTTTTTGTTGACCCTCTACTTTACTAAGCATGATGTTCTTCTCCAGGGACTTATCCCCCCTAATAACATGTTCACAGTATGTGAGACAAAGTCTGGTCACCCTTGCTTCGAAACAGTGTTCTGGCTAAACTTCTTCCAAGACAGATGTGTTCATTCTTTGGGCAGTCCATAGTATATTCAATATTCTTCCACAACACCATAATTCAAAGGAATCAATTCTTCTTCAATGTTCTTTTCTCATTATCCAACTTCAGAATGCATATGAGGTGACTGAAAATACCATGGCTTGAGTTAGGCGCACCTTAGTCCTTAAAGTGATATCTTTGCTTTTTAGCACGTCAAACAGGTCTTTTGGAGCAGATTTGCTCAATGCAATATTTTGCAGTGGATTTGCCCAATGCTTTATTTTGGGTCAACAGTTGGAATTTACATCCTATGTCCCTGCTTTGACTTCTTTAGTTGCCATTTAAAAACATTCATAATTATTACTGTTTAGTTATTTCAAATTTAACATTACTTTTACATGTGCATTGACTAACATTTTCTTTGGTGCATCCTATTGTGTTATGTATTTCTATTTCTTTAAAAAGAAGATGTCTACATAGAGAAAACTTCAGGATAGACGCTCAATTTCCCCCTTTTGTAATGAATATTCAAAGAGGTAAGGGCTGAGGCTCTGTGCTTGTTATCTCGCTTTGTATACAGGAAAATAATGAATGGAGAGGCTCACAAAGCTATAACGGACTGTGACTGCTATCCATCTGTCCTGCTTCCCACCAAAGATTTGAAACCTTTCTTTTGCTGAATGTGTTGAATACATTGAAAATGGAAGTTCCATTAATAGGATTTCAAGGACCTTTACCACCAGACCTGGATGCTGAGCCTCATTGCTGGCATGGGATGTTATTGCTTGAGACATTAAGCTACTAGACTTATATTGGGGGCCAATTGCACTTGCTTCACGACTTGATATAATGGATTAATAACGAGGAAAGGAAATTTTCCTGTTGTTTTCCAGTGAGGCTTTTGAGCCCTGTCTATCTTCTCCTCACTCCTTCTATAGTTACTGCAGAGGAGATTTTTCTTCGCAGATGTACAAGTAGTAGCAAAAACTGAAGCATTTCTCTCAGCTAATGAGCTGCAGAACATAAAAGCTGGGGGCAGAACCTATGGAAACTTTTGAATATGGTGACCTACTGGTGCTGAGTGTGCAGGAGGTGACACTTTCTCCCAGGTGACAGATTGTCACAAATGGGAGATGGTAGGACTTTAGAAAAGCTATTAAAATCATATATGCCTCAGTTTCCACCATTGTAAAGACATTACCTTCTAATGCGCAGTCATATTACTAGGATTAATGAAGTAATTCTTAAAATTGTATTAAATTCCTTAGAGATAGGCATTTGGTAAATAAGAAGGACTCAGTTAAATGGCCAAAAACTGAGGAAAGAGAGAGTAAACTTAATAAATGAGATGTGGCCTGAAATTTAAGAAATTGCCCCCAAATTGGAACTTTGGGCCAATTACTAGGCATCTAATTTGTGCCATTTAAGAAAAATTGTGCAGAACATCCTTTCTTCAATTCCAACATTTGCTTATTACATGAAGTAGATAATTTGACACTAAATAAGAACATAGTTACATTCCCTCCATGTAGGGTTGCTGACTGTTAAAAAAAGAAATACATGAAAATGATAGAATCTTTTCCCAGTTGATGATAATTGGATCTCAGATTCAAAGGACATCATTCCATTGGAAAGAAATGGTTAGAGGAAATATAAAGACTCTGTCCTCAGTACAGGCTATTTTATACTTTCTTAAGCATGGCATCAGGTTCATTCCAAAAAGGAAAAGAAAAAATGACACATCTGACATTTAGCTTGAATGTACCATTTATTAAATTTTCATATGTTTGTTATTCATGCCAATATAATAATTATGAATTCTCCTTGTACATGATAAGTGTCTTCATTAATTTTTATTGACTGCCCACTGAATGTACAGCACTTTGAGAAAAGACTCTGATGGCTTTGGGGTAGAGAAACAAAGGGGACAAAATCTGCCTGAATCTCCCATCATAATCAATATGCATGTTGCTAACCTTATGTAAGCCTGTCTCCACAGTTAATCATTTGTATTTTTGTCAACAATTATTGAGGCTTTTAGAAGTTGCACACATGCTGGGATCCAAAGAACCCTAGGATTTAAGACGGAAAAGATATAGACTCACATAAAATGTCTTAAAACTTTGTACTGGGTGTAAGAAATCTATTAATGTTAGGATTTGTTTATAACATGATTAGTTGCTTAATCAGGGGGATATTAATTGAATTGAGAACTATGAGCTGTGAAGTATAATTTACTGGAAAGATACCTGCAAGAAGCTGCACGAAAACTGTTAAAACCACTTTCAAAAATTCTTTCAAAATCCCTCCTAAAGATGGACATGCATATACTCTCTGACTCAACAATTCTACTCTTAGGTTTACATCCCGCAGAAATGGGTGCATAGATTTGCTTTGTACAAGAATGCTCAGAACCTTATTTAGCGTATCTTAAAACTAGAAATAATCCAAATGTGTACCAATAGAGGAAAGAATACATAAAATGGGCTACCTTTATAAAACAGAATACTATAGAAATAAAAATGGAATAGTCACATTCAAGAACACGTATGGTTCCTACAAACACAATAATAGTAGTCATACATAGACGATCGTATTATATGGTTCCTTTTAAATCAAATTCAAAAACAAGCAGAACTGAAAACTAACAAACACAACACACACACAAAAAAACAAAGAAGCTATGTGAAATCTGAAAAAAAGGAAAGGAAAGCAAACACCATTTATCTGAAGAAGAAAGATAGGAGATGAGTTATAGCTTAAACTATACATAAGAAGCTAAAAACAAATCAGAATGATACATGATCCCAAAATAGAATTGATCATTCTTTGGATAGATCTGATTCGAAAAAATGTTTGCCTGTGTAATTCATACTGGATTTGGGTAATTCCCCCAGGTCCCCTTCATGACTACTGAAAAGCCTTGGAGACCCTAGAGGATTACAAATAGAGTTGAGTAGGTTCAACATGTTACCCAGGATGGATGGTATTTCAACCCATATAATCACTTGGTTTAGATTGGATGAATTAGAGTCCTCCTGTAGGAGGTTATTAAGAGACTACAGAAGAAACACAATAAACATCTTATTCAATAAAACTTCCACATGGATCACATGGGTAAAAAAGCTCCTGGGAATCTATTTATGCCTAACCATTTTACAAATACTTTTATCCAGAAGTACTTTGTCTCTATATTAACTCTGTATGTACTCACTGTACAAACACATGCTCTAAACATTTTACGTTATATAAAGCATTGGGCTAGGTATTTTTTTAATTATTATTATTCTATTTTATTTGTGCTTTAAGTGAACGTTTACAGCTCAAGTTAGTTTCTCGTAAAAATTTATACACACATTTTTATGTGACCCTAGTTGCTATCCCTATAATGTGACAGCACACTCCTCCTTTCCACCCTGGATTTCCCCCGACCATTCAACCAGCTCCTGTCCCTTTCTGGCTTCTCATCTCAGCTCCAAACAAAAGCTGCCAGCTTATTCATATATCTACCTGAGCTAAGAAGCACACTCTTCATGAGTATCATTTTATGGCTCATAGTCCAGTTTAATCTTTGTCTGAAAAGTTGGCTTCAGAAATGGTTTTAGTTCTGGGTTAACAGAGATTCTAGAGGTCATGTTTTCTGGGGTTCCTCTAGTCTCAGTCAGACCATTAAGTCTAGTCTTTTTACATGGATTTGAGTCTGCACCACACTTTTCTCCTGCTCCCTCAGGGACTGTCTGCTGTGTTGCCTGTCAGGGTGGTCATTGGTGGTAGCTGAGCACCATCTGGTTCTTTTGCTGTCAGAATGATGGAGTCTCTGGTTTATGTGATCCTTTTGTCTTTTCGGCTAATGTTTTGTCTTTGGTGTTCTTCATTTTCCTTTACTCCAAGTGAATTGGGACAAATTGATGCATCTTAGATGGCCACTTCCTAGCTTTTAAGACCCCAGATTCTACTCACCAAAATGGGATGTAGAACATTTTCTTAATAAACTTTGTTATGCCAGTTGACCTAGATGTCCCTTGAAACCATGGTCCCCAGACACCTACCCCTCCTAATCTCTCCCTAGAAGTGTTTGGCTGTATTCAGGAAACTTCTTAACTTTTGGTTTAGTCCAGTTGTGCTGACTTCCCCTGTGTTGCGTGTTGTCCTTTCCTTCACCTAAGATAATTCTTGTCTACTATTTAGTTAGTGAATACTCTTCGCTTCTCTCCGTCTCCACCCTTGTGACCATCAAAGGATGTTTTTTCTGTCTTTAAACTTTTTCTTGAGTTCTTATAATAGTGGGCTTATACAATATTTGTTCTTTTGCAACTGACTAATTTCACTCAGCACAATGCCTTCCAGATTCATCCATGTTATGAGATGTTTCATGAATTCATCCTTGTTCTTTATCATTGCATAATATTCCATTTGTGAATAAATCAAAATTTATTTATCCATTCATCCATTGATGGGCACCTAGGTTGTTTCCATCTTTTTGCTATTGTTAACGGTGCTGCAATGAACATGGGTATGCATATATCTATTCCTCTGGTGGTTATTTCTCTAGGATATATTCCCAGGAGTGGGATTGCTAGATTCTGTGGTAGTTCTATTTCTACCTTTTTAAGGAAGCACCAAATTGATTTCCAAAGTGGTTGTACCATTTTACATTCCCACAAGCAGTGTATAAGTGTTCCAGACTCTCTACAACCTCTCCAACATTTATTATTTTGTGTTTTTTGGATTAATGCTAGCCTCGTTGGGTGAGATGGTATCTCACTGTAATTTTGATATGCATTTCTCTAATGACTAATGATTGTGAGCATTTCCTCATGTATCTGTTAGCCATCTGAATGTCTTCTTTGGTGAAGTGCCTGTTCATATCCTTTGCCCTTTTTTTAAAGGGATTACCTTTTTGTTGTTGAGGTTTCGCAGTGTTGTTTTTGTTATTTGGTGCTTAAATGTTTTTTTTTTTTTTTTATCAAGTTGGTTCTGACTCATAGTGACCCTATGCACAACAGAATGAAACACTGCCTGGTCCTGCACCATCCTTAAAATAGTTGTTATGCTTGAGACCACTGTTGCAGCCACTGTGTCAAGCCACCTCATTAAGGGTCTTGCTTTTTTCCGCTGACCTTGTACTTTGCCAAGCATGATGTCCTTATCCAGGGACTGATCCCGCCTGATAACATGTCCAAAGTATGTAAGATGCAGTCTCACCATCCTGGCTTCTAAGGAGCATTCTGGTTGTATTTCTTCCCAGACAGATTTGTTCCTTCTTCTGGCAGTCCATGGTATATTCAATATTCTTCGCCAACACAACAATTCAAAGGTATCAATTCTTCTTCGGTCTTCCTTATTCATTGTCCAGCTTTCACATGCATATGATGTGATGGAAAATACCATGGCTTGAGTCAGGTGCACCTTAGTCTTCAGGGTGACATCTTTGCTTTTCAACACTTTAGACAGGTCCTTTGAAGCATATTTGCTCAATGCAATGTATCTTTTGATTTCTTTCCTGCTTCCATGGGTGTTGATTGTAGATCCAAGTAAAATGAAATCCTTGACTACTTTAATCTTTTCTCCTTTTGTCACGATGCTGCTTATTGTTCCCATTGTGAAGATTTGTTTTCTTTATATTGAGATGCAATCCATACTGAAAGCTGTGGTCTTTGATCTTCATTAATAAGTGCTTCAAGTCCTTTTCACTTTCAGCAAGCAAGGTTGTGTCATCTGCATAACACAGGTTGTTAATGAGTCTTCCTTCAATCCTGAAGCTCCATTCTTCTTCATATAGTCCAGCTTCTTGTATTATTTGCTCAGCATACTGATTGAATAGGTATGGTGAAAGGATACAATGCTGGTGCACAATTTTCCTGACTTTTAACCACTCAGTAACCCCTTGTTCTCTCCAAACAACTGCCTCTTGATCTATGTACAGGCTTCTCACAACCACAATGAAGTGTTCTGGAATTTCCATTCTTCACAATGTTATCCATAATTTGTTATGACCTACACAGTCAAATGCCTTTGCGTAGTCAATAAACTACAGGTAAACATTCTTCTGGTATTCTCTGCTTTCAGCCAGGATCTATCTGACATCAGCAATGATATCCCTGGTTCCACATCCTTTTCTGAAACCAGCCTAAATTTCTAGCAGTTCCCTGTTGATATACTGCTGCAGTCACTTCTGAATCATCTTCTGCAAAATTTTGCTTGGGTGTGATATTAATGATATCATTCTATAATTTCTGCATTTGGCTGGATCACCTCTCTTGGGAAAAGGCATTAATATGGATCTCTTCCTGTCAGTTCGCCAGGAAGCTGTCATCCATATTTCTTGGCACAGACAAGTGAGCACTTCCAGTGCTGCTTCTGTTTGTTGAAACATCTCAATTGATATTCTGTCAATTCCTCGAGACTTGTTTTTCACCAATGACTTCAGTGCAGCTTGGACTTCTTCCTTCAGTAGCATCTGTTCCTGATCATATGCTACCTCTTGAAATGGTTGAACGTCAACCAATTCTTTTTGGTATAATGACTCTGTGTATTCCATCTTCTTTTAATGCTTCCTGCATCGTCGAATATTCTCCTCAAAGAATCCTTCACTATTGTAACTCGTGGCTTGAATTCTTTCTTCAGTTCTTTCAGCTTGAGAAATGCTGAGCGTGTTCTTCCCTTTTGATTTTCTATCTTCAGCTTTTGTACACGTCATTATAATACTTTACTTTGTCTTCTTGAAGCATCCTTTGAAATCTTCTGTTCAGTTCTTTTACTTCATCATTTTTTCTTTTGCTTTACCTGCTTGACGTTCGAGAGCAAGTTTCAGAGTCTCCTCTGACATCCATCTTGGTTTTTTCTTTCTTTCCTGTCTTTTCAGTGACTTCTAGCTTTCTTCATGTGTGATATCCTTGATATCGTTCCACAACTTGTCTGGTCTCAGCTATTAGTATTCAATGCGTCAAATCTATTCTTCAGAAGGTCTCTAAATTCAGGTAGAATATAATCAAGGTCATATTTTGGCTCTCATGGACTTGATCTGATTTTCTTCAGTTTCAGCTTGAACTTGCATATGAGTAATTGACTGTTCCATAGCTGGCCCCTGGCTTTGTTCTAACTGATGGTATTGAGCTTTTCCATTGTCTCTTTTGACAGATGTAGTCGATTTGATTTCTGTGCATTTCATTTGGCAACGTCCATGTGTATAGACACTTTTTATGCTGGTGAAAAAAGGTATCTGGATTGAAGTTGTTGGTTTTGCAAAATTCTGTCATTTGATCTCTGGCATTGTTTCTATCACCAAGGCCATATTTTCCAACTACTGATCCTTCTTCGTTTACAGCTTTTGCATTCCAATTACCAGTAAGTATAAATGCATCATGATTGCATATTTGATCAATTTCAGACTGCAGAAGCTGAAAAAAAATCTTCAATTTCTTCACCTTTGTCCTTAGTGTTTGGTGCGTAAATTTGAATAATAGCTGTATTAACTGGTCTTCCTCGTAGGCATATGGATATTATACTATCACTGACAGTGTTGTACCTCAGGATAGATCTTGAAATGTTCTTTTTGACCATGAATGCAACGCTATTCCTCTTCAAGTTGTCATTCCCAGCATAGTAGACTATATGATTGTCAGATTCAAAATGGCCAATACCAGTGCATTTCAGCTCACTAATGCCTAGGATATCGATGTTTATGCATTCCACTTCATTTTTGATGATTTCCAATTTTCCTAGATTCATACTTCATTCATTCCAGGTTCTGATTATTAATGGATGTTTGCAGTTGTTTCTTCTCACTCTGAGTCATGAAGCATCAACAAAGAAGGTCATGAAAGCTTGACTCCATCCATGTCATTAAGGTTGACTCTACGTTGAGGAGGCAACTCTTCCCCAATCGTCTTTTGAGTGCCTTCTGACCTGGGGGGCTCATCTTCTGGCACTATATCAGCCAATGTTCTGTTGCTATTCGTAAGGTTTTCACTGGCTAATTCTTTTCAAAAGTAGACTGACAGGTCCTTCTTCCTAGTCTGTCTTAGTCTGGAAGCTCAGTTGCATCTTGTAGATTTTACAGATTAAACCCTTACCTGATATGTTGTAGCCAAAATTTTTCTCCCAGTCTGTAGGTTGTCTTTTTACTATTTTGTGAAGTCTTTTGAGGAGCATAAGTGTTTGATTTTTAGAAACTCCGAGTTATCTAGTTTCTCTTCTGGTGTTTGTGCATTGTTAGTTAAGTTTTGTATTCTTTTTATGCCATGTATTAGAGCTCCTAGTGTTGTCCCTATTTTTTCTTCCATGATTTTTATTGTTTTAGAGTTTATTTTTAGGTCTTTGATCCATTTTGAGTTAGTTTTTGTACATGATGTGAGGTATGGTTCTTGTTTCATTTTTTTTTTTTTTTTTGCAAATGGATATCCAGTTATGCCAGCACCGTTTGTTAAAGAGACTGTGTTTTTCCCCCTTTAAGGGACTTTAGGTCTTTGCCAAATATCAGCTGCTCATAAGTGGACGAATTTATGTCTGGATTCTCAATTCTATTCCATTGGTCTATGTATCTGTTGTTGTAACAGTACCAGGCAGTATTATAGTTCCTAAAAATTAGATAGTGTGAGGACTCCCACTTTATTCTTCTTCAGGAATGCTGAATCCTAGGCATTGTCTCTTTCCATATGATTTGGTGATTTGTTTCTCCATCTCATTAAAAAATGCCTTTGGAATTTAGATGGGGATTGTGTTGTACCTATAAATCGCTTTGGGTAGAATTGACATTTTCACAATGTTGAGTCTTTCTATTCACAAGCAAGTTATGTTTTTTCCACTTACGTAGGTCTCTTTCGGTTTCTTGCAGTAGTGTCTTGTAGTTTTCTCTGCATAGGCCTCTTACTTCTCTGGTTAGATTTATTCCTAAGTATTTTATCTTCCTGGGGGGCTATTGTAAATGGTATTGATTTGGTGATTTAATCTTCGACCTTCTCTTTTTTTGGTGTAGAAGGAATCCAACTATTTTTTCTGTGTTTATCTTGTGTTCTGATACTTTGCTGAAATCTTCTATTAGTTCCAGTAGTTTTCTCATGGATTGTTTTTGGTTTTCTGTGTATAAGATCATATCATCTGCAAATAGGGATATTTTTACTTCTTTCGTACCAGTTTGGATGTCCTTTATTTCTTTTCCTAGCCTAATTACTCTGGCTAGGACCTCCAGCACAATGTTGAATAAGGGTGGTGATAAAGAGAATCCTTGTCTGGTTTCCATTCTCAAGGGGAATATTTTCAGACTCTCTCCATTTAGGATGTTGTTGGCTGTTGCCTCTGTATAAATGCCTCTATTATGTTGAGAAATTTCCTTTCTATTCCTATTTTGCTGAGAGTTTTTATCATGAATGGGTGTTGGACTTTATCAAATGCTTTTCTGCAACAACTGATAAGAGCATACGATTTTTGCCTTTGGTTTTATTTATGTGATGGATTACATTGATAGTTTTGCTAATATTGAACCATTCCTGCATACTTGGTATGAATCCCACTTGGTCATGGTGAATTATTATTACTATTTTTTTGATATGTTGTTGAATTCTATTGGGTAGAATTTTTTTTTTTATTAACTTTTATTGAGCTTCAAGTGAACGTTTACAAATCAAGTCAGACTGTCACATATAAGTTTATGTACACCTTACTCCGTATTCCCACTTGCCCTCCCCCTAATGAATCAGCCTTTCCAGTCTCTCCTTTCGTGACAATTTTGCCAGCTTCCAACTCTCTCTATCCTCCCATCCCCCCTCCAGACAGGAGATGCCAACACAGTCTCAAGTGTCCACCTGATATCATTAGCTCACTCTTCATCAGCATCTCTCTCCTACCCACTGTCCAGTCCCTTTCATGTCTGCTGAGTTGTCTTCGGGAATGGTTCCTGTCCTGTGCCAACAGAAGGTTTGGGGACCATGACCGCCGGAATTCCTCTAGTCTCAGTCAGACCACTAAGTATGGTCTTTTTATGAGGTATTGGGTAGAATTTTGCTGAGGATTTTTGCATCTATGTTCATGAGAGATATTGGTCTGTAATTTTCTTTTTTTGTAGTGTCTTTACCTGATTTTGGTATCAGGGTTATGCTAGCTTCACAGAATGAGTTTCGACTATTCCGTCCTTTTCTATGCTCTGAAATACCTTTGGTAGTAGCGGTGTTAACTTTTCTCTGAAAGTTTGGTAGAATTCTCCAGTGAAACTGTCAGGGCCAGGTTTTTTTTGTTGTTGTTGGGAATTTTTTTAATTACTGTTGCAATCTCTTCTTTTGTTATAGGTTTATTTAGTTGTTCTACCTCAGTTTGTGTTAGTTTAGGTAGATAGTGTGTTTCTAGAAGTTTGTCCATTTCCTCTAGTTTTTCAAATTTCTTAGAGCACAATTTTTCATAGTATTCTGTTACGATTTTCTTTTTTAAATTTCAGTTGAGTCCTTTGTGATATCACCCATCTGATTTCTTATTTGGATTGTTTGCTTCTCTTGTTATTCTTTTGTCAGTTTGGCCAATGGTTTATCGATTTTGTTGACGTTTTGAAAGAACCAGATTTCGGTCTTGTTAATTCTTTCAATTGTTTTTCTATTCTCTATTTCATTTAATTCTGCTCTAATTTTAATTATTTTCTTTCTTCCGGTGCCCAAGTGCTTCTTTTGCTGCTCTATTTCTATTTCCTCAAGTTGTACACATAATTCTTTGATTTTGGCCCTTTCTTCTTTTTGGATATGTATATTTATTGCTATAAATTGACCTCTGAGCACTGCTTTTGCTGTGCCCCAAAGGTTCTGGTAGAATGTGTTTTCATTCTCACTTGATTCCGTGAATTCCTTTATTCTGTTCCTTATGTCTTCTATAACCCAGAAGTTTTTTAGCAATTTGTTGTTCAGTTTCAATATGTTTGACTTTTTTCCTAGCTTTTTCTGTTATTGATGCTTACTTTTATGTTTTTATGGTCAGAAAAGATGTTTTGTAATATTTTTATGCTTTGGATTCTGTTAAGGCTTGCTTTATGGTCTAATATGTGGTCTATTCTGGAGAATGTTCCATGTGCATTGGAAAACAAAGTGTATTTGGCTGCTGTTGGTGGAGTGTTCTGTATATGTCTATGAGATCAAGTTGGTTGATTATGATATTTAGATTTTCGGAATCTTTATTGCGCTTCTTTCTGGACCTTCTGTCCTTCACCAAAAGTGACGTGTTGAAGTCTCCTTACTACTATTGTGGAGCTATCTATTTCTCTTTTCAATGCTGTTAGAGTTTGTTTTATGTGTTTTGGAGCCCTGTCATTGGGTGCATAAATAAGTGTTATGGTTATGTCCTCCTGGCGTATTGACCCTTTAATCATTATATAGTGTCCTTCCTTATCCTTTGTGGTGGATTTTACTTTAAAGAATATTATGTCAGAGAGTAATATTGCCACTTCTACTCTTTTTTGATTGTTGTTTGTTTGACATATTTTTTCCTTATTTTGAGTTATTGTGTTTGCGTCTTTAAGTCTGAGGTGTGTCTTTTGTAGGCAGTATATAGACAGATGATTTTTTTTAATCCATTCTGCCACTTCTATCTCTTTTTTGTTTCATTTAGTCCACTTACGTTTAGTGTAATTATTGATAGGTATTTTTAATGAGTTTAATTCTGTCATTTTCACGTCTTTTTTGTGTGTTGTTAACAGGTTCTTTGTTCCACTTAATTTTCTGCACTGATTAATTTCTCCCTTTTCGTTGTTGTTGATTTTGTACTTGCTGAGTCTTTATGGGAAACCCTGGTGGTGTAGTGGTTAAGTGCTACAGCTGCTAACCAAAGGGTCAGCAGTTTGAATCTGCCAGGTGCTCCTTGGAAACACTATGGGGCAGTTCTACTCTGTCCTATAGGGTTGCTAAGAGTTGAAATTGACTCGACGGCACTGGGTTTGTTTTTGTTTTTTTTTTGTTTTTTTGAGTCTTTATGCTTTTCTTTTTTTGTTTGATTTGATGTGTAGGGTTGTTAGTTTCCTTTGTGATTACCTTAATATTTACCTCTGTTTTTCTAAGTTTAAAATGATCTTTTATTTTTTTATATCTCCTTGACTTCCTCTCCATATGAAAAATCTATGACTACATTATTTTTTTCTTTTTTGTTTTAATGTTGTCATCTTTTACATATTGACATTTCCATTTTCCTATTTTCAGCTTTTTAGCTTTGATTTATTTGTGACTTCTCTATCTGTGTTAATATGTTATTGTTCTGTCTTGTGTTCTAGTCTTTGGTTGTTATCTGATATTACTGATTTTCTAACAAGAGTACACCTTTTAGTATTTCTTGTGATTTTGGTTTGGTTTTTACAAATTCCCTAAACTTCTGTTTATCTGGAAAGGTCTTAATTTTGCCCTCATATTTGAGAGAGAGTTTTGCTGGATATATAATTCTTTGCTAACTTTTTTTTTTTTTTTTTTACCTTCTAGGATTTATATATGTCATTCCATTGCCTCCTTGCCTGCATGGTTTCTGCTGAATGCTCCAAACTTAGTATTATTGGCTCTCCTTTGTAGGTGACATTTCGTTTCTCCCTAGCTTCTATTAAAATTTTCTCTTTATCTTTGGTTTTGGCAAGTTTGATTATAATATGTCTCAGTGACTTTCTTTTGGGATCTACCTCAATTCAATGAACTTCTTGGATAGATCTCTTCTCATCTTTCAGAATATCAGGGAAGCTTTCTGCCAATGAATCTTCAACAATTATCTCTGTATTTTCTGTTATCCCCCCATTCTGGTACTCCAGTTGTTCCCAGTTTATTCCTCTTGATAGTGTCCCACATAATTCTTAGGGTATCTTCATTTTTTAAATTTTTTTATTGATTTTTTCTCAAATAATTTGGTGTCAAGTGGTTTATCTTCAGTCTCGTTAATTCTGACTTCTATTGCCTCAACTCTGCTCCTATGACTTTCTTTTGAGTTTTCTAATTCTGATATTTTATTATCAATCTTTTAGATTGCTGCCTTTCTATGGATTCTTGCAGCCTGTTAAATTTGTCATTATGCTCTTGTATAACCTTCTTAAGTTCCTCTGTTGCTTTATCTGTGTGTTCCTTGGCTTGTTTTGTGTTCTGCCTGATCTCCTTCCTGATCTCTTGAAGAGTTCTGTATATTAATCTTTTCAATTTTACCTCTGGTAATTCCAAGAAATTGTCTTCCTCCAGAAGGTTTCTTGATTTTTTGTTTTGGGAGCTTGCTGAAGCCCTCATGGTCTCCCTCTTTATGTGATTTGACATTGACTGTTGTCTCCAAGACATCAATAGGTTAGAATGTTTATTTATTTTGTGTTTGCTTACTGTGTCCTAACTTCTTGTTTTGTTTTGTTTTGTTTTGTTTTGATATGCCCAAATAGACTGCTTGTGTGAACTATTTTGATTATGGACACTTTTGAAACTCTCACATCCTGTTGCCAGGTGGTTAGAGCTGTTACTAGGTATGTGAGCCCAAGAGTCCATTTACTTTTCTTGTATGGACCAGATCAGGTGTCCAGTAGTCAGTCACCAAGTGTATGGTGCAGGCTCTCACCTACAGTCCTAGATGAGTAGGGGTGATTCTAGTAGGCATAAGTATCTGGCTGCAGTAGGTGTCCATGCACTGAGCACACCAGGGTGCTGATAGCTGACCCTGAGTGTCTGGGAGGAAAGAGTGTCCCTGTTCCCTAGAGCAGGTAGGTGGGTGGATTTTGCAGCCAGTGCTGTTGGCTGTAAGGACTTGGAGGCACCACTTATTCTTAGACCCCTTTCGTGGGTCCCTTTTAGGTATGGGTGGAACAGTCCTCAGGCCCCTGATGCGGGTAGGTGAGGACCCTGCTTAATGGGAAGAACAGTGTCAAATGTCATGAACCTACTACTCCAGCTTATAGCTGATTCAGCTGAAAATAGGCTTCAGGTAGTCCCCTCTTGTACTTTGCTAATGAGGGCCTATGCTGTTGAAATTAGCCCACACAGGTCTAGGCAGGGGTGAAAGGCATTCAAAGTTCTTGGACCCCTTATGCCTGTGCCCAGACAAAGGATTTGTACCTGCCCTGAGTTTACGGCTAAGAAGAGCTGGCAGATTGTTTTTTCCTTTTGGCTAATTTGTTCCCTCTCCAAAGCCGAGAGAATGGCTCAGAACATGTGACAGGTCCTACTTCCAGCCCAGGGGATGCAGCAATCAGTGAAGCTGGCCCAGGATCTGGTGCAGAGCAGGGAGGGGGAAAGCAAATGGGAGAAAGTGTCTTCCCAAAGCAGGTGTTTTTTGATATGTGTGGTAGGTCAGACATATGTACTTATCTTTTGCCAGTCGAGTACTGCTTCTCTCTGGTTCTGGAGGCTTGAATAGACTTTCTGCCACTCAGTCTCTCCTGATGTGGAAAATGGTCCCAAGTGCCGCAGCTTGCCTCACCACACACACCGACCAATCCAGCCTGCAGGGTGCCAGTTCCTGCTGGGTCAGGTCTGGCACCTCCTCACTGCTTTTGAACCATCTCTCCCTCCCCCTGCCACTCAGTTGGATTCCTCAACTTTGCCTTTGATATTCACTGTTCCTGGATTTTCATATATAATCACTTCACTTGTTTTTTTGGGTCTTTGTTGTAAGAGAGACCACAGGAAGTGTCTGACTACTCCACTATTTTGGCCCTGTCTCTGGGCTAGGCATTTTATACATATATATTAATTTAATTTTTACTTCTAGAAGATGACTTATTGATATACAATTTTCAATTCTTATCTTGACTACATAGTTAAAAGTGTCCACATATTAAAAAAAAAAAAAAAAACTATGATAAAATGTGTTTACATGTAAAAGGCTTTAAAAACCATTATTAATGAAGCAAATATCATAACCAGGAGATACTGAGAAAATTAACCTCAGAATGGAGTGTACTAAATGATGTGTACATTTAACTGCTCATTGAAACTTCATTTGAAGCTTAGAAGTATAATGCTGTCCCTTAAATTAAAACATTCTTGACTTTGTTTACTGCCCTTTCAATGAAAACTGGACTCAGTTCATCAGTGAACCATGAAATTCTAAATTCCTTCTTCCATGGGCCTCTTTCAAAATGTCCCTTGATTCCATCTCATCACAGAGAAACATTGGGTTGCCTTCTATAATGCAATGTGTTGATATACAAAAAGGTGATATATCATTGAGATATCCCTTTAGGCCATCATATTTTGGAAACTATGGTTTTCTGAACATATTGATTATATTGTAGCCATACAGAAATGATAAAATGCATCGTAAGTTAACATATCCCATACAGTAGAATTTTGGTGGACTGTGTTATTGGTGTGTGTTAAGAGAAAGAGTGAAAGCTTTATTGAAAATTATTTTATGTGCCTCAATTTGTGCATCAGAGGTTCAAATTTGTTATATCTCAAATCACTAATTTACTCATTAATTTTGGCTTTATATATCTAAATATACCAAGCTTCAGTCAATAGTTGCAGCTACTCAGTTTGCTGCAGGTGCCTTCCCCTTCCCGTAAGAAATAGCATTTTAAGAAGGATTAAAAAAAAAAAAAAAGATTGCTTAATATTCATCTGTTTGAAAAGTTAAATATATATGTGTATACATATTTATTTATGTTTGATATATTATCCATTACTGTAGAGTCAATTCCGACTCATAGCAACCCTACTGGACAAAGTACAACTCTCCCACAGGGTCTCCAAAGGTATAATCTTTATGGAAGCAGACTGTCACATCTTTCACCTGGGGTGCAGCTGATGGGTTCAAACTGCCAATCTTTTGTTTAGCAGGCAAGTGCTTAACCACTGCACAGCCAGTGTCTACTAAAATACTTGTTGGGTGCCACTGAGTCGATTCCAACTTAGAGTGACCCTATAGAACAGAGTAGAACTGCCCCCACTAGGGTTCTTAGGTTGTAATTTTTACAGGAGCAGATCACCAAGTCTTTTCTTTCACAGAGATGCTGAGTGGGTTCAAACCACTGACCTTTCAGTTATATGTATATTTCCAAATAATTTTCTAACAACCACAAAAATATTGTGTAATATAATTTTGAGAAGAAAACATTTTTAGATGAAATAGTAACTCAAAAGTGATTCTCACCCCACCACTTTTGTCAGTTTACTTCTAATATAAAGAAGATATGGAGAAATCAGAAACCCTGGTGGTATAGTGGTTAAGAGCTACAGCTGCTAACCAAGAGGTTGGCAGTTCAAATCCACCAGGCACTCCTTGGAAACTATATGGGACAGTTCTACTCTGTCCTATAGGGTAGCTATGAGTCAGAATTGACGGCAGTGGGTTTATGGAGAAATCAGTTGTCTTAAATTTATCTCCCCTTGACTCCCAGTTTATGGATTATCAACAAACTGTAGTGAGGAACAAATGTAGATTTTTTAAGTTAGAATATTGACCCTCAGGAAGACGTATATTTCAAGGGCAAAGCTATTGCAAGCTAAGGTAGCTCAACTCTTAACTATGCAAGTCCACAGAGATGATTTCTTCCAATTTTCTTTCTTCAGTTAGATGTAATTACAATGTAATTTCAAATTCAATTCAAGTCCTTGACCCTGAACTACTAGAACGTAAAATACATTCAATCCAATTACATCAGTGACCAAAGAACACTTTCTACTTCCTTGTGGCTACTTCTTTTCATTGTTTCCTGAGGATAAGATACACTTAGGGTTAAATAGAATGAGTGAAAGACCAGTTATAAGAGAGAGTAATAGCTTAGAGGGTGCATTTTCACCCAAGTTACCTAAGAAAACAATCACTCTTTAAAGATGATATGAAACGCATGCATTTCAGTCCAACTGTTTAATCTGCTCTTCCTTGCAATATATTAACCTTTTAATATAAAGGGGCAGCCTAGAATTTAACATATTTCATTATTTCTTAAGTAAATCAGTTCCAAGTGTCATTACCATGTCAGCGATTTACCACGCTTTCATTATCCACCAAGTGCTAAAACTGAAGGAGTGAGCTTTGACAAAATGTATAAACATATTGGAGTTCCTTTTAAATTATTCAGTGTTTAAACTATGGAAAAGAGTGGTTAAAAATAATGGATTAGGAGAAGGGAATGGAACAATTTATGTATCTGTTTTTGTTTTGCTTTTGCATTTTCCAAATATGTATTGAAATACAGAGACCTTTAAAATATGCTCTACTTTATCTTAAATTTTAGAATACATTTCTTGCTAATGGAAATGCACAATGATAACAAAAATTACCAGTGTCGAATGACCCTTGAAACCCAAATAAAGGTTCCAGGACAGTGAACCCTTTGAAGAGTCTCTTATGATTATTGAATCAGGGCAGTCACGGGCATGGAAAATAATATGTTTTGAGAAAAGATGTCCCATGTGTCCAAATATTTGGAGATATTGGGTGATCACTTTTCCAGAAATAAAAGCAGCATTGCAATTCCTCTCTTCTGTCACTTTTTACCTATTTGACCATTGTTTAGTTAACTGGCCTCACTGTGGCATGGTTCTCAAAAAATAAAATACCAGCCTAATAGTGAGAGATTAGAAAGAGGAAGAATGAACACAATTAAAGTGTGTTGCATATAGGTAGATAGATAAATAGGTAAATTTTGAATCATCTACTTACATGTAAATATTAGTACTTTTAAACATCAGCTTTAAATATCTGCACACTGTCCATTGTAAGACATAGTCTAGTATTTCCCCTTGGAATTGTAGTCATGAACCACTCAGAAATCACAGGAGAAAAAAGAAGTTTGTTCAGAGAATGATATTAGATATTTTTCCTGTTTAATAAAGCTCTGGTCTAGGCAGTGATTCCAACTATCATTTACCAGAGAATGTATCTGTGGCCTACTGTACCTGCCCATTTGTAGGACAAAACCAGTAGTTTATTTAGGTCCAACAAGATCAGTGATGTCTTTTCATAAGTGGGCTTTTAGTTCACCAGGATGGACACTAAGCCCTACTTTAAGCCCTACTCTTAGCTTTCAGGGGAATGTGTTTTCTAAGAATAAATCAGTGTTTTGCAAATATCATGTTCTTATTTTAATGAGTTGATAATTAAGCACAGCACAGGTTGTTTTCTTTAAAGGATCCCACCCATAAGAATTCTATTGATTTACTGTTTCATTCTATGAAATAGCACGTCAGGGCGAAGATAAAGCAGAAAACGAATTATTGTCTAATCTAAGATGTAGATCTATATTGGAATGAGACTGCTGACCTGTGAAATACATTCAAGGAGTATTTACAAAATCATTCCTATTGTCAAAATGATGAAAGGAGACCTTCTCTGGTTGTTGTGGGGAGGATGGCAAAGTCGGAAAGTAACTGAAGGCACTCAAGAACTTAAAATACTAAAATAAGTTGCATAAATGAGTGATGCCTTTTCTTTTTAGTTGTAGTGGGATAATTTATTATTCCTAAAAATGGATTTATATATAGGGCAGGTAGGTTTGGAGAGATGAATGTTGAATGGGGCAAAACCCTGAGAGTAAGTACATGAACATTGACGATTACAGCTTATATCAAAACCAAACCAAATCTAGTTGATTACGACCCACTGTGACCCTATAGGTCAGAGAAGGACTGCCCCATTGGTTTCCAAAGAGCAGTGTGCGGAATCGACCTTTGGTTAGCAAGCCAGCTCTTAACCACTGCACCACCAGGGCTCAAGCCTTGTATTATTATTGTTGTTGCTAGCATCATTTTGAGACTATTATGTTGCTATGAACTTCACACACATGGCAGTTCGCTCACATGCCGTGAATCAGAGTCTACTCCATGGCAGCTGACAACAACGGTGCCAATTGAAAATGTGAGTCTGGGGAAAAAAAAAATTCCTGAGATAAATTGGTATTAAACACTGAAAACAGCAACATATTCAAGAGGGTACCTGATAAACCCATGCAAAATACGTACCATAATTCTACATTTATTTCCCAGCCATGCCCTTCCACCTGGTGGTATTTTCTTTAGTGCACTATGCTAATTTTTTACAGCAACATATTAAAAAAAAAAAAATTAGTATACCGGCCATATTAATTTAAAAACAAAATAAGCACATTAGCCTCTAAGCAAACATATAATTAAATATGTTTCAAGCACTAAATGGAAAAGAAATTGAAATAAAAATCAAGAAATCAAAAGAAAATCTATATAAAGGCTTACAGTTTATAATACCTATGGTTCATATTTGATCTCATTTAAGTTTTATAATAATACTGAAAGATTTTTTAGTCCCAATTTGAGATCCAGGCAGGTTAAGCAAGTTTCCAAGTTTCAGATAATAACGAATGATAAATCCATGATGCTGTATAGGGTCCTGCTATAGAAAACCTCTAGTTCTTATGTGATTCAAATATAGCACAATTCCTCCCAAATGGAAGAGAAGAACTGACTGTATCATTCAAGTGTAGCCAAGCGTGCTACTGTTCCAGTTCTCTCTTCAGTCGTATGTTATGTTTGAGGGAAAAAAAGGGAAAGTGACACAGTAATATTTAAATAAAAAAAAATAATATTTAAATACACACCACAAAAAAAACCCAGTGCCGTCGAGTCAATTCCGACTCATAGCGACCCTATATGACAGAGTATACAGTCATCTGTTATTTCCACAAATTTGCATGTAATTTACATAAATTAAAATATAGTAAATTTGATAGACTTTACCGTCCATCTTACACAATGGCATCCACTTTCTTCAGAATATGGGTCCAATCTAGACAAATAACTTATATGTTTTTGTTCTATTAATCATAAAAATAATAAAATAACTGATGATGTGTTGCTTGAAGAAGCTATTTGTATATCCACATTAAGGAACACCAACGTCTTGCTCACACATCCTGACATTTCAAAGTTAAATGAATCTTAGCACTTAAAGAAGAGGCTATTCTCTTAGAAAAATGCCTGCAATTGTACCAAAAAGCCTTCACAAACCAGTAAAAGAAACCAATTATATCCTAAATTTAAATTGGACTTTACAAACTCCACAGCCCTGGGGGAGGGTGACCTGAGAAAAAAAGAACAGCTTATAGAAAATGATTTATTTCTAGTAGAAAATAAATCTTTAAAAAGGCTTTGTTCTAGACAAATGCAGGCAGTTTGTTATTATACTCTCTTCCAGATTTGCCAAGTCAAAAGCCAAACAAAAGAGGTTTTCCTTTGTGGAAAGAGAAAGCAAAAGAAGAGGGCTGATTGTACGGCAAGGAAAGGAGGTCATGGCCTTTTTAAAAACAACTGGCAAAATTGACTGCTTTTCTAGATTAGAGTAGGCTGAAAAGAAATTCTAAATGGCAGAAGTATGTTATATTCCAGCATCAATTCCATTAATATTTGAAGACAGGAAAAAGTTTGACAGTAATTCTTTATTTGTGATAGTGGTTCTTAGAGGTACACATAGTGTTTTTGTTTTTTTTTTTCTCTGTAAACTCTATCACAATCATAATATTAAATATTTTGAACTTTGTGCTTCTTATGAGCACATAAGGATTAATTACTTTTTTCTCTATGACACCAATATAGTTTGTAACTAGCTTTAACTTTTCATTGCCCTGTTACATTAGTTGCCAGATATCTTCTGGACTACTTTATCCAAACTTTTCCTATCCAGCTTTTAATTTTTCTTTTTCCTTTCCTTTCATTCAAACCATTTAAAATTTAAGAAAATAATAGTGATAACTAGTTTCTGAAGTCCCTGTCTACCCTGTTATAAAGGTTTGTGTGTTTCTAGTTGCTGGAAGCTATGGCACTAGTATTTCAGATAGTAGCAGGGTTACCTATGGTGGACAAGTTTCAGCAGAGCTTCCAGGCTATGAAGAAGGGCCTGGGGATCTACATCAGAAAATCAGCCAATGAAAACCCAGTAGATCATAACAGAATATTGTCCGATATAATAATGGAAGATGAGCCCTCAGGTTTAGAAGGTACTCGAAACACACAGTGGCCCCAACAATGGACTAGAGCATACCAATGATAATGAAGATGTTCAAAACCAGGCAATGTTTTGTTCCGTTGTACGGAGCAGACTCAATGGCAGCAAATAACACCAACCTGGTTAAAAACTGCATATTCAATATAGACATTCTTTCAATACAGACATTCTTTCCTTCAGGATGCAAATGATTGGTGGTCAGTGTGATGTTCATGGGATCTACGAGTCCAAGACTTGGTATGTGAACCCTGAAATTTCTCATCTTGGCAAAGTCAGAAAAGAATGAGCTAGGCATTACTTGAAGAAATGGAGCCTCGAAAAAATGTCTCCCCAACTTGAGTCTTCATCTCGCTCCAGCCTTCAAAGCAGAACGAGCTCCTGACTGGTCTGGCTTGCAGCTGAGCTGTAATATAAGAAACAGAGGTTCTTAGATAACTCCTTTGTATCCTTGTAAAACAGCTAGCGGAGTGGGCGCTAAATATTCTTTGAGCTCAGTTGCTTTACTGGTTGAGACAAAAGGTACCTAATACAAAAAGGGAAAGAAAAGTCCTTTTAACCAGGACGTGTCTGCATAAATTTATCTTGATTTTTTATTTTTATTTTACTTTTAGATATAAAACAAAATATACTCAGTAGCTGGCCCCAAACATAGTTAATGCAGATAGTCCTCGCCTTACGACATAATTTGAGTTGCGACGAACGGCACTTACGGCCCTTCTTTTTTTTTCTTTATGTGCATCTTATTGTTAATAATATAAACTACATACAGTGTTGCAGCACAGAACATACTGATGTTACCTTGTAATGCCAACCCCCAAAGATAAGTAAAGACTGAGTTTGTAAAGATACAATAAAATGCGATAATAATGAAAACTAAAAAAAAAAAAAAAAATGAGATATTCAACTTATGTTGAATATCTTACAACAGTCATTGGAACAGAGCCTTATCATAAGCCAGGGACTTCCTGTATTAATTTTATTATATTTTTACCCAACTAGAAGTAAAAATTTTCAAAACTGTGGAAAATTTTCAGTAAATAGCCTGGCAGCTTGAATTTTGTTTTCTAGCTTTTCTCCCTCAAGGTTTGACAAAGATGGTTATTACATAGAGCATTTCCTCTCAATTTATCTATGGTAAAGGGCTACTGTTTCTTTGCTTGCTGTTTGTTTGTTTAATTGGTCACCGATTGGTCACAGACCAATACTTTTGTAAATTAGAAAAAAACACACATTTGGATTTTGCTCTTATGTCAAAACACTCCAGAAATTTCTAAATGCTTGCTCTCGAACTCTGAATTTATTGAGTGACAGACTGGGAACCGTTTGCCAATGAGATAGAGTACCACACTGTTATCTGCACTGCCAAAGAGGATTGTAATTATTTTTCTTGTACCTATTTACCCCTTGGTCTCTGAGGGCCTAGAGCTCTTTAGTGAAGGTTTGTGTCTTATTTACTACATCCATAATAACAAAATACTGGCTGGAACATAGTAGGTGACTAATAAGCATTGGTGAATTGAATTTATGAATGTGATTGGGATCAGAGTCCTTTCAAAATACCTGAGAATCCCTGACTTCCCTGTCTTGAGAGCCAGAACAGTAGAACCGAGTATCACAATGTCATAAAAATAACGACATAAATTCTCATATTGCTACTCCCTTTCCCCAAATTCCATACATCTCAGGAGCACTTAAAATTCCATGAAAATAACTTTCAACCCTGAAAGAGCATTTATAGATACAGTGAGTGAATCCAGGCTGTGTATTTAGAAAGACCTTGGTTTAATCAAGGCTGGGCTGATTCCTGTACCAGTCATGTGTGGGGCATGTTCTCAATTGAGCTTGGACAGTCCAATTCTGTTTCTGTCAACAGACACGCTGAGACTTCCCTTGCTGCAATATTGTGAAAAATTAGGGTTAATCTACAGAAAGCATTTCCTTACCGCTCACCACCAATTGACCTGTAACTAAGGCACTATTATTCCTAATGAAATGTGTTGGAACATTTCACGTCTATTGTTCACCAATTGCAAAATCATGAAAAATGTATTTGCAAACTCGCTTAAGAGCAAAACCCAATTAAATGAGTATTTTAACAGGGATGAAGAAAGGGTAGGTTTTTTTAAAAAGGAGAAATAGGATAGTGACTGTAAGGCTACATGAAAACCATGATAGAGTAGACAAAAACATTGATAATAACAATAATAATAAAAGTAATGGGTTTAAATTGGCAGACTTCAGAGGGGAAAATGGTGCCTCAGGTCACCTGATCTCACAGTGAATTACACTGACATCTTAACCTTGCCTTAGCTTGACGCATTAGCAAACATCTGAACTCATCAGGGATTTCATTTTTACGAAGTATTTTTTTCCCCCCAGAAATCATAATGAGTACTAATCAACAATCATATTTCAATAGTGTCTTCGTAGTGGGTTTCTGATGCAGCATGAATAATTGCATGCCATCTGTATTGCTCAACTTTCATAACAAGCCTCAGCTACTGAATTGAAAACTAAACGTGCTAATCTATTCACTGCACTGAGCTCAGGCATGAAATGCAAGAGAATGTCGAGAGTTATCCATTCATTTACATAGTCTTTAAATTTTCCTTCCATTCTCTGTTGAAACTTTTCAGTCTGTCACTTCTGCATCCAACCACCAATATGGTAAGTGCTAGTCTAGCCTCCCAGCTAATCCCAATTGTGGACCCATGATTTTAAATATTTCTGGACTCACAGGGGAAGGGAAACTTAATAGTTAACCACATCTTTTGCCCTGGAATAAATGTGTCTGCATTGTAGAACTTCACACCACTCTGGGCAATTTTCTCTTTCTTCACTCGAAAAGGACTGTAAATGTCAAGGCCAAGAAGCTGAAGGCAGAGTGGTGAGTTAACACTAGAAAATTACTTACCTACGAATCTACTACCTTCTTCTATTTAGGGCTATTAGTTCTTCCTTATTACGAGAACTAAATGGATATAGCATTTAGAAGAAAGCTGTGATTTTTATAAAATTTGTTCATTTTTACACTTTAAAATGTTAAAAGCTCCCTCTTTCCTGGAAGAATATGTGCTTCCAGAACATCCCTCCCAGAAAGCAGAGGGATAATGCTCAGAGTGAACAGTGTTTGTGGATCAAAAAAATCCTTTGAGCTGTAAAGTACAAAAAAAAATAGGCATTATGATCTTGTGATAAAAGGATCAAAGGCAGGACTTCTCCAAAGGAATTTGGGGCAGAGAACATATCGAGGACTAAACTAAAGGGCAGAACCAACAGAATGTTTGGTGAACTGAGCTAATAATAGGAAACTCCCTTATGCAGAATGTCTTCTGCTGATTTCTGTCCCCTCTTTTTGAAGATGCACCTTCTTCCCATCCACCCAAAAATGATTAAAGAAAAAAACAAAATCCTTTTCTCATAGCAGTTTTAGTCAAAGTGATTCAGGGTGTTTGGAATCAAACAAGACCTGTTTAATTTCTACTTCTATCCCTCGCTACCTGGGTGACCCTGGGAAAGTTTTTAGTTTTTTTCTTTTTCAAAGTTTAAGTTTCCCAACTTAAAAAATGGTGGTAATTATAGTAGCTTTGTTATGTGTTGGTAGTAGGATCAAGTGAGTTGCCATGTGTAAAGTACATGCAAACTGCTTGGCACAAAGTAAGTAGTCGATAAATAGTGTCAATAAATACTTGCTATTATCTTATGGAGAGAAAAAACAAGATTTTCCTCTGAAGACTTTGACACTTCTAAATGTGCCTGGGTTTAAGTTATCTGGGCCCAGTGCCTTTGCTTCTCGTCAGCAGAAGGTGCTGCATATTCAGTCTCTACAGGGCACATAAATGCTTTCAGCACAGCTTCCCAACTTACTGAAGCAGTTGGAATCAAGCTGCAAGATGTTTGTCTATAACAGATAACAAGGTCACTTTCATTAATTCAGAATCCCTCACTAACATAAGCTCAGACTGATGTCTCTTGCACCTTCCCAAAGTTCCTATAAAAAGGGAAACCTGCAAGGAGTTGGGTCTCTTTCTTGGTGAACATTCCATGGTGAATCCAGCTATCCAGATAACCACACATCCACCTCTCCATAGACAACAGAACACCTCATGCCACATGGAACTATAGACTCTGTCTGATATTATGAATTTGCTGGTGGGTCAATGATTAAGAACTCAGCTGCTAACTGAAAAGTTGGCATTTGGAACGCACCAGCCTCTCAGTGGGGAAAGATATGGTGATCTGCTTCCATAAAGCTTATAGCCTTGGAAACCCTATAGGGCAGTTTTGGATCCGAATTCATACCCTAGCTGTCTTACTTGGGATTCACATTCTTCATCCAAGTGGAATTTGTTGAGATGTAGTACAATAGCAGGTCAAAAACTTTCTGAAGTGCCAGGTCACTTGAAGTTAATTTATACTATTATCTATATTAAGCTCCATTTGACTTGAGATAAAAGACAATTAACATATAAGAAGACACGATTATGTGATTTTTTTAATTAACGTGTAATTTGCCAGAAACCCTGGTGGCGTAGTGGCTAACTGCTATGGCTGCTAACCAAAAGGTGGACAGTTTGAATCTACCAGGTACTCCTTGGAAACTCTATGGGGCAGTTCTACTCTGTCCTATAGGGTCACTAAGAGTGTCAGGTCACTTGAAGTTAATTTATACTATTACATATATCAAGCTCCATTTGACTTGAGGTAAGAGGAAAAAAAAAGACAATGAACAGATAGAAGACATGATTATGTGATTTTTTAACTAACATATAATTTACCACGTAGACAGGCATGTCTATAATTTGTTTGGCAGAAGGTTGAGTATAAAGTTTGAATGTATAAGCTCCCTAAAATGTTCATCAGACTAAAGTAAAACTAATCTGCCCTTTATCCCTACAGGCCTCTTACCTACAAAATGATTAGTATTTGTTTTTACAGATTTAATAATATTGTGAAGTATGACAAGAGTAGGAAAGTATACTATGTTTTTTCCATTGGTAAGAGAAGATCCTGAAAAGTAATCATGGACTTTTCAGAGTTAATTGAGAGGGACGAGACACAGATCTTATTATGTTACTGGTATGATTTTTTAGAAGAAACCCATTGCAGTGGAATCGATTCTGACTCATAGCAACCCTATAGGAGAGAATAGAACTCCCCCTATAGAGTTTCCAAGAAGCGCCTGGTGGATTCAAACTGCCCACCTTTTGCTTAGCAACCATAGCTCTTAACTGCTTCATCACCGGGGTTTCCTTAGAAGAAACAGGATTTTAGAAACTATTAATAAGGTGATGTTGATGATATTTAAGGTCATGATCTAAAATCTGCAATAACTACTAGATAGTATTCTTTTTCACTGTTGAGTAAACTAATGACAAATAAAGCATTCTAAATCTTTGTCTTCTTTTTGGACATCTGAAGATTGCCTAGTGATAGTAGGATAAAAATATAGACAAAGGCATTTCACAGATGGAACAAAAAATATTGAGTTTGGTGTGTTCAAGCACCACACATCATCTCTGTGTGATGCTTGAAATTCAACCTGTTTTTGGTTGTAACATAGACGTATGGAGAAAGTCATTGCAGATCTTTAATTGAAGGTCTGTTACAAACAAATTAACAAGCAATGATTAAAACAAGAATATTAATATTATAACAACCATGAGTGTTGATATTGGTAAAACTTCCCAGTCTGAAATATAAAGAGAAGTCCTTTTTGGTTTGTTTTGTTTTGGTGTAATGATCCAAACAAATTTCCTTTTGTAATTTAAGTATATATAAAAGCTATGAAGCCCTTTGAAGGTATTTTGGTAGAATCTTTCAAAGTCCTCCAAAACCCATACTTTACAGCCAGTTACACTACAAAAAAAATCAGTTTTATAGCTTGAAATATCTATGGTAATACTGTGGATTATTTTTAGTCAATTTTAACTCACGTTATTTTTGAGAACATAAACGAAGTTTATTGTGTGGTAAAATTGAAAATCACAAGACATGTATTATGTCAGAAAGTGATGGCAGATAAAAGTCTGATAAGAATGTCTATTATAAAGATAGATAGAACTGGAATATAATAGACAAGAACCATTTTAAAGAAACAAATTACATCTTATTCTTCATTCTTATGTTCTACCTTTTTGCCTCAGATATTATATGCTATATTCTACTCATGAAACATTATTTAATACAGTCTAAAAGTTTGCATTTATCATTCCATATTATTTTGCATCATAGCACAGTATTAACTGAAGACTACCTAGTGATAGGAAAGCATGTTCATTGAATTTTTCAGGCAATTTCATTTCCTTTCAGAGACATGGAAGAACACACAGATTTTTTTATTTGTCATTAGCTTACTTGACACCAAAAAGATGACACTATCTTGTAGTTATTGCAGATTTTAGATTGTTGCCTATATTGTGACCCCAATTTAACCTTTAGTTGAACTAGTCAACCTTAACAAGTTAAGGCTTAAAAGTCAACTTCAAAAAGATAATGGTATGTAGTTTTTATGATGTTAACAATAAAGAGCTGAAAAATTCTGGAATAAATTTATAACTGAGCATCTGCATTTGGATTTCCCAACATTAATTTTGGTGGTATTGGTAACATGTAGTTATCCTTCCAGATTCAGCTTAAAAGGCATACATATACTTTTTTTCTAAATATCACACCCTAACCCCTAAGACTAGGGACAAATCCTTTTATATCGCTTCATAGTACCTTGAGCTTGCTCTTATCATAGCATTTGTCAAACTGTATCATTGTTGTCTGTTTATATGTCTGGCTCCCCTGCTAGACTGTAGATATTGGAGGAACTTTCTCAAGTCACAGTGTTTTTTAAAGGAAGGGGGAGAAGTAGAGAAAAATGAGTAGGATGGGAAATAGAAATGATGAAACAGAGATTATTATAAAGACAAGCAGAATGAAAGTCTACTTTTTTTTTTTTTAACACCTAAAGAAAATATGAAAAGTAAGCATTTGGATAAAGAAATATGTAAAGCTTCTGCAATGAGAGATGGAGTGGTGATGGTTGACAGTGGACAGACACAAAAATATGATGATGATGATGATGGTTGTGGTGATGAAAAATAAATTTAAATGACAGATTTGATTTTAGCATATAGCATCTCTCTACCAGTAACTTTTATTTGATAGTTACCTAGCCAAAACAATGAAACCCATTGCCAAGAAGTCAATTCTGACCTATAAGTGACCCTATGGGGCAGAGAACTGCCCCATAGGGTTTTCAAGGAGAAGCTGATGCATTCAAACTGCTGACCTTTCAGTTAGCAGCCTGAGCTCTTAACCACTGATCCACCAGGGCTCCTTTACAGTTACAAAGACTTTTAAATCTTTGTTACATTAAATCCACTGCCACTGAGTCAATTCCAACTTACAGGACCCTATAGGACAGACTAGAACTGCCCCATTGAGTTTCCAAGGCGTGCCTGTTGGATTCAAACTGCTGACTTCTTGGTTAGCAGCCATAAACACTTAACCGCTATACCACCAGTGTTTCCAAGTATTTCGTAAATCTCTATTAAGTATAATAAATGAATTTGTAAGGAGATATTGGGGAATACAACTCTTAAGTTTGTGACTTTTTTAAAGTGCTACGATGTGTAGGTATATGAAAAGATTGATATATAAAATCATTCCATCAAAGATCATAAAATAAAAGATAGGTTCCCAAAGCTTATTTAAAATAAATAAAACGAGAGAACAGTCTTCCTGCATGTATATACATGTTATTAATACATTTTTTATATATTTGCTTTTTATATCTTAAATATAATTTACATTAAGCACATATATACCTATAATTTCATATATCTGTGGCTTATTTTATTCATTAATTTATCTATTTTAGTAAAATTTGATTATTTTCATTCCTCTCCATTTAAATAAGAGCAGTAATTCCGCAGAGAAGTTCTCAGGGCCACCAACTAAGTCTAATGAATTGAAAATGTACTCCTATATTGTTGAGTGTGTCAAAACATAGCCCTGTAAAATGTCACTGTCCTATCAGAAAAGGGCTATAACAAAGAGTCAACTAAATTTCTTACTGTAGTAGATCGGGGCTCAGAATGTCTTGGATAACCAAGAAAATTTAAACTGCAGACTAAATCTCTTAAACCTGCCCTTGTTCCTTCTTTTCCTTTTTTAACCAACCTTCTGCAATCTACTTTTTAGAAGAATTTCCAAACTAATATCCTATGTATGTATACTTATACAGCGTAAATAAATCTTTACCATATCAACTCCACCTAACATAAAGTTGCTCATATCTATCACCTCATAACAAAATAATTTTTGTTGGACAGAAAACTGTCATCATACTTTTTTTTTTTAAACATTATACACACTTAATAAAAAGTACACATTGACAGGGAACTTCCAGAAATTCAAGCAGGGTTCAGAATAGGATGTGGAACCAGGGATATCCTCGTTGATGTCAGCTGGATCTTGACTGGAAGCAGAAAACACTAGAAACATGTTTACCTGTGTTTTATTGACTATGGAAAGGCATTCAACTAAGTAGATCATAACAAATTATGGATAACATTGTGAAGAATGGGGATTCCAGAATACTTAATTCTGCTCATGCAGAGCCTGTATAGAGACCAAGAGACAGTTGTTAGAACGGTTTAAACCACACTGCATTGTTTAAAATCAGGAAAAGTGTGCATCAGGACTGCACCCTTTCACCAAACTTATTCAATCTGTATGCTGGGCAAATAATCTGAGAAGCTCAACTACATGAAGAAGAATAAGGCATCAGAATTGGAAAAAAAAAAAAAAAAACAACTGATTAACAAATTGCAATACCCAGATGACCCAACCTTGTTGCTGAAAGTGAAGAGGATTTAAAGCACTTACTGATGAAGATCAAAGACTGCAGCCTTTAGTATGGATTATGCCTCAACATAAAGACAACAAAAATCCTCACAACTGGACCAATAAGCAACATCATGATAAATGGAAAAAAGATTGAAGTTGTCAAGGATTTCATTTTTACTGGGGTCCACAATCAATGCCTATGGAAGCAGCAGTCAAGAAATCAAATGACATATTGCATTGTGCAAATCTGCTGCAAAAGACTTCTTTAAAGTATTAAAACAAAGTTGTCACCTTGAGGACTAAAGTGTGTCTGACTCAAGTCATGGTATTTTCATTCATTTGATATGCATGCGAAAGTTGGACAATTAATAATGGTTAAGAATATTGAATATACCAGGTACTACCAGAACCAACAAACCTGTCTTGGAAGAAGTACAGCCAGAATGCTCCTTAGAAGTAAGGATGGCGAAACTTCATCTCATGTACATGTGATTAGGAGGGACCAGACCTTGGAGAAGGACATCATGCTTGGTAAAGTAGAAGGTCAGTTAAAAAGAGGAAGACCCTCAAAGAGATGAATTGACACAGTGGCTGCAACAATGTACTCAAACATAGCAACAATTGTGAGAATGGTGTAGGACTGGATAGTGTTTTGTTCTGTTTTACATGGCGTTGCTATGACTTGGAATTGACTTGATGACACCCAACAACAATAAAACGTGTGATTGTGAATTTCAGATATAGTTTTAAAGTAAGAATCCATTTCCTGTTGAAATACAGTAAGATTTTTACACTATATCTTCCAAGAAAGGTGATGGTTACCCAAGGATCAGCAGTATTTTTTGTTCTTCTTGACCCTCAAATACATTCGAGTCTGCAACTCTTCTAATGTCTTGGTTGAACTCATCTTTTCTTTATGTGAAGTAGATAATAAAATATCTGAAATGATCTCAATGTGCTGTCATATCTGAGGAAATTTTTTTGTGCATGATGACAAATTTTTCTGGGGCTAAAGAAGTTCAACAAGGCAAAATTATAAATTTTTTTTTCTTTGTAATCTATAATATACACTAATATAAATCAGTAGGAGGCAGTGCAAAGTAGAGGTAAAGAGCATGAGCATAGACTGTGATCAGACAACCTGGATTTGATTGCTAGCTCTACCACTTCTAGCTGTGGCATCTCAGGCAAGTTACTTAGCCTTCCTGTGCCTCACTTTTCTCACCTATTTTAAGAAGTAGGTTGCTATGAGGATTACATATGTTACTATATATGAGACGAGTTAATATTTGGAACAGTGCCTGACATATAGTAAGTTCTTACTAAGTGCTCTTACTATGTAATATTAATGATAAGCCATCTTTAAAACTTTGGCTATCAGAATTTTGGTGCTCCTTTTTAGTCTTGGACTTCTCTCCTCTGTAATGAAAAATACCAATTAAAATTTAGTGGTTATGGAAACTATTTTGAAACAGTTTTTCTCCCTGAAACAAGTATATTACAGTAATTCTTCAGCAACTGATCAGACAAGCTTAAGAAGATTAATCATTATTTCTGTGCTAGAGCTTAAAACACTAACATTTTCAATTTGTTTACAGGGCCAGGGCTTTTGGGACCTAAAGCAAGCAATAAATTTGTAGATTTCTATTCAGTTAGCACAAAAAAATGTTAATCCTGGGGAATTAAAATAAATCCAGGTTTGCATATGTAGGCGTGCTTATATGTGAGGCACTCTTAAGATGGATACAAGCCTAGGTAAGCTGTAATAAATCATCCCCAAATGCTAAATTCCTCAAAGAGGGGAATTTTTCTTAATGGTAATCACACTTTGCTCACGGTCTGGAATTTCCAAAGAAGGGTGTTCTAGGGTTGAGCTGAAGAATCTCGCATCCATAAATCAACATTATCAAATCAGTCTCTCAAGAAACAAGATCTTCTAACTTGAGGATAAAGTTACATAGCACCTGGTGATTTGCACTTAATGATTTGTTTGACTCCTATAGCACATAAAGTCCAAGATAAGACCTGAAGAGTGAGCCATTCATGAATGGAAGTGAGAGGTGAGTTTAAAGAGCTGAAAAGATGAAATGGGGGAGAATTAAGTGTCCAATAGAGTCTTTGTGTGGTGCAAATAGTTAACAGCTGATAATTGAAAGGTTGGTGGTTCAAGTCCACCTAGAGGAGCCACAGAAGAAAAGCCTGGCAATTAATTCTGAAAAATCAGCCATTGAATACCCTATGGATCACAGTTCTACTCTGTCACACATGGGGTCACCATGATTAAAATCAACTCAATGACAACTGGTATAAAGGTTGATGCACCTTATTTGGTTCATTCAGGCTACTTTCTTCCCTTTTTTCTATCTCTTATGGAAGTTTCTACAATGTTTAATCATAAATGAATAATTGTATATTATCTTTCACACTTTAATAATAACATAATAGACATTGCCCTTAATTCTTCAATTATATAAGATACTGGCCTTATGTTTATAACCTATCCTGCACATAAAGAACCTAACGGACACTCAAGAAATAAATGGTGCTTGGTTTTTTATATGGGCTTGGATTTTGTTGATTGAGTTGTACTTATTTGAAACAATAAACATGCATTTCCTTTTAGTTCATTCTAAAACATATTTTGTTTCTGTGCTTCTCAAATACCTACAGAACAAATACTAAATCACAAATTCCACCTCACACTATATCCCCATTGCACCAACCAGTCAAACTAATATACTGCTCATAGGAATAATGTTCTCAGCAAAGTCCTTCAAAATTGAGATGTAGTAAGGAGAGTTCACCTCATTCAAAGCACATATTCACAAATGTACATGGAAGCCAGCACACATCTGTCGCTTTTTCATACTGTGGTGGCTTGCATGTTGCTGTGATACTGGAAGTTTTCCCACCAGTATTTCAAATACCAGCAGGGTCACGCAGAGCATACAGATTAAGATAGACTAGGAAGAAGGATCTGGCAATATACTTCTGAAAATAATGACCAGTGAATATCTTATGAATAACAGCAGAACCCTGTATGATATAATGCTGGAAGATGAGCCCCTCAGGTTGGAAGGTACTCAAAATAAGACTGAGAAATAGCTGCCTTCTCAAAGCAGTTGACCTTAATGATGTGGTTGGAGTCAAGTTTTGAGACCTTCATTCGCTGATGTGGCATGACTCAAAATGAGAAGAAACAGCTGCAACATTCCACTGATAATTCAAAAATGGAATGTACAGAATATGAATTTAGGAAAATTACAAGTTGGCAAAAATGAAAGGGAACACATAAATTTTGGTAACCTAGGCATCAATCAATTATAGGGTCTACTATGCCAGGAAAGACAAAATGAATAGTAATAGTGTCGCATTCATTGTCAAAAAAAGCATTTCAAGACCTACCTGAAGTACAAAGCTGGCAATGATAATATAATATCTATACACCTACAAGGAAGATAATAGTTAATACATTTGAATAATATTGCTATTATTCAAATCTACTAACCAACCACTAAGGCAAAAGGTAAAGAAATTGAAGATTTTTACAAACTTGTGCAATCTGAAATTGGTCAAATATTCAATCCAGGTGCATTAATAATTACTGGTGTTTGGAATGCATAAGTTGGAAAGGAAGAAGAATTGGTAGTTGGAAAATATGGTCTTGGTGATAGAAACGACTCTGGAGATCAAATGATAGAATTTGCAAGACCAAGGACTTCTTCATTGCAAATACTTTTTTTCAACATAGTAGCAACTATACACGTGGACCTCACCAAGTGAACGACGCAGCAATCAAATCCACTACATCTCTAGAAAGAGATGTCAGAAAAGTTCAATATCGTCAGTCAGAACAAGGCCAGGGGCCAACTGTGGAACAGACCACCTATTGGTCATACACAAATTCAAGTTGAAGGAGAAGAAAATTAGAGCAACTCCACAAGAGCCAAAATACAACCTTGAGTATATCCTACTTGAATTTAGAGACCATCTCAGGAATAGATTTGAAGCATTGAACACCAATGACAAAAGACCAAAAGGGTTGTCAAATGACGTTGAAGACATCATAATGAAGAAAGCTAGAGGTCATTAAAAAGATAGGAAAAAAAAGAAAAGACCAAAATGGATGTCAGAAGATACTCTGAGAGTTGCTCTTGAATGTCAAGTAGCTAATTAGAATGAAAGAAATAATGAAGTAAAAGAGCTGAACAGAATATTTCAAAGGATGGCTGGAGAAGACAAAGTAAAGCATTATAATGTACAAAACCTGGAGTTAGGAAATCAAAAGGGTAGAACACACTCAGCATTTCTCAAGCTGAAAGAACTGAAAGAAAATTTTAAGCTTCCAGTTGCAATATTGAAAGATTCTATAAGGAAAATATTGAGCAAAACAGGAAACATCAAAAGAAAGTGGAAGGAATACACAGAGTTGCTGCACCAAAAAGAATTGGTTAACATTCAACCATTTCAGGAGGTAGCATATGATTAAGAACCAATTATACTGAAGGAAGAAGCCCAAGTACTGAAGGATCTGGCAAAAAACTAGGTTCCAGGGGTTCACATAATGTCATTTGAGACGTGCTTACTCTATGCAAAGAAATTTGGAGGACAGTTGCCTGGACAACTAACTGGAAAAGATCTGTATTTGTGCCTATTCAAAAGAAAGGTGATTCAACAGAATATGGACATTACTGAACAATACAGTTAATATCACACACAAGGAAAATTATCCTGATAATCATTCAAAAGCAGTTTCAGCAGTACATGAACTGGAAACTCAAGCCAGATTCAGAAGAAGGCATGGAAGGAGGGTTATCATTGCTGATGTCAGATGGCCTATGGCTGAAAGCAGAGAATATGAGAAAGATGTTTACCTGTGTTTTATTGACTATCCAAAGGCATTCCAATGTGCGGATCATAAGAAATTATGGACAACATAGGGAAGAATGGGAATTCCAGAACACTTAACTCTATTCATGCAGAACTTGTGCATAGACCAAAACACAGTTGTTTGAACAGAACAAGGGGATACTGCGTGGTTTAAATCAGGAAAGGCGTGTGTCAGAGTTGTGTCTTTCACCATAATTATTCAATCTGTATGCTGAGCAAATAATCTGAGAAGCTGGACTATCTGAAGAAGAATGCAGCATCAGGTTTGGAGGAAGTTTCTTTAACAGCCTGTGATATGCAGATGACATAACCTTACTTGCTGAAAGTAAAGAAGGCTTGATGAAGATCAAAGACTACAGACTTCAGTGTGGGTTGCACCTTAACATAAAGAAAACAGAAGTCCTCACAGCTGGACCAATAAGCAACATCATGATAAACACAGGAAATATTGATGTTGTCAAGGCCTTCGTTTTACTTGGATCCACAGTCAATGCCATTGGAAGCAGAAGTCAAGAAATCAAAGGACATATTGCATTGGTCAAATCTGCTCCAAAAGACCTCTTTAAAGTATTAAAAAGGAAAGATATCACTTTGAGGGGTAAGGTGCACCTGACCCAAACCATGGTATTTTCAAATACTTCATACACTTGTGAAAACTGGACAATGAAAAAGGAATACCAAAGAAGAATTGGCACCTTTGAGTTATGGTGCTGGCAAAGAATATTGAACATACCATGGACTGCCAGAAGAGTGAATAAATCTGTCTTGGAATAAGTACAACCAGAATGTTCCTGGGAAGCAAAGATGGTGAGACTTTTGTCACGTAATTTGGACTTGTTCTCAGGAGGGACCGGTACCTGGAGAAGTGCATTATGCTTTGTAAAGTAGAGGGTCAGCAAAAAAACAAAAGGAACACCCTTAAAGAGATAGATTGACACAGTGGCTACAATGATGGGCTCAAGCATAACAATGCTTGCACGGATGGCACATGACCACTCAATGTTTCCTTCTCTTGTAATTAGGGTTGCTGTGAGTAAGAGTAGACTCATTGGCACCTAAAAACAACAAATTAAAGAATCAATAAAGGTTATTTATTAACTTATTCTTACAAACTTTTATGTAGGTGGCAATCTCATTTCTAAGTATGTTACTAAAATAACTCAGTACTATTATCATCCACATTTTGTGTACAAGGAAACAAAGCACATAAATAAATACCTTGCCCACGTCATTGGTAGAGTTAGAGTTAAGATTCAAACTCAGGCAGTTTGGCTCATGTCTGTGCTCTTAGGCACTCTGTTTCTTCTCCATCAATTATTTAATATTATCTTTGGGAATATTATTTAATATTATCTTTGGGAATAATCTTGGTGATCAATTAACTTGACTGTTGATCCTGAGGCATACTTTATTGTGATTATATATTTTATTGCTTACAAGAAACTTGCATTTTAAGAACAAAAACTAAATTTATTTTGTCATTTTAAACCATTAGTTCTTGGCCTAGTGCCTAGACAATGGTTGATGTTCTCCAATTTTTTGTTAATTGAATGAATAAATAAATGAATATTTCTGAAAACATAGTTATCTAGTATTTTAGAACATGCCTTAAGATGGAGAATTCACAGATTCAAATTTCAGTCAACTTCAAAAGATAGTCTACCCTTCTTAGCATGACAACATGATCCTTTGTTTTTAAAGTTTGCTTACTTTTCTCCTTTCATAGTATTTATCTATGCAATTTATTGATCAGATAATTTAGTTTCTCTTGGAACAAGTCTGCTCAAGTTCACTTTATTTTTAATCCCCGTACCCAGTCTTTGCCCCGTTAGAAACACTTGAAATGAGAGTTCAATAAAGTCGAATGGGGATAAGACTTCAGAAAGTTGGAGCCAGGGTTATTGGACTACCTCCTTTTGAATAATTTAATCTTACCTCACATTCACACATTTCTCCACATATATTAAATATATATACATATATATATTAAACATCACAAATATATATTCTATATATCATTCATTTATCCATTAAACAATATTTATGTTAAGAATTACTATACACTGGGCTTCCAGCCAACATGGCACCATAGACAGAAGCAACATGTCATCCTCCATGGCAAAGACCTGAAAAACTAAGCAAAACAGAGAAAAACATCATTCCTGGAACCCGAAGTGTCAAATTAAGAGATAAAGAACTCAGCCATGCACCAAATGTAATAAGAAACTGACAGAGAATAGAGAGTGAGGAGAGATATGTACAGAAGTCCCCTATCAGCTAACACAGCATGGATTCACCATCTTGGACTCATGTCAGAGATTGGCAGACAGGGAGCACAGGAAGCAGCTTCCTGGGGCACCCAGCAGGAGAAAGAGGACCCAGGAACCAGTGATACATACTTTCCCAACCATCCTCTCCCCACTGCTCTACCTCCATGCTTCCTGGCTGGCAGCAGTGTCTTGGATGGCCAGAAAGTGAAGTGTGTGACTTTCTATACCCCTCTAGCCAGGCTACACTGTAGCCTGGGAACCACTTCCCCAGTTCTCATGGACCCACCAGTGGGACCCCTGGGGGTTTTCTTCTATTTCTTTTTTTTTCCTCCAAATTTTTATCTAGTTTTTTTTTTTTTTAAATATTTTTTTTCCTTTTTCTTTGTCTTTCTTTTTTTCTTTTAGTTTTTCTCCATTTCTTGGTTTCTCATCTCTCCAATGCCAAGCTCCCTTAGCATTCTTTTTTTACTTCTTTTGCTTGTTTGTTTGTCTTTGGCTCCTGTTTCTCTCTCTTTCACTCCTCCTTCCCATACCGATATTAGCTCCACACATCATAACCATCCCTTCTTCCTGCCTACCTGTGCCGTGCACTGAACAACACACCCCCAAGCAGCCGAGGCACTTCCTACCAGAACCTGCTCAGCACTGATTCCCTGACCATGCTGTCAGCCCTAGAATGTGCCACAAACAACCTATCCCAGCCCCCAGCCCCTGTCCTTCAGCTGGATCTGATCTGGTGCACGACAGTTTAGCTACTGGCCCTGCCCATTGGACAAAGAGGTGAAAAGTATCATGACCACAGATGAGCAAACCACAAAGAACAAATAGCCCAACTACTCAGATGTAACCAAATTAAAAAAAAAAAAAAGAGAAGAAGCAGGATGAAACAAATAGATCTACAATCAGTAAATGGAGAAAATAACTATTGAATGTCTGAAAGACAGCAGACATTATCAGAACTTATAAAAAATAGGACAGAATCATTCTAGTATGTGTCCAAAATAAAACACCAGTTGACTGTCCAGTAGAAGAAAAGACGCTAGAACTACCTGACAGGGAATTCAAATCTCTAATATTCAGAGCTACTCAAGGGTTGAAGCAAAAAAATAGAGAAAAATGAGGAAAAAAATAGACAGATTTATGGAAAAGGCAGACAAAATCATGGAAAATACCTTCCAAAAATGCAATAATTCAGGAAAATAATACAGGAATAAAATGCCAAAATAAATTCACAAATAGAAATCATATGAAAACAACAATTAGGAATCCAAAAGATAAACAACAAGATTTCAGAAATGGGCAGTGTCATAGAAGGGCTGAGGAGCAGGTTTGAAATGGTGGAAGACAGAATCAGTGAAATTGAAGACAAATACTTGGATAAAACCCTGAGGAGAAATCACAAAAAAGAACTAAGAAGAAGAAAAAAAAAAAAAAAACCCTGAGAATTATGTGGGATAAAATCAAAAGCAAAAATTTATGAGTGATGAGAGTTTCAGAACAGGGGGAGAAAATGGAAAACACAGAGAGGATCATTGAAGAATTACTGACAGAAAACTTACCTAAATTCATGAAAGATGAAAAGTTGATGATCCAAGAAGCTCAACGACCCCCATATAGGATGGACCCCAAAAGAAAATCACCAAGACATGTCATATTCACATTTGCTAAAACCAAAGACAAAACATCCTGAGAGCAGCTTGAGAAAAACAAGAAGCCACAATCAGAGGAGAAACAATAAGACTAATCTCTGAATATTCAGCAGAAACCATGCAGGTAAGAGGGCAATGGGATGACATATGTAAAACCTTGAACGAAAAAAAAAAAAAAATGCCAGCCAGGAATAATATCACCTGCAGAACTTTCATTCATATATGATGGTGAAATTAAGATATTTCCAGATAAACAGAAATTAAAGGAATATGTAAAAACTAAACCAAACTTATAAGAATTATTAAAGGGAGCCCTTCTGTCTGAGAACAAACAACATCAGACCAGCCTGAATCTAGGATGCAAGATTGTACCAGCCAGACACCAACCTAGAAAATGAACTGTCAAGGACTATCCAAAACTGAAAGAATTGCAACAGGGAATCCTAGATGTTAATCTGTAATGACAACAATGTCAGAACAATAAAGAGGGAGTAAATGGTGTATGTATATAACTTTCTAATGGGGAAGAAGGCAAAGTGATACTAAGTAATAATAGACTAATTCAAACCTAGAAGATAAGGGAAAATTTCAAGATAATAACAAAGGAAGTTAACAAACCTACTCAGCAAAATAAAGAAGAAAAACATAAAGACTCAATTAAAAAAAAAAATCTACAAAAACAAAAGAAATGAAAAAGAAATCCACAAAAAAAAGGAACTCAGCACAGGGGAGAAAGAGAAACAAAGATAATATCAGAGCCACACACACACACACACACACACACAAAGTACAAAATAACAGCAATAAACTCATACCAATCAATAAACCTATACCTGAACATAAATGGTCTAAGTGCACCCATAAAGAGACAGAGAGTGATGGAATGGATAAAAAGAAAAAAAAAAAGGTGCATCAATATGCCATCTATAAGAGACACACTTTAGAAACAAAGATGTAAATTTATAAAAAATCAAAAGATGGCAAAAATATATATAAAAAAAAACACACAGGAGTTGCAACACTAATCTCAGATAAAATAGCCTTTAAAACAAAATCCACCATAAAAGACAAAAAGGGACACTATGTAATGATTTAAAGGGATGATTCACCATGAAGACTTAACGATAATAAATATCTACACACCTAATGACAGGGTTCCAAAATATATAAAACAAACTCTAACAGCTCTGAAAAGAGAAATTGACAGTTTCACAATAATAGTAGACTCTTGTTAAAGGACAGAACGTCTAGAAAGAAACTCAACGAAGATAGAGAAGAGCTAAAGAGCACAATCAGCCAACTTGACCTCATAGACATATACAACATTCCATGCAACGGCTGCAAAGTACACATTCTTTTCCAATGCACATGGAACTTTCTCCAGAATAGACCACGTCTTAGGCTACAGAACAACCCTCAACAAAATCCAAAACATTGAGATAATACAAAGTACCTTCTCTGATAAAATACCATCACAGTAGAAATTAACAACGAGGAGAGCAAGGAAAAAAAAATCACTTACATGGAAACTGAATAACACCCTGCTTAAAAACCACTGGGGAAAACAAGAAATCAAAAATGGAATAAATAATTCCTAGAATTAAACAAGAATGAAAACACAACATATCAAAACCTTTGGGACACAGCCAAGGCAGTCCTCAGAGGTCAATTTATAGCAATAGATGTACACATCAAAAAGGACAAAGGGGACAAAGCCCAAACATTAGCTATACATCTTGAACAAATAGAAAAAGAACAGCAAAAGGAGCCCACTGCCACCAAAGAAAGGAAATAATAAAGATTGGAGCAGAAGTAAATGAAATAGAGTAGAAAAACAATAAAAAGAATCAACAAAACCAAAAGTTGGTTCTTTGAAAGGATCAACAAAATAGACAACACACTAGCCAAATTGACAAAAGAAAAGCAGGAGGGAACACAAATAACCCAAATAAGAAATGAAATGGGGGACGTTGCAATAGACCCAACTGAAATAAAAAAGGATCATAAAGGGTATTATGCAAAACTATACTCCAACAAATTTGAAAACCTCGAGGAAATGGACAAATTTCTAGAAACACACTACCTACCCAAACTCACACAAAATGATACTGAAAATCTGAACAGACCCATAACAAGAGAAGTGATTGAAGAGGTATTAAAAATAAAACAAAACAAAAAACTCCAACAACAACAACAAAAAAGCCCTGGGCCAGGTGGCTTCACTGGAGAATTCTACAATACATTCAGAGAAGAGCTTACACCAGTACTACTCAAACTATTTCAGAACATGGAAAAAGAAGCAATACTTCCGAGCTGATTCTATGAAGCCAGCAAAACCCTGATACCAAAACCAGGCAAAGATACCAAAAAAAAAAAAAAGAAGAAGAAAATTGTAGACCAATATCTCTCGTGAATATAGGTGCAAAAATTCTCAACACGATTCTAGCCAATAGAATTCAGCATCATATAAAATAAATAAGTAATATACGGCAACCAATTGGGGTCCAAGTAGGACCATACCAGATATGCAAGGATATTCAACATTAGAAAATCAATCATCATAATCTACCACATAAGTAAAAGTAAAGAAAAGAATCATATGATCATCTCAATCAATACAGAAATGGCATTCAACAAAATCCAACAGCCATTCCTGATAAAAACTCTCAATAAAATAAGTACAGAAGGCAAACTTCTCCACATAATAAAGGGTGTCTATGCAAAAACAATGGTCAACATCATTCTTAATGGAGGGAGGCTAAAAACATTCCCCTTGAGAACAAGAATAAGACAAGGATACCCTTTATCACCACTCCTATTTAACATCGTGTTGGAAGTCCTAGCTAGAGCAATAAGGCAAGAAAAAGAAATAAAGGGCACCCAAATTGGTAATGAAGAATTAAATTGTCCCTATTTGTGGGTAATTTTTTTTTTTTTTTTATGATACTATATATATATATATATATATATATAAAAGAAAACCCAAAAGACTCCATGAGAAAACTATTGGAACTAATAGAAAGATTCAGCAGAGAAGTAGGATACAAGATAAACATAAAAAATCATTTGGATTCCTACACACCAATAAAGAGAACAATGAAAAGGAAATCAGGAAAACAATAATATTTATACCCTAAAAAATAAAATACTTGGGAATAAATATAACAAAGGATGTAAAAGACTTAGACAAAGAAAACAACAAAACACTACTGCAAGAAACCAGAAGAGAGCTGCATAAATGGAAAAACATACCATGCTCATGGATAGGTAGAATCAACATTGTGGACATGACAATTCTACCCTAAGCGATTTACAAATACAATGAAATCTCTATCCAAATACCAACAGCATTCTTTAAGGAGATGGAAAAACTTATTAACTTTATATGGAAAGGGAGGAACCCCCAGATAAATAAAGCATATTGGAGAAGAATAAACTAGGAGGGCTTACACTACCCAACCTCAGAACCTACTGCACAGCTACGGTAGTCAAACCCGCCTGGTACTGGTACAAGGACAGATACATAGACCAGTGGAACAGAATTGAGAACCCAAATGTAAATCCATCCACCTATGGTCACCTAATCTTTGATAAGACTCCGAAGTCCTTCAAATGGAGAAAAGACAGTCTTTTTAACAAATGATGCTGGCAAAATTGAATGTCCATCTGCAAAAAAAAATGAAGCAGAACCCATACCTCACACCATATACTAAAACTAACTCAAAATAGATCGAAGACCTAAATATAAAGCCATAAATTATGAAGTTCATAGAAGAAAAAATAATATCAATGGTAGAAGCCTTAATACACGGCATTAACAGGATAAAAACCACAACGAACAACGTACAAACTCCAGAAGATAAGATAGATAACTGGGATCTTCTAAAAATTGAACACTTATGCTCAGCAAAAGACTTCAGCAAAAGAGTAAAAAGAGAAACTACAGACTGGGGAAAAAAAAATGGCTATTACAAATGAAAGGTCTAATCTCTATAACAAAAAGACAAATAATCCAATTAAAAAATGGGCAAAGGAAATGAAGAGACACTTCACCAAAGAAGACATTGAAATGGTCAATAGACACATGAGGAAATGCTTGCGATCACTACACAAATCAAAACCACGATGAGATACCATCTTACCCCAGCTTTACTGGCACAAATCAATAAAACAGAAAATAACAAATGTTGGAGAGGCTGTGGGGAGATCAGAACTCTTATGCACTGCTGGTCGGAATGCAACATGATACAACCATTTTGGAAAACGATAAGGCAATTCCTTAGAAAGCTAGAAATAGAAATACCATATGATCTAGGAATGCCACTCCTAGGAATATATCCTAGAGAAATAAGAGTTGTCATATGAATAAACATATGCACAGTCATGTTCATTGCAGCATTGCCCACAGTAGAAAAAAAATATGGAAACAATCTAGATGCCCATCAACAGATGAATGGATAAACAAACTGTGGCACATACACACAATGGAGTATTATGCAACCATAAAGAACAAGGATGAATCTGTGAAGCATCTCATAACATGGATGAATCTGGAAGGCATTATGCTGAATGAAATAAATCAATTACAAAAGTACACATATTGTATGAGGCCACTACTGTACTGAAAATTTTACAAACAAAAGGAAACAATCTTTGATGGTTACGAGGGGTGAGGGGGGAGGGATGGAAAAACACTAAATAGATAATAGATAAGTGGTGACTTTGGTGAAGGGTAAGACAATGCACAACACCGGGGAAGCCAGCAAAACTTGTACAAGGCAAGGTCATTGAAGCTCTATAGACACATCCAAACTCCCTGAGGCTCTGAGGGCTGTGAGGGCTATGGTCTAGGGGAACATCTAGATCAACTGGCATAACATAGTTTATGAAGACAATGTTCTACATTCTACTTTGGTGAGTAGTGTCTGGCATCTTAAAAACCTGTGAACAGCCATCTAGGATATTCCACTGGTCTCACCCCTTCGGATGCAAGGAGGAATGTAGAAAACTAAAGATACAAGGGAAAGATTAGTCCGAAGGACTAATGGACCACATCTACACAGCTTTTAGCAGACTGAGTCTAGTACAACTAGATGGTACCTGCTTACCACTGCTGACTGCTCTGACAGGGATCACAGTAGAGGGTCCCGGACAGAGCTGGAGAAAAATGTAGAACAAAATTCTAACTCAAAAAGAAAGACGAGACTTGCTGGCCTGACAGAGACTGGAGAAACCCTAAGAGCATGGCCCCCCGGACACCCTTTTAGCTCAGTAATGAAGTCACTCCTGAGGTTCGCCCTTCGAGGCAACTTATTCTAATTGATTATCTAAGAAAGGGCACCTTTTCCTTAATTGATCTGCCCAGGGATGATGCCTTTTTGCAGTGTAGCCACCTGTGTTAAGCACTTTTTTCTAACTCAAAGTTACCTCGCCTGCTAGCAGTAACCCTGCTGAGTCTGTTGATTTTTCTTCCAGATGCTTGCACGATATTACTACTACTTTCATCCTCACTTTTCTCAGAATGCTGTGCTGTATAAAGATAATTGGATAGCTAGTTGACAATAGGCTGAATGAGTTATCACCCTCAGGCCTCAGTTTGTACATCTAAAAATTAAGGTATGTATTTGAGCTCTTAGGTGCTCTTTCTAAACTTAAAATTCTATGGTTATGTAATAAGAAATAGTAGGCATAAGAAACGCAGTAGAATACAGTTTGATACTGGAGAGAGAGAAAGAGAGACTAGACTTTCGTTTGGCTGAAAAAAATGTATAAAAAGTACTTTACATTGAGAGTATAAAACTTATTCCTTACAAAAATTCTTTATTAAGGAAAAACGTGAAGATTACTTTTATAAAATAAATTATCTCCTGGAAAAGAAGCATTTGCCTATGTCAAAGGGTAAAATGCAGAGTATCCAAAAGCAATGACTGATTTGTGTTTTAAAATATAATTTATATTTGTTATAAGTATTTTAAAATTAAAATGGTTGTTAATGTTAGTTGGTGTTGAGGTGGTTGTGACTCAGAGCGACCCTATGTCACTGAAAACTGGCCAGTGAGAACCTTATGAACAGCAGCGGAACATTGTCTAATAATGCTAGAAGATAAGCCCCTGAGGCAGGAAAGCACTCAAAATGAGACTGGGGAAGAGCTGCCTCCTCAAAGTAGTTGAACTTAATAACATGGATTGAGTAAAGCTTTCAAGACTTTCATTGCTGAAGTGGCACAATTCAAAATGAGAAGAAACAGCTGCAAACATCCATTAATAATCAGAAAATGGAATGTATGAAGCATGAATCTAGGAAAATTGGAAGTTGGCAAAAATGACATGGAACACATAAAGATCAATAGAATAGGTGTTAGTGAGCTGAAATGGGCAGATGTTGGCCATTTTGAATCGAACAATCGTATGGTCTACTATGCTGGAAGTGACCAATTGAAGAGGAAAGGCATTTCATTCTTCCTCAAAAAGAACATTTCAAGACCTACCCTGGGGAACAACATTGTCAGGAACAGGATAATATCCATACACCCATAAGGAAGTGATTAAGAGTTTGGCTGCTAACCAAAGGTCAGAAATTGGAACCCACCAGCTGTTCCTTAGAAATGCTATGGGACAGTTCTACTCTGTCCCATAGGGTCACTATGGGTCAGAATCAGTTGTACAGTAATTTTTTTTTTTTTTTTTTACAAAGAATACCCGTTAATGTGACTGTTATTCAAATTTATGCACCAATCACTAATGCAAAAGTGAAGAGATTGAAGATTTTTACCAACTTCTGCAGGCTGAAATTGACTAAACATGCAATAAATTACTGGTGATCGAAATGCAAAAGTTGGAAACAAAGAGGAAGGATTAGTAGTTGGAAAACATGGCCTTGGTGACAGAAATAACACCAGAGATCACATGATAGAATTTTGTAAGACCAACGGCTTATTATATTCATTGCAAATACCTTTTTTTGTTAAAGTAAATGGTGACTACACATGTGGACCTCACCAGATAGAATACACAGGAATCAAATCAACTATATCTATAGAAAGAGATAGAGAAACTCAATATCATCAGTCAGAACAAGGCCAGGGGCTGACTCCCAACAGACCATCAATTGCTCACATGCAAGTTCAAGTTGAAGCTGAAGAAAATTAAAACAAGTTTGTGAGAGCCAAAATATGACCTTGAATATATCCTACCTGAATTTAGAGACCATCTCAAGAATAGATTTGACACATTGAACACTAATGACCCAAAGACCAAACGTGTTGTAGGATGACATAAAGGATATCATATATGAAGAAAGCCAAAAGTTAAAAAAAAAAAAAAAAAAAAACAGGGAAGAAAGAAAAGACCAAAATGGATGTCAGAAGAGACTGTGAAACTTGCTCTTGAATATAAAGTATTTAAAGGGAATGGAAGAAATGAGGAAATAAAAGAGCTGAACAGATTTCAAAGGGTGGCTAGAGAAGACAAAGTAAACTATTATTATGAAAATGCACAAATACTTAGAGATAAAAAATGAAAAGGGAAGAACACGCTCAGCATTTCTCAAGCTCAAAGAATTGAAGAAAAAATTAAAGCCTCAGTTGCAATATTGAAGGATTATATGGGCAAAATATTGAACAATGCAGAAGAAGATGGAAAGCATACACAGAGTCACTGTACCAAAAAAGAATTGGTCATTGTTCAACCATTTCTGGATCAAGAACCAATGATATTGATGGGAAAAGTTCAACCTGCATGCAAGATACAGGTGAAAAAGAAGGCCCCAGGAATTGACAGGCTAATAATTGAGAAGTTTCAACAAATGGATGTAGTGTGGGAGATGCTTACTTTTTCATGCCAAGAAATTTAGAAGGGAGCTACCTGGTCAACTGACTGGAAGCTATTAATATTTGTGTCTATTACTAAGAAAGGTGATCCAACAAAATGTGGAAATTATTGAACAAAATCATAATGTTACATAAAATAAAATTTTGTTGAAGATCATTCAAAAGTGGTTGCAGCAGCACATGGGCAGGGAACTGCCAGAAATTCAAGCCAGATTCAGAAGGGGATATAGAACGAGGGCTATCATTGCTGATGTCAGATGGATCTTGGCTTAAAGCAGAGAATGACAGAAAGACATTTACCTGTGTTTTATTGACTGTGCAAAGGCATTTGACTAAGTGGATCATAGAAAATTATGGATAGCATTGCAAAGTTTGAGGATTCCAGAACACTTTATTGTGCTCATGAAGAGCCTGTACATAGACAAGATGCAGCCATTTGAATAGAACAAGGGGATACTGCATGACTTAAGGTCAAGAAATGTGTGATTTAGGGTTGTATCCTTTCACCATGCTTATTCAATCTGTATGCTGAGCAAATAATCTGAGAAGCTGGACTATAGGAAGAAGAATGCAGCATCAGGACTGGAGGAAGTATCATCAACAATCTGCATTATGCAGGTGACACTACCTTGGTTGCTGAAAGTGAAGAGGACTTGAAGCACTTACTGATGAAGATCAAAATCGCAGCCTTCAGTATGGATTACACCTCAATGTAAAGAAAACAAAAATCTTAACAACTTTACCAATAAGCAACATCATGATAAATGGAGGAAAGACTGAAGTTGTCAAGGCGGTGTTTTGTTCTATTGTACATAGGGTCACTATGAGTTGGAACCAACTCAACTGCACCTAGCAACAACAACAACGAGAGCAGCTATATCGTAGTGAATTCTTTTACTTATCAGATTGAGGGGAGAAGGGCCTGGCGATCTTCTCCCATAAAGGTTACAGTCAAGAAAACCCTTTTGGACAGTTCTCCTCTGTCGCATGTGGTTTCTGTGAGTCAGAATCCAACTGATGACACCTAACAACAGTGGTTCAGTGGGAGAAAGACAAGATTGTTTGCTTCAGTAGAGATATACAGCCTTGGAAATCCTACAGGTTCCCTAGGAGTCCGAATCACCTTGAAAGCAGTGGGTAGGGGGAATCATACTTGAAGAATTGTTAAACTTTTAAAGGAAAATCCATTTCTATTTATTAATGACTCTTTGTTTTCGTATTCACAATGGTGAAAAAAAAAAGCAACAAACATTTTTACAAATATTTCACTTTTGTGGAAGTTGATGAGGCTGGAAATTAGGAAGCACAAAGTTCATTTTTGGGTTATCTGTAAAGTCAGGACTTAATTTTTTTGCATGGAATTTATTTAAATATTATATCAAGGTTTTTTTTTTTTTAAATGTGGTTAGCACTAAGCCTTTTGGGTTATTATAAATTGTTTTGCACATGCAGTGCTTTATATACTATAATAAATTGATTGCGACTGTGTATTGGTTTGTGTTTATTAGGGTGACTAAATTATATTGGTTTCACAGTGAGCCAAAATGTTTTCCATCTGACTTATGCTGTGTTGGTTAGGTGATCTGGAGGTTAACATTTAATTTAAAAGTTGGGAAAATACATATACATTTATGAATATTGCAATTTTTAGGAAAACTAATTACATCAATTTTTGCAGATAACAGCAATTCATTCCAAATCTCATTATATTAAAATTGAAGATATTTGATTTATTTATTATAAATATTTTCGTATTCTATGCAGTTTGTGTTTCAAAGTTTGGTGTAGAAGCTGTATTGATTTTTTTTTTTTAATTTATATTCTGAACTTGGACTGAGGAGTATAATATATGAAAGAGATCATATCTCAACACAATACGAGGAAGAAAATTCTGAGAATTATTTTCTACACTTTGCAAAATTCTATTAATTCACCCAAACTGTTATTTATTGAATGATTTCAAACACTACTAATCAAGCAACTTATTTATGTCTTCAAGTTGCTTGCCATCTAATGTAATAATTTCAGTCATATATGGAAGCAAATGACTATAATTGCAATGCAGATCCTGCGGCATAAGCAAATACAAGCAAAAGAAAAAGTGGTCATTTTGTAGGGTCACTATGAGTCAGAATTGACTCATGGACAACAGGTTTTGGGTTGGTTTGTTTGTTAGCAGGAGATCAGAAATGGCCAATAAGGAGGAGGGAAAATCAGATTTCAAAGTGTGAAGGAAAGTCTTCTTTGTACAGAGAGTTGTCACTAGTTTGGAATGATTGCTTAGAACATAGATTTGTTGTTGTTGTTAGTTGTCTTTGAGTTACCTCCAACTGATGATGACCTTAGGTATAAAAGAATGAAATATTGCCCAGTCCTGTACCGTTCATAAAATCTTTGGTATGTTTGAGCCCGTTGTTGCAGCCACTGTGTCAATCTCTCTAATGGAGGTTTCCTTTTTTTTTTTTTTTACCGGCCCTCTGCTTTGCTAAACATATTGTCCTTTTATAGCAATTGATCTTTCCTGATGATGGGTCCAAAGTAAGCAAGATGAAGTCTCTGCATCCTTACTTCTAAAAAACATGGGTATACCTTCTCCAAGAATATTCGTTTGTTCTTCTGGAAGTCTATGATATATTCAGTATTCTTCACCAGCACTATAATTCAACCACATCATTTCTCCTTCGATCTTGCTTTTTCATTGACCAGCTTGTACATGTATATGAGGTGATTGAAAGTACTATGGTTTGGATTAAGTACACCTTACTCATCTGAGTGACATCTTTGGTTTTTAATACTTCAAACAGGTCTTTTCGGAAGATTTGCCCACGCAATATATCATTTGATTTCTTGACTACTTCTTCTGTGGGTGTTTATTACAGATCGAAATAGAATGAAATCCTTGACAACTTCAATTTCTTCTCCATTTATCATGACACTGTTTACTGGTCCAGTTGTGAGGCTTTTTGGTTTCTTTATGTTCACATATAATCCATATTTAAGTCTGTAGTGTTTGATTTTCATCAGCAAGTACTTCAGATGATCTTCCCTTTTGGCAAGCAAGGTTGCAGAAGCAAGGTTGTATCATCTGCATATCGTGGGTTGTAAATGAGGCTTCCTCCAATCCCGGTGCCACATAACCCAGCTTCTCAGATTATTTGTTTAGGATAAGGATTTAATAAGTAAGCTGAAAGAATACAACCCTGCCTCACACCTACTTTCAATTTTAATTAAACCAAGAATGTAGGGTGGGTGGGGCGAGAGATTGTGGAAATCTTTGTATTTCTGTACATGGAGAGAGTCTCTATACAATTTTATCTCAGGAAATTATGTGATCAGATTCATATTTTCTAGGGCTGACTAGAGTCAAGATGAGGGGGTATGAGTCAAGACCGAGGGGGTAGGAAGCCTAGTGGAAATGTGTTTACCATAATGTAGATTCAATGTGATAAGGTTTTAAATTAAGGCATATCAGCAAAGATAAACAGATGGATTTCAACAATAATAAGAACAAGGACTCTATAGGGCTATATGACTCTTTGGAGGTAGGAGGTGACATAAGACCTAAGTGTATAACTACGCTGTGATGCCATTCATTGAGATATGGAATCCAAGAGGAGAAGCACGTCTGTATTGTTTAGAAGATACTGAATTAAGGTGATTATTGAACTTAAAAGCAGAAGGGCCAGTCTGATACAAGATCTGGATATAAAGTAATAATCTGGGATAGAGTTGAAGACTTTTGGCAAGCTGATTATTTAAAAGTGCATAAGAGTATAAAGAAAGGGTACATAGATAAAGGCATCTGAAAATAGAACTTTGAAAATGAAGAATACATAAGAATGGTAGATAATAAGAGAAAGATATTTGGGTAATGCTAATATTTAAGCATCAGGCAGAGGAAGGTTACTGGGAAAGATATTGCTAGTTACACTTTATTATCCATTCTCCTCATATTTTACATCGGAAACTCCTTGAGCTTAGCTGGCGTCTTAGCTACCCAGATAGAAGCACATTTTGATGTGACTAAGTTTTCATCGATGGTATGTGAACATAAATAAAGCATGCAACTTCCAGATACCACTTTTATAAAGAAGTCACTTCTGCTCCACCCTCCTTTTATATACATCCTTCCTAGATAAGGGAATGAATTGAGTTTCTTGGAGCCTAGGTGGGCATTGAAAACCCCTGGCAATTTTTTAAAATTACCTAGGATCTCGTGTATATCCTGGGTAATTGTGATTGAAATCTGTAAATAAAAGACAGATGTCTACAAAATGTGTTACAAAACAAACTTCATTCACAGTTTGCTTATTTGAGAGGGTTCCATATATGAAACAATCATAAAAAACAGACAAAATTTTACTATACATATGCAACCTGAAACAGCCATGGATGGCAACAGTAATGTGTTGTAAAACAGTATTCAAGGCAAAAGCCTAAAGGGGAAAAGGAGCTCCAATTTATATGAAGTTTAAATCCTATAAAAAGCATATTTATTAAGAAACACTATGGACCTAACAATAGAGCATTATGCTTAATAACAAATACAGAGCAAACATTGTTCTCTTTGGACACAAGAAATGATTTATTGTTGATCAAAGAACTAATGACAAAAATTTATGACTCTACATAATATTTAAAAAGCACAGTCTGTACAGTACAGCACAACCACTTGTTTTAATTATATTCTATTATAGTCATATCAAATCATTCTTGCATCTTCCTGTTATACATTCTATATTTAACTCTATTTTATAAAAAAAAAATCTACCTTTCTATATAACAATTGTGTTATATTTGGCTTTATGCTGTGAAGCCAATTATCAATATGGCTCCTACAGTTGTTGGTTAACCAAAACAAAACCAAACCCAGTGCCGTTGAGTTGATTCCGACTCATAGCGACCCTATAGGACAGAGTAGAACTGCCCTGTAGAGTTTCCAAGGAGCGCCTGGCAGATTCGATCTGCCAACCCTTTGGTTAGCAGCAGTAGCACTTAACCACTATGCCACCAGGGTTTCCATAGTTGTTGGTTAGCTACATTCAATTCAAATTTCATTAATAATGATTTCTCTAATAAATATTGCCAACTTAAAGATTGTAAATTTTGAGTCACAATTCATATATAAGACCGCCAATTTAAATTAAATGTCTACTTTGCCAAATTTTCACTACAATTCCAAAAATGTGACAATGCATTCCAGGGTTTGAGAGCAAGATTTTTGTTGCACTGCTTACAAAAAAGGCATCTAATTTCTAAAAGCATTTTTGAGATTTGCAATTAAATTTGTTTTAACAAATGTGTAAGAAGTGTTTATGTATAGGTCATTCAAGTCTGAATTATCAGAATTAATTTTGGAAGAGTTTCTTACACATATTAAACTATTTTTTTTCATTGAATAAAGTCATCCCAACCATACAGTAACTTCAGTTTGAAGTCTTTGAAATTTTCTCTCCTAATGTCAAAGGCAAATATCTCCATGTATAAGTATTAAATAAAATAAAATAAAATAAAAAAATAGAATTTTTTTTTTTTTTTTAATGTCAAAGGCAAATATCTCCATGCATAAGTATTAAATAAAATAAAATAAAATAAAAAAATAGAATTTTTTTTTTTTTTAATGTCAAAGGCAAATATCTCCATGTATAAGTATTAAATAAAATAAAATAAAATAAAAAAATAGAATTTTTTTTTTTTTTTTAATGTCAAAGGCAAATATCTCCATGCATAAGTATTAGTGAGAAAATTGGCACAGGTTTACTTAATCAAAATTATATTGCAAAAGATGTAGAACTGTGCAATCCAATAAAATAACCACTAGCCACATGCAATTATTAAAATTAAATTTAAAATTCCAGTCTTTTTTTTTTTTTTTTAATTAGGCACATTTCAAGTGCTTTATAGCAAAATGCACCTAGTGGCCAATATGTTAAACCGTACACATAAAGAACATTCCCATCCTTGCTGAAAGGTTCCGCTAAAATTATTTATCTAAAAACAGGAATATCTAGTGATAATAGACTTTTTCCATTATTATATTCTAAATTATTTTTTTTAATAATTTTATTCATAGAAAAATAATTCCATGACATGTTATATTAGGAGCTGGGTAAATTATTTTTTAATTGTGGAAGTTTTTGAACTACTGCAGTAGACAAAGTTAAATAGCTTAAATCCACCTGAAACCTGTAGAGCTCTAATACATTTAATGTGTGTTTGCCTAGGGTGACTTTTCAAAAGGGAGTATATAGTTTAGTGTTTCCCAAAATATTCACTTAGGACTTCTGCATTCTTTTTTTTTTTCTTTTGAATGGCTTCTTGAAGAATAGAATCTGTTTCATATTTTATTTTAAAAAGAGGTTTAAAGACATTTTTTAAATATTTTGAAAATCATTGATATACACAAAGCCAGAATCATAAAGACATTTATATTGAATTCAATTTAGGTAATTGTATTTTATAAAATGCCTTATATATTAATGGAGACCTTGCTAATTATTATATCCTTTAGCAGAAATGGATTGGAGATTATCAAATGAATGGTATCAAATAGACACCAATTTATACTGGTTAAAAACTTGGCTGCTATCCAAAATGGTGGCAGTTCAAATCCACCAGCAACTGCTCCTTGAAAACCCTATGGGGCAGTTCAACTCTGTCCTATAGGGTCCATATGCGTTGGAATCAATAGCAAAGAGTTGGGTTTTTTTGTAATTTTTTTTTTGGTATTCATTAAATAAAAACATTGTGTATTTCCAATGGAATATAGTAATGATTTATTTCAATTTGCAGAATCAATAAGGACTATGATATATTACTCCCAAACCTTCCAATAAATTCATGTTCCTCTCTTCCTCAATTTCCTAAAACATTTTCTCATGAGATCTTTAATTAACTTAATTTTTTTTTCAAATACCGTATTTTTATGCAAGTAATCCATGCCTTGTATGTTTGTTTTCAACAGCCCTCCCCCTGAGAGGTATTTTCATTAGTACAGCTATGCTAATTCTTTCTACATATTGCTGTAAAAAATTTAAGATAGGTTGCTTAGAAAAATACCTCTCAGGGAGAGGGCACAATTGGCAAACAAACGTAGAAGGCATTATTTTCGTAAAAATACAGTAACTTTTTAAATGTTGTGTCGCTAACAGTAGCTACCATTTACAGAATCCTTAGTGTATCTTAGGCAATGTAGTAGTCTTTTTACAATATTATTGTATGGGTTTTGAACCTAGGTCTTTCTGACTCTGAGGACTATGTTTTTACAATGTTTATATGGTCTCTTAATCCTCATATGATTATTTCCATTTTGACAATACTTTTTTTATATTTTCTTGAATGATATATTCCTGAAATATTCCAGTTTGTTTCTAATGTCTTTTACATGAAAGTTTACAGCTCAAGTTAATTTCACATTCAAAAATTTATACGCATGTGGTTTTGTGACATTGTTTGCAATCCCCACAATGTGACAACATACTCCCCCTTTCTACCCCACGTTACCTGTGTCCATTCTACCAGTTCCTGTCCCTTCCTGTCTTCTCATCCTGCTTTTGGTCGGGAGCTGCCTATTGGGTCTCATATATCTGAATTAAGCACATTCCTCACCTGTATTATTTTTTGTTTAATACCAAAATAATCAAGCCAAACTTATTGCCATCAAGTCGATTCCAACTCATAGTGACCCTACAGGACAGAGTAGAACTGCCCCATAGAATTTCCAAAGAGCACCTGGCGGATTTTAACTGCCAACCTTTTGGTCTGTGGCTGTAGCTTTTAACCACCATGCCAGCAGGGTTTCCTTTGTTTTACAGTCCTGTCTAATCTTTGTCTGAAGACTGGGCTTCAGAAATGATTTCAGTTCTGGGTTAACAGAGTGTCTGGGGCCATGGCTTTGGGGGATTCCACCAGTCTCTGTAAGACCATTAAGTCTGGTCTTTATTAAAGGAACTTGAACTCTGTTCTACATTTTTTTTTTTTTTTTCCTGCTCTGTCTGGAACTCTCTGTTGTGTTTCCTGTCTGGGTAGTCATTGGTGGTAGCTGGGCACCATTTAGTTCTGTTCTCAGGCTGGTGGCTTCTCTGGTTCACTTGGTCGTTTAGTCTTTTGGATTAGTATTTTCTTACGTCTTTGTTTTTTTTTCTTTCTTCTTTGCTCCAAGTGGGATGGGACCAATAGATATATCTTAGATGGTCACTTGCAAGCTTTAAGACCCCAAATGCTACTCATCAAACTGGGATATAGAATATTTTATTTATAAACTATGTTATTCCATTTGTCCTGGTTGTCCCCTGAAACTATGGCCCTTAGGCCCCAGCCCCAGCTACTCTGTCCCTAAAAGTGTTTGGACATCTTTGTTTTTGGTTTGGTTCAGTTGTGCTGACTTCCCTTGTAATATGTGTTGTCAACACTGAAGTTGACCCTTGTTTACTCTCTAGTTAGTGATTTTGCCTTCTTCTCCCTCCCACCCTTGTAACCATCATAGAATGCTTTTTTTCTGTTTAAACCTTTTCTTGAGTTCTTATAATAGTGATCTCATACAATATTTGTCCTCTTGTGACTGACTTATTTCACTCAGCATAATGCCCTCCAGAGTCATCCATGTTGTGAGATGTTTTGTGGATTCATCTTTGATCTTCATCATTGTATAGTATTCCATTGTTTATATGCACCATAATTTGTTTATCCATTCATCTGTTGTTGGACATTTAGATTGTCTTCATCTTTTTGCTATTGTGAATATTGTTGCACTGAACATAGGCGTGCATATGTCTATTCGTGTGACAGCTCTTATTTCTCTCTGGTATATTCCTAGGAGTGGGATTGCTAGATCGTATGGTATTTCTATTTCTAACTTTTTAAGGAAGCATCATATTATTTTCCAAAGTGGTTGTACCATTTTACATTCTCACCAGCAGTGCCTAAGAGTTCCAATCTCCCCACAACCTCTCCAACATTTGTTAGTGTTTTTTGAAAATATTGCCAGCCTTGTAGTGGTGAGATGGTATCTCACTGCAGTTTTGATTTACATTCTTGTAATGACTATTGATCATGAGCATTTCTCACATGTCTGCTAGCCAACTGAATGCCTTCTTTGGTGAAGTGTCTGTTCATATCCTTTGCCCATTTTTAATTGTATTATTTGTTTTTTTGTTGTTGAGGATTTGCAGTATCTTGTAGATTTTAGTGATTAGACCCTTATCAGATATGTCATAGCCAAAAAATTTTTCCCAGTCTGTAGGTTCTCTTTTTACTTCTTCAGTAAAGTCTTTAAATGAGCATAAGCGTTTGATTTTTAAGAGCTCCTAGTACTCTAGTTTATCTTTTGATGTTTGAACATTGTTAGTTATAGTTTGTATACTATTTATGCCATGTATTAGGGCCCCTAGGATCATCCCTATTTTTTCTTCCATGACCTTTAAAGTTTTAGATTTTATATTTAGGTCTTTGATCCATTTTGAGTTTTTTTTTTTTTTTAATGGTGTGGGTATGGGTCCTATTTCATTTTTTTTTTATGGATGGATATCCAGTTATGCCAGCACCATTTGTTAAAGAGACATTCTTTTTCTCATTTAACGAACTTTGGGACTTTGTCAAATATCAGCTGCTCAGAGTTGGGTGGGTTTACATCTGGGTTCTCAATTCTGTCCCATTGGTCTATGTGTTTGCTGTTGTACCAGTACCAAGCTGTTTTGACTAGTGTGGTGGTATAATAGGTTCTAAAATCAGGTAGTGCGGGGCCTCCTACTTATTCTGCTTCTTCAGTAATGCTTTGCTTATTCAGGGCCTCTTCCCTTTCCATATACAGTTGGTGATTTGTTTCTCCATCTCGTTAAAAAATATAGGAATTTAGATTGGGATTGCAGTTTATGGGTAGATTGCTTTGGATAGAAGAGACATTTTCACAATGTTAAGTCTTCCTATCCATGGGCAAAATTTTTCCACTTATGTAGGTCTCTTTTGGTTTCTTGCAGTAGCTTCTTGTAGTTTTCTTTGTATAGGTCTTTCATGTCCCTGGTTAGATTTATTCCTAAGTACTTTATCTTCTTGGGGACTCTTGCAAGGGGTATTGATTTGGTGATTTCCTTTTCAAAGTTCTCTTTATTGATGTAGAGGGACCCAGCTAATTTTTTATTTATTTATATTTATTTATTTATTATTTATCTATTTACTTATTTTTGTCCTGATACTTTGCTGTAATCTTCTATTACTTCCAGTAGTTTTCTTGTGGATTCTTTGTGGTTTTCTGTGTATAAGATCATACCATCTGCGAATGGGATACTTTCCTTCCTCCTTACAAATTTGGATGGCCTTTGTATCTTTTTTTAGCCTTATTGCTCTGGCTAGGACCTCCAGCAGAGTGTTGAACAAAAGTAGTGATAAAGGGCATCCTTGTTTGGCTCCTGTTCTCAAGGAGAATGCTTTCAGGCTCTCTCCTTTTAAAATGATGTTGGCTGTTGGCTTTATCTAAATGCCCTTTATTATGTCAAGGAATTTCCCTTCTATTCCTATTTTGCTGAGAGTTTTTATCATAAATGGGTATTGAACTTTGTCAAATGCCTTTTCTGCATCAATTAATAAGATAATGTGGGTCTTCTGTTCTATTTATGTGATGGATTATGTTGATTACCATTCTAATGATGAACCCTCCCTTCATACGTGGTATGAATCCCCCTTTGTCATCATTTTGGTCATCCAGTGCTGCTAAAACAGAAATAACACAAGTGGGTGTCTTTAACAAATTTATTCTCTCACAGTCTAGTAGGTTACAAGTCCAAATTCAGGGTGTCAGCTCCAGGGAAAGGCTTTCTCTTTCTGTCGGCTCTGGAGGAAGACTCCTTGTTAACAACCTTCCCCTGATCAAGGAGCTTCTCAGGCACAGGGAACCTAGGTCCAAAGGATTCACTCTGCTCCTGGTGCTGCTTTCTTTGTGGACTGAGGTCCCCAAGTCTCTACTTGCTTCCCTTTCCTTTTTATCTCTTGAGAGACAAAAGGTGGTGCAGGCCACATTCCAGGGAAACTTCCTTTACATTGGATCAGGAATGTGACCGGGATAAGGGTGTTACAATCCTACCCTAATCCTCTTTAACATAAAATTACAGTCACAAAATGGAGGACAACTACACAATCCTGGAAATCTTGGCCTAACCAAGTTGACACTTATTTTCTGGGGGACACTATTCAATCCATGAAAGTCATGATATATTATTTTTTTGATATGCTGTTGGATAGAATTTTACAAAGATTTTTATGTCTATGTTCATGAGGGATATTGGTCTGTAATTTTCTTTTTTTGTGGTGTCTTTGCCTGGCTTTGGTATCAGGGTTATGCTGGCTTCATAGATTGAGTTCCTTTTCTATGCTCTGAAATACCTTTAGTAGTACTGGTGTTCATTCTTCTCTGAAAGTTTGGTAAGATTCTTCAGTGAAGCCGTCTGGGCCAGGGCTTTTTGTTGTTGTTGTTGGGAGTTTTTATTTTTTAATTGCCTTTTCAATCTCTTCAATATGCTAATGTTTACACGATATTTTCTTCTAGTCCTATGCAGGCTTTATGCTTTGAGCTTCTTTGTATCTACTGTTCTAAAAAGAATGTGCACCATCCATTATTCTAACCTAATTCAATTTATTCAGCACTCATTCACTGCTCAGGTAAGTAATCCTTTTTCCAGAAATTCTTCTCTGATTCCTAGATATGCACCCATTTCTCTCTTTCTCTTTCTCAATGTATCTGTCTATGTATCTATGATCTATGTATCATCTATCTATCTATCTATCTATCTATCTATCTATCTGTCTGTCTGTCTGTCTATCATCTATCATCTATCTATCTAATCTATCATCTATCTATCTATCGTCATCTATCTACCTATCATCTATCACTATCTATCTATCATCTATCTATCTATCTATCTATCTATCTATCTATCTATCTATCTATCTATCTATCTATCTATCTATCTACCTATCTATCATCTATCATCATCTATCTATCTATCATCTATCTATCTATCATCTATCTGTCTTTCTACCTATTTATCATTCAATTATCCCAACCAAAAACCAAAACTATTGCTGTTAAGCAGATTTCAACTCGTGGTGACCCTGTTCTTGTTGTTGTTAGGTACCCTCAAGATTGTTAATGAGTCTTACTCCGATCCTGATGCCCCACCCTTCTCCATACACTCCAGATTCTTGGATTATTTTCTCAGCATACACATATGACGAAAGGATACAACCTTCACACGCAACTTTGCTGACATTAAACCATGCAGTATCCCTTTGTTCTGTTCCAACGATTGCCTCGTGATCTATGTACAGGTTCCTCAGGAGCACAATTAAGTGTTCTGGAATTCCCATTCTTCGCAATGTTATTCAGAATTTGTTATGATACACACAGTCAAATGCCTTTACATAGTTAATAAAACACAGGTAAACATCTTCCTGGTATTCTCTGCTTATATCCAGGATCCATCTGACATCAGCAATGATACCCCTCATTCCACATCCTCTACTGAATCCAGCTTGAATTTCTGGTAGTTCCCTGTCAATGTACTGCTGCAACCACCTTTGAATGATCTTTAGCATAATTTTACCTGTGTTTGATATTAGTGATATTATGCCATAATCTCCACATTCATTGAATAACCTTTTATGGAATAGGTATAAATATGGATCTCTTCAAGTCTGTTGGCCAGGTAGCTGTCTTCCAAATTTGTTGGCATAGATGAGAGTGAGCTCTTCCAGTGCTGTAATCATTTGTAGAAACATCTCAACTGATAATCTGTCAATTCCTGAAGACTTGTATATATATTTTTTTTTTTCAGTGCAGCTTGGGCTTCTTCCTTTAGTGCCATCAGTTCTTGTCGACAGATTCTATTTGGTGCAGTGACTCTGTATTCTTTCTATCTTCTTTTGATGCTTCCTGCATCATTTAATATTTTCCTCGTAGAAGCCTTCAATATTTCACCTTAAGTCTTGAATTTTTTCTTCAGTTCCTTCAGCTTGAGAAATGCTGAGTGTGTTTTTCCCTTTTGGTTTTCTATCTCCAGGTGCTTGCACATGTCATTATAATATTTTACTTTGTCTTCTCTAGCCACCCTTTGAAATCTGTTCAGCTATTTTACTTCACCATTTCTTCCATTGGCTTTAACAACTCAACACTCAAGAGCAAGTTTCTGACATTCATTTTGGCCTTTTCTTTCTTTCTTGCCTTTTTAATGGCCTTTTGCTTTCTTCATGTGTGATGTCCTTGATGTCATTCTATTGCCTTGTGGAAACCTCAGGTTCTGTTAGATATTACTTGTAATAGCCAAATAAACAAGAGGCTGAGGTGAGAAATCAGAAAGATACCTTTATTTTGTTGGCCAAGGAAGGAGACAGTTAGGGTTGTTGCCTCCAAGACTGCTTGCAGGCATCTTGGGAAGGTGGGCTTTTACAGAGGGTAGACAAGGAAATGCAAGTTCATTATGAATATTCAGGATTGAACTTTATACAGGCACTCAGGTCTTGGGGATGACTATATATTTTCTTTAGACAAGGGTTTGATCCCTGGGATGGAAGAAGAGATCAATTTTTTGTCATTAGCATGTTGTCTCCACCTGGAGGTAGGGTACTTATATGTATTTTACATTTAATGAGCTAATTGGTCACTCAAAGTGTTAAGATGGTGTAGAAAATCTGCTAAAACCGGTTCAGGCCAGCTACGCTGTGGCCTGTTCTGTGGTTACCTTGTCAAGGACAATTTCAGAGGAATTTGTAGCCTATTCTGCTCAGTATAGGAGGATAAACCAGAGAAGGTATCTCTTAGAAACACTGGGCTCTGAGGCTGTCTCCCTCAATTCTACAACTCGTCTGGTCTGCAGTCATTAGTGTTCAATGCCTCAAATCTATTCTCAAGAAAAAAAAAAAAAAAACAAAACACTGCCGTCCAGTCAATTCCAACTCATAGCGACCCTATGGGACAGAATAGAACTGTCCCATAGGAGTTTCCAAGGAGTGCCTCGCAGATTCGAACTGCCGCCCTGTTGGTTAGCAGCCATAGAACTTAACTACTACGCCACCAGGGTTTCCCTATTCTCAAGATGTTCTCTAAATTCAGCCAGAAAAGGAAGATACAGTAGGTAACAAATAACTACAATCCTAATAATTGGATCTGATGATTGAATCATTAGATAATGATCCAATTATTAGAATCATAGTTAGTGTGCTACCTATTATATCTTCTTTTTTTGGCTTTAGTTTTCAAAATTACGATTTCTTTGCATCCCTACTTGCATAAAATTACTACATGTAAGAATTGATTTATAAATATTTTTTGATTAAATGGCTACATTCTGTCTTTCAAGACTGCTTTTAAACTCCTTCAGAATAACTCTTTTTTACACTTTCAAGGTCAACTTTATAGATTCAACCCAATCATGCAACTGAGTGCCCAGAACTCATGAAGCCTTCATGAAAGACAGCGGCACGTCATTGAACTTAATCCATTTTGTCTCTCACACCCTATGATTTATTATAAACTGTTCTTGCCTTTGTTACTCACCACATCCAATGTGACTTTGTACTTCTCCATTTTTTCGTGTAAAAAACTCAATGTTGTCTTTCTTTCCTAATAAAATATGGTGGGTCTTATACTAAAATTTACCCTTTTTTTTTACCTAAGTACCTTCTTACAGAACATTTATTGTTATATTTTCTTTACCTCAACCAGGGATTAGAGAAACTCCCTTACATAATGCCCTGTCCATGTCTCTTTCTTCTCTCCTTTCAATTAGGTAATACAACACAAAAGACTTCTTGATTAACTCTAAAAACGTGATTCTTAAACAGTAGATTAGTGATGAAACTGTCAAAGTACTTTGAATGTATTAGCATTAATTAATCCATTGATTCATTTAATCAGTCATAAAAGATTTATTGAATAGTAGATGATCTGTTAGGCGAGATGTAAACAAGGGTAATAGGTCAGAATCTGTCACTGCAAATGCGAATTATAGTTCAACTTCCTCCTTAATATAATTAACATAATTGATATCATCCTGAAATTTAACCATCAGGAATAAAGTGACATAGTTTAGGTTGAGACAAAAAGGATAAAGGCAGTAATGTTTGATAATGTATTACTTTGGATTAACTGGCAAGTTGTTGAGGCCTCTCATGCAAATTTAGCCTAAACTATTACTAAATCATAAGATTACATTTTATTTAAATAAAAATCTGATTAAAATAAACTCTATATTCTTATAAATATCATACTTTAAAGTATTATACAGGAGTCCCTGGGTAGCACAAACAGTTAAGCACTCAACTACTAGCCACAATTTCATGGTTCAAACTTACCCTGAGTCATCTCGGATACCAAGCCTGGTGATCTACTTTTGAAAGGTCACAGCCTTGAAAACCCTATGGAACACAGATCTACTCTGACACCCATGAGGTCACTGTGAGTCAAAATCAAATAGAAGAAGGCAGTTAATAACAACAATAACAAAGTATCATACAGTCAAAAAAAAAAAAAAATTTCCCAAAAGTATGGGTACAATTTTGGCATGTTTTCATATCCATCTGTTTTTTAGAATCACAGAATTATAGCCTGATTTAATCTCCCATGCATGTAGTCATTCTGTTCTGTTTGATAAGAAGGTATGTGTGGAATAGTTAATTCTAAGAAATGTAGGAATATTGATATACGTACAAGCTATTTTTTTTTAACCTTTTTTCTTTCATATACTCAAGCTTACTATGATTTACTGGATTGTCTTCCCAGAATTTCTGAGATTTTTCTTCCAATATCAAGTTTTTTTTTTTTTTTTTTTTTATAGGTCTACAGAAGTTTTATTCCATGAGGAAGGCTCCCACGAGTATCTCCTGGCAGCTGTTCTTGGCAGACACTTCCTGGTTCTGGCACTTCACATTGGTGATGCCCCTATGGATTGGTGGCTGATTCCCTCACTCTCTGTGTCTTCCATTGGCTTTGGCTCTCAGCTTCTTCCAGAAGCTGTTTCTCTTGGCAAGAGCAACTCCCAGCAGTCCTTTATGATTACATTTCCCAAAGTGTTCAGTGACTGGTGCCTTCCTATTGTGCCTTGTCTTCTCAACCACTTTCTGACACACTAAGCCTTTAGGTAGATCTGTATTCTAGGCCTGACCTCTGGAGGGCAGTTCTCAGCACTATTCCTTGATGACTTCTCCAGCAAATGCTCTAGCATTCCAAAGGTCTTTCAAGAGCATACTCAAAGCTTGTTGTTTATGCCAATGTACATATTGGGAAAAGATTCCTATAACACCAAGGAGTGTTATTTCTGAGGTGTATTTTCAATACTTTTAATTTTTTTGCTCTATTAAAGAGTATGGAATGGGTCTACTGCCCAGAAGTTCAGTGTGAGGTTTCACACTACCTAATGGTTTTAATGTTATCTAGGAGCCCTGGTGGTGCAGTGGTTAAGAGCTACAGCTGCTAACCAAAAGATTGTCAGTTTGAATCTACCAGTAAAAAAAAAAAAATCCTCAGAAACCCTGTGGGACAGTTCTTCTCTGTCCTATATGGTTGTTATTAGTCAGGATTCACTTGAAGGCAACTAGTTTTTTTTTTTTTTTAAATGTTGTGTAGGTCTATAATACCATTATATGGAGAAGAAGGCAGCATCAAGATTTGAAGATTCATTAACAACCTTCAAAATAAGATGACACGATCTTGCTTGCTGAAAGTGAAGAGGACTTCAAGCACTTACTGATGAAGGTCATAGAATACAGGCTTCAGTATGGATTGCACCACAACTTAAAGAAAACAGCAAGTCTCACAACTGGATCAATAAGCAACAAACATCATGATAAATGGAGAAAAGATTGAAGCTGTCGAGGATTTCATTTTACTTGGATCCACAATTAACATCCATGGAAGCAGCAGTCAAGAAATCAAACGATGCGTTGCATTGAGCAGACTTGCAGTAAAAGAACTTTTTAAAGTGTTAAAAAGCAGGTGTCACTTTGAGGACTAAGGTGCACCTGACCCAATTGCTACAACAATAGGCTCAAACATAGCAACTTATGTGAGGATGGTGCAGGACCAGGCAGTGTTCGTTCTGTTGTACATAGGGTTGCTATGAGTTGGGACTGACTCAACAGCACTTAACAACAACAACAACAATGTTATTTGACTATGAAATTTCAAAAGAGAGTTCCACCCACTCCACTGCCGTTGAGTTGATGAGTTAACAGGGTTTAAATCCAGATGTATAAAGTACCTGTTAAAGTTCACAAATTGTTTCTCTAAAATCTTCTTAGAGTTAATAGGCATGTAGACAAGTTAATTTCTGTAAAGGCTCTTAATATCTCATGGTAGCAACCAAACTAAGCTTACATGCTATATGGATAACAATGTGAGAAAAAATGGTATATGATTAATGTTATGTGTCAACTTGACTAGGCCATGATTCTCAGTGGTTTGGTCGATATTGTATAATTGTCCTTCATATTATGATCTGATGTGAGCAGCCAATCAGTTGGAAGGGAAGTTTTCATAGAGGTGTGGTGTGCATCCAGTACATATAGATGTTCTGACAAAGCTCACACTGTCTCTCTCAGTCTTTCACTTGTCTCAGAGGTCTGACCTCTGGTTCTTCACAAAGTCTTCAGCCAGGCCCCTGACCCGTAGATTTGGAATTCACCAGCTTCCACAACCCTCTGAGACAGCAGCTTTCCATCTGACCTGGAGATTTTGGCCTTATCAGCCCATTTAACCACGTGAACCAGCAAAAGCATTCTGCCTATTGCCTGATCCACAGATTTTGGTAATTGCCAACCCCTACAATTACGTGAGCCATTTTCTTGAAGTAAATCTGTCTCTCTGTCTTTATATATACACTTAAATGGTTTGGCTCCTCTAGAGAACCCAGCCTAAAACAGTTGGTACTGAGAATGGTTCTAGAAGAGCAAAATCTTATGGATGTGTTTTCTGAATTGATTCTCAAGTCTGGCTTGTCTTAAAGGCACTGATGCCTCTGTCTCCAGTAGTAAACAGGGCACTGCTAAAGCACGGAAAGGGGTGGCAATATAAATATACAAAGTATCACCATCATTGAATCAAATAGTTGGGAGAAACAAGAGTCTGGGTGGTTGTATATTTGATACTTTCCAAGAATTTTGTCAGACTGAGAAGAATAAAGAAGCCTGTTGATTGGTCCAGCTTTTGCTAGACAAAGTGATGAAACAAATGGATGAGTTCAGGGCTTCAGAGTTACAACTCGAGTGTTGCATAAAAGATCTGAAGTTGCCACTTGTGTCCTGAAAGAAAGCCTTATTTCTTGTAGTAATGAACCTGATATTGTCTAAAACCAAACCCTGAGTCTTAAGAGTGAAAATCCCAACCTTGAGTAATGGCTGAAGTTAAAGTGAGGGCATTAATTGGGAAGAAATGAGATCATGAAACTTGGAATGGAGACATATGGGCTACTGAGGATGAAGCAGGAAATGTTAAGGCCCTAAATTATGTTGTATCATGCTTGGCAGTAGGACTAGTCCTTCAGCCCTCATCTGAAGAGATTAACCCAGTTTCGTCTGCTAAATCATTGTTGCCAGCAAAATCAGCCCTGCCACCTCCATCTGATGAGATTAACCTAGATGCCTCTGAGGAGTCCTTGCTTAAGGCATTTTCTGAGGTAGAGCCTAAGTCAGCACCTGAGGTATCATCAGAGGCAGGAGCCTTGTAAGACGTTGCTAAATGTCCCCAGGACCCACACCCACCATGCATTTTTGCTTCTAGACCTACAGCTAGACTTAAGTCCCAGCAAGCTTTAAGAAGCACAGTACAAAGTGTGACCCATGAGTAGGTATACTACACTCCAAAAAAAAATGCCTTTTTTTTTTACCGAATGTATACCAACAGAAACCTGCAGACTATGTGTAGGAATGCCAAATGTCGTGGATTGAATTGTGTTCCCCAGAAATGTGTATATCAATCTGGCTAGGCCATGATTCCCAGTCTTGTGTGATTGCCCACCATTTTGTCATCTGATGTGATTTTCCTTCGTTGCACATTCTGCCTCTATGATGTTAATGAGGGGGAATGGGTGGCAGTTGTGTTGATGAGGGAGGACTCAATCTATGGGATTGGATTGTGTCTTTAGCCCATTTCTTTTGGGATAGAAAAAAGAGAAGCAGGCTGAGAGACGGGGGACCTCATACCACCAGGAAAGCAGCACTGGGAGTAGAGTGCGTCCTTTGAATCCAGAGTCCCTCCACCTGAGAAGCTCCTAGTCCAGGGGAAGATTGATGTGAAGGACCTTCCTCCAGAGCAGACAGAGAAAAATTTCCCTGGAGCTAATACCCTGTGTTTGGACTTCTAGCCTACTTTACTGTGAGGAAATAAATTTCTTTGTTAAAGACAGCCACTTGTGGTGTTTCTGTTATAGCAACACTAGATAACAAAGTCAGGTGTCATTAGAGGAAGATGCCTTGTAAGACATTGCTAAATGTCTCCAGGACTCACCTTCACAACCCGTTTTTTCTTTGAGACCTACAACTAGACTTAAGCCCCAGCAAGCCAGAAGAGGCACAGTACAAAGTGTGACCCATAAGTAGGTACACTACACTCCAAAAGAACTGCTTGTTTTTTCTAATGTATACAAACGGAAACCTGGGGAATATGTATGGGAATGTCTACTAAGAGTGTGGGGTAATGGTGCAAGAAACATATGGTCGGATCAGCTTGAAATTATTAAATGGGCCCGTTAAGCACATTCTTCACTCAATGTTTCAGCTAGAAAGGTTAGAAAAGAATCTAACAGTTTATTGGATTGGTTGATTGAACTGTGGAATAAAAGATGGCCCACACTAACTAAATCAAGTTGAAATACCGGAAGAGCCTTGATATAATGTAGAAGAAGGTGTCCAAAGTCTTAGGGAAATTGGCATGTTCAAATAGACTTATCAGGTTAAATCCACAGACCCACCCATGGAGCGCACAGAGGATACACATTTCACCACAAATATGAGGAATAAATTCGAAAAAGGAGCCCAGAATCCTTTAAGACTGCTGGGGTTGTCATTTTATGTAAGTCAGATTTGACAACGGATACAAACCTAACTGAATTAAGACACCTAACTATAGTGGGACTGTTTGGACCCCAGAGTGGCAGGAGCCAAGTGGCAGCACTTAATCACCAAAGACAAGGTGAGTATGGTTACCGTAATGGATAGCAGAATCAAAGCAGTAATCAGAACAGTCTGACTAGTATGGGCTTATGGCACTGGATACTTAGTCATGCTGTCCCCAGGAGTGAAATAGTTGAGAAGTCTGTGAAATACGTACTTGATTTGTACAAGCAGAGGAATTCTAGATCAAGTAAATGGCAGTTCAGTTGAATCACCAGAATAGAAAGTCATGGTCCTTCAATCAATTCCCAGGCTTGAGCCAGCTTACACACTTATAACCTGTTGTATGAAGGGGAGGCCATATCCCATTGTGGAAATATTCCACTACACTTTCAAAAATTTAAACTGTTAATCTTTGTTCCAGCCTTCCTCAAAAGGATCTACAGCCTTTCATGAGAGTGACTGTTCACTGGGGAAAAGGAGATAACCAGGCTTTTCGGGAATTACTGGATACTGACTCTGGAATGGCATTAAATCTAGGAGACCCAGTCAGAGTAGGGGCATATGGCAGTAAGATTATTAGTGGATTCTTAGCTCATGTGTGTCTTACAGTGTATCCAGTGGATTCCTGAACACATCCTGTAGTGATTTCCCCAGTTCCAGACTGCATAATTAGAATAGACATACTCAGCAAGTAGTAGAACCCCACACTGAATCCCTGCCAAGAGGAGTAATGGCTATTATGGTGAGAAAACCCAAGAGGAAACTATTAGAACTGCTGCTATCTAGAAAAATAGTAAATCAAAAGCAATACTGCGTTCCTGGAGGAATTGCTGAGATTAGTGCCACCATCAAGGACTAGAAGAATGCAGGGGTGGTGATTCCCACCACACCCCCAATCAACTCACCTATTTAGCCTGTGCAAAAAACAGATGGATCTTAGAGAATGACAATGGCTTACCAAAAACTTAACTAGGTGATGATTCTAATTGCAGCTGCTGATCTAGATGTGGTTTCATTGCTTGAACAAATTAATACATATCCTGGAACCTGGTATGCAGCTATTGATTGGGTCAATGTCTTTCTTGACTCCAGTTATCTTCAGCTGGCAAGGCCATCAATACACCTTTATTATCCTTTCTCAGAGATATATCAACTCCCCAGCTCTATGTCATAGTTAGTCTGCAGGAACTCTGATTGCCTTTCACTTCTACAGTATGTCACACTGATCCATTACATTAATGATATTATGCTTATTGAAACTAGTAAAGAAAAAGTATCAATTACTCTATACTTGTTGGTAAGACATTTGCATGCTGTTTTTCTTGTTGTTAGGTTCCCACAAGTCCATTCCAACTCCTAGCAACCTTTTGTACAACAGAACAAAACACTTCCCAGTGTGGTGCCAGCCTCACAATCATTGCTATGTTTGAGCCCATTGTTGCAGCCACTGTGTCAATCCATCTCATTTAGGGTCTTCCTCTTTTTCACCGACCCTCTACCTTACCAAGCCTGATGTTCTTCTCCAGGACTGGTACCTCCTGTTAACATGTCGAAAGTATGTGAGACAAAGTCTCGCTATACGCTCTCTTTTCAGGAACACTCTGGCTGTACTTCTTCCAGAACAAATTTGCTTATTCTATGGCAGTCGAAGATATATCCAATATTCTTCACCAACACCATAATTCAAAGGCATCGATTCTTCTTCAGTCTTCCTTATTCATTGTCCAGCTTTCACATGCATATGTTTCTGTTGTTAGGTGCTGTGTAATCAGTTCCAACTTATAGCGACCCTATGAATGAAACATTACTCTATCCTGTGCCATCCTCACAATTGTTACTATGTTTGAAACTATTATTGCAGCCACTGTGTCAATCCATCTTTTTGAGGGTTTTCCTCTTTTTTGCTAGCCTTCTATTTTACTAAACATAAAGTCCTTCTCCAGGGACTGGTCCCTCCTGATAACATGTCCAAAGTGCGTGAAACGAAATCTTGCCATCCTCACCTCTAAGGAGTATTCTGTCTGTACTTCTTCCAAGACAGATTTGCTCATTCTTCTGGCATGTAGTCCATGCTATATTCAATATTCTTTGCCAAAACCATTATTCAAAGCATAAATTTTTCCTCAGTCTTCCTTATACATTGTGCAGCTTTCACATGCATAGGAGGTTATTGAAAATACCATGGCTTGGGTCAGGCACACCTTAGTCCTCAAAGTGATATCTTTGTTTTTTGACACTTTAAAGAGGTCTTTTAAAACTGATTTGTTCAATGCAATATGTCGTTTGATTTTTTACTGCTGCTTCCATAGGCATTGATTGTGGATCCAAGTAAAATGAAACCATTGCTTGCTAGAACGTGGGGAATTAATCTGACAAATATTCAGAAGCCTTTCTCCTCAGTGAAGTTTCTAGAGGTCCAGTAATGTGGGGCATTTTGGAGGCAACATATTCCTCATTTCAGTTTGCTACTCTGGCCTATTTATCAAGTGACTGGAAAAGCTACTAGTTTTGTGTGGGGCCCAGGCCAAGAGAAGGCTCTGCAACAGATTTAGGCTGCCATGCAAGTGGCTCTGCCACTTGGGCCATATGATCCGCATAATTTAACATTTCTTGAAGCATCAGTGGCAGATAGAGATACTGTTTGGAGTCTTTGGCAGGCCCCTGTTGGTGAATCACAGTGCAGGCCCTTCTGATTTGGGAGCAAAGCTCTACCATACTCTGCAGATTACTGCTCTGGTTTGGAGAAACTGCTTTTGGCTTGTTGCTTGGTCTTAGTAGAGACTGAACACTTGTCCATGGGCCACTAAGTCATCATGCAGCCTGAGCTTCCCATCATGAACTGGATGTCATCTGACCCACAAAGTCATAAAGTTGGATTATTTGCATAGCAGCATTTCATCATTCAATAGAAGTGGTATTATGAGATCAGGCTCAAGCAGAACCTAAAGGCAAAATTAAATTACTTGAGAAAGTGGCCAAAATGCTCGTGGCCTCCACTTCACTCCTGTCACATTATCTTCCATTTCCCATTCTGCATCTATGGCCTCATGGGAAGTTCCTTATGATTGAGAAACCTAGACCGGGTTTACAAACGGTTCTGTGTGATATGTAGGCACCACTCAAGAGTGGAGAGTGGCAGCACCGCATTCTCTTTCTGGTACCTCCCTAAAGGACAGTGGTGAAGGAAAATCCTCCCAATGGGCAGAACTCTGAGCAATGCACCTGTCTCTTCATTTTCCTTAGAAAGAGAAATGGTCAGATGTGCAATTGTATACTGATGCATTGGCTGTGATCAATGGCATAGCTGGATGATCAGGGACTTGGAAGGAACATGACTGGAAAACTGGTGACAAGGAGATATGGGGAAAAGCCACATGGATAGACCTCTCTGAATGGGCAACAGAAGTGAAGATATTTATGTCTCACGTGAATGATCACTGAAGGCTGACCTCAGCAGAGGAAGATTTTGACAGCCATGGGGATAGGATGACATGTTCTGTGGATACCAGCTAGCCTCTTTCCCCAGCCACTCCTGCCATTGACCAATGGGCTCATGAAAAAAGTGTTCATGGTGGGATGAATGGGAGCTATTCATGGATTCAGCAGCATGGACTTCCACTCAGGAAGGTAGACTTGCCTACAGCCACTGCTGAGTGCCCAATCTGCACTGAGACCCTGGTATGACACAATTTCTAGGGACAGTTTGGTGAAAGTTTGATTACATTGGATCATTTCCATCATGGAAAGGACAGTGTTTTGTTCTTACTGGGACAGGCACTTACTCTGGATGTGGATTTTCCTTCCCTACATGCAATGCTTCTGCCAAAATTACCATCCATGAACTTACAGAATGCTTTATTCACCCTAATGGGTTCACACACAGAGTTGCCTCAGATTGAAGTACTCACGTCACAGAAAATAAAGTGAGGCAATGGACCCATTCACTGGTCTTACCATGACTGCTGATCATATGCTACCTCTTGAAATGGTTGAACATCAACTAATTCTTTTTTGTATATTAACTCAGTGTATTCCTTCCATCTTCTTTTGATGTTTCCTGCGTCATTTAACATTTTCCACATAGAATCCTTCACTACTGCAGCTCAAGGCTTGAATTTTTTTCCTCAGTTCTTCCAGCTTGAGAAACACTGAGCACGTTCTTGTCTTTTGGTTTTCTACCTCCAGCTCTTTGCACATGTCTTTATAATACTTTACTTTGTCTTCTCGAGCCACCCTTTAAAATCTTCTGTTCATTTCTTTTACTTCATCATTTCTTCCTTTTGCTTTAGCTGCTCAATGTTAATAAGCAAGTTTCAGAGTCTCCTTTGACATCCATCTTGGTATTTTCTTTCTTTCCTGTCTTTTCAATGACCTCTTGCTTTCTTCATGGATTATATCCTTGGTATTATTCCACAACTTGTCTGATCTTCGGTCATTAGTGTTCAATGCGTCAAATCTATTCTTAAGATGGTCTCTAAATTCAGGTGAGATATACTCAAGGTCATATTTTGGCTCTCTTGGACTTGCTCTGATTTTCTTCAGTTTCAACTTGAACTTGCATACGAGTAATTGATGGTCAGTTCCACAGTCAGCCCCTGGCCTCGTTCTGACTGATGATATTGAGCTTTTCTATCGTCTCTTTCCACAGATGTAGTCAAGTTGATTTCTGTGTGTTCCATCTGGTGAGGTCCATGTGTATAGTCGCCATTTATGTTGGTAAAAGAAGGTATTTGCAAAGAAGAAGTCGTTGGTCTTGGAAAATTCTATCATTCGATCTCTGGCATTGTTTCTATCACCAAGGCCATATTTTCTAACTACTGGTCCTTCTTCTTTGTTTCCAACTTTCATGTTCCAATCACCAGTAATTATCAATGCATTCTGATTGCATGTTCAGCCAATTTCAGGCTGCAATAGCCGATAAAAATCTTTTATTTCTTCATCTTTGGCCTTAGTGGTTGGTGCATAAATTCAATGTTCAAACATTTCAAGAGGTAGTATATGATTAGGAATGATGGTACTAAAGGAAGAAGTCCAAGCTGATCTGAAGGCATTGGCAAAAAACAAGGCTCCAGGAATTGATGGAATAGCAATTGAGATGTTTCAACAAATGGATGCAACACTGGATGTGCTCACTCGTCTATGCCAAGAAACATGGAAGACAGTTTCCTGGCCAGCTGACTGGAAGAGATCATATTTATGCATATTCCCAAGAAAGGAGATCCAACCGAATGCAGAAATTATAGAAAAAAAAATTAATGATTTTTCTATCATTAATATCACACGTAAGCAAAATTTTGCTGAAGATCATTCAAAAAAGGCTACAGCAGTATATCGACAGGGAACTGCCAGAAATTAAGGCTGGATTCAGAAGAGGATGTGGAACCAGGGATATCATTGCTGATGTCAGATGGATCCTGGTTGAAAGCAGAGAATACCAGAAGGATGTTTACCTGTGTTTTATTGACTATGCAAAGGCATTCGACTGTGTGGATCATAACAAATTATGGATAACCTTGCAAGGAATGGGAATTCCAGAGCACTTAATTGTGCTCATGAGGAACCTTTACATAGATCAAGAGGCAGTTGTTCGGACAGCACAAAGCGATACTCATTGTGTTAAAGTCAGGAAAGGTGTGCGACAGGGTTATACCCTTTCACCATACTTATTCAATCTATGTGCTTAGCAAATAATATGAGAAGCTGGACTATATGAAGAAGAATGGGGCATCAGGATTGGAGGAAGTCTCAGTAACAGCCTGTGTTACGCATATGACACAATCTTGCTTGGTGAAAGTGAAAAGGACTTGAAGCACTTACTAATGAAGATCAGAGCCCACAGCCTTCAGTACAGATTGCACCTCAACATAAAGAAAACAAAAACCCTCACAAATGGGCCAATAAGCAACATCATGATAAATGGAGAAAAGATTGAAGTCATGAAGGATTTCATTTTACTTGAATTCACAATCAACAGCCATGGAGGCAGCAGTCAGGAAACAAAATGATGCATTTCATTGGGCAAATCTGCTGCAAAGGACCTCTTTAAAGTGTTGAAAAGCAAAGAGGTCACCTTGAAGACTAAGGTGTGCCTGAACATGGTATTTTCAATCACATCATATGCATGTGAAAGCTGGATAATGAATAAGGAAGGCTGAAGAAGAATTGACAACCTTGAATTGTGGTGCTGGTGAAGAATATTGAATATACCATGGGCTGTCAAAAGAACAAAAAAATTTGTCTTGGAAGAAGTGCAACCAGAATGTTCCTTAGAAGCATCAATGGTGAGATGGCATCTTACATACTATGGACATGTTGTCAGGAGGGGTCAGTCCCTGGAGAAGGTCATCACACTTGGCAAAGTACAGGGTCAGCGGAAAAGAGGAAGACCCTCAATGAGGTGGATTGACATAGGGGCTACAACAATGAGCTCAAGTATAACAACAATTGTAAGGATGGCGCAGGACTGGGCAGTGTTTCATTCTGTTGTGCGTAGGGTCGCTATGAGTTGGAACTGACCCGATGGCACCTAAAAACAACAACGACGACACCGTGATCCCAATTAGTCTGAAGCAGCTGGCTTTATAGAAAGATGGAATGGCCTTCTAAAGACACAATTACAGAGCCAGTTAGGTGACAATACCTTGCACTGTTGGGGCAATGTTCTCAAGAAGACTGTGTATGCTCTAAACCAGCATCCAGTATATGGTGTTGTTTCTCCTATAGCCATAATTCATAGTTCCAGAAATCAAGAGGTGAAAATAGGAGCGACACTATTCACTATTACTTTTAGTGACCCACTTGCAAAATGTTTGCTTCCTGTCTCCACAATCCTCTGCAATTTGGGTCTATATGTCTTAGTTCCAAAAGGAAGAAAGCTTCCACCAGGAGACATGACACTGATTCCATTGAACTGTATGTTAAGAATGCTACCCAGCCACTTTGGGCTCCTCATGCCTCTGGATTAACAGGCAAAGAAGGGACTTACTGTATTGGCTGGTGTGATTGATCCTGATTGCCAAGGGGAAATCAGATTTATATTACATAGTAGAGGTAAAAAAGAGTATGTCTGGAATACAAAAGATACCTTAGAACTTCTGTAAGTACTACCATATCCTGTGATTAAAGCCAATGGGAAACTACACAAACCCAGTTCTGACATGACTACTAATGGCCTTGGACCCTTTGGAAATTAAGGTTTTTGTCGCCCATCCAGTCAAAGAACCATGGCCAGCTGAAGTGCATGCTAAGGGCAAAGGAAATACAGAATGGGTGGTTGAAGAAGATAGTTCTAAGTACCGGCTAAAACCACGTGACTGGTGCAGAAATGAGGGCTGTAATTGTTATGAGTATTTCTTCCTTGTTTTAGATCCACCAGCTGCTCTTTGGAAACCCTATGGGGCAGTTCTACTCTGTCCTATAGTGTCATTGTGAGTTGGAATTCACTTGAGAACAACAGATTTGGTTTTGGGCGTATTTATATACCAATTACTATCATAGCAAACCTGTTTGTCAGAGTAGAACTGTGCTTTGTAGTGTTTTCAATGGCTGGTTTTTCAAAGGCAGATTTCCAGGTCTTTCTTTTAAGGCTCCTCTGGGTGCACTCAAACCTTCAATCTTTTGGTTAGCAGCTGAGCAAGTTAACTGTTTGTACTTCCCAGGAACTTCTATATGTACAGCTGTAAAACTGATATATAGAAAGTGCTAAACAAATTATAATGATTACTATTACTGCTGTTATTATTATTAGTATTAGGCTGGGTTATCTAGAGAAGGAAAATCAGCGAAGCATATATTTAAATATATAGAGACAGACCTTTACTTCAAGTAAATGGCTCAAAATTGTGGGGCTGGCAAGTCCCAAATCCATAGGTCAGAGAGCAGGCTGAATGCACCTCTAAGAACCAACCAAGGTCAGATCATGAGACAAGTGCAGGATTGAAAGAGAGTATAAGCTTTGCCAGAAAATCTATATGCATTGGATGAAAGCCACACCCCCAAGGAAACCCCCCTTACTACTGATTGGTTACTCACAACAGATCACAAAATGGAAGATGACTGCATAATATCTACCAAACCTCATTTGACCTAGCCAAGTTGATACACAACATTAACTGTCACAGTCTACCCCTTGTCAACTTGACACCTGTACACATCTCCTTAAACCATACATAATCTTTAAAAAAGACAATTATCAAATTATCCTTTAGCATAACATGGTACAACTAAAATGTGTACAACTGAAAACACACTAGTCCCATTTATATTTTGTATAAACATTTTATAATAAATATCTTATATTTTATAATAAATAATGGAATAAGGGAGGGAAGAAAACATAGGTCTTACACTAGACCTTTGTTTATTAAATGCCCCCTGCTGTTGAGTAGATTCCGACTCAGTGACCCTACAGGACAGAGCAAAACCAGTAGGGTTTCCAAAGAGCAGCTTGTGGAATCCAAATGGCAACTTTTTGGTTAGCTGCCATAGCTCTTAACCACTGTGCCACCAGGGCGCCATATATATATAATGATATATATGTGTGTGTGTGTGTGTGTGATGTGTATGTCTATAAAAAATATATTTTTTCTATACATATGCATAAATGTACATATATATACATTTTTTCATTTAAGTCAGAAATAAAGACAGAATGCCAGCTATGTTGTTGCTGTTGTTAGGTACCATTGAGTCTATTTCAACTCATAGCAAGACTGAGTACCACAGAATGAAATACTGCCTGGTCCTGGGCCATTCTCACCATCATTGTTATACTTAAGCCTGTTTTTGCACCCACCGTGTCAATCCATTTAGTTGAGGGTCTTCCTCTTTTTTGCTGACCTTCTACTTTACCAAGTATGATGTCCAGGAACATTGGGCCTTTGTCAAATATCAGCTACTCAGAAGTGGATGAATTTACATCTGGATTCTCAATTCTGTTCCATTGTTTTATGTATCTGTTGTTGTACCAGTACCAGGCTGTTTTGATTACTGTGACAGTATAATAGGTTCTAAAATCAGGTAGTGTGAGGCCTCCCACTTTGTTCTTCTTCTTCAGTAATGGTTTACTTATCTGGGGCTTCTTCTCTTTCCATATGAAGTTGGTGATATGTTTCTCCATCTTGTTAAAAGATGTTGGAATCTGGATCATGATTGCATCGTACCTGTAGGTTGGTTTGGGTAGAATTTGCATTTTCACTGTGTTGAATCTTCCTATCCATGAACGAAGTATGTTTTTCCACTTGTGCAGGTCTCGTTTGGTTTCTTGCAGTAGTGTCTTGTAGTTTTTTTTTTTTTTGTACAGGACTTTTATGTCTCTGTTTAGATTTATTCCTAAGTATTTTATCTTCTTGGAGGCTCTTATAAATAGCATTGATTTGGTGATTTCCTCTTCAAAGTTCTGTTTGTTGGTGTAGAGGAATCCAACTGATTTTTGTCTGTTTATCTTGTATCCAGGTGCTTTGCTGAAATCTATTATTTCCAGTAGTTTTCTTGTTTTTTTTTTAGGATTCTTTGGGGTTTTCTGTGTATGAGATCATATGATCTGTAAATAGGGATATTTTTACTTCTTCCTTACCAATTTGGATGCCCTACTGATTGTTTTTAGAAACATATATAAATTTTATCCAAAGCACTTAGGATTTCCTTTTTCATTTGTTAGTGGGCACAACAATGTTGAGCCATCCTTGAATCCCTTGTTGTTTTGCTTAGGTGCCATCAAGTCGATTCCGACTCAGAGACTCTATGTACAACAAAAGGAAACACTGCCCGGTCCTGTGACGTTCTTGTTATGCTTGAGCCCATTGCTGCAGCCACTGTGTCAATCTCTGTCCTTGAGGGACTTCCTCTACTTTACCAACCATAATATTCTTCTCCACAGACTGATCCCTTCTAATAATGTATACAAAGTATGCTTCTAAGGAGCATTCTGGCTGTATTTCTTCCAAGACAGATCTGTTCGTTCTTGTGGCAATCCATGCTATAGTCAATATTCTTCACCAACACCATAATTATAAAAAAGGCATTAATTATTCTTAGGTCTTCCTTATTCATTGTCCAGCTTTCCCATATGAGGCGACTGAAAACACCATGGCTTGGGTCAGGAGTACCTTAGTCTCCAAGGTGACACCTTTGCTTTTTAAAACTTTAAAGAGATCTTTTGCAGCAGATTTGCCCAATGCGATGCATGATTTGATTTCTTGACTGCTGCTTCCATGGGTGTTCATTGTGGATCCAAGTAAAATGAGATCCTTGACAACTTGAATCTTCTCCATTTATCATGATGTTGCTTATAGGTCTAGTTGTGAGAATTTTGTTTTCTTTATGTTGAGGTATAATCCAGACTGAAGTCTGTAATTTGATTTTCATCAGTAAGTGTTTCAAGTCATCTTCGATTTCAACAGGCAAGGTTGTGTCATCTGCATAACTAGGGCTGTTAATTAGTCTTCCTCCAATTGTGATGTCCCATACTTCTTCATATGGTCCAGCTTCTCAGGTTATTTGCTCAGCGTGCAGATTGAATTGTATTGTGAAATGATATAGCCCTGGCATACAGCTTTCCTGACTTTAAACCATGCAATATCCCCTTGTTGTCTTTGAATGACTGCCTTTTGATCTGTGTACAGTTTCCTCATGAGCACAATTAAGTGTTTTGGAGTTCCCACACTTTTCAGTTTTATCCATAATTTGTTATGGTTGACACAGTAGAACACATTTATGGAACCCTCTTTGGTCATGGTAGTTTTCTTAATATGCAGTGTGATTTGATTTGTTAATATTGTTTTTATGATATTATATCTCTATTACAGATAGTTCCTGACTTACGACTTACTTGAGTTTTGACAAACTGCACTTATGACCATCTGTTTGTTTTGGGTTTTTTTTTTTTTGTGCGTCTCCTTGTTATTGATACGTACTACATACGGTGTTGCAGTGTGTAATTTACTGATGTTATCATTCTCATGCCAACTTCAAAAACAAATAAAGATAGTATTTATAAAGATACAGAAATAAAAGACAATGATAATGAAAAGTTAAAAAAAAAATCTGGTGTTTCTAGTACATTTTAATTAAATTATTCACATTTATATCTTCTTGAAACAACATCTCTCATATATTTATTTTGAAAATTATTGCTATGAATTGGTGGTACATTTCTCTTATTTAGATCATTATCTCTTCAACTGACATTATGGTCTTTTTCTCATTCTTCATATTATAAAAGTAAATGTTTGCTGGGGCTGGAAGTTGAATTCATTTTCTACTGCTGCTGTAACATTTACCACAAACTCAGTGTTTTAAAATAGCACACACTTACTGTCTTACAGTTTTGTAGGTCAGAAATCTGACATGGATCTCAATGTGCTAAATAAAATCAAAATGTTGTCAGCGTTGCATTCCTTCTGGAGACTCCAAGAGAGAATGTTTCCTTGCTTTTGCTACCTTCTGGAGGATGCCTGCATTCCTTGGCTCACGGCTCCTTTCTTATCTTTGAAACCAGAAGCAAATTTAAGTCTTTCCCTTACTGCATGATTTCTACCTTCTCTTCTACTTTTAATTACCCTTGTAATTACATTAGGTGTACCCACCTGAATCAGCATATTCTCCCCATTCTGTGGTCAGCTGCATAGCAACTTTAAGCTTATCTACAACCTTAATTCCCCTTTGCCATGTAATCTAATATATTCGCAGGTTTCAGATATCAGGACATGGACATCTTGGAGGGGGTGGGGATAATTACCTGCCTGTCACAAGGATGAAATGTTTGTCTGTGTGTTCTTTTTCTCTTGATCAAAAAGTCTAGAATTTTGTATGCTAATTTTGTCTGCTTCCTCTCCTAAGCTAGCAAACAAGTCTGGACAAACTCAGAGAAACGTGATCATATTATTTACAGTTTTTATTGCACTCAAAGATGAGATTGGTAATAAGGGATGTGCAATCCATGAGCCACGTACTTTCCGTCTGACTTTATATGATGTGATTGCATAGAAATAAGCCACCTCATATTATTTGCCATGTGTACCTCAATATTAATATTACAGTAGCAAAAACGTAGTATCTATTTTCTCATTGGAATTCCCCAATTTGATAATGTAGGTAATCTAACTTGTAAGAACATTTATTTTCCTCAAATGTCAGTTTTATTCTGAAAGAAAAATATTTTCCAAATATTATGTGTGTATATATTATGCATGTATGCATGTGTGTATATATGCATGTATGTATATAATACACTTGTTTTTGGTAAAAATGTTTAGTTTTTACTATTGTTTTGCAAGTTCTTTTAGAGGATGTCTTAAAATGGCCTAGAATACTTGGATGAGCTAGATTCTACATTTATAGAATTACTTTTATATGTTCCCTAGTCAAAATTTGCCATAAGAACTTGTGCAAGATTTAGAAGTGGAAGAAAGAGTGGCTTTTAAATTTTTTTTTTTAAGGATTTATTTCCAGAAATTGTGGATCTGCTGAAAGTGTTCCAATCATAACATTTGTTGTGGGTATTGAGAAGGACGCCAGTCCTCCTGGGCATCTCCTATTCTTTCTAACTCAAATAACTAACCTCTTGGCTTCAACCTGTGGATAAAGATCTTAGTAATCCAAAGTTTAGCACAAGCAGGGTAAAATGGGAAGAAGAATCCAATAGCCCAGTTCTGCCATGCATTATTCTTTAAATAATCACTCTGAAGTTTGTCCCAGGTGCTTATACTGTTTTTTGTATTCATTGTTTTTGAACTTGGAGATGTTAATTTCCTAGTTGAATACATCTGCCTACTTTGTATCTGGAAGGGCCCTTCATTTATTTGTATCTGTTTATTTTTCCCTGCGATGGCACTGGGTTGGGGTTTGGAATTTTTCCCTGAGAATATAACTTCCTGTTTTTTAGAATTACTATAAAGCATTTTTTTTTCCAAAGAGCTTTCATTTTTAGGTGTTTTAAGGGAGATGAGAATTACTTTCACATGCTTCGTCTGACATATTTCTAAAATTCAGTTCCAATATTTATTGATAAAGCAACATTTCTCTTTAAAAACAATTGTGAGATGAAGTCGCTTTAGTACATGAAGTGTATCACATCCTACCAAGAATCAATTTAAATCTTAATTACTTGGGCAAAATGTTCAACTTGCTTCTTTCAGTTGGCTATAACATACACATAGCAAAGTGTAAAAATATTTTAAAACTGACTCTGAGATTAATCTTTATTTTGCATAGTTGGGATAAACATCTTTTTTTTTTTATTGCAAGCTGATTTCTATTGACATGAAGAAATTTAAAGCTTATCTAATTCCATATGGAATATTCTATGATTCAGATATTCACTGATACAAATTGACCTTCAATAGACTGAAAAAGATCTTACAGCTATTATCCATTTTGTTGAAGTTATTTAATGCCAGTGAACATTTACTCTGTGTTGATCATTGAGCACTCAATGTCCTTCATAGATTGGTGTCTGTATTAATGATTTGCTGTAAAATCTGGTATAGACTTTGAGATAAATAAGAATACCATGTTCTGTACCATGTTGAACTACTGGCATACATTGTGAATTCATAGGTGTGTAAAGCTCAATATCAGAACCATCATCAGATATTTTAGATTATAGATACTGAAGCAAAACCAAGACCTGCTGAATTTAGCCTTTATCCTATCTATCTAGCTAGATATCTTATTTCTGATCATTTGCTACTGAAAGCAGTGAATCACTCTAATAGTGATAGATTGTATATAACTATAAACCTCCTTTCGTATTTCCAGAAACCCTGGTGGCATAGTGGTTAAGTGCCATGGCTGCTAGCCAAAACATTGGCTGTTCGAATCCACCAGACGCTCCTTGGAAACTCTACGGGGGCATTTCTAGTCTGTCCTATAGGGTCACTACGAGCCTGAATCGACTCATTGGCGATGAGTTTTTTTTAGTACTTCCAGAAGAAGATGTGTCATTTTGTATCACCTTAAGACAGGAAGAAAATGGTGAAACTTCTCCCTTTCTACCTGCTTTTTCCTCCCTTCCTTCCTTGCTGCCTTCCTTCCTTCCTCTCCCCCCATTTTTTTTTTTTTAAATAGTGTAAAAGTTCCAAAAACTTCCTTACTGAATTCTTCTTAGTTACATTAACCATGATTGGGCCAAATGCTCATTACCAGTAAATTAAATGAAACCATGGTGATTCCATATGCTAAGCATGATTTACTTATGGGCCAGAAGCAAAGGTTACCTTCCCTGAGTTACAAAGTGAGTTGGACATACAAATAAGGATGGAGGTAACTGGATGTAGACAACAACCAACAGTGTCAGATACACATTTTCTCATATTTGTCTTTGTATCACCAACATCTATAACCACAAATCACGTGAGAAAGTTACTAAATCACTGCTGCCTAAATAGTAACAACTGCTTTCAGGCTTCTCTGATGCCTTTCTATTGCAATAGAATGCAATTCACTATCTGTTTCTCAATAACTAGTGAAGATTGTTCAATAAAACACAAAAGGTGAATTAAGCAATAAGGAAGTGATCTCAAAAATATGGCTGACACACTATCTGTTCAATATAGGATACTTTTCTCTATTCATTCAGTTCAAGAGAATCTCAATTTCATGTGGTTAGGAAGCTCCATAACAAGAAGGAGGAGGTGAAGACTTACAAAAGGTCTCCATTATGTTCCAAACAGTGTTTTAAGCTCTTTGAAAAAAGGTAAGGAATAAAAGGTCTATTTTCTTTCCAAACTCTTTCACTAATGGAGCTTTTTTCATAGTTTGGCTATCAAGAAGGCACAGATGTCTCTATGCCAAAAATGACACCCTTTAGCAATTTACAAATCTAGGGCATAGAAGATGTTTTCTTCTGTATGTCTCTTATGGATTCTAATAAATAACAGAAAGAGCTGGTTCCTTCTCACTTGAGATCCATGTGTTGTACAGGAAACCAAGCATAAAAGAAAATCTATTTCATCCAGGTTTTTCTTCTTATCCATCTTGACTCTTCTCTAACACCTAATTTAATATTTTGATGTAATACCAATGACAAAAACTGTGAAGATAACTTAAAAACTGTTACACATTTGGCATTTGGTAGATTTTAGAACAACCTATTGAGTGGCAGATGCTAAAATCTTGTAAAGACAAATTTTCTGTAGTGTTTACAGTACTGTATCCAGGTATATGTCTATTTTTATTTGTTTTGCTTTATTTTCTTTTGTTCTGTTCTCTTTTGTTTAAGAGAGGGAGGAATAAAGAGCTCAAAAAGTCCATGTCTTGAATTTACATATAAAAAAAATAAATCCTAGTTTTATAACCATGAGTAATTAATTCACCAGTTGTCCACTTCCTTCACTTGTAAAATGTTGTTAATTGTATACAAAGAGCTTGACAAAGTACAAATAATATACATTGCCTGGAAAATATGTACTCAACAAATGGTAGTTATTAATATTTTATTAATTATAATTTTTCTGACAGAAGACCATTCGACATATCTGATATACGTTATTAAAGATTTGTTTTGGCTGTTCCTAAAACTTGTGAGCTGGGACAACTTGTTTGGTTATGTAGATTTTATAAAAGATTACATCACAGGTTCTTACAACCAAACTGATTTTTATTTCAAAATCACTTTGCGTGGCCAAATTACAAAACCAGCTGAACCTCTCAGCTCATAGCACTTGCTCAAAAATAAACTTTGATCGTAGGTTTCCAATTAAAAGTAGATTCAACCTGGCACCTTGATGATTTAATACTAAGGGAAAAAGAAAGGACAAAACAAGCTGTCCATTATCAAAATATTTTTCCCTAATGAGTTATGTTTAGCGTGAAGTAATGGGATTTTTCTAGCTTTCTAGCTTTCCGAGAGAAATTAATTTGAGGCTTCTCAACCTGCTAGCTTCTGACTTGAAGGGCTGAATTCACCAATTAAATTCACAGCAGATTAATTAGCTAGTAATTTGAGAAGTTAATCGTCATTCAATGGTACTTATTAAGGGTCTTCATGCCCGTGAAATGTGTATTAGAAAATTGGTTTGGGAGGATTGAAATCTCACTGAAGAAATATTTAAGTGGTTTGGACACTTCAGCCCCAACCTAAATATGCTCTTGGTGCTGATCTTCCCCTTTTATCACTGTTTAAGAGCAGATATTAAATACAACAATGCAGAGAAGTGCAGCAAGAAACATATTACACACACATACGTTAGCAGTATCATGATGTTCATTAGGGCTCGTTTAAATTAAATCCATGTTAAATCTCCTGAATTTATTTTCAGCATTACATGCCCAACCTGCAATCTTTCTTTCCTTTTTTTCTCTGGGGAATTTTTCATGTCCCGAAGCAGTTCACAGATGAAAATCAATTTTGTGATTTCTTTGTAGAAGCTAATGGAAATTGGTTCAAATCACAAAGCTACCATACAATTTGCTCAATTCAGCAGAAATACTTGCCTTGGTTCATATAGTTCAAGAGAGGCCCAATTTAGAATGGCAAGGGAGTTCCAGGTCAATGATGAGGGGAATCAACAACGTTTGTAAAGAATTTACATAAATTGTGACCAGCCGAAGCCAACCCATTAGAGCTTCATTTCAGTACTGATGCTTTCTTAAAGATTTATGTATTTACTGCAAATATAAAAATGAAACATACTTCTGTTTGTGTATATATGTACACACTCACACATGCATAAGCATTTGCTCACATATCCTGGATTGCTTTTCGGAAGTCTCACGTTTACACCGTGATGCTCAAAGGACAGTAGTTTGTAGTAGAGACTGCTGGTAAGACGCAGGAACATATAGAAACATATTTTCTATATGTTTTCTTCCATTTGTGAGAACTTATGAAAAAGATTGACTTCTACACTTAGTTTTCTGTCCTGGAACTATTTGGAAATTAGACATTTCCTTCAGTTGGGTGTTAACTGTAAGAATTACTCCTATATGTATAAAATTTTAACAATTGTAGCAGAAAAGTTTTCCTTAGTAAAACTTTATCTACGTTCAGGAGATGATTTCTTTTATCTAACCTACACTGCACATATTGCAGTGCAAACATGCTCTCTCTTTCTCTGGCCTTAGTGTAACTACAGAACAGCAGGTTCAGTTCTACTTTTAACCTTACATATCTATCTTCTTGTACAAAGTAAGCGATTACAGTGAAATGTACTCTTGGAGGTCATTCCATTGAAGAACTGACAACTTCAGAAACATAATCTCCTAGACCAGCTTGCTACAATGCTTTGGGAAGAATATTTTGTGAGATTTACAATTATCTGATTCCCTCTGAGGGAGTGGGAGGAACAGAAGTAGGGGAGAACAGGCCAGGCAAGGTGAGATGTCTTTGGGTGCATTGTTACTACCCGATAGATGGAGCCACAATTTCCAGCAATACTAAGGATTAGTGCAACTGGTCAAGACATTGAAGTTAATTGCTCTAAATTTTGTGTAAGAACATCTACCATTACATTTTTAAAAATGTTTTAAACAGTCTTTCTGGACTTAAATCCTATTATTATCCTTCTAAAATGCTGGTAGAATATTAATACAAGGCAAGCTGAATCTTCATACACAGAAATCTTCTTTTCAGAATCCTATTTCATTTTTATTTTAAGTGGGTGCACTTCCTGTACTTTTTACTGTGTAAAGAAGAAGCAATTTTGTGATGATTTGGGTAAATGCTTCTTGCTTCAGATAATTGCACAAATCTCATCATACCAAAATAAATACTCAACATATGATTTATTATCAGTTCAATGATCAAGGTTTAATAAAGTATTATTTTTACAATTCAACTTTATTTTTGAAAGGTAAATATGATTTTAATATAGTATATATATGTATATATATATATATATTTACCTAGCTTATTTCCAAAGCTAATTTCAGTAAATTAGGGACAGTAGATGATTGTTTGCAGGGAAAACTGTGTGATATAGGTAGAAAAGTGGTGGCTTATCCAAACACTTCTAGAGAACTAAGGGTTGCAGTCCACCACTCATCTGTCAGCTTGTCATAATGTGATGGTTTGCATGTTGTTCTGATGGTGGAAGCTATGCCACCGATATTTCAAACACCAATAGGATCGCCCATGGTGGACAGGTTTCAGTGGAGCTTCAGTGGATGGATCTTGGCCGAAAGCAGAGAATAACAGAAGGAAGTTTACGTGTATAAACATTCAGCTGTGTGAATCATAGCAAATTACAAATAATATTGCAAAGAATGGAAATTACAGAACACTTAATTGTGCTCATGTGGAATCTGTAGACCAAGAAAACCAAGAAGCATAGACCAAGAAGCAGTTGTTTGAAAAGAACAAGGGGGGAACTACCTGGTTTAAAATCAGGAAAGGTATGCATCAGGGTTGTATCCTTTCACCATACTTATTCAATCTGTATGCTGAGCAAATAATCCAAGAAGCTAGACTATCTGAAGAAGAACACAGCATCAAAATTTGAGGAAGACTCCTTAACAACCTGCAATATTCAGATGACACAACATTTCTTGTTGAAAGTGAAGAGGACTTGTAGTACTTACTGATGAAGATCAAAGACTACAGCCTTCAGTATGGACTACGCCTCAACATAAAGAAAACAAAAACCCTCACAACTGGACCAATAAGCATTATGACGATAAACAGAGAACAGTTTGTAGTTGTCAAGAATTTCATTTTACTTGGATCCACAATCAACACACGTGGAAGCAGCAGCCAAGAAGTCAAATGACATATTGCACTGGGCCAATTAGCTGCAAAAGACCTCCTTAAGGGATTAAAGCAAAGATGTCACCTTGAGGCCTAAGGTGCACCCGACCCAAGCCATGGTATTTTCAGTCACCTCATATGCATGTGAAAGCTGGACAGTGAATAAAAACCAGCAAAAAAAAAACAAAAACAAAAACTAATGACTTTGAATTATGGTGTTGATGAAGAATATTGAATATACCAGGAACTTCCGGAAGAACAAACCCATCTGTCTTGGAAGAAGTACAGCCAGAATGCTAGAAGCCAGGATGGTAAGATTTTGACTCACATACTTTGGACATTCGTCAGGATGGACCAGTTCGGGAAAGTAGAGGGTCATGGAAAAAGAGGAAGACCCTCAGTGAAATGGACTGACACAGCGTATGCAACAGCAGGCTCAAACATAGCAAGGATTGTGAGGATGGTACAGGACCAGGCAGTGTTTCATTCTGTTGTACACTGGGTTGCTATGAGTCAGAACTGACTCAAGGGCACCTAACAACAAACAACAACTAGGGTTGCAAAGTGTGCAACTAGTCAACAACCATTGATTTACTATCATTACTATTCTGTGAAAGTCTTTTCCTTTTCATTGTTGACCTTGATGCTCACATTAACCTGATTTTGTCAGTATATAAACATCCACTAAGAGAAAGCCCAGACCACTGTGATGCCCTTGGGCTGTGCACTTCCTGTGTCTACACATTTGTTGGAGAATTAGACTGGAACATTAAATTGCTTCAGTTTGATCTGCCAAGGTTCATCTCTGACCCCACCCCAACTGAGGATACAGACAGAGTTTTACCACTGACACTATATTAACAGCCTACAGTGAACTGGACCTCTCTTTCATAATCCACCTCTAAACCAGATCGGATATAACTTAAAGGGAAAAATACAACTCTACTGGAGTATATATAAAGAAAAATCCTGTTTTATTTTGCAACTTCTACAATTTTATGATTTTTCCATCCAAAATATATTTTGAATCCACAGCTTTCCCGATTTTTTCCCAGAGTAAAATGCTTACATATATTAATGCCAAAACTATATTGTGTCTTGTTATATAATTTCCATAAGGTATTCCAATAGATGAGAGTATACATTGTTTGCATACAGTTTCAAGACATGTAAAAGATTGTTGCAGCCTTGTCTCCCTCTAAAAATTAAGCAACACTTGTCATTCTTGCCAGGGAGTAAAAAATATGTTCAAATTTAAAAGGCTTTTGCAGGAATGAAATTCACAGTTTTTGCTTGGAGTATGACTATTTTAAAATATTGTGAGAAATATTTTAAAGGTAAATTTACATCTGTATTACTTGCTTTATGTAAATGAAAAGAAAGTGCCTGAACAACGCTTTTCTTTTTCTTACTGTTAGAAAAAACCATAAATCTCTTGATGAGGGGTACAAATTTGTATGCAAATTCACACACTTCTATTAAATTTTCCTAGAGATTCATGAATTGGTGGGAAATCTAAATTTAAAATTATCAGTGTCTCAGAGATAATTCATGATGGTCTGAACATTCCATTGTCTTTCAAATTCAAAATATCTGAATCCTTTACAAAATAGTCTTGATTTCTTTTTTTTTTTTTGTCCCAATGAAAAAAGTGTTATGTTTTGTTTTAAATACGATAAAAGTCAATATCCTAGGAGCCTTCTTTAATCAACATTAAAGACCACAAAGAGCTGGGAAGTGGGGAAGAAGGAGGACAAAAGCAACCGAGATGAAAGAACAGCAAACTGGAGAAATTCACCATGGTAGTTGATTGGATGGTCCCCTTGTGGTGCCGTCGTTAAAAGCTCAGCTGCTAACGAAAAACTCAGCAGTTCAAACCCACCAGTAAGTCCTTGGAAATTCTATGCGTAGTTCTTTGTCCTATTTAGTCGCTATTAGTCAGAAATGTCTAGATGGTTTTTTTTGTGTGTGTGTTTGTTTAGTTGATTGGATCCCAAGGCTATGAATTTTCAAATTCAGATGTGAACTATATGAAAACTTCGATATACAAAAAGTATACTTTTACTCTGCACACAAAGTAGATTGAATCAACCAAAACTCCTTTATTAAGTAATAATAAAGCAACATTGTTCTAATATTTCTTGCATATTGTTCTATTTCTTTCACATCCAGCAATACTGTTCTAATATTTCTTGCACATTCAGAATAAATATAATTCCTGTCACCTAGAGAAGACTGCGATCTACCTAGTATGTTTATTCTTATTTTTCCTTCAAAGATTCTGGACATGACACCAGTAGTGAACAGAAAATCTGTACAAAAGACAACTGAATTCCTCAGCACTCTGACCTAGAAATTACTCTAGATTTATTTTTTCTTTACTTATTGTTTTTCTTCTCTTTCCATTTCTCATTTGTTATTTAATTGTCCTTCTTTACCGTGATATTTCTACACTTTTGGCCTATTTTTCTTAGGCTAATCAAACTGGAATTTTTAGGATGATTTCCATTGCAATGTCTTCTTGACTCCATGTACCAAAAATTTAGTCCTATGAGATACTGACTCAGCCTGACCAGATGATCACCAGGTCGTTTTTCTCAAGGCAAAGAATTTAAAGATGAAGGAGGGGAAAAAAATACGCAATATAAAATAAAAGTAGTGGCATTGGGAAAATTATATTACACTCCTGGGCTCCAGATTACATATTTGTAAAATGTGGAAGAAAGAGAAATAGAAGAGAATTAGCACATATTTAGCAACCACTGTATTAATTTTATAAATGGATTAAGAAAAATACCAAATATCTTGTTAAAGATAAAACAGCAATTAAAAAGCACAATTAGGCTTCTGAGTCTATCTGGAGACTTTGTATTTCTAAAATTCATGTTTTGTCCTTATTATATAAAATACATTGCAAAGAATGGAAATTCCAGTATATTTAATCATGCATATGAAGAACCTGTACATAGATCAACAGACAATCCTTTGAACAGAACAATAAAATACTGTGTGGTTTTTAAAGTCAGGGAAGGTCTGCATCAGGGTTGTATCTTTCACCATTCTAATTCAATATGTATGCTGAGCAAATAATTCTAGAAGTTGGACTATATGAAGAACGGCATCAGGATTGAAGGAAGGCTCATTAACAACCTGTATTATGCAAATGACATAAACTTATTGCTGAAAGTGAAGAGGACTTGAAGCACTTACTGATGAAGACCAAAGACTACAACCTTCAGTTTGGATTACACCTCAACATAAAGAAAACTCTCACAATTGGACCAGGAAGAGACATCATGACAAATGGAGAAAAGGTTTAAGTTGACGAGGATTTCATTTTACGTGGATCCACAATCAACACTTATGAAGCAGCAGTCAAGAAATCAAACGACATATTACACTGGGCAAATCTGCTGCAAAAGACTTCTTTAAAGTTTTAAAAAGCAAAGTTGTCACCTTGAAGACTAAGGTGCACCTGAGCCACGCCATGGCATTTTCAATTGCCTTATAGGCATACAAAGGCTGGACAATGAATAAGGAAGACCAAAGAAGAATTGATGCCTTTGAATTACTGTATTGGTAAAGAATGTTGAATATACCACCAACTGCCAGAAGAAGGCACAAATCTCTCTTGGATGAAGTATAGCCAGAATGCTCCTTAGAAGCAAGAATGGGGGACTTTGTATCATGTACTTTGGATATGTTATCAGGAGGGGCTAGTCCCTGAAGAAGGACATCATGCTTGGTAAAGCAGAGGATCATCAAAAAAGAGGAAGGCCCTCAAGAAGATGGATTGGCATGATAGTCGCAATGATGGGCTCGAGCATAGCAAGAATTGTGAGGATGGCGTAGGACCAGGGAGTGTTTTGTTCTGTTATATGTTGGGTCACTGTGAGTCAGAACCATAACAACAACAACATATAAGGTAAAATCACCTAGAATCCTACATATAAAGTGTAGTAAATACAAATTATTCTCTCTTATGACTGAAATTAGGAGATTAGAAACCGATGCATAGGAACTTAATTAGGCGAGGCTTTACAAACAATACTTTTGCTGCTTTTAAATGTGCAGAGAAAAAGCTCCAGTGGTGAGGTTTGAATTAAGAATGGAATTGAATTTGAAGGAATAAGAAAAAGATGGGTAGATCCTTAGGAAAGGGCAAAGGGGAGAAAGCATGGGGACATTAAACAAAAGATGGAAGCTAGTTTCCTTCTTCTTAGCTATGAAGAACTTTTTCTAAAGTGCAGAAATAACTAACATTAAAATGTTTAAGTTATTGTAAGTTGACTTTGCCTCTATGCCTTCCAGAACATTAGGTAAACTCTATTACATATATATAGGATTGTTTTGCTTCATTGGGGAGTTAAAGAAAATTTCTACTTTCAATTTCTTGGTTACCAAACTGATGTGGAGGTATACCATGCATGGAAGAGTGAGAAGTTCTGTAGTATCATGGAAATAGGAACTCAGAGCAACAGGAGCTTCCAAGAATTAAAGCCCCAAAAGAATTCACAGGTATTTGGAGGAAGTGATTTTGCTTCCTACAGAGTGTGAAATTAGATTTGGAGTTAGTATTTTCAGGATTTCATGTAACAGAGAGATTACCAGCTAATCTGTTCCTATCTCTATCTCTCTGTTAACATAGTAAATATACTTGATACTAAGTTGGATGACCTTGAGCACACTGAAATCATTCGTGCTTTCTAGATGACACATTTCTGTGATTAAATACAGAAAATACTATTAACAAATAGCAGTTCACTGTCTCTATTTTCACCTTCTGTATGAATTCTATTCACCATCAAACCGTTCCAAAAAAAGTTTTAAAAACTTACAAGAGAGTTCTAGTTGCAGAGTGTGGATAGAAAACCCTTAGCTCTCCTTGATATTTTCCATGTCTTTGGTTCATGACTAAAACAAAATAGTCACCTTGATGCCAATGGGCCATGAGAACACTGTTCCTGTTGAATTTGTTGCCTTCATAAGTCTACTGATAATGGTTTTCTGATTCTTCATCACCAACCTTGAGCATGCAAGTGTCTGTATCCATCTCTACTGCCATCCAAACTTTTTCCATTCTTACAGAAAGAGAACCACTATCATTAACACAGAGTTTTCATAATCCTAAGGGTCTTGTAGCAAAACATAATTATTTACAATTAAAACATTGCTGCTTTGTCATCTTAGAACTCAATCATAGTTTTATGTGCCTGAGGACAATTGAATAAGGCCTGCCATGCTGTCCTCAAATTAATTAGTGGTCAGACCTCTAATTTTAACTTCTGATTGTCTTGGGCTATTGTCTTTCAACAAAATGTATGCACCTCAAAAACAATGCATAAATTTCCTGGAGGATCATTCATTATGTCTATGATGAGATTCATGGTTAGACTATCTACTAATAAATTCTCAGACAGTTCTGAATCCTGGGAAGAACCCAAGTTCCCTGGAAAAGAAAACAAAAACAAACAAACAGCAGGTCATGTAAGGGACAAGCCACAATTTCCTAGTATACTTTATAACATCTTTCTGACAGAAGTCGGGTGATGGTATGAATAATTGGAGGCATTCACTAGTCCTCAAAAACTCTCCATGCCCATTTCCTAACTATTCCACATTCCATTTCTCAATTCAGGTTCAAAAAACAGTGTTTTTATTTTGATTTAGGTAAAATTCATTTAGCCATAATGAGTTATAATGGTATAAAATGTAACCATATTAAATTGTATCTTTAATGAATTGATTCTTGAAAGCAATAAATTACATAATAAAGTGGATAAAAAAGATCACAATCTTAGATCATACTACTTGGTAAGAATGTTTGATGAGCTGGTGCCATTTTATTATAGTATTTTTTAAAAAATTGATTAAGTACTATTCAATAAGATAATAATATAAAATAAAATTATTACATGGTAACTCAAACACTGCAACAATGCCTATAGACTCAGGGAGGAAGTAGGTTGTATTTCTCTCATCCTACTTTAAGATGTACAAATTATTTTGGAATTCATACTGTTTTTGTCATTGCTTATTATAAATTTCCATTCTAAATAAAGAAGAATTTTCGAAAGATAAGTTTATGAAGTGAAAATTAGCAAACAATTATATGTACAACATATACTAAGCCATACCTAAAATCTGGTGGATTTTTATCTCAATGTCGTTGTTGTTAACGGCCTTCAAGTCAGACACCAACTTGTGGTGACCCCATGTGTTATAGAGTAGAACAACTGTTCCATAGGGTTCTCTTGGCTGTAATCTTTACAGAAACAGTTAGCCAGAAGTTTCTTCCATGAAGCCCCTGGATAGGTTTGAACTGCCAACATGTAGGTTAGCAACTGATTGCGAATCGATTGGACCATCTACGCTCCTTTATCTCGGTATAGGAAATAAATAATTTTTTGAGTACTGGAGGTGTAATTATCAGATAGTTATGAAAATCTACATTTTAAAGAAGAGAAAGTAGAGGCTCAGAGGATGTATGTGGTTTGTTCAGAAGTGTAAAGCTGGTAATTAATAGAACTTTATTTGGATGCTGCACAGCCTGGAACTAAACTTCGTTAATATCGCCATGTTGCTTGTTGTTGTTAATTGCCATGATTCCAACTCATGGCAACCCAATGTGTGCAGAGTAGGACTGCTTCATAGGGTTTTCAAGGCTGCGACCTTTCAGAGGCAGATTGCCAGGTCTGTCTGCCCAGGTACCTCTGGGTGGTTTCAAACAGCTAAACTTTTGGCTAGTACTTGAGCTCTTAACCGATCGTACGACCCAGGGCTATTTGCTACGTGACCTTGGACAAGCTACCCAAATTCTGTGTTTTAATTTTTCTTCCTCTGAAGCTGAGATTAAAACACTAGTTACCTCATATAGAAGCTTTCAGAATAAATTGACTTAATGCGTTATAGGATACTAAGAATAGTGGCTGGCACTTTGAAAGTGTCAGCTCTTTTTTTCCTGCACTTCTAAGTGATAATGCAAAATAGCTTTAATTTTCTTCCTTCTTTCCTTGTACTCCTCCTCCCATCCTTCCTTCTTTCCCTAATTCTAACCTTCTGATTTCTTTTAAATATACTAATTTCTAAGACATGTTATTATTCATAACTGCAAATTTTTTCCACACAATGAGTTGGCATATTTTATACATATAGGTATATGGCATATTTTATACATATATGTATATATATATATATATATATTTTTTTTTTTTCCCTTGCATTGCATTGTCTTTGGAAAGTGTGCCTTGGAGCAGCTGCCTTCCAAAATATTATTACCTAAAACAGCTTTAGTTATTTTTGCCACTTCTTAGATAAGAAAAACTCAGTGATGTTAAAAATCACATCCAAGGTTACACACTTAACATATGACAGAACTAAGTCACTGAAAGAGATACCAAGATAAACAAGCCGTTCACATGTTTATAAGTCTCACTGTTTGCTTTTCTTGTTGTTAGTTGCTATCCAATTGGCTCCAAGTCATGGAGACCTCATTTACAACAGAATGAAATGTCTCCTTGTGCAGTGCCTTCTTCATGATCATTTGTATGTTTGAGTCCAGGGTTGTGGCTATTGTGTCAATCCATCTCATTGAGGATTTCCCTCATTTTCGATGACCCTCTAGCAGACTCAAGCTTATTTTACTAGATTGACTGTAAATGCCTTGGAATCAGGACTATTTCTTTTTTCTTGTCTTTATCTTCACAGTTGATAGCAAAGTATGAGACACAAAATGGATATTATTATATATATATTGGAGTCCTGCCTGGTGGTACAGTGGTTAAGAGCTCGGCTGCTAACCAAAAGGTCAGTAGTTAGAATCCACCAGCTACTCCTCGGAAATCCTATGAGGCAGTTCTACTCCATCCTGTAGGGTACCTATGAGTCGAAATAGAATTCAGCAATGGGTTTTGTTTTTTTGGTGTATTTTTTGAATATTGACTATTATGTATATATGTGTGTGTATATATATGTGTGTGGCACAGCTGTGTGAGAGGGTGGGAAGCTGACTAAACAACACATCTAATTCTTTTTTTTTTTTTTTTTTCCAACCGATTAGTTGATTTGCTACTGTGTCAACTCTGGATGGGTTAGCTGCTAACCAAAAGGTTGACTGGCCACTGTCTTCTAAGCTCTGATAAAACAAATGCCCAAATATAACTCCTCAATGGGACGCATAATGAGCCATAAAGAATAAAATAAGGCATTTTATTTTGAATAACTAGAGCCACAATTCATTTGGAAGAACATATGTGTACCCAGGATGGGGTCTGAAACTAGAGTGAAAGTACCCATTTTTCAGCGTCTTCCATGTGGTAATGTTACAGCCGCCACATCAAGTAAAGTTAAGGAAGGCAGAACGTCTCAGAGCAGATCACTGGAATGAAAAGCTCACTTAAAACCCGTTCCTCCTGTCTTGTGCATCTTCATTTTAGCGAGTTTTAATCTCGGGAGAAAAATCACCGTAAGGACTGTAATTTTGTATATTGGCGGTGGTATTAATTTATCACCATCTGTATAGGATATAGGAAACCCTGGTGGCATACTATGTGGTTCAGAGTTTGGCTGGTAACCGAAAGGTCGGCGGTTTGAATCTACCAGGCACTCCTCGGAAACCCTGTGGGGCAGTTTTACTCTGTCCTATACGGTTGCTTTGAGTCAGAATCCGGATGGCAATGGGTTTGAGGGTTTTTTTTTTTTTCTTTTGGTATAGGATTTAAGGGATTTTTTCTTTAATGGACTATGCACAAGCTATTTAACCAGGCAAATGTAGGTTCAAATTCTGTCTCTGTAATGTTAAGTCAGAAAGTTGTCACTTTTTTTTTTTTTTAGGCTCTGCTTACTTCTCTCTAAAATGAAAATTATAGCTTCCACATAGAGATAGGATAGTGATTAAATGAAACACAAGAAAAATTTATCATAGCGCCTGGCAGAGTAAATATTCAATGTTAGATTCCTTTTCCACTTTTCATCTTTGTAGACTATAAACTGACAATTTGCCACTCAGTTGTTATATAGAATGTATCAGCCTATTTTATCTTTGTATATATAGTTCCTATGCAGTGATTTTGTCAAAATATTTAATATGAAGGCTTACCAGAACTGTATTGATTCTTTATGAGCTAAGGGCAGAGGAAACCTCAGCACTTTCTGTTTGTTACTCAGTAGATTCAATCTAGTCCATGGCTTTATTTTTATTTGTTGAAGACTCCTAAATCTGTATTCTCAGTCCTGTTCTGACCCTTCAGCTCCAAACTTGACTATCCATTTAACATCTTATTGAGCTGTTCAACAGTATCTCAGACATAACATGTCCAAAAGAACTATTGATGGGTCCCCCATACCTGTAATAGATCTTAAAGTCTATCCATCTCTGTAATTATAGTATGTCCACCCAGTTTTTCAGGGTAAAACCCAAGGACGATGTGTTGATGGTCTATTTTGCCTCACTCCTTTCTTATGGATTCGTGGGTAAGTTCTTTCAGGTTTACCTTAACAATTATATTTGCTAGAAACCGCTTCTTCCCATTTTCTCTGCTAAAATCTAAAGCCATGCTACAACTATCTTCCACCTAGGCTAACATAAGAAACTCTGGTGGCGAAAATAGTTGTGCTCTCGGCTGCTAATGGAAATGTTTGTGGTTAGAACACACTGGAGAAAGACCTGGTGATCTGTTTCCATAAAGACTACAGCCTAGAAAACCTTGTAAGGTATGTCTACTCAGCTATATGTGGCCACTATGAGTTGAAATCAATTCAATGTCATCCAATACCAACAACAAAACATACTCAGTAGGATTCCCTGCCTTCACTCTGTAGCCCCCTTAGAATACATTCTTTACATAGCAGCTATAGTGACTTTCTAAAATATTACTCACTTCCTTGTACAATCTCTAATTATTTCCCGTTGAAACTAGAATGAAATCCCAAATTCTTTACCATAGTCTTCAAGACATTGCATTATCTGAAGCTCTCTGATTTTTCTTCCACCGTATTTTCTTTTTCTATTAGATTTTCACATGGCTGCCTCTTTATTTAAATGTCATTTTTTCAGAAAATCTGTCAAAGAGATTTTAACTAAAATAGTGTTCCCCCACTCCTATCATTACATTATTACACTATTTATCTCCTTGTTGCTATTCTTAGTGTTTTAAATACTTCTGCTACTAATTGATGTGATTATTGTCTGGGTCTTTCCAGTAAAATACTGCCAAGCCCTAGGTGGGTATTTAATAAATATATTTCACTGTCTGCCTGCTTGTTTATTCTGTCAAGTCAGGAGGTGAGAATTATAAAGGATAACACAAAGAAATGAGAAAAAACACGCTTTAAACTAGAGAAAAAATTTGCTTTGCTCTTTGATAATGAAAACAATTTTTCAAAGGTTTCTATCAGGAATTGCCCCATTAGAAGTGAATCGAATAATATATAGAGTAGGATATACACACACGTTCTGAATTCAAGGACAGATCTTAGTTCAAAAGGTTGACTAACATCTTAAAATCCTTAATGTTCTGGATGAAAAGTCACTTTGGGGGACAATTAGAGGGTATACTCATTAAACCAATTGTACAAAGGCCATACAGCGTGGGTATAAGAGGTTAGGCAGTACCATTACGAAGTAACCTGGAAAAGCAGTCATTTGAACGACTTTGCCTTTGAGGTTACCTCACAGCAAGCAGATACCAGGCAACTACATTTGGTTTCAAGTTCAAAGTTACACAGCACAATGGAAAAAGAAACCCTGCCCTCCCTTCTTATTTAACTACTTTTAATTTGAACTTCAATATAGTATTTGAGTGACAGTAGTATGTCATAAGGACTTTACAAAATTCTAAAGTTATTCAAGTTGCATATGTTATATAAAACAGGCAAGTAGCTTGCAAAGAAGGCAGGATTTCCTCCTCTCCCATCAGTAATATCCTAATGTGAACAAAAACATTGGTGTCTAGTGGCTGAAGTTGAGTTCTTAAATCATAAAAGTGATGTCTCCTTTTATAAAATTTTCTATTGTACATCTAGAGAAGAAAAATCAGGTTTAGGAAACTTTGAAGGTCTTAGGTATGACAGAGACCTACAATGGAGCCAAAAAATGATTTATCTTTTTATCTTGTGAACAAAATCTATAGCAAAGTACAGATCTGAAACCTTATACAAAGCAATCATGAAGATATATCAGACAAAGTCAGTAGAAAAATGTTCACTTCTTCATGCTTTTCTACCCTTTGCCACCAGTTTCAGAATTAAATTGCACCTTTTTTTGTTGTTGTAAGTAATTTGTCTCTTTGATTTCTCAGTTATTGAAAAAAAAAACAACAAAGTATCAGTTCTGCTGAAACTCAGGAAAAACTTCATCCTTTTCTGAGGAAAGGATACACCTTCGCGGGATAGGTCCTAGAGACAGAGCTGAGAAATAACACATTTAGTCATTCTCTGGGGCTAGATGACCCGATCGATAGTACTGATGGTTTTTCCACATATAGGCTTGACTTTTCCCACCCAGCATCTAGAAGCTTAATAAATCTGTGGTGGGAAGTCTGTATCTAACAAGGCTTCAATCGACCAAGGTAAAAGGAAGAGAAAGGGAATAAATCATGATTCTTCTCTTTAGAAATTATTTTTTACCACAGCAAGTGTGAGGTTTTAATGCATATGGTCTTTTGACAAACTGTCTAATATGCACGACTTTAAGAAGACAATTTTATTTCAGTAGATTGAGATAACAACTTGAGTTATATCTCTGACTGTGCTTCTAAATCCTGACGGTATGGCCCTGGGCATTGCTTGTGACTGCTAGGTAAGCCAATATATTGAACAGCTCTGAGGGGAGCTATTCACTTTAGAGTCTATGTAAATGGAAACCTCTGGAGTTGTGCAGTCTTTACTCTGTCTGAGCTGACAGCTGACTTGGCCATAGGCCTCAATACCTCTAATAGTTGAATTTATGTTAATGCTGGTAAAATAATTTGGAAAATGGTAGCGAGATTGGTTGCACAGCTTTAAGAAGGTGATACATGTCACTGAATTGTACACGTAGAAATTGTTAAATTGGTGTATGTTTTGCTGTGTATATTTTTATAAAATAATAATTCTATATTTATTATACATAGAAAACCTAGTCCGTTGTTTTTGAGTCAGTTCTGAGTCATAGCGACCCTATTGGACAGGGTAGAATTGCCACGTAGGGTTTCTAGGGAGGACCTGGTGAATTCGAACTGCCCACCATTTGGTTAGCAGCTATAGCTCTTAACCACTGTGCCACCAGGGTTTCCATTATACATGTATATATAATTATATAAATTGTTTATATATGATATACATCATACATGTGTATATATACATTTATATGATATGTATCATATTATATATAATTATATATTTTTTTATCACAGTCATTTATGGAGTGACGGTTTGGGATTCTATAATTTCTAAGCTCTCACATAGTTCTATACTAATAAGAATCTTATGGTTATTTTTTCCCCTTTGGCACCCTTTGATATACTTAAAAATGTCAGCCAAGAGATTCCATAATTTCGGATTTGTGCCTTTAATTTTGGAAAAGTCTCAGGACTATCCCTTTGCATGTTGCCTACCCATGATGTTCCCTGTTTTCTTTCTTACGAAACTCTGATCACTTTTAGGTGGAAACTTTTCAACTAGCCTCCGTGTCTCTTTGTTATTCCCCATCACTGTACTACATTCTATTCTGTGTACTTCTTTCAGATTGAACACCTGGCTTACTAATGTTCTCTTTAGTCGGGTTTATTTCGTGGTTTATTCCTTCACATGAGTGCTTAATTTAAAACATTTTATATTATTTTCCTAAGATTTGAGGTTTTGTTGTTATTATTTTAATATTTGAAATGGTCTCTAAAATGAAGTTGTCAAGGATTTCATTTTACTTGGATCCACAATCAACAGCCATGGAAGCAGCAGTCAAAAAATCAAAAGACGCATTGCATTGCACTGAGCTCAAGCATAACAACGATTGTAAGGATGGTGCAGGACCAGGCAGTGTTTCATTCTGTTGTGCATAGGGTCGCTATGAGTCCGAACTGACTTGACAGCACCTAACAACAACAACGACAACATTTTAATAATGCCCTGGTCATTTTTATGATCCTCTGTTATTTGTAAAATTTTAATAACCTTTTTATATTTCTTGAAATACAGATGCAAAGTATTAGTGTTTGAGTCCAAATGAAAAGAGAAACCACACCTTAGAAAAATAATATTTTTGTGCTTTTCACAAAGGATTAGACCTCAAAAATAATTCATAAAATCCATAACAAATACATAATTAAGCCAATTTTAAAAAGATGGCCAAAAGGGGGAAAAAATGTCAATTCAGAGAAGGAGAAACATGATTGGTGACTAAATACATGAAGAGTTTCAACTTCAGTAGTGATCACAAAAATGAATATTAAAACTACAAGGAAATGCAATCTAAAATCAAATAGATTGGCAAAAACTTTGAATATCTGATAATACCAGATATTTCCAAAGTTGTCATACTATGGGAGCTGTGATAACAATACCGGTCTGAATAAAATTTGGAAAAACAATTTGTTAAACTATGCCTGGTGGTACAAGTGGTTTGCAATCGACTGCTAACCAATAGGTTGGCGCTTTGAACCCACACAGTGGGTCTCCCAAAGAAAAGACCTGGTAATCTCCTTCTATAAAGATTACAGCCAAGAAAACCTATGAAGCAGTTCTACTCTGCAGCACATGGCATTGCCATGAGCTGGAGGCTGTTGTAGCTAAGAACAACAGGAACAATATAAAAAAAAAAAAGAAAGAAACTGGTATTTTCTGTAACATCTTACATTCCAGATCATGTAAGCCATCAATTCCACATAATAGGAAGTATAGAAAATCTGGCACATGTGCACCAGAAAACAAACAATGATTGAGGAGCATGTTTATAATTGCAAACAAACAAAAACTAATCCAAATTTCCAGCAAGAAAATAGACAAATACATTACATTACAGTATACTCACAAAGTTGAATACTATACAGTATTTACAATGAAGGAACAGCAGCTCCTCACAACATGTTAGCGCAATGATGAAGGAAAAAAGCAAGTCGCAGAAAAGCAAACAGAATTTTAAATATATATATTGCTTTTTTATATATATATTTTTTGCTTAGGAATACATACACATCCAGTAAAAATGTAAAAAAAAAAGCAAAATCCAAAAACCAAACCTATTGCTGTTGAGTTGATTCCAACTCATAGGGGTCCTATTGGACGGAGTAGCTCTGCCCCATAGAGTTTCCAAGGAGTGGCTGGTGGATTCAAACTGCCAACCTTTTGGTTAGCAGCTGAGCTCTGAAGCACTGCACCACCAGAGTTCCAAGCAAAGTAAAGGAATAATTAAAAAATAAAATTTAAATAAATATTCAAGATTAGCATTGAGGGACAGTTAAGGCTATGAGGTGACGCACATGGAAGTGCAAACATTTATGCAATGCTATAATTCTTAGTTTGATCTGTGGGTCTATAGATAATTCTGTTGTCATGGTTCATATAGGCTACACATTCTTTCACAGGTATCACCTAATTGAAAAAGGAATTCTATTTTTAAGCATAATTTTAGAAGAATGTATTCCAAATTTGTTAATTCTATTTAACATTATGGTTATATTATTACTTTCATCTGGTATATATTATGAATCATCTTAATCATTTACAATGCTCATAAAATATTTTTTATTTCATAGCTGATTAGCCTTTCCAAGAAACAAATCTCTTATTCATAATTCTACTCTGCAACCATATCCTCGTCTTCCTCTCTTACTTTAAACAGTGTAAATCTTCTCTTTTTATTCCTGTCATTTTAGACTAAGCATTATGAAATAAACCATTGGATAGGTATTTCCACTTAAGTCTATTTTTCCTAAAGATACATATTTCATGTCTGCTTCTTCCTCCCTTCAAAGAATACATGAATTACTTGTTTTCCTCTTCAAATCATCTGTTTATTTGCACAATAACTGAAATTTCTAGTGGTGGTCTTAATTATATCGAACCATAAACCAAACCCATTGCTGTCAAGTCCTTTCTGACTCATACCAACCCTATAGGACAGAGCAGAGCTGCCCCATAAGATTTCCAAAGAGTGGCTGGTGGATTCAAACTGCTGACCTGTGGGTTAGCAGCCGAGGTCTTAACCACAGCACCATCTAGGCCCCATTCTTAATTATAGGTACCCTAAACTGAGGGTTCCTTTTTAGATTGCAGAAGAGGGGATTCTTGGTGGGCTGTGAGCTCCACAACTCGTGAGACAATTTAAGAGAGTACTGCCAGGTGCATCTGTTCCTTAGGGAAAAAAAAAGTACTGGAAGAAGATCTAAGCTGCTGCATCCTGCTCGCTTGTATTTAAATTTATCTAAGGCTTATAACTGGTGAGCTACTCCCCCCAAATCAACAAATGAAAACCCTATGGGTCATAAAGGTCTGATCCACAAGTCATCATGGGGATGACATAGCACCAGCAGCATTCTCTTCTGTTCTATTCTGCATGGGGTCCCTATGAGTAGGAGGCCGACTCGATGGCAGCTAACAACAACAAGGAATTCTGGACATTCCCTCAAACCATGTCCACATTCACACTGAAAATAGTCTCTCCTGGGATATAACATTTTTTCTATGTCTCAAGAGAGAAACACAGCCATTTTTCTGTTTTAGGTGTTTCAAAATAAAGGCTACCTGTTGCCATCCAGTTAATTCTGACTCATGGTGCTCCCACATGTTAGAGATTAGAACCACTCCATAGGGCATTCTTGGCTGTAATCTTTACAGAAGGAGATCTCCAGGCCTTTCTTCCAAGGTGCCACTGGGTGGGTTTGAACCATCAACCTTTAGATTAGCAGCAGATCACAAACTGCTTGCACCAGTCAGGGACATAAAATAAAGGAAAAGGATAACTTTTTTCTCAATGAAAAAATGCTAGTAACGTTCTGAACAAACTGTTACCAAAAAGTTGTCATGAAAATGCATGCTCTATAACTCTAAAATTAATCAGTTACAACATTGTTTCAAATATTCAATCTACTTTTTTCTTAAATTACAAATTTTTTCTCCTTGAATGCTTTTTCATGGCATCTGATAAATAAGCCAGATTCTCTTTAATTATTGAGTTCTAGTTAAGAAAGGGGAGTCATCAGAGGAATGGAGGTTGTAGTTGCCTTTCACTGTCCTTTTGTTATTGTGTCTGTTTCCTACTGTGATACAAATGATGCTGACAATGTGACATTTTGCTTTGGGCTGAAACAAAATTCAGGACACTGGCTAGAAAAAAAATGGTCGTTATTTCAACAAATTTCAACCTCTCCAAAAGTCAACGTTTGTCATTATCCCATTGTCGTAATAATATGAGCAAGTATGCCCCATTTCTCTGGTATGGAGTATCTATAATCCTCAACTTCTGGAATGAAGTCAAAGATAAGATTTGATATCAAGAACACCATGGTTGTGAAGTTTGAAAACAATACGTTAACCAGGGTGGAACTTATACACATACTACTGAAATTAAAAAAAAAAGAAAAAATGCTGCTGTCAGCTCCAACTCATAGCAACCCTACAGGACAGAGTGGAACTGCCCCATAGGGTTTCCAAGGAGTGCCTGGTAGATTCGAACTGGTGACCTTTTGGTTAGCAGTCAAATGCTTAGCCACTGCACCACCAGGGCTCAAAAACCATAACAAGCACTCTCTGTTGTTGAAGACATTCAGCAACCCCTGAGTCACTCCTCTGTATTCCTTCAAAATTTAACTCCTGACTTAATATTACTGTCTCCAGCACTGTTTCTCTCATAATTCTTGCTCTTTTCAACATCTAGGGAGATGATCATCCTACGCTTTTGTCTCGCAGCTTTTCTCTCTTAGCTTTTAATCCACTCTATCTCAACTAACTCCATGGTTATGACCTAAACCTTGTCATTACAAATAATTTCAATTTTCCGTAATCTCAATTTCAAATATTCCATTCTCCGTTGCCATATCCTCTCTTTTCAGCCTCACTACCTCTGAAACTTAACTGCCTCAATTATTTGATCCTGTATCACTTGATTGTACCATCATTTTACCAACTCCCATTGATGGTCTCACTTCCTTTTTTGTTTTCCCTGTTAGTTGTCATTGAGTCTACTCTGACTCAAGGTTACCTTATGTACAACGAGGAAATATAGCTTAGTCCTGTGCCATTTTCTTGATTGTTGGTATGGCTGAGTCCATTTTGGTGGCTACTGTGTCTGTCACATTAAAGGTTTTCCTTGCTTTCATTGACATTCCGTCTACTTTACCAAACATTTTATATATGTGTATATATATAAAATGTATATACATACATGTATATAAATTAAAATAAATAAATAAAATACAAAAGGGTAAAGAGAGAAGCATTGATATATATATCCAGAACAAAAAACAAACCTGTTCCTGTCAAGTTGATCCTGGCTCGTAGCGATTTGTCTTTCCTGATAGTGTATTCAAAGTAATTGATTCGAAGTCTCGCCATCCTCGCTTCTGAGGGGAATTTTGGTTGTATTTCTTCTAAGGCTGATTTGTTTATTCTTTTTGCGGTCCACAACATATTCAATATTCTTTGCCAGCACCAGTTTGAACACATCTATTCTTCCCATGTCTTCCCTTTTCAACTTTCAAAAGCACATGAGGCAATTGAAAAGACCATGCTTGAGCCAGATACACTTTCTCATCAAAGTGACATCCTCGCTTTTTAAAACTTTAAAGAGGTGTTTATGACAGTTTTCCTTGGTGCAATATGTTCTTTGATTTCTTGAATTCTGCTTCCATGAATGTTGATTGTTGATCCAAATAAAATGAAATCATTTACCCTCTTTACATAGATTAAATTTCCCAGTTAACTATTTATATAACCTCAGCTCTTCTGCCACTTTTGTTTTTGATAATTTCTTAACAAGACTCCAAATTTGATTAAAACACACCTTTTTCTCTTAACTTTAATCCTCATGTGAGTGTTAGTTAAAGGATAAACCGTTCTAACAAAGAGACCTAAAAGGTGTAAAGACTTAAAGAGGTAAGATTTTTTTCTTTTTTTCTCATCTAATACTACCAAGATGTATAGTCCAGCTTAACAGGGAGTCTCTACTTCATACATACAACCAGGGCCCTAGGTTCCCTTTTCCTATACTACAGTTCAGGCATTGTCCTTGTCTTTGTGGTTTGCCTGGGTCATGGGTATGCCCATTACTGGAAAGAGGTTAATAATGTAGGTTAATAATGTTCTTCGAAGCAAGTGAGGCAGGATTTTTGAATACCACTTCAGCTCAAATTCCCAGGTGAGAATTTAGTTACATGGCTACACCTAGCAACAGAGTCTATGAAGTAAACTCTCTAGTGGATGAACGTATGAACTCAACTTGACTACTTTGGACTAAATACAGAGTAAATTTTGGTGAACAATTAGAAATTGTTGTATCAGAACAAAGCTTGAGAAAAACACACAACCATGTTGACTAGTCTTGTTTCAAATAGGACTATTAACCTCAAGTGGTCCCTTAATGCTCTTTTTCAGCTATAATATTTTTCCTTTCTCTGCTGTCTTCTATCTGCATCTAAAACATTACCCTTCTTCTCTTATGTCACTACAAAAATAGAAGCAATCAAAACACTGTTTCCACACTCCTCTTACCATATCTGTTCTTCTATCTGCTTTAACATTCATATATTATTTCTTCCTTCTTCTAACTCTATAAGAATTATATGTCATTGTAAGTCAAACCCATCCATGGATACATTAGGTTCCTTCTACTCTCATCTACCTAAAAATGTGATATCCAGGAAATTTCCTTAACTCTTCTGTATTTTATCAGCATAAGAACATATTTCCCTATCTTTAAAATAAAGGAACCCCTCTTGATTCCATATATGACATTAGTTACACTATTTGTGCTCCTCCTTGGAGCAAGCTTATTGAAACAGTGGACTACATAAATTGTCTTGAGCCTTCTCTTTCTTTCTTTCTTTCTTTTTCTTTCTTTCTCTCTCTCTTTCTCTTTCTTTCTCTCTCTCTTTCTCTCTTTCTTTCTTTCTCTCTTTCTTTCTTTCCTCTCTCTCTTTCTTCCTTTCTTCTTTCTTTCTCTCTCCCTCCCTCCCCCTCCCCCTGCCCCCTCTCCCCTCCCCCTCCCTCCTCTCCCCTCCCCCTCCCACCCACCCACCCTCCCTCCCTCCCTCCCTTCCTTCCTTTCTTCTTTCTGTCTCTCTCTCTGTTTCTCTCTCTCTCAGTCTCTCTTACTCTTTTATTTTATTTTTTGCCTTTCTTTCCAACATTCCACCAAAACTGCTCTTTTCAGGGTTACGAATCACATCCATCTTGCTAATTCTAGTGCTCATTTTCAGTGCTTATCATACTGGACATTTCAGCAGCATTCGACACAATCATTCTCTCTTCCTAGAAACACCTCTTGGGGTATTCATTAAATTACAATCCATTTGTTCTCTTTATACTTTATTAGCTAGTCTTTCTTGTTTTCATCTTATTTCCTCCTCATCTCCATGTCCCTAAAGGTTGGAAGTGCCCCTTAGCTTAGTTGTTTGACCTTGGATTTTTGATCCATAGTCTTTTAGTAATTTCATCTAGTTTCCTGCTTTAACTGCTATCTAAATGACACAGCATCCAGGCTTTCTATCCAACAATGGACTCCACTTGGAGTCCACTTCCACTTGGTTACAATAGGGGTTTTAAATGTAGCATGTCTAGAATTATCCTGTTCATAGTTACCTTTTAAACCTGTCCTTTCATCACAATTAATAAGCATTCTATTTTCCTAGTTGTTGAGACAAAAAACTAGAGTTATCTTTGAATATATTATTTTATATTCCCCATCCATTCTGCCAACAAATAGAATTTAAATATTTTTTCACCACTTTTCCTACCACAACTCTGGTCTAAGCTACCGCCATCTCATGCCTTTATTATTACAAGCTGAAACTTCTCTGCTGAAAAACCTCAAGTAAGTGGCTTGTTTTGTCAAAGAAAAGGCCTAAGTACCCACAGTGACCTATTCACCTATATTTATTGAATTGTGCCTCCCCCCAAATATGCTGAAGTCCTAACATCTGACACCTATAACTTAATCTTGTTTGGACAGGTCTTTGTAGATGCTATCAGTTAGCATGAGGTCTTAAGATGGTAGGGTGGTTCCTAATCAAACTAATCCACTCTGAGTGGAATCCCATAAAAGAAAAGATGAGACACAGATATATAAATGGAGGAAAAAAAGTCATGTGATGACAGAGTTATGCTGCATCTGCAAGCCAAGAAACACCTGGGGTTACCAGAAGCTGAGAGAAACAAGAAAAGATTATTTCCTAGAGACTTTGGAAAGACTATGGCCCTGCCAACACTCTGAATTCAGACTACTAGCCTCTAGAACTGTAAGACAATAATTTTATCTTGTTTAAAGCCACCCTCTTTGTGGTATTTTGTTAAGGCATCACTAGGAAACTAATATGCCTCTCCTCACCACACTGATTTCACCCTTATGATACAGTGAAACAGAGTAAGGGCTCAGAAACCTGACTGCTTGGGTTCAAATCATGGCCCCACCACTTACCAGGTGTTATTTCTCTTCTCCTCAGAGTTCTTTTCTGTACAATAGAGATAATAATATCAAAATGATTGGCTTTTGTTGTTGTTGTTGTTGTTAGGTGCCGTTGAGTCAGTTCCAACCCATATCAACCCTATGCACAACAGAACGAAACACTGCCTGGTCCTGAGCCATCCTTACAGTTGTTGTTATGCTTGAGGTCATTGTTGCAGTCACTGTGTCAATCCACCTCATTGAGGGTCTTCCTCTTTTCCGCTGACCCTGTACTCTGCCAAGCATGATGTCCTTCTCCAGGGACTGATCCCTCTTGACAACATGTCCAAAGTATGTAAGATGCAGTCTCGCCATCCTTGCTTCTAAGGAGCATTCTGGCTGTACTTCTGCTAAGACAGATTTGTTCATTCTTTTGGCAGTCCATGGTATGTTCAATATTCTTTGCCAATACCACAATTCAAAGGTGTCAATTCTTCTTCAGTCTTCTTTATTCATTGTCCAGCTTTCACATGCATATGATGCGATTGAAAATACCATGGCTTGGGTCAGGCACACCTTAGTCTTCAAGGTGACATCTTTGCTTTTCAAAACTTTAAAGAGGTCCTTTGCAGCAGATTTACCCAATGCAATGCACCTTTTGATTTCTTGACTGTTGCATCCGTGGCTTGATTTTACTTGATTGTGAATTCAAGTAAAATGAAATCCTTGATGACTTCAATCTTTTCTCCCTTTATCATGATGTTGCTCATTGGTCCAGTTGTGAGGATTTTTGTTTTCCTTATGTTGAGGTGCAATCCAAACTGAAGGCTGTGGTCTTTGATCTTCATTAGTAAGTGCTTCAAATCCTCTTCACTTTCAGCATTAAATGAACTAATAAATAATTCTTAATAAAGAATATCCCTGGCAAATCCTGGTGGTATAGTGGTTAAGAGCTACAGTTGCTAACCAAAAGATCAGCAGTTCGAATCCACCAGGCGCTCCTTGGAAACTCTATAGGGCAGTTTCTATTCTGTGCTAAAGAGTCGCTATGAGTCAGAATAGACTCTACAGCAATGAGTTTAGTCTTGGTTTTTCTTTAACATGCATTATATATGGCTATTTAAAAATCATAACTACTTAATTTTATGATTTTATTTTACAAAAAAGTTAAGATTATATGTATTTTGTCCTAAAAAAGCAAGCCAAACTCATTGCCATCGAGTCGATTCCAATTTATAGCAACCCCATAGGACAGAGTATTACTGCCCCATAGGGTTTCCAAGGAGCGCCTGGTGGATTAAAAGTGTCGACCATTTGTTTAGTAGCGGGATGCTTAACCATTGCACCACCGTTAATATTTATTATGGATGATATTTAAATATACTTGAAAGTTGTATTTTAGTATTGCGCCATTTTTTTAAAAAAATGTTTAAAGACATTATGTGTATATCCCTTTTTTTTTTTTTTTTTAAAAAAAAAAAGCTATATCCCAAAAGAAATTGTTGGATTTTAATTATTTTTTCTGATGAAGAGGCACACACAATCAATACAAATTTATTATTCTGGAATACAATAAACATATTCTCCATTTTGTGATTGATGTAATTTTCTTATGTGTTGTAAATTCTAATCTCTGCCTGTTGTTAATGAGGCAAGATTAGATTATGTTAAAGAGGATTAGGGTGGGATTTAACACCCTTTTTAAGGTCACATCTCTGATCCAATGCAAAAGGAGTTTCCCTGGGGTGTGGCCTGCACCACCTTTTATTTTGCAAGAGTTAAAAGGAAAAGGAAGCAAGCAGAGTGTGGGGGACCTTACATCACCAAAAAAGCAATGCCGGGAGCAGAGCATGTCCTTTTGGACCCCAGGTTCCTGGGCAGAGAAGCTCCTAGATCATGGGAGGATTGATGACAAGGACCCTCCCCTAGATCCGACAGAGAGAGAAAGCCTCCCCCTGGAGCTGACGCCCTGAATTTGGACTTCTAGCCTACTAGACTGGAGAGAATAAATTTCTCTTTGTTTAAGCTACTTGTGGTATTTCTATTATAGTAGCACATAAAAACTAAGACAAGTAGACAGTCACACAATACTGGCAATCATGGTCTAGCAAGCTAACACACATTTTGGGGGGATGCAATTCAATCTGTAAACAGTTTGTGTAAAATAAGAGTTTTATTCAAATTCGAAGATTTGGAAATAGGGAAGCACCAAAATTAAAGTTCAAAATGGTGTCTAAAGAGGGGGTATAATCACAAGTCCTTTGTACTTATTTTTGCAGGACTCTGTACCAAGCTGGGAAAGAGTGCAGGGGAACATTTGGTTGGTGGATATTCAACACGCTGTATAAGACTCATTTACCAAGAATTTCTGTTGGCTGGAGTACTCAACCTTAGCCTTACCTTTCTGCGTTCCAGAGCTGGTTTCTGCAACAATCTGGGTAGGCCACTTTAAAATGTTGCAGAAGGAGTTATTGTAGTCATGGGTCAAATACTTTTAAAAAGCAGAAGCCGGGGCCTAGGACAAATAGCGTCTTGTTCGGATCTGTGTCAGCCATTTTAGTTGTGTCAAACGCCTCAGTTTTAGAGTGCTTTTTACAATCCGAAGACTTACATTTTCCCCAGAATTTGAAAATGAAGACAGTAAGCATTTGGTCAGGGATGATTGCATCAAAGTGTTCCTAAAAGGAGATTAGTCATATTAAAAAATGTAGGTGAATTACTCTGAAACTGAGGTGAGGTTTAAGAAGGGTAAATATTTCTAGGTAGTTGACCTTTCCTAAGACTGAATTAAATGAATTGGTTCTCAGAAATATGGCAGGAGTTGAGAATTTCAATTTTCTCATTAAAGAGATAATTAGCCAAATACAGATGCAATTACCCAATGATGAACAGTTGAAAAAATTGATTCGATTTTACAAGTGAGAATTGAAATACTGTCAGAGAAAGTTCCAGAGGGAACAAAGGAAGCACTCACCTTGGTCACAGATCTCAACTATTGTTAATGACAACTAAGAACATTTTACCTTTAAAAAGATACCTGCTGAGCCACACAATGGGAAAAGAGCTGGAAGAAATTGATGCCTTCACATTTTCAGGGTATTTTAGGATGAACTGATTGGATAGATAATGTAAGAAGTGAGAAAAATGGTCAGCTGCTCCATCTTAAAATATTTCTCATTATCCCATCGAAAGGATTTTTTTTTTCTTTTTTACTGACTAATCTCATGTCCTTTTTTTTCAAGCCATTCTCAAGATTTTCAGCATCAAAAATTATTTCAGGATTTTATTTTTCTGTTCAGACTCATTTTGTATTTAATAAAGCTTAATGAAGTAAAATTTGTAAGGTTGACGTAATTTTGGAGAAATTTCCCTTTTAAAATAATAGAATAATATACTGGTTATCTTCTATAATACTGAATTCTAAAAGAGTAGTTCCTGCCCTCTCCAAATCTGTTATTCTGTACCTTTTGCTCTGCTTTATTTTCCTTTGTTGCACTTATCACTATACGTCACTGTATTAGACACTGATTTGTTTAAGGTCTGTCACCCTTTCCAGGATTTAAGTTCCATAAACAAAGATTTAGTTCACTGATTAAATTCTAGCTACTGTAACACTGCCAAGCATGTAATAAGTACTACATACATAATCATTGAATAAATAAATGGATCCTTCCCTCCAATTAATCTTAATAAATATTTTTTTAATCCATTAAAAAAAAATCTGTACTCTTCAAAAAAAGAAAACACACAGACACACACACATTCTGGAATTTTACTAAAGGGGCAAGGGTGAGAAAAGCAGAGAAGTTTGAAAGTAAAGGTATGATTTTTTTTTTAGGAGAAATATCTTGCTTTGAACTTATTTGCATTATCTATAATTGGTATTTTGCTGGCATCTGGTATAATCTTGTCAAAACAAAGAACTGAGAGGAAAACAGAAAGGCAAGGGATAAATCTGTACATTTGGTCCCTATTATGTGATAGCACAATGAGTGTGTGTTTTAGGAATATCCCTGTCTTAATCTTCTTTTTTTTTTTAATCTTCAGAGTACCCCATAAGAACAATTTCCAAAATGAGGATCCTGAGGCCTCACCTGTCCAAAAATGTATTATAAAAAGTGAGACAGCCAGAATTAACACTAGACTCAGCTGAATCAAAAGGCAGATTATTTCCACTAACTGTAATGCTATTTTACTCACCTCAAATTCAGTATGGGCAATTTTTTGATAACAGCAGTCTATCTGGGGGGAAAAACACTGTTTGTATCATGGAAATAGTAGATAAGAAGGAAAGAAACTTTGTTCCTTATATTCAACAGCAGAAACATGCAACACAGATTTTTTTTTTTTTTCTCCCTTATCCTATTCCTTTTGTCTCCTCCTTCTTCAGGTTTAGGCATACCAGAACTGATATCTAAAGCTGTAGATTTAAGAGAGCTAAAAAAGTGAAGGTATTGACTATAGCTTTTCAAATACCCGTGGTATTGTAAGAAGCCATGAAGACCTGAGAATTGTCCACTCTGGCCATTGCACGCCCTTTACTTGAACAGCTGTTTTCTCCATACATTCTTGCACCTGACTTAACTCCTAAATCTTCTTCACCGCACTACTGAATACAATACAAATCACCGAAATAATGTCTGTTAATCTACAAAAATGGCCCTTTTTTCAGGAACTACCTTTGACTAAACATCATTTCTAATATTATCTGAACTTTGACTGACTGCTTCCCAGAGTATATTTCCCGTGGACATATGTTGCTAAGATACCCATTGCCATCGAGTTGATTCTGATTCAAAGCAATCCTATAGGACAAAGTAGAACTTTCCCATAGGGTTTCCAAGGAGCACCTGGTGGATTCGAACTGCCGGCCAGGTTTTCCATAGCACTCCTAAAGAGTGAAATATGGTCCTCAAGTTTGTCCTGAATGGGTTACAGGCATGACCCAAAATATTGACTTCCTTGGATACTCCTCAGAGTGTGGCCCTAGCTGAGAGGAGTTTGGGAGCTAGGCAGGCCCTCCGCAGTCAGAGAGAGTAATGATCAAGATCGCATCTACTGTGATGTGTAGAGCATTCCCTAGCAAGGGATGTATATGTTTCAGTAGCCAGCCTCATAGTTTGCCATTACCCACTAGTGAACAAAATCCCCAAGGAGCTACTGGATGTTTTTTTTGGTCCAGGTGTTGGAAGAGCTTTTTTTTTTTTTTTTGCAGGAGAAATAGCAGCCAGTCCAGAGTAGGGGCCCAGGGAAGCTATGCAGGGACTCTTGGAAGGCAAAGCTCCAATTTGTTCACCTGAATGGCTGATTTCACATTTATTGTATGCTCTGTTTCTTTGTCTCTAAGGCCCTTTCAGTGGCATCCAAGTTAGCTGACCAGTGATTGCTCTAACAATGCACTATTCTTGTTCTGGAACTTAGAGCTATGCCAAGCCTTTGAGCTGCTGAATCTGATTGCCATCTAGTCTTATAATCATCAGAACTTTTAACATTTTATCTGCCAACGAAAGAAAAAAAATGTTGTTACGTTACTTAAATAAAAGTTCAAAAATGTAAACCTTTGTATAATGTAAATATCTGTTTTTATATTATCTATTTTTTAACCCAGTTTTTTTTGTTAATGGTATCTTTCAAGATGTTGAAGAGACCATTTGTTAAGAATCTTAAGCAGGTTGTATGAATTATAGTCCACATAAGGCTAATTTTCAGAATGCGAAGATAACTCTTATTGATACTTCATCATTCTGACACCAGCCACCACAAGGCACTTTCTCTGACCCTAGCCACCCAGAAGTAGGTCTTCACAAGTTAGGACTCTGTACATCCAGCTCCTGCCAAATAGGCAAATGCCAGCCTCTCTGCTGGTTGTCGCTATCCCTGGTGATCTTGAGAATAACTCAAAGAACTCATGAAAACTATTACCTATACTCACAATTATCCATTTATTATAACTAGAAAGAACACAAAGTATAGAGAGCATCAAGCAGGGTCTGGGAGAGTTCCAGGCACACGACCTCCATTGTCCCCAGAGACATGCCATTCTCTTCTGTTCAAGGATGTTCTTGCTACTCCCCGGAGGCCCCAGGGAGTGCTCCAAGGTCCCAGGTCCCCTAGTTATTGAGGCATCAATGAATATGCATGACTACATTAAGCCCTCCTCCCTACCTGAATTTAGTTTTCCAGATGTGGGGCCTGTGTAGCCCCTAGTTGCCAGGCTATTTTGGAAAACAAAGGTATTTTGATTTCTGGGGTTATTTTCAGAAACCCAATCAAAAGGCCAAATCAAGTTCTTTATGAACAACTATTAGAAAAAAAGTTACATTCATTGATGTAAGAACAATTTTTCTCATTAAAACTTTGAGTATTTTATTTGAAAACTTGCAACAAATTAAAAATTCAATATATTTCCTAAAACTGAATGTGTTTTTTTATTAGAAAATGAAATAAGCCTTTTCTGCAAGCCTCTTATAAATATGCCCAAATCCAATCTACTTCAGAGTGCCATGTAAACATAATTATTTTCCATATGCATCACTATATAAAAAACTTTGAGAAGTCATGACATAGAGAATTTGTGGAGTTTCCTGGTCCCTGAGCTGTGAGTGTGTGGTCACTGAATGTTGTTTTACCTTTTGGTTAGAAAGATGTTAAAAACACAACCAACCAACCTTTAGCTAATATAGCGAAAGTCATACCCTGAGTGCTTTCCTCAGGTGAAACACATCTAAACTCATTCTAGATAGATAAATGATACACAGATGGATGATAGTGAGGTAGGTACTTAGAAAGATTGAGAGAGAGATCCTCAGAGAGAGTCTCAATAAATATTCATATGCCACAGGTTTATTTTTCCATTTTCTGGAATTCAAGTTCATCTAGTTGAGAACCTGCCTGACTCCACAAATCATGTAGCATATTTCACCCCTTGTGATGAAGGTTGTAGCACAGTTTTTTCACTTTATGTTACAGTGTTACATTTGTGTAACTAATTATATTATCTCTCTCTTGGGCCACCATCCAGAATGAAGGGAAAGAAAGTGAGAAAAAGAAAGAAAGCTGAGATTAAAGGGAATGCAAAGTATCCCACTAGCAGCAGAGGACACTACACTAGTAGAGAGAAAAGGAAGTCTTTATCTCAGAAGTTTTGTTCCTAAAAGAACAGATTGTATTATGTCTATTATTAAATAGAATACGTAATATACGTTGCAGTAGAGTAGGGGAATGCAACAATATAAATAACAATTATCAACCAAAGTTATTAAATATGCAAAGTATCAATAAATAAATTGAGGCTGTCAATTGGAAACCCTGGTGGCATAGTGGTCAAGTGCTATGGCTGCTAACCAAAAGGTCGGCAGTTTGAATCCACCAGGCGCTCCTTGGAAACCCTATGGGGCAGTCCTACTCTGTCCTATAGGGCCTCTATGAGTTAGAATAGACTCGACTGTAGTGGGTTTGGTTTTTCGGTTTTGGTCATATTAATACCTGTTTTCTTTAAGAAGTAATAAAATATACACTGGACTATAGATGGAAGAGAATATCAGAAAGATGCTTAAGCAAAGGCATTGGACTATGGGGATCATAACAAATTATGGTAACAATGCAAAGAATGGAAATTCCAGAGCATTAATTGTACTCATGAGGAACCTGTACACAGATACTCAAACAGAACAAGGGGATTCTGCATGGTTTAAATTGAGGAAAAGTGTGGGTTAGGGTTATACCCTTTCACCATACTTATTCAATCTGTATGCTTAGCAAATAATAGGAGAAGCTGAACTTTATGAAGAAGAACAGGGCATCAGGATTGGAGGAAGACTCATTAACAACCTGTTTTATGCAGATGACACAACCTTGTTTGCTGAAGGGGAAGAGGACTTGAAGCACTTACTAATGAAGATCAAAGACCACAGCCTTCAGTATGGATTACACCTCAACATAAAGAAAACAAAAATCCTCACAACTGAACCAATAAGCAACATTGTGTTAAACAAAGAAAAGATTGAAGTTGTCAAGGATTTCATTTTACTTGGATCCATGACCAACACCTATGGAAGAAGCAGTCAAGAAACCAAAAGATGCATTGCATTGGGCAAATCTGCTGGAAAAGACCTCTTTAAAGTGTTAAAAAGCAAAGATATCACCTTGAGGACCAAGGTGTCCCTGACCCAAGCCATGGTATTCTCAGTCATCTCATATGCATACAAAAGCTGGACAATGAATAAGAAAGATCAAAGAAGAATTGACACCTTTGAATTGTGGTGTTGGCAAAGAATATTGAATATACCATGGGCTGCCAAAAGGATGAACAAATCCATCTGGGAAGCAGTACAACCAGAATGCATTTTAGAAGCAAGGATGGCGAGACTATGCCTCACATAGTTTGCGCATGCTGTCAGGAGGAATCCATCCCTGGAGAAGGGCATCTTGCTTGGTAAAGTAGAGGGTCAATGGAAAAAAGGAAACCCTGAGGGAGGTGGATTGACACAATAGCTGCAACAATGGGCTCAAGCATACTGACGATTGTGAGGATGGCACAGGACTGGGCAGTCTTTCGTTCTGTTGTACATAGGGTCACTATGAGTCAGAACTGTCTTGATGGCACCTAACAACAACAACATAGATGGCATAATGTTTTAACTAAAAGAAGTAACTTTATGATAAAAATTTAGGCACCTTGACCTTTTGGTGCCAGACATTTTCAGTAAGTGGGCTTCTCCACTACCATTTTCCAATCATGTGATGTAAAGGTTGTCTTGTCTGTAGTGTATTTCATTTTTAGCTCATTCATTTTCTATGGTAGTTTTGGGACCATTTGTGTCTTGTATTGATGTCAGTGTGTTGGTTCTTTTTAAAAACGTCAGGGTTTTTGTTGTTTTGTTTTGTGTTTTTGTAACTTAAGACTTACTTAAATAATCTGGCAAGTATTAGCTCTTTGAAAATTAATATTTAATAGTAATTAATATTTAATTAGTATTTTGAAAATAAATATTTAAATTAATATTTGAGTATGGAAAGTGGTAAAATAAGCTTCTCTCCCTTACTAGTCCATAGCACATAGAGGGTGTGGTGTAGCTTAATATTTTAGAAAATGAACCAGCTCTCTAGTTCATTGCTAATGTAAGATTAGTTATTTCAAATCTTGCTTTATATATGATTAAGGTGCCAATGTGATTAAGCATTTAAGCTTTGGATAGACTCAAAAAAGATGCTCAGAGAGGAATTTTCACTCCTTTAGAGCACATGAAATCTTTGATAACATCATCACCAATGCTGTTTATGATTAATCTGAATGACGGCCTAGAGCTAGTGGGAGATGGAAGACCATGAGTCTTCATTATTTTAAAGGTTGAGAATTAATGCCTCTACGTTTAAGTAATAGTGGTGATATATCTAAAAACAGACATAAATTCCATAGCAAAATCAACATTATTTTTAGAATGTGCCTCATTTTGCCCCATTCTAATCTTTGATTTCCTTTGTTAGGTAAGAGAAGCTGAAATTCATAGTATTTGAAGAAGTTATTCAAATTCACAGGTCTTTTTTTTTTTTTTTTAATTCTGAAAGAAAGTAGGCCAAGAGGTAAAGCAAGTATGAGCAAGGAAGTATCTTAGTAAAATCTAAAAAAGAACTTTCTACTTTATCTTACTGCTAATATTCACTGCCATTGAGTGCCTCACAACTGTGGCTGTGAGAAAGCAAGAGAAGGTTTGTAAAGGATCAGTTATGTAAATCATTATTTAAATAAAAACATCTCGATCATCCCCAAACAAAATATTAATGAATAAATTGAACCTCAGACAGATAGTATAAACATAATTAATATATACTTTGTAGAGAATTAAATAAAGTCTAATGAGTTTTCCCTTTCCTAGGAAAAACCACACACAGTGAATTCAACTCAAATTTCTTATTTCTTCCTATGATGAGAATTTTCTCTTATTAAACTTTGTTGTAAATGTCCATTAGTATTGTTAACGCACAATGAAGAACTGTGGCAAGAAATGAGAGAAACTGTTGAGAGAGAGAGAGAGAGAGAGATTGGCAAGACACAGTCCGTAACCAGTAAACTAAACCAGTTGTCATCAAGTTGAATCTGACACATGGCAACTCCATGTGTGTTAGAGTACAAATATGTTCCATAGGGTTTTCAATGGCTGATTTTTCAGAAGGAGATCAGCAGCCTCTTCTCCTCGGGTGCCTCTGGGTAGACTCAAATCTCCAAACTTGTGGTTAGCAGAGCCCACCTTTAGGTTAGCCACAGTGTGTTAACCATTTATACCACCCAGGAACTCAGTCTCTTGGCTTATCCTACTTCAAATATTCAATCAACCTATTGCAGCAGGCATGGGAAGTACAGCTCTCAGCAGATGCATTGGCAATAGTCAATACTAACAGAATTATGGAATAGAAGCAATACATTTCTGCACAAACACATTTGCAAATTACACCAAACTATCTGTTTTAGGGGTTTGTTGCTGTTGTTGTTAGGTGCTGTCGAGTTGGTTCCGACACAAACTGACCCCATGTACAAAAGAACAAAACACTGCCCAGTCCAGCACCATCTTCAGTTCCATGTGCTACTGCAACCACTTTTGAATGATCTTCAGCAAAATTTTACTAGCATGCGAGATTAATGATATTATTCGATAATTTCCTTATGCATAGAAGAGGAACACAGTCTGATGAAGTATCTGAAGATGAGCCACTCAAGTTGGAAGCTCTGGTTTTCACTTCATGGCAGGCAATTGTGAAAAGAAGAAAGTAGTGCTCTGAGCATATTTTGAAATGGTTATTTCCCCTATCCTTGCCTCATTGCCTGCCCCAACCTCTCTACTCCACTTCCCTCTGGAAGTACAAGGGATTGGCTTCCATCTTCACAGTGAGAATTTGATTGGACATACGAAGGTGGCCCTAGGAAGTCAGGCTGGCCCTTCAGGAGTTTCCATATCTCCAGCTTGTGCCCACTCCGTCTCTAGCAATTAGTCAATTACCCTTTAAATATTTCTACCTGATGTTGTGTCCAGCAGTGGTTTCTCTTCCTCATAAGCTGACTTTTTGTATCTGCGTCCAGTTTCGGAGACAGTGTTCTGACCTGTGATCACAATTTTCTGATACATGTGAGAAGACTTGTTGATTTTTAGCTTTTCAGATTTTTTCTTGTTCTGAGGATAGGACTGATGACTTCCCAGCACTTTCCATGTTGGACTGGAACCAGAAATATCTCATGCAATTTTTTAACTCTTCAAGGTGTATGTCTAATTTTTATAATTTTAGATTAATGTTTTTTTTTTGTGTGTGTGTGTGTGTAGATGCAATCATTTGTAAATAAGCATATTATTGCAAATTTAGATTCAGAGTTTCTCATCTTTGATTTTTGTCTAAATCCTCATTCTTGCAAAAAAAAAAAAGTACTTTTCTTCCTCTGTTTGATATATTAACATCAATTATTTCTGTAAATGGATTGATGTCATTTTATATCTGCCCTTCATCAGGCACAAAATAATTAACTCCTCCCCTGTATCTGAGGGTAGACTGTATATTCTTTTCTTCTTGAAAGTTCTGACTGCTGGATAATTTCAACTTGACCTTCTTATTGTTTGGTTGCTTTTTATTGTATGTTTTATGAGCTACATACCAACTTATTTCAAAACAGCCTTCAGCCAAGACAAAAATCAATGAAACACACTTTCTTAAAGCTTTAAGAATTTGTTTGGTTTTGAGATGCCATTCTGAGTCCCTATTCTTGTGTGTGTTGAGATACAACTGAAAAACTCACTTCTGAGAACATTTTAAACTGTCTGCTTTGAAATAATAGCTCCTAACTTCTAAACTAAATTCAATTATACTTTCTGGCATAAAGATTTCTGTAGAAATGTGGAAATGAGAGTAAGTCCTGTCAATGAGAATAAAATCATATTTTGTCTGTAATTCATACTTGACTTGGTAATAAATTCTGGCTCCAACCTTTACTAAGTAAGGAACTTTTAACAGCTTATACTTTACCTTGTTGAGTATTAGGTTTCTTATTTCTAAAATGGGTATACTAGTAAGAACTACCTCCAAGTACGCTTGTGTGGCTTCAATTACACAAAATTGTTGAAGGATCGGCACGTATTAATTGATCCAAAATGGTAGCAATTGCATTACCAGTGAGTTTCTGGATGGTGAAAATGGTTGACAGGTTGGGCTGCTAACGAAAAGGTTAGAGGTTCAAGTCCACCCAGAGCTGCCCTGGAAGAAAATCTTGGCAATTTAATTCTGAAAAATCAGCCATTGAAAACCCTGTAGAACCCACTGCTACTCTGACACGTGTGGGATTGCCTACAGTCACTGCTTACTCTGCTGAAAAATTTTTTATTGTATTATTATTATTAAATTGCTATTACATAATCAATCTTAAATTTATATTCATTGAAATCATTTATTGATTTACTTTATTTGGAAAATATTTGTTGGACACATAGGCTGTTTTGGACATTGTTCTATGCACCATGCCTGATAGAGCAGTACACACAAAATCCATGACATTATAACATATTCAAGTGGATAGGACATGTATCGGGGTTTTATTAAACAGCGATTTATTCAAAAACAGAGTGACCACACTTGTACAGTGTGCGTTATATTTACGGAGATCATTCCTAGGCTTTATATATATTAATTCATTTAACCCTTATATCTACTTTATGAAATTTATATTCTTATTGTAACATTTTAAGGTAAGAAACATAAGAAAACAAAATGAAAAATAACTTTATCATAATATCTGTAAGTGGTAAAACCAGTGGGCCCTGGCATTCTGTTTTCAGAGCCTAACTCTTAAACTACTGTCTTATTCTGAGTTTTCTGGAGAAAAAGAAGGAGAAAGAGATATAGAGAAAAAGGGATTGATTTTAATGATTTAGCTCATGCAGCTCTGGGGGCTGAAAGTCAAGCCCCAAATCCACAAGTCAGGAGACTGGAAGACTGAAGACTGAGGGAGTTCTGGAAAAATGTCTATTTATAGTCTGGAGGCAGAGTACACCCAAGGGAAATTTTCTTCTGCTCTTAAGGTCTTCAGCTGATTGGATGAGGTCCACGCCATTATGGAGGGTAGTCTGCTTTACTGAAGCTAACTGATTAAACCACGTGTAACTACATCACATCAGAGTCTAGACTAGTGTTTGACCAAATAACTGAGAGCCACAGCATAGCCAAATTGATGCATAAAATTAGCCTTCACAACTACTAACCCATTTGCCTAGCTGCAAAGAAAAGAAAGGAAGAAAGAGTTTGGTTTATCAAGGCTATCTCCATGTTCCATAGGTAAACTCACTGAGAGCCTTACTTTATTAATCTAGTCATGGCAAACGTTAAACAATGGATGAGATAAGGCCCTATGTCTCTTTATAATCCTCATCGATATTAACAGTAGGATTCCCTGGTGATGCAAATGGTTAAGCACTGGGATATTAACTGAAAGGCTGCTGTTTCAAACCCATTCAGAGATGCTTTGGAAATAAGGCTTGGCACTCTGTTTCTGAGAGGTCACAGCCTTGAAACTTGAAGGGACTGCATTTCTGCTCTGAAAACTTGGGGTTATCATGAGTTAGAATTGAGCAGATGGCAAATGACAATAACAACAATGTATTAACAATGTGCTGAAGTTATTAAATACTAAGCCAGGAATTGTTTGCTCTTTAAATGTTTTCTGCGAGTACCATACCAAATATACTTAAAATAAATAAATAAAATTAAAAAAGCCTATTTAAACTCTATTAGTTGCTTAATATCCTAAACAAGGGCCATAACTAACTACCACAATTGAAAAAAAAAAAAAAAAAATCAAGGTGCCACGTGGGAGTGGAGGTAATGCAGTTTTGGGAGAGTGGTTACATTCTCTTTTCCAACAGGACTCATTATGCTTCTTTCCACTTGATTATGCATTACCAAGTCTAACATGCCAGGCCTGCTTTTGTTTAGCTTCTCAAGTTACAAAAATCAGATTTCTGTTACCAAATTATTTTCCAAAATCTCTTTTTAATAAAACTTTGATATAAGGGAAGTGTGCTTACGTTTTCTGACTCCTGGAATATCCAAAAAACCAGACCCGTTGCCCTAGAGTCTATTCCAACTCACAGAGACCCTACAGGGCAGTTATCAGTGTCAGGCTATTCTAGATGGTGAACATTTGGAGAGTAAATGTTTTTTCCCCTCCCTAAATTATAGCATTAGAATAAAGAACCTTTTTTTTTTTCTTCCTTACGTCATATCCAGCAAATGCTGGTGGTGTAGTAGTTAAGTGCTATGGCTGCTGATCAAAACATTGGCAGTTCGAATCCACCAGGTGCTCTTTGGAAACCCTTTGGGCAGCTCTGCTCTGTTCTATAGGGTTGCTATGAGTCAGAAACAACTCAAAGGCAACGGGTTTGGTTTTGCTTTTGGTAACTCATATCAAGGCCCTGGATGCTAATATAAAGGGGCAGAGAGTGAAACAGTCATTGGGTATGTTTCCTTAGTAAGTAAAAAAACTAAGGAAAAAAAAAAAAACTATCCAATCCCTTTTGTGTCCTTTTCAGACCCTCCCTGCCCCATATCTGTAAAGAGGTGAAAATCTAGACATATCAGACAATTGTAAATTGAAAAGAGATTAAACAAAACAAAACATGGTTTAGCCTTCCCAGAGTAGCCAGATTATGCTGTAGTATAATTATTAACCAAGTCCCATATTGTAGAGTATTAAAAATTTCCCCACTTTTTAATTAGTTAGAACTTTATCTCCTCTTTGACAATGTTTCTAGGTTGTAATCTTTTCTTAGGTATAAAATTCAAGAAGGAGGAGGGATGAAAGGTAGGATTACCAAAATTCTATTCTCTAACACCTGATGTTGTCTGTCAGTTCGTTGTGCTGTGATGGCTTGCATGTTGCTGGGAGTTATGCCACCAGTATTTCAAATACCAGTAGGGTCACTCTTGGTGGACAGGTTTCAGAAAAGCTGCCAGACTAAGACAGACTAGGAAGAAGGGTCTGGTGACCAACTTCTAAAATAACTGGCCAGTGAAAACCTTATGAAAAGCAGTGGAATATAGTCTGATATAATGGCAGAAGATGAATCACTAAGTTGGAAGGCATTCAAAATATGACTGGGGAAGAGCTACCTCCTCAAAGTAGAGTCGACCTTAATGAAGTGAATGGAATCTAGAAAAATTGTGAAATGGAATGCTTGAAGATAGATATCATTGGAATTTGTGAGCTGAAATGGGCTGGCATTGGTCATTCTGAATCAGGCGATCACATGGTCTACTATGCTGGGAATGACAAATTGAAGAGAAGCTGCCTCACATTCATCGTCAAAAAAATTCCAAGGTCTATCCTGAAGTACAATGCTGTCGGTGACAGCGTAATACCCACACACCTACAAGGAAGACCAGTTGATAGGATTATCATTTAAATTTATACACCAAACACTAATGTCAAAGTTGAAGAAACTGAAGATTTTTATCAACTTCGGCATTCTGAAATTGATCAAACATGCAATCAAATGCATTGATAATTGCCAGTGATTAGAATGGGAAATTTGGAAAAAAAGAAGAAAAATCAGTACTTGAAAAATATGGTCTTGGGGATAGAAACAATGTGGGAGATTGTATGATAGAATTTTGTAATTTGCTGGACTTGCTTTTTTTTTAAAAAAAAGATGACTGTACAAGTGGACCTCACCAGATAGAATTTAAAGAAATCAAATAGATTACATCTACAGAAGAGGCTGATGGAGGAGCTCAATATCATCATTCAGAACAAGGCCAGGGGCCAACTACTGAAAATTCCATCAATTACTCATATGCAAGTTCAAGTTAAAGCTGAAGACATTAAATTCACAAGAGCCAAAGTACACCCTTGAGTATATCCCACTTGAATTTATCCCTTTCATGGGTAAATTATTTTACTTTTGGTATTTTTTGTTGATGCCATGTTTTTTCACTAATGGAATGGATGCTGAATCACTATTTGTTGGTAGTTTTTTTAAATTATTGCTTGGAAAAATGCGGTGCCAATTGTAAGCAGGCCATGTTGGTACCATGTTCCATGAAGTACATCATAAACACGGTACATACCGGTACCATGGTCCAGGAAGCGCATCCCACTTCCTGGTTATACTTGAGCCATAAACTATCTTACTCAATTGTTCAAACATACACAAAGATACAGACTAAATTCTAAATAAACATTCTACTTGCTGCACATAATTGTTATCACTTTGGTATAGAGTGGGCCATATGGATACCATTTTCCATGAAGCTTATCATATTCACGATACGTATTGGTACCATGGCCCAGGAAATGCATCACAAACTGTTTTCACCCCAAAAATAATACTCAAACTTCCTTGTTTTTTAGGAAGTTTCACCAGTATCTGCCATGATGCCTGAACATAATCAAATTGTTCAAAGACATTTTTAAAAGTCTTACTAATAATATGCCTAAAATGACCAAAAAATGATAGTGACAGAGTTTGGATCAGAATCGAGGAATGGAATACAAACATGGAATCCAGACCTGCTCCATGTCCCCTGGATGTCAATTTCTCGTCTCTTGAAGGAGCACAATAGTTTAATTATCTAAGTGGCATAATTAATTACCTAGTGCACTGTAACATAAATTTATTTTCTCAGTTGTAGAGGCTAAAAGTACAAATCAGACCGTGCTGATTCCTTCCTTCTAGGTAGTCCTGGACCTTTCCTGGTTCCTTGACTTGTAGAGGATCCTCATATGGTGTTCTCTACCCTTACCCTCCCCCCATGTATGTGTGCATCCCTGTGTTCTTTTCATAACTCAGAAGCGATTCAAATTAGAATCCGCCCTACTTGGTATGGATCCCTGGTGGCACAGTTGTTAAGAGCTCCACTGTTCACCAAAAGGTTGGCAGAACCCACTAGCCACTCCTTGGAAACCCCATGAGGCAGTTCTACTCTGTCCTATAGGGTTGCTACAGTTGGAATCAACTCAATGGCAATGGTTTTTTGGGGCCTATTTGGTGTGGTCTCATTAACATAACAAATGTAACCTTATTTTCTAATACGATTACATCCACAGATATAGAGCCGAAGAGTCCAACATTTTTTTTGGAGGGGTGGGAAGAGGGTGCACAATTTAATCCAGAACTCTATTTCTGTCTCTAAAATATGTTATTGGTTTTATATTTAATATTTTATGTTATACATAAAAATAATGTTACATTTTATAAAGATTCGTTTTTTTAACTAAAAATATCTAACATAAAAATAATATTGAAAATACCCTTGAATAAAGCACAGAAAACCTAAGGACAAATTTGTAGGCTCATCTTAAACCTTGTCTCAGATATATTTATCTTTGACTCTACTGGATAATTAAGCAATGGCTGGGTCTTTGATTAGCAATCTCCAATTAAAAACAAAAACAAACAAGTATTCAAATAATATAGAAGCCAGTGATATTTAACTAAAACTTAATTTTAAATTTCTTAGTCTAACAAATTGAAGTGAAATTACTTCATAGGCAACTAAAATTTTATATAAAACAATAGAAAAATACGGCAAGAACCACTTTATAATATTGCTGATGTTATGAATAAATAAAATCTTCCACCTCCTTAGTTATTCCACTCCGTATTTAGATAAGGCTGTCATTGACCAATCCAGCCACTAGCACATGAATCAAATATATCATAAATTGTAGCATAGTGTTCTTTTTAAACCTGAGGCTGACTCTCACATACAAGGCCTTTCGTAAGCAATGCTGCCACATCCTTGTTCTTTTGTTTATATTTGTGATGTTTCTTTATTTTCATATAAGGAATCAGTTTGTTATGTTGTCTACATAGTCCCAGCACCAAACACAGTACATTGCATTAAACAACTCTTCAACATACCTGTTAAAGTAACAAATGATGTATTTGTTAGCTACAGTTATTCTACCAATATAGTTACAGCAAAAGACAGCATGGTAATAATGTAAATTTTGATTCATAAAAACAGCATATTCAAATACTATGCTACAAAAATGATTAGTTATAATGAAAGTTTAAAAACACTTTTGTCTGAGCTCCATTAGATTCTTTATAAACAGTAATTAAAACTATAACTAAAGCAAGGCCCTTCACAAAATGTTTCTATTTGAGAAAGGATAAAAACACATCTTGGTGAGGAGGGGAAAGTTTCAGCAATTTCCAAAAGCAAACAATGTTATTTGGAAGAAAAGGAAAGCATTGATTTTAGTTAATGAATGTTTTTCAGCTTTTTGCAACACAGGATTCTTAATACTGGAGATGTTTTCTTTACAGCAACAAATGGATTGAGCGTTGCCTTGAAAATGCCATCTTCCGGCTGTTTTCTGTTGCCAGCACTCAGGAAATGCAGTCTAGTGTCTGCTGCTGCCAAGGCTTGTTCCATTTTCCAAATTACAATCCATGCCCTAGAGTGGTGTAGTCGAAACATGACTGACAATGAGTGGCCATACAGGCAAGGTAGTAGAGGTGATGGGACTAATACCAGTTTTGCGGATCAATACTGGAGAGTGCTGATTTTCGGTTTCCCCTCCTTAACCACTTTTGGTGGAACAGCTAATAAGCAGTGAAAGAGAAAAAGCATGGGCTAAAGCAAGCAAGAAAGAAAACAACATAGATTGCTGTATTATTTTCTCTTGAGTCTTTCAGGGTAGGCTGAATATCAAGTTCTTACAAAGTCCTCTTTGTTGTTGCTCCAGTCTCATTTGCTGTTCTATCTATGTAAATAAGGATAAACTGGATGACTGTGGCAATGCTCATAAGCTTAGTCTTCTAACTACTTAACTTATGAATAGTTATATTTTCTGTCATTTTTGAATAGCCTGATGGGCTTTCAATAATTTATTTAGATTTGGTCTTTTGGTAGATGCCCAAAAAAATATATACTGCCCAGGTATTACCATGTGTTTTCTAGTCCTAATGGCAAAACTTTTGTTCATTTACTCATTATGTATGTATCTAGTTGCTTCCTTAAAATGTTTTGATGTTGCAATATGTTTTCTATGTGAGTTCTGTAGATCTTGATCAATAAACAGTGAAATATGCTAATTATCAATTCTGACTCATAGATACCCTATAAGACTGAGTAGAACTGCCCCATAGCGTTCCCAAGGACTGGCTGGTGGATTTGAACTGCCAACCTTTTGGTTAGCAGCAGAGTTCTTAACCACTTTGCCACCAGGGCTCCAATTATTACTTAGCCTAGGCTAACTACTTGAGAATAGAAATCCAAAAACATGGCTTAAGAACAATAGGAACAGTTAACAGGCTCCACTGCTAACTGGAAAGTCGGTGGTTTGAGCCCACCAAGAGGCGCCTGGGGAGAAAGCCCTGGTGATCTACTTCTGAAATATTAATAATTAAAAACTCTATGGGGTACAGTTCTGATCTGACACACATGGGGTCCCCATGAGTTGGGATCAACTCCACAGCAACCACCACCACCAAAAACAACAAGCGAAATAGAAAGATATCTCTTAGGTAAAAAAAAAAACAAACCAAGCCCATTGCCATCGAATGGCGTAGTGGTTAAGTGCTACGGCTGCTAACCTAAAGGTCAGCAGTTCAGATCCGCTAGGTGCTCCTTGGAAACTCTATGTGGCAGTTCTACTCTGTCCTATAGGGTCACTATGAGTCGCTATGAGCTCTCTTAGGTAGGCACTCCAAAGTGATTCCAGATTGGCTGATGTGTGGTTCTCTTCCACATTTTCATTCAGGGATCCAAGCTGAAACAGGCTCCATATTCTTTAGCACATGGTTTCTAATCCCACCCAAGCTTCAATGTCTAGCCAGGAAAAGGAGAAAGAGCGAGGTGGATCACGCACAGGGAGTAATTAAGAACCAGGTCTGGGAATGACACGTAGTAGGCTAATCACATTTTATCAACAATAACATAGCCAAAAATAACAGCAGTGGAAGTTAAAAAACATGGTCCACCTGTATGCCCAGGAAAAAAAGAAAATAGGTTTTGGTGAGCAACTAGCTGTCTCTTGCACAAATAATATGCACAACAAGTGGGGTGTCATGCTATGGAATGCTCAGAATTTTCTATCCTTTGTTTTCGGATCTGCTTAGATATTTTATCTATATCTTAGAATTTTTTTTTTCTTTCTTATTAAAAAAACAAACCAAATACATTGACATCAAGATGATTCCAAGGGACCCTATAAGACAGAGTAGAACTGCCCCACAGGGTTTCCAAGGAGCAGCTGGTGGATTGGAACTGCTGACTATTAGTTAGCAGCTGAGCTCTTCACCATTGCGCCACCAGGGCTCCTCTTATCTTATTAAAAAAAAAAAAAACAACAAACAAACACAAAAATACTGCCATCGAGTTGATTCTGACTCATAGCGACCCTATAGGACAGAGTAGATCTGTCCCATTGGGCTTCCAAGGAGTGCCTTGGTGGATTCAAACTGCTAACCTTTTGGTTAGCAAATGTAGCCCTTAACCACTGCTCCACCAGGGCTCCCCTATTTATCTATTGTTAATAATAATAATATTGTTAATAATAGGAAAGACCAAAGAAGAATTGATGCATTTGAATTATGGTGTTGGTGAAGAATATTCAATATATCATGGACTGTCAAAAGAAGGAACAAATCTGTCTGGGAAGAAGTATAGCCACAATATTCCTTAGAAGCAAGAACTGTGAGACTTCGTCTTATGTATTTTGGACAAGTTATCAGGAGCGAACCAGTCCCTGAGAAGGACATCATACTTGGCAAAGTAAAGAGTTAGGGAAAAAGAAGAAGACCCTCAATGAGATGAACTGACTCAGTGGCTGCAACAATGGTCTCAAACGTGGCAACAATTGTGAGGATGGTGCAGGACTGGGCAGTGTTTCATTTCTTTGAATACAGCTTTGCTATGAGTTGGAATAGACTCAATGGCACCTAATAACAACATTGCTACTACTATATCTCCAAGACAAAATTTTCTGGAGGAGGTTTTGTTTTGTGTGTGTGCGTGTGTTTCTCTTTAACTGCAAAGGAACTATTCCTTTATTTTTACGCACATAAGGGATAAAAAGGTTTTGTTTGTAAACATTTTCGAAATGGTTAATTTAACAATAATACAATGAGTTCCCGTTTGTGAACCGTGATCCACTTTATCATAATTTCTTTTAATCAATAAACTAATTCAATATTTTTATGGTAGCAGTGGCTTTATAAATCTGTATAAGTAATATATATAGCCATTTACAGAGTTTGGCCAATCGAAAATACATTTTCTGAATTTATTTCACGTTGCTTTCCCTTCATTTCTAGGTTAGAGTTCTGGAATCTTAGTTTTTCCTTACATAATTGCTATTTTATATGAAATTCACCAATGAAAGCTATTATACATTTAGGAGACTACTTCAAAGCCTATTTACAAACCAGGCAGGAAGTATGTAGATTTCATGCATGAAAAAGTATAAATAAAATTCATTTTTAATCATGTAATTGTACTGTCATTTGTTTCCATGTAATTGGTGAGGGATTACATTTCTAGTCAACTTTGGGTCCACTTTTGGAATGAAGCAAATGTAGTGTGAAAATCTCAGTAGCATAAATTTGAATTATGGCTTCCAAGTGCAATGTTTTCGGTGTTTGATCAAGTGTAAGGAATATTTGGCAGACTAACATTGATGTGTAGCCTGAGTAGGGGGTTAATTAGAGAAACAAAAGAACTGAAATATTTAGTGCCACTGCAATAAAAAATGGTAAAAAAAAAAAAAAAAACCTATCCAATAGTTATTTTTTTAATATTTCTTAGTGCAAATATCTGTGTTTCTGTTTGTGTGTGGCAGAGTCAGTCAAGAGTAAGTGTATGTCTGCGTGAGTTTTCTAGATCAAAAACGACACAAAATTCCTTTAGTCCATGACACTCTGTTTTATAGATCAGTTATGTGACTTTCTTTCTTTCTGAGCAACAAGAAATGTAGTATATAGGTCACAGGGTTGAAAAAGAATTAATTTAAAACAAAGAACATAAGTAAAACACCAAGCTCACTCCTGTCCTATTAGAGGCTTTCAATAAACAGTGCTTCTCTTTCCTTTCCCATTATCAAAGACACACATATATTGGCAGAGGGAAAGCTAGGACTTGAACTTGAATTTCCTGATTCTTCATCTCACATGTTTCTGGTTTGAAATAATCAGCTGTTATTTTAGAAAATTTGAAGTGGGTTAGTACACTTGAATGAAAGTGTTCTCATAACGTGACTCTGACCAAAATGACACCCACCGCCACCACCAAAAAGAAAGAAAAAAAAAAAAAAAGGAAAGTAATCAAACAAGCAACAACAAAACAGCCCAAAGAAGAACAAGGTAGTAGTAAAAACAGTGCCGTCGCAAAAGGAGAGGAGCCACATCATATTCAGGACAAAGATATTCCTTCCTTTTTGTGCTTGTTAAAAAGGTGTCAACATCCACAGTGCTTGGCATTTTCAAGGAAAGTGTCTCATTTCCCTGAACAAGGAAACCTCCTAATTCACAAATATACACAGTGGGTGACATGTGTTAATAGCACTCTTACAGGCTGATAATGTGGTGCAGTCAATGTCTCTCAGCTTGAATTAACTTTACCACAAGCCATTGTTTCCTTTTTACACAACACAGTATCCTGTGGAAAAAAATCTCTTAGAATCTCATGAGGGGAATTCAATTAACATTACTCACTATAGCAGCATAGAAATGGAGGCTATTACTTTAACCTTTCTCAGGTTTCCTGCTGATCAATTCAATGCTTTCCATTAGTTTAACTCCAGTTACCATAAATTCACCTTCATTGTTCAGAAAATACCTTTTCACTTATGGGGCAGAGTGCAGATATCAATGGGAAACCAGAGTAGGGTAAACAGACCAGCAGATTTCTGAATGTAGTGTCGAGGTTTGTCCTTGGCGTAACGGAGCGTAACATGGAGTATTTGAAACCCAGTAACGTCTACTATCAGAATTGACTCAGCCTCATCACTGTCTTTTTGGCATGCAACTCTTCTACTTGAAGTGTCCCTTACCAAAACCTAGATTTTTGCCCTTAAAAATTATTAAAAAATTTAATCACCAGAAAATTACAAAGTAGATTTACTTGAGCAAACAAATTATTTTTCCTCTGGGCATCAAACTTATAGGAAAGAAAAATATAGGTGCTTGGAATAGACTCAAGGCAATGACTTTGGTTTTGACAGGCTTTTTTTTTTTTTTAAAGAGTCCTTGCTGTCTTTTCCCTTCCTCTCCACCCACATCCCATTACACTTTACATTATGTTCATTTTATTCCTCAATTTTTTTTTTTTTCCGTCTACATGGCCACCACTCAAATCTAAGAGGTCAGACCTCCAATTGATCTCCCAGAAAAATATTCTGAAATCTTCCAATTTCCCATGGACAGCAAACAGAAGAACTGAAAAACCAAACCCATTGCCATTGAGCTGGCTCTAACTCATGACAACCCCTTGTGTAACACAATAGAACTGCTCCGTAGACTTTTCTTGGCTGTAATATTTGCAGAAGCAGATTGACAGGCCTTCCTTCCACAGTACAGCTGGGGGCGGGGGGAGTTCAAACTGTCAATTTTAGGTTGGTAGTCAAGCACGAGCCATTTGCCCCACCTTGGGGCCTTCAAAGGGGGTGGTCTTCAGAATCCAGAGAAGTCTGTAAAATCCGAATTGATGACAGCTGCTTTGTTAAAACCTTTTGATAGCCTGCTGAAGTGCTTAGGATAAAAGGCCAACATCCTTGCAGATAACCCTGCCTTGTCTGGCCCCTGTTTAAACTCTTGAGTGCACCATTTGCCCCACTCGCCTCTTTGCTCTCTAGGCTTCAGTTCCTGGGCCTGTGTTTCCTCCACCAGAAAACAATTGCTATGAGAAAAAAAAAAAAAAAAAAAACTTTGCATTTGCCTGTTGCATATCACACTTTAACCACCCCCCCCCCAAAAAAAAAAATCAAAACCATTACTGTCAAGTGGATTCCAACTCATATCACCCTTAGGCTGCCAGATATAAGAATAGATCAAACATCCAGAATATTTGCCACCAGATCTCATTTGCTAAATAAGCAAATGAATTTGCTTAACTTTATTTCTCTATGTATATGACTCTCTTCTAAACTTTAACCTAAGACTACAAAGACAGATTAGACTTATGTAGATAGCTGCATTCTCCCCCTAGAAACTTTCTCTATGCCTTCAATTATTCCAGATTAGTGACATGTTTGTTTCCATTATCATTTTCACTTCATGCTGTAGAATAACATTGACTGGGAAAGCACTGGGTTTCAATTATTCAAATAATATAATTGATGATATGATCTATTCTCAAATTAAGCTTATTCAAGGGAAATACCCATTTGTATTATTGCTGGATGCTCATTTGGCAGTCATGGCATGTTTTTGTTTATGGTCACTCTTAATAGAGAGCTAACAATAATCTCCTTTTCAAAAAATATTAAGTGTATGGATCCAAAAAAAAAAAAAACCAAACCCAGTGCCGTCGAGTCGATGCCGACTCATAGCAGCTCTATAGGGTCACTATGAGTATATGCATAAACACACTTTACTTAGCTAGGTTCCCTATGATGCCTAATAGAATCAGTAATTAGACAGACTTAATCATTGAGGCATGTTTTGTAGGAGATCTTAACCACTACTTCTAAGGACAACACTTGACAGGTAGAGTAACTGGTTACTATAGTCTTTCCATGCAGGCAAGCTTGCCTTTTAAGTAGTAATGGCTGAGAAAAGAAATAATTATCCTAAGCTCTGAACATTGGAGACCTGCCACAACATAAGATATCTCTGTGCACTGCCTCTATTTAAGCTTGCAAACTAATGGTTCCCAGTAGCTGTGGAATATGCTTTCTTGTGATTTGCGGACTTCTCCATTTATTAGTTCACTTACATAAATGTTTCTTGAATAAGCTATATGCTTGACATTGTGTCAGTCCTGAGAATACAGAGATAACTAAAAAAGACAACACCAGGAGGGCAAGAAAAAAGTTTCATTTTTTTTTTAATTACATTACAATGTTGCAGATTAATAGTAATTGGCTGCTAAACGGTTAAATGGTTACCAGCCCCCCCCCCGCCCCCCATCTAGCTTCAGTCAAGGAACTGTCAGGAACTTGTAGCTATGTAACTTCATAAAATGTGGTTATGTTTATTGTATTTTGTTTATTTGTTTGCTTGTTTTTCCCTTTAGATACTAATCTACAAGAATCTATTTTCCCTGGAGGGAGGTGTTTATCATCACTGCAGTGTGAGAAAGGATTCTAGGCAGAAGAAAGTGAAGGACAGGGTACATAGGTCAGGAAGAGCTTCAGGGCTAAGCACACAAACCAAAAATATTCCCAGGACTAACAAGTAAAGCAGATAATCAGCATTTTGCAGAGCATGTTGGAGAGAAAAAAGTAAAAGGCACTGTGGTTTTTCACTTTCAAAAGACGTGTCTCCTCTGGAATCGAAATACTTTCAATTCTGGCACCCTACTTGCTGGTCTATGACTTGTATGGGTTATTTAATCACTTTGAGACTAATTTCTTCTTCAGAAAATGTGAGAAAGAATAACACCAACTTCATAGGGGTATTGTGGGATTTACACAAGATTATCCACCTAAATTTTTCCTCATAATGCCTTGCACAAAGTAAATCCTCAGGAAATGCTTTTTGCTGTCATTATTGCTAAATTCTTCCTAGACAGACTTGTTCATTCTTCTGGCAGTCCATGGTTTAGTCAATATTCTTCGCCAACACCATAATCCAAAGGCATTGATTCTTCTTATACAGCCAGATTGCTCCTTGGAAGCGAGGATGGTAAGACTTTGTCTCACGTACTTTGAACATGTTATCAGGAGGGACCAGTCCCTGGAGAAGGATTTCATGCTTGATAAAGTGGTGGGTCAGTGAAAAAGGGGAAGACCCTCAACAAGATGAGTTTGTCGACACAGTGACTGTAATGATGGGCTCAAACATAATAACCATTGTGAGAATGGCGTAAGACAGGGCAGTGTTTTGTTCTGTTTTACATATGGTCGCTATGAGTAGAAATCAACTCGAGGACACCTAACAACAACAATCCACCACCCACTGCCGTCGAGTTGATTCTGACTCATAGTGACCCTATAGGACAGAGTAGAACTGCCCCATAGAGTTTCCAAGGAGCGCCTGGTGGACTTGAACTGTGGACCTTTTGGTTAACAGCTGTAGCACTTAACCACTACACCACCAGGGTTTCCAAACAATAACATCAGACAAATCTACATGCATTAAATGCAAACTTGAAAGCTTTAATTGACTTGGAAAATGCAAATGATACGAAACAGACTTCACATAAAGTATTACATGATGTTCATCGTAGAAAAATACTGGCAAAATATATAACAAAATGAAAACAATAACTGCTTCTTAGGAGTTCCTCGGTTGCACAAACAGCTAAGCACTCGACTACTAGCCAAAACGTTGATGGTTCAAACCCGTTCACAGAAGCTTTGGAAGACAGGCCTGCCAATTTGCTTCTGAAAGTTGGCAGCCTAGAAAACCCTATGGAGCAGTTCCACTCTGCACACACGGGGTCACCGTGAGTTGGAATCAACTCAAAGGCACCTAACAACAACAAAAATTTCTTCTTAGTGTTGTTATTAATGAAATTATTTTTCATTCTCAAAGATTTTGTGACTTCCAGATATGCAACAATTATGTATGAATTACTTTTAAAGTCAATAAAAAAGTAAATCTGGAAACCGTATGTATTTTAGTGCATCAATTTTAATATGCTATTTTAACAGTGATGGTGAGCATGGTGCAGGACCGGGCAGTGTTTTGTTCTGTGGTGTGTGGTGTTACTGTAAATTGGAACTGACGCCATGACTCAGCAACAGGATCAACAACAACATTTTAATAATATGTTTGCCTATCTGGATGCAGATTAATGAACTGGAATGTGTAGTACTATGAAGATAGAAAGCATAGGCCCCTTTCTTAGGTTGGGAGAGACTGAATGCATGCTTTACAGATTAGCAGACTCTGGATAAATCTTTGAGAATAAATATAACTTAATTTAGGGAAAAAAGGGAGGGGGAATTCAAACAAATTGAATAGTAAGTGCCCTGGCATCAAGCAGAGGTGGAAGAACATTTTTGCAGGATTGCAGTGGTTTTGTAGTTCAGAAGTAAAGAAAACTGAGAAGGGTTAGTGGGAGATGAGACAAACTGTGACCAGAGTTTTGTATGACCTATTAAGGATTATGAGTTCACTGAAACAATATCAAAACACATTGGATATTTTAATAATGTTGGAATATTACCCTGGCAGCAATGAAAAGGATGAATTGAGGACTCTGTAACTGGAGCAAGTTAAGAAAGTTAAGAAATTGGCAGCAACCATGGACGGAAAAGGAGAGAACCTAAATTAAAATAGCCACAGTGGGGTTAGTTTATAAGAAGCAGACTAATTATTTTCAATTTTTTATTAATCCTTCACTTTACCATTAACCCATTGCGGTAAAGGAAGGGGATCATGGAAGGAAGAAAGATTGTGGAGTTATTGGGTTAAATGAGGGGAGAGAAAATAGTTCAAATTTATACAGGTATATGGGTTGGCCACTGGTAATTCAGTGGGCAATACTTGGGTTCAATTCCCAGCCAATGTACCTATGCACAGCCACCACCTGTCTGTCAATGGAGGCTTGCTTGTTGCTATGATTCTGAACAGGTTGGAGCAGAGCTTTCAGAAAAAGACAGACTAGGAAAAAGGGCCTGGTGATCTACTTCCAAAAAGTAGCAAATAAAAACCCAATGGGTCACAACGGTCCCATCCGATCCACAACTGACCGTGGGAATCGCACAGGATAAGGCAGCATTTCCTTCTGTTGTTCATGGATCACCATGAGTCAGTGGCCATCTCGACAGCAGCTAACAATAACAACAACGTGGTACTAGCTACTAACTAACCCACTGCCATTGAGTCGATTCCAACTCATAGCAACCCTATTGGACAGAGCAGAACTTCCCATAGGGTTGCCAAGGAGCAGCTAGTGGATTTGAACTGTTGAACTTTTAGTTAGCAGGCAAGCTCTTAACCACTATGCCACCAGAGCTCCATATTTAATATCTATTAGGCAATTAGAGATGACAATTAGCTGAGCAAGAAGACTGGAGAAAACCTTTGATGAGATGGTGGGAAAATATTTGAAGGGGAAACATGGGGATGAGTCATAAGCAGTAAAGTGTTTAAAAGAAAGCACAAATTGTGTTAAGAGATGGACAAATTCTGATTGTCAGAAGCAGTAGTTTATGTAAAAATTATGGAAGGTAAAAGGGAAAATGGGTGTGGGGGGAATAAAGTTGTATTAGAAATGCCTTAGCATGACAAAAGAAGTTAATCTGTAATTGATTGTGTGGAAAGAAGATACTATTCGCCCATGTAGGGTCATAGTATTTCTACTTGGTTTATATCCTGGTATAGAAATGTGGTATGTATTTAAAAGAAAAGAGACTATGAAGCAGATTGCCTATGGTTAAGGCCCAGCCCGAATGCTTAAGTGGAGTATTACTCTAAGTAGTCAATCTCTTAGTTCCTCCATTGTGTCACCTGTAAAATAGTGATAATAAGATTTCCTATTTCCTTGAGTGCTGCTATGGATTGAATTGTGTTGCCCAAAAAGATATGTTGAAGTTCTCACTCCTGCAGCTGTGAATGTGGTCTTGTTTGGGGAAATAGGATTTTCTTTGCAGATATTATCAGTTAAATTAACATCACACTGGTGTAGGGTGGATCTTAATGCCTTCTGAGTGGTGTCTTATGAAAAGGGATTCACACACCAGGGGAAAGGCTTGTAAATGATGGAGACATATGCATCCCAAGCAGTTTGGTAAAGTAAAGAGTCAGTGAAAAGAAGAAAGACCCTCAGTGAGATGGATTGACACAGTGGCTACAACAATTGGCTCAAGTATAGCAACAACTGTGAGGATGGCTCAGGACCAGGTAACGTTTCCTTCTGTTGTGCATAGGGTCCCTTTGAGTCGAGAACCAGGAACTAGGAAAGAGACATGGGACAGTTCCTCTCTCAAAATCTCCCGATGGAATCAACATGTCTAAGACTTTGGCATGGATTCTGGTCTCCAGAATTGTAAGGAATAACTTTTTGTTCTTTAAAGTCACCCACTCTGTGGTATTTTGTTATGGAAGCCCTAGGAGATGAAGATAACCAAACCAAAACCAAACCTGGTGCTGTTGAGTCGATTCCGACTCATAGTAGCCCTGTAGGACTGAGTAGAACTGCCCCATAGAGTTTCCAAGGAGCGCCTGGCAGACTTGAACTGCCAACCCTTTGGTTAGCAGCCGTAGCACTTAACCGCTACGCAACCAGGACTTCCCAATGAAGATAAATGGTTATAAAGGATTAAGTGTGTTAATATATGTGACACCATGTAGAAAGTGATATAATTCTATCATTTTCTACAGATTCTGATGGAATGTATTACTTTCTACGTGGTACCACATATATTGACAAATATTATTACTTTCTCTATTTCTGTAATATCCTTGATTTCACTGATGTGATTCTCTCTCTCATCTGTCTCTCTCTTTCTCAACTTAGTTGCAATAAAAAATAAAAAAGAGCAACTCTTCTCTTTTTAGTGCTAGCCTTTTATTTTCTTTTAGGATGATTGAATTAGAGGGGTATTTTCATTTTTTATGGCTCATTTTGTGGCTCAGTGGTTAAGTGCTTGGCTACTAACTGAAATATCAGCAATTCAAGTTCACCAGAAGCTCCATAGGAGAAAGATGTGGCAGTATGCTTCCATAAAGATTACAGCCTACTCCATCCTATAGGGTTTCTGTAAGTTGAAATTGACTCGATGACCATGGGTTCTCATGACTATCATGTTGTTGTTGGGTGCTCTTAATAAGGTTCCTGCTCATAGTGACCTCCTGTGACAGAGCAGACTGGCCCTATAGGCTTTTCTTGGCTGTAATCTTTATAGGAACAGATCTCCAGGCCTTTCTCCCTTGGAGTTGCTGGGTGGGTTTAAAACACCAACACTTTGGTTAGCAGCAGACCGCTTAACCACTGTGGGACCACAGCTCCTTGTGATTCTCATAACCATATTTAAAACATAGCAGTAATATTTAAGAAATTGCCAAATAGTACAATCTTTAGCCCATCTTAAGGTACTATTTTGTTTTGTTGGACAAATAGTTGCTCTTTATACAAATTAAACAGTTTAAATATTACCTTATTGATATTTTTTCATGAGTTAACATTTCTATAGAATGATTTTTAAAGATGGGTTCATAGTGTGGAGACTTCTCCTAGGGTTCAAATAACCAATGAACCTCCTTCCCTTGCCTGCAGTGATTAAACAGCACAAGGGTGAGTATCTGACCTAAGCCAGTTCTGTGAAGAGGAAACTCCAGGTTTTATTTAGAATTCTGAAACACAAACTGTCTCATCTCTTGGAGAGTTTGATGATATGATGAGAGATTGGAGTATTTAACAATTATAGTACATAAAACCATTTTCAAATTGCAGTATATAAAACAATTTGCCAATATTAATGTAGAATCTGAACCTACTAGTAGTACAATCATATGAAGCTAATAACGCAGATGGTACAGCTTGCGGAGTATGACTTGCTGTATCAGGCCTCTCCTGAAAACACCACCACTTTTTGCTTAAAATATACATAAGTGAATAGGGTGCATTTTCTGTATTATTTATATCATTTTCTACATTTGAAGCACTGGTGGTGCAGTGGTTAAGAGCTCATTTGCTAATCAAAACATTGGCAGTTCGAATCCTCTGTCCTAAAAACCCAGTGCCGTCGAGTCGATTCCGACTCATAGCGACCTTATAGGACAGAGTAGGACTGCCCCGTAGAGTTTCCAAGGAGCCCCTGGCGGATTTGAACTGCCGGCCCTTTGGTTAGCAGCCGTAGCACTTAACCACTACGCAACCAAGGTTTCCTCCTCTGTCCTATAGGGTCGCTATGAGTCAGAATCAACTGGATGGCAACAGGTTTACTTGTTTTCCTACATTTTACAACACAAAAATGCCAACAGACATGGCTGCTTAAATAAGGCTTTACCTAGTTACAATTTTATTTATTACCTCTCTCTGAAAGAGTCAGGATATAAACACCTAAAGTACTTTCAAAATATTTGACTTGGCATTTAAATTTTATTGTGTGTTAGACACCCATTCTACAAATATTTGCTGAGCTCCTAAAATGTTCCAGGAACCTAGTACTGGGGATAAAATAATAATGTAACATGTTAAGTGATATCATATATTCAAGAACATCTATGACATGAATCATTAAATGTGTGAATCAAGTACGCACAAATACCATGGGCATTTAGTTCAATGTATATTTTCTGCTTACATGATACAGTCCTCAGATCAAATAGGAAAGACAGCGGCACTCCAACAGTTATCAATTAATTGGCTTTAAGTTCCAGACCCAAGTTTCGTCGCTTGCTCTGGGAAAATTAACACTGGACTTTTAAATTTTTCTTTTTTTTCCTTTCCCAGCTTTGCTGCTGCTGTTAATTGCTGTCACGTGTAGTCCTACTTATGCAGACGTTAGGTATAACAGAACAAAACATTGCCTGGTTTTGTGCCATCTTCATGATTGTCAGTATATTTGAGTCCATTGTTGTACAGCCATCCAACCTAGGAGGCTCATCTCCCAGCACTATACCAGACAATATTCTATTATGAGCTCTAAGGTTTTTATTGGCTAATTTTCAGAAGAAAATTGCCATGCCTTTCTTCCTAGTCTGTCTTAGTCTGGAAGCTCTGTTAAAATCTGTCCACGATGGGTGGCCCTGCTCGTGTTTGAAATACTGGTGGCATTTCTTCCAGCATCATAGCAACACAAAAGCCACCATATTATGACAAACTGACAGACAGATGGTGGCCTTTCCCAGTTTTTTGTTGTTGTTATTAGGTGCCATCAACTGAGTTCTGACTCATAGGAACTCTATGTACAATGGAAGGAAACACTGCTTGGCCCTGTACCATCCTCATGATCCTTGTTACACTTGAACCCATTGTTGCAGCCACTGTGTCAATCCATCTCTTTGAGGGTCTTCTTTTTTGCTGACCCTCTACCAAGCATGATACCTTATCTGGGGACTGGTCCCTCCTGATAACATGTCCAAAGCATATAAGATGAAATCTTGCCATCCTTGCTTTTAAGGAGTATTCTGGTTATCCTTCTTGCAAGACAGATTTGTTCATCCTTCTCTCAGTTCATGGTATATTCAATATTCTTCACCAACATCATGATCCAAAAGTGTCAATGTTTCTTTGGTCTTCCTTATTCATTGTCCAGGTTTCACATACATATGAGGCAATCGAAAACTCCAAGGCTTGGCCAGGCACACCTTAGTCCTCAAAGTGACATCTTTGCTTTTTAACACTTTAGAGAAGTCTTCTGCAGCAGATTTACCTAATGCAATGTATCGTTAGGTTTCTTAACTTCTGCTTCCACGGGCATTGATTGTGGATCCAAGTAAAATGAAATCCTTGATAGCTTGAATATTTCTCTGTTTATAGTGTTTTTGCTTATTGGCCCAGTTGTGAGGATTTTTGTTTTCTTTAGGTAGAGATGTAATACATACTTAAGGCTGTAGTCTTTGATCTTCATCAGTAAGTGCTTCAAATCCTCTTCACTTCCAGCAAGCAAGGCTGTGTCATCTGCATATCACAAGTTATTAATGAGTCCCCTTCCAATCCTGATGTCCAGTTTCTCACGTTGTTTGCTCAGCGTACAGATTCAATAAGTATAGTGAAAGGATACAACCCTGAAGCACACATTTCTTCACTTTAAACAACTCAGTATCACCTTGTTCCTTTCAAACGATTGTCTCTTGGTCTATGTACAGGTTCCTCATGAGTACAATTAAGTGTTCTGGAGTTCCCATTCTTCGTAATGGGAACCATAATTTATGATCCATACAGTCGAATGCCTTAGCACAGTCAGTAAAACACAGGTAAACATCCCAGCTAGCACAATGTTAATCTTTGTCCAGCAGTGGATAGTTCTGGAGAGATATTGGAGGAGGAACGGTCTTTGCTTCCTGACCCCAGTTTGCTGCTCTCAGCAGGGCCCTGCAGTACACCCAGTCCCCAGCACCTGCAGCAGAGGTGAGTTTCCAGTATCAGCATGCAGTGTCCCCTGTGCCCAGCTTCTGTGGTATAGAGCAGTGTATGCCCTCCTCATGATCAGCTTCCCCTACAGGGCAATTTCTAGCAAGTTCCACTGGCCTAGCCCCAGAGGGACTTCTCTGCCATTTAGTGAGCCATGCTCATGTCCTCCCTAAGGAAGCCTGGATCATAGTCCTTGAGAAAATGAGTGCTCCTTATATTTACTGTTCTTCTGTTCTTTAGAGTTTTCTTTAGTTGTCACTGCCCATCACTCATTACTCCAATCCCCTGTTATAATGAATATGTTAAGCTTTCTATTTGCAAATTATTGTGTGGTTTCTCTATTCGGACTAGACCTGCTTTATAGGCGCTAAGCCTCTGTTAGGGGAGTTCGAGAAGGTTTTTTTTTTTTTTCATAATTGCTGAATTATCAGCTGAATTTTGATGTTGCAAAGATGCTACTTAAAAGGATAAAAGGAAAATGTTCATGCAGAGGTAACCATTGGTTAGAATAGAAAGATGTTTAAGTTACTGGTTCTTAAAGTATGGTCTCTAGAGCATCAGCATCACTCAGGAAATTGATAGACATAAATACCCAAGACTTACTGACTCAGAAACCCTAGGGGTGTGGACCAGCAATTCTTGTTTTAATAAGCACTGTAGGTGATTGTGATGCATGTTCAAATTTCAGAACAACTAGTTTGACTGGCAATGGTGTGGCATCATCCTAATCCTATAACACTAGAACCCTCTACCGTTATGATGGTGGTGAGTGGGCTATCCCTCTAAAACAAAAAAAAAGAAAGAAAGAAACTGACCCATTGCTGTCAAGTCGAATACAACTCATAGTGACCCTATAGGGTAGAGCAGAACTGCCCCCATAGAGTTTCCAAGGAGTGCCTGGTGTATTCGAACTGCTGACCTTTTGGTTAGTAGATATAACATTTAACCACTGCGGCACCAGGGTTTCCATGGTATCCCTCTAGGTCAAGATAAAGAACATTTATCATCTACATGTGTTTCTACTTTCAAATTTCTGGAGAGTTGGTATTTTAATACCTCAGTGAAAGAACAAACAGAAAAACAATGGTAGCATGTAGAAATGAAATAAAATATTCTAAGGGAAAAAAAAAAAGGAGCATCTTTTGGTCAAAAAATTGTTAGCTTTTAAAATACTAAGTGTTTTATACAATGTGTTTCAATCCTTCTAATAATGCCATCTCCCAGCCCACAGAGGATTAAACTTTGTATTGAAAAGAAGTCATTATTGTCTTTCAACTCACACTAAGCCAATGTGACAAAGTACTCCCTGTGTCCTAGTATTAGGGACTTCTCCACTAACAAGGTTTTGATCGTTTCTTTGATTTTTTAGTTGCCTAAAGTCATTCAATAGAAATCCTTGTTATTGTAGAGTGGTAACCAGGGTGTGTTTAAAGGTCATTTTATTCATGTGAATAAAATGTGAAAAATATTTCCGTTAACTTGAACTCTATGTGCTTCTTCTCAAGGTTAATTGTTTCCTCTGATCTCCAGTTAAAACCTATTATTCTTAAACTCAGAGATTAGCAAAAATGACATACAGAGGAAATATCCAATATCTGGAGAATACTGAATGGAGGCTTTGGTTCTTTTTAGATACGGACCACATAGTATTCAAAAATTAGTTGAAAAAGATCAAAACAGTTATGATAAATTATATGATAGGCTCATCCCTAGACCTTCTGTTTTTAAAAGTAGGTCAGAAGATATTTGATAAGGAGAAATAGCACAACCCTCCCCACACATTTATTTTATTAATATAACAAGTTAATTTTAGAGAAATTTAAGATTAATATGTATTTTCCTACCATTTCACAGATGAAAATGAAATATTAACGTGATACAGCCCAGATCAAAGTTTTCAGGGGGTACTTTATAACATGTGTGCTCATGGGGCTACTGGGAAGCAGTAATGAATGTTACATTCTCTGAACACCAGAAAGTGATAATCCGATAAGCATTAAAGAAGAATCTGAAATACAAATGTGAATTGCCAGCTACTATTTCAAACCGTCATTGCAATTTTTTTCAAATGCGAATACTCAGAGATTATTCCACTTTTAGAATTTTTTTCTCTTTGTAATATTATGATTACTGTGGATTACTATAAAATCTTCTTTTCTAATTTATATTAATTAAAAAAAAAAAAAAACATTGGCATCAAGTTGCTTCTGACTCATAGTGACCCTATAGGACAGAGTAGAACAGTCCCATAGGGTTTCCAAGGAATGGCTGGTGGATTCGTACTGACAACCTTTTGGTTTGCAGCCACACCTCTTAATCACTGTAGATTGTTTCCCTAATATTTGTCACAGGTCTGTACAGGTGCATGCACACACGTGTGTGCACGCATATACACACACACGCACTCCTTTTATTCTTCTGTTAGAATTGAAGCACTTTCAGTCATTATATAACAAACGCAGGACACTATATCCTGGAAAATAGAAAACCAGGAGCCAAATTTTAAAAGATTCTACCTTGTATGGTAAAAGTATGGGAAGAGTAAATGTCTTAAAACCTCTGGGTAGCAGCCTAAAACTCTGGCATGGGTACAATAGAAGAAAGTATCCTGTGGCTCCTGTAAGAGATTTGGGGTATAACACTAATCCAACCTAATCCAACTAGTTAAAACGAAACCTAGCATGAGATAGATGACTTCAATTTCGCTTTTCAAAATGCACAGGCATGGGAAATAATGTTCTCTGATGGGCCATGTGCCCTCAGGTAAAATCAATCTTGGTTCCACATTCACATAAAGAGCAATAATTGAGGGCCCTGCCAAAGAGCAGATGATGAATCACCAGCCGCTTGCCCAAGTCACCATTATCTCTCTATCCCACCCACCACAAAGGCTTGGAGTAAATCATTGTGATCACAGTCCATATCCCAAGAACACGATATTAAGAGACATAAAAGTGCAACTTCAACTCTTAGGTCAATATTTTATAAATTTTTTGGCCAGATGATATCAAATAAAAGCCATCTCTTTGGACCCATTTAGCTAGGTAATAGAAACAAACAAAACCAACTGGCAGCTGTCCCCAAAGTCACAATATTGTTGGTGCAAAATGACACTAAATAAATTGCATTCTACATTCCTGTGCTGCAACGCAATCAAAACTCTAACAAAAAAATTGACACTGAATTACAATGTACCTGTTATACAAAACAGGAAAGTAGTTTGGGGAAGTTCTACAGCCCTTGAGCCCTGAATATCAAGCCTATGCACAAAGGAAAGGAGGCAACAGAGTGGAATGAGACCATCAATTATTCTCATAAATTTTACTAAATCCATGTGCCATGTTGTGATTTTCCCCATACATGTTTATCACCATTTTTTCCCACTGAGTATTTTTCACGGACTACTGTTTTTTTTTTTTTTTTTTTTTAACTGATATGTTGTTGTTCTTGTTAGGTGCTGTCAGTCGGTTCTGACCCATAGAGACCATATGCACAACAGAACAAAACACTGCCCAGTCCTGTGCCATCCTTACAATCGTTGTTATGCTTGTGCCCATTGTTTCATCCACTGTGTCAACTCACCTCATTGAGGGTCTTCCTTTTTTCTGCTGACCTGGTACTTTTCCAAGCATGATGTCCTTCTGCAGGGACTTATCCCTCCTGATAACATGTCCAAAGTACATAAGATATGTAAGACGCAGTCTCGCCATCCTTGCTTCTAAGGAACATTCTGGTTGAACTTCTTCCAAAACAGATTTGTTCTTTCTGTCAGTTTGTTGTACTGTGGGGGCTTGCGTGGTGCTATGATGCTGGAAGCTATGCCACCGGTATTCAGATATCAGCAGGGTCACCGATAGTGGACAGGTTTCAGCTGAGCTTTCAGACTAAGACAGACTAGGAAGAAAGACCTGGCAATTTACTTCTGAAAAGAATTAGCCAGTGAAAACCTTAAATGATACAAATAAATTAAAATGTAAATTTGGCACTACTACCATAAATATAAAGCTAATGTCATTTAGCATAATTGGAAGAAAATGTAAAAACTAAGTAATAAAAAAATTCTTAGTGTTATGTTTTGGAATGCACTGTTGCCTGCTTATAGCTCTAATCCTTAAACCTGTCTAATTCCATTAACAACAGTGAGCCATTTATTGTCTAAATAATTAAGTCTAATACTAATGAACTAGTCTGACTTTCTCCTTGTGGGATTAGACAAATAGGCAGAGGACCAAAACTCAATACTCTACATCTGATTGTGAAATTTCAGAAAACGAGTGATAAATAGGAGACCAAAAATTATTCTGGAAAAAAAAAAAAAAAAGATTGTATACCAAGAATTAGAGAGCAGAAGTTTAGACTATTCAATAGCAACAATCAACCTAGGAGAAAATGGTTCAATACCTTCTAAATAATGAGGATTTTTTTTTTTATTCCCGCATTCTATATTTAACCAAACAATCAAAAATCCAGAGATGCTGACTTATTTCACTCAGCATAATGTTCATCCGTGCGGTAGCATGTATCAGAGCTTTGTATCTCTTTCTGGCTGAGTAGTACTCCATTATATGTGTGTACAACATTTTGCTTATCCATTTTTTCCCTTGATGGACATTTACATTATTCCCACCTTTTGGTTGTTGTGAATACAATGAACACCGAAGAGCCTTAATGGCATTATGCTGAGTGAAATAAGTCTTCACAAAAGGATAGATATTGTATGATCTCGCTGACAAGAATAGGCAAATATATAGAGCCCAAAGTTTATGAATGGTTACCAAGAGTGGGAGGGAGGGGGGGAAGGGGAGCCATATTGTTTGGGAAGCAGTGACTTTCTGTTTATGGTGATGGGAAATCCAGCATCAATTAAGACTAATGGTGGAACAACTGATTAATGTAATTGGTATCACTAAGTTGTACACCTGATAAATATTGTATTGGCAAACATTTACCAAAAAAAAAAAAAAAAGGCAGTTGTTGAGGCTGCTTATGGTCAACAAAACACCTCATGGAATTTGTTTATTTAAAGGTATGGAGGTTTACGGTCATGGTTTGATGGACACCCCGATCAATTAGCCTAATATTGATTCTCAGTTCTTCCATTCCACGTCCTAGTTAGTTGCATAGTGACTGGGGCCTTAGAAGCTAGCAAGCAGCCATCTAAGATACAGCAATTGTTTTCCATTCACTTGAAGCAACAGAGGAAAAAAAAGAATCAGGAATCAGAGGAAGAAATCAAATACATGTGTGGTTGCCTCTACAAACAACTGCTTCCTCTACTAAGAGACCAAAAGAACTGGATGGTGGCCGGCTATCATTACTGAATGTTTTGATAGAGATTCTATAAAAGAATCATGATAAAAAGAGAGAAAAATTTGGAACAGAATTTCCAATTCTTAACAAAATTCAGATTTTCTGCAGCCATTGAGGCATGAGAAGCCCCTGAAACTACTACCCTGAGATAATCTTTAAACTTTAAACCTTAACCCAAAACTATCCCCTAAAGTCTTCTTTAAACCAACATTCCTTACTTCAGTTGGTGAAGTATGTCTGTTTTGAGAATTATGTATTTTTTTTTTTTTAAAGAATTACCTATGTGAGATTAGGTTGACAGCAGCAACTTGAAAGGTTGGGTGGGAAGCTTAGGTGACAGTGAGTTTAAGATAATGGTGGTGGAATAATGTGGAAAAGGATAATGAGAATGGAAGCACAACTTGAAGAATGTAACCAACGTCTCTGAATTGTACATGTAGACGTTGTTGAGATGGTATGTCTTTGACTATGTATGCTTTCATAAAAATGAAACGAAAAAATAATATCAAAAAAGAAAGAAAAATCTAGAAGGAAGAAAAACATTATCAAATATACAAGGACTCAGGATTATCTATCATGCACCAGTTTTTAGAAACCAAGGAAAAAATAGATATAGGGCCTAGAAACCAAGGGTTTCTACATTAGAAAGCAGGAAAGGAAAGATCAGGGCATGAGATCTGCAGTAAGACTAGAGTAACCAGTTCAGATTGGAGCAAAAGGGATGATATTAAGAGAGAATTCACCAGAGGAAAATTTTATTAAAGTGATAGTTAACTGATACATTTGGGAATTTGGAAATTAAAGATTACTAGATGATTGATATAAATTGGCTTTCCAAAATCAATAAGAGGTTGTTTCTCTGAGTCCAAACAAGTGATTTTAAAAAGGCAAATGTTATCTCTAGAAACATATATATATATATATATAGGAAAAATAAACATCAAACGCTACATGAATCCGAAGTAACAAATATTATATAGTCACAACATGGTAAACACTGAAAGCATATTTAATTCAAATTGTGATATATCAATATTGGGATAAATGGCAAAAGAAGGGGGTAATATAATATAGAAATATAATATAGATAAATCATACTGTAAAAAGAAAAAGCTGTGACATCAGCAGATACATATAAAATTGGTGGCTGAGGAAATGAAAGCATACACATGTTACTTTAAAATAAGTGAGAAGAGACTTGAAAACAGTGGTGAGGACAGACAAAGGCACTCTCCTATGTTCAGTATAGTGCTGTTTATAATAGCGAAAAGCTGAAAAAAAGTCATAGACTCATCAACAGATGACTGGATAAACAAAATGTAGTGTAGACACACAAAAGAATGTTATAATCAGCCATAAATTGAAATGATATCCTGATACATGCGACAACATGGATTAACTTTGAAAATATGCTGAGTGCAATAAGTTATTCACTAAAGGACAAATATGGTTCAATACCACTATATGAGGAAACCCTGGTAGCATAGTGGTTAAGTGCTACGGCTGCTAACCAAAGGGTCGGCAGTTCGAATCTGCCAGGCGCTCCTTGGAAACTCTGTGGGGCAGTTCCACCCTGTCCTATAGGGTCGCTATGAGTCGGAATCAACTCGACGACACTGGGTTTGGTTTTGGCTTTGGTACCGCTATATGAAATATCCAGAGTAGGCAAATGCATAGAGATCAAAGTTGAATAGTGGTTACCAGGGACAAAACGAGGGGGAAAATAGAATCGTTGTTTAGGAAGCATGAAGTTTCTGCTTATGGTGATAGGAAATTTGGCAAGGTTATATTGGGGATGGTTTCACCACATGATTGCTGTAATTGGTGTCACTGAACTGTACATGTAAAAATGTTGTTTGTAAATGTGTTATCTATACTTTTAAAGCAATTAACAATGGTTAAAATGACAAATATTTTGTTATAAAATTTACCATAATATATAAGGAGTTAGAGCAAATGTAATAGGTAAAATAAACAAAATTTGCTGCCCAGGGAGGGAGATTAGGTTGGGTATTTGTAGAAGATATTTCAAACTTTTAAGTGTTGTTGTTGTTAGGTGCTGTCCAGTCGGTTCCGACTCATAGCGACCCTATGCAGAACAGAACGAAACACTGCCTGGTCCTGAGCCATCCTTACAATCATTGCTATGCTTGAGCTCATTGTTGCAGCCACTGTGTCAATCCATCTCTTTGCAAGTATTTTTCTTTAACAAAAATAGAATTCAATTTGAAAAGAAAATGGAAACAAGAATGTTATTTAGTATGATCTCCTTGTAATAGACATGCCTTCTGCATATTGTGACTCCCAATTTTTTTTATGATCACTGAGGAGAGATGGAAAATCGTTAGCCACTAAGACTTCTAAGATGTCTACAAATACCAATAAATCAAATATGAGCCTGTGAGCCTAGAAAGTGAATAATTAGAGTTTGCCCCTATTATAACATTAATTTTATTGAAAAAAAAAACCTTTTTTTTTATTAGTATATCTTTCCTAATAGATTCTGAGCTACTTAAAAGACTTTACCATTCTTCCTTGATTCTGTTACACCTAGAAAAAGTAAGCATTCAACATATTTTTTTTTCTTTTTTGATTAATGAAAGAACTTTAAAGCATATCAGAACTGTTTAGTAAAAGAATTATAACTTTTTATCACAAAACCTCAGAGCTTAGGTCATATGTCTCAGACAGGGTCTTTTCTTTCCCTTAATGGAAAAGAAAATCAACATTTACTTAGGTGTGCCAGGGGAATGTATGTTTCCTAGACACAAATTCATTTAGTTTTTATAGTCATATTATTAGTGTATTATTATTATATATTTTATTATTATTTCTCTTTATGCACATGAGAAACCTGAGGTTGTTTTTTTTGCTAACGTTGCACTGCTGGGAACTTAGACTTGAAATCAAGTCCATCTGACTCCAAAGTTCAGGCACATTTTTTTTCTCTACAAGCTCGTAAAGAAGAGAAGGCTCAAAAATTGCAACTCAGAGGCAAAAGCAATCTGTGCTTAAACAATACCCAATTCTATGAAAGTTTCCCTGTTGGCACAATGGTTAAGCACTAAACTACTAACCAAAAGGTTGGCAGTTTGAATCCACCCAGCAGCTCCATGGGAGAAAGACCAGGTGATCTGCTTCCATAAAGATTACAGCTGAGAAAAGCCTATGGGGCTGTTACGTGGGGTCACTATAAGTAAAAACATCAATGGCAACTAACAACAACAACAACTAGAACTTTCCATATTACTTCCTCTTTTCCACAATCCTACAAAGCAGAAGGAGAAGAGAGGCTTGTAATTGGTTGGAGAATTTTAAAAAGATCTAATTTCTTGGAAAGCAAAGGAAGTATGTGCCACATGAAATTTTCACTTGCATGATTAAATACAGCAAAATGTACCCATGCTATGGAGTTTTTTGTTTTTTTTTTTAATACCATATCCACTTATTTTAAAACCTCTTATCATTGTACTGGAAGGACTTTTGCTAGGACAAGTTAAAACTTGAATAATCATAATAATAATCTGGAGAATTAATGATGCAATTCTCTGCAGAAAACAACAGTTTCCAGCTACATTTCAGATCATCTTTTTCAGTGAGTATCTTGTTTGTTTGCTGCATTCCTCCCCATGGGCTACTTAGGGAGAAATTAGTACAAAAATATACCATAGATTTTTTCAGAGAGAAGCATTTCATAATTTTTCAACAACTGCTTATGTCGAATGGAACTCTCTCTTGAAGATGGAATTTGGTAGCAAGCATCCAGGGCTTGGAAAAATTTGTACTCGGTGGAGTCTGGCTACAGAAATTAATGCTAGCACACAAACTGGAAATCTCAGTGTACTGAACAATTCAGGAACTTCTGAAAGATCGTAGGAACAAGGAAGAAAAAAAAAAAAATGTCCAATGACCAAAACAAGATCTAGCTTAAGTTTATTCAAAAATCTTTGCAAACTGCATCTATTCTAGTGTTTACTTTTAAATTGAGAATTAAATAAGTAATATATTGGGCAAGAGGAAGGTAAATGTTTGCTTTAGCATTATGTAGTGGTTAGATAGTAAAATGGGATCTCTGATTAACTAACAAAGCCCTAAGACAATAAATAAGGGGCGATTATAATTATAAATGTAGTGGATTAGCCAATGAAGTAATGAAAGGTCTTGTTCCTTTAAAGACATCTACTGGCACACCTGTGGAAAGAGCTAAAAACAATCCTAATTAAAAACCCTAATCTAGGTCACAGGAACCACAATCTTTTTATCTGTTCTGTAAAATGTATATTCAGGCCCACAATACTTACATAAGTTCCTTAGAGCCAGAAGTGTTTTGGAATTCAGAATATTTTTGTTTCGTGTTTGATTTTAGAAAGGTAATATAGCGTATACATCTTAGATGATATCATTTGCAGGGTTTGGCTCAGCATCCCATAATCAAACACATCAATAGCTTAAAGCTAAACATACAGATAGTCTCAAAAAATTTTGATGTTTTAGTCACAAATGTGCTTGACATGTGAGAAAATGCAACCAAAGAAATATGTAAGGTTGCAAAAAGTGCTAAAACATAAACTGAGAAAATAAAAGCATGTGTAACGAAAGCAAGAAAAACGTATAGGAAATGTTGCATAAATGTAGAGAATTATAGTGCATGGGGAGCCTTCAGAAACCATAGAGCAGGCAGTTCATTTTTCAGCTCAGGGAAACTAAAGCTTAGAAGTATTACAAGAGTTAACTGATATAGTCCTGAGGCAAATCAATATCCTAAGACCACTAGAGTCATTATTAAAATTATCTGGTCCTGCTTACTTGGTGAGAAATGTGCTCTATTTCTCACTTTCTTAAGTGAATTCCTCTAAAAGGAAAGACAAGATCAGTAAATGTTTCCCTTTTCCTACCTAATTTACTTAGTTTATTTGTCCTAGAATCTATGGACACTTAATAGAGTGATGACCGGAGACCAATTAACTGCCTTACAAGGTCTCAATTGCTGCCAAGGGTTCTTAAAATCCAGAATAACTAACTTTCAGGTAACCTTTAACATAACCTTTCATACACTGTGTATTTTATTATAGTGTAGAAGCTCTAATTTCTTGACCGGAAAATAATTCGCTTTGCTGGTGGTTTTATTGACTGGTATTCCATTATTGAAAGCCATTTTCTTTTTTTGCTTTGCTTCTCTGCCTAACTTCCAACAACAAGTATTTATCAAAGACTGCCTATGCTCTAGCCACTAGGAGAGCCACAGGGGCACTAACTAGAAACCAAGACCTAATGGAAAGATCAGTAACTAGGTCTGAACAGTGGGGAAGTGACTCAAGGTCTTTTATCTCTTTTATTTGTAAAATCAGAGGTTACGAGGTATAAACGAGCTTAGGGAAGTAGCACTGGGGGGGAGGTCCTACTTTACTGCTAATGGATGTCAAGGGTAGGGTAGCTATGAGGACTCAGGTGGCAGAGGTGAGGATGGAAGCTATTCAGTTTAGAAGAATTAAAATCAGTGACTTTCAACTGTAATCTCTTTTTCTAAAAAAATGCCAAAAAAAAAAAAAAAAAGCGTGGTCTGCACCAGTAGCATATACATCATTAGGGAGCTTGTTGGAAATGCAAAATCTTGGGCATTATCCCTGCTCCTACACCAGGGCCTAAGGCATCCTAATGGTGCAATGGTTAAGCACTTGGCTGTTAACTGAAAGTTTGGTGGTTGGAACCCAGCTAATGGCTCTATAGAAGAAAAGAGCTGGGGATCTGCCCTTGTAAAGATTACAGCCTAGGAAACCCTATTGGACAGTATAGCTGTATCACATGGAGTAGCTATGAGTCAGATTGACTTGACAGCACCCAAAAACAATAACAGCTTTGAGAGGGGTTATTTTACAATTAATATTGTGAAGAATATTTAAGCGTTAATCATATACTTATACTATATCCCTTAGTTAAACAATTATTTATTCCGAAGCCTGTAATTGAAATGAAGACATACCCTTTCTTGCCCAGTGGGACATATATATTCCACCTACATTTTCCACTTCTGGGGTTTGTTGGGAAACAGTATTCCCACTTTGAGCACCTGTTGCCACCTGATGGGGGCCTGTATAACTGCATGAATCTGAAGAAATGAGCCTCATGTTACCAATCTCAGCACTAACTGTATCCTAATAATTAGTGTTCCATCCTGGAGGTACAGTGGTTAAGAGCTCAGCTGCTAACCAAAAGGTCAGAAGTTGGAGTCCACTAGCTGCTCCTTGGAAACCCTATGCAGCAGTTCTATTCTGTCCTATAGAGTCGCAACAAATTGAGATTGACTTAATGGAAACAGGTTTGGTTTTGGTTTTTAATTGTATCAAAATCTATATTATCTCAAAAATTTTTTTCTTTTCATTGACATCAGAATAACTTACATTACTGAAAGCACGTGGTTTCAACAAAATTTCAAAGTAGAAAATAGTTCAATCTAGAGAGTGTTAAGAGAAAAAGAAGACATTTGGTGATGTGAGGGAAGATAGATTCTGAATCCAGAGTGAGAATATTAGGAAAATGGACTTTTGTCAGGAAAAAAGAAAGGAGGAAAAAAAAAAATAAGAGAAAGAGAAAGCTAAGAGATAACACACACACATACACACGCACAACATTGCCATCAAGTAGATTCGAACTCATAGCTACTCTATAGGACAGAGCAGAACTGCCCATTAGGTTTTTAAGCCTGTAATCTTTATGAAAGCAGACTGCCACATCTTTCTCCTATGGAACAGCTGGTGGGTTTGAACGACCCTCCTCTCAGTTAGCATCTAAGTGCTTAAGAACTGTGCAACCAGGGCTCCTTAAGAAGAGACAATAGGGCTCAAAAAGAAAGTGGAGAAGCAAAAACTCTGCTTAAAAGGCAAAATTGTTGTCTCACTTTTTTATATGAATAGCTATAAGTTTTGAATTTTCCTGTGGTCTCAGTTATACAACTTCTCATTTTTTTAATCATTTTACACACCATGCCTGTTGTGGATGCTGTGCTTCTAGAATCCCCCATCAGGTCTAAAGGACTTATTACCTCAGATTTGGGCAAGGCTATAGGTTGACAATTCTCAGCTATGAGCTCACTTCCAAATTGCCTTGAGTGAAGACACCTGTCCTGACCAAGGAACCACTTCCTTCCCTGAGAAGCTCTCATCCAAAGACAGGTAGATACTGGTATAGAGAGGCTTTACTTTACTTCTTCAACTTGGGAGACCTCGGCAGGTTCGTGCCAGCTTCAGCTTTGGGGTCAGCTGAGGTACTCATTGTGCCCGTATTGTATGACACCTTCTCCAGTGGTGTAGGGTGTTGAACCTGGGCGCATACTCCAACAAACCCCAAAATGCTAATCTCCATCTCTGAGTTGGCTTCTCAGGGAACTCAACCTGTGACAATGGCCTTCTCTTTACCATACTGTTTCATGATGTTATCTGGATTACTTTTGAGTAAACAGTTTCCTTATGAGACCAGATTGTATGGAATCTATTTGATTTTTCAGAACAGAACTAAACATATCCTTAAAGAAACAACAGATATACTGTATTGAAAGAGTGAAATAATGAAAAATGCAACTTTAGCTCTCAAGATATTGGCTATGACCAAAGATATTAAAATAAGGAAGCAAAAGAAGAGGCAAAATAGTGAGAGGCCATCTAACTATGAATATGTTGTTGTTGCTGTTGTTAGGTGCCCTTGAGTCTGTTTCTGCTCATAGCAACCCCATGTACAATAGAATAAAACACTGCCCATTCCTGCGCCATCCTCACAATTATTGTTTTGTTTGAGCCCATGATTGCAGCCACCGTTTAATCCGTCTCATTGAGGGTCTTCTTCTTTTTCACTGACTCTCTGCTTTACCAAGCAAATATAATTACACTGAGTGATAATACTTTTACTGTACGCAAACTTGTGTGCTTTTCCTTTTTGTTCAAAAATACCTTGAAATACGTCATGCACGCTGATTGTGGATGCAACAGAAAACTGCAAAAAGGAGAGAAATTAAAATATTAAAAATTGAGTCTTTTTCTTTAAGTAAAAAAAAAAAAATTTTCTTTAAGTAGGATATATAAAAAGACAGATAATGAACAACCTGAGCTTTTATAAAAGTGGTTTACTTTTTGCTGATAATATAGATTAGAAATCACCTTTTATTTTTATTTTTTTTACTCTTAGAATCACGTACTGGCTGGATTCATCATTTTCTTGTATTGCTGGAATTTTGCATCCCTTTCTAAAATTTAAAAAAAATTTAGATATTCTAAAATATGAAATAATAAACCAATTCGTAAAGACCAAGATGTAACTCAATTTTCAGGTGGATTCAGCTGTTGAGGTCTCTCTGCCACACACCTGATTATATGAGTTCCTATTTCCTGCTTTCAAAGTTCAACACAAACTTACCATAAGTGAAGAACATTTTCTTTGTTGATAGAATAAATTTAGATACATATGTATAAGCATGCAGGACACCAGCAAATATTCTGTTAAAAAGAGATATTTAGAGTTTGATTTTCATGTTTAATGGTGATATGGTAAGAATCATAAGCAACATAATTTTTCCAAAGACAAATCATATTTTATAGACAAAGCTTAGTTACAAAATATAACTTACAAAACCTCTTTTCCTTCCTAGGAATAGTTTAAAAATAGAAATCCCAAAAGCATTAGTGATGAATTGTTGGTGTTTCTAGAACTGGTTGGATAGAAAAATTAAAAAGTGAGGTGGAATTCTGAAATACAAGCTGTTTTTTTTAAAAAAGAAGAAAACACTCTTTAAGCCTCAAAGAAATTTTCAACTTGTAATTGGTAATTTTTTTCAGACGAACATGAATTATTATATAATTTTGGTTATAGTATAAATCTAAAGGTCTAACGGTGAATTAAGTTGCATTCTATAGTCTTGGTACTCTAACAATAACTCACTGACAATAACCCAGAGCCCTTTCAGAAGGGGTTTTGAGGATTTTATCTTAATTATAAAAAAAGACTTCTGAGGAGTAGGTTAAAACTTAGATCAAGAGAACTTAACAAGAAATATTTCAGATTCTAAGGAGATAAACCCAAACAAATTATATATATATATATATGTATATATATGTGTATATATATGTATATGTATATTTAGGAGCACAAGCACCTAAAAAATGAAGAGTTATGATGACAACATAATCTCCCCCTTGAATATATGAAAATGTCCAATTTATAAGTGAATTAGAAAAGCTGTTTAGATTCTGCAGAAAAAAATGTACTAAAGAAAGCTTAGTTAGCTGTCATATTAAACAAAATATCTATAGTTCAAAGATGCTATTTTTGCACGGTTGGTTAATCTAGTAAAAGCTTCTTTGCATTTCTGAACTACATTTTTGATGTGTTTTGGCTGCCGATAATTTTTTCTTTTGGAAAAATTAATCATACTGAATGCAGATATGCACAAGCACTAACAATTTTAATATTGATTTATATTTCACATATATCAATGCTAAATAAGTATATGAGGCATACTGATGGGCTTACACAAATATGGACTACTATTTTCAGCAAATAAGAAAATTAGCACGGTCATGCATTAGATTGTTTAACTCTTATGTGGTACCATGAGCATTATCAAATATATTCAAATTGTATAAACCTTACATATAACAAAACATGCTTACGCAAATGGTCACATGGAAATATTGCCCTTGAAATTGTAAGGCATTTATTTTAAAAGAAATGCAATGAATAAACAAGAAGAAAACACTGTTTTCAAAGTAATTCACCTGTTAACTTTTGTAGGTGTCACTGAAGTCTAGTGATCTTAAATCAGTGTAACTTTCCAATCACTTCTATATATTTAATCATTTTTCACTTGAGTAAATATTTATTTAGCACTTCCTATTGTCAAGTAGGAGCTCTGGTGAACTGCTTAAGGGCTCAGGCCTGCTAATAAACAAAATATTGGCAGTTCGAATCCACCAGCTGCTCTATGGGGCAGTTCTACTCTGTCCTATAGGGTAACTGTGTGTCGAAATTGACTCCATGGCAATGGGTTAGAGGAGCACATAAAGAACAACTTAGTCTAAGACTGTCCACAGAAGGTTTTTCAAAGGAAAGCCACCAATGCAATCCAAATTAAAGTGAGGTGGGCTGTATTAGTTAGCCCAGGTAAGAGTGTAGTGATAAGAAACAATCCAAACCTGTGTAATGTCTCAAGCAATATTTTTTATTTATCTTTCACAAAACAATTATAAGCTCTTATTCTTGTTTGGAGAGTGCGTTTTTTCCACGTAGTGATTCAGTGATCCAGGTTTCTTCCATTTTGTGGTTCCAGCTCTGCCATCTTCTCCTTGTCATTATCTACATACAGACAATGGAAGTGATAAGAGAGCATAGAGGAGTCAGGTTCATGTTTCAAAGACTTCAACCAGACTTTGGACACCTTTTTTCATTCCATTGACAAAAACGAGTCACTTAAAAATAAATAAATAAAATAACAAACCCATTGCCGTCTAGTCAATTCCGACTCATAGCGACTCTGCAAGATATAGAACTGCCCCATACGGTTTCCAAGTAGCTGCTGATGTATTCAAACTTCAAACTGCCGACATTTTGGCTAGCAGCCAAACCCTTAACCACTATGCTACCAGGGCTCCAACTTGTTACTTCGCCACATCTAAATGAAGGGAGGTTGGGAACGGTAGTCACATGACTGGAAAGCTGTCTTTGAGTAATAACTCTATGCTGTGGAACAGGTCGATATTTTGGTAGATAAGGATAACTAGCCATCTCTGACATAGGGCTTGAGGATGCAGGTGTTGAGAAGAGTGGCTATAAAAGGAATGCTAAAATATAACAGTCTCATAGATGGTACTGCTTTATTCAAAATAATAATCATGTCACAAGGAGGGAGGGAACGCTGTGAAAATTAGAAAAACAGTACAAAAAAATACCTAAAATATCTAAAAACTTTGAAAGAAACTTAAATAATTAAGGAGACAGTTATTCTTTTAGTTGTTCATAGAAACATAGAATTGACAATATTTAGAAAAAAGACAGATATTCAGACATTAATAACTTGACTCTAATGGATTCTATATAAATAAAAACAAGTGACAGAGGACTTTTATACTATTTGTTCTCTCCTGATAATCATAAGTTAGGATTCACTCAGCTTCTGTAAAGAACACATCATTTTCATATTGATTTGTTTTGTAATATAGCCTAATCTAAGCACGTGTCTGTCAGTTCATCGTACTGTGTGGGCTTGCGTGTTGCTGTGATCCTGGAAGCTATGCCACCAGTATTCAGATACAAGCAGGGTCACTCATGGAGGACAGGTTTCGGCTGAGTTTCCAGACTAAGACAGATTAGGAAGAAGGACCCGACAGTCTACTTCTGAAAAGCATTAGCCAATGAAAACTTTAAGAATAGCAGCAGAACATTGTCTGATATACTGCTGGCAGATGAGCCCCCCAGCTTGGAAGGTACTCAAAAGATGACTGGGGAAGAGCTGCCTCCTCAAAGTAGAGTCGACCTTAATGACGTGGATGGAATAAAGCTTTCGGGACCTTCATTGCTGATGTGGCATGACTCAAAATGAGAAGAAACAGCTGCAAACATCTATTAATAATCGGAACCTGGAATGTATGAAGTATGAATCTAGGAAAATTGTAAACCATCAAAAATGAAATGGAATGCATAAACATTGATAACCTAGGCATTAATGAGTTGAAATGGACTGGTATTTGCCATTTTGAATAAGACGATCATGAAGTCTACTATGCTGGGAATGACAATTCGAAGAGGAATGGTGTTGCATTCATCATCAAAAAGAACATTTCAAGATGTATCCTGAAGTACAATGCTGTCAGTGATAGGATAATATCCATACACCTAGAAGGAAGACCGATAGCACTCTTTTTTTTTTTTAACAAGGAAGGCCAGTTAATACGACTATTATTCACATTTACGCACCAACCGCTAGGGCAAAAGATGAAGAATTAGAAGATTTTTATCAGTGGCTGCAGTCTGAAATTGATTGAACCTGCAATCAAGATGCATTGATAATTACTGGCAATTGGAATGCAAAAGTTGGAAACAAAGAAGGATCAGTAGTTGGCAAATATGGCCTTGGTGATAGAAACAATGCCAGGGACAGAACGATAGAATTTTGCGAGACCAACGGCTTCTTCATTGCAAATACCTTCTTTCACTAACATTAACGGCGACTATACACATGGACGTTGCCAGAAGGAATACAAAGAAATCAAATTGACTACATCTATGGAAAGAGACAATGGAAAATCTCAATATCATCAGTCAGAACAAGGCCAGGGGCCAACTGCGGAACAGACCATCAATTGCTCATATGCAAGTTCAAGCTGAAACTGAAGAAAATCAGAGCAAGTCCATGAGAGCCAAAATATGACCTATGACCTTGAGTATATCCCACCTGAATTTAGAGACCATCTGAAGAATAGATTTGACTCTTTGAGCACTAGGGACCAAAGACCAGACCGGTTGTGGAATGACATCAAGGACAACATCCATGAAGAAAGCAAGAGGTCATTGAAAAGACAAGAAAGAAAGATCAAGATGGATGTCAGAGGAGACTCTGAAACTTGCTCTCGAACGTCAAGCAGCTAAAGCAAAAGGAAGAATTGATGAAGTAAAAGAAGTGAACAGAAGATTTCAAAGGGCCTCTCGAGAAGACGAAGTAAAGTATTATAATGACATGTGCAAAGAGCTGGAGATGGAAAACCAAAAGGGAAGAACACGCTCTGCATTTCTCAAGCTGGCTGAAAGAACTGAAGAAAAAATTCAAGCCTCGAGTTGCAATAGTGAAGGATTCCATGGGGAAAATATTAAACGACACAGGAAGCATCAAAAGAAGATGGAAGGAATACACAGATTCATTATACCAAAAAAAATTAGTCAATGTTCAGCCATTTCAAGAGGTGGCATATGATCAGGAATCTATGGTACTGAAGGAAGAAGTCCAAGCTGCTCTGAAGGCATTGGCGAAAAACAAGGCGCCAGGAATTGATGGAATATCGATTGGTATGTTTCAACAAACAGATGCAGTGCTGGAGGTGCTCACTCGTCTATGCCAAGAAATATGGAAGACAGCTTCCTGGCCAACTGACTGGAAGAGATTCATGTTTTTGCCTATTCCCAAGAAAGGTGATACAACTGAATGTGGAAATCATAGAACAATATCATTAATATCAAATGCAAGCAAAATTTTGCGGAAGATCATTCAAAAAATGGCTGCAGCAGTATATCGACAGGGAACTGCCAGAAATTCAGGCTGGATTCAGAAGAGGATGTGGAATCGGGTTTATCATTGCTGATGTCAAATGGATCCTAGCTAAAAGCAGAGAATACCAGAAGGATGTTGACCTGTGTTTTATTGACTATGCAAAGGCATTCGACTGTGTGGATCATAACAAACTATGGATAACATTGCAAAGAATAGGAATTCCAGAACACTTAATTGTGCTCATGAAGAACCTTTACAAAGATCAAGAGGCAGTTGTTCTAACAGAACAGGGGGTACTGATTGGTTTAAAGTCAGGAATGGTGTACATCAGGGTTGTATTCTTTCACCATGCCTATTCAATCTGTATGCTGAGCAAATAATACGAGAAGCTGGTCTATATGAAGAAGAACGGGGCATCAAGATTGGAGGAAGACTCATTAACAACCTGCATTATGCAGATGACACAACCTTGCTTGGTGAAAGTGAAGAGGACTTGAAGCACTTACTAATGAAGACCAAAGACCACAGCCTTCCGTCTGGATTACACCTCAACATAAAGAAAACAAAAATCCTCACAACTCGACCAATAAGCAACATCATGATACACAGAGAAAAGATTGAAGTTGTCAGTGATTTCATTTTACTTGGATCCACAATCAACAGCCATGGGAACAGCAGTCAAGTAATCATAAGGGGCATTGCATTGGGTAAATCTGCTGCAAAGGAACTCTTTAAAGTGTTGAAGAGCAAAGATGTCACCCTGAAGACTAAGGTGCGCCTGACCCAAGCCATGGTAATTTCAATAGAATCATATGCATGTGAAAGCTGGACAATGAAGAGTTGACACCTTTGAATTGTGGTGTTGGAGAAGAATATTGAATATACCATGGACTGCCAAAAGAACGAACAAATCTTAGAGGAAGCACAACCAGAACTGCATTTTACATACTTTGGACATGTTGTCAGGAGGGATGAGTCCCTGGAGAAGAACATCGTGCTTGGCAGAGTACAGGGTCAGCGGAAAAGAGGAAGACCCTCAACGAGGTGGATTGGCACAGTGGCTGCAACAATGAGCTCAAGCATAACAAGGATCGTAAGGATGGCTCAGGACCGGGCAGTGTTTCGTTCTGTAGTGCATAAGTCAGAACCGACTCGATGGTAGCTAACGACAACAAGCACTGGTTAAATGTCTTGGGAAGATTTGGAGCTAATAGAACAGGACAGACATTAAGGGGGTAGACTCTGGAGTAAGGTTTGGCCATACATTTTTAGTGTGGTCAATAGTCAAAAAGTTCCAGAGAGGCTAAATATTTTACAAACAACAGCAAGAACAACAAAAAGTCATGAGGAGAAAGCAGTCATGTATGGTGAGCCCAAGCAAGAAAGGGGTCAAATTTAGATTATGCCTGAGATATCTGGGATTTTAACTGGCAATATATTACACAAAGAATCATAAGAGTAGGTGAAGTATATTGAGAAAGACTCCAGGATCTGCTCAAACCTCTGCAAACTGAGCAATGAAATACAACTAAAAGGAAATTGCCTTAGTATTTTAGTTTCTCTTGGGTTCCAGATCTCCATTATCTGGAATATATAACAATCCTTTGCTTGTCTTGCTGTTGCAAGAACTTCTACTCAGGGTTCGGGCCCCCATGTTGTTGTTGTTAGGTACTGTCAAGTCAGTTCTGATTCATAGCAACAATATGTACAACAGAATGAAACAAGGCACAGTCCAGCCTTGCACTATCCTCACAATCATTGCTTTGTTTGACCCCATTGTTGCAGCCTCTGTGTTAATCCATCTTCTCGAAGGCCTTCCGCTTTTTCGATGTCCTTCTACTTTACCAAGCATGATGTCCTTCTCCAGGGACTGGTCCCTCCTAATCACACTTCCAAAGTAAGTGAGCAGATGTTTCCCTATCCTCCCTTCTAAGGAGCATTCTGACTGTACTTTTTCCAAGACGGATTTATTTGTTCCTATTAAAAAAAAAAAAAAAAAAATTTTATGGTAGTCCATGGTATATTCAATATTCTTCACCAACACCATAATTCAAATGCATCAATTCTTCTTCTGTCTTCCTTATTCATTGTCCAGAATTTGCATGCATACGAGGTGATTTAAAATACCATGGTTTGGTTCAGGAGCACCTTAGTCCTCAAAGTGACCTCCTTGCTTTCAACATTTTAAAGAGGTCTTTTGCAGCACATTTGCTCAACACAATGCGTTGTTTGATCTCTTGACTGCTGCTTCCATGGGTGTTGATTGTGGATCCAAGTAAAATGAAACCCTTGACAACTTCAATATTTTCTCTGTTTATCATAATGTTTCTTATCAGTCCACGTTGAGGTATAATCCATGCTGAAGTCTTTCAGTAAGTGCTTCAAGTCCTCTTTACTTTCAGCAAGCAAGGTTGTATCATCTGCATATCACAGGTTGTTAATGAGCCTTCCTACAGTCCTGATGCTTTCTTTTTCTTCATAGTCCAGCTGCTCAGAGTATATGCTCATTATACAGATTTAATAAGTATGATGAGAGGATTCAACCCTGACACATACTTTTTCTGATTTTAAACCAGGCAGTATCCATTTATTCTGTCTGAACAACTGCTTAGTAGTATATGTACAGGTTCTGCATGAGCAAAATTAAATGTTCCGGAATTCCCATTGTTCTCAATGTCATTCATAATTTGTTACGGCCCAAACAGTAGACTGCTTTTGCATAGTCAGCAAAACACAGGTAAACATCTTTCTGGTATTCTCTGCTTTCAACCAAGATCCATCCCATATCACCAGTGATATTCCTCGGCACATGTCCTCTTCTGAATCCAGCTTGAATATCTGATAGTTCCTTATCAATGTGCTGCTGCAACAGTTTTTTGAACTCTTCATCAGAATTTTATTACCGTGTGATATTAATGATATTGCTCAATAATTTCCACATTCCACTGAATCTTTGGAATGGGGACATGTGTGGATTCTTCCAGTCAGTTGGTCAGGTAGCTGTCTTGAAATTTCCTGGCATAGATAAGTTAGCATCTCTAGCATTGTATCTGTTTGTTGAAATATCTCAATTAGTATTCCATCAATTCTTAGAGTCTTGTTTTTCGCCAGTGCCTTCAGTGCATCTTGGACATCTTCCTTCAGTACTGTTGGTTCTTGATCATATGCTACATCCTGAAATTGTTGAATATCAACCAACTTTCTTTGGTACAGTGACTCTATATATTCATTCATCTTCTTTTGGTGCTCCCTGTGTCATTCAGTATTTTGCCCATAGAATTCTTCGATATTGCAACACGCGGCTTGAATTTTTTCTTCACTTCTTTCAGCTTGAGAAATGCTGAGCGAATTTTTCCCTTTTGGTTGTCTAAAACAATTCTTTGCACATTTCATTATAATACCTTGCTTTGTCTTCTCAGAATCTTCTCTGTAGCTCTTTTACTTCATCACTTCTTCGATTTGTTTTGGCTACTCTATGTTCAAGAGCAAGTTTAAGAGCCTCTTCTGACATTCATTTTGGTCTTTTCTTTCTTTCCTGTCTTTTTCTTTCTTCATGTATGATGTCCTTGCTGTCATCCCACAACTCTTCTGGTCTTATTTATCAGTGTTCAATGCGTCAAATCTATTCTTGATATGGTCTCTAAATTCAGGTGGGATATACTCAAGGTCATACTTTGGCTCTCATAGGCTTTTTAAAATTTGCATCAGCTTCAAATTGAACTTGCATATGAGCAATTGATGGTCTGTTCCACAGTCAGCTCCTGGTGTTGTTCTGACTGATGATATTGAGCTTTTCCGTGGTCTCTTTCCACAGATTTAATCAATTTGATTCCTGTGTATTCCATCCGGTGAGGTCCACGTGTATAGTCATCTTATGTTGTTGGAAAAGGTATTTCTGCTGAATAAGTCTCTGATCTTGCAAAATTCTGTTATGCAATCCCCGGCATCATTTCTATCACCAATGTCATGTTTTCCAACTAGTGATCCTTCTTCTTTGTTTCCAACTTTCACATTCCAATCACCAGTAATTACCAATGTGTCTTGATAATATGTTTGATCTATTTTAGACTATAAGGAGTTAGTAAATGTCTTCAATTTCTTTGTCTTTGGCATTAGTGATTAGTATATGAATTTGAATAATTTTTGTATTAACTGGTTTTCCTTGTAGGCATATGGATATTATCCTATCACTGACAGTGTTGTACTTCAGGATAGATCTTGAAATATTGTTTTTGACTATTTATTGTACACCATTTCTCTTTATTTTGTCAGCCCTGGCATTGTCAGCCATACGATTATCCAATTCAAAATGGGCAATACTGGTCCACTTCAGCTCACTAATATCTAGGATATCAGTCTTCAAGCATTGTATTTCATTTTTGACAAATTTCAATTTTCCTTCATTCATAGTTCATACATTTCACATTCCAATTACTAATGGATATTTGTAGCTGTTTCTTTTCTTTTTAAGTCATGCCACATCAGCAAATGAAGGTCCTGAAAGTTTTATTGAACCCACATCATTAAGGTCAACTGTACTTCGAGAGAGCAGCTTTTTCTCAGCTGTATTTTGAGTGCCTTCCAACCTGAAGGGCTCACCTTTCAGCAATATATCAGACAATATTCCACTTCTTTCATAAGGTTTTCAGTGATCAATCTATTTTGGAAGTAGACTGCCAGGTCCTTTTCTCTAGTCTATCCTAGTCTGGAAGCTCTACTGAAACCTGGCTATCATGGGTGACCCTTCTGGTATTTGATATACTGGTGGCATAGTTTCCAGTCTCACAGCAACACACAACCACCACAGTATGAGAAACTGACAGACAGACCCCCATACCCACTGTTTTTCACCTAGGTTCCTGTTCAGCGCCTTTCTGTTTCCTAAGTTTCAGACTCTTCCCTGGAAGGAAAAGTCAGACCAAAAAAAAGAGAGAGAAAGAAAGGGGAAAAAAATAAATAAGAGGAAAAGGACAGAAAAAAAAAAAAAACTTGACAATGATCCAAAACCTCTCTATATCAGGAGTTTTGTGGTTACCAACTGCCAAGTTCCAAAATTTATCTAAGTGGAGAAAGAGGTAATTTGATTATGGAAGAATGGAGGCACACTGTGTTGTTCAAAAAATTCAGCTAGTTCCTGTAATGGAAGTAAACATCATGTTAAAAGTTACTTCATGGCTTAAAAGATATTTCTCTTTAGTGCTAGCATTTGTCGACATAAAATACTAGCCATTTTTTTCAGAGTGATAGTGATACAAAACCATCCAAACTGATTAGTGTTCTTATCTCAAATGACAAGTTTGGCAGAAATAGCTAATGAAAAAGCTTATTCGTATGACCTCTTCAAAAATATTCTGCATAGTATGTTTATTCAAAGCATTGTATCAAACCATTGTTTTTAGCCTGCACTAGATTTCCTGCCAAACTTTCATTAAAGATATTTCAACTTTCCTTGGGAAAACCATCCTTCCATTAACAGAAGTCCACAAATAAGTCAACCCCTGGCTTAACCCCTGAAAAATAAGAGCAGTATTATATTTCTGGAATCTCCGGGTAGTGCAAATGGTTCACATACTTGGTTGCTAACCAAAAAGTTGGTGCTTAGAGTCTACCCAGAGGTACCTGATAAGAAAGGCCTAGCAATTTGCTTCCAAAAAAAAAAAAAAAAAAAAAATCAGCTATCAAAAGCCCATGGAGCTCAGTTCTACTCTGACACACATAGGGTTGCCATGAGTCAGAATTTGCTCCATAGCAACAGTTTGGTTTACTATATTCCCAGACACGGTCATTGGCTCAGGGGATAGAACTATATAAATCAAACTAAACTTTAGAAATTTTGTTGAATATTTTTGGAAAGAGAGATCTATTTCTATAAGATTAATAAATTATAAGGACATGAATATATGGCTATATGTAGTCATTTTGACAACATTGGGAGAAAAGCATACAAATAAAGGTAAGTAGCAAAAGGAATAACTTATAGATTTAAAATAAAAAAAAAACCCTCAATGCCAACTATTTTAAACAAAAAAGCAACAACTGAAAAATTGAGAGGTATGAGGATTACAGAATATTTTGATTATTCCTTTCTTCTAGTTACCTTTTATTTTTGCTTTCTTCCTCCAACATTGACGAAGTGGCAGCCTGTAGCCATAGATTCACTTCCATAAAAGATACATCAAAATTCTTCAAATTGCAGATACTACTTTATCACCTCTGTCTAGCTTTACAGTAACCATCATATCTCTGAACTTTTCAGTTACTGTCCTTTAGTTTAAAATAGTTGGAACTGGGTTTCTTCAATAAAAACCTAAGGAGTCCCAGACTAACGAACAAAAAAATCAAACCAAATCCAGTCAACTGTGACTCATAGCGATGCTATACAGGTCCTATAGCACAGAGTAGAATTGCCCCATAGGGCTTCCAAGGCTGTAATCACTAGGGAAGCCAACTGCCACTTCTTTCTCCCATGGAGAGGCTGGTGGCTTCAAACCGGTGACCTTTTGGTTAGCAGTTGAGCTCTTTAACCACTGAATAATCAGGGCTTCTTAACATATATGAAGGCTTTCTTATTTGTTGGGACAATAAATTGTCTGAAAATTGATGTTCTTTGTAAATGGCAGATCTTAAAGACTGTAATAATAGAAAAAAAATGGGAAAAAATTTTAAAGATTGGTTGGTAGAAGGCACACTTCATCTTCTATAGGATAGGAATACAGGTATGTAATAATAATAATAAAAAAAATATACCTGCCTAAGAAGTAGTAATTAAAAAAAATCGATGAAGTTTTCTTGACTTTAGACATTGTATATGTAATCATCCTGAAAATAACATACCTTTAGGAAAAAAAGAAAAAATTTGATAAATATTACATCATGCATTCAGTGAAAAGATAATTTATTGAATTCCCACTGTGCTCAGAATATTGTGCTAGTCACTATGGTTATGATAATATACAAATAGTCAATATTTTGAAAGCCCAAGAAATTTAATTGGGGAAAACTACTAGTGATTGGATCATTCTTAAAATGAGTCTTAACGTTTCTGTCATTGGAACATTTAAAACCTATTTTACTCTCTTTTTTATTGCAATAATCTGGTGACAAAAAGATAAAAAGGAAAAGCTTAAACCAAAACATTTGCTAAATTATACTTTGAGAAAAAAATTAAAGAGAAAAAAAAGCTTTTACTTAAAAAAAAAAAGTAAATGCCTAAGGTATTTATGTAGGCTGAGTACAAGAAGTAGATGTGGTTGTTGTTATGTGTCCTCAAGTCAGTTCTGACTCATAGTGACCCTATGTACAAAAGAACGAAACACTGCACAGTCCTGCCCCAACCTTAACAATCGTTGCTATGTTTGAGCCCGTTGTTGCAGCCACTGTGTCAACCTGTCTTGTTAAATGTGTTTCTCTTTCTCAGTGATTCAGTATTCTACTGAGCATGATATCCTTCTCCAGGGACTGGTGTGTCCTGGTAATATGTCCAAAATAAGTGAGATGAAGTCTCACCAGTCTTGCTTGTAAGGAGCACTATGGCTGGGCTTCTTCCAAGACAGATTGTTCATTCTTCTGGCATTCTGTGGTATATTCAATATTCTTCCCCAACACCATAATTCAAATGTATCAGTTCTTCAGTCCTCCTTGTTCATTGTCCAGCTTTCTCATATATGCGAGGTGGTTGCAAACACTGTGACTTGGGTCACATGCACCTTAGTTTGCATAGTGACACTTTGCTTTTTAACACTTTAAATAGGCCTTTTCTGTATATTGTCCAATGTGATATGTTGTTTGATTTCCTGACTACTGCTTCCATGAACATTGATTGTGGATTCAAGTAAAATGAAATTCTTAACAACTTCAATATTCCCTCTATTTATCATGATGTTGCTTATCGGTCCAGTTGTGAGGATTTTTGTTTTCTTTACGTTGAAGTATAATCCATACTGAAGACCAAATCAGTTTGTTAATTCCATGTTCAGATTACTAATGGGTGTTTGCAGCTGTTTCTTTTTATTTTGAGTCGTGCCACATCAGAAAACGAACGTCCCAAAAGCTTGACTCCATATGTATCACTAAGGTCAACTTTACTTTGAGGAGGCAGCTCTTCTCCAGTCACATTTTGAGTGTCTTTCAACCTGAGGGGTGCATCTTCCAGCGCTGTATCAGACAGTGTTCCACTACTAATCATAAGGTTTTCACAACCAGTTTTTTTGGAAGTAGACCTCCAAGTCCTTCTTTCTAGTGCGTCTTAGACTGAAGCTCTGTTGATACCTGTTCACCATGGGTGGCCCTGCTGGTATTTGAAATGTCAGTGGATATCTCCCAGCATCACAGCAACACACAAGCCGCCATAGCATGACAAACAGACAAGTGGTAGGCTAGGTTCTAAGTTCCCTGAAGATTTCTAAAGAATCACACTCAACAGGGGAGATGGAGTAGGTTGGAGAAAAGCTAAATCAGATCGGATTGAATTCAGGGCCATGATTGCTTTATGGCTATAAAAATTTTGACAAAAGGCAGTTTTTCTTTCTCTTCTACACATAAAGAACTTTCTTGAGCCAGGATATTCTTTAGGGAAAATTTATCTTCTGATGGTTCCATTACCACAAAATTGTACTTAGAATATCTGTGGAGGGCTTCGATGTCTGACTGAAGATTGAGTGTACATGTGGGTCATGTGTGGGCCCTGAGCAACTGGTAAATCAGTTATACTCTGACTGAAAGCCAATCCCTTTACCTGTACTTCTGGATTTAAATCCAGGTTGGAAATGTTTTTTTTTTTTTTTTTTTTTCCCTTGGTAGCAATCTAGAACTCGCAGTAAACTTAAAGGTGAGTTGGTCTGGTCAGCTGGCAAAATAAATGAGTAATAAATAAATATTTGTTGTAGATATGACAGATGAGAGAAAGTCCTATATAAGTCCAGAAAAAGAGAAAAATCTAAAAAATAAGAGGATATAAAACAAGGAATATCACTGCTGATGTCAGATGGATCTTGCCTGAGAGCAGAGAATTCCAGAAAGATATTGACCTGTTTTTTTTTATTGACTGCGCAAAGGCATTTGACTCTGTGGGTCATAACAGATTATTGATAACATTGAGAAGAATGGGAATCTCAGGACAATTAATTGCTCTCTTCTCTCAGTTTGTCATACTGTGGTGGCTTGCGTGGTGCTGTAATGCTGGAACCTGTGCTACCAGTGTTTCAAATATCAGCAGGATCATCCATGGTGGACAGGTTTCCACAGAACTTCCAGACTAAGACAGACTAAGAAGAAGAGCCTGGCGATTTACTTCTCAAAAAATTGGCCAGTGAAAATGCTTCTGAACAGTGTCTTATAAAAAGAGAATAGACACAGACACACACAGGGTAAAAGAGACCACGTGAAGATCCCTCTATATTCTAAATATTAACAAGGAATGCCAGGGATACTGACAAGGTAGGACTTTACCCTAGAGCCTGATCTAGACTTCTAGCCTTCAAACCTGTGAGATAAGAAATTTCTGTTCTTTAAAGTCCACTTTGCAGTATTTTTAATGAAAGTCCCAAAAAACTAAAACACTCAGAAATATCTTAATTTTTTTTTAACCTCCAAAAATTACCTCAGGAATCATTTGGGGCATTTTAGAATATGTGAAGCTGTTTGACTTAAAATCAAATTGTGTATTTGTGTTTCAATAAGTATCTTTGTCTAAATTTTAAAAAATATCAAAGCATATATTTGATTAACAGAATTATTTACACCTCTTACTAGTGTAGAAAATTAAGACTTTGTTAAAAACTTTCTTAATTTCTTTCTTTGGAAGAAATATATTCTTAAAAACATTATTTGGCTACCAAATAAAAATCATAAAAGATATTTCAATACAAAATCCTTCACACTCATTATCATGAAATATATATTTTGATAACGTAGTTACTGTTTCATTGAAGAAGTCATAACAGAAAGATTTTGAGATTATAGAAGTGAAGTTAATTTAAATTTACCTTCAGGATTATCTCTGAAAAGCTATGTTTCTCTCCCTCCCAATAAAAGTACATCCTCATCTGAGTAGCCATTTTGGAAGGGAATTAAGTCTTAGATAAATTTTATCTTGATATTTTCCTAAATAATTTAATATGCTAATGAAATTTCTGAAATAGTTGTCTTTCATTAGTTGCTCCTCATGTCTTTTTTTTTTTTTTTTTTCCTTCTTCTTTCTTTAGAGTAAGACATAAATCTTAAGTGTGGGAACACATCCTTGCAGCCAAACATACTGACCAAAGCTTAACCAGTTCTTGTCCACCCTTCCTTCAATGTCATCTCCAGCCTGAAGGCAAAAAACTATCCAGTGATTTCTTTGGATCATATACTAGCATCTGCCCATGTAGTTTATTCCAGACTAATAGTTATGTCAAAAGTTCCCAATCTCCTGGTCCACAGTTGCATGTTGTTATTGTTGTTAGGTGCCATTGAGTTGGTTCCCACTTGTAGTGACCCTATGTACAACAGAAAGAAGCACTGTCTGGTCCTGTGCCATTTTCACAATTGTCGTTATGCTTGAGCCCATTGTTGCAGTTGCTGTGTCAATCTATCTCCTTGAGGATTTTCCTCTTTTTCACTGACCCTCTAAAAACCATGATGTCCAGGGACTGGCCGTTCCCGATAGCATGTCCAAAAGATGTGAGACAAATCTCGCCATCCTTGTTTCTAAGGAGCATTCTGATTGTACTTCTCCCAAGACAGATTTGTTCATTCTTTTGTCAGTCCATGGTGTATTCAATATTCTTCACCCACACCACAAATCAAAGGCATTGATTCTTTTTTGGTCTTCATTATTCATTGTCCAGCTTTGGCATGTATTTGGGGTGATTGAAAACTCCATGGCTTGGGTCACATGTACGTTAGACTTCAAGGTGACACCAGAGTCAGCATTTTCATATTTTTTTTATCATTTGCTTTATATAGTTTTCCCTATGGAGTACTTTGTAATCAATGAACTTCTCATTTGATGGGCTTCTGTTGTTGTTAAATATATAAAGCTTCAATTACAGTGCTTTAGAAGTACAGTGTATTCATTATAATTTTTAGGCAATTAGTTCATTGGGCCAGTTTTCTGTTATTAAGGTTAAAAGGCAAAGATTGTCTACATTAATATATTCCCAGAGGGATGAAATAAAAGAAAAATGAAAAAATAACAAGGACTTTCAGCTTGAAAGACATTTACTAAAATAAATACCAGTTATGAAAAGAAAAAAGAGCACATTAACTTAAAATTTACTTGGAGTTTTTCATTCACTGGTTGTAAATTCGTTTTGTTTTAAACTCACTGTTAATATCAAGTTTTGATTTAACTTAATTAACTAAATTGTTTAGATTTCAAAAAGGTGTGACATCTTCCATTTCATATTAATTTTACACTTGAATCCTTCTCTCAATGGACACATCACCTTCTTAGGGGACATTTCCTGAGCGATTCACATTTAACCCCATTTTGCCACTGCCTATCTTTATTTATTTATTTTTTTATCTTTATACTGAGCACAGATTTCTTTGTAAAACAATTATTTCCTGAAATTATCTACCTACCTGCCTATCTACCCACCTACCTATTTTTTTTTTTTTTTTTAGCCAACTTGTTTATCTATTTCTGTATTTATCATCTCCCACCTAAGGTACAAACTCCATGAAGGCAGGAACTCTGCATGTGTGTGTGTGATTCACTGCTAAATCACGAACAACTAGAACAGTGTTTGGGTCATAGTGTTCAATGAATAAACAGCAAATAAAAGACTGGCTACTTTGCAATGTTAATAAAGTAAATATTCTGTTACATAAGATATATAGCATACAAAGTAAAATGTTATAACATACAAGTAATCTCTAGCTTAGAGTTACCACAGTAAATATGTTTCTTCTACTGTTGTCCACGCTCATGAAACCTATGATGGAGGAAAAAACAGAGGTCTTGTCCCAGCCTCTTCTTATGTTTCCAGACACCATGTCTAAATTCTCATGGGAAATCCACATTAACTGCTTCGAATGAGTGAAGATGGGATTCTTGAAGGGCTGTGTAGTGGGACATGCAGGTAACTTTCTTTTCTGGGTTGTTTCTTGCCTTAGGATAAAATTGATGGTAGGAGATGATGCACAATTTGAGAAAAATCCATGCTAAAGAGTGGTGACAGCTTAGGCACTTGTTTAGGGGAATTCCATGTAATTTCCCTGATCATGGGATTGAAAATATAGTGTTCACCAAAGGGAAAAGAAAAAAAAAATCTATTTCTCTGCCAGGCTGTCCCCGTATGTAAGGACAAAAACAACGACAACAATAACAACAAATATAGATATGCCACGCTGAATATTTGCTTTCCCTACCTTGGTAAAATAATAATAATAAGGAGAATGGAATGTATCTTTTGAGTGCCCTTTCTATACAGGTAATCATAGAAAACCATTTGTATGTTACTATAGAAGGCAGGGTGTCACAAAGTTCTCTACTTTCTCATGGTTGACGCTTCTGTTCCCTCTGTAATTTCTCTTAGCACTAGAGACCAAACATAGGATTGTTTCTGAAAGACAGCAAAAATATTCTATTTCATTTTGTAAACTTTGAACCAATGTCCTGCTTCTATGGAATTTTCCATTTCTCACTGGTTCTCACCTTCTGTGTATGTCTCTATCAAACACATCTCAAGTACTAGGAAGGCAGGATTGTTTGCATATAAATCATCTACTCAATATTTGGGAAGTGATAAAGGGAGTTTACTGCACAGCTCATTACAATAAACAATTTGAAGTTGAATATTAGATAAACCATAGCCTGACCTAAAATATACTGCTACTTTCATCACTGGGAATGCTCTTTCCTCCAAAGGAGCACCATTCCACAAGTTATTCCTCTTCCCTTCCCTATTCTTAATGACACTTGTCCTTATCAAGCTTGTTTCTACACCAAGACATTTACCTTCATTTCCCTTTGGCAACTACCAGAAGTAATTAATTCTTCTTATTTTATTATGCACAGCGATTTTGCTTTCTTTGTGTCTCTCCTCATTTACCCAGGTCATGGCTTAAGGGATATTTTGTTATCACTAAAACGCTCACTGAAATTCTTTGCTAAATAAGTTCAAGGAATTTTGCCACCAAATCAAAACTGACATAAATACATTTCTTTTTAATTCAAATATATATATATATATATATATCACTTTATTCTCATAATATTTCCACAGGAAGGATCTGAAAACTAAGGCTCAGAAAGGTTTTCTGCTTTAGAGTATGCATTTAGTAAGTAATATTCAAACCCATAATATTTGAACTTCAGTCTCTGTATTATGTTATACCACACTGACAGAAGGTTTGGAATAGTTGGATGAAGTTGAGTGGTGTAATGTTTGATAATTCTGTTTTATTCAGGTGTTTGGGGAGTTGAAATTATAGTGAAATGATGAAATTTTTAAAATTTTCTGCTGAATATTTTATGCTGGAAGGGAAGCTTGATTTGAGGAGTCTTAATCATCTGAAAGCTATCTATATAGACGTAAGGGATCAAGGATGACAGCTTCTACAGGCTGTATGTAGCGCATACAAAACCTTCACAATGACCACAGTAGATGGAGGGGACCATGGTATAACGACCTAAAATGAGTCTGGCTCCTGGAGTTCGACATCCTGGACAAGATTTCGTTTTGTTATACGTGAGATTGCTATAAGTCACAGCCAACTCAATGGTAACTAACAATAACAACATGAGATGAGGCTGCTGAAGTGGAGAGGTGAATGAATGAATAAATATAATAGAAAATCATTATATTTTTTCCAGTAATGAAGTGACATGATGAGATTGCTGATTTTAGAAGGAGCTCCTGGAAAATGATGGAGCTGGGATAAGAAAAGTTGTAAAGTAGTGGTTTCTAATCAACAAAAGTCACGTAAAATATACCACTCCTTGTTACACAGAGATGAGTCCTGCATTCTAAGGCAGAATCATAATACCATATTAAAATCTAATGATAGAATCCAATGTCTTGTACATAGAAGCCATTTATTTGATATTTATTGAATGAATGATGGATGGTTTTAAGAACTTCCTAGGAACTGTACAAAGTATAGCTCATTTTTATTTGCAAGAAACAAGACATAGAAATAAGGTCTTTTTTGTTCTCTGATTTCTATTTAAATCAAGGATTATCTCAAATGCAGACAAGTAGTTTAAAGTGCTATAAAATTTACTTAAAACTCCAATATACAGTTCCAATAAAATGCTATCCAATTAAATAATGTAACTGTGAATAAAGATATTTTTTAACATATCTCAGTGAAGCCACTCTGATATATTCTTTGGAATAATAGTGATGCAAAGAACTTATAAGAAGGATATATGAAAATTTTCTGAATGCGCATAGAAATGTGTACTTAATCTCTACTTCAGGACAGATGAATGCAGGATGGTAACAAAGTATTTAAAAAAACACATTTCAAAGGAGATAACGTGTTTGAATACACTTAATCCAGCGCAATGTAAGAAAGTAAAGCTCTGTGCTTCTCCAAAATAAACTAATACCTCTTTGAAAACAGCCTCTTGAGACGTTGGAGGAATACTCCATCACTAAAAAGAAACTTGTCTAAAAAATAAAGGTAAACTTGGAGAAATTGTCAATTTTCGTTCTGTAAAGTTAGATAAGCTTTACTTTGGAGGGAGTGGGTGAGTGGGTGACAACAAGGTTGAGTGGAGGTCTATTTTATCCTTGAGATTTCCAGTTGGTTTCTTCAGTCAAGTAATTGATGAAAAATGAGTTCTTTTCTCACTAGCTAGTAATTTTTCTTACTCTTCAAACTATGGATTTCATATCTGTCCTAAAGGCCTTCTTTTGCTAGTTACATTCACTCTGACTTATAACTAGCATTGAAGCTCTCAATCAAATGGACATGAAGGAGAGTCGGATGGCTTTTAGGATTGGGAATGAGAGCTTAGTGCTATCCACTTCGGTCTTTCCACATAATTTTATCCGATAGACCACTTTTAGATTTTTGCAAAATTATTTTGTAGCCTACCTCTAATTTGGGTTGCTGGTTCAGAAACAAACTAATCTCTAGGTCTACTTACATGACTATTCAAGTTAAGCTGGGGCACTCTTAAATATCTCTGAGTTCCCCACATTACCAATACTGTGCTTAGTTTTGTTCAATTCTGTAAATTGAGTGGTGATTTTTTTTTTCTGCTGCAGAGAATATTGCCAGTTAAAAGGATCCAACAAATAAAAAGAGACAGAGGAATTAGAAACGAAGCTTACTTCATTTTTTTCAATATTAAGAATATAAATCATAAATACATATTTCTTACTTACAGGTAATATTATAATTTTAATAATAATAGCATAAAATATTCATTGAGTGTTTGAAGTGTGCTAATCACTGATTTAATTGTTTTATATTCTTTATAAATTTGTAAGTTATTCTTGCTACTCAAACACAGATAGATATGCAGTCAGAACAGTAGTGGAGGCCTGACAGAGGTGAACATTCTGCAGAGCAGAGCAAGTCCCCACTTCTCCATACCTGCTCTGCATGAAGTGTACAGATTTAACCAGCATCCGCAGCTCGATTGTGGCTTCTGTGTAGTTAATACTAGCTAAAATGTGCAAGATAGTAGAGTGAGGTAAATTGATGCTCACTGGAAGGAAACATTTTTCAATAATTAAAGCAGTCCAACGATGGACTAAATACATACACTCCCTAATCCAAGCAAAAACTTGAAAATTTTTTCAGAGGTATATTATGTAGGAGATACAAAGACCAGGTAAGGGATTAGGCTAGAGAGAGAACATGATTCCTTTCATGTATGGAAACCACTCTTTTGAAAGAATTTAATTCAGATAGCCTCATCCAATCACAAAGTATGTATTTTTGCAATCTTTCAGAAAGTCAATTTGAAAATACATGAGAATGATAAATAATTCCACAACAATTTTTTCATTGTAAATACCATTTTTCACCAACATAAAAAGCAACTATACACGTGGACCTTGCCAGGTAGAATACAGAAGAATTAAATCAACTACATCTGTAGAAAGAGATGAGGGAAAAACTTCATATCATCCGTCAGAACAAGGCCAGAGGCCACCTACAGAACAGACGTGCAATCGCGCATATGCAAGTTCAAGTTGAAACGAAAGAAAATTAGAACAAGTCCATGAGAGCCAAAGTATGACCTTGAGTTTATCACACCTGAATTTAGAGACCATCTCCAAAATAGATTTGATGCAGTGGACACTATAATGATTGAAGACTAGAAAAGTTGTGGAATGACGTCAAGAATATCAAACATGAAGGAAGCAAGAGGTCGTTAAAAAGACAAGAAAGAAAGAAAAGACTAAAATGGATGTCAGAAGAGACTCTGAAACTTGATCTTGAACATAGAGTAACTAAAGCAAAAAGAAGAAATGATAAAGTAAAAGAAATGAACATGAGATTTCAAAGTGCAGCTCGAGAAGACAAAGTATTATGATGATATGCGCAAAGAGCTGGAGACAGAATATCAACAGGGAAGAACACACTCAGCATTTCTCAAGCTGAAAGAACAGAGGAAAACATTCAAGCCTTCAGTTGCAATAGTGAAGGATTGTACAGGGATAATAATTCAAAAGAAGATGGATACATAGAGTCGTTATTCCAAAAAGAATTGGCCGACATCCAACCATTTCAGGAGGTAGCATGTATCAGGAACCCACGGCACTGAAGGAAGAAGTCCAAGCCGCACAGAAGGCACTGACAAAAAACAAGGCTCCAGGAACTGACAGAATATCAACTGAGATGTTTCAAACAGATGCAGCCCTGAAAATGTTCATTCATCTATGCCAGAATATTTGAAGACAGTTACCTGGCCAACCTACTGGAAGATATCCCTATTTGTGCCTATTCCCAAGAAAGGTGATCCAACTAAATGTGGAAATTATCAAACAATATCATTAATATCACATGCAAGTAAAATCTTGCTGAAGATCATTCAAAAGCAGCTGCAGCAGTATATCAACAGGGAACTACTTGGAAATTCAAGCCAGATTCAGAGGAGGACTTGGAATGAGGAATATCATTGCTGATGTCAGATGGATCCTGGCTGAAAGCAGAGAACACCGGAAAGATGTTTACCTGTATTTTATTGACTATGCTAAGGCATTCAATTGTGTGGATCATAACAAACTATGGATAACATTGCGAAGAATGGGAATTCCAGAACCCTTAATTGTGCTCATGAGGAACCTTTACACAGATCAAGAGGCAGTCATTTGAACAGAACAAGGGGATACTGTGTGGCTTAATGCCAGGAAATGTCTATGTCAGGGTTCCATCCTTTCACATGCCAATTCAATCTGTATGTTGAGCCAATAAGCTGAGAAGCTGGACTCTGTGAAGAAGAATGGGGCATCAAGATTGAAGGAAGATGCATTAACAACCTGCATCATAAGGATGACATGACCTTGTTTGCTGAAAGTGAAGAGGACTTGAAGCATTTACCGATGAAGACCAAAGGCCACCGCCTTCAGTATGGATTACATCTCAACATGAAGAAAAGAAAAATCCTCACAAATGGACCAATAAGCAACACCACGATAAACGGAGAAAAGATTGATGTTGTCATGATTTCATTTTACTTGGACCCACAATCAACACACATGGAAGCAGCAGCCAGGAGATAAAAAGGTGCATTGCATTAGACAAATCTGCTGCAAAGACCTCTTTAAAGTGTTGAAAACACAGATGTCACCTTGAAAACTAAGGTGGGCCTGATCAAACTGTGTTGTTTTCAGTCTCCTCATATGCATGATAAAACTCGACAGCACATAAGAGAGACTGAAGAAGAATTGATGCCTTTGAACTATGGTGTTGACCGAGCATATTGAATATACCATGGACTACCAAAAGAATGAACAAATCTGTCTTGGAAGAAGTACAGCCGGAATGCTCCTTAGAAGGGGGGATGGCAAGAATATGTCTCACATACCTTAGACATGTTATCAGGAGGGATCAGTCCCTGGAGAAGGACATCATGCTTGGTAAAGTAGAGGGTCAGTGAAAAAGAGAAAGACCCTCAACCAGATGAATTGACACAGTGGCTGCAACAATGGGCTCAAGCATAACAACAATTGTGAGGATAGTGCAGGAATGGGCAGTATTTTCTTCTGTCATATGTAGGGTGTCTATGAGTCGGAACCAACTCAATGGCACCTAACAACAACAACATCCAGAAGGAATATGTATTGAAGTAGTCAGAGATGGAGATAAAGATTTAAGAATCAAAATGTTCTTTGCGATATAATTTAGTAAATTACAATATGGCAACAGCCTAAGTGTATGGTTCTTAGGGAATAGATTAATAAATAATGGAGTAACCTCAAGATTAAACTCCTGGAAGCCCCAATGGTATTGTGCTATACAAGATTATTTAATAATACAGCAACATGAATACATATATGCACCTTTGTTCCTTGCAGCATTATTCACGATAACAAAAAAATGGAAACAACCTATAGCCTATCAACAGATGAATGGATAAACAAAATATGCCACATACATAAGATGGAATACTATGGAGCTATAAAAAATAATGATGAGTTCTCAAAATCCCTTATAACATGGATGAATCTTGAGGACATTATGCTGAGTGAAATAAGGCAATTACCAAAGGACAAATATTGCATGATCTTACTTTTATAAAAAGGCAAAAATAAATATACATACAGAAACCAGAGTTCATTGGTGGTAGATAGTAGACACTTTATACTTTTGGTGGTGGGAAAGGCAACACAGAATGTGGGTAAAATGTGCACAATTTGACCAAGGTAAATGAAGTCATTAAGAAATACACAAGAATAAGGGAGGTTTTTGGTAAAGGCTATAACATATGCAATTTTGTGACAAAAGCAATAACAACCAAAAAATATATTTGTGGTTACATAGGTAGATATGTGTGCATATATGTGTATAGGAAGGTATATGTGTGTATATATGTGTGCACACATAGGTATATCTGCAGGAATATATATATATATACATGTATGTGTGTACTGCATATATATTCACATATATAATAAAGCACATAGAAGCACAGTTATGGATACTTCCTAGACATAAACACCCTGTAAGATTAGCTTACTGGGTTTGAGGCTTAGGACCATAGTCTCCTGGGACAACTCAGTCAATTGTCATAACATAGTTCATAAAGTTTATGTTCTACACACCAGTTTGCTAGTAGTGTCTGTGGTCTTAAAAGATTGCAAGCATCCATCTAAGTTACAACTATTGGTCTCTACTTGTTTGGAGCAAAAGAGAAAGAAGGAAACCAAAGGTCCAAAAAAGAAACTAGTCTCCAGGATTAATGGCCTACATGAACTCTGGCCTCACCTATCCTGAGACCAGAAGAACTAGATGGTGCCCAGCTACCACTATGGACCTTTCTGACCAGGGACACAAGAGATATTCCCAGATAGAATGGGAGAGACGTGTAGAATGAAACACAATTTTTTTGAAAAAGGCTAGGCTTACTGGACTGGTAGAGACCAGAGGAACTTCGAGACTACGGCCCTGAGATACCCTTTAAACTTTGTACTGGAACCACTCCCAGACATCAACCTTCAGCTAAATAATAGATTGGCTCATAAAATTACCAATATTACCCTTGAATACTGTGCTTCTTTAAAAAATCATCTGTAGAGGTGCAGCAAACATGGTTCTGTAGACGGAAACACCATGCTGTTCCTCTATAGCAACAGATACAAACACCAGTCCTGGAACTCTGAGTACCAAATGAAGGAATAAAGAACTTGATCAAGCACTGAATAGAGTAAGAAACCTACAGAGAACAAAGAATGAGTGAGATATGGAGAAGAGCTTTCATATCAGCTAAAGTGGCCAGCTTCCCCATCTTGGGCTACAGGCACCAAAGAATTCAAACAGGGAGTATTGGAAGACAACCTCATGGAGATCCTAACAGGAGACAGAGCACCGGGTAACAAGGGATACACCCTTTCCCACCCCACATCCTTCTCCCCTGTATGAGGCTTCTGCCTCTTGCCAAAGGGCCACTGTTGCTCAGCTGGAGAGATACCAGCTCACTGCAGTCTGGAACCACCATCTTGAACCTCAGCCACCAAGGACTGCAGTCAGGGAGTAGGGGAAGGCAACTCTATGGAGCGCCCAGCAGGAGACAGAGCACCTGGTAACCAGGGATACAGGCTTTCCTGTCCCCATCCTTCTTCCCTCTATGGGGCTTCCATTGCTTGCCAATGGGCTATGGTTGCTCAGCTTGAGAGACACTAGCTCACTGTAACCACGGTCTGCTCCACTTCCACCAGCCAGCCCCTTCAGGGCCATTTTTCTTTGTTTGTTTTATATTTTGGGTTTTTTTTTTTGTTGTTGTTGCTTCTCTCTGTCACTCTCCCTTCCTTCCTTTCCTTTTTCCTGCCCAGCTAGACTGTGTGCCATCTACTCTTCTTAACAGGCTGTGATTTTTTTGGTTTGCTTTGTTCTTTTTCTTTTTTTTACTTCTTTTTTTTCTGTTTCTTCTCTCTCTCTCCTTTCCTTCCTTTCCTTTCTTCTGCCAGCTCAGCCCTGTGCACCATTCCCTCCTCTTCTGAAAGAACCAAGCTGCACAGTTTGAATGGAGAGTCACTGAGCTTGGCGTCCCTGAGTCTGTGCCACCATCACTGACTGTTTCTTTTTCTATTTTTTTTTTTATTGTTTATTCTATTTCTCCCCCTTTTTTCCATTCCTTTCTTCCATCCACTCAGACCCATGCACCACCCCCAGCTTCTTGGTGGGTGTGCTGTACTACTCAGCTGGAAAGCCTCTGGCACATGGCCTCCTTGGGTCTGTGCTGCCCCAATAGACCAGATACCTCAGTGCCATATTTTTAATTTTTCTTTCCTCCCTCTTCTCCTTTTCCTTCTCTCTCCCACCTAGACCTTATGCTGTATTTGCCCCTTCCTGATGGGTCATGCCATGCCAACTAGTGAGAGAGACATCAGCTCACTGCCACCCCAATTCTGCCCCATTTCAACAGCTGGCACCCCCAGCACAATATTTTATTATTATTATTAACCTATTTATTTGATTGTTAGTCTTGTCTGTCTCCTTCCCCCCTTTCCTTTCCTTTCTCATGCGCACCTAGCCACAAGTGCCACCCACGCTAGTTCTTGACAGGCCGAGCCTCACTGTTTGGCTAGAGAGCCACCAGCACTTGGCCTTTCTGGGTCTGCTGCCCCCCCACATGCTGAATCTCACTGCACAAACATTTTAGTTACTTTTTTTCTACTTCATTTTTTTTTTGCATTTGTTTCTCTCTTTTCTTTCTGTTCTTTCACCCATGCACTTAGCTCAGCACATCACATCCTCTCCTTTCCCTCCTGGCTATCTGCACTGTACACTGAATACAACTCCCCAAAGTGGTAATGACATGGTCACCTGGAACCCAACTTGCCCTACCTCCCAGTCCCACCCTGTCACCTCCAGCTCATGATGAAAACTACCCATCCCTGATACTCTACCCCTACTGGGCCTGCCCTACTATACTGTAGCTGAGTGAACATCCCTACCAACCTGGAAAAGGTGGTGAGAAGCAAGCAAGCACAAAAATAAAATAAGAAACCCAGCCCACCTGCCCAGACATAACCAAATAAAGCAAAAAGAATAAGAATGAAACAATCAAATTTATAATCAATAAACAAAGAAAATAATTCCTGAATGTCCCAGGGACAACAGATAATGTCAAAACACATTTTAAAAAAGGAGAGTATGGCTTCAGAAGGCAATCAAAATAAAATACCAGATGATCTTCTGCTAGAAGAAAAGGCACTGGAACTACCTGATAGGGAATTCAGAACTCTAATATTCAAGGTTCTTTAACAGATGAAGGAAAATGCAGACAAAATTAAGGAAAAAATAGACAAAATCATGGAAAAGACAGACAAAACAATGGAAGAAATCAGGAAAATAATACAGGAGCAAAGTGTCAAAAGAAATAAACAAATAGAAATAAGGTAAAAACAGCAATTAAAAATCAACAATATAAATAACAAGTGCTGTAGAAAGTTTTAGGAGCAAATTTGAAACCATGGAAGAGAAGATTAGTGAAATTGAAGACAAATTCTCATATACCACTTTGAGGAAAAAAAAATCAGAGGAAAAAACAGAAGAAAAATGATGAAACCCTAAGAACAATGTGTGATACAAAAAAAAGTAAAAGTTTATGTTGGCTTGGAGTTCCAGAATGGGGTGGATGGGGGCGGGGGGGGAGGGGGAGAGAACAGAAAACAAAGAAAGAATCATTGAAGATTTCCTGACAGAAAACTTCCCTAATATTATAAAAAATGAAAAGCTGACTATCCAAGGAGCTCAACAAACTCCATATAGACCCTAAAGGAAAAACACCAAGGCATACTATAATTACGCTCACTAAAACCAAAGACAAAGGAAAAATCCTGAGAGCAGCTTGAGAAAAATGAAAAGTCACATATAAGGGAAACAATAAGACTAAGCTCTGATTACTTGGCAAACACCATGCAGACAAGAAGGCAATGGGATAACATATATGAAATATTGAAAGAAAAAAAAAACTGCCAACCAACAATAATATATCCTGCAAAACTCTAGTTCAAGTACAATGGAGAAATTAGGACAGTTCAGATAAACAGAAATTAAAGAAATACATAAAAACTAAACCAAACTTACAAGAATTATTAAAGGAAGTCCTTTGGTTAGAGAACTAACATCAGACAACAACCTGAATCTAGCACATAAGAGAGCATTAGCCAGATACCAACCTAGATAATAAACTTTTAAGGGTAAAACAAAACTAAAAAATTTACAAGAGGGTATCACAGACTTCAATCTGTAAATGACAACAATGTCAGAACAATAAAAAGGGAATAAATGGTGTAGATATTGAACTTTCAAATGGAGAGGAAGTCTAGAAGTTATCAAATAATAAAACACTGGTTTAAATTTAGGAAGATAGGGGTAAATTTCAAGGTAAACACAAAGGAAGTTAACAAACATACTCACCAAAATAAAGAAGAAAAACATAAAGTCTCAGTAAACATACAAACACAAAAAAGATCAAAAACCTTTCAACACAGAACAGTAAGAAAAACAAAGAAAATGTCAGCACCACAAAAAAAATCACTGTAAAATGACAGCAATAAACTCACACCTATCAATAATCACACTGAACATAACTGTCTTAAATGCACCCATAAAGAGACAGAGAGTGACAGAATGGACTAAAAAAGAAAGAAAAAAGGACCCAACAATATTCTGTCAAGAGACACCCTTAGAAACAAAGACATAAGTTCATTAAAAATCAAAGAAAGAAAATAATATATCATGCAGACAGCTACCAAAAAAGAGCAGGAGTGCAGTATAATCTCAGATAAAATAAACTTTAAAAAAAAATCCATAAAAAACAAATCACATCATATATTGAGTAAAGGGACGATCCACCATGAAAATATAACCATGTTGGCTTCTACACACCCAATGACAAGGCTCCAAAATACATAAAACAAACTTTACCAGCACTGCAAAGAGATATTCATTGTTCCACAATCATAGTAGAAGACTTCAACACATAACTCTCAGTAAAGGAGAGATTACCCAGAAAGAAACTCAGCAGAGATACAGAAGATCTAAAGGCCACAATCAACCAACTTGACCTCATAGGCATATATAGAACACTCCACCCAACAGAAGCAAAGTACACATTCTTTTTCAAGGCACATGGTACATTCTCCAGAATAGACCACATCTTAGACCACAGAGCAACCCTCAACAAGATCCAGAACACTGAGATGAACTATTTTCTCTTATCACAACACCATCAAAGCAGAAATTAACAAAAGGAAGATCAAGGGAAAAAAAAAAAAACCTCAATTACATTGAAACTGAATAACTTCCTGCTTAAAAGCCACCAAAAAATAGAAGAAATGAAATTAAAAATGCATAGAATCAAATGAGAATGAAAACACATCATACCAAAATCTTTAGGGCACAGAAAAGGCAGTGGTCAGAGGCCAATTTATAACAATATATGCACACATCAAAAAGAAAGAAAGGGACAAAACCAAATCATTAGCTACAAAACTTGAGCAAATAAAAAAAGCAAAAGAGGCCCACAGCCACCAGAAAAAAGGAAATAATAAAGATGAGAGCAGAAATAAATGAAATAGAGAAGAGAGAAGCAACAGAAAGAATTAACAAAACCAAAAGTTGGTTTTTTGAAAGGATCAACAAAATCGACAAACCACTGGCCAAACTGACAAAAGAAAAACAGGAGAAAATGCAAATAAGTCAAATAAGAAATCAAATGGGGGACATTACAACAGACCCAAATGAAATAAAAATGATCATAACAGAATACTATGAGAAATTGTACTTCAATAAATTTGAAAACCTAGAGGAAATGGAACAAGTTTCTAGAAACACACTACTTACTCAAACTAACACAAAATCATGTTGAAAATCTGAACAGACCCATAGTAAGAGATTGAAAAGGCAATTAAAAAAAAAAAAATACTCCCAACAAAAAAAAACCCTGACCCAGATGGCTTAACTGAAGAATTCTACCAAATATTCAGAGAAGAGCTTACACCAGTATTACTCAAATTATTTCAGAACATAGAAAAGGAAGGAACACTTCTGAATCCATTCTATGAAGTGAGCATAACACTGGTATTAAAACCAGGAAAACACACAAAAAAATGAATATATCTCTCATGAATGTAGATACAAAAATTCTGAACAAAATTCTAACCAATAGAGTTCACCATCATATCAAAGAAGGAATATGCCACAATAAAGTGAGATTCATACCAGGTATGCAAGGATAGGTCAACATTAGAAAATCAATGTAATCCACCACTTAAATAAAAGAATCACATGATAGTCTCAATCAAAGTAGAAAAGGCATTCAACAAGTCTAATGCTCATTCCTGATAAAAGCTCTCAATAAAATAGATACAGAAGGGAAATTCCTCAATATAATAAAGAACATCTATACAAAACCAATAGCCAGCATCATTCTTAATGAAGAGAGGCTGAAAATGGTCCTCTTGAGAATGGGAACAAGACAAGGATGCCCTTTATCACCACTACTATTTAACATTGTGCTGGAAGTGCTAACTAGAACAATGAGGCATGAAAATGATATAAAGGGCATTCAAATTGGTAAAGAAGAAGTAAAACTATCCCTATTTGTGTTTGATATGATAGAGAACCCAAAAGACTCCATAAGAAAACTACCAGAATGAATAGAAGATTCAGAAGAGTGGCAGGATACAAGATAAACATACAAAAATCAGTTGAATTCCTATACACTAATAAAGAGAATGATGAAAAAGAAATCAGGAAAACAGTATTGGTTATAATAGCCACTAAAAAAAAAAAAAAACTTAGGAATAAATCTAACCAGGGATGTAAAAGATCTATACAAAGAAAACTACAAAACACTGCTGCAAGGAAAAAAAAAAAAAAAGAGAGAGAAGAAAAAAACCTACATAAATGGAAAAAAAAAATATACCATTCTCATGGATAGTTAGGACTGAACCTTGTGAAAATGTCAATTCTAGCCAAAGCAATCTACAAATACAATGCAATCCTGACTCAAATACCAAGAGCATTATTTAACATGATGGGAAAACTAATCAGTAACTTTAAATGGAAAGGGAAGAGTCCCAGGATAAGTAAAGCACTATTGAAGTAGAATAAAGGAGGAGGACTCGCACTACCTGATCTCAGAACCTATTATAGTAAAAAACCTATGGTAGTTAAAACAGCCTTGTACTGGTACAACAACGGACACATTGACCAATGGAACAGAGTTGAGAACCGAGATGTAATTTCATCCACCCACAATCGCCTGATCTTTGACAAAGTCCCAAAGGCCATCAAATGGAGAAAAGACAGTCTTTTTAACAAATCGTGCTGGCAAAACTGGACGTCCATATGCAAAAAAAGAAAATAAAAGAAAAGAAAGAAACAGGGTCTATACTTCACACTATACACAAATAATTCAAAATGGATCAAAGACCTAAATATAAAACCAAAAACTGTAAAGATCATACAAAAGAAAATAGGTTCTGTGCTAGGTACCCTAATGCACGGCATTAACAAGGTACAAACCATAACTAACATAACACAAACACCAGAACTTAAACTAGGTAACTGGGACCTTCTAAAAATTAAATACTTATGCTCATCAAAAGATTTCACCAAAAGAGTAAAAAGAGAGCCTACAGACTGGGAAAAAAAAAATTTGGCTACTACAAATCTGACAAAGCTCTAATCTCTAAAACCTACAGGAGAACCCAACACCTCTACAACAAAAAGACAAGTAGCCCAATTGAAACATGGGCAGATGTATGAGTGGGCACTTCACCAAAGAAGACATTCAAGTGGCTAAGAGATACATGAGGAAATGCTTGAGATCACTAGCTATTAGGGAAATGCAAATCAAAACCACAATAAGATAAGATACCATCTCACCCAAACATTACTGGCACAAATGAAAAAAAAACAGAAAATAACAAATGTTGGAGAGGCTTCTGGGAAATTGAAACTCTGATGCACTGCTGGTGGGAATGCGAAAGGTTAAACCATTTTGGAAAACAATATGGTGCTTCCTTAAAAACTTAGAAATAGAAATACCATATGACCCATCAATCCCACTCCTAGGAATTTATCCTAGAGAAATAAAAGCCATCATACAAATAAACATAGGTACACCCATGTACATTGCAGCATTGTTCACAGTAGCAAAAAATGGAAACAACCTAGATGCCCATTGACAGATGAATGGATAAACAAAGTATGGTACACACACAGTGGAATATTAAGCAATGATAAAGATCAGTGATGAATCTGTGAAGCATCTCACAATGTGGATGAATCTGGAGGGCATTATGCTGAATAAAATAAGTCAACCACAAAAGGACAAATATTGTAAGAGACCACTGCTATAAAAACTTATGATAAAAGGAACGCAAAAAGAAACATTCTTTTATGGTTATGAGAGAGGGGAGAGAGGGGAGGGAAAAACACTAAAAAGAAAAGAGTAAGTGGTAACTTTGGTGAAGGGTAAGAAAGTACACAATACTGGGGAAGCCAGTACAACTTGACCAAGGCAAGGTCATGGGAGCTCCTTAGATACATCCAAACTCCCTGAGGAATCAAATTACAGGGCTGAGGGCTGGGACCATGTTCTCGGGGGACATCTAGCTCAATCGGCGTAACATAGTTTAGAAAGAAAATGTTCTATATTCTACTTTGGAGAGTAGCATCTGGAGCCATAAAAGGCTGTGAGTGGCCATTGAAGTTACTCTACTGGTCTCACATCGTCTGGAGCAAGGAAGAATGAAGAAAACCAAAGACAAAGGAAAGATTAGTCCAAAGGACTAATGGACTACAACTATCACAGCCTCTACCAGACTGAGTCCAGCACAACTAGATGGTGCTCAGCTACCACCACCAACTGCTCTGAGAGGGATCAAAATAGAGGATTCTGGACAAAGCTGGAGAAAATATAAAATGAAATTCTAACTCACACACACAAAACAAGACCAGACTTACTGGTCTGACAGAGACTGGAGAAACCCTGACAGTATGGCTCCAAAACACCCTTTTAACTCAGTAATGAAGTCACTCTTGAAGTTCACACTTCAGCCAAAGATTAGAGAGGTCCCTAAAACAAGACGAGAGTAAACAGGTACAACAGCCCAGGGGCAAGGATGAGAAGGCAGAAGGGGAAGGGAAAGCTGGTAATGGGATCCCCAAGATAAAGAAGGGAAGAGTGTTGACAATTTGTGTGGTTGAAAACAATGTCACAAAACAATATGTGTATCAATTGTTTAAAGAGAAAATAGCCTGCTCTAAAGTACAGTAAAAAATATTCATCTAAAGTACAATAAAAAATATTTAAAAAAAAGACAGTATTAAGAGCATGAAAGTGCAAAAAAAGATCATCTGTATGATAGCAAAGGTCAACATAACTCTAAAAAAAAGGTGAGAAAGTTAAGGGGGAAACTAGAGTGATGGAAAAAGAACAACCAGAATGCAAATAATGAGAATGTTAGCACATTGTGAAGAATATAACCAATGTCGTTGAACAATATGTGCAGAAATTATTGAATGGGAACCTAATTCCCTGTGTAAACTTTCAGTGAAAATACAGTACGATAATATCTGTGATAGTTAAGATTGTGTGTCACCTTGGTTGGGCCATGTTTCTCAGTGTTTTGGCAGTTGTACAACGTGATCACTTCTCTCTCGAAATTTGATATGTGATCACTGCCATGATGGAATCTGCTGAGTGGTACTGGTAGGGGCGGGGCCTGAGGTGGCTTAGCCTTTATTTCTCCACCCTCCACAGCCTACTTCTTTCTTGCTTGCCTTGCCAAGGCTTTTGGCTTGTTCTGTATCCTGCAGCTTCCTCTTGTTTGTCTGACCTCCAGTTCTTGGGACTTGAGCTAGCCGCTCACCTCACCAGCGATGTGAATCCCATAGAAGACTTGCAGTCTTATGTGCCAGTCTTGGGATTTGTCAACCTTCGCAACCTCTGAGCAAGAGTCCTGCTCTCTGACCTGCTGTTCTTGGGTCTGCCAGCCCCTGGAGCTACATGAATCAGGAGAAGCCCTATGCTGATCCATGGCCTTGGGACATTCCAGCCTCTACAAATGCATGAGCTGTTTCCTTGGTATAAATCTCTCTCTCTCTTTATATATACACACACACACACACATATTTATACACATATATATGTATATATATATATTATTTATACATTTTGCTGATCTTGCTTCTCTAGAGAACCCAGCCTAAGACAATATCATGAAAAAAAAGTTGATCATGCACCTACCGTGTGACCTACTTATTCTGCTTTTATGTGCTTACACAAGAGAAACGAAAACCCCGTAGAATTTTCGTGATTGTAATCTTTCTTTAGGTAGATTGCCTGGTCTTTCTTCTACAGAGCTAGTAGGTGGGTACAAACTGCCAGTCCTTTGGTTAGCAGCTGAGTGCTTAACGGTTGGGCCACCACAGCTCCTTATATAATGGAATACTGTCCAGCATTTAAAAATAATATACCTAATAACAGAGATGAATTTCAAAAATATTCTGAGCAAAGAAGCCTGGCCATACAAAGTGTTTACTATATGATTCCAGTAATATGAAATTCTAGAAAATACAAAATAACCTGCAATGACAGAAAAAGATCAGTGGTTGCCTGAGGATAGAGGTAAAAAGGGAATAACTCAAAAGAGACTTGAGGAAACTTCTAAGGCTGATGAAAATGCTTGTCATTGTATATGTGGTATATACATAAAAAAAAATGTACTTAATCAAAGTGTACACTTTATATGTGTGTAGTTTAGGATACTTCAATAAGATCTCAATAACATTGAAAAAAGATAATGTTAATTAAATAAATAAAAGACAAAACTTTACTTAGGCTACTTAGGCTAGCTCCCCAAATTTCTTATACACACGCTCACACATACACATAGGTATTTATGTATTAAGAATAACACTCCTGGAAGAAGCACACAGATGTAATGATATGTTGGAGATAGAATGAATTATAGAATGAATTGTAATCCACTCTAAAATTTTTTACACTATTCAAACTGTCTACCTGCTGCCATCGAGTTGATTCCAACTCATAGCGACCCTATAGAACAGGATAGAACTGCCCCATAGGGTTTCCAAGGAGCTGGTGGATTTGAACAGCTGACATTTGGATTAGCAGCTGTAACCCTTAACCACTGCACCACCAGGGCTCCTAACCAAAAACTACTTTTACATTGACGAAGATATAATAAATATTATAAATATGTATGCGTATGCAACTCTAACTCATGGTAACCCCATGTGTGTCAGGGTAGAACTGCGCTCATAGGGTTTACAAGGCTGTGATCTTTCAAAGGTAGATTACCAGACCTTTCTCCTGAGGTGCCTCTGGGTGGATTCAAATTGTCAATCTTTCTGTTAGTACCCAAGCACTTAACTGTTTTCACCACCCAGGGTATCTCTGTCTCTCAAAGATTTAATCCAATCTATTTTTAGTCTATATTGTACATCTCATTTTATCTCTGCTGCTTCCTGTGGAGTAATTTTTTTTTTTTCTTCATTATACACCTGGGCCCTGAATAATAAGCCAGATAGGATAGATCTAAAGTTTTGCAAGGATTTTTAAGCACACACATTAAACCAAGTAATTTCTCCCACTAATATGTAAATATATATGTATGTATACATATCAAAATCTACTCAGTGTGAGTTCATGAAGCTGTCTTGATAATGACACAGACACTCTTTTTCCTTTTGTTCCTCGACTCATTAAAAAAAAAAAGAGAGTTATAAGAGGCAAAAACAATCAGTGTAATTATGGTCATGCACCCTGAATGGGCTTCTTCCTGCTTGGAGAGACTGAGTGGGAAATGCATCACTTGTGGCATCAGGAACATGGCACTGCTCAAAGTTTAAAGATTTTATATAAAACAGTTCTTAAGATTAGTTGCCACAGAGTACAAGGGCCACACTGGCCGTTTCTCACTGCATTCTCTGGCGTGTGGAGACTGAGAGCAAGCCATAGTCCTACGTATAGTGGAGAATCCTTGAGGGGAACCATTGCAGCTGTATATTTTGGAGTTGACTCTGCTGGCATAAAAGTAAAAATAATCAAGTGACCTACAAGGAGCCTTTTAATTTTAAGCTTTATCTTTTCTAAGAACCAGGCACTACATAATTACCGAACTGTTGAGAGTTTCAAAAGTGGAAATTAGTGAGTAACTTGATAAACTAATTTTTTGTTAAGGTGTTAATAGAACACCGGCATTTCATGGAAACTCGTTTGTTACTAATTTCTCATTCAAATTTTCTGACAATATCTAGTCAGGTAAAGGCCAGAGCAAATGTGCCGATGCAAACTGGCCTCCATGGAGTCAGTATTTTTCATTACAAGGCCCTGCTTTAAAGAAAATCTTAAGCAATGCCTCTTGATTTTAAATCGATCTGTAAAAAGCTGATGCCATTCAAATAGGGGGATCAACCCTTAAATGAAAGCAAACAGTAGAAACTCAATCTCTACCTCTGGAATTTACAATATCAATTTGAATAGTTACATTTTCAAGTTCTGCAATCATCTTACAAAGCACTGGAGCTAGAGAGAGACAGAGAACCCACAGTACAATCACCAAAATGCTAAGGTACTTTCTCTCTCTCTCTCTCTTTTATTTTTTCCTGTCTATATATCCACCATCTGTCTGTCAGTTCACTATGAGTCGGAATTGACTCGAAGGCACTGGGTTTTTTGGTTTTTGGTCTGTCAGTTTGCTGTACTGTGTTAATTTGTGTGGCTAGGGTGCTGGAAGTTATGCCACCGGAGTTTCAAACACCAGCAGGGTCTCCCTGGTGAACAGGTTTCAGTGGAGCTTTCAAACTAAGACAGACTAGGAATAAAGTCCTGTTGATGAACTTCTGAAAACCAGGCAATGAAAACCCTACGTATGGCAGCAGAACATCACTGGATGTAGTGATGGAAGATGAGTCCCCTAGGTTGGAAGGCACTTCAGTGTCCCAACAATGGACTCACACACACTAACGATCATGAAAGATGATGCAGGACTAGGCAAGGCTTCATTATGTTGACATAGATGTCACCATGAGTTGAGCTGACTTGACAGCGGATAAAGATGCAGCTACAGATTTTATAAAGGTGTAATTTAGATTTTCTTCAATGCTCAGAAAGCAAAGCAATACAGTTCTATATAGATTTTTAAACTTTTTTCTTCAAAGGTGAGCATCTATAGTCTTGGCTACAACATATGTGAATGCTAAGAGCCCCAGCAGTAATTCTGTACCCTAGCATTACTTTTTTGAGAAATCATCAAAAATCTTCTTGAATAGATGAGGGAACCAACTGTTTCCACAGGTTGTAGTTATAGAAATATCATTTTCCTCTATACGTCCACATCCACGTTCTGTGGATTTGTGTGTCTGTGTGTGTAGATGTGCATGTGTGCTTCTGTATGTGTGTGTGTGTTGAGAGCAGATCTCTGAGTAGAGACCTAGAAGAGGCATGTAAATCGCATCGTCAACAAAAGAAGAGAAAATTAATGAGAGATTTATGAGCTAAAGGCTTCGATTAACAAGGAAACTCTAATCATTGAGAAGGGCATGTTGGCTCTAAACGAAAATAATTTACCTACTCCCTAGTAGAAAACATTGGATAAATAAAAAAGGTGGGTTTTTGAATAGTATCACTTCAGTATCTTTTTTTCTTCTTAACAATCCCTTTTCTACACACCATGGATAGTCCTATCACAAAGATAGCTATGTAAGTGTGAAAATGATTTGACAATAGTAAATAAAATGAATAATTTATAATTTTCTTTGTTAATTACTTGGAGAAAGAAAGCACAAAAGAGCACTTGATTTTAACAGAATGAAAGAAAAAAAAGCTTTATAATTCACAAGTTGTTAAAGTTTGGCTGCAAAGATCTATGATATTTGCATATGAATTTCTTTCAACTGGCAAGATCTCACAGTTTGCAAAGTAAACTATGAATAGAAAGAAGCTAAGGGGAAAACTTTTCTCCTCAAAAAAAAAAAAGTTCCCTTTTCATAAACTGATTTTTATAATATTTTCATTTAAGAGGACTTTATTACTTTCTGAGCTATTGTTTGAAGAAGTCTACTGAAAATCTATTATTTTAAACTGAAGAATTTCAGATTATATTATACCTTCTGCTTCATGGGTAATAAGACTTGTTCCTTTATCAGATATTCTTTTCAGAGAGAGACAGTTTACATTTATTCCATGTAAGTTTCAATTGCCATTCAGAATACGTGTTCTTTCAACAGGCCTTGTTTCTGAATAAAAACCCATTTAAGGTGCCTTCACTAGGCCGCACCTTTGTGGATTTTTCTTTTGACAGGATAAGTAGTATATTTTATGAAAAAAGAAAATTTTTTTGATTCTTTATTAATTTTACCATATTTTTAACTTGAGGTTATGAAATGCGCACTCTTTTTTCCATGACACAACAGTGGGAAAATAAAAGTTACAATCACCCAATAAGTGGCAAAATGACCTTATTCTTTACATAGGAAGGACTTGACTTGAACATGCAGCTTTGAAAAGCAAATGACATAATTATTTTGAATGGTCTTGGTGGGAGTTTAGAAAGAAGTATATGTTATATCCTTATATCTTTAATTTTACCTCATGTGATATTAAAATTTAAATTGTCAGGATTCTCCTGATACTACTTTCTCCAATATCAATGCATAAAATATTTAACAATTGTACTTTTCTCCAAAACTCAATTTAGGATTATTAAGGAGAAGGTGCTGAGTGATTTCTATTGTGGAATAACTTAAATGTTTAAAATAAGGTAACAAACATAGATGTACTTCCTTCCAGCATCCTGAGAGTTTATGTGTTTCTGGTATAAATCTTTTTTTTTTTTTTTTTTAATAAACCTTAGTAAGAAATATGTCATTATTTGGCCACCTGACTGTTGCTAAAAGGGTCTAGGTCAGCAGTAATGTTGACTTAACCTTGGTCTTGTTTTTTAACCTATTTTAAATGACAAAATAGCTTCAATCTAAGCAAAGTGATTGTGTGTCACAGCAGTAACAAATATGGGTTTTTGAGCCACAACCAGAACCACAACCATTTGTGTACATTTTTCAGTTTTTCTGCCACAAAGCAGTATGATCTTAGACAAATTCTCTAAACCTAAATCACATAAAGTAAAAAGTTGGCATAATAATGTCTGTTTCTCATTGCTGTTTTGAGGATTGAATGAGTTAGATTATTAAAGCATTTAGTATTTTACTATTAGAGAGTATATAAAAAAAGATGGTTACTTTTTGTAGCAGAGACACGTTAGCTCGTTGAAGAATTCGTTTTTTCTTCCTTCTAGGCACACAGATAGACAACATTTTCCAGCCTCACTTGCATTTTGGTGTGGTCATGTCACTGAGTTCCAGCAAATGGAACGTGAGCAGAAGTGGTATGCAACATTTCCAGACCTGGTCCATGGAAACTTCCCTTGTGAGATACTCCCAGCCCTTTCTTAGCCCACCAACTTATGCAGACAAGCTCAGCACTTTTGAAACATGTGATAAAGTTGGAAGAACCACCTGATAGAAGAATCTGGGTCTCTTCATTACCTTTTAGGGCAGAGCTATGCATCAGAAACACCTTTTTTAGACTGTATGCAAATTTAAAAGAAAATACATATCAGGCACTATATATCTAGTGCTTCTTTGTTAGAGTAGCTAGAGTTACCTTAAGTGAAAATGTTATTATTAACAGAGTTATAATCTATTTTCATAGTGCTACTAGGAAATAGAAAGGAATATGAACTATCATTTATAACATTCTTATCAGGTGTCAAACTACTCACAGGCTATATCCCATGTGATAGCTTTATTAATCAGGATCAATAATAAGCAGAATTAACTTTGGCTAACTTAAGCAGAAAATAATTTTAATGCAACAATATTTTACAACTCAAAGAATTATCAGAGAAAGCCTAGTGAACCAGTTTCCAAATATGGGAAGAAACAAAGGGAAGTTAGGAAGACAAAACTATACCTGCGTTACTTAAGTACATGCAAACACCTCACGAGATTACTTCTCTTGGTTCGACAATTCAGGTTCATGGCTTCATGGGACTGTTCAGTCAATAGGCTTAATACTGTTTGTAGAGTTTCTGTTCCACCCCCTATTTTGGTGAGTACTGCCTGAGGATTTAAAAGCTTAGCAGCAGCCATCCAAAATAAATTTTTTTTTTTTTTTTTATTCACCTGGAGCAGCAGAGGAAGGACATCCAAGATTTGGAGATGGAACTAGACTGCTAGTCAAACTGCATCCAGAAGCTACTGCCTCTTTTGCCATGAGATCAGAAAAACTGGATGTTATCTACCTACTGTTACTGAAGGTTTTGGTCAAGGAGTCAATAAATGAATGCTGATCAAAAGGGGAAAAATATGGACTAGATTTTCAAATTCTTACAGAATACAGACTTATTGAGACTGGAGGAAACCTCAAATTCATTGCTCTGAGAAAATCTTCAAGTCTGGAACCTAAGTTAATCCCTGAAGGCATCTTTAAACACCAGTTTAGCTAAATTAGTAAAGAATGTTCACCAGGAGCATTTTACTCTTTTAAAGAATTATCTATATGAGATCAAAAGGACAACAGTAACTCTAAAGCATAGATGAGAAGTTTATGGTGCAATGAGTCTAAGTCAATGGTAGTGAAAAAACATGGGTAGAGATAGCAAGAATGGAGACACAACGTGAAGAATGTAACCAATGCAACTGAATAGTACAAGTAGAAAATTTTAATAGGTGTATGACTGGAAGAGATCCATATTTATGCCTATTTCCAAGAAAGGTGATCCAATCGAATGTGGAAATCATAGAATAATATCATTTATATCACACGCAAGCAAAATTTTGCTGAAGATCATTCAAAAATGGCTGCAGCAGTATATCGACAAGGAACTGCCAGAAATTCATGCCAGTTTCTGAAGGGGAAGTGGAACCAGGGATATCACTGCTGATGTCAGATGGATCCTGGCTGAAAGTGGAGAATACCAGAAGGATGTTTACCTGCGTTTTATTGACTATGCAAAGGAATTTGACTGTGTGGATCATAACAAACCGTGGATAACATTGCAAAGACTAGGAATTCCAGAACACTTAATTGTGCTCATGAGGAACCTTTACATAGATCAAGAGGCAGTTGTTCGGACAGAACAAGGGGATACTGATTAGTGTAAAGTCAGGAAAGGTGTGTGTCAGGGTTGTATTCTTTCACCATACCTATTCAATCCGTATGCAGAACAAATAATCCAAGAAGCTGGACTATATGAAGGAGAACGGGACATCAGAATTGGAAGAAGTCTCACTAACAACCTGCATTATGCAGATGACACAACCTTGGTTGCTGAAAGTAAAGAGCACTTGAAGCACTTACTAATGAAGATCAAAGACCACAGCCTTCAGTGTAGATTACACCTCAAAGAAAACAAAAATCCTTACAACTGGACCAATGAGCAACATTATTATAAATGGAGAAAAGATTGAAGTTGTCGAGCATTTCATTTTACTTGGATCCACAATCAACAGCCATGGAAGCAGCAGTCAAGAAATCAAAAGATGCATTGCACTGGGTAAATCTGCTGCAAAGGGCCTCTTCAAAGTGTTGAAGAGCAAAGATGTCACCCTGAAGACTAAGGTGTGCCTGACCCAAGCTGTGGTATTTTCAATCACATCATATGCATGTGAAAGCTGGACAATGAATAAGGAAGATAGAAGAAGAATTGACACCTTTGAATTGTGGTATTGGCGAAGAATATTGAATATACCATGGACTGTCAAAAGAACAAACAAATCTGTCTTAGAAGAAGTACAGCCAGAATGCTCCTTAGAGGTAAGGATGGCGAGACTGCGTATTACATACTTTGGACATGTTGTCATGAGGGACAAGTCCCTGGAGAAGGACATCAGGCTTGGCAGAGTACAGGGTCAGCAGAAAAGAGGAAGACCCTCAACGAGGTGGATGGACACAGTGGCTGCAAGAATGAGCTCAAGCATAACGATTGTAAGGAAGGCTCAGGACCGGGCAGTGTTTCGTTCTGTTGTGCATTAGGTCGTTGTGAGTCGGAACCGATTCGACAGCACCTAACAACAACAACAATGTTCTGCTGTGTATACTTTCACAAAAATCAAAAGCAAAATGGAAAATAAAGAAAGGAGAAGGTTAATTTTAAGAAAAGATTCATGAAAAATGTTTCAAAATAATAATTTTGGCTTGGTTAGGGCAGTCTTCTAAATATCTATATTCCTTGTTGACCTACATGGGTATTTTTATTGCTTTAGATTATCAAGCTATTCTATCTCTATTGCTTCTTTTACCTTCTCATGGTTTCTGCTCCTTTAAACATTTTCTCCAGTAGATGAAAGAATAGTTAAGATTCTAGTCAATCTTGGTTACTACTTATAAACCAAACCAGAAATCCAAACCTGTTGCCATCCAGTCAATTCCAACTCCTAGTGACCCTATAAGACAGGGTACAACTGTCCTCATGCATCTGTCAGTTTATCAAAATGTGGTGACTTGCATGTTGCTGTGATGCTGGAAGCTATACCAACGAACAGTATTTCAAATACCAGCAGGGTCACCCATGGTAGACAGGTTTCAGTGGAGCTTCCAGACTAAAACTGACTAGGAAGAAGGACCTAGCAGTCTACTTTTGAAAAAATAAAAGGCCAGTGAATACCTAATAAATAGCAGCAGAACATTGTCTAGTATGGTTCCAGAAGATGACCAGCTCAGGTATTTTGAGATGAAGGCACACAAAATATGACTGGGGAAAAGCTGCCTCCTCAAAATAGAGTAATCCTTAATGACGTAGATGAAGTAAAGTTTTCAGGACCTTCATTTGCTGAGGTGGCATGACTCAATGAGAAGAAACAGCTGCAAACATCCCTTAATAATCGGAAAGTGGAATACACAAAGTATGAACCTAGGAAAATTGCAAGTCTTCAAACAAGAAATGGAACACATAATATTGATATCCTAGCCACCAGTGAGCTGAAATGGACTAGAATTGGCCACCATGAATCAAAAAATCATGTGGTCTACTATGCTGGGAATGACAAATTGAAGCAGAATGGTATCACATTCATCATCAAAAAGAACATTTCAAAACCTATTTTGAGGTACAACACTGTCAGTGATAGTATCTTAGCCATACACCTATAAGAAAAAAGTTAATATGACTATTATTCAAATTTATGCACCAACCATTAATGCCAAAGATGAGCAAATTGAAGATTTTTACCAACTTCTGCAGTCTGAAATTGATCAAACTTGCAATCAGGATGCATTGATCATTACTGGTGATTGAAATGAGAAAGTTGGTAACAAAGATGGATTGGTAGTTAGAAAATATGGCCTTGGTGATAGAAATGATGCCTGAGATTGCATGATAAAATTTTGCAAGACCAATGACTTCCTCCTTGCAAATACCCTTTTTCAACAAAAATGGCAGCTATACATGTGTACCTCGCCAGATGGAATACACAGAAATCAAATCGACTACATCTGTGGAAAGAAAAAAAAAGCTCAATATCACCCATCAGAATAAGGCCAGGGGCCAATTGTGGAACGGACCATCAATTGTTCCTGTGCAAGTTCAAGCTGAAGTTGCAGAAAATTAGAACAAGTCTACAAGAGCCAAAGTATGACCTTGACTATATCCCACCTGAATTTAGAAACCATCTCAAGAATAGATTTGATGTGTTGAACACTAGTAACCAAAGACCAGAGGAGTTTTGGAATGACACCAAGAACATCACACATGACGAAAGCAAAAGGTCGTTATACAGACAGGAAAGAAAGAAAATGTCAAAATGGATGTCAAAAGAGACTCTGAAACTTACTCTTGAACATTGAGTAGCTAAAGCAAAAGGAAGAAATGATGAAGTAAAAAGAGCTGAACAGAGGATTTCAAAGACAACTTGAGAAGAGAAAGTAAACTATTATAATGAAATGTGAAAAGACCTGAAGTTAGAAAGCCAAAAGGGGAGATCATGCTTGGCATTTCTCAAAATGAAAGAACTGAAGAAAAAATCAACCCTTGAGTTGCAATATTGGAGGAATCCATGAGGAAAATGTTGACTGACTTAGGAAGCATCAAAATAAGATCGAAGGAATACATAGAATCACGCTGCTAAAAAGCACTGCTACACATTCAACCATTACAGGAGGTAGCATATATTCAAGAAGCAATGGTGCTGAAGGAAAAACTCCAAGCTACACTGAAGGGAATGGTAAAAAACAATCTGTATACTGAGCAAATAATCCATAATTCATATGGACTATATGAAGAAGAATGAGGCATCTGGGTTGGAGGCGGGCTTATTAACAACCTGCAATATGCAGATGACATGATTTTCCTTGTTGAAAGTGAAGAGGACTTGAAGCACTTACTGATGAAGATCAAAGACTGTGGCCTTCAGTATAGATTACATCTCAAAATAAAGAAAACAAAAATCTTAACAACTGGATGAATAATCAACATCATAATAAACAGAGAAAAGAATGAAGTTATCAAGGATTTCATATTACTTGGATCCACAGTAGAAACCCATGGAAGCAGAAGTTGAGAAGTCAAAGGATGCATTGCTTTGGGCAAATCTGCTGCAAAAGACCTCTTTAAAGTATTGAAAAGAAAAGGATGTCATTTTGAGGAATAAGTTGTCCCTGACCCAAGCCATGGTGTTTCCAATCACCTCTTATGCTTGCAAAATCTGGAAAATGAATAAGGAATACTGAAGGAGAATTGATATTTTTGAATTTTGGTATTGGAGAAGAATATTGAATATAACATGGTCTGCCACAAGAATGAACAAATTCATTTTTGAAAAAGTACAGCCAGAATGCTCCTTAGCAGCAAGGATGGCGAGATTTTGTCTCACATACTTTGTATATTATCAGGAGGGACCAGTCCTTGGATAAGGACATCACACTTGGTAAAGCACAGGGTCAGTGAAAAAGAGGAAGACCCTCAATGAAATGGACTGACACAGTGGCTGCAACCATGGGCTCAAGCATAGCAAAAAGATTGTGGGAATGGTGAAGGACGGGGCAGTGTTTCATTTTGTTGTATGTGGGATCGGTATGAATAGGAGCCAACTTAATGGCACCTAACAACAACAGCAACAGTCTTAAAGAAAGCAGACTGCCACATCTTTCTCCTGCAGAGTGGCTGGCGGGTTCAAACCACTGACTTTTAGGTTAGCAGCTGAGCTCTTAACCAGTATGCCACCAGGCCTCCTTTACTATTTATTAAAAAAAAAAAACTCATTGCCGTGGATTCTATTCCAACTCTCAGCGACTCTACAGGACAGAGTAGAACTGCCTCATAGGGTTTCCAAGGAGTGGCTGGTGGATTTGAACGGCCAACTTTTTGGTTAGCAGCCTGAGCTCTTAACCACTGGGCCACCAAAGTTCATTACTACTTATAAATATACAATAAAATTAAAAACAAAAATGACCTCTTGCTAATTTTAAGTTTTATTTATTAAGGAATCATTTTCTTTCTTTAACACATAATAACAAGATAATAAGAACAGACAAAATAAGAAAAGGTCTTAACAGTGATTTACTATTATAGCACTTTATAGCCTCATTCCAACAGGCTAGGATTACTGAAATAATATTTGTTTATAGTGATAATAAGTACAATCTGAACTGAAGTCACTATGTTTCAGAGAACATGCAAAAATGCCATTTATTCTAAAAAAAATCATCTTAAGGTTATGCCTCATCATTTTATTGTTGTTGTTTTCCTTTGTGTTTTAGAGGTTAATAAAGGCAGATCAAAAGCCCTGCAAACTTGGAAATGGATAGAAAACATTAATTTTACCAGCAAATGGGAATTCAGTATGACCTGCTATTTAAAGTTATCCATTAGTATATATTTTTTTAGTTAGTTTGACTTTTATATTTGGAAATGCATCTATGAAGCATTACATTGCAATACATTCTCTGTAAAAACCTTCATAAATATTCTTTATAGCATCTTTGTTTGTATTCCTTTCTATTGCTTCAATCTATCTTTGTCTCCTATTCCCTATACAGTTTAAATTTATTCATCCTAAATGTACTACAAAACCTATAAAATTCTGAAGTCTAATTGTTGCTATATGATATTTATTTTCACATCTTTTTCTATTAGTACCAGTCTACCTGATATTCTTCTTACTATTCCCCATCAGAGAAGTTGCATCGGCTTTAGCTTTTTGGCGATTTCATCAATAAGCTAAATTTAAATACTTATCATCGCATTAGCAGTTTTAGCATTGCTGTAAACTAAGTGGCTGACATTGATGTCTGCTACTTGCTAAGGGTTTTGACTTCTTTTGATTTTCCAGATCCCTTTTGGTCCGAAGGCCTTTATTATTATTAATTCAGTGGCTCTGGCTGAGAACCTTCAATTAAATTAGTTTATAAAAAATGAAAAGAAAGAAGGGCAGTGAAAACATAATACCATGATTTATACATCTTGTTGGAAGAGGTTGGGGGAAATTCTGATATTTTACAGTAACTGCTGTTACTTGGGATTCCTGGTGGCACAGTGGTTAAGAGCTTGGCTGCTAACCAAAACATCGGCAGTTTGAATCCACCAACCACACCTTGGATACCCTACGGAGTTCTGCTCTGTAATATAGGGTTGCTATGAGTCGGAATCGATTAGATGGCAATTTTTTTTTTTTCCCGTTATGTAATGTCTCCTGCCACTCTTCAAATGACTTAGATTTTATTTGTGATGGCTGTGGGAAGGCTGAAAAACACAATGGTTCCAGGGATTTTATGTGTGTTGACATCCAAGCTTGTTCTGTTGGGAAAGGGAGCATTATATATTTTTTTCCCCTTGAAATTCTCAATGGCCTGAGGCCATTCTATTTCACAGTGTTAAACTAGGGGATTTGGGAAATGCTTGGTTAGTAATTTCAAGTGAGTCCACAGAACTGTATATATTTTACCACTCTGCAGCATTTTATGGTTGTTATGTGGAAAGTATTCTAATGTAGATCATATCTGTTGCGTTTAAAATAAAACCTAGTAACACACAATGACATGAGTGAAGTTTTAAGTTCTGTTTGTCAGTGATTAAGAGACATGTTACCATTAGGATCATCTTTTCTCACATATTTTACGCTTCCTTTTCCTGTGTGCTGAACGTTTAATTGTCCCGGTGCCAGAGTACCTATATCTGAATATCTGGTAGAGAAGACGTTCCTTTTGATCAAAGGGAATTGATTTTGTTATTGACCTATTCATTTTTTACCCTATATTTTGCCTTGCAGTTATACTTTGAGAAATGCTGTATCTTGGATGTTATTTAAAAATAATAATAAAGAAAACTAAATGCTAATTTACTATCGTTTTTGACATGTCATTTCTAGAAGCCACTCTCTGCCCAATGCTACACTTTAGGAAGTGATATTTTAACAGGGTAATGACAACAATGAGAAAAATGAAAACACTAAAAAGGCAATAGAAGTTCTTTTTAGATGGGGCATTTTGTGTTGTGTGTGAAGGGGATTTCCAGAGATACCCTCACAATTTGTTTTAGAATACATAAGCAAGATGCTTCCGTAAATTTCTTTTACTAGGTGTTTGCCATTTCATTTAATATTAGATATCTTTTCATACCTTTATATTTTCATTATGACAGAGACAACTTAAAGGAACTATAAACATTTGCCCAGTAAGATGCTATGCCATAAATTATCCCTAAGTGTCTCTATCAATATAGGAATTTTATCTACTATGCTGAATTAATCCAAAGTTTTAATCAAAGAGATAGAGCATGTTGATAGAATTTGACATCAAGTCCAGCAATCTGTTATGTTTGTATAAGGCATGCATTAATTATTGGCCAGGTAAATTGTTCCGTATAGATTTTTAAACTGTTTTCTTCAAAGGTGAGAGAGGTATAAGAAACTGAAGCACTGGCAGTCTTGATTAACACATGTGTGAATGTAAACAGCTCCAACAGTAATCCTTTACCCTGACATTACTTTTCTGAGAAATCATCAAGAATATTCTTGAATAGAAAACATTTACTTTATTGTTAAAATAACATGCTAAAAAATATGAGCTTTGCAGCAATTTCATATGCAGCCCACTGTTAGTAAATAGTTCTTTGGCCTGTAAAAATATCACTGATACAGCAAAATGGGTTTTGAGTTTTATCTTCAGCTACTATTTAGCATTAGAGGAAAAGTCAGCTCTCAGTCATGCAACTGCAATATAAAAAACCTATTAATGGAAGAGAGAATAGCATTTATATTATCATTTTTATTATTATTGTTTTAATTCTTTGCTAGTAGTTATGGAGATAGAAATCAGCAAGAGAGTGCATTATTTTTCTGCAATACTTAAAGTAAGATTTTTGTTTTCAAATATTTATTTTATTTTTCTTTCCAGAATGCTTAAAATTTTACAGTAAAATATTTTTTCTTTCCAATAGTTATAGGCTTTATGAACTTGTAAACTTTATATACATTTTACTTAAAGCAATAAAAACCAAAAAAACAAACCCAGTACTGTTGAGTCAATTCCGACTCATAGCGACCCTATAGGACAGAGTAGAACTGCCCCATAGAGTTTCCAAGGAGTGCCTGGAGGATTCAAACTGCCAACCCTTTGGTTAGCAGGCATGGCACTTAGCCACTACACCACCAGGGTTTCCTCTTAAAGCAATAGAAGTCACAAATGTTACCATTGCCTCACTGTATATTAAGTTGATCTGCCAGCACAATCCCATCCTTACTCTAAGCCCTTTACTGAAAAAACAAACAGAAAATCAGAAAACAGAGAGATAAAGCAGTAGCTAGGGATGCATGCTTTAACCAATTCAAGATATGCAAAGCATTAACAAATGAAATGCCAGGTCCTTTTTTTCCTGATACATCTTTCTTAGTACAAACAGTAAAACTTTTTCAGGCAAGGTGATTTCACAGGTAAGAAAGAAATCTAAGAACATGCAATTTGGAGTATCTTTAGAAAGAGGCAGATTGCTTAAACCAGTAATTCCATTTGTTTGCTCATCCAAATACCTTTGATTTATGAATGTGATCATTAGGTATCTCTCTGGTTTTATACACCATCTTATCTCCCCTAAGCTTCAGTTCAATCCAACAAAACATTTTTTTTTTTTTGGCAGACATACTATGTTTAAATAGTTCATAGACACTAGAGTGATGGTACCACTAACAGTAGGGTTGCAAGTCACTGCATAGGCAAATACTGTGATTGTAAAAGTTCCCATTAAAAACACTGAATTGCCCCTAAAATATAGATCTGTCTGCTGCTTTAATCGGTAAGTTTTAACACTTCAGACCCAATAAACTATACCAGGGGTCAGCAAACTAAAGCTTTCAAGGTAATCTGGGTCCTTCTCTTCCTGTTTTTGTAAATAAAGATTTATTGAAATACAGCCAGGCCCATTCCTTTTTGTATTATCTTGAGTTGAGTAGTTGCAAACAAACAACATTTTGCCTGCAAAGTCTAAAATATGTATTATCTGGTCATTTATAGAAAAAGCTTTCCTACCCCAACTAGATTATAAGGACCAAAAGGAAAATCTGTATGTGACTGTCTAGCTTTTCAAAGCATTCTGACTTTAAAATAACTGTCAAATGTCTAGCGATGAATGGGAATTGCTGGGTAATTCTGAAAATACTCCAGTTTTCCTGAAAATTTTGCATCATTTAGATTTAACCCTGTTGTTTTTCTTGTTAGTTGCCTTTCGGTTGGCTCTGACTCCTGGCCACCTTATGTATAACGGAAGGAAACGTTGGCTGGTCTTGCTTCATCTCCATGAAATGATATTTGATATATTTGAGCTTATTGTTGAGGCTATTGTGTCAATACATCTCACTGAAGGTTTTCTTGTTTTTGCTGACCCTCTGCTTTATCAACCATGATGTCCATTTCTAACAATTGACCTTTTCTAATGACATGTCCAAAGTAAACAAGACTAAGTCTTGCCATCCTCATTTCTAAGGATTATCCTGGTTGTATTTCTTCTAGGTCTGTATAAACTTAATAGATATGAAAGGACATTTATTTGTTGTTTGAGGAGTGAACAAGGTAATATTTGTGAAAGCACTTATCACAAACTATAGCACATGTTATTTTTGTGTGCTGTCAAGCACATAATACATGTCAAATAAAAAATCCCTAAATTTTAATCTATATCTTGCTTGGTTATAGTCACATGTATTTGGTTGTGTATTTGGTAGTCACATGTTGTCATTGGCTGTGATCACTGTCATGTTATGCACATGCAAGCTTGGGCATAAGTCTCATTGTCTATGAGAATCAAGTCATGTCTTGTGAGTCAAAATGTGGTTGTGGTGGTGCTTACCTCTGTGATCAGATTCAGCAGAGTAAAAAATATTCTCAAGTATAAATCTACCTGTAAAATGGCAGATTACCTCAAGAGTTCTTAGCATGCATTGGTATATTACAATTATAATTATGGTTAGCAATTATAGAATCTTTTCTCTGTGATAGAAAACATGGGCACATAGGAAATGCCATGTACCTTTAAATTATCATTGTTATGATTATGACTAGTATTTATAGCTGACAGCTCTTTGTACTTTATAAGGTCTTGAGGTTTATTCTATTTCTTTGAGTTCTCCTGCCTCATTTTTGGTCTTTCTCTCTCTTAGCCCTGCTGTTTAATTCCCGAATAAAATCCAGCAAGAGAAACAGACTCACCATGAAGTTAATGAAACGTAAGTTTCAGGCCCCTCAATTTTATGGACGCTTTCCAAGATTTTGGAAGGCCCTTGCAATAACATGGTCATGTATTTTTGCAAACTTTTCACACTATGATGTTTTATCTCAATCAATGAAGACCGTTACTTCTACTCCAAGTTCTCTTTTATATCTACTGGCGTTAGAATAGCCTTGGAATTTTTTTTTTTTTTCTTTCATTCTTGAAAGTGAAGGAATCTTGACTTGGACCTGCATTTAATTTAGCTTTGATAGAGTAGATCTATGTGGTCTGTGTATATATTTTAAGGTCTTGTTATCCATCCTAGTGAACATACATATGTTTTCTAGCAACCCACTGTGTCAATTCACCCTGCATTTCGACTCAAAAGTTCTGAGCCAGAGGTGAAATCACATAGTAAACAGAAGTATATGGCTGGTGGGAAAAAAGGGTGAAAATACTCAGAGCCAGAAGCCCCAGAAATTTCTTCTGATCACTGGATGTGTAAAATAGAGAGATAAAAATGTAGTTCATGTCAGTGTCTCGTCAACACAGAAGTTATGTTTTTATACAGATTATTACAATTTGAAAATGTTTCTAAAAACATACGAGTGATTGATAATAAAGAATTACAAAGCTGAAACAAATTTATCTAAACTATTTTCAACTACAACAACAACAAAATTGATCAATCACATATGAGGAGAATCTGTTATCTATATTCTAAATGTAAAAATAATTTTTAAAATCATCTGAAGAGGTAATCAACTGATGCACAGCCAAAAAAAAAAGTTAGGAAAAAGAGAGGTGTCGGTTTAAAAATGTTACTCTTCTATATTTTATAAGTGTCATTATTTTTGTTTTTTTTGTTTGTGTGTCTTCAGTTTCTCAAAGGTGGAGATATCTGGCCTGCTTGGAATTCTCCTCCAGTGCTAATTACTCCCTCCAATATGTCTGGTTGAAAACTGTGATTGGTAACCACAACCAGAGAACAGGTCTTTGAAGAGATTGTGAAACAAGAGGCGGTCTTGGTTTAAATTTGGTTAGAAGGGTTAACATATTCATGCCTAAAGTCCAACTGAAACTGAAACCAAGTAATTACATTTATCCTTCTGAATTAATTCTAGTGCATTCTATTTCTAAGCACTGCTTTAAACTGCAATGCATAATTTCAGTAGGGAGAGACTCTCTCTAGGAGCACAGAATGTGAAAATTTGAAGCGGTTCATATTGAAATCATCAGTGTTCCATAAACATTTTCCTAAAATCAATTAGAACAGGCTTGTGCCTATCATCCCACAGGCACATTTCATGGTCTAAAGTCCTGTACCTTTCCCCACCCTCCCCCCGACCCCTTTTCTTCTCTTGTAAATGTTGACCTAAAAACCTATGGATCATTCTTAAAGGTGATTTCAGCTCAGCTACTGGCATGGACTTGGGACTTAGAAAATGATTATTGTTAGTTCGGATAATAAAATATTCAAGAATGCTGACAGGCTGCTGAGTGCAAATCTGTATTAAATCTGTCTTTACTGGGTTTGTCTTAAAAGATGCAATGCTGCGTACAGAAGATAGGAGTGTGGAATTCAAAAAATCTAACTTATGTCAAAACTAAACAAATCATCTGCCGTGGTTTCAGGAAAATAATAATAATAGCCTGCAGCTTGTCTAGAAAACATTTTCTATAGAAACTTGTGAACAAAAATCCTTCTAAGGCTACATTAGCATGCAAATATAAATTTTGCAAGGTGTAGATTCTGCTTACTCTCAGTTCCCAGATTTTCAAAACTTCTTTGATAACTTAATATACCAATTTGAACTATGCATTTACTGACTAAGGAATTTCTAGCTTCGAAAATACTGGGCTGCCAACTTTCCAATCCTTCTTACTCTTTCATTAATTAATGCAAACTGGTATGGTGAGTTAAACAGGGCTCCACAGTTATGCTCGCTATCTGTTCCATAATGGAATAGCTGAATGTAGAAATGCAGAAAGGGGGATGTTATAAATATCTCCTTCACCATCCCTTGCAGTCAGATTAAAGTACTAGTGACAGACAGGAGAGTTAATCTCAGTTAGAAAATCATTTTCCTATTAAAAAGAAATGTGATGTCCACTTTTGGACTCTCCTTCTTAAAATTATTCTGAGAGACTTGGACAAGCTCCAGAACAGATTGAGAATTACTAGGCGGTGGAAAACCTGGCATTTTTCTGCTGTAGTAGACTTGTGTGTAATTAATTGTGTCCAACACCCAGATCGACTGACAGTTGCATTTTCCTTTAGCCACAAGGATAGAAATTGAAGTGAGGACTTTAGTGACTACAACTTGAAAGCAATTTTGCATAATGAGAATGAAAATGAATTTAACTTATATGCAAGGCTTGTGACAATCATTATATTTGGGAACCATTGTCAGGGTTTCATTGCCAATGTATAGAAAAAGAACAGTCAAACTGAAAACAATAAAACTTGAAGAATACACTCTGATGTATTTAAGTTTCTGTGTTTCTCTGATGGTATTCATTTTACTCAGTAGTTCCAGGATTCTCTTTGATAAATCCAGATGTTACAAGGGTCTTTTTAATACCTGTGGTCTTCCTGGTGTGTCCAGGTTATCTAAGTGGTTGAATAAGAAAATTTTGCAATTCTATACGGCCTTTATCATTATCTCTCTGACCCGTGAGTCGGGAACATCAAGTGATAAGCCATTGGTAGAGATAGAGCCTACCCACCGCAACACCGTGCCAGACTGGCTCCCATTCTTACACAGAAATCCCAGGTAAGGCCAAGCCGCTTAGCAGTCTTACGCAGGATAAGTAACAAGACTGTACGTTCAGACCTGGCAGTGTACTTTCCTATTGGACATTTAATTTCATTCAATTGTAATCAAATTTTTTTTTTTTTTATTATAAAATACAAGCTTTGCAACAGCTACTTTGCTAAGAGAATATGACCCTGGCTTCAGGCTGATCATGACTTGTTATGTAAAACAAGTAAATCAAAGGTAAGAGGATAGTAAGTTTCATGCTACAGTGGAAGCTTGCTCCAGGCGTTCTGAGAGCACAATAAGTACGCACACGTCTGACTCACCCTGGATGAATCAGAGAAAGCTCTCTTAGGTAGGTAAAACATGGGTCAAGTCTTGAAAGATGAGTATATGTTAGGGGATGAGGGCTAGACAGGAAACTCAAGCAGAAAGAATAATGTGTACAAAGGTCAACAGGCCTGAGGAGTCATTACTTTTTTTAAGGAAACTATAAATAGCTTAATATGGCACATGTAGAGTTGTTGATGTTAGGTGCCATTGAGTCAGTTCCTATTCACAGAGATCCTTGTACGACAGAAGGAAACACAGCCACGTCCTGTTCCATCATTGCAACTGTTGCTATGTTTGAGCCCATTATTGCAGTCATTGTGTCCATCCATCTCCTTGAGGGTCTTCCTCTTTTTCGCTGACTCTCTACTTTACCAAGCAAGGCGTTCTTCTCCAGGGTCTCGTCCCTCCTGATAACATGTCCAATGTATATGAGACAAAATCTAGCCATCCTCCTTCTAAGGAGTATTCTGACTGTACTTCTTCCAAGGAAGATTTGTTCATTCTTCTAGCAGTCCATGGTGTATTCAGTATTCTTCAGCATATGCAAATGCATCAATTCTTTTTCCATCTTCCTTGTTCATTGTCCAGTTTTTGAATGCATGTGAGGCAATTGAAAATACCATGGCTTGGGTCAGGTGCACCTTAGTCCTAAAAGTGACATTTTTGCTTTTTAATATTTTAAAGGGTTCTTTTGCAGCAGATTTGCCCAAAACAATACATTGTTTGCTTTCTTGACTGCTGCTTCCATAGGCATTTATTGCGGATCCAAATAATATGAAATCCTTAACAATTTCAATATTTTCTCCATTTATAATGATGATGTTTATTGGTTCAGCTGTGAGGATTTTTGTGTTCTTTATGTTGAGATGCCATCCACACTGAAGGCTGTAGTCTTTGATCTTCATCAGTGTGTCAAGTCCTCTTTGCTTTCAGCAAGCAAGGTTGTGTCATCTGCATATCACAGGTTGTTAATGTGTCTTCCACCAACCCTGAAGCCACATTCTTCTTCATATAGTCCAGCTTCTTGGATTAGTTGCTTAGCATACAGATTGAATAAGTATGGTGAAAGGATGTAATCCTGGAGCACACCTTTTTTGACTTTAAACCACACAGTGTCCCCTTGTTCTGTTCGAACCACTGCCTCTTGGTCTGTTTACAAGTTTTGCCTGGGCACAATTAAGTGTTCTGGAATTCCCATTCTTCACAATGTTATCCACAATTTGTTATGATCCACACTGTCGAATGCCTTTCCATAGTCAATACAACATAGGCACTCCTTGGAAACTATGGGGCAGTTCTACTCTGTCCTATAGGGTGCTATGAGTCAGAATCATTTGGATGGAAATGGGTTTATTTTTACTGGTACTATAACTACTATATGGAAACCCTGGTGGTGTAGTGCTTGAGCGCTAAGGCTGCTAAACAAAAGATTGACAGCCTGAATCTAGCAGGTGCTCCTTGGAAACTCTATGGGGCAGTTCTACTCTGTCCTACAGCATCGCTATGAGTTGGAATTGACTCAGTGGCAACAGGTTTGGTGTTTTTGTTTTAACTACTCTATGACAGGCAGTTTCCAAAGATGTTTACACTTATCCTCACAATTAGCCAAACTTCTTACTTTGTTCTATCTTGTTAAGTTTAATAAAAATACAAACTCAAAACTAGGAGCTAGCAAAATGATATCTCACTTATTTGTAGAGGGAGAGAGGAAAGAACAAAAAGAGAAAGAAAGGAAGGCAGGTAGGGAGAGAGTGATAAAGTGATTAAACAAAACCTGATTCAGAGCCAATCTTCTCAGAGCTAAATCTAAAGTTCCAGACATTCTTAACCAGCTTCGGAGAGTGCATTGTGTGATGTAGCCACAGACATCCCAATTTTGTAAATTCTCTTCGCCAGCATGCTTAATGAAACAGCCACTAGTCTGAAATAGTTGTCCTGGCTAAGAGTCAATCAAAAATAATTTAAGGAACGAGAGATAATTAATCACTTGCTTCTGTGGGTTAGTCATGTGTACGTAAAATGATGACTCAGGTACATAAGGCCAGGTAGGGTGGGCAGGTTTGATTAGTTGATTCCTGTAGTGTAAAATATTTGTCAATGGAAACCCCTTCCATGGGGAATCACTGAACAGTATGGTAGATGAATATAGAAATTTCAAATCTGTACATTAAGACCAAAAAAAAAAAAATATTGCCAGAAGCAGTTTCCAAAGAAATTACATCTGGGTGCAGTGAAGAGAATCCTAAGAGGAAAAAGGTTCATTCAATGAGTGAGCTCTTTAGGGGAGCTCTTATTTGATTAAGCAAACACTATTTATTTAAATGGAGCACACTATAGGACTAGTTTAATCCAGGCCCTGAAGGCTATTTTAATGAGCTTGAGGATTGGCTTTTGTAAAACATACCTGAATTTTTGATCACTGCAAATTTAATCACACAAGACAAAATCTTTTACTGCAAATACATGCTAAGCTTCTGCCCAAGTTGAGAGGTCGTATGGACAAGAGTATGTACAGGCTATAAAATCTAGCCTGGTCCTAGGCAGCCTTTTCTTGGTTCTAATCTTCCAGAAGATGGTTGTAGTTGTTGTTGTGATCTGCCATCAAGTTGACCCCAGCTCATGGTGATCCCAGGCACAGCAAAACAAAATGTTGCCTCATCTTGTACAATACCCATTATTGGTTGCAGATGGGACTATTGTGATCCATAGAGTTTTCACTGGCTGCTTTTAAGAAGTAGATTGCCAGGCCTTTCTTCCTAGCCTACCTTAGTCTGGAAGTTCCATTGAAACCTGCTCAGCATCATTGCAACATGCAAGCCTCCACTGACAGATGGGTGGTGGCTGCATGTAAGGACTTTGGTCAGAAATCAAGTCTGGATAATCCACATGGAAGGTGAGAATTTTACTATTGCATCAGCACTGCTATTATCCAGAAGATTGTAGGAGAACCTAGTTTATTGAAGACCTCAAGGATCTCTAAAGCTTAGTAATATTAATTTAAATGAGAACAGCTGAGAAAGCCACTTCAAGGGAGATGGAAAAAATAAAATGAAAGATCTCCTTTAAAACTAGATGGTACCTTTGCTATGAACTTGATTCGCCCTGTTAAAAAAAAAACAAATGGACACCAGAATAGACTAAGACCCACAAATAGTGAAGGGCTATGTATTAGCCAAACCTGTTATCACAAACATTAAGTCATTGAAAATTATGTTTTGATCATAAGAGTTTAGAGGAAATTTCTAGGGCTAAAAGAACAATGAAAGAATAAAAAAGAAAAAAAGACCTGATACCCACATTATTTGAAAATATTCAAAATGATAATATATGTGGCTTATATTCAGCTGTTATGCACTGTTATAGCTGTTCTGACTGGTAGGGCCCATGTCCTTTGGAGTCCATGTCCTTTCAGATACCAAATATTTTGTATATCATCCTGGTGATGATTAATGTTACTTGACTTGCAGAACTGACAACTTGAACATTTATTTAATGTTAAATAATCACTGAAAAGAGAAACACTGTATTTTAAGAGTAGTAAGGTTTCTTATGGAGCCCTGGTGACGCAGTTGATTAAGTGCTTGACTGTTCTCAGAAAGGTTGACAGTTTGAACCCACCAGCCATTCCATGGAAGAAAGATGTGGCAGTCTGCATCTGTGAAGATTTCAGGCTTTGAAACCCTACGGAGAAGTTCTACTCTGTCATACAGGCTCACTAGGAGTAGGAATCGACTCAACAGCAATGGGTTCGTTCCTTGTTTTGGTTACTTTTCAATGGATTGTGATGCGAGTGAAATGGGAAACATTGTCAGCTAATGATAATTTTCTACTATTTTGAATATTCGCACAAGGAATGTATATCTGTATACTGTTAGAGTACGTATAAATTTTAAAGTGGTTTTACATAATGGAATCTATGAGGAAATACACAGAATTATAAACCACAGAGATTAATTACCAGGGTTATTTTTTCATAAGGAACTGATAGACAAAATCTTTAAATGTTTGGCATGTGACATTCTTTGGTGATCTGTGACCAGTCAAGATAGATAAAGTTTCTTTTTCAAAGGGACACTCATGATTCCTTTTATAATAGTGTGAGGAAATGGTGGTCCCCTTGGAAAAGGTTACTAAAGGTAGGTGCTGATTCTTTTTCCATATACAATAATGAAAACTAAAACGTTTACCTCTTGAAATTGTTTAATGTAACCCTAGCTGAAGAATGAGGCCAGGACAAATTACTTCTTGAAAGCTGTACAAATAAGGCATTTGATCAAAAATTCCTTTCAGAGCTCTTGAGAACACACATCAATGGCGCTTAACACCCCATGCTCCTTAAGAGTTATTGTTAGTTGCTGAATACTCACCTTTGACTCATGACGACTTACGTGTAATATAATGAAATATTGCCTGGTCTTGTGGCATTCTCACAATTGTTGACATGTTTGAGTGACAGAATATAGATGAACCACTTTTTTTTAGAAAATGAATGTTTATGCTCTGATTTAGGGTAATCTTCAAGCGACACAGCAAAAGTTATTGTTTTCTTAGTAATTGGTGAGATGGTACCTAGGAAGGACTTAGCTACTGTATAATATACCCAGGGGTCAGACACAAACACGCATTCATTCTGTTTATCTAAACATGTTAGTGCAGACTCAAAAGTTGCACAATAACAGGTAAGGAGTTGCTGAGACACAAGAAATTTTTTAAAAGTATTAAAATTATCAGTGACTCATAATTTAGAAATTCAGGAAATATAGAATTAGATAATTAATATATGTACATATTTAAAATTAGTCCTGCCTTTTTAGTGACTTAAAAAACTTAATTATGTCACATGTACTAAAATATAAAGATATATATAACTACTGTCAGAACCTGGTTGTTCCCTGTATGGCAACTAACCTTCACCAAAAGCTATTCTGCAGTTAAGGAATTTGAGTAAGCATGTTCTCATAGAAATTGTTTCTTAAACAGATTAGAGCCCTGCCATCCCCAGTTTATTACTTTGTTGGTAAGTTTCTTAGTTACCTGCTGCTGCTATAACAGAAATACCACAAGTGTGTGGCTTTAACAAACAGAAATTTATTTCCTCAGAGCTTTAGAGGCTACAAGTCCAAATTCAGAGCGCTTTCTCTCCCTGTTGAATCTGGAGAATGTCCTACTCTCTTTTAGGCTTCTGTTTCTTGGTTCCTTGGAGATCTCACGTGGTGTGGCATCTATCTTCCTCATCTGTGCTTGCTTTCTTGCTGCTTGCTCAATCTGCTCTTTTTACATCTCAAAAGAGATTGACTTAAGACACACCCTACATTAATACTGCCTCATTAACATAACGAAGTCATTTCTGAATGAGATTATAACCACAGGTCTAGGGGTTAAGATTTACCACAATTATTTTGGGGGGATGCAATTTAATCCATAATATTCTACACTTTGGCCCTCAAAAATTCATGTCCTCCCATATTCACAGTACATTCACCACATTACAGCATCCCAAAAGTTTTAAATCAACCCAAAGTCCAAAATCTTATGTTCTGAATCATCTAAATCAAACATGGATGAGAATTTAGGTGTATTCCATCCTGAAGCAAAATTTCTCTTCATCTATGGACCTGTGAAATCTAGAATACAAGCTATCTGCTTCCAAAGTACAATTGTGAGACAGGTACAAGGTAGACATTTCCATTATAAATGGGAGAAATTGAAAGGAAAAAAGGGATAACAGGTATCAAGCAAGTCCCAAACCCAGCAGAACAGATTACATTAGCTCTCAAGGCTTAAAAATAATCCTCTGTTCTCTGGCACATATGCTTAGTTTGCACAAAAGAATTTTCAAAATCTTTAAGTTCTGGTTTCATTTTCCACAGTTCACCTCTAAGTCCAATCCTTTCCTCCTGCATTCTGCTGTAAGTGGCAAAGAGAATCCACACTTCCTCTTTAAGGTCTTGCTTAGAAATCTCTGCCACCAAATACCCCAATCACCACTTACAAGTTCTACCTTCCAGCAAAACTTTGAACACAATTCAGACAAGCTTTTCGCCATTGCATAAAAAGCATCACCCTTCTTCCATTGTCCAATCATATGCTCATCGTTTCCTTTTAAAGCCTCACCGGAAGCACATTTAACATCCCCATTTCTAGCAATATTCTGTTGATAGCACCATATATGTTCTCTAAGTCTACAGATGCTTACTCTATAACTCTCCTCACTTCTTTCTGAGTCCCCGCCAGAATTGCCTTTTACGTCTATAATTCTACCAACGGTCTCTTCAAGGCAAAATTCCTCCAGATTCTGTACATTGCCCAATTGCAAAACCACTTCCATATTTTAGGTATCTGTTAGAGAAACACTCCACTCCTCAGTACCAAATCCTGCCTTGGTTATCCAGGTTATCCAGTGGTGCTATGACAGAGATACCACAAGTGGGTGGCCTTAACAAATAAATTTATTTTCTCATAGTTTAGGACGATAGAAGCTCAAATTCAGGGCACAGGCTCTAGGGAAAGGCATTCTCTCCCTGTTGGCTCTGGGGGAATGTCCTTGTCTCTTTTCAGCTTCTGTTTCTAGGTTCCTTGGAGTTCTCTGTGGCATGACATCGATCTTTCCCCATCTGTGTTTCCTTGCTGCATGATTAATCTGCTCTTTTATATCTCAAAGGAGATTGACTTAAGACATACATTACAGTAATATTGCCTCATTAACATAACAAAGAAAATCCATTCCAAAGTGAGATTATAAACATATGTATAGGGGTTAGGATTTATAAAACATATTTTTGGGAGACATGATTCAATCCATAATGGTAAGCCATTTATATTTATGATGTTTAATATCATACGATAGGGATTCTACTTAAATATAGCTAATTAATTTAATTTTTATTTAATAAAGCCACCATATGTGAAATTGCAATTGAGTCACAACTGAGTTTGCACCACAATACTACTATGCAAGAATTGACAAAAAAACATGGATTGATAAACCATTCAATAAATGATTTGAGTTAATGGAAGCACTGGCTTTAAAGAGTAGGAGTTAATTTGGGGAAAGGGATATATTTTAAAATTATTAACTAGTCTATTTGTGTTCATTTAAAATCTCTTTGAAAAGCAGACTTTCTGGACACCCAAAGTATCTTTATTCTATGCAAAAATTTGATTAAAGCTCATTTCATCTGATTTTGGTGCAGATAATTATATCTTTCAAAAGCTTTACATTATGCCCATCAATCATTAAAAGGGAACGCTCCAACTATAATTGTTTGTGTATTTCTCCTTTCAGTCCTATCAATTTGGTTTCACATATTTTTCATTTCTGTTATATTTTCTTGATCCTTCTCTGTCTCTGGTAACTTTTTTTTGTAATCTGAAGCATATTTTATTTTATATTAATGTAGCCACTCCTGCTTTATTTTGATTAATCTTTCCATAATCTCTTTTCTCATTTCTTTACCTCCTAATTGCCTATTTTGTAATATTTAAAGTGAGTTTCCTGTGAACAGCACACAGTTAGGCCATATATATATGTATTTTTTTTAATTCACTCTGACATCCCCTATTAATTGGACTGTTGCCATTTAATGTAATTAATGATCTGATAAGACTTGTGGAAGAAAGAATACTGGCCATATTCTAATACCCAGAACCTGTGAATATGTTCCTTACATGTCAAAAGGAATTTTGCCGATATTATTAAGTTACAGATCTTGAAATCGGAAGATTATCCTGGATTATCTGGGTTGTTGTTGTTGTTGTTAGGTGCCATCGAGTCAGTTCTGACTCATAGTGACCCTATGCTCAACAGAAGGAAATACTGCCTGGTCTTGTGCCATCCTCACAATTGTTGCTATGCTTCTGCCCATTGTTGCAGCCACTGTGTTTATCCATCTCATTGAGGGTCTTTTTTTGGCTGACCCTCTGCTTTACCAAGCATGATGTCCTTCTCCAGGGACTGGTCCCTCCTGAGAACATGTCCAAAGTATGTGAGACATAGTCTCGCCATCCTTGATTCTGAGGAGCACTCTGGTTGTAATTTTTCCAAGACGAATTTGTTCATTCTTTTGGCAGTCCATGGTATTCAATATTCTTTGCCAACACCACAATTCAAAGGCATCAATTCTTCTTCAGTCTTCCTTATTCATTGTCCAGCTTTCACATACATATGATGCAATTGAAAATACCATGGCTTGGGTCAGGCTCACCTTAGTCCTCAAGGTGACATCTTTGCTTTTCAACACTCTAAAGAGGTCTTTTTCTTCAGATTTGCCCAGTGAAATGCATCTTTTGATTTCTCAATTGCTGCTTCCATGGCTGTTGATTGTGGATCCAATAAAATGAAATCTTTGATGACCTCAGTCTTTTCTCCACTTATCATGATGTTGCTTGTTGATCCAGTTGTGAGGCTTTTTTTTTTTTTTTTCTTTATGTTACGGTGTAACATACTGAAGCCTGTGGTCTTTGATCTTCATCAGTATATGATTAAAGTTCTCTTCACTTTCAGCAAGCAAGGTTGTGTCATCTGCATAATGTAGGTTGTTAATGAGTTTTCCTCCAATCCTGATGCCCCATTCTTCTTCATGTAGTCCAGCTTCTCAGATTATTTGCCCAGCATACAGATTAAATAGGTATGATGAAATTATACAACCCTGACACACACCTTTCCTGACTTTAAACCATGCAGTATCCCCATGTTCTGATCAAAGAGCTGCCTCTTGATCCATGTACAGATTCCTCATGAGCACAATTAAGTGTTCCAGAAATCCCATTCTCTACAAGGTAATCCATGATTTGTTATGGTCCACACAGTTGAATGCCTTAGCATAGTCAATAAAAAACAGGTAAACATCTTTCTGGTATTTTCTGCTTTCAGCCACGGTCCATCTGACATCAGCAACAGTATCCGTGCTTCCACATCCTCTTCTGAAACCAGCTTGAATTTCTGCCAGTTCCCTGTTGATATACTGCTACCACTGCTTTTGAATGGTCATCAGCAAAATTTTACTTGCATGTAATATTAATGATACTGTTTGATAATTTCCTCATTTGGTTGGATCACCTTTCTTGGGAATAGGTATAAATATGGATCTCTTCCAGTCAGTTGGTCAGGTAGCTGTCTTCCAAATATCTTGGCATAGATGAGCGAGCACTTCCAGCACTGCATCCAATTGTTGAAACATCTCAACTGGTATTCCATCAATTCCCAGAGCCTTGTTTTCATCAATGTCTTCAGTGCAGTTTGGACTTCTTCCTTCAGTACCATTGGTTTCTGATCATATGTTACCTACTGAAACAGTTGAACGTTGACCAATTCTTTTTGGTGTAGTGACTGTGTATTCCCTCCAACTTCTTTTAATGCCTCCTGCCTCGTTTAATAGTTTCCATGTAGAATCCTTCAGTATTACAACTCAAGGCTTGAATTTTTTCTTCAGTTCTTTCAGCTTAAGAAATGTTAAGTGTGCTCTCCCCTTTTGGTTTTCTATCTCCAGCTTTTTGCACATCATCATAATACTTTGTCTTCTCGAGCCACCCTTTGAAATCTTCTGTTCAGCTCTTTTATTTCATCATTTTTTCCTTTTGTTTTAGCTACTTGACATTCAGGAATAAGTTTCAGTGTCTCTTCTGACATCCATTTAGGTCTTTTGTTTCTCTCCTGTATTTTTAATGACCTATCATAGACAGTGTTGTAATTCAGGATAGATCCTAAAATGTTCTTTTTGACGGTGAATGCAACAACATTCCTCTTCAAGTTGTCATTCCCAACATAGTAGACCATATGAATATCTGATTCAAAATGGCCAATACCAATCTATTTCAGCTCACTAATGCCCAGGATATAGATCTTTATTTCATTTTTGATCATTTCCAATTTTCCTAGACTCATACTTCATATATTCTACTTTCTGAGTATTAGTGGATGTTTGCAGCTGTTTCTTCTGATTTTGAGTCATGCCACATTGGCAAATGAAGATCCCGGAAGCTTGACTCCATCCACATCATTCCGGTTGACTCTACTTTGAGGAGGCAGCTCTTCCCCAGTCACTTAGGTCACTTTCCACATAAGCTTTTGTCTTAGGCTTTGCTTACCAGCAATAACCCCATCTAAGACATATATTTTTTTTTTTAACAGGCAACAAATAATGGAGAAGATCATGTTTTGTCTACAGAAAGTGGTGAATAAATAACACAATTAAGGCATAAATCACTTCGACTAAATTGTAACTCAGTGGTTGTAGGAATACTACTGGATATCAAGATGAAAATATTCACTCAGGACATAAAAGAATAGTAAAGCATGTTATAGGGGTATTTTAAGCAGGGAGACAGGAAATTTAATAAATAAATGAAGTATACATACAGAAGTATACATATATACATATTTTTTATAGCTATAATATTTTAGCTATAATATCAAGTATTATAGGTTCAGAGTAGGAAGAGTGATGATAAAGATGAAACTGAAAATCTTCAATAAATTTATAAAAAACTGTAGAGGAGGAGAAATTATGCAAATTGTGCATGAATATCATAATATGTGTTAAAATATCAAAACAGATATATATATATAAAATGTGAATTTCAACAAACGACTTTTTTGTTTGACTCTCTAGAATACAGTGAGAACAGAAAGAGCTCCACATGGAAACACTGAGAAATTCTGTATTGACAAGGACACTGATAGGTATTTAAGCAATAAATGCTTAAAACATTTAATGTTCTTTTGAACCCGAATATCGTTGAGAAGAATTTATTTTTTTCTTCAAAAAAATTATTGTTAATTATTTTAGTAATTGTGGTTTGAGAACCTGTGAAAGCTTTAAGTTGCTGTATGAGAGTAGATAGAGTCAAAATTTTAACTGATAAAATCTCTTGCTTCAGGCACAGTGCTATTTTTCAAGGAGATAATTGTTGAAAGGCAAATAACATCTCTAAAATGCTTTTTTTCTCCACAATTTTCCTTTCAAAAAGGTTTTATTGCAGATGAAAATACTAAAGAAATGGACCGTCAAAGCTTCCATGAAACAATACCCAATTCTGAAATATCGTCTCTGTATGTGTACTTAAATTGTTAATTCCCCAAAGTATGATGCTATTTTTCAGACTACTATATAGGACAAAAATATAAATGATTTGCCTTTTTTATCATTTAAAATAAGTTTCAAAAATAAAATTCCCTAAGACATTAGAAATAATTGTATGGGTATGACTTTTTTCCACTAAGTCTTATTATACTAGGACATATTGGATAGGATAACTGATTTTTATTTGAATAGAGATGAGAGAGAATAACTATTTTGGAAACAATGTTTAAAAAGAAAAAAAAAAGCACAAGATGATATCAAGTACTTCAGTATGCCTATGTTACCTACTTCTCAAGTTTTCTCTCTTCTTTTTCTATTTTTGTAGTGTACATTCAAAGAGTTCATTAAGAGGTAACATAATGTCAACACCTCTGGTACAGAGGTCTCAAGGACCAATTCTTTCTCTGCTCTCAACCTGTTTTGAAGACTCAGGCACATCACTAATGCCAACACTGTGTCAGCTCTCTCTTATGTGATGTGAGGACAGATATTTCATTAGGTGATTTATACATTGCTTTCCACTGTGAATGTTATTATATGATTTATAAATATTCATTTATTTTTGAGGCAATATTATTTTTCATACAAATACAATAGGTTTTACATTAATCTTTTAGAGGAGAGAACAGTCTCATAACTAAAATTTTTCAATATTGAACCCACCACAGCCAGACACTGTATTTTCTTATTGAAAGTGAGCTATCATTATTATTCTGAAATCATTTTGAGTAATCTATCCTTGAAAATACATGCTTTTAAAAGGAAGTCTTGAGTGGCTCCCCATTCTTAATACCACTAAGCCTACAGGATTAGATGTGAGCCATAAGGAGGGATGCATTTTGTGTAGAGAGTTGTGAATATGTGAGAACTTGCTAGGAGCGTATGTGGGAACCACAGCAGAAACAGGTGAAGGGGATGGTGAGCTAACCAGTCATAGTATCCTGGAGACTCTGCAGACTTGGAATGTAATGAACTTAGTCACCTTTATCTTCACTTCCTCTCTCTTCTATTTTCTTTTCAGTCAGGGATGGATCACATTTTTTTTTTTTAATTTTTATTAAGGTAGTTATTAATTTTATCTCGTTGAGTATAGAAACTCTGGAATACCATCTTTTTTTTTTTTTAGTTACAAATTTAAGACTTTTTTTGCAACATTAATTTTTTTAACCCCAGCATGAAAAGAGTAACATACACAAGATCTAAACCTTGAAGATACACTCCATAATCACCCTATGTTAGAGGATTCAGGTTACCACACCTAATTTTCACAAAATGTAAGGATGAAAGTAATATTTTATATCTCACTATTGGATAAAATTGAAGAATCTATGCATGACAGTGTATATCATAATATGGGGCCCAAGAACCCAATTCTTCAAATTGGAGAGAAAAAGGAACCACCTATTTTTGTATTTTCAGTAATTTTTTTCATATAATTATCACTCTAAATAGTATACACTCTCAAGATATGATGTAGTCATAAAATTTTTTATACAAATGCATATCTAAATATATGTGTCATTCAACCACTCAAAAAAGATTTATACTAAAACTTTACTACATAGAAATTAACCATAGTAAGAATTAGAAACTTTATTCTTAGATTTAAGCCCATGTATCTGATCAGCTGCATCACTGTATAAAATCTATCAAAACTTCTTTTAGCCACTTGATATGGAAGTCACCTTTGACTACCTCCTAAACGGTTAACACAAATTTTCTTTCACCTTTTAAATAAATTAGAAACTACGAAATAAAAAAGCATATGTAGTCACTATGAAGCTTACCAAACACAACATTATTTGTATTTTAAAACCTGCAATGTATACCTCTCTCATCACTTTTCCCTTTCTACCCCTCAAAGATAACCACTAGATTTAATTCTGTGTTTACCATTTCCTTGATTTCTTAAAGTGCTTTTCTATATAAGTATCTATCTTTTAAATGGACATTTCAGTTTCACATGGTTTTGATATTTTTAAAAATTATACTATAGCTGTCTTTTGTAACATGCTTTATTTTACATTTTTTTTTTTTTTTGAAATTCATCAGTTGATCTATATAGCTAAATTATTTCCATTTCATGGCTGAATTTACCACAATATTTTTAACTGTTATCTGATTACTTTTGAGCTGTTTTAATATTTTTCTCTTTAAAAACAATTCTGCTATAAACATTCATATATGGGCTTCACAATGCATAGATCAATGACTTTATTTATTAAAAAGGTCCTATAAATTGAAAATAACTTGTTTTCCATGATCAGGAACAAGGCAAATTCATCTACTCTCATCACACTTATTAAAATTTTAGTGGAGGCCCTAGTCACTAAAAGAAGACAAGGAAAAAAAATTCATAAATATTAGAGAGAAAGAATAAATTAAGCTCCCTATTTGAGATTTGTGTTAATATGAAATTCAAAGACTCTACAAAACCACTAATGGAACTCAATATTGAATTTAGTTAGGTCAAAGGATACAAGGTTAATATAAAAATAATCAATTGTATTGTTTGTTCATACGAACAACAAACAATTGGAAAATGACATTTAAAAAATCTCATTTTTAGTAATGAAAAAAGTATACAATACTTGGGAATAAATACCAGAAAAACAAAGCCAATATCTCTCCTTTGAAAATTATAAACATTGCTGAGAGAAATTAAAGAAGTGTAGATAAGTTGAAACATACAACAACTTCATGGGCTGGAAGGTTCAGTATTATTACAATAACAATTCTCCCAAATTTATTTATAAATTCAACACAATTCCAAATTTCATCAATATTAATTGTGCACGTCGTAACTGGCCAAGTGATTCTAAAATTCATACGGAAATGAAAAGGACCTACAATAATCAAAGCAAGTTTTTAAAAAACAAAATTGGTTTGGTTTACACCATCTGATTTTATAACTTACTATAAAGCTACCATAATCTAGACAGTTGTGTACTGGAAAACAAACAAATCTTCTATATATATTCAATCAATCAATATAGATGAGTGCAACTGAAGAGAGATTTTTAACAAAAGTGTCAAAACAATTCACTGAAGGAAAGAAAAGTCTTTTCAATTAATGTTGCTATATTAGCTGATTATACATATGAGAAAACAAAAATTAGACTAAACAAAGCATAACTCACGCATAAAACAATAAAACAAACAAAATGGATCACAGGCCTAAATATATAACATAAAACCTAGAACATTAAACTTGTAGAAAAAAAGACAGGACAAATTTTTGCAAACTGAGTGTAGGCAAAGATTTCTTAAATAGAATAAAAGAATCAATAGCCCTTCAAGAAAAAATCAACAAATTAAAATTAAGCATTTTTTCTCTTCAAAACATATCAGTAAGAAAGTAAAAATGTCAAGTCATAGACTGGAAAGAAATATAATTCATATATATCCAGCAAAAGACTTGTATCTAGAATGAATAAACATCTCTCAGAATAAGACGAACAGCCAAATAAAAATAGGCAAAAGGTTTGACTAGACCCTTCATGATTGAAGACAAATAAATGGTCAATAAGGACATGAAAAGATGACTAACATCATTAATCATCAAGAAAATAAAAATCAAAACCCATGGAGATAATACTACACATCTATTAGGACAGCGAAAGTTAAACAAAAAACAGCAATCAAAAAACAAAAGCCTGAACGTACCAAGTGTTGAGAAAGATGGGAAACAGTATCATTCCCTGCTGAAGGAAAAGTAAATGATACACTATATTTGAAACATTTGGCCGATTCTCAAAATTTAAACTTTTACCTACCATATGACTCAGCCTATTTACTACCGGGTGTTCAGTCTCAAGGGAAACAAGAGCACATGTCCAGACAAAATAAAAAACTATACACAAATATTGTAGCAGCTTTATTTGTAATATCTCAAAACTGTAAGCAATTCAAATGTACTCAAATTATGGTATATTCTTACGTTGGAACGTTACTCAGCAATTTAAAAAAATATATTGATACCAAACCCAGGAAGATGGGTCCTTGCCCGGTGCGCTCAGACCTGCCAATTATCTGGACATCGGTCTTTGAGAAAGAGAAAGCAATTTTATTGAAACGTGCAGAGCAAGGAGCCAGGTGAAAGTTCCTCAGATCCAGCTCGCCGAGCTACAGGGAAGTAGGGCTTATATGTGATTTGGGTGGCAAGATGGATGCCACATAGACCTACAGGGGAGGAGAAATTCTAGAAGGCGGCCAGGAAACAGGAGGCAACATGGGTTTTTTGGACCTATTGCTTCAGAATAGGGTCCAGGTGATGATTTTCCTCCTGATTTGTTCCTCCTGTTTCTGCGTCCTCTGTTGAGGCTAATTAGAGATCACAGCTGACATTTCTGCATATGTGGGGCTGACCAAATCTGGCTCGGGCTTGTCTAAGGACTATAGAAATGTACTGGCATTCATAGGGTCAGGTTACAATACCTTTATTGATATACAACAATATTAATGGGTCTCAATTTGCTGAGGGAATAAAGGTAAGCACAAGAGTACATTCTGTATAAGCAGTTGCCTTTGAGTCCGTTCCAACTCATAGTGACCCTATAGGACAGGGAGGAACTGCCCAATAGGGTTTCCAAGGAGTGCCTGGAGGGTGTAAATTATATAAAACTATAGAAAAAGCAAACTTATTTATTATGACCAAAGCGGATTAGTTATCACCTGGGGACAGGGGTGGAAGCGATGATGGATTTAAAAGGAGAACAGGGAATTTTTTTTCTGGCAGGTGCAGTTTGATGAAAATATTTGCTGTCTTGATCGTGATGATGGGTTCACTGGTGTGCGCATATTCTAAAACTGATCAAATTGTATAAATTTAATATGTATAGTTTGCTGTTCTTCAGTTATACTTCAAAAATTCATCAAAAAATAGATAATAGAATGATTCTCATGGGGATGATGTAAGAGAATTTTCCTAGCAGTGAATTGTGAAGAACAAAGCTCTGTTCATCGTATTGTACCAGATTCATACTTTTAATCCATAACTAAAGTATAAGTACATGATCATAACTGTAACCCTGGATTATATTTATTTGTTTTTAAACATCTTCCTCATTGTTTTATCTTTGTACACCTAGTTGATAGCAGGTAATTTAGCTCAATATTCATTTACTTATTCATTCAATAATTATTTATTCAACACCTATTCTATAATAACAGTGTTCTAAGCACTGTTGGTACAAAAGGAAATATAACACAGTTTCATTCTGGTAAAAGGAGACGTGCAATTAATGAATATATTCAAAACTAAAATGTATGAAGCAGAATAACATGCTCAGGTTTTGAATGTAAGGATGAGTGAGTGAGTGAGGGGTTGAATAAATGTAAATTTGCCTTGCAAGTCCAGAATCACTTTATACTTATATATGCTGGGAATTGCTTACAGCTTAATGTAGTAGAAAAACTGACTAATAGCAGTTAAAGAAAGAGGGTTTACTTTTGTCCTATAGGATGAAAATTTGAATGAGGCAACTCTTGTCCTTTTTCCAGCCACTCAAAGTTTCAGCAGTTACCCAGACTCCTTCTGTGTTTTACCTTTAACCATGGTATTATATTTCATCTGTTCTCATTTTTATTGACTTATTGCCATGACAGCCATGACATGGCTGTTGTTTCTTCAGGTATTCAGAGTGCGGTTTAAAATTAACCATATGTAATTTTCCTATCTCTTCCTCCTCAGTGCAGAAACCACTCAATAATTAGACATAAGAATCAGACAAACAGAACTGAAAATATCATCTTTATTTCTGATAAAGCTGACATGTAGAGATGTTTTTGTGCTGTGGCCAAATGAATTCTCTAGAATGTGCTTGTCCAGTTAGACAACAAACACAATCAGACTCTTGAAGGCCTCCAGTTCAAGGACAGATATACTCTGGTGAATTCACTATCTAAATTAGCAGACAAAACATTTGTCCTTAGGACAAATATTGCAAAGTCTAGGCTTGGTGCTTGATTTCTTTTCATGGTCTCTCTTGCTGTTGAGGGAGAGTGCAGAAAGCAGGAAGAGAATGCAAGTTGTCTTCCTGTTACTTGTAAACTAAGGGGATTTCCTGCAGAATGCTGGTGGAGGAGAGGATGGATGTTGTTTTTAGGTGCCTTCAAGCTTGTTCCGAATCACAGCAACATATGTACAACAGAACAAAACACTACCCAGTCTTGCACCATCCTCACAATGGTTGCTATGTTTGAGCTCATTGTTGGAGCCGCTGTGTCAGTCTATCTCATTGAAGATCTTCCTCTTTTTTGCTGACCTGTACTTTACTAAGCATGATGTCCTTTTCTAGGGCTTGGTCCCTCTTGTTAACATGTCTAAAGTATGTGAGACAAAGTCTTGCCATAGTCAGTTCTAAGAAGCATTCTGGCTGTACTTCTTCCAAGGCAAATTAGTTCATTCTTCTGGCCCACCAATAAAAAACCCAATGCCATCGAGCCAGGGTATATTCAATATTCTTCAACGCCATCAATTCTTCTTTGGTCTTCCTTATTCATTGTCTAGTTTTCACTTGTATGTGAGGTGATTGATAATGCCATAGGTTGGGTCAGGCACACTTAGCCCTTAAAGTGACATAGTTGCTTTTATTATTGGATTAAAAAAAAAAAAAAAAAATTTATTTTTATTTTTTTTTTTTTAGTCTTCAATCTTTTAATTTATTTTGTCAAAGTATATGAACATAATTGGAAAAAGACTCTAGAAGATGTGGCTAATGTAGGCCAGAAATTGGAGTCTACCATTAAAATAATACTGAATCTGAAAGAAAATATAAATATTTTGTGACCTTTGTTGTATCAGACAGACTTTCTGGACATAACATTCTTGGGAAAATAAAAGTGCCTTTTCGATTATATTCTGAATTGCCAAGAAGTTCAAATGATGTATTATGCATATGAAAAAAAAAAAGTACTCTGAATTTTTATTCCAAAGAATGAGGGAACAAAATTTTCCTAACCAAGGAAATAGAGCTCACGGGTTTAGAACTCTGTGAGTAAGCAGTCTTGGTTTTGTTCTGTGACAAAACACTAAACCTCAAATTATAAGCAACTGCCTTGAAAATATTGAATTTGAGTCAAAGTGATAGCAAAATGGAAGGATACAAATCATCTCAAGTACAGGGCAAATAATCCAATAAATAATCGAAGACAGGTTAATGATGCTATTTTGGGGGGTAAGCTAAATAAAATTTTATAGGAAACTCACAGAGAAATTTATTTCACTTCCAATTTAATTTATTATTTAAACAAAGGACATCATTTAGTGCTAGAGAATGCTATACTCCTAAACAAAAATTTTAAAAAGAAATAATTAAAAAGACAACCTCCTATTAAAATTGCATTGACCTGTAAATGACCTTAGTTTGGAATAATTTTTTAGGAAAGTGTTCCACTTAGTCTGTGTCCTCCAAGAAGTAGACACAAGATGAGATCAGACACATAAGAGATTTACTAAGGACAAATTCTGCTGTGGCTGAAGACAGAGAAAGATAGGAGAACCTTCAGAACATGATGCAGATCTGAACCTTATGAAGGAGAAAAGGAAAAAAAAAAAAATTATAGACTGCCGTGTAATGTGTTGGCAAAGCTGATAGAGAGTTCTTGAGCTAAAATCACCTATCAGAGAAGTTCAGCTGATCTCAGAAAAAGCCTTCATTTATATTCTTGCTGTGCTTAGTGTTGACTGGGAACAGCCAAGGGGAATTGTCTTAGTTATCTAGTGCTGCTGTAACAGAAATACCACAAGTGGATGGCTTTAACAAAGAGAAATTTGTTTTCTCACAGTCTAGTAGGTTACAAGTCCAAATTCAGGATGTCGGCTCCAGGGGAAAGCATTCTCTCTCTGTCGGCTCTGGAGGAAGGTTTTTGTGCCCAATCTTCCCCTGGTCGAGGAGCTTCTTAGGTGCAGGGACTCCGTGTCTAAAGGACACGCTCTGTTCCTGGTGCTGCTTTCTTGGTTGTATGAGGTCTTCAACTCTCTGCTTGCTTCCCTTTCCTTTTGTCTCTTGAGAGACAAAAGGTGGTGCAGGCCACATCCCAGGGAAATTCCCTTTACATTGGATCAGGGAGGTGACCTGAGCAAAGGTTGTGTTACAATCCCACCCTAATCCTCTCAATATAAGATTACAATCACAAAATGGAGGACAACCACAGAATACTGGCAATCGTGGCCTAATCAAGTTAATATGCACATTGTTGGGGGGACATAATTCAATTCATGACAGGAATCATGGCTTCAGTGCTAAATCATGATGGATTTCAGAGCACAGCAACTGAATTGGATTTCAAAGCACAATCCTCCCATCTGTAGGAGATCTAAGAGTTGAAATTTTATGGCCACAGTAGTGCACCTCCTTCACCTCACAAATGTAATTCTCGTGCAGATCTCAGAAATAGCTCCTCCAAATTTCCCAAGGGTTTCTCTTCTAGATGGAACATTTAAAATATAAAAGTTAGTGGGACAAACTACGAACCCCATCGCCTCATTTGATATCAGTATCACAACTTGTACTAATAAACTACTTTCTATACTATCCATTCTAAAATCTTATCATTGGCTATCACCTCAGTTGGTATCTGTGATTTACTTGGCATTGTAACATAATCTTCATTCCTGATGACTCTGAACCCTTGAAAATCATACTCTTTTCAGGCCCGGGTTGTTATATGGTGTTATAAAGAGAATATAGAGGCACTCAAAGGCTTCACCTTTGTTCCACATGTAATGCATCTACTCCCATAGTATACTAGCTGGACTACAGCTTCCTGTTGCTCAGCATTATTTACTCCTACCAGTGTAGTGACTCCATTTCTTACCTCCTAGTCCCTAAGCTCAAGGAATTCAAAGTGTCATGCAACTCATAGTTCAATGAAAAATTTGCTGTGCCCTTTGGCAAAAGTGCAGCACTTTGGGAGACTAGCAGCTACAACCCTACAGATCTCAGAGGTGTGGGGATGGGAGGCACACAACTTCCCAGTGTGGCTTTGGAAGTAATGGTATGTGGGATTACTCCTGCTTCCACCCTGCGTCCTATGTCTTCCTCCTACTGAGCACACATCACTATACAGAAGTCTCTGATTTAATGCATATACTACGCCCTGAGGGATGAAATACCATCCTCAGTGTTTCCTCTGAGCTGTCAGATCAGTCTTGACTTCAGGAGACCACTTAAGCATTCTATAAGACTGCTGTTATGATTTCCCCACTGAACCTTGCCACAAATTTCATGCAAGACCTATTCTTACTGCAGACTCTTCCAAAACCAAAGGGTCTGTCAGATCATATGGCCCACTGCCAGAGCTGTTTGCACTGCAGCCTAGACCTCCAGAAGTGCGCTTTCTTTCTCCAGGTTCACTCAAATCAAGCAGGTTTTCATGTTACCTGGTATATGGGCTGAAGCAGTGTTCCTAGTAATGGAATACGCTTCCTCCAGAAGTGATAAAAAAAAAAAAAAAACCTACCAGGTTCTGTTCTTGCTTGACTGTAGTCAAGGATGCAATCTACAGTAATTTTTATTTTACTTTGAAGGGAATATCCCTTACCATTGGATTCCCCCAAAACATCACTGGTTCCTAAACATGCAGGTTCCTGAATTTTCGTAGGGTTAATTTGAAACAATTGTGCCTTACCAAGGCCATATGCATACTAGCCACCTCTTGCTTGTCTTGTCTGATTCAAATAAATCCTTTGATGCAATGTATAAGAATAAAGTTTCCTGGGATGTCCAGGGACCCAGATATCTTCAAACTATTTGATAAAAGGAGAATAATCGTGGCCATGTCCATCTCACATAAATGCAATCTGTTTCTGAATCTTCTTTTGGAATTGGAGTTGAAAAGAAAACAGTCAACAAATCTATGGCTGCATACCATTTATCTGCTGCCTTATTAATTTGTTACAACAGTGATACCACATCACCACAGCAGCTGTGATTGGGGGCCACAACTTAGCTAACCTATAATAGTCTATAGTCATTCCCTGGGATCAGTAAGTGTCTGCAGTGACTAGACGGGCAAATTAAATGGCAATAAAATGGGATCCTCTATTATGGTGGCACTAATCACTGCCTGGAGAAAAATATTGTTTTAGATTTACCGTCATGGCTAGGGAGGAAGTACAAGTTCAAACATTTCCCCTTGAACCTTCTCACAATGATACTTCTGACCTGCAGTCTCAATGTGGGGTTTACTAAAAGTGTATAAACCTCATTTGTGCACTCAGAGACTGGGGAAGTGACCACTGGTGAGTTCATGTATCCATTGGGAACACTGTGAACCAAACATTAGCTAGAATTACATTCATTATTACTTGGCACCATTAAGCTCTCCCTCCCTCTAATTGTTGTTGTTAGGTATCATTGAGTCAGTTATGATCATAGAGACTATATGAGCAGAAAAAAACACTGTCTGGTCCCACTATAATGTTGTTGTTAAGTGTTCACGAGTTAGCTCTGACTCATAGCAACCATATGAACAATAGAATGAAACGTGGCCTGGTCCTGCACTATCCTCACAATCGTTGTTATACACGAGCCCATTTTTGCAGCCACTATTTTTTTTTATGTCAATCCATCTTGTTGAGGGTCTTGCTTTTTTTCCCTGCCCCTCTACTCTACCAAGCATGATGTCCTTCTCCAGGGATTTGTTCTTCATGATAGCATGTTTAAAGTATGTAAGTCAAAATCTTTTTTTTATGACAGTCCATGTTTGATGGTTAAGATTGAGTGTCAACTCGGCTGGCCCATGGTTCTCAGTGTTTTGGCAGTTGCATAACGTTGTGATCCCTTCCCTGTTAAAATTTAATATATGATCACCCCCATGGTGGAATCTGCTGGGTGTTACAAGTGGGGTTGGGGCCTGTGGCAGCTCACTGCTGCCTCAGCCTTCATCTCTCTACCCTCCACCACCTACTTCCTTCCTGCTCGCCTTGCCAAGGTTTTTGGCTCATTCTGAATCCAGCATCTGCCTATTATCTGACCTCCAATTCTTGGGACTTGAGCTAGCACCTTATCTGTCGATATTGGAATTTTTCAATCTTCACAGGCTGCAAGGAAGAGTCCTGCTCCCTGAACTGCTGATCTTGGGTTTGCCAGCCCCTGCAGCTACATGAATCAGGAGATACCTTGCATTCTTCCCAGTTGATCCTGGAATTCCTTGAGCCTCACAGCATTTAAGTGGGAGCTCTGCTCTGCAACCTGCTGATTTGGGTTCGCCAGCTTCTGCAGCTGCGAGAATTGGGAGAAACCTCAATCCTGATCCAAAGACCTGGGATTTTCCAACCTCTACAATCGTGTGAGCTGTTTCCTTAATATAAATCTCTCTATATATTTATATGCTTTACTGGTTTGTTTCTCTAGAGAACCCAACCTAAGATATCATGGTGTATTCAATATTCTTCACCAACAACATAATTCAAAGGCATGAATTCTTCTTTGTTCTTCTTTATTCATTGTCCAGCTTTCGCATGCATTGAGGAGATTAAAAACATTAAAGTGACATCTTTTGTTTTTAGCACTTTAAAGAGATCTTTTGCAGCAGATTTGCCCAATGCAATGCTTTATTTGATTTTTTGACTGCTGCTTCCATGGGAATTGATTGCGGATCCAAGTAAAATGAAATCTTTGATAATTTCAATCTTTTCTCTATTTATCATGATGTTGCTTATTGGTCCACTCATGGAGATTTTTGTTTTCTTTATGTTAAGCTATAATTCACAGTGAAGGCTGTAGTCTTTGATCTTCATCAATAAGTGCTTCAAGTCTTCTTCATTTTCGGCAAGCAAAGTTGTGTCGTCTGCATGTCACAGGTTGTTAATGAGTGTTTCTTAAATCTTGATGCTCCATCTTCTTCATATAGGCCAGCTTCTAAGATTATTTGCTCAGCATACAGATTGAATGTACTGCTGCAGCAGTACACCGACAGGGAACTGCCAGAAATTCAAGCCAGATTCAGAAGAGGATGTGGAACAAGGGATATTATTGCTGATGTCAGATGGACCCTGGCAGAAAGCAGAGAAAACGAGAAAGTGTTTACCTGTATTTTATTGACTATGCAAAGGCATTCAATTCTGTTGACCACAACAAATTATGAATATCATCGAGGAGAATGGAAATTCCAGAACACTAAATTGTGCTCATAGATCAAGAGGCAGTTGTTTGAACAGAAAAAGGGGATACTGCATGGTTTAAAGCCATAAAAGGTGTTCTTCAAGGTTGTATCCTTTCACCATACTTATTCAATCTGCATCTTAGCAAATAATGTGAAAAGCTGGACTATATGAAGAACAGGGCATCCGTATTAGAGGAAGACTTTTTAACAATCTGCATTATGCAGATGAAATAACCTTGCTTGCTGAAAGTGAAGAGGACTTGAAGCACTTACTGACAAAGATCAAAGACTACAACTTTCAGTATGAATTACACTTCAATATAAAGAAACCAGAAATCTTCACAACTGGAACAATAAGCAACATATGATAAACAGGGAGAAGATTGAAATTGCCAAGGATTTCGATTACTTGAATTTACAATTGACACCCATGGAAGCAGCAGCCAAGAAATCAAACAATGCATTGCATTGGGGAAATCTGCTGCAAAAGAGCTCTTTAAAGTGTTAAAAAGAAGTCAACTTGAAGAGTAAGATGCACCTGAGCCAAGACGTGGTGTTTTCAATCACCTCATATGCATGAGATTCTTTTCCTCCACCGTAACAAGCTGTCCATAAAATTTTTGAAAAAAAAGTCAATATAAAGCAAATAGAAAATGCGTATAGGTAGCTGTTTTATTTTGTGGGGAAAACATTCATCTTAAAATAGATCATATCTAAAGTAATCTCTACCACGAATAAATGATAGAGTGTTCTGCAAAAATACATGTTTGAGAGACCAGAGCTTTTCTCTAAGATGACCCAGACAACTATTCACAACAAACAACTACTTTCCATTGATAGAGAAAGCCAATTTAAAATTGTCTACATTTTTATTATGTGCCTTTTGTCTTTGAATGTTATTAATATGTAACAATTATTAACATGTATAATTTTGATAATTCTTAAGTTGTTCCAAAGCTAATAAAATAATTTTCAAAGACTTATGTGGCAAAAGGGATCATACAAGTTGTCAGAGTAGTGAAATTAAAATATATATATATATATTATCAATTGGCAAAAAATTCTTAAAAGGTCATACATGTCTAACAAAGACTTCAAGCTAACACTAGATCAAAGACCTGCCACAAAATTTACACTGTAAACATGGAAAACAAAAAACTAACTTTCTCGTATTAGCCCATGGTTGTGTTCTATATATGTATTTTCAGAAATATCTTTATTTTTATATTTTTTCATTAGTTGAAAAATTATAAATATCTACCCTTTGCCCTTACAACAATAAGCTATTGATTACACAATAGAAATTTTCTCTCTTAGAATATATGGTTCTCAGAGAAGTGACCAAAGAAGCAGAACATCTAGAGCAAATATGGTTAACATGAGAGTATCTGAATTTCTATACAGGTAGTTATTTCTTAAGTAATATTTGATATTTATTTAAATGTAAATAAAAAATATATAATCACCGTATCAAACTTGTGATTTCATAGGTACTGAATTTTTAAAAATATTTTATTGTGTTTTAGGTGAAAGATTACAGAGAAAATTAGTTTCCCATCCAATAAATTGTATGTGAAGTGTCAATACTTTCCCCATTTCCACCCCGGATTCCCTGTTCCCTTTTGTCTGGTTTTCCTACCCCTTCCTGGCTTCTTATCTTTACTTTTGGACAAATGTTGCCCTTTGGGGCTTGTATAATTGTTCCGTACAGCACGTTCTTTGCTGGTGTTATTGTATATATAATATACCTGTCTATTGCTTGGCTGGAATGCAGTTTCTAGAAATGGCTTCAGTTCCAAATCAGAGGGGTGTGTTGGGGCCATAGTATCAGGGGTTCCTTCAGTCTCTATCAGACCAGTAAGTCTGTTTTTTTTTTTTTCATGAATTTAATTTTTTGTTCTACATTTTTTTTGCCTCTTCTATCCATGACCCTGTATTGTGACCCCAGTCAAAACAGTTCATAGTAGTAGCCAGGCACCATCTGATTCCTCCAGTCTCAGGGTGGTAAAGTTGTGGTGCATGAGGTCCATTAGTCCTTTGAACTAATTACTCCCTTGAGTCTTGGGATTTTCTTCACCTTTTCTCTTGAAGGGAAGAGAACACTAGTTGTACCCTAAATGGCCACTCGCAAGCCTTCAATACCCCAGGTGCTACTCATCAAAGTAGGATGCAGAATAGTGTTTTGATGTACTGTTATGCCAATTGATGTAGATGTTCCCTGAGTCTATGGTTCTTAGCCTTTAAGCTTAGGATCTTCATCCCTGCATGTGTTTGGTTGTGCATAAGAAATTTTCATAACTGTGCCCCTTGTGTGTTCTCGTCTATATTAGTGTACATGCAATATCTACAAATAAGTTTATGTGGAGATATCCACAACCTAACCTATATCTGTAGGTGGGTGTACTCCCTCACATCCTCCCATACCTCCTTAGCATAATATCTACCTGCATATCCCTTTGCGAACTATTCTTTGTTAATACAGTTGTTGCAGGATTGCATTACTGTTATAGCAATTGCCGTAGTTGTCCTTTGTCTTGCATTCCTCTCGGTGTCTTCCTTTGCCTTTATCACGTGCTGACTTCCCCCACATAGTGTATTGGCTTTCCCTTCACAAATACTACCGATATAATTTACTCTCCCTTGTCCTCTCTTCCCTGGTAACCATCATGGAATATTTTTTTTTCTGTCTGTAAAACTTTTCTTGTTTTTTTTTTTTAATAGCAGAGGTCTCATACACTATTTGTCCTTTTGTGACTGGCTTATTTCGTTCAGCATAACGTCCTCCAAATTTAACGGTGTTGTGAGATGTTTTGCAGATATGTCATTATTCTTTATTATTGCGTAGTATTCAATTCCGTGTACATACCACAGTTTATCTATTCATCCATTGATGTGTACTTAGGTTGTTTCATCTTTTTGCTATTGAGAATAATTCTGAAATCAACATGATTGTGCATAGGTCTATTCATGTTGCAGCTCTTATTTCTCCAAGGTATATACCTAAGAGTCAGATTGCTGGACCACATGATATTTCTATTTCTAGCCTCTTAAGGAGTTTCATTTCATTTTCTGCAGTGTTTGTACCATTTTACGTTCCTACCAGCAGTGTATAAGAGTTCCAGTCTCCCCACAACCTCGTCAGCATTGTTGTTTACTTTTTTTTTTTTTTCTGATTAGTGCCATTGACATGGAGGTGAGATGCTACTATATTATAGTTTTAACTTTCAGCTTTCTAACGGCTAATGATCGCAAGCTTTTCTTCACATGTTTGTTAGCTGCCTGAATGTCTTCTTTTGAGAAGCGTCTCATCATATCCTTTGCCCATTTTTCAATTGGATTATTTGTTTTTTTATTGTTGAGGTGTTTAAGTAGCCTATAAATTTTAGGGATTAGCCCCTTGTCAGATATGTCATAGGTTTTATAGGCTCTTTGTACTCTTTTGGAGAAGTCTTTTGATGAGCATAACTGTTTAATTTTTAGGGTCTCTTAATTTATCTTCTGCTGTTGGTGCATTTTTAGTTATGGTTGGTGTACTATTTATGCTCTGTATTAGGGTCCCTAGGGTAGTTCCTATTTTTTTCTTCCATGATCTTTGTAGTTATAGGTTTTATATTTAGGTCTGTGATCCATTTTGAGTTAGTTTTTGTGTATGGTTTAAAATATGGGTCTTTTTTCATTTTTCCATGGATAGATAGACTGTTTTGCCAGCACCTTTTTTTAAAGAGACTGTCTTTTCCCATTTAATGAACTTTGGCCTTTTGTCAAAGATCAGCTGTACATAGGTGGATGAATTTACTTCAGAGTTCTCACTTCTGGTCCATTGGTCTATGTGTCTGTCATTGTACCACTACCAGGATGTTTTCACTACTGTTCCTATGTTAGTAGATCCCAAGATCACAAAGTGTGAGGCCTACTACCTTGTTCTTTTAGAAAATCCCAAAGGCTCGACAAGAAAGCTTCTGTAACTAATAGAAGGGTGCAGCAAAGTAGCAGAATAAAAGATCAACATACAAAAATCAGTCAGGAAAATATCTTTTACAATAGATTCTCCCCAAAATAAAATACTTAGGAATAAATCTAACCATGGACATAAAAAGACTTATACAAAGAAAACTACAACACACTACTGCAAGAAACCAAATAGGACCTACAAAAATGGAAAAACATACCATGATCGTGGATAGGAAGACTTAACATTGTGGAAATGTCACTGCTACCCAAAGCCATCTATAGATATAACGCAATTCCAATCCAAATTACAACAACATTCTTTAATGACATGGAAAAACTAATCACAAACTTTATATGGAAAAGAAAGAGGCCATGGATAAATAAAGATTATTGAAGAACACCATAGGAAGTACTGAATTTTTTAGGTAAAAGTATCTGAACATTTGAAAAATTATAGTGACATATTATTTTGCACCCATAAATCTGGCACAAATTAAAACAAAAAAAATTTAAATAAATATCTAATGTAAATAATGGTATAGGTATAACAAATTTGGAAAACCATATTGGGATAAATATTAGAGTTAAACATACAATTAATCTACGATTTATAAATTCTACTTCTGGATATACTCTCCACCCCACCCCTAAAAAAAAAAAAGGGGGGACATTTCCCAGAGACACTTACAAAAATAAATGTTTATAGCAGCATTATATATAATAGCAAAACCCGTGAACAACTCAAATGGCATATGTGCACAATGGGATGCAGCATAACCAAAAAAGAACAAATATTGTTACACATGACAATGTGGATGGAATTCACAGACATATTGTCGAAAAAAATAAACCAGACACAAAAAAGCACATACTGAATGATTCAATTTGCATAAAGCTAAAAAATAGGCAAAGCTAAGCTGTGATGTTAGAAAACAGGAGATTTGCTTTCTGCGGATAGGGAATATAAACTCGGTCGGGTAGCCAGGGGGTCTGCTGAGACCTGGAAACCTATACTTTGATCTGAGTGGTAGTCATACATGTGCATTCATATTTAAAAAAATTCTTTGAGCTGTGCACTTAAGATTGGGTCATTTTCTTAAGTTGTGTTCTATAGAGGAGCAAAACCAATAAAGTGTACATATAAATATACATAGAGATATTTATATCAAGGAAATGGTTCATTCAGTTGTGGAGGCTGGCAAGTCTCAAATCCATGGCTTCTCTTGACTCACTTGGTTGCAGGGTTGATGAACCCAAAATTGGCAGGTCAGGAAGAAGGCTGCTGGCTCACAGCTGTAGGAGCTGGTGAATCCCAAAATCTGCAGGTCAGGAGGCAGGCTGCTAGCTCACATCCCAAGAATCAAAAGTGAGAGGATGATGAGTCAAGTGCAGGATGAAGAGAGAGTAAGCTTTGCCAGAGCATCCATATATATTGGATGCAGGTGATAGCCCCAAGGAACACCCCACTTTCAACTGATTGCCTACTGCACATCAGATCACAAAGTGGGGAATGATTATAAAATATCTACCAAACCACTGAAATGAAACAACATAGTGCATTGGGCAAATCTGCTGCAAGAGACCTCTTTAAAGTGTTAAAAACAAAGATGTTGCTTTGAGGACTAAGGTGAGCCTGACCCAAGCCATTATATTTTCAGTCAGCTCGTATGCCTGTGAAAGCTAGACAGTGAATAAGGAAGACAGAAGAAGAATTGATGCCTTTGAATTGTGGTGATGGTAAACAATATTGAATATACCATCTATTGCCAGAATGAACAAGTCTGTCTTGGAAGAAGTACAGCCAGAATGCTCCTGGCAAGCAAGAATGGTGAGACTTCATCTCAGTTTGGACGTGTTATCGGGAGGGGCCAGTCCCTGGAGAAAGACATCATGCTTGGTAAAGTAGAGGCCCAGCAAAAAAAATACTAAGACCCTCAATGAGATGGGTTGGCATAGTGATGGCAATAATGGCTCAAACATAACAAAGATTGTGAGGCGAGTGCAGGATTAGGCAGTCTTTCATTCTGGTTTACATATGATCACTGAGTTAGAACCAACTCAATGACACCTAACAACAACAACAAACCACTGAGAATCATGGTCTAGCCAAGATGACACACAACCTTAACTGTCACAGGTACCTTTACTGTATAAAATTATACTTTAATTAAAAAAAAAAAACTAGAAAGCTATAGTAAAAATAAAAATAAGAGAAAAGGTGGTCAATTTGGGGAAAATAACTGATTCAAACTGAGTTCCCATCTTATAAATAGTAAAAGTAAGACTGAAAGAAGTTTAAGAAACTTGCCTAAATGGATATCATAAGGTAGGGAAATAATTTAGACGAAGTTTATGTCTCCTTAGTCTCTTCCTGATGTTCTTTCCATGAGAGGAGATTTTCCTCGGCCATTTTTCATCATATATTTTGATTCAGAGAAAACATTAGAAGTTGGAGTCATAGTTAAACTTTGTTTTTGATATTGGAGATAACGAGAAAGATGGCAAATGTCAACTTTTGTGTCTTACATCACTGAACAAGAACACCAAAGCACAATATGTCTGCATTTGAAATTGCTGAGGCTGTCTATTTGAAAGGGTACTGGCCAGTGATGAATTGCATGCCTGTTAAAGGAAAGAAGTACTTAACGGAGGTCAAAAATATGGCAGCCCTGAAATATGTCTCCTGGAAAATAAGGAGGAATTAATTGCTTTTCTATTGCAATGTTATACTTGGCTGAATGGGCTCCAAGTTTAACCTGACTCTTCTTGGATTTGCATCAATACTGCTTTAACTGTTCTGCTCTAAAAATTCGGAATTGCTATTTTATACGCGCAAGCTCCTATTTAAACATAATTAGAGAATATGCTAGAAACAGCCTCAAGCGCTAGAAATCCAACATGTCATAAATGTCCAGCATCAAAGAAATTCAACAGGGCAGTTACTCTGATGTGCTACCTAATAGGAAGGAAATTGGCAAACAGAACTAATCTTGGTGACCTCCAAAGGCAAAGAAGATTAGAAAAAATACTGAGCATATTGCATTCACTTTCTTCTCACATCTAGCATAAGGACTCTAAACATTTAGAGGCTGTAAGATTGCTTCATAGTTAGTTTAACACCTTGATAATATGCTATTCCTCTCAAATCATACTTTGTCATTTCTCTACAACCTGCTTCCCTAAGATTATCAGTTAGGTTGACAATGACAACAGATGTTAAGCTTTGTATTGCTTTCATATTGACTTCATTCTATATTATCAGAAATCTTAAATAATTTTTGTTTCACTTTAGACTTAAAAAAAAAAAGACACAGGTGTGGTTTAATAACAACATACTTCATGAAAAAAGCCTCCTCTGTATCCTCATATTGAAAACAAAAGATTTCATAATTTTACTTTGAAGGCAAATAGCAACACAGCCTTCAAGAGTTGGAAGAGAAGGCAAAGATCCTCAGAAAGTTGTTCTGAGCACAGGTCAAAATCATTACCAAGATTGCAGTGCTGCCTTTGTCCAAGGTTAAATACCCCATTTGAAATGCCATTTCCCCTTGGACTAACCCATTGCTCAGCCTCTGTAAGCAATGAACTTATCACTCCCGAATCACCACGTATATGAGAAAGAAACACAGAATTCTGAAATATGTAACGAAACTTTTGAGGCCCAACTCCCTCATGATTTCTACTATGGGGACTTTGTAACAGGTTAAACCTCACTATATCAAGGCAGGTGCCGTATTAAAGTCTTCATCTCTCTTCTGTATCTGTATTCATTAAAACTTTGATTAATAGAAACTTAAAGATCAAAAGGCAACGATTAACAATTTTTTTTCTCTCTTCCACTTTTAAGATAGGAAGGTGATTCATTAAAAAAATAATAATAATAATTTCAGGGATTTATTATAAAACCTCAACTTTCAGCCTCTTTTTTAAACTAATGACTTCCTCTATCTATCAGGCCCTCTACATATCAGGTACTGTTACAGGTAAAGGGGATATGAAATTTTGTGCCTTCAGAGAGCTCAAATCCAACAGAAAGAATAGATATGTACAAAATATAGAAGGCAAGAGATATAGTTCAATTCCTCCTGGAAAAGAGGGAGAAAATTATTAGGAAAGGCTAAAGAAATGGATCCATGTTTTCTAGTGTGTCCTATATCTTCTCCAATTATATGATGTTAAAATGATTCTGAAAATTTCCAGCACCACAAATTATTAAAGAGTAAATCATGTTCAGTTTTCAGTACTAAAGAAGAAAGTATATTCAAGTACGATTACATACAATTAATAAATACCGTAGGTGTGGAGATCAATACTCATCTAACCAGAAAATTAACCACAACATTTTGCTTCATATACTTGCTAAAGATTTTCTCTCACTAGTCAGCACAACATCTCCTATTTATGTTATACTTTGAACAAGTGCAACTCATGGGATACAATCATAAATGGATTATTTTTTTTCCACATCTGCCTCTTTAAATGTGTTCTGTGAGGCGAATTTTTCCCCATATTACTGAATAAAATTAAAGGTATGTCTTTTTAGTTTGTTTTTCATTTTCAGGTAATCAAAGTCTTCTGGGTAGTAATTAATATCTAACCTAGTTTAATAACAAAAATAAAATCTTTATATTTCCAGCTACTCTTGATTTCTGTCTAAAGGAGGCTGTAGACATGCAGTGAGAAAGGGTGGGGCTGACTCCTCTTCCATCTCCCACTTTCATTTCCTTCTTTCTTTCTTGATTTTGCTACCAGCTGCTTCTGACCCTAATAGTGTAGGGGCTGCAGTTGGGTGTGGAGGAGGTAGAAAAGGAAAAAACGTTAAGAGAACAATAAAGGCATAGTCTGGCCGACACTGACCTGAATTTTGTTTCCTCTGTGGAAAGTTTTTAATGTTGACACTTTGTTTCATAGGTACTGTATTGAATTCCTTGAAAATTCTCTCACATCCAGTAGCTAAACATCTCTCACTAGCATTCCCTTGAGGAGAATGGGACTCTCTTTTCTGGAAGATTCCTTACATCCTCCCCAGCCCCAAGGCACCTAGAAAGCCCTCTAGCTATTTTTGGCTTAGGTTCTTTGGCCCTTGTGGAAGAGACTGGCAGCTGACCACCAGAGAAGTATGTTCCCTGATATAACATAGAGTTGTTTCTTCAAAGTGGTAACTGAGTCACTTTGCGTCTGTGGAGCACCCCACTGCATCTATGTGCAGAGACAGAATGTGAGGAGACCCAATTTATGTCATTTTCAGATCAAAATGGATGAGAAGTGCCTTCCCCAGTAGTCAGCTGAATAGCAAGAACTCCAAAGCCCTACAGAAGTAAGCAAGCATGAGATAGAAAATCCTTGCATCACCTAATGACTGTAAGAAAGACAGCCCCCTTCTCTACTTGCTTGAACTTCCTATGAGCAAGAAATAACAATTCCATTTTGGTAAGGCTCGAAAGTTCAGTGGTTGTGACTTTCCAATCACAAACAAGCACTGCCTTAACTAAAACAGTCTTCCATGCAGCTCTCAGGTACAGAACCCACATGTCTTTAAACCTTATATTTGTTGGTCATGGTTCAAATCCGATCTGAGGTAAACCTTTCACATTATCTGCCCTGACAAGATTTGGGCACGCAAGTTATCCAAAGAAGTCCTCTCTCATTTGCTCCCTTGTCAAAGCAATTCATAGCTATGTCTTGCCCTTTCTACTTTTCAGATAAGATTCAGACATTCTGTTCCTGTGATTCCTAAACTTAGGAGTACACATAGTCAGCATTTTAAGTGGCCTCCTAGAGCTTTTCTTTCTTAATCACCCTTCCTCAACCACCAGAGGGCTTTAAGAGTTATGAAATCTTCCCTCTACCTTCTGTTGCAAATCCTTGGCAGGTCCCTCAACATACTTTGAAATGTGAGTGTCTGCTTCCTACAGGCTTCAAAGAAAATGTCTATTTCCGCCTCCTTTTATATTCATATGTTTTTTGTTGTTAATTGCTGTTCAGTTGCTTCCAACTCATAACAACCCAATGTACAGCAGAACAAAGAATTACCTGGTCCTGTGCAATCTTCACCCAATTGTTGGTATACTTGAGTACATTGTTGCATACTGGGTACTCTGAGTGGCTGCCAACCTAGGGGACTGATCTTTCAGCACGATATTGAACACAATTCTATTGAAATCCCTTAAAAACAGCTTGGGGGCAATGTCTGACCCCCTCCAAGCCCACAAGGGGTGAAGGGGGACCAAGATCAACAGCTCATATCTGATTCCTATGCGGCAGAGGTCAGATACGCCTTCTCTGCCATCTTTACTATTTCTGACACCAACTGTCCCTTGCACAGCACTCTCTACATCTCTGGTGGGTTTGATAATTCATTGCAATGGTTGCACAGAATTCATAGGCAATACTTATGTTTATGGGGCTTATTAGGGAAGTAAGAGTTACAATTCAGACTCAAGAACACTCAAGATACAGTTCTCCCATAAGGATAACCTCTTCCTGCCCCTAGGCCTCTCTGCAAAGGCACTCAGCTTTCTCTTTCCATGGTCTGGAAAGCCTGGTGAACCATCTTCTGCTGCCAGGTCTCTCCTGCCACCACTTCTTCCCATCTTCAGGGTTACAGCTTGGTCTCTCTCTCTCTCTCTCTCTCAGTCTCCTGCTTCCAGGAGCTTCTCAGCTCAGGGATCCTGGGTCAAATGTATGTGCTCTCTGTTCCCAACTATTCTTCCTTGGTGGTGGTAGGAGCCTCCTCTCTCTTCTGGAACCGGCTATCTGACCAATCCCCTTGGAACTGGCAAAACTGACCAATCCCCTTGGTAAGCCACAATTACCCTATCACACAGTCTCACCCAATCACCTGGGTGACAGTTACAAGACAATGGCTAGAAAAGCCACATACAAAAGTAATTAATCACCCTGCAGATCCATAGGGTTTTCATTGGCTGATCTCCTGGCCTTTCTTCCTAGCCTGTCTTAGCTAGTAGCTCTGCTGAAACTTGCCTACCATAGGTGACCTTCCTGGTTTTGAAATACTGGTGGCATAGCTTCTATCATCACAGCAAAACACAAGCCACCACGGTACAACAGGTGGTGGTTTATACTCGTATATCACTTTGAAATTGTCCAAACATTTTTACACCTAATTTTTTATTCATCCTGACAATAATATCAGTGAAATAGCTTAGGATCACCAAAGTAAAAAAATTTAAAAAGCAAATAAAAACATGTTATGGAAACTATGCTTGTTTCCAAGAGTCTGGAGTCCCTGTCAATTATGTCATTTTCTCAGAATCATTCTAAAATGACTTCCACAGGTTTACATTATTTAGGGTGAAAGGAATAGTGCAAAAAAGTATCTGAAAAAATGAGGAATGCTCTTCTCCCCCTCAACAAAGTGGTAAATGTGTTAGAATAGTGAGGCACGAAAATGAGAAATGAGAAAGTGGGAGGAGTAAAAGGATCTAATATTATACACGATAATGATATTTGAAAGGAATTTGCAAATTTCATGTTGTGTTATCCAATATATGCTGTTGTTGTTGATGTGTAGTTGTTGTTAGGCGCCATCGAGTTGGTTCCGACTCATAACCACTGTATGCACAAAAGAACAAAACATTGCCTGTTCCTGCACCATCCTTATAATTGTTGTTACGCTTGAGCTCATTGTTGCAGCCACTGTGTCAATCCACCTTGTTGAGGGTCTTCCTCTTTTCCGCTGACCCTGTACTCTGAAAAAGCATGATGTCATTCTCCAGGGACTGATCCCTCCGGACAACATGTCCAAAGTATGTAATACGCAGTCTCGCCATCCTTGTTTCTAAGGAGCATTCTGGTTGTACTTCTTCCAAGACAGATCTGTTCATTCTTTTGGCAGTCCATTGTATACTCAATATTCTTTGCCAATACCACAATTCAAAGGAGGCAATTCTTCTTCGGTCTCCCTCATTCATTGTCCAGCTTTCACATGCATATGATGCAACTGAAAATACCATGGCTTGGGTCAAGCGCACCTTAGTCTTCAGGGTGACATCTTTGCTCTTCAACACTTTAAAGAGGTCTTTTGCAGCAGATTTACCCAATGCAATGTGTCTTTTCATTTCTTGACCGCTGCTTCCATGACTGTTGATTGTGGATCCAGGTAAAATGAAATCCTTGACAACTTCAATCTTTTCTCCATTTATCATGATGTTGCTCATTGGCCCAGTTGTGAGGATTTTTGTTTTCTTTATGTTGAGGTGCAAGCCATACTGAAGGCTGTGGTCTTTGATCTTCATTAGTAAGTGCTTTAAATCCTCTTCACTTTCAACAAGCAAGGTTGTGTCATCTGCATAACATAGGTTGTTAATGAGTCTTCCTCCAGTCCTGATGTCCCGTTCTTCTTCCTATAGTCCAGCTTCTTGGGTTATTTGCTCAGCATACAGATTGAATAGGTATGGTGAAAGAATACAACCCTGATACACACCTTTCCTGACTTTAAACCAATCAGTATCCCCTTGTTCTGTCCAAATAACTACCTCTTGATCTATGTAAAGGTTCCTCATGAGCACAATTAAGTGTTCTGGAATTCTCATTCTTCGCAGTGTTATCCACATATGGTTTGTTATGATCCACACAGTCGAATGCCTTTGCATAGTCAATAAAACACAGGTAAACATCCTTCTGGTATTCTCTGTTTTCAGCCAGGATCCGTCTGACATTAGCAATGATACCCCTGGTTCCACGTCCTCTTCTGAAACTGGCCTGAATTTCTGGCAGTTCCCTATTGGTATACTGCTGTGGCCGTTTTTGAACGATCTTCAGCAAATTTTTGCTTACTTGTGATATTAATGATATTGTTCTATAATTTTGACATTCAGTTGGATCACCTTTCTTGGGAATAGGTATAAATATGGATCTCCTCCGGTCAGTTGGCCAGGAAGCGTCTTCCATATTTCTTGGCATAGACGAATGAGTACCTCCAGCACTGCATCTGTTTGTTGAAACATCTCAATTGATATTCCACCAATTCCTGGAGCCTTGTTTTTCGCCAATGCCTTCAGAGCAACTTAGACTTCTTCCTTCAGTACCATCAGTTCCTGATCATATGCTACCTCTTGAAATGGTTGAACAACAACTAATTCTTTTTGGTACAATGATTCTGTGTATTCCTTCCATCTTCTTTTGATCCTTCCTGCATCGTTTAATATTTTCCCCATAGAATCCTTCACTATTGCAACTCGAGGCTTGAATTTTTTCTTCAGTTCTTTCAGCTTGAGAAATGCGGAGCATGTTCTTCCCTTCTGGTTTTCCTTCTCCAGCTCTTTGCACGTCATTATAATGCTTTACTTTGTCTTCTCGAGAGGCCCTTTGAAATCTTCTGTTCGGTTCTTTTACTTCATCAATTCTTCCTTTTGCTTTAGCTGCTCGACGTTCAAGAGCAAGTTTCAGAGTCTCCTCTGACATCCATCTTGGTCTTTTCTTTCTTTTCTGTTTTTTCAGTGACCTCTTGCTTTCTTCATGGATGTCATTCCACAACTCATCTGGTCTTCAGTCACTAGTGGTCAATGCGTCAAATCTATTCTTCAGGTGGTCTCTAAATTCAGGTGGGATATACTCAAGGTCATATTTTGGCTCTCGTGGACTTGCTCTGATTTTCTCCAGTTTCAGCTTGAACTTGCATATGAGTAATTGATGGTCTGTTCCACAGTTGGCCCCTGGCCTTGTTCTGACTGATGATATTGAGCTTTTCCATCATATCTTTCCACAGATGTAGTCAATTTGATTTCTGTGTGTTCCATCTGATAAGGTCTATGTGTATAAAAAAAAAATGTGTATAGTCACTGTTTATGTTGTTGAAAGAAAGTATTTGCAATGAAGAAGTCGTTGGTCTTGCAAAATTCTATCATTCTATCTCCAGAATTGTTTCTATCACCAAGGCTATATTTTCCAACTACTGATCCTTCTTTGTTTCCAACTTTTGCATTCCAATTGCCAGTAATTATCAATGCATCTTGACTGCAGGTTCAATCAATTTCAGACTGCAGCAGCTGATAAAAATCTTCAAATTCTTCATCTTTGGACCTAGTGGTTGGTGCGTAAATTTGAATAATAGTCGTATTAACTGGTCTTCCTTGTAGGCATGTGGATATTACTTTATCACTGACAGCGTTGTACTTCAGGATAGATCTTGAAATGTTGATGATAAATGCAACACCATTCCTCTTCAAGTTGTCATTCCCGGCATAGTAGCCTATATGATTGTCTGATTCAAAATAAAGAACACCAGTCCATTTCAGCTCACTAATGCCTAGAATATCGATGTATATGTGTTCCATTTCATTTTTGACGACTTCCAATTTTCCTAGATTCATGCTTCATACATTCCAGGTTCCAATTATTAATGGATGCTTGTAGCTGTTCTCATTTTGAGTCGCTCCACATCAGCAAATAAAGGTCTCGAAAGCTTTACTCCATCCACGTCATTAAGGTCGACTCTACTTTGAGGTGGCAGCTCTTCTCCAGTCATCTTTTGAGTGCCTTCCAACCTAGGGGGCTCATCTTCCAGCACTATATCAGACAATATTCTGCTGCTATTCATGTTTTTTTTTTTTTTATTCATAAGATTTTTACTGGCTAATGCTTTTCAGAAGTTGACTGCCAGGTCCTTCTTCCTAGTCTGTCTTAGTCTGGAAGCTCAGCTGAAACCTGTCCTCCATGGGTGACCCTGCTGTTATCTGAATACCAGTAGCATAGCTTCCAGCATCACAGCAACATGCAAGCCCCCACAGTACGACAAACTGACAGACAGATATTGTTGTTAGTTGCCATCAAGTTGATTCCAACTCATGGTGACAACATATGGACAGAGTGAAACTGCCCCATAGGGTTTTTAAGGCTGTGGCCTTTCAGAAGCTAATCTATAGGCCTATCTTCTGAGGTATCTCTGGGCAGGTTGGAATAACCAATCATTTGGCTAGTAGTGGGGTGCTTAACCATTTCCACCACCCAGGGACATCTATCTGATATATCCAAGCTAAGCCAATCCAGTTGCCATCAGGTTGATTTCCACCCATGGAGACCCTATGGGACAAAGTAGAACTATCCTATAGGGTTGCCAAGGAGCAGCTGGTGGATTTGAACTGCTGACCTTTTGGTTAGATGGGTTGCACTTAATCACTGCACCACCAGGGCTCCTTTAAATATATATAGTATTCTTTATTTTATCCAGCAGACAGTTTCTTTTGTCTGCTGTTAGGAGGTAACATGAACTTTCCTCCATAATTTATGTCCTGTAGTTGATTTCTTAGTAGTACTGGGTAAAAAGATGTCAACAATAAAACAAAGTGGAAAAAAAAAAATTCCGATGTTTATTGTGGGAAATCCTACCAGGAGAGAATATAGGTCTTAATTGTGTCAAAGCTTGTTCCTTAAAGCATCATCAGCTAACCTGGCAAGTCAGAACCCACAACATTAAGCTCAAGGACACACAGCGATGAATTACAGAATGCCGAGCTCCTGGTAATCCAGGCAATGGTCTCTCCTGGCCCCTCTGCATCCTCTTACTTAGTTTAGTTTCTAAATGAGGACACAAACACCTATTTCAGCAGCAGGTGGTATTTGTTTATTATAGCTTTGCCTACTGTGTTTTAATCAGTCTGCAGCTGTAGGAACCTGCTTAAGTAACAGTTTACAGGACAAATTTTTACAGAGCTGTATTTGCCATGAAGAAGCAAAGTTTCATATCACACTTTCATCATATATAAAACATCATATCGGTGGTTTTTATCCCTCCATTTCTCTTCCTCTAACATTTAGGATTACTAATTAGTGAGTCATTTCACATGCAGAGCTGGAAAGACAAGCTCTTATTCTTCTGCCTTGAGGGAGACTTGGTGTTATATGCTCTCATTACAAAAGTTCCAGTTTCTTGGGAAGAGTCAACTACTCTCTGCTTGTGCTACTTCTTTTTTGTATGACTCAGAAGGGTTGTTAAGGCAGCTTCTATCTTAGAACAAAAGACAAAAAAAAAATCAAAAGAATCAATAGGAAAAAAATCACTATGCCTAGATCAGAATGAATCCCTCTACTCAAAACCATATAACAACTCCTCAAAAAACACACAGGATTTAAAAATGACTTAAATACCCAGAGGTAAGAAGAGTTATGAGATAAAATTTCCTCTTGACGATAGACTGAGAATTTCTGTAAATGTATTCCAGAGTCCTTGTGTGGTGCAAACAGTTAACATTGCTCGGCTGCTAACCAATAGGTTGGAGGTTGGAGTTCACCCAGGAGAACCTCAGAAGAAAGCCCTGGCAATCTCTGTCCAAAAAAGAAGCCTATGGAGCACAGGTCTACTCTGACACACATAGGTTGCTGAGGATCAAGTCAACTTGATGGCAACTGGCTTCTTTCAATTTATTTATATATATTTTTTTATTGAGCCCATATGCTTTTTCTTCTTTTTGTAGATGATCTTTGTTCAACTAATGATCTGTGTATCATTTACAGAATCAATTAGTAAAACAATGAAAATGTACTACTTATTCTGAGATTTTTCAAAAGAGTGACTCTCACTCATATTTTCATCTCTTATGCCTAGCAGAGGTTTTACAAAAAGTAGAATTCTTTAAAATGTTTGCACAGTGAGTAAATGAGTTATGCTTCTCTCAGATATTCACATAGGTCTCTCTCTTGCTTCATTTAGGCCCTTGCCCAGACATCATCTTTTCCTAGAGGCTTCCTCACCCCCAATAATTGTTATTTATACTTTTATTTTGCTTTTTTTTAATAATATTTATCACCACTTGACATACTTATCTGTTCACTTATTGTTTGTACCCACTACTTAATGTGAATTTTATGAGAGCAGGGATTTAATAATTTTGTTTACTACAGAATTGCTAGGCCAGCGAACTTTGTCAGAAACAATGAAAGTGATTAATAAATACATGCTGAATGTATAAATGAATGAATGAGTATAATGTGTAAGTTAATGTACGAGTAAGTGAATAAAAACTGGAAGAAAAAATTGCAGTGGAATCAAGTCTGACTCATAGCAACTCTTTAGGTCAGGGTAGAACTGCCCCATAAGATTTCCAAGGTTGAATTCTTTATGGAAGTAGACTGCCACATCTTTCTCCCTTGGAGCGGCTGGTGGTTTCAAATTGCCCACCTTAAGGTTAACAGCCACTAGTTTTACCACTGTGCCAACAAGGCTCCTGAAATAAGTGAAACAAAGTTTTAATTCCCAATATTTTTTTGAGAAGTTCTTCTGTAAAAGGAGATGTAGTTGTTTAAAATCAAACCATACATTTTCTGTGTTTTAAGAAGGATAGAGACATAGTACAAGGAAAGAGAAGTTCTATATAAAAGTGGTGGAAGGATACAAACTAATTTCAAAAAACAAATCACCATAATTTTAAACATTTCATGCAAACAGCAGAGGAGAGATGTCTGTAGAGTTAACTCTGTAGAGTTAGATAAAGCTATCTGAACCAAGCCTCTTTATAAAAGTCTAGGAAATTAACTTTGTATAAACATGACCAACAGAAAATATTCAAAGTCAAATCATTTGGAAACTTTTTGGAATAAAAATGAGAACAAGGCACAAAATAATGAAAGAATATTAGAAAGACATTCCCCACAAATTAGGGGAAAAAAAATTACCCACTACTTCAATAAAAGCTAAAAGATGCTGAAAAAGTCATACAAGATATGAAAAGGCCACACAAATCAAAAAATCACGTTTGAGATAAATCATGAAAGAACAAATAAAAAAAATAATAATTTCAGGTATAAAGAGTAACTTAAAAGAAACACAAGAGTAAATACACCCAAGAAAGAATGCCTTGAGAGGAACAAAAACTGATAAAAGTTAATTTCTTAAAAATAATAAAAAATGAAGGCAGAGATAAAAAGATTTGAAAGAAAGCACAGTTGCTTAAGGCAGGAAAGGAAGACCCTAACCATGAATAATTGGAATCCCCAAAGAGAGAAAACCAAAACAAGACGACAAAACAAAATGAAAGTTATAATTCAAGATAACTATTCTAAAATTAAAAAAAACAAACTTGAAACTACAAATTGAACGGACATATTGTATGCCTAAAAACATTACTCAGAAAAACTAAAACCAAGGTATGTTCTTTAAAAATATCAGAAAAATGCTTTTTGCATCTAGACAAAAAGTTGAAGAACTTGCAAGAAAAATAAAGTTAATTTGAGTATTCTCAAACTTTTCAAAAGCAATAAAACTGACACAAGAAAATGAAGGATCATATTTAAATGTTGAGGGGTAGAAAGTGGTCATGGATTTCTATAGAGCAAAAGTGACTTTCAGTTATAAAGATTTAAAAATCTGTAGAAATCTTTTCAACGTGTAAGAACTTTAAAAATATTTACATGCCATTTTTGAAGAAAATAATAGAAAAAGAGCTTCAGACCAAAAAAATGAATGGAAAGATATTAACATAAGGACTGAGAGTGAGAATTATATACATAGTTAATTTCAGAACTAAGATTAAATAAAGGTTAAAGTAGGAAAATATAGTAGGCTACCTTCTGTGGTACCATAACTGTCACTAAGAACAAAGTGAGAATGGAGATTGGGGGGAGCAGATGCAAAAAAAAGTTACTATTTTTAGCAAAAATATATTTTAAAAATATTTAGTATCATAAATATTTGTAATGTTATTCTGAAATTGTTATGTGTGTGGTTTGCAATTAAAAATCTTTAGATATCATGGGACATTTCAGTTCCATTATCTCCCGTGTCCTGGAAAATCAGAGCTCTCTGTGTGAAGAAAAGGAAGACAAGAGGTAAGGCAATATTCAAAAGACCAAACCAGTTGCCATTGACTTGATTATAACTCACAGCGACCCCATATGATTCAGAGTAGAACTGAAGTTGCTCTGATCTTTTAGAAGTAGACCACCAGGGCTGTCTTCTAAGGTAGCTCTGACTGCATTCAAAATGCTATCCTTATGGCTAGTAGCCAAGTGCTTAACATTTACTCCACCCAGGGATTTCTAATGTAGTATAAGCCGGTTGTCTTCAAGTGGACTTAGAATCATGGCGACCCCCTGTGCATCTGAACTGTACTCCATACGTAGGATTTCAAATGCGGACTTTTCAGAAGTAGATTGGCAGGCCTTTCTTCTGCAGTGCCTCTAGGTGAACTGGAACCTGTAACCTTTTGGTTAGAAGCTGAGCTCGTCAACCATTCTCACTGCACAGGCACATGTTAATATAGAAGATTTTTAAATACAACTTTGTCGCCTTGAATTTGAAGTATCAATATAATCTCATGACGCATTTTATCCTTAAAACAGTATATATGAAATTTCTAAAGGATTCAGGGATCAACTTGAAGAGGCTCATACTGGCCAAAGTTAAGATAATTTGACCTTTAATAATTACAAGTTTTTCTCCAGATTGTGTTTCAGTTTACTAGGGCTGCTGTAACAAGGTATCTCAAAACAGGTGGCTTTAAACAAAACAAATTATTGTTTCACACTTCTGGAGGGTAGTAGTGCAAATTCAGGGTTTTAGCAGCCCCATATTCTTTCTGAGGGCTCTTGGGGAAGATTTTTTCTTGTCTTTTTTAGCTTCTGACAGCGGTAGGTATACATTGGCAAGTAGATGCATCTTCACATGGCCATCTTTCTCTGTCTCTCTGTATCTGTTCTTCTCTTTTATAGGACATCGTTTACATAGGATTAGGACCCACCTTACTCTGGGGTGATCTCATGTTAACTTCACTAGTTAGCATCTTCCATGGCTGTGTTCTCAAAGTCACATCCACAGGTAACAGGGGTAAGGACTTTAACACAAACTTTTGGGGAACACAATTCAAACTATAACAGATTGAATCACATAAAATGTATTTAAATTCACTAATTCATATATTCATGTATATATTATATATACATTAAGGGGATAATTCTTTACGTTAGAAAATGATAATTGAGGGAAATCAGCATGTATTCAATTTTCCTATATTAACCTATGTAAACCAGTAATTGAGGAGACCGATTGTCTCCTTATAAAATTATTCTAGCTAAAAAATAAAAAAGCAATTGATAAAATTTGACTATCAGCATTGTATCACCTTCAACAACAGATACTGGCATGACAGAAAAAAAAAAACACAGACATTATGTGCCTCCTAATTAAAAACAAACATACACAAACAACAAAAAAATAAACACTTCTAAGTCTTGACAAACTGAGCATTGAACTTGGTCCTGAACAAACATCTGCTTGTACAAGCCTACAGCTACCCTTTCCCAGTAAAAAAATACCACCACCCACCCAGTTAAACAAAACATCTAGGAAGCATTCTGCCTTCTCTTCTTCCCTCACCTCCTTTCATTTTACATCCAATCCATCAGCTAACTCCATGAGGGCAACAACATGTCTGTTTTGTCACTGATAATATATCCAAGCCATACACTGTGTATCAGAGACTAGGTTTTCAAAAGAAAAAAAAAACTATATATAAAGAATTAAAAAAAAAAAAAATTATTGCTACTGGTAAGTACTCATTTTCTTCAAAAAATAATTTATGTTATTGTGGCATTGTACCTAGTGGCTAAGAGCCTAGGCTCTGATGGATTCATATCTATTCTCACCTGTGGCTTAGGTCTGGCTTAGGACCACAACCATACACCTGGTTAGAAGGTAGCAGAAGTTCTGAGAGCACGTAAAATTACAGATATTAAATAAAAAGAAGAGAAGTCATCAAAGCAGAGAATATCTGAGAGTGAAGGAAGAAAGTTTGTAATGGCAGAAAGATAGCCACAAGCAAGCATCTCCATGGGAATAAGGAACGGCACAAATTACAAAAGAAGGGAAGACACAAGAAGTCAGCTGCCACAAGGCAGTGGAGCTAGAAGAGGACCACGAGGAGGTAACAGCTTGAATTGACTGGTGAGTGCCGTTGACAAACCAGAAAGTCATATCAAAAGGAGTGTGGCCAAGGCTACGGGATATAAATTACAAGAGCCTGAAGAGTAGAAGGAGGAAATAAAATGGAAGCAACTCATTTGCACACTTCTTCCCAAATTCTAATGGTGAACTTTTGAAGTTTGATGGGGAAATATAGTTGATGAGTTCATCTTTAGACAGGGCTTATTTGAGGCTGAGGGTGAGGGGATGTGAACTTTCTTAGTTTGCCAGTGCCGTCGTAACAGAAACACAGTTAGTGGGTGGCTTTAAAGAACAGAAACATATTTTCTCACAGTTCAGAAGGCTAGAAATCCAAATTCAGGAGAGGTCCTTCTATTTCAACTCCTAGTAGCAGCCAGCAATCCTTGGTGTTCTTGGGCTTGTAGACCCATCTGTCTTCATCATCCCTCTTCCTCTTACCCCTGTGGGTGTCTCTGTTTCTATTCTTCTCTTTTTATTACTCAGAAGTAATTAGGTTTAAGACCCACCCTACTCTGCTATGGTCTTATTAACATAATGAAAGAAAACCCCTCTTTCCAAATGGGTTCGTATTTGCAGGCACAGAGGTTAGGATTTCAATACATATTTTGGGGAGACACAATTCAATCCATAACAAGGACAAATACTAAAAATCCAAGAAGTAAAGATAATATTTGAATGCATATTCTTGAGTTAGAACGGAGGTGGGTTAAATCAGACAGGTAGCATCTTATGGTAAAGGGTTTACTTAAACAGGAGCCTAGCAATTCCAAGTCCTGTTAGCTCTGATGCAAATCAGCGATGAGGACTTGGTTCACGTCATGCTCTGAGACTCAGTTTCTTCTCTAAAATGACTGTTTTGAACTATGTAATGGTGATTTCTATCTTTCTCTTTTTTTTTTTTTTTTAAGGTGCAGAAGTAAGATGTTTCCTTTGAGATATTATATGCAGAATAAAGAACAGGTGAGTATAAATGGAAATTGAGGGAGGGGGATCATTGAGGGAGTAGAGGAATGGTTGGCTTTAGTCAAAATGCGTTTTCCATTTATTGACTTTTTGTATTTTCTGAGTGCAGGTATTACACACATTTGGAAAAAATCCAGCCAAGTGAACCAAAATATATTTTTACTTTTGGTCTCTGTTATTGAGAGGAAAAACCTTTGAAAATGAACATATTAAATGATTATTAGTTTCATAGCAATTTGAATATACATAGGGAGCCCTGGTGGTGCAGTGTTTAAGAGTTCAGGCTGCTAACCAAAAGGTCAGCAGTTTCAATCCACCAGCTGCTCTTTGGAAGCCCTATGGGGCAGTTCTACACTGTCCTATAGTGTCGATAGGAGTCAGAATCTACTCGATGGCAACAATGGGTTATTTAGTACTAGAATACATACATTTCAGGACTTTTTTTCTTTTTTTTACAACTTCGGAAGTTCTCTAGAATTTTTGTTAACTTCCCTTTTTTCTTATTCAATCTGTTATTTCACAGCTCCTATTATGTAACTTCCTCCACTATCAATTCTGTATCATGTCTTTTTTTTGCTGAACGGATGTAAGGCATTGTTAAGGTCTAAAAGAAGCAGAATGAAATAGGAAAAGGAGAAGACTCAATTAGGTTTTACGCAGGCTCTGACACTTGCTAGTCACATGATGGTGGGCATGTCTTTTTTTTAACTCCTCTAAGCGCAATATAAATGTGAGTCAATCATTATTGCTGTTGGCAGACATATCACATTTTGCCACATGACACCATAGGACGTACTATTTTGTGGCAAATAATGTGCCAGGAGTTAACATTTTATTACCAAAAAGAAGTCATGAGCATGTTAACTAAATTACCCCAAATCCCACAGCTACTAAGTGTCAGGGTAAGGACTTGGGTGAGATTTTTCTGAATTATTTTTTTTCCGTAGGGCAAAGGAACATGGCCACAGAATCACAGAAACATCTGTATTCCCCTCTTTGAATCTCTGAACTGTTATTAGCAAAAAGTGTTTCTGGCTTATTGCCGGGGAAAACTTTATTTACAAACACAGGCACGGGCTGGATTTGACCTGCTGGCTGGAGATTGTTGATCCTTGTTCTATACTGCTAGAATATGTTAACTAAGAATGAATTAAGTGTGCCATTTCTTCTGGTTCATTTATGTAACCATTGAAATTATACATTGAGATCTCCTTATATATCAAAAAAATTTTACCAAAAATGATGAAGAGAAACCAGATAACTGGGAGCTCCTAAAAATCAAACACCTATGCTCATCTAAAGACTTCACCAAAAGAGTAAAAAGACCACCTACAGATTGGGAAAGAATTTTCAGCTATGACATCTCCGACCAGCGCCTGATCTCTAAAATCTACATGATTCTGTCAAAACTCAACCACAAAAAGACAAACAACCCAATCAAGAAGTGGGCAAAGGATATGAACACACATTTCTCTAAAGAAGATATTCAGGCAGCCAACAGATACATGAGAAAATGCTCTCGATCATTAGCCATTAGAGAAATGCAAATTAAAACTACGATGAGATTCCATCTCACACCAGCAAGGCTGGCATTAATCCAAAAAACACAAAATAATAAATGTTGGAGAGGCTGCGGAGAGATTGGAACTCTCATACACTGCTGGTGGGAATGTAAAATGGTACAACCACTTTGGAAATCTATCTGGCGTTATCTTAAACAGTTAGAAATAGAACTACCATACAACCCAGAAATCCCACTCCTAGGAATATACCCTAGAGATACAAGAGCCTTCATACAAACAGATATATGCACACCCATGTTTATTGCAGCTCTGTTTACAATAGCAAAAAGTTGGAAGCAACCAAGGTGTCCATCAACGGATGAATGGTTAAATAAATTGTGGTATATTCACACAATGGAATACTACGCATCGATAAAGAACAGTGACGAGTCTCTGAAACATTTCATAACATGGAGGAACCTGGAAGGCATTATGCTGAGCGAAATTAGTCAGAGGCAAAAGGACAAATATTGTATAAGACCACTATTATAAGATCTTGAGAAACAGTAAACCTGAGAAGAACACATACTTTTGTGGTTACGAGGGGGGGAGGGAGGGAGGGTGGGAGAGGGTTTTTTTATTGATTAATCAGTAGATAAGAACTGCTTTAGGTGAAGGGAAAGACAACACTCAATACATGGAAGGTCAGCTCAATTGGACTGGACCAAAAGCAAAGAAGTTTCCGGGATAAAATGAATGCTTCAAAGGTCAGCGGAGCAAGCGCGGGGGTCTGGGGAGCATGGTTTGCGGGGACTTCTAAGTCAATTGGCAAAATAATTCTATTATGAAATCATTCTGCATCCCACTTTGAAATGTGGCGTCTGGGGTCTTAAATGCTAACAAGCAGCCATCTAAGATGCAGCAATTGGTCTCAACCCACCTGGAGCAAAGAAAAATGAAGAACACCAAGCCCACATGACAACTAAGAGCCCAAGAGACAGAAAGGGCCACATGAACCAGAGACCTACATCATCCTGAGACCAGAAGAACTAGTTGGTGCCCGGCCACAATTGATGACTGCCCTGACAGGGAGCTCAGCAGAGGACCCCTGAGGGAGCAGGAGATCAGTGGGATGCAGACCCCAAATTCTCATAAGAAGACCAAACTTAATGGTCTGACTGAGACTGGAGGAATCCCGGCGGCCATGCTCCCCAGACCTTCTGTTGACACAGGACAGGAACCATCCCCGAAGACAACTCATCAGAAATGAAAGGGACTGGTCAGCGGGTGGGAGAGAGATGCTGATGAAGAGTGAGCTAATTATATCAGGTGGACACTTGAGATTGTGTTGGCAACTCTTGTCTGGAGCGGGGATGGGAGGATAGAGAGAGAGGGAAGCCGGCAAAATTGTCAAGAAAGGAGAGACTGAAAGGGCTGACTCAAGACGGGGAGAGTAAGTGGGAGTAGGGAGTGAGATGTATGTAAACTTATATGTGACAGACTGATTGGATTTGTAAACGTTCACTTGAAGCTTAATAAAAGTTATTATAAAAAAAAAAAAATTTAATATCATAACATGCTGAAAGAAGAAGTACTCCAGCACAACTAGATGGTGCCCAGCTACCACCACCAACTGCTCTGACAGGGATTACAATAGAGGGCCCTGAACATAGCTGGAGAAAATTATGGAACAAAATTCAATCTCACAAAAAAAGACCAGACTTACTGGTCTAACAGAGACTGGAGAAAACCCAAGAGTATGGCCCTTGGGTACCGTTTTAACTCAGTACTGAAGTCATTTGTGAGGTTCACCCTTCAGCCAAAGGTTAGACAGGCCTATCAAACAAATAATAATACGTGTAGTTCAACCACATACAGCTAAATGGGCTCGCCACTCCAGGAGCAAGAACAAGAAGGCAGGAGGGATCAGGAAAGCTGGATGACTGCAAATGGGGAACTGAAGGTTGAGAAGGGGAAAGTGTTGACATGTTGTGTGGCTGGCAACCAATGTCACAAAACAATATGTATATTAATTGTTTAACGAGAAAGTAACATGCCCTGTAAACCTTCACAGTAAAAAAAAGAAAAAACACTAAAATGTGTCAAATGTTTTTACATTTACCCTCATATTTAAACTCCACAGCACCCTTCTGAAGCACAGAATATTTTATTCATATCTAAAAAAATTATAGTGCAGAAAGGAGCCCTAGTGGTACAGTGGTTAAGCACTGGACATTAACTGAAAAGTCTGTGGTTCGAATCCACCAGTCTCTCCACAGGAAAAGATGTGGCAGTCTACTTCCATAAAGATTTACATCCTTGGAAACATTATGGAGCAGTTCTACTCTGTCCTATAGGGTCTTTATGAGTCAGAATGGACTCAACAGCAATGGGACTTTGGTTTAAGGTTAAATAACAAACAGGGTCACATACAAATGTATTAGAGACAGAATTTGAAAACGGAACATTTAATCATTCTACCATATCGTGCTTCCTCTACTGAACAATCCCCTATGGTGGCGTTCCTTTTCCGGAGCAGATAAAGGGATGAGTTTGACACTATAGGCATGCTTCTCTAAAATTAAATTTTCTGCACAAGATTTTCCCTAATTATACAGCAGCTATGCAGGCTTGTTGAGTCTTTGAAAGGGGAAACTGTTTCATAGCAATCCTATAGGACAGAGTAGAACTGCCCCATTGGATTTCCAAGGAGTAGCTGCTAGATTTGAACTGCCAACCTTTTGTTTAGCAGTCTAGCTCTTAACCACTGCACCACCAGGACTCTCATCTTCCAATTAAAACCCGCTGCTGCCCTTGGGTTGATTCCGACTCAGACTAACTGTATAGAACAGAGTAGAACTGCCCCCTAGGTTTCCAAGGAGCAGCTGGTAGATTTGAACTGCCGACCTTTTGATTAGCAGAAAAGCTCTTAACCACTATGCCACCAGAACTCCATGTTTAAAGAGACTTACACTAATTAGTCCAGAATCTTAGGCTATAAACAATGTCAATGTGAGGAACTGAAACTCTGCAACAAGGCTGTCATCTAAGTCAGTTAGTTGCTGTTGACAAATTCAGTTGGGGGCTCCACAAACAGCTCTGTGTGGGATAATACTTTAGAATCTTGGGTTAATTTTAGCATTCTGTTAGTTTTGGTTGTTTTTGCTTCCTTTCCTTATTTTTGCCGTTATTCGTTTCCCAGAGACAGAGTAAAACAAGTTACTTTGTTCTCCCCTCATTATATAAAAGGAAAAAAAATATCATGCTATTCTGGACATTTTTCTTTGGGATTTTTCCCACATAAGGATAGTACAAGGTATTAAAGATAATGTCCTTGTTGTGCTTTTATTATTTAACAAAATGAAGCATTGTAACCCAGGTTGTCAAGATGTGGCCATTTTTAGGCATCTTTCTCTTCTCACTGTTATGCTTTCTCCTGGGAGAACAAAGTCACCACACAGTTCACTATATACTTTCCTTTGTCAAAGCAAAGGAAGATTATTGAGGATTTATTTGACCAGGGACCCTCTCATTTGGGCCATCTGTCTCTTTGTGCTTTCTTGAGAGACTACAAAAAAAAAAAAAAATAATAACTTTTTTTCCTTTTTCCCCTCATTTAGTGTCTTATGAGATTGTGTGTTAAACTGTATTTTAAGAATTTGAACAAGCAAAGACTCTGCCACTTGGAACATTTTTTTCTTTTCTTTTGTGCTTGTCATTTCAGTTGGAGAAATCGCACATATTTTTTTTTTTACTCTAACAATATTCGGGGAAGGCTACCTTAAGACTGCGGCTGCTCTCAAGGCCAATTTTGCCCACCCACTATTGCTCTTTCCTCAAGGATATGATTTCAAGTTTGATATACACAGAAGCCTAACCTGCCAGCTGGATACTCACAGGAAATTAAATGGCATCACCTACTTGCTAAATGGCCAATCATACCTATGTGAAGGTGAAGTCTTTTGCCTCCTTGATAATAAACGAGAGGAAAAAAGAGAATAGGGATGGGAAAGGCAGTTCCCAACCAATCCAAGAAAAATCTTAGATTTTCAGTATATCCAAGATTGGTGTGCTCCCTGTTCTGAATGTAGCGGAAAAAGGTAAAAGGACAAGCATTAGTGGTTATTATTTTAACAAGCAAACAGAGAATGATTGACTATTACAGCACATTTGTTGGGAATCTCTTGACATTTACTATATGTGGTAAAACAATATTTACTAATTCTTAGACCATTGCTGTATTTTCAGTTTGCACACCCTAGATACATACCACTGCTCCATCACTTTATAGCACAGTTACAATAGGTACCCATAATGATAACACTGAGCCTAAATTATTTTTTTAATGGCTCATACCAGGAATACTTTTATGGTTCTCAATCTTGTATTGGCATTCCAAAAACCAAAACCAAACCCACTGCCGTCAAGTTGATTCCAACTCATAGCGACCCTATAGGAGAGAGTAGAACTGCCCCATAGAGTTTCCACGAAGCGTCTGGTGAATTTGAACTGCCGGCCTTTTTGGTCAGCAGGCATAGCACTTAACCACTATACCACCAGGTTTTAATTATTTATGTCACCTATTTACTCAATAAAAAGTATTCACAATCTATGTATGCCAGGTACTATTTTAGATCCCGAGGGAAAAAGGGTATAAAAGAGAGGTTTTTAAAATCAAGTTTATACTTTACCAAAAACATTCCATTTTCTAATATCGCAAGATTACTCTCAATGGTGTTTATTCAACTGGTATGTATTGAGCACCTGCTACATGCCAAAACTACTATCGAGATGCAATGGTGAAAGAGGATAATTGTGTTAGCTGCCCATCAAGTTGATTCTGACACATAGGGACCCTATGTACAACAGAACAAAACAATGTCCAGCCCTGTGCCATCTTCATAATTTTTGCTATGTTCGAGCCCATTGTTGCAACCACTGTATCAATCCATCTTGTTGAGAGTCTTCCTGTCTTTTTGCTGTCCCTCTCCTTTATCGAGCATGATGTCCTTCTCCAGGGACTAGTCCCTCCTGATAACATGCCCAAAGTACACGAAGCAAAGTTTCCCCATCCTCGATTTTAAGGAGCATTCTGGTTGTACTTATTCCAAGACAGATTTGTTCGTTCTTCTGGCAGTCCATGATATATTCAATATTCTTTGCCATCAACATAATTCAAATGCATCAATTCTTTTTGAGTCTTCCTTATTCATTGTCCACCTTTCTCATGCATATGAGGCTACTGGAAATACCATGGCTTGGGTCAAGCACACCTGAGTCCTCCAAGTGGCATCTTTGTTTTTCAACACTTTAAAAAACTCTTTTGAAGCAGATTTGCCCAATGCAATAAGTCATTTGATTTCTTGACTGTTGATAGTGAATACAAGTAAAATAAAATTCTTGACAACTCCAATATTTTCTCTGTTCATCATGATGTTGCTTACTGGTCCCATTGTAAGAGTTTTTGTTTTCTTTAAGTTGAGATGCTATCCATGCTGAAAACTGTGGTCTTTGATCTTCATCAGTAAGTGCTTCAAGTCCTCTTTGCTTTCAGCAAACAGTTGTGTCATCTGCATATCAAAGGTGGTTAAAAGTTGTCCCCCAATCCTGATGCCATGTTCTTCTTCATATAGTCCAACTTCTCAGATTATTTGCTCAGTGTACAGGTTGAATAAGTACGGTGAAAGGATACAATCCTGATACACACATTTCCTGATTTTAAACAACACAGTATCCCCTTGTTCTGTTTACAAAAGTATAAAAAATACAAAAAAAATGGATATTTGGGATTCAAACTTGCTATTCATTTTAGCAATTTAACTCATTATTATTGAGTAAGTACTATGTGCTAGTACCCTGCTGGTACATCCTTGGGATATAATCTAAACAAGACAGACACGGTTTCTGACCCAGATAGAATATAGGCCTGTAGTAGGATGAAAGTAACTTCAGTTTTCTGTGGGAACCAAAAGGAACATTCTTTGGAGTCAAAGAAGTCTTCTTAATAGAAGTGACTTTATACCTGGGAGCTAAAATAGAAGAAGACAGGAGACAAGAAGAGGAATTGAGAATATTGCGTATGTATCAAGGTGATAATTCAGTAAGTGCTAAGTAGGAAAGAAAAAGCATAGGCACAGTCATGTGACAGACTGAGACTCATTCAGAATAAGTGGGACATAGATTCCAAGGTGTGGTCTAAGGTGCTAAGACCAGAAAGGTAAGTAGAGACATCTCACGTTTGTAAAGGTTCTAGTAACCCACATTAAGCTGTCTGGGCTTTATATTGAGGCCATTAGTATACAGTGAAGAATACTATTTAGATTTTGACAGGACATAGTCATACCAGGCTTCTTTCTTGAGAGTCACCCAATATATTGAGTTGAGTCTTCACCAGTCATGTCTAAGTTCCATCATCTTGCTTTTTTGGTCATAGTTGATTAATCCAGATATAGACACCTAACCCCACCTGAGCTTCTTGAATCTGGCAACAGAGTAACACAAAAACTGGGTTATCATCAGAGTTCAGTCATGTTACTGGTATCATAGGAGAGATATAGCCCCCAAATCCCTGCTTTTTAGGTTGCTAGTTGATCCTGATTGCTTTGCTTCTCAAGATTTTATTATCTCTTTGTTTAAACATTATGTGTTAAAGTGATTTCTGAACATTCAGTTCCTTTATTAAATAATCTTCTTAATGTCAGCTTCCATTCACTGTCAGTAACCAAATAATTCTAAACCCTAGATGCTGAAATTTCCCTATGATTGAGCAACTCTACCCAAACAAACATTTTAACTTTCTTGTGGCCAGGTACTTTGTTTTGCTTTACCTCTATATTCCTAGCACATAGTAAAGAATCTGGCACATAGTAGGTGTTCATTAAGTGTGGGGCAAAAAATGTGACAAATAAAAACAACTATTTAAAAGGATAAAACCAAGTCGAAAAACAGTTTAGATCAAAGCAGCAACAACTTATAAATCCCTATTTTGTACAGCACACTCTGGAGTCAGGAGAGAAAATGAAGACTCTGTCATCATTTTGTAGGCCCCTTAGTGTTCTGACACTGTATTCACAAATGAAGCAATTAAAAATCAGTTAAGGCATGCAATGACTGACAAACAAGATCCAATCTGCTTTATGCCCATGGAAGTTCTGATTCTGTGCTTATCAGTTTCCATGTTATAATGTGACTTCCCAGGTAGTCCTCTCAACAGGGTTCGTTTTAATATTTCAGATCTTTTAGCAGTTTACATGTCTCATTCTCAATTTATGAAACATTTCATTCTATTGACTGCTGTATCAGTCTGATGAACTTGGTTAATGTGAATTTGACCCCAAGACATGGACGATTGTTAGTGTGCTACTAGATACAGAAAAGAAAAACAAAAACAAAAAAATCTTTTTTTTTTTTTTTTTAAATTAAAAACTGAGAACTAGATCTTGGGTGAAAATTAAGTTACTAAGGTTTTTCTATTCCATGAGGCCCTAGAAGAGGTCTAGTCAAACTCTCCCTGGTTATAACCTTCCATATTGTTGATTGGAATGTATTTACACAGGATGAAGCACATTTAAACACTAGAGTACAAGATGTTCAATCCAGACTAGAAGTGCTAATGAAGGTCATGAATGGGCGTTTTACCTTTGGAGCGCAAGTCCTGAATTAGCACAGCTCACTCCAAGTCAGATAAGCCAGGAGTGGGACCTAAAATACCTGTGATTATTTTGAAAGGTGCCATCGTTGTTTTATTGTTTCTGATGACATTTTGCCTTTAGTGCACAAAAGAGACATCGAGAAGAAACTGCTTTCGCTACCCTTTCTTTTTTTTTGATTACTATGAGGGCTACTAGCAAATTTTTGCCCATTTACCACTTCCCTTTGCCCCCTAAGCACAGTCAGCAGTAAGCACAAGAAAGTGATAATGGAAAGAGAATGTCTAATCAGGCCACTGTACTCTTCAAAAAAACAAGACTTCCATATAAAACGCATGTTTTGTGTGACCTTGACTATCATTATCCTGTTGTACTTGACAGAGAATTTAGCAGATATTGATAGCATCCATAGCAGAAGAGAAAGTAGAGATTAATCTAGAAATATAATTGAAAAAAGTCCCATGTTGGACTGAGAGTTTCTGAAACTTGCTTAGTTATTCTCTCTCTCTCTGAAGGAGCAAGAAATTGCTTCAGACACTCTGACAGTCAAATGAAGTTCACTGCAATTGATGCTTGAGACGTTTTAAAGAAAAGGAATGATTTGAAGCTATAATGAAAGCAAAAGTGGGATGTTTCAACTTGCTTTTAGCATTGAGGTAAACAATGGGGTCAATATAGATGAAGGTTAACAGATTTTTCTGATAGCTCTTAAACTCCGGTAAGCACTTTATGTACATCATGGAGTAGAATCCTAGCAAAAGCACTACACTTTTGGTGTTATTAGCTCCATTTTACAAGTCTCGGAAGTTTAATTAACTTGCCTTAGGTAAGTCAGCTAGTAACTAAAGAAACCAGAGTTTGAAAATAGATATGACTGACAGTCCATGATCTAGATCATAATCCCAATGCTAGCTTCTGAAAAGCACAAAAGAGAAGACAGAGGCATGTAGGATAATTTATTTTTTTAATTAATTTTTATTAAGCTTCAAGTGAACATTTACCATTCCAATCAGTCTGTCACATGTAAGTTTACATACATCTCACTCCCTTCTCCCACTTGCTCTCCCCCTATTGAGTCAACCCTTTCAGTCTCTCGTTTCGTGCCAATTTTGCCATCTTCCCTCACTCTCTATCTTCCCATTCCCCCTCCAGTCAAGAGTTGCCAACACACTCTCCAGTGTCCACCTAATTTAATTAGCTCTCTCTTCATCGGCATCTCTCTCCCCCCCGCCTACCAGTCCCTTTCATGTCTGATGAGTTGTCTTCGGGGGTGGTTCCCATCCTGTGCCATCAGAAGGTCCAGGGAGCGTTGCCTCCGGGATTCCTCTAGTCGCAGTCATACCACCAAGTATGGTCTTTTTATGAAAATTTGGGGTCTGTATCCCATTGGTCTCCTGCTCCCTCAGGAGTTGTCTGTTGTGCTTCCTGACAGGGCAGACATCGATTGTGGCCAGGCACCAACTAGTTCTTCTGGTCTCAGGATAATGTAGATCTCTGGTTCATGTGGCCCTTTCTGTCTCTTGGGTTCTTAGTTGTGGTGTGACCTTGGTGTTCTTCCTTTGCCTTTGCTCCAGGTGGGTTGAGACCAATTGATGCATCTTAGATGGCCGCTTGTTGGCATTTAGGACCCCAGACGCCACATTTCAAAGTGGGATGCAGAATGTTTTCATAATAGAATTATTTTGCCAATTGACTTAGAAGTCCCCTCATACCATGTTCCCCAGACCCCAGCCCCTGCTCCACTGACCTTTGAAGCAGTCATTTTATCCCGGGAACCTCTTTGCTTTTAGTCCAGTCCAATTAGGCTGGCCTTCCTTGTATTGTGTGTTGTCTTTCCCTTCACCCAAAGCAGTTCTTATCTACTGATTGATCAATAAAAAACCCTCTCCCTCCCTCCCTCCCTCCCCCCTTTGTAACCACACAAGTATGTGTTCTTCTCCGTTTTTTCTATTTCTCAATATCTTATAATAGTGGTCTTATACAATATTTGTCCTTTTGCCTCTGACTCATTTCGCTCAGCATAATGTCTTCCAGATTCCTCTATGTTACGAAATGTTTCAGAGATTCGTCACTGTTCTTTATCGATGCATAGTATTCCATTGTGTGAATATACCACAATTTATTTACCCATTCATCCGTTGACGGACATCTTGGTTGCTTCCAGCTTTTTGCTATTGTAAACAGAGCTGCAATAAACATGGGTGTGCATATATCTGTTTGTGTGAAGGCTCTTGTATCTCTAGGGTATATTCCGAGGAGTGGGATTTCTGGGTTGTATGGTAGTTCTATTTCTAACTGTTTAAGATAACGCCAGATGGATTTCCAAAGTGGTTGTACCATTTTACATTCCCACCAGCAGTGTATGAGAGTTCCAATCTCTCCGCAGCCTCTCCAACATTTATTATTTTGTGTTTTTTGGATTAATGCCAGTCTAGTTGGTGTGAGATGGAATCTCATCGTAGTTTTAATTTGCATTTCTCTAATGGCTAATGATCGGGAGCATTTTCTCATGTATCTGTTGGCTGCCTGAATATCTTCTTTAGTGAAATGTGTGTTCATATCCTTTGCCCACTTCTTGATTGGGTTGTTTGTCTTTTTGTGGTTGAGTTTTGACAGAATCATGTAGATTTTAGAGATCAGGCGCTGGTCTGAGATGTCATAGCTGAATATTCTTTCCCAGTCTGTAGGTGGTCTTTTTACTCTTTTGGTGAAGTCTTTAGATGAGCATAGGTGTTTGATTTTTAGGAGCTCCCAGTTATCTGGTTTCTCTTCATCATTTTTGGTAATGTTTTGTATTCTGTTTATGCCCTGTATTAGGGCTCCTAAGGTTGTCCCTATTTTTTCTTCCATGATCTTTATCATTTTAGTCTTTATGTTTAGGTCTTTGATCCACTTGGAGTTAGTTTTTGTGCATGATGTGAGGTATGGGTCCTGTTTCATTCTTTTGGAAATGGATATCCAGTTATGCCAGCACCATTTGTTAAAAAGACTATCTTTTCCCCAATTAACTGACACTGGTCCTTTGTCAAATATCAGCTGCTTATACATGGATGGATTTATATCTGGGTTCTCAATTCTGTTCCATTGGTCTATGTGCCCGTTGTTGTACCAGTACCAGGCTGTTTTGACTACTGTAGCTGTATAATAGGTTCTGAAATCAGGTAGAGTGAGGCCTCCCACTTTCTTCTTCTTTTTCAGTAATGCTTTGCTTATCCTGGGGTTCTTTCCCTTCCATATGAAATTAGTGATTTGTTTCTCTATCCCCTTCAAATATGACACTGGAATTTGGATTGGAAGTGCGTTATATGTATAGATGGCTTTTGGTAGAATAGACATTTTTACTATGTTAAGTCTTCCTATCCATGAGCAGGGTATGTTTTTCCACTTAAGTATGTCCTTTTGAATTTCTTGTAGTAGAGCTTTGTAGTTTTCTTTGTATAGGTCTTTTACATCCTTGGTAAGATTTATTCCTAAGTATTTTATCTTCTTGGGGGCTCCTGTGAATGGTATTGATTTGGTTATTTCCTCTTCTGTGTTCTTTTTGTTGATGTAGAGGAATCCAAGTGATTTTTGTATGTTTATTTTATAACCTGAGACTCTTCCAAACTCTTCTATTAGTTTCAGTAGTTTTCTGGAGGATTCCTTAGGGTTTTCTGTGTGTAAGATCATGTCATCTGCAAATAGTGATAGCTTTACTTCCTCCTTGCCAATCTGGATACCCTTTATTTCTTTGTCTAGCCTAATTGCCCTGGCTAGGACTTCAAGTACGATGTTGAATAAGAGCGGTGATAAAGGGCATCCTTGTCTGGTTCCCGTTCTCAAGGGAAATGCTTTCAGGTTCTCTCCATTTAGAGTGATATTGGCTGTTGGCTTTGCATAGATGCCCTTTATTATGTTGAGGAATTTTCCTTCAATTCCTATTTCGGTAAGAGTTTTTATCATAAATGGGTGTTGAACTTGGTCAAATGCCTTTTCTGCATCTATTGATAAGATCATGTGGTTTTTATCTTTTGTTTTATGTGATGGATTACATTAATGGTTTTTCTGATATTAAACCAGCCTTGCATACCTGGTATAAATCCCACTTGATCATGGTGAATTATTTTTTTGATATGTTGTTGGATTCTATTGGCTAGAATTTTGCTGAGGATTTTTGCATCTATGTTCATGAGGGATATAGGTCTATAATTTTCTTTTTTTGTAATGTCTTTACCTGGTTTTGGTATCAGGGAGATGGTAGCTTCATAGAATGAGATGGGTAGTATTCCGTCATTTTCTATGCTTTGCAATACCTTCAATAGTAATGGTGTTAAGTCTTCTCTGAAGGTTTGGTAGAACTCTGCAGTGAAGCCGTCTGGGCCAGGACTTTTTTTTGCTGGAAGTTTTTTGATTACCGTTTCAATCTCTTTTTTTGTTATGGGTCTATTTAGTTGTTCTACTTCTGAATGTGTTAGTTTAGGTAGGTAGTATTTTTCCAAGAATTTATCCATTTCTTTTAGGTTTTCAAATTTGTTAGAGTACAATTTTACATAGTAATCTGAAATGATTCTTTTAATTTCATTTGGCTCTGTTGTGATGTGGTCCTTCTCATTTCTTATTCGGGTTATTTGTTTCCTTTCCTGTATTTCTTTAGTCAGTCTAGCCAATGGTTTATCAATTTTGTTAATTTTTTCAAAGAACCAGCTTTTGGCTTTGTTAATTCTTTCAGTTGTTTTCTGTTCTCTAATTCATTTAGTTCAGCTCTAATTTTTGTTATTTGTTTTCTTCTGGTGCCTGATGGGTTCTTTTGTTGGTCACTTTCTATTTGTTCAAGTTGTCGGGACAGTTCTTTGATTTGGGCTCTTTCTTCTTTTTGTATGTGTGCATTTATCCATATAAATTGGTCTCTGAGCACTGCTTTTGCTGTGTCCCAGAGGTTTTGATAGGAAGTATTTTCATTCTCGTTGCTTTCTAAGAATTTCCTTATTCCCTCCTTGATGTGCTCTATAACCCAGTCTTTTTCAGGAGGGTATTGTTCATTTTCCAAGTATTTGATTTCTTTTCCCTAGTTTTTCTGTTATTGATTTCTAGCTTCATTGCCTTGTGGTCTGAGAAGATGCTTTGTAATATTTCGATGTTTTGGATTCTGCAAAGATTTGTTTTATGACCTAACATGTGGTCTATTCTAGAGAATGTTCCATGTGCACTAGAAAAAAAAGTATATTTTGCAGCAGTTGGGTGGAGAGTTCTGTATAAGTCAATGAGGTCAAGTTGGTTGATTGTCGTAAGTAGGTCTTCCGTGTCTCTATTGAGCTTCTTATTGGATGTCTTGTCCTTCTTCAAAAGTGGTGTGTTGAAGTCTCCTACTATAAATGTGGAGGTGTCTATCTCACTTTTCAATTCTGTTAAAATTTGATTTATGTCTCTTGCAGCCCTGTCATTGGGTGCGTAAATATTTAATATGGTTATGTCTTCCCGATCAATTGTCCCTTTTATCATTATGTAGTGTCCTTCTTTGTCCTTTGTGGTGGATTGAAGTCTAAAGTCTATTTTGTCAGAAATTAATATTGCTACTCCTCTTCTTTTTTGCTTATTGTTTGCTTGATATATTTTTTTCCATCCTTTGAGTTTTAGTTTGTTTGTGTCTCTAAGTCTAAGGTGTGTCTCTTGTAGGCAGCATATAGATGGATCGTGTTTCTTTATCCAGTCCGTGACTCTCTGTCTCTTTATTGGTGCATTTAGTCCATTTACATTCAGCGTAATTATAGATAAATAAGTTTTTAGTGCTGTCATTTTGATGCCTTTTCATGTGTGTTGTTGGCCATTTCATTTTTCCACATGCTTTTTTGTGCTGAGACATTTTTCTTAGTAGATTGTGAGATCCTCATTTTCATAAGGTTTAACTTTATGTTAGTTGAGTCGTTACGTTTTTCTTGGCTTTTTTCTTGAGTTATGGAGTTGATATTCCTTTTTGTGGTTACCTTATTATTTACCCCTATTTTTCTAAGTAAAAACCTAACTTGTATCATTCTATATTGCCTTGTATCACTCTCCGTCTGGCAGTTCAATGCCTCCTATATTTAGTCCCTCTTTTTGATTATTGTGATCGTTCATCTATTGATTTCCATGCTTCCCTGTTATGTGTATTATTTTGTTTATTTATTTATTTTTTAGAATTAGTCTTAATTTGTTTGTTTTTGTGCTTTCCCTATTTGAGTTGCGTTGATATCAGGACGTTCTGTTTTGTGACCTTGTATTGTGCTGGTACCTGACATTATTGGTCGTCAGGCCAAACAATCTCCTTTAGCATTTCTTGCAGTCTTGGTTTAGTTTTTGCAAATTCTCTAAACTTGTGTTTATCTGTAAATATCTTAGTTTCGCCTTCATATTTCAGAGAGAGTTTTGCTGGATATATGATCCTTGGTTGGCAGTTTTTCTCCTTCAGTGCTCTGTATACGTCGTCCCATTCCCTTCTTGCCTGCATGGTTTCTGCTGAGTAGTCTGAACTTATTCTTATTGATTCTCCTTTGAAGGAAACCTTTCTTTTCTCCCTGGCTACTTTTAAAATTTTCTGTTTGTCTTTGGTTTTGGCCAGTTTGATGATAATAAGTCTTGGTATTTTTCTTTTTGGATCAATCTTAAATGGGGTTCGATGAGCATCTTGGATAGATATCCTTTCGTCTTTCATGATGTCAGGGAAGTTTTCTGTCAGGAGTTCTTCAACTATTTTCTCTGTGTTTTCTGTCCCCCCTCCCTGTTCTGGGACTCCAATCACTCGCACGTTATCCTTCTTGATAGAGTCCCACATGATTCTTAGGGTTTCTTCATTTTTTTAAATTCTTTTATCTGATTTTTTTTCAGCTATGTTGGTGTTGATTCCCTGGTCCTCCAGATGTCTCAGTCTACATTCTAATTGCTCGAGTCTGCTCCTCTGACTTCCTATTGTGTTGTCTAATTCTGTAATTTTGTTGTTAATCTTTTGGATTTCTACATGCTGTCTCTCTATGGATTCTTGCAACTTATTAATTTTTCCAGTATGTTCTTGAATAATCTTTTTGAGTTCTTCAACAGTTTTATCAGTGTGTTCCTTGGCTTTTTCTGTAGTTAGCCTAATTTCATTTGTGATGTCTTTAAGCATTCTGTAAATTAGTTTTTGATATTCTGTATCTGATAATTCCAAGATTGTATCTTCATTTGGGAAAGATTTTGATTCTTTTGTTTGGGGGGTTGGAGAAGCTGTAATGGTCTGTTTCTTTATGTGGTTTGATATGGACTGCTGTCTCCGAGCCATCACTGGGAAACTAGTTTTTCCAGGTAATCAGCTAAAAAAAAATGCAGTCAGATCCCTATCTGAATTCTCCCTCTGGCTCAGGGTATTCGGATGTTAATGCAGCCACCTGGGGAGGGTGGGGGAGGGATCAGAGAACTAGGAGTGTAGCACCTCAGAATATAGAGCTGATTCCTGCGTTCACGCCCCGCCTGTGCCCACCAAAATCCCAGCGGGACAGCTTCCCGGCTGGGACGCTGCTCTCCCCGCTCCAAGACCACTCACTTCCTCCCGGGGACTTCTCCCTCCGGTGCGCCGCACCACTCGCGTGAACTGGGTGGGCGTCGCCCACACGAACGGCTGGGCCCTCCCCCGGCGTCAATTCAGGGGAATATAACTGGTCCCCGCGCTCTGGAGGATAATTTTTAAAACATCTTTAAACATAAAACTGGTCTTCGATGATCACTTTTGATAAGAGATCTTGATAGGTATTATGCAATAAAAATCTTCTTTAATCAAGTACATTTAAGAAATCCTGGGTTAAAGAAATAAATCAAGTTTCTTTGTTACAAGATTTCTTTTATCCTTTAATATACATTATACATTTCTGAGAGTGTATAGAAGAACCAGCATTTTTCAGGCATATTATGAAGTGTTTTTTTTTTTTGGTGAAGCAGCTCACGATTTTAGGTTTCTATAGGGTGAATTTTAGGAGATGCTTTTATACAGGAAGCAAGAATAATGTCAATTCCAGTCAGAATGGGAGAAAAACTCAAATTCATAAAAAAAAAAAAAAACACCTGACTTACTGGACTGATAGAGGAAGCCCTTAGACTATAGCCATAAGACACACTTTTAGCCTGAAACTGAAGCCACTTACAGAGGTCACCTTTTAGCCAGATAATAGTTTGGCCTATAAAATAAACGATAATACCCTTGAGGAATGTGCTTCTTTAAATAACAACTTTATGAGACCAAACAGTTAACATTTACACAAAAGTAAAGATGAAAAGGCAAGGAGGGGCAGGGAAACTGGATGGATGGAAATGGGGTAGGTGGGGTGGAAATGATGAGAGTGCTGACACGTTCAGGGGACTGTAACCAACTTCAAAGAACAATTTACATATGAATTGTTGAACGGGAATCTAACCTGCTGTGTAAACTTTCACCTAAAACACAGTAAAATAACAAAAAAAGAACAATGCCAAAGGTTCTTTGCATTTGCATTGAATGAGGACAATCAACACAAATTTCAAAAATCTAGACAAATTATAGCCTTAGGCATTTGGGTCTGTGATGATAAGAGATTACAATAAATACTGGATAATCCGTATCATTCACCAGATGTCTGTCAGTTTGTTGTACAGTGGTGACTTTTGTGTTTCTGTGGTACTGGAAGTTTTGCCACCAGAATTTCAAATACCAAGGGGGTCACCTTTGGTGGACAGGTTTGAGCTGATCTACCAGACTAAGACAGAGTAGGAAGAAGGACCTGGCAGACTACTTCTGAAAAAGTTGGCTAAAAAAACCTTATGAATAGCAGTGGAATGCTGTCCAATATAGTGCCGGAAGATGAGCCCCTCAGAGTGGAAAGCACTCAAAATACAACTGGGAAAGAGCTACCTCCACAAAGAAGAGTAGACCTTAATGATATGAATGGAGTCAAGCTTTCAGGACCTTCATTTGCTCAAGTGGCACCACTCAAAACAGGAAGAAACAGCTGCAAACATCCACCAATAATCAGAACACGGAATGTAAATAGTATGAATCTAGGAAAATTAGAAGTCGTCAAAAATGAAATGGAACACATAAATATCAATATCCCAGGCATAAGTGAGCTGAAAAGGACTGGTAGTGGCAATTTTGAATCAGACAATCATATGGTCTACTATGCTGCAAATGACAAATTAAAGAGAAATGGCATTCTCAAAAAGAACATTTCAAGATCTATCCTGAAGTACAATGCTGTCAGTGACAGGATAATATCCATAGACCTCCATAGGAAGATGTGTTAATACTACTATTATTGAAATTTACTCACCAACCACTAAAACCAAAGAAGAAATTGAAGATCTTTACCAACTTCTGCAGTCTGAAATTGATCAAACATGCAAGCAAAATGCATTGATGATTACTAGAGATTGGAATGCAAAAGTTGGAAAAAAAAAAGGATTAGTAGTTGGAAAATACGGCCTTGGTGATAGAAACAATGTTGGAGTTCACATGATAGAATTTTGCAAGGCCAATGACTTCTTCATTACAAATATCATTTTTCAATAGCATAAGTGGTGACTGTACACGTGAACCTCACCAGATGGAGTACACGGGAATCAAATTGACTACATCTGTGGAAAGAGGTGAAGGAAAAACTCAATATCATCAGTTAGAACAAGGCCAAGGGCAGAATGTGGAACAGATCATCAATCGTTCATATGCAAGCTCACGCTGAAGTTGAAGAAAATTAGAACAAGTCCACAAGAGCCAAAGTATGACCCTGAGTATACCCCACCTGAATTTAGAGACTGTGTCAAGAGTAGATTTGATGCATTGAATACCAATGACCTAAGACCAAATGAGTTGTGGAATAACATCAAGGACATAATACATGACAAAAGCAAGAGGTCATTTAAAAGAAAAGAAAGAAAGACAAGACCAAAATGGATGTTAGAAGAGACTGTGAAAGTTGCTCTTGAACATCAAGTAGCTAAAGCAAAAGACAGAAATCATGAAGTCAGGGAGCTGAACAGAAGATTTCAAAGGGTGGCTCAAGAAGATAAAGTAAAATATTATAACGATATGTGCAATGACCAGGAGATAGAAAACCAAAAGGGAAGAACACACTCAGCATTGCTCAAGCTGAAAGAACTGAAGGAAAAATTTAAGCCTTGAGTTGCAGTATTGAAGGATTCTATGGGGAAAATATTAAACGACACAGGAAGCATCAAAAGAAGATGGAAGGAACACACAGAGTCACTGTACCAGAAAGAATTGGTCAACTTTCAACCATTTCAGAAGGTAGTGTATGATCAAGAACTGATGGTACTGAAGAAAGAGGCCCAAGCTGCACTGAAGGTATTGGCGAAAAACAAGATTCCAGGAATTGATGAAATACCAATTGAGATATTTCAACAAACAGATGCAGCAATGGTAGCACTCACTTCTATGCCAAGAAATTCAGAAGACAGCTAATCTAGTCAACCAAATGGAAGAGATCCACATTTGTACACATGCCAAAGAAAGGTGATCCAACAAAAAGCAGAAATTATTGAACAATATCATTAATATCACACACAGGTAAAATTTTGCTAAAGATCATTCAAAAGCAGTAACTAAAATACATTTACAGGGAACTGCCAGAAATTCAAGCTGATTCAGAAGAGGATGTGGAAAAGGATATCATTGCTGATGTCAGATGGATCCTGGCTGAAAGCAGAGAAAACCAGAAAAGATGTTTACCTGTGTTTTATTGACTGTGGAAAGGCATTCAAGTGTGTGGATTATAAGAAATTATGGATAAAATTTTGAAGAATGGGAATTTCAGAACCCTTAATTGTGGTCATGAGGAACCTGTATTTAGATAAAGAGGCAGTCGTTCAAACATAACAAAGGGATACTAACCAAAACCAATAAACCAAACCCTTTGCCACTGAGTTGATTCTGACTCATAGTGACTCTAAAGGACAGAGTAGAAACACCCCATAGCGTTTCCAAGGAGTGCATGGTGGGCTCAAACTGTCAACCTTTTGGTTAGCAGCCATAGCTCTTAACCACTACACCACCAGGGTTTAAATTCAGGGAAGGTTGTATCCTTTTACCATATTTATACAATCTGTATGCTGAGCAAATAATTCAAGAAGCTAGACTATATAAAGAAAAACGTGTCTTCAGGATTGGAGGAACACTCATTAACACCTTCAATATGCAGATGACACCATCTGCCTGCTGAAAGTGAAGAGGACATGAGGCACTTACTGATGAAGATCAAAGACCAAAGTCTTCAGTATGGATTACACCTCAATGTAAAGAAAACAAAAATCTGCTCAACTGGACCAATAAGCAATATCATGAGAAATGGAGAGAATTTTGAAGTTGTCAATGATTTCACTTTGCTTGGATCCATAATCAATGCCCATGGAAGCAACAGTCAAGATATCAGATGACACATTGCATTGGGCAAATCTGCTGCAAGAGAACTCTTCAAAGTGTTAATAAGCAAAAATATCACTTTAAGGGCTAAGGTAAGCCTGACCCAAGCCTTGGTGTTTGCAGTCACCTCATATGCATGGGAAAGCTGGACAATGAATAAGGAAGACTGAAGAAGAATTGTTGCCTTTGAATTATAGTGTTGGTGGAGAATATTGAATATACCACAGACTGCCAGTAGAACAAACAAATGTCTTGGAAGAAGTCCATGCAGAATGCTCCTTAGAAGCAAGGATGGCAAGACTTTGTCTCGCATATTTTGAGTATGTTTTCAGGAGGGATCAGCCCCTGGAGAAGGACATCAAGTTTGGTAAAACAGAAGGTCAATGGAAAAGAGGGAGACCTTCACTGAGATGAATTGACAGAGTGACTGCAACAATGGGCTCAAACATAGCAATGATTGTGAGAATGGTGCAGGACCAGGCAGTGTTTTGTTCTGTTGTAGATAGGGTTTCTATAAGTTGGAATCAACTTGATGGCATCTAACAACAACAACAACATCTAACAACAACAGCAATTTGTATTATTAACAGACCTCTTCTAATGTATTCCTTTTTCTCAACAGTGGAGATCAAAAGAGGTACAAATAAGAGGCCGAGTTTGGGATTATCACAGTGTAACTCATTGGTTTGCAAATAAAAGGGTGAAGGTGTTACCTGATTAGGGTCCCTGCCCTGGAGCAGTCGAGCCAATGAAACATACTCCACATCAGAAAGAGTGAGAAAGTTTATTAAGGAGATGTACATATCACCAGGGACCTGGCAGCAACACAGGCTGTCTCTGCGGAGTCCCAAAGAGCAATTTTACATTAGAGCTTAAATAGAATCTTAGAAGGGTTACAAGTGTCTTTGTAGTCCCCTGCCAGACATTTCTTTATTAGGCTAAAGATATACATATCTGATACGGGGGCGCGAACTTTCCTGTGGGAGTCCTAGGCCTCAGGTAGTCCGGACAGAGCAAAAAAGGTTATTTTCATCAGTTTAAAACAAAGAACAAAGTCATTAACATTTGGTGAAAACAAAGTCATTAACAGAGGTATGTGAAGGAGGCAGGCAAAGGAAGAACAACTTCTAGGTTTATCGTGGCCTTAGTTATGTTAAGCTCTCAATTGCCCATTTTTGAAAAAGGAGAAAACATCCTGGGGGGTATTGGGGTCACAAAGGCATGACCAAATCTCCTTAGATGCTCTCTTGAAACTCCATATTCTGTTACCTATGAAGTGACAAATTTGTTATGTACATGATCTCATGAGGTAGTTTCTCACATTGTCCCTTTTCCAAAGATAAGAAAACTGAGGAGAAAGGAGATTAATTTTCTCTAAATTTTACAACTATAATGTGATGGTACCAGAACTCAAACTGAAGTATTACCAATGTCCTTGTATTCCAGCATTGTTGCTGTTCTTATTTGCCATTGAGTCAGCTCAAACTCATGGTGACCTTGTGTATAATAGAACAAAATGTTGCTCGGTCAACCGTTTTTCTTGTCCTGTCCAGCTGACTCTGATCCATGATGACAGCATGTGTTACAGAGTAGAAGTGCTTCATAGTGTTTTCTTGGCTATACACCTACTCCTCACTTATCCACTATATCGTTACGTGGCATTTCACATTTACATACATAGTAAAAAAAAAAAAAAAACTACTATCCAAATATTTAGTACATTAACAACATATGTCTACCAGTAATGACAGTTGAGGTGTGCAGCTGTGATGGTTAAAGTTATGTGTCAACTTCCCTGGGGAATGATTCTCAGCAGTTTGGCAGTTATGTAATGATGTAATCATCTTTTATTTTGTGATCAGATGTGGTCATTTTCCATGTTCACACAACACCAATTTTTACATAGTGGCTTAGTCTTGTAAATGAGGAGTGGGTTTTATAAATGAGGAGTGGTGATCTGCTTTCACTGTAACTCTGAGTGAGTTTGAACCACCAATATTTCAGTTGCTATTTATGCCACCCAAGAACCTTAGACCAGAGAAATTTAAATATCTGTAGATACGGGAATGACTTGGAATTGACTCACCATGGAGGTAATAGGTCCTGACTCAAACATTCTGATTTAGTATGTGCAAGACAACGACTAACAAAAAACGGTTTACTAAGCACCCAAAAAGATTATGATAGTAATAACTCAGAGACCACACTGAGAAATAATATACTTGTCCAAACTGTATTGCATAAGCAAATATCACAGTTTAATTCTGTAACATATAACTTAATTTCTCATATGTTTCAATAAGCAGCTATTGAAACTTTAATATGTGAAACACTTAAGCAGATCTGCTATGTCAAAGATGATGTCATTTGTACTTGTTGGTTTGCTAGTTAAATTAACCCATTCTCTGGCTGTAGGCAGTTTCACTATTCCTTGACATATTTTGTGAAAATGAAAGATCATGGGTGGAGACACAAAAATCCACCACATCTAATGAAAATAGTGGAAATAATTTTCTCCTGGTTGTCAGTAGAGAAATGCAAATTCAAATAATTGACTCGTATGTTGTTTGCAAAGGCAAAGATGAGAAAAATTCTCAAAAAACTCTTTTCTGATGCTGTTAGTAGTGGCAAAGATCTGTTCAATGTTCCTCAGTCTAGTTAATTAGAAGTCACGGGTTAAATAACCATTTACAAGCTGTGTGACCTTGAGCAAGCCACCTAACCCTCTCTGGGGTACATTTGCCAACATCAAATAGTCAATAATTCCATTTTAAAAATTGTCTTAATCAAGCATTTACTCTCAACATAGCTTTGTTCTAAGTGCTTTATTTATATGTGATCCTGTTTATTCCTCATTACGAAATCCTGTAAAAAATTATTTTTTTTCACTTTATAGTAGGTGTGTCTGGGGCATGGGTGGGCAAATGACTTAGAGAGCTGACATTGTCTGTAAGTAACAAAACTGGGTTTTGAACTCAGGCGTTTAAACCATAAAACCCATTTTATGATGACTTTTTTTTTTATGTTATAGACCTTGCTATACTAGAAAGTAATGGCCCCTTTAGTCCTATGATTCTTTGATATTAAAGGTATTAAAAATACTAACCCTAGTGCTATGAAACAGTTCATGTGACTTTTGATAATTGGCTCATATATTTGTGGGACATTTTAAATTGAGAAAATCTGACTTCACATTGAATAGAAATTCATAAAGAGATTTTGCTTTGCATTTCATGCATTTTGACAATTATAATTGGTAGAAATAATAATGGGAATACTGCTATTCTTCAGTTTGATTTGTTAACTACCCATTTCCTGCCTGTAACCTTACCAAAGAGAAATATAGAAAGTCTTAGAGAAGGGCTTTGTTGTTATAATATTAGACTTCCCTAATTTCTTTTGACCTCTTTGAATCAGGGCTTCATATCTGGGAACCTAACCAAAACTGTTCATCTCTGTAATTTTGATATGCTCTAGGCATGGGAAAGGAGCCAAATTTGGAAGTTCATTATTTTAGCTCTTTAAGGTGCTTCTGCTACCCAGGCAGAAACTCTTTAATTCCCATACAGAGGATAAAGGCAGCACCCACAACATGACTGTGTAAATTCTCGGAGATGCTTGGAGTGCTGAAGCCTCCACAGCATATCATAGAGTCCTTGAACCGGAAAGAACTTTAGAGATCAGGTAGTTCAATATTCTTATTTTACAAATAGCAGCAGAGAGAAGAGGGAAGGAAAGAACGTAGGGAGGGATGGACGGAGGAAGGAAAACTAAGATCAACATGACTAGTATTTGACATACACTATATTTTTTATATGTGTTATCATGATTAATTATTTCATTATTATTATTCAGCAATTTGTAGGAGAAAGCACAATTTCAAATAAAAGGAGTAACTTGGCTTAGGTTAGGCATACTTTATGGGATAAAGCTGGATTCAAGTATGCAATGGTTTTTTTGATGATGCTCTTTGTGACTTTTGACACTGTAAGTATTCCTCAAAGTTTGCACAGTAACCATTGAAGGATCTAAAACTTAAAGTAGTCTTCTGATTCTTCCTTAGTGTCCCTTCCATTATACTATGCCACCTCTTCACACCATGTATGCCTACAGGACATTGCAAGATACAGGTATGGACATGATCTCTAAAGGCATTGGATTATTTTATGTGTGACCTTACCTTAAAACTTAAACCACCATTATCAAGGTAGAATAAAAGCATTAAGAATGATCAGTTCCTCTGAAGCTAAATCCATTCCAAATTTAGGCAAAAGGAAATGTAGATAGGTACAGTTGTCAATTTGACAGATCCAACCCAATTAAACAACAAGAATGTTAATGTGGAAATCATTATGTTTAGGTTTATGTTAGGATTACAGAAATACTCAGTTATATTGGTCTACAATTCATAATAAATGTTTTCATTTGTGTGATGACATTGAGTTATCTAAGTGTATTTTAAAAAGTAACAATTCTCACAAAGTCCTGTAATCAGATTATTATCATCCCCAATTTTAAAGAAGCAAAAGTGAAGCTCTAAGAAGTAGAGTGAATTCACTGTAAAATTAATAAATGGTAGAATTGGTCTTGAAGTCATGGATTCTCAATTCAGTGACCTTTTATATACATAACCAACTTGAGCTAATTGACCTTTGTAAAACTCCATCCACCAGCAGAATAAACTTTCATTTCAATTGCAAGTTAGGCCTTCACCAAAATACCGTATTTGATTTCAGAAACATTCAGGCCTTACCTTAAATCTTATTCATAACTGTCTATTAATATTTATCTATTAATAATATTTTATGGAAATGAAAACTTCTCATTATTGGTATTTGCATATACATTGAATTTTTGTTTGATTGTTTTTAGTACTTTCTCTGTATCATAACATGATGGTCTCCTGGTGTTTCTCTTCTTTTGCAGACTACTCCTCCACAGCCTCCTTTCTTGAGGGCTCATTTGTACCCAACAACTAAATCTTTAAGTTTCTCATGGAATGGTCCTTGTCTCTCTTCTCTTTGTGCTTCTAAGGGGATTTAAAAATCACCTACTTGCCAGCAATTACAAACTTCATATTTTTAGTCTCTGCTGAGCTTCAGACATCTCATATGAGTGTCAGACACATATTTCTAACAGCTCGCTTGACAAATCTACTTAAATATTTCTTAATTATCTTAAAGTATCATAATGAAATGTCCAAAGACATGGAGTACAAAATCGAAAGGGAAAAACATACTCAGCATTTCTCAAGCTGAAAGAACTGAAGAAAAAAATCAAGCCTCAAGTTGTAATATCGAAGGATTCTATGAGCAAAATACTAAACAACCCAGGAAGCTTCAAAAGAAGATGGAAGGAATACAGAGTCACTGTACTAAGACACTGGGTCTTTTTTTTGGGGGGGTGGTGGTACTAAAAAGAATTGTTCAAAGGTCAACCATTTCAGGAGTTAGCATACGATCAAGAACTGATGGTACTGAAAGAAGAGGTCCAAGTTGCGCTGAAGGCATTGTGAAAAATAAGACCAGGAATTGACAGAATACCAATTGAAATGTTTCAAACAAACAGATGCAGTGCTGGAAGCATATACTCATCTATGCCAAGAAATTTGAAAGACAGCTACCTAGCCAGCCTACTGAAAGAGATGCACATTTGTACCCATTTCAAAGAAAGGTGATCCAACAGAATGCGGAAGTTATCAAACAATATCATTAATATCATGCACAAGTAAAATTTGGCTGAAGATCATTCAAAAGGAGTTACAAAAGTACATTGACAGGAAACTACCAGAAATTGAAGCTGGATTCAGAAGAGGACTTGGAACAAGGAATATCATTGCTAATATCAGATGGATCATGACTGAAAGCAGAGACACCATAAATATGTTTACCTGTGTTTTATTGACTATCCAAAGGCATTAGATTATGTGGATAATAACAAATTATGTGGGTATGGGTAACATTGTAAAGAATGGGAATTCCAGAACACTTAATTGTGCTCACGAGGAACCTTTACGTAGATCAAGAGGCAGTCATTTGAACAGAACGAGGGGATACTGTTTAGTTTAAAATCATGGAAGATGTGCATTAGGGTTGTATCCTTTCACCTTACTTATTCAATCTGTATGCTGAGCAAATAATCCTAGAAACTGGACTATGTGAAGAAGAATGCAGCATCAGGACTAGAGGAAGACTAATTAACAACCTGTAATATGCAGATGGCACAACCTTGCTTGCTGAATGTGAAGAGGACTTGAAGCACTGATTGATGAAGATCAAAGACCACAGCTTTCAATATGGATTACACCTTGACATAAAGAAATCAGAAATCCTCTCAACTGGGCAAATAAGCAACATCATGATAAATGGAGAACAGACTGAAGTTATAAAGGATTTCATTTTACTTGAATCCACAATCAACACCCAAGGAAGCAATAGTCAAGAAATCAAATGATGCATTACAGTGGGCAAATCTGCTGCAAAAGATCTCTTTAAAGTGTTGGAATGGTTAAGATTGTGTGTCAACTTGGCTGGGCCATGATTCTCAGTGCTTTGGCAGTTGCATAATGTTGTGATCACTTCCCTGTTGAATATCGATTTGTGATCACCCACATGATGGAAGCTGCTGAGTAGTACCAGGAGGGGCAGGGCCTGTGGTGGCTTGCCATCCCCTTGGCCTTCATCGCTCCACCCTCCACTGCCTACTTCCTTCCTGTCCACCTTCCCAAGGATTTTGGCTTGTTCTGGATCTAGCAGCTGTCTCTTGACTTACCTCTGGTTCTTAGGACTTGAACTAGTAGCTTACCTGTGGATCTTGGAATTCGCCAATCTTCAGAGCCTGCTACAAGAGTCCTGCTCCCCCAATCTGACAATCTTGGGTTTTCCAGCCCCTGCAGCTATGTGAATCAGGAGAAACCTTAGGGTCTTGCATGTTGATCTTGGAATCCACCAACCTTCACAGCCTATGAGTGGGAGCCCTGCTTTTTGACCTAACTATCTTGATCTTGGGTCCACCAGCTTCTGTGGCTGTGTGAATTGGGAAAGGCCTCTATCCTGATCCATATACTTGATATATTATAGCCTGTACAATAGCATGAGCCGTTTCCTTGATATAAATCTGTCTCTATAAATATTTATATGCTTTACTGGTTTTGTTTCTCTAGAGAACCCAGCCTAAGACAAGTGTTAAAAAGCCAAGATGTCACTTTAAGGACTAAGGTGGATGTCATGGATTGAATGATGTTCCCCCAAAAATGTGTGTGTTAATTTGTTTGGGCCGTGATTTCCAATATTCCGTAGCTGTCCTCCATTTTGTGACTGTAATTTTATGTTAAAGAGGATTAGTGTGGGATTGTAATACCCACACCATGTCACATCCCTAATCCAATGTAAAGGGAGTTTCCCTGGGATACGGCCTGCACTACCTTTTATCTTTCAGGAGGTAAAAGGAAAGAGAAGCTAGCAGACAGTGGGGACCTCATACCACCAAGAAAGCAGCACCGGGAGCGGAGTGCGTCCTTTGGACCCAGGGTCCCTGCGTCTGAGAAGCTCCTCCACTGGGGAAAATTGAGCACGAGACCTTCCTCCAGAGTTGACGGAAAGAGAAAGACTTCCTCTGGAGCCAATACCCTGAATTTGGACTTTTAGCCTACTTTATTGTGTGGAAATAAACTTCTCTTTGTCAAAGCCATCCACTTGTGGTATTTCCGTTATAGCAGCACTAGATGGCTAAGACAGTGGGTCTGATCCAAACTATGGTGTTTTCAATCACCACATATGCCTGTGAAAGCTGGACAATGAATAAGGAAGGTCAAAGAAGAATTGACACCTTTGAATTATGGTGTTGGTGAAGAATATTGAAAACACCATGGACTGTCAGAAGAACCAACAAATCTGTCCTGGAAGAAGTACAACCAGAACACTCCTTAGAAGCAAGGATGGCGAGAGTTTTCTCACATACTTTGGGCATATTATAAAGAGGGACCAGTCCCTAGAAAAGGGCATCATGCTTGGTAAAATAGAAGGTCAGCAAAAAAGAGGAAGACCCTCAACAAGATGGGTTGACACAGTGGCTGCAACAATGGGCGCAGGCATAGCAATGATTGTGAGGCTGATGCAGTACTGGGCAGTATTTTATTCTATTGTACTCGGTCACTATGAGTCAGAACTGAATGGAAGGCAACTAACAACAATGATTATCTCAAATTTTGCATATTCAAAATGGAAGTAATGGTTTTCCCTTCAATATAGTTCTTACCTAGGTATTTCATCTTAGGAAATTGCATCACCATTCATTCTTTTGCTAAAGACAAAATCTAGAGTTCTTTTTCATCACCATCCTAAGGCAATACAAAATTTTTCAAGTAATAATTGATTTCCTACATCTTTCTTGTCCAACCCAAATTTGTTATTTACCTAGCAGCTTATATATTATTTTGGAAATGCAAGTCAAAGCATGCAACTAAAGTTCAATTGTTTTCTGAAGCAAGTAGATTAACATCTAAAATCTTATCACAGTTTAAGTAATTGTACTGTCCTGTCTTTTGCTTATTTACCCAACCTTTTTTTTTTTTTTTATGCAACGCCACATTTTTCTCACTTAGTTGTCTTATGTTTTGCCAGGGGATTGGTATGCGTTACCTATTCTCATGACCTCAATTTTTATTTCTACCTCTCCAGCATGACTAACACTATATTGTTTGTGACATAAACTTTCCTCCTTATGGGGACTTTTTCTGACCACTGTACCTAAAGTTTTCCACTTTTTATATCTTTCATGTCAACATGGGTTATTTCATTAATAAGACAAATCAAATTTTGTCATTATTTTGTATTCTTGATGTTCATTTTTACATATTATATATTTACCCTAAATAGAAACTGAGCTTTCTGAATAGGTGACCATGTTATTCGTTTTATTCACAGTATCCATTATACATAGGGAAAGTGGTGGTTCAATGGTAAAATTTTTGGCTTCCATGTAGGAGACTCAGGTTCCATTCCTGGCCAGTGAACCTCAAGCACAGCCACCACCCATATGTCAATGGAGGCTTGTGTGTTGTTATGACTCTGAACAGGTTTTATTAGAGTTTCCAGGCTAAGATGGGCTATGAAGGAAAGCCTGGTGATCTACTCCCAAATTCACTCAGTGAAAACCCTATGGATCATAATGGCCTGATCCGCAACAGATCAAGGGGTACAGGACAACATTTAGTTCCATTTTGCAGGAGGTCGCTATGAGTCAAGGGCCAACTCAACGGCAGCTACAACAACATACCACGGTGTTGCTTGGTACTCAGAAACACCCTAAGAACTGTTTGTGGAATAAATGAATGACTGAAGATCCAAGTTATCCCTTGTAGAGTAGGCTGCATTTTCCAAAGGGAGAGGAAGAGTAATATTAAATGATTAAATAAAGTTCTGGCCATTTATGAGCTCATGGGTGTGAATGATACGATCTCTGTGGTAAGACACATCAAAAAATGCTTTGTTAACATGAGTTAAAAGACAAAAAAAAGACAAATAACTTGATTTCTATTGGGTGATTATTCTTGAAAGAAAAAGAGGAAAAGGGAGAAACAAACAAAAAAGTAGCAGAGGTTTAAGTTACTAAGATACTGTCCTTGTGCTTATGTAGGTTGTCAAATTAATTTATTCAGTTACGTATTCATTTTCCAATTAACTGATACGAACAGTTCAAGTACTGCCTAGTAGTTTATTGCTGCAGGTCAAAATGTCTCAGTGGATGTACAATTCTATAAATGGCTCTGCAATTACAGTAGTTTTATTTACCCACAGTCACTTAGAGCATCAAGAATCTTCTAATTGCTAACCGAGAAAGACCTAGGCTTTCCCAGCCTGTCCTCCCCTCTGACCCATATGCAGAACAGATATCATCATTTCTGACAAGAAAATGAAACCAAATACAAATGACATGTGCCAAAAGTAGTTACTTTGTACATATGAGAACTATCAATCCCTTGCAACAAAGAGTTCTCTCGGGAAGATTTTTTTTTTTTTTACAGAATAGCACATTTTCCAGTAAGGTCCTTGGTAATTGTTAAAAGAGAAATGTAGTGCCCAAATGTTATAGAACGTGATGTCACATGGTCTGTGATGTTTTAAAATTAGAATAACTGGTATAGGCCAGGGTGATCTGACAGACAGCAAATCTCACTTACAGACAATAACTGTTAACGATCTAACCTATTTAAACCAAGTAACAGGAATTGCATATAGCATAAGGAAATAAGGGCATAAATTAGCATAACATTTTAAAATTCTATTCCAATAGGTAATTTAGAGTAAAAATAGAAAATAAGTTTGTTCCAAAAGTCTCTAGTTAGAGGGCAGGTTATTACTGGAATCCAGAAGGATCTAGTATTCATCTATATAAAGCCAAGTAGAGTAAAGCAGAGGTTGTGGAGTTCAGGTGAATAAATCCAGAAAAAATTTTTTTTTTACTTGTTTATTTAATTGAATCATATATAAAATTCCATTGATATAAATGTAATCATGTAGAATGGTAGTGTACAGCAAAATCATTTCATTGTTCTAATAGCTCATAATAACAGAACTGTGAAAATCTGATTAAAACTGATTTCCTTACTAAAATTTCTATGTGAGTGCTCGCTTAAATTCAGCAGCACATATACTAAAATTGGAATAATACAGAGAAGACTAGCATGGCCCGTTCACAAGAATGGCGCTCAAATTCATGAAGTGTTTCATATTTTTGGGTCCACATGAACCACAGCCTCCATCAGCCTGAGTGCGGTAGAATTAGATGGTGACCAGATACAACCACCAACCCCTCTGACAGGGAACACAATCTGAGGGTCCCGGATAAAGGAGGAGGGAAATGTAGAACAAAAGCCAAATTCACAAAAAAAAAAAAAAAACAGACTTACTGGTCTGACAGAGATTGGAGGAACCCCCAAGACTATGACTACAGGAAATCTTGCTAATTCAGAAGTCTACTTTTCAGCCAAGGATTAGACAGGCCTATAAAACAAACAATAAGACATGTGAGGATTGTGCTTCTTACTTCAATCAAGTACGATACCAAATGAGCAACACCTGACCAACAGCAAAGATGAGAAGTCAGGATGGGATGGGGAAACTGGACAAATGGACACAGGGAACCTGTGGTGGTAAGAGAAAGGGGGAGAGTGTTGACATATTGTGGGAATTGCAACCAATGCCACAAAATGATTTGTGTATTCATTTTTGAATAAGAACATGATCTGAGCTATGAACTTTCACCTAAAACACAATAAAATAAAATTTTCTGTCTGAGAGATATTTATGGTCTATTTGCTCTCCATAATAATGTTATCTGAGTTGTGGTGAGAGATTGAACTCTTGGGTTGACTTCTGCATAGTTTCTGAATTTTGCCATTAATAGCAATTCCAAACAACTCTCCTTACATTTATGTAACACCAAAACAACCATGCATACATGAAATAACTTTTCACCTAAAAAAAAAAAAAAAAAAATTAGCATATGGATATTTAAAAAGTCTAGTTTTTTAGTTTGTTGCTTTGTGTTTTAGGAATTTTGTTAAGAATTCCTCTATTGTTGTGAGAAAAATAAGCATCACCATAGATTAATTTTAATATTTTATTAAACATTGAATATATACACACACAATAATATTTCTATCATGTACATTCAGCAGAATCAAGCAGAATGCAAAAATTATTTAATGAATCATTAACATCTGTTTTTTTGGGTTGTTAATATCTCATGCTAACTAAAATTTTATTGAACATAATTAAAAAAAACAACAGTAGCCATATGTCAACAGGGAACTGCCAGAAGATCAAGTAGGATTTAGAAGAAGTTAAAGAATGGGAGATATCATTACTGATGTCACATGGGCATTGTCTGAAAGCAAAGAACACCAGAGATGTTTACCTGTGTTTTACTGACTATGCAAAGACATTTAACTGTGTAGATAATAATAAATTATGGATAACTTTATGAGCTATGGGAATTCCAGAACACCAAATTGAACTCATGTGGAATCTGTACATGGATCAAGAGGCAGTGGTGGAAACAGAGATATTTCGTGGTTCAAAACTAGAAAAGGTGTGAGACAGAGTTATATCCTTTCACCTCAGTTATTCAACATGTATCTGAGCACATAATCCAAGAAGATGGACTATATGAAGAAGAATGTATTATCAGAATTGGAGGAAGACCCATTTACAACCTGCAAAATGACACAACCTTGCTAGCTGAAAGTGAAAACAACTTGAAACACTTCATGATGAAGTTCAAAGACCACAGCCTTCAGTATGGATTATGCTTAACATGAAGAAAGTAAAAATCCTCACAATTGGACAAATAAACATCATGATAAATGAAGAAAAAATTGAAGTTGTCAAGGATTTCATTTTACTTGGATCCACAATCAATATCCATGGAAGCTGCAGTTAAGAAATCAAAAGACATATTAAATTGGGAAAAATCTGCTGCAAAAGACCTCTTTAAAATTCTAACAAGCAAAGATGTAGCTTTGATGACTAAGATCTAACTGAACCAAGCCATGTTCTTTCTGATTATCTCATGTACATGAGAAAGCTGTTGTTGTGTTGTTGTTAGGTGCCGTCAAGTCGGTTCCGACTCATAGTGGCCCTGTGCACAACAGAACGAAACACTGCCCGGTCCTGAGCCATCTTACAATCATTGTTATGCTTGAGCTCATTGTTGCAGCAACTGTGTCAATCCACCTCATTGAGGGTCTTCCTCTTTTCTGCCGACCCTGTACTCTGCCAAGCATGATGTCCTTTTCCAGGGACTGATTCCTCCTGACAACATGTCCAAAGTATGTAAGACACAGTCTCACCATCCTTGCCTGTAAGTACCATTCTGGCTGTACTTCTAAGACAGGTTTGTTCGTTCTTTTGACAGTCCATGGTATATTCAATATTCTTCACCAACACCACAATTCAAAGGCGTGAATTTTTCTTCGGTCTTCCTTATTCATTGTCCAGCTTTCACATGCATATGATCCAATTGAAAATACCATGGCTTGGGTCAGGAGCACCTTAGTTTTCAAGGTGACATCTTTGCTCTTCAACACTTTGAAGAGATCCTTTACAGCAGATTTGCCCAATGCAATGAGTCTTTTAATTTCATGACTCCTGCTTCTATGGCATTAAAACCAAAAGGGAAGAACACGCTCGGTGTTTCTCAAGCTGGTTTTCCATCTCCAGCTCTTTGCACATGTCACTATAATACTTTACTTTGTCTTCTCGAGACACCCTTTGAAATATTCTGTTCAGTTCTTTTAATTCATCAATTTTTCCTTTTCTTTAGCTGCTCAACATTCATGAGCAAGTTTCAGGGTCCCCTCTGACATCCGTCTTGGTCTTTTCTTTCTTACCTGTCTTTTCTATGATTTCTTGCTTTCTTCATGGACGATGTCCTTGATGTCATTCCACAAATCGTCTGGTCTTCGGTCACTAGTGTTCAGTGCATCAAATCTTTTCTTTGGATGGTCTCTAATTTGAGGTGGGATATACTCAAGGTCATATTTTAGCTCTCATGGATTTGCTCTGAGTTTCTGCAGTTTCAGCTTGAACTTGCATATGAGCAATTGATGGTCTGTTCCACAGTTGGCCCTTGGCCTTGTTCTGACTGATGATATTGAGCTTTTCCATTGTCTCTTTCCACAGATGTAGTTAATTTGATTTCTGTGTGTTCCATCTGGTGAGGTCCATGTGTATAGTCGCCATTTATGTTGGTGAAAGAAGGTATTTGCAATGAAGAAGTCGTTGCTCTTGGAAAATTCTATCATTTGATCTCCGGCATTGTTTCTATCACCCAGGCCATATTTTCCAACAAACATCCATTAATAATCAGAACCTGGAATGTAGTAAGTATGAATCTAGGAAAATTGGAAATCATCAAAAATGAAATGGAATGCATAAGCATCGATATCCTAGGCATTAGTGAGCTGAAATGGACTGGTATTGGCCATTTTGTATCAGACAATCATATAGTTTACTATGCTGGGAATGACAACTCAAAGAGGAATGGTGTTGCTTTCATCATCAAAAAGAATTTTTCAAGATGTACCCTGAAGTACAACACTGACAGTGATAGGATAATATCCACATGCCTACAAGGAAGACCAGTTAATACGACTATTATTCAAATTTATGCACCAACCGCTAGGGCTAAAGAAGAAGAAATAGAAGATTTTTATCAGCTGCTGCAGTCTGAAATTGATCTAACATGCAAACAAGATGCATTGATAATTACTGGTGATTGGAATGCGAAAGTTGGAAACAAAGAAGAAGGATCAGTAGTTGGAAAATATGGCCTTGGTGATGAGAAAGCTAGAAAACGAAAAGAGAATAGTTGACATGTTTAAATTGTGGCGTTGGGACAGAATACCGAACACACTGTGGACTGCCAGAAGAATGGACAGATCAGTTTTAGAAGAAATGCAACCGGAATACTCCTTGGAAGCAGGGATGGCTAGACTTCAGCTTGCTTTCTTTAGGTGTCTCATCATGAAAGATCCATTGCTAGAAAGGAACAATCTGTTTGGTAAATTAGAGAGTCAGAAAAAATGAGCAAAAGCCTCAATGAGATGAATTGACAGAACAGCCATCAATGGGCTCAAACATCAAAGGCCATGGAGATGTTACAGGATCAAGTACCCTTTCCTTCTGTTATATATAAGGTACCATGTGCAGGAGCCAATGAGGCACCAACCAACAACAACAAAAGATTATAGTTTTATAATTTATTCACTGTCTTAGTTATCTAGTTCTGCTAATAACAGAAATACCACAAGTGAATGGTTTTAACAAGCAGAAATTTACTTTCTCACAGTTTAGGAGGATAGCAGTCCAAATTCAGGGCTCTGGCTCTAGGGGAAGGCTTTCTCTCTCTCTGTCAGCTCTCGGGGAAGGCTCTTATCTCAGCTTTTATTTCCTGTTTCTTGGAGATCTCCATGTGGTATCTATCCTTCCCCAAATCTGCTTCTCTTGCTCACTTATTTGATCTCTTTCATTTTTCAAAAGAGATTGATTTAAGACACACCCTATGCTAATCCTGTCTCATTAATTTAACAGAGGAAAGCCATTCCCAAATGGGGTTATAACCACAGATATACTGGTTAAAATTTACAACACATATTTTTTGGGAACACAATTCAATCCATAACATTCACTAATATTATAGTTTACATTTTTTACTTGTTTCTTTTCCATATGTACTTGGATACTTGTATTATGTCTTGCTAAGTATTCATGTTTTAATTATTTAGTTGATTTCTCTAAAGTAATATATATTTATTTTTAAGTTTTTTTTTTTTGTCTTATAATTACAATAGCTGTACTCTTTGGGGATCTGACATTTTTGTTCTTGTTTCTGTTATGTTTGCTCATGATGCTTTCTTTCTTTCTTTTTGTTGGTTCTCTGATTTTTTTTTTTTAACAGTGAGTTTACTTTCCCTGGAACATTATCTACAGGGTTTTGTACAGCCTGGCTGAAAGAAGCATTCCTCTAGAGAGTACTTCCATTTGCTTCTGCCTGGTGCCTAAAGGTACTTACATGGCATCACTTAAAAATAAATTCTCAACTTGAAATTCTTAGATCACTAGCTGCAAATCCAGATGAGGGCCAGTTTGTGAGTATGAATTCCCAAGACAGATTTCTTTTTCTTTCCACCCAGTGCCAAGATCTCAACAGACAAGTTCCTTTGTTACTTTCTTCCACATAGTAGAATTATTTCTCTTTTTCCTTACGCTATCACTGAAAGTGTAATTGAATGCAACAGTCTTTGCAGTTTTATTATCATTAAATTTGAATATGTATATATATATATATACTCTTCAGTCTAGCAATTTCTCTCCTATGTTGTTAAGAACTAGGGCTGTTAACCAAAAAAATCAGCAGTTTGGATGGAACAGCCTCTCCTTGGAAACTCTATGAGAAAGTTCTACTCTGTGTTACAGGGTTGCTATAAGTCACAATCGACTCAACAACAATGTGTTTGGTTTTTTGGGTTTGGTATATATTCAACAGAAATGTGTACACAGGTGCAACCAAAAAACATGTGCAAAATGTTATTCGATCCATTAGGTTTATAGCAAAAACCAGATGCAACCTAAATGCCTATGAATAATACAATAAGTAAGGGAATCGTGGTAAAGTCAGGCTATGAATAGTATATGTTGTTGCTAGACGCCATCAGGTCGGCTCTGACTCATAGCAACCCTATGCATAACAGAATGAAACAGTGCATAGCCCTGTGCCATCCTTACAATCATTGTTATGCTTGATCCCATTGTTGTAGCCGCAGTGTCAATCCATCGCATTGAGGTTCTTCCCCTTTTCTGCTGACCCTGTACTTTACCGAGCATGATTCCTCCTGCTTACATGTCCAAAGTCTGTAAGACACAGTCTCACCATCCTTGATTCTAAGGAGTATCCTGGTTGTACTTCCTCCAAGACAGATTTGTTCATTCTTTTGGCAGTCCATGGTATATTAAATATTCTTCGTCAACACCACAATTCAAAGGCAACAATTCTTCTTCAATCTTCCTTATTCATTCAAATATTGTATAGAAAATTAAACTGAATAAACTACTACTGTATGTAGAAGCATAACATAGAAAAAAAGAAGCCAGACAAAGGAATATGCACTGTGTGCTTCCATTTATATAAAGTTCAAAAAAAGGCAAAGTTAATCAAGCTGTTAGGTATCAAAACAGTGATCAACCCTAAGAGGGATAAAGACAGGGAAAGAGTATAAAGCTGGTCTCTGGTATTATGTGCAGGTGACAAAGATGTGTTCGCTTGGTTATTATTCTTTGAATGTCCGTTTATGATTTATACACTTTCTACCTGTGAAATGCTTACAAAAACGGAAAAGAAAGTGAGTGTTGGATCACATGTCCAGCTTCCTTAAATCCCCTTACTGACTGCCTGTGCACCTAGGATAAAATATAAAATCCTCACCATGGTATACTTGGACACACATAGCCTGCCCCCTCCCCCTTCCTACCATCATAATTTAGGGCCTGCGATAGTTAATTTTGTGTCAATTTGATCTTGTCTGTGGTGCCCAGTTCTGTGGTCAAATACTAGTTTAGATGTAGCTATGCAGGATTTACATAAGATACACCTTTATAATCAGTTGAATTAAGTAGATTACTTTCCATGATGTGGGTGGAAATAATCTGATTAATTGAAAGCCTTACAAGCGAAAAATGAGGTTTCCTAAGGGAGAAGGAATTCAGCTTCAAAATTGTAACAAAGATATCCTGCTGGAGTTTCTAGCCTGCTGACTGACCTATAGATTTTGAACTTATCAGTCTCCAGAATCATGTGAGACAATTCCTTAAATCTCTTTCTTTCTTTTATGTGTGTGTGTGTATATAACCAAAACAACCAAACCTATTGCCTTTGAGTCGATTCCGACTCATAGAGACCCTATAGGACAGAGTAGAACGGTCCTACAGTGTTTCCAAGGAGTGCCTGGTGGATTTGAACTGCTGACTTTTTGGTTAGCAGCCATAGCTCTTAACCATTACACCACCAGTGTTGTTTCTATATTTATATGCATACAAGCGGATTTTGACTAATGATGACCCCATGTGTGTAGAGTATAAAAGCAGAATTCTATTTCACAGGATTTTCAAAATAGTGGCCATTCAAAGTAGATAGCCAGGCCTTAACTTCTGAGGCACCACTGGGTGAAAGTACAACCTTTTTAGTTATTTGTTGAGTACTTAGCTGTTTGTGACACCCAGGGACTCCACATGAGGCCATTATCTTTCTCTCACTCAAGACCAACCACATTGATCATTTGTATCCTCCAAGTGCCAAAGTGTTTCTCAACTTAAGGCATTTGCATGTGTTATTTCTTTTTTCTGGTCTTTGTACTCCCAGGCTTCTAATTTATTTGCATCCTATTAGGCTTTTAGCACTCTGATAAATATTATATTTAATGGGTACCTTCATGAATCTTCAAACTAAATTATAACACCACTTACTCCCATTTTTTTTTAAACAAATCTTGTCATTTTCTTTAATAGCTCTTACTAGAATGTATGCTGAGCGTGTTCTTCCATTTTGATTCTCTAACCCCAGTTCTTTAAACATTTCATTATACTTCACTTTGTTTTCTCAAGCAGCCCTTTAAAATCTTCTTTTCATCTCTTTTCTTCAACATTTCTTCCTTTTGCTTTAGCTACTCAACATTAAAGAGGAAGTTTCAGAGTCTCTTCTAACATCCACTTTGGTATTTTCTTTCTTTCCTGTCTTTTTAATGACCTCTTGTTTCCTTCATGTATGATGTCCTTGATGTCATTCCACAACTCTTCTGTTCTTTGGTCATTAGTATTCAAAGAGTCAAATCTATACTTGAGATAGTCTCTAAACTCATGTGAGATATGCTCAAGGTCGTACTCTGGCTCTCATGAATTTATTCTAATTTTCTTCAGCTTCAGCTTGAGCTTGCTCATTAGCAATTGATAATCTGTTCTGCAGTCAGCCCCTGGTCTTGTTCTGACTGATGATATTAAACTTTTCCTTGTCTCTTTCCTCATATATAGTTGATTTGATTCCTGTGTATTCCATCTGGTGAAGTCCACATGTGCAGTCAACATTTGTGCTGTTGAAAAAAGGTATTTCAGTGAAGAAGCCATTGATCTTGCAAAGCTCTATCAAACAATTTCTGGCATTATTTCTATCACCAAGGCCACACTTTCCAACTTCCAATCCTCCTTCATTTCCATCTTTCACATTCCAATTACCAGTAATTATCAAGGCATCCTGATTGCATGTTCAATCAATTTCAGACTGCAGAAGTTGGGACAAATCTTCAACTTCTTCACTCTCAGCATTTCTCAAGCTGAAAGAACCAAGGAAAAAATTGAAGTCTTGAGTTGCAATAGTGAAGGATTCTGTGGGCAAAATACTGAATTAGCACAGGAAGCATCAAAAGAAGAAGGAAGGAATACACAGTCACTATATTAAAAAAAATTGGTGGACATTCTATCATTTCTGGAGATAGCATATGATCAAGAACTGTTGGTACTGAAGGAAGAAGTCTAAGCTGCACTTAGATATTGATGAGAAACAAGGCTCAAGGGAATTGACAGAATACCAACTGAGATGTTTCAACAAATAGATGCAGCACTGGAAGTGCTCACTCGAATGTGCCAAGAAATCTGGAAGAGAGCTACCTGGACAGCCAACTGGAAGAGATCCATATTTATGGCTATTCTAAAGAAAGGTGATCCAACCCAAATTGGAAATTATCATAGAATATCATTAATACCACACTCAAATAAAATTTTGCTGAAGATCATTCAAAAGCAGTTGCAGGGAGAGGCGAGGCCAAGATGGTGGACTAGGTACACACTACCTTGGATCCCTCTTGCAACAAAGACTTGGAAAAACAAGTGAATCGATCATATACATAACAATCTACAAACCCTGAACAACAAACACAGGTTTAGAGATGGAAAACGAACAAATACCAGGAAGCAGCGATTGTTTTTGGAGCCTGGTGCCAGAGTACCAGTCAGGTAACCTTGGCGCCCGATATAGGTCAGGGCCCAGGGAGCTGACAGAGCAAACAAGAGGTGCAGCTGTACCCCCCTGAACTCACCCCGGGATGGGGCCCAGCCGGTTCGCACGGGCGGCCTGGCGACGCAGCTGGTGGGAGAAGTCCCCGGGAGGCAGTGACTGGTCTTGGAGCTGGGAGTGCAGGGGCCCAGCCGGGGAATCTTGCCGCTGGGCTTTTGACTGAGCACTGTCATGGCACAAGCATGGGGAGCTGCTCCACTCCCCTGAACTAGCCCCAGGAGGGGGTCCAGCCAGTTCGCAGGAGTGGCGCCGCGATGTGGCTGGTGGGACGAGAAGTCCCCTGGAGGCAGCGACTGATTTTGGAGTCGGGAGCGCACAGTCCCAGCAGGGGAACCTTGATGCAGGGAGTGGGACTGGCAGTGGAGGATATGACCGCAGCTTCAGTGGGCCAGACCCCCGGGGGCAATCTCCACACAGCCAGCACACATAGGTGACACGCTCCTCGGAAATCGCAGATAAAATAGTCATTCCAAGCAAGACAAGCAACTCTGGCTACATTCTGAGGTGCTACTCTCTTATCTCTCTGATCCCTCCCCCACCCTCCCCAGGCGGCTTCATTAACGTTGGAATTTCCTGAGCCAGAGGGATAACGGCTCTGGCTCTGTGGAGGCTTCGCTCCCCCCCCCCTTTTTTTTTCTTTTGGTCTTTTCCTAACCCACTCTTCCGGCCTGAGAGAAGGAACCAAAAAAAAAAAAAAAAAACCCAGGGACAAAAAATCCACCCTTAATTGGACTAAAAACACAGAACCAGCTACAGCCAAGCATATATGATCCAAATCTCAGACCTTCATCCTTACAGGGAACAAGGTGGCAGTTATAATCCAAAGGCAGTTCGGATAGGGATCTGACTGCATTTTTTTTTTAGGGGAATTTCTGGAAAAACTAGTTTCCCAGTGATGGTTAGAGGACAGCAGTCCATATCAAACCACATAAAGAAGCAGACCATGACAGCTTCTACAACCCCCCAAACAAAAGAATCAAAATCTCTCCCAAATGAAGAGACAATTCTGGAATTATCAGATACAGAATATAAAAAACTAATTTACAGAATGCTTCAAGACATCACAAACGAAATAAGGCAAACTGCAGAAAAAGCCAAGGAACACACTGATAAAACAGTTGAAGAACTCAAAAAGATTATTCAAGAACATAGTGGAAAAATTAATAAGACGCAAGAATCCATAGAGAGACAGCATGTAGAAATCCAAAAGATTAACAATAAAATCACAGAATTAGACAACGCAATAGGAAGTCAGAGGAGCAGACTCGAGCAATTAGAATGCAGACTGGGACATCTGGAGGACCAGAGAATTAACACCAATAGCTGAAAAAAAATCAGATAAAAGAATTAAAAAAAATGAGGAAACCCTAAGAATCATGTGGGACTCTATCAAGAAGGATAACTTGTGTGTGATTGGAGTCCCAGAACAGGGAGGGAGGACAGAAAACACAGAGAAAATAGTTGAAGATCTCCTGACAGAAAACTTCCCTGACATCATGAAAGACGAAAGGATATCTATCCAAGATGCTCATCGAACCCCATTTAAGATTGATCCAAAAAGAAAAACACCAAGACATATTATTATCAAACTCGCCAAAACCAAAGATAAAGAGAAAATTTTAAAAGCAGCCAGGGAGAAAAGAAAGGGTTCCTTCAAGGGAGAATCAATAAGTTCAGACTACTCAGCAGAAACCATGCAGGCAAGAAGGGAATGGGACGACATATACAGAGCACTGAAGGAGAAGAACTGCCAGCCAAGGATCATATATCCAGCAAAACTCTCTCTGAAATATGAAGGTGAAATTAAGATATTTACAGATAAACACAAGTTTACAGAATTTGCAAAAACCAAACCAAAGCTACAAGAAATACTAAAGGATATTGTTTGGGCAGAAAACCAATAATATCAGATACCAGCACAACACAAGGTCACAAAACAGAACATCCTGATATCAACTCAAATAGGGAAATCACAAAAACAAATTAAGATTAATTAAAAAAAAAAAAGTGCTCATAAGAGGGAATCACGGAAGTCAATATGTAAAAGATCACAATAATCAAAAAGAGGGACTAAATACAGGAGGTATAGAACTGCCATATGGAGAGTGATACAAGGCGAGATAGAACAATACGAGTTAGGTTTTTACTTAGAAAACTAGGGGTAAATAATAAGGTAACCACAAAGAGACATAACAACTCCATAACTCAAGATAAAAGCCAAGAAAAACGTAGTGACTCAACAAACGTAAAGTCAAACACTACGAAAATGAGGATCTCACAATTTACTAAGAAAAACGTCTCAGCACAAAAAAGTATGTGGAAAAATGAAATGGTCAACAACACACATAAAAAGGCATCAAAATGACAACACTAAACACTTATTTATCTATAATTACGCTGAATGAAAATGGACTAAATGCACCAATAAAGAGACAGAGTCTCAGACTGGATAAAGAAACATGATTCGTCTATATGCTGCCTACAAGAGACACACCTTAGACTTAGGGACACAAAAAAACTAAAACTCAAAGGATGGAAGAAAATATATCAAGCAAACAACAGGCAAAAAAGAAGAGGAGTAACAATATTAATTTCTGAAAAAATAGACTTTAGACTTAAATCCACCACAAAGGATAAAGAAGGACACTACATAATAATAAAAGGGACAATTGATCAGGAAGACGTAACCATATTAAATATTTACGCACCCAGTGACAGGGCTGCAAGATACATAAATCAAATTTTAACAGAACTGAAAAGTGAGATAGACACCTCCACAATTATAGTAGGAGGCTTCAACACACCACTTTCGGAGAAGGACAGGACATCCAGTGAGAAGCTCAATAGAGACACGGAAGACCTACTTACAACAATCAACCAACAGATGACAAGATCTTATACACAGAAAACCCTAAGGAATCCTCCAGAAAACTACTAAAACTAGTAGAAGAGTTTGGCAGAGTCTCAGGTTATAAAATAAACATACAAAAATCACTTGGATTCCTCTACATCAACAAAAGGAACACAGAAGAGGAAATAACCAAATCAATACCATTCACAGTAGCCCCCAAGAAGATAAAATACTTAGCAATAAATCTTACCAAGGATGTAAAAGACCTATACAAAGAAAACTACAAAGCTCTACTACAAGAAATTCAAAAGGACCTACTTAAGTGGAAAAACATACCTTGCTCATGGATAGGAAGACTTAACCTAATAAAAATGTCTATTCTACTAAAAGCCATCTATACATACAGTGCACTTCCCATCCAAATTCCAATCTCATTTTTTAAGGAGATAGAGAAACAAATCACCAATTTCATATGGAAGGGAAAGAAGCCTCGGATAAGTAAAGCATTACTGAAAAAGAAGAAGAAAGTGGGAGGCCTCAATGTACCTAATTTTAGAGCCTATTATACAGCCACAGTAGTCAAAACAGCCTGGTACTGGTACAACAACAGGCACATAGACCAATGGAACAGAATTGAGAACCCAGATATAAATCCATCCACGTATAAGCAGCTGATATTTGACAAAGGCCCAATGTCAGTTAATTGGGGAAAAGATAGTCTTTTTAACAAATGGTGCTGGCATAACTGGATATCCATTTGCAAAAAAATGAAACAGGACCCATACCTCACACCATGCACAAAAACTAACTCCAAGTGGATCAAAGACCTAAACATAAAGACTAAAACGATAAAGATCATGGAAGAAAAAATAGAGACAACCCTAGGAGCCCTAATACAAGGCATAAACAGAATACAAAACATTACCAAAAATGACGAAGAGAAACCAGATAACTGGGAGCTCCTAAAAATCAAACACCTATGCTCATCTAAAGACTTCACCAAAAGAGTAAAAAGACCACCTACAGACTGGGAAAGAATTTTCAGCTATGACATCTCAGACCAGCGCCTGATCTCTAAAATCTACATGATTCTGTCAAAACTCAACCACAAAAAGACAAACAACCCAATCAAGAAGTGGCAAAGGATATGAACACACACTTCACTAAAGAAGATATTCCGGCAGCTAACAGATACATGAGAAAATGCTCTCGCTCATTAACCATTAGAGAAATGCAGATTAAAACTACGTTGAGATTCCATCTCACTCCAACAAGGCTGGCATTAATCCAAAAAACACAAAAGAATAAATGTTGGAGAGGCTGCGGAGAGATATAAACTCTTATACACTGCTGGTGGGAATGTAAAATGGTACAAACACTTTGGAAATCTATCTGGCGTTATCTTAAACAGTTAGAAATAGAACTTCCATACAATCCAGAAATCCCACTCCTCGGAATATACCCTAGAGATACAAGAGCCTTCACACAAACAGATATATGCACACCCATGTTTATTGCAGCTCTGTTTACAATAGCAAAAAGCTGGAAGCAACCAAGGTGTCCATCAACGGATGAATGGGTAGATAAATTGTGGTATATTCACACAATGGAATACTACGCATCGATAAAGAACAGTGATGAATCTCTGAAACATTTCATAACGTGGAGGAATCTGGAAGGCATTATGCTGAGCGAAATCAGAGGCAAAAGGACAAATATTGTATAAGTCCATTATTATAAGATCTTGAGAAATAATATGAACTGAGAAGAACACATACTTTTGTGGTTAGGAGGGAGGGAGGGAGGGAGAGGGTTTTTTTACTGTTTAATTAGCTGAAAAGAACGGCTTTAGGTGAAGGGAAAGACAACACTCAATACATGGAGTCAAAGGTCAGCGGAGCAAGGGCGGGGGTTTGGGAACCATGGTTTAAGGGGACTTCTAAGTCAATTGGCAAAATAATTCTATTATGAAAACATTCTGCATCCCTTTTTGAAATGTGGCGTCTGGGGTCTTAAAAGCTAACAAGCGGCCATCTAAGATGCATCAATTGGTCTCAGCCCACCTGGAGCAAATGAGAATGAAGAACACCAAGGTCACACGACAACTAAGAGCCCAAGAGACAGAAAGGGCCACATGAACCAGAGACCTACATTATCCTGAGACCAGAAGATCTAGTTGGTGCCCGGCCACAATCGATGACTGCCCTCACAGGGAGCACAACAGAGAACCCCTGAGGGAGCAGGAGATCAGTGGGATGCAGACCCCAAATTCTCATAAAAAGACCATACTTAATGGTCTGGATGTGACTAGAGGAATCCCGGCCGTCGTGGTCCCCAAACCTTCTGTTGGCACAGGATGGGAACCATCCCCGAAGACAACTCATCAGACATGAAAGGGACTGGATGGTGGGTGGGAGAGGGATGGTGATGAAGAGTGAGCTAATTATAACAGGTGGACACTTGAGACTGTGTTGGCATCTCCTGTCTGGAGGGGGGATGGGAGGATAGAGAGAGTTAGAGGCTGCCAAAGTTTTCACGAAAGGAGAGGCTGGAAGGGCTGACTCATTAGGGGGAGAGCAAGTGGGAGTAAGGAGTAAGATGTATATTAACTTATATTTGACAGACTGACTTGATTTGTAAACGTTCACTTGAAGCTCAATAAAAGTTAATAAAAAAAAAAGCAGTTGCAGCAGTATATCAACACTGAACTTTCAGAAATTTAAGTTGGATTCAGAAGACGTGGAACCAGAGATATCACTGCTGATGTCAGATGAATCCTGGCTGAAAGCAGGGAATTCCAGAAAGATGTTTACCTGTGTTTTATTGACTATGCAATATCATTCAACTGTGTGGATCATAACAAATTATGGATAACATTGCAAAGAATGGGAATTCCAGAACACTTAATTGTGCTCATGAAGAACCTGCACATAGATCAAGAGGCAGCTGTTCGAACAGAACAAGGGGATACTGTATGGTTTAACATCACTAAAGACGTGAGTCAGGGTTGTATTGTTTCATCATACTTATTCAGTCTGTATACTGAGCAAATAATCCAAGAATCTGGACTATGTGAAGAAATATGAGGCATCAGGATTGAAGGAAGACTCCTTAACAACCTGCGTTTTGCAGATGACACAATATTGTTAGCTGAAAGTGAAGAGGACTTGAAGCACTTACTGATGAAGATTAAGGACAACAGCCGTCAGTACGGATTACATCTCAACATTAAGAAAACAAAAAATCTTCACAACTAGACTAATAAGCAACATCATGATAAAAAGAGAAAAGATTGACGTTGTCAAGGTTTTCATTCTACTTGGATCCTCAGTCAATGCCCATGGAGGCAGAAGTCAAGAAATCCATTGCTTTGGGCAAATCTCCTGAAAAAGATCTCTTTAAAATGTTGAAAAGCAAAGGTGCGACTTTGGAAAGTAAAGAGTGCTTGATACAAGCCATGGTGTTTTCAATCACCTCATATGCATATGAGAGCTTGGCAATGAACAAGAAAGACCTAAGAAGAATTGATACCTTTGAATTATGGTCTTGATAAAGAATACTGAATATACCGTGGACTGCCAGAAGAACACACAAATCTCTTTCAGAAGAAGTACAGACAGAATGTTCCTTAGAAGTGAGGGTGGAGTGACTTTGTCTCACATACTTTAGACATTTTATCAGGAAGGACTTCGTAGAATCATGCTTGGTAGAGTAGAGGGTCAGCAAAAAAAAATAAAGACCCTCTCTGAGATGGATTGACACTGTGGCTACGACAATGGGCTCAAACATAACAATGATTATGAGGACGGCACAGGGTCTGGCAGTGTTTCATTTTGTTGTGCATAGGGTCACCATGAGCCAGAGCCAGCCTGAAGGCACCTAACATGAACAAACTGTCAATTTAATCTCAAATTTTGGGCAAATTATACATTGCTTATGCTATTGTTAGCTGTCACTGAGTCAGTTTTGACTCTTGTGTGCAGAATTGAACTGCTCCATAGGATTTTGAAGTCTGTGATCGTTTGGAAGCAGATTGCCTGGCATGTCTTCCAAGGTATTTCTGAATGGGTTCGAACTGCCAACTTTTTGACCAGTAGTCAAGCACTTAGCTGTTTGCAGCACCCAGACCAGCTGGTTATTGTGTACACACACACACACACACACACACACACACACATATGCTGGCACGCAGACACACACACACATCTATTCCTGGATAATAAACCGTCCCAAATTATCTTAGTGCCTTATATAATAACCATTTGTTTTGCTCATGATTTTGTTGATTAATAAATTAACCTAAGTTAACTTTGGTAGCTGATCTCTCTCATGTGTGTGAATTTGCAATTCTATGTGCTAGACACAATGAAGGATACAAAGGTATGAAATATTACTTCCTACTCACCTCTCACCTCTTCCATTTAATCAATTTAGGTTCCTGAGTGGTACAAATTGTTTGCACCTAACCACTAACCTAAATGCTGGTGGTTATAGCCCACCCAGTGGCTCTCTGGGTGAAAATCCTGTATATTTGCTTCTGTAAAGATTACAGACAAGAAAACCCTATGGAACAGTTCTAGTCTATAACACATGAGGTTTCCATGAATAGGAATCAACTCAGTAGCAACGAGTTTGTATTTTTGGCTTTATCCATTCCCTCCATTTATTCAATTTAGTTAATAATAATATACCCTAATGGCTTTCAATCCATTTTTACCCCATCTCAATAGAGGGAACATGACACAATCTCACTTGTAAAAATTGCATAGTTTGCCCAATATTCTGAATGAGAAAAGAAAAGGATTAAAGTAAGGGTGTTCCTTAGTAAGTAGTGTAGACATTTAAAATCTCAAGCTGGGGGTCTTAAAAGTTGTAAAAAGATCATTTAGGGTGAAAATAAGCCATTTAGAAAAGACTCACTAGCCAACAATATGCCAAACACAGAGAATCAATCGAGTAATGAAAATCTTAGGCAGGATTATGGAAAGGGAATCGGGAAGAATGTTTGCAAATATGATTGCTTCACCAATTCGGAGTTGATCATTCTCAGAATTCTTCTCCTCTCTCTGTTTTTACAAGAATTGCATAAATATTCGATCCTTTGAGATAAAGTGATCTTAAGACATCAGAATCAGATCATGAGTAAGGAAAGAGATGTACATAAATATTGGTAATTAAGACACATTAGCTACTCCCCCATGTTGAGCATCAAAATACCAACAGAAACATTCACGTAGATTTTTACATGTAAGTTATGATATACAACAGAATTCTCCAAGTTTGATCTGCAAATCTGTGATGTTTCCCAAAATCGTGTTGTAGAGGCCCAGAAGGCCAAAAGATTTTTTGTTTGTTTTGTTTTTAATAATACTGAGTTGTTATTTCCATTTTTCAATGTGTTGACATTTCAGCTGATAGTGCAGAAGCACTGGTGGGTAAACTGCTCTCTCCTTAGTACCCAACCGTGCTAGTAATGTGCTCCGCATTACTACACTCTTACAGTTAAAAAGTAAACAAACAATAAAACAAAGCCAGCTTTACTTAAGTTCTTGACTTTGATGAAGCAGCAATCATTATTAATTTTTATTAAATACCCATCTTTTACATTTGGCATAATGAGATGAGAAGTATAAATAGAGCATTGATGCTACATACATTGGACAATGTGTATTTTCAGGAAAATATATGCAGTTGTTACAGTACAAGTTGAAATAAGAATATTTGTCATTAAACCCCATTTTTTTATTTGAAAAAAATGACTGATAGAAAAAAGAAAACAAGGTGATTCTGATTAGGATAGTCGTTAAATATTGTCTTGAAAATGTACAAAGTGAGTCTGCCGCCTTAAGAAAATCGACTGATAGTATTTACCGCCGATGAAAAAGTTTGAGCTTTCAAATTAAAATGAGAATTTGGGAAAACTTGTATCCCCTGCCATGAGCTTGACATCTTCTCAATACCTAAAGATTTTTCGGACCAGTTGGTTATATTAATCAATGCATTTTTTTTTCATATTGTATAATGAGATGTATCAAAATTAGAAAGATATGTATAACTAAGTTGATCAATCTTTTCTAAAAGCTGATGAAAGCAAATATTATAAGATTGTACATAGGTAAAAGATACTTTCAAAACGCAAGAGACCAATGGATTTATATGGAAAAGAGTACGAAAATTTCATTGATATGGTTTCAGATTCCATATTGCAACATTGTTCTAAGAAATTCTTGTGGAATATCAAAAAAATATATTCTCAATAATCTGATCTGAAAGGCTATTAAAATGTTCCTCCATTTTCCAACTACATATCTGTGAGAGGCTAGATTTTCTTCCTATGCACCAATGAAAAGAACATGCTGCAATAGATTATATTAGAAGATAAAAGACCCTAGCTTACTTCTATTAAACCATACATTAAAGAGATTTATTAAATGTTTTTTTAACAGTATGCCACTTTTTCCAATAATTTAATTTTGAAAAATATGATTAATTCTTATAGAAATGTTTTTGTGATAACATGCAATTTGGTTATTATTTTTAAATGAATTAATAAATAACTATTTTAATAATATTAGTTTTAATTTAAAATACATTAAATATCAATAGATGTACTGTATATAAACTCAACTTCTTGGCATCCTCAGAAATTTTAAAAGGCATAAAGGGATTGTGAGATCAAAAACTTGAAAGCTGCTAATAGAGACAATGCATTTTAACAAAATGAGGAATAGAATAGATTGTCCCTGGGTGTCTCCACAGAACAAACAGGAGATTTCAATCCTTAAGAGGACTGAGGCTAAAACTTTATCCTGGAGGAGGTGACAAAGGAATTTTAACAGCACAGATCTCTCTTTAACATAAGGAGTTCCAAACAGTTTTCTTATTATGATTTGCTATTCTCTTTTCTAGGATTTTCCTAACAAGTAGCATGAGCATACATAGAAAGAAATAAAAGAAATAGATATGTCCTGAAGGTAGTTAAAAGTCCATTGAACCCATGAAGAGAAGCAGAAAATAAAGAGACTGAAGGGCAAGATAAAAGCCAGGTTTGAAGGGTCTCAAGTGCATGGAATTTGGCCTGTCTTCTGCAACGGAGGCTTTCTTAGAATGATATGAAGATACAGGGGGGGTCAGGTTTGAGTTTGGAATGAGAATCTTGTGGCAGTACAAAGGAGGAAAGCAAGGCCGTCACTTGGGAGTCTTCTACAGTAATGTTGGAGACAATGAGGGCGTTGAGTAATCCGGTAGTATGAGAACAGAAATCATGGTTATATGATCCAAAAAGAAATTGTTTTTTTTCTTCTGGTGAGTGGCTGGTGGGTTCAAACCACTAAATCTTTTGGTTAGCAGCCAAGTGCTTAACCATTGCACCACCAGGGTTCCTTGGTTATATGATACAGGTTTGAAATATGTGTTTCCTGATAAGGAAGAGAAGGAAATATCTGGATGAAATGATGATCTTTGTTCGGGTAATTCATATTCCAGTTTTGAATAGATGATTAACACTTGTGATCAACAACTTAGAATGCATAAGCGATTAAAAAACATAACTACATGCTCCAACTCAAAGACACAAGGTTAAATTAGACATGTAATGAACGAAGAAAGAGCCATGGAAGTGAGAATGGTATATTTGTAGCGCACCAGACAACAAGGAGAGCAGTTTCTTGAGAGTAAAGGGGAAATACAGTGGTAAAGTTGGAAGGTTTTAGATTGGGGAAGGACTGAAAATCAGGCAAAAGATTAAGCAACTTCTAGAACCAGTGAAGAACCACTTTGTAAATTACAAGGACCCAATACAGTTACGTTGAGTGAATTAATAAATGCTATCAAAATCCTTTGCCTGATTTTCAGTCCTTCCCCAATCTAAAACCTTCCAACTTTACCACTGTATTTCCCCTTTACTCTCAAGAAACTGCTCTCCTTGTTGTCTGGTGCGCTACAAATATACCATTCTCACTTCCATGGCTCTTTCTTCGTTCATTACATGTCTAATTTAACCTTGTGTCTTTGAGTTGGAGCATGTAGTTATGTTTTTTAATCGCTTATGCATTCTAAGTTGTTGATCACAAGTGTTAATCATCTATTCAAAACTGGAATATGAATTACCCGAACAAAGATCATCATTTCATCCAGATATTTCCTTCTCTTCCTTATCAGGAAACACATATTTCAAACCTGTATCATATAACCAAGGAACCCTGGTGGTGCAATGGTTAAGCACTTGGCTGCTAACCAAAAGATTTAGTGGTTTGAACCCACCAGCCACTCACCAGAAGAAAAAAAACAATTTCTTTTTGGATCATATAACCATGATTTCTGTTCTCATACTACCGGATTACTCAACGCCCTCATTGTCTCCAACATTACTGTAGAAGACTCCCAAGTGACGGCCTTGCTTTCCTCCTTTGTACTGCCACAAGATTCTCATTCCAAACTCAAACCTGACCCCCCCTGTATCTTCATATCATTCTAAGAAAGCCTCCGTTGCAGAAGACAGGCCAAATTCCATGCACTTGAGACCCTTCAAACCTGGCTTTTATCTTGCCCTTCAGTCTCTTTATTTTCTGCTTCTCTTCATGGGTTCAATGGACTTTTAACTACCTTCAGGACATATCTATTTCTTTTATTTCTTTCTATGTATGCACATGCTACTTGTTAGGAAAATCCTAGAAAAGAGAATAGCAAATCATAATAAGAAAACTGTTTGGAACTCCTTATGTTAAAGAGAGATCTGTGCTGTTAAAATTCCTTTGTCACCTCCTCCAGGATAAAGTTTTAGCCTCAGTCCTCTTAAGGATTGAAATCTCCTGTTTGTTCTGTGGAGACACCCGGCGACAATCTATTCTATTCCTCATTTTGTCAAAATGCATTGTCTCTATTAGCAGCTTTCAAGTTTTTGATCTCCCTTTATGCCTTTTAAAATTTCTGAGGATAAATTATGTAATTATGTAAGAACAATTTAGGAAAAGAATTAGTCCAACAGTAGTGGTATAACCAACACAAAGGAAGAAACCATTAATAAACTGTCTATATTTGGATATTTTAATGCAAATATAGGGTAATATCACCAATATGAACATAAAACAAATGAGCTCACCTTGTTGATATCAAATCATTTTTAAATTTGGTTGATTTCATAAACTTGCATGTTATTACAATAGCTTCCTATAACCCAATACAAAGTATAAGCCAAGTGTGGCTATTGTTAATTTTGAATTTTCCACCAAAACAAACAAACAAACAAACAAAAAACTTTACCTACCTGTGTTAAAACAGTTCTTGTGTTTTCAGAAATCAATACTTATAAGGACTGCTTCTTAGGTGTAAAATCTAAGTGATTTCTTTTAAAAGGTAATAATCCAAACACTCCTATTACTAGAAGGACAAACTCAAACTTCCGATGGTAAGAAAGAGAAAGACTGAGTTGCTCTCTACTCTTTGAAATATAGGGGATAGAACTCTTTCTTTGTTCCTTCATGGGAAACATTCATTAGATAAGACTTTCATTTATGAACGCACCAACTAGCTATGTCACTTTGATTATATTTGACATAGATATCACATCCCCAAAATACCAAACGCACTGCCATCGAGTCAATTCTGACTCATAGCAACCCTACAGGACAGAGTAGATCCACCCCACAGGGTTTCCAAGTAGCACCTGGCGGATCCAAACTGCTGAACTTTTTTTTGGTTAGCAGCCGTAGCAGTTAACCACTAGGCCACCAGGATAATGCTAAATTACAGGCTATTATGTTTTAATACAATTTCATTACAATGTCAACTTATTGTACTTTTCATATAATATACAATATGTAGCATCCATTCAAAATTGGAAGTAATGTCGGTTGTGCATGATATAACATCATATTATAAATATACATTGCAACGTGCATTAATATACTGTACAATGTGTAGCATAGGTCATGGTGTCACTTAAAAAATTACAAATGTGTGTCTAACATTACTTACTATCCTAATATTCATTTCTGGATCAGGAGCAGACTGGCAATAAATAAGAGACTCCTATTTTTAATCAATTATTAGAAAATGAAGGTCCTTATGAAAGTTTGTATTTTTCACTAAAATAACAAATGCTTATTTTGAAGCTGAAGACGGGCTGACGTACAGCATGAGAAACTTGTTTATAAGGCCCAATAGGGTGAATAATAAAGGAAAAGCTTAACTTTGATTTGCAAACCCCAACACGCTATAATTTTTATTACCCTAGATACATTTTTATAGCAACATAAATCCAGCTAAGTGTGAAATATATTTAACACAGCAAAATGGTTTTTTGTTGTTGTTGTTGTTATTTCTGATTATAGATGTTGACAATGTTAAAATTTTAGAATATCTGGGTTACTTAGGAAACCCTGGTAATGTAGTGGTTAAAAGCTATGGCTGCTAAACAAAAGGTTGGCAGTTCGAATCCACCAGGCACTCTTTGGAAACTCTATGGAGCAGTTCTACTGTGTCCTGTAGGGTTGATATGAGTCAGAATCAACTCGATGGCAGTGAGTTTGGTTTTATGGTTTGGATTACTTAACCAATCTCTCTTAGGGGTATTATGGCAATAAATTAGTATATTTTCAATGCGCTTCTCAAATAAGCAGTTTGTAATTGAGTGCTAAGCTTTTGCTGAAAGTAATGTAATTTATAAGACAATGTTGGATAATTGTCTCCAGTTATCCAGTTTCACCTCATGTGGGAAACCCTTTTTCCTTTGAAAAAATGCCATCTAATTTCACACATAAGCAAAACCCATTTTTTATGGTAATGTATGAGCCACAGTAGAGGTGATACTAAAAGTATAAGGTGAAATAGGTCTAGCAGTGCAACGTAAATGCTATGCACACAATTATTTGAGTTAATTGTCACAACTGGGATTTAAGCTTAGAGGGAGATTATTTAGTCAATGAGAGGAAAACTAAAATGGCCCTGCACAATGTGCTAACTCAGGACAACCACATACCATTTCTGAGTGTTAAACATTTTAATGAACATTATATCTTTCCAAGCTGCATTTTATTCTAGAGGAATTATGTACTTATTTATTTATTTTGGAGGGGGGGTGGTATCAAATGGAAGACACACAATAAGAATGTCCTTAAAGGAAAGGAACAATGAAAGAAGAAAACATAAAAAGGAGGCTTGAGAAGAGGAAACCAGTTTAACCAGGAATAAAAGAAAGAGAGAAAGAAGGAAGGAAAGAGAGAGAGAGAGGGAGGGAGGGAGGGGGGAAAGAAAGAAAAAAAATGAAAGAATAAATGAACAAATGAAATAAAGAACAAAAGAAAGAGAGAAAAAGGAAAAGAGAGAGAGAGGGATGAGAGGAAGAAATACTGATAAGAAATAGACACACACAAAGATGGATAAATAGATGACACATCTTGGTGTAAACTAAAAACAAATCTGGACTTAAATATAGAGACTTTATTCAAAAAGACTCTTGCAATAGGGAGAATACTGGCAACTCAGAAATAAGCAAATGTCTCAAAATGAAAATGAAAAAAGAAAGATTGTCTATCATAGGGAGGGGTAAGCAGAGATAATAGAATTTTTGAGGATAAATGGGTAATCCACTGGGTGGGTAACCCATCAACTCCTGGAGCCTTGTTTTTTGCCAATGTTTTTTTTTCAGTGCCACTTGGACTTCTTCCTTCAGTACTGTCAGTTTCTGATAATAGACTAAGAAACAGTCGTTTGAACAAAAGAAGGAGTACTGTGTGCTTTAAAGTCAGGAAATATGTGTTCCACAGTTGTATCCTTTCACCATATGAAGAAGACCGAGGCATCAGGATTGGAGGAAGTCTCATTAACAATCTGCAATACATAGATGACACAATCTTGCTTGCTGAAAGTGAAGAGGACTTGAAGCACTTACTGATGAAGATCAAAGACTACAGCCTTCAGTAGGAATTACACCTCAACATTAAGAAAACAAAAATTCTCACAACAGGACCAATAAACAATATCATGATAAAGGAAGGAAAAATTGAAGTTGCCAAGGATTTCATTTTATTTGAATCCACAATCAACACCCATGGAAGCAGCAGTCAAGAAATCAAAGGACCTAATGCACTAGGCAAATCTGCTCCAAAACACTTCTTTAAAGTGTTAAAAAGCAAAGATGTCACTTAAAGGGCTAAGGTGTGCCTGATCCAAGCCATGGTATTTTCATTTGCCTTATCTGCATGTGAAAGCTGGACAATGAATAAGGAAGACTGAAGAAGAATTGATGTCTTTGAATTATGGCATTGGCAAAGAATATTGAATATACCATGGACTGACAGAAGAATTAACAAATCTGTCTTGGAAGATGTAAAACCAGAATGCTTCTTAGCAACAAGGATGGCAAGACTTAGTCTCACATACTCCGGACATGTTATCAGGAGGGAACAGTCCCTGGAGAGGGACATCATGCTTGGTAAAGGATCAGGAAAAAATAAGAATATCCTCAAAGAGATGGACTGACACAGTGGCTGCAGCAATGTCCTCAGTCTGGCAACTATTGCAAGGATGGCATGGGATCGAGCAATGTTTTCTTCTGTTGTACATAGCATGGCTATGAGTTGAAACTGATTGAATGGCACCTAACAACACAAACAACAGGGTGGGTAGATACATGATCTGTGGTTTGACAAGAAATGTGTCTCTCTGTGGTCAGCCCATTCTTAGGATAGCTGGTAAGAGTAGTAAGTCCTGTATTTTAATACTTGCTCGGACTCAGGGACAAACAAAACTTCAAGGGTCTGTAGGAAGGACAGACATCTGCTGAGAGTTCAGATGGTCAGAACAAAGCAGAGGATGAGTAATGGGCAATTGTGAACACTTGGTCCATGATGTCAAGAGTAATCACTGGTCCGGAATCAAAAGTTTTGATTACGGTAGAACTTCTATTCATTCAATGATCTTGATCTACCTCCTTGGTTAACAGTTATGTAGACTACAAAGAAATATCATCCACACCCCCATCATTCTAGGAATTCAGATTCTGAGAACTAAAAATGTAAAGTCAATGATAAATAGATCAAGGATAAATAGATAATTAAAAAAAAATTCCTTTAGCATATGTCTTAGTCATCGAGGGCAGCTATAACAGAAATACCACAAGTTGATGGCTTTAACAAAGAGAAATTTATTCTCTCACCATCTGCTGTTGCTGTTAGGTGTCGTCGAGTTGGTTCTGACTCATAGTGACCCTATGTACCACAGAATGAAATACTGCCTGGTCTTGCGCCATGCTCACAATCATTGCTATGCTTGAGTCCATTGTTGCAGCCACTATGTCAATCCCTCTCATTGAGCATCTTCCTCTTTTCCGCTGAACCTGTACATTACCAAGCCTGATGTCCTTCTCCAGGGACTGATCCCTTCTGACAACATGTTCAAAGTATGTAAGACACAGTCTCGCCATCCTTGCTTCTAAGGGGTATTCTGGTTATACTCCTTCCAAGACAGATTTGTTCCTTCTTTTGGCAGTCCATGACATATTCAACATTCTCCCCCATCACCACAGTTCAAAGGCGTCAATTCTTCTTCGGTCTTCTGTATTTATTGTTCAGCTTTCACATGCATATGATGCAATGGAAAATACCATGACTTCAGTCAGGCACACCTCAGTCTTCAAGATGACATCTTTGCTTTTCAATACTTTAAAGAAGTCCTTTGCAGCAAATTACTCAATACAATGTGTCTTTTGATTCCTTGACTGCTGCTTCCATGAGTGTTGATTGTGGATCCAAGTAAAATGAAATCCTTGACAACTTCAGTCTTTCCTCCATTTATCATGATGTTGCTTATTGGTCCAGTTGTGAGGACTTTTGTTTTCTTTACGTTGAGGTGTAATTCATACTGAACACTGTGGCCTTTGATCTTCATCAGTAAGTGCTTCAAATCCTCTTGGCTTTCAGCAAGTAAGATTCTGTCATCTGCATAAAGCAGATTGTTAATGAGTCTTCCTCCAATCCTGACTCCCCATTCTTCTTCAATACTCCAGCTTCTTGGATTATTTGCTTAGCATGTATATTGAATAGATATGGTGAAAGGATACAACCCTGACACTCACCTTTCCTGACTTTAAACCACACAGTATACCCTTGTTCTGCCTGAACACCTACGTCCCAATCTATATACAGGTTCCTAAAGAACACAATTAAGTGTTCTGGAATTCCCATTCTTTGCAATATTATCCACAATTTGTTATGATCCACCCAGTTGAATGCCTTTGCATAGTCAATAAAACAGAGGTAAACATCTTCCTGGTATTCTCTGCTTTCAGCCAGGACCCACTTGACATCAGCAAAGATACCCTGGTTCCTTGTCCTCTTCTGAATTCAGCCTAAATGTATGGCAGTTCCCTGTCAATATACTGCTGCAGCCAGTTTTGAATGATTTTCAGCAAAATTTTGGTTTCATGTGATATTAATGATATTGTTCGATAATTTCTGCATTCGGTTGGATCACCTTTCTTGGGAATAGGCATAAAAAAAGATCTCTTCCAGTCAGTTGGCCAGGTAGCTGTCTTCTAAATTTCTTGGCATAGATGAGTGAGCACTTTCAGTGCTGCATCCATTTGTGGAAACATCTCAGTTGATACTCTGTCAGTTTTTTGGAGCCTTGTTTTTCACCCATGCCTTCAGTGCAGCTTGGATTTCTTCCTTCAGTACCATCAGTTCCTGATCATATGCTACCTCTTGAAATGGTTGAATGTCAACCAATTCTTTTTGGTATAATGACTCTTTTTGGTATAATGACTCTTCCTCTCATGACCTAGTAGACTACAAGTCCAAATTCAGGGCATTAGCTCCAAGGGAAGACTTTCTCTCTGTTGCCTCTGTAGGAAGGTCCTTGCCATCAATCTTCCCCCAGTCGAGGAGCTTCTCAGTGCCTCAAAGGATGCACACTCTTAGCTCTACTTTCTTGGTGGTATGAGGTCACTAATGTCTCTCTGCTGGCATCTCTTCTTTATATCTCAAAAGAGATTGACTTAAAATAAAACCAAGCATTATAGATCTCATCAACATAAAAAAAAATAGCTGTCGCTAATTCATCTCATTGACATCATAGTGATAGGATTTACAACACATAGGAAAATCATATCAGATGACAAAATGGTGGACCGTCACACAACCTAAATCATGGCCTAGCCAAATTGATACACATATTTTTAAGGAATGCAATTCATTCTATGACATTTCACTTTGACTACCAAAAATTCATGTCATTGCATATATAAAACATATTCAGCCCATCATATCATAGAAAGAGTCTTAAATCAACTTCAAGTTCAAAATCCAAAAATTCCTCTTCATCTGTGAAATCTAGAATACAAGGTATCTGCTTCCAAAGAACAATGGTGGAACAGGCACAAGCTAGACATTTCCATTATAAATGATAGAAATTGGAGGGAAAGAAGAGAGAAGAGGCACTAAGCAAGTCAGCAGAACACATTACATTAGCCCTCAAGGCTTTGAAAATAATCCTCTGTTCTCTGAGACCATTTACACAATAGCCCTGCCCTCCAGACTCTAGATGTTGGCCACACTCCCCAGATTCTGAGTGGCCCCTGGGCCCTGGGCTTCAGCTCAGCATTCCAGGTCCACTGGGATGGCAACATTGCTCCCTCAGCTTTAGATGTACCATTCTTCTAGTCCATCTGAGTGGCAACTCCACCCTTAGAAACACCAGAGGCCATGGCCCCACACTTTTAGACCCCAGAGGTCATGGTCTAACCTATTGAGACTGAGGCAGCTTGGCTTCCCGTGTTCCTTATCTCTTCAGCTTCTCCTTTTTTTCTTGGCCTCTCAGTCCTTCTGGACTCACTGTGTGTGTCTGTCTTCTTGGGGCAAGTGCTCCAAAGCTCTTTAGCTCCACACGTAAGTGCCTTGAGGCACCTCACTCCACCAGTAAACTTCAGCTGGAAGGTGCTCAGCTTTCTTGCTCTGGGGGTCAGCAAGCCTATGTCCACTGTTAAGTTCCCAAAGCATCTAGCACACAAGCACTCAGCTCACTCACTCCATGGGTCGGCTCCAGCACTGTCTCACAGTGGTCTCCTGGTTCTGCTGCTTCCTGTTCTCTGCTGCTTCCTGTTCTCTACTACTTCTTGTTGTCTGATGCTTCTAGCCAGCTGCACTGTCAGCTCTCCTCATTTATTTCTGAGTTCTCTATCCATTCACAGTTTCAAAACTGCTTCCACATTTTAGATGTCTATTAGAGCAAAAAAAAAAAAAAAAATTTTTTTTTTATTAGAGCAGCACCCCACTCCTGATACCAAATTCTGTGTTAGTCATCTAGTGCTGCTATAACAGAAAAATCACAAATGGTTGGATTGAAAAAAGAGAAATTTATTCTCTCACAATCTCATAGGCCACAAGTCCAAATTCAGGGCATCAGCTCCAGGGGAAGGCTTCCTCTCTGTTGACTCTGGAGGAAGGCCCTAGTCAAGCAGTGAAAAGGCTAGTTGTGGAGATTTTCAACTGCAAGAAACCTGGAGATTATTATTCCAGTCTTTCATTTTATAGATGAAATAACTAAAGAACAGAGGTAGACTTGTTCCCAGCCCAGGGACTTGTACTCCATTCAATTTTGCTTCACAATAAATTAACCTTTTTGATGTAGGTTAAAGTGAGAGTTAGTGTCAGAAGATCTAAATGCAAGTCTTCACATTGTGAATAAATGGCTTTGCAACTTAGAAAAATCTTTAACTTATCTTAAATTGTAGTCCTTTGTCTACAGAAACTGAATGAATTCCATCTTCTTTACAGGATCTTTGATAAAATAAAATGAAATGATATATGTGGATTTTTTTTAACTCACTAGTTTATTGCAACTTAAAAAATATTATTAATATGGAAAATATATTTTTATTATCATTTGTGGTATTGTACTTTCTCTTCAGCTTGATCATCTCCTAATTTGGATTCCCTCTGTATCTCTTGTGGTTGGTTGATTGAGTCATTTATCTATATTCTAATTTTCAGACACTCTCCAAAAAAACTGTAAGCCCTGGTGACCTAGTGGTTAAGTGCTATGGCCACTAACCAGAAGGTTGGCAGTTCGAATCCACCAGAAGCTCCTTGGAAACTCTATAGGGCAGTTCTACCCTGTCCTATATGGTCGTTATGAGTCGGAATAGACTCAACGGTAATGGGTTTTTTTTTTTTTTCCTCCCAAAAAAATCTTAAGAACAACCCTTCTTCCTTCTCTTACTACCAACACATCCAATGTTTCAAAGAATGACCATACTCCTAATCAGTCTTTTCCATCTGGAAGAATGATTCCTAGTTTATTACTTATTCCAGTTGATAATTCAATCTGTTTTTGCTGGTTTTTGACTATCTCTCAAACTGATAGGAGAGAAGATTCTGGATCCCTGTACTATCACTGATGTAAAAAAGGGAATTGTCTCCCTTTGCTCATAGACTACTGTAATAGGCAGAATAATGGCCTCTCAAAGATGTCCATGTCCTCAATCATAGAACCTGTGACTGTGTTATGTTACATGGTAAGGGAGAATTAAGGTAGCAGATAGAATTAAGTTTGTTAATCAGCTGATTTCAAAACTGGGAGAATATCCTGGATTTTCCGCCTGGACCCAATGTAATTACAAGGGTCTTTAACTGTGGAAGACGAGGGTGGAACATTCAGGGTTAGAACTCTTTGATGTGCAAAGGCCCAAAGTTGCTAGTTTTGAAGAGATAAGAGAATCACGTGGCTGTTTCTAGAACCTGGAAAACACATGAATATGGGTTCACCACTAGATCCTCCAGAAAGGAATGCAGCCTTGTCAACATCTTGATTTTTTAGCCCAGTGAGACCTACTTCAGACTTCTAACCTCAAAAATGTAAGATAATAAATGTGTGTTTTTTTAAGACACTAAATTTATGGTAATTTACAACTGCAGCAATAGAAAACTACTACAAATAATAAAACAGCAATATAACTGCATATACTGCTTTCATCTATCCTTTTTATAGTTCTTCATAAAGCCATTCACAGTCAATGCTTCCTTTCATTCATTATTTCATATATCAAAATATTCGATTAAAATTACTAATTATTAATTATCTACTAAGTACTTGCAGAAGCCCTGGTGACACAGAGGTTAAGAGCTACAGCTGAGAGTCAAAAGGTTAGCAGTTCAAATCCACCCTCTGTTCCTTGGAAACTCTTTGGGGCAGTTCTACTCTGTCCTATATATGGTTGCTATGAGTAGGAATCAACTTGACAGCAACAAGTTTGGTTTTGTTTAAGTACTTGTAATTTTCTCAAGAACAGAGATGTAATGATGATCAAAATAGTTTACAGTCTAGACAGGGAGATAGGTAGACAGGTGATTATGCCATGCCCATGTAGCCTAACATTGAGAGATTTGGGACGTTTTTAATCATCTTTATGAACACCATAAAATAAATTAAGATGATGTAATTGAAGTCAGAAATGAAGACTAACCTATGCAAAGGCCAGACAATAAGAGAAAGCATTGGCCATAGCAGGTTTCATGAGGTTAAGACATCATGTATAAGAACATAAATGTTAAAAAAGAAGACTAATTAAAATTTAATTCTCTACAAATAATTGTAAACTTTTTCTCAATAGAATAAAACATCAATTACATTTTTAGACTTCACTGAGGTTAAATTTTTAATGCACAGTGAACAATATCCAAGACTGATATAAGCTGCATAATAAAATACCTGCAATTATTCTTTAGAAAGTCTGATTGTATTTTGCTTTATAAGTCAGGTCATTAAGGATTCACCTTGGCACATTATGTATTCCATGCATCAAATAATAAACCACTTAATTTTGCTTGACTGAATTCTGTTTGTTATTGGTTTTCTGTCCTGATGTGCCACCTTTATAATCTTATCTATTGAAAGAATCAATTGAAAATGCACACACACTTGCTGTTAGAAAAGTGCAATGGAGGTTCAGTGGTAGAATTTTCACCTTCCTTGTGGGAGACCTGGGTTTGATTCCTGGACAATATTCCTCAAGTGCAGTCACCACCCATCTGTCAGTGGAAGCTTATATGTTGCTGTGATGCTGAATAAGTTTCAGACTAGGACTAAGACAGTCTAGGAAGAAAGGCCTTGCAACCTACTTACAAATATTAGCCAATGAAAACCCTGTGGATCACAATGATCAGAACCCATTGTGCTTGGATGAGTCAGGGACGTACTGGAGGGCAGCTAGCAATGATAGTCGTTAGAAACCAGTCCCAAAAGGCATTATCCATTCAACCAATATGTTTGACCGCCTTTTACATACAGAGCATTATGTGAGGCACTAGAGTTCACAGTTCAGTTGGAATAATAACACGGATGTTATTTTTTCATTTTGGATACATCAACATTTTGCTCAAATTTTTTATAATTAAAAGACCCATCTTAAAGCTGTGTAATGGCAAATATTCAGAGGGATACTTCTGTGCAAACATTTCTCTTGATGTTTAGAACCAAATTTCTGTGCTTTTTCATTATGTCAACATGGAAATGGCTTTGTTAGAAGCACAGTTCAACTAGAAATAAATTATACCTTGAAAAATGTCCTAACGGGTCTGGACAAAAAAAGTCTTTAGAAAATATATTTACTATATTTTATGTATCAAAATAACTTCACCCATTGAAACAGTCATCGCTAATGATAATATTAACCCAAGTTTGTTTAAACTTATTTCTGGAACTTTCAGAATTATTTTCAGATTCTTTGACTTTTTTTGTTTTGTTTTAATTTCCTTAAGAAAGAAATGAAAGGAAAGAAGGAATCTTTATGCTTTCAGAAGAGATTTTAATTTTTCAAGGTATTTTGTACTCATTTCGAGTCAAATATATGGAGTGATGATCAATTATAATGCAACATAAAGTAATGAGGCTACTTGTGCGTTCTCAGAAACCATTATTCATATGTATATTAAAAGACAATTTCTAAAAATTCATTAATTAGTTTAACAAAATTTTATTTAGCACCTATAATATGTCACTTTTCTAAAAGCTTAAGATAGATCTATTAAAAAAATAGCAACAAAAACCATGACCAAAACAGTAATAAAAATAAGCAAATACCTCTACACCTTGGAGCTTGCAAATGATTGAAATGGTTGGGGTGGGGGGAATCATACAAAATGAAATATAAACCTGATTTTAAAAAATAAAACATAAACCTAATTTTACCAAAAATTACCAATTCATTATCAAATTATTAAAAATAAATTAAAAAGACAATAAAAGGCAAAAGATGGAATAGAGTAAAAGGGTTTGGACTAGCAGGAAAGTGGGAAGGTTGGGCTATTAAATCAAACGATCAAAAATATTCAGACAAAATAGCAACTCAATCTCCTAGGTAACTATTGTGAAGGCCAGTAATATTTGGATGTTAAAATCCTCGTGTACTTAATTCAAAAAGAATGACAGCAACAACAACAAAAAGACTATCTTGAGCAACAGGAAATAAATCAAATTCCTCTGCTAAATGTCAGCCTATCATATACTCAAACAGAGCTATGTCTCTCAAGCCATGTCTTCTCTATTTTAACCAGTGTGTAATTTGAATGACTGCATTTGACTTTCTGTGCTCAAAGACTTTATATGTGTAAGAGAATAATTGCAGAGACTCTGAATTCAGCTAGGTGGTAAGTATTATTACCTCTGTCTTATGGAAATGGAATTAGAGTTGACAAGGCTCAGCAGGTCAAGCCTACTGGGAAAAAAATGCTGCTAATCTAAATCAATAGGATAATGTTCACTGGCCCAGCGACCTTGAATAAGTCATTTAGCTTCAGTCTTCTTATCTGAAAGCAATGATGGGAGGGGAAAAGCTACCAAAGAGCTCAGGTCAAATATAGAATAAATATGAGCTTTTATGAAGACACAAAATTCTGATTCCAGTGTCATATGGCAAAAGGTCATGGCACTGATTAAGAAATGAGACAGTAAGCATTTAAATAGCCGTAGCATATGACGAGCAAGTGATTCAGTCCTCTAAAGCACTTCGACTTCCAGTAAAGTACTTTAACCAGAACTCTAGGAGCATCATTCACAGATACGCTTGAAATTTAAATTAGATTTAAATTCCAGGAATTCTTAAAATTCTTTTTTTTTTTTTCTCTTATTTAACAAACACATATTTAATGTGCTTGTGTTAGGAAGCTTGGATCTACTTCTGTTGGTATTCATTAATTTTTAAGTGTGAAAGTTTTAATTTTCTTGAATAGGAAATTTTAGATTTAAAATATGACAACTTCAGATTTCGTTCTGCCCATGTTACCCTTGCTTCATTTTATATTGAGAGCTATATATTCCACCAAATACTCTGTAATCTGAAGATATCACATAAGGTCTCATTCCAAAATGTGAGTACACGGCAATAGGGGATTTGGCTTCCTTTGTTTTTCTTCCAAACTAGTGTGCCAAAATCCAAGTTTTGTTTCAAAAACAACCAATAAAAAAAGCAGAAGAAATAGTGTAAATTTTTTAGTTGTTGTTAAAGGGGGATGTGGAACATCTTAGAATCTAATTTAGATTTACTGAGCTTTTGCTGTTTGATTAACTGAGAAGAAATAACATTGTAATTATCTATAAATATTATTTTAAGTAACATAAACATTATCATATAAAATGAATTTTTCCTGGAGTTTGTTTGAATCTCATTAATTGTGTGAAATTTTTGACTGTGTTTTGTTCTTTAGAAAGTTGACATTTGCTAAATACCTTGCAAAGTATTAGTTATTTTAAAGTAAAATATTTGGTTACTAAAGTATATTAAAAAAACAAAACAAAACAAAACTTGTTGGCATCGAGTTGATTCTAACTCATAGCAACCCTATATAAGACAGAGTAGAATTGCCCCATAGAATTTCCAAGGAGTGTCTGGTGGATTCGGATTGCCAACCTTTTGGTTAGCAGCCGTAGCAGTTAACCACTCTGCCACGAGGATTTCCAAGTATGTTTTAGACTTCCACAAATACAGATGTTTTTATTTTACTAATTTATCCTCATGTGATTTTACATAGGCAAAGATTGTAATTGACTCCATTTCCCAGCAAAGTGTATGTTCCTTGGGAAGTTTTTGTTAGTTAATTTGATCACAACATGTTCATTACTAGGTAGAAACTTCCCTTTTCTGAGATTATTGTCCATAAGTATGTTATCATGTCTGTTAATAATTTAGTTTCCTCAACTTAGTTTTATTTCATACGTAGTTGTAAAACTGGATCTCCTGTTTATTGATTTTTTTAAGTATTACATATGTGATAATTTCTCTGAAAATGGATAATTTGCTGAAGAAAAAGACCTGCCCTTTTTTGTTGTCTCTGTTGAAGCATGCATTGTTGAGCAGCCTTCTTATTCATAAATCACTAATGGTAAAATGAAAAGTTTGAAAAATGGTTTTTGCTTTATCACATGCAAACCATCATGAAAAAAAAAAAAACAACTTGATTTTAATAAAGATCTTTTGCCCAAGCTACATTTCCCTTGAATTTGATGTCCTTTTTTTTTCTCTGACAAAGGCAGATCATTTTTTCCACTTCTATAAATCCAGTGCTATTTATTTTTCCAGCATTTTCTAATCAATATTCAAAATGCAATCTTTTTTTTGAAAGCTTCAGGTCTAACCTATTGTACCTACAAATGCAACTCTTACCTTTTTATTCTTCAGCTCTTTTAGGTACTACATGAAATGCCCTAGTCTAAATTATCCACATCTGTTTAACTCCTTTTACATTGACTCCTGGTAAATTTGTAGTTGAAATTCCTGAATCTTATTTCAAATTGATCATTATAAGTAGACGTTGGTTACTGTAGCTCTGCATAAACGTACATTGGATGAACATTTGAATATGTTAATATTTTCTTATCTATTTTGGAAAACGGTATTTTCTTACAAAAGTTGATCATTTCTAATGTGATCACAAATTCTGACAACATGTAGATCTTTGATACCTGTGTATCAATTGATTAATAATGTCTCACTTTCAGCAGGTGCTCCTTGGAAACTCTATGGGGCAGTTCTACTCTGTCCTATAGGGTCGCTATGAGTCGGAATCGACTCGACGGCAGTGGGTTTTTTGGGTTGAGTTAACTTTCAGCAACTGTTGAGAATATTGGATTTGAAAATCTTATTTCTTTTCTTTGTTACTATGGAAATAGGCATTTGTTAAGTATCATGTATGAAATGCAACTCTTTCTCTCTTGTGAAGTCAGTCATGATCTGTCTTAATAGTCATTGAGTTATCTTTGAAACCTGTTTGTATTTTGCTATATGAAGTGATTTTTTTTTTGAATTCTCACCTTTTTCCTCCTGTCATAATGCATGCGTGCATATTGCTTACAGATATTGCCATCTCATGCAACTTCCACTATAGTCTGATGATTCTGGCTACATTTCACAGGTTAACACAGCCAACTAGATCTCTTAGCTCAACTTTCTTGCCATGAAACCATTACAACAAATTTCAACTTTTTGCCCTGAGTGACAGAGCTAATTGGAATGTATAATTCACCCTATAAATTAAATTAAATCTAATTTCTTTCTCAAATAATCACATTATACTTAAACCTTTGAGGTACACATATATATCAGTCAGGAAGCTCTCAAATTCAAATAATAATTATAAGCGGCTACATTTTATTTTACTTTCTTTACTAATTTGAAACACCTTTTTTAGGATTATCTTTCCAGAGACTATATGCCAGTAATGTAAAATCAATGATTAACTATTGGTTAAATTGTTTTGTAAAGTAAATAGAGACTCAATACTAATTATTGTCTTATTTTTTATCACTTTGATAACATTACATACCTATTTTTCAATAAAATCAAAAAAGCAAGCCTGTTTCTATTAAGTTAGTTGCAGCTCAGTGACTCTATAGGACAGAGTAGAACTGCCCCATAGGTTTCCAAGGAGCATCTGGTGGATTTGAACTGTCAACCTTTGGTTAGCAGCCCTAGCACTTAACCATTGCACCACCAGGGCACCTTTTTTTTTTTTCCATAGGAGCATTTAATACCTAAAACCAAAGGAAAGGGTTTATGTTACTATCTGACACACAATACCACACAAATGTAGGAGCACATGGACCAATTCCTAGTAAAAAGAGTCAATCAGTTCATTTTAAGAAAGAATTGCAAACAGATGAATGTCTCAATATCTAGGCAGACTCTCAAATGCTGGATAGAATTTTACATACAATTATATACACAGTACTCAAATTATTTTCCTGAGAGAAATAAAATATAAGGCCTGCATCTTTCATGTAAGTTCTTAAAACTCTTACTTCAGATCTGGTATTTAATCTGTTAAGTGTCTTCAGCCAAAAATATTGCTTTCTAACCAAAGGTTGTATGTGTATGCTTCTTTTTTTTTAATTCTACTTTAATAACTAATACTAAAATAAAAGACCTTTTCTGAAGATTCTCTATTAAACCAATGCCTGTCAAATTTCCATAATAAAAGGAAGGATAGAAAAACACCTGTATTAGTAATAATGGTGTTCAAGTTCATTTTACAATGGCCATGATCTTCTTGAACTAAATCAGAAGTTTTAAGTAGTATTCAAGAAGGCTTAAAATCGTCACATTTGGGCCATGGCTTGCTGAAATAATGGAGTTATATGTCTTTTTATCATCTAAAACCCAAGACTCTCTCAAGAGACACTACACAGGATATTATTCATAAAACAATCATTATGCAAAATCATAGAAATATATAACCTCAAATATAATCTCAAATGAGCTCTAATAATCTTACTTTCATGAGAGTAGGCTGAAAGCAATTCAACTCTCAACTAAACACATTGAGTAACTGCTCATTTGTAATATCTTAACCATAACTTTAGTTGTTATCTTTTTTTTCCCCCCAAGTGAACAAAAGACTGGGATCATCTCACCTGATAACCTATTATCAAATATAATGGGATAGAGTCTCAAAGAACTATTAATGGTAGAAATTAAAGTAAGTGACAAGAAACAGTAAAGACATGAATGGAGGTCCCTTAAAGTATGGGTTCTTTCTTGTGTCAATGGTAGCAGTGGCACATTTGTCTTTTAGTTACCTTGTAGTCAATAGACACAAAATGGCTTGCCTAAACTGGAGAGGATATGAAGTACTTACTGATGAAGGTCAAAGACTACAGCCTTCAGTATGGATTGTACCTCAACCTAAAGAAAACAAAAATCCTCAAAACTGGGCCAATAAGCAACATCATGATAAATGGAGAAAATATTGAACTTACCAAGGATTTTATTTTATTTGTATCCACAATCAATGCACACAGACGCAGCAGTCAAGAAATCAAAGGACCTATTGCAATAAAAAAAAAAAATCTGCTGCAAAAGATCTCTTTAAAGTGTTAAAAAGCAAAGATGTCACTTTGAGAACTAAGTTGTACCTGACTCCAGCAGTGGTGTTTTCAATCACCTCATATGCATACCAAAGCAGGACAATAAATAGGGAAGACTGAAGAAGAATTGATGCATTTGTATTACGGTGTTGGCAAAGAATATTGAACATAGCGTGTACTAATTACCAGGAGAACAAATAAATTTGTCTTGGAAGAAGTAAATCCAGAATGCTCCTTAGAAATGAGTGGTGAGGCTTCGGCTCAGTTACTTTGAATATGTTATCAGGAGGGACCAGTCCCTGGAGAAGGACGTCACGCTTGGTAAAGTAGAAAAAAAAAAAAAAATTTTTTTTTTTTTTTTTAAAGTAGAGGGTCAGTAAAAAAGAGGAAGACCCTCAATGAAATGAATTGACACAGTGGTTGCAACAATGGGCTCAAACATTGCAACAACTGTGAGGATGGCGCAGAATCAGGTAGTGTTTTATTCAGTTGTACATAGGGTCATTGTGAGTTGGAACCTACTTCATGGCACCTATTGATAGATGATATTGCCATCACACATTCCATCCTGGAGAAAATGGTCAGTACGGCTAAAAACAGAAACAAACTGTGCCCTTGACATCTCTAAATTTTGATATTGTATGACTCCTCTCCACCATTGAAGATACTTCTCCGCTATTATACTCTAAAATAGTCCTGTTCTTGTCTTGATATGGTAAAATTAACCATATCATAGGAAACAATAGGAAAAGAATAATACTTCATCAATTACCCATTTAATTATGACAAAATTTACCATATACATTTTTTATTCTTCAAAGTTACTTTTTTTCTACACTTTCTACTGTGATTTTAAGATGTGTATAAATATTCCACTAATGAGGGATAGTACAAGGTTTGAGGGATTCTCAAGCCTTAGCATCATAAGTATCAATGTTTTCCTTTTTTTTTCCCCAAGAACTTCGTTTTCTCTAGTATATGAACATAATGTAAAATGTTTGTTAATAAATAATTTAAATACATTGTATTTTAAAACAATAATCAGAGTAGCATTTCTCCTTCTGACAACCCATACCCTTTGTGGATACTCAGGCCATCAATTAGTTTTGCTTTCTCTGCAGATTGACAAGCATTCAATCTTCTTTACTCCATCAGATATCAAAGCTCATATTTTTTAAAGTAGATTTGTTTGTGTTTATGAATAATTCTATGCTATTTTTTTTTTCTGGCATACTGCCATATAAACAGACGGTGAATGTAGTTGGCAAGCAAGTATTTTTGACTCCACTCATGTCTTCCTCTTCTGAATACCTTCTTGTTATACCATGTACCATTAGTGCTCAAATTTGGTTATTTCCTCTATGCCAAGCACTCATTCAAGTTCATATATTCCTTATCCTATTACCATTGCTTCATTACACTGGCCTTCTGTTTCGGAATCTTTTCCCACCTGTTTTATTGTAAATACTCTGCCAAACAGGTTTCTCTCTGTGTGCATACTCTATTTCTACCCCGCCCCTTTCAAATGTAAGTTATCTTCATTTAAAGATTCTGTAGTAGTTTAATTCCCAGTAGCTTTGTTCTAGGTTTTACCATTCTCTATCTCTTAGCATTCAAATAAAATTGTTCAATATTTATTTTCAGTTATGCCAATTAAACCACATTTTACCTTTCTCCCTGACATCCCTTTTTTCTTTTGTGTGTACTATTCTCTCAATATTATTTCTTTGTTATTTTTTAAGACAAACATTTCTTTTCTCTAACACTTCCCGACTGTCTCAGTTTCCCTCATGATGAGTCGTCAGGATTTTTCAGATCTGCTAAGGAGAAGTATAATGAGAGGTACATTTAGTTTGGAATAGTTGTTAGCTGGTGTCTAGTGAGTCCCTGACTCATGATGACACCAAGTGCCATTAACGAAACACTGCCAGATCCTGCAACAACCCCATGATTTTTTATTGAGCAGACTATTGTGATACCAAACTAAAAAAAAAAAAAAAAAATTTGCCCTCACGTAGATTCTGACTCATAGAGACCCTATAGAAAAGAGTAGAACTGCCCCATAGGATTTTCAAGGAGCTTCTGGTGAATCTGAACTGCCAACCTTTTGGATAGTAGCTGTAGCTTTTAACCACTACACCACCAGTGTTTTAATTGGCAGAATTTTGGAAGTAGATTTCCAGGCCTTTCTCCTTAGTTCATCTTAGTATGGAATCTCTGCTGAAACCTGTTCAGTTTCATATCAACGTACATGCTTCCACTTATAGACAGGCAGTGGCTGTGAATGAGGTGTGTTGGCTGGGAATTAAAGCTTTAAAAAGATTAACAAGGAAGTACTGGATATGATGAATTAGAGAATGGAAAGACTTGTGGCAAAGTCTACACTGGGAGTGTAGACTAGTTCTACTGGTGAGAGATGATAAGACCTCTTATTGAGGATTCTATAAACATGGTTCAATGAATGAAATCTAAAAAATAAATGAAAATAAAGAACATTTATTTAATGTAAATTATAAATGAATTATAACTAAGATAATGAGCTATAAAATATTACAAAACCTTCTGATGTATTTCTACAGGTATCACAAAATTATAGAGTTTGTATCACATGTAAGTAGCTCCTCAGTTCATCTTTGTTAAATAAAGGAATAATTGGAAGTATGAGCCAAAGACTTCTACCAAATTTAAAGAAAATATAGTTGAAAGAATGTCAAATGTAATAAGGGAAAGCTACAGAGAAAAATAGGGCATGTGTATGATTTTTTACAAACTCCTACAAATTTTAAAGGTAGCGGTAGCCGGCATTTGGCAGTGGCAATGTGTAATCATCAGGAGCTTAGATTTAGGAGTGACTTAGAACAGTTGAAAGGCAAGTCTCCAAAGTACTCTGATACAAAGACTATATCATCTGAGTCAGAATCGACTCAATGGAAACAGGTTTTTTTTTATTTTTTTGAAGACATGGGGAGCTGATCTTCTACCTCACCTTCCCACCCCGTGATGCTCTGATTCTGGGGCAACTATGATTCAGGGTGTTAACCTCCCATCCTCTGCTCATTAAAAGCAGGCAATGCTCTCATTTTTCTGCCAGGGTATGCTAGTAGGCTCCAGCAGTGAGCGGAGCCTCTAACCCAACCACATCTGCAAGATAGAACAAGGTGGCGAGAGTTGGAGTTTGTAAGCTTTCCATTTTGTTTTCCCTGACCCTGGTTTCAGTGGAACTCCTAGGGAAACTGAGCCTCCACACTCATCTGGCAGCAACAAGACTGAATGCGGTTATATGAAGCAGGGCTAGTTGGCACTCTGGTTGCCCCTTCCCACCCCACCGCCACCCCCACCCCATGTCAGCAGTGCCTAGCTGTGAATTGAGTTTATATCCCTACCAGGACGTAACAGCCAGTGCAAATAAGTGCCCTACTTTGACTGAGAAAGTGCCAGCAGGGGCTAGGCGACTGATCAAATTCCAGACCACCTGACAGCAAGAAGTAGTGTGAGTCAGAGCTTCACTTTTGCAGGGATGGTGTCAGCAGGTCTCAACAGAGAGATGACCATCTACAATCACCAGAAAAAATGCATTACGAATAGACAGGATGATTGCCTGTTAAAAATAATATTAAGTAGGTCCAAAATCTCACCAAAAAAAATACCCTACATGTTCACTATACAATAGAAAATCACTCACTGTAACAAGAACCAGGACAATCACAACTTGTGTGAGAAAATAAATCAACCGATGACACAGATGTTGCAATTATCTGGAAATGATTTTAATGTAGCAATCATAAACATGCTTCAACAACAATTATGAACATACTTGGCACAGGTAAAAAATATGGAAAATCAGTAAAGAATAGTAGTTACAAAAATTATGAAAAGGAAATGTCTTATTTATCTAGTGCTGCTATAACAGAAATACCAAAAGTAGATGTCTTTAACAAAGAGAAATTTATTCTCTCACAGTCTAAGAGGTTAGAAGTCCAAATTCAGGGTGCTGGTTCCAGGGGAAGACTTTCTCTCTCTCTATCACTCTATCACTCTGGGGGAAGGCCCTTGTCATCAATCTTCCCCTGGTATGGGAGTTTCTCCACACAAGAATCCAGGCTCAAAGGACACACTCTGCTCCCAGCACTCCTTTCTTGGTGGCATAAAGTTCCCGTCTCTCTGTTTCCTTCTCTCTTTCATATCTCAAAAGAGATTGACTCAAGATAAAACCTAATCTCGTAGATTAAGTCCTGCCTTTTTAACATAACTGCCTCTAATTTTGTCTCATTAACATCATAGAGGTAGGATTTGCAACACATAGAAAAATCACATCAGATGACAAAGTGGTAGATAATCACACAATACTGGAAATCATGGCCTAGCAAGTTGAGATAGTTTTAGGGAACACAACTCAATCCACAACAGGAACCAAATGGAAATTATATAAAAAAAAAAAAAATCCGATTACTTAGATAAAAAAAAAAAAAAAACTTTCTAGATGGGCTCAATGTTAGAGTGGTTATGAGGAAGATGGAATCATTAAAAGTAATTGCCCCTCAGAAGAGCTAGCATTCCTCTCATTGGAGTCCCAGAAAGAGAGAAAATAAAGGGTGGAACTGAAAAAAGTATTTGAAGAAACAATAACTGAAAAACTTACAAATTTGGTAGAAGACATAAACCTAGAGATTCAAGAAGCTGAATAAACTCAAATAAAATAGCCCCAACAAAATCCACATGAAGGCACAACACAATTGAACTTTTGAAAAAATGTTGAAAAGAAAAAATGTTTTAAGCAACCAGAAGGAAATGACACATTACTTACAGGGGAACATCAATTGGAATGGCAACGATTGTCTCACTGTCCACCTGATAGAAGACACAAGTATGTGGCATGCTAATTTTCAAATACTGAAAAAAAAAAAAAAAACAAAAGCAGTGTCAACTCAGATTTCTGTATCCAGTGGAAATATCCTTCAGGAATGAAGGTGAAATAAAGACATTTTTAGATTAAGGGAAATTAAGAGACCATTTTGCCAGCAAGCCTAGCCTTAAAGAGTCACTAAAAGGAGTTTTCTAAACAGAAAGTAAATTATAACAGAAGAAGACTTGGGCCTTTAGAAAGCAAAGAAAAACAGTAGAATAAGCAAAAGTAGGGGTAAAGAAAAGAAGACACAATTCTTCTTATGGTTTTTAAAAATATTTGATGGCTGAATTAAAAACAAAAAAGTTCTGGCAGTTGTTATGTGGGAGCTGGGCTGACATTAATAGCTAGTCAATGGTTTTCTATTGTTAAACATAAAATTTCGTAAAACACCAAACTCAGATAGACTCTGTGACAGCCATGGGACAAGACAAAAGAATAGAAAGAAAAAATAAAAGAGACCATTTCATGACCATGTTTGAGTAATGACAGAACTAATAACAAACACATTTCAAATAAAAAAAAAAAATGACCAAGCATCCTCTCAGCTAACATGAGTGCCTGCTTCTTTTTTTGCAAATGCACACTTAACCTTTTCAATTCCTTCTGCAAACTAAATGAAAATTATTAAGAAAGCCAATCATAAAATTATCCCCAATTTTTGTCAGTACCCAATGCAGAGTAGAACCATGTTTCCTTGAACTCTCATAAAAATCACTAACCAAAAGCCCAGGAAGCCTCTTGTAATACCCTCTTATTGAGAAGCCCCACATTTCCCTCATAGTGTTTGATCTGTCTTGTTGCAATATGTACCAAAAAACTCAATCTGACTATGGTACTCAAATGAGTGATCTGTCAATGATTTTAAACAAAGAATGCAGTAATATGATTTAAGTTTCAAAAGCTGATTCCGGCTGCTGGAGAAATGTGGAGAAATTATCATAGAGGGTGAAAAAATGGAAGTCTGAAATAGCTACAAAAGTATTTCAGTCCATATACAAGATGAAGGAGGCTTAGATTATGTTAGTGGCTATGGTAATAGAGAGAAATGGATGAATTCAGGATATATTTAAGAACAAACAAAAATTTCTCACAGATTAAATCCCCCCCCCTTTTTTTTTGGACCTTATGTCAAATGTATTGGAAAGAGCTATAGCTGCTAACCAAATGGCCGGCAGTTGGAATCCACCAGATGCTCCTTGCAAACTCTGCGGGGCAGTTCTACTTCATCCTACAAGGTCTCTATGAGTCAGAATCAACTCAATGGCAATGGTTTTTTTTTTTTTTTTTTTCAGCTCATGGCATAGTATCATCGGTCCATGAAAAGTTTGTCTCTTCTCACTTTACCCTTATTCTCCCTTTCATCCCACCATCCCCAAGCAAATATTCTAATATGCTTGGTATATTGATTTTTTAATTTGTTACCATAAATGTGAATTAATATCTTGTTTAGATTCACTTTTAATTTTGGTAACTATGTATTTTATGTGTACATAAATTCTACTTAATTTTTTCATTCGTTGTTTTTGCTAGTAGCTGCTGAGTCAATTCTGGGTCATAGCAAACCCCTGTGTGCATAGACTTTCTAAGACTGTGGCTCTGCAGAAGTAGACCACAGGGCCTGTCTTCCAAGGTACCTCCAGGTAGGGTTGAACTGCCAACCTTTTAGCTAGTAGTCAAGCATTTAATCATTCGTACTATCCAGGGATCCTACTTTCCCTCTTAGTAGTACATATTCAGTCATATTTTAATATGTTCAGCTACTTAGTTACTTTTTAAAAAATTTTTATTTATTTTGTTTTTGTTGTTAAGAACATACACAACAAAACATATACCAACTCAACAGTTTCTACATATACAGTTCAGTGAAGTTGGTTATATTCTTCCAGTTGTGTAACCATTCTCACCCCTCTTTTCTGAGTCATTCCTCTCCTCGTTAACAGACACTCACTACCCCCTAAGGTTCCTATCTAATCTTTCAAGTTGCTTTTGTCAATTTGATCCCATATAAATAAATCTTAAAAGAGCATAATGCTCACAGTTAATCTTCTTTACTCGTTAAGCTAAACTATTGTTTGTTTTTAACAAACTTCAGAGGATATTTTTTGGTTTATTGTTTAAAGATTACATCAGGGCAATAGTTTTAGGGGTTCATTCAACCTCCTTGGCTCCAAAAAGTCTGGAGTCCGTGAGAATTCGAAATTATGTTCTGCATTTTCTCCCTTTTGATTAGGTCTCCTCTATAGAGCCTTTGATCCTAAAGTTCATTAATGGTAGACAGGCACCATCTAGTTCTTCTGGCCTGATGGCAAAGAAGGCAGTTGTTCATGGAAGCAATTAGCCACACATTCCACGTCCTCCTTCTATTCCTGACTTTCCTTCTTCCTCTGTTGATCCAGGTGAAAAGAGAACAATTGTTTTGCCTTAGATGGCCACTTGTAAGCTTTTAAGACCCCAGGCACTACACTATGCAAGGAAGTAGGAAGTAGAACAAAAGCTGCTGAGTCATCTTATATACAACCTAAAACCTCAGGGGATTCAGTTCCTTGGTTGAAGGATTAGGGTCATGGTTTCATGGGACAGTTCAGTTAATTGGCCTAATAACTTGTTTAGTGCTTCTATTATACCCCCTAGTTAATTACTTTTAATGGCTGTGAAGTACTTCATGATAAACAGATGGCCTCTAACCCATTGCCATCCAGTGGAGTCAGACTCACAGGCTGCAATCTTTATGGAAGCAGACTTCCAAGTCTCTCTCCTTTGGAGCTCCTGGTGGGTTCAAACTGTTGACCTTCAGGTTATCAGCTGAATGTTTTAATACTGAGCCACCAGGGATCTTTCAGATGGCCTCCAAAAAAACAAAAAAGCACCAAAACAAAATCTTTGCTGTCAAGTAGATCCTGACTCATAGCATAGTGACCCTATAGGAGAGAGTAAAACTGCCTCATAGGGTTTCCAAGGAGCTTCTGGTGGATTCAAACTGCTGACCTTCTAGTTAGCATCCAAGCTCTTAACCACTACATCACCAGACCTGTACTTCCCTGTAATTACTTATGATAACACTTTGTTTAATATCTTGGCACATGACACTTTTTGGACCTACATGAGTTTATTTATTTACTGCAACTAGAATTAAGGAATTATGTGACTTGAACAAACACAATTTGGCTGCTTTGCATATACTTTGATGAATTAGTGTAAAGCATTGGAAAAGAAGGAACTAATGCTGTGTGCAAAAACATGAATGAATCTCATAAACATAATGTTGTATAAAAGACGCCAGGCACTAAAAATATACATACTGTATGAATCCGTTTATCTAAAGTTCAAGAACAGGCAATAATTGTTGATAGTTCTAGAAATCAGGATGAATCATGGTAGGTATAAGAGTGAATATAATTCAGGGTAACCATCAGAGACCAGTACATACAAATGAAACAGCAAGAGGGTGCTAGGTAGGCAATTGCAATGCAAAGAGAAAACAACAAAGAAGGTGGCAGGAAGATAACAGTGGAGCTCAAAAGCTCAGGACCATAGTCTGAGCTGAGATTATGAGCCATAAACCAGCTACTTAACAACTTAAAGTAGTGAGGTCAAATTCTGTTGCAGTCAAGAGGCTTCTGACATGAATAGTGCCAGGGCCAAATCCAATTTTGTTGTGTGGCCATTACTGAGGTCACAGGTGAGAAACAGAAAATGAGAACACCTGGTAAGAAGTATAAACCCAGTGGATTAAAGAGATGATTCTCACACACATACCTACTGTAATGAAAAATGAACATCATCAATCATGTATTGAAGATACTAAATAGCTAAGAATTTTAATGAAACTAGCTAAGGTTCAGTTACAGTTTCCACCAAGTTTATGTGAGTTGAAAACCTGTGTGATTAAATCTAGGAAATCCAATACATGAATAAGTGTTAACTCAAAGGCCATACTATTAATATCTTACTTGAAAAAAAAAATGCTAAGAAAACCTTTTTTTTGTAGGCCATCCCATTATCTGTTACCAAGAGCAATAAAATATCAAATGGAATTTACTGATCAGAAGGTAACTTTAATAAGTTATAGAGCATGATAGAAAGAGGAATTAAATAAGACTTTTCTCGTTTTTAAAGTAGAGTTTTCATATTTGGAAGGAAACAGTAAAAAATGCTTATAGGCACATTATAGGTAATTTTAAAAAACCTTATGGAATCTTAATAATTCTAATTCTTTAAAGCAATAATTATTATTGCCTAAAATTAAGAGTTTGTTCCATTTGATTTGGCTTTGTTGGCACTCCTCTCAGTCATGCAGATTTCTTGTTTATGTTTGCAAACTCCTTGACTTTTTGGTTAGTAATTTTTTTTTTTTTTTTTTGCTTTGGGCTGTGTAGATGTAAGGATGTGGAAATGTTCTCTTTTTCTCTGAACCAAGGGAAAAGGAAAGAGGTCACTGAATCAATCATAATGTATGGCAGGGGCAAGACAAAAAATTAGCAATGGCTTTATAAATCTAGTTTTTTGGCAATTGTTTATATTGATCCGTCTCTGAATTTTGCCACTTGACTTTCTCCAAACAGAATATACTATGTCATAACTACACACCACTCATTTACCACATGGTAAAAACCAAAAAACCAAACCCGCTGCCATCAAGTCGATTCCAATATCTTTTAAACCTCAGGATATATATCAAATTTTTTGTGAAGCCTCCCACCCACCCACAATCTTATGATTCCCTTTGATCCCATGATTCCCTGAACTATGAAGAAGTAGGTGCTCCCTCTGCTTCCATATTCTTATTATATCACTTATCACACTGAATTTTTCTTGTCTGTCTTTCTTACTAGACTACAAGCTTCTTGAAGTTCAGGTATTCTGAATCTGTAGCACTTAGTTCAATAGTTGGCATAGAATATTAATTAAAAATTCTTAAACCATATACTGAGCTATATGCATGGTAAATGTTTTCTTTCTTCCTTGATGAATCAATTAATGAGTATATGGAATTGTTAAACTCATCATGAATAATATATATCACTCATCAAGATCATGAAAATTAATTTTTCAGTACATTATCGAGAAAAGATGAAAAAATTGTGAATGGTAGACAGGATTGAATTATTTAAAGACGATTTTCTACAACACGCTTTAGTTTGACAGAGAAATATATGGAGTGTATGTAAACTAAAGAAAATTGCAAATTTTGGCAAATTTTACGTTTCTTATTGTTGTTCTTATGTGTCATCAAGCTGATTCAGGCTCCTAACAACCCAATAGCTGGGACTAAGCCTCCCATTCCAGCTCCAAAAATGTAAAAGTATGATATTAATTTTCCAAGTAATGACTTAAAATTTTGCGTATAAAAATTATCATTACACACTCAAACAACTATAAAAACAGTATTTATTTTTAAGGTCTTGATTTTCAAGCAGTAACTTTTAAAAAGAATTCCATAGTAGGTGTTTGTGAAAAAAAAAAATTTTCAAAACACATTATCTAATTACTTGTCAGTCTTTGGTGGCAGCACATGCTGCATCCATATAATCAGCTATGTTGTCAATGTTTAATATATTTATATAAAGCATGTTTATGCTTGTTGTTGTTGTTAGGTGCCATCGGGTCAGTTCTGACTGATAAGAGAGAGACCCTGTGTACAACAGAAGAAGGCATTGCGTGGTCCTGCGCTATCCTCACATTCATTTCTATGTTACAGCCCATTGTTGCAGCCACTGTATCAATTCACGTTGTTGAGGGTTTTCCTCTTTTTTGCTGATCCTCTGCTTTACCAAGCAATGTCATTCTCCAGGGACTGGCCCCTCCTGGTAATGTGTCCAACATATGTGAGACAAAGTCTGGCCATCCTTACTTTTAATGCACATTCTGGCTGTACTTCTTCCCAGATTTGTTTGTTCTTCTGGCAGTCCATGGTATATTCAATACTTTTCACCAATAATATATCAACCCTTTTTTGGTCTTCCTTATTCATTGTCCAGCTGCTAAAAAGTAAAGATGTCATTTCGAGGACTAAGGTGAGCCTGACTTAAGCTGTGATACATTTTTTTTTCTTTTTTATTGTACTTTAGATGAAGGTTTACAAAACAAACTAGTTTCTCATCAAACAGTTAGTGCACACATTGTTCTACGACATTTGTTAACAACCCCATGACATGTCAACACTCTCCCTTCTCAGCCCTGGGTTCCTTATTACCAGCTTTCCTGTTCCCTCCTGACTTCCAGTCCCTGCCCCAGGCCTGTTGCACCCCTTTAGTCTTGTCTTGTTCCATGGGTCTGTTCAGTTTTGGCTGAAGGGTGAACTTCAGGAGTGACCTCACTACTGACCCAAAAGGGTGTCTGGGGGCCATACTCTCGGGATTTCTCCAGTCTCTGCCAGAGCCTGGAACACTTTTTTTTTTAATTTTTATTGTGCATTAAGTGAAAGTTTACAAATCAAGTCAGCCTGTCATACAAAAATTTGTGTACACCTTGCTAGAAAATTGTTCTCCCCCTAATGAGACAGCACACTCCTTCCCTCCACTCTCTATTTTTATATCCATTCAGCCAGCTTCTGACCCCCTTTGTCCTCTCAGCTCCCGTCCAGATAGGAGATGCCAGCAAAATCTCATGTGTCTACTTGATCCAAGAAGCTCACTCCTAGCCAGTATCATTTTCTATCCCATTGTCCAGTCCAATCCCTGTCTGAAGAGTTGGCTTTGGGAATGGTTCCTGTCTTGGGCTAACAGAAGGTCTGGGGACCATAATCACTGGGGTCCTTCTAGTCTCAATCAGACCATTAAGTCTGGTCTTTTTTCAAGAATTTGGGATCTGCATCCCACTGCTCTCCTGCTCTCTCAGAGATTCTCTGTTGTGTTCCCTGTCACGGCTGTCATAGGTTGTAGCTGGGCACCATCTAGTTCTTCTGGTCTCAGGTTGATTTAGGTTCCTGTCCCTTGGGCTCATAATTACCTTGTGTCTTTGGTGGTCTTTATTCTTCTTTGCTTCAGATGGGTTGAGACCCATTGGTGCATCTTAGATGGCTGCTTGCTAGTGTTTAAGACCCCAGAAGCTGCTCTCCAAAGTGGGATGCAAGCCATGGTATTTTTAATCGCCTGATATCCATTCAAAAGCTAGACAATGTTTATGCTTAGACATGGAATTCTCTTTATTACCTAACTGCTAAGCAGATTCATAAAAAAGTCAAAAACCCACTGTGGTCGAGTCTATTCTAACTCATATTTAAATGTAAATATCTTTGCAGAGTGTATTGAAATTACTAATTTTCATACTAGATATTTCAAAATTTGCGTGTATAATTGCACATTCCTTCATGCAAATAAAAACTTAGTTTTTGCCCTCCTGGCAAAGGTATTTACGTATTTATCTCTACACACTCAATGTGTATGCAAACACTTGGATTTACATACATACATATTTACTGTGTTTGCATATCCATTGGATTTATACAGTGTGCTATAAATGTTTTACATTTACTATGATAAACATTGTTCTACTTGACATTTATTAAGCCTGGAGATGTCATGTTTATCATTTGTCCAGAGTAACTCATTTATATGAATATTCAGTCTATTGAAAAAATAGCGAGTTATTTATTTTAAAAAGATTATGTTTTATAATCCTTTTATATAAATATTAAGTAGATATATAATACAAATATAAATTACATATTTGAAAATGTTTTGTGAAAGAGATCCAATTTGGGTAGGAAAAGTTAAACCAAAAAAAAAAAGAAACCAAACCCATTGCCATCGAGTCGATTCTGACTCATAGCGACTGTACAGAACAGAGTAGAACTGCCCCATAGAGTTTCCAAGGAGCGCCTGGTGGATTCAAACTGCCGAACTTTTGGTTAACAGCCGTAGCACTTAACCACTATGCCACCAGGGTTTCCAGGAAAAGTTAAAATACCATATATCTAGTTTGGATTAAAGGAGTCCTCCTGGCACAGTGGTTAAGTGCTTGGCTGCTAACCAAAAAGTCAGCGGTTTAAACCCACCAGCTGCTTTGTGGGAGAAAGATGTGGCAGTCTCCTCCCAAAAGATTGCAGCCTTGGGAATCTCATGGGGCAGTTCTTCTCTGTCCTATAGGGTCCCTATGAATTAGAATCAACTCGATGGAAATGGGGAAAAAAAAAAAATGCGTAGTTTGGATTAAATCTCTCATTCTTCCCCTAAACACTATGAATGTTGTTAAATGCCATCTAGTCTATTCCAACTTATGAAAACCCCATGTGTGCAGAGCAGAACTGCTCCGTAGGGTTTTCAAGGCTGTGACCTTTTGAAAGCAAATTTCCCGGCAGGCCTTCCAAAGCTCTCCTGGATAGGTTTGAACTGCCAATCTTTAAGCTAGTAATGAAGCACTTAACCATTGTGTCACTCAAACACTACAAAAGTACTATCTAATTCCCGAAGTAATTACCTTTACAATTAAATTATCATTATGTACTGAAATAAATACATACAAAATTGTTATTTTTAAGGTCTTGATTTCTAAGTAGATAATTTTAAAATAAAAATTTTAAACAGAAATTCCTAGGCCTGGACGCTATTCACTGGCAGCTCTGCAAACAATATAAAGACACACAAAAAATCACCGTGTACTTTATGTATGACAATGTACCCACACAGACTTTCCCACTCAGATATGCTTCCTGAGACATGGAATGTATCAGAGCCATTTTGTACTCAATTATTCTAACTGTAAAGGCTTGGTGTTGTCATAATACATTTTTAGCTTGTAAGATTGATTGATTGCTTCAATGAACAAGTTTATATGGCATTTTTTTTTTCTTATCTGAGTCAATGTTTTTTCTCAATACCATGAAGTAAATTAAAATAAAGTGTTTAAATCTACTGCTTATGATAAAGAAGACAGAATCTCATTCTAATAAACGTGAAATACAACTTGTCATGTTCCTTTCACTCTGTAGAAATGCTACCACACGCCTTTGCCAGTTAAGTCTAATATGTTGACATTTATTTTTGCTGCAATAAATGTTAGGATTATATTTTTGCATTAAATTCTGGCATTTTTAAAGATCACGATGACAAGTAATTTATTCCTCAAATCACTCTGGTTTGTTTTTACTTTTTGAATATGGATTTGGCCGTGTGTCTCCAAGGCACAGTACAAAGCATATTTCATATGTTTTGCAACCTATTAGTTTGATTTAAATCCACTTTTTCCATCTGGATTTACACAAGCCTTCCTTGATGTTATTTGCTCTGAATTATTGCCCAGAAATAATCACACTGAATCCAATTTCACACAGGCTGTGTGGCCAACCATGTCTGTCACTGTAAAGCTTTAAGTTTTTCTTAGTTTGTTTTAATGAAGGCAATTCTTCAAGTATTCTATACAGGCAGTCCCCGTGTTACAAATGTCTGACTTACATATAACCTGTAGTTCCGAACCAACTCCCATAAAGCCTGTTATATTAAAAATTCAATATACTTACAAAGGTTCATAATAACAATGGGTGCTACTTTGTGATGTGCATCAAAATATTATTATTATTACTGTATTATTATGTTACAGATGTTTTAGTGTATCTGGAAGTGTTTCTTTAATGTTTTTTATACATAGAAAGGTACACTATATACCATATGCCAAGACAAACACTTGAATAACTGTACCTAACAGCTTTGATTTATGTACAAATTCAACTTAAGAACATACTTAGGAGTGGAACTCGTTTGTAATCCAGAGACTGCTTGTATGGGAACATGTAATATACTGTTTTGACTCCCATTTAAAAAATGTTTCTGTACTTTCCCTTAAATATGAAACATATATGATGACAATACAACAAACAAACAAAAATATTGCAGTCAATTCTGACTCACAGCGATCCTTTAGGATGGAGTAGAACTGCCCCGTAGGGTTGCCAAGGAGCAACTGGTGGATTCGAACTGCTGACCTTTTAGTTAATAGCCAATCTCTTAATCGCTGTGCCACCAGGGCCCCTTTAACCATATTCCAGGTGCTAAAATCATTACAGAGTACTGGAACAAATAAATATGTAAAAGAATGGGTTTTATTTATTTATTTATTTATTTTTGTTTCGTAGCCAATATAAAACATGCATACCATAGACAGTGTCAACTTAAATGTTTCTTAAATCGAAACCTTGAAGATGAGTAATTTAGTGCCTAAAGCATCAATACATTACTTTTTGCATTTCAAAGATTTACTCCTTTTAGTAATACAACTAAGAGAGAACGTAAATTTGAGATGTGTATTTGAACTATCTTCCTCTAAGCTGAGTGAAGAGTGAAATAGAACATTTTTCAAAGTAAGTAATAAATCTAGATAATCCAAAAAAACTTGCCCCTTTTTTTTCCCCCTCTGATTGTTAGACTGCTTTAGTCTATATCATCCAGAAAAATGTCTCAATTGTTTCTACTCACATTTAGTCATTAGTTTCCATTGGCCTAAAGAGAAGGCCCGAATTGTTTAATAAGAAGCAAATCATAGTAGAAAGCTGAGTTGTTTTCTGCCTCACATAAAACACCCATTGGTGGTTGCCAGTACCTACACAAGTCTAGTTTGAATTCTGACAGCTTCTGAGAAGTTCAGGCTACCTAATGTTTGCAAACTAGAAATACACAAGTTCGCAATCTTTTCTCTTCGCAAAATAGGTATGTGTTGTTTTCTTGTGATAAGCTGCTTTTCAACTCTGCTGCTTTATGATTACAATCGAAATTAACATCGAAAGGTCTTTGGGGGATTAATTCATGTATTTTTAAGAAATATTCCTATGGAAAAGGAATACAAGAGTTAAAATATTTACTAACTTACAAATCCAAACTTTCTCCTCATTTATATGGATAAAATGACTTGACAAGGTGAAAGGTAGATGGATTGCCTGGATACTGCTGATGGGTATACAGCGTCATGCTATTGAGGTCAAACACATGCAGGCAAAGTGAAATGAAGAAAGGAAGTAATTATTTGTATGATTCCGGACTTAAAAAAAAGCTTTCATACAAACAATTTAGAAAATTAAGAAAATTCCCACTTTACTTTGATTTATTTAAATAATTACATTAATTCTCTTCAACTTTTACTATAAATGACAGACTTTTTAAAAATAATCACAATTACATTGTTAGCATTTTCACATAGTCATTCCACCTAGTTATCCCATATCATCTGTAGATAATCTTTTCAATTATCTTACATCAAAATCCCCTTCTACAAGATGGAGAGAAATCACTGTTTTTTGTTTGCTTGTTTTCTAGAGAACTTTTAAAATTTTAACTTTTAATTGCAGATGAACCAGGATACTGTGAGAAACACTGTATTGGTTATGAATAAATAATAATTAAAAAAAAAGTTTACATTGAAATAGACATTGTTATGCCAACCCAAACTGTTATAATCATATAGAAATTTTTAAAAGCAAAATTTAAGTATACCATTTAAAAGTGAGAGTTTGAAACAAAGTCATCTTCACACTAAGTCTTTAAAACCTTAAATTATTTTTATATGACATTCAGAAATGAAAACAATGCATATGATAGACTGAGATGACTTTAAAAAAAATAGATCCGTTTAAAAAAATCAATCACATATTCTTTAGATTTCCCACCAAAATGATGTTCTACACTAAGAAAAAACATTTATTGAGCACTAAATATATTCCGCCAAACAGAAAGAAAAGAAAAATTTCTTAATAGCTGTACACAAATATACCTTATGAAAAAATAAGTTAAAAATAGATTCTATTAGTATACTGTACATAAAAAAATGATGTTCCTATACATTGTAGGATAATAAAGGCTTTATGGAAGCAGTAGAATCTGGATTAAGTCTTTAAGGAAGTTGAAGAGCATAAGTGAAAACTTGAGGAACAATTGTCTACATCAGGTTTTAGAAAACGGTCCACTCATTTCATGGAGCTGAAATTTCTTTGTAAGAAAATTAATGGGATGATATTAGAAAGGTAAAGAAAATCTTGATTTGTCAAGAATATTGACTAGCAGGTTATGGGATTTGAACAGTATTCTGTAGGTCCCATGAACCTCTTAATATCAACAAGTAGATAGATAGCTGCAGTCTAGTCGAGTCCAACTCATGGCAACCTTATTTACAAGAGAACAAAGCATTGTTTTTCTGGTTCACCCTCATGATCTCCAGCATGTTTGGATCTATCATTGTAGTTATCTTGCCCATCCATCCCACCGAGGGTCTCCCTCACTCTCTCTGGCTTCTTCTTCACCACAGATGATGTCCTCCTCCAGTGACTGACACCTCCTGATGATGTCTCCAGAGCAAGTGAGTTGGACAATATCCTACTGTAATTAATAGGTTTTTGATGGCTACTTTTTAGAAGTACTTTGCCATGTCTTTCTTCTTAGTCTATTTTAGACTTGAAGCTTTGCTGAAATCTTTCCTCATGGGAGGTCCTGCTTATATTTAAAATACTGGTGCCATTGCTTCCAGTATCATAACAGACAAACCACCACAGTATGACAAACTGACAAGTTGTGGATATTAATGAATTTCAAAAAACAAGCCAAACACACTGCTGTTGAGTTTGACTAATAGTGACCCCACAGGGTGGAATAGAACTGCCCCCTAGAGTTTTAAAGGCTGTAATATTTACTGAAACAGATTACCACATCTTCCTCAGAGCGGCTGCTGGGTTCCAAAGGCCTACCTTTCGGTTAGCAGCCGAGCACTCACCAACTGTGCCATCATGAATTCTATTAATGAATACACCCACTCCTCACTTACTGACATGATTAGATTCCAAAGACCTGGGTGTTATGTGAAAATCAGCATTTTGCAAAAATGAAGATGACCACATCGGAACAGAAAGTATTATGGGGGACACCTATATCGCTCTGGACTCCAGGGGCAGAAAATGTAGGTGGGTACGGTATGTTCAACTGCTCACAAAAGGGTTACTGTCAGACTTATGTTGTTAATGTGCAAAATAGTTGGACAGTACATTTTTTACTATTGTCATAAATGTGGAATGTCAGATAACAAGATAGTTGATAAGTGAGGATTGATTAAACTGTTAGCTGAATGCATGCTAATGTAGGTAATGAGAGATTATTAATAAAATCATATTGCCATATGTTTTATTTATTTATTCATCAGTTGATAAGTATTTGGGTTGTTTTCAATTTTAGCTATTAAGAATAATGCTGGTAGGTATATTAGTGTTCATTTTTTGTTTGAACATTTTTTTTTTTTCAACTTTTTGGATATGTATATGGGAGTAGAATTGCTGGCACATATGGCAACGCTCTAACATTTTTGGAGAACTGGTAAACTGTTTTCCAATGCAGAGTCACCATTTCATATTCTCACCAGCAATGTATGAAGATGCCAATTTCCCAGCATTCTCCGCAATAGTGTTATCATCCATCTTTTTTATTATACTCATTCTAATGCTTGTGAAATGATACCTAATTGTTGGTTTGTTGCTGTTGTTGCAAGGTGCCTGCAAGTCAGTTCTGACTCATAGTGACCCTATACACAACAAAATGAAATACTGCCCAGTCCTGCACCATCCTAATAATTGTCATTATCCTTGTGCCTATTGTAGCCACTGCGCCAATACATCACATTGAAAGTCTTCCTCTTTTTGGCTCACTATGTACTTTACAAAGCAAGATGTCCTTCTCCAGGGACTGGACCCTCTGGATAAAATGTCCAAAGTATGTGAGATGTAGTCTCACCAATCCTTGCTTCTAAGGAGCATTCTGGTTGTACTTCTTCCAGGACAAATTTGTTCATTCTTCTGGAATTCCATGGTGTATTCAATGTTCTGTGCCAACACCATAATTCAAGGGCATCAATTCTTCTTTTATCTTCCTTATGTATTGTCCAGCTCTTGCATGCATATAAAGCTATTGAAAACACTATGGCTTGGGTCATGCGCACCAGAGTTTTCAAGCTGACTGCTTTTCAACACTTTAAAGAGGTCCTTTGCAGCAGATTTGCCCAATGCAACTCATCCTTCGATTTCTTGACTGCTGCTTCCATGGGCGTTGATGGTAGACCCAATTAAAATGAGATCCTTGACAAATATATTCTCCATTTATCATGATGTTGCTTATTGTTCCAGCCGTGAGGATTTTGTTTTCTTTATGTTGAGATGCAATCCACACTGAATGCTGTAGTCTTTGATCTTCATCAGCAAGTGCTTCAAGTCCTCTTGGCTTTCAGCAAGCAAGGTTGTGTCATCTGCATAACACAGGTTGTTAATGAGTCTTCATCCAACCTTGATCCTCCCTTCTTCTTATAATCCAGCTTCTTAGGTTATTTGCTCAGCATACAGATTAAATAAGTATGGTGAAAAGATGCGTCCCTGACACATTTCCTGACTTTAAACCATGCAGTATTCCCTCATTCTATCTGAACAACTGCATCTTGATCTGTGTACAGGTTCCTCATGAGCACAATTCTGGAATTCTCATTCTTCAAAATGTTATCCTTTTCATTGTGAATAAAACACAGGTAAATGTTTTTCTGGTATTCTTAGCTTTTAGCCAGGATCAATTGCACATCAGCAATGATATTCCTGGTTCCACACTGTCTTCTGAATCCAGCCTGAATTTCCGGCAGTTCCTTGTTGATGTACTGCTACAATCACTTTTGAATGATCTTTAGCAAAATTTTACTTCTGTGTGATAGTAATGATATTGTTCAATAATTTCTGCATCCAGTTGGATCACCTTTCTTTGGAATGGCCACAAATATGGATCTCTTCCAGCCAATAGGCCAGATAGCTCTCTTTCAAATTTCTTAATATAAATGAGTGAGTTTTCCCAGCACCGCATCTGTTTGTTGAAACATCCCAGTTGATATTGCGTCAATAGAGCCTTATTTTTCTCCAATGCCTTCAGTGCAGCTTGGACTTCTTCCTTCAGTATCATCTATCCTTGATTGTATGCTGCCTCCTGAAATGGCTGAACATTAATCAATTCTTTTTTAATACAGTGACTCTATGTATTCCTTCTGTTAAGGATGGAATTATGTCCCTGAAAAATATGTGTAACAATTTGGCTAGATCATGATTCCCAGAATTGTGTGATTGTCCACCATTTTGTCATCTGATGTGATTTTCCTGTGTTATAAATCCTATCTCTATGATGTTAATGAGATGTGATTTGTGGAAGTTATGTTAATGAGGCAGAACTCAACCTACAAGATTAAATTGTATTTTAAGCCAATCTCTTTTGAGATATAAAAGACAGAAGTGATCAGAGAGACATGGGAACCTCATACCACCAAGAAAGAAGCACCGGGAGTGTGTCTTTTGTTTTGAAACAGTCAACATGCCAATGGTCAAGAACATTTCCAGTGAATGTACTCAGACTGGTAGCTACTTATTGAGGTACAAATAAGATGGATAGACACAAATTCATAGTAGCACTGATTTAAAAATTGCATATGCAAGTCTATAAATGACTTTATTTGGTATTCTCTGGAAACGTTTTGACCTTTTGATAGGGTCTGCCTTCATATATTTGGACTACATAAAGAAGACAGTGTCATCAGGGTTGGAGGAAGACTCATTAACAACCTCCCATGTGCAGATGACACAACATTGCATGCTGAAAGCCAAGAGAACTTGAAGCACTTACTGATGAAGCTCAAAGACTACAGCTTTCAGCATTGATTACACGTCAACGTAAAGAAAATAAAAATCTTCACAACTGGACCAATAAACAACATCATGATAAATGAAGAAAAGTTTGAAGTTGTCAAGGATTTCATTACACTTAAATTCACAATTAATGCCCATGGAAGCAGCAGTCAATAAATCAGAAAAAAACATATTGCATTGAGCAAGTCTGCTCCAAAAGACCTCTTTAATGTGTTCAAAAGCAAAGATATTCCTCTGAGTTTTTTTTTTTTTTTTTTAATAAGGTGCACCTAACCCAAGCCATGGAATTTCCAATTGCCTCATATTCATCCAAAACCTGGATAATGAATAAGAAAGACCAAAGGTGAATTGATGCATTGTAAGTATGGTTTTGGAGAAGAATACTGTATATACCATGGGCTGCCAGAAGAATGAACAAATCTGTCTTTGAAGAAGTACAGCCAGGATGCTCCTTAGAAGTGATGACAGCCAGATTTCATCTCTTGTACTTTGGACATGGTATCAGGAGGGAACAGTCCCTAGAGAAGGACATCATGCTTGGTAGAGGGTCAGTGAAAAAGAGGAGCAATCTCAATGAGATGGATTGACATATTCCATACAATTAGGGGCTCAAACATGGCAGCTATTGTGAGGATGGAACGGGATTGGGCAATGTTCATCTGTGTTGTACATAGGGTCATTATTAGGAAGAACTAATTTGCCCACACCTAACAAAAACAACCCTCTGTTTTTAAGGAGCTCTTGTGGCACAAAGGCTAAGAGCTCAGCTGCTAAATAAAAGATCAGTGGTTTGAACACACCAACTACTCTGCAGGAGAAAAGACCTGGAGATCTGCTCCCTTAAAGATTGTTGTTCTTGCTGTTAGGTACTGTTGAGTCACTTTTGAGTCATAGTGACCCTATGGACAACACAGCAAAGCACAGCCCTGTCCTGCACCATCCTCACAATCAATGCTATGTTTGAGCCCATTGTTTTAGCCACTGTGTCAATTCGTCTTGTTGAGAGTCTTCCTCTCTTTCAGTGCTATTCTACTTTACCAAGTACGATGTCCTTCTCTGAGGACTGGTCACTCCTGATAACATGTCCAAAATACTTGAGACAATGTGTCCCCACCCTTGATTCTAAGGAGCTTTCTGGCTATACTTCTTCTAAGACAGATTTGTTCATTCATTTGGATGCCCATGGTATATTGAATATTCTTCTCCAACAATGTAGTTCAAAGGTATGAATTCTTCAGTCTTCTTTATTTATTGTCTGGCTTTCTCATGCAGATGAGCGACTGAAAATATTATGGCTTGGGTCAGATGACCTTAATCCTCAAAGTGACATCTTTGCTTGTTAACAGTTTAAAAAAATCTTTTTCAGCAGATTTGCCCAATGCCACATGTCATTTGATTTCTTGACTGCTACTTCCATGGGCATTGATTGTAGACCCAAGTACATGAAATTCATGACAAAATCAATCTTTTTGCCACTTTTCATGATGTTGCTTATTGGACCAGTTGTGAGGAACTTGTTTTCTTAATGTTGAGGTGTAATCCATATTGAAAGCTGTAGTCTGTGACCTTCACCAGTAAGTGCTTTAAGTCCTCTCAGCTTTCAGCAAGCTAGGTTGTGTCATCTTTATATCTTAGGTTGTTAATGAATCTTCCTCCAATCCTGGTACCTTGTTCTGCTTATATTCCAGCTTCTCTGATTATTTGCTCGGCATACAGACTGAATGACTATGGTGAAAGGATACAACCCTGATGTACACCTTTCTGGATTTTAATCTACTCAGTATCCCCTTGTTCTGTTCGTATGACTGCCACTTGGTCTAGGTACGGGTTTCTCATGAGCACAATGAAGTGTTCTGGAATTTCCATTCTTCGCAATGTTATCCATAATTTGTTATGTGCCACACAGTTGATAGGACAGAGGTAAACATCTTTCTGGCATCTGACATCAGCAGTGATATCCTTCGTTCCATGTCCTCTCCTGAACCCTCCTTGTATTTCTGCAGTTCCCTTTCAATATACTGCTACAATAGCTTTTTCATTACCTTCGGAAAAATTTTACTTGTGTATGATATTGATATCATTTGATAATTTCTGCATTCTTTTGCATCACCTTTCCTTGGAATGGGAATAAATATGAATCACTTCCAGTCAGTTGACCAGGTAGCAGTCTTCCAAACTTCTTGGCATAGATGAGTGAACGTTTCCTGCTCTGCATCCATTTGTTGGAACATTCCGGTTAGTAGTCCACCAGCTCCTGTAGCCTTGTTTTCTGCCAATGTCTTCAGTGAAGCTTGGGCTTCTTCCTTCAGTTCCACTAGTCCTTGATCCTATGCTATCTCTGTACATGGTTGATTATTGACCAGTTCTTTTTGGTACGGTGACTCTGTGTATTCCTTCTATCTTCTTTTGATGCTTCCTGCATCGTTTAATATTTTGGCCATATATTTGGTCAATATTGAAACTTGATGCTTGAATTTTTTATTCATTTCTTTCAGCTTGAGAAATGATGAACATGTTCTTCCCTTTTGGTTTTCTAATTCCAGGTCTTTGTACATTTCATTATTATAATTTAGTTTGTCCTTTCAAGATGCCCCCTGAATTCTTCTGTTCACCTCTTTTATGTGATGATTTCTTCCATTCACTTTAGCTACTCAAAGCTCAAGAGCACGTTTCAGAGTCTCTTCTGACATCCATTTTTGTCTTTTCTTTCTTTCCTGTCTTTTTAATGACCTTTTGCTTTCTACACTTATGATGTCCTCGATGTGATTACACAATTTTTCTGGTTATTAGTCATTAGTGTTCAATGCTTAAAATCTATTCTTGAGATGGTTTCTAAATTCAGGTGGGATATACTTAAAGTAATACTTTGGTTTGGTGGGCATTTTTTAGTTTTTATTGTGCTTTAAGTGAAAGTTTACAAATCAAGTCAGTCTCTTACAGAAAAATTTATACACACCTTGCTATATACTCCTAGTTGCTCTTCCCTGAATGAGACAGCACACTCCTTCTCTCCACTCTCTATTTTCATGTCCATTCAGCCAGCTTCTGACCCCCTCTGCTCTCTCATCTCCCCTCCAGACAGGAGATGAACACATAGTCTCATGTGTCTACTTGATCCAAGAAGCTCACTCCTCAGCAGTATCATTTTCTACCCTATAGTCCAGTCCAATCCCTGTCTAAAGAGTTGGCTTTGGGAATGGTTCCCATCTTCAGCTAACAGAAGGTCTAGAGACCATGACCTCTGGGGTCCTTCTAGTCTCATTCAGGCCATTAAGTCTGATCTTTTTACGATAATTTGAAGTCTATGTTGGGTTAGTCTACTGCTCTCCTGCTCCCTCAGGGGTTCTCTGTTGTGTTCCCTGTCAGGGCAGTCATTGGTTGTAGTTGGGCACCATCTAGTTCTTCTGGTCTCAGAATGATGTAGTCTCTGGTTTATGTGGCCGTTTCTGTCTCCTGGGCTCATAATTATCTTGTGTTTTTGGTGTTCTTCATTCTCCTTTGTTCCAGGTGGGTTGAGATTAATTGATGCATCTTAGATGGCGCTTGCTAGCGTTTAAGACCCCAGACACCACTCTCCAAAGTGTGATACAGAATGTCTTCTTAATAGATTTTATTATGACAATTGGCCTAGATATCTCCTGAAACCATGGTCCCCAAACCCCTGCCCCTGCTGTGCTGGCCTTTGAAGCATTCAGTTTATTCAGGAAACTTCTTTGCTTTTGGTTTAGTCCAGTTGTGCTGACCTTTCCTGTATTGTGTGTTGTCTTTCCCTTCACTTAAAATAGTTCTTGTCTACTATCTAACTGGTGAATACCCCTCTCCCTGCCTCCTTCCCCACTCTCGTAACCATCAAAGTATATTTTCTACTCTGTTTAAACTATTTCTTGAGTTCTTATAACAGTGATCTCATACAATATTTGTTCTTTTGCAACTGACTAACTCAGCATAATGCCTTCTAGATTCTTCCATGTTATTGAAATCTTTCCCGGATTGGTCATTGTTCTCTACCGATGCATAGTATTCCACTGTGTGAATATACCGTAATTTATTTATCCATTCATCTATTGGTGGGCACCTTGGTTGCTTCCATCTTTTTGCTATTGTAAACAGTGCTATAGTGAACATGCGTATGCATGTATCTGTTAGTGTAAAACCTCATTTCTATTTAAAAAAATTTTTTTTTTCAGTCAATTTCAGTTGGCCCCACTCTGCTCTGACTGATGAAATGGAGCTTTTCTGTATTCTCTTTGCACAGATGTAGTCAATTTGATTCCTGTGTATTCCATCTGGGGAGGTCCAAGCATATAGTCGCCATTTTATGTTGTTGAAAAACGGTATTTGCAGAGAAGAAGTAGTTGGTCTTGCAAAATTCTAGCCATCTCTGGATTCGTTTCTATCACCAAGACCATATTTTCCAACTGTTAATCCCTCTTCTTCGTTTCCAGCTTTTGGGGAAATCTAATCACCAGCAATTATCAATGCATCTTTATTGCATGTTTGATCAATTTCGGAGTGATAAAATTGATAAAAATCTTCAATTTCCTCATCTTTGGCATTAGCTGCTGGTGTGTAAATTTGAATAATTTTTGCACTAACTGGTTTTCCTTATAGGCTTATGGATATTATCCTATCACTGACAGTGTTGTACTTCAGGATAGATCTTAAAATGTAATTTTTACAGTGATGTGACAGCATTTCTCTGCAATTTGTCATTCTGGGCATAGTAAAACATATGACAGTCTGATTCAAAATGGTCAGTACCAGTCTATTTCAGCTTACCAATGCCCAGGATATCAATTTTTGTATTTTTTGTTTCATTTTTGATGACTTCTAATTTTCCTAGATTCATGCTTTTTACATTCCACATTTTAATTATTTATTATTCTGATGTTCACTGCTGTTTCTCCTTATTTTGTGTTTCTCCACAACAGCAAATTAAGGACCCAAAGTCTTGATTCCATCCACATCGTTAAGGTTGACTCTATTTTGAGGAGGCAATTCTTCTCCAGTTGTATACTGAGTGCCTTCTAACCTGAGGGGCTGATCTTCTGGCACTGTAGCAGGCAATGTTCTACTGATATTCATAAGTTTTATACTGGACAATTTTTTTTTTTTCAGAAGTAGACTTTCTTAGTCATCTACTGCTGCCATAACAGAAATACTACAAGTGGATGGGTTTAACAAACAGAAATTTATTTCCTCACAGTGAAGTAGGATAAAAGTTCAAATTCAAGGCATCAGCTCCAGGGGAAGACTTTCTCTCTCTGTTGGCTCTGGAAGAAGGTCTTTGTCCTCAATCTTCCCATGGTCTAGAAGCTTCTCAGGTGCAGGGATCCTGGGTCCAAAGGACTCGCTCTGTTCCTGGTGTTGATTTCTCAGTGGTATAAAGTCCCGTACTCTCTGTTTACTTCTCATTCCTTTTATCTCTTGAGAGATAAAAGGTGGTGCAGGCCACACCCGACAGAAACTCCCTTTATGTTGGATCAGGGAGGTGACCTGAGTAAGGATGGTGTTATAATCCTCCTCTAGTCTTCTTCCTCTTTAACCACAGGCAGAGATTATGATTTATAACACATAGGAAAATCACAAAATGGAGGACATGTCCTTGCCAAGTTAATATACACATTTTTGGGGAGGACATAATTCAATCCATGACATAGACCTTCTTCACAGTTTGTCTTAGTGTAGAAGTTCCACAGAAACCCATCCACCGTGAGTTACCCTGCTGGTATTTGAAATACCAGTGGCATAGCTTCTAGTACCACAGCTTCCAGTATACAAGCCACCATAGTACAACAAACTGGCAGATGAGTGGTCGCCTTAAAGATTACAGCCTAAGAGACCCTATGAGGCATTTCTTCTCTGTCAGGGTTAGTATTAGTTGGAATAAACTTGACAGCACACCAATAACAATAACCCTCAGTTTAGGAAACAAAAGAATTTCCTTCTTTTCTAATATTAAAAAGAAATGACTTTACATCATTATTTATTCTTTATAGTTGTGAAATTTCACTAAGTTTTTTCCAGAGTGCTTGTGAAGCACAGATTTAGTTTGAGTAGTCATAAGTATGTCAGACTTAGGGTAACGTCTCTACATTGGCATACTCTCATTGCTCTAACACCTTTAGTAATGTTCCATTCAAGGACACAAATCATATTTGATAACACTGACCCAGCTTTGAATTTTCAATGTGATATTTATGTGTGAATTCATGGTAAGTCTTTCTGATAGCTGTAGAGTTATAGTAGTCACTAGAAAAAATATTTTTGCTTACTGACTATCCATTGTATGGAAGAATGAAATTAGTGACAACAGCTATTCTTGTGCGATGACTGACAAGTTGAGAACATAGTCTGACAGCTGACACTTAACAAATTGCATTTCTTCCTTTTCCAAGGGCCTTTGGGACACGATATTTCCCTACTTTTACACTAAATAGAAATGGGTAAATCTCCTAAGGCTATGTGATTGGATTCATTTTGGATAAGATTTGCCTGACTATCAAATTGATACATGGTGTAAAATGAAACAAAACTATCTAAATCTTTATATCTAACTGAATTAGCACTTTGTTTGTATCAAATGATGCCATCCTTTTGCCTTCCTTCTGTCACAGATTTGCTCATTATAACCCACTTTACATTTTTCTACTCTAACCTTTTATCTTTCTCTCATATCTCACTTTAAAGCCAAATATTCTTTTTCTGTCTTATGGGCATGCATTATGTGTAGTTTGGGCATAAAACAAGCATAACATGGTGCTCAAGAACTTGGAAATGAGATTTCCCTGAGAGGGAAACTAACAACCAAAATATATGTAAGATTGGCAACATGCAAATTCTTTTGACGTGACAGAATAGCTGCAAGTTGCCAGTAGACCTTTGATTTATTAACGCATCTATATATAAGTGCCATAATTAATATTAATGGAAAGAAAGGGTATCCAGGAAATGATTTGGCTATTAGTATAAGTATAGACTATTAAAATTGTTAGGTGTATCTTGTAAGTTCTTGTAACATTTATAATGACTATTTACACTTATGTATTGCTTACTTTATTCCAGGCCTTGTTCTAAGGACTTTACAAGAATTACTTTATGTGATACAAACAATATTCCCATGAAGTAATGACTTTTTCTTTTTTTTAATCTTACCTGGCATATTCAAAACAAAGTCTTGGGAATTTTAAGCAATATTCCAGAATCAGTAAGTGATGGAAATGAGTTTTGAATTCCAGAGCCTCCTATCCATTTCCTGGACTCAGTGAAGTGGATGGTGGGGAAAAGAGAAAAGACTTTGTCTCGTCACTCTCATATATACAACTAAAATGAAGATGTTTATATTGCCTTACTTTAAAATCATATATGAAATTGCACAGGAAAATCACTTTAATCAGATATTTTGTGGCTTTAAATCTCAGAGCCTCTTGAATCACAACTTAGCAAATGCTACTTCTGAATAGACTTGGAGTTCACTGATAGAGAGATCGTACTGATTTGTTAGAGAGAAGAATATGATTCAAAGACACAAATCAGAGAGATGACCATTCCAACAGGCAGGAATAAGAGTCTGAAGAGTGCAACGTTAGTGTTGAATGGGTATTAATGGAGAAGACCAGAAATCTGCAAGCCCAGAGCCAGGTTTATGGAGCCTATATAGCACATGAGGTCTGAAACTACCATCACTGTTGCTGTAGACAGCTTCTTCTGAGGATAAGCCTCTTTTCACTTCTGGGTATACCTAATTTGTAAATGACACATCTATCCAGGGGACACACTAGACATTCCCCTCAGAACTGTCCAATAGCTGCACAATCAGCCATGGGTGAATTATTAATGTTTTCTGTCAATGTTCTTTGTACTTATGAGGATTAAGTTAACTGTGTTTTCCTTATCTTTCTTGTAACTATTACGTGTTAAGCTTCAAACAAGTTTAATATTTAACCTTTTGATTTGTATCACAATATTTTGTTTCATTCCATTTCCTGCTAGTTATTATTTAAGAGGACTTAGCTACCGAGACCATTTACAGCTATAAATCCAAAGAAAACACCTAAATCAGTATTTTTCAACTCTATTTTACTCATGGCACATATGACAATATTTGTATGGTACCTAGAACAAGCTGAGCAAGGCTTGACTGCTTTTGGGAATGAGGGAAATAATATCTAGATAGATGCCTGCATCTGCTCAGTTTCTGGGAAGTTCTATGAACAGTAAAATTATTCATCAAATAGAATGTTTAGTGAGTTGGAATGAGTTAGAAACGTACACAGTCATTAAAATGAAAAGGCTAAAAATACAGTTTTGTTTCTATATACTGGACATAGCTTTAAATCCCTCTCTCTGCTGATGACAATACTTAATCTTGCTCAAATTAAATGATTTCACTTGTCAGTTAAATGAAAATCTATTCTTGATTGACTTCAAGATCTGTCTGGAGGATTAACTTTTGTCCTAGCTTTGGTGGAAAGGCTACTTAAGGAATATACAGACTTGATGCTCTGAGAAAGTTGGCTTAGCTCTATTATTAAAATGAAACAAAGGTGTTACAAAAGGAAATTCATAGAACAATCAGTTGTGTGTGTGTGTGTGTATGAAAAATCCTAAGTATGTTTTAGTTTACAAGAGTTATGATTGTTATATGAGTACTTGGAAAAGATCTTTAAAGGGTTTTAATTACCTGATAGGCAGAGTTTTCAACTTGACCCTTTGCCCAATTTTTTTATTTTTCGCATATAGTACAGAAATAATGGCTGGAGCTCCGGTCCTCACCCTGAAACCTTGAGACAAGCACACAAAAGATTAGAATAGTAAGATAAAAGAAAGGTGACATTTGTTCACTCATTCATTCATTGAGTAAATATTTTTGGCCATGAATCAAAATGGACTCCATGGCACCTAACAACAAAAGCAAAACCTCTTGGAAACTAGGCATTATTCCAGGTTCTGGGGATTCATCAGGGAAGAGAATAAGGGGAAAACAAAACAAAACAAAAGCAAAACAAAACATGGAATTGAGTTATATTGGTGAGATATAGAGCAGAAAAAATAATAAATGAGAAATTATATAATATGTTAGAGAGTGAAAAGTGCTGAGGGGAATATAAAAAAAAATTGACAAAAAATAAAATTTGTTGAGAGCAAGAGGAGTGCATTTTAGATAAGATTGTTATGTCTCACTGAAAAGTAATTTTGAGAACAGACCCAAAGCCATGTGGTAGCAAGCAATCTTGCAATCAGGAGTAAGAGGGAAGAGCATAAACAAGTCCTGAGACAAGGGAGGGTTGGGTATGTTTTTGGGACATTAAAAATTTCTGATTAGCTGGACAGAAAAAAAAATGCACAGAGAGTGATAGAATTAAAAAGTTTATGGAAACCATATAATGTAGGGCTTTTTATGTTATAGAAAGATATCCTCGTGTATGACATCTGTGAAACAAAAAATTCCAATAGTTGCACTTAGGCATTATGAAATAGTGTTGCTACTTCACCAGCCCACAAGATATCCACCACTGGGCTTATTTCTTTGCAAGATAACGTTAAACTCCCAATTTGTCTGAGTTATTATCCTTCAGGTCTCTGTTGGTAGTATTCAGACATACTCCTAACTTCACCAATCATGAGATATAGCGTGGGAATTAAGACAAGGCTCAATACAAATGAAGCAGTACAAATATTGGAGAGTGAAACTCAGCAGTTATTTTCCAACATACATAGTTACCTATCTAGGAAATCTTACAAATATCAGCTATAAACTATTGTTGTTGTCGTTAGATGCTGTGGAGTCAGTTCCAACTCATAGCGACCCTTGCACAACAAAATGAAACACTGTCCAGTCCTGCACCATTCTCACAATTGTTGCTAAGCTTGAGCCCATTATTGCAGCCACTGTGTCTGCCCATCTCCTTGAGGGTCTTCCTCTTTTTTGCTGACCCTCTATTTTATCAAGCATGATGTCTTTCTCCAGGGACCGCTCCCCCCTCCCCATAACATGTCCAAAGTATGTGAGACTTCTAAGAAACATTCTGGTTGTACTTCTTCCAAGACAAATTTGTTCATTCTTTTGGCAGTCCATGGTGTAGTCAATATTCTTCGCCAACACCACAATTCAAAGGTGCCAATTCTTCTGTCTTCCTTATTCATTGTCCAGCTTTCACATGTATATGAGGTGATTAAAAACACCATGGTTTTGTCAGGCACACCTTAATTCTCAAGGTGACATCTTTGTTTTTCAACGCTTTAAAGAGGTCTTTTGCAGCCAATTTGCCCAATGCAATGAGTCTTTTGATTTCTTGACTGCTGCTTCCATGGGTTTTGATTGTGGATCCAAGTAAAATGAAATCCTTGACAACTTCAATCTTTTCTCCATTTATCATGATGTTGCTTATTGGTCCAATTGTGAGAATTTTTTTTTTTTTCCTTTATGTTGAGGTGTAATCCATAGTGAAAGCTGTGGTCTTTGATCTTCATCAGCAAGTGCTTCAAGTCCTGTTCACTTTCAGCAAGCAAAGCTGTGTCATCTGCAAAACGCAGGTTGTTAATATAAACCATTAGAATTGCAAAATATCTCAATAAGGTAAACTGAAGAATACACACAAATATACAACTACACAAAAATCAAAACTAACTGATAAATTATCGATAAAAGATTCAGAAGTTATAAAAAAAGTGCTTCTGTTTATATTTTTCTTGCAACAATGTAGATGAGGCCTCAGAACATAACTAAATTATTAATTACAATCAACTTATATTTAAGCTCAATGTACTAGACATAAAAAGCTCTTTATTTGGGTGTGTTAACATATACTTAATCAATTTGTTCTGTTTTCTCCTCTGTATATACATAAATTTCAATCTGATACATTAATAACCAAATAACCTGGTTTCTGCTCTGCTTCTTTTTGATAGCTTTTCCTCTCCGTGGTATTTTTCTATAAAAGAAATGCTTAATATCATACATGTAGTACTTTATATAATACCAGATTGCATTTGAACCTCACAATACTGCAGTGGATACCACATCCCTATTTTACAGAAGTAGCAGATATACAGTGATATTATTAATATAAATTAAGTAGTAAATGCAATTAAAATATAAGATTTCCAATTCCAAATTTTATTTCCCTTTGGGTAAATGATTAGTGCTGCTTACCCATATCTAGCGCTCTTCACCTTCTGAAAACATGGGATGAAGACCTTCTCAGCCTCCTTACTGATAGAGGGGTTGTTGACTTGTCTATTTATTGCTACTAGCAGTAGTTGCATCATGGATTTGATTGTCTGTTAAGCACATACAAATTCAAGATGGTTATGTCTTCGTGGAGAATTAATCCTTTTATCATTATATAGTGCCCCTCTTTATTCCTGATAATTTTTCTTCTCTGAAATTCTGCTTTATCTGAAATTAATGTGGCTATTCCTATTTTCCTTTGATTAGGGTTAACATGGTATATCTTTCTTCATCCCTTTCCTTTTACTCTATGTCTTTATATTTAAAGCGAGTTTCTTGTAGATAGTATACAGTTGGATTGTGTTATTTTACCCTCTCTGATGGTATTTGTTTTTTAATTGGTGTATTTGGACCATTCACATTTAAAGCGATTGTTGATGCAGTTGAGTTAATATTTACCATATTTGTAACTGTTTTCTTCAGTTGTGCCCAATGTACTGATTAGCCTATCAAAGGCATTCTTATGATGGAAACAGGAAAGGATAAGAATGATGATTGAAAAACGTGATGAACCTAATTAATGTCACTAAACCATACATGTGAAGCTTGTTGAAATGTTAAATGTGTTGTTATAGATATACTTACCACAATAAAAAATTAAGGATTCTTTATTTTTGTTACAGTGTTTTTGATTTCTCAGATCTCCTTTTGTGTATTTCTTAGTTTCAATCTCTTTGCTTAGATTACCCATCTGATCTTGCAAGTTATCTGCTTTTTCCGTTAGCACCCTGAGCATATTAATCATAAAATAAATAGTTATTTTAAATTCTCAGTCTGATAGTTCTAATATCTCTGCCATTTCTGAGTCTATTTCTGATGGTTTCCCTGTCTCACTGGACTGTGTTTTTTGCTTTTTTAGCTTGCCTTGAAATTTTTTTGTTGAAAGGTGGACATGACTAATTGAATAAGAAGAGCTAAGTTTCTTTCAGTTATAAATTTCTGTTAAAGCTGATGTGGTGGTAAGATGTGAGAGGAGAATATAAGATAGTTTTATGATTAGGCTTCAGTCTTTTAGTGAGCCTCTGTTGCTGGGTTGTGATCTCCATAGTTGCTTTTCAGTTTTTGTTTTTGGTTCTTCCCCATCTCCTAGGTGAAACAGGAAGGCTAGTGGGTCTGAAATTGGGTATTTACCTTCTTCCCAAGTTGGAGGCTAGAAGGGAGCTTGGGATTGGCACTTCACTTCCTCCACATACAAGGCTAGATGGGCTAGAACTGGATATTTTCCCTCCCACAAATTAGTTAGGCTCTAATAAAACCCATGCCAGCTGGTCTCTGGTAAAGTAGTTTCTCTTGAGGGTAGGTCATTGTCAAGGACAACAGAGCACTACTTCAAAATGGCTACATTTCATCTCCCACTGCTGGAAGTATGAGAGGATTTTTCTCTGAACTTCATGATGAAAATCTGTTGAAGGTGAAGCTCAAAAAATGTCAACCCCTTCCTCTCAAGTGTGGGTCTCTAAGATATTTTATCTCTTGACTGTTCCATCTCTATTAATTAGCCAATTCCCTTTAAATATTCCTAACCAGTACTTTGTCTGTTGGAGTTAGCAATGGCTCTGATGATCTCCACTCCTGGTAAGCACTCTGTTTATTTGTATTAGTATGTTTGTCTGTCTTTCCAACTTTTGAGGTAGCAGTTTGCTCTGAAGGATGTACGAAGAGTTGTTGACTTTCAACTTTTTTCTTGTTATGAGTATTTCCAATCTCTTTACACGCAGGCTGGAAACTGGAAGTTATAAATCAGTCCACAATTGACTGCTGTTTTTGTATAACATTCCACTCCAGGTAGCTGCTTCTGTATGGAATAATTTCCATTTTCTTTCATGCAACCAAAATTAACTTTGGCAGCTACAGGATACTAACATAAACCACAGCAGCAATAGCACAATAATAGATATATTTGCAAACCTCTTTGCCTGCATTTCTTTCTACTTTATTTTTTCTTCTTTTAGCTACCCTCCGGTTTCTCTTCCTTAATTCATGTGACTAAACAATGCCATTAAATGCAACTGTTAACATGTTCAGCTATAGACACCAAAAGGAAAACTGTTGATGGTGAAGCTCAAAAAATGTCATCCCCTTCCTGTCAAGTGTGGGTCTCTAAGATATTTTACCTCTTGAATGTTCTCTTTCTATTAATTGGTGAATTCTCTTTTAATATTCCTACCCAATAGTTGGTCTGTTGGAGTTAGCAATGGCTGTGATGGTCTCCGCTCCTGGTAAGGCTAGATGAGTTAGAACTGGGTATTCCCCTCCCCCAAGTTAGTTAGGCTCTAATAAAACCCATGTCAGCTGATCTCTGGTAGAGTAGTTTCTCTTGAGGGTAGATCTTAACTTTAAAGATAATAACACTGATTTGCCCATCTTGGGATGAATTGTCCCGTGATAGCAACATTTACCTAACTTAGTGGGCTCTGTGGCAGCTAAGTGAGCAGGGGGAGTTGAAGTTGCAGAACACCAGTGTATATGAAAGATAAGATAATAAATATCTGGTACAACAGCAATGTTGTTTAGAGTTCGATACATTTGAAGAGAGCATGGGAGAATATATGCTCATTAAGAGTTGAGCAGCTTTCTAAACCTCCTTCCTGCTTATGAAATGTTGGATGACCAAGATTTATTTTTAGTTTTACCTTGTTGCAGTCTATTTCATCCAGGTTAGTGGTTCTTTGGGCAGTTACACTCTCATAAAAATACAGATGAATTGTTTTCAGCTGATTTCAATCAATTTTATGTAATAATCTCCACTCCCAAGGTTCTTTCCCCTGTCCCCCTATATTTCTCTGCTCTCTTTCATCCATGTGGCTCTCTATGGAATTAACTGCAGGGTACTGCGGGCCTATCAGTCTTACATGAAAAAGCCAAACTCTTAGTGTCTTTTCACTAAACCATGTTTTTTTTTTTTTCTACTTGGAAGTATTTACTATGTTTCATCTGAATTCATTTCTTGCGAAGAGGTTTATTTTAATCAATATCTGTGACTCAAAGCATTTATCAAGTTTTTCTTTTATGACTTTTTGTTTGATTGTTTTTTAAATTTGCTTCTTTCTACTCAAAAAAAAAAAAAAAAAAAATTTCCAGATTCTCCTTAATCGTATTTGGGAGCTGACTTATTTTCTTTTTCTGAGAGTATCTCTCACTTGGACTGCCCTGAAAAATGTAGATAATAGCAAACAACACACGCTATTAACATTTTATGTTTCCAAATTCTTCTCGTAAAATACAAGCTCATATGATGCTATTTCTTCCAGGTGACCATGGAATAGAGTTTCATCAAAAATTTTGCATAGTGTCAATGGCTATTCTACAGCCTCCAATAACTGATCTGTCACCTCATTCTCAAGCCAATGCTACAGGTTTTAGATGGGGTATTACTTTAACACCCCATTTCTCATACCCATATGTACATGAGTCAGGGAAGCCCAGGTTATGTTTCAGTAATAACTAAAAAAGCATAATGGCTTACAAAAAAAAAAAAAAAAGGTTTATTTTTTGCTTCCAACTTTGGGAGATGAGATGGTATGCTTCTTCTAGAAGTCCTTGCATTGGCATGAGCTGATAGAACAGGAAAATATAGAATGATTCCATTACAGTTGCAGGGGGAAAAGAGAGTGCTGGTTGGTTTTGTATAACAATTAAATGATTGACCTGAAAGTGAGATCTATCACTTAAGTTTAAATTTCATGAACCAGAAGAATTCACAAGGACAACCACAAGAGTCTCAAGATGTATAATTCTTTACTGGGGAAGGACAGAAGAATTGAAATATTTGTCAAATATAGCAGCGTATAGAATCATTATATTATACCCATATCTTAAAACAAAGTAACTGGCACTTGGAGGATCTGGAAACCTTAAGAGAAAAATGGAATCATTATCTCATATTGGCTTCTCTTTCAAATTCTCTCTCTTTTTTTTTATTTTCTTCACAACAAATTTTTCCATAAATTGGGCCATCCTGAGATTTTCTCAAAGACAAATAAAACAAAGAGACAGGGACTGACATGTAATACAAGGGACCGGAATGAATCCAAACAGAATATATCAAAACAGTAGAGACTGGGATAAAGATTTGGTTCCAACCAATATTTGTAGAAATCCTAGTATGTACCTGATACTTAACTAATCACTTTCATTTCAGCAGCCGTAGTTAATCCTCAAAAAATATCATGAAGAAAAATATCTGTCCACAAGCAACTATGCAATTTAACTCCTTAGAAATAGGTTCTGTTTCCCAGATATTATGATGATTGAAGACGGAGAGAGAGTCAAATATAATTAATTTATGCAGGTGGATGAAATAATGGAATAGAACATACGAGTCTATGGCTCACACTGCACATAGGCTTGAGGCAATCCTAGACATTCTATTGCCTCCCACACTTCAAAGCATGTAAGGTGACCCTGGCTCTTTCTATAAGGAGTGTCTCAGCAGAGAGTTCTTGGCCTGAGGGTTCTAACTATGATAAATGCATCCTCTCCAGATACAGATTTCTTCTCCCTCTCTAGTTTGCCAAGTGAGCTGGAGACTGTCCTTGATGGTGATGTTAATAGGTCTCTCTAGCCTGAAGGCAATTTTGTTTTTTCATAGTCAATAGACTCTAAGCATTTTGAAGAGAAAATACAGCCTGAAACTTGTTTTAAAAAATGTAGCCACTTTTCTCTGTCTCCGAGCAGCTCTCGTCTTGAGAATAAATTCTTTTTTTCATTATGCATTTCCACACCACTCCCTTCAACTAGCACTTTTTTTTTTTTTTTTTTTAACAGGCAGTTTCTCTTCTGCTTCACAACTCTTCTGTCTTAAAACAGCCCTTTACCTTCTTGGACCTTCTGCACCTTCTGTGCATCTTTCTTCTTTTTACTCCTGACCTCCTTGAGCATATGGTTTATTCTGAGTACCTCAATTCCCTGAATACTACATAATCTATCCTTTAACTCTTTACTTTCTAACTTCTGACCTTGCCACTCTTCTGAAAAGATTACCAGTGATTTTATTCATTCATTCATCAAATACTTATTGAATACCTCTATGCTCTACACTTTACTATAAGCAGGGGTTGTATAGTTGTGAATCACAGTGCACAGCACTGGCTCCCATACATTTTACATGGATATGTAAATAAAAATTATATTTAATATTATAAACCAGACATCAACCAACCATTTCCTGCAGGCTAAATTTAGTCTGTTTATGTACATATAGTTTTATTTTATTGGTTTTTAACTTGAGTCAGCATCCACTCGACGGCACTGTGTTTGGTTTTGGTTTTTAACTGAGGGCAATTTTGAGCCCTGGAGGCACTTGAAAATGTCTAGAGACATTTTTGTGTGTCATAAATACGGGGTGCTATTTGCTATTGACATCTTGGAGTCCCTGGGGAGTGGAAACAGTTAATGCATGTGCTCAGTTGCTAACCAAAAGATTGGAGGTTCAGAGGCACCTTGGAAGAAAGTTCTGGCAATCTACTTCTGAAAATCTGCCATTGAAAACTCTATGGAGCACAGTTCTACACTGATACACATGGAGTTGCCATGAGTTGGAATCGATGGCAACTGGAGAGACTAGCATCTAATGGGTAGAGGCCAGAGATCCTGCTAAACATCCTGCAGTGTACAGGACAAGTCCCCATAACAAAGAGTTGTCTGGCCTAAAATGTCAATAGTACCCATAAATGTACAACCATGCCCATAATTCTACCTATTTTCTAAAAAAAAAAAAAAAAAGTTTTTTTTTTTTTTTTTTATGAATGGTTTTATTCCACCAATGCAGAGTTGGGTAGTTAAAGCAGACACTATATGGCCTGCAAAGCCTGAAATATTTACTCTCTGACACTTTAAATAAAAATTTTTGTTTACCCCTGATATAAACTAAAATTCAAGAGGAAAATAAGATGCTGCAACAGGAGGGCAGGACTAAAATGGAAGGTGCAATTCTCAAAGGATGATTCTCTGATAAATTAAGTAAAGACCTGAGAAATGAGTAGAAATTGACTAGGGGAGTAGAGAAAGAAAGAGTATTCCAGATCTGGGAAAACCATGTTGGACGGACCTGAGGCGGAAAAGAACATGACTTATTCCATGAGCTGAAAGATGGCCTATTTGGCTGCAAGGTGGTGAGAAAGAAATGCAGGTGAGAGCAGAATAGAAAAGCAAGTAGAATTCAAGTCATGTAAGCCATGTTAAGGAATTTGGATTTTTTAAGTATAAGAGAAGGTGTTGGGTTTTAAGCAGAGCATTGATATAACGGGTTTGTATTTTAAAAAGATCAGGATGGAAGCTGCATAAATAACAATTCAGCAAGGAAAAGTGAATGCAATTATACATTCGGAATAGAAAACACTAATGTATTCATTCTGCACATAGCAAGGGATGTAGGGTGCTTGGAATGACAAGGGGCTTGGAGGGAAGGTATTAGAAGGAAAGGCCCCGGTATTACTACGAAGCATGTTTAATTGTGTGCTAAGGGGTTATAGTTTTATCCTGTGGGCACCATCATTGAAGTGCAAAGCATGGCAAAATTATAACAATGCTGAATGTGTATGGATTTAGTGATAATGTGCTAGAGAGACTGGAGTATGGAGAGACTAGAGATAGTGAGGGGGGTGGAGATGCTATTGGATAAGTCTCAGAATTCTGATGTTGTCAGCAGGCATGGAAAAGAAAGACAAGATCTGAGAGACATGAAAGTAGAACTAGCAGAGTTAGGTGACAGATGGCAACCACGTGTGTCTGGTGAGAGTGTATGATAAAAGCATAAGAGACAGGGAAAGACTGGAGAGTGGTCCAGGGCTGGGATGCTGACTGCTTTCTTTGGAGAGCAAAACTCTTCCACTTTGTCCCCTGTTCCACTCCTTCCCCTGGCTATGCCTTCATTCTCATAAGCCAAAATATTAATATTCATGTTCTAGGCTGGAGAACTAAAAAACAGGGGTGGGGTGTGCATAGGAATTCCAACTACATGCACTAGTTACTTTTCTTTCTTTCTTTTTTTTTTTTTTTTTTTAGCATTTAAAGAAAAATTTCTGAAGTTACCACAGCAGTTGTTAGGTGTCATTGAATCGGTTCTGACTCATAGTGACCCTATGTACCAAAGACTGAAACACTGCCCTGTCCTGTGCCATGCTCATAATTGTTGTTATGCTTGAGCCCATTTTTGCAGCTACTATATCAATCCATCTCCTTGAGGGTCCTCCTCTTTTCTGCAGACCCTGTACTTTGCCAAGAATGACGTCCTTCTCCAGGAACTGATCCCTCCTGACAACATGTCCAAAGTATGTAAGATACGTCTCGCCATCCTCGCTTCTAAGGAACATTCTGGTTGTACATCTTCCAAGACAGATTTGTTTGTTCTTTTGAAAGTCCATGGTATATTCAATACTCTTCGTCCACACCACAATTCAAAAGCCTCAATTCTTCTTTGATCTTCTTTATTCATTGCCCACCTTTCGGATGCATATGATGCAATTGAAAATACCATGGTTTGGGTCAGGCACACCTTAGTCTTCAGGGTGACATCTTTGCTTTTCAATACTTTAAAGAGCTCCTTTGCATAAGATTTGGCCAATGATATGCATCTTTTGATTTCTTGATTGTTGCTTCCATGGGTGTTGACTGTGGATCCAAGTAAAATGAAATCCTTGACAACTTCCATCTTTTCTACACTTATCATGATGCTACTTATTGGTCCACTTGTGAAGATTTTTGTTTACTTTATGTTGAGATGTAGTCCATATTGAAGGCTGTGGCCTTTGATCTTCATCAGTAAGTGGAACCAGTCCTCTTCACTTTCAGAAAGCAAGGTTGTGTCATCTGCATATTGTAGGTTGTTAATGAGTCTTCCTCCAATCTTGAGGCCCCCTTCTTCATATAGTCCAGCTTCTCGGACTATTTGCTCAGCATACAGATTGAATAGGTATGGTGAAAGGATACAACCCTGATGCACACCTTTCTTGGCTTTAAAACATGCAGTATCTCCTTCTTCTGTCTGAACAACTGCCTCTGGATGTAAATACAGGTTCCTCATGGCACAATTAGTGTTCTGGAATTCCCATCTTTCAAAATGTTACTCATAATTTGTTATGATCCACATGCATAGTCAATAAAACACAGATAAACATACTTCTGATATTCTCTGCTTTCATCGAGTATCCATCTGCAATCAGCAGTGACATCCCTGGTTCCACAAGTTACTACAATAGGTTTAGTAAAAAAAAAAAAAAAAAAAAAAAAAGTCACATTGAAGCATTTACAAGCATACTCTCAAAAAAAAAATTACAAATAGATCTATACAGTATGATTATGTGTTTGTTAAAGGTAAACAAACCCTATTTGGGGAGAGAGAAATAAAAAGAAGAGAGAGAGAAGAAAATCTAGCAGTGTATAAAGATTCGGAGAGGATTGCCTGGGTGGGTGAAGCTATGTGTGATTTGGATTTTCCAGTCATCTTCAGGCTTATTTTTGTTTCCTAAATGTCTCTACAATGCCTTTGCGTTTTTGGTCACACCATGCACAAAAACTAACTCAAAATGGATCAAAGACCTAAATATAAAATCTAAAATGATAAAGATCTTGGAAGAAAAAATAGGGACAATGTTAGGAGCCCTAATACATGGCATAAACAATATACAAAATATTAACAATGCAGAAGAGAAACTAGATAACTGGGAGCTCCTAAAAATCAAACACCTGTGCTCATCCAAACACTCCACCAAAAGAGTAAAAAGTTTACCTCCAGACTTGGAAAAAGTTTTTAGCTATGACATTTCCAATCAGCACCTGATCTCTAAAATCTACATGACACTGCAAAAATCTCAACTACAAAAAGACAAATAAACCAGTTTAAAAAAAGGCAAAGGATATGAACAGACACTTCACTAAAGAAGACGTTCAGGTAGCTAATAGATCTAATGGCTAAGATCATTAGCCATTAGAAGAATGCAAATCGAAACTGCAATGAGATTCCATCTCACTCCAACAAAGCTGGCATTAATCCAAAAAACACAAAGTAATAAGTGTTGGAGAGGTTATGGAAAGATGGAACACTTATACACTGCTGGTTGGAACATAAAATGGTACAACCACTTTGGAAATCGAGTTGGCGGTTCCTTAAAAAACTAGAAATAGAACTACCATATGATCCTGCAATCCCACTCCTTGGAATATATTCTAGAGAAATAAGAGCCTTTGCATGAACAGATATATGCATACCTATGTTCATTGCAGCACTGTTTACAATAGCAACAAGATGGAAGCAACTAAGGTGCCTATCAACGGATGAATGGATAAATCAACTATGGTATAGTCACACAATGGAATACTAAAAAATAAGAAATGGAATACTACCCATTGATAAAGAACAGTGATGAATCTGTGAAACATTTCATAACATGGAGGAATTTGGAAGGCATTATGCTGAGTGAAATTAGTCAGTCACTAAAGGACAAATATTGTATAAGGCCACTATTATAAGAACTTGAGAAATAGTTTAAACTGAGAAGAAAATATTCTTTGATGGTTACAAGAGGAAGGAGGGAGCGAGGGAGAGAGAGGAGTATTCACTAAGTAGATAGTAGATAAGAACTATTTTAGGTGAAGGGAAAGACAACGCATAGTACAGGCAAAGTCAGCACAACTGGACTAAACCAAAAGCAAAAAAGTTTCCTGAATAAACTGAATGCTTCAAAGGCCAGTGTAGCAGGGTTGGGGGTTTGGGGACCATGTTTTCAGGGGACATCTAAGTCAATTGGCATAATAAAATCTTTTATGAAAGCAGTCTGCATCCCACTTTGGAAAGTGTCTTCTGGTGTCTTAAACTCTAACAAGCGGCCATCTAAGAAGCATCAGTGGGTCTCAACCCACCTGGAGCAAAGGAGAATGAAGAGCACCAAAGACACAAGGTAATTATGAGAACGGACCACATAAACCAGCGAGGACATCAGCCTGAGACCAGATGAGCAAGGTGGTATCTGCTACATCCGATGACTGCTCTGACAGGGAACACAACAGAGAACCCCTGAGGGAGCACGAGAGCAGTGGGATGCAGCCTCCAAATTCCCATAAGAAGACTAGACTTAAAGGTCTGACTGAGACTAGAAGGACCCCAGAGGTCATGGTCCCCCAGACCTTCTGCTGGCCCAAGACAGGAACCATTTTCAAAGCCAACTCTTCAGACAGGGATTGGACTAGGCTATGGGATGGAAGATGATGCTGGTGAGGAGTGGTCTTCTTGGGCCAAGTGGAAGCATGAGAGTATGTTGGCATATCCGGTCTGGAGGGGAGTTGTGAGAGTGGAGGAGGTCAGAGGCTGGCCGAATGGACAGGAAAATAGAAAGTGGAGGGAGGGAGTGCACTGTCCCATTATGGGGGGAGCAGTTAGGAATGTATACAGGGGTGTATTTAAGTTTTTGTATGAGAGACTGACTTGATTTGTGAACTTTCACTTAAAAGCACAGTTAAAAAAAAAAAAAAGAGGATTAGGGTGGAATTGTAACACTTCCACTAAGGTCACACCCCTGATCCAATGTAAAGGGAGTTTCCCTGGTTTGTGGCCTGCACCACCTTTTATCTTACAAGAGATAAAAGGAAAGGAAAGCAAGCAGAGAGTTGGGGACCGCATGCCACCAAGGAAGATGTGCTTGGAGCAGAGTGTGTCCTTTGAACCCAGGGTCCCTTTGTGGAGAAACTCCTAGTCCAGGGAAAGATTGATGAGAAGGCTGACAGTGACAGAAAACCTTCCCCTGGAGCTGACGCCCTGAATTTGGACTTTTAGCCTACTTTGCTGTGAGGAAATAAACTCTTTGTTAAAGACAAAAAAAAAAAAAAACTCACTGAATTAATATTATGTTTATAATAAATCAGAGATGGTATTAGAGAATATGCCTGATGTATGTAATTGCTGTAATGTGGGACAGCACCAGGATAATGTGAAGCAGGCCACGCAATTTAACACAAATCGGAATCGACTTGATGACACTGGGTGGGTTTAGTTCTGAGAAGAATGGTTGCCTCAGTGACCATTGACTTATTGAAATCTACGTGGTATTTTTGAGGAATTTCCTATGAGTAACTTTAATTTGAACACAGACATAAAATAGAGACTCTAGGTCCATTGTTTAGAGGTAGCTATAATTTTTTTTTTACAAATTTAGTGATGCTGGTTTGGTGAAAAGTCCTTCCTTTGGTACCAGCCCTGTCGAAAACACTATGTAAATTTAGGATTTTCATTTGAAGTAATTAACAGTCAGAAGGGAGCCCTGGTTGGGCAGTTGTTAAGAGTGAGGCTGCTAACCAAAAAGATGACAGTTCAAATCCACCATTCACTCCTTGGTAACCCTATGGGGCTGTCTACCTTGTCCTATAGGGCAGTTCTGCTCTGTCCATACTATAGGGTGCTGTGAGTCAGAATCCACTTGACAGCAACAGGTTTGAATCGGGTTTAGTAGTCAGAAAATGAATTGGCTTACCTGATTTCTAGGGTGAGTTTTAGCTCCACATTACTAGATAATATTTATTGAACACCTATAACGTGTTCAATAGAGAAAACACTCTACTAAGTACTTTACATTTAATATCACAACAACCACTGTTGTTGTTAGGTGCCATCAAGTCGATTGCAACTCATAGTGACCCTATGATCAAAAGAACGAAACACTGGCTTGTCCTGTGCCATCCAAACAATATTGTTATGCTTGAACCCATTGTCGCAGCCACTGTGTCAGTCCATCTCATTGAGGGTCTTCCTCTTTTACGCTGACTCTCTACTTCACCAAGTAAGATGTACTTCTTCAGGGACTGATCCTTCCTGGTAACATAGCCAAAGTATGTGAGATAGAGTCTCTCCGTCTTTGCCTCTAAGGAGCATTCTGGTTGTACTTCTTCGAAGACAGGTTTTTTCATTCTTTTGGCAGTCCATCATATATTCAATATTCTTCTCCAGCACCACAATTGAAAGATGTCAATTCTTCGGTCTTCCTGACTCATCATCCAGCTTTCACATGCATATGAGGTGATTTAAAAACATCATGGCTTGGGCCAAGTGCACCTTAGTCTTCGAAGTGACATATTTGCTTTTTGACGCTTTAAAGAGATCCTTTGCAGCAGATTTGCCCAGTGCAATATGTGGTCTGATTTCTTTTTTTTTATAATTTTTATTGTGTTTTAAGTGCAAGTTTACAAATCAAGTCAGTCTCTCACATAAAAACCCATATACACCTTACTACACACTCCCAATTACTCTCCCCCTACTGAGACAGCCCGCTCTCTCCCCCCACTCTCTTTTCGTGTCCATTTCACCAGCTTCAAACCCCCTCCACCCTCTCATCTCTCCTAAAGGCAGGAGATGCCAACATAGTCTCAAGTGTCCACATTATCCAAGAAACTCACTCCTCACCAGCATCCCTCTCCAACCCGTTGTCCAGTCCAATCCATGTCTGAAGAGTTGGCTTCAGGAATGGTTCTTGTCCTGGGCCAACAAAAGGTCTGGGGACCATGACCACTGTGGTCCTTCCAGTCTCAGTCAGACCATTAGGTCTGGTCTTTTTATGAAAATTTGGGGTCTGCATCGCACTGCTCTCCTGCTCCCTCAGGGGTTCTCTGTTGTGTTCCCTGTCAGGGCAGTCATCGGCTGTAGCCGGGCATCATCTAGTTCTTCTGGTCTCAGGATGATGTAGACTCTGGTTCATGTGGCCCTTTCTGTCTCTTGGGCTAGTTATTACCTTGCGTCCTTGGTGTTCTTCATTCTCCTTTGATCCAGGTAGGTTGAGACGAATTGATGCATCTTAGATGGCTGCTTGCTAGCATTTAAGACCCCAGATGCCACTCTTCAAAGTGGGATGCAGAATGTTTTCTTAATAGATTTTATTATGCCAATTGACTTAGATGTCCCCTGAAATCATGGTCCCCAAACCCCTGAACCTGCTACAGTGGCCTTCGAAGCATTCAGTTTATTCAGGAAACTTCTTTGCTTATGGTTTAGTCCAGTTGTGCTGACCTCCCCTGTATTGTGTGTTGTATGTCCCTTCACCTAAATTGATTCTTATCTACCAACTAATTAGCGAATACCACTCTCCCACCCTCCCACCCTCCCTCCTCTTGTAACCACAAACGAACATTTTCTTCTCAGTTTAAACTATTTCTAAAATTCTTATAACAGTGGTCTTATACAATATTTGTCCTTTTGCAACTGATTAATTTCAGTCAGCATAATGCCTTCCAGGTTCCTCCATGTTATGAAATGTTTCACAGATTCCTCACTGTTCCTTATCGATGTGTAGTATTCCATTGTGTGAATATACCATAATTTATTTATCCATTCATCCATTGATGGGCACCTTGGTTGCTTCCATCTTTTTGCTATTGTAAACAGTGCTGCAATAAACATGGGTGTGCATATATCTGTTCATGTAAACACTCTTATTTCTCTAGGGTATATTCCGAGGAGTGGGATTACTGGATTGTATGGTAGTTCTATTTCTAGCTTTTTAAGGAAGCACCAAGTCGATTTCCAAAGTGGTTATACCATATGCATTCCCACCAGCAGTGTATAAGTGTTCCAACCTCTCCATCATTTATTATTTTGTGTTTTTTGGATTAATGCCAGCCTTGTTGGAGTGAGATGAAATCTCACTGCAGTTTTGATCTGCATTTCTCTAATGGCTAATGATCGTGAATATTTCCTCAGGTATCTGTTAGCTACCTGAATGTCCTTTTTAGTGAAGTGTCTATTTATATCTTTTGCCCATTTTTTAATTGGGTTATTTGTCTTTTTGTAGTTGACTTTTTGTGGTATCAGGTAGATTTTAGAGATCAGGCACTGATCGGAAATGTCATAGCCAAAAACTTTTTCCCAGTTTGTAGGTAGTCTTTTTACTCTTTTGGTGAAGTCTTTGGATGAGCACAGGTGTTTGATTTTTAGGAGCTCCCAGTTATCAAGTTTTTCTTCTGCATTTTTAATAATGTTTTGTAAACTGTTTATGCCATGTATTAGGGCTCCTAACGTCTCTATTTTTTCTTCCATGATCTTTATCATTTTAGATTTTATATTTAGGTCTTTGATCCATTTTGAGTTAGTTTTTGTGCATGGAGTGAGGTATGGGTCTTGTTTCATTTTTTTTTTTTTTTGCCAATGGATATCCAGTTATGCCCACACCATTTGTTGAAAAGACTGTCTTTTACCCATTTAACTGTTTTGGGGCCTTTGTCAAATATCAACTGCTCATATGTGGATGGATTTATATCTGGATTCTCAATTCTGTTCCACTGGTCTATGTGTCTGTTGTTGTACCAGTACCAGGCTGTTTTGACTACTGTGGTGGTATAATAGGTTTTAAAATCAGGTAAAGTAAGGCCTCCCACTTTCTTCTTCTTTTTCAGTAATGCCTTGTTTATCCAGGGCCTCTTTCCCTTGCATATGAAGTTGGTGATTTATTTCTCCAACTCATGAAAGAATGTCATTGGGATTTGGATCAGAATTGCATTAAATGTATAGATCACTTTTGGTAGAATAGGCATTTTTATAATGTTGAGTCTTCCTCTCCATGAGCAAGGTACGTTTTTCCACTTATGTAAGTCTCTTTTGGTTTCTTATAGAAGTGTACTGTAGTTTTCTTTGTATAACTCTTTTACATCTCTGGTAAGATTTATTCCTAAGTATTTTATCTTCTTGGGGGCTACTGTAAATGGCATTGATTTGGTGATTTGCTCTTCGATGTTCTTTTTGTTGGTGTAGAGGAATCCCACTGATTTTTGTATGTTAATCTTGTATCCCGATACTCTGCTGAACTCTTCTATTAGTTTCATTCATTTTCTGGAGGATTCCTTAGGGTTTTCTGTGTATAAGATCATGTCATCTGCAAATAGAGATACTTTTACTCCTTCCTTGCCAATCTGGATGCCCCTTGTTTCTTTATCTAGCCTAATAGCTCTGGCTAGGACCTCCAACACGATGTTGAATAAGAGTGGTGATAAAGGGCATCCTTGTCTGGTTCGTGATCTCAATGGGAATGCTTTCAGGCTCTCTCCATTTAGGGTGATATTGGCTGTTGGCTTCGTATAAATGCCCTTTATTATGTTGAGGAATTTTCCTTCTATTCCTATTTTGCTGAGAGTTTTTGTCACGAATGAGTGTTGAACTTTGTCAAATGCCTTTTCTGCATCAGTTGATAAAATCATGTGATTCTTGTCTCTTGTTTTATTTACGTGGTGGATTACATTAATTGTTTTTCTAACGTTGAGCCACCCCTGCATACCTGGTATGAATCCCACATGGTCATGGTGAATTATTTTTTTGATATGTTGTTGAATTCTATTGGCTAGAATTTTGTTGAGGATTCTTGCATCTACGTTCATGAGGGATATAGGTCTATAATTTTCTTTTCCTGTGGCGTCTTTACCTGGTTTTGGTATCAGGGATATGGTGGCTTCATAAAAAGAGTTTCGTAGTATTCCGTCCTGTTCTATGTCTGAAATTCCTTTAGTAGTATTGGAGTTAACTCTTTTCTGAAAGTTTGGTAGAACTCTTCAGTGAAGCCACCCAGACCAGGGTTTTTTTTTTTGTTGTTGTGAGTTTTTTAATTACCTTTTCAATCTCTTCTTTTGTTATGGGTCTATTTAGTTCTTCTGTTTGTGTTAGTTTAAGTAGGTAGTGTGTTTCTAGGAATTCATCCATTTCTTCCAGCTTTTCAAATTTGTTAGAGGACAATTTTTCATAGTAATCTGATATGATTCTTTTAATTTCATTTGGGTCTGTTGTAATATCACCCCTCTCATTTCTTATTTGGGTTATTTGTTTCCTCTCCTGCTTTTCTTTTGTCATTTTGGCCAGTGATTTATCAATTTTGTTGATTTTTTCAAAAAAACAGCTTTTGGTCTTGTTAGTGCTTTCAATTGTTTTTCTGTTTTCTATTTCATTTAGTTCAGCTTTAATTTTTATTATTTGTTTTCTTCTGGTGCCTGTGGGTTTCTTTTGTTGCTCTCTTTCTATTTGTTTAAGTTGTAGGGATAATTCTTTGATTTTGGCCCTTTCTTCTTATTGGATGTGTGCATTTATTGACACAAATTGGCCTCTGAGCGTCGGTTTTGCAGTGACCCAAAGGTTCTGATAGGAAGTGTTTTCATTCTCATTGGATTCTGTGAATTTCTTTATTCCATCCTTAATGTCTTCTGTAATCCAGTCTTTTTTGAGCAGGGTATTGTTCAGTTTCCAAGTGTTTGATTTCTTTTCCTGTTATTGATTTCCACTTTTATGGCCTTATGGTCAGAGAAGATGCTTTGTAATGTTTCTGTGTTTTGGATTCTGCCAAGACTTGCTTTATGACCTAATATGTGATCTATTCTAGAGAATGTTCCATGTGCACTAGAAAAGAAAGTATACTTGCTTGCTGTTGGGTGGAGTGTTCTGTATATATCTATGAGGACAGGTTGGTTGATTGTGGCATTTAGATCTTCTGTGTCTTTATTGGGTTCTTTCTGGAGGTCCTGTCCTTCTTTGAAAGCGGTGTGTTGAAGTCCCCTACTATTATTGTGGAGCTGTCTATCTCCCTTTTCAATGCTGATAGAGTTTGTTTTATGTATCTTGCAGCTCTGTCATTGGGTACATAAATATTTAATATGGTTATATCTTCTTGGTGTATTGTCCCTTTAATCATTATATAGTGTCCTTCCTTATCCTTTCTGATGGATTTAACTTTAAAGTCTATTTTGTCAGAAATTAATATTACCACTCCTGTTGTTTTTTGACTGTTGTTTGTTTGGTATAGTATTTTCTATCCTTTGAGTTTTAGTTTGTTTGTGTCCCTAAGTCTAAGGTGTGTCTCTTGTAGGCAGCCTATAGACGGATCTTGTTTTTTAATCCATTCTGCCACTCTCTGTCTCTTTATTGGTGCATTTAGTCCATTTACATTCAGGACAGTTATGGATAGGTATGAATTTAGTGCTATCATTTTGGTGTTTTTGTGTGTGTGTGTGTGTGGTGTTGATAGTTTCTTTTTCCCACTTAATTTTATGTGCTGAGTAATCTTTATATATTGTCTTTTCCTCATATTTGTTGTTGTTGATTTCTTTTCTGCTGAGTCTTTATTTTTTTCTTGTATTTTATTTTGATGAGTAGGATAGTTTGTCCACTTTGTATTTACCTTATTATTTACCCCTATTTTTCTAAATTTAAACCTAACTTTTATTTCTTTGTATCACTGTATCTTCCTCTCTATATGGAAGTTGTTTGATTACATTTCTTTGTCACTCTTTATTATTTTAATGTTGTCTTCTTTTATATAATAACATTGCTGTTACCCTGTTTTAAGCTCTTTTTTTGTTTTTTTATCATTTTGCTTTGTTTTTTTTTTTTTTTTGGATTTTGCTGCCTGGGTTGACTTCTGGTTGCTCTGCCCAGTGTTCTAGTTTTGGGCTGACACCCGATATTATTGATTTTCTAATCAAAAAACTCCCTTTAGTATTTCTTATAGTTTTGGTTTGGTTTTTACGAATTCCCTCAACTTATGTTTATCTGGAAATGTCTTAATTTCACCTTCATATTTAAGGACAGTTTTGCTGGATACATGATTCTTGGCAGGCAATTTTTTTCCTTCAGTTTTTTAAATATGTCATCCCATTGCCTTCTTGCCTGCATTTTTTCACCCAAGTAGTCCGACCTTATTCTTTTTGTCTCTGCTTTGTAGGTGACTTTTCATTTATCCCTTGCTGCTCTGATAAATCTGTCTTAACCTTTGGTTTAGGCAAGTTTGACTATAATATGTCTTGGTGACTTTCTTTTAAGATTCACCTTATGTGGAGTTCGATGAGCATCTTGGATAGATATCTTCTCATCTTTCACAATATCAGGGAAGTTTTCTGCCAACAAATCTTCAACAATTCTCTCTGTATTTTCTGTTATGCCTACCTGTTGTGGTACTCTAGTCACTCGTAGGTTATTTCTCTTGATAGAGTCCCACATGATTCTTAAGATTTCTTCATTTTTTTAATTCTTTTATCTGATTTTTCTTCAAATATATTAGTGCCGAGTGATTTATTTTTGAGTTCAGAAATTCTGGCTGCTACTTGCTCAATTCTGCTCCTCTGACTTTCTATTGAGTTGTCTACTTCTGTAATTTTGTTGTTAATCTTCTGAATTTCTGATTGCTGTCTGTCTATGGATTTTTCCAGCTTATTAAACTTTTCATTATTTTCCTGAATAATCTTTCTAATTTCTTCAGTTGCTTTATCTGTGTGTTCCTTGGCTTGTTCTGCACATTGTCTCATTTTCTTCCTGATGCCTTGAAGGGTTCTGTATATTAAACTTCTATATTCTGCGTGTGGTAATTCCAGGAATGCACTTTCATCTAGAAGATCCCTGGATTGTTTGTTTGAGAGCCTGTTGAAGTGATCATGGTCTGTTTCTTCTTGTGACTTGATATTGACTGTTGTCTCTGAGCCATCTATAAGTTATTGTATTAGTTTATTCTTGCTTACTGTGTCATAGCTGCTTGCTTTGTTTTGTTTTGGTATGCCCAAATGGGTTGCTTGAGTGAGCTAGCTTGATTATTTTTGCCTTTGGAGGTCTGGTGTCCTGTCCCCAGCTGGCTAGAGCTATTATCAGGTATATCAGTCCAGAAGTCCATTCAGTTTTCTTGTATGAATTCAGCTCAGATTTCCAGGTAGCTGCTCATCAAGTGTGTGGTACAGGCTCTGTCCTACGGTCTTAGAGGGGCAGGGGTGATTGGCGTATATATTGGTATCTGATTGCAGGAGGGGTCATGCTCTGAACAAGGCAGGGGGCTGAGAACCAACCCCCGAGTGTCTCTAAGGAAAGCCTGTACCGGTTCCCGAGAGTGGGCAGGTGGGTGGGTTCTGCAGACAGACCATGGGCACCCAAAGTTGTTGGTTGTAAGGACTGGGAGGTATCAGTTGCTTTTGGACCCCTTTCGCAGGTGGCTGGGTGACCTGAGTGGAGCTCCCCGTCCTTAGTTCCCTGATGTGGGTAGGCGAGGACCTTGTTTAATAGGCAAAGCAATGTCAAACATCAAACACCCACTTCACCACACAGCTGAAATGGCTGGAGTCTGCCAACAAGGGCCTGTTCTCCCAAACTAGGCCCATACAGGTCTATGCAGAAAGGAATGGTGCTCAAAGTCCACAGACTGTTTATGCCTGGACAGGAGCTCCTTCAGTCCTGAGCTCCTCCGGTTAGTAGAGCTAGGAAATTATCTTTTCCCCCAAATGCAATTTTTTCCTCCCCGAAGGCCAGGAGGGTGACTCTAGGTGCTCAACAGGACCTATTTCAGGCCCAGGGAATTCAGCCACTGAAGCTGGTTTGTTGGTGGGGTCACACTTTAAAATATAAGCAAGTACTTAGCTTTTGCCAAGAGCGCTGCTCTCCTCAGGTTCCAGAGGTGTGAGTGGGCTGTGTGGTTGGCTGCTTCTCCCTCAGGAAACTGTGGCCGAATGCTAGGACCAGCCCACTGCTGCCACCGCCACTCCGGGAATGGTGCCTGAGGGCTCCCCGCTCTTCATGTCCAATAACTCCTCTCCACTTCTGAATGGTCTCTTCCTCCCCCTGCCCCTCAGTGTGTTTTCTAAGCTTGCCTTTGAAGCTCAGGGCTCCCAGCTTGTCACAAATATACTCGTTTCACTTGTTTTTTTCAGGTCTTTGTTGTAAAGAGGGTTCGCCGGAAGCATCTGTCTATTCCGCCATCTTGGCCCCACCTACTCATCTGATTTCTTGACTGCTGCTTCCATGGATGTTGATTGTGGATCCAAGTAAAATGAAATCCTTGACAACTTCAATCTTCTCTCCATTTTAATAATGTTTATAGGTCCAGTTGTGAGGATTTTTGTTTTCTTTATGCTGAGGTCCAATCCATACTGAAGGCTGTGGTCTTTGGTCTTCATTAGTAAGTGCTTCAAGTCCTCTTCACTTTCAGCAAGCATGTCATCTTCATAAAAAAGGTTGTTAACGAGGCTGCCTCCAATTCTGATGCTGTGTTCTTCTCCAGATAGTCTACCTTCTTCAATTATTTGCTCAGGATACAGGTTGAATAAGCAAAGTGAAGGGATACATCCCTGAAACGCACCTTTCCTGACTTTAAATTGGGCAATATCCTATTGTTCTGTTCTTGATCTATGTAATGTTTCTCATGAGCGCAATTAAGTGTTCTGGAATTCCCATTCTTTGCAATGTTATCCATAATTTGTTATGATCCACACAGTCAAATACCTTTGCATAGTCTATAAAACACAGGTAAACATCTTCCTGGTGTTCTCTGCTTTCAGCCAGGATCTGTCTGACAACAGCAATGATATCCCTGGTTCCATGTCCTCTTCTGAATCTGGATTGGTTGAATTCCTAGTATTTCTCTGTCGATGTACTGCTGCGGCTGTTTTTGTATGATCTTCAGCAAAATATTACTTGTATGTGATATTAATGATATTGTTCAAAAATTTCCTCCTTCTGTTTGATCATCTATCTTTTTAATGGCCACAAACATCGATCTTTTCCAGTGGGATGGCTATCTTCAAAATTTCTTGGAATAGACCAGTAAGCACGTCCACATTTGCATCGTTTGATTGAAATATCTTGGCTGATAGTCTGTAAATTCCTGGGGCCTTGTTTTTCACCATTGCCATCAGTTCATCTTAGACTTCTTCCTTCAGTAACACTGGCTCTTGATCATATGCTACCTCCTGAAATCGAATGCCGACAAATTCTTTTTGATACAGTGACTCTGAGTATTCTTTCCATCTGCTTTTGATGCCTCCTTTGTTGTTCAATATTTTGCCCATAATATCCTTCAATATTAAAACTCAAGACTTGATTTTTTTTCTTCAGTTATTTCGGTTTGAGGAATGCCAAGCATGTTCTTCTCTTTTGGTTTTCTAACTCCAGGTTTTTATACATTTCATTATAATACTTTGCTTTCTCGAGCTGACCTTTGAAACTTCTGTTCAACTCTTTTACTTCATCATTTCTTCCATTCTCTTTTTCTACTCCATGTTCAAGAGCAAGTTTCAGAGTCTCTTGATGTTGATTTTGGTCTTTTCTTTCTTTTTAATTACCTTTTGCTTTCTTCCTGTATGATGTCCTTGATGTGATTCCACAGCTCATCTTGTCTTTGGTCATTAGTGTTCAATGAGTCCAATCTATTCTTGAGTTGATCTCTAAATTCAGTGGGATATACTCAAGGTTGTACCTTGGCTTTCATGGACTTGTTTTAATTTTTTCAGCTTCAGCTTAAAGTTGCATATGAGCAATTGATGGTCTGTTCTGCAGCCACCCCCTGGCCTTGACTGATGTTGCTGAGCTTCTCCATGGTACATTTCCACAGATATTGTTGATTTGATTCCTGTGTATTCTGTATGGTGAGCTCCACGTGTATAGTCTCCATTTATGTTGTTGTAAAAGGATATTTCCAATGAATAGGTTGTTGGTCTTCCAAAGACTGTCTTGCAATCTTTGGCATCATTTCTATCACCAAGGCCATATTTTCCCAACTACCCACCCTTCTTTGTTTCCAGCTTTCACATTCCAATCACCAGTAATTATCAATTCATCTTGATTGCATGTTTGATCAATTTCAAACTGTAGAAGTTGGTATCTTCAATTTCTTCATCTTTGGCCTTAGTGGTTGATGTGCACATTTGAATAATAGTCATACTAACTGGCCTTCCTTGTAGGTGTATGGATATTATCTAATCACTGACAAAGTTGTACGTCAGGATAGATCTTGAAAAGTTCTTTCTGAAAATGAAGATGACACCATTCCTCTTCAATTTGTCATTCCATTGCAGTAGACCATATGGTTGTCTGATTTTGTGGTAGAACAAGCAGTTCTTCTGCTTCAGGTGATTTGTCTGAACATTGGAATTATTAGAAGTTTTAAAATGACCTTACACAGAGTTGGTGCTACCTGCAGCCTGACAGCTTTGCTGGGCCTGATGATCCGGGGCCTCAGTACTTCTACGTGAGGGCTTGTTTTTGTGGCTGTTTGAGCTTCATCACAGAATGACACATTAAGTTCCAAGAAGGAGCATTCCAAGAAAAAAAGAAGAGAAAACCACCAGTTTTCTTAGTACCTAGATTCAAAAGTAGTTTGAAAATAATAATTCTGCCTCATCCTATTGATCATAGCAGTCAAGAGGCCAGTACAGATTCAAAAGCAATAGAAATAAACTATGTCTTTCAATGGGAATATGACATGAACTTACAGAGAAAAAAATTAATGATGACACTCTTTGGTAGTTATCTACTGTATGTCCCATTTAAGTTATAGCAAGAAGCCACCTGCCTCTTGTGTCCTGTCTTAGCTATCTAGTGCTGCTATAACAGAAATACCACAAGTGAATGGCTTTAGCATAGAGAAATGTATTTTCTCACAGTCTGGTAGGCTAGAAGTAGAAATTCACGGCCTCAGCTCCAGTGGAGGACTTTTCCTCCATTGGCTCTGAAGGAAGTTCCTTCTCATCAATCATCCCCTATACTAGGAGCTTCTCTGAGCAGAAACCACAGATCCAAAGGACACACTCAGCACCCGGCGCTGCTTTCTTGGTGGCAGGAGGTCCCCTGTCTCTCTGCTTGCTTCTCTCTTTTATATCACAATAGAAACCATATGAAAACACAGTCCAATCTGGTAGACTGAGTCCTGCCTCATCAACACAACTGCTGCCCATCCCCGCTCAGTGACATCGTACAGGTACACTTTACAATACATAGGAAAATCACATCAGATGACAAAATTGTGGATAACCACACAATACCGGGAATCCTGGCCTAGCCAAATTGATACACACATTTTTGGGAGACACAATACAATCCATGACAGATCCTAAATCATTTTAATTTCTGATTACCATATAATCAGGAGAAAATATCTACTGTGCAGTTTAGGCATCCCCACTAGCCTGCACTCATGAGTGGCTGCAAGTAGTATTGTGTAGTACAGCAAGTGCTATTATTTGAGCAACTGATTTTGATTTCACATAAAACAGAATATACATATGATGGTCCGATAATAATGACATGATGATTATAGTGGTTCAGAAAGTATTTCTAAACACTTGCTATTTCCTTGCCAGTTTGTCTTTGCCATTGCTGAGTCTGAGATGCTGTTATTTAATGCCTTTGACAGTGGATTATAGTAGAATTAAATGCTAGTGGAAAACAAAGTTCTGTTAATGGCCCTGAATAATCTAAATGTAGAAATTATTCTAGTTCAATGGAGGATAAAATTATAGGATGTTGAATTCTTTCCAACAAGGTGAATTGGGAAAGATGAGATATGGAGATTTAAGTGCACAGTACTGTACATAACTGTACTGTAACACCAGGAAGAAAATTATGCAGGGATGGTGGGAAATAATGACAGAATTCTAGAACGCTGTAAAGGGGATTCCAGTTCATTAACTATAAGGCTGTCATGGAGCTCACAGATTGTGTGACAGTATAGTAAAGACAAATAGTTATAAAGACTCTTCCTGTTCAGTGATAAAATTCCTGACTATTGAAAAGGTTTTGTATTTGTAGATGAATGGCACTTGCCAGATAAAGCTAAAATGAAGGCTTGCCAGCTCATTTTATCTGCTCTGATGGTTTCTAAAGGGAAGTAGTAGACTTATTCTCTGCTGTTTTCTTAAACCTGGGATAGGTAATTTAAGATCTTACAATATTCTCTCTAGTAAATATTTATTCTTACTAAGGCATTATTATATATTTCAAAGCTTCTTACAAAAAGCATCAGTATTTAACAGCAAAGCCATTGTTTATTGATTATGTACATGTTCAATCAAGTTTTATTGAATAGCTACACAATGTGCCACACCATGATAGGCACTAGTTCTGCAAAGGTGAATTAAATAAATAAATTCACTTTCCTCAATAAGCTGCTTTCTATCTAGTTAAGGGGCTAAAACATGCCAAAAATGTTAATAAAGCATTGTCCTTTTAATAAACTCTGGGGGGCATTTGGGTGCCATTTCAAGATCACCTGTTTGATGATGGTCTGAATTAGATGCTTCAGGAAAGAGTTCACAGAGGAGATTTGACAAGAGGCTTGGGGATTATGGATATTACAGGAAGGTGCCAAAACGTGTATAAAAGCATGAAAGTGTAAGAAAGAATTATGGGTATGAGATGCTATTGAATGTGGGTGGACATGGGGAAAGAATGTTAGACATGAAATTGCAAATATTGGAAGAAATCATATAATAAAGTTTCTGGTATGTCAAAATATAGGAGTTTAATGATCCTATGAGTAATGAATATATCTCATACAGGGTAAGCTAGGTTTTCTGTGGCAGAAAAAGGCATACTGATCTCAGTACCCGTGACAACAAATGTTAATTTTCTCTTCACAAAATGCAGTCAATAGTCACTTTACTCTGTGTTGCCTTCACCTTGGAACCCAAGATCATGGAACAATGTGTATTGGGGTCAGTACTAGCCATCATGGTGGCAGAATATTAGAACAGTCTTAACTAAACAATGCTTCTTAACACTCTATACCAGAAATTGTACATGCCCCTCTGCTCGCATTTACCATATTTTTCACAATTTACCCACATACTTACAGGTATAATGTGCAGAAATGATGAAATTAAGTAAATCAGTTCTGGCATAGCACACCCATGTATATACCATGCATGTCTCATGACATTTTCAGAAGTGAATTTTGTCCTCACTCACCCATCCTCCCATATTACAAGTAAATAATATCCTTCTGTTCATTTTCTTCTGTTGTGTTCATTTTCATCTCCTGCTTATGTGTATAAAAATAGTCTAAAAATGTTACTTTTGATCATAATTGTTTAATAAAGATATAAGCCATGGTCAAGAAGTAATGGATCAAGTTTAGTAGTTCCCCAGGAATCAAAAATTAACAACTGGAAATGTGTATTTTTCCTATTAATTTGTGAATTAATTTCAACTAATTAATAGCTAGCTTAAGTGATGTTTCCATGTGATCAGAAGTAGAAATTGAAGTCAGCAACATGTTAAAAAAAGAAAAAAAAGACATACCGCATTTATAAAAATAACTTGTGGGGGTTGCACGGTTGGTAAAAAAAAAAAAAAAAAAATGTATAACGTGTGCATTGTTTGCATAAAACTATGGTAAAGCAAGTTATGTAGTTACATGGAGTGAATTGTCTCCCCCTAAAATATGTGTTGGGAACCTAATCCCAATATCTGTGCATGTAATGCAATTTAATGTAATCGCATTCTATAATGCACTCTAATGTTATGTTAATGAGACCATACAAGTGTAGGATACATCCTAAATCTAATCACTTCTGAGTTATAAAAAGAGCAGATTAGACACAGAGAAAAGAACACACAGGGTAAGACGGATACCATGTGAGTATCACCAAGGAGGTTTGCACTCAACTGCTAGTTTAAATATTCAAACCCACCCAGTGGTACTGTGGAAGAAAAGGCCTGGCAATCTGCTTCCATTAAGATTACAGCCAAGAAAGCTCTATGGAGTAGGTCTTTTCTATAACACATCAAGTCACCAAGGAGATGAAATCAACTCAACAGCAACTAATAACCACGTCACCAAAGAATCAAGGGTTTGCCAAGGTTAAAGCAACTGAAAGAGGCAAGGGTCTTTCCCTAGAGCTGACACCTTGAATTCAGCCTGTTAGCCTCCTTCCTGAGCTGTGAGAAGATGATTTTCTGTTCTTTTAAACCACTCATTTGTAGTAATTCTTCTACAATGCACTAGATAACTAAGACATGTAACCATTTCCGATTTTTAATATATATAACATTGAAATATCAGCTTTCAGGAAAGGGCACTATGGCAAGGAAAATGGGAATATTTCCCATTCCCATTGTGAATAGCAATACAATCTACCACAGGGATACAAAAATTCTCTATATTTTAAGCAGAGAGGTTGATAAAATAAATCATATTTGTGATATCTTGAAATCATTTTGGAGTTCAGAGAACAGGGAGGAGATTGGAGATTAAGAGCTTATTGTCAAGGCCCTGATGAGAGATTCTGATATTATTACTGCAGTGAGAAAGAGAGAAAGTAATAGATATCAAAGTCATTTGAAGTGTCAAATCCTTAACTCTTAATGAATGACTGAATGTGAGCTAAAGAGAGTGAGGGAGACAGCAAAAACTAGAATTTCTTCTCGTCCAGAACAAGCGTCAGGGTAGATGGCAAAACCATTGCTTGTATAAGAAAACTAAAGAAAAGGAGTAGCTTGTGTATTGAAAGAGGTGATATATCAAGTACTAGAAAACATCCTCTAGCAAGACAAGCAAATAATTGAGCCAGATAGCAGAGCCTAGCCTTATGCCATGAAGTTAAACGTTTCAAGTCATTGGTCCCCAGTTGTTACTTATAGAGGCTTTGGAGTCAGGCAGACTTAGTTCAAATCCTGGCCTCTAGTCTTACCAAGTGAGTAGTATTAGAGAAGTGACTTGACTTTTCTAAAATAAGTTTGCTTACATATTGTTATGGATTGAATTGTGTCCCCCCAAAATAAGTGTCATCTTGGTTAGGCCATGATTCCCAGTATTGTGTGATCGTCTACCATTTTGCCATTTGATGAGATTTTCCTATGTATTGTAAATCCTATCTCTATGATGGATTAGCGGCAGCTGATGAGATCTACAAGTTTGACAGAGTCTTAAGCCAATCTTTTTTGAGATATAAAAGAAGGCAGCAAGTAGAGAGACAGGGAATCTCATACTACCAAAAAACAGCACAGGGAGCACAGCGTGTCCTTTGGACCTGAGGTTCCTGCCCTGAGATGCTCCCAGGAACTCCCCAAGTCATAGGCTATTTTGAACTTTCCATAACACTTTATTTAGATGATTTTAAATAAAAATGAGAGGCCATAGTAATAAAAAGTAAATCAGTGATACAGTGTATAATAGGGTTATATTAAAATTCAAGAATTGATATTAAAATGTATATATCAAGTACCTGATTTATTATTATTATTATACTTATTGACCATGTTTTGTGATAAGATTATATATTTCAATAACATGAAAAATTATTACATCTGATATTGGAAACTTTAAGAAAGGCAACATTAACACATAATTGACAAATATTTTAAAATGCCAAATAAAAATCATTTTACAGGTCAAAAATGATACCACAACAATTATTAAAAGTTATCAATTTTTATTTTTAAAATGAAATTTTAAAACACACAAAGCATTCATTGTTCTATCTGATAGTCTTGATGTTTGTTTCATGACAAATACTATAGAGGTAGAAAAATTTATTTTTTGTTAACATTGGTCAAATCTTTAAGAGTGCACCCAAAAACATCTTGACATTGGACTTTAGGTTACATATCGCTTCATATAAGCTCATTTCCTTTGTGAATTATAAAAATATTTGCCTGTTTGCCCTGATTTTGTTTTTGCCTTTGAAATTGATATTGCTTTCATTAATTCAGAAGTTTGCTCGGTTTACAATTTCAAGTGACAGGGAATACTCCACAAGAACATTCACACCTTCTTCATTTTGCACTTGTTTTGTTAAAAATATTCACAAACAACTGTAGCCAATAGCAAATATGCAAATACTGAAAAATCACCAGCAAATTATATTGAATAGTACACAATTATCATGATATTTTGATGTCTGTGATGGTTAATCTTATGTATCAACTTGGCTAGGCTATGGTGACCAGTTGTTCCGTTAAAGGCCACTTTAGATGTTGCTGTGAAGGTGTTTTCTGGATGTGATTAATATTCATAATCCGCTGACTTTAAAAACATTAAATGCCACAGTGTGGGTGGGCCTTATCCAATCAGTTGAAGGCCTTGGAACAAAATCTGAGAATAGCCAATGCAGAAGGAATTCTGCCTGAAGACTGTAACATAGAAGTCCTGCCTTAGTTTCTAGTGAGCCTACCAATTCCTTAAAATAAATTACAATGTGTTTGTGTATATATATATATATATATATACACACACGTATATATGTGTATATATATATATACCCACTGCCATCAAGATATATATATATATATATATATATATGTACACACACACACAAAAACTTGTCGTTTACGTATATATCCTATTGGCTTGTTTCTCTGGAGAACCTGGGATAATGCAATGCTGTAGCAAGATTTACAGCACTACCCATAATCAAGTGCTGAAATTGCCACAATAAGGACTTATTTTGCTTCAAAACTTAATCCTGGAATCATCAGTCATAGGATTTGTATAAAGTAGATGGCTTTATTAAACTTATTAATATTTACTTTCTTACTATTAACAGCAGAAGGGTCCATGAACATACATGTAGAACGTGGCAACAACTTAAAGTAAGATTCTAACTGTATTTTTCTACATTGTGCATCTGTCTTGCTTCCCAGAAATGTCAATCTTAACTTTTAATAATGTTTTCTGCTCTTCCTTTGAAAATGATGTCAATGCATTTCTTGGAACCAGAAATGTCTCTATGTTGAGTATTAAGCTTTAATTTTTGGGAAAGAATTATAATACTTTTTTTCTATGTTCCCAAATTCTCATCTGATTTTTCTCAGAAATTAGAGTTTGAGAAAATATAAATATCTTGAAAAATGCCAGGAAGGAGTTTCCATTTGGGAACACTATCTACCATATGTTAAATACCTAAAAATATTGTTTGCTTTCTCATTTCTCTCTACCTCTCTCTTTTTCCTCCTCCTTTTTTCCTTTTTTTCCTACCTGTTATCATTGCTGTAGGGTTGCTGTGAGTCAGGATCAACAAGATGGTAACTGGTTTGGTCTTTTTTATGGGTCATCATCACTACGGTCATCATTTTGTTTATTACATACTAAAATGATATATTAAAATTCATCTTATAAGAATTATTGTTCTGCTATCAAATAAGAAACTTAATACTAACCTAGCAATACTGTAAACTTTAATTAGCATGATATATGGTAATTGACATATGGTGATAACCAATAAATTTGAGAACAGTGATTGATAGGCCTGTCCAGGTCTTTTAAGTGTAATCAGACACTGTTGTTTTTGCTAGGTGCTGTGGACTTTGTTCCGACTCATAGCGACCCTATAAGACAGAGCAGAACTGCCCCATAGGATTTCCAAGGAGCAGAGGGTGGATTTGAATGGCCAGCTTTTTGGTTAGTAGCTGAGCTCTTAACCACCGTGCCATCAGGGCTCCCATCAGACAGTAGTGTTGATAAAGTAAGAATAATATGTGGGTGTCTTAGTTATCTAGTAAGGACCCCTGATGGCACAGCAGTTAAGTGCTAGGCTGCTAACGGAAATGTTGAGGGTTTGAGCTCACCAGCCACTCTGTGGGAGAATGATATGGTATTCTGTTTCATGACAATTACAGCCTTAAAAACCCTATGAAGCAGTTCTACTCCATCCTATAAGGTCACTATGGGTCAGAGTATTCTTGACAGAAACGGGTTTGGAATAGGTTTTAGTTATCTAGTGTTGCTGCAACAAAAATACCACAGATGTGTGGCTTTAAAAGATAGACATTTATTTTTTTCACACTTTAAGAAACTAGAAGTTCAAATTAAGGATACCGCCTCTAGGGGAAGGTTCTCTCTCTGCCACCTTTGTGGGGACCACGCTTGTCTCAGCTCCTAGGGACAAAATACTCTTTTACCTTGTGTAACCCTGACATTCCTCTAGTCCTTGGTGATCTCCACATGTCATCATTCGAGCTTGCTTGGAAACCCTGGTGGCATAGCAGTTAAGAGCTACACCTGATAACCAAAAGCTTAGCAGTTCGAATCCACCAAGCACTCCTTGGGAACTCTATGGGGCACTTCTACTCTGTCCTATAGGATTGCTATGAGTCAGAATCGACTAGACGGCAGTGGATTGGATTTGATTGGATTTTGCTTCTGGGACTAATTTTTTCTTTTTAGATCTCAAAAGTGGTTAGGTTTAAAGTACACCCTACACTTATATGGCTTCATTAATATAACAAAGAAAACTCTATGCCCAAGTGAGACTATATCCACAGGTATAGAGGTTAGATTCCAACATATATTTTGGAAAGGGGGATACGGTTCAATTCATAACAATGGGGAAAAGCATTTTTCCTTCTTTTAGTTTGGTTATTTTTTACATGTCTCAAGAGCGAGGAATTCAAGGCAGATATCAACGTAATGCGCAATTGACAAGAGAAGTTTCCATGATTTAAATCCAAATAATCAGTAGTTTTAGAACTACTTTTTTTTGACAATATGAGCAAATTAAGAAAAAAAAAGCTATGTGAATCGCTTAAAAAAAAAAAAAAAAAACCTCCAAATATCTAAGTTACCTCCTATACTCAAAATGTATACATCTCAATTTCCTATGCTTTCTAAAGCTGCGCTGCTCTGAGTGGTAATTGATGTTCAGAAATACCGTTGTGAGGCATAGCTGAGATGCTGAATCATTAGGGAAAAAATAATTTTGTCATTCTAATTAGAATTTTCCTTAGGCAAGAATCCAGAATTGTATTTTATTTTCAACTACAAGGTTTGATATACAAAACAAAGGTTGCTTTCTCATATTTATCACAAGAAGGCAGTGAACTAAGCACTCTGTCTTCCCCGTGGCTGGATCATTCCAAGTTTTATAATCTGCATGATACTTCCATTGTTTTGAATGGAGAGGCATCATTAAACCCAAAACATTTAATGAGTGCCTTTCTGATCAAGCAATTACCTTTAGTCTTCACCCCGGTTTCCATCTCTCTTTAGGAAAAGAAAGCAGAGAGCTTATTTGGCAAAAGTAGAATAATTGTTCACACTGATTAAAGAAAGAAGGAACGAATCTATTTTCAGTCATTTATTGACCATCTCCACTATTTCTTTTTCCTGTTGCATACCTCTTCTTTCTTTCTGTTCTATTCTGGTGGAACAAGCTGATCCAGACATATTTAATGAGCCAAAATGTATTCTGCAGGCCACCCAAATTTACAGCTGAATAGCTTACTCTGCAGTACAGACAATATCTGTCACCTTCGGGGGCCCTGGAATGCACAAAAGGCCAAAGATAATGTCTGCAGAATTGACCCCGCAGGGGATTGAATAGATAAGTTTCTATTTTAGCTCATCTGAATGAAAAATCTGGGTAATTCTCTGCTCATCTTCGCTCTTTTCTTCATTTTCCAACACAGATGCTGCGTTATTGATTATTTTGCCTGTAATAAGCAGTTGTTATACATTTTAGCAACATCTTATAGAATTAGGATATAAGGGACTCCCAGTTGAGCCATCATTCACTGTATTCTTCTAAGAAATGGAAATTATTCTGTAGTATTCTAACCCCAGAAAAAATATAAACACTAATAAAATTTTAACAGTTTCACATTTCAGTAAAATTTTTATTTGGTTAAGTGCTGAATTTCATTTATTAGTTTATTTCTTTCTTCAATCCAAGGCTTTATTTATTCATTCAACAAACACTCTGTGCATATGTTCTGCATGAGGACTTTTCATTAAGGAATGTTTTCTCTTAGTATTTCATGGGATTAGACAAACATCTGCCAGTCCCAGAAAGAATACAACCCAAAACAAAGACAAAAACAAAAAGCTTAAATCCCAGAAGTGTGTCCATGTTCACCCAAAACCATCATTCTCCAAAGAGACAGGTTATCTCCACCTATTCATAAGAATATTCAGGTGCTCATCACTATAGAAATCATACATGTTCTCAGATTAGGCCCACCAAAACATTTCAGGCCATTTTTCACTGAAGTCTCTGAAATGAATTGAATTGTGTCCTCCCAAAATATGTGTCAACTTTGTTGGGACATGATTCCCAGTATTGTGTGGTTGTCCTCCATTTTGTGATTTTCCTATGTGATATAAATCAAAATCTCTGGCTGTGGTTAAAGAGGATTAGGGTGGGATATAATACCCTTACTAAGGTCACATCCTCGACCCAATGTAAAGGGAGTTTCCCTAGAGTGTGGCATGCACCATCTTTTGACTTACAAGAGATAAAAGGAAAGGGGAGCAAGCAGAGAGTTACAAACCTCATACCACCAAGAAGGCAGTGCCAGGAGCAGAGTGCATCCTGTGGACCCTGGGTTCCTGTGCAGAGAAGCCCCCAGTCCAGGAGAAGATCGAAGACAAGGACCTTTCTCCAGAGGCTACACAGAGAGAAAGTCTTCCTCTGGAGCTGATGTTCTGAATTTGGACATCTAGCCTAGTAGACTGTGAGTAAATAAATTTCTCTTCGTTAAAGTCATCCACTCGTAGTATTTCTGTTATAGCAGGACTAGATAACTAGAACAGTCTTTGAAAATGTCGTAAATCTAGAACAGGTTAGTATTCACTAAATGCTTAAATACACTCCCTTGACTTAAAATTCTCATACTCTACAACAAAAGAGACAACCATGCTTTCTTAGTATTATCAAGTTTTGGAGATGATTTTTAAGGGTTTATGAGTTATCTCAACTGAATATTTAGATGATTTAGTGGAATAGATTTTTGTGATATACTAAATTTAATCATCCCTTCTCCTCATTCTGGAGCCCTGGTGATGTAGTGGTTAAGCATTTGGCTGCTAACCAAAAGGTTAGTAGTTCAAATCCACCAGCCATTCTTTGGAAACCATATGGGGCAGATCTGCTCTGTCCTATAGGGTTGCTATGGGTCCAAAACAACTTGCCAGGAATGGGTTTGGGTTTGTTTTTTTTCCCCCTCATTCTGTAGATTATACAGACCTTTCTAGTCTATAACCCTTTGCTTCTCATTTGACTGCAGCCCACACATTGTGGCCCTGATGGCACATGGTTATGTTACCGGTGAAAACCTCAGGTTCTTACATGGCATGAGTCGCATTGGCCAATAAATGAGAGATCAAGGTGGGGAACAAGAAAGTCACCTTTGTTTTATTGTACAAGTGTCATGGATTGAATTATGCCCCCCCCCAAAAAAAAATCTGTGTATCAATTTGGCTGGGCCATGATTTCCAGTATTGTGTGATTTTCTATATATTGTAAATCCTGCCTCTATGTTGTTAACGAGGGAGGATGGGCTGCAGTTGTGTTAGTGAGGCAAGACTCAGTCTACAAGATTGGAGTGTATCTCGAGGCAATATTTGACATATAAAAGAAAGGAGCAAGCAAAGAGATGTGGGGTGGGTGGTTGGAGAACCTCATACCACCAAGAAAGCAGCACCAGAAGCAGAGAGTGTCCTTTGGACCTGGGGCCCTTGTGCCTGAGAAGTTGCTCTACAAGGCGAAGTTTGAGGACAAAGAATCTTCCTCCAGAGCTGACAGAGACAGAAAGCCGTTCCCTGGAGTTGACACCCTGAATTTGGAATTTTAGCCTACTTTACTGTGAGGAAATAAATTTCTATTAGTTAAAGCCATCCGCTTGTGGTATTTCTGTTATAGCAGCACTAGATGACTACGGCAACAAGGAAAGGGAGTCAGTCAGCGTTCACTGCTGCTAAGACAGGTCTCTAAGAGTGGGCAGGGAGGTTACTTTTAAAGGGGTTGACAAGCAGATAGTTCATACAAGTTATGTCAGCAACATTCTTAATCATACTAAGGAGACGCAATGGGGTTTACATATAATTTCCAAGCAAAAGCAGGATTCAAATGCAAAGTTTTGGTGGGGGAATAGGGGCGCCCAGCAAAGGAAATGATTTTGCAATGCAACACTATACAGGAGGAAGCCAGGTAAAGAATATAGCAATGTGGGGGTTCTGTCTCAGTTAAACGTCAAGCGGCTAACCAAAAGGTCAGTGGTTCCAACTCACCAGCCACTCGCTGGAGAAAGACATGACAATCTACTTCCATCAGGATTACAGACTTGGAAACCCTATGAGGCAGTTTCACTCTGTCCTATAATCTCTATGAGTTGGAATTGGCTCAACGGCAGTGGGATATATATATATATATATATATGTAAACTCCCCCACGTGTCTGTCAGTTTGTCTTACTGTGGGGGCTTGAGTGTTGCTGTGATGCTGAAAGCTATCCCACCAGTATTCAGACACCTGCAGGGTCACCTATGGAGAACAGGTTTCAGCTGAGCTTACAGACTAAGACAGACTGGGAAGAAGGACCCACAAGTCTACTTCTGAAAAGAATTAGCCAGTGAAAACCTTATGAATAGCAGTGGAACATTGTCTGATATAGTACTGGAAGATGAGCCTCCCAGGTTGGAAGGCACTCACAAGATGACTAGGGAAGAACTCCCTCCTAAAAGTTGAGTTGACCTTAATGACACGGATGGAGTAAAGCTTTCAGGACCTTCATTTGCTGATGTGGCGTGACTCAAAATGAGAAGAAACAACTGCAAATATGCATTAATAATCGGAACCTGGAATGTACGAAGAATGGATCTAGGAAAATTGGAAATCATCAAAAATGAAATGGAATGCATAAACAGAGATATCCTAGGCATTATTGAGCTGAAATGGACTGGTATTGGCCATTTTAAATTGGACAATCATATAGTCTACAATGCTGGGAATGACAACTCAAAGAGGAATGCTGTTGCGTTCATCGTCAAAAAGAACATTTCAAGATCTATCCTGAAGTACAACGCTGTCAGTGATAGGGTAATATCCATACTCCTACAAGGAAGACCAGTTAATATGACTATTATTTAAATTTATGCACCAACCACTAGGGCCAAAGATGAAGAAATAGAAAATTTTTATCAGCTGCTACAGTCTGAAATTGATTGAACATGCAATCAAGATGCATTGATAATTACTGGTGATTGGAATGAGAAAATTGGAAACAAAGAAAGATCAGTAGTGGGAAAATATGGCCTTGGTGATAGAAACAATGCCAGAGATCGAATGATAGAATTTTGCAACACCGATGACTTCTTCATTGCAAATACCTTCTTTCACCAACATAAACGGCGACTATACACATGGACCTCACCAGATGGAACACACAGAAATCAAATTGACTACATCTGTGGAAAGAGTTAATGGAAAAGCTCAAAATCATCAGCCAGAGCAAGGCTAGGGGCCGACTGTGGAGCAGGCCATCAATTGCTCATAGGCAACTTCGAGCTGAAACTGAAGAAAATCAGAGAAAGCCCACAAGATCCAAAAAATGACCTTGGATATATCCCACCTGAATTTAGAGACCATCTGAAGAATAGACTTGATGCATTGAACACTAGTGACTGAAGACCAGACGAGTTCTGGAATGACATGAAGGGCATCATTCATGAAGAAAACAAGAGGTCACTGAAAAGACAGGAAAGAAAGAAAAGACCAAGATGGATGTCAGAGGAGACTCTGAAACTTGCTCTCGAAAGTCAAGCAGCTAAAGCAAAAGGAAGAATTGATGAAGTAAAAGAACTGAACAGGAGATTTCACAGGGCATCTCAAGATGACAAAATAAAGTATTATAATGACATATGCAAAGAGCTGGAGATGGAAAACCAAAAGGGAAGAACACATTCAGTGTTTCTCAAGCTGAAAGAACTGAAGAAAAAACTCAAGCCAAGAGTTGCAATAGTGAAGAATTCTATGGGGAAAATGTTAAATGATGCAGGAAGCATCAAAAGAAGATGGAAGGAATACACAGAGTCATTATACCAAAAAGAATTAGTCGAAGTTCAACTATTTCAAGAGGTGGCATATGATCAGGAACTGACGGTACTGAAGGAAGAAGTCCAAGGTGCTCTTAAGGCATTGGTAAAAAACAAGGCTCCAGGAAGACTGAAGAAGAACTGACGCTTTTGAACTGTGGAGTTGGCAAAGAATATACTGAATATACCATGGACTGCCAAAAGAACGAATAACCCTATTTTAGAAGAAGTACAACCAGAATGCTCCTTAGAAGCAAGGATGGCGACACTGCTTCTTACATACTTTGGACATGTTATCAGGAGGGATCAGTCCCTGGAAAAGGACCTCATGCTTGGCAGGGTACAGGGTCAGCAGAAAAGAGGAAGACTCTCAGCGAGGTGGATTGACACAGTGGCTGCAACAATGAGCTCAAGCATAAAAACGATTGTAAGGATGGCTTAGGATCGGTAAGTGTTTTGTTGTGCTGTGCATAGGGTCACTATGAGTCAGAACCGACTCAGCGGCACCTAACAACAACAACATATGTAAACTATATTTGTGAATATATATATAAATTTACATATATTTATATATATAAACACATATTTTCTTGTTGTTGTTAGGTACCATAGAGTTGGTTCCAACTCATAGCCATCCTATGTACAACAGAATGAAACACTGCCATCCTTCAATCCTGATGCCCTGTTCTTCTACATACAGTCCACCTTCTGGGATTATTTGCTCAGCATACAGATTGAATAAATATATATATCAAGTATTTGGTCCCCAGGTGACACAAACAGTTTGATTTTAGCTACTAACCTACAGGCTACAGTTCAAGCCCACCCAGCAGTACAGGGGGAAAAAGGCCTGGGGATCTGCTTCCGTAAAGATTATAGCCAAGAAAACCTCATGGAGCAGTTCTACTCTGTAACACATGAGGTCCGTTGTGGACTGAATTCTCCCCCCAACCCAATATAAGTATTATAAATCCTAATGCCTATACCTGTGGATACAATCCCATTTTGGAATAGGGTTTTCTTTGTTATGTTAATAGATCATTTTAGTGTAAACCAAAAACCAAACCCATTGCTGTGGAGTGATTCTGACTCATAGGTACCTGTAGGACAGAGTAGAACTACCCTATACAGTTTCCAAGGAGCGCTTGATAGATTCAAACTGCTGACCTTTTGGTTAGCAGCCATAGCTCCTAACCACTACACCACTTTTTTTTTTTTTTTTAGGGTTTCCATTCTAGGGTATGTTTTAAGCCAATCACTTTTGAGATATGTAAAGAGCAGACTAGGTATAGAAGCGAGAAAGAACTAATGGGGGAAAGAGAAGTGCCACGTGCAGACCTCCAGGGAACGCCTAGAAGCTGAAACAAGGATTTTCCCTCAGAGCCCACAGAGAGTGCCTCGCTCTAGAGTCAGTGTCCTGAGTTCAGAGTTTTAGACTCCAAAACTCTAAGAAAATACAATTCTGTATGTTAACGTTACCCACTTGTGGTATTTCTGTTACACAGCACTAAGATACTGAAACATGGTTCACCATGACTGGTAATTGAATTGACCCTAAAGGGTTTGTTTTATATATATATATAATATATATATATATATAATATATATATACACACATATGAGTGTATATGCATATGGATTACATCTCAACATAAGAAAACAAAAATCTCACAACTGGACCAATAAGCAACATCATGATAAATGGAGAAAGTTGTCAAGGATTTCATTTTACCTGGAACACCCTTGGAAGCAGGGGTCAAGAAATCAAAACACAGATTGCATTGGGCAAATCTGCTGTGAAAGACCTCTTTAAAATGTTAAAAAGCAAAGATGTCTTTTTAAGGACTAGGGTGCACCGACCCAAGCCATAGGTCATATGCACGTGAAAGCTGGACAATGAATAAGGAAGATCAAAGGATCTATGCTTTTGAATTATGCTGTCGGCAAAAAATATTGAATGGATTGCCAAAAGAACAAAGAAATCTGTCTTGGAAGAGGTACAGCCAGAATGCTCCTTAGAAGCAAGTGTGGCAATACTTCTTCTCACATACTTTGGACATATAATCAGAAGGGATCAGTCCTTGGAGAAGGACATCATGCTTGGTAGAGGGTCAGCGAAAATCAGGAAGATCCTCAAGGAGATGGATTGACACAGTGGCTACAACAATGCGATCAAGCATAACAACTATTATGAGGATGGTGCAGGACTGAGCAGTGTTTCCTTCTGCTGTACATGGGGTTGCTATGAGTTGAAACTGACTTGACAGCACCTCACAACATGCACACACACACATATATATCGCTATGAGTCAGAATCGACTCCACAGCAATGGGTTTGGTTTGGTTTTTGGCATTTATAGTGGGAGGAAGAACTCAATTTGGTTCTTTGTCTCTGTTGTTGTTGTTGTTAGGTGCCATCAAGTCAGTTCCGACTCATAGCGACCCTATGCACAACAGAACAAAATGGTGCCTAGTCCTGCGCCATCCTTACAATCGTTGTTATGCTTGAGCTCATTGTTGCAGCCACTGTGTCAATCTACCTCATTGAGGGTCTTCCTTTTTTTCACTGAGCCTGTATTCTGTCAAGCATGATGTCCTTCTCCAGGGACTGATCCCTCCTGACAGCATGTCCAAAGTATGTAAGACGCAGTCTCGCCATCCTTGCCTCTAAGGAGCATTCTGGCCGCACTTCCTCCAAGACAGATTTGTTCGTTCTTTTGGCAGTCCATGGTATATTCAATATTCTTCACCAAAACCACAATTCGAAGGCGTCAGCTCTTCTTCAGATTTCCTTATTCACTGTCCAGCTTTCACATGCATATGACGCGATTGAAAATACCATAGCTTGGGTCAGGCGCACCTTAGTCTTCAGGGTGACATCTTTGCTATTCAACACTTTGAAGAGGCCCTTTGCAGCAGATTTGCCCAATGCAATGCATCTTTTCATTTCTTGACTACTGCCTCCATGGCTGTTCATTGTGGATTCAAGTAAAATGAAATCCTTGACAACTTCAATCTTTTTCTCCATTTATCATGATGTTGCTCATTGGTCCAGTTGTGAGGATTTTTGTTTTCTTTAAGTTGAGGTGTAATCCATATCAAAGGCTGTGGTCTTTGATCTTCATTAGTAAGTGCTTCAAGTACTCTTTACTTTCAGCAAGCAAGGCTGTGTCATCTGCATAATGCAGGTTGTTAATAAGTCTTTCTCCAATCCTGGTGCCCCATTCTTCTTCATATAGTCCAGCTTCTCGTATTATTTGTTCAGCATACAGATTAAATAGGTATGGTGAAAGAATACAACCCTGATGCATACCTTTCCTGACTTGAAACACCTTTTTCTCTAGATTCTGAAAATAGCCCTTGGAATTCTTGAGCAATCAAGGTACTTTTTATTTTTCTAGAAGTGCCAGGTAACATTTAAACGTGTGCAAATGAGTCGGAGACCCCATCTGTCCTCACCTGGCAACAGGCCTTGGAACAAAATACTGCCCACCACCCCGCACTCCAAGGCCAAATGTTTGTCAGCAGGGTTAAAGAGGTACCCTTCCAGGCCATTGCAAAAATGCCTAACCCCCAGTCTCCTGAGGTGGCCAGGTGGGAAATTCTATACTGCACCCTGTGTATCCCATAGATTTGGGGGTAAAAAAAAAATATTCGGAGAAGAATTTCAGAGTCCCTCACCTATGGTATCAGTTGGAAGCATGTATAACAGAGTTCGTTAGCCCAGCTAACTAAGCCTACCTAGCCAGGGGTACCAGCTGAAGGTAGGTCCCCTTTTGGACCCCTCACCTATGGAACAAAATGGAGTGTGCGTAGACGAGTCATCATCTCTGCCGGGGCAGCTTTTTAAGTTGTAGGAGGACCAGCTCACAAAATGATCAAAATTTGTTCTGGTGTTCTGTCTCCTTCTTTTTGTAAGTAATAAAACTACTTTCCTTGAACGAATCCTCTGAAAGTATATTGTGTGTTCAGGCTCTGATAGGATGAATGTAGCACCCATGGAGTGGTTGATGCCAGTGGGTGGAATCCTCATCCCGGCAGGCTTTGTACTCCTTAGAAATACAGGGCAAACTTTGAATGTGTTACATATAAAATACGTTTTTCAGAACATTAAATAATTAAATTATCACTAGCATATCTACGAAGCACTGGTGGTGAGCGGTTAAGAGCTATGGCTGCTACCCAAATGTCAGCAATTGGAATCCACCGCCACTCCTTGGAAACCCTATGGGGCAGTTCTACTCTGTCCTACAGGGTCACTATGAGTTGGAATTGACCCAAAGGCAACGGGCAGCATATCTACAAGTTTGTATTTTCAAAATTTATGTATTTAAATGTATGAGTGTCTGTGTATCTAAACATGCATTTAGAGCACACCTACATAGTAGATTTGATAATTCGTCATCAAACTAGGTTCATTGGCTCTTCATATATCTTCTCTATCCCCCACGCTGCCTCCCCCCAAAAAAGAATTCCAAGCCATGTTTAAGTCTATATGACACTATTTCTACAAATATTGCACCTGACAATTTATAGCTGTAGAAGTCATAACTGATATTTTTAAATTAATAATAAACTTTCAAATAAAAGTAAGTAGGGATAAAACAACAGTGACCATGTTGTTTTTGTTGTTGTTGTTAGGTGACATGGAGTCAGTTCTGACTCATAGCAACCCTATGCACAACAGAACAAAACACTGCCTGGTCCTGAGCCATCCTTACAATCCTTGTTATGCTTCAGCTCATTGTCAAGCTACCTCATTGAGGGTCTTCCTCATTTCCACTGACCCTGTACTCTGCCAAGCATGGTGTCCTTCTCCAGGGACTGATCCCTCCTGACAACATGTCCAAAGTATGTAAGACACAGTCTCACCATCCTTGCCTCTAAGGAGCATTCTGGCCACACTTCTTCCATGACAGATTTGTTCATTCTTTTGGCAGTCCATGGTATATTCAATATTCTTCACCAACACCACAATTCAAAGGTGCCAATTCTTCTTCAGTCTTCTTTATTCACTGTCCAGCTTTCACATGCATATGATGTGACTGAAAATACCATGGCTTGGGTCAGGCACACTTTAGTCTTCAAGGTGACATCTTTATTCTTCAACACTTTAAAGACATCCTTTGTAGCAGATTTACCCAATGCAATGTGTCTTTTCATTTCTTGACTGCTGCTTCCGTGGCTGTAGATTGTGGATCCAAGTAGAATGAAATCCTTGGCAACTTCAATCTTTTCTCCATTTATCATGATGTTGCTCATTGGTCCAGTTGTGAGGATCTTTGTTTTCTTTATGTTGAGGTTCAAGCCATACAGAGGGCTGTGGTCTTTGATCTTCATTAGTAAGTGCTTCAAGTCCTTTTCACTTTCAGCAAGCAAGTTTGCGTCATCTGCATAACGCAGGTTGTTAATGAGTCTTCCTCCAATCCTGATGCCCTGTTCTTCTTCATATAGTCCAGATTCTTGTATTATTTGCTCAGCATTCAAAAGATGACAGTGACCATAGGAAAAGTCGAATAATTTTGTAGATCAGCCTGGCCCCGCTTTCTTCCCTCACACTGAGTGTAGTGTCCAGTGACATCAACTTGCTTCCAGATAAATTTATTGTCCACAAAATGATCTGCCCATGAGTTTGTCCTGGGCAATAATATTTCCTCAAAGAAAATCTCTCCTTTTGTTGGCCTGAAAGTCAGAGGCTGGTTTGATTCTCACTTCCATTGCACTGCTCATTGTGTGGCCTAAGCATGTTGATTAATCAGTCTATTCCTGTTTGTCCATCTAAGGGCATAATAATATATATTTTCCCCATTAACCATGTTGTTATGGGGGTTAAACAAAGTCTGTTCAGTAATTCAGACAACATAGAGGATGCTGAAAAGTGATGGGCAGAGGGAATTCTGACAAAACAGGAAGAGGGTCTTTATGGATTATCTTGTTCTATAATGCATATTTTGAGAGATGGGACTGGGTCTGGCTTTTTCCTGTAGGGAAAATATCTGGTAGGTAACAGGCATTAACTAAACTTTTTTTGGGTGAAAGCTACTGCACTCTTCTTTGGGCACACGCTGTGTCATACTTTTTTTTTCCCCCTTTTTTGTTCCAATCCAGCTGCAGCTGTTTTGTTGGCTATTCCTAAACCACAGAAAACTTATCCCAATCTCAAGGTCTTCAAGTTTTTTAGTTTCCTGAGCCCCAGTCACTCTTCTCTCAAATCCAAATGGATTGTCCTTCACATCATTCAATTTTATGCTCAGGTATAATGTTCTCAAGGGAGCTAGCCCATGCCCTGATTTCTTTAAAGTAATGTACCAGATCAACATTCTTTGCAGCACATCCAGCCAGCTGGTGTTTAAATTATTTGTACTTTTTTATATCTCCCACCAGAAAAGAAGCCCCAAGTATGCAATGACTTTGCTTGTCTTGTTCTTCCCCATATGTCTGACTAAACTTACTAATTAACACCCCTAGCTAATAAATATCTGAAGAGACTTTCAGTATTGTTAACGATCTGGGAAATAAAAATCAAGAGCATAATGTAATACCATTTTATACTTAATCATTTGAGAAAAACAATAAAAGTATGATAACACCAAGTATTGGGGAAGATACAGGCCCATAGGATCTCTTTTATTTTGATGATTAGAATGAAAACATTTGCAAACTTTTGAAAAACAGTTGGCCATTATCCCCTAAATTTAAACCTCACATAAATATGACCCAGCAATTATGCTTCAATTTACACTTGTGAAATAGGAAATGTGGAAAAATATGTTCTTGGCAAAAATGTGGCAATTCTCCCAATTTTTCATCAGTATGAGAAATAAGCAGTGAGATAGTCCACAAAAATATATAACACAGAGCTGTCAGTGAATGGTAATACTATTCAGGTTTACAGGCTTGCTCAGGCCAGAAACCTAGCCATAATTCTCACTCTGTTGCTGTATTTGATTTCTCACATTTAATAAATAATCATGACCTATCAATTGACATTCCTCCATAACTCATGAATCCTTTCACTGTTCATACCTGTTGCCTGTTATCTTAGTTATCTAGTGCTGCTATAACAGGAATACCACAAGTGGACGGCTTTAACAAAGAGAAATTCATTCTCTCACAGTCTAATAGGCTACAAGTCCAAATTCAGGCTGTCAGCTCCAGCTGAAGCCTTTCTCTCTCTGTCAGATCTGGAGCAAGGTCCTTGTCCTCGATCTTCCCTTGGACTAGGAGCTTCTCAGCACAGGAACCCCAAGTCCAAAGGACACACTCTGCCCCTGGTGCTACTTTTTTGGGGACATGAAGTTCCTCTGTCTCTCTGCTCACTTCTCTTTTTTATATTTCAAAAGATTGGCTTAAGACACAATTTAATCTTGTAGATCTCATCAATATATCTGCTGCTAATTCATCTCATTATCATCATAATAATAGGATTGACAACACATAGGAAAATCACATTAGATGACAAAAGGGTGAACAATCACACAATACTGGGAATCACAGCCCAGCTAAATTGATACACACGTTTTTGGGAGACAAAATTTAACCCATGACATCTGAAATGGTTAATGTTATGTGTCAAATTGGCTAGGCCATGATTCTCAGTGGTTTGGCAGTTATTATGTCATCCTTCATTAGTGATCTGATGTGAGCAGCAAATCAGTTGGAAGGGGAGTTTCCTTGGGGGTGTGGCCTGCATCCAATATACATAGATGTTCTGGCAAATCTCTTTCTCAGTCCTGCTTTCGTCTCATTACTCTCTGATCTCCAGTTCTTAGGATGTGAGAAGCCTTCAGCCTGCTACCTGACCTGCAGATTTTGAGGGTGTCAGCCCCTGCAACTATGGTGAGTCATAAGAAGCCTCCAGATTGCTGCCTGATCCAAGGATTTGGGACTTGCCAGCCTCTACAATTATAGGACCTATTCCCTTGAATTAAATCTCTCTATATTGGAAACCCTGGTGGCTTAGTGGTTAAGTGCTATGGCTGCTAACCAAAGGGTCAGGCCATTCGAATCCTCCAGATGCTCCTTGGAAACTCCATGGGGCTGTTCTACCCTGTCCTAAAGGGTCGCTATGAGTCAGAATTGACTCGATGGCACTGGGTTTGGTTTTGGTTTTGGTCATATATATTTATATATTTATGATATTTATATTATATATTTGGTCATATATATCTCCTCTAGAGAACCAAGCCCAAGACAATACCATTACTGTAAGTTAGCACATCACAATCTTTGTATGATAAAAAAGCCTACTAAATGTCCTCCTGAGTCTCTGCCCATCATCTTTGCTCTGATGCTCAAATTTGATAGTTTGCATCTTGTACTCTGTTTACTTTCCTAGTTTTTTGCCCCTTCTCAATTAGGAATGCAGAAACACAATTTATTTTTAATTACACAGTCTCACCATTCCAGAATACTTTCATTTTTTGACCATCAGAATTGTCGTTCCCTCTACTTTGAATACATCCTCAATGAACTATCACCCTTATGTCAAGGTTACACTTTTAAATTTTAGATTTTAGTATAGGGTCCCAGCTTAGATACCACTTTAGCTCTGAGGTTTTTTTCTTACTCTTCTAAAGAATAGTGTCTTGACCTATCTGTTTTCATCAAACTGCCCTTCCTCTATGAAAGCACAACACATATAGTACTTTGTTGTTTGTCTGCATTAGTCCCTAATCTATATACTTAATAATGAGTTAGTTAAGCTTAATCTATAAACTTAATGACAGAAAAGGTCTCCTGTTCTTGATCACACTTCCAATTTTTAGGATGCTGCCTGCTTTGAAGTTGTCTTTCTACGTATCAGTTTAATTAGTGAACAACTGGAAAAGAAAGATGTGAATCAGAAATAATAGAAAAGGTCCACATTTGCACATGGATAAGCAAAAAAAAAAAAAAAAAAATGGTTATTTGAGGTGCCTATTTTAAATATCCTTGAGGAGTCACTGTGACATAGTGGTTAAGCATTCAGCTGCTAACCAAAAAGGACAGCTCTTCTAACCTACCAGAGGCTCCATGGGAGAAAATCTGCTAACAATAAAAACAAAACAAAACAAAACAATAGGCTTGTAAGCCTATTGTTTTTCTGTAGAAAAACTATAGCCAAGGAAACCCTATGGGGCAGTTCTACTCTGTCCTATAAAGTCATTAACAGTTGTAATTGACTTGACATTACACAACAACAATCAACATCCTTAAGCCAAAAACAAACCAAACTCATTGCCATCAAACCAGTTCTGCCTCACAGCAACCCTCTAGGACAGAGTAGATCTGCCCCACAGGATTTCCAAGGCTGTAACGTTTACAGAAGCAGATCTCCACATCTTTCTCCCTTGGAGCAGCCAGTGGGTTTGAGCTGCTCATCTTTTGGCCAGCAGCCGAGCATTTAACCAGTGCACTATTAGGGCTCCTTAAACATCCTGAGGTATCACAATTTACCAAAAAAAATAAATAAATAAATAAATTTTTTGCTTTATTCTTAAGCAAATGTGATGTTTATTTATGATTTGTGATGCAAAACTCTCTTGTCCCATTGTTCTGTAATTAAACAGATGGGTAGAAAGACCTTAAGGAGCCCTGGTGGTGTAGTCATTAAGCACTAGGCTTCTAACCTAAAGGTTGGTGGTTCAAACTCACCAGCTGCTCCAGAAGAAAAAGATGTGGCAGTCTGCTGTTGTATATGGCAGCTTTGGAAACCCTATGGGGAAGTTCTATTCTGCCTATAGGGTCGTTATGGGTCAGAATTGACTTGCCAACAACTGTTTTTTTTCTTCTTTTTTTTGGTTTAAACATCTTTAATGATTATGTCATAGTCTCTCTGGAATGCTTATACTACCTTTGTTTCTAATTTATGCATATTGCATACTCTTTTAGTTATTTAGATCTCTTAATGTAATTTCAGGTCTAATATTTTTAATTTTCAGTGATTCCTCAAAAACTGAAAAAATAAAAAACCTCTGCGCAATGTTCCATAATGCTAACTAAAAGTGCTGGTTGATAAAAATGTTTATATGCAGCTGTTTCAACAAATATATGAGAAAGTACTTTGCAAATTAATATTAAAGCACTATGTAAAGATATATTTTCTCAAAATAAACTGAAAATAAATATATTTTTTCCCTATGACTTATTTCCTACCTTTGTAAAACTTGCACTCTAATTGTTGATGATAACAACTATAAACATGGAGAAGGATGTGAGATATCAAAAGTGTGGGTTAGAAAACACTTGAAAGGGGAGCGTTCAGTGCTAGTTAAAGAATGAAGACTTCCAGAAGTATTGAAGGTCCTGCGAACTTTAAACTATAAACTGAACTAGGTGTATTGTTGGATACCCAGAAATGAGGTGGTTCAGGCAATCCAAGTGACAGAGAAGCATTTTTTAGAGCAAATGAAGAGTCGGAATACCCTATAATCACAATTATGCTGCCAAGATTCTGAGTGGGGTTTGACAAAAATGCTACCAACCCACACTTTTGGTTTACTACTGATTAAAGCGAAAGTGGATTGAGTTTGGAAATTACATGGTTTGCTTGGGTTCCCTCTACACCCAGAAGCACAGATACCTGCTGCTTCTGGGCACAATTCAATCAATGCTTTCCAGTGACCTAACTCAGTAAATAGGAATCAATCTTTGTCATGGCCTATTTTGGCAGTATATTTTATCTTGAATTTGAAAATACTTATTAGCATCTGTCTTAGCCTGAGTTCCTAGAGGAAAAAAAAAAAAAAAAACAGTGAAGCATATATATATATAAACATATAAAACCCTTTGCTGTCGAGTCGATTCTGGCTCATAGCAACTGTCTTAGTTATCTACTTCTGCTATAACAGAAACATCACAAGTGGATGGCTTTAATACAAAGAAGTTTATTTCCTCAGAGTAAAGTAGGCTAAAAGTCCAAATTCAGGGTGTAGCTCCATGGAAGACTTTTTCTATCTGTCATCCTTCTTATCAATCTTCCCCAGGACTAGGAGCTTCTCTGCACAGGGACCCCAGGTACAAAGACATACTCTGCTCCTGGCACTGCTTTTCTTGGTGATATGAGGTCCTCCTATCTTTCTCACTTCTCTTTTATATCTCAAAAGAGGTTGCCTCAAGACACAAATCCAGTCTTGTAGATTGAGTCCTCCCTCACTAGCATAATTGCCAACCATCCTCCGTCATTAACATCATAGAGGCAGGATTTACAACATATAGGAGAATCACACAATATGTGGAATCAAGGCCCAGCCAAACTGATACACACGTTTTTAGGTAGACATAAGTCATGACATTCTACCCTTTGGTCCCCCAAAAATTACATCCTTGCAACATGCAAAACATATTCACCCCACCACATCATAGTAAAAGTCTTAACTCTAAGTCCAAAATTCAAAAATTTTTCTTCATCTGTGTAATCAAAAATACAAGTTATCTGTTTCCAAAGATACAATGACAGAACAGGCACAAGCTAGACATTTCCTTTACAAATGGGAGAAACTGGAGGAAAAAAAAAGGATAACAGGCACCAAGCAAGTCAGCAGGACATATTACATTAGCCTCCAAGGCTTTGAAAATAATTCTCTGTTCTCTGAGACTCATTAACAACCTGCATTATGCAGATGACACAACCTTGCTTGCTGAAAGTAAAGAGGACTTGAAGCACTTACTGATGAAGATCAAAGACACAGCCTTCAGTATGAATTACACCTCAACATAAAGAAAACAAAAACCCTCACAACTGGACCAATAAGCAAAGTGACAATAAATGGAGATGAGATTGAGATTGTCAAGGATTTCATTTTATTTGCATTCACAATCAACACCCATGGAAGCAACAGTCAAGAAATCAAAAGATGCATTGCATTGAGCAAAGCGGCTGCAAAAGACTTCTTTTAAAGTGTTGAAAAGTAAGGATGTCACCTTGAGGACTAAGGTGCACCTGACCCAAGCTGTGGCGTTTTCAATTGCCTCAGATGCATGTGAAAGCTGGACAATGAATAAGAAAAACTGAAGAAGAATTGACAATTTTGAATGTGGTGTTGGCGAAGAATATTGAATATACCACGGACTGTCAAAAGAACAAACAAATCTGTCTTGGAAGAAGTACAACCACAATGCTCCTTAGGAGCAAGGATGGTGGGATGACGTCTCACATACTTTTGACATGTTATCAGAAGGGATCAGTCCCTGGAGAAGGAAGTCATGCTTGGTAAAGCAGAGAGTCAGCAAAAAAGAGGAAGACCTTCAATGAGATGGACTGACACAGTGGCTGCAAAAATGAGTTCAAGCAAAGCAACAATTGTGAGGATGGTGCAGGACCAGGCAGTGTTTCATTCTGTTATGCGTAGTGTTGTCATGAGTCAGAACCAACTTGACAGCAAATAACAACAACATCCACCATTTCTACGTCCGATGTGATTTTCCTATGTATTGCAAACCTTAATCTCTTCCTGCCGTTAATAAGGCAAGATTAGATTATGTTAAGGAGGATTAGTATGGGATGTAACACTCTTGCTCAGGTCACATTTCTGATCCAATGTAAGGGGAGTTTCCCTGGGATGTAGCTTGCACTACCTTTTATCTTACAAGAGATAAAAGGAAAGGGAAGCCAGCAGAGGTGTGGGGACCTCATACCACCAAGAAAGCAGCTCTGGGAGTAGAACACATCCTTTGGACCCAGGGTTCCTGCATGCAGAAACTCCTAGTCCAGGGGAAGACCGATGAGAAGAACCTTCCTGCAGAGCCGGCAGAGAGAGAAAGCCTTCCCTGGAGCTGATGCCCTCAATCTGGTCTTTTAGCCTACTAGACTGCGAGAAAATAAGTCTGTCTTTGTTAAAGCCATTCACCTGTGGTATTTCTGTTATAGTAGCAGTAGATAACAAAGACAATGACTAAGTGGCTAACACCATAAATCCATATGAGTTAGAATATTCTGATTATTGCTTTGATTCTGCTGCCCATTATACCAACCATGCCCTCCTTGTCTTTATCAATTAAGTGCTGCCTCTTGGCTCCTACCACCATGGGGTCCAATGAGCCCCATCATAGTAATAGCTGTTGTTGTTGTTGTTAGGCGGCATTGAATTGATTCCAACTCATAGCAGCCCTACAGGACAGAGTAGAACTGCCCCATAGAGCTTCCAAGGAGTGGCTGGTGGATTTGAACTGCCAACCATTTGGTTAGCAGCCAAGCTCTTAACCACTACACCACCAGCGCTCCATTGTAGTTAATTACCATACCTTAATTCAGGTATGGTAGTACCCTCTGTCAAATCTGACTCACATAAAATAGTAGTTAAAGCAGTCTTCAAGGATGCTAGGGCTCCCTTCATAAATTTGTTCCTCTCTCTTCTGGTTAATGGTGTGTACTTTGGGAACTCCACAGGTGGTTCTATGGGTCCAACCTGATAAATCCACTCTAAGATGCCAATTTTCCTAAGCCTTTGCATACCTTCTTCTACAGTATATCAAGGCAGGTCTGGCACTTCAACTTGATTTTGTGTAAACAACTACTTAATCCATGCTTCAGTGAACCAACCAAATAAACAATTAGCTCTTTTTCTTACCTCTCAAGATGAAATACTAAATGAATGATCTATGCTAAGTGGACCTATATCATTAAACTCAGACCAATCCAATGTTATGTTACTTGTACCATTACTCACATTCTTTACAGCCATTTCCACACTTTCCCCAGGTTTTTGTTTGTATATATTAGAAAGGTCAAACAGTTCTTTTTGCATGTAGTGCACCTCCTCCTGGATCATACTTTGCACTTCACCTTTAGGATCCTTCTAGGACTAATGTCTAGTTGTAGGTCTAGAAGCAAAAATGATTGGTGGGGGTGTGTCCTGGGTACATTCAGCAATGCCTTGAAAGGCACCTGCCACAAGTGATGATCCAGTCAATGATTCAAATGCCACCCAAGCAACATCTCAGACAAAGACTTTCTGATGCACCTGGGTTAATCTCATCAGAAGGGGGTCGAGGGGGTATTGGTTTTACTTGGTAGGGCGGCTTAGCAAACAAAGATGGAATAGTCTCTTCAGATGGATATAAGAGGGCTGGTACTGTTGGAAAGAATGATTTGACAAAATATAGGGGCTACGTGTTCCCAGCTTCCTGATTATCTGCTCATATGTCCCCATCCCATGTTTCAGGATCCCATTTCTTCCCAATCAATGCCCTCACTTTAACTTCAGACATTGTCTTAGTCATCTATTGCTACTATAACAGAAACACCACAAGTGGATGGCTTTAACAAAGAGAAATTTATTCTGTCACAGTCTAGGAGGCTAGAAGTCCAAATTCAGTGTGCCAGCTCCAGGGGAAGGCTTTCCTTCTTTGTCGGCTCAGGAAGATGGTCCTTGTCATTAATCTTCCCCTGATCTAGGAGCTTCTCTGCACTGGAATGCTGGGTTCATAGGATGCAGTCTGTTCATTGCTCTGTTTTGTTTGCTGATATGAGGTCCCCTTGTCTCTCTGCTTGCTTCTTTCTTTTATATCTCAAAAGAGAGTGACTTAAGACAAAACCTAATCTTGTAGTTTGAGTCCTGCCTCATTGACATAACCGCTGCTAGTCCTGCCTCATTAACATGATAGATGTAGGATTTAAAACACATAGGAAAATCACCATCAGGTGACAAAACTATGGACAATCACCCAATACTGGGAATTCCGGCCTACTAAGTTGACAGATATTTTTGGGGGACACAATTCAATCCATAACAGATACAATTCTTGGTTGGGAACTCAGTCTGCATTGTAATTCAGCCACTCTTACAATAAGACTCTGGGTTTGGTTTTCAGCTATATCAGCTCCGTTACTACAAAAAATAAGGCTTTCTTTCAGGGCACAAGTGGCAACTTTGAAGTCTTTTAAGCAGTCCTTGAGCTCTGACTGAAGACTTGAATTCATCTCTTTCTTTCACCACTTTGTCTAGCAAAAGTAGAACCAACCAACCAGCTTCCCTCTATTTCTCATTCTGACAAAATTGTAGAAAAGTATAAAACATGAGATCATTCAAAGCGTCACTTCTCACCAATACTTGACCTATTGGTAGTGATATTTTGTTTATTAATATTGCCACCTCACACCACGGATTAGCAGCACCCTCTTTACTACTGCAGGCAGAGTCATTGGCACCTTTAACGCTAGTCAGAATTGAGAACCAATTTTGAAAACTCATTCTCAGGAATTGTTTCTCTAAAACTCCACTCCTGTTTCCAAATGTCTTAGCCTGAGTTCTCTAGAGAACCAAAACCAATGAAGCGTATATATATATAAACATATATAGAGAGGAATTTATCTCAAGGAAATGGCTCATACAGTTGTAGAGGCTGGCAAGTTCCAAGTCTGTGGATCAGGCATCAGGCTGGAGGCTTCTCCTGACTCACATAGTTGCAGAAACTGACAAACCTTTGATCTGCAGATCTGACATCAGTTCCCTGGCTCATGGGCTACAGAGGCTGATGAATCTAAATTCGGCAGGTAAGATGGAAGACTGCTGGCTCACAGGCTGCAGAGGCTGATGAATCCCAATATTGGCAAACAATATAGCAGTCTGCTGGCTCAGGTCCCAAGAGCCAGAGATCAGATGATGACAGGCTTGATGCAGGATCCAGAGCAAGTGAGTGAGCTTTGTCAGAATGTCCATATATTGAATGCAGGCCACACCACAAAGGAATTTGTGATTGGCTATTCACATCAGATAACAAAATGGAGGATGGCTGCATTACATGACTGCCAAATTACATCCTTATAGAAATGCCAAAATACATCATTACAGAAATGCCAAACCACTGAAAATCATGGCCTAACCAAGTTGACACACAACACTGACCTCACAGAAACTATTAAAATGTAGGTATGGATATATATACTATGTTCTCAAGAAACAAGAGACAGTGGTCCAGGAGAATAGGGAGATTTCTGTCTTGTTTTGCTGCTGAATCAACAATGTTGGCATGTACTAGGTAATCAACAAATTTATGTCAAATAAACGAATAGATGTGAGCATATACTTGATTCATACCTTTATATGCTTATTATAAATAAATGAGGAAAATATATATGGGTCTCAGTGAAAAATGAGAAAACTTTTCCATAATCTGATCATCTATCATTAAATGTAACTAAGGCTGGAGTAATATGGTGGAGAAAAGAGAAAAAAATAAGAAGAAATGCCTGAAGATGAGGAGAGAAGTGAGGAAAAATAAGCAACCCACTGAAGCTTTATCTTAAGAGGTATCTTCCTGTTCAGACCATAATTCAAGTTTCACAGAAAACTCAGAATTGGATGTAGTGAAACAGTAGGCCAAAGAAACTCAATCTAGACATGGTGCACAGCAACCACTGTATAGATAGTAGGAAACATGCAACAGTGAGAAAAGACTTGTTCTAAAATATGTTTACAATAATATCGTAGTCAATGGTAGCTGGATTTTCGGCAAAATCTAGTGCTTTAGGATGATTAGATGGGAAATTGCACTGATGTTTAAAGTGGGCCATATCAAAAACAAAACAAACGAAAAACCAAACCCATTGATTCCAGCTCATAGTAATCTTACAGGATAGAGTATAACTGCCCCACAGGGTTTCTAAGGCTTCAACTCTTTATGGAGCCAGAATGTCTCGAATTTCTGCTTTGGAGCAACTGGTGGATTCGAACCACTGACCTTATGGTTAGCAGCTGAGTGCTCAACCACTGTGCCACCAGGGCTCCCTGAAGTGGGCCATAGGCCTGGTAATTAGCTAGAGTCTTAAGCAGCAAAACAAAAGTAGACTAGGCCTATAGCACAATATATGACAGGAATACTGGTTACCAGATCAGAATTACTAAAAGTAAATTGGGTGAATGGTTGATCTCAGCTGGAAGGCAAAAGGCCCTAAAACATATTCTACAAGAACCAGTTAAGATTAGTTTAAATTCTGCTTAGAGCTGAAAATGCATTTGAAAATTTTCAGTTAAAAGGAACTAGGGAAGGCAGCCAATTAGTACATTTCTCTTTGTTAAATTCAAAATAAGTTGATCTCCAACAAAAGGGAACCCTGCTAAGCTGTAATAATATTTGCATTTACAGTAGTTGGTATGGTATATATGGATTTATTCTTATGGGTGATATTTTCTGTAAATTGAAGAACTATAAGAGCTACAATAATTTTTCCAACATTGCAAGTTCATCTTGAACTCTTATATTGTTCATTACTAAAACTCAAAATCTTAATTTTACAGAGTCTTTGAGACCAAATACCAGAGAGCAGTCTTTGAGATATAGCACTGAGGGGTGAACAGTTACAACTGAGGTCTCTCAGATGACCTTAACAGGGAGGCATTTAAGTTTGGTAGTCCATTGACTTGCCCTTATCATCATCCTTGCTCTCTACTTTCAGCATATTTTAGGCAGGTGCTCAAGACTAGTGAAAAAGCATAGACAGATAACCAAGTCTTCCAGAGAACTGTGACATCGCTGAGGAAAAGTAACCCCTCCTGTAGGAAGTTTTTCTAAGCTTAGTCCAGAGATTTAGGACTGCATTTTCATGTAATATTAGCTCTGAAAAGTGGCTAACAAGTACTTTGTGAATAAGATTGGGAGGCAAGCAGGTGGTTCCGGTGAGGATGGGGTCCAGGGGAGGGGGTGGAAAAGTTTTATTTGTCAGAAATATTGGAGAAAGGCTGAATGAAGAAACGGTAAACAAGTTTCTTAATTACTAAAGTTCACAGAGCCCCTCATATCTTTATGTGCACTATCGGTCTCCAAGAGTAAAATATCCTAGGCAGTGTATTTACCCACTGCCTTCGAGTTGATTCCGATTTATAGCCACCCTATAGGACAGAGAACTGCCCCATAGTGTTTCCAAGGAGCACCTGGTGGATTTGAACTGCCGACCTTTTGGTTAGCAGCTGTAGCTCTTAACTACTACACCACCAGGGTTTCCAGGTAGTATACACCAAACCTAACTGACCATGGACTTTCCTTTTATTTATTTATTTTCATAGAACATTTTGCAGAATTGTTGTTATATGCAACACATCTTGGAAAATGCTTAGTTAGGAAATTAGGTAACACCTTCCATAGTTTGGAAATCATAACTTGAAATAGATAAATATCAAAATATGTGAAAACAATAATATAAAAATAAGTAAAACTCTTAAAAAAAAGCAGATGGGTCAAAGTCAGTCAACTTACATCAACTTAATCACTTATTATCTTATTCTGTAGTCCGATGTTATGCTAGGCATTATAACAATTAAAAAAATCTGTTATTGCCTCCTTTTCAAAACTTTGAATTAATAATAAAATTAATAATTGCTAGTTATCTATTAATATTATCTATTAAATAATAAAATTATTTAAGATTATTAATATTATCTATTAAATAATAAAATTAATAGTTGCTAGCTCTAATTTTCTCAATAGTCCCTCAAAGAAATTATCATTTTTATTTTATATTTGAGGTGTATGTTATTAAATGTCTTATCTAAAGTCATATACTTAGTACATGATACTGGCATTCATAAAACATTAGTTAGTGTAAGGGAATATATGATAAATGCTAACTTGTAAGATGTTTAAAAAAAGAGCAATAGCAGCAGGTCAGCAATAGAGAAGAGAGCAAACCATAATTCACCAAGTTTCTAATATGTTACAATCTGTTTAGACACACCTTAACTCATTTAAACATAAACCTTTCAAAAAACATTGGAAGGGTACTTTATTAGCCCTATATTATAGAAGAGAAGACTGAAGGTAAAAACAAACAAACAACCAAAAAACTTTAAGAATTTGCTGATGGTAACAAAGCACATAGCTAAAAGTGTTGTGTTCAGTCCCAAGTCAACAGATCAGCCGGAGACCAAATCTTTTGTTCTTTCCATTGCATCTTCTCCTCATGAGCATGAGTCAGGCAGGAATTCAGCTTATGCAGGAGGAATGAAGAGGAAAGAGCTTCAGTCTTTCTTATAACACAGAAAGAAAAGTAGGTTGGATACACAGGAGTCTGAGATTTGCAGTAGAACCTGTCCCTGATTCTGATCATTATTTAGTGCTGACCAGTGCAGGAAAAGACTCAATGTTTTAAGTCAGTGCCGCTTCTCTGTTCCCTGCTGCCCTTTACAATTCTACTGGAAGCTGTATTAACAATAATTGAGATATGCCCATTGGAATTTGCACAGGTCAGTGGGTATGCAATCTGTAGTAAAGGTGGCAATCATGCGTCACATTTTCTGTCCCAACCCTGGCACAAAATTCTTCTGAACTAAAAAAAAAAAAAATCAGTGTGGGCTAAATTTTGTAATAACAACAAGAACAAAATCAGTGGAATAAAGCAATAAAAGTTTATTTTTACTCATACAAGAGTTCAATACAGAGATTCCTGTTTAGTTGTCTCTCCTCCGAGCAATGGCTCAGGGACTCAGGACTCCAGTGGTTCTGTCATCTCCTAGGATACTGTAGCCTTCCAATGAATCTCTTATATTGACCAGAAAGCAGTCACTTGACCGGCTCTACTTACAAGGAGAGCTGGAAAAGTAGTTTAGCTACATGCATAAGAACAAAAGGGGCATAGTTTGGTGAGTAATTAACCCGAATCTGCCACATCTCACCTTTCTTGCAGACACAAAATATAGCCATCCTTCATCTGGGAAATATATTAGCCAGGGATCATCAGGAAACAGAAACCACTCCAGAAACTGTAAGAGGAAGGAATTTTATACAGGAAGAATTGTTATGCTAAAAAAATAAGAGGCTGAAAGGAGCAAACGTCAGAGAGGATTGTTGCCGGCTTTGGCAAAATCAGAGTTTCTGAGTTTCAAGTAGCCTCTTTCATGATTGCAGTTGCCTGTAGCACCAATGATTTGTTGATTTGTATGTTGAAAATCAAAAACTGCTCAAAACTCATGTCTGTTTTCTCCCTACATATCCTCTTTTTTCATCAAAGTGGCTTTTATTATAAGTGGACTCTAAACCAGACCTCCCTGGCAAAGAAGGCTGAGAAGTATAATTTCCAAGTTTTTCTTCTTTCTTTCTATAGCACAGGGGCAAAGTGAGAAACACATGGACGGTTGCAGATTATCAACAGACAGTCATTGGGGGAAGAAAAAAACAAAGGTCCCATTAAGTATTTGTCACATAAACAAACAAATCTGTACTTAGTAAGGAGAAACTTTATTCTAAAGGATTATTGCATGGGGGCAGAAAGGAACAATTGCAGTAGAAAATCAAAACCAAACCCATTGCCATCAAGTCAGTTCTGACTCTTACCATCCCAGCAGGACAGAGCAGAGCATTGCAGTGACGGCAGTGATGGTAGAATTCTCACCTTCCATGCTGGAGACCCAGGTTCCATTCTTGTCTAATGCACTTCAAAAGCAGCCATCACCTGTCTGTTGGTGGAGGCTTGCATGTTGCTATGATGCTGAACAGATTTCAGCAGAGCTTCCTGACTAAGGGAGACTAGGAAGGAAGTTCTCGGGATCTACTGCTGAAAATCAGCCAATGAAAACCCTATGGATCACAACAGTCTGATTCCTTTGCGCATGGGTTCACCACAAGTTGGGACCAACTCCAAAACAACTAACAGCAAAACTATTGCAGTCGGGAGAAAGCTCGAACTGTGAGACCAGCAAGGTTGTCAAGGGTTAGACAAAAAAGGTTCTCCTTTTATGGAGAGAACAAGGCTAGAAAAAAACTAGGTGTAGGGAAATGGATGGTACGATCAGACAGTTGACCAGAGAATGTTTTAAGCTGAGGCCAGCCTATTCTCCAAGAGGGACCATTAAGGACAGATTAGTTGTATGTTCATCAAGCAGAGAATGTGCCAAAGTTCTAGAACGTGAAGGAAGGAAAGAAGTTTAACCAAAGTTCAGTTAAAAAATACATTTTTTTTTTTTTTTTTTTGATTGATCGATGGGGATAAGCAGTTCAGCTAATCATTCATGAGAAAAGAATGGGAATTTGGAGGGTCTGTGTCTGGCCTGCCCGTGGGAGAAAGTTGTGGAAGTCTCCTTCCGTAAAGATTTACAGCCTTGGAAACCCTGTAAGGTAGCTCTACTATAGGGTCACTATGAATCAGAATCGACTTGATGGCAGTGGGTTTGGGGTTTTTCTTTGGTATGTGGCCTGGAGCCCTGATGGTGACGTGGTTGAGTTTGGCTGCTAACTGAAAGGTCAGTGATTTGAACCCACCAGCTATTCTGTGGGAGAAAGATGTGACAATCTGCTTCTGTAAAGATTTCATCCTTGGAAACCCTATGGGGCAGTTGTACCCTGTCCTACTGAAATGTAAGAATTCTGTGATGGATACCATTTCCTATTTGTTGTACACGCTCCCCAATTAGGGTCCGTGCCCTGGAGCAGCCGAGCCAATGAAATGTACTCCAAGTCAGAAAGAGTGAGAAAGTTTATTTAAGAGATGTATACACCACTGCCAAGAACCCAACAGCAACACAGACTGCCTCTATGGAGTCCCAAAGAGCAATTTTACATTAGAGCTTATATAGAACTTTTACAAGGGTTAGAAGTGTCTTTGTAACCCACAGATGGCATGGCTGAGGAGTTATTCATTACAAGATAGCAACAAGAGACTCTTTATCAGGCTAAAGAGATGCATGCCAGACATCTCTTTATCAGGCTAAAGATATACCTGTCAGACACCTGGGCTCTGATTTCCCTGTGGGGGCATTGTAAGTCACAGGTGGTCATATAGAACAAAACAGTTACTTGCATCAGATCAAACAAAGAGCAAAGTCATTAGCATTAGGTCAAAACAAAGTCATTAACAAAGGTATGGGAAGGAGGAGGCAGGCAGAAGGAGGAGAACTTATAGGTTCATCATGGCGTTAGTTATGTCAAGCTCTTGGTCGCCCATTTTGAAAAGGAGAAAACATAGTGGGGAGTATTAGGGTCACATATATGTACATTATAAATTTCACCTATCTTTTCTGATTTTGTATATCATATCTATGTTTATTCTTATCTCAATCACCATTACCTCTATCTGTATTATATTTCTCTTAAAACTGACCGTACACATAGGTTTTTCTTGTCAGGAACTTCACATGGGTGAATGGTGTTTTCAGATACTTTAGAGATGATTTGGTATTTATTCTCCATTTAATTTTTCTTTTTACTAAGTAGGTTTTTAGGTAGCATTAAAGTACTGAGTATTTTTTCAAAGGTTTGTTTGCTCAAGACTCATCCCACCGCCACCCTCATAACCTTTGATCTTTCCCATTATATTTGCTGGATGGAGGGTGTAGTTGAAGGGTTGAACAAGAAACTGGAGCATGAAGACAGGTGGGTCTATTTTTAAAAAGGCAAATAAGAAGCAAACAATTTAAGTGAGGGCTAAATGAACTCATTTTTATCTACTAGGACTAAAAAACTACCTGCCGCATATTAGGCACTGAGAGAGCAAATTTCACATACACAATCACAACGTTTTGATCTAGGTATCATTAGCCCCACTTCACATTCGGAAAAATTATGGCTCAGAGAGGAGACATTTCTTTTTCAGATTACTCAGGGTAAGTGGCAGTCTGGGATTTTAATGTAGATCTTTTAATATGCCAAATTTCACTGTATTTTAACAGTTACCTTAAAATGTACAACGTTGCTGTCTCACCACAGTATCTTTAGCTACTTGAAGAATAACTGCTTAACTCTATCAAAAGTATGACAATGTGTGAACCCTACCTGAAGTCATTGTATAAATATATGTCAATTCAGTTTAGAAAATTCTGGGTCATTTAATTTAAGTAGATTTGTTTATTTTAAGATGTCTCAATATTTTTAAAAAGTACAGTTAATATGTATCTTTAGTGGGTCTTGTAAACCACTAAGAAAGAAATGATACCTAATATTTCCAAAAATTATTTATCTATTAAAATATTTTCCCTAAAAATAGACCTTTTTGTGAACCTGAAAGTATACATACCCACACACACATGCATGTGTGTCTATACATACATACATATATAAACACACTTGTAGGCATATACATATATTTTATAATCATATGCAGAGAGATTACAATTTATAATAATTTATCAGTTAAAGTCAGTGCATTGTGGTAAATACTAAGACTATTCTCATGATGGTAAAAGAAATAATTTCATGATCAGAAATAGGAAAAACAGAGTGGAAAACGAACTGCATCACATAATGACTGTTAGCCTGTCCTGGGAAACCAACTCTGATTATTCATGACATACAATGTGCATATCACATGAATATACTCCATGTCTCACTGGGCTGGTTGAACACGACATTACAACTTGTAAGACATTTGAGGAGAGCATTCATGCATGATTCAAGTTTTATCATCAACTGTGACAAGCACTGTGTCTTATACAGAGCACCTTCAAAAATGATCGATTTATGAATGTATTTAATATTATATTAAGCATAGAACCCCAAGACCCCTGAAAGAAAACAGAGTGAATTTCATCTTTATTACACTTGGTTTCTGGAAGAGATTGGGCCTATAAATTATTCTATAGCTTAGTGAACTCTTCCGGAAGAGATTCCCTGAGAAATTACCTTTTCTCAGGTATATTAGTTCCTTGTAGTGCCTTAGGAGAGGCAATTTACCTTTCAAGTATGAAGAACTTGCTTTGAGAAAGTATTTTACTCAATCTGACTCGCTAGAAGATTGGGCCAATATTAAGGAAATTACATTTCATTTTTAGCAGATGAAGGTCAAATGTGACCAACATCATGTGCCTCTTGCAAGGATGACCTCTTTTTTCTAATTCATCTACATAGTGTGCAATTCCTCCATCTCTCTCATGACGTATAACCCTTAAATACTCCCAAGAATGTACTCTATAATGTGGACTGAATACAGCTGAAAACAAGTTGGGAACCCATTCTAATTTGGTCCAGTTACTGACCATATAAGAAAAAAATAATGTATTTTACTTTTATATATTTCAGAGTTAAAAGATGTTTCACAGACATCATCTCATTTAAAATTAACGATAGTCACTTTAAGTGAGTCTGGAGAGAAATTAAGTACTTTGTTCAAGGTCTTCTGAAAGTTAGAATCACAGTTTTCAATCAAGTCTTCTAACTCCAAGTTAATGTTATCTGTCTAGCACCACAACGCTTTTGACAGCATGCATTAGAGTTGAGAGAAACAGAGGATAGTAAGAACAATTTGTAATTAGCTGCACTGCTACAACTCTTTCTATGGGATAACTATAATTGTTGGGAATTAGAAATTATGTGAGAGAGAGACTCAAATATACTACTTCCAGTTTTGATGAAATCTGTGTTCATTCCATTCAAAACAGAGAATCCACCCTCCTTATTAATGTTGTATCATTATTTATATCTTAAATTTCTTACATTCCCTTGGATATTTAGTCTCTCAGGTGAATTCAAATAGAATTAGGAAATGCAAACTTGAGACAATAGCCATTGCATCATTATTCTCTTAAAACAGCGATAAAGGTAGCATGAAAAAGGAACTTGAATTTATTAGGTAGTTGGTCTTGAGTTTTGGATTGGTTTCTCAGAACCCAAAGAACAATTATTAAACATGTATACATATTCTTTCCCAAAGCCATTCATTCTCCCATTAATTTTGAACTTATGCATTCCCTAAAATGGGACCACAAGAATATTTTGAAAAGGCATCTTCAGTCTCTGTGCTCATGTGGTTATAACCTAGTTATAATTTTATCTTTCTATATAACTTTATTTCTTTCTAGTTGTTAGTCTTAGAACCATGGCTAAATTCGTTGAAGTAGAGGGGAGAGGTAATATCCTTTTATACACATAGAGATAAATGGTAATTCAGGAAGAATAAGCCCAGTTGAAATTTCTTCTACTTAGTTCTGGTAGGAAAAGCTGAAGATAATTTTGAAAAGAGAGATGAAATTATTATTCTGAGAATTCTAAAGAAAAAGTTTCATGTTCATGCTTGATTTAATATTCTTTTTTTTATTTCATGAATAATATATCTTTTGTGTTATTATTTAATAATAATCACCCATACTTTGAGTGTCTTTGGAAGAAATACAGCCAGAATGCCCCTTAGAGGCAAAGATGGTGAGACTATGTCTCACATACTTTGGACATGTTGCCAGGAGGGACCAGTCCCTGGAGAAGAGCACCATGCTTGGTAAAGTAGGGGGTCAGTGTAAAAGAGGAAGACCCTCAACGAGATGGACTGACACAGTGACTGCAACAATGACCTCAAGCATAACAACAATTGTGAGGACGGTGTGGGAGCAGGCAGTGTTTCATTCTGCTGTGCATAGGATCACTATGAGTCAGAACCAACTGGAGGGCACCTAACAACGACAACATACTTTAACCAAAAAATGTCTGGTCTGGATTCTTAAAAAAATAAATTTTTTTTTTTTTTTTAGGACATTATCAGTTCATATCTTACAGCTTTTAAGAGGTAAATTGTGCAAATGTTTTTTTTTAAATTAAACAACTAGTTTTGGAAAGCCTAATGCGGTGAAATTTTAAAATTCTAGCTCTTGCATGTTATTTTAAACATACCAAACCAAAACCAAGCCCTTTGTGTTCAGTCAATTCCGACTCTGTAGGACATACTAGAACTACCCTGTAGGGTTTCCAAGGAGCAGCTGGTGGATTCAAACTGCCAGCCTCTTGGTCAGCAACTGACCACTTAAATGCTGTGCCACCAGGGCTCCATTTTAAATGTAGACTATTTTAAGTGATATTTCTATAAACAGAAATGATATATCTTTTTATTTTATTGCATTTTCATATTATTACTCTTTCTAGAGTCTTGTCAATCTTATTCATATCTTTTTAAAGAAAGAACTATTAACTTTGTTGCAGTATTGTATTGTATTTATTTTCTATAATTTGATTGCCTCTTTCACATTTTTCAACTTCCTTATAATTACTTTGGGCTTAGTTTTTTCTTCTCCTTTAGCTTTTTAAGATCCCTTAGCATTTTTTTTTTTTTCTGTCTGCGAATGTCTTTGCATCTTTATTTTTTTTTAGTTTTTTGTTGTAAAATATATATAATACATTTTCCAATTTAATGTTTTTTCACATGTACAATTTGGCGATATCAATTACATTAATCATGTTGTACAACTATCACCAATGTCTGTTGCCAGATTTGCCATCACCATAAACTGAATCTCACTGCTTCCTAAATAATGACTTCCCCATCCCCACTCTCTTCCACCTTGCTAACCACTAACTGTGATCATTGAGGTTGTGTGTCTACTTGGCTAGGCCGTGATTCTCGGCGGTTGGCAGTTATGATGCAGTTTGGCAGTCCTATGATGATGTAGGAAACCCTGGCGGCTTAGTGTTAAGAGCTCTGCTGCTAACCAAAAGGTCAGCAGTTCAAACCCACCAGGCACTCCTGGAAACCCTGCGGGGCAGTTCTACTCTGTCCTATAGGGTTGACTCCACGGCAATGGGTTATGATGATGTGACCACTTCCATGATGAGATTTGATATAATGTGATCACCTCTGTGATGGGATCTGCTATGAGTAGCCAATCAGTCAAAAGGAAGTTTCCTTGGCCTGCGCTGAATATAAGTAGATACTCTGGCAAGGCTTGGGGACTTTTGCTCTGTCTGGATCCTGCAACTGGCTCCAGTTTATCTGACCCTCAGTTCTTGGGACTTGAGCTAAAATCTTACCTGTGGTCTTGCCTGCTGGTCTTGGAATTTGTTGATCTTCACAGCCTGCTAGCAAGATCCCTGCTCTCTGACCTGCTGATCTTGGGTTCACCAGCCCCTGTGGCTACGTGAATGAGGAGAAGCCTCTATCCTGACCCAGAGACTTGGGACATTCCAGCTTTGACAATCAAGTGAGCCATTAATGTAATTAATATAAAAGTCTCTCTCTATATATGTATTTATATGCTTTGCTGGTTTTGCTTCTCCAGAGAACCTAGACTAAGACACTAATAAACTTTGGTTTCAATATATTTTGTGCCTTTATTTTTGGTGGACCTTTCCTATGGGTATAGAATTCTAAGTCGACAGTATTTTTTTCATCACTTTGAAGATGTTTCCACTCTGTGCTGAAATTCCCAAGTTTATGTATATGATCCATTCTTTCCACTCCTTTCTTTGAAATATTTGTCATAACTATTTAAAATTTCTTGTCTGATAATTTCAATATCTGGGCAATCTTTGGCTTGCTCTTATTAACTTTCTCTTTTCTTGGCTGTGAAATATCACACTTTTCCTTCTATCAGACTAGTAGTGTGGGTGCCTGTGACAATGAAAGCTAAGGCTATGCTTTATAGCTTTAGTCATGGTTTTAGTTAGATTCAGTGCCTTTAAATGTTTTTAGGGTGGATTTGCGTCATTTTCTTAAGCATCACTTGAGATGTGAGCATTGGTGAGACTGAAGATATCTTTATGGTTTTGACCTAGGCCAAGCTGGCAACTTTCTGAATTGTGAGCTCTGTTTCTGTTTCTTAACCTAGCAGCCAGTTTTGGAGTTGTTTGTAACTTTTCCACTCTGTCCTGGCTTTCTGTGCCTTGAGAAATTTCTTTCCACCTTTCCTCCCTCCCTTTTCAAATGCTACTATAGTGCTTTTGGGGAAGACCAGAGTGCCTTAGGGGATTCTTTTTGCCCTACAGAAGCCCTTACAGGGCTGTTGTAACGTACTTTAAGAAGGCCAGGAGAAACATAGAACTGTCTCAGCTCTCCTTTTGTACCCAGAGGCTTTAGTAGTCACTACCCTACACCGGGAGAAAGCGCCACATGCCTCATAGGAGGATCTATCACATTTCTTCTTCTCTGCTCCCTGTCTTTTGTGTTTTATTTACATAGGCACTTGGTAAGTGTATGTACACTCGCTCTGTGGCTGGGATTTCTCTGAATTCTAATTCATCACACCAGATCACACGTGGACATAAAAAGTTCTTTAAATATTCAGTTGTTTTTCTTTATTCCCATCTATAGTAGTGTCTTGTTGGTATTTATTTAAAAATAAGCAGAGAAATGCTCAGGGTTGTCATGCATAAATTCATTTAATTTATTGCAAGGCCGTCATGGTACAGCACACAGGTAAGATCCCAAGACAATCATTTAGACTTTAGAGAATCAGGGTCAGATAAAATCAGTTCAGTATTTACCATTTTATTTCACTCGATTCATAGTATATTTTTATCCTTTATATGTTAGTTTTACACTGATGTCATCAATATACACAACACCCAGTGCTCTAGTGAAGTAAGTGTATAATTCCACCAATGAGTTTTTAAGCACCAAATTCAGTACTGATGTTCAAGAAAGGGAGTATTTGGATTAGGAAGGCTGATTGCAAGGATGATGATGCTAACTTCAGTCTTCTTGGGATGATAAATAAGAATTTTGAAATATATCCAAAGAAATTTTCTTCCCATTAGTAAGTAATTGATGAAACAAAACTGTGAAGAATCTTGGAATTGGATAAAACCAACTTTTCTTTGAAATTATGGGCCATTAATTTATTCCACTATTTGTTTAAATTTCTCATTCTTGCAGCTGTTTTAAAAAAAAATGTACTGTATTGAAGAAACTGTATTTACTGTGTATATGTAAATAAAATTATTAGTTGTTGGAGAATCCCATTATAGATTATTTTAGAACTAGTCTGAGAGCTACAAAGAATTCTTCGTGGTAAATAGACCAGCATAGGGGGAAAAAAAATGATTCCATATTAATAATGCTAACCTCAGAGACTTGCTGGATTGCTGCTATATCATGAGACAAAATTAAAATGATCAAAAGAAATCACTAGAATACCTTGGTCCAGGGGGGCAAAACATTTGCAGTATAAACCTTCACTTTCTTTTCTAGCACTCCCATTTAATAACCATGCAGAGGAGAATCTATCTGCAAGGAGGATTGGGGCCAGACATTTTATTTCCTGTTGCTTATTTGCATTGGCTATGACAGTAAAGCTGATTTATACTAGGCTTCTACACAAGAGATACTCATTTGAGTATAAAGAATTTATACTCAAGGTTACTTTTGTGAGCTCTTCTGACACAAAAAGGAAATGAGTTATTTGATCATTTCCTTTTTTGTTATACTGTTATAAACCTTTATAAACAGTTCTCAGAATGCTTATAATCAATTTTCCTTCTGTCTTTGAATTGTATTAGAAAAATGTGTATGTCTTAAATACAATTTGTACAAGACAACAAAGGTACAATCTTACTTTTTAAGTGATTCCATCATTTTGGTTCCCAGTGATGATGCTGATTACTTACAGTGTTTGTGTTTGGGGAACCACAGACCTAGTGGAAGCTCCAGTAACTGATAAATTTTCCTTCACCTGGCTCTTTCTTTACATTTATCACTGCCTCATCCCTGCTTCTAATAATTAGGAAGGCTGCAACAAGATTTTAAAAGAAGACCCCCGTACCAAAACTCTAAATATTCAAAAATTATTACTCAGATTAACAAACTGGTGAATGCATATAAATAATAGACATTTAGATACCAAAAGTAGTATAAAATAAACAATAATAAAATAGTGTATATTTATTCTGGAGCCCTGGTGGCACAGTGGTTAAGAGCTATGGCTGTTAACCAAAAGGTCAGCAGTTTGAATCCACCAGTCACTCCTCAGAAACCGTATGGGGTAGTTCTACTCTGTCCTGTAGGGTTGCTATAAATTGGAGCCAGCTTGACGGAAATGTGTTTTTTGTTATATATATGTGTGTGTGTGTGTGTGTGTGTGTGTGTGTGTGAGATATGAATATATATATATACCTTCTCTTGAGAACACTGATTAATACAGTGATTATATAGGTTTCTGGATGGTTGCCTAAGCCCCTTATCTTCACTCCATAATCTGAAAATCCTTGCAGTCCATGGTTGTGGACACTCTAACCCACTTATCCCAGATTTTTCTAAACACTTCACAAATTAACGCTCAAAGAGGTACACAGACAAGAGGTGAAGGTTACTGTCCAGAGGTTAGACTCAAAAAAGAGACCCACACGGATGCTGGAAGGGGCCTCAGAGCAGGGTTCCCAGTTCCCAGAGTATGGTCAAGTATTGGGGTTTTGGGCTCCAAGAGGGCATGGACTCTTGGCCCTGCAAAGGGGAAGCACTGCATTAAGAGGGTCAAGAAAGGACTCTACAAAATGTGAAGTCCAAGACAGGGGCCTTTCCTCCATGTTCTAAGATTGGTACTGCCTAAACCTCAGTTTCGGCTCTTAGCACAATTCTGACAACACACTAATAATGATCTTGGTTCAATCTATTGTTCCAATCTATCCTGTAAGTTGCCTCCAGCTAACATTTTAAAAAATAATTTTACTCTTCTTTGTAGAAAGTGGAGCCCTGGTGGTACAGTGCTTAAGTGATACTATTGCCAACCAAAAGGTCAGGAGTTCAAATCCACCTTCCGCTGCTTAGAAAGCCTATGGGCAGTTGTACTCTGTTCTCCAGGGTCGCTACGGGTCTGAATTGACTTGGCAGTAATGGGATAGGCTTTTGGGTTTTTACAAAAAGTACTTTTTCATTAATAATCTTGCAAATGTTTTGCTTTGATTATGCTCTGTCCCTGCTTAAAATGTGCAGTTATCTCCCAATATCTGTAGGAAAGGGTAGAAATGGCACGAAGTTCTTCATAGTCTCGTTTCCAAACATGCTTAGAGCATATTCATTATTCAAATCACATTATATCTTTCTCTGCCTGTGCAACATAGAAAATTTGGATTTTTTTCTTTGTCTGCCATTACAGTTTTTCTTTCTTCCATCTGGTAAATTCCAACCAACATTGTCAACTAGTCTCTGTTTAAATCCATGGATACCCAAAGTGTGCCTTAACACTTCCCAGCAATTATTCACAGAGCCAATAATTCACCTTCTTCATTTCTTATCTATTTATTTCTTGATGACTGCTTCATAATGTCTCCTTTTGCCACAAATCTCCCATTCCTCCCCTTATTCTCACGTTCATCTCATGTCTTTGCTTCCTTTTTCAACAAGTAAAAATAAGCTTCCAGCTGTCTGCGACTATGTCCAAATTCTATGTTCTCTCTCCTGTTGCATGGATGAATTTTCGACAGCCAGCTCTGCTTCTCATGCTCTTAGATGTCTTCTCTTTTCTGCTCAAGGAAACTTGCAGTGGACAAACCCTAAGGTGACCCCACTGCCCCTCCAATGACTGTGTAATTTCCCTCCCCCTGAGTGTGAACAGAGTTTGTCTCTTGCTTCTGTTGTTATTGTCAGATGCCATTGAGTCAGTTCCTATTCATAGCAACCCTACGTACCACAGAATGAAACACTGTTCCATCATGTGCCATGCTCACAATTGTTGTTACACTTGAGCCCATTGTTGCAGCCACTGTGTCAATCCTTCTCCTTGAGGGCCTTCCTCTTTTCTGCTGACCCTGTGTTTTACCAAGCATGATGTCCTTCTCCAGGGACTGATCCTTCCTGACAACATGCCCAAAGTATGTAAGACGCAGTCTCGCCATCCTTCCTTCTAAGCAGCATTCTGGTTGTACTTCTTCGAAGACAGATTTGTTCCTTCTTTTGGCAGTCCATGGTATATTCAATATTCTTTGCCAATGCCACAATTAAAAGGTGTCAATTCTTCTTCAGTCTTCCTTATTCATTGTCCAGATTTTGCATGCATATTATGTGACTGAAAATACCATGGTTTAGGTCAGGTATACCTTAATCCTCAAGTTGACATCTTTGCTTTTCAAAACTTTAAAGAGGTCCTTTGCAGCCAATTTGCCTAGTGCAATGGGTCTTTTGATTTCTTAACTGCTGCTTCCATGGGTGTTGACTGTGGATTCAAGTAAAATGAAACCCTTGACAATTTCAATCTTTTCTTCATTTATCACAATGTTGCTTATTGGTCTAGTCATGAGGGTTTTCGTTTTCTTTATGTTGAGGTGTAATCCATGCTGAAGGCTGTGATCTTTGACCTTCATCAGTAAGTGTTTCAAGTCCTTTTCACTTTCAGCAAGCAAAGATGTGTCGTCTGCATAATGCAGATTGTTGATGAGTCTTTCTCCAAACTTAATGCCATGTTCTTCATATAGTCCAGCTTCTCAGATTATTTGCTCAGCATACAGACTGAATAGGTATGGTGAACTGATACAACCCTGACACACAGCTTTCCTGACATTAAACCACACAATATTCCCATGTTCTAAATATCCAGACAACTGCCTTTTGATCTATGTAAATGTTCCTCATGAGCACAATTAAGTGTTCTGGAATTCCTGTGCCTCTCAATGTTATCCATAATTTCTTATGATCCACAGTTGAATGCCTTTTCATAGTTGATAAAACATAGGTAAACATTCTTCTGTCTTTCTCTGCTTTTAGCCAGGATCCATCTGACATCAGCAATGATATCTTTGGTTCCGTGTCCTCTTCTGAATCCAGTCTGAATTTCTGGCAGTTCCTTGTTTATATACTGCTGCAGCCACTTTTGAATGACCTTCAGCAAAATTTTGCTTGCATGTGATATCGGAATCGACTCGGCGGCAGTGGGTAGTGGGTGATATTAATAATATTGTTCAAAAATTTCCACATATGGCTAGATCACCTTTCTTGGGAACAGGCATAAATACAGATCTTGCTTCTCAAAAATAAAATATGGCAAACGTGTTCGTGTTGTCACACCAATAATTATATTATTATATGAGACCTTCTCTTAGCAGACTAGAATGAGAGCTGTTCCTCCTGCCCTTGAATAAGTAAGCTACTAAGTTGTAAATGGGTAGGCATACATGGAAAAAAATTCTGGGCAGTCTCTAAGAGCTGAGCACAGCCTCAAACAGACAGAAACAAAAAAAGGGGGACCTTGGTCCCGTAGCTGCAAGAAACTGAATTCTGCCATCAACCACATGAATTTTGAAGAGGACCTTGGACTCTAGAAACGATGTAGCCTGGCAAATGTCTTGATTGTGGCCATGTGAGATTCTAAGCAAAAGACCCAGCTAAGGTATGCCCAGATTCCTGGCCCACAGAAACCATGAGATACCAAACATATGTTATTTTAAACTGCTAAGTCTGTGATAATTCATTATCCTGCAATAGGCAACTATTATAGCATCCCTGGGTGATGCAAAAGGTTAAGAGTTTGACTGCTAGCTGAAAGGTTGGTTGTTCAAATCCACCCAGAGGTGCCTCGAAAGACAGGCCTGATGATCTGCTTCTGAAAGGTCATAGTCTTGAAAACTCTAGAGTGCAGTTCTACTCTGCACATGTGGGATTGCCGTGAGTTGGAATCGACGCGATGGCGACTAATAACATCACTCCAGCAATGTTCCTGTCTTCCTTCATCATCAATTTTTCCCATCATCCTATCATTTCTTTCATTAAAAAACAAACCCAATCATTTCATTCTATATTTTAGCTATTATACGGCCTGCTGTCTCTTCACACCTGAACCAAAACATTTGCCGTATGCACTAATCACAAATTGCTATTCTCCCTTTCTCCTTAATTGAGTTGTTGCCCAGTACTCCAAAGAGATCTCTGTGGTCAGTGTTAACCTTATTTTAGAGGCGTATCTAATTTTTTCTGGTAGCATCATTTGACACAGTTGATCATGTGTAGACCTATACAAAAATTTCTAACAGGAGGTAACAATTTCAAAGCTAATTGGCATTTTTTTAAACCGTAAAGTATTAGCTATCTTTCTATATTTTCCTTTTATACACTAAGTTTTTTTTAATCATACATACTGTGGGGAAGCATCAAAAGAAGATGGAAGGAATACACAGAAGCATTATACCAAAAAGAATTAGTCGATGATCGACCATTTCAAGAGGTGGCATACGATCAGGAACCGATGGTACTGAAGGAAGAAGTCCAAGCTGCTCTGAAGGCATTGGTGAAAAACAAGGCTCCAGGAATTGATGGAATATCAATTGAGATGTTTCAACAAACAGATGCAGCACTGGAGGTGCTCACTCGTCTATGTCAAGAAATATGGAAGACAGCTTCCTGGCCAACTGACTGGAAGAGAGCCATATTTATGCCTATTCCCAAGAAAGGTGACCTAACCGAATGTGGAAATTATAGAACACTATCATTAATATCACATGCAAGCAAAATTTTGCTGAAGATCATTCAAAAATGGCTTCAGCAGTATATTAACAGGGGACTGCCAGAAACTCAGGCCAGTTCAGAAGAGGACGTGGAACCAGGAATATCATTGCTCGTGTCAGATGGAACCTGGCTGAAAGCAGAGAATACCAGAAGGATGTCTACCTGTGTTTTATTGACTATGCAAAGGCATCCGACTGTGTAGATCATAAAAAATTATGGATAACATTGTGAAGAATGGGAATTCCAGAACACTTAATTGTGCTCATGAGGAACCTTTAAATAGATCAAGAGGCAGTTATTTGGACAGAACAAGGGGATACTGATTGGTTTAAAGTCAGGAAAGATGTGTGTCAAGGTTGTATTCTTCCACCATACATATTTAATCTGTATGCGAAACAAATAATGTGAGAAGCTGGACTATATGAAGAAGAATGGGGCATCAGGATTGGAGGAAGACTCATTAACAACCTGCATTATGCACATGACACAACCTTGCTTGCTGAAAGTGAAGAGGATTTGAAGCACTTACTAATGAAGATCAAAGACCACAGCCGTTATTATGGATTGCACCTAAACATAAAGAAAACAAAAATCCTCACAACTGGACCAATAAGCAACATTATGACAAACGGAGAGAAGATTGAAGTTGTCAAGGATTTCATTTTACTTGGATCCACCATCAACAGCCATGGAAGGAGCAGCCAAGAAATCAAAAGATGCATTGCATTGGGTAAATCTGCACCAAAGGACCTTTTTGAAGTGTTGAAGAGCAAAAATATCACCTTGAAGACTAAGGTGAGCCTGACCCAAGCCATGGTATTTTCAATTGCATCGTATGCATGTGAAAGCTGGACAATGAATAAGGAAGAATGAAGAAGAATTGACGCCTTTGAATTGTGGTGTTGGTGAAGAATATTGAATATACCACGGACTGTGAAAAGAAGGAACAAATCTGTCTTGGAAGAAGTGCAACCACAATGCTGCTTAGAAGGAAGGATGGCGAGACTGCATCTTATGTACTTTAGGCATGTTGTCAGGAAAGATCAGTCCCTGGAGAAGGACATCATGCTTGGCAGAGTACAGGGTCAGTGGAAAAGAGGAAGACCCTCAATGAAGTGGACTGACACAGTGGCTGCAACAATGAGCTCAAGCATAACAACGATTTTAAGGATGGCTCAAGACTGGGCAGTGTTTCATTCTGTTGTGCATAGGGTCGCTGTGAGTCAAAACTGACTCGAAGGCACCTAGCAGCAAACATTGTTGTACTGAAAAGATGCTACCAAAACAAAAAGCCAAGCCCGTTGCCGTCGAACCAATTCCGCCTCATAGTTTGCCCACAGGACAGAGTAGAACTGCACCACAGTTTTTTTTTTTTTTTTTTAATTGTGCTTTAAGTGAAAATTTACAATTCAAGTCAGTATCTCATATAAACACTTATGCACACTGTTATGTGGCCCTAGTTGCTCTCCCTACAATGTGACAGCACACCCCTACTTTCCACCTTGTATTTCCCTTGTCCACTCAAACAGTTTATCTCTCCCTCTGCCTTCTCATCTCACCTCTGGACAGGAGCTAGCCACAGAGCTTCATGTGTCTACTTGAGCTAAGAAGTATACTCTTCGTCGGTATCATTTTATGTCTCATAGGCCAGTCTAGTCTTTGTCTGAAGATTGGCTTTGGGAATGGTTTTAGTTCTGGGCTAACAGAGAGCTCAGTGGCCATGTCCTCTGGGGTCCTTCCAGTCTCAGTCAGATCATTAAGTCTGGTCTTTTTGCTGGAATTTAAGTTTTACGTCCCACTTTTCTCCTCCTCCATCGGGAATTCTCTGTTGTGTTCCCTGTCAGGGCAGTCATTGGTGGTAGCCAGGTACCATCTATTTCCTCCATTCTCAGGCTGATGGAGTCCCTGGTTTATGTAGCCCTTTCTGTCTCTTGGGCTCTTATTTTCCTTGTGCCTTTGGTATTCTTCATTCTCCTTTGCTCCAGGTAGGTTGAGACCAATTGATGCATCTTAGTTGATTGCTTGCTGGCTTTCAAGACCCCAGGCAACAATCACCAAAGTGGGATGCAGAACATTTTCTTAATATACTTTGTTATGAAAATTGACCTAGATGTTCCCTGAAACCATGGACCCCAGATCCACATCCCTGCTACTCTGACCTTTGAAGCATTTGGTTGCATTCAGGAAGATTCTTAGCTTTTGGTTTAGTCCAGTTGTGTTGACTTTCCCTGTATTGTGTGTTGTCCTTCCCTTCACCTAAAATAATTCTTGTCTATTATCTAGTTAGTGAATATCTTTCTCCCTCCCGCCCCACCCTCATAACCATCAAAGAATGTTTTCTTCTGTGTTTAAGCCTTTTCTTGAGTTCTTATAAGAGTGGTCCCATACAATATTTGTTATTTTCCGACCGTATAATTTCACTCAGCATAATGCCTTCCAGGTTCATCTCATGTTATGAGATGTTTCATGGATTCATCCTTGTTCTTTATCATTGCATTGTATAGTGTTCCACTGTGTGAATATACCATAACTTGCTTATCCATTCATCCATTGATGGGCATGTTGGTTGTTTCCATCCTTTTGCTATTGTAAACAGTGCTGCAATGAACAGAGGGGTTCATATATCTACTCAAGTGAGGGCTCTTATTTCTCTAGAATATATTCCAAAGAGTGGGATTGCTGGGTCGTATAGTAGTTCTATTTCTAGCTTTTAAAAAAAAAAAAAAAAAAAGCTTTTGAAGGAAGCACTAAATTGATTTCCAAAGTGGTTGTACCATTTTACATTCCCACCAGCAGTGTATAAGTGTTCCAGTCTCTCCACAACCTCTCCAACATTTATTATTTTGTGTTTTTTGGATTAATGCTAGCCTTCTTGGGGCGAGATGGTATCTCATTGTAGTTTTGATTTGCATTTTCTCTAATAGCTAATGATCATAAACATTTCCTCTTGTATCTGTTAGCTGTCAGAATGTCTTTCTTTGGTGTAGTGCTTGTTCATATCCTTTGCCCATTTTTTAAATGAGCTGTCTTTTTGTTTTTGAGGTTTTGCAGTACCTTGTAGATTTTAGAGATTAGATGCTGATTGGGTTTGTCATCACCAAAATTTTTTTCCCAGTCAGTAGGTTGTCTTTTTATTCTTTTGGCAAAGTCTTTGGATGAGCATAGATGTATGATTTTTAGGAGCTCCCAGTTATCTAGTTTGTCATCTGGTGATTGTGCATTGTTAGTAATGTTTTGTGTACTGTTATGTCATATATTAGGGCTGCTAGCATTGTCCCTATTTTTTCTTCCATGACCTTTATTGTTTTAGATGTTATATTTAGGTCTTTGATCCATTTTGAGTTAGTTTTTGTACGTGATGTGAGGTATGGGTCTTATTTCATTTTTTTTTTTGCCCATAGATATCCATTTACGCCAGCACCATTTGTTAAAGAGACTGTCTTTTCCCCATTTAACTGTTTTGGGGCCTTTGTCAACTATCAGCTGCCCATAAATGGATAGATTTACCTCTGGATTCTCAATTTTGTTCCATTGGTCTACTTATATGTTTTTGTACCAGTACCAGGCTGTTTTAACTATGGTGGCCATATAATAGTTTCTAAAATCAGGTAGTGTGAGTCCTCCTAATTTGTTTTTTTTTTCAGTAATGCTTTACTTATCCGAGACCTTTTCCCTTTCCATATGAAGTGGGTGATTTGTTTCTCCATCTCATTAAAAAATTCCATTGGAATTTGGATTGAGATTGTATTGTATCTATAGATCGCTTTGGGTAGAATAGATATTTTCACAATGTTGAGTCTTCCTATCAATGAGCAAGGTATGTTTTTCCACTTATGTAGGTCTCTTTTGGTTTCTTGCAGTAGTGTCTTGTAGTTTTCTTTGTATAGGTCTTTTACATCTCTGGTTAGATTTATTCCTGAGTATTTTATCTTCTTGGGGGTTATTGTAAATGGTATTTATTTGGTGATTTCCTCTTCAGTGTTCTCTTTGTTGGTGTTAAAACTGCACCATAGGGTTTTCAAGGAGTAGCTGGAGTTAGCAGTTGAGCTTTTAACCACTGTACCACCAGGGACTCAGCCCCTTGTAGGCTTCCAAAAGCCTTGCCATTTATACGTGGCATGTATTTCCTGAAACCATATGAAATTTTTATCACCAGAAATATTATTCCTTAATTTATGTTTACATATTTTTCCTTTTCTATGTGCCACTTTTGAACAAGTCACTGGAGAAGACAAATGTTAAGTGTGGGTAGACATCAGAATTGCCCCCTGAAGCTGTGTGTCAAAAAGAATAACAGAAGATTCACAGCATGTTTTCTGTGATTATTTAAAAATAAGTAAACCAGAATAACTCACACTCTCTTGTCCCTTGTGTCAATGTGCATCCTAGAACAAAATGGTTGCAACTGCACTATGGTTCTTTCAAAAAAAAAAAAAAGTGTATATATATGTATATATATAAAAATACATAGTAACTTCCAAAGGAAGAAACTCACAATATATTCAATGCAATACAATCATGCATAAACATATATTCACATTTTCCTTTTCTCAGAATTATTGAGCTTTCAGTGATTATCTAAATAAATAATAAATCACAGTATAAAATATTTATTTCTCCTCTAATGAGTGTACATGACCAAAGAATAAATCCAAAGAACAGTCTTTTAAATTTTAATAGATATGAAGCATTTTAATGAACAATAAATGCATGAGAACAAAGATCTTTAACCCAGCATGCAAATAATAAAATGTAAATTAATTAGACATGCAACATATAATTATTGAGTAAAATTTTCTCCAAATATCAAAGATACTAGTAGTCAACTATAAGTTCAATAATTCTAGAAGTTATGTGGCTTCTTTTTGGTTTTCTTTTGTTTAAAACCCAAAATGTCTATGCAAAATTTCTGATCTATGAGCCTTCTCTTCTAGTTGCTCTCTTGCCTGGGCCTGCTTAGATAAAAATAGTAATCACTAAGTATCTCATCAACAACTTGTCCGTCAAAATCTTCTTACTTTGAGGTGCCCCTTCTACCATGTCCATCATTGTTGTTAGTGTCACAGAGTCAAACAGACTCATAGCAACACTGTGTACAACAGAACAAAACACTGCCTGGTCCTGCGCCATCCTCATAATATTTGATCCTATTGTTGCAGCCACCGTGTTAATCCATCTTGTTGAGTGTCTTCCTTATTTTCACTGGCCCTCTACATTACCAAGCATGATATCCTTCTCCAGGGACTGATTCCTCCTAATAACATGCCCAAAGTACATGAGATGAAGTCTCGCCACCCTTGCTACTAAGAAGCATTCATGCTGTACTTCTTCCAAGACAGATTTGTTTATTCTTCTGGCAGTCCATGGCATATTCAATATTCTTCACCAACACTGCAATTCAAAGGCATCAATTCTTCTTAGTTCTTCCTCATTCACTGTCCATCTTTCACATGCATATGAGGCAATTGCAAATACTATGGCTTGGGTCAGGCACATCTTAGTCTTCAAGGTGACATCTTTGCTTTTCAACACTTTAAAGAGGTCTTTTGCAGCAGACCTGCCCAATGCAATACATTGTTTGATTTCTTGCCTGCTGCGTCCCCAGGTATTGATTACAGATCCAAATCAAATGAAATCCTTGACAAACTCAATCTTTCCTCCGTTTATTATAATGTTGCTTATTGGTCCAGTTGTGAGGATTTTTGTTTTCTTTATATTGATGTGTATTCCATACTGAAGGCTGTATAGTCTTTGATCTTCATCAGCAAGCGCTTCAAGTCCTCTTCACTTTATGTCCGTAATACCTGTCATTTAAAAAGCCAAAGTTTGTGGTTTAAAGCCATCAACTAACTACAAAATAAGATATGGAACTCAGAAGAAAAGCCAAAGTTCTACTCTCTTTCCAGGGCCTTTGACCCAGAGGGGATGGTCCTATCATTTTAGCTTAGAGAAGGAAACAGAGACTTCAATAAAAGTGAAAGAAGGCTGAGCACTATGTACACATCAACCAAACAATAGTCTGCAGTTCTGAATAGTTTCCCAAGGACAACTGCTAAGCCACTTAGGAGGTTGGTGATAACTAGATTTTGGTGGAGAGGAGTGAAACTATTATTGTGCTTTGTAAATTTAACTCTAACAGAGTACAAGAGGTTAGTTCTGAGCAGAAGGAGATGAAAGCATGTAAAAGTTTATGATAAAAATAATGAAAGATGCAGATGTATTAGAGAGACTTCGTAGAATCAGAATTAATATTGGTTGCTTGTGTGTATAGCAATGGTTACTGTCAAGTCTGTTTTCCATCATTCTAAACTTTAGTAGCAAAATATTTTTTTTCAGCAGATTGAGAGAATCTTTTCCTCTGCTTTGTTTGATTTTTTGTTTTAAGTAATATCTAGCAATTGGTGTTGTTAGTTGTTGTTGGGTTGGCTCTGATGCATATTAACCTTACGAATAAGAGAGGAAACTTTATTCTTCCCTGTGCCATTTTCAAAATGGTTGGAATGTTTGAGTTCATTTTTTTGGCTATATCTAGTGATTAACAACCTATGATATTTTACAAATCTCTTTGAAATACAAGAGGAAAGGGAAAGGTACTTGACGACTATATTAATGAAAATACATGAAAAAAAGTAAAAATACAAATATTCTGCAAATTAGAAATTTATTTTCTCTCTTCACTTGTTAAAAATACTAATTGGTGTGCAGAATTTTTTTTTTAATGCACTGTTCACTTACCAAATAATTTTTCTGCCTTCTCTTTACTCACTCTACTAGAACAGTCATAAAACATCTAAATTGTGGTAGAATCCTCACTTTCCATGTAGGATAGATTCGGTTCTTGGCAAATGCGCCTCATATGCAACCACCACCTATCACCCATCTGGCAGTGGAGATTTGCATGCTGTTATGATGCTAAACAGATTTTTAACAGAGCTTCCACCCTAAAACAGACTAGGAAGAAAGACCCAGAAATCTACTTCTGAAAAATCAGCCAATGAAAAACCTGTAGATACAATGGTCCAATCTGCAGCAGATCTTGGGGATGGTATGACGGCACATGAACAGTTTTGTTCTATTATATATGGGGTCCTGGGTCCCGGGCTACAGGAAGGCAGCTAACAACAAAACAACAAAAACGTTTTATGGAAATCAGTTCTTTAGGTGTCAATATGATTGTCTTTTTTGTTTTATAAACTGCTTGAAGCAAGAAAGCATCACTGAGAAAATATTATTTTCATTGCACCTTAAAAATATTTAGTTATTCTCACTTTATTAAAAATACATTATCTATTTTTAAAAATAATAGGTATCTAGATATCAAAAGTAGTACAAAATAAATAATAACAAAATATTATACAGTTATTCTGGAGCCCTGGTGGCACAGTGGTTAATAGTTAGGACTGCTAACTGAAATGTCAGCTGTTTGAATCCACCAGCTGCTCCTTGGAAATCCTATGAAGCAGTTCTATTCTGTCCTATAGGGTCGCTGTGAGTTGGAATCAACTTGAAGGCAATGGTTTATATAGTTATTTTAATTATACATAATATATAAAAAAGTTTATATAATGTATTATATGTAATACTAAAAAAAGTACTTGCTCTTATTTAAATAAATGTAGTGCAGTTTAAACACTATGGATTTTATATGTTTACTATTCATATGCTTGAGATGATTTTCATTAAAACGGTTTTTTGTCTTACGACTTTGAAAGGCAGAAATGGAGAGTTAAATAAAATGTCAAAAAGTATCTTGCTCTTTAGGTCATTTTCCTTGATATAATGGCTGGCTATATTTCAACAATAGAATACAGTGAATGCTCTGTTCCACATGCCCTTCATGTCCGTGTAAAATTGCTTTCCTCAAGGCAAATATATCAAATATGCACAATTTGTTATGTATTCCATTGCATCTTTGATCCAAAGTACTATCAAGTCCCTTATAGCTGTTTCTATAGTAATTAAATATTAAATGCATTGCATTTAATACATTTATTTTAAATGCAGTACATTTTATTTACAATTAATGCATGTGATCAAAATTTAAAAAATGCATTATTAGTAACAACATTGAGACAAATGAAGGATACCTTTTCTGTTATTTACAGTTTCTGTTTTCTCCTACAGCAAATCCTCGTAAAACATGAGATTCCCTAAAGGATAGTAATCTTGTGGTCTTATTGACCCCAAAGGGGAAGCTCTTTTGCTGTGCTTGTCCTGTTGAGACAACAGGTGTGAAGCTCTTCCCTACTGCCATTCCTAATGCAGCTCTGGTGTGATGGTAGGTGTGTATTTCCAAAGGTTGTTAGCAACAGAGTCGTCAAAATCTTTCTCGTAAGAACTAAATAAATTAACAGCAGCCATACCCAGAGTTTCTGAAAGAAGGTGGAAAGTAGTGCGCTACAGAGATGGCAGTTATGACATTCTACTACTTGTGACACAGCTAAGCAAAGTTGACTCATCTGTATAATCTGAGTTACTTTCCAGGGAGAATTTAGAAAATAAATAAATAAATAAACTCCTGTCCTGAAACCCTTAAACGTGATTCATATTTGGAAAGTATGGAATGTAAGCCATGTGGAGATGAAAAATATATATAATTTTCATTATAATTGTGGTCAAGTTTATAAATTATCAATTCTTTAAATAAATACTCTTATACGAGCAAAAGCCAAGAATGATGATTGTAAGTAAGACTTATTTAAAAGTAGAATTAAAAAAAATGTAACTTTCATTGAATAAGCTATTTTATGATTTCATTCAAGGAACTGGTAAAGTAATTTTCAAGTGGAACGTTGAATTGAAAAGCACACCCACCCAAGGAATGCAGTCTATAGAAGTTAGAAAAGTAAAGAAAACAGATTCTCATCTAGAACATCCAGAAATGAACACAGTGCACCTTGATTTTAAGCCAGTGAAACCTGTGTTAGACTTCTGCCCTCCAGAACCATAAGACAGTAAATTTGCATCATTTTAAGCCACTACATTTGTGATAATTTGTTATGGAAACAATAGAAAGGGGGCTCACGGTCCCCTTCTTCTCTTTTTAAACTGATGGCATTTTAGAATTAAATGAATGTATAATATGACTAAAAGACAGTGAATTAATAAGGCATGTAAATATCAGTGAGTTTCTTCTCTGATTTTTATATCATTTACTAACGAATTAATTTTTATTTTTAAATTCATTTCATAATGACCACTTTATTATTTCTAAGAGGTTTTTTGTTTGCTTTTCAGGTACTTACATTTGACTCCAGGATAACAGCAATTTCGTCGAAAATGATGAAATGTTTTCAACTTATATCAATGGTTGTGCCCCATATTTTTCAAAAGAATGGGATGCAAGGGCAATGTGTTATCTTAAGTAAGGGTTGGCACTTTTGAAGTAGAATTAAATAATACTGGGTAATTGTGATATATTTCCTTATTTTCTGATGGACGTGCCTAAATTTTTTTAAAATGATGCATGGTGTTGACACTTCGTTCTCTCTTTCTTTATTTGATGATAAATTAAAAAATAATATTCAATTACTTTAGTTATATTTTTATTATCCACTAATTTGAAACCCTGGTGGCGTAGTGGTTAAGTGCTAAGGCTGCTAACCAAAATGTTGGCAGTTCAAATCTGCCAGGTGCTCCTTGGAAACTCTATGGGGGGCAGTTCTACTCTGTCGTATAGGGTCTCTATGAGTCGGAATCGACTCGACGACACTGGGTTTTCTGGGTAACATGATAGTGTGGGTAATGAATATGAACATAGTAATAATATGAATTATATTGCTTAAATATAATTTGAGGAAAGGTGTGTGTGAGAGTTGTATCCTTTCACCCCACCTATTCAATCTGTATGCTGAGTAAATAATCCGAGAAGCTGGACTATATGAAGAACGATGCATAAGGATTGGAAGAGGTCTAATTAGCAACCTGTGTTATGGAGATGACACAACCTTGCTTGCTAAAACTGAAGAGGACTTGAAACACTTACTGATGAAGATCAAAGACCACAGCCTTCAGTATGGATTACACCTGAACATAAAGAAAACAAAAATCCTCACAACTGGACCGATAAGCAACATCATGATAAACAGGGAAAAGATTGAGGTTGTCAGGGATTTCGTTTTACTTGGATCCACAATCAACATCCATGAAGCAGCAGCCAAGAAATCAAAAGACACATTGCATTGGGCAAATCACTGCAAAAGACCTCTTTAGAGTGTTGAAAAGCAAAGATGTCACCTTGAGGACTAAGGTGCACCTGACCCAAGCCATGGTGCTTTCAATTGCCTCATATGCGTGTGAAAGCTGGACAATGAATAAGGAAGAGTGAAGAAAAATTGATGCCTTCGAATTGTGGTGTTGGCAAAGAATATTGAATATACCATGGGCTGCCAAAAGAATAAACAAGTCTGTCTTGGAAGAAATGCAGCCAGAATGCTCTTTAGAAGCAAGGATGGCGAGACTATGTCTCACATACTTTGGACATGTTATCAGGAGAGATCATTCCCTGGAGAAGGATATCATGCTTGGTAAAACAGAAGATCAGAAAAAAAAGACCCTCAAAGAGATGGACTGACACAGTGGTTGCAACAATGGGCTCAAGCATAGCAACAATTTTGAGGACGTGCAGGACCGGGCAGCGTTTTATTCTGTTGTGAATAGGGTTGCTATGAGTTGGAACAGACAGGACAGTACTTAACAACAACATATTGTTACACAAAAGAAGAGTAAAAAAAATTCTCTGAATTCCAAGAATGTCTTTAGGCATCTGTTTTGTTTTTTTTTTTAATTTTATTTGTATTTTATTGTTATTGTTGAGAATATACGCATCGAAGAATACACCAATTCTACAGTTTCTACATGTACCATTTAGTGACATTGATTACATTCTTTGAGCTGTGCAACCATTCTCAGACTCCTTTTCTGAGTTTTCCTCCCTCATTTAAATAAATTCACTGCCCCCTAAGGTTCCTATCTAATCTTTCAAGTTGCTATTATCAATTTGATCCCATATACATAGTGCTTAAAAGAGCACAAGGCTCAAGGCAGGCATTTTTTATTAGTTAAATTAAACTATTTTTTTGATTTTAAGAAGATTTCAGGGGCTATTTTTGGCTTAAGGTTTAAAGATTATCTCGGGGCAGTAGTTTCAGGGGGTTCATCCAACCTTCGTAAGTGCAGGAAGTCTAGTGCCCATGAGAATTTGAAATTCTGTAGGCATCTCTTTTGATAACTGCTAGATTGGAATTGCTAGTATTTCAATAAACATTCACTCATTTTATATTTATGTGAGAGTGGCCTGAGGATAATAATATTATCTCCTATGGCATTGACTATGTGCCAGCAACTCTTCTAACTCCCTTACATCTGTTCTTTCCTTTGATCTTCACAATAGCCTTTTGAGGAAGGTGTTCTATATAGATGAAGCTGAGAAACAAGGAAGATATATGTTACCCAATGTTATAGAGCAAATAGTGGAGCTAAATTAAATCCACACAGGTTGGCTACAAAGCATTTACTTTGAACACTTTTCATGTCAGGATTACACTTATTTTCAAAAATTAATTGGAAAGTTTTTCACAAATTCCATAATTATGGAAGTTTTTGTATCATGTAAAAATTAGCTGATCTTATGAAAAATCATACCTGAAACCTCAGTGCTCATTCTGTTTCCTTTTTAACAAGGTTTTTTTTTTCTTCTTCTTCCTGTGTGTTGGTTCAATATGTTTTTTTTTTTTTTTTTCTTTTCTTTTCTTCTTTTTACTTAAAAGTCAAGCATTTCACTAAGATACTGAGATACACATAGTTTGGTTTTATTTGCTTTATTTAATAAGCTGTATGAATCAAGTCTGTAGAGTCAGTAATTTCTTTGGTTCAGAAAGGATTCTCCCTATAATAAATTTGAATATTTTATTTTTCCCATTTGAACAGGACAGTATGTAATTTCAGTTGTATGTTTGATGGAGTTCATAACCTAACTCTAATGCAAACCCATACACTAATTTTAAATCCAATTCTACTTCCTACCTTAACACTCGTTTTTCCAGAGTTCATCCTCTTCCTGATTTTTATTCTTTTGACTCCGCACCTCGCATTCTCAACTAAGACCTTCAGTTGTTCTGCATAACATTGATTTGAGATTTTATACATTTTATTTTGTTCCCAGCAGTTTACAGGCATTTACAAATTACTTTTACTGTATTTATAGTTTTATTAAGTCAGTTCCTTATTTCATTTTTTTAAATCTCTTCCCCTAAGATTAGTATTTCAATCAAATCTTTGGTCTCATGATAATGTCTGCCATCTTTTATGTCATAGATCACTTTACAACCTTCTTATTTATCTATTTATTTTTTTATTGTGCTTTAAGTGAAAGTTTACAATTCAAGTTAGTTTCTCATACAAAAATTTATACACATATTCTAATGTGACCCTAGTTGCTATCCCTATAATGTGACAGCACACTCCCCCTTTCCACCCAAGAATTCCCGTGTTCATTCAGCCAGCCCCTATCCCTTTCTGCTTTCTCATCCTGTGTCCAGACGGGAGCTGCCCATTTAGTCTTGTATATCTGCTTGAACTAAGAAGCACACTCTTCATTAGTATTCTTTTACGTTTTATAGTCCAATCTAACCCTTGGCTAAAGAGTTGGCTTCAGGAATGTTTTTAATACTGGGTTAACAGGGAGTCCGGGTACTGTGTCTTCTGGGGTTCCTCCAGTCTCAGTCAGACCATTAAGTCTGGCCTTTGTACACAAATTTGAGTTCTGCACCCCACTTTTCTCTTGCTTTGTCAGTGACTCTCTGTTGTGTTCCCTGTCAGAGTGGCCATTGGTAGTAGCCAGGTGCCATCTAGTTCTTCTAGGCTCAGGCTGATGGAGTCTCTGGTTTGTGTAGCCCTTTGGTCTCTTGGGCTAATATTTTCCTTGTGTCTTTTGTGTTCTTCATTCTCCTTTGCTCCAGGTGGCTTGGGACCAACTGATGCCTATTAGATGGTCACTCACTAGCTTTTAAGACCCCAGACTTCACTCACCAAAGTGGGAGGCAGAATATTTTCTTAATAAACTTTGTTATGCCAATTGACCTATATGTCCCCTGAAACCCTGGTCCCCAGACCCCTGCCCCTGCTATTCTGTCTCTCAAAGTGTTCCCTTGTGTTCAGGAAACTTCTTAGCTTTTGGTTCAGTCCAGTTGTGCTGACCTCACTTGTATCGTGTGTTGTCTTTCCCTTCACTTAAGTAGTTCTTATCTACTATCTAATTAGTGAATATCCCTCTCCCACCCTCCCTTCCTCCCGCCTCTCGTAACCACAAAAGAATGTTTTCTTCTCAGTTTAAACTATTTCTCAAGTTCTTATAATAGTGGTCTTATACAATATTTGTCCTTTTGCAACTGACTAATTTCACTCAGCATAATGCCTTCCAGGTTCCTCCATGTTATGAAATGTTTCACAGATTCCTCACTGTTCTTTATCGATGCGTAGTATTCCATTGTGTGAATATACCATAATTTATTTATCCATTCATCCATTGATGGGCACCTTGGTTGCTTCCATCTTTTTGCTGTTGTAAACAGTGCTGCAGTAAACATGGGTGTGCATATATCTGTTCGTGTAAAGGCTTTTATTTCTATAGGATATATTCTGAGGAGTGGAATTGCTGGATTGTATGGTAGTGCTATTTCTAGCTTTTTAAGGAAACCCCAAATCAATTCCCAAAGTGGCTGTACCATTTTACATTCCCACTAGCAGTGTATATGTGTTCCAATCTCTCCATAGCCTCTCCAACATTTATTGTTTTGTGTTTTTTTTTTTTTTTTTTGGATTAATGCCAGCCTTGTTGGAGTGAGATGAAATCTCATTGTAGTTTTGATCTGCATTTCTCTAATGGCTAATAATCGTGAACATTTCCTCACATATCTGTTAGCTACCTGAATGTCTTCTTTAGTGAAATGTCTATTCATACCTTTTGCCCATTTTTTAATTGGGTTATTTGTCTTTTTGCAGTTGAGTTTTTGCAGTATCCTGTAGATTTTAGAGATCAGGCACTGATTGGAAATGTCATAGCTAAAAACTTTTTTCCAGTCTGTATGTAGTCTTTTTACTCTTTTGGTGAAATCTTTGGATGAGCACAGGTGTTTGATTTTTAGGAGCTCCCAGTTATCTAGTTTTTCTTCTACATTCTTTATGATGTTTTATATACTATTTATGCCATATATTAGGGCTTCTAACATTGCCCCTATTTTTTCTTCCACGATCTTTATCGTTTTAGATTTTATATTTAGATCTTTGATCCATTCTGAGTTAGTTTTTGTGCATGGAGTGAGGTATGGGTCTTGTTTCATTTTGTTGCAGATGGATATCCAGTGATGCCAGCAACATTTGTTAAAAAGAGTGTCTTTTACCCATTTAACTGTTTTGGGGCCTTTGTCAAATATCAACTGCTCATGTGTGGATGGATTTATTTCTGTATTCTCAATTCTGTTCCATTGTTCCATGTATCTTTTGTTGTACCAGTACCAGGCTGTTTTAACTACTGTGGCGGTATAATAGGTTCTAAAATCAGGTAAAGTAAGGCCTCCCACTTTGTTCTTCTTTTTGAGTAATGCCTTATTTATCTGGGGCCTCTTTCCCTTCCATATGAAGTTGGTGATTTGTTTCTCCATCTCATTAAAGAATGTCCTTGGGATTTAGATCGGAATTGCATTAAATGTATAGATCGCTTTTGGTAGAATAGACATTTTTATAATGTTAAGTCTTCCTATCCATGAGCAGGGTATGTTTTTCAACTTATGTAAGTCTCTTTTGGTTTCTTGCAGAAGTGTACTGTAATTTTCTTTGTATGAGTCTTTTACACCTCTGGTAAGATTTATTCCTAAGTATTTTATCTTCTTGGGGGCTACTGTAAATGGCATTGATTTGCTGATTTCCTCTTTGATGTTGTTTGTGTTAGTGTGGAGGAATCCAACCGATTTTTGTATGTTTATCTTGTATCCCGATACTCTGCTGAACTCTTCTATTAATTTCGGTAGTTTTCTGGAGGATTCCTTAGGGTTTTCTATGTATGAGATCATGTGATCTGCAAATAGGGATACTTTTACTTCTTCCTTGCCAGTCTGGATGCCCCTTATTTCTTTATCTAGCCTAATTCCTCTGGCTAGGCTGAATAAGAGCGGTGATAAAGGACACCCTTGTCTGGTTCCTGATCTCAATGGGAATGCTTTCAGGCTCTCTCCGTTTAGGGTGGCTTTGTATAAATGTCCTTTATTATGTTGAGGAATTTTCCTTCTATTCCTATTTCGCTGAGAGTTTTTGTCATGAATGGGTGTTGAACTTTGTCAAATGCCTTTTCTGCATCAATTGATAAAATCATGTGATTCTTGTCTTTTATTTATGTGGTGGATTGCATTAATTGTTTTTCTAATGTTGAAGCATCCCTGCGTACCTGGTATGAATCCGACTTGGTCATGGTGAATTTTTTTTTGATATGTTGTTGAGTTCTGTTGGCTAGAATTTTGTTGAGGATTTTTGCATCTACGTTCATGAGGGATATAGGTCTATAATTTTCTTTTCTTGTAGTGTCTTTCCCTGGTTTTGGTATCAGGTATATGGTGGCTTCATAGAATGAGTTTTGTCATAATCTGCCCTTTTCTATGCTCTGAAATACCTTTAGCAGTAGTGGAGTTAAGTCTATTCTGTGTCTGGTAGAGCTCTGCACTGAAGCCATCCGGACAGGGCTTTTTTTTTGTTGGGAGTTTTTTGATTACCTTTTAGTCTCTTCTTTTGTTATTGGTCTATTCAGTTGTTCTACCTCTGTTTGTGTTAGTTTAGGTAGGCAATGTCTTTCTAGGAATTCGTCCATTTCTTCTAGGTTTCCGAATTTGTTAGAGGACAATTTTTCATAGTAATCTGATGATTCTTTTAATTTAAGTTGGGTCTGTTACAATATCGCCCATCTCATTTCTTATTCGCGTTATTTACTTCCTGTCCTGTTTTTCTTTTGTCAGTTTGGCCAGTGGTTTGTCAATTTTGTTGATTTTTTTCAAAAAACCAGCTTTTGGTCTTAATTTTTTCAATTGTTTTTCTGTTTCCTATTTCATTTAGTTCTGCTCTAATTTTTATGATTTGTTTTCTTCTGGTGTCTGTGGGTTTCTTTTGTTGCTCTCTGTCTATTTGTTTCAAGTTGTAGGGATAATCCTTTGATTTTGGCCCTTTCTTCTTTTTGGATGTGTGCATTTATTGATATAAATAGGCCTCTGAGCACCACTTTTTCTGTGTCCCAAAAGTTCTGATAGGAACTGTTTTCATTCTCATTGGATTCTATGAATTTCTTCCATTCTTAATGTCTTGTATAATTCAGGCTTTTTTGTGCAGGGTAGTGTTTAGTTTCCAAGTGTTTGATTTCTTTTCCCTGCTTTTCCTGTTATTGATTTCCACTTTTATGACCTTATGGTCAGAGAAGACGCTTTGTAATATTTCAGTGCTTTGGATTCTGCTAAGACTTGCTTTATGACCTAATATGTGGTCTCTTCTAGAGAGTGTTCCATGTGCACCAGAAAAGTATACTTGGTGGCTGTCGAGTAGGGTGTTCTGTATATGTCTATAAGGTCAAGTCGGTGGATTGTGGCATTTAGATCTTCCGTGTCTTTATTGAGCTTCTTCCTGGATGTCCTGTCCTTCACTGAAAGTGGTGTGTTGAAGTCTTCTACTATTATTGTGGGGCTGTCTATCTCACATTTCAGTGCTGATAGAGTTTGTTTTATGTATCTTGCAGCCTTGTCATTGGGTGTATAAATATTTAATACGGTTATATCTTCTTGGTGTATTGTCTCTTTAATCATTACATAGTGTCCTTCATTATCTTTTCTGATGGATTTAACTTTAAAGTCTATTTTGTCAGAAATTAATATTGCCACTCCTGCTCTTTTTTGATTGCTGTTTGCTTGATATATTTTTCCATCCTTTGAATTTTAGTTTGTCTCTCTAAGTCTAAGGTGTGTCTCTTGTAAAAAATAAATAAATAAATGGATCTTGTTTTTTAATCCATTCTGCCACTCTGTCTCTTTATTGGTGCATTCAGTCCATTTACATTCAGGGTAATTATGAATAGGTTTTTTTATGAACTTAGTGCTATCATTTTGACGTCTTTTTTTGTGTGTTGTTGATAGTTTCTTTTTCTCAATTAATTTTATGTGCTGAGTAGATTATATATTGTCCTTTCCTCATATTTGTTGTTGTTGATTTCATTTCTGCCGAGTCTCTATTTTTTTCTTGTATTTTATTTTGATGAGTAGGATAGTTTGTCCACTTTGTGTTTACCTTATTATTTACCCCTATTTTTCTAAATTTAAACCTAACTTTTATTTCTTTGTATCGCTGTATCCTCCTCTCCATATGGAAGTTGTTTGATTACATTTCTTTGTCACTCTTTATTATTTTAATGTTGTCTTCCTTTATATAATAACATCGCTGTTACCCTGTTTTGAGCTCTTTTTTGTTTTTTATCATTTTGCTTTGTTTTTTTGGATTTCCCTGTCTGGGTTGACTTCTGGTTGCTCTGCCCAGTGTTGTAACCTTGGGTTGATACCTGATATTATTGATTTTCTAATCAAAGAACTCCCTTTAGTGTTTCTTGCAGTTTTGATTTGGTTTTTTCGAATTCCCTAAACTTGTGTTTACCTGGAAATGTCTTAATTTCTCTTTCATATTTAAGAGATAGTTGTGCTGGATACAGGATTCTTGGCAGGCAATTTTTTTCTTTCAATTTTTTAAATATGTCATCCCACTGCTTTCTTGCCTGCATGGTTTCTGCTGACTAGTCCGATTTTATTCTTATTCGCTCTCCTTTGTAAGTGACTTTTCGTTTATCCCTTGCTGCTCTTATAACTGCCTCTTTGTCTCTGGTTTTGGCAAGCTTGATTATAATATGTCTTGATGACTTTCTTTTCAGATCTACCTTATGTGGAGTTCAATGAGCATCTTGGATAGATATCTTCTCATCTTTCACAATATCAGGGAAGCTTTCTGCCAACAAATCTTCAACAATTCTCTCTGTATTTTCTGTTATCCCTCCCTGTTCTCGTACTCCAATCACTCGTAGGTTATTTCTCTTTATAGAGTCCCACATGATTCTTAAGGTTTCTTAATTTTTTTAAATTCTTTGATCTGATTTTTCTTCAAATATATTAGTGCCTAGTGATTTATCTTCAAGTTCAGAAATTCTAGCTTCTACTTCCTCAAGTCTGCTCCTCTTTCTATTGAGTTGTCTACTTCTGTAATTTTATTGTTAATCTTCTGAATTTCTGATTGCTGTCTCTCTATGGATTTTTACAGCTTATTAAATTTTCATTATATTCCTGAATAATCTTTGTAATTTCTTCAATTGCTTTATCTCTGTGTTGCTTGGCTTGTTCTGCATACTGCCTCATTTCCTTCCTGATGTCTTGAAGGGTTCTGTATATTAAACTTTTGTATTCTGGTTCTAGTAATTCCAGGAATGCAATTTCATCTAGAAGATCCCTGGATTCTTTGTTGAGAGCCTGTTGAGGTGATCATGGTCTGTTTCTTTATGTGACTTGATATTGACTGTTGTCTCTGAGCCATCTAGAAGTTTTAGTTTATGCTTGCTTACTGTGTTGTAGCTTCTTGCTTTGTTTTGTTTTCTTATACCCCTATGGGTTGCCTGAGTGAGCTAGCTTGACTATTTTTGCCTTTGGAGCTCTGGAGTCCTGTCCCCAGCTGGCTAGAGCTGTTATCAGATATATCAGTCTAGGAGTCCATTCAGTTTTCTTGTATGAATTCAGCTCAGGTTTCCAGGTAGCTGCTCATCAAGTGTGTGGCACAGGCTCTGTCCTACAGTCTTAGAGGGGCAGGGGTGATTGGCGTAGGTTCCAGTATTTGGTTGCTGCAGGGGGTCACTATCTGAACAAGGCAGGAGGTTGAGAACTGACCCCTGAGCGTCTCTAAGCAAAATGCATCCCTGTTCCCTAGAGTGCACAGGTGGGTGGGTTCTGCAGAGGGACCATGGGCACCCAAAGTTTTTGGTTGTAAGGACTGGGAGGTACCAGTTATCTTTAGACCCCTGTCATGGGTGGCTGGGCGACCTGAGTGGAGCTACCAGTCCTTAGGTCCCTGCTGTGCGTAGGTGAGGACCTTGTTTAAGAGGCAAAGCAATGTCAAATATCAAACACCCACCTCTCCACTGCACAGCTGAAATGGTTGGAGTCTGCCAATAAGGGCCTATTCTCCCAGAATAGGCCCACACAGGTCCATACAGAATGGAAAGATGCTCAAAGTCCACGGATGGCTTATGCCTGGACAGGAGCCACTTTTGTCCTTTGCTCCCCTGGTTAGTGGAGCTAGCAAATTATCTTTTCCCCTAGTTACAAATTTTTTCCTTCTCCCCGTCCAGGAGGATGGCTCTAGGTGCTTCTCATGGCCTGTCTTAGGCCCAGGGAATTCAGCCGCTGAAGCCAGCCTGGGGGTGGGGGGTGTGGTATAATATACATAAGTACTTAGCTTTTGCTGAGAGCGCTGTTCTTCTCAGTTTCTGGAGGTGTGAATAGGCTGTGTGGCTGGGCTGCTTCTCCCTGAAGGAACTGTGGCCAAAAGCTAGTACCAGCCCGCTGCTGCCGCCACTCTGAGAATGATGCCTGAGGGCTCCTTGCGATTCTTGTCTAGTAAGTCCTCTCTACTCTGAACAGTCTCTTCCCCCTACCTCTCAGTTTGTTTTTTAAGCTTGCGTTTGAAGCTCAGGGCTCCCAGCTTGTCACAAATATACTTGTTTCACTTGTTTTTTCGGGGCTTTGTTGTAAAGAGGGCTCACCGGAATCGTTTGTCTAGTCCACCATCTTGGCTCTGCCTCCCCTAAGATAATTCTTGTCTACTATCTAGTTAGCAAATTCCCTTCTCCCTCCCTCCCCACACTCCTAACCATAAAAGAATGATTTCTTCTGTGTTTAAACCTTTTCTTGAGTTCTTATACTAGTGGTCTCATACAATATTTGTCCTTTTGTGACCAATTTCACTCAGCATAATGTCTTCCAGATTCATTCATGTTGTGAGATGTAAAACTTGCATATTTATTTTGAAGTACTTATTATTTTGCTTTTAGTCTTGGTATTCTTACTCAAACAATCTTGTTGCTATTGTTGTTAGGGGCCCTCAAGTTCTTTCCGACTATAGTGACCCTATGTGTGCCAGAAGGAAACACTGCCCAATTCTGAGCCATCTGCACAATATATTACTATGTTTGGGTCCATTGTTACAGCAACTGTGTCAGTCCATCTTATTGAGAGTCTTCTACTTTTTTGCTGATCCACTACTTTATCTAGCATGATGTCCTTCCCCAGAGATTCGTTCCTTCTGGTAACATGTCCAAAGTACTTCAGACAAAGTCTCTCCATCCTCACTTGTAAGGACCATTCTGGCTGTACTTCTTTCAAAACTAATTTGATCATTCTTCTGGCAGTCCATGCTATATTCAATATTCTTTGCCAACACCATAATTCAAAAGCATCAATTTTTCGGTCTCCTTTATTCTCTACCCAGCTTCCCCATGCATATGAGGTGATTGAAAATACCATGGTTTGTGTCGGGCACATCTTAGTCCTCAAACTGACATATTTGCTTCTCAACATTTCAAAGAGGCCTTTTGCAAGAGATTTGCCTGATGTGATATGCTCTTTGATTTCTTGACTTCTGCTGCCATGGTTGTTGATTGTGGATCCAAGTAAAATGAAATCCTTGACAGCTTCAATCTTTTCTCCGTTTATCATGATGTTGCTTATTGGTCCAGTTGTGAGAATTTTTGTTTTCATTATGTTGAGGTGTAATCCATACTGAAAGCTGTGGTTTTTGATCTTCATAAGTCCTCTTCACTTTCAGGAAGCAAGTCTATGTCATCTGTATATTGCAGGTTGTTAATGAGTCTTACTCCAATCCTGATGCCACATTCTTCTTCACATAGTTCAGTTTCTCATATAGTCCAGCTTCTAGGATTTTTTGCTTGGCATTCAGATTCAATAATTCTGGTGAAAGGATACAATCCTGACATGCATCTTTTATGACTTTAAAACATTCAGTATTCCCTTGTTCTGTTTGAATGACTGCCTCTTTGTCTATGTATAGGTTCCATATGAACATAATTAAGTGTTCTAGAATTTCCATTCTTTGAAATGTTATCCATAATTTGTTATAGTCCACACAGTGGAATGCTTTTGCACAGCCAATAAAATACAGGTAAATATCTTTCTAGTATTTATGCTTTCAGCCAAGATCCATCTGACATCAGCAAAGATATCCCTTTTTCCATGTCCTCCTCTGAATCAGGTTTGAATTTATGTCAGTTCGTTGTCAATGTACTGCTACAAACATTTCTGAATTATCTTCAGCAAAATTTACTTGTATGTGTTGTTGATATAGTTCAATAATTTCTGCATTCTCAAATACTATTTTTCCCCAAATGCTAAATATATATCTCCTTGAATTCCTACCCTCTCTGATAGTTTCTATAATAGTTAATCAATACAGATTGATTGTCAATACATTATTTTGTTGCTTAGAAAGTATTTTAAAAGAACTTGAAGTTGTGTAATTCAAAGAATAAACTAGGAAATGGACTTTTATTTTTACACTGATTCTCTTTTACCCTTCATCCTAACCATTTTGAACAACTTGCTGTTTCTATGAAGAGTTAGGCTGTTTAGCAATTTGGTCTCTTTGCACTTACTTTTTTTTCCCCACTAAAAGTGTTCTTATCATGTTTCAGCAGCCAGTTAACTCCTACTCATCATTTAAAGGTAATTTCAAGCATCACCTTCTGCTAGAATTGTTCTGTGATGTCTATGTCTAAACCAGATGACTCTAATCTCAAATTCCATGGCATCTTATATGTGCTTCTATTGTACATTATACCATGAAAAATATCAATTATTCTATATCTCCCAGTAGACCAAATTTTTTAATTATCTACATTTTTGATTAAGATCAAAGCAGATCTCTAAAAAGTGTACAAATCAAATTCCATAAACAATTTTAAATTGAAATTTAGTGGTTTCATAAATTCTCACAAACACATTTGTGTAACATTTTGTGCACCTAGGTGAACATTCCAGGTGGGCTGCTGGATGTTACAGGGAACCCTACAGAGGTGCCTAGTGAGTCTATGATTTATTTAGCTAGGAAAAATTAAATAAAACCATCAGAAGAAAGGTGGTTTCTGGACTCGTGGATTTAAGTGGCACTCAGAGTAATACACTAGTGGATCTCAAAAAATAGACAACTTCTTTGAGTGTTTGTGCTTCTTTTTGTCTTTTAAGTTACCACTACCCAGATAGAATATATAACAGTTTGTATGTACAGACTTCCAGCTCTACTGATACCTAAAAAGAATTTGGCATCAGTAAGTTTACATTCTCCTAGGAAGAGGAAGTTGAGTCAGCCAGCAGACAGCCCTGATAACTTTCTAAGCCCCTTGCTGTCTAGTCTCCTAGAATGAGGATCCTTCATTATGGTATAGGCGCACTACTACTTCCTGTTTTCCTCTTGCCTATTGTCTGGTTCATAGCTGTCTGTTCAAAACATCTTTCTTTAGAGAATGTTTAGAAAAGTTCACTCTGCCTGTTTTTCTTATTTTCAAGGTTAACAAAAAAGAATACTTGATTTATTGTGTGTTTTTCACATGTTCTTAAACTCTCTAGCCCTCACCTTAATTTCATGTAAAAATTGAGATAATATGCAATTATCAGGGTTGCAATAAGGTTTAGAAATAAGACATGCAAAGTATAATCACTAAACAGGTAATTGTTAGGGTTGTTGTTGCTGTTGCTGTTATTAGAAGTGTTTATTCATTTATCCATTCCATAAGCATTTATCTGAGTGCCTATATCCATTAGACCTTATGCTAAGTGGATATTTCATGACTCCTGACTCAGTGCATTTACAACCATACCACAATCTTTAGTGTTTTGTAAAATACTTTTCCTTTCATGATTGCACATATTATTTTCTTCTGTGAACATAATCTATTAGTGTTATTGATACATTTTTGAAGTAAGTTAAGCAACCCAAGAGATTCTATGATTTCAATTTCAGGTCATATGAAGAGAATGGTTTATATTTTTAATAAGATAAATTCAGATACAGTAGTATTACACCAAAACTGGCTAGTTGCTTAGTAAAAGAGAGCTAAATGGCCCTTGACCATTTGGATGTCATTAATAGTTCTTGAAAAAAAACTATTTTTTTTTTTTTTTGTGTGTGTGTGTATGCTCCAATTTATCTCTAGTATATACCATGGTCCCTGGTATATATGTGATATTAATTTAATATGTTTGATTGAATAAATGAATAAATGGAAATATTGATATTTAAATGTGCTACTTGAATTTTAAATATTATTTAAGTTATGGGTATATTTTTATGGCTAAACAGTCTTATTAAATTGGAAAATGGGCATAGGCTTATAGAAGCATAAAAAACGTGTTGTTATTGTTTCTGTTACTTGTTAGCTGCTGTCGAGTCCCATGCATAACACAACAAATACTGCCCTGTCCTGCATGCACCCTCCCCATGACCTATTGCAAGCCAGACTGTTGTGATCCATAGGGTTTTCACTGGCTGATTTTCAGAAACAGATCACCAGGGATTTCTTCCTAACAAATAGCATAGAAAGAAAGAAAACATTGAAAAAATAAATTATAATCCAAAACTGAATATCACCACAGAATTGGGCCTCTTAAGGTTGCCAGATCTGATCCTGTGTAACATGGGGAGGTATCTACTTAATTCAGATTTTACCTATATAAGTGTCAAAAAAGAAAAAAAGAAAGAAAAAAAAAAAACCTCTGCGTTATTAAAACAAGTAATTTTTTTCTGAATTTTTTAATTGAGTTTATAAATTGAACCAAATGGTAATATTAAAGTTCAGAAGTCAGCTATTTCACTTAAAATAACAGTAGCTTGTAAACACTGAGTGCTTACCATGTTCTAGGAATTGTTCTACATATTCTATCCTTACTTAATTCTTATCACAACCTTATGAGGTAGACCTCTATTTTTCTCTTTTTGCACATTTTGATTATGAGAGAGAGAGAGAGAAATTTGTGCCCTTGTTTGTAGTTATACTTTTTTAAGTCTGTCTTGGAAGAAATCCAGCCAGAATGCTCCTTGGAAGTGAGGATGATGAGCCTTCCTCTCATGTACTTTGGGCATGTTATGAGGAGCGACCATTCCCTGGACAAGTATACCATGCTTGGTAAAGTAGAGGGTCAGAGAAAAAGAGGGAGACCTTCAACAGCAAAGAGGAAGACCCTCAACGACATGAATTGACACCGTGACGGCAACAATGGGCTCAAACATAGCAAAGATTGTGAGGATGGCACAGAACTGGGAAGTGTTTTGTTATGTTGTACATAGGGTCACTGTGAGTTGGAACAGACTTGATGGCACCTAACAACAACAACATACTTTTTAAGGAGTAGACCTGGATTTAAATCCAGACTCTTTTACTGCATTGTACCAACCACTATCTATACTGCCATTTTTTTTTTTTTTTATAAAGACCTGTTTACTTAATGCTTAGCAATATGCTGCGGATTGATAAGGGTATCCCATGTCATATTTACAAGCAGCCTTTAATCTTAGTCCCATTTTATAGGAAACTAAAGCTCAAGCATATTAACTATTGTTTGTAGAGTCACACAAACAAAATTAGACTGAACATCAGATCCTGTGGATGCCAAATCCTTAGACATGACCCACAGTGTTTGCAGATTTGCATCATATAATCACCACAGTCATTCGATTAATTTTGTTTTCGAGTACTTGTAAGCATGACCTCATTCTCCGCAGCCACAAATTTTAAAATTTTCAGAACTTGCAGGTGTAAATGGGGTACTTTTTAGAGTGATGAATGTTATTAGATTATTAGATCATGTTTTCTGTATGAGCACATTCATTTCCATTCAGACAGTGTCTCTTTTCGAGGGACATTACAGCATTTCATTTTAAGCTTTACGCTAGAATTTTGAAAGATTGGTTTGGTATGGTTGCATGGATTGCTGAGAAACACATTTCTATATGTGTTACATGGGATTCCAGCCAGAAACTTGGGCAGACACATTTCTAGAGTGTGATTCCACAGCAGGGTCATTGATTCTGGGGCTAGAACATTTTTAAACACCTGCTTCAGAGGTTGCCTGTAAACAACACTTGTTGCACCTTAAGCATCAGCGTTACAGCAAAGCAGAATGGTTTCTTTCCCCCTGGAGCAAAGACGTTTGCACCACACTTGAACAAGAAATGTAGGCAATTATTCACTTAGATTTTTGTTCTGAGTATAGTTTATAGAATTTTATTTTTGAATTTATTTACCCAAATGTTGTATTTGTTAGACATTGCTAAACAAATGTAACATGTGTTCCAGAAATTAATATTTTAAGTTTATATTCATCTTCTAAAAGAAAATTATCTGAATATCAGAAACTCAGAAAAAAATAATTAGAAAAGATGTGACATAATTTATGTAGGTCAATTTGTTATACTGGAGCAAAGGGGGCGTGCTTCACAATGTGTGGAAAGAGATCTGAACTTGATGTTCTCATCTCAGCTCAGTCATTTTATATTGACCTTTATTTAAGTCTTATGATTCTCATCTGTAACATGGGGGTAGTAATTCTCCCCTTGGCTTCATATGGTTTATTCCTCAGAATCAAAAGGCATAACATGCTAGGAAAATCATCTTTACAGATATAAAGTATTTTTGTTTATGCAGTCAAAATCATGTGTTCATTCATGAAGGTAGCTGGTTAACTTTCCTGTTACTCTGATTAACTGCTTTGAAAAAGATTGCTTTTTCAAGGTAGAACAAACTAGGACAAGGTGATTGAAGTCAGGTGAATCCATGTAAATCTACTTCCAGATTAGAGAAAAAATTAAAACACTTACTCAACCACAGAGATTTAGCAGTTTAATTTTTTGGCGTGAGGGGCAACACTCTACCAAGTCTTCATATAGTGCGTAAATCCATTGCCGTTGAGGTGATTCCAACTCATAGCCACCCTACAGGACAGGGTAGGACTGCCCTATAGGGCTTCCAAGGCTGTAATCTTTACGGAAGCGGACTGCCTCATCTTCCTCCTGAGGAGTGGCTGGTGAGTTCAAATTGCCGACTTTTTTGTTAGCTGCCAAGCCCTTAACCACTGTGCCACCAGGGCTCCTTTACATAGTGCTTACCAATTAAGAATTGTTCAATAATTGATGGCTATTACTGGTATGTGGCAGGTACTGCGGTAAAAATCAGTAGATGGCAATCTAAGCTTAGGGCCTTGCATAAATTCATTAATCCTCATGACAAACCTACATGATTCTCATGTCCATTTTATAGCTGAGAAAAGTAAGAAAAAGAAAAGTAAATTACTTGCACACAATTGTCCCAAAGCTTAGTGGCACAAAATAGCTATAATTTACTATATCTCACAATTTTGGAGGTCATGAATTTCAGTAGAGATCATGTGGCATCTCTCTGTGTGGTATGAAGTGGGGTCACAGGTTATTTGGCTCATATCTGGTCTGGTCTAGAGGGTTCAAAAGGATTTCACTCAGATGTCTAGTCCCTTGGTGAGAACAATTGTAAGACTGAGCTCAACTGGGCCACCACCCTCCCATGTATGTTTGTACCTTTCCGCACGGTGTCTCCATACTCCATGCATGGTAGCTCACAGCTTCAAAAAAGCAAGAAAGAAACTGCCTGTGGCCTGAATCCAGGATAACATCACTTCCACTGTGCTCACGTGCTAGCCTAATTTCAAAGAGAGAGGGCAAAATTGCACCTCTCATGGGAAAATTTACAGCCATCCTTGTTCCACCACAGTGTTCAAGTCATTTAATCAGAATATTAAGTTTCCCCCACATTGCTCTTACACATATTTAGGCAACACTCTCCAATTATTTTAGCTGAGGGATTTTGTTGGGTGATTCATCAGAATGATATCTTGTTTCAACATTTTGCGCCATTTCTCAACTATGCCCATGCACTGACCAAAGACTATGTCCTGGTATTGCCACAAACAATTCTTCCACAAAAACAGGTAGCAATCACTCAAGTTCATTTAGCCAAAACTTAACTGTCTTTAAAATTGATTGGTTGTTCAGAAAGAAATTTTCTAGGTCAAATATTATGAATTTATTCATAAGTATTCCCTTTAACATAAAAATTGATAGCATGGTTTTAACCATGACATTTAAGGTAATATATTAATAATATAACCACATTTCACTTTAAAGATTAAATATACTTAAAAATCATATAATTTTTAAAATATTCTGAAAGCTTTTCTATCACCTAATACACTCATTTCCTTTTTAGACTCTGAGAACAACACTATTGAAAAGTTCTAGACAAAAAGCTATCAAATAAAATTATACAAATAGAAATCAACATTATAATGTGCTCTTTACCAGTCTCTACCTAACAAATAATGTCTTAAATGAAATTCAGAGCCCATGGTCAATAGTTTACCTATATGCTTCCATGAATATCGGAATACTAAAATGAATTCATTGTTTATACTATCTTTAACCTTGAGTTAAATCTTGAGTTTCCAGAGGATGGACCTTATCCATGCTCTCATTTCTTGATCATTCTCCAATATTTCTTACCTCCAGAATGCAAAATTATATGTGGCAATGTATATTTTCTTTATTCAGCATGAGTTTGCAGCTGAAGACAATTTTAAGTATGAATAAGAGTATACGTAACATAATGCAACCTGAGGAAGCTTTCTAGTATACGACTCCCTAGACACTCTCTCTCTGTACAACTCCTCCAGGGATAAGGGATGAATACTGCCTTCACAATTGCTTGGCAGTCTTTTGGGACTCTATTTCTAGAGACTGATATTCTCTTCCATGTTATATATCTAAGTACTTATATTAACAAGGAAGGCATTATGCAAACCCAAATCCTTTGAGCTTTTGGATTTTCCATTCCTTTCCTGAAGTAAACAAGAACGTGTTTGTACTCTCAATAGCTCTGCTGGCCCAACCATGATTTCTTTATTATTATTACCTGTGACCTATTGGCATGGCAGTTCAGTTGCTGTATGATTTGTGGCAAGTTATTTTGCCTAGCTAATTTACACTTTACTTTTTGTAAAATTGGGACAGTGATAATAATATCTAACTCATGGGCTGGCATGAAAATCAAACAATGTTAATACATTCAAGGTTCTTAGGACAATACCCACTATGTAGTAAATGTTTATTATATTTTACATATAATGTTTAATACCTTGGAGATCTCTCCTGTTAATACACCACATTCCTTACCTCAATAACTTTCCCACTATAATGTCTTTTACAATTTTCTATTCCTGTCTCTCTCATTGGCAGAACTTAAATTAATGTAAATGTCATCTGTCTTTCTGAACTCTACTTTATCCTCTCCATATCAATCTGTTTTTGAAAGTGAGAATCTTATGTATTTATCCCTTGCTTTACAACTGTTAATAATTTCCCCGTTCCTTCTAGTTATGCCTATAATTTTCTATTGCCGCTGTAACAAATTATCACAAACTTAGTGGCTTAAAACAACACAAATTTATTCTCTTACAGTTCTGGAGGCTAGAAATCTAAAGTCAAAGTGTAAGTAAGATTGTGTACCTTCTGGATACTTCAGGGAAGAATTTGTTTCCATGTCTTATTTTGTCTCCTAGAGGTTGCCTGCAATTCTTGGCTCATGACCCCTTTCTCACATAAAGCCAACCTCTTGCTTTTGTCACATATTTCGTATTATTGACTCTACTGACTACTGATTTTACTGACTCTGATCTTCCTGCCTCCCTCTTAGAAGGACCCTGGTGATTACATTGGACCCACTTGACCAATACAGGACAATCTCCCAATCTCAACATCGTTAACTTAAGCACATCTACAAAGTGTTTTTTTAGCATACAAGGTAACACAGGCTCTAGGGATTAAGGCATAAACATTTTGGGGGGCCATTATTCATCCTATGACAGTATATTTCCAAACTCCTTACCAAATTTTTAAAGTCTTTCATAATTTGGTCTCAAACTATCATTCACTGCTCTCTCCTATTTGCTTCCAGTATTCTAATGGTATCCTAAGATTTCTACATTATATTACTACACAATGAACTGTCAATATATCCTTCACTTGCAGTCTTACATGGTGTCCCATGCTGTTCCCTGTTCATGAAATGTTTCTTTTTTTGTATTTTATGCCTGGTGAAATGGTCCTAATTTTCCCAAAATCCAGCCAGTAGTTTTGCGGTCTTTTTTGCTTTCAAAAGACATTAATATTTGTGTTCTATTAGGACATATCATGCTGTACATAATTAAACATTTGTGTATCTCCCTTTCTAGACTGTAAACAACTTAAAAACCAGGGCCTTTTATATTCTTCATTGATCTTTTCACATTAAAAACTTGTTTGCTTATGAGATTAATGAGCCCCTTTGTCACAACTTTTTTTTTTTTTTGTCACAACTTGCTTAAAAACCTAGATAGGCAATGGCAGCTTTGAGGGTCACAATTTATTGATTTGTTTCCCTTTATATTAGCTGGGGGTATTAGCTACAAAAAAAAAAGACTCCCCTAATGCTGGTTTGTGGAGAAATAGAATACAATAAAGAATGCTAGATAGCTCACAGAATGTCCCAGAAGACAGAGAGATAGACTTGAGGTGGTCGTGCAGCCAGGAATAATGGCCAAATCATACTGCCAGACTGCTCCTTTGGGGCCCAGTGAGATTCTACTGCTGTATACAGGCACCTAAAATCATACCACACAAATGTTAGCACCAGGACCTTGGCCGGTGTTGCCTCTGGAAAGCAGACTCATCCGCTCCCCTTTGCCAGGAAGGATTCCATTGGTTTGAGGGACTGATTTCTTCACATATGAGCAACTGACAACAAATTTCCCATGCCTGCACCCTAGCTATGCAGAAGTTTGGAGAAGCTAGTACCTGGTTACTTTTTGAAATGAGGCAACTCTTCAAATAAGAAACCTCTCCAATTTGAAGTTATTCAAAGGGCTTAAGTAGCTAAAGAATATGGCAATTTTGACTATACCTTTTAGGAAAATTATATAGAACTACATAAGCTCTATATTTATTTTTTATTATAAATTTCCCTTTAAGAGAGAAATTGAAAATCGAAACAGTAACTTATGAAATAATGACATTTTTCATTTGGAGGGGCAACAAACCTCCAAAGAACTGTTTATTATTATTATTTTTTTGTACTGTCAAATTGAAATATTCATTTGTATGTAATGGTCCAGGCAACTGGGTAATGCTGTGAGACACACACTTAGCAGAAGTATTGAACAGTGACTCATTTGCATTAAAAGATGATAAAAATTGTCTAGTGCAGTAATGGATAGTTCATTAGATTAGTAATAGAATTGTGGCCCTTTCTCCCATAGGTTACCTATCAAAATCCATCGCTATGATTTAGACATGAAAGCAACTCTCTTTCTGATGGGGTTAAGAGTTCAATGCTGTCTGAACTGAAGTACCTTCCTTTTTAAAGGACTAAAAAGCAGTGTGGAATTGGATTGAAAACATCGAGTGTGGAGTCAGGAAGCCAGTATTCTAACATTGGTGGGTCATTGGCTAGCCGGAAAAACAAGGAAAGCCAAAATTTGCTTGCCTCTGTGCTATCATGCATAGACTTCAAGGGGTAGAATAGATCTCTTATGTTCCTGTTATATTTAATATTCTGAGTAATTGGGCAAGATAAATTTGGAAGCATATACACTTTGTATACTGAAAAATAAAACACCTAGTCTATTGTGAATTATATGTAAATTTTACATGAGATATCTTGTTCTAGTTTCTGTGCTTAATAAAGCTGCTCCCTTTGTGTTTCTATAAAAAAAAAAAAAGTAGTTGTAAAGCATTCAAAAATGTTTGGTTCTAGTCCCAACTCCTCTGACCTTATTCAGGGAACGGATTTCTCCACTGCTCAGTGTAAAATGAAAATAATTTTTTCATTTCTCTTATGGCACAGGACTCTGGCAAAAATCAAATAAATAATGCAGAAAGAAATTATTTGTAACCTATGCTCTGTTACTATAAGGTTCCTTTCTATGTATGTTTCTATCCAAACTTAGCTAATACAGAGCTTCAGTGTCAAACAAATGCTCGATAATTTATTCAAGAACTTTCCCTGAAAAAGGTGAAATATATAAACGCTGACTGTTACAGATAGCCCAGAAATACCTTTTGTTTACAGAGATGTGAGAGTAAGGAAAGTAAGAAAAATTGTTAATGGGAATATAATGGGTTACAGATTTTGGGGAAAGAAATAGAGCAAAAAGCAACATAAAAACACAGCAACAACATATATCCTTATAATTGTAATCACACGCATACACACATAGACATGAAAAGTGATTCATACATAATACACATACAAACACAACTGCTGTTTTAGTTTCCTAGCTCTGTTATGGAGCCCTGGTGGCATAGTGGTTAAGAGCTACTCTGCTGTCTTAGTTATCTAGTGCTGCTATAACAGAAATACCATAAGTGGATGGCTTTAACAAAGAAATTCCCTCACAGTAAAGTAGGTTAAAAGTCCAAATTCAGGGTGTCAGCTCCAGCAGAAGTCTTTCTCTCTCTGTTGGTTCTGGAGGAAGATCCTTCTCATTAATCTTCCCCTGGACTAGAAGCTTCTCCAAGAAGGAACCCCAGGTCCAAAGGATGTGCTCTGCTCCTGGCACTGCTTTCTTGGTGGTATGAGGTCTCCCTCTCTCTCTGCTTACTTCTGTCTTTTATATCTCAAAAGAAACCAGTTTAAGACACAATCCAATTCCATAGTTTGAGTCCTGCCTCATCAACATAACTGCCGCCCATCCTCCCTCACTGACATCATAAAAAACCCATCGAACCCATTTCTGTAGACTCCATTCCAACTCATAGCAACCCTATAGGGCAGAGGAGAACTGCCCCATTGAGTTTCCAAGGAGTGCCTGGTGGATTCAAACTGCTGACCTTTTGGTTAGCCTCTGTAGCTCTTAACCACTACTCCACCAGGGTTTCCCATTAACATCATATAGGCAGGATTTACAACACTTTGGAAAATCACATCAGATGACAAAATGGTGGACAATCACACAATACCAGGAATCATGGCCCAGCCAAGTTGATACACACATTTTTGGGAGACACGGTTCAATCCATGACAGCTGCTAATCAAAAAGGCAGCAGTTCAAATCCACCAACCACTCCTTGGAAACCCTGTGAGACAGTTCTACTCTATCCTATAGGTTCCCTATGAGTCATAATTGTCACGATGGCACCTAACAACAACAAGAGATCTTTGTCTCAGCTGCTTTAACCCCTCCATTTCTTGGTTCCTTGACAAATGTCAGGTGGCATCTATGTTCCCTAGTTTTGTTTGCTTTTCTCTGTGTCTAGGAAACCCTGGTGGTGTACCGGTTAAGTGCTATAACTGCTAACCAAAAGGGCAGCAATTCAAATCCATCAGGCATTCCTTGGAAACTCTATGAGGCAGTTCTACTCTGTCCTATAGGGTCGCTATGAGTTGGAATGGACTTGAAGGCAATTTTTTTTTTTTTTAATACTCCTCTTTTTTTATACACTTAGAAGGATCAGGTTTAGGACACGCCCTACATTGATATGGCCTCATTAACAAAACAAAGAAATTTCCATTTCCAAACATTGTTACATTCAGGGGTATAGAGATCAGGACTCCAACACATATTTTGGGGGAGACACAATTTAGTTCCTAACTGCCTTACTCATATTGGCAAAAAATTAGAAACAAAACAAACCTCACCAATAGGGAAATGGTTGACCATATTATAGTACATATACGTATTATAAACATTAAAATTTTAAAAATAATTTAAAACTCTTTAGTTGATTGTGTTGTATGCATATGTGTGTGTGTGTGTGTGGACTTCTGTACAGTTAGTGGTTTACCAAGCATTTTTTAAGTAAGAAAGGAAGATGAATTAAAAAAGAAAAAGTATAAAAGAACAATGATAACAAAGGTATGTGTATAGATACAGAAGATCAGGAGGCATCCTGGGGATTCCCAGAGAGATAAAACAAAATGGTAAAGGGATCTGGGGCCCCATCTTAATGGATACACGACTAAGAATAAAAAACAAACACGCAAATGAAGAGAAATAGCTCCACCAATGTGGGAGGATTTACGGCAGATAGCAGCCCATGTATTCTGTCAAAGATCATGAGACTCAGTCGGATCCAGTCCATACTGCAGGAAATGAGGTATCTAATTAATAAACACATGAAGAAGACAATGTCTTGATGGTTCTGGAAGAGATGAAAATATAAATTATAGGGAGGAGGCTTCAGTTAGAGTGTCTATCTGGAAAAGGGGTAAGTAAATTCCCCATTCTCAGCACTGAAGTTCAGGGCTGAGATCCACATGCAGGCATCAAAATATTTGGCTTCCAAAATTAACTCAAATTTTGACAACCCCAACATATTTTAGATTGGTTACAAGATTATTTGTAGACTATTGGTTCAACGATTACAAGAAAATCTGCTTCTAGAATTCAGAGTCAAACTTAAAAGAATAAATTCATTTCTGTTTGAGGTAAGTTTAGCTGTCTATTTAGTTTGCTGCCACTTTTTGTAAATATTTTCAATTTTTATTAGACAGAAATATCTTCCTACTCTACAAATTCACATGGGGTAAAAAAAAAAAAAAATGATGAGCAACTATAAAGTATGAGAAAGATGACCATGCTGGATTAGGCAGTAGTTTCTGAAAAGTAAATAATATTTTATTCAGGAAATCCATAATTTTCACATTCATAAACTTAAATGGTATGACTGACCAGTTCACTGCAGTGGTTGATAAATCTGACTTTGGAATTAAATATACTAATCTCTCAAAAACTCAATTTTTCATTAAAATTGTGACCTTGACGAGATGTTCTATATTAAATATTATAAAGAAAACTCTTAAATGTGTTTATCACAAAATAAATAAATGATAAATGGTATTATTACTAAATTGTGTATGCCTGAGGTGCTCATTTAAACTTTTATGTATTTGTAAATCAGCAAATAGATAAGCATAAGCAATAGCTCTAGTATAAGGAACAGATGTATCAGATCTTAGGTAGTGTGGCAATATGGAGGAAAGGATTTCAGAGAAATTTTAGACAAAACAAATTAGGTAAATCTTATACAGACTTGTAACACAGTGGTTAAAGCACTAGGTTGCTAATCAAAAGGCAGCAGTTTGAATCCACCAGCCGCTCCATGGGAGAAAGATGTGGCAGTCTGCCTCTGTAAAGATTTATAGCTTTGTAAACATATGGGACTGTTCCGTTCTGTCCTATAGGGTCATTATGAGTAGAAATCGACTGCAGTGTTTTGTTTTTTTTTTGTTTTAATGCCTAGCATAATGATCTTTATGCATTCCATTTCATTTTCGATGGCTTCCAATTTTCCTGGATTCATACTTTATACATTCCATGTTCCAATTATTAATGGATCTTTATAGCTGTTTCTTCTCATTTTGAGTCATGCCACATCAGCAAATGGATGTCCTGAAAGCTTTACTCCACTCATGTCATTAAGGTAGACCCTACTTTGAGGAGGCAGCTCTTCCCCACCTGTACTTTGAGTGCCTCCTAACCTGAGGGGCTCATCTTTCGGCACTATACCAGCCAATGTTCTGCTGCTATTCATAAGGTTTTCACTGGCCAATTTTTTAGACATAGGTCTCCAGGTCCTTCTTCCTAGTCTTCTTAGTCAGGAAGCTCCACTGACACCTGTTCACCATGGGGATCCTACTAGTATTTGAAATACCGGTGGCGTAGCTTCCATATCACAGCTAACGCTAGCCACCACACTACAACAAACTGACAGAAGAGTGGTGGCTTGAAACCTGACACCTTGTAATACTCAATAAACACTGTCGTTGTTTAATGAGAAAATATTAAATAGGCTTAGAAACTTTTCATCTAGTTCTCCTTACCTGGTTTTCCATATACCAGTTGTTTGAACAAAATACTGTTAAGAGTTCACAGATAGAATTAATTCTACTGAATAGAGGGCTTCCAGCAGAAGTCACACTTGAGTATTGCCCAAAATAGTTGGAAGAAATTGCCACAAAGAGTCAATAACCAAAAAGAACTGGAGGAATCTATTTACTCAGGAAATATCTACGCTGAATTTTATTTTGAAGTTAAAATAAAATATAAAAAGTTAGTATTAAAACTATTGGGTTTCATAAATATTTTGATTTCTCGTCCTCAAATAGATGTTCAGCTGTTTCATAATATTAACCGCATATTCCAAATAAAATGGGGGCATTAGCAATCTCATGGAATGATTCTTAAAATTATTTTAGATTTTCCTTCTATAATAAAAGGCCCATCTGAAAAATTCCATTCTCCAGTTTTAATGGATCACTCCAAATAAAAAATAACCTTTCTCTTCTCTAAACTATTATAGCTCTTTAGGCTATTTCAGTATACACCTCATGTACTTTACACTCTAGCATTATGTTCACTCAGTCACATAGCATGTTTCTTGAGAGACTGAAAATTCCTTTAGGTTAGATAATCCAGTAAAGAATTCTTTATTATTATAAATACAAGTGACCACAGTGTGGTGTTGTATCATGTAAATTATTTGTATTTTCTTATTTAATCCCCAGAAAAACTCTAAGTAAACACTATAAAGTCCATGAACCCCACTGTTTACTTGCGGGGGGGCTATAGGTAAATTATTTAATAACCCTGAACTTTGGATTTACGATCTGTATTGTGGAGGTAAAATTAGTATACATCATTTAGCATAGGGAACTGAAACAACTTAGCAAATAAACTGCTAAGGTAGGCCTTAGAACATATAAACACATTAGTGTTTTTCTTACAAACCTTGCTCCTTATACCAGTATGCTTTAGAAATTCTGAGGAAGAATGTGTCTCACCGCAAAACTCAGTAACTGGACGATGAAATTATCACTGAATGATGTGGAGCAAAATAAAACTCTGAAAAGGAGGAGGAAGCTTTGAGAAAGTATTGCATCCTAATCTTTCTGAGAAAGTCAGATTTTTCCACACAGTGTGAAAACGATGGGATGTCTTGGATGTTACTACTTTTTACTTGCTTCGTAGGCACATAATTTGAAGGGAACATGGGAACAGGAGACATATGGGCTTAAATTAAATCACAATTCCAAAATGCGGTTGGTCTTTAACAGTTTTCTAATCACCTTCAGCTTTACAGTTCTCATCTGTAAAATGAAATAGAGTTATTAACCCACTGCCATCCAGTCAATTCTAACTCATGGCGACCCTATAGGACAAAGTAGAACTGCCCCATAGGGTTTCCAAGGAGTGGCTGGTAGATTCGAACAGCCGACGTCTTGGTTAGCAATCAAGTGCTTAACCACTGCACCACCAGGACTGCAGGTTATTAGGAACGTTAAATGAATAAATATAAACTTAACCTCTTAATTTGTTGAGTCCTTTCTCTATCCCTGTAAGCAGAGCTATTTTTTTTTTATTCATCCCATACCACAAATGCATCCCTGCCCCTTCTTTAGTATCAAATCAGAACTTAAACAGGAAGGATTTAAGAATTGCCCATCTACTTTAACTTAAGAGCTTGGCTGCTAACCAAAAGGTCAGCAGTTCTAATCCGCCACCTGCCACTTGGAAACCCTGTTGGGCAGTTCTACTCACTATGAGTCAGAATTGACTGGAATGGGTTTGGTATACTTTAACTAGTTATTCTTATCTTTCCATTACTCTGGTCTAATTCTTGCCTTAAAATTGTTACCAAAACCGGAACATCAAATTTCTTTTTCTCTATGCACCTGGAACTATTAGTTATAATCTGGATCACATCTAATACTTTGAAGCTTACATAATCTAGGTAAAAATAGTTTTAGATCCTCACTTCTATCTACATATATTTAAAAAGTGGTGGATATTAAAGTTAAAAATTACTTCCAAACCCATTTGTTGTTGTTAGGTGCCCTCCAGTTGCTTCTGACACGTAGCAATCTTATGTACAACACAGCAAAACACTGCCCAGTCCTAGGCTATCCTCACAATTAATTGTTTTTCTTGAGCCCACTGTTGAAAACATTGTGCCAATCAATCTTCTTGAGTGTCTTCTTCTCTTTCTCTGAGCCTCTACTTTACCAAATATGACATTCTTCTCCAGAGACTGGTCCCTCCTGAAAACGCGTACAAAGTAGGTGAGAAAAAATCTCACCATCCTCTCTTCTAAGGAGAATTCAGGCTGTACTTCTTCCAAGACAGACTTGCTCATTCTTCTGGCAGTCCATGGTATATACTCAATAGTCTTTGCCAACACCGTAATTCAAGGGCATCATTTCTTCTCCAGTCTTCCTTATTCATTGTCAAGCTTTCACATGCATATGAGGAGACTGAAAACACCATGTCTTGGGGCAGGCAGACCTTAGTCCCTAAAGGGACATCTTTCCTTTTTAACAGTTTAAAGAGATCTTTTGCAGCAGATTTGCCTAATCCAATGCATCTTTTGATTTCTTGACTGCTCCTTCCGTGGGCCTTGCTTGTGGATCCAAATAAAATGAAATCCTTTATAACTTCAATCTTTTCTCCATTTATCATGATGTTGCTTGTTGATCCAGTTGTGAGGATTTTTGTTTTCTTCATGTTGGGGTGTATTCCATACTGAAGGCTGTGATCTTTGATCTTCATCAGTAAGTGCTTCAAGTCCTCTTCTTTTTCAGCAAGCAAGGTTGTGTCATCTGTATAACATATGTTGTTAATGAGTCGTCCTCCAATCCTGATGCCACATTCTCCTTCATATTCTCCAGCTTCTTGGATTATTTGCTCAGCATACAGATTAAGTAAGTGTTGTGAAAGAACACAATTGTGATGCAAACTTTTCCTGGCTAAATCACACAGTATCTCCTTGTTCTATTGGAACAACTGCCTCTTAATCTAAATACAGGCTCCTCATGAGCACCTTCATGAGCACAATTAAGTGTTCTCAAACTCCTATTCTTCACAATATTATCTATAATTTGTTATGATCTACACACTCTAAGGCCTTTGCGTAGAGCATAAAACACAGGCCAACATGTTTCTGGTATTCTCTGTTTTCAGTCATGATCCATCTGACATCAGCAATGATATCCTTTGTTCCACATTCTCTTCTGAATCCAGCTAGAATTCCTGGCAGTTCCCTGTCGATGCACTGCTACAACCACTTTTGGATGATCTTTAGCAAAGTTTACTTGCATGTAATATTAATGATGTTGTTAGATAATTTCCACATTTTCACCTTTCTTCAGAACGGGTACAAATATGGATCTCTTTCAGTCAGTTGAGCTGCCCTTTGAAATCATCTGTTCAGTTTTTTACTTCATCATTTCTTCCTTTTGCTTTAGCTGTCTTCCAATTTTCTTGGCATAGATGAGTGACTGCCTACAGTGCTGCATCTGTTTGTTGAAACATCTCAACTTGTGTTCTGTCAATTCCTGGAGCTTGTTTTTCACCGACACCTTCAGTGCAGCTCAGACCTCTACCTTCAGTACCATTGGTTCTTGACAATATGCTATCTACTGAAACAGTCGAATGTCGTCCAGTTCTTTTTGGTACAGTGTATTCCTTCCATCTCCTTTTGCTGCACCCTGCCTCGTTTAATATTTTCCCCATACAACCTTCAATATTGCAGCTCAAGGCTCTAATTTTTCTTCAGTTCTTTGAGCTTGAGAAATATGGAGCACGTTCTTCCCTTTTGATATCCTATCTCCACATCTTTACACATTTCATTATAATACTATGTCTTTTTGAGCTGCCCTTTGAAATCTTCTGTTCAGTTTTTTTACTTCGTCATTTCTTCCTTTTGCTTTAGCTACTCTGTGTTCAAGAGCAAGTTGCAGCGTCTCTTATGACATCCATTTTGATCTTTTCTTTCTTTCCTGTCTTTTTAGTGACTTCTTGCTTTCTTCATATATGATGTCCTAACCTATTAAAAAAAAAAAACCTATTACTGTGTCTAAAATAATGAGTGCATGGGCTTTGAATCACACAAGCTTTAGTTCAAGACCTGTATTTACCATTCTGAAAAATAGAGGAGATCCATCATCTGTAAAATGGGAATAATAATATCTACCTTAGAAATAATAATTGCAACAACAACAATAATAATAAATAACATCTACCTCACATGTTGAGTTCCTGGATAGCACAAATGGTTAAGTGCTGGACTACTAGCTAAAAGGTTTGTGGTTTCAATCCACCCAGAGACATCTTAGAAAACAGGCCTGGTGATCTATGTCTAAAAGGTCACAGTCTTGAAAACTCTATGGAGCAGTTCTACTCTGCAAAATTAGGGTTGCCATGAGTTGGAAACAACTCTATAGAAACTAAGAACAACAACAACCTCATATATATATTCAATGTTAGGGTCTCTATGAGTTGGAATCGGCTCAAGGGCAACAGGTTATGCTTTTTTTTTTTTGTAGACATTGGAGACCTGGTGGTGTAATGGTTAAGAGCTTGGCTGTTAACCAAAATGTTGGCAGTTCCAGTTACTTGTTGGAAACCCTGTAGTGGAGTTTTATTCTATCCTATAAGTTTGCTATGACTTGGAATCAATTAGAAAGCAACAGATTTCTTGTAGACATTTGGTAAGTTTTTCTTGAATGAATGAATGAATGAACCAGGTCTACCTTTGTAAATGACATCAAGTCTCCATTTTGTATCCCATTTCTGTCAAGTGGAGTAACTATTTTTTTCATCTAACATTGAGGCCATGTATTGTTCTTGCAGTCTGATGCCCTATGAATTCTAGTTCTGCATAAGAAATCTTTCTTGTTCTGTAAGATCTTATTATAACCATTAAAAAAAAAAAATTGTTGTGTTGATTCTAACTCATAGACCCTATCATAAGATAACAAACTTCCGTGGTGTGAACTGCCACTATATTCTGCCAACTGATCTGAATCCGTTCTAATCTGTTTTCCTCTCTTGCCAACTACTTGATAGTATTATTTCCTTAAAAGCTATTTCTTGACAGGCTCTGTAGACTGTGACCCAGCAGAGTTAGTTGATTTGTCTCCCAACTTCTGCCTCACTGAATTTCCACTCACACCTACTTCTCCTGTTGGAAGTAACTAGGTAAACTATTGGAGGTGACCATAACCTTGCAGCTGACATAGCAAAATCCCATTCATTCTTCACTTCTTTCAACAAAAATCACTGAGCATCTACTATGTCAGAGATGGAACTGGGCTCTAAGGATAAAAAAGAATTAAACTCTCTCTGATGGTTAATGTTATGTGTCATTTTGGCTAAGCCATGATTCTCAGTGGTTTGGCATATATTATGTAATCATCCTCCATTTTGTGATCTGATGGGAGCAGCTAATCAGTTGGAAAGGGAATTTCCTTGGGGGTTGTGACCACATCCAATATATATGAATGTTCAAACTCTTTCTCTCTTGATCCTGGATCCATTTTGTCACTCTCTGACCTCCATTCTTGGAACATGAGCCAGCAGCCTGCCACTCGACCTCCAGATTTTGGGCTCATCAACCACATGAGTTGGGAAAACCCTCCAGCCTGTTGTCTGACCCACAGATTTGGGACTTGCCAGCCTCCACAAATGTGTGAGCCATTTCCTTGAAATAAATCTCTCTATAACTGTGTTTAAATATATGCTTCATTGGTTTTGCTCGTCTAGAAAACCGAGCCTAAGACAGCCTCTCTTGTCTTAAGACTACTCACAGTCAAACTAGTGTACAAAAGTGGAACTAAGCCAGGAGAACATACCCTAAGGGAGAAGAGGGGAGAAAAATATGTCAGCAACCAAAATGACTTTTAAAATATGCTCATGGTCATATAAAGTTAGGCACCACCTCAGTGCTTAGGAAATATATGCAATTTTAATCCATTGTAGTTGTCGTTGTTAGTTGCTGTCGAATCAGCTCTGATGCATGGCAAACTTTTATCTAACAGAACGAAACATTGTCCAGTCCTCTACCATTTTCCTAATCATTGTATGTTTGAGTCTATTGCTGCAGCTATTGTGTAGTGCCTTCTAACATAGGGGAATCATCTCCCAACACTATTTAGGACAATATTCTGTTGTGATCCATAAGGGTTTCATTGACTAATATTCAGAAGTAGATCGTCAGGCCTTTTTTCAGTCTAGGTCTGGAAGCTCCACTGAATTTCCACCATGGGTGACACTGACGGTATCTGAAACACCAGGGACATAGCTTCCAGCATCATAGCAACACATGAACCACCACAGAACTACAAACTGTTGGAGGGATAGTGGAATCTATTGTAGACAGGCAGCTTAAGCTTCTGTGTAGGCAAGTTTTATTTATTTTTTTCTGTTTGTTTTACTTTTTATACCATTCTTAAATTAAAACTCTCAAGTTTTTTAAATTGAAAAAGGCAAGAACAAATAACATAAGGATAAGAGAAAAAACACTGTAAATGAGGTATAAAGAGTTTACAATCCCAGGTAAACCACAGCTTTTGTGCAAAGCCCTAACATGTGATTTCAGTACAAGCCTGAATAAAGAATAAGGATTCATAGAGGCTGTAAAACAACTGACACGGATTTAAAACAAAAATACCAATATCATGAAAGATGAAAAAAAGCCTTTTTTTTTTTTTTTGTGAAGTATTCTACATTAAGCGAGCTCAATAGATGTTGCAACTGAAATGAATGTGGGATCATAAAATTCTGAATGTAGGAGGCAGCTGTAAGGATGATCTTTGAGGAAAAATGGAAACATTTAAATATAGACTGTCTATTAGGGAGTGGGATTATATTGTTAAGTTACCTCAGTATGATAATTGTATGGTGGAAGTATAGAAGAATGGACTGAATCTTGGGCAATACTTTTTTGAGACATTTAAGGGTAAAATGTCATAGTGTCTGGAAATAAATGAAATGCTTCAGCAGAAATGTATATACAGACAAACATAATACATACATACATTTCACAACAACAAAAAAACATACCAATAAAAAAAAAATAGGTGGCTTTAAAGAATTGGGGAGACTTGAAGTTTGAATTTAGGGGATGGCTTTAATATGAAGTCTTTCCTTTTCAGTAGCCCTGAGGGCTCCTTGCCATTCTTTGAATGGGGTAAATCTGCTGCAAAAGACCTCTTTAATGTGTTAAAAAGCAAAGATGTCACCTTGAGGACTCAGGTGTACCTGACCCAATACATGGTATTTTCAATCACCTCATTTGCATTTGAAAGCTGGACAATGAATAAGAAAGACTGAAGAAGAATTGATGCCTTTGAATTATGGTGTTTGCGAAGAACACTAAATATACCAAAGGCTGCTAAAAGAGAAAACAAATTTGTCTTGGAAGAAATACAGCCAGACTGCCCCCTGTAAGTGAGGACGGTGAGACTTTGTCTCACATTCTTTGGACACAGTATTAGGAGGAACCAGTCCCTGGAGAAGGACATCATGCTTGGTAAGAAGAAGGGTCAGTGAAAAAGAGGAAGACTCTCAACGAGATGGATTAACACAGTGGCTGCAACAATGGGCTCAAACAGAGCAATGATTGTGAGGATGGCACAGGATCTTGCATTGTTTTGTTCTGTTGCACATAGGGCAGCTATGTGTCGGAACCAAGTTGACAGTAACTAACAACAACAACATGTTGCATGCAGCATTTAACCAAAAGTAAAATAGGTATTAAAACATTCAAATATAAATAGAAAGATGTTCAATATGATTTTGCTGCTCAGCTTTCTCTGCATATTTCGTTTCCAATTACAATGACTACATGTGGACAAACTGCAAGAAAGTCACACTTAACTTGTGCTTATATTGACCAAAAGACAATTAAAGGCCATTAGAATGACAAACATTGGACATGGAGTTATTAACCTGAACATAAACTGGAAAGAAATCTATATTCTAACAACTTAAAACTAACTTAAATGAGAAAAAAAAAAAAAAAATCATGCAATTTAAAATCATACTGCGTAGAAGCCAATAAAATCCACTCACACGATAAAAATAAAGAGAATTTGTTATTTATTCTGCAGCTGGATAAATCCTCCTAGATTCCCAGGCAAATAATAAACTCTGAGTTCTAACTTATTTAGGAAGTTAAAATTTTTTTTTTTTTTTTTTGTTCTATGTATGTCCTCTTTTAAGAGTAAGGGAATTGAGGCTTAGAGAGTTTAAATAATTTGACAAAGGGCACATCTAATCAGGGGCAAAACCAGTTTCTTCTTCCTATATTCTTCAAGTTGTGAAACCATTATTGCTATCCTTTTCCGAAATATTCCATCACCATTGACATGAAATCAATGCCTCCTAAGCAAAAACTCTCTCTTTCCCCCACTTTCCCATCCCTTGTAATCCCTAATAATTTTTGATTTTGATATGCTTAGGGTCGCCATGAGTCAGGATCGACTTGAAGGCAATAGGTTTGGGTTTTTTTTTGGTATATGTTTGCTTGGAGCCCTCGTGCTGCAGTGGTTAAGTGTTCAGCTGCTAACCAAAAGGTCGGCAGTTCAAATCCACCAGCTGCTCCTTGGAAACCCTATGGGGCAGTTCTTCTCTGTCCTATGAAGTAGCTATAAGTCGGAATCAGCTCAATGGCAACTTTTTTTTTTTTTTGGATATGTTTGCTTATTTCTTGTAAGTGAGATCATATAGTGTTTGTCCTTTTGTGACTGACTCATTTCGCTCAGCACAATGTTTTCAAGATTCATCCCAACCATGTTGTGGCATGCATCAGGACTTCATTTCCCTTTATGGCTAAGTAGTATGCCATTGTGTGTGCATACCACATTTTGTTTATCCATTTATTTGTTAATGGACTTTTTGGTTGTTTCCACATTTTGGCTATTATGAAAAGTGCTTCCACGAACATTGGCTTAGAGGTTTCTGCTTGCATTCCTGCTTTCACTTCTGGATATATACATAGGATTAAAATTGCTCGTTCACATAGTAGCTCTATATTCATCTTACTGAGGGACTGACAAATTGTTTTGTATAGTGATTCCCACTAGCAATGGATGAGAGTTCCAGTTTTCAGTTTCTCCATAGCCTCACTAACACTTACTGTTTTCCTTTTTTTTTTAATCATTTCTGTTCTAAAGAGTGTGAGAAGATATATCACTGTGGTTTGGGTTTGCATTTCACTTGTAGCTAATGATATAGAACATCTTTTCACAGGCTTATTAGCTATTTGAATATACTCCTTGGTGAAATGTTTGTTCAAGCTCTTCACCTGTTTTTTGATTGGGTTGTTTGTTCTTTCATTGTTAAGTTGTAGAAGTTTTACATATATTTTGGGTATTAGGTCCTTATTGGGTACATGGTTCCCAAAGTTTTTTCCCAGTGTTTAGATTGTCTTTTCACTTTTATAAACCACAGTTTTTTAAAAATGACCCATGCGGATCCAGGTGTGGGGCTACTGCTTAACATTTTATTGGTCTCCTTCTAGCCCTAATGTAAAAAAAAAAAAGCAAACTACATTAACCATATTTTGAATGTGGGAAAATTGAAGAAAGCCATTTTTAATCAAGTGATTTTATAAAAATCACAAGAAAGGGAGTATGATAATTTCCAGAAAAAAAGGGCATAAAATTTATTATTTAGCAGCAAAGAAAATATATCTATACAGGAGAACAAAAAAGGAGTGGGTTATACGGTTAACAGAGAATTGGCTTAAAATAAGTTCATATCAGTCTAATTCTATTTGAGAATCAACCTTTTAAACAATGGGCAACACTTTTAGTTTTTCATATACATATTAAGTTAATAACTTCTAACGGCACTGTTAATGTGAAATAAAATAAGATTCAATACAGGTTTGATAATGATATTCATTGCATATCTTTTTTTTTTTTTTTTTTAATGCACTTCCCAAGAGAATGTTGTCACTTAAAGGAATAAAACGTTAACAGTGGAATTTAAAGTTTTTTTGAGCAGAGGAGTCTTTGTGAACATTTTAAACAATAGTAGTAACTGGCCATAATTCTACCCACATGTAAATAATATCAATATATACATTGTACTACTACCCTTAGTCATGAACATGGCATAACCCAACATCATCTATTAAAGTCTCCTTCGGGTTCTATGAATATAGTTTACATATCTATGGTTAGTATTCAAAAGAATGCTTCAAATGAAACTTCCCCATTCTGAACATCTCAGATAATTCTGAAACTATGCTTGACATCTGATAATTTGAAGCACACACAATTTCTTGTTTGCCTTGCAGATCATCAAATTATGGAGGATTTTAAAATTGAAATTTACCATATTTATCTTCTAAGAAGAAGAAATGTTGGACAATTAAAAACAGAAAAAAAAAGATTTTGTTCAGTGTCATGGATTGAATTGTGTCTCCCCCAATATGTGTTGGAATCATAATCCCTATACCTGGATGTAATCCTGTGTGGAAATAAGGGTTTTTTTTGTTATGTTAATTAGATCATACCCAGGTATGGTCGGTTCTAAATTTAATCACTTCTGAGTTATAAAAAGAGCAGAAAAAACACAGAGACAGGCACACGTATGGTTCAAGGGGGTTGGATAAATGCCATGTGAGGATCCTCTGCAAATCAGGGAATTGAAGAGTGCCTGACACTACCCACAAGGAAGGCATTGACATGGCCAAGGCTCTGATTTAGACTTTTAACATCAGGAGCTGTGAGAAAATACATTTCTGTTCTTTAAAGTCATTTACTTTTGGTTTTCTGTTATAGCTGTTGTTGGTCGACATCGAGTCAATTCCAACTCAGGGTGACACCTCATGTGCAGAGTAGAACTGGTGGGTTTGAACAGCAAAACTGTGAGTTAGTAGTCCAGCACTAACCATTTGCACCACCCAGGGCTTCTTCTGTTATAGTAGCACTGAGAGACTTAGATACTCAAGATGTTCCCTCTGCCAACTGTAAGTTTAAAAGGAAGCAAAACTCATCTACTTAAGTGTTCATCACATCTCTTTCTTTACTTCTCAAAGAAAAATATGTTCTTTCCAGTAATCAGAGTGGTTTGATGATGGTTTCCAGTCATCAAATTATCATTTTAGTTTCTGCTTCTCATTTACTGTAAAAATCTCAGGAACTTAAAAATTAGACTCAAGGAATATAAATCATGAAGATATGTACAATCGTGCCATTTTTAAATTTGGGGGAATTCCATATATGACTGTAGATGACAATATTTATGTCTAGTAATTTGATTGACATTGGAAAAAAATAGGCGTTATTATGCATCCAGAATGAAGGTATTCATTGACAAAATAGAAAACCAGGTTTGTTTTCTGCATATTTCCTTGTTCTAAAATGTTGGAATATTATCAATTGTATTTACCTGAATTTACCTTTAGTTTAAGAGGAAAAAAAAATAATATTCTGAGAACAGTTTCATTTGATAAAAAGATGTGTTTAGGGTGAGATCCTATAATAGATTTCCTGCTACATTTGTACAAAATTTAGATCATTCTCAGAAGCCTTTTATTCCATCCTTTATAAAATTTCTGAATATTACTGATTTTCTATTCATTTTCTAAAATGATTTACTTAGATAAGATCCCTTTGGGGGGAAATTTTTATTTCCATTATTTATTTACTTATTCATCTACTTATTTTTTTACGCCACCACTGGGGTCCTAGGAATAGATCTCTGAATCTGTAACGCAGAGTAAGAAGTAAACAATCCACAAGGGGACATCTTAATCACCAGGCATCTGAGTGCTAAGTCAGCCCTCAAGTGTGATAGTATTGAAGTAATTACACCAGAGGCTGAGGAAGTGCAAGTTCCGCACCATGATCCTGACTGACCTTTTTCAGCCTAGTCCTTAGGGATGTCAGTGAATTTTTCCAACAACATGTATATACACACCTAAGTGAAAGACTAATAATTTTTAACATTTAAAACAGTATTTACATATTAAGTTTGAACAATATGGTTTAGGGTTGACTGAAATAGTCTAGATAATTGCTGCGATATCTGTTGCTTTAAAAATGTAGATAATCTTGCAACTAATTTATTTAGAGTGGTAAGTGAGACATCTATGAATTTACTAGTTTTTGATCATCTTTTTTTGTATTTTATCATTTCTCATTCTCAAAAAATATTGTTGTTGTTGTTAGGCTCTGTTGAGTTGGTTCCAACTCATAGTGACCCTATAGGACAGAGTAGAACTGCCACATACGGTTTCCAAGGAGTGGCTGGTGAATTTGAACTGCTGACATTTTGGTTAGCAGCCAAGCTCTTAACCACTGTGGCACCAAACCAAAAAACCAAACCCATTGCCATGGAGTCTCTTCCAACTCATAGCAACCCTATAGGTTAGAGTAGCACTACCCCATAGAGTTTCTAAGGAGCCCCTGGTTGATTTGAACTCCCAGCCTTTATGGTTAGCAGCTGTAGCACTTAGCCACTACACCACCAGGGTTTCCACTACACCACTGGGGCTCCCAAAACAATATTGTTAGTGTCTTAGTACTATGGGTTTCCCTGCTATCCAAAAGTAGAGTGTTCATATGAAACCTTTCGTAAGTGAAAATGGCTTAAACTGAAGAAGCAATTACCATTAATTTATACCGGAAATTTTCTGAACACTCCTAATCCCCAAAAATAATCTATGCCCAGTTTTATGCTGTGTAGCGCCCTTAAGAGCTGTGTTAGGCTTTTCTGATACCTTAGGACACATTTTGCTAATGGATACACAAATTAAATTGAGATAAAACAGCTGCTCACAGACACAGTTCAAAGCTACAGTGGCTTGATGCTGAGATGCTGAATGTATTTCTCTGGGTAGGAGCTTGACAATGACATTCTTGGTGCACCGAGTGCACCTTGCCTCTTTAATGACTTGCTGCAAAACAAATGCTGAATGCTTTTCCTGCTTTTCACCTTTTCATCATAAAAGAGAAAATCCTTTTAGGATTTCTTTCAGTTAACGAAAACAGGTACTAAATGTAGATTAAGTGTTTTGTAAAAGTGAAGTGGCATAGACTGAATTTTGAAAAGTGAGGGACAATTGTATATTCTTAGGGCTTCTTTTCTATCTTTCTCAAACTCCTCTAACACAAATCATGAGGTTTTTTTTTATTTTTCAGAGCCATATCAAAAATATACATAATTAAACTGTAAGAAATGGAATGCTAGCTGGCAGCTAAAGTTGCTGTCAGTAGAATAAATTTGTTATAAAAAATCAGTACCTTGGAAGTTTTCTTTTTCTGTAATACTGAGTTACATAAAATTGCAGTTGGACTAAAAATCTCAACTATTTATGTAGGCAGCGAAATCTAAATTATTTCCTAAAGCAAGTGCATAATGCGGAAAAGTCAGTGCACATGTGATAATAAGCAACTGCCGGAAAAGCGTAGTTTCAGAATATTTTTTTTCCATTCTTTGTGAAACTGCACTTATTTCACAGTTCAATTCTAACTCCAGTAGTGTAGATTTCCCGTTCATGGTCTTCCATCTGTTTGCAGCCTGGGATGCCAACATCCCCTTTATGATCATTAATTTCCCGATACCATTATTCTGAAAAAATGCTTTTTATTTTGCTTTTATCTTCATGAACTAGGTTTTAATAGACTGGAATGCAATAGTGAGAAATAGCAAGTAATTAAAAATTATTGTTTCAATTAGATAATATCAGATGTAAGTTCAAGACATAAAACAAAACAAAAACACCGTTGCCGTTGAGTCGATTCCGACTCACAGCGACACTATAGGACAGAGTAGAACTGCCCCATAGAGTTTCCAGTGAGCACCTGACGATTTGAACTGCTGACCTTTGGGTTAGCATCCATACCACTTAACCACTATACCACCAGGGTTTCCAAGTACAAGGCATAGCAAGGTTCAAATTTAAATAGAGTGTTATGTATTTTTTTATTGATTCATTTTAAATTCTATTATAATTCTATCATTAACATGAAATTGATTCCTTGCCAAGTGTCACTAAAACACACATTTAATTATCTAAATAAATTCTAAAATTTTGTTATTTTCTTTTTTATTTGGTGGTTACTGTCATAAATATGTTGTATTACCAGTAATTAACATAAAAATCTGTTATCCTTGCTAACAGAATATTGTTGTGCTTTCTTTTTAAAAGTATGACTATTGGCATATTCTAAATGATTTGTATATTATTCTAAAAATAATAAATTAATGATGAACAAAATTCATTGCATATCAAATTATCTTTTAAAAAGCCTGCCTGAATAAAAGGAATGAAACTACAGTAATAATGAAATGAATCAAACTTGCATTTTAAAAAATGAAGCCAATGATGATAAAGTGTATTGTATAAGAATAGGAATTGTTTCTGTGGGGTTAAAACATGGCAAAACGGGAAAATATATAAAAACTATCATTTTCTATTAAACAGTTCATATTGACTCGACGGCACTGGGTTGGGTGGTATCTGTGTATCATAGAAAATTTATCACTTGTATGTTAGGGTCTTCCTAAAAAATGTTTTTGGTCAACATGTTACTTAGTTGAATAAAGAAATTGTATAGGAATAAGTGTCATGAAATGAAATAACAGAAACACTTCGGAGTTTTTCTTTTTCTCTATTTTCTGTGAAATAAAAGCCCATCAACAAAGTTTACATATATATTGAATCTTGATTGTGTGTAAGACACTGTATTAAATAAAACCAAACAAAGCAAAAACATGTCTGTCACCATCCAGTGCCAAAAATCCTCTTGATGATCTAAAAGAAACAATGTATGCCTCCCCCAAGAGACACGTGTACATTTTAGGCCTATTTTCCGTATATATAGTAAGTGTGATTTGCTTTACAACTGGCAACGTGCAAAGAAAGCAAGATTAAAAAAAAAAAAAGTCCCTTTTCAAATCAAATCATTTTTTCTGATCTTTGCTCATCAAGATGAGGAGTCCATTTCATTTTTTTGAATCATTTTTTCATAGTTTCCTTCTCTTTAACACTAAAACATTAACAAAAATTAGAGAAGAGTGTGGCATGGCTCTCTGCTTTGACAAGCCTTTTTAATTCTCTTCATCAGGCTAGGACTTCAATAACAAAGGCCTATTATTAACGCCTTTTAAGAAAGATCAATTTTAAAATGGTAAAATCAGATTGTTCCATTTCCTGACTTAAATCCCTTCGAAATTTCCTATCAATGTTGGGATAAAAGTTAACTCTATCCTAGCCTTCACATATGACTTATTGCATTGGGCAAATCTGCTGCAAAAGACCTCTTCAAAGTGTTAAATCACTTTGAGGACTAAGGTGCAACTGACCAAAGGCATGGTATTTTCAATCACCTCCTATGCATGGGAAAGGTGGACAATGAATAAGGAATAAGGACAATGAATACGGAAGTCCAAAGAAGAATTGATGCTTTTGATTTACAGTGTTGGTGAAGAATATTGAATACAAGGTGTACTGCCAAGAGAATGAAAAAAATCTCTCTTGGAAGAAGTATGGCGAGAATGCTCCTTAGAAGGGAGCATGACGAGACTTCTCACATACTTTGGGCATAATAGGAGGGGTTGGCCCCTTGAGCAGGACATCACGCTTTGTAAAGCCGAGAGGGTCAGTGAAAAAGAAGAAGAGTCTCAATGAGATGGATTGACACAGTGGCTGCAATGATGAGCTCAAGCATAGCAATGATTGTGAGGATGGCACAGGATCAGGCAGTGTTTTGTTCTGTTGTATACAGGGTAGCTATGAGTCAGAACCAATTTGACTGCACCTAACAACAACAACAGCCTCCAAAATTTATCTGATTTAAACTTAGCCTCTACCTACCTCTTCCATTTCATCTCAAGTCACCCACCCTTACCTCACCAGGCTTCAGCAAAACTGTTTTTCTTTCTGTTCTTGCAACAGGCTAAATGTATGTCTTTGCAATAGCTAGTTGGATTATTCCTTTCATTGATACTTGCCTAATTGGTATAGCACACGCTCTAGATACCTAACCCAGACTCCCTTTACCAGGATGTTGATGTTATCCCTCAGCTACTGTGGAGTTTGGGTGTTAATTTTGGAAAATTACCCTCCACAGTGAGGGTTGTCCTTCTGAGAGATGGCTGGGAAGTAATTATCTCTCCAAAAAGGGTAGCTTGCTGCCAATAAGTGATTGATACAGGGGTGTAAAAGACCAGCTCCCTTTTTTCAAGGAAGTAACAACTTTTTGGTTCCATTCATGGCCCAAAAGTTCCTGAGGGTCAAGCTGAAAACATGCTCTTTTTCCTTATTTTCATAACCTGACAAATTTTGATTTTCTGCCTCCATTTCAGTCTTTACCAGAAAGCACATCCTCAAAAAAGTCACTTGCACAAGTACTCTCATCTGAGACGCTACTTAGAGGATATACCTCAAAACAGTTGATGTTAGGTATAGGCCAAGAAAGTAGACTTTGGGGATGAATTCTAGTGTTGCATAATCTATTGGCAGAATGGCAATGAGTATCCCATGCATGACTGATACCAGACGGAGTGCTGATGGTCTCTATTATGTCTAAGTAGTATGATAAAGCCTTCTCATTCACTAAACTAGGACAAGATACAGGTAGAAGAGATATACTGCCTTTTGCTATGTCTCTGATATTTGAGAGATCTAAAAGAAATAGTATCCATAAAAAAAAATAAGGATAATTCAATTGAGTGAATATTGTTAATCTTTCATGCATTTGTTTTGATCTATTATTCACAAATTTTAACAAGTGTGAGAGTCAGAGGGCCTCTTCAGAAGCAACTAAAAAGACATTAATTTCCTAAAGCTGGAGGGCAAATGTTTCAGTCCTCTGTCAGAAATTGGATGGACTTTGACCCAAACCTTGGTTTGGATTTCTAGTCTGATAATACCACACATACACTAAGAAGAAAGGGTAGGCTTATTAATCATACAAAGAAGCTTCCTAGGAAGAGAACATCTCTCCAGCAGGTCCAAGCATGGCTTGAGAGAACAGGGAAAGGAGCTGGCTTGGGGCTTTTATGGTGTTTAGGGGGTAGGGCTGGGCTGAGCATTCTTGCACATGGTTTGAACTTCCCATTGGAACCAAAGGAGGGAGCACCCAGATTTTCTTATTGACTTTCCCAGATATGCGACAGAAGGGAAACAGGGAGGGATGAGGCTTAAAACATGTCATATGTCAGACATACAAAAAAAAAAAAAAAAGAAGTCAGGTTCTTTTATTACAGCAGGCTAAGCTGAAAACCGGCATATTATTATAAAATTGAAAGAACTTCAGATAAGGTTGAATTTCTCAGACTAGGCAACTCTTCATGCCAAAGTCAGGATCCTGATAGGGAAGAAGTGGAATAAGATTGGGATAGAGATGTCTGGGTAGATGCACTTGAGAACCTTAAAACTAAAGATTTTCCTGAACCTTCTTTACTTGCAGAATTGACTCACTCTGCTTTTTCAAAAAATCAGGCCTCATTCACCCTTTTTGTTTGAAGATTATGGAGAATCCTGAAATAAGGCAGGTACCTTACAATGCTTCCTCTCCTAAGCATCTGCTCCCACCTCTTCTCTTGGCAGGAAAACAAAAACAAGGGTCAAATTTCAGCATTATACAACTGAGGAAGTGGCAGACCTGATAAAGGAGGAGCAGCATTTTACATCGAAGAATTAAACGGCCCATACTTAAGACTTCGTCCCCTACTAAGGCCTAACAGCAAGCCATAAACTGTTTCTCCAAAGGAGAGTAGTTATCTGCAGAGGGTGGCTGTGCTTTGCTCCAAAATTTTAAGCGTTTGTGCTATATTCAAGGAGCTCTGGTGATTAAAAAAAAAAAAAAAAAAAATTTTTTTTTTTTTTTTTTTTTTACAGTGGTTAAAATACAAGACTGTTAACTGAAAGGTCAGTGGTTTGAACCTACCAGCTGCTCCGTGGAAGAAAGATGTGGCAGTCTGCTCTCATGAAGATTACAGCTTTGGAAACCCTATGGAGCAGTTCTACTCTGTCCTGTAGGGTCACTGTGAGTTGGAATTCAACTTGATGGCAATGGGTTTTTGGTTTTGGTACTATATTCACCTACAGAGATCTATCAAAAGTTCCAAACGACATCTCTATATGCCATTGATACTTCAAGCACCATTGTTGTTGTTGTCTTTAGGTGCTGTCAAGTCAGTTCTGACTCATAGTGACCCCAGGTACAACAGAACATACCATTAGATCTGTTATATTATATAGCCCAAGTGCAGAAAGCTTCCATAGAAGCCTGGGCAAGCTGCAGGGCCTCCTTTTGTTCTGGCTTCTGCTAAAAACTATAAGCTTTTGGCGTTGCTCAGTATGATGGTTAAGATTGTGTGTTAACTTGGCTGGGCCATGATTCTCAGTGCTTTGGCAGTCATATAATGTTGTGATCACTTCCCTGATGAGATTTGTTATGTGATCACCCCCATGATGGGATCTGATGTGAGTAGCCAATCAGTTGAAAAGGAGTTTCCTTGGGTGTGTGGCCTGCATTGAATATAAGTGGATGTTCTGGCAGGGCTCAGGGTCTCCTGCTGGATCCTATAACTGGCTCTTATTTGTCTGACCTTCTGTTCTTGGGACTTGAGCTAGCAGCTTACCTGCAGTCTTGCCTACTGGTCTTGGGATTTGTTCATTTTGCAGCCTGTAAGCTAGAGCCCTACTCTCTGAAGTATCAATCTTGAGTTCACCAGCCCCTGTGGCTATGTGAATCAGGAGAAGCCTCTATCCTGACCCATGGACTTGGGAAATTCCACCCTCTACAATTATGTGAGCCAGTTCCTTGATATAAATCTTTCTCTCTCTCTCTCTCTCTCTCTCTATATATATATTTATATGCTTTGCTGGGTTTTTTTTTTTTTTTTTCCTCTAGATAACCCTAAGACAACATAGGATGGGGACATAGGGACAGATAATCAGGAAGCTGGAAACACTGAGCCCCTAAATTTCATTGAATCACTGCTGCCAACAGAACCAGCCCTCCAACTACCATCTGAAGAGATTACTCCATGTTTGTCCACAAAATCACCCTTCCCAGTAAAATCATTAGCCCCTCCACTCCCATTGAGTGAGATTAACACAGCTGGATCGAAAGAGCCCTTGTCTGAGTCATTGCCTGGGGCATGTTCTCAAAACACTACCCCACAATCGTTATGAAATCTCTTAGACTGGGTTCTCTAGAGAAGCAAAACCGGTAAAGCATATAAATATACATATAAAATAGAGAGAGATATTTATATCAAGGAGATGGATCACACAGTTGTAGAGGCTGGGATGTCCCAAGTCTGTGGGTTGAGATAGAGGCTTCTCTTGATTCACATAGTCGCAGAGACTGGCACACCCAAAGTCAGCAGGTCAGAGAGCAGGGCTTTTGCTAACAGGCTGCAAAGATCGATGAATCCCAAGATTGGCAGACAAGACTGCAGATAAGCTGTTAGCTCAAGTCCCAAGAACTAACTGGAAGCCAGACAAACAGAAACCAGCTTCAGGATTCAGTGCCAGTAAAAAGCCCCCAAACCCTGCCAGAATGCCTGTTTATATTAAATGCAGGTCACATGCCCAAGGAAACTCCCTTCAACTGATTGGCTACTCACAGCAGATCCCGTAAGGGGGGTGATCACATATCAAATCTCAACAGGGAAGTGATCACGACATTATATGACTGCCAAAACACCATAAATCGTGGCCCAGCCAAGTTGATAATCTAAACCATCACACTCAGTAAATGGCTAGGTTAGGATACTCACATTAGAAATATGTTGTCTCCAAATCCAAAGAGATGCAGTAGTCATTGTCCCTCTTTTTCAGTTGTAGGAAAGGCCAGATGCAACAACTTATCCCTCTCCTATGCAAACTAACTATGCGAAGTCATTCCATTATGTGGATCATAACAAATTATGGATAGCATTGTGAAGAACTGTGAAGTGTTGGAATTCCAGAACACTTAATTGTGCTCATACAGAACCATTATGGAACCATCACATAGACCAAGAAGCAGTTGTTTGAACAGACTAAGGTGATACCGCATGGTTTAAAAGAGTCCTGGTGGAACAGTGGTTAAGAGCTCAGCTGCTAAGAAAAAGGCCAGCAGTTCAAATCCACCAGCCACTCCTTGGAAACCTTATGAGACAGTTCTACTCCGTCCTACAGAGTCGCTATGAGTTGGAATCAACTCAACAGCAATTTTTTTTTTCCAGTTTTGCATGGTTTAAAATCAAGAAACGTGTGTCCCAGGGTTGTATCCTTTCACCAAACTTATTAGTCTGTATGCTCAGCATGTAATCCAAGAAGTTGGACTATGTGAAGAAGGCAGCATCAGGATTGGAAAAAGACTCTTTAATAACCTGCAATATGCAGATGCCACAACCTTGCTTGTTGACAGTGAAGACCTGAAGCACTTACTGATGAAATCAAAGAGTACAGCCTTAAGTATGGATTACACCTCAACATAAGGAAAAAATTCTCACGACTGAACAAATGATAAGCAACATCATGTTAAACAGAGAAAAGAATAAAAATTTCATTTTACTTGTATCCACAATTAACGCCCATGGAAGCAGCAGTCAAGAAATCAAACAACAGATTGCATTGGGCATATCTGGTGCAAAAGACCTCTTTAAAGTGTTAAAAAGCAAAGATGTCACTTTGAGGACTAAGGTACCCCTGACCCAAACCATGGTATTTCAATCATCTCATATGCTTGCCAAAGCTGAACAGTACATAAGGAAGATCGAAGAAGAATTGATGCCTCCCAAAATATGCTGTAGGTGAAGAATGTTGAATATACCATGGCTTGCCAGAAGAACGAACAAATCCATCTTTCAAGAAGCATAGCCGGTATGATCCTCAGAAGTGCCAATTACAAGACTTCATCTCATGTACTTTGGATATGCTGCCAGGTGGTATCATTCCTTGGTGAAAGACATCATGCTTGGTAAAGTAGAGGGTCAGCAAAAAACAGGAAACCTTCAAGGAGACAGATTGACACAGTGCCTGCAACAACAGGCTCAAACATAGCAATGGTTGTGAGGATGATGGAGGACTGAAAGGTGTTTCATCCTGTTGTACATAGAGGGGTATGAGTCAGGACTGACTCCACAGTGCCTAACATCAACAACATCCTTCTCCTTCAAAAGACATCTCGAAATATCTCATACCTCTGGAGCTGTAGCAATTTCACTGAGATAGAAAGCCCCTGAATTTTTGTTTATTTCCCATTCTCTAACATGTAAATATCTAACATGTAAATGCCTTAACAGTAAATCTAAAGTAGTTGCTAACAACAGCAACAAAAGTTTAAATGTTGACTGGCAGGCACAAACAATTAAGCACTCAACTTCTAGCTAAAATGTTGGTGGTTTGAACCCACTCAGGAGAGACTCAGAAGACAGGCCAGAGATCTGCTTCTGAAAGGTCACAGCCTTGAAAACCCTACGGAGCAATTCTAGTCTTCACACATGGGGTTACCATCAGTCCAAACCGACTCATCAGCAAGTAATAACAACAATGTACAGTCAGCACAATGTTATCGACATAATAAATCAGTGTGATATCTTGTGGAAGAAAACAGTGATCAAATTCCCTGTGGACTAAATCATCACATAGGGCTGAAGAGTTGATATATTTCTGATACAGGAGGGTGAAGGTGTGTTTCTGGCCTTGCCACCTGAAAGCAAACTGCTATGATGGTTTGTACTAACGGGTATCCAGAAAAAAAAGTACTTGTCAGATTAACAGCAACATACTAAGCACCAGGGGATGTGTTAATCTGCTCAAGTAATGAAACATATCTGGAACAGCACCTCAATTGGAATTAACACCTAGTTTTTTTTTTTTTTTTTTTTTTAAATGTATGATAACTCACTGCCATTCTCGAAAATCCATCTGGTTTTTTCATAGGCCAAATAAAAGAGTTGAGTGGCGGTGTGGTGTTGAATCACCACCTCCGCAAACTTCGAGTCCTTAATGGTAGCGTTAATCTTTGAAATCCCTCCGGGAATGTGGTATTGCTTTTGGTTTACTATTTTTCTAAGTAGAGGCATTTCTAGTGGTTTCCATTTGGCCTTTCTACCATAATAGCCCCCATCCCAGGGTTCAATGAGCCTATGTGGGGATTCTACAAGTTGCTGAGCACGAATATTGCAATTATATATTCTGGATCTGAGGAAATCATTACAGAATAGATTTGGGGACCTGCTGTGTTATGGATCTGGGCTAAGATTTCATGGATAATCTGACCTCCACATGCTTCTGTTCTGACTGGTGGACTGCAATGACATTTTGGGTCTCCTGAGATTAGTATCAATTCAAAGCCACTGTCCAGTAATCCCCAGAAAGTCTGATTATTTCCTTTTCCCCAGTGTACAGTTATCCTAGTAAAAGGCCATAGATCCCTTTGCAGAAGGCTGGGAAAAAGATTTACAGTATATATTTTTGATGGTACACTGGCATCCTTTCTCAAGCAGACTCAGAGCCCCCTTCATTCAAGGGGTTCTGAGTATGTAAACTAACATACGCTGGGAGTTGTCTGTGGAATGTGACTCTTTGTTTTGGTGATTCATGTGAGACTGATGTTCACTTGACCTAGAATTCCTCCACATATACATATCAAGTAAGAATTTAGTGTATTTTCCATCTATTATACTTCTGGGACACCTTGATCAACTCATAGGTCTCTGAGTGTCAGAATATTCTGATTATTGCTTTGACTCTCACTGTCTATAACAGTAACCACACCCACTTTATCTTTGGCAATTAAGTGCTTCCACTTGACCCATGCTATCCTGCAATACAATTATCACCACTGCATTTAGGTTTGCCAGTTCAGTAGCAGCAGTGCCCACTGTAATTTCTGGTCTACAGAGAGGGGTAACCACAGAGCACTGCCAGGATGCTGGAGTTCCCCTCTCAAATTTATTTCTCACAGTATTGGTGCAAGTTGTATTCTTTGAACTTTCCCATGTAGGGTCAATAGGTGTTACATGATAAATCTACTATAACGTTTCGATCTTTTTAAGTCTTTGGATACCTTCCGCTATGGTACACCAAAGCAGTCCTGACAATTCAACTTCATTTGGTTTAGGTCACCTTTAGGCCATGCTTCAGCCAATCAATCAAACTATCAGAGCCCTTTCTAACTCCTCATTCTACCAAGTTGAATGCAGAATCTCTTCTTAGTAGGCCCATATCAATAAATTAAGACTGATCCAACTTTACGCTCCTTCTAACATTATTCTATATCCTTAATATCCATTTCCAGATCTCTGTCTAAATAAATTAGAAAAATCATGTAGTTTTTTTTAGAGGGTAGCACACCTTCTCATGGATCACATTTTGTACCTCACTTTCAGGGCCTTCTGGAACTTGAGTCTGTTTATACATCTGGGAAAAAAGAGAGATTGTGGCAGTGGATACTGAGAACACTTGCAACATTAGACTCTGTGATCCTAGAGTTCCTGGTTCCCAGAGAAGGGATGCTTCCAACAGGTGACACAAGAAGAGGTGCAGTCAACTTATGGCTGCAGCTGCCTCATAATCACTTTGTGCTCTTTGTACTGGGAGACCATCAAGAACAGAAAAAAAGAAAAAAAAAAAATTCCGATACTAGAGAGGTAATTGAACATGATCAGTTTAGGCGGTAAGATTGTTGTCAAATATTGGGGCAGGGAGGAATATGCCCGGCACTTTTATAATCAACTGGGGTATCTTTTGATATTTCTTCTGTTGTATAAACTGTAACTGAGAAAGAATCGCAATCATAACTTGATCAGTGAATTGTAATTTGGGCTTAGAGTCCCCAAAGATGACCATATCGTTATCTAGCCAGATAGGCCATCTATATGTGCAAAGCGCTACCTGAAGAGGAGAAAATCTGGAATGGATAGTAAAAAGGAGAGATGACGAATATCATTTATAACCATAGGAAAAATTGCAGTAGCATGAGCTGTAGTTATTCCCACTAACCATTCTCTTATAAGTTTTCTTAGAAACTGTGATCACTCAGAATCCTGGAGAAGTCCTTCCCTAGTGGTATGAACTTACTGTGAAATGCAATCTGAGCAATGCAAGATGTGGACTGAAGTAGATGCTGCTGGTGTACCACCTTGATCACTTTTCTGAGCTTTAGACACCTGTCTCAGCTGCTGTGAGTTTGGATGAATTGCTCACAACTTCACCTTTCTCTTGAAAATTGTCTTTGCCCAGAGCCACCTTGTCTAGACAGTCCTGTGAGGTTTTGCCCTTCCACCCTAGGTAATGACCACCTGATCCAGGGGTTTAAAAATCTGGCTCCCATTTCTTCAAAGAAGGACAACTCTTTGGTGACATTTGTGCTTCAGAGATGCTTGTTGCGTCAAGATGTGGCTACACTTTAGTGAAGTTCACATCTTTGTTTAGCTTCTTCCTCTGCCTTACCCTGATTTCTTCACTCTCTTCTGTTTCTCCAGAGAGCACTGTCTGTGCATCAAAGAAGCCATTTTAAGACAAGAGGTACCATATTCTCATTTACATCACAGCTAAAATTTAACCTCTTTAAATTCCTGACCAACTATTCTAAATTTGCCAAGTAGTATAAGGTTATAACTACTTATTTGGCTAAGAATTGCTCTTCTAATACATCATTAGTAAACTAATTGGAAAAGCTCAGAAATGTTCAGCAAAAGTGGAAAGTCAAGGCTATAAGTAAGGCTCACGTTGCTCCTTTGTAAAATGCTATTGCTATTCTAGGTATATTTTTATATGTCAGGGCTCAGAACACTGAAGAAGGTCAATTTTCTGTCATCCACATTGAGAAAGCAGACTTTGGCGTGCTCAACCAACTATCTCCAGCTCATCGCTTCTACATGGTTGTCATCCAAAGGGTAGAAATTACATGGACCCTGTATAATATATACAAACTTTGCCCAACATGTAATATAGGTTATAGCAATTTTGGATGAGAAATGAAATTAAATGGATCAAAGATATAACACAAATGACTACTCTTAAGAGTAATAAATAATCACCAAATGTAAGTGTGTGTGTGTGTGTGCCTGAAAGCATATTAGACTCTCCTGTTGAGATTTTAAAAATACCTTGATTAATTTAAAAACATATATAGCTGAGGCCTGGGCATCACTATTTTTTCTTAACTTCTTAGTTGATTCTAATGGGATGATTGTATTGATGTAATTTATCAAGTTCATTTTGTAAATACAGAAAACAAGGTACAATTGATAACAACCTATCTAAGAAAACATAGCTATTTGGCACAATAGAAGGACTTCTACCGTACTTTTCAAATGCAGTCCAGATGATTGCAGAGATATCTTATAAAGTGATCCATGATCCATGATGAATTAATGTAATATATATGTATATATGTAATGTGATATATATTTGATAATGTATCCTATTTATGATCGGAATCGACTCAAGGGCACTGGGTGGGTGGGATCCTATTTATTATAAAACATAAGCTCCCTAAATAGATGACTGCAGGCAAACCGATAACCTAAATTCTTCCATTATTTAAAGTATCATTTCCCAAAGTGTGTTTCATGGAACACAAGTTTCACAAATTAGTTGATGTTAGCAATGGCTGCACTCCCACCCATTCCTCTCTGTAAGTGATGGAGATGGCCACGAGGTTCAGTGATTTAGAGAAATAATTAAATTTATATATTTCTCTTGGGTATTTATAATACTTATGGGTACTTATAATACTAAAATATGGTGTTTTATTAAAGAAATTTTTAAACATGAATTCAATGCTATTCAATTTATTATATAAGAGAACCCTTCTTTTAGCCTAAGTACCTGGTTATATCTGATTAAATTAGTGTTGTGTTGGACGTATTTTTGGGAATCATTGATTTCTACCTTTTTATCCTTTTCCAGAGTGCAAATAACTTAGCTAGTTTCTTTCTCTCACCTGAAATTTTATTCTTAAATATTCCTCTTCACCAATTTATATTCAATCATAAAGACATTGAAGCTATTAGGAAAAGATTAGTAGATTGAAAGCACTCCAAAAGAGTTACATTTGAAGCAAAGTTTCTTACCTTCCAACTCCTAAAAAGGGACAATTGGACTACTAAAATCATTTTGTGTAAGATTGAGAATTCTTTTAGATTATTAAAAGTATTGCTTCACATATTTGTTGAATAAGATGAGTGCTAGGATATTAATTTATAATAATTGAGTTGTTTGTCCCTTACAAATACTTCAAAATCCACACCTTTGCAATCTTAAAATTAGATTTATCAACCTTCATCTAATTTGATAATCTATCCTAAGTATGTTGTGAAAAGGAAATGTTAAGTACTTCCAAATATAAAGATCTGCGGAAATATAATTGTTATAAGATGTGATTTTTTAAAAAAAAATAACCCCATAAACTTCTAAGCAACATGCAATTGTTTACACAACAATCTCAACTGAACTGGACGTACAGAAAATAGAAGAGAAAGGAAAACACATACACATACACGCAGTCTGGTCTGTGAAGACCATATAAAAATCTTCATCTGGCTATTCTACTAAACAGCCCCTCCAAACACTTGCGTAGCTTAACTACTTCTGATGGGTTTGTTTATACTTATTAGAGAACAATCACCACCTACAGTGCTAAATTCAGCCTTTAGATGCAGACTGGCAGCTCCCCTTGACTATCATGTACTTGTAAGAGCAGATTTTGGTCCGCAGTGATTCACATGGGGGTAGAAAAACAATCTTCAAAAAGCTAAAGTGGTCATGAAGCTAAGGCTCGGGAGAGGAAATGGTGAAGGGGATTAAGAGGAGCAAAAAAGGGATTTTGTACAGCAGCATTGTGAGATCCCTTACTTACACTCCTTAAACAGTAAGAACATCACAACCCCCTGAAGCTCCTAAATAGTATCCTTAACTGTGAAGTCTGCTATCACAGTCCTTCTCTGGGCAAAGTAGTATTGGCTTAAAAGTTGTCTGTCAATAGAAGATACTCTTTAAGCGCTATAAATGACTGACACTAAGAGTTTTTTTCATTGTGAGAGAAAAATACCATTGTTGTTCCTACTTTTTGACTAGAATCTTGTCCAACTTAAAGTGCCAGAAGAAAGGAGAGAGAGAAAAAAAAGGAGCCTATTGATGCTGTCATTCTCTCCTGTCTTCTACATGTAGTTAGGGAAGGAACTGCGTGCATTCCTACCTACAAAGTATCTTCCAGAGAGAGTAGTTCTGACAGAAATCAACCAGAGCAGGTATAATTCTACTTCAGCAGCATCATTTTAAAAAAAAAAAGCATCATTTAGAAGGTGCTTATTTTGAATTTGAAGTCCCACTTTTTTTTAGCAAATTAACTTTTTAATACTGTTTGATTTATTTTTTAAATCAAAGCACATATTTTTCCCAAATCATTTAATTCCTTGTTATATGATACAGTAGAATCTATATTTTGTACCTCCTAAGCTCTTAAGGAGCCCTGGTGGTACAGTGGTTAAACACTGACTGCTGACCAAAAGGTCAGAGATTCAAACCCACCGTAACTTCAGGGGAGGAAGATGTGGCAATCTGCTTCTATAGAGATTTACAGTCTTGGAAACCCTGTGGGGCAGTTCTACTCTGTCCTGTAAGGTCTCTACAAGCTGGAGTCAACTTGACAGCAATGGATTAGTTTTCTTGTTTTGTTTGTTTTTAAGTACTTCTTAAATATATTAGCCCTTACCATCCAAACTATTCTGTGACTATACGTTGCTTTATCCACTTACAAATGAGATGAAGTAACTTTTCTAATACAACACAGCTATCTCAGATTTAAATCTGGTCTCTAATTCTAAACCTTATGCAATTTCCACCATCACACATTGTTATGTAAAAAAAATACTTTTTAAAAAGCAAGCAATTTTACAATGATGAAATGGTGAGATCACATTCTTTTTAAGAAAAATCAGAACTAATGTTCTTTCTTATTAGCAAAGATTCAGATCTGGAATTACATCCAAGCTTTCCCTTTTATTAAAAACCCAGGCAAAGCTACTTAATCACTCAGCACCTCACCCTGAATCACTCTGGACCTCAGTTTCTTCATGGGATATCATACTAGCATACAATGACCTTCTCTGAAGAAGGTCTAATAATATTGTTTGAGTTGAACAAGTTTCCAGGAAACTTTTGATATTATTTTTCTTAGAATGATGCAACTTTAATTTGTAAACTGAGCCCATCTCTCAATCTTTCTCAAAATGAGTTTAGTTTTCCTCTCTGATCACAGCAGCCATTTCTTCGCAGAGAACCAGACTGTTCCATTGTTGCTGTGTGATACAGACACATGCCACCATTCTAATCTTTGGAGATGGGTGAACATATTGTATGAATAGGTTTACACAAAGTACACACAAAGAAAAAACATCAAAGATCATTAAGATGACACAGGATGGAGTATCACGTTGTTCTGTTTTATATAAGGCCCTCATGAGTCAGAGCTGACTCAATGGCAACTAACAACAACGTGTTGCTCTTGTTTTGTTTCACTGCCCTGATCTTAAGTGCCATTTAAGCATACTTTAAAGTTGCTCATTTGCTTGTACTGACTGCAAGTCACGTAGAAAAGAAATCCTGGAGCAATGGTTCTATTTGACTCTTGCTCAACACACATTGTGGAAAACTCTGGCCTCTCCCACTAGCAGTTTTGGGAAGTTTCAGACGTATTAAATCTTCATTCCAAATAAGATCACTCCAAGTTAGGTCATTATTTTAAATAATATTTCAGTCAAGGAAACCAGGGCATTGAGAGATAAAATGGTTGGCCGTAAGTTACACACTGAGACTGTCAAAACATAAGGAATAGAGCTCCTGGATTTCTGGTTTATAGCCCGTTGTACAATCTATTGTTTGTCTGTTTTTTGTAAAGCTCTTAAGTCAGATTAACATTTATTTAGGATTTATGTGGGATTTTTGACAAGTTTATATATAATTAGGAAAAGATAATACTTACTTTATGTGGCATTACCTGGCAAATAAGTTTCTATTGAAGCCAACCTTCTAGATAATTATTAACTCTTGCTGTCTCAACATTTTTATACTTCTAAAAGTTGTTATGCAAATCCCTTTCAAAACCATCCCTTAAACAAACTTGTTGGTGACTCAAGATTGTTTTTATTAAAATAAAGCATTACATTACATGGTAAGAGGGTAATAATGAACTGATTCCAAGTTAAATAGTTTTTAAATTATTCTTGTCTTCTTCCTTGATGTTAGTATTTCCAGGTTGCTGGCTTACAATTGAAACAAAAAACAAAACAAAACTGTTTTTTTCTTTTTTTTTTTTTTTGAAACAAAGACAAGAAAATATGGCTGGTCTGTGATTGACCTGCTGAATATATTTGAATTAAAAAGCCAGTAGATTGGTTGCTTTAAAATACCTGATGATCTGTTCTTACTATATTATTTTATATTCTCTCTTTGGTAAGATTTTCACCTTTAACTTCTTGTTTCTGATATGTGTCCTCCTTGCTTCATCTCATTTACACTTCTTGCTCTCATCTACATGGATGAGGTACCTGAAATGAGCGTCTTGGCAGAAGTATACATTAAAAAAAAAAATCAGAGGTATGATCTTTGTAGTATACAAGATTTTGCATCAGCTATTTCATTGACTGAGAGCACGTTTTGGAATAACATTTGGTTCTCAGGCTTGTTTATTTGATTTTTCCAGAGAAGTGAGCTCTGTTTAAGTGATTTGCTATTCTCTTTCTAAATTGTCAAATTTTTGGTACTGGTAGAGAAAAATATGTCTCTATTTTGAATTGTTTCATTTTATTTTGAATTTATCTATCCTGTAAATGCCCAGTTCTCCTTTCCCCAATATATTCCTTCACCAGAACGTTCTTTTATGCTTTCCTTATTCTTCGATACACATGACATTCAGTTACCATGTTCTTCTTCTTTCTTCTCATGTTTGATTGTCTCTTGCTCTTCTCTGTTATAAGCAAATATTAAGCTTCTTCATCTGTCTCTTTGATACGTTTAAGCCCTACCAAGGACTATTTGAAACCTCTCCTTTTCTTTTTGCTTTATGTTTTCTAGCACATAAAGCCATGTTTTCTTAACACTCCCTTCTGCCGATATTGTTTATCCTTTTGATGATACTTCTTCCCATGTGTGGTTTTCATTTCGATTACTTTCTGGGGAAGCACTTGACAGACAAACCAATTTCATTTAGGAAACATGTACACTATGATGCTTTAAATACATCTTCACATTTTTTCTTCAGGTTGTATTATTTTCTCCTCAGTGGAGACCTTCGACTCAGTATTTGGGTGCTTCATTTGTTACTGAAGTTTCCTCAGTGAATCACAGATTCAATTATGTGTAGCTGTAGATCAAACCATCTTTCATGTAGTTTAAGTTCTTTTCTATGAACCATAATACAAAGGTGCCAAATTGTCAAGTGGATTAAGAAAAAAAAAAAAAACCTTCCATAGTTCCACAACAATGTTTGAGATTCACAAATACCTTACTGGAGTTGACAGGATATTTTAAAATGTTTTCTTGCAAGGTATTATGTGATTATTGACAGTTAATACTTACTAGTGAGTCAGTGTGGAAAGACCCTGAGAGAATGGCACACAAATGCTTTTTGATTGAGGTTCCTAGGTGTTATGGATCAAATTGTGCTCCCCCCCAAAATAATTTTGTTGTAATCTTAATTCTTATACTTTGGGTATAACCTTGTTGAGAAATAGGGCTTTCTTTGTTATGTTAATTAGACTATACCCAAGTACCCGTTGTCCTTGAGTCCATTTGTACTATTAGAGACACTGTAGGACAGAACTGAACTGTCCCATAGGGTTTCCAAGGAGCAGCCAGTGCATTTGAACTGTTGACCTTTTGGGTAGCAGCTGTGGCCCTTAACCACTGCACCACCAGGGCTTTAAATGTAATCACTTCTGAGTTATAGAAAGAGCAGGTTAGACACAGAAATACAAACACACAGGGGAAGACAAGCACCATTTGAGGATCATCTACAAGCCAAGGAATGTCAAAGAACCAAGGAGGGCCCAGGTTACCAACAAGAAAAAGATCCATAAGGCCAGGACCCTGATTTGGACTTTTAACCTCCAGAACTGAAAGAAAATAATAATTTCTGTTCTTTAAAGCCATACATTTGTGGTATTTGTGTCAAGCAGCACTAAGAAGATAAGACCCTGGGGGGGAAATAACATATATGTATATATATATATATATATATATATTTTTTTTAATATGGAATGTGGCTCCCTTGCATGAGAGTGAAGGTGAAGTCTCTGCTGAAGACTCTGAGCAAAGAAGCAGCAGCATCAACTCATTTGTTTAATGATTCAAACAACGTTTTAAAGTGCTCCCACTGCATGAAAGGACATTCTAATAGACAAAAAAGTAACAAAAACAAAATGTTTCTTTATTCTTAATGAAATCACAGAATAGTGAGTGTGACAAATAAGTGACCACTTAAGTTAAAAAAAAAAGTAATTATGAGAAATGATACATTAAAATTATGGAACCAAATTCTGCAAAAATAAAGCCATGAAAATAAAAAACCCTATGAAGGAGCACCAAAAAAATTCATTGCTGCTGAGATCTAGATTGGTTCTAAAGGAAAAATGTTAGATAAGTGTGTTTTTTGTATGTTGTACAGACCAGGCGCATGGCCAATTTAATAAAATTTTCACACATCAGCTAGTTTCTGAAAATGAATTATTACCTGTAACTTTCTCTCACTAATAAACTTGCATTATGGAATCCTGTGAACACTCATTTAGATATCAGTACCACCCTTATACCTCCAATCAGAACTGGAGGAAGACTCATTAACAACCTGCATTATGCAGATAATACAACCTTGCTTGCTGAAAGTGAAGAGGACTTGAAGCACTTACTGATGAAGATCAAAGACCACAGCCTTTGGTATGGATTGCAGCTCAACATAAAAAAAAAACAAAAATCCTCATAACTGGGCCAGTGAGCAATATCATGATAAATGGAGAAAAGATTGAAGTTGTCAAGGATTTCATTTTACTTGGATCTATGATCAACAGCCATGGAAGCAACAGTCAAGAAATCAAAAGATGCATTCCATTGAGCAAATCTGCTGCAAAAGGCCTCTTTAAAGTGTTGAAAGCAAATACTTCACCTTGAAAACTAAGGTGCACTTGATCCAAGCCACGGTGTTTTCAATCACTTAGTATGCATGGGAAAGTTGGACAATGAATAAGGAAGACCAAAGAAGAATTAATGACTTCGAATTGTGGTGTTGGAGAAGAGTATTGAATATATCATGGACTGCCAAAAGAACAAACAAACCTGTCTTAGAAGAAGTAGGACCAGAATGCTCCTTAGAAGCAAAAATGCCAAGACTACATCTCACATACTTTAGACATGTTATTGGGAGGTATCTGTCCCTGGAGAAGGGCATTGTCCTTGGTAAAGTAGAAGGTGAGCAAAAAAGTGTAAGACTCAACAAGATGGACTGAGACAATGGCTACAACAATGAGCTTAAGAATAATTTAAGCATAATAACTATTGTGAGGATGACGCATGACTGGGCAGCGTTTGGTTCTGTTGACTCACAGGGTCACTATAAATTGGGTTCTAGCACTAGATTAGCACTAAAAAGAATTTCGGCTAAGAAAAATGGGCTTCTAAGTTAACCAAAGCTAATTTCTTTTTATCGTTAATTCAGAAATGTTCCTGGATTATGGACTTCATACAAGTAATTTTAATTAAAACCAGTACACTGTTCATTAGCTAGAGCAGACAGAATGTCTCAGTTCAGTTTTGTTCGTATTTAAATATGTATATATATATTTTTGTTATATATTTTTATGTAAGATCTTATTTTGCAGAATACCTACATGCCAAAATCAATCTATATATATATATATAAATATTCTCATAAAATTTCCTGACAATAATTAACACTTATTACTCTTACTGTAGATGTTTTGTATACCTTTATGTCTAATTTACATGTCTGCATTCATTTAATCCTCACTTCAACCACTTGTGGCAGGTTCTATTATTATACTTGCTTCACAGAAGCAAAAATGCTGAGTGCTTTGATGTAGTCAAATTAACCATGTTTACAGATTCATTGGTTGGCACTTAATGTTCAACATCCCCTGGAAATGAACTCACTAACTCTATACATACCCTGCATTGTCCTGGTCTCTACACCATGCTTAGCAATACTGTTTTGCAAAAAGAAAGTTCAAGCACTGCTAGAGAGGGAGGGGAAAGCAATTGGCGTATGACAGTGTCCTCAACTAGTTCCCTCATCTTACACTTTTATCTGAGCTTTGAGGAATAAGGCCTCTCCAAGGCTAAAGCTCATTTTTTTTTTTTTAAATGGACTTCACCTGGCCTCTATCTGGCCTTAAGCTAAATGATACATTCTCAAGCCTAAGTGAATAAAATTGGATAAAACATTGGAGAAGTCTAAGCCTGTAATAAAATTTCAATTTGGGAAAGTTACTTAACGTCTCTGAGATTTAGTTTCTAACTCTGTTAAAAGTAGAAAAGCAATGCTTCCCTCACAGGGTTGCAATAATTATAAATACTATATTAAACACATGTATTTCTCAAAAATGTATATTTTGTGTATTCAAAACATGTTAATTGTTTTCCTGAAAGATGATACATTATTTCAAGTTTTTAAAAAGATTTTAACACTAGGAAGGATATCACAGTGACAGAGAATACATAGTTTATTTTTACTTTTTTATTATAGTTTTAGGAATAAAAATATTTCATATAAATTACAAATTATTTTTCATTTGAAGATCCAAGACTACAGTCTTCAGTACGAATTATACTCAACATAAAGAAAACAAAAATCCTCACAACTAGTCCAATAAACCATACATGATAAAAGGAGAAAAAATTGAAGTTGTCAAAGATTTTATTTTACTTGAATCCAAAATCAATGCCCACTGAAGCAGCAGTCAAAAAATCAAACAACGCTTTGCGTTGGGCAAATCTGCCACAAAGACCTATTTACAATGTTAAAAAAGCAAAGATGTCACTTTGAATACTAAGATGTGCCTGACTCAAGCCGTGGTATTTTTAATCGCCCTATATGTATGCAAAATCTGGACAATGAATAAAGAAGACCAAAGAATTATGGCGTTGGTGAAGAATATTAGCTATACCATGGACTGGTAGAAGAACGAACAAATCTGTCTTGCAAGAAGAGCCAGAATGTTCCTTAGAAGCAAAAAAAAAAAAAAAAGGATGACAAAATTTTGTCTCATGTACTTTGGACATGTTATCAGGAGGGACCAGTCCGTGGAGAAGGACATCATTCTTGGTAATGTAGAGCATCAGCGAAAAAGGGGAAGATTCTCAAGAGAGATGGATTGATGCAGTGGCTGCAACAATGGGCTCAAACACAACAATTTTGAGGATGGTGCAGGATCGGGCAGTGTTTTGTTCTGTCGTACATAGCGTCACTATTAGTTGGAACCAACAGGTTGACACCTAATAACAACAGCTTCTTTATTATTATTATTTTTTATTTATTTACTTTTACTTTCCAATTATTTACTTTTAATCCTGTCATCGTAGATGAGATTCTGGACTAGCCCTGAGAAGAACTGAAATGTCTGGATGGACTGAAAGTGAGGGAGTGTTCCTTACAGTCATTATCAAAGAACCAAGGAAAAAGATGAGGAAATAGGCATCACAAGTAGACATATCAAAGAAAAAAAAAGAAAGAAAGAAAGAAGAAGGAATGTGAATGTTCACCACAGAACAATTTACGTTAGTAATTCCTACAGTTTAATGGTCCATCAAGGTTTTCTGAGGTTTCAGTAGAGGTGCTTCAGGTACAAGATGGACCTACTATAAATTGTATGGGGACCTTCTACCCCTTTTTTAAAAAAAGAGTACTTCTAAGTATCTCTATTTTCTTTTTTTTGGCATGTATTTTATTCACAATATTTCTTTTTTTCCTCAGGATAAACATGAAAGGAAGGAAGGAAAGATAAAAAGGATAAAGGAAGAGTTCTATTCTACAGAAGGGTCATAAAAAGACCATATTAAAAGTTCAGAGATAGAGGTAGTAATGTCTCCAGTTGTAGGGCTAGGGAAAGCTTGTTATATAATAGGGTACATGGCAGTAATGGGAAAGTTATTATGGAGAAGATGGAACTTGAATTAAACTTTGAAAACTGGTTCAGATTTAAATAGCTGGTGAGAAAGGAAAAGACTTTCAAGAGAAGGGGAATTAATTTACACAGAAGGAGACAAGAATATCCCACAAATATCTCCATTCTTAAAATTTTTGAACATTTTTCTGGTTGTGCTGAATAATTGCCCCGTGCCTCCTCTGGCCTCGAAGCCAAGGAGATTTTTAAGTTCTCAAGGAGAATTTATAGGAGTATTAGTGGCACAGTGGTTAAGTGTTCGACTGCTAACCTACCAGATGCTCTGAGGAAGAAAGATGTGGCAGTCGGTTTCCATAAAGATTATAGCGTTGGAAACATTATGGAGCAGTTCTACTCTGTACTATAGGGTCACTATGAGTTGTAATCGACTCAGTGGCAGTGGGTTTGGTTTTTGATTTGGAAGTAGAATTGTATTTGTTTTAAAGGGACAGTTCAGTAAAAATTTCTGTTGACTACCACTCTTTTCCAGTGTGATAAATGTGTTAACTTACTACACTACTGCTAAAACTCACTTTGACAAATTGAAAACAGTTCTGTTTTAATCAACATTGAAATCCAGATATAAAATATTGTATGGGAATTGTAATTTGATAAATGGGAAGATGGTAGGCCCCATATTGAGTCCAGATGGTTACAGAGTACCTAATACACATATCCATTTGCCATTAGCACACTTGTGTATCACAGTCTCCTTCTCATTTATGTTTAATGATGAATAGATTCCAAATAATACAAGATGTTCTCCAACATGTTAACTTCTGGCACATAAGTGAGCAGACAGTGAAATCTTTCTTCCCAATATATCTTGTACACTCAGCATAACTGTTCAAAGATGATCTGAACTTCAAATCAGACTTTTCAACTCCTAGGCAAAGAATAGAATAATACAATCACTTCTCTCCAAAAGGCAAAAATTCTTAGTCTGATGTATAAAACTTTCAATGCATTTAAAATTCTAGAATATTTTTTTTAGACTGTGCCTAAATGTTAAACATTGGGCAGCCATCAATAAGATCTAAGTTTTATGTTAGCAGTTCTATGTTAGCTGTTAGCATAATGGTCTACAATTATATTTGGAAGGAAATAGGCAATAGTTCCCTTTGACAAAATTCAGATATGCTTCTTATCATTATTATTTTTATCCTTATTATCTCTACCATAAATGCATATGAATCTATCAGGTTTCTGATCTTCAATTTTCTTCTTTGTTTAATCAGAAATGATGTTTCTAATGCTTTTTTCCTTGAATGAAGCTCAGCTTATTCAATCTGGTCTAAAACGTTCAATGGCTTCCAATTACCCACAAAAGGAGCTCTGGTCATACAGTTGTCAAGCACTGGCAGCCAACTGAAAGATCAGCTGTTCAAACCTACTCATATGGTCTTTATGAGTTGGAATAGACTCAGTGTGCACAACAACATTACTTGTAAAATAAAAAATCAAATTATTTGGTCTGACATTAGAGGTTACACACCCTTTCTATTGCTGCAACATTATCTTTACTTCTTCCTTTTTTTTTTTTTCACTAATTCATTTTGTGTTCCACTCAAACTTCTTTTGTTTTTTTCCTACATACTTCAATAGGTCTGAAGACAAGTCCTACTACGGACAGTCACATTTGAGGGTACCTAGAATTGACCCTTAATTCAACTCATTTCTCTCTATTTATTCAGAAATATGATGTGACTTCTTCTCACCAGATTCCAAGCTGATATGAGGAATGGACTTCAATATCTCTGAGGCAAGGAATACTCACACTCTGATATAGTTCATGTACAGTTTACACCTGGCTGGATCAGACTGAAATACCTGCACAGTCAAAATGAATGGCTATGTGCATCTTAAAATAGTAGCGTATAAACAGAAGAATATAAACTCCTTGCACATGAGAATGACAAAAGGTATTTCTTGAAGAACCGTATAGAACCCTTAAGAAACAAGGGTTCTAGAGCCAAGTTGTTTGATTCTCATCTTCATCGCTTCTACCTAAGTAGAATTGAGACAGTTGCCAGGGGACGCTCAATCTTCAATTTTTCCTTATATTTTTTAAGAAAATATTGAACTATGTGCACAGCTAAAGGACATTTCTTGCCTTCTTTTGTAGAAGGCCGTGTGACTATGTTTTGGCCAAAGAGAAGAAAACAAAAATGTGTGTACCATTTGGAAGATACAATAAAAGGCAGGAAATTTGTGTTATTTCTCCATCCTACTGCTTGTAATAGAGGTGTAATGGCTAGCACTGTAGCAACAATTTTTGATTATGACACAATTTGAAGATGTAAGTCACCTACTAATAAGGATGAAACAAAAAAGAGGATTTTTTAAAAAAAATGACTATTTGAAGCCTCCTGAATTGCTTAACAATAACTTGTTTTTAGCAGGAATAAACTCATATTTTTTTAAGGCCATTGTAGTCACATCTCTATAAAAACCAAACCCATTGCTGTCGAGTTGATTCAACTTATAGAGACCCTATAGAAGAGAGTAGAACTCCCCAATAGGGTTTCCAAGGAGTAGCTGGTGGATTCAAACTGCCGACCTTCTGGTTAGCAGCCAAACATTTAACTACTGCTCCACTAGGGCTCCATGTCTCTATAACTAATATTTGCTAAATACAATTTCTAACTAATGCACCACAGTATGTGGGGCAAACAATAAAATCCCTGTATGCGTTGGGTTCCTGCTTTATAAAACAGGGATACAATCATTACCTATTTCATCGTGTGATTTTAAGAAACAAATGAGTTAATATATTTAGATTGGTTTCTGGAGGCCAGTAGGTTATTTAAACATTTAGCTATTGTCAGTGTCACTAATAAGGATCCCTGGTAGCACAGTGGTTAAGTGCTAGGCTGCTAACCAAAAGGTCAGTGGTTTGAACCCCCCATGCACTCCACGGGAGAAAGACATGACAGTCTGCTTTCTTAAAGATTTACAGACTTGGAAACTGTAGGGCAGTTCTCCTCGGTCCTATAGGATTGGTATGTGTCACAATCTACTGGAGGGCAATGGGTTTGGGTTTTTTTGTTTGTTTATTTTAGGGTCATTAATATTGTCGAACAGTATCATTAGATGTGGGGAAGCTTCACGGAGTCTTAGAAGCCAGGAGAGCTTACCTTCAATGTTTGGAATGCTTCTGATTCACCTGCTTTGTGCAGCCATTTCTCCCCAGTTAATTATTTTGTCTTAAACTTAGTTTAAAGGAATTTGAGTCTTTTGTCTGTGTTTCTGTTAGTGTTTTTCAATCAATCACCTTTGTGACACACACACTCTTCTTATTGTGTTCCTTCCTATATATTTTACTCTTGGGCTAGTACTTGGAAAGCTACTTCTCGTAACTCTCTGTACATATAAATATTTCATGAATTCCAAGACCTGGTAAAAATGCCATCTCCTTCACCAAGGTTTTCTTGATACTCCAAAATGGAATTAATTTTTCCTGCTGAGAAATCCCATAGTACTTTATAAGTGCCTCCAAGAAATTTTGCTTCTAGTGACCTCACTATCATCAAGAAAGAAGGGAGTGGAGCTCATCCTTTGGACCCAGGGTCACTGCACCGAAAACTTCTTAGACCCAGGAAACAGACAGATGTGAGAAGATGAAGATGGCTTGAGAGAGTGAGAAGTGAGAAGACAGAGAAATAGTGACAGCAGAAGCAGGAGACCTGCTAGAGATGGTGCAGTGAGCTTCCTGGCCCATGAAGCAAGGTGACTACAGTAGGCATGCCGAGCCACAGAGTGAGAGAGCTGAGAGCCTTCAGGCAGGACGCTAGCTGATGGAGTGCAGTACCTCCAGGCTCTCACTGGCCAAGCTAAAGAGCTTGGTAACACTTGACTGAGTAGGGCAGAGGCCAGGACTAGGGTTGAGGTTCTAAGGATCGAGAGAAGAACCTGCCCTAAGGGGGCTGAGAGAAGCCTGATATCAGGGGGTTGAGAGGAATCTGCTCTCAGGGGTCAAAGAGCAGCCCTGCATGGCAGAGAGGAACTGAGAGTGATGTTCTGCACTGAGGAAGGGAGACTGCCTACATGCTTCCTGATCTTGATCCCGAGTTGCAGCCTGTTGATCCTGACCCCGAGTTGTAACATATTACTTCCATAATAAACCCCATAACTGTAAGAGAAGAAAATACATTTTGCTTCTTTCTGTGCATGACTCCCATACCCGACTATAAACTCCTTGAGAACAAAAAGTAATTTTTATTTATTGATATATTACTGATTACTGTCTAGGAGAGATCCGGCAATCTACTTCTGAAAAAAATTAGCAAAGGAACACCTTATGAATAGTATCAGGACATTGTCTAATACAATGCTGGCAGATGAGTCCCTCAGGTTGGAAAGCACTCAAAAGATGTTTGGGGAAGAGCTGTCCCCTCAAAGTAGAGTCAACCTTAATGATGTGAACAGAGACAAGCTTTCAAGATCTTCATTTGTTGATGTGGTAACACTCAAAATGAGAAGAAACAGCTGCAAATATCCATTAATAATTGGAAAGTGGAATGCATGAATCTAGGATGAATCTAGTAAAAATATAGGAAAATTGGAAGTCATAACTATGAAACTGAATGCATAAACATCAATATTGTAGGCATTAGTGAGCTGAAATTGACTGGTATTGACCATTTTGAATAGAACAATCGTATGTTCTACTATGTCAGGAATGACAACTTGAAGAAGAATAGGTGTCAAAAATAACATTTCAAGATCTATCCTGAAGTACAACACTGTCGGTGGTAGGATAATATCCATATGCCTACAAGGAAGAGCAGTTAATACAACTATTACCCAAATTTATGCACCAACCACTGAGACCAAAGATGAAGATATTTACCAACTTCTGCAGTCTGAAATTAATCGAACATGCAATCAGGATGCACTGATAATTACTGGCTATTGGAATGAGAAATTTGGAAATAAAGAAGAATGAATGGCCTTGGTGATAGAAACTGTGCCAGAGATCCCAAGACTGAATTCTGCAAGACCAAAAACTTCTTCACTGCAAATACTTTTTTTCACCAATATAAACGGTGACTATTTTTTTTATACACAAGGACCTTGCTAGATGGAATACACAGGAATCAAATCGACTACATCTGTGGAAAAAGAAGATGGAAATGCTCAATATCATCAGTTAGAACAAGGCCAGGGGCCAACTGTGGATCAGACCATTAATTACTCACATGCAAGTTCAAGTTGAAGCTGAAGAAAGTTAGAGCAAGTCCGCAAGAGCCAAAGTACGACCTTGAGTATATTCCACCTGAATTTAGAGACCATCTCAAGAATAGATTTGACATGCTGAACACTGATGACTGAAGATCAGACAAGTTGTGGACTGACATCAGGGACATCATACATGAAGAAAGCAAAAGATGAAAGGGAAAGAAAAGACCTAACTGGATGTCAGAAGAGACTCTGAAACGTGCTCTTGAATGTCACGTAGCTAAACCAAAAGGAAAAAATGATGAAGTAAAAGAGCTGAACAGAAGATTTCAAAGAGTCGTTCTAGAAGACAAAGTAATGTATAATGACAAAATGCACAAAGAGCTGGAGATAGAACACCAAGAGACAAGAACATGCTCAGCGTTTCTTAAGTTGAAAGAACAGAAGAAAAAAAAATTCAAGTCTCAAGTTGCAATACAGAAAGATTCTACACGGACAATATTTATCAATGCGGGAAGCATCAAAAGAAGATGGAGGAATATAGTGAGTCATTATACCAAAAAGAATTGGTTGACGTTCAACCATTTCAGGGGGTAACATATGATCAGGAACTGATGGTACTGAAGGAAGAAGTCCAAGCTGCACTGAAAGCATTGGTGAAAAACAAGGCTCCAGGAATTGGCAGAATACCAGTTGAGATGTTTCAACAAATGAACGGAGAGCTAAAAATGGTCATTTGTCTATGCCAAGAAATTTGGAAAACAGCTACCTGGCTAACAGACTGGAACAGATCTATATTTATGCCTATTCCCAAGAAAGGTGATCCAATCGAATGGGGAAATTATAGAACAATATCATTAATATTATGGGCAAGCAAAATTTTGCTGAAGATCATTCAAAAGTGGCTGTAGTAGTGTATCAACTGGGAACTGACAGGAATTCAAGCCAGGTTTAGAGGATGACGTGGAACCAGGTACATCATTGCTGATGTCAGGTGGGTCATGGCCAAAAGCAGAGAATACCAGAAAGATGTTTACCTGTGCTATATCGATTACATTAAGGCATTCGGCTGTGTGGGTCATAACAATTTATGGATATAAGTGCGGAAAATGGAAATTCTAGTACACTTAATTGTGCTCACGAGGAATCTATACATGGATCAAGAGGCAGTGATTCAAACAGAATAAGGTGATACTGCATGGTTTAAAGTCAGGAAAGGTGTGCCTCACCATACCTATTCAACCTGTATGCTGAGTAAATTATACAAGAAGCTGGACTATATGAAGAAGAGCAGGGCATCAGCATTGGAGGAAGACTCACAAACAACCTGCATTATGCAGATGACACAACCTTGCTTTCTGACAGTAAAGAGGACTTGAAGCACTTACTAATGAAGATCAAAGACCACAGCCTTCAGTATGGATTACACTTCAACATAAAGAAAACAAAAATCCTCACAACTGGACCAATAAGCAACATCATAATGAACGGATCCACAATGAATATCCATGAAAGCAGCCGTCAAGACATCAAGTGACACATTGCACTGGGAAAATCTGCTGCGAAAGACCTTTATAAAGCAAAGATGTCACCTTGAGAACTAAGGTGCCCCTGACCCAAGCCATGGTGTTTTCAATCACCTCATATGCATGTGAAAACTCAAAGTAAATAAGGAAGACTGATGAAGAACTGATACCTTTGAATTGTGGTGTTGTCAAAGAATATTGATTATACCATGGACTGCCAAAGGAACAAACAAATCTGTCTTGGAAGAAGTATGAGCAGAATGCTCCTCAGAAGCAAGGATGACGAGACTATATCTCACATTCTTTGGACATGTTACCAGGAGGGATCAGTCCCTGGAAAAGAACATCATGCTTGGTAGAGGTTCAGCAAAAAAGAGGAAGACCCTCAATGAGATGGATTGACACAGGGGTTGCAACTACAGGCTCAAGTGTAACAATGATTGTGAGGATGGCCACAGGTTTGGGCAGTTTTTCTTTCTGTTTTGCATAGGGTTGCAACTCCTTGGCACCTAACAATGACTACAACCGAATACTGAATGAATGTTTCTCACTGTATTAATTTCTTAAACTGTCAAAAAAATTATGCTAAACTGGATGGCTTAAGAAAACATAAATACCTTTGTCAGAGGCTATAAATCTGAAATCAAGGTGTTGGCAGGACTCCATTGTCTCTAGAGGCTCTCACAAAACTTCCCCTGCTTCTCTAGTAAGAAGATACATGTGATTGCATTTATGTCCCACTGGGGCAACCAAGATTAAGCTCTGTCAAAATATTTAATCATATTTTATGCCATGTAAGGCAATATTCATGTTTTGCCATATATGTTTAAATTAATTTTTTCCAGAGATTAGGATGTAGGCTTATCTTTTTGGGAACACTTTTTGGCCCCCTATGTTCCCCTTTCTTGTTTAGTTATTGTTGTTTGTGGTATATTTTTCATTATGATATCCCAGGAATTCACTGTTTTAACATTGAATAGCTACTGGGAACAATGTCATAACTTTCTAAGTTAGTTTAAACTGAGAGACTGCTTTTCAAGTGCATCAGTGTCTTCAGATTAAATTTTTAGTATCTAGAAATCCTACAAAAATGTCCATGTCCAAGCTGTAGCTTTTCATAACCTGATGCTTGAATACCCCTTTTGAAGCCGTTGCATTATTTTCAAAAGTTTTGAATTACTTTGTTTGGAGGAATCAGAAAGGGAAGGGAAAGGTGTATTTCACATTGGTTATTTTTCCTCTCCTAATTCGGAACTAGAAGGGATCTTTCTTATATCTTTATCATGAGAACCCAGTGGGGTCTCTTTAGGTATAACCCCAAAAAGTGTGAAGCCTTAGGCTCTGTGTCCAGAAGTTCCTTACTCTCAAACATCTCCCAGCTCAGGTTCCAACAGTTTTTGAAAATTACCATACAAGAGTTTGTACTAGCTTATGTCTCCAGCAGCTTCTATTCCATGTAAGCAAATCTCAGCTATGATTCTTTGGATTTACTTTTCTCTCCAGATTTCAGGTTGGCACTTTGCCCTGTGACCTCAGTTCTCTGATGGGTCAAAGACAATTCATTGATTTTCCATTTGTTCAACTTGTTATTGTGACAACAGAAGTGACAACTTTCAAGAATTTTATGTGTCAAAGCTGAAACTTATATCTATTCTTCGGTCATCAAAATATAACATGTTTTGTATTCAAGGCTTACACATGTGTGCGTTAATATCAAAAGGTGATTAACAGCTCCAATGCTTCAGAATTTAGACATTTTTTGGAGAGTGGCATTGTTTCAACTTTGTGATCACCCACTGAACTCTCAAGTCTTGGTCCTGGGCCATAAGAATCAACTATTGAGCTTCTTAAAAATACAATTCTTGGGCTTTTTCCCTAGACCTGTTGAAGTACAATTTTCTTGGAGAAATGCCAAGAATACATATACTAACAAGCTCTCCAATTAATTTCTATGAACAAGCAAGTTAAATAATAATGCATATGATGCATATTTTATTTACCACAGTAACATGCAAATGTATAATAGATAGATATTAGTTAAATAATAATTAAGTGACTTGGAGGAATTTAATAGTGTGAAATGAGATGAAATAAGAAATATTTTATCAGATACCACTGTAATTGGTCAGAAATAGGTCTTGTTTTCTGAAGTGGTGAACCAGCATTTGAGACTATGTCATAGTAAGCTTAAAACAGAAAATGATGTGTTATGGACTTTTGTAGGAAATAACAAAGATTTGTGCCCACATTTGATGTCTAAGTATCACCTCTTTGTATTCTCATGGCTGTACTATGTATAGCAGCATGCTTACTTGACATGTATATTGATGTTCAAAAATTTATCTTTGGTACTGAGAGAGGGTTTGTGAGTTCTCAGAGGATAACTACACTCAAATTTGTAAACTCAGTGTGTAAACATAAGTGGTAATGTTTTCACTCATTTGAATGGAGGAAGTAAAAGCTGGTTGGCAAAAGAGTTGAATAGCAAAACAGTTATAAGGTTATACAGAAAAAAGAGTGTGGCTTATAGTAACATCTGAGCCCCCAATGCCAGCTGGTTCACGGTACTCAGGTGTTTTCCTGCCTTTGGATTTTTCTGTAACACCTTTGTGTTTGTATGATACATTGTCCTTTTTGCAGAAACTATTTCGCAGTATATTGATGTCATTCACTGCTAAAAGAATAATAACATATACCCTTGTACTACAGCATATAACAGACAGCAAAAAGAAAGCTGTAATAAAGCGTGCGTATGTGTGTGTGTGGGCGTATCATTCAATCATTGCTGGTACAGGAACAGATGTGTGGGACAACAAGATCATTTGTACCTAGTTCAGAGGGTATGTTCTACAATCTTATTAAAAAGCAAACCAAAACAAAACTCAATTAAAAAAAAATGCTACACCAAAAAACAAACAAACAAATTCAATTTCTATATCCCCTGCAGAAATCTAGGTATTTCTTGGATTTTATTACGTAGATGTTGCTGTAGTTGTATTAGTAGCTCCCATTATTTGTCTTGTGGTGGTTGTTTTTATCATCACTATCGTTGCAGACAGTTTGGCATATATGGTGGAACACTGAAAATAGGTGACATAGGTATTACCCCCAGTTGCCATTGAGTCAATTCTGACTCACAGAGATCTCCTTCTTAAGAGTTTTCTAATATTTCTTTATCTTAAAAGGATATTGAAGTCTGAAAAAAAATAAATTTCTGCCCTATCAGGACAATTTTTGACAAAACCACAGCATGCTTTTTCCTGAGAATATTACTCAAACTTGAGAGTGGCACTAAAATTTCTGCTGCTTTAATTGTATCATTCTATTTTGTGGCCTTTTGTGACCATTTTGTAGCCAGTCGTTAATTCAGAATTGTCCTCAGAAAGCTTATACGCTGTCTCAATCAGGCTTCAGAAGAGATTTAGGCTCTAATACACTAAAGCAATGGTTTTCAAATTTCAGCATGTATCATGATTGGAGGTCTTATGAAAACACAGATGTCTGGGCTCCACCCTCAGAATGTCTGACTCAACAGGTCTGAGATGGAGCGTAGAAGTCACGTTTCCAACATGTTCCCTGACCATACTGAGGACCTTTGAGAACCACTGCCCTAAGTCAACTTTTGTATGTAATCAGTTAACTCCTCTTTCTCTGCATCTAGAACGGTATTATTGAGAAAATAGTCCTCAAAATTATTTTCTATGTGGCTTAATCCTCTCATGAACCCCAGTTGTGAAAGGCTGCTAGAAAATGCCACAATATTTACAAAAAAAAAAAAACTAGTTAAATTTTTTCTATGAACTGTGCTAAAAGAAGTGTACCAGAACTAGGTGCCGTTGAGTCAACCTTGACTCACGGCAACCCTATGTACGTCAAGGTAGAACTATGCTCCACAGAGTTTTCATATGCTGATTTTTTTTTTTTTTTAAATAAATCGCCAGGGCTTTCTACCAAGACATCTCTGTATAGACTTGAACTTTCATCCTTTTGGCTAGCAGCCAAGCACATTAACCATTTGGATACCCAGAGACTCCAAAAAAAAATTTAAGAACCTATAATAAATCAGAACTTTTAGCATCTGTAAGAATCCATGGAAAATCCTCACGCATTGCAAGTAAATACTTATTTAAATTTAATTTTTTCTAATTATATCTCTTCAGAATAACCTATGATTAGAATGGTCCGCACCAATGTTTAATGGGACGCCTCTGCTAATTCAATATATTGCTGAGTAAATTATTGAAGTGATTTATATAGTGACGGAGTCACTGATTTTCATAATGTGCTCCCATGCCTTTTCTCTCAAACCTGTGTCATATCTAAACAAAAGTACTTATGGGAAATTTAACCCTAAAAACTAAGTCAGGAATTTCTTCAGTCCTTGAGTCCTTTACTCCCTAAAGTAGGAAAGGATGAAGGAGGGAGGGGTGAGTAAATGCATTTCTGAAAGTAGCAAATCTTTCTCTATACCAAACCAAAAAAAAAAAAAAAGAAAAAAAACCCTGTTGCCTTCTAGGTGATTTTGACTTCCTAATCATAGTGACACTATAGGACAGAGTAGAACTGTCCCATAGGGTTTCCAAGGAGCAGCTCATGGACTCAAACTAACAACCTTTGAGTAAGAAGCCAAATGGTTACCCACTGTGCCACCAGGGCTCTGCACAGTTTGTGTTTAACAAAGAATGGGCATATCTCAGATCTCTTTAAATAGCTTAATATTGTTATGGAGTAAGACTCGGGGTAGGACAAACTATAATATCCTTTCCCTTTTCCTGGGACTTTTTTTTTTTCTTTGTTCTTTTACTGAACCCTTTCTTGTTTGAGAATATTAAATATAAAATTTAATTTCCTTTCTTTTCCTTTATCATTCATTGCTTTTGTTAATTATGCTCATGATGGGTTACCTTTATTTATTTTAGATTTTATTTGTCTTATTTCAATTTACTTTTCTCTGCATTGCTACCTTTATTTCATGTTAAGAATTGTTTGTCAGGCTTTGGGAGTTTTTTTTCTTTTTCTTTTTCCTTTGTTGAGTCTCTGGTGCTCTTATTTTGCTGCCAGAGTCAAAACGAATATGAAACCAGTGTCTCATGTGGATTTACCCTGTTCTGTACAACATTTTTCTTTCATGTTTTTGTTTGTTACAAATTATCATGGTTTATAAACCGTTGCAGGCATTTCAAAGGGCTTCCTATTACTAAACATGAAAAATAAAAAGATGTACCGGTTTCAAATGGACAAATTCCCTTTTAGAAATCACAGAGGATACTAAAAAAGCACAATAGTGTACTGGTTGAATACCTTTTCCAACATCAAGAGGTAGTATGGTAGCTTTTATAATGTCACAGGAGTTAACGAGGCAATTTTCTGAGGAGAGAAAGCATGGCACAAAGCAAACTTCATGGCACATTCTGGACAAAAACAGAAGTCTATTTACTCAATAAAGATTGTAGTTTGAAAATACTTCAGAAAAGAATGTCCCCTAGTGAAAAATTGAATCACATTGTAGGGTTACCCAGGCCTGGGACCTCAAGTAATAAGGTAGGTATTTTTTTTTATTTAACTGAACATATTTATTTCCTGAGTACTATTTTGGCCCAAACTTGTAAGGTAGATCCAAGTCTCTCTGTGGCAACCCCCAGAAATCACGTGTGGCTAAATAGGAGAATAACTTATTATGAAAGAAAAGAAAATGAGATCCAAAGGGGGTTAGACCTCTAGATTTACAGCCAAAATCTTGTCAAAGGAAGACACTGTCATAGAGATCACTGTCATGGAGAATACTGGGTTTTGTAGTAGCAAAGCTCTTCACTGCCCTTCTTTCACTTTAGGCTGAAAGTTCTAGGTAGAATATTTTGACTGGCTGAGCCTAGGTTACGGTCTCATGAGCTAACTGTCAGAGTGGTGGCAGAAGCACTGGTTCTCTTCAGCTTCTGCTCTGACGGTTGGACACATCAGGATTCCTATAGTGGAGAAGTCCCTAAATGAAAGGAAGCCCAGATGCAAGTCAGCCAATAAAACGATAAATGTCCTGTTTATGTGGATTACATACACATTCCTGAACAATGAAGTTTAGTTTTACCTGTTACTGAATTTTATAAATGTTGAATCAAATGTTTATCTTTTAAAACAACATTCTTCTCCTGCTCAACATTATGTTTGTGGAATCCATAAGAGATCATGTAGCCTAAGAGGTTTATTTCTATAACTATATTGTGTTTCATTTTATGAGTATATCACTATTTATTTATTCTATTGTTGATGAACATTTAGACTTTTTTCAGTTTGGACTATTACAAAAAATGTTGTTTTGGACATTCTTTTATTTATTCTGACTTCCTTTTGTAAGACAACTTCCACAGCATTTACCTAGGTGTGGAGTTTCTGGGTTGTAGATGAGCATATATTTATTCCTATTTACCATATAGTGACAAGCTATTATCCAAAACATTTGTATAAATTCACACACCCAGAAACAATCTGTGAGGTTCTCTTCACTATTGGATCTATTAGCATTGCCACAAAAAAATGGTGCTAAATGAAACACCACCAAACTCAGTGACAAAACACAGAAATCATTCATTCTCCTCAGTCTGTGAGTTGGCTCAAGTTTACAATGCAGTTTCATGGCTCTGAATCTGTTCCATAAGTCTTTCATCCTATTTGATCAACAGGCTAGTAGAGATACTTTCTTCCTACGGCAGGAGCTGTGGAGGTGCAATGGTTAAGAGCTATGGCTGTTAACCAAAAGGTCTGCAGTTCAGATCCACCAGCCACTCCTTGGAAATCAGTTCTAGTCTATCCTGTAGGGTTGCTATCAGTTGTAATCAACCTGATGGCAAAGAGTTTGTTTTCGGTTTATGGTGATGGCAGAGGCTTAGAAAAACAGGATTCATAGCACCTGCACTTTTTTTTTTAATGATGAATGCATATATATATATAATTTTAGTAAATGTGACTTGTGAGATTTAGAGAGAAAATACTTCTGCTTTCATGCTAAAAATATACAGCAAGTTTCCTAATCTGTTGGTCATACTGAGTTTGTGATAGTGTCATTTTCTACAGGTGATTATCACAGAACTTTCTAAAGAATTATTGATAAACATCTTAATTGTTTTTGTGTAATGGGGAAATCAAGGACATTAACTTTATAGCCTTCATTTTCATCATGTAATTCAAACAGACCTGATGACTGGGTCTATATGAACTTGCTAGGTGACAACCCAAACCCATTGCTGTCGACTCAATTCTGACTCATAGCAACCCTATAAGCCAGTTAAAATGAATTAATTGCTTCAGTTTCTGTATGCCCGGGGAGGGGGGGAAACTACCTCACAAAATAGTTTACTGAATTCTCTGAAAGTATCAAATATTAAAAGAAATTTCATAATGCTTTTTTTTTTTTTTTAGTTTATAATAGCTGTTGTTGTTAGGTGTCATTGAGTCAGTTCCGACCTATAGTTACCATACGTATAACAGAGAGGCATATCACGGTCCTGCACTATCCTCACAATCATTATTGTGTTTCAGCCCATTGTTGCAGCCACTGTGTTAATTCCTCTCATTGAACGTCTTTCTCTTTTTTTGCTGACCTTCTACATTCCTGAGCATGATGTCCTTCTCCAGGGACTGGTCCCTTCTCATAACATGTCCTAAGAACCTGAGACCTAGTTTCACCATCCTTGCTTCTAATGAGCATTCTGGCTGTATTTCTTCCAAGATTGATTTGTTAGTTCTCCTAGCAATGCCATAATTCAAAGGGGCAAATTCTTCTTTGGTTTTCCTCATTCTTTGGCCAGCTTTCACATCCATATGAGGCAACTGGAAATACCACAGTTTGGGTCAAATGCACCTTAGTTCTCAAAGTGACGTCTTTGTTTTCTAACACTTTAAAGAGGTGTTTTTCAGCAGATATGCCTGATGCAATACATCATTTAATTTCCTGACTGCTGCTTCCGTGGGCGTTGATTGTGGATCCAAGTAAAATGAAATCCTTGAAAACTTCAATCTTTTTTCTGTTTATTACGCTGTTGCTTATTGGTTCAGTTTTGAGGATTTTCATTTCCTTTATGTTGAAGTGCACTTTTGAAGCTTCTGCTAACATTACATTTGCTAACATTCCATTGGTCGAACCAAGCCACATGACTAATTTCCAAGTCAGAAGTAGAGAAATCTACTCCACCAGCAGTGGGAAATAGTAACTACATGGTTATATGGCAAAAATTGTGGATGTTAGGAGGGATGAAGAATTGGGGCCAGGAATTTAATTTATTTCATCATAGCTCTGTGTTCTTGTCACCATTTGGTGTTTTCAAATTTCTTAAAATGGTTTGGAGCCCTGGTGGTGCAGTGGGTTAGAGTTACAGCTGCTAATCAAAAAGTTGGTAGTTTGAACCCACCAGCCACCCCCTGAAAATCTTAAAAGGCAGTTCTACCTTGTTCTAAAGGGTCATTATGAGTCAGACTCGACTCAATGGCAATGGGTTGGGTTTTCTGTGTTATCGTCACCATTCCGTGTTTTCAAATTTCTTAAAATGGTTTATAATGATATTGCATTCTGTTTGTAGCATGTACTTATATGACAATTAATGAGGTTAGATACCTTTTTATATCTCATTCACAATTTTTATTTCCTCTTTTGTGGGAAAAAATAAATTGCCATGGAGTTGAGTTGTCCTGGTGACCCCATGTTTTAGAAAGTGGAACTGAATTTCATAGGGTTTTCTTGGCTGCAACCTTTGCAAAAGCAGATCACTGGGCCTTTCTTCTGCAGAGCCACTGGTGAGTTCAAACTGCCAACCACCCAGTTAACAGTTGAGCACAAACTGTTTCTACCACCCTCTTTATTGAAGTGCCTGGTTAATTCTTCAGCTATGTTTTACCTAACAGATTCTTTACCTGTATCTTTTAATTGAAAAAGACATTTGTGGTTTGTTTCCTACATATATTCTTACTAGTGACATTTCTTTACTTTTTTAATAATAATTTTTTATAAAAAGTTCTTATTTTTAAAGTAATCAAATTTATCACTTTGTATATGAGAATATTTTCTGTCTTGTTTCAGAAATCCTTTTGAATAATGAAAAATAAAAACATTCTCTTATATTATCTTCCAAAAACTTTATAGTTTTGTCTCACATATGTAGGCACGCAATGTACCTGGATTTATTTCTATGGTAAAAAAAAAAAAAAATTTTTTTTTTTAATGGTAAGGTGCCAAACCCAAACTAAACCTACTGCTGTCAAGTTGATTCTGACTCATAGTGACCCTGCAGAACAGAGTAGAACTGTCCCATAGGGTTTCCAATGAGTAGTTGGTGGATTCAAACTGCTGACCTTTTGTTTAGCAGCCTAGCCCTTAATCACTGTGTCACCAGGGTTCCATGGTATGGTAAATAGCCATAAAAAAAGGAGTCAATTATACCAATGATCTTGAAGAAGGTGCAGGACGGGACTAGGCAACTTTTTATTCTGTTATACGTAATGCTGCCATGAGTCCGAGCCAACAGATGGCAACTAACAACAATAGGTCTCCAGTTTTATTTATTTTTAATATGATTACTCAAATTTCTCAGTTCCATTTGTTGAAAGTGCATTCATCCATTCATATCCCCACCCTGGAATCTGCAATGGCATATTCATTATAAATCATCTCTCTCTATAATTTTTTTCTAGGCTGTATATCCTGATGCCTTTTTCTCTATGTAGAGGTTCTAGTGGTGAAAATGGTTGAACATTCAACTGTTAACTGAAACATTGGTGCTTCCATCCCACCCAGTGGTTCCCCAGGAGAAAGACCTGATGATAGGCTTTTGTAAAGAATATAGCCAAAAAAAAACTTACAGGGCAGTTCTACTCTGTCACATGGAGTCGTTATGAGGCAATTTTGACTGCATGTCACCTAAAAGGAAAAACAACAATTTTTTTATGTATCCTAGCATCTGCATCAGAGTAAATTACCACTGTTATATGTTATGTCAAGTTTTTCCACTAGATCTTTAAGTGTGTCTTGGCTATTTTTGTTTCTTTGCACTTCATATAAAATTAAAAAAAAAAAAAAATCAGCATTCCAAGTTTTACAAAAATAGTGCATATACTTATTTTAATTTATATTGTGTGCACATATGCTCATAATCTACATTTTTTCCAATAATGAATATAATCAGTTTTTCAATTTGTAAAAACTTTATTTTGACCTTTAATTTCTTTCAAGCATTTTACAATTTTCTCAGTAGAGGTTTTGCATTTTTAAAAATTAAGTTTATTCCTAGATGTTTAATATTTTTGAAGTTTTCATTTTCCAACCATGTATTGCTGGAATATAGGGCTATATTGTATCTTTTTAGTTTTCATATTAATATTTTTCTGTGTGTCCAACAACACTGCTAAACTCATTTATCAATTCTATTAGAATGATCTGTCAATTCCATTGGAATTTCTATGTACAAAGTCATATCATCTGTGAATATCGAATATTTTTTTCTACCCTTCCAATTCTTGTAACATTTATTTTATTTACTTGCCTTACTGTACTGGATGGATACTAAAGTACAATGTTGTGTTGAAATAATAATAGCAGACATTTTGATTTTAAAGTGGATATGAAAAGGAACATTCCCCATAATTTATCATTAAGTAAAAAGTTTTTCTAAGTTTTGGTGTTACCTTTTATCACTTTAGAAAAATTCCCTAGCTTTCCACATTTTTTTAAATAAAAGTTTGTTTAATATTACAAATACTATTACTGAATCTATTCAAAGAATCATTTCATTTTATTAAACCTTTAATCTTTAATATGGTTAAGCTTTGGTTCATTTTTTAATGTTAAATCAACTTAACACTTATCACATAATATAGACTTTATCATGAGTTTTTTTTTTTTTTTTTTTTTTTTAATGGATTCAGCTTAGTAATCACTTGTGATGCATTGAATTGTGTCCAAGGATTGAATTGTGTCCAACAATGTGTGTCATCTTGGCTAGGCCATGATTCCCAGTATTGTGTGGTTGTCCTCTACTCTGTGATCTGATATAATTATCTGTGTGATATGAATGAGCCAGGATTAGAGACAGTTATGTTAATGAGGCAGGACACAATCTACAGGAAAAGTTGTATTTTGAGTCAATCTCATTTGAGATATAAAAGAGAGAAGTGAGCAGAGAGGAGGGGGATCTAATTACCACAAAGCAAGAAGAGGCAGGAGTGGAGCATGTCCTTTGGACCTGGGTCCCTGTGCTGAGAAATTCCTAGATCAGGGGTAGATTGTTGACCAGGACCTTTCCCCAGAGCCAACAGAGAGAGAAAGCCTCCCCCTGGAGCTGCCACCCTGAATTTGGATTTCTAGCCTCCCAAACTATGAGAGAATAAATTTCTCTTTGTTAAAGCCATTGACTTGTGGTATTTCTTTTATAGAAGCACTAGATAACTAAGACAACACTATGGTTTTTTTTGCATATAAATTTATGATTAAAATCAGCCTGAAATTTTCCTTTCTTTGATGTCTTTTTCTGTTTTATATCAAGTTATGCTAGCCTAAAATGAGTTGGAAAATATTCCTTTTTGCTTTGTTGTATTTGTTTCTGTTTGGGATTAAAGTTTCTTTTAAAATTTGGAAGAAATTGAGTCTAAGGCCTCTGGGCCAGAAATTATTTCATGTGAAGATTTTTGTTTACTAATTCAGTTTTTGATAAACAGATAAACTTTTAGGTTTTCATTTCTTCTTGAGTCAGTCTTTTTTATGTTTAGTGTAACTTCGCTAAGTTATATTTTATGCAATGTTATGGGTTGAATTATGTCCCCCCAAAATGTGTGTCAACTTGGCTAGGTCATGATTTCCAGTATTGTGTGACTGTCCACCATTTTGACATCTGAGGCAAATATCCTACGTGTTGTAAATCCTACCTCTGTGGTGTAAATGAGGTAGTTATGTGAAAGAGGCAGGACTCAATCTGCAAAATTAGGCTGTATCTTGAGTTAATCTCTTTTGGGATACAAAAGAAAGAAGTGAGAGAGAAAGAAAAGAACCTTATACCACCAAGAAAGCAGCGTCGGGAGCAGAACACATCCTTTAGACCCAGGATACCTGCTCCTGAGAATCTCCTAACCAGGGGAGGTTTGATGAAAAGGGCTTTCCCCCGGAGCCAACAGAGAAAGAAAGCCTTCCCCTGGAGCTAGTGCCCTGAATTTGAACTTCTAGCTTCCTAGACTGTGAGAGAATAAATTTCTGTTTATTAATACCATCCATTTGTGCTATTTCTGTTATAGCAGCACTAGATAAGACGCCTAGTATTTTGTATATTTCACTTAAATATTAAATTCTTTAAATATTTTGTACAATTTTTAAACATTTTTAATATTCAAGATCGTTATTTTTCCTTCTACATTAACATATTAGATTATGAGCCATATCTCTTTTCTCTATTAATTCTTACACTCTTTGTTATAATAGTCTTTTCCAATTTTTTGAGATCAATGTTTAGCTCATTACTTAACTTTTATAATTATCTAATATAAACTGTATGCCTACGTTTCACTCTAAATCCAGCCTTATTTCAATTCTGTCTTATTTCTGACTCTCAAGTTTTGACAAGTGGCATTTTCATTATCATTCGGTTAAAATTATTTGCTAATTTTTATTACATTTTTTAGACTAATTTCTAATTTAAAGTTATTAATTTCCAAAGTATGTTTTCTTTTCTAGCTTTTTTTTTTTTTTCTTATTGATTTTTGCCTCATTTCACTGTGGTTAGAAAGCATGCTCTTATATAGACCCTTGAAATTTTTTTTGAGATCTATGAAACATTCTAGTACATGCAAGGTGATAATATGATTCGTTTTCTGAAATGTTACACTTTTGAGTGTGAAAAAAGGAGCTAACAGATGGCCCTCAGGAAAACAGTTGCAACAAGTACATTACTGGGAAAACAGGTTGTTTGATTGCCCCAATTACATAATAAAACAAACAAACAAAAAAACTCATTGCCATGGAGTAGTTTCTACCAAGTTGATTTTGACTCACGTTGGGTGACCCCATGTGTATCAGAGTAGAATATGCTCCATGGGGCTTTCAAGGACTGTGGTTTTTCAGAAGTAGATCACCTGGACTTTCTTCCAAGGTGTCTCTGGGTGAATTTGAACCACCAACTTTTTGGTTAGCATACAAGTACCATTGTGTCACCCATGGTCTTCTAAATGATATAATACATCTTGGTAAAATTTCCTTTGGTACTTGGAAATTATGTCTATTCTGAAGTTCTAGTCCTATAATTGAGCTAGCAAATTCCAGAAAGGAAGAGAATATGAACAAGCAAACATGTAATGAAATCATTGAGCTATACCTTGTTTAGAATTTTCCATGTATCATTTGCCAATTACAGTATATAAAAAAAGAAGGGTAATTTGAAGAAGAAATTACGGGGAGTTTATTTCTATTTTTCTTTTTTGAGAAAATTAGTTTCTCGTTAAGCAAGTCATACACATATTATTTTGTTTGTAACATTGGTTCCCAACCCCATGATGCATCACCACTCTCCGCTTCTCAACCCTGGGTCCCCCACTGCCAGCTTTCCTGTCTCCTCCTGCCTTCTCGTCCTTTCCCCTGGGCTGACAGGCCCATTTAGTCTCGTTTTGTTTTATGGGCCTGTCTAATCTTTGGCTGAAGGGTGAATCAAGAGGAACTTCAGTACTGAATTAAAAGAGTGTTTGTGGGGCATGCGCTCAGAGTTTCTCCAGTCCCTGTCAGGCCAGTAGTCTGGTTTTTTTTTTTGTGTGTGTGTGTGTGTGAGAGAGAGAGAGAGTTGGAATTTTGTTCTACATATTTCTCCAACTCTGTCGGGATCGTTTATTGTGATCCCTGTCAGACCAGTCGGTGGTGGTAGGCAGGCACCATCTAGTTGTGCTGGACTCAGTCTTGTGGAGGCTGTGGCAGTTGTGGTCCATTAGTCCTTTGAATCAATCTTTCCCTTGTGTCTTTATTTTTCTTCGTTCTCTCTTGCTCCAGATAGGGTGAGACCAGTGGAGTATCTTAGATGGCTACTCACAAGCTTTTAAGACCCCAGATACTACTTACCAAAATAGTATATAGAAGATTTTCTTTAAAGACTAAATTATGCCAATTTAGCTAGATGTCCCCCGAGACCATGGTCCCCAGCCCTCAGTCCAGTAATTTGGTCCCTCGCTGAGTTTAGATTTGTATATAGAGTTTTCATCATCTTGCCTTGGTCAAGCTATGATGGCTTCTCCAGTGTAGGAAGTTTATTTCTACCACCATATTATAAAATAATTCATAAACACATATACACACGTACATCTTTCTCAAAGTTTCACATGTAAAATTTCCACTATAATTTTAAGAAAAAATTTCCACTGCTTTTATGATTATAAGTCAATAAGCGTTCCTTTCTGTATGTATATGTGGTGCAATGAATTACTTAATATGACCCTTCTGGCCATGGTCTTTATAACTTACCAAATGACTGGGTGGGAGTATATATATATATGATGTGCTCATGGCCCATGAAGGGGATTGGATAGATGGTTAATAATGTAAATAACGTGCATGGCACCCTTGTGAGGGAGGGATCATGCAAATAAGGTGTATGGAACCCTAATGAGGGGATTGGTCAGTTTTGCCATCCCAATAGGCTTAAAAGAAAGTCATTTCCAGAGCAGAGGGGAGAACTCATAACCACCAAGGAGAAGAGGTGGAGCGGAGCTTGTCCACTGGATTAGGGATCCCTGTGCTGAGATCCTCCTAGACCCAGGAGACAGAAAGAGAAAGAGCTGTAGAACCAGTGAGACGGTGAGAAGCAGTGGCAGCAGAGGCAGCAGGACCAGAAGACCAACAGCAGATGGCAGGTGCACCTATCCATGGAAAGAGATTCCTGAGCACATTCAGACAGGCGGCTTGCAGGCTGAGTGGGGTGCCTCCAGGCACGTACTGGAGGAGCTAAAAGAACTTTGTAACACTTACCTGAGCAGGGCAGAGGCCAGGCCAGGGAGGAGGGGCCAAGGGCAAGGGAGAGACCTGCCCGTGGTAAAGCTGAGAAGAGATTCTCCTGACTGAAGAACTGTTTCCTGAACATTCCTGAACTTGAATTGTAACCTGTTACTTTCTTAATATACTTTCCCAAAACTGTGAGTATGGTCTGAGTTCTGTGTAACCATTGCAACAAATTATCAAACACAGTAGAGGAGTAGAGAGTGCTGTGAGAGAGACCGTTGGTGTCAGAACTGATAAAAAGGTTGGAGGGTAGAGGCATGTTTGACTCTGCCTCATAGGAATGAGCCTTGGGCTATTGATCTTGATTCTGCTTCCCCCTTGTCAAGTTACAGGAGGTCAAACACCTCTGCCCCACCATTTTTACAGTTTTACAAGGCCATAATATCTCCTAAAACCACAAATTTAACATGCTGGATATTCTCAATTTACCTCTCTACATAATACTCCTGGTGGCATAGTGGTTAAGTGCTATGGCTGCTAACCAAAAGGTTGGCAGTTTGAATCTACCAGGCGCTCCTTGGAAACTTTATGGGGGAGTTCTACTCTGTACTATAGGGTCACCATGAGTCAGAATAGGCTCCGCAGCATTTTTTTTTTTTTTTAATATAATACTCCTAGAAAAATACTCTTTTTACCCATTTCCATGGAGTTCCTGAGTGGTACAAACTGTTAAGCACTGGAATACTAACCAAAAGTTGGTGGTTCAAACCCACCCAGAGGTGCTTCAGAGGTAAGGCCTGGTGATTTGCTTCTGAAAGGTCACAGACTGAAAACCTTATGCAGTGCGGTTCTGCTCTGCACATGTAGACTCACCATGATTCGGCATTGATTCAGTGGCAACTAACAACACATATTTCCACCCTTCTCTGTGAGCCATACGGACCACTGTCTGACTTCTGGGTGACTTCAGCTAAGGAAGGCAATTACAGGAGAGTAGAGGTGAAAAGAGGGCAAAGCCAGTGTGTTTATTGCTCTGGTTCCCTTTGCTGGGCCTAAAGAAAGCAAAGGCTGGATTCGTATACCCAAGGTTACAGCCCTCTCCCACAGCTACATCTCTCTGTTCATCTTTCCCTCAACTCGTCCCTTTCGGCCTAGGCTTAGCAATGGCTTTCCCACTCTTTCTGGATCCTTTATCATTCCTTAACCTTTAACACTGCTTACAATTTTTTTCTTATTTATTATCTTAGGCTGGGTTCTTTAGAGAAGCAAAATCAGTACAGCATGTAAATGTTGTCATGGATTGAGCTGTACCCCAAAAAATAAGTGTCCACTTGGCTAGCCCATGATTCCCAGTATTGTGTGGTTGTCCTCCATTTTGTGCTGGTAATTTTACGTTGAAAGAATTACATGGGATTGTAACACCACCCTTACTCAGGTCACCTCCCTGATCCAAGGTAAAGGGAGTTTCACCGGGGTGTGGCCTGCACTGCCTTTTATCTCTCAAGAGGTAAAGGGAAAGGGAAGCAAGCAGAGATCTGGGGACCTCATACCACCAAGAAAGCGTTACCAGGAACAGAGCTTGTCCTTTGGACAAGCGTCTGAGAAGGTCCTCGACTAGGGGAAGATCAAAGACAAGGACCTTCCTCCAGAGCAGACAGAGAAAGAAAGCCTTCCCCTGGAACTGATGCCTTGAATTTGAACTTTTAGCCTACTTTACTGTGAGGAAATAAATTTCCCTTTGTTAAAGCCATCCACTTGTGGTATTTCTGTTATGGCAGCACTAGATGACTAAGACAAATATATACAGAGAGAGAGATTTATATGAAGGAAATGGCTCACACAGTTGCGGAGGCTGGAACATCCCAAGTCCATGGGTCAGAACAGAGGCTTCTCCTGATTCACGGAGCCACAGGAAGTGATGAACTGAAGATTGGCAGGTTAGAGAGCAGGGCTATTCTCACAGTGTTCGAAGATCAATGAATTCTAAGATCAGCAGGCAAGACTACAAGTAAGCTGTTAGCTCAAGTCCCAAGAACCGGAGGTCAGATGAACAGGAGTTAGCTACCAAAAAGCCCCCAAGACTTGCCAGAGTGTCTACTTAAATTCGATTCAGGCTCCACGCCCAAGGAAACTCCCTTTCAACTGACTGGCTACTCAGAACAGATCCTATTGTGGGGGTGATCTCATAACAGATCTCAACAGGCAGGTGATCACAAGGTTATATGATTGCCGAAACACTGAGAATCATGATCCAGCCAAGCTGACACACAATCTAACCATCACACTTATTTTGTTAAACACTTGTAATTACCCTGATATCTGCCACAACCCTAAATACTAATATAGTATGTTACTACATTTCCTTAAATTCATGTTAAATCAATCATCATTATTCAAAAATATTAATCCATGTAACACCTAAAATCATCTTGGATGTCATGAAATATATACATATATATTTGATACTTTAAGGAACACTGTCCTGTATACAGTTTAAACTTACCCAGCTTTCTTAAATAGAAGTAATTTTTGGTTTCCATGAAGCGGATGTGGAGAGGGCCTCTCTAATAGTAGTAGTTATTCCAGGAAAATGACTTCTAAAATACAGAGAGAAGACAATAACAGTAAAAGCTGTTATTAGGGGCATTAATATACTACTTTTATGTAATAATGCCAAATGGATCTGAGGTGTATTAATAAAACAACAGTAAGGCTCACTTAAGACTACATGTCTAATTTTACCTGCTGAGAAGATTTGAAATATTAAATTCCAAATAAGTACTATGAATTTATTTGCAATGTGTTGTTTTAATTATGTTTGCTTGCTTGTTTGTTTTTGCTTAAAAAAAAAACAAGCAATATTTTCAGTGCCTCTTAGATAATACTGTTAATCCCTTTCAAAACAAATTGTTTCAGGAATGTCATATTATTTGCAAATATACTATACGCACAGATTTTCGTGAATGGGGAATAATTATATAAGGAAAACTGTGAAAGATACATCAGATTTCCTCCCTTATCCAACAATAAGACTTTAATCTTTCCAAATTAGTCATAGAAAAATGCATTGAGTTGATCATAGAAAAATGAGAAAAGAAAAATCAAATTATTATTTCTCTGAATGTGCCTCTGTAACCATTCATTCCTGTCTCTCATGGTATTGACTTTTTTTTGGAAGACCCTCTTATATGAAGACTAGACTGCCTATTTCTTGGGAAGTTGAAATATTAGGAGTATAATCATTGACAAGCTCCTACTTATAAAGGAGCTTATTTAGAACTGAAATGGCTGGGCAAGCTGCTAACAGTAGGGTAGAGGTTTCTGAGGTGTACAAAGATAGAAGAAAAGAAGAACAGCATGTTTTTGCTTTAATTTGGTCTGTAACCTTAATTCTAAAGTGATAATGGAAATCTCTTAAGCTGTCAATGAAGGTCTCCAACTAAGCTACTGAGGATGTTACATAATACATGAGTTATAAAACCTCTTTTTTGACTAGGTGTATATTGAGTACCTCATAGACAATAACCTTTACCCTTCTGGTATTATAGAATAGTGGAAGGAGCATGGATTCTGAAGTAGATGGATCAAAGTTAGCTGAGTACATAGGGTTAGCCATTTCACCTTTCTTGCTTTTGATGTTCTCATCCATACAATGAGAATATCGGATCAGATTATCTGAAAGGTCTCATTGAGCTCCATTCAATCTCTCGCTCTACATAAGTTTAATCATCAAAAAACAAGTAAGGTAGATGTGGTATACAGGAAGGGAAATTTATTTATTTTATCAGTACGAACGTGGTTTTGAGAGTTAGACCTGCTTCTGTCCTTTGTCTACTAATTTTGTGGTCTTTGACTTGTAAGTTAAGTATTAAAAGATTGGAATTTCTTTTCTACAAAATGGGTATAATAATTCTTTGCTTTTTTTTTTTTTTTTTTAGTAAAGAGTAAATGGGATAATGCATAGAGATACACATTGTAAACACTGCATAAATGTAATACATGGGCTGTTAGGTATTGGTCATGGAAACTGGGTCTCAGAGAAAACTAGGGTGGTCTCAAGTTAGATCTTTTTTAAAAATGTTTATCCCTGGTTCTAGGCAGTTAGTAATGGGCATGATTTTTTCCTGATCTGTCTTATCCTGCTAGGGAGAAACAGGAAACCAAGTGTTAAGTTCTTGAGGGTCACAAAATGGTGGAGCACACGTCATCCTGAGTCTCTGACAATACAAAGTAAAGCTCCCACCAACCTAAATTAGGCAGGTAGTGTTATAAAAAAAATACTTTCTATTATGTCACTGACATTTAGAAATTAGTCTGGTTTTGTAACATAACCAAACCTTTCTTGAGTAAAAGTCTGCAAAATATTCGTTTGAATATTACAGGCCAGAGAAAAGACACCATAGTAATAACCTGAGCAGATATGACTATTAAGCCTGCTTTGGGCTTCAAGGAGCACAGGAGTGAGTAGTGAAGATAATGGGAAATGTACAGGAGGTGGTAAGATGACTTGTCTTTAAGGTAGCCTGATCCCCAGACTGTAGTATTTAACAGCAAAGGTCATCAGAAAGTGATCCAACCCCCTGTCAATAACTAAGGAAATGCAAATTGGGAGTAGTTTCTAGTTAGTGACCATTATTGTTTTGTCTCCAGAAGCTGAATATCCTGGGGGTCAGGGCTGGTCGGGGGATGGGAGGGTGAGGGGGAATTATTTGGGAACAGAAAGTGGCAAGTGCAAAGGAAAGTGTTCAGGGTCCATTCATGTAGACAGAGATTTAGAACAGTTCTCTATCTAAGGCGGGAGAGTGGAATAAAACACAAAGGCTTAACACTATACCTCATAGAGAGCAAATGCACAATATGTATTTATAGAATGAACAAATTAATCATTAACTATATTATCGTGGATCACTTCTTCATAGAGGCTTTCTCTGTCCACCTCAGTTGAAATAATTAAACCCATTAACTATATTCTACTAAAACATTTTAGACAAGAGGTAAGAACAAATAAATGTACCATGTAATTTCTTTTACTTTTCTCATGGCATTTCACTATCTAGAAGTCATTTTACTTACCGTATCATATAATCATGTACACATATAGTTTGCTTATTTGCATATGTTAGTTCTTTAAAACTGGTATATTCCATAAGGCCAAGAACTTTATCTCTCTTGTATGGCTCCCAGTAGGAACTTTGCTTTATTTACCCATGAGGTGAGTGAATAAATGAATAAAAGCACTAAGTATGCAAAAGAATGAATGAAAAATATAAAGATTGAACACAGTTTATTTGGGGCAGGAATCTGTAGCTATAGCTTGAAGGCATGTGGTTACTAAACACTTTTATAAGTAACATTGGAAACTGGGTTTAGGGCAGCAATATTTATGCTACACCACATCCCCACTGGTAGAAACACAGCTTTTAATATCTTTCCCACTTTAGTCAGAATTGCCTCAGGAACTTGTAGAGTGGATGAATTCTCTTCACACTCTAGGATTTAGTAAACTTCTATCTCTTGGCCAGGACTATGACGTTCCCTTCCTCAGCTCTCTGTATTTTGTTGTGTCTGCTACACAGACATTTTTATCTCTTTACTTGTAACTCTCCTTTTCAACTCTCCATACCTTGTTTTCAAGCTAATTCCTATTCATCTTTAAGTTCTAAGGAACATTTCTTTTTATTCTTCCAAAGCTGAGTAATTGTGTTTTCTATGTGTTTCACAGTAATCATACTTTTTCTATTATTTAAAATTAGCTTTTGTTTTATCTCAACTAACCTGGAAGCTCCATGATATCAACCACTATGTCTAGATTTCTGGATACATAATAATCATTCAATAAAGATATGTTGCGTCGATAAATGAATCAATAAAATTAAAATCCCCTACTCCTTGAAATTTCAGGGGCTGACAACTCTTATTCTGTTTAGTAGATTCATTTTATGCACAATACCTCATATGATTTACAAAGCACAACATGGAGTTTCTGTAATACCCCAAAAGTAAGGCCATGTATCTTTATTTTTGCCATACAAATGAATATATACAAAAATTAGTTTGTTCTTTTGAAATACATTTTTTGAAACTCATATAAATTGTGAGATTTTTAGGATCACACACACAGCATTGGTGAAATTATGTAGATTAAAAATGATTTTTTTTTTTTCAGGTATCTACACAACTCTGCAGGAAGCCACATAAAAGAGTGAGATGGGAGAGATGAAAGAGAATATCAAATCAACGTTGACCTTGTAAGAATAATGGTACCATGTCTATATGTGAAGCATACACACAAATGTCAAACTTCCCCAGGCAATGCAACAAAAGATGACAAAATCACAACTGTGTTTTACATATGTTTACAATAAAAGAGGGTCACAAGGGCATGCTTAATGCATTAATATGTACCCAATTTATGTTTAAAATAATTTAAAAAGGAAGAAAGCAAAGAAAATCTGAAGGAGTAGAGATTATCCTAATAGAATTTTCCAAGTTATCCATCAATGTGTCTTTCTGGAGAAGTCTATAAAGGAGTGACTTTTGGTAAAGGAGTGACAACAGGTAAGGACAGAACAAAAGAATATACTTTGTGAAAGAGTATGCTCATTAAGCACGGAGAGACTCAATAAATCTTAAATCACTGTTCTGTCAGGAGATCCACTTATCTGCCCAGTTCTGACAAAAAAATCTTATATATATTTGAAGAGACAGTAGTTATATAAATGGTTAAGTACACTTATCTGGGTTTAAATTCTAGTTTTAGGGAAATTAAATAATATTTTATGCCTCCATTTCCTCATTTGTAAAATGGGGATAACAATAGTAGCCATCTTTTAATTTTCTTATAACGATTAAATAAATTAGTATGAGTATATATTTTTTATATATAATAGAATAGTATATATATGCATATAAATATGTGTATATATATACATACATATATACACATATGTATTTTATACCAACTACTGGGTCTTACAATAATTGTTAGTAGAGCACTATCAGTATAGAGATCTATGTTTAATAATACTTGAAGGGGCTGTTTTTGATTTATTACTAGTACACAGGCTCATTCAACCTTTACAAGTTTTGCTCTCTTTCTTATATTCTGCCAGATGTTACGCTAAAAATAATAATCACTAGCATTTATTCTGTAAGTACTATATGCGAGGAAGTTTATGTATTGATGCCCTTATGAAAGAATAAATAAAATACCAAGAAGAAAGTACTCACATAATTTCCATTTTAAATTTATGGAAACTAAAACATATAAAGGTCAATGACTTGCTCAAGATTAAATAATTAACTAGATCAGAGGAAGGATTTGAACTCATGCATCCAAAAGCAGGCTGTTTGTACTTGACCTTGCCCAAACTATGTACTTTATCTTGTCTACACGAAGCCCTACGATAAGGAAAGTAGTATTTACTTGCAATAAAAATCTCCTCTTGCCTTCAAATTCCTGATACAGCCGCTGACTCATCTGCTCATTTTGTGTTTCAATTAAAAGAATAGAAAATACATCTTTCTCAAAATAAATTTTTATTTTCCCCAAGTATATGACTTTCTAATATTTATTGTGCTATTATTTCTCTAAATTCTTGTTTTCCACATATCCAAGTTTTTTTTTTTTTTTCCCTCCATGATGTTTTGCTTTTATCTTCTGAGTTCTGGCAAGGAGTTCGTTGAGCTTATTGTTGAATATCAGGGAACAGCCTGGAAATCATACAGTTGGATACTTGAAAGTTAAAAAATAAAATCATAGTTAGTCATTTTAAAAGGGGATTTCATCTGTGCTCATAGGAACATTTTACTGATGCCATAAGGAGTTGGCAGCAAGGAAAACTAAGAGGGCTTTACAAATTTAGATTTTTTTAAATCATGGTGTTGTTTTAAATTAGTCTTATGTATAAAATACAAGGAAATGAAAGCTCTTCTTTGGCAACTTTCCTCCATCCAACAACCATGGTTTGAATAAGGACTGGGTAACCTTCTCTGTTGGTATTCCACTCATATGTGCTGAGGATCTTTTTAGTGGTTTGTTGTACTCACCCCCTCCACACCCCCAGATGCTGCATGCATTATTGCTAAATGCTCACATTGCTTCATTCCCTTATAGGATTTCCCCAAGAGCACACCTTAATAATTCCCTTGCATTGTTGTTGTTAGGTGCCATCAAGTGAGTTTTAACTCATAGTGACCCTGCATATAACAGAACAAAATTTGCTCAGTCCTGTGCCATCCTCACAACAGTAGGTATTTTTGGGCCCAGTGTTGTAGCCACTGTTTCAGTTCTTCTTGTTGAGGGTCTTTCTCTTTTGCACTGACCCTAATCCTCTTTAACATGAAATTACAATCACAAAATGGAGGACAACCACACAATACTGGAAATCATGGCCTAATCAAGTCGACACATATTTTGGGGGGACACAATTCAATCCATGAGAACATCTTTCTGGTGTTCTCTGCTTTCAGCGATGATCCCATCTGACAACAGCAATGATACTTCTTGTTCCACATCCTCTTCTGAATCCAGCTTGAATTTCTGGCGGTTCCCTGTTGATGTACTGTGGTAACCGCTTTGAATGATCTTCAGCAAAATTTTACTTGTGTGTGATACTAATGATATTGTTCAATAATTTTCGCACTTGATTGGATCAACTCTCTTTTGAATGGGTACAAATATCAATCTCTTGCAGTCATTTGCCCAGGCAGAGAAGGCAGGAAGTTTACTTCCCTGTGAATTCTGCAAAAGGAAATAGAAGTTGTCGTATACATACCTCTACCCCTAATATTAGCTTAAAATAATATCTATGTCATTAGTTTACAGTTCTGTGGATTTTCCTGATCTTCTGATCTAAGCCAATTCTGTTGATCTCTGGTGAGTTCACTCACATATATATGGTCAGCTGACAGGTTTGCTGGCTAGATAATCTAAGATGTCCTCGTTCACATCATTGGCAATTTTCAGGCTGGTGGACTACCTGGGATGGCTCATACCAGCTATATTTGGTCTCCCATGTTTTAGTAAGGTAGCTGTGCTGTGCTTGTAGGATGGTCTCAAAGTTCCCAACACAGACAGTGTGAACTGTCTGGAAGCTCTTTTCAGGCCTCTGCTTATATCATATTGGCTAACATCCCATGGACCAAATCAAGTTACATGACTTAGACCAGATGTGAAAAGTGGAGAAATAATTTCCACCTCTTGATGGGAAGGACACGCATATACAGAATGTAAAAATTTGTGAATACTCTTATTTCCCTTATACAGTAGATTATTTGCTGTTGATGCTGGAATTGTGTTAAATTGAAAACAATTGGTACACTCTCCTGCTTTTCCACCTTCTTCCTGAAGCTCTCAGAGCATGTTCTTAATTACAATTTCATTTATGTTCCTGTGTAAATTTTTAAAACTATTGGTCAGAGAAACAAAACTATATTTGGCTTAATGATTCTATGCTCTCCTGGTTATCTTAAAGGATCCCTAGAATTGAAGACAATAAAAAGATACCAAATGGAATTTATTTTCAAAGAAGTATGAGCATGTTAAAGTATTTGAAAATCAGTGAATAAACATCAAACTCCTTCATTTATTTATTCTTGTTACTATGTCATGCACCACACATATGCTTAAACTTCTCTGAAGAACATCCAGGAATCAGTCTAATGATGTCCACATTAATTACCCTAATAAATCATAAATTTGAAACAGTTGGCCAAAGCTTACTGAGAAGCTGGATGACTTACAGAGTCTGTAAAGCTGGGGTTTGTTCCAGAGCAATGGGACTAAATGGTGTCATCTTCAAAGATCCCCTCTGGAGATATCAAGTATTAGTGAGGGGGCCCTTTCCAATTTCCAGTGAGCTGATGTTCATTATACTGTGATTTTGACGATGGCACTGATGTAAAGTATTCAAATTGCTGGCTATGGTACCAGTGAGGAAGAAAAGGAAGAAGAGAGGTGGGTGGATGAGAGAGAGAGAGAGAGAGACCTTACTATTTACTGGATATTAACCTGTGGCATGGTTTCTCAAAGTATGCTTCGCAAATCGCTAACTTTAAAGATGTTTGGAGGGAATGAAATGAACAAACAAAAGCTTATGGTCAAATAAGAAAATAAGTTTGGGTGATAATGCCTATGATTTCTCTACTTTTATGCAGTGGGTTTTTTGATGGCATTCACATTTGATGGCATCATAATAGCCAAAGAATCTGAGAAATCCTAAAAATAAAACAAATCTGAGCAATCCTAAAAACAAAAGAAAAAACAACCAAAAACAAACACCCTTACATACTTTTGTTTATTGTTTGGTTTTTAAATATACATACACACACACACACACACACACACATATATGTGTGTATATATATATATATAAAAAAATATATACATATACATATATATATATAAAGCATTTCTCAAATGAAAGTGAAGAATGGGAACTAAATGGGGCAGGGGGGGTAGAAGGCGGGGGCAGGTAGTGGATTTTTTTTCCACTAATAGAAGGCAGCAGTGATGGCCATATTAAAATTCTTTTCCTTATGGTGGAGCCCTGGTGGCGCTGTGGTAAAGAGCTCAGCTGCTAACCAAAATGCTGGCAGTTCGAGTCCACCAGCTGCTTCTTGGAAACCCTATGGGGCAGGTCTACTCTGTCCTATAGGGTCACTATGAGTCAAAATCGACTCACTGGCAACAGTTTTTTTTTTTTTTCCCCCTTATGGCACTGTGAAATCCAATCTCATCCAGATTCTTTCTAGTTGGAGAAGTTCAATACTAGTGCAAATTTCTCATCCAAATGGAACCAATAACAAGGGTTATACTGATCTGAAGTGGAAGAATATGGGCAAGAGGCCAATTATGATCCAGTTAATTCTCTGGTCCCACTATGCAATATATTGAATTCCCCTCTTTTTTTGAAAGCATTTGTTTTAAAGTATGTGCATATCTATTGAAACCTGAGGATGCTTTAGAAAGAATTTATATAAATAAGTCTAGAAGTCATTCTCTAATAGTCGCTTACACTTATTGCATCATTTGTGGTTGCATAGGAAAGGAATTCTATAGTAAATTAACATTTGACTAATTAAGATACGAAAGACATGTAATGTACGCATTTGTAAAAAAAAAAAATGAGTGAGATTTTGGAATGCACAGCTTATGGATGCACCAGCCAAGAAATCAAACAACATATTTCACTGGGCAAATCTGCTGCAAAAGACTTATTTAAAGTGTTGAAAAGCGAAGATGTCACTTTGAGGACTAAGGTGGGCCTAACCCAAGCCATGGTATTTTCAGTCACCTCAGATGCATGTGAAAGCTAGACAATGAATAAGGAAAAACAAAGGAGAATTGATGCCTTTAAATTACAGTGTTGGTGAAGAATATTGACTAAACCACACATGGCCAGAAGAGCAAACAAGTCTGGAAGAAGTACAGCCAGAATGGTCCTTGGAAGTGAGAATGGCATGGCTTCATTTCATGTACTTTGGGCATATTTTCAGGGGGGACGAGTCTCTGGAGAAGGACATCATGGTTGGTAAAGTAGAGGGTCAGCAAAAAAGAGGAAGACCTCATTAAGATGGATTGACACAGTGGTTGCAACAATGGGCTCAAACATAACAATTGTGAGGGTGGCACAGGACCAGGCAGTGTTATGTTCTGTCGTACATAAGGTCAGTATGAGTCAGAACCGACTCGATGACACCTAACAATGATGTGTACATAATAATTTATCTGAATTAGTTGTGCGTTATTTATCAATGATTAAAACTAGCTATGAAATATGAAGCCTCTAGACATTCCTGACCCTCCTCTGTAGTCCTAGTCCATTCTTCACTTGAATCTGTCCCAGCAGTACATTTCCTTATCTCTAACAAGACTGACTGGATCAACTCACCACCAGTCTGTTATCCATTCTGCTGTTCATGACACATGCACTCTCAAACTCCATCTTCACTCCACAAAGACAGACAAACTATTTATGGGTCTCAGAGAGAATAAAGAGAAATAATAAAAACCAACCTCCTTTTTTTCATCTTTAACTCATTGCAAAACTATTTGTACAATACCATTGCCATCGAGTCCATTTTGACTAACAGTGACCCTATAGAACAGAGTAGAATGGCCCCAAAGTGTTTCTAAAGCTGTAAATCTTTACAGAAGCCAACTGCCATATATTTCCCCCACAAAGCGGCTGCTGGGTTCTAACCACTGAACTTCCGGTTAGCAGCTGAGCACTTAACCACTGAGCAACCAGGGATCATTACTTTTACTTTAGCTAGGTTTTTGTCAACTCTTTGTAAATTGGCTTATATAAAGTTATGTGGTGTAGGAAAAATATAAAACTATGGATGCCCATTGACCATCCTTCCTTATTCTTATCCCTGGTTGTAAAGCATAATACTTTCATGTTCCAGAGTTAGTGACTTTCTTGGATTATGGCTTGGGATCATTGTAAATCTGGGAAGACTCATGTCCATGGAATGTTTGAAGTTTTGTTTGGGTCTCAAAGCATTCGTTGACATAATATGGGTGTGCCAGTCACATATTCTTATCCTCCATTAGCAATTAGGGATTAGTCTCTTGTTTTATAGTACTTTCCTTGGTCTCTGAAAAGACAATTTTCCCTGTAAAGCAAATCATAGCAGGCTCGCTCTGGTCCCTTTTCCCCACATGTGTTAGAGCAGAAATGAGAGTTTACTTTTTTTTCATTGGCTTATTTAACTTTAAGAGTTACCTAGAGAAGAGAGGAGACCTAATCGTTACTGCATCATGTTTGAAAAAATTTAGGGTGATATGCTTGGTAATATCTAAAATTAAGTATTTGTGACAGATGATGCTGACCAGTAGCAGTCTCAATTTTCTCACTGTACATTTTTATCCAATTCAGATAAAATGTGATGATTTATTTTTTTATACTTATTCACTGTTAACACAGGAAAATAATTAAAAATTCTGTAGTAATTTTCTCATGTACAGAATGGCACCTGTTCATTTTCTATATTTCAGCTTGATGATTGTATAATATCTCTCCACATCGCATTTCTTGGCCTTCTTGCAACTTAACATTCTTGTCTGTAGAGAGACAACTTGGCTATCCATAAAAGTAACTTCTCACATTTACGTAAGTGTTTTTAAAATCTCATTGCCTACTTGTAAGAATACCTCACCTCACATAATAAAATACAAAAGGAAAACTGAAGTGTTTTCCCCCAAGTAAGAGAGGTCTCAGGCCCACAGAGATGAAAGCAAGCCTTTCCTAAGCAATACAAATAATTATGGAAACTCTGGAATCACTTAATTGTTTTCCCCAAGGTTTCCAAGATTTCTGGACCAGTATTCTAAATATAAGTAATTACCATGATACCAGCACTTCTTCCAATCCAAAAAAAAAAAAAAAAAAAAAAATGTTTTTCTAAGCAAATGACTCAATGAGATTAGGGAGGGCAGCAGATCTAACACTCTCTCTTAAAGCAAATTGAAATGATTATTTTTTTTCTTGTAAACTTTTGTTTTCCATTTAAAGTCAGTTCTATGTCAATCAAATTGGCTTATCAGGATATGGAGTGCAATTCCCACAAACAGATGAGTCTGTAATTAGCCTTTGTGCTACAGGTTCAATGTTGGGCAAGTCTCATAAGGCCTTGGTTTACAAGGGCCTCACTTAATCTTAGCCTTTAAGTCAGGCTTTGTTGCTCAATTGACAATACTGGAGAGCATTTTGGCTACAGTCTCCATACCATTCTCTGTTCCAGTGGAAGTCCACTTGGATAGAACCTAGAAAACTGACAGAAAATTTGTTAATATTGGGAATTATTGATATAGATTTGCCCCTACATTTTGAGACATCCCTAATTCTAGAATTTTTGAAATGATGTAAACTTCTCTAAGTCTAGATCTAAAACTACAACTTTATCTCACATTATGTTAAAATGATATCTAAGCACTCCTTTTCATTTTATGGATTAGTAGCCAAAGTTCATGTTTGAAATGATATGTTTTAAATTTTATCAAATGCTTTTGGACTAGAGAACACGCCCATGTTTGGTCTTTCAAAATTGCTCAGAATCATCTAAACTATATTGGATAAAGCAGATTTACCTCCAAGCTAAGCCATTTACGGGCTAACTTTAGTATGAAGGTCCATTTAAAAATGGAATCTATACTGAAAACTCAAGCAAAAACTTAAGAATATATGTACAAATGAATAACTGTGTAAATAACAATACTATTTATTCATCATTTTCTCCTTTATTGATTCTTTAAATTTTAGCTAGCAGCCATCAACAAAAACATTTCGAACAACTAGAATTGTGAACTGTTAAGAACGATACATTGAAAATGTAAGCTTTTTTTGCATTTTAACTTTTTGGGCTTCCTGTCTGTATGATCCATTCTTCAAAATAGAATGGAGATCTAAGGAGTTTCAAGAAGAAAAATGGAAACTTGGAGAACTTTACTGAGACATTTGTACTAAGAATAGTCCAAAAGGAGAAAAAAAAAAAGTGTCATTTTTCTAAAGGCATACCATCTTGAGCTGTGATCTTGTCAATTCTTAGTAGCTGAGTGGGGTCACATCCTCTTAGTACTTGAATGTGAGATCTCAGGAGACAAAAAAGGATTGAAAGAAATGGTGTTTGTGATTTTTTAAAAATAAGTTAGCACTTTATTCTTGTTTTAGATTTCATCCAGGATCCACAATAGAGCTTAAAAAAATACTGGCCATGCCAACTTCCTTAAAAAAAAAAGGGGGGGGGTGGGTAACATTTTATTGGAAGTGCCTAGATATTTAAAAAAAAAAATTGTGTGTGTGTGTGTTTCTTACAGTGTTATTTATAAATTGACATGTGTAATTATTGTCTCTGGTGTACTAGGCATATTCACATCACAAAGTTTCATATTCTACATGAAAAATAGAATTAAAATTAAAATCTTTATAATTTTTTTCTATGACCCTCCTTTTTTTCCCATCCTTTTTTCCTGATCAAAAATGTAAGAGGAGTAAAGGTATAACTAATTTTTAGAGTGCATTGGATAGAAGGATCCTGAATCAAAGCTAGAGATAGAGGTGATATTGAAACTATTTAACAACCTGCTTACCTGCTTGGGATAGAGTGTTTGCCAACTCTACACAGTCAGAGTATTTGCCAACTCTACACAAAAGAGCTGGCCCAAGAGTGTATACCTGGTACATAGGAATCCTGGCTTCTAGCTGGTGTCTCTCAGCAACCACTCCTCTGTGCATAAGCATGATTTGCTAAAGCAAGAATTGGGTGCTTTGTCCTCCTTTTCTCCTACTCTTTAGAAATAAGGATAGAACCTTTGTTACTTGGTTTCGAGTAATAGACCTTGGATGAGCTACCTTCCCTTAACGAGATGGATTAACCCAGGGGCTGCAACAATGGGCTCAAGCCTAACAAGGATTGTGAGGATGCACAGAGCCAGGCAGTGTTTCATTCTGTTGTACTTTGGGTCGCTATGAGTCAGAGCTGACTCAATGGCATCTAACAACAACACCTTTCATGATAAAAGAAAGATAAAGGTCATAAAATTTATGTATCTTACCATATCTCTGTCTATATTTCAAATATATTTATTCATCCTAGCACAAAATGGAAAGGGTATGTTATTTAAACAGATGTGCCAATTATACCATAAAAAATGCTGCCTTGAAATCACGAATAAAGTGTTGACTTACATAGCTTGATAGAGTGGAAAACATTGTTCATATTTCTCTTGTGAATATGTATATATATATACATATATATACAAACATAATGCACATATATTTGGTAACTACTTTGGCACAATGGTATATCTTCTGTTCTGAAAATTCGTAGCCAGAATTTTTGAAAACTATTCTCTGAACAGCCGCTGGCTTACCAAGCTTTTGACTTTCCACTTTAATTGACATGATCTTTGGTATACACATGTTCCCTAGACATCCTTGGGGTTCCATTCGTTCCATTGCCTCAGTTCTACTTATCATCATTCCCCTGTGTACTTAAGCAGATTTTTTTTTTTTTTTAATTTTCTCTAGTTTCTATTTGAAAATATTCTTCCAATGTTCTATATAATTGTGATAAGGGGGTTTCAAAGATGTGGAGCAATCCCATGACTCCTCTCTAAGATCATAATTCCCCACGACATGTTATCCTTCTACATCCCACCTCTACTTTTTCTAGCCATATATAATTACCTCTACTTTTTCTAGTCATGTGTAATTGCATATAGTTCCTAAATATTGTATGCTTTTCAAACTGCTAATTTTTCACACTTGCTGTTTCTGACATGAGAAATTATCTTCCTGTTTCTTTTATCTTTCTAGGTAATTTCTCAAGAAGAAAGGCAAGGCCTCCCTTCTACCTCCTGGGAATCTTTCCTGAATTCAATTACATATCTTGGTTCAGGAAACCCTGCTGGCATAGTGGTTAAGTGCTACAGCTGCTAACCAAAGGGTCGGCAGTTTAAATCCGCCAGGTATTCCTTGGAAACTCCATGGGGCCATTCTACTCTGTCCTGTAGGGTTGCTATGAGTCGGAATCGACTCTACCTCACTGGGTTTTTTTTTTTTTAATCTTGGTTCAGGTTTTATACTCTCCTCATAACACCCTGTGCTTTAGAACGTGATTTTATCCTAGCTCCTTTCTTGCACATGAACAAATTTATTTGTTTGTATCTCTAGCAGAAATAAAATTTCTGTGAGATAGGGTCTATGTCTGAAATCCTACACCTAACAGAAGGCCTAACCTAGAAAAAAAAAAAAATAACCTAGAGTAGGTGCTAAATAATTTGTTTAAATAAATGAATGAATAAATTAAAAATAGCCAAAAATTAATGACGTTGGAAGAAAATGAGCAAATAAGGGCTATATTTTTTGGAATTTTCCAATCTGTTAGCCAACATTCTTCAAAAAGCCATGATAAAATTTTGATAAGGTTGTTTGTTAGTGTGTAGTGCAGAAAGGATTTTGCCCTTTTCCAAAGAGAGGTCTGGCCTTTGTGCCTGGCTACCAGGAGGTAAGCTCTCAACCTTTGAATTTTTCCAAGTAACAGGAATTAATGTCTTTATTATTCATGCTGGACTCCTTGATCACACTTGACAGTTTATGATAACGAGGTAATTTATGGTGGATTTCTCAGACCATGTGGTTTCAACCTAACCACTTGAGAAGGATGGTCTGGAAACTGAGTTCAACCACATAACCAATCAATAAGTTCCATCCAGAACTATGGGCACTGAAGCTTGGATGATTTCCCTCAAATTAGTGTTACTCCAAGTGTATTGTCACATATGGAATCCAAGATTGTAATGTGTTCTGAGGACATAAAAGCTTTGCATTTAGAACACTTCAAAACTCCCCTAAGTCTTTCTTTCTTTGGTTGGTTCTAAATTGTATTATTTCCTTGTAATAAATGTAGCTATGAGAATAATAGGTTTCAGTGAGTTCTGTGAGTTTTTCTAATGAATTACCAAAACTGAAGGTATTTTTGGAAAACCTCGAAATAGAAGTTGGTTTCAGAAGTGAGGGTAGTCTTGTGTGGAATCTTCCTTCTGACATTATAATTGGACCACAACTTCTTGCAGTTGGAGTCAGAAATCTTGGAGGAGACTTGACAGTCTGGAATACTGTGTCTTTAGCCTTGCAGTTTAGCCAACTTCATGTAGCTCGTCTTAAGTATATTTAAGTCTCAATTCCATGTTATTTTGGGAGTTTATTTTGTCTCCTAGACTGAAAAATTCTCTAGCAATAACAACTGTTTTCAGGCATAAACTTATAAGCATATGGATCAGTCTGCAATCTGAATGGTGTAATCTGAGAAACTCTGATATCTTCCCAAGACAAAAATATTTCTTCAGGGAAATGTAATCATTTCTGAAATTGGAGAATTGAATTTAGTGTTCATAAAATTTAAGATGCAATACTTTATTATGTGTTAGAAGAATGGTTTATCTTATCTCCCGTGGTCTTCCTTTTATGCCAGTGAAGGAAAGAGTGATTAATAGAAAGGTCACAGATCTTGGAGTATGACAGTGGTGGATTTCAATTCCTGATCCACTCACTTATTAGCTAGTGGTGCTGAACTGAACAGTTCCTTCATCTGTCAAAAGATAATGGTAATGTTATGATATTAAAAGCAATGTAACAAATAGATAACAAGATAGCTTCTAGAACAAAATGGTCTAATTTTAAATCCTCTCCTAGATTGAAAACACACACTGTTAGAGTTAAATCAAGGAGATTTGTTGAAAGTCCAGAGAATGGTAGGGACCAGAAAAGTATGCAACATCAAAAAGGGAAAATATCAGCTTTGAGGAGCAGCATAGAAACAGCCATCCTTACTGGATTAAGACAGGAACAAAAGCTGCAATATTATCATTGGCTGGAAGGCAACTGGTGACGTTAAAGGTGAAGCATCTTAAAGTGGGCTTTTCCTTGGATTGGTTGATAACATACATGTGGGGTTACATGATTGGCTAAGGGTACATAATTGCAGACTTATGTGCTTTTCAGATAATTGCAGGGTAGTCACAAAAACAATCACAGAACATCCTTGTCTGAGTACATGCTATCAAAACTGCCTTCTCGAGCATGCCTTTTCCTGAGGGTCTAGGGTAAAGCAGAGTTTTTGATAATGCTGTGTGTCAAGATCCTCCAGGAACAGGCTGTTGATATCCTACATCTGCTTGACCACAGAGGAAAGACCCTCTGGGTATGGGCTGTGACATCCTGGATGTGCCCGACCACAGAGAAAAGTGTTTCCTTCAGGATATGTGGTAAAGTCAGCACAAAGGTTAACATCTGCTGGGGCTAAAATAGCAAAGAAAATTAATTCAACTTTTAGCATGAGATCAGACATTTTACTTTAGGTCCAAAGACTCAGATTTCAGAGCACTAACTCTATCCCAAGTAAATAAATTTATATACTTTGAGACTTTAGGTGGGTTATGTAGCCTTTCTAAGTCTCAGATTTCTTCTCTGTCTGTAAAAGGAAAATAATAATAATAAGGAAGAGGAGGAGAACAAGGGAATGAAGAATAATAAGAAGAATCTCGTAGATTTGTTGTCAGGATTAAAGGAGATTACCGAGGGAAAAACAATGTGGGCACGCAAACGAGAGCTCAAGAAGACTTAGCTAATATTTGTATTCCTTCAATCTTGTTGCAAAAATTGTTACATGACTTTTTCCTTTTATGTCTGCTACAAGGTTAACACAATGCCTCTCATAAAGTAGAAGCACAATAAACCATTGTCTTTAGACATTCATTTTACTGATACTTATTAAGTTTCTTTTTGCATATAAAGAATATCATCTTATCTTTGCAAACCTTTGGAGCCCAGTTTCTAATCTTACAAGAGGTCCATCAATGTACTGGTGTAAGGGGAGAAAAAGTCTCTTGGGATTATTTACAACCTCAGTGTTCCGGATCATTCATCAAAACCATATCATTTAGAATCTTTCTTTCATTTTTGCTGTAAAATAGTTAATACACCAGTCTCACATAAAATAAGTAATAATTAATCACCCCATCAGCCAAAAAAAAAAAAAAATCACGAGGCTTGAAATGCAAAAGCGCTGTGATTCTTCTTTCTATTCACTTATTTAGGTGTGGATATGAAGGGACAGATATAAATCTGTGGAGAGATTCTTCAAGGGGGTGATTCTCAAGGTTGTGGAAAGTGCCTCCCAGGTTTGCAATAGCTCTCAGCTTGGCCTCGGACTCCGGAGCTTGTCCCACAGCGAAGGATATCAAACTTATGCATACTCTAACATTTTTCAGCTTCAATCATTAGATTTAGGAAAGCATATGCAAAATATTCTCCAAAAATCAATTATACAGCAGAATAATACTGATATTGAAATATTAATAAAGGTCCTGAGAGACTGTTCAGTTATTTTTGCTCCAAATACAATAAATTTCTCATGTATTATACATTGTTTAAATTTGTGTAACATAAATAATACATAACTAAGTAATTTATTTATAAGAAATATACTTTTTGTTCACCTTTTCTAGTTCCCCAGCATATTGTTATTCATATTCTTCAGGTAAGCTCATCACCTATGTCAGCTGAGTATTGGACAATGTGCATAAAATATGAAACCATTAGGATGACTCAGATGAAGTTCTGGTAACTATCAAGAAGCATTAAAGTGTTTAATTTAAAAGGAAAAATGAAATGTTCAGGGATTGATGTTTTTTACTATGTAATCCCATATATTTCCATGTATAAATACAGTTCATAATTTTGAATTTAGTGCAATGGTAATGTAGATAACAACAACAACAAAAAAAAATCAAGTTTTGAGCTATTCACAAGGATGATTCTCATTAGGAGACCTGATGGTGCAGTGTTTTAAGAGATACGGCTGCTAACCAAATGTCAGCAGTTTGAATTCATCAGCCCCTCCTTGGAAACTCTATAGGGCAGTTCTACTCTGTCCTATAAGTTCGCTTTAAGTCCAAATTGGCTCCATGGTTGTTTTTTGTTTATTTGAGTCCTATTAGCCTGGGACTTTTCTACATAAAGAGTTCAGAATTCATCAGGTTAACCAACATCACCAAAGTGAATCTAAGATTTTTTGGTGTGTGAACTAATACGGTAGCATCTTTGGGATTATCATTCCAATGAAATTTTCTTGCATCTCTTTCACTTTCTGGGAGTTAAAAATAAAAGTGAATATGTCCAAGCTTTATTCAGTCTGAATGCAATCTAATTACTTTCCTGATTTGAACATGACTTTCTTTCTTACATGAGTGTTATGAAATAAAATCAGAACTAAATTGACACTGTATTTATAATTCTATTCCTGTCTTTTAACAAGAAGTCCAAGGGATTAGTATTTCAGTAGATATCAGAAAACGGAAGGACTATAAGTTAATTTTTTAATGTCTTTTTTTTTTTTTTTAATGTGAGGTATTTATTTTGTAACTATTAGGTTTAGTTTCCCAGTATCAGATCCCCAAAGACAAATTTTCAGGCTCCCACTTAATACCAACCAAAGTTCACACTGTTTGGCTACTTTAGGATGGCAAACATTTGAGGATAAGAGGATCGCTTCCATAATCTGTACATAATTTGGAGAAAAGACATCAGAAGTTAGGATGGATATGTTTCAGATATTAAGGGCGTATCTAAAGCAAAGGGGGTCATGTGACTGTGGGAGGCAAATGGAGGTCACTTGAGTATGCCTAACCCACTCTCTTTCATTTCACTCAAAATCAGTGCATAGTTGCCATAGTCACCAATGGGTGAAAAAGAAGAGCTCGAAGATACATGTACTGAACAAGATTTCATTTTTTGACCATTAAATAGGTGGTTGGGCTTCGGTTTAGCACCATCCATGTCGACATTGGTGCCACCATTCCATCAGTTTTCTTGCTGGCTTTGGTCATTCTGCTTTCCTGTGGTGGATGCCATGTCTCAAAGAACCACATTCCGAAAACCATAAAAGAGAATTTCCTCTTTAGCTGTACTTGGCTGCTGTAACTCTTTGGTTTAGGGTAGCTGTAGTTGGGAGATGAACCATCTCCAGCGCATCAAGAAAGTATGCCAAGCAGCCCACAGGAAGAAGCATGTGAAGCAACACAGTCGTCACAATTGTGGCCAATGCAATGTGAACAGCTGGTGAAATGTCATTGCCAAGATGGATCCTGAGATGCCCAGGGCAACCATGACTAGAATCCAATGAACAGCTTTCTGGGGGATAACCCACAGTATTGCCATGGGGATATAAATGCAGAATGAATATCCACAGATGCACACAATCTCCAAAAATGAATAGGGAACAATGTTCATAACTTTGCTGTTTCTTCTCATAAGAAAACCCCAGAGTGTGAGAGGAACCAGCCAGGCACAGGCGTAGATGACTGTAGCTGCTACGGGTATTTTTCGGAATTCAGGGATATAATGGTAAGTCTTCTCTCCCAGATGGATTAAGAAGTTGGAAAGATTCCCACTAACTGCTATGGCAAAGACCAATTTGGCACATATCCAAAAGGGTCCATAAAGATCTGGATTGCTGCGGATATATAACCCCACAAGGTTTTTTCCTGGTATGGGCAAGAGAGACCCTTTTATTCTGTCAAAGATCTGCTTAGTGTCCAAGTCAAAGAACATTTGATAGTATTCAAATGTCCAGAAGGGGGAGCTTTCTTCTGTCCAGTAAGTAACTCAGTTTTGTCAGAGTCATCGTTCCCCAGTAACTCATCATCCTCTTCTCTCCCAGGACCTCTTGGGGGTCCCGGTTGACGCTTTGGGATTTCACCAGGATCCTCAATGCTTTGGTGGTGTCATCTGGGCTTGCTGCTAGAGAACTGGCTGCATCACCAAATTCTTCAAACTGCAAGTCATCTACAGCTACCATTTAGCCAGTGGGTCTTCTACCAGTTATTAAGAAGAAAATTTGTAGGGACTGGGTTTGACTCCCAATTCTGCTGCTTCTCGCTGCGTGACTGTGGGCCTCAGTTTTCTCATCTGTAAAATGGGTTCATAATGGTACCTACTAACATGGCTGTTGGGACTTGGGACTATTAAATGACAGTGCATGTAAGGCGCTGAGCTCAGAGCCAACCAATTAGTGTGCACTGTTAAGTGTTGGGGACCATGTAGCCTAGGGTACCACGAACTCAGGTTTGTCTGGGAAAGAGCTGCCCTGGAAGCCAAGGCAATAGTTTAGGTAGAGGATATGGGCCACAACTGCCTGGGCCAGGTGTTCCCAGCTCCTTCTGTACCAGGCAGGCCCCGCAGGCCCAGCTGCCTCACCTCAATTTTTTAATTTCTTTTAAAAGTAATTTCAAAGCAAGCATAAGCAGTTGCATAATCACAATGCACACACACACAAAGTATCTTTTCTTCACCCCTGGTCTGGGTAGATACCAATCAAGAAAATAAACATCCATTACTGCGTCCAACTCTACCATTTTGGATTTCTCTTCATTTTCCTTCTCTTCCTGCAACTTCCTCCAGCCCCAAAGCACTCATCATCACCACATAAAAACATTGTGGAATGAGAAATGTGAGGATTTCAGTAAAATAACACTACTTGCATTTATTGAGAAATTTTAAGATAAATCTATGTACTTTATATACATTTTCATTTAATGGACTAATTTTGTGTATTAGTTTTCACTTAATTCACAGAAATACTGTGAGAAAGTTACTTTTTATGTCCAATTTACAAAAGAACTGAGGCATGGAGTTGTCACATGATATATCAAACTTAAAACGGCTATTTATGTCAAAACCAATGGTTTCAAAAGTAATAAAAGATTCTCCTCACCATTAACCATTACATTATATTAATCATTTACCTCACTTTTCCTTTAATTCCTAGAGGTCAAGACCAAATCCTTAAATATTTAACAGATCTTTAACATCCCCGATACTGAATCTCGTGCAAAGCCCTAGTCAATAAGACTCTATTGGTGAAAGTTTGAGACACACATTTCTTTCTCAATAGTTATGCATTTTCAGCTATGGACTTTGCAAGGAACGTGTTGGAATAATTCTCAGTGACCAGCTGTGAAGGAGGTTTTGGTCTTACAGTGGTTTCTTGGCTAATTATTTAGTTTCATTATCAGCCCTGTGACATTTCCTCTTGGGACTTGCAGGTCAACTCGTGATTGTTTAGCACAGTGAGAATTCATCTCCAACTTTTGTTTGTCATGAAATTCTTCGTTCTTGTTGAGAAAAGTGCCTTGTAAGTGCTCAGAGTGGAGCAGAAGAAACTGACAGAAATACTTGAAGTGCAAAAAGAGGTTACCAGGTTGAAGCAAGTAAGTTCATCATTTTTCCAGGTTTCCTAAATGACTCTGATCAAGACATCCCTGTGGACAGCAATATTCCAGAATACAATTTTTGCTGATTCTCAGGGTTACAAATATCTTCAAGGTTTCTTGGGGAAACAAAACAAAACAAAACAAAACTGAGTGATGAGGTGTGGAGGGCATTCATTACAGGAAAGCTAAAAAGTGACATCTAGGTAACTTTCTTTTCCTCTGCTTCTGCCACTTCCTTTTGCTTCTGTTTTCATCTCTATATATCTGCCTACATACACACATATATGTGCATAGATGTGTACACTATAAATCTATATAGTTATAAATATAAGTGGATAGATAGATATATAGGATTATATATATGTAAATCAGGATATTCTGTGGTTTCGCTGTTTTTTTAGAGGCATTCAAAGATTAGAATAATTCAACGATGCCAAGTATCTCCACATCCTGAATCTAGATGTTTCAATGTCAATGAACAGTAAGATGTTTTATTGTTGTTGTTAAGTGCCATAGAGTTTGTCCCAGCTCACAGTGACTCTGTGTACAACAGAATGAAATGCTGCTCAGTCCTGTGCCATCTTCACAATCCTTGCTATGTATGAGTCCATTGTTGCAACCACTGTGTCAATTCATTCCATTGAAGGTCTTCCTCTTTTTTGCTAAGGCTATACTTTATGAAGCATGTAGTCCTTCTCCAGGGACTGGGTCCTCTTGATAACATGTCCAAAATACGTGAAACAAAGTTTCGCCATCTTGATGCTTCTTCCAAGACAGATTTGTTTGTTCTTCTGGCAGTCCGTGTTATAGTCGATATTCTTCACCAACAGCTTAACTCAAAAACATTAATTCTTCTCCGGTCTTCCTTATATCATGGCTTGGGTTAGAAGCACCTTAGTCCTCAAGGTGACATCTTTGCTTTTCGACAGTTTAAAGAGGTCTTTTGCAGCAGATTCGCCCGTTGCCATATGTCATTTGATTTCTTGAGTACTGCTTTCATGGGCGTTGATTGTGAATTCAGGTAAAATGAAATACTTGACAGCTTCAATCTTTTCTCCATTTATCATGAAGGTGCTTATTGATCAAGTCATAAGGAAGTTTGTTTTCTTTATGTTGAGGTATAATCCATACTGAAGGCTGTAGTCCTTCATCAGTAAGTGCTTCGAGTCTTCTTCCCTTTCAGCAAGCATATCGCAGATTGTTAATGAGTCTTCCTCCAATCCTGATGCTGTTTTTCTTCATATAGTACAGCTTCTCCAATTATTTGCTCAGCCTACAGATCAAATAGGTATGGTGAAAGGATACAACCTTAACACACAATTCTGTCCCCTCTAGTCTAAGCTAATGGGTTGTCCTCTGTTGTGGTTGGGCAAATCCATTAGTCAGAGGCTTTATATTTTTAACAAAAGATTATGTAGCCATGTCCTTGATGAACATTCTAGGACACATGTCCTTAGTTTACACAACAGCATATTCTAAATCTTTTAGTGCTGTTTTCATTTTGCACCATTCATTTTTAAGTCCAACTCTTCCCTCCTGCATTCTACCGTAAGCAGCAAGAAGAAACCATGCTTCCCCTTTAAGAACTTGCTTAGAATTTTCCTTAGCAAAATACCCTAATCATCACTTACAAGTTCTACCTTCCATTGAACATTTGAACATAATTCAGACAAGTTCTTTGCCACTGTTGAAAAGACATCACCCTTCATCAATTAGCCAATCACATGTTCATTATTTTCTTTTAAAGCCTCACCAGGAGCACATTTAATGGTTACATTTCTAGGAACATTCTGTTGCTGGTGCCATATGTGTTCTCTGAGATAATAGAAACTTTGTCTCCTCATTTCCTTCTGAGCCCTCACCAGAACTGCCTTTAAGTTCCATGATTCTACCAACAGTCTCTTCAAGGCAATCTAGGCTTTTAATCACAGAAGCTGAAAACTCTTTAGCCTCTACCCATCACGCAATTCCAAAACCACTTCTATATTTTAGGTATCCGTTAGAGCAGCACTCCCAATTCTCAGTACCAAATTCTGTCTTAGTTATCTAGTGCTGCTATAACATAAGTAGCACAACTGGTGACTTTAACAAGTAGAAATTTATTTTCTCTTAGTTTAGGAGGCTAGAAGTACAAATTCAGAGCTCTGGTTCTTGGGGAAGTTTTTCTCTCTCTGTAGGCTCTGGAGTAAGGTCCTTGTCTTTTCCACTTCTACCTCCTGTTTCCTTGGAAAGCTCCATGTGTCTTGGCATCTATCTTACCCCATCTCCTTCTCTGTTTGCTTGTTTATATCTCAAAAGAGATTGACTCAAGATAAGCCCTACACTAATCCTGCTTAATTAACATAACAAAGACAAACAGGATTATAACCAAACGGGTTTATAACCTATTCTCAAATGGGATTATAATCACAGGCATAGAGGTTAGGATTTAAAACATATATTTTGAGGGGACATAATTCAATCCATAACACCATATCTTACACTGGACCAAGAGATAGGAGTGTAGTCACCAGGTAATAGCTCTAAGAACCAGCTGCCATCAAACATACAAAAATATTGATTTTAAGTCTCACGATTATTTTAGTTTTTCTTTAAGAAAGAAGAAAACTATTTAAATATGACAAAATGTTTTCATACTATTTTAAAATTGTTTTCTATTTATTGATGGAACATTTTTAGATATACTTTGATATGTTTTTATCATATATCAAACTTGAACACGTGTAAAATAAAAAAAATGAAGCAAATTGATTAAAGCATTATTAAAACATCTGCATATTCAGAATTTATTATTTCTGAATCACTTTACATCATATAGTGGTCAATATCAGAAAGATGTTTATCTATGCTTTACAGACTGTGTAAAGGCATTCAATTGTGTGGGTCATGACAAATTACGGATAACATTGCAAGGAATGGGAATTCTGAAACATTTAATTGTGTTCATGAGGAACCTGTACATAAAATTGGAGGCAGTTGTTGGAACAGAACAAGGGAATAATGAGTGTTTAAAGCAGGGAAAGTGTGTATCAGGGTTGTATCCTTTTACCATACTTATTCAATCTGCATGCTGAGCAAATAATCCAAGAAGCTGAGTTATATGAAGAAGAATTTGGCATCAGGATTAGAGAAACGCTCATTAATAAACTGTGATATGCAGATGACATAACCTTGCTTGCAGAAACTGAAGAAGACTTGAAACACTTACTAATGAAGACCAAATACCATAGCCTTCAGTATGCATTACACCTCAACATAAAGAAAACAAAAATCCTCACTACTAGACCAATAAGGAATATTATGATAAATGGAGAAAAGATAGAAGTTTTCAAGGATTTCATTTTACTTGGATCCACAATCAATGCCAAGGGGAGCACAGTGGTTAGGAAATCAAAGGACATGTTGCATTGAGCAAATCTGTTGCAAAAGACTCCTTTAAAGTGATGAAATCCAAAGATGTCACTTTGAAGACTAAGGTGCCCTGACCCAATCCATGATATTTTCAATTGCCTCATATACATGCAAAAGCTGAACAATAAATAAGGAAGACCAAAGAACAACTGAGGCCTTTGAATTATGGTGATGGTGAAGAATATTGAATATACCATGGACTGTCAGAAGAAGGGACAAATCTGTCATGGAAGAAATACATCCAGAATGCTTGGACATGATGTCAAGAGGGATCAGTTCCTGAAGAAGGACAATATGCTTGATAGAGTAGAGGGTCAGTGAAAAAGAGGAAGATGCTCATTGAGATGGATTGATGCAGTGTGTTGCAACAATGGGCTCAAGCATAACAACAATTGTGAGGATGGCAAAGGACGAAGTAGTGTTCCATTCTACTGTACCTAGGTTCGGTACAACTAGGAACACTTAACAACAACAACAACAGTGAACAATATCAGAATTTTTCCACATAACCTCATCTTTTGTGTCATCGAAACGTCTATAGAGTAGTATTTCATAAATGAGTGTTCCACTCTCTTCTTCAGTATGTTTTTCCAAAGTGATAAAACCCACTCTGCAAGTTTTGATTCACAAGCCCCTGCTTGGCCAATGACAACCACCTCACTGCTTCCTGGATGATTGTGAGTGTAAGATGTCCTGAACTGCATAGACATTAAATGTGAAAATTGTGCACGTTTGCATTCACGAAAAAAAAAAAAAATTAAGTGAAATAATTCATCATGTATATATCAAAGAGACCCGGTGGCACAGTAGATAAGGGTTCAGCTGTTAACTGAGAGGTCTGCAGTTCAAACCAACCAGCAGTTCTGTATAAGAGCTTATTAGTGTCTTTCAATTGTAGTCTTAGAAAAAGAGAATATTTCCTTAAGAGTAAATTTAGGATGTAAAAAGATGGCAAGAAAGTCACATTTGCATTTGAAAGATTTCCATTTAATTCCTCAGTTTTAAAGCAGGGAAAATGTATTGACACCATATTTAGTCTATGCTTTTTTTTTCTTACAATGTGATTCTTTATTTTGTATGTTGTCTTTGTCTCTTTTTGTTTCCTCATCCTTCTTTTCATGACTTTGTCCTCTCCCAAGAATCTGAACACCTTCAAGACACTCAGTTACCTATGAGAGCATAATAAATAGTTCCTAATATGAAGTAATTAAAATAATTACCAAACATGAAAAGCTATACTAATCATTAAATTTAAGTTCACCCAGGCTTTTCTTTTCCTCTGCTCCTGAAGAGGATTCAAGATTACTTTGTTCAGTCTCCCTTCCTTTGTCAACATCTTAGGAAGGTCAGCCTTACTAGTTAATTTCTTCAGGGTTCAATGCTGAAGGAGTCTGAATAAAAAGGCAGTACCCAATTGTTTGGGGAAGGAATAATAAGAATAACAAGCACATGAACTTGGCAGATTTTGAAGGGGCAGAGGGTGTAGAGGAGCTAGCTATGCCACATGTCATGATGTCACATGTTCCTTATTGAAGCAGTACCACTATTGTTGTTGTTGTTAGGTGCCATCGAGGTAGTTCTGACTCATAGCAACCCTATGCACAACAGAACAAAATACTGCACAGTCCTGAGCGATCCTTATAATAGTTGTTATGCTTGAGCTCATTGTTGCAGCCACTGTATCAATCTACTTCTTTGAGGGTCTTCCTCTTTTCTGCTGATCCTGTACTCTGCCAAGCAGGAAGTCCTCCTCCAGGGACTGATCCCTCCTGACAGCATGTCCAAAGTATGTAAAACGCAGTCTTGCCATCCTTGCCTCTAAGGAGCATTCTGGCTGCACTTCTTCCAAAACAGATTTGTTCTTTCTTTTGGCAGTCCATGGTATATTTAATATTCTTCCCTAACACCACAATTCAAAGGCATCAGTTCTTCTTTGGTCTTCCTTATTCATTGTCCAGCTTTCATATGCTTATGATGAGATTGAAAATACCATGGCTTGGGTCAGGCACACCTTAGCCTTCAAGGTGACATCTTTGCTATTCAACACTTCAGAGAGGTCCTTTGCAGCAGATTTACCCAATGCAATGGGTCTTTTGATTTCTTGACTGCTGCTTCCATGGCTGTTCATTGTGGACCCAAGTAAAATGAAATCCTTGACAACTTCAATCTTTTCTCCATTTATCATGATGTTTCTCATTGGTCCAGGTGTGAGGATTTTTATTTCCTTTACGTTCAGGTGCGATCCATACTGAAGGCTGTGGTCTTTGATCTTCATCAGTGAGTGCTTCAAGTCCTCTTCACTTTCAGCAAGCAAGGTTGTGTCATCTGCATAACGCAGGTTGTTAATGAGCCTTCCTCCAATCCTGACACTCTGTTCCTCTTCATATAGTCCAGCTTCTTGGATTATTTGCTCAGCATACAGATTGAGTAGGTATGGTGAAAGAATACAACCCTGACGCACACCTTTCCTGACTTTAAACCAATCAGTATCCACTTGTTCTGTCTGAGCAACTACCTCTTGATCTATGTAAAGGTTCCTCATGAGCACGATTAAGTGTTCTGGAATTCCCATTCTTCGCAACGTTATCCATAATTTGTTATGATCCACACAGTTGAATGCCTTTGCATAGTCAAGAAAACACAGGTAGCCATCCTTCTGGCATTCTCTGCTTTCAGCCAGGATCCATCTGACATCAGCAATGATATCCCTAGTTCTACGTTCTCTTCTGAAATTGGCCTGAATTTCTGGCAGTTCCCTGTTGATATACTGCTGCAGCCACCTTTGAATGATCTTCAGCAAAATTTTGCTTACTTGTGATATTAATGATATTGTTCTATGATTTCCACATTCATTTGGATCACCTTTCTTGGGAATAGGCATACATATGGATCTCTTCCAGTCAGTTGACCAGGAAGCTGTCTTCCATATTTCTTGGCATAGACAAGTGAGCACCTCCAGTGCTGCATCTGTCTGCTGAAACATCTCCATTGATATTCCATCAATTCCTGGGGCCTTGTTTTCCACCAATGCCTTCAGAGCAGCTTGGACTTCTTCCTTCAGTACCATCAGTTGCTATGCATACGCCACCTCTTGAAATGGTTGAACATCAACTAATTCTTTTTGGTATAATGATTCTGTGTATTCCTTCCATCTTCTTTTGATGCTTCCTGTGTCGTTTAATATTTTCCCCACAGAATCCTTCACTATTGCAACTCGAGGCTTGAATTTTTTCTTCAGTTCTTTCAGCTTGAGAATCACCAAGCGTGTTCTTCTCTTTTGGTTTTCCATCTCCAGCTCTTCTCACATGTCACCAACCACTAAGGCCAAAGATGAAGAAATAGAAGATTTTTATCAGCTGCTGCAATCTGAAATCACTACTACACGCTGCAATCTGAAATTGATCAAACATGCAATCAAGATGCATTGATAATTACTGACTATTGGAATGCAAAAGTTGGAAACAAAGAAGAAAGATTTGTAGTTGGAAGATATGATCTTGGTGATAGAAACAATGCTGGATATCAAATGACAGAATTTTGCAAGACCGATGACTTCTTCATTGCAAACACCTTCTTTCACCAACATAAACGGCAACTATACACATCGACCTCGCCAGATGGAACGCACACAAATCAAATTGACTACATCTGTGGAAAGAGATTATGGAAGAGCTCCATATCATCAGTCAGAACAAGGCCAGGGGCTGACTGTTGAACAGAACATCAATTGCTCATATGCAAGTTGGAGCTGAAGTTTAAGAAAATCAGAGCAAGTTCACGAGAGCCAAAATATGACCTTGCGTATATTACACCTGAATTTAGAGACCATCTGAAGAATAGATTTGATGCATTGAACACCAGTGACTGAAGACGAGACGAGTTGTGGACTGAAATCAAGGACATCATCCATGAAGATAGCAAGAAGTCATTGAAAAGACAGAAAAGAAAGGAAAGACCAAGATGGATGTCCGAAGAGACTCTGAAACTTGCTATCGAATGTCGAGCAGCTAAAGCAAAAGGAAGAATTGATGAAGTAAAAGAACTGAAGAGAAGATTTCAAAGGGCCTCTCGAGAAGACAAAGTAAAGTATTATAATGACAGCAGTACCACTATGTTCTATGTATTTCCACTCAAGTTACTTGGATATTACCTAAAAAAAAAAAAAAAAAAAAGATTGAGCCATTGTGAAAGTAATTTTGGTTACTGTTTTATATTGTTTTGACCACGTACCATTACAAGAAATTGACCACATGGGTCTTGAGTTTATAGGTGGTACCAAGAGACCCAAATTCAAATGCTTTAAAAAACCAAGACCAGTAATACATACAAGGAAAACAAGCAAAACATTTCATTTCACAGAAAAATGGTGAGTGTGGAAAATTGGAAAGGACAAGTCCCAAGGAAAACATTTAAATGTACACATTTTATTAACACTTTGAACAACCATTGTTGCAGCCTCAATCTTATTGAAGGTAGGCAGTGTGAAATCTTGACCTAACATAAATGAGAAGCAAAGATAACTTTTGATCACATATTCCATGGAACACAAAAAGAAAACTCTAAGATCTGAAACAATGACCTCATACAGAATATTGAAAACTATGCATTAAGATGAATTTGTTTTCATGATTAAGAACAAATATAGGAATTAATACAGAAAATTTCCTATATGGCAAATATTTACTCTTCAGAATGACTGCAGATGCTTTCAAATACTGAAAATAAAACATTCCGACTTCACAAAACCAAGCAAATCTCTATTCCATAAAGCAAAAGATGTTTTGTAACATTTAGAATGTAGAATTAAGTATCAAATTATTTGTAAAGAGCTGTTTTCACAACATGATTTTCCTGGGGGCTCCAGGAAAGTTTGGTCTTTAGCCCTGAGTAGCCTGAAACAGCCTCAGGACAGAAATGCCTTTAATATTTCCTCCTTTCATTATCCTGCCTTTAGGCTGTGTTGAAGAAAAGATAGCTTCAGTTTGCTATAGCTTAGAGAAAGTTTGCCTGTCTGGTTGTGTGAGGGAATGCATTAGGGATTTGTTTACGTGTTGATTCAGAAGTTTTACTATAAAAAAAAAAAAATTACTATACCACCCTGAAAAAACAAGAAATAAGTGAAATAATTCATCATGTGTATATTGAAGAGGTCTGGTGACACGGTAGTTAAGGGTTCAGCTGCTAACAGAAAGGTCTGCAGTTCAAACCCGCCAGGCATTCCATGGGAGAAAGATGTGGCAGTCTGCTTTCATAAAGAATTACAGCCTTGAAAACCTCATGAGTTGGAATCAACACACTGATAATTTTTTTTTTTTTTTTTGGTTGTATATTGTAGAATGATATGAGTGCCTCAAGGGGAAAGTGTTTTGTTGTTAATCTTTGCATTTTTGATGCTTCCATAATGTTTAACATATAATTGTTGTTGTTAGGTGCCTTCGAATCGGTTCCAACTCATAGCGACCCTATGCAGAACAGAACAAAACACTGCCCAGTCCTGCCCCATCCTTACAATTGTTGCTATGCTTGAGCCCATTGTTGCAGCCATTGTTTGTCAATCCATCTCCTCGAGGGTCTTCCTCTTTTCCGCTGACCCTGTACTCTGCCAAGCATGATGTCCTTCTCCAGGGACTGATCCTGACAACATGTCCAAAGTATGTAAGATGCAGTCTCTCCATCCTTGCTTCTAAGGAGCATTGTGGTTGTACTTCTTCCTAGACAGATTTGTTCATTCTTTTGGCTGGTCATGGTATATTCAATATTCTTTGCCAACACCACAATTCACAGGCATCAATTCTTTTTCAGTCTTCCTTATTCATTGTCCAGCTTTCATATGCATATGATGCGATTGAAAATACCATGGCTTGGGTAAGGCCCACCTTAGTCTTCAAGGTGGCATCTTTGCTTTTCAACACTTTAAAAAAGTCCTTTGCAGCAGATTTGCCCCATGCTATGTGTCCTTTGATTTCTTGAGTGCTGCTTCCATGGGTGTTGATTGTGGATCCAAGTCAAATGAAATCCTTGACAACTTCAATCTTTTCTCAGTTTATCATGATGTTGCTCATTGGTCTAGTTGTGCGGATTTTTTTTTTTCTTTATGTTGAGGTGTAATCCATACTGAAGGCTGTGGTCTTTGGTCTTCATCAGTAAGTGCTTCAAGTCCTCTTCAGCAAGCAAGGTTGTGTCATCGGCATAACATGGGTTCTTAATGAGTCTTCCTCCAATCTTGATGCCCTGTTCTTCTTCATATAGTCCAGCTTTTCGGATTATTTGCTCAGCATACAGATTGAATAAGTTTGGTGAAAGGATAAAACCCTGACCCACACCATTCCTGACTTTAAACCACTCAGTGTCCCCTTGTTCTGTCCGAACAACTGCCTTTTGATCTACGTGTAGGTTCCTCAAGAGCACAATTAAGTGTTCTAGAATTTCCATTCTTTGCAATGTTACCTATAATTTGTTATGATCCACACAGTCAAATGCCTTTGACTAATCAATAAAACACATGTAAAATTCATTCTGGTATTCTCTGCTTTCAGCCAGGATCCATCTGACATCAGCAATGATATCCCTGGTTCCGCCTCCTCTTCTGAAACCGGTCTGAATTTCTGGCAGTTCCCTGTTGATATACTGCTGCAGCCACTTTTGAATGATCTTCAGCAAAATTTTACTTTTCTATAATTTCCCCATTCGGTAGGATCAACTTCTTGGGAATAGGCATAAATATGGATCTCTTCCTGTTGGTTGGCCAGGAAGCTGTCTTCCATATTTCTTGGCATAGACAAATGAGCACCTCAAGTGCTGCATCTTTTTGTTGAAACATCTCAATTGATATCATGTCAATTCTTGGAACCTTGTTTTTCACCAATGCCTTCAGCGAAGCTTGGACTTCTTCCTTCCTTACCATCAGCCTCTTGAAATGGTTGAGTGTTGACCAATTCTTTTTGGTATAATGACTGTGTATATTCCTTCCATCTTCTTTTGATGCTTCCTGCATCATTTAATATTTTCCCCATAGAATCCCTCAGTATTGCAACTCGAGGCTTGAATTTTTTCTTCAGTTCTTTCAGCTTGAGAAATGCTGAGCATGTTCTTCCTTTTTGGTTTTCTATCTCCAGCTCTGCACATATCATTATAATACTTTACTTTGTCTTCTCGAGCCACTCTTTGAAATTTTCTGTTCAGTTCTTTTACTTCATCATTTCTTCCTTTTACTTTAGCTGCTCGACGTTCAGTGGCAAGTTTCAGAGTCTCTTCTGACATCCATTGTCTTCTTTTATTCCTTTCAATGATCTCTTGCTTTCTTCGTGTATGATGATATCCTTGATGTCATTCCACAACTCATGTGTACTTTGGTCATTTGTGTTCACCAAATCAAATCTGTTCTTGAGATATTCTCTAAATTCAGGTGGGATATACTCAAGGTCGTATTTTGGCTCTTGTGGGCTTGCTCTGATTTTCTTCAGTTTCAGCTTCAACTTGCGTATGAGCAATTGATGGTGTGTTCCACAGTCAGCTCCCAGCCTTGTTCTGACTGATGATATTGAGCTTTTCTATAGTTTCTTTCCACAGGTATAGTCGATTTGATTCCTGCGTGTTCCATCTGGCTATTTACATGTGTATAGTCACCATTTACGTTGGTGAAAAAAGGTATTTGCAATGAAGAAGTTGTTGGTCTTGCAAAATTCTATCATTGGATCTCTGGCATTTTTCCTATCACCAAGGCCATATTTTCCAACTACTAATCCTTCTTCTTTGTTTACAACTTTCACATTCCAATCCCCAGTAATTATCAATGCGTTCTGATTGCATGTTTGATCAACTTCAGACTGCAGAAACTGATAAAAATCTTCAGTTTCTTCATCTTTGGTCTTAGCAGTTGGTGCATAAATTTGAATAATAGTCATATTAACTGGTCTTCCTTGTAGGCATATGGATATTATCCTGTCACTGACAACATTGTGCTTCAAGATAGATCTTGAAATGTTCTTTTTGACAATGAATTCAACACTATTCCTACTAAAGTTGTCATTCCTGGTGTAGTAGACTGTATGATTTCCTAATTCAAAATGGCCAATACCAGTCCATTTTAGGTCACTAATGCCTAGGATATTGATGCTTATGCATTCTATTTCATTTTTGATGATTCGCAATTTTCCTAGATTCATTCTTCTTACATTCCAGGTTCCAAGTATTAATGGATGTTTGCAGCTGTTTCTTCTCATTTTGAGTTGTGCTACATCAGCAAATGAAGGTCCCGAAAGCTTTACTCCATCCACGTCATTAAGGTCAACTCTACTTTGAGGAGGCATCTCTTCCCCAGTCGTCTTTTGAGCACCTTCCATCCTGGGGAACTCATCTTCCGGCATTGTATCAATGTTCTGCTGCTATTTATAAGACTTTTGGTGGCTAATTCTTTTCAGAAGTAGACTGCAGCGTCCTTCCTAGTCTGTCTTAGCCTGGAAGCTCAGCTGAAACCTTTCCACCATGGGTGACCCTGCTGGTGTCCGAATAGCAGTGGCATAGCTTCCAGCATCACAGCAACACACAAGCCTCCACAATGTGACAAACTGACAACATGTGAGTGTGCTAAAAACGTATGTGAATCCATTAGGCAATTAGTATTCCATAATTTGACTTTTATTTTTTGTCATTGTTGTTAGTCATCGTTAGGTGACATCGAGTAGTTTTCAAATCATATTAATCCTATGTACCACAGAAAAAAACAGCTCCTGGTCCTGTGCAATCCTCAAAATCATTGCTATATTTGAGCACATTGTGGCAGCCACTATGTCAGTCCATCTCTTTGAGAGTCTTCATCTTTTTCACTGATCCTCTACTTTACCAAGCATGATGTCCTTCTCCAGGGACTGGTCCCTCCTGATAACATGTCCAAAGTTTGTGAGATGAAGTCTCTCCATCCTACCTTTTAAGAAGCATTCTAGCCGTACTTCTTCCAAGACAAACTCGTTTGGTCTTCTGATAGTCTATAGTATATTCAATATTTTTCACCAACACCATAATTCAAATGCATCAATTCTTTGATCTTCATTATTCATTGTCCAACTTTTGAATGCATATGAGGTGATTGAAAATAACATGAATTGTGTCAGGTGCACATTAATCTTCAAAGTGACACCTTTTCCTTTCAACATTCTAAAGAGGTCTTTTGCAGCACAGTTTCCCAATGCAAAACATTATTTGATTTCGACTTGCTGTTTCCATGGGCATTGACTGTGGAGCTAAGTAAAATGAACTCCTTGACATCTTTAGTATATTTTCTGTTTATGCTTTTGCTTACTGGTCCAGTTGTGAGGCTATCTATTTTCTTTATGTTAAGGTATAATCCACAGTGAAGGTTTAGTCTTTGATCTTCATCAGTAAGTACTTCCAGTTGCCTTCACTTTCAGCAAGCAAGGTTGTGTCATCTGCATATTGCAGATTGTTATTGAGTCTTCCTCCAATCGTGTGCAGAGCTCTTCTTCATATAGTCTAGCTTCTCCTTTATTTACTCAGTATCCATATTGAGTAAGTATGGTGAAAGTATACAACCCTGACACACACTTTTTCTGATTTTAAATCATGCAATAGCCCCTCATTCTGTTTGAACGACTGCTTCTTGGTATGTGTACAGGTTCCACATGAGTGCAGTTAATTGTTCCAGAATTTCCATTCTTCATAATGTTATCCATATTTGTTTTGATCTACACATAGTTGGATGCCTTTTCATAGTCAATAAAATACAAACATCTTTCTGTTTTTCTCTGTTTTCAGCCAAGATCCATCTGACATCACCAGTAATATCCTTCCTTCCATGTCGTCTTCTGAATTCTGCTTGAATTTTGGCAGTTCCCTGTGGTTGTACTGTTGTGATCATTTTTAAATTATTTTCAGCAAAATTTTACTTGTGTGTGATATTAAATATATTTTTCTATAACTTCTGCATTTTATTGGATCATCTTTCTTTGAAATGGGCACAAATATGGTTTTCTTGCAGTCGGTTGGCCAGGGAGCTGTCTTCCAAATTTCTTGACATAGATGAGTGAATGCTTCCAGCTTTGCATCCATTTGTTGAAACTTCTCAACTGGTATTCTGTCAATTCCTAGAGTTTTGTTTTTTACCAATGTCTTCAATGCAACTTGGACTTCTTCCTTCAATACCACTGGTTCTTGATCATATGCTACCTCCTGAAATGGTTGAACATTGACCAATTATTTTTGGTACAGTGACTCTGTATTCCCTCCATCTTCTTTTGACGCTTCCTGTGTAGTTGAATATGTTGCCTTTGGAATTCTTTAGTATTGAAAATTGAGGCTTATTTTATTTTATTTCAGTTCTTTTAGCATGAGAAATGCAGAGTGTGTTCTTCATTTTTGTTTGTCTAACTCCGGGTCTTTGCACATTTCATTGAAATACTTTCCCTTCTCTAGCTTCCCTATAAAATCTTCTGTTCAGCTATTTTCTTAATCTTTTCTTCCATTCACTTTAGCTACTCAACTTTCTAAAGTAAGTTTTAGAGTCTCTTCTTTCTTTTTGTCTTTGTAATAACCTTTTGTTTTCTTCAAGTATGATATCCTTAACGTCATCGTACAACTCATCTTGTTTTTAGCCATTAGTATTCAATGTGTCAAATTCATCCTTGATATGGTCTCTAAATTCAGGTAGAATATACTCAAGGTTTTACTTTGGCTCTGGACTAGTTTTAATTTTCTTCATCTCCTCATTGAACTTTTATTGAGCAATTGATTGTCTCTTTGCAGTTGGTTCCTGGCCTTGCCTTGACTGATAATAAGCTTCTTCGTTGTCTTTTTCCACAGATATAGTGGATTTGATTTCTGTGTATTCCTTCTGGTGAGGTCTAAGTGTATAGTTGCCGTTTATGCTGTTGAAAAAAGTATGCAATGAGTAAGTCATTCGTCTTGCAAAATTATATCCTGGTATCTTTGGATTTTTTTTCTATCATCAACGCCATATTTTCCAACTACCAATCCTTCTTCTTTGTTTCCATCTTTCACATTCCATTCACCAGTAGTTATCAATGCATCCTGATTGCATGTTTGATCAATTTCAAACTGAAAAAGTTGGTAAAATTTTCAATATCTTCATCTTGAGCTTTAGTGGTTGGTGCATATATTTGAATCATAATCATATTAACTAGTCTTTCTAGTAGGGTATGGATATTATCCTATCACTGACAGTGTTGTACTTCAGGATAGATCTTGAAATGTTCTTTTGGACAATGAATGTGATGCTATTCCTGTTCAATTTGTCATATAGTCTACTATGTGATTGTCTGATTCAAAATGTCCAATACCAGTCCATTTCAGCTCAAAATATTGATCTTTATTTATGTTCCTTTTCATTTTTGACAGCTTTCAATTTTCCTAGATCATATTTGGTACATTCCATATTTTGATTACTAATAGATACTTTCAGCTGTTTCTTCTCATTTTGAGTCATGCCACAACAGCAAATGAAGGTTCTGAATGCTTGATTCCATCTGTGTCATTAAGGTCTACTCTATTTTGAGGAGGCGGCTCTTCCCCAGTTGTCTTTTGAGTGCCTTCCAACCTGAGGAGATCATCTTCTGGCACTATATCAGAAAAGGTTTTGCTGCTATTCATAATGTTTTCACTGGCCAATTTTTTGAAAGTAAATCATTAAGTCCTGCTTCCTAGTCTGTCTTAGTCTGGAAGCTTCTCTGGAACCTGTCTGCCTTGCCTGAAATATGCACCCGCAAGGTTGGGAGCACTCAAAATGCACAGTAATTTCAATGATGGAATAGAGCATACCAACAAGCATGAAGATGGTCCAGAAATGGGGGTCTATTCTGTTTTATACAGGATCGTTGTAAGCTGGAGCTGACTCAATACCAACTAACAACACTTTGCTGATATTGTATATTCTGTTAGTGAAAAATAAATAATCATTTAGCTTAATTTAGATGGGGTTGTATTTATTTCTCTGAAACTAGAAGAACTTGACTAACACTACCTAATACTATAGGCCTTTTTTTTTTTCTTTTTAATATACTCATCACCATGTGAGAAATTTAAGGATAGACAATATATTATGTGTAAAATTTTTTTATATATGTATTTATTCATCAAAGTAATATATTCAACTTACCTACATTACAGAATTGAAACTTACATGATGCTTACAAATGTAGGTAATGGTATGCTCCATCTTTACACAGTCTTTTGGTTTTCCAAATACTATTTAATTGGTTATCTGATTCAGATTTTCAACAAGTTTTATGGCATTATTGGAATAGGTAGAATGACCCAATGTACTGACTAATTTAATGTTAATGCTTTTGAATGACTTAATATCACACAGCAAATTAATAGCACGTAAGGATCACATAATCCAATGCATATCAAAATAGATTATGACATATTCACCAAGCCACAAATATTGACTAAATTAGTGCCACATATATATGAATATTTTTACATATATATGAATATATGCATATGCAAAAAGTGTTGTACGAAATATTGGATTACATTGAGTTCAGATTTAAAAGTGCTTAGTTTTTCCTATTTGAAGGGTTTATTGTTCATGTAATACTTTTGATAAAGAAGGAAAGTTTTCGGAAGACCCCAAATAGGCTGGATCTATGGTAGAAAAGTATCATGATATAATAAAAGAGGAAAATAGGGTTAGATTGGCAGAGGGTTTTTTTCTTTTTTTGGTTTGTTTTTTAATCTAATGGTATAGAGTGAAAAAGTAAGGAAGGAGTAATGGATTGAATTGTGTCTCCCCAAAATATGTGTCAACTTGGTTAAGCCATGTGTGATTTTCCTCCATTTTGTGATATTCCTATGTTATAAATCATAATCTTTGCCTGTGGTTAAAAAGGATGAGGGTGGCATGTAACACCCTTGCTCAGGCCACATACCTGATCCAGTATAAAGGGATTTTCCCTAGAGTATGGCCTGCACCTTCTTTTATCTCTCCAGAGATAAAAGGAAAGGGAAGCAAGCAGATAGTTGGAGACCTCCTACCACCAAGAAAGAAGTGCCAAGAGCAGAATGTGTCCTTTGGACCTGTGACTCCTGTGCTGAGGTGCTCCCAGGCGAATGGAAGACTGACTCATCACAAGGACCTTCCTCTAGAGCCGACAGACAGAGAAAGACTTCCCCTGGAGCTGATGCCCTGAATTCAGACTTCTAGCCTACTGGATTGTGAGAAAATAAATTTCTTTTTGTTAAAGCCGTCCACTTGTGGTATTTCTGTTACAGCAGCACTAGATGACTAAGACTGAAGGTAAAAATTTAACATTGTTACAAAATTTTGTCCACTCCTAATATGTACAGATGTCCCTGGGTGGTGCAAATGGTTTGTATTTGGCTACTAACTTAAAGGTTGGTGATTTAAACCCACCCAGCAGCGATTAGGGAGAAAGACCTAGAAAAGATTACTGCCAAGAAGACCCTATGGAGCTCATTTCTAATCTTTAATACATGGGGTCACCATGAGTCAGAATTGACTCCATGGCAATGGGTTTGATTTTTTTATGTACAGAGGTCTGAATCACATCAATTGTGGATAAACGAGGGATTATATTAGAAAAAAATTAATTTGCAAAACATTCAGCAGAGCACAAAATGGCAATAAACATTTAATAAGAAACTACTGATTATTTACATTGCAGAAAGCATTATTTCACAAGTTACATATGTTGTCAAAACTTTTGGATAAAATGCCCTACTTGAAAGATATCTCTGTAATTAGACATATTTCTTACTCTGAGGATCACCAAATAAGTATGGAGAGATAAAATTCTGTCATTAGTCAAAAGATAATAAGGTCTCAAAGAGGAATAATGGACTAATAAATTTTTGGCTGATGTTTTTTAATATTTTGCAGATTCTATGGTGTGTATTATAAGATTAATTCAAGGTACACTTTTGGTAGTGTCTCTAAGAAATATAAATAATAAAATATGATGATATCGTAATGTTTTATTAACAATTCCTAAACACATCTATTTGAGTATTTAGAACATGTTGATCTAAAAGTTAGAGCAAAGAGATAAGATTGCTTATTGAGAATAATCATCTCCCTCAAACTGATTTTGCCCTAGTAGTCGATCTTTCTAGAAACTAAATCTGATTAACTCCCTACTAAGAAAAATATAGCCTGTTTTCCCTTCGGTCACAAGAGTCTTTATAATTTGTTTTCTTATAATTTTTATTTTTTATAAAATAAATTCTTAGTTTCTAATTTTTATCAACTTTTTTATAATTGCTTTCTTTATCCAGTCCCGTCCTCTTAGAACATACAACTTGGCCATATTAAATGTCACTGTTGCTCCAATACAGCCTTCATACCTATGCAATTTTGCACATACTATTCATTTGTAAAGTAATCCCTGGCTGGGTGGTACAAATGGTTAACTGTGGTAGGCAGCTAACTGAAAGGCTGAATATTAGTGTCCACCCAGAGGCACCTTGGCAGAAATCCTTTTATATATACTTCTAAAAAATTAGCTACTAAAAATCCTGTAGAGGAAATTTCTACTGTGACACACATGGGGCCTCCTTTGAGTCAGAATCCACACCAGCAACATTCTTCTGCAATAAATGCTGCTTGTCTTCTTTCTTTACTCGGTTCTCTCCTAATCATTTATTAAGATATTGCCAGTTGAAACTCCACTTCTATCATTATGCCTTCTTTGATTCCCCTGGGCAAAATTATTTACTTTCTTCCCTTTACTTTCATCTCATTTTCCTCATTCCTTTGATACTGCATTTATCTTCCCAGGCTATAATAATATCTGATTATTTATCTTTGTCTAACAAGACAATGAGTCTATCCAAGGTCTAGTTTTGTGTCTATTTAATTTTTGTATTTCTGGTATTAGAAAATATGACTCAAACATAGCAAATGCTCAATAATTTTTTGTTGTATAGTTGGATGAATAAATGAATACATGAGTTATGTTGTTTCTAGCTCTCCAATCTATTATTTGAAAACTATATTCTTTATTTTGATTGTGTATTAGCAGATTCCAAAGAAGAAAGAGAAAAAAACCTGTGTGTAGAGATACTAAACACTATTATCCATTTTAGAGCAAAGGACATATTTTTAAAGAGATGGTAAGAGACAGATTAAACGGAAACTCTCTTCCTCTGGTATATAATCAAGTGGTCTCTGGAAAACATTTGAAGATTCCTATTTTTGTGTCTCAAGATAAAAAGAGAATAAAGTAAATTTTATTAAAATATAACAGTTTTGGGAGTATCTTCTTCTATTAAAGAACTTAAACATTGGACAAAATAAAAGCAGAAACCTATGTATGTTAATTTACTTCCCCCAATTCACTTTGTCTACACTTATACTAAAATTATTCATTAAAATATATAAATGCTGAGTTATTAGATTTAGATAATCTTTCAAAACAGATAGATTTGTTCTTCTGGCATATCATGGTATATTCAACATTCTTCACAAACATCATGATTCCAGTGCATCAATTCTTCTTCAACCTTCCTTATTCATTGTCCAACTTTCCATGACTTGGGTCAGGTCCACCTTAATCCTCAAAATGACATCTTTGTTATTAACACTTTAAAGAGGACTTTTGCAGCAGGTTTCTCCCATGCGATATGTCCTTTGATTTCATGACTACTGTTTCCATGGGTGTTGATTGCTGATCCAAGTGAAATGAAATCCTTGGCAACCTTAACCTTTTCTGTTTATTCTGATGTTCACTATAATGAAGACTCATTAACAACCTGTGTTATGCAGGTTACACAACCTTGCTAGCTGAAAGTGAGGAGGATTTGAAGCACTTACTGATGAAGATCAAAGACTACAGTCTTTAGTATTCAGAAGCATTCCAGTTGTACTTTTCCCAAGACAGATTTGTTAGTTCTTTTGGCAGTCCATGGTATATTCAATATTCTTCTCCAACACCACAATTTGAAGGCATAAATTCTTCTTCGGTCTTCCTTATTCATTGTCCAGCTTTCACATGCACATAAGGTGATTTAAAACATGGCTTGGGTGAGACACCCTTAGTCTTCACAATGACTTCTTTGCTTTTTGACACCTTAAAGAGGTCTTTTGCAGCACAATTGCTCAATGCAATGTATCTTTTGATTTCTTGACTGTCGTGTCCATGGGTGTTGACTGTAGATCCAAGTAAAATGAAATCCTTGACAACTTCGATCTTTTTTCCCATTTATCACGACGTTGCTTATTGGTCCGGTTGTGAGGGTTGTAGTTTTCTTTATGGTGAGGTGTAACCCATGCTGAAGGCTACAGTCTTTGATCTTTATCAGCAAGTGCTTCAAGTCCTCTTCACTTTCAGCAAATTGGGTTGTGTCATCTGCATATCATGGGTTCCTGATAAGTTTTCCTCCAATCCTGGTGCAGCATTTTTCTTCATATAGTCCAACTTCTCAGATTATTTGCTCAACATACAGATTGAATAAGTATGGTGAAAGGATTCAACCCTAACACAAACCTTTTCTGATTTTAAACCCGGAAGTACTCCCTTATTCTGTTCGAACAACCGCGTCTTGGTCTATAAACAAGTTCCTCAAGAGCACAATTAAATGTTCTGGAATTCCTGTTCTTAGCAACATTATCCTTAATTTCTTATGATCCACACATTTGAGTGCCTTTGTGTAGTCAATAAAACACAGGTATACATCTTTCTGATTTTCTGTGCATCAGCCATGATCCAACTGACAACAGTAATTATATGCCTCATTCCTCGCATGTTCTCTTCTAAATACGGCTTGAATTTCTGTGAGTTCCCTGACAATGTACTACTGCAACTGTTTTCGAATGATCTTCAGCAAAATCTTACTAGCTTTTGATATTGATATTGTTCAATGATTTCCACATTCTGTTGAATGATCTTTCTTTGGAATGGTCATGTAGCTGTCTTCCAGATTTTTTGGCATAGACGAGTAACCACCTCCAGCATTGCGTCAGTTTTTTGATATTTCTCAATTGGTATTCAGGCAATTCCTGGGGCCTTGTTCTTTTTTACCAATGTTGCCAGTGCAGTTTGGACTTCTTTCTTAGGTCTCATCAGTTCTAGATAATATGCCACCTCCTGAAATGTCTGGATGGATGTCAACCAGTTCTTTTTGGTACAGTGGCTCTGTGTATTCTTTCAATCGTCTTTCAATGCTTCCTGCATCTTCATTTTTTTGCCAATAGAGTCCTTCAATATTGCAACTCAAAGCTTGAAGTTTTCTTCAGATTTTTCATCTTGAGAAATGCCGAGCTTGTTCATCCTTTTTGTTTTTCCAATTCCAGATCTTTGCACATTTCATTATAACACTTTGTCTTCTCGAGCTGCCCTATGAAATCTTCTCTTCAGCTATTTTCTTCATTACTTCTTTCATTTGATCTACATTCAAGAGCAAATTTTAGAGTATCTTCTGACATACATTTTCATCTTTTTTTTTTTTGCTATTTTTTAATGATCTTTGGATTTCTTCACTTATGATATCCTTGATGTCATCACATAACTCTTCTGGTCTTCATTCATCAGTGTCCAATCCAAAAAATCTATTATTAAGATGTCCTCTAAATTCAGGTGGGATATACCCAAGATCGTACTTTGGCTCTCATGTACTTGTTCTAATTTTCTTCAACTTCTACTTGTACGTGTTTAAGTTGAAGCTGAAGAAGGTGGCTGCTAGGATGTGGATATATTTTTTTTTCCTTGATCTCGGTGCATTGGGTTGGTGAAAACTTACAGAGCTCTTCAATTATGATATTTCTTTACTTATATTATGTTTAAAAATACATTTAAAATTATAAATTTGCTAATATTTTTATTATAATATTTTAAAATAAAATAGTTTATATTCCTGCTTCATAGTTGAGAGTATAGACCTTAGTCATTCAATACTCCTTAGAGTTTGTAGCATCTCTCCCCCATTATCCCCCCCCTGAAAAACATTTTTGTCACAATTTGGTTGACAGGATTGTTTACAAGTTATGGATTCTGAAACTTTAGAAATACGAGCCTGTGAGAATGTTGAAGATTAACCTAAAAGGAATACTGATGCTATATACCTAACTATAAGCTCATGCTTAAAGAATATCTAACATGCTATTGCATAGTGTTCAAATGAATTATCAAAAGCTTGTGCTGATCATTTCTGTGCAGATGTAGATATCAAAGCAGATTCAGTGAGGATGGCAGAGTGGCAGTGGGAAGCTAAGCAATAGATGTTGCTGAAAGTTGTATAGGCATTGCTTGTACTGTTCCAGTTGATCAATTCTTCAGAACAGGTGTTTGATAAATGAGGTCGCCTTCCATTGAAAGAGGATGCTCATAAAACCTCATCAGGTTGAGAAGAGTGTCCAAAATGCAATACAGTTTTTTTTTTTTTTAAAAAGGGCTCCAAGCTCTATATAGAAGTATTGTTTTAAAAAAAAATTATTTTATGCAAAATATATATATACATATATTTATAAAATCTCATTCAATAATTTCATCAGAACATAGTAGAAGAAGGTATTATTTAGCCAACAAGTCAGTGTCAAAGATTACTGCAAAATATTTATCTCCTGGCTAAGCTCATTGGGTGAACTCTTGCCTCATTGTAACAATAAGAAACAGAAAGGGATATCAGTGAAGACAACTGCAAAAATACTTGAAATCATAGAAAATTCACAAGGATAATATACCAGGATAATGAAGTCTAAAGGTGCTGAGTCTTGGGATCTACTTCCTTGCAGTAATAACCATAAGGTAGAATATATGAGGTAAAGCTGTTGCCAGACCATTGTATTAGCAGGGGAATCCTAGTTGTATACCAAACTGATCTACAAATGTATTGCAGCTCAATTACAATAGGTTTGACATTCACATATACATTCCAAGATGTTCCCAGGGAGGCGGAGGAACTCTGATCCACAAAGTCATACAGGAATCCAGGCTTATGCGATTCTATCATCTCCAATACATGGCTTTCAATTTCAGCATTGGCATTTCCATCAGCCAAGAGAAAGGAAATTGTGCAGAAAATAATATGTGAAAGTATTTTGGTTTGTTTGTTTGCTCGCTTGTTTGTCTATTTGTTGTTTTTGCTTTGACCTGAAAGTGGTAATGGTCCACATCTTTTTTGCTCACATAATATTCATTAAAACCCAGTCACATGACCATGTTTAACTAAAACAGAGCCTAAGATCATATACGCTAATGTTCTAGGAAAAGAATTGGTAAATAAATAACATTTACTGTCACAGCAATCAATTTGTCTCTTATCACCCTGATAAGCACAAGATGCGTTAAAAATAAATAAATAAATAAGTTGACTTGAAGTCAATAAGCACTCAGCTGCTAACTGAAAAGTCAATGGCTCAAATCTATCCACCAGCAGTTCTGAGGGAGAAAGATGTGGCAGTCTGCTTCTGTAAAGATTAAACAAACAAAAAAAATGCTGCAGAGTTGATTGCCACTCATAGTGGCTCTACAGGACAGAACTGCCCCATATAGTTTCCAAAGAGCAGTGGGTGGATTTGAACTGCTGACCTTTTGGTGAGCAGCCAAGTTCTTAACTACTGCCTTACCAGAGCTCCATGGAAACTTTATGGAGTAGTTCTACTCTGTCCTATAGGGTTGCTATGAATCAAATGAGTAAGATGCATTACATATTCAAAATCTTAAAATGGTTCTCAGTATTCTCTCTTTAATGTGCAACTCAATTTATCCTCTTATGATCCCAACCGTTGTCTACTTCTCAAACACTCCAAACACCCCACACTTTTCCATAAATAGCATTAGATAAACCACATGGTGATTCAACTCTGGAAACTCATTACTTCGTTTGCATGAAACAATTCCAACTATTGTGTCATGGACGTGATAAAGGGACTCAGTTACCAAGTAAATCAGAAGATTACAGAGCTGATTTATACTATGAAATAATGGCAATAGATCTTATAACATGAGTAAGTCAAGAACAAACTCCTTTATTTAAGCAAAATACCTTCTTTTCTAATACTTCTTCAGCTTCTTTCTGGTGCCTATTCTGAGAACTGCATATACCCTGAACAGCACTTAGGTGATTTGTGGGAAGGAAATTATTCCATTTAAGTAGAACATTCTAACCTGCTTATACACTAATGTCTGAATAACTTTCTTCATTTGTGTGAAATTATGTATAAAATTATTATTATTTTTCCTCTCCCTTGAATTTTTTTCAACCAGTCTGATACCTTTTCCTCAAAGTAAAACCTGATATGTTAAAGTTAAATATCTTTAAAGGCAATTTAACTCACTTTTCATATGTCACTGGAAAACATGTAACCACCAAGGGAAAGGAAAAAGTGATGAGTTTCATTGGTCTGTCACAGAAACACATTGAAAGTTTTACCTTAACAATTACAAAACTTTCCAATTCAAAAAAGAAAAGAAAGAATTATGGAACAAGAAGAGCCCCTTTCATCTGTATATCTTTTTCATGAGAAATCCCAAGAGAAAGCTCCTAACTGCTGGTTCTATATTCACTTAAAGAGTAGGAAGAGGACAAACAATTGAAGGTGATTTTAGCAAGATATCAAGCAGTAACACTAGAATTAAATGTTGAAAGCAGAAGGGCTATAATGTCAGAGAGCTGGTGAAGAAATATGAGTCTAACTATGTCTTCATTAAACTTTCAGCTTAAGCTTTTTAAAGGTTGAGTGAAATATTTCACTGTTGTGTCTATCAAAAATCATGAATTAAATTACTGAAGAATTTTGCTGTAGTCTATTCTTAAAAGATGATATTTCCAAGATTCTATTTATCATATGCGTTTTAAGGAACACTGGCTTGTCTTGTGACCAACATTAAGAATGTAATATCCTTCAATTATTACTTATTATGGTACAAGTTTCATACTAAATAGCTTTTTTTCATAATATTTACGGAGGGTCATATATTAGAAACTAAAAAATATAACAGCTACAAAAAAAAAAAAAAAGCAGAAGTATAGGTAAAACACCACTACTCGTCTGTCACTGTGTCATACTTTGGTGGGTTGCGTGCTGGTGTACTTCTGGAAGCTATGCCAAGGTCATTACAAATACCAGCAGTTCACTCATGGTGGACAGGTTGCAGAAGAGCTTCTAGCCTAAGACAGACTATGAAGAAGGACCTGGAAGTCTACTTCTGTAGAAAATGGCAAGTGAAAATCTAATGAATAGCAGTGGAACATTGTCTGATACAGTGCTGGAAGATGAGACTTTCAGGTTGGGAATGGCTTATCTTGGAACGAGCTGCCTTCTTGAAGTACAGTTGACCTTAAAGATGTGGATAGAGTCATGCTTTGGCAACCTTAATTTACTGATGTGGTATGCCTCAAAACGAGAAGAAACAGCTGCAAACATCCATTAATAATGAGAATGTGGAATTACTAAGCATGAATCAAGGAAATTTGGAAGACATAAAAAATGAAATGGAATGCATGAAGATCAATATCCTAGGCATTAGTAAGCTGAAATGGAGCCACATTGGGCATTTTGAATCAGACAATCACATGGCCTACTATGTCAGGAATGACAAATTGAAGAGGAATGGTGTCACACTGATCATCAAAAAGAACATTTCAAGAGCTATCCTGAAGTACAATACTGCCAGTTGTAGGATAATATCCATAAGCCTACAAGGCAGATCAGTTAATACGGCTATTATTCAAATATACACAACAACCACTAATTTCACAGATGAAAAAATGGAAGTTTTTACCAACTTTTACAGTCCGAAATTGATCAAACATGCAATCAAGATGCATTAATAATTATTGGTTATTGGAATGTGAAAGTTGGAAACAAAGCAGAAGAATGAGTAATTGGAAAATATGGCCTTGGTGGTAGAAACAACATCAGACATTTTTGAAAGATTTTTCAACAACATGAATGGTGACTATACACTTGGATCTTGCCAGATGGAATACACAGGAATCAAATCAGCTATTTCTGTGGAAAGAGACAATAGAGAAGCTTGATATCATCAGTCAGAACTAGGCCAGGGGCTGACTGTGGAACAGACCTCCAATTGCTCATATGTAAGTTCAAATTGAAGGTGAAGAAAATTAAAACAAGTCCAAGAGGACATAAGTATGACCTTGAGTATATTCTACCTCAATTTATAGACCACCTCAAGAATAGTTTCAACACATTGAACACTCTTGACCACAGACCAGATTAGTTGTGGGATGACATCAAGGACATCACACATGAAAAAGGAAAAAGTCATTAAAAAGGAAAGAAAGCAAAGACCAAAATGGATGTCAGAAGAGACTCTGAAACTTGCTCTTCAATGTAGATCAGCTAAAGAGAATTGAAAAAATGATGAAGTAAAAGAGCTGAACAGAGGATTATAAAGTGCCTCTTGAGAAGACAAAGTATTATAATGATATGTGCAAAGACCTGGAGTTAGAAAACCAAAAGGGAAGAACACACTCAGCATTTCTCAAGCTGAAAGAATGGAATAAAAAATTCAGTCCTGGAGTTCCAATACTGAGGGATTCTACAAAATATTGAAAGGCACAAGAAGCATCAAAAGAAGGAAGGAATACACAGAGTCACTGTACCAAAAAGAACTGCTCAACATTCAACCATTTTAGGAAGGAGCATATATTCAAGAAGGAAACCCTGGTGGTGTAATGGTTAAGTGTCACGGCTGCTAACCAAAAGGTCGGCAGCTCAAATCCACCAGGCACTCCTTGGCAATTCTGCGGGGTAGTTCTACCCTTTCCTATAGGCCGTTATGAGTCAGAATCAACTTGAGGGGAAGGTTTTTTTTTTTTTTAATATGCTCAAGAACTGGTGGTAGTGGAGGAAAAAGTCCAAGCTGCACTAAAGGCATAGGTGAAAAACTAGGCTCCAGAAATTGACAGAATGCCAACTGATTTACTTCAACAAATGGATGCAATACTGGAGATACTTGCTCGTTTATGCCAAGAAATTTGGAAGACAGTTACCTAAACAAAGGACTAGAAGAGATCAATATTTTTGCTTGGTACAAAGAAAGGTGATGCAATAGAGTGCAGATATTATAGAACAATATCATTAATACCAGACATCAAGCAGTGTTCAGAAGAGAATGTGGAATGAGGGATATCACTGCTGATGTCGGATGGACTTTGGCTGAAACCAGACCATATCAGAAAGTTGTCTACCTGTATTTTACTGACTATGCAAAGCCATTAGACTGTGTGGGTCATAACAAACTATAGATCACATTGCAAAGAATGGGAATTCCAGAACACTTAATTGTGCTCATGAGCAAACTGTGCATAGAATAAGAGCCAGTCATTCGAACAGCAGAAGGAGATACTGCATGGTTTAATATCAGGAACGGTATAAGACAAGGTTATATCCTTTCACCACACTTATTCAATATGTATGCTGAGCAAGTAAATTGAGCAGCTGGACTACATGAAGAAGAATGCTGCATCAGGACTGAAGGAAGGCTCATTAACAACCTGCAATATGCAGATGCCACAACCTTTCTTGCTGAAAGTGAAGAAGACTTGAAGAATTTACCAATGAAGATCAAAGACTACAGCCTTCATTATGGCTTACACCTCATCATAAAGAAAACAAAAACACTCACAAGTGGATCAGTAAGCAACATCATGAAAAATGGTGAAAATATTGAAACTGTCAAGGGTTTCATTTTACTTGTATCCACAGCAAACACCCATGGCAGCACCAGCCAAGAAATCAAATGACATATTGCATTGGACAAATCTGCTGTAGAAGACTTCTTTAAAGTGTTGAAAAGCAAAGACAACAGTTTGAGGACTAATGTGCACCTGACCCACGCCATAGTATTTTCAAATGCCTCATGTGCACATGAAAGGTGGACAATGAATAGGGAAGACTGAAGAAGGATTAATGGCTTTGAATTATGGTGTTGTTGTTAGGTGTAATCGAATTGATTCTGACTCACACTGACCCTATGTACAACAAAAGGAAACACTGCCCAGCTCTGAGCCACCCTCAAAATCATTGCTATACTTGAGCCCATTGTTGCAGCCAGTGTCATTTCATCTCTTTGAGGGTCTTCCTCTTTTTCAATGACTCTATACTTTACCAAGCATGATGCCCTTCTCCAGGGGCCCATCCCTACTGATAAAATGGCCAAAGTTGTGTGACACGTAGTCTTGTAATCCTTGCTTCTGAAAAGCATTCTTGTTGTACTTCTTCCAAGACAGATTTGTTCCTTATTTTGGCAATCCATAGTCTATTCAAAAATCTTCACCAACACCATAATTCAAAAGCATCAATTCTTCTTCCATCTTCCTTATTCATCGTCCAGCTTTCAAATGCATATGGGGTGATTAATAACACCAGGCTTGAGTCAGGTGTACCAATGCCAGTCTTCAAGGTGAACTCTTTGCTTTTTTAACGCTTTAAAGGTCTCTTTTGCAGCAGATTTGCTTAAAGCAATGCGTTGTTTGATTTCTTGGCTGCTCTTTCCATGGATACTGATTGTGGATCCAAGTAAAATGAAATCCTTGACAACTTCAATCTTTTCTGTCTTTTTTATGATGTTGCTGATTGGTCCAGTTGTGAGGATTTTTGTTTTCTTTATGTTGAAGTGTAATCCATGCTGAAAGCTGTGGTCTTTGATCTTCATCAGTAAGTGCTTCAAGTCCTCTTCACTTTCAACAAGCAAGTTTGTGTCATCTGCATAAAGCAGGCTGTTAATGAGTCTTCCTTCAATCCTGATGCCCCGTTCTTCTTCATATAGTCCAGCTTTTCAGATTTTTTGCTCAGCATACAGACTGAATAGGTATGGTGCAAGGACACAACCCTGATGCACAACTTTACTGATTTTAAAACATGCAGCATCCCCTTGTGCTGTTCCAGTTGCTGTCTGTTGATCTATGTATAGTTTCTTCGTGAGCACAATTAAGTGTTCTGGAATTCCCAATCTTAACAATGCTATCCATAATTTGTTATGATCCACATAGTTGAATACCTTTGCATAGTCAATGAAACACAGGTAAACATCTTTGGTATTCTGTGTTTTCAGCCAGGATCCATCTGACGTCAGCAATGATATTCCTAGTTCCACATCCTCTTCTGAATCCAGCCTGAATTTCTGGCAGTTTCCTATCTACGTACTGCTGCAGCCACTTTTGAATGACCCTCAGCAAAATTTTACTTGAGTGTTATATTAATGATATTTTTTCATAATTGTGGCATTTGGTTGGATCACCTTTCTTTGGAATAGGCATAACTATGGATCTCTTCGAGTTGATCAGCCAGGTAACTGCCTTCCAAATTTCTTGACATATAAAAGTGAACACTTGCAACACTGCATCTGTTTGCTGAAACATCTCGATTGATATCCCCTCAAATCCTGGAGTTTTTTTTTTTTTTTCACCAATGCGTTCAGTGCAGCTTGGACTTCTTCCTTCAGTACCTTCGGTTCCTGATCATATGCTACTCCTGAAATGGTATAGTGACTCTGTGCATCTTTCCATCTTCTTTTGATGCTTCCTGTGTTGTTTAATATTTTTCCCAGTAGAATCTTTCAGTATTGCAACTTGAGGTTGAATTTTATGGTGTTAGTGAAGAATATTGAGGAAGTGGACTGTCAGAAGAATTAACTAATCTGTCTTGGAAGCGATATAGCCAGAATGCTCCTTAGAAGCAAGGATGACAAGACTTTGTTTCACATGCTTTGGACATGTTATCAGGAGAGACCAAACCTTGGAGAAGAATGCAATGCTCAGAAAAGCAGATGGTCAGTGAAAAAGAAAAGAAACTCAACAGGACGGACTGGCACAGTGGCTGCAATGACGGGCTTAAGCATAGCAATGGTTGTGAGGGTGGTGCAGGACCAGGCAGTGTTTTCTTATGTGGTACTGAGTACCTCATCTATTCCAAGAAATTTGGAAGACAGCTACCTGGCCAACCAACATGAAGAGATCCACATTTATGCCTATTCCAAAGAAAGGTGTTTCAACTGAATATGGAAATTATCAAATAATATTATTAATATAACATGCAACTAAAATTTTGCTGAAGATCTTTCAACAGTTGCTAGAGCCATATATCAACAGGGAACTGCCAGAAATACAAGCCACATTCAGAAGAGGCCATGGAACCAGGGATATCATTGCTGATTTCAGATAGATCCTGGCTGAAAGCAGAGAATACTAGAAATATGTTTACCTATGTTTTATTGACTATGCAAAGGCATTTGACTGCGTGGATCATAACAAATTATGGATAATGTTGGGAAGAATGAGAATTCTAGAACACTTAATTGTGTTCATGAGGAACCTGTCCGTAGATCAAGAGGCAGTCATTGGAACAGAACAAGGGGATACTGTGTGATTAAAGTCAAGAAAGGTGAGGATCATGGTTGTATCCTTTCTTCATATCTATTCAATCTGTGTGCTCAGCAGGTCATCGGAAAAGCTGGACTATACAAAAATAATGGGGCATGAGGATGGAAGGAAGTCTCATTAGCAGCTTGTGTTATACAGCTGACACAACTTTGCTTGCTGAAAGTGAAGAGGACTTGAAACACTGATGAAGATCAAAGACTACAGCCTTCAGTATGGATTACACCTGAACATAAAGAAAACAAAAATCCTCACAACTGGGCCAATAAGCAACATCATAATTAATGGGTAAAAGATTGAAGTTGTCAAGGATTTCATTTTACTTGGATCCACAATCAACACTCATGGAATCAACAGTCAAGAAATCAAAGGATGCATTGCGTTGGACAAATTTGCTGCAAAAGACCTCTTTAAAGTGTTAAAAACCAAAGATGTCACCTTGAAGACTAAGGTGCGCCTGAACGAAACCATAGTGTTTTCCATCGCCTCATACACATGTGAAAGGTGGACAATGAATAAGGAAGAGGAAAGAAGAATAGACACCTTTGAATTGTGGTTTTGGCAAAAAATATTGAATATACCATGGACTGCCAAAAGAAAGAACCAACCTGTTTTGGAAGGAGTACAACCAGAAAGCTCTTTAGAAACAAGGATAGGGACACTAAGTCTTACATACTTTGGACATGTAATCTGGAGGGATCAGTCCCTGGAGAAGGACATCATGTTTAGAAAGAAGAGGTTCAGTTAAAAAGAGGAAGACCCTCAATGAGTTGGATTGACACGATGCCTACAACAATGGGCTCAAGCATAACAATGATCGTGAGGATGGTGCAGGACAGGGCAGTGCTTCGTTTTGTAGTGCATAGGGCCTCTATGAGTTGGAATCAACTTGATGGCATCTAACACAACACAGGTTTTTAAAGATGACTGAAGCCCTTGGATAATTATGTCTAACCTTTTTGTGCGCTTCCATTTATGTTCTCTGTCTTACAGAGTTTTACCTGAATTCACCTAGTCACCTAAGTCAGATATATGGAAGTCACATTAGATTCCTTCATCTTTCAATATGTACCCTTAATGAGTTATCCACTGCTAGTAAATTCAACCTCCTTACCAACACTGAGAATAGTATTTTACTTTTTTTTTTTTTTACAGCTTACTGGGATATAAATCACTAACATTGTAATTCATCTTTTTGAAGTGTTTAATTGTTGTTTGTATATCCACTGAATTGTGTAACCATCACCATAAAGAATTTAGATTGTTTTCACCACCCCCAAAATAAATCCTGTGCTCATTTTTGGTCGCTCCCCATGTTCCTCTGCTTCAACCTTTAGTAAACAGTATTTTCTATTGTTATAGATTTGTCTGTTTTAGACATTTCATATAAAATGAATCATATGTTTTTGTTTTTTATGACTGACTTCTTTAACTTAGGAAAACGTTTATAGGTTCTTCCATGTTGCAGCATCTATCAGTACTTCACATCTAGTTATGGCTGAATGATACTGGGTTGTATAAAACCCCACTGCTGTCAAGTCAATTCCAACTCACAGGACCCTATATGACAGAGTAGAATTGCCCACATAAGGTTTCCAAGGAGTGGCTGGTGGATTCGAACTGCTGACCAAATGCTTAACCATGACTATATCTTATTTTTTATTCATTCACAAGTTGTTAAATATTTGTGTTGTTCCTCTTTTTTTTTTTTTTTTTTTTACTATTATGAGTAACGCTTCTATGAGAGTTCTTGTGTGAATTTTTGTTTGGACGTTTGTTTTCATTTATCTTGGTTGTAAAACTAGCAGTGAAATTGTTGAATCATATGGTAATTAGGTATTTTTTTTTTAGGAACTGCCAGACTATTTTCCATTTTACTTTACCTCCGGCTATGTATGAGAGTTCTAAATTTCTCCACATCCTAACCAACACGTTTTATTATCTCTCTTTCTGATTTTTTTTTTTTTTTTTTGATTACCATCATCCTAGTGGGTATGAAAGGATATCTTCTCATTGTGTGTATGTGTGTGTTTTAATTCTCCTAATGACTAATGAAGAATCCCTGGATGGTGCTCAGCTACTAACTGAAAAACTGGAGGTTTGAATCCACCTGGAGGTGCTTCAGATCTGTTTCCAAAAGATAACAGCCATTGAAAACCCTGCGGAGTACAGTTCTACACCGAAATACATTGGGTCACCTTGGGTCAGAATTGACTCGATGACAATTGGTTTGGGGGTTACTGACTAAACATGTTGACCATCTTTTCATGTGTTTATTGGCCATTGGTATATTTTCTTTTTCAAAATAGCCATTCAGATCCTTTGCCAAAATTTATATTGAGTTATCTGTCTTTTTATTCATAAATGATAAAGTTTTTAAGTATTCTAGATATAAGTCCCTTATCAGATATGTGATCTGCAAATATGTTCTCCCATTCTTCATGTTGCCTTTTGACTTTCTTGGTGATATCCTTTGAAACACGCACACAAAAATTAATTTTAGTGAAGCATATGTTACTTTATTTCCATAGATTATTTTAAGTTACTGCCTTTAGTTCAGGTTGTCATTTCTCTATCACAGACCTTTGCAATTATTGCAAAACTGATCTTTCTGCTTTCAGACCCAGCCCACTACAGTGCATTCCTGTTCATACTGCTACCATCCAAAATGCAGTTTTTATTACTATCTTCACTTTTAAAGTCCTACAACTTAAAGAAAATGTCTATATTCTCTGGTGAAGAAAAGAAAATTGCATGAAATGATCTCTGCTGGCCTCCTTAGCTTTACTTTTTTATTGCGCACCATCTTGCAATCAACACCCCACACCACCCATGCCTTTCTAACCTTCAGCAATGTAACCAATCTCACCATGATATCTGTCCCCTGTAACTCACATATGTACATTTACTTGTACCTTCTGTATCATAGGACACAAGGTGGTTTTTTTGTGGGCTGTCTCCAGTCCACAGATAGGGTCTTCAGCAGTACTTGAGATATATTATTTAGATTTTATTAATTTTCTACACTTAAACATAAGGAAATTTGACATAAAAACTTTAATTTTCATCTTTTCCTGACAAATCAGAAGATCCTGGTGAAACTGGGCCTGCATTCCTGCATGTTTACAGTCAACTGGAGTTGGGTTAATAAGGCATGGGCTCTTCTGTTGCTTGTGTACACCATTCCCTTTCGACCTCCACAGTAAGGGCTAGTGCTGGTACAGTTTATCATTTCATATCTTGTCTTCTTTGCTCAGGTTGATTATCTGGCCCACAGCTGTATTTTTATAGGTATCCCTATTTTATACGCTTCTTACATGGAATTAATAGTATTTTATTATTCATATATATCAACTCATAACAACATGGTTAAGAGTGTAGGCAGGCTCTGACATGCAACTGCAAGCAGTCCTCGTGTTACAGACATCTGACTTATGAACAACTCCGACTTGTCCTTTAATGTTATGTAAATTTGCCCTCACTTTGAAACTGTTGAACCAACTCCTACTTGCAACAAATTCTTCATCACAATCACCTTCACTTGCTGCATGTGCCGCTTTTAAATCACTGAAAAATTTTAGAGCTTTTTCTTGCACTAATGTAAGGCTGAATAAGAATCCTATGCACCTGTTCCAACGTCCCTATAAATCTGACTTCAAGAAACAGAAACAGCTCTTGTTCATCACCAGGGAACTGCCTATACTTGGGTGAAATTCTAGCTTACTACTTAAAAGCTAGGTAGATTTGTTTACATTACTCAAATCTTTATGTTTCTACTTCCTAGACTGTAGAAAGAATACAACAATGGTAACCATTCCAAAGACTGTATCTGTCTCCGTGCATTAAAAGTACATAAATCATATGTGTTGTTCCTTACCCACCCACCGCTGTCGAGTCGATTCCGACTCATAGCAACCCTATAGGACAAGGTAGAACTGCCCCATAGAGTTTCCAAGGAGTGCCCGGCAGATTTGAACTGCCTACTTTTTGTTTAACAGCCATAGCACTGTATTTCCTTAGCACTATATAAATACCTCATAAGTGTGAGTTTTTATTACAGCTCTGCTTTCTTGATATAGGCTACTTCTCTACTTATTGTTGTATTTCCAGTATCTGACCTTTAGTCTAGCATAAAGTGGATGTACAATGCTTACTGAATCATTTCATATACATAGAAACAAGTCAAAGCTGGAGAAAATAGTTTCCTAACATAAGTTATTACAAACTTGTAATTAGAAGACAGGGAGTTCTTCTTACCTCATCTAGTCTTTTAATTTATTTTTAGGAATTAAATTACCTGGCTCTATTGGCTATGTTTCAATCGCCTCATATGCATGTAAAACCTGGACAAGGAAGACTGAAGAAGAATTGACACCTTTGAATTAATGGGTTCTGATTTAAAAATATTGAATATGCAATGGACTGCCAAAAGAATGAACAGATTTGTTGTAGAAGAAGTACAGCCAGAATCCTCCTTAGAAGCAAGGATGGTGAGACTTTGCCTCCATACTTTGGACATGTTATCAGGAGGGACCAATCCTTGGAGAAAGACATCATACCTGGTAAAGTAAAGGGTCAGCAAAAAAGAGGAAGACCCTCAATGAGATGGACTGACGCAGTGGCTACAACAATGGGCTCAAACAGCAATGATTGTAAAGATGGAGTAGGATCCAGCAGTGTTTGGTTCTGTTGTACATAGGGTTGCTATGAGTCAGAACTGTCTTGATGGCACCTAACAACAACAACAGCCTCAGCTATGAGCATGATTCATTGTTCTTTCATGAGGTTGTGTGCTTTATGGGAAATGTCCACATTTTCAGGTGTGGTCCTAGTTCTCTTTGGAAAATTTATACAGTGCTTTCACTCAAATAAATCCTTTCACCCCAATTTCTTCACAAGCGACTCTACTTTCTTTTCCAGAATTTAGTGCCTATTCTACCTTTTGATGTAAATTCTCAATATTGTATCTTATGTAGTATGTATTACCTAACACTGTGGCATTCATCCCATACATTTTACCATATACCAGCTATTTATGGATTCTTATTTCATCCCACCTTCACATATATTTATCTCACAATCTCAAATTTTAGTACTCATAGATAGATGGCCTCTTGAGGAAAAAGTCTAAGAGGAAAAATGGCTTGCAATACTAAGTTTTGCACAGTCATAGATTATATAACTGGTTTCAGTCATATCTTCAAAAATGTTTTATCCAAAATAGTGCTTACTACATTCAAAATATGAGTATATTCTAAAATGAATTAATAAATGTATTTCCTTACATCAAGCCTTTGTTGAACAATTATCCTGTGCAAAACTTAGAATTCAAAAATATATGACATGTTACTTGGCCTCAGCCAGCCAGATGGGAGTTAGATATAGAAACACAAGAGTGAAACAAGTGTTTCAACAGTTATAAGCTAAGTTTGTGAAAATACAGGTGATGGGAGTATGAAGAATTACTATTGGGATTTCAGTGAATGACTACAGAGGAGTGGTCTGATGGTCCATTCCACCACCAACAAAAAAAAAAAAAACCATATAAAAATAAAATTCCATCACTCAGTAACCTGAGGTCTAATGATGTTAGCTAACAATTCCTTTTAAGATTCAAATGAAGAAAAGCAGGCAAGCAAACTGGACTGAGGAACAAGCAAGTATATGAATGGTACAAAGTAGTTAGTAGTGGTGACCATTGTAGGACCCTGCAGATTAGGATATGTGCCCAAACCAGCACTGAATGCTATGAAAGGCTGCCAGCTGGTGTAGGCAGACACTTTTTAGTTCATAAGGCATAAAATGGTTGGAAGCCTTTCAGCATACTTACAACAATACTGACAAATTTTGTATTCTTCTCCAATGATCAGTTAATAGGTGATTAGAAAGGGAATTTAAGCACTGAAGATCATTTTGACTCATTGTGATAAAAAGGTGCTTCAGTATTGTTCTTTTCAAATACTGGTTTTCCTTCCTTATTTATGCTTGTTATTAATGTACTCACTATTGCACTACAGGATTTAAAACCTTCCTGTAGTTAGTGACTTTCAAATTTTCTTTATTCTCATAGAGAAGGATTTAAAAAAAGCTCAAACAAAAAGAAAATTTTGATAACAATGACAATTTTTACTTTAAGTAAAACAGTAAGAAGAGAAACAGTCTTGACGGATATTTTTCATAAAACTGAGTCCACCTGGAAACTGTGAATTGAGCCAATGTGAATGGTTCACTTGGCAACCAATCGAACACTGAGAAGGGGAGAGAGAAAGGTGAGGAACTATTTCAGCTCTGGTCCTATAAGGTTGCTAAGACCTGTTCTTCTTCATGTAGTCCAGCTTCACGGATTACTTGCTTAGCGTACAGAATGAATAGATATGGTGAAGGAATACAACCCTGATGCGCACCCTTCCTGATGTTAAGCCATGCAGTATTGTTTTGTTCGGGGGATTGCCTCCTGATCCATGTACACATTCCTCATGAGCACAATTAAGTGTTCCAGAATTCCAATTCTCTGCAACGTTGTTCATAATTTGTTATGATCCACACAGTCAAATGCCTTAGCATAGTCAATAAAACACAGGTAAACATCTTTCTGGTATTCTCTGTTTTCAGCGAGGATCCATCTGACAGCAGCAAAAGGGACTGCAGCAGTATATAGACGGAGAACTGCCAGAAATTCAAGCCAGACTTAGAAGAGGACATGGAACCAAGGATATCATTGCTAATGTTAGTGGAAGATACTAGTGTACTCAATTAGAGTGAAAGGACTTTATTACTTATGGCATAGCAGAGTGCATGAGCTTCATGTTTTTATTGGGTCCCCTTGCATCTCCTCCCCAAGTCCACAGGTACAATGTGGAGAAGGTCCATGTAGATGCTATACACACAATGGGTTTTGTCACAGCTGAGGAACTATGAGTTTTGGTAACCCCAATCTCTTTCACTAGGACTACTAGTGAACTTGTCCTATCATCCTGATAAGGAGCCAAATCTTCTGTCTTCCCAAAGGGAGATACCATCAGTATTTTCCAAGGTTGCTTGCTGTATAAACAATCTTGACAAAATAGTACAAAAAACTGATACAGGACATCCAGGAATATCATGGAGAATTGTCCCTCAACAGTAATTTACTGCAACATTATGTACAAGGATTTACAAACTATGTATGGAATTTTACTTGGGCCCTATCATTAGAGCTTAATGGTAGGGCCCAAGTGAAATATGCATATTATACAACTCCACTTTGTTTATAATACCATGACAGTGGTTCACAAGACCATTCCCACAAGTTTAGAAAACCCATAAACTTGTGTGAACAAATCACAGAGCTATTAATTTATTGCTTTTGCCTCTCTTCTTTATCACTGATAAAGCCTATAGGAACAGCCTGTGTTTATCCTTGCTAGGATCCTAAGAGACTGCATCCCCTTGTCACCAAAAGAAAAGTGACCAGTAGGCTTTTCTGGCACCTAGGGGAGAATGTGCTTTTTGGCCTTGTTATCTCTGGATACACACAAGCCTGTGCTGTCTGCAGGGTTAGGCAGGTCAGGTTGTCATGGAATATCACTTGTGGAAGGACTCATCTACATCAGCTTAATTACTTTCTCAGAACTGCTGGTGAGTGCCCTTAGGTGGAAACCCTCAGCCCACATAATCAGAGTGCCAGGAAATTAACTCTTTCATTTCAGTATAAAATCAGTTAATTTGAATTGCTTTCAGGTGCGTATCCCTGGAAGCAAAGGAAGAGAGTAAAGGATAATACTCAAATTTATGCCCATAAAGCAGGACTTCAAGGGTCCTTTCTCTACTGCACATGACTCTTGAGAAATAAAGAATTTTTTTTGAAGACTTTGGGTAGGACGGTGAAATTTCTATATTCATTGTTCTATACAATGATATCTTTTTAATTGGGAAGATTTCCTTTTCCAACTGAGCATATAAAGAGAGGATGTTAAAGGACATAGGGGTTAACAATTAAATCAACATTCTACATTTATTCATTTACCAGTAAATATTTAATGAGCACCTATAAAAGTCCAGGGCATACAGCAATAAGTGCTATCAACATGCTCCCTGAATTCATGGAACATCTTTTTGGGACAAGGTGACTGCCAAAATAGGCAAATAAATACAAACTAAATAAACAAGGTATTTGCAGAGATTAATAAGTATAATGGAAAAATAAATGAAAGTAATGAGATTGAATAGAAATGAGAGTTGGAGCTATTTACAACAGCATGGTAAAGTTATTTTTGAGATATTTAAGCAAAGACGCGTATAACAAGTATTTATAACAGGTATGAGCATGGCTATTTGAAGATTATGGGTAGAGATAATAAAAAGCCTGGAGGTTGGAAATTTCTGGGCATCGTTGTTATTATTGTTAGTTGTCATGGGGCTGTCTCTGACTCACAATGACCTTATCTATAACAGAACAAAATGTTGTCCAGTCCTGTGCTATCTTCATGGTTATTGTCATCGTGTAGGGCCAGAGAGCAATACACCATGCCACAATAGAATGAAAGTTAAAGGGATAGTATTTACAAAACGAGAGTTTGTTGTTATTTCAGCTTTAGCTTCTACTACAAGTGGTTGGCCTTATGGTGTAAGTACGGCCTTATGGTATAATGTGAGTGTAATTACAAAAAGGAATTACTAGGTAGTGCAAATGGTTAACAAGCTTGGCTACTAACCAAAAGGTTGGCAGTTCAACTCCACCCAGAGGCAACTTGGAAGTAAGGCCCGGTGATTTAGTACCAAAAAAATCAGCCACTGAAAACCCTATAGAGCACAGTTCTACTCTGACACACCATGAATCCGAATTGACTCGATAGCACATGGTTAGTATAGATAGAGAAAAGCACCCATGACATCCCAGAGCTAGCCTGGTACTACTAGCTAGACCATGGTGTTTCTATTAAAGGGCCTGACACTCACAACTAGGCTTGTCGAACATAAACACTTTCACAGAACATGAAAATTGTAATCAACAGAGTTAAACTGTTCCCCCTCCTCCCATCGCCACCACCCCCCCGCCTGTGAGTTCCCGATAAGACATTTCTGTGTAACAACACAAGGTCATTTTACTGCTCCCTGCTCAAGTCCGATTCACCACTCACCAACCTCTCCCCCTCCATTTGGACATGAGCATTAAGTTGCAAAGCTGTCCTTAGACAAACTTTTTGTGTCATACTCGCCCCCAGCCATCATATCCCACTCCCATCGTATCTCTATACATGTTAATTAGTTCCTGAAATTGCCTGCCCATTTCCAGAAACTTCATGAATTATGCATTAATTCCCTATCCTAGACCCTATAACTCTCCTAGAATCCCCAACCTTGGGGAACTTAATTTGAGACTTAGTCTTCAAGCTCCTTGCTTGACCAAAAAACCAAACCAAACCTGTTGCCGTCAAGTCGATTCCAACTCATAGTGACCCTTTATAAGTCTTGCTTGACCAGCTTGCAATAAAGTCTGCTTTTTCTTTTTTAAAGGCCTGATGTCTCTCAATTGACTGGAGGGGTCGCACTAGGCAGGACCCATTCCCATCAGGTTACAAGTTCATATAAAGTGTTGTTCCTCATGTGTGAACACAGACAAAACATGAACATTGTCCAAGTCCCCAAAATAACAAAACACTGCCTCCTTATCCTAATAAGAATGACTGCTGCTTCTTTGCAGTTACAGCTTTACATTTGACCTAGCCTTTCCTCCTTCTAGGTGAGATTTAGTAAGGTACCCAAACATAGAAATATACCTGCTTTCCGACAGAATGGAACTCAAAGTCTCACTTCCTTATATTCCCCAAAATCACCTCATACAAGCCTAAATCTAATAAGAAGACCTTTCTAACATCCTCTAGGAATCCCTGGATGGAGAAATCAGTTCATCTGCATAGCTGCTAACAATAAGGTTGGAGGTTCAAGTCTACCCAAAGGTACCTTGGAAGAAAGGCCTGAAGATCTACCTACACACATCTGGTCACGGTGAGTCAGAATTGACTTCACTGCAACTGGTCAAATTGGTGACATCTTGTTACTGAGATGCCCCACACATCCCAACGTTGTGAGTTCCCCCACCTGTATATACAATGAGTAGTAAATGCAAAACTTTCTACTACAGGTGTATTTCTATTAGACTTTGTCTGAAGGGAATTTACCACAATTTTTAGCAAATAACACTTGTTCTATATTTTTTTCCCAACTACACCCCCTCCCCTAGGTGTTTTCGTAAGTGTTCTATGTTAGCACAGCATGCTTACAAAAATACTTGAGGGGGAGGGTGCGATTGGCAAAAAATAGCAAACCGTTGTGTCATTTGTTAGAAAATACAGTACCCTACACCAACCATTTCTTTCATCTACTTTCACCACAAAGAAGGCAGATGGATCTTATTTTCTAGTATTCCTCCTTGATAAGACATATTCTTCCTGACTTGGAACTGTGGGACCAAGAACAAGGCGGAATCATTTCCAAACTCGTGACTGTTGATTATATGCACTTAATTTAAATATTAGGCAGAATTTAATCTATTGTGTCAGAGCATGATATTGAAGAGACCAAGCCCTTCTTGCATATGATGTAAATGGAGTATAAAATATCTGAGTGAAAAAACAATGTTATCCAGGAAAATTACAGATAATTTTTCCGCAAGAGTAAGTAACATTTCCAAGCACCCCAATTTAAATATAACTACCAATTAGCCTACAAGAACATTATAATGGTGTAACATATGGAAATTGCCTCAAAATTATAGGGAATTGACAGTTCATGCTTATTATATAGGGTGCTTGGTAAAATGTATTCATGCGAAAATGACTGCAGTTAGAATTTTAAGAGTAAAGATGGTTAAAACATATTTACTCATTCATGAGCAAGAAAGAGCAAGAGAGACTAAGAGTCACCCAAAGATTTAAATATTTGGGAAAATTTGAATTATTTAAAAAAAATTCAGTATGACTATTTAATACTAAGGAATAATGAACACAAGAAAGCAGTTGGAGCCAAAATAATAGGTTATAGAAATAGGGTACCTTCTTCTATTAATTTCTCCAAAAAGAAGAAAGATTCATTCCCAGACTAGGGACTGCTTAATAATTAAGGACATAAAATGGAAAGCACAAAGATTGTTTTTAGCAATTTCATAAATGACCACAAAGTAGGTTTATGACTATATACCTGTAACTGTGATTATTTGTGTTCTATTCAAAATAAATACGTCCACATATATCTAACTTGCATTTGATAGAATATATGACTCTGACTTAAGTCAAACAAACTGTATATTTTGAATGAAAATATTATTATTGGAAATTTTATTTTATGAGGAAGTATTTGGTTAAAATGAATAGTGTCTCTTAGTCTTTTTCTGACATATTTAATCCTGAAAGTCCTAAGAAATGCATCAGGAGGCAGCCTGGAGCTATTTAATCTCGCTCCTGACTGAAGGACCAAATAACAAAATTGTATCCTGCTATATCATTTTTTTTTTTATATCATTTATCTGCCCAAAAATTGAATTGAGGAGGAAATTTATCAAAAAAAAAGAGTCAATTTGTCTGATTAAAGATGAGGCTGAAGCTTACAAATGTACCCTCCATTGACCCAGACCGAGATATCACACTTGTTATTATTCTTTGTTTCACCATTAGTCAACAGTCCATCTAAAATTGACCAATCTTTAATCCTACCTAATTCTCCTTTTAACTATAAATCTCTTCAGATTTTGTCAATCCATTTCCATTTCTTCAAACTGACTTGTCTTAAAATTCTTGATCTGTTGTCCTTTTTGTGGAAGAAAAATAAGTGAATTTTATATCTGAAAGCATTACGGAGATTTAACTGGAGAAGCGTGTTTAGCTGGCTACTGTGATAAACAGACATGGAACACAGAATACATCAAGTTGTGCATGAGCATACATGCACCTGTGCTGATGTGTGCATGTCTTTCAGCTATTTTGAGATGCTGTTGGTCCATAGGCAGACCTTCCAGTAAGAAATTGAAGATTTCAGTCCTCTCTTTAGAAAATTGATCAGATTTTGATATAGTGCTTTACAGCCTTCTAATAAAGAAGGAATTTAAATTTAAACTCAAAAATGTAATTAGGGATTTGTAAGTGCATGTTTATTTCAAGATTTAAAACAATGTCAAAATTTTGAAATTGTTTCTGGTATCAGGGAGTTGGAGGAACTCAGCAGAAATAAAATGTTATTGTTGTATTCATCAATCAGTAACCATTTATTGAACACCTCGTGCTAGGAGTAGCTTTGTATGTATTTATAATGACATGTAGGAGGCAGTATTGAAATACATACATACAGCAACGTTAGCAGATCATAAAAATGTATTTTGAAGTAAAAAAGTAAGAATAGTTCTATAGATCTATAACACAATAGTGTTATATTAAAAACACATATCGACAAACAGTATAAATATTTCAAGGATGTACACACACATTAGGTAGAGGAGGATAGCTAAATAGCTAGATAGCTAATGGATGGATGGATGGATGGATGGATGGATGGATGGATGGATGGATGGATGGATGGATGGATGGATGGATGGGCGGGTGGACAGATACACAGACAAAAATAAGGAAAAAAAAAAACCCGTTGCTTTACAGTCAATTCTGACTCATAGCGACTCTATAGGACAGAGTAGAACTTCCCATAGAGTTTTTAAGGAGTGGCTGGCAGATTCAAACTGCTGACATTTTGATTAACAGCTGAGCTCTTGATCGCTGTGCCACCAAGGCTCCCAATAATATGTTACACAGCAATAAATAATCAATACACTCCCATTTCACTGGACCTGTTCAATGAACAAATAATATAAAGTAAAAGAAAAGACTATGTGTTTTATAATCTCCTAGTTCGACAGCACTGGGTTTTTTTAGTTAGCTAGCTAGATGGATAGAAAGATTATATAATGACGGATGGATGGATAGACACATACATAGATGGATAGACATAGAGATACATAGATATATCCGTAGATAAACACACACGTACACAGAGAGAAAGGGAGAAGCTGAGAGGAAGGATAAAGAAAAGCAAAGATTAGATGAAGCATTATATGAGAAATGACACCATATCTATGTTGTTGTAAGGTGCCTTTGAGTCCCTTCCTACTCATAGCGACCCTGTGTACAACAGAGCAAAACACTGCCCCATCATGTACCATCCTCACGATGGTCGTTATGCTTGAGCACATTATTGCAGCCTCTGTGTCAATCCCAACTCCTTGAGGGTCTTCTCTTTTTCACTAACCCTCTACTTTACCAAGCATGATGTCCTTCTCCAGGAACTGGTTCCTCCTGATAATGTCCAAATTATGTGAGACAAAGTCTCGTCATCCCCACTTAAGGAGCACTCTGGCTGTACTTCTTCCAAGACGGATTTGTTTGTTCTTTTGGCAGTCCATGGTATGTACAGTCTACAGCCAATATACCATAATTTGAAGGCATCAATTCTTCTTCCGTCTTTCTTTTTACTTTCACTGCTTGTGCATGTATATGAGGTGAATGAAAACACCATGGGTTGAGTCAGGTACACCTTAGCCCTCAAAGTGGCACCTTTGCTTTTCAAAAATTTAAAGAGCTGTTTTGCAGCAGATTTGCCCAATACAATGTGCTGTTCCATTTCTTGACTACTGTCTCCATGGATGTTGATTGTGGATCCAAGTAAAATGTAATCTTTGACAACTTCAGTCATTTCTCTGTTTATCATGATCTTGCTTATTGGTCTAGTGAGGATTTTTTTTTTTTCTGCATTGAAGGCTGTGGTCTTTGATCTTCATCAGTAAGTGCTTTAAGTCCTCTTCACTTTCAGCAAGCAAGGTGGTGATATCTGCATAACCCAGGTTGTTAATGAGTCTTCCTCCAATTCTGATGTCCTGTTCTTCTTCACACAGTCCAGCTTCTTGTATTATTTGCTCAGCATACAGATTGAGTAACTACGCTGAAAGGATACAACTGTGACACATGCCTTTCCTGACTTTAAACTACTCAGTATCCCCTTTTCCTTTCAACCATTGCCTCTTAGTCTAAGTACATGTTCCTCTTGAGCACGATTAAGTCTTTTGGAATTCCCGTTCTTCACAATGTTGTTCAAAATTTGTAATGATCCACACAGTTTAATGCCTTTGCATAGTCAATAAAACACAGGGAAACCTCTTTCTGATACACTCTGATTTCAGCCACGATCCATCTGACATCAGCAACGATATCCCTGGTTTCACGTGCTCTTCTTAATCCGGACTGAATTTCTGGCAGTTCCCTGTCAACATACTACTGCAGCTGCTTTTGAATAATTTTTGGAAACATCTTACTTGTGTATGATATTAATGATATTGTTTGATAATTTCCAGTTTAGTTTGGATCACCTTTCTTTGAAATAAGCGTAAATACATATCTCTTCCAGTCAGTTGGCCAGATAGCTGTCTTCCAAATTTCTTGACATTGACAAGTGAGCACTTTTAGTGCCGCATCCCTTTGCTGAAATATCTCAATTGGTATTCCATCAATTCCTGAAGCCTTGTTTTCTTCCAATGCCTTCAGTGCAGCTTGAACTTATTGCTTCAATACCACTGGTTCTCGATCATATGCTACCTCCTAAAATGTTTGAATATTGAAGTATGCAAATTCTTTTGATAACGGTAACTCTGTGTACTCCTTCCATCTTCTTTTGATACTTCCTGCATCATTCAGTATTTTGCCCATAGAATCCTTCACTATTGCAACTCAAGGCTTGAAGTTTTTCTTCAGTTATTTCAGCTTGAGAAATGCCAAGCACATTCTTCCCTTTTAGTTTTCTAACTCCAGGTCTTTGCATATGTCATTATAATACTTTGCCTTCTTGAGCCATCCTTTGAAATTTTCAGCTCTTTTATTTCATCATTTCTTCCTTTTGCTTTAGCTACTCTACTTTCAAGAGCAAGTTTCAGAGTCCCTTCTGACATTCATTTTGGTCTTTTCTTTCTTTCCTGTCTTTTTAATGACCTCTTGCTTTCTTCATGTATGATGTCTTTGATGTCATTCCACAACTCATCTGGTCTGCGTCAAATCTATTCTTGAGATGGTCTCTAAATTCAGGTGGAATATACTCAAGGTAGCACTTTGGCTTTCTTGGACATGTTCTAATTTTCTTCAGCTTCCACATGAACTTGCATTTGACCAACTGGTGGTCTGTTCTGCAGTCAACCTCTGGCCTTGTTCTGACTGATGATGTTGAGCTTTTCTATCACCTCTTTTCATAGATATAGTTGATTTAATTCCTGTGTGCTCCATATGGCAAGGTCCACATGTATGGTTGCCGTTTATGTTGTTGAAAAAATGTATTTGCAAAGAAGGAATCATTGGTCTCACAAAATTCCATCATGTGATCTCTGCAATTGTTTCTATCACTAAGGCCATATTTTCCAACTTTCCTTCTTTGTTTCCTACTTTTGCATTCCAATCACCATTAATTATCAATTCATCCTAATCACATGTTTGATCAATTTCATACTCTAGATGTTGGTAAAACTCTACAATTTCTTCATCATTTGCCATACTGTTTGGTGGTAAATTTGAAGAATATTCATATTAATTGGTCTTCCTCTAGGCCTATGGATATTATCCTTTCACTGACAGTATGCTCCATGGTGGTGAGGAAGGGGAACCTGCAATGCCATGGGCATGCAAAGCCACACTGGTGGTGGTGCCCAAGAAGTGATGAGTGACAAGGAGACACTGGTGACAAAGATGGTGCAAGGCCCCAACTCTCACATAATGCTGATTTTCACATAATGACCTGGTCTTTGGAACCTAACCGTGTCAATAAGTGATGAGTGAGTGATCATTCAAATTGTTGAAAGACAATCACATAGAAAGACCTGGAGAACAGCAAGAAAGAAGTGACTCTTACCATACAAAGGATCCTCAATAAAATTAACAGCCAATTTACCATCATAAAACATGTAGGCCTGAAAACAGTATATGTATAAAAAATTTTTTTTTTTTTTTTACATATCAAGAATTCTATACCTAGTAGGGCCCAAAGTCCACCAAATGGGGAAAAGACAGTCTTTTTAATAAAAGGTGCTGGTAAAACTGGATCCCCATCTGCAAAAAATGAAACAAGACCCATACCTCACACCACACCCAAAAACTAATTCAAAATGCATCAAAGACCTAAATATTAAAAAAAAAAAAAAGAACTATAAAGGTCATAAAGGAAAAAAGAGAACCAATACTAGAAGCCCTAATACATGGCATCAACAGGATACAAACCATAACTAACAACACACAAACTCCAGAAGATAAGCTAGATAACTGGGATCTTCTAAAAAGTAAACACTTATTATGCTCATCAAAAGACTTCACCAAAACAGTAAAAAGAGAACCTACAGACTGGGAAAAAAAAATTTGGCTATTACAAATCCAACAAAGGTAAAATCTCTAAAATCTACAGGAAAATCCAATATTTCTACAACAAAAGACAAATAATTCAATTAGAAAATGGGCAAAGAAAATGAATAGGCCCTTAACCAAAGAACACATTCAAGCAGCTAACAGACACATAAGGAAATGTTTGTGATCACTAGCCGTTAAAAAAAGCCATTAGAGAAATGCAAATCAAAACGACAATGAGACACCACCTTACCCTGGCATTACTGGCACAAATAATAAAAAAAAAAAAACAGAAAATAACAAGTGTTGGAGAGACTGCAGGGAGATTGGAACTCTTATGCACTGCTGTTGGGAATGTAAAATGGCACAACCATTTTGGAAAACAATATGGCACGTCCTTAGAAAGCTAGAAAAGGAAATACCATATGATCCAGCAATCCTACTCTTAGGAATATATCCTAGAGAAATAAGAGCTGTAACACGGATAGACATAGGCACGCTCATGTTTATTGCAGCATTGTTCACAATATCAAAAAGATAGAAACAACCTAGATGTCTATCAACAGATGAATGGATAAACAAATTTTGCTACATACACACAATGGAGTGCTACGCAACGGTAAAGAACAGTGGTGAATCTGAGAAGCATCTCACAACATGGATGAATCTGGAGAGAATTCTGTTGAGTGAAATAAGTCAATCACAAAAGGACAAATATTGTATGAGACCACTACTATAAAAACTCATGAAAAGGTTTACACACAAAAAGAAACAATCTTCAGTGATCACCAGGGAGGGGAAGGGTGGGGCTGGGGAAACACTAAATAGACAATAGACAAGTGATAAATTTGGTGAAAGGTAAGACAGTACACAATACTGTGAAGCCAGCACAACTTGTACAAGGCAAGTTCATGGAAGCTCTATAAACACATCCAAACTCCCTGAGGGACCAAACTACTGGGCTGAAGGCTGTGGGGACCATGGTCTCAGGAATGTCTAGTTCAATTGGTATAGCATAATTTATAAAGAAAGTGTTCTACATTCTACTTGGTGAGTAGTGTCTGGCATCTTATAACCCTGTGAGTGGCTGTCGAATATTGGCAGCTGGTCTTACCCCTTCGGGAGCAAGGAAGACTAAAGAAAACTAAAGACACAAGCAAAAGATTAGTCCAAAGGACTAATGGACCACAACTGCCACAGCCCCTACCAGACGGAGTCCAGTACAGTTAGATGGTGTCCAGTTACCACCACTGACTGCTCTGACAGGGATAACAATAGAGGTTCCCAGAGAGAGCTGGAGAAAAATGTAGAACAAAATTCTAACTCACAAAAAAAGACCAGACTTACTTGTCTAACAGAGACTGGAGAAAAGGGTATGGCCCCCAGACACCTTTTAGCTCAGTAATGAAGTCACTCCTGAGGTTCACCCTTCAGCCAAAGATTAGACAGGCACATAAAAGAAAAAGAGACTAAAGGGCCACACCAGCCCAGGGGCAAGGACTAGAATGCAAGAGGGGACAGGAAAGCTGGTAATAGGGAACACGAGGTCAAGAAGGGACAGTGTTGACATGTTATGGGGTCATTAACCAATTTCATCAAACAATATGTGTACTGTTTAATGAGAAGCTAGCTTTTTCTGTAAGCCTTCATTTAAAACGCAATAAAAAAAGAGTAATACATGTTACGTATAGAAAATATAGACATAAAAAGAGAAGTAAAATCATTCATCTACCATTTCATGATCCAGAAATAACAACCACTAACAATTCAATAAACAACTTTTTAGCTTAAAAAAAAAAAAAGAATTCTATACCTAGAATTGTTTGTCTTACTTAATATTTAATAATGTTTGTATTATAATTTATCATATTGGGAGACCCAAGAAAGATTTTAAGGCTCATATTTTATTTTAGCTATATTATAAAGGGAAGATACTTATTTCCTATGTTAACAGAAGTTGTAGATGTCTTTCTTTACAGTCAAGATATTTCCTAACACTACAGTCTTAAGATTCTAAGAGATAACAGTGATTTTACACCTGAAAAGGAATTAAAAACAAAAAACAACAAAAAATCTTTCCAATTTTGGTTCTAAAATAAAAAAAAAAAGAGTAATGAGCAAATTGTATTATATAAACAGAAATCCTGTGCTACAATCCACATTGAAATGTGCGGATCCACAAAAGGAACATATACAGTGTACTTCTGGAATATGAAACTGAAGATCATATATAGACAGAAATAGTTTCGTGAACTTTATCATGTAAAGATACTTACTTGACAACTGTTGTCTTGTTTAAACAGTAATCTATGTATTTAACACAAACTAAATTCTTGGATTTTCATTCAAAATGTACTATAACTTAACACAAGCAATCTTACTGTTTAGAATTTACACTGGAAAAAAATCACCAATAGGTGGTGTTGCTGTGATTGAATTTGGTTAAACGTTGTGCAAATCTGACCCTAGATTCTACTCTTTTTAGTTTCCTATATACTTCTCTCTCACAGTCTACTTAGCAATTGTTCAATAGTGAACTGGTTATAGAATGTCACCAAGGGAAAAAAATGTTTTTAAGTATTTGGAAGGCATTTTCTATCGCCGTTGTTTAAAAAGATGAGAAATAGTCAGAGATCATAGCTATAAAAAATAGACTGCTCAAGGTGGTACTTATCTGATAAATGAATATACAAGTGCTTGACTCAAATGGAGGTTATGAATTTTGCATAAAGTCCTTCAACAAGGTTGAATTACATAACGTCTCATTTAATGGGGTATCTATGTGACATTTCTTGTCAAGCATTACTTCTCTTTGTTAGGCTAAACATTTGATTTGTAAGACAAGAAGTTAATAACACTGACAGTAAAAAAAAAATAATAATAATAAGCATGCTTATAATTTGCAATTAAACATGACTGATAAAACTTCTAAATGCATAATGAATACCTGTTAAAAAACTATAATTTTCACTGTGCATTATTATTTAGCCACAAAAATGTGAGTTACTTTGATTTTATTTCAAAAAACCATTTAATTATAAAAAGATTATTATACAGATTCTGATTGTTGATATCAGAATTGTTGTGATGATGTTTGAAATATGCAATGGTTTGTCAGAACAGAGATCACTTCTCAAGGTTAAATAGCAAAAACAAACTTTTAATTTGACATTTATAAGACAGGTTTAAAGTGTATTCATTTAAAAGTATACTGGACTTTAAAAGAAAATAACTGCCAAATCAAATCAAGGAGGTTATTCAAAACACATACTGTTTTACTTATTGCTTGTATTCTCACTTTGGATAAATTTACACTCTGAAATTAAAATTTCTTTGACCTGTGAAAATAGGATTTTTAAAACATAAATGATAAATTCAGACAGGAGTATTTCATCTTCTAGATTCAACTTTTTCCCTTTCTCTCTCTCTCTCCTTTTCCCCCCTGTTACACACACACACACACACACACACACACACACACACACTCTTAACCACCCTGCCTTACAACAGCATAAAAAAAAAAAAGAAATTGCCTTTGAATTGATCCTGACTAATATCTATCTATTGGTAGAATATCTATTGGTAGAATCGAACTGCTGACCTTTTGGTTAACAAAGGAGCTATTAACCACTGTGCCACCAGGGTACATATACTTTTGCTTCTAAAAGTAGAATTTCTTTAGAATGACAGATGAGTTATGCAACACATTCCATTACTTACTTAAGATAATAAATTAATTATGCTGTATAGTATATGTGAAGACTTTGAAGCTATATCTTTTGAACGGAACAAGTTTGTAATATTATGAAAAATGCTCCTTTAAAAGTAAGACTTCTGGTTCAATCACACATACTATAGCATGCAATATCCTTCTCTTGAATATTTCTACATATTCTAATTTCAGCCCACTGAAGAATATGAGAACACAAAACTATATTTCAATAATAAATAGGTGATGATTTTCTAACAAAACGAAGTGTTCTTGATCCTTAAACTTCTTCCAGATAAATGATTCTTACTCCAAAAACTATAATTTACAATAGAATATTTTTAAAATATTATACTAACTGAAATCCATATTGACCATAATCTTATCTTTTCCTGAGAATATCAGCCTGTTATATTTAACAAATCATTTTGTTGTAAAGCAAACAATTATTGAGGTATGTAAACCTTTTATACTGGGTGCAGACTTCCTCATTTTTTGATGACAGACTTCCACATTTTTTATTTTCCTATTATTCTTCCAATGTCAGTGTGTAAACCTAAAGAAAACTCTCTGCCATTTGCTGTGGGAAATGCAATTCCTACCACAGTTTTTTATGCATCTGTTTTTATAATAAATCTGGAAGCAAACCAAACACATTAATTCCTATTAAAATGATGACAACTTATTTTAGTCACTCTTATTCGGACAGGGAAGAAAAGGCAAAAGGTAGCAAAAACAAAAATAATGATTTTTCTTCAGAGTTTTACCCCACTTCAATTCTTTTCTGTCCATAATTTGCTCCTATTTGTGTACCTTGAAAATGTTATCTGATGCCATGGTATATATTGTCCTCATGGTTTGTAAAAGTCTAATTTCTGAACCAGTTTAGAACAACATTCTAAGATCTTCCAATTACTACAAAAAATAAAAACCAAACCAAACCCATTGTCAACGAGTCAATTCCAAGTCATAGCAACTCCATAGCAACAACAACAAAAAAATCACTATTAACACCACACCATGGACATGTCACACACACACACAAACAAAAACACACTCAAGCTCACACCACATAATTGGAGCAGAGGCACTTACTTTTGTCCTAGGGATGGTTGCCAGGAAATAGCCAAAGTATTAAACACACATATAAGTTTTGTCTTTTAAATAGCTGTTAGTAAGATTAGGAGAAGTAGTCAACACATTAAATGAAGAGTTTTAGATAAAATGTAGGACAGAGGTCCCAGTACCCAGTGCCCTACAGGACAGAGTAGAACTGCCCCATAGAGTTTCCAAGGAGCGCCTGGTAGGCATGATCTTTTTTGTTTTGTTTTTGTATAGTTAAACTAAAAGAATCCTATTGCTGAGGGAGATCACATGGTTGGTAGATATAAGTTCATCAAGCCTGAAAGGTCCCTCAAGACAAATGTACTGGGAACCTTTAAGTCTTGCTCACAAGAGTGAGATATAAGTCTGCCATCTGGAACCTCTAAAGCAAAATAAAAGTGAAAAATACTTAAACATATCTTTTAAACATCAAGAAAAAAAAATTAAAAAGTGACTTTTTTTTTTCATAGCAGATATAATTTTATTAAAATGACCCTACAGGTATTCTCTATAGGGTCGCTATGAGTAGGAATCGACTCAGAGGCAAGGGGTTTGGTTTGGTTTATATGTATTCAGGTATTTCTATTTCTTTAATTCTTGTTCCAATATGTTTAATCTTTTATATTGTTGAAATGATATAAGAACTACTTTACTGCATTCTCTTTATATGTTATAATTTGAACCACTCAAAATATTTACAGAATTCATAACATTTGTTATGAACTGCTTGGTATGCAATATGTGAGACCTGAGACACTGACAATACTATATTAAAAATTAAAATAAATGGCATAGATCCTGTCTCTAAGACAGAGTATGATATGGACGGTAGTATGAGCCAGTGAGTTTTAGAAGAAATACAACCAGAATGCCCGTTAGAAGTGAGTATGGCAAGACTTTGGCTTGCTTACTTTGGCAATATCATTAGAAAAGACCAATTTCTAGAAATAGAGGCCATGGTTGGAAAAATACAGAGTCAGCAAAAATGAAGGAAGCCTTCAATGAAATGGATTGATACAATAACCAAAGCAATGGGCTCAAACATAGCAACAATCATGAAGACAGCACAAGGCCTGGCAACATTTTATTCTGTTATCCATAAGGTTGCCATGAGTCAGAGCCAATACAATTACACTTAACAACAACAAAAACAATGAGACATGACATGAACAAATCCAAATTAAACAAGGAATATAAATGTAGGAAGCTAGGCTTTTTAGCGAAATTGCTAATGGCAGTTTCAGGGCACAGTTATTTCCTAATTAGGGTGTCAATATTTCGGGGAACTCTGTAACAAGAACAGAAACAACTGATACAGAATTCTCATTTAGAATTTTAGTCATGTCAATAGCAACTTAAAAAATCTTTCAGTCTCCGTAATCTGTAGCTTTACAACCTTTCTCTTAGTTTTCACTCCAGTGTCGCATCTTTCCCACTATTTTCTACCATGTTAGTGCCAGACCCACTGCCTTAGTTATTCAGTGCTGCTGAATTAGAAATATCATAAGTGAGTGGCTTTAGTGAAGAGAAGTTAATTTTCTCACAGCGTAGGAGGCTAGAAGTCTGAATTCAGGCAGCCTGCCTTTAGGGAACGCTCCCTCTATCTACTCTGGGGAAAAATTTCTTCTCAACTTTTTAGCATTCTTCTTGATGTTCCTTAGAGATTTCCACATGGCATCTATCTTTCCCCTAGTTGTATTTGCTTCTCCGTGCCTTATCTATTGTTTTTATATTTCAAAAGCAATTGGTTTAAGACACACCCTACACTGATATGGCCTCATTAACATAATGAAAAAAACCCTGTTCTCCAATGGGATCACATGCGCAGGTATTAAAAAAAAAAGGGGGGGGGGTTAGGAATTAGACCAGTATTATTGGGAGACACAAGTCAATCCGTAACATTCACTAGCTTATTTTTTTTTAACCAGATACAGCATTATTACTGCCTCTCTACCCTTGATAATATTGTTTTTTTTAGATAATGCACTTCACCTGGCTCAATAAAGCGCTAAGTCAAATATCTACAAAGCTTTTACCCAACAATCCCAGGCAACAATCATTTCCAATTCTGTGCAATCATGTCAATTTGAACTTCATCTCCTCGTATTGTTAAGTTTGATACCTGCCTCTGTTTGCTTAGAAGGACAACCTGAGATGATGATTCCTGTACGGGCGATTTATTAAGGGAGTGAGGCTGGCTGCCTGCCTCCCATCTTGAATAGGTAAAGGGCTGTGCCTTCCTCCTCTGTGACATAGGAACTAACTCCCTGTCCTTAAGCTATCTCCTTATTTAGGTATGCTTCCTGTCTCTGGCCAAGTCGAGGAAAACGAGAGACTGGGGTCGCAGGGCCAGCTGAAACTGGCAAGAATTACATCTGCCCTGCCTGACATGTGCAGAACCATTGACCTTGTCCTCTGCGTGACCCCGGAACTCTTTTCTCACTGGACGGAGCCAAAGTTTAGTGGCCCAAGATTGGGGTAAGGCTTTCAGAAGCGGGGGTTCCGAGCCTAAGATCTAGTTTGAGAGTCTGCCCCCCCGCAACCCTTTTTAGACTAAGCAAGTGCGGAAAGGCCAGACTGCCCCCGGAAAGCCTTTTTGGGCCAGGCCAATCAGCAAGCTGGCCCCACCTCGAGGCGTTCCTGAAGACCCCAGACCCGATTTACTTCACCCATGTAAGCGCTTTGGGCTATTGTTCTTGGAGCCATCCTGACAACACAAGTCTTGGTGTGCTCCTTTGCTTGGCCAACCAAATAAAGGTTCTTTCACTTTCACCCATTTCATGTCTCTATGGCCTCACCGAGCAGACCTGAAACAGCCTGATTACAGGAGTGCCTTAGGAAAAGACTGTAATGGACGTTGTGAACCAGAATAGAACAGAGAAAGAAGCTAGGCAAAGAGGTTTTTCAAGAAAAGTCTAGTATCTTATTGATTGCAGAGGTATTTGTGAATTACACCATAATATTTGTATCCTCCTAAAGCATGGCGCTGTGTTTTTGGATCCCATACCAGTGAGGCATTGGTCATGATTGGCATCATCTCCCAGGTGTCTCTTGATAGAGCATTTCCCATAGGTTAAGGACAATTCTTCAGCAGCAGTTGTTCAGGTGTGGGTTGGTTTTGACAGTAGATGGAGACAAGCAGGAGAAATCAGAATATTTATTCCATGTAGGAACAATAGTATTTGCAAAAGTATTGCATGTAGAGAAGAAGGAAAAATAAAGAGTCAATGCTGAAAATAGTTTTATGCCTTGATCCATTGGGCTAGTGCTATTTTTTACTGACATGAGAGGAGATTAGAACAGATATTGGAGGGTAAAATTGAGGTTTTTCTTCATCTATGGTAAGTTATACAGATCTCTTCTAGACATGTAAGTGCAAATGGAGATTGGGGTACATCATTCTTGAGCTCAAGGGAGAGGCCAAATATAAAGATAAGAAATTGGGAGGGTTTAGTGTACAGCTGATATGCAAAACAATGGAAAAAGATGAGACTGTCTAGGGAGAATTTTGTTAGGACAGAGTAGCAATACTGCTTCCTAAGGCATGTCAATACCAGGAGCTCAGCTAGAGGAGCGAGGGCCAACAAAAGAGATGACAGATCATGAAATTCCAGAAAATAATTCTAAACTGTTGGCATCACAGGAGCTAATACAAGGTTGTTCACAAAAGAATTTTGTGAATCTGTACTGAAATACTAAGTGAACTGGAAACAGCGACATGTCCTTTGCATTTGTCAAATGGATGTTATTGGAAATATTATCAAGAAGTTTCAATGGAGTTAGTAAGGGAAGCTCAATGAGATTAGTTGAATAGCTAAGGAAATGTAAGGGAATAGAGAACAAAAGTGAATATAACTGAAAAAGCTATTCTCTGGACAGGAGACGAGGGATGGGACAGTAGTTAAAACATGAAAAAAGGTCAAGGAAGTATTGTTATTTTGTTATAATTTTGATAGAAAATGCTAGAATATAGGTATATGCTGATGGAAAAGAACCAGTCAGTTGGTCAAAACTCTCTTTCTTTTAGGGTTTCTTCCTTTGTTTTTTATGTGTAAGAAGGCATTCAGAAAAGTTAAACTGAATATAAAGCTTATCTATATTTAATTCTATTTATTTTGTTTTATTAAAAAAATTTATTTTGTTTTATTTTATGTGTATATATTGCATTCAATCTTTATTTACTACTCAATTTTTTATCCACTAATTCAGAAGGCAACTTCAGCACTTTAAGTGTTTAATTATACTTTTTTTCAGCATCTGAGCTATATAATGTTTTATTCCTCTGTCTCCTTCTTGATGCTTAAGTAACATGTTTTTATTATTTTAGTTTTATGAGACATATTAATATCTAATAGGATAGGTCCCCAGAATGTTCTTTCTAAAAATTATATTATCTATTTCATCTATTTATTTTCCTATGTAAACTTTAGACATATACTTCCAAGTACACCAAATGGAAATACTATTATGAAGGAAGAAAATATAATTCTTTTAGTAAAGAAAAATGACTGGTTACATAATACATAGAAATGCCTTAAAAATATAGGAAAAGTTTCTTCAAGAAGTAGATTTCCAGGGGGGAAAATAATAAAGGGAGGAGAAAACTTTTAGATTAAAAGAAACTTCAATTATATGAACCAAATGTAATATATCCAATACCTGGATCCACCCTTATTCAAAAAAAACAACAAACAAACAAACAAAATAATTCAACAGCTTTTATACGGCAATGATGAAAATTGAACATATACAGTACTGCTAATTTGATGGTATTAAAAAATGTTGGTATATTGAAGGTTTAATAATAACATCAAAGTTATTTTATTTATTTATTTTAAGAACCCTGAGGTTTACAAAGTGTGTCCTGAATATCTCATGGGTAAAATGATACAATGTCCAGGAATGTGCTTCAAACTAATGCAGTGGGAATAGACATGTAACAAGATAGACAGTGAATTGATGATTGATGATGGGTAATGAGTATATGGGAGTTCATTTGTAATAATTTCTATTATGTTTGAAATTTTTGACAGCAAAAGCTTTTACAATGGGTGTCTTTGATATCAACAAACAGGAAATAGCAAGAAATAGCAACAAAACCTATAATAATGAGAGTAGAAAGTAAATTAAAAAAAAAACACAAATTCAGTTTTATATTTGTAGTGCTCATTTAAAACAGCTACTTAATTTTAGCATTATCTATTTATTCAAAATAATAATGTTAGTGATAATAGAATTTTGGAATTAAAAGTAATACTTCAGTATAACACTTGACAATGTTAAGTACCTAATTAATACAGAATGATTATACATTAACTTGGATTTTACTAATCTCTCCTTAATGGAATCTAGTTGTTCTTTTGGAAGGATGTTGTCCTCCTAAGGGCATAGATGTCACCCTTAATTGCAAATATGTAACTAAAGAGAGGGATAACACCACCACTAGCACAGTATCCTTTCCTAGGTTAACCCTACACACACAAATACATACACATTCATATATACAAACATATATATAATGTATGTATACACACATACACATATATGTATATATATATATATACTTGTTTTTAATTGCCATCAGGTCAGTTACAACTGATGATGAGTCCATGTGTGCAGAGTAGAAGTGTTCCATAGAGTTTTCAAGTTTGTGACCATTCAGAAGGAAATCACCACACTTGTCTTCTCAGATACTTCTGGTGGGTTGAAATAGCTAACCTTTGGGCTAATAATAGTCAAGCACTTAACCATTAGCAGTTCCTATGGAATCAATGTGACAGCAGTGTGTTTGTTTCTTTTCTTTTTTGGTAAAGACTCACAGTATATCTCTATATATCTGTATCTACATCTATATGTGTACCTGTATCTATATATAAAAGCCATTGCCATCGTGTCAATTCTGGCTCATACAACCCTACAGGACAGGGTAGAACTGCCCCATAAGGTTTCCAAGGAGAGGCTGGTGGATTCAAACTGCTGACCTTTTGGTTAGCAGCATAATTCTTAGCCACTGTGATATATACATGAGTGTATATATATATGTGTGTCCATATAAGAAATTAGAAAGGGTTTGAAATAGCACATAAAGTTGCAATGAACATCACAGTTATCTTAAAATTATATCCTGGGCTCGGAGACTGAGATTTAGGTGTTAAGATCTGCGATTCTACCTCCTGCGGCCTGTCCACTCACAGAGTTGACAGAACCAGCAAATTTGCTATCGAAGTGAAGGCAGTCTTCTAGTTGCTGGATGAGACTGAGGAAAGTAACAAAATTCAGCCTCAGCTATACAAGATAAGCCAGTAGGGTTTGGAATTCAAGCAATTTTATTTTGTCATAAAGCAGGAAATCGCAGGCCCAAGTCTTACCGCCTCACACACAAAAAAGAGAGCGGCAATTTATCTGCACTTCAGGAGTAGGGAAGGTGCACACAATTTACCACACATGGCCCACAATTCACCAGTTCAAAAGGGGCTTGTGGAAGCTGGACAAAATGTATTTTTTTTTAAAAAAGAGTCTTCTCTCTCTGTTAGCATGATTAGCTGCCTCAGGAGGGAAAGTGTAAGGGTGAGTAAAAGCGGTCTTCTTTTAGATTTCTCAGGGACGTCTTGACACATCTTTCAGGTTCATTTGTTCACCTGGCAAATTTCTCCCCAGCTGGTGGCACCCACTTTACGAGTCCATGAAGATAATAATGGGAGTACATAAGCTACTTTCAGTAATGAAGAAAACCTGATGGAAATTTGCTACGACTGGTTAATGAAAATAAAAAGATTTCACTAAAACATCAAGTTCTTGTATTTGTAGGTTAGGTCAACTTTAGTGATCATATTTTCGTTTTGAACAGAAACTATGATTTTTAATTTTATATTTTCCCTTAATGCTAGTTAGAAAACTAAATATTTATTTAAAAATAAATATTATATTGAGAACAGTTTGATTAATAAATTATTCTAAGGAGGGGTGCAGGGGCAATAATAATAATAGTAACAATAAAAATAATTTTAGAATTTTTACTCGGAGTTCTACATAGCACTGAAATATTTTTAACTAAGAAAACTTCAGCTAAACAGAAATTTTTAAAGTTTAATAAATTTGTTTAAGATATTTACCAACTTTCAACTGAATTCACTGTTTCAACTTAATGTCCAAATATTTTTTCCCATTCTTCCCATGATGGAAATTCATTAGTATGTTTCACAGCACCACCATTCAAAATGTAGGCCTGAAATATGTTTTTGCTGTTTAGCAATAAATTGTATCCCTACTGTTACGGATTAAAATGTGTCTTCTAAAAAGTTGTGGTGTAAACTCTATCCCTATACCTCTAGTTACAACCCTATTTGGTGATGAGTTTTCTTTATTAATTAGACAGTACTAATGTAGGGTGTGTCTTAAGTCAATCTCTTTTGAGATGTAAAAGACATTAAACAAGCAAGTGAGAAAGCAGAGATGGGGGAAGAGTGATTCCAAGCGACATGAAGATTACCCAGGAGCAGAAGCTCGAAAAGGCAACAAAGATCTTCCTGAAGAGGAGACAGAGGGAGAAAGCCATCTCCTAGAGCTGGCTCCTTGAATTCAGGCTTATAGCCTTCTAAACTGTGAGAAAATAAATTTCTGTTTGTTTAAGCCACCCACTTTTGGTATTTCTGTTATAGCAGCGCTAAATAACTAAGATACCTACTTTCTGTTTTCTAAAATTTGACTAATTTGTGAAAATAATAATAGTTTTTGAAATAGTGAAAATGATTTTTAAATTAGTAGTTTCTGCCTTAAATTTATGGCTCTGCTTTGGTACTTAATTCATTGTATTTAACTCACTGAGATAATAGTCTTTGCAAAAGTTATTAACGTACAAATAATACTTACTGGGATTGGCAATGGATAGATGTCTAAATTTTATTCATAATATATAAAAAATTTTTTTTTTTAAATATATAGGCAGGCTCAATAGAGGAAAAGAAGAATTCACAAATTAAACTTACCCATTTTAAATTTTCTAGGTACACTGTTTTTTTAATTAATGCATGGCTTAATTCACAACTCCTATTTTCTATTAAATAAGAGTTACCAAAAAGTGCTAAAAAGCAAAGATGTCACTTTGAAGACTAAGGTACACCTAACTGAAGCCATGGTATTTTCAATCACCTCATATGCATTCAAAAGCTAGACAATGAATAAGGAACATTGAAGAAGAATTGATGCCTCTGAATTATGGTGTTGGCAAAGAAGATTGAATATACCATGGACTGCCAAAAAAACGAAAAAATCTGTCTTGGAAGAAGTACAGCCAGAATGCTACTTAGAAGCTAGGATGGTGAGACCTGTCCTCATGTACTTTGGCCACGTGATGAGTAGGGACCAGTCCCTGAGGAAGGACATAATGCTTGGTCAGTGAAAAAGAAGAAGACTGTCAAGGAGATGGATTGACATAGTGACTGCAACAATCACCTCAGGTATAGCAAGGATTGTGAGGATGGCACAGGACTGGGCAGTGTTTCTTTCTGCTGTGTAAAATGTGGCTCTGAGTCAGAACCAACTAGACAGCACCAAACAACAACTTAAGAAAAAAATATATATATATGTATGTAATGTTAGAACAATCATACCAAAATTCAAACTTAACAAATAGCTCTCAAACAAAAAAGGATATAATGCAATCATTCTAGTTATAATTTGGTGCACTAATTGACAAACGAACATTGATTTAAAACTGTCAACAGTGGTTGAGAGTAAATATAAAACAATATGGGATTTCATATTATTCAACTTTCATAAATGCCAAAATATATAGATGGCCCTAAGTGGCCTTTGCCCTGCTTTGGTTGATTACAGATATGGGTGTATAGATACATGCATTGTATGTTTCTACAAACTTTGTTACAAATTTTACTTTGAAATAGCTGATGGGACTTTCAAACAGTTGTTTCATTTTACTAAAAATGCCTTATTTAAAAAGGAAAAATTACTCTGAAAGTTTAATTTCAAAAGGTTTAGAGGAAAATGAAAATGGCAGATGCAGGAAAGAAAAAAAAATTATGAGAAGTTGCAATAACACATAATAACTTGGGACTTTCTAGTCAAGGCCCAGGAGTGGAGGTGACTTTGTGCAAGTTCCACCGTAGCTAATTAAAACCAACCACATTTTCCATCTTCCTGACACTGTGCACGAGATTTCTGATCTGGACAATTCTAGTAAGTCATCATTTCAAATGAATGGTCAGTCAACTTCAAACTCTTCTGCAGAATTAACAGTAAAACAAGGAGGAATCAAGATTCAAAATCATGAAAATCAAATTGATTCAAAACAGCATATTGCTCATCCATTCATTAATTTTCTGCTCTGAGGTCTATCAATATCTTAGAATTTCAATATAAACAACAACAATAAAAGCTAACCAGAAAATAATGTTTTTTTCTCATACAGTTCAAAGCAGAATGTGCATATTATTTTTGAGGGAGAAAAGCATTATTCTTCTTAAAAACTCTTTGCTTTTTTTATTATTCTATTACTTAAAATTTTCCAACTACAATTCCACTTAAGCCTTTAATATCCTGAGAATATCATTAATAAAATCTTCCAATTCCCTCAGACATCCTACTTCAATCTTGCATGAAATGATTTAGTAATGTGTCACTTACTAAAAGATAAGTGGTAAAATATGAACTTCTAAATCTGACATTCATGACTAATTTGTTACAATGTAAATTTTTATTTTTATTTCCATTACACTCTTGTGAACTTCACAGTCCAGGTCAACTTGATTAATCATTATTTCTTAGTAAGTATGGCTTTCATATTTCTGCACCCATGCTTTCATTCACCATGAACTTGCATTTAGAATGTCTTTCCTTTCTGCCTTTTGCTGATACAGTGCTGCTTTTTAAGGCTTGTCTGCTCTCTACCCCATGAAAAGTCCCGCAATTTTTCCAGCTATTAGTAAATGTACCTAGTTTTTAAAATTACAGCAGTATTTCTACTTATGCAAACTCTTTTTACATTCCTTCATGGCTATTTATTTAGATGTCTGAGCCATTCCAATAGCTTATTACTTTAGGGAAATGATCATATACTCATCCCCTATAGTGGTTGACATAGTGCTTTATCAACATGCTGTTGAAAAATATGTTTTTTTGTTTGTCTATTTGCTATTTTTGTATCTTGTAAATGAAAAGATTTATTCACACAAGTGCAGACTCACTGGAAAGCATAACTGTTGTCTATCAGTGAATTTTGTTGTTGTTAGGTGCTATCAACTCAATTCCAACTCATTGTTGACACCAAGTGACAGAGTAGAACTGTCCCATGTGGTTTTCTAGGCTGTAATCTTATGGAAGCAGATCACCAGATTTTTCTCCTGAAGAGTTACTGGATGGGAGTACTTTGCCTTTCTTCCATCAAGGTTCCTTATCAGAAAACTTCCTGAGTTCAAATACCAGTTCCACTCCTTTCTGACCCGTATGATCCAGTACAAATTACCTTATCTATGAACCTTTTAGTTTCTTCATCTGCAAAATGGTAATAATTGTAGGATTCTTCTCTCGGGGTAGTTCTGTGTTTTTTTGTAGCCTCCCTGAGCTCCTAAGTGGTAAAAGGGCAGAATTACCATTGAAAATATTCAATGCTAAATAAATGCTACGGGGCATAAGGAGATGAGTTACTCTGTTGCTCTAGTCTTAGAACATCAGTGCTAGAAGGCGGAAAAAGGAAACTTCCATTTTAAATGATCTCTTATTGAAAAATGATATGGAAGGAACTTTAAAGGACTTCATTACTGGAAAATAAATAAAGTCATAGATTAGTCTAGAAACATTAAAATAGTAAATATTACAGCAAGAAGATTTTTGAAGTATTAATCAGGGCTTCTTAAAATGTCATAGATTTTCTGTTATTTTGTAAAAAAAGAAAAAATATGTATATGATAATGAGTCTCAAATGTCTAACTTTTGCTTATCAATGTTGTATAATATTACATACTTGGGAGAAGACATAATTCTTGTCCTCCGGTACTAACCAAGAAGAGCATGCTTTGATTATTCTTTTGTTGCTGTTGTTAAAAAATAAAGTGGAGGAAATATTTTCCCTATTGAGTCATAGATTTTGGCAGTTAAGGTATAGTCATTTTTCAAAAGAAAAATGTAAGTCACCTTGGTTAAGAAAGCATTGTTTTGTTAAAAAAATAGAAATAACCTGTCCAGTAATTTAAAATGAATTCATTTATCTTTACATATAAACCTTGTTTTGGAATACTGGTAACTATTAAAGAGTATTTCTAATAATTTCATTTATAGTACAAAACAATTTTCGATAGTAAAAACTACATTTTGACAAAGATATTTTAAAGGTAGAAACTTATATTAACTCTTACAGATAAAAACAATTACTGTATTTTAAACAAATATATTTTCCCTTCTGCATGTCATTTGAATAACAAAATTTTCAAAATATTTCTGAAGCAGCGTCACTATTAAGAACCACAAGGGTGGCTGCTGAACTAGCAGACATTAAATGGGGAGAACATTTTAAAAGTGTTAGTATGTCAATTTCTTCAAAAAATAAATAAATGATAATAATTCAGGTGAAAATATAAAAACTAGAAGAACTTTTTTGAATGGGAAGTGAATTATATAAGTAAAATCTCTTTTTTATCAAGATATACTAAATCATCTCATTAAAATATTCAACATTGTTGTGAGAATGGGATGTGCTAGTCCTGAACCGTTATAAAACTTTAAAACTCAAAAGACCATATTGGCACCTTTCTTCAGAAGAACATATAGTAGAAAGCACAGCTTGCCAACGGGGTGACATTTTTTGCAGTGGTCCACAGGAGGACATACAGCTAGCTGTCCAGACCTACCTCCTCTTCTAAATTTCTTGGGTAAGGTTCAAAGTTCAAAATCCACATCTAGTGAGTATGGAAGCTTCCCTGGTTTAAAAGGCTCATGTGCCATACGAGCCAATATATCTTGGAACAATGCTGTAGACATAGTCTCCACCATATGACAATGGACATATCCATTTTCAAGAGTCTTCATACTCAGAGAAGCTCAAAGCATGGAGCTCCCACCAGAGTTTATAGTTTTTCTATCCCGTATGCCCTGATGGTGAAATGGTTAAGCACTCAGCTGCTAACTGAAAACTTGGTTATTCGAAGCCACTAGGAGAAAGTTCAGGCGATCTGCTCCCTTAAAAGGTTTCAGCCTAAGAAACCCTATGAGGCACTTCTATTCAGACTCATAGGGTCAACTATGAGTCGGATTCGGCTCTACTGACACACAACAACATTACATATGCAATTTAAAGACAGGTGTCATTTTTAATATAAGCTCCACTCCTGGTAATATAACTGACACAAAATGTCTTTGTCTCCAAGAGTTAGAAAATTAACCAACGGCCAAATAGCCTTGCAAAAGGACAAAGAGTTTTGTTAAAGATTTTACTCTCAGTTTTAAGGACCAGGAATAGTCTTCTCTCAGAACTGACAACTTACTATCTCTTCCAATACAAAGGACGCGAACTAATAGCAAAAACAAAAATGCAAACGAGGATGCCACAATTAACTAAAACATTTCTAAAAAAATAAAAATAAAAAATGAGTTTTTTGTAGATATGAATTAATTAGATATTCATACAATTTGTAGGAAATTATAGTATCCATATTTTTTATTCAAAACTAGCAGCTAGACTCTCACCACTAGACATAGAAAATCCAGGAGCAAACTTTATTAAATATTTTCTATTTTTTCCTACATTTTTTTCTAATAACCTCTCACTATAAAACATTAACTTTGAAAAAGGCCATAACATTGAAGATTCAAAGGAATTATGAGTAATCAATTCTTTTTAATAATCATTTTTTCTCAGCAACAATTCTATTTAGTGAGCAAATACAAAAAGAAAATCGCTTTTTTTAGCACAAAGCATGTTTTTTGTTAGTGAAGAAAAATACAAGAAATCTCTGTTCCTACATTTTAAAATTTACATTAGTATCTGGAAGTTAAAGGCTGAAAATAAACCACTCTTTCATAATACCGTGATATAATAGATGTATTTTAAAAGACTGTTAGAATAATTGAAAGGAAAGAGTATTGATGCTTGCATGGTCAAGAAAGGTTTCAGTGGAAGAGTGGCATTTGAGTTTGGAACTGGGAAAAGTAGAGGTTTGAAAGATGCTGAAGACCATTTTACTCAAACGGAAAAGTGGAGTCAATTCCGAGATGTAGATAGATCTGTATGTCCACAAAAACGTGAATAGTTCTTTGCTGTTGCAGTGTAAAGTGAGAGGGTTGAAGAGGAGGAGTTGAAACCAAAAAAAAAAAAGGTGCAGTAATAGTGAGGGAAGGTAAACAATTTAAAAGAAGCATCAAAATTATATGAGGTTTATTATCCGTGAGTATGACTTTAATAGTTCTGTATTATAGATAAGGAACCTAAAATTTAAGGATCTTAAATAACTTGTTCAAGGTCAGTTGGTATTAAATATCAACACTAAATTTAAAACTAAGCCTGATGACTTCAGGATTCAGGCTCTGTCCACCAACCCATTCGATCAGATTGAGATGAGTAGCCTTGAGTATCATGCTAATGTGCTTAGATTTGATCATTCGGGATTCATGGGGTCACCTAAAATCTTGAAAATATTATTAAAATTATTCGTATTTGAAAGAACTATAAAAACAATGATCCTTGAGAGGAATAACGTAATTCTAATGGTGTAACAGTATGTTCACAGCAAGCTACTGTAAAACGTATTTGTATATGTATATCGTTATTTCTTTTGTTGGATGATGGTAACTCTTAAGAAATTTTTGCATTTTTTTAAAATAATTTTTTTACCTTGTTTTGAGGTGGGTTTGGAGAGGAGTTTATTGATTAATAAAGTTCAAATGAACACATTTCAAAATGGTTAAGAATAATTCTATAGAAATCCCGTCTCCTGTATTTCCTTTTTACTCTTTCTACCCATTTAGACTTTTTTTTTCTTTCTTGTGTGTGTGCACATCTTGGTTTGCTTTTTTTTTTTTTTTTTAAATAACATCAAGGATTTGGATGGGAGCGCAGGGAACAGGTGAATTATTTAATCATTCTCTGAGCATACGGGGTAGTTTAGAGTGTGTTGGGTGTCTGGGGTGCGACACATAAAGGAAATGTCTTAAATCAATCAGACTAGCTAAATCTTTCTCTATTCAGTTGTTTTTAATCCCATCAGGAAGCAGTTTCAGTGAGCAATGTGTTTGAAGCATGCTGTGAGAGGTAAAGTTTCTTGGCAGAATTTCTCTCTCTCTTCTCTCATTGCAGTGTCTGATCAGTTTGGATGAACCCTTATCATTGTTAAAATCACGAACAGGAAATAAGATGAATGATATCCTATTTTAAGACTGCAAGAGTCAGACAGTATTGCTGACATCAGAGAACCTTTATTCCTTTTACAAGGGCAAGCATTCTGACACCTCGTACAAGGGCTCAAATTTCCTGATTCAGATTGATAATATGTTGAATCAGACATTTCTATTTGTTTTAAAAGTGAGTAAGCCATTGACAACTTTAATTTACTTTTAGACATTGACCCCTTTACGTTATAGGGCCAAATAACTCCAGAACCGTCATAAAGATGGATAAAACCAAACCAAACCCGTTGCCAGCGAGTCGATTCCAACTCATAGCGACCCTATAGGACAGAGTGGAACTGCCCCTTAGAGTTTCCAAGGAGCGCCTGGTGGATTCAAACTGCCGATCTTTCTCATTAGCAGCAGTAGCACTTAACCACTATGCCACCAGGGTTTCCAAGGATGGATACCAAGCAGTTAAACTTATGTCATAGATGAAAACTTCTTTTAACTTTCCAGGATGTTATCCGAAATAACTGTTAAGCAAATGAAATGACTTCAGTTCAAATAAATTGACCTTCTCTTTGTGCCATTTGCAGTGTTTATGTCTATGGCAAATGATTGCAGTAGAAGGAGTTTGAATCAGAAAATCTGCTTTGGAATGGCTCCACATTCAGGATAATCAAAAACTTCTGAAATGAGCCCTGTTCATGTTCAGGCTACTTGCAGCTGCACCTGTTCAGACACTGTTCCAACTGGCTTGTGGTTTAACCACTCCCCCAATGCTCTTGATTAAAAACATGGCTTCATCAGACAACTCGAGAAGCTCTCACACCTGTATGTGAGTATAGATTTTCTTCTTTCTGTAGATGATGTTCTTTTTTTTTTTCAGAAAATTATGTGTCCAACTATTTCACCGCATCTCTCTCAGAGGCAGTTCTTTTTTTTTTTTTTTTTCCTAGATGATGTATGTTTACACCACCCTACACATCAGGAAGGCATAAATTGCTTTTGTCACACAACTTAACCTTGTTTGTTCAGATAAAATAATAAATGAATAGGTATACTTCTGTGAGCATAGGCTATATTGTCAGGAGCACCTGGGGCTCAAGTCCCAACTCTGTCACTTGCTGGCTGTAAGCTAAGTTAGCTCTTTAAACCTCATTTTACCTGTCTGTAAAATGGGTATAATCACAAAATGTTCACATAGTTCTAAAGGTTAAGTGGTATTAAGCACTGAGGATTCTAACAGAATACCTGGGGCATAGGAAGCACTCAGTAAACTGAGCTACACAGCATTCTTTAATTTTAAACCCATTGAGAATTAATCACAATTTCAATTTCTGTCATAGTCCAGTATTGAACGAGCTGTTAAGGGGGCTGATTTTCTTGCCAAGTCAGGGCTTCCTTAACAATAACAAGAACCAGCCTCTCTCTCCCTCTCTCTATGTCTCTTTCTCCAACTAGGTCCTGGCAAGTAGGTTTTCCAAAAATTTTCTGTAAATAGTAGCTCTCTAAATATGCTACCGAATATTTTTAGAAAACTGCATAATATGAAAAGAGGAATTGGGAATCTTGTATAATTCAATATAACTCTAAAAGCAAGAAAAAAGGGTTTATAGAACCATGTAATAATATACTTATGAATGAATGATTAATGTTTGTGGTTAAAACTGATTTTAAAAAAGGGTATTTTTCAATGTTGGGTGTAAAACTCTCATTTCAAATTTCATACACAGAAACACAGCACTATTTTATATGCAGTTACCTGATAGAACTCTTTTAACCCTCATGAAAGATTATTCGTGAAAATTTCCTTGCTGTCGAGTCAATTCTGACTCATAGCAACCGTATAAGTCAGAATAGAACAACCTTGTAGTTTCCAAGGCTGTAGAGGCAGTTCCCAGGTTAGGAACAACTGACTTAAGTACAACCCTGAAGTTACAAACCAAACCCCATTAAAAAACCGAACCAAACTCGTTGCCGATTCCGACTCATAGTCTATCAGTTAAAAAAAAAAAAAAAAAAACACAAAAACCTGATGCTGTGACAAGGGTCAGGGCTGTTCAAGATGCTGTAGCCTTCCTCCTCTCTATGGCCCCTTCAGTTGACAAGTCCAGAGCTGCAAGGCTCCTCACTACTGGATGTGCAGCCTCGCAGAATCTGACCGCTAGGTCTGCAGAGTGCTGGTTGGCCAGGCCTGCCATGCACAGTGCAGCAGCGGTGCCTGGGGCATGCAGACAGTGGGACTGGCCCTTTCTGAGCTCCAAGTGAGGCGGCGCATGTGGACTTTCTAGTCAACAATATGGTCCGTGGCTGAGTGTATCATGTCATAGGTGCCAGCTACCGCCAGGGGCCGCCCAAGGGCCCACTGTGGCACCTGTGCACGCGGGAGGAGCTCCACGAGTCTTGAGAGCCCAGGCCAAGCACCACGTACCTGCATGTGGTGGCAGCTGGCGGTTGGGATCAGAGTACCATGATCTATGTGTTCTACAGTGCAACCGGTCAGGGCCGCAGCGCTGAGCACACGGCTGTGCCCCCTGTGTCCCCTCAGCCAGGTCTGCCCCAGCACATCTTTCAGGGCCCTCTGTGCTGTGCAGCTTTGGGCCATTATAGCATCTCTGTAATTATGTTTCTCCTAGCTTACACGTATGGGATTTCACTATTGCAGAGGGTCTTAGCTTTTCGGTGGGTGGAAGGGGTGGGGAATGTTCTTAGATTCCGGACCTCTGTATGTCCATATGGTTTCTGGAGGTTCATGGAGAGCTTTGAACTTGGGTTTCCCTGAGTGTCCTATTCTCAGTCCTTGGGGCCCTGGCTGGCTCTTAGCACATCCTGAGCAGCACTCTCCCCCACACCAGCGGCAGGAACCTGATAGTTGGTGCTTGGGGTTGACAGGTCTGGTGAAGATATGATGGGCAATGATTCCTCTGGCCGCCCAGTACCATCCTACCCATGCCTTCAACCCTCCCTGCCTCTGATGAGGAGGATCAAAAGCCCAGCAGAAACACAGCACAGTGGTATAATGTAGATTTTTTAGTTCAGTGTCTAGAATAATTATCTAAATGATCTGAAAGATTTTACAGAACAGAATCTTCTGAATATTTTTGGTTACGTTTGTCCAGTAGGTCTCTCTTCAACTGTGGAGAAATTAGACACAGTGGCTTATAGTAACAAAGGGGCACTACTTTGTTAATGGTATCAAAACATCATCATTATTATTATTACTCTATTATTACATTAAAGATGTTTTAGTCTATCTGGAAGGGTTTTTTTTTAAATAATTGCTATATACAGAAACGTACGCTGTGTACCATATACTAAGACAAACATTTGACTAACATTAGATAGAACTGTACCTGAGTTTCATCTTATGTACGAATTCGACTTAGACACAGATTTAGGAATGGAATTTGTTCGTAATTTGGGGACTGCCTATAATCTTTACGGAAGCAGACTGCCATATCTTTCTCCTGCAGAGTGCCTGGCAGATTTGAACTGCTGACCTTTCAGTTAGTAGCCCAGGGCTTTAAAAATTGGGCCTCTAGTAAAGGATATCAGTAGGTGTGAAATCTGTCTTACCCAATACGATCCTCTTCCTACCAATTTGTTCACCCATATCTTTACATGGTACATAGATATTTCATGGCAATATATCTTTTTATAAAAAATTTGGTATGAATATATAGGCAAGTTGGAGGGAGAATGAGTTTGTAACTATGTTTTCATGTTTATTTTAGCCCAATTGGCTTCTTTCACGACATTGTAAGTTAGATTAAATCAGTATTTCTGAATTCATATTTTCAGTATACTATTTATGTGAGTCTACACAATACATTCTATGAGCCCAAAAGTGATGACACAGCATAACAGAATATGATTCCATATACACTTGTCATGAGGTTAGTCAATGTTGTTGAGTACAACTATATTTCCACACTTACTTCCAAAATGTATCCATGACTTTTTGAGGTTTCAAACCAGGACAGAAACTCATACTTTAAAAAACACCTACAGTAAAGGAAGCACTCATTTTTAAAGAACTTGTGTGTTTTTCTATCTTCGATGTCTGTACTATATATATATATTGAGATGGGGAATTTTAGAGGTAACTAAGAATGTTAAGCAATTTGGCTGTTTCTGGAATACCTAGCCTGCATTTATCTGAGTCTTAAAAAAAAAAAAAATTGCATAACGTTTCAAGTGATTTCTAAAATAAATTGACAGAAAACTGCATCCCCCTGACCATGACACTCAATGAAAACATACACAGATGTAATGCCTAGCTTAATAGATTTCGATGGATTGTTCTTAAAGATCATTTCCACTAGATAACATCTGCCACTAGAATTCTACAGATGTTAGTAAATTTTTACTAAATATTTCTCTACTATATGTTTTTTTTTTATATGTTACACATATGTTTCTGCCATAAAACCATAACCTCTAATTCTTACAAACATTAGTTTATTCTTATCAACTTGCTTTTTGATGGTGGGTTTTGTTCATTTTTTCGTTCACTCAGTTTTGGGTTTTTATATAATGATAACTTTCTGGTTGACGGCAGGACATTTGTTTCATCTGTTCTTATGTGAAGTCAGCTACCTCTTGCTTTTCCTTTGTAAAACAGTGTTTCTAACATGAACTCCCCCTACGTGTCTATCAGTTTGTGGTACTCTGGGGGCTTGCATGTTGCTGTGATGCTGGAAGCTATGCCACCAGTATTCAGATACCAGCAGGGTCACCCATGGAGGACATGTTTCAGCTGAGCTTCCAGACTAAGACAGACTAGGAAGAAGGACCTGGTGGTCTACTTCTGGAAAGACTTAGCCAGTAAAAATCTTATGAATAGCAGCTGAACATTGTTTGATACAGTGCAGGAGTATGAGCCCCTCACGTTGGAAGACAGTCAAAAGACGACTGGGGAAGAGCTGCCTCCTCAAAGTAGAGTCGACCTTAATGACGTGGATGGAGTGAAGCTTTTGGGAACTTCATTTGTTAATGTGGCACAACTCAAAATGAGAAGAAATAGCTGTAAACATCCATTAATAATTGGAACTTGGAATGTAGAAAATATGAATCTAGGAAAATTGGAAGTCATCAAAAATGAGGTGGAACCATAAACATTGATACCCTAGGTATTAGCGAGCTGAAATGGACTGGTATTGGCCATTTTGAATTGGACATTCATATGGTCTACTATGCTGGGAACAATACTTGAAGATGAATGATGTTGAATTTATGGTCAAAAAGAACATATCAAGATCTGTCCTGAATTATAACACTGTCAGTGATAGGATAATATCTATACCCCTCAAGGAAGACCAGTTAATACAACTATTATCCAAATTTATGCACCAACCACTAAAGCCAAAGATGAAGAAATTGATTTTTACCAACTTCTACAGCCCGAAATTGATTAAATATGAAATCAAGATGCATTGATAATTACTGGCGATTGGAATTCGAAAGTTGGAAACAAAGGAGAAGGATCAGTAGTTAGAAAATATGGCCTTGGTGATAGAAACAATGCCGAAGATCAAATGACTGAATTTTGTAAGAGCAATGACTTCTTCATTGCAAATACCTTTTTTCACCAACATAATATGGAGACTATACATATGGACCTCTCCAGATGGAATACACAGGTATCAAATAGACGACATCTGTGGGAAGAGATGATGGAAAAGCTCAATATCATCAGTCAGAACAAGGCCAGAGGCTGACTGCAGAACAGATTACTGATTACTCATATGCCAGTTGAAATTGAAACTGAAGAAAATTAGAACAAGTCCATGAGAGCCAAAGTACAATGTTGAGTATATCCCATTTGAATTTAGAGACCGTCTTAAGAACAGATTTTATGGGTTGAATACAAATGACCTAAGATCAGATGAGCTGTGGAAAGAACTGAAAAGAACTGAAAGAACTGAACTTAACAGCAACAACAACAAAATGGTTAAACCTTGACCAGTTCTTTTTGGTATAGTGACTCTGCAGTTTGATGCTTCCCGAGTTGTTAAATATTTTCCCCATAGAATACTTCAATATCGTGAACTTAAGGCTTGCATTTTTTCTTCAGTTCTTTCAGCTTAAGAGATGCCGAGTATGTTCTTCCCTTTTGGTTTTCCAGCCATTCTGGGAGGTACCATAAAACCAGGAACCAATGGTACTGAAGGAAGAAGTCCAAGCTGCACTGAAGGCATTGGCAAAAAAAAACAAGGATCCCAGAACTGACAGAATACCAACTGCGATGTTTCAACAAGTGGATGCAGTACTGGAAGTACTCACTGGTCTACGCCAAGAAATTTGGAAGAAAGCTACCTGACCTATTTATGCCCATTCCCAAGAAATGTGATCCCACTGAATGTGGAAATTATCAAGCAATATCATTAATATGACAGGTAAGTAAAATTTTGCTGAAGATCATTCAAAAGAGGCTGCAGCAGTGTGTCGACAGGGAACTGCCAGAAATTCAAGCAGGATTCAGAAGAGGGCAGGAAACCAAGGATATCATTGCTGATGTCAGATGGATCCTGGCTGAAAGCAGGAAATACCAGAAAGATGTTTACTTCTGTTTTATTGACTATGCAAAGGCATTTGACTGTGTGGATTATAACAAATTATGGACAACATTGTGAAGAATGGGCATTCCAGAACACTTAATTGTGCACATGAGGAGCCTCTACATAGATCAAGATTCAGCCGTCCAAACAGAACAAGGGGATACTGCATGGTTTAAAGTCAGGAAAGGTGTGTGTCATGGTTGTATCATTTCACCATACCTTTTCAATCTGTATTCTGAATAAATAATTCAAGAAGCTGGACTATATGAAAAAGAACAAGGAATAAGAATTGGAGGAAGACTTATTAACAACCTGTGTTATGCAGATGGCACCACCTTGCTTCCTGAAAGTGAAGAGGACTTGAAACATTTACTGATGAAGATCAAAGATCACAGCCTTCAGTATGGATTACATCTCAACATAAAGAAAACAAAAATCCTCAAAATTGGACCAATAAACAACATCAAGATAAATGGAGAAAAGATTGAAGTTGTCAAAGATTTCATTTTACTTGGATCCTCAATCAACATGCACAGAAGCAGCAGTCAAGAAATCAAGGCATTGTACTGGGTAAATTTGCTCCGAAAGATCTCTTTAAAGTGTTGAAAAGCAAGATATCACCTTGAAGACTAAGGTGCACCTGACCCAAGCCATGGTGTTTTCAGTCGCCACCTATGTATGTGAAAGCTGGATGATGAATAAAGAAACCAAAGAAGAATCGAAGCCTTTGAATTGTGAGGTTGGAGAAGAATATTGAATATGCCTTGGAGTGTCAAAAGAATGAACAAATCTGTCTTGGAAGAAGCATAACCAGAATGCTCCGTAGAAGCAAGGATGATGGGACTATGTCTCACATACTTTGGGCATGTTGTCAGGAAGGATCAGTCCCTGGAGAAGGACATCATTCTTGGTAAAGTAGAGGGTTAGTGAAAAAGTGGAAGACACTCAGTGATATGGAATGACACAGTGGCTGTAACAATGGGCTTAAGCATAACAATGATTGTGAGGGTGGTGCAGGAGTGGGCTGTTTCCTTCTGTTGTTCGTAGGGTCACTATGAGTCAGAATCAACTGGATGGCACCCACCAACATGAACTCATCAGAATTTAGTGTTTGTAGGTAACAGTTTTAAGACCTGTAAAAGAAGTACAGGGGCTGTTTTTAGAACACCCGCACACACACAACTAGAACATACTGCAAGGGCCCATGGAGATCACTGTATTCTAAAATAGTTTGAGTTAAGAATAGCATTCATTCTTATTTGGTGATACTGCTGCTGTGTTCCTTACTAGACATTAAGTTTCCTGAGGCAATGACAAAAGTGCATTGCCTAGCACTTACGGGGCACTGATGAATGTTCATGAACTTAATCATTGAATGAGAAATTGGGGTCCTGAAGAGTTATTGGATTTTCACAAGTTTACATTGTTAGAGATGGGACAGGGGAGGCATTTTTATGTTTCTTAATACAGTGTTCTTCCCATTATAGCGTTTCACTATCTGAATGAGATTTGGTACAACATGCAGTTTTGAGAGGAGAAATGACCATATTATTTCTGTGGGAAATAATGTTATCCATGCCTTCAGGGTTCAGGATAGGTTATCAAGGAGAAATCTTGTCTGACCTCAGATGAATCTTTACTAAATCATCACTATATAAAAGCAAAACATAGCAGACAAGAGCTTTTTACTGTCTCTTGAAAGAAGAGGAGTATGACATTCAATAAGACGTGTATTAATAGTACTTTCACCTGAATCACATGCATGTTGCCATTAATCAAAAACTTAATCCCTTTAGCAGTTTACTTTCTTTGTATTTTTATTCTAGTGACTTCCCTTCTTAGACTAATGCAGGGTAACTGGATGTCAAGCAGAGTTTTATAACTCTAAATGTTAAGCTAATTAATTACTGTTGATTCCCTATTCACCCATCTTATATTCAGTGGAACAACTTGCTCTTCCCTGGTAGCAGCAGTGAGCAGGGCAAACAATCAAGGTAGGAATCTTCCACTCTTGCTAATGGTTCAGTAAGCCAATTTACAAAAGTCACCAGACTGAGAGAATAAGTCACTCCTGGAGATTTCTTTCCTGTAGTATTCTTACCATGTTGAACAGCAGAAGCAAAATGAATGGGTTGATAACCTGGTTTACATTGAACATATCAAGACTATTTCAACAGTGAACACAACAGATCTGCCAAAGATGTTCATGAACAAACAGGATAACGCTAATGTTTTTTTATTTACAGCTTGTCATCCCACTATGATAGTATACTTTGTCCACTCCAGTAGCCTTTTCAAGTATAAAGCTTCTCCCACGTGGAATCTTTTTAGATCATGTGTTGCTCTATCTTTAATTAATGCTTTTTTTTTTTTTTTGCCTGAGACTTTTCTTACTACAAAAATGTTGTTGTTGTGTGCCATCAGGTCAGTTCTAACTGCTAGTGACCCTGTATGACAGAGTGAAACTCTCCCATAGGGCTTCCAAGGGTATAATATTTATGGAAGCAGACTGCCACATCTTTCTCCTGCAGAGCTGCTGGTGGATTAGAACCACTGACCTTTTGATTAGCATCCAATCACTTAACCATTGCATCATCAGGACTCCTTATAAAGCATTAACGTGTATAAATGGCCTTCTAACCAGGACCCAAAGGATTGCAATTGGAACAAGGCTTTCTTAACTGAACAGTGTGCTGCACCTTATTATAAGTCATATGTCATATGTGTTATTTGATCACTTCACTCCTTTGAGGTGATGGAAAAAACACCCTACAGTTTTCTCTTTACTTTCTTTTATCTTTGTCAGATCAACTTGCTGACCCATATACCTTAAACAACTGATACAATAAAATTTTCCTTAAACTGCTTATACAATAAAATTTATTTCCACTAACTAAACCTAGTATGCTTATGGCTTAGAATCAGAAATATTTCACCACAGATAAATTAAAGCCAACAGTTACCACTTCACGATCTTTTCAATTGTCTAGAGCAGGGATTGATAAATTATGGCCCACGATCCAACACCAAACCTCTTCCTATGTTTTAAATAAAATTTCATTGAAACACAACCACGACCATTCATTCATGTACTTCTTGTGGCTGCTTTCATGCTACAATGGCATTGTTGAGTAGTTATGACAAAGACCTTATGGTAGAAGAAGTCAAACATATTTAATCTCAGGCCCTACTCATCAAGAATATCTTGGGACCAAAAAAAGAACGCATCATCAAGTGATTACTGCCTTGTTCTGCCCTGAGGTTATGGTGTACTTTCACTCTGTTTTTGATATGGGGCAGTCCTACTTGGTCATATAGAGTCATTATCACTATGAGTCGTTATTTCTGGCTATTTAGTGATTCTTTATAAAACTTTTGCAGTGCACTGGTTCTCTTTTCCATAAAATCATATTCCAACAAAGAGGACATGACCTTGAATCCATTCCAGACCAATATACTGTTGGTACCAGGATTCTAAAAGGATATGTGCTCCTAGAAACATGAATATTATTTCTAATAACATTTATTATGTTTTGAGGGCAACTATATTAACTGATATGAAGTTGCTAAATTAAGAAAGGAAATAATTGGGAGTGATATATTATTTGTAAAGGAAAATAAAGACATGGCAATGCTTAAACATTCTCTTCTCTCAAGGAATAATGGTAAATCTGTGATAACAGGGTGGTCAATGTCATACATTATACAGAACATAGAATGAGAGCTGACAGGAGGTACTGTGGTATTAAATCAAGGAGGAGGGTTTTTTTTTTTTTCTTAAGGAGATCAAACTACAGTAAGACATAGTCATCACGTAACAAAATTCAGTAAGAGAACATTTTAAAATTTTAAACATAAGCCACCAGTGCTGAGAAAAGACAAGATAAAAATTTGTAATTTTAGTTCAACACAGTCATGAGTAATTTATAGGTTAACTGGCTGAGTCAGTTTTCCTGTTTCAGCTAATATCAACTTTTGGAATTGAGGACTGTGCAGTTTAGTAAAGTAGATCCCTGATACATACCTGTCTCCATCTTTTTTAACTGGGTCAGTTACAAAAATCTCCTAAAAGGCATTATCACCCTCTACAATCCATTCTCCAAATGAAGAGCATGTTGGATTCCCACTAAGCAGATGCTGAGACAGAATTTGGTATGCAAAGAGTTTATTAGGAATCAATATCTGTGAAAAGAAGCAGGAGGAAGCAAGAATGGGCATAGGAAAAAAGCTGAACTGTGATGCAAGACCAACAAACACTTAACCGGGAAGTTCTGGATGGAATATAATGCACCAAAGTTCTCCCTTTTTGGCTGAAATGGCTGGGCCTATGTGCCCTACCAACAACCACATGTGCCCATGGTCGGCTCCACGATGAGTATGACCTCAGGTTAGGTGGCTCTATACTTCTAAGGCAGGCCCTGAAAGAGCTGACAGATGGATACTGTCTGCTGACTACAATCCCTGCAGCTGGAATTGTTTTCTGAAGGAGGAACTGGATAATTCATCTCTTATGTACTATAAAACAGCAGTTAAAACAAAGTTTTTGAAGTTTAAAACATTTGGTATCTTTCCTTGTACACACTCTTCAATGGCTTCTACGGAAGTTAAGACAAATGTAAACTATGAAGCACTGTGGTAACTAACCATTACTCCCTTCACCTCATTCCATTCTTCCCCTTACTTAGCCTTTGTTGTTGTTGCTGTTAGGTGCCTTCGAGTCAGTTCTGACTCATAGCAACACTATGTACCACAGAAAAAAACACTGCCTGGCCCTGTGCCATGCTCACAATCATTGTTGTGCTTGAGCCCATTGTTGCAGCCACTGTGTCACTCCATGTCTTTAAGAGTCTTCCTCTTTCCCTCTGACTCTGTACTTTACCAAGCAACCTTACTTGCCATAAATAAAGACAATTTGAAGTACTTAGTAATGAAGGTAAAAGACTTCAGCCTTCAGTATGGATTACAACTGAACATAAAGAAAAAAAAAAACTTACAATTGAGCCAATAAACAACATCATGACAAATGGCAAAGAAATTGAAGTTGTCAAGGATTTTGTTCTTAGATCAATAATTAATGGCCATGAAAGCAGCAGGCAGGAAATCAAATGATGTATTGCACTGGGCAAATCTCCTGCGAAAGACCTCTTTAAAATCTTGAAAAAGCTAAGATGCCACTTTGACGACTAAGGTGCACCTGATCCAAGCCATGGTATTTTCAGTCACCTCATATATATGCAAAAGCTGGACAATGAAAAAGAAAGACCAACTGGAATTAACACACTCAAATTCTGGCATTGGCAAAGAATATTAAATATGTTACGGACTTCCAGAAGTACAGGCAGAATCTTCTTTAGAAGTAAGGATGCCGAGACATGGTGTCACTTACTTTGTACATGTTATTAGGAGAGACCAATTGCTGGAGAAAGACATCATGCTTGCTAAAGCAGAGCGTCAGCAAGATGGATTGACTGGCACAGAGGCTTCAACAGTGGGCTCAAACATAGCAAAAATTGTAAGGATGGCACAGGACTTGACAAGGTTTAGTTGTGTTATATATAAGGTTGCTATGAGTTGGAGCCAACTCGGTGGCACCTAACAATAATCTGTATTCTTGCAGAAGACAACTTAATAATATAAAAGATGTCTGAAATCCTTAACATAATCTATCCTTTAAATGCAAGCACAGTAACAATTTCATTTTTGAAAACCTTGGTAAACTTTCTGTTATACACATAAAATATAAAAAAATATAAGTCAATGAAATTAAGTCTTTATAAAAATGTGGGAGAGAATTGTTTTAAAAGACAATAAAAGCATACTTCAAAGTCATGATAATAATGTTAATAACAATAACAACAGCAAAATCAAGAGTGTATTAACTCAAAAAGAGAGAAGTAAACTATTTAAAAACTAGAGAGCTAACAATAGGCGCAGGTGCTAGCAGAAATATACAACATCCTAAGGTGCATACCAACATTTTCTACATTGGGAAAATGTCAGAATGTTTAGTATGGTGCTAGGCAAACTGGATTACCATATGTAGAAAAGTAATACTGGATTCCCTTCTAATAGCACACATAAAAATAAATCCTAATTGTATTAAAGACTTAATTGTGAGAATCAGTAACATGTAATTAGTAGATAAAAATGCAAAATGCCTTTCTGGCTGCGGTGGGATAGAACTTCTTAAACAAAACTTCCATAGTACTAAAATTAAGCCAAAAATGCTGAATGTGATTACCTCAAAATTTGCTTTTCTGCTCATTGAATGTAAGTATGATTTAAGTTGAATAATATATGAAAGAAAATGAAAATATACCCATAATGCCTAAAAATGACATCTAGAAAATACAGAGAAGTTCTGCAAATCAAGAAGAAAACACAAAAGAAAAATAGAAAAAAATGAACAAAGAAAATAGAAAGTCAGCTTACAGAAGAAGAAACCCCTAGAACTAATAAACCCATAAGGAATGTTCATAATCATTAGTAAGCAGAGGAATGGATATTGGAATAACAATAAGATATGTTTTTTTTTTCTGTTGGGCTGGCAGTAATCAAAAAGCTGAAAATGCTAAGTGTTGGTGGGGATATGAGTCTCACTGCTGGTGAAATTGTGGGGATTGGCCATCATTCTTGAAAGCTCCATATGGGGAAATACACAAGGCTACTGATTGTATCAGTGTTCTTAGCCAGGCAAAGGAGTTGGAAGCAATCTGATTGTCCATCGTCTACAGAATGGACAGATAAAATGTGGCAGATGACACCATGGAGTCTGTAAAGAAGTTAGAAGTTCTGACTTTGACATACACACAGTACCATGGATAGATCACATATGTACACTTCTTATTCTAAAACGTGAGAAAGCAATGGAAAAACACAGAAGGGAGAACAAACAAAACAAAAGAGATAAAACAATAACATTTAATTGTTAAGCACAAGTATGCACCCCGTACTTTAAATGCCTTTCTGTTATGAAGTATTATTTCTGTGCCTTTTATAAGTGTCATATAGCTATTTCCCTCTCTTTTCTTAGTTCCCTTTGCTGTAATCTGTAAATTGCCTAGCATCTGATTTCCAATTGTTTCCATATTTATAACTACAGTAAACCTTGGTATACACTGCTCAAGATCAAATCCTGTGCTATCATTTTATCTTCCTTATATCCCTAATTCCTTGCTCTTTGGTACTCTGAAAAAGCGTGATAAGCACAAAATAAAACATAAAATATGCTGTGCTTTCAAAACTCCTCCTGTTGCCAAGATGCCTTTTCTATTTTTTTACACAGTACCACATGTCCTAGAAAGCCCTATAGAACTGAGAATACACATTCTCTCACAAAATACCTTTTTTTTTTTTTTCATCATTCTCTCACAAAATGTAGAAAACAAAGGAGCTATGAATGGGTCCTTAATCACAGGAGGAACAGGAGAGTGCAGCACTATCAACTTCCTGGAAAAAAAGAAGAAAAATGAACAAAAAGAAAAAAAAAATCTGGTGTTACCCAAATCTGGCTGAAACATACACTAGGAGTCTGTGAATCAGGGTCCAGAAAGGAGTGAAAGAATGAAACATCTCCCCATATTGTCAGGTTTTCTGTTCCGTATAATAAATCAAGGGTTGTGTTAACAGGCACTAAGACCAGGATAAATTTTCCTACAACCCAGCTGTATTTGTCATCTTTTTTTTTTTTCTCTTATAAACAGTACTCACTGTACTTTTAATGTTTTAGCTCTTTCTCGCTCTCTCCCTCATGTGTATGAATGAAATATTTATATATGTATATTATAAAGTATCCAAAAAAATCCAGTGCCTTTGAGTCAATTTTGAGTATAAGTGTATGCATTTTTAAACTATATATATTGATATTACATATTACAGGAAAAATTGGATATGTCTACATTAGGGCTTCAAGAGTAATGCCATTTAAGTCCTTTTTCATGTTTTATACCACCTTGCTATTTTCAGTTTTTTATTGTGCTTTGTCAAAACTTTTTTTCTTCTACTTTTACTCACAGTGATGATATTTAGCAACACTCTCGGCTTTGTGTTACCCAATGATATGAATGGTGTAAGAGTTATGTCTTAATACATGTAATTGGAAAATCCGTTTCACAGTCAAGGGTAAAAGAGTTTATGATATTAGAGTCCTCCCTTTAATTTGCTATTAATGTAAACTTATACTAGAATGAATAAAAAAGGGTCAGGATGAATCCACCTGACTGTTATTATCTGTCACCTTCTATTTCTTCAGGAATGCTCATTGACAGTTCCATCATTCAACAGAATCATCCAATCAAGGGCCAGGCTCTTTTCTATGAATTGAAAACATAGCAGAAAAAAAGGATGGACAATGTTCCCCCTCTCCCGGATCTTTTAATAAATCAGTCCACAAATCAATACAATGTTTTCACAAATTTGATATACCTACAAAGAAAAATGAAACAAAGTGATTTGATAGCAAACATGTGGCAGGCTAAGAGGCCCTGATGGCACAGTGGTTAAGTGACTTGCTGCTAATCCAAAGGTGGACAGTTGGGATCTACCAGCTGCTCAGCAGGAGGAAGATGTGGCAGTCAGCTTCTCTAAAGACGACAGCGTTGGAAACCCTATGAGACAGTTCTAGTCTGTCTTATATGGCCGGTTTGAGTTGGAATTGACTTGATGGCAATGGATATGGTATGGTTTGGTTTATGTGTCAGGCTAGATAGATGCCTGTGTGAATAACAAGGGAGAGGCCATTTGGAACTGAGCTGTTGAGAAAAGCCTCTGTAAGAACGTGCTATTTGAGGAGAAACCAATGAGCAAAAAGAAACCAGCCACAGGAAGAAGAGGAAACTAGAGGTTTGTTCTCCTGAGTTCCAGTATGCTTTCTGCTAACCTGCACTGCCACAGTTGTTGTTGTTAGGTGCCAACTCATACCAAACCTATGTACAACGGAAGGAAACACTGCCTGATCCTGCGCCATGGTCACAATTGTTATGCTTGATCCCGTTGTTGCAGTCGCTGTGTCAATCTATCTCCTTGAGGGTCTGCCTCTTTTTCACTGACCCTCTACTTTACCAAACATGACGTCCTCCTTCAGGGACTAATCGCTCCTGATAACATGTCCAAAGTATGTGAGACAAGTCTTGCCATCTTAGCTTCTAAGGAGCACTTTGGCTGTACTTCTTCCAGGACAGATCTTTTTGTTCTTGCGGTCCATGGTATATTTAATATTCTTTGCCAACACCATAATTCAAAGGCGCCAATTTCTCTTCTGTCATCCTTATTCATTTTCCAGCTTTCACATGCATATGTGGTGACTGAAAACACCATGGTTTGGGTGAAGGGCGCCTTAGTCCTTAAAGTGACATCTTCGCTTCTGAACACTTCAGAGAGGTCTTTTGCAGCTGATTTGCCCCATGCAGTGTTTCCTTTGATTTCTTGACTGCCGCTTTCCATGAGCATTGGCTGTGGATCCAAGTAAAATTTTTACCTGGCAGTCCATTATATATTCAATATACTGCCCTCATAAGATGGGATATTTCTGTTTTATAGAGGGCTTTCATATTCCTCATTTAACTTAATGTAGTTGAAGCTTATTGATTATGTAAGTTTGTGTTTTCCCTAAATGGTTTCAAGAGATAAAGAAAAGATTGTTGAAGGAATAACATGGAATTACCATATCCATTCTTTTGATTGTTAAACTTTTTAAAAAATGCTTCTAGGACCCAGGTTCTGTTAAGGAAATAAAGAAAATTCTTTGACTCATTCAGTTGTGAGAGACATCAAATACCCGCATGCTGGGCACATGTTTGTTTTCTTTTTTATTCCTGCTTTTATTTTTTTTACTGAATTGTTCTGTTTCCATTTTTTTGTTTGGTATTTTTTTTTATGCTGATAAAACAGACAGAAATCTTATAATAGGGTGACCTAAAGAGGAAAAAAAAAAAAATGTCTTAGGATATTTGAGGAGAAATAAGTGTAATTTACTGTCTACAGCAGACTTATGCTAGCTATCCTTATGTGAGTTGCATAGAGAATTACAATATTTTGGTCACCTTTGGATTTCTTTCTCAAGGGACAAAAGATATAAGATTATTTAGGCCTTTAGGAAGCACCAAACTCCACTTCCCTCCCCTACTTTCCTTATTAATGAGCATTGTAGGCATCTACCAATACTTGAGAGGTGAATTTTCTCAAGGAATATGTCTGAATAATCTAAGAAACGGTTTTGAGATGAGCTGATATAATCAGCAAAATTCAAAATGTAAAAACATGCTGGCAAAGCATATTAGGAATCCAAATGTAGAACACTTAACTGAAGACAGAAAGCTTCAGATTTCATAAATGCACAATAATTAGGTGAGAAGCAAAATCAGAAAAAGCAGAGAACAATCGTATGTTCACCTAGTCTGATACCCAGAGAACAATCTCAGGTTAATTTGAAAATTTTCAACTGTTCGTAAGTGTTTTAGGTGCTTTCATGCTTAGTTTATCAGTTTGAAAAACAAAGTTATGCACGTATTGTAAAAGTCCTGTGCATATGTTACCAGCTCTTCTTTTGCTGTTTAAATCACCACTAATTAGTATTTTTAATTAAGACAAAAAACACTGTTAGCGTAATACATGAAAAATGGGAGCAGGTGCTCAGGGTAATAATTTGTATAAATAGCTATTGCCCTACACTAGCATCTAAATTATAATCATTAATTAGCTCTTTAGTAGATCAAAGTAAAATTCTGCCTTTTCTTTAATGTAAAGAGAAAACAGGAAAGAAAAACATCACTGCAAAAATAAATGCGGACACGACAGAATTCTAATATCCTCAGTATAATCCTAGTACACAGTACACTTAAAACTCGGCCTTCTTTAAGACCTCTGGTCTTCTTTCTCTGAACTTCTGCTGAACTTCTTGTACTCTAAAAATCATTCTTGAAGACAAATCTAAAAAATTTTTTTCTTCCTTACTTCCTCTGCTCTCCCACTTTCTTCTTGTTCCATCAGAAGCAGGATGGATTTCTTACTTCTGTTTAACTGTACTACGTAATAGTACTGTATTCTGTTAAAATAGATGCTCATTCAACTAAAATTAGTTAATAAATATGCCCATTTCATTTAGTAAGAGAGAAAATTACTACAGAACTTCTTTCATCATCATATCAATTAATTTGCCTCACCCTTGCTGGTGCAAATAATTTGCCCTCCACTGCTAACCTAAAGGTTGTCATTTTGAACCCACCCAGCATTACTGTGGAAGAAAGACCTGGCGGTCTGCTTTCCTTGAGATTACAGCCAAGAAAATCCTCCAGAGCAACTCTGCTCTGTAACATAGAAAGTCACCATGAGGCAGAATTGACTTGATAATGACTAACAACAGCAACAACAAAGTTAATTAAATCAAATTAGCCATTTATTTAAAGAAAACTACTTACTGGGGTCCTTGGGTGGTGCAAATAGTTAAAGCACTCAGCTGCTAATCTAAAAGTTAGCAGTTTGTTTCTACCCAGAGGTACCTAGGAAGAGAGGTCTGGTGATCTGCTCTTGAAAAATCAGCCATTGAAAACTCTATAGAGCACTCACAGTTGTACTCTGACACATACTGGGTCGCCATGAGTCAGAATCAACTGAACAGCAACTGGTGGTACCTAACTGTAAACGCATAAAATGGGATATGCCAACTCACCTGACTTCAAACTTCACTAAGCTTCAAACCTTCAGCTCAGTTTAAAACGGGCTCTCCCTTGTTATTCACACGGGCATCTATCTAGCCGGACACATAAACCAAACCAAACCAAACCATACCCATTGCCATCAAGTCAATTCCAACTCATACCGGCCATATAAGACAGGATGAACAAGTCTTGCCATCCTAGCTTTTAAGGAGCACTTTGGCTGTACTTCTTCCAGGACAGATCTTTTTGTTCTTGCGGTCCATCATTTCCTATTTCTCTGGCAAAGCCTTCTCTTCAGTCTTTGTTCAGAATATAAGTTAATGGCATCATTTGCCTTCTAGTTTCCCAAGAAAAAACATCAGATCTATCCACAATCTTTCTCCTCTCTCATCTCTGATAGTCAATACTCACAATCCATCATAAAAAACTATAATCTCATGTACATGTACTAAGCACTTTGCTAAGTGCTTAAAATGCAAGAAAGTAAAAGATGTTATGTCCTAACCGTGCTCTCTTGAAATGCCTCTACTAACATCTTATCACTTTAACTCTTGGAATGTTGATGTTCTTCTCATTGTTGTTTGCCTGGGAATTTCTAATAGCTTTGTCTTGATTTTCCAGCCTTCAGACTTTTAGCTTTCATGTGTATCCAGATCATTTATTTTCTAAAATTATTGTTTTAACTTCTCTTCCTGCTTGTAGATAAGTGGTAGCTGTAACTTCCTTTTATATGTAGCAACATTAGAGCAACGGAGATTGAAATAAAAATGTTTAAATTATCACGACTCCACACTAACACATCAATTATTAATTTTTAAAATCAATGTTCCATGACGGATTCCACTATTTATATATGTGTTTTTCTGTGTATGTATACATTTATGGTTTTATGTGGAAGTTACTGCATTATAAGTATGTTTTACATTGCTATATTTTCCATATAGATATCATTTAAATAAGCAAACCAAGTGCATTAAATTGACATAACAAAATTTTAACAGTGTTGATATTGTTAAATAATAAATTGCTTCCAGATTTTTACCACTGAAGATAAAATTTCAATGGTTATCTTCAGGAATTTTGTTTTTGCCCTAATCTGAATGATTGTTTTGGAATAACTTACTAATGGTCAAAATGTATCAGAGTTTGCAAGACTCCACGTTTATTCTCAAGTCACTTTCCTGAGGTGTTTTACCATTTTGCATTTTATACTGCCACCATTGTTAATATTAATGATGAACTGAAGGTGAACAAAAGATATTACTTCCTGGAGAAGAACACATTTATAAATCAAGAATAGCTCTTGGAAACCTAGTCTACTTTCAGGTAGACATCAAGATCACCCAAAGAAAGGAGACAATGCCCCCATTGCAATCAGAATATGAGGGACAGGAGATTGATTTTAAAAACGTATCAAGGGTGTAAACATCAATAAAATGGAGATGAATAAAATTCAGAGATGAAGAGGGGAAGCAGGGAGAGGATCATCATCAAGGCAACATGGTTTACAGGAATGTTTTAGGAAAGCTGATATCTGTCTCAGGGCAAGAATCAATCCCCAAGCCTAACTGGTTATTCCTTCTCCTCATACAAGAAAACCTGTGAATCCAATTCTTGGGAGGGGAAGGAAATAGTCTACCTTTTCCTTAGGCTTATTTGTGATTTGCTATTTTTGTGGATATACAAGTAAATAGTCACTTTACCAGTTTTATTTAGAAAGGTAAGTGTAGTTAATATGTTCTCTGCATGAGTCTGTCTCATCTATTCCTAAGAGGACTTGGGACCCAGCTGCAACAGATTCTTTGCAGAATGCGAACAGCTGGGGTGGAGCTAGAAGAAGGCAAGTGTACCAGTGGGATTCTCAACAAAAATGGGTAATGGCATTTTGAAAATCCTTTTTAATAAATGAAGGATGGTGTCTTTGTTGTCTTACTTGGCATTTATTTTATAATTTTTCCCAATGTCTTATTTAAAATGTAATTTAGTTTTTCTTGTTAATATGAATAGAAGACTAATAGTAGGCCATAAGTCTTCCTGAAGTTACTTTCATTCAGCAAATAGAATAATAATTGTCAGCAAAATCTGTGTATGTATATGAGAGGAGAGCATGAAAGAGTATGTGAGAGAGAGGAAGAGAGAACTGTAAAAAAAAAGTGAGTAAAATATATAAGATTTGAAGCTGGTATACACTATTTTCCCAAACTCTATTTATAACTGCTATAAAATGATAATCCCCTTTTCTTGTTCACTTTTATGGGCCTGTCTACAACAGTAAGAAATACTGTGTTTGGATGAAGAGGTAGAAATCTTAAAAACAGTAAAAAGAAGATTCGAGTTTTTTAAACTTAACAGAGCACCTTGAAAGCACAGGCTTGGCTTTGCATTTAAGCCCCAAAGAAAATATTCATGATCAAGTGTTTGTGAGTTCTGAACAAACATGGATTAAATCTGGCCTGCCACACACGCACAAAACAAAATTTCCAAAAAGCATTTCCTTTCTTTCTCACTATGCTTTAAACTTACTTATTAGTTAAATAAACCCGAAATTTTCAATTTGCTTTGAGACTTAATTGGCTCTAGTTTGTGACCTAAGGCAATTTACCTTCTTTAGTCTGTAGCTTCCATTTCAGAAAATGTTTTAAAAAATGCATTTGTTGACAGTTAAAAGCAGGTAATAAATAGAAAATAAAGTCTCCTGCAAACCATGCACAGCCTATACATATATACGTTTTGTTTAGTTTGGTTTCTTTTACCTTCCCCTTAGATTCAGTTAACTTCTAGGAAGCATTAGCTTTAAAATTGGTAGAAGCTCCTCTTTCATAGCTTATTTGTTTAAAAAGATAGTTTTACGTGAATTTGTCAAACTATAAAGACTTTTCATAAACTACTAAATTCTACTTTCTTAGATAACACTCCTAGTATGAAACTATTTTAATGTGCATTTTTATTAACTTACAGAGGTGCTGTGAGTAGGAGTTTGTTCCCTGGAAACAAGAGATTTATATATCTACACTTATCCCAGGGCTAAACTATTAAAGGTTGTGTCTTGAAATTGCAGCTAAATCCACTACGGTGATCCTTTACTGAGGTATCAGATGTAGATATTTTAAAGTCTTTGCTGATTGTAAGAACTATGAACTAGTTCATCTGGGAGAAAAAAAAAAAGTTCAAAAGTATTTGAGAATCAAGAATGTAAAAAAAAAGAAAATACTTTCCTAGTTTATAGTCATCAAATAAGCTGGAAAAAAGTTGATCGTGGCAAAGTCAAATTTCTGGGATCAGCAGCCCATTTAATGGACTTTATGAAGATTCAGAAAATTTGAAGATCTATCAATTATATTAATAGTTCTTGCTCAGGACTGTAGAACCTTTAAATCTGTATATCTACAGAGTGGAAATGAAGAGAAATGAAGTACAGGATCCAGCGTAATATTCTGAGTTTTGGAGTTAGACACATCTGGAATGGGTCATGCTCTGCATTTTAGAGAATGTTCAATTTTACCACTACTGAGCATGGCTAAATTTAATCTTCTCTAAAGTGAAGACCGAAGACAAGACGAGTTGGGTAATGACATCAAGGACATCTTACATGAAGAAAGCAAGAGGTCATTAAAAAGAGAGGAAAGAAAGAAAAGACCAGAATGGATGCCTGAAGAGACTCTGAAGCTTGCTCTTAAACGTTCAGTAGCTAAAGCAAAGGGAAGAAATGGTGAAGTAAAAGAGCTGAACAGAAGATTCCAAAGGGCGGCTCAAGAAGTCAAAGTATTATAATGACATGTGCAAAGACCTAGAGCAAGAAAACCAAAAGGGAAGAACACACTTAGCATTTCTCAGGCTGAAAGAACTGAAGAAAAAACTCAAGCCTCGAGTTGCAAGAGTGAAGGATTCTCTGGGCTAAATAAACACTGAACAATGCAGGAAGCATCAAAAGAAGATGGAAGGAATATACAGAGTCACTGTACCAAAAGATAATTTCTTGAGGTACAATCCTTTAAAAAAAAAAAAAAAAAAAACCCAGTGCTGTCGAGTAGATTCCGACTCATAGCAATCCTTTTTAGGAGGTAGAATATGATCAAGAAACGATGGTACTGAAGGAAGAAGTCCAAGCTGCACTGAAGACATTGGCGAAAAACAAGGCTCCAGGAATTGATGGAATACCGATTGAGATGTTTCAACAAAGGGATGCAACTCTGCAAGTGCTCACAAGAAATTTGAAAGACAGCTACCTGACCAACTGACAGGAAGAGATCGGTATTTATGCCCATTCCAAAGAAAGGTGATCCAACAGAATGCAGGAATTGTCAAACAATATCATTAATATCTCATGCAAGTAAAATTTTGCTGGAGATCATTCAAAAGTGGTTGCAGCAGTACATCGAAGGGAGCTGTCAGAAATTCAAAGCAGATTTAGAAGAGGACATGGAACTGAGGATATTACTGCTGATGTCATACGGATCCTGGCTAAAAGCATAGAATGCCAGAAAGATACTTTCCTGTGTTTTATTGGCTATACAAAGGCAATCAACTGCGTGGATCATAACAAATTATGGATAACAATGTGAAGAATGGAAATTGCAGAACATTTAATTGTGCTCATGAGGAATCTGTGCATGGATCAAAAGGCAGTCGTTTGAACAAAACAAGGGGATACTGCACGGTTTAAAGTCAGGAAAGTTGTACATCAGGGTTGTATCCTTTCACCATACTTAATCTGTATGCTAAGCAAACAGTGAGAGAAACTGGACTATATGAAGAAGAACACTGCATCAGGACATCAGGAAGACTTGTTAACAACCTGTGTTGTACGTACAGCCTTGCTTACTGAAAGGAAAGAGGACTTGAAGCACTTTCAGATGAAGTTCAAAGACTACAGTCTTCAGTATGGATTACACCTCAACAAAAAGAAAACAAAAATCCTCACAACTGGAACAATAAGCAACATCATGATAAACGGGGAAAAGATTGAAGTTGTCAAGGATTTCATTTTACCTGGATCCACAATCAACACTCATGGAAGCAGCAGTCAAGGAATAAAAAGATGCATTGCATTTGGATAAATCTGCTTCAAAAGATTCCTTTAAAGTGTTAAAAAGCAAAGACGTCACTTTAAGGACTAACGTGTACCTAACTCAAGCCATGGTGTTTTCAATCACCTCATACGTATACAAAAGCTGGGCAATGAATAAGTAAGACCGAAGAAGACTTGATGCTTTTGAATTACGGTGTTAGCAAGAAATACTGAAGATACCATGGACTGACAAAAGAACCAACAAATCTGTCTTGGAGGAAGTCCTGCCAGAATGCTCCTTAAAAGCAAGGATTGTGAGATTATGTCTCACATACTTTGGACTTGTTGTCAGGAGGGACCAGTCCCTGGAGAAGGACATTGTGCTTGGTACAGTAGGCAGTCAGCAAATAGAGGAAGACCCTTAACAGGATGGATTGACACAGAGACTGCAAAAATAAGCTCAAATGTAAAGATTTTAAGGAGGACTCAAACATAACACTGAGCATTGTTTTGTTCTGTTGTACATAGTGTCATTATGAGTCAGAACCACCTCGATGGCACCTAATAACATTAACAACAAAGTGAAGAAATCCTTCTTCTTTGTTTCAACCAAGAAGGACCAGTATTTGGAAAATTCGGCCTTGTTGATAGAAATGATGCCAGAGATAATGATGCCAGAGATAGCATGATAGAATTTTGTAAGACCAATGATTTATTCTTTGGAAATACATTTTTTCAACAACATAAATGACTTCAACTGGACCTAGCCAGAAGAAATACACATGAATCAAATTGACTGCATCTGTGGAAAGAAATGATGGAGAATCTCAACATCATCAGTCAGAATAAGGCCAGTGTCCAACTGGGCAACAGACCATCAATTCCTCATAAAGCAAATTCAGGTAGAAACTGAAGAAATTAAAGCAAGTCCCACGAGAGCCAAAGCATGACCTTGAGTGGATACCACCTGAATTTAGAGACTCTCTCAGGAACAGACTTTACAAATGGAATGCTACCTACTAAAATTATATGAGCTATGAAATGAAATCAAGACATTATACATGAAGAATGCTAAAGTTCATTTAAAAAGATAGGAAAGAAAGAAAAGACAAAAATGGATGTCAGAAGAGACTCTGAAACTTGCTCTTGAACATAGAGTAGCTAAAGTGAATTGAAAAAATGATGAAGTCAAAAAGATGAAAAGAAGATTTCAAAGGGTGGCACGAGAAAACACAGTGAAGTGTTATCATGAAATGTGCAAAGACCTGGAGTTAGAAAACCATAAGGGAAGAACACAATTGGCATTTCTCAAGCTGAAAGAGCTGAAGAAAATATTCAAGCCTTGGGTTACAATATTGAAGAATTCTATGGCAAAATATTGGAAGACCAAAGAAGAATTTTTGCCTTTGAATCATATTGTTGGTGAAGAATACTGAATATACCATGGGCTGCCAGAAGAATGACCAATTCTGTCTTGGAAAATGTATATCCCGAATGCTTCTTAGAAGTGAGGCTGGCCAGGCTTTGTCTCATGTACTTTGTACATGTTATCAGGAGGAACCAGTCCTTGGAGAAGGACTTCATGCTTGGTAGAGAGGATCAGCTAAAAAGAAGACCCTCAATGACATGGATTGACTAATTTCAACAAAGGGCTCAAACATAGCAATCATTGTGAGAATGGTGCAAGACCAGTCAGTGTTTTCACCTATTGAACACAGGGTTACTACGAGTTGGAACCAACTCGAAGGCATCTAACAACAACAAAATAAATACCCGTTTCATAAAGTTGCCAAGTGGTGTAAATAAATAATGTAAATAAAGAGTGTGGTTGGTGCTTGTTTTAGCTGCTAAATAAATGATGGTGCTACAGTAATTTAGAACATACTGAGGATTTGATTGGCTTAACATGTTTAGAACAACAGAAGCTATACATTTTACTATACGATGAAAACAAATAAACACAAAAAACCCTTTGCTGTTGAATGGATTCCTACTTAGAGTTACCCTATATAGGACAAGGTAGAACTGCCCCATAGGGTTTCCAAGGAGTGGCTGATGGATTCCAACTGCTGATCTTTTGGTTATTGGCTAAATGGTTAACCACTGTGCCACTATCCTATACTACACTGTTGTTATTGTTGTATGCTGTGGAGTTGATTCTGTCTCATGTGATGGAGTGGAACTGCCCCATGGGGTTTTCTTAGCTGTCATCTACAGGAGCAGATCACCAGGTCTTTTTCCTGTGGAGCTGCTGCATGGGTTGGAACAATGAACATTTCAGCTATCAGCTGATTGCTTAAACTTTGCTAGACCAGGACTCTTTATATCATACTATATAGTACATAATATATAAGAACCATTTTGTAAAACTAAACTAGTACGCAAACATATATATATACACACACACACACGTTTAATAGGGTGACTTTTACTTCATTCCCCAACCATACCCAAAACCTGTTGCTGTTGAGTCAATTCTGAGTCATTACGAACCTATAGGACAGAGTAAAACTCCCCATATTTTTCCAAGGACTGCCTGGTAGATTCAAACTGCTGACCTTCTGGTTAGCAGCTATAGCTCTTAACCACTACCCCATCAGGGTTTCCTTGATTCCCCAATTCACCCTTAGTTAACTGGTCAGCTAATTCTCCACATTGTATGGAATGCTCTTACTCACTTGCCTTACATTAGATCGTGGACTAAAATATTAAGCTGCCAGGATACTGTCTGCTTCTTTTATCGTGATACTTTTTATAATTAATTCCATTGACTAATTAATGCATTGGCTAATGCAATTTCATATAACTCTTGAAAATAATTAAGTTCTGAGAAGACAGCAATCATATATATCTGTTATTTTTCTATTTTAGCACAGTCCCTGCCCCACAGTAGGAACCCAATAAAAGTCATCGTCTGAACTGAGACATGAGATGTTATTCAACTACATTTGTAGAGATGGGATCAAACATTTCACCTTACTAAAAATGAAAGTGAATCAGAACCTTGAAACTTTTGTTTTATGAATAAAATGCTTTATATGAGCATTTTGGTCCCAGCTGAAATATAAATATAAATGTTTATAGCCACTCAAAATGTCAGAACAGACAGGAATGAATGATAATGGTGCTGTCAGGAAGAAAAACTAATCAACTGTAAAACAGGTGCTCACAGACACATACAAAAATTTCTTTGGCTTCAATTGTTTTGCCCCTTTATTCTGAAGAGTTAAAATAAATCAGTTACAGTTTAAGAGGAAGTTTAACAAACTTTTAAAAAGGGACCCATTAGAAATTATATATTCTCCAGAAAAACATTTCTGTTTGTTTTATAAATTAATAATAAACACAAAAGAATCTATACATTATGAAATATTTTCATGGCTTATTCCCTAGATATTTGAAAAATTATAAGGAGCCTTGGTAGTGCAACGGTTAAGAGCTCTGCTGCTAACTGAAAGATGGCAGTTTGAATCCACCGGCCTCTCCGGGGGAGAAAAGACCTAATGATTTGCTACCATAAAGGTTAACCTGCTGTCATCAAGTCAATTCTGGCTCACAGCAACCCTATAGGGCAGAGTAAGTAGAAATGTACCCGTAGGGTTTCCAAAGAGCAGCTGGTGGATTCAAACTGCCCACATTTTGGTTAACGACTCTAACTCTTAACCACTGCACCACCAGGGCACCCCATAAGGAAACCCTATGGGGCAGTTCTATTCTGTTCTATAGGGTCACTATAAGTCAGAATTGACTGTATGGTACACAACAACAATTCCTTTGCAATTTTTATCAGTATCACAGATAAAAGAAAAAAAAAAAACTAGTTTTTTTTTTTTTTCTTTTATCGTAAGTAAAAGAAAATAGGCACCCCACCAATGCAATGGAAAAGAAACTTAGCAGACCATTTGAGGAAATGCCTTGCTTATTTGTTTTTATATTTAAAAGCTGTCATCAGATGGATATGTACTAGACAGTTGGTTGTGCTTCAAATCATAAATCTGTCATGGCCAGCGTTATCATTTGGTGCCTGACACTTTCCGGTACTAATAATCTCTGTGAAGAATAAGAAGTTGAAGTGGAAAACTCTGCAAACCCTCTCTGTAGTTCATTTGTCAGTTTCGTGTTTTTAACTCCTGACTGCTACTGTGGGGACGTTTCTAATTCATTCTCATTTGAGAGTCCTCATTTTATCTACTTTTCAGAGTGCAGTGTTATCTGATGTTATTTCATGCTGAGATGAAACACTGACTGTATCAGTAGAGATAACTGCTGAGAAGAAAGAACAAAAGGATTGCATATATCTAACAGTCCAGAATTTTCACTGGGGTTGTGCTGAGCTAGAGGATTTACTTATATCCCAAAAGGATTGTTTCATAATGTATCGGTTCCTAGAAACTTTGAGACATGCAAAGGAAGTAAGAACTCAACAACAAGTTTCGCATATGGGAGAGTTTTTCAAAGTGATCTCATTTTTGTCACATTCTTTTTATTTCCCATAAGAGAACAGTTTTGCATATGCAACAGAAATTGTCCTTGGGAACTGTGATCTAAAGGATAAAATTTAAGAATTTAATCCTTGAAAATAGGCAAAGACTTTACATTGCATTCATTGATCTGATCACTTTGCAAATGTGCTTATGAAATTGCAATTGGGAATAAACATTTCAAAAAATCAGGAAACAATAAAAATGTATGAGGAGTTATGTAATCCATAGTTTAAAAAAATTTCGTGCAATTTAGTTTCTCCTCTTAGAATACAGTTTCATGATTTCACACCTGGAACATATTGTAAAACCAGTTTCACTTTCCAAACCAAAAACCAAACCTGCTGCCGTCGAGTTAATTCCTTTAGATGACCTAAATAAGAACATTAAACATTTAAGAAATTTGAACATATTTTGATCTTGTTGCTATCGAGTTGATGCTAATTCATAGTATTCATAGTGACCCATAGGGTTTCCACAGAGTGCCTAGTGGATTCGAATTGCCAGATTTTTGGTTGGCAGCATGAATTATTTTTTGATAGTGCTTTCAAAATTCATGTGAGAAAACTCAGTGGATTTTAGTTTTGGCCTATTTAAGACTACATGCTACCATTTTCAAATATGAAATTTTAGTACTCCAGTTTGAAGTATATTAGAAAATATTTGTAAAACTCTTAGCACCATACTTGGACCTTAGTGTAATGTAACAGTTAAAAGTAGAAGTCAAGTTAATAACAGTGATACTAGTAGTAGTAATATTTTTGATAATAGCCCTTTAGACAAGCGAGTTTAAAAAGTACCAATAATATTTGACATCGGTTTTTATCGAGGTCTCTAATAACAGACTAGATTAGCAGTTACCATTGCACAATCTGTGTTTGTATGCAAATTATGTTCTTACAGATGATTGCTTATTAGAACAAATTTATTTATGTGTTAGGTTAATGTTTAACTGACATGCATAGAATTAAAACCAAATGCAAAATAAGTACAATGAAATAGTTGTTTAATCTTAATTACATTCATATCTGTGAGTAGTTCTTTTTTTCTTTCTTAAAGGAAAAAGGCAATGTTTCATGAAACATTCATGATACAAAACAACATATGGCTCATTATTCAGTCCATTAGAGAAAATCAAAGGGAACAATTTGTTCTTTTGTAGTGCAGTGGACACTACTTTACCTGCCATTACAGTCAAAATTTGGCCTCGGAGTTTTAGGTTAGATCCCAGGTCTTTGATTCTGGTTCCCAATTTCTTTAATGCATTTCTAGCACCTTGTGTTTGATCATCAAGTATGTCACTCTGGGCTGTCAAAATAATCGTTGACTGTTTCTGTGGTAGAGTGAACTGCTTTTATATGGCCTTTCTACCCATGGTCTTATAATCTTACAAAATGATTGCCTGAGATTATGAAAATAAGGTACGTAAAACCCTCTTGGGGATTAGACAGTTTACTATGATAATGCAAATAAGTTGACTGTGGCCCACCAAGGAGGCTGGTCAATTTTGCTATCCTGCTAGGTAGGCTTAAAAGGGCTAACCCCACAGAGGTTCATAGGGGCCTGACTACTGTTAAGAAGAAGAGTCTGGAGCAGAAAGCGTCTTTTGGACCAAGGATCTGGGGTCCCTGCACTGAGAACCTCTTAGACCCAGAAGAAAGAGTGGTGAGAGACAGTGGTGGTGATCTTGCCAGGTCCATAGATCAAGAGCTCAGTGCCTTCAGTCAGGAGGGTTGCTGGCAGAGCTAAAATAGCTGTACTACTTGCCCTGTGCAAGTAGTACACATTTGTGCAAATAAATCTGTCCTGGAAGAAGTATGACCAGAATGCTCCTTAGAAGCAAGAATGGCAAGACTGCATCTCACATACATTGGACATGTTATCAGGAGAGATCAATCCCTGGGGAAGAACATCATGCTTGGTAGAGATGGATTGACACAGTGTCTGCAACAATGTGCTAAAGCATAACGGTGATTGTGGGGATGGCGCGGGACTGGGCAGTGTTTCACCATGTTGTGCATAGGGTTACTATGAGTTGGAACCAACTTGATAGCACCTAACAACAACAACTTGCCCTGTGCAGGGCAGAGGCCTAAGTACACCCCATGCAGGGGTTGCCTCGAAGGGTCCTGGCCAGGGGTCTTCCTATAGTAGGACAGGGCCAGACACCTCTGGGCAGGAAGCTTACCAGCAAAGCTAAATGAGCTGTAACACTTGACTGTGCAAGGCAGAGGTCCTCCGGCAGTGGGGGCCCAGGTAGCATGGTGGCAAAAGAGCCCCACAGGCCTGGGTAGCATGGTAGGAGCTGGCAGCAAAGGCTTAGAAGGGCCCAGGGGCAGAGGCTTGGGAGATCCTACGCAGGGGTCTTCCAGCTGTCAGCAAGGTCCAGAGAGGCCCAGAAGCAGAGCTGAACCCTTAGGAGCCATGCAAGCCTGGGAGCAGAATGTTGATAGCTAGAGGCAGTAGTGACATGAGCACAGCATCTGACCTGAACCACAATGCACCTGCCCAGTGACATAAGAATGGACATGAGTAACTTGGGGAAGGGTAAGCATTTCCTGTTTGGTAACCTGTGGTTATTGTTTAATGTTTGCTTTCTAGAATAATAATGGCTTTCACTTTGCCAACGCTGTGTAGGTGTGTCCGGCTCCAACATAGCACCCGTAGAATTGTTGATGCCCTTGGGCGTATGGGTCTCGTTCCTAGCAGTCTAACAGCTGCCTGGAAACTTGATGCGCAGCCTGTCTGCACGTGCAATAAGTAAGAGACAGTCAATAGATATGCAATACAGAATAAAGGAAATGCAAGCACAGTTAGGAATATGACAGAAGCCCGTTTCCCTATTTAAGGATTGCACATTCAAATGTCTCAAGATTCCACATGGATTCCTGAACCAAATTAAGTGGAATGGATGGCATCTGACATTTGGCCTCAGTGTCCAGGACCAATAGAGAATGTTGGAACATGGTGAACTGGAGAGAATAGTCCCTGTTCGAAGGGCATTGACACTATACTCCTCTGCTGATTGTTACGATAATCTAATACCGCCATACCTTTCAAAAAGAGACGTCCAAATAGCTATCTATCCATTGAGAATAATAAAAAAGTAACTATTTTATCTTTAATAGCATGTGTGTCATCATTATGTGAATCAAACTAAACATGTTTGCAAGCCATTTTTAGCCTATAGATTGCAAGTGTGTGAAATCTGCCTTAATGCATCAATATAGGGTTTTGAAAAGATTTTTAGAGAAAATCTGTTTAGTATTATGTTAGGACAGAGAGAGGGGAATTTGGATTCCCTTTAAGACTATCAAATAAAAGAAATAGAAGTGAATTGAACACTTAAAAGTTGTTCTAACAGGTCAGTTCCAAATAAGAAGAGCCTAATGGTATTCAGAATGGAAGACAAGACTGTGGTCATCTGGAATTCCTGTGAACCAACCACCACAAAACAAATACCAAGAGTGACTCTTGGTTATTAAGGACAGGAACCACTGCTGGAATCATGCAGAGAGGTATCATTGAAAACTGATTGAAATTTTTTTTTTAATCATTTTAATGATTTCATGTCATTTTCTGGGTGAAAGCCATCATACCTTGACTTGGCCATGCTCCTACTCAAGTCAAGCTCTTAAAATAATTCTATGCCCTCCAACAAGACTGACTCTTCTGACCCTATACCAAAAAAGTTCAAACATCATTTCTCTAAGTAAATCTTTGCTGGTCCATAAGAACATACCAAGTTTCTTTATTCCAGACTGTCAATACGCATTATGCTTCTACTTCGTAACACCTACCACTTTACTCAGACAGTGAACTCTGAAATTGTGTGTTAAGCCTAGATCATGTACCAAAATGTAAGCTCCAAAATGGCCAGAGCCACATAAAATTCATTCTGCAATATATTCCTTGTGCCTTTTAACACTAAGTCAGAAGAATATAATTATTTCATGGAGGAATAAATTAATAGAATGAATATATTGTTGATCTTTATTAATGTACTATTTTCTTTTAAAAATTAAGAAAATATTATTCCATCTAATTACTTGGTAGAAATTAAAACTAAGGAACCTTAGAAGTCCTTCTGTTCCTAATCATATTAGCATTATCCTGAAAATGAAAAACTTCAAGCCTGGAGTTGCAGTATTGAAGGATTCTATGGGAAAAAATTGAACAATGCAGGAAGCATCAAAAGAAGATAGAAGGAATACGGAGAGTTGCTGTACTAAAAATAATTTGTCAGTGTTCAACCAGAAGGTAGCCTACATCAGGAACAGATGGTATCAAAGGCAGAAGTCCAAGCTGTGCTGAAGACATTGTCAAAAAACAAGGCTCCAGGGATTGACAGAATACCAACTGACATGTTTCAACAAATGGATTCAGTGCTGACTTGCCTATGCCAAGAAATTTGGAAGATAGTCACCTGGCCAACTGATTAGAAGAAATCCATAATCGTGCACATGCCAAAGAAAAGTGATCCCATGAAATGCAGAAATTATTGAACAATATTATTAGCATCATGTGCAAGCAAAATTTTGCTGAAGATAATTTAGAAATATCTGTAACCATACATCCACAGGGAATTGCCAGAAATGCAAGCTGGATTGAGAAGAGGATGTGGAAGGAGGGACATCATTGCTGATGTCACATGGATCTTGGCTGAAAGCAGAGAATACCAAAAGGATGTTTACCTGTGTTTTATTTACCATGCAAAGGCATTTGACTATGTAGAATAACAAATTATGGATAACATTGAGAAGAATGGAAATTCCAGAACACTTAATTATGCTCATGCAGAACCTTTACATAGACTAAGAGGAAGTTGTCCAGACAGAACAAGGCGGGGGGGATAACATATGGTTTAAAATTGGAAAAAGTGTGTGTTAGGGCTATACCTTTTCATAGATTTATACAACCCGTATGCTGAGCAAATAATCCAAGAAGGCAGACTGTAGGAAGAAAAATGCATTACCAGGATTGGAGGAAGCCTCATTAACAATCTGCAATATACAGGTGACACAACCTTGCTTGCTGAAAGTGAAGAAGACTTGAAGTACTTACTGATGAAGATCAAATACTACAGCTTTCAGTATGAATTATACCTCAAAACAAAACAAAAATCCTCACAACCAGACCAATAAGCAACATTATGATAAACAGAGAAAAGATTGAAGTAGTCAAGGATTTCATTTTACTTGGCTCAGTAATCACTGACTGTAGAAGTAGCCGTCAAGAAATGAAATGATGTGTTGCATTGTGCAAATCTGCTGCAAAAGGTTTCTTAAAATTTTTTAAAAAGCAAAGATGTCACTTTGAGGACTAAGATGCTCCTGACCCAAGCCATGGTATTTTTAATCGTCTCGTATGCATGCCAAAGCTAGACAATGAAAAAGGGAGACCAAAAAGAACTGACACGTTTTAATTATGGTGTTGAAGAATACTGAATATACCATGGACTTCCAGAAGAATGAACAAATCTAACTTGGAAGAAGTATAGCCAGAATGTTCCTTAAAAGCAAGGATGGAAAGACTTCATCTCGCTTGCTTTGGATATGTTTTCAGTGAGGAACAATTCCTGAAGAAGGACTTCAGGCTTGCTAAAGCCAAAGGCCAGAATAAAAAAGAAAGAGCCTCAACGAGGTGGATTTACACAGTGGCTGTAACATGGGCTCAAACATACTGACCAATGTGAGGATGGCACAGGATGTGACATTTTCGTTGTGTTGTGTATTATGTCACTGTGAGCCAAAGATGACTAAATAGCACCTAACAACAATAACAACAACCTGAAAATAATTACCAAATGCAAATAAACCAAAAAGAAACAAAAATTTTTCCTTTCAACTTGCTGTGGAGCTGAGGGTTACTTTATTTTTTTATTCTTCATTTTATATATATATATATGCATTTTATGTATTTTAATAGTAATTCAAGGTACACTTATTGAAGGATTTGTTTGTTCTTTGAAATTAGTCAATCATTTGTTGTTGGCAAGTACAAAATCTTAACATAATTTTCCTTGCAATATTAAGAAGCCCTATATTATTAGTTGGAGATTTCATTTTCTTGAAACTTCTAATAATAAAACAAAATGGCAGTTTCACAGTTGTAACGGTTCCTTGGTTTTCACAGGAAAGTTTTTTTTTTTTTTTTTTTTTAATAAAGCAAGAACTGAGAATCCATCCATATTCAAATGTTCCCTTTTATGATGGCTCAATTATTATTGTTGGTACTAATCATCTCAGCACTTGGCAAGATTCATTTATACTGCAGGAAAGCAAACTTTTCCAAAAATCAAAACACCAAATGTTCTGAACAAAATAATTGGAAGATAAGGGTCCCCTTAGAATCCGGGATTTTCACTTGACAGAACCTTGACAAATGTGAGTGGGTGTTTAATCAAAAGGATATTTGTCATAGAGCATAGCTCACAATTTTCAACACAGCACAGGAAATATTTGGTTCCTATGGCGCAACTCGAGCTTAAATCTAGGAGGACCATTCCAAGTCTCTGATCCAGATTGATTTTTAATTCGGAAGTCAATGGCTTGAAGATTCAATTTCTGGGATTTACACAGATATGAAAGCAGTGGCTTACTTTCCTGTCAAAGGCAGGGATGGTAGTATTGTGCATGACCACCCTCATAGGTCCTGGGAGCAGAGTCTAAATGCCTGAATTAAGGAAGGATGCAGTATTTAGCTCTGTATGTTTATACCACAGAAACAGTATTACCAGACTATAATGCTTATATACCTCACCTTTTGAAAATAGTTGGGAAAATATGTGAATTTATTAACAGCCTAACAATTTTGTATTGATTGACACATCTTGAAAAAATGCCCATTATTAAATGTGAGGTGGAATATATGTTAGGGAATGTTTAAAGTGACATATATATTCTAAAATCTTTCTGGATATGGAAGTAATGCTTTTTCATTTAACCTGTTTTTCTTCCCATAATTGATTGTACATTACAGAAATCAAAAACTGTAAAGAAGTATAAAATCACAAAAACTGTATTCTTGGAAAAGAACTATGTATGCATATTCAATACTATATATCCAGGTAATTTTGGGGAAAACACAAGAGTTTAGAATTGATGAGCACTTACTAAGCATTAGACACACTTCTAAGGTTCTTAGGTAAAATAATTCTGACAAATAGGTACCAGATTTTTATGCAAATAATCTGCACAGTACACAATTTTTGCCAACCACGCACCTCCCTTTGTTGTTATTGTCAGTGAGCTAAGAAACATGTTATATGTGTGGGCCTGTAATTTATGTGGGAAAAAATACACATTTTATTGTCCTATTTTACAAATAAGTGTATATTAAGGAACAGAATTGTCAATTATTATATACACCAAGAGAACGAAAGAACATGGATTCTAATCCAGGCTTTCTGATCTCACTTTCTCAACTGCTGTATTCCTACTAAAATCAAACCTGTTGCTGTTGAGTTGATTCTGATGTATAGTGACCCTATAGGACAGAGTAGAACTGCCCATAGGGTTTCCAGGGAGTGGCTGGTGGACTAGAACTGCCAATTTTTGGTTAGCAGAACTGCTGTATTAGAAGTAAACACATTTATTTCATATGCACATTTTCTTTCTTAATAAATTTATTTGCATATAAATCTCATCCTTAAGAAGATACTTTTGATATGCACTGACTGATACATCAAAAAAGATCTCAGATAGATCATTCCAGGTTCTCCTGAGTTTTCATCTGCCTCTGTATAATCAGCCCACACCACATTAGTGAGTAAGCTTATTGTCGTATATAGACCCAGGTATGTTGATTTAATCATGTGATCTACCCCTGTGAAAAGGAGCCCTGGTGGCACAATGGCTAAGCACTTGGCAGCTAACTGAAAGATTGGCAGTCCAAACCCACCCAATGATTCTGTGGGAGAAAGGTCTGCCAGTCTGCTTATATAAATATGACAACCAAGAAAACTCTATGGGCAGCTCAGCTCTATCACATAGGGTCACTATGAGTCAGAAAGGACTCAATGGCACCCAATAACAACAACATTCCTCTAATGTTATCTTTTCCACCTTTGAATCTGTTCTTTATTTAGTGTATGCCGTCTTATAGGAAGTCCCTGGGTGGTGAAAAGTTAGCACACTCAGCTATGACTGAAAAGTTGGAGGTTAGAACACAGCCACAGATACCTCAGAAGAAAGGGCTGGTGATCCATTTAACAAAAAATCAGCTACAGAAAACCCTGTGGGATGTGGAGCCTAGATGGCATAATAGACAGAAGCTTCCGGTGAGGCCTCTTACAACAAAGACCCGAAAAAACAAGTGAAATGAGTATATTTATGACAACCTAGGAGCCCTGAGCACCAAAGGCAAGCTTAGAAAATGAACAGAGGGGCAGGAGGAGGAAGAGATGGTTCAGAAGCGAAGAGGATTTACTGGACCTTAATTTTAGGGAGCCCTCAGGCGCCATTCCTGGGAGTGGGGGCGGCAGTATGGTACTAGCATTCGGCTGTAGTTTCCTCAGGGAGAAGCAGCCAGCCACACAGCCTACTCACACCTCCAGAACCAGAGAATAATGGTGCTCTTGGCAAAACCTAAGTACTTGTGTATATTTTACCACTCCCCACACCTCCCCCACCGATCCCAAGCCAGATTCAGCAGCTGATTTCTCTGGGCCTGAGATAGGCCCTGTTCAGTGCCTAGAGACATCCTCCAGGCCTTGGAGAAAGAATAAATTTGCAACTGGGAGAAAACATAACTTGCCAGCTCCACTAAATGGAGGAATTCAGCAAAGAAGCAGCTCCCATCCAGGCATAAATGGTCCATGGACTTTGAGTACCTTTCCCTACTGCATGGAGCTGTGTGGGCCTATTTCAGGAGAATAGGCCCTTGTTGGCAGATTCCAACCATTTCAGCTGTGCGGTGGAGAGGTGGCTGTTTGTTGTTTGATGTTGCTTTGCCTATTAAACTGGGTCCTCACCTACCCACATCAGGGGCCTAAGGACTGGTGAATCTACTCAGGTAACCCAGCCACCCGTGACAGGGGTCCAAGGATAACTGGTACCTCCCAGCCTTTACAACCCAAAATTTTGGGTGCCCATGGACCCTCTGCAGAACCAACCCACCTGTACACTCTAGGGAACAGGAACGCACTTTCCTCAGAGACACGTGAGGGACAATTTTCACCCCCCTGCATTGTTCAGAGAGTGACTTCCTGCTGCAACCAAATCCTGATACCTACATCAATCACCCCTGCCCCTCTAAGACTGTAGGGCAGAGCCTGTACCACACACTTGATGATCAGCTGCCTGGACACCTAAGCTGAATTCATACAGACTCCTAAACTGATATACCTGATAACAGCACTAGCCTTCTGGGGACAGGAAATCAGAGCTCCAAAGGTGAAAATAATTAAGCTAGCTGACTCAAGCAACCCATTTGGGCATATCAAAACCAAACAAAGCAAGAAACTATGACACAATAAGCAAACATAAAATAAACTAATACGATAACTTATGGATGGCTTGGAGACAACAGTCAATATCAAGTCACATAAAGAAACAGACCGTGATAGCCTCAACAAGCTCTCAGAACAAAGAATCAAGGTATCTTCTAGATGAAAGTGCATTCCTGGAATTACCAGAGACAGAATACAAATGATTAATATACAGAACCCTTCAAGACATCAGGAAGAAAATGAGGCAATACGCAGAACAAGCCAAGAAAATGAAGAAATTTAAAAGATTATTGAGGAACATAATGAAAACTTTAATAAGCTGGAAAACTCCATAGACAGACAGCAATCAGAAATTCAGAAGATTAAGAACAAAGTTACAGAAGTAGACAACTCAACAGAAAGTCAGAGAAGCAGATTTGAGTAAGTGCAAGGCAGAATTTCTGAACTTGAAGATAAAGCACTTGGCACTAATATGTTTGAAGAAAATCAGATAAAAGAATGTAAAAAAATGAAGAAAACTTAAGAATCACGTGGGATTCTATCAAGAGAAATAACATACGAGTGATTGGAGTCCCAGAACAGGGAGGGATAACAGAAAATACAGGAATTGTGAAGATTTGTTGGCAGAAAACTTCCCTGATATCGTGAAAGATGAGAAGATATATATTCAAGATGCTTATCAACCTCCACCTAAGGTAGACTTTAAAAGAAAGTCACCAAGACATATTATAATCAAACTTGCCAAAACCAAACATAAAGAGAGAATTTTAAGAGCAGATGGGGTAAAGGAAAAGTCACCTATAAAGGAGAATCAATAAGAATAAACTTGAACTACTGGGCAGAAACCATGCAGGCAAGAAGGCAATGGGATGACTTATATAAAAAATTGAAGGAAAAAAATTTCCAGCCAAGAATCTTATATCCAGCAAAACACTCTCAAATATGAAGGTGAAATTAGGACGTTTCCAGATAAATAGAAGTTTTAGGGAACTCCTAAACACTAAACCAAAACTACAAGGAACACTAAAGAGAGTTCTTTGGTTAGAAAATCAATAATATCAAGTATCAACCCAAGACTAGAACACTGGGCAGAGCAATCAAACGTCAACCCAGATAGGGAAATCAAAAAAATAATCAAGATAAAAAAAATGCTCAAAATAGGGAAACAACAATGTTTTTATGTAAAAGAAGACATCATTAAAACAATAAAGAGGGACTTTAAGAAATGTAGTCATAGGTCTTCCAAATGAAGAGGAAGATAAGGTGAAATAAAGAAATAAAAGTTAGGTTTAAGTTTAGAAAAGTGGGGGTAAATAATAAGGTAACCACAAAGGAGACAACGTATCCTACACATCAAAATAAAATACAAGAAAAAAAATAGAGACTCAGCAGAAACAAAATCAACAACAACCAATAGGGGGAAAGGACAATATATAAAGATAATCTACTCAGCAATAAAACTCAGTGGGAAAAACAAACTGTCAACAACACACAAAAAAAGACCTCAAAATGATAGCACTAAATTCATACCTATCCATAATTACGCTGAATATAAATGGACAAAATGTACCAATAAATAGGCAGAGAGTGGCAGAATGGATTAAAAAACACGATCTGTCTATACACCGCCTACAAGAGACACACCTTAGACTTAGAGACACAAACAAACTAAAACTCAAAGGATGGAAAAAAACATATCAAGGAAACAAAAATCAAAAAAGAGCAGGAGTGACAATATTAATTTCTGACAAAATAGACTTTAAAGTTAAATCCATCAGAAAGGATAAGGAAGGACACTATATAATGATTAAAGGGACAATACACCAAGAAGATATAACCATATTAAATATTTATGCACCCAATGACAGGGCTGCAAGATACATGAAACAAACTCTATCAGCATTGAAAAGTGAGATACACAGCTCCACAATAATAGTAGGAGACTTCAACACACCACTTTCAGTGAAGGACAGGACATCCAGAAAGAAGCTCAATAAAGAGACGGAAGATCTAAATGCCACAATCAACCAACTTGACCTCGTAGACATATATAGAACACTCCACCTGACAGCAATCAAGTATACTTTCTTTTCTAGTGCACATGGAACATTCTCTAAAATAGACCACATATTAGGTCATAAAGCAAGCCTGAGCAGAATCCAAAACACTGAAATATTACAAAGCATCTTCTCTGAGCATAAACCCAGATCTCTGACCACAAGGCCATAAAAGTGGAAATCAATAACAGGAAAAGCAGGGAAAAGAAATCAAACCCTTGGAAACTGAACAATACCCTCCTCTAAAAAGACTGGATTATAGAAGATATTAAGGATGGAATAAAGAAATTCATAGAATCTAATGAGAATGAATGCACTTCCTATCAGGACCTTTGGGACACAGCCAAAGCAGTGCTCAGAGTTCAATTTATAACAGTAAGTGCACACATCCAAAAAGAAGAAAGGGCCAAAATCATAGAATTATCCCTACAACTTGAACAAAGAGAAAGAGAGCACCAGAAGAAACCCTCTGGTACCAGAAGAAAACAAATTATAAAAATTAGAGCAGAACTAAAAGAAATAGAAAACAGAAAAACAATTGGAAGAATTAACAAGACCAAAAGCTGGTTCTTTGAATAAATCAACAAAATTGATAAACCATTGGCCAAACTGACAAAAGAAAAACAAAAGAGGAAGCAAATAACCTGAATAAGAAATTGAGATGGGGGATATTTCAACAGAGCCAACTGAAATTAAAAGAATCACATCTGATTACTATGAAAAATTGTCCTCTAATAAATTCGAAAACCTGGAAGAAATGGATGAATTCCTACAAACACTCTACCTACCTAAACTAACACAGATGGAAGTAGAACAACTAAATAGACCCGTAGAGTGTGAGTGAAGAGAATGAAAGAAGAGAGTGAAAAGGGAATCAAAAAACTCTCAACAACAACAAAAAAAATGCCCTGGCCCTGACAGCTTCTCTGCAGGGTTCTACCAAACTTTCAGAGAAGAGTTAACACCATTACTACTAAAGGTATTGCAGAGCATAGTAAAGGACAACATACTCCAAACTCATTCTATGAAGCCAGCATATGCATGATGCCAAAACCAGGTAACGACACCACAAAAAAAGAAAATGACAGAGTTATATTCCTCATGAACACATGGCAAAAATCCTCAAACAAAATTCTAGCCAATAGAATTCAACAACATATCAAAAGAATAATTCAAGATGACCAAGTAGGACTCATACCAGGTATGAAGGGATGGTTCAACATTAGAAAAACAATTAATGTAGACCATCATATAAATCATATAAATCAAACAAAAGACAAGAATCACATGATTTTATCAACTGATGCAGAAAGGATATTTGACAAAGTTCAACACCCATTCATGATAAAAACTCTGAGCAAAATAGGAATAGAAGGAAAATTCCTCAACATAATAAAGGGCATTTATACAAAGCCAATAGCCAACATCATCCTAAATGGAGAGAACCTGAAAACATTCCCATTGAGATCGGGAACCAGACAAAGATGTGCATTATCATCACACTTATTCAATATTGTGCTGGAGGTCCTAGCCAGAGCAATTAGGCTAGATAAAGAAGTAAAGGGCATCCAGACTGGCAAGGAAGAAGTAAAAGTATCTATATTTGCAGATGACACGACCTTATACACAGAAAACCCTAAGGAATCCTCCAGAAAACTACTAAAACTAATAGAAGAATACAGCAGAGTATTGGGATACAAGATTTAAACTTCCAAAAATCAGTTGGATTCCTCTATACTAACAAAAAGAACATCAAACAGGAAATCACCAAATCAATACCATTCACAGTAGCCCCCAAGAAAATAAAATACTTAGGAATAAATCTTACCAAAGATGTAAAAGACTTATACAAAGAAAACTACAAAACACTTCTGCAACAAACCAAAAGAGACCTACATAAGTGGAAAAACATATCTTATCTATGGATAGAAAGACTTAACATTATAAAATTGTCTAGTCTACCAAAAGCGATCTATAGATTTAATGCAATTCCAATCCAAATTCCAACGACATTTTTTAATGAGATGAAGAAACAAATCACCAACTTCATATGGAAGGGAAAGAGGTCCCGGAAAAGTAAAGCATTACTGAAAAAGAAGAACAAAGTGGAAGGCCTAACTCTATCTGGTTTTAGAAACTATTATACCACCGCAGTAGCCAAAACAGCCTGGTACTGGTACAACAACAGATACGTAGACCAATGGAACAGAATTGAGAATCCAGACATAAATCCATCCACATATGAGTAGTTAATATTTGACAAATGCCCCAAAGCAGTTACATGGAGGAAAAGACAGCCTTTTTAACAAATGCTGCTGGCATAACTGGATATCCATCTGCAAAAGAATGAAAGAAGATGCATACCTCACACCATGTACAAAAATAAGCTCAAAATGCATCAAAGACATAAATATAAAATCTAAAATGGTGAAGATCATGGATGAAAAAATAGGGTCAATGTTAGGAGCCCTAAAACATGGCATAAACATATAAAACATTACTAAGAATGCAGGAGAAAAGCTAGATAACTGGAAGCTCCTAAAAATCAAACGCCTGTGCTTATCCAAAGACTTCACCAAAAGAGTAAAAAGATTACCTACAGACTGGGAAAAAGTTTTTAGCTATGACATTTCCAATCAGCGCCTGATCTCTAAAATCTACATGATACTGCAAAAACTCAACTACAAAGCCAAATAACCCAACTGAAAAATGGGCAAAACATATTAACAGGCACTTCACTAAAGAAGACGTTCAGGTAGCTAAGAGATACATAAAGAAATGCTCACAATCATTAACCATTGGAAAAATGCAAATCAAAACTACAATGAGATTTCATCTCCAACAAGGCTGGCACTAATCCAAAAAACACAAAATAATAAATGTTGGAGAGGTTATGGAGAGACTGGAACACTTATACACTGCTGGTGGGAATGTAAAATGGTACAACCACTTTGGAAATCAACTTGGCACTTCCTTCAAAAGCTAGAAATAGAGCTACCATAAGATCCAGCAATCCCACTCCTTGGAATATATCCTAGAGAAATAAGACCCTTTACACAAACAGATATATGCACACCCATGTTCATTGCAGCAATGTTTACAATAGCAAAAAGTTGGAAGCAAGCAAGGTGCCCATCAATGGATGAATGGTTAAATAAATTACAGTATATTCTTTCACCATACCTATTCAATCTGCATGCCAAGCAAATAATACAAGAAGCTGGAATACATGAAGAAGAATGGGGCATCAGGATTGGAGGAGGACTCATTAAAGACCTGCTTTATGCAGATGACACACCTTGCTTACGGAAAATGAAGAGGACTTGAAGCACTTACTAATGAAGATCAAAGACCACAGCCTTCAGTGTGGATTGCACCTCAACATAGAGAAAACAAAAATCCTCATAACTGGACCAATGAGCAACATCATGATAAATGAAGAAAAGATTGAAGTTGCCAAGGATGTTATTTTACTTGGATCCACAATCAAGAGCCACGGAAGCAGCAGTCAAGAAATCAAAAGATGCATTGTGTTGGGTAAATTTGCTGCAAATGACCTCTTTAAAGTGTTGAAGAACAAAGATGTCACCTTGAAGACTAAGGTGTGCCTGACCCAAGCTATGGTATTTTCGATCACATCATATGCATGTGAAAGCTGGACAATGAATAAGGAAGGCTGAAGAAGAATTGATGCCTTTGAATTGTGGTTTGGTGAAGACTATTGAATATACCATTGACTGCCAAAAGAATGAACAAATCTGTCTCGGAAGAAGTACAACCAGAATGCTCCTTAGAGGCAAGGATGGCGAGACTGTGACTTACATACTTTGGACATGTTGTCAGGAGGGATCAGTCCCTGGAGAAGGACGTCATGCTTGGCAGAGTACAGGGTCAGCGGAAAAGAGGAAGACCCTCAATGAGGTGGATTGACATAGTGGCTGCAACAATGAGTTCAAGCTTAACAACGATTGTAAGGATGGCTCAGGACCAGGCAGTGTTTCGTTCTGTTGTTCATGGGGTCGGTATGATTTGGAATGGACTTGACAGCAGCTAACAACAACAACAACATATTCAAACAATGGGATACTATGCATAGATAAAGAACAGTGATGAATCTGTGAAACATTTCATAACATGGAGGAATCTGGCAGGCATTATGCTAAGTGAAATTATTCGGCTGCAAAAGGACAAATATTGTGTAAGACCAATATTATAGAACTGAAGAAATAGTTCAAACAGAGAAGAAAATACTCTTTGATGGTTATGAGAGGGGAGAGGGAGGGAGGGTGGGAGAGGAGTATTCACTAATTAGGTGGTAGGTAAGAACTACTTTAGGTGATGCTAAAGACAGCACGCAATACAGGCAAGGTCAGCACAAAAGGACTAAACCAAAAGCTAAGAAGTTTCCTGAATAAATTGAATCCTTCAAAGTCCAGCACAGCATGCGTGGGAGTTTGGGGATCATTGTTTCTGGGGACATCTAAGTCAATTGGCATAATAAAATCTATTAAGAAAACATTCTGCATCCCACTTTGGAGAGTGGCGTGTATGGTCTTAAATGCTAGCAAGCGGCCACCTAAGATGCATCAATTGGTCTCAAACTACCTGGATCAAAGGAGAATGAAGAACACCAAGGAAACAAAGTAATCGCTAACCAAGAGACAGGGTACATAAACCAGAGACTACATCAGCCTGAGACCAGAAGAACTAGATGGTGCCCGGCTACAACCGATGACTGCCCTGATAGGGAACACAACAGAGAACCCCTGAGAGAGCAGGAGAGCAGTGGGATGCAGACCCCAAATTCTCATAAAAAGGCTAGACTTAATGGTCTGACTGAGACTAGAAGGACCCTGGTGGTTATGGCCACCAGACCTTCTGTTGGCCCAGGACAGGAACCATTCCCAAAGCCAACTCTTCAGACAGAAATTGGACTGGACAATGGTTTGGGGAGGTATGCTGCTGAGGAGTGAGCTTCTTGGATCAGAGGGACACTTGAGACTATCTTGGCGTCTCTTGCCTGGAGGAGAGATGAGAGTGTAGAGGGGGTTAGAAGCTGGAGAAATGAACACGAAAAGAGAGAGTGGAGGGAGGGAGTGGGCTGTCTCAATAGAGGGAGAGCAATTGGGAGTATGTAGCAAGGTGTATATAAGTTTTTGTGTGAGAGACTGGCTTGATTTGTAAACTTTCACTTAAAGCACAATAAAAATTAAAAAAAGAAAACCCTGTGGAGCTCAGTTGTACTCCGACACACATGGAGTTGCCATGAGTCAGAATCAAGTTGATGGTCACTGTTTGTTTTTTCATTCTTTTTGGTTTTGCTTTTTAATCTTACAAGCTAAACTTCTACTTCTTTCCTAACATTTTCCCTGTACCTTACCCATAGAACTTCGTTATTATATGAAACTGTAGTTATCATCTGACCAGAGACTAGAATTCATACTTCCTATGTTCTGAATATATATATTTTTTCATTCCACAACCATTTTTGACAAAAATGAAATGGAATGCATAAACATCGAAATCCTAGGCATCAGTGAGCTGAAGTGGACTGGTATTTGCCTTTTTGAATCTGGCAATCATGTGGTCTACTATGCCGGGAATGAAAACTTGAAGAAGAATGGCATTGCACTCATTGTCAAAAAGAGCCTTTCGAGATCTATCCTGAAGTACAACATTGTCTGATAGGATAATATCCGTATGCCTACAAGGAAGGCCAGTTCATACAACTATTATTCAAATTTACGCACCAACTACTAAGGCCACAGATGAAGAAAATGAAAATTTTTACCAGCCTCTGGAGTCTGAAATTGGTGGAACATGCATTCAAGATGCATTGAAAATTACTGGAGATTGAAATGCAAAAGCTGAAAACAAGAAGGATTTGTAGTTGGAAAATATGTCCTTGGTGATAGAAACGATACCAGATCATGTGATAGAATTTTGCAAGACCTAGGACTTCTTCATTGCAAATAGCTTTTTTCACCAACATAAACAATGACTATGCACAGGGACCTTACCAGATAGAATACACAGGAATTAAATAGGCTACATTTGGTGAAATAAATGATGGAAAAAGCTGAATATCATCAGTCAGAACAAGCCCAGGGGCCGACTGTGGAACGGACCATCAATCACTTATAACCAAGTTCAAGTTGAAACTGAAGAAAATTAGAATAAGCCTGCGAGAACCAACGTACAACCTTGAGCATATCCCACCTGAATTTAGAGACCATCTCAAGAATAGATTTGACTTGTTGAACACTGATGACTGAAGACCGGGTGGGTTGTGAAATGACATCAAAGACGTACATGAAGAAAGCAAGAAGTCATTAAAAAGACAGGAAGGAGAGAAAAGACCAAAATGGATGTCACAAAGGGCTTTGAAACTTGCCCTTGGACACTGAGCAGCTAAAGCAAAAGGGAGATATGATGAAGTAAAAGAACTGAATAGAAGATTTCAAATGGCAGCTCGAGAAGACAAAGTATTATAATGACATGTGCAAAGACCTGGAGACAGAAAACCAAAAGCAAAGAACACGCTCAGCATTTCTCACGCTGAAAGAACTGAAGGAAACAAACCTTGAGGTACAAAAGTGAAGGATTCTATGGGGAAAATATCAAATGACTCATGGAGCATCAAAAGAAGATGGAAGGAATACAGAGTCATTATGCCAAAAAGAATTGATCGAAGTTCAACCATTTCCAACCGTTGCCGTTGAGTCAATTCCAACTCATAGTGACCCTATGGGACAGAGTAGAACTGCCCCATAGAGTTTCCAAGGAGTGCTGGGTGGGTTCGAACTGTTGACCTTTTGCTTAGCAGCCATAGCACTTAACCACTACGCCACCAGGGTTTCCTCAACCATTTCAGGAGGTAGCATATGATCAGGAACCGATGGTACTGAAGGAAGAGGTCCAAGCTGCACCGAAGGCATTGGCGAAAAACAAGCCTCCAGGAATTGATGGAATATCAGTTGAGATGTTTCAACAAACAGATGCAGCCCTGGAAGGGCTCACTTGTCTCTGCCAGGAAATTTGGAAGACAGCTACCTCCCAACTGACTGGAAGAGATCCATATTTATGCCTATTCCCAAGAAAGGTGATCCAACCAAATGCTAAAATTATCACACCAAAGCAAAATTTTGCTGACGATCATTCAAAAACAGCTGCAGCAGTATATCAACAGAGAACTGCCAGAAATTTAGGCCGAATTCAGAAGAGGACATGGAACCAGGGATATCATTGCTGATGTCTGATGAATCCTGGCTGAAAGCAGAGAATACCAGAAGCGTGGCTACCTGTGTTTTACTGACTAAGCTAAGGCATTTGACTGTGTAGATCATAACAAATTATGGATAACATTGTGAAGAATGGAAATTTCAGAACACTTAATTGTGATCATGAGGAACCTGTACATAAATAAAGAGACAGTTCTAGGAACAGAACCAGGGGATATCACGTGGTTTAAAGTCAGGAAGAGTGTGTGTCAGGGTTGTATCCTTTCACCAGACCTATTCAATCTGTACGTTGAGCAAATAATACGAGAAGCTGGACTATATGAAGAAGAATGGGGCATCAGGATTGGAAGAAGACTCATTAACAATCTGCATTACGCGGATGACACAACCTCGCTTGCTGAAAGTGAAAAGAACTTGAAGCACTGATGAAGATTAAAGACCACAGCCTTCAGTACAGATGACACCTCAACATAAAGAAAATAAAATTTCTCACAATCGGACCAATAAGCAGCATCATGATCAAAGGAGAAAAGGTTGAAGTTGTCAAGGATTTCATTTTACTTGGATCCACAATCAACAGCCATGGAAGCAGCAGTCAAGAAATTAAAAGATGCATTGCACTGGGCTAATTTGCTGCAAAAGACTGCTTTAAAGTTTTGAAAAGCAAAAATAGCCCCTTGAAGACTAAGGTGCTCCTGAAGCAAGCCATGGCATTTTCAGTCTCCTCATATGCATGCAAAATCTAGACAATGAATAAGGAAGACTGAGGAATCGATGCCTTTGAATTGTGTGTTGGAGAAAAATATTGACTATACCATGGACTGCCAAAAGGATGAATAAATCAGTCGTAATGCTCCTTGGAAGCAAAGATGACGAGACTATGTCCAACATACTTTGCACATGTTGTTAGGAGGGATTGTCCTTGGAGAAGGGCATGTTTGGTAAAGTAGAGGGTCATTGGAAAAAAGACTCTCAAAGAGATGCATTGACACAGTCGCTGCAACAATGGGCTCAAGCATAACATCCATTGTGAGCATGGCACAGGATCAGGCAGTGTTTCTGTCTCTGGTACATACGGTCTCTATGAGTTGGAACCGGTTCGATGGCACCTTACAACAACAACAAACAAGGAAGCTGTTTGGTGGCTTCAAACGGCCAATCTTCAGGTTGTTAGCTGATTTCAAACCTCTTACAACACCTAGGCCCCTGGTCTCACAACTCACAAAACATAAACAAACACAAAACTTGAACTGGATTTTAACATAACAACTGAAGACATTTTTATTGGAGATTATGACTTTCACATATTCATTTTTAAAATGATACATAACCTGTCAAATATATTATGAAGACTTTGGAAGACAATGGTGGTCAACTAATGAGGTATCTGCACATAAAGACAATCCAACTTCAATCATGTTTTTACTATTTTTTCAAATTTCCTCTTTATTAAATCAGCTTTTTTTCTGTGATTGGAAGCCTGTCCCCTAACTACAGATTAAGATCTTTGAAGACAATGAAGAAAGTCTTCTGTTTTGGCATGCCTCATCACATTTGTATCATACCGTAATGGTGGGGAGAAAGCAGGCAGTAAACTAAGGTGGATTAGTGAAATAGCTTTAGATGCGAGTGCAAACAACACGTCATCATTACTTTTCTGGTTCTGTATATTCCTTTATCTTACACTTTGTCAATGGTATGTATTTGAAATAGCATTTACCATGTGGGCGTATGTTTTCTATTGCTGCATAAAAAGTTACAACAAATTTAGAAGCTCAAAGCCACACACAATAGTTATCTCACAATGTTTCTTTGTAAGGAACCTGGGAAGAATTTGTCAGGGTCTCAAAGTGCTGTCATCAAGAAGCTGGCCACCCTGTGTAACTATCTGGCAGTCTGACTGCTGAAGAATATGCTCCCAAGCTCATTTAGGTTATCTGCAGAATTCATCTAGTTGCCTCTATAGGACTGAAGAACCCATTTTTCTTACTAGCCGTTTGTTAGTACTGTTCTCAACTCTTAGAGACCACCTCCAGTTCCTTGTCACGAGGCCCCCTCACAAAATGGACATCAGGAAAACTTCCCTTTAGTCAGCTAAGATGGAGTCATGTATGGTATAACCTGATCGTGGAAGTGGCATACCAACACCTCCGCCACTTACCATCGATCAAAAACAAGTCATAAGTCCTGCCCACACTTGAGGGGGAGAGAATTATGAAAGAATGTGTCACCATAGTTGGTGTCTTGTTACAAAAGAAAGGTTAAGAAGCATTTTTCTACAAAGTTTATTACTCTTCTTTGTAAACCTTTTAATCCAATTTATTTAGTTTTTCAAGCTTATATATCAAAGTGGACATGGGTCTATTTAACCAGCAGGGAAAAGGACTCTTAATTAGTAGGAGTTTTACAGAGCCAAGTCTATTTTTTCCCCTTTATATTGATCTTTTAAAATGAAGGCTCTTAATTGACAAATTTGAACTAAATCAGCCAAATAGGTATAGTCTTTTTCAAGAACCATGTTTTAGCCCACTCTAACTTACACATTCTATTTGAATATCTTAAGCAGCTAAGGGCTAAGTGGCCAGGAATACATATGGCTTTAAGGTTTTAGAAGAACCCAAAATGCTAGTGTGTCTGACTGGAAAATCTGATTTTCATGAGAGATTGCCTGCTCACCAAACAGATTCTTTACTATCTATCTATCATGGGCTTCAATTTTCCAACAGAATAGCCTGATTCATCACTGTTATGCCAATGACACTTGGCTCTATCTATCCTTGCCCACTGATTCCACTGGGGATGATCTAATATCTCAGGCTTATCTGGGAGATATTAAGTTTGATATCAAGAAATTAATTGCACTTAGAAAAATGCCAATAAGAGGTAGTATGCAGTGACTTTGCCTATTCATGCAGGGATTTTAAAGATTTAAAACTGAAAAGGATCTCAGAAAATTTATTGTCAAAACAACTTCATTTTATTAATGATGAAAATGAGGCCCAGAGAAGACATATGATATGGCTTTGGCCACTAAGCTAGTTAGTTAAAAGTTGCAAACCCAGATTTTCTAACTTTAAAGCAGTGTTTACTCTGCATTAAACAAAATATGTATACTCTCCAAGCCACGCCACACAAGACAAATTGTTACCCAGCAAAATGGTACTATCACATGGTGTTCGTAGCCATTGTCCTTGCACTTCCCATTTTGGTTCCTCTACTACTCCAGCTCCTTTCAGATCTCTTCATCCCTTTCCGACTTCCTCTCTTCATCTAGTGTCTGTTCTTCTAATCTCTTATAAAATTACACATGTATTAAATTATTATATCAGCTGTGGTCAGATGAGTGTTTTTTCAAAGAAGGCCCAATTCAGGTTCTATCATCATCCCTGTCTGTATTTTCACTCTATTTTTAGTCCTTCTTCACCTCCTCACTCTCTCATTCCACCAACCACTATTATCTGCTGCTGTGCTCTCTGGACTCTGCTTTCTAAAACCAGCCTCCTGAGTCTCTGGGCAAGAAAATCACAAAGACTTGCTATTCTGATACCTGACCTTGGAGAGGTCACCTAATGTGAGATGAAGTTCTGGTAAGAATGAGGTGGGAACAATCTCTGAATTATACCATTATTTTTTCCTTTGTTTATTAGGGTGTGGTTTCACTGGTTCCAGAAAGTATCTATGGGAAGACAAAAAGCAGGGAAAATTCAGAAAAATCCCATGCCCTCATGGGATTTATATTCTACTGGGGAAAATAGATAAGCAACAAATAGAAATAAATTGATATAAATGCAAAGATAAATGGAGATAATGCTATGAAGAAAAATAAAACAGAGAAAGGAGATATAAAGTAACATGAGTTTTGTAATTTCTCCATGCAAAAAGTGTACAACCTCTCCACCTCCTCTCCGCCTCCAGTTTCCAACCTCTGTTCTTCCACTGTTCATTCTAGATATTTCATTTTCAGAATGGTAATTATATCTTTAAGTTTTCTTGAAAAAAATCTCTAAACTTTTGAGTCTTTATTTGGAGGATACTCATATATCATAAAAAAGTCAATAGTGGTTAGTCTCCTCAATTTGACAGATATTTTGAACTTGATCTGACCTGATATTTTAAGAAAAGTGATCTCATAAATTAAGACATTTTGGAGGATTTTCTGTAGTTCTTATTTTTCCCAATGTAATTTGAAGACATTGATATATGCTCTTTTGTCTTATAATAATTATTATGTGTTTAGTTACTAGTTATATATCATCAGAAAAATAAATTCTGAAGTCTACACAATTTCTCTTCTGTTTGTGCTCGCATTTCTATCATTCATGTTTCAACAGTTTTGTGCACTCAGTTCTGAATAAAAACAGCCTGAAGGCTATGTGTGTCTGCAAATCTAATGGGGGCAGTAGTGGTTCCGTAGCAGAATTCTCTCCTTCCATGCTGGATACCTGAGTTTATTCCTGGCCAATGCAACTCATGGATAGCCACCATCAGTCTGTCGGTGAAGGCTCATGTGTTTTCTCCGATGCTGTGCTGGTTTCAGCAGAGCTTTAAAACCAAGACAACCTAGGAAGCAAGGCCTGATGACCTAGTAAATTATTTCCAAATTATCATACAATGAAAATCCTAGGGACCACAGTAGTCCGATCTGCAACTTCTCATGGGGATGGCACATGTATGGGCAGTGTTCTGTTATCTTGTGTATGGAGTTGGCACGAGTTGTGGCCCTACTGGACAGCGGCTAACTACAAGAACAATACACCTATAAAGGCAGAACTCCTTTAGCCGTACATTAAACAACTCAAAACAGTAACTTTCTTTTTTTTTTTTTTTTACCTATTAGGCCATAAAGGACTAGTTCCATTGTAAGTTTTTAGAATTACAGTTGAAACATGTTTGTAATCATAAACTGTAAAAAATAAGTATCCGTTTGGTTTATGCTAACTCCAGTTTTATTATTCAGAGCATTTATTAGAATATTCCCAATATTCAGAGGCTAACAAAAGAAATTCTCATATAAAGAAACTTAAGTCCATGTATTTGAAATCTTACTTTAGTTTAAATGCTGGAGATAGAGAACAGTTCCAGGGTAGATTAATAAAAGGGCCATTAGAAGAGGAACTTTTTAGAACACGAATTATACGGTAAATATAAAAAAAAAAAAAAATGCTGCCGTTGGGTTGATTCCGACTCATAGTGACCCTATTGGACAGAGTAGAACTGCCCCATAGAGTTTTCAAGGAGCACCTGGTGGATTGAACTGCTGGCCTCTTGGTTAGCAGTTGAGCCATTAACCACTGTGCTACTGTATAATTTAAAAGCATTTGTTGCCTCCAAAACTTATAAGTATTATTTGACATTTTCTAGGAATTTTTTTTTTTTTGGTTGCCAAATTACCTGTGTTCATTTACAATGGGATTTACTCTAAATTGAATTGAGTATATATATTTTTTTATTTCTTGCTTTCTTTTTTCTAAGTATCCATAGATTTATTTCTCTGTAGGTTAATAGGCAAAGGTGGACATATTGAGCAGCAACCCTTTGCTATCAGGATCTCTCAATAGCTTTAGTAAAACCTTGTTGAGCATATGTTTGCAGTTGAACTTTACTGTGCTTAATTTTCTAATCTAAGAAAATAAACATGGACAAGATAAAATCAATGATTTTCAATTCATTTCCATTATAGCAGGTAGATGATTAACTGCCATCTCTATATAGAAAGCCAAGAGCTACTATCTTATAGCATCTTTTTGGTTTTGTCTGAAATAATTATTTTGCAATTAATTCACCAAATATTTTATTGATCATATTCTATGTTTAAATTATTGTCCAATGCTCTTACTGAAAAGGAAAATTAGAAACGAGGAGCTTAATGGGGGTATAAACCAGACAGTAAATGAATGAATTTAATCTCTTTAAGTGACCTAAACATTGTGTAGGAGTGGTTGGTACTATGAATACCTTTAGAGAAATCTTCAAGACTTTGAAAAATGTAAAAATTAAAAAAATTTGCTATTTGTCTTCTCTTACTATTAACTATGTCAATTATTTGTCTGTTTTGATTGAGAAAAATAATATATGCTCAAGAAGATATGAGAGTTTGCTTTCTTTAAAGAGGTGAAAGAGAAGAAAACTGATACTTCTGCAAGAACACTGGAAAATTCATTATGTTTAGGATGACTCAGTCCTACACCAAATATGTAGCTCTGATCTAGCCTAACCTAACAACCATTACTTCACCTACTGCCATCTTGTGATTCCTACTCTTACTGTGTCAGTCGGTGTTTGCTTTATAATAAAACACCACTATTTTTTTTTTTTAGAACTTAGTGCTTTAAAAAAAAAACAACGATTATACTACCTTTGTATGGCTGCATTACAAAGTGTCCAAAATTCAGTGACATTAAACAACACAGTATTATCTCACAATTTCCATGAGTCAGGAATCTGTCATATTCAAGCTTTACTCAGTCTCAGGAGGTGAAATCAAGATGTTGGCTGACTGTCCTCATGTAAGCTTGACTAAAGAAAGAGCTACTTCCAAGATCCCTCAGGTTGTTGGCAAAATTCATTTCCTTATTGTTGTAGAACTGAAGTCCCATCACCTTGCTAGCTAACAGCTGCTCACAACTGGTAGAATTTGCTCTCAGATCTTTGCCACATGGCCCCCTCTTAGCCATGGAGAATCTTCCCTGAATCAAATTGATCTCACACTTTAAATTTTCCTAACACTTCCTTCTAGACTGTTGTTAGTTACTGTCAAGTCAATTCTGACTCATGGTGATTCTATTTGTGCAGAGTAGAGCTGCTCCATAGGGTTTTCAGAACTTTGACCTTTCAAAAGTAGATCACCAGGCCTATCTCCAAGTCATCTCTGGGTGGATTTGAAATGCCAACCTTTTCCTTGGTAGTCAAGTGCTCAACCATGTATGTCACCCAGGAACTCCCTTCTGAGACTAGCAAGATAAAACTTTTAAAGGGCTCATGTGATTAGCTCAGGTTCATCCAAGTAATCTCTTTCTTGAAGCCAACTGTGCCTTATAGCGTAACCTAATCATAGAAATAAAACCAATATCTCAGAGAATATGCAGTGTATGTACACCATCCAGGCGAGAAATCTTGTCTATCAAGCTTAAAATCTTGTGAATATCCTCAGCTAGGTGGCTTTTCTGATATGGGATATTACCAGCTAGTCTCAGTGGGATCACTTATACAGATACAATCAGCTAGACATTCACTGGGGCTACTGTTTTATGATGGCCTTATATGAAATGGAACCCTGGTGGCACATTGGTTAAGAGCTCAGCTGCTAACCAAAAAGTCAGCAGTTCGAATCTACCAGCCACTCCTTGGAAACTCTATGGGACTGTTCTACTCCGTCCTGTAGCATGGCTATAAACTAGGGTCGACTTGATAGTAACGGGTTTGGTTTTTCCGGTTGGTTTATATGGAATAGTTGAGTCAATTGAAGCCTCTCTCTACTTTGCTCATGAGGCAGTCTAGGGTTTGTTAGCATGGTGGTCTCAGAGTTCTAAGTTTGAGAGCAAAAGTATGTAAAACATCTTGAAGCTTTGGCTCTGAACTCATACATTTTCCCTTCTGTAGGCCAAAGTAAGTCACAAGGTACACAAGGGTTAAAGGTGTGGGAAATAGACACAACACCTTGATGAGAAGGAAAGAATCTGGGGCCTTTTATTGTTATCTACCACACTAGGTAATTTCTAGATATGGTTAATTAGGATAGAGAAAAAAATATTGTTAAAAGGAACATCTATATCTCTATTTCAATATATTTCTATCTTTGTTTCTACAATTAGTTACCATTTTTATTATTTGTTTTAAGAATTTAGACTAAAATTGAACATGATGATTTCAGGCTTGGAAGTTAAGGGGAAAAAAACAGTTAAAATTTAGACGAGCTGGATGAGTAAAACAAAATGCTAATTTTAACAACAATCTTGTTATAAGACAAAGGTGAGAAGAGGGTTGGAAGAAAGGGAAGGGGGCATTTTTTTTTTCTGAAATTAAATTTATTTCTTCTGTTTCAACTTACTCTTAACCAGTCTTGGAATATTAAAAGATGTAATAAAAATATTTGACTCATCTTTCATATTTCATTCTCTGGAAGTTATTCAGATACATTAAATTAAAAATAAAAGTTACTCAATACCCTTTCTTTGTAACCAACTTTTTTTTTGTCTTTGATAATTTTTTCTACTTTTGTTTATCATAGAAGTTAGAAAGAAATTTGAAAAACTTAAATAGCTTCCTTCCATTTAGCCAGGATTTGTAATGTGTCAACTTTCCTGTCTTATTTTGTACAATCTTTGCAGGAAGATTTGGATAAATGAACTGAATGAAACACATCAACTAATCATTTTTATGAATCTCGTAGTCTCTCTTAGTTACTGGTATTCAATTTACAACATGATCTCAAGAGGAAGAAATGGAATGTCTATGTTCTGTAATTAATATTAGCATAATTATACCATCGAAAAAATATATATAAGTTGGTTGTTTTAAAAAAAAGCAATGGTGGGCCATTCTTCCAGTGATGGCAGGAATTTTAATTAGAACATATATTACAGCAATGGTTGTCAAACTTTAGTATGCGTCAAGTCTTATTAAAACAGGCCCCACTCTTAGAGTTTTTGATTTAGTAGGTGTCTTAGTCATCTAGAAACCCAGGTGGCATAGTGGTTAAGAGCTATGACTGCCAAACCAAAAGGTTGGCAGTTCAAGTCCAGGAGGCACTCCTTGGAAACTGTACCGGGCACCTCTACTCTGACTCTATAGGGTCACTATAATCAAAATTGACTCAATGGCAATAGGTTTGTTTGTTTGGTTTTGGTTTTAGTCATCTAGTGCTGCTATAACAGAAATATCACAAGTGGATGGTTTTAACAAAGAGAAATTTATTCTCTCACAGTATAGTTGGCTAGAAGTCCAAATTCAGGATGTCAGCTCTAAGAAATAGCTTTTTCTCTTTATAGGCTCTAGAGGAAGGTCCTTGTCATCAATCTTCCTGAACTAGGAGCTTTTCAGAACAGGGACCCCAGGTCCAAAGGAATTGCTATGCTCCCAGTGCCTCTTTCTTGGTGGTTTGAAGTCCCCATATCTCTCATCTAGATTCTCTCTTCTAAATCTCAAAAGAGATTGGTTTAAGACACAGTCTAATCTTGTAGATTGAGTCCTGCCTCATTAACATAACTGCTGCTAATCCTACCTCATTAATATCATAGAGATAGGGTTTACAACACACTGGAAAATCATGTTAGATGACAAAATGATGGGCGATCACACAATACTGGGAATCATGGTCCAGCCAAATTAAGGTGCAGAAAAACATAGTGAAAAAATCACATAAAATTATATTAATTTCCTAAAGCAGGCCCAGTTTTACAAAACAGAAAAGAGTTGAAAGTATCAGGAGGATAGTAAAAATTTGAAACTGTTCTGTGATAAATGTAATAAGAATCTAAGAAGTGACTGGTAAAATAAAATCAAATAAAGATGATATTTCTACATTTTCCTAGAGAATTTATAAATAATGATTAATATAGCCATACGAGGATATTCTTGACCATTTCTATCATTTCTCATGACTACACAAAGATTGAATTAATTATCGAAATATGATTAATAACTGAAGAAACCACCCTGACTAGGTAGTGAAGCAAAGGTGTGTGAATGATCAGAACATAAGCTGCAAGACAACTAATGAAACGTTAGGACAGGCAAAGCAAGATTGTCCCAGTCTTCAAATTTTAACTACTCTAATTATACATTCTCCTGCCTCGGTCTCACTCTATCTCAGTCTTACTATACTCCTTGCTTATGCTGGTTTTCCACTTTTCTAGATCTGTTTCTTAGTTTTTATTTCCCATTCTTTTCCACCCACCAAAATGTCCTGCAAGGTCAAGCTCAAATCCTATAGTACCATTCTCTTAGTTAATAATTCCTTGTCATTTCAAAATCTATATGATTGACTTATTCATAGATTTTATCACTATAATTTCTGTAGGTTACTATTCTGAGTGAAGGTTTGCTGACTGACTGGATGAGACAATGTAGTAACGTACCAAATGAGCACAATTAATTAGTCTTCTTATACATAACCAGAACAGTTTCCATTGAGTCGATTCCAATTCATGGCAACCCCACGTGTGTCAGTGTAGAACTGTGTTCCATAGGGTCTTCAACAGCTGATTTTTCAGAAGTAGATCACCAGGCTTTTGTCTGAGGTGTCTCTGGGTAGACTCAAACCTTCAAACTTTTGGGTTTTTAGCAGCCTAGTGCACTAACTGTTTGCACCACCCATGGACTCCTTATACTTACTGGTACCTTATTTGGTTTATATTGTCTCCATCTTATGGTCATAGAGACTTAAACAAAGAGAAGTTGAATCAATGCTGGGGATGACATAACAGGTCAGCAAAGTATCCTGGAAACCCTGAAAATGTTTCCATCCTGTTTTACTTTACTTAGTTTTGATAACCTTCCTATATGAATGTTATAAAAAAGATTCCTGACCATATCAGATTTTTTTGTGAATAGGCTATACCTTAAAATGAAGTAGGAAAACAGTGAAGGAGAAAGTGAAAGACCCACAGACTGAGACTAATTAAAGTATTTGCTTGACCTCCATGTCCTGTTCATTAAAATGTTAGGTAGCCATATTGTCTCCAGCATCTCTACCTTAAGGTAAATAACTCAGCCAACTAGAAAATCAATGCACAGATCTCAGGTAAGAGCCCAAGCCTAAAATAAATATAACTGTGTAATTTTCCTGCCTTTAAGTGTTCTGAGAAAAACATTAGGAGTTATAATTACGTACAATAATAAATATCATTCCTGTAGATGGAATATAAGTAGATTAAAAAAAAAAAAAGTAGATAGTAAGTACTACAACCCTAAATACATTCAGAGTTGTTGATACTTGCTGTTGAGTCAATTCTGACTCTTGACGACCCCACGTATGCCGAATAGAACTGCCCCATGGGGTTTTCAAGGTTGTGATCTTTCAGAAGCTGATCACCAGGACTCTTGTCTTCTGAAGCACCTCTTGGTGAGTTAGAACTGCCAGCCTTTATGCTAGTAGTTGAGTGCTTAACAGTTTGCACCACTCAGGGCTCCTAAATTTATTTATAGAAACATAAGAAGTTAAGCATAAAAAGAATCATCTAGCAGAAGATTATAATATGTTCCTTAAAGATCTGGCATTTTATTTATGTGTACATATCCTTTCCTTAAATAGGGAAACTTAGATCCTAGAATATCTTATTTAAAATAATATTAACAGCATATTATGTCATTCGTTCTTGTTCCCTCCAATAAAGGAAAGGCATTAAGTGGTGGTGTCGAAGTGGCCTCAGGCACAGCCAGGGGTCTTTCCTAAGAGACTTCTCTAATACTAACATTAATATATTAATACTTCTTTCAAAACAGTTAGCAAAAAAATGTATGACATGAAATTCAGATAAGGATTTTGAGGGCCCTTATGCTATGTCTCACATGCTTTGGACATGCTATCGGGGGGATCAGTCCCTGGAGAAGAACATCATGCTTGGTAGAGTAAAGGGTCAGTGAAAAAGAGGAAGACACTCAGCGGGATGGATTGATATAGTGGCTGAAACAATCGGTTAAAGCATAACAATTGTGAGGATGGTGCAGGACAAGGTAGTATTTCATTCTGTTGTACACAGGGTGACTATGAGTTGGAACCCAACTCAACTGCACGTAATAACAACAACAATGCTATCCTCCATAGCACCTTAGATTCCAGGCCAAAATTTTTGGCTCAAGAATGAACTCAAGTTTTGAAAGAGCCTTTACTTGGGAGTTTTGAGTTGTCTTAAGGAAAACAAAACAAAACAAATCAAACCCATTGCTACTGAGTTGATTCTGACTCATAGAGACCCTATAAGACAGAGTAGACCTGCCCCATAGAGTTTCCAAAGAGCTCCTGGTGGATTTGAACTCTAAACCATTGTGCCACCAGGGTTTTCAAACTTAAGGAAAGGTGGCCCTTTTTTTCTGGTGATTAACTGAGCATCGGTGTCAAATTTCTGTCACATAGTGGAAGTCAGTGTGTAGTAGAGGAAAATAAAGCTTGCACAGAAAGTATTGCAAAAATGAGCAATGGACAGAGGGAAAAATATCTGCTCACAGTCAGGTCTTTGGTTTTAGTTTTCCCCGTTATCCTGTGATAGTTTAGTAGTTTTTACACTAGTTAAATCTGATAAGCCAGGATTCAACAATAGGCTTCCATTTTGGCCACAGCTTGCACAAGCTAGCTTTCTGCAATTTTCGAACACTAGAACCTTACTAATGCAAGAACATATCTTTCTTGTTCAATGAGTTCAGAAGTCATTTTGTGTTCAATAACATTTAATCTATTTTGTAGAGGTCTCTTGCAAGACATTGAGGCTACAGACTTAAACAAGACAGGCACTGTAGATAGCTTCACAGAGTGTACATTCTACAGATGAACAAGACATTGAGTATTATTATCAAGGAATTAGTTATTAAATCACAATGATGAGAAGTGACCTGGAATAGAAGAACCATGGTTTGTGAGGGTACATGTGAGCCACTTTTAGAGAGTTAGGGAGGATTCTTTGAGGAAATGATGTTTCAGCAGAGCCTGGAAGTATGATTTTACCCTGTATAATGGTGAAACCTTTAGCACTCTTTAAAACCAACCACTTCAATATAGTTCAAAAATAGTGACTATGAAGATAGTAAGAGAAAAGAATGTACTCTTTAATCTCATTTATATGGTGAAACTTGAAAAAAAGTCACTTTTAGCTCACTTAGATACAGTCCTCAACCTGGAAAGTAAGGAAAACCACATTTTATCTGGTGATGAAATTGGATAACAATTTCAGGGTGTTTTTGGAATCAATAAAATGGCTAATGAAAGATCTTCGATATTTGCAGTAAAATTATTAATTTTTTTTTTTTTTTTAATGAGCTTGTGAGTCACTTTGTGAATAGATGGTATTTTGTTCTTTACTATTTACCCAGTGTAATGTACATGGCTGGCACTCAGTTTGAGGAGAGGATGTATTCAAGATCTTAGAAGATAGAAGAGGGCCTAAAATTGAATAAGAATATGCGAAACAGTGGACAGTCAGCAGAAACAAATGTATTGCCAGAATTTATTACTCTAGCTCAGAGCACATGTAATCTAATTGTCTCTAAGATACACAAGTCAGAAATTTGCATGATGCCCCATGATGTCTCCTCTCATATTACATAATTTACAAGGATGAAGTTAAATGATTTAGCTATGATTGTTTAAAGTCACTGTTATAATTTGAACGTTCGGATCCTAGGTCACCAACACATGATCCTGTATTGCACCTTTATGACTCTAGTAAAGTCTTCTTTAACGCCTTCCTTTCTTCCTTCCCTCCTTCCTGCCTGCCTTCCTGCCTTCATTTCCTCCTCCCTTCCTCTTTCTCTCTCCCACTTCTATTTTATTTTCTTCTTTCAACCTATGCTTAGTGAACACCTTCTTTTTGCAACAACAGCCTCCAGAGAGACAGTGGTAAGCAAAATGCATAGTCTTGATTATAAAGTAACTTATCGCCCAGTAGAGGAGATGTATATTAACTAATGATAGGCTTAAACTTTTAATTATTTATGTGTTTAAGAACCAGGAACATGGGGTTTAAAATAAATTTTGTTTTTCTATAACTAGATTTTTGGTTATAAAGCTTTTCCTATGTGGTAGCAGAAAATAAAATATTGCCAATTCAAAGTAACCATTCATTATCGTTTCTGTTAATTCTGATTCTCCTCTTTTCCTTTTTCATTTCAGTGATCTAAGATCTAGAAGAACTTCTATATCATTCTGCCTCATTTGGAAAGATGTCTGTACTATGATCCTGGGAAATTATCCATACTGGAGTCTGTAAAATATGCCACCTCTTTCTTCCCTGTAACCCAAACTGTTTGCATCAAGTCCATTCTAACTCATAGTGACCCTACAGGACAGAGTAGAACTGACTCATATGGTTTCCAAGGAGCAGCTGGTGGATTCAAACTGCCGACTTTTTGGTTAGCAGCTGAACATTAACCACTGCACCACCAGGGCCCCTTCTTCCCTATACCTATGCTGAAATGTCTATATCCTGACCTTTCTCCACTAATGAACAGGATCCTTTGAAATTGCTCTTAAATATTCAGGTAACCTCAGTAGCTGTCTTAGGAAGGGGCTCTTAGGATATTCCTATGCACCGTACATTTGAGATGCCAAAGTGGAGCGTGGATAGTAAACCAGTTTACTTCTTCACTGCTTAGATCTGCCCTAACTGAATTTCTATTTTACTCTGATCATCTTCTACAAGGAATTTTGTGATGTTGCCTTTTCCCCAAGTTTCAAATAAAACATAAGTTATATACGCTCTCAGATTCTCAAACCTTGTGGCTGTTCTTTCATCACTATTGTGCTGTCCATCTCCTACCCCGTGGGTTTTAGTCCTGACATGGGCCAATGCATGTGGTGCCTACGTCAGTGACCCAGCAAATGGTTACCTAATTCTCCCATCTCCAGCCCACTCTAGAATCAATATGTGGTTGAAGTAGGAAACTGCTCATATAGAATTACCTATTCTTTCCAGTTCTATTGTTTCTCTTATTTAACATATAAACTCTTTATTCAGGTATTTGATGTTTATTGTTAAGATGCCAAGTTTTTATGTTAAATTTTATTTCCTTCAAAAATCTATGGGACTTGTAATTAAAAATCAGGAGATTGTCAAGATCTTTCTTCTACTACAAATACTAAAAGGCTAGTAAAACAAAAAAGTAATGTAACATAGAATTCACTTTTTTTTTTTTTTTAAGGGACTCAAGCCTTAATAGGGAGGGCATGGCATATAGAAAAGTATATGCTGATAGAAAGATGAGGCTAGAGTGAAATTGTAAGGAAAAAAAGGCATAAAAATAATTTTATGTTATACCTACTACGATTTTTTTTGATAGTACTCTGAAAGAGATAGGTAGTATGCTAAACATTACATACCGAAGAGACAATAAATGAGTTCTCTACTTCTTTGAAAAAAGTTACATTTAAGCCTAACTCTGAACAATTAGCAAGAATTAGCTATGATGAGCAAGGAGCTAGAGATATGGAAAAGCAAAATGTTCAGAGAATAGCAGATGAAATGTTTCAAGGAAGAATAAAATTTTTGTTTTCAAGAAATTAAATAGCCAGTGTAACCAGAGTACAGAGAATGAGGAGGCAACTCCAAGAATGAACCTACCAAGAAATTATACCAAGTTTGACAACATGTGAAATGTTAAATGGCTTAGATTTAATCCTAAAAACAATGGAAAGTAAACGAAGGATTTTTGAAAGGCACAAATGATGTGGCCTATATTATGAAATCATGAGGCCACCAGGATCACAAGGCTATGCTCCTGGAATCACAATGTAGGGGAGAGTCCACTTCATATGCTTTAATCTCATGCTCTAACCTACCTGCCCTAATCTGCCTGCCTTCAGATCAATGGATCTTATAATAATGGTGAAAATTATAGAACATCGTAGATTTTATAATATCCATGTCATTGCTGTTAGGAGCTGTTGAGTCGGCTCTGCCTCACAGCGACTTTATGGATAACAGAATGACATGTTGCCTGATCCTGCACCATTTTTATGATTATTGGTATGTTTGAGTCCATTGCTGTGACTATTGTGTTATTCCATTTCATGAGGGTTTTGCTTGTTTTTCTTGACCTGCTTTACCAAACATGATGTCCTTTTCTAACGATTGCTTTTTCCTGATGACGTATCCAAAGTAACTGAACCAAAGTCTCACCATGCTTGCTCCTCAGGAGCATTCTGATTGTATTTCTTTTGAGACTGGTTTGTGAGTTCTTCTTGTCATCCACAGTATACATAAAGGTACTTGTATTAGCTGAATATCTTAACACAATTAGGGGTACTGTCCTCCACTGTGCAGTGTGACAGAAAAAAATGAGCCTTCCCTTGTGTGGTTGACATATGAGTACACCTCCCCAAAGTTTCTAGCTCCACATGATATATGTTCTGCCTGCGTCTGACTATGAGTTTATTTATACATGTTGCCTTTGCTCAAATAGGATGACCACATTTAATGGAGCATGTGTGTATTTGTGTGAACATGTGTGTTTTCTCTAGTAAAACTTTTAAAGGTTTAGAAAATTAAATACTTGGAATTGCATAATAGGAGTAAATGATGAAATACTACTATGTCACCTTTTCTGATTGAAATTATAGAAAAAATGGAGTCTGAATAATCATAAAAGAGATAGAGAACTGTTGCTTTACCTCAAGAAGATAAAAAAAAGTTTCTAAAGCACAAGAATTTAGACATATTTTATCTTTCCATGTGATAAATTTCAGGGAAATTCTACTATGGCTAGCTGAATTAATTTTATGATCATAAAACATGCTAACACATTTAAAGGAATTACTGCCCATTGGGATTAATAAATTATAAACTAAAATGAAATATCCACTGGGAAGACATTTAGAATTTAGATGCTAAACTTTAACTTATGATATGGAAAAAGTCAAATGATACATTAATTAAAATAATATCTGGCCCTATACTTCAAGGAACATGTAAAGAAGAAGTTAGAAATATTAACATGAATGTTAGAGTTTTAACCTCAAGATAAAAATATATGATTTCATCAAATTAAAAAAAAAAGTGTGAGTCAGAATCTACTCGATGGGATTTTTATGTTGTTGTTAGAAATAACAGCATATCAAAATGCATGATCAAAGTCTAATCTAGGGGCTAAAGTTGTTCAAATTACTTTTATTTCTGCAGTGTGATATAAATTTTAAATTTAACAATTCAATGAAGATAATATTTTGAAAGAATATTATCCACAAATATGAGGTATTAGGTTCTTCACACTTTGAAAAGAACTAAATGGAAATACTTATTTTTAATGCTTTAATAAATTATGTGTACATTTAAGTAAATTTTAGTTTTCTAATTTATATGCACTTACTTGAATTTTTTCAATCTTTTAAGAAGATTAATTCAGCATATATGTAGTATCACTTTAGAGACCAAAAAATATTACTCTTTGGTTGCTTAACCCAAACTTGCCTACATTTTGAATGGCTTTTTTTTTTTTTTTAATAAAGTTTGAGGGAACTTCGAGTTGATCAGAATAAGAGATAGCATGATGAGATGGAGTTGTACAACAAACTATTTTTTTACTCATTGACAGCCATATGCAAGTGGCCATCCCCCACAGCAGGAGGTCTGCCAGAGGCTAGCAGTACATGAACCCACCAAAAGGGGGATGGGGGAACCTTTGCCATCCAGTGGTTCCAACTCATAATGACCCTACAGTACAGAATAGAACTTTCCCATAGAGCTTCCAAGGACTGGCTGGTGGATTCGAATTGCCGACCTTTTGGTTAGCAGCCCAGCTCTTAACCACTTTACCACCTGGGCTCTAGAAAGGGAATAGAGCATTAAAAAAAAAAAAAAAAAAGAGAGAGAGAGAGAAGAGAGGGGCACTCACACACACCACGGGTGAGATCCTCCCGCAGCATGTTGGGCAGTCTCTAGGTCAGAGAGCTCCAAAGGCAGCAGCATCTCAGGGTCCTTATAACTATAGGATTTTATCTTAACTATGGCTATTTTTTTATGGCTATTTTTGGAAACCCTGGTGGAGTAGTGGTTATGTGCTAGGTTGCTAACCAAAAGGTCAGCAGTTCGAATCCACCAGTCACTCCTTGTAAACTCTACAGGGCAGTTCTACTCTGTCCTATAGGGTCACTATAAGTCAGAATGGACACGATGGGAGCTTTTTTTTTTAATGGCTATTTTTGGAGCCCTGGAGGCCCAGTCGTTAGGAGCTTGGCTGCTAACCAAAAGGTCAGCAGTTTAAATCCACCAGTGGCTCCTTAGAAACTCTGTGGGGCAGTTCCACTCTGTCCTATAGGGTAGCTATGTGTCAAAATGGACTTACGGCAAGGGGTTTGGTTTCAGGTTTTTTATGGCTATTTTTGGACATATTATCAGAAGGGAGAAATTCCTGGAGAAGGATATCATAATTACTTAGTAGAGAATCAATGAAAAAGAGGAAGACCTTCAATGACATGAACTGACACAGTGACTATAGCTTGACACAGTGACTACAGCGATGGCCTCAAACATACTTACTGTTGTGAGGATGGGACAGGAACAAAAAGCGTTTTCTTCCATTATACATGGGGTCACTTTGAGTCAAAATAAAGGCAACTGACAACAGCAACATAGCTACCAGATGTTGGGTGCAGTTTTGTAGGGTATATAAAGCAGGAAGGCTTTAAGTGGCTAAACATCTGCTTATTTGGGCTATTGTTAAAACAATTGGATATGTACAAATTTGAGTTTGGTTATGGCATGCTTTTTTGGGCTAATGGGCCTCAGCTGGCTAGGAAGAAATAATCTGGGACCAATACACAGAGGGCATTTTCTACCCATTTGACATAATCTGCTGCAAGCCTATTGCCTTTGAGTCAATTCTGACTCATAGTGACCCTATAGGACAGAGTAGAACTGCCCCAATAGGGTTTCCAAGAAGAGGCTGGTGGATTCAAACTACTGACCTTTTGGTTAGCAGCTGTAGCTCTTAAACACTGTGCCACCAGGACTCCAGGCGATGTGCTGCCGAAGACCTCTTTAAATGGTTACAAGTAGATAAACTCCTCACTCACATTTTCCACCCCTGGAGGTGTATTGGCAGGAGTTTGAGCCACTTTAGTATGTTGTGGCATCCAGACAGATACTGGTACAACTGACTAAAAAGCAAGGAAGTTAGTCTATACAACATTTGAGCATTGAATGCCATTCTATGAGGGGATGCTTCCTGGAAAAGTGATTTGTGAGAAACTTTTGTGTCTTTTGACTTCTGTACAGCAAGATAAGGCTTGCAAGTATGTTTACTATTTCCTTGCTATACAGTCTCTCTGAGTCAGAATCAACTCGACGACAACAGGTTGTGTGTGCGTGTGTGTGTGTGTGTGTGTGTGTTGTTGGGAAGGTACGGTTACCAGCATTTGGAACTATTCAAGTAAATGAGTTTTTTGGGGGGGATGAAAACAGCTTGTGATGCATTTCCTGGGCCATGGGACTAATATGTACTGTGTCTGTAATATACTTTATGGAATTGGCACCTCATTTTTTCAAATAATAAAAAACTACCAATAAACAATATTCAGCATTCATTCCAGTAGTGAAAAAAAACATGGCATTGACAAAAAATAATAATAATTCATCCATGAAAGGGTAAGGGTGTTAAAAAGAAAAGATATCACTTTGAGGGCTGGGGGACACCTGACAAAAGCAATGGTATTTTTAGTCACCTCGTGTGCATGAGAAAGCTGAAAAATGAATAAGGAAGACCAAAGGAAAATTGATGCATTTCAATTATAATGTTGGCAAAGACTGTTGAATATATCGTGAACTACCAAAAGAACAAGCAAATCTGTTTTGGAAGAAGTCCAGTCAGAATGCTTCTTAGAAGTGAGGATGGGGAGACTTCTTCACACATACTTTGGACATGTGCTCAGGAGAGACCAGTCCCTGGAGGACAATATCATGCTTGGTAAAGCAGAGGATCTGAAAAAAAGGGGAAGACCCTCAATGAGAAGGATTGACACAGTGGCTGCAACAATGGGCTCAAATGTAGCAATGATTGTGAGGATGATGCAGGACCAGGCAGTGTTTCCTTCTGTTGTACATAGGGTCCTTACGAGTCTGAACTGACTTGAATGTACTCATAATAGCAACAACAATATACCATATTAATACTTATTCATTCTGTAGTGTGAGGCAAGGGTGTGAAAGTAAGTTTTTATACTTGAAGTAAATTAGAGCATTCAGTTTAAGGGAAAGAATTTCCAAAAAAGGAAAAGAAAATTTCATGATCTCTTTAGAGACACCTTTTTCTGAAGGAAGTAAAAAATCTCTCTCCCAAACAATTACTCAAAATATAAACCTAAAGTAAAATGTTAATGAAATAAAATAAAAATAAAACAAATGGTAAGAACAAAAAGAAAAAAGAAAGATTAATTTTCAAGATTATGCTGATTGCAAGATAAGATTATATACATTCACGAGTTAATTATAAATGAAGCTCAAAGTTGTTTTCTCCATTTAAAAAATGTTAATTCACTCTTTCGATAAGGCTAGACTAGACTCAATAGAACCAAGTGTGCTTGATATTTGGATGTGGAAATTGGAACTAATTCTTAATATCACATTATTGTTATTGTTATCACAATCGCTGTTATGCTTGAGCCCATTGTTGCAACCACTGTGTCAATCCATCTCTCGAGGGTCTTTTTCGCTGACCCTCTACTTTTCCAAGCATGATGTTCTTCTCCAGGAACTGGTCCCTCTTGATAACATGCCCAAAATATATGAGACTAAGTCTAACCTTCATTGCTTCTAAAGATCATTCTGTTTGTACTTCTTCCAAGATAGATTTGTTTGTTCTTCTGGCAGTCCATGGTATATTCAATATTCTTTGCCAACACCGTAATCTGAATTAATCAATTCTTCTTTATTCTTCCTTATTCTTTGCCCAGATTTCATATGCATATGAGACAACTGAAAGCACCATGGCTTTGGTCAGGTGCACCTTAGTCCCCAAGGTGACATCTTTGCTTTTTAACACTTTAAAGGGGTCTTTTGTAGTAGATTTGCCCAAAGCAATACGTTGTTTGATCTGAGTATTGTTTAAAACATTGTTAATATTTCATGATATCTCATGGGTTTATTTTGATTATATTCAAAGAGTTGTTAGATCTTTGGAAATGAAAAAATTTATAAATCATGTTAAGTTAAAAATTTACTGTATTCTTGCAGCAAAAAAAAAAGAAAATCTGTATTCATTTGAAATTACTCAGAACTCTGACTTTTAAAGGATTTAAAGATATAAAATAATTGCTTTCTCCTCAACTCACACCTAGTACAAATATGCACATGCTGAAAAGAACTGGTTGTGTAGGTGCCAAATAGATAGAATTTTAGGAAAAAATAATGAGAGAACTTTTTTTTTTTTTTAATGTCTATGCTTCAGTTTTCATCAACATCAAATGTACTAGAGGAGACTAAAGTAACTGTGATAATATAGACATTTTGAGCAAATTTTGTTTCTAGTTGCCATTGAGTTGGCCCCCGATTCATGGTGACTCCATGTGTTACAGGGTTTTCTTGGCTGTTCGCCAAGCCTCTCTTCCAGAGTGGCTGGGTGGGTTTGAACTGTCAATCTTTAGGTTAGCAGCTGATGTTAAACAGCATGGACCACCTAGGCTTCTATGTGTAAATATTACACATTTTAAAATACATAAAATGCCAATACATTAGTCGACAAACATAACATTTAGTAAAAAGGAAGATTATAAAACATATAGTCTTTTCTCTTACTTTATATTATTTGTACATAGAACAAGTCCAGTGCAACAGGAGCATATTGATTATTTATTGCTGTGTAACATATTATTGGGAGCCTTGGTGGCACAGTGAATAAGAGCTTGGCTGCTGTCATGGATTGAATTATGTCCCCACAAAACTGTGTGTATCAACTTGGTTAGGCCATGTTTGTTTGTCCTACACATTTTGTGATTGTAATTTTATGTTGAGAGGATTAGGGTGGGATTGTAACACCACCCTTACTTAGGTCACCTCCCTGATCCAAGGTAAAGGGAGTTTCCCTGGGGTGTGGCCTGCACCACCTTTTATCTCTCAAGAGATAAAAGGAAAGGGAAGCAAGCAGAGAGTTGGGGACCTCATACCACCAAGAAAGCAGCACCAGGAGCAGAGCGAGTCCTTTGGACCTGGAGTCCTGCTCCTGAGAAGCTCTTGGACCAGGGAAGATTGATGACAAGGAATCTTCCTCCAGAGCTGACAGAAAGAGAAAGCTTTCCCGTGGAGGTAACACTCTGAATTTGAAACCTACTAGACTGTGAGGAAATAAATTTCTCTTTGTTAAAGCCACCCACTTGTGGTATTTCTGTTATAGTAGTATTAGATAACTAAGACAGCTGTAACCAAAAAGTTGGAAGTTCGAATCCACCAGCTCCTTGGAAACCCTACGGGGCAGTTCTACTCGGTCCTATAGGGTTTCTATTAGTCAGAATTAACTTGAAGGCAATGGGTAACATATTATCTCACAGCTGTTAATATGTTTGGAATAATCAAATGGATCAGGAATGTGAATATGGCTTAGCTGGGTTCTGTGGCCCTTGAATTTTTTGCAAGGTTGTAATCAAAGTATTGGTAAAGGCTTTCCAGAAGGAGGAGTCTTTTTAAACTCACTCATGTTGTTGTTGGAACAGTATAGCTCCTCCTGGGCTTTTAGATGGCAGGCCTCACCTCCTCTCTGGCTATTGGCTGGAGTCCTCCCTCAGTACTCTCTCCATAATTCACCTTAAACAAGACAGCCAACTTCATCAAAGTGAGCAAGTGAGAGAGAACAAAATAGTGCCAACATGATGGAAGTGCCATCCTGTCACCTCACTCATATTCTGTTTGTTAAAAGAAAGCCAGTAAGTCCACTCACACTCAAAAGGAGGACGTTATACAAAGGTGTGAATACCAGGAGACAGATCATTGAGGACCATCTTCAAAGTAAGCATACCACAATGGGTATGAAAATAATTCTGCCAGCAAAAAATTTTCTGAATTTCTGGGAGTGAGAAAATTTGATCTCCATGAGACATATGAAAAATTTTTCCAGGGAGCAAACATTAAGAAACTGAATTATTTGCCAACAAAATTCCACACACCATTCTTCTTCAAAGAACATGTTTATATGAATTATACATGGGAAATCCATGGTTGCCAACCTGCCAAAAATAAAGACGCCTTACAGTGGTAGTTATTCCCGAACCTGAATCTCTTTAGTGTTACCAAAAGCTGCAAATCAAGTTCTTTCCAGTTAATGAAACACAGACACAATTCCTCAGTTGGATTGATCTGAATTTCCAGAGTTTTTACCTTCCTTTGTTTTATCTGGCTTGCCACACAGCACAGTTAAAAAGGAAAAAAAAATCGCTGTTCTTTGTCCAAATTCAAAGAGAACACGCCAATAAAAATCCTTATTTCTCAGATGGAGGAACTATCTTAAAAGTCCATTGTATGAAATAGTGCCTCCAAGTGAATGAATACAGGCAAGCTAGATCAAGAATAAGCATGACTATTCAAAAAAAATCCTTTTATACTTACCCAACTACTGTTAGATGAATTCCTAGAAAATACAGAAAGATATGGTATATTATTCTTCTTATGCTGAGTGATTCATTAATGTTCAAATACCTTGGATGATAATGGAACTATCCATGCACATTATTGGAAAAATGTAGCCCTGGAGAATTATACAAATGTAATGCAGGGAATAATGTGTCCCGGGAGGGAATGTATGACCTACTCACTATATTAACTTTGTATTGTCTTTGCTTCTAAGATTGGTTAAGAAAACCTATAAAAATGGTTATTAATATTTTAGAGGACTATTGGAAAGTCTATTACTCTGAATTTATAAAGGAAACTAAGCAAACTACTAAAGACTTTAAATTCAGTGATCATTTTACACTGGGATCTGTACAGAATTCTCTTTCTTTTGACTTGCAATATGATCACACTTAGATATGAACTGCTTTCAAGAGCAGTTTTCCCACTTTAATACTAAGTCGTGATGGTAAATGAATGTATAAATAAATCATTGCTCCAAAAACTGTGGGTGACAAGAAGAAAACTATGGCAACTTCTTGGAAGAGGTTAAAATTATATTAGCTCAAATTTGTGTTATTTTCACATATACAAGTCAATTCCATAGCTGAAAGGGTGGTATTATTCTCCTGATACTCTTTTTTAAGTACTGCTTGCAAGACTATACAGCATATAATATGGTATGGCTGGAAGCATTCTGAATGTACTGTCTTTTTCCTTTAAGGAAATCATTCCTAATGAGACTAAAGGGGCACACCAGCCCAGGGGCAGGGACTGGGACACAGGAGGGAACAGGAAAGCTGGCATAGGTAACCCAAGGTTGAGAAGGGAGAGTGTTGACATGTGGGGGGGTTGTTAACTTAAGTCATAGAATGATGTGTATACTGTTTAATGAAAAAGTAGTTTGTTCTGTAAGCCTTCATCTAAAGCACAATACAAAATTAAGATAAGAATTTTTTTTTAAAAAATCAAAGTATGCTCTGTCTCATTTGACTGTATATAGAATAGTACTTCTCTGCATCTTGTCCATGGATTGCCTGATGGGAATCACCAGGACTACTTGTTAAACATGACTATTTCACCCATAAACATAGCCATTCTATGTCAAAGTCTCAAAGGGAAAGCTCAAAAATCTTCATTGTAAAGGAGTCTCTAAGTAATTATTATGCAATGTAAACTGTGAGAACCACTTCCCCAAGCTAGAATCCAAAAATCTTAGCTAGTAAGATGAACCTACAACTTGAGAAACTATTAGTGAAGGTTTGCAGGGAATGGGAGATAAATAATATAAAACTGGACAGCAATAAATGGTTGTGCTTAAATGCAACTACCTTTTGTCTATATCAGTTATTGAGATTTTACTTAATATCAGTAGAGTAACAAGCATTTTAGATACACTATCTAATTTAAATATACAAAACAACTCTCCTATGAAAGAAGAATTTTGAATCTCCAATTTATAAATAGAGTAACAGAGACTGTGACAACGTACTGACCTGTCAAAGATCATTAAGCAGCTATCAGAGAAGAGATTCAAATCCAGGTCTAATTTAAATTTCCAGGTTCTCAACTTCTATGCTACTCTAGAGTGATCAGTATGGCCTGCAGAGGTTAAAAAATGTTTCACTGGGAAATGCAACTCATATTGGACATTGGTATTCCTAGAAGTGAGACTCTCCATAGTCACAAAGAATGACTGGGCTTTAAATAATAATAAGTGAGAGCAACCCTGTTTTGCTAAATGGTGTAAGTAAACCTTAAGGGTAAATATAACTGGGATGTACGTGACACCAAATGTTGAAGTGCAGAGCAGTAGGTAAAATTGCTTGCCTAGGAAAGAGATAGAGTCCCTGTGAGTCTGAATCGACTAGACAGCACGACAACAAGAACAGCAAGGAAAGAGACTAAATATTTCTTTGCTGGTTTGGAGATGAGAGTTGTTACCTCCAACAAAGAGAAGAAGGGAAAACACTATGTGTCATCATTTGAACAGAATTGTCTTTCTCTATATATTTGTTGTAATATCTAAAACATTTAAAGTACTTGACTACTCCTTTCATGAAACTATCTTCCCCCTTGGATTGAGAGTTCTTGCTCTATCTGATTTCCTTCTCACCAATCTATTTTTTATCAATCTTCTTTACTCATTTCTTCACCTGTTCATATCTTTAAATGTGAATTTAGTCCTGCATGCTATTCAAATATCCACTCTAATTGTTTTTATTACAATTTCTGCCAAGGTTTTCTTAAGCTAGAGTTCAATATACTCAGTCCTCATATGATTTAGCATCCTGTTGGATGCCAACTAGATCATAAGAATCATCCCTTCCTTGTTTTTTTGTCCTGGCAGAATGCCAGTTTTGTTTAAATGTTCAGCACACCTCCATATGAATCTTCTTATTTGCTAACCTGTTAATGACAATTCTATTTCCATCGCAATGAATTGACTTAAGGGACATATGAACCAATCCTAGTAATTAGACATAAGATAAAGTTATCTGGGTGAGGGGAGCAAAGACTTTAGGAAAGATTTCTTCACTGATAGAAGAGGTGAACATAGAAAGATAGCTGTTCTTTGGCTGGTCATAGTCAGCTCTAGATATTGTTCTGGAAACTAAGCATCTGTCTTGTGTAGATGGAGAGAGCTAGTCCAAGTACAAACTGGAATCCTGAGGATGGCAGAAAAAAAAGAAAAAAAATACTTATCTCCCTACTGATATTTGAATGATTATATTATCAACCTTGTGTTGATATTAAGATAATTCAATTTCCTTATTGCTTAAATTATTTCAATTTGATATTTTCTCTAAACTGCATCTAAAATCATCCTTACTGATTCCCATGGAAAAAAGAGATTTATGAAAATCTTGAAATTATGAGATTTTGTGCATGTGCATATTTCTGGAAATGGAGTTCACAATGTACATAAAAGTATGAAATTTTCATAAATCCATAAAACTTATTAATTGGATTAACACAGTTACAATTCACATGTATAATTCTATATTATTTTGCACGTGTCATTATAATACTTAGTCTTCTCGAGCCGCCCTTTGAAATCTTCTGCTCAGCTCTTTTACTTAATTGTTTTTTCCATTTGCTTTAGCTACTCTGGATTCAAGAGCAAGTTTCAGGGTCTCTTCTGACATCCACTTTGGTCTTTTCTTTCTTGTCTTTTTAATGACCTCTTGCTTTCTTCATATATGGTGTCCTTGATGTCATTCCATAACTAGTATTCAATACATCAAATATATTCCAAGATGATGTCTATATTCAGGTGGGATGTACTCAAGGTTGAACTTTGGCTCTTGTGGACTTGTTCTAATTTTCCTCAGCTTCAACTTGAACTTGCTTATGAGCAATTGAGGGTGTGTTCCACAGTCAGCCCCTGTCCTTGTTCTGACTGATGATATTGAGCTTTTCCATCATCTCTTTCCACAGAAGTAATGGAAGATTCCTGTGTGCTCCATCTGGAGAAGTCCATGTATATAGTAGCTATTTATGTTGTTGAAAAAAAAGTATTTGCAATGAAGTCTCTTGTCTTGAAAAATTCTATCCTGCCATTTCTAGCATCGTTTCTATCACCAAGGCCATATTTTCCAACTACTATACTTCTGTTTCCAACTTTTGCATTCCAGTGCCAGTCATTATCGGTGCATCTCGATTGCATGTTTAATCACTTTCAGATTGCAGAAGTTGGTAAAAATCTTCAATTTCTTCATCTTTGGCCTTAGTGGTTGGTGTGTAGATTTGAATAATAGTATTAATTGGTCTTCCTTTTAGGTGTATGAATGGAACACCATTCCTCTTCAATTTGTCATTCTCAGCATAGTAGATATTGTGATTGTCCAATTCAAAATGAACAATACCAGTCCATTTCAGCTGAGTAATGCCTAGGATATCGATCTTTATGTCTTCCATTTCAATCATTTCAGGAGGTAGCATACAATCAAGAACCCATGGTACCAAAGGAAGAAGTTTAAGCTACACTGAAGAAACTGGCGAGAAGCAAGCTTCCAGGTATTGACAGAATACCAATTGAGATGTTTCAACAAACAGATGCAGAGCTGGAAGTACTCACTAGTTTATGACAAGATATTTGGAAGACAGTTACCTGGCCAACCTACTGGAAGAGATCCTTATTTATGCCTATTTATATATATTTTTTTATAAGAAAGATGATCCAACCAAATGCAGAAATTACTGAACAATACTATTAATATTACACACTAGCAAAATTTTGCTGGATATCATTTAAAAGTGGTTGCAGCAGTACATCATGACAGAACTGCCAGAAATTTAAGCTAGATTCCAAAACAAATGTAGAACAAAGATATCATTGCTGATGTCAGGTAGATCTTGGCTAAAAACAGAGAATACCAGAAAGATGTTTAAAAAAAAAAAATTTTTTTTTTTTTTTTACCTGGGTTTTATTGACTATGCAATGTCATTCAACTATGTGGATCATAATAAATTATGGACAATATTGTGAAGAATGAGAATTCAGAACACAAAATTGTGGTAATGTGGAACTTGTACATAGACCAAAGGACAGTTGTTTGAACAGAGTAAGGGGAAAGGCATGCATCACGATTGTGTTCTTTCACTACACTTATTCAATCTGTATGCTGAGCAAGTAACCCAAAAATCTATATGGAGAAGAACAGGGCATCAGGATTGGAGAAGGACTCATTAACAATCTGCGATGCAGATGATACAACCTTGCTTGCTGAAAGTGAAGAGTGCTTGAAGCACTTGCTGATGAAGACCAAAGAATATAATCTTCAGCATGGATTACAACTCAACATAAGGAAAAAAAAAAAAAATTCTCACAACTGGACCAATAAGTAAGATCATGAAAAGTAGATAAAAATGAAACTCTCAAAGTTTTCGTTTTGCTTGAATCCACAATCAGTGTCTGCAGAAGCAGCAGTCAAGGAATCAAGCAACGTATTGCCTTGGGCAAATCTGCTGCAAAAAAAAAAAAAAAATTATTTTATTTATTTATTTTTTAAGACCTCTTTAAAGTTTTAAAAAGCAAAGATGTCACTTTGAGGACTAAGGTGTATCTGACACAAGCCATAGTATATTCAATTTTGTCATATGCATGCTCTTCTGCTACATCGTTTTTTTCATATGCTGAACAGAAGATTTCACAGGGTGGCTCTAGAAAACAAAGTAAATTATTATAGGGACGAGTTCAAAGACCTGGAGTTAAAAAACCATAAGGAAAGAAAATGCTTGGCATTTATTAAGCTGAAAGAATCGAAGAAAAAATTTGAGTCTCGGCCCCATAGAGTTTCCAAGGACTGCCTGGTGGATTCGAACTGCTGCCCTGTTGGTTAACAGCCTTAGCTTTTAACCACTACACCACCAGGGTTTCCATTAATATCACATGCAAGTAAAATTTTGCTGAAAATCATTCAAAAGTGGCCACAGCAGTACATCAACAGAGAACTGCCAGAAATGCAAACCAGATTCAGAAGAGCACTTGGAAATAAGGATATCATTGCTGATGTCAGAGGGATCCTGGCTGAAAGCAGAGAATACCAGAAATATGTTTACCTGTGTTTTATTGACTATGGAAAGGCATTTGACTGTGTGTTCATAACAAGTTATGGATAATATTGCAAAGAATGAGAATTCCAGAACACTTAATTGAACTTATGAGGGACCTTTATTTATGTCAAGAGGCAATTGTTCAAGCTGAACAAGGGGATACTATGTGATTTAAAGTCAGGAAAGGTGTGTGTTAGGATTGTGTCCTTTCACCATACTTATTCAGCCTGTATGCTGAACAAATAATCTAAAAACTGGACTATATGAAGAAGAACAGGGCATCAAGATTGGAGGAAGACTCATTAATAACCTACAATATGCAGATGATACAACCTTGGTTGCTGAAAGTCAAGAGGACTTGAAGCACTTACTGATGAAGATCAAAGACTACAGCCTTCAGTATGGATTATACCTCAGCATAAAGAAAACAAAAATCATCACAACTGAACCAATAAGCAACATCATGATAAACAGAGAAAAAATTGAAGTTGTCAAGGATTTCATTTTACTTGGATCCACAATCAAGGACCATGGAAGCAGCAGTCAAGAAGTCAAATGATGTATTTGCGTTGGGCAAATCTGCTGCAAAAGACCTCTTTAAAGTGTTAAACTCACAGTTTACAGGGTAGCTATAGGGTCGCTATGAGTCAGAATCGACTCGATGGCAATCTTTTTTTCTTTTTTATATTTTAAAAACAAAAATGTCACCCTGATGATAAAGGTGTGTCTGACCCAAGCCATGGTGTTTTTAATCACCTCATATGCATGGGAAAGCTAGACAATGATAAGGAAGACAGAAGATGAATCAACTCCTTTAAATTATGGTATTGGCAAAGAACACCAAATGTACCACGGACTGCCAAAAGAATGAACAAATCTGTCTTGGAAGAGGGACAGTCAGAATGTTCCTTAGAAACAAGAATGGTGAGGCTTCGTCTCACACACTTTGAATATGTTATCAGGAGGAATCAGTCCCTGGAGAAGGACATCATGCTTGGTAAAGTAGAGGATCAGTGAAAAAGAGGGAGATTCTCAAGGAGATGAATTGACACACTGGCTGCAACAGTGAACTCATATATAGCAATGATTGTGAAGATGGCAAATGTTTTGTTCTGTTGTATATAAGGTCACTGTGAGTCAAAACTGGCTCATTGGCACCTAACAACAACAGAATAACATGTTTTGCAGATCTTATAACTTCCATGTTAATTTTACCTACTAACAATCAGTCTAATTTAAATGTTCAATCTCTAGTGAAAGCTATAGTATATGTTGGCCGTTATGATTATTTTATTACATATACCTTTTTTTAAAAATAAGGAATTCATTGTGTCCTTAGGCAAGGGCATCATTAAACTCGAAGTGACATGAAAAGAGAAATCTAATCGTAGTCTACCAAATGGATTGTTTAGATGGGAGGCAGTACCTCCTCTATAAGAGTAATGTAATAAACCAACTTCTGGCTAAAAAGACCTCTGACTGTGATAACTGAAAATCAAGAGAAAAGAATGAATTTAAGAGACACATCAAAGTAATAAATTATAAGTCTTGGTGACTAGTTGAATACATTAGTAAAGGGTAAAAAAGAAAATTTAAAACTACTGAAAGAGACTGGTGGTATCCTACCCCAGAGCAGACCTAGGGGGAGCATAGCCCTGTTGATGCCAGAAATGTTTGAAATTAAATTTATTTTCTTAAGAGCCCTGGTGGCACAGTAGTTAAGAGCTTGGCTTCTAACCAAAAGGTTGGCAGTTCAAATCCTTGGACACTCTGTAGGACTGTTCTACTCTGCTCTATAGGGTCACTATGAGTTGTAATGTGTTCAATGGCTACAATTTTTTTTTTTTTTTTCCTTAAAAACAACTCACTTTGTGGCATTTTGTTATGGCTGCCCTAGGAAACTGAGATAGAAGCTTAGCACAAGTGATCCAATTATGGGATCCAAATCTTTTGCCCTGGAATCATTTTTGCCTCATAGTGACCATATAGGACAAAATAGAACTGCCCCGTAGGGTTTCCAAGGAGTGGCTCCTGGATTCAAACTTTCAATCTCTTGTTTAGCAGTCAATCTCTCAATCACTCATAAGTGTTTTAGTTCAAATTCAAACTCTGTAAGCCTGTAAATGAATTGCTTAGTCACTCTGTGATTCAATTTCCCTATGTGTAAAATGGGGTTAATAATAGTAACTCCTTTTTGAGGTTTGTTGTTGATTATTAGGTAAATGAATATGAAGCACTTTGTATAACAGCCTGACATTTTATAAATAATTTCTGAGGAATTAGTTTTCCTTAAAATTAAAATACCTATTATTAACTCTATAATAATGGAATTTCATCTTTATTTATATTGAAGACATACACTGTTTTGCTATGTCAGTTATTTTTATGAGTACTAGACATAGAAGTCATAGAAATGAAGGTCAATTGTGGTATTGTATAGGCTTTTTTACAAAATAATTTATATCACATTCATTGGATTACTAGTATTTATATTTTCACAAAATGTTGAATATGCAGAAGAAAAGCATATTAATATTTTAATTTTAAACCCAGCATAATCTTTTGGTTTCAGATGGATTATGCATGTAAATTAATATATGATAATTATTGTTTTCTTCTTCCTAGAGTTTTGGGTTGTAGATTCTGTTTGGAAACCAAACATATGGTAATATACAGTACCCTTCAGGAAACCAAAAATATGGTAATATACAGTACTTCTACTGTTGTTTATGTATGGTTCTCTTAAAAAAAATAAACCTCTGGCAGAATCTGAGGAGTATGTATTGATAACAATTGAAAATATTCTTCACTTTACCTTTGAACTAATTTTTTGACCTTGCCCAGCTTTAAAGATGTGAGCATATTTTGTCTAGTTTTGTTTTCTTCTAATCACTGATCTCAACTAGATTCAGCACAGACTAGGGCTAGGGTTAAATGCTGGCTTTAATTACGATTATGGTCATTATTTAACCACATTCTGTCCACTTTTTTTTTTTTTTTCCCCTACATCCTAACGATATTTTTCACAGATTCCATACTCACGGGCTAATTTTATCAATTAAAACTCAGACTGATTAAAGCCTCAATCTGTAATTTGATTTAAATCTCAACTCCTCAGCTCCCTCAGAGCACAAGCTAATTGAATGGAGGGAGCAAGCAGGATCTGTCTGTCATTTGTCTGTGTGAGACATCACCTGACAAATCTCCTTCATCAAGGACAGCACCTTTGGTGTATTGTGGTGGGGTATAGAGAAAAGAAAGGGGATAAGTGTTTTGTAACTTCATCTGCAAGGCTTGTGGTCCTCCTGCTTTTTTGTCATGGTCTCTCTGGCTGATGCTTTCCAGACATAAATGTTCTCTTTGTGGAAAGTGTTCAAATGTGGAGTCTCTCATGGGACTCTTTCACTCTCCCCACATCTCTACTGAGGATTGTGTACATTCTTCTTGTGGTACAGACTCTGGCATGGAAGACTAGATTCTGTCTCAGTCTTTTCCTGTCACCCTAACTGTCCTCTTTTAGGATTAAAGAACTTCATCCTGCAGACTGTCCCCTTAACCAGGATAACGGAAAGGTAGCTTGAATGCAACAACCATCCATGTGGGAGAGGTCCCACTTCTGTAAAGTTTTCTGACTCTGTTGAAAATATTTGACATGAGATACCTTTTTGTTCTCAGATCCAAATTTAGCTGCCTATTCTGGAACTGTGGTAAAAGAACTCCTAACACTTTTTAAAAACAGTTTCATTTAACCAAGAAAAACAAATTGCTTTACTCATTTCAAGTTGGACTCATGCACTTTCTTCAGTGAAAAGCAAACTTTTTTGTTTTACTCTTCTTTCATTATTTTTATTATCACTTTTTGGTATAATACTGCAATATAAAGAAAAGAAAAGCATAAAGTAAATTTTTAAACATTTGTTCTGTCACATGGGGTCACTATGAGTCAAAATTGACTCAAGGGCACCTAACCACCACCAAGGCCACATTTATTCTATGACCGAAACATCGGAAATATTGCCTATAAACTATTCACACTCATACTTAGGCTTGAAGGTAAGTCAAAAAGTGTTGCTACTAGGGTTCCAATTCGTACGGGTATGGGCTTATTCCAAACAGAACATGTTTAAATATGTCTCAGCAGTCAGTGGATGGCTACAGACAAGTTTTCTCAGTAATACACTTGTCTTAGTCTCATTAGAGTGTCTTCAAAAAAAAAAAAAAGGATACGTTTTGTGCCATAGGAAAAAAATGATTTTGAGGTCAGAGCTAATATCAAATTTTTTAGCAAAACTCAAATGGTAACCTTCCCAAATCATTGAATCTTTGGAACAAGTTTATGGGAGTGCTGCCCCACGTAAAACAACAGTTTTTTACACCGGTCAAGCATTTTTAGGAAGGTTGAGAAGACCTCAAAGATAAGCCAAGGAAGGAACGACCACTCAGAAGGTTTTGGTGACTGTTTTGGGGGATCTTGAAGGGATAATCTTGATGGATTTTCTCAAAGGGCACAGGATGATCACAGGGGCTTATTATGTAGAAGTTTTAAGAAAATTGAAAACTGCAATGGTGAGAAAAAAAAAAAAAAAAAACAGGGAAATTGTGTCCAGGGATTTTTTTTTTTTTTTTCCCATCATGATAACGCACCTGCTCATTATTCAAGGGTAGCAAGGACTGTCCTACAAGAATTTTGTTGGAAAACCTTACTCCATCCACATGACAGCCCTGACCTTGCACTTTCAGACTTCTTTTTGCTCCCCAAACTCAAAGAACATTTAAAAGAAACATGATTTGAGTCCCTCGAGGATGTTAAAACTTCCATTTTGACATGGTGTAAATTAAAAAACCTAGAATTCTTCGGGGAAGGGTTAGAGAGATGGAAACACCACCTTCAGAAGTTCATAGACCTAGGTGGAAGATATGTAGAGAAAAAATCAATAGCTTCACATATTGATATTTTTATTTAATAAAGGTTTTTATGATTTCATACCAATACTTTTTGATTTACACATTTATTTCCTGAGCGAGGTTTATCTCTGAAGCTTAAACTGTACACATCGCTGGTGCTCAAAGATAAATGCACAGATGCCCAGGGATCTGTTTGAAGAAAACTCTAAGGAGTTTGCTACTGTTGAATTCAGCCAAAGTGAAGAGGGTGAAATATCTATATAGGTGACCTGATAACAATACTGTATTTGTAGGAGAAGATGCATGATTTTTATGTCATTTTTTGTAGCAAAACGTCAATTATTATCCTCTCTTCTTGCAGTTCTTCTGTGCCTCCATCCTATGTTTATACCTACATGTAAACCAACTTTTCAGGCTCTACTGATGCCAAAATAGGACTGAGCAATGCTTATTTTCTGAAGTTTTTATCTGAGAAAGAGAGAAGGGATGTTTCTTTTGTAAACCTTTCAGTAAGCAAATAAAAAAAACATTTATCCAGCCCTATTCTCCACAGTCTTCTGTTTCTTTATCCCTCCTCTTTCTCTCCTTTAATTTTCAATCAGGTGTTTTCCTGAGCAATTTATATTTATAAATTGCTGTATAGGACGACTAATACATAAATTTCCCTGTCTTCATCATGACCCTGCATTTTAATCATAAGGGGCAGAAAGATAAAAATTGAGTGTTAACCAAAACTTTGGCTAAATGTTAAACAATGATTTGAATAATAAACTACAGGATCCTGGGGTATAAATAGTATGGTTCTCACATAATAAGGCATAGGACAAAACATTGCTAGAACCATTTTTCCTCACTTTTGGGTGTGACACAGACTATCTTCAAGAGACTTCAAAGAGATTCCTCACGGGTCCCGCTGGAGAACTTAATGGGGAGTTCAATTTCAGCAACAGGTCTCTCCAGAGAAGAAGAAGAAAGCACCTGGTATATAGCTGATGAAAGACTTGTCCTTGAGCACATGAGGGACAATTCCGGGAACTCCACTGGTAATCTGAGAGCTCATTGTAAGTGGCGGCAGGCCCTGCAATAGCAAGCAGATTCTGGAGAATGTGGGCTTACCTACTGTGAATAAGCTCTTTGTTGAACCTCCTCGGAAGGAATGCTTGAGGCAACATGAGCTACTTAATCATATTCAGCATTTGAGAATTTGAAGATTGGAAAGGACCTCTAGGGACCCAGTTCTGAAGTCCTCTATGATGTTTCTGCCAACCTGTTATACAAGCTTCCAAACCTTGCATGTATTTGCATAACAATTCAGTTTTATCATTAAAATATTTTCCATTATTTCTAAAAAATCCTCTTAGGAGATATACACTAAACACATTGTCTATTTAATGGCATATTTGTCTATTTTCTATAAAATTAAAGTATATTCTTTAGGACAAATTACAAAATTTATAAGGATTTCATAGTTCTTTAAACTAAGTGTCTTAATGTTTACTGTTGTGCATTCTTCACTTTTGGATGGATATTATAATTATTAAAAATGGAAATAATAAAGCAAATAACGAGGATGCAAGCCCCAAATCTGTTCTTTTTTTTTCTTTTACTTCAACACTCAAGGACTATGACAACAATTAAGAGTAATAAGAATTTCTAAAACAAATTTACAGAGCTGAAAGTCTATTTCATCTGATAAGGACATAGTTTTATATCTAATTAGATTATTTTCCCTTTGGAGGTATAAACAGTTCTGAATTAAAAATATAAATAGACATTTATAAAAAGAGTATTCCGTATGCCCATTATGGTTCTAGCTGTTATTAATTTTCATTTACTCTAATTACCATGTACCCATAAATAAGGAAGATTGACACTAAAAAGCAACTTCTTGTAGGCGACAAGTGTTGTGGAGTCAAAGCAGGCTAAACTGAATATCCAGCTCTTTTCTCTACTGCTCTTCTAAATTTAGATAAGTTACTTGAAATCTGTTAACATTGTTTTATCATGTGCTTAATGGGTATATATTAACTTATATGTTTGCGACAGGGATTAAATGCAAATCTACTTATCATAATATTTAGCACTTAATAGTTGCTTAATGCATATTAACTCCCATATCACTATGAGAATAGAGTATACAAAAACTGCATTGTTATGTAGAAGCAAAATAAAACCAAAAAAAGCCCACTGTCATCAAGTCAATTCTGACTCATGGCAACCTTATAGGACAGAGTAGAACTGCCCCACAGAGTTTCCAAGGAGCACCTGGTGAATTCAAACTGCAGACCTTTTGGTTAGCAGCAGTAGCTCTTAACCACTATGCCACCAGGGTTTCCTAGAAGCCTCTCTCTCTCTCTCTTTCTCAGAAGCAGAATAGATGCCAGAAATAATTACATTCTCTCACGGTCACGGTCTAGGAGGCTAGAAATCCGAATTCAGGGTGCCAGTTCTCAGGGAAGGCTTTCTGTCTCTATTGGTTCTGGGGGAAAGTCCTTGTCGTCAGTTTTCCCTGGGTCTAGGAGTTTCTCAGCACAGAAATCCCAGGTCAAAAGGATGTGCTCCACTCTCAGTGCTTCTTTCTTGGTGGTATGAGATCCCCATCTCTCTGCTTTCTTCTCTCTCCTTTTATCCCTTGTAAGATAAAAGATGATGCAGGTCACATCCTAGGGAAACTCCTCTTACACAGGATCAGGGCTGTGACCTGAGTAAATGTGTTGCACCCACCCTAATCCTCTTTAATATAACCTATCTCACCTTATTAACCACAGGCAGAGGTGAGGATTTACAACGCATAGGAGAATTACATCAGATCGCAAAATGGAGGACAACCACACAATACTAGGAATCATGACCTAGCCAAGTTGACACATATGGGACATATTCAACCCATAACATTCCCACCCTTTGGCCCTGCAAAATTTATGTCTTTGTCACATGTAAAACACGTTCACTCCATCATATCATCCCAAAAGTCTTAAATCAACTCCAAGTCCAAATGCCATCCCGGGGCAAAATTCCTCTTCATCTGTGAAATCTTGAGTACAAGCTACCTGCTTCTAAAGTACAATGGTGGAACAGGCACAAGGTAGATATCCCTATTACAAATGTGAGAAATTGGGGGGATAGAAGGGATAACAGGCACCAAGTAAGTCAGCAGAACACATTATGTTAGCTCTCAAGGCTCTGAAAATAATCCTCTGTTCTCTGACACCATTTAGGATTTGGCCCTGCCCTCTAGACTCTAGGTGCTTGCTACACTCTTCAGATTCTGTGTGGAGGCCTCTCAGCAGTGCAGTGAAGTGGCATCAGAAATTGAAATTCTAGTTCAGAGAATCTAATGTGAGAGCTCGTGTTCTTACACTTATGCTATGTTGATTTAATTCTGTATGTGTAGATGTGTGCATATGTGTTCATTTCCTTTTATTGAAGAGCTATTTTGAGTGTGAGTCTAACAAACATGTTATAAGCTATATGATATTCAATAAGAATTTATGGGGTGTCTGTTTTTGTTACTTATTATATATATTAGTATATTATATATATATTAAGACTTTCCCATCATAATTCTGGGAAATTCTTAATATATATATTAGACTTATATGTATACATATATGTGTGTATATATGTATATTTGTGTGTATATACGTATATTTGTGTGTATATACATGCATATAAATAATTTTATTTTTGTTTTTACTAAACTCAAATCTTTTTATTGTGGAATAATTTTAGATTTACAGACAATTTTCAAAGAGAGTACACATATCTCCCAAATACTTTTCAACCAGTTTCCCCTAATATGAACATCTTACATTTTTCAAAACTAAGAAATTAGCATTGAGCTGGAACGAACTCGACAGAACCTAACAACAACAACAACATATTAGCATTAACTAAGTTGCAGAGTTTATTCACATTTGCAAGTCTTTCCAAAGAAGTTCAAAAGAATATTGTTCTGTTATCCTGTTCTCAAATCCAGTTCAGGACACTGCGCTGCATTTAATTATTCTTTCTTCTTGTCTCTTCCTATGTATGATAATTTCTTACTCTTTCTTTATGCTTCATGACCTTGAGAGTTTGAAAAATATGGGTCAGGTAATTTATAGAATGTTTCTCAATTTTTTTATGATTAGACTGGGGTTATAGGGTTGGAGAAGGAAAATCACAGAGGTGAAAAGCCCTCTTTTCACATCATATTTCCAGTATGGTCTTCCTTGTAGACGGATGGATATTATCCTATCACTGACAGCATTGTACTTCAGGATAGATCTAGAAATGTTCTTTTTGACGATGAATGCAGCACCATTTCTCTTCCCGTTGTCATTCCCAGCATAGTACACTATATGATTGTCTGATTCAAAATGGCCAATACCAGTCCATTTCAGCTCACTAATGCCTAGGATATCGATGTTTATGTGCTCCATTTCATTTTTGATGATTTCCAATTTTCCTAGGTTCATACTTCATACATTCCAGGTCCCAATAATTAACGGATGTTTGCAGCTGTTTCTTCTCATTTTGAGTTTTGCCACATCAGGAAATGAAGGACCTGAAAGCTTTATTCCATCAATGTCATTAAGATCGAGTCTACTTTGAGGAGGCAGTTCTTCCCCAGTCATCTTTTGAGTGCCTTCCAACCTGGAGGGCTCATCTTCCCGCACTATATCAAACAATGTTCCATTGCTATTAATAAAGTTTTCACTGGCTAATGCTTTTCAGAAGTAGACTGCCGGGTCCTTCTTCCTAGTCCATCTTAGTCTGGAAACTCAGCTGAAACCTGTCCTCCATGGGTGACCCTGCTGGTATCTGAATACCGGTGGCATAGCTTTCAGCAACACAGCAACACACAAGCCCCCAATGCTGTCAGTGATAGGATAATATCTATACGCCTACAAGGAAGACCAGTTAATATGACTATTATTCAAATTTATGCACCAACCACTAGGGTCAAAGATGAAGAAGTAGAAGATTTTTATCAGCTGCTGCAATCTGAAATGGATCGAACATGCAATCGAGATGCATTGATAATTACTGGCAATTGGAATGCAAAAGTTGGAAACAAAGAAGAAGGATCAGTAGTTGGAAAATATGGCCTTGGTGATAGAAACAATGCCGGAGATTGAATGATAAAATTTTGCAAGACCAACGACTTCTTCATTCCAAATACCTTCTTTCACCAGCGGAAACAGCGACTATGCACATGGGCCTCACCAGATGGAACACAAGGAAATCACACTGACTACATCTGTGGAAAGAGATGATGGAAAAGCACAATATCATCAGTCAGAACAAGGCCAGGGGCCGACTGTGGAACCGACCATCAATTGCTCATATGCAAGTTCAAGCTGAAACTGAAGAAAATCAAAGCAAGTTCACGAGAGCCAAAATATGACCTTGAGTATACCCCACCTGAATTTAGAGACCATCTCAAGAATAGATTTGATGCATTGAACACTAGTGACTGAAGACCAGACGAGCTGTGGAATGATGTCAAGGACATTATCCATGAAGAAAGCAAGAGGTCACTGAAAAGACAGGAAAGAAAGAAAAGACTAAGGTGGATGTCAGAGGATTCTGAAACTTGCTCATGAGTGTCGAGCAGCTAAAGCAAAAGGAAGAATTGATGAAGTAAAAGAACTGAACAGAAGATTTCAAAGGGCATCTCAAGAAGAGAAAATAAAATATTATAATGACATGTGCAAAGAGCTGGAGATGCAAAACCAAAAGGGAAGAACACCAGCGTTTCTCAAGCTGAAAAAACTGAGGAAATAGTTCAAACCTTGAGTTGCAATAGTGAAGGATTCCATGGGGAAAATATTAAATGATGCAGGAAGCATCAAAAGAAGATGGAAGGAATACACAGAGTCATTATACCAAAAAGAATTAGTGGACATTCAACCTTTTCAAGAGGTAGCATATGATCAGGAACCAATGGTACTGAAGGAAGAAGTCCAAGCTGCTCTGAAGGCATTGGCGAAAAACAAGGCTGCAGGAATTGATGGAATATCAACTGAGATGTTTCAACAAACCAGATGCAGCGCTGGAGGCACTCACTTGTCTCTGTCAAGAAATATGGAAGACAGATTCCTGACCAACTGATTGGAAGAGATCCATATTTATGCCTATTCCCAAGAAAGGTGGTCCAACCAAATGTGGAAATTATAGAACACTAACATTAATATCACACTCAAGCAAAATTCTGCTGAAGATCATTCATAGGTGGCTGCAGCAGTATATTGATAGGGAACTGCCAGGAATTCAAGCCAATTTCAGAAGAGAATGTGGAACCAGGGATACCACTGCTGACGTCAGATGGATCCTGGTTAAAAGCAGAGAATACCAGAAGGATGTTTACCTGTGTTTCATTGACTATGCAAAGGCATTCAGCTGTGTGGATCATAACAAACTATGGATAACACTGTGAAGAACGGGAATTCCAGAACACTTAATTGTGCTCATGAGGAAACTTTACATAGATCAAGAGGCAGTTGTTCAGACAGAATAAGGGAATACTTATTGGTTTAAAGTCAGGAAAGGTGTGCGTCAGGGTTGTATTCTTTCACCATACCTATTTAATCTGTATGCTGAACAAATAATCCTAGAAGCTGGGCTATATGAAGAAGAACGGGGCATCAGGATTGGAGGAAGACTCATTAACAACCTGCGTTATGCAGATGACACAACCTTGCTTGCTGAAAGTGAAGAGGACTTGAAGCACTTACTAATGAAGACCAAAGACCACAGCCTTCAGTATGGATTACACCTCAACGTAAAGAAAACAAAAATCCACACAATTGGACCAATGAGCAACATCATGATAGACGGACAAAAGATTGAAGATGTCAAGGATTTCATTTTACTTGGATCCACAATCAACAGCCATGGAAACAGTAGTCAAGAAATCAAAAGACGCATTGCATTGGGTAAATCTGCTGCAAAGGACCTCTTCAAAGTGCAGAAGAGCAAAGATGTCACCCTGAAGACTAAGGTGTGCCTGACCCAAGCCATGGTATTTTCAATCGCATCATATGCATGTGGAAGCTGGACAATGAATAAGAAAGACAGAAGAAGAGTTGACGCCTTTGAATTGTGGTGCTGGTGAAGAATATTGAATATACCATGGACTGCCAAAAGAAAGAATAAATCTGTCTCAGAAGAAGTACAACCAGAATGCTCCTTAGAAGCAAGGATGGCGAGACTGCGTCTACGTATTTGGACATGTTATCAGGAGGGATCATTCCCTGGAGAAGGACATCATGCTTGGGAGAGTACAGGGTCAGCGGAAAAGAGGAAGACCCTCAACAAGGTGGATTGACACAGTGGCTGCAACGATGGGCTCAAGCATAACAATGATTGTGAGGATGGCACAGGACCCGGCACTGTTTCCTTCTGTTGTGCATAGTGTCGCTATGAGTTGGAACCAACTCGACAGCACCTAACAACAACATCTCCAGTATATGATATCAATGTGACATATCTCTTGTGGTGCCAGCCTTGCGTATTGCTTAGAGTGGTATCTTCTAGGTTTCTTCACTATAAAATCACCATTTTCGCTTTCTGTATTCAGTTTTTTGGAAGAGAGTCAGTAAGTCTAGCCCACACTCAACGAAAAGGGAATTCAGTGCCACCTCCTGGTAAGGGAAGTATCCACATATATTATTTGAAAATCTGTGAAGGTTTTTCCATTCTCTTCCAGATATGATATATATACATATGTATGTATGCATGTGTGTGTACATATGTGTGTTTATTTATTTGTTTATATCAGTAGAGTTATAATCCAATACTACATTTTTTATTTTGTTGCTTTAACTTTTCCAGATTGGTCATTGGGAGCCTTTACAAGTGAATGACTTTTTAAAATACACTCTTTCTGAATATATGTACTTATACACTATCCATCTTCAAGATCTCTTCTTTAGTAACTTTAGCCTGCATAGATTTTCTTCTTTCTTATCAATTTTGTACTGTATTCAGTAATTAATAACCCACTGTCTTAGTTATCTAGTGCTACTGTAACAGAAATACCACAAGTGGGGGACCTTAACAAACAGCAATTTATTCCCTCACAGTCTAGGAGGATAGAAATTTGAATTCCGGGCACTAGCTTCAGGGGAAAACTTTCTCTCTCTGTTGGCTCTGAGGAAGGTCCTTGTTATCAATCTTGCCCTGGTCTAGGAGCTTTTCAGTGCAGGGACCCCTGGTCCAAAGGATGCACTATTCTCCTGGCTCTTGTTTCTTGGTGGTACGAAGTCCCTATGTCCCTCTGCTTCCTTCTTTCTTTTATATCTCAAAAGAGATTGGATGAAGACACAACCTAATCTTATAGATTGAGCTCTGCCTCGTTAACATAACTGCTGTTCATCCCACCTCATTAACATCATAAAGGAAAAATTTACAACATAGGAAAATCACATCAGATGAGAAAATGGTGGACAATCACACAATTCTGAGAATCGTTATCTAGCCAAGCTGACTCATATTTTTGGGGGGACACAAGTCAATCCATGACACTCACATAGCACTTATTTACTGATTATCTTGATCCATAAAATGTGCTTTGTTACATATTTTCTTGTTCAATGATCTCTCGAACAAATCTCTAGGAATAGTTCCTATTTGATACAATAATGTCGGATGCTGTGGAACTTAGAAGAAAAAAAGTGAATAACATCTGCTTTCAAAGAAAGAACAAAAATATCACTCTTGAAGAAATTGAAGTACAATATTAGACTCAAGTAAGAACATAGTTAGTATTGTCAAATTCAGAAAAGGGGAACAGTGCAAGGCTTTACAAGAATTAAAATCTAATTTATCTAATAAGTAAAATGTGCTAGGCTTTAAGGATAAAATGATGAACAGATAATTAAGAAGTCATTTACAGAAATGTGATGGATTATTTTAATATTATGTAATATAGAGAACTATGATAGAACTCTGTGATATCTAGGTCTAACCTCTGACCTCACGGGATCTAACTCTGACTTCTGGAAATGATTTTTATATGTCTTGAATGATTACTGGGAAAAATCACCTTGTGGATTTGGAACTTGTGCTTAGTCTTAGAAAGGGATCTGAGAACAGGAAAACAGAAACATGATTGTTTCACATAATATGGTATTTTCTTATGTCCGCAAGTTAACTACAATGTGTGGATAGGAGTTGCTATGCAACTTTTACTTCATACAAAATTGTTTTTAAGTACTTATTTCAGTGGCATTTTATACATATGTGTGGTTTTCTTGATGGATTTTCGTGCACACGACCATGCACCTATTCTCTCATTTATTTACTCATTCATTCTTCTACAAAAAAAAAAAAAAAAAAAATCCCTGTACACTTTATGGTGGGAAAGATTCTAGGATAACCCCCAAACACATTTTCCCTTCTATAATCCTCATTTGAGGGTAGGTAAAACCAGTGAATATGATGAGGTGTCACTCCCAAGATCATGACAAAAGGGATTTTATGTATATAAACAAGTTTACTAATCTATTAATTTAGAGTTAATCAAAAGGGAAATCATCTGAGTGGGCTTGTCCTAATCGCATGAGCCATTTTTGCCTGGATTTAGAGGCCAGAGAAAGGGAAGTCAGAGATTCAAAATAATAACAATATTTGATGTACCACTGCTGATTTGAAGATGAATGGGGCCATATGGCAAGGTCTATGAGCACCCACGGAAACCCTGGTGGTGTAGTGGTTAAGTGCTACGGCTGCTAACCAAAAGGTCGGCAGTTCAAATCTGCCAGATGCTCCTTGGAAACTCTATGGGGCAATTCTACTCTGTCCTATAGGGTCGCTATGAGTCGGAATCGACTCGACAGCAGTGGGTAGTGGGTATGAGCACCACAGGAGTTAGAAAGTGGCCCTGGTTGACAGTCAGCAAGGAGACAGGGACCTCAGTACTACAACTGCAAGATACGGAATTGTGCCAACAAGAATGAGCCTGCAAATGATTTTTTTCTCTAGGTCCAAGTCTAGAACACCTCTTGATTTTAGCTTTTTAATACTTAAACAGAGAACTCTGCAACGCCATGCTGAAGAACCCCTGGTGTACAGATCTGTTTGCTAATCCATGAGTATTGTTTTAAACCACTAAGATTTTGGCAATTTGTTAAGTAGCAATAGTAAACTAATACACATTTATACAGTCAAACACTATTTTAAATCCTTGTGATGTCAGACAGGATATGTTATGTTGTGCCCATAACAACAGCAAAAAGAACACAATTTCCAAATCTTTGCTACTTAGCAATACAAAAGTTTATTTCTCACTCATTCCAAGTCTTCCAATGTGCAATGGTGCATCAATTCAGGCTTTATTAATTTTATAACTTAAGCCTCTCAACGCAACACCCTCTCCATGACTGCTGAGGCAAGGGTCAAGAGCACTGGAGGGTCTTACCCAAACAATAAATATTTTGTCATAGAAGAGACATACATCACTTTTGTCCATGATATTTGACCTGAAGTAGTCATGTGGTCCTGCCTACTGGATGTGGTCAGGGGCTACGTCTAGTATGAGAAGATAATAGGGCATATGTGTACACTAGCTCTGTGTACTATCCAGGATACACATGAGCATTCAAAGTCTGTGTTACACAGGGTATGTGTGAGCACTAGAAGTCTCTACTACAATTGGGTGACAAAGAAAGGTTTTCAAATTAGTGACCAAGACAAAATCCTTGTCGTCATAAAGTTCACCTTCTAGTCCTTCAGGGGAATTATCTGCCTCTGTGGAAAGAGGAATGTATTAGGACTTTTTAATAGGAATAAAACATAGCATCAATGCTTAAGTTTTGACTTTCAAAGTAAGATTGCCAAGGCATCAGTCAGTCTAAGAGTCTTAAGTTTCTATCAGCTTACTAAGACCAAGCCAAGATGGAAATGGGGAGTCTCTTTTGCTTATACAGAATTGGAAAGAGTCAAGGAAGTGAGTGAAGAGGTCAGGTGTCAGTGCCCTCTTATTTGCCTCATTCTTGGTTTGAGCTTCTGGGAGATTGCATATCCATGGTGGGGAGTGAAAGAAGATTATTAGTATGCTGTCGGCAAAGAAACTTAGAACATACCTCTTAGCCTCTTTCACAGACTTCTTAAATTTGAAACAAACAAATCCAGGGCCCAAAAGCCTAGCAATATTAGGCATATTTTCCTCAAGCAGGGTCACTATGAGTCGGAATCTACTTGACTGCACTGGCTTTGGTTTTCCTCAAGCAACATAATAATAAATAAATAAGTTATGTATGGGGAAGGGAAGATAATTTTTTATAATCATATGCTGGTTCAAGAGATATAATGGAGGTCAGACAATTCCAAAAATGCACTTCAGCTCTCTGCATGTCTTACCCAGCTTCTGCAATTACAGAGATGACCTTGGGAGTTCGATGTACCTTTTATAGGAAGCATATGTTACCTGCAATTCTTGCATTCCTCTGTGACTATCAGCACCATAAGAAAATCAATGGATGTTTTTGAATATCTAGTAGTATAGTATAAGGTACTATAATTGTCAGAAATTTTATTTCCCTTGGCATTAAGCTGCTTGTCAAAAAGCAGACTCTTTATGAATCGCTGTGATGCACACACTTTAAATCAATTGTTTTAATATACTCTACATAGTTATAAAGTCAAGCTCTTTAATTAGTTTTAATTTTATAAGTTCTAAAGAAATAATTCCTCATTTTTCATTGTGTTATCACACTCTAATTCAAAGGGAGTATCATTTTATATCATATTACATTGTAAAATTAATTATACTGCTTTAACAAAGGACAGTTGTTATTACTGTATCTTAAATAATTAAAGGTTAAAAGTTAAGTAGGAATACTCTGTTTATGATGTATTATATTAAAAATCAGATGTCATATTTCCTTAATAAAATTTACATAATAATGTATTGAAAGTATATTGTTAGAAAGGGTGATTTCCCGGATTTAAATTTTACAAATCTGTATTAAGAATCTAAATCCTGGTACTATACCAGGTTCTATGAAGCAGTGTATACACGATTCAGATTGTTCAAGGAATCTAGGAAGAAAAAACAGGAAAACATGCAAAAATCATTATATGTCAGATTAAACTAAGTTTTTTTTTTTTTTTTATTTTTGTTGTGAGCTACCATCCAATCAGCTCCAACTCATAGACACCTTAAGGATAACAGAGCGAAACTTTGCCTGGTTCTACACCATCTTCATAATCATAGGTAAATTTGAGTCCACTGTTGTAGCTATTACGTCAGTTCATCTCATTGAGGGCTTCTGTCTCTCATTTTTGTTAGTCCTCTGCTTTATCAAATAGGCTATCTTTTTCTAGTGGTGTTGTCAAAGAGTATTAAATATACTATGGACTGCCAAAAGAACAAACAACTCAATCTGAGAATAGAATCAGAATGTTTCCTAGAAGTGAAGATGGCAAGGCTTTGACTAGCTTTCTTTGGACAAGTCATCAGGAAAGACCAATCGCTAAAAACAGAAATAATATACAATGTACTAAAAAAAAAAAATTATTTCTTCAAGTGTTTAGTTGGCAGACACTGTGCTAGGAACTGGGGATGCAATGATAAACCAAAGCAGCCACAGTTCTCACCTCATAAATCTTATAACCCAGTGGATGTGGTAGACTTTCATCAAGTAATCACACAAAGAGATGTAAAATGGCAACTGGGTTAAATTGTCTAAAGAAGAGATACTTGGTTAAATATTTTAAACAAACAAGGTATTTTGGCCTAGTTTAAGAGGCTAGAAAAAAGACTCTCAAAAGAAGTAATGCTTGAATTAAGGTAAAAAAGAATAAGGGATAAGAATAAAATACCTAAAGAGTGAAGAAAAGAACATTCCAGGAAAACTGGAGGTCATGTTCACTAATCCTGTGGTAGGAGGACATGATGGGTTCAAAGCACTGACTGAAGGCCTTTGTTGCGACTGAATACAGTTACGCCTTGCATAACATCCATGGCACCTTCTGTGAAATAGGCCTTTATGTGATTTGGACATTGTGTGAACATCATATTATGGATGAAGTCCTTTTCCGGTATTTACTTCCAGAATAAGGAGGTTTTGTTCACATTAAACATTGCTGGGGCAAATAACATCTCTCTACAATTAGTTTATCTGAGGTTTTAACAAATTCTTCTGCTGCCTTCCCATCAGCACGCTCAAACTCACCACTCACTTTTACATTATGTAACAAAAAGTTTGAAGTGCTTGAACTACCCAGAGCTAGCACTAAATTCAATATTGTAGGCAGGGTCTACTTTTTCCATAAGCATTTTGAACAAGCTTCATGCTTTAGCAGTGATCGTTAACATGCTGAAAGGGATTCACTTTTGTGTTTGGTCCTCAACGCATGTCATTAACAATTTCTCCATATCTGATATAGTAGGTCCCTCTCAAATTCTCGTTAGCCTTATGGTTTTCAGTAGAGTAAATCCTTCAACAGCTTGGAGAGCTTTTTCTTTGTTTTTGAGGATCACCCTGATGGTCGAGTGCAACATGCCTAAATCAGCTATCTCCTTTCCTCTGATCGAGATTTCTAAACTCTATCGTAACCTTATGGGACCACGACCATATATGCAGTGGGACGTTGCCCCAACGGCTCTTATGCGGCTCGTGACTCTACAGTAAAACAAGTAAGTAGCCTATAAGATGAGATGGTGCTGTGGATTGAATTCCTAACCCCTGTACCTGCAGATTTGATCCTGTTTGGAAATGGTTTTTCTTTCGTTATGTTAATGACACACTAGAATAGTGTGTGTGCTAAACATTATCACTTCTGAACTCTAAAAAGAGCAGAATAGACACAAACATGACATATGACATGGAGGCAAAGGAATGACAAGGATCTCCCAGGGCTATAAACAAGTAAAAACCTCCCTCTAGAGCCATGTTCTGAAATCAAACCTCTAGCCTCTTGAACTGTGAGAAAATAAATTTCTGTTGCTATTTCAGTTTAAATTTTTATTGTTGCGGAGGTAACAGTAAGAAAGTATGACAGATGATATCTAAGTAAACTCACCTGGCTTCATCAAAAGAAACTCTTTCACCCAAAGTCAAGCGTTATTCAAAGTCATTCCTCCAGTAGTAATGAAAGACCCAGGTATTATTTATGTAAATATTAAGAATCCTTACTTCCTATAGCTTCATAGTAATGGGGAAACCTAGATGTCCCTTGGAGCAACCATTTTCCCTTCTTACAGGATCCCTAAGGAACATAAAGGCAAAAACAATGATTTAAAAAAAGTAAAATTCTATTTTTAAGTTTAAGCTGTGCTTGATATTAAAAGTTGAATCAAGAGTTCTCTGGTAAACAAAAATGGATCACTGATTTAGATGTAAACCCTTCTCACCAAAATCTACTCATGGTCTCTCTACCCATTTCGGCCAGGAGATCAAGTCAGTATGAGATTATAAATAAAACCCTCATCCATTGCTAATGGGATTGTAAAATTAGTACAGCCACTGTAGGAAACGGTTTGGCAGTTCCTCAAAAAGTAAAACATAGAATACCTTATAATCCCACAAATCCAGTAATTTCGCTCCTATGTATATATCTAAAAGAATTAAAAGCAGGACATAAACAGATACTTATTCCAATGCTCATTGCAACACTATTCACAATAGTCAAAATGTGGAAGCAGCTTAAATGTCCATCAACAGATGAGTGGATAAAGTGTGCAAACAATGGAATATTACTTAGCCATAAAGCAAAATGATGTCCTGATACATGTTACAACATGAATAAATATTGTAAACATCTTGCTGAGTGAAATAAAAAGGACAAATATTGTATGATTCCATTTACATGAAATATGTGGTATAGCCAAGTGTGTAGAGACCAAAGCTTATTCGTGGTTCCCAGGGCAGGGCAGGAGGGAGAGGAAAAGGGAGATTTATTGCTTAAGAGATACTGGGCTTCTGTTAAGAGTGATGGAAAAATTTAGAAACTAATAATGGTGACGGTTTAACAATGTGATAAACATAATTAACGTCACAGTATTATACATATGAAGAATGTTGAAATGGCAGATATTTTGTTATATATATAGTTATCACATACAAAAAAATAGGAGAAAAGCAGATAATTAGTAAGCTGGGCTTATTTGCATATGAAAATAGTGGTGTAATTTATACCTAGTGCGTTTATTACTCTAGACATATTCAAGAAGAAAGCAGAAGAGAACAAAGCTGGGATTGACCCTGGATCTCACCACTAACCGTGTCTGTAATATGGATGTTATACCAGAGACAGATCTAGAAAATGTCATGACCATGTGTGCGACAGTAAACAGGAAGTCTCCCCTTCAACAAACATGGTCTAATCAGAGTCTAGGATACAATTGACTGAATTCGTATTCCATCCTCTTGGGGAAAAATTAGACAGTGGTGTGTGAACTTAATTTATCACCTTAAATATGAGTCTACAGAATTTGTGACTAACAGTGTCACTGCCTCACACTGTATATAGAATGAGTAGGATACAGGTTAACAAGAGGTTATCTTTAAACCTTAGACCAAAAATATCCCCTAAACTCTTCTTAAAACCAAACAATAGTTTAGCTTATCTAATAAAGAATGTCTGCTTTGCTCATGTGCTCTTTTAAGAATTATCTGTATGGAATCAAATTGACAATAGGAACTTGAAAGATTCCAAAAAAAACCCAAACCCAGTGCAGTCGAGTCGATTCCAACTCATAGTGACCCTATAGGACAGAGCAGAACTGCCCCATAGAGTTTCCAAGGAGCGCCTGGTGGATTCGAACTGCTGACCCTTTGGTTAGCAGCTGTAGCACTTAACCAGTATGCCACCAGGGTATCCACTTGAAAGATTAGATAAGATATTTAGATGGCAGCAAGTTTATGTTAATGGGAGAGGAACAATTCAGAAAAGGAGCATGAAAATGGTTGCACAACTTGAAGAATGCAATCAATGTCACTGAATTGAAAATGTAGAAATTATTGAATAGGTGTATGTTTGGGCTGTTTATAATCTCAACAACAACAAGTAAATTAAAAGAAAAGTGGATAAGTGCATATAATATTTTTCAGTGGCCAGAGCGATTAAATAGATTGATGTAAACATAAATGTAGATGTATGTTATGTATGCTTTTAGTATGCTCTCAAGTCACATCTGATTCAGTAATGTTTTTGAAACACGTGTGTGTAAGTCACTATTTGTATGCTTCCATAAGGCTTTTTATACTGTTATGATATTTTTATAATGTTTTAAACACCTATGTATAAGTCACTTATAATGCGAAATTGTAAATTGAAGATATCAGAACCTAAAATTAGAAACATATATATTTCTATAACACTTTTTAACAATTAACTATAAGTCTTAAGAAAGTTGTTTTATCCTTGAAAATAAGATAATAGGAGTATGTGAAGTAGCTCATAAATAATTTTCCGAAATTGGGCTGTGCACCTGCACTCTAAGATAACAGAATGCAACACTAATCATATCTCTATAAATTCACTAAATGATTTACATAATTTTTAATTAACTAACTTGATGTTGAAACATGAACAACAATATAAATATGTCATACAATTCCCTAATTGGCAATAGAACATAGTATAAGTTAACAAAACATAAATATGTCATACAATAATTCTTTACTATCAATAAAACATACCAGATAGTTGAACATGACAGCACTCATGATAAATAAACCCGTGGATTTCTGTTCATTTTCAGAGATGAAGACAGAAGCAAAAGTTCTCTCTGACTCTCTGTCTGAAGACTAAGAAGTCTGCTAAGATACTGCTCACCACAACCGACCTCAGACCCTAGCTACGGGGGACTTGTTCTGAGTCTGAAGGGTGGTCAAGTCTCTTCCACAAGACCTCTCATTAAAGGTAAAAGACTGAAGTCTAGAGATCTGAACTCTAACATTTAGACTAACTTTGAAATTGTTAATCCTGATTCTCCAATACTAAATAAATGTCTTGAGGTCTAACTTGATGCTTTGCCATGATTACTTTGCAATAAACTAAATGAGTTCATGCATGACAAACCAAAGCGTGTCTTTATTTATTCTTAAGTTAAAATACTCCAGGACTATGTAGATATAATGAAAGAATACACGCCATTTAATGATGTTATGATAAAAATGGTATGAGCATGCTTGTAGAAGCTACTTAAGAATGATCACAAATTCCCACTATAGAAGCAATGATATGAACAAAATAAAAACCCAGTGCCGTCGAACAAAACAGTGGATAAAAAATATATACCAGATTGTATTGACAGACATCATCTTAAATTTTTAAACAACTCAACAACAAAAACATAATCAAATCAAAAAACATGCAAAGGACATGAAAACACATTTCACCAAAAAGGACATTCAGACAGTAACACATGAAAAGATGCTCATGATCATTAGCCATTCTTCTTCTTCTACCCATTGCTATTGATTTGATTCCAAGTCATATTGACCTTATAGGACAAGTAGAATTTCCCTACAGGGTCTCCAATGTAGTAAATATTTATGGGGGCAGGCTGCCATATCTTTCTCCCACAAATTAATCATTAAAGAAAAGCAAATCAAAACTACAATGAGAAGCAGGGCCAAGATGGCAGAATAGACAGACACTTCTGGCAAGCCCTCTTAAAACAAAGACCCCCAAAACACAAGTGAAACGAGTATATTTGTGACAAGCTAGGAGCCCTGAATGTCAAAGGCAAAGTTAGACAATGAACTGAGAGGCAGGGGGAGGAAGAGGCAGTTCAGAAGCGGAGTGGAGTTACAGGACCTGAATCTCTGGGAGCCCTCAGGCACCATTCCCAGAAGCTGGTGTGGCAGGCTGATACTAGAGTTAGGCTGCTGTTACCTCAGGGAGAAGCAGCAAGCCACACAGCCTAATCGTACCTCTGGAACCAGAGAAGAGCAGGGCTCTCGGCAAAACCTAAGTACTTGCATATATTTTACTGCACCCCCAATACCCAAGCCAGCTTCAGCAGCTGTTGATATTCCTGGGCCTGAGATAGGCCTTGCTAAGCACCTAGAGCCATTCTCCTGGCCTTGGAGAAAGAATAAATTTGCAGTTTGGGGAAAAGATAATTTGCCAGCTCCACTAACCAGGAGAGCTCAGGACAGAAGCAGCTTCTGTCCAGGCATAAACTGTCTGTGGACTTTGAGTACCTTTCGCCATTACATGGACCTGTGTCAGCCTATATTTCATGGGAACAGGCTCTTGTTGGCAGAGTACACCTAGTTCAGCTATGTGGTGGAGAGTTGGGTGTTTGATGTTTGACATTGCTTTGCCTATTAAACAGGGTCCTCACCTACCCACATCACAGGCCTAAGGACTGCTGGCTCCCTTCAGGTCACCCAGTAACCCATGACAGGGTTCCAAGGATAACTGGTACCTCCCAGTCCTTACAACCAAAAACATTGGGTAAAAATGGTCTGTCCACAGAACCCACCTACCTGTACGCTCTAGGGAGCAGGGACAGGCCTTCCTCAGAGACACTTAGGGGATGATTCTCAGCCCCCAGGCTTGTTCAGAGTGTGACCCCTGCTGCAACCAGATACTGGTACCTACACCAATCACCCTTGCCCCTCTAAGACTGTAGGACAGAGCCTGTAGCACACACTTGTTGATCAGCTACCTGGACACCTGAACTGAATTCATACAAGAAAAGGGAATGGACTCCTAGACTGATATACCTGATAACAGCTCTAGCCATCTGGGGACAGGACGTCAGAGCTCCAAAGGTGAAAATAATCAAGTTAACTCACTCAAGCAACACATTTAGGCATATCAAAACAAAACAAAGCAAGAAGCAATGATACAGCAAGCAAATATAAAATGAACTAATACAATAACAGTCAATATCAAGTCACGTAAAGAAACAGACCATGATCATCTCAACAAGCTCTCAAAACAAAGAATAAAGGGATCTTCTAGATGAAAGTGCTCTCCTGGAACTACTGGATGAAGAATACAAAAGATTAATGTACAGAACCCTTCAAGATATCAAGAAGGAAATTAGGCAAAATGTAGAACAAGCCAAGGAATGCACAGATAAAGCAGTTGAAGAAATTAAAAAGGTTATTCAGAAACATAATGAAAAACTTAATAAGCTAGAAAATTTCATACACAGACAGCAATCAGAAATTCAGAAAATGAGCAATAAAATTACAAAAGCAGACAACTCAATAGAAAGTCAGAGGAGTAGAATTGAGCAACTGGAAGGCAGAACACATGAACTTGAAGATAAAGCACTTGGCACGAAAATACTTGAAAAAAAAATCAGATAAAAGAATTAAATGAAGAAACCTTAAGAATCATGTGGGAATCTATCAAGAGAAATAATCTACGAGTGATTGGAGTACCAGAACAGAGAGGGATAACAGAAAATACAGAAAGAATTGTTGAAGATTTGTTCACAGAAAACTTCCCTGATATCGTGAAAGATATTTATCAAAGATGTTCATCAAAATCCATATAAGGTAGATTCTAAAAGAAAGTCACCAAGACATATTATAATCAAACTTGCTAAAACCAAAGATAAACAGAAGATTTTAAGAGCAGCTAGAGATAAACAAGTGACCTACAAAAAAGAGCCAATAAGAATAAGCACAGACTACTTGGCAGAAACCACGCAGGCAAGAAGGGAATGGGATGACCTATATAAGGCACTGATGAAAAAAATTGCCAGCCAAGAATCATATATCCAGCAAAACTGTCTCTTAAGTATGAAGGTGAAATTGGAACATTTACAGATAAAGAGAAGTTTAGGGAATTTGTAAAAACCAAACCAAAACTACAAGAAATACTAAAGGGAGTTCTTTGGTTAGAAAATCAATAATATCAAATATCAACCCAAGAATAGAACACTGGACAGAGCAATCAGATGTGAAGCCAGAGAGAGAAAATACAAAAATAAAACAAGATAAAAAAAAAAACTCTAAACAGGGAAGCAGCAATTTATTATGTAAAAGAAGACAACAAAAAAACAATAAAGAGAAATTAAGAACTGTATTCATAGATCTTTCATATGGAGATGAAGACAAGGGGATACAAATAAATAAAACAGGTTTAAATTTGGAAAAATAGGGGTAAATATTAAGGTAACCAGAAAGGAGAAAAAGTATCCTGCACATCAAAATAAAATACAGGAAAGAAACAGAGACTCAGCAGAAACAAAAAGAACAACAACGAATATCAGGAAACGACAATATATAAACATAAACTAGGCATAAAAAATTAAGTGGGCAAAATAAACTGTCAACAACTCACAAAAAAAGACATCAAAAAGACGGCACTAAATTCATACCTACCCATAATTACGTTGAATGTAAATGTACTAAATGCACCCATAAAGAGACAGAGAGTGGCAGAATGGATTAAAAAAACATGATCCATCTATATGCTGCCTACATAAGACATACCTTAGACTTAGAGACAAAAACAAACTAAAACTCAAACAATGGAAAAAATATATCAAGCAAATAGCAATCAAAAAAGAGCAGGTGTGGCAATATTAATTTCTGACAAAATAGACTTTAAAGTTAAATCCATCAAAAAGGATAAGGAAGGACACAATATAATGATTAAAGAGACAACATACCAGGAGGATATAACCATATTAAATATTTATGCACCCAATGACAGAGCTGCAAGATACATAAAACAAACTCTATCAGCATTGAATAGTGAGATAGACACCTTCACAATAATAGTAGGAGGCTTCAGCACACCACTTTCAGTGAAGGACAGGACGTACAGAAAGAAGCTCAATAAAGACATGGAAGATCTAAATGCCACAATCAACCAACTTGAACTCATAGGCATATACAGAACACTCTATCCAACAGCAGCCAAGTATACTTTCTTTTCTAGTGCACATAGAACATTCTCTAGAATAGACCACATAAGCAAACCTTAGCAGAATCAAAAAAACTGAAATATTACAAAACATCTTCTCTGATCATAAGGCCATAAAAGTGGAAATCAATAACAGAAAAAAACAGGGAAAAGAAATCAAACACTTGGAAACTTAACAACACCCTGCTCAAAGAAGACTGGATTATAGAAGACATTAAGGATGGAACAAAGAAATTCATAGGATACAATGAGAATGAAAACATATCCCATCAGAACCTTTGGGACACAACGAATGCAGTACTCGGAGGTCAATTTATGTCAATAAATACACATATACAGAAAGTAGAAAGGGCCAAAGTCAAAGAATTATCCCTACAACTTGAACAAAGAGAAAGAGAGGAACAAAAGAAACCTTCAAGTAAGAAGAAAACAAAAAATAAAAATTAGAGCAGAACTAAATGAAATAGAAAACAGAAAAACAATTGAAAGAATTAACAAGACCAAAAGTTGATTCTTTGAAAAAAATTCAACAAAATTGATAAACCATTGGCCAAACCGACAAAAGAAAAACAGGAAAGGAAGAAAATAGCCCAAATAAGAAATGAGATGGGTGATATTATAACAGACCCAACTGAAATTAAAAGAATCGTATCAGAGTGCTATCAGAAATTGCACTCTAACAAATTTGAACACTTAGAAGAAATGGATGAATTCCTAGAAACACACTACCTACCTAAACTAACACAAACAGAGGTAGAACAACTAAATACATCCATAACAAAAGAGATTGAAAATGGAATAAAAAACTCCCAAAAACAACAAAAAAACCCTGGCCCAGATGTCTTTACTGCAGAGTTCTACCAAACTTTCAGTGAAAAGTTAACACCGCTACTACTAAAGGTATTTCAGAGCATAGAAAAAGACGGAATACTCCGAAACTCATTCTATGAAGCCACCATATCCCTGATTCCAAAACCAGGTGAAGATACCACAAAAAAAGGAAATTACAGTCATATATTCCTCATGAACTTAGATGTGAAAATCCTCCAAAAATTTCTAGCCAATAGAATTCAACAACGGATCAAAAAAATAATTCACCATGATCAAGTGGAATTCATACCAGGTATACAGGGATTTTTTTTTTTTTTATACAGGGATGGTTCAACATTAGAAAAACAACTAATGTAATCCATCATATAAATCAAACAAAAGAGAAGAATCACATGATTTTATCAATTGATGCAGAAAAAGCATTTGATAATGTTCAACACCCATTCATGACAAAAACTCTCAGCGAAAAAGGAAAATTCCTCAACGTAATAAAGGGAATTTATACGAAGCCAATAGCCAACATCATCCTAAATGGAGGGAGCCTGAAAGCATTCCCCTTGAGATCAGACAGGATGCCCTTTATCACCACTCTTATTCAACATTGTGCTGGAAGTCCTAGCCAGAGCAATTAGGCAAGATAAAGAAATAAAGGGCACCCAGATTGGCAAAGAAGAAGTAAAAGTATCTCTATTTGCAGATGACATGATCCTGTACACAGAAAACCCTAAGGAATCCTCAAGAAAACTACTGAAACTAATAGAAAAGTTCAGCAGAGTACCAGGATACAAGATAAACTTTCAAAAATTAGTTGGATTCCGCTACACCAACAAAAAGAACAACAAATAGGAAATCAGCAAATCAATACCATTTACAGTAGCCTCCAAGAAGTTAAAACACTTAGGAATAAATCTTACCAGAGATGTAAAAGACTTATACCAAAAAAAAAAAAAAAAAAAAAAAACTACAAAATACTTCTGCAAGAAATCAAAAGAAACATACATAAGTGGAAAAACACACCTTGCTCATGGATAGGAAGACTTAACACTGTAAAAATGCCTATTCTACCAAAAGCGATCTATGGATTTAATGCAATTCCAATCCAAATTCCAAAGACATTCCTTAATGAGATGGAGAAACAAATCACCAAATTCATACAGAAGGGAAAGAGGCCACAGATAAGCAAAGCATTACTGAAAACAAAGAACAAAGTGGGAGGCCTCACTCTACCTGGTTTTAGGACTTATTTTACCCCACAGTAGTCAAAACAGCCTGGTACTGGTTCAACAACAGATACATAGACCAATGGAACAGAATTGAATATCCAGACATAAATCAATCCACATATGAGCAGTTGATATTTGACAAAAGCCCAAACTCAGTTAACTGGGAAAAAGACAGTCTTTTTAACAAATGGTGCTGGCATAACTGTATATCCATCTCCAAAAAAGTGAAACAAGATTCATGCCTCACGCCATGCACAAAAACTAACTCAAAATGGATCAAAGGCCTAAATTAAATCTAAAATGATAAAGATCATGGAAGAAAAAATAGGGACAACGTTAGGAGCCCTAATACATGGGATAAACAGAATACAAAACATTACTAACAATGCAGAAGAGAAACGAGATAACTGGGAACTCCTAAAAATCAAACACCTATGCTCATTCAAAGACTTCACCAAAAGAGTAAAGATACTACCTATAAACTGGGAAAGTTTTTAGCTATGACATTTCCGACCAGCACCTGATCTCTAAAATCTACGTGACATTGCAAAAACTCAACTACAAAAAGACAAATAACCCCATTAAAAAATGGGCAAAGGATATGAACAGGCAATTCACTAAAGAAGACATTCAGGTAGCTAACAGATACATGAGGAAATGCTCATGATCATTAGCCATTAGAGAAACACAAATCAAAACTACGATGAGATTCCATCTCACTCCAACAAGGCTGGCATTAATCCAAAAAGCACAAAACAATAAATGTTGGAGAGGTTGTGGAGAGACTGGAACACTTCTACACTGCTGGCAGTAATGTAAAATGGTACAACCACTTTGGAAATCCATTTGGCGTTTCCTTAAAAAGCTAGAAATAGAACTACCATATGGTAGCAATCCCACTCCTTAGAATATATCCTAGAGAAATAAGACCACACCCATATTCTTTGCAGCACTGTTTGCAATAGCAAAAAGATGGACGCAACCAAGGTGCCCATCAAAGAATGGATGGATAAATAAATTATGGTATGTTCACACAATGGAATTCTATGCAGCAATAAAGAACAGTGAGGAATCTGTGAAACATTTCATAACATGGAGTAATCTGGAAGGCATTATGCCGAGTGAAATCAGTCAGTTGCAGATAGACAAATATTGTATGAGACCACTATTATAAGAACTTCAGAAATAGTTTAATCAGAGAAGAAAATATTCTTTAACAGTTGCAAGGTGGGGAGGGAGGGAGGGAGAGAGAGGGAGAGGGGTATTCACTAATTAGATAGTAGATAAGAACTACTTTAGGTGAAGGAAAAGGCAACACACAATACAGGAGAGGTCAGCACAACTGGACTAAACCAAAAGCAAAGAAGTTTCCTGAATAAACTGAATGCTTCGAAGGCCAGTGTAGCAGCGACAGGGTTTTGGAGACCACGGTTTCAGGGGAAACCTCTCTTTCTGCTAGCCTCTCAGGAAAAGTCCTATATAGTGACCCTACAGGACAGAGTAGAACCGCCCCATAGGACTTCCAAGGCTTCAAATTTTTAAGGGAGCAGACTGCTACAGCTTTCTCCCACAATTAGCCACTAGAGAGATGCAAGTCAAAACTACAGTGAGATACCTATCACCCTTGCAAAAATAGCACTGATTAAAAAAGAAAAAAACAAATGCCAGTGAGGTAGTGCAGAGATTGGAAATCTTATACACTGCTGGTGGGATTGTAAAATGGTGCAACTACTATGGACAAGGGTATGGCGCTTCCTCAAAAACTAAAAATAGAAGTCCCATGTGATCTCACTAAACAAAAAAACCCAGTTACTCAGTATATATCCTAGGAATGTAAGAGCAGTGCCACAAATAGACATGGGCATACTATGTTCATTGCAGCATTATTCACAATTGCAAAAAGATGGAAACAACTTGGTGCTCATCAACAGATGAATGGGTAAGCAAATTGTGCTAGATAAGAAAAAACAAACCAAACCCATTGCCACTGAGTCGATTCTGACTCATAGTGACTCTATAGGACATAGTAGAACTACCCCATACGGTTTCCAAGGAGTGCCTGGTGGATTCAAACTGCCAACATTTTGTTAGCAGCTGTAGCTCTTAACCACAATGCTACCAGGCTTTCCTTGTGCTAGATACATATAATGAAATACCATGTAACTATAAAGAATAATTACGAGTCCATGAAACATAACATGGATGAATCTGAAAGACATTATACTGAATGAAAAAAGTCAATCACAGAAGTACAAATATCATGTGGTCTCACTTTTACAAAAAGTCAAGAATAGGCATACACTCAGAAAGCAACATTCTTTGACAGTTACCAGGGATGAAGGGAGAGGCAGAGGTAATTGGTTTCTAGATAGTTGTTGTTATGTTGTTGTTAGGTGCCCTCGAGTTGGTTCTGACTCATAGTGATCCTATGGACCACAGAACAAAACACTGCCTGGTTCTGCCTGGTTCTGCACCATGCTCACAATCGTTGTTATGCTTGAACTCATAGTTGCAGTCACCGTTTCAATCCATCTCTTTAATGGTCTTCCTCTCTTTCGCTGACCCTCTACCAAGCATGATGTTCTTCTCCAGGACTGAGCCCTCCTGATAACATGTTTAAAGTACTTAAGACGAAGTCTCATTATCTTCCCTTATAAAGAGCATTCTGGCTGTACTTCTTCCAAGACAGACTGGTATGTTTTTCTGGCAGTCCGTGGTATCTTCAATGTTCTTCATGAACACCATAATTCAAATGCATCAATTCTTCTTTGGTCTTCCTTCTTCATTGCACAGCTTTTGCATGCATATGTTTTTGTTGTCGTTAGGTGCCATGGAGTTAGTTCCAACTTATAGTGACCTAATGTACAGCAGAACAAATTCCCTTTGAACTTGGAACTGAAGTCACTCCTAGAGGCCACCTTTCAGCCAAATAATAGATTGGCTTATGGAATAAACAATATCATTTGTGGGTAATGTATTCCCTTAAACAATCAACTATATGAGACCAGTCAATATGTACCCAAAAGCAAGCATAAGAAAACAAAGAGGAGCAGGGAAACTTGATTAATGGAAACAGAACAAATAGGATGGAAGTGTGAGAATGCTGACACATTGTGAAAATAGTAGCCAATGTCAGGGAACAATCTCTATAAAAATTATTAAATGGAAACTTAATGTTCTGTGTAAACTTTCACCTAAAACATAATAAAATGTTTAAAACATAACAAATAAAGTTTAAAAACAATTAAAAAACTAAACTTGCCAAAATGAAGAATTACACAAGAAAGACTATGGATGTCCGTGTATACAGACAGCCTCACAGAGAAGCCAGTGTCCCCGTGACCTTCACACACCTAAACTTTAGCACAAAGATTCCAGGAGTTTGACATAACCACAGTCATATACGATAACGGAAAGGGATAAGACCAATTAATCTTCCACAACAGAAAAGTAGAAACTTGGAACGAGAAATTAACCTGCACACTTGAATTTGAGTATCATGATTTACCCTTTTTACTACACATAAAAATAGCAGTTGGAAAACCAAAATCTGAAATTCAGAACAGTGAGGCCTGTGAAACTTGCTGTAAGTAAGAAAATGATCTATCTTACTTGTGTGCAGAGCTTGAAGGATAGAGCAAGGGTGGAGTCCACGCCATGGTGGAAAATATGCAGTATAGTCATTTCCAGGCAGGTGTGGACTACGTAATTTTAGGCATAAATTAGGAGGCAGGAATACAAAGGTATGGAGGAAGAACGTTAGTCAGTTCTCCTCCAGACTGAATTGAAATGATAGGAAAGAGATAGAGAGGAATTGACGGTAACAGAGGACTGTGGTAATTAAAGGTTTGTTCTATCTGACCCAACCTGTTGCCTTCAAGTGTATTCTGACTCACAGCGACCCTCTAGGACAGAGTAGAACTACCCCATTGGGTTTCCAGTAAGGGGCTGGTGGATTCGAACTGCTGACCTTTTGGTTAGCAGCCGAGCTCTTAACCATTGTGTCACCAGGGTTCTCCAAGGTATTGGAAAGAAGAAAATTTCTAACCTCACCATTTTATACAAAGTATTGTTTTCTGTGAAAATAAATCAGGCAATTTAATATGTGCTAGTTGTTGATGTTGCACCAGGAACAGATACAGGTTTTTATTTCTACTTCCATATTTTCCTGTAAATACTGTATGAGTTGCTGTACAGAAGATTAGGCATACTGACCTTTAGCATCACCTAAATTTCACCACCCTTGTCAGTCTCAATGGACTTAAAGTTTCCTACATAAAAATTCTTGGTGACCTCAGCTGCAGTGAAAGTGGCTTGCTTTTTACAGGTTACCTATGGATCTGTCCTCTTGACCAAATAACCACTAAAAAGCTTTTAGCCCAATCCCACTGGCCTCGAGTTGATTCCAACTCATAGCAACCCTATATGACAGAGTAGAATTGCCCCATAGAGTTTTCAAGGAGCACCTGGTGGATTCGAACTGTCAACCTTTTGGTTAGCAGACATAGCTCTTAATTACCGCACCACCTGGGTTTCCAAAAAGCCGTTAGTAGCTATTAAAAGAAAAGAAAACACAAACCCATCGCTGTCAAGTCGATTCCCACTCATAGTTGCCATATAGGACAGAGTAGAACTGCCCCATAGGGTTTCCAAGGAGCCGCTGGTGGGTTTAAACTGTTGATCTTTTGGTTAGCATCCTAACACTTAACTATTGAGCCACCAAAGCTTCCAGGTAGTTATCAGGTAAAACAAGTCAATTAGGTGAAGAAAATCCACATTGAAAAAAAAAAAAATCGTGCTTCTTAACCATTATTGAAAATTTTTCCTTTCTTAAAATCCCTGATTGCTCAATAACTTTATTACCTATATTTCCTACAAACAATTTACTTTACCATAGGAAGTTAAAAAAAAAAAGTGAAGTTTAGCCATTTATTATCTCGAGGAAACTGAGTCTCAGATAAATTGAATAACTTGCCAAATGCCATACAGCTTCAAATAGATGAGTCAAGATTTAAGTGCAAGTCTGTCCTCTTCACTCTGTCTGCAGCCCTCTCATGACTATCATCACATTTAATTTGGGGGCAATTAGAAAGCCAGTTTCCTGGTTAACAGATAAGCATGCTTACGAAACTGAATCAAGAGAAAACTCTGTCTACTGCAATCACTCTAGAGGACATGAAGGAAGATGGAATCATTGTCTAAATATAATACTGATCATACTATCTTTTAATCTGAAATTCTCGCATTTTGGTGCAACTTTTTTTTTTTTTTTTTGATCCCCCACCCTCCCTGTCCCCAGCCCTCAGTGTTTTAGACTTCCTAATTCAGATTTGAGACTCAGGAATCTGTTTTATAACTAAGAGTTCCATAAGCAATTCTGGTACACAATAATGGCTAACAATCACTCATGTAACTTTTAAAGGGCCTGATCAAAATCCCCCTAAAGCAATTTCACCTTACAGAAAATCAACTTGCACAGGTTAGTTGGGGTTTTAGCACACTTTCTTTTAAGGACAATGCATCTGCCTATAAATAAGCTAAATTAGCTTTCGTAAACTCTTTATCAACTCTGACCTAGGTAGTGTGCAATTTCCTCTGCAGTGTGTTTCCAGATACTCAGTGCTGATTAGACAATATCAATCTTGAAAATCACATTCACCACATGTTATTTGAAGAGATATGTGATGTGACCAAGAAATCAAAAGAATGATTCTGCACATGGTGAATAGATTATTTTAAACTTTACTTGGGAAAGTGTAGATATATTAGATACGTATTTGTTCTATTCAATTTCTCTAAGTATTTATCTATCTTAATTAAAAAAAACAAAACAACATCAACAATCTATGACATGACTTCAATAGTATGAAGTCCTCTGCCACTTTGGATTCTACTTGAACTTTTATCTCAAAGCGCTTGAAGAAAAATCTGCTTTTATGTAAATTCACAGTGTGACTGACAACTTGACAAGAAATTTCAGAATCATGAAAATTTGAGGATACTGTCACAGAGACTATCTTTGAAACTAGACAAACAATAGTGATATTATAAAGAAGGTCACTAACTGTGATTTTTGGAATTAAAACTTATCCAAGAGTATACAGTTCCACCATGTACAGTGAAAGCAATTTAGTGTTGCTTCTCAGTATTGGAAAAGAAAAAGTTCATGCTGTCATTGATTGACCTTTAAAAAGAAAAATGTAGCTGGCTTATGGGTAATAAGAAAGCAATGATTTTTTTTTTAACTTTATAAGTAGACTTTCTTCATTTGTTGGAGTTCATTGCATAGCTTTCCCATACATTTATAATCTGATCACATAAACCAATTACTGCTCAGTCCTATTATCATAATGGATATGAAAAACTTATTGGGCAATATTTTTTACACTGTGAATCTTGAAAAAAATCTTTTAAGTAGGAAGATTTTTTTTTAATTTAAGTCATTATAATTTTCCCACTTGATAAATATCATGGCATAATAAAGATGTAAACATTTTTATCATTTTATTCTTATATACAACTAAAACCCCATTTTAAAAGAATAATACTGTTGAGTATCTTTGTATTCATAAGTATAACTATAGATTCCTCCATTTGGTAGAAAATATAACTAGATACATAAAAAACAGTGATTAATATAAACATTTACTTGATAAATGGTCATTGTCATGGTCAGTTTTTGCAATCGAATAAGCAATGATTGCCTGATAAGGATGACATTTTTTCCGTTCAAAATCACCCTTATATTTACTTCCTCTTTTATCTTTGTTTAAAGATCTTTACTTTTTTTTTGTAGCACCATGTATTTTATGGATTATTAAATAATAAAAAAAATATACCCAACTCCACCATGCAATTATAATAGTTATATAATATTTTGAAATCAATTTTCAGCTTTAATTCTGTCTGGTTAGATTATTCATGGCGATAAACTGCTATTCTGTCTGTAAATACCTTAAATTGGCTCTTTTTACAACACAAGTGTTGAATGTACTCATTGAAATTACATGCAAAATTACATGCAAAATTTTGTTACCTGTCTCCAGGTTGTTAATAACATCATAGAAATAATGGTCAAACTGTGCTCTTCTGGTTCAAACTGATAATCATTTAGATTTTCTGAATTTAGAGTATATGAGCTTTACTGAGGTTTTACCATAATGAAGATGACGTTTAAAAATATAAGCCTATTTTCTGACACATTTACACTAGGCAATATAAAATAAATGTGTTAATTTTTAAAAACTCATTGTACTTAATTTCATCTTTAAAATTAGGATTTAATGGTGATATCTTCCAAACCTTAATATATGCCAATTGGTACAGAATCAAATACTAGAACTTTTTCTTAAAAGGTCTCTTAGCTTTAAGTTTTGAGTGAATTTAAGCTAATTAAATTTGAGTTAATTCTCTCCATAAAATTGAAAAGTAAGTATCTTCTAGGAAGTTCTTAGGAACTTTGTATCTATGTTATGAAGTGAGTTATATATTAATGCTCTTCTCTTTAAGTGCTGTGAACTTGTTTTGTTATTGCCAGTTACAGACACAGCTTTTACTACATACAAACTTCAATGGCCTGGACCTCTAGAACCTAGGAGACTCAAACTCAGAGCCCATAGTTGTGAGATAGAGTTGTGAGACACCTCTGGCTTAGTTTATTCAAACTTCCTCATAGAGAACATATCTCAAATCTCAAACATTTTTTATTAACACCAATGTCTAAGTTAGTTGTATAGCGGACCTGTATCACTCAAATTCAAATTCATAAAGCCACATAATTAGCAATCCTTTGACTTGCTCATGTGATTCTGTATGACTTATTGTCAGCGGAAAATCTCTAGGGAGGGAGTCATTTGGGAACACATCTTCATACTTCCCTTTGATTTCTCTCCTTTGTATTCTATCAAAAGAGCAACAGTAGAAAGAGAGTTTGAGCATGTTTAACCTAATATTCACTTTGCTGTCCATCTTTCCACAGGCTACCTTTGAAAGATGGCGAAAATGAGTTTATTTGGGGTGATAGGAATCCGGGACTTAGGCAAAAATTAAAAAGTATATGCTGGCCCTACATCCATTTCACAAGGTCGATTTTTAAATATGTCTGTATCAGAGAGAGTAAATAATTCTATTTGCAGTAAGAGATAATATTTTATATTTTTGTGGATTACCTCAATAAAAATGTATTTTTAATATAATTTATAGTCTTGTGTGTGTAGAAGGATGGGAGGTCAAGAGAGCTATGTCTTTGCTCCACGTGGGGCCAAATTTCCCACCTTATGGATCCTTCCCCTAAATGTCTTCCATGTCCTATCCATGCAGTCAACATATGGAGAAAGAGAGCTTAGATCATGGAAGGGAAGACTTTGGGGCCAAACTTGGAATTGACACATATCAGATTCACCCACACGTTCTATTAACCAATCATTGACTAAAATGTAATCATGCGCCCATACCTAGAATGTTAGAGATACAATGTAGTTCCATCAAGCATCCGGTTAACTTTGCACACCATTACTGATGGGTAATGGAAATGTGTTATGGATTTTATAGATGAGGTTTTAATTTGACATTTTATATATATATATATATATATGTATATATCATTACTATATATGTATATATATATCATTACTATATATGTATATATATATCATTACATGTATGCCATTATCTATATGCCCGTATATGTCAAATAGAAAAAGAATGCATACCTATCCCTCTATACACCTCTGTTCTTATTTGAAACTATTCACTTAACTAGACATCTTGGAACTTGATAAGAAAAAGTTTAAAACTTTAATGTCTTTTGTTTTTCAATTAAGTCATCATTATTACTTGGAAATTTGATAGACGAGCATCTTAATTTAACTCTAAAATTCTACTCTTTAAGCTAGAAAATCTCTTTAGGACATGTTGAAGTTTCACACCAACTTTTTTGTTTTTTTCTTCTTTTATGATGTGAATTGTAGGTGAGGGAAAGAAATAATAAAAATAGGCCCTCTGTTTGCACCTAAAATTTTTCTTAATGAAAATTGGAGTAAATAGGCTACGGTCTCCTATACGGAGTTTGGTGGTTTCTTAAGAAACATGAAGTGGAATTATGTTCACCTTTCTATTCTACAATAATTTTAGTTAAGAATCACATGAGTTGAAATAAGAATAACAAAGCCATTGTTTAAACACAAATTCTGACCTTCAGTGATATGCCTAGATCAGTTGTGGCAAAAATTAAAAAAAGAAATAAAATCATAGTAATGCAATTATTCAATAAACAGCTGCATTTCTAAGGCTCTGTGTGTTTATAAATGTTTAATGTTGATGTTTATTTCCTTGAGTAATTACTGGTCTAATTGGGCAAAGAAACTTGGCCTAAAAAAATAACACAATTACCTGTATCAACATACTGAATATGGCTTCCTAGAGAGACATATTAGTGAATGACTATCTCAAATAACTCAAAATCTCAATGATAAAGACACTTAACAAATATTTATTGAATTTAACTGAGTTTTTCATCCCTTACCTTCATTATATCAAGCACTCTTGGACTAAAAGCCACTCC